>NC_081855.1:4495793-10411532 GCF_963259705.1 Myotis daubentonii
CGTTCACCGCCAAAGGGGTCGCGACCCACCGGTTGAGAACCGCTGGCCTATAGACTCAGCCACCCACACAGGCCTCTGGAAGCCAGGGACAGACAGCAGGGTGGTGAAGACCTGGCAGGAACCAGGTGCGGGGGAGAGTTGGGTGAGAAAAGGGGGGCATCTGTAATACTCAACAATAAAGACATTTTTTAAAGAAAAAGTAAAAAAAAATACACTTGGCATAAAGCACAAGTGGGCAACCCAGCTAGTCTGAGTGCATGTTTGGAGGGGGCTCAAGGGGGCCCTGGGGGTTTATACAGGAAGCTCCGCCTCGCTCAGCAGGCCCTGGTGTCTCCGGGTGAAGCAGTGCCACCACAGTCTGTCAGGGACACCAAAGGAGGAATGCACAAGGCCAAAGGGGTAAGGGATTTTCACTTTATTAGGCCACCTGGATTCCACATGGGCTGAGCCTCAAAAAGGCACGGCCCCCAAAGACAGACTCAGAGGTTTTTGCTTTTTAAATATATTGTTACTGATTTCAGAGGAAGAGAGAGGGAGAGAGATAGAAACATCAATAATGAGAATCACGATCGGCTCCCTCCTGTACAACCCCAACTGGGATCAAGCCCAGGGGAATCAAACCTGGGACCCTTTGGTCCGCAGTCTGACGCTCTATCCACTGAGCCAAACCAGCTAGGGCCAGAGTCGGCGGTTTTAAAAGAACTCTAGACCCGTGGTCGGCAAACAGCGGCTCGCGAGCCACATGCAGCTCTTTGGCCCCTTGACTGTGGCTCTTCCACAAAATACCACTTACAGGCGCGCACATACAGTGCGACTGAAACTTCGTGGCCCATGCGCAGAAGTCGGTATTTTGTGGAAGAGCCACAGTCAAGGGGCCAAAGAGCCGCATGTGGCTCGCGAGCCGCTGTTTGCCGACCACTGCTCTAGTGGACTTTTTCTGGGCGGAGAATTCTCTGTACGGTCCGGATTCTGGGAAACTCCAGGGGGAAAGATAATGATCTTAGAAGTGGAATGTGGTCTCAGCAAGTGGAATGTCCATTGTGAAGTGGCCGAAAGGTCAGTTCCCAGGGGGCGGGGTATCATTCAGTTATTTGATCAGACCAGCAGTCTCCTGTGGGGAAGGCACTTCCCCATTCCTCCCTCTTTCCCTCAGGACTGTGGGGAGAAAGGCTGTTCTGGGCACTCCATGTGCTGAGGCAAAAGCAGGCCAAGTAGAAGCAATGGAGGGGAGGAAAGGTTGTGTGTGTGTGTGTGTGTGTGTGTGTGTTCTATCTGCATGTGTCCCTGTGCACTGTTCCTGGGTGCAAACCTCTGTGCATGTGTGTGCAAACCTGCGTGTGAGCTGTGCATCCCTGATTCCCTGTGCATGTGCACATGTGTGCAGAGTTATGCTCCTGTATTTTGTGCACCGTGTGGATAAAAGCATGTCCTTGTTCCTGTGAACCAAGGTGGACTGTGTGCATGTGAGCTCTGTGGTGTGACTGTGTCACAGAGCAGAGGGGCAGGCTGAAGCTGCCAGCCAGCGCCTGCCTCACACACACCTGTGGCCATCCTGCTTGTCACCTGGGAGACACTAGGCTCTGGACTAAGTGAAGCCTGGGCGCCTGCCACCTTTTAGAAAGAGCATGGGAGCCCCCAGGGCAGGGCGAGATGAGGAGGTGGTTGCACTGGGGAGAAGATGGACGCTGGGTTGGGGAATCTCCCACAGGCTGCCAGCCTTCAGGGTCGCCTAGAAGGGGCCTGCTTCTCTTGGTCTTGGGCACGAGGGCACCTCCCACCTGCCCTCCTGACCAGTAGCTCTGGCTTTGTCTTTTAGTTATTCAATATCTGTTCTCCACGCATTCCTTCCTAACAAACCTCGATTTGGGGGACAACGGACTGCCGGGCTGACCGGCAGACCCTGAGCAACGGCTGAACAGCTTGCTCTCACACACGCTTCTGTGAAAGAGAGGCTAAGGGACTGTTTTACTGTAGAAGTAAAAAGCAACCCTGTTCACCTGCCTCCTTTGGCTTTTACTGTCCTAAGAGCTTAAACTCAAATTAATCTCTAGATACAATCAGCAGGATAAGCATCCTTGAGAAAGCATTGTATATGCTTCTACAAGGTCGGGTCTTTAAAGACTAAAAATAGAGATTCTAGCAAAATACCCCGGGGGATCGGGGGATTGGACTTGTTTGGAAAAGTCAAGGTAGGGGCTGCTGCCTTTGGCAAGGTTCCCCAGAGACCCTGACCTCTCGGAGAATCCTCCTCACCGACATTCCAACCAAGACCCGTGCTTCCCACAATGTACCAATCTGAGCACTCTACTTCTGGGCCTCCCTGGCAGCTGGTGGTGGCCAGGTGACAGTTCTAAGGAGATGTCAGTGCATGTCTGCTGGGGGCTACCAGGAAGGCGTTTGCTCTTGTGATGACAGGACAGATATAGCAGCCTCCCTCCTTTATTGTGTTGCAGCATGAATCTGACGGCTGGAGGGCAGCAGCCATCTTGCAGCCCTGAGTTAAGAGGCCAGCTGTCAGCGGGTACCGGCAATGCGGAAAGACAGCGCCTTGGTCCCCGACAAGCATTACTGAGCAGCAAAACCAGGGCCAACAAAGTGCCCTGGAATTCTTATGATGAAAGAAAAAGAAGTCGCCACGCGTGTTTAAGCTAGGTTGGTGCGTTTCCGTTACTTGCAGCCTGATGCATCTTAACTGATCACTCCAGGTTGAAGGTAGGAGAATAAGTCGCCAGGCATGCCATGCTCCCACCCCCACCGCTCCCTCCAGCCTGCTGAGTCCTGCCCACTCCCAGCCGCTGCCGTTTGTGTGGTTAATAGCAGGATCCACGTTCAGGTCAGGCCTAGAGCCAGTTATAATTTAGACCAGCTCCCTAAAGACTCTTCCTGCATGACGGGGCAAGAGCTCACTGCCCTCACCTGGCAGAGCACAGAGGTTCCCAGGGGGCCGTGGCTTGCCTACGCTGAGGGGGTCGCAGCTCAGCCGCTACCTCTAGGTGAGGTCTAAGGTCTCACAGAGGGAGTTCTTGTTGCCAGACTCCCCTCGCCACCTGTTACAGTGGTGCTAAGATGCTCCCATTGAGAACAGACAGGTCGGCTGCAGATTCATCTGTTAAACCGGCCCCCTTCTCGGAAAGGAGCATCCTGTCTGCTAGTCCGCAGGCCACCCTGCCGCATAGGTGGCACCAGGAGCTGGAGCAGGAGAGCCAGCTGAGGGAAGCAGGGAAGCCCTACCGCCCCCTGCAGACTAACAGTGGCCTGCCCACCACGTCGTGGTTGCCAGGGACGGTGAGGGGAAACAAGCAGTGATTATGAACAGTTTCTTTGTGGGATCTGAAAATGTTTTCAAACTGTGTAGTGGTGATGGTTGCACAAGCGTCAACATACTATAAAACACTGAATTACACATTATCAATGTTTCAGGGCATGTGAATGATTTCTGAAAACACCTCTTATAAAAAAGAATAAGGCCGGCCGGCGTGGCTCCGTGGCCGAGCAGCCACCTATGAGCCAGGAGGTCACAGTTCGATTCCCGGTCAGGGCACGTTCCTGGGGTGTGGGCTCGATCCCCAGTATGGGGCGTGCAAGTGGCAGCCGATCCATGATTCTCTCTCGTTACTGATGTTTCTCTCTCTCTCCCTCTCCCTTCCTCTCTGAAATCAATTAAAAAAAATAAAATAAAAGTATGAGAGACCTCTCTGGTTACTGATACCTAATGACCTTCAGAAAAAGTATGTAAAATGCTACCTTGTATATATTAAAGGGGAGGTGGGTAAGAATGTGTATTAGTATTTGCTTTGTTGAATTTATATCGCTTGTTTCTTACTTCCAGTAAGAAATTATAAAAGTGGCCCCTAGGGTGGGACCAAGGTTTTTCACTTAAGCCTTTGAACCACGTGTAACGTTTCTTCCTAAGAAGCGGTCGGGTGTGGCACATGCAGCAGACCTCAGTGAGCCGACGACAGAAGAATGTCCACTGGGTTTGAATATAGTCAAGTAACTGATGACTTTTCCAGGAGTCGGGCCCGGTGGGGGTAGAGCAGAGCCGCTCATGATGGGTTGGAAAGTAAACGAGAATCAGCAAGTTTTGCCAGAAGAATGCTGAAGTCTGTAACTTGTATAAATAGCCTCGCTGACATACTTATAGGGAAGAATTTAAAGCATACATACAGTTTTTAAGTTTCTTCCGATATTTTATGTTTTATTCCTGGATCTAACAGAACCATCACATAGCTGTCCACTTAGTTTCCTGAAAGACGTGCTTATGTGTCCCCCTTTGTACACCTCTGCTTACGCTGGAGGGCACCACAGGCCGTGTGGCACACATTTCACCGTTAGGGAGATCATCGGTATCACCTATGGAAAAGCCATCAGACGTTCTTTTCAGGCCTCAGTGATACAAAACGTTCACTTCCCACTGAGAGATCCTCCCTTCCCCCCAACTGGTGGGCGGAGTACGGCGTAACCGGCAGTCCGGAAATACTTGCGTGACTAACCATGTACCTTATATGGACTATACACTGGACCAACAATCCACACCTGCCAGATACCCTAAGCCCCTGCTCCTGTACGGACCACACACTAAGCCACCAATCAGCTCGCGCCGAGTACACTGAGCCCCCATTCCTTCCCATTCCGCCCCTCAAAAGGCGTGCTCACCTCTGCAGGGGTTGCTGCTCTCCCCTTGCGAGGCAGCCCGCAGGTCTCCTTCCCCTAATAAAGCCTGTGATCCTGGTTTCCGGCTCCCGACTGTTCTCACACCCACAAGGATGGATTCTTCCTGTTCCATCATGTAACTGGTAATTTGGCTTTTTGCTACGCTGTCAGGAAAATCAGTAACAAATTTTATACAATCAAACCTCGTTTCTCGAAGGCCTCCCATCTGGAACAATTCGGCTCTCAGCCAAGTTGTTCACAGAAAAAGTGTCTTGGTTGTGGGCCAAAACTTGCTGTGGACCTGACAACCCTTTCATGCTGACACCTCCGCAGGACCCAAAGCGTCCATCAGGCAACAAACAAAGGAGAATGGTTAGCACAATTAAAACATAGAGAGTCAACCAAGAGCACTAATGTTGCCGAGGATGCGGAAGTGCTCCCCAAAACATCACAGCCAAGGGGACAGGCAGAAAAGCTGATGGTGGCTGGATAAACGAAAAGCAGCCGGCGACAGCATTTCAGAAGCAGATTTATATTAAAAATTTGTTTAAGGCTAGTAGGGGTGGTCCAACAAGTTTAATAAGTGTTTGTTTACAGATTTAACAGCACATTAGACATGCACTATATATAAGAAAGATTAAATCGGAATCATTTGGGGTCTGGAACGGATTGATTCAATTTATATTACTTCTAATGGGAAAAAAATGATTCGATTTTTAAACAAATCGCTTCTCGAACAGCCTTCTGGAACGAATTAAATTTGAGAACTGAGGTTCCACTGTAGCTCAACCTTAACTCAGGAGGCCCATATGATCTTTTTTCAAAAAAATAAAAAATAAAAATGTTATTATTAATTTCAGAGAGGAAGAGATAGAAACATCAATGATGAGAATCACTGAGTGGCTGCCTCCTGCACGCCCCCTACCAGGGATCGAGCCTGCAGCCCGGGCATGTGCCTCTGACTGGAATCCAACCCAGTACCCTTCAGTCCGCAGACTGACGCTCTATCCACTGAGCTAGGACTGATCTTTATGGATCTAAATACTAGATACCTATTTGTTCTAATACTGATACTGGCTAGTACTCCTAAATATATTTTCTAATGTTGAGTTTTTAAAAATGTAGCATCTACTTTTCTATGACAATGTATGTATCCCAATAAAACTCTTAAAATTCAATGCAAAAAAAAAAAAAGGTATGGAAGAGTTAAAAACTATTGATAACATTGTAATTCAACATAGTTACTAATCACAGGAAAGGAGTGGGGGAGGCCAAATATGGGCACCCACTGGTGCAGCTTTGCCAGGAAGCACGGTCTATTGGTCTATTCCCCCTGCAGATCGCTGCGGGAGGGACTGGACAGGCCGGAACAGACGCAAGCCCAGTGAAGTCTGGGTGACAGAAGGTACTTGTTTGTCAGTCACACCGGGAGCAGGTCACTGGCCAGAGTAGGTGTGGCCACTGCAAGCTCAGGATGATTTGAGAGGTTTATTTTTATTTATTTCACAGAGGAAGGGAGAGATAGAAACATCAATAATGAGAGAGAATCATTGATCAGCTGCCTTCTGCACGCTTCCTACTGGGGGTTGAGCCCATAACCCAGGCATGTGCTCAGACTGGTGATCTCCTGGTTCATAGGTCGATGCCCAACCACTGAGCCACACTGAGCGGGCTGAGAGATATTTAATCTCCTAAACAAGGAGTTTTCCCTCTTGTGCTCTCGCCCTCGTGGCTTCTGGCGCCCTCTTGGCTCCCCCGCATGAGTCCACATGGCCCGGAGTCACGTGGCCACCACAAAGGACTCCTGGACGGCAACCAGCCTGCTGGGACCAGCTCCCCAGGAAAGGAGCCTGGACGCTGGCTTTGCTTCTCGCTCTGCATCCCAGCTGCAGGCACGTCCTCCAGGATTAGATGAGGGCGATGGGACTGTGCAAGCCTAGGCTGCAATTCCACAGAAATACAGCTCCTACCACAGCTCATCCCACCGCGGCACCCTGGAAGCAGGAGCCCACTCCCACATCCACGCTTTCCCCGGATAACACTGTCACCACCGGGAGAGGGAAGGGTCTGCCAAGAGCTGGTAATGTGTGTGGTTTTTAAATGCGTTTTTCTTTCATCTGAATTCAATACACTGGCATATTAAGTCTGTGAAAATTAGTGGAACGTTCTGTCTGTTTTAATAAAAGGTTTTAAAAAACACCATGGTGGGGGACATAACAACACCATTTGGAAAATGTAGCTACAGGCTCACCGAACTCATCCGGTCCGGACCCGCTCTCCGCCCTGCGTGCACCCGAGGAGACCCAGGGCCGCGGACATGGGGCCCAGCGCGCCCCGACTCCGGGCGAAGCCAGACCCCAAGCTGCGTGCGCCGCCAGACTCCCCCCTGCCCCGCCTGCCCCGCTTCCACCGGGCGAAACCCCGCGCTCCGAACCCTCCTCCTCGGGGCCCCGACGCTCGCCGAGCGCCTCCCCTCCGGTCCCGCCGCCGCCAGCGCAGCTCAGCATCTGCTGTGACCCGGGAACTGCCGCGCGCGGGGCGGGGCTCGGGCACCCGGGCTGCCGGGGCTCTGCCCGCTCGGGCTCCGGGCGCCATGGCCCCGCCCACGCCCCTCCGCTCGCCGCCGCCCGCAGAGCCCGCGGCCGTGGGACAGAGCCGCCGCCGCGGGGACGCCCAGAGGCTGGAGGGCAGCCGAGGCCCAGCGACGCCGGGACCGTGAGGAAGACCAGCCCCGGAGTTCGCGGCGGCCTCGGGCTGGACGCTCTAGAATCCCGAGGCCCGGGAAGCTGCGCGGCCGTGACGGGTCCCCTCTGTGGGATGGATGCTGTGTCCCGGAGCCAGCGCCCCGGAAGACGGGGAAATGGCGGGCACTATCCCCGAGCGACGGGACTGACGACGGAGACGGGCCTGCCAGAGGGGGTTTCGCGAGCCGGCCCCCGGGACAGCCCGGTGTCTCAGCTGCTCGGGGGTCCCCAGGCCCGCGGCCCCCGGCTCGGCGCCGGGCTGATCGGGTCCCGCGCGCGCACGGGGCGTGGCCTCCCTTTCGGCAGGGCCGGGGCTGCCGACGCGCATGCGCCGGGGCCGCCCGCCGAGAACACCCCCGCGAGAGCCGAGCGCACACTGGGCGGCGTCCGCCGGGGAGCTGGACAGCGGCGCGCGGAGGGGTGGGGAGGGGGCGTGGCTTCCTCGGTCGGTGGGCTCGTATTGGGCGAAGCAAACAGAGGGGGTGGGAAATCCGCAGAACCCCCCGGCGATTGGCCAGAGGCTGGAGGGAGCGTGGTCTTGGGAGGCGGGGCGGAGGGCCCCGAGGGGCAAAGCGCGACGTTGAGGTGGTGGCGGCGGCCTTGAACGAGTGAGATTTTGGGGTCCCCTCCACTGGGCCGGAGGCCGGGGACCCGCGGGGACCTCCGAGAGCCCGAGGGGCGTCGGCGAGGCGCGAGCGGTGAGTGTAAGCCGGGGACAGCCGGTGCCCCGCCCCTCCCTTTCTTCCTGGACCGCGCCTCGGGCGCCTCCCCCACCCGACCCTCCGTTCACCGGACCTGAGCCCCGAGCCCGGAGCCCCGAGCCCGGAGCTCCGAGCTCCGAGCTCCGAGACTCGGTGTGGACGTCTCCCACGTGCCAGCCACCCTCTGTGCCTCCTACCCGGTCTCCATCGGCTTAGGGAACTTGGAAGTTCCCTGGTCCTGCCCCCCAGCCTCAGAGGGGAAACTGAGGGAGGTCCTGGCGGGCGGGCCTCCCCTCACCAGCGTTTCCACGCAGGCGCCATGGCCGAGCCCCTGAAGGAGGAAGACGGCGAGGACGGCTCTGGGGAGCCCCCCGGGCCAGTGAAGGCGGAGCCCGCCGGCACCGCCGCCTCCGTAGCGGCCAAGAACCTGGCCCTGCTGAAAGCGCGCTCCTTGGACGTGACCTTTGACGTGGGGGACGAGTACGAGATCATCGAGACCATCGGCAACGGCGCCTACGGGGTGGTGTCCTCCGCACGCCGCCGCCTGACCGGTGAGCGGCCCCAGGTGTCCTGTGCCAGGTGTGGACACCGCCTCCGGTGGGCGAGAAGCTGCCCGCCCCAGACAGCCAGGAGGGAAGGCTGGGGCGCAGATTCTGGTTTAAGTCACACATGGGGTGGGTGCCCTCTGGGCGCCAGGCTCTGTTGGGCACGGGTCTCAGAGACCCGCCATGACGGTTTTGCCAGCACATCAGCCGACTTCCTCCTTAGAAAAACGCCGATTGGACCCGGTTGGAGATCCTGTGCTGGGCGGAGGTAGGCAGGTAGAATGAGCAGGCATTACGAAGTCTAGACTACCGCTCACTAGCTATGCCACCCCCAGTAAATTACTGAGATGAGATTTCCTCATCTAAGGTTGAGCCGTTAGTAACTGTCTCAGCTGGTGGATGAGAAGGGAGGACCTGATCATGTCTGTAAAGTGCTTAGCACAGGGCTTGGCACTAGTAGGTGCCCAGTATACAGCAGCTGCTGTTAGTCGGGAGGCGGGAGCTGCTGTTGTTTGCGTCCTGGATGGGAGGTGTTGAAGGCGGCCTTGTGCCCCGGCAGCTGCCCCAGGGACCTTACAGTAGCTGCCTTTCCTCCGCTCCCAGGCCAGCAGGTGGCCATTAAGAAGATCCCCAATGCGTTTGATGTGGTGACTAATGCCAAGCGGACCCTCAGGGAGCTGAAGATCCTGAAGCACTTCAAGCACGACAACATCATCGCCATCAAGGACATCCTGAGGCCCACCGTGCCCTATGGCGAGTTCACCTCTGTGTAAGGAGGGTGTTGGGGGAGGAGGCTGGACTGGGATGTTTTCTGAAGGCTGGGAGCGGGTTGCCACCGTTCTGGAAGGACAGCTGAACCTCTGTAAGGCAGGCCGGAAAATTCCCACGGTTCCAGGACCCGTGTTCCCTTAGGGCAGCGGTTCTCAACCTGTGGGCCGCGACCTCTTTGGGGGTCGAAAGACCCTTTCACAGGGGTCACCTAAGATCATCGGAAAACACATAAATAATTACTTATGTTTTGTGATTAATCACTATGCTTTAATTATGTTCAATTTGTAACAATGAAAATACATCCTGCATATCAGATACTTACATGACGATGCATAACAGTAGCAACATCACAGTTATGAAGTAGCAACGAAAACAATTTTATGGTTGGGGGTCACCACAACATGAGGAACTGTATTAAGGGGTCGTGGCATTAGGAAGGTTGAGAACCACTGCCTTAGGGCATTCCCAGGGACAGCTGTGATTCCTCGGGAAGAGTACAAGTGCTACAATTTTATAGACTCTCAGAATATGTGATGGCGAATGTAGGACACTCTACTATAACCACACCCTCCTTTTCCCACAGTAGACATCACTAGTCAATCACAGAACACGTTCCTACAGAAAATGGACAAGATACCACAGTTTTCATCATAGTCTTTCCAGCAGCCACTCCCAAATAATAGAGATGGCTGCTAAACGAAAACTCTTGGCCAACCCTGGTTTAGTCTAACCTCACCTTCTCATGGGGAAATAGGTCTGGAGAGAAAGGGATCTAACTTCACTTAAGTTCATGGAAAAGCTGTAGAGACTCTAGGATCTTTATACCATGCTGTTGGCCCCATTACATGTCTGCAGTCAGGAGGGCATGTGAGGCTGGGGCTGGAGTGTGGGCAAGACAGCCATGGCTCTTCCCTGCCCCTTCTAGTTACGTGGTCCTGGACCTGATGGAGAGCGACCTGCACCAGATCATCCACTCTTCGCAGCCGCTCACACTGGAGCACGTGCGCTACTTCCTGTACCAGCTGCTACGGGGCCTCAAGTACATGCACTCAGCTCAGGTCATCCACCGTGACCTCAAGCCCTCTAACTTGTTGGTGAATGAGAACTGTGAGCTCAAGATCGGTGACTTCGGCATGGCACGGGGCCTGTGCACCTCGCCTGCTGAGCATCAGTACTTCATGACCGAATACGTGGCCACGCGCTGGTACCGTGCCCCGGAGCTCATGCTGTCGCTGCATGAGTACACGCAGGCTATTGACCTGTGGTCCGTGGGCTGCATCTTTGGTGAGATGCTGGCCAGGCGCCAGCTCTTCCCAGGCAAAAACTATGTGCACCAGCTGCAGCTGATCATGACGGTGTTGGGTACCCCATCGCCAGCTGTGATTCAGGCTGTAGGGGCTGAAAGGGTACGGGCATATATCCAGAGTCTGCCGCCACGCCAGCCTGTGCCCTGGGAGACAGTGTACCCAGGGGCTGACCGCCAGGCCCTCTCACTGCTGGGGCGAATGCTGCGTTTTGAGCCCAGTGCCCGCATGTCAGCAGCTGCTGCCCTTCGCCACCCCTTCCTGGCCAAGTACCATGACCCTGATGATGAGCCTGACTGTGCCCCACCCTTTGACTTCGCCTTTGACCGGGAAGCCCTCACCCGGGAGCGGATTAAGGAGGCCATTGTGGCCGAGATTGAGGACTTCCACGCCAGGCGCGAGGGCATCCGCCAGCAGATACGCTTCCAGCCCTCTCTGCAGCCTGTGGCCAGTGAGCCCAGCTGCCCCGACATTGAGATGCCCAGTTCCTGGGCTCCCAGTGGGGACTGTGCCATGGAGTCACCTCCACCAGCTCCACTGCCGTGCCCTTGCCCTGCACCTGACACCATTGATATGACCCTGCAGCCACCCCCCGCGTTGGCCAGCGAACCAGCCCCTCCAAAGAGGGAGGGTGCCATCTCCGACAACACCAAGGCAGCCCTCAAAGCTGCCCTGCTCAAGTCCTTGCGGAGCCGGCTCAGAGGTGCCTTCCAGAAGCAGCTGCTGACTGGGGAGTGGGGTGGCAGGAGAGGGACTCTGGGCTTGCACAGGGCCACAGGCTCTTACCTTCCCCCTGTTCAACTTCCCTGCAGACGGGCCCAGCGCCCCCCTAGAAGCACCGGAGCCTCGGAAGCCAGTGACCGCCCAGGAGCGCCAGCGCGAGCGGGAGGAAAAGCGGCGGCGGAGGCAGGAGCGAGCAAAGGAGCGGGAAAAGCGGCGGCAGGAGCGGGAGCGCAAGGAGCGAGGGACTGGGGCCTCTGGGGGCCCCTCCACCGATCCCCTGGCTGGGCTGGTGCTGAGTGACAATGATCGCAGCCTGCTGGAGCGCTGGACTCGGATGGCCCAGCCCCCAGCCCCCACCCCTGCACCAGCCCCGGCCACAGTAACAACACCTCCGGCCCGGCCCACCAGCCCTGCTGGCTCTGTAGCCCAGCCCACGGGACCCCCACCACCTGCAGGCGCCACCCCTGGTCCTACACCACAGCCGGCCTGCCCAGCCGCTCGCCCTGCTCCCCATCCTGCTGGCCCTCCTAGGCCTGGCCCTGGCCCTGGCCCTGGCCCTGCTCCACTCCAGACCGCCACCACCTCCAGCCTCCTGGCCCCCCAGTCGCTTGTGCCACCCCCTGGGATGCCTGGTTCCAGCACCCTGGGTGTTCTGCCTTACTTCCCACCTGGCCCAGCCCCTCCGGACCCCAGGGGGACCCCTCAACCCTCCACCTCAGAGTCACCCGATGTCAACCTGGTGACCCAGCAGCTGTCCAAGTCTCAGGTGAGAGAGAAGCCTGGCGGTGGGGACCCCTGGACCTGGGCCCAGGGAAATGGGTGTGGGAAGTCCTTGCTGTTGGAGGTGTGTCTTGTTCCATGAAAAGTGAGCAGCAGAGGCTTTCTCTCTGAACGTATGCCCATGCTCGTAGGAGGCACTTAATGCTGATGAGCAGGTGGCTGAGAGGTAAATGCGATGCTCCCCAGGAAGGGCCCTGCCTGGAGAGGGGCCCAGCCAGCTCGCAGGGGTTGTCGAGGCTGGCGCTGGCACCCATGGCGGGCATCCGGACGGAGTGTAGAGCAGTATCAGGACAGGGGTTCCCTGCAGACCGCAGTCCGCTCTGGTGGTGCCTGCGACGTAACCCGCCATTGTCCCCTGCAGGTGGAGGACCCTCTGCCCCCCGCGTTCTCGGGCACGCCAAAGGGCAGTGGGGCCGGTTATGGCGTTGGCTTTGACCTGGAAGAATTCCTCAACCAGTCTTTCGATATGGGCGTGGCGGATGGGCCACAGGATGGGTGAGTTGCCTGGACCGAACTTCTGGAGCGCAGCTGGGTTCCTGGTGCAGGAGGAACGTGCCTTGGGGGGCAGGCTGGGGAGCCAGCCCGGGTAACAGTTCTCCCTGCTCCCCTTTCCCTGCAGCCAGACCGACTCGGCCTCGCTCTCAGCATCCCTGCTGGCTGACTGGCTCGAGGGCCACGGCATGAACCCTTCTGACATCGAGTCTCTGCAGCGTGAGATCCAGATGGATTCCCCCATGCTGCTGGCTGACCTGCCTGACCTCCAGGAGCCCTGAGGCCCACAGCGTGTGCCTGGGTGCCAGGGGACCCAGGCCCAGGCCCGGCAGGGAAGCTTGGCTTGGGACTATCCTGAGGCTCCGCTGAGACCCACCCCACAGCCTTAAGCAGCCGCCTGAGCCACCGAGCCACGACAGGGTCAGGAGACCCTCTCCCCGGCGAGCCTTCTCAGTATTCTATTTTTATTATGTGATTTTATTAGTCGTTCTCTTTGCCATAAAAATGAGGCCTGTGAAATAGAGGTTTCCCGCTGGTGCTAACTCCGCGTGTCTTTGGAGTGGAGGGCGGGTGCTGTTAGGAAGGGGAAGGAGGAGCCAGGCCCCACGTTGGGAGCCAACAGACGCAGTTGCACATACAGCCGCCACAGCCCACTCGCCCGTCCTGAGGCGGAGACCTCCCCCGCCTGCTTCCCGCCTCCCACGGCGCCTGTGCTCCGGTGGCCGGCCTCATCTGCCTGCCCGGGCTGTGGCTGTTTGGGGTGCGTGCAGGAGCTGTGGTGAACTACACCTTGGGGGCCGGGACAGGAAGCAGAGACGCTGAGGTGATAGATGGGGCGAGGGGCCCACGGTGCTCACCACTAGAGAAGGAGTTGGTGGGAGGAAGCGAAGGGTGAGGCGCTCTGAGAACAGCCAGGGGGGTTGCTAGGGTGTGTGATGGCGGGCGGCCACGCAGGGGGCCTGGCGTCCTCTGTGGGTGCGGATCACGCCAGGCGCGCCCCGGCAGCTGAGCCGGGAAGGAGGCTGGCGAAGGGGAACACCAGCCCGCCGCCTGGGCGAGCCGCTCCTGGCTCGGTGTTGGGCGGAGGCAGAGGAGGCCTGGGGACCGGTTGGCAGCTTCGCCTCAGGTGGAGGGGGAGAGGCCTGGCTCGGGTGGACGCCTGGTGTGAAGGTGAGCTGGGTCTAGAGCCATCAAGCCCGTGAGAAGCAGAGCTGACTGGGGGAGGGGTGCAGGGGGCGCAAGCCCAGCAAGGGGAGCGCTCCTGGAGGCCAGCAGCCAGGAGCCGGGCTTGGGGCCGGGGCTCAGGCCCGGCGTATTTTCATCTCCGTGCGCTTGAGGGAGTAGTAGAAGCCCTTCCACTGGGCCCAGTTGATGCCGTTGGCGTAGGAGAGATGGGGGCCCCCCAGGTAGAAGCCATTGAGGTTGGCGAAGTGGCAGCTTCGGAACCAGAAGGCTCCTGAGGAGAGGGCAGCGCAGTTCTGCAGGAAGAGGTCCTGGTCACGGTCGAAGGTGGAGAACTTCTGGCCGCTGTGGTAAGACAGGGAGTCGCCTGGCGGGAAGAGGGGCGACTGTGGAGGCTGAGCTGACGGGAGGGGAGGCGCCCTTCCCCAGCCAGAGCCTGGATGCTGAGCTGCACAAAGAGAAGCAGCTGCTCCCGGGCAGCGGGCGTGGCTGCTCCAGGGAGCCAGGAAGGGAGAGGGGCCACCGGGGTCAGGGACAGCCCGCCTTCCCCCACCCCCTCCGCCTGCCAGGAGGGTACCTGCCCCGCCGTCCTCGAAGCCTGCCACATAGAGGGAGTAGCCGTCCTCCTCGGCGCTGACTGCGTTGGGCGCAATGGAGAAGTCGGCGTACTTGGCATAGGCCGTGTTGTTCTCAAAGTCTTCCAGGTCCACTCGCAGCTCGTACTTCTGCTTCAGCGTGAGGAGGTGCAGGTTCTGCAGCCCTGCGGAGGGGCAGCAGGTCAGCCAGGCCCTGGCCCGGGGGTGGGAGGGGGCCCCCCGCCTGCCCGGGCCCCGCCTTACCCAGCCAGTACTCCCCATCTGCACGGCCGAAGCCCAGCTTGTAGTCGTTCCAGCCCCGGAAGAAACTCACTGAGCCATTGAATCGCTTCTGGAAAACCTGGAGCAGAGATGACAGGCCTGGGTTTTCAAGGTCCAGTGGACAGGGCCTCACCCCGGGCTGGACCCTGAGCTACTAAGGTGGTTTGTTCAAGGACTGAGCAGGGAGCTGAAAGCAGGCGCACACTGGCACCCCTCGAGCAGCTGCTGAGTGCTGGGAAGAGGTTAGGACGGTGTCAGACGCCAGGGTAGGAGTCCGTGTTGGCTGTGTGACGTTGAGTAAGTTACTTCACCTCTCTGGGCTTCAGTTCCTGTATAAAAGGAACCTTCCTCCCAGGGTTATTATGGGGATTACGTGCCCCTGGAATTCACTGTTGACAGCAGCTTACAAACTATGCTGTGGGGACAGAGATGAAGAAATTGAGGTTCCCGGAGGTGCAGCCTGGTCACATGCTGGGACCAGAACTGGGCCTCTGTTTTCCTCCTCCCACTCACCGTCCACTTCCCGCCCTCAGTGGTCATGTCGCAGAAGACGGGCACCGGCACGCTGGGCCCCTCGGGGTAGATGAGGTACACGCCGTCGGTCTGGTAGCCCTGGCTGTAGATGTCGTCGCAGTCCAGGGGTTGCTGAAGGCAGGACTTCTCCAGAGCTGGGGGCCGGGGCCGGGGAGGAAGGGACTAAGGCAGAGCTCACACCGTGCACCCCACAATTTGCCTCTGTCCCTAGGGGCAGGGTACTCTCACAAGAAATTGCAAGAGTTCTTAGACGGGGGTGCTCGAAGGTCATCTCGTCCACCTGCCCCGTTTAGAGCAGGAGCTGAGTCCTGAGAGCTGGCCGGCTCCAGACACTGGCTCGGAGCCGCTCCCGCCCGCCCGCCCGCCCGTGGGCCCGGCTGCATTTGCGAAGGGGCTGCTTACCATCTCCTCGGATCAAGGGGACCTGGGGGGCACAGTGGAGAGTGGGGAGCAGCAGCAGTAGCAGCGGCAGGGCCAGGAGGGCCTGTTGGCAGAAAATCAGGGTCCTCAACACAGTCCTTCCGACACCGCAGAGCCCCTGCTTTCTGCGCACTTGTGCACCCCCCCAAACACACACACACACACACACACACACACACACACACACACCGCCCCGCCAGAAACCCGCTCTGAGCCAGGCTCCGTGCCCTCGGAGGTGAGCAAGCTGCCGCCAGAGCCCCAGTGCTGTCCCAGTCCCCTCTCTGGCTGGGGTCCTCTCCAAAAAAGGGCTCAGTCCCCCACCCAGGGCCCGTACCTTCATGCTGCCAGTTCAGCTCGGAGTGGCTGGGTGTCTGCTGCCCCAGACGGCGACCGCGCCGAGTTATGTGCTGGGCCCCCCGCCAGCAGCCCGGCCCCACCCCCTGGAGCTGCAGAGCCCCCTCTCCCCGGCTGGGCGCCGAACCAGCATCTGCTGGAGCCAGGGGACCACCTGGGTCTCATTAGGCCTGTCGGGCCGACGCCGCAGACGTTAACTCTCACTGGCTCAGCCCGAAGCCGGTTTCCTTCTCTCCCTCTCCTTCCTGGCCTGTGACCTGTGTCCTCCGCTGCCGGGGGGAGCTGGGGTGGTGGGGAGGGTGCGCGTGCCTGGGTTCTGCGAAGAGGAGGTCCACGGGGGACAGCTTCAGAGCCCCCGTGTCGGGCCAGGCTGCGGGGTGGGCGAGGAGGCGGCAGGGCCCACAGCTCCTGGCAGGGCTGGGGCATTGCTGAGCCATGAGCTCGGCTCGCAGGCGTCCAACTGCTGTCTGCTGCAGCTCCAGCCAGGCCCTCTCCAGCCCTTCCTTCCTCCAGACTCCCCCGGGGCCTGGCTGGCCGGCTCAGGAGCACAGGGCCTCCTTTGTCTTCTTCCACTGCGCGGTCTCCCCTCCTTTTCTCAGACCCCTCACTTTGGCCTCCGTCCAACCTTAGACTCCCGCCTAGGCCACTCGCAACCATCGCACTGTTTCCCAGCCCCACAGCCACCTCTTCCCTTCTTGCCCCCACGGGGCATCCTGTCTGCCGCCAACCGTCCTGAGGACCCCTGCTCCTTGTGTCGCTCCGGCCGGCCTCCTAGAGCCCTCTCCCCAGCCTCGTCAGCTCTTCATGGTCCCTCCTGCTCTGTCCCCCCTGCTCTCTACTCTCTGCTGCTCTGTGCCCCCCCGCTCTGTCCCCCCTGTTCTGTCCCCCCTGCTGCTCTGTCCCCCCTCTTCTGTCCCCCCAGCTGCTCTGCCCCCTGTTCTGTCCCCCCAGCTGCTCTGCCCCCCTGTTCTGTCCCCCCAGCTGCTCTGCCCCCCTGTTCTGTCCCCCCTGCTGCTCTGTCCCCCCTGTTCTGTCCCCCGTTCTGTCCCCCCAGCTGCTCTTCCCCCCCATTCTGTCCCCCCAGCTGCTCTGTCCCCCCTGCTCTGTCCCCCCTGCTGAAAGCCATGGGTGGCTACATTTCTCACCTTGGGCTTGAGAGGAACTTGAAGTTGCACCTTAAGGACCTGACCCCTTATTGCCTGCAGCTCATAAAGCACAGCCCAGCCACGCCAGCTCCCCAGCTTCGCCAGCTCTGGGAGTCCTCTGGTGGCACCTGTTGGCCTCCTCTGGTGGCCATGAGTGCCAAGGGCAGGTCTCACCCTGCACCCTCAGCACCCGTCCCAGAGCCGGGCACAGAGGACTGGCACAGCCTCATTCACAGACCCAATGTCTTCTGAGCAGGGACTCGGTGCTGCTGCTGGGGATACAATATCTGCCCCCAAGGAGAGGCAGGCACAGGCATTAGCCAGTCCACGCAAGTGTAGAGTGTAGAATGCTGTGAAAGAACCTTCGTTGGGTGGATGGACAAAGGGAATACTCCGAAGTACAAAGGAAGAAAGCAGCTGTGCCTCAGGTGCCCTGAACCCCGCAGGCAAGCCCCGCTGGCCTCCAGGACGGCGGCCTGTCCTCGGGGCCCTTCTCCCGCGGCCCTGAGCGCGAGGCTGTTGCAGCTGACTGCCTGCCTAGCCGCCTGGTGCGGCCACATTTCTGAGTTTTGCCAACAAGATGCAAACAGCAGTGTTGTAAAGGCAGGTTTCTACCCCGTCCTGTCACTGGGCGGATGTAGGAGCGCCAGCTGCCACCATAGACAGGACAGGCCACCGGGGAGCTGTCCGGCGGCCGGAGGAGCGGTCCTGCCGGCCTCATGCCGTGGCCCGGGGCCAGCTCTGGCCTGACCTCTAGGCCTGTTTTACGTGGAAGAGAAAGAAGCATGGATCCAGTTGAGGGCTCCTTTCCCTGTTCCCACTGCTGAATGGAACCGAGTGCAAATGCCAGCTGGTTCTAGCACGGGCTGCAAAGAGGAAAATAATGAAAAATCAGCCACTGGAACAAAACAAAATGAAATGTGTTCAAAGCCGAGCATCAAGGACTTTGGCAGAATACAACTAATAAAGGAACCGAAAAAGAAAGAAAAATTAAGCAATGAGATATCAATCCTATTTTGCCTATTAGTGTTCTTTTAAGTTTTATTTCTTTTAAATATGTTTTTATTAGTTTCAGAGAGGAAGGGAGAGGGAGCGAGAGCTAGAAACATCAATGATGAGAATCATTGATCGGCTGCCTCCTGCACGCCCCCCACTGGGAACTGAGCCTGCAAACCGGGTCATGTGTCCTGACCAGGAATTGAACGGTGACCTGGTTCACAGGTCAACACTCAACCACTGAGCCACGCTGGCCAGGGCCTCCCTGTTAGTTTTTTGAAAAGAGGCAATGTTCACTGGACACGGTTATGAATGAGCATCAGGGAGAGAAATTCGGCGACACGTACCGAGGTCAGGGGCCAGGATCGCAGTCTGGAAACACTGTCGGAAGGACACTGACTTAGAAGAAGTACCTGTGGGCATTGTTGGCTGCCCAGCCTGGGAAACTTCCTCCCAACTGTGTGGTTTCCGCCTAATCGGAATGTGGGGTGCTTGCTTTCCCGGGCTTTCTTCAAGGTTGTTTGCAGGCACCTGACCTTGGTTTAGCCAATCAAATGCCCTGCCCTTGGTTTCATTTGGGGGGGGGGTGTTGGTTAGAGAAGCAGGGGCATGAAAAATCCATTCTGGGGGTGGTGGTGACCCCGGAGTGTCTGGGTCCTAGGGCCTCTGGCTGGTTGGGGGTGACTTTGCCAGTGCTGGCTTCGGCTGCAGAGCCCTGAGCTTGGTTCTGAGCCCTTCTGGCGACGGGCTGGTCCTGCCCACTCTCTGTTGGAGAGACTCCCAACTCACACAGGTGACGCTCACCAGCGTGGACTTTGCTGGGAGGCTTTCTGGGCCTTGCAGGTGGGAGCACCCCTGCCTGTTGGCCTTGCTGGGGTCCCTTGCCTACACCCCCCCCACACACACATTGCTCTGTCCTGCTCTGTGCCCAGGGCATCACTGGGTTCCAGGGCCCCTGGCTTCTGGCTGGACTTGGCCACTGGGAGCACTGGCCCGAGATGGGAGAGGAGAGAGGCGAGGGTAGTTCTCGCTGGCTCCGACCTACCCAGCCTGCAGCTCTGGTGATGGCTGTGCCCTCCCCCAGGATAGCTCTTGCAGTAACCCTCCACTGGCCCTCTCTTCCCTCCCCGGCTGGTCCCAGGGGCCTGACGTCCGGCGGGGTTCCTTGATGCCCACACTCAATAGTCCCTCATCAGAGTGTCTTAAAAACAAACGACAGCTGGGTCTGCTTCCTCTCCGGCAGGCCACTGGTTTTGTTCTCCAGCCCCGCAGCCTGGGGCGTGGCTGAGGACAAGACCCCAGGCTCCTCCTCTGACCCCCTGTGAGTGGGAGGGACTCCCTGGAGGGAGAGCACTGGAGGGGAGAGGTGTCCCCAGCCCCGGCCAGTGAGGGGCTCCGAGGGGACAGGGGTCCTGCCAGATGGAGACTGTGGCTGAGCCCCCGAAGCCCAGCCCTCCCGGGGCTGCTCCTGGGGTGGGGGGAGGGACTCGGGAGCTGGCGCAGGAAGCGGTGCTCCATGTGGAGGGAGCCTGTGCAGCTGGCGGGACCAGCATGTGTCGTCCTGGGGGCTGGTGGGTGCTGGGGGCCTCAGGCAACAGGGTGAGGGCCACTCCAGTGGCCTCACTTGAACACGCCGACTCTTCAAAGGCCTGTCTCCATACAGTCATGTTCTGAGGTGCTGGGAGTTAGACTGCTGGGGGGACACATTTCAGCCCCTAACACGCACCTGCTAAGATGCATCAGACACTGTACCTCTACACAGGCAGCGCTGGGCAGACACCCACCTTTCAGCTCTCCTGGAGCTGGGGGCGGGGGGAGGTAAAGGAGATGATGACCGGCGCTGTGACGAAGGGTGGTGATGGGTAGAGGCCCTGCCAGGAGAGGGAGAGTTTGTGTAGGGAGCACATCCCCTCCCCACGTTTTCTTCTTTGTAAAGGAAATTGTGAGGAATTCGGGGTCTCCCCGCCTTTTTGTAGTGTTGGGGCTAGTTCATTTGAGCTGAGAATGTGGCCAAGAGAAGCAGCGGACTGGAGATGCCGGTGGGCATCGAATGCCAGGCTAAGGGGGTGAAGGTGCTTGGAGGCCTCTGGGATTGGGGTGTGAGACACCACCTCCATTCTGGCCTCCCTCTGGATTTATGCTGGCGTCAGGCCTGGGGCTGTTGCATTCTGGGAGAAAACATGCCGACGAAAGGCTCCTGTGCTGTGCTTTTCAAACAATCAGATGAATGCCTAAGTGTAGCTGGGAAAGGCCCTCTGGGGCCTGCAGGCCGCAGCAGTCTCCCCGTCGCACGGTGGCCCCTTGGGTGCCCTGGTGCAGTGGAGCTCATGTCCTCATTCTGAGACAGTCTCCCCTGTTGCCTCTTTTTTCACTGCTTCCTGCCTTCCATTTTCTCTGTTGTCTTTCTGATAATTTTATTAGTTGGACTAGTGGCCCAGTGCACAAAATTTGTGCATGTGTGGGTGTTTCTCAGCCTGGCCTGCACCCTCTCCAATCTGGGACCCCTGGAAGGATGTCCTACTGCCGGTTTATAGGGATCGGGCCTAAACCAGCAGTCGGATATCCCTCTTGCAATCCGGGACTGCTGGCTCCTAACCGCTCACCTGCCTGCCTGCCTGATTGCCCCTAACCACTCTGCCTGCCGGCCTGCTCACCCCCAACTGCCCTGCTGCTGGCCTGCTCACTCCAAACTGCCCACCCACAGTCCTGATCACCCCCAACTGCCCCCCGCCCCCGCCAGCCTGATCACCACCACCGGCCTCCCCCACCGGCCTGATCACCCACAACTCCTCTCCCCTCTTGGCCTCTAACCACCTCTAACTTGGCCCTGCCACCATGGCTTTGTCCAGAAGAACATCCGGAAGGTCTCCTGGAAGGTCTCCCAGTCTAATTAGCATATTATCCTTTTATTAGTATAGAGGCCTGGTGCATGGGTGGGGGCTGGCTGGTTTGCCCTGAAGGGTGTCCTGGATCAGGGTGGGGGTTCCCTTGGGGCGTGGGGCAGCCTGGGCAAGGGACCTGTGGTGGTTTGCAGGCCGGCCACGCCCCCATGGGGGTGAAGGTCCCCGCTGGGGGAGCGTGGCCAGCCTGGGTGAGGGGCTGAGGACCGTTTTCAGGCTGGCCAGAGCCCCTTCAGGGTAAGGGGTCCTGCTGGGGTGCCTGGCCAGCCTGGGTAAGGGGCTGAGGGCTGTTTTCAGGCTGGCCACACCCCCCAGCAACCCAGGCCCCCAGCCCCTCCTTGAGTGGCAGCCAGAGTGGGCGGGAAGTTTGGCTTCCTCCATCGCCAGGGGCAACCCAAGCTTCCAGCTCTATGGCCACCACCATCTTTGTTGGGTTAATTTGCATACTCACCTTGATTGGCTGGTGGGCGTAGCAGAGGGATGATCATTTGCATGTTTCTCTTTTATTAGTGTAGACTAGAGGCCCGGTGCACAAAAATTTGTGCACTCGGGGGGGGAGGGGGGGTCCCTCAGCCTGGCCTGTGCCCTCTAGCAGTCTGGGACCCCTTGGGAGATAACGACCTGCTGGCTTAGGCCTGCTCCCGGGTGGCAGAGGGCAGGCCCAATCCCTAGGTGCAGCCCCTGGTCGGGCTCAGAGCAGGGCCAATTGGGGAGTTGGGGCGCCGCCCCCTGTCACACTCAAGGCAGGGTCGATGGGGAGGTTGTGGAGCAACCCCCTGTCACACACAGAGCAGGGCCCATCAGGGGGGTTGGGGCTCTGTACCCTGTCACGCACAGAGCAGGGCCCATCAGGGGGTTGGGGTGCTGCCCTCTATCACCCACAAAGCAGGGTGGATCAGGGGGTTGGGGCGCCGCCACTCTCACACTCAGGGCAGGGCTGATGGGGAGGTTATGGCTCTACCCCGTCACACACAGAGCAGGGCCCGTGGGGGGGGGGGGCTCCCCCCTATCAGGCACAGAGCAGGGTGGATAGGGAGGTTGTGGCCCCGCCCCCTGTCACACACAGAGCCGCAGGGCGATCAGGGGGTTTGGGTGCTGCCCCCTGTCACGCTGATTCCAGTGCCGGGAGGCCTCACGGCTCTGCTGATCCCGGTGCCGGGAGGCATATTACCCTTTTACTATATAGGGTAGAGGCCTGGTGCACGGGTGGGGCTGGCTGGTTTGCCCTGAAGGGTGTTCTGGATCAGGGTGGGGGTCCCCACTGGGGTGCCTGGCCAGTCTGGGTGAGGGGCTGAGGGCTGTTTTCAGGCTGGGGGTGACTGAACCCCCAAACGCTCCATTTTTTCTTTTTTATTTTTTTTTAATTCTGGGCCAGCTTTAGCTTGAGGCTTGGCTCCAGCTCTTAGGCCTCCAGCTGAAAGGAGGTTTCTGGCCTTCGCTTACAATGTTGCCAATCTGCTGGCTGAAGTTGGGCGTATTTGTTACAATGTTTCTTAAACTGCCCGCTCAGAGGCAGCGGCAGGCGGGGATCGTTGGTTTCCTCTGTCACTGAGGCAACCAAGCCTCATGTTAGTTTCAAGCTGCCTGGCTGCCGGCCGCCATCTTGGCTGACAGTTACTTTGCATATCTCGCTGATTAGCCAATGAAAAGGGTATCGGTCGTACGCCAATTACCATGTTTCTCTTTTATTAGATAGGATGTTGGACCTCCCAAACTAAACCTTTATTTATTCTTATCTTTTCTCCAGCATTTTCCATCTGTGTTTTTAAATCTAATTTCTGGAGCATACCTTTCATGTCCAACACTCCTATTGATGTAAAAAAAAATTGGCTTTCATATTATTTTTATTTTTCATTTCTTCCTTGTTTTAAGGCTTTATGGGGGATATAATTTACAAATCGTGCAACCTATTCACTGTAACTGAACAGTTCGACAATTGTTCCTTTAAACAAATTGACTTTACCTTTTAGAGTACTTTCAGGTTCACAGCAAAACTGAAGAGAAGGCACACAGATTTCCATACAGCACATGCAGAGCCGACCCACCGCCAGCACCCTGCCAGGGTCACCCCCGTGACCCGACACGCTCTTCCTTCTGTGGAGCAGCACACAGTTCACATGCTGGAATCATGCAGTCTGTGCCCTTTCCCGTTGGCCGCGTGCACTTAGTATATGCTTTTCTGTCTCCTCCGGGCCTTTTCATGGCTGGTAGCGCGTTTGTTTTTAGTGCTAATACTCCATTGTCTGGATGTACCACAATTTATTCACCTGCTGAAGGACATCCTGGTTGCCTCCAAGTTTTGGCAATTATAACTAAAGCTGCTATAGTTGGGTCAATACCAAGGAGTGTGACCGATTGCTGGATTGTATGGTAAGAGTATGTCTAGTATTTTATGAAACTGCCGATTGCTTTCCCAAGTGGCTATGCCATTTAGCAGTCCCGCCAGCAGCGAGTGGGAGTCCCCATTGCTCCACATCCTCGCCAGCATCTGTCGTCAGGGCTCTGGCTTTCGCCGTTCTAGTCGGGGCATCATTTTGTTGTTTTACTTTGCAGCTCCCTAACGACATGATGTGGAGCGTCCTTCCATGTGCTTATATGCCATCAGCATATCTTTTCTGTGAGGTGTTCGTGCAGATCTCTAGCCCATTTTTAAATTGGGTTGTTCACATCCTTATTGTTTGATGAATTGCTCCACGTTAATAGCATGCATTATTTCCTTTTGGTTTTGGTTTGTTTCATGGTTACATTTTTTTTTTTTACCTCTTTGAGGATATCAACTATAATTTGTGAGTTTTTCTTCTGTTTCCTGCATCGTCTCTCTTCCCTCCACCTGTTTGACTTGGTCACTGTCTCTCGTGTTGGAGGCTTCCTTCAAATGCCTGCCCCTGCTTTTTCAGGTTTGGGAGGAGGCGCTGGAACCGTTCGGGTCTGTGTGGGCCAGCGCGGCTGTGCCTCACTGTGGCTGCGGCGTGCTCTGCTCCACAGAACAGAAAACCTGGCGACAGTAGCACAACCAGATGGAGGTGTTCACAAAACAAGCCAAACAGAAATGGGCAGAGCAGGGCTGCTTGAGCCTTTATAACTTTTCTCACTTCCATACGCTTTCAGTGGGTTTGGGAAGGAAGAGGAAATAAGTATCAGAGATGAATTCACCAGATGTAAACCTCATGGGTCATCACACACTCCATCTTATTCTAAATAATTTCCTGTTGCAGGCACAATGTTTTCCCGTAAAAACAAAACAAAAAACAAAAAAAAAAACTTTTAAAACCCAGTGTTTTATTTTTTTCCCAAATATATTTTTATTGATTTCAGAGAGGAAGGAAGAGGGAGAGAGAGATAGAAACATCAATGATGAGAGAGAATCACTGAGCGGCTGCCTCCTGCACACCCCACACTGGGGATCAAGCCTGCAACCCAGGCATGTGCCCTTGACTAGAATCAAACCTGGGGCCCCTCAGTCTGCAGGCCAGTGCTCTATCCACTGAGCCACACCAGCTAGGGCCAGTGTTTATTTTAACAGTAAAATGCTCAAGAGACTTTAAAAAGGTCCAAAGGCCGAGGGATACCCAGGTGTCAGGTAAGATTACAGGCAGGTGTGAGTGTTGGCTTCTCCGTTGCTAAAGCCTAAACTTGAATGTGCTCGAGTCTGTCCCCCATGGCTCTGCTTGTTGGGAGCCGTGACCCCTCCGACTCCTGCCCATCATGGCGCCACTCGAACCCAGACCCGGACCAGGAGAGGAGAGGGCACAGCGGGCACTGTCGTTACAGCGGGGGGCTTTACGGCGGGAGGAAGCGGCCGCAGCAGTTCCAAAGCAAAGCTCACCGGCTCAGGCAGGAGGGAGTCCCCGCAGAACCACATGAACACGCCCCGCGCTCCCCGCCGGGTCTGCGGGCGGAACGCAGATGCTGGGCCGCGACTTAAATGCAGCTCAGCTCGACCCACGGGGCCTCAGGCTCCTTTCAAGATGAGGCGGGTCTGCTTGTTATAAATGAGAAAGACTGGCGCTCACCAGGGCCAGGACGTGCGCCTTCTTTCCCACATTCCTGGGCCCAAGAGACCTCTGAGCCCCGGGGCAGAGAGCGTCAGGCCCCGGGATTCGGGGTGCGGGATGTGGGTGGCCGCGTGCAGGGAGGACGCAGCAGAGGGAGATCCGGGCAGGGAGGAGGGTGAGGGTCCAGAGCCCACAGAGGTGCTGGGTGGCTGGCCTGTCACGGCCCACGTGGGGGACACACGGCGCTTTCTGTGGTGCCTCCCACGGTGCCGTCCCCGACACCCAGTTGGCCAGGCTCTGGCCTCTGTTGCTGTCCGGCTCCTGCCCGCCTGTCGGCTCCCGAGGCAGGCCCTGCCCAGCCTAATGCCAGTCCAGCGTGCTGGGAGCCACCCTGTGCTGGCGGCTGGGGGAGCAGCTCTGTGCAGGTGCAGGTGGGAGGAGGGGGAGGAGGAGTGGGAGGGGGAGGGGGAGGGGGAAGAGGAGGAGAAGGAGGGGGAGGGGGAGAGGGAGGAGGAGGGGAAGAAGGAGTGGGAGGGGGAGGAGGAGGGGGAGGAGGAGAGGGAGGAGGAGAGGGAGGAGGAGGGGGAGGAGGAGAGGGAGGGGGAGGAGGAGGGGAGGGCCCAGGGAGGTGAAGACAGAATTAGACCAGGGATCAGCGGGTGTGTTCTGTGAAGAGCCGAATGGGAATGACTTTAGGCCTTGGGAGCGTGTGGTCTCTCACGGTTCTCCAGTTCTGCCGCTGTGGGCATAGCTGCCGGTCACCCCACAGACACAGCGCAGGGCCCTGCTCCACCGCCTCTGGCAGCAGCGCGCCCACCCCTGGGGAAGGCCCTAGGAAATGAGGGCGGAGCTGTGAGGATTTTGAGGAAAGAACAGTTTACTCAAGGCCCTGAGCGGCGGTGTGCCCATGTTCGAGGGACTGAGCCAGGTGTGGGGGCCAGAGCCGCGAGGACAGAGGGGGACCAGCGGGAGAGGACAGAGGGGGACCAGCGGGAGAGGACAGAGGGGGACCAGCGGGAGAGGACAGGGGGGGACCAGCGGGAGAGGACAGAGGGGGACCAGCGGGAGAGGACAGGGGGGGACCAGCGGGAGAGGACAGAGGGGGACCAGCGGGAGAGGACAGGGGGGGACCAGCGGGAGAGGACAGAGGGGGACCAGCGGGAGAGGACAGAGGGGGACCAGCGGGAGCGTGGGGAGAAGTGGAGCAGAGTCTCTGGGCCTGGTCGACGTAGGAAGGGCGGTGGCTTGTGCAACTGTAAGCGGTGGAAGGAAGGGCTGCGAGGAAGTCTGAGGCGGGTGCAAGGCTGTATTGATCAGGTCACACCGAGACTCAATGTCGAGCGCCTGCCTGAGGCAGAACCACGAGCTGGTTCTGCTTTTTCCTGCCCAGGGAGCTGGTCATGAGTCAAAGAAGAGACTGACCAGGATCAGAAAACCCAAAGTCAGCTTTAATGCCCCCCCTCACTCGGACCTTGGAGGGAGCACGGGGCAGGCACTCCTGCCCAGGGCCTCGCAGACAGTGGCCCGGCGGGGTGCAGCAGGGGAGTGTCGTCTGGGTGACCTGCGGGTCCTGAGGCACCGGGTCTCCCTGACCCGGCCATGGCATTGCCGCCTGAGTGTCCTGTGGCCTCGGAGGTCTTCCCTGGCTGGATGAGGGTGACCTTGGCTCTCACGGAGAA
The DNA here is from genome assembly GCF_963259705.1 of Myotis daubentonii. NCBI lineage: Eukaryota > Metazoa > Chordata > Mammalia > Chiroptera > Vespertilionidae > Myotis > Myotis daubentonii. The sequence continues at coordinate 4,522,569 of NC_081855.1, forward strand.
TGGCCATGCCCTTTGGGGCTGGGACCCTCACCGGTGGCCTCTGATCTTGACCAGCTAAAGGGCAGTCGCCCTGGCATTTCGAGTGAAGCCGATGAGCCAGAAGGTATTTCCCCGTCCGGTCTCCTGCTGGTGGGCATTTGAGTTGTTTCTGTTTGCTTGTTAGGAATAAAGCCACAGTGAACAGTCATGGCTCTGTCTCCTGCAGACGTTCCCCTCACTCCCTGCCGATGTTTGTGCAGGCACGGAAGCGGGAAGGGAGAGGGGGAGAGAGAGGAACATCGATGTGAAAGAGAAACATCGATCGGTTGCCTCCCACATGCATCCCACTGGGGATTAAACCCGCCACCTGGGCATGTGTCCTGACCAGAATTGACCGGACCTTTCTGTGCACAGGACGATGCTCAACCACTGGATCCACACTGGCCAGGGCGACTGCAGCGAGAGTACCATCTGGTGCCCCAGAGAGGGCACCTCAACACACACTGGCTATTTCAGGGGCTTGTCCTGGGGTCCCACCAGCACACTCAGTGCAGCCAGCCTGCATGCAGGCCCCGGCGGTCACAAGTGGTGCCCGGGGGTGAAGTCTGGTGTGTGGTCCCCTGAGGGGGATTCCCCCCAACTGGAGGTTCAAGGCAGGCCTCGTGGGGGAGGGGGAATCCAAGCACACACCAGGGGGATGAGTAAGAGTGGGCCAGGCTGGGCAGCCTCTCATGGGCTCTGCCAGGGAGGGAGGGAGAAGACATGTGGTTGGGCCATGGAGAGAAGTTCAGGCTGGCACCATAACACCCTTGGAGAATTTGAAGCAGGAAGGGACACACTTTAAATGTTTTATTTTATTTTCCAGTTAGATTCACATGCAGTTGCAAGAAATAATACAGAGAGATGCATGAATCTTGCGCCCAGTTTTCCCCAGTGGCAGCGTCTTGTAAAATTCTAGTTCAGTATCACAGGCTACGGACTTGCATGCAGACAGCTGAGCTCACTTCCCTGCTGCCTTCGCCAGCTACATCCGCTTCCGCCTCCCCAAGCCCCGCCCAAGCCCCGCCTCCCAGCAACCACCCAGGTTCTGTTCGTATGATTTCGTCCTTCAGGAATGTCATGTAAATGACATCATACAACGTATAACCTTTGGGGACCGGCTTTTTCATTCAACGCAATTCTCTGGAGATTCATCCGTATCGTTGTGCGTATCAGCATTTCGTTCCTTGTTGTTGGTGAGTGGTAATCCGTGATGCTCATGAACCACGTGGTTTAATCATTTGCCTCTCAGAGGCCGCCTGGGTGTTGCTCCCAGTTTGGGGCGGTTATGAATGAAGCTGCTGTAAACATCTGTGCAGGCTTTTGTGTGGACTCAATTCTTTATTTCTCTGAGACAACGCCCAGGAGTGCAGCTACTGGGTTGTATGGTGGTTGCGTGTTTAGTTTTTTAAGAAACTGCCAACTGTTGTCCAGAGTGGTTGCACCATTTTACATTGTTCCCATCAATGTGTGAGCAATCCAGTTTCTCCATGTCCTTGACAGCATTTGATATCGTCATTACTTTTATTTTATTTTATTTTTTGAAATCAAAGGGTAGTTTATTTAAAAAAAAAAATCAAAACAGAAGCTCTAAGTACCGGTGTGCACATTGTACACATTTAAATGACGCACGAGAACGAAGTTTCTTCGTATGCATGAAGACTACATCACCATGTTATGTTCCCGAAAGATGTTCGAGGATCAATCTGACGCCACATTGCATTGCCTCTTAAAGTGACCACATTCCAAACCTGCACCCACGAACGCCACCGGCAATAGAGCCTGGGAATGGTGCTCCTTCTCTTACTTCACCGCAGACACGAGAGAAAGAAGGTAAGTGGAGGGTTTGCTCTAAAACACATGGGAGGTGTAGTCTGCACCCCACTCCTCACGACTCCGCTGCCATTTTTAGCGAGTGATCTGTGGATCTTTTTTTTTAAAGAAATATATTTTATTGATTTTTTACAGAGAGGAAGGGAGAGGGATAGAGAGTTAGAAACATCGATCAGCTGCCTCCTGCACATCTCCTACTGGGGATGTGCCCACAATCAAGGTACATGCCCTTGATGTGAATCAAACCTGGGACCCTTCAGCCCTCAGGCTGAGGCTCTATCCACTGAGCCACACCGGTTAGGGGTACTCTGTGGATCTTGAAGCGTCTCCCTCCCTCCTCGCCGGACAGACCAGGGCACCTCTTTGTTCGTAGAAATTGATAGATGGTGTATTCCATCCTGCTACCAGGAGGTGCACGCTGCTGCGTCGACATTTCATCGCAGCCTGCCTTAGAGCCTTCAGAACTTCTGCTCCTATCCCCACGCCTCTCAAATCACTCACTAGGAAGAAGTCCTCGAGATGCAAGAGTTTCCAGTCCACGGGTCACAGGTCAAATAGCGCGTGGAGGACCCACAGTGCTGTGTCCTCCCGGGTGATGCGCTCCGTGGGTACTCTGCCAGCGGGCAGGGTGGAAGGAGGCCCTCCGAGCCCATCCTCCGGCAGGCCTCTCCGTTATGGTTACTGGTCCTTCCATAGATCCATAGTCAGCCGGTCCCTGGATCAGGCGCGGGGTGTCACTGCCGTCGCGCGGTGGCAGGGCGGGCCGCGAAGTTCGCCATTTCCTCTTGCTTTCCTCCCCTCCGCAGGCCAGGCCTCTGCACTTGAGCAGCAGGAGGGAGCGGCCACTTCTCAGCCGGGCTGGCCCGTGACAGGGGCCTCGGTGAGCAACCGAGCGACGCGACCCGCGAGGGGCCAGCTGCACGTGTGGCGCAGCTGACCCGCCTCGTCACTTTTATTTTAACCTTCCCGATGGCTGTATAGCTTGGGGTTTTCATTTCCCTGGTGGCTGATGGTGCTGACGATCTTTCCGTGTCCTTATTTGCCACCTGCACATCCTTTTCAGTGAGATGTCTGTGCGTGTGCCTGCCCATGTTGTAACTGATGGTTTGCTTTTTCACTGCCAGGTTTTGAGGGATCTTCACATGTTCCAGGTAATAGTTTTTGTCAGGCGTGTGGTTTGCAAATCTTTTCTCCCACATGGTGACTAGCCTTTTATCCTCTTTCAGGGTTGGCCTTTCATAGAGCAAACTTTTTACATTTTGATTGTCTAATTTATCAATTTCTCCTTTATGGATTGGGCTTTTGGTGTCATGTCTAACAACTTTTTGCCTAGTTCTGTGTCCCAAAGATTTTCTATTTTTTTTCCCTAGAAGTTTTATAATTTTACATTTGGGTTGGTGGTCCATTTTGAGTTAATTGTTATAAAAGGGTGAGGCTTAAGTTAAAGTTATTATTATTATTTTTGCCTATAGATATCCAATTGCTGCAGCATCATTTGTTGAAAAGACTGTCTTTCCTACACTGAATTATTTTTATATCTTTGTCAAAAGTCAGTCGGGTAAACCTGGTCAGTGTGGCTCAGTTGTTTGGAGCGTCATCCGCACATAAGAAGCGGCAGGTTCAGTTCCCGGTCAGGGCACATGCAGGAGCCAACTGGTCAACGTAGCTCTCTCTCCCCACTCCCATCCCTCTAAAAAGCAAGTCCGTGGGGATATGTATGTGGGTCTGTTGCTGGGCTCTCCATTTGTTCCATTGACCTATGTGCCTGTCCCTCTGCCAGCACCACACAGTCTTGATTACTGTAGCTATATCATGTCTTCAAGTTGGATAAACTAATTTATTTTTCGTTTTTTAAAAAAATTTCACTATTCTAGTCCCTCTGCCTTTCCATATAAATTTTAGAATAATCTTGATATATGTACAAAAATATCTTATTGGGATTTTGATAGAAATTGCATATCAGTTTGGGGAGAATTGATCAACATCTTTACTATCTTGAATCTTCCAATTTATGAACATGATATGTCTCTCCATTTATTTAGATCTTTGATTCTTTTATTGGAGTTGAGTAATTTTCAGCATACAAATTCGGCATGTGGCTTGTTAGATTACAAATAATTACAAAATAGCTACAAAATACAAAATAAATGCCAAAAAAGTATTGTTTTAGTGTTGTAACTACTCAAATATTATAAAAGTATTTTTTATTTTTATTTTTTATTGCTTAAAGTAAAAAGTATTGTATTTTTAATTTCAGTGTCCATGTGTTTATTGCTAGTATATAGAAATAGAACTGATTTTTGTACCTGCTTCTTGCATCCACTGACCTTGCCAAACCACTTATTCCTTCTAGGAGTTTTTAGGTGTTTTGGGTGGATCCCTTGGGATTGTCTACATTGACAGTCATGTCATCTGCAATTTGAGACAGATTCATTTCATCCTTTCCTGTCTGCCTTTTGTTTCCTTTTCTTGCCTTATTGCCTGGTTAGGACTTCCAGTGCTCTGCCGAGCAGGAGCAGGGGGAGCAGACACCGTGCCCAGCTCTCGGGGGAGCCCCGTCTTCACTGTAAGTATAATGTCGGCTGTAGATGCTCTTTATCAAGCAGAAGAAGCTTCCTATTCTTCTAAAAGGTTTTTTGTTTTTTTTAAAAAATCATTAATGGATATTGAATTTTTAAAATAGTTTTTTTGCTCCAACTGATATTGATTATGTGATTTTTTCTTGAGTCTGTTCGTAGGATGGATTGCATTGATTGATTTTCAAACACTGGACCAGGTTTTCACCCTTGGATTATTAAGCCTAATTTATCTTCTCTCTACCTTTCAGTCTTTCCTTGTTTTATATCCACTTTGTCACGGCGTACAATTCTTTTTCTTACTTTGCTGGATTCTATGTGCTGGTATTTTGTTAAGGACTTGGCATCTACTGATGAGGCATTCTGGTTTGGGTATTTACTTTTTAGAATTATTTTTGTTTTATAAATAAACTAGGGGCCCGGTGCACGAAATTCGTGCACTGGGTGTGTGTGGGGGGGAGTGTCCCTCAGCCCAGCCTGCCCCCTCTCACATACTGTGAGCCCTCAGGCGTTGACCCCCATCACCCTCCAATCGCAGGATCGGACCCTTGCCCAGGCCTGACGCCTCTGGCTGAGGCCTCCGGCCTGGGCAGTGGGGACCCACAGCTGCAGCGGCCCCGCGATCGTGGGCTTTGCTTTAGGCCCAGGCAAGGGACCCCTAGCTCCTGGGACTGCCAGCTTCGACCGTGCCCAGCTCCCATCGCTGGCTCCACCCCTACTTCCTGCTATCACTGGCCAGGGCGGAAAAGGCACCTGATTCTCCGATCATGACCCCCAGCTCTTAGCTCCCCCCTGGGTTTCCGATCACTGTCAGTGGCAGGGGGCTTCTTCCTGCTTTCCCTTTCGCCTCCCTGCACTGTGCCTACATATGCAAATTAACCGCCATCTTGTTGGCAGTTAATTTGCATATAGCCCTGATTAGCCAATGAAAAGGGTAGCTCGTACGCCAATTACCATTTTCCTCTTTTATTAGTGTAGATAAATTGGTTTATAAATAAATTGGGAAGTGTTTCCTCTTCCTTCCATTTTTCTGGGAGAAATTGTATAGAACTCATGTTGATTCTTCGTTAAAAGTTTGGTAAGATTCTCGAAGGAAAGCATGTGACCCTGGAGGTCTTTTCCCCGGAAAACATTGTGCCGCTTGGTTCTGGCCGCCGTGGTTTCTGAAGAGAAATGTGCTGTCGTTTGAAATGTTTTCCCCGTAGAGAATGTGTCGTTTTTCTCTGGCTGCTTTAAATACATTATCTTTCGTTTTCAAACTTCAATTACAATGCCTCTTGCCTTGAATTTTTGGGTTTGCCTGTTTGTGGTTTGCTCATCTTCATTAGTCTGTAGGTTTATGTCTCTTGTCAGATTTGGGGCGTTTTCAGCCATTATTTCTTTGAGTCTTTTTACTGCCCTTCCCTCCTTTCCGCTCCTTCTAGGACTCCTTTGTGATAGCCCCACAGTCCTGAGCCTCCCCCCACCTCCCCCAGTCCTTTTTCTTCCTGTTGTCATATGGGTGTTTCTATTGTTTTACCTTCCAATTTGCTGACAGTTTCCTCGGTCCCCTCCATTCTGAGCCCATCCACTAAACATGTTATTTCAGTTACTGTATTTTCAGTTCCAAACGTTCCATCTGGTGCCTCTGCAAAGCTTTCATTGTTTTGCTGAGACTTTCTCTGTTTTCCTTTGTCTCAAGTGTGCTCGTAATTGCTGTTTGGAGCATTCGCCACGGCCGCGCTGCACTCTGTCAGACGTCCTAACATCTCTGTCCCCCGGTGTTGGCACCCAGCCACTGTTTTTTCATTCAGGGTGAGGTCTTCCAAGTTCCTAGTGTGATGAGTGATTTCTCAAACGAAAGCTGGGCAGTTTTGAATTATGTGAGGAGACACTGACTCTGCTTAAACGTGCCTGCGCTGGCTTTTCCTGACGCCCCTTGGGAGGGCAGGGTGCTGCGTCCTGTGCCCGGGAGGGAGCGCGCAGGTCCTCCCCCTGCCTTGCCCGCATCCCAGGGGCTCAGGGCTTTGGCTCCCCAGGGACTTCCGCTAACACCTTGGGGTGGGGGTGGAGCTTGTTACTGGCGGGAGGAAAGTCAGGGCGCTCCTACTTGGCCTCCTCTGATACAACCTGGGGGAGGGGGGGAGGTCTGGGCCTGGTGGGGGCGGGCGGCTCCTCTCAGGGGTCTGGCCGCAGTAGAGTATTTATTGTCCAGGAGTTTTCTGTCTTGCCAGATTTTCCCTTTCCTGGCTTCTTGGCTAGAGAGAGCAGGCTTGGGAGCGTGTGTGTGTGTGTGTGTGTGTGTGTGTGTGTGTGTGTGTGTGAAGGGGGGCGGTGGGGCTTTTTGTTTTGCTCACTGGCATTTCCAGGCGCCTGCACGTCAGTTCTCGGCCTGGGGCAGTGAGGCAAAAGCCAGCCCGGGCTCCTCCTGTCGTTGCACGGATGTCCCCAGCCATCAGCCCTCACCTCTCCGGCCCCCAGCGCTCCCCGTGTTGTATCTGCTGTCCAGGCGTTAGGCGTCCTCGCACAGGAGCAGGGAGAAGCACGGCCGTGCTCCCTGAGGTGGGAGGCCCTGGGACACGTTTCCACACAGAGCAGCGGACTCGTCCTCACGTCCCCAGTCCTCGCCGGCATGCACACCGCCAGCCCCGGCGGCATTTCTGGCAGCCGCGGGCTCCCTGTCCGGGAAGGGCTCCCGCGACGTTCATTCTGTAAACCCTGGGCTGGCGCAGGGGGAGGGCGGGTTGGTGAGAAGCAGGAGATGGGGAGCCTCAGGGTCTCCAGCCTGTGGTCTGTGCCAGGCGGCCTGCGGGCTGGGTGGCACCCGTGCCAGGTGGCTGCTCCCAGCCCACGGCCTGCTTTCCGCCTCCCTGTTGGCCCTGGAGCATCCGTTAGGCACGGGCCGCCTGGACCGTCGGGTCCGGGGTCTCCTGCTCTCCCTGCATAGACTCACTGTCGCTGTCAGAAAGCAGAAGCCAACTCCAGCTTTGCAACCTCCTTTCTGACTTCTGGAGGCAGCTGTGCTTTCCTGTTCCCTGACCTCGCGTCAGTGGTTCCACATGCATTTCATCAGCAAACATGCTGGACTGTGGGTGACAAGGCCGCTGCGCTCTGCCCAGCCCCAGGTTGTGGGGCGGGGAGGGGAAAGCCATTGGCCAGGGGTTTGAGGGAGGAAGGAGAAGCAGTGTGTGTGTGTGTGTGTGTGTGTGTGTGTGTGTGTGTGTGTGTGACAGAGGGAGAGGGAGCGGAGGGAGGGAGGCTAGAGGGAAGATGGGCATGGCTGTGAGTCCCTGGGTACTGCTCCCCTCTGTGAAATGGGGCGTGCCCCCCCTGTGGAGGAGCCCAGGAGAACGGGAGGACCTGCTGTGCACAGGGCAGCGAGTGCTGGGAGCCCAGTAAACACGGGATCATCATTTCAGAGGCAGAAGTGGCGTTATCTGTTGGGCATCTGTCCTCGTGTGCTCACTGAGATCCTGCTTCTGTAGGAATCTCTTGGCTTTTATTTGACAAAGAAAAGGAGGTCAGGCTTTGGGGGGAGGCTGAGAGCCACGGCAGGAGTTGGGGAGACGTGGGCACAGTGGGAGGAGAGGCATGGGCTTCTGTCAGTGAGCAGGGCGACGGCCCGGGGAGCTGGCGGGCCGGGGTCTGAGGGTGCTGCCCGGTGCCCCGCACGCTGCTGGCCTGGTCCACGCTGAGGACAGCCTTATGCAGGGGTCTGGTGCCCCCACAGCTGAGGACAGTCTTACGGCGGCCGGCGGCCTCGGTTTGGCTGCCCGCCTGTGTCCAGCTGTGAGTCTCTGCCTCTCACTTCAGAGGGCCCTGGTGGGGGGCCTGGGCTCCCCTGGGCAGAGGCGGCAGTGCGGAGTGTGCTCGGCCCCAGCTGGCCCGCGCTCCGCTTCCTGGCTGACCCCCTGGGTGCTCCAGGCCTGGTGGGCAGCACGGGAGTCGGAAAGAGGGTGGCACAGAGCAGGCCAAGTCTGCAGCCAAGTCTCAATTCTGGTTTGGGGGGAAGACGAAGCATGAGGGAGGGCGGTGCCAACAGCCAGGGGCCGGCCAGCCGGTGCGCATCTCCAGAAGGGCGCTGTGGTCCTCGCGCCCACCGCCGGCCTTGCCCTCCTCCTCTCCTGCTGCCCCATCCTGCGGTGCCGCCAGCGGGACCCTCTGCTCGGCCGGCCCCTGCAGCCGCTTCCTGCGGCCATGTTTCACGCGCGGCTCCTCTGGTTGTTCATTACACTCAGCAAGTGGCTGCTGGGCTCCCGCGGCCCGACGTGTAGCTGTTGGAGCATCCGTGTAAGACACGGCGTGGCCCTGGCCAGGCGGCTCAGTGGGTTGGAGCATCGTCTTGCACACGGAAAGCTTCACCGCTTGATTCAGGGCACAGACTTAGGCTGCAGGGTCAGCCCCTGTGTATGGGAGGAAACCGATCCGTGTCGTTTTCTCCCTCTTCCCCCCTTCCTAGCTCTCTAAAATCAATGAACATATCATGCGGTGAAGATAAACACCCCCACCCCCAAACTGGTGTGAGCGCGGGGAAGTGATTTAAGCTCTTCAAGTCTCATTTTCCTCACCTGTAAAATGGGTGGGGGGGGCGTTAATTCCCACCTCAGGGTGTCGTGAGGGTCAGCGAGGTGGCTCCAGTCCTAGGTGCCTCCTGCCCCTCCTCCCACGCCCACAGACTGGCCCCCAGCTCCCCTCCCCTCCGATCTACTGACCCAGCTGCCGAGAGGGCCCAAACGGGCTGCGGAAAGCTCTGCCCTTCTCGTTCCTGTTGTTTCTAGTTCTCTGCGCCCGAAGGCAGGGCCTTCCTGGCCCTGCAGCCTCTGAGCTCCTCGCTCACCGTGGTCACACGCATGTTGTCACTGCGCCGGTCTGGGCTGAGTTGTGTTCCATCAAAATCCACCTGTTGCAGTCCCACCCCCAGCGTCTCACTGTGGCCGCATGTGGAGATAGAGCTTTAAGTAGGTGATTCAGGTGACAGGAGGCCAGGTGGGTGGCCCTCACCCAGTGACCGTGAGCAGAAGAGATCGGGACACAGAAGTCGCCGAGGGAAGACAGGTGAGGACGAGAAGCGGGCCTGGAAGCCCAGAGAGGCCTCTGGGCAGAGGAACCCTCCGGCACTGCTCTCCAACTCCAGCTCCGAAGCGGTGAGAAGGGCTGTTTGGGCCACCCAGTGGGTGGTGTCCTGCGCAGGCTGCCCGCCAGGGCCTCCATCAGACCTCACTCATGGCCAGGTGACGTCTTCGCTGTCCAAAGCATCCACTGTAGATGTTTAAAAGGTGCCCGGCTTCTATAAGCTTGTTTGGCGTGACTTCAACTAGTACTGTGCCAGGGCCTCCGACTGCAGGCGGGACTGCCCATGCACTGACCCCACACTCCGCTCGCCCGCCGTGCCCTTCCGGCCGCCTGCTCCCCGTGGGCCTTCCCTGCCCACCGCCAGCACGGTGGCTCTGCCAGGGACGGCCTCTGAGGGCGCCGTGGCTGAAGGAGCCCTGGTGGGCCGGGTGCCACACCGCGTCGTATGTGAGACCTCTAATCAGGAATGGGCTCATCCTGCGGGACGGGCCAGGAGGTGCCCGAGACCAGCAACATGCTGCCGGTAGCCCCGAGTGTACATCGCCTAGTTGTTAATCACCCACTATCTTATATAATAAAGAGGGAATGTGCAAATGGACCGTCACCCCACCACAAAGATGACGGTGCCCACAGCAGAGGCGGGGGGGTGGGGGTTCTGTAACACAAGATGGCTGCACCCACAATGGAGGCTGAGTTCCCGTAAGGAGCCTTAACGAACAATCAGCAGGGACCTGAGGCTGCGCCCCACCCAACTGCCCCATCCTCCTGGGGCTTGACAGGGGACCTCAGGACGTGCCCCCCGCCCTGGCACTGGGCCAGGGGACCTGAGGCTGCACCCCCAACCCAGCAGGGCTTGACAGGGGACCTCGAGGTGTGACCCCTGCCTGGTAGGGTTTGATGGGGGACCTCAGGCCACGCCCCCGCCCAGTGGGGCTTGATGGGGGAATCTCATGCCATGTCCCCCACCTGGCGGGGCTTGATGGGGGACCTTGAGGCACGCCCCCTGCCCCGGCCCTAGCTGGGGGACCTCAGGCCGCACCCCCCACCCAGTGCCAGGCCAGAGGACCTGAGGCTGTGACCCCCCCTGGCGGGGCTTGACAAGGGTGAAACCGGCCGGGTCTGGATCTAGCCCAATGTGGGTAGGGCCAGCCGGGTCTTTTTGAGGCACACATGGGTGGCTGAGGACTTGACCCTGGGTCCCGTGGAGCACCCCAGGCTCTGACAGGAGGAAGATTTTCATATATATTTTACTAATTTTCTTTCATCTCTGACACTTCTATTATAGAGAGAGGGCAAATAGCAATATTAAAATATTTCCTCTAATTAATCCCCCTTTAATGTGCATGAATTTCGTGCACCAGGCCACTAGTCTATACATATAAAAGCCTAATATGCAAAGTGTCCCCTCGGGAGTTCAGTTGCTCACTATGATGTGCGCTGACCATCAGGGGGCGACGCAGAAGGAAGGAAGGCTCTGGCCAGCAGCGGCAGCTGCTAGGGACCCGACTAGTTCATTTATAAGTGGACTTTCAGGAAGCTTTACAACTTCCCCTTTCACTAGAAACTGTTTTGGGCCACATGGCCAATGGAGAACCTCAGGCTGCAGAGCAAACGAGAGCTGGTGGGGCTGTGAGCCTCCCTCCCACGCTTGCAGCTGATGGGGCGGCCCGGTGGGAGCAGCTGCGTGGGGGGCTCCCCCCACACCCACTCAGGTGTCAGATGGGGACAGCATGCTCCTGACAGAAAAGCGCCTAAGCCCCTCCAGGCCTCTGCCCCGAGGGCTGTCTCAGAGCTGTTTGACACTCACTCAGGCGCCCAGGAAGCAGCTGTCTGTCACGATCAGGGACACACTCTGGCCACACGCCTCCTGCTTATACTGCTCACGGTTCCCAGCGTCATGGAGGTCAAGCCAGAGATCAAACCCGCCTGGTGGGTGCTCCCTGACACCCTCGGCCCTGGCCCTGCCTCTGCTCTCACTCCAGCCCCACCCCACGCCGCCTTCGCGCATGCTGTTCCCTGCGCCCGGAATGCCTCTCCTTCCCCTGCTGTTCTCACCCCCCCAAGGCTGGGTGAGGGCTTTCCCAGGTCCACGGTCCCTGGACTGCTCGGTGCCGGCCCTGTCCTGCCGAGGGCAGCTGCCTGGAGCCGGGGGGGGGGGGGCAGGGTGAGGGGGGGCGGGCAGGGCCTCCCTCTGTTACCTGTAGACCCTGCGTCCAGGCCCAGGCTGGGCACACAGGAGGCCTTTCCTGAGCACGTGGGACACCTTCCCTGTGGGAAGTCTGAGCCAACTGGACCTGGGTGAGGCTGTGAGGGCCTCCCAGGGGGCGTGGCAGGGCCAGGTGTGGCGGTGGGCGCGCTGGTGACGCTGGGCTACAGGGACTCACAAGCGTGCAGGGGGAGGTGAGGGTGGCACACAGCCCTCCGTCTGGCGCTGGCTCCGCCTGGGCTGGTGTCGCGGGAGGTCTCAGCTCTCCCAGCTCGGTTCCAATTCCCTGTTAACAAGGGAGCTGAGTCACCTGCTGTGAGCATCACTGGGCCGCTCAGTGGCAAGGAAGGCACTGTGCCCCCTGAATTGCTAAGCAGATGTTGGTTCATGTTCTCCTTAGAAGTTCTTTCAGGAAGCCTGGGATTGGATTGATGGGGGGGCGGGGGGGGGGGAGGAGCTCGGCCTTGCCTCCAGCCGCCCAGCTGGAGCAGGTGTCAGGGTCAGCACACGTGGACCGGGCTCTCCAGCGTCTGGACGACTTCCGCCAGCGAAGAGGTCAGGGCCTGGCCTCGGTGTCCCTCTGCCACGTGCCCTGCCGCTCTGAGCACAGAGGGCAAGAGCAGACACCGCTTGTAGCCAGCCTGTCGGCGGGCGGGGCAGGCACCTCATTTGCGGGCAGCTGAGAGGACAGCGGCCTCTCCAGCTCGTCGGGGCTTGGGCTTCTGGCTGCAACTCGGATGGGGCTGACTCAGGGCCGGGCCGGGAGAAGGGGCAGATGGGCTGGGAGGGAATTCCAGACCACACACGGCCTTACCTGGATCTTCATCCAAAACTAACGGACGCCGGCTTGGGGCGAGCAGCGTGCCCTCCAGCTCTGTGGTCTCTGCTTCACCCCAAAGAGGCCTGGCCCCCAGGCCCAGCTGTGCAGGCGTCTTAGAGGCGGGCACAGGGGTCCTGGTGCGGATGCGCTGTGGCCCAGCCGGGGTGAGAGCAGGGATGGCCGGGGGCCTGCAGGCCTGGGCAGCACCCTGCGGCACCCGGGGCCGGGGCGAGGGGCCGGGGCGAGGGGCCGGGGCGAGGGGCCGGGGTGAGGGGCAGCCATGATGGATGGGCACCAGGCAGTTGGGGATACCACAGCACCCTCCCCCCCAGCTCACCGCACCTGACGGCACCCCGGGGCCTCTCCCTGAGCCTGCAGGGGCCTGAGGGGCAGGGCCTGCGATGGTGCCCTGCAGGCCGGGCCCTGGCACTTGCCGCCCCTCACAAGCTGGGCTGTCTGGAGCCTCTGGGTCTTCCCGCTAGAATGTTCCCTCACCCCAGCCTTCAGCGACCACCTCACCCATTGTTCAGGCTGAGCGGGGGCGCTGCTCTGTGGGGAGCCCCTGCTCCCTGTGCAGGTGCCCAGGCCCGGTGAGGGGCCGCCGGCCCTTCCACCCACCGCTCACCGCCTGCTCAGAGCGCTCTCACCGGGACCTGTCGGACCACTGCGCCAGGCGAGGAACCCGGGCAGGCGTGATACCTGGCTGGCACGGCCCTCGGGCTCTGGCCCGTGCGGCTCCATTGCTTGGAGCGTCATCCCGTGCACGGGAAGGTTGTAGGTTTGATTCCTGGTCAGGGCACATACCTAGGTTGCGGGTTCGATCCCCAGTCAGGGTGCATGTAAGACTGATCGCTGTATCTCTGTCACATTGATGCCTCTCTCTCTCTCTCCCCCCTCCCTCTCTGAAAATCGATTTAAAAGTTTGTAATATGGGTGGGTGCGTATAGAAATAGATGACTGGATGGACAGACATGTGAACAGTGATCGGTGAAAGGGTGGACAGTGGCTGGGTGGACTCACCTGGCAGGCATAGGCCGCCTTGGGTGGAGTCAGCACAGGCACCTCCTGCCCAGGGAGCAGGGGCCTCCATGGGAAACCCCGCCGGCTGCCCTGGGGACCTTCACGGGCCTCTCAGCCTGAGACGCACGTGCACCTCGGCAGAGACTGTGGAGAAGGGAGCTCTGGAGGGAAAGGGAGCAAGGAGCGGCCGTCTCGCCTTGGCCATGGCCAGAGAGCGGGGCGTTGGGGAGCGCACGTGGACGGGCCTGGGGCTCAGGCTGGGGGTGGGGCTAACAGTGCTGCTGGCTCAGCCCCAGGGTCCCCAGTCGGGCTGTTTCCCTCCCTTGTCCCAGGCACGCACCCAGCAGGAAGTGCCCCTGGGCAGCTGGGTGGAGGCCGGGCAGACGACAGCGGGTCCTCCTGGGAGAGGACCCAGGGCTGGAGAGCCGCAGCCGGGCCCGAGGCTGTGCGACCCGCGTGGCCTGCGCCTGGCTGCAGAGGCCTCCAGGTGTCTCCCAGGAGCACGGGGGAGGGGCAGTGATGGCAGCGCTCCTCACGCTGGGCAGGGCCAGCCTCCCGGCCGCAGCTCCCGGGCCGGGCGGTGGGGGAGCAGCCGCAGTCTCCGACAGAAGGGTTTCTGGTCCTTTGAGCCCCTCCACTCACACGCAGGAGACGGAGGCCGCTTTGCCCAAGGCCACCGGGAAGCCGGCCTCAGGACCAGCCCATACGCGGTGGCCTGCTTCTGCGTAGACTGGCTGGTGGGTCTTCTTCCCGCTTCCAGCCACGTGGCTGAGCCGCAGTAAGACCACAAACTCCTCCTCGCTGTCACACAGGGGTCTGATCTGCCGCCTGAGAAAACCATGGAGGGTAGTGACTAAAAGCCTGGTGTGGGTGCTGGGCGTGGCGTCCAGCGCTGCCATTCACAGCCGTGTGACCTGGGACAGTGATTTCGCCGCTCTCGCCTCGGTTTCCTCACCTGGAATTCGGCGCCTCCCTCGTGCGCTGTGCTGATGAGGGTGAGTTCATGTACACGCTTGGAACGGCACCGTGAGCAGGAGCGTGGGATCTGTGTTTGCACATGGGAGTGAGTGTGAGCTCATGTGTAAGTGTGCGCGAGTGTGAGGGCCTCGGTGCACAAGCAGTGTGTGTGTCTGAGCGTGTTAATTAGTAAGCAGATGAGTGTGCATGGAGGTACAGTTGTGGCTCTAAGTGCACTGTGTGAACTCAGTGCATGAGTGTTGGGGGTATAGGGAGGACAGATAGTGAGGGTGGGTGCAGTGTGGGGAGTGGGAGCGTTTCCGCGTGTAGGTGTGTGCGTTACGTGGAAGCCGTGAGCAGGTGAGGCGTGTGTGCCCGTGTCCGGGGCCTCCGAAGCCTCCGCAAGCAGGTCCAGTCTGAGAGACTGGATTTTGGGCTCCGAAGCCGGTTATTCCTAAAGTGACTTCACCCGTCACCTCTTCTGGCCCAGCAGCTGCAGCTGGAGCGCAGGTCGGCGGCGGGGCTGGGCCCCACGAGCCTGGGCCCCGGGGTGGGGGGGAGCCCGGTGGCTGCTGGGTGGACGAGTGGACACAGGGATGAAATAATGACTGAGTTCACTCCAGCCCCACAGCTCAAGCTCCTGAACCCAGGACCACCCCTCAGCCCCAGCGCCCCGGGCCTGTCTGCCTTGCAGGGCGGGGCCTGGCTCCGGTGGCCTTTCCTTTCCCATGGGCCCTGGGGTGGGTCAGGGCCCGTGGAGCGCCTGCATGGAGCCCTCACCCCGTTAGAGAGCAAGACGCTTCCTTTCCTTCCGGACAGCGAGGCCGTGCCGGTGACGCCAGCCGTGGCCGCCTCTGGGCAGGGCTTGCCTACCAGCAGGAACCTGCCATGGGCCCGGCCGTGGGCCCGGCCGTGGACCTGGGGAGAGCTTCCCCACATCAGGGTGAACACGGCACAAGGAGCTGCCTAGAGCCACACGGAACTGACCTTTTTTACCAGGAATTTGTAAAAGAGGATTTAAATAGTCTTTACAATGTTGAATTTGGTAAGAACCAATTACATGCACTTATTATTGTGTAGGAACAGCCGCCATTTCCTGTTTTGGTCACCCTGGCATTCCAGAACAGCGGTTCTCAACCTGTGGGTCACGACCCTTTCACAGGGGTCGCCTAAGGCCATCGGAAAACACATATATAACGACATATTGTTTTGTGATTAATCACTGTGCTTTAATTATGTTCAATTTGTAGCAATGAAATTGGGGGTCACCACAACATGAGGGACTGTATGAAAGGGTCGCAGCGTTAGGAAGGTTGAGAACCGCTGCTCCAGCACCTAGTTCAGTGCTTGGCACTTAGTAGGTGTTCAAATGGCTGTTGGCTCAGTGGCACTCGTGACTGGAATCTGACTTCCCAGAAGGCAGTGCGGCCGTGGTCACCGGAGGACATGAT
Organism: Myotis daubentonii; assembly: GCF_963259705.1. NCBI lineage: Eukaryota > Metazoa > Chordata > Mammalia > Chiroptera > Vespertilionidae > Myotis > Myotis daubentonii. The sequence continues at coordinate 4,538,502 of NC_081855.1, forward strand.
GGCGGCAGCAGACACTGAGTTAAGCGGCACTACTCGGATTTGACAGTTTCTTTCGCAGTTTAGACTCATTTTCTCATCAGGTTGCAGCTGTCCCCGGAGCTAGAAGCGCTCACAGGCCTGTGGCCAGAGGATACGGTGGGGCTGTCCCTGCCTGACCGCCACCACCGGTGTCCCTGGGCCGGGGCCCTCCTCGGAGCACGGGCTCTCCCCCAGGGGCACGGGCTCTCCCCCAGGGGCACGGGCTCTCCCCCAGGGGCACGGGCTCTCCTCCAGGGGCACGGGCTCTCCTCCAGGGGCACGGGCTCTCCCCCAGGGGCACGGGCTCTCCCCCAGGGGCACGGGCCCTCCTCGGAGCACGGGCTCTCCCCCAGGGGCACGGGCTCTCCCCCAGGGGCACGGGCTCTCCCCCAGGGGCACGGGCTCTCCTCCAGGGGCACGGGCTCTCCCCCAGGGGCACGGGCCCTCCTCGGAGCACGGGCTCTCCCCCAGGGGCACGGGCTCTCCTCCAGGGGCACCGGCTCTCCTCCAGGGGCACGGGCTCTCCCCCAGGGGCACGCGCTCTCCCCCAGGGGCACCGGCTCTCCTCCAGGGGCACGGGCTCTCCCCCAGGGGCACGGGCTCTCCCCCAGGGGCACCGGCTCTCCTCCAGGGGCACGGGCTCTCCCCCAGGGGCACGGGCTCTCCCCCAGGGGCACGGGCTCTCCCCCAGGGGCACGGGCTCTCCTCCAGGGGCACGGGCTCTCCTCCAGGGGCACGGGCTCTCCCCCAGGGGCACCGGCTCTCCTCCAGGGGCACGGGCTCTCCCCCAGGGGCACGGGCTCTCCCCCAGGGGCACCGGCTCTCCTCCAGGGGCACGGGCTCTCCCCCAGGGGCACCGGCTCTCCTCCAGGGGCACGGGCTCTCCCCCAGGGGCACGGGCTCTCCTCCAGGGGCACGGGCTCTCCCCCAGGGGCACGGGCTCTCCTCCAGGGGCACGGGCTCTCCCCCAGGGGCACGGGCTCTCCTCCAGGGGCACGGGCTCTCCTCCAGGGGCACGGGCTCTCCCCCAGGGGCACGGGCTCTCGGCAGGGTGCCCTCCCTCGCCGCTGCCCCTCTCCCTGTGCCTCGCAGTGAGCCCTGCGGTTGCCCAGGCCTGGGATGGGGGCTCTGCTGGGCAGCTGGGCCTCCCTCCCGCCCTGTCCTCTAACCTGTTGTCCACGCGGCAGCCAGAGTGACCAGGCTGCTGCCTGGGTGTGACCAGTCCGTGCAGTCTTCTGGGGAAGCCGCGGCTTGGAGTGTGTTTCAAGTGCAGTCTGACGGGAAAATGGAGCATGCACCCTCCCCCCCTGCCCTTGTCTTTCCCGTCTCCATGGTGACTCACCACTTTGCCTGCCACATCCCAGCATCCCAGCCTCTGCCAGGGACTCGGAGCCGGCCGGTCCCTCCCTCCTCCGGGCTTGTTCCGGCAGCCCTGCCTCCTCCCCGGGCGAGTCCAGGGGCAGCCTCCTCTTCCCGACCGACCGACCATCACATCTATTCTTCAGCTCTGACAGCCGGCTCTCGGGGAGACCATCCCCACACCCTCCACCTGCACAGCCACCAGCCCTTCCATCCTCCGCTGCGCCAGGTCTCTGGGCCTCCGCCCTGGCCCCGGCCTCCGGACCCATCCCCACTCCCAGCCTCCCATGCCCAGGTCCGCCTTCTCAGTCATTTCCCTTTGTCACCGGTTTGGCAAACAGGCAAGTCTTCTCCTCAGATGTGGGGAGAGAATGGGGGTGGGAAGGGCCTCCCTGGACGGGGCGGGGCGCAGAGGGGCGAGGGAGAGGCCATGAACTCAGGACTCAGGACTGAGACAGGGATCTGGATTCTTTTCTAAATAACGTTTTTGTTATTTCCCTGCCAAATTCTCTCCAAGGAGAGGAAACAGAGCTTCATGGGAAACAGCAGCAACAGTTGGTGAGCGGTGGGGCCTGCTGGATGTGGGTGCAGGCCTCCCAGGCCGGCCGGGCGGGAACACGGGCTGCGCTGTCCCGGGAGGGAGCTCCAGGTTGGATCTGCCCGGATCTGGAGAGGAGGTGGTGCCGGAAATGGCGGGTGCTGCCGGGAGGCCGATTGGAGCCCAGACGGGGAGCGTGGAGCCTCTAAGAACCAGGCCTCTGCCCCACCACCAGGGCCCCACCCTCGGATCCCACCTCCAGGGTGTTTAGGAGGCTGAAGAAGGGATCACTCCTTAGGCGGCCCTAACTCCTCCAGGGAGCCCTGGCATCAGGGGGCTATGGGTGAGGTTTTCACGAGCATTTGTGCCAGGTGCTGGGTGGGGTGCAGGCGCTGATGGGGTGCAGGCGCTGGTGGGGTGCAGGCGCTGGGTGGGGTATACGCACTGGGTGGGGTGCAGGCGCTGGGTGGGGTGCAGGCGCTGATGGGGTGCAGGAGCTGGGTGGGGTGCAGGCGCTGGTGGGGTGCAGGCACTGGGTGGGGTGCAGGCGCTGATGGGGTGCAGGAACTGGGTGGGGTGCAGGCGCTGGGTGGGGTGCTGGCGCTGGGTGGGGTGCAGGCACTGATGGGGTGCAGGAGCTGGGTGGGGTGCAGGCGCTGGGTGGGGTGCTGGCGCTGGGTGGGGTGTAGGCGCTGGGTGGGGTGCAGGCACTGATGGGGTGCAGGAGCTGGGTGGGGTGCAGGCGCTGGGTGGGGTGCTGGCGCTGGGTGGGGTGCTGGCGCTGGGTGGGGTGCAGGCACTGATGGGGTGCAGGAGCTGGGTGGGGTGCAGGCGCTGGGTGGGGTGTAGGCGCTGGGTGGGGTGCAGGCGCTGATGGGGTGCAGGAGCTGGGTGGGATGCTGGCGCTGGGTGGGGTGCAGGCGCTGATGGGGTGCAGGCACTGGTGGGGTGCAGGCACTGGGTGGGATGTAGGCGCTGGGTGGGGTGTAGGCACTGGTGGGGTGCAGGCGCTGGGTGGGGTGCAGGCGCTGATGGGGTGTAGATGCTGGGTGGGATGTAGGCGCTGATGGGGTGCAGGGTGGGAAGCAGGCGCTGGGTGGGGTGCAGGCGCTGATGGGGTGCAGGCACTGATGGGGTGCAGGTGCTGGGTGGGGTGCAGGCGCTGATGGGGTGCAGGAGCTGGGTGGGGTGCAGGCGCTGGGTGGGGTGCTGGCGCTGGGTGGGGTGTAGGCGCTGGGTGGGGTGCAGGCACTATGGGGTGCAGGAGCTGGGTGGGGTGCAGGCGCTGGGTGGGGTGCTGGCGCTGGGTGGGGTGCTGGCGCTGGGTGGGGTGCAGGCACTGATGGGGTGCAGGAGCTGGGTGGGGTGCAGGCGCTGGGTGGGGTGCTGGCGCTGGGTGGGGTGTAGGCGCTGGGTGGGGTGCAGGCGCTGATGGGGTGCAGGAGCTGGGTGGGATGCTGGCGCTGGGTGGGGTGCAGGCGCTGATGGGGTGCAGGCACTGGTGGGGTGCAGGCACTGGGTGGGATGTAGGCGCTGGGTGGGGTGTAGGCACTGGTGGGGTGCAGGCGCTGGGTGGGGTGCAGGCGCTGATGGGGTGTAGATGCTGGGTGGGATGTAGGCGCTGATGGGGTGCAGGGTGGGAAGCAGGCGCTGGGTGGGGTGCAGGCGCTGATGTGGTGCAGGCACTGATGGGGTGCAGGTGCTGGGTGGGGTGCAGGCGCTGGATGGGGTGCAGGTACTGGTGGGGAGCAGGCGCTGGATGGGGTCCAGGTACTGATGGGGAGCAGGCACTGGTGGGGTGCAGGTGCTGATGGGGTGCAGGTGCTGGGTGGGATGTAGGCGCTGGGTGGGGTGCAGATGCTGATGGGGTGCAGGCGCTGGGAGGGGTGTAGATGCTGATGGGATGCAGGTGCAGTGCCTGGCACACCATCGCATCAGCTCACTCGATGGCCGCACGTGGCCGGCACTGCCCGCCTGCTGGGCACTGAGGGAGGCCGGGTGGAGGCAGCCTTGCCCAGGCGGCACTTGGTCTGAGAGCCAAGGTTTCACCCTCCAGGCAGCTCTCTGCTGCCCCGGTTCTGACCCTGAGTCCCGGCCCCACATGCTGCTCTCAAATGACCCGTCTGCCCCCACCCCAGGCACCACGCACCGTCCCCCAGGCTGGAGTGGGGCCTGGGGTCCCGGCCCGGGGCGCCTCCGGAGCCGCCCACCTGCGCCCTCTGCCCGGAGCAGCGGCGCGAGCCCTCGCGGGACCACGGCCCCGACGCCCGCAGCCGGTGCTCCCAGCGCCGCAGGGGCTGCCGGCGGAAGGGCCTCCGGGGCCTGGAGGAGAGGATGGGGCGCCTGCTGCGGAGGCCGCCGCCCGCCGTGCAGGTCAGGACCAGGCCCCCTGGCGGGGTGGGTGGGTCCGAGAGGGGTGGCTCTGTATGTCCTGGGGCGCCGGGTGTCCTGAGGCGCGGGGTGTCCTGGGGCGCCGCTGAGAATGGGGGTGTTGGACGCACCAGCTGGGGACGCGCAAGCGGGCGCTGAAGGACCCCCCTCCTCGGGCAGGAGAGCTGCGCGCGGCCGGAGCCGGAGCCGCTGCTGCTGGTGCGGGTCGGCGCCGCTGGAGGCCCGCGGCTGAGGATGGGGGCCGTCAACCGCTGCCTGAAGCACCCGCTGGCCCGGGACACCCCCGTCTGCCTCCTCGCCGTGCTGGGGGCGCCGCGCTCCGGGAAGACCCTGCTCCTCGACGGCCTGCTCCGGGGGCTGCCGGGCCTGGCGCGGGTGGGCTCCGCGGGGCTGGGTGGCTCGGGGGGAGCGGGCTGGACGCACCCTGATGCCCTCCCCTGCCCCGCAGGAGGCGGGCGAGGGCTGGCCGAGCGGAGGGGGCGCCCTGCCGGGGTGCAGATGGGGCGCCGACAGCCTTGACCGGGGCGTGCGGATGTGGAGCCACCCCTTCCTGCTGGGGAAGGAGGGGCGGGAGGTGAGGGAAGGCCCAGGAGGTCAAGGTTGGGCAGGGAGGGCAGGGGAGGGAGGAGCTGAGATGGGCCAAGGGGAGGAGGACGGAGGAGAGCTGGGGCGGACGAGGAGCCATGCGGAGGCCGGAGGCAGGCTCGCCCGCAGTCTGCCCGCCCTGCACAGGTGGCTGTGTTTCTGGTGGACACGGGGGACGCCATGAGCCCTGAGCTGAGCCGAGAGACAAGGACCAAGCTGTGCGCCCTCATCATGATGCTGAGCTCCTACCAGGTGAGGCGCTGCCTCCTGGCCCCGGGGCGCCTTGCTGGGTCTGGCCCTCAGAGCCGGGCGGGCACTCGGTCTCGCAGGCTTTTGTGTCCGGGGCCCTGCAGATTCTGGGATGTCCCTGCCAGGGAAGGATGCCCCAGTCGGTGAAGGTGGGAGCATCGCTTGTTCTAAAGGAGGTTGAAGTCGCTGGGGGGCCGTTGAAGGTCAGGGTCATCCCGCCTGCCTGCGGTCCCACAGGCTGTGCGGACCCTGGGCTGCGCTCTCCCAGGTCCCGAGACCCACAGCCGGACTGGGAGCGCCCTCCTCACTGGGGTCTGCCCAGTGTCTCTGCCTTCGCACACCCTCTTCCATTTGCTCTTGTTCCAGATCCTCAGCACTTCCCAGGAGCTGATGGACGCAGACCTCGAATACCTGGAGGTGAGGAGTCATCTGGTGTTGGGGTGCCACCCCGTCCCTGCCTGACCGTAAGGCCAGCGGGGGGACCAGCCGGAATCGGGTGCCCCCCGGTTCCGACCCAGCCTCCCCTGACCTGGCTTGGTGGGTTCGAGGCAGAGGATGAAGCCCGAGACGCCCGGTGGGAGGGAGGCTGGGAGCGTGCATGGTCCTGTGGGCCCCTGGGGCGGGCGGGCGGCCACCCTGGGTGGCCCAGCTGTGACCCTCGTTGCCTCTAGATGTTTGTCCACGTGGCTGAGGTGATGGGCAGGCATTATGGGATGGTGCCCATCCAGGTGAGATCCCCGTTTCTGGACTCGTCACTCAGACCCGGACACCCGCTGGCTGCCGGTGTCAGGAGCCCTTCTCTTCCAGCGCCTGGATCTCCTCGTTCGTGACTCACTCCGCCCCAACCAGGCAGGGCGGGGGCCCGCGGGGGACGCCCTCGGGGTGAGTGTGCGGAGGGCGGGCTGCGGGCGGGCGGCAGGCCGAGGCGAGGGTCCTGTGGGTCAGCGAGGAAGGGGGCTGGGCCGCAGCTCAGAGATCTCCTCCTCCGTCTCTCCGAAGCCTGGCAAATACCCCAGGGTCCGGGCGCTGCTGCGAGGGAGGCGAGCCCGCTACTGCCTGCTGCCTGCTCTGCGGCGACCATGGGCCGGCAGAGACCACGGGAGCCCGGGCAGTGAGTGTCGCAGCAGCAAAGGCCCCCAGCTTGCCCTCCTCTAGCGACCGGACCCTCCTCCCTCAGCAGGTCCCCCCTCCCCCCAGCAGGTCCCGGCCCCCTCCCCTTGCAGCGGCCCTCAGTGAGTCTCTTCTCAGGCCCGGAGGACGAAGCCTGCCCGCTGCGGGCCTACATCGCGGACGTGCTGAGTGCCGCCCCGCAGCATGCCAAGAGCCGCTGCCAGGGGGACTGGAGTGAGGGACGCCCGGTGGCCAGGGGGGACGGCCGCCTGCTCACAGGGCAGCAGCTCGCTCAGGAAATCAAGGTGTGACGCCTCTCCAAAGGCCCAGAGCGTGCCCGCCCCTCCCGCCCTGACCCCTCACGATGTTTCCGCAGAACCTCTCTGGCTGGATGGGGCGGCCAGGGCCCGGCTTTGCCTCTCCGGATGAGGTACAGAGCTCCCGGGGGACCCAGGGGGACGGGGGACGGGGGACGGGGCAGGGCGGGGGCCCGGGAGGAAGGAGAGGCAGCCTGGGCTTTCCTGTGGACAGATGGCCGCCCAGCTGCACGACCTGAGGATGGTGGAAGCTGCCAAGAAGGAGTTTAAGGAGTACGTGCGGCAGCAGGTGGGGCCCGGCCTGTGTGGGGCACAGGTGCCCAGCGAGGCGGGGCCGTGGGGGAGAGGCTCTCGAGCCTCCTGGTCAGGGAGCCCTCTTTCTCCGCCGACATAGGACGTGGCCACCAAGCGCATATTCTCTGCGCTCCGAGTCCTGCCAGACACCATGAGGAGCCTCCTCGCTGCCCAGAAAGACGCCATCCTGGCGCGCCACGGAGCGGCCTTGCGGTGCCAGGGCAGCGCGCAGGCCCTGGAGGCCCTGGAGGCTGAGCTGCAGGCCCAGGCCAGGGCCTTCATGGACACCTACACCATGCGCTTCTGCGGCCACCTGGCCGCCGTGGGCGGGGCCGTGGGGGCCGGGCTCATGGGCCTGGCGGGGGGCGTGGTGGGCGCAGGCATGGCCGCAGCGGCACTGGCCGCGGAGGCCGGGATGGTGGCTGCCGGAGCTGCGGTGGGGGCCACAGGGGCCGCCGTGGTTGGGGGTGGCGTGGGTGCTGGGCTGGCTGCCACCTTGGGCTGCATGGAGAAGGAGGAGGAGGAGAGGCTGCAGGAGGGGGACCGAGAGCCGCTGCTCCGGGGAGAGTAACAGCCCCAGGAGACAGGAAAGGAGGGAGGGATGCGAGGCGGGAGGGAAGGAAGGGGGGTTCCGAGGACCCCCATGTCCACGCTGCCCTAGTGAATGCCCAGGTCTGGGTGGCTGGCTGAGCTGGAGAATCCAGGGATCCCGGGGAGGGGCCCAGGGGCAGGAGCAGTGGTGGGGTGGTAAGTAGGATGTAGGGCCTGTTTTTGGCTGCAGGCGATTGCTGACTGGCCACTGACCCAAATAAACCTGACCACGTGTCCCCAGCGGTTGTTTGCTCCACCCTCCCCGCCCTGGCTTACCCCCGGCGGGGGGCTGAGCGAGCTGGACCTCCCGGGGGGAGAGGGCCTGTCCTTTCAGATGGGGGCAGCCCTGGGCTCAGCGACCTTGGTGATCAGTATTGGGGAGCACTAAAGTGGCCTGACCCCTGGGGTGGAGAAAGCTGTCCCTGGGACTGCTCCCAAGCTGCCCAGCAGGGGGTGTCCCTGCTCCTGCACCTCGGGGAGTCTGCAGCGGGGCCTCGGGCTGTGCCCTTTGTCACGCTGGTCAGGTGCAGTGTGCCTGTGCTTTGTGTGGGGTGCCACCCCGGCGCCGGGCTCGCTGCCAAAGATGAAACCCCTGCAATTGCATCCGCTCTGCACAGACGGCCCCGGGAGCATCTGCGAAAGTGCTCGAGCTTCAGCGAGGGAGCACGCTCAATCCTGTGCCCCCACCAGCCTGTGGGGAGACCCTCTGCTCCAGGTCAGCAGGAGGCCTGGGTGCAGCCCACAGGGAGCCTGAGGGCCCAGGGCCTCCCAGGGGGCCAGGAGGCCCTGCCAGGAAGACTGCCAAGCTATTGAACTTAAAAAGTTGATGGGCACATTGTACGAAAAATAAAATGTGTGCTTGAATGCTCGCTTCCCAGTCAGTTATCGAAACAGTTCTCTTCAGCCCCCAGAGGGTTTGGGGCAGGAGGAGGTGGACCAACCGCTCCATTATGGGGACTCATGGACGGGAAGAGGACGCATGAAATTCAAGAGACCTGGGAGCTGCGTGTCCGAGGCCCCCACGGGGCAGGGGGGGGGGGGGCTGCGGGATTGTAGGAGGGATCAGGCCAAAGGCTTGTCCACTCGGACTTGGGTCTTGCTCCCTGGGTCCCTGCTGCTTCAGATGGGCCTGTGGTCAGGTGACCACCGGCCTCCGTCCTGGCAGGAGGAGAGTGGAGGTCTAGTGGGAAGTGCTTGCTGGAGTGGAGAGAGGGGGCCAGGCCACTTCTGTGGGGCCGGGCGGCTGAGGGTTCATGGGGCGTCTCCCCCTGACCCGGGCCGCCAGCTCAGAGTCGCCGCAGTGGCCGTGGTGTCCGCACCCCGCCTTCCACAGGTGCAAACGCAGAGAGAAGAAGTCTCGGCTAAGGCCCCCCAGCTGGTGACAGCAAAGCAGGGGCCCGAACGCCTGATCTGCAGCCAGGGCTCCTCCCAGACGCGGCCTCGCTGTGCTGACACTGAGATGCTCCTCTTGGGGATTTCTTGCCCCCGCCCCCAGTCCGGCTCTAGGAGGCAGTGTCGGGGGGCAGAGGCGGAGGACCGGCCGGGACGCCTGGCTCAGCCGTAGAGGTTGCAGTTAGTGAGATGGGGGCAACACAGTGAGCGGAGAAGCCTCTCAGCCAGGGTGGAGCACCGGTGGGTGGAGATGAAGGGCCGAGCGGACCTGAGGGCGGAGCCCGCGGGGCGGGCCCACACTTGGCGAGGAATTTGCTGAGAAAGGCTCCCTGAAAGCATCTCGTCGGTCCCTCCATCTGGCGGACATAGAGCTGCAAAATCTCCCAGACCTGGGGCGCAGGGTTCGGACGTGGGGGTGTGGGTGGCATTGAGGAGCCACCCAGGCAGGGGTTGTGCTTAGCTAGAGTCCACCCAGTGGCGCTGGAAGGAACTGCAGCGGCCACTCCCTGTCTTCGGGAGGGGACACGGGGTCACAGGGGGTCGCGCTCCGCAGAGGCAAGAGGAATCTATGAAGTGCTGTTTGTCTTGTGCCTGATAGTTCTCTTCTTAATTCTCGCCCCGGCCTTTTTTTCATTGGTTTTCAGAGAGTGATGCAGGGAGGGAGAGAGAGACACACACACACAGAGAAACATCTGTGTGAGAGAGACACATCCATTGGTTGACAGGGGCCAGGGGACGAACCTGCAACCCAAGTATGTGCCCTTGATCTGCAATCAGACCTGAGAGAGAGCCTTTGGTGTGCAGGCCCGATGCCCTACCACTGGGCCACACTGGCCAGGGCTGTGCCTTCTAGCTCTCCAAGCATTTCCCCAAACACCATCTCTCCTCAGCCTCAAAACCGCCTCATGCAGCATGTACTTATTTTTTTAAAATATATTTTATTGATTTTTTTTACAGAGAGGAAGGGAGAGGGATAGAGAGCTAGAAACATCAATGAGAGAGAAACCTTGATCAGCTGCCTCCTGCACACTCCCCACTGGGTATGTGCCCGCAGCCAAAGTACATGCCCTTGACCGGAATCGAACCCGGGACCCTTGAGTCTGTAGGCCGAAGCTCTATCCACTGAGCCAAACCGATCAGGGCTTATTTTTTAAAATATGTTTTCATTGATTTTAGAGAGCGAGGGAGAGAAACATCAATTGGCTGCCTCCTGCACGCCCCTCCTAGGGCTGGAGCCCACAACCCAAGCATGTGCCTTAATGGGAATCGAGCTGGCAACCTCTTAGTACCTGGGATGGTGCTCAACCAACTGAGCCACGCCGACCAGGGCTAGAGTACTTATTTTTACAGAAGCTCAGAGGAATGATGTGACCAGTTGAAACAACTAGTCCAAGAGAAGCCAGAAAACTTGAACCCAAGTTTTCTGGTGCCAAATTCCTTGCTCAAGTGAGCCCTCTCCCAGTCTAGCCAGACTCCAAGCCTTGGCCTCTCGGTCCCAGCCCAGTTAGGGGGAACCTCTGGCTTCCAACTTTAATTCACAAGAGCCTAGGTGACGCTGTCCCAGGGGTCAGCCGCAAGCTGACGTAGCTGGCTTCTCCTCTCTGCCCTGTGGAAGGTCACTCCAAGGTACTTTAAGATTCTTGTGTGACAAGTTTCTGGGGTGGAGATCCGGCGGCTTACTTTCAGTTCCTGCTTCTGAGGGCTCCCTCCTGTTGAAGACGGCAGTACCACAGCACAAAGGGACACAGCCCTGCTTGGACTGAATGCTCGATTTCCTCAAACTCATGTTGGCATCAGTCCTCCCTGTGATACAATTAGGTGGTGCGGCCTTTGGGGTGACTAGGCCATGAGGGTGGAGCCCCCACGCGTGGGATCAGTGCTTCCACCAGGTGGGGACATGGCCACCGATGAGCCGGGAAGCGGGATCTCATCAGCTTCTGTTACCAGCGATGTTGGCGGCAAAACGGCACCAGTTGTTATCAGTGAGGTTGGGCCTTGGTTCTTCTTCTTTTTTTTTAATCTTTATTGTTGAAAATATTACAGATGTTGCCCCTTTTTTTTTTGGACCTGGGTTCTTGAGCTCAGCAAAGAAAGAATTCAGAGCCAGGAGCTCAAATTACAAAAGAAAGTTTAATTAGAACATTACAGAAGGAAGTGAGCCAGATGGGCTGCGTGGGCTCAGGAAACAAGCTACAGGAGCAAAAGAAGGGCCCTTGGAGCTTAGGAGAGGGAAAGGTAACGCTCTGAGGGGGAGGGAAGGTGATGGGAAATGTGGGGTGTCTCCTGGGAGGGAGGGCATGCTGGGTCCTTTCTCATGAGTGTTTTGTTGTTGTTGCTGTTAATCCTCACATGAGGATATTTTTTCCATTGCTTATGAGACACACACACACACACACACACACACACAGAAAAACAATGATGTGAGAGAGACACATTGATTGGTTGTCTCCTGCATGAGCCCTGACTAGGAATTGAACCTGCAACAGGAGCCCCTTTGCTGCAAGGGCTGGTGCTCTAACCACTTAGCACACTGGCCAGGAGAGTTTTAAAGACTGAGAGTTTAGGGGAGATCTTATGGGGGGGATCTCAATAAAATTCAATAGCTTTATGCTGATGCACAAAAAAAAAAAAAAAAAGAAAGAAAGAAAAAGAGAGAGATTTATTTCTCTGACTTATCTGTCCTTGGGTGTGGTTGGCACAAAGAGCACTGGATTGGATTTCTGCTGTCTGTCTCCCTGAGGCGGGTGACTTAAGCTATTTTCCCTCTGGTTGGGAGGAGAAGTATAAGCCAGTATTCCTAAGTGACCTTGGGCAGGGGAGACAGGAGTTTGAGATTTACTGCGTGGCCTTTTAACTATGTCAGTTTCTCTATTGCGCGGTCCTGGCTTACTAGCCTGTCTCAGCATCTCACCGCATTTGCTGGCCCCAGGATCTCGGGCTCCCGATACTCGGAACTGTGAGGTAAGTGTTTGCTGCTTTTAGCCACCTGGTACTGTGTTTTGTTATAGCAGCACCGTGACCGCATGGAGCAGGGCCCCTGACTGCATGAAACCATGTCATGAGCAAGAAGAGCCCATGAGAGCCGGAGACGCCACACGCAGGAGGGGCTTGGAGGGAAGGGGGACCTAGGTTGTAAGACACCAGAGCTGGGGGTGAGGAGGTGCACCTTGGGGTCTTGCCAGGCCATGGCAGGACAACAGGAAGGGCGGATGTTAGGAAATAGAAGCTTGCCCTGCCCTATAGATACGTCAAAAGAAATCTCTGCCTGGCCAGCGTGGCTCAGTGGTTGGAGTCATGAACCAGGAGGTCACGGTTCGATTCCCAGTCAGGGCACATGCCTGAGCTGTGGGCTCCATCCCTAGTGGGGGGCATGCAGAAAGCAGCCAATCATTGCTCTTCTCTCATCATTGATGTTTCTATCTCTCTCTCCCTCTCCCTTCCTCTCTGAAATCAATAAAAATATATTTTCAAAAATTATCTCTGGTAATCTCCCCTGGTGGGCAGGGTTCTTCATTCAAGTCCTTCTAGGAAGTCAGGGAGGGACAGAAGTTTCTCTCGAGCCCGTGGCTAAAGCCGCCTCTAGCACAGAGCGATCTGCTACAGAGGCACCACTTGGGGCGACTCGTTCAGACTCCACAGTGCGATACGTGGGCTTATTTATTACCACATTACAGCCTCCTCTACTCTAACTAGACAGAGATTTGTCCCCTGAAGGGGGTGGTGCTCCAACAAAAACCTGCCGCGCCCATGGCTGGGGGGAGGCCTTACGGAAGCACTGCTGGGTCCGCCGCAAGCGCTGGCACAGCGTTTGGTAAAACTCTCCCGCGATAACATGGGGGGCAGACCCTGTGCTGTCGAGGGAAATTTTTAAAAATCTGCCGTTTGCGGAGGTTTTCTAGAAAACCACCGTAAATGTAGAGAAGAGATAGTTTTGGTATTGAATAAGCATTAAACCAGACTGGGCTGTGTTGAGGAGTTAGGAGCAGGCCAGGCAGTTAGGGGTGGGACCGTGGGAGAGGGATATGAAAGGGAGGAGCAGCTGAACCCCGTGAGCAGAAACCAGTTCGTCAGCCACATCCTGTCCCATGTAAAATCGCCAGAACAAAGGGCCCTGACCCCAGGCTGAACACCCAGGGCCCAGAAAATGAGCCCAAGCCCTGATGTGTATGTAAAATGTATGGCCATTGCTGGGGCCACATTTTTAGAACCAGCCAATGGGAAGTTAGCAGGGCGCATATCAACCTCTAGACAAAGGAGCTGCCGGCGGCCCACCTGGGTCCCCGCCCTGCAGCAGGGCGTCTTTATGTAAGAACACTTGGCTTTCACGCGTCTCTTTGTCCCTGAACTCATTCTTCCATTTCGTGAGACAACGAACTCGGACCCGAACAGAAATGTTGGATACCGGTGTCACACGTAATCTCCTATTTATAAAGGAGATTACAAAGAGAGAAAAGAAACCCCACCATTTTCATACAGCCAAGCAGATACAACCCAGCACATGCGTGTTCTCAGGCATGAGGACTCGGCCTAGGGCTTGGCAGCGGCACCTGCTCTGTGTGCCTTCCTAGTTCAGCCTCTAGTAACTGCTCCGGGGCCTGGCTGGCACCTGTGCTGGCACAGCCTTGTCTGAAGGAAACTTAGAACCTGTATCTATAAGGAGCTGGCTGTCAAGGTGTCTCAGCTACAGGCCCAGGTGACAAGGAGATGGGAGTTGGTGTTGATATTGAAGAGTTGACTCCCAGGCCCTTCTGGAAAAAAAAATTCCTGGGTTTTAATGCTGGTAAAAGGCTTATTTAGCCTTTAAACAGATTTGCGTATTATTAAAAGGACAAAGTACTTGCAAATACAAGTTTGCTCTAAGAAAAAAGAGGGGGAGAAAAGATCTCTTTCCATTTTGGTAACAGGGAAAACTCGCTCTCATTTTTACTTACCCTACCATTTCCGCCCTTTGTCACTGTTGTGTCGCAGCCATGTCAGCACAGGTGGCTGGTTAGCTACGGGAGCCAGTGGAATGGACAGGAAGCCTGACTCACTAGGAAGCCACAGCATTCACAGGCCCCCGGAGGACAGCTGCGGGCTCCCCCAAGGGGACTCCATCCCCAAGCGGGCAGGAAGAGTCCCTGCCGGTTCCCTCAAACTCCCAGCCTATAAAGCCCCTCAAACAAAGGTCCCGGGCACCCTCCTTCCCAGGGGCCGCCCGCGCCTCTGCCCCCTGCCCCCCACAGGCCCGCATCTCCTAAACTCTAGGGACCCCACGAGGCTGCGGCCAGGGCAGCAACGGGCAGAGGCAGTTGGTCTCAGGCTACCCCCCGCCCCCCCCGCCCGGCTACCTGCCCCCAAAGCCCCCTTTTCTCTGACTTCTTAGTGAGCCAAAGCAGCCCGGCCGAGGCCCATTCCCCGCCCTTCCTTGTGTGAGGTCCCCGGCGCTAGCACACGTCCTCTAACAGTCACCGGGACCCGTGATGTGACATCTTCCCTGCACCGAGCCAAGAACACACTCAGGGGCAGCCTGCAGCCGGGAGCTTTTCTGTAATGAAACTGCTTTCACGCATCAAAAAACGAAACAAAAAACCCCACAAAAACAAAACAAAAACACGCTCATTACCGGCTGACCCCAGCAGACCCGCTCAGGGCCCGGTCCCCTTCCTGGGAAAAGTCGTGCCTGAGAGCCTGGGCACCGGGAAGCGGTCCTTCACTTTGCTCACTAAATCTCACCACTAACCTCACCTTCCTGTGCCTGGGCCCCCGGAAGAAGCCGATTTCCACCGGCAGCACTGGCACCATGTCTAGCGAATGCCAGTGCGGCTTCTGCCCTCCTCCTGGCGTCTCGCGGCGTCAAACAGCCAGCGCGTCTATAGCAGAACGCAGAGCAGAGACCAGACTCGCCGTGGGGTGAGTGAGGAAATGAGGTAAGTGTGTGGCGTGGGGAACAACCTTTAAACACGTGCAGCACCTATGTCAGGGAGGAAAAAACATGCTTCTTCTACTTGTGAGACACAAGACAACAGCCCCAATGGCGCTGTTTACGCTCAGCTCTGCATCGCTGGACCGAGACGGAACGTAAGCAGAGTTTCTGCTCCCTGAGAAATGGAACCTCAGCCGGTCAACCAGGATCCCGGGTCAGCACTCGTGAGGTCACGGGCCTGCCGGACCTGCCACCCTGCAGGAAGTGACCTTGCAATGCCCAGCTCGCTCCGTCCTAGAACAGCTTTCTTGTTCCTGCTGCCTTCTGCCTGTGAAGGTCTTTCCTTTTCCGCAGCCCCTCGGAGCTCCCCTTCATCTGCTGGGCGGGAGGCTGCCTGCTTCATTGAATAAAGTTAATAAGATCTTTAAAATGTACCCAGTTGCCCAGCCGGGTGTGGCTCATCGGTTGAGCTTCAACTCAGGAACCAAGAGGTCACCGGTTCTATTCCCGGTCAGGGCACATACCCGGTGGTGGGCTTGATCCCCAGTGTGGGGTGTGCAGGAGGCAGTCAATCAATGATTCTCTCTCATCATTGATGTTTCTATCTCTCTCTCCCTCTCCCTTCCTCTCTGAACTCAATAAAAATATTTAAAAAAAGAGCAACTGGAAAAAAAATAATGTACTCAGTTGATTTTTTAAAAATATATTTTTATTGATTTCAGAGAGGAAGGGAGAGGGAGAGAGAGATAGAAATATCAATGATGAGAGAGAATCATTGACCAGCTGATTCTGCAAGCCTGGCACAACCCGGGCATGTGCCCCTGACCAGAATCGAACCCAGGACCCTTCAGTCCACAGGTCCTCACTCTATTTACTGAGCCAAACCATCGAGGGCAGTTGATTTTTGTTTGTTTGTTTGTTTACATGTTTTCTAAATTCTTGGCTGGATCCATATAACAAAAGGCAGATTAATAAGATAAAAGCATACACATTGTGTAATACAAGTTTTATGTGACATGGGAGCCTTCGTAAGAAAACGGAGACCCAAGGCTGGGGACGAGGGTTGGCTCTGTCCCTGGACTGTGGGGGGCTTGGTGGCCCTGGGAGCGCAGAGGGGGTGGGGACTGGGGGTGGGGGCCTGCCCACCCCCTCTCCCCGCCGAGCCCCCAGCTGCTCGGTCCTCCCGGCCAGGACGAGGGCGGCAGTCTGGCATCCAGGGGCCGGTGCAGGCGCCTCTCCAGGCTGCTGTGTAGGAGGAGAGCCGCCTGCAAAGCCTAGACCTCCCTGCTCAGCCCCGGGACGCCCCAGCTGCCCTGGTTTACCGTTTACCTGGAGAGGAGCTCCCTGCCGAGTGGCGACACCGACTGCCGACTGCCGGGCGGTCGGGAGGAAATGTCTGCTGGGTGATGCGTGAAGGCAGCTGCCCCTTGCCTCCTCCCTCCGCTCCATCTGTCCTTGCCGGCAGGTGCGACAGCCCCACAGCAAACCGCTGAGGGGCGCCTACTCGGGAAAGGTGTGTGTTTGATTACATTTAAACGCTTCCCTGCCATCCTCTCCATCTTACCCCCTCCTCCTAGAAGAAAGATCACAGACTAAACAGCAATTACAGCTACCGCCCCGCCCGAGGTCTCGTGGCTCCTGGTCTCTCCAGGGGCAGTGTTCCCTCAGGGTCTGCGTTCTGTCTCTGGGTTTGCTACTCCTCACCGAGGACATTTCCCCATTGAAATGTGAGAGCGTGGAAGGGGCGAGGAGAGGGAGAGAAACAGGGATTGAACCTGCAGCCCGAGTACGTGCCCTTGAGGGGAGTGGAACCCAGAATGAGACCCTTCGGTGCTCCGCTGCCCTCGAACCACTGAGCCACGTGGGCCGGAGCTTATCTCAGGATCTTTAGGAAACGCTTTCCTGAGGCACTGGCTTCTCTGATTAGCTTTAGAATGTGTGTGTGTGAGTGGGAGGGGGACACAGTACCAGACAGAATGGATTTTGTTTCTAACTAACGAGAAAAGTGCATTTTCTGTGGTTTGGGGTCTACTTTGCTGGGAGTGAATGAGTGGCCGCGTGCAGCCTGCGTGGCAGCAGCACTGACATTTCGTCACCTGGCCGTCTGCATGCAGTTTGACCTTCCCCAGTCTAGTTTCTAGTTTCGAGGTTTCAGAGCTTTTTTGTGCAGATGCACAAACTAAACTCAAGAAACAAAAGCATACCACGTGTGGCCGGGCCGGTCTGATCTTTCTGGGTCGCTGAGTGCTGTTTACACTCTACAGGCACCTTTTTGGCCTAGCGATGTCTATCAAGTGTGTCTGCGCCGAGAAAATCAAGTGCACCCCTGAAAACTGTGCTTTTTAAAACGCTGGGCCCCTGCACCAGGTCTTTAAGGCACCGTGCTCTTCAGGTGATGGCATCACAGGGCCCACTCACCTTAAACGTCACCGCGCGTTGGCTGAAGTCACACGCAGCCTCTGTTCAGCTCCGCGGAGCAAAACAAAAATCTCAGAGAAACAACTCCTTTCGGAGACAACGGAGTGGGTAGCGTCAGACCAACTTCCCGGGGAGGACCTGAGACAGAAATGTCCTGTGGAGCCCGGCCAGGGTGGCTCAGGGGCTGAGCACCGACCCACGAGCCAGGGGTCACGGTTTGATTCCCGGTGGGGCACATGCCCGGGTTGCGGGCTCCATCCCCGGTGGGGTGTGCAGGAGGCAGCCGATCAGTGATTCTCTCTCATCATTGCTGTTTCTCTCTCTCCCTCTCCCTTCCTCTCTGAAGTCAATAAAAATACATTTTTAAAAGACGTCCTGTGGAATCTGCTGTGACAAGCACGGCAGCCGCACATGGTGTCTCCAGGCCGGTCCCTGAGTCTCCCCTGAGCAGGCGTTTCCCTCGGTCACCACTTCAGTCAGGCACGGGCCAGCGGTGCCTGCGGGGCCTGCAGACGCCAGCCGCCCCATGGGAACCGGGACTCGCTGGAGAGCCGGCTTCCTTCGCCTCGGCAGCCAGCCGCTCCCGACAGAGGGTGCTGCAGGACGTCCCGACACGCTGAAATTCCGGTAGCACCGCACAGAGCCCCGTGTACAAATATAACAAACCTAATAAAGAACAGGCCTCCCTAATATGCACACAGTATGAACACTGGCTTATTTATTGATATTACAATTTATGTTAAAAAACACCAGTCAGAATTTTTAGAAAATGTAGCGTTTTTCCTAACATTTAGGTAAAAGGTTTTAAGTCCAGAAATACTGTACATTTTGAAAATGAACAAAAACGAAGTGGAAAACACACAAAGAGATATCGAGATACGTTTTAAAACAAAAAATTAAACATGATGAGGCTTTTGCAGAGACTGAAGAGAGCACGTAGTCAACCAAAAACCCACGCTCAGGGAATCAGAACGCGTCACCTCGGAGGCCGTGGACGTGGGCACAGACTGGCGCCCGGTGAGCTGCGAACACCGGCCTGACTTCCGAGCGCTGGCCTGGGGTGCGTGCGCCCCGACGCCAGCTGTGGGTGTGCCCTGTGGTCCCCACACGCTGCTCCAAGAGGCCCATTCATGCAAGATCCCGGCCTGAGGCCCTCGTCCTGGGCTCGCTGAGAGGGACTCAGCCGTGTCCTCCCTGGCCTGGCAGGGCTCCCGGAGCAGGAGCTTGGCCCCGGCTCTCACAGGGGTGGAGCTGACTCCCATCTCCTGGGCCTGGGCGTGAGCTGAGTTCAGCACCAGGGCCCAGGGCCGCCTGGCGCTGGATGGACCCTATTCGCCTGGAGCGAGGCCTCCTCTGGCAGAGGGGGAAGAAAGGAGGCCCGAGCAGCCCAGCTCCTCTGTGGGGTCAGAAGCTGCGCCAGGGCCTGGACCCGCTCCTCCCAGGACCCCTCCTTCACTGCACAGGCAGGGCCGGGCTCCTGGGGCCAGGTCTGAACGATCAGCTTCTCTCCGTTCAGGTCAGTTTCCTAAGAAGCTTTATCCTGGTCCTGGCCCGTCTCTGACGTGTGTCTGTCTGCGGGTTCCCTCTGCCGGCCTGTGCTGACTCAGCCAACCTCCTCTGCTTCACCAGCGACAAGGATCAGGCTCACTGCACCCCAGCAGGTGCGCCAGCGTCCGAGGCTTTGCTGGAGGAGGGCAGCACAGGGGCCAGGAGAACAACCGTGCCTCCTGTGGCTTACCCGCCTCAGGAAGTCCCAGGCTCCGGGGTCCCGGCCGCTTCTCTGGATCCAAAGCCACCTGGATGAACTCAGATGTTCTGCACATCACTGGGCTGGAGCCTGAGGACCAGGCTGTTAAGATACAGGACGGGGCGGCAGCCGTAAGACGGACAGGTTCAGACCCACGGTGACGGGAGCCAGGCATCGCCCTGCCCCCCGCCCCCCCCCCCCCCAGCAGGTGCAGCCCCTGCTGGTCCGCCGGACGTCCATGGAGCTCGGCGGTGACTCCTGCTGTCAGGTCTCCGTTGCACCTACTTCTCTGTGGACCCTTAGCTCTGCCAAGGTCACATCCTCGTCTTCATTACAAGCAACTATTAGATTTATTTCCTGCTCTTATTCTCACTGTGTTCATGGTTTTTACAAGCAGGGTTTTCTAGGTCAGAGATAAAAACTTCCCAGTGCGGACATTTGAGGAGTCAAATCAGGTTGGTTCCGGCCATGCCAGCTCGGGCTGAGGAGGGCCGGAGGTGCCTCTGGTCAGTGTGCTCCAGTCCGAACTTCGTGATACAAGCCACACACAGAGGTAAGCTGTGCTCCCTATGTGAGCAGAGGATTGCCAAAACGTTTGGAATTCACATCGATACCATTGGCAACACCAGCTCTCTCCCCGCCTCCTGGCCGCCACCACACTGTCGTGGCCAGGGTGAGCACCGATGTTCTTCAGCTGCTCCCGTCAGCGGCCGCATCCGGCACCCCCCCACCTCCTCCTGGGCTCTGGCCAGGCTGTTCCATGTGGCCATGCTTCCCCTTCCATGTTGTCCGTTTGTCTTGTTCATTACGTCTCACGTACAGTATTTGCCTTCTTCTAACGGCTTGTTTCACTTAGCACAGTGCTCTCCCGCCCATCCGCGCGGCGGCAAAGGTCAGAGCTCCTCCCTTTCACAGCCCGGCTGGGCCCCCTTGGGGTGGTGAAGGCGGGCAGCGGGCGGGGAAATAGGGAGGCACAGGCGAGGATGTGAGCATTACACATTAAAAAAGGAGACACTTAAGAAGTCTGAGAATGCCTTGGTCGGTATACACACCAAAGGGTCACAGGTTCGATTCCCGGTCAAGGGCCTGGACCAAGGTTGCAGGTTCAATTCTGTCCCTGGTTGGGGCAGACTCAGGAGGCAACCAATTGATGTGTCTCTCCCACATCTATGTTTTTCCTCAGGTCAGGATTCACACACACACACACACACACACACACACACACAATAAATTTGAGAAAAACGTACAGTGAAAACTATAAAAATTACAAGGAAATTAAACTTGAGTAGATATTTCAGTTTGCTGTTCAAAATACCCAGTGTCATTGAGATAACAGTTTGCCCCTAATTGAATTAAAAACAACTACAAGAGCCCTAGCCGGTTTGGCTCAGTGGATAGAGCATCAGCCTGCGGACTGAAGGGTCCCGGGTTTGATTCCAGTCAAGGGCACATGCCCGGGTTGTGGGCTCGATCCCCAGTAGGGGTCAGCCAATCAATGATTCTCTCTCATTATTGATGTTTCTCTCTCTCTCTCTCTCTCTCGCTCTTCCTCTCTGGAAAAAAAAAAAAAAGCTACCAATCTGAAAATGTACCAACGGGGTGTGATTTCCCCAATGCTTGTAGGGGCCATGCGGACCAAGCCACCTGAAGGCCACTGACCTCGTGCAAATCTCTTGGGGAAGGTGAGGAAACTGAGGCCGGGAGGAGGAGACAGACTTGCCCACGACCGCACGGGTGTTGGTAAGACAGAGGCAGGGTGTACAAATGACCAGCGGGCCTGGGAAAGGTGCTGAACGTCCTTAGTCATCCAGGAAATGCAAACCCAAACCACCAGGAGATGCCATGCCCCCGTAGCAGGGCTATAGTCACTTAAAAAAAAAAAAAATATATATATATATATATACACTAGGGGCCCGGTGCACGAAATTCGTGCACTGGGTGTGTGTGTGGGGGGTGTCCCTCAGCCCAGCCTGCCCCCTCTCACATACTGGGAGCCCTCAGGCATTGACCCCCATCACCCTCCAATCGCCTGATCGGCCCCTTGCCCAGGCCTGACACCTCCGCCAGAGGTGTCAGGCTTGGACAGGGGACCCCCATCTCCCCCTGATCACTGGCTCTGGCCCCCGCCCAGGCCTGAGGCCTCTGGCCCAGGAATCATGCCTGGGCAGGGGACCCCCATCTCCCTCTGATCGCTTGCTCCACCCCCCGCCCAAGCCTGACGCCTCTGACCCAGGCTTCAGGCCTGGGCAAGGGGACCATCATTTCCCCCCAATCCCCGGCTCCGCCCCCCACCCAGGCCTGATGCCTCGGCCAGAGGAGTTGACCCTCATCACCCTCCGATCACCAATCACCGGATCGGCCCCTTGACCAGGCCTGAGGCCTCCGGCAGAGGTGTCCGGCTCGGGCAGCAGGGACCCGCAGCTGCAGCGGCCCCGCGATCGTGGGCTCCGCTTTAGGCCCAGGCAAGGGACCCCTAGCTCCTGGGACTGCCAGCTTCGACCGTGCCCAGCTCCCATCGCTGGCTCCACCCCTACTTCCTGCTATCACTGGCCAGGGCGGCAAAGGCGCCTGATTCTCCGATCATGGCTTTGCCCTGCCCCCAGCTCTTAGCTCCCCCCTGGGTTTCCGATCACTGTCAGTGGCAGGGGGCTTCTTCCTGCTTTCCCTTTCGCCTCCCTGCATTGTGCCTACATATGCAAATTAACCGCCATCTTGTTGTCAGTTAACTGCCAATCTTAGTTGTCAGTTAACTGCCAATCATAGTTGGCAGTTAACTGCCAATCATAGTTGGCAGTTAATTTGCATATAGCCCTGATTAGCCAATGAAAAGGGTATCATCGTACGCCAATTACCATTTTTCTCTTTTATTAGA
The DNA here is from genome assembly GCF_963259705.1 of Myotis daubentonii. Taxonomy (NCBI): domain Eukaryota; kingdom Metazoa; phylum Chordata; class Mammalia; order Chiroptera; family Vespertilionidae; genus Myotis; species Myotis daubentonii. The sequence goes on from NC_081855.1 coordinate 4,560,288, forward strand.
TAGGATATATATTGATTTCAGAGAGGAAGGGAGAGGGAGAGAGATAGAAACATCAATGATGAGAAAATCATTGATCCGCTGCCTTCTGCATGTCCCCACACTGGGGATCGAGCCCACAACCGAGGCATGTGCCCTGACCGGGAATCAAACCTTGACCTCCTGGTTCACAGGTGGATGCTCAACCACTGAGCCATGCTGTCCAGGCAATCCTGTGTATTTTGAATAATTGTTAGAGGTCTGTGTGAGCCATGTCCTGCGTGGCTTAAGGTTCGGGATCTGGAGAAGGGCCGCGTGCAAATGACAGAGACAAGACAAGAAATAATAATTTGGAAATAATGGGGGCCAGGCAGAGAGTCCAACACAAGGGGAAGGACTTCACTGGTGCCCAGGCCTTGCCAACCTTTTATTCAATTTTGGATACACATATAGCCCTTAGTCAGGCAGGCAATTCCAGTAACAGACGGACTGCCTTAAAGGTTAGTAAATATTAGTAAAGATTTACTCTGAGACTATTTGGTCAGGAAATTGCTTGAGCCACCATTGTCTCAACTAAACAATCAGTGCATAGCTCTGGCCCTTGCCAGGGCTCAAGGTTCACCAGCGTTCCAGGCTCCTTGTTTACACTTCTCTGGTAGGGAAGACAATGGGTAGCTTCCAACAGAGGTACCCAGATATTTAAAACTACTCTCTCTCCAGTTAATCATCCTATATGATAAAAGGGTAATATGCTAAATGTCCAACCGATTGGTCAACTGTTTAGTTGACTGCTCGACCAGTCGCTATGACACGCACTGACCAACAGAGGGCAGATGTTCTGGTAGGTTAGCTTGCTGCTGGGGTCCGGCTGATTGGGACTGGGCGAGAGGGCTGGACACGCCCTGGAGCCCTCCCACAGTCCCTCCCCGGCCGGCCAGCACCCATTGGCCCCGACTGGGACTGGGCAAGACGGCCCCGATTGGCCCCAACCACCAGTCAGGCCAAGGGACCCCACCCGCGCACGAATTCATGCACCGGGCCTCTAGTCTATCTATATAAAAGGCTAATATACTAAGTGTCCTTCCCACTATCCAACCAGTCACTATGATGCGCACTGACCACCATGGGGCAGACACTCAACGCAGGTGCTGCTGGGAGGCACACTTGCCATTTATAGACAAACGGCAGCGCGGACCTGGCCAACAAAGCAACACTCGGCTTCCCCCAAGTGAGTCACAGGCCCTGCCACCACCCTGGAGTGACACCCCACCAAACTGCAGCCAATGCTGCCGAGAATCCATGGCCAGCCTGGAAATGGCTCCGGGTAATGATGTCACATAGCAATGCCCAGCTTCCTCTCCCTAGCGACTAGCCCAGTGGTTGGAAAACTGCGGCTCACAAGCCACATGCAGCTCTTTGGCCCCTTGACTGTGGCTCTTCTACAAAATACCACGTGTGGGTGCGCATGTACAGTGCGATTGAAACTTCGTGGCCCATGCACAGAAGTCGGTATTTTGTGGAAGAGCCACACTCAAGGGGCCAAAGAGCCGCATGTGGCTTGCGAGCCAGTTTTCCGACCACTGGACTAGCCTCCTTGCAGTTTCTTCAGCCCAGGATCATGACTTGCTTTATAGCCAGGTGGAAACACTTTACACTTTAACCAAATGTCTGTGAAGCGTTTTCATGTGCCTCATCTCATTTGATCCTCACAGAAGTCCTGGAGTAGGTAGATAGGAGACTCAGTGGAATCCTATTTTCTTTTTATTAGCCAGAAAACGGAGATTTAGAAAGCTTAGAAACTTGAACCGACTGAAAAGAAGAAATGGTGGATCTTGAAAATGACTTCAGGTTTTCTCATTGCACAGAATATAGTCAAACACTGCTGCAGTTAAATATTTTACCCTTTGTTCTCCCTGCGTGATCTACAATAATAATCTGCTTCGTGTTGATATTTACTGCTGTGTTGCTGACAATTACCTGAAAGAGAAGTTGGGGTGCTTCACTGGGCTGGAAAAAGTTTTGCTACATCAGAAAGCAGGTCTAATTAAGCAAGTTTATTCTATATCTATAAAAGGCTAAGTTGACTTGCACATGCATGATACATATAAAGCTCTCGCTGGTGCCAATTGCACATGTGTGTTTCCATCTGTCATTGTCGATCGTGAATTTGGTTGACACTTCTATTATAAAGGCCAAATAGCGATATTAAAACATTTCTTCTAATTAATTTCCTTTCAATGTGCACGAATTCGTGCACTGGGCCACTAGTATATATCAATAAGAAGATGTCCAGAAGCTTCTAAAACAAATGAAACACTAATTATTCTTAAAAATTTCTAGAGAAGATAATTTATTCCCTTTCCATGCATATCCTACAAAAAACAATTCCCACAAGTGGAATAAAACAACTAGAAAAGGTGGCTCAAAGCTGTCTCTAACCTTCACAAGTCATAAATAACGTCACTTTTGTCCCCAAGGCCCAGCAAACGACAAACTGTTAACTAAAGCGTCGTGAACAGTCGTGTGGTCTTTGATTTGCTCTTAGCCAGTCGAGGGGAGCTCATGCTATAGCACACATTTCTTATGAGGCCTACACAGGGACTCCAGGGCACAGAGAACAGCGTGACTAAGCCGGAAGGACACGGACCCAACTCCCTAAAACAAACGCCACGAGGTTCTGGGCCCCCTGGCGTTACGCCCGTTCAAGCTCTAACCGTCATTTGTCTCTTTCAGTTGGTTCCTATGTCCTGTCTGGAGTGTTAATGCTGCTGCACAGCCATTGTCAGGCCAGGTGGCTCAGCAGCTCATCCTGCAATGAAAGGAAAAGAGAGGCCGACCGTGGGTTAACTGCAGAGTAAATTTAAAACGTGTGCATCTGATCTTAACAAGACCGTGACCAGGGCTAAACCCCGGACGTCATGAATGACAGGCCTGTGGCCTGATGTTTGTGCGTGGCCGAAGGAGAGCCGGAGAGAGCCGCTGCTGGGCTCCGCCAGGCCACTATGTTCCGTGGGACATGAAATCCTCACAGACCATCAGCCTCAGAGGTTACCCAAGACCAGGACGAAATAAAACAAAACAAGGCTGCTTCATGATTTACCCAAGAACAACACGAAGTGCCAGTCACGGACCTGCCCCTGCGTCCCGATGGCATTCCATCTAGATCAGAGGTTCTCAACCTGTGGGTCGCGACCCCTTTGGCGGTCGAACGACCCTTTCACAGGGGTCGCCTAAGCCCATCCTGCATATCAGATATTTACATGACGATTCATCACAGTAGCAACATGACAGTTATGAAGTAGCAACGACAATAATTTTATGGTTGGGTCACAACATGAGGAACTGTATTTAAAGGGCCAGAAGGTTGAGAACCACTGATCTAGATCAAATTCCCGGCTTCCTTGGACCCTCCACCAAATCACCCACCTAACACCCAAATCCTGCCCTGGGCTCGTTCTAACACCTTCTCGCTCAGCCCTGCCCCTGGTGTCCTCGCTCCCTCTGCGCAGCCAGTCCACGCCCAGTGCGCTCCCGGTGCGTGGCTGAGGGGCGCTGCGGAGTCAGGTACACGTGATGCAGAGGCTGCGAGTGGGCTGGGCGCGGGCTCCCACGCCTCCTCCCTGCACCCTTGTCCCACCCACTCGTGATCTTCTGGACACCTACCGCCCAAGGACCCCCTACCAATTCTAGGAGACCTGCTTTACCAAATGCATAAAACGGGAGCATTGTATCGCAAAGGGGGTGGTGTGAACAATGAGAAGAGGCAAAAAAATAACGAAAGATAACAGTGACTGTTACTATTTCTTCTTACAATTGTAAATTATTCCAATCACAACGCAAGGTCTGAGGTCTGCAGTGCAGGTGTCGCTCCTGCAGGCAGCACCCGGAGCCCCACGGCCACCACTGCGGCTCCGCAGGCCACCGGGGGGCCACGCTGGCTCAGGGTGGCTCACCCTCCAGGTGTGGAGAGGGCCCACGGACCTGTTCCCCCTCCATCTCACCAGGGAGCTCGGCCGGTCTCCCCAGCCCCCTACTCCTACCCTGAATGGAAGTATCACCATTAGCTTTATTGTATCTGTGGCCAAACCCTTCTGGGGTCTATAGATTCTCTCCCAATTCCATCAGGAGAGGGAACAAGTGGCCAGACCCCGCCTTCCACCTGGGACTGGACTGTCTCTAGTTCGTTCTGCCCGTGGCAGGGAGAGGAGTGTGGCAGCAGAAGTTACCTCCCTCCTCAAACCCGCGTCCTTTACCCGTGACCCAGTGATGGATGGAATGTTTAATTCACCCAGCACCCTTAACATTTTTCAGTTAAAAATTAAGCTATTTATATTTGTTGTGGTAAAATATACATAGCATAAAATTTGCCATTTTGCCATATTTCAGTATACGGTTCTTGGGCATTACGTACATTCACATTGTCCAAGTCAGCAGCATCACAGAGCAGCGAGATGCTTGTCTGTGTCCCCTATAACTCAACGCATGGGATGCCCGGGAGACCCACACACCTGCACCCCGAAGGTGGTGGGCTAGCACGCGTAGGGGAGGTGGAACTGGGGAAACAGCAGGGATGGTGCCCACAGCCCCGTGGCCCCTGCCATGGCAGCTGAGCCCACGGCCAGTGTGGTGGGGATGGCAGATGAGGCCCGTGGCTCTGCCCCCACCCCACCAAGCCCACGAAGGAGAAGGAAGGCGGCAGCCACATCTGTGCCCACCACTCTGGCTCCCTCCACGGGCTGTGGCAGTGCTTGGTGGCAGAAGTGGAGGCCGTGCAAGTGACTCAGGCATCCCAGCTGCAGTGGCACTGAGGCCACAGGGCACTGGGCAGCAAGACCCCCCACCCCCCCAGCCCTTGGTGCAGAGATCCCGACGCCCCAGGAGCAGCAGGGACACAGGCTGTCCTGGTGCCCCGTGGTGATACCTGCAACTGCAGTAAAATGCGTGACTGCAGTGACATGGCAGCAACACGGCCCAGTGACTCCGGAGGCACAAGCCGGGACAAAGAGGGCACCTGGGAGCCTCGGGCCCAGGCAGAGGAGGGTGGAAAGCCCTGGCTCTCAAATGTAAGGAAGCACAGGCGAGAAAAATAAAAAAAAAAAAAAAACCAAAAAATAAAAAAAAACTGTGCTGTAGCGCCACCTATGGGAGACAAAAGAAAGGCCTCTAACTTCCAACTTCCTGAATTGTTAAATGAAATAAAAAATGTACCTAAGTAAGAAGTGTTTGCTGCTTCAAATGTGCTGACAGAACAACAACCCATCAAGAACCACGAATAATCACAGTAACACTGTCTCACCCAACGGACGTGACAATTCTCCAGAAGCAAACTGGAGGCGCAGAAGATGTGATGTGAACGACAGAGAACTAAGTGTGGCTCTCAGGGAAGAACTCAACGAGATACAAGGAAACGGAGAAGGGCAGTTCAGTGAGTTCAGGAGTAAAATTAACGAGCAGAAGTAGTACTTTACCAAAGAGATCTAAACTCTGACAAACACATTCTGGAGCTGATGGACTCAATAAATAAGATGAAAAATTTACTGAAAGCAATGGAAACAGAGCAGACCATGTAGGAGAGAGCAGCAAGCTTGGAGATGGAAACAGAAACGGCTCCTGTGGCAGAAGGAGCTAGGATGTTCTAATGAGAGAACTCTGTGGGCACTCGCTGACTCTAACAGGAAGGGCAGCAGAAGGCCACGGGAGTCCCAGCAGAGAGGGAGAAGGGAACAGAACCTGCTTGAAGAAATAATAGAAAGAACTTCTCAAAACTGGGGGCGGCGCGGGGCATAAGAGTACAAGAAGCTAATAGAACAGCTAGTTGTCTCAACAAAAAAAGACCTTCTCCAGGACATATTAAAACAGCGACAAAGTTTATGGTACAGAGAGAATTCTAAAGTCAACCAAGGGGAGGAAAGACAGTCCCGTAGAAAGGAAACCCCGTCCGGCTGTCATCAGGTTTCTCAGCAGAAACTCCAGACCAGGGCAGGGTGGAGTGCCATATTCAAAATATTGAAAGATGAAAGCTGCCAGCCAAGAATAAGCTCTCTAACACGGTTCCACTCCAGGTGTGAAGGGGAAACAAAGGCTTTCCCAGACAAACAAGAGTTGAGGAGTTCACAACAGAACCTTCTAGACACGAAATGTTGAAAGGAACTTTGCTGCCAGAAAGAAAAAGGCAAAAGTCCGTCAAACTTTGAGTAGGATGACGGAGTCAGAAAACTGAAACTCTATTACAGGACAAGGGTGTTAACACAGTTATAGCAGAAAGGTCCAAGGGGGGAAAGCATGAAACATAGCTACAGCCACTTCAACGTGGTAACGAACACACAACATGAAGGGAGAGTCTGTGACAACAAAAAGGAGGGAAGGAAAAGGTCTGAGGTTGTACAGGCAAAAGGAAATGATATGCTATCGCCTAGGAGACACTTTAGGTCAGCGGTTCTCAACCTGTGGGTCGCGACCCCTTTGGCGGTCGAACGACCCTTTCACAGGGGTCGCCTAAGACCATCCTGCAGATCAGATATTTACATGACGATTCATAACAGTAGCCGCATGACAGTTATGAAGTAACATATGGTTGGGTCACAACATGAGGAACTGTATTTAAAGGGCCAGAAGGTTGAGAACCACTGCTTTACGTAAACCTCAGGATGACCACAAGACAGAAATTTAGAGCAGAGACGTAAAACATTTAAAAAAGGAAAATAGAGAAAAGTTATACAAAACCACCAAACTAAAAGGGTAAAGAGACAATGTAGAGAGAACCAAGCTGGCGGCCCAGGTAAATGCCTGTACTCGCCGCCTCCCTCAACCACATCAACATTACAACTAAAATACAGAACCTCCTGAGAGCTGGCTGAGTGGAAGTCCTGCAACCAGAGACACAGGGAAGGCACAGTGAGACTGTAGGAGGGGTGGAGTGCGGATGGGCTGGTCCGGCACCCACGTGTGCCATTTTTTAATCAGGAGGGAGATCGTCTCTGCAGAGGCCTCCATGAGGAGCAAGGGGTCCCAGCCCCACAACAGATCCCAGCCCAGGGTCCCAGAGCTGGGAAGAGAAGTCCCCACAACTATGGGCTGTGAAAACCAGCAGGGATGGTGGCTGAGTGTGTGACACGGAGGCTATGGGAGACCCAGGTGTTCCTCTTAAAGGGCCAGCGCATGAACTTACTTGGACTCACTCCATCTGAGCTCCAGCGCCTGGCACTGGGCGGTGGCTCTGGGGGACCCAGACACATATGAGGAGGAACTGGAGTGTCTGGCAGTGGGGCAGGGACTTGGGGAGGCTTTCTCCAGACGGAGGTGCTTGCAGGGGTCATTGTTCCTGTGCTGGGGCCTCCCGGCCTCGGCTGACTGGCAGCCATTTCTGTTTGCTCCACTCTGGTGATTCCCTGAGACCCCGCCTCAACCAATTCGCAGCCCCACCCAGCACAGTTTACAGTAGCTAAGGTCTGGAAACAGCCCAGTGCCCATCAGTAGATGAGTGGATAAAAGCTGTGGTACATTTACACCATGGGATACTATGCAGCTGTAAAAAAGAAGAATCTCTTACCCTTTGAGACAGCATGGAGGGACCTGGAGAGTATCATGCTAAGTGAAATAAGCCAGTCAGAGAAAGACAAGTATCACACGATCTCACTCATATGTGGACTCTAAGTAACAAAATAAACTGATGAACGGAGTGGATCCGGAGCCATGGAAGCAGGGAACAGAGTGCAGAATCTCAGAGGGAAGGCTGGGGGGGGGGGGCAGATGGGGGAGGTGGGGGTGGGGGGGGTGGGAGCTAGTCCACCAAAGTCCTTGTATGCACATATGCATGGCCCTGCACAGACAATAGGGTGCTGAAGGCCTGGGGCAGGGGGTGGGGCGGGCTGCAGGGGGTCAGGGGTCAATGGGCGAAAATGAAGGACATATGTAATACTTTCAATAATAAAGAATTAAAAAAAAAAGAATTAACATGAAAAAAAAGGGCAGGAACTTAAGATCCCCCTGAGGTGGGCAGGAACTTAAGATCCCCCTGAGGTGGGCACGCACCATTTAACAGGATGCTAGGGAAAAACATGAACTCCGGAGGCCAATATAGCAAGTGAGAAAATTAGCGTCGTGTACAATATAATCTCCCTGCAATTGTTGATGTTCTCTTTCTTATCTGGGTGCTGGGCCCAAAGTATTTGCACTTTGAGAAAGTGATGGGTATTCTGCCAACTGAAGATCCAAAAACACATTTGGAGATACAAAATCAACACCCAAGAACCGGTGGCTTTTTTATACACCAATAATGAATTCTCAGAAAGAGAAATCAAACAATCCCATTTACTACTGCAACAACAACAACAACAACAACAAAATTAAGATACTTAGGAATAAACTTAACTAAGGAGGCAAAAGACCTGTACTCAGAAAACTACAGGACGTTGAAAAAAGATAGAGGAAGATATAAACAAGTGGAAGAATATTCCATGTTCATGGATTGGTAGACTCAACATCATTAAAATGTCCATACTACCCAAGGCAACCTACAGATTCAGTGCAATCCCTATTAAAATACCAACAGCATATTTCACGGATCTAGAACAAATACTCCAAAAATGTATATGGATGGGATCAAAAAAGACCCAGAATTGCTGCAGCAATTTTGAGAACAAAAAAATAAAGTTGGAGGAATCACATACCAGATTTCAAGTTATACTACAAAGCCGCCGCACTATAAATATATTTGGGACATATATGTAGCCAGTAAAGTCCTGCTTCGGTACTATTCCTCCTTTCCGCAAAGAAAATGCTTACAGTTAAAAAATAATAAAACTGCGTTTCCCAGCTCCTTCATCAAGCCCGCTGTCCTCTGGCGCGGGAGTGGCCGGCCGGGGTGGCCGGAGGAGCCGGCCCGGGTCTCGGCGCCCAGGGGACACCGTGGGGCCTCTGTCCGGCTCCGCGTGGGGCTGAGGCTGGGGTCAGGCGGGGTGGGTGCTGCGCGGGGTGCGGGTCTATGAACCGACAGGCCCCCGGATCCGGGGTGGCCGGCCTGGGCGGGAGGGAGCTGGGGGGCGGGAGGGGAGCAGAGGGGCGGTGGCGCGGGGCTGCATCCGTGATGCTCAACATTAAGATTTAAAGAACGAAGCAGCAAAGTGAAAAAAGCAACTTAGGGAATGGATTAAGTTATTTGCAAATCGCGTATCTGATTGAGGTTAATATCCAAACGACACCGCCCAGTAGCAAACACTCTGACCTTTAGAATCGGCAGAGGAATTAGACGTTTTCCCAAAGAAGACGTCCCGGGGAGCAGCAGGCACAGGCGGCGGCGCTTCCCTCCGGGAGGTGCGGCCGGGCCGGGCGGACCGCGTTCCCCGCCTCCAGCCGGCCCCGCGGCGCAGTGAGGACTTCAGTGAAGCGGAGCCTCCCGCCCGCCAGGACCTCGTGGCGCAATGGTAGCGCGTCTGACTCCAGATCAGAAGGTTGCGTGTTCAAGTCACGTCGGGGTCAATCGGCTCTTTTTCTCCCCCGACTGCGGGGGAGCGTCGCCACCAGCCCCGAGCGAGCACTTGGGCCTCGCGAGGCTCGCTAGCTCCCGACAGCCCAGAAAAGCCCGCTCCTTTTTCCTTCATCGCGAAAATGACATAGAATTTACCAGCTCCGACCGCGAGGGCTTCCTTCCGGAGGCGACGGAAGCCGCCGCGCCGCGCCTCGCGGAGCCCCGAGGGGCGGGGACTGACCCGCCGCCCACGGCAGCGGCCCCACCGGCCCCGCACAGCCACGCTCCCTCCTGCCCCCAGGTCACTCCCCCGGAGCCGTCCAGGTGGGCCTCCTCCCGCCCCGCCTCCATCATCTCCCGTGGCCGTGGTCCTCCTCTCACCGCTGGGCGGTCCCCACTCTCAGGAGCTCCATGGACCTGGTCACATCCAGAAGACCGAGGCATTCACGGCAATATTGTTTGTTAATAGTTTTTTTTTTTTTTAAAAAAAACATCCCTGCCTGCTCACCAGCAGAGGAATGTATAGGAAAAAAGCAGGTTGCATGGCATATTAAAAACAAAAAATGTAATATGTACATGTAGCCATATTAAAGCTGTGAATGGGAATTACACACCAACTCTGGAATATGGTTACCTCTGGGGAATGGGGAAGAAGGGATAAGACAATTTCTAATTTTTGTTTTTAACGAACATTTTCAAAACGTTAATATTTGTTAAATGTGGTTAGAGGGTTCATGGAATCTAGTGCTGTGAAGCATGAGTTTCAGGTTGGAATTCACGCTACGTGCATAGTCCAAAACCTCCGAATAGAGAAATCCATTTACAATTTCCCAGGTTAGTAGGACCCGGAGCATGTCGGCAGAAGCAGAGTTAAATTCTCTGAAAGAGATACACCCTCAACACAGGCCTTCTAGTTTTCACACATACAAAGTCCCAATCAAAATTTGCTCATAATATATTTTATTTTTATTTAAAATAAATGTTCTTATTGATTTTAGAGATGAAAGGAGAGGGAGAAAGAGAAACATCAATGATGAGAGAGAATCATTGATCAGCTGCCTCTTCACTGGGGATTGAGCCTGCAGCCCAGCCCAGGCATGTGCCCTGACCAGGAATCGATCGGTGACCTCTTGGTTACTAGGTCAACACTCAACCACTGAGCCACACCGGCAGGGCAAAATTTGCTCATAATATATTTGAAACGAAAATAAATTGATAGAGAAGCCCTCATAAATAGGAACCAGCAAAATCAGATCCACAGACTTCAGATATGGGGATTAACAGTTATATAATGCACAATTACCCATTTAGTCTCTTAAAAATAAAAGAGAGAATTTTAAAAATAAATAAAAATAAAAGAGAGGACTAAAAAATGGACCACAGAATAAGGGGCAAAAAAACGGACCAAGTATACTAGTATTGTAAATAACTGAAAAGTATATATTTCTAAAAATGAAAGAATTAGGAACAATAGTTATATTAAACAGCAGATAAAACACAGCTGAAAAAAAGATTAATAAATGGAATATTTCGGTGGTTCCAAATATGCCCACAAATTCTTGACACTCCCTTCAACAGGTGATGCCTCCTTCTCCTTCCCTTGAGTGTGGACGGTACCTAACGCCTTGAGTCTAATTTAAAGAAAAAGCAGAAGTTGTAGCATGTGACTTGGGAGGCGAGGTCATAGAAGGAGCTCTGGTTCCCTGCTTGTGTCTCTGTGGGCCACTGGCTTTGGGACAGCCAGCTGCCATGCTGGGGGGGCACTTAGGAAGTCCTATGGGGAGGTCCACTCGATGCAGAACTGAAGCTGCCAGCCAACAGCCGTGTGAGTAAGCTTGCCCACGTCTGTGGCCCCAGCCAACATCTTGACTCCAACCTCATGGGAGACTCAACCAGAACCAAGCAGCCAAGTCACACCTGAATTTTGGACCCTCAGAAACTGATGCTTGTGAGATAATTAATGTTAAGATCTTAGATTTGGGGGGTTCTTGCTTTCTTAATTTTTTCTATTATTTTTTATACTCTATTTTATTTCTTTTTTTTTTCTTATCTGATTGTTATTATTTCCTTCCTTTTACTCAGTTTGGACTTTGTTTTCCCTTTTCTAGTTACTTAAAGTATAAGGTTGGATTATTTATTTGAGATTTTTCTTCTTTCTTGAGATAGGCCTACATTGCTATGAATTTTCTTCATGGAACGACTTTGGCTGTGTCCCATAGATTTTGGTCCGTGTGTTTTCATTTTCGTTTGTCTCAAGGCACTTTTTGACTTCTTCCTGCTCTCATGGTTAACTATTCACTGTTTAGTAACCTGTCACTCAACCTCCAGGCGTTTGTGCGCTTTTCCGTTTTTTCTTGTCATTGATTTCTAGTTTCATATCATTGTGATCAGAGAAAATGCTTGATATGGTTTTAACTTTAAATTTATTGAAACTTGTTTTATGGCCTAAAATGTGGTCTATTCTAAAAAACATTCTATGTGCACTTTACAAGAATGTATATTCTGCTGCTTTGGGGTGAAATGTTAAAAAATATCAATTAAATTTATCTGGCCTAATATATTATTTAAGGCCACAGTTTTTTTGTTGATTTTCTATCTAGATGATCTATCTACTGATGATGATGATGATGGGGTGTTACAAGTTCCCTACTAGCTTTGTAATTAGTTGATCCACTGCTTTTACTAAGTGTTTGCTTTTGTTAGTTAGAATATGTTTCTTTCCTATATCTTCTTACTCATATTTAGATCTATTCTTTTCTACTTAAAGAAGTCCTTTCAATACTGGTTAGTGGTGATGAACTTCTTTACCATTTTCTTGTCTGGGAAACTATCTCTTCTTCAATTCTAAATGATTGCCTCTGCCATGAAATATTTCTGTTGAAAAATCAGCTGATAGTCTTATGGGATCTCCCTTGTAGGTAACTAACTGCTTTTCTCTTGTTAATTTTAAGATTCTCTCATTGTCTTTAACCTTTGGCATTTTAATTATGATGTATCTTAGAGTGGGCCCCTTTGTTTTCATTTTATTTAATTAACTAGAGGCCCGGTGCACAAAATTCATGCATGAGGGAGTGGGGGGGGTCCCCTCAGCCCGGCCTGCACCCTCTCCAATCCGGGACCCCTTGGGGGATGTTTGACTGCCGGTTTAGGCCCGATCCCACAGGGTAGTGGGACATCCCTCTTACAATCTGGAACCGCTGGTTCCTAACTGCTCACCTGCCTGCCTGCCTGATTGCCCCTAACCGCCTCTGCCTGCCTGCCTGATTTCCCCTAACCACCTCTGCCTGCTGGCCTGATCACCCCTACCTGCATTCCCCTGCCCGCCTGGTTGCCCCTAACCGCCTCTGCCTTGGCCCCCACAAACGTGGCTTTGTGCAGAAGGATGCCCAGGTGGATGTCTGGAAGACGTCCAGTCTAATTAGCATATTACCCTTTTTTTAGTATAGATTATTGCCTATTTTTATTAAATATATTTTTTATCAATTTCAGGGAGGAAAGAAGGGAGGAAGAGAGAGAAGAGAAAGAGAGAGAGTGAAATATATTAATGATAAGAGAGAATCATTGATTGGCTGCTTCGTGCACGCCCACCACTGGGGATAGAGCCTGCAACCCAGGCATGGGTCCTGATGGGGAACTGCACTGTGACCTCCTGGTTCGTAGGTCAATGCTCAACCACTGAGCAACACCAGCCAGGTTATTATTATTATTTTTAGTCCTCACCTGAGGACACGTTTTTCACGTATTTTAGAGAGAGAGAGAGGAAGAGGGAGAGGGGGAGAGAGAAACATTGATGTGAGAGAGAAATATCGATTGGTTGCCTCTCGTATGTGCCCTGACTGGAGATAAAGCCGCAGCCAAGCCCTGATCTGGAATCAAACCTGGGACCCTTTGGTGCACAGGACGTCGCTCCAACCAACCGAGCCACACCGGCCGGCGGGTTGGTTTTGTCTGCGACTCTCTGCACTTCCTGGATTTGTGTGTCTGTCTCCTGCACCAGGCTAGGGAAATTCCCAGTCATTGTTTATTCAAATAGGGTTTCCATCCCTTGCTTTCACTCATGATCTCACAGTCTTTGCATCAATCTTAGAAGGGATTTAGTCTCTTTCATCAGATGGTAGTTTACATTCAAATAGATAAATGACTTGCTCAGTGAGAGAGGACTGGAAATAGCTTCCTCCTCACTCCAGAGATAGGAGCGGGAATAAAAGGTCGAAATTTAAAACCAGATAATTAAGAGACAGGAATATCCAACTCTGCCCATTTGGTCATCAGTCACCTAGCAAATGCATGTGATCACTTGCTGTCCCCAGAAACTAACATTAAAAATAAATAAACTCTGTATCCTCTATTGTGAGGGGTCAGAAAGAAAGGCCATCATCTCTGACATGTCAGGAGCAGCCTAACCCCCAGAGTCTATGAAGTGTCTGTATTTGCAGTCATTCTGGCTGTTTGGCTCTTTCTCTAAGATGCCTCAACTTTATTTCATCTAGAATAGGAGAGCAGGGGGGCCTGCTATTTTTTTCCCAGGGTGGAATATCTTTAAATTTCTATTTACTTTAATAAATACTATATGGGTGGGTTTTTTCCCTAATTTACCATACGAAGAAACGTATTTCTAGTTTTACTTTTGAAGTAGTTGTTCAAAGCAGCAAACTCCGGCGTTAACCTATGCCGCCATCTTGGTTCTCCTTGAATATTTTTGAAGAAACGTATTTCTATCTGTATTAGGAAAGACTTGTAAGTTAAGCAATTGCATCAAATACAGTCACTCTTTATCAGTAACTGAAAAGACTGATCAGCACTGATGATCACACATAATTACCCAGTGGAAAAGGAGCCCAGCACGTAATTAGCACTAACAATCTACATGGGCACAACTGTGTTTCAGACATTTGATAAATTAGCAAATTATCTAAAAGTAGTAACTATGCGGAAATAGTCTTTTATTTCCTGGTAGATAAAAACTTAATAGCTCTACATAATCTCTCTCTATAAAAGCCTAATATGCTAAGTGTCCCCTTGGGAGTTTGACCTACTGGAAGTTCGATCACTCGCTATGATGTGCGCTGACCACCAGGGGGCGGAGCAGAATGAAGGAAGGCCCCGGCCAGCAGCTGGCAGCCAGGGAAGGGAGGCCCTGGCCAGTAGCCAGCAGCCACTAGGGACCCTACCCATGCAGGGTTTTGTGCACCGGGCCTCTAGTAAAGACATAATCATGAAAGTCCATGAGTTTTTAATAACATTAATATGCCAGGCACATATATAATAACAGGAACATTGTAACTTAAGCAAATGATTTTGTGAGGGGACACTAATATTGGATAAAATTAAAAGCTGGGGTTGAACTTTAAAAAAAGGCCTAACGGCATATAATGAGTAAATTTTCATTGAAAAAGTAAAGTCCAACCTGATGGCCAGTATCCTGAGTTTAAATCATCTCTGACTGAAATTCCAATGACTAGGCAAAAGATTATGTCGCTAACAACCTAGAATACACCAATTTAAGAGGCAACCTTTTTGTTTTTTTTTAAGCAGGGTATGGTTACTAAATCCAAGGGAAGTACAAAAATAGACTCAGGTATTTCTGAAATCTCAGGGAAACAAATCTTTGTGAAATTCAGATTAAAAGTCCGTAAACCTGAGGGGGGCTCTGCATTTTACTCCAAGACATGCCTCTGCTCCAGGTGGAAGGACCACATTGTGAGTGTCAAGGCTGGAGAGAGTGAGATTGGAGAGTGTTCACCTGGACGGGCCTTAAAGAGGATCCAGTACAGTCCTTGCACTGAACACCTTGGTAACTCGGCCGAAGCGGGAGAAGAAACCTGCAAATGACCAACCGCACAGGAATTTAGGGGAAGAGCTGACCTGGAAGTCAGTGACCTTAGACCAATCGGTATGAAAACAACATTGGTCAACATTAGTATGAGGGTAACCAACATTCTTTAACATCTCCGGGCCCTGGAACACATTACGCCATTTGATTCCTATTGGGGGAAAAGAGAGCAAGTTAGGCATTTTATTCCTTATTATTATTATTCAGTTTAAAAATGTTCAAGGCTTGCCCGACTGGCATGGCTCAGTGGTTTTGCATTGCCCTATGAACCAGGAGGTCATGGTTCGATTCCCAGCCTGGGCACATGCCTGGTTGTGGGCTCGATCCCCAGTGTGGGACATGCAGGAGGCAGCCAATCAATGATTTCTCTCTCATCATTGATGTTTCTATCTCTCTCTCCCTCTCCCTTCCTTTCTGAAATCAAGAAAAATATATTTTAAAAAAATGACCTACATAAGGTTTATAGCTCTACATAATAAAGATGTAATCATGGAAGTACATGAGTTTTTAATAACATTAATGTACCCGGCATATACATCATAACTAGTAGCTGGTACATGAATTCATGCGCATTGAAAGGAAATTAATTAGAAGAAATACTTTAATATCGCTATTCGCCCTTTCTCTATAATAGAAGTGTCAACCAAATTCACGATCGACAATGACAGATTGAAACACACGTGTGCAATTGGTGCCAGTGAGAGCTTTACATGTATGGTGCATGCGTGAGTCAACTTAGCCTTTTATAGATATAGAGTAAACTTGCTTAATTAGACCTGCTTTCTGATGTAACTAAACCTTTTCCAGCCCAGTGAAGCACCCCAACTTCTCTTTCAGGTAATTGTCAGCAACACGGCAGTAAATACCAACACGAAGCACATTATTATTGTACGTCAGGCAGGGAGAACAAAGGGTAAAATATTTAACTGCAGCCGTGTTTGACTATATTCTCCACAGTGAGAAAACCTGAAGTCATTTTCAAGGTCCACCATTTCTTACTTCTTTTCAGTCGGGTCAAGTTTCTAAGCTTCCTAAATCTCCATTTTCCGGCTAATGAAAAGAAAATAGGATTCCCTTGAATCTCCTATCTACCTACTCCAGGATTTCTGTGAGGATCAAATGAGATGAGGGAAAACGCTTCACAGACATTTGGTTAAAGTGTAAAATGTTTCCACCTGGCTATAAAACAAGTCGTGTTTCTGGGCTGAAGAAACTGCAAGGCGCTAGGGAGAGGAAGCCGGGCGTTGCTACGTGATGTCATTATCTGGCACCCACAGCAACCATTTCTGGGCTGGGTTGGGCTGGGCTGTGGGCTGCATTTTGTGCCATAGGGTCTTGGCCACATTGGCTGCGATTTGGTGGGGTATCACTCCTGGATGGTGGTGGGGCCCACTTGGGGGAAGCCAATGGCCAGCACCTGTCATGGCAGCTCCTGCGTTGAGCATCTGCCCTCTGGTGGTCAGTGTGTGTCATAGCGACTGGTAGGACAGATACTTAGCATATTAGCCTTTTATATATATAGACTAGAGGCCCGGTGCACAAAAATTTGTGCACTCGGGGGGGAGGAGGGTCCCTCAGCCCGGCCTGTGCCCTCTCGCAGTCTGGGACCCCTCGGAAGATAACGACCTGCTGGCTTAGGCCTGCTCCCAGGTGGCAGAAGGCAGGCCCAATCCCTAGGTGCAGCCCCTGGTCGGGCTCAGAGCAGGGCGATCGGGAGGTTGTGATGCCACCCTCAGTCACACTCAGGGTAGGGCTGATTGGGGGGTTGGGGCACCATCCCCTGTCACACTCAAGGCAGGGTCGATGGGGAGGTTGTGGCGCCACCCCCTGTCACGCACAGAGCAGGGCCCATCAGGGGGGTTGGGGTTCTGTACCCTGTCACGCATAGAGCAGGGCCAATCACGGGGTTGGGGCGCAGCCTCCTGTCATGCACAGAGCAGGATCCATCAGGGGATTGGGGCGCTGCCCTCTATCACCCACAGAGCAGGGCCGATCAGGGGGTTGGGGCGCCGCCACTCTCACACTCAGGGCAGGGCCGATGGGGAGGTTATGGCTCTACCCCGTCACACACAGAGCAGGGCCCGTGGGGGGGGGGGGGCGTTGGGGCGCCGCACCCTGTCACACACAGAGCCGCAGGGCAATCAGAGGTTGGGGAGCTCCCCCCTATCAGGCACAGAGCAGGGCTGATCCGGGGGTTGGGGCGCCTTCCCCTGTCATGAACAGAGCAGGGCGGATAGGGAGGTTGTGGCCCCGCCCCCTGTCACACACAGAGCCGCAGGGTGATCAGGGGGTTTGGGCGCTGCCCCCTGTCACGCTGATCCCTGTGCTGGGAGGCATATTACCCTTTTACTATATAGGGTAGAGGCCTGGTGCACGGGTGGGGGCCGGCTGGTTTGCCCTGAAGGGTGTCCTGGATCAGGGTGGGGGTCCCCACTGGGGTGCCTGGCCAGCCTGGGTGAGGGGATGATGGCTGTTTGCAGCTGGTCACACACCCTTCAGGGTGGGGGTCCCCACTGGGGTGCCTGGCCGGTCTGGGTGAGGGGCTGAGGGCTGTTCTCAGGCTGGGGGTGACTGAAGCTCCCAACCACTCCTTTTTTTCTTTTTCTTTTTTTATTCTGGGCCAGCTTTAGCTTTGAGGTTTGGCTCCAGCTCTTAGGCCTCCGCTGCTGAAAGTAGGTTTCTGGCCTTTGCTTACAATGTTGCGATCCTGCTGGCTGAAGCCCGGTGGACTAAAGCAGGTTTCTGGGGTTTTGTTTAGCTTCTATATTTGTTACATAGTTGCTTAGAGTTGCAGCTCAGAGGCCTGCAGCGGCAGGCGGGGAACGTTGGAGTCCTCCGTCACTGAAGCAAGCAAGCCTCATGTTAGTTTCAAGCTGCCTGGCTGCCGGCCGCTATCTTGGCTGGCAGTTAATTTGCATATCTCCCTGATTAGCCAATGGGAAGGGTAGCGGTCGTACGCCAATTACCATGTTTCTCTTTTATTAGATAGGATAACAGGATTTGATTGTAAACTAACTTCAAGACACACACATATTTATCCTATTTCAAAACATCTAAGACCAGACAGCATGCATGATTTTCAAATACCAGGAGACTCAAACTGCATTCAATTACAAACTATCCCTATTTTTCAAAATGAAAAAAATACACACACCAATGAGATGGTTTTCAAATATTTTGATTTTCTCATAATCAAATTCTACTTATGTGGCTTGCTGTAAACAGAATTTAAAGTTCTGTAAATTACTTCAATGATCCAAGTAAGACAATCCTAATATATAGAAGCCCAGGGTTGTAACCACCAATCACAACTGAAGGCTGACCAACCCTGAAGTCCTTCAGTCAGAGCTGGGTTGCCATGGCGACCCAGCACTGACTGTCCAGGGTGCTGAGACCCACAGAGAGAGGCAGGGTCTGATCCACGGCTCAGTAGCAGCTGTTGATCAGTACTTGCCTCTCTCTTTCTCTCCCTCTTTCTTTCCAGGCTTCCACGTCAACTGGGCCTTTCTTTCTCCCCTGGCATCCTCGGGGGGCTGTTGTTCAGCCCCACCTCTCTGACCCGGCCTGGAGATAGGCCCGGAGATGCTGACTGGCATAGGAACCAACCAATCAGAACCAAATGTGGGTGCTGTGAAGAACCAATGGCTGCCTATGAGGCAGAGCTTTTGACACTGACTGGCATAGAAACCAACCAATCAGAACCAAATCTGGGTGCTGTGGGGAGCCAATGGCTTCCTAGCAAGCAGAGCTTTTGACATGACTGGCATTGAAACCAGCCAATCAGAACCAAATTGGCCAGCAGAGGAGGGCAGTTAGGGGCAGTCAGGCAGGCAGGTGAGCAGTTAGGAGCCAGCGGTCCCAGATTGTGAGAGGGATGTCTGACTGCGGGACATCCCCCAAAGGGTCCCCAATTGGAGAGGGTGCAGGCTGAGCTGAGGGAACCCCCCCCCCCCATGCACGAATTTTGTGCACTGAGCCTCTAGTCCAGCCGTGGGCAAACTACAGCCCACAGGCCAGATCCGGCCCGTTTGAAATGAATAAAACTATTGAAAAAAAAGACTGTACCCTTTTATGTAATGACGTTTACTTTGAATTTATCTTAGTTCACACAAACACTCCATCCATGCTTTTGTTCCGGCCCTCCGGTCCAGTTTAAGAACCCATTGTGGCCCTCCAGTCAAAACGTTTGCCCACCCCTGGTCTAGTCTATATAATAAAAACCCAGTGGTTGTAATGCCGTAAGGACCAAAGGCCAGTTGCTATGACGCCCACTGTGACCAGTGAGCCCGGCCCCACAGCAAATCAGCCTTTCCCACCACGATTGAGGGAGGGGCAGCTAGCTAACCCCCCACCCCGCAGCCCCTCCCCCAGGCCCGTCCAGTGCCCCAGAGGGGACCCCGGCCACGATCAGGGGTGTGGCCAGCTTGCAAACTGCCAGTGACCCCTCTCCCAGGCTGGCCCAGCACCCCAGAGGGGACCCCCGCCTGGATTGGGGGCACAGCCGTCCTTCAAACTGCCGGCGGCCCCTCGCCCAGGCCGGGGCGGCACTGGGGGCCGGGCGTGTGAGGCGCAGCCTTTTAAGATAAAGAAAGACCCGCTGGTGTTCCAAGGCGCCTCCCAGCACTGGCCGCCCTGCCCCGACCCCCACCGCGTGGAGCCCCAGGCAGAGCAGCTCGGGTGGGTGTGGGCCGTGCGGCCCCGGGCCCCGTGGGGGTGGAGAGGCTCGCACCGCAGCCAGTGTGGCCGGTTGTTTGCTGGGGAGGCCGCGGGCTCCCGTGTGCTCGGGGCAGCCTGTTCATGCCGGGACCCAGGTGCGGGGCGGCACACACGCGGTGGGCATGTGCTGGGAGCGCGGTGCAGGCATCATATGGGCATCTGTGCGTGAAAAGGTGTGCACACACACCTCTGTTTCTCAGAGGCGTACCTGGAAAGGCGCTTTATCTGTAATAGCAGTTTTCAAAATGTAACCCGGAGCCAGGGATCTGCCGTGAAAACACGCCCACAAGGAAAGGATTTGATACTAAACACAGAGCTGGAATGGAAGTGTTTATGCCCAAATTCACTGTGAGTCAGACGTATGGTGATACTTACCTGCTGGTGGGTCTGTGTGAAAGGTTTGGTCGATCAGTTCTCATTTCAGAAAAATAAAATAAGGTACCTAAGTGATTCCTAAATGTACGCTCTAAGGCGAGTAGTTTGCCGCTTTGTGTACTTTTTGCACGGGTGCAGCGCATCAAGGCTGTTTATAAAGTGTAACCGGGATGCTGTGACACCAGGTTGAGGAAGGGGGGGTGGCCAGTTGTTTTTGAAAATTAGGCACCTCACAGCTTTAAAGACAAACGTGTTAACCTACAATCTCAGAAGGCAGGTCGGGGTCTTTGAAGACCCTTGTATAGGCCTCAGACATAGAAAAGCAGCTGCCTTTTTAGGATGTGGCCTGAAAGAAACCTGCTATTTTCAGTTATGACTGTCTTCCAAGTAAAATAACATTTTTGCAGCCTTTTATATGTGAGGGTTTTTTTTCATACTTTCATTGCAATATTTGAAATAGGTGTCGTTATTTTAAAGCATTAGTTTTCTCCTCTCAGTGTCGGAGACCTAAACTTTCACATGCACCCCCCCCCCCCCCAACAATGTTTATTTGAAGTAACTTATGCGTCTGGACTCCGGTGGCCTCATGAGCTCAGTGATGAGGCAGGTGCTTTTATGGCCAAGGTCAAAGGCTCTTTCCCTGATTAGCCCTTGACAGGGAAGCAGCCAGGGGCCTTCCTGACCAGCAAAGAGAGAGGGGGGAGGGGCAGGTAAAGAAGTGGGATTGGAAACTCCCTCCCAGCCACCCTTCAGAGAGTTCAAACACTGCAAGCAGCTGTGGGCGGGTGGGTGGGGCGCATTCGGGTGGGCGGGGCTGCGGACTACTGCGTGATTTCGAGCACTGGGCCTCTAGTTAAGTATAATATAGACATTAGTAATACTTATATAGTAAAACTATTTAAAATAATATAAAACATTTAGAGTAATAAAAACCAATAGAATTTGACAAATTTCAAAATCATTTATGATAAAAACTCTGCAAAGTGAGAATAAAAGAGCCTGTGTAGCTCAGTGGTTGAGCGTTGACCTATGAACCAGGAAGTCACAGTTCAATTACCAGTCAGGGCACATGCTGGGTTGCTGGCTCGATCCCCAATATGGGGCATGCAGGAGGCAGCTGATTAATGATTCTCTCTCATCATTGATGTTTCTATCTCTTTCTCTCCCTCTCCCTTCCTCTCTGAAATCAAGAACAATATATTTAAAAAAAATAACTCAAAATAATAAAGGTCATATGTCACTGAGAGCTAACATCATACTCAATGGCGAAAAGCTGCAAGTATTTTCCTTAACCCTTTGAGTGCCAACCAATATCCTAGGAACTATGCTAAAATTGCCAAGGCATTTTTGCTGATTTTACAGCAGTTTAGGAAAATATTATGAATCACAAGTAAATGAAGTTACATATTCAAAAACGTAAGGAAACCTTTACTACACTGACATATTTAGCAATATCATCATCACTAATAAAAGCAGACTTAGAACTGGACGCCATTTCGAAGCTTTGATAGCGCTCCCGGCACTTCTGGCGAAAGACAGGAGGAGCCCGCTCGCTCGCGCTCCCCGGCACTCTAGGGGTTAAGATCAGGAATGTGACAAGAATGTACCCTTTCACCACTTTTATTTGACACAGTGTTGGAAGTCCTACCCACAGCAATCAGACAACAAAAACTAACTACAGACGTACAAACTGGAAAGGAAGAAGTAAAAGTGTCAATGTTAGCAGATAATTTAATCTATATCTATGAAAGCCTAAGTGACCGGTACGACCAGACAACTGGAACGACTAGAACGACCGGTCGACCAGTCACTGTGACGCGCACTGACCACCAGGGGTCAGACGCTCAATGCAGGAGCTGCGCCCTGGTCAGTGTGCTCCCACAGCCAACCTCCCCTGGTCCCTCCCCCCAGCTGGTCCCTCTCCCCAGCCAGCAGGCCCTGATCAGCACGGTCCTGATTGGGACTGGGTGAGATGGCCCCAATCGGCCCTGATCGCTGGCCAGGCCCAGGGACCTCACCCATGCACGAATTCGTGCACCAGGCCTCTAGTACTATATATAAAGAACCTTAAAGATTACACCAAGAACTATTAGGACTAAAAAATGAAAGAAGCAAGATAAAATTGATATTCACCAACACAAACTTTTATATGGCATTAATAAGCTATTATAAAGAGAAATTAAGAAACCAATTCCATGTACAGTTGCAACAACAACAACCTATGAAAAAAATTTACTCTATACTTGGAAACCTGTAAGACAATGCAGAAAAACAATGAAAAGATATAAGTAAGTGGAAGTATATATTGTGCTAATGGATAGGAAAATCAGCATAGTTAAAATGCCCATATTATCCAAAACAACCTACAAATTTAATGCAATCCTTATCAAAATATCAATGGCATTTTTTCATTATATATATATTTAATATATTTTTGTTGATTTCAGAGAGGAAGGAAGAGGGAGAGAGAGATGGAAACACCAATGATGAGAAAGAATCATTGATCAGCTGCCTCCTGCGTGCCCCACACTGGAGATCGAGCCCATGACCTGGGCATGTGCCCTTTACCAGAATTGAACCCGGACCCTTCAGTACACAAGCTGACGCTCTATTCACTGAGCCAAACCAGCTAGGGCAGTGGTTCTCAACCTTGGCTGCACATTAGAATCACCTGGGAATCTTTTTAAAATCCTGATTTCTGGGCCTCATCCTCCAGAATTCTGTTTCTTTGTTCCTAATGTTGTGGCCTCACCCCATAACAAAGAAACAGAATTTCCAGAGGATGAGGCCCAGAAATCAGGATTTTAAAAAGATTCCCAGGTGATTCTCATGTACAGCCAAGGTTGAGAACCACTGAGCTAGGGCATCAGTGGCATTTTTTACAGAACTAGAATAACCTTAACATTTATATGAAACCCAAAAGTGGAGGTATCATGCTGCCTGAATCAAACTATACTATAAGGTCATAGTAATTAAAACAGCATGGTACTGGCATAAAACAGATTCATAGATTAATGGAACCCAGCAGAGAGTCCAGAAATAAATACATGGCTATTTGGTTAATTAACCCATGATAAAGGAGGCAAAACTATATGATAAGGTAAAGACAGTCTCTTCAATAAATGGTATTGGGAAAACTGGACAGATACATACAAAAGAATGAAACTGGATTACTTTCTTATACACAAATAAACTCAAAATGGATTAAAGACTTAAATGTAAGACCTGAAACCATACAACTTCTAGAAAAAAACATAGGCAGTAAACTCTTTGACATCGCTCTTGGTAATACTTTTTGGATATGTTTCCTCGATCAATTGAAGCAAAAGAAAAAGCAAACAAATGAGACTACATCAAACTAAAAAGGTTTTGCACAGCAAATAACTTATTTACATAATTGGAAATTTGTTTTGTTATCCAGGATTGATTTCATTTGCTTGCATCTCATAATAATTAATATTTTAAAGTTTTTTTTATTAACTCTGTCTTAGCTGATTGTTTTATTTTTCTTTCAGCCTCATCCCAAGTGTAAAATTAATGAACTACAATGAAATGAATGTACTTTTAAAAAAATCCTCACCCAAGGATATTTTTTTCCACTGATCTTTAGAGAGAGAGCGGAAGGGAGGAAAGAAAGAGAGAGAGAGAGAGAGAGAGAGAGAGAGAGAGAGAGAGAAAGAAAGAGAGAGAAACCGACTTGTTACCTCTCGCACATGCCCCTACCAGGGCCAGGGACTGAAACTGCAACTGAAGTATGTGCCCTTGACCAGGGACTCAAACCTGCAGCATTTGTTCCTTAGGCCAATGCTCTAACCATTGAGCTCCCAGCCAGGGCAGCTTGCTACTTTGTTGTTGTTGGTAATCCTCACCGGAGGATATTTTTCCATTGATTATTAGAGAGAGTGGAAGAGAAAGGGGAGACACAGAGAGAGAGAAACATCAATGTGAGATGAAACATATTGATGGGTTGCCTTCCACATTCGCATCAACCTGGGCTGGAGATTAAACCGACAACCCAAGCATGTGCCCTTGACCAGAATCGAACCCAAGACCCTTCTGTCTGTGGGCCGGCGCTCTACCCACTGAGCCGCACCGGCCAGGCAGCTTGCTACTCTTTCTGGAGGAAGATGACAGTCGCCGCTCACATCGGCATGATGCAAGCGCCTGCGTCTTTCCCTTTTAGAAGCAGCGCTGTGCTCCGGGAGTTGCCAAGCTGCTTCGAGGTGGTGCCGTTTCCCTAAAAACAGAGAACATAAGAGGCCCGCCCCACTTACTTTATTTTTTCATTTTTTAAAATTCATTTATTTTTAAGTGGTTTTCTTAAATGTATTTATGTCTTTAAACATAACACGAGAAGGAGTTAAAACTGTTGTAAGAGCTCAACAGAATAAGTATCCGGACTGTGGGGAGGGGTGAAGGGGGAGCCGGTCAGAACCCTTCGCCAGAGGCCCCACCTGATCATGGATTAGTGATGTGCCTGTGCAGGTGGTTATGCTGGGGTCCAACCCCAGCAGGTCCAGGGGTCCCCAAAGGTGTGGACGGAGTCGGCGAAGAAGGAATGACACGGAGACAGCGTTCAGTTGATCAGCAGCCTAGCCAGGATCTCTAGCCAAGTTCTGGTCAGGATCTCCAGTGAAGTTCTGGTTAGGATCTCCAGCCAGGTGCTGTGTAGGATCTCCAGCCAAGTTCTGTGTCTGGGTTCTCTAGCCATGTTCTCTAGGATCTCCAGCCAGGTTCTGTAACCATGTTCCCTCGCTAGGTTCTCCAGCCAGGTTCTGTCCAGGTTCTCCAGACAGGTTCAGTCACCAGGTTCTAGTCAGGTTCTCTTGCCATGTTCTATCTAGGTTCTGTAGCCAGGTTCTGTCTCTAGGTTCTTCAGCCAGGTTCTCTCGCTAGGTTCTGTCTCTAGCTTCTGTGGCCAGTTTCTGTCTGGGATCTTTTGCCATGTTCTCTCACTAGGTTCTGTCTCTAGGTTCTGTGGCCAGTTTCTGTCCCGGATCTTTTGCCATGTTCTCTCTAGTGAAGTTCTTCTGTCTCTAGGTTCTGTGTAGGTTCTGTGTGTAGGTTCTGTCTCTCTTGGTTCTGTCTTCTAAGTTCTGTCTTGTTACATCTGTATTTATACCAGTTGATTCCAATCCTATCAATCTCTATTCCAAAGGTTAGGGCATTTCTTATCTCCATTCCAGGGAGTAAAGATTATGTAGCTTAAGCATGATTGTTCGTAGTTAAAGTGATTAATTACTCGCCTGGCACTTAGTTAAGGGGTTTTATTCCCTCCCTAACTTCAGGGGAAAATCCCTACCTGGGGAAACAACCTTTCTCAGAGAGGTGACCTTGGTTAAAACACATAGTGCCAAGAAGGTGAGCAAACATATTAAGAACAGTATGCCATATATGCCAGGTCCCTTGAAACAGCAAGGATGGACCGGCTCCCGGCAGTTAGTCATGACAACAGCCTGACGATCTTTCTTTCGACACCAACCCCCCTGGGCCACCTGGTCCCCTTGGGAGGAAGAGCCACTAGGCGAGGAGCTATCGATCGATAGATCGATTGGTCGTGGAGCTGCCACAGCCTTGGGGCCCTCGCAGAGCCCCCACCCCCTGCACGGTTGCAAGCGTTGCCCTTGCCAGTGCGCCGATTAGGAATCGCTAAGAGTTCGAGCTCCAGCCTGTAGCTCAGTGCCAGCCTGGGCTGCTTGCACCTGGCGGGAGCTGCTTGCTATCTCCCACTTCACAGTTAATGAAGCCAAACGGAGCTTTCACACACGCACAGCGGCCCTTCGCAGAGGGGTGATGTAAGCCAGTCGGCATTTTGGCCCAGAACAATTGGAATTTGACACTCTCCCCTTTCTTTTTTAAAATATATATTTATTGGTTTCAGAGAGAAAGGGAGAAAAAGAGAGAAACAATGATGAGAGAATTATGGATTGGCTGCCTCCTGCACCCCTCTCTCCCCCCACTGGGGTTGGAGCCCACAACCTGGGCATGTGCCCTGACCTCCAGGAATCAAACTGTGACCTCCTGGTTCATAGGTTGAGGCTCTACCACTGAGCCACACCGGCCTGGCAACACTCCCCTTTCTGCAGGCAACCCCTCTGCCAGCCATTCCACTGTGCCCAGAGGGTGGCCCCCTCCCAGACCCCTTCCTCCGAGAGCTCGGTCTTTCCTTGGTTCTCAGCCTGTGTTGGACCGTCATTTCTCAAGGGCGGGTGGCTTTACCAGGGCAGACGGCAGGGTGAGTTCACCGAGGGTTTGTTGGCTTTCCCTGCACTGACTTTGTTGCCGGACCATGTCCCCCAGTTCCAGGCGATCGGCACCCCCAGAGGGCCCTCTGTAACGGAGGAAGATTTCTTATCATGATTGGCTGTTTCAGTAAATCCCACTTATCCTTCAGAGCTGCAACGTAGCCCAAGAGCCTCTTGGAGGTAGAATGATGACCTAAAAGTCACACACAGGTTGCAGCCTGCTGCCCAGGCCTGTCATGGTGCTAAATTCAACCTCATCCCCTATTCGAGAAGTAGATCCGTCCACATCCTTCGCTTGAAAAGTAACAGTCAGTTCACCCCACAACCCCACAAGCAATACCATCCCGGCCTCCTTCTCCTTGCCTTTACCTGGGCTGGTGGTTTCAGGGTTAGGAAGAGTGGCTTCTTTCTCTACAGCGCCCAGAAAACCAAGGTCTGGATGGGGGTGGAACGGAGCTGGGCCCCGGAAGCTTTTTCATCCTAATAGTGTGCTGGGCAGTTCGACAAGAGCAGAGCAGGACCAGGCCAGGAACAGGGCGCCGGGCGGAAGCCAGGTGCCGAGCAAAGGACGATCAGCTGGAGGGAGGGACCTCGCCCCAGGCGACCTTTCCGCCCCAGCATATCGCTGGGCATGAGGTTTGGACTCCTGACCCTTCTGCCCTGGAGATACCTTCTAGGCCTCAGCTGTGTTCCGCTCCAGGCCCAGAAATGCAGCACACCCAGCCACCGCTGGCCTCGGGACCAGCCGCGTTGGATAATGGCCCTCCGCCCGGTGCCAGTCAGTCAGTGGAGACCACACCCTGGAAGCACACACCTGGAAAACCTGCATGTTCTACTGCGATCTTCCCTGGAACCGCCCTAAAATCTCTGCCCTGGCATGTGCCCTTCAGTCCACAGGCTGACACTCCCTCCACTGAGCCAAGCAAGGGCACACGCCTGGGTTTCCGGCTCGGTCCCCAGTGGGGGGGGGGGGGGGGTGGGAGTCACCCGATCGTTGATTCTCTCTCATTGATTTTTCTATCTCTTTCTCCTTTCCCCTTCCTCTCTGAAATCAATAAAGATACATATATATATTAAATTTCTGCCCTTAAAACCCTTAGGATGGAGGACCCAGTGCCTCTCCCTCCAGGGAGCATGCCTGTGCCTTTCCCTTTTCCTTCCTCTCTCACCACCCTCTTCCCCATCCTCTCCCTCTCCCCCTCTCCCCCTTCCCCCTCCCTCTCCCCCTTCCCCCCTCCCTCTCCCCCTCCCCACCTCCCTCTCCCCCTCCCCCCCTCCCTCTCCCCCTCCCCACCTCTCTCTCTCCTTCCCCAGGCACATTTCAGCCTGGAGCTGATATACAACTGAGGCCTAGATTGCCCTGCCGGGCACATCACCATTAGCTTCCTCATTCCCAAGCTCCAAGGGCCCTTTCTTTGCCCCTAAAACTTGTTTCCTAAGCCATTTCTTCTAGGAGTTACTTCTACTTCTGCCTCTGTGATCTACCCAGTAAACGTTGTCTCAGTTTGCGTCTGGACCTGAATTCTTTCCCAGCCAGAACCCAGGTACTGAGACTGCTGAACCCAGGTTTGGTCTGACCCCGCTGGCAGACACGTGGCGCCCGGCACCGCCTGCAACAACGGCCAGCCTCCGGGGGCGGGGAGCAGGTCCGCAAGCCCAGGAACCCCTCACCTGTTGCAGGGCACCCCCACAACAACGGCCGGCCTCCGGGGACGGGGAGCAGGTCGGCAAGCCCAGGAACCCCTCACCTGTTGCAGGGCACCCCCACAACAACGGCCAGCCTCCGGGGGCGGGGAGCAGGTCCGCAAGCCCAGGAACCCCCTCACCTGCTGCAGGGCACCCCCACAACAACTGCCGGCCTCCGGGGGCGGGGAGCAGGTCCGCAAGCCCAGGAACACCTCACCCGCAGCAGGGCTGGTTCGCACCCCCACCTCCTCGCGCTGCGGAAGGACAAGACCATCACTGCCCGCGCACTTGAACCCAAACCCCGCCCCGGCCCCAGGCACCCACTTCTCGGCGTCACTGGTGACCAAGTGTGTTTGCTGCAGCTCCACGCGGGTTGCGCGCTCTAATTTGTCACGTCAATCTGTTGAAATATTAAACCTCTAACATGGTTGCCTTCGGGAGATACAAAGATTGTCTGTCTTTGTCTGGAAAGGAACGTTCTTTAGGAATCACAAAGTTAGCTTCAATGCGTCCTGGCTCTTATTGGCAACTTTTAGGGTAACGTTGGTTACATTTCCCTCCAAAGGTTCCAGGCTGATGTCTTCGGAAACGACTGTGCCGTGAGGCGACAGCCTGACGCTGTTGTGACGCCTTTACCATGTCGGTCCGTGGCTGAGGCCTCGCCTCCGGGCTGTGAGGCTCTCGGTCCCCCCGAGTTCACCGGGGAAGGCATCTCTCTCCCGCCCGCCCGGAGCCTCCTTCATGGCCGAACACCTCCCGGCGGGCTGGTGTCCTTTCCAACAGCGTCATGGCCAGGCTCTTACAGCACCAGCGTGCTTACTGTTATCAGTTGCAAAGTTATTTTATCTCCGGTTTCCCGAACGCCCCGTCCAGGTCTTCAGGGGAGAGGTCAGATGACACACCCCCCGGGCGCCCGCCCCTGTGGACTCTGACCGGGCAGCTGGGGAGCTGGTCTCTCAGTCGTGAGGAACAGCGCGCGCAACCTGTCCACTCTTTCGTCTTCAGGGAGGCTTTCCTGTTTCATCTTCACCAGTTTAACAGCCATGGGTTTCCTGTCCCCAGGTCCGACGGTGCTTCGAATCCCCCACCATCTCCCGCTGTGACATCTGCAGGTGGCCACTGCATGGAACAGTGGGAGGAACGCCTAGCTTGACGCCATGAGCCCTGAGTACACGCGGGAGAGGTTAGCATCTTCTCAACGCCCAGGTTCCTGCGGTGCTGCCCACGGACCCATGGTGCCCCTGCTGTGGGGAAGGTTCGGACCAATGCCCGTCTCGCAGTGATATCAGACATTGCCCTTCCAGCAGTATTTGCCGATTCTTTTTCAGCGCACGTTTTAAAGGGCGAACGTTGCTAATATTAAAAAAAGCGCGGGAGAAAATGGCCCATCAGAGATCTATCCTTTCTGATGAAGAGAGCACTGCTGTGGCCAGGCTGTCAGCGATTGCAGGAGTGTCCCTCAAGGCTGCGGGGGCACAGCGTCTCCTCTCAGGTCAAGCGCTGTGTCTGCAGCTTAGGGCCCCCATCCTGGTCTCGTTGGCTGTTTCAAGGCTCTCCTCGCCTGATCTGCCCTGGGAACAGCAGTTTCTGGTGGTGAAGTCTGTTCTGTTGCACGTCACACCCACAGCTCAGCGCCCACTCTCCAGCGCCACGCACAGTGCGCCCAGTGTGTGGGCTCCTTTGTTTAAATGATTAAACATTATTTGTTACTTCTGTGAGGTGAAGTACATCAAACTTGGGAAAGATTTGAGGAGGCTTACAGGAGGAGGGACTTTTTTTCCCTTTTATTTTTTAACTAGAGGCCTGGTGCATGAAATTTGTGCACTGGAGCGGGGGGGGGGGGTGGTCCCTCAGCCCGGACTGTGCCCTCTCTCAGTCTGGGACCCCTCAGGGAATGTCCGCCTGCCAGCTTCGGGGGGTCAGGCTTAAGCTGGCAGACAGACATCCCTCTCGCAGTCGGGTCTCTTGCAGTCCAGGACCCCTCGCTCTTTACCACCTGCCTGCAGTGGAGGTGGGAGAGGCTCCCGCCACCATGACTGTGCTCGCCAGCCGTGAGCCCAGCTTCTGGTTGAGTGGTGCTCCCCCTGTGGGAGCACACTGACCACCAGGGGGAAGCTCCTGCGTTGAGCATCTGCCCTCTGGTGTCAGTGCACGTCATAGCAACTGGTTGTTCTGCTGTTTGGTCAGTTTGCATATTAGGGCTTTATTATATAGGATATATTTTTATTGATTTCAGAGAGAAAGGTAGAGGGAGAGATAGAAACATCAATGATGAGAGAGAATCATTGATTGGCTGCCTCCTGTACGCCCCACACTGGGGATGGAACCCACACTCTGGGCATGTGCCCTTGACGAATTGAACCCAGGACCCGTCAGTCCACAGGCCTCTATCCACTGAGCCAAACCGGCTAGGGCAAGAGGGGTGGGGGGGACGGACATTTTAGAAGTGATTCCAGAGGAGAAGAGGTCAAACACTTCACAGTTCCTTTCTCTGCCAAGAGTTCATCATTCAGTGAAAGATTTCAGTTTTTTTAATGTGTTCCTGTCATTTTATTTTTTTCTGAAAACCATTTCCAAAAACTTGAAAATAAAAATCACAGTCTTTTCTTCTTATAAAAAAATGAAAGACAACCTACTGAATGGAAGAAGATATTTGTTGATACATCGGTAAGGGGTTAATATCCAAAATATATAGGAAACTCATACAACTTAACATAAAAAAATTCCTATTAAAGAATTGGGCAGAGGACCAACACCTTAAATGTTCTTGTGTTTCCATGTTTGGACATTGCCCTAGTCCAGTGGTCGGCAAACTCATTAGTCAACAGCCAAATATCAACAGTACAATGATTGAAATTTCTTTTGAGAGCCAAATTTTTTAAACTTAAACTATATAGGTAGGTACATTGTTATTAACTTAATTAGGGTACTCCTAAGGCTTAGGAAGAGCCACACTCAAGGGGCCAAAAAGCCACATGTGGCTCGCGAGCCGCAGTTTGCTGACCATGGCCCTAGTCGGTTTGGCTCAGTGGATAGAATGTTGGCCTGCAGAGGGTCCGGGGTTCGATTCTGGTCAAGAGCACGTGCCTGTGTTGCGGGATCGACCCCCAGTGGGGGCCATTCAGGAGGCAACCAATCAATGATTCTCTCTCATCATTGATGTTTCTATTTCTCTCTCCCTCTCCCTTCCTCTCTGAAATCAATAAAAATATATCTTAAAAAATAGTATCTTGCCATTTGCAACAACATAGATGTGTATAGAAGGTATTATGCTAAGTAACATAAGTCAGACAGAGAAAGACAAATACCATATGATTTCACTTACATGTGGAATCGAAAAAGGAAAATGAACAAACAAAACACCTAAATTCTAAGGGTCCCCGTTGCAACCAGAGGAGCAATGGGCAGCGGCAGCTCGTCCCAGGCTCACCCTCTGATCCTGTCTCCAAGGCTCCTTTCCTCTGCCTCCTACGCTAAGCCCTGTGCTGTCTCCCTGTCCTGAGGGTGCGCTCGCTGCGGCCAATCCATTCTCGCCTGCTTTGCTGCACTTGTCTCTTGATTGAAAGCTTTCCTTCAAGAAGACAAGAATGTATTGTCTCACCAGTAACAATCGTCGATCTCTGGACTGTTAAAAAGGCAAAATAATATTTTGATGGGGCATAAAGCAGTATTGTCTCTCAAAACCCTGTTTGTAAAGATAACAGGAAAGCAGTTATTATGACTACTGGACTGAAAGGTAAAAACATTTATTAGAATTAGCATCACTCTGTATGTTCCCTGCACCAATAGAAATGCCTTTCTTCTGTATCAGTGTAATTGTCCCCTTTCCTTTCTCATAAGCACCCCTCGCCTTTGCCTCCCAATCAGAACACTATGTGGACTTGTGCCTGAGTCAGTGCTTCCCGTGTTGCTATTCTTATTGATCTCAATAAATGCTTGTTGCCTCTCACTTTTATTTTTAAGTTACCAAAACTCTTACCCATGCAGGCCAAGACTTAGGTCTGCTTTTTTCCTGGTCACCTCCCATACCTGACTCCCTCAACACCCAATATCTTCCTTTGTCTGTCTTCAACTGAAGATGGAATTTAAGGTAATGGCTTCAGCCGTTTTGATGAGTTACTTTTATTTGTTTCTCTCTTGTTGACCTGTCTTTTATTACAGGGAGGCTCAGCCAGAAACCCAGAGGGTGGAGGAAAAGTTATTCCCCCGCCGCCCCCCCTCCCCCCGCCCCCTGTACTGAGGATCTTATATGACCTGGAAATCACCCATGGAGGCAGTTCTCAGAAATCCCATTACTAAGCAGCGGCATTTAGGGGAATCCCACAAACTGGCTGGATTAGGGGTGTGATTAAACTAGAAGACTCGGCATCTAATTAGGTACATTCTTTCTGAATAGATCATGGATGCGATGTAATGTCAGTCAAAATCCCAGCACTTCCCAGAGCACACGGGCTTTTTTCAGCTTCTGAGACAGGTTGAGCCCTCGTCTTCCTAGTGAAAAGCACGCCTCCGGGCGGAGAGTGAACATTCTGATGCAACACATGACACATGAAAAGGCAGGTCGTTCCACTGCACGCACGTCAACCTCAACCGCTACACACGTAGGCGTCACCTTTCCGGTCTCAATTGCTTCCAAACGGTTCCAGCCTCTGTTCGGGGAGCGGCGTTTTCCCTCTTCCGTGGGCCGACTCCCTGTGTGCAGGAGCGTTGTAGTAAACCTCCTGTCTGGTGCTGCTTTTGTGGGGAACTACCTCCATTTCCCTCTTGGGAGGCCCCAGGAACCCCTGCACCCATCACACTTGTAAAATAACCTTTTTCTTCTTCTTCAGAGGTGACATTAGAACGTAATGGACCAGAGGCCCGGTGCATGAAAATTAATGCACTGGAGGGGAATCTCTCAGCCCGGCCTGCCCCCTCTCACAGTCTGGGAGCCCTCAGGGGCGGGAGGCGATACCCCATCACACCTCTGCTGCTGCCACTGCCGGCAGCGCAAGCCTCGGCCGGCCCTGGTTACCTGAGCCCCGGGAGGCCCTGGGCAACTGGGGGCCTGAGGGGACTGGGCGCCACCATCTTTGAGGGTGTGGCAGTCAATTAGCATATTCCCTCCTTATTGGCTGTGGGCGCCGCCATCTTTGCGACAGCATGAGGGTCAATTAGCATATTCCCTCCTTATTACATAGGATGAGGTCACCTACGGATGAGGTCAATTTCTTGGATGCCTCTTATTCCCTTATCTAGTTGTATAGTCTTGCGCTAACTGCATATTGTTTTAAAAACTATTTATTGATTAATAAAGTTACTTCTTCCCCCATTACTCTGTGTGTTGTTTTTTCCAGAAAATGTTTTTTTTGTATCCTTGCCTGTTTATACTCTCAAATTTTTTTTAGAACCACTATTAAAATTTAAAAATATGAAGTAGAGGGTGTCCCAAACACATGTACATACTTTCACAGCTGGTAGCTCAATTGATGTTGCTTTCTTTTCAGCCAGACTAAGCTTTGAACAAGGGAAATTCATCCTGAAAAGCTACTGGGAGTTTGGGAATACAGTTGAAGTACAAACACTGTCTTTATAATTATTCAAAGTGTGTATGCATTTTTAGGGTATCCCCCAGTAATGGCTGAAACCAGACTAACTTTGAACAAGGAAAATTTATCCAGTAGACTTTTTATGGGCATACAGAAATGATAAGTTTATGGCACTGAAGCATAGTAATCCCTCCTTTGGAAAACTGCTGTTTGAACTACTCTGTTATTTTTAGACAGTCTCTTATTCGGTAAAATATAACTTTGTCTTTTAGCTTGAATAATAGAAAAGATAAACTTAATTGTCTGACCTTGCAAGCTAGCCATCTAACATAAGGGACTGATATGCTGATACTGATGCAGGTGTCTGTATAGATAGGTACTCAAGGTTACAGGTGCCTGTATAGATAGGTACTCAAGGTTATAGGTGTCTGTATAAATATGTACCCAAGGTTACAGGTGTCTGTATAGATATGATATGTACTCAAGGTTACAAGTTGTCTGTATAGACATGACAGGTGTTTGCTAGATATGATATATACTCAAGGTTACAAGCAGTCTACAAAAATAACTTACACAAAGAACTAGAAGGATATAAAAAGGAAACACTTCTTCCTGTGTTTGTTCAGAATTTGACAGAGGTAATCTGCTCTGAACCTGAGCGCAACAAAGATGACTCCTAACTAACTGGCTCATTAAGGCGCCTTGTCCAGCTCGCTGATTTGCGATACAACAGCACAAAACCAGCAACAGCTGGTGAAGGTACACAAATATCAAACTGAATGATTCTTGATGTTTGCGACTCCATTGCTTCGCATTATTGGCTGTGTCTGGGCCAGAACGGTCATCAGCCTGAAATCAGACATTGACAAAAAAATTATTCATTTCTGTAGGTTCTTTTAAATTTTGAAAATGAACGGTATGATAATAAGCGCTGACTTTAGAACCATTCAAAGGGTGTATACTTTTTGGGGGACACCCTATAGGTCGGGATGGTTTAAAGCCTGGCATAGTGATGGGAAAAGAGGGGTCCTCTTCAAGGACAGCATGTGCTTTCCACTGAAGAATGGACCTTGAAAGAACTGACTCCTAACCAGTATTATATGAAATACTGAAAGGTATCCTTTAAGAAGAGGAAGAAGAAGAAAAAGGTAAAGATACAAATTATGAACAACAAACATGCATCTATCAACAAGTGAATCTAAGAATCAAGTGAATAAATAATCTGGTTATCATAATAGAATTAGGGACATAGAAAGGGAATGGACTGACTATTCTTGGGGGGGAAAGGGGTGTGGGGGATGCGGGAAGAGACTGGATAAAAATCGTACACCTAGGGATGAGGACAGTGGTTGGGGAGTGAGGGCGGAGGGTGGGGTGGGAACTGGGAGGAGGGGAGTTATGGGGGGGAAAAAGAGGAACAAATGTAATCTGAACAATAAAGATTTAATTAAAAAAAAAAAAAAAGAAAGAAAGAACTGACTCCTTCCCTCCCCTGGCCCTCTGCCCGAACCTTCGGCATGCCTTTTCATTCCCATCAGTTTTGTTAGGACTGCCTCTCAGGCACAGATGGTCCATCAACCTGTTAAGTCCAGGATATAACTAAACCAGGTAACTATGCTATTTCTAGCTTCTGTAAATATGCTTGATTAATGGGAAAGTGAAGGGGGTGGGGGCTGGAAGTTTGGGCCTGTGACGGAATCTGGTGCACCTTCTTATCAGTCTATGGTCTGGTCACTGCTCCCTCTTAAATCATCTGTCTTGCAGGACCTGTTTGCTTAAGCGTTGTTACCACCCTGGGAAGGCCAGACCTTGAGATAGGGTCTCACATCACCAATCCTAGAGTTTTGTGTGGATTTTTTCCCCTCTCTTTGCCTTTATAAGCTTACCCCTAACTTCATTTCTGGACCCCGAGGTTTGGAGTGGCCATAGCCCTTCCCAGTCGCCGTCGGCTTTGAAATAAAAGCTCCAAAATTCGACCCTCTGGTTGTGGCGTTTTCTGTTGGACTCGCTGAATTTCAATAGAACACACTAACTCAGGTCTTCCCTAAAATTCATAAATAAATGCCCCATCTATTTCACGTTACATTTACCCACATTAAAAACGCACCAAAAAGTGCTTGGAGGCTCTGCCACAATAGGAAGTGACTGGTCCGCGCTACTGGCCCCGGGACCCCTCCCCTCGGTGGTGCGGGAGCGGGAGGACGCGGGACCTAGCGGCGGCGTTTCCTTAGTAACCTCACCTCCAGGGACACTGAAAAGCTGCAGTTCTCTCTGCAAGCGAAACGCTCCCGACGTGTCCGTGTCCGAAACCTCCTGGCAGATTCACATTCTCTAATGCAATAGCGGGTGGGAGACGGATAGGAGCAAGTTCCAAACTCAGTCTCGAAGCACGTGCTAAGCTAAGAGCTGCGCTGCAGGCGGCCC
Source organism: Myotis daubentonii (assembly GCF_963259705.1). NCBI lineage: Eukaryota > Metazoa > Chordata > Mammalia > Chiroptera > Vespertilionidae > Myotis > Myotis daubentonii. The sequence continues at coordinate 4,596,537 of NC_081855.1, forward strand.
CAGAGGCTCCGGAGGCCGGGGGTCCGGGCGGCGGGCGCGGAGCCTGCGCCCCGGCGGCGCCAGCTGGGCGACCACCGCCTGCGGCACCGAGTCTCAGCCCTTCGCTCCCGGCGCCGGCGCCGAGCCCGGGACAGCTCGGCGTCCGAGGCTGGAGAGCTCCGGCCCGCAGCGCCGGGGTGTCCCGGAGCGTGGCCCAGCGTGGCCGCGGGTCTGGGCGTCCGCGCAGAGGTGCAAGGGTCGCCCGCTCCCGGCGCCTGGCGGCTGGCGGCGCGCCCACCTGGCGGGGCGGCCGCGGGGAGGGCGGGCCGGGGCGGGACCGCGAGGAGAGGAGCCGTCGCCCTTCGCCTCCCGCCGCCGCCTCCGCACTCCCCGCGCGGCCGGCCACATGGAGACGCCCGAGGAGCCCGGGCCCGGGTCCCGCAGCCCGGAGGCCGCCCCCGAGCGCCGCGGGCCGCGCTGCTCGCCCTGCCCGCCCTGCCCGCCCTGGCCCCACTTCCGAGAGGAACTGAGGGCGCTCCTGGCCCTGGCGGGCCCCGCGGTGAGTCGCGGCGCGTGCAAGCGCACGGAGTGACCTTGTCGCCCCGGGACGGCGGCGGGGGGCGGGGGGGGCGCCCGGGGTGCATGCCCAGCACCCGGCGCGCGTGTCCCGACGGCGCCCTGCACAGCGCGGGCCTCGGGCGCAGCTGGCTGGCGCGGCTTTGGGGGCCCCTGGGAGCGGGGACCCTCGGGCCCCGAGGGGCTGGGCCTGCCTTCTCCTCCGGTGCGCATTTTGGGAAGCAAGCGAGTTACCCGAACCGCCAGACACCGGGAACTGGAAACGCAGCCCTGGGGCTGAGGATCTGCATGACCCAGAGGCAGCGGAGGGCGAGTTCCCTGTGGCGGGCGAGGAGCTGCCAAACCCTGCCCGCCCAGAGCTCCGCCGCGCGGGACGCAGGGCCCCGGGGATTGTGCTCAAAGAAGTTTGAGGTTGAGTTTATGTGCTTATTTCTGTCAGTTGGGCGCTTTCTGCGCTCTCTAGTGAAGGCAATGCGGCTTTAAAAACCACAAGACCCGCGAGAAACGTAACCCCGCGCCGTGCCCCCGCCAGGCCGGGTGGTTTCAAGTCCACAGGGTGAGTCTCCTGCGCGAGAGCCTGTGCGGCTTTGGGGCGCAAATGAGCCTTGGACCTGAGCAGACCCGCATCTGCAGAGCCCATGGGCCAGGGTGCCTTCTGGGGGGGACCGCTTGTCGGGTCCTGTGATACCCACTGTGGGGTGCACAGTGGCGCGAACACAGCCGGGGCAGAGCCCGACCGGCGGGAAGGAGTTTGTGGAGCCCCCGCAAAGGGAAAGAGAGAGAACGCAGGCCGTGGAGTCTCCATGCCTGGGCCCAGGTCCCCCGACCTCAGGAGGCCTAGGAAGCGGGGTGGTCTCCCCGCTTCTCCCCTGCGCACTGGCCCAGACCCGAGGGAAATAACCGCTTGGATGGGCCACTCGCAGAGCCGCCGTGGGAAGGTCTCGGGAAGGCGTCCTTGCTCCCACAGCACAAAAATAGACAGGGCAGCTTGGGAGACCCAGCCCGGACCGGCCCTCACCCTCTGGCCTCCTGCAGTAACCAGTCCCTTCACCTAGGGGACCTTGCGGTCTCCAGGGATGAGCACTGACTGACAGCTACGCCCTGCATGTTTGTATGTCTTCATCATAGGTACGAACTGTGTTAAGTGCAAATGTGGCATATGCCTTGTAGACAAATAGGAAGCCAAGATAACAAGAGAAAAGCTCTGAAACTTCAGCGCGGAGCGGAATGTGGCCTTTCCCTCCAGTCCTCTGTGCGTGTCTGTGACTGCTTTCCCAGCGAGGTCCTAGGCTCTGGCACCTGCTTGTCTCTTAGGAATTGTACACGGAGCCCCTGCTGGTCCCCGTCTGGGTTCCTGCCTGCACAGCCCTCTCGCCAGGGGCAAGGAGAGGGAGATGGCCCGTCTCCCATGCTCGGCCGTGCTCTGCTCTCCCAGCCCCACGGTGCGTGAGGTAGGACCCTGGTCTGGATCCCTGCCGACCGTCTCCCTCCCGTCGCGTCTCCCTAAGGCCTCCAGCTCAGCACTGAGCCGTGAGTCTCGCAGAGGACTCACCGTCCTCCCACGGACTGTAATGGGGCCTGGGAAGAGAGGACAGTGCGGGACACAGTGCCTTTCTCACTCACCCGGCAGGAAGCTGTGGGGAAGTGTGCGCTTGCGAGGGAGGGACGGTGGCCAAGCCTTGGGTGTTTCCCCGACTTTCTTTGTTAACAACTCCTTGCCCGGCTGAATTGTCAAAAATCTGGAAAATAATCCCGAGGAGGGCCTACCTGTCCGCTGCATGGGCTGTGCCAGCGAGACGAGGGGATGAGCCTGGGCCCAGACCAGGGCGCTGGTTTCCGTCCATCTGTGTGGAGAAGGGGGTACACGGGCGCCGAGAACCGGCAGGCTGCGGGCAGAGGACACGGAACAGGCGGCCAGGGCCCCACCTTTCTCTCGGTGGCAGTTTGGCTACATCTGAGCCCTGCCGGTTCAGGCGGTTGAGAGCCCTGGGGCACAAGCCAGGGTGCAGGCGGTCAGTTCTCTGGGCACACAGCGTGCCCTGGGGTGGGCAGTTCTGAAGGGTCTGGTTCTTGATTAGGTGAGGGTGTGCTCCCGGGAGGGACAGCCCACGGGGTCCTCCATCCTAAAAGCTTTTTAAAAAATATATATTGTATTGATTTCAGAGAGCAAGGCAAAGGGAGAGAAAAATATAGAAACATTAATGATGAGAGAGAATCATTGATTGGCTGCCTCCTGCACACACTCTTCTCCCCACAGGGATCAAGCCTGCAACCTGGGCATGTGCCCTACCCGGGAATTGAACCATGACCTCCGGTTCATAGGTCGACACTGAGCCACACTGTCTGGAATGATTTTTTTTAAAAAATATATTTTATTGATTTTTTACAGAGAGGAAGGGAGAGGGATAGAGAGTTAGAAACATTGATGAGAGAGAAACATCGATCAGCTGCCTCCTGCACACTCCCCACTGGAGATGTGCCTGCAACCAAGGCACATGCCCTTGACCGGAATTGAACCTGGGACCCTTGAGTCCGAAGGCTGACGCTCTATCCACTGAGCCAAACCAGTTAGGGTTGATTTTTTTTTTTTTTTTTTAAAGAAAGGGGAAAGGAGAGGGAGAGAGAGAAACATTGATGTGAGAGCAAAAGTGAAACTTTGATTGGCTGCTTCCTTCACACCTCCTACCAGGGATCCAGCCTGCAACTCGTGCAAACCAGCAACCCCCAGGGGCATGGGGCGACCCCCAACCAACTGCCACACTAGCCAGGGCAAGAGGATATGTTTTTTTATTTTTAATATATTTTTTATTGATTAAGATATTACATATGTGTCCTTATCCCCACGTTACCCCCTACCCCCCCGCCCCTCCCGCTCATGCCCTCATTCCCCCCTCCCCCCCGTTGTCTGTGTCCATTGGTTAGGCCTATATGCTTGCATATAAGTCCTTTGGTTGATCTTTCCCCCTTTACCCCCACCCTCCCCTACCTTCCCTCCAAGGCCCGACAGTCCAATCAGTGCCTCTCCGTCTCTGGATCAGTCCTTGTTCATCAGTTTATGTTGTTCATTATATTCCACAAATGAGTGAGATCATGTGGTATTTATCCGCTCTCCAGTTCCATCCATGCTGTGGCAAATGGTAAGAGTTCCTTTTTCTTCTTCCTCTTCTTAAAGAATACCTTTCAGCATTTCATATAATGCTGGGTTGGTGGTGATGAACTCCTTTAGCTTTTTCTTATCCGTGAAGCTCTTTATCTGACCTTCTATTCTAAACGATAGCTTTGCTGGATAAAGTAATCTTGGTTGTAGGTTCTTGCTATTCATCACTTTGAATATTTCTTGCCACTCTCTTCTGGCCTGCATGGTTTCTGTTGAGAAATCAGCTGACAGTCGTATGGGTATTCCCTTGTAGGTAACTGAGTTTCTTTCTCTTGCTGCTTTTAAGATTCTCTCTTTGTCTTTTGCTCTTGCCATTTTAATGATGATGTGTCTTGGTGTGGTCCTCTTTGGGTTCCTTTTGTTTGGGGTTCTCTGCGCTTCCTGGACTTGTAAGTCTATTTCTTTCACCAGGTAGGGGAAGTTTTCTGTCATTATTTCTTCAAATAGGTTTTCAATATCTTGCCCTCTCTCTTCTTCTGGTATCCCTATAATTCTGATGTTGGTGCGCTTGAAGTTGTCCCAGAGGCTCCTTACTCTATCTTCATATTTTTGGAATCTTTTTTCTTTTTCGGTTGGGTATTTTTTGTTTCTTTGTATTTCAACTCTTTGACTTGATTCTTGGGATCCTCTTGTCTGCTGTTGGATCTCTGTATATTATTCTTTATTTCAGTCAGTGTATGCTTAATTTCCAGTTGGTCCTTTTTCATATCCTCGAGGGTCTCACTAAATTTATCGGCGGTTTCCATAAAATTCTTGAAAAACCTTATAAACGTGGTTTTGAACTCTATATCCAGTCGTTTGCTTTCCTCCATTTCTGTCATTTGTGACCTGTTTCTTTGTCTCCGCATTTTTTTATGCTTCCCTGTGTTGGTAGAGTGGTTTTGTGTGCTAGGTGTCCTGTAGGGCCCAGTGGCCCAGCCTTCCCCATTACCTGAGGTGGACACTCTTGGTGCACCCCCTTGTGGGTTTTGTGCACAGTCTTGTTGTAGCTATGCCTTGATTGTTGTAGGATCACTGGGAGGAATTGACCTCCAGGCCAATTGGCAGTGAGAATCGGCTGTGTCTGCAGTGGGAGGACTTCTGTGCTGAAGACACCCTTATGAGGCAAGACTTGCTTCAGTGGGGCTTTGGTGCTCACTGAGTCTGCCCCCTGGGTGTGTCCCTTATGGATCTGAGGAGTTGTAATCCGGATGGTCCCCCTCTGACCACTGGGTACACTGGCTCTTGGAGGTTACCCAGCAGGAGCTATGAAGAGAATTGCAGATTCCCCTTCCTTTTTTGGGGTTTGAAGGTGCCCTGATGAAGCCCAGCTGTGAAGCAATGCAAGCAGCTGTGGGGCCTTGGGCCTTCTCTTGGAAGTTCTGGGTCTGTCTGGCCCAGCTGCAGTTTGTTAGGTAATTTTCAGGTTGCAAAGGGCCAGGGCATTCATATGCAAGAACCTCTGCCGCAGCCTGGGTGGGGCGGGGTCTCAGGGAATCAAAGGGTGGAGCAAGGAACTATGGCGGATTCTCAGCCCTGCCCTAAGGGGCCGCGCGCATCTCAGTGTCCTGATAATTTAATTGCTGCAAGCACCTCTGAGGGAAAGCCGCCCTCGAGTTCTGAGTTCTGCCCGCTGCCAGACAGTCCAGTTTCTCCCCGTATGAGTCCTGGGTCCCCAGAGACTTCCCCGAACCGGAGTTCAGAGCAGCCAGGAGCTTGTGACTCCCTCCCGATTCAAAAAGACAGTCGTGTCCTCAGGCACCAGACCCTTTCCACTAACTCTCGAGCCTCCATACCTTTGCACTTTACTTCCGCAGCTCCTGACCCTCAATGTGCTTTTCTCTTTCCTTCTAGTTGTAGAATTTCCACTCCGCCAGCCTTCCTTAAGTTCTGGATGTTGTCCGTTTTGTCTTTTTATTGTGTTTTGAAGTTGTTGTAGGAGACAGCAATTTCGGTGTTTCCCTATGCCGCCATCTTAGTTTCTCTCCTTTTTTTTATTTTTTAAAAATATATTTTATTGATTTTTTACAGAGAGGAAGGGAGAGAGATAGATAGTTAGAAACATCGATGGGAGAGAAACATCGATCAGCTGCCTCCTGCACATCTCCTACTGGGGATGTGCCCGCAACCCAGGTACATGCCCTTGACCGGAATCGAACCTGGGACCTTTCAGTCCGCAGGCCGACGCTCTATCCACTGAGCCAAACCGGTTTCGGCAAGATGCTATGTTTTCATTGACTTGAGAGAGAGAGGAAAGAAGGGAGGGAGACAGAGAAAGAGAGAGAGAAACATCAATCGGTTGCTTCCTCCCATAGGACCCCAACCAGGGATCAAACCTGCAACCTAGGTATGTGCCCTGACTGGGAATCGAACCCGAAAACTTTCTGTTTACAGGGCAGCGCTCCAACTGACTGAGCCACCCAGCCAGGGCAGCTTGAGGGTTTTACAGGCGGGAACTTCGGGAAGGTCGTGTGGGATTAGCTCAACAGAATATCCACCAGCTTTATGCTGAGGCACCAAAATGGGATTTGTCCCCCTGGGTTCATCTGTCCTTGGGTGGGGTTGGCACAGATGGCACTGACTGGGTTTCTGCTGTCTGTGTCCCTGAGGGGGGTGATTTAAGCTGTTTACCTCTGGTTGGGGAGAAGTGGTAAACCATTATTCTTAAGTGTCCTTGCTTAAGAAGGGAGGGTTTGCAGTTCACTAGATGGCTGTAAACTGCTTGTGTGTGTAAACTGCTTGGCCGTTTAACTATCTGCCTCAGTTTCTCTGTTCCGCTCGTCCTGGCTTACTGGCCTGTCTCAGAAAGACACAGCAATGTGTGTGAGTGCCTCCCCTCCTGGCGCTCCCTCCTCCTGGCAGCTTGGGTGTCAGGTCACTAGGGCAGCTGAGGTTTCCAGCCCCACTGTAATCTTACAGAACCGCCGTCGTATACTAGCTCCTCATAGGCCATGCCGAATGAAAAATAATATCGGCTCGGTGTTTCATTGCCAGAAAGGATTAATTTGGGGAAAAATAAAAAGGTTGGGATAGACCCAGCACTAGGCCAGGAGCCTGGATGAACCAATCAAAGGTGGAGCCCCAACCAGCCGGGAGGTTCTGCACCCAGGCTTCTGCTTCCTGTTCCTGGAGTACATGAGCCGAGGGTGGGGTCCCCGCCAGAGGAATCAGGGGTCGCCCGAGGGAGGCGCAGGGCTCTGGGCCCCAGGTCTGTCCCCAGGTCCCTCACTGCATCACTCCTGGTCTCAGCCCCCCTCCCTCCTGGGTCAGTCCTGGGATTTATCCTGGGAGTTGTTTCGCCCACTCAGCCTGCATCGGTGAGAAGCCCTCGCCACCTGCCCCATCTGCCAGCTGCAGGCAGTCGCGGCAGGGGCTCCAGCCAGAGGCGCAGAGGGCCAGCCTGCGAGTCTTCTGCCAAGTGCAGGTGGCTTTATGTCCTACCTCCACAAAGCCGGGGTGCTGCAGTACCTACCCTCACAGCACGCCCTGGTCTGAAGGGGCCTTGAAATCTGGGGATGCGGAGGCTGGGTTAAATTTTCCTCCCTCCCCAAACCCTCTGCGTGCACACACACACACACACACACACACACACACACACACACACCCTTGGGCTCTATCTATGCAAACTTGAAACACCTATACCTTTTGACAACAGCTATACCTCTAGGAATTTCTCTTAAAGGGTATCTTCCCCCAAGTGTACAAAGAAATATGCGTACGTGGGAAGTTCATTACTGTGGACAACCTGTGGATTTAATAAGTGATGGTGCATTCATACAACGGAAAAAAAGGTTGCAACCATTGCGTGCAGACATTGCAAGCTGTGTGCACACTGCTCCGTGTGCTTCGGTGGGGAAGTATATGGAGAGGGAGAGGAAGTTAAACGGAAGGGTAGTTACGGCCAGAGAGCTTTATTGTCAGCATGTTTTCTTCTGCAGGGCTCTCCTCCCATGGGCCCTGGCTTCTCCCTCAGGCCATGGCCCCTCCCACAAGCCCTAGCTCCTCCCACAGGCCCTGGCTCCTCCCACAGGCCATGGCCCCTCCCACAAGCCCTAGCTCCTCCCACAGGCCCTGGCTCCTCCTGCAGGCCCATGTTCATGAGTCTCAATCATAATATTTATCAACCAAAATGTCATTATGCGGCACATGACTGTATTCCCACCCGTGGACTGGGCATTCGCCCTAAGAAAATGCCGGTTCTCCACCCAATTGTGAATGTGTTCTGTGCAACACGATTTGTAATATCAAAACCTGCGAAGCCACCCAAAGGCCTGGCGGTGGAGGAGACCCAGCAGGCTTCATGTGCAGCCACGGGAGTGTGCGCGTGGCTGCAGGGAGCCCGGGCATGGGGGCAGCGCGTGCTCCGGGGAAAGGCAAGCAGATCTGTGCCGCTGATGGCAGTGGTGTGTGCGCATAAAGGCGCCAAGGACGAGGACTGAAAAGATGGGAAAGATGCTGAGGTTACAAAAGAAGAAAAAAGAGGGGGACCCTGAGACCTTTAAGTTATACTCGAAAGAGACACCAAGCTGCAGCCAACGAAGCCACGGGGAGTGTCTGCGAGTGGCTGGCCCGGGCCCACAGGGTCCGCTGGCTCCAGCTCGGGCTCTGCAGCGCTGGGTTCATATCAACCTTCTCCACGTACACCCCTGCCTCTCGCTTTTCAGGCCTGTCCTCTGTCTGCTTTTGGCTTACTTTGCAATACATTCCAGAAGCAGCCCTCTGCTAAGCAGCAGGAGGCCATTGGAGATTAGAGTCACCCTTGTTTTCTGCAGCGAGAGAGGCACTGGGTCACGGTTCGGAAGTCGGTGCAGAAAAGATGTGCTCCCCCACCCCCACCTCAAAGCAGGCCTTCCAGGAAGTGAGGTCTGGGCCCATCCGCAGAGCGGAAAACTTCCCCCACATGCGGGTTTGGGGAAGGGAAGAGGGCTGCCATCTGAAACATCAGGGGCGGGGACCGGTGAGGTCCCAACATCGCAAATTGGACCCGCAGCGGTGCTGGCCGGTGGGCTGGCGGAGGGGAGGCCTAGAAGCTTCCTTGGGAGCCAAGAAGACAGTGTCGCCTGCGCCCCAGGCCCAAGGAGCTGAGCGGGGGCAGCAGCAGTGAGTCCTCAGGCACCTGTTCTCTTCCCTTGGGAGTGGGAGTCAGGTGACCCACCTCTCGGGCCACATGAGCTCCCAGAGAGAGAGGCTTTCCCAAGGTGTCCTGGGTTTTCTGGGCCTGAGGGCAGCTGGGAGGCGGTTTTAAATTAATGAAGGAAATAAGAGTACAAACCTGCAGCTAAAGCATTAGAGCGACTCCTGCTGGCTGCTTGGAGCCGTGAGGAAGAGTAGCTCCATGGCCGCGAAGCTGGGCTTGCCCTCCTGGCGAAGGCTTCATGGAATTCAGGAACTACCGTGCGCTGCAGGCCGGTAACATGTCACTCAAATCCCAGATCCCGCTGGTCTGGTCGGATGGTCTTATTTCAGCCTCAGCTGCTCTGCCTGTGGAGTTTCTTGCTGGCTATTGGAGGCTGTGTCCTCTCCAGTTCTCATTATGAATCTAGGATAGCAAGAGGCTTATCTCATAAGGCAGCCTCTGAAAATCTCAGAAAAAATATACATGTGATCTGTGGCATGAGAATCTAAAGTGAGAATAGATTTGAAAAGCTAGGAAGCTTTTAAAAATGTGATTCTGAGAGCAGTTACCAACGGGCTTTTCAATGTTTTCAAGAAGCCCACCAGGACCTGCACATTCCCTGTGGGAGCTGGCAGTGCTCCCTGAACCCTGGCGCCTCACTTCTAATGAGTTGATTCAGAGGGCGAGGGCTGGGGGTGCCCCAGGAATCGCACTCCTCTCCCTCTGTGATGGTTGGCATTCGTATGTAACTTTTTGTCCTCTGTCTCTTTCCAGTTCCTGGCCCAGTTGATGGTGTTTCTGATCAGTTTCATAAGCTCCGTGTTCTGCGGCCACCTGGGAAAGCTGGAATTGGATGCCGTCACACTTGCAATCGCAGTACGTGTGGGACTGTTCTGACATGTCCGTATTATTTATGAAAGCCATCTGTACGCGCTGCCTCTTGCTATGCTCAGGAATGACACAGGTTAGCAGCTTAAACCAATGCGGATGTGTTAGCGTCAGTGCTGGAGGTCAGAAGTCTGAATTGGGCTCCACTGAGCTCCCTAAAGTCAGATGTTGGCAGGGCTGTAGCCCGAGTTCCCCTTTGCCTGTAACTTCACATAGTCCCGCGTTCTGCGGTGGAGACAGGGACCTCTTTGAGGGGCCTTCATTCTGTCTACCGCATCAGCTTATTTGTAATCCATGGAGATCTGGCTCCCATTCTTGGTCCCACGTCTGGGAGAAGGGAATCGGAAAAGAAGGGCTGAACTCTGACTTCAGAAGAAACTGTGGAGAGGGCCTGTCTGGAGGGGCCGTGGGGGCATGGAGTCCCGAGAGCATGAGCGCCCGTGTGGGAGCGCTTTCTCCGGAGCCATGGGAAGGAGCCGAGCACTTCTCCGAGCCCGTGACCAGCCGGTCGTCGTCCCACATGCAGCGTGAGTACTGAAAAGCAGCTGAGGTCATGAGGGTGTAAGTGTTTGAAGGCCTCGCACCTTCTACTCCAGCCACCATGGGTAAGCTGGAGGACAAGGACCAGATGACACCCAGAAGAGAAGTTTATAGGCCCCCTGTTGCCAGAGGTTAAGTGTGGCATTTTGACAAACAAAAGGCAAGACCCTCCATCAACAAAAAGATTATGATTTGATTTATTGCAATAGCCGCTTTCTTACAATGTTCTGGAACCAAACCTGCCATATCTCTGAGGCATGCCTGTGTAAAGAAAATAATAGAGAGTGATGCCAGAGGAATGGCGGCGTGAGAGAACCCTTTGGTTTCTTCCCTTAGAGTTTTAACAATTTGAACAACTCTAACGCAGCATGGGATTCCCTGCTCAAGGTACAGGCACAGCTGAGAGATCTTCACATTGTAGCATCTAAAGGTGGGCAAGGGGGAACAAACGGGGGAGGCGGAAGGGAGGAGGGCTCAGACGAGCCATGGATGCAGGGGAGGGGAGGAACCCGGTTCAGCCGGGAGGAGCAGAGAGACGTGGTGAGCACGCCTGCAGAAGTGAGCTACACGAGCTGCAGCTGATCCAGAGACCGGGGCAGGACGCAGCATTGGCTGCTGCTGCAGTTGTCTGGCAGTTGGAATTCAAGACAGAGAAGCAAAGCCACGGAGTCCTGCCACCCGAAGACTCTCAGGACTCCTCTCCCTTCACCTTTGGTGTTGGGTGTGAAGCACATTATCCACAAACCTGACTGGCCCCTGGTTGGGGCTCAAAGGGGCCTTTGCAGAGGTCCAAGGTGGCCATTACTGGGAGGGCAAAACAAAGAAGGCGGCTGGGTTCCCTCAGCCAACCCCATTTCCATGCATCGCGGCTGTACTGATGGCAGCCAGAACCACTGCTGGGGGTCAGCACTCTGGTTTTACAGAGCTAAAAGAAACTTGTGATTCATTGCCACCTGCTAGAAACTAAAAAAAAGACCTCTTTTCGTAATCAGCTAGAAAAGGGGCACTCATACATAGCTGCCTAGACAGAGAAGAAATCCATCTAATATCATGAGTAGCCAAGGTAGTGAGGCAGCTCAGAAACAAAATGAAAAATCTCCAGAAAACAAACTTAAACACATGAAAATATGTGGCATAAATGACAGAGAATTCAAGATTGCTGTTCTGAAAATACTCAATGAGATGCGAGAAAATACAGACAGCAATTTAATGCATTCAGAAAACAAATTAAGAAACAAAACCTTTACCAAAGAGATTGAAACTTTATTAAATAACTAAACAAAAATTCTGTAGGTGAAGAGCTCGATAAAAGAGTTTAAAAATGAACTAGTGAGCATAGGAAATAGAGCAGACCAGATGGAGGAAAGAATTACTTTATCTAAGCGAGAAATATCGAAATGATGCAGCGGGAAGAAGGGAGAAACCTGAGCTTTAAAAAAAATATGAAAGAACCCTATGAGAACTATCCAACTCCAACAGAAAGAGCTGTCTGGGAATAACAGGGCACAGCAGGAGGAGAAGAGAGGGAGAAGGGAATGGAGAGCCTATTCAAACAAATAGTGGATGAGAACTTCACAAACCTATGGAGAGAAGTAGACCCAAGAAGCAAGCAGAGCACCTAGTTAACCTCAATCCCAAGAGGCCTTCTTCAAGGCACATTGAATTAAAACTGTCAAAACTTAATGACTTCGCAAGACAGCCAGGGAAAAGAGGAAAGTAACCAATAAAGGCAATCCCATTAGGTTATCATCAGACTTCTCAGCAGAAACTCTACAAGCCAGAAGAGAGGGGAACCAAATATTCAAACATCTGAAAGAGAGAAATTACCAGCCAAGAATAATAGCCAGCAAAGTTATCCTTTAAATATGAAGGAGAAATAAAGATTTTTTCAGACATACAGAAGCTGAGGGCTTTTATCACCAGAAGACCTCCACTGTAGGAAATACTCAAAGGGGTCATCCTACCTGAAACAAAGAACATAAGGTCACAACACTATGGGTAAGATCACCAAAAAACTTAAAGCATTAACAAGGATAATTTGTGACAACAAAAACATAAAAGGGGAGAGGGAAGGTCTGAATTTGCAAAGGAGGATGAAGATCAGATGCATTCAAAAGAAAAAGGACTATAGTATATATGAAACTTTATATTTTATAAATCTAACTAGAGGCCCAGTGCACAAAATTCATGCACTTAGGGCGGGGGTGGGGGGGGGGAGTGGTCCCTTAGCTCAGCCTGCACCCTCTTGCAGTCTGGGAGCCCTCGGACTCCCCTGGGGGAGCGGGCCTAAGCTGGCAGTCAGACATCCTTAGCACTGCCATGGAGGCGGAAGAGGCTCCCACCACTGCCGCCGTGCTCGCCAGCTGTGAGCCCAGCTCCTGGCTGAGCGGCGCTCCCCCTGTGGGAGTGCGCTGACCACCAGGGGGCAGTCCTGCATTGAGTGTCTGCCCCCTGGTGGTCAGTGTGTAATACAGCGACCGGTTGTTCTGCTGTTTGGTCAATTTGCATATCAGCCTTTTATTATATAGGATGGTAATCACACACAAAAAAAAAACCAAAATGGAGAAATATAGCTTTAAAAAAAGGAGAAAACAGAGGAGAGAAGCATGGAATATCACCAAATAAAAACAAAAGACAGAAACACAAAGGACAATAACCAATGGAGGCACAGAGCTACCAGAAAACAGAAGATGAAATGGCTGTAGGAAATCCTCATACATCAATAATCACCCTAAATGCCAATGGGATGATTCACCATTAAAGGGCACAGAGCAGCAGAGTGGATCAAAAAACAAAACCCATCGCGCGGCCGGCGTGGCTCAGTGGTTGAGCATCGCACTATGAACCAGGAGGTCACGGTTCGATTCCCAGTTAGGCGCATGCTCAGGTTGCAGGCTCAATCCCCAGTGTGGGGCGTGCAGGAAGCAGCTGATAAGTGGTCCTCTCTCATCATTAATGTTTCTATATCTCTCTCCGTCTCTGAAATCCATAAAAACATATTAAAACACACAAAAACAAAAATAAAACCCATCCATATGCTGCCTTCGGGAGACACAGCTAAACTACAGACAAAGGTGTATTCAAAGTGAAAGGGTGGAAAATGATTCTCCAAGCAAATCACATCCACATCCGTACTTACATCTGACAAAGTAAATGTCAAGATAACAAAGGTATCAAGAGACAAAGATGAAAATTTTATAATGATAAAGGGGACATATGTCAAGAAGACAAAACACTTACCAATATATATATGCACCCAACCAGGGAGCACCAGCATATATAGAGCAACTCCTAATAGAAGACATACAAATGCCAACAGATGTGGAAATATGTTTAACCTCACTAGCTATTAGGGAAATGCAAATCAAAACTACACTGAGATACCACCTCACACCTGTTAGAATGGCTGTTATCATTAAGACAAGTATTAACAAATTTGGGGAAGGATGTGAAGAAAAATGAACCTTCGTTCACTGCTGGTGGGAATGTGGGCTGGTACAGCCACACGGAAAACAGGCTGGTGCTTCCTCAAAAAATTACGAATAGAGTTAACATATGACCTAGCAATCCTCCCCTGGGCATCTACCTGAAGAACTCGAGAACATTTATTCACAAAGCTCTATGCACCCCTATGTTCACTGCAGCATTAGTCACAGTGGCCAAGACATGGAGACCACCAGAGTGTCCTTCCATAGAGGACTGGGTAAGAAGATGGGGTACATACATGCTACGGAGTGCTACTCAGCCATAAGAAAAGATGAAACACTGCCATTTGCGACAACATGGATGGACCTTGAGAATATCCTGCTAAGCAAATAAGTCAGTTAGAAAAGCTAAGAATCATATGGTTTCACTCATTTGGGATATAAAACTAAGACGCATAGACACAGACGACAGTCTGGTGGTTACCAGAGGGAAGGGGGTGGTGAGGTGGTGAGGTGGTGGGGGGTAAAGGGGCCACATATATGGTGATGGAAGATGATTTGACTTTGGGTGAGGGGCACACAATGCAATACACAGATCATGTATCATAGAAATGTACACTTGAAACATGTATGATCCTGTTAGCCCATGTCACCTCAATAAGTTTAATTTAAAAAAGAAGAAACCGAGACCTCTACTCCCATCCCAATGATTTTTCTGTCTTACCGAGAGTCCTGATATAGAAATTAAACTGGAAAATGAAATCCTGTATCCTATTATCTAACCCTAAAGTCAGAAAGAACCCCAAATCCTCTCTGTATCTCAAATCCCCCCAAACCAGAGAGAGATGTCCTTGAGGGGTGAATTGGCTCTGCATGGCCAAAGGGCCCGCCCTCTTGCTCTCAGCATGCGCTCCCCGGCCTCCCCTGTGCCCCTGGCTCCTGCGGACAAGGCACACATTCGCCTTCCCTGCCGGCTCCCTCCAGGCTTTGAGCTGCATCGGTGAACCTTGCGAGACTCCCACTCTGCACTAGCCCCAGCGTAAGCAGAGTATTTTGCTTTCAGGGAGCAAGTGGACAGCCCCAGGCTTCATTTTCCTTTTTGGTTTTTGCTGTTTGGAAATTTGGGGGAGATAGAAATGTACTCAGCTGGCCCCCAGCAGATTCTCTTTGGTCAAGGACGTGCAAGAAAGCTGGTGCTCTCAGGCTGGGCTGGTGTGGCTGCTGCCCCGGCACCTCCCTGCAGACTCCGGCGGAGGTAGCAGGTTCCAGGCAAGGCCAGCGTCAGAGGTCCCGCCGTGCCCCTCCCTGACTTGGGGCTGCAGCCATGGGCTCCCCAGGGCTCCGGAAACCCCAGGGCTTGCTGACCTGGTCAAACCAGCACATGTGGGAGCCCCTGGCATTGGCCTTGACTTCAGAGACCGGCTTCTGCACTCCCAGAGTCCTCCGGGACATTGGAACAAGCCAGGCTTGGTTTTGAGCAAGTGGACTTACCCGCCTGGCGTCCTGCCCCGTTGCCTGCCCCTTAGGAAGGATGCGCGTTCCTCTGAAATTAGGGAGCAAAATGCTGAAGATTAAAAAAGAAAAAGTCTGAGTAGAGCCTCTGGCCTACACGTCTCTTCTCTAACCGTGTGCACGTCCTCTGTGCCCGCCCCGCGGTCTCTGCAGGCGGAGGCCCTGCGGGCTCTCCCAGGCGGCCGGCATCCCCTCCTGTCTTCCCTGAACGCTGAGCGGCCTCTCCTTTGCATCTCTTTCCAGGTGATCAATGTCACTGGTATCTCCGTGGGATTTGGCTTATCTTCCGCTTGTGACACCCTCATGTCTCAGGTAAATGGGGCCCAGGCCACTCTCAGCGACCCTGGGCGTCTCCCTGGGCGTCTCCCTGGGTGGATCTGGAAGAGCCGAGTGCACAGAGGGACACAATCTGACACCCTGCGGCCTCCGGTTCCAGCTCCCCTGCCTGCTCCCTCTCAGGGTGGCCGGCACCCCCTCCGCTGTGCAGGTCGTGTTCATCTGCGCGGCTCCCTCACATGACATTTTGACCAAAGGGGACATTTATACCAGTCCCTCTGCCGCTTTCCGCATCATTCAGTGTGGTTAGCCCGTGGCTCTCCAACTCTAGTGTCCATCAGAACCTCCGGGGCTTGTGCCTTGGTGGAGGGAGTTCCTAAAAGCCCCTGGGCCAGGGCCGAGGAAGAGGCTGACCCTCCGCCTTCCATCGAGCTTGTCACAGGGGAGGCGTGGCTGGCAAGTCCTCTGTGCCCGCGTGGCAGGGCAGGGTGGAGCGGGCACTGCAGCGGCCCGCCCAGGTAGGGAAAAGACCTTGCATGCTTGCCAGGGCAGGGCCAGGGCATGTTCTGGGAACCACACACACCAGCCAGCACGGGGAGGGCCCATCGGACGTCCCTGTTCCGTCCCAGAGCGAGCTGCGGCCTGGCAGCGCCAGGCAGTCACACCATGGCAGCGTCTCTCCACAGTCCCCCCTGTGCCTCTCCCAGGAGGCGCCCTGGGTGTCGGCAAGGGGCTTCGTTAGCAGGGAGGCAGCTCGCTTAGTCGCCAGTGGCGCACATTAGGGACACAGTCCACAGCAACAAGATCGAGGTGCAAGCAAAGGAAAAACACTAAAAGCAGGAATCCAGGTATTAGTAACGATGTTTTCCATCATGGCCTCAGGATCCGAGGTGGGTGCTAGGTCACCAGGACATGGTGTCGGGGCACTGACGCGTTTACGTGAGCCTTCATATGTGTTAGCAAAGAAGAAATACGAGCAGATTCATCTGGTATAAAAAACACCTCATTCAGACCTGGCCTGTTTGGCTCAATGGATAGAGCGTCAGCCTGCAGCTTGAAGGGTCCCAGGTTCGATTCCAATCAAGGGCACATGCCCAGGTTGTGGACTCCATCCCCAGTGTGGGGCGTGCAGGAGGCACTAATCAATGATTCTCTCATCATTGATGTTTCTATCTCTCTCTCCCTCTCCCTTTCTCTCTGAAATTAATAAAAACAACAACAGTAACAAACAGCAGCACCCCCGTTCAGTGGGGTGCCCACAAGAGCACAGAAGTCCAAGGTCAGCAGGGACTTGAGTTGGGAGGTCTTCCTCTGTGAGTGTGACTCTTGCAGCCTGGTCTTTGGATGTTGACGTAGCCACGGCCTCGGGAACCTGGCCAGGCTGTGCAAGCTCCACGTGTTGGCCAGGGGGGTGGTGCTTCCTGACACGAGGAGGTAAATAGGGGGAGGACTAGCCAGCCCGGGACCCCACCCTTCTCCCCTGTTTCATTGGTGTGTGTGCCAGTCCACATGTGGCTTGTCTCCATGGGTCCCTACTGCCTTAGAGTGACAGGGTCCCACAGGAGACCGAGAAGTTCCTCTCCATCCAGGGACGTGAAGTCACTGACCCTTCGCACAGAATCCCATTGCAGATTCCAGGAACAGCAGGTCTGGTGTCCTTATGACCACGCCCTCCGGCCCAGGGCCAGCATCTGTGCCTCGTTTCCACGCCCTCACTGTATAGGGCCTCTGGCTGAGTCCCTAATGTGGCTGTGGGGCAACAGCACCCACACTTGGTTATTTAAATGTAGTAAGGCCCGGGGCCCTGGCCAGGTAGCTCAGTTGGTTAGAGCATCGTCCCAATATGCCAAGGTTGTGGGTTCGATTCCCAGTCAGGCACATATAAGAAGCAACCAATGAATGCATAAACAAGTGGAACAACAAATCTCTCTCTTTCTCTTCCCATTCCTCTCTCTCTAAAAAAGCAACAACAACCAAAACAACAACAACAAAAGCCCATAAATGCTGAATGCCTGCGAAAGCACCTTTGTTCACCTGGCCAACGTAGGTTTTCCAGCTAATAATTTTGTCTGTTGCTCAAGGACATCATCTTTCTGACTTACCCTCCCCACCGCCTGCGGTCACAGGGGAGGTGGAACCTCCGTTCTGTACCGTGTCCTTCTGCCCGTGCCTGCACATCATGTCCTCTGAAATGTGACCCCCACCGTCACTCTCTACGACCGGGGTCCCCGTACATAGGTGGGACTTGGACTTTTCTAGTCCCTTTGTGGGGGCAGCCTCATTAACTGCCATCCTGTTCAGACACTAGGCTGTCCACTTCTTCAAGTTCCCAGTTGCTGGGTCTGCTGACGGTCAGTTGCTAAGGCGTCTGCCTCCTGCTTACCAGGAAAAGGTCAGCTCTGTCGCCGGCTTTTGCCAGTGAGCCCAGATGTGTCCCCACGTCTCCTGTCCTATATAGGCTTGCTCATTGCTGCCCACCCCTCTGCCTCCCATTGTCACAGCCCACCTGGCTGTGCCAGCGTCAGTGATCAGACAAACCACTTCTAGCTCAGCCCACTGGCTACTGCGCTTTGTTCCTGCTTCCATCCGGACAGGATCAGTGGGCGGCGGAATGGCGACAGCATCCAGTAGACAGATTGTCCCGCTAGAGCAGGGGTGGGCAGACGTTTTGACTCGAGGGCCACAATGGGTTCTTAAACTGGACCGGAGGGCCGGAAAAAAAGCATGGATGGAGTGTTTGTGTGAACTAATATAAATTCAAAGTAAACATCATTGCATAAAAGGGTACGGTCTTTTTTTTTTTTTTTTTTTTTAGTTTTATTCATTTCAAACGGGCCGGATCCGGCCCGCGGCCCGTAGTTTGCCCACGGCTGCGCTAGAGCCATCAGTTCAGCAAGAATGCCCCTCCTTTCTTGCGGGTCACAGGGGCTGAGCCACACCGGCCAGGGCCACCAGCATTTTGCTTCCTCAAAGGCAGCCTGCTGTTCTGCCCCCCCCCCCCCCCCCATCTATGTCCTTTCCTAACCAGGCAGTAATGGGCGAAGGCATTACACTCAATGGGGTATAAGAGTTCACTGATACCCCAGAATTCCCGTGAAAGACTGTCCCTCTTTCACATGTTTTGCTATTTATTGGACAGGACTGTACTTTGTCTGTGACAGCCTTGGGGACCAAGCAGGTCTTAGCCAACCACGTGATGCGATCCCTCCGCGCGTTCCCGTGGAGCCCGCTGCGTGGGCCGCGGAGCCTGCGGGGCCTTCCCGGCAGCGGCGGACCGGACCTCCGCAGGTTAACGCTCGTCCTCAGCGTGGCAGCCCATCTCACAGAGGCGGGGAAGGAAAAGGGCCAGGCCCCGAGCCACCATCCATGGCCTGCGGTGGGGCTGTGTGAAGGGGGGCACTTGGAAGGTACACCCCACATGGAGACACCTTGCGTAACAGTTGTTGGCCACTGCGAGGGCATCAGTAGGGGAGGCTGCACCCCCTCCAGAAAGTGTACACGCGCCCAAAGCGCGTTGGTGACCAAACTGAGGGCAGCCGGATGAAGTCCAGGTTCAGCATTCGGGGGCGCGAGGGATGCAAACAGAGGGGAATGGGGCTTGGCAGGAGCCGAGGGGAACCAAGAGGCCACGTGGCCTCCCAAGACCCCAGCTGTTCACCCACCTGGTTGCTCTGATTCGGGAGCAGCCTGTTGCCATGGTTACAAGGACCTCAAGGCGATGCAAGCCCGGCAGCGAGGGCTTGTTTTTGCAGAAACAGGATAGACTTCACACTCTGACACTCAGGGTCAGTCCCTTCCGTGTGGCCTCAGTTTTGATGACAGGCGTCTTATGTCAGGAGAGCTCAGATTTCCAGCAATTTCACGGAATTTCTGGAACACTTATGTGCAACTACAACATAAAGAAGGCTCGATGTTATTTCTTTTTTTAAAAGAAAAATATATCTTACTGATTATTTTACAGAGAGGAAGAGAGAGAGGGATAGAGAACTAGAAGCATCGATGAGAGAGAAACATCGATCGGCTGCCTCCTGCACACTCCCTACTGGGGATGTGCCCGAAACCAAGGTTACATGCCCTCGATGGGAATCGAACCTGGGACCCTTCCGTCTGCGGGCCGACACTCTATCCACTGAGCCAAACCAGTCAGGGCTCAATGTTATTTCTTATTTGACAATGTTTCCCAAGTAGTTTCAACATTCCAGGTAAGCCTAGCCTAGTATTGTTCTCTTTTAAGGAGAGAGAACAAACCTCGAGGCATCCCAGGGCCTCTGGGTACTGCACAGCCACTGCCAGAGGAAGACTCTGGCTCTGCATCTGCTTCTCCTGATATTGAAATCCGCGTCCGTGATGAGTTCAGCTTGCCCACACGGATTTCTGTCTCATTACTACTTTGCACAAACCTTCTATAAGTCTCCTTTTTTTATATTCAGATTTTGTCCTGCTTTTCCTCTTTTCATTCTGAAACAACCAGCCTCGCTTTAGGACAAACTTACTTTTCTTTCTCTCAAAAATGTATTTTCACACCTTTTCCTTCTCTGACTGAAAGCGTCTATTATTTTCTTTTCATCTTAATTAGAATTATTAGCCCGTAGATAACTCAAGAACATGTCTGTTCTACATAAGTCAACAAACTTAAATCAGCTTTTATTTACTGAAGATTAATCTTCGGTGGTGAACTTGAAGTGTGTGTGTTTGTTTCTGCGTTTCTGAGAATTGTAGAGTAGCCAATCCTTGTGCTTGTTTGTTTTTGGAGCCAGTTAAACACAGCTCACTTACAAATTAGCAACACCACCCAGAGATGGAAAACGCCACACACTGAACACATGTGTAGACACACATGCACACACACCGCTGCAGGCAGACCTGTGGCCTCCATGAAAGAAGTGGCTCTCGAGACCCCCCTCCCACCTTTACGTCAGTCCCGCTCTAATAGAGGTGTGGACAGTATTCTATCTTTTTCTAGTTTCAGTTCATCCCCTAATTTTCTAACCCTGGCGGTCAGCCAGCTGCCCACCTGAGGGGCCAGCCCTCAGCCATGGCCGCGTGCTTATCTTCTGCGCCACAGCGTATAAAGGGAACTTACACAAACCCCTAGGATCAGCGGCACTTTCGGGCACCCCTGTGCTCACACTGCAGTCTAGTGGTCAACCCTCCCCACATGCAGGTCCTGGCCAACCCGGATTTCCCCTGCGGATGCCTTTCCCCAGGCCCATTTCTGGGGTCTCCAGGCTGAGAGAAATGTCCTGGGCTGAGAGACCCAAGAGAGGGGCTGACATCTCCGTTATTACACCGAGTTTACTGAGGGAACGTCTTGGGCAGTGGTGTGATGGGATATTCTCCACCCCACGTGACAGGTGCTGAGGGGCTTATATACACAGGGCAGGGTGGAGAGGGGTACTCGGGTGTGACACCCGCCCCCACCCAGATAAGGGCAGATGCCTTGCATACTTCCTGAGGCAGGGCCACAGCCTGTTCCAGAACCAGCCCGCCTGATGCAACAGTCGTCAGGGTCCTGGGATTGTCAGGAAGCAGCGTGTGGCCAGCATCCAGCTGGTGGGGGCGAGGCAGCGGTGGGCGGCGGTCAGGCCGTGGAGTGGTCTCCACAGGAGAGAAGCATTTTGACTTGTGGGTGGGCTGATTCCAGTGGTGTAAGTAGCTCCCTCCGTGGCGAGTTGCAGCCTCCCACACGTGTCACTGCACAGGGCGTGGGAAGGGATGTGCAGTTTGGCGTCGGTAAGCCACTAGCCGCTGGCCCCAGCCACCACCGTTTCTTCCCCCGGAGTTTCTGCTTAGAAGGCCTGTGTGGGGCCCAATGTATTGCATTTCTAACAACCCGAACTAGAAAGCTTTTATTTATTTATTTACTTACTTACTTACTTACTTACTTATTTAAAAACCATTTTTATTGATTTCAGAGAGGAAGGGAGAGGGAGAGAGAGACAGAAACATCAATGATGAGAGAGAATTATGAATCAGCTGCCTCCTGCACGCCCCACACTGGGAATCGAGCCCAAAACCCCAGAGATATGCCTGACCGGGAATCGAGCCATGACCTCCTGGTTCATAGGGCGATGCTCAACCCCTGGGCCACACCAGCTGAGCAGGAAGGTTTTTAAAATTATGATATTTGGGCCCCACCCCGGACGGTCACATCGAGGCGCTCGTCAGTGAGACGCCGCCTCCGTGCTTGGAGGCTGTTCCCAGGCGGTTGTCGGGAAGGCAGCCAAGCCTGTAGGGCGCCTGTCCGTCCTGAGGCGCCATCCAAGGCCTGTGGGGCGTGGGGCCCTGACGGGCTTGCGTTGGCTGTGTGCCCCCAGACGTACGGCAGCCCCAACAAGAAGCACGTGGGGGTCATCCTGCAGCGGGGCGCGCTCATCCTGCTGCTCTGCTGCTTCCCCTGCTGGGCGCTCTTCCTCAACACCCAGCACCTCCTGCTGCTGCTCCGGCAGGACCCGGCCGTGTCCAGGTAAGGCGGGCCGCGCAGGGGGGGCCGTCCCCGCAGAGATGCTCCCATCCACGCCTGGCCTCCGGAAACGCCCAAGGCCAGGCCCACAGCCCCGCACGAGGCGGTAGGCTTCCTCGGTGGGTCCTGCCGGCCCGGCGCTCGCACACCTGCCCCTGTGATCCAGAGCCTCTCCTGGTGGCTGCAAAGGCAGATAGTCTGCGGAGAAATACGACTTGCCAGCATCTCCACGAGAGGCGGTCGTTGAAGGTGTTTATTTGTGGTCTTGTGCTTATCGACCCTGGCTGGTATGAGCCTCGGTGCTTTCAAAGCCCAGCGCTGCCGGGTCCTCCTTCCCGCCCAGCACGCTGTCCTCATGGGTGGGGGCAGCCGTGGCGGCGGTGTCTCTCAGAGGTCCCCTAGATGACTCGAACGTGCTGCCAAGATTGGGCCCTGCCAGGGCAGTCCTTGTCTCAGACCCGCGGCTCTGACCCCAGGGGGCAGTTGGCAATGTCGGGAGACATTCTGTTATCAGAACTGGTATTAGGGCATCGCTACTGGTAGAAGCCCAGGATGCTACAAACCACAGGAAAGTTTCCCACAGCAGACAATTCAGCAGCCACAGTGCCGAGTTGGAAAAAATGCCGCCCTAGACCCAAAGGCTTGGAAGAACCCAGAGAGGTAATTTGGGTTATGAGATGACAAGCTCTATTGTAAATGTGCGCATTTGCTGCAGCAGTTGAGTCCATTAGCTTAGAAAGAGCCAAGGCTGTGAAAGGCAGTGACAGCTGGTTTGCCCTGCCTTCCTTTTC
This sequence comes from Myotis daubentonii, assembly GCF_963259705.1. Lineage (NCBI taxonomy): Eukaryota > Metazoa > Chordata > Mammalia > Chiroptera > Vespertilionidae > Myotis > Myotis daubentonii. The sequence goes on from NC_081855.1 coordinate 4,619,239, forward strand.
CTCGAGATGGAGACCTCCTCACATTTGTTTTCTTTTTATTGTATAGGCTTACCCATACCTATGTCATGATCTTCATTCCAGCTCTTCCTGTAAGTTTCCAAGTGTTAAGCTGTTTTCTTCTTGCGGTCACTGAGAAAAAGCAGCTGAGATGCCCATGAGCTCAATGAATTGGATCGCATGTGACACCCACGTTCCAGAAAGCGTGGCTTTACTTATGCTCAGGAAAGACACAGACATTTGTCCCTCAGGAAATTCCAAGGCTCAGGTGGCTCCAGTGGGCACTGCCCTGCCTCCTGCAGCTGGAGGGACTCTGGGGTCATGCAGGGTGACGAAAAGAGCAGATGTTCATGAAATAAAGGTTTTCCCTGCCATAGGGGTGGGCCTAGGAGGTTATTGTGATAATCTCTTATTAGGGGCAACACCCCTAATTCAAGTGCTAGGTAGTTAAAGGGAGGAGCAGAAGTTTCTCTTGAGCCCGCAGCTACAGTTCTCTTTAGCTCAGAACAATCTGCAAGAACAATCTGCATACCACTGCGGCTCATCGCGGGGTGACTTCTTCTGGGCCCCCCAAGCTGAAGCATTCCCACTGCCCGGTGAAGCTGCAGCTCCCCAATGCCGCCGCACCGCGCATCACGCACACCGCTGTGCGGCGGCTGCCCGTCTGCAGCCCAGTGACAGCCTGTGCAGACTTGCAGCCTAGGGCTGTAGGGAACGCTTTGTCACCAGAATGTGTCCCTTCGGCATGAGGGCTATTTTCGGCCGGTTCCTTTTAAGAAACAGCAGACAAGGGGGAAGCTGACACCCAGTAGGAGCTGCCCTGTGTGAGGTGCGTTTACCGTGTAAGGACCTCTCCACGCGCAGGGTGTCTCCCAGGCTGTGCCAGGAGGAGGCGGGGCCTCATCCCCAGAAACTTATCTGGGAGCAGATGAGCACTGAAATCTGCACCACGCCTGACCCTTGTGATTGTGCGTGTCCCGGTCACTTCCCATAACCGACTCCCCACGGAAGATGCTATTTAAGGTGGTGGCTTCAGCCGTTTTGGCGCGTTCCTCTGCTCTCTGGGGTCTCCTCGTGTGTACAGCAGGTAGACATGTTATTACACTTTAGTGGTTTTTCTCCTGTCAGTCTGTCCTGTATTACAGGGGTGTCTCAGCCAAGAACCCAGGAGGGTTAGAGGGAATTCATTCCCTCCCTACAGAGCCAGGGCGATAGCACACAGGCTGGGGTGCAGTAGGCCGACCCCCCAGGTTTGAGTAACACACTCAGGGTGTTCGCGCAAGGACGAAATCGCCTAGGGATGCACCCTCCGAAGCATTCCTGCCCGCGGTTGAGCCGGGACTGGCTGCATTAGTTGGCCGGGGCTGCCGTGACAAAAAGCCACAGACCGGGAGGCTTAAACCCAGAAATCTATTTTCTCATCGTTTTGGAAGCTAAAGTCCAAGGTGGTCCAGGGCTGGTTGCCTCTGAGACCTTCTCCTTGGCCGGCAGCCGCCCTCTCGCCTCTTCCCACGGCCCTGCCCTTCCTTGTGCAGGAAACTGTTGTGTCTCTTGTCTTACAAGGACACCAGTCCACCCGGATCAGGGCCATCCTCGCGGCCTCACTTAACTTAATCACATCTGTAAAGATTATCTGCGGATTCAGTCACATCGGGGGTTAGGGTCCAGCATATGAGGGGGACACAGTTCAGCCTTAAAAGCAGTCCCCTGCTCTCATTAATCGGTATCGTGGTCTTTAATTTAGCCTGAGACCTTAAACAGTTCAGTTCGTTACTGTATCGGCAGAAAGGACGACAGGCTCGTCTATAGAAGGAGCGTCCCTAGAGTTTGCCCAGGGCTTTCTTTCCAGCCCATACCCTACTGAGGCGTCCTCACTGCGCACAGGAGGCTGTACCCCCGCCTCAGGGCCAGCTGGGTCATGCGCGTTTATAGGAGATGTGCGGAACCCTCAGCTCTGGACACCTCTGTCCCCTCCCCCTCCCCCTCCCCGGTGACACAGTTCTGTGGTCCCTGCGGGAGCAAAGGGCAGTCCAGCAGTGGCTCTCAGCTCTCTCTACATGATCAGGCCAAAATGTGAACATTCGTCTCTATTTTTCTCTCGTAGGCGACGTTTCTTTACACGTTACAAGTTAAATATCTGCTCACCCAGTAATGCGGACTTTCCTCTTCCTTTGTGGGGCTAATAGGAGTTCACAGCTTTCAGGGATGGGGCCCTGGAAGGATCAGAGATGGGGGCCGGATGGGAAGCCGCCTGCCAGCACTGCCTTAATGCCCCCAGCTCCCGCCCCGTGTTCCCGCCGTGGCTCGGCCTCTCCCCGCCGCCGGTCTCGCCCCTGTGCTCACTTGCACCCCCTCTATCTACTGTCACCTCCACCCGCAGTGCAGCTCGGGCCCCCTCACTCCTTGCTTAAACTAACCAGGGCCTCCTGATAAATACGTGACCCACGCAAATGGTTGGCCAAGGCCTTCGTCCTGGCCTCTGAGCCCAAGTCCACCGAGGCCACCGGTGACCAACACGTAGCCCGGCAGTCAGGTCTGTCAGCCGGAGCATCCACAGATCGGGGCGTGGGTTCTCACCGAAGGGGGTGCAGTTCAGTGCGACCCAAGGACGCCCGCTACGGGAGGCTCGGAGCAGAGCAGGCCGAGCGGAGAAGCCAGGGCCAGGCCGCCCGCTCTCCACCCGAGTCCTCTCGGCTGGGAAGCCGCAGAGCTGGGGTCGATGCGGACGGCTGTGTTGGAGCTCGGGGAGCTGGGCCTCTGGGTGGGACCTGGAGGCTGCTCTGTGTGAAACTGACTTCAACCCTCCAGGCCGAGTGGGATGTCTTACTTTTACCGACAGGATTTCAAACAGCAAGGCTTTTACAGATGTGGTTTCAGAGAACCAGCTTTCCCAGAGATAAGAAAGGTTTCAAAGGGGCGAGGTGACACCGCACGCGGCTCGAGCCGGTCGGCTGCTGTTTCCGACGCCTGGCAGCAGCCGTTCACTTCCTCAGTGCAATGCCATTTTACTCCAGCTGCACGTCTCAGATGTGAGATGCCAGATAAGCCTGGATGCCTCTGCTCTGTGCTTACGAGCAGAGCCAGATAGGAGGGAACGCACCCTCACTCCAGTTTCCCAATTTCCATTTCGCTTGAGAAGGTGGTGTACTTGCACCCACAGTCCAGTGTGGAAAGCAGCTTGTTCATACGATGTCATCCCTGCTGGCGCTGGCACTATTGTAGAGTTTCTCTCCTTTCCTCTCTGCGTCCCACCTCCTGCCCTGGTCTCGCCATGGCGCCGAGAGGAGGAGGAGAGGGGGTGCTGGGAGGGTGGGAAGGTCCGCGCAGCAAGGAGGCACCCACAGCACGTCGGCTCACGCGGCAGCCCGTGCCCCGCTGGGTCCAGGGGTCTCTAGCAGGTGCGGTCTCTCCTCGCTCTAGGGAATCATACTGCCCCAGATCCTAACCGGAGTTGCAGCCAACCTCGTCAACGCTCTCGTCAACTATCTGTTTCTCCACGAACTGCATCTTGGGGTGATGTGAGTCCGACCGATTCTTGGGACAGCGTGTGGCTTCTCCAAGGCTGGGGGGGAGAGACCTTGACCTGGGCGTGTCCACGTGTGGTCTCCGCCTTGGACCCTCTGGAAAACAGGGTCCGGTCAGGGGTGGGGGAGAGGAATGCTCTGGAAGGAGGGCCTGCCTCAGATATCCCAGCGCGGATGGGATGGCGCCCCCGCTGAGGGGGGCCGGGAGGGGCGGGGAGCGGCACTCCCCTCACGGGCTGTTCTTCCCAGGGGCTCAGCACTGGCCAACTTGATTTCCCAGTTCTCCCTGGCTCTGTTCCTCTTTCTCTACATCATCTGGAAGAAACTGCATCGAGCTACCTGGGGAGGTAAAGGCTGTGTTTTGTTTTGCAACGTGGCCGTGGGTTTTTGCCGCGGGTGCACTCCGGGCGGGTGCCCAGCTGTGTTGAAACTGTGCGTCCCCCCCAGGGTGGTCGCTGGAGTGCCTGCAGGACTGGGGCTCCTTCTTCCGCCTGGCCATCCCCAGCATGCTCATGCTGTGCATGGAGTGGTGGGCCTACGAGATCGGGAGCTTCCTGAGCGGTCAGTGCGGGAGGGGACGCTGGGGGGGGGGGCCTGGCCCTGGAAGCGCGGCACCAGCGGTCTCTCTCCTCAGGCATCCTCGGCATGGTGGAGCTGGGGGCCCAGTCCATCGTCTATGAACTGGCCACTATGGTCTTCATGGTGAGTGTCTGAGGCTGGCTGTGCGGAGGGGCTAGATGTGTCTCTTGACAGGGGCCCAAGACAGGCGCACGTCTGTCCACCACATTCAGTCCTAAAGCTGATCCCAGAGCCTGAGAGGTCCTTTCGGTTAGGGTCTTCCTGTGGGCTCACTGGTGGGGGGTGGGGTCTTCCTGTGGGCTCACTGGTGGTGGGGGGTCTTCCTGTGGGCTCACTGGTGGGGTGGGGTCTTCCTGTGGGCTCACTGGTGGGGTGGGGTCTTCCTGTGGGCTCACTGGTGGGGTGGGGTCTTCCTGTGGCTCACTGGTGGGGGTGGGGTCTTCCTGTGGGCTCACTGGTGGCGGTGGGGTCTTCTTGTGGGCTCACTGGTGGGGGGTGGGGTCTTCCTGTGGGCTCACTGGTGGGGGGTGGGGTCTTCCTGTGGGCTCACTGGTGGGGGGTGGGGTCTTCCTGTGGGCTCATAGGCGGGGGGGTGGAGTCTTCCTGTGGGCTCACAACTGGGGGGTGGGGTCTTCCCGTGGGCTCACTGGTGGGGGGTGGGGTCTTCTTGTGGGCTCACTGGTGGGGGGTGGGGTCATCCTGTGGGCTCACTGGTGGGGGGTGGGGTCTTCCTGTGGGCTCACAACTGGGGGGTGGGGTCTTCCTGTGGGCTCACAGGCGGGGGGGTGGGGTCTTCCTGTGGGCTCACAACTGGGGGGTGGGGTCTTCCCGTGGGCTCACTGGTGGGGGGTGGGGTCTTCCTGTGGGCTCACTGGTGGGGGGTGGGGTCTTCCTGTGGGCTCACAGGCGGGGGGTGGGGTCTTCCTTTGGGCTCACTGGTGGGGGTGGGGTCATCCTGTGGGCTCACTGGTGGGGGTGGGGTCTTCCTGTGGGCTCACTGGCGGGGGGGTGGGGTCTTCCTGTGGGCTCACTGGTGGGGGGTGGGGTCATCCTGTGGGCTCACTGGTGGGGGGTGGGGTCATCCTGTGGGCTCACTGGTGGGGGTGGGGTCTTCCTGTGGGCTCACTGGTGGGGGGGTGGGGTCTTCCTGTGGGCTCACTGGTGGGGGGTGGGGTCTTCCTGTGGGCTCACTGGTGGGGGGTGGGGTCTTCCTGTGGGCTCACTGGCGGGGGGTGGGCTCTTTCTGTGGGCTCACTGGCGGGGGGGTGGGGTCTTCCTGTGGGCTCACTGGCGGGGGGTGGGGTCTTCCTGTGGGCTCACTGGTGGGGGTGGGGTCTTCCTGTGGGCTCACTGGTGGGGGGTGGGGTCTTCCTGTGGGCTCACTGGTGGGGGTGGGTCTTCCTGTGGGCTCACTGGCGGGGGGGTGGGGTCTTCCTGTGGGCTCACTGGCGGGGGGTGGGCTCTTTCTGTGGGCTCACTGGTGGGGGGTGGGGTCTTCCTGTGGGCTCACTGGTGGGGGGTGGGGTCTTCCTGTGGGCTCACTGGCGGGGGGGTGGGGTCTTCCTGTGGGCTCACTGGTGTGGGGTGGGCTCTTTCTGTGGGCTCACTGGTGGGGGGTGGGGTCTTCCTGTGGGCTCACTGGCGGGGGGTGGGCTCTTTCTGTGGGCTCACTGGTGGGGGGTGGGGTCTTCCTGTGGGCTCACTGGTGGGGGTGGGGTCTTCCTGTGGGCTCACTGGTGTGGGGTGGGCTCTTTCTGTGGGCTCACTGGTGGGGGGTGGGGTCTTCCTGTGGGCTCACTGGTGGGGGGGGCGGTGGGGGAGAGGGGCTTCCATCCCCCAACATGGTCCATGTCTGAAATATGTCATTTGATTGCCAGACTTGCCAAATAGTTGTCACAACACGAATGCCTTGAGGGCAAGCTGTGTTCCCTTTCCCTTTCTTTTCTTTTATATATTTTATTGATTTTTTACAGAGAGGAAGGGAGAGGGATAGAGAGTTAGAAACATCCATGAGAGGGAAACATCCATCAGCTGCCTCCTGCACCCCCCCCCTACTGGGGATGTGCCCGCAACCAAGGTACATGCCCTTGACAGGAATCGAACCTGGGACTCTTCAGTCCACAGGCTGACGCTCTAGCCACTGAGCCAAACTGGTCAGGGCACCTTTCCCTTTCTTATCCTTCCTACCTCCCTTCCTCCTCCTCCCCCTCCTCCTCCTCCTCCCCCTCCTCCTCCTCCTCCCCCTCCTCCTCCTCCTCCTCCTCCTCCTCCTCCTCCTCTCCCTCCTCCTCCCCCTCCTCCTCCTCCTCCTCCTCCTCCTCTCCCTCCTCCTCCTCCTCCTCCTCCTCCTCCTCCTCCTCCTCCTCCTCCTCCTTCTTCTTCTTCTTCTTCTTCTTCTTCTTCTTCTTCTTCTTCTTCTTCTTTTCTCTCTCTCTCTCTCTCTCTCTCTCTCTCTCTCTCTCTCTCTCTCTCTCCCCTAAGCTCTAAGGGCCCTTCTTTTGCCTCTATAGCTTGTTTCCTGAGCCCGCACTGCCCAGCGGACTCACTTCTTCCACGGTTCCCTTCATCTACCCCTGTGACTTTCTAAATAAGCTTTCTCTTATAATTTGAGTTCCTTGGCTCTGAATTCTTTCCCAGCCAAACTCAAGAACTGAGGTAGCTTAGCCAAGGTAACCTCTGGTGCGTGTAGCCGTCACCAGATTTGTGCCATTGGTGATATTAACTGGCTGCGTGGTGACAGCACTGTCTGCCCGGTTTCCCGCCATCAAGTCACGCTCTTTGCATTGTGATGATAAAGAATTTGTTGGGAGACCCCTGTGTTTGCTCCCACTAGGGCTGGTCTCCCATTTCTTTTATCTACCTCGCTCTGTCCGTTTCTATAGCCCTTCCTTTAGCGATCCTGATCCTAAGGCAAAATCTTTGTTTAAATGAGTGATAAATATTTTGCCTTAATTAATACTTAATTTCTCACATGATAAATTTATAGATAACATGTGCACCGGTGGGGTCCCTGGGCCTGGCCTGCGCCCCCTTGCAATCTGGGACCCCTCGGGGAATGTCGGAGAGTTGGTTTCAGCCTGATCCCTGCAGGCCAAGCCGAGGGACCCCACCGGTGCATTAATCTGTGCACCAGGCCTCTAGTATACATATAAGATCTTTGGTTAATCTCTTCCCGTCCTCCCCTCTCCCCCTTCCCTCTGAGATTCATGTCTGTTCCATGTTTCCATGCCTGTGCGTTGAGTGTCTGCCCCCTGGTGATCAGTTTGTGTCATAGAGACCATTCGACTGTTCAACCAGTCACTATGATGCACACTGACCACCAGGGGGCAGAGGCTCAACACAGGAGCTGCTCCCAAGCGGAAGCACTGCTCAGCTGACCAAGGGAGCCTCTCCCACGGACACTCCCCCTGTGTGCCCCTCCCCCATCGGGACCAGCGACGGGCCTGACTGGGCACAAGCCCGCAGTTGCTTGTCAGTCATGGATGCACCGTATTGCCCGAGGATGGGCACGGAAACCGCAGCGGAGCGGCAGCGAGCCTACGAGCCACTTCACGCACTACTACATCCCCCGGGGGATGTTGGACTGCCGGTTTCGGCCCAATCCCTGTAGGCCACGCTGGGGGGCCCCACAGGTGCATGAATCTGTGCACCAGGCCTCTAGTATATAGATAATAATGGCTACTTTTTCCTGAATAATTGCTGTTTGAGGCACTGTTCTAAGTAGTTAGCATGCATGGACTCATTTGCTCCCGACATAACCCTGATATGCAGGTCCTCTTATGAGGTCTCTTTCACAGGTAGCTGAGGTCTGGTGAGGGCAGGGAACCTGCCAGGTCACACAGCTCGGAGGTGCCTGGGCTGGGATCTGCACCCGGCAGTCTGGCTTCAGGATCCCTGTTCCTAACCACAGCCCACATCTCTTTCCTCTGTCTCCTTTGGCACCACCTCTGCTACTGGCTTGGGCTGGGTCTTCCCGTTTTCGTAAGTTCTTTTGATCCAACATTTGCAAGGGGAGGGGTCACCCTTTTAGGATTCCGTTTTCTAAACGTGCCCCCTGAGGATCTTTCAGAACAGACCTGTTTGGGCTCCTGGCACCCATCCTTCCACACCCAAGGGCGAAAGTGACAGTGCAGCCCTCCCAGCACCCAGGCTGGACTCTGTGCAGAAAAGCCAGGCTTGTGGCAAGGATCACAGCCCAGGGTCCCAGGTCCCATGTTAGCTGGGCGGCTCCCAGCGAGACACAAACTACCCTTCTTATAGCTTTAGGACCAAGTTCTACCAAGGAGGCGTGAAGCTCGGTTTGCCTAGTCCAGCCGTGGGCAAACTACGGCCCGCGGGCCGGATCCGGCCCGTTTGAAATGAATAAAACTAAAAAAAAAAAAAAAAAAGACCGTACCCTTTTATGTAATGATGTTTACTTTGAATTTATATTAGTTCACACAAACACTCCATCCATGCTTTTGTTCCGGCCCTCTGGTCCAGTTAAAAAACCCATTGTGGCCCTGGAGTCAAAAAGTTTGCCCACCCCTGGCCTAGTCCCTCTTCCCTGGAAGGTGCAGAGCAGGCTCCGGAGCCGGGGGGCAGGGCTGGTCCCTGCGCTGACCGCTCCCTTCTCCTTGCAGATACCCACGGGCTTCAGCGTGGCCGCCAGCGTCCGGATTGGGAACGCGCTGGGCGCCGGAGACATCGCGCGGGCCCGGAGGTGCTCCGTGGTCTCCGTGCTGGTCACAGGTGCTCAGCTTTCCGGCCCGCGGCTCCCCCAGCCGTCTGCGCGGACCGCCGCGCCCGGCCCACGGGCCTCCTTTCTCACGGGCTGTTTCTCTCTCGTTTTTCCTCCAGAGCTCTTTGCGGTAGCCTTTTGTGTCCTGCTGTTAAGCTGTAAGGACCTTGTGGGGTACATTTTCACGACAGACCGGTGAGTGCGTGAGTGCCGAGAGGGGAAACCTGTGGTAGAGACAGGGCTGGGCAGGTGCTGCCACGCTGAGCCCTGGGGCCTTGAGTCTTGGCAGGCTCCTGCGTCATTTGCAACATCAGAAGCTCATTGGTGTTCCCTGGGGACTGGCGGGTGGGGACCAGTGTCCTGGCATTGGTGGTGGCACACGCTCTGGCGCTCAGGACACTCGTGTGTTTTCAAGGAGGAAACTCCTTTTTGGTCCCATTGATTGCATTTTCGGTTAATTATTTTGTTCCCATGACAAAAATCGCCGTGATAGCTCAGCGTGTGCCGGAGCGCCTGGTGCGTAGTGTTCACACAAGACCCCTGTCAGCGGGGCGGAAGTTAAAGTCGCACCAGTGGGCTGTCTGTCAAGGCGGCGCCATCTGATTGATCACCGAGGCAGAAGTCTTACCCGAGGGGTGCCCTCCACGGCGCGGCTGCTGTGTGGCTGGCGCTGTCGCTTTCAGCCCGAGGCCAGCCGGGCATTTCTCTGTGGCTAGACTGTGGGGCTACCTCTTCTCTGGGACTTTTCATCAGCAGTTACACAAGCAAGCCGACTCCCATCATGGAGGCAAAGAGCAGGCGGAGGGACAGGACTAACCTTCGCGCCGGTCCTCCAGGTACTGGTCAGCTCGGTCTCCGCCATTCCTGTGGGCAGCTGAGCTGTCTAGCTGTCGCTCCCTTCAGACCGAGCGGGAAGGCAACGCAGACACCCATTCTCTCCGGGGATCAGAGTCCTTCATCAGATGTGCTCGCCGCACTGAGGCTTCGGCGGGAAAGTGGGCGTTCGGTTCGGAGTCCGTCCCCTTCCGGAAACCATGCAGAGCAGGACAAGAACAGGAAGCAAGAGGCTCACAGCCGATGCCTTGATGAGATGAGGAGACGCCACTGAAAACGTGCAGACAGCTGTAGGCTGGCCGGGTCGCTGGAACTGGCGGAGGCGCGCACAGGTCCCAGCGATGACACTCACCCTGGCCTGACGGGGAGGGTCGGAGAGCGCCTCACAAAGCCGGGGACACAGCGGTCATGTTCACGCACAGGCCTGCGTGTGCATGACTTGCGCGAGTAAATGTGAAAATCCTGGAGGAAAAGATAATTTTCTAGGAAAATAATTTATCAGAACTTGCCCTAGACAACATAGAAGGTCTACAAAGATGGATTTCCTTAGAAGAAACTCTTTAAAATTTCAACATCACCAATCCAGAGGGTTCCAGAGGAGGATTTATAAAACCTCTAAAACCTAGAGGGCGGCGAGGTCTCTGAGCGGTTCCAGGAAGCAGGAGAGGGACAGTCCACATCCTGCCGATGAAGCGAATGGACGTCGGCACCAGCTCTGACCAAGGCAGCACCGCAAGAAAGAGGCACGGCCATCGTCACTGACTAACATGAACTTTAAAATCCAAAGCAAAATGTTGGTGGACAGAATTCAGCAGCACATCAAAAATAGCACATTTTGATGGAATGTAAAACGGCATGGAATGTGTTAGGTGGGAAATGAGAGTGCAGCGCATCATATAGCGAATGCTGCAATATGAAACAGTAGAGTCTAGAAGGGGGAAGTAGGAATACATATTTGTATTTCCTATTTTTCATAAACACTGAGCTAATACAGACAGTGGCGGAATTGTTACCGGTTGCGGGATGGAAGGGTTAGGAGGGGGGTGGGTGGGGTTAGGATGGGGGTGAGGGGGGTTAGGAGGGAGTGGGGGGTTAGAAGGGTGGGTGGTGGGGTTAGGAGGGGGACAGGAGTGGATGAGAGACTCTTCGGTTTCCTTTTCATTTTGTTTGATTTCTCTTAGCCACTTGCACATCACCTACTCAAAAAATACAATCCATTCTGGATACAATAAGTGTTTCTATCGTTGACTGGGGCGGCAGTCGTCCTGTTCCGGGCTGGGTGTCTTTCTTATTCATTCATTCAACAGCTGTGTGTTGCCAGCCAGTGTCCTGGGCAGTGCGCGCTGCTGGAAGGCGGTGCAGGCCGCCTGCCCGGCCAGGGCCTTGGTCTCGTTACCGCGGTCTCCGCTGCGGGGTTCGGCCGCGGGGCCACAAGGAGCCGTGGACCGTCTACGCCTGCACCTTGCCAGCCGGTCCCCGGGGAGAACCTGGCTCCCGTGCGCTCCCTCCGCGGACGGAGCCCGTGGGTGTCCGGGCCCGTGGGTCGGGGTTTCTGCTAAAAGCGCGACACGCGGCTCGGAGCCGGGGCTGCGGGCTCAGCAGCACAGCCCGCCCCCCCCCCGCCCCCCCCGCACCCGCCCGACCTGTGCCTCTCCTCAGGGACATCCTGGCGCTGGTGGCGCAGGTGGTGCCGCTGTACGCCCTGTCCCACCTCTTCGAGGGCCTCGCGGTGAGTACGCGGCGGGGGCTCCTCCCGGGCGGCAGGGGCTCCCCTGGCGGGGCCTGCGCCCCTGACCGCGTGTCCATCCGCAGTGCACGGGCGGCGGCGTCCTGCGCGGCAGCGGGAACCAGAAGGTGGGCGCCATCCTCAACGCGGTGGGCTACTACGTGATCGGCCTCCCCATCGGCATCTCCCTGATGTTCGCCACCAGGCTGGGCGTGATCGGTGAGCCTGCGTGTGTGTGTGTGTGTGTGTGTGTGTGTGTGTGTGTGTGTGTGTGTGTGTGTGTGTGTGTCGGTGAGCTTCCCGCTGCGGGGAGGAGACGCGGGGGGGGGGGGGATGTCCGTGAACTAGGGGGCGGGGGTAGACGCGATGGTGGGGAGATGCGGGTGGGGGAGATGCAGGTGGGGGAGATGCAGGTGGGGGAGATGCAGGTGGTGGGGAGATGCAGGTGGGGGAGATGCAGGTGGGGGAGATGCAGGTGGTGGGGAGATGCAGGTGGTGGGGAGATGCAGGTGGTGGGGGAGATGCAGGTGGTGGGGGAGATGCAGGTGGTGGGGAGATGCAGGTGGAGGAGATGCAGGTGGGGAGATGCAGGTGGGGAGATGCTGGTGGTGGGAGATGCTGGTGGTGGGGAGATGCTGGTGGTGGGGAGATGCAGGTGGGGGAGATGCAGGTGGGGGAGATGCAGGTGGTGGGGGAGATGCAGGTGGTGGGGGGAGTGAGCAGGTGGTGGGGAGATGCAAGTGGGGGAGATGCAAGTGGGGGAGATGCAGGTGGTGGGGAGATGCAGGTGGGGGAGATGCAGATGGTGGGGGCAATGCAGGTGGTGGGGAGATGCAGGTGGGGGGGTGATGCAGGTGGTGGTGGAGATGCAGGTGGGGGGTGATGCAGGTGGGGGAGGCTGGCGGAGCCAGTCACTCAGAGTCCAGCCGGAGGCTGTGAGGCCTCTGGAACGTCCCTGCCGCCCCTGCGGTCTGGGAGGCCAGGGCGGGTGGACGGCACCAGGGCCAGCTCCAAGCCCGGGCCCTCCTGCCCGGGGGCGGCTTCCAGCCCCCGCCTCGCCTCTCCCCCCTCCCACCCCAGGGCTCCCTCCTCCCGGGGTGAGGACCGGCTGCAGTGCCTTCCCGATGTCCCCGGGGCTCAGCTGCGCTTTGGGGAGCCCGGCATGCAAGCCCTGAGCCGGGGCCCACTGACGCCTCCTGAACTGGCCACCCTGGAGGCGGGGAGGCCACGGGACAGCTGGGTGCGGTTCCTACAGAACTTGGGGGAACCTCTGTGGTGCCATTTCTGTCCGGAGCAGCGCCCCCTGCGCATTGGCGGGGCGGGCGGGGGGGGAATTCCCGAGGGCGAAGCCCAGAGAATGACCCCAGAACTGTGCTCTCTAGGTCCCGCCCCCCCTGCCCCCCCCCCCCCCCGCCTCCTGCAGCCTCACCGCCCGCTGGCGCGGCCTTTCCCACCATGTCTATCTCCCCACAAGGCCGTGGGTGACCGTGTGACAGCAGGAAGGAGGCGGGGGGGGGGGGGGGCCCATCCCTTACCTCATCGGGAGGAAAGAGGTTAACCTACAGGACATGAAGTTACCAGAGCGAATTTTTTAAACAGCAGGGAGAGAAATGACTGCGCAGCTTTGGTTTCTAAAATAACAGTTTGGAGCACATGGGCGATTAATAAATGACGCCGTTAACATCTGAGCGCGTTACCCTTGGGCTCAGGCGCCGGCTGTCCGCGCCCATCAGTGCGGCGGGCTCGGAGGAGACGGAAGCCTGACGCCCAGAGTGAACTTGGAGTCCAAAGTGCCCCGGCGGACTGGACATTTTTCTCAAGTTCAATAATATTTTAGTGAAAAATACTTGAGATGTACAAAGAATGGAGTTGCCAATGCAAAGTTCACCGGGCTTGCATTGTGGTGCAGAGAATTATTTAGCCGAGTTCCTGGCGTTACTTACATTTCAGTTTTGACAATGGCAGAGCTAAGGGGGATATTAGCGGAATCCACTGAGAAATATAGATACATCTATGTCCCAAGTGCTGTACTGGGCCCCAAGTCATTTAACAAACAAACCTACTATGTGCAAAGCACAGGCAGTAAAAGAATCACTTAAAGGAAATGCTGGGGCCCAAACTTCCAGGTATACACTAAGTCCTGGGGATGTGATGCGTGCATGGTGGCTGTCGCTATGAATAGTGTCGTATACTTGAAGGTTGGTAAGAGAGTAGCTCTCAAACGTTACCATCATAAGAAAACACTAGCTGCATGGTGGCGGGTGTTACCGGACTCACTGTGGCCGCCGTGTCACAGTACAGCGGACCCTTGAGCAACATGGATTTGACCTACACAGGTTCATTTATATGTGGGTTTTTTCAATAAATACAGTCAGCCCTTCATCTCACAGATTTCACATCTGTGGATTCAAACACCCATGGATCAAAAACAGTATTTTTGTATTCCCAGTCTGCGGGTTCCCAACGGTGGGTTGAAAATACTGTTTTTGATTCATGGTTGGTTGAATCTGAGGTTGCAAAGGACCAGCTATGGTTAAATTTTGGGACAGTCGAAAATTATACGCAGACTTTCAACTGTGCAGGCATCTGTGCCTTTAATCCCCGCATTGCTGGAAGCAAATTCCAGCAGGTGATAATTATGCAAGAAGTTCATCAGAAGGCTGATGGACCTTGGGGCTTCAGCAGGGCTGAAGATCTGCAGATATTACTGCCTGCTGCCAGACAGCTGAGGGCAGTTCCCCAACCCGATGGTCCTTTGCTGTTAACCACACCTGACCTCTGATATGTATATCTGCTTTGCTATAAGGCAAAATCCATATATATAAAAAACCAGGGGCTGTCATGAACAAAACAACTGGACAGACCAAACAGGCTGCGTGGGGCAACCAGGCCGGCAGGGGGGTTAGTGAGGGATGACCAAATGACCGAACAGCAGGCTGTGTGGGGTAACCAGGCTGGTAGGGGGGCAGTTAGGGGCGACCTGGCCAGCAGGGGTGGCAGTTAGTGGTGACCAGGCCAGTGAAGGGGAGGCAGTTGGGGGAGATCAGGCCAGCAGGCAGAGGAGGTTAGGGGTGATCAGGTTGGCAGTGGGGGCAGTTAGGGGAGATCAGTCAGGCAGGCAGGCTAGCAGTTAGGAGCCAGCAGTCCCAGATTGTGAGAGGGATGTCCGACTGCTGGTTTAGGCCTGATCCCTGTGCACGAATTTCAGACATCCCCCAAGGGGTCCTGGATTGGAGAGGGTGCAGGCTGGGCTGAGGGGACCCTCCCTCCCATGCACAAATTTCATGCACCGGACCTCTAGTCCTATCTAATAAAAGAGAAACATGGTAATTAGCGTACGACCGCTACCCTTCCCATTGGCTAATCAGGGCGGTATGCAAATTAACTGCCAGCCAAGATGGTGGCTGGCAGCCAGGCAGCTTGGACCGAACATGAGGCTTGCTTGCTTCAGTGACGGAGGACTCCAACGTTCCCCGCCTGCCGCTGCCGGCCTCTGAGCTGCAACTCTAAGTAACTATGTTACAAATATAGAAGCTAAACAAAACCCCAGAAACCTGCTTTAGTTGCCCGGCTTCAGCCAGCAGGATTGCAACATTGTTTCAAATACAGAAGGTAAACAAAGGCCAGAAACCTGCTTTCAGCAGCAGAGGCCTAAGAGCTGGAGCCTCAGAGCTAAAGCTGGCCCAGAATAAAAACAAAAAGAAAAAAAGGAGCGGTTGGGAGCTTCAGTCACCCGCCAGCCTGAAAACAGCCCTCAGCCCCTCACCCAGACTGGCCAGGCACCCCAGTGGGGACCGCCACCCTGAAGGGTGTGTGACCAGCTGCAAACAGCCATCATCCCCTCATCCAGGCTGGCCAGGCACCCCAGTGGGGACCCCCACCCTGATCAGGACACCCTTCAGGGCAAACCAGCCGGCCCCCACCTGTGCACCAGGCCTCTATCCTATATAGTAAAAGGGTAATATGCCTCCTGGCACTGGGATCAGCATGACAGGGGGCAGCACCCAAACCCCCTGATGGCCCTGCGGCTCTGTGTGTGACAGGGGGCGGGGCCACAACCTCCCTATCCACCCTGCTCTGTTCGTGACAGGGGAAAGCACCCCAACCCCCTGATCAGCCCTGCTCTGTGCTTCATAGGGGGGAGCTCCCCAACCCCCTGATTGCCCTGTGGCTCTGTGTGTGACAGGCAGCAGTGCCCCAACCCCCTGATCGGCCCTGCTCTGTGGGTGATAGAGGGCAACGCCCCAACCGCCCCCCACAGGCCCTGCTCTGTGTGTGACGGGGTAGAGCCATAACCTCCCCATCGGCCCTGCCCTGAGTGTGACAGGGTGCGGCGCCCCAACCCCCTGATCCGCCCTGCTCTGTGAGTGACAGGGGGGAGCTCCCCAACCCCCTGATGGGCCCTGCTCTGTATGTGACAGGGGGGAGCTCCCCAACCCCCTGATAGACGCTGCTCTGTGCGTGACAGGGTACGGAGCCCCAACCCCACTGATGGGCCCTGCTCTGCGTGACAGGGGGCAGCGCCCCAACCCCCTGATTGGCCCTGCTCTGTGCGTGACAGGGGGTGGCGCCGCAACCTCCCCATCAACCCTGCCTTGAGTGTGACAGGGGGCGGTGCCCCAACCCCCCAATCGGCCCTACCCTGAGTGTGACTGAGGGTGGCATCGCAACCTCCCGATCCGCCCTGCTCTGTGCATGACAGGGGCGGCAGCCCAACTCCGCAATCAGCCCTGCTCTGAGCGCGACCAGGGGCTGCACCTAGGGATTGGGCCTGCCCTCTGCCACCTGGGAGCAGGCCTAAGCCAGCAGGTCATTATCTCCCAAGGGGTCCCAGACTGCGAGAGGGCACAGGCCGGGCTGAGGGACCCCCCCCTTCCCCCCGAGTGCACAGATTTTTGTGCACTGGGCCTCTAGTAAGGGAATAAAAAGCCAGGGGTCCAGAGATTCAGAGAGCTTAGTCACTAAAGCTAAGTCTCCCCTGGCTCCCCCAAATTTATATTTCATGTCTAGTTTATTTAATTTACATCGCAGCCCCTTCTCCAGATTCCTGAACCCTTGCAGCAGCGGATAAGACCCTAGCACCACATTATTCAAGGGTGAACTGTATATATACGTGATGAATTATCATGTTGTGCGCCTGAAATGAATGTAATGCTGAGTGTCAATTGCATCTCAATAAAAAAATGCTGGGTCCCGGGGAGGTGAGGGCTCTGCAGGAGGACTGCAGCCAACCTCTGACCCACCACTTAGAACTGGACACGTAGCGCCGACTGCACACGGCGCCCTCGGGCAGCACAACACTGCTGGGGTCCAACCCCAGCAGGTCCAGGGGTCCCCAAAGGTGTGGACAGAGTCGACTGCCGGGAGCCGGTCCATCCTTGCTGTTTCAAGGGACCTGGCATATATGGCATACGGTTCTTAATATGTTTGCTCACCTCCTCGGCGCTGTGTTTTAACCAAGGTCACCTCTCCGAGAAAGGTTGAATCCCCAGGTAGGGATTTTCCCCTGAAGTTAGGGAGGGAATAAAACCCCTCAACTAAGTGCCAGGCGGGTAATTAATCACTTTAACTACGAACAATCATGCTTAAGCTACATAATCTTTACTCCCTGGAATGGAGATAAGAAACGCCCTAACCTTTGTAATAGAGATTGATAGGATTGAATCAACTGGTATAAATACAGATGTAACAAGACAATAAAACAGCAGAACCTCTCTGGAGAACTTGGCTGGAGATCCTGGCTAGGCTGCTGATCAACTGAATGCTGTCTCCGTGTCATTCCTTCTTCGCCGACTCCGTCTACGCCTTTGGGAACCCCTGGACCTGCTGGGGTTGGACCCCGGCATCTGGCGCCCGAACAGGGACCCCTAGGTAAGCGCCCCGCACTCGGGACGGATAGGACTCCACCCTAGGAAGAGGGTGGATAGTCTTCGCCGACTCCATCCACACCTTTGGGAACCCCTGGACCTGCTGGGGCTGGACCCCGGCAGTCGACGAAGAAGGAATGACACAGAGACAGCGTTCAGTTGATCAGCAGCCTAGCCAGGATCTCTAGCCAGGATCTCCAGCCAAGTTCTGGTCTGGATCTCCAGCGAAGTTCTGGTTAGGATCTCCAGCCAGGTTCTCCAGCCAGGTTCTGTAGCCATGTTCCCTCGCTAGGTTCTCCAGCCAGGTTCTGTCCAGGTTCTCCAGCCAGGTTCTGTAGCCATGTTCCCTCGCTAGGTTCTCCAGCCAGGTTCTGTCCAGGTTCTCCAGCCAGGTTCTGTAGCCATGTTCCCTCGCTAGGTTCTCCAGCCAGGTTCTGTCCAGGTTCTGTAGCCAGGTTCTGTCTCTAGGTTCTTCAGCCATGTTCTCTCGCTAGGTTCTGTCTCTAGGTTCTGTGGCCAGTTTCTGTCCAGGATCTTTTGCCATGTTCTCTCCAGCGAAGTTCTTCTGTCTCTAGGTTCTGTGTAGGTTCTGTGTCTAGGTTCTTTCTTCTAAGTTCTGTCCTGTTGTCTTGTTACATCTGTATTTATACCAGTTGATTCCAATCCTATCAATCTCTATTCCAAAGGTTAGGGCGTTTCTTATCTCCATTCCAGGGAGTAAAGATTATGTAGCTTAAGCACGATTGTTCGTAGTTAAAGTGATTAATTACCCGCCTGGCACTTAGTTAAAGGGTTTTATTCCCTCCCTAACTTCAGAGGAAAATCCCTACCTGGGGAAACAACCCTTCTCAGAGGGGTGACCTTGGTTAAAACACATAGTGCCAAGAAGGTGAGCAAACATATTAAGAACAGTATGCCATATATGCCAGGTCCCTTGAAGCAGCAAGGATGGACCGGCTCCCGGCACAACGCTGCAGTGTCCCGTGGGCAGCTCCACAAATCATAAGGGCCGCCATCATTCCCTGGGAGGCTTTTCAAACACACACGTTCCTGGGCTCTGCCCAGGGATTCTGATAACCTTCTGGTTTTAGGGTTCTTAGGTGAGGTCAAACAGCAATCTCTTAAATAGTGTATCATGAAATTCCTGGAAATCTAATTCATAGCTTGCAAATTACAGCTAGAGACAGCTGGTTATATTCTGTTTACTAGTAAGATGGTTAGGGTGAGCTCATAGTTTCTATAGGTTGGGAACAATAGATTGAATATATATGTGCTTCTGTTTGTCCATTATAGGAGTGACAGTCACCAACTTTATTCTAAACTAGAGGCCCAGTGCACCTACTTTATTCTAAACTAGAGGCCCGATCCCCCGGTGTACGGGGGGGATCGGGCCTAAGCTGGCAGTCAGACATCCCTCTGGCAGCCCGGGAGCCCTCGGGGGATGTCTACTTGCCAGCGGAGAGCAGGCCTAAGCTGTAGTCGGACATCCTTAGCGCTGCTGAGGAGGCGGGAGAGGCTCCTGCCACCACCGCTGTGCTGGCAGCTGGCAGCCTGGCTTGTGGCTGAGCAGAGCTCCCCCTGTGGGAGTGCACTGACCACCAGGGGGCAGCTCCTGCATTGAGTGTCTGCCCCCTGGTGGTCAGTGTGTGTCATAGCGACCAGTCATTCTGTTGTTAGGGTCAATTTGCATATTATCCTTTTATTATATAGGATATCAGGTTCATCACACCTGGAAAGTGTGATTTGAGAATGATTGGTACTTGGCACTGAATCTGGGCACCTCCCTGTAAACCATTAGCCCAGCCTGGCCACTGTACCTTTACCCAGATTCAGAAAGAGCCAAAGGCCAACCAAATGGGACACACCAAGGCCGCTCATTCAGAGCTTGCTCTGCACAGCTAGCCGCCTGCACTGTGCTTGGCAGAGACTTAAAGGCAGGCAGCGGGGAGGGAGCGCGCTGCAGTGGAACAAAGCGAAGGCTCCGCTGAGCCCTGTGGAGGCCGGCGGACTAGAAGTGGGGTGTCCTGTGCAGTTGGTTAGGGGTGCGTGCTTGGTTTTCTCTGGCTGGTCCTAAATAGGAAGCAGGGACAAAATTTCGGGAAGCTGTCAGTTATTGGTCAAGGCCTGGTCATTTTGGATCAATTGGTGCAGAAGTTGTTATTTCACTTCCTAGACTGTCCCTAGCAATAGCCATGTGGCCTCGCTCAGGACTGGAGCAGAGCAGGCTGGTGTCCTGGGATGTTAATTGCAGATACGGTCGGTTTAAGACAGGTTGTCATAGGCTGTGGGTCAGGGTTCTATTTTTTCATGTGGTTTGACCTTTGTCTGTATATTTAGTCTCTCACGGCTATGGCTATTGTTAGAGTTTCTGATGCCGTTAGTTCACTGTTGACCAAAAATCCCCTCACCCCCTGGGTCTCCCTCTGGCCACGTGTGGGTTATTAGGTGGCGTATGGATGGTACTTCAGGATCTGCAAGGCTTTCCTCGTCCTCCATCGTCACTCAGGTACCTGCCCTAGAGCTGCCAGCTTGGCGCCTGAGCAAGTAGGTTCTGCAGGAAGCGCCCAGGGAGAGAGCGGCAGCGCTTTAGGCGGCTGTGCGTCTGCTCTAATTAAAGCGTTAGTTCCTTCTCTGAATGAAATGGGGCGTGGTAGTCTGGCAGTAGTATTAGAGACGGGACGTTGTTTGTCCTGGAAATTTCCTTTCCTAATGTCACTTTTCTAACATGATTCTGAACATTTGTTCTGAGATCCAAAACTCCAGGAGGTAGCCCAGGGAGCCCTGGGCCTCCCGGAACCTTCTGGAAACTGAAGGAGCGAGCAGGAGAGAGGCTCTGGCTCAAGCTCGGCGGTGGAAGCAGATGCTGAGACGGGAGACGGGAGAAACACGCTCCGCGGGAGGCTGGTTCCACTGTTAACCTCCGCCCGCTGTCCCCCCAGGTCTGTGGGCGGGGATCATCGTCTGCACCGTCTGCCAGGCCGTCTGCTTCCTGGGCTTTATTGCTCGGCTGAACTGGGAGAAAGCCTGTCAGCAGGTAACGCGCTCACTGCCGCCCGGCCAGGTCCTCCCTCGGAGAGTCCGCTCGGCTCTCCTCTCTCCCCTCCCCTTCTCTCTCGCTCTCATTCTCTTTACTCTCTTGTTGTGGTTTTATCTGCATCTAATTCAGACTTGAAGGGCCAGATGACCCTCGCTTGACTCATTCCCCTTTGTTTATTCATCGAATAGGAAAATGGGGGGTTCCTTTCTTCCTGGGATCCCATGCTGGGCCACTTCCCTTGTGTCTGACAAGCCAATTTCAGGACAAATTTGAAACTGGAAAGGTGCTGTGCCATCATGTGTCTCCTGATACTGTTTTTATGACCCCAAAACATTCTGTTAAGATACATGTGTGCACCTTTCTCCCCAACTTTCTAGGGTCAATGTGGGGTTTGAAAAATCGGTGACAGATGAATGAGATAAAGGGCAAGAGGGGCTAACTCGAGATGATCTTGGGCCCCCTCCTCCCCCTCATCTTGTGCTTTTCCATCCAACCTCCCCCACGTCAATCATCATGAAAGATGAGTCCATAGGTGTGAACAGGAGAAGCTCCACTGTTACATGTGAATGACAGAAAATGGCTGGGCTTTCCCTGAACTGGGTAGTCAAGTCAGATAGGCCCCTACACCGTGGAGAGCTGGGGATTCACTTGCATTTCGTTTGTAGGCTCAGGTACATGCCAACATGAGACGACCCGTGGCCCAGGATGGGACGTCGCTGGCTCAGGACCTACTTGACCCAGGTATGCTCTGGCTGCTGCACCGGGACAGCCGCTCCAAGCGGTCCTGGGGCCCTTCGTGGGCCACACTTCCATCTGCTGCTGTGAGTTTCCACTTGAATAAGGCGAGAAACACCCAATTTGGGGTAAAAGACTTGAGATTCATTTGCCCTAACTCCGGACATGAGCCTACTGCTACCGACGACCCAAGTCTGCAGGTGGCCACTCCGGGGCTGATTCGTGGTGCTCCTGTGGCCCCTGTGGGGCAGGGGTCCTCAAACTATGGCCCGCGGGCACCTGCGGCCTGCCGAAAACATTTATCTGGCCCGCCGGGTGTTTTTGCCGCTGCTGTGTGCATAGGAATTTGTTCATAGTTTTTTTGTTATTGTTTTTGTTTTTTTAATATATTTTTTATTGATTAAGATATTACGTATGTGTCCTTATCCCCACGTTACCCCCTACTCCCCCCACCCCCCCTCTCATGCCCTCACCCCCCCCCCCCCCCCCGTTGTCTGTGTCCATTGGTTAGGCCTATATGCTTGCATATAAGTCCTTTGGCTGATCTTTCCCCCTTACCCCCACCCTCCCCTACCTTCCCTCCAAGGCCCGACAGTCCAATCAATGCCTCTCCGTCTCTGGATCACTCCTTGTTCATCAGTTTATGTTGTTCATTATATTCCACAAATGAGTGAGATCATGTGGTATTTATCCTTCTCTGACTGGCTTATTTCACTTAGCATAATGCTCTCCAGTTCCATCCATGCTGTGGCAAATGGTAAGAGTTCCTTTTTCTTCTTCCTCTTCTTAAAGGATACCTTTCAGCATTTCATATAATGCTGGGTTGGTGGTGATGAACTCCTTTAGCTTTTTCTTATCTGTGAAGCTCTTTATCTGACCTTCCATTCTGAATGATAGCTTTGCTGGATAAAGTAATCTTGGTTGTAGGTTCTTGCTATTCATCACTTTGAATATTTCTTGCCACTCTCTTCTGGCCTGCATGGTTTCTGTTGAGAAATCAGCTGACAGTCGTATGGGTACTCCCTTGTAGGTAACTGACTGTTTTTCTCTTGCTGCTTTTAGGATTCTCTCTTTGTCTTTTGCTCTTGGCATTTTAATTATGATGTGTCTTGGTGTGGTCCTCTTTGGATTCCTTTTGTTTGGGGTTCTCTGCGCTTCCTAGATTTGTAAGTCTATTTCTTTCACCAGGTAGGGGAAGTTTTCTGTCATTATTTCTTCAAATAGGTTTTCAATATCTTGCTCTCTCTCTTCTTCTGGCACCCCTATAATTCTGATGTTGGTACGCTTGAAGTTGTCCCAGAGGCTCCTTACACTATCTTCATATTTTTGGATTCTTTTTTCTTTTTGCTTCTTCGGTTGGGTATTTTTTGTTTCTTCGTATTTCAAATCTTTGACTTGATTCTTGGGATCCTCTTGTCTGCTGTTGGATCTCTGTATATTATTCTTTATTTCAGTCAGTGTATGCTTAATTTCTAGTTGGTCCTTTTTCATATCCTCGAGGGTCTCACTAGATTTCTTGAGGGTCTCACTAAATTTATCAGCGGCTTCCATAAAATTCTTGAAAAACCTTATAAACGTGGTTTTGAACTCTATATCCAGTCGTTTGCTTTCCTCCGTTTCTGCCATTTGTGACCTGTTTCTTTGTCTCCGCATTTTTTATGCTTCCCTGTGTTGGTAGAGTGGTTTTGTGTGCTAGGTGTCCTGTAGGGCCCAGTGGCTCAGCCTTCCCCATTACCTGAGGTGGACACTCTTGGTGCGCCCCCTTGTGGGCTTTGTGCACAGTCTTGTTGTAGTTATGCCTTGATTGTTGTAGGTATCACTGGGAGGAATTGACCTCCAGGCCAATTGGCAGTGAGAATCAGCTGTGTCTGCAGTGGGAGAACTTCTGTGCTGAAGACACCCTTCTGGGGCAAGACTTGCTTCAGTGGGGCTTTGGTGCTCACTGAGTCTGCCCCCTGAGTGTGTCCCTTATGGATCTGAGGAGTTGTAATTGGATGGTCCCCCTCTGACCACTGGGTACACTGGCTCTTGGATCTAAGGAGGTGCTAATTTAGTCTCTGCCTGAGGTTACCCAGCAGGAGCTACGAAGAGATCTGCAGATTCCCCTTCCTTTTTTGGAGTTTGGACGTGCCCAGATGAGGCCCAGCTGTGAAGCAATGCAAGCTGCTGTGGGGCCTTGGGCCTTCTCTTGGAAGTTCTGGGTCTGTCTGGCCCAGCTGTAATTTGTTAGGTAATTTTCAGGTTGCAAAGGGCCAGGGCATTCATATGCAAAAGCCTCTGCTGCAGCCTGGGTGGGGCGGGGTCTCAAGGAATCAACAGGGCGGAGCAAGCAGCTATGGCAGATCCTCAGCCCTGCCCTAAGGGGCCGTGCATCTCAGTGTCCCGGTAATTTAATTGCTGCAGGCACCTCTGAGGGAAAGCCGCCCTTGAGTTCCGAGTTCTGCCCACTGCCAGACAGTCCAGTTTCTCCCCGTATGAGTCCTGGGTCCCCAGAGACTTCCCGGAACTGGAGTTCAGAGCAGTCGGAAGCTTGTGACTCCCTCCCGATTCAAAAAGACAGCCGCGTCCTCAGGTACCAGCCCCTTTCCACTCTCGCTCGAGCCTCCGTACCTTTGCACTTTACTTCCGCAGCTCCTGACTCTCAGTGTGCTTTTCTCTTTCCTTCTAGTTGTAGAATCTCCACTCAGCCAGCCTTCCTGTGGTTCTGGATGATGTCCGTTTCGTCTTTTTGTTGTATTTTTGAAGTTGTTCTGGAGGCAGCAATTTCGGTGTTTACCATCTTGGTTTCCTTCCCATAGTTTTTTTTTAAACTATAGTCTGGCCCTCCAACGTTCTGAGGGACAGTGAACTGGCCCCCGGTTTAAAAACTTTGAGGACCCCTGCTGTGGGCGGTTCTGGTGCCGTGGCCCTGGGCTCAGGCCTCGCTGGGAAACTGGCATCTGCACGTTTGTTCCAGTGGGGTTTTCCTGTTCACCAGGCAAATGCGTGAGCCTTAAACGGATTATTGTCTTGGCTGTTGCTTCTGACAAACACCCTGCAGATGACTTTCTCGTTTTCCTCTGTCAGTTTAGCAATTCCCGGGTTCCGGGTTCCCGAGGCACTCAGCACTCACACTCGTCCTTCGCTCCTTTAGAACAGAAACCCTTTGAGCTCAGGGGTGGGCTCAGTCACAATCAGTGGTCGAGTCTGTTTTTCTGCCATATCTCGTCCTCATTGCGTAGTCTCCCAGGTGCCTCGTAATCGCAGGTCGTTTGCTAGGCTTTTCGCGTTTGAAAGTGTTTGTCCAAGTAATTTGAGGCCCAAGATGGTGTTGTCTGTCTCCAGAGCGGGTTCCTTTGCTTCTAACACTTGCTTACTAGCCGTCCAGAGCAGTGGCAGAAATGGGAGCTCTGGCCCTCCCATCCCCCCGCCCCCGGCCCCCGGCTCCCCCAGAGGTGGCCGTGTAAGGGCTGGCTACTTCTGGTTCATGCTTGTTCTCAGTGCAGCCCTTCAGAGCTCCAGCCTGCAGTACAGAGGGCTCGCCTGGGGCAGGGCTGGGCTCTCCACCTGCTCCTCCAGGGGAGACTCTCGGCCAAGGTGGCCCCAAGTGCCAGCTCCCTGGCCGGGTCCACCTGCCCCAGGCCCCAGGCCCAGGCCTTGCGCTGGTGCCTGTCCACTGCACTGCTGTGCTCCGGTGCCTTCGGGGTGGTGTTCACTTGCTTCGCCAGCTCTCAGATTGTCTTCAGGGAAGGGCTGGCCCAGTCTTCTGCCCCCACCACGTGTGAAAAGCAGGAGACAACAGCCTACCTCGCATGGCTGTGTGAGAGCAGTGGCCTCTCGCAAAGAAGCACTTTGTAAGTGCAGATGACACTGTTCTATTTGCAGTTGTTTTCCCTCCGAACCGAGGGCATTGTAGCATCCCTCACGCCTGTATGCTTAGTGACAGGTCTGTTCTTGCTCCATTAGGTGACCTGCCTTTGTTCTCCTCTTGGGAAGTTTTCAGGAAATTGTTCTCACTCTCACTATCTAAGGGTCTCGAGGCTACATCCAGGCCAGTCCGGTCCGTGAATGGCCCTGAATTACTGCCTAGGCTTTCCCCTCTGCTGGCCATCTCCTCTTCCTGACGGTTGCATAGGTGTGGTCCCTTGAAGTCTCCTCCGAATTTTAGCTTCGAGAGCCACCACCTGCCTCTAGGTGGTGGGTGGGCAGGGCTCCCTGGGCCCCCGCGGCAGCAGCGCCGGCCAGGCTGCGGTGGGCGATGGAGAGGCCTCTGAGAAGGAATTTCTTTCATTTCTCCGTGGAGCAACTGCTTCCGGAACCACCTTTCTCCGCTAGTAACACACGGTACAGGCACCTCTGCTGTCCCTTTTATGCGGATGGATGGAGAGTTCCTGCCGGGCGGCTAACTGAGTTCCTTTCCCCAGGGGGCCCTGGGAGCCGGGGAGAGACCGGGGTGAGAGACGCTGGAAAGAAAGACGAAGCCCCGCTGGATCAGCAGCTGCACCAGGAAGCGGCCCCTCGGAGGCCGAGGCCCCGGCCGCCGGCCGGCCTGACCGGGAGGCAGCTGGCGCTGCGGCGGGGGCTCCTGCTGCTGGGGCTCCTGGCCGTGCTGCTGGCGGGCGTTCTGGTGCGGGTGTGTGTCCGAGCTTAGGGCGGCGGAGAGAGTCGGGCCAGTAAGACTCTTGAGCTCACAAGCAAATCATAGGCACCGTGGGGATTTGTCTGCAGGTAAGGCAAGTCAGCCGTGCCCACGGCTTTCAAGAACTGAGAGTTCAAAGACGTATTTTCCAAGGAAGAAAATGAACCAAGTAAAAGCTACGTTCTTACCACGACAATGTCTGAGAAGTCACGTCAGCGGGAAGTTCATCCCCCACGGCCTCGCCAAGGACCACTGTGCGGACTGCATTCCTCGTGGCTTTGCTGTTCTGCTCACTGTTTCTTTAGATACAAACCCATGTGCTGAGTGCTTAAGGGCTGCTGCTATCTGAATTATTTAAAATATGTTACAATATATTTTTCCTTGTGTCTTAGATTGTTATTCAGTGGGAAACGATACTGTAAATTTTCATCTGGGGTCAGAGCTCAGGCACCGAGGGCACTGGAGACGCTTACGAAACGAAAAGAGGAGACCAGGTTACTCAGAAGGCGGACCAGGCCTGGCGAGGAGCCCCCGCGGCCTCCAGTGAGGAGGGTGGCGCTGAGCGAAGGCCCCTGTGGTGGCAGCCCCAGAGAGAACCGGCTGGAGGAGCCAGCCGGAGGGGAGGGCCTTTCGGATTGTGCCGGAGGGATGATAACGTTGGGGCAGCCCCCACGCAGCGGCGCCTTCACCCTGTCACCCTGCGATCCAGGAGGTGCCACCTTCGTTTTCTCCCTTTGTTCGAGGTTCCCACAGATCAGGGTGCGGGGCTGCTGTACCTGCTGCTTCCTCCTTCTCCCTCCGCAGTCCTTGCCCAGTGGGCGCTCTCACTGGCATCGCCATGCCATGCGGGGGCAGCGGGGACAGCGGGGGGGGAGAGGGGGGGGTGGGGGGAGTCGAGCTGTATGCCCCGATGATCGCTGTATCGGCAGGTTTTTAAATGTTTATCTTTTTATTTGGGCTGACAATGTGGTAAAGCCCCAGAACTGGAGTTGTATTATGTCCGACAGGCCTTCCTTTGCAGCAGTGATTCCAACCAGCTGCTGAAAGAAGTTTTAAACATGCAGTGCCTGGCTAGTCAGGGCGCTGACCTCTTTCCCCTTCGACTGTCAGGTAAAAAAAATGACAACAGCCAGCACAGTAGCCCTCGGGTGTGAATGAATCACAAGGATACTTTTTTGGGGTCAGATCTGCAATAGATATATTTTCTTGGTGCGCTGCAGAACTGTATTCATTAGTTTATGTGCCACGAGGTGCAGAGGGTGGAAAACCCTGCTCTACAGGGTTGGAGCCTGACCAGGGATGCCAGTACCGCAGCTTCAGATCCGAAAGGCGATCTTGCCAACTACCTACCACGCTGCAATGGGAACTCTGAGACGTCCCGGGGGGCGGGCTCTGCTTCCCGGGGGCGGCTGCTGGCAGGAATTTGTAGCAATGGGGTAAAGTGCACTGGGAAGAGGACAGCGCTTCACTTTTCCCTGTTGTGAAGTTAAACCAAAGAGCTTTGGGGTCTTCAGGTTGCCTGCTCTTACACATGCGGCCAGGCCGTTCCACCCTCGCTGCAGGCTCTCTGAACTAGAGGCGATGGGATTACAAGAGCTCCCTGGTGCCTGCTGCTTTGGGTTGGTAATTCAGGGGGAAGTTGCCTCTCTCTTGCATTTCATCCAGACTTTCAAAGAAGATGAGAAAACTCCTCCTGCTGGTGATGGCAGTTGATTTTTCCCAGGCTCAGAGCCCTGGCTGGGTGGCTCAGTTGGTTAGACTTAGCAGTGATGGCGAACCTTTTGAGCTCGGCGTGTCAGCATTTTGAAAAACCCTAACTTAACTCTGGTGCTGTGTCACATATAGAAATGTTTTGATATTTGCAACCATAGTAAAACAAAGACTTATATTTTTGATATTTATTTTATATATTTAAATGCCATTTAACAAAGAAAAATCAACCAAAAAAATGAGTTCGCGTGTCACCTCTGACACGCATGTCATAGGTTCGCCATCACTGGGTTAGAGCATCGTCCTGAGATGACCAAGGTTGCAGGTTCTATTCTGGGTCAGGGCACATACAAGAGTCAACCAATGAATGCATAAATACGTGGAACAACAAATTGATGTTTCTCTCTCTCAAGTCAATTTTTTAAAAATCCCCCTGTCCCCACGTGAGCTGGGCATATGCCCTAAGATTACGGTGGGGCCACAGAAATTTCTCTTTCAGCTTTACAGTTGCGTG
Organism: Myotis daubentonii; assembly: GCF_963259705.1. Classification (NCBI taxonomy): domain Eukaryota; kingdom Metazoa; phylum Chordata; class Mammalia; order Chiroptera; family Vespertilionidae; genus Myotis; species Myotis daubentonii. The sequence goes on from NC_081855.1 coordinate 4,647,100, forward strand.
AGCTTGGTATGTGCAATCACAGTTTATGTGCAGGCTGTTATTGGGCGAGCTAATTTAGGCTAAGGGACATTTCTGCTTCCTTTGAGAGCTCAGATTTGAAACTGGAACTACGGTTGGCTGCCTGACACATCAGAGTCAACTAGTAGAGACAAGGTTGAATCTTTGAGGTGATTTTATCCAGATGCTGGCGATCTGGCAGGTATAATACCCTGAAAAACCGCTCTCTCATCTCATCTCATCTCAAGCCAGCCATTATATAGGTCTAGACTCGCGGCATTAGGAAGGTTGAGAACCACTGGGCTGGGGGGGGGGGGGACCTACACCTGTGTGAGTATCCAGGTCTGTTTTCTAACATTGTCCTCTCGAAGGTCAGCCCCCAGACATCCCCGCTTCAGCGTGCCTTGTCCTTGATTTGCTCTCAAAATGTACCTTCTCTCTGAGTGATGGAGCCACCTTCAAGGTCAATTTATCTCTATGACTCTGTTTTTCTTCTTACAACACGTCCTCCACAGTTTCCCAGAATCTGTAAGAAAAATCCCTCACCCAGAGTTAGTGCAGTGAATAGCCACTAATCCACTATGTTCTGTTCTTATGCGTACCCCTCCCCTATCCTTTCCCCGTTAGCCTCAAATCGCAGGCCTAGGGGACTGGTTTCACATGGAAAGTGCTGCTGAAGTGCATTAGTCCCGGCCTGCCTGTCTCCCTCCCTCCTCAGAGACAGACTTCCCTCCCTGAAATCACTTAGGGGTGAGGGGGGCGGACGGTCTGTCTTTAGTAACTGCTTCCTGTCTTTAGTAACTGCTTCCTGTACGTCCCGTACTGGGTGTGGACGTCTCTCCCTGCCTACCTGAGGGACACAGGGAATGTTCAGAGACTGGAACAGAGGCCGTTAGCTGATTCTCCCAAAGGAGGGACAGGCTGGAGTCCCCAAAGCATCATCATCTTTATTGATTGCTCCATATTTCATTGATTTAATTATTTAGCCTGAAAATTAGTCAGTTTTGTTAAATCGTTGAGTCTCACTTCAGGAGGCGGTGATGCAGATGGGCTTTCAAAGTGAGACCTACGTTGTGTAAACAGTACCCAGGTATTTAATAAGGGGTCTGCCTATGAAAACAGAAGAAAAACGCCAAGGTTAATGATCAGAGCAAATTATAAACCAGTTTCTGAGTTTGTAAGACTGTCAGTCAAGAAGGGTTAAAGTTTCTTTTGCTGGAATGAAAGCAAGCAGTGACAATCTGATAGGTCCTCTTTATCTGCAGTTTAAATATCTCTGGTGACGTCATCAGGTGCTCATAGATTCTTTATGGTTGACATTGTATCAGTAGCTCTCAATTACTCCAAGTCAAAGGATGGGAGAAAAAAATGAAACATTAACTTGGAGGGTTGAAGACATCTGGAAGATTCAGGAACCAGTTCAGTTCACAGTTAAAAACAAAACTTTGAAGACAATCAACTGTATTGTGATTTCCATTAAAACACAATTTTTCTCCCTAAAATGGCTGTCATTTTTATTAGAGACTTCATTAAATCTAGTTTTAATTTGGCCTGATTATGAAACTTGGGGCTTGGGGTGCAGATTCTTCTCGTGGGTTCTTGTCCAACAAAGTTAAAGAATAAATTCGTGGACTAATAGATTTCGTTAATAAAAATGTGGACGTTTATTGGAAGCATATACAAACTCCATCTGGGCAGGGATGTCCCCAGAGGGGACCTCCTGGAGAGGGGCCCCCAACTGGAAAAGGCCAGCTCTCCCTCCCCCCCTCTCTCTCTAATGGGGAAATATCTAAATAATCTGAATCTCTCTTTGTCTCCGGGTTTATAAAGGCTGTAGCTCTTCGTCTGAGCATGACCTCTTCTAATTGGTTTCTTCCCTTACTTTGGGGCCCCCGTGCTTTCCTCATTGGTCATTCTGCTCCATAGCTCTAAGCCCACATGGTGCCCTTCACACAGCCATCTTACCTGTTCAGGGTGGAGCTGCTTTTGCTCTCCCTTAGGGTTCTCTCTCCGTCGTCCTGGCCGAAGGTGTTTTATTATCGCTATGGCTCTCCCAGCTGCTCAGGTCAGGGCTGCTTTAATTGCTCAGGCCAAAGAGACCTCTGTCCTTCCTGGACCCCCCTCCTGTCTGCCTAATTAAACTAGCTAGCTAACCCTGATCAATTATTTGCATAAACACAACAAGAATAGGTTGACCTTTAGTCAACCCCTCAGGGCACAGAAGCCAAGCCATCTGGTTTTGCTTGCACTACTTATAGGTTAGGGTGCATTCCTCAAGTTCTTGAGGCCCCCAAATGTCTTGAGGTTCTTTCTTTGCCATCTCCCAGGAAAGCAACCCTTGCTCCTTACCAAGAGAGACTGCCATGAGCCATATGGATAAGCAAGGCACCAGGACGTTTATCCCAGGGGCTTCTACCAGCTTTAAAAACAGTCCCCATTTCTTAAAGCTTTCTGGTGACATCCAGATTCCTGGCATTCTCTCTCAGACATGACATTTCAGTCAAAGTCTTGGTTAATAAAACCATAATTGGAAACTGGTTTATGTCCTGTTAAAAAGAAATCAGGCCGAAACCGGTTTGGCTCAGTGGATAGAGCGTCGGCCTGCGGACTGAAAGGTCCCAGGTTCGATTCCGGTCAAGGGCATGTACCTTGGTTGCGGGCACATCCCCAGTGGGGGGTGTGCAGGAGGCAGCTGGTCGATGTTTCTCTCTCATCGATGTTTCTAACTCTCTATCTCTCTCCTTTCCTCTCTGTAAAAACTCAATAAAATATATTTAAAAAAAAAAAAAGAAAGAAATCAGATTCTTATTGGATTTATGTGAACAAATATATAGCCATGAGATTAATAATGCTCACTTATTAAAAGTTTTCTAATTAGGGAGGGATCAGGTAGAAAGAAAAATATAAGTGCCTCAATATTGTTTATGAAAGTATAATTTACCAAATTGCTTTAAGAAAAGAAGCAAGTTTTCTTAAGCCTGGAAAACAGAAAGATCAAAAATCAGCAATATTTTCAACAAAAAGTTACCAAAACTACAATTATTTTCAGTTCATTCAGTCCCAAAACCAGTTTTTGTTGCTCTGGATTTTTGCAAGTATTTTCATAAGTTCAGACATTCCATAGAGTTTTAGTTATCCTTGTCCAGTTTAAGGGTATGATGTGAAAATGTATACTTAGAGACGTATAATTTAAAATAAGCCAGAGTCCTTTCCATGGATTTTTTAGAAGATGTAACATTTTTGTAAATGTATTATAACAAAATAATACTGTCTCTAAATGACAAAAAACAACCTTAAAATGACATGATTATAGATCTGATTATAATGCAATTGACACGGAACTCTGTCCTTTTTGTAAGACACAACATTCCAGAATAACAATCAGAGTTATGAATGAAAGTATATCAGAATTTGTAGACCCTTGGAGATTTTTATATAATTTCTAGAATATCCATTTTAATAGTATGTGTATACAAATAAAACGTAGCTATTATTTCTTTATTTGACAAGCTTCCCATGTATTTTAAGCATTTCAAACATGCCTGATTAGTTTTAAATTTCTCCTTCAGAAGGAGAAAGAACAAATCCTTGAGACATTCCAGGGGCCGACCAGAAATACCCAAAGCCATTTCTAGGCTAAGAAAAAGTCTCTTAAAATTCAAACCCTGGGAAGGTTGCCAAACATATTTGACCAAAAGATCATATATCATTATGAAATAACTAGAGGCCTGGTGCACAGATTTGTGCACCGGTGGGGTCCCTCCGCCTGACCTGTGCCCTCTCACAGTCCAGGACCCCCCTCCTGTAGCTCCCCCTGTCCCCCTCCCCCCTCATAGCTTGCTGCCCAGCATCCTCCTGTAGCTCTCCACCACCTGCTTGTAGCTCACTGCCCCAACCTCCTGCTGATCCATGATCTGGTTGTTATGTAATGACCATTTGCCTATTACATCTTTATAATATAGGATATTCTATATATTTCCTTCATGATTACCATGGGGATTATATCTAACATCTTAAATTTATAACAATGTCATTTGTATTGATACCATCTTAACCTCATTAGCAGACAATATCCTACTCCAATATAGATCTGCCTCTCACCTCTTACATTGTTGGTGTTACAGTGCATCTTTACACATGTGTGCCCAGTAATAAATATTTATTTGTCCTTTAAATTATGCGGGGCATGAAATATGGATTCATTTCTTTTTATAGCTGGCTTTTATCTTTGTCCAATAGTTCCCTTTCGTGGGGGTCTTTATTTGTGCATATAACTTTGAGTTACTCACTGGCATCCTTTCCTTTCAACCTGAAGGAATCCCTTTAAGCCATTCTTTTAGGGCAAGTCTATTGCCAAAACTATCCCTTAACATTTGTTTATCTGAGTGTGCTCTAAATTTCTCCTTCATTTTTAAAAACAATATTTTTATTGATTTAGAGAGAGAGGAAAGGAGAGAGAGAGAGAAACGTTGATGTGAGAGAAACATCGATCTGTTGCCTCCCATATGCACTTGGACCAGGGATCGAATCCACAGCCTGGGCATGTGCCCTGACTGGGATCGAACTGGTGACCTTTGGTTCATGTGAAGAAGCTCAGCCAACTGAGCCACACCAACCAGGCTCTCCATTTTTAAAGATTACTTTTGTCAGATACAAAAGTTTTGGTTGATGGTTTTTTTTTGTTGTTTTGTTTTTTAGTAATCAAATTTGTCATTCCACTGCCCCGCGGCCTTCATGGTTTCTGACTGACGAGGCTGTTAATCTTACTGATGATCCCTTTTATATGCTGAGTCACTTCTTTCTTGCTGATTAAAACTTCCTTTGTCTTTTGACTATTTGATTGTAATACATTCTGCTGTGGATGTCATCGAGTGAGTTGAGCTTCTTGGATGTGTAGAGTTATGTCTTTCTGGTCGCCACTAACCTACTCCAGTCTCTGTGGATTTGCCTATTCTGGACATGTCACATAAATGAAACCATCTACACTAATAAAAGCGTAACATGCAAATTGGCTGAACGACCGAGCAGCGGAATGACCGTCTGGACAGCCTTCCAGATGAAGCTGGGCTGCGAGGGCTGAGGAACTGGGGCTGCAAAGGCCGAGCCCCTGGCATGAGTTTCGTGCATCGGGCCTCAAGTACAAAATATGGTCCTTTCTGACTAGTTTATTTCACTTGTCATAATGTTTTTAAGGCTCATTCATGTTGTAGCATGTATCTTTCTTAATTTCTTTTTATAGCTGAATAATGGATATATTACTTACCTATTCAACAGTTAATGGACATTTGGGTTGCTTATATTTGTGGCTATTATGAATAATGCTGTTACAAACACGCATCTACAACTTTTTGTGTGGATATAGCTTTTAATTTTGGGGGGTAAGCACCCAGGGGTGGGATTGCTGGGTGTACAGTAATCCTGTGATTACCCATTTGAAGAGCTTCCAGACTGTTTTTGAAACTGGCTACACCGTTTTATGTCCCTACCACATTCTTGCCAACATTTATTTTCCTCTTTAAAAAAGTTATTTAGAGAGAACCAAGATGGCGGCATAGGTTAACGCCGGAGTTTGCTGCTTTGAACAACTACTTCAAAAGTGAAACCAAAAAACGGAAGGGACATCACCCAGAACCACAGGAACGCTGGCTGAGTGGAAGTCCTACAACTAGGAGGAAAGAGAAACGCATACGGACACTCAGAGGAGGCGCAGTGCTGAAGTCAAATTCTGAGGTGCGGAGTGCGCGGAGCGGGCTGGAGGCGGAGGGCGCGGTTGTTGTTTTCAATCGGGAGGGAGTCGCAGACTCTGAGCACCAGATCCGGGCGAGTCTTTAGGGACCCAGACTCAAACGGGAGAAGCGGGACTGTCTGGCTTCGGTCAGAGCGAGTGCAGCTTTCTCTCCGAGCTTTGCAGCGGGTGCTGGGACTCAGAGAGGCAGAGCCCCTTGGGACAGGACTGAGAGCCGCCATAACTGCTCTCTCCGGCCCACCCTGTTGATCCTGTGCGACCCGCCCCGCCCAAGCCCTGCACAGAGGCATTTGCCGGATAGCCTCAGGCAAAGGCTAGATTAGCACCTCCCTAGAGGACAGAAGTTCTCTCACTGCTGACACAGCTGATTCTCATAGCCACTTGGCCTGGAGGTCAAACCCTCCCTGGAATTAGCTACAACAATCAAGATTTATCTATAAGACTGCGAACAAAGACCACTAGGGGGTGCACCAAGGAAGCATAACAAAATGCGGAGACAAAGAAACAGGACAAAATTGTCAATGGAAGAAATAGAGTTCAGAACCACACTTTTAAGGTCTCTCAAGAACTGTTTAGAAGCTGCCGATAAACTTAATGAGATCTACACGAAAACTAATAAGACCCTCGATCTTATATTGGGGAACCAACTAGAAATTAAGCACACACGGACTGAAATAACGAATATTATACAGACGCCCGACAGCAGACCAGAGGAGCGCAAGAATCAAGTCAATGATTTGAAATGCGAGGAAGCAAAAAACATCCAACCGGAAAAGCAAAATGAAAAAAGAATCCAAAAATGCGAGGATAGTGTAAGGAGCCTCTGGGACAGCTTCAAGCGTACCAACATCAGAATTATAGGGGTGCCAGAAGATGAGAGAGAGCAAGATATTGAAAACCTATTTGAAGAAATAATGACAGAAAGCTTCCCCCACCTGGTGAAAGAAATGGACTTACAGGTCCAAGAAGCTCGGAGAACCCCAAACAAAAGGAATCCAAAGAGGACCACACATAGACACATCATAATTAAAATGCCAAGAGCAAAAGATAAAGAGAGAATCTTAAAAACAGCAAGAGAAAGAAACTCAGTTACCTACAAGGGAATACCCATACGACTGTCAGCTGATTTCTCAACAGAAACTTTGCAGGCCAGAAGGGAGTGGCAAGAAATATTCAAAGTGATGAATACCAAGAACCTACAACCAAGATTACTTTATCCAGCAAAGCTATCATTCAGAATTGAAGGTCAGATAAAGAGCTTCACAGATAAGGAAAAGCTAAAGGAGTTCATCACCACCAAACCGGCATTATATGAAATGCTGAAAGGTATCCTTTAAGAAGAGGAAGAGGAAGAAAAAGGTAAAGATACAAATTATGAACAACAAATATGCACCTATCAACAAGTGAATCTAAGAATCAAGTGAATAAATAATCTGATGAACAGAATGAACTGTTGATTATAATAGAATCAGGGACATAGAAAGGGAATGGACTGACTATTCTTGGGGGGGAAAGGGGTGTGGGAGATGTGGGAAGAGACTGGACAAAAATCGTGCACCTATGGATGAGGACAGTGGGTGGGGAGTGAGGGCGGAGGGTGGGGCGGGAACTGGGAGGAGGGGAGTTATGGGGGGGGAAAAAAGGAACAAATGTAATAATCTGAACAATAAAGATTTAATTAAAAAAAAAAATAAAAAAGTTATTTAAAAAAAGAGATAACAAAACACACATGCACGCACACATGCACACACATGCACACGCACACACACACACATAAATAAATAAATAAATAAATAAATAAATAAATAAATAAATAAAAAGTTCTATGCCCTAACCGGTTTGGCTCAGAGGATAGAGCGTTGGCCTGCGGACTGAAAGGTCCAAGGTTCTATTCCGGCCAAGGGCATGTACCTTGGTTGCGGACACATCCCCAGTAGGGGGTGTGCAGGAGGCAGCTGATCAATGTTTCTCTCTCATTGATGTTTCTAACTCTCTACCCCTCTCCCATCCTCTCGGTAAAAAAATCAATAAAATGTATATATTTTAAAAAATAAAAAGTTCTAGTGCCCTCATGGGCAGGAAGAGGTGCACTTGTTTTGACTTGCGTTTCCCCAGTGGCTAATGATGCATCTTTTCTTGTACTTGTGGGCTTGTTTGGCCTTTGCATTTCCTTCTCTCTCCGTACATTGGTGTAGCTCCCTGTCTGGCTTTAAGGACAATTTCTGCCATGCATGCCACCATTGCTGTCCACCTTTATGTCATTCTCTGAGCATGTTCTTTACCTTTGTCACTGACTGGATTCTGTAGTCTTCCAATGCCCTCCTGTCTAGCTGGGACTGAAATGTAAGTTGCATCTGATTGGGTTTTGTGGTTTTGGCCCTGTGGGTACAGTATTAAGGTCACAAATTACTGAATATTTAAATGTCTCAGAAAGGTATAAAGAATATGGAATGCCTATAATTTACAATACTAGATGTAATCAATGTTAACATTTTATTTTCTTTCTGCTATTTTTTAAAAAAGAAAGTAAACATTACAGTAAAATTTGTTTTTAGTCATGATTACGTTCTTGACTAAATATATATATATATTTCCCCACTAAAAGGTTATATGCCTGGGATGTGACTTACCCACCATAACATGCCCAGTTAGTAATTATCAGATTACCTTGTGAGTTACTTTTTATAAAACCCTTTTCATCCAAACTTCCCCCTTTTGGCCATAAATCAATCCAAAGGATGCAATGATGGCCAGTCTTTTGGTTGGATGCTGCCTGTAGTCTCACAGCACTAGGAAAGCTCATCCTAGGCAGTTTCAGTATTAATGTCATCTTGTTGACCATTGGCGATGGGCAATACTGTAACCCTGGGTTCTGAGTTGAGGCTGAATTTTTTTCAAAAAGGGAATGCAGGTAAATGAAGGGCAGAAAGGGGGCTTCCAGTCCAGATGGCAGAGCAGGTAAATGCAACGCACTCCTCCATAGCCACATGAAAAATGCCATCATTGAGAACTGCCTTGAGTCCAGCTGAACAGAAGCCCTGTAACTAAGGACATACAGAAGAAGCCACATCGAGACTGGTAGGAGGGGCAGAGACATGAAACAGACCAGTCCTGCATCATGTGTGGCTGTTAAAAACTGGGAGGGATATCTTGGCTGTGGCAGTTCCTCCTGAGGAGCAAGGAATCCCAGCCCCACACCAGGCTCCCCAGCCCAAGGTTCCAGTGCCAGGAACAGACGTCCCCATGACTGTTGGCTGTGAAAACCAGCTGAGTGTGACTGAGGGCTCCTGGAGTCCCACGCGTTTCTCTTTAAGGGTCTGTGCATAGACTTACAGACAGAACTCACTCGCTTTGAACTCCAGCCCGGAGGCAGCAGCTCAAAAGGCATCAGAGACGTAGAGGAGGAACTGAATTGTCTGGCATCAGGGTGAGGGCTGCAGGGGCAGCTTTCTCCCTGACAGAAGTGCTGGCAGGGACCATTGCTCCTTTGCTGAGCTCTCCCACTGCAGGCAGGTGCCATATCAGAGTCTCCATCAACCTGCCTAACGCGGGTGGCCCCTCCCTGGTGATTCCCCAAGACCCTGCCCCACCCACTTGCAGGCCCACTCAACTTGCTTCCAGTGTCTGTTCATGCAAACTGCTTGTCTTGGCTCATGCTGTGGACGTTCCTGAATCTCTCCAAGGCTCACAAGTCCTAAACAAGAATCATCTGGCTTTGGCATGCCCCGTATCTCTTGCTAAGAGACTCAGGCCTGGCACTAGTGGCATCCAGTCCCCAACCCCCTCCAAGCCCAGCACAGTGGCAACAATCTGCAGATGACTTTGTAGCTCATACTGCGTGGCCCTGCCAGGGCAAAGGCAGTAACTGATCTTTGCCTGAACCTCCCCAGAGGCCCAAGAACCAACACACCTGGTGGACAGCTTCACACACCGGAGTGCCACCCAACCACCTTCATGAGTGACACACACAAGACTCAGCAGGCACCAGAGCCCACCTAAGTGAATCCTGCTTTATAAGTTCAGCCCCTGTACAACAGCTGTACTCACAGAGAATCCTTCCAACCAATCACCCTGAAGGTCAATCCTTCCCACTGACATTCCAACAGCAATCAAGGATCAACTGCAATAGCAGGGCACACACAATCCACACAAAACACACGCCTGGATGATGTGGCTCAGGTGACCAAGGAGACTGCAGCCCCAGTCCCCACAGGATACCTACTACATAAGGCCACTCTGCCAAAACTGGGAGTGTAGTAGCTCTATGTAATACATAGAAACAAACACAGGGAGGCAGCCAAAATGAGGAGACAAAGAAACATCCCAAATAAAAGAATAGAACAACATTCCGTAAAAAACTTAAACAAGCAATCTACCAGATACATCGTTCAAAACACTGCTTATAAAGATGCTCAATGAACTTGGGCAAAGAGTAGATGAACTCAGTGAGACATTTAACAATGAGATAGGAAACATAAAAGAGAATCAGTCAGAAATGAAGAAGACAATAACTAAAATGAATAATACACTAGAGGGAATCAATAGTAAATTAGATAAAATAGAGGACTGAATCATCAATTTGGAAGACAAGGTAGCAGAAAATACCCAATTAGAACAGCATAAAGAAAAAAGAATAGAAAAAAAAAAAGATAATTTAAGGAGCCTCTGGGAAAACTTCAACATTTACATCACAGGGGCACCAGAAGGAGAAGAGAGAGACCAATAACTGAAAACACATTTGAAGAAATAATGGCGGAAAATTTCCTTAACCTGGCAAAGGAAATAGACATACAAGTTTGGGAAGTGCAGAGAGTCCCAAGCGATATGAAACCATATAGTCCCACACCAAGACACATCGTAATTAAAATGCCAAAAGTTAGAAGGGATCCAAGATGGTGTGGAGTAGGTGGAAGTTACACTCTCCTCCTCTCAGGGCCAAACTGGAATTACAACTAAAATATAGAGCAATCAACCTGAATAACCAACGGAAGACTAGCTAAACACATCTTATAACCAAGGATCTACAGAAGAAGCCACATAGAGATTGGTAGGAAGGGCAAAGATGCAACGAGGGAAGGCCCCTGCAGACACCTGAGGGGGCTGAGAATCTGAAGGGCTGTTGCAGCTGCAGGGGTTCCCCGGGAGCAGTGATAGGTTTCAGCCCTATGCCAGCGTCCCCAGCTCAGAGCACTAGAGGTGAGAGGAGGTACCCATATAACATCTGGCTGTAAAAATCAGTGGGGATTTTGACTGCCAGGGAGAGACAGGAATTGTAGGAACCTTGGTGTCATCTTAAAGGGACAATGTACAAAGTATCATTTACAGTCACTCACCCTCCACTCTGATGGAAGGTGGAGAAGATGAGTCATGTGAGGAGAGATTGTGTTTTGTGGCTCTGGGAAGAGAGTGGAAGGGAGAGCTGCTATGGTCCTTGTGCTGAGTCCCTCTCCCACACCATAGATGTCATCTTCCTTGGGTTGAGCACTCGCCTCCATAGAGCATTAGCCTGGGGGAATGCAATAGCCCCTTCCTCCAGACTCCCTGTCACCTGCCCTGCAGAGCTCATGCCCTGCAGATAAGTCCACTGCCTGGGCCTAGGTGTAGCAGTCCGGGTGGACTTGAACCTCGTCAGTGACAGAGTTGTGTGGCTCTGGGGCAGAAGTTATTCCCCCCACCATCTCCCAAGCCAGGCCAACCACTCCCCCTCACAGTAGAACCACTAGCCTCACCCTCCCAACTCCCAGTGGCCTCAGGTTGCTGAGCTCAGGCATTCCAGTATGTCCAGGCAGAATTAGGGACAGACTGATTGTGTGGCTCTATGACGAGGACCATTTTTTCCAGTGCACACCAAACCTCCTTGCATATAGCCAAATCCTGTTTTTGCTGGCCTCACTCTGATGATTCCCTGAGACCCCACATGACCACAAAGCTCTGGGGGAAACTAGTGGGGGGAACTAGCTTCAGTGCACCCTGGGACTTTTGCTGAGTGGCCTCAGACCCAGCACTGGCACCGAGTTTGAACATATATCAATCTGGCTAACATCACTTGCCCCTGCCTACCTGGTGCTACTGAAGTCCTACCTCACGCAGCTGTGTACTGCCAGAGGCTCTTAGAGTGACTGAGCCCAACAGGCAGCAGGCCATTGGAGGCAGCTCTTGAGGTTCCTTGGGCCTTTTGATGATCTCCCTGTGCACTCTGTGCTGGTGGAAGCCAGCATTAGTGCACAGTGTGGCAGTTTCCACACTCCCAGGCATAGCCCAGGTAGTCACAGTCTCTGAACCGCTTTCTGGCTCCAAGCAGGTTGCCCAGGGCCAGTAACAGGCAGTGCCTGACACTGATCTGAACCAGTCCTTCCAAGAGCTCCCAGAAGCAACATACCCAGTGGCCAGCTTTTGATCACAACAGAGCAGGATCCAATTGGCTCCTTAAGCAGCACATTCAAAGGAAGGTCTTGGCAGGCACCAGCGCCTGCTGAAGCGAATTCCACTTGGTGTGGTCAGCACCCACACCAGCTCAACACTGTGGTCAGGGCTGATCCTCACATTCGGCCAGCCCGAGGTCAACCCCATGAGTACATGGGCCACCAGCAATCAAGACTCAATTACAACAAGGGGGTTCACATAATTCACACAAGGGACATTTCTGGAGCACCCGGCTAAGGAATCAAGGAGACTGCACCACTTGGTCCCACAGGACAGCTACTACATACTGGTAAGGCCACACTACCACGACGGAGAGACATAATAATAAAAATATATTAAAAAATAATACTTTAAGGGACATTTGGGACCACATTTAGTGTAACAGCATCTGAATCATAGAGATTCCAGAAGGAAAAGAGCAAGGGGTTGAGAATCTATTTGAAGAAATAACGAATGAAACTTCCCTAGCTTGGTGAAGAAAAAGTACACAAGCCCGGAAGCACAGAGAGTATCCAACAAGATGAAGCCAAAGAGGCCCACACCAAGACACATCAACATTAAATGGCAAAGGGTAAAGACAACAAGAGAAAGGCAGTTATTACCCACAAGGGAGCTCTCATAAGACTGTGAGTTGATTTCTCAAAAGATATTTCAGGCCAAAAGAAATTGGCATAAAATATTTAGAGTGATGAAAAACAAAGGCCTACAACCAAGACTACTTTACTCAAACTATCACGTAAAATTAAAAGATAAATTAAGAGCTTCCCAGACAAGAACAAGCTAAAGCAGTTTATTACCTTCAAATCAGTACTTTAAGAAAATTCACAGGATCTTCTTTAAGAAGAAGAAAGAAAAAAAACAGAGGAACATAGTTTTAATCATTTTAAATAAAAACGATGTAAGTGTTCCAATCAAAAGACATAGGTTAGCTGAATGGATAAGAAAGCACGACCCATCTATATGCTGTCTACTAGAGACCCCCCTCAACGGAAACCCCTGCCTCCGCTGTGGGCACAGCCATCTTTGTGATGGAGTGATGGTCAATTTGCATATTCCCTCTTTATTGTATAGGATAGTACTGGAAATCCAGCCACAGCAATGAGCCAAGAAGAAGAAATAAAAGGCATCCAATTGAAAAGGAAGAAGTAAACTTATTGTTTGCTGATGACATGATACTGTATAGAGAGACCCCTAAAGATCACACCCAAAACTACTAGAACTGATAAATTAATCCAATAAAGTAGCAGGATACAAAATAAGTATTCAGAAATCAGTTTAATTTTTATACACCAATAATGGGAACCTAAGAAAACAATCTTATTTACAATTGCATCAAAAAAATAAAATCAGCCCTAGCCCTTGTTGCTAAGTGGTTAGAGTATCTGCCTGCAGATTGAAGGATCATGGGTTTGATTCCTGGTCAAGGGCATATACCTGGGTTGCAGGTTTGATCCCCTGCCCTGGTTGGGGTGTGTGCAGGAGGCAACCAACTGATGTGTCTCTCTCACATCAATGTTTCTCTCTCTCTCTCTCTCTCTCTCTCTCTCTCTCTCTCTCTCTCTCTCTCTCTGTCTCTCTCCCCCTCTGCCTTCCCATCTTCCCTCCCACTGTTTCTAAAAATCAATGGGAAAAATATCCTCAGGTGAGGATTTATATATATACTAGAGGCCCGGCGCACAAAAATTTGTGCACTCGGGGGGGAGGGGGGGTCCCTCAGCCTGGCCTGTGCCCTCTCACAGTCTGGGACCCCTTGGGATATAACGACCTGCTGGCTTAGGCCTGCTCCCGGGTGGCAGAGGGCAGGCCCAATCCCTAGGTGCAGCCCCTGGTCGGGCTCAGAGCAGGGCCGATTGGGGAGTTGGGGCGCCGCCCCGTCATTCACAGAGCAGGGCAGATTGGGAGGTTGTGATGCCACCCTCAGTCACGCTCAGGGTAGGGCCAATTGAGGGGTTGGGGCACCGTCCCCTGTCACACTCAAGGCAGGGTCGATGGGGAGGTTGCGGCGCCACCCCCTGTCACGCACAGAGCAGGGCCAATCAGGGGGTTGGGGCGCTACCCCCGTCACACACAGAGCAGGGCCAATCAGGGGGTTGGGGCGCCGCCACTCTCACACTCAGGGCAGGGCCTATGGGGAGGTTATGGCTCTACCCCATCACACACAGAGCAGGGCCCATGGGGGGGGGGGGGTTGGGGAGCTCCCCCCTATCAGGCACAGAGCAGGGCTGCTCAGGGGGTTGGGGCCCTGCCCCCTGTCACACACAGAGCCGCAGGGCGATCAGGGGGTTTGGGCGCTGCCCCCTGTCATGCTGATCCCGGTGCCGGGAGGCATATTACCCTTTTACTATATAGGGTAGAAGCCTGGTGCGTGGGTGGGGCCAGCTGGTTTGCCCTGAAGGGTGTCCTGGATCAGGGTGGGAGTCCCCACTGGGGTGCCTGGCCAGTCTGGGTGAGGGGCTGAGGGCTGTTTTCAGGCTGGGAGTGACTGAAGTTCCCAACCGCTCCTTTTTTTCTTTTTCTTTTTTATTCTGGGCCAGCTTTACCTTGAGGCTTGGCTCCAGCTCTTAGGCCTCCAGCTGGAAGTAGGTTTCTGGCCTTTGCTTACAATGTTGCGATCCTGCTGGCTGAAGTCTGGCGGTATTTGTTACAATGTTTCTTAAACTGCCCGCTCAGAGGCCTGCAGCTGCAGGCGGGGAACGTTGGTTTCCTCCAACGATCCTCCGTCACTGAGGCAAGCAAGCCTCATGTTACTTTCAAGCTGCCTGGCTGCCGGCCGCCATCTTGGCTGACAGTTAATTTGCATATCTCGCTGATTAGCCAATGAAAAGGGTAGCAGTCGTACGCCAATTACCATGTTTCTCTTTTATTAGTGTAGATATATATATATATATATATATATATATATCCCTGAAGAAATAAATTGAAGAAAATACAAATAAATGGAAGTATATGCCATGCTCATGGACAGGAAGAATTAACATTGTTAAAAATGTTTATGCTATCTTGCCCTAACCGGTTTGGCTCAGTGGATAGAGCGTCGGCCTGCGGACTGAAGGGTCCCAGGTTCGATTCCGGTCAAGGGCATGTACCTTGGTTGTGGGCACATCCCCAGTGGGGAGTGTGCAGGAGGCAACTGATCGATGTTTCTCTCTCATCGATGTTTCTAACTCTCTATCTCTCTCCCTTCCTCTCTGTAAAAAATCAATAAAATATATTTTTAAAAAATGTTTATGCTATCCAAAGCAATCTACATATTTAACTCAATTCCTATCAAAATATGAATGACATATTTCACAGAACTAGAAAAATTATCAAATAATTTATATGGAACCACAAAAGACCCCCAAATAGCCACAGCAATCTTGAGAAAAAATAAAGTTGGAGGAATCACACTGATATCAAATATATTCTGGCATAGAAACACACCCATAGATCAACAGAACAGAATAAAGAGCCCAGAAATAAACCCATGCCTATATGGTCAATTAATATTTAACAATGGGGGAAAGACAGTCTATTCAATAAAAGGTGCTGGGAAAACTGGACAGATACATGCAAAACAGTGAAACTGGACATCCTTCTTACACCATATGCAAGAATAAACTCAAAGTAAAGACTTACATTTAAGATTCAAAACCATAAAACTACAGAAGAAAAAACAGGCAGTAAAATCTTGTACATTTTTCTTAGTAATATTTTTTCCAGACATATTTTCTCACACCAGGGAAACAAAATAAAAAATAAACAAATGAGACTACATCATAATAAAAAGATTTTGCACAGCAAAAAAAATTATCAACAAAAAGATAGCCCACTGAATGGGAGAACATATTTGTCAATGACACACATTTGTTAACGGGTTAATATCCAAAACTCATAAAGAACTCATGCAACTCAACACCAAAAAAAAAAAAAAATCCACTTAAAAATGGGCAGAGAACCTGAATAGACACTTCTCCAAAGAGGACATACAGACAGCCAATAGACATGTGAAAAGATGTTCAACATCACTAATCATCAGAGAAATGGAAATTAAAACCACAATGAGATATCGCCTCACATCTGTCAGAATAGCTACCATCAATAAAACAACAAGCAGTAAGTACTGATAAGGATACGGAGAAAAGGGAACCCTCAGGCCCTATTGGCAGGAATGCAGGTTGATGCAACCACTAAGGAAGACAGTATGGACAGTCCTCAAAAAATGAAAAAGAACTGCCTTGTAACCCAGCAAATACACTTCTGGGTATATATCGGAAGGTACCCAAAAGTACTAATTTGAAAAAATATATGCACCTCCATGTTCACTGCAGCATTACTTACAACTAGAAGCCCGTTGCACAAAGATTCGCGCAATAGGCCTTCCTTCCCCTGGCTGCTGGCACCGGTTTTGCTCCAGCACCCGGGACCTAGGCCTTTGGTCTGGCTGTAGGGGAGAAGCCAAGCCTCTTCAGTCTTCAGTCTTCACTCTTCACTCCGGCCAGAGCCTTCAGTCTTCGCTCCTCGCCTGCGTATGCAAATTAACTGCCATCTTTGTTGGGTTAATTTGCACAGTCACTCTGATTGGCTTGTGGGCGTAGCAGAGGGACACCAATTTGCATGTTTCTCTTTTATTAATGTAGATCAGGGGTCCTCAAACTTTTTAAACAGGGGCCAGTTCACTGTCCCTCAGACCGTTGGAGGGCCGGACTATAGTTTAAAAGAAAACTATGAACAAATTCCTATGCACACTGCACATACCTTATTTTGAAGTAAAAAAACAAAACGGGAACAAATACAATATTTGTATTTGCATGTGGCCTGCAGGCCATAGTTTGAGGACCCCTGGTGTAGATAGCTATGGTGTGAAAGAAACCCAACTACCCATCTTCTCTCTAGTTTCATTTTTAAAATTGATGTAAAATGTACATCACATAAATTTACCTTTTTAAAGTGTACAATTCAGTGGCATTAAGTACATCCACTCTAGCCGAGCCCCATGTGATTTTAATGCTCCTAGTATTTTGGCAGCTAGAACTAAATAATTTAATTATTAATTAGGCCTTTGTTCACATGTTAACCCCTCCTCCTGCTCAACTCATTTTGTCCTCACAGATGTAGTCAGAAGTTGTGTCGTGCTGTCTCATGGTCAAGCAGGAGGAGGTAACCTCAGGGTCTCGAGGAGAATTTATGGGTTTGTTTTGCAGAAGGAGAGAGATCTTCAGGGCAGCTGCAACCAGCTGCCGCCGCCCCGGAGTCTATGACAAAAGAAATGAATTCTCTCTCCGTTCCTGGAACTCCCTCCCTGCCTACTCCCTCGCTGCCTAAAAACTCCCTGCTTCTGCTTTCTGATAAACAAATTTGAGAGACCTCGCTCTCCAGTCCTCCCGACTCGGCCAAATCAAATAAACCTTTCACTGTCTTCGAGCACCACACCTCAATGTTTTGGCCTACCAGTGCATCAGCACACCAACCTGGATTTTGAGGGGTAATTTGGTCCCATCACCACCATCCATCCATCTCTAAAACTCCCTCCGCACTCCACACGGGCACATTAAACAGCACTCCCATCACCCCACTGCCCTCCGGCCCGTGACCACCGCGCCGTTCCTGTCTCCATGAATCTGACTGCCCCAGATACCTCAGAGAGGTGGGATCCGCAGCACTTGCCTCCATTTCATTTTATGTAATTTTGTCAAATTTTTCTTATTTTCTCTCTTCTTACCTTTTGTTGTTTCTGATTGGCTTTCATCGCTGTGGAAGTGTTTTCTCTCCCATTTCTTTCCTGAGTTTTAATTACTTGTCATCTCCTATAGTTTTATCTTCTTTAATCTCTTACAGCATTTTGGGGGCTTTTTCTCTAGTTTTCAAAGATTATGTTTCAGTCTCTCAAGAGATGGTGAGAATTACACATCTGGATTGTTCTTCCTTTGTAGAAGATTTTTACCTCCTCTTCCTTAGAGGTATCTGTGTGCGTGTGTGCGGAATCTATGCAGGGGTCCTATGTTTGTTCTCTTCTGTTACTGAACGGTGGACACAACAGCTGCGTCAGGCATGTCCTTGCCGGCGAAGAGTGTGGGAGGAGCTAGGACAGGTCTCCAGGGCAGTCGGAGGCTTAGATGCAGGTTTGCTGTCCTAACACTTGTCATCAACTCTGCTATTCCCAGCCATGGACATATATGTAAACAGCCATAAACATATGAACATGTGACCTTATCATTAGTCACCAGGGAAATGCAAGTTAAAATCACAATGAGACAGCATTACTCATCCACCAGAATGGTTATGTTTTAAAAATTGACATTATCAAGTCTTAGAGAAGCGGTGAAGCTACTGGACTGTCATATTACTGGTGAGGAATATGAATTGTTGGGAAATTATTTGATGACTGATAGTTAAACATGCGAAGGATTTTTTTTGCTTTCACCCAGAGATTCTGTGGTAGCGACTGGGAGGAGCGTCAGGACTCTGGCAATGTTCCGGGGGTAGGCGCGTCGGTGGCGAACTGTGACCACTCACTGCACAGTTAGAGCTTTGAGTTTACCTCATGTCCAGTAAAAGCGTAACGTTTATGCCCCCAGAAAGGTTTTTGCAAGGCCGAGACATTTGATTTCCTCAGTGTGACCAGGGAGAGCTTTCTTAAAGGCCAGGGCGAAGCAGACACTTAATTCTCTCAGCCACGGGCGCTCGGTTATAACGTAAGCCGGGCGTCTCTCTTCCTTCTGGCCCTAATGTGGTCTCCTAGGAAGTTGAATGACTTGCCATGACGTCCTCTCCCCCTGCAAGGAATACACCGCTGCTCCCACAGGCTTTCAGACCTTCTACCCCACGGGGGAATCCCCCCGAGGGCCTGGCCACAGAGTCAGGGAAATGTGCCAGTGGCTCTGTGATAAAAGTCTCTTTTGGTAGCAAGTGGCAAAAATTCAATTCGGGTTTTGGTTCCCTGACATTTGGAAGTGCATTGGCTTATGGGACTGTGAAGGTGCCTCACAGGTGTGCTTTCAGCTTCGAGCCTTACGCGGCCACCCGGGCCGGTCCGGCCTGCCCCTTGCTCCTTCCTCCGCATTCGCTCTGTTCTCAGCAGCTCTTGCCTTCCGCGTGCCAACGAGGGAGCTGCCCACAGAGGTAGAGCGCCCCGGGGAGAGCATGTCTCTTCCGCAATAGTTCTAGCAAAGCCCCAGAGAGGCTGAGGTCCGGCTCCAGCCGCCTGCGTATTCCTGAACCAATCGCTGTGCTGGGAAGGAAGGCTTGGTTCTCTGACTACATGTGGTCATATGTTAACCCTACGGTTGCGCAGGGGAGGGGTGATGGAGTCGATCACCCACAACAAAGAAACTGTGGTTAAGAACATAAAAAGGGGGCAGAGTAGGAAAAGGCCTGTGGGCAGGCCTACTGATACGACCACGGTCTACATTTCCTGAAGAAGTCGCTTGTGAGCATTTAGCCCGTAGTCCTGCATCCTGCCGAGGTGACTTCCTCAGCCCACGGCTACTTAAACCAATGAGTGTATCATATTCAAAACGCTGAGAGAATGGTTCACCTTGGAAATTTGGTAAGAGAATTCCCAGGCCTCTCTGGTTACATAAATATATCACATTGTTCTATTAAAGCATTTGGAGGTGGTTTTAAAATACGCACCACAAATCGCCATCAATTGACTTCTGCAGTAAAGAGCATGTTCCAGAGTTGGCGAGGAGTCAGACTCTCGGCGATTGTGCCATTAGAAGCAAAATAGATTCTTTTTAAAAAATGCTCACATCTTATTCTTAGCAGAGAAGCAGCTCTTTGCTACTCAGAGATGAACTTGCCTTGGATGATACTGATTTCTGTTCTATTTTCATGTTAAAATTCTGTTCATTATTTAAATTTTTTTTAAAAAAAATGGTGGCATGGCCCGGCTGTGGTGGCTCAGTGGTTGAGTGTCGACCTATAAACCAGGAGATCACGGTTGGATTCCCGGTCAGGGCATATGCCCGGGTTGCAGGCTCGCTCCCCGATCCTGCAGGAGGCAGCTGTCAATGATTCTCTCTCATCGTTGACGTTTCTCTCTCTCCCTCTCCCTTCCTCTCTGAAATCAATAAAGATTTTTTTTTTAAATTGTGGCATGATTCATACCTCAATTTGCCTAATCCCTTACATAATGTTTATTAGCTCAGGGTTAATGGTCACTCAGATCAGATTGAAAAGATGATTGGGAAAACTGTGAACTTTGAGCTAATTTAAAACATTGCTCCACAGTTCTAGATAGCTGTGCACAGGCCACCCGCGCAGTTGGCATGGCGTTGCTTTCAAGGCTTGGTGTGTTGGAGGCTACAGCTCTTCCCTGTGATGTCAGAAGATTGCTCACCTGCAGTCTCCCATTTAACGATGGCACTCCCGCCGGACTGTCCTCCCCCCCCCCCTTTTTCTTTTCCAAAAGAACACAGAGTAAAAGTAGAGGTAAAGTGTTGATGTTCGTGCCAATTTTCTTCCTTCCTTCCTTCCTCAAGAATCTCTTTAAGCCTCCAATGTTACAGGCTGTTGAGAAAACCACAACAGCGGAGAGCGCCAAGACACCGAGACTAGAGTGCTTGAGAGTTTACTGTTCATGCTTTCAATACTTTATTGAGTGCCTACTATTGGCCAGGTTCTATAATAAACACTGGTATTACAGTGAACACGAAAAAGCCCCTGACTTTTAAGACTTTCAGTGGGGATGACAGACAGAAACAAATAAACTAAAACGCGGCCAGGGACCGAGTAGCAGGCCACAGGGGGAATTTAAAGCCGCTGCTTTAGACACGGTGGTCGCGGAGGCTTCTTCAAGGAGGCAGCATGTGAGCAGAGACTGAACTGAGGTGACCGAGCCTCGGCGGGGAGAGCAGCAGAGTGCAGAAGCCCCGAGGGCCACGCAGTTAGTGCTCAGCGAGCAGCAAGGAAACCCTCCAACTGCGAGGATAATACAAAATGAGGCTGGAGGGGAGCTGGGGGCCACCACATCCAGGGCTTAGGGCCTGCGGTGCGGCTGGGGGTTCATTCTACCTAAACGACAGAGTAAGCCCCGGAAAGCTGTGAGCAGGGAAGGAGCACGGTCAAGGCGCCTTCGGAAGGATTACTGAGAGCAAGCTGTTCCAACCTGGTTCCCGCCAGGAAGAGAATCACTCGGTTCGTTCAGGCAGCGGGGACTTTAGGAGCCATGAATGGCAGAGGAAGACAGGTGGTACCGACCGGAGCTGCCACACTCCCCTGCTGGAACCCACGAGCCACCCCCGTTCCAGTGCCATCTGGAGACGCTGTCACGGCCACCCTCCACTTCCCGGGTGTGCCATCCTGCCCACGGCGGGCACTGCGAGTCAGGAGGCACCCGCCTCACTGCTCCTCGGAAGGGGCCATACACTGAATCCAGGAGCAAAAGGACCCCCCCCCCCCCTTCCTGCCTCATTTCCCGCTCGCGCCTCCTTCGTTAGAAGCTGGGGGCGTGAGAGCCTGGGCAGCGGTTAATCCGCTGGGGCACCGGCTGCCGGGCAGCACCCAGGCTGGCAGGTGAGGAGTTGAGAGCCGCGAGTCCAGTCGCACAGGGAGGCCAGGAGGGTGCGGTGCGCGCCCCGCGGAGGGTGCTCGGGACTGGGGCCCAGGCAGGCGGCTGGTTCCACCTGCTTTGGAAGACCGACACGTGGGCACAGGAGGCACCCTGCTCGAGGCTGCGTTTGTGTCTAAGTTCACGTGGAGATGCCTCTTGTAAGATCAAACAGACGAATGGGGTGCGGGTGGACGCGCCCCTCGGGGTCCCGGGGAAAGGGTGCGTCTCCAGGGGGGGCCCACAGCCTCCCCCACCGCCACCCTGGGGACGCGGAGGGGCTGGGCCAGGCCCCGGGGCGCCGGGGAGACGCGCGGGGAGGAAGAGCGAGGCCGCGCCTCCGGAGGCCGCGCCGCGCCTGCAGCCAGGGGGCCGAGGCTGCTCTGGACCCAACTCGGAGGCAGAGCGGGCGGCGCCTCCCCGCGGAGCTCGCCTTAAGGGAGGACGGGAAGGAGCGGAGGGCGGCGCGAGCAGGGCGACCTCTCCCCCGGCCAGGCCCGCGGGCGTCCGCACCCCGCAGGGCACCGAGCCCCGCCCGCCCACGGCCGGCGGGGAGGGGCGGGATCGGCCCCGCGGGCGGCGCACCCACTCTCCGCCGCGGGGGCCGCGCCAGCGCCTCCGGCCTCCCGCGAGCGCCCCGCCCCGCTCCCCCCACCCCACCGGCACCCCGGCCGCTCCGGATCCCCCCGCCACCACCCGTCCGGTCGGGAGGCCGCATCCAAACCCACACCCGCCCGGGGTCAGCTCCCGGCGTGGGCGGAGGGTGGTGGGCGGGGCCTCCGGCGGGGTCACGCGTCCCGCCCCGACCAATAGGCGCGCGGCTCGGGGTGGAGCCGGGCCCGGCGGCGGCCGGCAGTCCGGAGCGGCGGGTGCAGAGGACGCATCGGGCGGAGTGAGCGGGTGCGGCCGGGGTCCACCGCGGAGGGGCGCGGGGGGTGGGGGGAGCGAGCGGGGAGGAAGCGGGGGCGGCCGCCACGCCCCGACCCCCTGACCCCCTCTCTCCTCGGCGCAGGGAGCCATGGAGCGCCTGGTCCAGCGGGTGCGCGACGCTTTCCAGAGCGGCCGGTCGCGACCCCTGAGGTTCCGGCTGCAGCAGCTCGAGGCGCTGCGCAGGATGGTGCAGGAGCGCGAGCGGGACATCCTGGCGGCCATCGCCGCGGACCTGAGCAAGGTGCGCGGGCGCCGGGCCGGGCTGAGGACGCCCGGAGCGGGGACGGGGACGGGGTCGGCTCCGGCGGGGCGGGGGGCGCGGAAGGTGCCCCCCTCTCCCGACCGCCCCTGCTCGGACAGCCCCGCGGGCGCTTTGCAGACACAGGAGTGCGTGTGCTTTCTGGCTTCTGTTCGTGAATTGCCGTTTATAGTTTTGCCTGTTTTCTATGGCATTTATGGTCCTTTTCCCTAGGAACTTTTTTATATCCTGGATTTCGGTAATTTGTCGGCGTAATACATTGCAGGTATTTTTCTCCGAGTCTGTTTCTTACCTTTTAACTTTGTTTACTGGTTCTTTTGAAGAAAGAGGTCTATTGGTTGCCGTTGTTGCACTTAAATTTTCATCCGTGGCTGCGTTTTAGGTCAGTGCTCCTCCAGCTGGCGCACTGGCGACCCCTGGGGACCTCGTGAAAATGCAGACTGAGGCTCGGAGGTCTGGAGGCGTGTCTGAGAGTCCGAGTTTCTGATAAGCTCCCAGGTGACACCAGGCGCCTGTTTTGGAACCAAGCTTTGAGTAGCAAGGTTAGGGTGGTGCTTAGGGCATACATATATATCCCCCTGTGTTTTCTAATAATATTGTCATTTTGGTTTTACTTTTTCTAAATTGTTGATTGTATTACAGATATCTCCTACCCACCTCCCCCTTTATGTTTTTACTTTTTATGTTTATTCCACAGGGAACAAGATTTTGCTCTGGCCTTGTGAGTCTCCCTCTCCCCACTTCCCTCAAAAGATTATTTTGAAGGGTAGTAGTATCTTAGAGTAGTAACAACAGGAACTATAAAATTCCCTTTAGTGTGCTTTAGGTGAAGGGCTGTGGTATCAAATAAACAAGATGGACTAGTTAAGATTTCAAAAAAGTCTGAATCATTTATTCTACAAGCATGAAATGTTTGTGTGAATCTATCTTCCTATATAATAAAATCCTAATATGCAAATTGACCGAACAGCAGAACAACTGGTCTCTATGACATGCACTGACCACCAGGGGGCAGATGCTCAATGCAGGAGCGGCAGCACTAAGGACCCCTCAGGGGATGTCCGACTGCTGGCTTAGGCCCGCTCCACACTGGAGGTCAGACATCCCGCAAGGGGTACCAGAGTGCGAGAGGACACAGGCCGAGCTGAGGGACCCCCCCCCCATAGTGCACGAATGTTGTGCACTGGCCTCTAGTCTATATAATAAAAGCCTAAGCAACCATTAAGGCAGAATGACCAGAACAACTGGTTGCTATGATACACACTGAACACCAGGGGGCAGACGCTCAGCAGGAACTGCCCCTGGTGGTCAGTGTGCTCCCACAGGGAGACCGCCACTCAGCCAGAAGCTGGGCTCACAGCTGGCGAGCACAGAGGTGGTGGTGGGAGCCTCTTCTGCCTCCGCAGCAGCACTGAGGAGCAGCAAGCAGGCGGGTGGTTAGGAGCGAGGGGTCCCAGACTGCGAGAGGGCACAGGCCACACTGAGGGACCCTCCCCACCCAGGGCCTCTAGTGTGTGTGTGTGTGTGTGTGTGTGTGTGTGTGTATGTATATATATCCTACATAATAAAGAACTAATACGCTAATTAGACCGGACAGTGGAATGACCTTCACAGACGACCAGTGGGCGGGGCTGCAAGGGCCGAGCCCCTTGATGCATGAATTTCATGCATTGGGCCTCTAAAAAAAAAAAAGAATGACAAGTCGCTGTGACACACACTGTGGCAGCCAACTGGCCCAATCGGTGCCCTGATTGGCCCCCCCCCCAATCTTCTTCAGTCCCTCCCCCCGCTGGCCCAGCCCCCAATCGGCCCCTCCACCCCAATCAGGGTCAGGGCCAGATGGCCAACATCCTGTGTCCCTCCCTCCAGCTGGCCCGGCCCAGCCCTGATGGCCCTATCGGGGCAGGCTGGCCTGACCCCACCCATGCACGAATTCATGCACCGGGCCTCTAGAGAGTGTGTGTGTGTGTGTGTGTGTGTGTGTGTGTGATTACTAAAGAAATACAGTAACTTCCTTGCCCTCAAGAGTTTTAAATTTGAGAGACAAAATATACACAGATAAAATACGAGAATAATTATAAACTACTATATTAAGGTGAAATATTAAGATGCAGGTCAAAAGCATAATTGCTATGGTTTATAAAGTGTGATCAAGGCAAGCCGTTATTAATCAGGGAAGTCATCCTGAAGGTAATGTTTAAGCCAGGTTTTAAATGCCTTGGGTGAGTAAAGAGGTTTTAGAGGGATTGAGTCTATTAGAGAGGGAGTTAGCAGGTCTGACAGCTTGGAGGTGCACAAGGCATCTGAATGGCAAGCCAGCTGGTCTGATCATGGCAGTGTGCCCTGCAGGTGTGCCTGGCCTGAAGTTTCTGACACTCGGGGTTGAGTGTGTCGTGCTTATGCAAGGTTTACTGTGACTCTCCTGACAGAGTGAGCTGAATGCATACAGCCAGGAAGTCATTACCATTCATGGGGAAGTTGATCTCGTGCTGGAGCAGCTTCCTGAGTGGATTACTGCTAAGCCAGCCAAGAAGAACCTGCTCACCATGATGGATGAGGCCTACATCCAGCCAGAGCCTCTGGGGGTCGTCCTGATTATAGGGGCTTGGAACTACCCCTTCGTTCTCACCATGCAGCCACTGATAGGAGCCATTGCTGCAGGTCTGATGTCAGCTTATGTCTTTATACCTTTTCAGAGGGTCCTATTCTCCTTGATTATAAATTAAGGATGGTGGCTAATTAACTACATTAGCTTTGATGGCATGCCTTCGTTTACACCAAGAGAATTTAAGAATATAAAGGCGTGAGTGGAATTGGAGTCAGGAATCCATATTCTAATATGGTTTCAGTTGCCAGCTGTGGCCGTGGATGAACCATTTGATTCTGTCTGGCCATTTCTTCATTCAGATAAGGGCTCTGGGAGCAATGCTGGCCTGGGTTTATAGTAAATGCCCAGAGATTAATTAAGGTCTCCTTTCTGCAGGATCCAGAATGGCAGCTTTATGTTGACAAGGCCTGTTTGCCCAATAATTCCAGGGCAGAGAAGAAAGTCCAGGCGTGGGAGTAGGAGAAAAATGATTGGAAGATAGAGGAGTGGGGGTGGTGAGTGATCGGAAGATAATGAGAACTAGAAAGTTAGCATTGGAAAAGAGAAACTGAGACAAGTTCTTGGGCTCAGGAGGAAGAACAGAATTAGGAGCAGCAGAAATAATTGGCGTCCTTAGCCTGTACTGCCTGCATGAACACCATTTTGGTAGCTATTAAACATTTAATCAAGTATTAGATGATACTGTTCTGCTTTTTGCTTTGTTTAGGAAATGCTGTGATTATCAAGCCTTCTGAACTCAGTGAAAATACAGCCAACATCTTGGCTGAGCTCCTCCCCCAGTACTTGGACCAGGTAAGAATGCCTTGGCCGTCTTCGGCACATCTCTTTGTTGTGGGAAACGCCCATTTGACCTCGCTTCCAGTCATGTCATGGATGGCTGGGGATCAGTTTGCAGTTCCCTTAAGCCTCCAACAGTTGGCCTCATAAAAGAAGTTGGCTCCAAAAACACCTTAGAACAGCTCAGCTATTGTGTTTATGCATTACATTTGAGCCAATGGCTTCATGGGCACCCCTGCCACTTACAGATGCTCTTCTGCCTTCGGCATTTGCTTGATCTAACGGGGTTTTAGGTGTGTTCAGTTGGTGAATTATTTAATGAGGGACTAGCACAGCGCTGGGTTCTGACCACCTCTTAGTGGAGTGTGACTATATAAGAACACTTCGCTTTAGAACGGGCCTGTTCGTGGCATGAAGCTCCAGGGCGGAAATGGCCTCCCAAACCAGAGCTGTCCCTCGGGTTAGTGCTGGCATTTAAGAGTGTCCGCGTTGAATAGGGCAGATGCGCTCCCGACCACAGCTGCTCCGTCCCTGTTCGAGCCGGAGGTCCTCCCGCCAGCGTCACGGAGCTGGCACTGTTGAGTTCTGCGTGGAATGGCTGCAGGAAGGAGCCCTCATTTGACTGCCTTTGGGAGGCAACTTGGAAATATCACACTTGTAGTTGTCCACGTGGATTTATAATCTAACTCCGGCCCTTGGAATAATATTGCTCTTTGTTGTCTTAACCACAGAACAGGTTTGTTCTAATAGCTGTGGTTATCTAGCTCCGAAGGACGGTGAAAGCAGAGAGATGTCGTGGGTTGAGTAGGATTAGGAACCAGAGGACAGAGGTTGCAGGGCCTGCGTCGCCCCTCAGCAGGGGTAAATTCTTCACTTTCTGACCGTCCAGATGGGCATAGTAACGCCCGCCCTGCCTCCCTTCGCTGTTGGGGCATCGATCACACATGCTCTGTAGATTAAGCCATACGCAAGTTAAAACGAAACAGTCGGGCAGCTGAACTCTGAAGTGAATGAGGACTAATTAGCCCTCCTAATTAGCAGGAGACCTAATTAGTGGAAACATGAGGTCCACAAACCAACTGTTACTTCATGCCAGCACCTCAGGATGTTCTGAACACACCTCCCTCCGTCTTCCTCGTCGTCTGTCCTCTGTCGTTGCCCTTCATGTCGCTTTTCAAAATGCACTTCTGCCATGGCAGTGCCGGTGACCGCACAGCCCTGTAAGGGCTCGGCCCCAAGCCTGGGACTTCTCCCAGTAACAGACGAGGAAATTGCCAAAAACACGTAAGCTCGTAAGTCACAGAGCGAAGAGCCGGTCAGACCTGACTTCAGAGCGAGTGTTCCGCCTGCTGCGCTTTGCATCGCAGTCCTCAGCAGGCAGCTGCTTGGTTCCCACCATGGGCTAGCCCTGCGCTGTGTTGTGGAGCGGAATGTTCAGGTTCAGACGTTAAGGGGGACCTGGTCCGCAGTCATGCGTAGCAGCCACTTTTTCTCACCTAAATCCTCAACTTGCACAGTCCCCGTCTTATACATTTCCCTGGCCAAGTCCAGCCATTTGCTCTTCTGCGTCTTCATTGCTGAGCTCATGTAGAAACGCCGCACTCTCCAGTCAGTGCCACTGTGGGGGGTGGTTCCCAGGTGCCATGGGAGTCTGTCCCGCCCTTGTCCTCCGTCTGCCCCTCTTCTATCCTCACGGGGCTGGTCTCCATCGTTTCTTGGTTTTACTGAATATTTTATGTCCATGTTGAAGAAACTGCTCGTTAGGCAATTGGATTAGTTTGGCAATGCAAATGTTTATCTTTCTTTTTTTAAAAGATTTTTAAAAAATTGAATTTAGAGAGAGAGAGGAAGGGAGAGGGAGAGAAACATTGATCAGCTGCTGCCTGCATGCCCCCCCAGCCCCGGGGGGGGGGGGGCGGGGGTTCGAGCCCTGACTGGGAATTGAACGGGCAGCTTTGAGGTGGGTAGGACAACGCCCAGCCAGCCGAGCCACACCGGCCAAAGCTGTTGTTCTTTCTTTAAGGACCTGTATGTTATGGTGAAGGGTGGCGTTGAGGAAACCACCGAGCTCCTAAAGCAGCGGTTCGACCACATTCTCTATACTGGAAGCACTGCGGTGGGGAAAATTGTCATGGCAGCTGCTGCCAAGCACCTGACCCCTGTGACGCTGGAGCTGGGCGGGAAGAGTCCGTGCTACATCGACAAAGACTGTGACCTGGACGTCGCCTGCAGGTGAGCTGGCTCCCTGGTCAGGGGGGCTTTCCCAGCACAGAGGGGACTTTTCCTACCAGGTTGATGTGTCCTCTTGCACTGGAACCCTACGCCTCTGGCCCGAGAGACATGAAGCTTTGGTGGTTGATGTCCTCATGGGTAACAGAATTCTTGCACAAACTGTCTCCTCCTGCCACTGCCAGCAGCGATGCGCAGTAGGTCCTCACTCCCTAGGAGTCACGGGAGGGGTCTTCTGTACTGAGATTATAGATCTACAAGAAATTCTACTTTCCTGCTGGTCGGTGATCCAGGAAGTAGGTAATCCGAAGTATTGTGTATGCCTAATACAATGCTGACATTCCCAACAGAAAGGGCATTCTGTCCATTTCTTAGCTGAGTTCCTTTGTTGATAAAACCAGTATTACTTATCTTTTAACTTAGATTAGCATTTTGCATCTGGGAACTAGAAAACAAAAGGTGTCAGGTTCTCTCTGCTAACTCAGGTTTCGCTAGCAGGAAGGACCAAAACCCAGAGGCTGTGTGCTCAGGGTGGTGTGGCTCCTCTCCCTCAGAGACACGGAGCGAGGGGGAGGTAATGAGGCTTCGCTGGGGTCCGGGCTGCCTTCGTCAGCAGAAGTCTGCTTTTTTGCCAGAATATGGGACCCTCAGTTGGAGAACGTTCGTGTCCCAGACTTTGACCCATCCATGGGCACAGCTTTCAGGGGGAGTGGCTGCTGTTCTGCGTGCCTGAGCATCCTGCCAGCAGGACTAAAGCCGCAGCCAGGAGGGCAGAGCCTGTGTGGAACTCCTGCCGTCCCTCATGTCCTTCTGGCTGGAGTGGGGGAGGAAGAGGGTGGAGAGGCTGCTTCTCTCTCCTGTAGCAGGCAGTGGTTTCTCTGCGCGCCAAGGACTGTTCCCCGTGAGTTGGCATGAGAATTTCCCCGTTCCTTAGAGCACTCACATCAGTTGGAAAATGCACTCCAAGTTCCAGCCAGCTGATTTAGAGACGAATTCTTAAAATATTTTTATTTTTATAAAGATGGCCAAATGCCCTGGCTGGTGTGCTCAGTGGTTAGAGCATCAGCCTGCGCATGGAAGGGTCACAGGTTCGATTCCCAGTCAAGGGCAGGTACCTGGGTTGCAGGTTCGATCCCTGGCCCTGGTTGAGGCGCATGCATGGAGGCAATCAATCGATGTGTCTCTCTCACATCGATGTTTCTCTCTCTCTCTCTCTCTCTCTCCTCCCACTCTCCTTCCTTTCCACGTTCTCTAAAAATCAATGGAAAAAATATCCTCTGGTTAGGATTAACAACAACAACAAAGGATTACCAAGTAAGTGTTTGCACACATGTTAGTTGAAAACATTCAAACAACACAAAAGATGTAACAAATGAAGAGTAGACTTAATCCCGTGGCTCTGGGCTTTTCCCCTTCAGACGCATAGCCTGGGGGAAGTACATGAACTGCGGTCAAACCTGCATTGCTCCCGACTACATTCTCTGCGAACCATCTCTCCAGAGTCAAATCGTGCAGAAGATTAAGGAAACCGTGAAGGTGAGTGTGTAACATGTCTGACTCCGCTGGTTTCATGAAGATGAGTCAGATCAGCTGTTTGCAGGCACTATCCTTATACCCTCCCTTCCCCGGGAAAATCCCAGTAGTCTGTGTGACTACGTTAACTTCCTGGCCAATTAAAAATGCTCCCTTTCCGTGGAGTGCCTGCCGGGAGGAAGGGTGGGTTGGTGTTACGTCCGCTTGTCTAATTGATTTGTTGATGGATAAACTGGTTAGTTGTGGTACATGCTTTAAAACAGCAGTTTCAGCCTTTTTCATCTCATGGCGCACAAACGAGTTACTGAAATTCTGCGGCACACCAAAAACTATTTTTCCCCCCAATTTGATGAAAAAAATAGGTATAGTTTTGATTCGTTCACACTGGACGGCTGTTGTGTTGGCTGCTGTCATTTTTTTATCTGAAAAGCTAAAGGGAAAGCGGTCAGTGCCCCTGACTAAATAGTCGGGTATTGCATGTTTTAAAAACGCTTGCTGCACACGGGTAAATAACTATGTGTGTGGTTTTGAGAGAGTGTTGCCAGGCCTTTGAGTGTAATCAGGTGGCATGGTGGTCATGCTAGTTACGGTTGCCGGTGGTTGTGTATGTGGTGTTTGGAGGAGTGAGTTAATCAGCCACCCATTTCTGGTATGTTCTTGAATGGTTATTGGTCTTCCAGGTGTTTAAAGTCAGGATCTCTAGGGAGGAAATCAAGGAAGGCTGTATGGGAGTGTCCCCAATGCCTTGAAGAAACACATGATTTGGGTTGAAGAAAGGAATGGGATAGACCAGTGTGACGAGTTCCCCAGTGGGAGGGGTCACTAAGCCCCCTGGGTGGGAGAAATTACTGGAACAATCGTTGTTCACTTGACAGATGCTAACTGAGCACTGAACAGAGGGTCAAGAACAGAGAGCACCGCTTGCAATCCGAGAACTGACCTGTACACCAGGAATTTAGGGAAGTGCAGTGCCCCAGGCAGGGCCACTGGGCCTCAGGTGCCAAGGGGCTTGGACAGAAGTGATGGGACGGAAGATGGAGCCAGATGAGGAGAAAATGAAAGGAGCATTGGCCAGACTCGGGGAATGTGAGATGGCAAAGAGGGGATTAAAAATCCCTGTGAGACGATGAGTCCTTGAGAATCGGAAGTTGTGTTTTGTTGAGAATGGTGGCGAACTGGCTTCAAAGGAGTAAGACCCCGTGGGCTTTGAGACATTTATTCTCTGAGCACAGTTCTCAACTGAGGTCCCCAGGGAGCCATGTAGGAACAGTTCCCTGTCCTCACCCTCCAGCTGTGGCTCAGTTGGTCTAAGGTGCCACCAGCATGGAAAACCGTGGTTGGTGGCACGGGGGGGGAGGGGGCAGGAACATACATGTCAGCAAGCTGCTGGGATGATTTTTGTTTGTTTGGGGGCGGGTTGGTTTGTCTGATTTGAGAGGACGTTTATGGAAGCCGGGGCAGTGAAACAAGGGGCGCTTAGGAGAGAGGCAGCAGCAGGAGAGCCTGGGCTGGGCTGCTCTGGCTCTCTGGGGAGTCAGGGAAAAGGGGCCTTGGAGACAGGTTCAGGGGTCCCCTGGTTGCAAGTCTCCTGGGGTCCCTTGGAGTTTTGGAGGTGCCCGCCTGAGCGGGAAGGAAGGCGTGGCCGCTCCTTGCTGGAGAGTCTTGCCCAGGCCTGAGCTGTGTGTGGAGGTGGGCAGCAGTGCTCATTTTGATTGAGAGTAAGCTGAGAGCTGTCATGAGGCTTTGAAGTGATGCAGCAATTCAGTCATTTCGTGTTTGTTTTACATAATAAATATTGATTCTATGGCCTTAGAGGTTCTTGCCTTGTTCAGTTGACCGGGCTGTATTTTGATCTGCGTGGTTGCCCTGTCATCTGTGACGGGTGGGAATGCCTGTCTCGAGAACATGGAAAACGATGGAAAAGCACAGAGCTCAGCCACCTGCATGCAGACGGCTGGATGGTAAATAGTCTAGGCTTTGCAGGTCCTGGGGTCTCTGCTGCAGCCACAGCTCCGTGCAGGGAGCAGCCACAGCCAAAGGGAAGCAGGGTCCTCAGATGGAGCAAGACCTTCTACCCGCTCTCGCGGCCCCCGCTCGGGCTCGGCCCACAGGCAGACGCCCGAGGTCCCTCTGACCCGGAGACCGTGGAGAATGACAGGCGTGTGCAGCTGCTTGAACTCCTGTCCTTGACATGCCAAGAGGCCTGGACGTGCCTCGATGGCAGATTCTCCGTGACTTGCCGCGGGTGACGTCCGATGAAGCCATTCTAAGTGGGAAATATAAGTGGAAGTTGGTTTGGCACCTAACCTGCTGAACATCCTCGCTTCGGGCGGCGGAGCTTAAACGCGCTCAGCACTCACATTAGCCTGCTCTTGGGCACAGCCACCCGCTGCCGCTGCCCAACCGGAGCTGGTGCACACCGCACCTCACTGGCCCGGGAAAAGGTCAAAGTTCCAAGTACACTTTCTGCTCAAGTTGTGTCACTTTTGTGCCGTCAAAAAGTCAGAAGACCTAAAGTTGAACCCTCAGAGTTGGGAACAGTCAGTACCATTAAAGCACTTGGTGGGGGGAGATGTGATGATATAAAACCAGGTCGATTTCTGAGCACGAGTGGACTTTGTACTTTTAAAGAAGTTGAAATATGGGTCTTTTGTGACAGTTAAACACTGTTGTTTTAAATAGGAATTTTATGGAGAAAATATAAAAGAATCTCCTGATTATGAAAGGATCATCAATCTTCGTCACTTTAAGAGGCTCCTGAGTCTGCTCGAGGGACAGAAGATCGCTTTCGGTGGGGAGACGGATGAGGCCACCCGCTACATCGGTGAGGGGGCCCCTTCCTCACGGGAGAGGGCAGCTGGACCGTGTGTACTGACACTGAGCAAACAGATATTTAGTGTAAAATAAGCTTAAATGCTGCTTCGGGTAGGCTGTACGGATGATCACACACACACTCACGGTTAACTATACCACATGTGTTGCACCAGCTTTTCTGTATTGACGCATATTTTTCTTCCTAACTACCCCGAGAAGCAGAACTCTGTAATTACTTCCAGTTTACGCCTGGAAAAACGGCTCAGAGAAATAGCTGAGCCATCATTCCACAACTAGCCACTGGCAACGCTTTCGCAGAAATTATTTTTTGATCTGTCATGCTTGACATTATTGGTTCACTTTCTGTGGCTTTTATTTTCTGCCATAAGCCTGTATTCGTTTTGAATTTTAAGCACCTTTTCCAAAGTAACATATAACAGAGGAATGACACATTGAGTTGGCAGAAAAGCTGCCCGGACCAGCTTTTCTGCTCTTATCAGGTAGGATGCTGCGCATTACAAAACCCGCTTAAAACTCACAGGGCTCCACCCATCAGGAAGACTGCTCTAGGATAAGGAGAGCTGAGTGCCGCCTGTGAGTTCAGTGGCTCAGTAATACCTCAGGAAGCCCCCGTGGTTGGTCTTTCTGTCCTCCATCCTCAGCGTGTTGACTTGCCCACCACTTGGCTAATCAGTGGCCAGGGGGATGGTCATTCATGATTAGCTCAGACTAGTCAGGAGCTTTCCTCTGACCCGGAGTCAGGGTCACCTGATCTGAGCTCATGGCTATGCGAGGAGGGTGGACACCCACACCAAACCCGTTCTCTGACTTGGGGGAGCACGGATGGGGGTGCACATGGACACCCCTGAGTGCTGGCAGAACCTGGTCGGAGATGAGGAGTCAGGGAGGCTCACAGTCGCTGCCGTCAGGTGCTTCTTTCGTAGTTGACCGTCCAGCGTGTGACAGGTCCCTGGGGTGTGCTGATGCGCCAGGAGGCTGGGGTGCTCGCCAAGCTCCTTCCGCGTCCACAGTGCCTCCCTGTGCCCCTGCCCGCAGTGGATGGAGCACTGAGCTGAGGGCGAGGGAATCTTGGCCATTTAAGTATGTTTTCTTAACGTGTAACCGAATGGAATGCAGGTCAATGAGACTGCAGGAAAACACTTGTAAGAAGTGTTGATGTGACCCAGAGGGGCTCTCTGTGCTCCCAGAGCTGTGCAC
The DNA here is from genome assembly GCF_963259705.1 of Myotis daubentonii. NCBI lineage: Eukaryota > Metazoa > Chordata > Mammalia > Chiroptera > Vespertilionidae > Myotis > Myotis daubentonii. The sequence continues at coordinate 4,681,166 of NC_081855.1, forward strand.
ACAGCCTCCTGTTAGGCGTGTGCTGTGACCAGGGTTAAACATGAGCAGGATGCATCCAGGCACAGCTCTTTCTCTTGGTTTGCATGGTGACCCCGAGTCAGGTGCTTGCAGACACTCAGTTAGCACAGGCTCGTCCCATACTCGGGGCTTTCCCGGGCGGGTCCTTGGGGGAGGGAAGGGATGGCGAGGTGGCCTGCTGAAACGGTGGGCGGGGCGGGGGGGGGGTTGCATCTCTGTCTCCTGTAGCATTTTCATTTGCTTATTTTGTTTTCAGCCCCAACAATACTTACTGACGTTGATCCTGAAACCAAGGTGATGCAAGAGGAAATTTTTGGACCAATTCTTCCAATAGTGCCTGTGAAGAATGCAGATGAAGCCATAAAGTTCATCAATGACCGCGAAAAGCCATTGGCTTTCTATGTGTTTTCTCATAACAACAAGGTAAACGTTACAGAGCGCAGCACACTCACAGCCACTATTGTAAGTCCGGGGCCCTTTGGCAGCAGAGCCAGTGGTGTATTTTGTGTGATACTAGGACCCACCACCTCTTCTCGGGAAGCGTGGGGCTGTGGTGACTGCCTACCCCCTGGGGGTAGAACTCCAGGGTGAGTGTCCGAGCCTCCCCTGTAATCGGGAGCCTCAGGGGCCGGCATTAGAAGCTTTTCTGTGCCGCACTCAGGGCTGGGGGGCAGCAGTCTCTGGCTGCCGGGAGGTGGTGCGATGTCTTTAGCTCCTCCTTGCTGAGCGCTTGCCGTTGGGGGGAGCGTCCGGCAGGTGAGCACTGCACGTGTGACCCCAGCCTGGGCAGCCGCACCCCTTTTCTGAGTGGCTTGCCCAAGTGCATTACAAGGGGACTGGCTGCTGCTGAGGGGCAGGGGCCTCGAGGTGGGCACGCGGGGTCCAGAGGCTGATGGAGCCGGCGGTCGAGGTCTGAGGCGCTCCCCGGTGCAGCGCTCGGGTGTGGGGAGACGGTGTGCGGGCTGCGTGAAGAGCGGGCTGGCCACGCGCAGGCCTGACATCTCAGAGGCCGTAGTGGAGATGCGGCCTGGAAGCTCAGGTCCCGGGCAGGTGCGCTCGGTGGGTGGCCTGTGCGCAGTCCCACGGCGTTTCCGGTGAAGCGCCCGGGCCGGTCGGCTCCCGGGTGACGTGGCACTGACCCGTCAGGCCTCACTGTCCCCATTCGGGTCTTAGGACACCGTTTCTTCAGAAACTGGGTGCTAAGTCTTACATATTTGTTGCATTTCATAAAAGCTAAATGATATCTAGAAGTCATACTCTGTAACTTAAAGCAGAGGTGGAGAAGTAGTAACAGTTTAAAAAACCAGAGTAGAGACCGGACCCTCCCTTATTGTTAAAAAGGCTTCGCTGCCATTTTGGGGGTCCAGCTCGAAGGGCGATTCGGGGCTGCCTCCGTGAAGTGCTAGCCGTGCGCCTGCCAAGTTCAATAGGGGTCACGTTTGCTGTCTGCCCTGTGCGGGCGCCTCTCCTGTACGGGCTCATGGTTTGAGAAGAGCAGGGGCTCCCCGAGTCCTCTTGGAGGTGAAGCGCGGCTCCCCCCTGCCCGTGTGCAGCCTGAAGCGCTGACCCAGCCTCGCTCTGTCCCTCAGCTCGTCCGGCGGATGATTGACTGCACGTCCAGCGGGGGTGTCACGGTCAACGACGTGATCATGCACTTCACGCTCAGCTCCCTGCCCTTCGGAGGCGTGGGTGAGTGTCCCCGCGCCGCCCCAGCCGCCGCGCTTTCCGCGGGTGGTCCTCTCCGAGCGCCCTCCCGGCGCCCGGTGGCAAGTCCTCTTCCTGCTCCCTCCCGGCCCTCTGCTGGGGCTCCTCTCTGTCCTGCCACCACCTTTCACCCTGAGTAGCACCTGCCACGGCCTCCAATTATTTTGTTCCTTTTGTTGCTTTACGTGTTGATTGTCCTTCTCCCACATTTAGGGGATTTTGGAGCCAGCAGTCAGGACCCTCCATCTTGGTTAGGGAGGTAGTGAGTGGCAGGGGAGAATGCCAGGAGCACAGTGCCAGGCTGCTCGCCCTGAGCTGTCCCCTGGGCACTCACCTCGGTGGCGCTCTGGGGCACAGCCTGTGGCTCCCTCTGGGCTGTCTGCCTCTTTCACACCTGGGAGGACTGACTTGACTTTTTATTTAAGGAGGGAGGGATCTCTTGGGGGTCGAGCAACATGATCTGCTGATGGACTGGAGTGTTTGGGTGTGGAGGGAGGTGGTGAAGGAAGGAAAGGATGGTTAGTGAGATTTGGGCTGTAGTTATGTGGTCTCACTGACCACATCTTTCAAGGATTAGAGCAGACTCCGTTGTGTCTGGTTCCTCCGTGCCCACAGGATCCCGTGGTGCCCTGCAAGCCACAGGGCCGCTAAGTGCTGATCCAGTGACGGGCTCAGTCCTGTCTGACTGGGTGCATTTGGCACCACTGACCAGATGCTCTTCTTTGTAACAAAACAAACCTTCCCCCAAATGGCTTAGTAAGAAAACTCGGGAAAGATAGAGGAGCCCAAAGAAACAAACTCAGATTACCCATAACCCACTGGCTAGAGATAGCCTCTGCTGATGTCTTTCAAGTTCTTTTCAAAATGCTGACCTTTTGATCCATGTTGCCAGATTTCCCTGACGCTTCAGCTGCCATCTAAGTGATGGACCAGTGAACTGCCTCCCGGCACTGGGTGTCCTGGCTTTGCCACGGTCCCGCACACGTGATGGCCTGTGCCACGGTCCCGCACACGTGCTGGCCTGTGCCACGGTCCCGCACACGTGCTGGCCTGTGCCACGGTCCCGCACACGTGCTGGCCTGTGCCACGGTCCCGCACACGTGCTGGCCTGTGCCACGGTCCCGCACACGTGATGGCCTGTGCCAAGGTCTCGTACATGTGATGGCCTGTGCCACGGTCCCGTACACGTGATGGCCTGTGCCACGGTCCCGTACACGTGATGGCCTGTGCCACGGTCCCGTACACGTGATGGCCTGTGCCCCGGTCCCGTACACGTGAGGGCCTGTGCCACGGCGCCGCACACGTGATGGCCTGTGCCACGGTCCCGCACACGTGGTGGCCTGTGCCACGGTCCCGTACACCTGATGGCCTGTGCCACGGTCCCGTACACGTGATGGCCTGTGCCCCGGTCCCGTACACGTGATGGCCTGTGCCCCGGTCCCGTACACGTGAGGGCCTGTGCCATGGCGCCACACACGTGATGGCCTGTGCCATGGTTCCGCACACGTGGTGGCCTGTGCCATGGTCCCGTACACCTGATGGCCTGTGCCACGGTCCCGTACACGTGATGGCCTGTGCCACAGTGCCATACACGTGTCTGTCCAGCACACACAGTAGATTTGAGATGTGAAAACTGGCCGAGAGCATGGCTTTTGAGAGGCAGAGACTGACACTTGCCTGTCACCACCCAGCGGTGTCACCTGTCGTCCTGGTCTTGGGTGCCTTCTGGGAGCTTGGAGGCAGCCGGTGGGTGCGTAGGGCTGTGGAGTGGAGCCACGTGCCGGTCTGGCCTCCATCCTGGCTTTGCGTTTTCACCTCGGACAGTACCCGCCCTTGCGGGCTCCCTCCCCTCTGGACTCGGGGTGATGCACTTAGCACTGTGGGGGGTGGTGAGTGAGGTCAGAGGCCGCACAGCACTGTCCCTGGCGTCCTGAGAGCCCTGCCGGGGAGCTGCCCACCTGCCCTCCTCTTGGGGAGCGTCCTGTTTTATAGGGAGGCCCGCCTGGTGGGGACGCTGGGAAGAGTGTCCTGAGAGGAGCCCCTGGCACCAGCCCAGAGGTGGAGCCGGGGTCCGAGGCAGCAGTGCCGCCTGCAGCACAACCGCGGTGTCTGTTCCTGTCTTTCAGGTTCCAGTGGGATGGGAGCTTATCACGGAAAACATAGTTTCGATACTTTTTCTCACCAGCGTCCCTGTTTATTGAAAAGTTTAAAGAGAGAAAGTGCTAACAAACTCAGATATCCCCCCAACAGCCAGTCAAAGGTGGATTGGGCAAAATTCTTCATTCTGAAACGATTCAGCAAAGGAAAACTCGGTCTCCTGCTCCTCGCCGTCCTGGGCATTGTGGCCGCCGTGCTGGTCAAGGTAAGTCCCGCGGCGCGTGCCGGCGTCAGGCCCCGCCTGGGTGGCCGCCAGCTGCGTTCCTGTTGCCTGGGGGGCTCCTGGGATCTTTGCATGAACTCTGGCTCAGATGAAGGCGGTGGGCCGCACAGCCTGCTGGCCAGCCTCCTGTTTTTGCCAAAAGGTGGGGGCACAGCCACGCCCTCGCTGGCTTGGCCTCTGGCTGCTGTTGTGCTGAGACTCGAGGCCACAGAGCCCACGGCCTGCCTGCGGCACAGCCGCCGACCTCTGGTCTCAGACGTCACGCCACGAGGACCGCCTGGCCGAGTTCTGAGCCCCGCGACCCTCTGGCGCTTTGCTCTGGGGCCTCGGTTTCAGTTTCGTTGGTGAATGTGCCTGGGAGGGAGGCGGAGCTCTGGTGGTGGGGGGGAAGCGACCGCTGAGGGAGGTCTGGGGGCTTTTCCTCCAGATTTGACTCCCATAGAACGATTCTCTCGGTGACAGCGACATAGACACGGGCTTGCTGAGAGGCCCTGACCGCCGCCTCCCAAGGCAGTTTGTGTCCTTGAGGGGCGAGCCGGTGCGAGCTGGGGTGGGAGGGCAGGCGGTGGTTCTGGGCTCCCCCCCCCCCCCCCGGTGGCATTGAAGGGACTCCTCTGTGAGGAGCAGGCTGGGGGAGCAGCAGAGCTCGAGGTGCCGTGGGAATAGCGTGTGTGTGTCTGTCCTGTTCCAAAGCGGCAGGGCTTGGGTGGAATCGGAGATCCCAGTTGCATGTGAGGTCATTTGGGTTTTCTCAGAGACACCGGGCTGTGCTGGGCCTCCTGGCGGCCCAGGGAGCCGTGTGAGCCGACGTGTCAGAACCAGCTGTCTGTGGGAGTGAGGTAGGACTTCTCTCTATGCAGCGGGCTTGGGGCTGTGGAAGAAACAGTGTTCACTTGCCTTCGATTTGGACTTTGGCCCGAGTGTCAGATGTTAAAACTTAACTTTCCCACATTTCAAAAGGGTGAGTGAGGGTGGGTCGCTAGAATCTTAAAAAGTGTAGAGGTGCCGTAACCGGTTTGGCTCAGTGGATAGAGCGTCAGCCTGCGGACTGAAGGGTCCCAGGTTCGATTCCAGTCAAGGGCATGTACCTGGGTTGCGGGCACATCCCCAGTGGGAGATGTGCAGGAGGCGGCTGATGGATGTTTCTCTCTCATCGATGTTTCTAACTCTCTATCTCTCTCCCTTCCTCTCTGTAAAAATCAATAAAATATATTAAAAAAAAAGTGTAGAGGTGATGGTTAGCTGGGTCTGGATGAAGGTGCATCAGTTTTACAGAAGGACAGGCACTCACTGCCCCCTCCTCTCCCCATCCCTCCACGCTCCGGAACCGGACCGCCAGCCAGTGTAGACCTGCAGTCGCTTTAGACACCGAACGCTTTGTTTGATAATTTGAGAATCTTCGAAGAATCCCTCAGTCACTTTTAGTTTTGTTTTGAGTTGTTTTGGTTTTAAAATGTGACTTTAGGATTCATGGCAGCACCCGGCGTGTGCAGCTCAGGCCTTCCATTGCTCGCCTTCCTGCGGCCCAGTGCGCCGGGCAGCTCTCTGCCGGCAGCAGCCTGGTGCGGCTTGCTGCCCCTCTCAGCTGCAGCTCCTGGGCTGGGCTGGGACTTCTCAGCCTCGTGGCAATTTGGAGGTCCCGGCTGACTGCTCTCAGGCCTGCCATACTCTCAGGAAGGCCCCGCATCAGGGTCTGGAGAAGCAGCGCCGTGTAACAGTGCGTAGCCGCACCCAGCGGCCTGGCTCCGTGCGTGAGCATCGACCTATGAACCCGGAGGCCACAGTCCAGTTCCCGGTCATTGCTCAGTCCCCAGTAGAGTGTGTGCAGGAGGCAGCCGACCAATGATTCTCTCCCATCATTGATGTTTCTCTCTCTCTCCCCTCCCTTCCTCTCTGAGATCATCTATATATAAAATGTGGCTTTGAAAAGAAATTAGCCCTCCACAAAAAAAAAAAAAAAAAAAAATGTGGCTTTGATTCCTGGCTTTGAGATCGACCTAATTGTGACGTTGGGCAAGGCCTTTCCTTGGCCTTAGCATCCTCGCCTGTAGGCAAGGGAGGCGTCAGGCTTCCCGGCCCCTTCCAGCTCCACCTCTCAGGGCTCAGTCCTGTGAGCTGGTGTGCTAGCTGTTCAGGTTGGTTGAATTCAGTGAGACTATGGAAAGATTTGGTTTTCTTTTCCTCTTAGCTGCTTCTCTGCTATTCTCTCTGAGCTTGTATCCTTTTTTTTTAAATCACCTTTTATTGTAAATAAATGACCGAGCCTATATTTACTTGAGGAATCTTTATTATAATTATGTGTGGATGTGATTGTATTCATTTTGCTAGAATTAGGATGGATTTAAAACATTTCTTTAAAAATCCTCTCCCAAGGATATGTTTTTACTGATTTGAGAGAGAGAGGAAGGGAGAGGGAGGGAGAGATAGAAACATCAATGTGAGAGAGAAACATCGTTTGGTTGCCTCACACACACACACCGACCGGAATCGAACCCGCAACATTTGGAGTCAGGACGGTGTTCCAACCACCTGAGCCGTGAGGCCAGGGTGGGTCAGAAACACGTAAATGGGAAACGGAAAGCGTGCGTGCTTATCTCCAAAGAGCCTTTCGGAGCCTCGGGCAGTTCTCTGTAGACATTGGAACACACGCGTGCAAGTGCCCAAAGCTCCAGTGAAGTGCAGTCTGAGCTGCGGGAAGCATTGCGGAGGGCGTGCAAGGGTCAGGGGTACAGAGGCTGGCGTTGGTAAGTGTCCCCCGGCCTCTGAAAATTAAATATGACAGTTGAACTCTAAGGTGTGTGGCAGCGCTTCTTCAGCCTCACAGCATGGCTTGGAGTTAGTAGGACTTTGGAATTTTAGTCGTGTTTTAAATTAATTTTTAAAGGGAGAGAGAGAGAAACATCGTTTGTTATTCCACCTACTTACGCGCTCATTGGTTGATTTCTTGTATGCGCCCTGACCGGGGAGCAAGCCCTCCGCCTTTCTGTATGGGGTTGACGCTCTAACGAGCCGCGCTCCCGCCCACGGTGAAGCTTTAGTGGTACTGCAGCTGTCAGCAGTTCTCGATGTCAGGTAGCGGCTGCTCGCAATGCGAGGACAGTAAATCAGCATTTTCCGCTCCCGTCTCTGGGCCAGGGCTGTCCCACTGGCCCGGAACAGGGTGCCGCCGCCGGCACCAGCCTGTGTGGTTACAGGGGTTGGGGGAGAGCATAATCTTGACCCAGTTCACAGCGCCCTTAGACGCTGAGGGACACGCGGCCTTCGGCGGAGCGCGCTTGGAGGGGCAGCCTCGGCTCCCGCCCCAGGGCTGGCCGGGTGACCTGGTCTCTCTCTCCTCTGCAGGCTGTGTACTACTGAAGCGTGGCCCTGCCCAGCCCCCTCGCTGCCCCCACCGAATCATCCCTCTCTGAAGGAGTTCCTGAAGCCGTAGGTTTAGCATCCTACCAAAAATGGAAAGAGAACACGCAGCCCTCTACTCACCCTGACGTCATTGCCAAGCGCCACGAATGCAACTTGCATTTCAGCCAAATCCCCGCGTTCCCCCTGAGGACACTCAGAACCCACTCTCGACTGCGCTGCCCGGGTTGGGGCCGGGGAAGGAGAATGTCTGGCGCTACCCCTGCGTCCCCTGGGAGCTCGGAGGAGCCTCAGACCCGCCCAGCGACCGCCTCCCCCGTTCGTGGGACCTGGGACACCCCGCCCCGTCCCTGCTGTTGCCTCCATCACTCTGGAAACTTTCAAGAGTTCAGTCCGGAGAGATGAGGATGGATTTTCCCCGGCTCTAGAACTCGGGGAGAGGGGTCCCTGTCCCTTGTTCACCCCTTGGGACTTGCGGACCTGACCTCCACGAGTTGGCCCGCCCATCAGACCAGTGGTGCTCCTCCGTTCTCGTCCGTTCACCGTCCTGCCTTGTGTTTGGTTGTGGCATCTCTTGTCCCTGCCACGGAGGCTTATTGTGACGGTAACCCCGAAGCATCCTGTGAACCCTAGGACTTCCGGGAAGACAGTGCCCGTTTCATTCGGGTGTCACCTGTCACTCTCACGGTGTAGGCGTTACAGATCCTACATCTTGCAAAACCTAACTGGCATTTTCAAACGTAGTAGTAGGAGTGCTGTACTTACAATTCTTACCCTCTGTCAGGCCCCTGAAATTGCAAGTTAGTGGTTTTCCAGGGGCAGATCTTTACGTGGTTTATTCTCTAGCAACAATGCAAGGAAGTTTCACTTCTTTAAGCTGCAGAGAGGCCCCTTGTGGGGAACCATTTCCTGTCTGTCGGGGACAAGAGGCCTAGGATGCTCAGGGCCTTGGGGTGGTCCTTTGGCGAAACCTGCAGGAGGACTCAACGCCTAGCAGTTGGCCAGGCTGAGGGGGTGGAGGGCCAAGCAGCCGCCCGCTGGGGAATGTGCTCAAGAGGAGCCCAGAGGAGGGCGGGCTCCCCGTGGGGCCTGCTGGGGGACTGGCGGCCTGAGCCCACCTTCCCCCCATTGAAACAGACTCCGCCCACGCGACGAGAGAATGTAACTCGATATGGAATGTGTAATCAGCTTCGTTGGATGAGTTTGTTCCTTGAAGACGGTCTGAAGTATGTCTTTATCACAGAATGAGGTGTCAGGAATTCATCACTACACTGGTTTAGGAAAAAGATGCTTAAACTGTAACTATAGAGTAATCATAATTTCAAAATGGCATTTTCATTTAGTAAATTGTAATTATAATTTCTAGTTAAACTAAATTATTGGCTTGTCTACTAGTATATTCCGCTTCAAAATAAACCATTATATTTGATGAAAGGGTATGATTTCCATAACATTCTTAGCGTGGAACCTCAGACATGATCTTTGGGCAGAATTCTTTGATCATGTATTTTCTCCAACTGTAAATACATATTTTGCCTTTACCGAAGGTGGTGTCTCAACTTCCTTTACGCCATGCGTCCTCGTGTTAAGTTCTAGCTGAGGAGGTTTTCTCAAGCTTCGCTTTCTGCCCTTTGTAGTTTGTTTTTTGTTGTTTTTTTGTTTGTTTTTTGTTTTTGTTTTTTAAAAATATATATTTTATTGATTTTTTACAGAGAGGAAGAGAGAGGGATAGAGAGTTAGAAACATCGATGAGAGAGAAACATCAATCAGCTGCCTCCTGCACACTCCCTACTGGCGATGTGCCCGCAACCAAGGTACATGCCCTTGGCTAGAATCGAACCTGGGACCTTTCAGTCTACAGGCTGATGCTCTATCCTCTGAGCCAAACCAGCTAGGGCTGGTTTTTGTTTTTTAAAATACCTTTGTAGTAAATAAGTTTTTTCCAACTACATCCTCTGGGCTGTTGTAATTTGTAATAAGAAATGGATATGGTCTCTGTCCCTATTCCTGCCCCAGAATTCCTAAGTGATGAGAGTGACTAAGGCGTCTTGTTCACGTTAATGGTAAGGGTTTTCGGACAGGGCCGGAGGATGAGGGATGGGAGACGGTTGCCAGGGAAACCAGCCCCACCCCCTCTCCCTGCTCCGTGCCTGTGCGCCTCCCACCTGGCTGCCCCCGAGTTACATTTCTTAATCAACGGGTCATCCAGTCAGTAAGGTATCCCAGCGAGTGAGTCCCTGGGCCACTCTGACAAGTTAATTGGCCTGCGGAGGGGTCATTGGAACCTCCCATCTGCGCTGGTTGGTCTGGTGACACCTGGACCTGTGTTCAGAGCCTGAAGCTGCCGGTGGGGGCGGGGGGGGCGTGTCTTGTGGGACCCAGTCCCTAACCTGTGGGAGCTGATGCTGTGTCCAGGTGCTTAGTGAGAACTGAGGTAAGCTGTGGGCCATCAGCTGGTGCCAGAAATGCTCGGTGGCCGGGAAGGAAACCTCAGAACTGGATCACATCTTACCCTCCGATCCCCATTTGCTGGTAAGCGCGTTCAGAGGCCACGAATCCCACCGGCTTCACACAAAAGGTCCCACACCGGCCTGCCTCCGGGCTGTTGGAGACACCAGTGTATTTCGTGCCCACGGCCGGAAGGGCCTTCCAGGTGCCCGTGTTTCCACGGCTCGTCAGGCTGTGGGCCGTTCCCTCCTCGCCCGGGAACCACGGACACGGTTGGAGAGCCAGTGGCATTACCTCGCCACGCTCTGCACCTGGTGCGTGACGGGTGCTAAACGCTCGCGAACAAAAGGCATTTGTGTCAGACAAGGGTGTCGGCTTGCCCTCCTGTGGGCCGGAGGCTGGGTGGCTGTGTGGGCGCTGCAAACAGGAGACTGATTCATAGCACGTTGGCCTGTAAACCAGGGAGCTAGGCTCTGCGTCCTTGTCTCTGTCCTTGATCCATCTGGTTGGTGTGTGAGTGTTTACAGCCGCTGATGCTGAGGGACTGGCCATGGAGGCCGGCCTGCCTCTGCCCTCGGCCCTCTGCCCTCTGCCCTCGGCGGCGATGTGTGTGCGGCTGAGACAGCAAGGAGCCCGCAGATGTTCCCCCGGCTCAGAATTCGGGTCAACACTGAGTTCCTCCTGCAGCAAAGTGAGCTGGGCTGGCGCCCTCGTGTCATCACTACGGGAAGAATGAGTTTCCCAAGGTCTCTGACAAGTGAAACGCCAGTGGGATGTGGGGTTGGGGGAAGGTGGAGGGAGGGGTTACGGACAGCCAGCCTCACTGCCGGTGGGGCGTGGGGCAGGCAACAGGCGTGGTCTCCGCCCACTGGCCCCTTTTCCAGAGCTTCGCGAAGGCTGCGGACAGACTGGGCCGAAGATGGGGCTAGGAAATGCATACTTTTTAATGTGATGGTGTTTGTTTTGCTTTGAAATGTCCAATTGGAAGCCGTTTGCATTATTGAGTAAGTGGCGATCCCAGGAGCCTCGCCTTCCAGTCGGGGGCAGAGAGAGAGAGCCATTGACGACAACACAATATGCTCCAGTCAGACCTGTCGGCGCGCTGGGCCCTCCAGGGGAGGGCGGTGTGGCCTCGCACTGCCTCCCGTGGAGCTTGGCTGTGCCGTGGGGCAGCCTCTCGGTGTCCGTCCTCAGCGAGCCGCTCGGCTAGTGCCTGGAGGCCAGGAGGCTGACCAGTAGCCCGGCGGTCAGCGTGGCCGACGCGGCCCCCAGAGCAGCCCCGCGGCGGAGGGCCAGCTGCCTCCCCGACAGCCCGCTGGGAGGAGCCGGGAGCGCCAGGGCTGCGTCTGGAGCCCTGAAGTGGTCCGCGTGGCGCCCGGGGCTCGAGAACATCGTCAGGGAGACGCCAGGGCAGGTGCCTGTGGCCACTGCGGAGCAAAGGGGAGCAGCTCAGCGACCCCAGGCCGGGGAGGGTGGAGGGGGAGCCTGGCTGTGCCCGTCTGCCACAGGACCCGCTGACTGAGCTCAGCCCCCACGGGGGAGGCGGGGGGGGGGGGCACCGGAGGGGACCTGCGGGAAAGCGCTGAGAGCTGATTTTACGCACAGATAACATTACCACGGAGGTCAGGGGCGGCTTGTCCGGGGCTGAGCCTGCCTTTGTCATGACATGGCCCTCACAGTGGTTTCGAGTACATGTGACCTGCCTCGTGGATCATGTGCCCAGGCTGCAGTGCGGCCTCTGTGCCAGCTGGGGCGCGGCTGGCGCTCAGCACGGCCGGAGCAGGAGCCTGTGCCCTGAGCAGGACCATCGTTCCACCACAGACACCGGGTGTAAACAGAGGTGCCCGCCTCCGGTGCGGTGCAGGGAGGTAGGTGGGCAGTGCCCGCTCCAGGTAGCGAGCCAGGCAGACCTGCCCCCGCCAACAGGACAGCCGTGGGCCAGGGCGCGGCCTTCTGCCCTGAGCGGAGGGGGCGCTATGACCGCCCTCTCGGGCCTCACCTCTTGCCTTTGCCAGTGGAGGGACAGCGAGGAGACCTAGCTCCCAGCCCTGCCTCCCGGCTCGCGGCCTCACGTGGCGGAGGGCACGTGTGTGAGTGTGTCTTCCAGGGCTCAGACATCCTGGTTCCAGCCGCCCGACAGGCAGCCGCTGGCCTTTGTGTCTGAGCCCAGCAGAAGCGCCTCCAGCATTACCTGCAGACCCGGCCCCTTCCTCGGGCCTGGCTCTGGGGGCCCTGCTCGTGGGGTGCTCGGTGCCCTGCTGCTGCAGCCCCGCGTACTTCTCAGCCTGCAGGAGAGAGCCCGTGGGTCAGCCTGCCAGCCCTCCGGCACCAGGAGCTGGACCCCAAATCAGGAGCTCCCACTCCCCCCCCACCCCGACCTCCGTGCTGGGACTGCGCTCTGCTTCCCTCCCTGCTCCAGCGGCCCCAGAGCGCAGCCCGGCAGAGAGGAGGGGGAGCGGACCGCGGGGGAGCGGTGGACCGGGTGCGGCTGACCGGTCAGGGCTTCTATGTCAACGGTGAAGATCCTGGCGGGGTGCAGCGGTGCTGGTCTGGGTGCCGCCTCAGGCAGCCTCACGTCCTGCTGGGTAAGCCTCACCCACCTGCCTGCCTCTTCCGTGGCGGCTCCCTGCCTGCCGGCCTGTGACACCGGCCGCTGAGGCCGCACACGCTCGGGGTGGGGCAGGCCTTAAATGGTGCTGCTTTACATCCGTGCTGCCATCGTCTTACATGCCAAGAGGACTCGCTCCCCACACGAGGGCACAACCGCACCCCTGGGGACCAGGGGCTTGGAGAGGACACCCCTCCTGCCCTGCCCGCGGGCTGGCCTGCACGGGGCGGTGGACAGGATCTATGACGGCTTGCCCGGCGGGCGCACGCGGGTTCAGGCAGTTGCACTAGCCCTTTGCCTGGGGTTCGGCGGCCGGCTGGCTGAGGGGGCTTTCAGGGGTGCGCGTCTCTCTAATCGGAGAGCGAGCTGCTGCCATAGCCCCGTCTGGGCTCCATCACAGGACAGAACAGGTGGGTCCGCTGAGGCCCCACGAAGCAGGTGCCGGGGCCGCTCCGGGGGGCATCACTTCACCGGGCTGGCCGGGCGAGCGTGTCCCCAGGCCGGCGGCAGACTCACCTCCTCCGCAGCCAGCGCCCAGTCCATCCGCGCAGTGTAGGCGGCCAAGGCAGCCGCGGCCAGCACGCCGCAGACCAGCATGCCCAGCCAGAGGCCTGTGGGCACAGTGACAATGGGCACGTGTCCAGCGCCCACCCCGCCCTCTCCCTCCTCCTCCCCACATACCCATGGTTCTCATTCTGACCACAAAGGCCAGAACGATGCCCAGTGGGAGGCCGATGGCGTAGTAGGCGATGGCATTCACCAAGGCTCCGAAGGCCTGCCGGCCGGTTCCTCTCAGGACTCCGCCGTAGACACACTGGGCGGGAGCAGAGGGGCGGTGAGCAGGGATGGGGCGGAGGTGGCAGGCAGCAGGCACTTGCTAGGCGGTTTACTGAGCTCTCACGGGTGGTGCTCTCAGCCCCCTTTCCTCTGCGGAGACGGAGCCCGGGAGCCCAGGTCACGCCCCGTGTGGCACAGCGGCTGGGTTTCGGGCACAGCTCAGGGCCCGCCTTCGCCTCCACACCTCATCGCCGCCTAGAAAGGGCGGTAAAACCCGAGACTGCCCGCCAGCTGGCCCGGAGATGGGCCTAACACTCATTCGGAGATGTGAGGTGTTCCTATTCTTGCCGTAGCGAGTCACTGCAAACTTAGAGTTAAAAACAAGACACTATTGCTTTGTAGTTGGGATTGGAAGCCTGATGGGTCTCACCACGCTGAAGTCAAGCCTGCTGCCTTCTGGGCCAGAGACAACGTCTCCGCCTTTCCCAGCTCCGGGAGCTACCTGCACCCTGGGCTCCGCCGCTCAGGCCACAGTGGCGTCGCTCTCCCCTCGCTTCCCTCCTTCTCTGGCTCGCCGCCTCCCCTCGCATGAGGCCCCTGGGATGACGCTGGGATCTGGATAATCCAGGATCGTCTCCCCACCCAAGACCCTCGACATCGGAAAATTCCCAGGTCCCAGGATGAGCACGTGATACTCCTGCGGGCCGGCCGTCATTCTGCCTCCTGCCTGCAAGCGAAGGTGCTGTGCTGTCCACATGAGGCAGGCGGCCGCGCCCGCTCCGGGAAGTACGACTCCTGCTTTATTTCCTGGCCTCGTCCTCCCGAGGGACCCGGAGCTAACGAGCTGAAGAAGCGCAGGCACCGCTCACGCTCGTCAGCTCCGTCGCGGCAGCTGGGTTATTTTTACTTTGTTAAGATGAGGGCTGTGGAGTATGTTGTGGCTGCTACACGTTTGAGCAGAGACGTCATGCCCTGGGGACAGGAGGTGCTGCCTCTTAAGCTTTGAAATATGTGCACACGTTGCTCATTGTTATATATCAAGATACAGAAGATGATACTTTTGATTAAGAAAAAGACGTCTCCAGAATTATGCTCGATATGCTCTGGACCAGTATGTCTCAACCTGGGCGGTTTGCCTCCTGGAAGTGTTTGGCAATGGCTTTGATTGTCACAACTGGAGGGGGGGGGAGGGGGGAGGGTGTGCTCCTGGCATCTAGTGGGCTGAGGCCAGGGATGCTGCTGAACATCCTCCAGTGCCCAGGGCAGCCCTCCTGCAACAAGGAATGGTCAGGAGGGCCAAGCTCGAGAGGCCTTTAGAACACAAGGCCGTGGCAGGCAGTGCACAGGAGGGCCGGCGGCTGCGGGTCTGCCTAGGAGAAGCAATGGGCTGGTGGACTCAATAGTGAGCTCCAAGAGCTGAGATAGGCGGGAGAGCTGGCTCAGTTCTCCATGTACCCCACGGTGGCTGGAGGCAGAGATGAGCAGACCCGTGCCACCCACACCTCCCAGACAGTGGAGCCTGGGCATGGACAGAAGAGACACAAGAGGACCCAGAAGGACGTCAGCGGTAAGCAGACTTACAAACAGCCTGAGTGTGTCCCCAGCCCACACTCGGATCCTCCAGCAGGAAATGGGAGCCTTACCAATGGTCCGAGGTATCTGACCACAATCTCCAATCGGTGATTGGCTGGCCACTGAGCTATGCAAACAGGGAAGTGACCCCTAGGAAGCTAAGCTTAAAAATAAACAAGACACACACACGCACACAAAACTAAGCAGAGATACCAGCTGCAGGTTGTGGAGGCAGGATTCACAGAAATAGTCCAGGCAAGTTACTAAACAGAACAGCAGGCTGTGGGGAGAAGTCACACATGACAAGCTCCAGGATGGACCTATGCTAGGCCACAGAGCAGGTCACGGTACATTTTAAAACATTGAATTCATATAAAATATGTTCTCTGGCCATAACAGTGAAATTAGAGATGCCTACCAGAAAGAACCTGGAAACAGCCCAAATATTGAGAAATTAACACACTTCTAAACTCGAGTCAACAACTCACAAGAGGGATTTTAAATATTTTAAACTGAAGGACAAGGAGAACAACATGCCCAAGCCTGTTAGGTGCTGCGGACGCAGTGCGTGCTGGGGGGACGGGTGGCTGTGAAGGCCTAGGTCAGGAGAGGAGGAGCCCCGTCAGTAGCCTGGCATTCCACCCGCCGAAGCCAGTGAGGAGAGCAGACTGTACCAAGGAGCAGAAGGTGGGTGTAACCTGATCAGCGTGAGATCATCGGAACCAAGCAGCCTACTTCCTTGATGAGATCCGCAAAACTGGCAAACACCAAGGAGTCGACGTTGGTAAATAAGACCAAGAAAATAGCAGAGTGAAGCCACAAGTTACCAAGATCGAGAATGAAAGAAGGGACGTTGCTCCTGGCTATAAAGAAAGGATTATAAGGGAGTACTGTGAGCAACTTCATGCCAAAGAATTAGCTTAGTTGAAGTGAATACATTCTTAGAAAAACAAACTACCAAAACTAACTCAATAATAGAAGGGAAATATACCTATAACAAGTCAATAAATTGAATTACTTTAAAATCTTCTGACAAAAGCTCAGGCCCACATGGTATCATTGGTGAATTCTGTCAAATATTTAGAGGAGAAGCAATGCCAATCCTTCACAAACTCAAAAAGTGTAAGAGTAGAGAACACTTCCAAAATCCTTCTATGAGACCAGTGTCACCCTCACACCAAAGCCAGGCCAGGATATTACAGGGAAAAGATAAAAATTACTGACGAGCACTGGCCAGGCGGCACAGCTGGTTGGCGCATTGTCCTACACAACAAAGGTTGCAGGTTTGATCCCCGGTCAGGGCACATGCCTCGGCTGCAGGTACGATCCCCAGTTGGAGCACGTATGGGAGGCAACTGATGGATTTTTTCTCTCACAGTGATCTCTCTGTCTCTTCCTCTCTCTAAAAAAAAAAACAATAAAAACATATCCTTGGGTAAGGATTACAAGTATAATAAATAGAAAATTTAAAATTACAGGCGAATATTCCTCATGAATATAGATGTAAAATCTTTTAACGAAATATTAGCAAGCCAAATGCAGCAATATATAGAAAAGATATACACCATGATCTGGGGGCGTTTATCCTAGGAATGCAAGGTATAACATTTGAAAATCAGATCATGTAATTATACCACATGAACAGAACAAAAACCATAGGATTATCCCAATAGATACAGAACAACATCCTTCAAACCCATGAGAAAATGTTTCAATGCAGTAGGAGTAGAAGGGCTCTTCCTTACCCTGGTAAAGGGTGTTTGTAAAAACCCTACAGGTAACATATTTGATGCTGAAAGACTGAATGCTTCCCCCAGCATTGGGAACAAGGCACAGATGAAAGATCTTTCCACGTCTACTCAATATTGTCCTGAGATTCTAACCAGATGAAAAGGAAAAGGTAAAACTCTTTATTCACAGATGACACGATCCTATACGTAGGAAATCTTAAGGAATCCACATACGAAAAATGACTAAAGTGAATTTAACCAGGTCACAGGATAAAAGATCAATGAACAAAATCCCTTCACTGTAAACTCTCCGTTGGCGATAGTTTGACTTCTTTCCTGCATGACGCCAAGAGCCCACAGTGAGTGGGGGACCCTTGGGCCCCGACCCCAGGGTGCCTGCAGCACAGCCACTTCGGGAAACAGTTTGGCAGCTTCTTAGAAATTTAAACATAAACTTATTATTCAACCAAACAATTCAAGTCCTAGGACCGTACCAAGAGCAATGAAACCATACGTTCCCACAGAGACTTGTACGAGAATGTTCCCAGCAGCCTTAGTCATTACCGCCCAAACCAGAAACAACCCGGAAGCCCACTCCCTGGTGACTGGTAGGCAAAATGTGCTACACCCACACAGTGGACTGTCACTTGTCACAAGAAGGAACGAAGGCCTGAAAAAGTTCTACACCGCGGATAAACCGCAAAACGTCACCCTAAGTTAAAAAGGCAGCCACAAAAGACGACCTATGCTCCATTTACATGAGCTGTTCATAAAAGGCGAAGTTCGCACACATATGGAAAGCACCTCAGTGGGTGCCCGGGGCCGGCCAGGGGCAGGGACTGACTGTGAAACCGGCCCCCGGAAATTTGGGGGTGATGGGCAGATTCTGAAACTGGATTGCCATGATGGTTGACAACTCTACATTTACTTAAAATCATTCAGTTATTCACTGAAAATGTGTGAATTTTATGGTATCCTATCTAATAAAAGAGAAAAATGGTAATTGGCGTACGACGATACCCTTTTCATTGGCTAATCAGGGCTATATGCAAATTAACTGCCAACTATGATTGGCAGTTAACTGCCAACTAAGATTGGCAGTTAACTGCCAACAAGATGACGGTTAATTTGCATATGTAGGCACAATGCAGGGAGGCGAAAGGGAAAGCAGGAAGAAGCCCCCTGCCACTGACAGTGATTGGAAACCCAGGGGGGAGCTAAGAGCTGGGGGGCAGGGCAAAGGCGGCCCTGGGATCGCCTTTGCCCTGCCCCCCAGCCATGATCGGAGAATCAGGCACCTTTGCCGCCCTGGCCAGTGATAGCAGGAAGTAGGGGTGGAGCCAGCGATGGGAGCTGGACACAGTCGAAGCTGGCAGTCCCAGGAGCTAGGGGTCCCTTGCCTGGGCCTAAAGTGGAGCCCACGATCGCGGGGCCGCTGCAGCTGCGGGTCCCCACTGCCCGGGCCGGACGCCTCAGCCAGAGGCGTTAGGCTTGGGCAGGGGCAGAGCCTGCAACCGCGGGGATCTGGGGGTCCCCTGCCCAGGCCTGACACCTCTGCCGGAGGCCTCAGGCCTGGGCAAGGGGCCGATCCGGTGATTGGTGATCGGAGGATGATGAGGGTCAACTCCTCTGGCCGAGGCATCAGGCCTGGGTGGAGGGCTGAGCCGGGGATTGGGGGGATATGATGGTCCCCTTGCCCAGGCCTGAAGCCTGGGTCAGAGGCATCAGGCTTGGGCGGGGGGTTGAGCAAGCGATCAGAGGGAGATGGGGGTCCCCTGCCCAGGCATGATTCCTGGGCCAGAGGCCTCAGGCCTGGGCGGGGTCAGAGCCAGTGATCGGGGGGAGATGGGGGCCCCCTGTCCAAGCCTGACACCTCTGGCGGAGGCGTCAGGCCTGGGCAAGGGGCTGATCAGGTGATCAGAGGGTGATGGGGGTCTACGCCTCTGGCTGAGGCATCAGGCCTGGGCAAGGGGCAGAGCCAGCAATCGGAGGGGTCTGGGGGCCCCCTGCCCAGGCCTGATGCCTGGGCCAGAGGCATCAGGCCTGGGCTGGGGGCAGAACCAGTGATGGGGGGAAATGAGGGTCCCCTGCCCAGGCCTGACGCCTCTGTCAGAGGCGTCAGGCCTGGGCAAGGGGCTGATCCTGCGATTGGAGGGTGATGGGGGTCAACGCCTGAGGGCTCCCAGTATGTGAGAGGGGGCAGGCTGGGCTGAGGGACACACACACCCCCCACACCCAGTGCACGAATTTCGTGCACCGGGCCCCTAGTGTGATTATAATTCAATAAAAGTATAAAAACGAAAATAATGTCCATGGAAAACATAAATGAAGAACAACGTCAACATAGCCGGGAGGAAAGGCCCCTTGCAATTGCTAGTTGCAAAGTTGTGTCCAAGTTCCCTGCGGCGAACGTGAGCGGAGAAGCGCTGCCTGGGGGGGAGGCAGGCCTAGCCCTGAGAAGCACGCTCTCCAGCCACTGCCAGCGTCAGGAGGAGCACTGTGACCAGTCACCCTAACAGCATCTCTGACCCCCACAAGGTAGTTCCCCTTCATGGTCCATGATAAAAGCTACAGATACGACGACAGAACACAGCCCGGAGGACGCGTGCTGCGGGCGGGGGGGGGGGGGGGGGGGAGGGGGGGGGCGCCCACCAGTGCTGCGCCTGTGCTCTCTGAACGCCCAGCCAGACTCAGAGGGAAGTCCCAGGGCGTAGCAGCGGGGCAGTGAGCGCTGGGCCCGGGGAACCCCCAACACCTGCCCCCCTACCACAAACCAGCTCTCCCCGGGTGGATTCCGGAGCTGGGCTCTGCGCTGCTGGGCTCGCCTAACTCAGGTGGCAAGAGGAGACACAGGGTTCCCACTCCTGCTTGGGAATGAGCCCGCAGTGCTCTCTTCCACGCCGCGCTTTTTCAACCCCCCAGAGTTCAAGTCTGTGCTCAATGGAACCTCCCTTTAGTGGGCGAAGGAGAGAAAATTCCAGTCCCTCTGCATTCAGGATTGACCCCCCCCTTCCAGAGATGTCCCTTCGCACTGGCTACAGGTGTGGTTGCCGTCGAGCTCCTGGCCAGGCAGGGCCCAGGTCAGTGCCTGTGGCCCCGGCTCAGGGGAACGAGGACGGACAAAGATCTGTGCGCTTACGCTGGTGCAATTTTTCAGTTTTGCTCACCTGCATTCATCGTTTGGCTTGTTGGAGTTGCGGGAGGCAAGGGGGCCATTGTTTTGAATAAAAATCGACCTACTATGAGTAAATACTCCGGGCACTCACTGTACAGGTAGCCCTCTCCATGCAGCGATACATAGAGAGGCCCCGGGGAGGGCGGCCCAGCGGTACTCACACAGATGGCCTCAAACAGCTGGAAGACGATGTAAATGGGCATGACCTTGTTCACCAGGGCAATGACCTCCCTGCAGGGGAAGCAGGAGCGAACCTTCGGTGGGAGCACTGAGACAGGACTTATTCTGAGACCTCCCTCTCTTACACCTCCTCCCAACATGGTCACCCATGAAACCCAGCTCCCCTGGCCCGAGTCTCCATGTCTGTGGGTCTCTGGACAGGCAAGTGGCGGAGGCCAGGCCTGGGGGAACGGGCCCAGATGCTGGCGTCTCTCTGTGAGGGCAAAGCCAGGCCTAGCCCTGCTCCCTGTGGATCCAGGGCCAAGCCAGGCTTGTGACAGCCCCTGTGACATTTCCCAGAGCCGGTGAAGAAAACCGATTACCTACTCATCATTGGTGAAGATATAACCCAGGTTGTTTTTCAGGAGGCTCAGCAGGGCGCCGATAACCAGCGAGGTGCCAACTGAAAGAGACGGAGGAAGAGCATTCGGCTAAACACAGCCCATGGCAAGTCCAGCCGGTCGGCACAGGTCAGCCCAGCCCCCACACCAGGGCCTCACGTCCTGCATTAGAGCCAGCCACTGGGACTGTGATATTATTTTGCCGTCCTGTAGGAAGGACAACATATAAAATGCCTTTCCCGTGGTTCTCCAAGTGGGGTTCCTGGGCCAGCAGCATCAGGATTGCCTGGTCACGTGCTGGAAATGCCGACTCTCAGACCCGCATCTCTATCTTGCGAGCCAGAATCTGCCCGGGGAGGCCGGGGCCTGTGCTGTGGGCTGTCTCTAGGGCAGTGGTCGGCAAACTGCGGCTCGGCAAACCGCGGCTCGCGAGACACATGCGGCTCTTTGGCCCCTTGAGCGTGGCTCTTACACAAAATACCGGCTTTTGCACATGGGCCACGAAGTTTCAATCACGCTGTATGTGCGTGTCCGCACGTGGTATTTTGTGGAAGAGCCACACTCAAGGGGCCAAAGAGCCGCATGTGGCTCGAGAGCCGCGGTTTGCCGACCCCGGCTCTAGGGGATCCAGTGCCACCTGAAGCCTGAGCACCCTGCTCTCCGCAGAGGAGCTGATCTGAACCTGTCGGCCCAGAGCCGAGCCCGGTGAGGACAGCAGGTTGGTTCCTTCTGAGGGGTGGCCTGGGCGGCCCCGCTCCTGGGGGTGCTGGAGGGCAAGCCTGCAGAGCTCCCTGGGCGGCCGGGGGGAAGCGCCTGGGGAGGGTCACACTAAGGTGTGTGGTGGCAAGCTGCCCCCAGAAGGCCCGGAGCCCAGCAGAGGGGTGGGGAAGGAGCGCAGCAGGCTAGAGTGGGGGCTGAGGTACCGTCCACGTATCAGCCAGGGCTGCTCTGGGCCCGACACAGGTGTAGCCGGTGGAATAGGACTGGCCGCTCCATGGCAGCCCTGCCGCCAGCACCCAGGCCTCCCCGGCCCAGGCCCTTGGCCCCCCAGCTTGCCAAGTCCCCTCCCCTGGGAGAGGACTCCCCCCACCTGTGCAGAGCACGCCTGAGACGGCAGATCGCTGGGCTTGCACGGTGTCTGCAGCTCCCAGGGACGTCCCTACTCGGACGCAGACAGAGATGCTGAGCCCCATGGGAATCTGGGATCAAGATAAGAAGGTGCTGTCAGTGGAGCCAGCCTGGGCCCTGGGATGGGGTGGCTGGCTGTGAAGCAGCCCCCAAGCCCCCCAGCCCCGGCCGAGGAGGAGCAGGAGGGCTGGATGGATCCCAGGCAGCGTAAGAAGAGCTGCTGCAAACAGGCGGTGGCCTCTGGTGCTGGGCGATGGGGTGGGGATAGTGAGCCAGCCATCGCCGCCCCATCCACCCATCAAACGTCACAGGCAGACGGACCTTGCAGTCAAACTCACTGTGTTCCCCAAACTCATGAGAAAGTGAATGTTTAAATGGCCCTAAGTTGCCAGGAAAGCTCCCTGGAGGAAAAAAATGTTTCCGTAAAAACCATCTGTGAAAATAAGAATCACCTTATAAGTTAGTTTTGTAAGTGTAGGTTTTTATGACCCTTTGCTAAGCCTGCAGTCACAGCCTGCATGCCCAGGGGCCTGGCGGGTTTGCACATGAGTGACACGGACAGCCATGTCTCTAGACTCTAGAGAAAGGAGGGACCCTGTCGGAGAAGAGGATCCCCCGGGACTGTCACCCAGTTCTCTCTAAGGCAGCGGTTCTCAACCTGTGGGTCACGACCTCTTTGGCGGTCAAACGACCCTTTCACAGGGGTCACCTAAGACCATCCTGCATATCAGATATTTACATTACGATTCATAACAGTAGCAACATGACAGTGATGAAGTAGCAACGAAAACAATTTTATGGTTGGGTCACAACATAAGGAACTGTATTTAAAGGGCCAGAAGGTTGAGAACCACTGCTCTAAGGGGTGCAGGGATATGGGCCCAATGCTAAATGGAAAATGCAGAAATCCAGATTAGGTGTAAAATCTCCTCATTTTAAAATGGTGTTAATTAGAAAAGAATTCTTCCAACACCAGGTGAGTTCAGTGTCAGCCCCGGGGTGGCTGGGGTTGTCTGTGTGTGAGTCTGGCAGGGCCTGGACCTGACGGGCATGGGGAGCCCGGGAGGGCCCCTTGGGACAGAGTGACAGCCTGCTCCCTCCTGTGCCGCCGCAGGACAATGGGGGTGCTGATCGGGCAGAGGGCACTCACCATGTAGGTGACTGTAGCCACCTCGTAGATGACGGCCTGGGCAGAGAGATCCACCATGCTCAGCAGGCCTGCAGAATGCGGGGGTGAGCAGACCTGGGCCAGCCCTGAGGCCCTGGGCTGACGGGGCACCCTCCGCTTTGGGGTAAGTGGCTTTGAAGGGCAAATTCACAACCAAACATGTCCTGCTGGGCCTCCAGCCTTCCAGGAAAGCCCTGCCCAGCCACGGAATTTCCTGCAGGCTGTTCCCGGGAGGGTTTGGCTTGCGAGCTGAACGCGAAGCATGTGGCCTGGTGTGCAAAGACAACTGGGCCACAACCCGCATGCCCGGAGCCTGGCGGGCTCGCACATGAGCGACAGGACCAGGAACCCCAGCTGGCCCGCGGAGCAGCTCTGGACAGCGCTCTGTGCCGGGCCTGGCTTCCTGGCTGTCCATGGGGCAGGGCCGCCTGGAAGGTCCTGGGCGAGTGCAGCCCGGCGCGGCTCTCAGGCAGTTTGGACTCCGTGCTGAGTGCTCAGGGGAGAGCCACGCCGCCAGGCCCACGCGCACTCACGCACCATCCATTCCACCTCCCACTCGCTCGGCGACTCGCCACCTGCACTGGGTGCCCACTCAGTGCCAGGGCAGTGCTGGCATCCACCACAGAAGGCCAGGCCTGCCCCCGGGAGCTCACAGACTGAGGGGAGACAGTGTACCACCGGCCTGGCCTGGGCGACGGGCCAGCTACCTGTCAGGGAGGGGCTTCTGAGCTGGGTGAGCCGCCCACGGGGTCCCCCACCCCACCCCTGCCCCCGCCCCCGCCCTTCCACATACCCATGAGGAAGCTGCCGATCTCGTAGGCCCACCACTCGATGCATATCATGAGCATGCTGGGGAGGGCCAGGGAGAAGAAGGGGCCCCAGTCCTGCAGGCACTGCACGGACCAGCCTAGGAGCAGAGGCCTGAGCTGAGCAGCCGCCCCTGCGTGCCCCCTGCCAGGCCCCGACGGCCATGGGCTCTGCCCACGTGGCATCTTACACAGGGCCTGCGGCTGGCCCAGTGCTGGTGGGGACTCGGAAAAGGGCGTGGAGACAGGGCACCCTCCACCTGGCCAGGGCCACGGAGCAGCCGGGGGTGGGGGAGCCCCGCGTGCGGGCGGGTGTCCGCTCCATCTGTGATACCACAGGATCTAGGGCAAGTGCCCTGCCCTTTTGGGCTCTGCCTGCTCATCTGGAGATTTCCGTCCTTATCTTTGCCCTGCTTCCCAGAAGGGTCGGGGGAGGGCGGCATGACTGAGGCCAGAGGATGAGCCCTAGGGCCGTGCAGACATGGGAGGGGACACCCTGGCCTGGATGAGGCCCGGGCCTGAGCTGGGCCTGAAATGCCTGGAGATGGAGCCCACAGGCTGCCGTCAGGTGTCAGGAGGCAGAAAGGCTCGGAACTGGGAGCCTGGGAGCAGACAGGCATGGGTTCGAGGCCAGCCCCCACGTGCACCATCGTTGGCATTTTGGGGAAATCGCTGCCTCTCCGGGTCTGTTTCCTCCGTGTAAAGGGAATGGGAACAATAAGGGCCCGTAGCCGGGTCAGGAGTGCCGGCCGCCGGGCTGACACCGAGGATTTTGCCTGTTGCTGTTACTCCTGAGTGAGATCCCGGGGCCAGTGGAAGGCTCCCTGCGCCTGACTCCTGCGGGGCTCTGCACCGTGGGGCATGGGGTGAGGGGACCCCGGGACTTCGGGGTGGGAGTCCTGAGGGGGAGAGCAAGGCCCTGAAGGGAAATAGAAGCAGGTCGGGGATGGGGCTCCTCCAATGGGGCTCCAGCCGGCCCTCTGCCCGCCCAAGCAGCGCCCGGGCCGCACAGGGGCCGAAGCAGGCGGCCCACCTGCCCACGTCTCCCGATGCAGCTTCCTCAGCACGATGTAGAGCAGCAGGAAGACCGTCTGCACGAACTGGGAGAGGGTGTTGGCGTAGGCAGAGCCCCTGGGAGGGGAGACGGCAGGGCTGGGCTGAGGCCAGCACGGCAGAGGCAGGCAGGGCTCGCTCAGGCTCCCGGGACCCGTCTGGCCCTGGCTCTTTGTTGGGGCGTCCCCATCGAATTCCTCGTGACCCCCCCACTTCTGGACGGTGCCAGCAGCCTCCACAGTCTTTGTCGTGGGTGAAGCAAGGATGACAACTGACCTGCCCCAGGCGGGGTGGGCACTGGGTGCGCATGTCTCCGACAGCCCCCCAAGCCCAGCGGCCTCACCTGACCCCCAGGCTCAGCACCAAAACCAGGACGTAGTTGGCCAAGGCGTTGATGAAGTTGCCCACGAGGCCGCTGAGGACTTGGGGCCAGACGATCCCCTGGAATAAAGGAAAACCGGCCTGGCCTTGCTATGGGCTGGGCAGGACCCGGCGTGGGGGCACATGTAGGGGTGCAGAGAGGCTGGAGATCGGGCTCCCCACGGGCCTGCACCCGAGATCAGGGCGCGCAGACTCGGACTCGGACACTGAGAGGGAGAGAGCCCCCGCCCCCGGGTCTGGGCAGAGCGCTAGCCACCCTCCAGCCAGGGGCTTGTACCTGGTTTTGCAGGTATTTTGCCAGCAGGCTGTAAAGAAAAATCACCTGCATAAAATAAACACACCCACAGTAAACCACCACCAAAACATGACCAGGTGAACGTTAGCAGGGATTTCTTAGGGATCTGAGTTTGGGGCAATTACTTCGCCAAACTACGTGGGGGCCCCACAGGGAAGCTTCACCTGGGTGCATGCTCTGGCCCCACCCATGGGAGAGGCCGAGGCCTCGGGTGACACGCCGGCAGGGAATGTGGCTCTGAGAGCGCAGGCAGCAGGCACCTGCCAAGGCCAAGGGCTGGCGGGTGCTGGCAGCCACCCCAGGCCTCCCACCCGCTTAGGAAGGCTGCCCAGTGGCCTGGTTCAGGACACACCAGATCCCGAATCCACAGGCGTGACCACCTGGCACCTGGCTCTGGTTGCTGGAGACAAGAATCTGGAGGGAGTGGTGGGAGCTGAGCAAGGCTGGCCGCACCAGCAGCCTCGCTGAGCAGGTTTAAGGCCCCGTGAAGGGCAGGGCCTTTTTTCTCTGTGGAGCACAGGGGTCCGGGGCGTGTGTGTGCGTGTGTGTGCGTGTGTGTGCGTGTGTGTGTGTGTGTGTGTGTGTTGTCTGTGCTCTCTCTGTCCTCTGTCAAAGCCTGGCCGGGCCTGTGCCGTGTGCCCCCTCCCTTCCTTTAGCCTCCACTCGGATGTAGCACAGCGTCCCGAGGGTGGAGCTGGAACTGCACTGCCTGCGTTCAAAGACTGGCTCTCCCACTCAGGAGCCGTGTGATTCTCGGCATTACTGGCCTTCGCCTGTTTCCTCATCGGCCTGGGATACTATGTGTGCACCTAATGTACATGCACACGCATAAGCAAGGTGATTACACAACAGTATTCGGCATATTTAAGCACTCCAAGTGCTAGGTGAGCATTATGTAAGTCTTACTATTGCTCATTAAACTTCGCAGCTGCGTCTTGTGGGAGGGACTTGCTTTACCTAACACGGGAGTGTCCCTGGGATAACTCTGTGGGGTGGGTTCCCCTGCGCGGGCACATGGCCCTGTTGGACAAAATACCATCCTGGTCTGAAGAGCAAAGCCCGGTATCTAGGGAAACCAGCCCTTCCACGTGGTTTCCATGATGCGAAGAAACCCGGAGCTGGCCGGGCCGGCCAGGTCCCAGGTCGTGGCACTGGCCTTTCAGGGTGGGGGGCCGGGGTTCGCCCTGCCAGGCCTGGGCGTCTGTAAAGCACTCGCTTTCTCCCCCGTTTTCTCCTCAAGAACATCGCCCCCTGGTGCCATGGAGGATGAAGGGGCTTGAGAGACAGGAAGACAACTCCAGCTGGCAAGGCCAACCCTGACACAGAGCTGCCAGGGAGGGACGTGTGTCACTGAGCTTCAACCCCCGAGCGTGGCCGTGGACTCCAGCGCAGTCTCAGTGGACAGGCTGCTTATTTAGCTCTCGGTAAGTTCACGGAGAAGAAAGAAGGGAATAGTCAATAAGGAGTCTTAGAAAAAGTTTGTTCAATGGATTAAAGTCTTACATGTAAAAATGAAAACCATGAAGGGGTTCAAAGAGAATGTACACAAATGTTTAAATAATCTTGATATAGGTTAAGTGTTTCTAAGCTCATCAAATACAGACACTATAAGGAATAGGATGTATCGATCTGTTCCGTATACATTAAAAATTCTTTAAGTGGCCCTGGCCAGTTTGCTAAGTGGATAGAGCGTCGGCCTGCGGACTGAAGGGTCCCCGGTCCGATTCTAGTCAAGGGCACATGCTCAGGTTTCAGGCTCAATCCCCCGGTGGGGGGTGTGCAGGAGGCAGATGATCAGTGATTCTCTCTCATCATCGATGTTTCTATCTCTCTCTCCATCTTCCTTCCTCTCTGAAATCAATAAAAATATATTTTAAAAAATTCTTTAAGTCAAATATATCAAAAAATTGAAAGGCAAGTGACAAACTGAAAAGTGCAACATATGTGTCAAAGGGTTAAGCTATTATTTAACAAATTATTATAATTAGAAAAAGATTAACCCATTATAATAAGCAATTCACAGAAGAAAAACAAATGATCAGCCCGGCTGGCGTGGCTCAGTGGTTGAGCATCCACCTATGAACCAGGAGGTTGCGGCTCAATTCCCAGTCAGGGCACAGGCCCGGGTTGGGTGCAGGCCTGCAGGAGGCAACCGATCAATGATTCTCTCTCATCATTGATATTTCTCTCTCCCCCTCTCCCTTCCTTCTTGGAATCAATAAAAATATATTTTTTAAAAAAAGAAAAACAAATGATCGATAAATCCATGAAAAAATGTTTCATTTCATTGACAATAAAATACATGTTAAAACAAGTTATTTCTAATTGGAAAAAATGAATAATACTCTGCTGATGAGAGTGTTGTGAGTGGGAGTAGAAATGCTACAAATTGGTATCAAAAGCTGTTGGCAGAGGAACTCCAATTCTACTAATGCATCTTAAGGAAATCATTACAAATGTTCACAAAGTTTTTCTATAAGAATGTTTATCAAGTCTTATTTATAATAATGAATATAGCGAGCAACCCAAATACCTAACATATAGGGATTGGTTAAAAACTTGTGGCTCAATGAGGTACTATGTTGCCTTTGAAGTGGGTGTGAAGGAAGCTGTTTAATCATATTAAGGGACTAATGACTTATTTGAAAGGGAAAGGGCAGGTTATAACACAATATACACACACTGGCCTCGTTTCAAACTGCATATGTGTATGTGTGTGTGAAACCACGCATCCGTGAGTAGAAACAGTCCTGGAAAGAGGACCTACGTTCTCTCTGGATGGTAGGATTATAGGTGATTTGAGATTTTTCTTCCCCAGGCTTTCTACAATAAATGGTTTCCTAATCAGAAAAACATGCTCGGTTATTTTTAAAAGTTCAGTCTGCACGGACCAGAAGGGGAACTTCTCTCGGACCCCTGCCAGCATCCTCACTGCAGTGGGAAGTCGCTGCAGGCTGATGACCGGGTGGAAAGGTGAAAAGCCCAAATTTGGGAGAGGGGATGCCCACCGCCTCCAGGCTCGGCACTCACCGGAAGTGCGGGCATGAAAATCAGCACGTATTCGTGGGTGAGCCTGCAAGAGAACAGAAGCTCCAGAGCGGGCAGGCTGTGCCCTCCTCAGCCGGGGCACCCTGGGGACCCCGGGTTTGCGGAGAGCTCTCCCAGGCCCTGCAGGTATCGGCCAAGACCAGTGGGTGCTGCCAGAGGAGGAACCCCAGGACCACCACAGGGGCCTCCAGGCCAGGGGACTTGCATTGGGAGTCACCTGTGGCTTGTAAGGGGGTAAAAAAAGTTCTCTGATCAAGAACTAGCACATGAGTGCACATACTATAAGTGAACAAGGCACTCCATGAGGGCGTTTCTAAAATTAATGATAAACGGTGTAGTTCGTCAGAAATTGGTTCAGTCCTCTTTCTCCTCTTTGGAATATGGGGTAGTGCACACTCCATTTCTTTTTTTTAATCCTCACGGAGGATATTTCTCCATTGATTTTTAGAGAGAGGGGAAAGTCGATGTGAGAGAAACACATTGCTTGGTTGCCTCCTCACGGGCCCTTGGGTCCACAGGCCGACGCTCTATCCACTGAGCAACCCGCTAGGGCCACACTTGTTTCTTCAAAAAGCAGCTGGTGCTGGGACACAAATGCAAACAACATGCAAATCCCTTATTGGCCTCTGCTCCCAGATGAAAACCTGCCGTTTGTCTGCCCCCTGCTGGTCGCAGGCAGAGCAGCATGCGGTGCGGAGACTCCCCAACCCCAACCTGGACCCCGCCCCAAGCGGCACCGGTGTGCTTCTGACCGGGAAGCGGGGCGCCCGGGGGTGTGGGGGGGGCTCCTTTAGGGTCCCCTGCGCGGCCCGCCTTACCTGGACACGGCCGGGTCCTGCCGGAGCAGCAGCAGGAGGTGCTGGGTGTTGAGGAAGAGCGCCCAGCAGGGGAAGCAGCAGAGCAGCAGGATGAGCGCGCCCCGCTGCAGGATGACCCCCACGTGCTTCTTGTTGGGGCTGCCGAAGCTCTGCAACACGGCGCCGGCTCAGCGCCCGGCCGGCCCGGCCTCA
Source organism: Myotis daubentonii (assembly GCF_963259705.1). NCBI lineage: Eukaryota > Metazoa > Chordata > Mammalia > Chiroptera > Vespertilionidae > Myotis > Myotis daubentonii. The sequence continues at coordinate 4,710,384 of NC_081855.1, forward strand.
GGGGCACCCAGCGCCCGCAGCAACGCCCGGCCTCAGGGCCACCCAGCGCCCGCAGCAACACCCGGCCTCGGGGGCACCCAGCGCCCGCAGCATCGCCCGGCCTCAGGGGCACCCAGCGCCCGCAGCATCGCCCGGCCTCAGGGGCACCCAGCGCCCGCAGCATCGCCCGACCTCAGGGGCACCCAGCGCCCGCAGCATCGCCCGGCCTCAGGGGCACCCAGCGCCCGCAGCATCGCCCGGCCTCAGGGGCACCCAGCGCCCGCAGCAATGCCTGGCCTCAGGGGCACCCAGCGCCCGCAGCATCGCCCGGCCTCAGGGGCAGACGCCGGCCCGCGCGGCCCAGGGGGCTCCCGCTGCAGGGGCCGCGGCCCAGGCCTCTCAGAGCTGTTCACAGAGCACCGCCCCAGTCTCCCCCCCCACCCCCCGCCCCCCCCCCTCCCGCCCTCACACCCCCCGCCCCCACGCCGCCCCAGTCCTTCCGAGCGCTATTTCCCCTCGCGGCCGAGGCCGGGGCTGGAGAGCATTCACCAAGTCACCTGCTAGTAAGTGGCAGCAGGGCCCAAACCAGGTCCCCAGGTCCACCCGAAGCCCAGAACTCGGGTCCCCGAGGCTGGGCGCCCTCAACATCTGACACACGAGCAGGGACCCTCTCCACCCCTTCCTGCCAGGCTCGCTGCCCGCCCCGGCTTCGGGGAGGTCTGTGTTCCTGGCAGCACTTGGTCCTTAGGGAGCACCGAGGAGCCTTTGGGGGTCCCCACCCCACTTTGGGCAGCGTGGAGGGACGGCTCTGCCCTGCCCGGCTCCCGGAGGCGCGCCTACCTGGGACATCAAGGTGTCACATGCCGAGGAAAAGCCCAGGCCCACGGAAACTCCGCAGACATTGATGAACTGATGCCAACAGGAGGAAACAGGCTGGTCAGGCGCTGCCCAAGGAGGGGCCTGCATCCGGGCAAGGCCGCCCAGCAGCAGCTGAGACCCCTCCCGGCAGCCTGCCCGCAGGCTGTGTGCCATCTGGTGAGGGGCCCGTCCCCGCTGGGATGCAGCTGTCAGCCCCTGTGCTGGGTCTTGGGGGGGGGGGGGGGCTGGGGAGGGGGCAGGGGGCGTCCCTGAGTCCTGCTTGTACTCACGGCCACGGAGAGGGTCACTGAGGCCAGCTCCACTCTGCCCAGGTGCCCACAGAACACCGAGCTCACGACATAGATCATGAAGGACAGCACCTGGAACAGGAACTGGACAGGGCAGCCTGGGTCAGGGGCGCCCGGCACAGCCCCGCGGTCACCAGGGACCCGCAGAGTCCCTGAGCCCCGGCACAGCCCACACCCGGGAAGCTGTGTGCTGAGCCGGCCCAGCAGCCAGGGCTGGAGCCAGGAGGCAGCGCTGCTCCCGCTGTGCCCTCCACGGCTGTGTGGACCCCTGGCTGCAGGTTTATTGCCCAAACGTGCAGCCATGAGACACGGGGCAGGAGCCCGGGATTAACGCAAGTATTCACTACTGCTGCCCATGCCATGGAACCAATGGCCAGGCCACAGATAAACAAAAAGAGGAGGAATAAAACCCATCCAAATCTTAGCAATGGCCCTGGCCAGTGTGCTCAGTGGTTAGAGAGTCCACTTGCTCACCAAAGGGTTTCGGGTTCGATTCCAATCAAGGGCATGTACCTGGGTTGCAAGTTCGATCCCCAGCCTGGTCGTGGTGCGTGTAGGAGGCAAGCAATTGATGTGTCTCTGTCACATCAATGTTTCTCTCTCTCCCCTTACCCCCTCCTCTCCACTCTCTCTGAAAATCAATGGAAAAAATATCCTCAGGTGAGAATAAAAAAACAGTCTTAGCAATGACTATGTCCGGGTGGTGGGATTAAAGATGAATTTCTTTCTTCTTTATAACTTTTTGTTTTGTCTGAAACTTTTACAAGGAACACATCAATTAGCTTTTGTGATTAAAAAAAAAAATGTATCTGAAGACAGTTTCCTTTGTCGATAAAAAGGGCAGCGCCCGGCTGGTGTGGTTCAGTGGTTGAGTGTTGACCCATGAACCAAGAGGTCACAGTTGGATTCCCGGTCAGGGCACATGCCCGGGCTGTGGGCTCGGTCCCTGGTAGCGGGCGTGTAGAAGGCAGACAGTGATTCTCTCTCATCATGATATTTCTCTCTCTCTCTCCCTTTCCCTTTCTCTCTGAAATCAATAAAATATGTAAATAAATAAATACATACATGAAAAGGGCAGCGGGCCCCCTTCCCCTGCACACACCTCTCAGGGGAGGCCTGTGGCTCCTGCATCGGTGGCTCTCACTTGTCACTGTGAGACCTCCCACCCCCACCTGCCTGTGGGTTCCCAAAGGAGGACAGGAGGTCCCTGCTGAGCGTGGCCAGGCCCCACCTCTACCCCCGGCACCGTCCAGGGACGGCCGTCCGCGATCACCTGCTTTGGGCGGCAGCCCCTGGTGCAGTCTGAAGGTGGCCAACGGGGGGAGTTTCTGGGGAAGGGTCGTGGGCAGCCCCTGGCACACCCAGGTCATGACTGGAGCAGCTGGCCCCACCCGCCCCGCATGCCACCTCCTTACCAGGGGTCCAGACAGGACGAAGAGCCTCCATGCCTCAGCCCGAAAGCCCACGGGGACCAGCTTGCTGAGGGCAGGTCCGCAGCCCCCGCGCTCCGGGCGCACTGCGTCCTGGAGGCTGTCCATCGAGCCCTGGCTGCTGGCTGGGCTCCCGTGCCTGAGCACCCCCTTGGCCAGCCTCACCGGGCAGCCGAGTCACCTTGCAGCCTGGCTAATGAGTAAGGAGAGGGAGGAGGGCTGCCTTGAAGACCAGCTGGGGGTAAGCCTCGCCTCCTGGGCAGCCCACTGGCCCTGGCCCCGGGCCAGGAAAGGGCAGTACAGAGCCCTGGCCGCCTGGGAGGCACCTGGGCTGACGCCTGTGGGGGCCTTGTGTCTGCTCTCCCCCCGGGTCAGCAGCGAAACCTCGGAGGGGGGCTTGGGGGCAGAGCAGGGGTGTGCTGGGCGAGGGGGGGCGGGGACCCTGGGAGCCTCACATGTTGGTGTGGTCGTGCCCAGATGGCACCCATTTCACAGATGAAGAAATGGAGACAGAGAGCCAGGCCGCAGAGCCCAGGCTCCAACCAGGTGGGCTGCCTCAAGAACCCTGCCCTGAGGAGGGAGGGTCAGGTGGGAGCCTGGGGTGGGGGCTGGGGCTAGGATCCCTGGGCAGAGACCCCTCTCCCTCCCTCTGCCCCCACCCCGTAGGGCGGCAGCCCTGAGAGCCAGGCGCCCCTGCCTGGGCAGCCAGCCCCCTGCGCTCGCTCAGCGTCTGCTTTGCTCAGTGAAGCTGTCACTGGGCCTCCTGCCAGGCTCCTTCTGCCCCCTGGTCTACAGTCTCTTCCCGTCTAAGAGGGTTGGTGAGCCCCCAGGACAAGCAGGCAGCCCCGGCCTGGATGGGGCTTTGAAGTGTGGGCTGACCCAGGAGAGGAATGAGCGAGGGGCCCACAGGACTGGCAGGCAGGACAGCTGGCCTGGGGGCGGCGCGGCTCCAGTCCCCAGGCGCCCAGCCGGGGAGCTGCATGGAGGGAGGAATCAGGACACGAACAGGAGATGCTCATCACTCCCTCCCCGTAGTGTGGTGGCCGCCGGCGTGCCCGCCCCCAGGCACGGGGGCCTCCTCTTCACAGAATGTCCACTGGCGCGGCATCTGGGCCCCTGGGCAATGTCCTCTCCTCATCCACCAAGCGCCACTGGAGTACTCTGCAGCCTGTGCGCTGAACAGTGCATTTACCACCAGCAAGAGGAACGAGAAGAGAGTGCCGCTGCAATGGCTGGTATATGACTCAGGGCGGGGCGGGGCGGAGCACAGCGGCCCGCTAGGCCCCAGGCCGCCCCTCCAGGGCCTGGGCAGCGCTCAGCTGTTTGGCTTCCTCTTCTGAAAGGGCGACTGAGCCGTCACCATGGGACCTGAGCCAGGGTCCCTGTCAGTGAAGGGCCGGAGGCTGGCAGTGGTGCCTCCTGTCAGCTGGCACTGCCACGCGGGACGTGCGTCTCCTCCCCGGGCCCTCTGTGCAGCCCGGGCGTCCGAGCCGGCCTGGCCGGAGAGGAGCCACTCCGGGCGCCGCGGAAGCTGCAGCTGCATCCGGACTGTCGGCCGGAGCTCCGTGCGGCCAGCCCGGCCTCCTGCGGCCTCGGGGCCGTCACAGACACCCTCCATCCTCCTCTCCGCGCCTTGGCCCTGAGAAGGGCAGAGAGAGAGTCGCCCGCCTCCAGGGAGGCGCCGAGGACTCACCGTGAGGAGGACTCAGAGCTACAAAGTCCTGGTCAGGGGGCAGGGAGGGCAAGGGGGGCAGGAAGTCACTGCAAGCCCCCTGCACACCTTGGAGTTAGGGAGACTGCCAACCCAAAGAGGGAGCCTGCTGGCAGCTGGTACCCATGCCTGGCAGCTCCCCATGCCACCGACCAGCGCGGCACTGGGACGGCCCTGCCGGGCAGCTGACTGCCACGCTCTGCCTGGCACGGTCAGAGCCAGGCCTCTGTTTCCTGGTTATTTGTTAACTGTTAGCTCCGTACACTCGGTTACACTTCACCAACCCGAAGCTGTTAGGTGTCCCCTCGGCTCCCTGAGCACCCTCTCTCGGCCCCCCCTCTCAGCGCCCCCCCCCCCCCCGCCCCAGGCCTGCTGATTTCTGGGTTTCAAAGCCAGAAAATGCCCTGAGGTTAGAGAACAGTGGCTCGAGCCTTCTGGAGGGCGTGTGGCTGGGCAGCGGGCACCCTCTGCTTCAGCCCGTCCTCCCGGGAGGGGCCTGTGCCAGGAAGTCGCCTCAGTTAACCTGCCGGGTGACCACGCACTTTGGCCGGGCCGGACACGGGGCGACGTCAGTGCGATCCTCCTGGTGACCTCGAGGTTTCCGTGCTGAAACCTCGTTACCTTCTCTGCACCCAGTTTCTAAGCCGCCAGTCATCTGGCTGGAGTTTTCATTGGCTGCCCACTGCTATCAACTGGTCATAAATACTCCCTACTGAGTTTGTCTCTACTTTGTAGAAGACTAATCCTTACTCGCTCTTTTTTAAAAAAAAAATGTATTTTATTGATTTTTTTACAGAGAGGAAGGGGGAGGGATAGAGAGTTAGAAACATCGATGAGAGAGAAACATCGATCAGCTGCCTCCTGCACACCCCCTCTGGGTATATGCCCGCAACCCAGGTACATGCCCTTGAACAGAATCAAACCTGGGACCCTTCAGTCCGCAGGCCGACGCTCTATCCACTGAGCCAAACCAGTTAGGGCCTTACTCGCTTTTTAAAAAAAGACAAAACATTCCTTTATTGATTTGAGAGAGAAACATCGACGTGTTGTTCCACTATTTATGCACTCTGGCTGCTTCTTGTATGTGATTGCCCAGGATCAAACCCACAACCTTGGCGTATCAGGACGACGCTCTAACCACCTGAGCTCCCGGCCAGCGCTCTGTCCCCCGGGGAAAGCCCAGGCCAGCTCTGCTCACCGCCCCTCAGGCTGCCACCCTGGCTCGCTATGTGCAGCCTCCCTCCCCCGGCCTCCCCTTCATCTGGCCTCCTCACCGGGCCTCCGGGCTCTGGCCTCCCTGCTCCCAGGCCGAAGGCTGCCCGCATCAGTGTCCTCGAAAAGAGGCCGAGGACACTGTCAGCAGCTGGCCAGGGGAGCCGAGAGCAGCCCTCTCAGGCTGCAGGTCACGCACCTCTCATGCTCGCCTTGTAAACAGAGGTCGTCTGGGCTCATCTGGCCTTTCTGTTCTGTATCCTTGACGTTGCATCTTGGGGGCCTTGCTGACACTGAGGGCCTGCCCCGCCCAGGGCTGGCCACTCCCAGGGACACAAACAGCTCTGCACCCACCATGCCAACCAACCCCCAGGGCGTGCGCGCCCAGCACCTCTATGCGCGCCCAGCCGGCTGCCCTAACCACGCAGAGCCCGCTGCCAGACACCCGGGCCGCGGCAATCATTCCAGCGCGTCCATCGTAAACGCTTCCTTCCCAGGAAGGGACACTCAACCCTCTTGCCCACGTTCCCCCCCTGACTGAGCCTGGGGCTCCCCACTGCGGCCCCCAGTGACATGGAGTGCCCCCTCCTCTTGGGGACTTTGTGAAAGAAACGATCTTTTCAATGGCAGTCGTCTCCTGATCTATTGTCATACCTGACTATTAACAAAAAATAATAAAAACCTACATGTTAAAATTGTCTAGAAAAGGGAGGAATCCCTTCGTTACTCAGAGACCCAAAGCTTGTGATGAGCAGAGTCTGGGCAGCCGTGGCCCCTGGGAGGCAGCCTGAGTTGTGCTATCAGCCCTCAGGCCCGTGTTTTTCCCTTCGTTCGAGGACACGCTCACCAAGGGAGTCCTGGGCAGCGGTGGAGGGGCCCTGTGGTGCGTGATGCACGGTGGGAGGTAAGCCCTTCATGAAAAAATGCAGTGCAGGTGGGGACAGAATCAAGGCCCAAGTGACAGGACGCACTGGAAATGTAGGCCGCGTGTGTCACCCGGGTGCAGGAAGCCAGAGACCGCGCAGCAGCTGTGGGCAGCTCCTCCGTGAGGCAGGCTGCGCTGGGGAAGACTGGCCGGCTACTCAGTGGTTAGAGCATCGCCCCACAGACTGGAGGGTCCCGGGTCTGACTCACCTACCTCAGGGGCACTACCTTGGTTGCCGGCTCCATTCCCAGCCCGGGTTGGGAGGCGTGCGGGAGGCATCCAATCAATGTATCTCTCACATCAATGTTTCTCTCTTTCTCTCTCGCCCCCCCCTCCCTTCCACTCTCTCTAAAAATCAATGGGAAAGTGTCCTCTGGTGAGGGATTAACAACAAAAATAATAACAAATAAAATAAAATTTCTGGGCGTGGCCTGGTCATTTGCACTTTTATTTTTAATTTATTTTAGTTATTTCACAATTGCAGTTTACATTCAATATTATTTGGTATTAATTTCAGGTGTACAACATAGTGGTTAGACCTTCACAGACTTTACAAAGTGTCCCCCATTTGCAATACCCAACTGGCACCGAACACAGTTATTACTATACTAGAGGCCGATGCGTGAAATTTGTGGAAAGGTAGGCCTTCGCAGCCCTGCTGTCTCGCAGCCCCACCCCCCACCCGCACCGGCCTTGGTCTGGCCCTGCCCACGCCCACCGCCACACACCCCCAGTTCCCCAGTTCCACGGAGCCCTCCGATCGATTGCCCCACAGAGGGTGGCCTGGGCCTCCCTCTGTGGGGCGATCGCAGAGCTCCCCCCACCCATGGATCACCCCACTGGCCAGTGGCCTGGGCCTCCCTCTGTGGGGCGATCATGGACCAATGGTGGGCCCCCTGGCCAATCGCATGGCATCCACCTTGGCTGGCCTGGTGCCAGTGTGTGTCATAGCGTGGTCGTCCGGATGGTCGTTCTGCTGTTCAGCCGTTCGGTCGATTTGCATGTTACGCTTTTATTATTACGGATTACTGACGGTATCTCTTACGCTGTACTATTGTGTAACTACCAATCTCTACTTCTCAGTCCCTTCACTTTTTTCACCCAACCCCCACTGTATCTATGAGTCTGTCTCTATTCCGTTTGTTCCTTTATATTGTTCCTTAGATTACACGTATGCTAGTTGTCTTCCTCTGACTAACTTATCTCACTGAGTATAATACCCTCTAGGTCCATCCATGTTGTCATAAATGGTAAGACTTCATTCTTTTTATGGCCGAGCAATATTCCATGGTATTCATGTACCACAGCTTTTTTATCCACTCGTCTGTTGATGGACACTTGGGCTGCTTCCATAGCTGGGCTATCTATATTAATAAAAAGGTAATATGCTAATTAGACCAGATAGACTGGACCTCTTCCGGACGTCCTTCTGGACAAAGTCGCAGCTGCTTTGGGCTGAGAGCCAGCGGCACGGGAGAGGCGGGGGTGTGGGAGAGGCGGGGGTGTGGGAGAGGCGGGGGTGTGGGAGAGGCGGGGGTGTGGGAGAGGCGGAGGTGTGGGAGAGGCGGAGGTGTGGGAGAGGCGGAGGTGTGGGAGAGGCGGGGGTGTGGGAGAGGCGGAGGTGTGGGAGAGGCGGGGGTGTGGGAGAGGCGGAGGTGTGGGAGAGGCGGGGGTGTGGGAGAGGCGGAGGTGTGGGAGAGGCGGAGGTGTGGGAGAGGCGGGGGTGTGGGAGAGGCGGAGGTGTGGGAGAAGCGGGGGTGTGGGAGAGGCGGAGGTGTGGGAGAGACAGGGGTGTGGGAGAGGCGGAGGTGTGGGAGAGGCGGAGGTGTGGGAGAGGCGGAGGTGTGGGAGAGGCGGAGGTGTGGGAGAGGCGGGGGTGTGGGAGAGGCGGGGGTGTGGGAGAGGCGGGGGTGTGGGAGAGGCGGAGGTGTGGGAGAGGCGGAGGTGTGGGAGAGGCGGGGGTGTGGGAGAGGCGGGGGTGTGGGAGAGGCGGGGGTGTGGGAGAGGCGGAGGTGTGGGAGAGGCGGGGGTGTGGGAGAGGCGGGGGTGTGGGAGAGGCGGGGGTGTGGGAGAGGCGGAGGTGTGGGAGAGGCGGGGGTGTGGGAGAGGCGGAGGTGTGGGAGAGGCGGAGGTGTGGGAGAGGCGGGGGTGTGGGAGAGGCGGAGGTGTGGGAGAAGCGGGGGTGTGGGAGAGGCGGAGGTGTGGGAGAGGCGGGGGTGTAGGAGAGGCGGAGGTGTGGGAGAGGCGGAGGTGTGGGAGAGGCGGGGGTGTAGGAGAGGCGGAGGTGTGGGAGAGGCGGAGGTGTAGGAGAGGCGGGGGTGTGGGAGAGGCAGAGGTGTAGGAGAGGCGGAGATGTGGGAGAGGCAGAGGTGTAGGAGAGGCGGAGGTGTGGGAGAGGCAGAGGTTTAGGAGAGGCGGTGTCACGGGAGAGGTGGGGGTGTAGGAGAGGCGGTGATGCGGGAGAGGCAGCAGGTGGCCCCTTCTGCAGAGGTGGCGCGGGAAAGGCCTTGGCGCGGGCCGGTCCAGCGCAGCAGCCCCTTCTGCAAAGGCAGCAGGAGAGGGGGCTGCACATCCTGGTCTCAGTGCTGCCCCTTCTGCAGAGGCAGCCACAGAGGCAGTGGCTCGGGCCTGGTCCCAGTGCCACATCTTCGCAGAGGCTAGATGGGGTGCAACCTGCTGTGTGTCAACCTCCCACAGCCCCTCTCCCAGCTGGCCTGGCCCCAGATAACCCCCCACCCACCAGTGGGCGGGGGGCAGGGCCAAGGGCCGGCAGCCATGGCAGCCAGCAGTGGCAGCAGCAGCGGGGTGATAGGAGCAGTGCCTTCCCCTGATCGGCCCAGTCGCCTCCCGCAGAGGGAGGCCAGACTGCAGCTTAGGGGAGTGGGCCTAAGCCATCAGTAGGACATCCCCTGAGGGCCCCCAGGCTGTGAGAGGGGGCAGGCTGGGCTGAGGGACCCCTACACATAGTGCACAGATTTTTGTGCAATGGGCCTCTAGTTGTAAATAATGCTGCAATGAACATGGGGTGCATATATTTTTTTGAATTAGTGTTTTGGGTTTCTTTGGATATATTCCCAGAAATGAAATAACTGAGTTATAAGGCAGGTCCATTTTTAATTTTTTGAGAAACATCCATACTGTTTTCCACAGTGGCTGCACCAGTCTGCATTCCCACCAACAGGGCACCAGGGTTCCCTTTCCTCCACATCCTTGCCAACATTGTTGTTTGTTGTTTTATTGATGACTAGAGGCCCGGTGCATGAAATTCGGGGGGGTGTCCCTCAGCCCGGGCTGTGCCTTCTCGCAGTCTGGGAGCCCTTGGGGGATGTCCCACTGCTGTGGAGGTGGGAAAGGCTCCTGCCATGGCCACTGTGTTCACTAGAGGTGAGCCCAGCCCTGGCTGAGCCCGGTCCCCCTGTGGGAGCACACTGACCACCAGGGGGAAGCTCCTGTGATGAGTGTCTTGCCCCTGGTGGTCAGTTTGTGTCATAGCGATGAGTGGTTCCACCCTTCGGTTGATTTTCATAGGAGGATAGTCATTCTGACGGGTATGAGGTGATACCTCATTATGGTTTTAACTTGCATCTCTGATGACTAGTGATGATGAGCCTCTTTTCATATGTCTCTTGGCCGTCTGTGTGTCCTCTTTGGAGAAGTGTCTAGTCGGGTCCTTTGCCCATTTTTTCATCGGAGAGTGTGTGTGTGTGTGTGTGTGTGTGTGTGTGTGTGTGTGTTCTGGGTGTTCATCTGCACTTTTAAAGTATTCCCAGGGTGTTCTCAGTGACCAGCCAGGGTTGGAAATTCACAGCTCAGCCATGTGTGGCTCTGGGTCAGCCACCTCTGCGCTCTCGGGGGCTTTCCCTCCCGACCACAGCAGCGCAGCAGCCGCCCCTCACTGCCCTGGCAGCGCCCCCACTCACATCTCTGCCTCCGGCCCTTTTGGGAATCACTTTCCCAGAAGTACCTCAACACCTTCCTCTAATATCACACACCCCGCTAGGTCCGCCTCCAGGAGACGGTTACTGAATCTAGGGTTGAACCAGCAGTTCTACCCTGGCTGGGCCGAAACCGGGGGCTTTCTGAGGTCAAGGCGAGGCCGAGCCTCCCAGAGCATGACCCACCTGGGAGTGCAAACAGGAAGCCTGAACTCTGGCTCCTGCTGGTGCAGGATGGGAATAAACTCGCCTTTATTTAAAAACAAGCCGAAATTCAATTGAAATAATAATAATAATAAAATAAGTAAATAAATAAATACATACATACATACATAAATAAACAAACAAGCCTAACTCAGACCAGCCTTGTGCGCATGGCCTGGATTCCCGAAGCCCAGGGGGCGTCCTGCTGGTGTAAGGAGCCTCTGGGACAGTTTCAAGCGTACCAACATCAGAATTATAGGGGTGCCAGAAGAAGAGAGAGAGCAAGATATTGAAAACCTATTTGAAGAAATAATGACAGAAAACTTCCCCCACCTGGTGAAAGAAGTAGACTTACAGGTCCAAGAAGCGCAGAGAACCCCAAACAAAAGGAATCCAAAGAGGACCACACCAAGACACATCATCATTAAAATGCCAAGAGCATAAGACAAAGAGAGAATCTTAAAAGCAGCAAGAGAAAGAAACTCAGTTACCTACAAGGGAATACCCATACGACTGTCAGCTGATTTCTCAACAGAAACTTTGCAGGCCAGAAGGGAATGGCAAGAAATATTCAAAGTGATGAATACCAAGAACCTACAACCAAGATTACTTTATCCAGCAAAGCTATCATTCAGAACGGAAGGTCAGATAAAGAGCTTCACAGATAAGGAAAAGCTAAAGGAGTTCATCACCACCAAACCAGTATTATATGAAATGCTGAAAGGTATCCTTTAAGAAGAGGAAGAAGAAGAAAAAGGTAAAGATACAAATTATGAACAACAAACATGCATCTATCAACAAGTGAATCTAAGAATCAAGTGAATAAATAATCTGGTGATCATAATAGAATCAGGGACATAGAAAGGGAATGGACTGACTATTCTTGAGGGGGAAAGGGGTGTGGGAGATGCGGGAAGAGACTGTACAAAAATTGTGCACCTATGGATGAGGACAGTGGGTGGGGAGTGAGGGCGGAGGGTGGGGCAGGAACTGGGAGGAGGGGTGTTATGGGGGAAAAAAACAGGAACAAATGTAATAATCTGAACAATAAAGATTTAATTAAAAAAAAGAGAGAAAAAAAATCTAGTAGTTTTTTGGTGGAGTCTTTAGGGTTTTCTATGTGCAATATCACGTCATCTGCGGATAATGAGTTTTACATCCTCCCTTCCAGTTTGGATGCCTTTTGTTTTTTCTTCTTATCTGATCACTGTGGCTATTACTTCCAGGACTATGTTGAATAAAAGTGGTAAAAATGATCTTCATTTTAGAAATGATAGAACCTAATCAGAGAAATACAGTATTGCCCAAATAAAGAGGCAGAGCCAGAATTACGAGGCTGTGTCTGTATCACCTCCAAAGCACATGTTCTTTTTAATACATCTGGGATGGCAAAGAGCTTTTCTCATCCTGGCCAATGGCTCAGTGGTTAGAGCATCCGCCAAAGCACCAAAGGGTGGTGGGTTCAATTCCCAGTCAAGGGAATGTACCAGGGTTGCAAGCTCCACACCAGGCCGCAGGCAGGGCATGTGCGGGAGGCAACCAAGCAACATGCTTCTCTCACATTTCTCTTTCTCTCTCCTTTCTCTCTCTCTCTCTCTCCTTTCTCTCTCTCCCCTTTCTCTCTCTCTCTCTCTCTCTCTCTTCCTCCCTCCCTTTCATTCTCTCTAAAAATCAATGGAGAAAAGATCCCTGGGTGAGGATTAACAAAACACACAGAGACGGTTCTCCAGGCGTCCAGCTCTGCTCCTTCGGGCAGGCGGCCTCGCGCCGTGGGCTGTGAGCCTCAGACAACTCCGCAGAACAGAGCGCTGCGTCCGCTCGCCCGCCTCGTGTGCCCTGCCACCGCCTCTCCGCCTACATCATACTGGCACAAGTCTGGAGCAGAAATCGAAGAAAGCCTTTTTCTGTCCGTCTGGCCAATGTTGGCCTGTCCTCTGAGAAAGAGCCGGCACCGGATGCTCACGGGGACCCACGCCCGGTGCTGCCGGCGTGGGGCCGGGGTAGGCCTTGTGCTGGAACCCTGTGCTTCCTCAGGAGAGAAAAGCTGTCTCCCCAGCCCCCAACCCGTAAGCGCCGACCAGGCAGACAAGCTTTGGGGAGCAGAGAGCTGTTGTCTTTCTCAAGCACAACAGTCACTAACGAACGTTCATTTCCCAGAAGGGCACAGGAGGACATGTGAGCTCATGTCTGGCCCTGATTCAAGGCAAGATGATCTGTGAACACAGTGCCCTGGGCCAGGCTGGGCAGCATTCCCAGGGCGGCCACGGCAGTTACTTGGGCAGCGTGGAACCCCGAAGGCTCCCTTGTCGTGGGAGGGAACAAAGCGGGGAGCAAGCTCTTCATTTAGAGCGTGGGTCAAACCACACAGGTGAAAGCACCTTCCCAGGCCCCGTCCTCCCTCCCCAGCCAGCCTGCGGCGCCTCCCTCTCCTCCTGCTTTGCTCAGAGGCTGAGGCCAATCCAAAGTGTTGACAGAGACCAGCGGGCACCAGCAGCTCACCAGGGTCTGGCAGGGAAGGGCTGCCCTGGCGCCGATGACCATTGCCAGGCAGAAGCCCAGAGGCCGAGGGCCAGCCCTGGAGCGGGCACGAGTGGAGCTGCACCCCCAGGAGCACATGCCCCCCAGGCGCTGGGCTCTGGGTCCGGGAGCGGGCCTGCCTGAGGCTGCCAGCGCTGCGGTCTGCGCCGTGCATGGGGCTGCCTTGCCCGCCCACACAACCTCTGTGGCCCTTAGAGAAGTTAAGCAGCATAGGCCACACCCAGTTGGTATTTTCAAAATTTTGTATAAACCAAGTAAAAGATGCAGTTTCTATAACTAACCCCCTGGCTGGAGAGGCCACAGGTGCTGGCACGGCTGAGCGGCCAGCAGGAGCCCAGGGGGCAGCAGTCCAGGGAGGCCGGTGCTGAATGGGAGCTGTGGTTGGCCATGGCCATGGCTGGGCCACCCCCTCAAGACCATTCGTTCTAAATTCACTAGGTGTGTGGTCTCTGGGCCTGGTTCAGAGTAAGGGCCCTAACCAAGGCTTAGAGAACCACGGGCTAGAAAGAGGACGTAACATTGGCCCCTGATAAGGCACCAGGCCAAGGCTCACGCTAATCCTAGGAGCTAAGCATCGATGTTCTAACTTCTTGGAGCAAAGAAACAGGCTCCCAGGGACTGAGCAGTCACCCTCCCTTCACAGGGTCGCCGGTTCTCAGCATCGTCCCCTTTCCTGTTAGCAGCTCTCAGTGTGGAAGGGCCAGACGGCTAGAAGCTAGATTCCCAGGCCCTTGCAGCCAGAGCTGTAGGTAAGAAGTAAGTTCTGTCCCTGAGACGCTTGTCAGGATCTGAGTGCTGGGCTCGGTAAGCAAGGCATGGCCCCGGGGTTCCTGCACCAGCCAGCACATGCCCAGCACCACTTTGTAGGGTCAGGAGGCAGTTACGGTGGCAGTGCCACTGCCTGGCACAGGATGAGTCCCAGAGGTGGAGCAGAGGGGTAGCTCTCCTGGTGGAGGTTACAGGCATCCTGGGAGCGCTCCCAGCAGCCAGGCCCTCCCTGACTTGGTAAAGACCTAATCCTCTGCATTAAATACCTTTCTGTTGGAAATGCCTACCGTGGTTTCCGTGTCCTGCTCTGGTCTGATTGAGACAGTCCTGGAGCAAATACGAGGCGAAGCGGGGGCCACAGCCGGCGCCCCCAGAGGCTCCGCAGCCTCCCGCTGGCTGGGAGAACTCAGGGGAGCAGTGCGCTTGGGTGACGGGAACCAGTCCTGACACCTGCTGGTAGGAGTGGGGAGGGGCCCGGGGCAGAGGAACCGCTGGAAGGATGACAAGGGCTCAGGCAGTGGAGTCGGCCAGCCTGCAGGAGGGAGTCACGAGCCAGGGGTGGGCCCAGGGGCCCAGAAGGAGAGATGAGCCCCAGCTGAGGAGGGGAGGGCAGGTCTGCCCTGAAAACAATGGTGGGTTCCTCCATCCATTATTCAAATGTAAATAACTGAAAACACACTTCAAGATGGTTATTTAAAAAGTAGGGGAGGGACAACTTAGTGTCACATGAAGGGGGTGAAGGGGGTCCAAAGAGGGTGGCTCCCCTGGCTCCGCGACATCCCCGAGGGCCACTGCTCTCGGGGCTGCTCAGCCTCAGGGCTCTCCTCCGGGGCACAGGCGGGGCTCTCACTATCCCAAAGGCCACACGCAGACACCCCATCGTCCGAGCAAGGGGACAGCCCTTCTTGTGCTTCTGTTTTCACCCCGAGAGCCTTCCCCGAGTCCCCGTCACTTCCCCCAGACCCACAGCCACATCGGGGGCACCGGCCGTCCTGTTAGCCACTGGCCAGGAAAGCGGCTTCACGCGGCTTCTGGCTGCTTGGCCGCTACACTAACGGCACCCAAGGGGCTCTTTACAGATCAGCTAACCCCCGTCCCCGCCTGGGACCAGCGTCAAACGCTCGGATCCAGTGGTCGCAACAGCAGCCCCGCTCGGCACGCGGATGGTGGGGGAGGCTGCGTGTGGGGCAGGAGGTCGATGGTAAATCTCTGTACTTTCCACTCAGCTTTGCTGTGCGCCTAAAACTGCAGTAAGAAATGAAGTCTAGCCTGGCCGCGTGGCTCAGGGGTTGAGCGTCCACCTATGAACTAGGTCACAGTGATCGCGAACCTTTTGAGCTCGGCGTGTCAGCATTTTGAAAAACCCTAACTTAACTCTGGTGCCGTGTCACGTATAGAAATTTTTTGATATTTGCAACCATAGTAAAACAAAGACATATTTTTGATATTTATTTTATATATTTAAATGCCATTTAACAAAGAAAAATCAACCAAAAAAATGAGTTCACATGTCACCTCTGACACGCATGTCATAGGTTCGCCATCACTGAACTAAGAGGTCACAGTTCAATTCCCGGTCAAGGTCACATGCCTGGGTTGCAGGCTCGATCCCCAGTGGGGGGCCTGCAGGAGGCAGCTGATCCATGATTCTCCCTCATCAATGTTTCTCTCTTCCTCTCCCTTTCTCTCTGAAATCAATAACAAATTTTTTAAAAAAATAAAGTCTGCTTAAAACATTTTAAGCTTACACCCTAGGCATTAGTATTGTTTTTAAGCTCCTAAAATTGTTATAATATTCCTGGTTTAGATTATTTGGGGACAAATAGTCTGAACTGGGGACAAAGTGACCTTTCCTTGAGGTGAATGTCTGAACAAAATGGGGTTTCTGTCGGCGGGGGGTGGGGTGGCCTTTGCATGGGCAGTTATGCCTCCGCTGGGCTCCCCAAGGCCCACGCAGCCAGGCCGGTCAGGAGACGCTGCGGAGGCAGGAGGACCTGAGCAGGGCTGTCCTGCTGGCCGGAGGCGGCGCTGGGAACCTCAGGTGCAGGCGCGGTCCGGAGTCCACCTGGGGCCTGGAGGGAGAGACGGTGGACTTGGCTGTTTTACCTTTAGAGCGGCCAGGCAGCGGCGGGGTTCTGGGGGTGCGAGCTCCGGAGGAGGGGGCAGCGCTCGCACCTGGGGACGTCCAGCGCCGCTGCAGGTCGGGGGCAGGTCTCCGAGGCGGTGACAAGGGATGCGGGACGAGCCTTTCTCTCGGGCACCCCCTCACCTGGCCATCTCTAAACACCAGCAGGTTCTCCCGCCTCGGCACGCCTGCCCTTCTCCCAGGTGGCTTTTGTCTGATTATTCATGTGTTTCTTGTCTGTCTTTGTCTACGGGACACAGATATTTGCTGGTCAACAGATAACAATATCCCTCTGCGTGGCCCAGCACCTTTTCAGCGGTGAGTGGGGGTGAGCGCGGTGACCTGCGTGTGACCCGCAGGCTCCTTCCTGCCAGGGCCGCTCTGCAGCCGCAGCCTCTGACTTTGCAGGGCACAACCGTCTGTTGTGTTAACCACAGGCATTTTGGGGTTAACTTGTTACCCAGCAGAGCCTAACCCATCCTGACTAAGCCACTCCAATCAAAGGTCAGTCTCTCAGACAGACAGACCTTGTCCGTTTTTCACCACCATCCCCAGGACAGTCCATTGAGTGAAAAATGAGTGAAGAAAACCTTCCCTCCTGTTGAATAACAACAGCTAACATGTAGCATTTGAAAGAGACTATGACTGCAGCAGGTGGTGTTTGTTTTTCTTTATTATCTTTTGTTTTGTTTCGACCTGAGAATCTAAATGCGAGAAGCAACCGGGCAACTGAACTGAAGAGTGGCCCACTCAGGCTGGGCTGCCCGCCGCCTGCCCACCGCCTGCCGGGCCGCCTGCCCACCTCCTGCCGGGAGCACAGGCGCCCCCTCTGCACTTTGACCGGATGTAGATGGTGAGCAGCCGAGAAGTGCCGCCGCTTTTGCTCGGTAACACATGAGCTGCGACGAAACTGGGCATTTATGTTTTGGGCAATGGCAATTGTTTAGAAAGGTTGACTCATAATTGCGCAAATATTTCTTTCAGCCCATTCCTTTATTAAAAAACAACAGTGGAAAGCAAAAACAGGAAATGAATCACAGTGTTATGTTGGGGCAAGATCAGGTTTTTTCAACTGTTTTTTTTTTAGTTCAAATCCAGTTTGAAAGTGGAATTAATTCAGAGCAGGCCTGGGTTAGGACATTATGAATAAAACGGGTTATAATGTAAATTGTAGGTGTTATAATAATAACAGTAAATAAAAAACAGAGAAAGAGGAGGGTGAAGGAAAGGAGGGGAGGAGAAAGAGAGATGAGTGTGCTTCATTTCCCCTCCGTACAACTCAGGTGAAGCCTCTGGGAACCTTGAGCCACTCTTCCCCGAGCTGAGTTCTCCCCGCAGCTCCTCTGAGCCACTCAAAGTGTCAGTGCAAGTGGCATTCCCTGGTGTCAGGAAGGGGCCTCAGTGCTGGGAGGACAAGGCACCCGTTGTCCTTAACCAGGACATCGTCTTTGTCATTAATATGGTTTCACCTCACAATTGGCTCATGTGAGCTTGTCGTCATCTAAAATAAAGTAGGAAGAAAGGACTCAGAGCAACCAAACACCAAGGGTGCCACTTAACTTCCTTTACTGAAATATTTATTGAGCACCTACTATGTGCTAGTCATTGCTTTAACTTTTAGGGATTGAGAGTGAATACAGTGGACAAAGGTCAGTGCTTGCATTTTCACAGAGAAAGACAAGCAATAAACAGGTAAACAAATCAACAAGGTAAGGACGGACTATAACAACCTTTCAGAGGAAACGAAGGTTAAGTGATACACAGTGATGGGAAGGACTGGGAGGTGGTGAGAGCTGAGACAGTGATGGAAGGACTGGGAGGCGGTGTGAGTGAGACAGTGATGGAAGGACTGGGAGGTGGTGAGAGCTGAGACAGTGATGGAAGGACTGGGAGGTGGTGTGAGTGAGACAGTGATGGAAGGACTGGGAGGCAGTGTGAGTGAGACAGTGATGGAAGGACTGGGAGGTGGTGAGAGCTGAGACAGTGATGGAAGGACTGGGAGGCGGTGTGAGTGAGACAGTGATGGAAGGACTGGGAGGCAGTGTGAGTGAGACAGTGATGGGAAGGACTGGGAGGCAGTGTGAGTGAGACAGTGATGGAAGGACAGGGAGGCGGTGAGAGTGAGACAGTGATGGAAGGACTGGGAGGTGGTGTGAGTGAGACAGTGATGGGAAGGACTGGGAGGCGGTGTGAGTGAGACAGTGATGGAAGGACTGGGAGGCGGTGTGAGTGAGACAGTGATGGAAGGACTGGGAGGCGGTGAGAGTGAGACAGTGATGGAAGGACTGGGAGGCGGTGTGAGTGAGACAGTGATGGAAGGACTGGGAGGCGGTGTGAATGAGACAGTGATGGAAGGACTGGGAGGCGGTGTGAGTGAGACAGTGATGGAAGGACTGGGAGGCGGTGTGAGTGAGACAGTGATGGAAGGACTGGGAGGCGGTGTGAGTGAGACAGTGATGGAAGGACTGGGAGGCGGTGAGAGTGAGACAGTGATGGAAGGACTGGGAGGCGGTGTGAGTGAGACAGCGATGGAAGGACTGGGAGGCGGTGTGAGTGAGACAGTGATGGAAGGACTGGGAGGCGGTGAGAGTGAGACAGTGATGGAAGGACTGGGAGGCGGTGTGAGTGAGACAGTGATGGAAGGACTGGGAGGCGGTGTGAGTGAGACAGTGATGGAAGGACTGGGAGGTGGTGTGAGTGAGACAGTGATGGAAGGACTGGGAGGCGGTGTGAGTGAGACAGTGATGGAAGGACTGGGAGGTGGTGAGAGCTGAGACAGTGATGGAAGGACTGGGAGGCGGTGAGAGTGAGACAGTGATGGAAGGACTGGGAGGCGGTGTGAGTGAGACAGTGATGGAAGGACTGGGAGGCGGTGAGAGTGAGACAGTGATGGAAGGACTGGGAGGCGGTGAGAGTGAGACAGTGATGGAAGGACTGGGAGGCGGTGTGAGTGAGACAGTGATGGAAGGACTGGGAGGCGGTGTGAGTGAGACAGTGATGGAAGGACTGGGAGGCGGTGTGAGTGAGACAGTGATGGAAGGACTGGGAGGCGGTGAGAGTGAGACAGTGATGGAAGGACTGGGAGGCGGTGTGAGTGAGACAGTGATGGAAGGACTGGGAGGCGGTGTGAGTGAGACAGTGATGGAAGGACTGGGAGGTGGTGTGAGTGAGACAGTGATGGAAGGACTGGGAGGTGGTGTGAGTGAGACAGTGATGGAAGGACTGCGAGGCGGTGAGAGTGAGACAGTGATGGAAGGACTGGGAGGCGGTGTGAGTGAGACAGTGATGGAAGGACTGGGAGGCGGTGAGAGTGAGACAGTGATGGAAGGACTGGGAGGCGGTGTGAGTGAGACAGGTGAGCATGGTGAAAAGATGAAAAGATCTAGGAGAGGGTCCCCCACCCTGGGGAAGGGTCGGGCTTTGGGGGATCTGTGTGTTGAGTGTGGAGTAGGAGGTAAGGCTGCAGCCTGAAACCACGACAGGCTCAAGTCACACAGCACCTTTCCAGACAATGGGTGGACTTCAGGGTTTTTTCTAAGTGCGTTGGGAGGTCCACAGAGGGTGGCATTGAGGAAGTATAATTAAAACTAAAATTTTCTGACCCAGGAAACCCCTGTACAAGGCAGTGGAGAGAGAAAGCACCTTTATTATTGTATTATTGACTAGGCATGTGGCCAGAACAGGGTGCAGCCACAGGCAGCGGCTGAGAGTCAGACAGAAAGAGGCCGCCACCCGCACGGCCGGAGGCCGCACGCTGACTAGACGCAGCCCCACTGACCACACACAGGTGCTTGAGAAAAACCATCTTGGCTTATAAAGCTGGTCACAGGCTTGTTTACCTTCGGGAAGGATTCACACACGATTCAGAGAGAGAAAAAGCATCCAATCACACGTGTTCTAAAGTGAGTGCTCTCAGCAAAGGGAGGGGAGGGAGGTGCCTTCGTACTTTGGACGGGAGGAGGGAGTGTTAAGCCTCTTGTTTTTCATCGTTGGTCCTCACAGTGGCAGGATTGGCTCTTGGTTTTCGGAGGACCACCTGGTTCTCAGGGACGAACTAACGGGCTGTAAGGGAGTGAGCGCAGGAGGAAGACCCCTGGGGAAGCTGTGGACACGCCGAGCCTGGAGGGGGTGGCAGGGGAGGAGACACCCCTGGTCTGCGGAGGTCCTGGGAGGTCCTGGCCCCAAAGGAAGGCAGGAGTCAGTCTGGGTTTGGGCTTGAGCAGTCCTCTGAGGATGAGGCCACGTGGGAAGGAGTGGCTTAGAGGGGAAATCAAGAGTTCTGTTGTGGACACATTGGCATTAATTTCTATTAAGAATCCAAGTTCAGATTTTTATCAGCCAATTGCCACGTCATTAGTCTTGGACTGACTTGTTTGGTTGTCTGGTAAGTTAATGTTCAAGAAAAACTATTAATTTTTATTAAAATGTTCTATTATTTTACGTTAATGATTACTCATTTATTGCAGCCCTCTTTGTATTCAGCATGTCTCTATCGAAATAAACCTAAGTTTCTATGAAAAAAAAGAATCCAAGTTCATGTCAAGTAGGCCGTTGGATACAGGAGTCAAGGCTCAGGGCCAGAGCTGGAGACATTATTTTGGGAGGAGAAACTGGTGAGGGAGAACTGAAGTGTGGGGTCCCAGAGACCCAGAGATGGGACAGTGTCGGGAGGAGGGGTGGCCAGGTGGGGTGTGGGGGGGGGGCGACAGGGAATGACTCCGGGGTCTGCCCACAGGGGGTTGGTGGTTCAGGGGACTGGAGGTGATGGAGGCTCCCTGGCTGGGTCAGGTGTGTAGACGGCAGGAAGACGAGAGGGGTGAGGCAGTAGCTGGAGGGGCCGTGGGTTTTGAGAAGATTCTGGTTTTGTTACGATTCAGTTGTTTGAATATTTGCACGAGGCAAAGTATTTAAGCGATCCACAACCATGCAGTCGCCCGCACCCTCTCCAGCCCCTCATTAGAGATAGCAGCCCCAGGGCTTCTTGGCTTGTGTTGGGGTTGGGGAAGGTGAGCGACTAGGCAGTGACGGCGAACCTTTTGGGCTCGGCGTGTCAGCATTTTGGAAAACCCTAACTTAACTCTGGTGCCGTGTCACGTATAGAAATTTTTGATATTTGCAACCATAGTAAAACAAAGACTTATATTTTTGATATTTATTTTATATATTTAAATGCCATTTAACAAAGAAAAATCAACCAAAAAAATGAGTTCGCGTGTCACCTCTGACACGCGTGTCATAGGTTCGCCATCACTGGCCTAGAGACTGGAAAGATCCAGCGCAGACGCGGGGCTGGCGATGGCGGAGAGAGGAGGGCCTTGCAGAGGGGGAACCAGGAGAGGCAGGCTGGGAGAGGCAGGGCCTGGCCGCGTGGAGGGTTGGCCTTGGCTGGGCGGAGACACCCCTGCAGTTGGGGAGCGATGGCGTGGGCTGAGGGCCTAGGCAGGGCCTGCAGGCTCTCCATCCGGTCCCGTCGGGGCAGCGCGGGGCCGGCTGTGCTGCGGTGAAGTCTGTGAGCTCGCTCATCCCCAACCCGACTGTGCACAGCGTGCCCCAGCGCCCCAGCTGCCGAGAGGGCGCAGCAGAAGGACCAGCAGGCGGGCACCCGCAGCCTCTCCCCACCTGCCCGCCACCTGGTTTTTGCTCCGACTCTGCCCAAAGCCCTGCTCCAGACGGTCACTGGACCCCATCTCGGTTCCTCAGGCCCCTGAGGCCAGCCCCCCCGCACTGTGGGTGCTGAGGCTCGCCTGGCTTCCCGCCCTCTGCCCTGAAATCACCCAGGGGTCCCGTTGGCGGCTGCGGGCCTCGCTGGGGGACCCCTGGCCGAGGTGCCAGACCTCACTTGCGGGGAGTGCTTCCGTTCTCGGTTCTGGAGCCACTTGTCCTCCAGACTCAGCCTCCTAGTCAACCTCGGCGGACACCCGGAGATGAAGCCGACACCCCAAGTCTAGATGAAAGGCAAACATCTCTGCACGCATCTTGCCGTGAGGCCCAGAGCAGGGTGCTCATGTGAGACTTTGGGGAGCCCTTCACCTCACCACTTGTCAGGATGCCGCGGGTGGGGATGGGATAGGACTGCAGGGGTGTGGGGGGTGCAGGGCTGCAAAAAAGGACGCACACGCAGGTGTCTGTTTGGAAAACTTTATTGGTCCTGCGTGTCCAGCAAGGGAACTGGGACTGGGGGGCGCCTGGGCGTGGGGGCGGGAGGAGCAGGAGGGGCTGCAGGAGCAGGTGAAGGCACCGCGGGCGGCCAGGTGCAGCAGGCTCAGTGGCGGGTCATCTGCGAGGAGGACAGGGGGCGGGGAGGGGCAGTGAGGCCCTTGCCCTGCGCAGGCCCAGAGGCTCCCCGCAGCCTGGCCTCGACGGCAGCTCCACCCCCAGCTCTCACCTTGGCCAGGCTGGGCGGGTATCTGCCTTTGAGGGGATCCTCCTTCTTCAGAGACCTCACCAGGCAGGAGCGGCGGTGGGAGAAGGTCATGAAGCTATACTTGCCGTGGTAGCAGCCCATGCCGCTGTGCCCTGCGGGGACGGCGGCTCAGGCCCAGCGCCAAGACCGACCCTCCGGGGTGGCCGGTTCCTGGGCTCCCCCTAGTGCCCACACCGGGAACAACACAGGGCGCGCCCAGGATGAGTGGAGTCCCTGCCATGGCACCAGAGGGTGTGCACCCTGGCCCGTGGCCTCTCTCAGGGCCTCCGTGAAGCAGGCCACAGGCGACCTTCAAGGCCCTCTAGGGTGTCGAGGTTAGTGTGGCTGACGGATGTGCAGGCAGAGGCCAGAGGGCCGCGCGGGAAAGGGGATGGGAGTCTGGGGCCCAGGACTGCTCCGGTCCCTCCTGAACCCCCAGGCCAGGGCTGGAAGGGAGGCTGCGGGGAGGAGGTGGGCAGTGAGCTCCCCCAGACTCACCCACACCCCCGAAGGGCAGAGAGTGCACGGACAGGTGGATGATGACGTCATTGGCCGTCACCCCGCCGCTGGATGTCTCCGCAATCATCTTCTTAATCACCTGCAGGGCACCCAGCCCGCCTCAGTCTCCTGCCCCGCACATCCCGCCCCTCCCCGCGTCTGGGCACAGCCTGGAGCCCAGGAGCAGCTTGGAGCACAGCTGGGCGGCCTGCCCCCTGGGCCCCCGCGGGAAGCGGGAAGAGCGGCGGTGCCCCGGCTGCCGGGCACGTGTCAAGGCCACGCGGCGGCGAGCAGGGAGCGGGGGCCGGCCCACCTTGTCGTTGTGGGAGAACACGTAGAGCGCCAGGGGCTTCTCGCGCTGGTTGATGAACCGGATGGCCTCCTCCAGGCTGCGCACGCACACGATGGGCATGATGGGCCCGAAGATCTCCTCCTGCATCACCGGGGACTCGGGGTCCACGTCCGTGAGGATGGTGGGGGCTGGACAGGAAGCCAGCAGTCAGCCCCGCCCAGGCCCTCGCCTGCCTGCCCACGGGGCACCTGGCTCCCCCCTTGACTCCTTTACTGGTCCGGCCGTTGCCGAGGGTGCGAGAGGGGCAGACAGGCCTCCGCCCGGCTCCAGCCCCCGGACCTTGGGAGGAGGGGCTCATTGTATGGAAGGGCCCAGGGCCCAGGCCTGAGGGGACAGGGTGCCTCCTGGCCACCTGAGCCCCTGCTGAAGCTCCTCTGCCCCCTGGCAACCTGGAGGCTACGTGGGCCATCTGGTGGTCCTCACGCCTCGGCCCCTGGACCCCTCCAGCCCTGCACCCGGCCTCCGTGGCGCTGCTGTCACACCCCTGCGGAGGCCTTGCGGGGAGGGGCTGCTGGGCTGGGCCAGCTGTCACCCGTCCAGAGAGCAGCAGAGCCCACCCAGGCCTGCCACCCCTCCGCGGGGCTGTCTGCTCTCCCAGTACCTGCCCACCCGCTGCCACTCGCAGGGCCCCTGGCAGCCTGGGCGGGAGGGCAGTGCACGCAGGGCACACACCTATGTACCGGGTGGCCGCGTCCCCAGTGCCTCCATAGGCGACCTTCTGGCCCTCCAGCAGGCCCATCACCCGCTGGAAGTGCCGGGAGCTCACGATCCTCCCGTAGTCACGAGACTTCTGGGCATCGTCCCCGTAGAACTCCTGCGGGCGGGAGGCGACGGGCTTCAGACAGGGACAGGGGCCTCGCCACAGCCGAGGCTGCAGGCGGATGGCGGCCGGCCTGGGGGAGCACAGGGCGCCTGGCCAGTGCCGTGGACGTGCCGTGGACGGTGCACCAGGACACCAAGCCCTGCCGGGCCGCCGCCGTTTTCAGGGCACAGGCAGCGCTAGCACCTGCATGGCCTGGGGGCGTCGCGTCAGGAGCAGCTGTGTTCACAAAAGGACCGCGGAAGGGAACGGACACCCCGTCGGCGACGGCTGTCTGGGGCAGCAGGATTCTGGGGGGACATTTCCCCCTCTTTATGCTTTTTAAAAAATATATATTCTATTGATTTTTTACAGAGAGGAAGGGAGAGGGATAGAGAGAAACATCGATCAGCTGCCTCCCGCACACCCCCCGCTGGGGATGTGCCCGCAACCAAGGTACATGCCCTTGACCGGAATCGAACCTGGGACCCTTCAGTCCGCAGGCCGACGCTCTATCCACGAGCCAAACTGGCCAGGGCCTCTTTATGCTTTTTAATCTTTTTCGAAATTATCTACAGAGTGTGGATTACGTTTATGATCAGGAAAAAATCCAGTTTTCTAAAGTCCACACCCACCTGGCCACCCGGCCGCCTCGCCCCTGGGGCCGCACTCACCTTCACAGACTTTTTGAGCTTCTCCACGACCTGGCTCTGGATGGAGGGGTCGCAGAGGATATAGTCGGGGGCCACACAGGTCTGGCCGCTGTTCATGAACTTGCCCCACGCGATGCGCCTGCGGAAATCCCAGGTCAGACCGTATTCTCAGCCCGGAGGCTGCCCGGCGCTGGCGCCCTGTCCCTTCGGCTCAGGGTCAGGACTCAGGCAGAGCGCGGGTGTGACTTCCAGCAGAGCCAGCCCTGGCTTCCAGATTCTGGGCTGAGGCGCCCCTGGCCCCGGACATGCCCCCAGGGCCCAGGGTCCTGCACACCTTTCCCTCATCAGCGAGTGCAGGACATTTCGGGGGCGGGGAGGCGGGGGTAACTGGGTGGACAGCCCTTGTGCCCCGCTGTCTTGCTCTTGAGCCCTGCCAGCGGGGTCCCCACCTGGAAGGCGAGGCACGTGGGAGGGGGAAGCTGGGCAGAGCCCTGGCTGGACCTCTCCTCTCCTGCCTTCCTGGGCTGGCGGCTCCCCCTCGGCCGCCTGAGCTCCGGCCCAGGCCTACAGGCCCTTAGGGCAGGGGCATGTCTGTGTCGCTCGGAGCGCAGCTGTGGTCCCCGGGAGCCGGCAGCAGTCAGAATGGCCGCTCCAGCTCAGACGCTGAGCCCCTCACCGGCAGGCGACGTCCAGGTCACAGTCCTTGTCCACGTAGCAAGGGCTCTTCCCCCCCAGCTCCAGCGTGACTGGGGTCAGGTGCTTGGCCGCGGCCGTCATCACGATCTTGCCGACACCAGTGCTGCCCGTGTACAGGATGTGGTCGAACCTCTCCTTGAGCACCTCCGTGGTCTCGGGGATGCCCCCATTGATCACCGGGTACAGATCCTACCAGACGGGAGGCAGGCGAGGCTCAGAAAGGACCCCAGCCCCCCCCACCCCCCGCCGGGGCAGCCACGGCCCCCACACTCATCGCTCAGGGCTCTGCCCCCCAGTGGCCGAGGCCAGTGGTCCCACCACCACCAGGGCTGGGCCTCCGGCCGCAAGCAGTCGCCATCTCTCACTCCCCAGGCCTGGCCCCCTCAGCTCCCGGTGCCGCACCTTGTCCAGGTACTGAGGGATGAGGGAGGCCAGCAGGCTCGCCATGTTCTCGCTCAGCTCCGAGGGCTTGATGACCACTGCATTCCCTGCAGAGCACACAGAGTCAGCCCCCACCCCCACTGCTCTCCCTGCCAACCCGCCCCAGGGACCCAGCCTGCTGCCTCCCTCCCTCCATCCCGTGTCCCAGGAGGAGTGGACAGCAGCGCTGCGGGCACTGGCCACAGGACCTGCGTCACCCGCCTCGCAGTGGATGAGGTGTGGGACAGAGGGAAAGAGGGGAGAGGTGCTCGGCCCAAGCAGTGCGCCGACTGGAAAGGAAAGCCTGGCACAGCTCAGCGAGAGCTGCCAGCACCGCGGCCGGGAGGGCGCTGCCAAACAGGGGAGCCTGGCGGGGCCTGGAGGCCAGGAGGCCTGCTCCCCAGAGTCCCAGTGGAAGACAGGCCCTTCACGCTGCTGGCCCAGCGCCTCTTCTCCAGGCCTGAGCCCGGCCACCCGCAGGGAACAGTGACCCTCCCCCTCCTTCCGGACGCTGCCTGCACCTGCAGCGATGGCGCCCACCATGGGCTGCACGGTGAGGTCGAAGGGGTAGTTCCAGGTGCCGATGATGAGGACCACGCCCAGCGGCTCCGAGTGGATGTAGCACTCATCCTGCTGGGTTTGGGCCGTCTTCTCCGCGGGCTCGTCCAGAACCCACTCGGGGAGCTTCTTGATTATGTACTCGATCTCCTCCAGGCAGTAAACCACCTCCTCGTGGTACGAGTTCCACTCGTTCTGCGGGGAGAGGCTCCCGTGAGCGCCCAGCCCAGAGCGCTGAGCGGTTACCGGGCCGCTGTGGGTCCTGGCTCCCCGCCCCCGAGCTTTGTGACCCTGACCGACCTGCTACCCTTTCCTAACCCCAGTCTCCCAATCTGCAGAATAGGAGCATGATCTGTACTCCTAGCCGGCCTGTTCAACTTGCGGGGAGATGGGGGCCAGTCACCACCCGGCTGAGGGGAGCCAGGGAGCCGTGCGTCTGCGAGAGCCCTTCTGCGGGTGTGGGCACAGGTGTAAGTGCCTGAAGGGGGCGCCCCTGGGCGGAGTGGGGTGGGGTGGGGCGCCCCTGGGGGAGTGGGGTGGGGTGGGGCGCCCCTGGGGGAGTGGGGTGGGTGGCGAGCCCCTGGGGGAGTGGGGGGCGCACCCTGTGGAGGTCGGCGGCCAGCGCGCCCGCGATGTCCTTCTCGCGCTCCTTGATCATGCGCCGCAGCGCCTCCAGCTGCTGGATGC
Organism: Myotis daubentonii; assembly: GCF_963259705.1. Classification (NCBI taxonomy): domain Eukaryota; kingdom Metazoa; phylum Chordata; class Mammalia; order Chiroptera; family Vespertilionidae; genus Myotis; species Myotis daubentonii. Next base: position 4,737,443 of record NC_081855.1, read on the forward strand.
GGAACTGCAGGGGGCGCGTGCGGCCCGAGTCGAAGGCGGCCCGGGCGCGCTGCACGACGGCGCTGATGCTGCTCATGGTGCTCGCGGTGCTCACGGTGCCTGCGGGGAGCCGGAGACGGCGCCTTGGGGCGGGCAGGGCACGGCTGCACCCTGCTCCCCGCGCCGCCCCTGGGCCCTGGCCGCGGGCGGCCCCCTGCCTGCCACCCCCCTGTCAGTTTAGGGTTAGGGGGCGCTCTCCCGGGGGCGCCGGGGAAGGACCTTCTTTTGCCTTCGCAGCCCCGACCCAGCCGCTGGCCCCCCCACCCCCCGATCACGCGGAGAAAGCGCCCCCCCTCCACCCCCCCTCGCCCCCCAGCTCCAGTGAGGCCAGGAGTGGCGACCTGGACCCGGAGTCCAGGGGCTGATGCGGGTTCAGCAGTGGCGGGCAGGCCCTTCCCGGCGTCCCGGCCCCTCCGGCCGCTGGGGAAGCCGCAGCTCCGCACCCGCCGGCCACTCCACACCCTGCGGGCTAAGGGCCCAGAGCCGCTGGCCGGCCGCTCGGTGGTTAGAGCGGCGGCTGGGCGGGCTGCGGGGTCTCGGGTGCGGTTCCCAGCCTCGGGCTCCCAGCCCGCGGGGCGGCCAATCTGTGTGTCTCATCGGTGTCTGCGTGTCTCCCGCTCTCACTCTCTAAAACCCAATGGAGGGGTCAAAGCCACCGGCCACCGGCCGCCCAGCGGAGCCGCCAAAGGCAGGCCCGGCCCTGCGGGTCCCCGTCGAGGGGGGGGGGGGGGGGGGACGGCAGCACAGCGTTTCCAAGCTTCCCGGGAAGAAAGCGCATCCGCTGTTTATAACAGAGATGCCGGTTCCTCGTGTCTCTCGGTGGGAGAACCCGCCTGTTTCCCAAAAGGGGCGGGTCTGGCTCCCGGGAGGGGCGGGGGCGGGAAACCCCTCCCCCCACTTTCTCTCTCTAAAAATCAATTTTTAAAATAGTTAAATAAAAATAAAAGGGCTCTGCTGCCCCTGTGTGATGGCGAAGGCGGGCGCAGCAGAGGCAGCGAGTGCTCGCCTTCATAAAGCGCACCGTGCCCTGCGCCCCGCGAGGGCTCAGAAGAAAGCAGGCTGCAGGCGGGGTGCACGAACACGCAGGAGAAGGCCCGGGGCAGCCCCCAGGATGACGGCGGTAGGGGGGCACTTAGTGGGGAGTTCTGTCCTCATCTTCTGTGGCGCTAAACTTGTGTGCAATGAACTTGCACCTATTTAAAATATTTGTTAATACAATGAGATATGTCACCGTACACCTGCCAGAATGGCTACCATCAACAAATCAACAAACAAGAGCTGGCGAGGATGTGGAGAAAAGGGAACCCCCGTGCACTGCTGGTGGGAATGCAGACTGGTGCAGCCACTGTGGAAGACAGTATGGAGCTTCCTCAAAAAATTAAATATGGAACTGCCATTTGACCCAGTTGACCCCACTTCTAGGAATATATCCCAAGAAACCAGAAACGCCAATCAGAAAGGATATATGCACCCCTATGTTCATAGCAGCACAATTTACAATAGCTAAGGTCTGGAAACAGCCCAAGTGCCCATCAGTAGATGAGTGGATAAAAGCTGTGGTACATTTACACCATGGGATACTATGCAGCAGTAAAAAAGGATCTTACCCTTTGAGACAGCATGGAGGGACCTGGGGAGCATTATACTCTAAGCGAAATAAGTCAGAGAAAGACAAGTATCATGTGATCTCACTCATATGGGGAATCTAACGAACAAAATAAACTGATGAACAAAATAGAAACAGAGACATGAATACAGCTGCCAGAGGGGAGGGGGAGGAGAGGGCTGGATGAAAGATGACGGGATTAGCAAAGAACCTGTATGCATACCCATAGACAGACAGCCGAGGCCAGGGGAAGGGGGCAGGTGGGCAAAGGGGGTGGGGGAATGGGGACATCTGTAATAGTGTCAACAATAAAAATTAAAAATATTTGTTAACTTTCTGAATAAAGCTGATCGGTAGTGCTCATGGCAGAAAACGCAAAAGAGACAAAAAGGGGTCACAGAGAAGTCAGCTCCCTCTCCCTCAGCAGCTCCTGCTGTCCCCCTAGGGGCTTCCCCCACTTCAGACATCGCGTCACTTCTAACATCAGAAGAAAAGTAAAGAAACGAACACGCTACAATACGGCTATTTCCATTTTCCAAAAAACTACATATACCATAAGTAACATATGTATTTATACCACATATATAACTTTTGTGTGTAGCATATGCATATATGACATATATGCCATATATGTGGGTTTATATGGTATGGATTATTATACACTAGTAGCCCTGCACATGAATGCGTGAGCCAGTAGGTAGCTGCCGCCCTCCTGTAGCTCCCTCGCCTCCCCCCCCCCGCCCTCCTCCTCCCTCCATAGCTTGCTGCCCTGCCCGCTCTCTCCGCAGCCCCTTGTACCTCGCTGGCCCACCCTCCCGCTGACCGGTGATCTGATCCTGATGCACTTGGTGGTTACGCCTCAGGGCATAATGGCTAATTAGCATATTCCTCTATTATGTAGGATGGTATATATAATTTTTGAACAAATGGAAGTACGTGTGTGTGTGTGTGTGTGTGTGTGTGTGTGTGTCCGTCCTGCAAGTGGTTTCTGACTCCTTCCACCCCCTCCATGGCGCTGACCCCTCCAGGCTGGCTGCGCAGAGAGGGGGCCCTGCTGGCATCTGGGATGCCCCAGCCTGGAGGTTTCATGGACCCCTCCCTAGGCCTTTTGGGGGGACGGAGGGAGCCCTCTCCCTGGGTGCCCCTGCTGGCCATGAGCCCAGCCACACAGCCCAACAGGAAGGCCCTCCCGCCCTCCCAGCCTCATGCGGGCACCCAGGGCAGCAGCCTCTGGCCATCGGCGCCATGGCGGGACGGCCCGGCATAAGAGCCAGGTGAGACAGGGTGGCTGACACCCAGTCCCAGTCCCAGTCCTCGCACTGCGCTGCCCGGGAAGGAGCCGCAGGGCACTGCGAAGAGGAACGGAGCAGAAAGCATCTGCTGCAGGAGCAGCCGGAGCCCACCTTCCTGAGCCCGGGCCTGCCCGCCTCTCCAGGGCCCACTGCGCCCCAGGCATCCCATGGGCAGCTCCCCTTCATCATCCCCTCTGATCCTCAGAAAGCTCCGGAGCTGTTAGGGGTCCGCTTTATAGAGGAGGACAGCAAGGCCGAGATGCATTAGATGCTCTCAGTTAGCAAGTGGCAAAGTCAGGGCTGCACCCGCTTCTATCTCTAGCCTCCGCTCACGCCTTTTACTACTGAGCTCTGCCTCCTTCTGGGGCAGGGAGTTGGGGCTTCTCACCCACCATCCCCTTGGCGCCCTGCTTCTCCAGTCCTTCTACAGTGCCCCCTCCCAGCGCTGTGGGTGGCAGAGCTGCCCGAGGTGGGCTCTGGATCCTCGGGATCCCCGATCTGAGGATTCTCACTGGACACTCCTGGGGGGTGGGGAGGGTCAGCCGCAGAGACAGACCCACTAGCAGGGCCGGCTCCCACTAGGCACCCCACCCGGGAAGAGGAAGGACCCTGGAAGGAAGGGGTTACCTCTGACAGTCTCCGGTGGCTGGCGCTCCTGGAGTGCACACCCATCGCCAGGGATGCATTTAAGGGCCTTTTCCCCACCCGCTCAGCCCTTCTCCCGCCCACTCAGCCCTGGCACACCCCGTCACCCCCCCCCCCCCCCCGCGGTTGTGTGAGGAGAGCAAAACAGTATTCAAATGCGGGTGCAGCATAATCAGGCCTCTGCTCCCTGCGAGCCCGGCTCTGGGATTAGCCCTTTGTTCTCCTCTAAAATGCAAGCATGTGTTTTTGCAGGCCTGGGTGGGGTCCCATCCAATCTTCAATGGAGCCCAGGCGTGTGTTTGCCCTGGGCGGGGGCTCTGCTGATTGATTCAGCCTGCCCTGAACTTCCTCCAAGTTTCCAAAGTGCAGCTGCGGCGCTGAGCTCCCAGCCTCAGTTACATAAGCTCAGCAGGGGTGCGGTGGGAGCTGGGAGAGTCACACAGCTCCCTGGAGATGCCCGCTGCGTGGCACAGCCTCGTCCTCGCCCGCTGCCATGCACACCGGAGCGGCCACCAGCGAGGCAGACTCCAGCCCGGGCCCTGCCAGCCAGAGCGCCCCCCCCCCCCCCAGAAGCAGGGAAGAGAGCAGGAGCCAGTGAGAACAGCCAGGGGTCTCCCTGGGGGTCAGCCGGGAAGTGCCTGGGAAGGAAGGGGTCTGCAAGCCCCTAGCTCCACCATTTACCAGGCGTTTGCTGGGCATCTGCTCTGTACCATGCAGGGGATGGCGGCAGATCGGGGAAAACAGCCACTCACTGCTCCCACGCCCCCGCCGCACGGACTCTTGGCCTCCTCCTCCCGGGCACCTCCGTCCACCCTCACTCACAGCCAGTGTCCCGGCCTCCTTCCCATTGCACTGCGTTTCCCCGGCTTGTGTTCGTGCCCTTCTCCCTGCCCTCCACCTGGAATGCCCCTCCCGTACACCCACCACCCAGCTCTGCTCAAATGTGCCGTGAAATGGCACCGGCCTGGCATGGCTCTCCGTCCTCTCCCTCCAGAGCGCCTCTCACCCATGACATGCTGGTTCTCGCCATCGTCCGCTACCTGTCAGCCCCCAACTAGAATCTGACTTGTGACCTGCTACAATCTTAGCACCTAGAACAGTGTCTGGCACGTAGTAGGTGCTCAATAAATATTTGTTGAGCGATGGAGTAAACAGAAAATTTCAAAACGCTATGGAAACTGTAGCAATTGGAATGTACGTAAGGTGCTACAGGGACTCCGATAAGGGCCCATGGAGGGGAAACAGCGTCTGAACTAAATGAGAGGTATTTGGACAAGGAACAGAAGCAGGGCTTGGAACAGCAAAAGCAAAGGCACAGAGGCAGGGACTGAAGTCATATGTCACAGTTACTAACGTGTGGTGTGTACGCCTTATTGGCAGGAGGGGGGGGTCAGGCTCTGGGGCAGCGGGCTCAGGAGTCTGTGGGCTGGGCCGGGCTTGGGGGTGCGGGAGCACGCAGAGGCCTATCCCTGAGGTTTCTGTCGTTAGGGAATCCCTCCCCATGAGGTCCAGACTGAAAGCTGCAGCCTCCAGTGGTGGAGACAAGGCCCAGTGTAGATGGGCATAGTGGGAACATTCCGGAATAGCAGAAGGCCACATTGACAGGCTCTGGTGCCTGGGCGCCTGGGCTGGGCGGTGGGCAGAAGATGGGGCACCCTCTGAGATGGGGCGGAGCAGTGGGTGGACCAGGCCTCTTGTGCCAGCCTGGAACCCTCCCCCCACCTCCTGCTCCCACTTTTCTGGGGGTGGCGCCTGGTTATCTTCGGAGGTGACCCTTGCCCTCTGCTGTAGACTTGGTGAGGTGGCCAGCGGGCGCTCTGCCGGGAGCTCGCTGAGGGGAAGGCAGGATGCAAGGCTGGAGCCAGAGGAGCTGAGTCATGGTGATGGCGGCTCCAGGCCAGAGGAGCTGAGTCATGGTGACTGTGGCTCCCGGAGATGGGCCGCTCGGAGGCTCGGCCTGGCCTCCAGCTCCCCCGCAGCCCAGGGGCCCTGGTCGCTGCTGCTGCGGCTCAGCCGCCTGTCCTCCCACAGCCAGTTCATGTCTCCGGCCTCCGCTCCCCAGACGAAGATGGTCTCCTGGGAGGGAGCTGAGATGAGCCCCTGAGTCCTTCCTCTCGCCCTGCCCCCGCCCCATGAGCCTCCACTGCAGTGTTCACGGCCCCTAAGGCGCCGTGTCCACCTCGTCTCCTCCCTCGTCCTTCATCCTTCAGCAGGAGGCCACCCCCGAGGAGAACCATGGCGGCAAATGGAAAACACAAGCGAAGGCGGCGCTGGCTCATGGAGCAGAGGGGCGGTCTGGCACACAGGAAGCGTTGTAAACGTGGAGTCCTTGCTGTCCTTGCTGTCGTTAGGAGTAGCAGCTTCTCAGTCCTGATCATGTGGAGCAAGGAGTCTTAAACCTTGTCTATATCTATGAGAACAAAATCTTTAAATTACCATCATTATTATTACTATTATGTTGGTTAAGTTTCAGTGTGGCAGATACATGCTTTTTAAATTTTAATTTTTGCAAGCCCTAATATTCCCCCCCCCCCCCATGCCTCATCCTAGCCCAGGTGCCGACTCTTTCCCGGGGGCCACTGTCATTGCTGCCCGCCTGCCCTCCCTTCCTCCATCCCGCCTTCCACGACTCCTTCTCCAAAGAGCTGCCTGCGGGGCCTCTGAGCAACGAGGACCCAAGCATGTCCCTCCCCCATGGACACCCTGTAGCGGCTCCCCACTGCTCGGAGGGAAACCTCCCATGTCTTTGAGGTCGCTTTGAGGTCGCAGAATGGTCTGGCTGCGTCTTCAGCCTCATTTTGTGCCACTTTCCAACATTTTCACTGCGTTCCAGGCCACTGGCATTCCTGGCATGGCCCAGTCAAGCTCCTCCCTCGGGCCCTTTGCACCTGCGATTCTCTCCCTGAAAGACTTGTCCATCTATGCTGCACCGCAGTAACGCTTGCTCCTGTTCATCTCTCAGCTTCTCTGACCACCCCACCCCCAAATGACACCTTCCTTACTTCCAGGAGCCTGTCCCAAACTGCAATCATGTATTTGTGTGTGTGACTATTTGTTGATTATTTTTCTGCTCCATGTCCCCCCACCCCCCCGCCCAGACTGGAATTTCCGTAAAGGCAGTGTCTCAACTTTTATTCAGCCCACATATCCTCATGTGCAGCACAGCGCCTGGCGCCAGCAAGGCCTCCGAAGATCATGGAAGCAAGCTAGCACCCCAGTCACTCTGCGGTGGGCTGGGCAAGGTTGAGCTAAGGCAGTGAGTAATCATCAGGCATTGAGCTGGGTAGTTTTCAGCCCAGCCCAGTGGCTCAGTGGTTGAGCAGTGACCTATGAACCAGGAGGTCACGGTTCAATTCTCGGTCAGGGCACATGCCCAGGTTGCAAGCTTGATCCCCAGTTTCTGATCAATGATTCCCTCTCATCATTGATGTTCCTATCTCTCTCTCCCTCTCCCTTCCTCTCTAAAGTCAATAAGAATGTTTTTTTTTAAAAAAGCTGATTTTCAGCAAATTCACCTAAAGCTAGCAAATACACACACACACACACACATATATATATATATATATATATATATATATATATATATATATACACTAGAGGCCTGGTGCACAAAAATTTGTGCACTCAGGGGGGTCCCTCAGCCCGGCCTATGCCCTCTCACAGTCTGGCACCCCTCAGGGGATGTCTACCTGCTGGCTTAGGCCTGCTCCCCAGGGGGATTGGGCCTAAGCTGGCAGTCAGACATCCCTCTGGCAGCCCGGGAGGCCTCGGGAGATGTCCACTTGCCAGCGGGGAGCAGGCCTAAGCTGTAGTCGGACATCCTTAGCGCTGCTGAGGAGGCAGGAGAGGCTCCCACCACCACCACTGTACTGGCAGCCATCAGTCTGGCTTGTGGCTGAGCAGAGCTCCCACTGTGGGAGCACACTGAGCATCTGCCCCCTGGTGGTCAGTGTGTGTCATAGTGACCAGTCATTCCCAGTTGTTCTGCTGTTAGGGTCAATTTGCATATTACCCTTTTATTATATAGGATAGAGGCCTGGTGCATGGGTGGGGGCCGGCTGGTGTTCCCTGAAGGGTGTCCCGGATCAGGGTGGGGGTCCCCACTGGGGTGCCTGGCCAGCCTGGGTGAGTGGCTGATGGCTGTTTGCAGGCTGGCCATGGCCACGGGCTGGAAGCAGGTATCTGGGATTTATTTATCACCTATAAGTAAAACTTTGTAGCCTTGAGCAGAACTCAGGGCCAGCAGGGCAGGTGGGAAGCTTGGCTTCCTCCATTGCCGGGAGCAACCCAAGCCTCCTGCTCCCTCCAGCTCCATGGCCACCATCTTAGTTGGGTTAATTTGCATATTCACTCCTGATTGACTTGTGGACATGGCTGTGGGCATGGCTTGTGGGTATAACAGAGGTATGGTCAATTTGCATGTTTCTCTTTTATTAGATTAGATGTATGTATATGGCATTGTGCTTTTTTAAATTGAATTTATTGGGGTGACACTGGTTAACAGCAGTACACAGGTTTCAGGTGCACAGCTCCACAGCACAACATCTGTACATGGTGTTGTGTGTTCACCAGCCCAAGTCCAGGCTTCGTTTTCCCCAGACCCTCCCGCACCGCCCACAGTCACCATACTGTCTCCCCATCAGGCAATGAATGAATGAAAAACTTGGCCTAAAAGTTATTTTGCTTCCATTTCAAGGAACACTAGAAATAGATGTTTGGAGGGGAAACCCACTTCTGTTTTAAGAGCAGAAAGAAAGACAACTAAGCAGTGAGCCTGGGCTTCTTTCCCTTTCTGGAGAGAGGCGGGAGGTGGGGGGAAGATGCCTGGCCGGCAACCCTAAGAGCAGAAGCTCCCTGAGCACCTGATGGAGGAAGGCCGTGGGGCGGGCAACGTGGGGACCAGCCGTGCAGAGCTGTGCTGCTGTCCTGCCCGCCCCTCATCCCCCCTGCACACCCACAATTCAACACCTTGGCCCCCACCCCCAGCCGTTTGCACAGGGAGACAGGGCTGGTTGCTGTAAGCTGACAGGTGGTCGTTTCTAAAGATCACCTGGATGCATGAAGGCTGTGCTGTGGGCAGACCCGGTGGCTGCGTGGCAGACAGCATCGCCCATGGGTGCATGCCTCAGCCTCTAGGCTCGTCTCCAGGAGCTCGGGCAAAGCCTTCCCTGCCCCAGACGGGGACCAGCTCGCATCCTACTGATGCAGGCAAATTTCTGGGCAAGGCCGTGAGGACCAGACCCCAAATCACAGTGAGTGATCAAGACCCGGGAACCACCTGACGGCCCAGGCCTCAACATCAGCCGCTAAGAAAGCACCAAGCGGGCGGGTAGTTCTCACACCGTGGCCCAGGCGGCAGCCCCGGAGCCTGCTGGACTGGGATCCCCAGCCCGTTCCTACACGGGGGCTGGGTGAGCCCAGCCATCGTGTGGCGGCGAGTCCTCCAGCTGACGTTGGAGAACCACTGAGCGAAGCGGCCGCTGATAACAGTTCACATGGAGGAGTTCCATTTGATCTGTGTGTTTGTTCCTTTAAGAAGTTGCTGTGAGAAAATCATGTAATTTACCCTTCGGAGACCCTGCAGGTTGGTGAGCAGGGCGAGTGGGGAGGTGGCGCCCTGGAGGGGCAGGGAACCCCTCGCCCTCCCCGCACCCGCCCTGTCACCTCTTGCATCCGGCTGTGCCTGAGTTGTATCATTTACACAAACAGTGATCTAGTGAGCACCATGCTCCCTGAGTGCTGTGAGCCGTTCCAGCAAAGGAAGCAAACCGAAAGGGCGGTTGGGAGCCTTTGATTTATAGCCAGTCGGTCAGGACGACAGTGGCAGCTGGACTGGCGTGGGGCATCCTCGGTTAGGGGTCAGTGGAACCTCACTCTGCAGCCGGCTGGTCGGAAGCACAGGCGGGAGCCTGGGGCTGCGCCTGGCATCTGAGGTGCAGGAGTCGGGGCCGGCCGCCTGGCGGGACTGAACCCTTAACCTGTGTGGTTTGACGCTCCCTCCGGTAATGCTGATGTAGGGGTACCCCCCACACACATGGAATTGGGTCCAGAAACCTAATCCAATATATATTCACAAAATTATATTTTATAATTAAATCACGCTGGATAGATTCGTGGTCGTGATGTGAATGTACGATTTTATATTGGTATGAGGCGCAGACTTCTGTTAACAGTAAGAGGCCGAGGAGCTAGGGTGGCAGCATAAAACCTTATAATAAATTGTCCTAAGGATCAAATAAAATGTTGTTAGTGGCAAACATGGGCAAGCATGGCAGGGCGGGGGCTGCTGGTGACGGGCACGGCCATGGTTTATTGAGCACTTCCGTGAGGGCAGGGAACCGTTGATCCTACAAGAAAGGTGTTATTACTCCCGCTTCATGGGAGGGAAACGAAGGCTGAGAGCGACTTTTGTCCAGGCCTCGCAGCAATAGGCGGCAGAACCAGGACTCAATCCACGCTGTCTCCCTAAGGAGTGACGCAGCCCAACAGGAAGCAGTCGACCCGGGTTCCTCAGAGCGGAGCCCCCAGCCCTCCCTGGAGTGTACTGAGTCCCACTGCACAGACAGTTCTAACCAACCTGGCGACCCGATTCCTCAGGTCCTGGCGGATTAGACACTGTAGGTAGAAAGAGGATGAGGGAGAAGGGCTGCTCTGAAGAACTGTGAGGAGGGATGCTGGTCAGAAGAAACAATTCGATTTACAATAGCATCAAGAAGAATAAGTTTAAATATAAAGTTAACTAAACTTCATGAAAGAAGTGCAAGACTTGTACGCTAAAAATTTCAACACATTACTGAAAAAATTAAAACAGACCTAAATAAATAGAAAGGGATCCCATGTTCATGGATTGGAAGACATAATATTAGATGATAATACTCCCTAAATTGATTTATATATTCAATGCCACCCCTGTTACAATCCCTGCTGGCTTGTTCTGCAGGAATAGTAAAGCTGATCTTAACATTCAAAGGACCCAGAATAGACAAAACAATCTTGAACAGAACAAGGCTGGAGTGTTCAACTTCAAAACTTACAACAAAGCTACAGTAATCGAGACTGTGATACTGACATAAAGACAGACACATAAATGTATGGCATCAAACTGAGAGTCCAGAAATCAACCCTTGCATTTATGGGCAGCTGATTTTTTACAAGGAATCCAAGACAATTCCATGAGGAAGGAATAGCCTTTCCAGCAAACGGTGCTGGGAGGACTGAAGTCCCTGCAAAGGAATGAAATCGGACCCTCGCCTCACACTCGGTGCAAAGGTTACCTCAAAACGGACCATCAACTTTATTGTAAGAGCTGAAGCTATAAAACTTATACAAGAAAACACAGGAGTAGAGCTTCATGGTCCTGGGTTAGGCAGTGATTTCTTAGATACAAGACCAAAAGTACAAGTGACAAAAGAAAAAATAGATCATTGAACCACATCAAAGTTAAAAACTGTTGTGTTGCAAATTATACCCTCAAAGAAGCGGAAAAACCACAGAACAGAATATATTTGCAAATCATCTGTCGGATAGGGACTTGTGTCAGATTATATAAATAACTATATAGCTCAATAATAAAAAGACAACCCAATTCAAAAATGGGCAAAGGATTTGGACAGACATTCCTTCAAAGAAGATACACAAATAACCAACAAACACATGAAAAGAAGCTTGCAATCATCAGTTATGAGGGCAACACAACAGAAAGCTACCATGAAATGTGACTTCAAACCCACTAGAATGGCTTTTTTTTTTTTTAAGACAGGCAAGGGGAACAAGGTGAGATAAACCGAATAACATATATACTTATATGCAACGGCAATAGGGTAGCGAAGACTGGGGAGGGAGGGAGGAGCTGGAGGCGGGTAAGCGGGAGGAAAATGGGAGATATCTGTAATACTGCCAACAATAAAAAATATTTTAAAAGATAAAAATAAAATAAAAGACAGGCAACAGCCAATGTGGAGAATGAGGAGAAACTGGAACTCTCCTACGTTGCTGGTGGGGGTGTAAACGGTGCAGCTGCTTTGAAAAACAGTCGGGCAGTTTCTCAGAGTCAAACACAGAGCCAGCGGACGACCCCACAACTCTCCTCCTAGATCTGCAACCACGAAAAATGAAAATAGATGTCCGCACAAACCTTGCATTTGGATATTTATAACAGCATGACTCATAGTAGCCCCAACTGGAAACACACAAATGCCCATCTGAACTGACCATCATTAGAGTGCAGTGTCGGCGTGTGATGGGGCGGCCCTGCTTGGGCCACAGGCAGGAGCAAGGCGCTGGGGTCTCCCAGAGGGCCGCCCAGTGAGCGGGTCCCTCCCGCACCTCCTCCCAGACCAAGCTGCAAATACAACTAACCCCTGAGTCGCTGGCTGAAGAGGGGCCTTTACAAGGAAGGGCAGGAGCCCCCCAGAGGCGGAGGCGGGTGGGAAGGCAGGGCCGAGGGCGAGGAGGGTGTCCTGGCTGCAGGGCTGCTCTCTGCTGAGCGAGGCCGACCCAGGCCAGGGGGCCCCCAGCCCAGAGCCAGAGCTGAGAACAGCAGCCTCGTAACATCCAGCCTGGGGGAGAGTCTGTCAGAGGTAAAGTCACTTTAAAGCAGTGGTTCTCAGCCTTCTGGCCCTTTAAATACAGTTCCTCATGCTGCGACCCAACCATAAAATGATTTCCGGTGCTGCTTCATAACTGTCATGTTGCTACTGTTATGAATCGTCATGCAAGTATCTGATCTGCGGGATGGTCTTAGGCGACCCCTGTGGAAGGGTCGTTCGACCGCCAAAGAGGTCGCGACCCACAGGTTGAGAACCGCTGCTTTAAAACAAAACAACAATAAGAACCAGAGCACAGGCTTCTCCGCCGTCATTCGACAAGGCTTCCGTGGGGGGAGCCTGGGCGGGAGGCATTGGAGGGAGATGGGAGGACTGGGCGGGAGGCCTGTGCCCCTCACACACACACACGCACACACACACACACACGCACGCACACACTGAGAGGCACCAGTCCCTCGGGCAGCCCAGCCTGCTCAGCCCACCCGCAGCTGCCGGACAGGGGCGTCAGTGACTGGCTTTGGGGTGGGCCATGCCCCACGCGGCCCCCAGAACCTGACTGGTGCTTTTCCCCCTCCCGGGGGAGCTGACAGAAACGCCTGGCTTCCAGCAGACCCGGGGGGGGGGGGGGGGGGGGGAGCTGCAAGGGTCTCGCCTGCCCAGGCCAGGGAACTATTCCGGGACAGTCCCCGACTTGTGGCTCTCCCACCATCTCCCTGGAAATCTGAAGGGACACCCAGGGGCGCACCCTCCCGATTCCACCAAAGCCCCTTCAGAGACAGCCTTTTCAGCGACTGAGTGGGGCTGGCGGCAGGCAGAGCCAGTGGAGGGAGACAGTGCCCTGGGTTGATGCTGACCCACCTCTGGGCCCCCTGCTGCTGACAAGTTGATCCTGAGCGCAGGTTGGCCCCTCGCTGAGGAGGCAGCCGCAGACTGGGTTGCTTGGAGTTTCGAACAGGTTGCCAAGAGCCAAATGTGGACAGTGTCTGACGGTCGCTAGCACCGAAGCACCCCCGGGAGGCCCAGAACACAGTCCTCCCCGTCAGCGTCGGAGCAGGGCCCAGGGCGCTCCCAGGAGGCGTGACCTCTGCCAAGACAAACGCTGCTTGGCTTGTTTGCGTTTTATTTCTTTATTCTTCCTTTTCTATTGCACTATTATTTTGTCTCTCTTTTTTTCTTTCATATTTCTTACTTTTCTTTCCTTTTCTTACTGTATTTTTTCTGTCTCCTTTCTCTTTTTCCCTTTTCTTAATTTTTTTCTGTCTTCTTTTTCTTCTTTTCCCCTTTTCATAATTGTTTTCCTTTCTCTTTTCCTTCATACCAGTTCCTTTTACTATTCTTTATTCTTAATTTTTCTCTCCCATCCTCCCTCTCATGTTCTCTTTTCCTCCCCCCTTTTCTTCTTGTATTCTTTTCTTTTCTTTACTTTTATTATTCTTGCTGTCTTTTCCCTTTCCTAATTCTCTTCTGTTTTGTAGTTGTTTGTGTGGTTGCTGTAGAGATCATTGTATGCTTTTGTTTTGTTTCTTGTTTAGTTGCATTGCTCTGTCAGCACCTGCACAACAGCTCACACACTGTGGGGGGGGGGGGGGAGCCGCACAGCCAGCCCACCTGCGGAGAGATACAAACCATGAGTGGGACAGCGACAGTCAAGACCCGGTTACAACAGGAGCGCCACATAACCCCCTCAAGGTGCACCTCTAGGTCATCCAGATCAGGAGATCATAGAGACTGCACCACCGGGTCCCACAGGACACTTACTCCATAAGGCACCCCCCGAAGACTGGGAGGCAGAGCAGTTCTATCTAATACATAGAGACAAATACAAAGGGACAGCTAAAACGGGGAGACAAAGAACAACCCCCAAGTGAAAGAAAAGGAAGAATCTCCAGGAAAAAAGCCAGATGAAACAGAGGCAAACAATTTATTAGATACAGAGTTCAAAGTAATGGTTATAAGGATGCTCAAGGAAGTTAGTGAGGATTACAGGAACTAAGTGGGAACTACAACAGCATAAAAAAGGAAATAGACGGCCCGAACCAGTATGCTCAATTAATATTTGACAAAGGAGGCAAGAACATACAATGGAGCCAAGATAGTCTCTTCAATAAATGGTGTTGGGAAAATTGGACAGATATATGCAAGAAAATGAAACTAGACCACCAACTTACACCATACACAAAAATAAACTCAAAATGGATAAAGGACTTAAATGTACGACAGGAAACCATAAAAATTCTAGAAGAATCCAAAGGCAACAAAATCTCAGACATATGCCGAAGCAATTTCTTCACTGATACAGCTCCTAGGGCACTTGAAACTAAAGAAAAAATGAACAAATGGGACTACATCAAAATAAAAAGCTTCTGCACAGCAAAAGAAACCATCAACAAAACAACGAGAAAACCCACTGTGTGGGAAAACGTATTTGCCAATGTCATATCTGATAAGGGCCTAATCTCCAAAATTTATAGGGAACTCATACAACTTAACAAAAGGAAGATAAACAATCCAATCAAAAAATGGGTAAAGGACCTAAATAGACACCTTTCAAAAGAGGACATTCAGAAAGCCAAGAGACATATGAAAACATGCTCAAAATCACTAATCATCCGAGAGATGCAAATCAAAACAGCAATGAGGTACCATCTCACACCTGTCAGACTGGCTATCATCAACAAATCAACAAACGACAAGTGCTGGAGAGGATGTGGAGAAAAAGGAACACTTGTGCACTGCTGGTGGGAATGCAGACTGGTGCAGCCACTATGGAAGACAGTATGGAGTTTCCTCAAAAAACTGAAAATGGAACTCCCATTTGACCCTGTGATCCCACTTCTAGGAATATATCCCAAGAAACCAGAAACACCAATCAGAAAGGATATATGCACCCCTATGTTCATAGCAGCACAATTCACCATAGCTAAGATCTGGAAACAGCCTAAGTGCCCATCAGTAGATGAATGGATTAGAAAACTGTGGTACATCTACACGATGGAATACTATGCTGCTCTAAAAAGGAAGGAACTCTTACCATTTGCAACGGCATGGATGGAACTGGAGAGCATTATGCTAAGTGAAATAAGCCAGTCAATGAAGGAAAAATACCACATGATCTCACTCATTCATGGACAATAGAGACCATTATAAACTTTTGAACAATAATAGATACAGAGGCAGAGCTGCCTCAAACAGATTGTCAAACTGCAGCGGGAAGGCCGGGGAGGGTTGGGGGGCAGGAGGTAGGGGGTTAAGAGATCAACCTAAGGGCTTGTATGCATGCATATAAGCATAACCAATGGACATAAGACACTGGGGGATAGGGGAGGCTAGGGGACTGTCTAAGGCGGGGGGATAAAATGGACACATATGTAATACCCTTTGTAATACTTTAAGCAATAAAAAAAATAGATTATAAAAAAAAGGAAATAGAAAAATAAAGGAAATTGAAATTATGAACAAGAACCAGAAGAAAATGAATACCATATCCGACATCAAGAATACGGTAGAAGGGCTAGGCTGGTGTAGCTAAGTGGTTAAGCATCAACCTATGAACCAGGAGTCACGGTTCAATTCCCAGTCAGAGCATATGCCTGGGTTGCAGGCTCAATCCCCAGTGTGGGGCATGCAGGAGGCAGCTGATCAGTGATTCTCTCTTATCATTGATGTTTCTATCTCTCTCTCCCTCTCCCTTCCTATATGGAATCAATAAAAATACTTTTTCATGTGAAATATGGGTATTGTTTGCATACATAAAGTTTTCAGACATCACAGTGAGAGAAATCAGACATCCCAATATTTCACAAAGCAAGGTTCCGATTAGTGATACAGTGGATATGCCACAACCTCTCTTCCAGCCAGAGTTCGCATGCTGAATAGAAGAATAATGCTTCAACTATTAACTTCAACCTCCATTATCTTAATCTGAAGGACAACCATAAAATATCTCAAAATTTACTACTTTGAGAGTTTGGTTAGGTTAGATCCATTTATTAATGGTAAGAGCAACCATAACTCATTCTCAGGGAGAGAATCCCTATATACTAGTACAAACCTGGCAAATTTTGTAAAAAAAGTACTTAAACAAAGCTTTTGAAAAGAATGAAAGCTAGCTCGATTCATATAATGTCAAATAACTTTCAATTAATAATAGAATTGTTTACAGTTTTGCAGTATCTTATAGCATATTTTGTTCCTAATGAGAAAATATACTAAAATGCTACTGCTAACCCTGAAATCTTAGTCCAGACCTTACACATAAGACTAACATGCTGGTCAAGAGGGAAAGAATGAAATTATGCACTGTCTATAGGGCAAATGAAAACCTACGGCAAGACGCCAGGAGGGCTGAGCCCTGGGTACAAACACACTTTTCTTTGTAGAAACAAAGCACACGCACAAAGTAATTGCAAGCAAACAGCACGTATCTATATTCTCTACTTGCTGGCGAACCTATTATTAAAATTTCAAAGAAAAAAACAACTTAGGCTTTTTCTATTTAATCCATCAGAAATATTCAGGAACGGATACATAGAATATTTGTTGCATATTAACGAACATGTGGCTTCTTGTGCTTTCCATCTGAATTAGGGGTTAAAATCCAAGAGACTTTGTTTTTAGTGTGATATAAGTATAAAGTAATATTAAACATCTATAGGAAAGCATCTTTTCTTCAGCCCAATTTTACATGAAAGTACTAACAGTGAAAATTCATGATGTTGTGTGAAATGGTGACGGCGGCCAGCATCTCGCGCAGGTCCACGGTGCCGCTGTTGGCCAAAGAGGCCGATCGGCGGGCCAGGAAGCCGAGTAGAGGTGGTAGAGCACGCCGAGCCCCAGCAAGCAGAGCACAGCCCAACTCGCCAGGACAGCGCAGCTCCAGCTCCACCACCCACCAGCAGGTCTCACATCCACGTTAGCCAACTCAATAAAAATAGATTTTTTTTTTAAAAAAAGAATACACTGGAAGGAATTAAAAGTAGATTGAATGAAGCAGAGGATCAAATCAGTGACTTGGAAGACAAGGTAGAAAAAGCACCCAATTAGATCAGCAAAAAGATAAAAGAATTCAAAAGCAGGAGGATAGTTGAAGGGAACTTTGAGACAACATGAAGCACAACAACATCCACATTATGGGGGTCCCAGAAAGAGAGAAAGCGAGCGAGGAATAGAGAACCTGTTCAAAGAAATCATGACAGAAAACCTCCTCAACCTGGTGAGAGAAAAAGACACAAAAGTTCAGGAAGCAAGGAGAGTCCCAATCAAGATGAGCACCAAGAGGCCCACACCAAGACACATCATAATTAAAATGACAAATGTTGAAGACAAAAAAGAATCTTAAAGGCAGCAAGAGAGAGGCAGAAAGTTACCTACATGGGAGTTCCCATTAGATTGTCAGCTGATTTCTCAACAGAAACATTTCAGGCTAGAAGCGATTGGCATGAAGTATTCAAAGTGATGAAAAGCAAGGACCTGAACCCAAAACTACTCTATCCAGCAAGGCTAGATTTTAAATAATTTTAAATAATTTTAAAATTGAAGGCGAAATAAAGAGCATCCCAGCTTAAAAAAAAAAAAAAAAAGCCTAAAGGAAAACATTACCACCAAACTAGCATTGCAATAAATGTTAAAGGGACTGCTATAAGAAAGAGAGAGAGAGAGAGAGAGAAGCTTAAGTATAAAGAAAAAAGTGGCAATAAGTAAGTACCTATCAATAATAACCTTCAATGTAAATGGATTAAATGCTCCAATCAAAAGATATAGGGTAGCTGAGTGGATAGGAAAATATGACTCATATTAAAAAAGACCCACTCAGAACAAAATATTCACACAGGCCGAAAGTGAAGATATGGAAAAAATAATCCATGCAATGGAAAATGAAAAAAAGCTGAGGTAGCAATACTCATATCTGACAAAATAGCCTTCAAAATGAAGACCATAAAAGAGACTAAGAAGGTCACTAAATAATATTAAAGGAATCAATTCAACAAAAAGATATAACCCTTGTCAACATATATGTACCCAATATAATGGCACCTAAATATATATTTTTAAAAACTCTTGTTGCATTTTAAAGGAGAAAGTGACTGCAATACAGTCACAATAGGGGACTTTAACACCCCACTAACATCACTAGATAGATCTTCCAGACAAAAAAGTCAGCAAAGAAACAGCAATCCTAAACAACTCACTAGATCAGATGGACTTAATCGACATCTTCAGAATATTTCACCCCAAAGCTACAGAATATACATTCTTCTCAAGTGCACATGGGACATTTTCAAAAATAGACCACATATTGGGACATAGGCAAAGTCTTTCCAAATTCAAGAAGATTAAAATCATATCAAGCATCTTCTCAGACCATGATGGCATAATATTAGAAATAAACTACAATAAAAACAATCACAAAAATTCAAACACTTGGAGGCAAAATAGCATGCTATTAAACAATGATTGTGTTACCAAAGAGATCAAAGAAGAAATAAAATTAAAAAAGCACCCTGGAAACAAATGACAATGAAAACACAACAATCCAAAATCTATGGGACACAGTGAAAACAGTCCTGAGAGAGAAGTTCATAGCTCTACAAGCTTACCTCAAAAAAAAAACAAGAAAAACTGGTAATAAACCATCTAACTCTGCAACTTGAAGAATTAGAAAGAGAGCAACAAAAAAACCCCACAGTGAACAGAAGGAAGGAAATAATAAAGATCAGAGCAGAAATAAATGACAGAGATTAAAAAAAAATCAACAAAACCAAGAGCTGGTTCTTTGAAAGGATAAACAAGATTGATGAACCTCTAGCCAGGCTCACCAAGAAGCAAAGAGAGAGGGCCCAAATAAACAAAATCAGAAATGAAAGAGGCAAAATAACAACAGACCCCACAGAAATACAAAGAATCATAAAAAAAAAAAGTACTATGAGCAACTCTATTCCAACAAAGTGGTCAACCTAGAAGAAATGGACATATTCCTAGAAAAATACGACTTTCCAAAACTCAATCAGGAAGGATCAAAAAATCTGAATAGGCCAATAACTATGGAGGAAATTGAAGCAATAACCAGACGGCTTCACAGGGGAGTCTTATCAAACATTCAAAGAAGAACTAATACTTATCCTCAGATTATTCTGAAAAATTCAAGAGGAATGAACACTTCAAAGCTCTTTCTATGAAGCCAGCATCACCTTAATCCCAAAACCAGATAAAGACACCACAAAGAAAGAGAATTACAGGTCAATATCCCTCATGAACATAAATGCCAAAATTCTCAACAAAATTCTAGCAAATCAGATACAGCATTACATTAGAAAGCTCATACACCATGACCAAGTAGGATTTATTCTGGAGATGCAAGGATGGCACAATATCCACAAATCAATAAATGTGATATGTCACATAAACAAATTGAGAGATAAAAACCATATAATCATATCAATTGATGCAGAAAAAAACATTTAACAAAATCCAACACCTTTTCTTGATAAAAATTCTCAACAAGGTGGGAATAGAAGGATTGTACCTCAACATAATAAAAGCCATATATGACAAACCTACAGCCAACATCATACTCAATAGGCAAAAACTAAAACCATTTCCCCTAAGAACAGGAACAAGACAGGTATGCCCACTCTCACCACTCCTGTTCGACATAGTACTGGAAGTACTAGCCACAGTGATCAGACAAGAAGAAGAAATAAAAGGCATGCAAATTGGAAAAGAAATAAAATTGCCATTATTCGCAGATGACATAATATTGTACATAGAAAACTCTAAAGACTCCATCAAAAACACAATTAGAATTAATAAATGAATTTGACAATGTAGCAGGATACAAAATTAACACCCAGAAATCCACTGCTTTTTTGTACACCAATAATGAACTCACAAAAAGAGAAACTAAAAAAAAAAATCCCATTTACCATTGCAACAAAAAAATTAAGATACCTAGGAATAAATTTCACCAAGGAGGTAAAGGACCTGTACTCAGAAAATTACAGGACACTGAAAAAAAGAGATAGAGGAAGACAAACAAATGGAAAAATATACCATGTTCATGGATTGGTAGAATCAACATCATTAAAATGTCCATACTGCCCAAAGCAATCTATAAATTCAATGCAATCCCCATTAAAATACCAATGTCATACTTCAAAGACCTAGAACAAACTCTCCAAAAATTCATCTGGAATAAAAAAAGACCCCGAATAGCTGCAGCAATCTTGAGAAAGAACAAAGTTGTAAGGATCACAATACCAGGTATCGAGCTATACTACAAAGCCACTGTTTTCAAAACTGCCTGGTACTGGCACAAGAACAGACATAGAGACCAGCGGAACAGAACAGAGAACCCAGAAATCAACCCAAGCCATTATGCTCAATTAATATTTGACAAAGCAGGCAAGACCAAACAATGGAGTCAAGGCAGTCTCTCCAATAAATGGTGTTGGGGAAATTGGACAGATACATGCAAAAAAATGAAACTAGACCACCAACTTACACCATACACAAATATAAACTAAAAATGGATAAAGGACTTAAACGTAAGACGGAAAACCATAAAAAATCTTAGAAGAAGCCATAGGCAACAAAATAGCAGACATTTGTCACAGCAATATCTTTACCGACACAGCTCCTAGGGCAATGGAAACTAAGGAGAAAATAAACAAATGGGACTACATCAAAATAAAAACCTTCTGCACAACAAAAGAAACCATCAACAAAACAACAAGAAAGCCCACTGCATGGGAGAACATATTTGCCAATGTTATCACCAATAAGGGTTTAATCTCCAACATTTACAAGGAATTCATACAACTTAACAAGAGGAAGATAAACAATCCAATCAAAAAATGGGCAAAGGACCTAAATAGACACTTTTCGAAAGAGGACATACAGAAGGCCAAGAGACATATGAAAACATGCTCAAAGTCACTAATCATCCGAGAGATGCAAATCAAAACGACAATGAGGTACCATCTCACACCTGTCAGAATGGCTATCATCAACAAATCAACAAACGACAAGTGCTAGAGAGGATGTGGAGAAAAAGGAACCCTCTTGCACTGCTGGTGGGAATGCAGACTGGTGCAGCCACTGTGGAAAATATAGAGTTTCCTCAAAAAATTAAAAAATGGGCCCTAGACGATTTAGCTCAGTGGTTGGAGTATTGGCCCATGGACTGAAAGGGTCTGGGGTTTGATTCCTGTCTGAGCCTGTGCCTCAGTTGCAGGCTCAATCCTCAGCCCCAGTTGAGGAGCATGAGGGAGACAACCAATTGATGTGTCTCTTTCACATCGATGTTTCTCTCTCTCTCTGTCTCTCCACTCCCTTCCACTCTCTAAAAAAGCAATGGAAAAATTATGCTTTGTGAGGATTAACAAAAAATAAATTAAAAATGGAACTGCCATTTGACCTATTGATCCCACTTCTGGGAATCCAGTCTCCAAAACACCAATCAGAATATTGAACCACTTAACAGCTTTATTTACAACTAGAAGACTGGTGCACGAATTCATGCACAGGTGGGGCCCCTCAGCCTGGCTGGCGATTGGGGCCGATGGGGGCTGGCCAGCAGGGGAGGGACTGTGGGAGGACTCCAGGGTGTGTCCCGCCCTCTCACCCAGTCCAGATCAGCCAGACCCCAGCAGCAAGCTAACCTACCGGTCTGCGCATCATAGCGACTGGTCGAGCGGTCAACAGAACAGTTGACTAATAGGTCGGACACTTAGCATATTACACTTTTATTATATAAGACTAGGGGCCTGGTGCACGAAATTCGTGCACTGGGTGTGTGTGGGGAGGGGAGTGTCCCTCAGCCCAGTCTGCCCCCTCTCACATACTGGGAGCCCTCAGGCGTTGACCCCCATCACCCTCCAATCGCAGAATCGGCCCCTTGCCCAGGCCTGACGCCTCTGACAGAGGTGTCAGGCTTGGACAGGGGACCCCCATCTCCCCCCGATCACTGGCTCTGGCCCCTGCCCAGGCCTGAGGCCTCTGGCCCAGGAATCATGCCTGGGCAGGGGACCCCCATCTCCCTCTGATCGCTGGCTCCACCCCCCGCCCAAGCCTGACGCCTCTGACCCAGGCTTCAGGCCTGGGCAAGGGGACCATCATATCCCCCCAATCCCCGGCTCAGCCCCCCGCCCAGGCCTGATGCCTCGGCCAGAGGAGTTGACCCTCATCACCCTCCAATCACCAATCACCGGATCGGCCCCTTGACCAGGCCTGAGGCCTCCGGCAGAGGTGTCAGGCCTGGGCAGGGGACCCCCAGCTCCCCGCGGTTGCAGGCTCCGCCCCTGCCCAGGCCTAATGCCTCTGGCTGAGGCGTCCGGCTGGGGAAGCGGGGACCCGCAGCTGCAGCGACCCCGCGATCGTGGGCTCCGCTTTAGGCCCAGGCAAGGGACTGCCAGCTTCGACTGTGCCCAGCTCCCATCGCTGGCTCCACCCCTACTTCCTGCTATCACTGGCCAGGGCGGCAAAGGCGCCTGATTCTCTGATCATGGCTGGGGGGGCAGGGCAAAGGCGGCCCCAGGGCCGCCTTTGCCCTGCCCCCCAGCTCTTAGCTCCCCCCTGGGTTTCCAATCACTGTCAGTGGCAGGGGGCTTCTTCCTGCTTTCCCTTTTGCCTCCCTGCATTGTGCCTACATATGCAAATTAACCGCCATCTTGTTGGCGGTTAACTGCCAATCTTAGTTGGCAGTTAATTTGCATATAGCCCTGATTAGCCAATGAAAAGGGTATCGTCGTACGCCAATTACCATTTTTCTCTTTTATTAGATAGGATAGGGAAGATTTGGAAACAGCTCAAGTGCCCATCAGTAGATGAGTGGATAAAAAGCTGTGGTACATCTACACCATGGAATACTATGTGGCTGTAAAAAAGAAGGGGCACCTATCCTTTGCCACAGCATGGAGGGACCTGGTGAGCATCATGCTAAGCAAAATAAGCCAGTCGGAGAAAGACAAGTATCACAGAATCTCACTTATATGTGGAATGTAATGAACAAAATTATCTAACGAACAAAAAGGATGCATGGTACAGACTGACAGGCCTCAGAGGGGAAGGGGGAGAGAGGAGGGAAGAGATTAACCCAAGAGCTTATATGCATATATGCACAATCCATGGACACAGACAGTAGTGTGGTGAAGGCCTGGGGTGGGGGCAGAGGTGGGGTGCAAGGGGGGTAGGAGGGGAAAATGAGAGATGTCAGCTCCCATTCTCACAATGCAATACTGTCAACATTAAATGTTTTTAAAAGGAGCGAAGCTCTGGCACACGCTACAACATGGGTATGTCCTGTAAACATCATGCAGAGTGAGAAAATCCAGCCACACAGGACTTCACACTGTGGATTCCATTCACATGAAACACTAGGAGAGTCAGGACGCTGAGGAAGGGCCTGGGGGTGGGGGTGGGGAGTGACTGCTAATGGGTAGGAGGCTTCTCTCAGGGAGGCCCCAAATGTTCATGGTCGCACACAAAACTAAAAAGCTTTAAGCTCTACACTTAAATGGGTGAATAATATGGTGTTGAATTAAATAGCAATAAAGCTGTTAAATACAGGGTGTCCCAAAAATATACACACTCCAACAGCTGACAGCTCAATTGGTCTTTCTTTCTTTTCAGGTGTAACCCACTGGAATGAGGAATGAGTTGAAAGGGTGTTTACATTCTGGGGGACACCCTGCACTTATATTCCGTATCTTCACTCTAAGAAAATAGAAGCATGAATTGAAAAGCCTTTTGGAATCTCTCTTACACAGGGATTCAAACTAACTTGTGTAGATAATGCTCCCTGAGGAAGGCGGAGCATGACCTCACCTTCTGTGCCGGGTGAGCGTGTGGCCCTTCCCAAGGGGCAGGGGACAGGCTGGGCGTCAGCACAGCGGAGAGCGCTGAGGAACACAAGCTCACCAGGAGGTCAAGGTCGACACCCTCAGGGACAAGTCATGGCAACAGCATGCTCCCTGGATATGACGTGACGAAATGGAACTTCACCTCTGTGGTCTCACTCCTCCAAACCCATAGCCCAATCAAATCACGAGAAAAACATCAGAGAAACCCAAATTAAGGGATATTCTCCAAAACACCTGACTAGTTCTCCTCCAAACTACCAAGGTCATCAAAAAGGAAAGTTGGCCCGGGGAGCCCAGGGAGACATGGCGGATGTGAGGCGTCTGCGGAGAGGGTCCTGGACAGAGGAGGGACCCTGGGTGAACCATGAAGAAATGCAAACGAAGCGTGTGCCTTGGGTACTAAGAACGCACCAACATCCGTTAGCTGGTTGTGCATTAATGTGATTCATTTGTCCAACTATCTTTGCAACTTGTCTGCAAATCTCAAACAATTCTAAAGTTAACGGTTTATTTTAAAAACTCACTTGGAGGCGGCATGTAGGGTGAGATGAGTTACAGCTCTTCGGCGTGTGGCCTGGGAAGACAGCCTCTGGTCTGATTCCCCATCAGTAAGGTGGTTGCACCCCGGTCTCAGCGACCGTTGTAGGATCTGAACGAGACAGCGTGTTAAGAGAACTTTGGAAAGTGAAGTTCCTCCCGAATAGCCCGGAAAGAGCTAGTCAGGTGCCGGAAATGTCCTCGCGCGGGTCTCCCCCACACACGCTTCTCTTCCTCGCTTAACGTGTGTGCGCAGGGCTCTGTCTGCCACCATGGGCGGCAGCTCTCCTTCCTCGCCCCACACAGTGCCTGCAATGGCTCCTCCTGGCCTTCCCTGGCCTGGTCAGACCTCCTCCCCCTGGCCTGATGAGCCCCCCTCCCCCTGGCCTGGTGAGCCCCCTCCCCCTGGCCTGGTGAGCCCCCTCCCCCTGGCCTGGTG
This sequence comes from Myotis daubentonii, assembly GCF_963259705.1. Classification (NCBI taxonomy): domain Eukaryota; kingdom Metazoa; phylum Chordata; class Mammalia; order Chiroptera; family Vespertilionidae; genus Myotis; species Myotis daubentonii. The sequence goes on from NC_081855.1 coordinate 4,762,405, forward strand.
AGCCCCCCTCCCCCTGGCCTGGTGAGCCCCCTCCCCCTGGCCTGGTGAGACCCCCTCCTCCTGGCCTGGTGAGCCCCCCTCCCCCTGGCCTGGTGAGCCCCCTCCCCCTGGCCTGGTGAGCCCCCCTCCCCCTGGCCTGGTGAGCCCCCCTCCCCCTGGCCTGGTGAGCCCCCCTCCCCCTGGCCTGGTGAGCCCCCCTCCCCCTGGCCTGGTGAGCCCCCCTCCCCCTGGCCTGGTGAGACCCCCTCCTCCTGGCCTGGTGAGCCCCCCTCCCCCTGGCCTGGTGAGCCCCCTCCCCCTGGCCTGGTGAGCCCCCCTCCCCCTGGCCTGGTGAGCCCCCCTCCCCCTGGCCTGGTGAGCCCCCTCCCCCTGGCCTGGTGAGCCCCCCTCCCCCTGGCCTGGTGAGCCCCCCTCCCCCTGGCCTGGTGAGCCCCCCTCCCCCTGGCCTGGTGAGACCCCCTCCTCCTGGCCTGGTGAGCCCCCCTCCCCCTGGCCTGGTGAGCCCCCTCCCCCTGGCCTGGTGAGCCCCCCTCCCCCTGGCCTGGTGAGCCCCCCTCCCCCTGGCCTGGTGAGCCCCCCTCCCCCTGGCCTGGTGAGCCCCCCTCCCCCTGGCCTGGTGAGCCCCCCTCCCCCTGGCCTGGTGAGCCCCCTCCCCCTGGCCTGGTGAGACCCCCTCCCCCTGGCCTGGTGAGCCCCCTCCCCCTGGCCTGGTGAGCCCCCCTCCTCCTGGCCTGGTGAGCCCCCCTCCCCCTGGCCTGGTGAGCCCCCTCCCCCTGGCCTGGTGAGCCCCCCTCCCCCTGGCCTGGTGAGCCCCCTCCCCCTGGCCTGGTGAGCCCCCCTCCTTGCACCCATACATGTCACCTCCCACTGAGGCCCAGCTTGGGGGGCGGTCTTTACCCATGAACTTCAGGATGGTGTGCGGTGGGGCTGAGTGCCAGGGCGGCCTGGGTTGAGGGTGGAGTGATAGTGAGGAGGGGCAGGGTGCTGGGGGCGAGCTGCACAGCATTTCTGACCTAGGGTTCCCCCTCCTGAGTCCCCTTCAATCCTTGCAGTTGGCAGGAGGGGTCCTGGCCAACAACTCTTTAAAAATATATCTTTTCATTAATTTGAGAGAGGAGGGGGGAAAGAGGGGTGGAGAGAGGAAGAGGGGCTTTGCTGTCATGTATGCATTCATTGGCTGACACTCGCAACCTTGGGGTATTGGGACTGCGCTCTAATCAACCGAGCTACCCTGCCAGGGCCTGGCCGACGGCTCTTGAATGCCCACCTGGGAGCCGCACGCAGACGCGGTGGGTTTTGTGGTTTTGTGTTCGTTTTTATCAGTCAGTCAACCACTGTTTCAGAGCCTCTCCTTAGAGGGGTGCGGTGGGCAGCGTGGCCCGCCGGCGCCTCCCCCGCTGGGGATGGAGGAGGGCTCCTGGGCTGCCACTGCCGGCACCGCGGGGGAAGCCCCCGGCTCCAGCGGCTGGGCCGTGGGGGACGGGCCGGTGGGGGCGGGCGGAGGCTGCAGAGTCCTGCGCTCACCCTGACCCCCACCTTCGGGCCTGCAGGCTCCCAGGAGGCGCCCAGGAAGCCAGGGCCTGAGTCAGGACAAAGGGCAGCCAGTGGCAGGGAAGGCAAGGGCAGGGCTGGGTGGCAGCAAAGTGCAAGTCACGGTGAGCTCGGCACCAGCCCCTGGCGGCGGCCCAAGCCTGCGGCCCGCTCTGCCTCCGCCTCCGCCTCTGGGCTGGAGCCACACCCCGGGCAGAGCAAGCTTGGGAGCGCCCCATCACACGCAGTGTACAGTTCACACCAAAATGGCAAGGAGCCGCTTGGTTTCTGCATAATCGCCAAGCAGGCGTGTGTGAGGGTGTTAGGCCAGCCTTGCGCTCGGCCTCACCCCTCCGTGTCGGCACCCGCAGGTTCTAGTGGCTTTCGCGTTTCCCCAGCGCTGCTATGATATCCGACAAAGGTAAAATGTATGGGACACAGAGGGCTCGTCACTGTTTTCAGAAATAGGGCCCAGGAGCTCAGGTGGTTAGAGCATCTCCCCATTTGCCAAGGCTGCGGTTTCATCCCTGTCAGGCCCATACAAGAATCAACCAGTGGGTGCATAATTGAGTGGAACAACAAACCAATCTCTCTCTCTCTCTCTCTCTCTCTCACTATCTCTCTCTCTCTCTCTCCCTCAAGCCAATAAAATAAAATAACAATAGGGCCTTATCAAACACGTTTCTCACCTTCTGTCCTCCCCAGTGGTGTGTGTGCACAGTCCCTCCAAGGCAGACGGACGGACGGGTGAATGAATTCCATCGGCTCTCCTGGCTCTTTAACATGAATATTAATGATGTTTACATGCACGTGGCCATAATGTTCCCATTTATGGGACGTCTCTTTGCTTCCACTTTTAAACCACTGCTCCATAAGCTTCCTTAACCTTCCAGGTGACTTTATTTCTATGGAATAGAGTCCTGGGAAGATTTGCAGTTTCTGTTTCATAGGTGTTGCCAGATGGCTTTCCACAGGCCCTTGGGGTCTGGGGTCTGCACCCCAGGCTCTGGGGGTCCTCGGGTCTGCACCCCAGGCTCTGGGGGTCCTCGGGTCTGCACCCCAGGCTCTCAGGGCTCTCGGGTCTGCACCCCCAGGCCCTCGGGGCTGGAGCGCTTCTCCCAATCCTGAGTTTGCATCCATGTCTGGGAAGGCGCAGCCCCTGGTGCTGCCTCCCTCCTGTTTGTTTCCCTGTGCGAGTTCCTGTGAGACTCTGAGCTACAGCATAGTTTTTGGCGTTTCCCTCCACCTTCCGCTTGTGCGTGGAGTTTATTCCTGAGTCTCTTGCATACAGAGGATTATACGGCTGAATAGGACGCCTCTATTTTAGTTCGATGAGGAGTCTTCTCTGATCCTGGGTTCATAATTCCCTGGATGTTGTTGTAAGATTTTTATTGTTTTATTGTTCACTCTGAACACGTAAAGAAATTATTTTACATGAGGTAAGAGGGAAGCCCATGTTTACTGTCTTTTTGATGGACAGCCTGTTGTGCCAACACCATTTAATAAAATACCAACAACAGTGACGCCAGCCCTGCCTGAGTCTCCACTGTGCGCACGTTCCTGTATTAGCTCAGCTAATCCTCACGACGCCCCGGAGGAAGAAACCCCCTTCTCTCCGTTTGACCAGAGCACAGAGAAGCTCGCCATGGCCAAGGTCAACCAGGTGGGGCGGACACCAGGTTTCGCCCAGGCTCCTGACTCCCGCATTCCGCACCCATTTCCTTCCGGTTTCAAACTTATTGTCCGAGCGTTGAATATAATTTCCTTAAGATGCTCTTAATCGCTCCTGAACCTGAAGTGACGGCTCCTTTCTCATTCCTGGTCTTGTCTATTTCTGCTCTCTCATTTGTCCTGCTCCAAGGAAAGCGCAAGTCATGATGCGTCGGGCTTTCCTGTTCACTGGTGTCTGCAAAGACCAGTTCACCACCCTTGCTCGCGGGGATGTGAGGAGTGTAGGCTCGGCTCTCCATCATTCGTGTCTGCTATCGATTCCTTCTTCCTACTTCCTTTTGGTACTTATACGGAGTGTGTCGGTCTTTCTGTCTTTCTGTTTCAGGAATGGAGACATTTAATTTTCCACTGAATTCAGTTTTGCTATATCCCAGAGGTTTGGGAATGAGCACTCTTATTTCCACTGCTCTCCCAATAGGATTTAATTTCCCTCTTGATGTCCTCTTTAATCTAAGTGTTTGCTAGGTTATGTTGGTCGCACCTTTATTATTTACTACCAATTTTATCAGATTATGATACAAATATGAACTTTTCGCTACTTTTCTGTATTGGATCAGGGTTTTTTTGTGGTTAAATATATTATTAATTTTTGTAGCATTTCCAGAGACACATGAATAATAAGGGATGTATGTTTCAATGTCACCCCCAATAAAGTCAATAAAAACTTTTAAAAAAGAGAAAACAATTGAAGAAAGAAAAGATGTGCTTTCTGTTCATGGATTTAAGAATCTCCACCTAGTAACTCAAATTTATTGATGATTCCTCCATATCATTCTTTTTTATTTGGTCTAATTCTGAGAGATGTGTCTTGAAATCTCTCCTTACAATCCTAGTACCTTTGCCTTGTGAATTTAACCATCACTTTGCTTTGTTCACACGTACAGGTTTATGACTGATCTTCTTTACAATTTTTGCTTTTCTTCTTCACATCATTTTGAGAGAGAGAAACATTGATCTGTTGCCTCCCATATGCGCCCTGACAGGGGATGAAACCCACAACCTAGGTAAGTGCCCTGACCGGGAAGCGAACCGGCAACCTTTTGTGGACAGAACAACCTCCCATCAGCTGAGCCGCCAGTCAGGGCTCGGGCCACGTGTTTTAACGTTAAAGTCCACCTCGCCTGGTGTCCACACCGCGGTCCTGCTTGTTTCCATCTGACGGGTACCCGCTCGGTGTGGTTCTTACACCCGACAGTCTAATGCGCAGGTTAGTGACGGAAATATTTGATCACGTTCGGTCCATCCTTGATGTTACTGTTTGCCTGTCTTCCGCTCAGATGGGTCTGATTCTGCCCCCGCCCTCGGCGCCCCGCCCCCCGCCCCGGGAGTGCGATCCCCATGCGCTGTGCGCTGCCGGCGGCTCGATCTCTGCGCCCCCCGCCCCCCGCCCCCCGCCCGCGCCCCAGGCCCTGGTGTGACAGCAGGCTGGTCTCGCTTTCGTCCTCCCGAGCATCTGTACCCGGTGGTTTCCTCTCCCCATGGAGAGGTTTGTACTTTTAATTCTAGACTAGTGTTTGGACCAAGTAAAGCATGGGTACAAACGGGCTTTTCACATTTGTTTTCAATTACTGCTTCCAGCTGCGCCTCATCCCATCTTCACCGCCCCTCCCTTCGGAAGTTCTGGGCGGCGCCCACGCTTCCTGTCCAGTTTCCCGCTCAGCCACTCAGTCCGGTAGAGTTTAACACTTTGAGTCCAGTGTGGGGTACAACCCCCAGGAAGGGGATAGGGTCTCGCTCCCCCCTCCCCTGGGGGGAGCCCCTCCCCTCGCCGGAGCCCCCCCCCTGGTTAGGGACCCACTCCTGGTTAGGGACCCTCCCCTGGCTGGAGCCCCTCCCCTGGCTGGGGACCCTCTCCTGGCTGGAGCCCCTCCCCTGGTTAGGGACTCCCCCCCCCCTGGTTAGGGACCCACTCCTGGTTAGGGACCCTCCCCTGGCTGGAGCCCCTCCCCTGGCTGGGGACCCTCCCCTGGCTGGAGCCCCTCCCCTGGCTGGGGACCCTCCCCTGGCTGGAGCCCCTCCCCTGGCTGGGGACCCTCCCCTGGCTGGAGCCCCTCCCCTGGCCGGGGCTGGCCGGGCTGGCCAGAGAAAGTGGACACGGGCGAGTCCTCTTTCCTGGCTGGTGCCTCCCCTGGGGCAGATGCCCAGGCGCCCAGGCAGGGGCGGTTTGTCTGCGCCCTTCAGCCTCGGCCCCGCCCCCGCAGCACCCAGGACGCCAGCCCCCCATGGCCTCTGCGGGCAGTAGCTCCAGGGGCTCACCCCGCGTGCCGTGGGGCGTGCGCCCCCCGCCACCCCATCACCTTTCTCTGGCAAGTCTCCAGCAAGAGGAGACACCGCAGCAGGCGACGAGATGCCACCCCTTCTCTCAGGCACCCCGTCTCTGGGCGATTCGGGAGCCCCCCAGTTGGCTGGAGGGGCGGGGCATCCTCTGCTGGGGGAGGGGCAGGAAGAAGGGAAAGGCCCCCGGGCTGACAGTGCACCCCACCAGCGCCCAGTCTCTGGATTTCCGTTTGCCTGGGAGAGATGGGGGGGGGGGCGGTCTCGCTCCCTCACCCTCCAGAGGGGTCTCCACGGAGCGCAGGGCCCAGAACCCCGGAGGGGCAGCCCGGCCCGGCCGCGGTGCCCGCACTGAAGCGAGGCCACTTCACCGTGTCCAACCCCGAGACACAGGGAGCCCTGGCTTTTCCGGGCCTCGATTAAGGGACTTCGTATTTAAGGGACAAATGTCGGGTCCGTATGTCATATGTGAGAATTAACACCCTGTTAATTTAAAAATGCTTTTAACCAATAGTTGCTTATAATTAATTTAACAGATTTTTTTGTTCTTAATTCACTGTTATTATTTTTAATCCTCACCCAAGGATATTTTTTCCATTGATTTTTAGAAAGAGTGGAAGGGAGGGGGGGCAGAGAGAGAGAGGTGAGAGATGCCCTACCTCTCGCGCCCCCAACCCTATCGGGGCTGGGCAATCAAGCCTGCAGCTCAGGTCCCTGCCCCTGACCAGGAATCAACCCTCTACCGACGGACCTCGGGCCAGGGCTCGCTGCTGGTTTTAACAAGTGTGGCGACTGGGCAGCAGCTGGAGGAAACGCTAGTCATTTCCTCGCAGCAGTCGCCGCTGGTGAGCAGTGTGCGGGTGAGCGGTGAGCGGTGAGCGGGTGAGCGGTGAGCGGGTGAGCGGTGTGCGGGTGAGCGGCGTGAGGGTGAGCGGCGTGCGGGTGAGCGGCGAGCGGGTGAGCGGCGAGCGGGTGAGCGGTGTGCGGGTGAGCGGTGTGCGGGTGAGCGGTGTGAGGGTGAGCGGTGTGCGGGTGAGCGGTGTGCGGGTGAGCGGTGTGAGGGTGAGCGGTGTGCGGGTGAGCGGCGTGCGGGTGAGCGGCGTGCGGTTGAGCAGTTTGGGGTGAGTAGCGTGCGGGTGAGCAGTTTGGGGTGAGCAGCGTGAGGGTGAGCAGTGTGGGGTGAGCAGCGTGAGGGTGAGCGGCGTGAGGGTGAGCGGCGTGCGGGTGAGCAGTGTGCGGTGAGCAGTGTGGGGTGAGCAGAGTGGTGGCTGCCTGCCGGGCTGTGGGAGAGCACAGCAGTGTCAGTGCCATTGGGTTGTCCATGTTTAAGTGGTTAATGTAAGGTGGTAAATTGTATGTTCTGTGTCTTTTACCACAATAAATGTTTTCCCTTTAAATCCCATCCATACGGACCCAGTAATGCAGCAAATCCATCAATGCATTTGCTAACAAGCTCCCCCGAGCGCCAGGGGCTGAGCTTTCGGGGTTGGGGGCGGGGGGGGGGGGGTGGGGGGGGCAGAGGCGGCCGGAGTTCCCACCAGCAGGAGAGCGGGGGGCAGAGGCGGCCGGAGTTCCCACCAGCAGGAGAGCGGGGCAGAGGCGGCCGGAGTTCCCACCAGCAGGAGAGCGGGGCAGAGGCCCGGGAGCTGGAGGAGCAGGAGCCGCAGGCAGTTCCTTGGGTTTGTGTAGAGCCCAGGCCTGGAGAGATGCTGCAGGGTCAGAGGAAGCAGCCCCAGCGTGCCGGGCAGCCCCCCACCCCATCCCCACAGCCGGCCCCAGCGCGCCCGGGCAGCCCCCCACCCCCCCACACACACCCCCGCGGCCGGCCCCAGCGCGCCCGGGAAGCCCCCCACCCCCACACACACACCCCCGCGGCCGGCCCCAGCGCGCCCGGGCAGCCCCCCACCCCCCCACACACACCCCCGGGGCCGGCCCCAGCGCGCCCGGGCAGCAGCTCAGCTGGAAGTGCGCAAGGGGGCGCTTTGCTGGAGGACAGGCAGCGAGAGCACAGGGGCGGGTGCAGGGAGGGCGCCCAGCGGTTCAATTTCTAAAGTGGGTGGCGGGAACTCAGGGGGTTGTTAAATATTTTTTATACATTTCTATATGCCGGAAACATTTAATTTTTTAAAAATTAAGCCTATTTTTAGAGCAGTTTTCGGCCCAGTAACATTGAGGGGAAGGTCTTGAGATTTCCTGCGCGCCCCGGCCCCACGTGTGCGCAGCCTGCCCCTCATCAGCACCCCCAGCGATGGGGAGCGCCGACACGGCCTTAGCGCCCCAAGTCCGTGTCCACATGAGGGCTCCCTCTCGGTGCTGTACATTCTATGCCGTAGAACTACGGGGTTGGGCCGGTGTGTAATGCCATGTGTCCCGTGTAGAATGTTGCCTGGAATATGTTAACCCTAAAGCAGAGAGCTGTGAATTCCGAGGGTCTGCGGACACCCAGGTCTAAATGTTCGCGGTGGTTGGTCATCAGAATGTGTGCTTGGCCGGAGTCCTGCTGAGGTGGAGACCGGTCCACGCTGCAGCCTGGAGCTGCGGCCGGCGGCCTGGGAGCCAGAGGGGAAACAGGCGACCACCGAGGCCACCAGAGAAGGTCATCTGGGGCGGAGGGACCAACAGGCTGCCGGAGCGTGAAGCCAAGGCCGAGAGCAGTGCAATGGGTGTGGGGCAATGGGTGGGTGTGTGGTGTGGTGGTGGGTGTGCAGCGGTGGGTGGGGGCGTGGCAGGGCAGTGGGGCATGGGGGCGGACATGGCAGCAGGTGGGGCATGGGGTGGGGGCGTGGCGGTGGGTGGGGAGGGGTAGTGGGGGCAGGGCAGTGAGTGGGGCAATGGGGTGGGGAGCAGTGGTGGGTGGGCTGGTGGCTGTAGGCAGAGCAGCTTGGGCAGGGCAGTGATCAGAGGAAACCAGAGAGGTGAGCGCAGACCTACTAGGTACCAGCTAGAACGGCAGAGCCCTCAGGGCTGGCGGAGCCGGGTGGTAAGCACTTGGAGGTGCAGCCATTCAGAGCAAGCCTCAGGTCCTCAAACAGGGTAGATGCCCGTAAAATATGGATGCATTAGAAAAGCAGTTTTTAAAGAGTATGTGTTCTATGATCCCACTTTGTAAAAGGTTTTGTATGCACAGGAAAAATAATCTGGGCAAGATGAAATAAGATGTTAATATGATCGCTCTGGCTGGTTGCTCAGTGGTTAGAGTGTCAGCCCTCGGTCTGTCCGCTAGGGGCACGTGCAGGAGGCAACCAATCAATGTGCCTCTCACACATCAATGTTTCTCTCTCTCTCCCCTGCCTCCCTCCCTCCTATCTCTCCCCCCTCCTCCCTCCCTTTCACTCTCTCTAGAAATCAATGGAAAAAATAGCCCAGCTGATGTGGACATCGGTCCATGAACCAGGAGATCACAGTTTGATTCCCAGTCAGGGCACAAGCCTGGGTTTGGGGTTCAATCCCCAGTGGGGGGCATGCAGGAGGCAGCCTCTCCATGTTTCTCATTGATGTTTCTGTCTCTCTATCCCTCTCCCTTTCTCTCTAAAATCAATAAAAATATATTTTGAAAAGAAAAAATATAAAAAAAAAGAAAAATAAAAGAAAAAATATTCTTGGTGAGGATCAAAAAAAGGTTAATATGATCACTGGGATTATGGGAGGTTTGCTCTCTTTTTGCTTATTTGTACCTTGAAGAGTTTCTGCAGGGAACACAAAGCACATCTATCTATCCTATCTAATAATAAACAAACATAGCAATTGACCGTACCTTCGCTATGCCTCCCATTGGCTAATAGCGTGATATATAAATTAGCCGCCAACAAAGATGGCGTCTAATTTGCATACTGCAGGTAGGGCAGGACAGCGCCATCCCACCTGCCCTGCCGCCATCCGGGCCTGCTATCTGTGACCCGGGGCAGCGGGTGTCCATGTGCGACCTGACCCGGGGCGGCCAGGCAGTGCAGCAGCGATCGGCCAGTCCACCCGGCCTCCATCCGGGCATCCTGTGTGTGACCCAACCCCCGGATCGGCCCTGCCGTGTGCGTGACCTGGGAAGGTAGGGCAGGCACTGAGTGATCGGGCATGCCATCTGCCACCCGGGGAGTGGGCCTAAGCCAGCAGGTGGTTATCTCCCGAGGGGTCCCAGACTGTGAGAGGGCCTAAGTGGGGCTGAGGGACACCCCCACCCCCACCCTCGCCAGTGCACAAATTTTTGTGCACCAGGCCTCTAGTATCCTATCTAATGAAAGAGAAACATGGTAATTAGCCATACATCCGCTACCCTTCCCATTGGCTAATCAGGGTGATATGCAAATTAACTGCCAGCCAAGATGGCGGCCGGCAGCCAGGCAGCTTGAAGCGAACATGAGGCTTGCTTGCTTCAGTGACAGAGGAAACCAACATTCCCCGCCTGCCTTGCTGGCCTCTGAGCTTGTGGTTTGAAACATTGTTACAAATATAGAAGCTAAACAAAACCCCAGAAACCTGCTTTCAGCCGGCTGGGATCTCAGAGCTGGAGTTGATACAGTGTTTCAATTGTAGGACCCAAACAAACCAGATACTTGCTTTCAGCAGCAGAGGCCTCAGAGCTGGAGCCAAGCCTCAGAGCTAAAGCTGGCCCAGAATAAAAAAAAAGAAAGAAAAAAAGGAGCACTTGGGAGCTTCAGTCACCCGCCAGCCTGAAAACAGCCCTCAGCCCCTCACCCAGGCTGGCCAGGCACCCCAGTGGGGACCCCCACCCTGAAGGGTGTGTGACCAGCTGCAAACAGCCATCATTCCCTCACCCAGGCTGGCCAGGCACCCCAGTGGGGACCCCCACCCTGACCCAGGACACACTTCAGGGCAAACCAGCCGGCCCCCACCCATGGACCAGGCCTCTATCCTATATAGTAAAACAGTAATATGCCTCCCAGCACCGGGATCAGCGGAGCCATGAGGCCTCCCAGCACTGGGATCAGTGGAGCCGAGAGGCCTCCTGGCACCGGGATAGGCGTGACAGGGGGCAGTGCCCAAACCCCCTGATCACCCTGCGGCTCTGTGTGTGACAGCGGGCGGGGCCACAACCTCCCTATCCGCCCTGCTCTGTTCATGACAGGGGAAGGCACCCCAACCCCCTGATCAGCCCTGCTCTGTGCCTGTTAGGGGGAGCTCCCCAACCCCCTGATCGCCCTGCGGCTCTGTGTGTGACAGGGTGCGGCGCCCCAATCCTCACCCCCCCCCCCCCCCGCCACGGGCCCTGCTCTGTGTGTGATGGGGTAGAACCATAACCTCCCCATCGGCCCTGCCCTGAGTATGACAGTGGCAGTGCCCCAACCCCCTGATCGGCCCTGCTCTGTGGGTGATAGAGGGCGGCACCCTAACCCCCTGATGCGCCCTGCTCTGTGAGTGACAGGGGACGGTGCCCCAACTCCCCTATCGGCCCTACTCTGTGAGTGACAGGGGGGAGCTCCTCAACCCCCTGATGGGCCTGCTCTGTGCGTGACAGGGGGTGGCACCGCAACCTCCCCATTGACCCTGCCTTGAGTGTGACAGGGGGCGGTGCCCCAACCCCCCAATCGGCCCTACCCTGAGTGTGACTGAGGGTGGCATCACAACCTCCAGATCCGCCCTGCTCTGTGCATGACAGGGGGCGGCGCCCCAACTCCCCAATCGGCCCTGCTCTGAGCCCGACCAGGGCCTGCACCTAGGGATTGGGCCTGCCCTCTGCCACCCGGGAGCAGGCCTAAGCCAGCAGGTCGTTATCTCCTGAGGGGTCCCAGACTGTGAGAGGGCACAGGCCAAGCTGAGGGAACCCCCTGCCCCCCAAGTGCACAAATTTTTGTGCACCGGGCCTCTAGTATATATATATATAAAAGCCTGAGCAACCTTCCAACCATTCTCCCAGTAGCTATGACGCACAATGACCACCAGGGGGCAGATGCTCCGACCAGTAGAGGAGGGAGCCCGATTCCTCCCAGAATCGGCTGTGGGTTAGGTACTGCTGGAGCACTGTCAGCCCTGAATCTGCTTCACCCACACCCTGGATCCCTCAGGAGATGTCGGAGAGCCAATTTTGGCCCTATCCCCACAGGCCAAGCTGAGGGACCCCACCGGTGCACGAATCCGTTCACTGGGCCTCTAGTCCTATCTAATAATAAACAAACATGGTAATTAACCATACCTCTGACACCCTTCCCGTTGGCTAATCAGCAGGATATGCAAATTAACTGCTAACCAATATGGCAGCTGGCAGCCAGGCAGCTGAAGTGAACAGGAGGCTTGCTTGCTCCAGTGATGGAGGAAGCCAAGGTTCCCCGCCTGAGTGACCCAGCTCTGAGCTCCGGATGCAACAATGTTGCAATTATAGAAGCTCAACAAACCCCAGAAACCTGCTTTCAGCCGCCAGCGGGCTCAGAGCTTAGAGTGCCAGTGATGGCAACAGAGTTTCAATTATAGAAGGTAAACAAACCCAGATACCTGCTTTCAGCCAGCCACGGCCTCAGAGTTGGAGCCTGCTCTCAGCTCCAGTGACAGCTATAGAAGGTAAATAAATCCCAAATTAAAAAAAAGAAAAAAGAAGAGGCTGGGAGCTTCAGTCGCCCGCCAGCCTGAAAACGGCCCTCAGCCCCTCACCCAGACTGACCAGGCACCCCAGTGGGGACCCCCACCCTGAAGGGGGTGTGACCAGCTGCAAACAGCCATCATCCTGTCATCCAGGCTGGCTAGGCACCCAAGCAGGACCCCCACCCTGATCCAGGACACCTTTCAGGGCAAACCAGCCTGCCCCAACCTATGCACCAGGCCTCTATCCTATATAGTAAATGGGTAATATGCAAATTGACCCTAACAGCAGAAAGACTGGGAATGACTGGTCACTATGACACACACTGACCACCAGGGGGCAGACACTCAATGCAGGAGCTGCCCTCTGGTGGTCAGTTGCTCTCACAGAGGGGAGCTCTGCTCAGCCACAAGCTAGGCTGATGGCTGCTAGTACAGCGGTGGTGGTGGGAGCCTCTCCTGCCTCCTCAGCAGTGCTAAGGATGTCCGACTGCAGCTTAGGTCTGCTCCCAGCTGGCAAGTGGACATCCCCTGAGGACTGCCGGGCTGCCAGAGGGATGTCTGACTGCCAGCTTAGGCCCAATCCCACAGGGAGCAGGCCTAAGCCAGCAAGTGGTCACCTCCGAGGGGTCCCAGACTGTGAGAGGGCACAGGCCGAGCTGAGGGACCCTCTACCCCTGAGTGCACAAATTTTTGTGCACCGGGCCTCTAGTTTTTATATAATAAAAGGGTAATATGCAAATTGTCCAAACAGTGGAAGGACTGGTCGATATGACGCGCACTAACCACTAGGGGGCAGACACTCAACGCAGGAGCTGCCCCCTGGTGGTCAGTGCACTCCCACAGGGGGAGTGCTGCTCAGCCACAAGCCGGGCTGATGGTGAGCATAGTGGTAGTGGTGGGAGCCTCTCCCACCTCCACAGCAATGCTAAGGATGTCTGACGACTTAGGCCCACTCCCCACAGGCCTAAGCCATCAGTTAGACATCCCCTGAGGGCTCCCGGATTGCTAAAGGGCACAGGCTGGGCTGAGATCCCCGCCCCCCCACCCCCCAGTGCACGAATGTTGTGCACTGAGCCTCTAGTCCAGCCGTGGGCAAACTATGGCCCTCGGGCCAGATCCGGCCCGTTTGAAATGAATAAAACTTAAAAAAAAAGACCGTACCCTTTTATGTAATGATGTTTACTTTGAATTTATATTAGTTCACACAAACACTCCATCCATGCTTTTGTTCCGGCCCTCCGGTCCAGTTTAAGAACCCATTGTGGCCCTCGAGTCAAAAAGTTTGCCCACCCCTGCTCTAGTCCTATATAAAGATGTAATATGCAAATGGTTGTTACACCGTGAAGCATAATGACCTACCGCATAACGACCAGGTCACGGGTCAGCAAGAGGGTGGGGCAGCGAGCTACAGGCGGCCGGTGGAGAGCTACAGGAGGGGGTAGGGCAGCAAACAAGTGGCAGGCGGAGAGCTACAGGAGCAGGGATTCATGCGCAGGGCTATTAGTATAAGTTAAAAAGGGGAGGAAGGGGTGAGGGAAGGAGGGTCTGCCATGGAGAAGCAAGCTCCTCTGGGTTCCCTGTCAGTTCTTGGGGCACTGGGAGAAAAGTGGGCCCGGCAGTAGAAGGACACTGTGTACCCCCACAAGGCAGGGGACTGTGTCCCACATGCCGGGAGATCAACCCAGAGTCAGATCTCAACGCCCTCCCAATGCAGTGGCCGAGCTGCCTGCCCAGCCGCGTGCGGGGCACCTGGGGGGAGTACTGGTCCTGCTCTGGGCAAGAGAGCCTGGCTCCCGGGGGGCGGGAGGAGGGGGAGCCGAAGGGGCTCGGCAAGCTGGGTAGCTGGGAAGTTAGGTTGGATAAGTCAAACCAAAAACATCCTTCTCATTATTTCCCTAATTTGTTGAATGTTGTTTTCTATCAACTGAGAATTGTCAGAAAGATTTGAGAGCACATTCCTCTAAATTCCTCACAGCAGACCCACTGCTGCCGGATCTCTAGAATGGCCTCCCTGGCCTGGCTCAGCTCCTGACTGGTCCCGTGTGTGGCCCTGGAGGTGGCCCTCAGGGCTTTTACCCTCCACCTGCCAGCCGGGCCACTTCTGCATTCAGGGGCCTGCCATTGCACCACACAAAATGGCTAAAGCAAGACACTGGGCAGGGCTCCCAGAGGAGATGGGTGTCGCAGGCCGGTGCTGGGCCGCGAGAAGGTGTCTTCTCATTCGGAGCCTGTGATGTTTCTGGGCCTGAAGACGGTCAGCCGTCCTAAGGAGCACGGCGCCCTCCCCCGTGCTGGCGGCAGGGACATGAATAAACAATCACCCCGCATGTCAGAAACCAGCCGGGCCGGCAGCGCGGTGTGTCCATGGCTATAAGGGCGGGCGACATCCTCAGAAGAGCCTGTGTTGTAGTTACTGATACTGAAAGGCGATACTCGGACAGGGAGCCAGGGCAGCCACCTTCAGAGAAACATCCTGCATCCTCTCCCGGACAGTGGGCCCGTAGATGACTTTCTTCCCAAAACCAATAGGATGAGAACAGTTCTGTATCGGCAATAGTGCCCACTCCCGCGTGGCAAGACGCAAAGTCTGCCCCGCTCTCCTGAAAGGCGAGAGTCAGACATATTAAGAACAAGTTTGCTAAATGTTCCCAAATATTTTCATCTCGATTTTTTGAGAAATCGCCAGGCTGCTTTCCATCGCGGTTGTACCATCTACATTCCCGTCAGCAAGGGATAAGGGCCCCCTTTTCCCACAGCCTCTCTCTCCGACACTTGTTATTGCCTGTCTTGTTGATAATAAGGTATGCGATTTGGAACCACAGGATATCTGGGAATAACCAGCTTATTTATATAGCTCTGAGATTTTGTACAAATCTTCATCTTTTCCCATTTGGCGTCTTTCCTGGAATGATAGGAGAATTACAGGGGCTCATACATGAAATTATAAGCCACCTCTTTTTATGGTAATTTTGATTTCTCCTAAACTTTTCATAAGAAGGGGAAATGCCTTCTTGTGTAGTCCTCGGAGCAGCCTTCTGCTTATTTCTAGGTTTTTTTCCCCTAAATCCTACTTCAGTTTCCTGTAATCCTTAAAGTGGACAGATGTCTCTCTAGGGGTTATCCTGCCAACATTTTTTAGTAATTCTGTTGCTTTTGCTCCCAGGAACCAGTAGGCATATTGGAATAGGTTAGAACAGTTAGGATTACATTGTTAACTTTCTTTGTGAACCGATCAGAGTCCCGGAGAAAAATTGGGAACAGCTCCCGGTTCCTCTCTGGCTGAGACCAGCTTTTCTCCAAAGGGGGCTGTTAGAATTCCTATTCTCATTTTCCTTGAAGTCAGTAGGGAGCAGTAGTGGAGGAGCTAAAAGGGGGAGGAAGAAGGGAGGGCAGTCTGGATAAGAGAGCTCAGATAGCAAAGTATATAGTGGAGGAGCTATTAGTGAAGGGGCGGGAATGGGGTGCGACGTTCCTTTGTCTCTGCATTTTGGCTGCTTCCCTGTGTTTGTTTCTATGTATTAGGTCAGCTGCTGTGTCTCCTGGAATTGGCAGAGTGGCCTTGTGTAGTAGGTACCCTGCAGGCCCAGTGGCTCAGCCTCCCCAGTCACCTGAGCTGGGCACGCTAGGTGTGCCCCTGTGTGGGCTGTGTGCACAGTCTTGTTGCAGTTGAGCCTTGATTGCTGTTGGCCTCACTGCGAGGAATTGACCTCCAGGCAAATTGGCTGCGAGGACCAGTTGTGACTACAGTGGGAGAGCTGCTACTCTGGAGACACCCCCATGGAGCAGGACTTGCTTCGGTGGGGCTTCGGTGCTCGCTGAGTCTGCCCCTTGAGAGTGTCCTTCATGGATGTGTAGAGTTGTATGGCATCGTCTGAAGCTGCGCAGATGCAAGAGGTGCAAGGTCAGCCACGGCCTGGGGCCACCTGGCAGGAGCTACAGAGCGATGTGCAGATGGCCGGTACTTGTTTTGGGCTTGGAATTGCCCAGGAGAGGCCAAGCTGTGAAGTAGACAGGCTGGTGCTAGTGCCAGGATTGGGCTTCTTAGTGATAGGTATGGGCACACTGATGCCAGCTGCTGCTTGTTTGAGAGATTTTAGGAAAGTCTAAAGCCTGAGCCAGGACAGGCCATTCTTATGGAAAAGCCACTGCAAAAAGCTTGGGTGAGACTGCAAATTGAGTGGGGTGGGGTCTCGGGAATTACCAAGGCAGCGTGAACAGTGTGAACCAGGTTGGTGGAGCCTCAGATATGATGCCTGTAAGTCAGCTCTGTGACAGGGGAGGTCTTAGCGTAAAAACAATGAACCCTGTGAACACACCTGTCTGGATCCCTCCAAGCCGCTGCCCCAGAGCTAGAGCTCAGATGGAGTGAGTCTGAGTAAATCTGTGTGCTGGCCCTTTAAGAGGAACTGTCTGGGTCTCCAGCAGCCTGCGTGCCACTCCATCCCTGCTGGTTTTTACAGCCCAAGGTTACGGGGACTTCTCTTCCCAGCTCTGGGACCCTGGGCTGACGGGTCCCTTGCTCCTTGTGGGCGCCCTCCACCCAGAGTCATCCCTCCCGATTTAAAAAACGGCCCACAGGGGTGTCGGACCAGCCCATTCTGCGCCTCCGCCCCTCCTACAGTCTCTGTGTGCCTCCTTCTTTGCTTCTCTAGTTGTGGGACGTCCATCCAGGCAGCTTTCAGGCGGTTCTGAATGATGGCTGTTCTGTATTTTAGTTGTAATTTTGATGTGGTTGTGGGAGGTGGCAAGTACCAGCGTTTACCTACACCGCCATCTTAGTTCTCGCACCTCCACTTTTCTTTTCTTTTTCTTTTTAGTATATCTTTTTATTCATATCAGAGAGGAAGGGAGAGGGAGAGAGAAACATCATAATGAGAGAGAATCATTGAGCCAGCCTCCTGCACGCCCCCTACTGGGGACGGAGCCAGGAACCTGGGCATGGGCCCTGACCAGGAATAGAACCCTGACCTTTGATTCATTGGTCGATGTGCAAGCACTGAGCCATGCCGGCTGCGCCCTCCATTTTGCTTTTTATCCAACACTAGAGATTTCCCCACTGTGTTTTCCCCCATCCCCTTAATGGGTTGCATGTGACCCTCCTACACCTTCTCTCTTGATTCTAATGTATAAAATGAGCTTCAAAACTGCCATTCTCCAGAGCATTTTCTCAATCTGTTGATATTTTGCTTCCAGCCATGTTCTCAAAGTTTTTGCTCACATAAACTCTTATCAAACTTTTCTATAGGCTGGACATTCTTTCGTGGACAAAACCATTCATCTCTCTCATTTGAATAGGTTTCAGCTGGTGTCCCTGTATCAATCTTCTCTCCAACCTCCAGTTCAGTCAGGCCACAGCCTCTGCTAAAAGCCTGTAATGGCTGCCAGGTGACCTGCCTCACAGGCCGCCCCTTCTCACTTTGTACCCAGACCCTCCAACGTGCAGGCCCAGCTGGGAGCCCATGTCCCATCCCAGCACAGCGGGTCCTTGCTCACATGGGCACAGGCATGCTTACAACAGTGTATGGACATAAGCAGATTCATTAGCTTCCTGTGAATTTTGGGATGGTGTGTAAGGCCAGAGTCTCTAGACCAGCGGTTCTCAACCTTCCTGATGCCACAAACTTTAATACAGCTCCTCATGTTGTGGTGACCCCCAACCATAAAATTATTTTCGTTGCTACTTCATAACTGTCATGTTGCTACTGTTATGAATCGTCATGTAAATATCTGATATGCAGGATGGTCTTAGGCGACCCCTGTGAACGGGTCGTTCGACCGCCAAAGGGGTCGCGACCCACAGGTTGAGAACCGCTGCTCTAGAGGAAGCTGCCTGAGACCACCTCCTGACTCCAGCGCCCACTGCCTGTGAGAGCAGCAAGCGCCTCCGCCGCTCTGAGCTCTCGCTGCCTCGCAGGGGCTGAGCCCGTGTAGATAAGATTCTTAGAAGCGTGGCTGGCACAGAGAACGCACACATTGTATGTCAGCCCTCGTTGTCCACAGGTGTTCACTGGACCCTAGTGTAAGCCCTGAGTGTAGGTTCTGTCTTTCTCTTTTGTGATGCCAGTGGCTGATTTAGGCTTTGATCGCAGAGGCAACCACTTCAATACCCACCGTGGCCATGACAGGGGCCAGGCCACCGCCCGCACTGAGGCTCCTTTGTTTTCGAAATTGAGGTTGATTTCAATAACTGACCATTTGGGCCAATTATCTCTTTCACTTCCTGTGCTTTTTTTTTTTTTTTTTTAATCCTTAACCGAGAATATTCTTTCCATTGATTTCTAGAGAGAGTGGAAGGGAGGTGGGAGGGGGAGAGAAACATTGATGTGAGCCTACTGGGGCTGAGGAATCTACAACAGAGGTACATGACCTTGACCAGGAATTGAACCGGAAACCCTTTGGTCCGAGGGCTGATGCTATAATTACTGAGCCAAACCAGCCAGAGCACTTCCTGTGCTTTAAATTCCTGTTCTTATGTTTAAACTAGAGGCCCAGTGCACGAATTCATGTACCAGTGGGGTCCCTTGGCCTGTCCTGCGGGATCGGGCCGAAACCAACTGTCCAACATCCCCTGAGGGGCCCTGGATTGGGAGAGGGCGCAGGCCAGGCCAAGGGACACCACGGGTGCATGATTGGGGCCGGGGAGGGACTGTGGGAGGGCTCCAGGGCATGTCTGGCCTGTCTTGCTCAGTCCTGATTGGCTGGACCCCAGCAGCAAGCTAAACTACTGGTCAGAGCATCTGCCCCCTGGTGGTCAGTGTGGTTGAGCGGCCTTAGCATAGCATTGGCATATTATGCTTTCATTGCTTGAATGGACGACCAGATGACCAGACACTTGGCATATTAGGTTTTTATTATATAGGATACACCAATAAAGAGTGAGACCTGAAACCCTACCCCCCGCAACCCCAATAAGTCCAGAACCCCAGGCGTTGGCGCTCATGCTGCCCCCCACCACCTTGCCGTGGGCTCCAGTTGTGGATTTCCAGGTTCTGTGGGTAATAAACCTTTATCTTCGCTAAGTTTCCTGATGGTTATGGCTGAAGAGCATCTTGCAAACATAGTAAGAACCAAAAAGAGGTCCAACCACAACACTGGTTGTTGACAGGGAGACCAGCACAAAACAAGCACCTACTATTTGCCAGGCACTGTTCTAGGTGTTAGGGACACAAGTAACAAGACAGTAAGGCTCCTGGCTATAGAAAGCTGACCATTTAGTGAGGTGAGTAGATAATAAACAAGTAAAAATATAAGCCAGATCATTTCAGACACTGATCACTGCGCTGCAGAAATCAAAACTGCTGGGATAGACTGGCTCTGTATATCTTTATCACCTTAATTGCTGCATGTCCCCCACCACAGGCCTTGGCACATGCTAGTCAGCTAGTCCCTCTCTTAGAACACTCTCGTCTCCTTTCTCAACCTGGTTAAAGACCACTTCTCCTTTCCTGACTTTCTTGACTGGTCCCATTCCCCCACCACAGTTCCCGAAACAGTATCCCCATCTCTCTTTGGTATTAATCCAACCGCCATGTTGCGGTTACCTAGGCCTTCTCTAAAGCGATGTCCCAGGAGGTCAGGGCCATGCCTCCTGCTCAGGCGGTCGCCCGGGGGTTAGCGGCGTTGGTGCTGAACAGTTTGTATGTATGAGTGAAGCAGACTTAAAGCCGACATCACAGTTCCTTGAGATTTCCCATCAGCCCCTGGCGTAGGAAGCATCTCCAGGGGAGGGTGTGCTGCCTAGACCTTGCCTCACACCAACCCCCTTCTCTCAATTCCAGGCCTTCACTCCTAAATCCAATTATGTTGCAACCCGGGATTGTTTCTTCTATAGCCTTTCTCATCGCCCAGGGCTGTCCTCAACACAAAAGCATCCCCTGCCTGGCTGAGGATGAGGGCCCCTGGGAGGCAGAGTGCGAGGCGCTGTAGGGCACCCTGGGGACCCCGCCTCCTGCTCCTCTGGGCTAGCCCCCCCCCTCTCCCCTCAGGGAGCGGCTGATTGGCCCAGCCCAGGGGGCGCCGTTTCCACGGGGAAGAGGCACTGAGGACCCACCTCACTGCCCTCAGGAAGGGCGAGGCTTCTGGGGCCAGGTGGGCACTAAGGGAGCTGGGACCTGTGGGAGCCTGTGTGCCTTCCTTGGGGTTTTTTGTTTTGTTTTATTTTGTTTTAATACATTTTTTATTTCAGAGATGAAGGGAGAAGGGGAGAGATTGGTTGCCTCTTGCACCCCCGCCCACTGGGGAACAAGCCTGAAGCCCGGACATGTGTCCTTGACCAGAATCGAACCTGGGACCCTTCAGTCCACAGGCCGACACTCTATCTACTGAGCAAACCAGCCAGGGCTTCCTTGAGGTTTTAAGGTCATTCCTGGGGGGTGGGCGCCCTCTGTCGGCGGGTGGCGGGACTTGCCCGGGGGGACCTGGGTGCCGCTCTCATCTGGGCAGGTGGGGCCACCAGGGCCACAGCTGGGCCAGGGTGACCTGATCCAGGGCCTTCTCCACGGCCCTGCGGAGGGGCCTGCTGCTGACACGGTGGCTGTGGGGATCCAGAGACTGACGACCTCAGGAAATGACTTGTCTCAATTGACACACAGGGTTAAAATATCCATTCACTTCCTACTTCAAACACAGAAAAAAGAGAACTAAAATGTTTATGGAGAATCAGCCCCACAGCAAGGCACTGGGACTTGGTGCTGCAAAGCCCACGCGCGTCAGTGCCGGGAGATGGCGAGGGCGCGGGCAAGGCAGACGGAGGAGCGGCAAGGGTCCGAGTCTCCCGCCAGCGCCAGCGGGGAGAGCTGGTCAGGCAGCAGGGCCTGGGAGTCCCGCACACCGATAGGGGCTCCTCACCTGGGGTTGGACCCACCCCCTGCTATTCAACTTCCCTGGAACCGGGAAGTGGGCCAATCAAATCCCCGAGTTCATTACCAGCCCCGAGGCCGTTCAGGGTGCAGGGTGGTTTCCGACTTCACCTGCGTCTCTAAATGCC
This sequence comes from Myotis daubentonii, assembly GCF_963259705.1. NCBI lineage: Eukaryota > Metazoa > Chordata > Mammalia > Chiroptera > Vespertilionidae > Myotis > Myotis daubentonii. The sequence goes on from NC_081855.1 coordinate 4,783,454, forward strand.
TGCTTCTGCGAGGCGGAGGGCGGAGGCTCCAGCAGGGCATGGACCAAACGGCTGACTGCCTTCCCCGCCACCCCCACCGCCCCACCCCACCCCCCCCGTGCACCTCCGGAGGGGTCAGGGGCGCCGGTGAGGACCTGGGCGCTGTGCAGAGCCCGCCATCACCTGGTCATGGGAAAACTACTCCCCAAGTCCGTTTTTCCATTTGTAAAGGGAACTAAGGATTAGTATGAGAATCCAGTAAAGTAATAAACATTAGATACAAACATCTCTTTAAAGCTGCCGGGTTGACCTAAGGGTCATTAAAGGACACCTTGAAAGCAGGGTGCCTGGTGGGATCGCTGGGGAAGATGCTGTGTCCTTTTCCTTTTAAATCCTCACCTAAGGAGATGTTTATTGATATGAGAGAGAAGGGCTAAGAGGGAGGGAGAAACATCGTTCCATTGCCTCCAGTTTGCACCCCGACCCATTGACCAATCGGGGATCAAACCTACAGCCAAGGTATGCTCCCCGATCGGGAATCGAACTGGCAGCCTTTTGGTGCAGCGGACGACGGCCTGAGTAACCGAGCCACCCGCCAGGGCAAGAAGCCGAGTCCTTTCAGAAACTGGCTGGAGTACTGTGTTCCAGGAGCCCCACACCGAGGCCTGGCCTCACACACACAAAACTGATCGTTCTCCGACTGGCTACTCTGCGGATCCCTCTTGGTGGGGAGAAGGGAGCATGTGACTGTGGGAACCATCGGGTCCAGCCCAGGGCGTAAAGGCAAGTTCTCACAGAAGGAAGAGCCCATTAGCAATTCTCTGATCTACATGTGTGTGGTCAATAGCTTTGCAGTTATTGGCCCGAATATACGTGTCAACCATGAATGTACGTGCTGTCAATTTCTACGTCATGAAATAGATGATATGAAATTAAAGAATACTCATGGAAACAAAGTCTTTGTTTATTATTGCTATAATCAAGGCAAAAATCTCTTAAAACAATTAGCCTTGATAATGGAAATATAATCAGAACCATGATTCATGATTTTACAGTTTGATCTTCTCTGCTGCTCAGACTTCAGTTTCACAAATGCTACCTCCCATAAGCCTTCGTTACACAAGAGGATGAGAGAACATGGAAGCCACAGAGCACAGCATGGCCCCTTCTTAGTGATCCAGCTTCAGACCAACCATTTGCTCACTGTGAACCTGTTTCATCCTGTGTTCAAAACACTGGAGAGAGGCGGAGAATGACCCGCCCCTCGGAGGGTCCGCTGGGACAGCACGGTGAGAACCACCCTGTAACTTCCAAACCCCACAAAAGGAGCATCGCCCACACAGGTGCCTAGAGCCCTGGGCGGGGCAGCGTCCTTCTCCAGTCCGTGTTCCTGGCAGCCACGTGACAGACCCTGAGCTTGAAATCCTGGGCAGGGCAAAGGGTACCCATGACCGAGCTCCGCGCTCACTAAGCAAGGACCCGGCTCCAAGAGCCACGCAAAATGGACCCCGCTTTACCCTAGAAAGACTTTGTCTGGTTTATTTCACCTTAATTTACATCTGTGCAGGCGATAATAAAAAGGCTATTCATTATACAACAATTCAGTGATTTTTACCTAGTTTCAAGAATAATGCATGCAATTACAAATGAGAGGTAGAAACACCGTATTAAAGACCTAAGAATACAAACATCATATAAATAAGTGTTCAAATTAACTGCTGGAATTTCATACAGGTAAATAAGGTAAATTACATTACTTGGTCAAAGTAAAGGGAAGCCTTGTTTATGTTTTTATCATGTCACTAAATTAGATGAATGCCAAAGAGCTTCTGTGCAATTTGTCAGTTCAAATTTATTATCTAAAAGGATTAAAACTGGAGAGTGGTTTATTCAAGTATTCAAGCAGGTAAATAAAAGAAACCAAACAACGTACAAGGTAGGAACCATTTCTGGAGGGATGTTAACTGCCCACCTTCTCCATAACCAGCTATTTGGTGAACTGTCAGGATTCACATGAAAAACACGTATTAGGCTACAGAGCTGCTGTTTTCCCAAGAGAAAGCAAACCTCACTTCTCACTAATTTCATGTAGGCACTCCCCATCATTAACAAGCCTTTAGATCCCAACATGACTTGGCCCTATTAGAATTCCAACGGGTATCCCTTGATTGACATTTTTTCCTAATACTGCCCCAAAACCAGCTGTTAAGAAGCCAAGCAGTCCCAGCCATCAGTGCACATCCGCATGCACAATAAAGAATGCGACCAAAGGCCAACAGCTGCAGCTCAAAAACATCACAGAGAAAACCTGGGGGTGCAGATGAAGAGGTTAGACAAACGCAGAGGTTCACCTGAACACAGGCTCTTACCACTGAAAAGCCTACTAGCGATTACATGTGATTCTGGAAAGGGTGTGTGTATACAATCAAGTAAAGTATTTTTCAAACAAGTCCATTGTGCCTCAGTTAGTTTTAAATTGCAAAATCCAATACAGAGTTGTTTTAATAAATTAGTGCAATATATGAAAGATTTGGGAAGATTAACAACAACAAGAGTCCATATTAGATCAAATTGAAGATTTCACAATTCCTTTTAACTGCCATCTTTCCCGTCTCCTTAAGCTGTTTCTTCCTGAGCTGTTTAAGGGTCATGCTCAGACTCAGACAACATACCCCCAGGACCAAGCTGCCTGGACGAGATGTCGCCGTTTACTTTACACTCAGCAGACACGTGCAATTCCACACACTGCTCTGGTGAGCTAGCGAAGAGCGACTCGTTTTGTTTCCTTAATTGTCCTGAAGAATAAATGTACTAGTGATTCTAGCTCTAAGGTACATTTATTTACCAAGTTCACACAGAGCCAAGCGACATGCTCTCGCTTCTGCTTCTACAAAGAAAAAGGAAAGGGTGACTTTCCAATAAGGCAGGTTTCCGACAAACACGTGGTTTTTGTTTTGACATCGCTGCTCATTCTTTGGTAGTGACCAGGCGGCACCGGCCGGGACACCTGCTGCTCCTCAGGGCGTGGGAGAGCTGCCGCAGAGCGCCGACAACCTTTTTTCAATACTAGATTTATCTAGAAACAAAACAAAGTAAGTCACAATGAAGATCATTTATATTTTCAAAACCAAGGCAAGAAAAACTAATAAAAAATCACCAACATTCTACCCACATCCTCATCTCTGTTGTTTTAGCGCAAGGTTAGCAATTCTGAACACTTTTTCTTCTTTCTGCCTGCTAATTGTTCGGATATGATTTGTAGTTTAGTACTGCACATTGATAAAGTTTAGATTAGCATGTTAAATAAAGAACATTTAGATTTTAACAGTGGGCTTGCTCACAACTGCAAATAAATTTTAGAACTTCCATCCCTTATAGTTCCTCAAAACGTGGTATGACCACATGCACTCCAGTGGGCCCACCACCTCTGCCTCAACGCCCAAGTCACTGCGCTTGTATTTGACAAGTGACACATGCTGGCATCCTGGCATCCGACCAGCCTCCACTCTGCTCTCTATACCAAATGTGCAGTCATAGGGTCTTAGGATTCTTCAGTCACTAAGCCCACGAGGCTTGAAATAACTGCATGTATTATTATCTAATAATGAAAACAGTGCTCTGCACACAGACACACGCCCACCAGCTCAGCAATGCGGAGGGGAGACCCAGGGTAGCGGCAGAAGCATCAGCTGTTCACAAGCCTTGTCTCTGAGCCTCACAACTCTGCTCCTTTATCTTCCAGGAGGAACTGAGGCCACAGAAAGGCAAAGTGACTTGCCCACGAGTGGAAAACCACCACTCAAACCCAGGCAGCATGACTCCAAACTCTAAGCCCTTCCTCATGGGCCCTGGGAGGCACACCCCCGTCTAAGTCACTTACACTTCTGCACATTTTCCACGTCCGCGGGGTCCTGGAGAATCTTGGTCAGGCCTTCGAGGAGGAGCGCCGCCTTGTGATAGCGGTACGCGATGTCCTCCGTCTGCTGAAACATCTCGTCCAGGGCCGCAGACTGCACCTGCGCAGCAACCAGACCAGGAGAGTCAGCTTTCCCCACCGTCTGGGCAATGTGGCTCCAAGATTAGTACCATCTCCCGAACCACAGAAAGCTTCAAAGACTCATCGGATGAGCACTATCAAAAAGGAGCTGCCTGCTCTAGCTGGTTTGGCTCAGTGGATAGAGCGTCGGCCTACGGACTGAAGGGCCCCGGGTTTGATTCCAGTCAAGGGCATGCACCTCGGTTGCAGGCTCCTCCTTGGCCCGGGCCCTGGTTGGGGCTGGTGTAGGAGGCAACCGATGGATGTGTTTCTCTCACATCGATGCTTCTCTCTGACTTTCCCTCTCTCTTCCACTTTCTAAAAAACAAAAGGAGTTTCCTGACGAGTTATTCTGCATGCAAACACAGCCTTCTTGTCCTCAGACATTCGTGACTCACAGGAATTTGCACTTCCAAACTGGTCCTTCTTCGACGTCACTGCAGAGTTTATTTCATTCACACTAGGATAACCTGGCATTTCATTAAAGTAGATTGTTATAATAAAATAAATCATGTTGAAAGTCATTTCTCAGCTTCCTCTTCTGGTTAAGCGATTATCTGGTAGAGTCACTCTTTTCTTCAGAGATACTATTTGAGCACCCATGCTGAGGCTACGTCCAGCGGGGTCATAATAAAGGCAGAAGTCCTCAAAAGGTTGAGTGGACTCTCTCAGCAGGGCTGAAAATCTGCCTGTTATGACCTGCTTCTGGAACAGCCGAAGGCAGCCCCCAACCTGATGGTCCTTTGTTGTTTACCAGGCCTTAACTGTGATATGTGTATCTGCTTCGTTAGACTGCAAATGTGTGAATAAAAAGCCCTGGGTCTGGAGATCCAGGGAGCCCATGTCACTAGAAAGTGGAGCCTCCCCTGGCTCCCCCATGCCTTCCAAATTTATATTTCGTGTCTAGTTTCTACTCATTTACATCGCAGCCCCTTCCAGATCCCTGAATCCTTGCAGCTGCGAAAGGACCCTAGCACACCCACTAAGTGCCAGGCACTGGGCACACGGGAGGAAGAGCTCCCGCTCTGGGACAGAGGCCTGCAGGACATGCCATTCCGATTCCCAGGATACGTGGTGTTCTTGGAGGAAGCCCCAGGTGGCACAGGACACGTATGAAGTGCACCCCACATGACTACAGGAGGAAGAGGTCAGGGCAAGCTGCCATGATGTGATGCTTAGGCTAAGTCACAGCGAAGCAGGAGTCAGCCAGGTGATGGGGAAGGGGAGTAGGGCCTTGCCATAAATAGGGGACAGCAGAATTATTCACCGGGTTATGAGTTTTCTCTCTCATTATTAAACGCCTGGACTGTTAGTAACCCAGTATCCCCATTTACTTGTCAATATGCACTGTCCCCATCAAAACATAACTTAAAGCCACTCACAGTAAGATAAATACAGCGCATACAGAAAATCAGAGCCCGGAAAAGGAAGAAGAAATACATGGTAATAGCTCTAAGCTTGCTAAGCAGCCAGGGCAAAGGGAGGGGCGTGTTGAAGTCACATGGCTCTATTATCAGAAGAGAAGGAGAACAATTCCCTCTGAGAGGGCACTTCCCTGGCACAACTTCTATAAAAAACTATCGTGTGAATCTTAAAGATTCAGCATAGAGTGATGCAATGCATGCTATTTGTGTCAACAGTTTATATTCAAAAGTTATTTTCATAGGACTTTTTATTATAATGGCTTTCAAAATTAAGTCCAAGGGTGTACTATAACAGTGCAATGCAAAGTAAACAAATTTGAGGAGCAGAATGGAGGTCTATTATGTTAATGTGGTAAAAATAAGCTCAGTCAACAATTTTTCCCCACTGAAACTATATTTTTATTGATTTCAGAGAGGAAGGGAGAGAAAGAGAGAGAGAGAGAAGCATCAATGATGAGAGAGAATCATTGATTGGCTTCCTCCTGCACACCCGCTATTGGGGATGGAGCCTGCAACCCAGGCATGTGCCCTAATCAAGAATCGAACCGTCATCTCCTGGGTCATAGGTTAATGCTCAACCACTGAGCCATGGCAGCCAGGGTACCACTATCCTTTAATAGTCCCTAATTTCTTTTTTTTTTTTTTTTAATTTCTTTTTTATTTTTTTTTTTATTGCTTAAAGTATTACAAAGGGTATTACATATGTATCCATTTTATCCCCCCGCCCTAGACAGTCCCCTAGCCTCCCCTATCACCCAGTGTCTTATGTCCATTGGTTATGCTTATATGCATGCATACAAGTCCTTTAGTTGATCTCTTACCCCCCTACCTCCTGCCCCCCAACCCTCCCCGGCCTTCCCGCTGCAGTTTGACAATCTGTTTGAGGCAGCTCTGCCTCTGTATCTATTATTGTTCAAAAGTTTATAATGGTCTCTATTGTCCATGAATGAGTGAGATCATGTGGTATTTTTCCTTTATTGAACAGTCCCTAATTTCATCTGCACTTTAGAGCAATTTGCCACATGAGTCTGAAGACAAATTCTTCCCAACTGTAAAGCAGATTTTACTTTGTGTCTATACTTAAGGAATCTGAGCACATGCTGTGGATTAACAGCAGTATTTTTTTCTAATCTCTATCAAGCCAGTTTCTTATACTGAGGAAAATGCAGAAACAGATCCACGAAAGCCTCAGGACGCAAACTGTGGGACGACCAGATCCTGCTATTAGCAACTTTAAAGAGGAATCGTGGAGTGTTACCAAACATGGTAACCACCCTGACTTACTGTGTTATTTCAACGTTAAGTCCAAGTTACTCAGAGGTGAACACAACACTTGGTGGGGCATCAACCCTCTTTAAAGGGCTCGATCAGTGGTCGGCAAACCCATTAGTCCACAGAGCCAAATATCAACAGTACAACGATTGAAATTTCTTTTGAGAGCCAAATTTTTTAAACTTAAACTACATAGGTAGGTACATTGTTATTAACTTAATCAGGGGACTCCTAAGCTGGCCTTTGCTAAAAATGTCCTCAATCTGATTGAGGTACGTTCGCTGAGGTCGACCCCTTCCAACTCTCCCATCCACACTCGTCTTGTATACTTGTTTCGTCTGTCTCCTTTCCGAAAACCGACTTCTGTGCATGGGCCACGAAGTTTCAATCGCACTGTACAGTGTGCGCCCGCACGTGGTATTTTGTGGAAGAGCCACACTCAAGGGGCCAAAGAGCCACATGTGGCTCGCGAGCCGCAGTTTGCCGGCCACTGGGCAATGTCAAGCAGGCATTCGATTCAGAAGATCCTTTTTCAGCCCTGGCCTGTTTGGCTCAGTGGATAGGGCGTTGGTCTGTGGACTCAAGGGTCCCGGGTTCGATTCCAGTCAAGGGCACATGCCCGGGTTGCAGGCTCAGCCCCCAGTGCAGGAGGCAGCCTATCAATGATTCCCTCTCATCACTGATGTTTCTCTCTCGCTCTTCCTTTCCCTTCCTCTCTGAAATCAATAAAAATATATTTAAAACAAAAAAGATGCTCTTCCAGACGAGAGCACGCGCAGTGAGCGTGTGAGGCTTACCATTTCTACAGCGCAGCTATAGATGAGCTTCTCTGCGGTGACACTGTTCACTTCATCGATGAACCTCTGTTTGTCGGAGAAGAAGCGGTTCAGCTTCTCTGTAAGTTTCTTGCACATGGTGATGCACAATTTGTATCGTTCATTCATATTTTTGACAACTGAAAAAGAGAATGAATTTTAATTTTCCTCCAGAGATAAAATCGCAGTGACATGCACCTGTCCTGCTGATTTGAGGAAAGTAACACTAAACAATCATTAAAAAAATGACTGAAAGGTTCATATGCTCTCTTTCCGTGAGAGGATTGAGATAAAGTGCTTCTGACTGCTCTCCGTATCAGTCAAGTGGCAAAAACAAAACACAGAAAAGCTGGCACCTTCTGCCATGTAAGAATATTTAATAACTGATTCCTCACCCAAAACCTGCCTGGAGTCATGGGGAGGGGCAGCCCCGGCACGCCACCCATACCTTGTTTCACTGCCGAGGACGGGCTCAACTTCCCGGCCTTGATCTGGGCTTTAGCAAGATGCAGCGACGCCGCCAGCAGCTGGGCCGCTTTCATGTACAACACCAGCTGCTCCACCCGCCTGCACAGAAGGCAGCAAGTGAGCGTTAGCCTGCGAGCCACCGCCAGACGCGGCTCTGCACGTCTCAGCACCATGACAACAGCCCTCCACGGGAAGGGCATGCGCCGGGATATTTTTAACGCACAAATGACTCCGAAGGGCCAGGTTTCGGCATGGAGAAAGATGTGTGTACTTTGAACACAACGATGCACTCGGATAAAAATCAGTGCGATCGCTGTATCATCAGTGCCTTCCCCAATGTAATCTACAGGGAGAAGGCGACACTAAGGGTGCAGAGCCTCAAGCCTGGGCTCATGCAGTGGAATCCAGCAGGACGAGGTAACCCAGGGCCTTCCTGAAGCCTGAGCGGGGAGACGGGACCTTCAGCGATGACAGGCCTCCCTCTCAGACAGGACTACAGAAGCATCAAGAACATGGAAATGAGCGCAAAGGGCACCTACCCCCAGTCCTTGCTCAGCTGGCTGATCTGGTCCACGAGCACACTCTCCTGGACCTGGTACAAGGAGCCGGCGGACGAGCACAGCTCCGGGAGGCCGCCCCGCGCCGCTGTCAGGTCCAGCACACACTCCGTGAACATCAGCATCATGTTCAGGTGGCGCAGGGTGTCTGTGTGTTCCCGCTGCAGCAAAGCCAGCTTGTCTTAGAAACTCTCAGGTTAAGGAGAGGTGATGCTCACCTCTGTGCACAGACCACGCACTGCTGACACTGTCTATACTTCTCAATATCAGAGTGAGCAAAGGAGATGGACATTTTTAAATTCCAGGAAACCAGTGAGAATATAAATACAAATAAAACCAAATGTGGATGTGAGCACGTTTGTGTGTATATATGAGAACCCACAGAATTTAGCTTCAAAGATACGAGGTCACCATGCTTTTACCAGAAAAAAATGAAACACCAAATGATTCTATCACTATACACGAGACAAACCATGACAAAATAGATACCAAGATTGCAAGGATATTCTGCACAGTAAACCATTCTTCTTGATGGTTTAGTGAATGCTACTGACTTATAACTTGACTTCTGGTGGTTTTTCAGTTAACAGTGATTCCTAACACCAAAGCTCTAAATTTCTGTAATCTTTTCAGTTAGAGAGGGAAGCATAGACAGACACAATTGCATGCAGTGAAATGTATTTTAAAGTTAATGTTGTTTGGAGATTATTTTTTACCTATAAATATATTTTCAAATCTGAAATAAGAGACTAAGTTTCTTCCTCTCCCAGAGAATCATTTTCCTAGAGACAAGAGCATGAACCAATCAACTCCTGGAAGTCTGCTCCACGCCAGCACCCGGACCGTGTGCTCCAACACAGACACACCCATGACGTCCCACACACAGTGGACACAATTTACATCAAAGTTGATGGAGATGGAAAAACCTCTGAAGATTGCCTTCCCAGTCTCAGATTGTATTACACATTTTCAAAATCACCACTAACCCTGCCACAAGATCACCACTAAAGCTTTGCATGCAGTCTATTATGTGAACTATGTAATTCTCATTCACACAAGATAGAAATGTTAGAGGCCCAGCACTGAGAGAAAGTCTCTTTTTCAGTTGCTCCAGAGAAGCAACCATTTTAGATTGAAATGCAGACTACATTGGCACTGTACTCAGGGACAGGACCAGCACAGCCCACGGAATGCTGCCCCAGAGGCCAGTGGGAGCAGGGAGTCTTTGAAGTCACAAAACACACCTCTCTTTTCCGGACTGGTGCTCAGCAAGCTTGCGATCATGACATGCTCTTCCCTGCAGAGCTGGGTCCATGGAGACACGCTGCTGCCCTACAAACCTAAGTGAGCACCAGTCTGCTTGGCAGGTTTCCTTTCCAATGTTAGTAACTAACCTGGCATCATGGTTTATTTTTTAAAACCTGACTTTAAGTGTATTACTTCTATCTTATGAAGAAAAAGCAGCTTTAAGAATAAGAAGTTATGGTTTCAGGAGAAAGATTATACTTCAGGAGTCCTATAAGTAGTAAATAAACTTCAGATTAAAAAACTAAGAACACAAAATCTATGTGTGTCACTTCCCATCAACCAAAGCTTGCCATGGATGAGTGCCATGGTCAACATTATTCTGAAAATACGCCAGCAACGTTTTTCAAACAGAAAAGGTCAGTTAAAGAGAAGAAAAAAACTTCAGAGTTCTGATTCCCTTCCCTACCTCCATCAGCGTCTCCTCCGGCAGCTCAGGCGCTTCAAAGGTGATGAGCCCCTCCAGGCTGGGGGGCGAAGCCCCATAAGGCGTGTATCTCAGGCTGGGGGCCGCCTCTGCTCCCGGAGGGGATGGCCCCCAGCATGGCCCGGGTGGGGAGCCCACACAGACGCGGCTGCTTGCGGAGCACAGGGAGCCCCCCGAGCTGCTGGAGCCCACTGCAAGGAGACAGGACACGGCGGCTCAGTGCCAGCAAGGTGCACAGTCCCTCATGCTGCCCCCACTACCGGAGAAGCACAGGAAACACGCAACGAGAAGCACTGATCCTACTGAAACATACGAATAGCTTTTATTTTGCCTGTCAACCTTTACACCTTGTCATTTTGTATATCTTATAGAGGTCATCATAGCTACTTCTTAAATATTGCTATAAACAAATTTATAGCTTATACATTTCTTCCTGTTTCTCCACATTTTCATAATTATAAAACTCAGTGGATGCCATAGTCGTTAATTAAATTTATATACATAATGCTCATCTGAAAGCATTTATACTATTTGTGATCTTTTAATATCAAAAATAACACTAATAAAATCTAAATTTCCCCTTCTTTGCAGTAATTCCCTTGTGATTAATGCTCCAAAGAGGTATGATAAACAGGAATGGGATTACCACAGAGCAAATATTGTAAACTTTTAACAGCTCTGTAAGAACCACCACCACTCTCTGCAGCAGCTGTGAGCCGGCACGAGCCCGCTAACCACACAGCCAGGGAGCCTCTGCTCTGAACGCTGGCTTAGTTAACAGGCGTCAAATGTTCCTTTCTTAGAATGAAAGCTGCTTCTTATTTAATACTTTTTCAATCTTAAAAACAAGATTATTAGCTCTACTTGCTCTCTTGTGGTCTATTTATATCCTATGCTTACTGATCTATTGAATCTTGATTAGTAACTTATTTAGCATGAGAAAACTTAAAGGACACAAGGTGTAATCTATAAAGTAATGTAAATGATGACTCATTTCAAGTCCAATCTAAATATTCTCTCAAGTTTTGGTATAAATAACCTATTTATAGAGTATAAATGATAAACCCAATCTACTATCCTGTCTAAATGTAGGATTAAGTGCCAAGATTGGGACCCAAAGTACAAAGGGAAAAAAAGGTAAATTAGGTTTTAAAATACACAAAACAAAGATAGACCACCTGTCATTTTCAAAACCTTTCCTGGATGCACTAAAACCAGCCTTCAGTATAACACAAGTATATAAGAATACAACATAGTACTTTTACTTCATAAAGTTTTTTTTAATAAATATTGCCTCATTATTTCTTATAACCCTTTAAGAAAATAGTTATTTCCGTGTCATTGGAAAAAGAAAGCGAACTCCAGAGCGGCTCAGTGACTCAGCCATCCAGCCACACTATGCCATTCTCAGAGCACCGCCCTCCAAGCGTGAGACAGACTAGAGGCGAGTCTTCACCTGAGGTCGTCCTTGGTCGAAGGACCGTGTGGGTCCGAGTGGGGGCCGTGGCGCTGTGTGGAGGGGACCCCACAGTGAACAGGACGGCCCTGGAGCTGGCTGCTGCTCCCCCGGGAGGCACCAGGGCCACACCACAGGCTCCTGCAGGGGCGGCCACAGAAAGGCACATTACTTTATAGTGTTTATATTGGGGGTGGGATTATAGGGAGACCTTCACTTTTATATTGTTTGTTTTTACAGTAAGCATTCAATACAGATATCCATTAAAACTATTTTATAGTAATCTTTTCATGGCTATGAATCTTTTTCACACCAAAGCCCAGTATTCAGTTACTTCTGTGTACTTTTAAAACACACGAACTGGCCCTGGCTGGGTGGCTCAGTTGATTGGAGCATTGTCCCATACATTGAAAGGTTGCAGGTTCCGCCCAAACCAGTTTGGCTCAGTGGATAGAGTGTCGGCCTGCGGACTGAAGGGTCCCGGGTTCAACTCCGGTTAAGGGCATGTACCTTGGTTGCAGGCACATCCCCAGTAGAGGGTGTGCAGGAGGCAGCTGGTCGATGTTTCTAACTCTCTATCCCTCTCCCTTCCTCTCTGAAAAATCAATAAAATAATTTAAAAAATATAAAATTTTTTTTTTTTTAAAAGGTTGCAGGTTCGATCCCCAATTGGGGCATGTGCAGGAGGCAACCGATCAATGTTTCTCTCTCACATCAATGTTTCTCTAAAAAAAAAAAAAAAATCAATAAAAACATATCTCCAAGTGAGGATAAGAAACAAAACACATCTGCCGAAACCGGTTTGGCTCAGTGGATAGAGCGTCGGCCTGCGGACTGAAAGGTCCCAGGTTCGATTCCTGTCAGGGGCATGTACCTGGGTTGCGGGCACATCCCCAGTAGGAGATGTGCAGGAGGCAGCTGATCGATATTTCTCTCTCATCGATGTTTCTAACTCTCTATCTCTCTCCCTTCCTCTCTGTAAAAACTCAATAAAATATATTTAAAAAACACACACAAAAAAACACATCAACTGCAGTCAATTATCCTGTTGAGAATAATTTGAAAAAGTGGAAACCAAGAATAGGGGATAAAAATTTGAGGTAAAGCTGAAGGTAGATCAGGAGTCTCCATAGCAACAGAGCTACAGAAGGATGTTGAAAATTGAGTGAAAGTGTATTTATGCCTTAGAATCGCACCCTTACAACTGCAGGAAGACAGGGAGCTGCAACAGGTGTCGAAGGGGCTTAATGGGCTGAAGTTGGGCTAAACGAAGAGAAGGTGAAAAAATCTCCCATCCACCAAACTAAGCAGAATCAAGAAAAGCTGTCCAAAGCGGTTCCACACTCAAGCATCTGAAACACATTACATTTCTGAGACCACAGAATGGAGGCAGGAGTTAACTACATACAAAATGACTTTAAAGGAGAGACTGAACCAGATACAGAAAAAAATTGCCTCTCAATGTCCATCTTCTCTGCAACAGAGCATAGCCCATTTAAAGCATCGACTTAACAGCAAAAATGTGGGTTCATAAAACCTTCCAGGGAGCAAGGAATAAGTGGGAAGTAATTCACAGTACCTACTGTTACACAAAATGTACAAAATGACATAGGTACTCTTGTCACTTAATGTAATATCTTTATGATTTTATTCTATTAGGTATAAAAGTATTTAAAGATGGTCATGGGTATATTTTCAGAGCCAATGACCCTATTTTTTTTCACTAAGGCTTAAGTTTTTCCTATTTCCTACTATCAATAATTTTTATTTCCAGAAACTGAAATTTCATGATTAGAAAAAATGTATAATTTCAAATGATGATAATAAAATTCATGTGGAAGAGAGAGAAAAAAAAAGTTATAAAAAATTCATTTTATGGCTAAAAATTTTTTAAGTATGTTTTTATTATTTTAGAGAGAGTGGGAGAAGAAGAGGGTGAGGGAGGAGAGAAAGAGAAAGAGAAATATCAATCGCCTTCTGCGTGCACCCTAACCCAGGATCAAACCCACAACCTGGGCATGTGCCCTGACTGGGAATCAAACCAGCGACCTTTTGGTGCAATGATTCTCTCATCTCTGCTCAACCAACTGAACCACACTGGCCAGGGCATGCCTAAAAATTAAGAAAAAAAGATCTGGTTTCACATGCACAAACTTGGCCTTAACACCTATTCATGTAGAACTCAAAGCTCTATGAAATTTAAATTTCTTTCTAAAAGAGAATTAGAAAAAGTCATTCTACATAATATAACCATTCAGGCAAGCTGTTTTCAAAAAATTGTCCCAATTTCTAGTGACTTTTGGTAAAAAACACATAGAACGGAGAATTCTGAAACTCTTCCAAGGAAACTGACTTTATTTGAAACAGAACATGGGGAAGTTCATGCCTAAGGGCACTGCCCCCCAGAATGAAGACTGTGATGGTAAGGAAATTGAGCTAAGGGCTCTAATGGAGAAAGTAAAGAACATGTAAGAACAGATGGGTAACCTAAGTAGAGAGAGGGACACTCGAGAAAAGGAAATGTTACAAGTAAAAATCACTGAACCACCGATGAATAACGAATTTGATGAGCTCATCGTAGCCTGGACATGGCAGAGGGGAGAATCAGCTTGGAGATATGTCAATAGGAACTTCCAAAACTGAAAAGCAAAGAGGAAGAAGAATGAAAGAAAAGAAACAAAAACCACAGAATACCCAAGAACTGTGGACGACTATAACGGAGTCCCATATGCACAATGGGAATATCAGAAGGCAAAGAAAGAGAAAAGGAACAGCAGAAATATCTGAAGTACTAATGACCGAGAATTTTTCAAAATTAATGACAAAACCCAACCACAGCTCCAGGAAGCTTAGAACACCAAGCATGATGAATACCAAAAAGTCCACACCTAGGCATATGCCCTTTGGATTAGAGATCATGTTCAACCAGTTATCTGCTAGTCCAGATATTCCCTCCTTCGGATGCTCATGGGACAATCAATTAAAAAATTATCGTGTGTCACAAGAGACCTCTGCCTGTAGTTCCCAAGTCACAGCTCCTAGGTCACACAACACCTTGGCCCCAGAGGAAACCAATTCTCAGAAATTCTTTGTGGCGTCTTAAAATTCCTACACTAGCTCTATATATTTGGCATGCATAAAGGTGTGTAAAACAGTAAAAACTCTGAGATATTAAAGAGACTATATATTTACCCATTTCTTACTCCTGTGCAAACATCTTGACAAAAATGACTTTTAAAAAATGATAGCCCTAGCCAGTTTGCCTCAGTGGGTAGAGTGTCGGCCTGTGGCAACAAAGGGTGCCAGGTTCAATTCCAGTCAGGGCATGTACCTCGGTTGCAGGTTCCTCCCCAGCCTGGGCCCTGGTCGGGGCTCATGCAGGAGGCAACCAATCCATGTGTTTCTCTCACATTGGTGTTTCGCTCTTCCACTCTCTCTATAAAAGATCAATGGAAAAAATCCTCAGGTGAGGATTAAAAAAATAATACAGTGGGGCCTTGACTTACGAGTGTCCTGAATAACGAGTTTTTCGAGATACGAGCCGTCTCTTGGCCGATTTTTTGCTTTGAGTTGTGAGCTTAAAATTCGCGTTATGAGCCAGCTTCAGATACCCCACCGCTAGTTGGCGCAGTGAACGTCACAGTGAATACCACAACATCAGCCCAGCATCACGTGTCTCACTCGTTCACTTTAAGATTTGACATATGAGTAATTTGAGTTATGAGTTCCGTCACAGAACAAATTAAACTCGTAAGTCAAGGCCCCACTGTAATAGAGAAAACAAGACTAAAGAGGCTACAATAGTGATTTTGAAATTTAGGTACAGATTCCTAAAATCGAAGTCTGGGTTAGGTCTGGAATCTAAATGTGGGTCTACAGACGTTAACAGCCCTTGGAACAGCTATGCAAGGGCCAGGGATCTCAGTGACCTATGGGTCTTTATAGGAACTCCTTGCTGTATAAGAAATAGTTAAGAATGCATGAGTGGATGAGAACCAAGATGGCGGCATAGGTTAACGCCGGAGTTTGCTGCTTTGAACAACTACTTCAAAAGTGAAACTAAAACACGGAACGGACATCACCCAGAACCACAGGAACCCTGGCTGAGTGGAAGTCCTACAACTAAGAGGGAAGAGAAACGGACACGGACACTCAGAGGAGGCGCAGTGGTGAAGTCAAATTCTGAGGTGCGGAGCGCGCGGAGCAGGCTGGCGGCGGAGGGCGCGGTTGTTGTTTTCAATCGGGAGGGAGTCGCAGACTCTGAGCACCCGATCCGGGCGAGTCTTTAGGGACCCAGACTCAAACGGGAGAAGCGGGACTATCTGGCTTCGGTCAGAGCGAGTGCAGCTTTCTCTCCGAGCTTTGCAGCGGGTGCTGGGACTCAGAGAGGCAGAGCCCCTGGGGACAGGACTGAGAGCCGCCATAACTGCTCTCTCCGGCCCACCCTGTTGATCCTGTGCGACCCGCACCGCCCAAGCCCTGCACAGAGGCATTTGCCGGATAGCCTCAGGCAAAGGCTAGATTAGCACCTCCCTAGAGGACAGAAGTTCTCTCACTGCTGACACAGCTGATTCTCATAGCCACTTGGCCTGGAGGTCAAACCCTCCCTGGAATTAGCTACAACAATCAAGATTTAACTATAAGACTTCGAACAAAGACCACTAGGGGGTACACCAAGGAAGCATAACAAAATGCGGAGACAAAGAAACAGGACAAAATTGTCAATGGAAGATATAGAGTTCAGAACCACACTTTTAAGGTCTCTCAAGAACTGTTTAGAAGCTGTCGATAAACTTAATGAGATCTACACGAAAACTAATAAGACCCTCGATCTTATATTGGGGAACCAACAAGAAATTAAGCACACACGGACTGAAATAACGAATATTATACAGACGCCCGACAGCAGACCAGAGGAGCGCAAGGATCAAGTCAATGATTTGAAATGCGAGGAAGCAAAAAACATCCAACCAGAAAAGCAAAATGAAAAAAGAATCCAAAAATGCGAGGATAGTGTAAGGAGCCTCTGGGACAGCTTCAAGCGTACCAACATCAGAATTATAGGGGTGCCAGAAGTTGAGAGAGAGCAAGATATTAAAAACCTATTTGAAGAAATAATGACAGAAAACTTCCCCCACCTGGTGAAAGAAATGGACTTACAGGTCCACGAAGCGCGGAGAACCCCAAACAAAAGGAATCCAAAGAGGACCACACCAAGACACATCATAATTAAAATGCCAAGAGCAAAAGACAAAGAGAGAATCTTAAAAGCAGCAAGAGAAAGAAACCCAGTTACCTACAAGGGAATACCCATACGACTGTCAGCTGATTTCTCAACAGAAACTTTGCAGGCCAGAAGGGAGTGGCAAGAAATATTCAAAGTGATGAATACCAAGAACCTACAACCAAGATTACTTTATCCAGCAAAGCTATCATTCAGAATCGAAGGTCAGATAAAGAGCTTCACAGATAAGGAAAAGCTAAAGGAGTTCATCACCACCAAACCAGGATTATATGAAATGCTGAAAGGTATCCTTTAAGAAGAGGAAGAGGAAGAAAAAGGTAAAGATACACATTATGAACAACAAATATGCATCTATCAACAAGTGACTCTAAGAATCAAGTGAATTAATAATCTGATGAACAGAATGAACTGTTGATTATAATAGAATCAGGGACATAGAAAGGGAATGGACTGACTATTCTTGGGGGGGAAAGGGGTGTGGGAGATGTGGGAAGAGACTGGACAAAAATCGTGCACCTATGGATGAGGACAGTGGGTGGGGAGTGAGGGCGGAGGGTGGGGCGGGAACTGGGAGGAGGGGTGTTATGGGGGGAAAAAAAAAGAGGAACAAATGTAATAATCTGAACAATAAAGATTTAATTAAAAAAAATAAAAAAATAAATAAAAATTACCCCTAACACACACACACACAAAAAAAGAAAGAATGCATGAGTGTTTCGCCTAACTTAAGCCAGTATTATCCTACTGATAAAAAATGATCTTGGTCAGAATTCCTTCTAACTCATAGGCCATTGGTCATCAAGATATGGAACAAGTCCCTGTCTTGATAAGCTACTGAGAAAGACAAAAGGACAACGACAGGATAAAGAAATCTGGACCAGTACACTCATGATCAATCAGTAGAAGCAGGTAGGTAGAATATATATCTCCAGCCCATGTCCTAAGCCCTGGAACCTTTGCATAGACATCTTACATGCCAAAAGGAAATTAAAGTTGCAGGTGGAACTAGAATTGCTAACCAACTGACCTTAACATAAAGAGATAACCCAGTGGGTCCCATGTAACCACAAGGGTCCTTTAAGTGCAGAATAGGGAGGCAGGTCAGAATCTAGGCTGGCCACTGCTGACTTCCAGATGGAAGGGGCTGAGCAGGGATGAGAGCAGTGTCCAGAAGCTGGAGAAGGCAAGGAGCCTGCTGGCACCTGGACTTGCCCAGAGAGGCCAATTTCACACTTCTAATTACCTGCTCCCATCCCCCTCAAAAACAAATAGTTTTCTTACCTATATCCATTGGTCGTTCTGTATTTAAACTGTCTGTGCTGCCTTGATGTCCACCTAAAGGTGTCTTGACTTGTTGATCGGACAGTTTCCCAGTACTGACAGATCTAAAAAGAAGAGTGATTTTAATAATGAAAAATCCACACGTAAATAATAAGGATTTAAGCCAAGCCATAAAAGGGTTAATGCGAAGCCAGAGAACAAGGAGACAAAAATAGATAACAATTCAGGGTAGAGATAAACTTCATTAACCAATATAAACAAGAGGCAGAAATAGGCTATTCAGGAAATTCAGCAGAGCTCTGTATTTCTAGCTACAGGAAGCATCTATGGTTTTCGGACTCTAAATGTATACAGTTCATATCCAGCTACTCATTTGGTCTGGTTGTTTTGTAACAGAAATATATGCACTATGGTAGTTTTCATGTTTATTTTTTAATTTTTAAATACATTTTTATTGATTTTAGAGAGAGGAAGGAAGAGGGATAGAGATAGATAGAAACATCGATTGCCTCCTTCACGCCCCCTACTAGCATCAAGCCAGGCATGTGCCCTGACCGGGAATTGAACCGTGACCTCCTGGTTAATGGGCCAATGCTCAACCACTGAGTCACACCAGCAAGGCAGTTTTCATGTTTAAAGCTGGAAGGAAACGGTGTTTTTTACCTGCCAAACAGTGCCTTGCTTTGCTGCTCAGGCGCCTGCCTCTCCCTTCCTGGTAGTAAGAGATAATGAGAGCATTCTCGTGGGTCATCCCCATCTTTAGACTGCCCTTCAGAAGGCCCATGGCGAGGAACCAACGCCAGCAGGTTGGAAGATGCTTGTGTTTTGGGGATTTTGAAAGGAGCTGTGGTCTAAAGAAACACGTAAGCTGGTTATTGCGGTGTGCAAAGCATTCAGTACTGGCAGGCTGCATAGCCCAGCAGCCAGGAGCACTGACTCTGGAGTCAGTCAGAACTGGATTAAAATACGGGCCCTTCCACTTACAGCCTCTAACCGTGGGCACCTCAGTGGGATAATGTACTTAAAGCATTCAAGTCAAGGGCCTACACTGTACCTGGCACATAGCAAGTGCTCATTAAATTGTAGCTCTTCTCATCTTAAGTCCTTTCCATACTAGTTCATGACCTATTGTAGAGAGCTCAGTTCAGCTATTCCATGGTATTGCTGCCTCTGCATCCATTCTGTTTGGCCAAGTGGACTGCAGGGACCTTAAACTGACACTTGCCTGTAAGTGCATGCCCTAGCTAGCAGCCCACACGTCACGAGCAAATGTCAGCTCCTGAGGTGACGCCCCACCTCCCCTTAGGTAAGACCCCTATGGAGCTTACCAGAACCCTGCTTTTTGGTTTGAATTGAGCAATCTAGCCTTAGCCAGGAACCTGAAACACTCTACCCATGAACCCCCAAAAAGGCATGCACCCAGACCCTGCCTCTCCCTAGCTGCATGCCATCTGGGCATCCCCCACCCCCACCCCCATCCCCAGCCCAGGATGTGCAGGGTGTCTCTTTCAGGAGCTGTAAGTAAAAGACCTCCATTTCAATTTCTCTTGTGGTCTGTTGTTGAACTGGCTCTCCATCCGTCCACTTCATAATGTTAACCTAACAAAGCCATAACCCCTACAAAGGTTTAATCAACACACCTTGGTAGGAGAGCCAATGATTGTTGGTAAAGGGGTTTTAAAGAACCAGTCAGAACTCCGCGGAGAGGACCCCAGGTGTTTGGTGGGAGAAGTCCCCAGGCTGCCCGGCCGACTGGGCTGCGGAGAGTGACTGCACCCAGCCCCCGTGTGGGACGGGCACACGGGGTCGGAGTGCTGCTTTCTGAGCTTCTGCTTGTGCTGGTAGATGTCAGTGAGGCTGGGGGCGCTCTGCAGCCTAGCACCCAAGAAGAAAGACTGTGGTGACTGAGCCTGCGGCACTGAAGAACCTACCAAGAAAACAGACGCAGTGTTAACCCAGTGGGAAGAAGCACATGGCACAAACATAAGGATTAAGAGAACAGTCCTCCCTCCCTCCCTCCTCCTCCTCCTCTCCCTTCCTTCCATTTCAAAGAGGGAGAGGGAGAGAAACATCAATAATGAGAGAGAATCATTGATTGGCTGCCTCCTGCATGCCCCCTACTGGGGACTGAGCTCACAACCCAGGCATGTGCCCCTGACCGGAATTAAACCTGGGACCCTTTGGTCTGCAGGCCAACACTCTATCCACTGAGCCAAACCAGCCACGGCAAGAAGACAATTCTTAAAATGAGAATTTCAATGAAAGCCTTTACTTGGCGGGAGACTATTTTTATGGCATCCTTTACAAACCAGTGACAAGAACATTGTCACTGATATTCTCAGGAGACAGAAGTGGATAACGGGTATATTAGCTGCTTTATCAGTAGCTAGCAAATAACTCAGATTAATGCGAGGTCTAATTAGGACCAAAACAACAAACACTGAGAATGAACAGGATCATTTCCATCCTTTACATAAACACATACTTGGGTTTAACAATGTGATTATTCCCTTTTCTCACACCTCAACTAAAATAAACTTTTCAAACGAACCCAGAATAACCCTTTCTTCCTTTCTTAAAATAAAAAAAAAAGATATGTAAAGAGAATTAGATAATACACTGTTCCTGAATTTGATTTTATTTGTTTAAAATTAACAAGCTTATGGCCCTGGCCGATGTGCCTCAGTTGGCTGGACATCATCCCATGCACCAAAAGTTTGCTAATTCGCTTCCGGGTCAGGGCACACACCCAGGTTATGTGCCCAATCCCAGGAGGGGGTGTGCAGGAGGTAGCCATGCGATGTCTCATTCTCACATCAATGTTTGTCTCGCTCTCTCCCTTCCTCCCTTTTTAAGAATCAATAAAAAATCTTCAGATATTCTTGACTCTAAAGGGATACCTACCAGGGGCCTGGGAGAGTCTTGATATGCTGAGCAGTTGGCAACAATAAGGGACTTCACCCACACAAACCTGGTTGCTGCCAACTTAAGGTCCACTAAGCCTTGAGCTCCTCTTACAAATTCTTTGGCACCTCTAAGCCAAACTATCACCGATAATATTAAGAACATACAAATCTTCTCAGTGATCTATAACCATCATCTTTCTAAAAACGGACATCAACAGGAGCTTTTGCTACTGACCACTCCTGGCTAACTTCATACTGAATTTGATATTTAACTTTTCATAACAGGGTTCTGCCAAACACACACAGGCACAGGTATATATACGCATGTGTGTACATGCGCATATGCACAAAAGTAAAAAGTGGCAAAGTGTATGGTCCGGAAAGCTAATTTGTATGCTTTCCCAAGGATCAGAGTTCCTTTAACTGGCCAACTCCTCAAATGCACGTACAGTAAGATTAGACTTTAAAAAGTACGATTTACACACATCTTTGGAAGCATATATGGTACATAATAAAGCAAATAAACATCTATATTTGTTTTTCATTTGATGCTAACTAGTAGTTCTTATCAAGAATAGTATTACTTGGGGACGGGGATGAGCTAGAAGGGGTCAGCTACATCTGCATCTACGTAATACTGTCAACAATAAGGATTAAAAAAAGAATAGTATTAATCAAAGCAACAAAATTTCATTACCTAGGTTTTCATTATCTGTGTGACAACGACCAAAATTTAGCTAAGTTACTTAATTCCTAAGACTTATTTTCATAAAAGAATCATATACCCAAAAACAGATGGCCACACCAACTGGGCACCAATTCTGTTTTTTTGATAAGACTAGAAAAACATAACTCAAATCCATCCTATATAATGAAAGGCTAATATGCAAATTTCCCCTCGACTGGGAGTTCGACCAGGGAGCTAGGCCTGCCAACCGCCCACAGCCCTGCCCCCGATTGCCCCAATTGGGGGCGGGGCCAGCCCGCCAACTACCCGTGATCCCTCCACCCTCCCACACCCTATGGCCAGACCCCACCTGTGCACTAATTCATGCACCAGACCTCTAGTTCATAACAGGATTACAGTTATTAATATGCCAACTCCATCTCCTACCTGAAGAGTTCCTCCTCCCGGACTCCTGGCCCTGCGGGCGCCCACAGCAGCACTGACTCCATGGCTCTGGAATGGCACCAACTGCAACGAGGGAACAGGGGCAGGGCAGAGAAATGCTTTAAAACCAGCTAAGAATGGAGACAGGCAATACATGCAGATTGCACAGTACATTGTAGTTTACAAAATTTACTCAGCAAACATTTAGCTCAGCTAAACAACCAATGTGCTGGGTACTGGGCATACTAGGATCAAAAGTGCCTATACTCTTAAAACAAGATCAATAGGAAAGAAAGCCATGTACCATCAGTGTCTGCAACAAGTATGTCCTTAAAACAGGGAAGTACAAAGAGTTTGTCCAGAGTTGGGGGCTGTGGAGCTGAATGACAGCCCAGCTACTCTCCCTCTGAATCCACCCTATTCCTGCTCCCCAGGGCTCCCAGCCACTGACTGCATATGTTCGAGGCATTCATTCAGGCCTGTTCAAGCAGGTCAGGAAATTTGGACAACTCAGTGCATGGGGACACTCTTTCAGCCGGGCTAACCTCTCTGAGCCCTCACTGTAGCCAGGACTCCTCCTTCCTTCCTTTCCCTCAGATGGTTGCACCTGCATGGCAGTCTCGGGGGGCTCCCTGTGAACTCCTGCTTCCTCCCCTTTATCCAGCACAGGTGTCCCCCAATCTCTCTTGCATATCTCTGCAGCTACCTTCTTTGCATGTACCTCTCAGGACCCAAACCAATAAAAAGGAGAGCTGGTGAAGACCTCAGGCGATTTAAGTGGCAAGAGACCTATGTCTACAAAGAGGAAGAGGCACCGACCAAGGGATTAGGTCGGCAGGCAAAGGGTTAGCAGACCCCAAGGAAGAGCCTGTTCCTGAGTTCAAGGGTAAGTTTTGGAACATTTCTCTGGAAACCTTGGAGTGCCTGAGGAGCTGCTGAAGGATGAGGCAGAGCCAAGATTTTGTCTGAAAAAAAACATCAGCTAAAAACAGCTTCAAAACCATTGCAACAGGTGAGGTGGTGATAAACGTTTTTTGGTGGGATTCTTTTTTAAACATTATCACTATGGTTTTGAAATCAGGGCTTCTGGGCACTGTCCTTGCTCTGCCTCCTCCCAACCTTCCCATTCCCTCTGAATCCTACTCCGGCAGTCTTGGCTGAGGGTGGCCGCCCTCTCCCTTTAGAAATGTGTGCATGTGTGTGTATAAAAAGTTTTGCATTGTTTTTTTGTTTTTTCCATTTTGAGATCTGCCCCCACTGGGCCCTCTCTGTACCACCTTTTCTTCCCCACCACACGGATGCTGTTTTACACAAATTCTGCAATCCCCGTTGCTCTGGTCTCTCTCTGTCTTACTTTCACTAAACGTACACTTTAAGGCTTGTTTTTGTGTTTGGTTGGGTTTTGTTGCTGCTGCTGTGTTTCTGCTGTCTTAGCTGTTCCTCTGCTGTACATAGTTCGAGGAGGTGGCAGACTGTGACGAGGCTACTGCCACATCCCTCCCTGGTCACAGGCAGTGCTGTTATGTACACGACTGTCTTTTAATCCTCAGAAATCTGAGTGGTATGTAGGGTAGGGGTTTTATGTACTTTAACCTAGATTTTCTGACTTTGTGTTTAGAGCCCAAACCCAAAGGAGATACTTTTTATGCAAAAGATCCATTTGTATTATATTTCCAATGGACGTCCTAACAGATTTACAGAGGTTCTCGATTGGGACTAAGGGGCAGGGTGTACCCAGGGGGGTGGGATATGGTCCCAGCCAGCTGAGACTCTTTGTCAACGTGAGCCAACGGTCCCAGAGAGAGGGCCAGGTCAGATCTGGCAGTAAAAAGGTTGAAGACAACTGCTTTAAACTCGTACCCAAAGGGGAAGGTGAATAAGGCCTGGAAGACCCAGTGGAGAGTCTTCGTCCGACTGTCTGTGCTGTGTCTGCGGGCACTGGGGAGCCGGCTCCCACTCGGAGGAAGCCCATAGGGCTGGTGTTGGACCTTCGCACCACTGCAGACCTGGGAAGAAAAAGAAAATGACTCCCTCTGACAGGTTCTAGGACTCTCTTTGTATTCTTTTTTTCCTAAAACTTCCTAGAAATATGCCATGGAGTAGATTTTTTAAAAATATGTAACACAGTCACATGGCACAAGTATAAAGTGCGTAACATTATACAGTGAAGTCGCCCTCTCCCCCTAGTTCCCCTTCTCCTAATTCCCAGCACTCCCTCCACCTTATGCACAAGGCTCCCCGCTTTAGCGTCTGATCCTTCCAGAGCTCCTAATTCACTGCAGGCACACCCGGCACTGCACACACTGCCGGCTCCTGGACAACACAGGTTTGAACTGCGCGGGTCCACCTATATCAGCCGTGGGCAAACTACGGCCCGTTTGAAATGAATAAAACTGAAAAAAAAAAAAAAAAAAGACCGTACCCTTTTATGTAATGATGTTTACTTTGAATTTATATTAGTTCACACAAACACTCCATCCATGCTTTTGTTCCGGCCCTCCGGTCCAGTTTAAGAACCCATTGTGGCCCTCGAGTCAAAAAGTTTGCCCACCCCTGACCTATATACATTTTTTTCAATAAATATTGTAAATGTATTTTCTCTTACGATTTTAATATTTTCTTCTCTCTAGCTTACTTTATTATAAGAATACAGCATATTATATATAACATACACAATGTTAATCAACTATTTATGTTAATCAACATATATTAATCGACTATTTATATGGTAAGGCTTCTGGTCTAGTAGCTAAGTTTTGGGGGAGTCGAATTTTCAATCGCACAGGGAATTGGTGCCCTAACATCTGTGTTGTTCAAAAGCCCACTGTATAATCATACTTTCATCTTTAGAAAAGATAATGTTATATATACCAGCCATTTTCTCTCTCATTTTTAAAATGAACTAGCAGTCAATAGTTCTTTTCTTTAATGCTCAAACTGGTATCTAGTGGATTTTTTAAATGTTTTTATTGATTTTAGAGTGAGAGGAAGGGAGAGGAAGAGATAGAAACACTGATGTATAGAGAAGCATCAACATCAATCGATCACCTCCTGCATGCCTCCTGCTGGGGATTGAGGCCACAACCCGGGCTTGTGCCAAACCAAACCAAACCAGTGACCTCCTGGTTCATGGGTTGATGCTTAACCATTTTCAAATTTGGGGGTGTTAGTACTCCATTATACTCTTAAAATCACTGACAATCCCAGAGAGATTTTGTTCATGCAACATACAAGCTGATACTTACTGTAGTAGAAGTTAAACAGAAATTTTTGCAATTATCAATTCATTAAAAATAACTTATCACAGGTAACATAATTATGAAAAATAATTATGTCTTCCAAAACAAAATAAGTTAGCGAGAAGTGTGACATTATTTTACATTTTTGCGAATCTTAGTATCCGATTGAATAGATGACAAGTGGATTCTCATAACTATTTCTACATTCAATCTATATAACATTGGGTGTAGTATATGAAGGAAACCCAGACTTACACAGATATGTAACTGGAAAGGGGAGAAATATTTTGGTAGCCTTTTCAGATACTTCTCTTTGATGCTACATAAAAACTCAGCAAGTCATCATTTCTGAAAGACTATTCACAGCAATGAATTAGAAACCACGTCAGTGAGACTGTATTCTGTTACATTTGATCACTTGGAAAATATTGGTTGAGCCTGGCTGGTGTCACTCAGTGGTTGAAGATCGAACCTCTGAAACAGAAGGTCACGGTTCAATTTCCAGTTAGGGCACATGCCTGGATTTCGGGCTCAATCCCCAGCAGAGTCGTGCAGGAGGCAACCAATCAATGATTCTCTCTCATCATTGATGTCTCTCTCTCTTCTCCCCCTCCCTTCCTCCCTGAAATCAATAAAAATAATTTTTTAAAAGATATTGGTTGACTGAGTTATGCAGATATTCCAAATGTTGACACATTATACAATATTAAAAAGTCACATTCACATCAAAAGACCACCATCAATCTTAGAAATGGCTGTCAAGATGTAACAGGAGCTGTCAAGATCACAATGATGAATACAAGTTTTCCAAAATTCTAATTTTTGTTCAGGAGCTCAAATCTTATGTCATTTGTTTTCTATAAAGTTACAGACTTAGTTCATTTTTTACAAAATGGCTGCCAAATATCCATAATCATAGTTTTGTTCTTTAAGAATGGTGTTCATGAAAAAGTGGCTAGTTCAGCTTGCAACTAAAACAATCATACGAGTGCTTTTCCTTAAGACAACTACTCCAATGTGCAGCAAAAGTACTTTATGCCTACATTCCACTCAAGGCTAAGATGTTCAAAGAAAAATAATAATTTTTACTGCTTTATTAAAGACATTCTTTGGTACTGCAGGTGTGTGATAGTAAAGAACACAAAGACTAACAGGATAGATGGGGGCCACTAGCTTGAGGCGTTTTAAGGCACCAGCAATTTTCCCATCACTGGTTTTGCACTATCAGTATATGTACCAATGCAGGGAAAAAGCAAACAATATCCTAGATTATGAAAATAGTTTTTTCCTCATGGACCCTACAAAAAGGGAGCCACAAACCACACCTGAGAACCACTGCTAATAACACTCTTCATCACTCTTTTCACTTTATAAACTAAACAATCTTCTACCTCAGGACATAGAGCTGCCTCACTCTTTTTTGGAAGATGCTCCATTGTCAGAGATAATCTATAATAAATCAGTCCCTTACTGGTGGGCATTTGGCTTATTTCTCATCCTCTGCTATTATAACAATAACTTTGTATACAATTTCATACACAGGCAAGGACTGATAATCTATACAATACATTACCAGGAGTTGAAGTGCTGCTTTAAAGATATATGCATTAATAATTTTTATACGTACTGCAAAATGCCCTTTGTAAAAGTTTTCTCAATGGTGAGGATCATTTTCCATTCATTGAGCTATGTATTTGGTGGGCCCTTTTAACCTAAAATCTTGTATCCATCAATGCTGAAAAAATTTTTCTTGATTTCCCAGAAATTTTCTTCCTCATCATTTTCTTTTTCTTTCTGGAATACCCATACTAATTAACCCTTGAAAAGTATTTTTCATTTATATTTTCCAGCTTTATCTGGTTCACCTATTCCACATACTTCCTCAACTTTGTCTCCCAGCATTTATTTTAATTATTATAATTTGTAATGTCCAAGAAGAGGGCTTTTTAATTTTGATTTTTTCAATAGTATTTCGTTCTTATTTATGGATGCAGTTTCTAACCTTTCTCTAAAGGTACTAATTTTTAAAATAAGTTTATTTTCTTTGCATTCTTGCTATTTCTTTCAGAGTCAGTTTTTCTACTTTTCGCCATCTGCCTCACTTTCACCTCTCCACGGCGTTCTCTGAGATTTCTGTTTCTGAGGGCACTATGGGGCACAGCGGTTCTCACTGTCAGCAGCATTCATCTTCCATTCTCTTTGCTTCCCAGAAATTTATTGAAATCTTCCACCCCCTGAATATTTATTCTTATTTTCCTTTTCTTTGTGGACTTATACCATTGTCATTCCTTTGCTACCTCAGTGGGGTTTCAGAATGTAGAAAAAATAAATAATATGTAAATAATCTGCTACTACTGGTGGGATTCCATTTTTTAACACACTTTTCCTCAATTCTTAAAAATAATTATATTTGTGGACAAATATATACATACCATATCAACCTGCCAAGCTTAAATATTATCTAAATAGATCCATTACAAAAAAAATTTTTAGTCAATTTTTTGTACCATTTTGTACACCTCTCCATTTTACAGGGTGGGGAAAAGTAAGTTTACAGTTGTGAGTACATGAAAATAGAGCTTATTCTTGTATTATTTTTATTAATCATTGTCCATACGAACAGCTTTTGACGCACCCTATACACATACATAAGGGGCAAAGTTGGCTATGGAAAGTAACAGATCTTTCAATAAAAACAAAACTCTTTTTTTAATTAAAGTGTTTTTTTTCAATTACAGTTTAACATTCAATATTATTTTGTATTAGTATGGGGGTATAGCATAATGGTTAGACAATCATCTACTTTACAAAGTGTTCCTCCTGACATTTGCAGTACTCAAGTGACACCATACATAGTTATTAAACTACTAGAGGCCCGGTACACAAATTTGTGCATGGGTGGGGTCCAGCTGGTCGGCCCCAATCGGGGCCAATATGGCTGGGCCAGCCGGGGGGAGGTGACGCAGGAGGTTGGCTGGCCGGCCACGCCCCCTGGTCAAATTCCCTGTAGAGGGGACAATTTGCATGCTAGCCTTTTATTATATAAGATTATTGGCTGTATTTCCTATGCTGTACTTTACACCCAGATGACTATATTGTAATTACCAATCTGTACTTCTCAATCCCTTTACCATTTTCACCCACACCCCCAACTCCCTTCTGCCAACCATCAGTCTGTTCTCTATATCTATGAGTCTGTTTCTGTTTTGTTTGTTTATATTGTTCTTTAGATTCCACATATGAATGAACTCATATGGTATTTGTCTTTCTCCAACTGATTTATTTCACTTAGCATAATACCCTCCGAGTCCATACACGCTGTAACAAGTGGTAAGATTTTATAATTTTTTTTTAAAATATATTTTATTGATATTTTACAGAGAGGAAGGGAGAGGGACAGAGAGCTAGAAACATCGATGAGAAACATCAACCAGCTGCCTCCTGCACACCCCCCTCCAGGGATGTGCCTGCAACCAAGGTACATGCCCTTGACCGGAATCGAACCTGGGACCTTTCAGTCCGCAGGCCAACGTTCTATCCACTGAGCCAAACCGGTTAGGGCGAGATTTTATAATTTTTTAAGGCTGCTTATTATCTGTATTTTTTTAATCCTTTTCTTCTTTTTTTAAAATTGATTTCAGAGAGGAAGGGAGAGAGAGAAGGAGCTAGAAACATCAATGATGAGAGAGAATCACTGATCAGCTGCCTCTTGCATGCCCCCTACTGGGGATCAAGCCTGCAACCCAGGTATGTGCCCTGAGAGACCCCAACATTTCTTGTAATCCTGGTTTGATGCTGATGAACCTTAGCTTCTTCTTGTCTGGGAAGCTCTTTATCTGTCCTTCGATTCTAAATGATAGCTTTGCTAGATAAAGTAATCTTGGTCGTAGGTCCTAGCTTTTCATCACTTTGAGTATTTCTTGCCACTCCCTTCTGCTCTGCAAGGTGTCTATGGAGAAATCGGCTGCGAGTCTTATGGGAGCTCCCTTGAAGATAACTGCTTTCCTCTGGCTTCTTTTACGATTCCCCGTCTTTAACCTCTGCCACTCTCATTAGGACGTGTCTTGGTGTGGGCCTCCTTAGGTCCACCTTGTTTGGGACTCTGTGCTTCCAGGACTTGTATGTTTATTTCCTTCACCAGGTTAGGGAAGTTTTCTGTCATTTTTTCAAACAGGTTTTCAATTTCTTGTTTTTACTCTTCTTCTGGCACCCAATGATGTCAATGTTTTTATGCTTGAAGTTGCCCCAAAGGCTCCTTACACTATCCTTTTTTAAAATTCTTTTTGCTGTTCTAATTGTGTATTTTTTGCTTCCCTATATTCCAAATTGCTGATTTGAATCTACTACTGATCCCTGTAATTTATTCTTCATTTCAGTTAGTGTATCTGTCATTTCTAATTGGTGCTTTTTTATGGTTTCCATGTCTTTTTTTATGCTGTGACGTTCTCACAAAGTTCCTTGAGCATCCTTATAACCATTGCTTTGAACACTGTATCTGGTAGTCTGCTTGCCTCCATTTCATTTTTTTTTTTCTGGCGATTCCTCCTGTTCTTTCATTTGGTACTTGTTTCTTTGTCTCTGCATTTTGGCAGCTTCCCTAGTTTGTTCCCATGTATTAAGTAGAGTTGTTATATCTGCTGGACTTGGTAGAGTGGCCTTGTGTAGTAGGTGTCCTGCAGGGCCCCGTGTACAGCCTCCCCAGTCACCCAAGCTGGGCACTGCAGGTATACTTCTGTGTGGGCTGTGTGCACTGTCCTGTTGTTGTTGAGCCTTGATTGCTGTTGGTGTCACTGGAAGGAATTGACCCTCAGGCTGATCAGCTGTGAGGACTGGCTGTGACTACAGTGAAGGAGATGCTGTACAGGGGCCAACCCTACAGAACAGGACTTGCTTCAGTGGGTCTTGGGTGCTTGTTAAGTCTGCCACTTGGGTGTGTTGCTTGTGGAGGCGGTAGGGTCATAATCTGGCATGGTCTGAAACTGTCCATTGAGTGCACTGGCTCTGGGGCCTCCTGGGAGGTACAAGGTTAGCCTGGGACAGTATGGCACAAGCTACAAAGCAATCTGCAGATGGATGCCACTTGTGCTAGGCTTGGAAGTGCCTAGGAGAGGCCAAGCTGCACACCAAGACCAGCTGCCATTAGTGCTGGGCCTGGGGCCACTTAGTGAGAGGTATGGGGTATGCAGAGTCCAGATGCTGCTTGTTTGCGAGATTTTAGGAAAGTCCAAAGCAT
Source organism: Myotis daubentonii (assembly GCF_963259705.1). Taxonomy (NCBI): domain Eukaryota; kingdom Metazoa; phylum Chordata; class Mammalia; order Chiroptera; family Vespertilionidae; genus Myotis; species Myotis daubentonii. The sequence continues at coordinate 4,814,208 of NC_081855.1, forward strand.
GAGGCAAGAGATACCATTTGTATAGAAAAGCCACTGAAAATGGCTTGGGTGTGCCCACTAGTTAGGTAAGGCAAGTCTCGGGGAGTCACCAGGGTGGGGCATATAGTATGAGCCAGGTTGATGGAGACTTAGACATGCATCCACTTGTGGGCAGCTCTGTGTGGGAAGGGCTCAGAAAAGGAACAATGGCCTTTGCCATCACTTTTGTCTGGAAGCTGCCCCTCCAGCTCTCACTCTGATGCCAGTCAACTCAGTTCCTCCCCGTATGTCCCTGCTGCCTTCAAGCTTCTTCCCCGGTGCTGGAGCTTAGAGCCAGTGCATCCGAGTAAGTCTGTGCACAGGCTCCTCAAGATGAACTGCCTAGAACTCCTGCTGCCTCTGTCTCATTCAGCCACAATCCCCTTAGTTTTTATAGCCTGAAGTTATGGGCACTCTTCTTCCTGGCATAACCCTTGGCTATGAGGTCTCATGTGGGGGCTGGGACCCCTCGCTCTTCAAGGGGACCTGCACAGCCAAGATATCCCTCCTGATTTTTACCTGCCACACATGTTATGGGACCAGACATTCCATGTCTCTGCCCCTCCTACTAGTCTCAATGTGGTTTCTTCTTTTTTTAAAATATATTTTATTGATTTTCTATAGAGAGGAAGGGAGAGGGATAGAGAGCCAGAAACATTGATGAGAGAGAAACATTGATCAGCTGCCTCCTGCACACCCCCCACTGGGGATACGCCCGCAACCAAGGTATATGCCCTTGACTGGAATCGAACCCGGGACCCTTCAGTCCCCAGGCTGATGCTCTATCCACTGAGCCAAACTGGTCAGGGCTGGTTTCTTCTTTATATCCTTAGTTATAGGACTTCTGTATAGCTTGATTTCAGGTGATTCTAAAGTACGGTTGTTCTGTAGTTTAGTAATTTTGATGAGGTTATGAGTACCGCATTTACCTATGCTGCTGTCTTGTCTGGAACCCCCAACATGTTTAAAAGAAAAGCCTGTGGACAAAAGGGTCCCAGGTTCAATTCCAGTCAAGGGCATGTACCTTGGCTGGCAGGCTCCTTCCCAGCCCCGGTGCCTGCAAGAGGCAACCAATTGATGTGTTTCTCTCACATCGATGTTTCTCTGTCTTTCCTTCTCTCTTCCACTCTCTCTAAAAGATCAATGGAAAAATATCCTTGGGTGAAAATTAACAAAAAAAGATTAAGAATACTAGCTTACCTTGGAGAACCATGTAGATTTGTGCCAGAGCTGGCAGTAGATGTAAGATTCTGCTCCATGCGCTGATAATTCCTTATCTGAGTAGGAACTGGAATTGGTGCTGTTTCACTGTGAGGTGACACAGTAGGCGGACACTGTCTGTAACCATAAGTTATTAAAAAAGAAAGAAATCCAAGTAAGACCCATTGGTAATATTTAGAGAAAAATTCTAGAAGAAGCAAAATGATCAGTTCTGCATGTAAATAAGAAATGATGATCTTATAAAAATATATAAAGCAAAAAAATTTCATTTGTCATTAAAAGAACTCTCCTGGCATTCATATGCATATTTAAGACTAAGATTTATAACAAGAACTGGAAAAACATTCCTCTACAATAAGAAAATTAGGCCAGTTAGCCTGGAGGTCAAATCACCCCCGGTATTGCCGACAACAATCAAGGCTTAACTACAACAAGACTGCGCACAAAGACCACAAGGGGGTGCACCAAGAAAGCATAAAAAATGCGAAAACAAAGAAACAGGACAAAACTGTCAATGGAGGATACTGAGTTCAGAACCACACTTTTAAGGTCTTTTAAGAACTGTCTAGAAGCTGCCGATAAATGTAGTGAGATCCTCGAGAAATCTAATGAGACCCTCGATGTTATGATAAAGAACCAACTAGAAATTAAGCATACACGGACTGAAATAACGAATACTATACAGACTCCCAACAGCAGACCAGAGGAGCGCAAGAATCAAGTCAAAGATTTGAAATGTGAAGAAGCAAAAACACCCAACCAGAAAAGCAAAATGAAAAAAGAATCCAAAAATACGAAGATAGTGTAAGGAGCCTCTGGGACAGCTTCAAGCGTACCAACATCAGAATTATAGGGGTGCCAGAAGATGAGAGAGGCCAAGATATTGAAAACCTATTTGAAGAAATAATGACAGAAAACTTCCCCCACCTGGTGAAAGAAATAGACTTACAGGTCCAGGAAGCGCAAAGAACCCCAAACAAAAGGAATCCAAAGAGGACCACACCAAGACACATCATAATTAAAATGCCAAGAGCAAAAGACAAAGAATCTTAAAAGCAGCAAGAGAAAGAAACCGAGTTACCTACAAGGGAATACCCATACGACTGTCAGCTGATTTCTCAACAGAAACTTTGCAGGCCAGAAGGGAATGGCAAGAAATATTCAAAGTGATGAATAGCAAGAACCTACAACCAAGATTACTTTATCCAGCAAAGCTATCATTCAGAATTGAAGGTCAGATAAAGAGCTTCACAGATAAGGAAAAGCTAAAGGACTTCATCACCACCAAACCAGTATTATATGAAATGCTGAAAGGTATCCTTTAAGAAGAGGAAGAAGAAGAAAAAGGTAAAGATACAAATTATGAACAACAAACATGCATCTATCAACAAGTGAATCTAAGAATCAAGTGAATAAATAATCTGGTAATCATAATAGAATCAGGGACATAGAAAGGGAATGGACTGACTTTCTTGGGGGGGAAAGGGGTGTGGGAGATGCGGGAAGAGACTGGACAAAAATCGTGCACCTATGGATGAGGACAGTGGGTGGGGAGTGAGGGCGGAGGGTGGGGCGGGAACTGGGGGGAGGGGAGTTATGGGGGGAAAAAAGAGGAACAAATGTAATAATCTGAACAATAAAGATTTAATTAAAAACAAAAAAAGAAAATTAGGTTGGCAAAACTTAGTTTCATCTGCTCACATTCTGCTATTCATTACTATATGAGAGAAAAATATAATTCTAGGAAAATATGTTGGTAAATGAACAGGAAGTTCAAGATCAAAGATGACTGGAATGTTTACAAAAGTTATGAAGGCAGTAAGCATTCCCAAGGAACTCTGACTTTTATGAAGACTAAAAATAAACAGTGCAATTCTCAAAGCATAGAACTGATCTGAAGTCCATTTTAAATGTTAGAATTTGATTTCTGAATAGCCTCTTTCATTGATTTTCATAAATTCAGAAATAGTATGCCCTTAGATGACTTTCAATTCAATTTACAACATAATATAGGGCCTTAAGATAGATGACTTACTTCATTCTTTGCCCTTCTATAATTCTAAAAAATACACAAAATCTCCCACTTTTCCCCAATTATAACATTACAGATGTAAGAGATTGTATAGTTATCTAAGCCAAACAAAGACTATCGTCTAGCTTCATGTTAGAACTTTTTAAACCATTAAGAGTATTTCCTATCTAAATCAAAAGAAAATTTCATCAGTAGAAGAGATGTTAGTTGCTTTCCCAATATCCATTTACCTACTATTTCTTACTATCAGAACTCAAATATTATGGAAGGTATGATGTGCCCAGTTAAATTATGACATATCCCAGACTTCTTTGCAGCCATGAGTAGTCAGTATGTTTTTCTTGGCGGAAGTCTTTTATCTATTCTTCCTCCTACCTGGAATGTGGGTAGGCTTACTGAAGTTTCAGCAGCTAACCTGGAACCATGAAGGAAGGGCCAGAAGAACTGCAGAAAAGGTCCTTGAGCCACAGAAACGAAGGCAACAACTATTTACCTTGACTTCTCTTCATGCAAGAAAACAAAACCTTTAGTGTTCGACTACACTACAGCCAGGACCCTGTTGTTTACAATCAAGTGGAATTCCTTATTGATACAGCATCCAGTGTTTCTATAAGCTCTCCCTATTTTCCACTTACCTAATTCTATTAAGTATCTTTTAAATACAATGACTTAGTCGTAAAGTATGAGAATGTGATGTGAATGAACAAATACCATCTTTCTACGGTCCCAATTTATTAAGTACCAGTACTCAAAGAGTTGGTGAAGCAAGTACATCTAGGTTTTTTGTTTTTTTTAAATATTGTTTGTTGAGGTTACAGTGGTTCATAAATTAGTTTCAGGTGGACAAGTCTATTAATACATTATCTGTATATTGTATTGTGGTCTCTGTCCATCATCATTTATTCCCCCTCTCCTACCCCTCCCTACACCCCTTCTCCCTCTGGTAATCACCATAACTGTTGTCTCCATCTATGAGGTGTGGGGTTTTTTTTCTTGCTTAATCCCTTTGTCATCCAACTCCCTTCTCTCTGACAGCTGCCATCTACAGATTTCTGTATCTATGAGTCTGTTTCTATTTTGTTTATTGTGTTCATTAGATTCCACATGTAAGTGAAATCACATGGTATTTTGTCTTTCCCTGACTGATTTATTTCACTGAGCATAATACTCTCCAGGTCCACCCATGCTGTCACAGAAGGTAATATTTCCTTATCCCTGCCCCCCCTTTTTTATACCCAAGTAGTATTCCATTTCATACATGCACCACAGTTTCTTAATCCAATCATCTATCGATAGGCACTTAGGTTGCTTTCAAATCTTGGCAACTGTAAACAGTGCTGCAAAAAGTATAGGGGTGCATATATTCTTTCAAATCAGTGTTTCAGGTTCCGTCTGATATATTTTCAGAAGCGGAACTGCTGGATCATGAAGAAGTTCCATTTTTAATTTTCTGAGGTAACTCCATACTATTTCCACAGTGACTGCACCAGTCTGTGTTCTCACTAACAGGGTTCCATTTTTCCGCATCCTCGCCAACATTTGTTATTTGTTGACTCGATGACAGCCATTCTGACAGGTATGAGTTGACACCTCACTGTGCTTTTAATTTGCATTTCTCTGATGATGAGTGATACAGGCATCTTTTCATTGGATATTTTTTAACCTATACATTGTCAGGTTCTAATATCTTCCTGCTAATCACCAAAGGGAAATTAAAAACACGGATAAAGCCGAAACCGGTTTGGCTCAGTGGATAGAGCGTCGGCCTACAGACTGAAAGGTCCCAGGTTCGATTCCGGTCAAGGCATGTACCTGGGTTGCGGGCATATCCCCAGTAGGAGATGTGCAGGAGGCAGCTGATCGATGTTTCTAACTCTCTATCTCTCTCCCTTCCTCTCTGTAAAAAATCAGTAAAATATATTTAAAAACAAAACAAACAAACAAAAACACGGATAAAAATGCCCTAAGAAGTAAACTTAGCAACCTTGTAACTCAAGGCACTCCTCTTGGAAAATCACAAGCAACCAGCTAGCTGGTCTTATACCTCTGGTGCCTCCCCTGCCTAGAACATCAGGAGATGAACAGCCACGGCAGGTGTTCCGTAAATGTCCCAGTTACTGAACAGGAGCTTCGAGCAGGCTACCCAAGGATCTTCATGAGAGCGTCAAGGGACTTAGTGAGACTTTCAAGGATCTCAGTGAGAATGTCAAAGACATGAAAAAGGACCAGTCAGAAATTAAGCATACACTAACTGAAAGAATAATTTACAGGGATTCAACCGTAGAGTAGAGGATTCCTGGAATCAAATCAATGATTTGGAATATGAGGAAGCAAAAAACACCCAATCAGAAGAGCAAAAAGAAAAAAGAATATAAAAATATGAAGATAGTGTAAGGAGCCTCTGGGACAATTTCAAGTATACCAACATTAGCATTATGGGGGTGCCAGAAGAAGAGAGAGAGCAAGATATTGAAACCTATTTGAAGAAATAATGACAGCCCTGGCCGGTTTTGCTCAGTGTATAGAGCATTGGCAGGCAGACAGAACGGTCCTAGGTTCGATTCCAGTCAAGGGCACATGCCTGGGTTGCAGGCTCAATGTCCAGTGGGGGGCATGCAGGAGGCAGCCGATCAATGATTCTCTCTCATCATTTACGTTTCTATCTTTCTCTCCTGTGGGAAACCACCTATTGTCTTCACTAGCAGAGAGGTGTAGACAGAGAATCCGGAAGGCTGGTGACCTTTGAAGCCCTAGCAAAGGTCAGAGCTGTGCACCACCTTTGTAAATCCAGATAATGGTAGCTGAAGCAACCTCCCCCCCTTTAATCATGTAAATCCTTATTGATAAGAATAGTCTGTGTGTCACTGGAACATCCCTGCCTAAGGGCTATACTATGGGTGGGTCCCGAACCAAATAAAAGCTTGGTGTGGCCTGAGCCCCAGTGGAAGTCTTTCCTCTTGAGTTGGACTTACCCGCCTGGCCCCCATTATTTCCAAATTATCTCCTGTCTTTTCTCTTTCATTTGTGTTCGGCTCCTCTTCCAGATCCTGAACCCTGAACCACATGGGACGTGGAGGGAAACATTTACCACACTCTCCCTCTCCCCTCCTCTCTGAAATCAATAAAAATATATTTAAAAAAGAAAAAGAAATTTTCTTCCCCTACCTGGATAGAGAAATACACTTACATGTCCAGGAAACACAGAGATCCCAAACAAGAGGAACACAAAGAGGCCCACACCAAGACACATCATATTTAAAATGCCAGCGGTTAAAGACCAAGAGAGAATCTTAAAAGCAGCAAGAGAAAAAGCAATTAGTTACCTATAAGGGAGCGCCCATACGGCTGTCAGAAACTTTGCAGGCCAGAAAGAAGTGGCAAGAAATATTCAAAGTGATGAAAAGCAAGGACCTACAGCCAGTATTACTCTACCCAGTAAAGCTCTCATTTAGAATTGAAGGTCAGTTAAAGAGCTTCCCGGACAAGGAAAAGTTAAAGAAGTTCATCACCACCAAACTAGTATTACATGAAATGTTGAAGGGTCTTCTTTAAGAGGAAGAAAAGGAAAAGATTAAAAATATGAATAAAATGGCAATAAATATATATCTATCAACAAATAAATCTAAAAATCTATAAAATAAACGAACAAGGAATCAAATGAACAAAATAAACTGATGAATAAAACAGAATCAGAGTCAAGGAAGGGTGGGGGGAGAGATTAACCAAAGAACTTTATATGCATACTAGTAACCCATCGCGCGATATCGCGTGCAGTAGGCCACCCGCCGCTTCCGCCAGCGCCCACAGGAGCCTGGAGGGAGCTGCACCGCTTCCGCGGAAGCCAGGAGGGACCCGTGCCGCTTCCCTGGGAGGCAGGAGGGAGCCACGCTGCTTCCGTGGGAGGCGGGCCGCTATCTCCCCTCCAGGCCTGCCGCGGAGGCTGCAGGTTGGCCCCCGTCCCTGTCCCTGTCTGCTCCGGCTCCAGGGGTCCAGCCCAAGCCAGGGCACGGTGGCTCGCTGGCCCCGTCTCTGTTCCGGTCTCCGTTCCAGGCCTCACCTGTGCACGCAACCTCCTCCTGTCTGGTCCTGATCTAGCATCCTGGCCTAATTTGCAAATTTTTTAATATATATATTTATATTTATATTTATTTATATATATTTTATATATTTATATTTATATATAGAATAGATATGCATTACCAATTGACACAGAGAGTAGGGTGGTGAACACCTGAGGCAGGGTGGGAACCATGTGGAAGGGGGAAAAGGAGGACATCTGTAATACTCTCAATAAAAAAGACTTAAAATAAATTTAAAAAACATTAACTCAAAATGGATTAAAAATCTAAACATAAGATCCAAAAGTATTAATACCTAGAAGAAAACATAGGGAAAAATTTCAAGCCTAATCATTGTATCAGGCAATGATTCTTGGATCTGGATAACAAAAAATAAACGAATGGGACTACATAAAATTTTAAAACTCTGTGCTCAAAGGACACACCAATGGAGTGAAAAGTCAACCTATGGAATGGGATAAAATATTTGTACATTGCATATCTGATAAAGAGTTAATATCTAAAATATATAAAGAATTCCTACAACCTGACAACAAAAAATAACCTGATTAAAAAATGGGCAAAGGACATGAATAGACAATTTCACCAAAGATGATTTACAGACCAAGATGGTGGCATAGGTTAACGCCGGAGTTTGCTGCTTTGAACAACTACTTCAAAAGTGAAACCAAAAAACGGAAGGGACATCACCCAGAACTACAGGAACGCTGGCTGAGTGGAAGTCCTACAACTAGGAGGAAAGAGAAACGCACACGGACACTCAGAGGAGGCACAGTGCTGAAGTCAAATTCTGAGGTGCGGAGTGCGTGGAGCGGGCTGGCGGCGGAGGGCGCGGTTGTTGTTTTCAATCGGGAGGGAGTCGCAGACTCTGAGCACCAGATCCGGGCGAGTCTTTAGGGACCCAGACCCAAACGGGAGAAGCGGGACTGTCTGGCTTCGGTCAGAGCGAGTGCAGCTTTCTCTCCGAGCTTTGCAGCGGGTGCTGGGACTCAGAGAGGCAGAGCCCCTTGGGACAGGACTGAGAGCCGCCATAACTGCTCTCTCCGGCCCACCCTGTTGATCCTGTGCGACCCGCCCTGCCCAAGCCCTGCACAGAGGCATTTGCCGGATAGCCTCAGGCAAAGGCTAGATTAGCACCTCCCTAGAGGACAGAAGTTCTCTCACTGCTGACACAGCTGATTCTCATAGCCACTTGGCCTGGAGGTCAAACCCTCCCTGGAATTAGCTACAACAATCAAGATTTATCTATAAGATTGCGAACAAAGACCACTAGGGGGTGCACCAAGGAAGCATAACAAAATGCGGAGACAAAGAAACAGGACAAAATTGTCAATGGAAGAAATAGAGTTCAGAACCACACTTTTAAGGTCTCTCAAGAACTGTTTAGAAGCTGCCGATAAACTTAATGAGATCTACACGAAAACTAATAAGACCCTCGATCTTATATTGGGGAACCAACTAGAAATTAAGCACACACGGACTGAAATAACGAATATTATACAGACGCCCGACAGCAGACCAGAGGAGCGCAAGAATCAAGTCAATGATTTGAAATGCGAGGAAGCAAAAAACATCCAACCGGAAAAGCAAATTGAAAAAAGAATCCAAAAATGCGAGGATAGGGTAAGGAGCCTCTGGGACAGCTTCAAGCGTACCAACATCAGAATTATAGGGGTGCCAGAAGATGAGAGAGAGCAAGATATTGAAAACCTATTTGAAGAAATAATGACAGAAAACTTCCCCCACCTGGTGAAAGAAATGGACTTACAGGTCCAAGAAGCGCGGAGAACCCCAAACAAAAGGAATCCAAAGAGGACCACACCAAGACACATCATAATTAAAATGCCAAGAGCAAAAGATAAAGAGAGAATCTTAAAAACAGCAAGAGAAAGAAACTCAGTTACCTATAAGGGAATACCCATACGACTGTCAGCTGATTTCTCAACAGAAACTTTGCAGGCCAGAAGGGAGTGGCAAGAAATATTCAAAGTGATGAATACCAAGAACCTACAACCAAGATTACTTTATCCAGCAAAGCTATCATTCAGAATTGAAGGTCAGATAAAGAGCTTCACAGATAAGGAAAAGCTAAAGGAGTTCATCACCACCAAACCAGGATTATATGAAATGCTGAAAGGTATCCTTTAAGAAGAGGAAGAGGAAGAAAAAGGTAAAGATACAAATTATGAACAACAAATATGCATCTATCAACAAGTGAATCTAAGAATCAAGTGAATAAATAATCTGATGAACAGAATGAACTGTTGATTATAATAGAATCAGGGACATAGAAAGGGAATGGACTGACTATTCTTGGGGGGGAAAGGGGTGTGGGAGATGTGGGAAGAGACTGGACAAAAATCGTGCACCTATGGATGAGGACAGTGGTTGGGGAGTGAGGGAGGAGGGTGGGGCGGGAACTGGGAGGAGGGGAGTTATGGGGGGGAAAAAAAAGGAACAAATGTAATAATCTGAACAATAAAGATTTAATTAAAAAAAAAAAAAGATGATTTACAAATGGCAAACAAGTATATGAAAAGATGCGCAAAACCACTGACCATTAGAGAAATGCAAATCACAGCCACAGTGAGATATCAGTGCACACCCATTAAGGAGATGACTATTTAGGGGGAAAAAGGTGGCTATTATCAAGGGGGAAAAAATAACAAATGTTTGCAAGGATATAAAGAAATCAGAACCCTTGTACACTGTTGTAGGAATGTAAAATGGTGCATCCATTATAGAAAACTGTATGGCGTATCCTAAAAAATTAAAAATAGAATTATCATATGACCCAACAACCCCACTTTTCAGTATATATCCAAAAGAATTAAAGCAGGGTCTTTTGCCCGGCCGGCATGGCTCAGTGGTTGAATGCTAACTTATGTACCAGGAGATCATGGTATGATTCCCTGTCAGGGCACATGTCTGGGTTGTGGGCTTGATCCCCACCCAGTGAGGGCATGCAGGAGGCAGATGATCAGTGATTCTCTCTCATCATTGAGGTTTCTCTCTCTCTCTCTCTCTCTCTCTCTCTCTCTCTCTCTCTCTCTCTCTCTCTTTCTCCCTTCATCTCTAAAATCAATAAAAATGTATTTTTTAAAAAGCAAGGTCTTTTAATTAACAGATATTTGCATATTCACATTCATAACAGCATTATTCACAAGAGCCAAGAGGCAGAAGCACTCCAAGTGTCCACAGACAGATGAATGGATAAGCAAATGTGCTATACACCCACAATGGAATATTACTCAGCATTAAAAAAGGAATTCTGAGACATACTACAACATGGATGACCTTGAGGACACTGTACTGACTGAACTAAACCAGTCACATAAAGACATATTGTAGTATTCTACTTATATGAGGTTATAGAAAGTAGTCAGATTAATAGAAATAGACATCGAATGGTCATTACCAGTGCAGGATGGGGGGGAATGGGGAGTGTTGATACACAGAGTTCTGGGTTTCAGTTCTGCAGGATGAAAGAGTTCTGCACAACACTAAATATTCTTTACTGAACTGTAAACTTTAAAATGGTTAAGATGGCAGATTTTATGTGTTTTATTCCACAATTATATATATATTTAAAATGATAAATTGAAAAACAAAATAAATTTTAGACTCAAGAACACACAAAGTTCTATGACTGTACTTACAAGAAAACCAAAATATAAAAAATATTTTAATTACTTATGTGTAAGCATACCCTCCAAACACCAAGAACTCATTTGAAGCTCGTCTGCCGGCAGTTCCCATTGGCATATCATCTAAAGGAGAAAGAGAAGAAAAATGTAGTCAGTTCTGCTGTACTGGCTACTTAAACGTAAACTGTTCTACATGATTATTAGCATGGACGAAAGGGGCCACATACTAAATCTGACAAGCTCAGGGGAGGCCTGCATGGCAGGACTTGCAAACTCAGATCTAAAGGAACCACATAGAATGGTCTGAAATCAAAACTTCCTGACTACAAGTGAGTCATGGCCAATAGCCCTGTAGTCGGCCGGCATCTTCCCTGACAGAGGTCAAGCTTTACCTTACCTGAGCCTGCCTACTGTCTCTTTGCATCTAGGATAACATACCTTTGGAATGTCAGGGTAACCCCTTTTTCCAGACCCTTCAGGGCACAACCTCCCACCAGAGCAGGAGCCCACAGAGCCCCTCATTGTTATCCTGCTCCCCACATACCATCTCCATGTGTGTAAATGTTAACTGTTTACTATGCCCACCAATGGAAGGAAGCATGTGTCTCTAGGGCTCACTAGTACTTTTTATCCAATCCCAGAGATTTCCTCATTTTGCTTTCTCCCGCCTCCCTAAGCAATCACCAGTGGACCTCATATGATTCCCTTACACCTTCTACTTTGGTTCTAATGTGTAAAATAAGGAGCAAAGCCGCTGTTCTCTGGAGCGTTTTCTCAATCCACTGAGGTTTTGCTTCCTCAGTGGATTTGACAGCAGTTTGGCTCAAATAAACTCATAAAAATTCTCTGCAGGTTTGGATGTTTCTTAGTTGACATTAGGAAACAATTTGAGTACAATCATTTGCCTACATGCAATTTCGTCCATGAGTAACAACGGGTGAACACAGAACACTGTAAGCAGCTGAATTCACAGGTTGCAAGCCTTTCAATTCCCACTTCTATAAGCAAATATCAGGTCTTACCAAGGTAAAGTGTCACATTTATTGTAGTTATGTATTTCTTCACCACTTAACATGTGAAAACACTGTGCTGTTTTTTTTTTAAACTGTGCTGTTTTATTGTGTTCCTTTTTATGTCACTGACAAAAGTTTTGAGTATTGTATCCCTTAATCTCAATTTGCCCATAAACTCTGCTGTTTTTACTGAACTCTGCAGGTTATGGTGATTTTTAGGAACATACATCACCTTCTAGCACAACTGATGGTAAACAAAGTCTAGCTCACTCTAACACTGGAGCACCTCCATCCTCCTGCATAATAAATACTCTCTTGGGTCTTGCATGGGTTGTTGAACAAGCTGTCATGGAAACTGGAGCCTCTCAGAGTCAGAAGCCTAACCTCGAGGCTTGGCTTCTCCACTGTGGCCGGACCAAAGGCCTGGGTCCCAGGTGCCAGAGGAAAACCAGGGCCGGCAGCCAGGGGAAGGAAGGCCTATTGCGTGAATCTTCATGCAACGGGCCTCTAGTCTATCTAATAAAAGCCTAAGTGACCATTACGGCGGAAAGACCACAACAACTGGTCACTATGATGCACACTGACCACCAGGGGGCAGACGCATAATGTAGGAGCTGCCCCCTAGTGGTCAGTGTGCTCCCACAGTAGGAGCGCTGCTCAGCCAGAAGCCAGGCTCACAACTGGCGAGTGCAGCAACTGAGCGCTGAAGAGCCAGCGGGTGGGCGGTAAGGAGCAAGGGGTCCCAGACTGCGAGAAGGATGTCCGAGTGGTCATGGACTGTGAGGGGGCGCAGGCCAGGCTGAGGGGCCTCCTTCACCCCCAGTGCATGAATTTCATGCACCGGGCCTCTAGTAATTAATATGTATTCATGTGAAATCAATGTTGACCAAATAATATACATTTTTAAGAAAGTAAACTTTTCTGCTAACTGGTACTCAAAAAGGTGGAGGGGTCACAAAAACCCCGCTGACTCATCCTGAAGGGGAACTGAGAAATGCATTTATTTGGCACATCTCAGGTCCCTGCTCTAAAGAAGATTCTATTCTAGTAGTGAAAGAGGGTGATCATGTCAGAAGTGGTAAGAGGTTTAAGGAAAATAAATTAGAATAAAAGAATAAAGACCAGTGGGCAAGGAAGCAGTTCTATTTTAAAGACAACAGTTCCCTATAGGGTAACAGAAGAAAAGAGTAGATGGGGCAGGGATAGAAGCTAGATTTCACTAAGTGTCCTTCATTTTGTAGCTTTGAGTTTGAAACCATACATAATTATGAAACAAAATTAAATTTAAAAAAAAGAACAATCCCTAGAAATCAGAAGTAGAATGTAGCAAGCAAAGGAACCTAACCATATATTAATTTGATAGCATAATCACCAAAATAGAGACAGACTAATAAGCCAGGACAAGCAGAATAGGGAAACTGAGGCAAATAATTAAATAGCAGTTTGCAGTCACCTAGAAAATCTAGATGCCAAGCAGTTGGCCGCCATCTAGTAAATCCTATCTTCCCTAAACCAAGGACACTTGAGAGGCATAAATGGCTCATACTTCTCCTCCCCAACCAGAGGGCAATAGCTTAAATCACCCTACTCAGGGAGACAGAGCAGAAATCCAGTGAGTGCCATTTTCCAGCCACACCCAAGGACAAATGAAGACACTAAATCTCATTTTGATACATCAGCATAAAGCTGATGACTATTCTATTGATCCTCCCCTAAAACCTCCCAGCCTTTAAAACCCCTCAAAACACAGGCCCTAGTACGCACTCTCCTTCCCAGGAGCACTCCCACTCCCCTCTTGTTCCCCCACCAGCATGTACTTCCTAAACTCTAAGGGACCCCACAAGGCTTGCGGCCAGGGCAGCAATGGGGAGTGGCAGTTGGTCTCAGGCTACCCTCCCGAACCTGTCCCCAAAGCCCCCTTTTCTCTCACTTCTTAGTGAGCCAAAGCAGCCCGGCCAGCCGAGGCTCATTCCCGCCCTTCCTTGTGTGAGGTCCCCAGCGCTAGCAAACGTTCTCTAACATTCACGGGGACTTGTGATGTGAAATCTTTCCTGCACCGAGCCAAGAACACACTCATGGGCAGCCGGCTCTAGGCAGACCCCTCAGGGCCAGGTCCCCTTTCCAATAACAAAATGAATTTTTCAAGAGACTGTAAACTTGGTGATTTAATTAGACATTCCTAATGGTATTATCCTAAGGACAAAAATACCCACAAAAAGTTTTTGTTTTTGTTTTTTAATTTTTTTATTATTGCTTAAAGTATTACAAAGGGTATTACATATGTGTCCATTTTTCCCCCCCCCGCCCTTGACAGTCCCCTAGCCTCCCCTATCCCCCAGTGTCTTATGTCCATTGGTTATGCTTATATGCATGCATACAAGTCCTTTGGTTGATTTCTTACCCCCCTCCCTCCTGCCCCCCAACCCTCCGCGGCCTTCCCGCTGCAGTTTGACAATCTGTTTGACACAAAAAGTTTTTAAAATGTTTTTTAGTAATCATATTATTTTGATACCATGTTGTTATTTTGAAACTATAGGGGGAAAGGGAAGGAGAGATTAGAGCCTAAACTTACAAGGGCAAAAGAAGAGAAAAGTCAACAGCCACAAAAATTTGGAAGCTAAAAGTTGATGTAAGCAGTGTTTGACCTAGTAGGCCGAAAAAGCCCACAAGTACCATCTTATCAGATTCACAAGAGGCTGGTCAGTAGTAGTGCCGGATCCCCATATAGGAAAAGACCCAGACAGGGGGAAGCACAGGTCTCTGAGCCGCAGAACGCCAGGCAGAGGTGAAGGCAGCACGATACAGATACAGCGAGAAAGGGGGTTGGTAAGTGCCATCTCACACACTGACTACTGAGACCTGCAGCCTCTCCCCCGTTGGGCTCCCCCACAGGGCATCAGGTACAGACTCTTCAGGCAGAAGACGGGGCCGAGTCTTCTCTGGGACCCGAGAAGCCGCTCACAAAGGAAGCTCTCCAAGGCAGTGACTCAGCCTTACCACCCGAGAGGCTTACTGTTCATAAGACCTGCAGGGCTTTCAAACTACGTTTTAATTTTCCATTCTTAAATATGAGCATACAACAATCACCAAATATCCCAGGAAAGAATCTAATACGAAGCCCAGACTCCAAAACAGGTAGGAAAAAAAAGAACTACAATATTTTTCAAGGAAAAGTTAAAAAATATATATATAATTAATGACTTCAGAGATAAAACAAAATATTTCACCCTAAGGTAAGAACAATACTACTCAAAGGAGGAAAAAAGAGCTTCAGAAAATTCAAAATACGAGAGCATAAATGAAAAATGCAATAGAAGTGTTAGAAAAAAACATTAAGGAAATTTCCCTAAAAATGTAAGACCAAAAGATGGAAAATCAGACCCCCTCCCCCCCCCCCCCCCAAAAAAAGAAAGAAAATCAGAGAAGGGTATTCAGGTATCTGTTATCACTTTTAAATTGTACAGATGTTTTTAAATATCTTATATGGGTTCTTCCCATATCTATTTTCCCATGTAAGGGGCTTAAAAGTCATCATTCCAACCTAACAAGTAAAAAGCTGAACAGACTGAAAAGTCAACAATTCTTGGATCCAAAAGAGAGGGGAGGACACAGGGCAAACCGATGCCCCCAAGATGAGTCAGACAGACAAGCCTAGGGAGCTCGGGCTTACCTGAGGAGAGAGACTCGCCAGCAGAAACCTCCCTGGAAATCAGGGCCAGGACAGGGAAGCTTGAACCTAATTGACAATTTGCTGGACACGCAGTGCAGACAACTCCAAGAGTTACAAACCCCAGAGGACCCAGTCAGAGGGAATCAAAGTATTGTCAGATTTAAGTCTAGGAGCTCAATCAGACTCCCACAGTGAATATCTGAGAAAGATCTCTTCTTGCTTCCAGGAGGGAAAGGGGAAAAGAAACATTTTTAAGTCAGAGCAATCCGAGATTATTAACAAGGCCTGCCCTTGGGGAAAACTATTAATCTGCTCAGGTTAAACTCAGAGCCAACTGCCCCGGGGGAGGGGAAATACTCAATGCCAGCCCCTCCGGCCATCCTGTCCCACCTAAGGCAGGAGACTCAAGACTGAGCCTAGCCACAGGACCCTCCCCTCAAGCCCCACCACCACATCACTAAGGCCTCTTTACAGCAGTTCCTTTCCCCTATACATCAAGTGTAGCTATCAAGAAAAAATTACAAGGCATACCAAAAAGCCAAAAATAGTTTGAAGAAACAGACATGGCAGGGATCTTAAAGTCACCAGGCCAGGAATTTGCAACAACTGTAATTAATGTGCTACGGGTGTTCCCCGGGAGATGAGACCTCGGTTGTTGTCTTCTTGAGGGAAAGATCTCAATCAAGAGACAACGTGCAGAAAAGCAAGCAAGAATTTATTGGCCGCAGCAAAAATAACACTTAGCAGAGTGAAACAAGGAAGAGCATAGAAGCAGCAGCAGGAGAGCCCAGGCTAGGCTGCTCGGGCTCACCGAGAAGTCAGAGAAAGGGGGTCTTGGAGACAAGCTCAAGGGGTAAGCCCGGGATGAGCTGCCACTGTTGCTGCCCTTTGCTCCCCTGGGGTCCCTTAGAGGTAGGGACACGTGCCTGTGGGGGAAGGAGAGAGGGAAGGGAATGGCAGGGCATGCCCCTCGAGGGAGAGCACCCTGGGAATGAGCTGAAGCTGCCCATTACTCCCTTGTTGTAAGTCTCTTGGGGTCCCTTAGATGACAGGGGCTAAGTGGAGGGGAGGGGAAGGACAGCACGGGTGTGCTTCCTAGAGGGAGAGTGAGCTGGGACCTTCACTTTCAGGGGTTTAAAGGCTGGGCATTTAGGGGAGGTCTTAGGGGCGGATCAATAGAATATTTATCAGCTTTATGCTGATATACCAAAATGAGATTTATTCTCTTAATTTGTCTGTCCTTGGGTGTGGCTGGCAAATACACTAACTGGATTTCTGCTGTCTCCCTGAGTAGGGTGATTTAAGCTATTTGCCCTCTAGTAGGGAAGGAAAAGTGCAAACTCTTAAGTGTCCTTGGTTTAGAATAGACAGAATTTGCTAGGTGGCTGCAAACTGCTTTATCTGTCTCAGTTTCCCTATTCCGCTTGTCCTGGAGTTTTCCTAGCTTCTTACTGTTCTATGACAATGGCTCTAATGGAAAAAGTAGACAGCATGCAAGAACAGAGGGGCAATATAAGCAGAGATGGAAATCCTAAGAAAGAACTAAAAAGGCAAGAGATTAAAAACAAAACAAAATTCTGTAACAGAAATGAAGAATGCCTTTGATGAGCTTATGAGGAGACTGGACACAGCTGAGGAAGAATCTCTGGGCTGGAGAATATATCCACAGAATCCTCATAAACCGAAAAACAAAGAGACCAAGACTTAGAAAACAAGAACAGCATATCCACGGTCTGTGGAACAGCTAGTATAAAACATGCTTAATGAGATTACCAAAAGGAGAAGGAATGAAGCAAATATTTAAAACCATAAGTAATGTCAGACACCAAGGCACAGATCCTGAAAGCTCAGAGAAGACCAAGCGAGATAAATACTTAAAGCAAGTACAGTCATGCATTACTTGACGACCCTGAGGATGCATTGTCAGGCGACTTCACCATCGTGGGAACGTGAGAGTGCACTTACAAACCCTTGATGGGGTAGCCCCTACACACCTAGGCTATACGGCATGTCCTATTGCCAGTAAAAGACAAAAAACAACTTTCCCTCCAGCCCTCTGGGTTCTTGGGTGAGACATCCTGTAGTAAAAGACAGATTAACAGAGGAAAAAAGCTTAATAACATGGGAGAGACCCAGGAAAACTGAGTAACTCACCAAAATAGCTGAAGCCACCACCTTAAATACCATCTTCAAGTGAAGACAAAAGAAAATTCTCAGGGAGGAGAGTCAGTTATGGGAGGTTACCAGGAAAAGCACAGGTTAACAAGAGTACGGTTGTTGAGCAAATTTCAGTCCTTGTCTTCTGAGCTGATAGAATATCTAGAGATAAGGTCATCCCCCGCCTCTTCCTGACAACCTCACAATGAACACCTCCCTTACAAATATCTTTTATAAACGGTAACTTTTACCATGTCTGCTATTTCTTAAAATTAACCAGCCAAAAAGAATCCTTATGCCAAAGAGATATATTTTGGGGCAAAAAATTCTGTTTCCCTACAGCTCCCAGACTGCAAATCTTTACAGCATGTTACTGTATTGAATACTACAGGCAACTGTAACGTAACGGTAAGTATTTGTTAAATATGTTGCTCTGAGATGTTACAAGGCTAAGACATTGCTAGGCAACAGGAATTTTTCAGGTCCATTATAATCTTACTAGTGGCCCGGTGCACGAATGTGTGCACAATGAAAGGAAATTAATTAGAAGAAATATTTTAATATTGCTATTCGCCCTTTCTCTATAATAGAAGTGTCAACAAAATTCATAAACGACAATGACATATTGAAACACATGTGTGCGATTGGTGCCAGCAAGAGCTTTATATTTATCGCACATGCACAAGTCAACTTAGCCTTTTATAGATATAGAACAAACTTGCTTAATTAGACCTGCTTTCTGATTTAGCTACGTTTTCCAGCCCAGTGAAGCACCCTAACTTCTCTTTCAGGTAACTGTCAGCAACACAGCAGTAAATATCAACACAAAGCAGATTATTATTGTAGATCACGCAGGGAGAACAAAGGGTAAAATATTTAGCTGAAGCAGTGTTTGACTATATTCTGCACAGTGAGAAAACCTGAAGTCATTTTCAAGGTCCACCATTTCTTACTTCTTTTCAGCCAGGTCAAGTTTCTAAGCTTTCTAAATCTCCATTTTCTGGCTAATGTAAAGAAAATAGGATCCCACCAAGTCTCCTATCTACCCACTCCAGGACTTCTGTGAGGATCAAATGAGATGAGGCACAAGAAAACACTTCACGGGCACTTGGTGAAAGTGTAAAATGTTTCCACCTGGCTATAAAGCAAGTTGTGTTCCTGAGCTGAAGAAACTGCAAGGAGGCTAGTCGCTAGGGAGAAGAAGCCGGGCGTTGCTCCGTGACATCATTACCTGGCGCCCACAGCCACCGTTTCTGGGCAGGGCTGGGCTGTGGGCTGCATTTTGCATCATGGGGTCTCAGCAGCACTGGCTGTAATTTGGTGGGGTGTCACTCCGGCGTGGTGGCAGGGCCTGTGTTGGGGGAAGCCAAGTGTTGCTTTGTGGTCTCGAGGTCCATGGTACTGTTTCTCTGTAAATGGCCAATACGTGTCATGGGAGCTTCTGTGTTGAGCATCTGCCTCCTGGTGGTCAGTGCATGTCATAGTTACCGGTTGGACAGCCGGACACTTAGCGTATTAGCCTTTTACATATATAGATGGGCCCACCTTTGTATATGTCAGCAGTTCTCAACCTGTGGGTCACGACCCCTTTTGCGGTTGAATGACCCTTTCATAGGGGTCACCTAAGACCATCCTGCAAATCAGACATTTACATTACGATTCATAACAGTAGCAAAATTACAGTTATGAAGTAGCAACGAAAATAATTTTATGGTTGGGGGTCACAACATGAGGAACTGTATTTAAAGGGCCAGAAGGTTGAGAACCACTGGTATATGTGGTCCGTCACTGACCTAAACATCATAATGTGGTACATGACTGTACCCCTAGGCATATCATTTTCAAAGAACAGAAAATCAAAAATAAAGAAAAAATCCTGAAAGATGCCAGAAGAAAAGAACACTAAACCTAAAGAGGGACAAAGATAAAATCTTCATCTACGTCTCTTCAGAAACCATTCAAGCAAGAAAAGAGTAAAATGAAATATTTAAAGTGTTGAGAGAAATAAGCCACCAACTTAGAGTTCTGTATCCTGCAAAATTATTCTTCAAAAGTGAAGAAAAAGACTTTCTCAGACAAATAAAAATTGAGGAATTTCTTGCCACTGGATCTGCCTTGCAAAAAATGTTAAAAATTCTTTAGAGAGAAGGAAAATAATATAACAGAAAAATGGATCTAGCAAAAAAAAAAAAAAAGGAAGATCATCAAAGAAGGAATAAGTGAAGGTAAAATAAAAACTTTCATTTTTCTTATTCTTAAATGATCTAACAATTTGCTCAAAATAATAATAGCAACAATGTATTCAGTTATGTATGCTTGTATATACCTTATGTGTAATACTTATGAATGCTAATACTAGCGAAATGAATAACTGCAATAATACAAGAGATAGGAGAAAGGAATAAGGATTATTTTGTTATTAATAAGGTGAACTCACACTACCTGTGAAGTGGTATAGTGTTATTTGAAAGTGAACTTCGATTATTTATAAATGTATATAAAACTTTAGGGCAGCCACAAAAAACGTTTTTTAAAAAAATATGATTTTTTTTTTTTTTTTTTATAGATTTCAGAGAGAAAAGAAGAGGGAGAGAGAGGTTGAAACATCCATGATGAGAGAGATCACTGATTGGCTGGCTCCTGCACACCCCCTACTGGGGATCCAGCCCAAAACCCGGGCATGTGCCTTAACCAGGAATCGAACCCTGACCTCCTGATTCATAGGTCGATGCTCAACCACTGAGCCACAAAACTATAGATTTTAAAGTTTTAAAAAGTATAATTGATATACTAAGTACAGAAAGAAAATGAAATCATAATTGGAAAAACAAAAGAGTGAAAGACAATAATTGAAACAAAGAACAATGACAACAGAAAAAAGTTACAAATATGGTAGATATTAACCTAACTCTATTGATAATCACTTTTAACATTAATAGTCTAAATGCACCAATTAAGAGAAATTTCAGAGTAGATGAAAACATACAAACCAACTATTTGTTGCCTACAAGAAACTCACGTTAAAACAGAGAAACACATAGAGATTAAAAGTAAATGGATGGCCCTGGCCGGTGTGGCTATGTTGGTTGGATGTCATCCCATGCACTGAACGGTTGCCAGTTCAAATCCCAGTCAGGGCACATGCCCAGGGTGTGGGCTCAATCCTCCAGTAGGGGGTGTGCAGGAGGCAGCTTGTCAATGATTCTCTCTCATCACTGATATTTCTATCTTACTCCCTTCTCCCTTCCTCTCTGAAATCAATAAAAATATATTTTAAAAAGAAAAGAGCTTATTTGCTCTTTATTAAAAAAAAAAAAAAAGAAGAAGAAGAAGAAGGAAATATACCTGGTCGGTGTGGTTCAGTGGTTAAGCACTGACCCATGAACCAGAAGGTCACCAGATGGATTCCCAGTCAGGGCACATGCCCAGGTTGCAGACTCGATCCCCAGTAGGGGGCATGCAGGAGGCAACTGATCGGTATTTCCCTGTCTCACTGATCTCCTTCTCCCTCTCCCTTCCTCTCTCTCTAAAAATCAATAAAAATATATTGTTTAAAAAAAAGTAAATGGATAGGGAAAGAAACCCATGCTAATGCTAATAGAAAGAAAGCAGGAGTACTATATTAATTTCAGACAAAGCAGACGTCAAAGTAAGAAAAGTAATCAGAGATGAAGAGCATTACATAGTGATAAAATTATATTTACGTAAATATAAATTCTTCAAGACATAACAATTCTTAACATGTATGCCCCTAACAACAGAATCAAACCATTAAGGCAAAAACTGATACAAGTGCAAGGAAAAATAGATGAATCCACTATTATAGTTGGAGACCTCAATAATCCTCCCTCGGAAATAGAGAGATCCAACGGACAAAAAAAATCAGTAAGCACATAGTTGAACTCAACAACACCATCAATCAACTGGATATAAGAGACATCTATAGGCTACTTCATCCAACAACAGAATACACATTTTTCTCAAACTCACCAAAATGGATTAGACCATAAAACATACCTTAACAAATTTAAAAGAGTAAAAATCACATTCTCTTCTCTCAGATAATGATGGAATAAAACTAGAAATAAATAATAGGCCCTAGCCAGTTGCTCAGTGGTTAGAGTATCAACCCACGGACTGACGGGTTGTGGGTTTGATTCCAGTCAAGGGCACCTACCTCATATCTTGGTTGCAGGCTCAATCCCTGGCCCTGGTTGGGGAGCATGTGGAGGCAACCAATCAATATGTCTCTCTCACACTAATATTTCTCTCTGTTCCTCCCTCTCCCTTCCACTCTCTCTAAAAATCTATGGAAAAATATCCTCAATGAGGTGCCGGGAACCAATCCCAGCATGTCATAATTTCAAGTTTCATCAAAAGGTTGATGAAACTTGGGGACTCAACAGGGTTGTCACACATGTAGTCACCATCTGGGAATGGCTAAAGGCATTTCCCCAAACCTGAATAGGAAACTGATTGTGGCTGTCAGACAATTAAAGAGCATCTTAATCTACATGTTATTGCCTCCTACTGGCCAAACACCTAAACAGCCGTAGGCTATTCCCCAAACTGACAATGCTTCTGTACCCTTTGAAACCTTACCCTTTGACGTGTATTATCTCCACCTTGCCTTAGGACAAACTGTGTTAATAAAAGCAAGGGTCCTAGACAAGGAGGGAGTCTTCAGTTCCTTTAGCTGACCCCCAATGCCTTTCAAAATTATATCTCGTCTCCGGACTCTTTATTAGTCCCTGGACTCTTTACGCATCAGCCTTTTCCAGATTCCTGAACCCTTCTTGATGCTGGGACAAGAACCCCGGCAATGAGGATTAATTAAAAAAAGAAAAAGCAATCAATAACAAAAAGATAACTGGAAAATCCCAAAATATGTGGAAATTAAACAACAAACACACTTCTAAATAACTCATGAGACAAAGAACGTAGTACTTAAAGAGAAATTTTAAAGTATTTTGAAGTAAATGAAAATGAAAACACAACTTATCAAAATTTGTGGGAAGCAGTGAAAGCAGTCCTTGAAAAGAAATGTATAGCATTGAATGCATATATTAGAAAACAAAAAAGATCTGAATTCAATCTAAATTTCCATCTTAGGAAACTAGAAAAAGAAGAGCAAATTAAATTCAAAGAAAGCATAATAAAAGGAATAATAAAAATTAGAGCAGAAATAAATGAAAGTGAAAACATAAAATCAACAAAACCAAAAGTTGGTTATTTGAAAAGATTGAGAAAATCGGTAAGCTTCCAAGGTAACTAAGAAAAAAAGAGAAAGGACACAAATTGTAATTTTGGAAATGAAAGAAGGGACATGCCTAAAGGTCCCACAGATATTAAAAAGACAGATAAGGGGGGGGGATAGATAATAAAGTGCTACTATGAATAACTCTATGGCTCACGAATTTGATAACCTAGATGAAATGGACCAATTCTGTAAAACACCCAATTTGCCAAAACTCACACATGAAGACACAGGCAATATAAACAGGCCTATAGTATTTAGTATAGAAACTTGGATTCATCTTTCTTTATAAAAGTTCTTCCTATCTATCTATGATGTTCATTCCTGCCATTATCTCTGAAGGCATCCAGATTTTTTTGACTCCTTTGACGCTTAGGTTTTTTCCAAAAGAGGTCTTCCCTTAATTCCTCTCCTTAAATTTAATTTAATTTCTCTTATTATGTTGGCTTCTCTATTTCTTTAGACACAAACAGAATTTGAGATCATTTCCTATAGTTTTCATGTACCTTCAGAATCCAAAGTTATTGTTGTATGGAAGATGGCCAAGCAGATTTTAGAAAGGTAGGCATGTAATATTGGGAATTCAAACAACTAAACAAGAGAGCATATATAAAGGTTAAAAAATGCTAGTCTAGTAAATTAAAAAATAGAATGTGTACAAGTAGAAAAGATTCTCACATGAGTGGTCTGACGAGATGTTGTGTGGAACCAAAACAAAGTCATCCGTGTCACAAGAAGAATTCTTGCTACTAGTACTGGCAGAATCTTTGGACACTTGTAGATAGTTGGGAGGACCCAATGGTGGGGAGGATAGGTTTTCTTCCTGAATATGCTGCATATCTGCAAGGGACTAAAATTAACAACGTAAAGTTAACACTGGCCTAATAATAAAGTGCAAGTCAGAACAGGCATTACAATAAAGAGTTGGTGTTTGTTTTTTTTCATTCAATTAGGCATAAAGTTCAATTTCATCTAAAATTTTAATAAATCTCTTTGGAAATCTTTCCCTTCAAAAAGCACAGTTTTTAATCTCTTTGCATAAAGACTTCTTAAATGTTTTCCAAAAGTGATACTTAAAAATATATCATGCTGCCCTAGCCGGTTTGGCTCAGTGATAGAGCGTCAGCCTGGGGACTGAAGAGTCCCAGGTTTGATTCCGGTCAAGGGCACATGCCTGGGTTGCGGGCTCGACCCCCAGTAGGGGGCGTGCAAGAGGCAGCCAATCAATGATTCCCCCTCATCACTGATGTTTCTATCTCTCTATCCCCGTCCCTTCCTCTTTGAAATATATATATATATATATATACACACACACACACAATGCCATTTAGCACATGTACCTGTATGCCTCACCTACAAGTTTTATGATGAGTCTGTATTGTCCCAACATCCCCAGTTTCAGCTCATTGCCTAGCAAAGCAGATACTCAATAACTGTTTACTTAACAACTAAAACAAACTGTCCAGGGACTTTAATGGCATCTTGCAAGCACACACAGTTTTAAATCTCCAATTGCAAAAAACACTGTAAACGGGAAAGCAGACCATATTATGTAAAAATGTAAACAAATCAATAAGGATAACTGCACTTCAGCCGAGAGATGTATTTACACTCACAAAAAGAAAGATTTGGAAAACCTTCAAGGTATGGGTGCACTTCTTTTGTTTTCCTTTGTTAGGGGGAGGAGTTGGTCTGTGGGAGATGGGACAGCAAGGGAAGAAAACATATGAATATATGTAAACAAATACTCAGGTGTAAGTAGCTCTTGGCACCTTTTGGCACTTGCCTAGTTCAAGGTCTCTAGTGACAACTCTAATTGAATGTCTTGATTATGCAATGGTTTTCTAAAACATCAAAATGCATGAGTTATTATGTATTAAGTCCCTATTACATTTAACCTTTGTTTCCATTTAAGAAGAGAAAAAATACTTTGTAATGCTCTTTAAATTCATTGCTGGTGCTTCTTTGAAAGTTACTGTGCAATAAAACCCATCTCAAATCTCCTTATCTCTTCTTTTTGTGTGTGATGCACACTTGATATAAAACCTCATTACTTTTTTTATATATTTATATTTTGTTGATTTTTTACAGAGAGGAAGAGAGAGAGATAGTTAGAAACATCGATGAGAGAGAAACATCGAACAGCTGCCTCCTGCACATCTCCTACTGGGGATGTGCCCGCAACCCAGGTACATGCCCTCGACTGGAATCGAACCTGGGACCTCTCAGTCCGCAGGCCGACGCTCTATCCACTGAGCCAAACCGGTTTCGGCAAACCTCATTACTTTTTAAAAAATATGTTTTTAGTGATTTCAAAGAGAGGAAGGAAGAGGGACGGGACGGAGAGATTGAAACATCAATGATGAGATACAAACATTGATCGGCTACCTCCTGCACGCCCCCTACTGGGGATTGAGCCACAACCGGGATGTGTCCTGACCAGGAATCGAACTGTGACCTTCTGGTTCATGGGTCGACGCTCAACCACTGAGCCTCTCTGTCCGGGCCTCCTTATTACTTTTTGAAGATAATTTATATCTCAAGGAAGGTAAGACGGAAGGACTAACTATTCTGAACATCAACCATGGGCTGGACCCTGTGAAGAGCTTTCCTTAACTTCAGTCCCATTATGGAATTCATTCCATCTTTAAATAAACAGGACTCAGAAGGTCAGGATTTGCCCCAAATCACACAACTAGAAGCAATTGAGTTGCGATGTTATTCCAAGTATGACAACGTCTTTCTAGCGATTTAGGCAGAAACTTTCTGAATTTCTTCCTCTGCTATTTATAAATTACTTGTATCCACAGCCGTCTTGGTCAAAGAGATGCCTCTCCTTGTTCAAAGCTAATCGCTCCACCATCTGTGTTCCCATTTCATTCTCCCCACCTCTTCAAGCACCTAGGTCAACTTCCCTTTCTCTGACCTTCTACCCTCTGCACATAAACATGTTTCATTTTCTCAGATGTCAAATCCCTGCAACCCTCTCAATTACCATCTTCTCTTAACATTTCTTGAAATTATCAATCTTTACTGACTCAAATTCCTCACTTCCCATGTACCCCTAAACCAACCATAATCCACTTTCTGCCTTCAATGCTCGGATAAAATTGCCTTTATTAAGTTTACCAGTAACAACCACTGCCTACTCCTTAAGTTCCTTGAATTCCTTGCTGCAACTGAACTGTGGACCATTCCTTTCTTGACACTCCACCCCCCCATTCAGTAACCCTGCTCTCTCTTGCTTTTCCTACTTCTCTCTTGGGAGTGCCTGCTTCTCACTTGCCCCTTAGGAGAGAGGAGTACAGAATTCCCCCAGGTGCCACCCTGCTTCTCTACTCCTCATGTGCTTTATACTCACCCCGTCACCATGCTACCCTACCTTCAAGCACCATTACATAATGAGGACTCCACAGCGCAGGTTCTCTCCAATGAGTTCTAGCCCCTCCGCTACTTGCCTGCACAATGTGAATTCATCACTTTTGTACTCCCAAGCATTCCTCCCCAGGCTCCCTTACCGAGTACCTTCACCATCATCCCTTTATCCACTGCCTTTAAGGTCCCCCTCTTCCTTAAATCCCAAGTTCAAGCATCTCCAAGCTCTGCAAACTCATTACCTTTCTCCCACCTGCTTTCCATCCCCTTCTCCTTTTCTTATTGCTGCCTTAGTTCAGGTCCTTATTCTTTTTTTTTTTCTTTTAATACATTTTTATTGATTTCAGAGAGGAAGGGAGAGGGAAGGAAAGAAACGATGACAGAGAATCATGGATCAGCTGTCTCCTGCATGCCCCCTACTGGGAATAGAGCCTGAAACCCAGGCATGTGCCCTGTCTGGGAATCAGAGCGTGACCTCCTGGTTCACAGGTCGATGCTCAACCACTGAGCAACGCCAAAAAAAACAAAAACAAAAAAGCTGCAATAGTCTCGGGTTCTTTCCTCCAGTGGAGAGACCTCTCTACTTGTCTCCAGGCTGGTCCTCCACCTGCTTTTAGAAGCACCTAGCTTAAAAAAGAAGAATCCAGCTAAAACACACAATGGATCCTATCATACCTCCACAAAGAATCATTCAAATACCTCAAACAGCTTTAAGGGTAAACTTGAACTCCTTAGCAATGCCTAAATTCTTTCAAGGTATAGCTTCTCCCTCTCCCTTTAACTTGATTTTCCCTTCACCAATGCTCTTTATACCCACCAGACTGGACTGCTTAGAAGACTTGTCCGAGAGTACTTCCTGCCATGATGGAAAAGTTCCATATCGAAGCTGTCCAGTATGGCAGCAACTAGCTATATATGACTACTGAGCGCTTGAAATGTGGCTAGTGTGACTAAGAAACTCATTTTTAAATTTTACTTAGTTCAAACCAATCCTATATAATAAAAGGGTAATATGCAAACTGACCCTAACAGCAGAATGACTGGGAATGACTGGTCACTATGACACACACTGACCACCAGGGGGCAGACGCTCAATGCAGGAGCTGCCCCCTGGTGGTCAGTGCGCTCCCACAGGGGCTGCTCAGCCACAAGCCAGGCTGATGGCTGCCAGTACAGCGGTGGTGGTGGGAGCCTCTCCTGCCTCCTCAGCAGCGCTAAGGATGTCCGACTGCAGCTTAGGCCTGCTCCCCGCTGGCAAGTGGACATCCCCCGAGGACTCCCGGGCTGCCAGAGGGATGTCTGACTGCCAGCTTAGGCCCAATCCCCCGGGGAGCGGGCCTAAGCCACCAGGTGGTCATCCCCCAAGGGGCCCCAGACTGCGAGAGGACACAGGCCGGGCTGAGGGACGCCCCCCCCCCCCCCCAAAGTGCACAAGTTTTTGTGCACCAGGCCTCTAGTTTGAACATAAGTGGCCATGGAGGGCAACAGAGTTCCTTCAGTGGGCTGTGCTTCCGTGACTTCGTGAATGAAGATTTCTCTGCCTACAATACTATTCTTTTACTAATTCACCTTGCTAACTCTTCCTTCAAATCTCAGCTCAATGCCCTCTTCTGAGCAGTCTTCCTTAGTTCTTGGTCTGATCTCATGCCTCTCATCCACATTCCCACAGGCAATGAAGACATTGACAGGCCTGCTTCTAGTAGTGATTGATCAGCCTGCCTCTTCTCCACACAATTAAAACTCCTTACTGTCATGTCATTCATCAGTATCAACCAGGACCTCACACAAAGCAGGCTTTTAGTAAATGAATCAAACTAAATAATACATATTAAAGAGATATCATCTAAAGAGGATTTAATCTATAGCCATGTGAAGGGAAAAAAAAAAAAAAAGAATGTGCACACTTGTGTGCATTAACCCTGAGTAAGAATCTACTCCAGCCATAGGAAGGGAGAGAACGCATGTATGAAATCATCTTACTTTTGGCAGATTATGTTAAAAACCAATCAAACCTGCCATTTTCTAATCTCACCAACTGGAAATTATAGAAACATTCCTTCATTCCTTTTATTCTCCAGCTTCCCTTTC
This sequence comes from Myotis daubentonii, assembly GCF_963259705.1. Lineage (NCBI taxonomy): Eukaryota > Metazoa > Chordata > Mammalia > Chiroptera > Vespertilionidae > Myotis > Myotis daubentonii. Next base: position 4,842,765 of record NC_081855.1, read on the forward strand.
TATTTTCACTTTAAGCGTGAGCTTTTCATAAAGGCCTTCTAACAATGGGTTCCCTCTGAGTATGCCTCTTCACTCCCGTCAGCGTTCTGTCCTCTCTTCCCCAGTAGCCCAAAGCCTCGCTCCTGTGTTGCTCTGCTTTTCAATGCTACCTACCCGGCAGAAACACCACCATGCTCTCACCAGGTAAAGCCATTTCCAGCTCAACATCCTTCCCACTGGCCTCTTCCTCAACCCTTGGTTATTCTACCACCCACAGGCGCCATTACTCCTGCTCCCACAGATGCGTCCTGTTTCCTTTTTCTAGCATAAACTTTGCTTTCTGTATTATGTATCATGCGTATCACATATATTACTTCATAATAATAGCTACGGCTTATCAAGTACTCACTATGCCAGGCACCCTGCACAGATTATCACACGTTGCCTTTATGCAAAGGTTAATTAGGCCTACCTTACAAATACAGAAGCCAGGCTCAGCTCTGGACCTGACTGGCCCAAAGTCACGAATGAGCAAGCGGCCACAGCACTGAGGCCAGTTATGACGACTCCAAACAAAGCCTACAGTCTTTCCATGGCAATACCCTTCCTCCCCACTTATCCCGTCACTCCAAATCCAGGGCTTGTCGTTCTTTAAACTGACGGGAATATGAGGAAGTCTTGTTCACCCACCTGCTTGTTCTATTCAGCTTGAGTCTGCAGGGCTTTGAGAAGGATGTTTGCTATAGGCTGACTAGCATCCCGTTAGCTAAGGGTTGTTAGGTTTCCCAGGAAAATAACAATAGCAGTTGCCCTTCCTAAGTATTTATTGCGTGTCAAGCACTGCAGCAAGTGCTTTTGCTCATTTCTCCTTTTAAAACCCCATGAAGGAGGTAAATTATACTCACTTTACATATGAGAAACCAGTTTAGAGAGATTACGCCCTTTGTCCTAGTTAGTATGGCGAGCAAGGGTTATGAAGCTCCCAAGCCCCATACTTTTAGACCTCTGAGTGGCCTCAACCAGCTAGTCATACAAGCACCTCCTTTTATGGCTCCCCACCCTCCTGCCAGCAGAGTTGAAGAAATTCATGGTACCAGGCTAACCTGGAACATACAATAGCTGACACAGGAGCCCTTGGACCTTCTGCCTTGCACAAAATCCTCAAGGTCACCACCCTCCCAGGTTGCAACAGAGATCTGGGGAAGGGCCAGTCTGGGAAAATACAGAAGAGGGTAAAGGAAGGCCTTGGGAGTGGAGAGGAAGCAGCAGTGACCAGACTGAGCAGTTCTCAGGGTCAGGAAGGAGCACAGAGGGAGGGAAGAAAGCCCTGAAGAAATGGCTTGGGAACCTCAGCAGAAAGAAGAGGCTGGAGTGGACCAACCCTGCAGGGCCAGTAACCACAACTAAGGGAGCCCAAGTCAGTGACGGACTCCAGGGTGGCTCCTCCACACGGGCATTCCATGCATAGTAACTATCCAAACTGTTCACGATATTCAGGTAAAATAAGTCTTATTAATTCCTATCTGCCAGGATTTAAGTAAGAGGCTCTCTTGGTTTGCAAGTATCATCCTTCCCAACCCCAAGGGCATGCAGAGACCAGAGTAACACTCAATATTCAGAGGAAAACAGCCAGAAGATAAAACTTCTTGCTGAGGCTACAAAAGGGTGGAGATCAAAAGCTAGGTCCATTTGACCTAAGCCTCGGCTGCAGGCAAACACTACATATAAAAAGCATACCTACAGTGTAGTCACAGGCTCCATCAGTGCACAGACAGCAGCACAACTGCAAGTATTTTAATAAAACCAGAACTCACTGGAGGAGAGGCAAAGCGACAAGGCGGAGAGCTGCCGCAGGCGCTTCCCGAGGCAGAGCCAGCACACAGGGGCACGGGGACGGGGCAGGCTGTCAGAAAAACACAGGAGAGGAGGAACACCACTTTGTAGTTCAACCACGTGACTCGACTGACAGAGAAACCTGTCAAAACTGCTACAGGTCTGTGTAGACCAAAAATTCACATTAACCTACTTGTTAAATGCAGCAACAACTAAAACTATTTCAATTTGGCTTCAGAAGTAAAAAACAGAACTGTTATGAAATAAACACAACTATAGATATTTAAAAAAAGGTCAATGAAATCTTGAAAAACACAGGAAAAAATTAATTTTGTAATACAAAATACTAATGTTTTCCTTAAGCTTGCATTCTCTCCTTAATAAAAATGCAAAAAGTGGGTACTCACATTTTTTTACTGGAACTTGCTCAAGAAAAGGATGGCTAAAAAACGCTTCTGTAATGAGAAATGAGAACGCAACCTTACTCAGCCGTTGACTAGCAAATAGGTTAATCTTGTCGATGTAGTTAACATAGAGATCATAAACAATTATTAACTCATTTATGTTGCCTCCATTTCCTTTAAATGTAAAAGCATATTATTTTTATAAATCAAAATTATCAAATTATACGTAATTCTTAATCAATGAAAATTTTAAAATAATTGTGAATTTCCAAAGCATCCATTACCAACACAGCACACCCTGAGGCACTGAGGCAGCCGCGGTCCGGTGTGTCTTCTCAGCAGACCAGCCAGGAGCACTGGGCTGCGACCAGCCCTTCCTCGGCATCTTTTGAACTATGGCTGTTCACTGTCCTAAGAGGAAATCTAGGTAGCTGATTTGTACACTAAATTCTATCCTTCTATCCCAGAAGTAGTCCTGCAGCTGGTTTCAAAAAAATATTTTTTTTAACTATTTAAAAAATATATTAATTTGATTTAATTTCTTCACTATCCATCAAGAATAAAAGCTACACAATAAGCCTGATAATAAAAGATAGTAAGTAGCTCAGCCAGTGTTGCTCAGTGGTTAAGGATCAAACTATGAACCAGGAGGTCAGGGTTCAATTCCTGCGCCTAAGCCGGCAGTCAGACATCCCTCTGGCAGTCCGGGGCTCTCGCAGTTGGGGACCCCTCACTCATTACTGCCCGCCTACAGCGGAGGCAGGAGAGGCTCCCGCCACTGCTGCTGCACTCACCAGCTGTGAGCCCAGCTTCTGGCTGAGCAGCGCTCCCCTTGTGGGAGCATGCTGACCACCAGGGGGCAGTTCCTGCCTTGAGCATCTGCCCCCTGGTGGTCAGTGTGCGTAATAGCAACCAGTCGTTCTGCAGTTCAGTCAATTTACATATTAGGGTTTTATTATGTAGGTTAGGATTACTACAGAAAAAATAGCAAACACATTTTTTTCTAAAAAATTTAAAGATTAGAGTTAATCTGATAAGCATCTTCATTATACATGTTTTATGGGGTTTTTGGTCTGTCATTTTGGAGTCTTGCTATTTTACATAAGATTGATAAGAACAAGTTAACAAACTATCCCCCAAAGAGGAGCTGATACCCAAACAGTTTCAAGGGTAAATGTTCTCTCAAAACCTTAAAAACTACATAATCCCTATAATATTAAGCACTCTAAGTTCTTTCATTAAGTGGTAAAATAGTATATGAAGATACACTGTGATATATTAAAGTACTGAGGGGGAAATTTTTAGCTTTAATGCTTATATTATAAAAGAAGAAAGGTTTAAAATCAATGATAGTAGCTTCCACCTTAAGCATCTAAAATTCTGAGATAGCCCGGCCAACGTGGCTCAGTGGTTCAGTGTCGACCTATGAACCAGGAGGTCACAGTTCGATTCCTGATCAAGGCACATGCATGGGTTGTGGGCTTCATCTCCAGTGTGGGGCATGCAGGAGGTAGCTGATCAATGATACTCTCTCATCATTGGTGTTTCTATCTCTCTCCCCCTCTCCCTTCCTCTCTGAAATCAATAAAAATATATTTTAAAAAGTAAAATAAAATCCTGAGACAGGCAGTGGCCTCTAAGAGGCCCCGCAGCCCACTCCCACAATGCACGCTGGAGCTCAGCGGCCGCGGAGCACAAGCACCAGGGCCGCCATGAGGAGGTGCTGCCCTGGGCCCTAACCCCCATTCTTTGAAGTTAGGAACTTTTCTGCCAGGATTCTGGGGTGTTTCTCCTCCATTCCTTCTTCCAGATCTTTTCCCAAATAGTTCACCAGCCTCAACCTCTCCCCTCTGATATCCAGGTGCCTGTGACATCTGTCCTTAGATACCAAATGGCCATCTTAAATTTAAAATGTCCCACCTAAACCCTAATCTTGCCCCCACACCTGCTCTAGCCACACACTCTTTCCCAACCTTGTAACTGACAGCTCCATCCTTCCAGCTGCTCACGCCACAAACCTGGGAGTCGTCTTTAAGTCTTCTCTTTCTCTCACACCCCACATCCAACCCATCCAGAAATGCAGTGCCTCTGCCTCCAAAAAGATCCAGAATGCACCACTTTCTTCCCACCTCCCTTGCTTTTGCCGCAGTCTAAGCTGCTTCATCTCTCACATGGTGGCTCTCTGGTCTCCTTGAGTCTGCCAGCCTCCTCCTGCCTCCTCACCCCCAGCCCCACCACAGGCTGTTCTCACCAAGCACCAAACCGGTCCTTTTCACATTAGACAGACCCAATTCCAATCGTTCCTCTGCTCGAAACCCTCCAATGGCTCCCCATTACACTTTAAGCAGAAGCCCAAGTCTTTATACGACCTTCCCAGCTCAGGGCAGTGGTATGGCTACTCACTCTGCCTGAAAACTCTCCCAGAGACACCCACGTGGCACACACACATCAATCCAGTCTTTATTCCAATGTCACTTTCTCAGAAAGGTCTTCACTGACTACTTTAAAATTTTAATCCCCACCGCCCCTCATTTCTCTTCCTTCTTTTAGTTTTTTCACAGTACTCATCACTTCCTAATATAGCAAGGAATTAGAGTTATAATTTGTTTGGGTCTCTTCCCCACTAGAACATATGAATCATGAGGGCAGAGATTTTGTTTATTACTCTATCCCCCATACTAAAACATAGCAGGCACTCAATAAATATTTACAAAGTAAGTGAAAGAAAGAGAGACATAGAAAGAAAAGTGAAACTGACTTTAATTTTCTTCTGAAACCTCTATAGTGTCTTTTAAAAAAATCTTTTCAGAATATACAAATAAAATCAGAAAGCATGAGAAAATTGAAAATATTACTTACCAAAGTCCATTCTATCTTTTTGGTTTTTCTGAAGCAAACCCAAAAGAAGATTAGCCAAATAAGGGGATGTTTCTCTGGGGATGCTGAGGGAAAGGGGGGAAAAAAAAACACAACCTAAGTGGTGAGTTTATATACTACATTAACTAGGCGACTTTTGCCATAAATGTGATAAACAAAAATGTATATGCGATTTCACAAACACTACATCTCATACCAATACCATAGTAAAGCCTCAATCCTCAAAGGAAAAAAAAACATACAATAAGGAACTGCCTCTGAGAATGATGCCTGCTATGTGCTCACTCCTGTGGAATGCTGGAATACCTACACGAAGAAAGCACTTCACAAGCACAGGCAGCCTTGAGTTTTAACACAACTGCAGCCTGGGACTAACAGTTACTATAGAGTTCTCTCTTAAAAAAAGAGCTACCGCCAGTTCGTTCTGAAAAAGGCAGAGCTTAATAAACACCAGTGAGAAATAATACAGCTTCCTGAAATCCAACAAGAAAGACAAGGCAACTGAAAAAGGAATAGTAGGGATACGCGATTCACAGAATAAAACTACAAAAAGGACATTAAACAAATAAAAAAGAGTCAACCTCACTGAGACAGAGAATAATGCCAAGTAAGCTCTAGCGCTCCGTCCGTCCCATTGGTGAGGCAGCGGTCTGCCGGCACCCGCCTGGGTAAGTGCGGGGGAGGTGCCCTCTGTGCTCTATAAGCAAGGAGCAGCCAATCGGGAGAGCTACCTTCAGTCCAGCAGGTCCACCTTAGAGCTCCATCCGAAAGAAACGTACAAATGTGTGTACACTCTCCCTCCGTGTGCCCTCCACTAACGCCTATTTGTAGTAACCAGAAAATAAAAACAAGCATCTGATCAAACAAAACCTGATATTATATATAACTATGAGACTCTGTGTAGCCATTTTAAAGAATGCAGTAGTTGCTGAACAATGTCTATGTTACACTGTAGAGTAGAAAAAGTTGCAGGACAATTTGAAAAATATGATGTAATTTGAATTGAACTATACATGTGTTATATAAATATATATATACATAAACAAGCATTCAAACATGCAAAAGGAACTTGCAGAAGAAAGATCTAGAAGGATACACAGCAAACTCTCATTACCGCTAGCAGGGGAAGGCCTAGGGGGAATTTATTTTCTACTTTATGTACATCTATTCTGATTGCATCTCCTTCCTCTCACAGAACAAATATAACTTCCATAGTTTTTCTTTTCTTTTTAAAATATGTTGTATTATTTTTTAATATATTTTTATTTTTTATATATATTTTTAAATTTTTTATTTCAGAGAGGAAGGGAGAGAGAGAGATAAAAACATCAATGATGAGAGAGAGAACCATTGATCAGCTGCCTCCTGCACGCTCCCTATTGAGGATCGAGCCCGCAAGCCAGGCATGTGCCCTTGACCAGAATCGAACGCAGGAACCAGCTAGTACTAAATATATTCTTATTGATTTCAGAAAAGGGAAAGGGAGAGAGAAACATCAATGATGAGAGAGAGATCCCATTGATCAGCAGCCTCCTGCATGCCCCCTTCTGGGGATTGAGCCTGCAACCTGGGCATGTGCCCTGACCAGGAATTAAACCAACTGACTGGTTCATAGGTCAATGCTCAACCACTGAACCACACCAGCTGAGCAAAATATGTTTTATTGATTTCAGAGAGGAAGGGAGAGGCGGGGAGAGATAGAAACATCAATGATGACAGAGAAACATTGATCCGTTGCCTCCTGCATGACCCACATGGGGGATCGAGCCTGCAACCCGGGCACATGCCCTGATCAGAATCAAACCGGAGACCTCTAGGTGCATGAGACGATGCTCAACCAACTCAGTCACAGAGGCCAGGCCCATAGTTTTACTTTTAAATATATATAAAAAAGAAAAATGATACAGCACTGCACAGGCACCTATGATGCACTAGTAATTTTCTAATTTCCTATTATAACAAATGTTCTCGTTGTCATTGACAAAAAAGGCTCAATAATGGCAATACATAAAACAGAAAGAGTTCAAATAAATAACATTGTATTAACAAAGAGTAAAGCTCAGTGTAATGAAACATACCTAGGCATTAAGCTTCTGTGTTTTTCATAAAACATCCTTAAGTCTTGAGGACTATTGGCCTGTTTAAAAAAAAAAAAAAAGGTTTAATTTACTAAATAACAGGGGCAAAAATTCTAAAGCATATGATTGATGTTTACATTCTTGCTATAGAACATAGATTCTGAACTTGGAAGCCACAGACTGCTGAACAAGCCATAGAGGCCACCAGGAACTTAATAAAAACTCTGAAATGATATGCAAATTCTACATATCTGGGCACTGAGGTCAAACACTCAAGAGACCTGAAACTTAAAAAAGATTAAGAACCACTATTCTAGAGGTTAAGAGCCCAACAGGTACACTGTTACTGTGTAAAATCAGGGTGTATTTTAACCTTAAGACCTTCAAGGGATTCCAGGAAGAGAACTAAGAATCCCGCTACTCTTCCTACTCTTCCCTCTCTCCACAGGAGCAAGCAGCACCCTCCCAGAAAGAGCTGCCGAATGAGTGAAGCTGCTGGTGCAGACAAACTGACTCTGAAAATTAACTGCCTGACCTGGCTGTGTCACTGAGTTTTAAATACCATCTTAGGCTAATAAGTTCACTTGGATCCAGCATTCAGATTCAAAAAACCTCTATGCAAATATGCAATACGAACTCAAGAGGAATCATCATGATTACATTCTAGACTCGCAGCCATGGGCAAACTACAGCCCGCAGGCCGCATCCGGCCCGTTTGAAATGAATAAAACTAAAAAAAAAAAGACCGTACCCTTTTACGTAATGATGTTTACTTTGAATTTATATTAGTTCACACAAACACTCCATCCATGCTTTTGTTCCGGCCCTCCGGTCCAGTTTAAGAACCCATTGTGGCCCTCGAGTCAAAACGTTTGCCCACCCCTGTTCTAGAGGGCCTCTTTTTGACAGGATGTTAGGGCAAAAGAGGAAATGGAGACAGACTCAAAATAATTTCCATAAAACCTAAGCAACTAGCTCTCTGAGCCAGCAGTGATAGGTATAGCTATCTGAAGACAGTTTCCAGTGATATTCCCAGGCTAGCCGTAGCCCTACTTGGATTCCAAGACCCCAAAACCAGGCTAAGCAGGAAACGCTGTCATCACAATTCATACCCACTAGCTTTCAATACCCTGGAAAACCTGTAACCGGCTCAGTCCAACTACAAAGGAAAGGCAGATAAAAAATGTAAAAAAACTGTTTTGGCTCACTACAGCAGCTTTTGCCTGTAACTAAATCAAAATAAGTCACAAAGGAATCAAAAACACTGCTTTCAAAGTATTCTCCATTTTATAAGTCAAAGGCAAATGCAAAATGAGAAGATCCCAAAACTGATCACATAAGAAAAAGTCAGGATACCTGAAAGGGTGGTTTTCCAACGAGGCATTGGTATATTACTGTTCCTATGCTCCACAAGTCTGCCTTAGCATCATAATGTTGAGACATAATAACCTCAGGAGCCTGGGGTAAGAAAGTTCAAGAGAGAGAGCATTATGTTATTTACATAATTAATATGCACATATTAATTATCTGGAAAACAAAACTAAAATAAACACAAAACATTGTGATATTTTCCTAATTAAAATGAAGCTGTAATGAATACAGAACTACTTTCTTACACTGACATTTACTGGTAAATCTCAAAAACAATGTTGCATGAAAAGAAGTTGTAGAAACAAGCATTTTTATATATTATGAAATACATTAAGAGTACTAAAATAATAATAAAGAAATACACACAGCAATTACAGGATAGAGGTTACTTCTGGGGGGAGGAGAGGAGAAAAGTGGGAAATGGGAAATGGGAAAAGGGAGAGGTACAATAGAAACTTGGACTGTCACTGAAATAATCTTTCTAAAAAAGAAATCAAGGCAAACATGGCAAAATGTTAACTTTGCTAAATATAGATGGTAGGAACACGTGTTTGCTATACTAATCCTTTTTTTTCTGTCACTTGAAAGCTTTTAAAATAACAGAAAAACTGTACTACAAAACACAATAAAAATTATCTTAAAAACAAAGGCATTTATTTATCTGCTGCTTTGCTATAGCCATTTTCTCACCTCTCATTAGATGCTGCTTTTTAAAAATACCATCAATCAGGACAAGCATTAAACAGAAATGTGAAATATATTAAAGATAGTGAAATTTTATTTTCCAGGCATAACATTTTTATTGTCCCTTGTAAATTTCTTATTGAGTCAATTTCCTTTAAAAACCAGTTCAAGCACTCTCTCTACCCTCAAAGCTATTAGCCCAAGGCCGGACTAATTTCATACTCAACAAGTGAAAAATAATTTCTAAATTATATTAAGTTAAAAATTTTGTATATAAGCAGTAAAATTATGATCAAGAAAGTAAATCTAATGTAAAATTTTTTTCAACTTTGATTACTAGTTCCCTTGATTTCAAAGTTGATTTTAGATGAGACAAAATCCTAATTAAAAATAAATCCATTTTAAACTTAGAATGGAAACAGGTACATTTATTTACTACGCAGGATATTTCTAGGCGTAATACTTCACATTAGTTTAGAAGTTTCATAGCCTAACCCAGTGATGGCGAACCTATGACACGCGTGTCAGAGGTGACACGCGAACTCATTTTTTTGGTTGATTTTTCTTTGTTAAATGGCATTTAGATATATAAAATAAATATCAAAAATATAAGTCTTTGTTTTACTATGGTTGCAAATATCAAAAAATTTCTATATGTGACACGGCACCAGAGTTAAGTTAGGGTTTTTCAAAATGCTGACACGCCAAGCTCAAAAGGTTTGCCATCACTGGCCTAACCCCATCAGACCTGGCAATATGCATATGAAAGAATAAAGAGGAAAGCTAAGACTGTTCGGCTTTAAGTGTAACCCTGAGTAAAAAAGCTTCTACAATATAGGGATCTCATCAAGAGAGACAATATGCAAAAAATTAATGTATCCTACAGCTGAAGAGATGCCCCAAAAAGTGTTTTGTAAGTATTCCTAATATTACACATCAAGTATAGCATGACCATACTTCATCAATTTTTATTTTCAATTTAATCTAGTAGGAAATTTCTACAATAATTAATTTTTAATTTATTTTAAAATATTTTTTATTGATTGATTTTAGAGAGAAGGGAAGTGAGAGAAAGGGAGAGAGAAACATAAATGAAAGGTACACTGATGGGTTGCCTGCTGCATACCCCATACTGGGAATCAAGCCTGAAACCGGCATGTGCCCTGACAGGAAAGGAACCTGTGACTTTTTGGTGCACAGGACTGCGTTCAACCAACTGAGCCACACCGGCCAGGGCAATAACTAATTAAAAAACAAAATTAAAACCAATGGGCAAAGATGACTAACTATTACAGTCCACTGTGCTAAAGCAAAAGGTGTCTGTATTATAGCATTATCAGTAACATAATTAATGCTAGTGGCATAAATAACAACTCAGACTCTCTAAAAACTGACATCCTACTTGGGAACAACCATTATACTTACCATGCTATGGCTGTAAACACACAAGAATGCGGACACTCACTCACCATGTACATTGGGGATCCGCACAGTGTTGCAGCCATCATGTTACTATGTAGGTAACGAGCAAAACCAAAATCCGCTATTTCACAAAATAAAAAGAAGAAAAACAAATGATACTTTTGCTCACACTTAAACACAGATCATGTAATTCTTCAGGAGATAAGAGGGCACAAAAGAAATTAACAGCCATTGAATAAGACTGTTTACCAAAGAAAAAAGTAGCTACTTCAATTTTGACAAGCTAAGAAATAGTAGTAGTCAGCAACTGTACAAGTCAGTGCTCTGCCAGGTTTGTAACCAAGGAGAAAGCACCAAGCTTTGCAAGGGAAAATGCTAATTATAATAAACAATTCATTAATATAGCTCTCATTAAATATCAATACCAGGTGTAGAATTTGAACTGTTTTTGTCCAGCAGATATCAGAAAACATTAGAAAATTTTAAAATATTGCTAAGAAATTATTTTTCTAAAAGCCATAAAAAAAGTTTTTTAAAAAATCTAGCATTACAAACTGCTTCAAATAATTTTGAGATACAAGAGCACTAAAAAACCTGCCAAATTTGAAGTCTGAACTGAACGGTCTTATGTTAAAATGTTCTATTTCTTATGTTAAAATCCCGAGTTGTAGAACTGGATTATGGCTTTGCCACCAGCAACTGCAGTACTTCCGCTTCCCTCGGACGAGAGGAGCAGGATTCCTAACCTGAGCCCCTGTCCAACATTTAGCATAAGCTGCCAATAATGTAGTGTTCGCTATCTCATACCTCACTGACCTCAATAAAAACTTTCAAAGTGCATCACAAAATCACTCATTCTCACAAAGTTGAACTATAATTATTTAAAAACACTGAGTCTCAAAATGTTCTTTGCATGAAACACTGCACAGCCATTTACCTATTTTGATGCGAATACCACTGACACCGGACTTCCTGCGATTGGCGTACGACAGCAAGATGTTCTGTGGTTTGAGATCCCTGTGGATGATGCCTTTGCCGTGCAGAATCCGCATGGCAGCTGCAATCTGGTGCAGAAACACTCTGATGGTGTCTTCACTAAGAGTTCCTTTAGCTGGTAGGAAAGGAGTCGCATAAATATTTAACCACAAAAAATCAAATACCATCTGTACATGCCAGCAACAGAAGTGATTTTCTAAGGAGACCATGGAAGAAACTGGATTCAAATTTTCTCCCCCTCTTTTTACTTTAGTAATTTAAGTCTCTGAAGAGATATCAGATATCTCAAAAGTTTTAATTAGTTTGTTGTAAAGGGAACTGATTTACATTTGCATCTTGTTTTCACTGGTGTTTATGTTTGTTTTTCCTTTCTCATTTCCCTCAATATAACAGGTGCTCAACAAATGTGAGTCCCCTCTACAAGCCAAAAAGTAAGTTCCCCTTCATTTTAGTTAAATATCTGGGTCAATGTCCATATTTAATTCCAACCACTTTATGAGCACAAACTTAAAACAGGTGAAATGCTTGAACGGAGAGACTTGGCCATTACTGCCACTTAGACCTGTCAGGAATCTGTGCTCCCACATCTGCCTCCTTTAACCTCCCTCCTGACTCACACTCCTGTTCCACCACAGGATTCTTCGTACCTAAAGACACCTTTAAGAAGAAATGTTTTAACCTATTCTCACTACTATACAAAGGTAGCAGGAATGTTATTTTTGAGGGTAGTCGTTATCCAGTCAGTAAACACTGCAGTGTTTCTGTATGTACGCCGGACTGTGCAATGCTTAATGAACAGCTTGGTCTGGAGTCAGGGTGCCTCTGCTCAAATCCTAGCTCCTCACCTGCTTTCTGTGTGACCCTGGAGATTATCCCGCTGTGCCCACCCGCATCCATAAAAAGCTGAAAATAAACCAACCACGTTGGATTTCTGTGACAATCAAACAGAATAGCACATTTAATAATGAAGACTTTAGCTAAGTATTCAAATATAGTCAGTACACAAATATAAACTTCTTATTGCAACGAATCTAAAAGTCACAAGTAGCCCTGGCCAGGTAGCTCAGTTGGTTAGGCAGTGGTTCTCAACCTTCTGGCCCTTTAAATACAGTTCCTCATGTTGTGACCCAACCATACAATTATTTTCCTTGCTACTTCATAACTGCAATTTTGCTACTGTTATGAATCGTAATGTAAATATCTGATATGCAGGATGGCCTTAGGCGACCACTGTGAAAGGGTCGTTCGACCCTCAAAGGGGTCGCGACCCACAGGTTGAGAACCGCTGCTCTAAATCATCCATACAACTCTAGAATATGTTCTATATAACCTTTCCATATGCAATTAAGATAAAGAAGCTAAAAATAACATTAACACTTGGAACAAATGAAATATTATGGTTTTAAAATCATCTTAAAGGCATGTTAAATGACACTTTGTATCTTTTTAACATCTTGAAATAAAATAAATCCTTTTGGTTTAAAAATTATGGAATACTGCCTGGCTCAGGTGGGTCTGTGGCTAAGTGTCAACCCAGGAACCAAGAAGTCGCTGGTTCGATTCACGGTCAGGGCACATACCTGGGTTGTGGGCTTGATCTCCAGTGAGGGGCGTGCAGGAGGCAGCCAATCAATGATGTTCCATTCTCATCAATATTTCTCTCTATCCCTCTCCCTTCCCCTCTCTCTCTAAAAATCAATAAAACATAGTTGGAAAGTAAATCGCAATACACTTGTCTCTCAGTATCATTGCGGTGACCCCCTGCCAATAACAAAATCCATAGACCCTCAGGGCCTTTTATAACAATGTACACTGTTGGCACCCTGCATCTGTGGATTCCCAACCTCAGATCAAAAATACTGTTTCCAGGGATCTGGTCAAGATGACAAAGTAGGCAAGCAGTGTGCTCACCTCTTCCCATGACCACATCAAAATTACACCTAGAGCCCTAGCCAATTTGGCTCAGTGGATGGAGCATCGGCCTGCGGAATGAAGGGTCCTGGGTTTGGTTCCGGTCAAGGGCACATGCCTAGGTTGCGGGCTTGATCCCCAATGGCGAGTGTGCAGGAGGCAGCCAATCAATGATCCTCTCACATCATTGATGTTTCTCTCTCTCTCTCCCTGTCCCTTCCTCTCTGAAATCAATAAAAATATGTTTTAAAAAAATTACACCTAGATTATAGAATAATCAACCTGGAGAATTGTCTGAAGACAAGTTGAACAGAAGTCCTATAACTGAGGAACTAAAAAAGAAGCCACAGAGAGACTGGTAGGAGGGGCAAAGACACGAAATGGGCTGGTCCCACATGCCCAAGTGGTTGAGAATCAGGATGAGTATCTCAACTGCAGAAGGGGTCCCAGCCCCACACTAGCTCCCCAGCCTGGGGCACCACTGCCAGGAGCCACATCTGGCTGTGAAGAGCAGCAGGAATTCTATGCATCCAGGTGAGACGGAAGGCCGCTGGTATCTTCCTAAAGGGCCCCCAACACAGACTCACCTGCTCATGGGCACTTGCCCTGGGCCCTGCCCTGGTGGAGGGCCAGCAGCTCAGGAGGCGCCAGAGACATACGGGGGGAAAAACTGAGTGTGGGGCTTCTGCAACGGTTATAGGGACAGCCACTATTTTTTTTTTAAATATTCTGTAATTGATTTCACAGAGGAAGGGAGAGGGAGAGAGAGATAGAAACATCAGTGAGAGAGAATCATTGATCAGCTGCCTCCAGCCCACCCCACACTGGGGAACGAGCCTACAACCCAGGCATGTGCCCTGACCGGGAATCAAACTGTGACCTCCTGGTTCAAAGGTGGATGCTCAACCACTGAGCCATGCCAGCCAGACAGGACAGCCACTATTATGTCTGTGTTTAACCTTCCTTGCACACCGCCAGCAAGCGGCACCATTTTTCCTGTGTTGAGTCCTCCCCTCAAAAAGAACTTTTTAAGAAAATCTGAATCTGGGGAGAACCAAGATGGCGGCATAGGTTAACGCCGGAGTTTGCTGCTTTGAACAACTACTTCAAAAGTGAAACTAAAAGACGGAACGGACATCACCCAGAACCACAGGAACGCTGGCTGAGTGGAAGTCCTACAACTAGGAGGAAAGAGAAACGCATACGGACACTCAGAGGAGGCGTAGTGCTGAAGCCAAATTCTGAGGTGCGGAGTGCGCGGAGCGGGCTGGCGGCGGAGGGCGCGGTTGGCGTTTTCAATCGGGAGGGAGTCGCAGACTCTGAGCTCCAGATACAGGCGAGTCTTTAGGGACCCAGACTCAAACGGGAGAAGCGGGACTGTCTGGCTTCGGTCAGAGCGAGTGCAGCTTTCTCTCCGAGCTTTGCAGCGGGTGCTGGGACTCAGAGAGGCAGAGCCCCTGGGGACAGGACTGAGAGCCGCCATAACTGCTCTCTCCAGCCCGCCCTACCCAAGCCCTGCACAGAGGCATTTGCCGGATAGCCTCAGGCAAAGGCTAGATTAGCACCTCCCTAGAGGACAGAAGTTCTCTCACTGCTGACACAGCTGATTCTCATAGCCACTTGGCCTGGAGGTCAAACCCTCCCTGGTATTAGCTACAACAATCAAGGTTTAACTATAAGACTGCGAACAAAGACCACTAGGGGGTGCACCAAGGAAGCATAACAAAATGCGGAGACAAAGAAACAGGACAAAAATGTCAATGGAAGATATAGAGTTCAGAACCACACTTTTAAGGTCTCTCAAGAACTGTTTAGAAGCCGCCGATAAACTTAATGAGATCTACAAGAAAACTAATGAGACCCTCGATGTTATATTGGGGAACCAACTAGAAATTAAGCATACACGGACTGAAATAACGAATATTATACAGACTCCCGACAGCAGACCAGAGGAGCGCAAGAATCAAGTCAATGATTTGAAATGCGAGGAAGCAAAAAACACCCAACCGGAAAAGCAAAATGAAAAAAGAATCCAAAAATGCGAGGATAGTGTAAGGAGCCTCTGGGACAGCTTCAAGCGTACCAACATCAGAATTATAGGGGTGCCAGAAGATGAGAGAGACCAAGATATTGAAAACCTATTTGAAGAAATAATGACAGAAAACTTCCCCCACTTGGTGAAAGAAATGGACTTACAGGTCCAAGAAGCGCGGAGAACCCCAAACAAAAGGAATCCAAAGAGGACCACACCAAGACACATCATAATTAAAATGCCAAGAGCAAAAGACAAAGAGAGAATCTTAAAAGCAGCAAGAGAAAGAAACTCAGTTACCTACAAGGGAATACCCATACGACTGTCAGCTGATTTCTCAACAGAAACTTTGCAGGCCAGAAGGGAGTGGCAAGAAATATTCAAAGTGATGAATACCAAGAACCTACAACCAAGATTACTTTATCCAGCAAAGCTATCATTCAGAATTGAAGGTCAGATAAAGAGCTTCACAGATAAGAAAAAGCTAAAGGAGTTCATCACCACCAAACCAGGATTATATGAAATGCTGAAAGGTATCCTTTAAGAAGAGGAAGAAGAAGAAAAAGGTAAAGATACAAATTATGAACAACAAATATACATCTATCAACAAGTGAATCTAAGAATCAAGGGAATAAATAATCTGATGAACAGAATGAACTGGTGATTATAATAGAATCAGGGACATAGAAAGGGAATGGACTGACTATTCTTGGGGGGGGGAAAGGGGTGTGGGAGATACGGGAAGAGAATGGACAAAAATCGTGCACCTATGGATGAGGACAGTGGGTGGGGAGTGAGGGCGGAGGGTGGGGCGGGAACTGGGAGGAGGGGAGTTATGGGGGGGGGGAGAGGAACAAATGTAATAATCTGAACAA
This sequence comes from Myotis daubentonii, assembly GCF_963259705.1. Taxonomy (NCBI): domain Eukaryota; kingdom Metazoa; phylum Chordata; class Mammalia; order Chiroptera; family Vespertilionidae; genus Myotis; species Myotis daubentonii. The sequence goes on from NC_081855.1 coordinate 4,859,227, forward strand.
TAAAGATTTAATTAAAAAAAAAATTTGAATCTGCCTGGTGAACACCACAGGCTCCATCCTAATGACGCCCCTGAGATCCTGCCAAACCCAATTCTCACACTGCTAGAGGCTCTTTCGGGGCCACACAGCCAGCCTGGGCCACGCTCTAGTCTTCCTTAAAGAACTCTCAAGTTCTGCAGGCCTTGGTGTGTCCAGTGCCTTTTGCCAAGTGGACCCAAACAGCACTGCTGCCAAATCTAAACCTGCATTAACCTAGTAAACAAAACTCACCCCACCCTGTGACTCTGAGACCCCACCTCACACAACTCAGGTACCAGCAGAGGCTCTTGCAGCGGCTGTGCCTCACGGGCAGTCACCAGGTGGCAGCAGGACTCAGGAGCCCTACGTCTTCTGCTAAGCAGCCCAAGGCCTCAATGGGAAAAAACTAAAAGCATGTCCCCTAAGAACAGGAACAAGACAGGAATGTCTGCTTTCACCACTCTTATTCAACATAGTACTGGAAGCCCCAGCCACAGCGATCGGACAAAAAGAAGAAATAAAAGGCATCCAAATTGGAAAGGAGGACGTAAAACTCTCATTTTTTTACTGATGATGTGATATTGTACATAGAAAACCCTAAAGCCTCCACCAGAATACTACTAGATTTTAATAAATGAATTTAGCCATGTAGCAAGATACAAAATCAACACCCAAAAATCGATGGCTCTTTTATACACCAATAATGAATACTCAGAAAGAGAGACTAAACAAGCAATCCCATTTACTATTACAACAAAAAAATTAAGATAATTAGGAATAAACTTAACCAAGGAGATAAAAGACTTTTACTTGGAAAACTACAGGATGTTGAAAAAAGAGATAGAAGGAGATATAAACAAGTGAATTGGTAGAATCAACATCGTTAAAATGTCCATACTACCCAAGGCCATCTACAGATTCAATTCAATCCCTATTAAAATACCAATAGCATATTTCACAGATCTAGAACAAATACTCCAAAAATTTATATGGAATCAAATAAGACCCCAAATAGCTGCAGCAATCTTGAGAAAGAAGAACAAAGTTGGAGGAATCACAATACCAGATATCAGGTTATACTACAAAGCTCCGTAACCAAAACAGCCTGGTACTGGCACAAAAACAGACCAGTGGAACAGAACAGAGACCCCAGAAATTGACCCAAACCATTACGCTCAATTAATATTTGACAAAGGAGGCAAGAGCATACAATGGAGTCAAGACAGTCTCTTCAATAAATGATGTTGGGAAAATTGGATAGATACATGGAAAAAAATGACACTAGACCACCAACTTACACCATACACAAGAATAAACTCAAAATGGATGAAAGACTTAAATGTAAGTCGAGAAACCATAAAAATCCTAGGAGAAACCATAGGCAGGAAAATCCCAGACATCTCTCATAGCATGTTTACAGATACATCTCCTAGGGCAAAGGAAACTAAGGAGAAAATAAACAAATGGGACTATATCAAACTAAAAAGCTTCTGCACAACAAAAGAAACAATCAACAAAATGAAAAGGAAGAACATATTTGGCAATAATACATCTGATAAAGGGTTAATAACCAAAATATAAAAGGAACTCATATAACAAAAGGAAGACAAACAATCCAATTACAAAATGGGCAAAGGACCTAAATGGACACTTCTCCAAGGTGGACACACAGATGGCCAAGAGACATATGAAAAAATGCTCAAAGTCTCTGATCATCAGAGATAGAAATTAAAACAACAATGGGATTCACCTCACACCTGTCAGAATGGCTACCATCAACAAATGACAAATGTTGCAAGGATCTAGAGAAAAGGGAACCCCAGTACACTGCTGGTGGGAATGCAGGTTGGTGCAGCCATCATGGAAAACAGTATGGAGCTTCCTCAAAAAATTAAATATGGAACTGCCATTTGATCCAGTGACCCCACTTCTAGGAATATATCCTAAGAAACCCAAAACACAAATCAGAAAGAATATGTGCATCCCTATGTTCATAGCAGCATAATTTACAATATCCAAGATCTGGAAATAACCAAGTGCCCATCAGTAGATGAGTGGATAAAAGCTGTGGTACATTTACACCATGGGATACTATGCAGCAGTAAAAAAGGGGATCTCCTACCCTTTGAGACAGCATGGAGAAACCTGGAGAGTATCATGCTAAGTGAAATAAGTCAGTCAGAGAAAGACAAGTATCACATGATCTCACTCATATATAAAATCTAAGTAACAAAATAAACTGATGAACAGAGTGGACCCAGAGACACAGAATCATGGAACAGAAAGCAGAATCTCAGAGAGAAGGCGGGGCAGGTGGGTAGGTGGGAGGTAATCAACCAAAGACCTGGTACGTATATATGCATAACCCATGCACACTGACAATTAGGTGGTGAAAGCCTGGGGCAGGGAGCATGGGCAGATTGGAGGGGCTTAATGGGGGAAAAAGGAGACATATTTAATACTTCCAACAAAAAATTTTTTAAGTGTTTTTATGAAACCATCAACAAAACCAAAGGACAACATACTAATTGGGAGAAATATTCACCATTAATACATCTGGTAAGGGATTAATATCCCAAATAGATAAGAAACTCTTACAACTTAAATACACACACACACACAAAATCAAATTAGACATATGAAAAGATGGCGAACAGACATATGAAAAGATGCTTAACTTCACTAATTATCAGAAAAATACACATTAATGCCCAGCCAGGCATGGCTCAGTGGCTGAGTGTCTACCTATGAACCGGTGGTTGAGGTCGCGATTTGATTCCCAGTCAGGGCACATGCTAGGGTTGTGGGCTCAATCCCCAGTGTGGGGCGTGCAGGAGGCAGCCGATCAATGATTCTGTCTCATCACTGATCTATCTCTCTCTCGCTCTCTCTCTCTCTCTCTCTCTCTCTCTCCTCCTTCGTATCTGAAATCAATAAAAATATGTATTTTTTAAAAGAAAAATACAAATTAATTCAGAATGTGTTATCACCTCATACCTGTCAGAATGGCTATCATCAATAAATCAACAAACAACAAATACTGTCGAGGATGTGGACAAAAAGGAACCTTGGTCCCCTGTTGGTGGAAATGCAGATTGGTGCAGTCACTATGGAAAACAGTATGAAAGTTCCTCACAATTCCGTTTCTGGGTATTTTTCTGCAGAAATCCAAAACATTAATTTGAAAAGATAGTATGTACACCTATGTTTGTAGTAGGGTTATTTACAATAGCCAATACATGAAACAACCTAGTGGTCATCAATAGATGATTGGATAAAAAAGTGGTGGTACATATATATGATGGAATATTACTTGGCCATAAAAAAGAACAAAATCTTACCACTTATAACATGGATGGACCTAGAGGGTATAATGCTAAATGAAATAAGTCAGACAGAGAAAAACAAATACCATATTATTTCACTTATATGTGGAATCTAAAGAACAAAATAAATGAAAAAAAATAGACTCAGGTTGCCAGAGGGGAGGGGTTGGGGGACTAAAAGAGGGGAAGGGATTAAGAAGAATAAGTTGGCGGCTACACAACAGTCTTGGGGATATAAAGTGCAGCACAGGGAATGGAGTCAGCACTACTGCAATAACTGTGTGTGATGCCGGGGATACCAGACGTATCAGGAAATCACTTCGTAAAAATATACATCAATTGTATTCATTTAACCTAATTCATCTAAAATATCATTCAAATTTGTAATCAATATAACAAAAATTAATGAGACATAATCATTCTGTCCTTCCTATGAAGTATTCAAAATCCAGTGTGCACTTTACATGATAGCACACCTCAACTCAGACTGGCCATGTTTCAAGAGCTCAACAGCTCCATGTGGCTACCATAATGAACAGTATCAGGCAATTTTTTAAATTCCTTTTACAGTACTTTATTTTTTATTTTTTTGTTAATCCTCACCTGAGGATATTTTTCCATTGATTTTTAGGGAGAGTGGGCCAGAGAGGGAAAGACAGAGAGAAACACTGATGTAAGAGGGACACATCAATTGGCTGCCCCCTGCATGAGCCTCCACCAGGGCCTGGATCGAGAAGGAGCTTGCAACCAAGGGCTAGCCAGCGGTTCTCACCTGTGGGTCGCAACCCCTTTGGGGGTGTAACGACCCTTTCACAGGGGTCGCCTAAGACCATCCTGCATATCAGATATTTACATTACGATTCATAACAGTAGCAAAATTACAGTTATGAAGTAGCAACGAAAATAATTTTATGGAGGAGAAACCAAGATGGCAGCATAGGTAAACACCGGAAATTGCTGCCTCACACAACAACTTCAAAAATACAACTAAAAGACAAAACGGACATCACCCAGAACCACAGGAAGGCTGGCTGAGTGGAAATTCTACAACTAGAAGGAAAGAGAAAAGCACACTGAGACTCAGAGGAGGTGCGGAAGTAAAGTGCAGAGGTACGGAGGTGCACGTGAAAAGGGCTGGCAACGGAGGACGCTGGTGTCTTTTTCAATCAGGAGGGAGTCTCAAGCTCCCGACTGCTCTGAACTCCTGTTCCAGGCGAGTCTCTGGGGACCCAGACTCATATGGGGAGAAACTGGACTATCTGGCATCGGTCGGAACTCGAGGGCAGCTTTCTCTCAGAGGTGCTTGCAGCGATTACCAAGACACTGAGACACGGGGTCTCTTAGGGTAGGACTGAGAAGCAGCCATTGCTGCTTACTCCGCCCTGTTGACCCCCTGAGACTCCGCCCCACCCAAGCTGCGCACAGAGGCTTTTGCATATGAAAGGCCAGGCCCTTTGCAACCTGAAAATTACCTAACAAACTGCAGCTGGGTCAGAGAGGCTCAGAACTTCTAAAAGAAGGCACAAGGACCCACAGCAGCTTGCAGTGCTTCACAGCTGGGCCTCATCTGGGCACCTCCAAACCCCAATCAAAGAAGAGGAATCTGCAGATCTCTCCATAGCTCCTGCTGGGTAACCTCAGGCAGAGGCTAAATTACCACTTCCTTAGAGATCCAAGAGCCAGTGTACCGAGTGGTGAGAGTGGGACCATCCAGATTACAACTCCTCAGATCCATAAGGGACACACTCAGGGAGCAGACTCAGTGAGCACCAAAGCCCCACTGAAGCAAGTCTTGCCCCAGAAGGGTGTCTCCAGCACAGAAGTTGTCCCACTGCAGACACAGCTGATTCTCACAGCCAATTGGCCTGGAGGTCAATTCCTCCCAGTGATACCTACAACAATCAAGACTTAACTACAACAAGACTGTGCACAAAGCCCAAAAAGGGGTGCACGAAGAATGTCCACCTCCGGTAATTGGGGAGGCTGAGCCACTGAGCCGTATAGGACACCTCGCACAGAAAGCCACTCTATCAAACAGGGAAGCATAAAAAATGTGGAGACAAAGAAACAGGTCACAAATGACAGAAATGGAGGAAAGCTGGATATAGAGTTCAAAACCATACTTATAAGGTTTTTCAAGAATTTTCTAGAAACCACTGATAAATTTAGTAAGACCATCAATAAGTCTAATGAGACTGCCGATAAATTTAGTAAGACCCTCAAGAATATGAAAAAGGACCAAGCAGAAATTAAGCATACACTGAATGAAATAAAGAGTATCATACAGAGTTCCAACAGCAGACTAGGGGATCCCAAGAATCAAGTCAAAGATTTGATATGAAGAAGCAAAAAACACCCAACCAGAAAAGCAAAAAGAAAAAAGAATCCAAAAATATGAAGATAGTGTAAGGAGCCTCTGGGACAACTTCAAGCATACCAACATCTGAATTATAGGGGTGCCAGAAGAAGAGAGAGAGCAAGATATTGAAAACCTATTTGAAGAAATAATGACAGAAAACTTCCCCTACCTGGTGAAAGAAATAGACTTACAACTCCAGGAAGTGCAGAGAACCCCAAACAAAAGGAATCCAAAGAAGACCACACCAAGACACATCATAATTAAAATGCCAAGAGCAAAAGACAAAGAGAGAATCTTAAAAGCAGCAAGAGAAAGAAACTCAGTTACCTACAAAGGAGTACCCATTCGACTGTCAGCTGATTTCTCAACAGAAACTTTGCAGGCCAGAAGGGAGTGGCAAGAAATATTCAAAGTGATGAATAGCAAGAACCTACAACCAAGATTACTTTATCCAGCAAAGCTATCATTCAGAACTGAAGGTCAGATAAAGAGCTTCACAGATAAGAAAAAGCTAAAGGAGTTCATCACCACCAAACCAGGATTATATGAAATGCTGAAAGGTATCCTTTAAGAAGAGGAAGAAGAAGAAAAAGGTAAAGATACAAATTATGAACAACAAATATGCATCTATCGACAAGTGAATCTAAGAATCAAGTGAATAAATAATCTGATGAACAGAATGAACTGTTGATTATAATAGAATCAGGGACATAGAAAGGGAATGGACTGACTATTCTTGGGGGGAAAGGGGTGTGGGAGATTCGGGAAGAGACTGGACAAAAATCGTGCACCTATGGATGAGGACAGTGGGTGGGGAGTGAGGGCGGAGGGTGGGGCGGGAACTGGGAGGAGGGGAGTTATGGGGGGGGGGAAGAGGAACAAATGTAATAATCTGAACAATATAGATTTAATAAAAAAATAAAATAAAATACAGTACATTGGGAGACAGAGGGTGTGGGCCTTCTTTGGGGGAATATGGTTGAGCCCACGCTTCCCAGAGAATAAAGGCAAGTGCTTAGTTACAATCCATAAAATAAAATCAGTTATTTACACAGTATTGCCATGAATATACACACATTTTAAATGCATATAATTATTTCATATTTCACAATAGGATTTTTTTTTGTTACTCATTTTTTCATGTTTCATTATAACCTTTTAAAGATGCCTTTTATTTGTCACTAAAGGCCTGGCGCATGAAATTCATGTGCGGGCACGGTCTCTAAGCCTGGCCTGTGATCAGGGCCATCTTCCCCAGCTGCCCACAGCCGGCCCCGCCCTCCACCCGCCGCCTACCCCTGGTTCCCCATTCGCCATCGGGTGATCGAAGCCTGCGGCCAGGGAAAAGGACCAAGAGGTGGTCAGTGCGCTTCATAGTGACTGGTCCAGCAGTCGTTCTGCCGTTAAGGTCAATTTGCATATTACCCTTTCATTATATAGAATGATTTTACCTTTTTCATTGCAAAATTGCCTACAGGCAATTGTTTATTTGGCAAAAATGTTTGGGGGAAAAATGCTCGCAGCAAAGATGTCTATGGAAAAGCTGATTATGGCAGAAGTACCTAGAACCAGCACAAACAGGGAACAGGGAGAGGTTAAATAACTTGACCAAAATCAGACACAATGAGTAATGTGAACAGTGAGAGTGCTGCAAACCTGCTGGCCTGACTCCCATGACCAAGTAAGCTCTTCACACTTCGGTCTCCTTTCTAACACTATTGCTCTGCAACATCAAACACAGAGTTCATATCATAGACACAGCACTGTCAAGCTAACTTAAACATGCTACACCAATACTAGCGCCTATATGAGTGAATTAAACTTCTGTTAATGAAGGAAACTCATTTTCTAATGAGGGCTCTGCACTGACAAGCTGCCATTCATTCTGACCCCAGAGAAAGGTGCTTTTATCTACATCACTAAGAATGTCAAGGAACTCAAGGCTGAGACTGAGTCTTCCAGCTTCCACTCCTTCCCACCAGTAGTGAGTAAAAGTTCCTGTCTCACTGCTTTCTACTGGAGAATGACATTTAAAAATTTTTTAACCAAATTTACTTGTTTTTAAAAAAGAGAATCTGAGTTGGGAACAATACAAAAACACATGTGTAATAAACTACCAAATTCAGGGTAATGGTTGTCTCTAAAGGGGAAGGCAGGAATGAGCTACAGAAGGACTTTCAGAGCCTCACCTGTATTTATAATTTCTTTTCTTTAATTGTGGGAGTGGAGGATACCAGTGTTTTTTTGTTTTTAAATATTTTTATTGATTTTAGAGAGGAAGGGAGAGAAAGAGAGAGAAACATTAATGATGAGAGAGAATCATTGATCAGCTGCCTCCTGCATGCCCCCCACCAGGGATTGAGCCCAAAACCCAGGCATGTGCCCTTGACTGGAGTCAAACCCACGACCCTAAGTCCGCAGGCTGGTGCTCTATCCACCGAGCCAAACTGGCTAGGGCACCAGTGTTCTTTATATTATTTTCTACACAGCTTTTGAATTTCATCTGTATTTTACGTTTTGTTGTTGTTGTTATTCCTCACCTAAGGATATTTTTTCCATCAATTTTAGAGAAAATGGAAAGAATGGAGGAAAGAACGCAGTGTAGAGAGAGGGAGAAGAGGAGGGGGAGAGAGGAGAGAGAGAGAGAAAAAGAGAAACATTGATGTTGGAGACACATCAATTGGTTGCCTCCCACACACTCCCCAAACCTGCAACTAAGGTACATGCCATTGACTGGGAATCGAACCCATGACCCTTCGGTGCACAGGATGACACTGTAACAACTGAGATACCAGCCAGAGCCAATCTCACTTTAAACTGCATTCCCTATTTACTAGGTGAAACCGAACATCTTTAATATGTTGCTTCTCTTTGGTATACTGTCCATACTTTTTGTGGGTATATTTATCAACGTCTGAGTGTTTTTACCATCAATTCCCATGATCTATTTATAGGTTGAATTATAAGCCTTTCACGATATTTTTGCATATTTCTCTTGCATCTTTAAGGGGTAATCAAATAGATGCTTACCTCCTCTAACATCATTTAAAAAAAAAATACTGTTGCCCAGCCAGTGTGGCTCAGTGGTTGAACATCGACCTATGAACCAGGGGGTTACAGTTCTATTTGTGGTCAGGGTGGGTGTGGGCTTGCTCCCCAGTGGGGGGCATGCAGGAGGCAGCCAATCAGTGATTCTCTCTCATCACTGATGTTTCTCTCGCTCCCTTTCCCTTTCTCTCTGAAATCAATAAAAATATATTTTTTAAAAATACTTCTGAGAGACACAATTTGACCTGAATGGTTATCCTATATGTACACATTTTGGACAGAGAATTTCAAAAATGATCTAATACTAAAATCTTATCTCTGTGCCACAAAATATTGCCAATGTTACTTTTAATCCCTTATAACATTTTTTAATTTACATAAAACACTCACATTAATCAACATATTCTTGGATTCATTCTCCCATTACAGTTTTATTTTCATTATGAAAGAAACACCAGGGGCTCAAGGTTCACTGATGGCAACCCCTGAGGAAGAGAAATCTATTTGATTTCTTTCTCTCTGGGGAAGGGGACCCACCTCTCCAACACAGTGAAGGGAGGCATACAAAAGTAAGTAGCGATACACAGTGTAGTATGAGAACAGACTATAGTTAGTCAGCAAAGTGACTATAATTAACCATTGTGGACCAGTAGTTTTATTGCTAGCTTTACCCATTGGCCAGATAAGTTTCTACTGAACGAGTACAAAACAACATTTTACATAAATGTTAAAGGCACGCTTTAAAATTAAATACCCATTGCCTTTTGAAGTTATTTATTACATGTTCTTACAAGCTAATATCTTTTTAAAATATGATACTTTGTAAAACACTATGTAATATGAAGCGAGAATTCTCGTGATCCGTCCGCAATGTGTTAAGCAAATACACAAATATTTATTGAATATTTCTATATATAAGTGCAGAAAACACAGACAGCATTTCAGAAGTAACTCTCAGAATTAAACAGACTAGAGTACATCTTTATTGAACACTGACACACACAAAAATTACCTTGCAAATAATCTGCCAGGTCTCCACCATTGCAATACTGATATATAAAAGAAAGAGTAATTAAAATAAGGACAACAGTTCAAGATTAATCCAATCCACTACCAGTTAATTTTAATTAAAAATTCACTTGTATGTAATGTAAGTCTAGTCTGAAAAACATAAGTATAAAAGCAAAAAATTTTAAGACTATTTTCCTTATAAATAGAATCTAAATCACTGAATCAACTTTATTAATTCAAAATTTCAAATAATTATATACTCTCAATTTTAAAGTGCATATTAATCAAAAGGAATTGAAATAAATTACGCAGAAACTTATATACTACCTACCTCCATCACCAGGAAGACAGAGTTGGGTAATTCCTGAAAAGTAAACAACATAAAATATCATTTAGATTAGAAAAAAAAATTAAGCACAAATTTAAAAAGTAACTTTAACAAAAATACTATACTTGTTCATTATTAAACAAATAAAAATAAATCACAATATCCACTAGCAAGTGTAATTTTAAATCCCCACCAGAGTGATTTAAGCATCTCAGCTTCAAAGCCAAATCAAATTTTGCTGACACTAATGTAGTCATCAAGAAGTTCAATTCTGGTCGTGGGAAGAACGAAAGAAAAACTCATCTTTTGGTCACGGTTATGGTTATGGGTATGATAAATTTACCATACCCATAACCATAACCAGAGTCCTCAGGGAAGCACTTCTACTTTGAAGGTTCATGGTCTGGAACAACGACTTGGTAATCCTGCCTCCAACACTAAATGCACAGCTTCTGGAATACATCATCCAGGATACTTCATTTTTGTTTTTCTGGTTTTTATGTTTATTTGGAGGCAATCCCATTATCTGGGAATTTTTAGGAATTCTCTTGAAAACATTTCATCACATCTTGGTAACAAACTGATTTGAGAAATTTTACCCAGTCTCTCAAATTAATATAGCTCCAGTTCTGTTGCTTGGTTAAGCAATTCAATGACTGATTAGCTAATTCTTCAAAAACAATTTTTATAATGTTAATTAAATTTTAAATTGGGCTTCCGCTTCCGTATGGCTTAACTTGAGCCACTGTTCAAATGTGACTCAAGAGATAACCCTTCCAAGTAGCACTTGGCTTCACCAAGATCCTAAATTCAAGAGTAAGGTATTCTGTGGGACTCTCCCCCTCCTCATATGGGAGTCCGTTCTGTGGGACTCTTCCCCCACCCGACATGGGAGTCTGTGCAGTGAGATTCTTCTCCTCCCCATATGGGAGTCTGTACTTGTTCTTCAATAAAGCTCCACCTCTGCTATACAAAATAAAGACAGTAAGGTATTCTATGGAAAAAGGAGCAATAGGGCAACAAGAGGCAGATGTAGGGCAGTATTCCTGAGTGTGAGGTCCACGGCGAATTATGTGGTACTGGCTCACAATGAAATAACTACAGAAATTAAGAGTAAGAATTGTTTACAGTTTAAAGTAATTTAACAAAATAATTTTTTGCCTGTTAAACCTAATAATAAAAACTTTGGACCATTTGTAGGACCTTTTACATTTCATTGTCAAAGTTCATTTTTATTGGATTTTATAAAAGTACTAGAGGCCCGGTGCACAAAAATTTGTGCACTCGAGGGGGGTCCCTCAGCCCGGACTGTGCCCTCTTGCAGTCTGGGACCCCTCGGGGGATGTCCACCTGCTGGCTTAGGCCCGCTCCTCGGGGGGATCGGGCCTAAGCTGGAACTCAGACATCCCTCTGGCAGCCCGGAAGCCCTCGGGGGATGTCCACTTGCCAGTGGAGAGCAGGCCTAAGCTGTAGTCGGACATCAATAGCGCTGCTGAGGCGGGAGAGGGTCCCACCACCGCCGCTGGGCTGGCAGCTGGCAGCTGGCAGCCTGACTTGTGGCTGAGCAGAGCTCCCCCTGTGGGAGCGCACTGACCACCAGGGGACAGCTCCTGCACTGAGTGTCTGCCCCCTGGTGGTCAGTGTGTGTCATAGTGACCAGTGATTCCCAGTTGTTCTGCTGTTAGGGTCAATTTGCATATTATCCTTTTATTATATAGGATAGAGGCCTGGTGCATGGGTGAGAGCCGGCTGGTTTGCCCTGAAGGGTGTCCTGGATCAGGGTGGGGGTCCCACTGGGGTGCCTGGCCAGCCTGGGTGAGGGGCTGATGACCGTTTTCAGGCTGGCCATGCCCCACAGCAACCCAAGCTCCCAGCCTCTCCTTTTTTTCTTTTTTTCCTTTTTTTCAGCGCCTCCTTGAGCAGAAGCCAGGGCAGGCTGGAAGCAGGTATCTGGGACTTATTTATCTTCTATAATTGAAACTTTGTAGCCTTGAGGGGCAGGAAGCTTGCCTTCCTCCATTGCCGGGGGCAACCCAAGCCTCCTGCTCGCTCCAGCTCAGTGGCCACCGCTATCTTAGCTGGGTTAATTTGCATACTCGCTCCTGATCGGCTGGTGGGCGTGGCTTGTGGGTGCGGCGGAGTGACGTTTATTTGCATCTTTCTCTTTTATTAGTGTAGATCAGTTCACACAGATTAGAAATAAAAACTGGTTTCTCACAACAGCTACTTCAGGGTGACCAGGTCGGCAGGGGGGTTAGTGAGGGATGACCAAACGACTGAGCAGCAGGCTGCGTGAGGCGACCAGGCTGGTGGAGGGGCCGTGAGGGGCGACCAGGCCGGCCGGGGGGGCAGTTGGGGGTGATAAGTCTGGCAGGAGGGGCAGTGAGGGGCGACTAGGCTGGCGGGGAGGGGGGGGCAGTTGGGGACAACCAAGCTGGCAGAGAGGGGCAGTTAGGAGCAACCAGGCCGGCAAGGAGGGGGCTGTTGGGGGTGACCATGACAGCAGGGGGGGCAATTAGGGGCAACCAGGCAGGCAGGCAGGCAATTAGGAGCCAGCAGTCCAGGATTGTGAGAGGGATGTCCAACTGCCGATTTAGGCCCGATACCCAGGATTGGGCCTAAACCGGCAGTCGGACATCCCCCAAGGGGTCCCAGATTGGAGAGGGTGCAGGATGGGCTGAGGGGACCCCCCCTCCATGAATGAATTTCTTGCACCGGGCCTCTAGTTCAATAAATAGGATGAAAAAAGTGTCCATCTTTAATGAAACCAACAAGTCATCAATAAACAAACTGAAGTTCAAATGACACTGGAGCACCAGGGAACAACTTGAAGAGAGACTTGTTGGGTCAGAAAAGCTGAGAAATGGGGCCAGTATAACCTGTGAGCCAGACCACAGAGGTTTTTCCGAAGCTGCACACGTTTATCCTCCTTTCCTAATATCAGGGAATCTTCGCTCCCAACTACCCCTCCATGTTGCCATCAACAAAATTAAACATCATGAATTTCATTTAATTATTTTACTACTCAAATGCCTTAAAAAGTTAAAAACCAAAATCTCCAAAAAGAAAAAATTAAGATACTATTATGAATGTTATGCCAGTATTCCAAAATTTAGATGAAACATTAACAAACAATTTAAAGAAAAACACAACTTACTAAAATTGACAATAGAAAATTTGAAAAGGCCCATATTCATTAAAGAAATTAAATAATTTACAACCTTTCCACACAAAACTACCCCTTGTAATCCCACTCAAAATCCAAAGTTTTGTGCATGTGTGGGAATTGACAAGCTTATTCTAAAATTTATGTGGAACTACAAAATGTGAAAGAATAACTAAGTATAATCTAGAAAAAGAAAAGTTGGAGGACTTATACTACTAGATAGCCAGGCTTACTATAAAACTACAGTAAGGGCCCTAACCGGTTTGGCTCAGTGGATAGAGCATCGGCCTGAGGACTGAAGGGTCCCAGGTTCGATTCCGGTCAAGGGCATGTACCTTGGCTGCAGGCACATCCCCAGCAGGTTGTGTGCAGGAGGCAGCTGATCGATGTTTCTCTTTCACTGATGTTTCTCACTCTCTATCCCTTTCCCTTCCTCTCTATAAAAATCAATAATATACCCCCCCCCCCCAAAAAAAAGAACTGCAGAGAGAAACCAAGATGGTGGTATAGGTAATCACCTATACTTGCTGCCTCTCACAACCACATCGAAACAGCAGAACAACTACCACCCAGAACTGCAGGAAAGCTGTATGAGTGGAAATTCTACAACTAGAGAGGTGAAGAAAGTGCACTGAGACTGGTAAGAGGTGCGGAGGCGCGGAAAGTACCGGCACCTGGATGTGCTGTTCTTTAAACCGGGAGGGAGATACAAGCTCCCACTTACTCTGAATTCCAGTTACAGGCGAGGCTCTGGGGGACCCAGACACATACAGGGAGAACTGGACTGTCTGGAATTGGGACAGGAACGTGAGGGCAGCTTACTCTTAGAAGTACTCGCAGCAATCATTGTTCCTGCACGGGTGCGCGGGATGCGGAGAACCAGGGACTTCTCTGGCTCAGGGAAGCCATTGCTGTTTGTTCCACCTTGGTAATTCCCAGAGACCCCACCCCACCCAATTTACAACCCCACCCAAGCTGTGTGCATCAGCTTTTGCATATGAAAGGCCTGTCCTTTCGCCTAAAACAAACTGCAGCTGGGTCAGAGAGCCCCAGAGATTCCAAAAGAAGGCCCACTACCTGGCAGTAGTAGCAGCCTTGCTTCACAGCTGGGCCTCGTCTGGGCACTTCCAAACCCATACAAAGAGGAGGAATCTGCAGATCTCTCTGTAGCTCCTGCTGGGCGGCCCCAGACAGTGGCTGACCTTGGACCTCCTTGGAGAAGATAACGGATTACAACTCTTCACATCCATAAGAGACACACTCAAGGGGCAGACTTAGTGAGCACCAAAGCCCTACTGAAGCAAGTCCTGCCCCATAAGCGTGTCTCCTGCGCAACAGATCTTCCAGCATAGACACAGCTGGTCACCTCAGCCAATTGGCCTGGAGGTCAATTCCTCCCAGTGATACCAACAGCAATCAAGGGTTAACTACAACAAGACTGGGCAAACATCCCACAAAGGGGTGCTCCAAGAGTGACTGGGGAGGCTGAGCCACTGGGTCCTGTAGGACACCAACCACAAAAGGCCACTCTATCAACTCAAGGAAACTTAGTAGGTACCCAGTACATAGAAACAAACACAAGGAAGCAGCCAAAATACAGAGACAAAGAAACAGGTCACAAATGAATGAAATGGATGAAAGCAAAATACTGGATATAGAGTTCAAAACCTCGGTTATAATGTTACTCAAGAATCTTCTAGAAACCTCCGAGAAATTTAGTGAGACCCTCAAGGATATGAAAAAAGACCAAGCAGAAATTAAGCATACACTGACTGAAATAAAGAATAATATACAAAGATCCAACAGCAGACTAGAGGATCCCAAGAATCAAGTCAAAGATTTGAAATGCAAAGAAGCAAAATCACCCAATCAGAAAAGCAAAAACGAAAAAGAATCCAAAAATATGAAGATAGTGTAAGGAGCCTCTGGGACAACTTCAAGCGTACCAACATCCGAATTATGGGGGTGCCAGAAGAAGAGAGAGCAAGATATTGGAAACATATTTGAAGAAATATTCACAGAAAACTTCCCCTACCTGGTGAAAGAAATAGACTTACAAGTCCCGGAAGCACAGAGAACCCCAAACAAGAGGAATCTAAAGAGGACCATACCAAGACACATCATAATTAAAATGCCAAGGGCAAAAGACAAAGAGAGAATCTTAAAAGCAGCAAGAGAAAGAAAGTCAGTTACCTACAAGGGAGTACCCATACGACTGTCAGCTGATTTCTCAACAGAAACCATGCAGGCCAGAAGGGAGTGGCAAGAAATATTCAAAGTGATGAATACCAAGAACCTACGACCAAGATTACTGAACCAAGCAAAGCTGTCATTCAGAATTGAAGGTCAGATAAAGAGCTTCACAGACAAGAAAAAGCTAAAGGAGTTCATTACCACCAAACCAGTATTATATGAAATGCTGAAGGGTATTCTCTAAGAAGAGGAAGAAAAAGGTAAAGATAAAAATTATAAACAACTAAGTGACAACAAATACATATCTATCGACAAGTGAATCTAAAAATCAAGTAAATAAGAAATCTGAAGAACAGAATAAACTGGTGAATATAATAGAATCAGGGGCATAGATAGGGAGTGGACTGACAATTCTCGAGGGGTAAGGGTGTGTGGGGGGATACAGGAAGAGATTGGACAAAAATCTTACACCTATGGATGAGGACAATGGGGTGGGGTGGGAACCGGGTGAAGGGGAGCTATGGGGGGGAAAAAGAGGAACAACTGTAATAATCTGAACAATAAAAATTTATTTAAAAAAAAACCTACAGTAAGGAAAACTGTGAGGTAAAGGCAAGGGGACAGAAAACAGTCTAGAAACAGGCCCAAACATATGTGGTCACTAATTTGTGAAAAAACAGACATTACAGTACAGAAGAAAAAGGAATGTTGTTTAGTAAATGGATCAACTGACTACCCATTTGTAAGAGTAAATGAATCTTGACCCCTAAACCTCATGCCACATACAAAAATCATTTCCAGGTAATTTATAGCACTAAATGTGAAAGATAAAACAATAAGAACTCGGGTAGGGGGCGGTGTAGAATATCTTCATGACCCTGGTGTAGGCAAAGTTTTCTTAAGTTATGACACAAAGCCATTAAATAGAAAAGAAACATCAGCCCTGGCTGGTGTGGTTTATGGTTAAAAGGGTCTCAGGTTTGATTCCCAGCCAAGGGCATGTATCTATCTACCTGGATTGCGGGTTTGATTCCCCAGCCCTGTTCGGGGCAACCAATTATGTGTCTCTTTCACATTGGTGTTTCTCTCTCCCTCTCTTTCTCTCTCCCCAAACCCTCCCTTCCACTCTCTCTAAAAATCAATGGAAGAAATATCCTTGGATGAGGATGAACAAAACAAAAACAAAATAACAGAAACAAAACACTGGACCATATTAAATTTAATAATTTCTAGTCATTAAAAAATAAACCATTAAGACAGTAAGAGGCATGTCACAACGTGGATAAGTCATTTATAACATACTAAAGGCCCGATGTATGAAATTTGTGCAAGAGTAGGCCTTCCGTCCCCCAGCTGCCAGCACCGGCTTCCCTCTGGCACCCGGAACCCTGGCTTCCCTCCTGCCACTGGCAGGCACTTGGGACCAGGGCAGCCCTGGCTTTGTCCCGAAGGTCATCCAGAAGGATGTCCGGAAGGACGTCTGGTCTAATGAGCATATTATGCTTTTAGTATTATAGATATATCTGGCAAAGGATTTATATCCACAATACATAAAGAACTCTAACAATTAGTAACAAAAAGACAACCCAATAGGAAAACAGGTAAGAGACTTACATAGGAATTTCAAAAAGAAGATATTTAAATGATTCATAAACTTACAAGAGGTGTTCAAACCAGCAGTCATCAGGAAAACCCTAATGAAAGTCATAATAAGCTACCTCACCAGAATGGTTAAAATTGTCAAGTGTGGCAAGGATGTGGAACACCTGGTGTTTGACACTTGGGAGTGTAAACCAATACACTGACAGGATCTACTAAAGCTGGGCCTGCACACACCCCATGAGCCAGAAACTCCCAGCAGGTGAGATCCATTTCAACAAGGAGGAATGGTGAGAGGGAGGAACCCAAGAAGAAACCATAGCAACAAGCCATTTTTATTGCTTCTTTTAGCCTCTTAACTCAAGGAGGCACTGGGGTGGGTGGAACAAACAGGGTTTCTTCTAAAAAAGAAAAAAGAGATACTTTATATACTGCTAGGCCACTTGAATTGTTTTCCCACTTAGGGCCTATTAGTTTTCTAGTTTAAAAAATAATAAAGTGAATTTCAAAAGTAAGATAGCTCGAGTAGATGGTTATCTCCAGTAGAATTCAAACATGTGGAAGTGGGGAACTAAAAGGTAACAAAAGAATTAAGTAAATAGCAAGAGAACTATTCAAAGAAAAATTCCTGGCTCTGAAGACCCATACTGCACATTTCTCTGCTACTTTTCCTAATTCCTTCTCTAATCCTCAGTGAATTCCTATGAGGTTATCTCATAGGAAAAGAGGAATGAAACACCATTACAGCAGACCTCAAACTTACTCCCCTCAAGGTTACCGAGTACTGGACAGCTTCATAGCATCCTAAGGGTAAATAAAATTGGATTATCATTCCCATTACACTAGTACTTAGGGGGTGATGTTAAACAAGAAAAATAAGTATTTTATAAGAATAGTACTCTATACTCAGGTTCCCTTATTTCCATCCAGGACTCTTCCTCTCAGATTATACTCTAAAAAACTTAGAGATACAAAATGTAATAGAGAAAGCCAGCTGGTTAGAGCCTTATCCCCAGGCATCAAGGTTGCAGGTTCAATCCCCAGTGAGGACAACATACAAGAATCAACCGATGAATGCATCATAAGTAACTGGAGAAACAAACTGATGTTTCTCCCTCTTTCTCTCAAAATCAATAAATAAATGTTTTTTAAAAAAGCCAGGCCCTAGCCAGTTTTCTCAGTGGTTAGAGTGTTGGCCCACAAACTAAAGGGTCCTGGGTTCAATTCTGGTCAAGGGCACACACCTGGGTTGTAGGCTCAATCCCCGAAGGGCCACATGTGAGAGGGAACCATCGATGTGTCTCACATCGATGTTTCCCTCCCTCCCTCTCTCTCTCTCTCTCTCTCCCTCCTCTCCCCCCTTCCTTCCACTCTCTCTAAAAATCAATGGAAAAATAGTCTCAGGTGAGGATTAACAACAACAAAAAGGAAAGCCAGTTCTAGCTTACTTGACCTGACACAAACCAACACAGGTTTGTAGAAAAGCCTTTGCCTTAAACCGTCTCTCAATAATACTAATTACACTAAGATTTCAAAATATCCAGAATACATTTATGGTTATGATTTATAATAAGATATATATTTGGTCTATGTTCCTGTTCCTGGCACAGAGCTCCTAAAACCTTTAGAATTTCCAAAGTGATGTCTTTTATTATGATAATGATGTGACTTTCAGAAAGATCGGGGGCTGGCTTCCTAGCCCAGTGGTCGGCAAACTGCGGCTCAAGAGCCACATGCGGCTCTTTGGCCCCTTAAGTGTGGCCACGAAGTTTCAATCGCACTGTACGTGCACACCCACACGTGGTATTTTGTGGAAGAGCCACACTCAAGGGGCCGCAGTTTGCCGACCACTGTCCTAGACCAACCATGTGATTAGAGGTTTGGAACTTTCAGTCCCACTCCCTGACCTTCAGAGAGCAGATAGGGCTGGAGGTTGAGTCCAATCACCAATGGCCAATGAGTTAATCAATCGTGCCTGTATAACAGACTCCATAATTACCCAAAGGAGAGCTTCCTAGAGCTTCCAGGCTAGTGAACACACGAAGGTTCGATGAGAGTGCCTACCCAGAGAGCATACCTTGTTTATGCATCGTTCCCATAGGGCAGTTCCTGATACAGAGGAACCTCGGTTCTCAAACTCAATTCGTTCTGGAAGGCTGTTTGAGAAGCGATTTGCTCGAAAACCAAATAGTTTGTTTCCTTATAAATCAGGTAAATTGAATTAATCTATTCCAGACACCCAAATGATTCCGTTTTAACCTTTCTTATATACAGTACATGCCTAATGTAGTTTAATCTATAAACAAACACTCCTTAAATTTATCGAACCACCCCTACTAGCCTTAAACAAATCACTTTAGCACTCGGTCCACCAGGGATGTCTTTCAGGTCATCATGCAGCATCTTTGCTGGTTCATATAGCACTGCCTAAAAGTGTCTCTGGCTCACTGCTTTTCGTTTATCCCAATCGACAACAGTTTTTCTACTTCTATAATTGTCTGTAATCATTGTTTCTTTCATACTCTTAGCAACATTAGCACTCTAGATGGCCTCTTTCTGCTTTAAAATTGTGTGAATAGTTGATTTTGCCAGCAAAAAAAGCATTCCCTCCTGTTTGTTGCCTGAGAGACGCTTTTTGTCATGCTGAGGTATCAGCTTGAAAGGGTTGTCAGGTAGAAAAACCTAAGTTTCATTCGACAACTGAGACAATTTTTCTGTGAACAACTTGGTCGAGAACCAAACTGTTTGAGATGGGAGACGTTCGAGAAACGAGTTTTTATAATAAACTGATGATCTGGTAAATAACATGTTTCTGTGAGTTCTGTAAGCTCCTCTACCAAATTAACTGAACCCAAGGAGAGGTTCCTCAGAAGCTCTGGCAACAACCTGAACTCGGCCATTAGTGTTTAAAGGGGTGGAGGGGCAGTCTGTGGTACTGAGCCTTGAACTTGTGTGATCCGATGCTATCTCTGGGTAGATAGTGTCAGAATTAGGCTAACTGGTTGGTGGTGCTGGGAAAAAAAAACACCTCATTCGACCATCACTGACCTCAAATGAATTTGTAAGTTGATAATGAAGTACCCACCTACTCTGAACCTGATTTGCCCATAATTCTTCAAATGTCTGAAGTCCTACCTTTTTAACAAACAGAAGACATCAGCCTCTTCCACAGTTACAGTCAAAAACAGTTTCTCAGGCCCTAAACGGTTTGGCTTAGTGGATAGAGCGTCGGCCTGCGGACTCAAGGGTCCCAGGTTCGATTCCAGTCAAGGGCATGTACCTTGGTTGCGGGCACATCCCCAGTAGGGGGTGTGCAAGAGGCAGCTGATTGATGTTTCTCTCTCATCGATGTTTCTGACTCTCTATCCCTCTCCCTTCCTCTTTGTAAAAAATCAATAAAATATATTTTTAAAAAAACACAAAAACAGTTTCTCAGTAGTTAGAGCGTTGGCCCTCGGACTGAAGGGTCCCAGGTTCAATTCCAGTCAAGGGCATGTACCTCAGTTGCAGGCTCAATCCAAGGCCCGGGTTGGGTCCCGTTCAGCAGGCAACCAATGGATGAGTCTCTCTCACATCCACGTTTCTCTCCCTCTCTCTCTCTCCCCCTCCCTCCCACTCTCTCTAAAAATCAATGGAAATACATCCTCAGGTAAGGATTAACAACAACAACAACAAAACAGGTAAAAGTTTGGGATAACTTTCTGGAAAATAAGTGAATCACCATATCACTCTTTTTTTTTTTTTAAATATATTTTATTGATCTTTTACAGAGAGGAAGGGAGAGAGATAGAGAGTTAGAAACATCGATGAGAGAGAAACATCGACCAGCTGCCTCCTGCACATCCTCCACTGGAGATGCGCCCGCAACCCAGGCACATGCCCTTGACCAGAACCGAACCCGGGACCCCTCAGTCCGCAGGCTGACGCTCCATCCACTGAGCCAAACCAGTTTCGGCGCATATCACTCTTTTGCATATAAATACATTCCAGAGATCAAAGATGTAAATGTGAAAGAAAAAAAAACTGAAACCATAAGTACTACAAGAAAACAGGGGGGGTCATTTTTACAATCTCAAGGTAGATAAGTCCTTAACATGATATGAACCCTAGAGATCATTAAAGAACAGACAGATATGTTGAGCTATATTAAGAACTTCTATATACCAAAAAGAGGCTAAAAAAAGACCAAAGAGAGAGAGAGAGAAACTGGGGAAAACATTTTAATACATACAACAAAGAGCTACCAACTCTGATTCCCTCTTTCTTCATAACCTCCCACAGCCCAAGTACCAGAGTCCTAAAAACCATATCTTCTAAACATCTCCCCAACCTCTCCAGGCCTCTCCATTTCCACTGTACCATCACCCACCCTAAATCCATTCTTGCCAATTCTCCAGAGTAGCCAGTGTTTTATATACTTTAATAAACTCATATGCCAGTTACTTTATAATAGAGAATACTCCTCTCAATCACATAGTTAAGTCTAATACTCAGACATATATGTACTTCCATACTAGCATAAAAGTACCTGGAATACTGATTTTTAATCAGAAAATTACCCAATGTTTACAGAAAGAAAGCAAAGTGGATACTCCCCACACCCAAGAAAAGAAAAACTGCTTTTTTTTTTCTTGACTATAAAAAAAAAAGTGCTTGCTCTGGCCAATGTACTCAGTGATTAGATTGTCAGCCCGCACACCAAGGAGTCACAGGTTTGATTCTTGGTCAAGGGCATGTGCCTGGGTTGCAGGTTCAATCCCTGGCCCTGGTTGGGGCACGTTCGGGAGGCAAACAATTGATGTGTCTCATGTGTCTCTCTCACATCGATATTTCTCTCTCTTTCTCCTCCGCAACCCTCCCCCCCGTCCCCCTCCCTGCACCCTCTCTTCACTCTCTCTAAAAAGCAATGGGAAAAATACCCTCAGGTGAGGAATAACCAAAAAAAATTTTTAAGTGCTTATTGCAAAATCTTAAGATACATAAAATTTGAAAGAAGAAAGCTTTAAAAATCACATTTATCTCACCATCTGAAAGAAGCCCCATTAACATGTTAGAGAGCATGCTCCCATGCATCTATTTATAGACACACACCCCCACCCCCACAAAGGAAGCATGTACTTGCTGGGGGGTTTTAATTTTAATATAATCCATTTCCACCTTTTTGCTTATCTTCACCTCTCTAAGCAGCCAGTTTACATCTGGTATGTATCCTTACATACCTTTTTTCTGCTCATACAATCTTAAGTTAAACACATACACACATTTTATTTTGAAAAAGCGATCATAAATAAATGTCTGAATCTTGCTTTCCTCACTCAATAATACACTACAGAAATCCCTCCAAGTCAACTGTATATAGACAACTCTTTAAGAACTGCATAATATTTCATAGTGTGACTATTTCACTATTTATTGAGCTGTTCCCTTACTTAGGATCACTCACTTGTTTCCAGTTTTAGCCATTTTAAGGAATGCTACATTGATTCTTGGGCATATATCCCAATTCTCAGGCTCTTATGGCTATAAGATAGATGCCAGGAATCCAGGTTGCTTAGTAAAAAGTTATCTCTAATGGTAACAGGTATAGGTCTTCATTCCAATATTTTTACCTACCTACTATATACAAGACACTAAACTAGGCACTGAGGACACAGCAATAAGCCAACAAGAGTTAAATGCCCAGAGTTAAGCTTACATCCTAGGAGGGTAGGTTTAGAAGAGAGACCACATCAAAAGAAACATGTATTTACAGTATGCTAGAGAGTGGTAAGTGCTTTGGAAAATAAGTATGGAAGCAAGGGTAAATAGGGTGAGGGAGGGACTGCCATCTTATTTAGGGTGGCTTAAGAAAGCTTCATTGAAAACAGCATTAGGGTAAAAACCTAAAAAAGGGTGGGAATGTATCTGCATATAGATCTCTCTGGAGGAGGAAGGTCTAGGCAAAAGGAAAAAAGAGCAATGGGCCAGTGTAGAAAGCTTCAGGAGCCATGAGGAGGCCGGTGTGGATGGAGCAGGAGCAGCGAGGTGCAGAGAAGATGGAGTTGGAAAGAGCAGGATTGACCTCTATTCACAGACATGGGAGCACTGCAGACCTGCGCAGAGATAGCAGGCCCTGTCTTGCATCACCAGGATTACTCTAATTTCCATGTGGAGAATATTCTTCAGGATATGGAAGCAAAATATCACCAGAGAGCATTCCAACAACCTATCTATAATAATAAAAGCGTAATATGCTAATTAGACTGGACGACCTTCTGGATGAAGCCAGGGCTGCGAGGGAAGCCGGTGCCAGCAGCCGGGGGAAGGAAGGCCTACTCTTGCATGAATTTTGTGCATCGGGCCTCTAGTATAATATAAAAGCCTAAGCGGGCCTAGCCTGTTTGGCTCAGTGGATAGAGCGTCGGCCTGAGAACTGAAGGGTCCCTGGTTCGATTCTGGTGAAAGGCACATGCCCAGGTTGCGGGTTTGATCCCCAGTAGGGGGCGTGCAGGAGGCAGCCAATCAATGATTCTGTCTCATCATTGATGTTTCTTTCTCTCTCTCTCTCTCTCTCTCTCTCTCCCCTTTCCCCTCTGAAATAAAAAATATATAAAAAATAAAAATAAAAATAAATAAAAAATTAAAAATAAATAAAAATAAAAGCCTAAGCAACTGGCCGATCAGCCAGCAGTTATGGTGCGCACTGACACCAGGGGGCAGACGCTCAGTGCAGGAGTGGAAACCACAGGCATGGAAACATGGAACAGACTGATGAATCTCAGAGGGAAGGGGGGTGGGGGGAGGGCGGGAAGAGATTAACCAGAGATCTTACATGCATACTAGAGGCCCGTGCACCGGTAGGGTCCCTTGGCCTGGCCTGCGGGGATGGGGCCGAAACGGGCTTTCCAACATCCCCAGTGGGGCCCCGAATCTGGTTTACTGCACACTTGCATTTGCGTTCCACACCCTGTACGACAGCAACTTCGCAGAGTGCCCTCTCATATATCTGAGACCCCTCGGGGGATGTTGGCGAGCCGGTTTCAGTCCAATCCCCGCAGGCCAGGCTGAGGGACCCCACCTGCCAGAGGGACCCCGCTCACTTCGCAGACGCCCTCTGAGCCATGGCACCACCCCAGGTGCTGCTGGCCGGGGAGAGACCATGGGAGGTTGGCTCCAGGGCATGTCCAGCCCATCTCGCCCAGTCCCTCCCCTCCAGCCACCTTCTAATTAATTTCCTTTCAATGTGCACCGGGTCACTAATATTCTAATAATTCACATTTCCACAAGTGATATATGAGAATATTTTACACCTCCTTCCTAATTCCACCACTAAGAATTATTGCACTTTTTATTTTATTTTTTATTTATTTTTTTAAAATATATTTTATTGATTTTTTACAGAGAGGAAGGGAGAGAGATATAGAGAGTTAGAAACATCGATGAGAGAGAAACATCGATCAGCTGCCTCCCGCACATCTCCCACTGGGGATGCGCCCGCAACCCAGGTACATGCCCTTGACCGGAATTGAACCTGGGACCCTTCAGTCTGCAGGCTGACGCTCTATCCACTGAGCCAAACCGGTTTCGGCTGCACTTTTTAATTTTGCTAATTGAAGGGGAGGAAGTGACATCTCACTGTTACTTTAATTTACAATTCCCTGACTACTTGTTCATGAATATTATTTCATATATTTATTAGTCATTTTTATCCCTTATGATAACCAATAACTTATATACTTTGCTTACTTTCTCTTCGGGTAACCTTTTCCTTATCAATTTGAGAGAGAATTTGTATATTTTAGATATTAGCCTACCTGTTGTGTTAACAACGCACAACAATATTTCCTCAAACTATTATCTGCCAATTGCATTTTATTATGGTGTAATTTACATATGCTAAACACACAGATTCAAGTGTACAATGAGTTGTAACAAACGTATATAACCATGTATAACTACCCTTTCAATCAAAATAGATAACATTTCCATCACCCCAAAGAGTTCCACCCTGGCCAGTGTGGCTCAGTCGTTTGAGTGTAATCCCATGCACCAAAAGGTCATAGGTTCGATTCCCAGTCAGGGCTCATGCCCAGGTTTCAGACTCCAGTAGGAACTGTGCAAGAGGCAGCCCATCAATGTTTCTCTCTCTCCCCGTCTCCCTAAAATCAATAAAAACATATTTTAAAAAAAGGAAGTTTCCTTATGCCTCTTTGCCCTAAT
Source organism: Myotis daubentonii (assembly GCF_963259705.1). Lineage (NCBI taxonomy): Eukaryota > Metazoa > Chordata > Mammalia > Chiroptera > Vespertilionidae > Myotis > Myotis daubentonii. Next base: position 4,884,474 of record NC_081855.1, read on the forward strand.
CTCAGCTACCAAGAGGCAACCTATATTTTGCTTTCCCTGATTTCTGTCACCCTAGCTGAGTTTTGTATTTTCTTGAAACTCACAAAAATAGAATCATACAGTAGCTGTATATAGCTGACTTCCTTTTCTCAACATGTTTGAGATTCGTGTTATTATTTGCCATAAAATATGGTTTTTAAATTTTTATATGTCCCTACCTTTATAGCTTCTGAATGTCTTCCCTTCATTTAAAATATCTTTCTATCTCTTAGACTATACATAGCTAAATATTATTCTAAGATTGTTATTAGTTATCAACACTAATAAAAGAGAAAAATGGTAATTGGCGTACGAGCTACCCTTTTCATTGGCTAATCAGGGCTATATGCAAATTAACTGCCAACTAAGATTGGCAGTTAACTGCCAACAAGATGGCGGTTAATTTGCATATGTAGGCACAATGCAGGGAGGCGAAAGGGAAAGCAGGAAGAAGCCCCCTGCCACTGACAGTGATCGGAAACCCAGGGGGGAGCTAAGAGCTGGGGGGCAGGGCAAAGGCGGCCCTGGGGCCGCCTTTGCCCTGCCCCCCAGCCATGATCAGAGAATCAGGTGCCTTTTCCGCCCTGGCCAGTGATAGCAGGAAGTAGGGGTGGAGCCAGCGATGGGAGCTGGGCACGGTTAAAGCTGGCAGTCCCGGGAGCTAGGGGTCCCTTGCCTGGGCCTAAAGTGAAGCCCACGATCGTGGGGCCGCTGCCGCTGCGGGTCCCCGCTGCCCGGGCCGGACGCCTCAGCCAGAGGCGTCAGGCCTGGGCAAGGGGCCAATCCTGCGATTGGAGGGTGATGGGGGTCAACGCCTGAGGGCTCCCAGTATGTGAGAGGGGGCAGGCTGGGCTGAGGGACACTCCCCCCTGCACACACCCAGTGCACGAATTTCGTGCACCGGGCCCCTAGTTTTATATATTTAAGAATTTAATCCATTTGGGAATTATTTTAGAAAATGAGAATAGGGATCCAACTTTATTTTTTCTCAGATGTCTGTTTGCCAGCATCATCTATTAAATGAGCCATCTTTTCTTCCCTATGCTAAAAATTACCGAGAGATGGACATTTACCCAGATCACTGGCCTTCATGTAGGTATTCCTAATGACAATACTTATCTCATGCCCAGAATGCTCAAAGATTTGTAGCAGACATGAAACCACTCTTCTGCCTTTGAAACTGGCCCATGGCTCTGCACTGCCCTTAGAATGAAGATCACATGTGGCCCTGTGACCCTCTCCAGCATCATCTAACACTGCTGTCCCCCACCTGCACTCCTCCCACAGTGATCCTTCAGTTCCTCAAACCCTGGCCTTTCCTGTCTGCTCTTCACAGAAGCTTCATCTGCTGGGGAAGCTTAGCTTCCTTACTTGCTCTTCCCCCACCTCCCCAATCCCAGCCTTCTCTCCCTCTTACAGCAAGTCTTCTGTTTAAACATCCTTTCTGCAGGGAGTCTTCCCCAGCTGCACAGAGTGGATTGCCCTGCTTCCTAACCCCTGTATGTTCCTCCAAATATCTCCCACAGGTCTCCTCACAGCACGGTGCACACTTAGAATTAGTAACTATTTGCTTCATGCATCTTCCCCAGTGTACTGCTCTAAGTCCCACGAGGGCAAGGCCCATCTCTATTTTGTTCACCACCATCCTCCTCTATATCTCCTTTCCTGGCTCAAGAAACACTGATCACAAAAATCAGTAAGAAAAATGAACACAACTGAAGTATCACAGCACAGCAACAAGAAAAAGTCACAGAAGAAATAGGAAAAGGCAAATAAAACATGAAGATGGTCAGTACACTAATAACTTACAATATAAAAAGAAAACCTAAGGTATTTTTCTCCTATGAGAATGTCAAAAAAGAAAACTAAAACATGGGCCATTATTGGTCAAAATAAATTGGTACAACCTTTTGGAAGGCAATATCCTATCTAATAAAAGAGAAACATGGTAATTGGCGTACGACCGATACCCTTTTCATTGGCTAATCAGCGAGATATGCAAATTAACTGTCAGCCAAGATGGCGGCCGGCAGCCAGGCAGCTTGAAACTAACACGAGGCTTGGTTGCCTCAGTGACGGAGGAAACCAACGTTCCCGCCTGCGGCTGCCTCTGAGCGGGCAGTTTAAGAAACATTGTAACAAATACGCCCAACTTCAGCCAGCAGATTGGCAACATTGTAAGCAAAGGCCAGAAACCTACTTTCAGCCGCGAGGCCTAAGAGCTGGAGCCAAGCCTCAAGGTAAAGCTGGCCCAGAATTAAAAAAAAAAAAGAAAAGAAAAGAAAAAAGGAGCGTTTGGGAGTTCAGTCACCCCCAGCCTGAAAACAGCCCTCAGGCCCTCACCCAGGCTGGCCAGGCACCCCAGTGGGGACCCCCACCCTGATCCAGGACACCCTTCAGGGCAAACCAGCCGGCCCCACCCGTGCACCAGGCCTCTACCCTATATAGTAAAAGGGTAATATGCCTCCCGGCACCGGGATCAGCGTGACAGGGGGCAGCACCCAAACCCCCTGATTGCCCTGCGGCTCTGTGTGTGACAGGGGGCGGGGCCCCAACCTCCCTATCGGCCCTGCTCTGTTCCTGACAGGGGGGAGCTCCCCTCCCCCCACGGGCCCTGCTCTGTGTGTGACGGGGTAGAGCCATAACCTCCCCATCGGCCCTGCCCTGAGTGTGAGAGTGGTGGCGCCCCAACCCCCTGATCCACCCTGCTCTGTGGGTGATAGAGGGCAGCACCCCAACCCCCTGATGGTCCCTGCTCTGTGCGTGACAGGGGGCAGTGCCCCAACCCCCGTATTGGCCCTGCTCTGTGTGTGACAGGGGGTTGCTCCACAACCTCCCCATCGACCCTGCCTTGAGTGTGACAGGGGACGGCGCCCCAACCCCCCAATCAGCCCTGCTCTGAGCCCGACCAGGGGCTGCACCTAGGGATTGGGCCTGCCCTCTGCCACCCAGGAGCAGGCCTAAGCCAGCAGGTCGTTATCTCCCGAGGGGTCCCAGACTGCTAGAGGGCACAGGCCAGGCTGAGGGACCCCCCCTCCCCCCCCGAGTGCACAAATTTTTGTGCACCGGGCCTCTAGTCTACATATATAAAAGCCCAGCGACCAGAACAACCAGAACGACCTGTGGCTACAAAGCACACTGCGGCAGCCAACCAGACTGATCTGAGCCCTCATCAGCCCCTGCCCTGGCCGGCCCGGCCCCTGATCGGCCCCCAACAGCCCGATCAGGGGCGGGGCCAGCCAGCCAACTGCCCACAGCCCCTCCCCACCACCGCTGGCCCAGCCCGATGGGTCTCCATTGGGGCAGGCCAGCCGACCCCCCCCATGCACGAATTTGTGCACCAGGCCTCTAGTAGTAATGTCTTTGACCAAGTAATCCCACATCAAGGAATTTATTCTATAGGTACACATATGAATAAGCAAAGATGTATGTACACAGCTTTCTTTGCAGCACTGTCTCTAATAGGAAAATGGTAAGAAACAACGCAAATAGCCACAAAATGGTTTTAAGTAAATAGATCATAATTTAGCCCTGTATATATACTGATATAAAAAGATAGCCAAGATACATTAAGTTTAATAAAAAGTTGCATTTCTGTAAAAAAATACTATTAATTTCCTCACAATGAAAAGCTTAAAACCTAAGTATAAATTATTATAGACTCATATATGTATTTAGAAAACTCTAAAAGAAATATAACAAACAGTGGCTATCTCTGAGAATTGCCGTTTCTTTTCTAATCTCATTCTGACAATGTTTAATTACTTTCACTATGGGAATATATTATTTTTGAAATTAGGAAAAATTTGTTTCTTTTTAAGTGTCATCTAAACTAAAACCTAATTTTGATAAACAATGTCAAAAGTTCTCAGTTTTACAAAGGGTATACAAAAAACTTTAGATGAATCTCTAAAACTGATGCCCAATAAAAATGATGCTCAAGTTGATAAAATTATTGTCCCAGTCCTTACAAACACACTGTACCCCTTGATAAATAGTTAAAATCAAGGAAGCAAATTTAAAATATTAGATCAAGAATGTTTACTCGATAGCCAAATGCTCAAGACTATATTCATTTGACTATTTCTTAAATGTATAAACTAGTTCCAAAATAATAAACATTTTAATGGAGTCGCCTTGAAAATTCCTATTTGATAATTCAGGTGTTTTAATACATATTCTCCCTAATGAAATGATATTTCGTTCTGCAACCAAGGAGGATAATACTTAAAAATATTTTTCATTCTGATACACTAATCTAAGTACACTCTCTACTCAGAAAGCAAAACCTACTCTGCAATTAAATTTTCTGTGCATCTCAAAAGTGGAAAAGTAAGAGTTAATACTGAACAATTTTTATTCTAGGCGAGGACTGGTACCACTTGATGCCCACTACCAACAGAAACTAAGCCCAATTACACTAACAGCTCTGAGGAGAACTGACATTTCCACTAGGAATTGTGAGATCAACTTAGTTTTGACTTTAAACTTTTTTCCACTTTGTTTTTATGCTGCTTTGAATTTCTGAAATGAAGGAATGAGTTATACCAATTTAAACAGGTAACAAAACTCTCCCCACAGCACTCACATATTTTGTGCATGGAGTTTAAATTACAATTTTTGGAGAGCAATCACACTCTACAATCAAAGAACTTTAAAACTGTGCCTGCTATTTGCCCTGGTAATTCCAATTCTAAAAACTGAATTCAAAAGAAATTCAGATATGTTCAGTAGGTATATACAGGGTGGGGCAAAAGTAGGTTTACAGTTGTGAGTACCCAAAGCAGAGTTTATTCTTGTATTATTATTAATTATTGTATTATTTTCCATATAAACAACTGTAAACCTACTTTGCCCCACCTTGTATTATCCTCACTGCACTTTTCTATAATAGGAAAAACTTAAACATCTCACAACATGGGTTAAATATTTTGTGATGTGGTATGACTTCATGAAAAATGACTATCTGGAGAAAAATGTACATCTACTGCTGTCCATTTTTTCTCACCCCCATTAACATTAAATACACACAGAGCAAGGACTTTGTTTCACTCACTGCTTTATTCCTAGTTTAGAACAATGTCTAGCTTATAGTAGCCACTCAAAACCTTACAAAGTGAATGAATTTGAGTAATCCAAGTACATACAGAAAAGATTCTAGCTAGAAATATAGTATAATAGCAAAATCACATAACCCATCCATTTACTGAGATTCAACTGTCCAGCAAAACAAAAGAATGACATCATGTCAGTGATGCACTGGCGGCTCTGCAGTGAGAATGGATCTCAGGGTGATCTCATAGGGTGGCTCTCATAGGGTGAATGCCACACTAGCCAAGTGTGATTCTCGTATTTAAAGAAGGATTTTTAAAATGCAATATCCTCTCTAAATATAAGCCAACTACTGGCTCTGGGGCTCCACCCCAGAAATAAGAAGTTGCTCCAAAGATGGGCTTTTTAAAAGGATTCCCAAGGGTAATTTTGACAACACAGAAACTCTGCCTTAGAAGATAACTTCAGAAATCAGCCTTTCCACCTCTAAATAAAATGCAAACCTACATTATGCCACAGAGATAATCACAGATATATCTGTTCCCTTTTTATTTAATTTATTTCCTAATACCTCTACAATTAGCAAATGTTGCTGTTAGAATAAGAAAATAGCTCTATACAATTTTTATTAGTCCACAATAGTCCTTTCTACATTCATCACAGAAATGCTAGATCTGGTTTCAATGCTCCTCTACTTGACCTATAAAACAACACTACTCCTTTAGTATATTATCACTTGCTAAAATGTTTACCCATGCAGCACATTGTTTATTTTATCCTATTGCCCTATGCTATTTTTAAAAATTTCTTAATTAATAAGTATATAACTCAAGTTATATATATTTTCAGCAAGAATAAGGCAATTTTCTATTTCTATTAAGATTCACTTAAATGTCTATGAAATAGAAAATGTAAGTTCCTTATTGACATGAAAGTTTTTAAAACAAAACAAAATAAGGTACCTGAACATCATAGAGTGCTACAATATTTTCATGCTGAAGTTCCTGTAAAGAAAATTAAGAATTCAAATATTTGTATTTATTCTAATAATGTTAATATATTTCAATATGCAAATAAAAATTAATTTAGGTATATACACACATACACATGCATATATGCTATTTCTAGTATACTACAGTACTTTTACAACATTCAATCTACTAGACAGTAAGAAATGTGCCTCATCAAAATTTACTTGGGGCCCAAGTATTTTTTCAACACTATTGTTCTTTAGACTCTTAACAAGGTATTTCATGTACAAAATAAATGTCATAGTAAGTATGACTAAAGACTTTCTGCCAGTCTTTTAAATTTAATATACAATTTCTAACAGCAATAGAGGCATGAAATTCCAAAATGCTTCTTAAAAGCACATTATGCCTTGGTCCGGTGGCTCAGTTGGTTGGAGCATCGTCCTTGCACAAAAAGAGTTTCAGATTCAATTCCCAGCCAGGGCACATACCTAGGCTGAGGGTTCGATCCCGAGTTGGGGGCATACAGGAGGAAACTGATCAAGGTTTCTCTCTCAAATCGATGTTTCTGTTTCTTTCACTCTCTTTCCCTCCTTCCTCTCTCTCTAATTGATTTTTCTTTTTTTTAGAGGGAGAAAGAGAGACATCAATGTGCTCTGACCCAGGAATGGAACTGCCAACCTTTCAGTGCACTGGAAGAAGCCCAACCAACTGAGCCACACTGGCCAGGTCTTCTAAATCAATCAACATATCCTCAGGTGAGGATTAAAAAAAGAAAAGGGCCGGGGCCTGTTTCCTCAGTGGTTAGAGCGTCGGCCCGCAGACCTAAGGGTCTCAGGCTCAATTCCCAGTCAAGGGCCCCTCGGTTGCAGGTTCAATCCCCAGCCCCGGTCAGGGTGCGAGTGGGAGGCAACCAAAGTATCTCTAACACATCAATGTTTCTCCTTCTTCTTCTTCTCTCTCTCTCTCTCTCCCCCCCTATCTTGTTCACTCTCTCTAAAAATTAATAGGAAAAATATCCTCACTCCTTGGGTCAAGATTTACAAGAAAAAAAAAACCAACCCTAGCCAGTTTGGCTCAGTGGATAGAGCGTCAGCCTGTGGACCGAAGGGTCCCGGGTTTGATTCCGGTCAAGGACACATACCTCGGTTGCAGGCTCCTCTCCAGCCTGGGGTCTGGTCAGGCTCATGCAGGAGGCAACCAATCAATGTGTTTCTCTCACATGGATATTTCTCTCTTTCCCTCTCTCTTCCACTCTCTAAAAATCAATGGAGGAATATTTTCGGGTGAGGACTATAAATAAGTAAATAGAAAAATTAAAAAAAGAAGCGTATTATTTGCCGGGAAGAAAATGAAGTGTGATTCTTTGCTCAGCGAGCTGTCCAAAGACGAGCAGTGTTGATGAAAACTGGTATCAGATGAGGGTTCCATGTGCATAGTAGTCTGGGAAACACTGGGTTAAATACACCTACACCAGTTTCTTCATTGCATCACTTTCAGGCTTTCTTTAATGAGCCAAGTGCTCTGAAACTCTCCCAAGAAGTATTTAGTAAGAAGGACTTATCAGACCATAGGACTCTTTTTGTCCTTAAAGCATCTCACTTGGATAACATTGCTTGTGAGTGATCTAAAAAGACCACTTCTAAGGAAAATAACTTTTTTCAATTTACAAGGAAAGTAAGATTTCAAGTGCACCCAGCTCTCCAGCCTCCCATGAAAGGGATCAGGAGAAGAGGTAAGTGATGTGCAAGGGGGGCCGCCTCTTCCCAGGCAGTAACACAACAAACAGGGGAAAGAAGGAAAGAAATTATGAGTTTTCACAAAATCACTCTAGGCATTGGACAAGAACTGCAAACACCTATTTTTTTTAAAAAAAAAGCTTCCCAGTTTCAATGTTTCAAAAAACTGAACATGCAAAAATAAGAGCAACAGGTGAAAATTCTCAAACTTGGCTCCAACTACCAAAATTACGAAGTATGTCATCATGTATTCATTTAATTTAAAATAAGTCTTAACCCAGTATGAACTATCACATAAAGGAACATACCTTTAAGATTTTAATTTCCTTCCCAAGCAGTATTTGTGATTTTGACAAGTTCTTTTTATTAATACTTTTAATAGCTACCTCCCAATCAGTTTTCTGAAAAGAAAAAAAATAGTGTTACTTCTGGAAATTACTTCATGGAAATAATTCAACGGGAAAAAAAATCTGTAAGCTTAAATTTTTTTTTTTTTTTTTTTTTTTTTTTAGCAAATTCATGTACAGCACTGAGGGAAAAAACGGAAAAGAACCTGAATCTCCAACAACTGGAAAGTGATCTCATAAATTACAGTGTAACAGCTAACGTCCTAAAAGACGGCCGCTAAGACATAATACGCAGATCACACAGTAGCCAGCATTAGGTGAAAAAAGAACAGTGTACAACTATGAAAGTTATGGGGAACTGTGGATAAGAAAGGAAGGTCGTATGTTTAATGGAAAACAGTATTGGATAGCTTGGCAGGAGTAAGCCATGTTTTAACTATTTTTTCTTGAGTTTTAAGTGATTTTCCTAACAGATGAAAAGCAGTATTTATTACTTGATCAGATAAGCAACAAAGCCAGCCCCTTGGCAACAACCAGAACCGCCAAGCCCTGTAAAATTATTTCCACTCCCGGAGGTGACTTTCCAAATTCTCTAGATTCTAAAACCTTGTATGACCCGAATTTTCAAAACAGGAAAAACTTAAAAAAAGAAAAGAAAAGAAAAGAAAAAGCTGAACCTGCTCCGTGTTTATTTGGGTTGGAAAAAGGAGCGTCCACCCATCTTCCCCACTCGGACCCGCCTGGTCAACCCCAGGCGCTCGTCAGGGTGTCGAGGAACCCGTGCAGGGAGACGGGACACCCCGAGTTTGGGAAAAACTCGGGCTAACGGACCACCGGCCCGTTTTCCGCCGGGTGTGCGATCTCCGCCCAAAGCGCCCAGGGAGGGCTGACATCAAGGGGCGCCCACACCCGCACGCCCCGGGACCCCGGCGACAGCTCCCCCGGCGCCAAGGGGCGCGTCCCCGCGGCACCTGCCCGGGCGCGGGGACCGGCGCGGACCCCGAGGCCGCCGGGCGGCAGGTGGGGCGCTGCCCAGCGCTCGGGCCGCAGAGCCACCCGCGCCGGCGCGCGACGCCGACAATGGCAGCGCTGTCACCGGCAGGGCCCGCCTCGCCCTCTGCGGGGCCGCGGTCCGGCGGCGGCCGCGCGGGCGGGAGGGAGGCCGGCGCGGAGGCCCGGCTCACCTGGCGGTGCCGCCCCCGGAAGACCACGGCGAAGGCCCCGTGTCCCACGAGGTCCCTCTTGCTGTACTCGAAGTCGCCCACCACCTCCATGGCCGCACCGAGGGCGGCGGGGCGAGCGGCCGGATCAGCACCGCGGGCCCGCCGGCCGGGAGCGCGCCCGCGGGCTGCGGGGCTGGGGCAGCCGCGGCCCCGGGGCCCGGCGGACGCTCATGCCGGGAGGCCGGTGCGAAAACGGGAGAGGCCGCCGCGCGCGCGAGGCCGGGGTCAGCGAGGCCTGGCCCGGCCCCGGCCGCTCCTCATGCCCGGCCGCCGCGGGCCGCGGGCTCCCTGGCGAGCGGCCTGGCGCCACCCGGCCGGACCGTCACTGGGCGCCCGCGGAGCCGCACGCGCGCCCGGGAGAGGTGCGGGGTCCGGGCCTCCCCATCCCCGGCGCGTCCCGCCGCCCCGACCCTCCGCGCCCGGGCGCCGCGCCTGCAGCCGCCGCCCTGGGACCCGGTCACACAGCCGCGCGGCCCTCGCGCCTCCCGGCCTCACGGCGGCGCCCCGCGCGCCGCTCCCGCACGGCCCGCCGGCCCCGGCGACGTCACGCGCCGGTAGGACGGCTCACGCGGCCGGCGCGCTCCCTCCGCCGGGAAAATGAGTGCGCGCTCCCCGCGGGGCGGCGCCTGGGCGGTGGCTCCGGGCCGGTGGCTCCCGGCCGCCCGCGGCCTCCGGGAAGGGGGGGACTCGCCACTCCGGCCACCACTGCCCCGCGCAGCCTCCGCGCGCCCGGAGCAGGTCGGGGAGGCCAGGCCACCGGCCGGCCGCTGGGAGCGGGCTCCTGGAAGCGGCCCTGACGGCCAGCTGTCGGAGGGACTGGGACGTACGGGTGCGTGCGGAGCCCAGAGATCCCCGGGCACAGGAGCGTGGCTCCAGGTTGCTGCGCCCCTGAAACTCTTCAGAGCGGCTGGGTCCGAAGGCAGTTCCATTCTTAATCTTCCGAGGTCGTTCCGTACTGCTCTCTCCAGCGGCTGCACCAGTCTGCATTCCCACCAGATGCAACCCTGTGTTCTTTGCAGCGTTATGTACAATAGCCAAGATTTGGAAGCACCCAAGCACCCATCAGCAGATGAGTGATAAAAAGTTGTGGCGATTTACACAATGGAATACTACTCAGCCCTAAAAAAGGAACCCGTACCCTTTGCCACAGCGTGGATGGACCCGGAGAGCATTATGCTAAGTGAAATAAGCGAGAGAAAGACAAGTACCGTATGATTTCACTCATATGTGGAATCTAATGCACAAAATAAACAAAATAGAGACAGACTCATAGAGAGCAGACTGACAGCTGTGAAGGGAGGAACTAAGGGGGTGGACAGATTGAGCGAAAAAGAAAACTCATGGACACGAAACCGTGTGGGGGCTGGGGGGCTGGGGGGCAGGGCAGCTATAGGAAGGATAGAGGGTGATCCAGGGAGACGACTTGGAGCGGGAAACTCACTGCACCGTGTACAGGTGATGTGCTGTGGAGTTGTGCACTTGAAACCTGTATAATTTTGTTAACCAGTGGCACCCCAATAAATTAAATTAAAAAGGTAAAAAAGAAAAATAAAGGAAATAGGAGACAAAAAATAAAACTATTAGGAAAAGAGTCTCAAGGTCTTCTAGACCATTCTTACTAAATGCTATTCTTGCTAAATGTAAAATGTAGCACAGTATTTTGCAGACCAGCTATAAACAGGATAAGATTGATAGGAATCCAACCTGATTAAGTAGCCAACTGCAAAGAAGACATAGACATGTGATGAGCCAAATTAAGCAATGGCTGGCTCCCTTCCCGCTTGGGAGGTGAATCGGTCTCCTTGACTTGCTGTAAGTAAATAAAACGTCCTTGCAACAACCACGTCTCATTTTTTAATAGATGGCCCCAAGTAGTGAACCCCTGAGTTCAATAACAAAACCAGAAGTCATGGTGCTTAAACCGCCGTTCCCCCCCACCCCCACCATCTGTGTTTATGGCCCAGGGCCCCCGAAGAGATGGGTAGAGCAGGGATCATGCACCTTTCGGGGTGCTTCGGCTTCTGTAAGAAGCGGAGGACAGCTCAGAAGCCTCTTCCCGGAGAAACGCCTGTGCAGGCGGACTCAGTACTGTAGACCGTGGCTCTAATGAGAAGTCCTGCTGCCCAGCTTCCCTCGTCCTTTCGGTTTGACCTCAGGCTCACCCTGATCGGGTTAAGGGAGCTTTCTCTTCTACCTGATGACGTTTCAAATGCAGGGGAACTCATCTGTCAACTTACCCTCAAGGATAATTAATAAAGAATGGCTTGAAAAATGTCATAGAAAACTCGGGCTCCATACTGTACTGTATGTTCAGTTGGTTAGCATATTTGCTCTCGGGCTAGCCCTTACTTCCAGGATTACATTTCCCACCCTGGGCCCAGCTCTGCAAACTGACATCTGAAGGCAGCCAGCCCTGGAATTCCTGTGAGGAACCCCCTCCTTTTCTCAAACCTTCAAAATGTAGGGTCTTGGATTTCTGCTCCCACTGCTGTGCAATTCTCTGCCTCCTTCAAAATCTGGCCCAGGTGAGTGCTAGACACTGAAATCTGGAGCCTTCAAAAATTAAGAGTACTAGTAGATGAAGCAAGTTTGCACATACACACTTACATTAATTTGGAGATGACTTCTTAACCTCTGAAAGATTCTCTAGAGCAATGGTTCACAACCTTCCTAATGCCAGGACCCTTTAATACAATTCCTCATGTTGCGGTGACCCCCAACCATAAAATTATTTTCATTGCTACTTCATAACTGTAATTTTGCTACTGTTATGAATCGTAAATATCTGATATGCAGGATGTATTTTCATTGTTACAAATTGAACATAATTAAAGCATCGTGATTAATCACAAAAATAATATGTAATTATATATGTTTTCCGATGGTCTTAGGCGACCCCTGTGAAAGGGCGTTCAACCCCCAAAGGGGTCCGACCCACAGGTTGAGAACTGCTGTGCTAGAGTGTATTTTGTAGGTATTTAAATAGGCTACAGTGAATTTAAATGTATCAATATTCGCCGTAACCGGTTTGGCTCAGTGGATAGAGCGTTGGCCTGCGGACTGAAGGGTCCCAGGTTCGATTCCGGTCAAGGGCATGTGCCTGGGTTGCGGGCACATCCCCAGTGGGGGGTGTGCAGGAGGCAGCTGGTCGATGTTTCTCTCTCATCGATGTTTCTGACTCTCTATCCCTCTCCCTTCCTCTCTGTAAAAAATCAATAAAATATATTTTAAAAAAATAAAAACAAAAAATAAATGTATCAAAATTCACTAAAAATAGCTCTTCCGGAATATGTGTCTTATGGGTGTAGGACCCTAAACTTCACCTCCCATGCCTCAGTTTCCTCATCTGTAAAATGAAGATAACAGCAAGTACCTCTTTGAGTTAAGAGGGTTAGATGCGTTAAATGTGAAAGAGCTTAGAGCAGTGCGGGCTTGCACAAAGCACTGTTTGAACATTTGTTAGGTGAGTCAAGTGAGATCAAAGCCGGCCCTAGGCAAGATGCTCCCCGCTTCCCTCCCCGGCCGGCTCCCCAGGTGGTTCTTAATGAACAGAAGCCAAGCTTTCTCATGCTAGGGTGAGCCATCTACACCCATGTGAGGGTTTATCTAACCCATGTCTGGAGAATTCACTTCTGTTTAAAACATCCAGCTGAGTAAATTTTAAATATCTTGTTGGTTTCATGCAATGACTCACGAATCAGGCAGCCTCCATCTAGCAGATGAAAAGGCGCTCTAAGGAGCTGCAGAAAGTGAAAGACTTAATAGGCAGAAGGGACAAGAAATTATACTGCCCCCAAGATCGAGCTGGTCATTGCAAGGTCACTTAGTCTAGGGATTGGCAGGGCCTATCAGGCAGATGACCTCACTGGTGCTGACCACATCATTCACGATTGACTAGCTAAGATCCCATTTCCTGGAGACCCCAAACTACTTACACCTCCGTTTGGTGACATGGAGCTTAAGCATAGCTACAAGATTTTGGGCCTGTTGTCCTATTTTCAACTCTCTCTGAGGAAGCGATAAGTATAAAATTTTGGACAGCAGGGAAGAAAGGGGAATGGGCTAAGATACCTGAACTAGGTCTGGCCTTTCCCACACAGTTCCTGGTGGCAGCCAACCCCAGGGAGACGGAAACCCTCCACGCTCCCAGAGGCACTGCCGCTGCGGGCTCCATGGTCTGTCCAGTGAGGCACTCCCTTGGTCTCGGTACTTCAACCTCCTGCTGGTCGCCTCGCATCCAGGTGAGGACAGGTGTGCCTTTGTCAGCTGAGCCAATGCACCATTTATGGGCTCAGTGTCCCAGAGCTTTTGTTGTGGGATATAATTCATAATCTGGCCCTGCTCACAAGGTCACATCCGTGAGAAAACCTATATATATAAAAGCCTAAGCTACCGAATGGCTGAATGACCAATCACTATGACGTGCACTGACCACCAAAGGGCAGACGCTCAATGCAGGAGCTGCCCCCTGGTGGTCAGTGTGCTCCCACAGCCAACCTCCTGTGGCCAGCCAACCTCCTGCAGCCCCCTCCCCCCCCCCAAGCCAACCTCCTGCGGCCCTGGTCCCCAGCCAGGCCGAGGGACCCCACCTGTGCATGAATTCGTGCAACCCTGGTCTCTAGAGAAGCTAATAATATACAATTTTGAACTGTTTATATTTAATGTCATCAGAATTACAATCCCACACAAGGACATCGTGGAGATGTTAAGAAGTCACCGAGGCCCTTAATTCAGACCTGCATCACATCTTGTGTGCACAGACCAAGCATGGGTCCCCTGAACACAGCACCGCTTTAAAAAAATAAAATGTGTAGCTTACACACGGACAGAGTTCTGACCTTGTGGCTCATTACTGAAGAGAAGTTGTACCGGGAGCTCTGCTAAGGAAATATTTACTTAGGACTAGATCAGTAGCAAATAACAAACACCAAATGTGATAAAGCAAAAAATAACAAAGGAATGTAGATAAGGACACAGGTGTGCGCCTCTATCACAGATGGCGCCTCAGAAGCAAGCTTCCCGCAGAAGCGGCTCAGAGGATTGCCTCCCTGCCCCTGTTCCTGCCGCTTTCGCCTGAGGCTCCTCCAAGGAATAAGCCTAACAGGCACCAGCCTCAAACCCAAGCTCCTCAGGCAGGGATCCAGCTGGCCGCCGGGGTGAGGTGCACTGATGGACCTTAACAAGGTATCCCAGTGGGATCATACACTTCACACCGCGCCGGCCGAGTGTGGGGGTTCAAGTTGCTCTGCAAACCCACCAACACTTGGAGCGCGGTCAGTCCTCTTACCCAGCTGTGTGTCCTAGTCTCTGGGGATGTGGTGAAGGGGAACTGTTCTCGGAGGACCTCTCACCCTGTCCTCTGGGTGCTCGGGAAGTCAGGATTGTGTGGGCTCTCCAGAGAAGGTGCTGGGAAGGCTTAGGGAGGACAGCAGGGCCGCCCGCTCCTCCTGCGCTCCCCTCCTTCCCTCTCAACCCCGCCACCCAGCCCTGAGCCGGCTCACAGGTGTCTCAGAGTTTCCCTCTGGTTCCCTGGTCTCTGCTCTTCCTGCACGGAGACCACACGCAGTTAGAACCCACACGCTTCCTTCCCAAGAGGCCTGCAGCCAGGACACAGCATTCACTTCCTCTTGAGTCTGGTGAGGGCATCGATCAGCAATTCTCACCGCAGCGGGGAAAGGGAATCTGTTTGCTGTCTTGGCAATTACACAGCTATAAATAAGTTCTCAGGGCCAGAGCGGCCTCCAATGAGGAACCCAGCTCTGCACAAATGGTGGATCTTCATTATGAGAGCAGATGGCACAGGGTCCACAGAGGAGGCAGGGCCGAAGACCCAGCAAACACATGCGGAAGTGCTTTTCCTGGAGACATCCATGATGCTCCCGTGTGCAGACGTGTTTTATGCATGCTTCCCTTTTTGCCCATTAAAAAACATGTACCTGCAGGTTGAAATATAATAATTATTGCTTTATCAAGGACATTCTTATGACAAATTGGCTTAAATTTTTTTTGGTCAATCCTCACCTGAGGATATTTTTTCCATTGATTTTTAGAGCAAGTGGAAGGGGGAAGAGAAAGAGACAGAGGAAGAGAGATGTGAGAGACACACATCAACTGGTTGCCTCCTGAATGATCCCTGACCAGGGCCAGGGACCAAACTTGCAACCCAGGAATGTGCCTTTGACTGGTAATCGAACTGTGACTTCCTGGTTTGTAGGCACTCAACCCCTGAGCCACACTAGCCAGGGCCTGGCCTTTTTTCTTTTATGTCAAGTGCATGGTGGTGAGAATACAATGATTAGGTACAATTTGGTGTCACTGTCCAGATTCCTGCTACAGTGCTGGGAATCTTACCCGTCACTGCTTCTATACGATGAGATATTCACATGGTGAGAAGGCAATGAATGTCTTCGTGCTCATGTGAAATAGTTTGGCCTTGCAGACCTCCCAAAGGGTCTCAGGGACACACAGGCACCTGCAGATCACACCTGGTGAACTGCTGAATCAGCACGAGGCATACAGTATTTGTTTTTAAAAAATATTTTTATTGATTTCAGAGAGGAAGGGAGAGGGAGAGATAGAAACATCAATGACGAGAGAATCATTGGTGGGCTGCCTCCTGCATGCCCCACACTGGGGATTGAGCCCACAACCTCCTGGGCTTTGGTCCTGACCAGGAATCAAACCTCTTGGTTCATAGGTTGATGCTCAACCACCGAGCCAAGCAGGCCGGGTGAGACATCCAGTATTAACATCAGCTATTGCTAGAAACAGGTAGGGACCCCTTCAGCGTCTAAGTCTAAGGCACAGGAAGGTTTAGTTCGGGTCCTGGGCAGATGGAAGGCCATTAGCTGGGCCTGGTTCATTTAAAACAGACCCGCCCTGCAGCCCTTTCCTGGGAAGCGCTCACACATTCGCTGGAGCAGACAGGGTCAGAACTGACCCTCACTCATGCCCACTGGATGCTGTGAGGTGTGCTCCGGGGAACTCAGATGGAAACTGGGGAGGTTCTGGAGGAGAGAAAGTGGGCCAGGACTTCCTTCAGCAGATTGTGGGAAGGGCACTTTAAACTGTGGGCTCTGAAGTGTGAGCGGCCCCTGAGGAAAGAGTGGGGAGAGGTGCAGTTTAAGGTCTAGCGATCCAAGATCTAGGGTGCTAGGTCAGTCAGGGCTGTGAATGCTCAACAAGGAATGTGGGCTTTATTTAGCAACAGGGCCTTTGTTCATGAGATGTGATCCTATGCTTAAGGCAAATGAAAAAAAAATTAAGGTGTCGATCTGAGTAAACTTTTAGGAATGTTGACAAAATAGTCAGATGTCTAGTTATAATACCTAATTTATTAGTTACACATGCATGTTTAAAATAACATTATATACAACAATACAGTAATACAAAATATTGCTTTTTCCCTCCATTCACATTTCAAGTAAAAATTTTATTCACGCTCTCTACATGCATCTTAGGTGTCAATGTCTTCATCATCACCTAGAGCCACAGTCCGGAAGCGCATCTCCCTCACTGCGTCTAAGTTGTTTGGGAGGCGGCGTTTTAAAACACTTGGACGACAGTGTCATTGGGAAGTCTGACCCAGGCCATGACGTTAGGACAGCCCCTCCCCAAGTCGTCATGGAGGTGCATGTTTGTGATCCTTACAACAAACTACGTACTCACTTATTGCTTTTGAAATTGCTCTTTAAAAGGCTGGTGTACAAAACTTTACTCTTATAATAGTGAGGGAATATCCCCTGGAATAGTTACCAGATTCCTTACCTCCCCTCCTTTAACTCATGCGATGGGAGGAGCTGCTAACCCTGCCTGGGCTAAAATAAGAGGAGAAACCAGAGGTAGAGCAGTTGTGGAGTGGACCGCGCCTGGTTCTGGGTGTGTCTGTGAGTAAAGTATGTTTTGGGAACAGAAAAGGAAAAGAGCTCTGGGTCGGTTTCTTGGGGTGAGAAGGAAGGCAAGACAAAAGGTGGGAGTGGACATCAAGGACTTGGAGAAAGGCAGTGAGGGGTGTCCTGCAGGCAAGCAGGTGGCCGAGAGGACGGCCTCCCCAGGGAGCGATGGAGGAGGGAGCAAGGACCCAGAGTCACTGGCCAGGAGTGTGTGGCCACGGACAACGCTGAGACACAGTCCTGGTCTGGTTGGGGAGGAGTGGCCCGCCATGTCAGGACTGGGAAGAAATTACACTATCTTGAGGGAAAAGCTACATGCAGATGTCCTGGGGAGACACTGTGGATTAGAAAAGGGGGGAGGGAGGTCCACCTAGACTTTGCAGGCCCCCGCCCCCCAACAGGTTCCTTGCTCACTCCCATAATTGGCAGCTGATGAGTTGTCATTATTTGCTTTCTAGACTGCAAGGAGAGCAGACAGCATGTGTGTCCTGGGTCTGCAGCTGTATCCGCAGCAAGTACAACAGGCACAAAACAGGCCTCAGGAAACATGTGCTGAAGGAGAGGAGGGAAAACTGAAGAGGGAGAAAGGAAGAAGGAGGTGCCAGCAGCCTAAGTGAGGGACTTGCAAAGGACAGCAGGAGGAGACAGGTCAGAAAGGCACGGCCAGGACCTCAGAGGGCAACTGGCATCAAGGCCCCGGGGGAGAAACTGAAAGGAAATGGACCGACTGCATTTGAGGAAAAGGTGCTCCTGGGACTGTGGGTGTGATCCCAACAGTCTGGTCTCAGCCAGGAGGAATGCCACCTGCACCGTCTCCAGCAAAGGCACTGGGGCTGGGGAGCTGAAGACGGTGGGGCGGGACTGGCCTCTGGTCTCGGACCTGCGCACTGACAGTGTGAGTGTCTGGGCGCTCTGGGCTTTGATAAGCATCTGAATACTAATAAAGGTTTATGTGCTTGTTTGAGTGGATCATGAGTAGCAGGTCTCCAATTACATTTCTGAAAAGCCTGGGCTTTTCCAATAAAAAGGAATGAAAATATTCACTTCCCAATTCAGAGACTTTAAGGCAGTCATTCTCAAGTGCGGTCTCGGGAGCAACAGGGGCGGCATCTGGGAAACTGTTAAAAATTTCAAAGTCTCGGGCTCCACCCCCAAGCGACTAAGTCCCGCTAAAACCCTGGGCGTGAACAAGTCCTCCAGGGCCCCCGATGCCAGTGAAAGTTTCAGAATGACTGTAAGGTAATGGATGACATGGAGGTAATGTGCGTGTGTGTGTGTGGAAAGAGCATACACTGTATTTTTTGAAATTAAATACACTGGGGAAACATTGGTTAATGAGCTTACACAGGTTTCAGTGTGTAACTCCATGCTGCATCATGTGTCCCGCATTGTGTGCGCACCACCGAGAGCCAGATCTCCTTCGCCCTTCATCTGACCCCCGTCACCCTTCACATAGGTACTAAACTTAGGGACTTTGGTCTTAGAGAGGATTTTATGAATTTGACCCCAAAGCCAGGGAAATAAAAGCAAAAATAAATGAATGGGACTATTTCAAACTAAAAAGCTTCTGCCCAGCAAAAGAAACCATCAAAAAAACCCCCAAAAAGGCAGTTAACGAATGGGAGAAGATATTTGCAAACAGCTCCAACAGGGGGTTAATATCCAAAATATATAAAGAACTCAAACAACTCCACACCAAAAAGACAAATAATCCAATTAAAAACGGGCAGAGGACCTGAACAGACACTTCTCCCAAGAAGACATACAAGTAGTCAACAGATATATGAAAAGATGATCAACTGCACTATTAGGGAAATGCAATTCAAAACTACAACGAGATTCTCACATCTGTTAGAATGGCTATCATCGACGAGACACGGAGAGGATGTGGGGAAAAGGAACCCTCGTTCACTGATGGTGGGAATGTAAACTGGTGCAGCCACTATGGACAATAGTATGGAGGTTCCTCAAAAAATTAAGATTGGAGTTACTATATGACTCAGCAACCCCTCTACTGGGTATTTCCCGAAAAGCTTTAAAACATTTATTCTTAAAGATACATGCAACCCTATGTTCACTGCATTATTCATGGTGGCCAAGAAATGGAAACAACCAAGTGTCCTGCGATAGAGGACTGGGTAAAGAAGATGTGGCACATATACACAATGGAATACTACTCAGTCGTAAGAAAAGATGAAATACTGTCATTTGCGACAACATGGATGGACCCTGAGAACATCATGCTAAGCAAGTCAGACAAAGTCAAGAACCATGATTTCACTCGTGAAATATACAACTGAAAGCAGCAAATGAACAACAAGACAAACAAAAACTCTAAGACACACACAAAATTATGGTGGTTTCCAGAAGGAAAGGGGGATGTGTTTCATTTTAAAGCCACAACGCCCTACTTTTTCTTAAGCACGGACATCTGCTATACTAGTCTTTAGCGAGTACCAACCAGCAGCACATGAGAACAGCCAACAGCTGGCAGCAGAGCGGAGCAGTGGAAAGAGGGCAGTCTTGCCGCTGGACTCGATCCCTGGCTGTGAGACCTTGGAGAAATGCCTTTACCTCTTAAGCCTCGGTCTCCTCACTTACAACAGGGGAAAAGTACCATTAGTATTGCCACACGGGTCAGGTGAGATGGTGCTTGACACACAGTACGCGCTGTTAGGCTGGTTATCACGGTCAGCATTGAAGTAGGGCTCAGGAGCCCATCACCGCGTGGCATTAGCTCAATGGCTAGCGAGGTTTCCCCAAGGCCAGGACTTTGAATCACATGCAGAGACTAACTTCAAAGGTCTTATTGGTAGTTCCTAAGAATTCACAGGCCCCCTAGCCCTGCAGAGCCCGGGGCTGAGACGATCCATGGCCTCCTCTAAGCCTTGCCCTGTGCAGAGAGGCTTGCCACCATTCAGCCTCAGACAGCAAGGTGCCACCTCTGTCAACCAGGGCTCAGCACCGAGTGTCTGGTCTTGAGTGAGCAAACGGAGCGGCACAGCAATGGGTCCTGAGGGGCTCTGGAAGGCAGGTGCCGGAAAAGGGTGAGGTCAGAGGTCACGGAAGGATGGAGCCCTCTCCTTGAAGGTCTCCCTAAGGGTTAGGAAAACCTGATGACTTCCAGGAGGGCTTTGGAAAGACAGGGTGTTGAATAACAGGCTCAAGAGGTCATTTTGAGTCAAAAATGCCAGCACACATTTTTGATGGAACTTCCAACTTTTATCTCCTCCTGTGTAGAATGCGAGCTCCAGGTGGCCTGGGAGTTCGTTTTGCTGCTTCCTGTGTCCTTGCACCACGCCTGGCCCTGAGTGGACATTAACATACTTCTGAGAGCGTGAGCACTTGCTAACCAGTGGTTTTGT
This sequence comes from Myotis daubentonii, assembly GCF_963259705.1. Classification (NCBI taxonomy): domain Eukaryota; kingdom Metazoa; phylum Chordata; class Mammalia; order Chiroptera; family Vespertilionidae; genus Myotis; species Myotis daubentonii. The sequence goes on from NC_081855.1 coordinate 4,905,081, forward strand.
CAACCAAAGGAACAAAGGTTGCTCTTTGCCGAACCTCAGGTCGGGAGGAGCACTGGGACTCGGTGAGCCCGCAGGCTCGGCCCTGCTCAGAGCCACCCACGTCAGTAGGCGGCCCAGGTGCTCCTCGGCTAGAGCCCTTTTCACGAGGCGAGCGGCATGTGGGACTCTTACTGTGACGCAGGCAAAGGCCGGCTTGGAATCATTTAGGGGTGAGCCCAAAGGTACATTCAAGACAGGGACCCTGGCGCTTGCTCCTTGGCAAATCCTGGCTCCCTTCACGCTGAACTTAAGCCCACTCTTCCTAGGCATCGTGCCCACCCCATAGAGGGCCCAGCTGCCCACCCTGCGCTCCTGCCGGGGCCGGTGGTGTCGGGGGGTAGGGTGGGGTAGATGCATTATCACCCTGAGGCAGGCAGGGGCTTGCTTATTCCAGATGAGATCCAACACCCTGCCCGTGCCTGACTAGGTGGTTTGATGTTTGCACAAAATTACGAAGGCGGAAACGCCACCCTCTGTGACAGGCAAGAGAGTTTCTGCCTCTGAACGTAAATGCTCCCAGGCCTTTGCTGCCACTGGTCCCTCCAATGCCCTCCATGGCCATTCCCACAGGTCCCAAAGCCACCGCACCAAACCTCCTAGAGGAGCCACCCCAGCCCTCCCTAAGCAGAGGCCTCCTCAGTGCCACAGCGCTCACAGAGCGACTGTCAGTGTGGGTCTGAGTAGCAACCTTGAAGGGTTTTGCTGGGATTTACGTCCACTCAGCTAATGGCCAGAGACCTTGATTAGCATTTACGAATTTTCTAATTATGCCCTCCACCATTTTAAGTTTGTAGCGGTTACACATTAATAGAAATGCCCTCTACTTTGTGGGGGTTATTACAGTTGCTAAAAGTGGCGATGGTTTGTCCTTCAGAAGGATGCTGGGAAATATGAAAGGCCTGAGTGCTAATGGGGACTATCCCACAACAGGGCAAGGACTCGCCCTTTTCCTGGGCCCGAGGAACTTGTCCCTGCAAAAGAGGGAGTGTCTTTTAGTTCTATTAGTTTAGGACTCCATTTGGAGAGAATACACAAAATGACCAAGATTTACTAAGGACATATTCTCCAGAATGCTGTGGTCCTTGGCACACACAATCATAGAGCAGCCTGGAAGCATTTTACCAAGGGCCTTCGTTGAGTGCATGCAACAAAAGCTCATTTTAGACTGATTTCAAAAAGCCAAAATTCATTCTCAGGCTGCCTGAGGGGTTAATGGAGTCCACAGCAAGGCTCTCGGGCTGGATCCAGACCCCAGCAAGTCCTCAGGGCTCCCAGGGCAGCTGCTTTTCAGACCCCTTTCTCTCTGTATTTCTACTTCTAAACCTCTCTGCCTGTCCTTGCAGTGCTGGCTAAAGTGTCCTACCTAACTTTTAAGATGGTGTCTGGTATCCCTTATTCCCCCTGCAAAATTCTTAAGATAAAGAATTTTCTTGGGCATGTTTGGATCAGGAGTTCAACCCTGGTCCAACTGACTGCTATGTGGGAGAGGGGAGGGAAAAGGTCAGTGTATGCGAACATGGTCCCCACTCCTGTCAGAGTGAGGGCAGGGTCCAGGAGAGCCAGGCAGGCACCCCAAACGAAGTCATTAGAGTGAGGTCAGCCACTTCAGGTGCTTAGCTATTAGTACTTAAATGAAACAGCAAAGTATGTAACTTTCTACGATTCAGTGACCTCCCCCTCCAAATTCCTACTGAACTAGTCAAAGTTTCAGTTCTGTAAATTACTTACATTTCATAAAGCTCTACTGAATCCTGAAGCCAAGTAGAAAGCTACAGAGTATTGCTTCCTGTTTATTGCTCTTCACTGGACTGGGTTCACATTTGCTTCTTACTTTTATCAAATCTTTCAGGAGTGATAAGGATAGATCAAGCTGCAAAAGCTATCACTTTCTCATAACTATTTTCCTAACAATATGCATTGATCTCAACAACATAAGGATGGATATTTAACTAATTCCTTGAACCTATAAAAACCCTGCCAGGGAATCATTTTTTTTTTTTTAAATCCTCACCCAAGGATATTTTTCCATTGATTTTTAGAGAGTGGAGGAGAGAGGGAAAGATAGAGAGAAATATTGATGTGATAGAAACACATAGATTGGTTGTCTCCTGCACGAGCCTGACCAGGGCCTGGGCCGGGGAGGAGCCTACAACCGAGGTACACACCCTTGACAGGAATCGAACCTGGGTGCTCTACCTATTGAGCCAAACGGGCTGGGGCGGGAATCACATTTTGTGGGCGCACTGCACATAGCCTGAAACACAGTGGGTACTCAAGATAAGTACAAGGATCTACTTTAGGTCACATATTAAATCTGGCAAATACTTCAGGTCACATTCTGCTTCTGTCCCATGGCATGTGGGGCAGACAAAGTAACCGAGTCTCAAACTTGCTATTCTTCCTAGAAGAACCCTACAACTACTAAACATCCTTAGCTCAGAAGCACAAAATGTACACAAAGAATTGATCAGATGGTATCTTAATGAAAAGCACTAATTTAAATAGCCTAGAGCTTCACAGAAATTGTTATTCCAAAACATGCAGAGGCAGCAAGAGTCACCTAAAACCACACTTTATCCTATGACCTTTATGTTGCTTTTCTTTAATTTAAAGATTGAAGCAAAGTGAAATGGATGGAGATATTTTGTTAAAAGAACAAAATGAGTTAGTCACAGAACATACACCTCATAAAACATTAGATCTAAGTCCAGTAGTGGCTCATATTCTGGGTTTTTGTAAAGCAAACGGAAATATTTGGAAGAATCAACAATTTTAATAGAAGAGCTATAAATGCCCTGAAAGCAGAAAGTTGACACAATTTTAAATATAATTCAGATATATATTTAAAATCAAACACAATTAAATAGAATATGGTTTAAGTACATGAATACTTCAGCTCTAGAAGAATAACAGAGGTGGTACATAGTACCAAAAACTTATACACAGCCTCCTTGCTTCTTCTGTTGATGAAAGAGTGTGCCTCTCTCTATACAATCAAATATTGCAGTGGAATAAATTCTCTATTCATTCAAGACTTTCTCAAGGACAGAGGTGATTAATAATTACATATATTTATATACATTTTTTTAATCTTTTTTGTGTGTCTTTTTTTTTGTTTGTTTTGCAAAGTCTAAGCACAAGCAGTCACACCTAAGAACACTCTTTCCTCTCAGACAGTCTTATGTGGTGGGAACCACTGCATCGCCTGGCCAGCGGAGTGCATTCGCCAATGCGGCAGCCCATCGGCAGACCCAGGAGCCAACGGAGCAGAAGTGCAGCGAGGCAGTCTCTTACTGTCCTAGAGACAGGCAGGAGGGAGGCCACCCGCTGCATACTTCCCAGCTCAGAGCAAAGAAAGAGGAGACAATTAAAAGTGAGTGCTTTTCCTCCCCCCAGACCCTGCCCTCTCACCTTCTTAAAAAACAACAACATACAATCCAGCAATAAACATTGCTCAAGGTCCCACAGGGGACACTGGAGTGACCGTTATGATGTTTTCTGAAGGGAAGTTAGATGACCTGGAGCACGGAACTCCAGTGGAGAATGCTCGCAGCACAGGAGGTTCGCCCTGTGGCTAGCAGCGTAGCAGGGGAGAGACCGGCTGTAAGTATACTGCATCTCAGGAGCCACTAAAATGTGAAAATTGGATAGTGTTGCCAAAAAGAAGGACAATGTCTCTTGGACCTGACCTGTGACATATCAGCTTCCTCCCCAACCAATGCCTTTGTGCAGGCAGACTACACGGAGCCTCGCCCCGTGCCACTGAGGAACAGGGTCCGAGCACGCACCGCCACCCCGGCTGCCCGGCCCTCTCGGAGGGGCTGACGCCCACTTGTTTCAAGAGGCCAAAGCAAAGCACCTCTGGTACCCACTTTACAATGCCATTAAGGGTGGGCGACCACTACAGAGTGTGCATCAACTATCAGCTCTACGCTTACTGCCTGCCACAGTGTGGTCCCTGTCTGTTCCAGTGGACTAAAACTCTCTCATAAATGGGTTATTGCCATTAGAAAACTACGAATTTTCTAGTAATGTAAACAATACCACTTTGTCTCTTTATGACTTTCGCTTGTGAACATCTTGTGCAGCAAATATGTCTACGTGTCACTCTGCTTATGGTGGAAGTCCAGGATTGTCTGCCACTCTTGCTGGGAACAACAGCTGATACATCAGAGAAAGGAAACACAGAGCTTTGTTTTCATTGGCTGTGCTAGAAATCCAACCAAAGGAAAAACGTTCTTATTTTTCAAAAGCAGATTTCCTTTATCTCAGGGATTGAGTCATAGCTGAAAAAAAGAAAAAGAAAAAGGTCAGGTACATTTCTATAACCAGGGATACAGGATATTACAGACTAAGGAAGAAGGGAACCAACACTTAGTGAATGTTTACTACACACCAGTTCCGACTACCACCCGTGAGGTAAAACACTACAATTATCTTTATTTACAAATGTGTGAATGAAAGTTTAAAGAGGTTAAGTAACTTATCCTAAGGTTACTACATAACAAGGACTGGCACCCAGAATTGCTTTTATCTTTCCGTTTTGGCAATAGATATTAGAACAAAATATCTACTTTATGACAGACTAATTCTGCCTCTAGGAATGAACCCAACAGCATACTCCTAAGAGAGGGCAAGGACTTACATATTCAGACTCTCATTAGAATATTGTTTGTAATAGGGAAAACCCAAAACAACCTAAACGACCACGCGCAGCGGATTCATTAAGTGAAGGAAGAACCACGACATGAAAGTCAAATGCCCTCGGAAGAAAAAACGACCACACTTGTGAGGCCGAGTGCCTGTTTGCTCGCAGGACTGGGAGCAGACAAACATCACAGAAGACATCATGCTCCGTGTTGTTTGTGAGATGGGACATCCACACAGGAAACAATTCAGTAATGCTTGTAAGGCAGTTTACGTTCAATGCCAAGTACTCTTCAGGCAAATGCAGAGTAGCAGATTCAAAGCAGAGAGGTAGCAACACAGGATAAAGAGGACTTCTCACGTTCATAAAATCATGGAATGAGAGAAGGGGATCTTAAGAGATTTTTCTTGTCCAATTTCTCTGATTTCTGGTAAGAAAATAAGAGACTGGAAAAGGACAGTCATTTGCAAAAGGTCACACGTACTGACTAAAACGTGCTCCTGGTGAGCCAGTGCTGCCGGCCTCGTGCTTTCCCACACCAGTCACTGCTGGTCCCGAGAGGCCGGCCAACGAGAAGGCCCAGCAAGCCTAAACACCCAATACTGCAAAATATATCTGTGCACCTTAAACATGAAAAGCACAGGGTAATAACATCTGAATATACCTCGAACGAAAAGCCCAATTTTATACATCTGCTTTCCAAAATGGTTTATTTTCTTTTTTTAATACAGTGGAATCTCAGTTCTTGATTTTAATTTGTTCTGGAAGGCTGTTCAAGAAGTGATTTGTTCAAAAACAAAACCATTTTTCCCCATTAGAAACAATGTCAATTAATTCGTTCCAGACCTCCAAACAATTCCGCTTTAACCTTTCTTATATACAGTAAAAGTCTAATGCACTATTTAATCTATAAACAAACACTTCATTTTTTAATTTATCGAACCACCCCTACTAGCCTTAAAGCAGCGGTTCTCAACCTGTGGGTGGCAACCCCTTTGGGGGTTGAATGACCCTTTCACAGGGGTCGCCTAAGACCATCGGAAAACACATATATAATTACATATTGGTTTTGTGATTAATCACTATGCTTTAATTATGTTCAATTTGTAACAATGAAAATACATCCTGCATATCAGATACTTACATTACGATGCATAACAGTAGCAAAATGACAGTTATGAAGTAGCAACGAAAATAATTTTATGGTTGGGGGTCACCACAACATGAAGAACTGTATTAAAGGGTCGCGGCATCAGGAAGGTTGAGAACCGCTGCTTAAAGGAATCACTTCCAGCACTCATTCCAGGAGTGTCTTTCATGACTCAGCAGGTGGCTTCTTCTCTTGCTGTCACTGGCTACCTGCTTTTCATTTATCCAAATCAATAACAGTTTTGTTTTTTAAATATATTTTTATTGATTTTAGAGAGAAAGGGAGAAGGAGAGTGAGATAGAAACATCAATGATGAGAGAAAATTATTGATCAGCTGCCTCCTGCACGCCCCACACTGGGGATCGAGCCCACAACCCGGACATGTGCCCTTGACCGGAATTGAACCTGAGACCCTTTAGTCTGCAGGCTGATGCTCTATCCTCTGAGCCAAACCAGCTAGGGCCTCAACAATCGTTTTTCTACCTCTCTATTTGCTTGTGATCATTGTTTCCTTCACACCTTAGCAACGTTAGCACTCTTGATGGCCTATGTTTTAAAATTGTTCTCATTTCTCTAGCAACAACAACAACAAACCCACAAAAATATTCACAGCACAATTTCCTGAGATCTTATGGTAAACTGACTCATACTAGCACATTCTCTCCTTTGTTTGTGGCCTGAGAGACACTTTTTGTCATGCTGATGTATCAGCCAGAAAGGGCTGTAGAAAAGCAAGCTCTTTCAATAACTGAGACATTTTTTCCACATGAACAACTTGGTTGAGAACGCATTGTTTGAGATGGGAGATATTAAAAAAACCAAGGTTTGACTGTATTTTTATTGATTTTTAGAGAGAGATGAAGAGAGATGGAGGAAGAGAGAAACATCTATGTGAGAGTGAAACACTGATTGGCTGCCTCCTGCATGCCTCCCATTGGGATGGAGCCCAATGGAGCCATAGCCTGCGCATGTGCCCAATTGGGAATCCAGCCAGCAACCTTTCAGTGCACGGGACAATGCCCAACCAACTGAGCCACACCTGCCAGGGTCCAAAATAGTTTCTAAAAAACATTTTCATGTTCACAAACATTTGACCACCAACATAATGGGGAATCACAAAAACAACTACCTTGCACTTCTTAATACACCTTATCTTGCTCTCTGCTATTCTAGGTTTGACGGAGCCAATAACATTAAATATAGACAAAAATTATCACCCTCACAAAGAAAAGAAGATAGAGTCTGCAAAACTGAACAGAGCTTTGGCAAGAATCAGCTCGGTAAAAATATAAAAATTAAACCAAGCTCTGTATATCAACTGTAATTAAAAAATTAAAGTTAACAAAATTAAATCAAGCTCTGCTAATGACAGTTCTTAAGAGTGACAAGTTGGCTAGAAAGTTAACAAGGAAAAAGTGGTATTGGACCTAAATCTAAATTCAAGCCCTCCAAACTACTGAGGGTTATATGGGATGTTATTTGAAGATATTTAATGATTCTTAATTTTTGGTAATGTAAATGATAGAGGAGTTTAATGATGTCACAAAAATATGATGAGAAATTCTCCTATCACATTAAGTTTTTGTGACTCAACTGAAGTTAGAGAAAGCAACATGGTTGAAGGTTGAACTGAGAATGTTTGGCTTGAAGAACAGACTGGGAGGGAACTAAGTGGCCGTCTTCAATTTTCTAAAGGTTACTTGTGTGGCTCTTGTGGGCAAAGCTAGAACTAGCTGGTGAAGCTATAGAGAAAGAGTATTACCTCCTGGCAAGTCAGAATTCCCTCATCACACCCATTCAATTCACTCCTTCTTAAAACAGCACTATTAAAATACCACACTACTTCAGATGAACGAAAATACTGACAGGAGAGGAAACAACAACAAAGCTGCAAAAGCTGGAAGCAAGTGGAGTGTAACAGAAAAGGGAAAAAAGCTGGGAAGCAACCTGATTTACAACCCGGAGCTCCTCACAGCCCGGGGATTGGTGTCACCAGTGCTTATGGTAAAGGGAGGAGGGTGGACACAAACATAGGGGTTTCTTAAAAGCCTGGTTTTAGAAATTAACGCCCTACAGCTATTCCACCATCCTGATCAGCCTGAAAACCAGCACAGGCAGAATCATCTGAGACTGCGTCCCTGAGCAGATTTAAATCTAGGGTCATATATTAGGCAAGACCGAGGACAAGGGCGCTATGCTGAAAAGAGAGCAACTGGGGGAGGGGGTGTAAATAATGAACACTGAGCCTTCTCTCGCTTTTTTCCACGCGGCTCCCGGAACATGGCATTAGCAGTCTGATCTTTGTCCTCCGGGCAGGAGACTGGTACAGTTTTCATGGAGGAATATCATCAGTCCAACAATAAAGAACTTAGCTCCCTAAGGAAACCTGCGTAGCTTATGTTTCACTTATTAAGAAACTACCAAATGATTTTTCAAAGTGGCTGTAGCATTTTACATTCCCACCAGTAGTGTAGTGAAGTTCAAATTGCTTTACAACCTTGCAAACACATGATACTGTCAGTCTTTTTAATTTTAGCCATTCTATTGGGTATGTAGCTGTATATCACTGACTTTACCTTGCATTTCCCTAGTGACTAATGATGTTGAGATAGCTCTTTGCATGTGAATATTGGCCATCTGTATATCTGTGTGTAATGTCTGTTATCTTTTGACCATTAAAAAAAAACATCAGATTGCTGCTCTTCTTAATGAGTTTAAAAGTTCTTTATATTATTTTGGATACAATTCCTTTATCAGAAGGATGTTTGGCAAATATCTTCTCCCAGTTCATAATTTGCCTTTTCATTTTCTTCACAATGTCTTTTAATGAGTAGTTTTTAGTTTTGATGAAGTTCAGTTTATCAGTTTTTCTCTTTTATATCTCATGCTTTGTATGAACTAAGAAATTTGCCTAACTTAAACCACAAAGATTTTCTCCTATAAGTTTTATAGTTTTAGTTCTTACATTTAGGTCTATGATCCATTTGGGGTTGATTTTGTATATGCTGTAAGGAACAAGACTCATTTTCTCCTCCCTTCTTCATATGTATATCTAGTTGTTTTTATACTATAAACTAAAAAGACATTATTTTTCTCATTGAATTACCTTGGCACATACAGGGCAAAAGGAAGTTTACAGTTGTTGGTGTGGAAAATAATACAATTCATAATAATACAAGAATAAACTTTGTTTCGTGCACTCACAACTGTAAACCTACTTTTGCCCCACCCTGTATATAAAAAATCAATTGACTTCATAATTAGGGTCTGCTTCTGCACCCTATTTGTTCAACAATCTTTGTCTACCCCTATGTAATATTACACCACCTTGATCATGTAGCTTTACAATACATGTAAAGCCAAGCAGTGTTAGCCTTACAATTTTGTGCTCCTTTTTCACAACTTTTTTTTTGTTATTTTAGTTCATTTACATCTCCCAATCTACACTAATAAAAGAGAAACATGGTAATTGGCGTACAACCGCTACCCTTTTCATTGGCTAATCAGCGAGATATGCAAAGTAACTGTCAGCCAAGATGGCGGCCGGCAGCCAGTCAGCTTGAAACTAACATGAGGCTTGCTTGCCTCAGTGACGGAGGATCACTGGAGGAAACCAACGTTCCCCGCCTGCCACTGCAGGCCTCTGAGCGGGCAGTTTAAGAAACATTGTAACAAATACCGGACTTCAGCCAGCAGATTCGCAACATTGTAAGCAAAGGCCAGAAACCTACTTTCAGCCGCGAGGCCTAAGAGCTGGAGCCAAGCCTCAAGGTAAAGCTGGCCCAGAATAAAAAAAAAAAAAAGAAAAAAAGTAGCGGTTGGGAACTTCAGTCACTCCCAGCCTGAAAACAGCCCTCAGCCCCTCACCCAGACTGGCCAGGCACCCCAGTGGGGACACCCACCCTGATCCAGGACACCCTTCAGGGCAAACTAGCCGGCCCCACCCATGCACCAGGCCTCTACCCTATATAGTAAAAGGGTAATATGCCTCCCGGCACCGGGATCAGCGTGACAGGGGGCAGCGCCCAAACCCCCTGATTGCCCTGTGGCTCTGTGTGTGACAGGGGGCGGGGCCCCAACCCCCTGAGCAGCCCTGCTCTATGCCTGATAGGGGGGAGCTCCCCAACCCGCCCCCCCCACGGGCCCTCTGTGTGTGATGGGGTAGAGCCATAACCTCCCCATCGGCCCTGCCCTGAGTGTGAGAGTGGCAGCGCCCCAACCCCCTGATTGGCCCTGCTCTGTGGGTGATAGAGGGCGGTGCCCCAACCCCCTGATGGGCCCTGCTCTGTGTGTGACGGGGGCAGCGCCCCAACCCCCTGATTGGCCCTGCTCTGTGCGTGACAGGGGGTGGCGCCACAACCTCCCCATCGACCCTGCCTTGAGTGTGACGGGACGGTGCCCCAACCCCCCAATTGGCCCTACCCTGAGCGTGACTGAGGGTGGCATCACAACCTCCCAATCTGCCCTGCTCTGTGCATGACGGGGCGGTGCCCCAACTCCCCTATCGGCCCTGCTCTGAGCCCGACCAGGGGCTGCACCTAGGGATTGGGCCTGCCCTCTGCCACCCGGGAGCAGGCCTAAGCCAGCAGGTCGTTATCTCCCGAGGGGTCCCAGACTGTGAGAGGGCACAGGCCGATCTGAGGGACCCCTCCCCCCCCCCGAGTGCACAAATTTTTGTGCACCGGGCCTCTAGTAAATATTATAACGATCTTGTCAATGTCTATAAAAAAAAGCCTGCGGGAACATTGAATCTATTAGTAATCCTATATAATAAAAGCTAATATACAAATTGTCCCCTTGGAAGTGCAACCACTCACTATGACATGTGCTGACCACCAGGGGGCGGTGAGGAACAAAGGAAGGCTCTGGTCAGCAGCCGGTAGCTGGGGAAGGAAGGCCTCGATCAGCCTGATCCCAGGCCAGGCCTAAGGACTCTACCTGTGCAAGAATTTTGTGCACCAGGCCTCTAGTCTTGAATAATGTACAACATAGTAACTATAATTAATAATATTGTATTGTGTATTTGAAAGTTGCTAAGAGAGATCTTCAAAGCTCTCATTACAAAAACAATTGTAACTGTGTATGGTGAATTAAGTAGACTTGTTGTGGGGATCATTTCCCAATGCAAACAAATATTGAATCAATATGCTGTATACCAGAAGCTAGTATTATATGTCTATTATACCTCAATCATCATCATCATCGGGAGAAATAACACCTTAGCCACATACTTTTGATTCACAAACATGATGTTTTTATTTGAATCTTTAATTTGGCTCAGTTGTTTTATAGTTTATATTGTACAAATCTTATACATATTTTGTTAAACATATTCCTAAGAATTTGATGGTTTCCAATGCTACTATAGACTGCATTGTTTTTAAATTTTCAATGTCCAATTGTTAATTGCTAGTCTATAGAAATACAATTCATTTTTGTATATTAACCTTATATAATGCAGCATTGCTAAACTTAGTAGTTGTAATAGCTTGTAGATTACTTAAGACACTACTGTCCAACAGAACTTTCTGTAATGTTCTGTATCATTCATACATGGCTCCTCAGTCACTACCATATTGGATAAAGCAGCCTTAGGAATTTCTAAAGAAATAGTGATGCCTTCTGCAAAGACAGCCAGTTTCAGTCCCTCCTTTACGATCATATGCCTTCTTGCACTGGCTAGGATCTCCAGTGCAAATGTTTTAAAATGGACAGCCTTGCCTTCTTCCTACTTAAAAAGAAGCATTCATTTGTATGCATATATGCATAACCCATGGACACAGACAACAGGGTAGTGAAGGTCTGGGGCAGGCCAGAAGGAGTTATGGGGGAAAAGGGGGCTGTATGTACTACTTTCAACAATTAAGATTAAAAAAAAAAATAGAAGCATTCAGTCTTTTCCATTAATATGATTTTAGCTGTCAGTTTAATCAGGTTTAGGAAGTTCCTTTCTGTTCCTTGTTTCCTTATAGTTTTGTAATCAATGACTGTTGATTTTTGTCAATTTTTTTTCTGCATCTATTGCAGCGGTTTTCAACCTGTGGGTCGCGAACAATGAAAATACATCCTGCATATCAGATATTTACATTATGATTCATAACGGTAGCAAAATTACACTTATGAAGTAGCAACGAAAATCATTTTATGGCTGGGGGTCACCACAACATGAGGAACTGTATTAAAGGGTCTCGGCATTAGGAAGGTTGAGAACCACTGATTGAGATGATCATGTTTTTGTTTTTATGATGAATTACTATAATTTATTTTCAAATATCAAAACAACCTTGCTTTCCTGAAATGTACTATCCTTTTTATATATTTCTGATGTATTTCCTTATATTTGTTAAGGATTTTACATGTATGTTCATGAGGTATATTAGTCTGTTGATGAACACTTAGGTTACTTCCATATCTTGGCTATTGTGAATAATGCTAAAATGAACATGTAGGTGCAGATATCTCTTCAAGATATCCTCAAATATATTTCTAGAGGTGGATTGCTGGATCATGTGGTAGTTCTATTTTTAATTATTTGAGGAACCTCCAAGTGGCTGTACCAATTTACATTTCCACAAATAGTGAACAAGGGTTTCCTCTTTTCTATATCCTCACCAACGCTTATCTCATGTCTTTTTCTTCAGTGCCATCCTAACAGATGTAAAGTAGTATCTCACTGTGGTTGTAATTAATTTGCATTTCCCCGATGATTAGTGATATTCATGTACCTATTAACCATGTGTATGTCTTCTTTGGAAACAGGTCCTTTGTCAATTTTTAAAAAAATATATTTTATTGATTTTTTACAGAGAGGAAGGGAGAGGGATAGAGAGCTAGAAACATCAATGAGAGAGAAACATCAATCAGCTGCCTCCTGCACACCTCCTATAGGGTATGTGCCCGCAACCAAGGCACACGCCCTTGACTGGAATCGAACCCGGGACCCGAGTCCGCAGGCCGACGCTTCATCCATTGAGCCAAACCGGTTAGGGCACTTTGTCAATTTTTAAATCAGAATATTTGGGTCCCTTTGGGCTTCTGAGTTGTCTAAATTCCATATATATTTTGGATATTAACCCCTCAAGTTCAATTTTTTATATTAACCCCTCAAATTCAGCATTATTCAGGTTATCTATTTCTTCTTGATTGAGAAGAAATTTGTTTTACAAGGAATTTCTCCATTTCAGACAAGCTGTTGAACTTATTAGCACGAAGTTCTAATATTACCTTATTAGAATTTTAATAATTGTTGGATTTGTATTGATGTCCCCTTTTCAATCCTTGTATTGGTAATTCATGCTTATCTCTTCCTCCTCCCCTCCCCCATGTAGTCTGGCTAGAAGTTTATCAATTTAACTGGTGTTTTAGAGAACGAGGTTTTGATTTTTCTCTATTGTCTGCCTGTTTTCTATGTAATTGATATTCACTTTTATCCTTATAATTTTCTTCTTTCTGCTTTCTTTGGGTTTTACCTATTTCCTAGATTCTTAAAACAGACTGAGACCTTTCTTCTTGTCTACTAAATGTAACACTGTAAGTTTCCCTCTAAGTACTGCTTTAGCTGTATCCTCCAAATACTGTTTAATTTTAATTTTAATTCAATAAAAATATTTTCCAACTTCTCTTTTAATTTCTTCTTTGACTAATGAGTTACCTTAAGAAGTATGCTGTTGCCGAAACCGGTTTGGCTCAGTGGATAGAGCGTCTGCCTGCGGACTGAAAGGTCCCAGGTTCGATTCCAGTCAAGGGCACGTACCTCGGTTGCGGGCACATCCCCAGTAGGAGGTGTGCAGGAGGCGGCTGGTCGATGTTTCTCTCTCATCGATGTTTCTAACTCTATCCCTCTCCCTTCCTCTCTGTAAAAAATCAATAAAATATATTTAAAAAAAAAAAAAAGAAGTATGCTGTTTAATTTCCAAATATTTGGGGATTTTCTACATATCTTTCCATTATTGATTTCCTGTTTAATTCCTTTATGGTCTGAGAACTGTATGATTTAAATCCTTTAAAATTCATTGAAACTTGTTTTATGGGCCAGAATATGGTAAATGTTCCATGTAAATGCCAAAAGAATGTATGTTCTACTGTTGCTGGATGCATTGTTTTACAAATGTCATTTAGGTCCTTGAGGAACTGACCTTTTTATCAGATAAATGTCCTTTGTGCATGGTAATATTCCTTATTTTTTTTTGAAGTTTACTCTGACTTGTAGTAACATAGCTATTACAGTTTACTTTTTAAACAAATGTTTTTACTGATTTCAGAGAGAGAGGAGAGGATGAGAGAGAAAAACATCGATGTGAGAGTGGAACATCAATCAGCTGCCTCCTGCATGCCCCCTGTCAGGAATTGAGCCACAACCTGTGCACATGCCCTGACTGGGAATCAAACCAACAACCCCCGGGTGCATGGGACGATGCCCAATCTACTGAAGCACACCAGCCAGGGCTAGTGGGCTTCGTATAGTGCAGGTTGACCCTGAATGATACTGGGGGGCAGGTGGCCACAACTGCTTGTACAGCTGAAAACCAGCATATAACTTAAGTCAGCCTTTCACATACATGGACTCCCAACTGCCAGCTGACCCTCATTGAACACCACAGGTTTTTTGGTTTTTTAAATCCTCATCTAAGGATATTCCTCCATTAATTTTTAGAGAGAGTGGAAAAGAGAGGGAAAGATAGAAACATCAATTGGTTGCCTCCTGCACAAGCCCTGACCAGGGCCCGGGCCGGGGAGGAGCCTGCAAGCAAGATCTGAGTGGAATCGAACCCAGGACCTTTTGGTCCACATGCTGACACTCAACCCATTGAGCAAAACCGGCTAAAGACAAGACAGGTTTTGGAACTGCACGGAAAAACTGAACTGCAGTCAATGGAAAAATTTTGTGTGTAAGTGGACCTATGCAGTTCAAATCATGTTGTTCAGGAATAAACTGTATATAACTGGGTTCTGCCTTTTCAATCTGATGATGTCTGTGTTTCAACTAGACCAGTGGTTCTCAACTTTCAGAACCTTTAAATACAGTTTCTCATGTTGTGATCCAACCATAAAATTATTTTCGTTGCTACTTCATAACTGTAATGTTGCTACTGTTATGAATCGTAATGTAAATATCTGATCTACAGGATGGTCTTAGGCGACCCGTGAAAGGGTCGTTCAACCATCAAAGGAGTCGAGACCCACAGGTTGAGAACCACTGAACTAGACTATTTAAATCACTTACGTTTAATATAATTATTAGTATGATTTAATTTAAATCTACCATTTTACTATTTATTTTCTATTTGTCCCATTGATTCTTTCTTCCTTTTCCTCCTTTTTCCTGAGTTCTTTTGTATTCAGTATTTTTTATATAGTTTGTTTGCTACAGATTGTGTTTCTCCTGATTATGAGTCAAGTTTTTCTGCTTCCTTGCATGCCTGGTAATTTTTTGTGTGTGCCTGGTAATTTTTGATGGGATGTCAGACATTGTATTTTTACACTGTTAAGTGCTGAATTTTGTTGTTCATTTAAGGAGGGTTGGCCTCTGTTCTGGCATGCAGCTGTTACTTACAGAGCAGTTTGATCCTTCCAAAAACTGCTCTTAAGCTTGGTTAAGGTGCTTTATTCTAGAGCTAAATTAGCTCAGATAGTAAGGCATGTTTCCGAGGACACTACCCAATGACTTGTGTATTACAAGATCTGTCCACAACGGTTAGTAAAAACGTCAACTATTCCTACCCCATGTTCCAGGAGTTGTTTAGCATGTTAATTTCCAGGATTCTTTCCCTGGCCATGGACATTTTCACCCAACACATGTACATAACCAAGGCTTGAAGGGACCTCTCTAAATATCTTTGGAGCCTCTCTAAATATCTGTGTAGCTCCTTTTCTGGTATCCTGTTCTATGACTTCTAACCACCCTGGCTTGGGCTCTCCAGTTCAGTTTATGACTCGTCAATTCAGCAACACTATGATCTCTGTTAGGTTTTCCCCTACCTGCACTTTAGAAATTGCTTCTGAGAAGTGAGCTGTGGATCACCTCAATGTTATCCTTATTTTAAGGATTACACCCCTCTCCTTCCTGTTGCCCAATATCTGGAGATAGTTGTTTCATTTAGTTTGCCAGTTCTCTAGTTGTTTATGATGAGAGGGTAATTCCTGTAGTAATTCATCCTTCAAAGGCAGAAGCAGAGGCTCTTTTATGTCTTTTTTAAAATACACAGAACCTGGAATCTAATGCTTTTCAGTTTTAAACAAGCTACATCAGAACAAAAATCATCCTTACCTTCGTAGACTTCTCTAATGGTTGATCATATTGCGCCTGCTGCATAACATCACTAACTATCATTTTAGCAATCTTCCAAGCTAGCTCTTCTTGGGCCTAAAAGAAATAATTGAAACTGTTGATAACAGTTATTTATTAAAAGAATCAAGACATACATTTCAGTGCTCTAAACACAATTGTATATGCATATAATTTCTACCTGTTTAGATAAGCACACTGCCATGTCTGAAAGAACCTGGGCCACCCTCTGGCTATGATATATATATATATATATATATATATATATATATATATATTTTAATAAATTTTTTAAAAATATATTTTATTGATTTTTTTACACAGAGGAAGGGAGAGAAATAGAGAGTTAGAAACATCGATGAGAGAGAAACATCGATCAGCTGCCTCCTGCACACTCCCTACTGGGGATGTGCCCGCAACCAAGGTACATGCCCTTGACCGGAATCGAACCTGAGACCCTTGGTTCTGCAGGCTGACGTTCTATCCACTGAGCCAAACCGGTTAGGGCTGGCTATTATATATTAATATGCTACTCATTGTCATCCAAAATCAGCTACCGGTACCTGACATGACACAATCTTCATGTTAGTTCTCAAAACAAAAACATTTTTCTTTCTCTACTCCCATCTCTCAATGTACTTTACTATTCAAAAAGGAGGCCTCCATTCCTGAAAGTAAAAATGACAGTGAGAAAGGAAGCTTTTGTGTCTACACTGATTACTGATGCCTGCTGTTTGATAGAAACTTAATTACAAGGTTATCTGTCAGTGGCCAGAATCTCTGGGCTGAAGATACCTCCATAGCCTCCACCAGGCAATTATGAGTTGTTAAGAAGGCCCACCCTTTCTTGTTACGTTCTGGGTAAGGGAGTAATGATGTGCCACGCTGGCTCAACATGGCAACTAAAGAAAGAGAATCTTGAAACCTTAATTAGACAAGGTGCTGCTTACAAACAGGCATCTCTTTACACTAAAAGTAGAATTTACCTCATCAGTATTTCCTTGCACCCATTTCTTCATAGCTTGTGAGAACATGGATCCTAGTAAACAAAGCCAAAGATGAATGTCGATTTCATGCATAATTTGACATTAAAAATGCTGTTAGTTACAAGCTACTTCCAGACATGGTGGACATCTTTTTTTTTTTTTTTTGGTACAATCTTCTCTAAAACATTAAGGAATACTATTATTGACAGAAACTGATTATGATGTCTCCATAATAGAGTATTTAACTGTCAAACATCATGCTTTGAAAAACCTTTGAAAACCTGTTTCTGAGTTCTGGATTTTTCTTCTATTTGATACAAGAAACTTTCATGTGGTGTTAGATTTGCAGCAAACTAAAAGAGCAAAAGCAAGCCATGGCTTAGATTTAATTCTGGGTAAGAATCTAGGAGATATAATCTACTTGTTTATGTAAGCAAACCTTCCCAAGCAACTACTATACAAAAGGGCTTCAAGTGTAGATTATGCTGCTTGCTACATGCTGTATAAATTAGCTGAGGAAGTAGAGTTTTAAATAGTCATCCTCTGTCCAAGTCATAGTACACCTCAACTTCCTAGTAGACACACAAGCCTATCTCCAACTGTACTCAGATGCTGAAAAATCACCAAGGCAGTAGGTTAGCCTCTGTCTCCATGAATGAAATACACAGCTTACCCTTTCATTAATACAAATAGGTTCAACTCCTAACTTTGCCTTAAACCAAGTGGTTGGTAGATTACTTCTTAGGCAAGGTCCAGATTAATTCAAGGACTGGGATAGAACTATACATAGCATTCATGAAAAATACAAAACATGATTCTTTGCCCTTAATGATTTGTATTTCTAGCTAAAAGTTTGAATACTGGGTAGTTAAATTTTATGGCCAAGCAGAGTCAGCAGAGCCACAACATCACAAGCTCTGCCTGGCGTCTCAGGTGGCTGTCACTTACCCAATGCATCCTCTCTTCAGGCTCACCCGCAGTCGCACTGTTGACAAGCTCCTACTTGCTAACACTCTCCCCTTTACTTTTACTCCCCACCTCTGACTCTCCTCTGCGTATTCCCTCCTCTTTAACCTGGGCTTCTCCAGGATCCCATTCCCAGCCTTCTTTTCTCCCTCTTTGCTCGGTGGGGCATCTCATCGCCTCCTGTGTGTCTACCTTCCTTCAAAATGCAATAACTAAAACTGGTCCTTAGGTTTCAAACCCATGCTTACAAATTCTCCTAAATGCATCCCAAACTTAACATGTTCTGAATGGAGCTCATCTGTCTCCCACCTACTTTTTCTCATCCTCCACCTCAGAAATTAACTTAATCCTCTATTGAAAATTAACATAATTGTTCATCCAGGGAACCCATGTTTAAAAACTCAACCTACCTCTCTCATTTACTCTCCATATGGAATCTGTCACCAAATTCTACCTTAAAAGCAGTCTCTTAAATTCCACCCTGCAAGTCTTATAAATCTGACCTTCTTTCTAATTCCTGCTACTACTATCTACCTTCAAATCCTCTTTTTTTTCTATCTATATTATTAGCTAAACCCACTACCTGACTGGTTTCTCTAATACCAGTCTCTCCTCAACTCCAATTCATTCCTATACTACTACCAGAAAAATGTATCTAGTTAGTATTCTGCTTAGAAATCCCTGATGCCTATATGACAGGAATCGGGTTTCTCAATATGACATGCAAGGGCTTTCACAATACAGTGGGGCCTTGACTTATGAGTTTAATTCCTTCTGAGACCGAGCTCATTAAGGAGCTCGTTAACTCAAATTATCAACTCAATGCAAAAAATCAGCCGAGAGACCGCTAGTCGGGACACTCGTAAGTCAAAAAATCGTTAGTCGGGACACTCGTAAGTCAAGGCCCCACTGCATAAGACAGCTTCCTCTCCCACCACTGCATCCAACACCAGGAACAGCCACTCCAGGAACCACATGTTGACAATATCTTTTAGAATTCCTTCTTGATACACTTTCACATTTCAAAGTACCTTGCTTGCCCCAGAAGCAGAGTTGTCATACTCTCAGAATCCTCCGAGATACACCCTTCTCAAACTCAACCCTGACCTCTGTGCTCTATTATCAGGGTTTCAAAACCCAAACTGGCCAGGCCAGTGTGGCTCAATGGTTGAGCATCGATCCAGGAAACAAGAGGTCACCAGTTCATTTTCTGTTCTATTCCAGGTCAGGGCACATGTCCCGGTTTGGGGCTTGATACCCAGTAGGGGGAGTGCAGGAGGCAGCCGATCTATGAAGTTTCTCTTTTATGGATCTTTCTATCCCTCTCCCATCCTCTCTCTAAAAAGTCAATTAAAAAATATTTTTTATTTTTTTTATTTTTTTAAATATATTTTATTGATTTTTTACAGAGAAGAAGGGAGAGGGATAGAAAGCCAGAAACATCGATGAGAGAGATCTATCAGCTGCCTCCTGCACGCCCCCCAGTGGGGATGTGCCAGCAACCAAGGTACATGCCCTTGACCGGAATCGAACCTGGGACCCTTGAGTCCACAAGCCGAAGCTCTATCCACTGAGCCAAACCGGTCCGGCTAAAAAATATTTTTTAAAAAACAAACTGCAAATTGAACCTACAGACTGGCAAATAATGAACACTCTTTGCAGTAGCCCTCAGCAAAGAAGGAGAAGAAGGGAGAAGGGGAGCCAAATTGCAAACTGTTGTCAAAATGGTATCCTGAACCAAAGCTGGAGTTGCAGAGAAGCCAAGATGGAGGCACAGGTAAACACCGGAGATCGCCGCCTCGCACAACCACTTCAAAAATACAACTAAGAGACGGAACGGACATCACCCAGAAGCACAGGAAGGCTGGCTGAGTGGAAATTCTACAACTAGAAGGAAAGAGAAAAGCATACCGAGACTCAGAGGAGGAGCGGAAGTAAAATACAGAGGTACAAAGGCACATGCGGAAAGGGTTGGCGGCTGAGGACACGGTTGTCTTTTTCAATTGGGAGGGAGTCTCAAGCTCTGAGCTCCAGTTCTGGGCGAGTCTCTGGGGACCCAGACTCATACGGGAAACTGGACTGTCTGGCATCAGTCGGAACTTGAGGGCAGCTTTCTCACGGGGGTGCTTGCAGCAATTGCCGGGACACTGAGAAGCAGGGCCTCTGAGGGCAGGACTGAGAGCAGCCATAACTGCTCGCTTCGCCCTGTTGATCCCATGGGACACTGCCCTGCCCAAGCCACAGAGGCTTTTGCATATGAAAGGCCTGGCCCTTTGCAATCTGATAATTACCTATCAAACTGCAGCTGGCCCACGGCCCCAGGGCAACTTACATTGAGTCACAGCTGGCTCCTGCTGGATAGCCTCAGGCAGAGGCTAGATTAGCACCTCCTTAGGGATCCAGGAGCCAGTGTGCCCGGTGGTCAGAGTGGGACCATCCAGATTGCAACTCCTCGGATCCATAAAGGACACACTCAGGGGGCAGACTCAGTGAGCACCAAAGCCCCACTGAAGCAAGTCTGCCCCATAAGGGTGTCTCCAGCACAGAAGTTCTCCCACTGCAGACACAGCTGATTCTCACAGCCAATTGGCCTGGAGGTCAATCCCTCCCAGTGATACCTACAACAATCAAGGCTTAACTACAACAAGACTGTGCACAAAGCCCATAAAGGGGGTGCACCAAGAGTATTTACTTCAGGCAATTAGGGAGGCTGAGCCACTGGGCCCTGTAGGATGCCTAGCACAGAAAGCCACTTTGTCGACACAGCGAAGCATAAAAAAATGCGGAGACAAAGAAACAGTACACAAATGACAGAAATGGAGGAAAGCAAATTACTGGATATAGAGTTCAAAACCACACTTTTAAGGTTTTTCAAGAATTTTCTAGAAACCGCCGATAAACTTAATGAGACCCTCAAGAAATCTAATGAGACCCTTGAGGTTGTGATAAAGGACCAACTAGAAATTAAGCATACACTGACTGAAATAAAGAATATTATACAGACCCCCAACAGCAGACTAGAGGATCCCAAGAATCAAGTCAAAGATTTGAAATACGAAGAAGCAAAAAACACCCAACCGGAAAAGCAAAATGAAAAAAGAATCCAAAAATATGAAGATAGTGTAAGGAGCCTCTGGGACAGCTTCAAGCATACCAACATCCCAATTATAGGGGTGCCAGAAGAAGAGAGAGAGCAAGATATTGAAAACCTATTTGAAGAAATAATGCCAGAAAGCTTCCCCTATCTGGTGAAAGAAATAGACTTACAAGTCCAGGAAGCGCAGAGAACCCCAAACAAAAGGAATCCAAAGAGGACCACACCAAGACACATCATCATTAAAATGCCAAGAGCAAAAGACAAAGAGAGAATCTTAAAAGCAGCAAGAGAAAAACAGTTAGTTACCTACAAGGGAATACCCATACAACTGTCAGCTGATTTCTCAACAGAAACTTTGCAGGCCAGAAGGGAGTGACAAGAAATATTCAAAATGATGAATACCAAAAACCTACAACCGAGATTACTTTATCCAGCAAAGCTATCATTCAGAATTGAAGGTCAGATAAAGAGCTTCACAGATAAGAAAAAGCTAAAGGAGTTCATCACCACCAAACCAGGATTATATGAAATGCTGAAAGGTATCCTTTAAGAAGAGGAAGAAGAAGAAAATGGTAAAGATACAAATTATGAACGACAAATACGCATCTATCAACAAGTAAATCTAAAAATCAAGTGAATAAATAATCTGATCAACAGAATAAACTGGTGATTATAATAGAATCAGGGGCATAGAAAGGCAGTGGACTGACTATTCTTGGGGGGGGGAAAGGGGTGTGGGGGATGCAGGAAGAGACTGGACAAAAATCGTGCACCTATGGATGAGGACAGTGGGGCGGGGGGGTAAGGGCGGAGGGGGGTTGGGAAACGGGTGGAGGGGAGCTACGGGGGAAAAAAGAGGAACAACTGTAATAATCTGAACAATAAAGATTTAATTTTAAAAAAGAAAAGAAAAGAAAAACAAAAACAAAGAAAACAAAACAAAGTTGGAGTTGCTTTTAATCTGCTATGTGATCTCCAACAAGTTACAATTTCCCTCACTCTCGACTTCTTCGTATATAGATTAAGGAGGTGGTATCCACAGATGTATCATCTAAGATTTGCATGAGCTTGAAAAATGCTAAGAAATCTCTACTGTATTGGGGTCTGAGAAGGGAGAGTGTGGCTCTGTGAATATTCTCAGAATAAGAACGTAATCTGAATAAGAAGTATTAGTATCCATGTCAGTTTTAAAAATGATTTTTAAATTAAATAATTAAAATAAATATGAGAGAAAATCTCTCCCAACTCTTCTAGATTAAGTAATCCAATCAACAAATATGTAATGAGTGCCTACCATGTACAAGGGTTAATTTTTGAATCAGGGAATATAGTGTCAAATATGATAGACAAAATCCCTACTTTCAGAAAGGTAATATTCTAGTCATGAAAGAAAAAGAGACTATAAAACAAGTATGCAAGACATGAGCAAGACAGCTTCAGCGCTCTCCCTCTCGGGAGCATGCGGCACCTTTCCTTTCCCCTCCTTTTTCAAACCCTTCTCTCTCCTATGCTCCAAGGGCCCTCTGTTTGCCTCTGTAACTTGTTTCCTGAACCCATTTCTTCTACAATTCACTTCTTCCATCTCTGCGACTTTCTAAATAAACTTTCTCTTATAAAAATAAGTGCACGCCAAAACCGGTTTGGCTCAGTGGATAGAGCGTCGGCCTGAGGACTGAAGGGTCCCAGGTTCGATTCTGGTCAAGGGCATGTACCTGGGTTGCGGGCACATCCCCAGTAGGGAGTGTGCAGGAGGCAGCTGATCGATGTTTCTCTCTCATCGATGTTTCTGACTCTCTATCTCTCTCCCTTCCTCTCTGTAAAAAATCAATAAAATATATTTTTAAAAAAAAATAAGTTCAGACAGTGACTAAGAAAATGAAGAAGTGGTATGTGAATTGTCTGAACGATTTAGTTCATTTGGGCGGGGGAGTGCTCTCTGAAGGGAGAATACTGCGATGAGAAGGATCCAGGCGTTGTGAAAGCCATGGACGGACTTTCATGGCCAGGAAACAGCTATGTGGAGGCCCTAACAGGGAAGGGACTTCAGAGAAAGCTTTGTCAGTGAAAGGAAGAGTGGTGAAAGGTGGACAGGGGATACTGGTAGGTTACAGCAAAGAGTGGCTAGGAAGCCATGGGGGAAGAGATGGGTGGGTGATTAAGCAGCAAAACATGCCGGTTAAGAAAATTCAAAAAGTAAAGGAAAAGGTTATAATGAAAAGTAAAAGGTACCTCCCTCTCCTCATGCTATACTTTTGAGTGTATTCTTTTAAAAATACCATACACAACATCACCTAGAATCTAGGTCCTAGATGTACTCTAACCAAATCATCAAGACCTAAGTACAACTACGAGTTTACAAGAAATACAGGAGAGAAAGGAATAAACTAAATAATGCAACAACAACAAAAAATCCAGAAGGTTAGGCATTTTATAGGAAAACTAGCGTGACAGACTTAGCAGTCAAGGTCACAAAAAAATGGGAGTAAACTAGATTAAAATAAACCGACATTACTGGTACATCCTCTTGTTTATATCTTTGGCATCTACAGTGTCTGCACATAGGAATCATTTAAGTGCCTTCTGAGTCAATTAACTGAATCTGCAGGCTCATACATTACATAATTTGCTTGCCCCCAAAAAACCACAACACATCACTTAAAGAGACATCTAAACACTAAAGGAAGCACCAGGCATTACAGACTTATTTCGTCAACTGCAGACATGACTATTCATTGTTCTACATAGGCATGTCTCAAATTAATAATGCAAGTAACTCAATGGATGGGCTTGCTGTTGGAGATATAATTCTGTTGCCTCTACCTTCAAATATAACCCAAATTTGGCCATTCTTCCACTATCGAATCCACCACCACCACCATACCTTATGTAGACAATAAGTAGGGCAGCAACATTCCCTACTTCTCTTAAACTCCTACACTCTACTTTCCAAATATCTGTTAGAACCGCCCCTTTAAAACATAAATCACATCATGGCCCTGCCCTGCTCGAACTTGCAATATGTCCCCTGCACTTTAAAGTCCCCACCATGGTTTGCGGTAACCCCCCAACCTCATTTGCCTTCTGTCGCCTATCCTTTTCCTCACTCCTCTTCAGGATAAGGGTCCTGGAGTAAAGGCTTAATATTAAGTATAAAAACAGCACAAACCTTTTGATTTCTTTACATCAGGTTCAGGCTCAGATTCTCGGATGAACTGCCCCACATCACTGACTCTTCCAAATGTCATCTTCCTATGTAAGTATGAGAAGAATATAATTTCTAACAATTAACTTTAAATTAAAAAGAAAAAAAATCAATTTTAAGTATCTCATGTTATTCCAAGTGAGGCTTATTTTAAATAGAAAGCAAAATAAACTTAATTCAACGCAATTTTATTCAAAATCCTAAAAAGGTTTATGAAACATGCCGAGTTAACAGTTAATTCACATTTCTAAAATTCAAAGAGAAGAGAAAAGGCACAAGAATAGCCAAGGTAACTTTGTAAAAGAAGAGATAAAAAGGTAGGACAAAATGTCTTATAAATTACTAGTATATTACTATGCTATAAAGCTATAGTAAAAAAGCAAAATTAAAAGGCAAAGCACATAGTAAAAGGTCTTATTTTTAAGAGATTACTACTAACCCATCAACACTAATAAAAGAGAAAAATGGTAATTGGCGTACGAGCTACCCTTTTCATTGGCTAATCAGGGCTATATGCAAATTAACTGCCAACAAGATGGCGGTTAATTTGCATATGTAGGCACAATGCAGGGAGGCGAAAGGGAAAGCAGGAAGAAGCCTCCTGCCTCTGACAGTGATCGGAAACCCAGGGGGGAGCTAAGAGCTGGGGGGCAGGGCAAAGGCGGCCCTGGGGCCGCCTTTGCCCTGCCCCCCAGCCATGATCAGAAAATCAGGTGCCTTTTCCGCCCTGGCCAGTGATAGCAGGAAGTAGGGGTGGAGCCAGCGATGGGAGCTGGGCACGGTCGAAGCTGGCAGTCCCGGGAGCTAGGGGTCCCTTGCCTGGGCCTAAAGCGAAGCCCACGATCGCGGGGCCACTGCCGCTGCGGGTCCCCGCTGCCCGGGCCGGACGCCTAGGCCAGAGGAGTCAGGCCTGGGCAAGGGGCCGACCCTGTGATTGGAGGGTGATGGGGGTCAACGCCTGAGGGCTCCCAGTATGTGAGAGGGGGCAGGCTGGGCTGAGGGACACTCCCCCCCCCCAACACACACACACCCAGTGCACGAATTTCGTGCACCGGGCCCCTAGTATATATATATATATATATATATATAAAGAGCTAGGGGCCGTCACCTCCGAAACAACCGAATGGACCACCGAACATGCTGCGTGGGGCAACCAGGACGGCAGGGGGGTTACTGAGGAACGACCAAACCACTGAGCAGCAGGCTGTGTGGGATGACCAGGCTGGCAGTGGGGGAAGTGAAAGGCAACCAGGCCACCAGAGGGGGCACTTGGGGGCAACCAGGCCAGCAGGGGCAATCAGGTTGGCAGGCAGAGGTGGTTAGGGGTGATCAGGCTGGCAGGGGGGCCAATTAGGGGCGATCAGGCAGACAGGCAGGTGAGCAGTTAAAAGCCAGCAGTCTTGGATTGTGAGAGGGATGTCCAACTGCCTAAACCGGCAGTTGAACATCTCCCAAGGGGTCCCGGATTGGAGAGGGTGCAGGCTTGGCTGAGGGTCCCCCCACCCCCCGCACGAATTTTGTGCACCAGACCTCTAGTAATTAATATTCATAAACATACAGAATTCCAACAAGTCATTATGAAATCATCCAACAGCCCAGCTGGTGTGGCTCATGGTTGAGCATCGACTAAGGTTTGATTCCCGGTTGGGGCAGATTGTGGGCTAGGTCCCCAGTAGGGGGCGTGCAGGAGGCAGCCGATCAATGATTCTCTCTCATCATTGGTGATTCTATCTTTCTCTCCCTCTCCCATCCTTTCTGAAATCAATAAAAATGTATTTCAAAAAAATCACCCAACAGAAAAATGTGAAAATGAGATAAAGAGTCAATGCACAGAAGAAACACCCCAAAAACCAACAAACATACCAAAAGAAGCTCTATCGCCCTGACCAGTTTGGCTCAGTGGATAGAGCATCTGACTGCGGACTAAAAGGACCCAGGTTCGATTCCGGTCAAGGGCATGTACCTTGGTTGTGGGCACATCCCCAGTAGGGGCTGTGCAGGAGGCAGCTGATCGATGTATCTCTCTCATTGATGTTTCTAACTCTCTATCCCTCTCCCTTCCTCTCTGTAAAAAATCAATTAAAATATATTAAAAAGAAAAAGAAGAAGCTTTATCTCATGAGCAATAATACAAGATTGGTAAAAAAATGTAAAGTTTGATATTATTTAGCGTTGATGAAGATGTGGGGAAAATTAGTACCTTTATTAATGACTGATAAAAATGTAAAATGTACAGATACTTTTAATGGTAAATTAGTAAGATCTATTAAAATTTCAAATCTGCTTTTTGTTACAAGGAAGTATATAAAAGGAAGTGCTTTGCTATACTGGGTATAAACGTGAAAAATAAAAACAACTGAAACAATATCAAAATGACCAAATAGTGGCACAACACATTATGTGGAATATTTTGTCACAGTTATAAGCTATAATTAAAATTACATGTAGAAACTATGACACAGTTAAAATGAGGTAAATCTATAAAACTCACTATGAATGAAAGCGCAAAATACATACAGTGTAATATTAACTACATAAAAATAAGCAAACAAAAAAATACACTATAACAATGAGTAGGAAGAAGAGAAAATAAGGATAGGTGTGTGATCAAAGAGACATTAGCCTTATCTACCAATTAATTTTTATAAGACACTAGAGGCCTGATGCATGAAATTCGTGCAAGAGTAGGCCTTCGCAGCCACGGCGGCTGCCTGAATCCCTCCCTTGCAGCCACGGCAGCTGCCTCGGTCCTGCAGCTTCATCCGGAAGGTCGTCCAGTCTAATTAGCATATTATGCTTTTATTATTACAGATTAATATATTTGTACTTAAAAGTTAATTCAAAAAAGAAAAACAGATTTTATGATGTCTCTATATTATCTCCTTTCAGGCAAAGTGGATCTTATTTTAGAGACAGCCTCCCAATAACTCATCACTTCATATATAAGCTTCACTATCCCAACTGCTATAATTTGTTTGCCTTGATAGAAATTTCAGAAAGCTGCTGAAATCATAAAATTAAAACAAACACTGGAAACTATCTTTAAAGATGGGAGAAAAATTATTTCTACTTATGACCATTTTATTAATTAGAAAAAAAAGAGAACTCATGGGCCTGGACAACAGTGAACAGTGTAGTGATTGCAGGGGTGGGAGGTGGAGGTGGAAGAGGGCATAGAGGGGATAAATGGTGATGGAAAAGAATGAAAGTTAAAAATAAAATAAAATTCACAAAAAATTATATTTTACACACAAAAACACCTATGAAAGCAAAACATCTTGCAATTGATACTTTCTTAAGCAAGGTTTTAAACAAATGAGCCAACCATTCCTTAAGAATAAATATCTTTGGAAATTAACTCATCTAGGCTTATTGTCCACCATTTCCTAAAAGAAGAAATAAAGATTACTACAATCCCGACACAACTGAGGTGTGCTTTCCAAAACCAATGTGATCCAAGGACCTTTCACTTACCTCAAGTACCTTACAGACTCCTTCGTCTCCCAACTATCATTGTTACTTTCAGATAAAAACAATTAAACGTTGAAATCCCTTTTTTATGGCACTGCTAGGCCTGGGGTTGGGGTGGAGTAATGAAGCCTTTGCACAGGCTTATGTGTTAATCAAGCCATCTTTAGGGAAGAGGACTGACTTTATGATTTGATCTGTGGTAAAGTTTAATAAGTGGCATATCCTATGAATCACTATCTTTTTGTTGTAGAATGAAATAAACAACCAAGTTAATTCTAAAATACAAAGGAACAATTTTATTCCATTTTCTGAGTATTAGTTATACAGTCCATATAAATGATATTGGCATCTTTGTACTGTACTTTTCTTTTTGCTTTTAAGACAGAAATTTTGAAATCGCTAACATATGAATCAAATGAAATATGGACGAGACAGCCCAAAACATACCACACAAACATCACACCTAATCTATATCGCCTACGGTGATAGAATCATGATGTAATATTTGTGGAGTGCTTACTGATACCAGGCCATGTACTAAATTCTTTTATGTGTGATCTCATTTAATACCCTCAATAACCCAATGAAGTAGTAATATTATCCTCACTTTATAGATGAAAAACTGAAACACAAACAGATTAAGTAGCTTGGCAATAAGTGGCTGGGACAAGACTAAAACCCAGGAAGTCATTCCTAAGCCTTCACTCTTACCATATTCCACTGCATATTATATGTAAACGTTCTGGGCGCATAATAATAGATTAAAATAGTTTAGATTAAAATGCAAAAAGATGCAAAATTTAATATACTTGATAAAATTCTAGACATGTGCCAAGCTTACCCTGCATACGTCCGTTGATATAAAGATTCTGGATCCAGACTTGCAGCATCCACAATTATTGCTTCATCAAAATTTTTCAGAATTTTAACACTAGCTTTTTTCATACTGGACTACAACAGAAATTGTAAAATTAGTGGTATATTATTTAGGAATCAAATCACTCCTGGGTTTGGAATATGACAGATTGGTACAAATCTTCAGTGTTTGAAATATATGTAATTTTCATTCAACCCATCATTACTGTGATGAAACAGCAATGATTCTGAAATGTAACATCAATATATAACTACAGGGGGAGTGCAATATTAAAATGCACACCATATGCATTCACATGCCAAATGTTTTTCTCAAGTTCCCACAAATGTGCTGCCTTATAGCATTATGTTCCCATTGGTGCAAAACTCCCATCCACCCATGCATATGCATCTTGACTAATACATGTGAAGCTCAACTTTTACAAGATAAGCCTGAATGCTTTTGATTCTCAGTGAGGCCATGTGACAGGAGAGAAGCTGAAGTTAACTTTCTAAATTAACCAGTTAAATAAATGTAATAAGTTCCCCTCCACCATTCTATGTCCCCACTCCTAACTCCCACATAAAAAGCAAGTCAAAATGGATAGACCTATGAAATACCGAGCCATGGTTTGACCCAGAAATTCCACTTCTAAAAATTCAATTACACACGCACATGCAAAATGACTTATATACAAGATTATTCACTGCAGCATTGTTTAAAATAACAAAAGACAGAAACACGCCTAATATCCACAACTAAGGTGTAGATTAAATTAATAAAATAAATAATTGAACAGATACTTATAAACATTCTTTGGGGGTGAAGGTGAGGAAAGAGCTCTTTTTTTGTAGCCAAAAGGGCACAGAATTAAAAAGAAAAGAGCCCCAGCCGGTTTGGCTCGGTAGATAGACCGCCGGCCCTCTGATTGAAAGGGTCCTTGGTTCGATTCTAGTCAAGGGCACGTACTATTTTTTTTTAATATGTTTTATTGATTTTACAGTGAGGAAGGGAGAGGGATAGAGAGTTAGAAACACTGATGAGAGAGAAACATCGATCAGCTGCCTCCTGCACACCTCCCACTGGGGATGTGCCCACAACCAAGGTACATGCCCTTGACTGGAATCGAACCTGGGACCCTTCAGTCCGCAGGCTGATGCTCTATCCACTGAGCCAAACCAGTCAGGGCAAGGGCATGTACTTTAGTTGCAGGTTCCTCGGCCCAGGTCAGGGTGCGTGTAGGAGGCAACCAATCAATGTGTCTCTCTCACATTGATGTTTCTGTCTCCTCTTCCTAAAAAATCAATGAAAAAATATCCTGGGATAAGGATTAACAGCAACAACAAAAAAATAAAATAAGAAAAGAGGCATCAGAATAAAGGAGAGGAATACTTCTATGAGGCCATTGTTACTCAGATTCCCAAACCAGACCAATCTCTGGAGTTTAGACCCAAAATCCTCAATAAAATACTAGCAAACCAAATCCAGAAACATACGGAAATAATTATACACCACAACCAAGTGGGATTTATCCCAGTAATGCAAGCTTGGTTTAATAACTGGTAATCAATTAACGTTTCAAGAGTAAAAACCAAAAGCCTGCATAATCATCTCGGCTAATACAGAAAGAGCATTTGACAAAACCCAACATACTTTCCTTTTTTTTTTTAAATCTTCACCTGAGGCCTTAGCTGGGTTTGCTCAGTGGATAGAGCACCGGTCTGCGGACTGAAGGGTCCGGGGTTCGATTCCACTCAAGGGCACATGCCCGGGTTGTGGGCTCAATCCCTAGTATGGGGCATACAGGAGGCAACTGATCAATGATTCTCTCATATCATTGATGTTTCTATCTCTCTTTCCCTCTCCCTTCCTCCCTGAAATCAATAAAAAAATATCAAAAAAAAAAATCTTTACCTGAGGATATTTTTCCATTGATTTTTAGAGAGAGTGGAAGGGAGGGGGCAATGTGAGAGACACATCGACTGGTTGCCTCCTGCACACACCCCAAACAAGGCCGGGACCGAACCTGCAACCAAGTTATGAGTCTTTGACCGGAATTAAACCTGGGTCCCTTCAGTCTGTGGGCCAACACTCTATCCACTGGGTCAAACTGTCTAGGGCTCAACATACTTCCTTGATAAAAGAACATTCAACAAATTAGGAATAGTAGAGTACTTCCTCAACTTCATAAAGAGCATTTATTTATGAAAAACCCACTCTGAACATCTTACTATATGACAAAAAACTGAAAGCTTGCCTCCTGGAAGTTCCAGCCGGAGCAATTAGGCAAGAAAAGGAAATAATAGGCACCCAAAGTGGATAGAAAGAAAACTTTCTATTCACAAATGATGTGATCTTATATACAGAAAATCCTAAATAATTCACAAGAAAACTATTAGAGCTAACGTGAATTTAGTAAAGTTGAAGGTAGATGACACACAAAAAGCAGTTATAGTGCTATGTATTATCAATGATGAATTAAAAAATGAGATTAGCCTAGCTGGTGGGCGCAGTGGTTAGAGCACTGGCCTGAACACCAAAGGGTTGAGGGTTTGATTCCTAGTTGAGGGCATGTACCAGGGTTTCAGGTTTGATCCCCAGCTCCACAGTTGGGGCACATGCAGGAGGCAATCAATCTATGTGTCTCTCTGACATTAATGTCTCTCTCACTCCCTCCCTTTCACTCTCTCTAACACGCAATGAAAAAAATTCCTCAGGTCAGGATTAAAAAAAGAAAGAAAAAGAAGTAGTACAAAATGGCAGTCATAAAATAGTCATGGGAATGTAAAGTACAGCATAGGGAATATAGTCGATAATACTGCAATAACTCTGTACAGTGCTAGGTGGGCACTTGAAATATCAGGGAGATCACTTTGTAAAGTATATGATTGTCTAAACCACTCCGCTGTACACCTGAAACTAATATAAAATAATATTGATGTAAACTGTACTTGAAACATTAAATAAAAACCAACCCTATTTGTAATAGCATCAAAAAGAAAAAAAATTCTTAGGAATAAACTGATCGAAGAAGGTATACAACTTATACACTGAAAACTATAAATGTTGCTGAAAGGAATTAAGGACAGCCTAAATTAGACAGAATGTCATTCCATATTCATGGACTGGAAGACTTACAATTGTTGAGATGACAATACTCCCAAAGCAATCTACAGATTCAGTGTAATCCTGATCAAAATGGAAAAGCTGATTCCAAAATTTACATTTGAAATTGCAAGGAGCTCAGAATAACCAAAACAATCTTACAAACGATAAAAACGAAGTTGAAGTACAAATACTTCCCGATTTCAAAACTTACAAAGCCATTGTAATCAAAACATAGAGTACTGGCAAAGGGGTAGACATATAGGTAGGTTGATAGAGTAGAAATGAGAGTCCAGAAATACACTCATGTATCTAGTTAAAATGACTTTCGACAAGGATGCTAAAACCATTCAATAGTGAAAGAATAGTTTTTTTTCAATAAATGATGCTGGGAAAACTGGATATCCACATGCAAAAGAATAAAGTTGGACCCCACCTCACATAATATGTAAAACTAACTCAAAATGGATCAGAGGCCTAAAACTTAGAAGAAAACATAAGTGGCCATGGGAAGTGACTGCTCAAAGGGCACGAGGTTTCCATTTGGGATGATGAAAAAGTCTGGAACCAGATAGTGGTGATGACTGCATAACACTGTGAACATTCAAAATGTCACTGAATGGCTAAGTTATGTTAAATGAATTTTACCGCAACAAAAAAAATTACTTGCATTTCTGTACACTTATAATATGAATATGAAATTAAGAAAATTCCATTTATAATAGCATCACAAAAATAAAATATTTAGGAATGCATTTTTAAAAATACAAAACTTACACTTGAAAAGTACAAAATATTGTTGAAAGAAATTAAAAAAGATTTGAGTAAGTGAAAAGAAATCCATGTTCATGGACCAAAATATTTAATATTGGTAAGATGGCAATACCTCAAATTAATCTACAAAGTCAGCAATTCTATTCCTATGTATATACACAAGAGAAATGAAAACATATATCCATACAAAAACTTGTACAGTAGTGTATATGTCCTACCTAATAATAAACAAACATGGTAATTAACCGTACCTCCAACACACTTCCCATTGGCTAATCAGCAGGATATGCAAATTAACTGCCAACCAAGATGGCGGCCAGCAGCCATGCAGCTGAAGCGAACAGGAGGCTTGCTTGCTCCAGTGATGGAGGAAGCCAAGGTTCCCCTCCTGCCGCTGCCGGCCTCTGAGCTGCACTCTAAGAAACAATGTTGCAATTATAGAAGCTAAACAAACCCCAGAAACCTGCTTTCAGCCAGCCGGGCCTCAGAGCTGGAGCTGCAACAGTGTTTCAATTATAGAAGCCAAACAAACCCAGATACCTGCTTTCAGCAGCCAAGGTCTCAGAGCTGGAGCTGAGCCTCAGAGCTAAAGCCGGCTCTCAGTTCCAGTGACAGCCATAGAAGGTAAATAAATCCCAGAATTTTTTTATAAAAACAAAAAAACGAAGAGGTTGGGAGCTTTAGTCACCCGCCAGCCTGAAAACGGCCCTCAGCCCCTCACCCAGACTGGCCAGGCACCCCAGTGGGGACCCCCACCCCGAAGGGGGTGTGACCAGCTGCTAACAGCCATCATCCCCTCATCCAGGCTGACCAGGCACCCAAGTGGGACCCCCACCCTGATCCGGGACATCCTTCAGGGCAAACCAGCCGGCCCCCACCTGTGCACCAGGCCTCTATCCTATATAGCAAACTGACCCTAACAGCAGAAGGACTGGGAATGACTGGTCACTGTGACACACACTGACCACCAGGGGCCAGATGCTCAATGCAGGAGCTGCCCTCTGGTGGTCAGGGCACTCTCACATGGGAGGAGCTCTGCTCAGCCACAAGCCAGGCTGATGGCTGCCAGTACAGCGGTGGTGGTGGGAGCCTCTCCTGCCTCCTCAGCAGCACTAAGGATGTCCGACTGCAGCTTAGGCCTGCTCTCCACTGGCAAGTGGACATCCCTCGAGGGCTGCCGGGCTGCCAGAGGGATGTCTGATTGCCATCTTAGGCCCATTCCCCCCAGGGAGTGGGCCTAAGCCAGCAGGTGGTCATCCCCTGAGGGGTCCCAGACTGCAAGAGGGCACAGGCCAGGCTGAGGGACACCCCCCCCCGAGTGCACAAATTTTTGTGCACCGGGCCTCTAGTATATATATAAAAGCCTAAGTGACCATATGACTGGATGACTGGCCGGTAGCTATGATGCACACTGACCACCAGGGGGCAGATGCTCAATGCAGGAGCTGCCCCCTGGTGGTCAGTGCACACTCAACAGCCAACCTCCCATGCCCCCCCCCCACCCCCCCACCCCCAGCTGGCTGGTTGGCCCCGATCGCCATCCAGGCCAAGGGACCCACCTGTGCACGAATTCGTGCACCAGACCTCTAGTTATTCATAATAGCCAAAGGTAGAAACAACCCAAATGTTCATCAACTGATGGATAAACAAAATGTGGTTGTGTCTGCTTGATGGACTATAGTATGATTTAGCCATAATAAGGAATACATTTTTTTACAAGTTTAATAGGGTTAAACCTTTAAAATATTATGCTAAGAAAAAACCCACACTATGCTAAGTAAAAGAAGCTAGTCACAAAAGACCACATGTCATTTGGGTCCATTTATATGAAATATCCAGAATAAGCAAATCAATGGCACAGAAAGCAGAGTGGCAGTAGCTTGCAGAAATGGGAGATTTGGAGGGTGACAGTTTAAGGATACAAGGTTTTTTCCAGGGTGAAAACCACGTTCTAAAATGGATTGTGGTGACAGTTAAGCAAGTCTGTGAATATACTAAATGCCATAGAATTATACAATTTAAATGGGTGTATGAATTATATCTTAATAAATCTGTACGCAAAAAAAAGGAAAAAGAAGACACACAGTTATAAAATGACAAGAACAGATTACACTAACCTAGGCCCGCAGTCAGCAAACTGCGGCTCGCAAGCCACATGTGGCTCTTTGGCCCCTTGAGTGTGGCTCTTCCACAAAATACCACCTGCGGGCGCGCACGTACAGTGCGATTGAAACTTTGTGGCCCATGCGCAGAAGTCGGTATTTTATGGAAGAGCCACACTCAAGGGGCCAAAGAGCCGCATGTGGCTCGCAAGCCGCAGTTTGCCGACCACTGACCTAGGCCATCAAAAGTTGGATTGTAACCACCCTTGCAGGGGGAGGCTAGTGACTGGAAGGGGATATAAGAGAGTTTCTGACATAATGATCAAGTCCTGTTTCTTGATCTGGATGCTGGCTATATGGGTAGTTCTGTCTATGAGAAGTCTTGAAGCTGTATATAGTTATGATAATGGCAAGTTTTCTGTATGTATATTATAAATGTAAAAATATATTTTACAGTTAGCACCTAGGTCTTTAAAGTGCCTAAAAGCCAAAACATTCCATCCAGCCTGTATGAAAAACTAAGTGGCAAACACATGCAGCAGATTTGTTCCAAGGTAACCTTAAGAGCAGGGAAATGTACAAGGAGAGCCTGTTGATAGCATTAAAATAGTCCTGTTTTATAAATTAAGAAAATCTGTCCAAGGCCCAGTGTCAAAAGAGATGAGAAAGTAATTATGCCATATTATTAAACTTATGGTGAAAAACACTAGACAGGGAATATAGTTCTGGCTCTCCCACTTGCTGTGTGACTTCAATAAAAGCAGTTAACACCTCTTTAGATCGCTTCTCTTGATGATAGACCACTTCCTGTGATTTTGGGGAGACTCAGGTAAGGTCTGATATATTAGAGCACTCCAAAACCAAACCAAAGATTAGGAAAGATACAATTTGGAGGGTGACAGTTTGAAAATAAATTATTTAACAATATATACAAATTGTATATATTGAATTGTATATAATTCAAATGAAATCAAAAGCTCTTCAGTGAAATACAACAATAAGAAATCTAACAGTTCACTCAATTATTCTATAAAATGTATTCCAAACAATTACATAAAGAACTCTTCAGAGGCTATAAATGCATATTATATTTTGTGATTATTGAAAGGAACAGCTAGTGTCAAGCAAGAAAATGGCCTGAGTGAAACAGCATGATACCTTATAATATAATATACACAAGTACTTTGATTAGAATATATAGTAAAGAGGCTAATTTTATTTCACCTTTGTTTCTTCAACAACTTAAAACTTACAAATGGGATCTGTTACTGGTATTTAAAGGAAAGGATGTGTACACCTTTCTTTCTCATGGCAGAGGCAAATCAGTGAATACCTGAGATGCTGAGCTGTCAGAACCACCTTGGTGAGAGTCATCAGGAGCACCAACAGAGCCATGAGCAGTCAGTGAAACATTCCCTCCCAGAAATTCATCTCCTCGAACCGAATGGATGAGATCATTCAAATATTTATAATACAGATTGCTGGACAGAAAGCCAGGCAAAAACACCTGAAAAAGAGGACAAGCATTATTTTAAATGCTGAAATCAAATACAACTAAAATCCTATTTTTAAAACAAAATTTCACAAATGACTTTACTTCTCCTTTTTACACTCCAAGTAATATCCCTTTATACAGAGTTTACACTGTAACTAAAATTACATGTATAATTCATATTTTTTTCCACAAAAAAAATCCCACTTTACTATGAAACTATTACATAGAATAGATATTTAGATTTCTTGGTGACCAGAAAATTGTCTAGGGAGTGAATATATATTGAAACTAGATTTTTCTGGTCTGTTATAAATATTAAAATCTTTGTGCATATATTTATTTTTAACTTTTGAACCGATTTCCTTATGATAAATTACTAGGAGTGTGATTACTGAATTAAATAGTATGAACATTTTAGCTTTAATATATATGGGCAATTTACTCTTCAGAAGGATGTTGTCAACTTGTTCCACTAGCAATATATCAAGGTATCTGTTTTTTGTGTTTTTTTTTTTAAATGATTTTAAGTTAAAAAAAAAGAAAAACAGAGGAAGGAAGAGGGAGAAAGAGAGAAACACTGATGTGGGGGAGAAACAATGATCGGCTGCCTCCCACAAGGAGATGTGGGGATCAAACTCAAAACTTGGGCATGTGGCCTGACCAGAATCAAACCAGAGCCTTTCGATGCACAGGATGATGCTTAACCAACTCAGCCACCCTGGCCAGGGCAAGGTATCTGTTTTGACACAGGCTATCAAAACACCAGGTTGTGGTTATTTTTTCTTTTTTCTTCTCTTCTTTCTTTCTTTTTTTTAACCTTTAATTTAATTTTAATCCTCACCTGAGGATATGTTTCCATTGATTTTCAAAGAGAGAGGGAAAGACAGATAGAAACATCAATGTGAGAAAAACAGGGCCCAGGCCGGGAGTAGCCTGCAACAAAGATATGTGCCCTTCACCAGAATCTAACCCTGCACCCTTCAGTCCACAGGCTCACACACTATCCACTGAGCCAAACCGGCTAGGGCCAGGTGGTGTTTTTCAAATTATTGTTAAATAAATGTCTAATAACTATGGGTGTTTTTATTTGCATTTAAAAATTAAGAAAGATGCTGAATAAATTCCCATGCTTATTACTGGCTGTTGCTATTATCAACTTTTCCTTCACAGCACTTAGCACAGTTGTAAGCATTTGTCTGTGTGTAGTTGTGCTTTTTTTAGACAGAGCCCTGGGAGGGCAGAAACCAGGTTTCTGTTGTCTACCACCCTAACACCAACAGCCAGAACAGAACTACACAAAGCACTGGCGAATGACTCACCTCTGCCTTTTTTCCATTTATCTACTTGATTCATTAAATTAGTTTAAGTTCTTTACATACATATTTAGTAAGAAATTTTTTTAGATTTTGTTTTTCTCTTTTTTTTTAAAGGGGAGAATGATGATTTTTATTTTTATTTTCTTTTAATATATTTTATTGATTTTTTACAGTTAGGAAGGGAGAAGAATAGAGAGTTAGAAACATCGATGAGAGAGAAACATTGATCAGCTGCCTCCTGCACACTCCCTACTGGGGATGTGCCTGCAACCAAGGAACATGCTTTTGACTGAAATCGAACCTGGGACCCTTAAGTCCGCAGGCTGACGCTCTATCCACTGAGCCAAACCAGTTAGGGCCTCTCTCTCTCTTTTAAATGTAATACAGACCCAAAACTTTTCCTTTAAGATCAGGAAGATTATAATTTAAACATGGAAAAATTATTTTCCCAGGGCAATAGCTGATACTCTATTCAGTTTATCACTAGCTTTTCAATGATTTGATTTTTATATTGAACTCTTCCCTATCCCGGAAGTCCGCTGTTACGTGGGTACTATGTAACAGTGCGTACTTAACCCCTTCCCCTAGATACACATGACGTATGTAGCAACCTAACTTCATGGGCTTCTCCTGGGCTTTGCAATTCCTGGTAAAAGCTGCTCCAGTTATTGGAAGAATAAACCATTCACAAATTCTAATACTTCACTGTTAATAAGCTACTACTAATGCCCTAATTAGTGATCATGATACTACACAAAACTAATGCTCCAACCCTGTTAAGGGATATTGGTGAAATATTTGGGTCATTCCTAAGCTAACTTTGCCCAATACTGCTCTCTAATTAATAAGCACTTTATTCATATACACCTTACCTCATTTTTATCCTCAAAATAACTTTTAAGGTAAATTTCTATTACCCATAACATTCCCATTTCACAGATGAGGCAAATGGCATCAAAGAACTTCATTAACTGCCTGAAGCTACTTAGCCTGTAAAGATTAAGATTAATACACACCAAGTCAGATTCAAAGACTCTGCTCTTAATCACTATCTGCACTACTTCACTTTTCCACTGTCCTGTTGCATATCGTTTTTCCCATGCTCTATTTTCTGGGTTCCAACAGTAAAAACTTCTGATAGGTTAATACTTTTGATGTTCTTGGTTACCTTCTCCATGGTTGTCCAGGCCTGACGTAATGGAGTTGTAAAACAGTTGGGGAGTGGCCCACCTTCCCTGCAGATATTAGATTCAATTTCTAATCTTACAATATCATCAAATCCAAGAGGATGTGTGGCCTGCAGGGAGAAGTACCTATGATAGAAAGACAGCCAAAGTAAAACCAAATTCCAAAGCAAATACAAGCAACTTCTGACGCCTACACCAGAGAATCTTCTGAAGGTACTTGATTCAACCTGCAGACCTAGCACTATCACGGCCTTGCTGCAACTGTTCCCCTCATTCCCCAAAGATCTCTGAGTCAACTTGCTACCTCCCTATCTGCTTTCCATCATACTTAGTTCTTGTTTAAGATTTTCAAGGACCAGGCTACAACTGAGGTAAAGAAATCAATCAGTCACACATATTTAATGGGAACCTATTCTCTGTTCAGCAACTCATAGAAAGAAATGGATTGAAAGAGGGTAAAACACTGTCATTTCTTCTGGAAACAGCAAAAAAAAATCCCTGCACAGGATTCAATGAGAACACACCATTGTAACTAGGAGGCATACGTAATTTACATATAGGAATTCAAACCAAATAGTTCTGAGGGTAAAGTGGATGTATTTGATGTATTTGGATAGAATAATAGGACTTGCTGGTGGTCTGGTATACAAGTGAAAAGTAGTAATCAATATTCTCAAAGACTTGTTTTTAAATCTTTCCCTGAGAATACTTTTCCCAATGATTTTCAGACAGAGTGGTGGAAGGGAGGAGGGAGGGAGGGAGGGAGGGAGAGAGGGGGAGAGAGAGGGGGAGAGAGAGAGAGAGAGAGAGAGAGAGAGAGAGAGAGAGAGAGAGAGATGAGAGAGACACATTGGCTGCCTCCCCATGTGCCCTGAGTGGGGCCGGGGATTGAACCCTTTGTTCTAAGGACCGACACTAACCACTGAGCAACTGGCCAGGGCTCAAAGATTTTTTTTTTAATCCTCACCTGAGGATATTTTTTCCATTGATGTTTCGAGGGTGGAAGGGAGAGGGAGAGACAGAGAGAGACACTGATGTGAGAGAGACACATCAACTGGCTGCCTCCCATATGCCCCCAACCTGCAACCGAGATACATGCCCTTGACCGGAATTGAACCTGGGACCCTTCAGTCCCAGGCCGACACTCTATCCGCTGAGCAAAACCGGATAGGGCCAAAGCCTTTTGTAAAATCCTCACCCAAGGATATGTTTTTATTGATTTTCGGAGAGAAAGAAAGGCAGGGGGAGGGGCTGGGGGTGTGTGAGAGAGAAACACCAATCTGCTGCCTCTCACACACGCCCTGATTGGGGATGGAACCTGCAACCTCGGTATGTGCCCTACCAGGAATTGAACCCTCAACCTTTTGGTGTACAGGATGACGCTCCAACAAACTGAGCCAATAACTCAAAGATTTTTAACTTAACAGTACATAATGCAACTGGTGTTTTGGTAAGCTGATTATAAAGTGGATACCAAATAAAAGCATTAAAGGAGAAAAACATATATAGGGTATCCCAAAAGAATGTACAAACACACTTTGAATAATTATAAAGGTAGGGTTTATTAAAATACATTTCATTTGCCAAAGCCGGTTTGGCTCAGCGGATAGAGCGTCCGCCTGCGGACTGAAAGGTCCCGGGTTCGATTCCGGTCAAGGGCATGTACCTGGGTTGCGGGCACTTCCCCAGTGGGGGATGTGCAGGAGGCAGCTGATCGATGTTTCTAGCTCTCTATCTCTCTCCCTTCCTCTCTGTAAAAAATCAATAAAATATTTTAAAAAAATACATTTCATTTGCAAAATTGAGCTACCAGCTGTTCAAGTGAGTACACTTTTTTGGGGGACACCTTATTATGTTCCCTTCCAAGCATTCTAGAGAGTCTAACTCCTGTCTATAATACAAATACAGAAAGACTGATGAGGCATGATTACGATGATGCATAAATAAGATATAAACCAAACAAGTTGGGACTGTAAAGTCAAATTTGGCCCAACAAACTTGCCAAAATGACAGTGCAGCGGGATACGAACCAGTAAGCTTCATTTAGAAATGGCTCCTAGAGTGAGAATGGGATCCAGTGGGTCTCTGCTCCATGTGGGACTGCGTCCCAGCCAGTGCTTGCTAGTGCACTCTCCCGCTCTAGCATACAGAAAACGCTTCTTTTTTGTTATCAGTGTTTTCTTAACAAAAAGTGAGTCTTTCGTCTTATAACAAGTTCATAAATATTCCTCCATGATTTGAATTTGGGGCACCCCAGACTAAGCTTCTAAATGTAAACACCTGCCATTTCTATGACCATGTAACAGTTCCCTACATAGTATTTTCCACAAATATACTAAAACTAGAGGCCCGGTGCACAAAAATTTGTGCACTCGGGGGGAGGGGGGTCCCTCAGCCCGGCCTGTGGCCTCTGGCAGTCTGGGACCCCTCGGGAGATAATGACCTGCTGGCTTAGGCATGCTCCCGGGTGGCAGAGGGCAGGCCCAATCCCTAGGTGCAGCCCCTGGTCGGGTTCAGAGCAGGGCCAATTGGGGTGCTGGGGCGCCGCCCCCTGTCATGCACAGAGCAGGGCGGATCGGGAGGTTGCGATGCCACCCTCAGTCACGCTCAGGGTAGGGGCGATTGGGGGGTTGGGGCACTGCCCCGTCACACTCAAGGCAGGGTCGATGGGGAGGTTGCAGCGCCACCCTGTCACGCACAGAGCAGAGCCCATCAGGGGGGTTGGGGCTCCGTACCCTGTCACGCACAGAGCAGGGTCAATCGGGGGGTTGGGGAGCTCCCCCCTGTCACTCACAGAGCAGGGCCGATCAGGGGGTTGAGGAGCTCCCCCATCACTCACAGAGTAGGGCCGATAGGGGAGTTGGGGCACCGCCCCCTGTCACACACAGAGCAGGGCGGATCAGGGGGTTGGGGCGCCGCCCTCTATCACCCACAGAGCAGGGCCGATCAGGGGGTTGGGGCGCCGCCATTCTCACACTCAGGGCAGGGCCGATGGGGAGGTTATGGCTCTACCCCGTCACACACAGAGCAGGGCCCATTGGGGGGGGTGGGGTTGGGGTACCGCACCCTGTCACACACAGAGCCGCAGGGCGATCAGGGGGTTGGGGAGCTCCCCCCTATCAGGCACGGAGCAGGGCTGATCAGGGGGTTGGGGCGCCTTCCCCAGTCACGAACAGAGCAGGGCGGATAGGGAGGTTGTGGCCCCAGCCCCTGTCACACTCAGAGCTGCAGGGCGATCAGGGGGTTTGGGCGCTGTCGCCTGTCACGCTGATCCCAGTGCCGGGAGGCATATTACCCTTTTACTATATAGGATAGAGGCCTGGTGCACGGGTGGGGGCCGGCTGGTTTGCCCTGAAGGGTGTCCTGGATCAGGGTGGGGGTCCCCACTGGGTTGCCTGGCCAGCCTGGGTGAGGTGATGATGGCTGTTTGCAGCTGGTCACACACCCTTTGGGGTGGGGGTCCGCACTGGGGTGCCTGGCCAGTCTGGGTGAGGGGCTGAGGGCTGTTTTCAGGCTGGTGGGTGACTGAAGCTCCCAACCGCTCCTTTTTTTCTTTTCTTTTTTTATTCTGTGCCAGCTTTAGCTCTGGCTCCAGCTCTGAGGCCTCTGCTGCTGAAAGCAGGTATCTGGTTTGTTTGGGTTCTATAATCAAAACACTGTATCAACTCCAGCTCTGAGATCCCGGCTGGCTGAAAGCAGGTTTCTGGGGTTTTGTTTAGCTTCTATATTTGTAACAATGTTTCAAACTGCAAGCTCAGAGGCCAGCAGGCAGGCGGGGAACATTGGTTTCCTCTGTCACTGAAGCAAGCAAGCCTCATGTTAACTTCAAGCTGCCTGGCTGCCGGCCGCCATGTTGGCTGGCAGTTAATTTGCATATTGCCCTGATTAGCCAATGGGAAGGTTAGCGGACGTATGGCTAATTACCATGTTCCTCTTTTATTAGATAGGATAACACTGCACAAGCACAAAGCATTGCATTCCAGTCCAAGTGCAGCCCCTAACTTACCCTTTGACTTGGAGGAAGTCACTACCTCTCTGGACCTTAACTTTCTTATCTGCAAAATCTGGCTATTCATCAGAATCAGCGGGGGTGTTTTCTAAAACGAAAACTTCCTAGGTCACACCTCAAACCTGCTGAGTCAGCATCTCAGAGTGGAGGACGAGAAACCCACCTTTAATCAGCTGCTGGGGAAGTCCTACGGACCTAGGTGCTCTCAGCTCCTTCCAACCCTGACATCCATGGAGTCTTCTCTACCCTCAAGTTATCCTGAGCACTTGCTTCTGGATACAAATAACACATTGCTTTTCTTTACAGAATAAGAAAAGTTCAGTGAAGCTGGCCACAGCTTTATCACTTGCCTAATGGGTTCAATTCCATTCACTGTAAGACTGTGCCACCCTCTGCTTTTCAGTGAAGACTAATGAAGAGCTATTACTCATTGAATAGTTAAACTGGCCGAGCAGATTTGCACCAGAAATTATGATACATCCATACACAGATCTATAGGACCCTTTACAATATATTCTAATTACTTGCACCTTTCTCTAATATTCCATACCCACGCTTCAAATACCCAGACTTGTTTCTTGAACGTGCTACATTTTGCAAATGCCCATGACTGCTTGTGCCAATGCCTCTGCCCAGGATGTTCTTGTCTGCCTTCTCTGGCTAGCAAAATTCCATTCTTCAGGACCCAATTTAAATCTTTCTTCTGTGGAACCCTCCCTGAACTACACATCACTGTCTTGCCTGCCACACACAAACCTCCCCTATTCTCTAGCAGAAAGTTTTATTCCAAGAGCCTCCAAAACTTGACACACACCATATAAAAGCAGCCTGTATGCTGCTGCCTGTGAGTTCCTTGAAGCAGAGATTGAGTGTATGCATCTTTATTCCTGAAGTGCATATCGAATCCTCAGTAAACAAAACTCACTTGTCATATAAAATCATGGCATCGTTTTGTGCCTCCTGTCCATCATACTGGCCCTTCTTGGCAGCAAGCTGAGACTGGAAGTTATCTGCTGCCAACCAGAACTGCAAGACATTCACTGCATCTTCTTTTTCCATGTACTAGCAAGGAAAAACACAAAAGAGGAAAATGAGACTATAAACAGATTTCACTTACCATCCCTAATTTATAAGCCCTAACTATTAATCTATAGGATATAATTAACAAAACAAAACCAACAAAAAACCCCAACAGGTCCACTTGTTCCGTAATGCCAGTCAGCAATGTACAGTCATTTGAGACAGAAAAGTTTAAAAACATTCTTTTAGAGGGGGTAAAAAAAAAAAACCTAACAAAAACACAACTAGTAGCCGAAACCGGTTTGGCTCAGTGGATAGAGCGTCGGCCTGCGGACTGAGGGGTCCCGGGTTCGATTCCGGTAAAGGGCATGTACCTGGGTTGTGGGCACATCCCCAGTAGGAGATGTGCAGGAGGCAGCTGATCGATGTTTCTCTCTCATCGATGTTTCTAACTCTCTATCTCTCTCCCTTCCTCTCTGTAAAAAAAATCAATAAAATATATTTTTAAAAAAACAAAAACAAAAACAAAAAAAACACACAACTAGTACACAGCTGGATGCAATGTTAGTGAAGTGGAGTAAAAATTATAGTAAAGGTGCATCAGTGGTTCCTCTCTGGCAAACATGCGAAGGGTAAAGTAACCAGACCAAATCTTTTATACCTGATCATTTCCATCACTCCATGCAGCCATATTAACCTGAATAAATGCTGACTTAGCCCCGGCCGGTGGTGCTCAATGGACAGAGCATTCATTGGCCCTTGCACCAGAGGGTCACAAATACAATTCCCGG
The DNA here is from genome assembly GCF_963259705.1 of Myotis daubentonii. Taxonomy (NCBI): domain Eukaryota; kingdom Metazoa; phylum Chordata; class Mammalia; order Chiroptera; family Vespertilionidae; genus Myotis; species Myotis daubentonii. The sequence continues at coordinate 4,949,580 of NC_081855.1, forward strand.
TCAGGGAATCCACCTGGTGACAGGTTCGATCCCTGGCCCACGAGGGTGGGGTGGGGGGTGGAGGCACAACCAATTGATGTGTTTCTCTGAAATGGATGTTGCTCTCCCTCCTTCTCTCTCTCCCTGTCTCTCTCCCTACCCCCTCCTTTCCACTCTCTCTAAAAATCAATGGATAAAATATCCTCAGGTGAGGAATAACAACAACAACAAAAAAAGAGCTCACTTAAACTGTGGCAAACAGAGGGAGTGGAAAATAAATCATTCTTGTGAAGAGATAGGATAGGTGCAAGGGTGTATTTCAGTTACTGCTTCGTGAGACTGGGGATCCTCTTATCTCTACTTAATAGTCATGTACTGTGCAACAAAAGATTTCACTTTCTGAAGCCTACAAATACAGTTACACTAAAATGTATGCCTCAAAGACATTAATGTACTCACTGCTTTTTGCAAATGCTTTCCTGGGCAATTCTATGAAGTGGCTAAAGCAAAGGTAATGACAGTAAGAAAAAATTTATAACTTTTCTTTCTCTCTTCTGAAGTCTGATCTGAAAATATTTGCACACTGGGATCAAGTATCAAACTCTGTGATTTTAAAACAACTCCAAATAATTTAAAATATACATTCTCTTAATTCGATTTTTCCAAATCAGAGTTATTTTACATTGCATTTTCATGGTCTCTCTTTAATCTGACTAATATGTCATTAAAGTTCTCTTGCCACCACATACACCTTAAAACAATCACACAATTATTTAAATCCAGCTATGTTATTTTCTATATACAGGGCCCAGCATTACAGTTTAGAGGCTGAAATGCTCTAACAGAGTATGAGAGGAAACGCAGACTTTACCTCAGAGAAATAAAAGAGGGCTGACTCACAGAAGAGAATGTCAGCCAGGTAAACAGTTCCGCTGGTCAGCACTTCAATCTGGTATTTACAGAAATGGTGACTCCGCAGAAACTCACTAAAGTGCCTGCACATGGACAAAAAGGGACACTTTGAGGGAACGACCAAGGGAAAGAACTTAATAGGGAAAAATACACTCTTTCCACATTGTGCCTGTTTTATCTCAAGAGCCCAGGTCAACACTACCTCCCTTCCCATGGTGCTGCTGTTCCTTACTCCCCCACTTCCGACGGACTCTGTAGCTCCCCTCTGATACTGAACACACGTGACAAATACACAGTAACAAAAGTTACAGTAACAAAAGAACATGCCCTCTTTCTCCTGTTAGGCTGTAACTTCCTGGTACAAAGTACCATTTTCACAAGTGCTAAATGAATATGTAGGTTCTTTTTAAGGATATGAAGCAGTAATTAATAAAAAGAAAAAAAACCTTTGGAGGCAGTTTCAACAAATCTATATGGATTTAGTATTATGGCATACATTAAGCTTAAAGCATGCACTAACAAATTAGAATGTCCATCTAAAGACATGCATTGTTTAAATAAACAAACCAATTCTAATAGTCACAATCACCCCCAAATGACTTTAGAATTAAAAACAAATTATTTTAAGTAAGGAGGTATTAACATTAAAAGTGAAATTGGTTTTATTTTTATATTTATTTTTTTGACCAATGTCATGCCAATAAATTTAATAAAATAAAAATGTTAAAATAAAACAAAATATAAAAATAAACAAGAATACAAGAATATTCCATTAGCCTAAATACCTAATTGTGGCAAACTAATACTCTACATTGCATTTCCAAGTTAACTTGTTAGTCATTTACATGTAAAACAAAATACATTTTTACAAGGAGTGTCTTTAATTCGGTTCCTGATTTTAAGGGAATCCTCACAGTCTTTTTATACCAATTGTATCAATAATAACAAATCAGTGAAGTAAAATTGTTTTATTTTTAATCGAGTTCACAATGTACTTGTTTAAAAAGTCCATTAAAGTATGCTTATAAGATCCTGTAAACATTCAAAATATGTAAATCCTCAAAGATAGTTTGTTTTTAGTTGTGTGAAGCCCATTCCAACACTAAACCCAAATTCTCAAGAATGCAAAATGTGAAAGTACGACATCAACTTACTCTTGCTCCATTGCACTAAAGACTACGGACTGTGCCAGAACAAAACAGTTGGGGTCCACCTGCCCATCTTCCCCACAAATCTTTGCTGTAAAACAAATGGTAAATAATTCAATTTCTATTAAATCCAAATGCACACATTTGTGAATCAAAGTAGGAAATGAGTGTAAAGGCATATAAATTAGGTTTTATATGAAACTAAGAGAAAACACAGGTGAATAGCTGATCTTGAGGTAGAGGTCTTTCTAAGCATATACTAGTACATATGCAAAAGCAGAGACCAAGATTTAACATAAGCTTAATTCTATACACTAAAACACCCCCAAAACAAAATTAAAAGGCAAATTAGGGGGTAAATTTGCAGCATGTATAACAGGTTCTTCTCTGTATAACAGTATCACTCATATATCAAGACTTTTTTTTACAAATTAATAAAAAAACATCTCAAAAGGAAAACAGAGCAAAGGACATGAAAAGGCAATTCGCAAAGAACAAATATAACAGGGCCAATATGGAAAGATATGGATGCACACTAGTAATTAAATACAGTTACAGATTAAAGCAGGGGTGGGCAAACTTTTTGACTCGAGGGCCACAATGGGTTCTTAAACTGGACCGGAGGGCCGGGACAAAAGCATGGATAGAGTGTTTGTGTGAACTAATATAAATTCAAAGTAAACATCATTACATAAAAGGGTACGGTCTTTTTTTTTTTTTTAGTTTTATTCATTTCAAACGGGCCGGATCCGGCCTGCGGGCCATAGTTTACCCACGGCTGGATTAAAGTAAGAAGGCACTCCAACTCTTGTCTAGGAAATAGGCACAAAAGTGTTTTAACAATCCATATGTTTAGTTGCTTACATACATATGTTTTAGCAAAGGCATGCGAAAAGAAACACCAGTGCTAGTGGGAATATAAACTGGTGTGTATTTCTGGAAGGCCATTTGACAATTTCTAGTATAAGCTTTAAAAATGAACATACCCTTCCAATCAGCAATTTCATTTTTAGAACTGTAACACAAAATTATGGATTTGTGGAAAGATTTATCTACAAAAAAAGTTTATTAATAAACAAATGGGACTACATCAAACTAAAAAGTTTTTACACAGCAAAGGAAACCACCAACAAAATAAAAAGACAACCCACTGAGTGGGAGAACATACCATATTCACCAATGATACTTCTGATAAGGGGTTAATATCCACAATTTATAAAGAACTTACAAAACTCAAAACCAAAAACCAAACAATCCAATTAAAAATGGGCAAAGGACTGGAATACAGTGGGGCCTTGACTTACGCGTGTCCCGACTAACGAGTTTTTTGAGATACCAGCTGTCTCTCGGCCGATTTTTTGCATTGAGTTGATAGAGTAATTTGAGTTAACGAGCTCGGTCTCGGAACGAATTAAACTCATAAGTCAAGGCCCCACTGTACACTTCTCCAAAGAGGATATACAGAGAACCAAGATGGTGAGCAGGTAAATGCCAGTACTTGCATCTTCAGACAACCACACTGAAATTACAACTAAAATACAGAAAAACCATCATTCAAAACTGCCTGAAAGCTGGCTGAATGGAAGTCCTACAATGTGAGAGGTAAAGATGGAAGTACATAGAGACTGGAAGGAGGGGTGGAGGCACGGAAGCAGCTGGTCCAACACCCACGTGTGGCATGTTTTTAATCAGAGGGATATCACGGCTGTGGAGGCCTCCTGTGAGAAGCAAGAGGTCCCAGCCCCACACCAGACGTCCAGCCCAGGGTTCTAGAGCTGGGAAGAGAAGTCCCCATAACTCTGGTTGTAAAATCCAGCAAGGATTGTGGCTGAGTAACATGGAGGCTGCTGGAGATCTAGGCAGTTCCTCTTAAAGGCTCATACACGATCTTACACTGTCCTGCTTGCTTTGAGCTCCATTGCCAGGTGCCAGCATTGGGGGAGCCAGGGAAATATGGGGAGGAACTGGATTGTTGGGATGGGAGCAGGAACTCGGGAGTGGCTTTTTTTCAGACAGGGGTGCTCATGGGGGTCATTGTTCCTGTGCTGGCACCTCCCTCGTCACAGAGCTGACTGGCAGCCATATCTGAGTTCCCATAAGCATGGCCACGCTGTTTTGTTCTGCCCTGATTCCCTGAGACCCTGCCACATCCAACTTGCAGCCCCACCCAAACTGTTTGCAGCTTGCATATGAATGGCCTGTCCTGGCTCAGGCTTCAGACTTTTCTAAAATCTCTTAAACAAGCAGCAGCTGGCATCAGCATGCCCAAGACCCAGCACTAGCACCAGCCTGCCTTGCTTCACAGCTGGGCCTCACCCAGGCACTTCCAAACCCAATACAAGTAGCAGCGACCTGCAGATCGCTGGGTAGCTCTTGCAAGGTAGCTCCAGGCAGTGGTTGATTTTGCACCTCCCAGCAGGCCCTACAGCCAGTGAACCCGGTGGACAGCTTCAGACCATAGCAGATTGCAACTCTACACATCCACAGCAACACACTCACAGGGCAGACTCAGTGAACACCAAAGCCCCACTGGTCCAAAGGGTTGTCTCCTGCACAGCAGCTCTCCCAATGTAGTTGCAGCTGGTCCTCACAGCCAATTGGCCTGGAGGTCAATTCCGCCCAGTGACACCAACAGCAATCAAGGATCAACTACAACAAGACTGTGCACACAGCCCACACAGGGGCAAACCTAGAGTGCCCAGCTCAGGTGACTAGAGAGGCTGTACCACTGGGCCCTACAGGACACCTATTGCACAAGGACACTCTACTAATTCCAGGAGACACAGCTGCTGATCTAATATGTAGAAACAAACATGGGGAATCAGCCAAAACGTGGAGACAAAGAAATATGTCACAAATGAAAGAACGGAAGAAATCTCCAGAAAGAGAAATAAATGAAATGGAAGCAAGCAAAATACTGGATACAGAGATCAAAACAATGGTTTTAAGGTTGCTCAAGGATCTTAATGAGAGCTTCAAGGGACTTAGTGAGAGAATAAAATACATGAACGAAAAAGGACCATTGAGAAAGTAAGCTTACACCAACTGAAATAAAGAATAATTTACAGGGATTAAACAGTAGAGCAGAAGATTCTGAGAATCAAATCAACTATTTGGAATATGAGGAAGTAAAAACACCCAACCACAAGAACAAAAAGAAAAAAGAATCCCAAAATATAAAGATAGTATAAGAAGCCTCTGGGACAACTTCAAGTGTACCAACTTTCACATTATGGGGGTACCAGAAAGAGAAGAAAGAGAGCAAGATATTAAAAACCTATTTGAAGAAATACTGAGCCTGGCTGGCGTGGCTCAGTAGTTGAGCATCGACCTATGAACCAGGAGTTCACGGTTCGATTCCTAGTCAGGGCACATGTTCAGGCTGCGGACTCGATTCCCAATATGAGGTGTGCAGGAGGCAGTTGATCGATGATTCTCGCTCATCACTGATGTTTCTATCTCTCTCCCTCCCTCTCTGAAATCAATATATTAAAAAAAAAAAGTGAGAGATTAAAAAAATAAAAAAAGAATGAATGACAGAAAACTTTCCCTACCTGGTGAAAGAAATAGACTTACAAGTTCAGAAAGCCCAGAGAGTTCCAAACAAGAGGAACCCAAAGAGGCCTACATCAAGACACATTACAATGAAAATGCCAAGGGTTAAAGACAAAGAGAGAATCTTAAAAGCAGCAAGAGAAAAGCAGTTAAGTTACCTACAAGGGAGTACCCACACTACTGTCAGCTGATTTCCAACAGAAACTTTGCAGGCCAGAAAGGAGTGGCAAGAAATATTCAAAGTGATGAAAAGCAAAGACCAAAGACCTACAACCAAGATTTCTCTACCCAGCAAAGCTATTATTTAGAATTGAAGGTCAGATAAAGAGCTTCACAGACAAGAAAAAGCTAAAAGAGTTTATCATCACCAAAAGAGTATTACATGAAATGTTTAAGAGCAAGAAGATCAAGAAGAGGAAGAGGAAGAAATATGAACAATAAAATGGCAATAAATACATATCTATCAACAATTGAATCTAAAAGTCAAAATAAACAAACAAGGAACCTAATGAACAAAATAAATGGATGAATGAAACAGAACCAGAGGCATGGAAACATGGAACAGATTAATGAATCTCAAAGGGTAGAAGGGTGGGGAGAGAATAACCAAAGAGCTTATATGCATAAATGCATTACCCAAGGACACAGACAATAGGGTGGTGAAGGCCTGGGATGGGACAGGAACCAGAGACACTGGGGGGAAAAATGGGGACATCTATAATACCTTAAACAATAAAGATTAAAAAAAGAAAGAGGATACACAAATGACCAATAGACATATGAAAAGATACTCAATGTCACTAATCATCAGAGAAATGCAAATTAAAACTACAATGAGATATCACCTCCCATTGGGCAGAATGGCTTTCATCAATAAATCAACAAAAACAAGTGTTGGTGAAGATGTGGAGAAAAGGGAACACTTGCGCACTGTTGGGAATGCCAACTGGTGTGCCCACAGTAAACACTGTGTGGAGATAACTCAAAAAATTAAACACGGAACTGCCTATGACACAGCGATTCTACTTCTGGGAATATATCCGAAGAAATCCAAAACACTAATTTGGAAGATTATATGCAACCCTTTGTTTATTGCATCATTATTTACAATAGCCAAGATCGGGAAGCAGCCCAAATGTCTAGCAGTGAATGAATGGGTAAAAGCTGTGGTATATTTACACAATGGAACACTAATTGTCTGTTAAAAAAAAAAAAAGAAATCTTACTCTTTGTGACAGCATGGATGGACCTGGAGAGCATTATGCTAAGTGAAATAAGCCAGTCAGAGAAAGACAAGTACCATATGATTTCACTCAAATGTGGAATCTAATGAACAAAATAAACTGATGGACAAAACAGAAACAGACTCATAGAGAAAAGACTGACAGCTGTCAGAGGGGAGAGGGTTGCAGGTCTGGCTGAAAAACATGAAGGTATTAAGAAAAAAACAAACAAAAAACACACAACCCTCATAGACACAGACAACAGCATAGTGATTACCAGAGGGAAAGGAGGATGGGGGAGGCAGAAGAGGGCATTGGGCAGATAAATGGTGATGAAGGGTACTTGACTTGGGGTGGTGAACACATAATACAAAATGCAGATGTGTTGTAGAATTGTGCACCTGAAACCTATATAATTTTACTAACCAATGTCACCCCAACAAATTCAGTAAAAAGTTTATCAAAATGTTATTCAATTGAAATTTAAAAACATAAAATATGCTAACATTAGGAACTGCCTAAATAAACTGTGGCACATCAATAACCTGATTAGCTATTTTTTAAAAAATATACTTTATTGATGTTTTACAGAGAAGAAGGGAGAGGGATAAAGTTAGAAACATCGATGAGAGAGAAACATCGATCAGCTGCCTCCTGCACACCTCCTACTGGGGATGTGCCCACAACCAAGGTACATGCCCTTGACCGGAATTGAACGTGGGACCCTTCAGTCCGCAGGCCGACGCTCTATCCACTGAGCCAAACCGGTTAGGGCTGATTAGCTAACTATTAAACATGGCTAAAAGAACTCATACAACCATGGTGGCTGGTTTCACTTTAAGTTCATGACCTCAGTGGGGCCTTAATGAAACCAACGATTGTACTACAGTTTCCTGGCCCATTTACTCTCATATTCTCCTAGCCCAGTGGTTGGCAAACTCATTAGTCAACAGAGTCAAATATCAACAGTACAACGATTGAAATTTCTTTTAAGAGCCAAATTTTTTAAACTTAAACTATATAGGTAGGTACATTGTTATTAACTTAATTAAGGTACTCCTAAGGCTTAGGAAGAGCCACACTCAAGGGGCCAAAGAGCCGCATGTGGCTCACGAGCCGCAGTTTGCCGACCACAGTCCTAGACAATACAGGGCACATCTTACCCTCTCTCCTGGAATGTCTTAACACCTCTTCCCTTACTCTCTTTGTTGATGACTTTGCTTCCTACTTCACTAAGAAAACAGAAGCAATCAGAAAATTATTTCTATTACTTCTCACCACATCTATCAACCAACCTGCACCTCTACCCATCTGTCCTGTTACTTCAGATATACTGTCCTCACTCCTATCTGAGTAACTATTTGAGCACTGGACCTCATCCTCTTTTGCTTTTTCAAGACTTCTTTCCTACAGCAACTGTCCCCCTTTTCTCTTACATCAAAATTTTCTTCGATATTGCCTTATTCTCACCAGCGATATATGTAGTCTACACTTGTTTGTATGCTATCATACATCTTATGCTCCTCCTATATAATAAAGAGCTAATATGCAAATGGTCATCACACTGTAACAGCTCAGACACTCAACACGGGAGAGAGGAATGGGGACCAGTCAAGCTGCTGCCCAGGAGAGGAACAAGTCGCCCGCCCATAGTTCCCTGCAGCTGCAGCCGGCCCAGGTGAAGCCAGCCCGGGTCCTGGGTGCCTGCGGCCAGCCAGAGGGAGGGAAGCTTGGGTCCCGGGTGCCTGTGACTGGCCAGAGGAGGGAATCCTGGGTCCCAGGTGTGGGGCAAGGAAGAGGCAGTTAGGGGCGATTAGGGCAGCAGGGGAGCAGTTAGGGGCAATCAGACAGGCAGGCAGAGGTGGTTAGGGGCGAGCAGGCAGGCAGGCAGGCAAGTGGTTAGGAGCCAGTGGTCCTGGATTGCAAGAGGCAGTTGAACATCCCCCAAGGGGTCCTGGATTAGAGTGGGTGCAGGCCAAGCTATGGGATCCCCCCCCCCCACGAATTTTGTGCACTGGGCCTCTAGTATGTTTATAACATGTCACCTTAAAAATAAAAAACAAAAACCATTGTTCCTTGGCTTAACATCCCCTTTCAGCTCATCTTTAAAGCAAAATGCCTCATAAGAGTTGCCCATCTTTGCTGTCTTCATTCTTCCTCCCATTCTTTCTTAAGATCCTCCAATTAAGTTTTTGCCCCCAAAGGTCCACTCTAATTAAGCTGACCAGGGGCCCAGTTGCCCATAGGGTTGCCAAATCCATTCCATTCCCACTATTCATCTTACTTAACCTGTCAGCATGATTTAATACCTTTGATCACTCCCTTTTTCCCAGGAACATTTTTCACTTGACTTCCAGGAAAAACTTCTCTCTTGATACTAATGGCTAGTCACTTTGCTAGTTCTTCTTCATCTCACAGACTCTAAAGGTTACGCCTGTCCCAGAATTGGGTCCTTAGACCTCTTGTCTTCACTCATTACACGCAGTACGATGGTAATCCAGTTTCATGACCCTGAACCCATTTATGCTGATATTTTCAAACATAAATCTCCACAACCCGGACCTCTCTCATGAACTCCTAATGCTGATGTCCAACTGCCATTTGGATGTCTAAAACCCAAACTCCTGATTTTCCCCACATCTTATAAATGGCAACTCCACTCTCCCAGGTACTCAGTCATGCTTGATTCGTTCTTTCCTCTCACACCACTCACTTCCAAACTAATAGCAAATTCTGTCAGCTGTACCTTCAAAGTTTTTTTAAAATTCTACAACTTGCCTGGCTAGTGTTGCTCATTGGTTAGAGTGTCAGCCTGTGCACTGAAAGGTTGGGGGTTCAATTATTGATCAAAAACATGTACCTGGGTTGCGGGTTCACTACCCACTCCCACTCCTTCCCATTGAAGCTTGTGTGGGAGGCAACCAGTCGTGTCTCTCCCTTTCCCCTCCACTCTCTGAAAAGCAATGGAAAAAATATCTTCAGGTGAAAATAACAAAATAATAAAAATATTTGACAACTTCAAGGATTTATGGAAATTGGAAAAGGCTGTGGTAGTATAGTTTTGGTGTTATTTTGAATCCCCACATAAAGACAGAGTAATTAGATAGCAACATCAAAACCCCACTGTTAACATTTACAATAAAATTAGGCTGGTGCAACACAGAATAATAATAGCTAAAGTGGGGACTTCTTCAAATGATAACTTAAAATACAGCTATATTAAAATATTCCACCTGAAACAGGAGACAAATAATTAGGACAGGATTCAGAAGAATGAATTTCAAAAAGTAAAAGTGACTGCTCTATAAAGATATATATGTAATTAACATCTAAAAATGCATAACAGACACTGGATGAAAACTTTCTCAGATCCCTTGATCCTTCAGAAGATTTTCCCCCTCATGGGATTACATCATTACTTTGATAAAGTTTAAGAGAAGGAAAATTAGAATTGCAATGACATTTCATTTCAAATGTTTTACTTGGCTCAAAACTCCTGCCTTTTCTCCCTACCCCAGCCTGGTTATCAACTGGTACAAACAAACCTCCTAAGGAATCACTAGCCAACCAATCCCTTAAAACAGTCAAATTCTAATCAGGTAAGACACCCCAGTTGTATTATTAGAAAAAGTCAGTCTAGGGGAGTCTGGAAGACGGGAGCAAAAAATTCCTACATAAAAATAGACAAAGGAACTACACAGAAAAACCAAAATGTCAGGACAACTCTGCAATAAAACTGGGTGGAAAATCCCAAAATATAAGCAGATAAGGACAGATCACCAAGAATCATTAAGACCTGTGTTAGAGGAATCTGTGTGGGAGAAAGAAAGGGAAAACAATGCGGGCATCTGATGGACCCCAAAATAGCCAACAGTTGTTCACTAGGAAGTATAGTAGGCCAAGTAAGAGCCACAGCTGCAACTGGAGGACATGTTGCTGTCTCCAAAAATGAGTGAGTGCAAAGGACCTACAGTAAAGACTGAAAGAGCCTCACACTGGGAAGAATCTGCTAGGAACAGAATAACATGCTCTATTTCATAAATCACAAGTATCAATTTTTGGTAATAAAAATACAAAACTTGGCCCTGACCGGTTTGGCTCAGTGGATAGAGCGTTGGCCTGTGGACTGAAGGGTCCCGGGTTCAATTCCGGTCAAGGGCATGTACCTTGTTGCAGGCATATCCCAGTAGGGGGTGTGCAGGAGGCAGCTGATCAATGTTTCTCTCTCATTGATGTTTCTAACTCTCTGTCCCTCTCCCTTCCTCTCTGTAAAAAATCAATAAAATAAAAAATATATACAAAAGTTACTACTAGGACTTGATGGGAATATATTTGTTCAACGAATAAATGAACCACTTTTGTCTGTGATTACAAGTACATCTAAGCCTTGCTGATGCAACACAGTAAGGCTTCCAAACTTTTTTTTTTTTTTACTATGGTTTACAGAGCAACATATTTATGTGGCTCAGTACACACACACACACACACACACACACACACGTAATGGAAATAATTTCCTGAAATGATGTTTCTTTAGCCATACTATAATGAAGGATTTTGATTTTTCTATTCTAGTATTTTTTTTTGGCAGTGGGATGAGGACATAGAGATTGATCGCAACACACAGTTAGAAAAACACTGCCAAGCACCATACTACTTAACATGTGGGGGTCTGGTTTCAAATCCCGCTGTCATGTCTGAGCTCTACTAAGTTAGGAAAACTACTTACCCTCTATGCTTCAGTTTCCTCATTTATAAAACAACTAGAAGCCCAGTGCACAAATTCGTGCACGGATTGGGTCTGGCTGGCCCACCCTGATTGGGGCCAATCGGGCCAGGCCAGCTGTGGGGAGGAATCACAGGCAGTTGGCCAGCCGGCCCCTCCCCCCTGGTCAAACTCCCGATTGAACTCCAAGTCAAGGGGACAACTTGCATATTAGGCTTTTATTATATAGGACAACTATATTTATGCTGCAAGATTCCTTTTTTAAAAAAATACATCTTTATTGATTTTAGAGAAGGAAGAGGGAGAGAGAGATAGAAACATCATTGATGAGAGAGAATCAATGATTGGCAGTCTCCTGCACACCCCCTACTGGGGATCAAGTTGGCAACCCTGGCATGTGCCCCGGATAGGAATCGAACCCAGGACCCTTCAGTCCGCAGGCCAATACTCTATCCACTGAGCCAAACCGGCTAGGGCTGCAAGATTCTTTAGAAGAGTAAATGAGTTTATCTGTGAGAAATACTTAGAATATTGTCTGGGACACAATAAATATTCAATAAATGTGTGATATTATTGTTCTTGCTGTTGTTATTCAAATCAAAGTCTAAGAATTTGGTCTAACATATGAGAGAAAGTTTGTGAGTGAGCTACAGCCAGATATCTGAAAACAAACTGGGAAGGGTATATTAAATTCCATGTTCATAAAAAATTCTCTTAATCAAAAACCAAAACAGGCAACTTTTTTTTTGGCCGTAACTTTAAGCACTGCTTACCTATGATATCATTTCTCATTGCTTCTGTAATAGGTATTGGTTTAGCAGCATCTGGAGATATATATTTGGTAAAAGTGTTCACTGCATCTTGTTCTATACCTGCAAGGGAAGAAGGGAAAACTTCAAAAACCAAAATGCAACTTGAACAATAATGGACTATATTCATGAACAGCAGGGCTTAGGTTTGCTGTGAGCCCAAGCATACATGCATGTGCGCGTGCACGTGTACACACACACACACACACACACACACACACACACCCCTATGATCCAAGAGGTCATGGGTCTTCTCTCAGTCAGAGCACATGCCTTAGTTGCGGGTTCGATCCACAGAGAAGTATGTGTGTATGCATACATATATATTACAAATATAAGCATATATACTAGTAAAAGTATATTTAGGACAAAACAAGCCTCATCATATTATCACTTTTTCACTATTTGGTTTGTGGAACACAGGAATTATATGTGAATTCCCTACTCCTCATCTAAGCGAACAAGCTCCTCAATAGCAATGATGCATGATGCATGTTCTCTTTCCAGTCTCTTCTTCAAAGTCTGAGCTTGAAGGATTTGCATAGCAATATAACAGTAGGAGCTCAAAAATTATTTCTAAATCTACATTTAAAATATTTTACAAATGATTTAATATTCATGAATATTACATTCATTTGACCTTTAAAACCCTTTAATGTTAAAACAATGAATCTCAAACTTCATATTCTCAGGACTTTGCTATCTTAAAAATTATTGAGGACCCTAATGAGCTTTTGTTTATGTTTTATGTCTAGATATTAAAATCCACTGGTCTTTTACTCATAATTTTGTAACATCATATATTTCCAAATATTTTGGAAAATATTGGTTTACTGGCTTATGCAGATTTCCCAAATATTGAAACATTGCATCATATAGGGTAGAAAAGAAATCACATCATTAGCATCACCAATGATCTTGCTAGAACACTCTTCAAAGCTGTCAAAGCACACAGTGGTGAATACAAACTTTCCAAAATTCTAATTTTCACTTAAAAAGCTTTAATTTTTACCATTGGGCAACAAATACTGTCAGTTGTTCATATATATATATATATATATATATATATATATATATATATATATTATTGATTTTTTACAGAGAGGAAGGGAGAGAAATAGTGAGTTAGAAACATCGATGAGAGAGAAACATCGATCAGCCGCCTCCTGCACACCTCCTACTGGGGATGTGCCCGCAACCCAGGTACATGCCCTTGACTGGAATCGAACCTGGGACATCTTCAGTCCGCAGGCCGACGCTCTATCCACTGAGCCAAGCCGGTTTTGGCATCAGTTGTTCTTCTTGAATAACAAGTTTACTCCATTCATTCCCAAGAAAATGTCTGCCAAACATCCAAGTCTGAATAACTGTTGTTTGACAATAGTCATTCTTACAAGTAAAAATCGTATTCCATTAAAAAGCAGCTACTTTAACTCACAAAAACAACCAACTACCCGTGTTTTACCTTAGCACAAGTGTATGCTTCAGTATGCACAAGTGCTTCTCCATATTTCCCACATCACACATATTAAACAGGGTTTAGATTTAATAAAATTATCTACTTCTCCAAAGACACCATGAGTGAAGGTGGCACTCCATTTTCCTAAGAGTATGTGGCAGCACAGTGACCACTAGTACAACGTGGTTGAATGCCAGCAGGTCTTCCCACAGCTGCCTTCCCACCACTACTGCAAATGTTAACAGAGTCAAAAGACAACCTGGCAGGCGTGGCTCAGTGGTTGAGTATTGCCCTATGGACTAGGAGGTCATGGTTCAATTCCCAGTCAGGGCACATGCCTGGGTTGTGGGTTTGATCCCTGAGGAGGAGGGAGGAAGTGAAGGAGGCAGCCAATCAATGATTCTCTATCATCATTGATGTTTCTGTCTGTCTCTCCCTTTCTCTCTGAAATCAATAAAATAATATATATATGTAAAAAGAAAACAAATAACATGGTAGCCAGTACAGAATTGATAAGTAAATAAATAAAAGAAATATTTTTTTGAAAGACAAATAACATCTTAGAATTGTTGTAGAAATCATTGTGATCATATGGATCCCTTGAAAATGTCTCGGGGACCCTCTATAGGTGTGCAACCACACTTTGAGAACCTGTGGGGTTAGCAGAATAGCTTATTCCTATTTTTATAGAAAAGAAACTTATATACAAAACATTAAAATTATTTGAGTCAAAAAATGCTGGAGTGAGGGGGGGACCAGAGAGAAGTAAAGGCGTAGAGTTTTTGTATGTGATTAAAGTTAAGTTGTTATCAGTTTAAAACAGATTATTACTACCCTGGCTGGTGTAGCTCAGTTGGTTGAGCATCATCCCATACACCAAAAGGCAGGTTTGATTCCTGGTCAGGGCACATAACCAGGTTGCGGGTTCAATCGCAGTAGGGGGGGCTGTGCAGGAGGCAGCTGACTGATGTTGCACTCTCACATTGATGTTTCTCTCTCTCTTGCTCTCTTAAAAATTTCAATAAAACATCTTAAAAAAACAGGAATCACATGATCAACTCAACAGATACAGAAAAGGCATGTGACAAAATGCAATACTCTTTTCATAATTTAAAACTCTCAACACACTAGGACTAGAAGGAAATTACCACAACACAATAAAGGCCATATACAATCTCCCAGCTAACATCATACTCAGTGGTGAGAAACTAAAAGCTTTTCCTCTAAGATTAGGTACAAAGTTTTACATATTTTTAAGCACATTTCTGGGGATTAAATTCATTAAAAGACATTTTGATATCCATAAATAAAATATTTTATTTCAGAAACACAGAACGAGATTTCACTACCCTTTTTCTGGATCCAGAAGTTCTCTGGACTATATTTCATGCAATGGTCAAAAATTTTCCTGAATGTCCAATCTGTGAAATTTCATTTATTTTTTCACCCTTGGTATCTGGTATTACATAATAGGTGCTTAATAAATATTTGTTGAAAGAATAAACTTACCAAAAATATCTATTGAAAGATTAAATTTGGGGATAGGGGAGGCTAGGGGACTGTCTAGGGCGGGGGGGGGGGGGAAATGGACACGTATGTAATACCCTTTGTAATACTTTAAGCAATAAAAAAAAAAAAAGAAAGATTAAATTTACCTCATATATTACATCTTTTCTATTTTAAATTATTAGCAAGAGTATCTTTTTAAAAATGTTTAATCATTGAATTATTTATTTATTTATATTTCAGAGAGGAAGGGAGAGGAGAAAGAGATAGAAACATCAATGATGAGAGAGAATCAAGTTTAATCATTTTTAATAAAGAATAGAAAATTTATTTTTTTAAAAAATATTTTTATTGATTTCAGAGAGGAAGGGAGAGAGAGATAGAAATATCAATGATGAGAGAGAATCATTGATCAGCTGCTTCCTGCATGCCCCCTACTGGGGATCAAGCCCACAACCCAGGCATGTGACCCTGACTGGAATCAAACCTAGGCCGATGCTCTAACCACTGAGCCAAACCAGTTACGGCTAATTATTGGTTTTTACAGAGAGATAAAACATTGATTTGTTGTTCCAATACTTATGTATTCATTGGTTGATTCTTGTATGTGCCCTGACCAAGTTCTGATCCCACAACCTTGGTGTATCAGGACAGTGCTCTATTAGCAGCATCTTTATGAAAACAAAAAGAAAACAAAACAAAAAAACCTGAGGTCAGGAATGTTTTTGTAGTCAGACGGAAGATGTCTTATGATAAAGACAACTTAAAGTAGAGAAGATAACTAAGGAAATGAAGCTCCAGCACAAGGAGCATGCAAGCATATTCCTAACGACCATACATCAGTCAGCCAACTAAGTGGCTATTAAGGAGAATGTGTATTAGCAAAATACAAAATCAATACATTTCTGAAAAGTCAACTCGGCTCAGAAGAAATTATTTTGTTAACCTCTCCTACAATGAATGAATATCCTAAAACGTAGCATCTATTTAAAGGAAGTATAAAACATCAGTATATCCTAAAGAAGTTACTCAAATGAAACTATACACTGCTTTTGAGTTCTTAGTATTGATCTTCAGTTACAAAAACAGTAGGTCATTACAAATCCCTTCACTGGTAAAAGAAGTTACAAGGACAAATTCAGAAAACCCAAGGCCAACTGAGTGATATGTGCAAATATAAAAAGGTTTATTCAAGAAAGTGACTTTCACCCTAGCTGGTTTGGCTCAGTGGATAGAGCATTGACCTGCGGACTGAAGGGTCCTGGGTTCAATTCCGGTTAGGGCACATGCCTGGGTTGTGGGCTTGATCCCCAGTAGGGGGCATGCAGGAAGCAGCCAATCAATGAGTCTCTCTCATCATTGATGTTTCTATCTCTCTCTCCCTTCCTCTCTGAAATCAATAAAAATAAATTTTTTTAAAAAAGAGACTTTCTATTCTTTATTAAAAATGAGAGCTGGAACCAGGAGAAAATTAGGAATTTCTAGGCTCCAGAAAAGGCTTAAGAATAAATATGAGATGTTAATATATGGCCACCTTCTATAGCTCAAGGTTTCAATACAATAAAAATAGGAACCACTAGAGGCAAGCATTAAACCAGCATCTATCTAATGTATTTGATTTCTCAGGTGAAAAATGCAAATCCATATAAAAAAATTATCCTTTGATTTGATTTGAAATACAAGGTAGCGCAAGATGAAATAAGCACACTCCACTCCATTTCTCCCACAGAATGCAACTAAAAACACTGGAGAAATGTCTATGAGAATCTGAAAACATAAATGGCAGCAGGCAGATGGAAAATGGAAACCAGAACTCGAAGTACCGCCATACTGGAGGCAAGTTTCCCAGTGTCTCCAGTCTGGACTCAAAAGTTAAAGTGGCGCCCAGATGCACCAAGAAAAAGCTCCAGAGAAGCCTTCCGTTTCTGGTCTAAGGAGCAGGAAAGGGGGCTCCTCCGGGTAAGGAGAGTGGAGGAAGTCGATCCCTTGGGCTTTTTGGCCCCAAACAATACCAGTGTAGCAATGGAGGCAATGACAGCAGCCCGGGCAGCTCCCAAAGCTCTCAAAACCTTATTCTTTGACAGAAAAAATTTAGTTCCAAGTAGAAAGAGGAGAATCCCCATTTCTTTTATCCTTTACACACTTGCAGTTTGGCCAAAGAGGCTGACATAGTTGTGGAAAATGTGTTGAAGTATAAGGAAACAAAAGCCCTAGCTTTCCAGCCAAACCACCAGGAAGGTGGTGTCCTTAGGAACAACAACAACAAAAAATGTCAAATCACAGAAAGGAGGGAGTTCATGAAAGCTTAAAAAGTTGTGTGTGATCTCTTGAGCTCACCCCTGAGCTGAGCACACATGAACCCGACTATAAGATCGATCATTCTCCAAGGGTTTGAGAACTAAACTATGACCCGTCCACTGGCCAGGATCAAGACTAGAACAACCATCATTCAGAACCACTGGAATACCTTTCAACATTTCATGTAATTGATTTGCAAATACTGTACCAACTTTGCATCCCAAGAATAAATCCTACTTGATCATGCTGTATGCATTTCTTAATGTACTGCTGAATTCAGTGTGCTAATATTCTGTTGAAGATATTTGCATCTATGATCAACAGGGACATTGGCCTATAAATTTCTTTCTGTATCTTTTTTCTTTACTGTTGCTCTCGTAAAATAAACTTGGGAGTCTTCCCTCCTATTGAGTTTTTGTAATAGTTTGAGAATAGGTTCTTTGAAAGTTTAGTGAAATTCACTTGTGAAGCCAACTAGTCCAGGACAGTTTTTATTTTATTACTGCTCTACAGATTTTCTGCTTCTTCTTGACTCAGAAGATTGTATGTTTCTGGAACTTTATTCATTTCCTCCAAATTATTCAATTTGTCATCATATTTCCTATTTTTTAATTTGCCACACTTCTAAAATAATTAGCACCCATGGATACGTTTTTTGAAATTGATTTTCAGAGAGAAAGGAAGAAAGTGGGATAGAAACAACAATATGAGAGAGTAGCACCAACCAGCTGCCTCACATACATGACCCAACTGAGAACTGAACCCTTAACTTTTTGGTGTACCAGACAACGCTCCAACCAACCGAGCCACTCGGCCACAGAAAATGATTAACATCATTTTCTTACTAGAAGCCCGGTGCACAAAATTCATGCACTCAGGGGGTTCCCTCAGCCTGGCCTGCGCCCTCTCACAGTCCAGGAGCCCTCGGGGGATGTCCGACATCGTAGTGCTGCCATGGAGGTGGGAGAGGCTCCCGCCACTGCCACTACACTTGCCAGCTGTGAGCCCAGCTCAAGGCTTCTGGCTGAGCGGCGCTCGTTGTGTGGGAGCGCACTGACCACCAGGGGGCAGCTCTTGTGTTGAGCATCTACCCTCTGGTGGTCAGTGCGCATCATAGCAACTGATTTGATTTGCATATTAGCTTTTTATTATATAGGCTAATCCTTTGTGTTTCCAAAATATCAGGTGTTACTTCTCTTTCATTTCTGGTATCATTTATTTGAATCCTCTTTTTTTCCTTTGATGAGTCTGATGAAAAGTTTATCAATCTTGTTTATCTTTTCAAGAAAACAGCTCTTTGATTTCATTGATATTTTATATCATTTTTGTTAGACTCTAATTTATTTCACTCTGATCTTTATTATTTCCTTTCTTATACTCATTTTGCACTTTGTTGTTTTTTTCTGGTTCATTTGGTAAGATTGCTTGACTTTTTTTTATTTCTGTAATGCTATGAATTTCACTCTTAGAACTGCTTTTGCTGAGGCCCATCAATTTGGGGTTGCAGTGGTTTTATTTTGCTTTGTCTCAAGGTATCTTTTGATTTGTTTCTTGATCTAATTGTTGAGCCATTCATTGTTCAATAACGTTATTTATACTTCATGTGTTTGTGTGTTTTTCAGGTTTTTTTCTTATAATCGATTTCTAAATTCATACTATTATGGTCAGAGAACATGCTTGATATGATTTTAATCTTAAGTTCTGAAGATTTGTTTTGTGGCCTGATATGTGGTCTATTTTGGAAAAAGTCTCATGTACACTTGCAAAGAATGTATATTCTGCTACTTTGGGGTGGATGCTCTAAAAATGTCAATTAAATACATCTGGCCTAGTAAGTCATTTAAGGGTGCTGTTTCCTTGATTTTCTGCCTGTAAATGGGGTGTTAAAATCCACTGATGTCAATGGGATGTTAAAAATCTCCTACTATGACTGTATTACTGTTGATCTCTCCCTTTATGTCCAAGACTTGCTTTATATATTTAGGTGCTCATATACTGGGTGCATAAATATTTACAAGTTATATTCTCTTGTTGCATTGCTTGCTTTGTCATTATGTAGTTTCCTTGTCTCTTAATATTTCCTTTGTTTTAAAGCCTATTATGTACCCCAACTTCTTTTTCCTTTATCATTTATTAGAAATATCTTTTTTCATCCCTTTACTTTCAATCTGTGAGTGTGTGTCTTTTGTTCTGAGGTAGGTCTCCTATAGACAGCACATATATATGGGTATTGTTTTCTTATCCATTCAGCTACTCCACCCATGGTTTTTGATTGAAGCATTTAGGCATTTACATTTAAAGTGATTATTGATAAGTGTATATTTGTTGCCATTTTATTCTTTATAACTATGTTCTTTTTTTCACCTTTTTTCTTCTTAAAGTTAAAAGTCCCTTTAACATTTCTTGTAATGCTGGTTTGGTACTAATGATCTTCTTTCTTTAGTGTTTTCTTCTCTGGGAAGCTCTATTTCTCCTCCAATTTTATTGATTGACTGATTGATGGATTTTAGAGAGGAAACAAGATGGAGAGATAGATACATCGATGGTGAGACTCATTGATCGGCTGCTTCTTGCACGCTCCACACTGGGTATCAAGTCTGCAACTCAGGCATGTGCCCAGACTGGAAATCAAACCAATGAGCTTCTGGTTCATAGATTGACAAGCAACTACTGAGCTATGCCCGAGGATATTTTTTTATTGATTTTTAGGGAGAGTGGAAGAAAGAGAGAAACATTGATGTGAGAGAAACACATCCATTGGTTGCCTTCTCCATGGGTCCTGACCAGAGCCTGGGCCAAGGCCGGGAGAAGCCTGCAACCAAGATACATGCCCTTGACCAGAATCAAACCAGGGACCCTTTGGTCCCCAGGCCTGAGCTCTATCCATTGAGTAAAACCAGCTAGGGCTAACCTTTAACATTTTAATTATGATATGTCTTAGTGTGGATCTCCTTAGGTTCATCGTGTTTGGAACTCTCTGCTATTCCCAGACATGTGTGTCCTTTTCCTTCGTCAGGTTAGGGAAATTTTCAGTCATTATTTCTTCAGATAGATTCTCAATCCCTTGATTTCTCTTCTCCTTCTGGTGAGCCTATGATGTGGATATTGTTATGTTTGATGTTGTCCCAAAGGTCCTTACACTAAATTCATTTTTTACATTCTTTTTTCCTTTGGCTCTGATCAGTGTTTTCTGCTTCCTTGTCTTCCTAATCACTGATTCGATCTTCTATTTTATCTAACCTACTGATGATTCCTCCTAGTATGTTTTTCATTTCAGATATTGTTTTCTACATTTCTCACTGGTTTTTCTTTATGGTTTTTATGTCCATTTTTATTCTGTTGAAGGTTCACTAACTTCCTTGAGCATCCTTATAACCACTGTGTTGAAATCTATATTGGTAGACTGCCTGCCTCCATTTCACTTAGTTCTTTTCCTGGAGATTTCTCGTGTTCTTTCATTTGGGGCCTGTTTCTTTCTCTTTCCATCTTGGCTATCTCTGTGTGTTTGTTTTTGCATATTGGGTAGATCTGCTACGTCTCCCAGTCTTGATAGTGTGATCTTATCTAGAAGGTGTTCTATGGGACCCAGAGACGCAGTCTTCCTGATCACCTGATATGGTGCTCCAGGATTGTACTTTGTGTAGGTTATGTGGGCCCCCCTGTTGTAACTGAGTCTTGATTACTGTTTGGCTGACCCTACAAAGGGTTGAACCTCCGGCTGGCTTGACTGTGATGGCTTGACCTACCCCAACCACAGTGTATGAGCTGCTGTATGGGTGTGAACCACATGAAGCAGAATTTGATTTGGGGGGGGGGGGGGGCGGGAAGGAGGGGGAGTTTGGTGCCTTTGAGATCTCCCTTTGGATGTGCCTTCTGTGGAGAAAACTGGGTCCTGCTCTGATGTTGTCTGAAGTCAACCACAGGGTGTGTTGGTTCTGGGGCCTCTTGGCAAAGACTCAATGCAGGTCAAAGTCATACACTGCCTGGGACTAGCCCAGAGAAACCTGTTTTGAGCTACAAAGCAATCCAGTTTTGTAGCTACCTCTGCTGGGCCTTGGTGTGTGTGGAAGGGCCAAGCTGTACACCAAATCCTGCTTCCACCTGCAGGTCAGCAAAAGTTTTAAGGCACCCCAAGATCTCCATCTGCTTCTGTCTGCCAGCCTCCTATTTAAAACTCAGTCACTAAAAGAGCCTCTACCAGGACATGAGTTGCATAAGGTAGGTTCTCAATGAGTCACCAGGTAGGGGTGAGCAGTCATCACTAAATTGATTCAGGTTCAAACTCGGTGCCAATGCTAGGTTTGAGGTTACTCTGCAAAAGTCCCAAGATACACAAAGGCCAGATGCCATCCACCACATACCCGCTAACCTTTGTGGTGGGCAGAGTCTCAGGGAGTTGTCAGGGTGAGACCAACAGAGTTTATTATGCCCAAAGATATCAAGATTTGGCCATGTGAAGGTAGGGCTCTGAATGGGTCAGGAAAACAACAGAAAATTGAACCCCACCTTAGAGCAACACAACTCAGTCTGTCTAAGATTCTGTCTGGAGTGCCTCGAGAACTCAAGCTTGCAAGCATGGCCTTGGGAGTCAAAAGGGTAAAGCTAGTAGATCTCCAATGGGGATGGAGGGAGAGCTAATCAGGCTCCTGGAGGGATTGGGGATGGCCCCTTAATCCAGAGTAATATAACTCAGTCTGTGACACCTTGAGTCTGCCCAGACCTCTATACCAGGGGTCCAGGTAGCTAATGCCTCTACAGGACATGAGCTCTGCTTGGCAGGGCAACAGGGAGTTGGGAGAGTGGGGCTATTGCCTTCACCAAGGATAATGCCATATGATGGGGAGTGCTTGACCCAGTAAAGATGGCACCTGTGGTGTGGGAGAGAAACTCAGCACAAGGAACCTGAAGCTGTCCCTTCAGCTCTCTCCCCAGAGCCATACACACAATCTCTCTTCACATGACTCTAGTCCACTCCTAGCCACCTTCCCTATACCTGAGCCCTACATGAGTGCCTGCAAATCAGCATCTGTGCACTGAACCTTTAAGAAGGCACTGGATTGTAGCCAGCACATTTCACACATCTTCACTCTTCCTACTAGTCTTGATGTGGCTTCTTCTATAAATTCTTGGTTATGAGACTTGTTCAGCTAGTATTCAGTTGGTTATTCATGTTGACTGTTCTATATTTTAGTTGTAACTCCAGTTTGGTCCTGGGAAGAGGTGAGTGTAACTCCCACCTCCTCTGATGCCATCTTGGATCCTCTCAACATATTTCTAAATACATGGGCAAAAGGTAAGAACCAAGGGAAATGAGACATTTGATTTTTCCTTAGTTCAAAATATCTGACTATTTTGCAATATTCAGGTACAGTGGTTAGAAGGAAATTTATACCATTAAATGATTATCTTAAAAAAGAAAATTCTCAAATCAGCAATCTAAGTTTCTACCTTAAAAAACTATAAAAATAAAATAAACCCAAAGCAAGAAAGGGGAAAGAAAAAATATAGAGCATAATACTCATGAAATTGGCCCTGGCCAAGTGGCTCAATTGGTTGCAGAGTTTCTGGTACACTAAAAGGTTGCGAGTTCAATTAACAGTCAGGGCACATACATAGGTTGTGGGTTTGATGCCCAGTTAGAGTGAGTATGGAGGCAACCGATCGATGTTTCTCTTGCATCAATGTTTCCTTCTCTCTCTCTCCTTCTCTCTAAAAAATCAATAAAAAAAAACATATCCTAGGGTGAGAATTTTTTTAAAAAAATCATGAAATTGAGAACAGAAAAACAGAACATGTCAAGTCAAAAGCTAATTCTCAAAAGTACAAATAAATCCCTATACATACTTACAAAGAAAAAAAAAGACAAAATTACCAACATCAGAAATGAAAGAGGGCCTGATGCGTGTGGGTCAGTGGTTAAGCATCAATTCATGAACCAACAGGACAAGGTTTGATTACCAGTCAGGGCAGATGCCCAAGTTGCAGGTCCAATCCTTAGTAGGGTGCATGCATGAGGCAGCCAATCAATAGTTCCCTTCCTTTCTCTCTCTCTCTCTCTCTCTCTTTCTCTCTCTCCAGTCCTCTCTCTGAAATCAACTTTAAAAAAGAGAGAGAGAGGAGATTTGAAGGTGGCAGCATAGGTAAATGCCTGAACTCGCCGACTCCCACAACCACATAAAAATTACAACTAAAATACAGAACAACCATCATCCAGAACCACTGGAAAGCTGGCTGAATGGAAGTCCTACAACTAGAGAAGTAAAGAAAAAAGCACACTGACATCAATAGGAGGTGCTGAGTTGCAGAATGGGCTGTTCCTGCACACACGTGTGCCTCTTTTTTAATTGGGAGGGAGATCATCTCTGCAGAGGCTGTCCGGAGGAGCAAGAGGTCCCAGGCCCACACCAGACCCCCAACACAGGGTACCAGAGCTGGGAAAAGAAGTCCCTACAGGCAGTAAGAACTGCAGGCTGTAAAAACTAGTACGAATTGGGGCTGAGTGACACAGAGGCTGCTGGAGACCCAGCTGTTCCTTTAAAAAGGCTGGCACCATGTACTAAACTTACAAGGTTCTGCTTCCTCTGAGCTCCAGCACCAGGGTGAAGCACTGAGAACATACCAGAGGTATGTGAGGAACATACACATACAAGGAGGAACTGGATTGTCTGACATCGGGGCAGGAACTCAGGTGGGGAGCTTTCTCTCAGATGAAGGTGCTCACAGAGATCATTGTTCCTATGCTGGGACCTACCCAGTCACAGGGCCGACTGGCAGCCATTTCTGCTTTCTCTGGCCCTGGTGATTCCCTAAGACTTGGCCTCATCCAATTTACAACCCCACCCAAGCTCTGTGCAGCAGCTTTTGCATATGAATGGCCTGTCCTTGCTCAGGCTAAAATCTTTCAAACAAGCAGCAGCTGGGACAGGGAACCCCAAACCTATCAATAAAAGGCCCAAGATCCTGCACTAGCACCAACCTGCCTTGCTTCACAACTGGGCCTCATCTGGGCACTTCCAAACCTGATAGAAAGACGAGGAATCTTCAGATCTCTGTGTAGCTCCTGCTGGGTATCCCCAGGTAGTGGCTGACTTTGCACCCCCCTGGAGACCCAACAGCCACTGTACCCAGTGGTCAGTGTCAGACTATACCAGATTACAACTCTACACATCCATTAGCAACACACTCAAGGGGCACACTCACTAAGAACTAAAGTCCCACTGAAGCTCCATAAGGTGTCTCCTGCACAGCAGCTCTCCCACTGTAGTTACAGTTGGTCCTCACTGCCAACTGGCATGGAGGTCAATTCCTCCTAGTGACACCAATGACAATCAAGTCTCAACTACAACAAAACTGTATTCACAGCCCACAAAGGGGTGCACCTCGAGCTCCCAGCTCAGGTGACTGGGGAGGCTGAGCCACTGGGCCTATAAAACACCTACTACACAAGGCCACTCTAGCAACTCAAGGAGACATAGCAGCTCTACCCAATACATAGAAACAAACACAGGGAAGCAGCCAAAATGTGGATACAAAGAAACATGTCACAAATGAAAGAAATGTAAAAGGACCAGTCAGAAAGTAAGCATACACTGACTCAAAGAATAATATACAGCAAGCATGTCAAACTCAAAGGCTAACATGGGCCAAATAAACAGGTTTAAGTTTATGTGGGCTGCAAAAAAACAGAAACTTCAATTTTCATAGAAATGTAGGTTTATGTGGATAAAGACATGCTGAATGCAAGGGGCTGAAATAAATGAGTCATCATTAACATAAAATAATAGAACATTTTAATAAAAACTAATATTTTTTCTTGAACATTAACTTAACCCGACACTGAATAACTGCACAAATAAGTAAGCGTAACTCAAATAAACCTATTTTTCTTGTTCTCTGCACACATCAAACAAGACAGTACAAGACTAATGACATGGCAATCGGCTGCTAAAATATTCACTGCTAGTATTAGTGGAGAGAAATGGTGCGCCTGTGCATAAGGCGTGTAAGGGAAATGAATGCAACACGATTATAGTAATCAGTCATTAGCAAACGTTGTAGTTTGTTTTTAATAATTATGTATAACAGGATATTGTAAAAATTAAGTTACGAAATTTTTATTAAAATGTTTCTTACATACCATTATATTGGCTGGGCTGCAAAAATATTCATTGTGGGCCGCGAGTTTGACATGCTTGATATACAGGAATTCAACAGTAGAGGATTCTGAGAATCAAATCAACGATTTGAAATATGAGGAAGCAAAAAACACCCAATCAGAAGAGCAAAAACAAAAAAGAACCCAAAAATATGAAGACAGTGCAAGGAGTCTCTGGGACAACTTCAAGCTTATTATGAGGGTGCCAAAAGAAGAGAGATAGCAAGATATTGAAAACCTATTTGAAGAAGAAATGACAGAAAACTTCCCCTACCTGGTCAAAGAAATATACTTACAAGTCCAGGAAGCACAGAGAGTCCCAAACAAGAGGAACCCAAAGAGGACCATACCAAGACACATCATAATTAAAATGCCAAGGGCTAAAGACAAAGAATCTTAAAAGCAACAAGAGTAAAGCTGTTAGTTACCTACAAGGGAATGCCCATACGACTGTCAGCTGATTTCTCAACAGAAACTATGCAGGCCAGAAGAGAGTGGCAAGAAATATTCAAAATGATGAATAGCAAGAACCTACAACCAAGAATACTTTACCCAGCAAAGCTATCATTTAGAATTGAAGGTCAGATAAAGAGCTTCACAGATAAGAAAAAGCTAAAGGAGTTCATCACTACCAAACCAGTATTATATGAAATGTTGAAGGGTATTCTTTAAGAACAGGAAGAAGATAAAAAATATGAACAACAAAATGGCAACAAATACATACCTATCAACAGTTGAATCTAAAAATCAAAATAAACAAAAAAATTTAATGAAAAGAATAAACTGGTGAATAAAATAGAATCAGAGGCATGGAAATGGAACAGACTGATGATTGTGAGGGAAGGGGGGTGGGAAGAGATTAAAAAAAGATCTTATATGCATACAAGGGGCCCAGTGCACGAATTCGTGCATGTGTGGGGTCCTCTGGGTGGCTGAAACCTGCAGTCCAATGCTGTCTGCAGCTCCTACCTGCCACTCCCGCTCATCCCGGCCTCACTGTGCCTGCCATGGGCTCGCGTTCAATCAGTCTGGATCGGGAGAGGCTCACGCTGCTGCAGCAGCGCTCGTCAGCCATGAGCCCTGCATCTGGCGCCCTCCCAAGGGGAGTGGCTTGTGGGATCAGGCTGAAACTGGCTCTCTGACATCCCCCGAAGGGTCCTGGATTGCAAGAGGGTGCAGACCAGGCTGAGGGACCCCACTGATGCACGATCGGGCCAGGGAGGGGCCGTGGGAGGGCTTCAGGGTGTGTCTGGCTCATCTCGCTCGATCCCGATTAGCCAGACCCCAGCAGCAAGCTAACCTACCAGTCGGAGCATCTGCCCCGTGGTGGTCAGTGCACGTCATAGCAACTGGTCGGCCAGTTGACTGTCTGCCCTCTGGTGGTCACAGCGAGCGGCTGAACAGCCTTAGCATATCATTAGCATATTACACGTTGATTGGTTTTCGTTTGTTCTGCCATTTGGTCTATTTGCATATTACCCTTTATTATATAGGATATGGATTACCTATGGACACAGACAATAGCGTGGCGAAGGCTTGGGGCAGAGTGGAAACCAGGTGGGGGGTAATGGAGGGAGGAAAGGGGAACACCAGTAATAATCTCAACAATAAAGATTTAAAAAATAAATAAAAATAAACAAATTAATGCTACAGGAATACCAAAAAAAGAGAGCGAAGTGAAAGGGATATCACTATAAACTCATCATTAAACAGATGTAATGGTAGTAATTACATACCCATATATTCAAGAATTTGATGAAATAAAATCCACAAACTACTAACATTCACTCAAGAAAAAAAACACCACATAATCTGATCAGCCTTATTTCTACTAAAAAAACACACACACACACTCACACTGAATTCATAGTTTAAAACATTATTAAAAACAAAATTTCAGACCCTTGCAGACTCTACCAAACATTTAACAGCAATTCTACACAATCTCTTTTGGAAAACAACAGAGGTGGGAAACTTCCCAACCCATTTTATGGGGCCAGCATCACAGTGATACCAAAGCCAGCCAAAGGCAGTATAAGAAAACCACAGGCTCTCGAAGGAGGGAGGCCAAGATGGTGGAATAGGTTAACACAGTACTCACTGCCTGCCACAACCACATCAAACTTACAACTAAATCACAGAATTACCATCATTCAGAAACACCTGACATCTGATCTGGCTGAACAGAAGCCCTACAACTAGAGAATTAAAGAAACCACCTTGAGACTGGTAGGAGGGGTGGAGGTGTGGAACAGGCTGGTCCTACATCCACATGTAGTGTTTTTATAATCGGGGGAATATCTTGGCCTTAGAGGCTCCGGTGAGGAACTAGGGGTCACATTTCCACACCAGACCCCTTAGCCCAGGATATCAGTATCGGGAAGAGAAGTCCCTGTAACTTTGGGCTGTAAAAACCAACAGGGATTTTGGCTGAGAACTACAGTCTGCTGGAGTCCCAGGCAGTTACTCTTATAGGGCCAGTGCACAGGTTTATTTGGACTCACTCCCTCTGAGCTCCAGCGTTGGGGCAGCAGTTTGAAAGGATTCAGGGACATACATGGAGGAACAAACTCATATGGCATCTAACCAATATCTTGGGGGCACATAAGAGTGCTGGCAGAGATCCCTATTCCCCATCACAGAGCCCACAGGCAAATGCCATATCTGAGTATCCATCAACCTGGCCCACAGTTTGTCCCATCCTGGTGAGTCCATGAGACCCTGCCCCATCTAATTTGCAGCCCCACCCAAGCTGTTTGGAGTACCTTTTGCATATAAGTGGCTTGTCCTTACTCAGGGTTCAAGTCTCCCAAACAAGCAGCAGCTGGCCTTAGTGTGCCCCGTGCCTCTTGTTAAGTGATCCCAGGCCCAGCACTAGCAGCAGCCTGCGTTGTTTCACAGCTTGGCCTCTTCTGGACAGCTACAAGCCCAGCATAAGTAGCAGCCATCAGCTGGTCGCTCTGTAGCTCCTGCCTGGTAGTCCCAGGCAGGGCACTGGCTGTAGCTGACTTTGCATCTCCCAGTAGGCCCCAGAGCCAGTGCACCCAGTGGTCAGCTTCAGACCATGCCAGATTGCAACCCTACCACATCCACTAGTGACACACTCAAGAGGCAGACTTGTTGAGCATCAAAGCCCCAATGAGGCAAGTCCTGCTTCACAGCGGCATCTCCTGCACCTCAGCTCTTCCTTTTGACTCACAGCTGGTCCAAGCAGACGATTGGCCGGGAGGTCAATCCCTCCCAGTGACACCAACAGCAATCAAGGCTCAACTACAACTCCAATAAAACAGTGCACACAGCCCACATAGGTGTACACCTAGAATGCCCAGCTCAGGTGACTGGGGAAGCTGAGCCACTGGATCCTAAAGGACACCTAATACTCAAGGCGACTCTACCAATTCCAGGAGACACAACAACTCTACCTAATACATAGAAACAAACAGGGAAGCATCCAAAATGTGGAGACAAAGAAACATGTCACAAATGAAAGAACAGTAGGAATCTCCAGAAAAGGAAGCGAAATGGAAGCGAGCAAACTACCAGATACAGAGTTCAAAACAGTGGTTATAAGGATGTGCAAGGAATTTAATGAGAGCTTCAAGAAACTTAGTGAGAATATCAAAGACATAAAAAAGGACCAGTTAGTAATGAAGGACACACTAACTGAAATGAAGAGTAATTTACAGGGGATCAATAGTAGAATAGAGGATTCCGAGAATCAAATCAGCAATTTGGAACAAGAGAAACCAAAAAACACCCAATCAGAAGAGCAAAAAGAGAGAACCAAGATGGCGGCATAGGTTAACGCCGGAGTTTGCTGCTTTGAACAACTACTTCAAAAGTGAAACCAAAAAACGGAACGGACATCACCCAGAACCACAGGAACCCTAGCTGAGTGGAAGTCCTACAACTAGGAGGAAAGAGAAACGCATACGAACACTCAGAGGAGGCGCAGTGCTGAAGTCAAATTCTGAGGTGCGGAGTGCGCAGAGCAGGCTGGCGGCGGAGGGCGCGGTTGTTGTTTTCAATCGGGAGGGAGTCGCAGACTCTGAGCTCCAGATCCGGGCGAGTCTTTAGGGACCCAGACTCAAACGGGAGAAGCGGGACTGTCTGGCTTCGGTCAGAACGAGTGCAGCTTTCTCTCCGAGCTTTGCAGCGGGTGCTGGGACTCAGAGAAGCAGAGCCCCTGGGGACAGGACTGAGAGCCGCCATAACTGCTCTCTCCGGCCCACCCTGTTGATCCTGTGCAACCCGCCCCGCCCAAGCCCTGCACAGAGGCTTTTGCTGGATAGCCTCAGGCAAAGGCTAGATTAGCACCTCCCTAGAGGACAGAAGTTCTCTCACTGCTGACACAGCTGATTCTCATAGCCACTTGGCCTGGAGGTCAAACCCTCCCTGGAATTAGCTACAACAATCAAGATTTATCTATAAGACTGCGAACAAAGACCACTAGGGGGTGCACCAAGGAAGCATAACAAAATGCGGAGACAAAGAAACAGGACAAAATTGTCAATGGAAGAAATAGAGTTCAGAACCACACTTTTAAGGTCTCTCAAGAACTGTTTAGAAGCTGCCGATAAACTTAATGAGATCTACACGAAAACTAATAAGACCCTCGATCTTATATTGGGGAACCAACTAGAAATTAAGCACACACAGACTGAAATAACGAATATTATACAGACGCCCGACAGCAGACCAGAGGAGCGCAAGAATCAAGTCAATGATTTGAAATGCGAGGAAGCAAAAAACATCCAACCGGAAAAGCAAAATGAAAAAAGAATTCAAAAATGCGAGGATAGTGTAAGGAGCCTCTGGGACAGCTTCAAGCGTACCAACATCAGAATTATAGGGGTGCCAGAAGATGAGAGAGAGCAAGATATTGAAAACCTATTTGAAGAAATAATGACAGAAAACTTCCCCCACCTGGTCAAAGAAATGGACTTACAGGTCCAAGAAGCTCGGAGAACCCCAAACAAAAGGAATCCAAAGAGGACCACACCAAGACACATCATAATTAAAATGCCAAGAGCAAAAGATAAAGAGAGAATCTTAAAAACAGCAAGAGAAAGAAACTCAGTTACCTACAAGGGCATACCCATACGACTGTCAGCTGATTTCTCAACAGAAACTTTGCAGGCCAGAAGGGAGTGGCAAGAAATATTCAAAGTGATGAATACCAAGAACCTACAACCAAGATTACTTTATCCAGCAAAGCTATCATTCAGAATTGAAGGTCAGATAAAGAGCTTCACAGATAAGGAAAAGCTAAAGGAGTTCATCACCACCAAACAAGGATTATATGAAATGCTGAAAGGTATCCTTTAAGAAGAGGAAGAGAAAAAAAAAAAAAAGAAGAGGAAGAGGAAGAAAAAGGTAAAGATACAAATTATGAACAACAAATATGCATCTATCAACAAGTGAATCTAAGAATCAAGTGAATAAATAATCTGATGAACAGAATGAACTGTTGATTATAATAGAATCAGGGACATAGAAAGGGAATGGACTGACTATTCTTGGGGGGGAAAGGGGTGTGGGAGATGAGGGAAGAGACTGGACAAAAATCGTGCACCTATGGATGAGGACAGTGGGTGGGGAGTGAGGGCGGAGGGTGGGGCGGGAACTGGGAGGAGGGGAGTTATGGGGGGGGGGAAAAAAAGGAACAAATGTAATAATCTGAACAATAAAGATTTAATTAAAAAAAAAAAAAAAAAAAAGAAGAGCAAAAAAAAAAAGAAACCAAAAATATGAAGATAGTGTAAGGAGTCTCTGGGACAACTTCAAGCATACCAACATTCGCATTAGGGGGTTACCGGAAAGAGAAGAGAGGGAGCAAGAAATTGAAAACCTTTTTTTACTCATGAGGATATGCATTTTGTTATATTACCCAAAATAGTTTGTTTTATAAAATAAACATTAAATGTAAGGCACTTTCTGGTTTTGTTTGTCATACTGAAGTTACTCCATGCTTATGCTATTTTCCTATAAGCCTGATTATTGGAACATCATCTGTTCTTTTATACTTTAATGTACTTTCCCAGTTGTGGTGAGGGCTCTACCATGTCCTTTTTGCCTCATAATCAATGGCAGGTATTTAAAAAAATTTTTAAAGCTTGAGATGCAGTGTTAACTCATTCGTACTTAGGTAAATACTGACAGTTGACTCATTTTCAGAACCACCTCTAGCTTTAAAAAATCTCATCAAACTTTACATTTTTGTGTGTGTGTTAATCCTCACTGAGGATTTTTTTTCCATTGATTTTTAGAGAGAATGGAAGGGAGAGGGAGAGACAGAGAGAAACATTGATTGGTAGCCTCCTGCACATACTCCACCAGCACTGGGGATCGAGCCTGCAACCAAAATAAATAATTCAATTGTATGTGCCCTTGACTGTAATTGAACCTGCGACCCTTCAGTCTGTGGGGGCCGACACTCTCACTACTAAGCAACCGGCCAGGGCTCAAACTTTACTTTTGAAGTACAATAAAAACTCTACTTACTTGAAGCAGAAGTAAATGGGACACATTCACTGAATTATTTAACTACCCAGAAAGTTAATATTTATAAAAACTGGGCCCAATCTTGCATTTTGTAATTATTCTCTTCTGTGTTCTGTTATTTTTATTCTGATTAAATTAATCAGGTTAGTGTTTTGGAAGTCATGCTGTGTCTGTTGAAAATAATCCAAAGTATTCATTTAATTTTTTCTAATGTAGCATCCCTGGGACTGTTATTAGTGAGAAAAATATTTGTTACAAAATTACATAGGCATACCTTGTTTTATTGAGCTTTGCTTTAGTGTGCTTCACAGATACTGCCTTTCCCTCTCGCCCCCATAAATTGAAGGCAAAACCCTATACCCATGGTCGGCAAACTGCGGCTCGCAAGCCACATGCGGCTCTTTGGCCCCTTGAGTGTGGCTCTTCCTAAGCCTTAGGAGTACCCTAATTAAGTTAATAACAATGTACCTACCTATATAGTTTAAGTTTAAAAAATTTGGCTCTCAAAAGAAATTTCAATTGTTGTACTGTTGATATTTGGCTCTGTTAACTAATGAGTTTGACGATCACTGCCCTATACTAGCAAAAAGATTATGACTCGCTGAAGGCTCAGTGTATTTTAGCAATAAAGTATTTTTTAATTAAAAAAAAAAAAAGAAATTGAAAACCTATTTGAAAAAAACAATGACAGAAAACTCTCCTTACCCAATGAAAGAAATAGACATACAAGTACAGGGAGCCCTGAAAAAAAGCGGCCCACACCAAGACACATCATAATTAAAATGCCAAGGGTGCCATAGCTGGTTTGGCTCAGTGGGCAGAGCGTCGGCCTGTGGACTGAAGGGTCCTAGGTTCAATTCCAGCCAAGGGCTTGTATCTCAGTTGCAGGCTCCTCCACAGCCCAGGCCCTGGTTAGAGCATGTGCAGGAGGCAACCAATAGGCGTGTTTCTTTCACATTGCTATTTCTCTGTCTCTCTCTCTTCCATTCTCTCTAAAAACCAATGAAAAAATATCCTTGGATGAGGATTTTTTTAAAAAAATGCCAAGGGTTAAAGACAAAGAGAATCTTAAAAGCAGCAAGAGAAAAGCAATTTCCTATCTACAAGGGAGCGCCCATATGACTGTCAGCTGATTTCTCCAACAGGCCAGAAGGGAATGGCAAGAAATATTCAAAGTGATGAAAAGCAAGGACTTACAACCAAGATCACTCTACTCAGCAAAGCTACCATTTAGAACTGAAGGTCAAATAAAAAGCTTCACAGATAAGAAAAAGCTAAAGGAGTTCATCATCACCAAACTTTAATATTTACATGAAATATTAAAAGGTCTTCTTTAAGAAGAAGGAAAAAAAAGATGAAAAATATGAATAATATAATGGCAATGAATATATATTTATCAACAACTGAATCAAAATAAACGAACAAGGAATGTATCAAACAAAATAAACTAATAAAACAGAGCCAGAGGCATAAAAACATGGTATACCAGTGGTTCTCAACCGTCTGGCCCTTTAAATACAGTTCCTCATGTTGTGACCCAACCATAAAATTATTTTCGTTGCTACTTCATAACTGTAATGTTGCTACTGTTATGAATCGTAATGTAAATATCTGATATGCAGGATGGTCTTAGGCGACCCCTGTGAAAGGGTCGTTCGACCACCAAAGGGGTCGTGACCCACAGGTTGAGAACCGCTGGTATAGACTAATGATCTCAGAGGGAAGGGGGAGAGGTATGGAAATGGATTAACCACTCTTGCCATATTTTGGGATAAAGAACTCTTATGCATACATACATTACCCATGGGCACAGACAATAAATAGGGTGGTGAACACCTGGAGTGGGGCAGAATCTGGGTGGAGGGGGGAAACATGGGATGGGGAGAGAGGGGGGACATCTGTAATATTTTCAACAATAAAGAGTTTAAAAACCCCACCAATTACAGTCCAATATGCATCATGAGCCTATAAATAAAAATGCTTAGGAAAACAAATCCAGCAACATAAAGAAAATAATATACTACAAGCAAATGAGTCTTACCATGAGAATGGAAGGTTATTCAATATCAAAAAAATAATAAATCAAGGTTATATTAACAGACAAAAAAATATTACATGGTCCTATAAAATGATACAGCAAAAACATCTGACATAATTCAACACCATTCATGATTCAACAACTCTCAATAAAGCATTAAGGTAAAAGAATTTCTTCAATCTGATAAAAGGCATTTTCAAAACCCCATAGCTAGTCTCATTTTTAATAGTGACTGTGTTCTCTCACCACTACTAATCAACATGGTACAGGAAGTCCCAGCTAGTGCAATAAGGCAAGAAAAAAGAAAAAGTTTGAAGAGGAAGAAAAAACACTGTCTCTATTCACAGATAATGTGAATGTCTATGTAGAAAATCCTAAGCAATCTACCAAAAAAGCCCATAAAAATAGTCAGTTTAGTAGGTCACAGAATAGAGGATCAACGTATAAAAGTCAATCCTATTTCTATAAACTAGGACTGAAAAAATCAGAAACAACATTTTTAAAAAATACCACTCACAATAGCACCAAAAAAGAATACTAGACATTAACTCTAACAAAACATGTAAAGAATCTTTATGCTGAAAGTATAAAATGCTGATGAAAGAAATCAAAGACCTAAATAAATGAAGAAGCACACCATATCTATGGATTATAACATTCAATACAGTTAAGGTGTAAATTCTCCCCAAACTGACTTATTATTTAAATGCAACTCGAATAAAAATTCCAGTAGGGTTTCTCATAGATACAGATGAGATTATTCTAAAATTTATATGAAAATAAAAGAAACGAGAACAGAAAGAAAGAACATAGTTGGAAGATTCATACTACCCAAATTTAAGACTTACTATGTCTTAAATTAATAGTGTTGTTACTAGTGTTGTATCAGTGAAGAAATAAACACATAAAGCAATCCTATATAATAAAAGAGAAACATGGTAATTAGCCGTACATCCGCTAACCTTCCCATTGGCTAATCATGGCGATATGCAAATTAACTGCCAGCCAAGATGGTGGCCAGCAGCTAGGCAGCTTGAAGTTAACATGAGGCTTGCTTGCTTCAGTGACGGAGGAAACCAACATTCCCCGCCTGCCTTGCCAGCCTCTGAGCTTGCAGTTTGAAAGATAGTTACAAATATAGAAGCTAAACAAAACCCCAGAAACCTGCTTTCAGCAAGCCGGGATCTCAGAACTGGAGTTGATACAGTGTTTCGATTATAGAACCCAAACCAGATACCTGCTTTCAGCAGCAGAGGCCTCAGACCTGGAGCCAGAGCTAAAGCTGGCCCAGAATAAAAAAAGAAAAGAAAAAAAGGAGCAGTTGGGAGCTTCAGTCACCCGCCAGCCTGAAAACAGCCCTCAGCCCCTCACCCAGACTGGCCAGGCACCCCAGTGGGGACCCCCACCCCGAAGGGTGTGTGACCAGCTGCAAACAGCCATCATCACCTCACCCAGGCTGGCCAGGTACCCCAGTGGGGACCCCCACCCTGATCCAGGACACCCTTCAGGGCAAACCAGCCGGCCCCCACCCATGAACCAGGCCTCTATCCTATATAGTAAAAGGGTAATATGCCTCCCAGGACCGGGATCAGCGGAGCCGAGAGGCCTCCTGGCACCGGGATCAGTGTGACAGCGGGCAGCGCCCCAACCCCCTGATCGGCCCTGCTCTGTGTGTGACAGGGGGCGGCGCCCCAACCGCCCCCCACGGGCCCTGCTCTGTGTGACAGGGGGCAGCGCCCCAGCCCCCTGATCGGCCCTGCTCTGTGCCTGATAGGGGGGAGCTCCCCAACCCCCTGATTGCCCTGCGGCTCTGTGTGTGACAGCGTGCGGCGCCCCAACCCCCCCCCCCCACGGGCCCTGCTCTGTGTGTGATGGGGTAGAGCCATAACCTCCCCATCGGCCCTGCCCTGAGTGTGAGAGTGGCGGCGCCCCAACCCCCTGATCGGCCCTGCTCTGTGGGTGATAGAGGGCGGCGCCCCAACCCGCTGATTCGCCCTGCTCTGTGTGTGACAGGGGGCGGTGCCCCAACTCCCCTATCCGCCCTACTCTGTGAGTGACAGGGGGGAACTCCCCAACCCCCTGATTGACCCTGCTCTGTGCGTGACAGGGTACGGAGCCCCAACCCCCCTGATGGGCCCTGCTCTGTGCGTGACAGGGTACGGAACCCCAACCCCCTTGATGGGCCCTGCTCTGTGCGTGACAGGGGGCAGCGCCCCAACCCCCTGACTGGCCCTGCTCTGTGCGTGACATGGGGGGCGCCGCAACCTCCCCATCGACCCTGCCTTGAGTGTGACAGGGGACGGTGCCCCAACCCCCCAATCAGCCCTACCCTGAGTGTGACTGAGGGTGGCATCACAACCTCCCAATCTGCCCTGCTCTGTGCATGACAGGGGGCGGCACCCCAACTCCCCAGTCAGCCCTGCTCTGAGCCTGACCAGGGGCTGCACCTAGGGATTGGGCCTGCCCTCTGCCACCCGGGAGCAGGCCTAAGCTAGCAGGTCGTTATCTTCCGAGGGGTCCCAGACTGCAAGAGGGCACAGGCCGGGCTGAGGGACTCCGCCCCCGCCCCCCGAGTGCACAAATTTTTGTGCACCGGGCCTCTAGTAAATAAACAAACAAACAAACACACACACACACACATAAAGCAATGGAACAGAACAGAGTCCAAAATAGACCTAACTAATATGGCCAAAGCAGAGGCAATTAATTCCATGTAGTAAAAATAGTCCTTTCAATTAATTATGTTGGAACAATCAGGTATCCACATGTAAAAATAAAACAAAAGCCTTGATCTAGCCTTCACACCTTACATAATAATAATCACATATCTAAATGTAAAGTATAAAATACAATAATACTTTCATAAGAAAACATAGGAAAAAATCTTCATGACCTTTGGTTAGGCAAAAAGAGCTCCTAGATATGACATCAAAAGCAAAATATATAAAAGAGAGGTAGATAAAGTGGACTTATCAAAAGGTTCTTTTGCTTTGTGAAAGACACTGTTAAATGAATGAAATGTCAAGCTATAAACTAGGACAAAGCACTTGCAAATCAAGGTATTATATCCAGTACATATAGAGAACGCTCAAAATTCAATAATAATAAAACAAGCAATACAACAAAATATGGCAAAGATCTGAATAATCCACCAAAGAGGATAGATGGCAAATATGTACATGATTCAATATCATTCATTAGCCATTAGAGAAATGCACAGGAAAAGCAAAATGAGATTATCACTACACATCTGTTAGAATGGCTTTAAAAAATCTAAATAAACAAAAAGCCAATTATACTAAGTGCTGACAAGGAAACAAGAAATAGAACTATCAGATATTGCTGATAGGAATGCAAAATGGTACAGTCATTCTACAAAACAGTCTGGTAGTTTCTTAGATAATCAAATACACGCTTATCACATAATCCAGCACCCCTAAGAAGAATCTGCCCTAGAGAAATAACACTTTGTTCACACATAATCCTGTAAACAAATGTTTACAACAGCTTTATTCATAATCATCAACAACTGGAATAACATACAAGTAAATGGATAGTACAGCCATACAGTGGAATACTACCTAGCAACAGAAAGCAATGAACTACTGATATAAGCAACATGGATGACCTTCAGAGCTATTATGTTGAGTAAAAGAAACCAGACTCAAAA
Source organism: Myotis daubentonii (assembly GCF_963259705.1). Lineage (NCBI taxonomy): Eukaryota > Metazoa > Chordata > Mammalia > Chiroptera > Vespertilionidae > Myotis > Myotis daubentonii. Next base: position 4,987,562 of record NC_081855.1, read on the forward strand.
GCTATGTAATACAGCCTGGCTGGTGAGGCTCAGTGGTTGGAAGGTCATGGGTGTAATTCCTGGTTAAGGGCATGTACCTGGGATGCAGGTTCGATCCCTGGTCCCAGTGGGGGCATGTGTGGGAGACAACCAACCGATGTCTCTCACATAAATGTGTGTCTCTCTCTCTCTCTCTCTTTCCCCCTCCTACTTTCTCTAAAAATCAATGGAAAAAATATCCTCGCATGAGAATTAACAAACAAACAAAAACGCTACACACTATACAAATTCACTCATATGGCACCCTGGAAAAGGCAAAACTAGAGATGTGGACAATGGAAGGTTTCAAGTGTCGGGATACAGAGGATTTGACTACAAAGATCTTCCTGTTTGTGGTGACAGTTACAGGGACCTATGCAGGTGTCAAAATTCATACAAGTATACATCAAAAAAGTCAATTTACTGCACATAAATTTTAAAAATAATGAAAAAGGAGAAAACAGATACTTTAAAAATAACCCCACTACTATTTCTATTTTTTATTAAGTACCACCCAATGACAGTTTTAAAAAATAATACAGTATATTTTAATGTAAGAAATGGATGTTGGACTTCCATTTGCAGAAATAGGCCAGATTAGGTGTTCAAACAAACTCCCATATGCTTTTTAAAAAGTGTGCCAGAGCTTGTGGTAAAGGACGGGAAACGAGAGGCAGAAGCAAGTACAGCAGCTCCTTTGTCTGAACTCACTGGGGCTGGTAATCTTTTAGATTCAGAACTAGGGTGTGAGGGCATTTATAGAGGTAATGTACTGTATTTTTATATACCGTTACCATAATCCCAGCAGCATGAGGGACAATACCCCAGAATAAAACACATTCATATTTCTGCAATAAGTTCATAACAGTTCAGGTCAAGTTTTGTTCAGTTTAAAAATAACTTGTGGCAGTCAACGCTTTCTGTATTTCTGAACTGCAGGTAAGGAATTGTGGACCTGTAGAAGCTAGTGGCAAATCTAGATGGGTAAAAGTACAAGACCCGAAGGGCATTCCCCTGAGAAAAGGCACCAATTTCAAGAGACTTAAAGCTTGCACTTTCAAAGACAGTTGCCCCAGGACCCAAAAAGGGTAGAATGGGGGTCCTCAAGCTACCGCCCGCGGGCCACATGCAAATACAAATATTGTATTTGTTCCCGTTTTGTTTTTTTTACTTCAAAATAAGATATGTGCAGTGTACATAGGAATTTGTTCACAGTTTTTTTTTTAAACTATAGTCTGGCCCTCCAACGGTCTGAGTGACAGTGAACTGGCCCCCTGTTTAAAAAGTTTGAGGACCCCTGGGGTAGAAAATTAAACCAAAACAATAGCTAGGCAGTACTTGGGAAATCTGTACATTCTCCAGAATTTTGCTGTGAACATTAACCGCTCTAAAAAAATAAGCAAATGAGAAAAAACAGAAAGAAAATCACCTAGCCGAGTGGTCGGCAAACTCATTAGTCAACAGAGCCAAATATCAACAGTACGACGATTGAAATTTCTTTTGAGCGCCAAATTTTTTAAACTTAAACTAATAGGCGGGTACACTGTTATTAACTTAATTAGGGTACTCCTAAGGCTTAGGAAGAGCCACACTCAAGGGGCCAAAGAGTCACATGTGGCTCGCGAGCCGCAGTTTGCCGACCACGGACCTAGCCCTTTTGGGAAACAAAGAACATGTAGGACAAAAAACACAAAGGCTGTCTAATTAGATTTCCAGAAGGTGATAATGGAAAAATAAGAGTGTGTAATTTCCAAACAGAGAATTAAAAAAAAAGGTTGCTGCTGTGAAATGCCTGGGTTATAATTCTAGCTTCCCACTAACTATAAAACCTAGGGCAAGTTACTTAACCTTTCTAAGCCATGGTTTTCTCATGCAAAACAGAATAATAAAGCCTACCTCACAGAGGTGTCCTGACTACTAAATGAGAACATAGTAACTGTCACTTACTACCAATTAAAATATAAATTTATTTGCAAAGTACAGTAAAAGTGTAATAAAATTAAGACAGACAGGATGGACTAAGCCTATCTGGACAATGCTTTGATTTAAAAAATCTATGGAAGGATAAGTAGGATGGTACTTGACCTTCCTTCATTTGTTAATTCTGCTAACATTCTTCTTCGAGAATCCAATCACTATATCTATCCCTGTTCCTTTTTTATACATGATCCTACTCTAGGACACTCTCCAAATCTTTCCAAATTTAAAAGTCAATATGGAAGAAAAAATAAGTCTAATCCTTTTATTCTCCATCTCAAGTTCCACTTTGTACACTGATCTAAAAAAAAAAAAAAAGGAAAAAGAGAAAGATGGAAATCACACACTTACTTTTCATTAGTTTTCCTGATAATTCCTTTAGTGGAGAAGAAAGACTATTTCTACTGGCTACTGTAAGTCTGGGGGAGGATTCTTGGGTTTCCATGGAAACTTGATGAGCTTCTCTTCTGGCCATTTCAAGATGGAGAGAATGGGCACTGTCACATTCCTCGGAAAGGAGCAAGCGATTCTGGGTGTTGCTAGTTCTATTATTCAGGTCACTTTCTTCTGATTGAGTCACAAGCAATTGGGCTGAGCTAGAATCCTCTAATCTCTTGTCAAGAGACTCGGTTACAAAAGGTGCTGCAGTTTCTTGCTTTTTAGATGGAGAGACAGGCTCAGCCAATGAGCTCTGCTTCACTGTGCTCAGACTGTATGCTCTTATTCGGGACCAAGTTGTAGAGTGAAAACTTTCAGCTTCTAACCAAAATTTAACCAAATGCTCCATTCTCCGAAGTTCCATGAATTGAATGAAATAAGGGAGGACAATAGTGTCATGCAAGACTTGTTCAAGAGTCTTTGAAAGACTTGATTTGGCCTCTTGAATCTGGTAGTCCAGACAAGACCTGCCTAAAAAAAGCAAAAGAATTAGCAGTTCAGTAATAAATGGTTTAAGACTGACCTACTAGGCAACTTTAGCATCAAAGTCCTTAAATAAAGTTTACTTCCTAGCTATTTAAATGGATAAATAACTTGAAATACTATGGTTTCGGTTTCTAAACAAGCAAAGAAACTACTGTCCAAAACTTACTTAAATTATTTAAAAAAGCTCTTTGTTACTCAAATAATCCTCATCTTTTTAAATGGAAATTCAGACTGTTATTGGTGAAAGTGGGGTATCCCCTTTCCCAGTGGGTACTAGGGAGTCGGGTTCTTACAATATCTCAAGTAAAAGAATTATTGCCCTAGCTGGTTTGGCTCAATGGATAGAGCGTTGGCCTGTGGACTAAAGGGTCCCGGGTTCGATTCCGGTCAAAGGCATGCTCAGGTTGTGGCTCGATCCCCAATAGGAGGTGTGCGGGAGACGGCCTATCAATGATTCTATCTCATCCTTGATGTTTCTATCTCTCTCTTCCTCTCCTTTCCTCTCTGAAATAAATAAAAATATATTTTAAAAAAAAGAATTATCTGAGACTCGCACAGGAGAATGAATGATTTTTATTTGTGTGGAATTATCTCTGGATTTCCAAAGTCCCATTTCCCTTAATCCAATCCTGGAAGATGTGCAGCTGGGGATTCAGCAGAGCTGGGAGCAAAGTCAGCATCCAAAGCTCCCATTCCATGGGGTGCTGAGTCGTTTAGCATCAGGCTAGTTGCAGTCCATTAGTACACTGTGTGTGGTCCACATAGCCGTGAGCCAGGTGGGCAAGTGAGGGGAGTCAAGAGAGCATGCTCTGCAACAAGAGTTCCAAGAGTCCCCAAACACAAGCCAGCAAGGGCGCAGAGAGCAAACTCCTTTGTTTATTAGGAGATTAAATATCTCAAGTCTTCCTGAGCTTGCAGTGGCTACGCTTACTCTTGCCAATGACCTCTTCCCAGGTTTGACTGACAAACAAGTACCTTCCCTATGTCACCCAGACTTTACTGGGTATGCGTCTATTCTTCCTCCGTCTAGTCCCTTCCCCCAGAGATCTGTGGCAAAGCACACAAATGGCGTGCCTAAACTATTTGGCCTCCCCACTGCTCCTTTCCAGTTATTAGTAACTAGGTTTACTACAACGATTAAGACCATGTAAACTCTTTTCTTAAAATCTTATGGCCTGGCCGGTGTGGCTCAGTGGTTGAGCATCAACCTATGAACCGGGAGGTCACGGTTCGATTCCCTGACAGGGCACATGCCCGGGTTGCGGGCTTGGGCCCCAGTGTGAGGCGTGCGGGAGGCAGCCAATGAATGATTCTCTCTCATTACTGATGTTTCTATTTCTCTTTCCCACTTCCTTCCTACCTAAAATAAAAATATACATATATATTTTTTAAAAAATCTTATAGTACTAGTCCCAAAGAAAGAAAAAAGGCTAATAATTTTTAAAAAATATTCAACCTCATTAAAAATTCCAGAAAAGTTGCCCTAACCAGTTTGGCTCAGTGGATAGAGCGTCGGCCTGGGGACTCAAAGGTCCCAGGTTCGATTCTGGTGAAGGGTATGTACCTTGGTTGCAGGCACATCCCCAGTGGGGGGTGTGCAGGAGGCAACTGGTCAATGTTTCTCTCTCATCGATGTTTCTAACTCTCTATCCCTCTCCCTTCCTCTCTATAAAAATGAATAAAATATATTTTAAAAAATATTCCAGAAAAGCAAATTAATACAAGATAACCTTTTTAGCTTGTCAAACTGGAATATATTTTTTCAAAAAATAATAGCCCGGCTGGTGTGGCTCAATAGTTAAGCATCGACCTATGAGTCAGTAGGTCCTGCCTGATTCAGGTTGTGGGTTCAATCCGTAGGCAGGAGGCTGCTGATCAGTGATTATCTCTCATCATCAATGTCTCTCTCTCTCTCCCTCTCTGAAATCAATAAAAAAAAAATTGAGGAAAAAAATAGTAACAAGCACTAGCAAGGCACAATGGAACAGGAAGCACTCTGACCACTGATAATGAGAGGTTTTTTGAGGAGCATTCAGTAACAGATAACAAACCTTAAGCAATCTGCATGATTTTCAATTAAAAAACTTCACTTCTAGGAACTTATCCTGGGGAACAACTGTGGTTGTGTCGATATAGCTAGAAAAGTGTTATGAACTCTCAATATTATTTAAAACAGAATAAAGAGTAGCTCTGGAATTTTATCTTAAAAAATAAAACCAAACTTAATAAAAACAAGTTTATTTTACATTTAACTAAATTTAAGTTGTGATTATAACCACAGCTATTAAAAAAACAAAAAATCAAATCTTGGTGTGTTTTTTTAAATTTTCACAGGATGACATGAAGAGGTTTATTTTCATAAAATTAACTGATGATTACGTCAATTTTTCAAAAGGGCTTTTCTTAATCCTTTGCTATTCAAATAATTTTCCTTTGAAGCATTTTACATGTCATCATCCTTACTATCTTGTTGTCAATGTTAGCTAGTCCATCTTTGTAGACATCCGTTTCATGAACTTCAAGAAATCCTGATCCCCTGCAAGACTTACAATTTTTCTTAATTAAACTTTTAATTCTGATATAGTAGATTCATGTGCAGTTGTAAGAAATCTCCTGCATATCTTTTTTTTTTTTTTTTCGCATGTGCAGAGGGTGGAGGAAGGAGTTATTTACACAACAGGGATCCTATTATACATGCTGCTATGTAAGCTGCTTTTTCACTTTAACATATCAGACATTTCTCCATGTCTTTTTCAGACTTTAAATGGCTACACAGTATTCCAGAGTATGGGTATACCAAAATTTGACTATTTCTCTATCAGTGGGTATTTATATCTTGTTCCTGATTCTTTCCTATCACAAACAATACCACAATGAATAGCCTTATACATATTTATGTATACACCTTTGGGCATACATGTGAGCATACCGAGGACTAAATTATATACATTTTGATAAATACTTCCAAATTGTCTTTTAAAAAATCTTCACCAATTTGCACTTCCACTAAAAAGAAGTGGCTATTTTTTGCAACTACATTAACAAATTGTCAAACTTTAAATATTTATTTACTTAAAAAAATTTACCTATTTATTTTTTTAAATATATTTTTATTGATTTTTTTACAGAGAGGAGGGGAAAGGAATAGAGAGTTAGAAACATCGATCAGCTGCCTCCTGCACACTCCCCACTGGGGATGTGCCCGCAACCAAGGTACATGCCCTTGACCGGAATCGAACCCGGGACCCTTGAGTCTGCAGGCTGACGCTCTATCCACTGAGCCAAATCGGTCAGGCAAATTTACCTATTTTAATTTGCATTTCCTTGAGTATCAGTGAAATGAGGCATCTTTTTCACAGTCAAGCCAAATGTATTTCTTCTTCTGGACATGGCCAATTTTTCTATTGGGTGTCCTTTATATTTTGTATTTATAGGAACAAAACACAGTGCTTCCATTACACTTACAGCTGTTATTTTAATTTGTATACATTTTTTAATTATACAGTTCAGTATCCTTTGTCAGGAATTTCACATGCTATACTGAACTCCTTCCTCCTATTGTAAGCTAACAAAAAGTGACTGTCACTTACCCAAGTCACCAAAATGAGCGGCCTCCATGTGGCTTGGCTGCTTCTTAAGTGTTGCCGTCCTGCTACTTGAAAAGGAGTCCATGTTGGCAGAAATGGCATTGATTGCAATATGACTTGGTCCTGCAGCCTCCAGCAAGGCATGATTTTTAGTGCTTTTTTGTGGGGAATATACAGGATTTGAGGCTATAATTTTTCAAAAAATTGTTAAAAATTAAAATTTGATAGTTTCTTAAAATTATCTTAAAGGTTCTATTAAAGCCCCCTGTTTTCTCAAAAGAGGGCTTTGAGAGAACTTTAAAAATTAAGTTTTTTGCCCACCGGCATGGCTCAGTGGTTGACCATCCCAGTTCGATTCCCGGGTTGCAGGCTTAATCCCCAGTATATGCCCTACTGAGAATCAAGCCCACAACGCAGGCATGTGCCCTGACCATGACCTACTGGTTGATGGGTTGACATTCAACCACTGAGCCACACTGGCTGGGCAACACCACTTATTTTATTGAGCAGTCAACAGACAGGTGCTCTCTATCTTAGTAAATAGCTCCCAGACACAGAATCTGAGTAATACTTGGTAATAGTTCTTATGAAAGACAAAATACATAGTACTGTAATTTAATCTATTACTCCTTGAGACGTGTTTATAGAATAAAGCAGATAAAAACATGAATGTCCATACCTGTTTCCAGGTATCTATATTTATCAATTATTCAACAAGAGTTGGGAGAATTATGCAATGAAGCTGTCTTCAAATTATTTTTTTAATTATGTCAGGAATGCTAAGCACAGATTATATACAGTCATAAATAGAGTACAAACATGGAACTTTTTTTAGCCTGGTACAAATGTAGAAGTTAGGTAGGCCAACCCTCTTAACCTACAAATGAAGAATCTGAAGGAAGTTACATGACTTCCAAAGTTATACTGTTAGTGTACAAGACTGATATGCCTGAGCCATCACGATCCCTCCTTCCTACTACCATCAAATCTAGTCTTCATAAGCCTCTGCTTGCTAAGGGCTTTTAGCCTCTATCAATGCCAATCAAATTGGAGGGCAGTATGAACTAATGTGGAATTCAAATGGCTTTAGATTAGTGGTTCTCAACCTTCCTAATGCCGAGACCCTTTAATACAGCTCCTCATGTTGTGGTGACCCCCAATTTCATTGTTACAAATTGAACATAATTAAAGCATAGTGATTAATCACAAAAACAATATGTAATTATATACGTGTTTTCCTATGGTCTTAGGTGACCCCTGTGAAAGGGTCGTTCGACCCCCAAAGGGGTCGCGACCCACAGGTTGAGAACCGCTGCATTAAATGATCAGAAATAAGCAGGAAACCATCTTACAAATCTCTTAAGTTATAAATAGTCTCCGGCAAACTGAACATATAGAGTTAATACTCAATGCCAGTCACACAACATATAAACATTTGAAAGAAAAATCTAAATAAGTAGCAACCCACAGATTTCATGTAAATAACATCTATTTATAAAATTAATATGTAATGGCTATGGAAATAATTTCCATTATAATTTTCCCATTATAATCTTTGTACATTGAAAGAATGAAGTCAGTCAAAACTACAGCAGAGAGTATAAACTAAGAATGTCTTATAAATAGGGCTAATACACTGATTCAAATAAAGCTCTCAGAATAAATGTAAGGCCATTCATCCAAAGTAATGAAGTGAAAACTGTTACCATCCACAGTGGTGGACAAACAGAAAACCAAGCCTGGCAAGTGGCAGTGCTTTCACTCAGCTAGCTGTTAGTTAAGAGTATTTTTCGATTTTTGCTGTTTTAAAATAAAATCAACTAATCACTTTTAGGGAACAATCAAATGTGTGATTAACAAGGAAGGCACTGATTCACTGTAATCACTAGAACAGCCAACAGATGCTTAGTGAAAACCAATTTATTATATGCTAGTTGTTGGGGAATATAAAAGTTAAACAGGGAAGTAAGTTAATCACAAATAACTCTAAAAAAGGGAAGAAATGATGAATGGCAAATGAAGGGAGAGGATAACAGGACTGAAGAGCTCATAAATGCAAAGCACATCCCTTTTTAATACAATGGAATATTGCTGAACTCACCTTTAACTGTCTTGGCATCTGAAGTCTTATCTTGTTCTTTGCCTTTCACTAGAAGAAAAAGAGCTTCATGACCAACCTTTATAGTAAAAAAGATACATTCTAGACATTGTAAATATTAGATGAGCTTTATTCTAACAGATAAGTATTCAAAATTCTACATGGAGGGACTAACTGCCTGGGGGCAGGGGGCAGGGCATGCATCAGGGGAGATTCTCTAAGGAAGTGACCTCTGGACAGCATTCAGTCAAGGACACTGAGTATGCTATGGAGAGAAAATGTCAGAATACCTGGGCCCAACTTCTGACTCTGCTGCCTATTGGCCATGTGATCATGGAAAAGTACTTTACTCCTCTGGGTCTCAAGTTCATTGATATCTGAAATTAGGTCAATACTAGGAATACCTACCTTAGAGGGGTGTGGATGAAAAAAATACATACTTGTAAAGGGCTTAGAGGAGTAACTACCACACAGTAAATTTAGGGTGTTTGCTGATATTATTACTATGTACAACCCACTCCTAGATGCATGCTGAAGAAAGAGTTCTTTGGTTGTACATCATATCTTATTTATTGTGTATTTCCCCCCACAGCACCAAATACAAACATTCCAAACTTAAAAACATTTTAATTTAAACTTCTAATACTCAAGGTTTAACAATTTGTTTCTTAAAAAATTATACAATCTCTCCTCTATCATACAAAACAGTAGAAATTCTACTGCAGATACACTACCAAGATTTCTAAGAAAGGAAGGTGCATGGCAGCCTAGGCCAAGTGTGAACTCTTACAGATCTAACATAAGACTATTTTCAACCCTCCTTACTTTTCTTGTGTTTTTCCAACATTAAATTTTCTTTAACCTCATCATGAAAAGCCTATCAAAATAAATCCCAAATGTACTCATCTCTCTATTTGTGCTCTTAAACATTAAAGGCTACTAGCAGGAAATAACTAGCTCTCATAGTATCTGATAAATCAATCCACAACAAATATTTGAGTGCCTATTATGTACCAAGTACTTCCCTGGCTCGGAGAAGATAGTCCTGCCTTCAAGAAGTCCACATGTGCCGAACCGGTTTGGCTCAGTGGATAGAGCGTAGGCCTGCGGACTGAAGGGTCCCAGGTTCGGTTCCGGTCAAGGGCATGTACCTTGGTTGTGGGCACATCCCCAGTGGGGGGCGTGCAGGAGGCAGCTGATCGATCTCTCTCATCGATGTTTCTAACTCTCTATCCCTCTCCCTTCTTCTCTGTAAAAAAATCAATAAAATATATTTCAAAAAAAAAAAAAAGAAGTCCACATGCAAGTATGTGGAGACAAACATGGACAAAAATAAGTTAAGATCATTTCAGGTACTGATCACTGCTGTCAGACTGAGAGAGGTGAAGAAGCTGCAGAAGAAAGTTCGAAGCTAGCTGAGGTTGGTTCATGAGGCTTAAGGAAAGAAGGCATCTCCATAACAGAAGTGCAAGGTGAAGCAGCCAGTGCTGATGTAGATGTGGCAAGTTATCCAGAAGATCTAGCTCAGATGATTAATGAAGGTGGCTACATTAAACAACATATTTCACTGTAGACAAAACAGCCTTATATTGGAAGAAGATGCCATCTAGGACTTTCATGGCTAGAGAAAAGTCAACGCCTGGCTTCAAAAGACAGGTTGACTCTCTTGTTAGGGGCTAATGCAGCTAATGACTAAGTTAAAGCCAATGCTCATTTTCCATTCCACAAATCCTAGGGCCCTTAAGAATTATGCTGATCTACTCTGACTGTGCTCTATACATGGAACAACAAAGCCTGGATAATAGCACATTTGTTTATAAGATGTTTTACTATTTTCAACTCACTGTTGAGACCTACTGCTCAGAAGAAAATACTCCTTTCAATGTATTTCAGTAAACCCTCAATTTTTTGGACTTCAATTCAACGGACTTCAGACTTAATGGACAAAACTTCTGGTCCATATGTCATATGTGAAAATTAACACCCTGTTAATTTTAAAATGCTTTGAACTAAGATTCACTTATAATTAAATCAACAGGTTATTTTTGTTATTAATTTACTGTTATTTTAAACAAACTTTAGCAAATAGGCCTTATGTTAGAAAAAATACTGTAATAATTTCACTGCCATAAATAAATATTACATATCTACATATTTAAATCCAAGGTCACCGATCTTAAACACTGTTTGGGAAATGATTAACACATGATCACCATGCATTGTGTGGTAATTGGTTCTGTTGTCCCATGTCATGACTTTCTGCAGCCATGACTTTCTGCAGCAGGTTTTTTGTTGTTGTTAAACCTCACCCTAGGATATTTTTTTTCCATTGATTTTTAGAGAGAGTGGGAGGGGGAGAGACAGAGAGAGAAACACATTGATTGGTTGCCTCATGCATATGCCCTGACTGGGCCAGGGACTGAACCTACAACCAATGTACATGCCCTTGACAGGAATCAAACCTGTTACCCTTCAGTCCAAGGGCCAACGCTCTAACCACTGAACTAAACCAGCTAGGCCTCTGCTGCAGTTTTGAGAGCTTGTTTGGAGGTTCTAGCAGGGGAGCGCAGCTACTCGTATACCCTTGACAGAAGACCGGTCCTCTCCTGGGGGGGGGGGGGGAGTTCGTCCTTTTCGACCGAGCACGCAGCTTCGGGAGGGACGCACATGGATCGGTGAGGGAGGAGGGGGATACCCGCCTAGCCAGCCAGATCAGCCAAATCAACCCTGGCGATCAATGGGGTGACAGATGTCGCAGCCAGATCGCCCTCACATCCTCTCTGCTGCAGTTTTAATGAGTGCTGGCCAAGGTTTGGATGTGTGCTAAGCCACACCCCAGCCATATGCATTTATTTACGCACAGTGACTAGTGAGTGTAGTATGTATAGAAAACTTTTCTGTGGAATTAAACTTTTCATACATACTTAATTTAATTACACAAACCTATCTATATAAGTAAAAACAGGTAAACTAATTTGTCAAATTTTTAACATATGCATTCAGAAAACCTACTTTATTATATAACAGACTTTTGGCTTTAATGGACACCCCCTCGCCTGAATTAGTCCATTGCATCAAGATTTTATTGTACTGCTCACTGACAATGCACCTGGCCACCCAAGAGCTCTCATGGAAATGCACAATGAGATTAGTGTTGTTTTCATTGACTGCTAACACAATATTCACCCCATAGACCAAGGAGTAATTTCAACTTTCAAATATATTTATTAAAAAATATACTTTGTAAGGCTATAGTTGCCAAAGTAAATTGAAAATCTGGAAATAATTTACCATTCTAGGTGCCATTAAGAACATTTGTGATTCATGAGAAGAGGTCAACATAGCAACTTAACAGGAGTTTGGAAGAAGGTGAGTCCAGCCCCTCATGGATGACTTTGAGGGGTTCAAGACTTCAGTGGAAGAAGTAACTAACTGCACATGTGGTGGAAACAGCAAGAGAACAGAAATTATAAGTGGAGCCTGAAGATGTGATTGAATTGTTGCAATCTTAGGATAGATCCTTAACAGATCGGAGTTGTTTCTTATGAATGAGCAAAGAAAATGGTTTCTTGAGATGGAATCTACTCCTGGTGAAGATGTGAACATTTTTTAAATGACAACAAAGGATTCAGAACATTACATAAACTTGAAATAGTAGTATCACGGTTTGAGAGAACTGATTCCAATTTTGAAAGAAGTTCTATGGGGGTAAAATGCTATCAGACAGCATTGCACGCTACAGAGAAAGCATTCACAAAAGCAAGAGCCAATCAATGCGGCAAACGTCATTACTGTTGTACAGGCACCACCACCCTGATCAGTTAGTTAGCAGCCACCGTCAGAGGCAAGACCCTCCACTAGCTCAGATAATGGGTAGCATTTTTTAGCAATAAAGTATTTTTTAGTATGTACATTGTTTTTTAAACATAGTGCTATTGCTTACACACTTCATAGACCAGTGGTTCTCAACCTTCTGGCCCTTTAAATACAGTTCCTCATGTTGTGACCCAACCATAAAATTATTTTCGTTGCTACTTCATAACTGTAAGGCTGCTACTGTTATGAATCGTAATGTAAATATCTGATATGCAGGATGGTCTTAGGCGACCCCTGTGAAAGGGTCGTTCGACCGCCAAAGGGTTCGTGACCCACAGGTTGAGAACTTTTATATGCACTGGGAAACCAAAATATTTGTGACTCACTTTGATATTTGCTTTACTGCAGTGGTCTGAAACCAAACGTACAATATCTCTGAGGTATGCTTATGTTCTTGTACACATATCTTACACTTGTATTCATATAATTCAACATTTGTCTATATTGATGCAATTCTAGTTTTCATGTAGCTCTAGTTCATTTTAGCTGCTTAATTCCTTTAAATAAATATGCCTTTATTTACCCATTTTCCTGTTAAGTAACATTTAGATTTTAGTTTCTAATTTCCACAAACACTGATGTGATGAACATTCTATAGAGTACATGTCTTCCTATGTGTATACATAAGAATTTCTCTAAGATAAATCCCTAGTAATGGCACTGCTGGGTAACATATTATTTGCATTTTCTTTTACAAAAGTAGTGATATCAATTTACACTACCTCTGTACTTCATATTTATATCCTTGGTACTTTTAATTTTTGCCAACTTAATAGTTCCCAAATGGTATTTGATGGTGTTTTTAATTCATTTCCTTGATTTTCTTTGATGTAACATCCTTTTATGTTCATTGGCTATTCAAGTTTCCTCTTTTATGGACTGCTTATTCATGTTGTCTTTTATTTGTAGAAATCCTATTCATATCCTGAATACGAATCTTTTGTTGTTTGCACTGCAAATGCCTTAGGTATATTTTATTGTATGAGTTTTTTTTTTATTTTAACGTCAAATTTACTTATGTGGATTGTATTTTCCTGCCTTATTTTTTAAAATACCCTTTCCTGCCCCAAATCAGATTATCCTCCCTCTATTTTCTTCTATACGATTTCAAGTTTTGCTTTTTCAAATTCTGGCTCTTATCTACTTGGTATTTATTTCTGTGTATCAAGGGTTGGCAAACTATATAGCACATGGGCCAAATCCATCCCACTACCAGTTTTTTTTCCAAATATGTATTTTTGTTGATTTCAGAGAAGGAAAGTGAGAGATAGAAACATCAATGATGAGAATCATTGATTGGCTGCCTCCTGCACGTCCCCTACTGAGGATTGAGCCCTCAACCTAGGCATGTGCCCTTGGCCAGAATTGAACCCAGGACCCTTCAGTCCACAGGCCAACACTCTATCCACCAAGCCAAACCAGCTAGGGTGCCACTACAAGGTTTTTTTTTTAAATAATGTTTTATTTTAGCATAGCCATGTCCATTTGTTTATATATATACTAGGGGCCCGGTGCACGAAATTCGCGCACTGGGTGTGTGTGGAGGGGAGTGTCCCTCAGCCCAGCCTGCCCCCTCTCACATACTGGGAGCCCTCAGGCGTTGACCCCCATCACCCTCCAATCGCAGGATCGGCCCCTTGCCCAGGCCTGACACCTCTGGCCTAGGCGTCCGCCCAGGCAGCGGGGACCTGCAGTGGCAGCGGGGGGCGCCGCGATTGCGCGGGCTCTGCTCCTGCCCCTGCAGGATGCCTCTGGCTGAGGTGTTCGGCCTGGGCAGCGGGGACCCACAGCTGCAGCGGCCCCGCGATCGTGGGCTCCGCTTTAGGCCCAGGCAAGGGACCCCTAGCTCCTGGGACTGCCAGCTTCGACCGTGCCCAGCTCCCATCGCTGGCTCCACCCCTACTTCCTGCTATCACTGGCTAGGGTGGAAAAGGTGCCTGATTCTCCGATCATGGCTGGGGGGCAGGGCAAAGGCGGCCCCAGGGCCACCTTTGCCCTGCCCCCCAGTTCTTAGCTCCCCCGTGGGTTTCTGATCACTGTCAGTGGCAGGGGGCTTCTTCCTGCTTTCCCTTTCACCTCCCTGCATTGTGCCTACATATGCAAATTAACCACCATCTTGTTGGCAGTTAACTGCCAATCTTAGTTGGCAGTTAATTTGCATATAGCCCTGATTAGCCAATGAAAAGGGTATCTTCGTACGCAAATCACAATTTTTCTCTTTTATTAGTGTTGATATACACACTGCCTATGGCTTCAAGGATAGACAGTGAGACAGAGACCATATGGCCTGCAAAGCCTAAAATATTTACTATCTGTCCTTTTACATAAAACGTTTGTTGAACCCTGAATGTATATAATAAAAGATAGGGAATCTTATTCATTCATTATTTATTTACTAGAGGCCCGGTGCATGAAATTTGTGCACTGGGGGCGAGGGGGCCCCCTCAGCCCAGCTTGCACCCTCTCTAATCTGGGACCCCTCGGACATCCCTCTCACAATCCTGGACCACTGGCTTCTAATCGCTCACCTGCCTGCCTGATGGCCCCTCACTGCCTCTGTGTGCCGGCCTGATCGCCCCTAACTAGCCGCCCTGCCAGCCTGGTCACCCCTTACTGCCCCCCCCTGCTGACCTGGTCACCCCTAACTACACCCCCCCGCTGGCCTGGTTGCCCCCAACTGCCCCCTGCCAGCCTGATCTCCCCTAACTGCCCCCCCCACCAGCCTGGTCACCCCTTACTGCCCCCCCCGCCCGCTGATCTGGTCACCCCCAACTACACCCCACCCCCCGCTGGCCTGGTCGCCCCCAACTGCCCCCTGCCAGCCTGGTTGCCCCTCACATCCCCCCCGCCCCACCAGCCTGGTCGCCCCACGCAGCCTGCTTGTTCAGTCGTTTGGTTGTCCCTCACTAACCCTCCTGCTGGCCTGGTCGTAGGCAGCCATCTTGTGAGAGCGTGAGGGTCAATTGCCATATTACCTCTTTATTGTATAGGGTTTATTTTGCCAGAGGAATAACAAGCATCATTTAGTCCCAAGTGAATAGGAACTCTTTATTTACCAAGCACCCATATATACATGATCTGTTTCTGGGCATTCAATTCTACTGTCTTAATTACTAAACTATATAATAAGCCTATGGCAGGGCCAAGTCCTCTATCTATCTTTTCCAAAACTATCTTCAATATTAATTATATGATCAAATTCTCCTTATCCTAAACTCCCAGGGGAATTTCTTTTTAAACATCACTAACTTAATGATTAAGTTGGAAGAGTTCACATCTTTCTGGTATTAAATCTTTTTATCCACAAGCATGGTATACCTTCCCATTTATTTGGTTCTTCTTTTATGTACAATTATGTTTTGTAAATTCCTTAAAACTTTGAGTGTTTTGTTTTAACTAGAATACAGGGAGACACAATTGAGTTTTATTTCATTTTAAATATATTTTTATTGATTTCAGAGAGGAAGGGGGTGGGAGAGAGAAAGAGACATCAATGAGAGATAATCATAGATCGGCTGCCTCCTGCACGCCCCACACTGGGGATTGAGCCTGCATGTGCCCTGACCAAGAATCGAACCATCACCTCTTGGTTCACAGCTCCACGCTCAACCACTGAGCCATGCTGACCGAACACAATTGATTTTTAAATACAGACAGTCCTCGGGTTATGTCAGACTTGAAGTATGTCATTTCGTGGTAACATTGTCATCTGCCATTTATAAAAAAAAAACAAAGTTCCATCATTTCAACGTATGTACATATGTGCTTTATGTTTTTTATTATTTATTTACCACAAGTAAAGGTCAGGAATTTATCTTTTAAATTTGTTTTACTGTTTCACTTCATTGCTGCTGTGTTTGTGCTCCATGTGAGTAACGTAGATGCTTATGTTGGTGGGTTCCGACTTATGGTGAAAATCACGTTATATCACGCCATAGGAATGGATCTCCAATATAACCTGAGGATCTACTGTACTTGGATATTTTTAAAACCCAGCCAAACTCTTTTGAGTTCTAATGGTATGTGATTTTCTTGAATTTTCTATCTATATAATCATATTACCCCAAAATAATGACTCTTTTGTTCTCCGCCCCTCCCAAACTTAATTTTTCCTTCTTTTTTCATGTATGTGCTATTATAAAGACATTAACTTTCCTTTTAAAAGATATATATTGTTACTGATTTCAGAGAAGAAGGGGGAAACATCTATGATGAGAATCATTGATCGGCTATCTCCTGCATGCCCCACTACTGGGAATCGAGCCCGCAACCGGGCATGTGCCCTGATTGGGATTCGAATCGTGACCTCCTGGTTCATAGGTCGACGCTCAACTACTGAGCCACACTGGCTAGGCTAGCTTTCTTTTTGTTTGTAGATCTGTGATGGTATTTTCCCGTCCTTTTACTTTTAACCTTCCCATGATCTTTTCTCTATTTAAACTAGAGGCTCGATGCACAAAATTTGTGCAAAGTTAGGGATCCTAGGCCTCGCCAGCGATCGGGGCTGATCTGTGAGGCGACCAGTGGGGTGATCGGGGTGGGGGGGAGCTCCCCCCCCCCCCCCGCTGGCACCCGCCTTGGCTAGTCTGGGGCCTTCGGGCTGGGGGCAGCTCCTTCATTGAGCGTCTGCCCCCTGGTGGTCAATGCATGTCATAGCAACTGGTCGTTCCACCAGTTGTTCTGCTGTTCAGTCGATTTGCATATTAGGCTTTTATTATATAGGATAGAGGCCTGGTGCATGGGTGGGGATGGCTGGCCTGCCCTGAAGGGGGCCCCGGATTGGGGTGGGGGGTCCTCACTGGGGGCGGGGCCAGCCTAGGCGAGGGTCTGCCGGGTTTTTGCATGGCGGCCACGCCCCAATTGGGGTTGGGGTCCCTGCTGGAGGGCGGGACCGGCCTGGGCTTGGGGCCTCTGAGGGTTTGCAGGCCGGCCACACCCCCGATTGGGGTGGGGGTCCCCGCTGGGGGGCGGGGCAGGGCAGGCCTGGACAAGGGGCTGTGGGAGGTTTGCAGGCCGGCCATGGCCCTGGCTTTGTCAGAAAGGACGTCCAGAAGACATCCGGTCTATGCAGTCTAATTAGCATATTACCCTTTTATTAGTATAGATAGTACATAGGAGGAATCCAATCCATATTTAAACTGTCTGGGTTAGTCCATTTCTGTTTATTTCTAAAACACAGCATTCCTAAACTCTAACTATGACTGAATTTGTTGATTTCTCCTGGTAACTGTATATTTTGCTTTAAATATTTTGAGACTGACATTAGGTACAAACTAGTTCAGAATTTTATTTTCCTAGTACCCTATTCATTTTATAATGTAGTGACCTTTTTTGCCCTAACAAAAATATTTTTGCTTTATACTTTAAAATATTTCATCTGTGACACAAACTTTCTTCTGATGAACATCTGTCTAGTGAATTTACCCATTTATTTTAAATTTTGTTATGCCCTTATGTTTCGGTTGTCTCTCTGGTAAATGGCTTAAGGGTTCATTTCAGTCTATCATCAAAACTGAGTCTTTATCTTTAGCTATATGGACTTTTTACTATATATTTAGCCATATGGATTTTAGTCTATTTACGTTTATTGTGATTATGGATCCATTTAGGTTTATTTCTGCTGCCTTATTTTGTACTACTAAGTTTTTCTTATGTATTTTTTTCATTATGAAACATTTAAAACTTAAAAGACAGACCTTAATATGAGGTATATTCCAATTTATCAAATCTTAACATTGTCAAATTTGTTTCAGAAGAACTTTTATTTTTTTATTTTTTATTTTTTAAATATATTTTTATTGATTTTTTACAGAGAGGAAGGGAGAGAGATAGAGAGTTAGAAACATCGATGAGAGAGAAACATCAGTCAGCTGCCTCCTGCACATCTCCTACAGGGGATATGCCCGCAACCCAGGAACATGCCCTTGACCGGAATCGAACCCGGGACACTTCAGTCCGCAGGCCGACGCTCTATCCACTGAGCCAAACCGGTTTCGGCTCAGAAGAACTTTTAAAAGAAATAAAACATTGCAGGTGCAACTGAAACATCGCCCTGATTTCTTTACTCCTCTCCCAAGAGAAACAATTTCATAAATTGAATGCTTATTGTTTCTACCGCATTTTTACTCTTTAACAGATTTATGCATCTATGAACAACACAGAGTACTGCTTGAGGATTTTAAACTTCATACAAGGGGATGTACCAATTGACATTTCCAGCAGCAGTGGATCCTAGCCAATATTTGTATATCCAGGTTTTAATCCCAACTCCACAGGTCTTCTCAAGAACTTCACTCATGCAAGCTACACCCTCTCTTCCAAATCAACCTCTCCCTCTCTAATGAATCATTCCTTAAAAATAAAACAAAAACACATCTCAACCCAACATCCCCTTCCAGCTATTGTCACTTTTTGTTACTTTTCACTGCCAAGTTTTTTGAAAAGGTATTCTTAATTACTCCATTTTCCTCATTTCACATTCTTCCCTCAATCCATTCCACTGACACCACTCTTATATGTCATTGATCACTTACACATTATCAAATTGAGTAGATAGTTCTATTTATCTTGACCTTGCAGATAACACTCCACACAATACTCCCCCTTTTTGAAATATTATCTTCCTTAGCTTCCATGACATTGCACTCCTACATCCCTGACATTTTATTTTCAATTCTCCTTGGCCAAGGATGGATGTTCCTCAACTTCTAAATTCTGGATTAATCTCAGAGCCCTCTCCTAGGCTCCTGTCTTGTCTATAGTATGGCGGGAGATGCTATCAGGCCACCGAACTCATCCTCCCCTTAACTACAGTCTGGCACATAACTGGCCCATTATTTTTCATTTCCCAGAAGCCTTTGCAGTTATCTATGACCATATGACTAGCTCTCACCAACAGAATATGAATAGAAATGGAATGTCCAATTTTCTGGCCAAAACTTCATTCCTTCATACTTTTTCCCCTTACCATGAGTGAGAGGACAAAGGACAGACAGAAGAGGCTATGGCCTGCCTTTGATGAAACAGCCCACAATCCAAAGGAAAGAGAAATAACAAGATGGGAAGAAAACGATCCTTTAATCATCGTGAAGCAAAGACACCCAATGACCAGGAACGTGGACTGTTACACAAGAGAAAAATAAACGTCTATCTGTAGTGTCTCTTTGTTTTGGTAGCTTAGCTGTTCAACCTAATTCATATATACAGTAGGTCCTTGGGTTACGTCGGAGATCCGTTCCTACGGCGCGACCTAACGCGATTTTTGCTGTAAGTCAGAACCCACCTACATAAGCACCCACGTCACTCACATGGAGCACAGACACAGCAGTAATAAAGTGAAACAGTAAAAAAAAAAATTAAAGGAAAGATAACAATTCCTGACCTTTACTTGTGGTAAATAAATAGTAAAAAATATAAAGCACATACGTCAAAATGACAGTCCTTTTTTTTTAATAAGTAAATTGGAGATGGCAACGTAACCACAAAACGACATACATCGAGTCCAATGTAACCCGAGGACTATCTGTATTATATGTAGTTCTTAGGTCATTGATGCCGAACCTATGACACGCATGTCAGAGGTGACACGCAAACTCATTTTTTTGGTTGATTTTTCTTTGTTAAATGGCATTTAAATATATAAAATAAATATCAAAAATATAAGTCTTTGTTTTACTATGGTTGCAAATATCAAAAAATTTCTATATGTGACACGGCACCAGAGTTAAGTTAGGGTTTTTCAAAATGCTGACACGCCAAGCTCAAAAGGTTCGCCATCACTGCCTTAGGTGATTTCATATAGTTCCATGTCTTTATCATTTATGCATAGTACTTCTAAATCCAGATCTGGAGTTCTAACCTCCTTCCAGGACTACAAACTTGTACATCCAACAGCTTCGGTGACATATGCATATGGATGTCCGAATGTTATGGCAAGCTCACAATAGCCAAAAGAGAATTCCTGATTCCTTTTACTCCAAACTCTGAGCCCAAAGCTTTTCCAATTTTTTCTTCACTCCACTCACTTATTCAAGTGCTATCTCTACCTCTAAAACCTACCCCATTCCCTTCCTCTCCAAGTGAGTTACAACCTTCTTTCTGTTGCTTGAACACAGGGAACTCATTCCTGCCTCAGGACATTTGTACTACCAGTTCTCTCTAGCTAGAATGTAGTTCCTTTTATCTTTAAAAGGCTGGCTCTCTCCTCATTAAGATCTTAGTTAAATACCATTTTGTCAGACAAGTTGTCCCTTTAATGTAAATTGTTATCCTGGGTCTGCTCCCACATCAGTTTAAATTCCCTGCACAGCACCAATTGCTACCTGATATTTCTCTTATTTTTTTATTCACTTATTCAACAAATATTTACTAAATTCCTAACTATATTCCAGGCACTAACCTAGACACAGATACAGCCATAAAAATAAAAAATAAAAAGTCGGCTTGGATGTACATTCTAATAAAATACATAGTAAAGCAGATGGTGATAAATGCTATAGAGAAAAAATAAAGTAGGGCAAGGGGATGGGAGTGCAGGGCCAGTGACTGCAATGTTAAGTAGGATGGCCAATGAAAGCTTCACTAAGATGACAACTGATCAAAAACCTGAGAGATAAGGAAGCAAAATAGGTAGGTGTCTGTGAGAAGTTGTTTCCAGCAGAAAGAACAAGTGCAAAGGCACTGAGGTGGGAATACACTGGACAAGGAGGGCAATATAAATGGAAGAGTGATGGAGGAGAGCAGGAGATGAACCTAACGAGGAAATGGGACCTAGATTATGGAAGCCACTAGAGGAATCTGAACAGATATTTTGAAAATATACCATAGGGGTCAACGATGAAAGAAAGGAAACCAAACCGTAAGCAAAATAATGCTGCTTCCTCAATTTTCACAAAACCAGCCTCCTCGTGACATTTAAACGGAGATTGGAATGGCATCCTCTCAGAGGGCTTCCTTAACCACCCAACCTAAATAGAGATGACTGCCTAGGCGAGGGTGGTGAGAAGTGGCTGAATTTGGATATGTCCTGGGGTATACCTAATAGATTTGCTAATAAATTAAATAGAGGAGTGAAAGAGAGGTCTACAAATGTAATAAAGTTTAGCCTGAGCAGTGAAAAGGCCAGAAATGACATTTATTGAAATGAGAAAAGCAGATGAACAGGTTTAGAACAACTGTATATGGAGTTAAGTTTTAGATACAGTAATTTAAAGATGTATCTAATTATATATATCAACAGTAATAACTAACAATAGTCTATTAATTAGATATCTATTATGCACAGGTATAAAGTGGACTGACAACAGATCAGGCCAGTCTGAATTCAGTGGAGGTGTAAATTTGGGAACATCAGCATATGAGTAATATTTTAAAATGGTATTTAAAGACTGGATGAGAGTCCTAAGTAAATAAGACCATCTCAACTTCCATTCTCATCACATTCAGTCTCCAAAATATATCTAGAATAATCTTTTTAAAACATAAAATAAGATCAAGTCACTCCTCTTTGAAATTTTAAAAATATTGTCTCTGCACTTGGAATAAAACCTACACATGGCCTATAATGCTCTGGATCATCTGACCCGTCTCCTTCCCCAAGCTTGAGTCACATGGCCTTTCTTTACTTTCTTGAAGGGCACCAAATTCCCTCCCTCCCCACCTTCGAACATGCCTTTCTATGCCTGGAATGCTATCCCCTGGCCTCTACATGCGACCTCCTGCTGGTCCCTCAGCTCTAAATTTCGAGGCCACCTGCGGAGGCCTTTCTCTAACACCCAACCTAAATGTTTCTTCAGCCAAGTTACCACTTTCTAAACACTGTACTCAACTGAGAGAGAGAGAGATTGACTGTGTACTCTCTCAGTTAACGAAAGCCCATGGGTGCAGGGACTTGGTCTCATTCAGTGCTCTACACCGAGGGCCTAGCGCAGTGCCTGGCAAACAGTATTTGTTGAATAGAGACAACAGTCCATTGTGCAACACGCAATGTGTCTCACTATACATAAAATGCTCCCCACCCCCACCCCCCTACAAATAAATGACAAAAACAACTAACCACTTCAAAACTGTCAAACAGCCGTAGCTGGTTTGGCTCAGTGGATAGAGTGTGGGTGGGACTGCGGACTCAAGGGTCCCGAGTTGATTCCGGTCAAGGGCCCATGCCCGGGTTGTTGGCTTGATCCCCAGTAGGGGGCGTGCAGGAGAGGCAGCCGATCAATGATTCTCATCATTGATGTTTCTCTCTCTCCCTCTCCCTTCCTCTCTGAAATCAATAAAAATTTAAAAAATTTAAAAACAAACAAACCTGTCAAATTACACACTTATTAACGGAAAGGTACCTTACTTCCTTGTACCACTTTACTGGGTTTCATTTATTCAGCAGCGTTTTCATTCATTCACCAAACTTTGTATGCACTTAAAAGGAATGCTTTAATTCATAGTCACAGTTGAATGAAGCCTTTAGGGAACAACTAATTTTCAGTTGACAGAGAAGTAGCTACACAGTTAGTAGGCAGAGCTGTCAGGTGAACCGAAGTCCCTGATTTAGTTCAGTGTTTTTCCAAAACCAGTTTTGATCTGGTACAGTTTCTCTGAAGCAGCAAGGATTTATACAAGAACCACTGTCACCTCAAGACACTTGTTCACTTTGGACATGTACGTTTTACATAAAATGCAACAATCCAGCATACACACACAAAATCTACTGAAAACGGGACATCTACGATTAAACTTGAAAATCAGAAATATAAGTATTTTGTTTATGAAGTTAGCGTTCCAGTAGTTAGTAAACGTGCTAGGTCGTCAAAAGGAGCAGTCTTCTTCATTTGGGAACTTTTAGCAATTAGTAATGTCATTTTAGGAACAGCAGGACCTCCTCCGCGCAAAAAAATATGCAAACTGGAAAGAAGCACTAGTTGAAAATTTTTATATGTTGCTTTTATACATACAGCTCGCAATATTCTGAAGTCAGGGACTTCCGCAACAAGCTACGAAAGGAATTTCCTTTTTCTTGATCCACAGTGTAAATAGACGCAGGTACGCACACGCACCCGAAAAGCGATTCTTTCGCGAACAGTCATTAACTTGCATACGTTTCCGCAAACAATTGTGGACCAATTTCCAAAAGTGGGCAATTTCCCGGTGACCTCGCGGAGGAGGCCGCCTCCCCCTCCCTGCGGCCCGGAGCACAGCGAGGCACGCACTGGCGTCTGCGCGGAGGCCCACGGCCTCGCTGCCCCGCAGGAAGCCCCCGCAGACCCACCGCCCGCCGCCGCCCGAGGCCGCCCTGGTTCTCCGCCCGCGCCCCCTCAGCTACCTTTCCGCCGGAAGAAGGACATGGCGGGGCCAGGGTCGGGGCGGAGGGCGCGGGGGGACTGTCGCGGGGACGGCCCAGCTCCCCTCATTCAGCCACCGGTCCTGACTTCCGGCCCGCAGAGGCCGCCGCACTAGCCCGAAAAGAGACCCTTCCTCCTGGCGTGGGCCCCGCCGCCTCCTCGCGACGCCCAGGAACCTCCTACCGCCATATTATCAACCAGCCGCCGGCCGGAGTTCCGGTCCTTCCCCGCGCGAGGCTTCACGGGAGGCGCCACGCGCCGGCCCCGCCCCGCGCGCCGGCCCCGCCCCGCGCGCCGGCCCCGCCCCGCGCGCCGGCCCCGCCCCGCGCGCCGGCCCCGCCCCGCGCGCCGGCCCCGCCCCGCGCGCCGGCCCCGCCCCGCGCGCCGGCCCCGCCCCGCGCGCCGGCCCCGCCCCGCGCGCCGGCCCCGCCCCGCGCGCCGGCCCCGCCCCGCGCGCCGGCCCCGCCCCGCGCGCCGGCCCCGCCCCGCGCGCCGGCCCCGCCCCGCCCCGCGCGCCGGCCCCGCCCCGCGCGCCGGCCCCGCCCCGCGCGCCGGCCCCGCCCCGCGCGCCGGCCCCGCCCCGCCCCGCGCGCCGGCCCCGCCCCGCGCGCCGGCCCCGCCCCGCGCGCCGGCCCCGCCCCGCCCCGCGCGCCGGCCCCGCCCCGCCCCGCGCGCCGGCCCCGCCCCGCCCCGCGCGCCGGCCCCGCCCCGCCCCGCGCGCCGGCCCCGCCCCGCGCGCCGGCCCCGCCCCGCCCCGCGCGCCGGCCCCGCCCCGCCCCGCGCGCCGGCCCCGCCCCGCCCCGCGCGCCGGCCCCGCCCCGCCCCGCGCGCCGGCCCCGCCCCGCGCGCCTCCTCCCGAAGGGCGGATACCCGGCTCGCACCCGAGCTCCCGCCCGGCTTGGCGCCTGGGCGGCCCAGGCCCTCCCTTTCCCAAGCGCTGAGCCCGCCCGCCGTCTGCGGCCGTGTCTCCCAGGGAGCGCGCCCAGCTCGGCGGAGCGGGGTGGCCGCCGCAGCGTCGGCACCGGGCCTGGGCACCTTCTCTCAGCGAGCCCTAAAGCAGGGCTAATCCCGGCTCAGCCCCTGCCGCTTCTCCGGGTTTGGCTGAACGGCGATGACGGGCAAGAGCAGCTGCACCCGGACCGCCTTCCCGTGCTCTCCCGGGGAGCCGACCGCCACCCCACCCGCCGCGGGCTGGAGGCCATGGGTGTTCCGGGTGGAGACTGGGAGGCATAACCTGTTTTAAGCGGCTCCACTGGCACCTCCGTCTGTAACCTTGGTGATGAGGAAGGATGGACTTGCCGTATTCTCAGAATGCAGGCAGCTGAGGTTTGAAAGGCTCCTAAAGCGAAAGCCTCGCCATTGTTGACCCGGCCAACGCCAGTGAGCCATCCTTCAAGCGCTGTTCAGATATCATTTTCCTGTGAACCTGATGACAGGCCATTTATCAGAAGCCAGAGTGAAACGAGCCTCCCCGCTTCTAGTGCCCTCACCACCCCATGAACTGCTCAGGGACTGGGTGATTGTTGTAACCTTGAGCTCCTGCTGCAAAGAGCTGGGAAATCATGGCAGCTCAGTAAATGTTGAGTGGGTTTTTTAAATTTATGAAGTCCATCAGGTGACGGATGGGGAAACTGAGGTCCAGAGAGAAGAGGCAACTTGTCTACGATTATGCAGTGTGTCAACACTGAGACTGTAACTAGAACTCAGGCTCTTGTATTCTTCAGTATATGGGTCCTTCACATCCTTTGTTAAGTTTAATCCTAAGTATTTTATTCTTTTTTGTTGCAATTGCAAAAGGAATTTTTTTTCTTCTTCTGAAGTTTCATTGTTAATATATAGGAATACAGTGGATTTTTGTACATTGATTTTGTATCCTGCATCTTTGCTGTATTTGTTTATTGTTTCTAACAGGGTGTTGGTAGAGTCTTTAGAGTTTTCTGTATACAGAATCATGTCACCTGGAAAAAGTGACACTTTTATTTCTTAATCCCCTGTTTGGATGCCTTTTATTTCTTTCTCTTGCCTGATTGCTCTGGCTAGAACTTCCAGCACTTTGTTGAATAAGACTAGTGAGAGTGGGCGTCCTTATCCTCCTCCTGATTTTAGAGGAAAAGCTTTCAGTTTTTCACCATTGGGTATGACATTGGCTGAGAGTTTGTCATACCTGTGGCCTTTATTATGCTGACTACTTTCCTTCTGTACCCATGTTATTGTTTTAACCATAAATGGATGATGTGTTTTACCAAATGCTTTTTCCTTTGTCCTTTGTTTTGTTAATGTGGTGTATTACATTGATTAATTTGTGTGGGTTAAACCATCCTTTTGCCCCTAGAATGAACGGCACTTGATCATGATGTATTTTTTTAAATGTATTGTTGTATTCAAGTTGCTGGTATTTTGTTTAGGATTTTTACATCTGTATTCATCAGAGATATTGGTCTGTAGTTTTCTTTTTTTAGTGTTATCCTGGCCAGGTTTTGGTATCTGGTTTATGTTGAGCACATAAAATGTGTTAGGAAGTATTGCCCCTTCTTCAATTTTTTTAGTTTGATTAGGATAGGTATCAAATCTCTCAAACAAGCAGCATCTGATGTCAGCTCATCCCATTCCTCTCAATAAGAGGCCGAGGCCAGGCACTAGCACCAGCCTGCCTTGTTTCACAGGTGAACCTCACCTGGACACTTCCAAGCCCAATACAAGTAGCAGCCATCTTCAGATCTCTCTGTAGCTCCTGCTGGGTGGCCCCAGGCAGTGGCTGACTTTGCACCTCCCAGGGGGCCCCAGAGTCAGTGCACCAGGTGGACAGCTCAGACCTCACCAGATTACAACTCTATACATCCACAAGTGACACACTCAAGGGAAAGAATCAGTGAGCACCAAAGCCCCACTGAAGCAAGTCCTGCTCCATAGGGGTGTCTTCCACTACAGATCTTCCACTGTAGTCAAAGTTTGTTCTACAGCCAATTGGCCTGGAGGTCAATTCCTCCCAGTGACGCCAACAGCCATCAAGGCTCAACTACAACAAGACTGTGCACACAGCCCACATAGCTGTGTACCTAGTGTGCCCAGCTCAGGTGACTGGGGAGGCTGAGAAACTGAGTACTACAGGACACCTACTACAAAGTCCACTCTACCAATTCCAGGAGACATAGCAGCTCTCTCTAATACCTAGAAACAAACATGGGGAAGCAGCCAAAATGTGGAGACAATAAAACATGTCACAAACGAAAAAAATGGAAGCAAGCAAACTACTGGATACAGAGTTCAAAACCATGGTTATAAGGATACTCACAGATCTTAATGAGAGCTTTAAGGAACTTAGTGAGACTTTCAAAAATCTTAGCAAGAATTTCAAAGACATGAAAAAGGACCAGTCAGAAATTAAACATACACTGACTGAAATAAAGAATACTTCATAGGGATTAAACGCAAGAGTAGAGGATTCTGAGAATGAAATAAATGATTTAGAATATGAGGAACTAAAAACACCCAATCAGAAGAGCAAAAAGAATGCAAAAATATGAAGATAGTGTAAGGAGTCTCTGCAACAATTTCAAGTGTACCAACATTTACATCATAGGGGTGCCAGAAGGAGAAAAGAGAGAGCAAGATATTGAAAACCTATTTGAAGAAATAATGACGGAAAACTTCCCCACCTGGTGAAAGAAATAGACTTACAAGTCCAGGAAATGCAGAGAGTTCCTGTGGGAGTCATATCAGAGTTGCTGGATGCTCAAGGCCGATTAGGGTATGAAAGGCCCTGTCTACAGTACGCTGGATAGCCAAGGCCAATCTGAACATGGGAATCTTTTTTAAAAATATGTATTTTTTAATTGAATTTTTACAGAGAGGAAGGGAGAGGGATAGAGAGTTAGAAACATCGATGAGGGAGAAACATCGACCAGCTGCCTCCTGCACACTCCCTACTGGGGATGTGCCCAAAACCAAGGTACATGCCCTTGACCAGAATCGAACCTGGGACCTTTCAGTCCGCAGGCCGATGCTCTATCCACTGAGCCAAACTGGTTAGGGCTGAGCATGGAAATCTTAATCAGAGTGTCCAAGGACTATGCAAGTGCAAGGACACAGCAATCTCACAGTACACTGTGTCCTTCTATAATCCAAATATGATGTTACCATTTGGCAAGATGCCTCTTTTGTCTAAATAGTACAATACATGTTACTGACTAGCCAGTGTGCTAGAGAGAGGGCTCAAGGGAGCTCAGTATGACTACTAAGCCTACAGAGTGGGAGAGAGCTCAGATGCAGCTACTATGAGAGGCTATAGGTCTAGAAGCAGCACACAGCTGCTCAGATAATGGCTATGAGTACAGAGGCTATGGCTTTGTGAGAAAGATGTGTTTATTCATCAGCTAGTGTGTGGCTGCCTGTATAGAATGGTTGTGAAGAACTGTTTTGTTTAGTGGCTCCTTATTAGCAATGGCTATATGGCCACTGGCTCCTACAATAAAGACTTTCTTATACACCTACAACTTCTCAAGGCTTCTCCATCTGTTACCCGGTGTTCAAGGAGGTCCAGCCCCTGGGAGAAGGCTCGGATCTAACAGTCCCAAACAAGAGAAATCCAAAGAGGCCAACACCAAGACACACATAATTAAAATGCCAACGGTTAAAGACAAAGAGAGAATCTAAAAGCAGCAAGAGAAAAGCAGTTAGTTACCTACAAGCGAGCACCCATGTGACTGTCAGATTTCTCAACAGAAACTTTTCAGGACAGAAGGGAGTGGCAAGAAATACACAAAGTTGCCGGAACCGGTTTGGCTCAGTGGATAGAGCGTCGGCCTGTGGACTGAAAAGTCCCAGGTTCGATTGCGGTCAAGGGCATGTACCTGGGTTGCAGGGCACATCCCCAGTGGGAGATGTGCAGGAGGCGGCTGACCGATGTTTCTCTCTCTCATCGATGTTTCTGACTCTCTATCTCTCTCACTTCCTCTCTGTAAAAAATCAATAAAAATATGTTAAAAAAAAAAAAAGAAATACACAAAGTAATGAAAAGCAAGAACCTACAACCAAGATTATTCTACCCAGCAAAGCTATCATTTAGAATTGAAGGTCAGATAAAGAGCTTCACAGACAAGAAAAAGCTAAAGGAGTTTGTTACCACCATACCAGCATAACAAGCAATGTTAAAGGGGAAGAAGAAGAAGGAGAGGGAGAGGGAGAGGGAGAGGGAGAGGGAGAGGGAGAGGGAGAGGGAGAGGGAGAGGGAGAGGGAGAGGGAGAGGGAGAGGGAGAGGGAGAGGGAGAGGGAGAGGGAGAGGGAGAGGGAGAGGGAGAAGGAGAAACAATAAAATAGCAATAAACACATGTCTTTCAACAATTGAGTCTAAAAATAAAAAAAATAAGAAATCTAATGAACAAAATAAACTAATGAATAAAATAGAAGCAGAGGCATAGAAACATGGAATAGACTGATGAATCTCAGAGGGAAGGGAGGCAGGAAGAGATCAACCAAAGATGTTATATGCATAGATGCATTATCTATGGACACAGACAATAGGGTAGTGAAGGCCTGGGGCAGGACAGGAACTGGCTGGTGGGGGGCAGTGCAGGGAAAAGAAGGACATCGATAATACTCTCAACAATAAAGATTAAAAAGAGCCCTGACCGGTTTGCCTCAGTGGATAGATCGTTGGCCTGCGGACTCAAGGGTCCCAGGTTCGATTCCAGTCAAGGGCATGTACCTTGGATGCGGGCACATCCCCAGTAGGGGGTGTGCAGGAGGCAGCTGATCGATGTTTCTAACTTTCTATCCCTCTCCCATCCTCTCTGTAAAAAATCAATAAAATATATTTAAAAAAAGATTAAAAAGAGAAGAGATCATAAATATGAACAATAAAATGGCCATAAATACATATCTATCGGCAATTGAATCTAAAAATCAAAATAAACGAAAAGGAATCTTATGAACAAAATAAACTGATGGATAAAATAGACCAGTGGCATGGAAACATGGAACAGACTGATGAATCTCAGAGGGAAGTGGGGGAGGGTGGGAAGTGATTAACCAAAGAACATATGCACATATGCATTACCAAAGACACAAACAATAGGGTGGGTGTGAAAGGCACACCGCCTGCCTCTCCGGGTGGTGCGGGGGGAGGAGTCTGGCCGCTGGGATCCCTCCACGCCCGCCTCCCGGAGCGGGTCCGAGTGTCCGCGTGGTGGCCGGCAGCGGGCCGAGGGGTGGGGCCTGGCGGCGACCGACCGAGGGGGAGGTCCTGGGAGCGGAAGGCCTCACCGCCTCGCTCTTTCCTCCCTTCCCCCGTGGTCGGCTCCCCGCTTGCCCGTGCTGGGGCCGAGGGTCCGTGCGGCCCTCGGGGCCCGGTCGGGGGGACCGGGGCCTGCGTGGGCCGACCGCCGGGCCCCATGGGGGGGGCACTGGCTCCCCGGCCCACAGCGGGAGCCCAGCGCGGGCTGCCTCCCCCCCCCACCGGGCCCAGTGCAGCAGCGGCGGCAGCGGAGTGGGGCGCGTGCCCTGGCTCGGGGAGGCCGCCATGCTGCAGTGCGCTGGCCCCATGGGCCGGGCCTGCTCCGAGCGGATGCCGCTCCCCCAGAGCTGGGCCGCTCCTCCGGCCGCACCCCGTGTGCTGGGCCTGTGCCGCCCAGACGCGCTGGAGTCCCGGTCTGCCCGCAGGCCAGCTGCGGGTGCTGTGCGGGGGGGCCATCCTGCCTTGTGGTGAGTTCGAGCGGCGGCAGCAGGAGCCGGGCAGGGACTGCACCCTCCATCTTGCCTTGGGTCCTCCACCTTGGGACAGAGCCATGTGCGCCCTCCATCTTGCCTTGGGTCCTCCATTTTGGGACGGTGCCATGTGCTTCCTCACGGGAAGAAGCCGCTGCTAGCCACACCCAGGATTTCTCTGGATTAACCAATAATAATCAAGGGAAGTGCACGCCATCACTATGACCACATCCTGTACCGACTCGCGCCTGGCCAATCGGCGGGGCCCACAGTCCCCTCTCCTGCCCTCACTCCACCCCCCTTTAAAACCCCCTGTCCCATCAGGCCTCTCTCTCTCGGCCACTGGACTTTCCGCTGTGTCGGTGGGTCTGGTGAACGGGGAGCGCAGGCCGGCTTGCATAATAAAGGACTCTTTGCTTTTGCATCGGACTGACTGGCTCCCTGGGGGTCTTGGGAACTTTGAAATCTGGGCACAACAGGTGAAGGCCTGTTTCATGGCAGGAACTGGTTGGAGAGTTAATGGGGGAGGGAGGGGGACATCAGTAATACTCTCAACAATAAGATTTTTAAAAATTAAATTGAAAACTCACAATGTGCCCTAACCAGTTTGGCTCAGTGGATAGAGCGTCGGCCTGCAGACTCAAGGGTCCCAGGTACGATTCCGGTCAAGGGCATGTACCTTGGTTTCAGGCACATCCCCAGTGGGGGGTGTGCAGGAGGCAGCTGGTTGATGTTTCTCTCTCATCGATGTTTCTAACTCTTTTCCTCTCCCTTCCTCTCTGTAAAAAATCAATAAAATATTAAAAAAAAACCACCTCACAATGTCATTTTTTTAGAGAAATAGAACAAAAATCTTCAGATTTGTATAGAACTTCAAAAGACCCCAAGTAGATAAAGCAATTCTGAGAAAATAGAATGAAGCTGGAGATATCACACTACCTAACTACAAATTATACGACTGAGCTATGAAAATCCCAACAGCACGGTATCAGCAGAACAGACACACAGACCAAAGTAACAGAACTGAGAGCCCAGAAATAAAACCATAGGTACATGGGCAAATAATTTTTTTGAACTTGTGACGTTAAATCCACAGAAGTAAAAACCGTATGGTGAGGGGCCAGGGAATGGGGCTACCAAGGAGTGGGAGCCTGACCACCAGAAGGGAAGGGCCAGGATGACAGGACACGCCCAGGCTGAGCTGGCTCGGGGCCACTGGACAGCTCCTGGGAGCTCAGGCCGGCACCAGGCAGGCTCAGTGGTGGGGGCTCCACCAGCACAGCAGAGAACTTGGTGTCACCAAAGGCCTCATTCATCCGAGTCTCAAAGAAGCGCTGCAGGCCGGTGATGGACTGCACGTCCGCCTTGTCCTCCGTCAGCTTGTTGAACTTTTTGAGCATTCAGCCCACATCCTGGGCAAACTCTTGGGGGGAGCTGTAGGGGCGACAACTTCTCCTGGAGGCGGCGTGGGTCAGGGTCAAGGCCAATGTGCCGCCAGGCTGATCCACAGAAAAGCTGGAGCCAGCTGGTGCAGGGCCGGCAGGGCTCCTGGCAGAAAAGGGCCAGCAGGACACGCTCGCACTTCTGCTGGTTGGCTGGCGAGAGCTTGGCCACCACACCACAGCTGTTCCCACCGTCCAGGCTCAGGCTGCCAGCCTCCTCCTTCAGGTCAGGCAGCACGTGGCCGAGTGAGCAGCTCCACTCCATTCCCTGCCTGCACCGCCCCCCCTCCCGTCCCCTCCCCGCCCGCCCGCACATCCTGCAGGGCCGGCAGGTGGCAGTCCAGGTGGAAGCAGAACTAGCACTGGTTGCACACGACCAGGTGGCCTGGCTTCTGACACACGCAGCAGATGGTGGCGCTGTCCTGTGGAGCCATCACCTCCAGGCCGGAGCTGATGCTGCGGCTGGGTGAGACCAGGCGGGGCCCTCCACACCGGGGCCCGCCCCCAGGGCCATTAGCGCGGGCTTGGTCTCAGGGCCCTTGATCTCAGCACTCCTCCGCAGGCAGGGCGCTGATGACAGCCTCTGTCTCTTCCTCCTTGACAATGGCCATGCCAGGCAGGGGCGGGGTGCCCGGCAGGGGCGGGGTGCCCGGCAGCAGCAGCTGCAGCCCAGCGCTTGGGGGACAATCAGGTTGTAGTCCTCCGGGGTGCTGCCTGGAAAGACCTTGAAGACCGGCGGCTGGCTGTCAGCTGTGAGGTCAAGATCGAGGCTGACCTGGGGCACCTTGCGCTTGAGGCCGCTCACTGCACCCTCACCTGAGCGGAACCTGCGGGTGCAGCTTGGCATGGGCACCCCTATCGCTATGCCCGCCGGCTCCAAAGGACAGCCACACTCACCGTTTCATGGGCAAATGATTTTTGACGAAGAAGCCAAAAAGCACACAATGGAGAAGAGCCTCTTCAATAGATGGTGAAGGGAGAATTGGGAAGCCACATGCAGAAGAATGAAACTGATTACAGATTGTCCTCTTGTACAAAAATTAATTCAAAATGGATCAAAGACCTAAATATAAGGTCTGAAACAATAAAGTACATAGACTACAGCATAGGTACTAAACGTGGGTTGTAGAGACATTTTATGAATTTGACCCCAAAGGCAAGGGAAGTAAAGAGAAAAATAAATGAATGGGATTATATCAAACTTGAAAGCTTCTGCACAGCAAAAGAAACTGACAACAAAACAGAATGGCAACCGACTACATGAGAGATGATATTTGCAAACAACAGTTCTGAAAGGGATTAATATCCAAAATATATTAAGTGTTAGGTCGGAGAGAGCCCAGGATCAGATACATGTGATGAGACAATGGACTTCCCCTGGGATTTCTCACAGATCAACGTGCCAGACACAGATACCGGCTTCTTCTCCCTGAATCCACAGACCCCCACACAGGTAGGGACTTCTTCTGAATACCCCCGCCCATCCCCTGCGGTAGAGAATTCCTCAGCTCATGTCCCCGCCCCTCACCCAACCGCAGTATAAAAAAAGTGCCCCCCTCCCTGTTGGCGTGAATCCAGGTGCCCTGTCCTGGGGGTACGTGGGTCTCCCAGGTATGCAGAATAAACCTTTTCCTTTCCTTTCTTTTCTGATTCACTGGACTCTATTTCTTGTGCCGCCTCCTGAGCCACCTAACCTAACATTAAGAACTCATATAACTAAATACTGAACAAACAATCCAATTAAAAAACGGGTAGAGGATCTCAACAGAACCCTTTCTCAAGAAGACATACATACAAATGGCCATCACAGATATGAAAAGATGTTCAACTTCACTAGCTATTAGGGAACTGCAAATAAAAACTACAGTTATCAACAAGACAGGCAACATCAAGTGTTGGAGAGGTTGGAGAGGAAAAGGAATCTTCCTTCACTGCTGGTGGGAACTAAAAATAGAGTTGCTGTCGAGTAAGACTCCCTCCACGTTCTGCATGGAGTAGGGTTCGGTATCTGAAAGAGGAGCCGCACAGCAAATGAGAGAAAAAGACACGAGATAATTTTGCAATATTGGGGGACCAGGCGGCAAGTCCCGAAGGACTTCCTCCTGTGCTCAGGCCTCACCAAGCTTTTATTGATCTGGGATGCCCCCATAGCATAGCCCTTAGGCAGGTGACCCCCTAGTAACAAGCAGACTAGCCCATCAGCAAGGATTTACATAATAATAAATGGGGGAGCAGTTTCAGCTACCACTGTCTGGACAAACAGAGGTGGTGCCTAGCTCTGAGCTTTGCTAGGGCTTCAAAGGCACCCAGCCTTCAGGGGGTTTCGGGGGGGGTTCTCTGTCTATGCTTATCAGATAGTGAAGGCAATAAACAGTTTCCCACAAGTTGCCATATGACTCAGCATTCCCTTTTCTGGGTATTTACCCCCCAAAGTTGAAAATATTTATTCAAAAAGATTTATGCACCCCTATGTTCATTGCAGCATTATTCACAGTGGCCAAGACATGGAGACAACCAAAGTGTCTTTCCATAGAGGACTGGATAAAGAAGACATGGTACATATATGCTATGGAATGCTACTCAGCCATAAGAAAAGATGAAACACTGCCATTTGCAACAACATGGATGGACCTTGAGAATATTATGCTACGTGAATAAGTCAGTCAGAAAATGCTAAGAACCATATGATCTCACGCATATTTCAGACACAGAGGTTACCAGAGGGAAGGGGGTTGGGAGTAGTAAAGAGTAAAGGGGTGAAAAGTATGGTTACGGAAGATGGTTTGGCTTCGAGTGGTGGGACACAATGCAACATACGGATCTTGTGTCATAGAAATGTACATTTGAAACCTATATGACCAATGTCATGCCAATAAATTTAATAAAATAAAAATGTTAAAACAAAATATAAAATAAACAAGAATACAGGAATATTCCATTAGCCTAAATACCTAGTTGTGGCAAACTAATACTCTACATTGCATTTCCAAGTTAATTTGTTAGTCACTTTAATTGACATGTAAAACAAAATACATGTTTACAAGAAGGAATTTCTTTAATTATGTTCTCGATTTTAAGGGAATCCTCACAGTCTTTTTATACCAACTGTATCAATAACAAATCAGTGAGGTAAGATCAGCAAGTCAATAGATTTCTGGATGTTAATTTTGTATCCTGCAACATTGCTGAATTCATTTATTAAATCTAGTGGTGTTTAGATGGAGTCTTTAGGGTTTCTATGTACAATATTATGTCAACTGTGAATAATGACGGTTTTACTTCTTGCCTTCCAATTTGGATACCTTTTATTTCTTTTTCTTGTCTGATTGCTATGGCTAGCACTTCCAATACTACGTTGAACAGGAGTGGTGAATGTGGGCATCCCTGTCTTGTTCCTATTCTTAGGGGAAATGGTTTTAGTATTTGCCCATTGAATATGATGTTGGCTATCAGTTTGTCATATATGGCTTTTATTATGTTGACATATGATCTCCCTATTCCCACTTTGCTGAGAGTTTTTATTAAAAAAGGGAATCAGATTTTTGTCAAATGCTTTTTCTGCACCAATTGATATGATCATGTGGTTTTTGTCTTTCAATTTGTTTATGTGATGTATCACTTTTATTGATTTGCAGATATTGTATCAGCCTTGCATCCCCAGAATAAATCCCACTTGGTCATGATGCATGACCTTTTTAATGTATTGCTGAATACGATTTGCTAGTATTTCACTGAGAATTTTAGCATCTATGTTCATCAGGGATATTGACCTGTAATTCTCTTTTTTTGTAGTGTCTTTATCTGGTTTTGGGATTAGGGTAATAGTGGCTTTATAGAAAGAGCTTGGAAGTGTTCCTTTCTCTTGAATTTTTGGAATAGTTTGAAGAGAATATGTGTTAGTTCTTCTCTGAATGTTTGGTAAAACTCTCCTGTGAAGTTGTCAGACCAGAACTTTTGTTTGCTGGAAGTTTTTGTTTGTTTGTTTGTTTGTTTTTTACTGCTTCAATTTTCTTTGGTAGTTATTGGCCTATTCAGGTTTTCTGATTCTTCATGATTGAGTTTTAGAAGATTATATTTCTCTAGGAGTATGTCCATTTTGTCTTGGTTGTCCATTTTGTTGCAATAGAGTTATTTGTGGTAATTTTTTTACAATCCTTTGTATTTCTGTGGGATCAGTTGTTACTTCACCTCTTTCATTTCTGATTTTGTTTGTTTGGGTCTTCTGTCTCTGTTTCTTGGTGAGCCTGGCTAGAGGTTCATCAATCTTGTTTACTCTTTCAAAGAACCAGCTCTTGGTTCTATTGATCTTTTGTATTTTTTTTAATCTCTATGCCATTTATTTCTGCTCTGATCTTAATTATTTACTTCCTTCTACTTACTCTGAGCTTTTCTTGTTGCTGTCTTTCTAGTTCTTTAAGTTGTAGGATTAGATAACTTATTACCAGTTTTTTGTTTTTTTAGGTTGGCCTGTAGTGCTAAGAACTTCCCTCTCAGGACTGCTTTTGCTGTATCCCAGAAATTTGGGGTTGTTGTGTGTTCATTTTCATTTGTTCCAGGATGTTTTTTATTTATTCTTTGATCTTTTTGGTAACCCAGTCATTGTTTAACAGCATGCTATGTAGCCTCCATGTGTTTGATTGTTTTTATTGCAATTGATTTGTAATTTTATGCCATTGTGATCTGAGAGGATGCTTGATATGATTTCAATCTTCTTGCATTTGTAGAGACTTAGCTTATGTCCTAATATGTGGTCTATATTTGAAAATGTCCCATGTGCACTTGAGAATATATACTCTGTAGCTTTAGGATGAAATGTTCTAAGGATATTAATTAGTTCCATCTGATCTAGTGAGTTCTTTAGGATTGCTGTTTCTTTGCTGATTTTTTTGTCTTGAGGATTTATTCAGTGATGTCAGTGGGTATTAAAGTCCCCTACTATTATTATATTGCTGTCGATCTCTCCCTTGAAATCTTCCAAAAGTTTTTTAAATGTATTTGGGTGCTCCTATATTGGGTGCATATATGTTTATCAGAGTTATATTCTCTTGTTGGATTGATCCCTTCAGTATTATGAAGTGGCCTTCCTTATCTCTTGTTATGGCCTTCACTTTGAGGTCTATTTTGTCAGATATAAGTATTGCTACCCCAGATTTTTTTGCATTTTCATTTGCCTGAAAAAATTTTTTTTTTCATCCCTTCACTTTCAGTCTGTGTGAGTCCTTTGTTCTGAGTTGGATCTCTTGTAGACAGCATATATATGGGTCATGGTTTCTTTTCTTTTCTTTTTTTTTTTTTTTTTTTTTAGCAACAGAGGTCAGCTTTTATTGGCCCTGTTACAAAAGAGCCAGTTTAGTCAAAAAGACCAAAGCCCATGTCATCATCAGACTCCTCAGATTCTTCTTTCTTTGCTTCCACTTTCTTCTCCTCAGCTGGGGCAGCAGCAGTGGAGGGGGCAGGACCTCCTGCTGGTGCAGCACCAGCTGCAGGGGCAGGTCCACCAGCCCCTACATTGCAGATGAGACTCCCAATGTTGACGTTGGCTAGAGCCTTTGCAAACAAGCCTGGCCAGAAAGGCTCAATGTTCACACCGGCTGCTTTAATGAGGGCGTTGATCTTATCCTCCGTCACCGTCACCGTCACCGTCACCTCATCCTCATCCTCATGCAGGATCAGGGCCGAGTCGATGCAGGCCATGGCGAGGGCGAGTGCTGGGCGAGCGCTGCCGGGAGTGGTGCTAGTCGCCGGATGAAGTGAGGGCCTCACCCCAACGCGGCCTTAGCTCCCTCGGGCCAGTGAGGCTCAATGGTTGAGCATTGACTTATGAGCCAGGAGGTCACGGTTTGATTCCAGTCAGGGCACATGCCTGGGTTGTGGGCTCGATCCCAGTGTGGGGCGTGCAGGCGGCAGCCAATCAAGGATTCTCTCTCATTATTGATGATTCCACTTCTTTCTTCTTCTCCTTTCTCTCTGAAATAAATAAAAATATATTTATATATATATACATATATATATATTTATTTTATTTTATTTTTAAATTTTATTCTGCTGAAAACGGCCTCCACTAACTTCGGGGCTCTGAATTTCAGCGCACACAGTGTAGTACTAGATCATTCCTCTAGGTGGCAGCAAAACCCTCACATAAACTTTCTCTTGGTTTCTGAATTTTATCACAGATTCTTTTATGCCGACGATGGAATCCGGACCTTGAACTTCTTTCAGCCTTTTCAGTCGTTTACCGCAGAGTGAGCTAAATGTGCTGAAGTGCTGACGCTGTCACTGTTTCAGGTTTGAGCGCTGGATGATTGTTGGAAGGGCTCAGGTAGCACAGATTTCCCCCAACTGAACTACAAACACTGACTAGACCTTTGACATTTTTGTGTCCTCAGTCCCTGGGCAGAGTTGGTTGAACAGGTAAATGAGTGCATAACCGTCAGAAACACACAATGCTAAGTACCTAGCTTGAGAAAAGGCTTTAAATGGCCATTTCTGTGGGCACCCCAGTGTCCCAGTCAAGGTCCATAATGTCAA
This sequence comes from Myotis daubentonii, assembly GCF_963259705.1. Classification (NCBI taxonomy): domain Eukaryota; kingdom Metazoa; phylum Chordata; class Mammalia; order Chiroptera; family Vespertilionidae; genus Myotis; species Myotis daubentonii. Next base: position 5,026,048 of record NC_081855.1, read on the forward strand.
GGAGAAGGAAGCAGCTCTGGCTGTCTGAGCAGAAACGGCGCTTATTGGGACGACACGGGAGTATATTTTAGAATCACGAGGAAGTTCCACCCAGGACTGTCCCCTCATTTGCATCAAGCGTCCCAGGCTCTGGCGGTGCGTCCTCTGCCCGAGCCTGCCCCGTTCCAGAGCCCCAGCTGGAGGGGCCTGACAGCCTCCAGGGAGCACCCGGTGCGCTGGCCTCCAGCCAGGGGCAGGCTCTCCCGGGTGTGCAGGGCCTTGGCCAGCTCCGCCTCGTCATGTATTTTGTATTACCGCTCATTTACTCTCCTTAACTTAGAAGAGTTGTGGAGAACGTAGACTTCGTGGCTGGACTTTCACTGGCTCCAGGTGTCTCAGCAGGAAGCGCTCTGTTCACTGACAGCTTCTGGCCGGTTATCTACCTGGTTTAGAAATGTTAGCGTTTCGGAAAACGGAAATCGGTATTGTGTTTTACCAAATTCCTTAGGAGCACGACGTTTTTCTCCCTTAATGTGTTTCTACAGAGAATGACATTGACGTACTTACTAATATTGACCCTGTCTTGCATTTATGAGATTAATTCATTCAACAATTCATCACAGTTCATTACAATATGACAAATACCTGTTGAGTGCCTGCTCAGTACAAGCAGTGCTCTCAGCCCGGGATGAGCAGAAGAACACAACAGCAGGGAACAAAGCAGGAGGAAGTGCCCACCTGCGGGCACCCAGTCCAGCTGCAGGGGGCAGACAGTTATTTTAAAAATGTCAAATGGACAGTGTTGATAGGGGAGGGGCACGTAATAGAAACAGAATCCCAGTCATTTATAGCTACTCACTGTGTAAAAACAGATTTTCTTACAGACCCTGGGAACCTGAAGGCTGTATTACAAGGAGGAGAACAGGCCCCAGAGGCAAGGCAGCCCAGCACCCAGGTCAGGGAGGGAGCCCACCGGGAGGGAGGCAGCGGCTGCTAATCTTTGCAGCCTTCTGGAGCTAACGTTTGCAAGGACAATGAAAAGGCAGGCCCCGGGAACTCATTAACTCAGATTTCCCCCCACTCACCAACCCTACGTGAGAGTTTGTTTGAAATGAAATGTCAGAGAGCATTTTGTTTTGTGTGTTTTAGGGTATTATACCTGCTGCTCCCTCCCACTGCGGCAATGTTGAGTAAACACTCATGCATGGCTCAACCTTGTCTCTGCTTATCGACTCAGTAGAGACAGGCAGTGACAGACTTGATTTTGTGTCTGGTTTCAGTATGTCGGAGAGTGGTAGTGCTGTGAAGAAAAATAAAACGTGGAAAAGGTTGGGGGGTGTGTGTGTGTGTGGAGAGGGAGAGAGAGAGAGAGAGAGAGCAAGAGAAACATTTTAAGATTTTAAACATGGTGAGAAGGAAGTGACATTTTAGAAAAGTCCTGAAGGAAGTGAAGGGGAGAGTCATGTGACTGTCTGGAAGAGCATTCCAGGCAGAGGGAACTGCATATCCAAAAATTCTGAAGCAGAAGCATATTCTGTTCCTATTCATGGAACATAGAGGACAGTTGTATGACTGGAGTTGAGTGAGAGGAACAAAGTTGGAGGTGATAGTAGGCTGTTAGATCGTGTCCAGTGGTCGGCAAACTGCGGCTCGCGAGCGACATGCGGCTCTTTGGCCCCTTGAGTGTGGCTCTTCCACAAAATACCGACTTCTGTGCATGGGCCACGAAGTTTCAATCGCACTGTATGTGTGCGCCCGCACGTGGTATTTTGTGGAAGGGCCACAGTCAAGGGGCCAAAGAGCCGCATGTGACTCGTGAGCCGCAGTTTGCAGGCCATGGGTGTAGGCCATTGGAAGGACTGGCTTTTAATCTGAATGAGATTAAAATGGGGAATCACTAAAGGGTTTTAAGAAGAGCATGGCATGGCCGATTCATGCTGAGCAAGGATCCCGCTGACTATTCTGTAAAGACCGTGTGCTGATGTGGGACAAGCACTGAATCAAGGAGGCCAGCAGGGAGGTGGCTGCAAGGGTCCAGGCGAGAGAGAAAGATGGCGAGGCCCAGGCACTAACAGGGCAGGTGATGAGAATCCATCAGATTCGGAATAGATTTAAACACTGGGCCAACGGGATTTGCAGAAAGGCTGGGTAAGGTATGTAAAAGAGAAGAGTCAAGAATCACTTCAAAGTTTTTTGCCAGAGGATAGATTTGACATTACCTAAATGTGAACGACTTCGGGCAATTTGTGGAAGAAAAGTATATTGCACTTGAGATGCTAATTATTGCAGGTGGATATATGAGAATGGAGTTCAGAGGACTCCCAGCCAGAGATGAAAATGTGGGAGTGGTCAGTATAGAGAGGGCATTTAAAGCCACGAGAGAGCATGGGCTCACGAAGGGAGTGTGTGCAGAAAGAGATGGTCTGAGGACCGCTCTCCAACACACTCCAAGTTCAAGAGGTGAGGAGGATGAAGAAGAACCAGCAACGGAGCCTGAGCAGGTGCAGCCAGAAGTAGCGGGAAATCAGAAGAGTGCACTGAGAAGAGCATTCGAAGAGGAGGAAGTGACCAGCCGGGCTGAAAGGTCAAGTGGAATTAAGAACTGAAAGTCGAGTGTTAGATGTAGCAGCGTAGAGGTCTTTGGTGACCTTGCCAAGAGCAGGTTCGTGGAGTGACTGGTACAAAAGTCTAAGTGGAAGGGGCTCACGAGAGCATGGGAGGAGTCAGCACATGTTGACAACTCTTTAGAGAAATCTTCTGGGAACGGAAAGAAACAAGTGGGATAGTAACTGGAGGGAGGAATGCAATTCAAGGAGTATTTATCAGATGAGAGAATATGGTCGAGCTAAAAAATAAATGTAAGAGCTAGTTCTTTGAAAAAAATTTAAAAGGTAACAATCAAGAAAGCAAAAAATACACAAAGTAAGAAATTAGGGAAAAATGAAAAGGTTCACAAAGTTCTGCTTCATTCAACTGTATGCAAATGCACTTGAAAATCTAGAATCTAGATTCTAGATGTCTTGGCTAATCTGTTTCAAAGAAAATATAATTTATGAAAATTAACTCTAGGAGAGTTTTAAAATTCTAAATTGTGAACTTACCACAGAAGAAATACAGGAGGTTGTCAAAGATACAGTAAAGAAGGTTGCTTCTGCACCGCTGCCTGGATGGAAGCAGAGACCTCTCTGAGAGCACCTGACCCACCTTCTCTGCAGCAGCGATTCTCAACAGTGCGCCGCGAGAAGCTTTAAAACATGGAACACCTGACTACTTAGTCAGGGGCACTGACCTCTTTCCCCTTAAACCAGTGGTTCTCAACCTTGGCTGCACATTAGAATCACCTGGGAATCTTTTTAAAATCCTGATTTCTGGGCCTCATGCTCCGGAAATTCTGTTTCTTTGTTACTAATGTTGTGGCCCCACCCCATAACAAAGAAACAGAATTTCCAGAGGATGAGGCCCAGAAATCAGGATTTTAAAAAGATTCCCAGGTGATTGTAATGTTCAGCCAAGGTTGAGAATCACTGCCCTAAAGGAAGCATCAGGCCCACACATTTTCACCTGGGCAATGATCAAACCTTAGAGGACAGAATACCTTAATGCTACTTAAATTGTTCCAGAATAGAAGCAAAGAACCAAAGCTTCCAATTCTTTCATGACATGAGCATTTATGCTGATTTTGAAATCAAGTAACATTAGACCCTCAAAAAGAAAATTGTAGCCCACTTTCACTTTTGAATAGCAATGTGAAAATCCTAAATAAAGTATTAGCAAACAGAATCAAGCTCTGTGCTTTTTTCTTTTTCTTTTTGTTAATCCTCGCCAGAGGATATTTTCCATTGATTTTTAGGGAGAGTAGCAGAGAGAGGGAAAGACAGAGAGAAACATCGATGTGAGAGAAACACACTGATTGGTTGCCTCCTGCACAAGCCCTGACCAGGGCCCTGGCCGGGGAGGAGCCTGCAACCAAGGTACATGCCCTTGACCGGAATCGAACCTGGGACCCTTTGGTCTGCAGGCCAACGCTCTATCCATTGAGCCAAACTGGTTGGGGCCATTTTTCCTTTTTTTAAAAAACCTTTAATTAAATTTATTGGTGTTACCTTGGTTAATCAAATTTATAGATTTCAAATGTACAATTTTATAATACATCATCTGTATATTGTATTGTGCATTCACCACCCAAAGTCAAGTCGCTTTCCTTCACCATTTACCCCCCTTTATCCTATTCTACCTCCTCCCAACTCCCTTTCCTTCTGGTAATCACCATGCTGTTGTCTGTGTCTGAGGTTATTTTCTTAATTCCTTCACCTATTTCACCCAGCCCCAATACCCCCGCCACCCCCGACAGCTGTCTGTCTGTTCTCTGTCTTTATCAGTCTGTTTCTATTTTGTTAGTTTATTTTGTTCATGAGATTCCACATATGAGTGAGTTCATATGGTACTTTCTGACTGGCTTATTTCACTCAGCATAATAAGTCCCTCCACGCAGTTCTAAATGGTAAGGTTTCATTCTTTTTATGGCTGAGTAATATTCAGTTGCATAAACGTACTAAGCTTTTTAAAAAATATATTTTAATTGATAATTCTGCTGTTGCCTCCAGCAGAAAGGAAGGGAGAGGGAGAGAGAGATAGAAACATCAATGATGAGAGAGAATCACTGATTGGCTGCTTCCTGCACACCCCGCACTGGGGATCAAGCCTGCAACCTGGGCATGTGCCCTTAACCGGAATCAAACCTGGGACCCTTCAGTCCATAGGCCGATACTATATCTACAGAGCCAAACCGGATAGGGCTGTACCAAGCTTTTTTGTCCACTAATTTACTGATGGGCACTTGGGGTGCTTCCAAATCTTGGTTATTGTAAATAACACTGCGTTGAACATAGGGGTGCATATACTCTTTCAAATCAGTGTTTTTGGTTTCTTTGGATATATTCCCAGAAGGGGAATCCCTGAGTCATAAGGCAGTTCCATTTTTACGGTAATTTTCTGAGGTAACTTCATACTGTTTTTCATACCAATCTGCATTCCCACCAGCAGTTCCCTTTTCTTCAGCCTCGCCAGCACTTCTCATTTGGTGATTTATTGACGATAGGCATTCTGACAGGTGTGAGGTGATAGCTCAGTGCGGCTTGAATTCACATTTATATGCTGCTTAGTGACATTGGGCATCTTTTCATGTCTATTGGCTTTCTGTGTGCTCTCTTGGAAGAAGTGTCTATTCCAGTCCTTTGCCCATTTTTGTTGTTGTTGTTGCTAATCCTAACCCGAGGATATTTTTCTTTTCTTTTTAAAAATATTTTATTGATTTCAGGGGACTGCCTGGCTTCAGTCAGAGCGAGTGCACCTTTCTCTCCCAGCTTTGCAGCGGGTGCTGGGACTCAGAGAGGCAGAGCCCCTGGGGACAGGACTGAGAGCCGCCATAACTGCTCTCTCCAGCCCGCCCTACCCAAGCCCTGCACAGAGGCATTTGCCGGATAGCCTCAGGCAAAGGCTAGATTAGCACCTCCCTAGAGGACAGAAGTTCTCTCACTGCTGACACAGCTGATTCTCATAGCCACTTGGCCTGGAGGTCAAACCCTCCCTGGAATTAGCTACAACAATCAAGATTTAACTATAAGACTGCGAACAAAGACCACTAGGGGGTACACCAAGGAAGCATAACAAAATGCGGAGACAAAGAAACAGGACAAAATTGTCAATGGAAGATATAGAGTTCAGAACCACACTTTTAAGGTCTCTCAAGAACTGTTTAGAAGCTGCTGATAAACTTAATGAGATCTACACGAAAACTAATAAGACCCTCGATCTTATATTGGGGAACCAACTAGAAATTAAGCACACACGGACTGAAATAACGAATATTATACAGACGCCCGACAGCAGACCAGAGGAGCGCAAGAATCAAGTCAATGATTTGAAATGCGAGGAAGCAAAAAACATCCAACCGGAAAAGCAAAATGAAAAAAGAATCCAAAAATGCGAGGATAGTGTAAGGAGCCTCTGGGACAGCTTCAAGCGTACCAACATCCGAATTATAGGGGTGCCAGAAGATGAGAGAGAGCAAGATATTGAAAACCTATTTGAAGAAATAATGACAGAAAACTTCCCCCACCTGGTGAAAGAAATGGACTTACAGGTCCAAGAAGCGCGGAGAACCCCAAACAAAAGGAATCCAAAGAGGACCACACCAAGACACATCATCATTAAAATGCCAAGAGCAAAAGATAAAGAGAGAATCTTAAAAACAGCAAGAGAAAGAAACTCAGTTACCTACAAGGGAATACCCATACGACTGTCAGCTGATTTCTCAACAGAAACTTTGCAGGCCAGAAGGGAGTGGCAAGAAATATTCAAAGTGATGAATAGCAAGAACCTACAACCAAGATTACTTTATCCAGCAAAGCTATCATTCAGAATTGAAGGTCAGATAAAGAGCTTCACAGATAAGGAAAAGCTAAAGGAGTTCATCACCACCAAACCAGGATTATATGAAATGCTGAAAGGTATCCTTTAAGAAGAGGAAGAGGAAGAAAAAGGTAAAGATACAAATTATGAATAACAAATATGCATCTATCAACAAGTGAATCTAAGAATCAAGTGAATAAATAATCTGATGAACAGAATGAACTGTTGATTATAATAGAATCAGGGACATAGAAAGGGAATGGACTGACTATTCTTGGGGGGGAAAGGGGTGTGGGAGATGTGGGAAGAGACTGGACAAAAATCGTGCACCTATGGATGAGGACAGTGGGTGGGGAGTGAGGGCGGAGGGTGGGGCGGGAACTGGGAGGAGGGGAGTTATGGGGGGGAAAAAAAAGAGGAACAAATGTAATAATCTGAACAATAAAGATTTAATTAAAAAAATTAAAAAAAAATAAAATAAATATTTTATTGATTTCAGAGAGAAAGGGGGAGAGGAGAGAGATACTGGTAGAAACATCAATGATGAGAGAGAATCATTGGTCGGTTGCCTCCAGCACGCCCCACACTGAGGATCAAGCATGTGCCCTTGACCGGGAATCAAACCTCCTGGTTCATAGGTCAATGCTCAACCACTGAGCCACATGGGCCAGGCCCAAGGATGTTTTTCATTGATTTTTAGGAAGAGTGGAAGAGAGAGGGAAAGACAGAGAGAAACATCGATGTAAGAGAAATATCCTTGTTGCCTTTTGCACAAGCCCTGACCAGGGCCCAGGCCGCGGAGGATCCTGCAACCAATGTATGTGCCCTTGACCGGAATTGAACCCGGGACCCTTTAGTTCGCAAGCCAACCTTCTATCCACTGAGCCAAACTGGGTAGGGCCTTTGCCCATTTTTAATTGGTTATTGTGTTTTTCTGGTGTTGAGTTAGGTGAGTTTTTTAAAATAAGGTTTGTATATTAACATCAGATGTATCATTGGTGAATAAGTTCTCCCACTGAGTGGGTTGTCTTTTCATTTTGTTGATGGTTTCCTTTGCTGTGCTTTTTAATTTAATGTAGTCTCATTTGTGTATTTTTCTTTTTGTTTCCCTTGCCCGAGGGGATATATCAAAAAAATATTGCTAACAGAAATGTCCAAGATTTTACTGCCTACGTTTTCTTCTAGGATTTTTATGGTTTTGTGTCTAACATTTAAGTCTTTAATCCATTTTGAGTTTATTCTTGTGTATGGGGTAAGAAGGTGGTCTGGTTTTATTTTCTTGCACATATTTGTCCAATTTTTCCAACACCACTTATTGAATAGACTGTCTATACCCCACTGTATGTTCTTGCCTCCTTTGTTAAATATTAATTTACCATTAAGGTGTGGGTTTATTTCTGGGCTCTCTATTCTGTTCCATTAAGCTATATGTTTATTTTTATGCTTATACCATGCTGTTTTTATTACTGTGGCCTTGTAGTATACAATTTGACATTAGGTTGTGTAACTCTTCCAACCTTGTTCTTTCTCAAGATTACTGTGGGTATTCAGGATCTTCTGTGGTTCCATATACATTTTTGAAATATTTGTTCTCGTTATGGGAAAATGCCATTGGTATCTTGATAGGAATTGAATTGAATTTATGGGTTACTTAGGGAAGTATGGACATTTTAATTATGTTAATTCTTCTAATGCATGAACATGGTATATGCTTCCACTTATTTGTATCTTCTTCAATTTATTTCTTCAGTGTCATATAATTTTTCGAGTATGACTGCCGGGAGCCGGTCCATCCTTGCTGTTTCAAGGGACCTGGCATATATGGCATACGGTTATTAATATGTTTGCTCACCTTCTTGGCGCTGTGTTTTAACCAAGGTCACCTCTCCGAGAAAGGTTGAATCCCCAGGTAGGGATTTTCCCCTGAAGTTAGGGAGGGAATAAAACCCCTCAACTAAGTGCCAGGCGGGTAATTAATCCCTTTAACTACGAACAATCATGCTTAAACTACATAATCTTTTCTCCCTGGAATGGAGATAAGAAACGCCCTAACCTTTGTAATAGAGATTGATGGGATTGAGTCAACTGGTATAAATACAGATGTAACAAGACAGAAAGAGACAGAACTCAGAACACAGAACTAAGGACACAGGGCTTGGAAGACAGGACCAAGAGAGACAGAGCCTAGGCACAGAACCTACACAGAACGTTCTCTAGAGACAGAAGAACTTCGCTGGCGAGAGCATGCCGGAGGATCCTGGAGAGGGACTGGCCTCGGAGCCTAGAGACAGAGCCTAGCGGCAGAACATGGCAAAAGATCCTGGACAGAAACTGGCCTCAGAGCCTAGAGACAGAGCCTAGCGGGAGAACATGGCAAGGGATCCTGGACTGAACCTGACTACAGAGATTGGCAGGAGAACCTGACTGAAACCTGGACACTGAACCTGACTGGAGAGCCTGGACAGAACCTGGCTGGAGAACCTAGCAAGGGAACATGGCTACAGAACCTCGCTGGAGATCCGAAGCAGAACCTCTCTGGAGATCCGGGCTAGAGATCCTGGCTAGGTTGCTGATCAACTGAACGCTGTCTCCGTGCCCTTCCTTCTTCGCCGACTCCGTCCACGCCTTTGGGGACCCCTGGACCCGCTGGGGTTGGACCCCAGCATATGACTTTTATATCCTTGGTTAAATTTATTCCTAGGTATTTAATTTATTTTTTTGATGCTATTGTAAATGGGATTGTTTTCTTAGTTTCCCTTTCTGATAGTTCATTAGTGGTGTATAAGAATGCAACTAATTTCTGTATATTTATTTCTTTATCCTGCGACTTTACTGAATTCCTTTATCAGTTCTAGTAGTTTTTTGTGTGGAATCTTTAGGGTTCTCTATATACTGTATCATTTCACCTGCAAATAATGACAGTTTTACTTCTTTCTTTACAATTTGAATTTAATTTTATTTAATTTAGTTGTCTTATTGTTGTCGATAGGATTTCCAGTACTATGTTGAATAAACGTGATGAAAGCGGACATCCTTGTTTTATTCCTTTTCTTAAGGGAAACACTTAGTTTTTGCCCATTGAGTATGATGTTGGCTGTAGGTTTGTCATATATGGCCTTTATTATGTTGAGGTATGTTCCTCTATTCCCACTTTGCTGAGAGTTTTTATTATAAATGAGTGATGGATTTATCACATGCTCTTTTTGCATCTATTGATATGATCATGTGACTTTTATCCTTCATTTTGTTTATGTAGTGTATTATGTTTATTGATTCTCAGATATTGTACCAAACTTACAACCCCAGAGTAAATGCCACTTGATCGCTTGATCTTAGCCAAAAGGCCTACAAGCAATAAATTTCACTTGATCATGGTGTATCATTTTTTTAATGTATTGCTGGATCTGATATGCTGATATTTCGTTGAGTATTTCACAATCTGTGGGTCAGATATATTGGCCTATACTTTTTTTTTTTTTTTTTGCTTTGTAGTGTGTTTATTCGGTTTTGGAGTTATAATAATGCTGGCCTCATAAAATGACTTGGGAGTCTTCCCTCCTTTTGAATTTTTTAAAATAGCTTGAGAAGGATAGTGTTACAGTGGGGCCTTGACTTACGAGTTTAACTCGTTCCGAGACCGAGCTCGTTAAGGAGCTCGTTAACTCAAATTACTCTGTCAACTCAATGCAAAAAATCAGCAGACAGCTGGTATCTCAAAAAACTCGTTAGTCGGGACACTCGTAAGTCAAGGCCCCACTGTAGTTCTTCTTTGAATTTTTGATAAAATTCACCTGTGAAGCCTTCTGGTCCAGGACTTTTGTTTGTTGAGAGGCCTGGTGCGCGAAATTTGTGCACGGGGGAGGAGGGTGTCCCTCAGCCTGGTCTCCAATCTGGGACCCCTCTTGCAATCCAGAACCACTGGCTCCTAAGCGCTCACCTGCCTGCCTGCCTGATGCCCCTAACTTCTCCCCTGCAGGCCTGATGGCCCTAACTGCTCTCCCCTCCTGGCCTGATCCCCCTAACTGCCCATCTGCTCTCCCTTCCTCTCTGCGCCTTCAGACCCTGGCACAGGAGTGCTGAGAGCTCTCCACTGAGGCCCCACCCCCGTCCTGACAACACCCTCCGGCTGGGCGGCGCCTGGGGCCTATGTGTGCCTCTGCCAGGGGGGCCGCCCCCAGCGGCAGGCTCATGTCCTGGTGATGCAAGTCCCCGCCCCCGTCCCCCAGCTCCTGTGTGCGCGCAGCCTGTTGAACGGTTGTGACTGGTACATGGGAGATCATTAGGGCCAATTAGCATATTACCTCTTTATATATATAGATTCTTGTACTCATTTTGGTCTTTGTTGTTTTTTCTAGTTTCTTTAAATGTAAAGTTAGATTGTTTATTTGACATTTTTCTTGTTTCTTGAGATAGGCCTGCAATGCTATAAATTTCCCTTTTAGGACTACTTTTGCTGTGTCCCATAGATTTGGGGTTCTTGTGTTCTCATTTTCATCTGTTTTCAGGTATCTTTTGATTATTTTTTTGTGATATCATTGTTAACCCCTTCATTGTTTAGTAACATGTTATTTAGCTTCCATATCTTTGTGTGTTTTTCATTTTTTTTCTTCAATTGATTTCTGGTTTCATACCATTGTCGACAAAAGGATGCTTGATAAAATTTTAATCTTCTTAAATGTATTGAGATGATTTTGTGTCTTAACATGTGATCTATCCTGGAAAATGTTCCATGTGTACTTGAAAAGAATGTATATTCTGCTGCTTTGGGATGCAATTCTCTGACGATATTAATGAAATCCATCTGGTCTAGCCTGGCCAGAGTGGCTCAGTTGGTTGAGTGTCATCCTGTGCACTTAAGGTTCCTGGTTTGATTCCCAGTCAGGGAACATACCTGGGTTGTGGGTTCGATCCTTGGTCAGGGTACATACGGAAGGCAACTGATCAATGTTTCTCACGTCAATGTTTTTCTCTCTCTTTCTCTCTCTTCCTCTCTCTAAGCATGTTCTCGAGTGGGGATTAAAAATAAATAAACTTTAAAAAAACAGCCCTAGCCAGTTTGGCTCAGTGGATAGAGCATCAGCCTGTGGACTGAAGGGCCCTGGGTTTGATTCCAGTCAAGGGTACATGCCTGGGTTGCAGGCTCGATCCCCAGTAGGGGGAGTGCAGGAGGCAGCCAATCAATGATTCTCTTTCATCATTGATGTTTCTATCTGTCTTTCCCTTTCCCTTTCTCTCTGAAATAAATAAAAATATAGTTAAAAAATAAAATAAAAATCCTTCTGTGCTGTTTCCTAGTTGATTTTCTGTCAGAAAGATCTATCCATTGATGTCAATTAGGTGTTAAAATCCCCTACTATAACTGTATTACTGTTGATTTCTTCCTTTATATTCATTAAGATTTGCTTTATATATTTTGGTGCTCCTGTGTTCGGTGTATAAATATTTACAAGGGTTATATCCTCTTGTTGGATTGATATCTATATCAATATGTACTGTCCTCTTTTATCTCTTATTATAGCCTTTGTTTTTAAGTCTATTTTGTCTGATATAAGAATTGCTATCCTAGCTTTTTTCTTTCATTTTCATTTTCATGAAATATCATTGCCCATCTCTTTACTTTGAGTCTGTGTGTATTATTTGTTCTGAGATACGTCTCTTATGGACAGTATATCTACACTAATAAAAGAGAAAAATGGTAATTGGCGTACGACAATACCCTTTTCATTGGCTAATCAGGGCTATATGCAAATTAACTGCCAACTATGATTGGCAGTTAACTGCCAACTAAGATTGGCAGTTAACTGCCAACAAGATGGCGGTTACTTTGCATATGTAGGCACAATGCAGGGAGGCGAAAGGGAAAGCAGGAAGAAGCCCCCTGCCACTGACAGTGATCGGAAACCCAGGGGGGAGCTAAGAGCTGGGGGGCAGGGCAAAGGCGGGGCCGCCTTTGCCCTGCCCCCCAGCCATGATCGGAGAATCAGGCGCCTTTGCCGCCCTGGCCAGTGATAGCAGGAAGTAGGGGTGGAGCCAGCGATGGGAGCTGGACACGGTCAAAGCTGGCAGTCCCGGGAGCTAGGGGTCCCTTGCCTGGGCCTAAAGTGGAGCCCACGATCGCGGGGCCGCTGCAGCTGCGGGTCCCCGCTGCCCGAGCCGGACGCCTCAGCCAGAGGTGTTAGGCCTGGGCAGGGGCGGAGCCTGCAACCACGGGGAGCTGGGGGTCCCCTGCCCAGGCCTGACACCTCTGCCGGAGGCCTCAGGTCTGGTCAAGGGGCCGATCCGGTGATTGGTGATCGGAGGGTGATGAGGGTCAACTCCTCTGGCCGAGGCATCAGGCCTGGATGGGGGGCGGAGCCGGGGATTGGGGGGATATAATGGTCCCCTTGCCTAGGCCTGAAGCCTGGGTCAGAGGCGTCAGGCTTGGGCGGGGGGTGGAGCAAGCGATCAGAGGGAGATGGGGGTCCCCTGCCCGATCAGAGGGAGATGGGGGTCCCCTGCCCAGGCATGATTCCTGGGCCAGAGGCCTCAGGCCTGGGCGGGGGCCAGAGCCAGTGATCAGGGGAGATGGGGGTCCCCTGTCCAAGCCTGACATCTCTGGCGGAGGCGTCAGGCCTGGGCAAGGGGCCGATCAGGCGATCAGAGGGTGATGGGGGTCTACGCCTCTGGCTGAGGCATCAGGCCTGGGCAAGGGGCAGAGCCAGCAATCGGAGGGGTCTGGGGGTCCCCTGCCCAGGCCTGATGCCTGGGCCAGAGGCATCAGGCCTGGGCTGGGGGCAGAACCAGTGATGGGGGGAAATGAGGGTCCCCTGCCCAGGCCTGACGCCTCTGTCAGAGGCGCCAGGCCTGGGCAAGGGGCCGATCCTGCGATTGGAGGGTGATGGGGGTCAACGCCTGAGGGCTCCCAGTATGTGCGAGGGGGCAGGCTGGGCTGAGGGACACTCCCCCCCCCCCCACGCCCAGTGCACGAATTTCGTGCACCGGGCCCCTAGTGTGTGTGCGTGTGTGTGTGTATATATATATATATATATATATATATATATATATATATATATATATATATCTCGATCTTGTTTGCTTATCCACTCAGCTACCCTGTGTTGTTTGATTGGATCATTTAGGTCACTTACATTTCAAGTGATTATTGATAGGTATGTATTTATTGCCATTTTATCTTTATAACTATGTTCATCTGTGGGTTTTCTTTTTCTTCTTCTTCTTAAAGAAGATCCTTTAACATTTTCTGTAATGCTGATTTGGTGATAATAAACTCCTTTCGCTTTTTCTTCTCTGGAAGCTCTTTATCTCTCCTTCAATTTTAATTTTTTGTTGTTGTTTTAAATCCTTACCCAATGATATTTCTCCATTGATTTTTACAAAAAGTGGAAGGGTGGGAGGGAGAGAGAGAAACATGGATGTGAGAGAGACACATCGCTTGGTTGCCTCCTGAACAAGCCCCGACTGGAGTCGGGATCTAATCTATAACCCAGGTACGTGCCCTTGACCAGGAATTGCACCCGCGACCTTTTGATCTGAGGGCTGATGCTCTAACCCCTGAGAGAAACCGGCCAGGGCTTAGTTTAATTTTTTAAAATTTTATTGATTTTCTTTTTGAGAGAGTAAGGGAGAGTGAAAGCAATGTGAGAGAGAAACATTGATCAGTTGCCTCTCACACACACCCCAGCCAGGAATTGAACCTACAACCTGGATATGCCCTGACTGGGAATTGAACCCACCACCTTTTGCTGTATGGGACAATGTTCCAACCAACTGAGTCACACCAGCCAGGGCTTTCCTTCGATTTTAAATAATAGCCTTGCTAGGTAAAGTAGTCTTATTGTGTGTCCTTGATTTTCATCACTTTGAATATTTTCTGCTGATCCTTTCTGGTCTGAAATGTTTCTGTTGAGAAATCTTCTCATAGTCTTATGGGAGCTCCCTTGTAAGTAATTAACTATCTTTCTCTTGATGCTTTTAAGATTTTCCTTTTGTCTTTAACGTTTGCCATTTCAAATATGTTATGTCTTGTGTGGGCCTCTCTGGGTATGTCTTGTTTGGGACTCTCTGCACTTCCTGGACTTGTGTCTTTTCTTTCACTAGGTTAAAGAAGGTTTCAGTCATTATTTCTTCAAATAGGTTTTCAATTCTTCTTCTGGTACTTCGATTATGCAGATTTTGTTAATCCTCACCTGAGGATATTTGTTCCATTGAGTTTTAGAGAGAGAGGAAGGGAGGAAGGGAGGGGAAGAGCGAGAGAGAGAGAGAGAGAGAGAGAGAGAGAGAGAGAGAGAGAGAAACTTTGATGTGAAAGAGACACATCAATTGGTTGCCTCCCACATGCACCCCGACAGGGGATGGAACCTGCAGCCCAGGTACATGTCCTTGACCAGAGTTGAACCTGCTAACCTTTGGTGCATGAGCTGACACTCTAACCACTGAGAACACTGGCCAGGGCTAAACTTGTTTTTTAAAAAGCTTTTTTCTTTTACTGCTCTGATTCAGTGTTTTTGCTATCTTGCCCTCCAAATGGCTGATTTGATCCTCTGCTTCATTTAACCTACTGTTTATTCCTTCTAGTATATTCTTCAATTCTTGTATTTTTCATTTCTGACTGGTTCTTTTTAAAAAATATATATTTTATTGATTTTTTACAGAGAGGAAGGGAGAGGGATAGAGAGTGAGAAACATCGATGAGAGAGAAACATCGATCAGCTGCCTCCCGCACATGTTCCACTGGGGATGTGCCCGCAACCAAGGCACATGCCCTTGACTGGAATCGATACCAGGACTTCTCAGTCCGCAGGCTGACGCTCTATCCACTGAGCCAAACCGGTGCTGGCTGACTGGTTCTTTTTTATGGTTTCTATGTCCATTTTCCTGCTGTTGAAGTTCTCACTAAGTTCTTTGAGCATCCTTATAACCATGTTTCTTGAACTCTATATCTGATAAATGGCTTGTCCACATTTCATTTAGCTTTATTTTCTGGAGATTTTTCCTGTTCTTTCATTTGGGGCATGTTTCTTTGTCTCTCCATTTGGGCTACCTCTTGGTGTTTGTGTCTGTGTGTTAGGTAGATCTGCTATGACTCCCAGTGATGATAGGGTGGCCTTGTGTAGTAGATGTCCTAGGGGACCCAGTAGTAAAATCTCTTTGGTCACCTATGCTGGGTGCGCCAGGAGTGTCCCTTGTGTAGGTTATGTGGGCCGTCCTGTTGTAATTGAGTCTTCATTGTTTTTGGCCCACTCATGCTTGGGGTCGACCTCAGGATGGCTAACTGTGAGGATCAACCCCAACCATGGTTTAGGGGTGCTGTGCAGGTGCTGACCTCACAAAGCAGATTCTCCACAGCAAGGTCTGATGCCTGCCAAGATCCCCCTTTGGCTATGTCTCTTGCGAAGCTTATTTGATCCTGCTCTGATGTTTTCTAAAGCTGGCCACTGTGTGTGCTGGTTCTGGACCCTCTTAGGATGGACTCGGGTGCATGTCAGTGTCAGATGTGGCCTGTCACTGGCCCTGGGCCACCTGTTTGGAGCTACGAAGTGATCCACATTTTGTGGCTGCCTCGGCTGGGCCGCGGTGTGTGTGGGAAGGACCAAGATGAGCACCAAGTTTGGTTTTTACCTGCCCAGGCCTGGGGGCAGATCAACAAAATTCCCAAGGACCCCTGAGATTCACCTCCATCTGCCTTTGCCTGCATGGTGCCGATTAGGTTCAGTTACAGAAAAAACCTCTGGCAGGATTCAGGTTGCATGAGGCAGGTTCTCAGTGAGTTACCAGGTAATGGCGAATGATGTTCACCAGACTGATGCAGGTTCAAACTCCTTACCAGTGCTGGGCCTGAGGCCACTCAGCAGAAGTCCCAGGTTGCACCAAGTCTAGCTGCCACCAGTTGGGTGCCCACATACCTTTGTGGTGGGCGAGGTCTCAGGGAATTATCAGGATGAGGCCAGCAGAGGTTATCAGGCCCAAACAGGCCATGATTTGGCCATGAAGGGAGGGCTCTGCACCCGTCAGGGGGGTGAGGGAAAATGGTCATGTCCCAGAGCCACACAACTCAGTCTGTCCCCAATTCTGCCTGCACCTCATGGAGCATCCGAGCTTGGCAGGGTGGGGCCATCAGGAATCAGGAAGGTGGGCTGGTGGGAGCTTGGGTGTTGGGGCCAGTGGATCTCCTGTGAGGGGGTGGTGCCAGTGTGCTCATGGGAAGGTGGGGAGAAAGGGCCCCACCCCAGAGCCACATAACTCCGTCACTGATACCCTTTGAGTCTGCCTGGACCTCCACACCACAGGCCTAGTCAGCTGACTCCCTCGCAGGGCATGAACTTTGCAGGGTGGGGCAACAAGGAATTTGGAGGGTGGGCCTATTGCATTCCTCAAGGCTGAAGTCCTAAAGAGGGGAATTCTCCACCCAAGAAAGATGGCATCTTTGGTGTGGGAGAGGGACTCAGCACAGGGATCCTGGTGGCTATCCCTTCAGCTCACCCCCCGGAGTCACAAACCCCAGTCTCTCATCACACAACTCTAGTCCGCTCTGCCTTCCCTCTGCTGGAGCTCAGAGTGAGTGGCTGTGAACAAAATTTTGTGTACTTGGCCTTTTAGAGGGCACCTGTGTCTTTATCATCTCTCCCTCGTGAAGAGAAATCCCTGCTGATTTTCACAGCCAGATGTTATATGGATGCTTCTTCTGGCTCTGGTGTTCTGGGCTGGGGAGACTGGCATGGGCTTGATACCCCTCGCTCCTCAGGGAGAACCTTTGCCACTGAAATATCCCTCCAGAATCCCAGCAGCAGCCTGTGGGAGCGGCATCCTTTTCACATCTACGTCTTTCCTACCAGTCTTCTTGTGGCTTCTTCTATAAATCCATGGTTATAAGACTTCTGTTCAGCTAGTCTGCAGTTGGTTATTCAGGTTGATTGTTCCACATTTTAGTTGTAATTCCAGTTTGGTCCTGGGAGAACATGAGAGTAGCTTCCACTGACTCTGCGGCCATCTTGGATCGTCCTCTGTAATATATATATATCATGACATGTAAGCTTATTCCAGGCATAAATTAGATTTTTATTAGGAATTTATTATAACTAAGAGTCATTTTTTCAGCATCAGGAAATCTGCTGTCACAGGCTTGCTGAGACTGCAGTGGTCAGGACGATGACTCCTCAGCCTCCACCCTATAGAATAAGGCAAAGTACCTGGTCTTGAGGCTCAGCCTTCATTTTCATCCCTGTGTTCGCCAGTCAACTTTCCAAATATAAGATATTACTGCACCCTCATGTTTCCTCATGCTCCTGATTTTTTTACTCCTCATTTAGCTCTCCATAGCTCCCCAACCCATGCCCCCGAACTCCTCCTTCACACCTCTGTGAACCCACCTCCCAAGCAGTTCCCATCCTGACCTAGAATGCTCTGGAACTTCTGCCCCATAATCTTTGATTGCCCTCTCTCCTCACGCTCTCTGAGTGATTGTATTTCTCTGCCTCTGCCCTGATTGAAACACAGACCTCACTGAGAATATCTGAGAACACCTGAGCCCACTGGTTTTTGAAGGGCCAGGCCCTGCCTCCTCTTCACTCTTGTCCAAATTCTTGCTTCCTTAAGATTTCAAACATTTGACTTTACCCACCTCCACACACCTGTATATGCATCGACTTTCTTATTCACTGAAGCCATCACTCCCAGTGATGCAAAAAATGTCCCGCCATGTGTATGAATGGCTTCCACACCCACATGCATGACTTCGGCCTCTCTGTTCACTCCACTGCTCCACTAGGACTGCACAGTCCACACAGGGGTACTTGGTGACCCTGCCTCTACTCCATGCTGACCACCCACCCTCACATCCTGACCTGGTCATTATCAACCACCCCTGTTCTCTTATCAGAAACTCCTCTCCACCTAGGCTTTCTAATTACTCCAATAAGAGACGTCTCTGACCCCCATAAAAATCCCCTGTCTATTGGACCTACTAGTTTCTCCTAACCTTGCAGCTCTCTCTTTCCTTTACCTCTCTTCCTAATCATCTTAGATCCCATGATTCAGCATCGCCCGCACATACACACACCCCTGCCTGTCCTCACAGACAACTTTCTCTCTTCCTTCCAGAGAAAACCCTTTAGACTTTTCTCTACTGAACCAAACCGTAGTCCCTCTTCTTTCTTCCCTCTTTTTACAACAGAGAGCTTGTTGCTATCCTAGGCCAGGGTTTCTCAGCCTCAGCACTAGTAATATCTGGGGCCAGATCACTCTATTGTGGGGCTGTGCTGTGTATTACAGGATGTTTAGCAGTATTCCTGGCCTCTAGCAACTAGGGGATGCCAGCAGCAAGCCCAGTTGTGACACCAAAAATGTCTCCAGACATTGCCAAAGACACTTTGTTGGGGGTGGGGTGCAAAGTGTCCCTGGTTGAGAACCACAAGTCTAGGTTCATCATTCCACCTGGTACCTCCCTCTCACATACGTACAATACTCTCAGGAATCATTTGGTATAAAATATCTTCTCTCTTTTGCATAGTCAGCAGCCCCCTCTCAACTGGATTCTTTTCATAAATATTTAAACATACTGAAGTTTCTGCCATCTTCAAAAATATCTCCCCTCAACACTTCCACCCTCAGACACCAACACCTCTCTTCTCCTGCCACATCTTGCAAGAGATGGTTATTCTCCCTGCCTCCATATCTCTTTCCTCATTTGATTTTTACTCCCTCAAATATGACCCATTCTATCCTGTAGCTTTCATTTAAGTGACTTCCCTGTCAATATATGCAGCGGACCTTTTCAGCTCGACGTAAGGCACATGGGAGGAAAACCATATAGAGCAGTGGTTCTCAACCTTCCTGATGCCGCGACCCTTTAATACAGTTCCTCGTGTTGTGGTGACCCCCAACCATAAAATTATTTTCGTTGCTACTTCATAACTGTAATTTTGCTAGTTATGAATCGTAATGTAAATATCTGATATGCAGGATGTATTTTCATTGTTACAAATTGAACATCATTAAAGCATAGTGATTAATCACAAAAACAATATGTAGTTATATATGTGTTTTTTGATGGTCTTAGGCAACCCCTGTGAAAGGGTCGTTCGACCCCCAAAGGGGTCGCGACCCACAGGTTGAGAACCGCTGACATAGAGGGAAATGAAGATGCTGAGTTTGGTCTTGACCCTGTTGGGTTCCAGGGGTCTCAGAGGCACCTAGAGGAGGTGTTAGTGGATATTGGGGCAAGGAGGGCTGTAGTGACAGGAAAGGTCTAGACGGGGGCATACATGCCTGGGCCGCTGGCGGCATAGCTAGAGGATACGGTGTGTGAGCATGTATGTGTGTAACAATGCTATAGGTGTGATGAGGTCCCTTGAAAAGTGGGGTGGTGGCGTCTAGAGGGTTCTTTTTGAACTTTAGGGTACTTCAGAATGACGATGAAGGGCTTGAAAAATGCAGATTCATGAGACCCTTCCCCAGAGTTGTTAGTACAGTAAAAACGGAATAGCTTGCATGGCTAGGAGAATTTGCATTTCTACCCAGCTACCAGACGACACTGAATCTATTGGTCCGAATGCCACACTGTGAGAACCACTGATCTAGCGTAAGGAGAGGGGGACCAGGGCTCGACTGGGGCGCTCCAACATTTATTAAGCCGTGAGCAGAGGTGAGACCTTGAGGGAGACAGGAAGTTTGGAAAAACAAAAGACCACCCCAGCCTGCTGATGGAGAGCGGCCGCAGGTGAAGATGCAGCGGTCCCAGGACTACATCTCCCAGACTGCCCCGCGCCGGCTCGTGCCCGCCCCCTTCAGGCGGCACCAGCGGCGCCGGGAGCATCCCTGTCACTTTTCGCGGAGCATCCCTGAGCGCGGGAGCCGAGCGAGACCGGTGAGTGGGCGCCGCGCTGGCCGCCGGCGGCTCTACGCCGCAGCCTCGTCGTCTTCCCGGGCCGGCGGGCAAGCGCGAAGCCCGGGGTCCGGACGCGGGGGCGCAGGGCTGTCCCTGGGAGAGGGAGGGCGGGCAGCGGTGGGTGCCGCGGCGGCCCCGGCTCCCCAACCTTCCCCGACGCCCTCTTCTCCACCCTCCCGCCCGCCCGGGGGGTTCTGCCTCCAGCCCGGGACGAACGTCCAGCCCCGTCCTGCCCACCCAGCCGGGGGCGCGAGGCCGGGCCGCAGGCGGCAGCGGCCGGTGGGCGTCCTCTCCGCGCCCGCCCGTGGTTTGGCGCAGGAGCCCAGGACCGAGGACCCGGGGACTCGCGGCGATTGCGGCCGGAGAGGCGCCCCCGCCCTCGCTGTGGTGGGACAGGTGCGTGGGCGCACCAGCCGGGGCCCCCAGCCCTCCTGGGGTGTCCGGGGTGCGGTGTGATGTCCGCGATCCAAGCCTTGGCCGGCCCGGTAGGGGCGCGGGCTGCGCCCCGGGGTCAGAGGGATGCGCGGCGCCGAGCCCCCGGCGCGCTCCGGGGACCTGGACGTTGGTGCTGCGAGGCTGTCGGGAGCGTAGGAACAGCCTCCTTCTCAAATGCCTTGAAAGCAAAATTCGTTTTATGTGCTCATATTTTAAAGGCAGTGTGACCCGAATGTCTTAGTTTTATTTTGTGGAGCTGCGTTTGCCGGTGCGCACGTTTATGTAATGAGCCGTTCTCGCTGAAAGATGCGGCTGGGAAGGTGCTCTCCTCGCCCTCTGCCGGGGGCTGTGTCGGCGGGCGGCGGGCGTCCCACAGCGACTGCGCCAGCTGCAGGCAGGAGATAACGTGTTTTAGAACAAATTTCGGGTTCGGAAGATTTTTGTTATCCAGTTTCAAATACGATGTCATTTCAGCACTAAGATGTGGGGGAAGGGCGAACAGGAGCGTGTCAGTCCTAGTGTCTTGCTCCACAGAGAAGACCTTGCAGGGCGCTCGCGCAGAGCAAGCGCCTCTAGCTGGGGAGCCAGCACTGGCGCGCGATGAGCTCCCACGGAAACGCTGCCGGTTCTAACAGTTTGTCAGTTGATTTGTTGGGCTGTTCTAGGCAGACAGTCCTGTCTTCTACTAAGAAGCAATAGTTACCTCTTCCTAACATTTGTGCTTCTTATTTCTTGTCTTCCAACCACCACCCTCTCTACAGAGTTGCCCATTAACGTTAAGTAGGATATTTTTGTTTTAGGCTTGATTTTAGGGGAATGCTCCCACTGTATCTTCATTAGCATATTCTTTGTCATATTAAGTAAGTTTCCATTTATGTCTAATTACAAAGAATTTTAAAAGTCAGGGTTACGTGTTGATTTCCTCCCCCCCCCCATGCTTTTACATAATATGTATTGATATGACCATGTAGTTTTCTTCTTAAAATTATTAACATAGGTGATTATACTTGCTAGAGAGTCTGTCTCTAAAATCCTAGGATAATTTAAAATGCTCTATTGGGTTGTATGATAGATTCAAGTCGCTAACATTTTATTTAGGATTTTGGTACCCAGTCACCTCCCATTTGGCTTAGCTCTTCAAATTAAACATTATTGCTGTTATTATTATTTTCTAAGTCAGTAATTATTAGCTTTAATTACCTGTTTACTATTTTCTTCATTCCTTTTTTTTTTTAAGAGAGAGAGAGAGGAAGGGAGAGGGAGAGACAGAAAGAGAGAAAACATCAGTGTGATGTGAGAGAGACACATTGATTGGTTGCCTCCACACGCCCTGATAAGGACCGGGTATTGAGCCTGCGACCAAGGTACGTGACCTTGACCAAAATCGAACCCAGGACCCTTCACATTTTCTGTTTCTTCTTGATTCAGTCTTGGAAGACTGTATGTTTCTAGGAATATATTCATTTTCTCCAGATTGTCCAATTTGTTGGCATGTAGTTTTTTATAATGTTTTCTTACAATCCTTTGTATTTCTGTGGTGTCTGTTGTCACTTCTCTTCTTTCATGATTATATTTTTTTGGGTCCTCTCTCTTTTTTTCTTGAAGAATCTAATTAAAGGTGTGTTTTTCTCTTTTTTCCTTCAAGGAACCAGTTCTTTGTATTGTTGAACTTTTGTATTTTTTTTTACCCTATTTTGTTTATTTTTTCTTTGATTTTTATTATTTTCTTCCTTCTACTTATTTTGTTGTTCTTTTCTATTTCCTTTAGATATAGGGTTAGATTGTTAGAGTTTCTTTGTTTCTTGATGTAGGCCTATACTGCTGTGAATTTCCCTCTTAAGTCTGCTCTCAATGTGTTCCATAAATTTTGGGTCATTGTGTTTTCATTTTCATTTGTCACAACGTATCTTTTGATTTCTTTCTTTACCTCATTGTTAACCCAGTCATTGTTTAGTTGCATGTTCTTACTTAATGTTTGTCCTTTTTTTTGTTAATCCTCACCCAAGGATATTTTTCCCATTGATTTTAGAGGGAGGGAAGAGAGAGAGGAAGAGGGGGAAAGAGACAGAGAGAGGACACATTGATTGGTAGCCTCCCGCATGTGCCCTGACCAGGGGCCCTGGATTGAACCTACAACCTAGGTACATGCCCTTGACTGGAAATCGAACCTATGGCCCTTGGGTGCATGTGCCAATGCCCTAACTGTTAAATAGGGCATGATCTCCCCCGTGAGTGTGCAGAGGGAGTGTGGTGTGGCCCACGAGAGAGGAAGGGTGAGTGACAGAGCACAAGTCCAAAGGGGACTGTTTAGGGCAGGCGTCCCTGCTGCTAAACAAATCACCATGAGAAATGAGAGGTGACCCTCCGGACTGGGCATCCCCAATCCAGAAGGACCCAAGTCAAATGGCCGAGGAGGCTTCTGGCCCAGCGCTAGGACTTTTGAGACGAGAGACTTTCAAGAAGTCAGTGAGAGAGAGTGGGCAGAGGACCCGAGACGAGGGGAATTGTGGGACGTCACTCACCTAGAGGAGACTGGCCGGTGTGGGATGGAGGGTCAGCAATGGAGGAGAAGAGATTCCCGATCCGCGTCCTCCTTGGCTGGTTCAGGAGGGCCCATAAGGGAGGGAGGCCTGATCGAGGCCGGCAATCGAGTCACCCGAGAAGGATTTGGAGGTAAGCCCAGGTCGAGCTGCCGCTGCCTGCAGCTCTCAAAGTAGCAAACTCGGGGTGACCGAAGCTGGGGCAATGGCCCCCCATCCCCGTGGAACCCTCCCAGGTTTCGGCACCAAATGTTAGGGTCACCAGAAGAGAAATGCACAAGTCCAAACTGGTAAGGGATGATACTAGAGGCCTGATGCACGAAATTCATGCAAGGGACTAGCCGTGGGCAAACTATGGCCCGTGGGCTGGATCCGGCCCGTTTGAAATGAATAAAACTAAAAAAAAAAAGACCATACCCTTTTATGTAATGATGTTTACTTGAATTTATATTAGTTCACACAAACACTCCATCCATGCTTTTGTTCCGGCCCTCCGGTCCAGTTTAAGAACCCATTGTGGCCCTCGAGTCAAAAAGTTTGCCCACCCCTGGCTAGGCCCACGTAGCCCCTCACCACCTTGGCTTCGTCTGGAAGGTCGTCTGGAAAGATGTCTGGATGGTCGTTCTGCTGTTCGGTCTAATTAGCATAATAGCTCTTTATTATATAGGATTAGGTCATCTGGATATCAGAGGGGCTGAGCCCTCAAATGGTGCCAGCCCCCAAAGACAGGGAGTCAGGTTTTTTAAAGGACTCTAGGTGGGCTTTTCTGGGCGGAGGATTCTCTGTGCAGGTCCGAAGCTCTGGAGGGGAGAGATAATGGTCTAAGCAAGTGGAACGTCCATTGTGAAGTGGCCTAAAGGGGAGTTCCCAGGGGCGGGATATCGATTCAGTTATTTGATCAGACCTAACACTAACCACTTGATAACACCGGCCAGGGCTATTTGTCTTTTTGCTTTTGTTAAGTGTGGTAAAATACACATAATATAGAATTTATCACCTTAATCATTTTTTAAGTTCACTAGTGTTAAGTATAGTGACATTCTTTGCAGTCAATCTCCAGAACTTTTCTGTCTTGCAGAATCGGATCTCTATACCCATTAAACAGCAACAGCTCCTGGTATCACTATTCTACTTCCTGTCTGTGTGATTTTGGCTACTTAAGTACCTCATATAAGTGGAATCATAAGTATTTGTCTTTTTCTGACTGGCTTATTTAAGTGAGCATAATATCTGAAGACTCATTCATGTTGTAGCACAAAGAATATATGTACTTGTAAATGTAATAGATATTAAAAGTTGTCCTTCATAGCAGTTATCAATATATATCCTAGTAGCAAAAATGCTAATTTCCTTACAGTCTCACTAACATGGTGATGTTAACATGCCATGCTGATAGGTAAAATATATTCATAATTTTAATTTGCATTTCCTTTATGAAGAGTAAGGTTGAGCATCATATATGTTGAAGAGCAATCTGTATTTCCTGTGAATTGTGTATTGCCTTTGCACATTTTTATTTGGGGTTAATGGTGTTTTTTTTCTTGGGTTTGTAGGAATCCTTTACATATAAAATATCACTCTTTCTCTGGATATGAGTAAATGTATCAGTTCACTCAGTGGTGTTTATTTAACTGTGTTTGTGCTGTGTTTAAGTATTCAGAAAGATTTGGTTTTATGTAGTTGGTATTTTTCTTTAATAGCTCTTGCATTTTCCTATTATAAACAGAAAAACCTTCCCCATTCTGACTGTAAAGATTCTCCTGTGTTTTCTTTTGCTGGTTACTTCAGGTTCTTCTTTGAAGTATTTGGTATTGCTGGAGTCTTTTTTGGGATAAGGGTTAAAGCAGGGTGCTCACCTATACTTTTTCCAGATGCCTGCGCAGCTGTCTCACACCATTTATTGATTCCATCCATCCTTTCCTTTGGAATACCAGCTTTATCAGTATATTAAATTCCTGCGTGTGTTTGGACCTAGTTCTTCTTCTTTTTTTTATTTTTATTCTGTGGTTCATCTGTTTGTCTATTTATGTACCACTATCAAAACTTCAAAAAATCTAGGCTTATAATATATATATTTGTTGTTGTTGTTGTTGTTGTTAATCCTCACCCGAGGATATTTTTTCCACTGATTTAGAGAGAGTGGAAGGAAGGGAGGGAGGGAGGGGAGAGAGACAGAGAGACAGAGAAAGGAGAGAGAGAAAAAAACATCGATGTGAGAGAGACAAATCGATTGGTTGCCTCCTGCGCATGTTCAGACCGCGGCCAGGATCCAACCAGCAACCGAGGTACATGCCTTGGACCCAGAATCAAACCTGCGGCCTTCAGTGTGTGGGCTGATGCTCTAACCTCTGAGCAACATGGGCCAGGGCTAGGCTTATAATATTTTTTTAAATACTAATTTAATAAAATTATTTTGGAGAGAAGTCATGTTGAAATATTTTAGTAATATCTTCACAGTGATGTTCTGGATGATTCTTCTGGGCATAATCTGCTCATTGTTACTTGATAGGATTACTTGCTTTGAATTGATTTTGCTGGTGGAACTAAGGACTGTCGGTTGGTTATTCTACATGCTCTTTCCCCTGCTCCCCAGCGATAGAGGAAACGAATACAGATTGGAAGAGGAAGCTCGGATTTCCAGTAGCATCTCCATCCACTGCAACGGTTGCTCCATACATTTCTCAAATCAAAGAAACAAGGCAGGGTGCTTGTCCCCTCTGCGAGGAAGGGCTCCTGCGAGCCTTCTGCCCCCACCAGAAAGCAGCCCTTTTTAGCTCAGTTACAAAAGAAAGAAGTCCTGTGACTTTGTGATTAAAAACTTCTATCAACCCTCCCCCCAAATAAGTGCAACTTAAGAAGGTGCAACAAACCGTTTAAACCCATATACAGCAGCTGCTCAAACACCTTTTACCCGGTCCAGTTTGCAATTCAAAAAAATTATTTTTCTTGGTTGCAATTTCCCCCCCCTCTTCATTCGCAACTGTGAGAAACAGTGACCAGCAGTCCCCCAGACTCACATTTGCTATAATGTTAAAAGCTGCCAGGAAAGAAAAAAAAAAAAAGAACAACTCTTGTTCCAAATGACTTAAAAACTATTTTAAGCAGTTTAAAAAGCAACCGGTAAAAACCCTTGAGCATAAAATATGAAATATGATTTTGGTTTAAATGAAGAGCAAAGTCTCCTTGTTGTTTACAGTAAAAAAACACCAGCTGAACACTCAGTTTATGCCGTTCAGGTGGGGGTTAAATAAACGGAAAGGTACTGTATGGCAACTGCAAGAATGAAACCAACGAGACCTGCGCATCACCACCATCAGTATTGCAAGGAATGTAAAAAAAGCGCTTTTAATAAATAAACCTAGATGTAGGCATCGTGTCAATACCTTCTGGACACGTAATTGTTGTTCTGGACTATTTTGACACTAATTCAGGCTCATCCTTGATATTTTCAAGTTAGTAAGCATCCCGTTTTAGTGAAACTGGTCATGGATATTCTCCAGGAAAAAAAAATAGTACTATTTTTTAGACAGATGAATGCATAAGCTGGTAAAGAGGAACTTTCTTTTTTAATTTAAAAATGTTTAAATTATTTTTTATTTTTAAAAATCCTTACCCGAGGATGATTTTTTCATTGATTTTAGAGAGTTAGGAAGGGAGGGAGGGAGGGAGGGAGGGAAAGAGGAAGAGAGTGAGGGGGGAGAAAAGAGGGAGGGAGAGGAGGAGAGAGAAATATCGATGTGAGAGAGAAACATTGATTGGTTGCCTCCTGCATGCACCCTGACCAGTGCATCGAACCTGCAACTTGGGCATATGCCCTGACCAGGAATTGAACCTGTGACCCTTGGGTACATGGGAGGATGCCCAACCAACCGAGTCACACCAGGCAAGGCAAGAGGAACTTTTTCAGGCATATTTTCAGAGTTATAGAAGCATGTCTTTGTGGTTATGATCTTATAGCACAGTAT
Organism: Myotis daubentonii; assembly: GCF_963259705.1. NCBI lineage: Eukaryota > Metazoa > Chordata > Mammalia > Chiroptera > Vespertilionidae > Myotis > Myotis daubentonii. The sequence continues at coordinate 5,053,260 of NC_081855.1, forward strand.
GCCGCAAATAAGCACTTGGGTATTTCTTTAAAAACGTTATAATTTAATTCTGTCTTTAAAAATGTGTATTTAGCCCAGCTGGTGTGGCTCAATAGTTGAGCATTAACTTATTAACCAGGAGGTCACGGTTTGATTCCCAGTCAGGACACATGGCTGGGTTGTGGGTTTGATCCCCAGTGGGGCATGCAGGAGGCAGCCGATCAATGATTCTCTCTCATCATTGATGTTTCTCTCTCTCCCTCTCCCTTCCTCTCTGAAATCAATAAAAAAATATATATTTTTTTATAGATTTTATTGATTTTTTACAGAGAGGAAGGGAGAGAGATAGAGAGTTAGAAACATCGATGAGAGAGAAGCATCGACCAGTTGGGGATGTGCCCGCAACCCAGGTACATGCCCTTGACCGGAATCGAACCTGGGACCCTTCAGTCCACAGGCCGATGCTCTATCCACCGAGCTAAACCGGTTTTGGCAATAAAAACATATTTTTAAATGTATATTTATATAAGCATTTGCTTTAGTGCTTTTTCTTCTTTTAAATTTCATTCTTTTGTTAATTCAGTTTTTAATTGATTATCTACTCTGCTAACTAATGTTCTAGGTACTGATAATCAATGGGGAATGAAACAGACAAGGACCCTCCTCTCCTTGAGTCTGTAATCTAGTGGGGAGATAGGCAATAAATAAGAAAATTTAAGATAGTGATTCGTTTTTATGGAGAAAATAAAGCAGAGGCATGATAGTGAATGGCATTGGGATAATACCTGGTAATGTTTGAGAGACCAGTCGGGAGCCGAAAGCCAGGACTACAGGCTTTATTAAGGGAAAGAGACCTGCGCGCTGTCTCTCAAGGGGAGAGCAGCAACCGTGCAGCGGTGGGCACGCCTTTTGAGGGGCGGAATGGGAAGGAATGGGGGCTCAGTGTACTCGGCGCGAGCTGATTGGTGGCTTAGTGTATGGTCCATACAGGAACAGGGGCTTAGGGTATCTGGCAGGTGTGGATTGGTGGTCCAGTGTATAGTCCATATAAGGTACATGGTTAGTCACTCAGGTATTTCTGGACTGCTGGTTACGCCATACTCTGCCCACCAGTTGGGGAAGGGAGGATCTATCATTCCAGGCTTTTGGAAATAGTAAAAAAAAAATTGAGAGTCCGGGCAAGGTCAGGGGCGAAGGTCAGTCTTCCGTAGCTGCTTCCTGCTAAGAGGGGACATCGTCAGGGGCATCTACCCGGGGTCTCAAAGATTCTGGTGACATAGGTGTCTCTAGGTTCTGAATTCAAGGCCAGATAGATCTCTCCCACCTTCTGGTTGGCGAACGCCTGCATTCTGTTCTGCAAAAAACTAGTGAAACAGCGCATGAGACAGGGGCCAAAGAGCAAGATTAAAAGAATAAACACCAGTGGGCCTAATAGTGGGAGGAACCATGGGGTAAGTGAGCCAAAGATGGCATAACCCCCTTCTAGCTGGTTACGGCGTCTTTGGCCAGTCCTGTCCCAGAGGGATTTAATGTGATCTTTGACAATTCCTGATTCATTCACAAAGTAGCAGCAGTCTTCCCCAAGAAAGACACAGGCACCCCCTTTTTCTGCTGTCAAGAGATCTAAAGTGTGCTGGTTCTGTAGGGCTACTGCTGCTAAGGAGTCTACCTGCCTTTGAAGGGATTCAAGGCAATTGCTAATGATGGAGATATCCTCTGAAAATTCAGCAATTTGTGGTAGAAATGAACAGAGGAGGAAATGCCTCCTACTCCTGTCCCTACTGCAGTGAGGACTCCCGTACCCACTAAGAGGGGAACAAGGGCCGCCCTTTTGTGGTGAGACCTGAGAAGATCAAGAGAGGATTCGAGTTCTCCCTCTGTTCTGATAGAAAGATTGGGGGTTAGGAAGACATAAAGGCAGAGCGAATGTGACAGGTCCTGGGGGACACAGGTGTAGGCTGTAGTCCCACAGAGGAGAAAAATACCCGGTGGAGGGCAGGCTAAGGGAGCGGGTAAATTTATAGATTGTGCACAGTAGTAAGGTGTAGGGGTAGTTGAGGTAGTGGTTTGAGAGGCATTTGTTAAACAAATGTATTTGAGAGGTAGTGTTTTCCGTATTAAAGAGAGAGATATTGTATAGAGTGCGTTGAGGTCTGGTATAGGTAAGAGTTAAGTTAGTGGTCCAATAGGTTGAGATTGGAGTGGCCATGATGAGGGTTCGAGCCAGTGACAGACAAATCCATCAGGATGTAGAGAAGGAGGGATTGATGTTAGAGAGTAGAATCGTGTGTCAGAGGTGACACGCGAACTCATTTTTTTGGTTGATTTTTCTTTGTTAAATGGCATTTAAATATATAAAATATCAAAAATATGAATCTTTGTTTTACTATGGTGGCAAATATCAAAAAATTTCTATATGTGACACGGCACCAGAGTTAAGTTAGGGTTTTTCAAAATGCTGACACGCCGAGCTCAAAAGGTTCGCCATCACTGGAGTAGATGGAAAGTTGTGTTGATGAGGGTGGGCAAAGGAGTAGGTCCAGGGTCCACAGGGTGAGAGAGAATGTTCTTTGGTTGGGGAAGAATAGGTCGGGGATTAATAAAGGTTTTGATAAAGACAATTATACCCTCGGGGTCCCTACCTCCCCCATTTATTCTAATTCCTGCTGGCTGAGTCTGGTTCCAGAGCAGGTCTGCCGGGTTTGATATGGTAAAGCTGACAGGATTACACGTAAGGGGGCCACAGTCCGAGGGGGTCTGAGGTTTACTAGCGGACTAGGTAAAGCACCCGAGTGGCAGTGAGAACATTGCCAGTATGGACAGTAGAACTCCCTACATCGTCACAGTCCCCTTTCTGGTGGTATTTCATACATAGATATTTGTGGTCAGTGGCATAGGCCTGATACCACTCACCACAGCTAGACCACCCGGGACCATGGCCACGCAGGCATCGAAATAGAGTGACACTAGAGGATTTCCCATCCCAGACAGTAGAATTGATGACTCCCTCATCATCCCAAGTCCGTTTCACCTGAAAAAACCAAAAACCTTCATTGGTGCACTCATTGTTAGCTGTCTGTAAGAGGATTATGGTGAGGAGACGAGATATATAAAAGGAATTAAAAAACCTGAGCTTCTTCTGGAGTAAAAAGTTGGAGGGTCCCTTGCCAGGTAAGATCTACTATCCATGAGTGTAAGTCTTCTGGGGAAGCAGATCATGGTCGCCACCAGGACCAGTCCTCCAGGATGCGCTGCAGGAAATAGTAGAATTGAGCCTGTGAGGAGTGATGGGTCATCAGGTCCTGGATGGTGCCACTGAGTCCTCTTCTGGGATGGTGGGAGGCCTGTGGTGAGCCTGAGAGAGGTGGGTCCTGTGGGGGTAGAAGTGTAGGAAGGTGGTGTTTGGTGTAGAGGTTTGCATGGCTTAGCGTGAGAGAGGTGATACCAGCGGTGTATTCCCTGTACCTTTGCTGCCGTGGGGGTGGATAGTATGACTGGGAAAGGCCCCTCCCATGTGGGTGTTAAGGATGCCTTTCCTTTTTTCTTGACATAGACCAAGTCCCCAGGGCCGACTGAGAGATGAGTAGAAGTTGTAGGAAAGGAACGGGGAGATTATCAGCGTGTTGTTCTAAGAGTGCCCTCATATGGGCAAAAGCAGGGAAGTAGTCTCCCGGGGAAGGGGAATTGTCCTCTGAGGTTTGGAGGACAAAAGGCCGCCCATCCATGATCTCGAAGGGGCTTAGAAGTAGTAGTTGTGGCATGGCCCTCAGTCCCATTAGTGCCAGAGGGAGAAGTTCAGTCCACGGCATATGGAGCTCTAAGGAGAGCTTGGTTAGATGTGTCTTTAAGAGATGATTGGCCTTTTCTACTTTACCCGAAGACTGAGGATGGTAGGGGATGTGGAGGTTCCATTTGATGTTTAGCGTTTGAGAGACCAGCTGCCTTATCTGAGAGATGAAAGCCAGGCCATTATCAAATTGAAGAGACATCGGAAAGCCAAAGCGGGGAATGATGGGTGAGGGCTACCACTACTGTTTGAGCATTTTCCTTGCTGGTGGGATAGGCTTCTATCCATCCTGAAAATGTGTCGACTAGAGTGAGGAGATAACGGTATTTCTAATCGGGGGCATGTGTGTGAAGTCTATCTGCCAGTCCTGCCCTGGGAGGTTTCCTCTTATCTGGTGTGTTGGGAAAGAGCGAGGGCGGGCTCCACCCTGAGGAGAGCAGGGATTGCAGATCTCACATGTGCTAGTTATCTCTGTATTAAGGAGGATAAAGACAGAAAAGACAGAAAGCTAGTGACATACAGCAGAAGGGGTTTTTGTCCCACATGGAAAGTATTATGGATTCCCTGGAGTATCTCTATTGCTTGGGCCTGTGGAAGGATGAATTTTCCTGCCTGAATGTACCACCCTTGATTCTGGGCGTAACCTAGATACTTGAGATGTTCTTCTTTTGAGTATTGTGGGGAGATTGTAGGTAAGGCCAGTAGTATTAAGTTAGTTTGAGTGGTTCCTGACTGGGCAACTCTTTTTGCTGTCCTGTCTGCCAGGTTATTGCCAATAGCAATAGGGTCCATAGAATTCTGGTGTCCTTTTCAATGTATGATGGCAGCTGCTTTGGGTAAGGCCTTGCTGTATGTATGGTTGTGTAGGGGATTGCCTTTGGTGGTTAGAAATCCCCGCTCGCGCCATATGCTGGCACCAGAATGAATGATGTGGTATGCATATTTAGAGTCAGTGTAGATATTTATGGACTTGCCAGCCGAGATGGTTAGAGCTGGTAAGGGCTATGAGTTCGGCTTGCTGAGATGTTGTGTTGGGGGGAAGAGGACTAGCTTCTATTATGGATGGATCGCTAGATACTATAGCATATCCTGCTTTATATAGTCCCTCCTTTGTGAGGGTAGAGCTGCCATCGATGTAAAGGGTTTGCTCAGGTGTGGAGAGGGTAGTGGGTGAAACATGAGGAAAGGGAGATATGAACTGAGTAATTGTTTCAATGCAGGAGTGGAGAGGAGGATCTGTTCCAACGGGGAGAAGAGTAGTAGGATTCAAGGGAGAGCAAGGAGTGAGAGAAAACTGGTGGTTTTCAATGAAAACCAGATGGTATGCCTGAAGTCGGGAAGGTGAGAGATGTTGTGTAGCTTTATGGGTCACAAGGTCCTGAAGATGATGAGGGGATTTGATAGTTGTGTGCTGCCCAAAGGTAAGTTTAGAGCTTTCTAGGGCCAGAGTAGCTGCCGCTGCTGGGGCTCTGAGACAAGGGGCCCAGCCTCTACAGGTGGGGTCCAGTTGTTTTGATAGGTAGGCCACTGGGGCAAATGAGGGACCTTTGTTCTGTCCTAGAACCCCCAGAGCCAGGCCATGATTTTCATGAGTGTATGGTATGAATGGCCGTGAGAGGTCCGGAAGGTGTAGTGCTGGGGCCTGGACAAGTGCCGGCTCTAAGGATTTGAAGGTTGATTCTATAGGTTTAGAGGGGTCTAGAGGCTCATTGGGGTCCCCCTTAGTCACCTCATACAGAGGTCTGGCTAGGTTACTGTAATTGGGGATCCAGGATCGGAGAAAGCCAGCCACCCCCAGGAAAGAAAGGAGGTCAGACTTGGTGGTTGGCTTCGGTAAGGAAGAGATAAGGCTTTCATCTCTTTTATCTAGGTCTGCAGTAATCTCCTTCCCGTCCTGTGAAATTCTAACCCCGAGGTATGTTACTACTGACTGGGAGAGCTGAGCCTTGGTTGCTGAGACCCGATAACCACGCTGGGCAAGAAAGTTAAGGAGTAGACACGTGTCCTCCTGGGAGGTTTGCAGATCTGGGCTGCACAGTAGAAGGTCATCTACATATTGTAGGAGAGAGCTTCTGGGCAGCGCCAGATCCCGCAAGTCCTTTGCCAATGCCTGCCCAAAGCAGTGGGGGCTCTCCCTAAACCTCTGGGGCAGAACCGTCCACATGAGCTACTGTGAGTGTCCAGTTCCTGTGTCAGTCCAGGTGAAAGCAAAGAGGTCTTTTTATTTAATTTTATTTATTTATTTATTTATTTATTTATTTATTTTAGTAAATCTTCATCGTTCAGATTATTACATTTGTTCCTCTTTTTTTCCCCTCATAGCTCCCCTCCACCCAGTTCCCACCCCACCCTCTGCCCTTACCCCCCTCCCCCACTGTACTCATCCCTAGGTGCACAATTTTTGTCCAGTCTCTTCCCGAATCTCCCACATCCCTTTCCCCACCAAAAATAGTGAGTCCATTCCCTTTCTATATCCCTGATTCTATTATAATCACCAGTTCATTCTGTTCATCAGATCATTTATTCACTTGATTCTTAGATTCACTTGTTGATAGATGCATATTTGTTGTTCATAATTAGTATCTTTACCTTTTTCTTCTTCTTCCTCTTCTTAAAGGATACCTTTCAGCATTTCATATAATCCTGGTTTGGTGGTGATGAACTCCTTTAGCTTTTCCTTATCTGTGAAGCTCTTTATCTGACCTTCCGTTCTGAATGATAGCTTTGCTGGATAAAGTAATCTTGGTTGTAGGTTCTTGGCATTCATCACTTTGAATATTTCTTGCCACTCCCTTCTGGCCTGCAAAATTTCTGTTGAGAAATCAGCTGACAGTCGTATGGGTATTCCCTTGTAGGTAACTGAGTTTCTTTCTCTTGCTGTTTTTAAGATTCTCTCTTTATCTTTTGCTCTTGGCATTTTAATGATGATGTGTCTTGGTGTGGTCCTCTTTGGATTCCTTTTGTTTGGGGTTCTCCGCGCTTCTTGGACCTGTAAGTCCATTTCTTTCACCAGGTAGGGAAGTTTTCTGTCATTATTTCTTCAAATAGGTTTTTAATATCTTGGTCTCTCTCATCTTCTGGCACCCCTATAATTCTGATGTTGGTACGCTTGAAGCTGTCCCAGAGGCTCCTTACACTATCTTCATATTTTCGGATTCTTTTTTCATTTTGCTTTTCCGGTTGGGTGTTTTTTGCTTCTTCGCATTTCAAATCTTTGCCTTGATTCTTGCGCTCCTCTGGTCTGCTGTTGGGAGTCTGTATAATATTCGTTATTTCAGTCCATGTATGCTTAATTTCTAGTTGGTTCTTTATCATATCATCCAGGGTCTCATTAGATTTCTTGAGGATCTCAGTAGCTTTATCGGCGGCTTCTAGACAGTTCTTGAGAGACCTTAAAAGTGTGGTTCTGAACTTAATATCCTCCATTGACAATTTTGTCCTGTTTCTTTGTCTCCGCATTTTTATGCTTTCTTGGTGCACCCCCTAGTGGTCTTTGTGCGCAGTCTTGTAGTTAAGCCTTGATTGTTGTAGTTAATACTAGGGGGATTTGACCTCCAGGCCAACTGGCTGTGAAAATCAGCTGTGTCTGCAGTGGGAAAACTTCTGTCCTCTAGGGAGGTGCTAATCTAGCCTTTGCCTGAGGCTATCTGGCAAATGGCTCTGCGCAGGGCTTGGGCGGGGCGGGTCCCCGGGGATCTACAGGGCGGGCGGAGGGAGCAGTTATGGCTGCTCTCAGTCCTGTCCCCAGAGGCTCTGCCTCTCAGAGTCCCAGCAATTGCTGCAAACCTCGGAGAGAAAGCTGCCGTCGCGTTCTGACCGATGCTAGACAGTCCCGCTTCTCTCGTTTGAGTCTGGGTCCCTAGAGACTTGCCCAGAACTGGAGCTCAGAGCCTGAGCCTCCCTCCCGATTGAAAACGACAACCGCACCCTCAGCTACCAGCCTGCTCCACGCGTACCTCCGCACTTTTGTATTTTCCGCACTGTGCCTCCTCTGAGTCTCGTATGCTGTTCTCTTTCCTTCTAGTTGAAGATTTTCCCCTCAGCCAGCTTTCCTGTGGTTCTGGGTGATGTCCGTTCCATCTTTTAGTTGCACTTGTGAAGTGGTTGTTCGAGGCAGCTAACTCCGGTGTTTACCTATGCCGCCATCTTGGTTTTCTGGCTGACACTTCTATTCGCAAAGAGGTCTTGACATAGTGAATCTAAAGGGATAGTGAAGAAGGCATCTTTTAGATCAAGGACCATAAAAAAGGAGGACGAAGCGGGAATAGAGGACAGAATGGTATAGGGATTGGACACAACAGGGGCTGTGGCCAGTACTGCCGAGTTGATGGCTCTGAGGTCTTGAACCAGGCGATACGAGCCATTTGGTTTAATAACAGGAAGGATGGGAGTGTTGAAGGGGGAGTTTGTGGGCCTTAGAAGACCTGAATTGAGAAGTTTGGAAATAGTAGGTTTAAGGCTGAGTAGATGTTTGATTGGGACAGGGTATTGGGGGACGAAAGGGAAGAAGTCAGGATTTTTGTGGTGGATAAGGACTGGAGTATGGTGTTTGGCTATGGATGGATTAGAGGTGTCCCAACTATAGGGTGGACTTTATCTGGAGGTAATGGGAGAACAACCGAGGCCAAGTCTGAGTCAGCAGCAGAGACAAGAAAGACGGAGGCCAAGGGTGTGTAGGCAGCGGGACTCAGTGAGACCGTTGCATGGATTTAGATGTCTCTCCCCAGTAAAGGGGTGGGCATTGGGGCATAACTAAGAAGCGGTGTGCGAACTGTATTCCTTTGAAAGCACGGAGTAGGTGTTGAGTTAATAGAGGGATGGTCTTTGTTCACTAGACTCCCATAATAGTAGTGGGAGATGGCGTTAAGGGGCCCGAAAATTCTGGCAAGGTGGAGTAAGTGGCCCCAGTATCAACAAGGAAAGAGACCGGCTTACCTGCTATGTGAAGATTTACCCTGGGCTCCTGATGCGTGATCGCCACCGGGGCCAGAGGCCCAGGGCCCCGTCAGTGCTCTGTTGCCAGTCCCAGCAGATCTGTTAGGGATCGGAGGTGGGGGTTTTCATTAGAGAGGAAGATCCAGCCGCCCTTCTGTGACTGGGGCAATTGACTCCCCAACGCCCCTCCAATTGGCAGTGCGGACATGGGCCGGGACGGGGCCTCGGGTTTGGGCAGTGTCTTGCCCAATGTCCATGTGCTTGCATTTGAAGCAGGCACCCGGTGGGGTTGATGTAGCCTTCCTTTCTGAGTTGGCTTGGAGCCTTGGGATGTGGAGCCCTTAGGGCCTTCGCCAGCATAAGGTAATTTTCCTGGTCTCTTTTTTTAATGTCCTCCTTTTCCTGTTCTTCTCTATTATGGAAGACCTTGAAGGCCCCGTTAAGGAGTTCCCTCTGGGGAGTCTCGGGCCTATCCTCAAGCTTCTTTAGTTTTTTTCTTATGTCTGGGGCTGACTGGGATATAAAATGTGAGTGCAGTAAAGCTGTCCCCGCCGGGGAGGTAGGAGCAATACGGGTACATTTTTGAAGCGCCTGTGAAAGACGTTCAAGGAATTCCCCAGGGTTTTCCTGTGGGCGCTGGGTAATCACCTTCATTCTATCATAATTTACCGCCTTATTAGCCAGCCCGTGAAGAGCCTGGGTAATATAGTCAAGCATATGGTTCCGTGCCTCTCTATTCTGATGCCCAGGTTGGTAGTTCCAGCCGGGATCTTCCCGGGGAACTGCAAGGGTGCCAATAGGATTGGAATTGTTACGAGTGTGGGCCTCATCTGCTATTTGCTGAGCTGTGTCCCAGATCAGTCTTTGTCTGATGGTGTTAGAGAGGAAGTGAGAATAATAAAAATGTCGTGCCAGGTGAGATCATAAGATTGAGTGATGTATTTGAATTCCTTGATGTAGTTATCTGGGTCAGAAGAGAAAGGGCCAAGGCGTTTTTCGATTTGAGAAAATCATGCATCTCTCCATCTTGCATTTTAGTCCTGGTCAAGAGTGACCTTTATGGCTGTGAGGAAGTATATTCATATTACCCTCAACCTGACTTTTATGCTTCGTTGAACCACTTTGCTATATCAATTCTGTGAACTGATATAATGTTAGAAAATAGAAAAAGATGAAAGCTATGAATTTTAATAAATATAAACACCAGTGCACAAATATTACAAAAATTATTGTGAAAATAGTGACAGACTAAGCAGACAAAGTGCATCCTTCTGACTGAAGGTTAGCTGCAGAGCAATGACCAGTGCAAGTATAAATTCCAAATTTAATGGTTATATTAAGAGTGTAACAGGATTTCAGTGAAAATAATTTTACGTTTCATATTTGTGAAATATATGTGAACAAAATTGTTTTGCTTGTTTATTTTGAATTTGGATTTCCAGAGTCCCTTTTGATATACTTTCGTGCCATTTTTCTTTCATTTATTCAACAAATGTTTACTAGGTGCTCTATGCTGGCGCCCTGCAAGGGGGAGAGGTATGCAGTGAGTAGCACAGGGTTTTGCTCTGAAGTAGCCAATGTTTTTACATGTGTGGTTTTCTTCTGGGTCATATCAGTTGGTACTTTACTGCTTGTTTGCCTAGTTCTCCTTTTTCTTACCTATCATGTTTCAGATCAGTAAACTATTTTAAGTCTATGTCATCATTTCAGATTACTTTGTTCTCCAATTTTAAGCATATAATAACAATTATGGTATTAGTCCTTGTTAATATGGACATACTGGTAGACATTCAATTTTTTAAATTTTAGGTACAATACAAAATCACATTCTTATAAAAATTCAAATATAGAGATTAAAATGTGAAAACTCCTGCTTTATAATCTCTACTCCACCTGCCTTTTAAGAGCCATAAACACAAGTTTATGAAAGTGCCTGTTTCCTATATTTTTTCTAGCAATAGTCCAGCCTGGCCGATGTGGCTCACTGGTTGAGAGTCAACCCATGAACCAAGAGGTCACAGTTCGATTCCTGGTCAAGGCACATGCCTGGGATGCAGGCTTGATCCCCAGTAGGGGGCCTGCAGGAGGCAGCCAATCGATGATTCTCTCTCATCATTGATGTTTCTCTCTCTCTCTCCCTCTCCCTTCCTCTCTCTGAAATCAATTAAAATGTATAAAAAAATATTAGTCCTTGTGATGGGTTTAGATTTCTATAAAATATTGCTTTAGTTCATGTTTGTTGGATATTAAGTAGAATAAGCATCTTTTCATATGCTTAGTAGTATTTTCCTTTTGTGAATTGCCTTTTCTTACCCTGTGCTTTTTTTCTGTGGACTGTTTGTTTCTTAAGTTAATTTTGGTAATCTATATTTTCCTAGAAAATTATCTGTTTTGCCTAGTTTACAAATCCACATATGTAATTACGTCCTCTTTTTTGTTCCTGGTTTGGTTACCTTCTTTTTTTTCTTCCTGATTAGGTTGGCCAGGGGTTCTATCTTTTTAGTCCTTTTAAAACACTGGCTTTTAGTTTTATTAATATTTAAGACCATTCTAAAAATATTTTACATTTCTTTAATTGCTGCTTTTATATTTATTTACTTCTTCCTTCTGCTTTCTGTGGATTGAGGAAAGTCCCTCCCTGCACACAGAGGAAGGTGGGAGCAGAGGTTCAAAAGGTGGTTGTTGGAGGTTGGGAAAATAATTTTTGACATCATTCTCTCCTCACCCACCAGCACAAATACAGACAGTTCATAACCAGTGAAGAAACAAGAGTTAGGAATCAGACATGGAAATTGGATATCAGCTTTGTTTTTTTAAAATATATTTTTATTGATTTCAGAGAGGAAGGGAGAGGTAGAAATATCAATGATAAGAGAGAATCATTGATTGGCTGCCTCCTGCACGCCCCCTACTGGGGATTGAGCCCACAACCTGGGCATGTGCTCTGACTGGGAATTGAACTATGACCTCCTCGTTCATAGGTCGATGCTTAACCACTGAGCCACGCTGTCTGGGCAATACCAGCTTTGTTAATAGTGAAAATGCTTGACCTGTGGTCACAGTCAGGTAAATGACTTCCCTTTCTGAGTTACATCTGACTGAGAAATTCTTAGAATAAGTGCTCTTTTGGGCGGAATCCAAGATGGTGGAGAAGTTGGTGGAAGTTACTCATCTCCTTCCAGAACAAAACTGGAATTACAACTAAATTATATATAGAATAATCAGCATGAATTACCATCTGAAGACTAGCTGAGCAGAAAGAAGTCTTATATCCAAGGATTCACAGAAGAAGCCACATCAAAGCTGGTAGAAAGGGCGGAGACACATAGAGAACTGGCCCTGCAGCCACCTGCCACGGCCAAGAACTGGGAGGGCTGTCTCAGCTGAGAGGTTCCCCGAGGAGCAAGATCTCAGCCTCGTATGGGCTCCCCAGCCCTGAGTACCAGCGATGGGAAGAGGAGGTTACGTAACATGTGGCTGTGAAAATCAGTGGGATTGTCACTCACCAGAGAGATTGGAGTCTCAGAGAAACCCAGGAGCCTCTTGAACCAACACGCAAAATCTTGTTTGTTGGCACTACACGGGGCTCCTGGGGAGGGACAGAGGCTCAGAGTGGACTGGAGTCATACAGGAAAATATTGGGTTGTGTGGTTTTGAGGAGAGAGCTGGAGGGACAACTGTCATTGTCTGTGTGCTGAGTCCCTCTCCCAACTGCCCACAGACACCATCTTTCCTGGTTTGAACACGTCACTCCATGTCAAGTCAGCCTAGAAGGATGCACCATCCCCACCCTCACAACTCCCTGTGCCCTGTCTGGCCAAGCTCACACCCTGCAGAGGTGTCTGCTAGCTGTGATCAGCCTAGGCCAGCTGTGCAAACTTTTTGGGGAGGGGCTTAAAAAGGTCCATTCTCCTCCCCTCACCCATATGCCCCACATGGTGGCACCATACCATCATTCCTTTGCAGAGCCATTCCTCCACACAACCAACTCATAATTTCTTTTAGCCTGATGAGCTCTACTGGCCTCACTCTAATGGACCCTGCTCTGCTTCAAAGGTTTGCAGGCCCCATGCGGGTGACGGCTGACCGGGTGTACCCTGAGACTTTGGCTGAGTGGCCTCAGACTCAGCACTGGCATCAAGTTTGAATCATTATCAACCTGGTGAACATGACTGGTTACCCATTTGGAATCTACCACACGCTACTCGCCTACCACCAGAGACTCATGGAGTAACTGAGTCTAACAGGCAGCCAGCAGACAGGTGGATCTTGGGGTATCTTGGGCTGTTTGCTGACCTGCCCCAGGCTTGGTATTGGTGGAAGCAGGACTTGGTAGCAGCTTGGCTCCTACCACATGTACCCAGGCCCATCACAGATAGCTCCTGACATTGACCTGCAACAGATCCCTCCCAAGAAACCCCAGAACCAATATACCAGGTGGCAAACCACATCAGAGCATAACCCAATTTGCTTCACAAGGAGCACATGCAAAGGGAGATCTTCAAATCTATGGGACTCAGCAAAAGCAGTCCTAAGAGGAAAATTAATAGCATTATAGCTCTAACTCAAGAAACAAGAAAAATCTCAACTAAGCAATCTAACCTAAAGGAACTAGAAAAAGAAAAACAAGCAAAGCCCAAATTGAGTAGAAGGAAGGAAATAATAAAGATCAGAGGAAATAAATGAAATAGAGTAAAAAAATTACAAAATACCAATGAATCCAAGAGCTGGTGTTTTAAAAAGATAAACAAGATTGATAACCAGACTCATCCAGAAAAAAGAGAGAAGATTCAAATAAATGAAATAAGAAAAAAAACCCTGACACCGCAGAAATATAAAGGATTATATGAAAATATTATGAACAACTACCTATATGCCAACAAATTAAATATTGTGGAATAAATGAATTCATAGAAATATATAATCTTTCAAGACTGAGTAAAAAAGCAACAAACTATGAACAGATTGATTACAACCAGTGAAATTGAATCAGTAATTAAAAAAAAACTCAAAAAACATATGTCCTGGACCAAGTGACTTCGCAGGTGATTTTACCAAACTTTCATAGAACTAACACCTATCCTCAAACTATTCCAAAAAATTGAAGAGGAGGGAAGACTTCCAAGCTCATTTTATGAGGTCAGCATTATTCTAATTCCAAAACCAGACAAAGCCACTACACAGAAAGAAAATTATAGGCCAACATCCCCATGAACACATGCAAAAATTCTCGACAAAATATTAGCGCACCATCACGAACCCGGCAATACATTAAAAAGATCATACACCATGATCAAGTGGGAATTATTTCTGGATTGCAAGGTCACAGCAATATATGCAAATCAATTAATATGATACACCACATGCACAGAATAAAGGATAAAAATGTTAGGATCCTACCAGTAGATGTAGAAAAAGCACCTGACGAAATCCAGCACCTATTGATGATAAAAACTCTCACCAAAGTGGGAATAGAGGAATCATACCTCAACATAATAAAGGCCATATGTAACAAACCCAGAGCTAACATCATATTCCAAAAGGAAAACCTGGAAAGGTTTCTCTTAAGAGAGGAATAAGATGGTATGTCCACTTTCACTACTTTTATTTAACACAGTATTGGAAGCCGTAGCCATAGCAATCAGACAACAAGAGGAATAAAAGACATCCAAATTGGAAAGGAAGAAGTAAAGCTGTCATTATTTACAGGTGACATGGTACTGTATATGGAGAACCCTAAAGATTCCACCAAAAAAACTATTAGAACTGATAAATTAATTCAAAATAGCAGGATACAAAGTTAATATTAAAAAATCAGTTGCATTTTTATACACCAATAATGAATTGTCAGAAAGAAGTTAAGAAAACAATTCCATGTACAATTGCATAAATAAAAAACACCTACAAATAAATTTAGCCAAGAAAGTAGAGGGCCTTTTTGTAATAGACCTGTACTTGGAAAATTATAAGACACCAAGAAAGAAACTAAAGAAGGTAGAAATAAATGGAAGCATATACTGTGCTTATAGATCAGAAGATTTTAAAGTTATTAAAATGTCCATACGCTCCAAAGCAACCTATAGATTCAATGCAATTCCTTCAAAATACCAATGGCATTTTTCACAGAACTAGTAAAAATAATCGAAAAATTTATATGGAACCACAAAAGATCCTGAATAGTAACAGCAATCTTGAGAAAGAACAAATTTGGTGGTTTAGTGCTACCTGATATCAAATTATACTACAAGTTTATAGTAATCAAAACAGCATGGTACTGGCAGAAAAACAGTCACACAGATCAGTGGAACGGAATAGAGAGCCCAGAAATAAACCCACAACTATATGGGCAGTTAATATATGACAGAGGAGGCAAACATACAGTGGGGTAAAGACAGTGTATCCAATAAATGGTGTTGGTAAGATTGGACAGGCACATAAAGAGATGAAACTAGACCACATTCTTATGCCATATACAATTATAAATAAAAATGGATTAAGGACTTAAATGGAAGGTCTGAAACCATAAAACTCCTAGGAGAAAACATAGACAGTAAAATCTTGGATATTTCTCTTTAGCCAGATTTTATATATAAACTAGAGGCCCAGTGCACAAAAATTTGTGCACTCGGGGGGTGGGGTCCCTCAGCCCGGCCTGTGCCCTCTCGTAGTCTGGGATCCCTCAGGGGATGACCACCTGCTGGGTTAGGCCTGCTCCCCGGGAGATTGGGCCTAAGCTGGCAATCAGACATCCCTCTGGCAGCCCAGCAGCCCTCGGGAGATGTCCACTTGCTAGCAGGGAGCAGACCTAAGCTGCAATCGGACATCCTTAGCGCTGCTGAAGAGGCAGAAAAGGCTCCCACCACCACTGCTGTACTGGCAGCCATCAGCCTGGCTTGTGGCTGAGCAGAGCTCCTCCATGTGGGAGCGCACTGACCACCAGAGGGCACCTCCTGCATTGAGCGTCTGCCCCCTGGTGGTCAGTGTGTGTCATAGTGACCAGTCATTCCCAGTCCTTCTGTTGTTACGGTCAGTTTGCATATTACCTTTTTACTATATAGGATAGAGGCCTGGTGCACGGGTGGGGGCCGGCTGGTTTGCCCTGAAGGGTGTCTCGGATCAGGATGCGGGTCCCGCTGGGGTGCCTGGCCAGCCTGGATGAGGGGCTGATGGCTGTTTTCAGGCTGGCCACACCCTCTTTAGGGTGGGGGTCCCCACTGGGGTGCCTGGCCAGTCTGGGTGAGGGACTGAGGGCCGTTTTCAGGCTGACCGGCGACTGAAGCTCCTAGCCCAGGGGTGGGCAAACTTTTTGACTCGAGGGCCACAATGGGTTCTTAAACTGGACCGGAGGGCCGGAACAAAAGCATGGATGGAGTGTTTGTGTGAACTAATATAAATTCAAAGTAAACATCATTGCATAAAAGGGTACGGTCTTTTTTTTTTTTAGTTTTATTCATTTTAAACGGGCCGGATCCAGCCCGCGGGCCGTAGTTTGCCCATGGCTGTCCTAGCCTCTCCTTTTTCTCTTTTTTTTATTCTGGGATTTATTTACCTTCTATAATTGAAACTGTTGCTGTCATTGGAGCTGAGAGCCGGGCTCCTGCTCGCTGCAGCTCTGAGGCCATGGCCTGCTGAAAGCAGGTATCTGGGGTTTGTTTAGCTTCTATAATTGAAACTTTGTTGCTTTCGGAGCTCAGAGCTGGGCCGCCGCAGGTGGGGAACCTTGGCTTCCTCCATCACTGGAGCAAGTAAGCCTCCTGCTTGCTTCAGCTGCGTGGCTGCCGGCCACCATCTTGGTTGGGTTAATTTGCATATCTTGCTGATTAGCCAATGGGAGGCATAGCAAAGGTACGGTCAATTACCATGTTTGTCTATTATTAGATAGTATTTCCTTGGGCAAGGGAAACAAAAGAAAAAATAAACAAATGGGTCTATATCAAAGTAAAAAGTTTTTGCACAAGAAAGCAAAACATCAACAATACAAAAAGACAACCCACTGAATGGGATAGCATATTTGCCAATGATGCATATGATAAGGGATTAATATCCCAAATTTATAAAAACTCATAGAACTCAACACCAAAGAAACCAACAGTCCAGTTAAAAATAGGCAGAGGACCTGAATTGATAGTTCTCCAAAGAGGACATACCGATGCACAATAGACATATGAAAGGATGCCCAGCTGGTGTGGCTTAGTGGTTGAGCATTGACCCATGAACCAAAGAGGTCACCAGTTCATATCCCGGTCAGAGCAGATGCCTGGTTGTAGGCTCCATCACAAGTCGGGGTGTGTAGGAGGCAGCCAATCAATGATGTTTCTCATCGATGTTTCTATCTCTCTATTCCTCTCCCTTCCTCTCTCTCTCTAAAAATCAATTAAAAAGAGAAAAGATGCTCAATGTAACTAATTATCAGAGAAATGCAAATTAAAACCACAGTGAGATATCACCTCAACTGTCAGAATGGCTGTCATCAATAAATCAGCAAATAACAGCTGTTCAAGAGGATGTGGAGAAAAGGGAATCCTTATGCACTGTTGGTAGGAATGCAGATTGGTGCAGCCACTATGGAAAATTTTATGGAGGTTCCTGAAAAAATTAAAAATGGAACTGCTTTCGCCAGCGCTTTCACTCTGGAAATATATCTGAAGAAACCCAAAGCACTCATTCAAAAGACTGCCTGCATCCCTGTGTTCATTTCAGTGTTGTTTACAATCGTCAAGATATGGAGGCAAACCAAGTGCCCATCAGTAGAAGACTGGTTAAGTAAGAATTTGTATGTATATACAATGGAATATGACTCAGCTATAAAAAGAATGAAATCCTACCATTTGCGACAGCATGGGTAGACCTAGAAGGCATTATGCTGTGAAATAAGTCAGTCACAAAAATACAAATACCATCAGATTTAATTTATTTGTGAAATCTAAAGAACAAAACAAAGGAACAAATAAAATTATAACAGTCCCAGAGATACAGAGAACAGACTGATGGTTGCCAGATGGGAGGGGGCTTGGGGACCTGGGTGAAAAAGGTGAAGGGATTAAGAAGTACAGATTGGTATTATTGCTGGTTTGGCTCAGTGGCTAGAGCCGTGATGGCGAACCTATGACACGTGTGTCAGAGGTGACACACAAACTCATTTTTTTTGTTGATTTTTCTTTGTTAAATTGCATTTAAATATATAAAATAAATATCAAAAATATAACTCTTTGTTTTACTATGGTTGCAAATATCAAAAAATATCTGTATGTGACATGGCACCAGAGTTAAGTTAGAGTTTTTCAAAATGCTGACACGCCGAGCTCAAAAGGTTCGCCATCACTGGGCTAGAGTGTCGGCCTGCGGACTGAAGGGTCCCAGGTTCGATTCCGGTCAAGGTCACATGCCTGGGTTGTGGGCTCAATCCCCAGTGGGGAACATGCAGGAGGCAGCTAATCAATGATTCTCTCTCATCATTGATATTTCTATCTCTCTCCCTCTCCCTTCCTCTCTGAAGTCAATGAAAATATATTAAAACAACAAAAACACAAATTGGTATTACAGAGTAGTCACAGGGATGTAAAAGTACAGCAAAAAGAATATAGGCAGAGGAGAACCAAGATGGCGGCATAGGTTAATGCCAGAGTTTGCTGCTTTGAACAACTACTTCAAAAGTGAAACCAAAAAACGGAAGGGACATCACCCAGAACCACAGGAATGCTGGCTGAGTGGAAGTCCTACAACTAGGAGGAAAGAGAAACGCACACGGACACTCAGAGGAGGCGCGGTGCTGAGGTCAAGTTCTGAGGTGCGGAGTGCGCGGAGCGGGCTGGCAGCGGAGGGCGCGGTTGTTGTTTTCAATCGGGAGTCGCAGACTCTGAGCTCCAGATCCGGGCGAGTCTTTCGGGACCCAGACTCAAACGGGAGAAGCGGGACTGTCTGGCTTTGGTCAGAGCGAGTGCAGCTTTCTCTCCCAGCTTTGCAGCGGGTGCTGGGACTCAGAGAGGCAGAGCCCCTGGGGACAGGACTGAGAGCCGCCATAACTGCTCTCTCCGGCCCACCCTGTTGATCCTGTGCGACCCGCCCCGCCCAAGCCCTCCACAGAGGCATTTGCCGGATAGCCTCAGGCAAAGGCTAGATTAGCACCTCCCTAGAGGACAGAAGTTCTCTCACTGCTGACACAGCTGATTCTCATAGCCACTTGGCCTGGAGGTCAAACCCTCCCTGGAATTAGCTACAACAATCAAGATTTAACTATAAGACTGCGAACAAAGACCACTAGGGGGTGCACCAAGAAAGCATAACAAAATGCGGAGACAAAGAAACAGGACAAAATTGTCAAAGGAAGATATAGAGTTCAGAACCACACTTTTAAGGTCTCTCAAGAACTGTTTAGAAGCTGCCAATAAACTTAATGAGATCTACACGAAAACTAATAAGACCCTCGATCTTATATTGGGGAACCAACTAGAAATTAAGCATACACGGACTGAAATAACGAATATTATACAGACGCCCGACAGCAGTCCAGAGGAGCGCAAGAATCAAGTCAATGATTTGAAATGCGAGGAAGCAAAAAACATCCAACCGGAAAAGCAAAATGAAAAAAGAATCCAAAAATGCGAGGATAGTGTAAGGAGCCTCTGGGACAGCTTCAAGCGTACCAACATCAGAATTATAGGGGTGCCAGAAGATGAGAGAGACCAAGATATTGAAAACCTATTTGAAGAAATAATGACAGAAAACTTCCCCCACCTGGTGAAAGAAATGGACTTACAGGTCCAAGAAGCGCGGAGAACCCCAAACAAAAGGAATCCAAAGAGGACCACACCAAGACACATCATCATTAAAATGCCAAGAGCAAAAGATAAAGAGAGAATCTTAAAAACAGCAAGAGAAAGAAACTCAGTTACCTACAAGGGAATACCCATACGACTGTCAGCTGATTTCTCAACAGAAACTTTGCAGGCCAGAAGGGAGTGGCAAGAAATATTCAAAGTGATGAATACCAAGAACCTACAACCAAGATTACTTTATCCAGCAAAGCTATCATTCAGAATTGAAGGTCAGATAAAGAGCTTCACAGATAAGGAAAAGCTAAAGGAGTTCATCACCACCAAACCAGGATTATATGAAATGCTGAAAGGTATCCTTTAAGAAGAGGAAGAGGAAGAAAAAGGTAAATATACAAATTATGAACAACAAATACGGATCTATCAACAAGTGAATCTAAGAATCAAGTGAATAAATAATCTGATGAACAGAATGAACTGTTGATTATAATAGAATCAGGGACATAGAAAGGGAATGGACTGACTATTCTTGGGGGGAAAGGGGTATGGGAGATGTGGGAAGAGACTGGACAAAAATCATGCACCTATGGATGAGGACAGTGGGTGGGGAGTGAGGGCGGAGGGTGGGGCGGGAACTGGGAGGAGGGGAGTTATGGGGGGGGGGAAAGAGGAACAAATGTAATAATCTGAACAATAAAGATTTAATTAAAATAAATAAATAAATAAAATAAAATACTTTAAAAAAAAAAAAAAGAATATAGGCAGCCGTAACCAGTTTGGCTCAGTGGATAGAGCATTGGCCTGCGGACTGAAAGGTCCCAGGTTCGATTCCGGTCAAGGGCATGTACCTGGGTTGCGGGCACACCCCCAGTGGGGGGGTGTGCAGGAGGCAGCTGATCGATGTTTCTATCTCATCTATGTTTCTAGCTCTCTATCCCTCTCCCTTCCTCTCTGTAAAAAATCAATAAAATATATTTAAAAAAAGAATATAGGCAATAATATTGTAATACTTATGTGTGGTGCAAGGTGGGTACTGAAATATCGGGGGACTCACTTTGTAAAATATGTGATTGTCTAACCATGATGTTGTAAACCTAAAACTAATACAAAATAATGTTGAATGTATACTATAATTTAAATTTTTCTAAATAATTTTAAAAAGAATATAAATGCTTTTTGGAGGGTTCAACAAGAAGCCAGTTAGAGTTGAGTAAGTCATTGGTCAAAGACCCTGAAGGCCACAAGGCCTCACCGGAGTGCAGTCTCTATAGTTCCATTTGGAGACCCAGGTCAGGAAGAAGGAACATGTGTGACTTGGCAGACCCTGGGGTGCGGCTGACTGAGCAAGGCCAGAGCACGTGTATTCAGGGGATGGGTGGGGCATAGGGGAAGGGGTAGTCTTGGGTTCAAAATGGGCAGGGAGGCCTGTGAGTGAAGCAGGGATGGGAAGGAACGGACTCTGGGGAGGAACCACGCTGGGAGGGAGCCTGGTGGCAGGACAGCTGGAGGAGGAGCAGTGAAGTCAGAGAGGGCCCTTTAGATGCAGAATCCTGGCAGCAGGACAGTTGAGTAGCTGGGCACACCCCAGATGTGATGGAACTTGTCGGGGACCGAGGCTGCCATTCTTCAGATTCTTTGGGTCTCTTGTTTTTCCCTAAAATTAGTTTTAACATCTGCTTTAATACCAATAGTCACGACTTTCTATTTATGGCTAATTAAACAAATTCAACCATATGCAGAGCCTCACTCAGTGTCCTCACACAGCCTGGGAAGGAGGTGCATTGTGGGTGGCAGGTGTGTGGCCCTAGAAGCAGAAGGTGGTCCGTGTTGGAGTGGGAGGACAGTGGGGAGGTTTGTCCCCAGAGCCAGGCTTGTCTCATGGCTACATGACCTCTTAAGATTCTTTTAGGCATATGAATTTATCTGGCACTACGGCAGTGCTTTTGTAAAAAAGATTTTTTAAAAATTTGATTTCAGAGAGAGAGGGAGAAAGAGAAACATTGATCAGTTGCCTCTTGTACACACCCCAACCAGGCATTAAACCTGAAACCTGGACGTGTGCCCTAACTGGGAATTGAACCCAGGACCCAACTACCACCCAGGGCTAAGATAGTGCTTTTTAAAAAGCAAATATATTACCACCAAACCAGCAATGCAAGAAATACTAAAGGGTCTGCTGTAAAAAGAAAAAATAGGAAACGAAGAAGGAACACAGGGGTAAAGAATAAAAATGGCAACAAACAAATACCTATCAATAATAACTTTAAATGTAAATGGATTAAATGCCCCAACCAAAAGACATAGGGTAGCTGAGTGGATAAGAAAACATGACCCATATATCTGCTGTCTACAGGAAACCCACCTCAGAAAAAAGGACTCACTCAAGACTGATGGTGAAGGGATGGAAAAAGGTTTTTCAGGCGAACGGAAATGAAAAAAAAGCTGGGGTAGCAATACTTATATCTGACAAATTAGATCTCAAAGTGAAGGACATTAAAAAAAAAAAAAGGATAAAATAAAAAAATAAAAAAAATAAAAAAAAAGGAAATATATCAGTGAATTGTAACTTGTAAGCTGACAGACTTCTTGTTTCTCGCCACATGTTTACAAAAGAGCCTTGCCTTTATGTTTTCCTAGGGAGGGTGCGCCCGACCGTGCCTCAGAACTCCTTCTGCACTAACCACAGCTTCCGGGGCAGTGGTCTCCGTCTGTAACTACTCCCTCTGGGTATGTCTTACAGGGAGAGTTTATGATTTAGAGCTAAACTGGAAAGTCGTCCAAAGAAATGGTTTGGTTAACACAGAACTCAAGTTCCTCTCAGTAAGAATGAGTGTGTATAGTTAGGCTTTATAGGCATTTACAAAGAGCAATAAATTTCTATACTAGATGCTTATGTCAAATTTAGTATTTTATTTAGTACTAGTGGCCCAGTGCACAGATTTGTGCACATTAAAAGGAAATTAATTAGAAGAAATATTTTAATATTGCTATTCGCCCTTTCTCTATAATAGAAGTGTCAACCAAATTCACAATTGACAATGACAGATGGAAACACACACGTGCGATTCGTGCCAGCAAGAGCTTTATATGTATCGTGCATGCACGAGTCAACTCAGCCTTTTATATATATAGCATAAACTTGCTTAATTAGACCTGCTTTCTGATATATCTAAACTTTTTCCAGCCCAGTGAAGCACCCCAACTTCTCTTTCAGGCAATTGTCAGCAACACAGCAGTAAATATCAACACAAAGCAGATTATTATTGTAGATCACACAGGGAGAACAAAGGGCAAAATATTTCAGTGTTTGACTATTCTGTGCAGTGAGAAAACCTGAAGTCATTTTCAAGGTCCACCATTTCTTTCTTCTCTTCAGTCGGGTCAAATTTCTAAGCTTTCTAAATCTCTGTTTTCTGGCTAATGAAAAGAAAATAGGATTCCACCAAACCTCCTATCTACCTACTCCAGGACTTCTGTGGGGATCAAATGAGATGAGGCACAAGAAAACACTTCACGGGCACTTGGTGAAAGTGTAAAATGTTTGCATGTGGCTATAAAGCAAGTTGTGTTCCTGGGCTGAAGAAACTGCAAGGAGGCTAGTCCCTAGGTAGAGGAAGCCGGGTGTTGCTATGTGACGTCATTACCTGGTGCCCACAGTGACTGTTTCTGGGCTGGGCTGGGCTGTGGGCTGCATTTTGCGCCATGGGGTCTCTGCAGCGTTGGCTGTGATTTGGTGAGCTATCACTCTGGGGTAGTGGCGGGGCCTGTGTCCCACGTGGGAGAAGCCAAGTGTTGCTTTGTAGGCGCCAGGTCTGCAGTGCCATTTCTTTGTAAATGGCCAGTGCGCGTCATGGCAGCTCCTGTGTTGAGTGTCTGCCCCCTGGTGGTCAGTGCTCATCATAGCGACTGGTCAGATGGACAGAGGGACACTTAGCATATTAGCTTTATATATATAGAGAGATATTAGCATATCCATTTTGACCTGCTAACTCCTCAGATAATTTCTATTTATACTCATTTTCTGGTAATAAATACAGGATCTGTGTCTGACTCTATGAAACTTAGCCACACAGGCAGTTTCCACCCTTTATTGACCCTGGGGGTGTGCCCTTTTACCCTGCCTCATAGCAGGCTCGCTTGGGCACCTCTCTGCTGTACTGTAGGGTCCTGAGGACTCTTACTCTGACAGGCTTTGCAAAAATTAGTCAAACATCTGTTTGAAACCCATTTAGAGTCATTTTCATCTTTTGGCTTTGTCCTAGTTATTTTTAGGTTTGATAAATTTATTTTCCAAGAGCAAAAGAGAACATACTTAGGCTTTGATGTTTGGCTAAGGTTTAGAAAATTCTGTTTTTTGAGAGCTGGCGGGTTCTCCCTGCGGCACTTGTGAGCTTAGGCTGCACAGAGGGTTCCTTCAGCGTTGGTCTGGACTCAGGACCCAGCTCCTGGAGTCAGACCCCCCTTACACTGCCCAGCCCCATGAAAATGAACACCTACACGGGCCCCTGTAGCCCATCACTGCGATCTGTTCTTAGAGAACCCACAAGTAGAGATTTCATAGTCTCTGCAAAGGAAGTCTCTTCCAGGGTCTAATTATTTCTGCAATTAAAAAAGGCTTTCTTGAGTTGAACTTACTTTCTGTAGTGTAAGCCAACAAGTCACAAAAAGAGTCTGATGATCTGAGGATACATAACTGTTATGTTTAAACAGTATATTTCAAATTAGAAAATGGTTTCATGTTCATTATAACTAATGTAAAAAATCTTAAAAGCATAAAGAAAATTAAATTTCCCATCATCCCACCACCCAGAGATAACTATTCTTTTATTTGATAATTTATATTTTATTTTTTGAAATTTTTATTTTATTGTAACAGGAGATATGTCCTCTTAATGCAGTGGTTCTCAACCTTCCTAATGCCGCGACCCTTTAATACAGTTCCTCATGTTGTGGTGACCCCCAACCATAAAATTATTTTCTTTGCTACTTCATAACTAATTTTGCTACTGTTATGAATTGTAATGTAAAAATCTGATATGCAGGATGTATTTTCATTGTTACAAATTGAACATAATTAAAGCATAGTGATTAATCACAAAAACAATATGTAATTATATATGTGTTTTCCGATGGTCTTAGGTGACCCCTGTGAAAGGGTCATTTGACCCCCAAAGGGGTCACGACCCACAGGTTGGCGACCCACAGGTTGAGAACCACTGTCTTAATGGGTGTTTAGTGTGCAGTACATTATTGTTGATGATAGCTACAGTATTGAACAGCAGATCTAGAGGTTAATCATCTCGCTGGACTGGAACTTGATGCCCATTGATTAGTAGCACTTCATTTCCCCTCCATCATTCCACTCTTTGAATCTATGAGTTTGACTATTTTAGATACCTCATAAGTGAAAACATGCAGTGTTTGTCTTTCTGTGACTGCCATCACTTAGCATCATGCTCTCAGGGTTTATCCATGTTGTCACATGTTGTCAAATTTCCTTCTTTTTATAAAGACTGAGTAGTAGTATGCAATTGTATGGATGTACACATTATCTTTATCTGTTTATCAGTTGATGGACATCTGTGGTGTGGGTTTCTCCCCCTCCCTCCCACTTTTTAGCTATTGTGAATAGTGCTGCAATAAACATAGCAGTGCTGATATCTCTTAGAGATCCTGATTTCAGTTCTTTTGGACAAATACCCATAAGTGGGATTGCTGGATCAGATAATAATTTTATTCTTAACTTTTTGAGGAACCTCTATACTGTTTTCCATACTGTACCATTTTTCATTCTCACCAATAATATGCAAGGGTTCCAATTTCTGCACATCCTCACCAACACTTGCCTTTTCTTTTTAATCCTTACCCAAGGATATTTTTTCCATTATTATTATTTTTTTTTTAGAGAGAGTAGGGGGAAGGAAGAATGGGAGAGGGGGAGGGAGAGAGAAAGAGACACACACACATCAATTGTTGCCTCCTGCACACTCCCTGACCAGGGCCAGGGATCGAGCCTGCAACTGAGGTACATGCCCTTGACCAAATCGAAACCACAACCCTTCAGTCATTGGGCTGACGCTCTAACCACCGAAATAAACTGGCTAGGGCACATAGTCTATCTTTTTTTTTCTAGGTACATGAAATCTTTTACTTTTAATTTTTTTAAAATTAATCTTTATTGTTGAGATTATTACAGATGTCCCTCTTTTTTCCTCCCATAGCTCCCCTCCACCTGGTTCCCACCCCACACCAGGCCCTCACCACCCTATTGTCTGTGTCCATAGGTAATGCATACATGCATATAAGATGTTTGTCTAATTTCTTCCCGCACTCCCCCGCCACACACACACTCCCTTCCCTCTGAGAATGATCAGTCTGTTCCATTTCCATGCCCCTGATTCTATTCCATTCACCAGTTTATTCTGTTCATCAGATTTTTTATTCATTTGATTTTTAGATTCACTTATTGATAGATATGCATTTGTTGTTACTTTGTTGTTCATATTTTTTATCTTTACCTTTTTCTTTTTCTTCCTCTTCTTAAAGAATACCTTTCAGCATTTCATATAATACTGGTTTGGTGGTGATGAACTCCTTTAGCTTTTTCTTATCTGTGAAGCTCTTTATCTGACCTTCAGTTCTGAATGATAGCTTGCTGGGTAGAATATTCTTGGTTGTAGGTTCTTGGTATTCATCACTTTGAATATTCCTTGCCACTCCCTTCTGGCCTGCATAGTTTCTGTTGAGAAATCAGCTGACAGTTGTATGGGAATTCCCTTATAGGTAACTAATTATTTTTCTCTTGCTGCTTTTAAGATTCTCTCTTTGTCTTTTGCCCTTGGCATTTTAATTATGATGTGTCTTGGTGTGGTCCTCTTTGGATTCCTCCTGTTCTCTATACTTCCTGGACTTGTAAGTCTATTTCTTTCAGCAGGTAGGGGAAGTTTTCTGTCATTATTTTCTTCAAATAGGTTTTTAGTATCTTGCTCTCTCTCTTCTTCTGGCACCCCCATAATTTGGATGTTGGTATGCTTGAAGTTGTCCCAGAGGCTCCTTACACTATATTCATATTTTTTCATTCTTTTTCTTTTTTGCTCTTCTGATTGGGTGTTTTTTGTTTCCTTGTATTTCATTGATTTGATTCTGGGGATCCTCTAATCTACTATTGAATCCCTGTATATTATTCTTTATTTCAGTCAGTGTATGCTTAATTTCTGACCGGTTCTTTTCCATTTTTTTGGCATTCTCACTAATATCCTTGAAAGTCTCACTAAGTTCCTTGGAGGTTTCCAGAAGATTCTTGAGTAACCTTATAACTGGTTTTGAACTCTATATTCAGTAGTTTGCTTTCTTCCATTTGTGACATGTTTCTTTGTCTCCACATTTTGGCTGTTTCCCTGTGTTAGTTTCTATGTTTTGGGTAGCTGCTAAGTCTCCTTGAGTTGATAGAGGTGTCCTATAGTGCTCAATGGCTCAGCCCCCCCAATCAACTGAGATGGATGCTTTTGGTACACCCCTTTGTGGGCAGTGTGCACAGTTTTGTTGTAGTTGAGCCTTGAATGCTTTTGGTGTCACTGGGAGGAATTGGCTGTGGGGACCAGCTGCAACTACAGTGGGAGAGCTGCTGTGCAGGAGACACCCTTATGGAGCAGGACTTGCTTCAGTGGGACTTCGGTGCTCACTGAGTCTGCCCCATGAGTGTGTCACTTATGCATGTGAAATGTTATAATCTGGTATGGTCTCACACTGACCACTGGTACACTGGCTCTTGGGTCTCCAGGGAGTTGCAAAGTCAGCCACTGCCTGGGGCCATCCAGCAGGAGCTACAGAGAGATCTGCAGATTCTTCCTCTTCATATCGGGTTTGGAAGTGCCCAGACAAGGCCCAGCTGTGAAGCAAGGCTGGTGCTGGTGCCAGTTTTTGGGCCTTTTATTGACAGATTTGGGGCTCCCTGACTCAGCTGCAGCTTCCTTAACAGAGTTTTAGCCTGAGAAAGGCCAGACCATTCACATGCAAAAGCCACTGCGCACAGCTTGGGTGGGGTTGTAAATTAGGTGGGGTGAGGTCTCAGGGAATCAGCAGGGCAGAGCAAACAGAAATGTCTGCCAGTCAGCCCTGCATCAGGGAGGTCCCAGCACGGGAAGAATGACCACTGTGAGCACCTCCATCTGGAAGAAAGCCACCCCTGCATTTCTGCCCCAATGCCAGACAGTCCAGTTTCTCCCCATATGTGTCTGGCTCCCCCACAGCCTTGCCCGGCACTGGAGGTTAGAGAAAGTGGGAGTTTGTAAATTCAATTCGTGGTGCCAGCCTTTTAAGAGGAGCAGCTGGGTCTCCAGCAGCCTGTGTGTCATTCAGCCCCAATCCGCACTTGTTTTTACAGTCCGTAGTTCTTACCGCCTGTAGGGACTTCTTTCCCCAGCTCTGGGACCCAGGTTGGGGGGTCTGGTGTGGGGCTGGGACTCCTTGCTCCTCTGGGCGGCCTCCGCAGAGGTGATCTCCGTCCTGATTAAAAAAGTGGCTCACCTGGGTGCCAGATCAACCCATTGTGCGCCTCCGCACCTCCTACCAGTCTCAGTGTGATTTCTTCTTTACCTTTCTAGTTGTAGGACTTCTACTCAGCCAGCTTTCCCGCAGTTCTGGATGATAGTTATTCTGTATTTTAGTTGTAATTTTGATGTGGTTGTGGGAGGCAGCAAATACAGCGTTTACCTATGCCACCATCTTGGTTCTCCATAGTCTATCTCAGTGATGGCGAACCTTTTGAGCTCGGCGTGTCAGCATTTTGAAAAACCCTAACTTAACTCTGGTGCCGTGTCACATATAGAAATTTTTTTATATTTGCAACCATAGTAAAACAAAGATTTATATTTTTGATATTTATTTTATATATTTAAATGCCATTTAACAAAGAAAAATCAACCCCCAAAATGAGTTCACGTGTCACTTCTGACACGCGTGTCATAGGTTCACCATCACTGGTCTATCTTTTAATCAGTTATTATTTTACTAATGAGTTATAGGAGTTCATCATATATTTTGGAGATTAACCCCTTTATCAGATAAATGGTTTACAAATATTTTCTCCCATTATGTGTGTTGCCTTTTCACTTTGTTGGTTTTTTGTGTGCAGAAACCTTTTTTAGTTTGATATACTCCTGCTTGTTTTTGTTTGTTAGCTGTGGTTTTGGTGTCATATCCCTGAAATCATTACCAAGACCAGTGTCATGATTTCTGCCTATGTTTTTGCTCTAGGAGTTTTACAATTTCAGGTCTTATGTTAAGACTTTAATCCATTTTGAGTTGATTTTGTGTATGGTATAAGATAAAGGTCTAATTTCATTCTTTGGCATGTGGATATCCAGTTTTCCCAATCCCATTAGTTGAAGAAACTATCCTTACCCCATTACAGATTCAATGCAAATCCTATCAAAATCCAAATGGCATGTTTTACAGAAGTAGAAAAAAATTCTAAAATTCATATGGTACCACAAAAAAATCACTCATAGCTAAATCAATCTTGAGAAAAAAAGAACAAAGCTAGAGGCACTGTACTTCTTGATTTAAGCATATGTTATAAAGCTACAGTAATTAAGATAGTATGGTACAGTCATACAATCAGATGTATAAACCAATAAAGACCCTAGAAATAAATCCACACATATAGTATAGCCAACTGATCTTCAACAAGGATGCCAAGAATAATCACTTTTAATATATTGATTTTCTCTAAGTCTTTTCTCTTTGCCTAAGGTAAATATAGCCTTCTACTGTATACACTATTTACAGTCTATTTTCTACTAAATATGTTGCCATCACTATTCCATATCATCAGATATTTTACAATATCACTTTGAAATTGATATGTAATTCACATATCATAAAATTCACATTTTTAAAGCATACAATTCAGTTGTTTTTCTTGTATATTCACAAAGTTGTTCCATAGTCACCACTGTCAAATTGCAGAACATTTTTGTCACCCTAAAAAGAAATCCTAAAGCTATTAGCAGCCACTTCCTATTGGTGTCCCTCCCTTTATCCCATGGAAACCACTAATCTACTTCTATATTTATGGATTTGCCTATTCTGGAAATTTAATATGAATGTAACCATACAATATGTGGCTTTTTATGTCTGGCTTCTTCACTCAATATGTTTTCAAGGTTCATCTATGTGGTAGCATGTGTCAGTAACTCTTTTTACTTCATTTCTTTTAGTGTTGAATACAATTCCATTGTATGGATATACACGTTATGTTTATCTGTTTATCAGTTGATGGACATTTGTTCTCCCTCCCCCCACCCCCCCGCCCCACACACACTTTTTGGCTATTGTGAATGGTGCTGCTATGAACATTCATGTGCAGGTTTTTGTTTGAACTCCCATTTTCAGTTCTTTGGGGTATATACCAAGAAGTGGAATTGCTGGTTCATAATAGTAACTCTGTGTTTAACTGTTTGAGCAATTGCCAAGCTGTTTTTCACAGTAGCCACACCACTTTACATTCTCATAATTTATGAGGGTTCCAGTTTCATCACATCCTTGTCAGCACTTGTTATCTTTGTCTTTTGTCTATAGCCACTCTTGTAGGTGTGAAGTGATATCTCCTTGTTGCTTTGATTTGCATATTCTCAATGTTTAATGATGTGTGTATTGGCCATTTATATATTTTATATTCTCTTTGAAGAAATGTCTCTTTGGATCCTTTGCCCATTTTTTTAGTTGGATTGTTAGTCCTTTTATTATCGAGTTTAAGAGTTCTTTACATATCTGGATAATAGATCCTTGTCAGAGATATGATTTACAAATATTTTCTTCCATTTTGTGGGCTATCTTTTTACTTTCTTGACAGCGTCCTTTGATGCACAAAAGTGTTTAATTTTTATAAAGTACAGTGGGGGGGGCAGTTGGGGGCAACCAGGCTGGCGGGGGCAGTTGGGTGTGACCAGGCCGGTAGGGGAGGGCAGTTAGGGGCAACCAGACCAGCAGGGGAGGGCAGTTGGGTGTGGCCAGGCCTGCAGGGGAGGGCAGTTAGGGGCGACCAGACCTACAGGGGAGGGCAGCTAGGGGCAACCAGGCCTGCAGGGGAGGGCAGTTGGGGGTGACCAGGCCGGCAGGGGAAGGTAGTTGGGGCGAGATCAGGATAGTAGGGGAGGGCAGTTGGGGATGATCAGGCTGTTAGGGGAGGACAGTTGGGGGCAATTGGGCCGCATGGGAGCAGTTAGGTGTCAATCAGGCCAGCAGGGGAGCAGTTAGGGGCAATCAGGCAGGCAGGTGAGCAGTTAGGAGCCAGCAGTCCCTGTGGGATCGGGCCTAAACCGGCAGTCAGACATCCCCCAAGGGGTCCCAGATTGGAGAGGGTGCAGGTTGGGCTGAGGGACACCCCACCCCTCCTCCCTCCTGCACGAATTTCATGCACCCGGCCTTTAATACATATATATATATATGGCTAATATGCAAAGTGTCCCCTCAGGAGTTTGACCACTTGCTATGATGTGCGCTGACCACCAGGGGGCAGCATGGAATGAATGAAGGCCCTGATCAGTCCTGATCACTGGCCAGGCCTAGGGACCCTACCATGCATGAACTTTGTGCACCGGGCCTCTAGTTTTTGTATATCCTTCTACTAATGAATTTACAGTGCAATTGTAGAAGATAAGATGATGTATATGGCTTAATAATCCAAGGTACTAGTGAGCGACTAGCATGTTACTTTTTTGTCTTGCATTTGTTTTGTTTTGTTTTTTTGCTTTTGAGAACTGCTCTCCTCATATCTAGCGGGGTGCCAATCACCCAGGTACCACTCTCTGGGCAGTAGGCTGGACAGTGCGTCACTTTGGGGTTGTTGTGGAGTGTCACCCTTCTTTCAAGACCTTCAGTCCTGAAGACCTCTAATCCTAGAATGCTCATAGGAAAGGCTTTTCCATCCCAAGAAAACCCATGCTTGAATGAAGCGAACTTAGGGAAGCAGAGCTGAGAGGTTATGAAAAAGACTCCCAGTGGTATTTGAACCTCTAGATCTAGCTGGCTTAAAGACAGCTTGAATTCACTCCTAGACATTCCAGTTAGGCCAATGAGTTTGCTCTTTTGCTTAAGCAAGGTTTGGGGAGCTCCGTCACCTGCAGAGCCCACCTTTACACCTCGTGTCCGTGCCATGGTGCCATTCCCTAGAGGAATAACCAAGTAAGTTAGGTCTCTGTGACCCCAACTCCCCAGAGGATGGGTGTTCCTCAGGGAGAGCAGGTCCCATGCATTATACCTCTTTCGTGCTTCAAGGCCATCAAAGAGGAGAGCCACCAAAGGCGGCAGCGTTTGCCGTGGGGCCTGGGGCCACTGTTGTGATAACACCCCTGGCAGGCGAAGGCCAGCACTCCGCGTGCCAGGACAGCTCCTGGCTGTGGCCTGTGACTAGAAAGGCAGGGTGCATGGGCTGCAGGTCACTGGGCTCCGCACACTCCTGTCTGCTGAGAGCTCTGCCATGAAGAGCTGCTTGGTTGCTTTTCACACTGTTATCCAGTAAGATTGCAACTTATGGCAGTGACCAGTGTAGCCGAGCCCGAGGTGAGTTTGGAGGTAGCACAGGTCGCGGTTTACCTGCACACAATTCCTTCCTTTTGTCCCTGCTGCAGCTCTCCTTGCCACTGGGCTTGTAGGACACCCCAGTGGCGTGGACCTGGACCCCAGGTTTTATAAGAGTGCTCATATAATTTTGGAGCTCTCTGAATTCAAAATTAGGTATAAAAATAATTACTTAGATCAAAAGGGAAATCGCAACAAATTACTGGAGCCGTGGAGACCAAGATGCCTGACCCTTGAGATCTCTTGAGCCAGCTTATCAGAACCATCTGCTTCGAAATGCTTCCTGATTGTTACCCAAGTTCCCCATGCCACCTAGAACATTGTACCACCCACAGCCACGGCAAGCGAGGGGCGCTCAGGCTCCAGGCCAGACTTGCCTCTGAAGTTCACACTGGCTTTTCCCCTTCTTTCTGTGTGATTCTCAGAGAGCTATCAGCAAGAAACTAACTCAGTGTGCAACTTAAATCCTTACGTTTTAGAGGGGTACACATTAGGCATTCAGGAATCATAGGCTAGAAATGATTTTGTGCTCTGTGTGTGTGTGGGTGTGGGTGTGTGTGTGGAGGGGTGGTGGGTGGTAGAGGGAGGAGGCCGTC
This sequence comes from Myotis daubentonii, assembly GCF_963259705.1. Classification (NCBI taxonomy): domain Eukaryota; kingdom Metazoa; phylum Chordata; class Mammalia; order Chiroptera; family Vespertilionidae; genus Myotis; species Myotis daubentonii. The sequence continues at coordinate 5,085,911 of NC_081855.1, forward strand.
AGCGGCCCTGGGGAGCAGAGCCCGCTGCTTCCTGAGGAAGCTTTGCTCAGATGCTGGCTGCCTGGGCCCCTCAGTGTGGTTTTCCTCCCGGCACCAAGCCCCAGAATAGTGTAGCGGACGCTGGCTGAGGTCAGCACTCCCGGGAGCACAGAAGCCAAAGGTTTTGCAGTAAGTACATGTTGGTTATTATTTAAGACGGGGATGGGAAATCTTAGAACAGCTCTGTCTGGGGAAAGACATTCTTCTGTTTTAGGTACAATGTTGAACGTACACAGTGAATCTTGATATGACTAAGGCATTATTAAGACATTTATTTGTGGTTTGCAGACCCGATAAGCTAATACTACATGCATACTTTTGGGGGCTAAACATGTATTGGAAACTCATCTTCTACATCTTGAAAAAGTCGTCTTGTCTCACTGCCTGTTTTGTTCATCTTGCAAAGAAAGCAAGGACAGTACCTGTCGGCCCCTGGTGAGATGCCCACGGCCCTTTGAGAGGCGTCCTCTGTGGCACTGAGCATGGGCGCGGGGGGTCTGTGCACAGCCAAGGCGATGGGCGGCCCCTGCGCATCCTCTCCATCACGCTGCAGCCTGAAGCCCTGCAGAGAGCTGCCTGCCTGGCTGGCTCTTAAGTCCCAGAGGTTCTGGAGCCTTCTCCCCTGAAGATTAGCACTTGGGAGTGTGCCCTGCCATCCTGCAGAGGGCTGATAGGGTCCCGTGCTCCATATCTGGGCCAGGCACCCTCTTATGAGGCGGAGCCGGCAGAATCTCAAGGATGTGGCTGAGATCCAGGCTTTTCTCGCAGCGACGGCGTCTTATATGGGCTCTGGGTGGCCCGTGCAGTATTTCATCCCACCCCCTCTCCCCAGCGAGGGGTTCAAACTGCTTTCCTTACAGTGTCTTCACCACTCTGTTTTCTAGAAATCAAGTTTTGGATTTTTATTTCCTTTTCACACTGAGCTAGTTTCTTGCTAGAATGAAATATTTAGCTCTGCCGTATAGGAAACTTCCTGAAGATCGTGGTTCCCCTCCTAGAACCAGAGGCGGAGGCGGGCGCTCTGCTAGAGCCTGTCTCTGCTGTGGCTCACAGTGCGCGTTCCGTGGCTCCTCGCGCAGTCCCGTTTCACTTCCCCCATCCCCGCCTTTGCCAAGCGAGCTTACGGGTAAGTGTGGTCTGTTCTCAGCAGGAAGAACCCACAGGAGTAGAGGAAGTCAAAAGTAACAATACTGAACTTGCAGTTGAAACAAAAACACTTCATGTGAAATATTTTTCCCTTATTTCAAAAACACCTTGGATTTTTTTAATGGAAAAGTCGCATTCTTGAGTGCTTACTGGGTGGTGGGACAGCATCTGATTCGCACAGTGGCCCCATGAGGTGGTTACAGTTTGGTCAGGTGAGCAGACTGCGGCCTGGGAGGTGGTATAACAGCCAAGGTCGCCTGATGGGTGGGGGAGTGGTGCAGCTGGGATTGGAACTTGGGTCTTTTAAAATCCAGAGTAAGTTTAGAAATGAGAAAAAACAGTGACTCAATCCCATGCCCTAAAACAGCTTAAAATTTCTATATTTCTTTCTACCTGACCAGCTAGATATTATAAGTTTTTCTGTGCTACTGGTTTCACAATTATTTTTAAGAGTGTGTAATGGTCTAGTAAGTGATTGTTCTGTAAGTTACTTAACTATTCCCTCTTCTTGAAAATTGGGTTGCTTTTCTTTTTTTGTTTGCTTGGTTTTGCTATTATGAATAATACTTTAGTAACTATCTTATTCATATAATTTTTTCATGTGTTTGGACTATATGTGTAGAATAGATTCTCAGATATGGGGTTATTGGGTACAGGGGGCATGAATATTTGAATGGTCCTTGGTATATGCTGCTAAATTGCCTTCTATCAACACTCTGTGTGAGAATACCAGCTTAATTTTACCCATTCCACCAATGACAGTATCATTAAAAAATAAATAAATAAAACAGGCAAAACAGAAGCCCTTTTTAAAATTTTGCATTTCTTTTAATATAGTTACACTGAACATTTTTTCACACATTTGTTTACAAGTTGTGCATTCTCCTTTGCTCATTTGTCTGTAAGGATCTTAACGCCTTTTTATTTCTTGCTAATTTATACTTTGTACACTCACAGGAGTGAGGTAGGCCCAGGCACATGGTAGCCAGGAGGCAGGGCCCCCCTGAGACAGCCCGGAGGCACCTGGGGCTGCAGTGATGGGCCTGAAGGAGGAGCCTAAGGAATGGCCCCTGGGAGGAGCAGAGGAGCTGGGGATGGACTGAGGCCGTAGATACAGGAGGTGAAGGATGAGATCTGGGCTGTGAATAGAAGTCTTTGCTGAGCCTGGGGTTTGAGAACCTCTCTGGCTCCCACTGTTTACCAGGACCTGACTGGTCTCATGGATGAGTCTGAGCATCAGAGAGGGAGGGCCTCCAGGGTCCTGGCGTCACCTGTGCTGCAGGCAGGGGCTCTAGCGCTGAGAAATGCTCCAGCAGTTTTTGTGAATGGGCATGAGCTCTGGCAATGTGGGCATCTCCTTGGCCATCACCAGGGAGGGCTGGGCCCACCTGACAGGCTCAGGGCAGGGAGGGTTGGTCTGCAAGGCCTTCCTTGGGCTCTGCCCGGCCTGGTGTCAGGAGGCGGCCGTGCCTCCATCCCTGCAGCCCCAGGGCCTTTGCATCCCTCACACCAGCTTTCCCGCCTCCTGCCACAGTACCTCTTCCCCTTGCCTTGCTGTTCTCTCCACTGGTCAGTGTTCTCTTCCTTTCCACCTGGCTGAGGCCTGCAATCCCGGGAACCGTCTCTTCTTCACGGAACCTGCTCAGGCTTTCCTCCATGACTTGATCACACTTCCCTTAGGGCAGCTCTAATGGCACCACGTGACCCTCCTCAGGCATTTTCCCCCTTGGAATCTCGTATTTTCAGGACTGTGTTCTGCATCAACCCCAGGCGAGCAGGGGTCTTGTTTACTCATCCCTGTATGAGAGAACATACACGGCAGGGGCTCCGCGGTGAACACACGCATGAAGTCTCCTCAGCCGTTTCCTTGTATGAACAGCGAATCCCTGCCATTCCTTTGGGCTGACTGTCCTATTCCCAGGGCAGCGAGGGGCAGGGAGTGAAGGGGCAGGAGAGGCTGGAGCTGTGGGACGTGCGAGCAGGTGTACATGTGAACCACGACAGGGGCCTGTATTGATTGGCTAGGGGGCCACTGGAAGATGTGAGCAGGAATGACAGGATCTGGGCTGTTTTGAAAGGAGCACTGTGCGTCGGGTGAGCCAGAGGTGGCAACAGATCCTGGTGGACGAGCAGTGTCACCTGGACATAGAGCCAAAGAAACGCGGCCCTTCTGGTGGCCAGGAACCCATTATCTGTTGCTCTGGTCAACGCTCTCACTTTTCACAGAAGAGCCACAGTGCATGGTGCTGAGTTCCTCACATTAAAGTACACACAGAACTTTAAAATGAACAAAGTCACGCTGCTCCGTGGCTGTGTGCACAGGGTAGCCGTGCTGTGCCCATGACCGCCAGCCCTTCCCCAGGGGACCTGCCCACGCCTGGTCCTGCAGCCTCTGCTTCCTCGGTCACAGAAAATACTGGGTTGCTACCAGTCACACGAGGATGAGGTACTTTGAGTAACTCCCACCTGGCTTTCGGGCCCACCGCCTGCTGCCAGCCCTTATTCCAGTGCTGCTTGTACTGCTTGCCTCGGCGCTCACCCACGCTGCCACACCAACCACTCCACGCAGCCCCTGTAGTCAACTGCCTCAGCCCACTGCCCTCTGGGATGCCCCTTCTGCCAGTGCCCACCTGTCACTCCTCCCTCCTTCTGAGCTGTATGGGTTTGCTGGGGCTGCCATAACAGAGAACCACAGACCAAGTGGCTTAGATGATGGAAACTTATTTTCTCAGTCTGGAGGCTGGAAGTCCAAGACCCCGGGGTCGGCGGGGCTGGTTCCTTCTGCGGCCCCTCTCCTTGGCGTGTCTTCTCCCTGTGTCCCCATGTGGTCTCTTTCTCTGTCTGTGTCTGTGACCCAGTCTCCTGTTCCCATGACAGCAGTCATTGGATTAGGTCCACACCGATGCCCTCATCTTATCTTCCCTTCTTAAGGGCCCTATCTTCAAATACAGCCACATTCTGAGGAGCTGGGGTTCGGGCTTCAACATATGGACTGGGAAGGCACAGTTCAGCCCCTAACGAGACGCCAGCTCCAATACCCCGTTATCCTCAACCATCGCCCGTTCACATGCAGCAGAGCCCTTCAGTGGACCAACTCTGTCCTTTGATATTTATCCTTTCATTTGTCTGAAATACCCAGAGACACTCACTGAGCACCTTCTGTGTGTCAGGAATCCACTCAATGCCCAACCTGCAGAGGCAAAAAATATGGTGCCCAACCCGGATGCTCAGGTGAGAGACAGACAGACCAGTTATAGCAACTGCAACACAGCATCACGGGCCAGCGCCCAGAGGAGGGCACCAATCCAGAACCGGATCGGAGTGAGCAGAAAGCTCCTGGGTCAGGATGGCGGCCAGCAGTCAGTGAGTCAGTGCCATGAGGGTGGGAAGACCAGGGCTGCCACAGGGGTGGCGTGTGGAGGCCTGGGGTGCAGGGGCCATGGTGCTGTTAGGGAGAGGTGTGGGGGCGGGGCTACCACAGGTGAGAGAGAATGGCAGGCGGGGCTGCTGGTGGGTGCGAGGCCATGAGGAGCCTGGCGCCTGGGGTTTGGTCTGCATTTGTGGAGCAGGGGCGGGCACGCGTGGGCATGCGTTGTAGAAAGCTCACGAGCAGGGTGGCGGCCGGCGGCTGTGGGCCTGACTAGGTAGGGAAGCCAGTGGCGATTCTGATCCCACTGTGATGCGAAGCCCTGGGAATACAGAGCAGAGGAAGGTGCGGGAGCGGTTTTGGAATCAGAGCGACAGGACTTGGTGACTGGCTAGACGCAGAGGGTGAGGGACAGGGCAGGCTCATCAGCTCCCCCGCGTCTGAGTCTCAGCGAATGCCCCATTTTGAATGTGTGATTCCGTGGCTTTTGCTAAATATATGCACCATGCAGCCACCACTACAGTCAAGGTGTTGAACATTTGCATCACCCCAAAGTTCCCTCTGTGCCCCTTTCCCATCCGCCACCACCCTGGCCCCTGGTCCCATGCAAGCACTGATCACCTTCTGTCACTCTGTTATTTTTGCCTCTCCTAGAATTTCATATCATATCAATGGAGCCATACACTATGTAGTAGTTTGCCAGGTGTGGAGATATTACAATTTGATGATCTATTTACACGTGTCTGTGTGTGTGTGTGCGTGAGCATGTACCGCCCACCCGCCTCTGATCATTTAGGAAAGTAAGTCCCAAGTTTGGCTGTTCAGAGCCACCCTGGGAGCTTATTAAAAATTTGGAAGCAGGACTCACCCTTCATGGACTGATCAGGCTTCTGGGGAGTGAGCCCAGGCTGTGTATTTTGAACCAGCCCTGCAGGTAATTTTGCTCAGCCGGCTTGGGGAACCACTTCTCAGTGACGACACAGAGCAGCAGCCGTTTGCTTGTCCTGTTTGCTTATCACTAGGAGACCATCTAGTCCAAACTCCTGGCTGATATGATTCTTTCTGAGGCTGACCACACACCTTTACCTGCCACCAACCACCCTGGCCACGTACTTCATTCCTTCACAAACAGACAATTCCCGAGCACTTGCCACATGCCGGGCACCGATGCAGAAATGCAGAGCGAGTCCGATGTGTTGCTTATAGTTAATTGGAGGGACATGATATGGACACACACAGTCATACAAGAAAAGGCAATAAGTGTCAGAGACACAGATAAGATGCTCGGAATTTAGAGACACACCAGTTGCCAGCTTTTGGTGGGAGGTAGTCGTCAGGGAAGGAGTAACATTTGATCTGGGACCGGAAGGGTGGGTGAGATCTGTGCACACGGGGAGTGAGTATGGGAAAGGCAGAGCAGGCAGCGGGGACCTGGGAAGGCAAGTGACAGGCAGGAGGGGGAAGTCCTTTTGCTGCGGGGGCCATGGATGCCCAGCTTGACCGGCGCACCGAGAGGACAAAGGGGAAGAGGAGACGGGGTGGAAAGGTGGGCTGAGGGGGGGAAACTGCAGCCGCCTCCACAGGCAGGGCTTACTGATAGTTCCAACCCTCTAGTCACCTGGTCTCTCCCGGACCCGGACCCGTCCCATCCAGAGGCTCTCTGGGGGCCCTACCCTAAGTCACCTCATTAGCATAAACTCAGGTGTGCTCCAGGGGCCTCCTCATGAACCACCAGAGACACTCCTGCCGCTCAGGCCATCCGAGGGTTTTGTGAGTTCCGCATAAATTCAGGAATCAGGTCCTCTCTCAGTCTTGTGTTTTGCAGCTGCTTCCCGTCTAGTCTGTGGCTTGTCTTTTCATTTTCTTGACAATGTCTTTTGAAAAGCAGTAGTTTTCAATTTTGATGAAGTCCAGTTTATCCGTTTTAAAAGTATATTGTGGACCGTGCTTTCGGTGTTGTAGCTAAGAAACTTAAGCTTGCAAAGTCCTGTCTTCTTTTAGCAGTTGCCCAGTTTTATTTAGATTCACGTTTCGGTTACGACCCATGTTTAAGTGACATTTGTTATGGACGGACACTGGGCCCAGCGTGGGGGGCCGCAGCGGTAGGAGACACGTGCTTTGCTCAGGCTCAGCTGGGCTGGGGAGCTGGGGTGGAGAAAAGTCAGGGGCATGTTCGGTGGGTGTGAGGGGCTGTGGAGACCTGTCACGTGGAGAAGCCGGACTGTTCCTGGACAAGGGGCCTGCAGCTGAGATTCACGGGAAAGTAGGAGTTAGGGCGAAAGTAAGAATCGAGTGGGAAGCCCTTTGTTCTGGGCGTGGAGTGGCCCTGGAGAGACCAGGAGACTAGAGGCAGAGCAGCTGCCAGGCGCTTGCTGAGCTGTGGGTTGGCGTGCAAGGTGCCGGCAGGAGCAGGCAAAGCCTGCGCTGCGCTTTACCCTGAGCCAGAGAAGGCGCGTGGCTCTGCGACGCGGCCATGCTGTTCTCTGAGGACGGGGCCTGCGCTGGAAGGCTGTCAGGCAGGTCTGCATGGGGGGGGGGGGGGGGGGCGGAGGCCATCCCAGGGCAGCCCCGGTGCTGTCCCTTCTGCTCTCCGCCCACCCCCGCCTCCCCGCCCCTCCCCGTGGAGGCAGGGCAGAGCTGGTGCTGTGCTGCTGGCCCTGTGGGTTTGCTCCAGGACCAGCAACCACGTGCAATGCCAAGGTCATCCCAGGAGCAGCCTGAGCATTATTCCCCAGATTGTGGCATGTGTGACACGCGGGCGCGCGCGCGGGCGTGCGTGCGTGTGTGTGTGTGTGTGTGTGTGTGTGTGTGGCCGTTGTACATATTTAAAGCACAGCACTAGAAGGGGTTATGCTGGGAAAGACAGCGCACATTCCAGGCACTGCATGAATTAGCCCTGCGAAGCGCAGCAGCTGCTTTCATTAGCTAGTTGGCAGTAGATAGCTAAAGCCTGTGGGTTAGAAAAGGACATTTCAGGAATGCAAAAATAAAGGAATCAGCTGTATTGAGCGATTTAACTTCATCCGGGTCAGTAAGGAAGCCCAGAGCACTGGCCGACTCTGACTGCCCACTGCACACGGGCGGGCCCTGCCCTAACTCAGGGCGCCTGCACCGCGGTCCTGGGGCACCGGGGGATGACACAGGCGTGAGTTTAGGTCTCTGAAGCCTCTGTGCCTGTAGAAGCTTCCGGAAAGTTCTGTCTTCCCTCACTTCTTTCTGTTGATCCCAGGAGCCAACACAGACTGCTAGCAGGCTCCACGCTATGTGACTCTGTCTGCTGCTCCCCCCACCCCCCAGGCACTTTCCAGGGTGGCTGTGCTCTGCACCCCAGCCCTCACCGCCCACACCTGCAGCGCCTCTGCACTGATCCGGGCGCAGAGGGAGCCTGGTCCCGCACACTGCTGCTTCCCCGCCGCCCTGGGCCCCGCCAGGGTCTCTGAGAGGGACAGGCCTGAGAGCCAGGTCCCCGACAGCCCCAAGGACACACCGGGTGCAGTGGGAGACTTAGAATTTCGTGAGGAAAGAACTCTTTCAGCTGCTTCCCTCGTCCCTGCAATGAGAGCTCTCCCAGGAGGCTTCACTTCCACAGACGGACAGACAGACAGACAGACTGCAGGGCCCTCCCAGCTGCTCCCAAGCGCCTGTGCCGCAGCCCTCGGTGTGCTGGGCTCCAGCTGAGGCCCTGCTGCTCCGAGCTGCGAGCTCACGTGACCAGCCGCCCTTTCAGATGACCTGGGTGCCCCGTGAGTCTGTCCGAAGCCGTGGCCTCAGAAGGTCGCCAGCTTTGGGCCAGAACAAGGAAAGAGCCGCAGCCCAGTCTTGATTTTCCCATAAAGAAGTTCTGTATTTCGTCAAGCTCGGCATTTACTCTAATTACTAAATGGGCTGTTCCCCGCGCCCCCTGCCACACCCCCCCCTGCCCCCCCCCCCCCCCCCCCGCCACACACACCCCGTCAGAAACCAGCCAGGCAGCCTGGGCATCATCAGGTGCCCCTCTCCCCCCTCACCCAGCACCCTGAGGGCCCTGTCTCTGACGTGAGATGCAGACGAGTGGTGAGAACGGGTAGGGTGGGCACATGGCTTCCAGGGGAGAGAGATGAAGCTCGTGATTACTTTACTGGAGGGGAACGAGACATCTGAGGAGGCCCCGTCCCATGGTCCACCCGTAGCAGGGGCTGGAGAGCTCGATGCTGGGGCTGGGGGGCTGTGCGGGGTGGAGAGTTCCCCCAGCGCTCTGGCCTCTGAACTGGAGTGGGGATGTGGGTGGGATTCTCCCCCCCAATTCGGGAGTTGCGAGGCCACTTGCTCCACCAGGGGCCTTGTGAGATGACCCCCCTGGCGGTATCGTGGCGCCGGCATCATAGCGCACGTATCAGTGCAGCTTGTGCTGCCTCTGTCCTGCTTATATTTCCTTCGGCCAGAAGCCACTGTGGCTGAAGTATTGGGGACGGTGGGTGGGGTAAGGGACCTGCACCCGCACCTGGGGACAGGAGCTCTTGTCACAGGCGTCCCTCTTTTGCACCCATGCTCAGCAGTGCCGGGGAGCCGTCTGTCCCCTCCCTCCTGGTTTCAGCAGTGCCAAGGCACGGAGGCCTTGGGCGGGCCTGGGGTTTGCTGGGCGGGTGGGGCGGCATGCCCTGACTTTCTTGCATTGTTCCTAAAGGAAATGGGTCAGAGTGAGTCAGAATGGCCGGCCGCCGAGCCACTGACACCACAGGGCTTTGCCCTGGTCCCACCGACGCAGGGCTCCAGGCGGGAACAAAGAAGCAGAAAAGGTTGGATGAAAGATGAGGTATTGAGATTAGGTATTTTAAGTTAGGGCCCTTAAACCTATGGTTACCATTGGCTACCACTTCTCAAAGCATCTAACATAAGTTTAATTATTAGTATGTTTCAATTCAGATGTCTGAAATCTTAAACTATAGAAATATAAAGTATTATTTACCACTTCTGTAAAGCTAGGATTTATATTAAATATTTTAAAAGCCATCCTTCAGGAATAAGTTCCAGAAACAGATGATTTTAGGTATTTGGTGTTGAAGAATTTTAGGAAATTCTCAAGCATTTTATAAGTAAATGAGATTAATTCTTTAATGCTGCTGTTCACATATCAACCTGCATATTGTCGAAGGTAATAATGCCGGAAGGCTCTGTACTACATCAGTGGGTTCTCCGCCCGAAGCAGTTGGGGGCTTTTTTGCAATGTTGAGTGACATTTGCAGCCTCACGGGAAGGGCTGTCGTTGCTTTATCGCGGCATCTGCACTCGCCCACGGCCCAGCACCTACTTAGGACCCATTTGCAGGGCCCATGCTGGGAGTGACACGATCTGATTTGTGTTTTAAAATAGTAGTAATTGTTAAAATTTTTAAAACTGTGGTAAAAAAATCCAACATGAAATTTACCGTATTCACCATTTTTATGGCTGTATTATGAAAAGATGCCCCTGGCTGCTGCGTGGGCGTTAACTTCAGTGAGCCAGGCAAGGGGGGGGGGGGCAGAGGCCGACTCAGGGTGAGCTGGGGCGGGGGGGGGGAGGGGGGGGCGAGTGGGGAGGGGAGGGAGGCTGGAGTGGCTCTGTCAGGAGCAGGCGGGATGTGGACATGTCACCAGAGAGCTACTGAATGTTCTGGAGGTTTAGAGGCGAGGGTATCAGAAAGCCCTGTGAGAAAGCCTTGACTGGCCTGAGCCTCAAAGGAGGGGACAGAACCCTACTGGGGAAGGCCCAGGACAGGGCTGGGGGCCCGATGAGGCCGAGTGAGCAGGGCAGGTGGTGGTGAGCGTGGCGTGGCCAGGCCGAGGTCCCCTGGGCAGTCCTGCCTCTGGGACAGGGAGGAGCGGTGGGCCCGGGCGAGGGTGCTGCCTGCAGCGGGCGGGTGATGCTGCTTCACCTTCGCGGGGCAGACTGGGACACAGAGAAAATCATGTCTGGAAACCGCTGAACGTCTTGCCTGGCCTGTAGCTTAAAATAAGTTAAAATGAGGGGTTTTGCGCAGGGAGTGACCAATCCCAGCTGAACTTGGACGTCTGTCAGGAACTGGGGAAGGCGTGAGCTCCAGGAGGCACTTCCCCAGGCGAAGGCCACAGAGCGCCCGGGTCTTTGCTGGAGAAGGCGGCTGGGCTCCCGCAGGACCCTGCTGAGTCTGGGCTCCCAGGCTGGCAGCACTGAGCTGAGAGGCAGGAGCCTCAGGGGTGGCCGGCGATGCTCTGAGGTCTGAGCTGGGAGAGCTGGGAGGCTGTGCTGAGAATGCAGTGGGAAGTCAGGGCGAAGGGGTCATTGAGGGTCTGTGCTGGGCACACGGCCAAATGCCCGGGGGCTGCCCTAGGAGGCTCACAGGCCAGCTTCCCAGTGGGCATGTCAGCAGACAAGTCTAGCGCCCTTCCCCTAGCCTGGGGGACGTTTCTAGATGGGGATACTCTTTTTTTTTTTTTTTTCATTTTGGCTCTTTATTTTTATTTGTATCCTTGTACTTTAGTGCTACTATTCTTTCTCTCTTTTTAAAAAATGGTATCTTTATTGTTGAGAGTAGTGCAGATGTCCCCTAACTCTTGCTCCCCTGGGAGGGGTGTGGAGGGTGAGCCAGGCCATTGGCAGGCAGGGCAGCTGCTAAGCTTCCTCGCTCCTCTTTCTCCGCGGTCCGCAGGGGCTGCCATGTGAGCGTCTCTCAACAGAAGCCACAGCTTCTCTCTGGGTCCTGCTGTCTCTGGTTTCACCTGCGTCCTCCCTGACAGCCTAGGGGTGAGAGTGGTGACAGCACCTTCCATAGCTGGTCCGCCCAGCCCTGCGCACACCCTTGTAAACGCTTCCTTTCCGAGCTGGCTCACGGCTGATGCCCCAGACAGAGGCCGGGCGTGCGCCGGGCCCAGAACCGGACGGAACATGTGGCTGGAGATGCCGCTGCCTAAATAGATAGAAAAGTCTCCAGTTTCCTCCTGCACTAAAGTGTTTGTTTTGTTTTTCTCATCACATTTTTTAAAATTATGGCAAAATGCACATAGTATAAATGTTGCCATCTTACGCATTTTAAGTGTACGCTTCAGTGTCATTAGGTTCCTTCACATTGTGCAGCTGTCACCACCATCCGTCTCCACAGGACTCTCTTCTTCTGACAGAACTGAAATTCCGTGCCCATGGACAGCGACTCCCAGGTGTCCTCCCGCAGCCCCTGGCCGCCAGCATCCTGTTTTCGGTCTCCGTGGCCTTGACCACGTTGGCACCTCACAGAAGTGGTCACACAGTTCTTGTCCTTCTGGGGCGGGGTCATCTTCACTCGGCCTGTGTTCTCGAGCCCAGCCATGCGGTGACGGGTCAGATGTCCCTCCTCTCTGGGCTGAGGAATATGCCGCGGACGACACAGCACGTTTGGTTTGTTCGTCACCCATCGACATGCCCTGGTGGCTTCCCCTCCGTGGCTGTCGTGAATGACGGGCCTGGGTGGGAGGTGCCTCTTCGAGACCTGCTTTCGATGACCTGGGAGTGCACCCAGCAGTGGGATTAATGCTGGGTGATATGGGAATGTGATTTTTGATATTTTAAAGGACTTTTTCATGCTGATGATTACATCCTTTGATGCACACAGCCTTTAATTTTGATGTGGTCCAGTTTATTTATTTTTTGTTGTTGCCGTGTTTTTGGCGTCATAGCTAAGAGTTTGTTGCCATAGCCAACGCCACGCAGCTTTCCCCTGTGTTTCCTTCTAAGCCTTACACAGCTTTAGCTCCTACACCTAGGTCTTCGGTCCATTTTGAGTTAATTTTTGTCTGTGGTGTAAGGTAAGGTCCAACTTTATTCTTTTGCATGTGAATATCCAGTTTGCTTAGCGCCATTTGTTGAAAAGACTGCGTGGTCTTGGCTCTCCACTAAAGCTTCATTCTTAGTTGCTCTTCCGTTGATCTTTTAAAACTGTTTCTGTGGAAAAGGTTCTTCAAGCGTGTTCTTTCCACCTTCTTTCCTGCCGCCTCGGCCCATTCACTGCCAGCCCTCTGCTGTGAAGCCACATGCAGGCGAGGCCTGAGTGCTGGGAGTGGCCGTCCCTCGGGAGGCCTGCGGGGAGGGGGGGGGGGGAGGCCCGCGGGGGGGGGGAGGCCCGCGGGGGGGGGGAGGCCCGAGGGGGGGGGGGGGAGGCCCGCGGGGTGGGGGGGGGGAAGGCCTGTTTGCACTGAGCTGTGGAGGCAGCATGGCCCGGGCAGTGCTTCTCAGCGTTTGGTCCCAGTACAGCCCCAGGTTAGCGCCCCTCCCCAGGGCCTGCACCTCATGCTGGGTGCCCGCCTCCCGTTTCCTGCTGCAGATGGCACCCGCGTTGTCATGGGTCTCTCTTTGTGCTGTGGCCTGGTTTCGGCAAGTTATTCCAGTTTTAAACTTTGCTTACGGGTTTGAGATGGTGTGGCGAGTGACGACAAATGTTCTTTTCCACTTAGGTTTTGTTTTATTACTTCTTGGTTCTTATTTTCTTTGAACGACTCCTGCTGAGGGATACATGAATCGGGGTTTGCCATTTTCCCTCTGCTGCTGTGTGGAAACCTGTCCTTGCCTACTTACCAAGGAGTGCAGGCTAATGGGATGACCTTCATCTCAAGACCACAGGAAATCATAGCTTTGGAATGTTTCCTGTGGCCCCAGCTGGAGGCTGGCTTCCCTGGGCTGCTGTCGCGCAGATTTTCACTGTGGGGTGGAAGGGACCAGACCAGTGCATCTACGAGCCAGGAGCCCAGGACTCCCACTGGGACCGAGCCCCTCCCCTCGGCTGCTGGCTTCTGGGCCGGTTGCTCCTTCCTGGCAGGCTGCCCTTTGGGTCGCAAGATATCTGGCAGCCCCTCTGGCTCCACCTGGAGTTGTGGCAACCAAGACACCTCCACACATCGCCAAACGCCCCGCCTCGGGCAGAATCACGCACCTTCCCACGAGGTTAGAACCACGCCTGCGGAGGCCCCAGCACACTGGCTAAAAGGCGCGGCTAGATGCTTTCCGCGCGCTGCTCCCTTCCCCTGCTTCCGGCCCGGTCCCCTGGGGTTGAGCTGTGTGAACATTCCTATGTTGTTCCTTCTCCTCCTTGAATGCTTTAGCTCTCCACTTCCTGGCGCTTATTGTATGCACAGTCCACAGTCAGACCTCAGGGCCTCCCCCACTCCCTGGGACGCATTATTCTGTGATGCTCCCCAGGGTTTCCCAATGGCCTTTCTGGTTTCTTGCCTTAAAATGGTAGTAAATCCGAGGCCCCCAAAGCAACCATCCAAACGGGTTCTGAAGGCAGCGGCAGGAGGCTCACCGGGCTCTGACCCTCCAGCGCCAGCACCTCCTGTATTGCAGGCTGATCCCTCCCCTCCGGCCCCCTCTCCTTCCTTTCCTGCTCTGTGCCATACGTTTAGGAGTTACAGTTTAAATGTAAGTCTTACACTCTGCTGGAGAGGAAAGAAAATATTTGAAAAATTGAAAGAAAACACCCACGGAAAGACCCCGTCCGTGCCCTGTGGGATGGTTTCCTAGATTTCATTCTAATTCCTTCATCGCAGTGACCTTTTCAGGTGGTTTAGGAGGATTTTCAGAAACCAGAGAATTAATCTTTGAAACCTTTTTTTTTTTTTTTATTGTCGTGGACTTGCTCAGAGCCCATCTACTTGCTTTCTGTTACTCATTCACACCCATTAGAACAGTACCGTTCACTGGCATCCCCACTGTGTGTATCTTCCAGCAGCTCTGATGTTCAGGCTGGGCCGACTCTAATGCCTGTGAGGCGTCTGTTCTCAGCGTTTATTGTCCTCTCTCACATTTCCCAGCGAAACCAGGCTGCTCTGTGTGCGAGAAGAATACTTTCCGTCAGCCTGGTGCATCTGTCTGGCTTCTGCCACTGACATGGATTTAATCGCTCCATCACCAGGTGGTGTTGCTTCATGGAGTGGAGCGCCCTCCGCCGGACATGGTGAGCGGTGTCTGTTGGGAGGCGGCTGCCGGCGGCCTCGGTCCCCTGTGCTCTTTCGCAGTTGTGCTGGGTGAGGAGGTTGAGACTACAGGCTGCAGACTGGCCCGAGGTCACACAGAGGCATGGAGCTGGATGTGGACCAGGAGCACTGGGTCCAGAGCCGTCGTGCTTTCCCACGGGAGCCGGCTATTCAGGGAGGCTGCATCCATCCCTGGGGTTTAAGGACAGTTGAAACTCGGTGTCAGCCTGGCTTTATCGGCAACGCTGTGCTTTGAGCTTAACCTCCCTGAGCCTAATGAAGTTTCCCCTTTCGGTAAGTTGGGGTGACAGTGACCTCACAGGATTCTCACAGGAGAGGGGGGCCTCCACTTTCGGAGAATACGAGGAGGGCGCTGGTCCGGCCTGGGGCGGGCGGTGATGTTTAGTTATGGCCTAAGACCCAGAGAGTAGGAGCAGGCGCAGAGCTAGCACTCAGCCTGCAGGAGGACTCTCAGTGCTCTCGCCCACTCTCGCCGGCCCTGGAGAGCTGCTTGATCCTGCTAATCCGCTCCCACGCCGCCTCCATCCAGCACTGTGCCTGCCTCTGGGGTTCTCTTCCTGGTTCAAGTGAGTGGGGAATCAGTTCTTTACTGTGGAGTTTGAATTCTGAAAGAAGGTGGAATGTGAAGGGAAGAATCTGGCTGGTGGATGGGTACAACACAGAAGGGTCAGTCTGGGGAAAATGATGGGAAAGAAGAGGGACAGGACTAAGAAAAGATAGCATGGTAAACAGGACGGGGTCCAGAGGGGAAAGTGCTCTGGGTACATTCATTTGGGAATAATTTGATTGGCTTTGAGAGGTTCTAGGAGAATAAAAAAAGTGTCATGATACCAATGAAGTACCCCTAGAATTTTGCTTCAGAGCACACATCTCATCAGTCTCTGAAAAATGGCTGAGTGCTTGGACAGTTCTCAGGAGCATGTCCAGGAGGCTGCCCGACTTGTTGCCAGAGTAAGAGAGGCGTTTAGGCGTGAACTGAGATGGCTTTCTTTTTTTTTTTTTAATCCTCACCCAAGGAGTGAGTTTTTTGTTTTTGTTTTTTTTTTTTAGAGAGAGTGAAACAGAGGGGGAGGGCGAGAGAGAGAAACATGGATGCAAGAGGACACATCGATTGGTTGCCTCCTGCGCGTGCGCCCCAACCGGGGGCAGGAATGAACCTGAGACCCTGGTACATGCCCTTGACCAGGAATTGGACCTGCGACCCTCGGGTGTACAGGCCAACACTCTAGCCCTCAAGCAGCACCAGCCAGTGGCTTTTCCTTTTGAACCAAGGTCTTAGAATCCTGGAAAATTGGGGCAAAGATGGCAAGAAAAGTTTCCATCCTCTCCTGCTGCTTTCCACCTTCATATTCTTTTTTTTTTTTTTAAATATATTTTATTGATTTTTTACAGAGAGGAAGGGAGAGAGATAGAGAGTTAGAAACATCGATGAGAGAGAAACATCGATCAGCTGCCTCCTGCACATCTCCTACTAGGGATGTGCCCGCAACCCAGGTACATGCCCTTGACCGGAATCGAACCTGGGACCTTTCAGTCCGCAGGCCGACGCTCTATCCACTGAGCCAAACCGGTTTCAACCCACCTTCATATTCTTATCTTTCTTTTGGGGAATAAGTGAGAGGCATTTCAGTTCCGGGGTAAGCTGGGCAGATTTTGGAAAATGTAGAGGCATTACAGACAGAATCACCTTATGCTTTCATAAAGTAAGCCCTGTCATACTTACTTCTATGTAGTTGTAATCTACATTAAAAGGGCACCTGATTAAACAGATATTTTATGAAGTCATCTCCTTGAATCAGACTGGCATGCCAATAGTTGGTTCTGTGGTAACTGGTAAGCTTCCTCAGTAATTCTCTTCAAGAATCACTCAGGATATGTTAGTTTATTTTATATTGGGAGTCCAAATAAACTTACTTAGCTTAGCACTTTTTTCACTGTTGCTGTGGAAAACAGCATTAAAAATTGTGGGTCAAGAACGCGAAAATACTCCTTACCCCAGGAAGGTGTGCGAGCACCAAGCGGTGGCAGGCAGACTAGGGGTACCCTGGGACATTTGCTGAGTGGCCCCGGGCCCAGCACTGGCACCGAGTTTGAACTGTGTCAGTGTGTGAAGCAGAAAAACAACTCAGTCACAGGCAACAATATGGTGATTATCAGAGGGAAATGGGGGTGGGGGAAGGTAAAAGAGAGTAAAGAGGGGATAAATGGCGATGGAAGGAGACTGGGGGTGGTGAACACACAATACAATATACAAATGGTGTATTACAGAATTGTACACCTGAGACCTACATAATTTTATCAACCAATGCCACCCCAATAAATCTAATTTTAAAAAGAATGCTGCTATTAAAAAATCGTGACTGCAGAATGAAAAGTAATAGAATTGAAGAATGGCAAGAGAGGTCGGAGAGACCACCCATGTTACTGGTCAAACCTTGTCCTTTTGGGGAGGGAGATAACGGAGTCTGACGCAGCTGTGATGTGCTCCCGGTGCTCATGGCGACATGCTGGTGGTCAGTGACAGCCGGAGAGAAACCAGATCGCCCAGCTGCTGGCCCAGGACTCACTTTGCTCTGTCTCGCTGGCCCATTCAGAGCTTGTTTATCTGTTCAGCTGGAGGCAGCAAGCGAAGCCCTATGAAACAGCTTGTGAATACTTAAAGGGGTTCGCCATCAAGTGTAAATGAGAACAGTACAGGGAAGACCTCGGAAGGAACTGTCAGAGAGGAAAATACTCATTGTGCTATTTGAGCCAAAATTTGAAGAATGAGAGGAGCGATGGTATCCCAAGTGTGTGGACCAGCAAAGGTACACACCCCTGTGGGAGAATGAGAACATTGTTGGAGAGCAGGAATGGGGTAAGGAAGCAGAGTCTACTGGGCTCAGGGAACGTGTGTGGAGGGTAACTCGACTGCTGCTTGGTGAGGAAGGAACTGGGAGATATGGAAAGAGCAGGAAAAGGGAAGGTTAGCAGAGTCTTATTAGACACTAGAGGCCCAGTGCATGACATTCGTGCCCTGGCGGGGGCACTGTTCTATGCCGGCAGAGGACATCCCCCAAGAGATCCTTAGCGCTGCCGTGGAGGCAGGAGAAGCTCCCGCCACCACCACTGTGCTTGCCAGCCGTGAGCCCATCTTCTGGCTGAGCAGTGCTCCCCCTGTGGGAGCACACTGACCACCAGGGGGCAGCTCCTGTGTTGAGTGTCTGACCCCTGGTGGTCAGTGCATGTCATAATGACTGGTTGTTTCGCCATTTGGTCAATTTGCATATTAGCCTTTTATTATATAGGACTAGAGGCCCAGTGCACAAAAATTTGTGCACTTGGGGGGAAAGGGGGGTCCCTCAGCCCGGCCTGTGCCCTCTCGCAGTCTGGGACCTCCTCGGGGGATGACCACCTGCTGGGTTAGGCTGCTCCCCGGGGGATTGGGCCTAAGCTGGCAATCAGACATCCCTCTGGCAGCCCGGCAGCCCTTGGGGGATGTCCACTTGCCAGCGGGGAGCAAACCTAAGCTGCAGTCAGACATCCTTAGCGCTGCTGAGGAGGCAGAAGAGGCTCCCACCACCACCACTGTACTGGCAGCCATCAGCCTGGCTTGTGGCTGAGCAGAGCTCCTCCATGTGGGAGCTCACTGACCACCAGAGGGCAGCTCCTGCATTGAGCATCTACCTCCTGGTGGTCAGTGTGTGTCATAGTGACCAGTCATTCCCAGTCTTTCTGCGGTTAGAGTCAGTTTGCATATTACCCTTTTACTATATAGGATAGAGGCCTGGTGCACGGGTGGGGGCCGGCTGGTTTGCCCTGAAGGGTGTCCTGCATCAGGGTGGGGGTCCCGCTTGGGTGCCTGGCCAGCCTGGGTGAGGGGCTGATGGCTGTTTGCAGCTGGTCACACCCCCTTCAGGGTGGGGGTCCCCACCAGGGTGCCTGGCCAGTCTGGATGAGGGGCTGAGGGCTGTTTTCAGGCTGGCCAAGCCGGTGACAGAAGCTCCCAGCCTCTCCTTTTTTTATTTTATTTTTTTATTCTGGGATTTATTTACCTTCTATAATTGCAACTTTGTTGCCACTCCAGCTCCGAGGCCAGGGCCTCTGAAAGCAGGTATCTGGGGTTTGTTTAGTTTCTATAATTTAAACTTTGTTGTTTTCAGAGCTTAGAGCAGGGCTGTGGCAGGCAGGGAACCTTGGCTTCCTCCATCACTGGAGCAAGCAAGCCTCCTGCTCGCTTCAGCTGCGTGGCTGCTGGCCGCCATCTTGGTTGGGTTAATTTGCATATCCTGCTGATTAGCCAATGGGAAGCGTAGCAGAGGTATGGTCAATTACCATGTTTTTCTATTATTAGATTAGATAGTTGATAGAAAATGAAGGGTCCACTGGATTCTAGTTAGTAAATATAAGCTTCATAAGAGCAAAGATTTTCTTTGTCTGTTGTACTCTCTATTGTATCCTCTCTGCATAGAACAGTGTAGGCATGAGGTAAACACTCAGTAAAATTTGTTGAATGAACAGACAAGTGAATGAACCACTAAAATATGGGTCCCAACAGGATTGGAGTTCTTGACTGAAGGGATAATGTAATAGAAACAGTGTCCAATGAAGAATATTTTTGTAGATGTGGAATGAATGGTCTCAATATGTAAAGGATCAGAGATAAACCCTCCAATATGGAATGACATGATGGAGACTCAAATAAGAATTGTAATCACAGGAAGAGAAAAGACAAGGGTAGAAGGAAAATAAATGGAGGGGAGAGAATATAATATGGACATAGATCTGGAAGCACAAAGATACCTTTTATTTTTTTTAATTATTATTATTTTTTAAATCTTTATTGTTCAGATTATTACAGTTGTTCCTCTTTTTTCCCCCCATAGCTCCCCTCCACCCGGTTCCCACCCCACCCTCTGCCCTTACCATCCCCCACTGTCCTCATACGTTGGTGTATGATTTTTGTCCAGTCTCTTCCCGCATCCCCCCCACACACCCTTTTCCCCCCGAGAATTGTCAGTCCACTCCCTTTTTATGCCCCTGATTCTATTATATTCACCAGTTTATTCTGTTCATCAGATTATTTATTCACTTGAATTTTAGATTCACTTGTTGATAGATATGTATTTGTTGTTCATAATTTGTATCTTTACCTTTTTCTTCTTCTTCCTCTTCTTAAAGGATACCTTTCAGCATTTCATATAATACTGGTTTGGTGGTGATGAACTCTTTTAGCTTTTTCTTATCTGTGAAGCTCTTTATCTGACCTTCAATTCTGAATGATAGCTTTGCTGGGTAAAGTAATCTTGGTTGTAGGTTCTTGACATTCATCACTTTGAATATTTATTGCCACTCCCTTCTGGCCTACATAGTTTCTGTTGAGAAATCAGCTGACAGTCATATGGGTACCCCCTTTTAGGTAATTGACTGTCTTTCTCTTGCTGCTTTTAAGATTCTCTCTTTGTCTTTTGCTCTTGGCATTTTAATGATGATGTGTCTTGGTGTGGTCCTCTTTGGATTCCTTTTGTTTGGGGTTCTCTGCGCTTCCTGGAGTTGTAAGTCTATTTCTTTCACCAGGTAGGGGAAGTTTTCTGTCATTATTTCTTCAAATAGGTTTTCAATATCTTGCTCTCTCTCTTCTTCTGGCACCCCTATAATTTGGATGTTGGTATGCTTGAAGCTGTCCCAGAGGCTCCTTACACTATCTTCATATTTTTGGACTCTTTTTTCATTTTGCTTTTCTGGTTGGATGTTTTTTGCTTCTTCGTATTTCAAATCTTTGACTTGATTCTTGTGATCCTCTAGTCTGCTGTTGGAACTCTGCATAATATCCTTTATTTCAGTCAGTGTATGCTTAATTTCTAGTTGGTCCTTTTTCATATCCTCGAGAGTCTCACTAGATTTACTGAGGGTCTCACTAAATTTATCGGCGGTTTCTAGAAAATTCTTGAGTAACCTTATAACCGTGGTTTTGAACTCTATATCCAGTAGTTTGCTTTCCTCCATTTCTGTCATTTGCGACCTGTTTCTTTGTCTCCACATTTTGGCTGCTTCCCTGTGTTGATAGAGTGGCTTTCTGTGCTAGGTGTCCTATAGGGCCCAGTGGCTCAGCCTCCCTAATTACCTGAGGTGGACATTCTTGGTGCACCCCTTTGTGGGCTGTGTGCACAGTCTTGTTGTAGTTAAGCCTTGATTGTAGTTGGTATCACTGGGAGGAATTGACCTCCATGCCAGTTGGCTGTGAGAATCAGCTGTGTCTACAGTGGGAGAACTTCTGTGCTGGAGATACCCTTATGGGGCAGACTTGCTTCAGTGGGGCTTTGGTGCTCACTGAGTATGCCCCCTGAGTGTGTCCCTTATGGATCTGAGGAGTTGTAATCTGGATGGTCCCACTCTGACCACTGGGTACACTGGCACTTGGATCTCTAAGGAGGTGCTAATTTAGCCTCTGCCTGAGGCTACCCAGCAGGAGCTACAGAGAGATCTACAGATTCCTGTGAAGCAGTGCAAGCTGCTGTGGGGCCTTGGGCCTTCTTTTGGATGTTCTGGGTCTCTCTGACCCAGCTGCAATTTGTTAGGTAATTTTAGATTGCAAAGGGCCAGGGCATTCATATGCAAAAGCCTCTGCACACAGCTTGGGTGGGTCAGAGTCTCAGGGAATCAACAGGGCGGAGCAAACAACTATGGCTGATTCTCAGTCCTGCCCTAAGAGGCCCCAGGTCTCAGTGTCCCGCAGTAATTGCTGCAAGCACCTCTGAGAGAAAGCCGCCCTCGAGTTCTGCCTGCTGCCAGACAGTCCAGTTTCTCCCTGTATGAGTCTGGGTCCCCAGAGACTCGCCCGTTGGGAGCTTGTGTCTCCCTCCCAATTTAAAAAGACACCCGCGTCCTCGGTTGCCAGCCCTTTCCGCGTGCGCCTCCATACCTCTGCACTTTACTTCCGCACCTCTTCTGAGTCTCAGTGTGCTTTTCTCTTTCCTTCTAGTTGTAGAATTTCCACTCAGCCAGCCTTCCTGTGGTTCTGGATGATGTCCGTTTTGTCTTTTAGTTGTATTTTTGAAGTGGTTGTGTGAGGCAGCAATTTCAGGTGTTTACCTATGCCACCATCTTGGTTTCCTCAATAAAGACTTTTTTAAAGTCAATTACTGTGTTTCCAGGAAGCCAGTGCTACTGCAAGATCAAAGATACCTTTTATGAGACAATGGAACTCAAAGAAAAACTTCAAAAGCATTTGGATTCAAACTCAGTTACTTTTTCATTAAAAAAAGAACTTATATATTTATATGCATAGCACATAGACATGAACAGTAGGGTGGTGAGAACCTAGGGGTGGTGGAAATGGGCTGGGTAGAGTGGGGTAAAGGGGGAAATGAGAGACATCTGTAATACTGTCAACAATAAAAGAAAAGAAAAATAATAATAAAAAGAAAAAAGACAAAAACATTGTCTAACATTATGCAACATATGCTTGTCTTATACTCTTTTCACTTCTATTTCAAAAATAGTTTCTAAAATTAGCAATATTTTAGTTTAAAATATGGACACCTGTGAAATCAAGCACTAATGTTTTTACATCTTGAAATATAAAACTAGCTCTAGAATCTACATATATAAAAGTCTAAGCAACCGAACGACTGGTCGACTGGTCGCTATGGCGTGCACTGACCACCAGGAGGCAGACACTCAATGCAGGAGCTGGCCCCTGGTGGTCAGTGCGCTCCCACAGCGGGAGCGCCGTTCAGTTGACCAATGTGTGCCAGACGCAGGGCTCATGGCTGGCGAGCACCACTGAGGTAGCGCGAGCCTCTCCCAATCAGGACTGACTGGGTGTGAGCCTGCAGCAGGTGCAGCGGGGCTGGGATGAGCAGGAGCGGCAGGCAGCATTTGACTGCCGGTTTCAGCCTGACATCCCCCGAGGGGTCCCGATTGCGAGAGGGCACAGGCCAGGCTGAGGGACCCCCAACCGGTGCATGAATCCATGCACCGGGCCTCTAGTGTCTTCTAAAACAACAAACCAACTGTAAATCTCTAGGGTACTATGTTACAGCTTGTTATAACTAGCCCAGGGAATCCTTGGGACTGTTATTTTTTGGAACTACTTTTTAATTGTGATGACTTTTTACTAGAAAATAATGCCAATGGAGAAGTTGGCTAGATTAGCAGTGCAAGCTTCTGAGTGTCATGAATGGTTCTGTATCTTACTCTTTTATCTGTTCTATTTCATAACCATCCCAAAGTACTACCTCTACTGTGCTCCTCTCAAATGAACCCTGCCGTTCTGTATGGATTGACTGACGCCCTTATTTCAACCAAGTGACAGGAAATATACTGAATTGCTTTGATGTGAAAACAAAACACAACCCTGGGTGGCCCTGGCTTAGAGACTCTGTCAGGGGAGACGGTCCCCGCTGGCCAGGATAAGTAGATAAGAGCAGGAGGAGGACATAGCCTGAGCCAGGCTGGGAGGCCATCTGCCGTTTTCCTCTTAGATGCTAACAGAGGGTCCTGGATGCGGTGATGGGGAAGAGGTCCGGGGCTGCTTAACTCCACCCACCATCCCTCAGGGGCAGTGACTTAGACCCCCCAGGTCCTGTGAGTGTGGCCCTGGAATTATCTGTCACCTATTGGTGCACTTTATGTTACTTTATTTTATTTTACTAGAGGCCTAGTGCATGGATTCGTGCACCAGTGGGGTCCCTCAGCCATTGATTTTTAGAGAGAGTGAAAGGGAGGGAGGGAGGGAAGGAGGGAGGGAGAGAGGGTGAGAGAGAAAGAAACATCAATGTGAGAGAGACACATAGATTGGTTGCCTCCCGAGGACATCCTGACCTGGGTTGGGATTGAACCTCCAACCCAGGTGCATGCCCTTGACCAGGAATTGAAACCCTGACCCTGTGGTGCACAGCTGACCCTCTAACCCCATGGTTGGCAAACTGTGGCTTGCGAACCACATGCGGCTCTTTGGCTCCTTGAGTGTGGCTCTTCCTAAGCCTTAGGAGTACTCTAATTAAGTTAATAACAATGTACCTACCTATATAGTTTAAGTTTAAAAACTTTGGCTCTCAAAAGAAATTTTAATTGTTGTACTGTTGATATTTGGCTCTGTTGACGAATGCGTTTACCGACCACTGCTCTAACCACTGAGAAACACCGGCCATGGCACCTATTGATGTATTTTTTAAAAATATATTTGTATTGATTTCAGAAAGGAAGGGAGAGGGAGAGAAACATCAATGATGAGAGAGAATCATTGATCATCTGCCTCCTGCACACGTAATTTTCAAATACCGTATTGGGGTTCGAGCCAGCAACCCGGGCATGTGCCCTGATCAGGAATCGAACCTTGACCTCCTGGTTCCTAGGTTGATGCTCAACCACTGAGCCACGCCGGCTGGGCTCTTGGTGTATTTTAAAATGCATTTTCAGTTTGTTTCTTTGAAAAGATGGCGCTTTATCTGATTTTGGTGTTTTGTCTCCCACTCCTGGTTGGGAGTCCGTGGGGACAGGCAGAGTTAGGGCCGGAGCTGGATGAGACCATTGGATTCCGTCTCATGTGCCCCTGGTGGAAGGAACAGGCTCAGGGAGGGTAAGAGGTGTGGCCACACCTCCCTCCGAATGACCACACACACTGCTTCCTTGTCTTTGTATGTGGGCTTTCCCCAGAGGTATAACTGCATGTTGCTACTTAGACCAATTTTGCTTTCATAAAATATTTTAGAGCAGTAACTCTGTCCTATAATGTCAGGTCTGACCAGTTAAAATATGCTCTATTAATTTTTAAATGATACCTATTTCTGTCCAAAAGAAGAAAAAAGCTGTGCTTCTGTGAAATCTAATTTTCAAATACCGTATTTTTCTGTGTATAAGACGCTACTTTTTTCTAAAATCATTAGACTGAAAATCGAGGGGTGTCTTGTACGCGGAAGTCAGCCGAAGAGGGAGCTGCGCAGGTGCGTAGCTGCCCGTGTTTTGTCAAACAGGCTGCCTCCAGTCGTGAGCCTTATTGTTACTGACATCAGCTGATGCCGTAATTGGAGGTGGAGGTGGAGAGTGTGCAGATGCAACAGGGACCGGAGCATTCTGAGCCCATAAAGATGTCAAAAAATAAAAAGATAAATACCTGTAAGCGATTGTCTTACTCTGCAAAATTCAAACTGAATGTCGTCAGCTATGCAAAAGAGCATGGAAATAGAGCTGCAGAGAGACAGTTTGGACCTCCTCCCACTGAGTGTGTGACCAGACAGTGGAGAAAACAGGAAGAACAACTCCTTAAGATGCCAACAAAGAAGACGGCCTTAAGAGGAAAACCAGCAAAATGTATAAAATATTGATTTCTTAATTTTGGGTAGGAAAAGTGGGGGGGCGTTTTATACACGGGAAAATACGGTAATTCATTTATTCCTATTTAAAAATGAGGTAGGTTGTACCATTGTCACCCCTAAAGCTTCAAGGCTTGTGGACACAGTGTGTCTTGACTCAAGCTGACCTGTTTTACATGGGAAAATGGATGCACATAGATAGTTTATGGGTATGTATAGGAATATTGTAGTAGGTGTCCCTGCCTGAGGAAAAGCCATCATATGCTGAGAAGTAATGTCAGAGCATCAATAACATTGGACATCTTTATAGTTTGGTAACAGCTGTTGTGAAGTTGCAAAAATTAGCCTAGTGCAAGGGCATCTTCTTAGGAGTAGAACTGTCTGCAGCCCGGTCATAGGCGCTGGCTCTCCATGATGACGGGGTGGGGGTGGTATAGGGGTAAAGCTCTGTGATGTCACTCAGCGGGTTCAAGTCATGGACACATGCTGTTCTCTTCTGCTCTTCTACAGAGAGACAGACCCACGCGACAAACATGAGGAGCGCAGCCAAGCCCTGGAGTCCAGTCACCAAAGTGGGGAGCCATGGGAGTGACCGCGCGCGGCCCCTTCCCACAGCCTCCTCTGGCATGAAGAGTTCTAAGTCTTCAACCTCGCTGGCGTGTGAGTCCCAGCTCAGCAAGGTATAGCCCGATACTCACAGGGTGAGGGCTGGGTGTCCAGTGTCTGCTTGGGGGATGGGAGGGGCAGGGAGAGGGGGTAAAGCTAGTGGCCTCCAGGGAGGGCCCGGGAGAACCTAGAGGAGCAGAGCAAAGGCTTTGTAGCAGGGGCACTTGGGATGGAGACGGAGATCTGCCAGATGTTTCCCTGGATTACCTGGACTGTCCAGGCAGAGCTCTGCCCCAGCACCCACCAGATGGGGTCAGGATCACTAATGATCTGGTAATCCAGTGGCCAGTCTCCACCCTTGTCTTACTTGACAATCAGCAGAGTCAACACTGTTGATTAGGCCCCGCGTCTGGGGATGTCTTCTTCTCTCAGTTGCCTCCTTCCTCGGGGGCAGGAGTCTCCCTGCCGACTCCCTCTGCCCTGGTTTCAAATACAGGGTGGGCCCAGGGCACAGTCCTTGGGCCTCAGCTCTCTTCTAGTTACTGTGTCACCCAACACCTCCTTTCTACCCTGCGATGAAGTCAGAGGTAGGATAACCTACCCACACACACATTTTTGAAAAATTAATGTAATATCCTAGCTGTAAGAGGAAGCTAGTTTATAATTAAATGACCCGTAGTGCCATCTGCATATGCCTCAGCTTGACTGTGCAGAAGGACCTGGGACGCTCCCTGGGCGCTGACATGCGATGCAGCCTGGGGCGGGCTGTGGTGTCTGCGTGTCCCCTGTGTTCTTGTGTCCATTTCTGTGTCTCCAACCAGGACCCCTCCAACTGCCTTTGTCACCTTGCCTGTTGGCTGCCTGAAAGGCACTCCGAATGTAACATGTCCCAAACCGAATCTTGATGCCTTCCCCTCCAGGTCCCAGGCCTCCCCTAGCCTGCTCCCGAACCTCCCCATTGGAGTAATAGCAACCCCGTCCTTTCGGCTGCCCAGGCCAGAGCCCAGGGCATCATTTTTGAACACTTCTCACGTCCCATAGTTCATCAGCAAAATGCCATCACTTCTACCTTAAAAATAGATGCCAACTCCATCCACTCCCATTACCTCCGCTGGGACCACCTGGTCATGCCGCTGCCTTCCCTGCACACTTCCCATTGTCCTCTCTGCTTCGTCTTTGCGCCCATCACTCATCCTCAACAGAAGCCAGTGGTCCTTTTAGCACGTGGATCACGCCACTTCTCTGCTTGGAACCCTCGAGGGCTCTCTCCATTCATTCAGAGTGGTCAGTACTGCCCTGGAGACCTGCCCCATTCCCGCTCGAAGCCATGGCCCTCCCCCTGCCCTGGCTCCCTGCTGTGGCCTCGGGCTCTCTGGGCTCAGTGGCGGTTCCTCTGATGAGCCGGGCTCACTCCTGCTGCAGTGGGTTTGCTGCTCTCTACCCATTTCCTCCCTCTGAGCATCCTCCCCATCTTCCTCCTTTAAGTCTGTGCTCAAAGGTCTCCCTATCAGACATCATCCCACCACACTGTACAGCGCCATCCTCACCACCGCAGCTCCTACTGCCTCACACCCCTGCTCCACGTGTCCCACACCCCTGCTCTGCATGGCCGTTTCCATGGCTGCATGTA
This sequence comes from Myotis daubentonii, assembly GCF_963259705.1. NCBI lineage: Eukaryota > Metazoa > Chordata > Mammalia > Chiroptera > Vespertilionidae > Myotis > Myotis daubentonii. The sequence continues at coordinate 5,112,950 of NC_081855.1, forward strand.
GCTGTCCATCAGACCGCCGCCAGGCGTGGCAGGATGGGGGATGTCAGGCAGGAGGAGGGGCTCAGACCAGGCCAAGGGGTCCTGACTCTGCCCTTCTGTCTGTGAACCTCCAGGAGGCTGGGAGCGGTCCTGTGAGGGTTCCACACTAAAGTCCTTCATGACTGTGATCCTGGATTCAGCCATGATTTCCGTGACTTTGTCTTTATGATCTTTGACCTGTAGCATACTTGGGAGACATCTTTGATTTAAATTTCAAATAAAAGCATACACTTCACCAATGACAGACCAGTGGAGCTTCTGGAAGCTCAGGAGTGTTCCCTGAGGACAAAGAAATGTTGGCCACTTCTGCCGTCGATGGGTGAGCATTTGGAAACTTGTTCCACAGGGAAATGCCAGGGAAAAGCAGATCCTCCTGTTAGACACTTGCTGCTCCCATTTTGCGCCTCAGGGTCTGTGGAAGAGAGCGCCAGGGCCAGGGAGGGAGCAGCGGAAGGGGGCGCCTCCCCTGCCCATCGCCGGGAAAGAGGACATAGACAGAACAGCTCGGAGATTGGCCCCCGTGTTGACTATGAAGACCTGCACACATGCAGGGCGGCGGCGTGGTGCACCGAACACCTCATTCTAGCGGCTCCGTAGTGAGCAGGCACAAAAGGGTGGATAGATACGTCTTTGGTCAAAACCAGGAAAATGGAAACAAACCCACCAAAGTGGAATGAAACCTCCTACTTCAAATGCTGGCCCTCTGAAGGGCAGTGAGAGAAGCAGGGGCACAGCCCAGGGATGGGGGAGGCCTCGCCCGTGCTAGTCAAGCCCGGTGCCGGAGGGGAAGCGCCGGGGTGGCTGAGGCGAGCAGGCCACCTCAGTCTGGCCGCCTAGCTTTCTTGGCTGCAAATGACAGCACATTGACTTGATGAACAGACCCTAAGGCTCCCATGTCACTGTGGGCAGGACAGAGGGACAGACTGGACCTCAGAGAGGCTGGGATAGGGGACTGGAACACCCAAGACTCGCTGTTACTCCCTTCCATTTGCCTCTGCTTCTGTGTCATCTGCTGGTGTCTGGTCTTCAGAGCGTGGCGTGAGCAGGGATGCCACCATGCCCAAGCCTCTCACATTCCTTGGAAGGCCTGTCTGCTTATTTACTTACTTCTGATTTGCTTTAAAGAAAACTAAGCAAAAAAAAAAATAGGGAAAGTGCATGGGAGCATGTACTGAGCCTGCCCAGGCCCCTGTGGCCAGGGGTCAGGGCCCCCGTGCCCAGAGAGCAGAGTCGTATAGTTTAGGCATGCTCTTTACACGTCCCGGGCACCCGTCAGTCTTGTGCAGTCTTTCTTGGGGCGTGCTCTAACCCCGCACTGCCCAGGGCAGTACCCACAAGCCACAGGCTGCAGTTGAGCCCCTGGAACGTGGCTAGTCAAAACCCAGATGTGCTCCAAGTGCGGTCACACCAGATTTGGAAGAGTTAGTACGAAAACAAGTCAGATGCCTTACCAACATACTTTACATTGTTGATACTGTTTTGAATGTATTGGGTTAAGAAAATCTATTCTTTTTTTTTTTAATTAAATCTTTATTGTTCAGATTATTACATTTGTTCCTCTTTTTTCCCCCCCCATAACTCCCCTCCTCCCAGTTCCCTCCCCACCCACTGTCCTCATCCATAGGTGCACGATTTTTGTCCAGTCTCTTCCCGAATCTCCCACACCCCTTTCCCCCCAAGAATAGTCAGTCCATTCCCTTTCTATGTCCCTGATTCTATTATAATCACCAGTTCATTCTGTTCATCAGATTATTTATTCACTTGATTCTTAGATTCACTTGTTGATAGATGCGTATTTGTTGTTCATAATTTGTATCTTTACCTTTTTCTTCCTCTTCCTCTTCTTAAAGGATACCTTTCTGCATTTCATATAATACTGGTTTGGTGGTGATGAACTCCTTTAGCTTTTCCTTATCTGTGAAGCTCTTTATCTGACCTTCAGTTCTGAATGATAGCTTTGCTGGATAAAGTAATCTTGGTTGTAGGTTCTTGGTATTCATCACTTTGAATATTTCTTGCCATTCCCTTCTGGCCTGCAAAGTTTCTGTTGAGAAATCAGCTGACAGTCGTATGGGTATTCCCTTGTAGGTAACTGGGTTTCTTTCTCTTGCTGCTTTTAAGATTCTCTCTTTGTCTTTTGCCCTTGGCATTTTAATTATGATGTGTCTTGGTGTGGTCCTCTTTGGATTCCTTTTGTTTGGGGTTCTCCGCGCTTCTTGGACCTGTAAGTCCATTTCTTTCACCAGGTGGGGGAAGTTTTCTGTCATTATTTCTTCAAATAGGTTTTCAATATCTTGGTCTCTCTCATCTTCTGGCACCCCTATAATTCTGATGTTGGTACGCTTGAAGCTGTCCCAGAGGCTCCTTACACTATCCTCGCATTTTTGGATTCTTTTTTCATTTTGCTTTTCCCGTTGGGTGTTTTTTGCTTCCTTGCATTTCAAATCATTGACTTGATTCTTGCGCTCCTCTGGTCTGCTGTCGGGAGTCTGTATAATATTCGTTATTTCAGTCCGTGTATGCTTAATTTCTAGTTGGTTCCCCAATATAAGATCGAGGGTCTCATTAGTTTTCTTGTAGATCTCATTAAGTTTATCGGCGGCTTCTAAACAGTTCTTGAGAGACCTTAAAAGTGTGGTTCTGAACTCTATTTCTTCCATTGACAATTTTGTCCTGTTTCTTTGTCTCCGCATTTTGTTATGCTTCCTTGGTGCACCCCCTAGTGGTCTTTGTTCGCAGTCTTATAGTTAAGCCTTGATTGTTGTAGCTAATTCCAGGGAGGGTTTGACCTCCAGGCCAAGTGGCTATGAGAATCAGCTGTGTCAGCAGAGAGAAAACTTCTGTCCTCTAGGGAGGTGCTAATCTAGCCTTTGCCTGAGGGTATCCGGCAAATGCCTCTGTGCAGGGCTTGGGCGGGGCGGGTCACACAGGATCAACAGGGTGGGCCGGAGAGAGCAGTTATGGCGGCTCTCAGTCCTGTCCCCAGGGGCTCTGCTTCTCTGAGTCCCAGCACCCGCTGCAAAGCTTGGAGAGAAAGCTGCACTTGCTCTGACCGAAGCCAGACAGTCCCGCTTCTCCCGCTTGAGTCTGGGTCCCTAAAGACTCGCCTGTATCTGGAGCTCAGAGTCTGGGACTCCCTCCCGATTGAAAACAACAACCACGCCCTCCGCCGCCAGCCCGCTCCGCGCACTCCGCACCTCAGAATTTGACTTCAGCACTGTGCCTCCTCTGAGTGTCCGTATGCGTTTCTCTTTCCTCCTAGTTGTAGGACTTCCACTCAGCCAGCGTTCCTGTGGTTCTGGGTGATGTCCTTTCTGTCTTTTAGTTTCACTTTTGAAGTAGTTGTTCAAAGCAGCAAACTCCGGTGTTAACCTATGCCGCCATCTTGGTTCCTCAGAAAATCTATTCCTAACATTAATTTTGTCCAGCAGTCACAGTGCTTTTATAATGTGGCTTCCAGACTCTATAAAACTATGCCTGTGGCTCGTACTGTATTTCCGTTGACGCTGCTGCTCTAAACATTGGTTCTCAAAGTGCTTCCCAGACCGCAGCGTCGGCATCACCGGGAAAGGTAGAAATGCAAGTTCCCAGGCTCCGCCGAGGTCTAGGAGTCAGAAAGGAGGTGGTGGTGGCCGATTTGGGTCGGGTCCAGGCAGCAGTGTGCCTTCATGAGCCCCCCACATTCTGAGGCGTGCCCAGTCTGAGAAGTGCTTCAGCCATCACGCGGCATCTGCCTTTACAGACTGGACAGTCCTGTGTGACGATTTTAGAGTTCCGGTTTCCCCCACGACCTCTGTGGGATTGAGAAGAATTTGCAGTTCCTTTCATCTGTGAGCTGTTTGCATGTTTTTCCTTTTGTAAGCTCTCCTGGTGGTGCTTGGCAGCTTCACCATCAGCCAGTTGGTGAAAGTACTTACGAAACGTGCCAAAGCGCATCCCTGCCCGACCGGCTGTCACAAACCAGAAATCTCACGTGGCTGCTGTCAGGGACCAGGAAACAAAGCCAACAGTGCAGCCAGGAGCCGGGCAAGATCAAGAGTCAGTAGCTGAGACCAGTAGCTTCCCAGACTTGAGGCTGCGTCCAAGAGATAGTGCCAAAGGACACCATTTTGCTTGGGAGGATGTGGAGAATTGCTTTCGCCTTTATGTTCCGCTTCCTGGAAAAGCTTCTGAGCAACAGGGTGAGGAGAGCGCCGTGGCCAGCAGCCCGCCTGAGTTACCGTGGTCAGATGTGCTGACAGCACAGACTGGACCGCAGGTCCCGCTGCCTGGGCCCTGTCCTCCCGCCTCCTGCGGAGGAGGGAGAAGGGTGAGGCCACCTGCCCTCCCGCCCACGTGGGCGCGGGGCTGCAGGGTTTGCAGAGGCAGCTTCCCTCCTGGCCCCTCTGCCCTCTCGTTTGTTGGATTCGCAGACCGACCCTTGGCTCCCTGGGCCTTTTGCGAGGAGGAAAGATGATAAAAGTACGAATCTGATTCTTCCACTTCTCTGTGTGACGTTTACTGACCTTAGTGACGTCAGAGAATCAGGTAGAGGAAAGCAGAACCAAGTGCATAGCATTTGCCTTAAAATTCCCTTAACTACAATGGTTTCTCTTTTTTTGTTTGGTGTGTTGTCTGGGGAGTTTTCAAAGCCTAAATCAGAATAGAGTTTGCTTTGGGGACCTAGGGAGGTACCTGGGCATGCTTCTAGGCAGAGTGAGTAACAGCTGCTTTTTCTACTGAGAAGAAGTTGCTGACGTCATGCACTGTTGTCAGATAAGAATTACACTGGTGACCTGAGGGCTGCTTTGAGAGGCTGCAGAGCTTGGGTGCAGCAGCCCCGGTTGCTCTGAAATGGGAAACAGAAAAGCGATTCTGGGGTTCCTGGAAGGCCACCCAGCGGCTTCTGCGTCAACCCCAAGGCCATTTGGGGCCCATTGTTAAACTAGGGTCACAAAGTGGGCCAGAAAATGTGTTTATATTCACATCTAATAAACTGCGAACATAAACACAATTTTTTGCACAATTTTTTTAAATTGTGAAAATCTTTAAGTGCATGCAAACCATCCTTTCAGTGTTAGCGATTTGCTTTTTATATATTTATTTTAATATATTTTTATTGATTTCAGAGAGGAAGGGAGAGGGAGAGATAGAAACATCCATGATGAGAGAGAATCATTGATCAGCTGCCTCCTGCAGGACCCCTGGAGGTCAAGCCTATAACTCAGCATGTGCCCTGACCAGGAATCGAACGGTGACCTCCTGGTTCATAGGTCGATGCTCAACCCCTGAGCCACGCCGGCCGGGCTGAACATTCTTTTGATGAACCTGTGTACTCACTTCTCTTGGGCATAGACTGAAGAGCAGGATTGCTGCCTCCTAGGGTGCAAATACTCGGCGTTAGTAGACTTTGCCAGTTTTCCCAAATGGTTGTCAGCTTGTCCCGCCACCTCACTGACACCTGGTATTAGCATTTTTTCTCTTTTAAGCTACTCTGAGGGTGTGTAGCTCCCTGAAATGTAAACAATGCAAAGTGGAAAATGTTGTTGTTTTTTTAATCGTGAATATCTTTAAACCCTAATTCTCTGTAAATGACCCTGGAGCCAGTGGATGGAGCAGGGCCTTTCCACCAGTGCAGTGGGCAGGGCTACCCACTCTCCATCTCTCCACACTGCTTTCTCCAGATGTCAGATATATTCGTAATGGCTCTGGGCATCTTTCTGTCTCTGGGGTTTTAGAACAGCGATTTCCATCCTTTTCCATCTCCTGGCACATACACTAATTACTGAAATTCGGTGGCACACCAAAAAAGACATTTTTTTGCTGATCTGACAAAAAAACAGATATAATTTTGATTCATTCACACTGGACGGCTGTTGTTGTGCTGGCTGTTGTCACTTTTTTACTTGACGATGTAAGGGAAAAGAGGTCAGTGCCCATGACTAAATGGTCAGATAGTGCATGTTTTAAAAATTCTTGCTGCAAACGGGGTGAAAATCACTGTTCTAGAACGATCCCTCTTCAGTAATGTTCTTTAAAGACTTACAGTGGTTGGGAGAAGTCCTGTGGTCTTCCTAACTACCTTGGTGTCATTTCCTGGACCAGCAGTGATAGGTCATTTAAGGCTCCCCCTCTTTTTTTTCACCAGCAGATGAAACAATTTTATTTTATAGTTGTCTTTAAAACCACAAAATGTTTTGATATGTTCTTCATATAAAAGTATCAGTACAGCTAACTCTGCTTTCTAGAATATGACTATATAGAGCCTCTCCAAGAAAAACGCACCCCATTATATGGTTTCAGTGAAGTTGCTTGGAAAAAATTCACGTCTGGACTGATTCCTAAAACATACCATTCCACACTGCGTGTTTCGGTTCAAAGGACAGATTATTGTCACAGCGCTCGGTCCCGCGCTCTCGCCCGTGTGATGCTGCGCACACAGGTGGGGGTCTCAGCTGCTGCTCCGCTGGCGCATCCGCCTGTCTGCAGGTTCGTCAGCGGGTGGTGAGGCTGTGCCTCGCCCTGTGGCCTTCCTTCCAGGCCTCCGGGCGTGAAGCCACATCATCATCGTCATCAGTCAACTCCAGGTCTCCACAGCTGCAGGGGAAGCACTCAGTGTACTAGGCCCCGTCCTGCAGGAAGTGTCCCCTTAAAGCAGGCAGACCACGCTAACCAGTTCGCTCAGACTGCACTCCATACACTCAGACATGGTCTCTCCGAGGAAGTGCGAGCTGTTGGGAACGGCCCCAGTGGACGTAGCTCTGCAGTCAGAATAGTTAGCGGATGGACAGGTTTGGAACGCTGAGGGCCCATGTCATAACCAGCAGTAAGCAGCCCGACACCGTTTGGTCTTCAGCGACACCTGTGTGTTGGTGTCTGGTCTTGCTTCCCATTCTGTGGTTTCAGTGAAGTTGCTGATACAAGAGGAGACACAGGAAGACATCTGTCAAATACAAACCTGGGGTCCAAACCCCCCTGGCGCATGAAACCACACACCGTCTCCACCGGCCGTAGGTCCCGCAACTGAGATACAATATGGTTGTCGACATGGAGACTGACTCCTGATGGCCAGAGGCTCCCGCTGGGCTCTCCTCGGTGCAGCCCACACTGCCCGGGTTTTTAATTTCAGAGCAGCTGTGGCTGAACGTCGTCCGACAGCTTCCACTGCAGATTCAATGTGATGACTCCTACCCTGAGGACGCCAGTGACATCATTGTCACACGGGCTGCGAACGCTGGAGACAGGCCAAGCCAGAGGTGCTGCATGGGGCCCCCATTTAAACCAATTTCTTTCGACAAATGTTTGGTTTCCGTTTTCATGACCAGAAGAGAGCAGAAAAGGAGCGAGGGGTTCTGCTTTTCTTGCTGTCATTCAGGAGCTGTTCTTCTGGCCTCCAAAACGTCCTTTCTTCCCTTGGAACCTGTTGTCTGCGGGAGACCCTGGGCGGAGTTCTTGGTGTTGAGCACGGTCGATTCCAGGTCTTGTACATCTCTTCCCTCTGCTTCCTCCAGACATGTATTTTTAAGTTAATTTTGTCCTTGAATTATTTTGTGCATCGCCACGTCCTGACTTTTGTGCATCTCACGGTTCTTTTTTCATCAGCTCCCATTCTTTAAAAAATATTTTCCAGGACAACAGGGTATTTAGGAATTCACTATTTGAAGTATGACGCAATGGTATTACTCACCCCTAATCTTATAATATTCTGTGACACGGTAGGGAAGGTTATGCGCCAGCCTGTAAAAGACACACACAGGGGTGTCGAGCTTTGCATTTGCCCACTTTGCACTGCCGTGCTCCGCAAAGGGCCCTCACTGCGCCGTCACCTCTGGGCCGTGGGATTGCTCACAGGCTTCTTGGTGTGTAGCACTCCTTACTGAAAACGGGTCTTTGATCCTCTTTTCCCCTCTACCTCTCTCTTAGCTCAAGAGGGCCAGCAGCGAGGACATGCTCAACAAGCCGGGAAGTACCACCGCTTCCGCGGTAGTTCGACTGAAAAAGACTTCGACAGCCGGAACCATCTCCGAGCTCACTGAGAGCCGCCTGAGGAGCCACCCAGGTAGGAGGGACGCAGGTCAGGAACGCATGTCTGAGGGGCCCAGTCAGGTGGGACCCAGGTCAGAGGGACCCAGCAGGCCACTCATCCTGGCCCAGGACAGCACGTCAGTGACTGATGCATCCTCCCCGCATCAGATATGTGTGGAGCACTTACTCTGGGCCAGGAACTGCTTTCGGCAACAACATCCAGCCCATGGAGTTTACATCAGGGGGGGGACAGACAGGAACAGAAAGGTAATGGGGATGCCGTGGTTCCCGCTGGCCTTCCAGGTGTGCACCTGCCATCGTGCGTGTGAAGTCCAGGCAAGGTGGCATAGGTCCTGGTGTTGTCTTAGGGTGACGGGCATTGAGGAGTGAATGAACCAGCTCTGTAGGTCCCTCGCAGATGTGGTGTTCAACATCCCATGGAGAACGGGATGCTCTGCACTGAGTTGCTTAGAGGGCGGGGGCCATGGAAATGTGAACTTTCTCAGTATTACTGTCTTTTTAAGAAACAGAAAAGTATATATATATCAGACAGGAAGGGAAAGGGTTAGAGTAGTGGTTCTCAACCTGTGGGTCACGACCCCTTTGGCGGTCGAACGACCCTTTCACAGGGGTCACCTAAGACCATCCTGCATATGAGATATTTACATTACGATTCATAACAGTAGCAACATTACAGTTATGAAGTAGCAACGAAAATAATTTTATGGTTGGGTCACAACATGAGGAACTGTATTTAAAGGGTTGAGAACCACTGAGTTAGAGAGATAGACACATCATTGATGAGAGGGAATTATTGATTGGCTGCCTCCTGCACGTTCCAACCTGGGGACCGAGCCTGCAACCCAGGCATGTGCCCTGACCGGGAATCGAACTATGACCTTTTGATTCACAGGTCAACGCTCAACTACGGAGCCACGCCGGTCGGGCTAGAAAAGGTTTTTTAACCATTATATTTGAGTCCAGAACATGGGAAACTTAACACATGAAAGAATAGAGATGTGATATCAGAGGCAATGAGGAAGGTTACTCTGGTCTCTTACTCTGAAGTTACAAGTTGAACAGCTATCATTCAATAAAGGATTCCCTGCTCATACACAAAGACACCTGAGAGACCCTCACATTGAAACTCTGAAGGCAGGCGAGTCAGAGGGAGCCGGTGGGGTGGGAAAGGAGAAGAGCAGAAAAGGGTGCCACAGACGCAGCCCCTCGCTCCCCGCAGGTCTCGGGAGAGCGGAGGAATCAGGTTGCCTTCTGCAGTCAGGAGGACCAGAGAGATGCAGTGAGGTGAGCATGCCTAACGCAGTGGTTGGTATAGGCTGCACCTGAACCCAGTAACCTGGGCAGAGATGGTGTGGAGGTGCCGCCGTGGTTGTATGGTGTCTGCCACTGCAAGCAGAAAAACAAAGCCACGGAGCCAGGCTGGCGCCCCTCACCCTCCCAGACTAGCCGCAGGCCCCAGAAGGAGCTGTAGCCGCGAGTGTTGAGCTACAGAGCATGTTATCTGCCGCCCTGAGAACTGGAGAGACAGAAACAGTTCCCTCTGAGCAGCAGGTGTACTCTGCAACTAATCGCAATGACAGGGGCGAAGACACGAAGGTGAGGCAGCTGAGGTCTAGCAGTCACCATTACTGGGAGGAGAACAAATCTACAAACACACCAATAGGCCTCTCCAGCTCTCCCACCCCCACCCATCTCTGCAGAGAACAGGACTGGGATTTCACAGGCCTGGAACCTGATCCCGGACCACGTTGCCCCATGGGTGCGGAACCCTGAAACTAAGGTGACCGGGCCACAGAGGAGAAGCTCGCCTCCCCAGGGAACAGAAGACATTTCCCACCATCTAGCAGAGATCCGACAAACCAAAGCAACGCAAGAGAAATTTAAAAATTTGTGCTTCAGTGTCACCTACTGGAGAACAAAAGAAAGACTTCTTATCAAGTTACTAAATAGAGAAGCTACTTGTTAAAAAAAAAACCTCAAAAAACAAAAAAGCAGAAGTTCTGGTCAAGATGGTGGCGTAGGTAAATGTGGTACTTGAATCCTCTCACAACCACATCAAAATTACAACTACAGAACAACCATCATTCAGAACAGCCTGCATTTGGCTGAATGGACGTCCTACAACTAGGGATTTAGAGAAGAAGCTACATTGAGACTAGTAGGAGGGATGGAGATGCAGAACAGGCTGGTTCCACACCCACATGTGGTCTATAAAAATTGGGAAGGATATTTCAGCTGCAGAGGTTCCTCCTGAGGAACCAGGGGTCCTAGTCCCACAGCAGGCCAGGGTTCCAGTGCCAGGAAGAGAAGTCCCCATAACTTCTGGCTGTAAAAGCCTGCAGGGATTGTGGCTGAGGGAAACAGGGCTTCTGGAGTTCTAGGCAGTTCCTCTTACAGGACCTGCACACGGACTTACTTGGACTCACACTCTTTGAGCTCCAGTGCTGGGACAGCAGCTAGAAAGCTACCAGGGACGTACAGGGAGGAACTGAACTGTCTTACGTCAGGGCAAGAGCTCAGGCTGGCAGCTTTCTGTCAGACAAAAGTGCTGTCAGAGGCCATTGTTCCTTTTCAGAGACACTCCTCATCCTGGGATTCCATGAGACCCAACCCCACCTTGCTTCCAGGCCCATCCAAACTGTTTTGAGTGGCTTTTCCGTACAAATGGCCTGTCTTGGCTCATGCTTCAGACTTTTCTAAAATCAAACAAGCAGCAGCATCTGGCCTCAGTATCCCCTGTACTCTGGCTAAGTGGCCCCAGACCTGGTACTAGCAGCAGCCAGTGTTAGTTCACAACTTGGCCTCACCTGGGCACCTCCAAGCCCAACACAAGTAGTAGCCATCAGCAGATCACTTTGTAGCTCATGCGAGGTGGCCCTGAACAGAGCATAGGTGCAGCTGAACTTGGCCTATACCACTTGGGAGGCCCCAGAGCCAGCACACCTGGTGGATAGCTTCAGACCACCACCCAACCACATCCACAAGTGACGCACTCAAGGGACAGACTCAGTAGGCACCAGCACCCCGTTGAAGTAAGTCCTGCTCTGAGGGTAGTCCCCTGCACATTTAATCCTCCACAGTGGTCAGTGGTTACAGCCAGTCCTTGCAGCCAGTCGGACTGGGGGTAAATCCCTCCCATTGAAGGTCTAATAGCAACCAAGGCTCAACTATAATAGGAGGGAATACACAGCCCACACGGGGCGGGGCGGGGGGGGAGGGGTCGCATCCAGAGTACTCAGCTTAGGTGATTGGGAGAGCCTATGCCACTGGGCCCTACAGAGCACCTACTACATATGACCACTCTTCCAAGCTCAGGATACATAGCAGCTCTACCTAATACATAGAAACAAACACAGGTAGGCTGCCAAGTGAGGAGACAAAGAAACATATCCCAAATGAAAGAATAGGACCAAACTCTAGAAAAAGAACTAAGCATAATGGAGACAAGCAGTCTACTAGATACAGAGTTCAAAACACTGGTTTTAAGGATGCTCAGTGAACTTAGTGAGAACTTCAACAGCATTCAAAAGAACATGGAGACCATAAAAAAGAACCTGTCAGAAATGAAATATGCACTAACTAAAATGAAGAATAATTTACAGTGAATCAACAGTAGAATAGATGAAGCAGATAATCACATCAGTGATTTGGAATATAAGGAAGCAAAAAATACCCAATCAGAATGTGTGAACTCCCATAAGACTGTCAGCTGATTTCTCAACAGAAACATTTCAGGCCAGAAGGGATTGGCAAGAAATATTGAAAGTAATCAAAAGCAAAGAACAGAAGAAATCTCCAGAAAAAGATCTAAATGAAATGGAAGCAAGCAAACTACTAGATATGGAGTTCTAAACAGTGGTTATAAGGATGTTCAAGGTTCTTAATGAGAGCTTCAAGGGACTTGGTGAGAATTTCAAGGATCTTAGTGAGCATTTCAAGAACCTTAGTGACACATCAAAGACATGAAAAAGGACCAGTCAGAAATTAAGCATACACTAACTGAAAAAAGAATAATTTACAGGGATTCAACAGTAAAGAATTCTGAGAATCAATGATTTGGAATATGAGGAAGCAAAAAACACCCAAGCAGAAGAGAAAAAAAAGAATAAAAAAAAATATGAAGATAGTATAAGAAGCCTCTGGGACAACTTCAAGTGTACCAACATTCACATTATGGGGATGCCAGAAGAAGAATAGAGAGAGCAAGATATTGAAAACCTATTTGAAGAAACAATGACAGAAATTTTCCTCTACTGGTGAAAGATATAGACTTTTAAGTCCAGGAAGTAGAGAGTCCCAAACAAGAGGAATCCAAAGAGTCTCACACCAAGACACATCATAATTAAAATGGCAAAGGTTAAAGACAAAGAGAGAATCTTAAAGACAGCAAGAGAAAAGCAGTGAAGAAGAAGAAGAGGAAGAAGAAGAAGAAGAAGAAGAAACAACTATCTGAACAATAAAATGGCAATAAATACATATCTATCAACAACTGAATATAAAAATAAACAAGGAATCAATGAACAAAATAAACTGATGAATAAAATAGAATCAGAGGCATAGAAACATGAAACAGACTGATGAATCTCAAAAGGGAAGGGGTGCAGGAAGAGATTAATCAGAACTTACATGCATTACCTATGGACACAGACAATAGGGTGGTGAAGGCCTGGGTTGGGACAGGGACCGAGTGGAGGGGAGCAGTGGGGGAATAAAGGGGAACATCTGTAATATTCTCAACAATAAAGATTTTTTTAAAAATAAAAAATAGGCCTGAAACTAAAAAGCATTTAATTTAAAAAAATAATAAGAAATAAAAGAAAGTGATGAAAAGTAAGGGCCTACAACCAAGATTACTCTATCCAGAAAAGCTATCATTTAAAATTGAAGGTCAGATAAAGAGCTTCCCAGACAAGAAAAATCTAAAGAAGTTCATCACCACCAAACTAAACTAGTATTATATGAAATGTTAAAAGGTCTTCTTTAAGAGGAAAAAATACATATGAACAATAAAAACATATCTCAACAATTGAATCTAAAAAAATAAACAGACAAGCAGAACAGAAACAGACTCATGGATACAGAAAACATTTTTATGGTCTCCAGATGTGAGAGGTGTTGAGGATATGGATGAAAAAGGTGAAGGATTAACAAGTACAAATTGGTTGTTACAGAATAGTCATAAAGATGCCAAGTATAGCATAGGGAATATAGTCAATAATATTCTAAGAACTATGTATAGTGTCAGATGGGTGCGAGATTTATTGGAATGATCACTTAGTAAGTTATATAATGTCTGATCACTGTAGTGTACATCTGAAATGAATATAATAGTGTATGTCAACTGTAATTGAAAAAAAAGATTTAAATAATATATATATTTTAAAAATCAGGTTTTGTTCCCATAGATGCCTAGGCAGAAAAGGAATCCATCAAATACTGTGAGTAACCAAGATAATGAGGCAGCTCAGAAAGAAAATGCAAAATCTCCCAGGAAATAAACTTAAAGAAATGGAAATATGTTATATAAATGACAGAGAATTCAATATTGCGGTTCTGAAAAAAATCTACAAGATACAAAAAAATACAGGTAGACTGTTTAATGAAGTCAAATCAAATCAACAAACAAAAGGATCACTTTACACAAGAGAATGAAACTTTTAAAAAGAACCAAATGGAAATTCTATAGAAGAAGAGATAAAGAATGAACTAGCAAGCTTAGGAAATAGAGCTGACCAGATGGAGCAAAGTAGTGATATTGAAGATGGGAATATACAAATGACACGGGTAGAAGAGAGACTTTAGGGTAAAAGTAAAAAGAAAGAAAGAACTCAGTGAGAACTATCTGACTTCATCAGAAAGTGTAGTGTAAGAATAGTGGGTATACCAGAAGGCAGAGAGGAGAAGGTAACAGAGGGCTTAGTCAGATAGGTAGTTGATTGAGGGCATCCCAAACCTGTGGGCAGAGCTGGATCCTTGAGTCCAAGAAGCAAGCAGAACACCCAATTATCCAAAAAGGCCATCTCTAAGGCACATTATATGAAAACTGCCAAAAATTACTGGAGATGGAAGAAATCTCAAGGCAGCCAGGGAAAAGATGAAGAAAATTCCATTTAGAGTATCATCAGTTTTTTTCAGCTGAAACCTTACAAGCTAAGAATCAAATATTCAAACCATTGAAAGAGAGAAATTACCAACTAAAAATATCTAGCAAAGTTATCCTTTAAATCTGAAGGAGAGATAAAGACTTTTTCAGACATACAAAAGCTGAGGGAATTTACCACCACAATATCTCTGTTACAAGAAATACTGAAGGGAGTGTTATACCTGAAACAAAAGACAAAAAGATACAAAACTATAAGTAAGATGACTGACAGACAGAAGCTGGATATTGCAACCCTCATTCAGAATAGATTATGAAACACTAAAATATAACATAAAGAAGGTAAGTCATTTTTAAAAGAGAGGAAAATAGCTACTGAAATTTGGAAATGAACTCAGCATAAATAGGGATACTTTGTGACAACAAAAACATAAGAAAGAAGCAAAGATCTATATTTGTAAAGATAAGATGCATTCAGAAGAAAAAGGGCTACTGTATACATAAAACTTTCTTTTGCATAAACCTAATAGTAACCATACACACACACATACAAAAAACAGAACTGAGACACATACATTAAAAAAAGAGGAAACGGGAAAAATCATAAAATACCACCAAACCAAAACAACAGATAGAAACACAAGGGAAAAGAACAATGGAAAGCCAGAGCTATCAGAAAACAAAAGATAAAATGGCTATAGGAAATTTCATATATCAGTAGTCACTCTAAATGTAAATGGACTGAACTTAGCAATTAAAGGCACAGAGTAGCAGATTGGGTCACAAAACAAAACCCAACCATGTGGTGCCTTCAGGAGACACATCTCAGCTACAAGGACAAATAGGAACTCAAAGTGAAACGGTGGGAAATGGTTCTCTAAGCAAACGGCATCCAGAGAAGAGCAGGTGTAGCCATATATAAATATATGACAAAATAGATTTCAAGATTTTAAAAAAAGGTAACAAGAGACAAATATGGACAGTTTATGATGATAAAAGGGACAGTACATCAAAAAGATATAGCACGTCTCAATATATATGCACCCAATCAAGGAG
This sequence comes from Myotis daubentonii, assembly GCF_963259705.1. Classification (NCBI taxonomy): domain Eukaryota; kingdom Metazoa; phylum Chordata; class Mammalia; order Chiroptera; family Vespertilionidae; genus Myotis; species Myotis daubentonii. The sequence continues at coordinate 5,128,170 of NC_081855.1, forward strand.
CACCAAAATATATAAAGTAACTGCTACTAGAACTAAAGGGAAAAACTGACAAAAACACAATTATAGTTGGGGACCTAAATACCCCCATTGACAGCGATGGATTGAGCATCCAAACAGAAAATCAATAAGGAAATATCAGCCTTAAGTGACACATTAGACCAAATGGACATAACATTTACAGATCCTTTCACCCCGAGCACCAGGTTATACATTCTCCAGTGCAATGGGGCATTCTCAAGATAGACCATATGTTGGGACACAAAACTGGTTCCAGTAAATTTAAGAAGATTGAAATCATACCAAGCACATCCTCCAACCACTATGCTTTGAAATTGGAAAGCAACTGCAAAAACAAGGTGGGGGGGGGGGGGGAGCACAAATATGTGGAGATTAAACAACATGCTACTGGGTTAAAGAGGAAATAAAAGGAGAGGTCAGAAGATACATAGAGACAAACGAGAATGACAACACTACGTCTCAAAACTTTCATCATGCAGCAAAGTGGTAATAAGAGGGCAGTCCATATCATTACAGGCCTACCTCAAGAAGCAAGAAAAATCCCAAATAAACGACCTAACATTACACCTTAAAGAGCTCAAAGAACAAATGCAGCCCAAAGTCAGCAGAAGAAGGAAACAAAAATTATATCAGAATTAAGTGAAATAGAGATAAAAAGGACAGTATAAAAATTAATGCAACAAAGAGCTGGTTCTTTGAAAAGATTAATAAAATTGATAAATCTATGGGGAAAGGAGAAGCCTCAAACAAAATCAGAAACGAAAGATGAAAAGTTATAATAGACACCACAGAAATACAAAGGATCATACTAGAATACTATGAAAGACCATATTCCTTCAAATTCAATAACTGAGTAGAAGTGGACAAGTTCTTAGAAATATATAACCTTCCTAGACAAGATTCATGAAGAACTGGAAAATTTAAGTAGACTTATCAAAAGTGAGGAAATTGAAACAACTATCAAAAACCTCCCCAAAAGGAGAAGTCTAGGAGAAGATGACTTCTTTAGTGAATTCTACCAAACATTCAAAGATCTCAAACTCTTCAAAAAAATGAAGAAGAGGCAATACTTCCTAACACATTTTATGAGGCCAACATTACACGATACCAAAACCTGGCAAGGATAACACACAAAAAGAAAACAAAAGACTAATAGCTCTGATGAACACAGATGCAAACATCCTCAACAAAATACTAGCAATTCGAATACAACAGTACATTAAAAAAAACTACACCACAATCAAAGGGGGTTCATTCTAGGGGCACAAGGATGGTTCAACATTCACAAATCAATCAATGTGATTCACTGCATTAACCAAAGAAAAGATAAAACTTGTATGATCTTATCAATAGTTGCAGAAAAAGCATTTGACAAGATACAACATTCATTTGTGATTAAAACACTCTAAAATGGATATAGAAGGAAAGTACCAAAACATAAGAAAGGCCATCTATAACAGACCCTCTGCTAATAGCATACTCAATGGTGAAAAATAGAAGCTTTTCCTCTAAAATCAGGAACAAGACAAAGATGCCCACACTCACCACTGTTGTAACATACTACTAGCAGCCCTAGCCAGAGCAGTCAGACAAGAGAAAGAAATAAAAGGCATCCAAATTGGGAATAAAGAGGTAAAATTGTCACTTTTTGCAGATGACATGATTTTTATCTAGAAAACCCTAGAGCAGTGGTTCTCAACCTTCTGGCCCTTTAAATACAGTTCCTCGTGTTGTGACCCAACCATAAAATTATTTTCGTTGCTACTTCATAACTGTAATGTTGCTACTGTTATGAATCGTAATGTAAATATCTGATATGCAGGATGGTCTTAGGCGGCCCCTGTGAAAGGGTCGTTCGACTGCCAAAGGGGTCGTGACCCACAGGTTGAGAACCGCTGCCCTAGAGACTCCATAAAAAAACTATTAGAAACAATAAATACATTCAGTAAAGTTACAGAATACAAAATCAATGTACAAAGTCCATTTCCTTCCTATTTTAGTAAACACTGCCTTCAGAATTATTCATGTGTGTACAGACAGTCCTCGGGTTACGTCAGACTTGACGTATGTCATTTTGTGGTTACATCGCCATCTCCCATTTATTTATAAAAAAACAAAAGTTCCATCATTTCGACATATGTACATATGTGCTTTATGTTTTTTATTCTTTATTTACCACAAGTAAAATTGTTATCTTTCTTTTATTTATTTACTAGAGGCCTGGTGCACAAAAATTTGTGCACTTAGGGGGAAGGGGGGTCCCTCAGCCCGGCCTGTGCCCTCTTGCAGTCTGGGACCCCTCGGGAGATAATGACCTGCTGGCTTAGGCCTGCTCCTGGGTGGCAGAGGGCAGGCCCAATCCCTAGGTGCAGCCCCTGGTCGGGCTCAGAGCAGGGCCAATTGGGGAGTTGGGGCGCCGCCCCCTGTCATGCACAGAGCAGGGCGATCGGGAGGTTGTCATGCCACCCTCAGTCACACTCAGGGTAGGGCCGATTGGGGGGTTGGGGCACCGTCCCCTGTCACACTCAAGGCAGGGTCGATGGGGAGGTTGTGGCGCCACCCCCTGTCACGCACAGAGCAGGGCCAATCAGGGGGTTGGGGCACTGCCCCCTGTCACTCACAGAGCAGGACCCATCAGGGGGGTTGGGGCTCTGTACCCTGTCACGCACAGAGCAGGGCCAATCAGGAGGTTGGGGCGCCGCCACACTCACACTCAGGGCAGGGCCGATGGGGAGGTTATGGCTCTACCCCGTCACACACAGAGCAGGGCCGATCAGGGGGTTGGGACACCGCACCCTGTCACACACAGAGCCGCAGGGCGATCAGGGGGTTTGGGCGCTGCCACCTGTCATGCTGATCCCAGTGCCGGGAGGCCTCGTGGCTCCGCTGATCCTGGTGCTGGGAGGCATATTACTCTTTTACTATATAGGATAGAGGTCTGGTACACGGGTGGGTGCCGGCTGGTTTGCCCTGAAGGGTGTCCTGGATCAGGGTGGGGGTCCCCACTGGGGTGCCTGGCCAGCCTGTGTGAGGGGATGATGGCTGTTTGCAGCTGGTCACACATCCTTCAGGGTCGGGGTCCCCACTGGGGTGCCTGGCCAGTCTGGGTGAGGGGCTGAGGGCTATTTTCAGGCTGGGGGTGACTGAAGCTCCCAACCGCTCCTTTTTTTCTTTTTTCTTTTTTTATTCTGGGCCAGCTTTAGCTTTGAGTCTTGGCTCCAGCTCTTAGGCCTCTGCTGCTGAAAGTAGGTTTCTGGCCTTTGCTTACAATGTTGCGATCCTGCTGGCTGAAGCCCGGCGGACTAAAGCAGGTTTCTGGGGTTTTGTTTAGCTTCTATATTTGTTACATAGTTGCTTAGAGTTGCAGCTCAGAGGCCTGCAGCGGCAGGCGGGGAACGTTGGAGTCCTCCGTCACTGAAGCAAGCAAGCCTCATGTTAGTTTCAAGCTGCCTGGCTGCCAGCCGCCATCTTGGCTGGCAGTTAATTTGCATATCTCGCTGATTAGCCAATGGGAAGGGTAGCAGTCGTACGCCAATTACCATGTTTCTCTTTTATTAGATAGGATTTATTATTTATTTATTTATTTATTTAATTGATTTTTTTACAGAGAGGAAGGGAGAATGATAGTCAGAAACATTAATGAGAGAGAAACATCAATCAGCTGCCTCCTGCACCCCACCACTGGGGATGTGCCTGCAACCAAGGTACATGCCCTTGACCGGAATTGAACCTGGGACCCTTCAGTCTGCAGGTTGACGCTCTATCCACTGAGCCAAACCGGTTAGGGCTGTTATCTTTCTTTTAAATTTTTTTTACTGTTTCACTTCATTACTATGTGTATGTGCTCCATGTGAGTGACGTAGGTGCTTATGTAGGTGGGTTCCGACTTCTGGTGAAAATCGCATTACGTCGCGTCATAGGAATGGATCTCTGACATAACCCGAGGACCTTCTGTATATACATTTTTCGGACACCCTGTATATACAATGGCAGCGCCCATCAGCTTTCATTGCCCTGTAGCAGGTGCCACCTCTCCTGCGATTGTACAGCAGTGTTAGGGGGTCATTGGGTCACATTTTGTCTTTGTTTTACATGCACGAAAAGCAGAGAAATGAAGGAAATGTGTGTTAGAAAGGGCACCCCCTTTGCATGCTCACTGGACTTATATTCATTCTCTAGAGATTCAGCTGTAAAGGAAAATAACAAAAGAAACGAAAATGAGGAGAATGCTAGCAATATGTCATTCGTTTCCTGTTAAAAGGAAGATATAAATGATGTATAGACTCCTTGGGGACAGAATTTTCTTTATGGCTTAAGACTTTCCCTCAGTCGTATTGTTGAAGTTTTGACTTTGTGACAAGTTTTCTGTAATGGGTGTTATTATCTGTGCTTTCAACTGTATTAATTTTGAAAAGGATCTTGTCATGAAATTATAAAACAGTATTGTGATTTTTAACCTCACCATAGTTAAACCTACCATCAACTTGTATTGCACCCTTTCTTGGGAATTGATCTGTCCTTAGGGGGAACCATCAAACCTAGTACCAGAGGAATAATGGTAATGGACCTGGAGAGCAGTATACTAAGCGAAATAAGCCAGTCGGAGAAAGATAAATATCACAAGATCTCACTCACTTGTGGAATATAACGAACAACATATATTGATGAACAAAGTAGATCCAGAGACAGAGAAACACTGAACAGACCGTCAAACTTCAGAGGGAAGGTGGGGGTAGGGGTGGGGGTGGGGCGTGTTAGAGATCAACCAAACGACTTGTATGCATATTAGCATAACCAGGTGATGAGGGCTGAACACCAATCCCTTTTGGAGAAGCACTTGGCCAATAATTACCAGTCTTTTGGTAATAATTTTGTGGTTGCTCACACTTGCATATAGTGCGAATTCACCATCTAACCCAGGGATATGGGAACTGCTTGATCGAGGCTGCGTGAACTTTCTGGAAGCCTTTTCTAGCCTCTGTCTAGGTTCTGGTATCCAGCTTTGTGCTGTGCCCTGAGCTCTGCCAGTCGGCATCAGCCATGGGTCAGGGCTGCAGCCATGGGCTCCATGGGAGCAGCTGCTGCCCGTTTCCTGTCACCCCTCTGCTGGCCTGTTACCTCCCTGTATTCTGAAAGCAGCTTGAAGAGCATGGCATTTTAATCCGATCAGGAAACTTGGCTTCATAAAGCTCAAATGAGTTTGGCTTTCTGTCTCCCATGTCCACCCAATGTTTCGCCACTCCACATCCACTACTCTGATTTTTAAAAAATCAATATTATGAACAGATCTGCATTACAGCCCAGATATAATTCTTCCCTTTCTCTCCAGGGTATCCTTTGGGTAGATCTCATCTTACCCAATAGGCATGGGTTTTAGAGGACAGGGTGGTCGCTGTGCATAGGCCGCGGTCCTCCCTGCTACCTCATTAACTGCACATCTCAGGGCCACATGAAATGTTGAGCCCCCACAGAGCGATGGAGGAATTCAGCCACTAGATGGCAGCCTCCTCAAAGATAGTGCTGTGCTCTTCCGCTTTGAGTCCTGGTTCCGAAGAAAGGTTTCAGTACCAGACTAGAAACCATCCTCCATTTAGTCATTCGTTAATTCAACAAATATTCTTGAGTGGCTACTATGTGCCCAGCACTGTTCTAGGCAAGAGGGGGGCCCACCAGTGAACAGGACGGCGCTGTCTGTTTGTGGCGCTTCATGAGCACCACGTGAAGGGGTGAGGAAGTCAGCCAGGTAGACAATGAGGGTGACCCACGGGGAACAGGAGGAGGCCGGTGTGGCTGCAGCCAAGTGAATGCGGAGGAAGAGGACAGTGGAGAGGAGGCCAGAGAGGCTGGGTGGGAGTGGGGGGGGGGGGGGGGGGGGAGGAGAGAAGAGGACAGAGGAGTAGAGCGGCCTGACTGCGTTTGGAAAGGGGAGACCAGGTCAGAGGCTATGCTGGACACTAGGAAGGAGGCGTCTGGATGGGGTGCAGCTGGAGAGCTGGGGTCACTGGTCGGGTTCTGGGTTTATTTTGAGGTGTAGAGTCAACAGTACTAAACTCTCCTGATGGATTTATTTATGCATTTATTTACTTATTGTTAAAGTATTAAATATGTCTCCTTTTTCCCCCATCGACCCCTCCCTGGCCACTCCCACCCCCCCCAGGACAAGCCCCCACCGCCCCATGTCTGTGTCCATGGGTTATGCTAATATGCATGCATACAAGTCCTCTGGTTGATCTCTAACCCTCCCCCACCTCCCTTCCCTCTGAGGTTTGATGGTCTGGTTGGTGTTTCTCTGTCTCTGGATCTATTTTTGTTCATCAGTTTATGTTGTTCATTATATTCCACAAGTGAGTGAGATCATGTGATATTTATCTTTCTCCGACTGGCTTATTTCGCTTAGCATGAGGTCCATCCATGCTGTTGCAAATGGTAAAAGTTCTTTCTTTTTTATAACAGCATAGTATTCCATTGTGTAGATGTACCACAGTTTTCTAATCCACTCATCTGCTGTGGCACTTAGGCTGTTTCCAGATCTTAGCTATTGTAAATGGTGCTGCTATGAACATAGAAGAGCATATATCCTTTCTGATTGGTGTTTCTGGTTTCTTGGGATATATTCCTAGAAGTAGGATCACTGGGTCAAATGGGAGTTCCATTTTTAACTTTTTGAGGAAACTCCATACTGTTTTCCACAGTGGCTGCACCAGTCTGTGTTCCCACCAGCAGTGCGCGAGGGTTCCTTTCTCTCCACATCCTTGCCAGCCTGATGGATTTATTTTTTAATTGTGGTAAAATAACAGCCCGTAAAATGTATCATATTAAGCATTTCTAAGTGTGCAGCCCAGGGATATTAGCATGCTTACATTGTTGTGCAATCGTCATTAACATCCATCTCCAGAATCCTTTTCATCTGGCAAGACTGAAACTTTAATCATTAAACAGTAACTCTTCCTTCCTCCCTTCCTCGGCCCCTGCTAACCATCGTTTCACTTTCTGTCTCTATGAACTGACCTATTCTGGGTATTTCATATAATTGGAATTATGCAGTATTGTCCTTTAATGTCCGGCTTATTTCACTTAGTATAATGTATTCAAGGTTCATCCAGGTGTTAGAATTTCCTTCGTTTCAAAAGGCTGAGTAATATTCCATTGTATGGCTATACCACTTTTGTTTATCCATTTACCCATCAACGGACATTTGTATTGTCGACACCTCCTGGCTACCGTGCATAGCGCTGCTATCAGCATGGTGTGCAGATAGCTGTCTGAGTCCTTGCTCTCGGTCCTTTTGGTATATCCAGATCCTCATGGATGGGTTGCAGGTAGATGCAGGGTCCGCTTCCTGCTCTCACTGGCTGTGGGGTTTGGTGAGACGAGACCTGGTGAGTACCCAGGTGATGAGGGTTGAACACTAATCCCTTTTGGAGAAGTACTTGGCCAGAGGAGGTTCCTGTAGCCCCACAGGTGAAAACAAAAGTGCTCATGATTCAATATATAGTACATGTGGGACTTAAAAGAATGTCACTATTTTAAACTGATATCCCACTGTTTTCTAAAAGTTAAAAAAATAGAATGTTCTATGCCAATTTCACCTTGCCCAAGTCTGTGTTAATACTCCTTTAATTTTAAATGATAGCCTTGCTAGAGTAATGTTGGTCATAGGTCCTTGCTTTTTACCACTTTGAATATTTTGCGCCTACCTTTCTAGCCTGAAATGTTTCTGTTGAGGAATCAGCTGACAGTCTTAAGGGAGCTCCCTTGTGGGTAACTAACTGCTTTATTTTCTTGCTGTTTTGTTGTCTGCTTGTTTAGCTGTGCAGAGGCTTTTTAGTTTGAAATAGTCCCATTCATTTATTTTGCCTTTACTTCCCTTGCCTTGGGGATCCAGTTCATAAAATGTTCTCTACTACCAAGATCTATAAGTTTGGTTCCTATATTTTCTTCTATGTAACTTATTGTTTCAGGTCTTATATTTAGGTCTTTGATCAATTTTGAATTAATTGTTGTACATGGGGACAAACTGTAATACAATTTCATTCCTTTGCATGTGGATTTTCAGTTTTCCCAGCACCATTTATTGAAGAAACTATTTTTACTCCATTGTGTGTTTCTGGCTCCTTTGTTGAAAATTATCTGTCTATGTACATGTGGTTTTATAGCTGGGCTCTCTATTCTGTTCCATTATCTGTGTGTCTGTTTTTCTGCCAATACCATGCTATTTTGATTATCGTAGCTCTGTAATAATTTGAAGTCAGGTAGTGTGATACCTCCAGCTTGGTTCTTTTTTCTCAGGATTGCTTTGGCTATTTGGGGTCTTTTGTGGTTCCATACAAATCTGATGGTTTCTCATTCTATTTTTTTTTTTAAATGACATTGGGATTTTGCTGGGGGTTGCATAGAATCTGTATATTGCTTTGAGTAATATGGCCATTTTAACCACGTGATTCTTCCAATCTATGAGCATGGGATATTTTTCCATTTTGTTGTTTCTTTTCAATCTCTTTTAATAATGCTTTGTAATTTTTAGTGTATAGGTCTTTTACATTCTTTGTTAAGTTTATTCCTAGGTATTATATTCTTTGGGTAGCAATTGCAAAAGGGATTGTGGTTTTTTTTTTTTAATTTCATTTCTTTTTCTGAAGTTTTTTTGTTAGTATACAGGAAGGCAATGGATTTTTTGCACATTGATATTGATTTTGTATCCTGCAACTTGACTGTATTTATTGTTTCTAATAGTTTTTTTTGGTGGAGTCTGTAGTGTTTTCTATATATAGCATCATGTTGTCCACAAAAAGTGACAGTTTGACTTCTCCCTTCCCTATTTGGATGCCTTTTATTCCTTTCTCTTGCCTCATTGCTCTGCCTAGGACTTCCAGCACTTTGCTGAATGAGAGCGGTGAGAGTGGACATCCTTGTCTTGTTCCTGATCTTAGAGGAAAAGCTTTCAGGTTTTCACCATTGAGTATGATATTAGCTGAGGGTTTACCATAGATGGCCTTTATTATGTTGAGGTACTTTCCTTCTAGTCCCATTTTATTTAGTGTTTTAATCATAAATAGATGTTGTATCACATCAAATGCTTTTTATGCATCTATTGATAAGATCATATGATTTTTATCCATTCTTTGGTTAATGTGGTGTATTACATTGATTGATTTGCATATGTTGAACCATCCTTGTGCCCCTGGAATGAACCCCACTTGATCGTGATGTATGATGTACTGTTATATTAGATTTGCTAGTGTTTGGTTTAGGATTTTTGCATCTGTGTTCATCAGAGACATTGGTCTGTAGTTTTATTTTTTTATCATCTTTTCCAGGTTTTGGTATCAGTGTTATATTGGCCTCATAGAATGTATTAGGAAGTATTACCTCTTCTTCAATATTTTGGAAGAGTTTGAGGATATGTTTTAAACCTTCTTTGAACATTCGGTAAAATTCACTGGTGAAGCCATCTGGTCCTGGACTTTTACTTTTTGGGAGGTATTTAGAGTTTCCAATTCTTTTTTTTTTTTATAATATATTTTTATTGATTTCAGAGAGGAAGGGAGAGATAGAAACATCAATGATGAGAGAGAATCACTGATTGGCTGCCTCCTGCACACCCCCCACTGGGGACCGAGCCTGCAACCTGGGCATGTGCCCTTGACCAGAATCAAACCCAGGACCCTTCAGTCCACAGGCTGATGCTCTATCCACTGAGCCAAACCAGCTACAGCAATTTTCCAATTCTTCATGATTTAGTCTAGGAAAGTTATATATTTCCAGGAACTTATCCATTTCTTCTAGTTTATTGAATTTGGTGGCATATAGTCTTTCATAATATTCTAGTATGGTCCTTTGTGTATCTGTGAGGTCTGTGATGACCTCTCCTCTCTCACTTCTGATTTTGTTTATATGGGTCTTTTCCCTTTTTTTCCTTAATGAGTCTAGCCAGGGGGTTGTCAATTTTATTAATCTTTTCAAAGAACCAGCTCTTTCTTTTATTAATTTTTTGTATAATCTTTTTGTTTTCTATTTCATTCAATTCTGCTCTATTTTATTATTTTCTTTCTTTTGCTGACTTTGGGTTGCTTTTGTTCTTTTTCTAGTTCTTTAAGATGCGATGTTAGGTTGTTTACTTTGGATTTCTCTTGTTCTTGAGATAGGCCTGTAATGATATAAACTTTGTTTTTTTTTAAATATATTTTTTATTGATTTTTTTGCAGAGAGGAAGGGAGAGGGATAGAGAGCTAGAAACACAGATGAGAGAGAAACATCGATCAGCTACCTCCTGCACACCCCCACTGGGGATGTGCCCGCAACCAAGGTACATGCCCTTGACCGGAATCGAACCTGGGACCTTCAGTCCGCAGGCTAACGCTCTATCCACTGATTGGTTCCCATGTCAAAAATCATTTTAATACTGTGGAAATATTTTTCCTAAGCAAATTGCAGTACAGATGGTCAGAATAGAAGTGTGTACTGTTGATACCTCCCCTGCCCCCACCTGAACTTGCTCAGATTTTCTTAAGGCTGTTTGGATGAGATACTTATCTGATCAACCCAAAAGACAGCCCAGTTGTGGTGATTTTATGATGTGGGAATTAGTTTTGGAACATTAAATCAAGAAATTTGTAATAAATTAAATTAACATATAGTTGATAATCTATGTGCAGAGGAACTGTGTGTGGGGTTGATGCCAGAGAAATAAAAAACAAGGTTTGGACACAGTTAGTGGGGACAGCACGACTGTAGGAAAAGCTTCGCGGAAGCACAGACAGCGCTTTGTTCTGTCCTTCCTGCCCCATCCCAGCTCTGTGACCTGAGTCAGTCCCCGCCACCACCACTACTACCACTGCGAGTAGCCATGTCTACGGATTTTGAAATGAAAGCACGTGAAAGAGACCTAGAACAGTTTGGCTTGTCCTCAGTGATTTTTTCTTGGTGCTCCCAGTACTATCTCTGTCATTGTAGGCACTTAGAAACCATTCCTTTAAAATGTTGTTCTATCCAACGCCAGTCTTTGTCAGGCAAAACTTTCTTAAAAAATATTTTTTTGTTGATTTTAGAGAGAGAGGAAGGGAGAGGGAGAGAGAGATAGAAACATCTAACCGCTGCTGCCTCCTGCACGCCCCACTGGGGATTGAGCCTGCAACCTGGGATGTGCCCTGACTGGGAATCGAACTGGGACCTTCTGGTGCATAGACGACACTGAAACCACTGAGCCACACCATCCAGGGCTGTCAGGTAAAACATTTCAAACTTTCTTCATTTTTTGAATAGGTAATCAATCCACATGGTTCAAGGTGTAAAGGTACGGTGACAGGTTTTGCTCCTAACCGCTCATCACTGTCCGGCAGGAGCTGCCCAGTGTGGAGGGAGGCTCCCCTTTCCGCACCGACGGCATAAACGGACACGCGTTCCCCACACATGCTGGTTCCTCGAGCAGTGCGTTTTGGAGACCGACCCATAGCAACGAGCCTCTTTGTTCTGGGTGGCATCTCTGGCACTGCACCAGCGCGTCTCAGTGCTGACTGACAGCAGTTCATGGCCTTGTTCGCCGGGTACCCGGCGTAGTGGGTGTCATGTCCCTGGGCCAGGAACTTTAAGCTCATTAGGTGATTTTCTTGGATTTCAGTTTCCTCTTCCTACGGTTTGATCTACCCTTTCAGGGCATAGGCCGTCTGGGGGTAAATGGGTGAGAGAAGACAGAAACACGGGCGGAGCTGCAGGAACAGCCAGGCTGCTTTGTCCCTACTGTTTTCAACTCCTCAGCTCCTGTTCAGGATCAGCTTCCACACCATTTCCTGATAGGTCTCAGCGAACCTCATATTCATCCAAGTTAGTGTGTTGTTTTCAGGTTTTAAGTATATATATATTTTATTGGTTTCAGAGAGTCAGGGAGAGGGAGAGAGAGATAGAAACATCAATGATGAGACATAATCATTGATCGGCTGCCTCTTGCATGTCCCCCACTGGGATTGAGCCTGCAACCCGGGCATGTGCCCTTGACCGGAATCGAACCTGGGACCCTTCAGTCTGCAGGCCAACGCTCTATCCACTGAGCCAAACCAGCGAGGGCCATTTTTTTAGTTTTTAGACATGCCCTCCGTCTGCCTACGCACACCGAGGACACCTGTGCCGTCACACTGTGTCACCCTGCGGCTGCAGGAGCCCAGCCCCATCAGTGTCCACTGTTCATGGGGTCAGATCTCCACCTTGGAGAAGCAGCCTGTGTGACCGGCAAGCCCTGAGCCTCTCTGAGCGTGTTCTGTGTCTGTAAGACACTCCGCTCAGGAGTTGTAGGATGAAATGAAATGGCATATGTGAGCAACCAAGAGCAGAACCTGAAATGTAGATACTTTTATAAAATGTGGTTTTCATCTCAAACCATCTTCCTAAACAGAATCTCCTACTTAGGAATTACAGCAATTAAAACGGAAATCCACCCTGGCCAGTGTGGCTCAGCGGTGGCAGGGGAGAGCAATCGGTCAATGCTTCTAATATAGAGGTTTCTCTCTCTCTAAACATATTTAAGAAAATCTACCTGCTTTAGATGCTGGGGCATTTTATTCAGACTCCTTCAGCTTTGCTTTCCTAACATGACATGTTTTTTTCTTCCAAAGTTATCACTTTGTCAACCAATTCCTTTTCTGGTCAAAAGTAAACTTTTTCCTCCCTGGCCTGTTTGGTTCAGTGGATGGAGTGTCGGCCCGTGGACTGAAGGGTCCCATGTTTGATTCCAGTTAAGTGCACGTACCTCGGTCGCAGGCTCGATCCCCAGCCCTGGTCAGGGTGCGTGATGGAGGCAACCAATCAATGTGTCTCTGTCTCTCCCTTGCCCTCCTTCCTCTCTCTCTCTAAAAGTCAATGGAGCCGAAACCGGTTTGGCTCAGTGGATAGAGCGTCGGCCTGCAGACTGAAAGGTCTCAGGTTCAATTTTGGTCAAGGGCCTGTACCTGGGTTGCGGGCACATCCCCAGTAGGAGATGTGCAGGAGGCAGCAGATCGATGTTTCTCATCGATGTTTCTAACTCTCTATCTTTCTCCCTTCCTCTCTGTAAAAAATCAATAAAATATATTGAAAAAATAAAAATCAAAATGTTAAAAAAAAAAAGAATTTAAAAGTCAATGGAAAAATATTCTTGGGTGAGGATTAAAAAAAAATTAAACTTTTCCTTTTGGTTCCAAGTATTAACATTAGGGCCAGGCTTTGGCATAATATATGGAAGAATGTTCTAATAGCCACAGAAGTTCAGAGAGGTGTGTTGCTGTAGGAAAGAATTTCCCACTATTGCTAGGGAAATACCCATTCTAAGCTGAACAGAGGTAGGGTGATAGGATCAGAAGGTCTTCTTAAAGTCCTTTCCGACCCTGAAGGCATTGCTGTGAAGGTCAAAGACCTTTTCTATGACATCTTCTCTTGTCTCCTTCCATGTGGGAGCCGCTATTTCAGGCCGTAGGCTTACAGGGTAGACAAGGTTCCTGATTACTCTCAAACCCGCACCTCTGCCCCAACGTGCACCCTGCATTCTGGAAACACTCCAACTATTTGCTGGAAATGCCTGTGGATGTTCTGCATGTGCGTGCATCCACTCATTCCTTTCAAGAAGTTAGAGTGTCTGTCTTTTCCAAGCGTTTTCTAGGTGCTAGGGATGCAGCAGTTAACAAAACAATGGCAGCTGTAGCTTCTGCTCCTCCGGAGTTTACATTGCTCTCTCCTTGGATTTGTCTAAATGAAACTCACCACTCTCATTGCAGGGTTGCTCACCTGCTTCCTGTAGCATCTGGACTTAGAGCGTGACCGCAGCGCCACTTTTCGTCACCCAGAAAAATTCTCTTGCCATGTTGTCAGCTTCCCTTCCCTTCCTTTAATGTGTAATTGTCTTTTTCAGCCACATCTTTTCCACGCCTTTTCATCTCTTCTGTGTTCCCCTAGCCCACCAGCATCACATCCCTCGCCTACAGCCAGCGGCTTCCTGTTGGAGGGGCGCTGCTAGTACTGCTCACTCCACTCTCTTCTGTCCTGTGAGATTGGGGTCAATTTGCATCAATTAATGGGCAAAGTTAGTTAAATCAGGGAATCCTAAAAATGTAACATGTACTTTAAACACTTTATTTTCACCTAAAACATGCAAGTGTTCATGCACCCATCTTCACTTCTGGGGCCTCGGCATTTTCTTAAAGCAGACCTGTTGCTTGGGGTTCCCTAACGTCTTTCCACGCGTGTAATACCTCTGCCATGACTTTCAGTTTTAGTTTCTCTCAACAGGAGCAAGAACTTGTGTCCTTCAGAAGAAGACCGTGCAGAATCCTTTCCCATGTTTACAAATATTTCCCTAATCCTTACAGTTGCTTCTTGCCTCACACCTTTTTCAATGACTCGCCTTCACTGCGTCTTTTCAAAGTCTGCAGCGTGGCTTTTGAAGAAACTGTGTCTCTCTTTGTGCTCCTATTTCATTGGTTTACATAGTAATTAAGTGATGTAAATAAAATCATTAGTACGATTAGCATAACAGGCTTGGAACAAATACAGCTGACTCTTCTTGAGCAGACAACCCGAATGGTGGGAGCAGGCACACAGATGTCCCACCGGTAGGCTCCACTCAGCACATCTTATGGAAGTGGGTGTGTTGGTTAGTTTGGTTTTCTGTAAAATGTTAGGTAGAGGGTGTGGAAGAGCGCAGGGTTTGTATTACCAGAGTGATTTTTCTAAATCACAGTTTTCCTCAGGCCACTGCTCGGCTCACACCCCTCTGGGCCCCCCTCTCTGGGTGAGAAGCAAGAGCGAACCTCGGCCTTGCCCAGCGAGACCCCACTGCAACCCTCAGGCTCCTGCTCCTGCCTGGAGCTCCCGCCCTGGGCTCCGGCGGCTGGTTCTTTGAACACACTCCGGACTCTTCCACAATCAAGCCCTTGTTCACTCTGCTGAACAAAGACAGGGCCCTGCTGCTGGGGCCTGCGTGTCCAGGATGCGCATGTCCGTGCCTGGCACCGCCCGCCCTCCGCCCCGGCCCCTCTGCCACTTGGACACTGACAGAGGCTGTTCAGCATGAAAGGGCCAGCTGGGCAGCACCTCCCTGAGCAAGCCTGTCTGGACCTCACCACAGGACGTGCTCTGTCCTTTCGGAACATCCCTTAGCGCTGCCTTCGGATTTCTCTTCCGATGCTTCCCATGCCCCGCCTGCACTGGTTCTGTGTCCTGCCCTAGAAGTTTCTTGCTTCGGGCGGAACCCAGTTTGTTGGACCTGCTGGCAGCACATTCAAGAAGCCAGCACATCCTGAGCGTGGCTGATGTTTCTCTTTTTTCCTTAATCTCATCTTCAAAGCCCTTGTCTTTCTGGCCTGGATTCCTGGCAGTGAGCTCCCCCACCCCCCAGACTTCATTCGTACTAACTGATTTGGAGTGGGGATGGGGCTCCTTCTAGTTCAGAAATAATACATGATCTTGGAGTCTTATCCATATACAGTGGGGCCTTGACTTACGAGTTTAACTCATTCAGGGACTGAGCTCGTTAAGGAGCTCGTTAACTCGAATTACTTTATCAACTCAATGCAAATGATCGGCAGAGAGACAGCTGGTATCTCAAAAAACTCGTTAGTCGGGACACTCGTAAGTCAAGGCCCCACTGTATCTCTCTTGACTTAAGAAAAAAAACCACAGCTTTATTGAAGTATAACTTACCATAAAATTCACCCATTTAAAATGTGCTATCCAATACTTTTAGTAAATTTACTGAGTTATCACTATCCACAGCTAGGTTTCAGAACATTCCCATCACCCCATAAGGTGCCTCGGCCATTGACAGCCACTGCCTGTTTCGCCGCCAGCACCAGCACCATGAACCTGCTGCTGCGATCCTCCCTTGACTTCTCTGTCGCTTTTCCAGCATCGGAGTGTTTTAGCAATATACATGCTATCTGCCTGAAGAACGTTTCATGTGAGTAGTAAGGTGCTAAACTTTGTTACCCTTTCTTAGTCTTTCTTCCCACATTTAAGTTTCTTTTGTTTTTCTTTGTGTGAACTTAGTCTCTGTTTAGCAAGTTGGCCTTTGGCTATTAAGAAAATTAAGGGCCCTGGCAGGTTTGGCTCAGTGGATAGAGTACCGGCCTGTGGACTGAAGGGTCCTGGGTTTGATTCCAGTCAAGGGTAAATGCCCGGGTTGTGGGCTTGATCCCCAGTGGGGGGCATGCAGGAGGCAGCCGGTCAATGATTCTCTCTCATCATTGATGTTTCTATCTCTCTCCCTCTGCCTTCCTCTCTGAAATCCATAAAAAAATATTAAAAAAAAGAAAGTTGAGGTTTCCCCCCTCCTTTTGAGTAGTGTCATGTACAAAACAGATATTTAAGCCCCTCTAAGGCATGGAAAAGTACAAAGAAAGTTAAAGCATGATCCAGAACACCAACTCTCAGAAGCGACCAGTGTTAACTGATTGATGGTGATTATCTTTCCAACATCTCTCTCAGCAGTGATACAGCTATAAAGACACTTATTGATGCAGGTACCAAGCCGGAGGTGGCAGCTTTGGCTGCCATAGGAATCCAAGCCAGACATGGGCACCTTTGAGAGGAAGCCTGTAGTTCTCATGAAACTTGTACTCTAGAGGAGAGACAATAAACCAGTAAACAAGTAAATATGTAGTGTACTAAATGGTGATAAATGCCATGGAGCTCAACAAAGCAGAGAAATGTATGTATTAAGGGTCTGGTTTACTATTTAATGTGGTGCAACAAGAGAGGCCCCTCTTAATACAACGGCATTTGACCAGAGATCCCAGAAGTGAGAGAGCATGAACCCTACGGTCTATGAAATGTAGATTGAAACTGTGTGGGAAGAGCATTCTAGGCAGAAGGAACAGCGAGTGCCCAGGCCTTGAGGTGGGAGCATGCCTCATGTATTTGAGGAACAGCAAGAAGGCAACTTAGCAAAAGCAACGTGAGAGGGAGAAAGTGAGTCCACTGATGGGGGGTGAGGGCCCGTGGGGACAATTATTCAGGGCCTTGGAGGCCATTATAAGGGCTTTGGGTTTTCCTCCCAGTGAGGCAGAAAGCCATTAGAGCGTTTTAAGTGGAGGTGTGATATGACTTGACCAGGTTTTAGAAGCATCACTGTTATCTGAAGAACAGACTATAGAGAGGCAGGGGCAGAGGAAGGGAGGCTGGGTAGGAGGCAGTTGCAGAAATCCTGGTAGGTGATGACCATGGCTTGGACTAGGGCAGCGGTCGGCAAACTCATTACTCAGCAGAGCCAAATATCAACAGTACAACGATTTAAATTTCTTTTGAGAGCCAAAGTTTTTAAACTTAAACTATATAGGTAGGTACATTGTTATTAACTTAATTAGAGTACTCCTAAGGCTTAGGAAGAGCCACACTCAAGGGCCAAAGAGCCGCATGTGGCTCGCGAGCTGCAGTTTGCCGACCACGGGACTAGGTGGTAGCAGTGGAAGTGGCAAGAAGTGCTGAGATATGATGGCATTTACGATATATATTCCATTTATGGAGGTGGAGAAGACTATGTGAAACATCTGTGGGAGAAGAATCAAGAATTTGGTTTTGTTCCAGTTAAATTGGAGATGCCTATTAAGACATTTAAGTGGAGTGTCAAGAAAGTAGTTGGGTAAATGAATCTGGATTTCAGAAGAGAGGATTGAAGATACAAAGGTGGTGTTTAAAAGCTACAGGTCGGATGTGATGGCCAAGTTAGACAGAGAAGAGATGACCAAGTTGGGTAGAGATGACTGAGCATTAGGGCACTCCAGGGGAAGATGAGAACAGAGAATGGACCACAGTGTTCAAGTGATGCAGGAGATAGAACCAGCCATTCCACTCATGATTTTATTACATGTTTTTCACAGCAAGATTTAGTTAGTTGTGTTTTTACTGTGAAATTAACTATGAAAGCTGTTCAGGGTAATTTCCGTAAGTTAGTCATTGCTGATAGCAGCAAAACAGTTACCACTTAGGATTGGTATGCATTTTTATTAGCCGTAGTATTCATCTTGGATAATCAGCAAGTCTTTGTTAAAGCGTTTTCTTCATCTCCTCCTCCTCAAGAGTTGCTTGTACGTCCATTTACTCATTTACCCCCAAAACAGTTATGAAGCGCCTGTCCTGTGCCAACCCCAGGTTTTTTTGTTCGCGCAGGGTTTTGCCTTTCAGGTGTCACTTGGCGTCAGCCTCGCGCAGTGGGGTTTTTCCAGCCTCGTCCCTCCGCAGTTCTCAGCGCTGCCCCGAGGCGCGGAGTCGGTCAGCTGGGCGTCCCTCCCACGCCTGGAGGGGACCCCGGACTCGCCTGAGAGATATGCAGATGAGGCGGGCGGGCGGTATGCAGATGAGGCGGGCGGGCGGTATGCAGATGAGGCGGGCGGCGCGCGCCCGACGGGCGGCGTGGACCGAAGTGGGCGGGCGGTATGCAGATGAGGGGGCGGGGCTGTCCTGCGCGCCCGGAGCCGCCGGGCGAGCGGCCGCCGGGAACTGGAAGGCGCCCGGCCCTTTCTTTGACTGGAGCGGACCCGCCGGACGCGGCCGCCTGGTCCGCGGGAGCCGGCTTGAGCCGCCGCGCGGGGGACAGGGTCCGAGGCCGGCCAGCCGGCCGCCGCCGAGTCGGCTGAGCATGGGCAACCACCCGGGGCGGCCCGAGGACCCCGAGCCAGGTCAGTGCGGGCGGCGGGGGTCGCGCCGCGCCCCCTCCCCGGCGCGCCCTTCCCCCACCGCGCCCGGCGGCGCAGCCCCAGCCCGCGGCGCCGGTCGAGCGGAGCGATGAAGTTGCCGGGCCGGAGCCTGGCCTCGGAGCGCGCCGGTGGGCTTGGGACTTACCTGCGCTGCCCGCGACCAGGAAATGCCACTCCCGTAAACAGGACCTGGAGCCCGGTCCGGCCCGGGCGCGGCGGGAAGGAGCCTGGTTCGTGGCCGCGCCCGGGCCGGCCGGCCGGGCGGGCGGGGAGGGGGCGGGTGCCGGTGGCTCCGGTGGTGGACTCCGCCGGCCCCCTGCCTGCGCCAGGGCGAGGTCTCCCGTCCGCGTGTCGGCGGTTCCTGCAGACTTTCTAGTGTTTCCACGGAAAGTAGGGCTTGGAGGCGTCTCGGGCTCATTGTCCGTTTCGCAGCGCATCGTTCGCGTGCCGCCCGCTTTCTGGAGCCCGCGGGGGGTCTGGGGGGACCCGCCCGCAGCTGCTCCTCGGGGTCCGACCGGGGCTGACCGAGGCGGGTGTTTCCGCGGAGCCCGTGCTTATCGCGGCGCCTCACCTCCGCTTCCCCTCCCGCGGAAACGGAGCGAGCGCCTGGAGTCAGCTGGGCTCTAGTCTTCGTCCTGGCCGCCAGCACAGATTTAGATGCTGGAAACCACGGGGTTGCACTTAAAAACAAAGCGGAACATTTATGTGCGGTCACATGAGACAAACGGGCTTTAATTTAGCCTAAAAAACATGGCGTGGTGGCTGACTGGGGAGAGAGGGTCCACCGGGTGCTGGGTCCCGGTCCCGGGCTGGCCGGTGACAGGTACTGCTCCCTGTGACAGGGCCAGATTCGGGAACATTTTTCAAGGGGGCAACTTTTACATTTGAATTCGGACGAGGAAATGAGGTTCTGAGAGGTGGAGCAATTAGTCCAAGCGACGTATTCCTTGAGTTGGGAACAGTTTTGTGCTGACGACCTTGGGCCTGAGCTCAGCTGGCCCCGTCCTTGGGGCCGGGCTGGGCTGAGGTGGTGCATCCTGGCAGTTGGGGTACATTGGACTGTACAACACGGGGGTCAGAAACTTCGCCACATGGGAATACTGAGAAGAAAAGTTTTACAGATGGGGCCACGGGAGAGATTACATAGGGGTCACTCTCTAACATGCAGCATTTATCCAAACTGTGGGCAGAGTAACCAATATTTGCAAAATAATGTCTTTGTCATCACAGCCCAGTGATAAACTATTAGGTAAAGGATATGTAACATTTTATTTTATTTATTTATTTTTTAAAAATATATTTTATTGATTTTTTACAGAGAGGAAGGGAGAGGGATAGAAAGTTGGAAACATCGATCAGCTGCCTCCTGCACACCCCCCACTGGGGATGTGCCTGCAACCAAGGTACATGCCCTTGACCGGAATCGAACCTGGGACCCCTCAGTCCGCAGGCCGAGGCTCTATCCACTGAGCCAAACCGGTTAGGGCAGGATATGTAACATTTTAAAAACACCTCTCACTAGGACCCAGCTGCCCTGGTATTGTGAGAACCCTGGCGTGTTATTTCCTTTGTGTGGAACTTGTGAAGAGACGGTCCCCTGGCGAGGGCTTTTGAGAGTTCCTTGGGTGCTGTGTTCTGATTTCTAAGTGACTGTGCTTTTTAAAGCCCTCTGTGGGGAGGGACACGGGAAGGAGACTTCTATGCCAGTGACTTATTTCATTGCATCTTTCAAAGAGTGCATATCACTTCAGAATGGAAACTCCGGCTGATACGCTGCCAATAAGATTAGAAAATCCTAGGAAAGACTTTCTTTCTTTCTTTCTTTCTTTCTTTCTTTCTTTCTTTCTTTCTTTCTTTCTTTCTTTCTTTCTTTCTTTTCTTTCTTTCTTTCTTCCTTTCTTCCTTTCTTCCTTTCTTCCTTTCTTCCTTTCTTCCTTTCTTTCTTTTAATCCTCACCTGAGGATATTTTCCTATTGATTTTTAGAGAGAGTGGAAGAGAGAGGGATTGACAGAGAAACAACACATCGATTGGTTGCCTTCTACAGGAGCCCCGACAAGGGCCGGGCCAGGGAGAAGCCTGCAACTGAGGTGCATGCTCTTGACCACCCTTTGGTCCGCGGGCTGACCCTCTAGCCCAGGGTGGGCAAACTTTTTGACTCGAGGGCCACAATGGGTTCTTAAACTGGGCCGGAGGGCCGGAACAAAAGCATGGATGGAGTGTTTGTGTGAACTAATATAAATTCAAAGTAAACATCATGAGTGTTTGTGTGAACTAATATAAATTCAAAGTAAACATCATTACATTAAAGGGTACGGTCTTTTTTTTTTTTTTTTTAGTTTTATTCATTTCAAACGGGCCGGATCTGACCTGCGGGCCGTAGTTTGCCCACGGCTGCTCTAGCCACTGAGCCGATATGGCTAGGGCTAGGAAAGACTTTAAATGCTGGGCTATAGTTGGCTGAAAGTGTGACTATAATTTTAATTGGTCTCTCAATGCTGTGTGACGTGCTATAGGATACATCAATGAGATCCTAGAAATGAGTTTTGTTAAAGATTAACCTGTCTTCAGTCTGCTGTACTGTGGGGGCTGGAATGAGGCAGTTATGCTTTGGACTAGAATCAGAACAGGTGCTTCAATGGGTCATCAGAGCAAGGGACCCAAAGATTAGTGGTACAGGTAAAGGGTAAGTGGAGGGAGGCTGGATGAGGCAAGGACATCACCACGTTTTGATTTTTACACAGTTTCTGTATTGTGTCAGTTTTGTTCTTTGAGACACCCTTAAACAGAATTAGGAATGAATGAGGTTGATTAGAGAGTAATACCCGAGAAAGACAAAAGGGGTGGGAAGCAGAATTAGGCCAGGAAAGCTTTAGACCAGCGATCGCCAACCGGTGGTCCGTGAGATTGGCGACCGCTGCTTTAGACCATGATGCAGATCCAACACTTAAAGGAAAAGGGGGAGGCAGCAGGTTTGGGCTGGGAGATCCTCAGAGCAAACTGCCAGTGAGAGGAGTCCCAGGTCGGGCAGAAATGGTCACTCCTGTCCTCTTGCTGTGGTCAGTCACAGCTGGTGGCTGCCTGGAAAGAATGTGCCTTCAGCTCAAAGGCAGGTGGAGTCCTAGGATCCCGTGGCACTAACTGCAGTCCCTGCAGCTGAAGGCCACATTCTTCCATGAACAGAGATCCAAGTGGCTCGCCTCATGGCGGCATCCCCACGACCTCAGTTGCTTGGGCAGGGGTGGTGGTGGTCTATTTAAAGGGCAAATGAGGTAAAATCCTCATCTTCAGTCTCCCCCACCCTCTTTTTGCTTAAAAGAGTTGGAATTGCCCAATCTCTTCCCGGTGGGAGCGCCTCAGCCCTTCTGGCCGCACCTGAGGCAGCAGGCAAGTTCCCAGCCTCGATCTCTTTTCTAGCCCTGGTATTGGCTGTGGTAGCAGCAAGATTCCTCTTTGGTGGTGATGGCGATCCTCTGCGTTGGGTCATTGTGACTGGCTCTGTATTGTAGAATGGACAAGAGAAACGGATCAAGTGAAAGATACGAAAACTTGCATGAAAGAGGGACCGTGTGGATGGCACATCTTTTACTTAGAAGGTCCCAGTTAACAGTCCTTCAGCAGCCAACCAGGTTGTCAGTGTTTGCCTTGTCAGAGAGGCTGCTGGGTGCAGTTGTGCAGGTTGTGCACTGTTTAAAGGCATCTGGGAAAGGGATGAGTGGGCCCAGGTGAGGCTGTAGCAATCCAGAGGAAAGGGTGCCATTTTGCACATTTGCCTTTTTATATTCACACAGAGGTGGCCAGTATGCTATAGAGGCCTTAGCAGGTGAGCTTAGAAGATTGTCCCCACTATCACTGCTAGCTTCTTCTTTTATTTTTTCCCACAACCATTATTTGTTACGAAGGTGAACCCAGATAGGCTTATCTGTAGGATTTCTGGTAGTGAGCACAGCCACCAGGACCCCCCCCCCCCCCCCCCCCCCGCTCCTAGCTTTTTGCGTTCACAGTGACGGAGATCAGCTACCAGCAGGGTCTGGTCACACTGGATAAGGATGTCTTTGAGCTCCTTCTTGGGAGCCTCATCCACATATCTCTGGTAGTGAGCCCCCAGGGCTTCGGAGATGGACCGCCGGCACCTCCACGGGGACGGAGATGTCCACGCTGGTAAATTGCTCCTTCTCCAGAAGGAGCTTGTATTGCAGTGTGTGCACTGGGGCATCTCCAGGGGCTGCCCTTCACCTTGATGAGGCTGGGCCCGTGTGCATATGCCCGGCTGCGGCCGTCTTCTGCAGCAGCCGACCTGCAGGGACTGCAGAAGACCCTCGGGGGCCTGCAGAAGACCCAGGGCGAGCCTGCACAAGAGATCCTCCCCGTGCGGCCCTGACGCTGGAAAAGCTCACTACTAGCTTCTTAGGCTTTGCCTTAAATTTGTATGTGTGTGTTTAAGCAGTGAATTTTTTCATTTGGGGGATGTTTCTTTGTCTCCCCATTTTGGCTGCCTCCCTGTGTTTGTTTCTATGCATTAGGTAGAGCTGTTACATCTCCCTGTCTTGGGGGAGTGACCTTGTGCAGTAGGTGTCCTGTGGGCTCATGATCACCTGAGGTGGGTGCTCCAAGCGTGTCTGTTGAGTGGGCTGTGTGTGCCCTCCTGTTGTAGTTGAGACTCGATTGCTGTTCGGAGTGTGACTTAATATTTTTAAACTTTTAAACTTTCTAATTCAGAGGAGTGTTTTGGGAATGGAGGAGACTGGGATTTTTCCTGTTGAATGTGTGTTAGGTATGATATTTTAGGCTGTTGAATTCTTTTATAAAATACTTTAAAAAAAATATTTATATATGGCTCCTGTCAGATGAGACCAGCTCATATTGTAGAGCCATAGAAGGAGCAGAACACATTGAGAATTTTAGAGGTTTCAGTATATCCTTTTAAAGACTTTGCCATTCCATGACAAAGCACTTGGATGGAATAGTCCTGCAGCCAGACCCAAGCAGTTAGCCGTCTTCACCCTTGCCATGCTCTGCGCGTTTGTCTGCTACCTTCCCCCCGGCCATCACGCCCCCGGCACCCCCTTTGCTTGCACATTGAATAAGAGTTGGCTCTTCTCCAGCTGAGTAAGAACACTTGAGAATCTTTATTGGTCTTACTCATCTCCATGGCTCCTAACACTCTGCAGAGGCCCTAGCAGAAAGGAGGGTTTTAGTAAGCTGATGGTGTTCCTTGTATTTCCAGGAAATTTTTGAATTCTCAGCAGAAATTAGGTTTGACATTTTAAAATCAGTGTAGTTGGCCAAATATTTAAAATTTAAAATTTAAAAAAATCATTTGTTATGAACTTGGGAAAGGCTTCTTTCACCGAGTTTTTTGCATTCCATCTCACAACAAATCTAACCCAGATATCCTGGGCCAATGACTCCCCCTGGGTTGGCACAGGGAACTTGACCACTCACTGTCTCCTTTCAGCCCTTCGGGGACTGAACACAGCCCACCATCGCATGTCCCTCTGTCTCTCACAGCTCGTATCACCATCCCCTGCCTCTGCTTATTTTTTAACCCTTGCTCTGTTACTTCAGAAAAATTGGTATTTTCTTCTTCACTCTATTCTTCCCCTAATTTCCAGGCACGTGTTCCAAATTAAACCTAATTATGGATAAGGGTTAGATTAGGGATTATGATAGAACTTTCATAAAAAGTAGTCATAAGTTTTGACCTGAAACTATATCTAATAAAGCACTAGTGCCAACAACCCCCAAAGCCCTTGAAAATCCCCTTTGTTTGGTCTGCCAAAGAATTCATCTCCTTCCTCTAATTGCTCTTGCTTTTCTCTCTAGCACCAGTAGCCAAATTAAAAAAAAACACACCAAAAAACAAAAACCTTGGAAGGGTAAATTATCAGCAGTCTAACCTTCTGATTTATCAACAGATAAACAAAGAACCTATTCATAGTGGTCATAGAACTGTTACGAAAATAATGTGTAGTTTTATTTAGGTCTCTTCTGCTCTCCCTTCAATCTGAATACAGTACATTGTGCCAACGTTACATGGAATCATATGCTTGCAGATGGGACCAAAGATGTGTCAAAACTGTCTCTGCAGGTTAACGGGGGCCGGTCAGGGGAGGGGCTGCGTGTATGTGTTTTGTTTGCACGTGTGTTTGTATGAAGTCTTCCTGGCATCCTCACCTTTATGACATTCTGTTTTTGTGCATTATGCCTTGGTAGGGTTTTCAATCAGTAATTGTGATTAAGAAGGAAGAATAAAAATCAAGAAATAACAGTAATTGGATCAGTGATTGCATATTCATGTAAACTGTACATTTGACCTTTATAAAAAATTCTGGTATCCAGAGCCTTCTGCTAACCATTTCAGATACAAAAGAGTTCTTAAAGTATTACAAACATGGCCGTTTTATTTACTATTTTTTTCATTGCTCAAACCGTCACTATCACTGTCAGTTCTGTCACCAGCCTTGACTCTGGGGTGCCTGGGGTTTCTGATGGCTGTGGTCAGTCCACACTGGGGTCATATGCTTGTCAGATTCTGGGCTTCTTTCTCTGTCCCCTGCTGCCTCTAATCTGTTCCCCTGAGCCTAGAAAGCAGTAACTAAAGCTGCCAGAATTGAGTGTTAAGCCAGAAGTGCTTCTAATAATGAAAGGGTGTGAAGTTTTTAGCTTCTCTGGAGACCTCTTGTTCCTGTTAGTGACAGCATCTCAGGTAGCTGAGCGGCTGTACACTTGTGCCCTGACACGTGCTTCCTGCCTTAGCGCTCCCCTGAGATGCTCAGGTCTCTGTGTCTGTGGACCACACCATGCTCCTCCTCCTGGCCCTTTGCAGGGATGCTCCCGGCACAGAACCTGACAGCTGACTCCTCTATAGCTTGAACATAAAACCATTTTGTCCGGGGTGTCCCATCAATTGGGGTCAATTAACGCCCATTATTTTTACTCTTAAAAGTGCTGCCCTTGCCCCGCTGGCCTGGCTCAGTGGTTGGGTGTCGACCTATGAACCAGGAGGTCATGGTTCGATTCCCGGTGAGGGCACATGCCCGGTTTGCGGGCTCGATACCCAGTGTGGGGCACACAGGAGGCAGCCAGTCAATGATTCTCTCTCATCATTGATGTTTCTCTCTCTCTCC
The DNA here is from genome assembly GCF_963259705.1 of Myotis daubentonii. Classification (NCBI taxonomy): domain Eukaryota; kingdom Metazoa; phylum Chordata; class Mammalia; order Chiroptera; family Vespertilionidae; genus Myotis; species Myotis daubentonii. Next base: position 5,153,969 of record NC_081855.1, read on the forward strand.
CTCTCCCTTCCTCTCTGAAATCAATAAAATTTTTTTTAAAAAAGTGCTGCCCTTTGAAAGATAAATTATACGTTCATCCCACTGATCCTTTCAGGCCTCCGCAGCTCAGATGTCACCTCCCCAGGTAGACCTTTTCCCCAGCGGTAGGCTCCCCCCCCCTCCCCCAGGGTAAGATCCTGTGTTTGCTGGGGCTGATGAATAACCCCCAGGGCTTGGTTGGGCAGAGCCTGAGTTGATGAGAATTAGAGAAATTCAGGTTGAGGGGGCCAGACAGGGATGTGTGAGGGGAAGGCGGGGTGGGCAGAGGAGAGAGGAAATGGGGGAAAGCCAGGTGGGCTGGGACTCATAGGCAGGCTTCCGAATGTTACTGTTACTGTCGCCCCTTGAGAAAGTTTAGTTTCTGCCCCCACAGGCTGTAAGTCAGATGTGAGTGTTTTAGAAATGAGAGTGTGTGTAATGAAGGGGACCAAATACATAGATTCTGGTGAGGCACAATTATAAGTAGAATAAATGAAACAAACACATTCTATTTTCCCTCGGTGACAGTTGGAATATTAGACAAAACTGGGTCCAGAGGCAGACATTCGAGGTTCATTTCTCCTTTTTTGACCTTGATGGGTCTTCATGATGGCAAAGGACTTGAGCTGCATCTCTGACATCCTGTCCACCTTTCAGAGAATAGGATTCTGTCGGATGCTCTGGAGGGGCTGGCCGAGAAAGCATTTGAGTTTGTGCAGAGGACGGTCTTTTCCCCCTTTGTAGGCCCGAAGAGAAAACTTCCAAATAAGGATGCAGGAGCTGCGCCGGGAAACAAAGGGAAACAATAACTAAAATGCAGGTCTCGCCTTTGCCCTGGCATGAGAAGAATGCAGACTGTGAGCTGACCTGGGGGTTTCTGTCTTACTTCACATTTAGGGGAAATGGTCAGCGACCATTATTTCCAAAGAAGTTTCTCTTCAGACTTCTGAGGTGTTTGTGTGACACTGAGGTGATATGATATCCTTGCGAGCGCAGACTGCCGCCCGGCTGTGCTTGTCGGGGCCCTGTCCCAGGATGAGCGGTTTGCTGCAGACGTGAATGAGCACAGCTAAGTGTAAAATTGTGTGCATACTGAGGAAATCTCTATGCAGTGAGCCCAGGGGACACAGATTGGTCCACTTCGTTTGCCTTCTGGTGTCTTGGTAAGCGTGTTTAGACAGGGCCTGAGCTCTCACGGCACATTTCCCACCAGTCCCTGTAGTTCTTTCCTTTCATGGACATTTACTTACCTGTCTGGCTCTATAGGCAGTTGATTGTGCCCTTTGATTTTAAAAAATAAGACTAATTAAAACGAAGTAAGACTAAATTACAAGAAGTATTATTTTAAGATTAGTGAAATAATTAAGTGAGCATGCTACACATACGTATTGAGGTTATAACAGTGTCCCGGTGGCGTCCAGGGAAATGGGCGCTGGTACCGAGCTTAGAGTGCACCAAGTTGAGGGGTGCCCTGAGAGCACCTCCGCGGGTGAAGGCGGCGGGAGGCCGGGAATGGATGCTGTCGCCCCGCAATGGTCCCGGGGGAGCTTGAGCTCGCTGGCCCTCCATCGTTTCCCCACATTGAGGCCCAGGGTCAGACCTGTGTACCTCCCGCTCTCCTCCCATCAGCCACCGGGAGGCTTCAGGGAGAATCTTTTTTCTTCCTTTTCCCAGCAGTCTTTCATTTCCTTTATGAATTTCACCCTGAAGAAGGCATTCTGATATCCTCAAAGCAAACAAACACTCACCCGGTATTTTCTTCCTTAACAAGTTCACTCTCAGGGAGTTGGCTCCAGGGCTGACCACAGGTCTGCCTGCACCCGACCAGCTGACTCAGGTCCGCACCAGGCCTGACTCACCCCCCTCCACGACTTGCCGCCACCCTCAGGGCCTGTTTGCCCAGGACCTCATGGCCTTTGTGCCCCTGGCTGGGTGGGAGGGGAGGCTAGGTCGCTGCTTGCCCTGCGGCGTGGAGGGTGAGCGTTAGAGGCCTTGCGATGATTTATGTGAAATATATATTTGGTCCCCAGTTCCTGGCACAGAGCTCCTAAAACCCTTGGCATTTGAGTGACAGGGGTAAGAGGAGTGTGTTTTGTTACTCACACTGAGCCTCTTTCAACCATACTTGAGTTTATGCTCTTGGAGAATGGGCGGCTGGTTGCCAGAGGAACCAACCAAGTGGTTAGAGAGTTGGAACCCTCCGCCCCATCCCTGGCCTCTGGTGGAAGGGGAGGGGGACTTGGATATTGAGTTTAACCATCTGTGGCCAGTGATTTGATCAAACATGCCTATGTGATGTCACTGTCATAAAAGTGATGAACAGTGGGATTTGGAGAGCTTTCAGGTTGCCCAGAGGCTGGGAGGGTGGCACACGCGGAGAGCATGGACGCGCCATGCTGTCCCCACACCTTGCCCTGTGCACCCTTTTCCATCTGGCTGTTCCTGAGTAGTTTCCGTAACCCGTAATCTAGTAAGCGAACTGTTTTCTGGGTTCTGTGAGCCGTTATAACAAATTATCAAACCTGAGGCAGAGGCTGTGCGACCCCCCCCCCCCCCCCCCCCGATTTATAGCTGGTTGGTCAGAAGTACAGATGACGGCCTGGCATTGGGACCAGCACCTGAGGTGGGGGAGTCTGTGGGACTGCCTCCTTCCCTTGCCATGACTCGGGCGGTCAGAATGGACTGGAGGACACCCAGTTGGTGTCCAGAGAGCTGGGAAAACCCACACACTTGGAGTCAGAAGTTGCTGTGAGTACAGTAGAGGAAGTTTCTTTTCTAGGCCTCTCGAAGGTCTTGGTCCTCCCTGCATTCTGCTCAGTGCTGGCGGGAGGCCCTGGCCGGCTGTCGGTGAGGTGCTCCTTCCAGCGTGAAGCGTCCGGTGGGACTTGTTCATGGGCAGCACCTCCGGTCTGGAGCCCGTGGAGAGGAGGGTTGAGCCCCAGGCCGGATGTAGGCATCCCTGGGCCTGCCTCTAAAACCGTCACCAGATTGTCAGGACCCCTCACCCTCGCCTCTGGTCGGAGAACATCTGCTCTAAGTCAGCCTGGTGCTTGGAATTCAGTCGGAGTGCGAATTCCTCTTCATTAGTTTTGCCTGGTAATTGGTGATGCCCTTTAAGTCTTTAAATCCATTGCTTTACCTCAGGTTAAGTTTCTCCCATTGCTTTCTTCTTACCGTCTGGCTTTCTATCAAACTTATATTGGATCCTTCCGTTCTTCCTCCATGTCTTTTAATTAAAACAACAGTAACATGGTATCATCACACTATTCTTTTTCTCAGAATTGAGTGAAAGTCCTTAGTTGGTCTTCTAATGCGCTAACTGGGTGTTGCCGGTCATCAGTGTTTTTGCAAGTGAAAGCCATCCCTGCTGATACCAAGTTTCCCCTCTTACTGTAGAAGTTTTTCTTTTCAATCTCGTTGAAAATATGGGTGGGGGACTTTCCATCTGTTTAACCCACTGCCTTGCCGAGGGATCTGGGAATCAGGACTGAAGTGCTCCCGGAGTTTAGTGCTGCTGCCAGCCTGTCACCCCCTCATCCTACCAGTGTTCCTGGCCAGAAGGAACCATGGTCTTTGGACAGGTGCCGGGCTTCTCTCCTCCTAGTGCAGGGGCCTCTCTGGGCCTCCACCGGATGGGGTGGGAGGTGTGCGGGATGCACAGGAAGGTAGCCTGCAGGGCAGCATTCCGCAGCCTTTAAACTCGCGTCTGCATCATGTCTGCATCATGCCGAGGGATTTGACTCCAGATGTGAATCAGGCTACGCAGAAAAACGGGATCCCACAGAGCATGGCACATGGAATACAGCATATTCCCTTAATAAAGCCAGCCTGACGTAAACACTGTTGAGTCTCCTGGGTTCATGTAAATGTCCAAATTTCTGCAAACTCCTCGGTGTATAAATTTTTTCTTCTTACATTTAACAGCAGGGCCCTGGAGCAGAATTCCTGCACTCAATTCCTGGCCCCTTGTTTACCAGCTGTTTCTTAATTTCTTGCTTTATTCCTCTCCTCTGTAAAGTGGGGATAATAACTTCCTTGAAGGAGTTCTCAGAACAATGCCCAGAAGGTAATAAGTGTAAAAAAAAGTTAGTAAATAAATTAACAACTGTTAACTCTGTTCCTTTCCTTGCTCTTCCTGCCTCTCATGTTCCTACTTCTTTTCAGTCATTTTCAATGAAGTAGTGACCACAACTCACCGCCCCTCTGCCCAGGTGCTCTTGGTATAGTCAGGGCGTGTATTGTTTTCCTATTATTGCTGTAACAAATCACCACCAACTCCCTGGCTGAAAACAATACACATTTATCACCTCACAGTTTCAAAGGTTAAAAGTCAAGGTGTTGGCAGGGCTGCGTTCCTTCTGGGGACTCAGGGTGAATGTTCCTTGCCTTTTCCAGTTCTCAAGGCCACCAGCATTTTCTCTCCCTCTGCCTTCAGGTGACTACGCAGCCGCTGGTTCTATCATCATCTCCTTTTTCTTTTCTTTCTTTTTTTTCAGGTTTCATATATTTCTTCAGAAGGTGACTCAACTATAGAATAAAGCATTTTTAGTATTATGAAATACAGTGTTTTGAAACCTTTTCCCCTACAGTTTTTATAATCCAAGGGATTCTCTTATCTGAAGGTTTTCAAGCACTCAGGTATTTTGGATGACGTCTGATGTGATCAGTAAAGAAGGTTGCAGTGACGCGGGAGCCGTGAGCATAACCCTCTTGTACACAGAACAACAGGGGCTTGCTTTTCTGTCCAGGCAGCTGTGCAGTCTCAGGTAGGAACTGTCCATCCGAAGGAAGCTGCTCATCTTTCCGTGATCAGTTTGTATGTGCACCTGGACCCTGGGCAGCCTTCACAGACGGGTGGCATCATAGCTTTCCATGGCCTCCCCTCCGTTCCCTGGTATCCACTGGAGGCCTTTTGCCCCGAGGACAGCACTGGGTCGCATCGGAGGGAATGCTGACACAGATTTGTGTTTTCTTGGGTTCTTCAAAGCACAGTCCGAGCTCCATGGCTTCCCACGGAGTGGCCAAAATAGACATCCTTTGGGGTCCACAGGAAAAGATCAGCATCTAGGAGCTGGGGAAGCTCCTCCATTACGTGAGTGCATTCTGTAGTTAGTTTTCCAAGGATCTGCAGTGGCATCACATAAAGCCACCACCTCTTTAATATCGCAGCCACCAGGCCGGTGTCTGGAGCAGTGACAACAAAGCCACGTTCTGAGGCAGCCCGATTGATGACCAGGTTTTTACATAAAATCCTGTTCAGTCACATTAAACCAGACAGCCGACACAGTGCAGGAGGGCGTGTTCCGGGTCCTGCCTTGGTGCAAGTGGACAGCAGATTTCATTGTGCAGTTCAGCCAGCACTGTCGTGTTCAAGACCTTTCTGCCGACCCCAGAGCACTTGATGTTGGAAAACTGTTCAGCTCCCTTCTTTCCTGTCCACGGCTGCTTGCTTTCTGTCTGCACCCAAGGGTCGATGGTCGCCAGTCGTGGTGGGGAGAGACAAGAGGCAGGCGGAACCAGAAGACAGGGCCTCAGCTTTCATGTCTCACTTTTCTGTCTTTGACCTTCCTGCCACCCTCTTAAAAGATCCTTAGATTCCTTGAGCTCACCAGATAATCCAAAAGGATCTCCTCAACTCAAGATCCTTGGCTTAATCACACCTGCCAAGTCCCTTTGCCGTGTAACATGTGCCCAGGCCCCAGGGTTTGGGATCTGGACATCTTCAGGGCCTCAGGGGCATTATTCAGGCTCCTACAGGGAGGAAGAGCCGAGATACACTTTATGGCAGCACACTCCCTCCCCAGGGCGGCCCCAAGCAAGAGGTGGGAACTCCGCCCAGGAGGCAGTATTTTTTCCTGTGGAATTGGGAAAGGTTACACGGAAGAGGGACATACAGCTGAGTTCTGAAGGCTGAAGGGCCTTTGCTGGGGTGGAAGGGTTTTAGGCAGAGGAAATAAGCACTTGCCAAGAAAAGGAGTTGTGAAAGAACCCTGTAGTTTTAGGGACTACTTAGGTCTTGGATGTTGCCAGAACGTTAAGGAGGGTGGTAGGCAGAGAAATGTGTAGTTTAAAGCAGTGTGCTGTGATGTTTTGGAATGTGTTCTGTGAAGAAAAGGGAACTAGTGGAGCTTTTTGGTGTTTTGTTTTAATATAAATGTTTTGTCTGATTATGTTAATAATACATGTCAGTTTTATAGAAAACTAGAGGCCCGGTGCACGAAATTCTTACATGACTGGGGTCCCTAGGCCTGGCCAGCGATCAGGGCTGATCAGGGCCTTCCAGCTGCTGCCCGGGGCCTGCCTTCCTGCAGGCTGCCGCCCAGGGCCTGCCTGACGGGGGAGAGGGACTGGGGAGGTTGGCCGGCCGTGGGAGGTTGGCTGTGGAAGCGCACTGACCACCAGGGGGCAGCTCCTGCGTTGACCGTCTGCCCCCTGATGGTCAGTGCGCACCATGGTGACTGGTCGTTCTGGCATTCTGGTCGCTTAGGCTTTTTTATATATAGAATAAGAAACGAAAGAAATGTATCTGGGAAGTAAAGATCACTCCAAAATAAAAACTCTTATTTCCATGTGGTGTGATTATTGAGTGCATGCACACACCTGTGTACTTCTTACACAGTTAAATTCTATGGTATATTCAGATTCTGATCTTGCCTTTTTTATTTGACAGTGTATCATAAGATTTCTTCATATTAATAAATATTCCCAAATATTCTTAACACGTTCACAATATTCTGTTGTACATATTACTGTAATTTATTTAATCCTTTTGTTGGATCCAATATTTTTCTCTATTTTAAATAATTCTAATAAATTTCTGACTATATCCTTAGGCTAAATTCTAAATAGATACTTACTTGGCTAAAATATAAGATTGTTTGTAAATCCCTTGAGGTGTATTTCTGTGCTCTTTCTGGAAGTGTTATAAAATACATGCAGCTGTGTAGGAGAGCTTGGTCTCACTGCAGCCTGCCACATTGTTATGTTCCTAAATAATTGTTCCTAATTGGATAGGCAAAAAGGTATTTCATTGTTTTAATTTGTATGTCTCCTGAACTGCATATATTTATTGGTCATTTTTCTTTGTGATTTGGCTTTTCTTAATGTCCATTGGAGTTTTAATGTTATTCTTGTTTATTTTTTGGTATAGTAATAGTACAAATTTCTTTCTGTTATATTGTTGCAGATAATTTCTGCAGGGTTTTTTTTTTTCTGGTAGTATAGGTTTTTATGTCTTTTTAAAATACGGAAGTCTGCCCTGACCGGTTTGGTTCAGTGGCTAGAGTGTCGGCCTGCGGACTGAAGGGTCCCAGATTCGATTCTGGTCAAAGGCATGTACCTTGGTTGTGGGCACATCCTTAGTGGGGAGTATGCAGGAGGCAACTAAATCGATGTTTCTCTCTCATCGATGTTTCTAACTCTCTATCCCTCTCTCTTCCTTTCTGTAAAAAAAACCAATAAAATATATCAAAAAATAAAAGTAACTTCCTTCTTAAAAAAAAAAAGAAAATATGGAAGTCTGAAGCTATTATATACAGATTTATTTTTTCCATTAGAAAGATTTTTCCCACCCAAAGGTCACATGTTTTGGGGTTTTATATTCCATTTTTTAATGTTTTTAATTTATTTGGAATGTACTTTGGTATATGATATAAAAATATGGATTTAAAACGTTTAGCAGTTATTCCAGCAGCATTTACTGAGCAAGATTTATTTCCTCACTGATTTTAATTTGCTTTTTTAAATTTTATTTTAGCTACTTACATATTCTTGGATATATTTGCTGTTTTCTATATTCTGCTTCATTGATTACATGATTTTAATTGTGGTAGCTATGTAATATTTTAGTATCTGATTAATCAAGTTTTCTTCAGTGTAATTTTTTTTTTTTACAATTATTTCTTATTTATTCTTTGAGCTACTTTATCTGGTTTCCAAAAACATTCAGTGTGAATTTTGGTGAAATTGCATTACTTTAGGGGAGAATCTGCACATTTCCCAGTATTGAGACTTCCTTTCTAGGAATATGATACATATTTTCATTCATTATCTTTTATATTCTCTAGTAATATTTTAAACTTTTTTTCTATGAAGGGAGAAATTGGATGATTGGGAAATGGTGTTAACACTGAGAAAGACAGGCCCCAGGAAAGTTAGGAGGAGCATTTGAGAGGCAATGTAAATAACTCATTTTTAGGAATTTTGAGTTTTAGCCCACGGACGTATCCGAGTAGTTCTTCATCTTCTGCTCAGGTCCGTGTGCAGGGGGCAGTGGTTGTTGGTCAGTGGAGATGTTCTGTATTTCTTCATCGGCTAAAGAGCCATCCTTGTGCCCCGCAGGATGGGTCTCTCCTAGAGAAGGGGTCCATCACAGGAATGTGTCAGTCACAGTCCTGCTCATCCCTGCTCTCTGGCACTGCCCTCCGGCTTCCTGGAGTCCTTTCTGAGTTTTATCCTCTTAAACCGATCTTTCTCAGGATGATACTTTTCAAGACCATAGGATGAGGTTTAGCAAAGCTGGTATCCTCTTTGTTGTTCTATTACATGTTTATCTTACTGGGTTTGGGGCTTCATCCGCCTGCCCCACTTCCTTTGTCTACGAGCCCATTAGCTCTGTCAGAATGACCTTCCTCCACACTTACTCGTCTGCCTTCAGGACCCAGCTTCGTGGTGAGCCTTTCTCCACCACCTTCTCTGACTCTCTGGGCTGGACCCGGTGCCCTTTGGTGCTCCCATGGCCCCACGTTCACTTGGTTCACTCGTTGATTGCACTGTATTGAAACCATCTCCTGTGCGTCTGCTGTGTACATCCCTGTTTCAGTATACCTGTACCACTGTGCCTGGGATGTGTAATTTAAACTTTTCTTAGGAAAAGTTTGTGAAATGCAAATAATCTGAACTACCTTCATGCCAGGGCATAGAGATGGAGAGGTTAAACGGGTGGTTGGAAATCTTACAGCTAGAGATTAATATTTGGGAAGCATTCATGTGGTGTGGCTATTTGAAGCTTTAGAAGTGGATGTGAGAAGGGGAGTTGAAAAAGAAGAGTAGTCAGTAACCCCCTCCCCTGCCCATCTCTGACATACCTTAGGTCGGGAGTCTGGGTGTGCAGATGGTGTAGCTCAGCCTCGGTCCTCCTGCTGGCCACAGCGAGGACAGAGCTGGTTTTCAGCACAGTAAAAGCCACAGTGTGGCTGGTCTGGCAGATCCTTTCCCTTCCTGCTGTCAGTCCTTGCAGGGGCCCGGTTCCCACAGATTCCTGGAGCCCCGCGTGGGGAGGAGCTGGCAGTTGGGAGGGAATGCTTCCCCTCTGCTTGTTCTCAAAGCCACGGAAGCAGACGGAAATGTCCCCCCTGGCTGGGTGGGAGAGGTCTCACTGCGCCAGTACGTCCCCTGCTGGGTATCAGAATGAAAACTTCCATGCCATCCTCTGTGTGATGATCTGCCAGTGCCCAGAAGTGTTGATATCTTTGGGTTCCATGGGCCAAACCCATATTTAGCAAAGAAAGAGTATGATCCACTGTAAGGGGGATTTCATAACTTGAGAGAGAGCGCTCAGACTGGGCATTCAGCGCAAGCACGACCAAATCAGAGAGACAGAAGAAAGCATTCGCCAGAAGAAATTGTTCTCACAGTTATTGTTCCTAATTTAAACTTTTCCTAGATTAAACACAAAGGACAACAGCCCCATTGAGAACAGAATTAGTTTTCTGGAAAGAGTATTTTGTAAAACACAAAGACATCAAAATGGTGTGGTGGGACACTAGCATTCCTAGGAGGGGAAAAGGAACAGATGGAGAAGACATAATAAAAGGAGGAAACTCCTAAGCTGAGGAACGTTTTAGGCCAGACAAAGGACTCATGGAATTCTGGAAAAAGACATAACTTAATTGCTAGACTGCAGCAATAAAGACAAAAATCTACCAACTTCTGGACAGGAAGATGGGTCAGTTTTGAGGATTGGGATGGCATTGGAGTGCTCATGCATAACAGCTAGTGGTGTCTGTAGGGACTACTGACTAAAGAGCAGTAAGTCTTCTGTACCAGCCACATCGGCCTGGCTTCTTACTTGCAGAACACAGGAACTGATTTTGGTTGAATTAGCAAGAAAAGTCCATTCTTACAGGATATTGAGTTGCTGCAGAACTGTCATAGGGCTGGAAAGTGAGGCTTGGAGACTGCGGCCAGAAACAGTGCCTGGAGTCGCACACAGAATTGGCTCAGACTGGGCCTGTTGCTCTGCATGAGCATGGACATTGCACTGGACACGCTGGCACAAGCCTACAGTGGGCACCTGGGTCATTGCCTGTCAGGATCTTGATCTTTCTACAACCACCATAGCTGCCAGTGCATATTTGCCATCATAGTTCTTGCTTTGCAGCATTAGTTCCTGAGTCAGAGTTTGGGGCAGGTGTAAATAATGGCAGGTTCAAGGGGCTGAGGGTGGAGGTGAGGAAGCCAACATCTGACATTTTCAGCTTATTTAATGGGAAGCGGATGCTGCCTTCAACCCAGACTAATAGAGTGGTGATGCCCACAAGCATAGGAAAGAAAGGTTTAAAAGCTAGGTAGTCAGAAAGAATGCCAGGTACAAATTCTCCTGCCAAGATATTATTCAATGAGTCATGGCAAAAGAAAGATCTTTTTAAACATGAAGGATTTATATACCCTATGAGCAAATATTCAAATGTGCAATTAGATATATTATTTGAGTCAGTAGAAGGATCAAGATAGAAGAGGAAGAACTTAAGAAAATGTTGAGAAGTGAATCTTGCAAATGAAACATTGTATTATCATATCGTAAATCAGCGAGATAGATACAAGACGCCTTAATGAGCCAATTAATTAGGAGTCGTTTATTGCGCGGCCCAGAGGGAGGTATTTCTTCCAAATCTCTGAGCGAAGACACAGAGGAAGTTTCCTGTATTTATACCTTTCGGGCTCTTTGTCTGCAGATTTTACAAAGAGCTCTGTGTGAGTTATTGTTACAGTTTGTAATCTTGGATACATAAAGAACAAACATTTGTCATAAGAATACGGGAATTATTATCAGTATTAGTCCATTATGTTAGATGGCTAGCTTGCAAGATCAGACAGTTAAGGTTTTATCTTTTTCTATTATTCAAACTAAAACAGTTATTCTACAGAATAAGAAACTGTCTAAAAATGACAGAGTTTACAGAATAGGGGACTATCTAACAATAGCAGAGAATTTCAAACAGCAGTTTTTATACAAGATGGTTACTATGCTTCAATATACATAAATGGAGGAAACTAATGCGGCTGAAATTGATAATGTATTCTTGAAAAGAAAGATCTCACATTCAGGGAAAATCTAGGGAAAATCTAGGAAATAGTGCAGAATTCAGAATTCTAGACTATCACAGCAAAACCCAGGATTGTGGGTGCGGGTCCAGCACTGAGAGGTGAAAGTACTCTACATTAATCTTGCTGTTTTGTGATGGAGGATGGGGGCATAGTTACTTGATTTTGATGAAGGTATAGTTAAGGCTGTTAGTAATGATTGGTAACCACAACAGGAAAGAAAAGCATAGTATTCCCAAAATAACAAATTGAGGATGATAATGAGGAGTAAGCAGGTAGAAAGGAATAAGGAGAAGCAATATCAAATCAGCAAAAGCGAGGAGGAAAAAAAGTTAAACAAGAGTTAATAAATAGTAAACAAAATGAAGCACAAAAACAAAGCCAAGTATCACCACAATAAATATTCTTTAGCTAAACTCATATTAAAAAACAAAGATCGGCAATATTAGTATTAGACAAAGCAGAATGCAAGAACAAAAGCATTAAAGAGGACAGCGAACGACATTATACACTGATATAAACTAAAAATATATAACTCCTTAAAGTTCAGCAAAAAAATACATAGAACAAAAACAATAAAAGAAGAATTTGATTTTTTTTTTTTTTTTTTAGACAGATGCTGTATGATTTTACTTATGTGGAATCTAAAGAACAAAATAAATGGACAAGCAGAACAAAAACATGCATAGATACAAAGAACATTTTGATAGTTGGAAGATGAGAAGGGGATTGAAGGAATAGGTAAAACAGGTTAAGGGATTAAGAAGTACAAATTGGCAGTTACAGAACAGTCATGGGAATGTAAAGTACAGCACAGGGAACATAGTCAATAATCCTATATGATAAAAGCCTAATATGCTAAGTGTCCAGTTGTCTGGTTGTCCAGTTGTGCCGGGGTCCAACCCCAGCAGGTCCAGGGGTCCCCAAAGGTGTGGACGGAGTCGGCGAAGAAGGAATGACACGGAGACAGCGTTCAGTTGATCAGCAGCCTAGCCAGGATCTCCAGCCAAGTTCTGGTCTCGATCTCCAGAGAGGTTCTGCTTCGGATCTCCAGCGAGGTTCTGTGGCCATGTTTCCTTGCTAGGTTCTCCAGCCAGGTTCTGTCTGAGATCTCCAGCCAGGTTCGGTCACCAGGTTCTAGTCAGGTTCTTTTGCCATATTTCTGTAGTCAGGTTCTCCAGTCAGGTTCAGTCACCAGGTTCTAGTCAGGCTCTCCTGCCTATCTCCGCAGTCAGGTTCAGTCCAGGATCCCCTGCCATGCTCTCTCGCCAGGCTCTGCCTCCAGGCTCTGAGGCCAGTCCCTGTCCAGGATCCTCCGGCATGCTCTCTCCAGTGAAGTTCTTCTGTCTCTAGAGAACGTTCTGTGTAGGTTCTGTGCCTAGGCTCTGTCTCTCTTGGTCCTGTCTTCCAAGCCCCTGTGTTCTAAGTTCTCTTGCTGTCTTGTTACTTCTGTATTTATACCAGTTGATTCAATCCTATCAATCTCTATTACAAAGGTTAGGGCGTTTCTTATCTCCATTCCAGGGAGTAAAGATTATGTAGCTTAAGCATGATTGTTTGTAGTGATTAACTACCCGCCTGGCACTTAGTTAAGGAGTTTCATCCCCTCCCTGACTTCAGGGAAAAATTCCTACCTGGGGAAACAACCTTTCTCGGAGAGGTGACCTTGGTTAAAACACAGCACCAAGAAGGTGAGCAAACGTATTAAGAACCATATGCCATATATGCCAGGTCCCTTGAAACAGCAAGGATGGACCGGCTCCCGGCAAATTCCCCCTTTTTTATTTTTTAAAAGCAGGCATTAAAAAGAAAAACCTCAAATGCTCTCTTATATCCATTTTAAGAGTAGGATTGGCAATTTCCGCTATTACCTGAGTCCTGATCTATCATCCCAGGGAGAGCTTGCCAATCCTGCACTTTCCCGGGGTGGAAAGGCTGCAGTGGGGTTAAGGATAAGGCTCCTTGGGCCTACCTCCTCCCATGCCATTACATTTACCTTTCCTTCCTCAGAAAAGCATGGACATATTTGTTGTATAAAACGTTCTGTCTGACTGGGAGTAACCTTAATTCCTCTGCTAGCAAGCATATGTGTTAAAAGATCAATACAGAGTCTTTTTTCTTTAGACTCAGTATGGCACATCTTCTTAATCTAAAGATCAATACAGAGTCTTCTTTCTTTGGACTCAGTATGGCACATCTTCTCAATCTAAGTTCTGTACTATCCACCTTCTTACCCTACTTATCCTCTATAGGGGGGTCTGCAGTACCCTGGTGGAGTCCTATCCGTCCCGAGTGTGGGGGTTCTCAATGTTGGGGGGCTTACCTAGGGGAATCCTGTTCCAGGGGTTCCCAAAGGTGTGGACGGAGTCGGCGAAGACTATCCACCCTCTTCCTATGGTGGAGTCCGATCCGTCCCGAGTGCAGGGCGCTTACCTAGGGGTCCCTGTTCGGGCGCCAGAGGCCGGGGTCCAACCCCAGCAGGTCCAGGGGTCCCAAAAAGGTGTGGACGGAGTCGGCGAAGAAGGAATGACACGGAGACAGCGTTCAGTTGATCAGCAGCCTAGCCAGGATCTCTATCCAGGATCTCCAGCCAAGTTCTGGTCTGGATCTCCAGCGAAGTTCTGGTTAGGATCTCCAGCCAGGTTCTGGGTCCATGTTCTCTTGCTAGGTTCTCCAGCCATGTTCAGTCCAGGTTCTCCAGCCAGGTTCAGTCACCAGGTTCTAGTCAGGTTCTCTTGGCAATTTTTGTAGTCAGGTTCAGTCCCGGATCCCCTGCCATGCTCTCTCGCCAGGCTCTGCCTCCAGGCTCCGAGGCCAGTCCCTGTCCAGGATCCTCCGGCATGCTCTCTCCAGTGAAGTTCTTCTGTCTCTAGAGAACGTTCTGTGTAGGTTCTGTGCCTAGGCTCTGTCTCTCTTGGTCCTGTCTTCCAAGCCCCTGTGTTCTAAGTTCTGTCAGAATTTGATTTTTTTTTAAACCATATTATACTCAGAGATGTAAATTGACAGGTCAAGGAACTTGATCGCCAACTTGGATGCCCACAGGGACTAGTTGGGCAACATGAATATGTGTTATTAGGAGTATGGCAGCGGAGATGATGGGAATTGCACAGTGAACTATAGAACGTATACCTTGCCTAAAGGCATTAAGATTCATATGTTTTAAAGCATTTAAAAAATAAATTTTTAAAGGATATTGAGTTGCTGCAGAATTACCAGCCAAACAGAACATATCTGTAACTTGCAGGCTGCCAGTTTTCAAACTCTGAAAAAAATAAAAAAAGCCAAAATATAGAGGGTTGTTTTTTTTTATTGTTGTAAATCCTCAGCTGAGGATACTTTTTCCATTGATTTTTAGAGAGAGTTGAAGGGCCGGAGGGAGGGGGGAGGGTGCGGGAGGGTAGAAGGGGAGGAAGAGAGAGAAAAACGAACAAACATCCCAGGATTGAACCTGCAACCCTTCAGTATGTGGACCAACACTAACCACTGGGCAATGCCGGCCAGGGCAAAAATATAGGGTTTTTAAATAACACATTTAACAAATTTATAGATGGGGCAATAGACATTCTTCCTAGATCTATGAATTGTTCACAGAACTTGATAACGTAACTTTGTCACAGAAAACAAAAAGTAAAATACAGCCCTGGCCATGGTTAGAGCATCTGCTGCTCACTGAAGTGTGGCAGGTTCAGTCCCCTGTTTGGGGAGGCAACCAATCATTGTTTCTCTCTCACATTGATGTTTGTCTCTCTCTCTCTCCTTTCTCCCTCTCCCCCTCCCACCCTCCTTCCCTCCCTCCCTCCCACTCTCTCTGAAAGTCAATGGAAAAAATATCCTCAGGTGAGGATTAACAACAACAAAAAAGTAAAAATATAAAAATTAAGATTTTATGTGCAATAATCTGTTATCTTAATCAATTAATGTTAAAAAAAGATGATTATTTTAAAAAACTACTTTGGAATTCAGAGACACGTTTTAAATAATTTCTGCACTAAAAGAAAGTTAAAACAACAATTATAAATCAGATAAATGGAGAAGGAGAGCTTTGTAGCAAAATGTGTGAAATAGAGTTAATGCTATTATCAGGAAAATGTATAATCATCAGTGCTTTTATTAATATAAGAAAGACTGAAAATATATGAGCAAAATA
This sequence comes from Myotis daubentonii, assembly GCF_963259705.1. Lineage (NCBI taxonomy): Eukaryota > Metazoa > Chordata > Mammalia > Chiroptera > Vespertilionidae > Myotis > Myotis daubentonii. The sequence continues at coordinate 5,169,459 of NC_081855.1, forward strand.
CTCACCATATGAAACTAAGAAAGGAAACAAAATAAAGAAATAAATTAAGCCCAGCCGGCATGGCTTAGTGGTTGAACATCAACCTATGAGACAGGAGGTCACAGTTCGATTCCCGTTCAGGGCACATGCCTGGGTTGTGGGCTTGATCCCTGTGGAGGGCATGCAGGAGGCAACTGATCAGTGATTCTCTCTCAGCATTGATGTTTCTCTCTCTCTCTTCCTCTCTTTTCCTCTCTGAAATCAATTTTAAAAATTAAATAATTAAAAATAAAATAACTAAAAAATTTTTTAAAAAATAAATAATGATAAAATCTGAAATAAAATATAAAATGATAAAGAAGATAAAAGATAAAGTACCACTTCTTTGAAAAGACTTTGGAAACTTTCTGATTGAAGAAAAAAAGGAAAAAATGTTAAAAATGAATAAGGATCTATTATCTCATGTATGAAAGAAATTGAAAATACAGTCTATAGTAATAATTGGAAAAACTGGAGGAAATGGAAGTATTATTACTGTTACTTAACATTGTTTTGGTGTTTATGCAATATGTCAAAAACATCTTTCGGTTTAAATATTGAAAAGAAAGAAAACCAAATTAATCCCAAGAATAAGGGCATTTGTGATTGTATATAAAAAAAATATAAAAAGAACAATGGCTTTTTTTCTATACTAGCAATAGCTGGTTAGCACTGGAAATTGAAAAAATAGCCAATTCACAGGTGTCATAAAATATCTAGGAATAATTTTAACAGTATTATAGTGCATAAGGTGAAAAGTATTAAGTCTCGCCGAAGCCAGTTTGGCTCAGTGGATAGAGTGTCGGCCTGCGGACTGAAGGGTCCCAGGTTCGATTCCGGTCAAGGGCATGTACCTGGGTTGCGGGCATATCCCCAGTGGGAGATGTGCAGGAGGCAGCTGATCGATGTTTCTCTCTCATCGATGTTTCAGACTCTCTATCTCTCTCCCTTCCTCTCTGTAAAAAATCAATAAAATATATTTAAAAAAAAAAAGAAAAAAAAGAAAAGTATTAAGTCTCATTGTGGTTCATAAAACAAGACTCAAAATAATGGAGAAACTACACTGCATCCCGGGTGGGCTGATTTAATATTATACAATTATTAATCCTCAAATTAATATGCCTGGATATCACACACCTTTCCCCCCACATTATTTCTTAGGAAAAAGGAAGATCCTTACATTCAAGCCTTACAAAGTGACACTTTTACTGGGCATGTTCTTTTTTTTATGTTTTATTGATTTCAGAAAGGAAGGGACAGGGAAAGATAGAAACATCAATGCTGAGAATTATCAACCGCCTGCCTCCTGCACGCCCCCTGCTGGGGATCAATCCCCCAACCTGAGCATGTTCCATGACTGGGAATGGAACCATGACCTCTTGGAAGCAAAAATATAGAGGTTTTAAATAACACATTCACACAGAATTGGCTCAGGCTGGGCACTGCTGCCCAACCACTGAGCAGGTCATCTCTCAGTCACTGAGCCACACTTGTGGGGCTAACGGGGCATGTCCTTAATTTATTCTGCATAACAAAATAATATTCGGGGAAGATTGACTAAAATAACCTCATTTTGTTTTAATTTTAGAGTTTTGTAGAGGCCAACTGAGAGAATTGGTTTAGAAAAAGTGAGACAAATTTAAAACAAATTTAATATTTATTATGTGGGGTGTTACATGTTGAATTGAGGCGTTGAAAGATTATGATAGGACAGTAAGTGGGTAGGTTGCAGAGATAACAAATACTGGTATATACCCACAGCAGGAATTTTTTTAAGTTGACCCAATATCATGTGAATATGTATTTATGACTTGGTAAATTTTCAGTGACAGCGAGATATTGTCACTGGATTCAAAAACGCCAAATCTCAAAACAGCTTAGGTTGGTTTTGCAAATTCGAATAGATGGCTTAAAAGTAGCTCTAGTAATGATGAAGACAGTGATGTAGAACATGCAGGTGATGAATTTGGGTAAAAATTTTCTTGAATAGTGAGTGTGGGATTAATATTTATAAATGAATATATTTTATATGTGATTTAAAATACGTACATCTAAATATAAATTTATTGTATTATATATTATATAATGTAATAGGCATTATTATAATTATATATTAACATATAATATAATAAGTAAGAGGACATTTTCTGTGTTAAATAGGTAATACATATCACATATTAAATATATATATATATATATATATATAGTTGATCCTTGAACAACAAGGATTTGAACTGTGCGTGTCCACTTACACATCAGTTTTTTTCAATAAATATAGAGTTGGCTTTCTGTATTGGTGGATTTCGTATTCGCACATTCAACCACCCATAGGTACAAAAAGGTATTTTCAATCCACTACTGGGAATCCGCAGATGCAGAGGGCTGACTGTATGCATTATTCTATACCATCTATATATATTAAAGGCTAATATGCAAAGTGTCCCCTCGGGAGTTTGGGAGACCGGGAGTTCGGTCGCTTGCTATGATGTGCGCTGACCAACAGGGGGCGGCACGGAACAAAGGAAGGCCCCGACCGGCAGCCAGCAGCCTGGGAAGGAAGGCCCTGCCGGCAGGCCCCAGTCGGCAGCCAGAAGGCCCTGATCAGCCCTGATTGCCGGCCAGGCCTAGGGAGCCTACCCGTGCATGAATTTCATGCACTGGGTCTCTAGTTTTATATAAAGGACTTGGGCATTCTCGGATTTTGGTATCCATTCATGGTGGGGGCTAGAGGGGAATCAGTCCCTCACAGGTACTGAGGGGGACTCAGAAGAAGTTATTTGTGGATTTTTGACTGTATGGGTGGTGGCACCCCAACCCCTATGTTGTTCAAGGGTCAACTATATTTATATACTAGAGACCTGGTGCATGAATTTGTGCACCAGTGTGGTCCCTTGGCCTGGCCTGTGGGATTGGGCTGAAACCTGCTCTCCGACATCCCCCGAGGGGTCCTGGATTGCAGGAGGGTGCAGGCCAGGCCAAGGGACCCCACTGGTGCACAATCAAGGCCAGGGAGGGATGTGGGAGGTTGGCCAGCTGGGGAGGGACTGCAGGAGGGCTCCAGGGCATGTCTGGCCTGTCTCGCTCAGGTCACAACTGTGAACTGCCCTGTCGCTGCCTGTGCCTGGCGACTGAGTGCTGTTCGCAGCCAGGTGTCCACCGGGGTCCTCTGCGTCTCCAGGCTCCAGGGTTTCACGCTCAGGGTGCGCAGGGACTAGATGCTCTGGTGCCTCCAGGCTGCCCCGCACCACTGCTGCCGCCACCACTGCGGTAGTCCTGCGGTGGGGGTCGCAGAGCAGACAGCCCAGGCCCACTGGGATGTGGGTATCTGCCCTTTCCTCGTCCGTCCGGGAGCTCACCCCAGCTGCGGACCGAGACCCCGGGCTCCTCCACTTTACCAGGAAGACTTTGGGCATGGTGGGGCCCCCTCCGGGCCCCCTCCTCCCGGCTGCTCCCTGCTAGGGATGACAGCGATGGCTGGGTCCCCGTTCTGGCTGCCAGAGCCCACCTTCCCGCCTAGCCAGCCCTCTCCCTCCGCTCCCTGCACCTCTGCTGCAGCGCGCCCCGGCCTGTCCAGCGTGTGTTCTTTGGTTAGTTTCTTCCTGCTCCCCCAATGACTCTCCCTCTGCCATCTGTCAGTCTGTCCCATGTATCCATGCCTCTGGACCTTTTTTGTTCATCAGTTTATTTTGTTCATCAGATTCCACATATAAGTGAGATCATGTGATATTTTTCTTTCTCTGATTTATTTCCCTTTGCATAATGCTCTCCAGGTCCCTCCATGCTGTCTCAAAGGGTAAGAGATCCTTTTTTACTGCTGCATAGTATTCCATGGTATAAATGTACCACAGCTTTTTTATCCACTTCTCTACTGATGGGTACTAGGCTATTTCCAGATCTTAGCTATTATAAATACGAACATGGGGGGACTATGGGGGTGCATATATTGGTTCTGAATGGTGTTTTGGGATTCTTAGGATATATTCATAGAAGTGGAATCTCTGGGTCAAATGGCAGATCCATTTTTAATTTTATGAGGAAACTCCATACTGTTTTCCACAGTGGCTGCCCCAGCCTGCCTTCTCACCAGCAGCGTATTAGGGTTCCCTTTTCTCCACACCCTCGCCAGCACTTGTTTGTTGACTTATTGATAGTAGCCATTCTGGCTGCGAAGTGTGAAGTGATGCCTCATTATAGTTTTAATTTGCATCTCTCTAATGATTAGTGATGTTTAGCATTTTTTCATATGTCTCTTGGCCTTCTGTATGTCTTCTTTGGAGAAGTGTCTATTTAGGTTCATTGTCCATTTTTTAATTGTGTTGTCTTCCTGCTGTTGAGTTATATAAGTTCTTTATAAATTTTGGAGATTAACCCTTATCAGATGTATCATTGGTGAATATGTTCTCTCATACAGTGGGTTTCCTTTTCATTTTGTTGATGGTTTCTTTTGCTGTACAGAAGCTTTTTAGTTTGATGTAGTTCCATTTGTTTATTTTTTCCTTTGTTCGCCTTGCCTCAGGACAGTGGTCGGCAAACCGCGGCTCGCGAGCCACATGCGGCTCTTTGGCCCCTTGAGTGTGGCTCTTCCACAAAATACCACGTGCGGGCGCGCACGTATAGTGACAGTGCGATTGAAACTTCATGGCCCATGAGCAGAAGTCGGTTTTCGGCCTGGGCAAGTCTATTTTGAAGAAGTGGTGTTAGAAGAAGTGGGAGGTGTCGGTCGGGCAATGGGAGACGGGAGACGTGGGCCGCAGGGTATGCAGCGCCGGGAAGGCGCACAGTTCATGCATGAGTTGAGTGAGCCAGTGAGTCAGCAGTCTGATTGTGCAGTGGTTAGTGCTAGTCGCATCTGCAAATCGCGCTCAGGTGACAGAAGTATCGAAGCATAAAGTTACCTGTATTTTTCCAACCAGCTGCAAATCCTACAAGTATTTTTGTCATCAATTTAAGAATTGTAATTCTTTTCTGTTGGTGGCTTTATTATTATAAAATGAAACTTATCTGCTTAGAGGGGTTTAAATGCCTAACCTTGCTAAATAACTTTTCTCGCTTACTGTTTGTTTCCTTCCTTAGCACTCATGACAACTGCAATTATTTGATGTGACTATTTATTTATTTAAAGTTGGTCTTCCTCACTAGAATGTAAGTTCCAGAAGGATGTCATGTTATCTCCAGCCTTAGCCACATAATAGGCATTCCATAAATATATTAGTGTATTGAACTCATGTTGTTAATATTAAGTACTCAATCCAAAATTATTAATTAAGTTAATAGCAATGTACCTACCTATATAGTTTAAGTTTAAAAAATTTGGCTCTCAAAAGAAATTTCAATCATTGTACTGTTGATATTTAGCTCTGTTGACTAATGAGTTTGCCGACCACTGCCCTAGGAGATGTGGGGGCAAAAATACTGCTACGTGAGATGTCTGGGATTTTACTGCCTGCTTTCTTCTAGAATTCTTATGATTTCACGACTTACATTTAAATCTTTTATCCATTTTTAGCTTATTGTGGTGCATGGTATAAGTTGGTAGTCTAGTTTCACTTTTTTGCAAATAACCTATCCAATTTTTCCAACACCATTTATTGAAGAGACTGTCTTTACTGCATTGTCCGCTCTTGCCTCCTTTGTCAACTATTAATGGTGTGGGTTGATTTTGGAGGTCTCTGCTCTGAGACCATGTTGGAGACGCCACACCACAGTGTCCAACCAGCAGCCCAGCTGAGCTCCTATCTGACAGTGTCACCTATCAGACATGTGAGTGAGCCAGGTGGGCTGTCTGGCCCAGTCACGTCTTCAAGTGACTGCAGCGCCAGCCATTCTTCGACTCTAACCACGTGAGACCATCTAAGTGAGAACTGCCTGGCCAAGCCCTCCCCAGATTTATGATCTGCTAAGTAATAGGCAAAGTAAAATGGTTGTTTTAACCAATGAAGTTATGGGGAAGCTTATCCTGAAATAATGGCAACTGGAATGTGAGGATTTAGTAAGTAGCATCTTGACTGTGATGATGTTCATTCTCATGTTAGAAGAGCCTTTATAGAGCCGATCCCAACTGCTTATTGCACACAGACAAATGGTCTCATAAACAGCTGTTTGCCTCTTTACAATCACAGTAGTCTTAAAGTTCAGTTCCCATTTTTCAATCAAAATTATAATTTAAGTATATATTATGCATAAGTATAATGCATGCTAAGCAGTATATATAATTTTAATTTTTGATTGTTGGCTAATATCCTCTGCTGGGTCTGAAGCCCTTTTTGTTTGTTTTAAACTGGTGTATGAGACATATGTTGTCGTATTACTACTACACAATGTACTACTATATTGGGGAGCTCACTTCATCTTTGCTCAGATCACATGATGAACGCTCTGTGTTTGATGTTTGTGTCCAGCACCTACTTTCCTCTTCTTTCAGACATTCTCTTTGGATAATTCACTGTTTTCCTATTTTCGGTAGATCAGCATATCCCCTTGACCTCAATAAGTCAGGGATGGTACAGATGCAGTCAGAATGAAATGCAAGGAGACATTTGTTGGGGCTTCTGGGGGAGACTTGGTTCTCTCATTGGACTTGATGGTGAGGCCTAGAGCTGCCAGAGGCATCGTGCAGCCGGGAGTGCAGTTTACTGATGAAGGTGGCCTCTTGAGGAGGCTGAGCAAGAGGCGGAGAGAAACCACCCTACACACATATTGCTAGTGAGCTGGACCTGAAGTTGGACACGCTCCTAGACTTGCAGTTAGGCAAGCCAACAACTTCTTTTTATCGTTGCAAGCTTGAGTTGGGTTTTCTGTTGCAATGAAAAGATTCCTGATTCATAGTGACCACTTCTGCAGCATTTTTGAGATTCTGGGTAAATTTCAGAGGGACCTTGCTAAATCAGAGGATCTCCAGGCAATTCATCTGATGAATGACCCTGGGTCCTTTGAGGCCTAGTGGGACGGATTAGGAATGTTTTGCTTAAAGAATAGAAAACCAAGGGAAACAAAGCTGCCTTCAGTTACTCAGATGTCGTGTGGAAGAAGCAATGAACTTGTTCTTTTGGTTCCAGATTGTTTCAGAACTGGAACCACCTCGTACCATGTTAACGAAGGAAGAATCAGCCAGATAGAAAGAAGGACTGTCCAGCTCTGAGAGCTGCTCAGCAGCGGAAGGGGCTGTCTGATGTGGGACCTTCCACTGACACTACTCAGTGGCAGCTGGAAGAGGAGAGTTTAGTAAATAGCAACAGAAGCTGGATGCTATTGGTACCACTCTGTGTGCAACACTAGGCTACATGATTTCTCTGTTTCTTACAGTTTTGAAATAATAGAATTTTATGCTTCCTTAGGTATCAGAATGCATATTTATTATGTGACCCTTGGAAAAATTGTGAAGTCCCAGACTCTCAGTTTCCTTATCTGTAAAATGGAGATAGCACTTTTCAAACTGCTTTTTGTTAGCTTAGAATTAATGTGTACGAAAATGCTTTGAAAACAAAAGCACTACACAATGTAAGCTTCTGTTATCATTTCCTACATGTGAACTCTAGTTTAAAGAACGTGGACAGCTCCTTAAAGTTCTTTCGTGGGTGGTTTAAAAGAAAAAGTGATGTTAATCCAAATAGGATTTAGCATGCCCAGTCCACCTAATTTTCCAATCTCTTCCATTGTAAGTGCAGAGGAATTTAGTACCTTTTAATGTTAGAACTTGGAAGTTTCTTAGTGATCACTGTGAGACAGATCTATAACCGAGCCAAGCGTGTAATTTTAGGGAGTCAGAGCTAAATTGTGATCAATAGGTCATTCTAAGTTGCATCAAGCCTCACAAATCAGAAAGTCAGTCTTTTCCCATCTCTACTGAAAGGAAGGCTGCACATAGAGAGGCAAGTTTTTTAAGTCACTAAAGCTCCACCACCCTCAGCTCCTCCTCCTCCTCCTCCTTTATTTATTTATTTATTTTTTAAATAGCCACCCGAGGACATGTTTTTTATTGATTTGAGGGAGAGGGTGAGAGAGAAAGAAGCATTGATATGAGATGTGAGAGTGAAACATTGATCGTTGCCTTCCGTACCCACCCCAACTGGAAGGGGGGCGGTTAACCCACAACCTGGGGATGTGCCCTGACCAGGAATCAAACCAGTGACTTTTTGCTACACAGGACGACACTTCAACCAACTGAGCCACGCTGGCCAGGCCTCTTCCTCATTCTTTTTTAAAAAAATATATTGTTATTGATTTCAGAAGGAAGGGAGACGGAGAAAGAGAGAGAAACATCACTGATGAGAGAGAATCATTGATTGGCTGCTTCCTGCACACCCCTACTGGGGATTGAGCCTGCAACTCTGGCATGTGCCCTGACTGGAATCGAACTGTAACCTCCTGGTTTATAGGTCGATGCTCAACCACTGAGCCACACTGGCTGGATTCTGGCTGGGCTCCTCTTTATTCTTAATGTTTGCTGCCTAGAGACTGTGGGTGTGCTGGCAAATTCCTATGCAGAGGGGCCAAGCTCTTGAGTTAGGAAATGAGGGCTTCATTTGGCCCACATAGAGGGCGAAGATGCTCACCCAGGGTGCAGGGCGAATTCTGGCACCAAACTGTTCCTCTCTCCACTTGAGTTTCAATGGAAATTACACGTCTCTGCCTGCTTTGCACTTTTCACATGGCATGCAGGGAGCTGTCCTTCCCGAGCCGTTTGCATTTTGGCTTCTGAAGTTGACTCACTGCAGCCAGCTGTGTGGGCTGCCTCCGTGAAGCTGGTCAGACCATAGCAGTGTCTCTCCTTGTAACACTGCTGTTTTGTCTTCTGCCATATCTCATCTTCACTCCACACAGAACGGTCACTGTGTCCTCCTCAGGCCAGAGCCCTTCTGCGTGTTAGGGGTCTTTTGTTCAGAAGTCCCTCAACTCAGGAGCACTGTTCATACTGCCATGGAACAGTCTGAGCATTTGGGAAAGAGGAGGATGCAGACTTACAAGTGTTTTAAACTCAAACCCAAGTAGCTGAGCGAGTGGAGTGTGAGCAAAATCAATTTGGCATTCTGCAAAAAAAAGGTAAAATGAAAATGAGATAGAAAACAGTTATCCTGTTATGAAAACCATCTGTAAACATGGACCCTACTGTTTGCTTTTTAACATATTTTTAAAGATTTTTTTTTTCTTAATGATTTTTAGAGAGTGGGAAGGAGGGGAGGTGGGGAGAGAGAAAGAAACATCCATGTGAGAGCAAAACATTGATCAGCTGCCTCCTGTACCAGGGATTGAGCTTGTAACCAGGGCATGTGCCCTGACCGGGAGTCGAACCAGCAACCTTTTAGGTGCATGGGACAATGCCCAGTCAACTGAGTCACACCAGTAAGGGCTAGTGTTTGCTTTTAACAAAGGAAGCAAATGAATAAGCACTTTGGTTCATTTGTATATGTAAGATTCTTTTGTGTTTTTTCCTCTGCTTGATTTGCGAAGAGAGTTTCCAGGAACTTTAATGTGAGATATGTATGGATCTCTAGAAAACAAACCCCCAAGGACAGCCCGCTATGGGGAAAGTCACTTTATTCCACAGGCAAGGTGGGGCCCTGAGATTTGATAACAGACCTAGTTCCTTGTGGCACTGCTTCTGCTTGCTGTGTTGCCTCAAACTTTCCCTTCTTTATCTCATTTGTTCTAAGTCCAAAGGATCAGTGCTGCCTATAAAAGCAACAGATGGCCGATTACCTGCTTCCGCGCTACATCTGCAAGCATTCACATTTCTCAATTCCAATTATCCAAGTAGTATAGGCACAGGTTAAAAAATGAAATAGGACAAGGCCCTTGTGAAAGCCACTGCTGCTGCCTTCAACCTTGCTACTCCTAGTCCCGCTTCACAAAGGTCACCACTTCATTATGCTTATTTTTTAAATAGACTTTGAGAGCAGTTTTTGTACAGCAAAATCGAGCAGGAAGCACAGACTTCTCGTGTCCTCCCAGCTCTTCGCAGTCTCCCTCGCCATCAAAATTCCTCACCAGAGTGGTACATTTGTAGTTGATGAACCTGCGTTGACACATGATTACCCAGAGTCCACAGTTTACATCAGGGTTCACTCTTGGTGTTCTTGGGTTTGAACAAATATATAATGACATGTATCCATCTGTTCGGTATCATACAGAATAGTTGTAAGTACCCTAAAAATCTATGCCCTGCTTGTTCATTCCTCCCTCCCCTCAAAGCCCTGGCAACCACTGATCTTTTTACTGTCTCTATAGTTTTGCCTTTTCTCCAGTGTCATATAGTAGTTGGAATCATGTAGTATTTACCTTTTTGGACTGGCTTCTTTCACTTAGTAATAGGCATTTGAGTTTCTCTATGTTTTTTCTTGGCTTGATAGCTCCTTTTTTTTAGTGCCAAATAATATTCTGTTGTCTGGATGTATTCACTCGCCTACTGAAGGACAGAGCCCTTGGTTGCTTCCAACTTTTTATAGTTATGAATAAAGCTGCTATCAATATCCATGTGCAGGTTTTTGTCTGGATGTAAGTTTCAACTCCTTTGGCTAAATGCCAAGGAGTGCAATTGTTGGATTATGACAAGAGTGTGTTTATTTTGTAAGAAACTGCCAATCTGTCTTCCCAAGTGGTTGCACCATTAGGCATTCTGATCAGCAGAGTATGAGAGTTCCTGTTGCTTCACATCCTCGTTAGTATTTGGTGCTGTCAGTGTTTGGGGTTTTAGCTATTCTAGTGGGTGTGCAGTGGTATCTCAGCATCGTTGTAGTTTGCAAATCCCTAATGACATAGGATGTGGAGCACCTTTTTAAAAAAATAATATATTTTTATTGATTTCAGAGAGGAAGGAAGAGGGAGAGAGAGATAGAAACATCCATGATGAGAGAGAATCATGGATCGGCTGCCTCCTGCAAGTCCCCCACTAGGGATCGAGCCCACAACCCGGGCATGTGCCCTTGTCTGGAACCAACCCTGGGACCTTTCAGTCCGCAGGCCGATGCTCTATCCACTGAGCCAAACCGGTGAGGGCTGGAGCACCTTTTCAGAGGCTTATTTGCCATCTGTATGTCCTCTTTTTAAAAATAAAAATAAAAATATTTTATTGATTTTTTTTTACAGAGAGGAAGGGAGAGGGATAGAGAGTTAGAAACATCGATGAGAGAGAAATATCGATTCAACTGCCTCCTGCACACTCCCTACTGGGTATGTGCCCGCAACCAAGGCACATGCCCTTAACCGGAATCAAACCTGGGACCCTTGAGTCTGCAGGCTGACGCTCTATCCACTGAGCCAAACTGGTTAGGGCTGTATGTCCTCTTTGGTGAGGTGTCTGTTCAGCTGTTTTGCCCAGTTAAAAACTTTTTTACTTTTCAGTTACATTTGACACTAACTATTATATTAGTTTCAGATGTACAGCATAGTGGCTAGACATTTATATAACTTATAAAGTGATCCCCTCCATAAGTCTAGTACCCACCTGCATTTTGCCCACTTTTAATCAGGTGGTTCATTTTCTTATGGTTGAGTTATTTGCATATTTTAGATGATAGTCTTTTTTCATATACATCTTTTGCAAATGTTTTCTCCCAGTCTGTGACTTGTCTTCTCAGTCTCCTGACACTGCTCTTTTTTATTTTCAAATTTAGACATTTTGTTGACTCCTGCTATGATAGATGAGGATTTAACTCCACTTTTTACTTACACCCTCCCAATGTAATTTTATCACTGTTTTCGGTGCCTTCCTTGGCTACCTCTTTTATTCTAGTAATGTACTTTATCTTTATTTCTTGTTTTGTCAATTGTATGTAGTATCTTTGACTCTCCATTTGTAAGATGAAGATGGATATTATTGTTACTACCCTTTCTACCAGCTTTCTCCACCTTGTCTTCTACCTCCAGTTTCTTTCATCTGTACTTTAGCTTTTTTTGCTAGCAAGGATAATATCAAATATTCCATAAAATATCATGCATACTTTGTGTATAGGTCAATTTAAATAGTAGTAATGTTATTGTCACTACAGAGGTATCCTTCCCTGCAGAGTGAAGTCATGTGTCATGATTCTGATAACTTTCTTATGCAGCTTCTTGTTTTTATGAGGTTTCTGTTTTCCCCACTATTTTTATTTTATCTTCTTTTTTTTTTTCCATACTATTTATTCAAGGTGTTCTTCTGCCAAAGGAACTTCCCTATGAGGCACTTTGTCCGCTGACCAGCCTGGACTTGTGCTCCTCCTGACTTGCTCCCTGGGTATTATGATGAGACTTCCCCTGACTGCGTTCCTCTTAGAGAGTCACTGCTTCCAGGACCAGCCTCTTCCTCATGGTTTATTTTCTGGTTTTACAGGAGCATGTCCCCAAATAACTTCCTCAGAAAGGCTGTTGGCAGTTCAATGTTTTGCGCCGTTACGTGTTTTAAAATGTGTTTTCCACCTTGATGAGCGATTTATAGTTAAGTTGGGTTTAGAATTCTAGATTGAAAATCATTTTCCCTCAGAACTTTGAAGGCCTTTGCTTTATTGCCTTCTAGAGCTCAATATTGCTAATGAATGATGATGGTCAGTCTCATTATCAGTCCCCAAACCTTTATTCATTCTTGATGTTCTGAAACTTTATTAAAGATGTATCCATCTCCATGAGGGTCTTTTTCATTTGCTTGCTTAACATGAATTCTGAACTCATGGTCTTCAACTATGGGGAATTTTCTTATGTCAGTTCTTTGATAATTTCATTCATTCTGTTTCCATTGGTCTGTATTTCTGGAATTTCTGTTAAGTGATTGTTTGATCTGCTGGATTGAACCTTTGTGTTTATCTTTTCTATTTCCATCTTGTTTTCTTTTGTTCTACAAAAAGTTTGCATCCCATCCCTTCTGTTGAATCTTTTAATTTGACAGACTTATTTAAAATGTTTGAAAGCTTTCTCTTGTATTATCTTTATTCTTTTCCATAGGACCCTTACCTTGTTTTAATAGATGTATATCACCTTGAATCTCAATCAGTGAGACCTTCATTGAGCACCCCGTATAAATCAGCCTCCAACCCTTCGCTGCCAGGCTCTCTGTTCTCCAGGACCTTTGCACATTTTGTTTACTTTTTCTTAGCCTTCCATTTTCCCTTTTATTTAGTTTGAAGTCTTTGGGGGATAATTCATTTATGCTTATCAAGGACGTAGTTTGATATTCACATGTTGCTCAGAGAGGTCCACAGAAGAGTTAATTTGGGAGTCATCAGTATATAGGTGTTATTTAAGATTATTGAGTAGAATCACCAGGAAAATATTTGTAATAAGAGAAGAAAAATGCACAGGATGTAGACCTGAGGAATTCTAATATGTAGCGAGAGGAGGAGGAACAAGCAAAGGAGATGGACAGAGGGTAGCTGCTGGGTTAAGAGAAAAACCAAGACAATGTGACATCAGAGGCAGGTTTCCAAAAAGAAGAAATTGTTCTAACCGCTGAGAGTATGAACAGTATCCATTGTATTGGACCACATGGGGGTCATTGATGACCTCACCAGGCAGTGCAATGGGAGTGGGCAGGGGAGTGAGTGAGAGCGGAAGACATGAGGACAACCAGTGAACATAAGTCTTTGGAGGATTCTGCTATGAGGGGGAAGGGAGAAATCAGATATTAGGTAGAGGAAGATGTGGATTCTAGGGTGTGTGTGTGTGTGTGTGTGTGTGTGTGTGTGTGTGTGTGTGTGTGTGTTTAATTGGCAGGAATTAAGCTTGTTTAAGTGCCAGTCAGGCTGATACAGTGGAAAGGGAATGATATTTCAACAAGTCATTGAGGACACTGGCTAGAGATAAATGGGTGTACTAGAGAGTGAAAAAAACCCCAAAGTTGAAAAAGGTTGATTATGTTGATTAGAGATTATATATGACTTTGAAAGCCAAGGGAAGAAGTTTAACAGTGGTGCAGCTGATGAGAAGAAATGTGTACAGGTTCTTGAACAGAAAAATGAATGTGTTATGTAAGGGATTTGACCCAGAATATCTCAAAGGTGGGAGAGTGATTCAGAAATGTAGACGGAGGACCTGGACTAGATTTATCATGAAAGAAAAGGAAAAATATGGAATCATTTCCAAAAACAGTTCATAGGTTTTAGTAACGGACTGGTTAGTTGCAAAAAGGAAGGGGAAAGGAAGGTTTAAATATGTTTTTAGGGTTCCTTGAATAGGGGAACCTAAAAAATGATTAGTGCCACTGTCAGACATGAATAAAAAGAATGAAGGGAAGAAGGAATGGATACGTAAAGTTAGCTGCCACTGAAAAGTTGAGAAGGCTGATGATTAAGAGGGGAAATTAGGTTTGACCATACAAAAATTATTGGAACTTTTTGAGAAAAAAATTTATGCAGAGTGATAATGAAGAAATATCCTAATAGTTTAGACTCAGAATGAGCAAGTTCTCTTGTGTCTAGGAGACAAGGCAGCAATTGTGTGGTATGTGAAGATGGTGAACTTCATTTATATCTCCCACCGAGAAGTACTCTGTGAATTCTTGTTGAATAAATGAAGGATTGATAATTAGTTCAGAAAGTCACCCTTCATCAGTGTACTTTAGACAGAAGACCTACCAAAGAAAAACCTCAGTAGCTTATTCTTTGAGTAAGATGAGGACATTAAAAAGGGCCTGAAAATATTTTATTTCAATTCATAAAAATCACTATTTAAAAGTGTCACCTGTTTTATGGTTTAAACTAGAGGCCCGGTGCACTAAATTCATGCATGGTCTGGGTCCCTAGGCCTCGCTGGCGATCAGGGCTGATCAGGGCTGATCGGGGCCTTCTGGCTGCCAGCTGGGGCCTTCCTTTCCTGGCTGCCAGCTGCTGGCCGGGGCCTTCTTTCATTCCATGCTTCCCCCTGGTGGTCAGCGCACATCATAGTGAGCAATCGGACTCCTGGTCTTCCAGTTGAACTCCCGTGGGGACAAGTTGCATATTAGCCATATATATATGATCATGCTATTGTTATTTTCGAATGTGCTTTATGTTCTCTGAAAAGATTTCTTTTTACCATACCTTTATCTCTCTGTATATTGTTATGGTAGGATTTTTCACTCCTGTTTTTTTAAAATTCATTGTATAAATGTAACTGTAAAATAAAGAAGCAGGAAAATTACTCAAAGTCCAACCTATTTAACATTCACCTGTTCTCAATATTATATGTTTCTTCCTAGGGTGTGTCTCTATGACTACACAGTTTGGTGCATCTGTGATTAACTGCCCTATAATATAAATTTTTATTTGGCCTTTAAAAATGTAACGTATCAAACAATTTTTTAACATAAATTATCATGTTGGGTGGAGCTTGCTTTTATTTTCACATCTTGCACCAGACAGCCAGCCTTGGTAGGAATAAGTGCTGATCTGATATGAGGATGGGAAGGAGACAGAAGTCCTGTTCCTTCGGCCCTGGGCTTCCCACCACTCTGCTGTCACTCTGCCATGGGGTATTGTGTTAGTAGCGTGCCCAGTTTCAGGGCTCCGGATGTGTTCAGCAGTGAGGCTGCTGAACCCACAGTGCTTGAAAGAGACTGAGGGTAGAGCCCTGCTGATGGATTACATCATGAGCTGTAGCACTGCCACCGCTTTACTCTTACCCACCAGTGCCCATGACGAGGTGTGTCTGGGGGCAGAATGAGGCCCCAAATGGGGCAGTGAGCAGCCGAGTACCAACCTTAGTTTGGTCTGATGATGAATTTTAACAACTCTCTAAACTTTACGTTTGCTAATTGCAGTTTCTGAAATTATGTGTACAGAGATGGGAAAATTCTTTTAGAAAATCTAAAACAATTATACTGAGGATTTTCTTTAAGTGATGAGAGAGAAAAAAGAACACATGTAGTAAAAAAATTCAACTAGATTATGTGTTTTTAATCCACAACTGGATATGTTTCATAAATGTACTTTGGTTTGTTGTAAAAAAAAAAATTATTCCTAGTAATTTAAATAAAGTTAACTAACACCTAAGTGGAGACCAAACTAATATTTGGCAGCTAAAGGAAGGAGTTAAACTGTCGCTGGAAATGATGACAGAGTTCATCTCTCTTATTTTAGTTCTTCCTATCGTCAAAATCAGTAATTGAAAAGGAACCTTAATTTTCATAGCATTATTAGGCATGGCAAATACCTCTGTGATCATCAGTCCTGTACTCTCAGTTTTGCCTGGTCTGATTATAGTTGTGGTCAAACTTTAATTATCTTTCTGTTTTCATTATGGTCCTGGCCAAGATTACTTCACCTTAGGGGACTGTTGTTACTAAAACGTTTTATTGCTTAGTGATTTTAGTCTTTCTGTAACAAGAACAGTTAGCCCTGGCTGGGTGGCTCGGTTGGTTGGAACATCATTTCATACATCAAAAGGTTGTGGGTTCTATCCCTGGTCAGCACCCATACTGGAGGCAGCCGATCCATTGTTTCTCTCTCACATCACACTCTCTGCCTGTCTGTCTTTCTCTCTCCGTACCTCCCTTCCTCCCTCCCTCAAATTAATAAATGTATCCTCAGGTGAGGGTTAAAAAAGAATAATTAAATCTTTTTTTGTTGCATATCGGGTAGGTTGCAAGTGAGGCATCTGGACACCTGAAGCATTAGATGTGTATTGTAGTAATCTTAGCTTTTGAGTAACTTAATTTGAAAAGTTACTATAAAAACCATAGTTTTCCTGTATATTATTATGGCAGCTTAGCCATTATTATGTCAAAGTTTTAAAAGCACTCAAATGTCAGAGTTAGCAACAATGCTGTCATCACCGCAGATTTCAAGGCACTTCGATATGCGGTAGCTCATGCCTGAGTAAGTGTAGGTGGTGGGTTTAGAGCCACTGTGCCGTGTTGGGTTCTGCTTCTGCCTTAGCAGCCCGGAGCTGCCGCCAGTCTGAGGCTGCATCCCCTGCCCCAGCCTTTCCTACACTGGAGAGGCCGAGAGACTGGTGGCCTCCAGCCCAAGGAATGTGCTTGCGTAAGTCACAGCCAGCAGCCTTAACATCCAGTGGCCTTGGAGTTTGTAAAACAGGTTCATTTACATTTAACCTCTAAGGTGGGTTTCATTTCTAGATCATACGAGAGTGATGTCTGGGGTTTCACCCCTACAATTTTTTTCAACATTGTCTTTAATAATAGTATAAATGAAAGCCTAAATATAGGATGGATGAACAATTTTTTTTTAAATATATTTTATTGATTTTTTTACAGAGAGGAAGGGAGAGAGATAGAGAGTTAGAAACATCGATGAGAGAGAAACATCGATCAGCTGCCTCCTGCACATCTCCCACTGGGGATGTGCCCGCAACCCAGGTACATGCCCTTGACCGGAATCGAACCTGGGACCTTTCATTCCGCAAACCGACGCTCTATCCACTGAGCCAAACCGGTTTTGGCGAAAATTTTAAAATGATTATAGTGTCGAAGTCTAGATGAAAATAAAAGATAATTCCTTACATTTCCCATTATAAGTTCTAAATTCCATCCTATCTAATAAAAGAGAAAGATGGTAATTGGCGTATGACCGCTACCCTTCCCATTGGCTAATCAGGGAGATATGCAAATTAACTGCCAGCCAAGATGGCGGCCAGCAGCCAGGCAACTGATGGGAACAGGGAGGCTTGCTTGCTTGCTTCAGTGACGGAGGACTCCAACGTTCCCCGCCTGACTTGCCGGCCTCTCAGCTGCAACTCTAAGCAACTATGTTGCAAATATAGAAGCTAAAAAACCCCCAGAAACCTGCTTTACTCAGCCGGGCTTCAGCCAGCCGGACTGCAACATTGTATCAAATACAGTAGGTAAACAAAGGCCAGAAACCTGTTTTCAGCAGCCGAGGCCTCAGAGCTAAAGCTGGCCCAGAATAAAAAAGAAAAAAAGGAGCGGTTGGGAGCTTCAGTCACCTGTCAGCCTGAAAACGGCCCTCAGCCCCTCAGCCAGACTGGCCAGGCACCCCAGTGGGGACTCCCACCCTGATCCAGCACACCCTTCAGGGCAAACCAGCCAGCCCCCACCCGTGCACCAGGCCTCTATTCCATATAGTAAAAGGGTAATATGCCTCCCGGCACCGGGATCAGCTTGACAGGGGGCAGCGCCCAAACCCCCTGATCGCCCTGCGGCTCTGTGTGTGACAGGATGCAGTGCCCTAACCCTCTGATCGGCCCTGCTCTGTATGTGACAGGGTGCAGCGCCCCAACCCCCTGATCGGCCCTGCTCTGTGGGTGATAGAAGTAGAAGGCGGTGCCCCAACCCCCCCCCCCCCCATGGGCCCTGCTCTGTGTGTGACGGGGCAGAGCCATAACCTCCCCATCGGCCCTGCCCTGAGTGTGACAGTGGCAGCGCCCCAACCCCCCTGATGGGCCCTGCTCTTTGAGTGACAGTGGGGAGCTCCTCAACTCCTTGATCAGCCCTGCTCTGTGCATGACAGGGGGCAACGCCCCAACCCCCTGATCCGCCCTTCTCTGTGTGTGACAGAGGGCGCTGCCCCAACTCCCCTATTGGCCCTACTCTGTGTGTGACAGGGGGGAGTTCCTCAACCCCCTGATCGGCCCTGCTCTGTGCGTGACGGGGACCTCCCCAACCCCCTGATCAACCCTGCTCTGTGTGTGACATGGTACGGAGCCCCAACCCCCCTGATGGGCCCTGCCCTGTGCATGACAGGGGGCAACACCCCAACCCCCCAATCGGCCCTACCCTGAGCGTGACAGGGGGTGGCATCGCAACCTCCCGATCTGCCCTGTTCTGTGCATGACAGGGGGCGGCGCCCCAACTCCCCAATCGGCCCTGCTCTGAGCCAAACCAGGGGCTGCACCTAGGGATTGGGCCTGCCCTCTGCCACCCGGGAGCAGGCCTAAGCCAGCAGGTCGTTATCTCCCAAGGAGTCCCAGACTGCGAGAGGGCACAGGCCGGGCTGAGGGACCCCCCTCCCCCCCCCCCCCCCCGAGTGCACAAATATTTGTGCACCGGGCCTCTAGTATTATATAAATTCCTTTAGCATTTAAAGCTGTACCTTAGAGATAGATAATATGCCCCTATCCCATGTGTTCTTGTTTATGGATACAGACGAGCACACCATTTCCACTTACGTTAAAAGCAATTGGATCAGATCAGTCTTTCATTGGATTATTTATGTCTTTTGATTTCTTAATTAGTTTGTGCTCAGTCTAAATATATTAATGATTAATTTTTAAGTATTTATTGAAAAATTCATATGAAAGTTTATTTTGTTGAAAGACTGTTGTTCATTTGTCAAGGTTATCAATTCAGATAGGTTATCAAGGTTGCAACTTAGAGAAAACCCAATGCAAGGTGACTTCTATGAAGGGCATTTGTTGGGGTGTGTAATTGGAAGGCCAGCCATGGGCCACGCATGAGGGTTGATTGAGTTAGCAAACCCACGGTGCTGCCAGGGTTTAGGCTGTCTTCTTTCTACCCTGCTTCTCACCTTCCTCTCCTGACAACAGGATGGCTGCCAGCCAGTCCCAGACTTAACTGATTTCTCACTCATGGCCAGCAGTCTTTCAGAAGCTCACCCAGAAAACCTTTCCTTAGTTGAGGGGTGTGCCCATGCCTTGAACCACCAACTATGGCTGGGATGGGATTGTTTTGAGTCACTTCCCCTCAAGTAGGGGGCTGTGGGAGGAGGTACAGAAACCCCAGTCAGAACTGGGTGGTTATCTAGAGGAGGAGGAAGTGGATGGAGCGCGCCATGCAGGTTGAAGTGGCTTGGACTTAGTTTATAAAGTGCGCTTTGTTTCATTGATTTTTACTTTTGTCTCTAGGGTCTGCGACAACAACCAAACGGACAGGCATTCCAGCTCCTCGAGAACTTTCGGCAACTATCTCAAGAGAGAGAACTGTGCCACGTGGTCCCATCAACCCAAAGAAATCGGTGTCTAGTCCAACTTCTTCCAGCACACCCACCCCTACCAAGCACCAGAGGACCACTTCCACAAGACCCAGGCCAGAGAATGAAGGGGGAGAAAAGGCTGTGCTCGAGTCCCAAGTTCGGGAGCTTTTGGCAGAGGCCAAAGCAAAAGATAGTGAAATTAACAGGCTTCGAAGTGAACTAAAGAAATGCAGAGAGAAAAGGACTCTGAACACTGCAGGAACCGACACTTTGGACCCAAAGATGGATGGAACATCAGTCTCAGCAGGTGACTCTGAACCGTTGATACAAGCTCTTGAGGAGAAGAACAAGAATTTCCAGAAAGAGCTTGCTGATCTAGAGGAAGAAAACCGGGCCTTGAAAGAGAAACTGCGTTATTTTGAGCATTCACCAAATTCAGAAGCGGGGTCCAGTCACACTGCTGATAGCAGCTGTCCCACATCGCTCACCCAAGAGTCAAGCTTCGGAAGCCCGACTGGGAATCAGGTGTCAGGTGAAGTAGATGAATATAAAAAACACGCCCCCCAAAACGTATTACGGACGTCGGGCTCTTCAAGCAGCGATGTTACCAAAGCTTCTTTGTCACCGGATGCCTCCGATTTTGAGCACATCACAGCAGACACCCCCTCTCGGCCCCTGTCTTCCACGAGCAACCCCTTTAAGAGTTCGAAGTGTTCTACCACTGGGAGTTCCCCTAACAACGCGAGTGAACTGTCCCTGGCTTCCCTTACGGAGAAGATACAAAAGATGGAAGAAAACCATCATAGCACAGCAGAAGAACTGCAGGCTACTTTACAGGAATTATCAGACCAGCAACAAATGGTGCAGGAATTAACAGCTGAAAATGAGAAGCTGGTGGATGAGAAGACGATTTTGGAAACTTCCTTTCATCAGCATCGGGAGAGGGCAGAGCAGCTCAGTCATGAGAATGAGAAGCTGATAAATCTCCTACAAGAGCGAGTGAAGAAGGAGGAGCCCGGCACGCAAGAAGGAAAGGTCCTGGAGCTGGAGCAGAAGTGCACGGAAATCCTGGAGCAGGGCCGCTGCGAACGGGAGAAACTGCTCAGCATTCAGCAGCAGCTGACCTGCAGCCTGCGGAAGGCCGAGGAGGAAAATCAAGGGGCTGTAGAGATGATCCAACACCTGAAGGAAGAGAAGGAAAAACTGAATGGGCTTCTAGAACTGGAACGGCAGAACAGTAGTGTGATGGCCCAAACTCTGGAAGAGTGTACAGTTACCTTGGAAGGGCTGAAGATTGAAAATGGGTCTTTGAAGGCTTATTTGGAGAATGAGAAGCAAAAAGCTATAGAGACCAGTTCTATGGGGCAGACGGCAGAGGGCTGTGAAATTCAAGAAATGTTGAAAGTAGCTCGAGCTGAGAAAGACCAGCTGGAACTGTCTTGCACTGAGCTCAAACAAGAATTACTAAAGGCACATGGTGAAATTAAACATGTTTCAAGTCTACTAGCCAAGGTAAGGCGATACCTCTTTATCAGTGTTTGCTCATCCTTATTAACATTTCCCTCCTTGATCTTTAAGTTCAAAGAGCACAGAGAATCTTTTGCTTAGTCATGTTCATTCTGTTAGATTCCAGACAGGTTGGAAATACAAAAATGAAACACCCCCAGTTTCTGACTATAGGCAGTTCCATGTGGTGGGGATGTAGTGAATCAAATCCATCAGTGTGGTGCAGGGATAAAGGACAGCCCAGAGTCGTGTGCCAAGGAGGAACACCTAGGATATGTGGGGTAAAGGAGGGTAGTGCAGGAGGACTTTTTGAAAGAAGTGACAGTAAGCTGAGTCTTGAAGAATGAGTGAGAGTGTCTGGCCAGTGTGGCTCAGTGGTTGAGCATCGACCCATGAACCAAGAGGTCACTGGTTCAGTTTTCGGTCAGGGCACATGCCTGCATTGTGTTGCAGGCAAAATCCCCAGTAAGGGGTGTGCAGGAGGCAGCTGATCAATGATTCTCCTCATCGATGTTTCCATGTCTCTATCCCATGCCTTTTCTCTCTCTCTAAAAATCAATAAAAACAAAAACAACAAAGAAGAATGAGTGAGAGTTATCCAGGTCTGTCAGCATGCCTGGGATGCTTGCAACAGAAAATTAAAGTCACCCCAAATTTCCCCACCAAGTAATAATATAACCAGTATTTTGGTATTTTCTTGATATATGTTATGTGTTTTTCCCATAAGTTAAAATTTTTTTTGAAGAATCACCTTGTACACATTGTTAACTTTTAAAAATTTAACATTTTCTGAGCATATTGTCATTATCATTCTTTGATACATTATTTTAAAGACCAGATAGTATTCTATGCTGTAAATATTTTGTATGTGCTTTACTAGTGGCCTGTTGTTGAATGTTTGTGTTCTTTTCCAGTCTTTTGACACTGTAAATACATATTTTATATCTCTCATTATTTCCTTAGGAAAAATTCCTGGACAGTGACTTCCTGTTTCCGAGTATGACCCTTTTAAAACCTTTCAATACATTTAGCCAGATCGCCCTGCAGACACATGACCCAGCCTGTCCCCCCTGCAGATCAGGAGAGTGCTTGTTCCCCGCACCTTGCCAACAGTTGACATCAAGTTGGTGTCACATAGAGTTTCTTTTATGTGTATCAAGACCCCCAGGTGTGTGCCTTTGTGCTGTCCTGTGTGTACAGGGACACTATCTGTAGTTGCAGTGAAGCTGTAACTGGTACTAGTCCTTCCGCCCTTTTCTGTTACCGTCGGAAAGTAAAACCCAGTCCTCCTAGGCACATTGACAGCTTATTTAATCCACCAGCAGCCACAGATTCTAAT
Organism: Myotis daubentonii; assembly: GCF_963259705.1. NCBI lineage: Eukaryota > Metazoa > Chordata > Mammalia > Chiroptera > Vespertilionidae > Myotis > Myotis daubentonii. Next base: position 5,192,115 of record NC_081855.1, read on the forward strand.
GATGAGGCAGAAGGGACTAGGGACACTTGTGGCACAAAACTGTAATGAAGGATAGAAAGTGCTGACGGGGAGGAGGAAAGCCTGTGTCCTCGCGACTTGGCTAACGGTTAATTTTGTGGCCTGGGCAGGCCCCTTTCCATTATACAGTGTTGATGGGAAGGGTGATAGTGGAAGGATTCTGGCCTTGTTCCTTATTTAAAGGGAGTGCTTTCAACATTTTGTCATTAAGGATGTCTGTTGGGGCATTTGCTGTATACCTTTTATTGAGTTATGCAAGTGTTTGACTAAGAAAGTTTTGTGTTTTTTTTTTAAAAGGATGGATATTGAATTTTTCTACATCTACTGTAGATCTTATGCATTTGTAAGATCTCTGCTGTAGATCTTGGACATCTGCTATGATCTTATAGTTTTTCTGTAATCAAAATGTTTTTTCTTTAATTTGTTAAGGAGGTGTGAATAATAATAACAGATTTTCTTTTTTTTTTTTTAATCCTCACCTGAGGATATGTTTTCAAATTGATTTTTAGAGCGAGAGAAAGGGAAAGAAGAGAGAAAAAGAGAGAGAGAGAGGTGAGAGAGAAACATCAATCAGTTGCCTCCCATTCGTGCCCCAAACGGGGATTGAACCCACAACGTAGGTATTCGCCCTGAGCAGGAATTGAACCTTCCACCTTTTGGTGTAGAGTATGATGCTCCAACCAACTGACCCACACGGCCAGGACTAGAATAACAGATTTTCTAATGTAGTCTAGTGTTAAATCATCTTTGCACAGCTGGGTTCAATTCTGATTCTTCAGTTCTCAATGGCTCCACTTGATTTTTTACATAGAACTTTCAGCTATAACTCCAGGTGACTGTCCTATTAGTCACCATTAGACTGTTTGGTGATGAGCAGCTTTTACCCTGGAGCGCTGTGTTTATCCACTGCAATTCTCAAGAAGGTGAATACTCTGAGAAAGGAGCAAATTAAACCTATTTACAAAGAGGAAGAAAGACAATGCCAAGCCGTCCCATAATCTAATAGACTTAGTAAATCTGTATATATTTCCAGTTTAGTGACTCAGCTATTGTTCGGAGAGCCTCTGAAAAGCCTTAAAACGTACTTTTTGCCTCCCAGTACGGTTGGGTCTGAAATTTGTATGAATCCTCATACAAAATTCATAAAATATTTAAAATAATTGTGTGAATGTTTTGTAGGCTTTCTCTTGCTCTCATTGCTAATATTGCCATTCTTTTCAGTTTTCCTGATACCCACATGTACAACATGCCTTTGTACACCTTTGAGGAGGGGCCAATTCCACAGAATCCTGAGGTCTGAACCTCCCAGCCAGCCAGCAGCATGTAGTGGCCTGGGATTATTGTTTCTCCAGACTCTAATGCAATTAGGGTTACATTTTTTAGCTTTCAAGTTTTCAGTCCTTTATGGTCTTGATTTCAAGTTAGAGAATTTTTACAAGACTTGAAACCTAGAAGTTTTAAAAGAAAATACTGATTTTTCACCCCTCTGCCCTGAGATTGAAAGCTTATCGGTGGTATAGCCTTAGAAATTTAGTTCTTTCTACAGAAACTCAGTGTCTCTTCCAGAGGAGTAAGGAGATTACACACTTGCTGTGGGCGGTCAGGGAAAACTAGAGGTGAAGTGATCATTACCTAATTGTAAGAACTACTAGATCCGTACTATAAGTTATAACAGTTTAGGTTTACTACATGCATCCTTTATTGAGTCTGAATCTCAGCATAAAATGCTTAAAGAACTATGAAGATTTCCCAGTTAGGTAGTTGCTTCGTGAAAGAAATAGTTTTTCCTTATACTTAGGGATGTGGTTTAATGGTAATTTTACAGATGAAAAGATGGTAAGAATTTGGAAAAGGAAGTCATTAGGTGAATGAATGGATATCCTGTATAATAAAAGGTTAATATGCAAATTGTCCCCTCAACCAGGAGTTCGACTAGGAGTTAGACCAGGGGGCAGGGCCGGCCAGCCAACCCCTTATGGCTCCTTCCCCCTGGCTGGCCCCACCCATGATTGGCCCTTTGCTTCCCTGACCCCTTCCCCATTCTTCACTTGCCTGGTCCTATCTTAAGCTTTAGGTCTCAACTATAGTGTCACTGCTTTAGAGAGGTCTTCAACTCTGTGGGTCATTGTCTCATGGTCTGAACAGCCAACATGTCTGCGTCAGCTCGGATCACTTGTGTGAAGCCCCTTACCCATCCCCATCCCCCCAGAGGAGTCCAGAGTGTTGATGAATCTCTTTGGTAGGGTTGAGGGGAACTTAGGGATCACTTTCCTATGAATCATGGACTGGATACTATTGGAAAAGTTGGTTAAGATTGAGTTGTTTAAGCTGAAAACCTGAACATTTCAGTTATCTTCAGTTGAGACACTTCCCCCCATTCTCTCCAGTCCATTTGGCTGACAATCATATGTCAGCTCCTGGTGAAACAGCCTATGACTTCATGCTGGGAAGAAAGCATGTAAGAAACGTGTAAATAGAGCCTGTTTTCCTGCTCTCCCACGCAAGTCAAGAGAAGGCACGTTGAGGCAGCTTAGGGAAGGCCTGCAGGCTCCTCTCCTGGAAGCCTTCGAGGTGGGCAGTTGCCCCAGGAAATGTCCCAGGCCTCAGCCTGAAGTCTGCTGTGCAGCAGGAGCTAAAGCTTAAGAAGAATCAACTCTACAACCAGAACGCCCGTTCCTCCTTTATTAGGTCAGCTGTGCCATCACGTGGCCCAGAATACATGGCAGTCACGTGTTGGCACGACTGTTGGATCGCCCCTCTGGTAGGGCTCTACTCTTGAACCCAGGTGAAGAGGGACGGGAGCTCAACCTGAGGGTTCGACAGTGAGAGATCGATGTTTGAGTAAGGGTGGGCTTGCTAGTAGGACCAGAATCACAGAACCTGTGCTCCAATTCCCTGGACTTCCATGTAGCTCATAAGGCAGGGAGGGGCCTGCTTCCCCACATGGACCCAATGTCACCTCTCCCCTTCTGGGTTTCCATGGCTGACCCCCTTTCCTTCTGAGGGCCCTAGTTTTCTTTTTACAAATATTAATACCTTCCGTGAAGTCAGACCTGAATACCATTCTCTTTCTTTAACGTGTGGGACTTGTCTCTGAAGCCTGGTGTCAGCCTAGCATTTATCCCTCCTGGGTGAGCACTGAGGGTCTCCTAGAGAATTCCCAAAGTATGATATAGATTTTTGCCCTCTTGGAGATGTCCATAGCCATTTTTCTTTTTCCGTAACAAAAGTGTATACTAAACTAGCAGATCCTCCTCGCCCTGGCATAGCAGCATTACAAAACAAATAGTTCAAGTTTAGGCCAGAATGAAACAGGGCTCTCCATCAGCAGTATCTCTTCAGAACAGTGCCAGGAATTAAGCAGGAGTTTTGGAGTAGCCAAGTTAGATGTAAAACAAACACGAGAAAAATAACACACATTCTTACTCACAGTAAAGTTACTCAGGCAATCATTCCAAGATTATTTACTTTCATATTATATATAATTTTAACATCGTGACTTCTTCCATATATAAGGTATTTAATAAATACTTGTAGAATGAATAAATGAATGAATGTCAGAAACTTGCAACAGAATTAGGAGAGAGGCTGCTTTAATTATATCCATATGTTAAAAAAAATGATATTTATCATCATCCTATATAATAAAAGGCTAATATGCAAATCGAACGAATTGCAGAATGATCAGTCACTATGACGCACACTGACCACCAAGGGGCAGATGCTCAATGAGGAGCTGCCCCCTGGTGGTCAATGTGCTCTAACAGGGGAGTGCCATGCAGCCAGAATCCCTGAGCCAGGCTCATAGCTGGTGAGTGCAGCAGTGGTGGCGGGAGCCTCACCCGCCTCCGTGGCAGTGCTAAGGATGTCTGACTGCCAGCTTCCTTAGGGGGAGCGGGCTTAAACCATCATTCAAACATCCCCCCGAGGGCTCCCGAACTGCCAGAGGGCACAGGCTGGGCTGAGGGACCCCCCCCAAGTGCACGAATTTCATGCACCGGGCCACTAGTATTTTAATAATAACAGCTAATATTTTAGTGCTCTATATGTGCTAAGCACTCTTAGAGCCTTTGGATCATTTAATTTTATAATTTCATGATATAGATACTGTCATTATCTTAATTTTTTTCAGTTCAGAAAACTGAGGCTGAGAATAAGTTATTAGGCTAATTAACTGACAAAGCCTAGAATTCAAGTTAGGTCTGACCCCAAACTCTTGCTTTTTTTTTTTTTTTTTACTACAGTTTACATTCATTATTATTCTATATTAGTTTCAGGTGTACAGCATACTGATTCAACAATCATGTACTTTACAGAGTGGTCCCCCAGTATTTCAAGTACCCACCTGGTCCCATGCACAGTTAGTACAATATTATTATTATTTTTAATGTAAGCCCAATAAAAATATTTTTTATTTTTTATTAAATCTTTATTGTTGAAATTATTACATATGTCCTCTTTTTTCCCCCCATAGACCCTTTCTAATCCACCTCCATCCCCCACCCCAGGCCTTCACCACCCTATTGCTGTGCCCATGGATTATGCATATATGCATACAAGGTGTTTGGTTGACCTCTTCCCACCCACCCACCTCTGCCATCGCTCCTAGATTCCATAGTCTATTCTATGCTTCTATGTCTGTGGATCTATTTTTTTCATCAGTTTATTTTGTTACTTAGATTCCACATATAAGTGAGATCATGTGATACTTGTCTTTCTCTGACTGACTTAATTTTACTTAGCATGATACCCTCCAGGTCCCGCCATGTTGTCTCAAAGGGTAGGAGATGCTTCTTTTTTTACAGCTGCATAGTATTCCATGGTGTAAATGTACCACAGCCTTTTTATTCACTCATCTAATGATGAGTACATGGGCTGTTTCCAGGTCTTAGCTATTGTAAATTGTGCTGCTATGAACACAGGGGTGCATACATTCTTTCTGATTGGTGTTTCGGGTCTCTTAGGATATATTCCTAGAAGTGGGATCACTGGGCCAAATGGCAGTTCCATATTTAATTTTTTGGGAAAACTCCATACTGTTTTCCATAAGGGCTGCACCAGCCTGCATTCCCACCAGCAATGTACTAGGGTTCCCTTTTCTCCACATCCTTGCCATCTCTTGTTATTTATTGATTTGCTGATGGTAGCCATTCTGACAGGTGTGAAGTGACACCTCATTGTCGTTTTAATTTGCATCTCGCTGATGATCAGTGACTTTTAGCATTTTTTCATGTTTCTTGGCCATCTCTTTGGAGAAGTGTCTATTTAGGTCCTTTGTGCATTTTTAAATTGGATTGTTTGTCTTCCTTTTGTTAAGTTGTTTGAGTTCCTTATATATTTTGGATATTAACACTTTATTAGATGTATCATTGCCAAATATATTCTCCCACGCAGTGGGCTCCCTTTTCGTTTTGTTGATGGTTTCTTTTGCTGTGCAGAAGCTTTTCATTTTGATGTAATCTCATTTATTTATTTTCTCCTCAGTTTCCTTTGTCCTAGGAGATGTATCTGTAAACATATTGCTATGAGAGATCTAAGATTTTGCTGCCTATAGTTTCTTCTAGGATTTTTATGGTTTCATGACTTATATTTACATCTTTTATCCATTTTGAGTTTATTCTTGTGTATGGTGTAAGTTGGTGGTCTAGTTAAAATTTTTTCCACGTATCTGTCCAATTTTCCCAACACCATTTACTGAAGAGACTGTCTTGACTCCACTTCTTGCCTCCTTTATCAAATATTAATTGAGCGTAATGTCTTGGGTTGATTTCTGGGGTCTCTATTATGTTCCATTGATCTATATGCCTGTTCTTGTGCCAGTACCAGGCTGTTTTGATTACAGTGGATTTGTAGTATAACTTGATATCTGGTATTGTGATTCCTCCAACCTTGTTCTTTCTCAAGATTGCTGCGGCTATTTGGGGTCTTTTATGGTTTCATATAAGTTTTTGGAGTATTTGTTCTAGCACGTACAAATATACCAAATATGCAGTTGGCATCTTAATAGGGATTGCATTGAATCTGTAGATTGCCTTGGTAGTATGGACATTTTAAGGATGTTAGTTCTACCAATCCATGAACACGGTTTATTCTTCCATTTGTTTATATCTTCTTCTATCTCTTTTTCTCAATGTCCTGTAGTTTTCTGAGTACAAGTCACTTACCTCCTTAGTTAAGTTTATTCCTAAGTATCTTAATTTTTTTTTTTTTTTTTGCAATGGTAAATGGGATTGTTTGTTTAGTTTTTCTTTTTGAGAATTCATTATTGGTGCATAAAAATGCCATCAAGTCTTTCTTTGACTGGCTTATTTCACTTAGCATAATGCTTTCCAGGTCCATCCATGCAGTTCTAAATGGTAAGGTTTCATTCTTTTTATGGCTGAGTAATATTCAGTTGCATAAATGCACCAAGTTTTTTTTGTCCACTAATCTACTGATGGGCACTTGGGGTGCTTCCAAATCTTGGCTATTGTAAATAACACTGCAATGAACATAGGGATGCATATATTCTTCGAATTAGAGTTTTGGGTTTCTTTGGATATGTTCCCAGAAATTAATTGATGGGTCATTAGGCAGTTCCATTTTTGAATTTTTTTTGGAACATCCATACTGTTTTCCACAGTGGCTGCTCCAATCCATATTCTCACCAACATTGCACGAGGGTTCCCTTTTCTTCACACCCTTGCTAACACTTGTTGTTTGTTGATTTATTGATGATCACCATTCTGACAGGTGTGAGGTGATATCTCATTGTGGTTTTAATTTGCATCTCTCTGACAATTAGTGACGTTGAATATCTTTTCATATGTCTGTTGGCCATCTGTATGTCCTCTTTGGAGAAGTGTTTATTCAGGTTGTCTTCCCATTTCTTAATTGGATTGTTGTTGTTGTTTTTGGTGTAGAGTTGTATTAGGTCCTTATAAATTTTGGATACTCATATGACTTTTTCATAAACTTTATGTATTAACCTCTTATTAGATGCCAATGAGTCAAGTAGATTGTCCTTTCGCTTTGATGATGGTTGCTTTGTTGTGCAAAACTCTTTTAAATTTGATGTAGTTTCATTTGTTTATTCCTTCTTTTATTTCTCTTGCTGGAGGAGATATATCAGAAAAAATATTGCTGCAAGAAATGTTGGAGATTTTTCTGCCTATGTTTTCTTCCAGGATTTTTATGGTTTCAGGTCTTACATTAAAGTCTTAAATCCTTTGAGTTCATTCTTGTATATGGTGTAAGAAGCTGGTCTAGTTTCATTTTATTTTATGTATCTGTCCAATTTTCCCAACACCACTTATTGAATAGGTTGTCTTTGTATCTTCGTGCCTCCTTTCTCATATATTAATTGTCCATATAGTTGTGGATTTATTTCTGGGCTCTCTGTTATGTTCTGTTGATCTGTATGTCTGTTTTTATTCCAGTACCATGTTGTTTTGATTATTATGGCCTTATAGTATACTAGAGGCCCGGTGCATGAAATTCGTGCAGGGGGGGGGGGCTGTCCCTCAGCCCGGCCTGCAACCTCTCCAATCCTGGACACCCTCAGGAGATGTCAGACTCGCAATCCGGGACCGCTGACTCCTAACTGCTCACCAGCCTGCCTGCCTGCCTGATTGCCCCTAACCATTCTGCCTGCTTGCCTGATTTCCTCTAACTGCTCTCCCCTGCTGGCCTGATCACCCCTAATTGCTCCCCTGCTGGCCTGATCACCACTAACTGTCTCTGCCTCGGCCCCCACCACCGTGGCTTTGTCCAGAAGGACAACCGGAAGATGTCTGGTCGACCCGATCTAATTAGCATATTACCCTTTTATTAGTATAGATTAGTCAGCTCAGCCAGCTATAACAAAATATCATAAATTTCTGTGGCTTAAACAACAGAAATATATTTTCCTCACAGTTCTGGAGCCTGGAATTTGGGGACAGGGTACCAGCACAGCATCGTCCCATACACCAAAAAGTGGTGGATTGATTGCTAGTCAGGGCACATGCCCAGGTTGCAGATTTAATACCCAGTCCAGTGAGTGCAGGAAACAGCAGAACAATGTTTCTCTCTCTCTATCTTCTTCTCTCTGAGATCAATTAAAATCAATGGTAAATAATGTTCTCTAAGTATGGTTTTAACAGGAAAGACATTAGTGATCTATGAAGTGAAAAACTCATTATAACACATATATGCAGCATAACCCCATTTAAAAAACATATTTATTGATTTCAGAGGAAGGGAGAAGGAGAGATAGATAGAAACATCAATGATGAGGATCATTGATCAGCTGCCTCCTGCACACCCCTACTGAGGATCAAGCCCAAAATTTGACCAGGAATCATATCGTGACCTCCTGGTTCATAGATTGATGCTCAACCACTGAGCCCCACCAGCCGGGCCCCATTTTTATCAATACCAGGCACATGAGGTACATTGGCAAGATCTCACTCCTAGACAAAAGTCTGAAATTGCCCAAACTCCTTTGCAGCTAGGTTTCTGGATGTGAATTCGTTTCTGCCGATTGGATGTGCTTGCACAATATTTTGAAGGCAGAAGTGGGGCAGAGGCATCTTCCCACAGTTTGGGCTGTTTGCTGCTGGTGATCATGTTTGCAGAGATGTGGAGGTTTTCTGCAGTAGAATCCAGGCTGTGCGCAGGCAGTTGTGGCAGAGGCAGTGCCCAGTGACACTTGCAGTTTCCTGATTCCCGGGTCACAGCTGTGCAGAGTGTCCTAGAATTCAGTTGTGGCTGAAGGGGCAGCTCCTCCTGCTGGGCAGGGAGTCTTTCCTGGGGGCCCAGCCTAGTACCCACTCCTCCAGCTTTCCAACGATTTCCCAAGCACCAGTTCCCTGTGCCAAATTCTTTCCTGCCTAAAATAGCTAAGATCTAAAACATTTTGGATCCTCTATTTTCAACGAAAACAATGCTGCATAGGGCCAGGTCTGAGAAGTGGGTGAGGTGTTGCAAAAGGCTCCCTTCTTTGAGTCTCAGCTTCCTCTTCTGTAGAATCCAGACCAAAGATTATCTGTGGCAGCTGTGTTTCCCAAAGATGGCCACAACATTTCCTATGCCTCCTGTGGCCTTGCCACTTCCTCTCTCTTGAAGTGGGGCTGACCTCTGAATTCCAAGGCCAAGGCCGAAAAGGCGTGGGACTGCAGCCCTGCCCACTCCACCAGGGTTTCCAGCTCCGGCCCTGCCCAAGCTACTTGGGGCTCTGTCTGGAGCAGGGCCTTGCTATCCTGGCTCACTTCCCCTCCGTCTGCAACCCAGCACCTCGCTGCACATCATGGCCCACCTGCTAGTGCTGCTGGGCCCAGTGGGTGGGGTAAGAGCCCACGTCGGGCCTTGCACCTCCTGGCTCCTGTGTGCTGCTGCCCCCTGCCCCCCGCCCCCCGCGGGCCCCTATTCCTGCCGCTGTTCCGACCAGGGCCAGACGCCCAGGTGCTGTGCGCAGCCCGCGGGGACTGCTGGGGCCACCAGGAAAGCCTCCCCACTCCATCCCTGACTCCAGCGCCCTGATCCTGGGTCCACTTGTGCAAAAGGAGAGCTTTGCCCACGCAGCTGCCCGAGACTGAGACGGAGCAACTCCAGGGTCCCCGGACCCCAGATTCCTGCCGCCAAGTTGGTCGGCCAGCTGGCCCCATCCTGATTGGGGTGTTGGGGGCGATTGGCCCGGATCAGGCTGGTTCTCTGGCCACAGTGGGTGTCATAGCGACTGGTTGTTAGATCGTTATGGTCATGATGGCGTTGGTCACTGGCTTTTTATATATATAGATAATTGTTCTGTTCAGATTTTTTGTTTCTTCTTGATTCAGTTTTGAAAGTTTGTATGTTTCTAGGAATTTATTCATTTCTTCCAGATTGTCCTAATTAGTTCGCATATAATTGTCCATAGTAATTTCTTATAATTCATTGTATTTCTAAAGTGTCAGTTGTCTTCCTTTTTTTTTTTTTTTAATCCTCATCCGATGATATTTTTTCATTGATTTTTTTTAGAGAGAGTAGAAGAGAGAGGGAAAGACAGAGAGAAACACCAATGTGAGAGAAACACATCGATTGGTTGCCTCCTGCATATGCCCCGACCAGGACCCAGGCCAGGGAGGAGCCTACAGCCAAGGTGTGTGCCCTTGACCGGAATTGAACCCAGGACCCTGTGTTTCACAGGCCAGTGCTCTATCTACTGAGCCAAATTGGCTAGGGCATCTGTTTCATTTTTGATTTTATTTATTTGGGTCCTCTTTTTTTCTTGATGAGTCTGGTTAAAGGTTTATGAATTTTATTTCTTTTCACAGAACCAGCTCATGATATCACTGATCTTTTGACTTGTGTGTCAGACTCCATTTTGTTTACTTTCTCTCTGATATATATTATTTCCTTCATTCTATTCACTTTGGGCTTTGTTGTTTTTTTTCTAGTTCCCTTTGGTATAAGGGTAGATTATTTATTTGAGATTGTTTTTGTTTCTTGAAGTTGGCCTGTATTGCTATGAATTTTTCTCTTAGGACTGCGTTCACTGTGTCCCATAGATTTTGTGTTGTTATGTTTTCTTTTTCATTTGTCTCAAGGTATCTTTTGTTTATTTTTCCCTTTATCTCCTTGTTTACCCTTTTATTGTTTAGTAACATGTTATTTAGCCTCCATGTGTTTGTGGGTTTTTTGTTTTGTTTTGTTTTGGTTTTTTGGTATAGTAAAACCTTGATAAAAAGGCTAATTCTAGCGAGGAGGTGTCTGTTAAAACCAAAAGATATACTAAAGTTAGTTTTCCAAATGTGTATGTTAAAAATTGGCAAATTAGTTTATTTACTTGTTTTTACTTATGTAAACACATTTGTGTAATTAAAATCAAATATGTATTTAATTTCACAGAAAAGTTTCCTATATTACTGTAATTTTAAATTTATACTGAATAGGTCTAGTAAATGTGTGCATTCATCAGTCACTGCAAGTAAACAAATGCCCACAGCTGGGGTGTGGCTTAGCACACATCAGAACATGGCCAGCACATGTTAAAACTGCTGCAGAAAATAATGCCACGTGACAACAGAGCCAATTTTCGTAGTGCATGATGCGGTATGTTCACATGTTAATCGTTCACCAAACATTGTTTACAAGTGGTAACTCTTGGATTTAAATATGTAGACTGTAGTTGTAGATTATGTAATATTTATTTATGTCAGTGAAATACTAGTTTTTTCCAACATATGGCCTATTCGCTAAAACATATGAAAAATAACAGTGAATTAATAACAAAAAATAACCTGTTAATTTGATTGTAAGCAAATCGTGGTTTAAAACCATTTTAAAATGAATATAGAGTTAATTTTCACATATGACATATGGACTGGAAATTTTGTCTGCTAAATCCAAAGTCCGTTAAATTGAGGTCCACAGAATCGAGGGTTTACTGTAATTGATTTCTAATTTCATACCACTGTGGTTGGAGAAGATGCTCGGTATGATTTCATTCTTCTTAAATTTATTGAGACTTGTTTTGTGGCCTAATACATGGTCTCTCCTGGAAAATATTCCACGTGCACTTGAAAAGAATGTGTATGTACTGCTGCTTTGGGGTGAAACGCTCTGAAAATATCATCTGGTCTAGTGTTTTGTGTAAGGCAGCTATTTCCTGGTTTATTTTTTTCGTGTGACATCAATCTATCCATTAATGTCAGTAGGTTATTAAAATCCCCTACTATGATATTACTGCCACTCTCTCCCTTTATGTTCATTAAGATTTATTTTATCTATTTAGATGCTTGTATGTTGGGTGTATAAATGTTTACAAAGGTTATATCCTGTTGTTGGATTGATCCCTTTGTCATTATGTAATGTCCTTTGTTTCTTATTACAGCCTTTGTTTTAAAGTCTATTTTGTCTGATGTTATTGCTACCACAGGATTTTTTTTTTTCATTTCCATTTGCATCAAATATCTTTTCCCATCTCTTTACTTTCAATCTGTGTTAATCTTTTTTGGGGGGTGAGTCTCTTATAGATAGCATATACACTGAGTGGCCAGATTATTATGACCACCTGATGTTTGTAGGCAAATTAGCTATAATTTCCTGCTGAAGTTGCTAGAGGGCCAGACCATTATAAATAGGGAAGCAGGTTGATTACCACGACAGAATTGATTTTTTTCAGAAAATATGGGTAAACAAGGTGATTTAACAGCCTTTGAACGTGGGATGCATACACACACACACACACACACACACACACACATATACACACGCACACACTGGGTCGCCAGATTATTATGACCAACCCATCAGTACTTCGTTGGGCCACCTTTTACCTTCAGTACTGCAGTGATTCTTCTTGGCATTGACTCCACGAGATGTTGAAAGGTGATGCGAGGAATCTGACACCATGCCTGATGAATAGCACTGTCCAGTTCTGTGAGATTTGATGGTTGTGGAACCAGCTGCCTGATGGCTCTTTTAACTTCGTCCCACAAATGCTCAACTGGATTGAGATCTGGTGATTGTGGGGGCCACCTAAGCAAGGTAAAGTCTCCCTCATGTTCTTGAAACCTCTCCTGCATAATACGAGCACCGTAGCATGGCGCATTGTCTTGTTGGAAGAAGCCATCTCCATTGGGATACACCATCAACATGATAGGATGAACCTGATCAGCAACGATACTTAGGTATGTTGTGCTATTCAGACATTGTTCCACACGAATTAAAGGGCCCAAATCATGCCAGGAAAACATGCCCCAAACCATAACACTGCCCCCACCAGCTTGAAGGGTTGTACTCATGCATGTGGGGTGCATGCTTTCATGCTGTTTCCGCCAAAGTTTCACTCTGCCATCTGCATGATGCAACTGGAAACTTTTTCCAATGCTCGACTGTCCAATCCTTGTATTCCTGCGCGAATTGAAGATGTTTTATCTTGGTAACTGCAGACAGCAAAGGTGTTCGAACAGGCCTTCGACTTCCATATCCCATACGATGCAGTGTACAGCTAATTTGCCTACAAATGTCAGGTGGTCATAATAATCTGGCCACTCAGTATATATATATATATATTAACATTCAAAGGCTGTTAAATCATGTTGTTTACTCATATCTTCAGAAAAAAACCACTTCTTCTGTTGTGGTAAACAACCACCTTTCCCTATTTATAATGGTCTGGCCCTCTAGCAACTTCAGCGCGAAATTATAGCTAATTTGCCTACAAACAGCAGGTGGTCATAATAATTTGGCTACTCAGTGTATATTGGTCTGTTTTGTTATCCAGTCAGCTACCCTGGATTTGATTGGAGCATTTAATCCATTTATATTTAAAGCAATTAGTATTAGGTTCATATTTATTGCTGTTTTATTCTTTATAACTATGTTTCTCTTTTTTTTCTTCTTTCTTGTTCTTAAAGAAGACCCTTTAATATCCATATAATACTGGTTTGGTGGTGATGAACTCCTTAAGCTTTTTCTTGTCTAGGAAGCTCTTTATCTGTCCTTTGATTCTAAATGATAGCTGTGCTGGGTAGAGTAATCTTAGTTGTAGGTCCTTGCTTTTCATCACTTTGAATATTTCTTGCCACATCCTTATGATCTGAAGAGTTTCTGTTAAAAAATCTGCTCATAGTCATATGGGAGCTCCCTTGTAGGTAATTAACTAACTACCTTTCTGTTGCTGCTTTTAGGATTCTCTCTTTTGCCATTGTAATTATGATGTTTCTTGGTGTGGGCCTTTTGGGATTTATCTTGTTTTGGACTCTGTGCGTCCTGAACTTGTGTGTCTTTTTCCTTTTCCAGGTTAGGGCAATTTTTAGCCATTATTTCTTCAAATAGGTTTTCAATCCCTGGCTCTCTTCTTCTTGTGTTGGTACCTATGATGTGGATGTTGTTACCCTTCATGTTGTCCCAGAAGTCTCTTAAACTAGCCTTATTAAAATTTTGTTTTTCTTTTTATTGTTTTGATTGGGTGTTTTTTGCTACCTTGTCTTACAAATTGCTGATTCAATATTCTGCTTCATCTAATCTGCTGTTGATTCCTTCTGTTATATTCTTCATTTCTGCCAGGTTCTTTTTTATGGTTTCTATGTCTTTTTTTTTATGTTTACTATCATTTTATGTTCTTACTTAGCTCATCCATTCTTCCTCTAAGTTCCTTGAGCATCCTTATAGCCATTGATTTAAGTCTATATCTGGTAGATTGCTTATCTCCATTTCATTTAGTTATTTTTCTAGGGACTTATCCTGTGTGTTTTTTTCATTTGGGGCATGTTTCTTTGTCTTCCCATTTTGGCTGCCTTTCTGTAATTGTTTCTGTGTATTAGGTAGATCTGCTATGCCTCTCAGTCTTGGGTTGGGGCCTTAGGTAATAGGTGTCCGTGGGACTCTGCCGCAGTCTCTCTCATCACCTAAGCTGGGTGCTCCAGGAATATTTCTTTTGTGGGATACGTGAACCCTCCTTTTGTAGTTGAGTCTTGATTGCTGTTGGCCCATCCGTGGGTGGTGTTGATTTTAGGCTGGCTAACTATTAGGATTGTCACAGACTACAGTGTACAAGCTGCTGTGCGGGGACTGACCTGGTGATATAGAATTTGCCCCATCAGAGTCTGGTACGTGCTGAGATCCTTTTTTGGACGTGCTGTTTATGCAGCTAATTGCATTGTGTTCTGATGTTGTCTGAATCCCAACACTGGGTATATTGGTTCTGGGGCCTCTTAGGAGGGACTCCAATGAAGGTCAATGTCAGGTGCTGCCTGTGACTAGCCCCGAGTGCTTGTTTTGCGCTACAGAGCAATCCAGTTTGTGGCTGCCTCTGCTGGGCCTGGTTGTACATGGGAGGGGCAATTACACACCAAGGCGGCTTCCACCAGTGGCGAGCCTGGGGACAGGTCAACAAAAAGGTCCAAGGCACCCTGAGATCTGCCTTCCTTTGCCGGCTGCCTGTTAGGCTCAAGCTCAGTCACTAAAAGAGCTTCTGGTGGTACATGAGTTACATGAGGTATGTTCTTGGTGAGTCACTAGGTAGGGGCGAATGGTGTTCATCGATTGAAATAGATTTGAACTTAGTACCAGTGCTGGGACTGAGGCAACTCAGCAAAAGTCTCTGGGTTATACCATACCAGCCTCCACCCACCAGATGCCTGCCAACCTTTGTGGTGGGACAGGCCTCAGGGAGTCCTCAGGGTGGGGCCATCAGAGTTCATCAGGCCCAAAGAGACCAAGATTTGGCCGCATGGAGAGAGGGCTGTGCACAGGAATGGTGGTGCTGGGAGGGCTGCGAGGGAAGGTGTATTCTCCCTGGGGCCACACAGCTCAGTCTCTCCCTCTTTGAGGGCCTTCAAGATAGTCTACTTCGAGGGCCCAAGCTGGCCACAGCAAGCTGACTCCCTGCATGGCACGCTTGGCAGTGGGGGGCCACTGGTGGTCATGAGGATGGGGCTAGTAGGTCTCCTGTGAGCGGGCAGCAGCTGTCCAGCATGGGGGGGGGGCTCACCCCAGAGACACACAACTCAGTCTCTGATACCCCTGAGCTTGTCCTCAGGAGGCCTCCCAGAAAGTCTACACCATGGGTTCAGGCGGCTCACTCTTCAAGAGGGTGTGAGCTTGTCAGGGTGGGAGGACAGAGAGTCTGGAGCGGGGGCGGGGGGGGGGGATAGTGCATTCCCCGTATGGAGGGGAGTGTTCCACCAGGAAAGATGGTGTCTGTGAGCCGTGTGGGAGAGGGACTCAGCAGGGGACCCTGGTGGCTGTCCCTTCAGCTCTCTCAGGTAGTATTGCAGTTTAAACTCGGGCAGTCTGGCTCCAGGTCCCCACCCTTAGTCATTTTCATGAACTACAGTAGCTTTCAAACTTATGACAGCAACCTACAATGACATGTATTGTGACACAGAACCACACCTTATAATTGAAACAAGTTTCACAGAAAATACTCACCCTTAACGTAGGCAATGTCCTCTGGTTCTTTCCCATGTTGCACTCTCTTATTCTCTCTCTCCTTCCCTTTCTTTTTTATTCTTCCCACAACCTCCCAATTGAAAAACAGTGCAATACTTCCTTTCACTGTTTGTTCATTTGTCAGATAATTCATTAGGGCTGTCCATGGGGATAGAAAGGTGAAGAAAGCATACAGGGCCCTGTCTCCATAGAGTGTATAGCCAGAAGGTTTGCAGATGAAATACAATTGGAAAAAACATATTGTATATGGAAACCCCTCCAGATGTAGGAAAAAATCTGTTAGGTATCAATCAGGCTTACGATACCTGGTAAATATACAACTATTTAGTAATAGAAATTGAAAGACTATAGAAGAGGGACAGTTCATAATAATAAAATAATTAGTATATTCAGACAGTGGAATGCTGTGCAGCATTTGCAGTAGTGACCTAGAGCAATGTATATCAGTATGAATATATCTCAAAAACAAGTTATAAAAGCATAATAAACATAGTATAATACAGGGCAAAAACACATTACCATATAATATAATGCAGCATAATACAACACACTGTAAAAGTATAGTATACTGTAACATCATCTGTGTAAAAATTTTATGTATAAAAACCACGGAAGGAATGACCACACACCAATTTTAGAATAATGCATATTGCTCTCTAGGGTGGGAGAAAGTTGAGGTCTTAACAAATCTTATTAAAGTAAAAAGATTTAATAAATGTTGGCAGAATTTCACCATTGTTAAGTCTGTATGGTTATCTCATCACTTTTGGTGCTTTTCTGCACATTTTAAATGTTTAATGATTAAAAATTGAAAAGGTAAAATGAGTTTCTGTGCTGTGCCACTTTTCTTTGTCTGGTGCCTGCACATTTCTATGTTCTGTGCCTTCAACTGGTGTTCTCTGTGACATTAATGTTATATAACTCTAAGAGAAACCACTGTAGCCACAAGTATTTGATGGTGAAAGAGATTTGGGGATGTCAGGATTTAGGGTGCCGTTCCCGGCTTCCCAGCAGGTGGCGCTGCTCCACAGCAGATGTGAGGTAAGGCAGCCGCCCCAGCCTCCCAGTGTGAAGCGCTGCTTTGCCCAGATGCCTGAAAGGAGGATATCTAAGTATGCGCAGCTTTCTTTATGAAAGGGGTACAGAATCCGCCCATTTGTCCTTGTGTAGGTATCACATTTCTCTGCGTATTTATAGCCTTGGCCGTGTCTGTGCTGCCAGGTGTGGCATGTTCCAAGCGCTTTCTCTGCTGTTGTGTTGAGGAGCCTGCTGCTAATGTGTGGAGAACTTTGTCCTGTTACATTGACCAGGGAACTTTCCTTTTATTTTAGGTGGAGAAGGATTATTCTTACTTGAAGGAGATATGTGATCATCAAGCAGAACAGCTGAGCAGAACCAGCCTAAAACTACAAGAGAAAGCGTCAGAGAGTGATGCAGAGATTAAAGACATGAAGGAAACCATATTTGAATTGGAAGATCAGGTGGAACAGCATCGAGCTGTCAAGTTACATAATAATCAGCTCATCAGTGAGCTAGAAAGTAAGTGAAATCAAGCCCTGATGAAATGTCAATCAGGAGTGGATAGGATATAACAGAAACCAGCAGCAGTGGGTAACTGGGAGGTGGTATGTAGGAATGTATATGAAAAGCCTTTCTTTTGAATGTTCTATAATCTCCTAAGAAGAATGGCAATTAAAAAGACAGAATAATTAATCTCTTAAACTAAGTTGAAAACTGGGTGATGTAGAAGAAAAGATTGTTGTACGTGAGTCAACAGTGTGGGGTGTTAGGTATACTGTGCGTGAGCCACACGGCTGGATACACTCGTCAGGCATAACAATGTGTCCTCTTTCAGGATTGATGGCTAAAAAGATGGGTGCCAGATGGTTAGAGTATCTGAACAGTGTGTGCTCTTGGTGTCGGAAAACCATTTCAGCATGTGTCCTATTGATGGTAGGATATCAAATAACGGAAAAGATGGCCATTTTGTCACTGAAGAGGCACTAGTATATGGCTTATTTACAAAGTCATTGTCTGCTTTGAATAGGAAGACATGTTTAAAAGTGATCAGTCAAATATTGCCTGCTTTGTCCAGATTGTCTTATCAAGTGATCTCATTTAATGTGTTTTGCTTTTGTAACAAAAGAGTTAATGCATAGATCTTTTAGTGACACTAACCATTGCTAAAAATAGCATAGGTCAAACTGATCATTCATAAAATCCATATTTGTGAGTTCACCCACTTGCCAAAGTTATTTATAACTTCAAAATCAGAGTTCGCGACACCTCCACGGTCATTTGCAGACGTGCGCAGGGCAGTGGAAAATTTGAGTCTCCCAAAGTGCACCCCAACTCAGGTTGAACTTGGTGACAGCTTCTCACTTCACCTCTCCCACTGTAAACAAGTCTTTTTCATGGTTTACTTAGTGCCATGATTTTTGCATTTTTGTGCTTTTTGTTAGTGATTTCACTGTTTGAAATGAACCCCACGTGTAGTCCCCAAATGCTGTGTAGTGTCCCAAGGTGCAGAAAAGCTGTGATGCATCTTGTGGAGAAAACAGGTGTGTTAGGCCCTCTTTGTTGAAACCCGATTCTAGTGCTCTTGGGTGTGAATTCAATCGTAGCAAATCAGCAGTGTTCATTGAGTCATTCAATGTTAACCAAAACTTAGAGGAAGTTCACCAATCTGCACAGGAGATTGCTCCAGAAGGTGCTAAAAGTAAAGTCTGTGGTGTTTGATGAAGCTGTGGAAAAACGCCAAATTTGTAGCTTCATGCGGTAACAGCCAATTAAAAACCACACACAAAAAACATAGTGGACAGCATTACTGTAAAGCAAAAAGCAGACAAATTTGTAATCACATTTTCCAGGATCAGGAAAGGGCTACTCTTCTCAGTGGGTGCTGGCAGGCTTGCATGGCTCAAGGGCAACACAGTGAGTGAGAAAAGTTAAAAACTTGCAGGTGAGGCAGGTTCTGCAGATCAGGAGGCTATGGGAAATTTTTAAAAATACCTCTTATGCAGGAAAAGGGTTATGTGGGCAAGCAGGTGTCCAGCATTGATGGGAGGGGCTTTTTTTAAACAAAGACACTGGCAAACAAAGTTATTGTATAAAACATAAATAGCTCCCTTCTGGGCCTAGGGCTAGCAAAAGCAGACCTTGGTGCACATCTTGGTCTTTTCCAAAGGCACCCAGTCCCAGCAGAGGATGCCACAAGCTATGGATTGCTAATAGCTACAAACAGGGTACTCAGGGTCAATCACAAACAGAGTCTGACATTGTCCTGTACTAGAGATTAGAAGCCATAGTAGATCTACTTAATACACAGACACAAACGCAAGCAGGCCGCCAAAAAAAGAACCCTGAAATGAAAGAACAAGAGAATTCTCCAGAAGAAGAGCTAAATGAAATGGAGATAAGAAATTTATCAGACATACAGTTTAGAATAATGATGACAAAGAGGCTCAACAGCATGAGAAAAAATATAGTAACTATGAAGACTGACATAGCACCAATAAGGAACACAGTGGAAGGAATATACAGTAGATTAGGAGAAGCCGAGAATTGGATCAGTGAATTAGAAGACGGGGTAGAAAAAAACCACTCAGAGACCCAGAAAGGAAAATCAATTAAAAAACAGTTGGACAGCTTAAGGGAGCAGTGGGGCAGTATCAAACATAACAATATTCACATAATAAGTGTACCAGGAAGAAAACGAACAAGGGATAGAGAACATGTTTGAAGAAATAATGGCAGACAGTTTCCCTAACCTGGTGAAGGAAAAAGTCACACAAGTTCAGGAGGCACAGCAAGTCCCAAGCAAGAAGAACCTGAACAGGCCCACGCCAAGACACATCATAATTAAAATGTCAAAAATTAAAGACAGTGCCAAAACCGGTTTGGCTCAGTGGATAGAGCGTTGGCCTGTGGACTGAAAGGTCCCAGGTTCGATTCCGGTCAAGGGCATGTACCTGGGTTGCAGGCACATTCCCAGTAGGAGATGTGCAGGAGGCAGCTGATCGATGTTTCTCTCTCATCGATGTTTCTAACTCTCTATCTCTCTCCCTTCCTCTCTGTAAAAAATCAATAAAGTATATTTTTAAAAAAATTAAAGACAGAGAATTTTAAAGGCAGCAAGAGAAAAGCAATTCTACAAAGGAGCTTCCCATAAGGCTGTCAGCTGATTTCTCATCACAAACTCTACAGGCCAGAAGGGAATGGCATCAAGTACTCAAGGTAATGGAAAGCAAGGATCTGAAACCAAGATTACTATATCGAGTAAGGCTATCATTCAAAATAGTCAGTCAAAGAGCTTTCCAGACAAAAAAAGGCTAAAGGAGTATATCACCTCCAAGCCAAAGGGACTGCTCTAATGAGAAGGAGAAACAGAGAAACCTAGGCATATAGTGTTAAAATAACAATAAATAAGTACCTATCAATAATAACCCTGAATGTAAATGGATTAAATGCTTCAATCAAAAGGCATATGGTAGCTGAATGGATAAAAAAACATGACTCAACTGTATGCTATCTACAAGAGACCCACCTCAGAACAAAAGACACACAAAGGATGAGAGTGAAGGGATGGGAAAAAATTTCCATGCAAATAGAAGAAAAAAAGTTGGAATAACAATACTCATATTCGACAAAATAGACTTTAAAATGAAGGTCATCACAACAGACAACAAAGGTCACTACATAATACTAAAGGGATCTATCCAACAAGAGGATATAACCCTGGTAAATATATATGCACCCAATAGAGGAGCACCTAATTATATTTAAAAAATCTTCTAGAGGACTTTAATGGAGAGATGGGCAACAGTACAGTCAGAGTAGGTGACTTTAACACCCCTCTGACTTCACTGGATAGATCTTCCAGACAAAAACTTAACAAGGACACACTTAACCAGATGGATTCAATTGAACATTTATAGAACATTTCACCCCAAAGCAGCAGAATATACATTCTTCTCAAGTGCACATGGATCATTCACAAAGACAGTCCACATGTTAGGACACAAAACAAGTCTCAGAATTGAAATCATATCAGGCATCTTCTTGGATCACAGTGGAATGAAATTAGAAATCAACTACAGTAAAAACACTGAAAAACATTCAAATACATGGAGGCTAAATAGCATGTTATTAAACAAAGACTGGGTTACCAATGAGATCAAGAAAGAAGTAAAAAAATTTCTGGGAAACAAATGAAAATGAGCACACAACAACCCCAAATCCCCAGGAATACAGCACAAGCAGTCCTAAGAGGGAAGTTCATAGCACTACAGGCCTACCTCAAAAAACAAGAAAAATTAGCAATAAAATATTTAGCCATACAACTTAAAGAATTAGAAAAAGAACAATAAGAAAAGCCCAGATTAAGTAGAAGGAATGAAATAATAAAGATTAGAGCAGAAATAAATAACACAGAGACTAAAAAATATATAAAAAATCAGTGAAACCAAGAGCTGGTTTTTTGAAAGGATAAACAAAATTGATAAGCCATTAGTCAGACTCATCAGGAAACAAAGAGTGCCCAAATAAATAAAATCAGAAATGAAAGTGGAGAAGTAACCACTGACACCACAGAAATATAAAGGATTGTAAGAAAATAGTATGAACAACTATATACCAACAAGCTGGACAATATGGATGAAATGGACAAATTCGTAGAAAAATACGGTCTCCCAAAACTGAATCAGTAGGAATCAGAAAACCTGAATAGGGCAATAACAACTGATGAAATAGAAGTGGTAATAAAAATAAAACTACCAGCAAACAAAAGCCCAGGTCTGGATGGCTTCACAGGGGAATTTCACCAAACAGTAAAAAAAGAACACTTATACTCCTCAAACTATTTCAGAAAATCCAAGAGGAAGGAACACTTCCAAACTCTTTTTATGAGGCCAGCATTATCCTAATTCCAAAACCAGATAAAGACACTACAAAGAAAGACTTTATATCCCTGATGAACATGGATGCTAAAATCCTCAACAAAATTTTAGCAAATCACATCCAGCAATATATTAAAAAGATCATACACCATGACCAAGTGGGATTTATTCCAGGGATGCAAGGCTGGTACAGTATTTGAAAATCAATAAACGTGATAAATCACATAAACAAATTGAAAGACAAAAATCACATGATCATATCAATAGATGCAGAAAAAGCATTTGAAAAAATCCAACACCTATTTTTGATAAAAACTCGCAGCAAAGTAGGAGTAGGGGAGCATATCTCAACATGATAAAGGCCATATATGACAAACCTACACCCAACATCATATTCAGTGGGCAAAAACTAAAACTATTTCCCCTAAGAACAAGACAGGGATGTCTGCTTTCACCACTTTTATTCAACATAGTACTGGAAGTCCTAGCCACAGTGATCAGACAAGAAGAAGAAATAAAAGGCATCCAAATTGGAAAAAAGGAAGTAAAACTCTCATTATTCGCAGATAACATGATATTGTACATAGAAAAACCTAAAAACTCAACAACAACAAAACTAGATTGAATAAATGAATTTGGCAATGTAGCAGGATACAAAATCAACACTCAAAAATCGATAGCCTTTTTTATATACCAATAATGAATTCTCAGAGAAATTAAACAACCCCATTTACCATTGCAACAAAAAAATTAAGATACTTAGGAATAAACTTAACCAAGGAGGTAAAAGACCAGTACTCAGAAAACTAGAGGACATTGAAAATAGACATAGAGGAAGACATAAACAAGTGGAAGAATATTCCATGTTCATGGATTGGCAGACTCAACATCATTAAAATGTCCATACTACCCAAGGCAATCTACAGATTCAATGCAATCCCTATTAAAATACCAATGGCATATTTCACAGTGCTAGAACAAATACTCTAAAAACTTATATGGAACCAAAAAAAGACCCCGAATAGCTGCAGCAATTTTGAGAAAGAAAAACAAAGATGGAGGAATCACATTGCCAGATTTCAAATTATACTACAAAGCTACTGTACTCAAAACAGCCTATAACTGGCATAAGAATAGGCATATAGAGCAATGGAACAGAAAAGAGAACCCAGAAATTGACCCAAGCAAATTATTATGCTCAATTATTTGACAAAGGAGGCAAGAGACTATGGGAGTCAAGAGAGTCTCTTCAATAAATGGTGTTGGGAAAATTGGACAGATAGATGGAAAAAATTTTAACTAGACCACCAACTTACACCATACACAAGAGTAAAGTCAAAATGGATATAAAACTGAAATGTAAGTCATGAAACCATAAAAATCCCAGAAGAAACCATAGGCAGCAAAATCTCAGACACCTCTCATAGCAATATGTTTATAGATACATCTCCTAGGGCAAAGGAAACTAAGAAGAAAATAAATGGGACTGCATCAAAATAAAAAGTTTCTGCACAGCAAAAAACAAAACAAAAACAAAACAAAGCCCATCAACAAAATAAAAAGAAACCACCGTATGGGAGAACATATCTGGCAATGAATGATACATCTGATAAACAGTTAATATCCAAAATATATAAGGAAGTCATACAACTTAACAAAAGGAAGACAATCTAATTGAAAAATGGGCAAAGGACCTAAATAGACATGTCTCCAAAGAGGACATACAGATGGCCAAGAGACATATGAAAAAAAAATGCTCAAAGTCACTAATTATCCGAGAGATGCAAATTAAAACGACTATGCGGTACCATCTCAGACCTGTCAGAATGGCTACCATCAGCAAATCAACAAATGACAAGTGCTGGTGAGAATGTGGAGAAAAGGGAACCCAGGTACACTGCTCGTGGGAATGCAGACTATTGCAGCCATTATGGAAAACAGTATGGAGTTTCCTCAAAAAATTAAATATGAAACTGCCATTTGACCCAGTGATCCCACTTCTAGGAATATCCTAAGAAACCCAAAACACCAATCAAAAAGAATGTATGCACCCCTGTGTTCATAGCAGCACAATTTACAATAGCTAAGGTCTGGAAACAGCCCAAGTGCCCATCAGCAGATGAGTGGATAAAAAAGCTGTGGGACATTTACTCCATAGAATAGTATGCAGAAGTAAAAAAAGAAGAGTCTCTTACCCTTTGAGACAGCATAGAGGGACTTGGAGAGTATCATGCTAAGTCAGATAAGTCAGTTAGGGAAAGACAAGTATCACATGATCTCACTCATATGTAGAATCTAATGAACAAAATAAATGGATGAACAAAATAGATCCAGAGCCATGGAAACATGGCACAGACTGTGGAATGTGAGAGGGAAGGCAGGGGAGGGTGGGTGGGTGGGGAGAGATCAACCAAAGATCTTGTATGCATATATGCATAACCCACGGGACACAAACAATAGGGTGGTGAAGGCCTGGGGTGGGGGATGGAGGTGTGCTATAAGGGTTCATTGGGGAAAAGGGGGGTCATATGTAATACTTTCAACAATACAGATATAAATAAGTAAGTAAATAAAACACAAATAGCATTTCATTTTATGAAAATGTGACCAGAGGCTCACAGGACCTTAACCCTGTATTTCCTGTTGAAGCAATCCTATATAATAATAGGCTAATATGCAAATTGACCAAACAGCAGAACCACCGGTCACTATGATGAGCAGACCACCAGGGGGCAGACATTCAACACAGGAGGTGCCCCCTGTGGTGGTCAGTGCACTCCCACAGGGGGAATGCCGCTGAGCCAGAAGCTGGGTTCATGGCTGGCGAGCGCAGCAGTGGTGGTGGGAGCTTCTCCTGCTTCTGCAGCAGTGTTAAGGATGTCCGACTGATGGCTGCTCCTAAGCCATCAGTCGGACATCCCCCAAGGGCTCCTGGATTGCAAGAGGGCGCAGGTTGGGCTGAGGAACCCCCCTGAGTGCACGGATTTCGTGCATTGGGCCTCTAGTAGTTTAATATTTCCTCATTGGGTTTGCATGGCACCTCTGTGTAACTAACAGATGATGAGAATTGACTGTATATAGTTCTGCTTGATTAAGGGGAGTGTCGAGTCCAGTGTTCATTAGAACTGACACGTGGTAGAACTCTAGAGCATGGCCATCTGGGGTCAGTGCCTTCAGGCTGTCCTCAGTAGTCATGCTTGAGAATGCAGCAGAAGGCCCAGCACCCTGGTCAGTGGTCAGTGTGTATTTCAAACAGCATCATACTTGGGAAGTAGAAAGTCAAAGAGCAGTCCGGTTTGGTTTGGTTTTGCACTGCTGGTGTTTCGTGATACACTGCTGTTGAGAATTCGGTTGTGTTGTCCCAAATCCTTCGAAGTCAGCACAGGCACACCAAGCAAGAAGCATGTAATTAATGTCCAGAACACATGTCAGGCAGACTCCCTGCACCTGTATCATCACAGATGCAAGCAGGCAGTAACACAGACCATGCATCTTTAAGAAACTTTTTAGCTTCTATCAGGGATATTAAGGTATTTCTAAGATGTCTTTTCACTAGGAGGCCCAGGGACACACAAACCCAGCCAAGGATAGTCACTCCTCCTCCTAAGATCCTTGAAAGAAATGGACAGAAAAGTGAACTAAAACATTAAGGAGCATTTTCTCGTTCTGCAGCACTGACCCAAACACAAATTCTTGGGCCTCACATGCTGAATTAGAATTTCTGGGGGAGGACCTGAACCTGTGGGACTTTTTAAGCTTCTCTGGTAATTCTGATTCATATTCTTAATAGACAACTGCTGCTCTTCAGTGGATCCTGAGGAAGCATTGAAGGATTGTGACTAGGTAGAGGACATGATCAGATCCAAAGTGAAAAGACTCTGACAGTAACGTGAGAGAACTGGAGACCGAGTAGGGAGCTAAAGATGTTCTGAGTGAGGGAGAGGTAGTCACGTCACTGAAAGCTCTGAAAATACACACACCCACATTCCTCTGCCCTGGGGATTCCAACTCCATGGTCAGAGTCTGCGGCTTGAACGTCTGTGCTTTTGAAAAGCTTCCCAAGTGACTCTGAGGTTTCACTGTGATTAAGAACTGCAGCTCTAGAAATGGGCCTGAAAGGCACCACGGTACTAACTAGTCGTCTCCTCTGTCTGTTACCAGAAGCCTCACAGCGTGAGGACATTCAGGATGATGTGTACAGAACTCAGGGAGGCCACGGTGAGGGTAACAAGTGTGAGGAGCTGTAGGTCTTCCCACAGCGCCTGTCACCTGGGTGTAACCTAACCAAAACCCACGTGTTTTTCAGTTCATCCCGTGCTCTCTTTTAGAAGAACCTCCTGCTTCTGGCTCCCAGTGTTCAGGTGCTGAGGGTGGGATTCACAGTAGAGTGGGTGGATTTTAGCGCCTGTTGCAAATCCGGAGCTGCTCCTTTGCTTACCTTTTCCCAAGAGTCTCACAACTCTGCCAACCGCGCTCTGACTTCTTTGCTCCTAGGCAGTGTGATGAAGCTGGAGGAACAGAAAGCAGACCTGGAGAGGCAGCTAAAGGCTCTGACTAAGCAGATAAAGGTGAGATGTGGTTACAGCAGGGATGGGGGCCTTCTCCACCACTTTACCGGAATCCCCTTTAGGTTTGGAAACCTTTGAAAAATACCCTGATTACTCTCGCTAGCCTAGCCTGTTTTTTCATAGTGCATTTCCATGGCATGGGCCCAGGTTAGTGTTGGCAGGAAGTAAAACTAAAGTGACCATTCAGTTTCAGGATGGAGAACTCTGATAGCACGAAGGCCCAACTCCCACCTGTGCCTTTTCCCTGTAGTGAGATGCCAGCGCCTCACTAAGACTGCTGAGCTGGTCTTTCTCAGTGTTGGGCACGGGGGATCCGGAGCCCCCGCCAGGGTGCCATCCCTGGTGGGCGTCTGATGTGCGTGGGGGCTCTGGCATTCTCAGGAGGAAACCGAGGAGTGGAGGCGCTTCCAGGCGGACCTGCAGACGGCGGTGGTGGTGGCCAATGACATCAAGTGTGAGGCCCAGCAGGAGCTGCGCGCTGTGAAGAGGAGGCTGCTGGAGGAAGAGGAGAAGAACGCGAGGCTGCAGAAGGAGCTGGGGGACATGCAGGGCCACGGCAGGTCGGTCATGAGTGGGGGCACCCGAGTCTGAGGGCTCCCGGACAGTGCTTGGCTTCTCACTAACCACCTTGCACGGCCCTCCGTGACGCTTTATGTCTCTGTGCTGAAGTTGTTTCCTTGTCTACCTCTACTGCCATGCACACCCGGGAACATTCCTTCCTGTACTGGTCTCTGCCGTTCTCTGGCTTAAGGTGTTGAGAAAGCTCTTCACTTACACGTGTACAGAAGCTCTAGCCCAGTATCTCCTGGGCTAAAAGGTTAAAAGTCACGCCCAGGATGCTCCTGAGGTCTAGTGCCTGTTAGTGCTGGGACGCGCACACCTCAGCAGCTGCGGCAGCACCTGCCTGGCTCACTCGGTGCGGTGGGAAGTGTCGCCAGATGCAGGGCTCGCTCTTCCTGGCCCAGGGCAGCATCAGCATCTGCAGGCTGCCTCAGAAAGCCTTTGAAACAAGCCACTTCGTTAAAAAGAATGAGCGTGGAAAACACATCTGGCTGATATATGACTCTCGCTTCTGTTCTTGAGGGAGGGAAATCACACAGTGTATGGTTCCAGAAAGCTTTAACAACAGAATGTCAGAGGGAGGCATTCCTAACATTAATTATGGTTAAAATTTAAATGGTTTACAAACAAGATTATAAGTAATATTTTGGGCTTTAACTAATGCAGTGTTATATTTCCCCAATCAGGAATAAATGTCCTTGACTTTGAAATTATTGAATATTAAGAAAAGATTTTGAATTTTCAGATGTCTCCCAAATGTAGTATTTTTTAAAATATATTTTTATTGATTTCAGAAAGGGAGAGGGGGAGAGAGATAGAAACATCAATGATGAGAGAGAATCATTGATCAGCTGCCTCCTGCACTCCCTCTAATGGGGATCAAGCCCACAACCAAGGCATGTGCCCTGAACAGGAATCGAACCATGACCTCCTGGTTCATAGGTTGATGTTCAACCACTAAGCCATGCTGGCTGGGCTCAAGTGTATTTTAAACTGAAAGTTAGTAGGTATGAATGCTGATTGTACGGTTTGCCCTTTTCCTATGTTTTCAGGATCAGGAGGTTGTTCATTGGCTAGATTTTGAGTCTGATATGTTACGAATTTTATGACATTGTAAAGAATAGATTTTCTCAGAATTCCATTTTGATTCTCTTACCAAACTTGCTTCAATCCCTCATTCTTTTGTTTATGACTTTTCTATGAAATAGCCTCTAAGAGAAGGATTAATATGTGTAGCTGATTTCACAGTTCACTTTTGAAAATCAAGATCATTTTATAGTCACGCCTATACTCTCTGGCCACCATAGCGTGTGAATTTTAAGTTGAGGGAGAAGAATAGGAAAACTAGATTTCATCGAGTTCCCTATTGAAACATTTTGAGGTCATTCTAGTTTTCTTTTGTGTTTCCTTTATTTGTCCATTTGTTTTGGTTTATATTGTGTGTTTTTGGAAGAGGGGCAAAATTGTAACTTGCATCACTTCATTTGTACATCACTTTAAAGATAAATGGTAAAAGACAAGTCTTGAGTTGGTGTTATCGTATGAGATGCCACATTTCTTTTCTTTTTTTAAACAAGCAGCCAGGTATTTAATAAGAGATATGCTTATGGAAACAGAAGAATAAAAACAAAGGTTAATGGTCAGAACAAATTATAAACTAGTTTCTGAGTTTGTAAGATTTTCAGTCAAGAAAATTTTTTTATGTAAGACAAAGTTTCTTTTGTTGGAATGAAAGCAAGCAGTGAAATCTGATAGATCCTCTTTATCTGCAGTTTAACTATCTCTGGTGATGTCATCAGGTGCTCAGGTAAATTATAGGTGATCTGAGTTATGGCACTGTATGGTACCTGTGGTCTTGATGCCAAAATGGCACCAGTTGTTACTGATGAAGTTGAAGGTGAAGGAGGTGGTAGGAGTGAGCCAGCTGGGCTGCATAGGCTCCAGAAACAAGGTCCATCTGGGTCATCAGAAAATGTTACCAAGCAAGGACCTGACCTCGGGCCGGCCTGGAGTGTGTGAGTTCTTGACTTTGTGCAGGAAAGATTTCACTACATGCGTTCAGGTGATTTTGAGAGGACGTTATTAAGCTGGGGAACAAGGAAGGGCCTAGGGTAGAGAAAACAAGAGAAAAGAGACGAGGCAGGGCTGCTCTGGCTTTCCAGAAACATTGCAGGAAAAAGTGAGCCAAGGCAGGGCTGTGTCAGCCACTGGAGAGTAAGAGAAAGCTTCAGGAGTGAGCTGCCACTGCCCATTGCTGCCCTGGTTACAAGTCTCATGGAGTCCCTTAGAGCAGTGGTTGCCAACCGGTGGTCCACGGACCACTGATGGTCCTTGAGGTCCGAAAGGTTGGCGGCTGCTGCCTTATAGTTTAGGAGATGCATGCCCGTGGGGAAGGAAGAGGGGAGGGAAAGGAGCAGGCATGCTCCTGAGAGGGAGATCGTGCTGAGATGCTGCGTTTCTAACATAGACTCTAAGTTGCAGCCCCAGTTATTCAACTTGAACCCTGATATCACAGGACATGTTGGCATGCATCTTGACAATTTAGTGTTCCATATGCTGTATCCGACATCTTCAAACTTAGGGTCACTTTTTTTTTTTTAACACAATATGTTTCTCTTTTGATTTTCCAGTGATTTGCAAACCTACCTCCAAAGTCCAGCAGTTTAATGCCTTATTGCAAAACATTTCACACGTTAGAATCACACCAATCCAGACATGGCATATTACTGAAACCCTGTAGGCTTCAGTGTGTGCTTGCCGATCACTGCATTGGGCAGCACTTCAGACAACTGCCAGGGCTGGTCTCTTGTCTGATTCTGCGCCTCTCTTGCAAGCTGCCCCTTCTAAAGAGTTGACTGTTTGATTTGAAAGTTACTACTCGCTGATGGCTCAGCCACTTCCTAAACCTACCACTTGATCAAGACTTGAAACCAACTCATACCCTCAAAGGTCCTGAAGTGACATAGTGTTCCCTTCTTGACTGATGGTTCTTGACTGAAAGGCAATTTGACTTTGACAGTCATCTAATGAGAACTCAAAAGTCATTCTTGGTTCAGGCACAGCCAAAGAATTGCAGAAAACTCTCTGACGAGGTCTCCCAAGTGCGACCAAGAGAAGGTAAGAGCATCTGAAAGCACCTTGATCATAACACAGAACTCACTGATTTACATCCTCATTTGCATATACAGGCATTTGAGGGAAGATTGTTAGGCTAGTGGGAGGGCAAATGAAGTTCGTATTTATTACCAAGAATTCAATAACTAGACAAAGTGGACTATTAAGTAGTTTTGCATTTTAGATAGTTTGAAAACTTAGCTCATTAGTGATCATCATCAGTCCTATTGGGTTTTCAAAGGTATTTTTTGGAGTCAGAATAACTGATGCTAAGGTATACGGGAAAATGAGGTTCAAGCCTCCTCTTTGCCACCAACTGGCAAGGTTTCCTTCCCAGACCCAGCTCCTTCCTCTCTTAAGCGAGGAGATAACAGCAGGTTGTTTTTAAGGCCCCGTAGGCTCTGCTGTTCCTGAGAGTATCGGTCAGCTGAGAGTCAGGTGCCCGCAGCACTTCCTTCCCGCGCAGTCCTTTGGACCCCCCTTGCCACGGTGGCATTTCCATAGCCCAGCTGGGCTGTGGACCTCGTCTTTCTCTTCCAGAAATTGGAAAAGCCAGGATAGTTTTCATGGATCTGCAAGTGATGTGTTTTGTTGGACATGTACAAATTAATGGAGGAAAGATAATAAATAACTTTTCAACTCTGGCTTCTTTCCATTTTGAACCATTAAGAGAAAGACACTGAAGTGAAAACTTTCCTTGAAATTAAAACATCGAACCTTTTCCCTGAAACGTTGAGTCCTGGGGCCTGGCAGACAGAGAACATGCATGCAGCGCGACTTAAGGACTTGATGGGCCACACGCAGTGTTTCTACAGAAAGTCATTGTCGATGGCAGCACGTGACACGGCCCTCAACAGCAGCGGGGGAAGGCCCAGGGGGTCCCTCAGCAAAGACCATTGGTCTTAGGGTGACTTCCTCGGTTTTCACTGTGTATCATAAGACACCAATAAGCACCCATGGCAGACGTCTCAAAAAGGTCATGGAAAACACTGTACATCTGTGCCTAATTAACTGTGTCCGTTTCTAAAACAGCCTGTCTGCGATTCAAAATGTGTGTGCACCACTTAGCTTGTACACTTGTTCTCGTGTTGTCACCTCTCCGCGAGCAGCATGGCTGCATATCACCGCCAGACTCTCTGGGATTGGCTTTTAACTCTGCGTGTGCGCACGTGTTCTGCCCTGATGTCAGCCGTGTGCCTGTGCCGCCCTTTGTGTTGTTGTTACAGCTGCAATGCGTCAGCTGCTCGCCCAGGACTCCGTGGTTGTCTCTGAAAGGGAGCTGTAGAGTCTTGTCACTTAGTTATCTTTCCAGCTCTCTTGCTGCAGATGCTTCGATGCAGCATGCCTGGCTCTGGGGGCCGGGGGCCAGTTCCCAGGGAGATTCCTGAGCAGTTTCTGAGGCCTCACATTAGTACTTTTGATTGCCAGGAGCCTCCGGCATTTTATTCGGCCAGTGCAGAAACTGGTCCTCTGGTGCCCCGGCAAGCTGAATTCTTTCCCTCTTGGACTACTTATTTTTTCATAGCTTAAATTTACGTTTATGGCATTAGATGCACAGCCAGGAATTCTAAACAGCTGTCTGCTTCCCTGCTCCCCAACCTCCATCTTTACAGATTTGCTTTGGAATGTGTGGACAGGAGCTTCCCCAAGGCCTTTAGGGTTTTTATGCTGTAATAATAAAATAAACCTTTTTCTCTTTTTCTTCTTCGGCCGTGACTAGCGGACAGTAGAGGGAAGCAGAGTCACTGTGACTTTCAGAGAGCCTGACTTTGATTTCCTGGGCGCCTCCGCCTCCCCAGCACAGCTGTCTGTGGGTGAAGAGCTAGCGGAGGAGCCTCATGTGGCATTGTGAAGTCTTTAGCATTTTCCCTGTCTGAAGCCTCCTGACTTCCAAGAGTATTGGAACCAGGAACTCAAGCAGGTCAGTCCTGCTCTGGGTGTTAGCTCTCCTGGGGAACAGCGTCAGCTGTGGTACTTACATTTGTAGACTGAGGTCATGTGGCATTAAACAGCTCCTTTACCAGCCTTTCCCCTCCCATTTCTATTTCCACAGCGCCATGGTCTCTGTCAGCTAGCAGAGCATTGACGGAAGAAAGACCCAGCCCCTGCCATGATGGGAACCTACAGCCAGTGCTCTTTGAAAGGGGGAGTCATGTAGAGGAGAAATTACCTCTTTATAGAGCCACGCTGTCTCCTCGTAGCACCCACTGTTTCTCACACACAATCATTGCAGTCAAGTCTCTTAACCTTTTTTTCTACTTTTTTGGAGTCAACTCATTACACAAAGATGATTCTTCCCTCTTTTTTTCTCTTTTTCTCAGAAGATTCAGCAGGCTTTTACTTGGAGCATAAAATGAAATTCTGAAAACACACACACAAAGACCAAAGTACGAGTCTGTTGTGAAAAGCATTTCGATGCACAGCTAGTGTTTAGGGAGCAGTGGCCTAGCCGGTGCAGGGCACCGGTGAATGCGAGGAACCAGGCGTGTGCGCCCCGTGGAGTTTATCTCTATGCTTCCTTTTGAATATGGCCTGATAATCTTGGGATTAACACTCTTTAAGGCAAGAGGAAGCCATCTATGTGACATCTCACTCTGAAGTTAGTCCTTTCCTCATAGCAAGGCTTGCCGAGCCGGCACAGGCACAGGCCGGGTCTGACTTCGTTGCTGCATCTGAAACAAGCCACCCACAAGTTCCGGTTTGATTTCCAATATTCCCTGCTGGGCTCAACAGTAGTAGGTGTTTGGTTGATAATAAACAGCGTAGTTAAGCCAGTAGCTTATTTCGGTGACAATGCTTATTGGAATCTAATTGGAAACAACTACAACCAAGGCCTCATGAATAAAACTTACTCTGGAAACTTAAAGACTTTTAAAATCCAGAAGCATAGAGTTCAAAGTGTGATTTTAAACTTTTGGAAGTACATACGTTTGTGAAGATCTGTACCAGTTCAGCAAATCCTACCCGCAGTTCTCATGTGAGGAACTCGTGTGCAGTCCAGATGCGTTGGGTCGTTAGCAGCTACCTTATCCACAGAAGACAGGAGTTTCATCTGATCCAAGGAAAACCAGGAACAGGATACTCTAACTCAGGAGGATGTTGTGGGTGTCACACTGGAGACCTACTGGATAGAAATGTATCTATTGGGAGCTTTACCTCAGATTGAGGATTCTTAGAATGAGATAAAATCCATTTGCCGAGTGTTTTCACATTGAACAGTAAGACAAGTTCAACCTCAACTTCAAGTGCCCAGCTGTGTTTGCACCCCATGTCTTGCTCTGTCTACTCCTGGGTCTGCTGGATATTTTTATATGTAAGCGTTTATGAAATGCTAAATAAATGACTATTTAGAAGAGTCTGTTGCCTGATTTTTTAAAAAATCACTGGCCACATTTCTACAGGACCTGTAAAGTCATTTGTTCTCACTTTTCTAGTGCACATAGTTTCAGAACTTTAAAGCCACGTCAGATAGCTAGAATTTGAGGCAGCAAGCTGGACTTCCAATACAAATTATAGTCAGGAGGCTCATTTTAAATATGAATGTCATTATTACATGATTTTATTATTAAAACAGAGCAAGGAGCAAAATACTGATTTTACATAAATTATTTTTAAAGCAAAACTATTGGAAAATATATCACATAAAATTTGAAGTCTAGATTTGTTTTATTTTTGTTGAAATTTAAAAACATCTTTTGGTGCTTTATTGGATTTCTTCTTACTTATGAAGTAATATTTAGGTATGCTGGTAACAAAATGGAGATGTATAAAGAAAAATGTTAATCTTTCTTGCCCTCTAGTACCACCCTCTAAGGTAATCAGTGTTCACAGTACATATTTTTCTTTACTTCCCACTTTACTCACGTGAATATACATACACATACACACACATATTGTTAATTGATGTATTTTTTACAAAAATGGGATTGTATCTACATTACTCTGGACGTTCACGTTTCACTTAGCACATGTATTGTGGGCATCCTTTCAGGTTGGCATAACTGCATGGAATCCCAGGCGTTGGATGTGCCCTAGAATATTCAAATACTGTCATACTGATGAACATCAGGGTTATATTTTCAGGTTTTTTTCTTTCCAAATAATACTGTAACCATCCTTATTCACGTAGCCTTCTAGACTTGGGTTTTATTGTGAGAGGATGGGTTCCTGAAAGTGTGACTGCTGCCTTAGAGAATGCGCACACCTTCCATTTTAATAGACGGCGCCAGATAGCTTACCTGAGACTGGGGACACGTTACTCCTGATGCCAGTGCCTGTTTACACACAGCCCCAGCGGCAAGTAGTTCTCATCTTGATTCTTGCCAATAGGGTGCGCAAAGAGCGCTCTCTCTCTAGCACTTCAGTTCACCTTTCTCTGAGCATGTGTTCATATGGCAGCCATTTGTATTTCTCTTTTGAGAATTGCTAGTTTAACACTTACGCTGATTGTTTTATAGGTGGGGGTGGGGAGGGAGGTGTTTATCCCCTTGCAGTTTGGGTATTTTGGCTTTATCTTTTTCATGGAAAATTTTATATTGTTATGTAATAGTTTGTCGGTATTTTCCATTACTGCTTTTCTTTACTGGACTTTGTTTCTGTGTAAGATTTCCCCCACCCTAACCATGTACAGATAGACTATTACCTTTTCCTCTCCTATTTTCTACACACACACATTTTATCTTTCTTTGCTTGCTGAGTGGTGCGAGGTGGAGGTCTTTTCCTTGCACATGACAGCCAGGCGTGCAGTAGTTGTCCTTTGCCCACTGACTGAAATGCCACCTCACATTGTTCATGTCATATATATTCAGAGAGATTTTTCCAATATGTCCTCATTTCTTTTTCTCTTGAGTTGGTTCTACTTTAAAATATTATAATGCAATTATTAAATTGCTGATATCGTTTTTAAATTCTTTCCTTTCAGTTTATTATTTCCTGGAATTTCATTGTGTTCTTGAGGCAGGTGCTATCAAGTGTCTAATTCTGTTTCCTGTCGTAAATGTATGAATATCTCTTCGGTTCAGTTATTCTCTTCATTTATTTTTGCCTGTGCATTGTGCCTGACTCCTTTAAAGGAGCTTCTTCTGCCTTCAACTGGGTAAGTTTGTGTTACATGTCAGAGACCCAGGAGCTTAGACAAGCACAGAGGAACAGGTGCGCACGGGTGGACATTCGCTCATGTCCAGTATCTTCTGTTTGGTGACAAAAGAAGGTGGGAGCCAACTTTCTCAGTCTCGTCTTACTTGGCCTGCTGTTGTTTTAGGACATGTGCTGTGGCTTTCCTCCCCATCTGCCCTTCCTGCTTTGCCCTTTGTGCCTGGAATCAACCAGCCCTGGTCTCCGAGGACAGTCATATCTGAACGTCACTGATCCTTTGCAGGAAGAATGCTCTGCATGCTGTCTGGGCATCCATGCTGCGCCCAGCCCTGGCCCCTGGTATAGGGGACATGCGCAGGGTTTACCCATATCTTTATTTTCTTTGAAAGGGAATTGGAGATACTAGTAAACCCTTAGTATTTTCTTTCCAGATTTTCCACCTTATTCTCTACGTAGCAGAAATTCTTCAAAGCCTAGGGGGAGTAGATATTTTTCCGTAGTATCCAATACTGATGAAGGATTTTTATGATATATTTCTTGGGTTCTTATTGTTGGGGTTGGAGATTAAGATGCATGTGTTTACTAGTAGATTATCATCTTACCCTGTTTGTTTTTATTGTCATATGTATACTTATATTGAAATTCAAAAGTGAAAATCAAGACATTGTTTGACACCTGAGAGACTGAATACTTACTAATTTGTTTTCACTCTGGAGCTACAAACATCTTTTAGATTTGTTTAGTGCATAACAATAAGAAACATTTTGAGAAAATTGCACTTCGGGCACAGGCACAGAGTGAGCAAAGGCACGAAGGCAGGACATAGAAGGAGCAGAACATCAGGTGGCGAAGCGTCTAGTTGGAAGCTGAGAGGGATGTCAGTCCGTAGCCCCGGAAAGGCCCGCACTGCGGGAAAGACCTGTGTGGACATGTGATTGACATGACTGGTCTCTATAGGCATTCACTCCAGTTGTGAAGGTAGCAGTGGGGCAATGTGACATTTCCCAAACATAATTAACCTTTGAATACTTTAAAAGTAATTACTTATAAGAGCTCATGTGTTCTTAGATCAAAATAGATAACACAAAGTGGTGTCCTTTATGAGGAAGAAGTGCTGTAGTAAACCAACATTTATAGACTGTTCTATAACCAAACAAGGAGAGCAATGAATTAGAGATTAGGTAACATTTTAAAAAATGAAAGATACAGACATAATTGCATATATATACACACACACACACACACACACACACATATATATATATACACATATATGTATATATGTATATATTTAAATTATAATGGAAGATATATAAGGTAGACCAGCAGTCAGTGAGATGACATGGTGCATGGGGAATACATCTCCTGCCCTGTGTTCCTGCATAAGTGACCTTGCCTACAGCTGTCTGTCATTCTCAGGTATGGATTGCCACTTCCTAAGAGCATATTACTGCATAAAAATAAGAGCAACAAAATAAATATTGGTAGTATTTTTCTTAACTATATGTTAAATAAATTCATGTTTTTTAAGTGAGGAAGGTACACCCTCTTTATTTTTAATTTTTATTTATTGCTTGATTTCAGTGAGACAGAGGAAGGGAGAGAGAGAGAGAAACATCAATTTGTTGTTCCACTTATTGATGCATTCATTTGGCTCTTGTGCCCTGACCAGGGATCAAACCCACAACCTTGGCATATCTGGACGACGCTTTAATCAACTGAGCTGCCTGGCCAGGGCTATGTTAAATAAATTTAAACAAGAAATACCATCAAAATTCTTTTTAGAAACCTTGTATGCCTCTCAGGACTTCCATGCATTATCAAAAATTTGAGGAAGACATGGCCACACAGCCGGATTTGCATTCCAGTTTCACCATTCAGAAGCCGCTTTATCCTTGTCAAATTTTTCTTCTAAAATATCGGAGTTTTGCCTGGTTGGTGTGAGTCAGTGGTTGAGCATCAACCTATGAACCAGGAGGTCACTGTTCGATTCCCAGTGAGGGCACATGCCCGGGTTGCCAGCTCAATCCCCAGTGGGGGGCATGCAGAAGGCAGCCGATGAATGATTCTCTCTCATCATTGATGTTTCTATCTCTCTCTCCCTCTCCCTTCCTCTCTGAACTCAATAAAAATATAAAAAAAAATTGGAGTTTTGTGGGAAATTCAATTAGATAATGTTTTTAAGACATGATACTTTGGAGTTATGTCGTACATGTATTTTCTTGTAGAAATTATTCGTTATTGTCATAGTTCACCTGCTGGTGGTGGATGGAAACCCACCTCCTCATTGTTGTTTTAAACATAGCCCCTAAGCAAGGGTAGCCATTTCAACTGAGATGCACCTGAAGAAAGAAGCTAACTGCTGTGAAAAACGAATGCATTAGGCTAATTGAAAGATGGTATATTTGTATTCAGCTGTATTTACAAAACATCTAAGCTGTATTTGGTGTTTTGGGTTGACCTTAGAACCTAACATCTGTCTTAGGAGTCATCAGCTAGCCTTGAACAAATGTTTACTCAAATAGCGGTACCTTGCAACTTCTCATTTAATGTATTTGCTGTAATACACCCACCTGTTTCTATGTTTAAATGCTTCTTAATATCTTTTATCCAATATAGAGTTCTCATTTTTCCTTCGAACAGAGGAAATGTAATACAGTTAACCCTTGAACAACACTGGTATTAGGGCAGAGTTGAGAATCTGCAAATTTTGACTCCCTTAAAACTTAACTACACAGTAGTTAAGTAGGCTATTGACTGGAAGCCTTACCAATAACATGAACAGTTGAGTAACACATCTTTTGTATGTATAGGTATTATATACTGTATTCTAACAATAAAGTAAAGCTAGAGAAAAAATTAAAATCATAAGGAGAAAATATATTTTTCTCTATACATACTTTTCTCTATTTATTGAAAACAAGAGGCCTGGTGCACAAAAATTTGTGCACTTGGGGGGGGTCCTTCAGCCCGGCCTGTGCCCTCTCACAGTTGGGGACCCCTCAGGGGATGTCCACCTGCTGCTGGTTTAAGACATCTAAGCTGGCAGTCAGACATCCCTATGGCAGCCCGGGAGCCCTCAGGGGATGTCCACTTGGAGCAGGGAGCAGGCCTAAGCTGCAGTCGGACATCCTTAGCACTGCTGAGGAGGCAGGAGAGGCTCCCGCCACCACCACTGTGCTGGCAGCTGTCAGCCTGGCTTGTAGTTGAGCAGAGCTCCCCCTGTTGGAGCGCACTGACCACCAGGGGGCAGCTCCTGCATTGAGCGTCTGCCCCCGGTGGTCAGTGTGTGTCATAGTGACCACTCATTCCCAGTCGTTCTGCTGTTAGGGTCAATTGGCATATTACCCTTTTATTATATAGGATAGAGGCCTGGTACACGGATGGGGGCCAGCTGGCCATGCCCTGAAGGGTGTCCTGGATCAGGGTGGGGGTCCCTCTGGGGTGCCTGGCCAGCCTGGGTGAGGGGCTGAGGGCCGTTTTCAGGCTGGCCACACCTCCTTCAGGGTGGGGGTCCCCACTGGAGTGCCTGGCCAGCCTGTGTGAAGAGCTGATGGCTGTTTGAAGGCTGGCCAAACCCCCCAGCGGGGTCCCTCACCCCATGGGGGTGTGGCCAGCCTGGGTAAGGGACTGAGGGCCATTTTCAGGCTGGCCATGCCCCCTGGCAACCGAAGCTCCCAGCCTCTCCTTTTTTTCTTCTTTTTTTTTTTCCAGCGCCAGCTTGAGCAGAGGCCAGTGGGCTGGAAGCAGGTATCTGAGATTTATTTATCTTCTATAATTGAAACTTTGTAGCCTTGAGCAGAGCCCAGGGCTGGCCAGGGCAGGCAGGAAGCTTGGCTTCCTCCATTGCCGGGGGCAACCCAAGCCTCCTGCTCGCTCCAGCTCCGTGGCCACTGCCATCTTAGTTGGGTTAATTTGCGTACTTGCTCCTGATTGGCTGGTGGGTGTAGCGGAGTGATTGAGTGATGGTTAATTTGCATCTTTCTCTTTTATTAGTGTAGACAATCCATGTCTAACTGGACCTGTGCAATTCAAACCCATGATCAGGGGTCAAATCTACTTCATCTATTAATGGTGGTGTTACTGGTTGATCCCAAATAATTCTAAGGCAGTCTGTTGTAATGAATTTCAAGCCTGTTTATGATTAAAATACTAATAACTATTCTTCAATTCAGGCTTTGTAAGTCTGCGCTCGCGTGCGCGTGCACACACACACACACACACACACACACATCACTGTTATGTAACACGGTTAGTATTTAGACCAGTAGCTTCTCTAATCCACTTAACCTGCAGAGTTTTCTCATACTGATACTTATTGTTCTAGCCTAGCCTGTGGACTGATTGGGTCGTTGGCTATCTGAAGGCACAGGGACTGGGAACTGTTCTTGAAGCCTTGCACTTTTCTAATAGAGTTTGAACGAGTTTTCTGACTTATCATTTGATGTTTTGAATCGCAGAGAAACTTGGATAATTGAAGGGACTACTTCAGTAGATATAGGGTTTTTATTTTGTCCTTATTATCAAGGAATGAAATGAAAATGAATTTTTTAAATGATCTTCCTTTTAGGAAGAGTGCCCTAAGTTTCTACAAGGCCTTTTGGTAATAAGTATTTTTAATTTAAAAAATTTTTTCAATTGCAGTTTACATTCAATTTTATTTTGTATTAGTTTCAGGTGTACAGTACAGTGGTTAGACAATCATATACTTTATAAAATGGTCCCCTGATATTTCCAGTACCCAATTGGCACCATACATAATTATTACAATATTGTTGACTATATTTCCTATGCTGTAATTTACAACCCCATATTTTATACCCACTAATCTGTACTTCTCAATCCCTTCACCTTGTTAACCCAGTCCCCCAACCCTCCTCCCCTCTGGCAACCGTTAGTCTGTTTTCTGTATCTATTTATGTTTGTTTCTGTATTGTTTCTGGTTTTTTTGTTTCTTTATTTTGTTCATTAGATTCCACATATAAGTGAAGTTATATGGTATTTGTCTTTCTCTGACTGGCTTTTTTCACTTAGCTTAATACCCTGTAGGCCCATCCATGCTGTCACAACTGGTAAGATTTCATTCTTTTTTATGCCGAGTAATATTCTTTGGTAAATATGTACCACAGCTCATGTATTGATGGGCACTTGAGTTGCCTCCATAGCTTGGCTATTGTAAATAATGCTGCAGCCCTAACTGGTTTGGCTCAGTGGATAGAGCGTTGGCCTTAAGACTGAAGGGACCCAGGTTCAAATCCAGTCAAGGGCACATGCCCAGGCTGCAGGCTCCATCCCCAGTAGGGGGCGTGCAGAAGGCAGCTAGTCAATGATTCTCTCTCATCATTGATGTTTCTATCCTTCTCCCTTCCTCTCTGAAATCAATAAAAACATATTTTAAAAAAATAATGCTGCAGTGAACATAGGGGTCATATTCTTTTGATTTGTTTTTTATTTTCTTCAGATATTTACCCAGAAGTGGAATTGCTATGTCATAAGACAGTTCCATTTTAACTTTTTTAGGAAACTCCATACAGTTTTCCATAGTGGATGCACCAAACTGCATTCCCACCAGCAGTGCATGAGGGTTCCCTTTTCTCCACATCCTTGTCAGCACTTGTTTGTTGATTCTGACAGGTGTGAGGTGATATCATTTAAAAATGGGCAAAGGACCTAAATAGACACTTCTCCAAAGAGGACATACTGATGGCCAAGAGACATGAAAAGACTCTCAATGTCACTAATCATCAGAGAGATGCAAATTAAAACCATGATGAGTTGGCAGGTTATTTAAATGGATGGGTAAGAGGGTGGCCCGCTTTGTTTCTCACCTGCCTGAGAATGCCTGGGTCAGAGATAAGAGATATTTTTTCTGATAATAACTATTCTGATGTTACTCTCTTTCTGCACATACACCACCTAATTTTATACTGTGTAACACAACGGGGAAAATAAGAAACCAAGCCCATTCCATAAAAAAAATAATTAAACCCAACCCTCTACCAGTTTCTGAAATGCCTACTCTTTTCTTCCAAAGATGTCATAAGTTTACTGATTTTTTTTTCCACCCAAAAGAAGGGGCCATGGAGAGGAAAGTGTAGGGCAGTGTGATGTAAGTGTTTTAAGTTCTGTTTCACTTAAATTCATTCTGTTCACATTGATTGCAGATCTGCAGGGGAAAGCTTTGAGAATTAAGGACAAGTAAATTCAATTGCAGAAGCTTATGAGTAGCTAGATTCATTTAAAAAAAATATCAGCAAGTAGATATTTTAAACTTCCACTGACCTTATTAAAATATACTCCCTAGACATAGTCTTTTTGAGCCATTCTCATAAATTAGCCATCATCTTGCAAACAATTTGATATAATAAAAAGAGCAGTGGTTTAGGAAGTAGGAGATTGGGAGGTCATTCCCAGGGAGATTAAATGACATGCTAACATCCGCTGGGCGAGGAAGCCGTGCGCTGGGTGAGGAAGCCGTGCGTGAGAGGGTTGAATCCGATGAGCTATCTCTAAGACTTCGATGAGTCTGTGCTTGAATTCAGAAACCACATTCAAAACTTGCCAGGAAAGCTTGGATGGGAATAGAAGCTTCGCCTTGTGCAGAATCGCAGTGTTACTTGTTCTAGAATACCATTCCCGTCTGGCTCCTGGAGGGCAAATGGTGTAGGAGTCAGGATTCTGCTGTAATAGGTCATTGTCTGGCTGGTCAAGCAGGAAGGTATTAAATGGCTGCAGGATCGTTGGGAGGCTGAAGACAGATTCTAGCGGAGCTTCCAGGGACAACTCCCCAAAGTCACAGCGCAGGACGGAGCGATCAGGGCTCTGCTACCTCACTGTGAAGGGGAGCCCTGAGCGTGGGGAGCCTGCCTGGCAGGCGGCTCACCTCTGCTGCAGCCTGCCTTAGCCCCAGAACCCCGTCCCTCTTCCCCAGCGCCATCCACTCCAGGCCAGGCCACATCTTGCCG
This sequence comes from Myotis daubentonii, assembly GCF_963259705.1. NCBI lineage: Eukaryota > Metazoa > Chordata > Mammalia > Chiroptera > Vespertilionidae > Myotis > Myotis daubentonii. Next base: position 5,234,232 of record NC_081855.1, read on the forward strand.
ACTAGTGGACCCTAAATCACATCTGAAATCCTAGTTGCAGGGAGTCCTGAGGTGTCACCCTACCAACCTTTGTGGTCCAGGTGGGATCTGGGACACACGGACAAGCCAATTTACTGTCGTCACCATGGACAGTAAACTAAGTATTTATGATGAATAATATTTGTGGTTTTTTTTTTACAGTTTACAGAATAGACTCACTTTTTTTTTCTTTTTTCACATTTTTTTTATTTCTACATCTTAAAATACTATTTCTGGCCATTCCCAAGAAAACATCGCTGATAAAAATTGAGAGCAGCACCTACCTTATTTCCAAAGACACAAATGGTGCAGAACAAGATTTCAAATGTGGGCTCTCCTTCTAGATCCGTGTATCTCCTCCACATCCGTTCTGTTCCCTTCCGCGTCTTTCCCCACGCACACCCTCCACCTTTGCGACTGACTTGCTCTTTGCCGTGCAGACCTGTGCGTGCGGAGTCGGAGCCCGAGGCTGATGCCCCCGGCCGCTGGCCCGGCATCTTTGCCAGCAGAGCCTCCGCAGCGTCTTTGGAGCCCACGACCACCGTGAAGTCCCTTATCAAGTCCTTTGACTTGGGACACCCAGGTATTTAATCGTTTAGTTTTATAAGCAAAACTCAATTCAGACCAAGGCCCCAAATACCAAGCCTGTCTCTACTCCGCACTGACCCCAAATTGGCACAACCACAAGGGTTCTAGATCAGCGGTTCTCAACCCTTGGGCGGTCGAACGACCCTTTCACAGGGGTCGCCTAAGACCATCCTGCAGATCAGATATTTACATTACGATTCATAACAGTAGCAACATTACAGTTATGAAGTAGCAACGAAAATATTTTTATGGTTGGGTCACAACATGAGGAACTGTATTTAAAGGGCCAGAAAGTTGAGAACCACTGTTCTAGATCGTTCCACCGGAAGCCTCTGTACAGGAAAGACATGCTGCAGCTGCAGTGAGCTGGCCATGGGCAGTCTCCCTCCCCACCTCCTTGCCTGCTCCTGCCTCCTCACCTTCCTTTTCCGCTCTGTCCATAAAAACCAGGTCACTGCTGTTTTATTTGCCTTCTGTGGTCTGCGGTCAGCCAGAGCCTTCACCTCCTAAGTGAGGCATTGCCTCCTGGGGGTCGGCGCGCTGGTTGGTGCCCTGGCCCGCCTCATCCTGCAACACGCATTTGGACTTTTCTGCACCTGGTCTTGTCTTACGTGCGACCCCCATGCGATCTGTCATTCCTGATTTTGTACAGCCCACCTCTTTCTGGAAATGTCACCTTTATCCACTATTATCCACATATAAGAAAAAATGTATATCTATACTCTATACACATAAATATAAAAATAACAATGTATTCCTTCACTTGACTCAAGAAATATGCTTATGATATTGGGAGACTGGAGTAATAGCTGATCTTAGGATGTTCCTAGTTATTTCTGTTAAAATAGTTTGCAGCCAAGTTAGGTTAAGATTAGACTACAGATGTTGAAAGATAGGAAATCCCAGTGACTCAGTCTATGAAGATGGGAAATGAATTAAAGGTGGTTTATGCAAGAATTTTCCTGTTCCTTATTGCATTGGGTCCTCATGTGTCCTAGACCAACACCACTTAGTTCATTGCTCCCCTCTCACTCTCCAATTCAACACTCGTCCACGGGAAAAAGGAGAAAAGAGTAGCCATAATACTCTATAAACAGCATGGCATACATGTTTAATTGCCAAAAAAGTAACAAATCAGGAACTATTATTTTTGATTTTTGAACTCACCGACATATAAATGTTCCCATCTCTTGCAGGTGGAGCTGGACAGAATGTTTCTGTCCATAAGCCCCCCAGAAGCCCCTTGAGCGGAATACCAGTGAGGACGGCCCCAGCGGCCGCTGTTTCTCCAATGCAGGTATAGAAGAGGATTGCGTGTAGGTGGTGGTCTGTGTCAGCCAACAAAAGGGAGTAAAAACCAATTGGTTTATTTTTTGAGGCAGGTTAAACATTTTTAATAAACCTAAAGTAGTAATAGTTTAGCTTTCTTTTTTTTAATATGTTTTTTTTGGATTTCAGAGAGGAAGAAAGAGAGAGAGAGAGAGAGAGAGAATCATTTATCGGCTGCCTCCTGCACACCCACACTGGGAATCAAGCCCGCAACCTGGGCATGTGCCCAACCCAGAATCAAACCATGATCTTCTGGTTCATAGGTTGATGCTCAACCACTAGTATGCCAGCCGGGCAATACTAGTTTAATTTTAATTAAAATTTACACTTTTAATGCCTAATAAAGGTCCAAGAGAGATACTATAAACTTCATACAATTTTGGTAACTTTTTTTCCCCTGTAAGATGACACTTGAAGTTTTCAATTAAATGAAGATTGTAATTTTTACTAGAAATGAACATTGAACTAGATGTTTTTCTCAAAGAATTGTTTTTTCTAAAATACCCTCAGAAGGAATGTTTACAATTTATAAATTCGTAGGAGCTCACTAGATGCAACCTGCCATCTGTGCTGTTTTCTGATGGATTCAGACCAAAGCTTCTTGGCATTTTCTAAGACCAGGGTTTTTCTTTTATATGTGTTTATTTATTTATTATTTATTATTTATTTATTTATTTATTTATAAAAACACTTTTTAAAAAATAATTATTGTTGAAAGTATTACATATGTCCCCCATTTCCCCCCATTGACCCCTGACCCCCTCTGGCCCACCCTACTCCCTGCCCCAGGCCTTCAGCACCCTATTGTCTGTGTCCATGGGCCATGCATATGTGCATACAAGGTCTTTAGTTGATTACCTCCCACCATCCACCCTCCCACCGCCTTCCCTCTGAGATTCCACACTCTGTTCCATGTTTCTCTGTCTCTGGATCCACTCCGTTCATCAGTTTATTTTGTTACTTAGATTCCACATATGAATGAGATCATGTGATACTTGTCTTTCCCTGACTGACTTATTTCACTTAGCATGATACTCTCCAGGTCCCTCCATGCTGTCTCAAAGGGTAAGAGATTCTTCTTTTTTATAGCTGCATAGTATTCCATGGTGTAAATGTACCCCAGCTTTTATCCACTCATCTACTGATGGGCACTTGGGCAGTTTCCAGATCTTAGCTATTGTAAATTGTGCTGCTATGAACATAGGGTTGCATACATTCTTTCTGATTGGTTTTTCGGGTTTCTTAGGATATAGTCACAGAAGTGGGATCACTGGGTCAAATGGCAGTTCCATATTTAATTTTTTGAGGAAACTCCATACTGTTTTCCGCAGTGGCTGCACCAGTCTGCATTCCCACCAGCAGTGCACTAGGGTTCCCTTTTCTCCACATCCTCACCAGCACTTGTCATTTGTTGATTTGTTGATGGTAGCCATTCTGACAGGCGTGAGGTGATACCTCCTTGTTATTTTAGTTTGCATCTCGCTGATGATCAGTGACTTTTAGCATTTTTTCATGTCTCTTGGCCATCTGTATGTCCTCTTTGGAGAAGTGTCTATTTAGGTCCTTTGCCCATTTTTCAATTGGATTGTTTGTTATTCCTTTTGTTAAGTTGTTTGAGTTCCCTATATATTTTGGATATTAACCCTTTATCAGATGTATCATTGCCAAATATTTCCTCCCATTTGGTGGGCTCCCTTTTCATTTTTTTTTTTTTTTTTTTTTACAGAGAGGAAGGAAGAGGGATAGAGAGTTAGGAACATCGATGAGAGAGAAACATCGATCAGCTGCCTCCTGCACACCCCCCACCGGGGATGTGCCCGCAACCAAGGTACATGCCCTTGACCAGAATTGAACCTGGGACCCTTCAGTCCTCAGGCCGATGCCAAACCGGTTAGGGCTCTTTTCATTTTGATGGTTTCTTTTGCTGTGCAGAAGCTTCTTATTTTGATGTAGTCCCATTTGTTTGTTTATCCCTAGTTTCCTTTGCCCTAGGAGATGTATCTGTAAACATATTGCTATGAGAGATGTCTGAGATTTTGTTGCCTATTGTTTCTTCTGGGATTTTTATGGTTCCCTAATTTACATTCAAGTCTTTTATCCATTTTGAGTTTATTCTTGTGTGTGTTGCTGCTCTATTTTCTTTCTTTTTTTTTTTTTTGCCTTGTATCTGTCCAATTTTCTCAAAACCATTTACTGAAGAGACTGTATTGACTCCGCTGTATGCTCTTGCCTCCTTTGTCAAATATTAATTGGGGTCGCTGTTCTCTTCCATTCATCTATATGCCTATTCTTGTGCCAGTACCAGCCTGTTTTGAGTACATTGGCTTTGTAGTATAATTTGAAATCTGGCATTGTGATTCCTTCATCTTTGTTTTTCTTCTTCTTCAAAATTGCTGCAGCTATTCGGGGTCTTTTTTTGATTCCATATAAGTTTTTGGAGTATTTGTTCTAGCACTGTGAAATATGCTGTTGGTATTTTAATAGGGATTGTATTGAATCTGTAGATTGCCTTGGGTATTATGGACATTTTAATGATGTTAATTATACCAGTCCATGAACATGGAATACTCTTCCACTTGTTTATATCTTCTTCTATCTCTATTTTCAACGTCCTGTAGTTTTCCAACTACAAGTCTTTTACCTCCTTGGTTAAGTTTATTTCTAAGTATCTTACATTTTTTGTGGCATGGTAAATGGGATTTTATTTTTTTTAAGTTTCTCTTTCTGAGAATTCATTATCGCTGTATAAAAAAGACACCTGTTTGTGGATGTTGATTTTATATTCTGCTTCATTGCTGAATTCCTTTATTAACTCTAGTAGTTTTTGGTAGAGTCTTTAGGATTTTTTATATAAATATCATGTCATCTGCGAATAATGAGAGTTTTACTTCCTCCTTTCCAATTTGGATGCCTTTTATTTCTTCTTCTTGCCTGATTGCTGTGGATAGGACTCCCAGTACTATGTTGAATAAGAGTGGTGGAAGCAGACATCCCTGTCTTGTTCCTGTTCTTAGGAGAAATAGTTTTAGTTTTTGCCCACTGAGTATGATATTGGCTGTAGGTTTGTCATATAGGCCTTTATCATGTTGAGATATGCTCCCTCTATTCCCATTTTGCTGAGAGTTTTTATCAAAAATGGGTGTTGGATTTTGTTTTCTGCATCTGCTTGTTATGATCATGTGATTTTTGACTTTCAATTTGTTTATGTGATGTATCGCATTTGTTGATTTGCATTGTTTATTGAATATTGTACCAGCCTTGTATCCCTGGAATAAATCCCAGTTGGTCAAGGTGTATGATCTTTTCAATATATTGCTGGATCTGATTTGCTAATATTTTGTTGAGGATTTTAGCATCTGTGTTCATCAGGGATATTGGCCTGTAATTCTTTCTTTGTAGTGTCTTTATCTGGTTTTGGAATGAGGATAATGCTGGCCTCATTAAAGAAGCTTGGAAGTGTTCCTTCCTCTTTAAGACCAGGGCTTGTGATGTGATAAATAACCTGCAGCACTCTGCTTTTCCTGTACTAAGATCGATGCTGTCATTAACAGGTACCCTTTCCTGGTGTCCTTGGTAGCTATGCATATTGTTTGGGATCTTTTAAGGTGTTTTTTTGTTTTGTTTTTTACTTTTTGCCCTTTAAGGTATATTCCACCACCTTATATATAAAACTAATAAAACAATTATTTATATTTTGATAATCATCAAATCTATTGAATCGTTGATCAGCTGCCTCCTGCATGTCCCCTACCGGGGATTAAGCCCACAGCCCAGGCATGTGCCCTGATTGGGAATGAAACCGTGACATAGGTCAACACTCAAACACTGAGCCATGCCAGCCAGGCTGCAATGGCCAGTTTGGTTCCATGGTTAGAGCCTTGAGCTGTAGTCCGAAGGGTCACTGGTTTGATTCCTGTTCAAGGGCATGTACCTCAGTTGCGGTGCATTCAGGAAGAAACCAATCGATGTGTCTCTCAGGTTGATGTTTCATTTTTTAAAAATATATTTTTATTGATTTCATAGAGGAAAGGAAAGAGAGAGATAGAAACATCAATGATGAGAGAGAATCATTGATCGGCTGCCTCCTGCACACCTCCTACTAGGGATCGAGCCTGCAACCCAGGCATGTGCACTTGAGTGGAATCTAACCCAGGACCCTTCAGTCCGAAGGCCGATGCTCTATCCACTGAGCCAAACCAGCCAGCATCGAGATTTCTTTCTCTCTCTGTTTCTCCTCCCTCCCTTCCATTCTCTAAAAAAAAAAAAAAAAAAAAAAAAATTGATGAAAAAAATCTTCTGGTGAGGATTAAAATAGTAGTAGTAGTAGTAGTAGTAGTAGTAGTAGTAGTAGTAGTAGTAAAGGGAAAAGTAAAATATCTCCCTTTACCTTAGACCAGCCCTGGGCAAACTACGGCCCACGGGCCGGATCCGGCCCATTTGAAATGAATAAAACTAAAAAAAAAAAAAGACCGTACCCTTTTATGTAATGATGTTTACTTTTGAATTTATATTAGTTCACACAAACACTCCATCCATGCTTTTGTTCCCGCCCTCCGGTCCAGTTTAAGAACCCATTGTGGCCCTCGAGTCAAAAAGTTTGCCCACCCCTGCCTTAGACCCAGAAATAACCACCATTTATGGCTTATTATATACCCTTCTAGATGTTTTTTTAGCATAAAAGTGTGTGTGTGTAGAGAAAATTTTGTAAATTGGAATACACTACACATTATTCAGATACTGGCTCATTTCACTTTGTCATTGGAATATAATCCTTAAGGGCAGAGATTTTTTATCTAGTTGGCTTGCTAGTATATCTCTCATCTAGAACACTGGCTAGCACATAGTTATATAGAAGAAGCTCAATAAATATTTGTTTAATGAATGAAGGACTCTATCAAAGACATCTTTAAGTTTCAGTATTTGGGAAAGTAATTCATTTTTTTTAACATTTTTAAAAAATATATTTTATTGATTTTTTACAAAGAGAAAGGGAGAGGGATAGAGAGTTAGAAACATCCATGAGAGAGAAACATCGATCAGCTGCCTCCTGCACACTCCCTACTGGGTATGTGCCCGCAACCACGGTACATGCCCTTGACTGGAATTGAACCTGTGATCCTTGAGTCCGCAGGCCAACGCTCTATCCACTGAGCCAAACCGGTTAGGGCAAAATAATTCATTTTTAAGGCTACATTATATACAACTATTTATTTAAACACACCTCTATTGATGGGCATTTAGCTTAATTTGTATTAAACTTATTAAAAAACAATACAGTGAAATTCTTTTACAAATTTTTGCCCACTTAGGCAGGGGTCCTCAAACTTTTTAAACAGGGGGCCAGTTCACTGTCCCTCAGACCATTGGAGGGCCGGACTATAGTTTAAAAAAAAACTATGAACAAATTCCTATGCACACTGCACATATCTTATTTTGAAGTAAAAAAACAAAACGGGAACAAATACAATATTTATATTTGCATGTGGCCCGCGGGCTGTAGTTTGAGGACCCCTGCACTTAGGCTTTTTCTGTATAAAGAGTGTATCTCGGTTAATTGTCCAATATCAGGAATCACTCTAGCTAGTGAGGCAGAAAGGAATTTCCGGGAGGGCGGGAGGAGAAGGCCCTAGTCTGCACTGAGCTTCCGGGAAGGGTTCCCAGGCTGCCTCTTTTCCTGAGTGCTTGCCTAGGACTGTCGTTTCTGTCAAGATCTAGGGTCAGCGTTAGGGCCACACCAGCACCGCTGCATCCCTGCCCGCATAGCAGGTACTGTTCGCAGCTTCCTTCACGGTGTACCAGGGGCAGGATTTCCTGCTTTAAGACTGAAAATATTTCATGGTATGTAGATACCACATTTTCTTCCCCCCACCGTACTTTTATTGGAAACAAAAGCGAAAAGGTGAGTGGCAGATTGTCAGAAAACTTGGCTGAGCTAGTGGTTGCTCCTGTGCCGTGGAGGCTGTCTCCTCCCCTTGAATTTAGTCTAGCTCTTTGACTTGCTTTGGTCGGCAGAATGGAGCAGAGTGATTTTGTATAACTTATGGACAGAAGCCTCAGAAAGCTTTGCAGTACCCACTTTTACCCTCTTGGAAAGCAAAGAAGTCAAATGTACCCAAGAGAGTAGCCTCGTGCGTAGAGAGAGGCCGTGGAGGAAGAGATCACAGAGAAAAAGAGGGATGCCCGGCGCCACGCCCTTCCAGCCACTGCCTGGTGGGATCCTGGGGGTCAAGTCCTTGCTGAACTGCCCTTGTCAGAAGTACACGTAGCCAAGAAGAGCTGTTCCTGCCACCCCTGCTCAAATTGCAGAATTATGAGCAAATCGTGGTTTTTAACAATTATGTTATGGTAATTGAAATAGTTTGTTTTAAATTGAAACAGTCAATTCATATAGTACCTCCTTAATGAAACTGGGTAAACGCCACATTTTTAATCCATTCATCTGTTGGTGGACATTCAGGTTGTTTTCACCTCTTGGCTAGTGTGAATAATGCTGCCAGGAACCTGGCCGTGCAGGTGTCTCTTCAAGATCCTATTTTCAGTAATTTTGGATATATATGCAGAAGTGAGATTGCTGGGTCATATGGCAGTTCTGTTCTTTTTAAATCCTCACCCAAGGATATGTTTATTGATTTTTTTCTAGAGAGGAAGAGAAAGAGAGAGAGAAACATTGATGTGAGAGGGAAACATCAATTGGCAATCGAACCTGCAACCTAGGTAGTGTCCTGACCAGGAATTGCCCCTGCAATCTTTTTGGTGTACAGGACAATGCGCCAACCAACTGAACACCCCACGGGGCTGGTAGTTCTGTTTTTAATGATTTTAGGAACTTCCCTATTCTTTTCCATTGTGGCTGCACCATTTTACTTACCCACCTACAGTGCACGAGGGTTATAGTTTTTCCACATTTTGCCAACACTCGTTATTTTTTGTTCTTTTGTTATTGTTTTATAATGACCATGCTAACAGGTGGGAGATGATATCTCATTATAGTTTTGATTTGTATTTCCCTGATAATTAGTGATGTTGAGCATCTTTTCATGTATCTGTTGGCCATTAAGAAACAGTGTTTTTACACATATCCTTGAATATGCATAGAATATTCCAGGAAGATATTCACAAAGCTGATTAATAATGATTACACCTGCCTAGTCAGTGTGGCTCAGTGTTTGAATCAAGAAGTCACAGTTGGATTCCCGGTTAGGGCACGTGCCCAGGTTGCAGGCTCGATCCCTAGTGTGGGGTGTACAGGAGGCAGCCAATCAGTGATTCTCATCATTGATATTTCTCTCACTCCATCTCCTTTCCTCTCTCTAAAATCAATAAAAACTTCTTTAAAAAATAAAATAATGATTACCCCCAGGGAGAGGAACAGGGAAGGCAGACTTCCTTTTAGCTATGTCTTCTCTGGACCTTTTGAGGATCATGCCAAGTGTGTTTATTATCTTTTCACACTAATACGTTGTTGTAAAAGCTCCACCTGGTGATTCGGATGAGCTTGAGAACCCGTGTACATACATGTGTGCACACACCTGGCCTGAGCTGGTCCTGATGTCACAAGTTCACCTGTGCTGCTGTGTCCTTTGGTTTTGTAGAGGCACTCAACCTACAGCGGCGTTCGCCCAGCCAGCAAAGGAGTGGCCCAGCGCTTGGACCTTCCCGACCTGCCCCTCTCAGGTAAATTGTCTTCAACATGATCACTTACTTTTTTGTGGGGTTCACTTTTCTTAGCACGAACCGAGCTTAGAAAAATAGTCCATGGCGTTTATTCCAGACGATTTCAAGCTCTCAGGGTGTGTGATGAGGGGTGAGAGCCTGCTTCCTGCGCGGTGCCCTTCTCCGTCAGGGCTCCGGGGCAGCGTCAGGCTGGGGGAGCTGGGTGTGTGTGTGTGTGTGTGTGTGTGTGTGTGTGTGTGTGTGTGTGTTTTATACTGAATTTCAGGAAAACAAAAAAAAGTATTTTAAGAAAAAACTTAGATCTGATTCTGACAGTCTATTGCTTCCATAATTTCTAAAATATGACTTTTGAGATATTTTTGTCTTTGAGAATAATCCTCATCCACGTATTGTTGAAAGTCACATCTTGACAAGGAAGTGCTGGTTGTAGCTGTAGTCCTCAGTGTCACATGTTCACTCCTGCTATGCCTCCCCCGCTGAAAGCCACGCAGAGTTACGGGGCACACGGTTACAGGGCACTCAGTTACGGAGCACTCGGTTATGGGGCACTTGGTTACGGGGCACGGTTATGGGGCACTCGGTTACGGGGCACTCGGTTACTGGGCACACGGTTACGGGGCACTCGGTTACTGGGCACATGGTTACGGGGCACTCGGTTACGGGGCACACGGTTACGGGGCACTCAGTTACGGGGCACTCGGTTACTGGGCACATGGTTACGGGGCACTCGGTTACGGGGCACACGTTTACGGGGCACTCGGTTACGGGGCACACGGTTATGGGGCACTCGGTTATGGGGCACAGTTATGGGGCACGGTTACAGGGCACACGTTTATGGGGCACTCAGGTACAGGGGACCCAGGAGTGGGGCTGCTGGGTTTGAGCCCGGCACTTCCACCTGCAGCCTGGCTGTGGCCATGTTATGCCACCTCTTTGCGGTGCTCCCTCCTCTCCAAAGTGCAGAGAAGGCTGTCTGCCCAGTAGACGGCTGCAAGGGGTGAGTGGACTTGGCCCCGGGGCCTAGTGCTGCAGCACGGTCGCTCTTGTCACCGGGCCCGCTGTCTCTGCACATCGGCTCACCTGCAGGACAGAGACCTTAGCAGCATGTGAAGGTTGTCCGGACTACACACCTGAGCCAATTATCTCTGTGTCTGCGTGGCCACTGTTGTGAGGAAGCAAAAATGACAAGAACACTAACTGGCTATTTACTAGTGCCTATCGGAAGCAGAGAAAGCCAGATATCGGTCACATAGGTAGAAGTCCTTTGCTCTTAAGATAGAACTTCTGTAACATGGTGTGAATAAAAGTACATTCCTACTGCACTTCTTTTGGATCATGGTCACACGTGGACAGATTTAATTCTGAAAATAGTTGTTTTTATGAGATAAGTTTCACTCTTTGTAAATTCTTTTACCTTACTGCCTTATTTTTTCCCTTCTGAGTTCTGTTTTCTTGTTTATGGAATTAAGGATTTTAGACTGAGATAAATACTGACATCGAGAATTTCAGGTTACCTGGGCATGTGCACTGCACTGACATGTGAGAGACGCAGCCCTATGGAGACAGGGCCACACTGATTTTAAATGGCTCCAGGACCAGGATGCGAGTTTTCCTCATTTTCTCCCCCAGTGTGGCCTTTCGGTCATGAGGCTGGTGATTGCTCTGATTCACAGCTTCATAAATAAATGATAAAGGTTTACAAAGGATTTCGCTTCATAGTAATGATGCCAGGAAGAAGGGAATGGTGACCAAGGACCAGTGGGTAGTCCAAGGTTGGCAAAGTGAGAAAAACAGAGAAGAGGTGAGTGAGGCCCAGAGCAGGTTGCTATTCCTGTGCCAACCGAGTGACCCTCTGAGGAATGGAGGGAGGTCAGAGCAGAGCACTGGGCGCCTGCCGGCTTGCCTTCTGCACGCGCTGAGCGGTGTGACGGGAGCAGCTTGCCTGCAGGCACAGTGCTGGGCGTCATAGGCACGTGTGGCTTTAACTGTGGTAAATACCTATGACATAGCATTTATTATCTTAACCATTTCAAGTGTAGTAGGTGAGCTTTTGGTCACAATATTTGTGTCTTTTCCGTTCTTCCAGCCTTAAAATTCCCATTTGTGTAGAGAAAGCCTTCTAATTGACCAGGTAAATGCTGACGCTGAGACCACAGCAGCCATTGCCTCCGAGTGACTAGTTCGTTGGCAACGCCCCGCTCCCCACCTGGCACTGTCTGCCCCACCTGGCACTGTCTGCCGGGTGCTTCTGTTTACTATCCAAGAAGGATTACATGTGAAAATTGCTTGCTTTTAGGCTGGACAACACTGAGTCATCAGAAACTGTAGAAATGGGATTAATGTGTGTTTTTGTTGTTTTCTTTAGTGGTGTAAACACTGTTTTTCCCTGCTCTTCCAGCTCCCCATAATTGGTGGCTGTTAGGTATACAAATAGTATTTTCTTCCACAACTATTTAAGGTGCCCAAGGAGGTGACTGAGGGTTCGCCTGTGGCACTGAGCAGGTTGCTTCATTCTCTGAGCTCCCCTTTCCTTTGTAAATACAAACTAGACAGCCCAGAATGTTCTCCCGCCGGATGCCTTGGGGCCCATTAAGAAATGCCAGCTGGAATCAGCCTGTTTTGTTACCTGTTTTGACTCAGACGAATGTGACACCAGAGAGGAGCCTGAAAAGACTTCCTTTTGCTTCTTTTTAGAAAGTCAGGCTTTTTCACCTGTGAAATAATTGTCGTTCTTGGTTCCCAGCTCTGCCTGCTGCCACCTGTGACCTGATGGTCCCTTAGGCACCTTCCCACCAGCCCCCTCTCAGATGCCCATCAGTGAAAACCGAGTACCGGCCTCAAGGACAGAGCTGGCTTTGTGGGCATTGACCTGTGCAGTGGCACAGGCTCTTGATAAGGGCGCAGGCCCAGCGCTCTGGTGCGTCTTGAAATTCTGAATGATTTCTAAAAGGGGATAATTTGGCATTAGTCCCTTTGAATTATATAGTCATCCCTGCCTGAGCAATCCTTTCCAGAAAAGATCACTTCCCTATTTGCATTTTTATTGCTTATCCAGAAACTATATCTGTTATCTATTCGTATTGGGAATAAAAGGAGAATTGTACTGTACAAACTCAGGTACCACGTTTTAAAAAGTGCGATGACCAGTCAGACCCTGTCCTTCGGGAGTAGTGATCGTGTTGTTGTGCACACAGGTCTTCTAAAGGGAAGAGCTGACGACCTGAAGCCAGACCCTTACCTCCGCAAGAGCCCCTCCCTGGAGTCGCTGAGCAGGCCCCCGGCCCTGGGCTTCGGAAGCACGAGGCTGCTGAGCACGTCCACCGGGGGCTTGAGGCCACACAGCAAACTCAGGTACCACGTTATAAACAGTGAGAAATCGGATAGACAGTGGGCCGATGCCCTTGGGTCTTCCTTCGTTTATGCCTTTTGTTACAGAATTTACCAGGCAACCAAAAAATACACAGGAGTACCCGGAGATACAGGAAAACCCATTTATATCCAGATGTACTAGTACCGTGACTCAGGGGAGCCTGTTTCCAAATTCTGAGAAAACCAATATGGAAGAAGTTTTCTTTTTATACCCTTTGGCTTCTTTGTCCTCCAAATAAGGATCAGACTTCCGGACCTTTCGCGGGCTTTGCAAAAAGCCCCATGTGTTGGGATGGCGCCAGCACTGATAACCCCCTCTGGGGGTTGTGTATGGTTCATGGTTTATGGCCTCTGTAAAATCTAAGTATTTAGGTAAATAGGTCTTGCAAGACCAAGTAATTAGGGAAGGGGCAGTGACTAGATTATAGGCTAACAGGAATGTGCATTAAGGATATTGATTAGCTAGGTACAGAGTCAGGCTGCTAGCTCCCTCCCCCCCAAAAAATGTCTTATTTTCCTCATCATTCCCTGCCCCCCCTTGATCCTCAAGCTGATTTTCAGCCTTGGGGATTCAATAGAAGACTCAAAGCTAGGGAGTATGGTGTTCAGCAACTTGAGTTTTTTTCATTTTTATTGCCCAAGGGATTGTGCTGGCAGTCCAGAGATCTGGTCTGGAGTAACATCTGAGGCTTCAGGGCTTATTGACTCTCTCTATTATTTGTTCTAAAACCTGTTGGCTTTCTTAGAGGAAGGGAGAGGGAGTCTATACAGGTTTCTTCATTTTCGGCTTCAGAGCAGTTGGAGTGGTGAGAAGCACGTCATTCCTCATCACTTAATGGTCACTGTACTTCTACACATATTTCCTGGATGAAAACAGTTAAGACCCAGTGCCTGCCTTCAGCAAGGGAGAGGCTCTGCACAATAGGTGCAGAGTGACGTGAGGGCTGTGGGACAAGGAGCTAGCTGGTGCTCGGTGCTGCTGTTGGACCAGGAAATCGGGGAGAGGAAGCAGCAGTTCTGCCGGCGCCTGCAGGGGTCCGCGCTCTGGCACGAGCCGGGACGTGGTGTTAGTCAGTGAGACTGGACCGCCGGCTGCAGTGGTTGGGGAGTCGGGCGCATGTGTGGTAGGCTTTCCGCCAGTATGGGCTGGGAGGTGGGTCCTTAGGACGTCACACCAGGAAAGGCTGATGGGAGCCACAGTGCAAAGCCCAGCATCAGATGCTGGCACTCGTTTTGGTAAAGCAGTGGGAGCCACCAAGTGTGTGGAGGTCTGGTTTGGATGTGTGTAGTGGTAGTGGGGCAGTAAACAGTGGCTGCAAGAAATGGGAGGGGTATTGCTAAGGCTGTTTAGCGGGTGCTTCAGCGGGAGCTGAGGGCTGGAGTGGGCGATGGAGTGGGCAGAGACCGCCGGGTGGGCACGAAAGGCTGTCTTTGCTATCACAAATCTGCCACCGCCTCCCCTCCGTCATGTCCTGCTTCTCCGCGTGGAGTCAGCCTCTGGAACACTGAGTGCTTCCTGTGCAGCCGTGTCAGACACCTCCGCGTGGGTCCACATTCCACCCGTCTCCGGTTCTCCTCAAGCTAGGCCCCCGCCCCGCCCCCCCATGTGCAGAATGTCCCTGCCCCTCAGTCAGCAAAGCCTGTTCTTCCTCTGCCTTTGCAGCTTGATGCAGGCGCTTCTGATGCCGCCAAGGTTCCAGCCGCAGGGTGTGCCTTGCGGCCTTGAACTCCTGAGCACCTCTCCTTCCAGGGCAAACTGTGCATAAGGTTTCACTAACACCTGGGGGCATCAGCACCCCCTTTCTTCGCCTGAGGCATCTCCCACTCATTTGGGTGTTTAATTCACTGTGCATAGCAGCATGCCTTCGCCCTTATTAAGACTGTAATTTAGTGGATCTTAAATTTTTTGTGTTACATTTTTATGTCATTCTCAACTTCTTGTGTTGTGGTACACCCATTGCATTTCCCTCAGTAAATAGGTAGATGTTAAAAATAAGCCGAAACCGGTTTGGCTCAGTGGATAGAGCGTCGGCCTGCGGACTGAAAGGTCCCAGGTTTGATTCCGGTCAAGGGCATGTACCTGGGTTGCGGCCACATCCCCAGTAGGAGATGTGCAGGAGGCAGCTAATCGATGTTTCTCTCTCATCGATGTTTCTGACTCTCTCTCTCTCTCTCTCTCTCTCTCTCTCTCTCTCCCTTCCTCTCTGTAAAAAATCAATAAAATATATTACAAAAAATAGGTAGATAGCTCGACTGGTATGGATCAATGGTTGAGAGTCGACCTATGAACCAGGAGGTCACAATTCAATTCCTGGTCAGGGCACATGCCCAGGTTTTGGGCTCGATCCCCAGTAGGGGACATGCAGGAGGCAGCCAATCAATGATTCTCTCTCATCATTGATGTTTCTATTTCTCTCACCCTCTCCCTTCCTCTCTGAAATCAATAATAAAAAAAATTATAAAAAACAAACAAACAAAAGAACAGGTAGGAAAATGAGTATACAGAATTGGCTATCTTAGGAGTAATGGCTTTTTAACAGACATTGCAACTACCATTATTAATATTATAAAAGGATTTTTTGAAAGTCTGAGTAAGTTCAGCTCTTGCCATATCTTTGGGTGTAGTCATAATTTGGGCCAAATAAATGAAGGCATATCATTCAGAGGTTTAATTTAAAGCTCCAGGTATTAAATATCAGTCTTGTTTATGTGCAAGAGATTGAAATAATCAAAACAGGTTTTAAGGACCAAAATTAGTGCTATTCTGAAATGGGTCTTTTATACTTTATTTTATTTTTTCCAGTTGCTCTTTTCTTTGTGCCAGAACTGCATACAAAAAGGCTATTTGTGTATTAATATGCTATTTTTACTATACCCTTAATCGTGAAAGCTTAAATTAGTGAAATTAATTAGTTACTTATTTTTATATTCATGTCACTGAGACAAACCAATGGCAGGATACAAATTACCTTGGAAGTTCTCATCCTATTATTAATTTTTTTGCAATCTTATCTAGGTAGCTCTGTTTTTAAAAGAAAACTGTTTGGTAAATGTTTAGTCATCCATTTATACAGAAACTCTTTCCCAAATACTCATTCCAGTCTTCCCTCGTTTGTCAGGCCTAGACATTCATCTCTAGGAAATGGAGTAAGCCCAGGCCAGGCACAGCAAACACAGGCAGCATCACCAGAACTTCATAGCTAACAGAAACTTGTGGGTTTGAGTTTACAGATGTGTCAAATAGAAGGAAAGGCAGGCATCACATTATACAAGAAAACTTTAACTCAAGTATAAAGTTTTCCTTAAAACCTCCCTACCTTGATGCAGATTGTCACAGTCTAGATCTAGAACAGCCGTGGGCAAACTACGGCCCACGGGCCGGATCCGGCCCATTTGAAATGAATAAAACGAAAAAAAAAAAAGACCGTACCCTTTTATGTAATGATGTTTACTTTGAATTTATATTAGTTCACACAAACACCCCATCCATGCTTTTGTTCCGGCCCTCCGGTCCAGTTTAAGAACCCATTGTGGCCCTCAAGTCAAAAAGTTTGCCCACCCCTGATCTAGAATCATCCCATTACTCCTTTTAAATCATGTATAATATCTTTATTAAATATTGGATGGATACAAAATAATAAAATATGTGTAAGGTATAAGGAATATCAACCCGATGGAGAGCAACCTGGACACCACCTTCCAGGCTCAGGAAAAGGAAATTAACACTTTTGAACTTCCCATCAGCCCCTGCCATTTGCAGCACCTCCTGTCCCTTCCTCGCCCTCCTCCAAGGTCACCACCATTCTGAACTTTGTGTGTTTTTCTTTACAGTTTCTCCATGTATTTTGTGTACCCAGACAATACAAATAGTATATCAGTTAAATTGCATATTTAAAATTTATTTATTTAATCCTCACCTGAGGATATTTATATTATTGATTTTTAGAAAAAGAGGACGAGAGAGAGAGAGAGAGAGAGAGAGAGAGAGAGAGAGAGAGACCAATGTTGAGAGAAACCAACGTGAGAGAGTTTTGCCTCCCATACTAGCCCCAAGCGGGCATCAAATCCAAAATCTAGATATGTACCCTGACCAGGAATCAAACCCATACTCTTTTGGTGTCTGGGATGATGTTCCAACCAACTGAGCCACCTGGCCAGGGCATATTTGCAACTTTGGAAACATAAAAACATTGTTGGAGTTTCTTAATTCAAAATGTTCTTGCTATTCATTCAAGTTATTACATACATCTGTAATTCATTGGGTTTTTATTGCTATATAGTATTCTATTCTGTAAATATCCCCAGTTTATCCATTTTCCTGATGATGTACATTGGTTGTTTCCAGTGTTTGCTATTATAAGAAGTGCTGCTGTTGTTACCAGAGATTGGACTTCGGTTCAGGAACCTCGGTACTTGAGTTCTGGCTAAGAAAGAATTCAGAGCCAAGACTCAAACTGTAAGAGGAAGTTTATTTAGACAATCACAGAGGCAGAATAAGTGAGCTGTAGAAGGGGCAGGAAACAAGTTACAGAGGCAGACGAAGGGCCCTTGGAGCTCAAGGAGGAGAGAGGCAAGGAAACCAGTGGGGAAACCAGTGCTCCCTAGAGAGGGCCTTGCTGGTCCTCCATCCTAAGGGCTTTCAGGGGAAGTCCCAGGGGAGGAGCTCAATAAATATTTGTCACCTTTCCAGGTGTGCCCTTTCAGGGTCATGGTCTCCACTGATGGGTTGGCACCAGGGCAAGGGGTCATTTGTCATTGTAGCTGGTCCTAAGGTCAGTCACTTGTCTGGTTTTGCTGCTTTTCTGGGCCTGGAGCAGAAACACAACTGATGTTATCCCTAGGGGTTAACGCTAAGGGATTGGTCATGCAAGGGCCCACACGGAGTTGCATGAAGCCACTTTTTGGCCTCTTGTTCCTCCTCCAAGGGGGTCTACGCATGATTAGTGACATGCCACGGGAGGAAAGGTCAGGGGAGGGTCCGAGCGGCATGACCAGGGATATGCTGGGGAGGAAAGTCACTTGGGGGTGAGGTCCTTGTTTTCCCAGTTTGCCTTTGCTAGGCACCGGGGCCTTTCTGCCCTGGAGACCTTCTGTACCGGGCCCATTGTCCTTGCTCTCCTCGTGCCTGTCTGACTGCCCACCACACTGCTGTGAACATCTTGTGCCGTGGTGATGCACACGCCGAGGAGTAAATCCTGCTGCTCTCACGTTGTCGCTGCGACAGTTGACACTCCAGAGAGGCCCTGCCCTATCCCTGCTCTCCTGCACGCGGTGCCGGGAAATCGCGGGCTGTTCCAGTGGGATGGGAATATAATCCCCCTTCCCTGGCTGCCTCATGGAAGAAACCGTGTGACCTTAAGTCCCTTTCAGTATTTGGGAATTTTAGGCAGCATAACATTGCCGTAGACGTTTATAGGAAAATCGAGGACGGGCGCTTGAGCCCTTGCTCCTGGAAGATCACTTCCTGTGGTAAATGGGGCTCAGAGTTGAGTGACTGCACCAAGAACGGAGGAGCAGGCGAGTCTCCTGTGGAGTTTGAAAGCCCCCTTTTGAGTAATGGTTACAGACTTGCCTTTCACCTCCATTCCCAGCATCTCCCCACGCAGCCAGTCCAGTGTTTTAAATGCCCTTCTCACCTTCCTGTTAGGTGACACGCAGACGTAAGTGGGGCCCTGCCACGCGGGTTTTTCTGTAGGTATCTTTCATTAAAATGATACCGTACTTAAGTAAATAAGTAAAAGGCTAGATGGCAAGAGCAGCAGGTGGACATAAACATTTTTAAAAACCTATTTATAGACTTCTAATAGTCAAGAAAGACAATCTTATTTTTCTTTCATACCCTGAGACATAAAAATGTATTGCTAACGTGACTGATTTGGTTGTTTTTCTTTGGAGCTTACTGAAATGACCTAGACTCCTGCCTTTCTAATATGATTACTTATTTCTTACCTAGTTGAGGGCTCTAAACATTAGCACCCTCTCTTTACTGTGCGCTCCTCTCTCTAACCAGTGTGGAAAGGAGAGACCCTCTGGCTGCGCTGGCCCGGGAGTACGGCGGCTCGAAGCGCAATGCTCTGCTGAAATGGTGCCAGAAGAAGACAGAAGGCTACGCGGTAAGGGGTGTGCACCTGCTTCCCAGCAGCTCTGCCACTAGCCGTCCAAGCCCGTGTGTGTTCTGTGTATTCCTGTGCTCGTCTAGGCCAGTGTGCGTGGCGTTGCCATCCGTCAGGGCTGCCAGGGTTGCTGTTGTGCGCGCCCAGAGGTTTCCA
This sequence comes from Myotis daubentonii, assembly GCF_963259705.1. Lineage (NCBI taxonomy): Eukaryota > Metazoa > Chordata > Mammalia > Chiroptera > Vespertilionidae > Myotis > Myotis daubentonii. Next base: position 5,253,479 of record NC_081855.1, read on the forward strand.
GACGGAGGCCGGTGGGGTGGGAGCCAGTCTGCACTCCAGCGACCTCGCCGCATCCTGAAGTGCAGAACTGCGTGTCCTGTGGAAGGGCTCCTCCTCTTTGCTCAGAGGAGAGGTACCCTCCCCAGCAGCACCCAGCAGGCCGCTCCGACCTAAGGCACAGCTTTCACGGAATCCTCTTCCCAAAAGGGACCCTTTTCCTAATTCCCATCGAGGTCCTGCCTCGCTGAGCCCTCAGCATTTCTCTGCTAAGAGTTGTTTGCATTTAGTTTAGGAATTTCCGTTTACCAGGACAGTGTTTTCTGTGAAAGTTAGACAAGAAAGTAATATCTGATGTAATGTAAGCTTTTTTATCAGGAGCCGTCATACACAAAGATAAAGTGCATCAGCACAGTTTCGTGAACAGCCTCACTCACATGCGGAAATCCAGCACCGCCCGTCCCCAGCCCCTCCCAACGCCGGACACAGCTGTCCCCCGGTTGTCTCCCTCGGAGCTTTCTACAAAAGCACGCACCCCTACGTGCTAATTTAGTTTTGCCTGCATTTGAACTTTATAAAGTGAAATTTTAAACTGTAATATTGCACCTGCCATTTTGGGAGGATTTTGTATTTTAATGATCAGATGATCAAAATGAGATTTCTGCTCCACCATTGGTGGGGGTGTGCATGAATGCCGCCTCTGGGGAGGGAAGTATGTGTCAGGAATCTCAAAAATGAGTATGCCCTTTAGCTCAGGAATCGTGTTTCAAGAAAGTAACTGTGAATGCCTATGAAGATAGAATTTTGAACAAGTTGATTATAGTTTTATTTATTTAAAGTTATTTTTTAAAGAACTGGAAATAATACAGATTTCTAACTATAGGGGAATCAAGCTTAAAAATCTTGCTTTGTGCAAATACATTTAAAGGAACGAGAAAAAGTGTGCCCATTATATTAAGTCAACAGATTCTAAAGCAGTATATTATGCTTCCAATTCTGTAAAAGTAATTTATCTAAATGTTATACTAACATGAACAGCGGTTATCACTGGATGAGTACTTAAATTTTATTCATGCTTTCCTGTGAATTTTTCATTATCTGCAATGAACATGTAAGTTTTTAACAGAAAGAAATATTTTAATTGCAACTTTTTAAAGGAAAAAAGCCAGACCCAAAAGGTTACATACCATATGGTTTCCTTTATATGAAATGTCCAGTGTGGGCAAAGTAAATTAGAGGCTGAGGGAGGGAGGCCAGGAAGTGACTGGGCACAGGGTTTCTTTAGGGGTGATATAAATGTTCTGGAATTAGTGATGTTGGTTGTATGACCTGTGACTGTACTAAACACTACTGAATTGTACATTTTAAAAGGGTAAACTCACCTGGCTGGCATGGCTATGAACCAGGAGGTCACGGTTTGATTCCCGGTCATGACACATGCCCGGGTTGTGCACCGGGCCTCTAGTACAGGATAATTAAACCAGATCTTTCTGAGGAAACTTTGAAACTGGAAGAACAAGGCACCTTAAGGCATCACAGTGTGCAGAACGGGCTTGGGGGCCTGCAGGGTAGGCCCGTCCACCTCTCTGCTGGCCACTTCATAGCCATGTGGCAAGTCAATTTTTATAACAGCATCTTTTTAATTAAACTATAAACATAAATGACTGATAAAACTTTTTCAGAAAAAGTGACACTTTCCCTAATAATGTCCTTACCCTGATTTGCACATACTATAACTCAGAATCTTTTCACTTTGGCCTGGCCCATCTTTTTAAAGACTGTAAAAATGAATGTTTTATATCATCAGAGCTCTGCCACTTGAGGTAATGAAATAGAGGAATGTCTGGTACACTGGATTTAAGTCCTGCAACCACACGTTTCATAAATGAGCTTGATTGGAGCACAGCCACCTGGTCGCTCACTCATTGCCTGTAGCTGCTTTTATACTGCAACTGTACGGGAGTGTAAAACTATAACCTTTAAAGCCAAAACTCTCCTCTACCTGGGCCTGTAGGGAAGTTGACTGGCCCCTCCCTTAGATAAATATGTGCACAGTATCTCCTGTTGTTCACATCACATTTGGTTCTTGCATCTCTGATTGTAAGAAGCAAATGTTCAGATAGCAAGAGACTTAAAAATTTATCTGAATTCGTTTGGTTTCTGTTGCAAGAAATGGTCTAGGAGGGGCTAGCGCTCACAAAGGCATAAGTAAGTTATCTTGGAACCTGCTTTTAGCCAATTAGCTAGGAGCTACATATTCTTCCCTGTTAGAGAAAAAAGCAGCCTTTGTATTCTTCAAAGCAAATCTTATTTTGCATCTGGAAAGAGCACCCATGTAGCTGGCCAAGTTCTGTTTTTCTGTCTCCGCGTTCCCACAGGCGAGCACTCGCACATGCGCGTCCAAGGGCAAGCGGCCTGCGCGGTGCAGGCCATTTGGGGCTCTAGTTGTTTTCTTTCTGGAGACAGGCCCCTTGAGAACTACATGCACAATTCAAAGAATGTAAAATGCTTTGTTTTCTTTATTGTCATGAAAGTGGTTCTCTTCTGACCTCATCATAAAGATAGATTCTCAGTAAACGTGAATGTCCTTACTGGCCTCTACTCTGCTGAGGCCCCTTTTCACCCACCGTCTCAGCTTCTGCAGCTGCTTATGACACACAGTGATTTAAGCAGACATTTTATTTATGTAGACACTTTATTTATTTTTTGTATTTTTATTGAGTTCAGAGAGGAAGGGAGCGGGAGAGAGAGATAGAAACATCAGTGTTGAGAGAGAATCATTGATTGGCTTCCTCCTGCATGCCCCACACAGGGGATCCAGCCCACAACCCGGACATGTGCCCTGACCAGGAATCAAACTGTGACCTCCTGGTTCATAAGTCAACGCTCAACCACTGAGCCACGCCAGCCGGGCTGTGTAGACATTTTATTTATTTATTTTTTTAAATATATTTTACTGATTTTTTACAGAGAGGAAGGGAGAGGGATAGAGAGCTAGAAACATCGATGAGAGAGAAACATCGATCAGCTGCCTCCCGCACACTCCCCACTGGGTATGTGCCCGCAACCAAGGTACATGCCCTTGACCGGAATCGAACCTGGGACCCTTGAGTCCGCAGGCCGACGCTCTATCCATTGAGCCAAACTAGTCAGGGCTGTGTAGACATTTTAAATGGCACGAGTTATTGTCGTATATGCTAAGGCAAGTAGAGTTTATTTGGAAAGTAAAGATGAAAGGCTTTATTTCGCAAGCTGTGGTGGACGTACCATCAGCTCTTGGCAATCCATAAATCCACTCAGCTGTATCTCCTGAGCCCCATGCTTATGAACCCCTTTCCCATTCTCCGTTGTATGTGCACGTATGAAGCTGTGAGGAATACTAAAGGGTGTGGAAATACCAGTGAAGTTGTTACACAGCGGACGGGGGAGATCCTCCCACCTTCCTCTGTGGCACAGGCCAGAGGAGCAGCCCTCACGGGCGTGCACAGCTTGAGCTGACCAGTCCGCCTCTTCCCAAGAGTTTGGAAGGAGAACTGGGAGCATGTGAAACTCAAAGGCTAACACAGGCCAAATAAACAAGGTTTAAGTGTATGTGGGCCGCAAAAAACCAAAAGCTTCAATTTTCATAGAAATGTAGGTTTATTTCAATAGAAACCTGCTGAATACAAAGGGCTGAAATAAATGAGTCATCATTAACATAAAATAATAGAACATTTTAATAAAAATTAATATTTTTTTGAACATTAACTTACCAGACACCGAATAACTGCACAAATTAATAAGTGTAACGCAAATAAACCTATTTTTCTTGTTCTCCGAAAATGAAATATTTCCTGTTGCGCACACCAAACAAGTCAGTCCAAGACTAATGACGTGGCCATCGGCTGCTAAAATATTTGCTGCTAGTATTAGTGGAGAGAAATGGTGCACCTGCACATAAGGTGTGTAAGGGGAATGAATGCAACACGATTATAGTAATCAGTCATTAGCGAACGTTGTAGTTTGTATTTTAATAACTAGAGGCCTGGTGCACGAAATTTGTGCATGGGTAGGGTCCCTGGGACTGGCCGGCGATCAGGGCGATCAGGGCCGATCAGGGCCTTCCAGCTGCTGGCCAGGGCCTTCCTTCATTCCGCACTGCCCCCTGGTGGTCAGCACACGTCATAGCGAGTGATCGAACTCCTGGTCAAACTCCTGGTCAAACTCCCAAGGTGACAATTTGCATATTAGGCTTTTTAATATATAGATGATGTATAACTGGATATTGTAAAAATTAAGTTATGAAATTTTTATTAAGATGTTTCTTACATACCATTATGTTGGCCATGGGCCATGAGTTTGACATGCTTGGTCTAGAACAGGGGTGGGCAAACTTTTTGACTCGAGGGCCACAATGGGTTCTTAAACTGGACCGGAGGGCCGGAACAAAAGCATGGATGGAGTGTTTGTGTGAACTAATATAAATTCAAAAGTAAACATCATTACATAAAAGGGTACGGTCTTTTTTTTTTTTAGTTTTATTCATTTCAAACGGGCCCGATCCGACCCGCGGGCCGTAGTTTGCCCACGGCTGCTCTAGAACATAGGACTCAGAGGCTGTTGGCAGCTTATTTCTCTACAGGAGAGTGAGTGACAGGCCTGAGATGGCTGTCCTCACAGAGGCTGTTTTCAGCGTCGGCCTTGATTGGCATCTGCTAACTTGGGTTTTAGGAGGGTGTCCACCACTCCCAACACGATGAGAGCGGCACACTGGGCCTGACTGGGTGGCACAGGGCGTGGTTTACGCAGAGCACCAGTCTCACCGGGAGGCAGTCTCTCCAGCTCGGCTGCCCTTGGGCGGGTGCTCGGCTGGTGCTGGGATGTCCCTTTATGCCTCTGTCTCTCGCTGTCTTTGATCCTGTGTCCATGTCCTATTCTTTCCTTTCTTGTTTTGGTTCCTCCAGTATCTTCCTGAGAAAGGACTCATGGAAGATAAAAGTTTATGACTTTGCATCTTTATTTATCCTGACACTTGATGGACTCATTGGATAAAATGTTTTAGGCCATAAAGTATTTTCCTTTATAATTTTGTAGGCGTTGCCCCATTGCCTTTTAGTTTCCAGTGTGGCAGCAACAACAGAATCATCCCAGTCCTTTGTGTGTAATGTGGTGTCTCCAGGGCTTGCAGGCGACCCTGGCTGGTCCACATTCTAAAACTCCAGGGCGATGGGCCTCGTCCGCCAGGCCCTCGCTGCACCTCCTCAATAAGATAACTCATGACTTAGTTTTCTTAAATGATTTTGTTGGTGATTTCTACTGTTTTCTTTCCGGAACTCCTCCTAGCCTGGTCCTCTAATTATATCTCTTTTCAACTTTTTTCCGTTTCTTTGTTTTGCAGTTTTGTTTGAGACACTTCCTTAACTTCATCTTTCCAAATCTATTAAATGTTTTATTTCTGCCATCATGTTCTTGTATCATTTTAATTTTTAAATCTTTAATTGTGGTAAAATAAACATAACAAAATTTACCATCTTAACCATTTTTAAGTGTACAATGCACTAGTTCTAAGGATACTCACATTGTTTTGCAACAATCTCTAGAACTTTCTCCTCTTGCAAAACTGAAACTCTGTACCCATTAAGCAACAACTCCCCGTTCCCTTGACAACCACCATTCTACTTTCTCTTTCTATGAAGTTGACTACTTTAGGCACCTCATATATATGGAATCATACAGTATTTGTCCTTTTGTGACTTGCTTATTTCACTGAACATAATGCCCTCAGGGTTCATCCATGTCATAGCACATGTCAAAATCTTTTTTTAATCCTCACTGAGGATATGGTTTTGATTTTTAGAGAGAAAGAAGAAGAAGGAGAGAGAGAGAGAGAGAGAGAGAGAGAGAGAGAGAGAGAGAGAGGTTAGAGAGATACATCGATTGGTTGCCTTCTGTGTGCACTCCAGCAGTATCGAACCCACAGCCTAGCTTTAGCCCTGACCAGGAATCAAGCTTTTGGTGTACAGGATAACACTCCAACCAACTGAGCCAATCTGCCAACTTTACCTGGAAGTCTCAGAATTTGTTAGACCTTAAACGTATTAACTCTCAGCCCTGACTGGGTGGAGTGTCATCCCACACACCAAAAGGTAGCAGGTTCAATTCCCAGTCAGGGCACATACCATTTCAGGTTTGATCCCAAGTTGGGGTGCATATGGGAAGCAACCAATCAATGTTTCTCTCTCTCTCTCTCTCTCTCTCTCTCTCTCTCTCTCTCTCTCTCTTTCTCTCTCTCTCTTCCTTTCTTTCTAAAAAAGAAAACAACAACAAAAAAACAAAAAAAAATACCAATAAGAAACATAGCCTTGCCCTAGCCAGTTTGGCTCAGTGGATACAGCATCGTTCTGTAGACTGAAGGGTCCCAGGTTTGACTCCGGTCAAGGGCACATGCCTGGGTTCGATCCCCAGTGTGGGACTTGCAGAAAGCAGCCAATCAATGATTCTGTCTCATTATGGATGTTTCTATCTCTCCCTTTCTCTTCCTCCCTGAAATCAATAAAAAAATATATTTAAAAAAAACACATATCCTTGAGTGAGGATTTAAATATATATGTACAAATACATACATATACATATACATATACATATACATATACATATACATATACATTAGGGGCCCATTGCACAAATTTGTGCACCTTGAAACGAACTGTGGGCCGCGAGGCTGGGGTGAGCATAGGGGCGGGGCTTGGCCCATCCTCCATGCCCCCACCCTGCCCCTCCCACCATGGCCCCTGGTCCCCTGTCTGCCAGCAGCTCTGCTCCCACTGCCGCCACTCCCACGTGCTGATGGTGCCGGCCCCACTCGCACCCACTGACGGTGTGGAGCGATTGGGGCCGGTGCCAGCAGCGGGTGCGAGTGAGGCCTGGGGCTGTCAGTGGGTGCGAATGGCAGCGGCTGCCCCGATCACTCCTCAGGAGCAGGGGGAGGCGGAGAAGCCCTCAGGGGCGATTGGGGCTGGCAGCTGTGGCTCACACCCATTGACAGCTCTGAGCGATCAGGACCAGCTCCAGCGCCGGCTCTGGGTGCGAGCGCCGGGCAGGACCATGGCGCACAGGAGCAAAGAATTTTCAGTAACCACCAGATGCTCTCCCCGATGACAGCCACCAGCCTTGATCTGGCGCCCCATTCACCTGCTCCACTATCCTGCCCCTGCCAACACCCGCCATGTTCCGCGCACGCCCCCTGGTGGTCAGCACACGTCATAGTGACTGGTGGTTCAGTTGTTCCACCGTTCGGTCTATTTGTATATTAGCCTTTTTAAAAATATATAAATATTCCCCAACTTCTCCCGAATATTCTGAATCTTTATTGATTCAGAGAGGAAGGGAGAGGGAGAGAAATACAGAAATATCAATGATGAGAGAGAATCATTGATCAGCTGTTGCCTGCATGTCTCCCACTGGGGATTGAGCCCACAACCCAGGCATGTGCCCCTGACTGGAATCGAACCCAGGACCCTTCAGTGCTCAGGCCAACACTCTATCCACTGAGCCAGACCAGCTAGGGCATATTAGCCTTTTATTATATAGAATATATAGATATACATATATTTTTTAATCCAGAAATAGGACAGTCGTATCAGATTACTTTTGGCATTTGTTGAGCAATCCATAAGGTGTTTTCTCTTTTAACCCATTTATGAACTATGTATGTATTACATTATATGTTAATTTCCTCGTTGAGGAACCATTCTTAGATTCCTGGGGGCAGAATTCCAACTTAGTCATTGTACGTGCTATCTAGTATGGCATATTGTTCCTGGGGGAATCTCTGCTAGTAATAAAGGGACTTGCTTTTGCTTGGTTTAGGTGTGAATGAAGTTTTGTGTTAATAAGACCTGATTTTTTTGGTTATAATGTTAGCAAGCAAAAAAAACCAACCAAACAAACCCTATCACGTGGACATAGCAAAAAAAGTTCAGTCGTGTTTGCCTCCTTCTCCAGCACGCCTGGGGGATCGGCTCTCTGCCAGGAGGTACCTGTCACACTCTGGGGCACAAGACTCTGACGCTGCCTCTGAGAAATGGCAGCCTGGACTTTCCTGAAATTTTGCCTGGGAGAAGTTGGGGAACCTCTCATTTAGAAGTTTCTATTTTGCCTGGCCAGTGTGGCTCAATGGTTGAGCATCAACCCATGAACCAGGAGGCCACAGTTCGATTCCCAGTCAGGGCACATGCCCAGGTTGCAGGCTTGATCCCCAGTAGGGGGCATTCAGGAGGCAGCCGATCAATGATTCTCTCTCATCATTGATGTTTCTCTCTCTCCCTTTCTCTTCCTGTCTGAAATCAACAAAAACATATTTTTAAAAAATGGAAGTTTCCTGTTACCGAGAAGTGACGGCTTACATTTTCCTTGAACCGCATGCCCTTTGTATGAATAAGCCTTTGCAAGGACCGCCTAGTTACACGGAGGGAACGCGGGTCCCACGTGGTGTCCCGGGACCCAGCACGCATGACCCAGACGGCCGGCGCTGTTGGTGAGGCCCGCTGGGCCCGAGGGGGGCGTCAGTGTGTGGCCAGCTGATCCATTGACATCCGAGTGAGGTGCGTTGAAGTCTCTTCCTTTGATTGTGTTTTTTGTCAAAACATTTCATTTCTAAGAGTTTTTGCTCTAGATATTTTGAAACCAGACTTAAGGGTTTGTGGCTCTTACATTTTCTTGGTAGGTTTTACCTTTTATATCGGTTAAACCATTTGACTAAAAGTGTACATGTTTATACTGATATCACTGTCCCATTTCTGTCCGGCTTTTATCGCGTGATGCATCATTATACTTTATTCAGTCTTTCCTGCGTTGCTTGCTGTAGGTGTGCTTCTTATAGTTTAGCTTTATGTGTAACCTGAAAATTCCTCTAACAGGATTTAGCCATTCACATTTCTTGTAGCTTATTAGTGTATATTTTGTCTTATTTCAGCTACCTTATTTTATTTTTTAGTATACTTTTTTTTAAACATATTTTTAAATATATTTTATTGATTTTTTACAGAGAGGAAGGGAGAGGATAGAGAGTTAGAAGCATCGATGAGAGAGAAACATCGATCGGCTGCCTGGCTGCCTCCTGCACACTCCCCACTGGGGATGTGCCCGCAACTGAGGTACATGCCCTTGACCCGAATTGAACCCAGGACCATTCCATCCGCAGGCTGACGCTCTATCCACTGAGCCAAACCGGTTAGGGCAATTTTTTAGTATACTTTTATAACTGGTTTTCTTTTTCCTGAGTTTCTCACCTACCTGGTGAGGCATGTGGTTGAAGGTGGGGAAGCTCAGACATCCTTGCCTAAGAATCTGAGTGGCAGATGGGTGATCATGTGAAGTTTAAAGCTACAGTCAGTTCTTATCAAATTGGAGTATTCATTTTCCATCAAAATCAAAGTTTTAACATGTAGAGCTAAAGAAGCCGGTGGAATTAATGTCAGTGGCATTAGTATCTTCACCTCCCTCCGTCTCCAGAACCTTTCCATCTCCTCTGGCTGAAATTCTGTCCCCATTCAGCATACCACCGCCGCCCCCTGCCCCCAGCCCAGGCACCTTCCCTTCTGCTTCACTTCTGTGAATGTACTGATTCCAGGGACCTCATCTGAGTGGAGTCACACAGCATCTGGCCTCCTGTGTCCAGCCTATTTCACTTAGCACCGCGTCCTTGCGGTCCATCTGCACTGTAGTCCCTCAGCCATTCAGCACCCTTGTGGGTCCTCCTGGGTGAACTTACAGCAGGGCCGCCCCAGTCTCCCAGAAGCACAGCTCTGCAGACCACTCACCACCGTGGCTTTGAAACGTCGCACGGCCCTGCAGACTGAACTAGACCCATGTTTGCAGTCTGTGGGAGGGTCTCCTTTCTCACATGGGAAGGTAGCTGCTCTGTTTTTCCTCTCTGTCTCAGTGGTACAGAAGGCAGTCCCCTCCACTCCACCCCAAGCACCACTACGGGAAGGCCTGGGAGAGCAAACCCTCCATGGCCTGAAGGAAAGGGAGAGTGTTTGCTCACCCAGGACGGGGCTCCAGAGTTCTTTAAATCATAAAGTAGGCGCTGAAGGACCGGAGGTAAGAGGGGAGCAGGCAGGAAGCAGGTTGGAATGGAGGCTGGGCCTAGGCTGAGCAGGACAGCAGGGACCCCACCCCTCGCCCTGAAGGAGTGGCTGTTGGTCAGAGGCCCAGCGCCGGGCACATCTGGGAAGACCAGAATCCCGCAGGAGGGCTCAGCCCAGCCACCCTGGAGGCAGAGGGAGTCACTGACTGCTGAATTCTAAGGAAACGCTGGGGAACTGAGGGCGGGACCTGGCCAGCTTTAGAGAGAGCAGACTCCACTTACAGGTCTTGACACGAGTTAGCAGAGTCTTCTGCCTTGAGATGACTATTTAAAGGAAAAATCGGCATCCCGATGTGGCCAGGGCACACACTTTTCATGTGTGTAGAGCAGGGGTGGGCAAACTTTTTGACTCGAGGGCCACAATGGGTTCTTAAACTGGACTGGAGGGCCGGAACAAAAGCATGGATGGAGTGTTTGTGTGAACTAATATAAATTCAAAGTAAACATCATTATATAAAAGGGTACGGTCTTTTTTTTTTTTTTTTTTAGTTTTATTCATTTCCAATGGGCCGGATCCGGCCCGCGGGTCGTAGTTCGCCCACGGCTGGTGTAGAGTGTTAGGTGTCCTGCCAGCTTCAGGAAGTAAAAGCAGGTTTCCACATGGAGCCGGGTGAGAGTGTTTCTCCTGAGGCTGATTTCAGAGCTTTGTCTTCTCCCCACTCCCAACCCCCTCCCTCCCCTCTCCGGGCCATTGGCCAGCGAGGCCAGCAGCGGGCTGCAGTGTGGCGCCTCCGCCGCCAAGCCCCTCTCCGGTCCTCTGGGGCGATGGGCCCAGAGTTCGCTCAGTGCTCTCAGTCCCCCAGGACAGCATGAGGGCTATGTAAGCAGTCACAGCCTGGGAGCATCTGCAGGGTGTTTGTGCTGTTCTCTTATTCATGAAATGTTCATCTGGGAAAAGACGTTATCTAGCCACAGACGTATGACTTCAGAGACTGAATCCCGTCTTTCTGGGAAGTGGGAGGTGAAGATTGTCCAGCATAAATTAAACTTGGTCTTGGAACTACATTCTGTAGAACAAATTATTTAGTTTTCATGTGTTGTAACTGGACAGACAATGGGTCCATACTGCCTGTGACTACTCGAGCCAATTAAGCAGAGACAGGGTTGAATCATATATGAGCATTTATTCCAATATTGCCGGCAGTATGGGAGAGGAGCAGGTTAGCCACAGAAATCTGCTCTGCAGCCCTCGGTTAGCCAGCTGCTTATATGGCAAAGGGCGTGTACAGATATGAAAAGGACTAGGGGCCTTCACAGGGCTTGGTGATGTGCAAGGGCTGGGGTTACAGGGGAAACAGTTAAAGGGAGTGCCAGGTGGGCAGTGAACAGGTAAGCAGGCTGGAGGTCTGCAAAGGCCTGCGGGTGTGCAAAACGGACTGGGGAACTTCAAATGGCTGGCGACTGTGGCTTCTGCAGCTCAGTTGTTCATCTTTCCATGATGACAGGCAGCTCCAAATGGGGGGAAGGCTGCACCTCCAGGGCAGCTGCAGCCAGGGTAGAACGTGCCCTTTTTAATCAGAATAAACCAATCCTGCTAACAGAGCATGGCGCATATTTCTTACAGTTCTAGCTGGTTCCCCAGCGTTCTGTTTCTGGCCCCTTGCAGTATTATTTTCGTAGTAAGCACATCCAAAAATATGGAAGCGCTGTTTCCCTTAAAACAGATTCTCCCTTACTAAAAATATTCCAGTTGGAATGCTGGAGCATCAGAGCGTGGACAAGAACCACGCAGTTCTCTGACCTCTGTGGATCCTCCTAGGAACGTGTAGGGAGTGAGCAGCCATCATGTTGTGGGGTGGGGTGTCTAACGTACAGGTGGGGGACTCTTCGAGGCCAGTTTGGTAGAAGCCGGCGTAATTCATCCCACGTGTGTGCAGAGTCGTTACAGACGACTGGAAACAGCGTAGGCAGCCCGTCGTATCCATTCTGCGATGATCTTTACGTGACCATTAGAAGGGAGCGAAGTAGCTGATGGTGAAAAATGAGCTAGTATTTCTTGACTATTCACCATATGACAGGTGCTGCTCCAGATGCTTCCCATGTGACTTGTGCATGTAATGTGCACTGCAGTCCTGGGAGGGGCCTGCTCCATGCCCACTGTACCGGCGAGGAAACCATGGCATGAAGAGGGTATGTCAACGATCACACAGGTACAACTAGGAAGTGATCGCCAAGGTCTGTCTGGTTTCATAATCCATCTCTTAGTCTCTGAGCTTCACTCGTTCTGTGTGTTGTGAAGGCCCTATCATTAGATCTCCTAAGTGGAGGCAGAAAGCAGGATGCGTGCTACCGTTTGCATAAAAAGAGGAAGGAAGTGTGTGTGTGTGTGTTCGCGCAGAGGGGTGCTGTCCCATGTGGTAGCCCCTAGCCACATGTGGCTCCTAAGCCCGTATAAGGTGGCTTACTGAAGTTTAAATTTTACTTAATTTAAGCTAATTTTAATATTAAAATTAAATATTGGCTAGTGGCTATTGTATCAGACGATGCAGGGTAAGGCTTATATGGAAGAGTGCAAAAAATCATTGTATCTTGTGGTTCTCAAACTCTAGCAAAAGCTCTGCAGATACTGTGGTTGGAAGACAGGTTCCACGCTGCTCATTTCAAAACCACTCCTACTCGCAGCTGCTTCATTAGATGAGGAGACTGAAAGCCAGAGAGTGGGCCCTGCCTGAAGGCGCAGTCACAGCTGCTGCAGGGGCAGGCGAGGGCCTGGGAGGGGGCGAGGGCCTGGGAGGGGGCGCTAGGCAACTCCATCTCTTCCTCCCCAGAGGGATTTGCCTCTCAGCTGCCAAGGCTGTATTCAATCAGATGATCAGCTCAAAGGAAACAAAAAACAGACTTTGCAGTGTTTTCAGGCCTCCACGTTCCAGACTCAGGCTTGTCTTGCCCCGCCTGCTCCACTGTGTGGTGAGCCTGCGCCAGGGACCAGGCTGCGTGACCGTGTCTGCCCCTGGGCACCGCGCAAAGGCCAGAGGAAGCTGGTGGCTGTGGTTGCCCACTAAGCCACGATTGGCTCCACCTTCCGCCTGGAGAGCTGACCTGGGAGTTTCCTTCCTGTTTCCTTGGGTGACTGGTGAGAGATAGAGCATCTCAGCTAGGAGAAGGTGGGTTTAGGGTGCTCACGGATTACTGGGCCTAGAAAGTGGGTGATGGGATCATTCTAGGATGAGTGGAACCAGCATATCTTCATGACCTTTTTTAGAAAAAGTCAGGCAAGATGAGAGTCATGGGACCATGACCTTTTTTAGAAAAAGTAAGGCAAGATGACAAGTGAAAATAGTGAAAATGAGGTCATCAACTCAACAGAAAGGCTGTGGAGGAAAGCAGGCGGAGACAATTGCAGAAGAGTGTTTTTCCAGAATCTGGGGCGCGGCCTGGGTCTGACCTGGGGCCTGGCCGTGGCAGAGAGTCTTGGGAGCCAGGCCGAGGGGCGCAGAGGCTGCTCGGGCAGCTGTGGAGGACCCGCGTCCCCAGGCTGAGCACTCATCTGTGGGCGGCGCGAGGGCGCTGGCGTGTGTGTGGGCCTAACTGGACGGTTTAGAAGGCGTCGGACGCGGGGCAGTTGCAGCGAAACCAGACCAGGGAGGAAACGGGGGACCCCAGTGTTTGTGAGGAGAAGAAGAAGGAAGCGGGAAAGATACAGCTGCAGCCACTCTTCTGATGGCAACGCCCTGTGGGTTCTGCCTCCAGGGAGGGGTTGTGCGGCGTCCGCCTGCAGGTCCTGAGACGAGCAGCCATTGTCGTTAAAGAGCTCCATCCACAGACTGTTCTGTCCTTCCCTCGGACTCACTCCTGGTCCTCACCACGGGTGTAAGTGGGGCTGGGCCCACTCTTTTTCAGGCCTCAACCCTTAATTCCTTCAACGGGGATCAAACGAGGAAGAATCATTTTTTTAAAGTAAATTATTCCGCCGAAACTGGTTTGGCTCAGTGGATAGAGCGTCGGCCTGCGGACTGAAAGGACCCAGGTTCGATTCCGGTCAAGGGCATGTACCTGGGTTGCGGGCACATCCCCAGTAGGAGATGTGCAGGAGGCAGCTGATCGATGTTTCTCTCTCATTGATGTTTCTAACTCTCTATCTCTCTCCCTTCCTCTCTGTAAAAATCAATAAAATATATATAAAAAATAAAAAAGAAATAAATTATTCTAAATTAATCTCTAAATTTAATGCAATTCCAGTGAAAACCCCAACAAGATGTCTTTATTCTTGAACTTAAAACAAGTGAAAATTCACCTGGAAAGACAAACCAGTAAGCACAGCCAAGGTCGTTCTGAGAAAGAGTAACAGTGAAGGTGGGTGCCCTCGGGCGGCCGCGGAGCTGCAGTGGAAAGGCCGCCCCCTCCTGCCCGCTCTCCCACTTTCCGTTCCAGGATGGAGAGCACAAGTCGTGCCTTAGGCCTGAGCGGGGCCTGTAGCTCGTGTGTAAGAGGAGAAGTTATTTCATTAATTACATTGAGTAGGGCCACATTTTAAAAATTCTTAATAAATAAGCAGAAGTTTCTAGACTTGATGAAATAACTGATTAAAGCGATAATATGAGTAGGGTCAGAAGAGGAAAGGAATTTCAAAGCAATTAATTCCAAAGTAATTTGCTTGAGGCACAAAAGGTTTCCGTTCTCCCTTTGCAGCCAATGAACAAGTTAAGGGAAGTGCAAGGAAAGTAACCTCAACTCAGAAGTTAACTGTAGCTGATTGAGAAACTACCCCACAATGCAGTGGTGTGGAGAGACCGCGGCGCCTCTTTCGCTCACAAATCCGCAGCTGAGGCCTGACTCCCCTCTGCCCGGCCCTTGCCCTGCCTGGGGCCGCTCACGGCTCGAAGCTGGACAGTGGGGGCTGACCAGGCTCTTTTCAGCAAGCCCTGCCCTTGGCGGGCGGACATCCACATACGAAGCCCAGGCTCCCCAAGAGGGGGTTCAGGAGTGTGGTCATTCCTATTACCTCACCCTGGGAGTCCCCAACTTCTCTGCCTTCAAGTGATCGCTGGGCCAGCTTGGGTCCCAGAGGAGCTGGGAGATTTCAGAGAACCCAGCACCTCTGACCTATCAGAGGGGAATGTGAAGGTCGCGGCCTGCCTTTCCAGCACATTCTTAATTGCAGCTTCCTTCCCTCATCTATTGTCAAGTCTTTACTTTTCTTCCTCAGACCTATTTTTGGGAAAAAGAAAACCAAGAGGGCACTACCCCAGGGTCTGTTCCAACATTGAAACATACAATTATTAAGATTCTTATTAATTACAGGACAATAAATGACATTAATATTTTAATAAGTATTACTTTTCCTAATTAAAAGTAATACATGGTCATTGTAGAACAATTGGAAAATATACACAAAAAGAAGATGAAGAAATAAGCTTAAATGTCATCTCATTTGCATAGGTTCCTGATTCTGGCGGAGGCTGTTTCCACCCAGTGTTGGTGTTTCCAGGCAACAAAGGCAAATCAGATGAGCCTTGTAGCAGCAGATGCTGTGGGCGGTGGGGTTTGCTTTGCTTCTGTCCAGGGCGCTAGCTAAGTGGGCTGCCTCTGCACTCACCCTCCGGGGCTCTGTCCCAGTCTCAGCCTTCCTAAGGGAAGGTTCTTGGGTGGTCAGGGTCATGGTCGGCTTCCCAGCGCCCTTCAGCTGGCCTCGGCTCAGGGAGGGCCGTGTTCTGTCTCACACGGTTCCTCCTAAGCACTCTGAGAGACGGAGCCTGTTGGGAGATGCTTGGAATGGTACCTTTTTTTTACATACGAGACTTCCTTTCCCCAGAACTTGCTCTCACTCAGAAATATCTCGGAAGTATTTATATCCTAAGAAAGTTAAAGATAATTTTCAGTGAGTAACTACCATCTCCTTTGGGAAAAGAATCAGCAAGTTTCTTTTTCTCCTCCCTGTGCTTTTTCCTCCCAGTGACCCTTAGAGCACACAGTCCCATAGCAGTAGCGTTCTTTGTAACAGCCCGTTCAGTCCCTACGATGACCAGGGTCTGCCTGTTTTTCTTTTCTGCTTCCCTCCTCCCTTCTTTCCTCTCTTTCCCCCTCTTTTTTCTTCCCTTTCTTTTTTCCTTCCTTTCTCCTCTCTCTCCCCCCTCCCTCCCCCTTCCCTGGTTGAGGGGTGACAGCAGTGTGCTGCTCAGTGGGTTTTCAGGAGGTGAGTGTGCCCGCATCGCTAGCGTCAGGGTTAGAGACAGGACTCTCCCTACCCAGCACCCTCATCAAGGAGGACAGCGATCAGTCGGTTTTATTCAGGAAGCTAATTGAAGACACATCCTTGTCGAATGCTTTGTTGACTGTTGTCCATTTCCTCTGTTATTCTTTTGATGAACCCTGCGATTCAGCTGCGTGGGAACTGGGAAAAGGAGGGGATCCTATGAAGCCCTCGGGTGTTCATGTTCTTCTCCTTCCTTCTGTCCTGAGTCAGGCTGCATCGTGAGCGTTGAGGACCGTTGCCCAAAGCTCAGCAAGACTCACAGCCGCTCTCCACGTGTGCATTCCTTCCTGCCGGGGTTTCCTTCGCCTCCCTGGTCCATACTGGATCTCAGCCCCCTTCTCTGGGCCGCACCCCCCTGGATGGGTTCAGTGCAGGGAGACTAGTCGCCCAGAGCTGGTGGGCTGCTCTGGCTGCCGCACGTCCCTGGACTGTCCGCATGGCCCGTCCACAGGGCCCCTGGGAAACGCCAGCCCAGGACGCCAGCGCCCTTGGTCCTTGCTGCCCCTTCTCCTTGCTCAGTGCGGCTCTCCCTGCACCCCTGGGTGTGCGGATGAGAGTCCAGAATACCGCTCAGGTCATGGCAAGACAGGTCCACAGTGACCAGTAGTTCAGATGATGTGCAGGGAGAGAAAGATCTGGTAAAGCATGAATCATCTCCTCTCTTCCCTGAGCCTTACAGAACTGTGCTGCCGCGCCCGCTCGCTGCTCATTCACCACAGCGAGCCTTGGCGCTCCCCAGCGTGCCCTCCACGAGCGCCGAACAGTGCGGTGCCCTGCAGGCTGGCCTTCACCACCCACCGCGTTTGAGGCGCCGCAGGCGCACACACATTTGCATTGTCCAGGCAGCTGTGTTGACTTGGGGATTATTGAACGCTTGTGTCCAGCTAGAATTTTAGAGATTTTCAAATCTCTCTGCTTCAGGAAACTCGCGATGGGGTTGCTGCGCTCAGAAGTGAGAGGGAGAGGTGGTGGGTTGGTTGGCATGTTGGTGTCATTGTTGGTGGTATTGCAGGTATCTCCCGTTGCCCCCAGAAGTAGGAGGGGAGAGTCCCCATTCAATGGTATAACGTTCCTGGAATGAATGGAGTATCACAGTCATGGCTGCCCTCCCTCTGCCAGCGTGGGAGCAGTCCGCAGGCCTCCCGTGGCGAATGTAGGAGGGGCCTTTCCTGGCCGGGGCTGGCTCACGACCTGAGTGCGTCTGGTGTTCCTTTCTTGGAGGAACAGGCCCGGTCTCTCCCGTGGGCGGCTCTGCCGGCCTTGCTGCGGGCCGTGGGGCTGGGCACGGTGCGCCGTGTCCCCGCAGGAGCGGGGCTGTGGGCTCCTGAGGCTGGAAGTCATTTTGGTTGATTTTCAACCCTGGCTTTGATCTCACCCAATTTTATATCCTAGTGAATAATTTCAAACTATTATACTTATAGGACAAAAGCTGTTCTTAAATGGCAGTTAACTAAAATACTGGGTACTCCTCGGGTCCATTTGGCCTCTCAGAATGCTTCTGAAAATTGTGCAGATAAAGAAAAATGAGGGGGTGGGGTCATCTGTGATAATGTCAACAATAAAAAAAAAAAAGAGTTCTAACCGGTTTGGCTCAGTGGATAGAGTGTCTGCCTGCGGACTCAAAGGTCCCAGGTTCGATTCCAGTCAAGGGCATGTACCTTGGTTGTGGGCACATACTCAGTAGGGAGTGTGCAGGAGGCAGCTGATAGATGTTTCTCTCTCATCGATGTTTCTAACTCTCTATCCCTCTCCCTTCCTCTCTGTAAAAAATCAATAAAATATGTTTTTTTTTAAAAAAGAAAAAGAAAAATGGTGTTTCGTAGCATGCATGGTACAGGAGGTGTGTATGTAAAGTGTTTCCATGTTTATCAGGCATTAGAAGCTTCTAGTATAAATTGTGAAGGAATGAAGACAAGGGGGAGGCAGAGAGAGAGAAGAAAAAGGCACAGCAAACAGGACATGTGCTTTGCAGTTTGACAGGACTGGGTTCCATCCCGACTCACACCAGCCATAGAGCTTCAGCTTCCTCATCCACAGGCAGGCACGGCCCACAGAGAGTGGGGTCCTGAGGTTGGAGGTTGGAGGAGGGGCAGGGACAGGCAGGGCCCACTGTGAGTGGTGGCCCTAAGGTTGGAGGAGGGGCAGGGACAGGCAGGGCCCACAGTGAGTGGGGTCCTGAGGTTGGAGATTGGAGGAGGGGCAGGGACAGGCAGGGCCCACTGTGAGTGGTGGGCCTAAGGTTGGAGGAGAGGCAGGGACAGGCAGGGCCCACAGTGAGTGGTGGGCCTAAAGTTGCAGGAGGGGCAGGACAGGCACGTCACGGACGCTCAGCCATGTCTCTGCTTTCACCAGCACCGTTGAAGGGACTTCATCTTGACCATGGAGCATTTGGCTTTCTGTTTAAAATGGGGCCTTTCCACCTGGCTGGCATTGCCCAGTGGTTGAGTGTCGACCTATGAACCAGGAGGTCATGGTTCGATTACCGGTCAGGGCACATGCCTGGTTGCGGGCTTGATGCCCAGTATGGGGTGTGCAGGAAGCAGCCGATCAATATTCTCTCTCATCATTGATGTTTCTATCTCTCCTCTCCCTTCCTCTCTGAAATCAATAAAAATACGTATTTTTTAAAGTAAATAGAAATGGAGTGGGGCTTCTGTTGGAAACAGCAGCACCGTGCCCACACTTCTCAGGGGCTGCTGTCGGTGTTATGCAGGTGCCTCGGCCTCTGCCATGAGCAATAGCCACAAACAGGTGTCACCAGGAATAACGCCTGGCTTGCCTCCCCCGGCCACAGCACCGTAGGCTGGACGGGTGTGGGAACGGGTCTCAGAGCATCTCTGTGGGGAAAGAAAGGAAGGAAGGGGTTCGGCCTTGGAGAGCTGTGACGCTGACTTCCTGCAGCCGCCTGGCCCTGCTCCTCGCACCCCCGGGCCTGATGCCCACACACCTGTTTCAATGCTGGACTCTGAGGGGAGGGGTAGGTTGTAGCCCCCACCTGTTCCTCTGCTTTTTGTAACAGACAAAACTCTTTGGAAACTTAAATCCAAGTGTTTCCTGCTTTTAAAGCAGCATCCAGGCCTCAGGGAGCTGTTGGACCCAGGAAGACTTTTGAAGCCCCCAACTCCAGTGACCAGCTTACCAGGGTCCAGCCATGCCATTCACTCTGAACAGGGAGCCGGCCCCCCAGGCACTCAGACTCCACGGAGCACAGAGCTCAGCACCTCTCACCGCTCGAGCGCCAGCGCTGTGGTGTGCGGCGCTTCTGCTGGAGCCTCCCGGCTGAGTGCAGCTGAGCGCAGCCGGAGGCAGGCATGTTTCTGAAAATGCGGCTCTGGGCGTCCGGGCGCGGCCCTCCTGGTTCCAGCTGGAAGCAGGGAGGTTTGGTGGAGGAGACCGCGTGGAGAGCCATGTGCACTGGGCAGCCACCTCCTCTGGCCACAACTTCTTTCCTGTGAAATGAGGCCTTGGACTTGCCTCGCCATTCAGGGCCAGGAAGCTTAAGCTGACATGGGAAATTCCAGATGAAAAGCTCAAACAAGACTATAGGCCAGCCGTAACCGGTTTGGCTCAGTGGATGGAGCGTCGGCCTGCAGACTGAAGGGTCCCAGGTTCGATTCCGGTCAAGGGCATGTACCTTGGTTGCGGGCACATCTCTAGTGGGAGGTGTGCAGGAGGCAGCTGATCGATGTTTCTCTCTCATCGATGTTTCTAGCTCTCTATCTCTCTCCCTTCCTCTCTGTAAAAAATCAATAAAATATATATTAAAAAAATTTAAAAAAAAAAAAAAAAAAAAAAAAAAAAAAGACTATAGGCCATTTGCTTCCAAAACCCTCAGGAAACCTGAGAAGAAACATATTAAACCATATGTTTATTACACATTTCCATCATATATATATATATATATATATATATATATATATATATACACACACACACACACACACACACACACACACACACACACACACACACACTCTAGAGGCCCGGTGCACAAAATTTGTGCACTGGGAGGTCCCTCAGCCCGGCAAGCGCCCTCTCGCAGTCTGGGAGCCCTCGCTCCTTACCGCCTGTCTGCTCCTTACTGCTCAGCTTGCTGCTCCTTACCACTCAGCTCACTGATCCTTAGCGAAGGCGGGAGAGGCTCCTGCCACCGTAGCTGCGCTCGTCAGCCTTGAGCCTGGCTTCTAGCTGAGTGACGCTCCCCCTATGGGAGTCCATTGACCACCAAGGGCAGCTCTGCATTGAGCATCTGCCCCCTGGTGGTCAGTGCTCATCATAGTAACCGGTCATTCTGGTTGTTCCACTATAATGGTCACTTAGGCTTTTATTATGTACACTAGAGGCCCAGTGCATGGATTTGTGCACCGGTGGGATCCCTCGGTTTGGCCTGCGCCCTCTTGCAATCCGGGACCCCTTGGGGGATATCGGACTGCTGGTTTCGGCCCAGTCCCCGCAATCCGTGCACCGGGCCCCTAGTATGCATATAAGATCTTTGGTTAATTTCTTCCCACCCTCCCCCATTCCCCCCTTCTCTCTGAGATTTATCAGTCTGTTCCATGTTTCCATGCCTGTGTGTTGAGCGTCTGCCCCCTGGTGGTCAGTGTGTGTCATAGCTACCAAACGGTCACTTAGGCTTTTATAATATATACTAGAGGCCCGGTGCACAAAAATTTGTGCACTCGGGTGAAGGGGGAGTCCCTCAGACCGGCCTGTGCCCTCTTGCAGTCTGGGACCTCTCGGGAGATAACGACCTGCTGGCTTATGCCTGCTCCCGGGTGGCAGAGGGCAGGCCCAATCCCTAGGTGCAGCCCCTGGTCGGGCTCAGAGCAGGGCCGATTGGGGAGTTGGGGCGCCTTCCCCTGTCATGCACAGAGCAGGGCAGATTGGGAGGTTGCGCCGCCCCCTGTCACACACAGAGATGCAGGGCGATCAGGGGGTTTGGGCGCTGCCCCCTGTCACGCTGATCCCGGTGCCGGGAGGCCTCTCAGCTCCGCTGATCCCAGTGCTGGGAGGCATATTACCCTTTTACTATATAGAATAGAGGCCTGGTGCATGGGTGGGGCTGGCTGGTTTGCCCTGAAGGGTGTCCTGGATCAGCGTGGGGGTCCCCACTGGGGTGCCTGGCCAGTCTGGCTGAGGGGCTTAGGGCTGTTTTCAGGCTGGCGGGTGACTGAAGCTCCCAACCGCTCCTTTTTTTCTTTTCTTTTTTTATTCTGGGCCAGCTTTAGCTCTGAGGCCTCAGCTGCTGAAAACAGGTTTCTGGCCTTTGTTTACCGTATGTTTTTGATACAATGTTGCGGTCCGGCTGGCTGAAGCTCCGCTGAGTAAAGCAGGTTTCTGGGGTTTCTTTAGCTTCTTTATTCACAACATAGTTGCTTAGAGTTGCAGCTGAGAGGCCAGCAAGTCAGGTGGGGAACTTGGAGTTCTCCATCACTGAAGCAAGCAAGCCTCCCTGTTCGCATCAGCTGCCTGGCTGCCAGCCGCCATCTTGGCTGCCAGTTAATTTGCATATCTCGGCCCTACTCTGTGAGTGACAGGGGGATTAGCCAATGGGAAGGGTAGCGGAGTGACACTAATTACCATGTTTCTCTTTTATTAATGTAGATACTAGAGGCCCGGTGCACAAAAATTTGTGCACTTGGGGGGGAGAGGAGTCCCTCAGCCCGGCCTGTGCCCTCTCGCAGTCTGGGACCCCTCAGGAGATAACGACCTGCTGGCATAGGCCTGCTCCCGGGTGGCAGAGGGCGGGCCCAATCCCTAGGTGCAGCCCCTGGTCGGGCTCAGAGCAGGGCCGATTGGGGAGTTGGGGCACCGCCCCCGTCATGCACAGAGCTGGGTGGATCAGGAGGTTGCGATGCCACCCTCAGTCTCGCTCAGGGTAGGGCCGATTGAGGGGTTGGGGCACCTCCCCCTGTCACACTCAAGGCAGGGTCGATAGGGAGGTTGCAGTGCCACCCCTTGTCACACACAGAGCAGGGCCGATCAGGGGTTTGGGGTGCTCCCCCCTGTCACGCACAGAACAGGGCCCATCAGGGGGTTGGGGAGCTCCTCCCTGTCACGCACAGAGCGGGGCCGACCAGGGGGTTGGGGCACCGCCCTCTATCACCCACAGAGCAGGGCCGATCAGGGGATTGGGGCGCTGCCACTCTCACACTCAGGGCAGGGCCGATGGGGAGGTTATGGCTCTACCCTGTCACACACAGAGCCGCAGGGCGGTCAGGGGGTTTGGTCGCTGCCCCCTGTCATGCTGATCCTGATGCCGGGAGGCCTCGCTAATCCACTGATCCCAGTGCTGGGAGGCATATTACCCTTTTACTATATAGGATAGAGGCCTGGTGCACGGGTGGGGGCCAGCTGGTTTGCCCTGAAGGGTGTCCTGGATCAGGGTGGGGGTCCCCACTGGGATTCCTGGCCAGCCTGGATGAGAGGATGATGGCTGTTTGCAGCTGATCATACCCCCTTCAGGGTGGGGGTCCCCACTGGGGTGCCTGGCCAGCCTGGATGAGGGGATCATGGCTGTTTGCAGCTGGTCACACCCCTTCAGGGTGGGGGTCCCCACCTGGGTGCCTGGCCAGTCTGGGTGAGGGCTGAGGGCCGTTTTCAGGCTGGCGGGTGACTGAAGCTCCCAACCTGTCCTTTTTTTCTTTTTTCTTTTTTATTCTGGGCCAGCTTTAGCTCTGAGGCTCAGCTCCAGCTCTGAGGCTACGGCTGCTAGCAGGTATCTAGTTTGTTTGGGTTCTATAAGTGTAACAGTGTTGTGGTCCTGCTCACTCCAGCTCTGAGATCCCGGCTGGCTGAAAGCAGGGATCTGCATTTGTTCTATAATTGAAACAATGTTGCGGTCCTGCTGGCTTAAGCCCGGCTCGCTGAAAACAGGTTTCTGGGGTTTTGTTTAGCTTTTATATTTGTAACAATGTTTCTTAAACTCCAAGCTCAGAGGCCGGCAGCGGCAGGCGGGGAACGTTGGTTTCCTCTGTCACTGAAGCAAGCAAGCCTCCTGTTCGCTTCAAGCTGCCTGGCTGCCAGCCGCCATCTTGGTTGGCAGTTAATTTGCATATCACCCTGATTAGCCAATGGGAAGGGTAGTGGAGGTATGGCTAATTACCATGTTTCTCTATTATTAGAGAGGATTAGTAGCCTGGTGTACATTAAAGGGGAATTAATTAGCAGAAATGTTTTAATATTGCTCTTTGCCCTTTCTGTATAATAGAAGTGTGAGAGATGAAAGGAAATTAGTAAAATGTATATGAAAATAATATATAAATTTATTAATAAATAAACTAACAAAAGGATATAACAGCAACAGAGGCATTATATAAAAATGACAAAACATGATATGAAAACAACAAAAACATGATATAAAAACAACAAAAATATGATATAAAAACAACAGTGATGCAAACAATGACTGATAAAGTGATTCAATTTAATCTAATATCTCCCTGTACACCACATTAAGAGTGAAAACACTTTCAGAGTACTTGACTAATTTCCCTTGTGATGAAGTATTTAGAACTTTAACTGTAACGTCACATGCTCTTCAAACTCAAGAGAAAGCAACATATAACTGACCATGTGCGAAAACGGGTTCAGGTAGGAATATTCCTACTCTGTCTAGAGTTTGTCCTTGTGATTTATGAATAGTCATTGCAAATGCTGGCATCACAGGAAACTGTCATCGAATTAATTTAAATGGGAGGCCAGTGTCAGATGGGGATGAATCAATTCTTGGAATCAAAACAACTTCTCCCTCTGCAGATCCTGTTAATACTTCAGCTTTGATAATGTTAGGTTGTAATCTTTTGATAATAAATCTGGTACCATTACAAAGACCCCATTTACTATTAAGATTTCTCAATAGCATGATGATTGCACCACTTTCAATTTTAATTTATGACACAGCATTCCCAAAGAAGTAATACTATTAAGAAATTCAATGGCAAAATTTTTCTTTTCAGCATCATCTGTTGAATCAATGGAATCATCACTCAAATATGTGTGAAAATCTCCATCGAGTATAACCAAAATGTCTTAATTTAATTTTTGAACATGCTCATTTTTTTGGACAAAGAATTGCATGTTTAGATATATTTTTAGTATTATCTATAGATATACTATTTCCAAAGGTGGCTTCAATAATAGATCCATTATAAATCATTTCACAGGGGATTTCAATAATATCCATTCCTAAATGAAAACTGCTATCAAGTTTACTATCTCCAAGTTTTATTAACCATCCACTATAAGCAGAATCCTCTGATCTCATATTTGTTTTAAGAGACAACTTTCTGAAACATCCCCATACATTACAGTACTTTAAACTCGTTTGTACTATGGCCGATCGCATAGCATGCGGTACAATACTGAGACATTGTCGAAAACCCCCTCTAAGAAGGAGAACTTTCCCACCAAATACAACATTCAGATTCATAATTTATCTTAGTAATCTGTCTATGGCGTTTATAGCATGACTGGATGCCATGATGCATTCATCAATAATGAGAAGTTGGGCCTTTTTAGTAGTTTTAGCAATTCACTGTTTATATCGAGTCTAGAAATTGAACTTTCATTTAATGGAATTGGTCATTTATATTAGGAATGAAAGGTTCTTCCACCAAGAAGTAAATTGCAGCAATTCCTGTTGACGCTGTGGGTAAAACAGTACCACCACAACCTCTAATATAATGTATTAAAACTTTATTGTGGAGCGCCGCTACAATGTTTTGGACAGCTTCAAGCCTTGGACTGATGAGAGGGCACAGTTCTCTCATTGCCACGGGCAAGTCCCAGCTTGGAGAGCAGGGCCCTCCCAGCACAATTATAGCCAACAGCTATAGTTGTAAGCTTGAACCTATGGTCCAAACACATGGCCCCACGTGCCTGAGTAATGTAGGCTTGATAGAGTTCAGGTGCATGTAGTTGAGTAGGATCGAAACCCAGGAGAATGTTGTAAACATCTTGGTCACTTCCTTACTTTGCCTAGTGGCATCTGCTATAAAATAAAGACACGGCTGTAGGCGTGGTCACTGTCTCTCAGAGAAGCAGCGTCCCACTGAGACCCAGCTTTCATTCCCTTGTCTGTCTTTTCTAAGCCTTTCAGCCGCCCCCACTCAGGTTCACCCTTGGCTGTGCTGGCACAGCACACTTTATAAAGATATGCCTCCATGCTCCGAGGGCAGGTTCCTGCCTCAAACCTCGCCCTTACCGGAAACAGCTCCAAGAAACAGCTTGGGGGAGGGTGCAGCCGTTTCCAAGATAACCCCTGCAGGACTGACTTCCTTCCTGTTGGTCGCGCCTCAGGTCGTGATGTTACACCCAGGGTTTTTATATAAGTAAATAGATATACTAGAGGCTCGGTGCACAAAATTCATGCACAGGTAGGTTCCCTAGGCCTGGCCAGCGATCAGGGCCGATCAAATTACCCTGCCTCCCCGCCTCCTCCTTCCCTTGCTCCTTCAGTGCCCCACTGCCACCACTGGTCACCCACCATGTCCCACGCTACCCCCTGTTGGTCAGTGCATGTCATAGTGAGCTATTGAACTTCCTGTCTCCTGGTCAAACTCCCGAAGGAACACTTTGCATATTAACCTTTTAGATATATATATATATATACACATATAGAGAGAGAGATACACAGACAGTCCTCAGGAATGCGTTGGACTTGAGATATGTCGTTTCGTGGTTACGTCGCTATCTCCCATTTATTTATTAAAAAAAAGTTTGTCATTTGACATATGTACATATGTGCTTTATGTTATTATTTATTTACCACAAGTAAAGGTCAGGAATTGTTATCTTTCTTTTAAATTTTTTTTACTGTTTTTTTACTGTTTCATTTCATTACTGCTGTGTATGTGCTCCATGTGAGTGATGTAGGTGCTTATGTAGGTGGCTTCTGACCTACGGTGAAAATGACGTTATGTCATGCCGTAGGAACAGATCTCCGACAAAACCCGAGGACCTACTGTGTGTGTGTGTGTGTGTGTGTGTGTATTTTAGAGAGAGGAAGGGAGAGGGAGAGAGAGATAGAAACATCAGTGATGAGAGAGAATCAGTGATTGGCGGCCTCCTGCACTGCCCCACACTGGGGATTGAGCCTGCAACCGACCATGTGCCCTGACCCGGAATCGAACCGTGACCTCCTGATTCGTAGGTCAATGCTCAGCCTCTGGGCCACTGGGCCACGTTTCCGTCCTTACACACACTGAGAATTCCGTACGTCTCCCATGAGATTGGCCTCCTGGCCTGCTCCCCTCACACCTGCCCCTCTAGTGCCACTGCCTCTGCAGACCACGGGCAGTGCGGACTGGGGGCGGGAAGCTTGCATTGGGCTCGAGCTGGGGGGAGAAGTAGCCAGGGTCCACTCCAGAAAACTGGTTGTCACCGCCTCCCCTCTCGGTGGCTGGTGTGGCTGCCTACCTCCCCGCAGTTCTGAGGAGGCAGAGCCCGCTGCCTCCCCAGCGGCTGCGGGGAGAGGGCAGGAAGGAGCCCCCAGTCCCCGAGTCCTGTGGTCGGAGCAGAAGTGCTTGGAGCAGCGGGACGGGGCGCCCCTCCCCGGCCCTGGCGCAGGCTGCATCCTGCATTTACGCAGCCAGACACCTCAGCCTGCGCGGGAAAGAGGTCGTGGGCCTGGGAACCTGACGTTCCGTTTGGGACGAGCTTTGTGAGCCGGGAAGAGATGCTGTTAGGATCAGCAGAGTCGGGAGAAAGCAGCAGTGGTGACCGGGGTGAGGATTTAGAGGTGGAGGCGCACCCGGCTCCCAGAACGCCGGGGGACCATGGGACCCGTCACCCCCGAGGACTGCCGTATGGAGCTGGCCTTGGGTTTGTCATTATTCCCGGGGCTCCTGCCTGTCCTGCAGGGAGCTCCTTGCCCCATGAGCCCCAGGGTCCCGTGCGTGGTGTGCTAGCGGGGGAGGCCGAGCACTGGCGTGTGTCCTGCTGGAAGCCGCCCGCTGCAGGAGAGAGTGTGGTGGAGGAGCGGCCAGGCCGGCCCTGAGGGGCTGGTCCTGGTCCAGCCATTGATAATGGGGCTGCCTGTCCCTGGCAACGTCCCTGGCAACGCTGGGACATGCAGCTAGGCAGGTGGTCGGCCTCCGTCCGCCAGGGCAGACAGAAGTCCCGAGTGTGTGAGCTCACAGCCTTTCCTCCTGCTGTCCTGTGAGCAGATTTGGGCCGCAGCGTGCTGTTCTGGTACCAAAGTTAAAGGCACTCCCGGCAGATTTGCGTCGTGTCTTGTCTTGCCCACAGCAAGCCCAGCGACAGCTGCCGCCCTGGCCCGGTCGCGTTCAGGTTCTGTGGTGCACTTAGACAGTAACGCTGCTTTCCCCACAGCACATCGACATCACCAACTTCAGCAGCAGCTGGAGCGACGGCCTGGCCTTCTGCGCGCTCCTCCACACCTACCTGCCTGCCCACATCCCGTACCAGGAGCTGAGCAGTCAGGAGAAGGTAAGCCCATCGCCCGTGTGTCTCTGGAACACGCTGGGGTGGAGTGGAAACCAGGATTGCGATACCGGCCGTGGGCGCGTGGGACCCCTCCGCGCGTGCTCTCAGACCCTTCCGCCTTCCTCGCTCTGAAGCCGTGGAACCGAGACGAAACACACACGATAACATGCTCTAGGCACCCCTATGGCTCCAATATAAGAGGTCACAAGGGCTTAGGGGCTGTGGACGAGGACCAGGTAACATTTCTGATTCTAAAGCCCAGCGTCTGTCAGTAGCAGGAGGGCAGATCAGGAGCCTGCAGGGTAGGAGGGGTGAGCAAGGGCGTCTGCAGGGCTCAGGGAGGGGACCACGAGGCAGGGCGGTCGCAGCCCTCACAGCGAAGCCCCGTCCAACAGCGACCTTGGCGCCATCCCCCTCCTGCCCCTCATTTTTCAGGCTCTGCCTTTGCCGTGTGACATCACAAAGATAACTGAGTAAACAATGGGCGTAACACACCCCAAAGTGATCGGGAGACCTCGCTAAGAGGGTGTGAGTGTGGGCCTAGGCACTTACCCACACTGTACCCACCGGCGCCTTCCTGAGGGTGGGTGCTCGTCCCAGGCAGGCCGCACCCCCAGGCTCTTTGCCCCCAGTCGGTGAGGACTGTGGGGAAATGAGGAGCCTGAGTGTGTGCTACAGGTGGTGCTGGCGCTGGGTTGTGTGGTCTCCCCAGCGCCCTGCGGGTCGGGTGGGGTGGGGCTCGGCTGCAGGGTCCCGGCACAGCCTCCTCTCCCGGAGTCCGCGCTGCTGTCCGGTGTGCGGAGGTGGAGGCGTCGCTCCAGGCAGCTGGAGCCCTTGTGGGGCCTGTGGCTCCCAGCCTCCTGTCAGAGCAGCATTCGCCTCCCAGGCCTCAGCTGTTCCCTGGTGACCCCCCACTCCCAGAGGAAGGCAGCTTCCTGCCTCCTGCCTGCCCCGCGCAGCTGCACTCCGGTGGGGTCACTTGCCCACTGCCTGCTGCGGTGAGCATGCTTGAGGACTGCTTACGGCCAGCTTGCCGTAAACGTATTAAAGTTACTCATAAATGTTTTCAAAACGATGTGTAAACACAAGCAAATCCAGCCCACAGTGTGCCCTGAGTCTGGTGAGCCTCTTGGATCCGGCTGGGGGGAAGGGCGGCCAGGGACGCTTTTCCTAAAGGAGGCAGATTTGAAGCTGGGTTTCCAAGGGAGCAAGGTAATTTGAATGAAATGAACCCCTCTGACATTTTAAAAATATATTTGTATTGATTTCAGAGAGGAAGGGAGAGGAAGGGAGGGAGGGAGGGAGGGAGAGGGAGAGAGAGAGAGAGAGAGAGAGAGAGAGAGAGAGAGAGAGAAACATCAATGATGAGAGAGAATCATTGATGGGCTGCCTCCTGCCACCACCCCACTAGGGATTGAGCCCACAACCCGGGCATGTGCCCTGACCGGGAATCTAACTGTGACGTCCTGGTTCATAGGTTGCTGCTCATCCAATGCACTATGCCAGCTGAGCCTCCTGCGGCATTCAGATGAGTGAAGTGTAGCTGCCTAGATGGGGGTTGGCGTAGCAACATGTCAGAAAGGGCATCAAGAGAGGCCTGTGCTGTAAAGCCCGACCAAAGGCAAACCTAGGAATTGTGTGGTGCAGCCATTGATAGCCCGGAAAGTCAGAACGCGAGCTGGTCCTCCCCGACGGACAGTCAAGCCAGACGATGTGCATGAGAAGGAATTTCTCATAAAACTAGGGAGGGCCTCTTCCACACACTGAAGAGGTCCACAGTCACAGGGTGAGAGCTGTAGGCCGTGGAAGGTGTGGCCTTTTTCAATCAAACGCATATTGTCGGTCAGCAGACGAAACCCCCACTTACGTTGAACACTCAGGTGATAGAATGAAGTGTGTTTATGTCTGAGATGAAATAGTAAGGAGAGGAGAAATTCTGGACGTGGGACTCTTTCTCCCATCATTTCAGGTGAGTGCACTATCCTAGAACAGGAAGGTTCCAGGCCTGCTCTTGTCCCCCGGATAGGACTGATGAAGCGGCGCTTTCTTCTCGCCCTGCACTGGCCTCTGTGGGCTCAGGCTCAGTGCTCCCTGCGCTGCCTCCATGGGCGCAGGCCCAGTGCTCCCTGCACTGCCTTTGTGGGCACCACTTCTGCCTGGGCATACTCTGTGCCCCCAGCAGTGGTCTCTCCTGAGGGCCTCCCGCAGTGCCCGGGGCAGTGCTCTGATGGAGAGAATTAGGGTGACATGTGGTCACCCCTCTCCCTAATGCTCCGTGCCACACTGCACAGTTCCTGGTGTTCTGAGACGGCGCTTCCCATTAACCACTTCTTCCTCATTGCTCTCTGCTCAGAAAACACCAGCAGGTCCATCAGAACCCAGCGGAGGGGCCTTGGGAGACCCCGTATAAAACCTCAGGCTTAGAAACACCTGTTCCTTAGACTTATTAGTGATTGAAGAATGCAAGTTAAAACAATGAAATATTCTTTTTAGCCTGTCACAGTGGCAGGGACTTTTGAAAATCATAATGTTCTGTACAGGTGAGGGTGTGGGGAAGTGGGCACATACATTTTTGCTGAAATTGGAAGTTGCTGTAACATTTTAGAAAGCAGTTTGCATTAGTGGTAGCCTAAATTTGGCTTACAAAACCTCTCCTCCCCAAAACTAACCAAAAGGAATTTAGAAGTAAGGACCAAGGCCTCGTTAGCGCCCGAACAGGAGAACGCAGCCGCAGTCCGGGCGGAGTTAGAGCGAGCCAAGAGCCCACTGGCCGCTCCTCTCTCCACAGCTCGGAGTGTGTGCGGAAATGTGGCAGGCGCCCAGTTCATGCCCATTCACTGCCCTTCGTTTGGAGGAAGAGCGCTGGCGCTTGGGCCTGCTGACCGCAGATGACCAGCTTGGCAAACCCCCGGCCGCGGGGGAGGAACGGGCTCCCTGGGCCTCGCACCCAGCGCTGGAGCCTCACTCTCCAGGCACCAGATGTGCGGGCAGGGCAGCGGGTGCAGGCCGTGGGCACGGAACATGTACAAAGTCTAAATGGGTAGAATTGCAAAGTCTACTGGAACATAAAGCATGAATATGTACAGAAACACTTGCCTCCCAATTACACTTACTTTACTAAGGTCATTAAATGTAATCCTAATGACTTTCAGATAAATTATGGAGGGGAGGACGCATGACCCAGTGATTCTTAAATGCGTCCAGATGAAGAAGCATCAAGAACAACCAGAAAGAATCTCACAAAGAAGCAACAAATTAGGGGAAAATTATTATGGAGCAGGACCTTTAAAATTCCAGGAAAATTATTTTCACCCTCGTTATTGACCAAGTGTGAGGGTACAGAGGGAACTGTTCCTACGTGAATGTTTCCAGAAAAGGTGCCTGTCCCACCCCCTTCTTCAGAAGGAAGCCAGAGTACGCCCTGCCAGGGATTGTGCGGAAATGGCATGGGGTTCTGAACGACTCCAGCCTGAAGATTCGCGGGATGGTGACGGGCTGGGTCACAGGAGAATCCTTTGTGGGAAATGCGTTAGTGACACGGCATCATGACGAACTGTCGAGAAGGAAGTGCAGTTGGGGTGCACTACTTTGTCAGTGCTGTTTGTTTCTGGTTTTCAGAATTATCCTATTAAGAGAGGAGAGAAGACTTAAATGTGGTTATAAAAAAGGAACTGAGTGTTACCAGTTTCAATAATTTAAAAAGTAAAACCTGACAAGATGAAGGAACTTCCTCATTGTATACAGTGGAGTGCGGAAGTGCTGTCCATAATTGATGGAATAAGAAATGGAGATATAAGAGTATAATTTAAAGTCACAAACATAACTCATAAAAGAATGAAAAGTAGCCATGTGGCTATAAGGAAGAAAAGGGAGAGGTGCATGACACC
Source organism: Myotis daubentonii (assembly GCF_963259705.1). Classification (NCBI taxonomy): domain Eukaryota; kingdom Metazoa; phylum Chordata; class Mammalia; order Chiroptera; family Vespertilionidae; genus Myotis; species Myotis daubentonii. Next base: position 5,285,112 of record NC_081855.1, read on the forward strand.
TGAGTCCTCACTTATTCCGGGAGGAGGTGTTATTTTAGAAATCAAGGAACAGTGTGTGAGGGTGTCTCCGAAGAACCAGGGACCGGCATCAGAAAGGCTCTCCCCAGGACCCAGGACGGGGGAAGAGCAGCTTTCCCACTTGGTTATATGTAACTGTGTGGACACATGACTTTGATAGTTTAATATAGCACCATGATTCAGCAAATAGCTGTTGACACACAGCAGAAGTATAAGCCCTGTATCTAGACAAAGTAAAAAATAACAGAATTAATAAAAATGTATCTGATAGTCAGGAGTCAGTAATGTCATTTTTAGTGACATTTGTAACCTGACAATTTTTTTCCTTATACTGAGACCATTGTTTGTATATTTGGCTTAAATTTTTAAGTGACTTAATAGGTTTCTTATATGGGAATGTCAGTGGTGGTCTTAGCAAAAGCTGTATGTTTTTAGTTGATAATTCCAGTCTCTCTGTCTTTTCACCTTAGAAAAGGAATCTCTTGTTGGCATTTGAAGCAGCTGAAAGTGTAGGCATTAAGCCCAGCCTGGTAAGTATCCTATTTTGTATCCTTGTTATATTTCAGGCTAATTATGTGAGGAAGAACTTTGTCGTCACTAACAGTTTCTTACAGAACATAGAAATACATTTGTTGAAGATTGGAAATTGATCTCTCATGATCTCAAATACAAAATTATCCAGTTTGTCAGACCACGTATGATTTAGAGAGGCTTTTTTAAGTCCTTTTGTAAATATGTTTGTATTGGTTTTTTAGAGAAAGAGGAAGAGAGCGAGAAAGAGAAACATCAATTGGTTGCCTCCCGTACGTGCGTGCCTGACTGGGGACTGAACCGGCAACCCAGGCATGTGCCCTGACTGGGAATTGAACCAGCGACCTTTCAATGCATGAGCTGTAGTAAAAATCAAAGCCATGAGGCACGGCTGACACTGACAGCCCCAGGGCTGGGGCTAGGGTAGTGGTAGAGGGCCTGGAGCAGTGAGTGCCTATGGGTATTATTTCACACCCACACAGGGACAGGTGAGGCTCTGAGCTCCCATGAGCAGAGCTGACGCACCGAGCCCTGCACAGAACCAAGGCTCACAGAGTGCTGCGCTTCTTAGTGAGAGCGGGTGGAAAACTCCACCTGCCCACCAGGGAGGTGCGATAAGGAAGTTTGTTCTTCCCATCAGATTTTTTGTGGCCAAAAAAACGGGGGGGAAACCTCCTGTATGAAAAGGAAACAGCCAGATGAGGTTTAGAATACAAAATGGTAATTCCTGTGTGCAAGAAGCCGCTAGTTTACACTATCTCTAGTTCAGGAAGCTCCTTGGCTAGTAGTACAATGGTTGCTGGAAATATGCTAGCAAGACAAACTTTAAAAACACTCAAAAAATTGATCTATTTGAGCTTGTCAGCAGACACAAGAAACAAGAGGTTCGTCTACTAGAACCTAAGGTAATAAAACAGAAAGAGGCTACAGAAGACTATGTTTAAACATGTTAAAGAGATCAAAGGAATACAAATCATAAGGAAGGAGCATGTTATTATTTTTTTAAAAGATTTGGGGAGCCAAAGCCGGTTTGGCTCAGTGGATAGAGCGTCGGCTTGCGGACTGAAGGGTCCCAGGTTCGATTCCGGTCAAGGGCATGTACCTGGGTTGCGGGCACATCCCCAGTAGGAGATGTGCAGGAGGCAGCTGATCGATGTTTCTCTCTCATCGATGTTTCTAACTCTCTATCTCTCTCCCTTCCTCTCTGTAAAAAATCAATAAAATATATTTAAAAAAAAAAAAAGATTTGGGGAAATAATCAAATAAAACTTCTAGAAATGAAAATTTGGAATTAGCAATACCAGTTGGCTTGAAAAACTAATTGATTAGCTATGGAAGAAGAGAGAACTACTGAACTAGAAAATAGATGTAAAGAAATTACCCAGAACATAAAACAGAAACTTTGAAAAAATGGAAAATAGTCCTGGCCAGTTTGGCTCAGTGGTTGGAGCATTGGTCTGTGCACTGAAGAGTCACAGCTTTGATTCCCGGTCAAGGGCACATACCTTTGTTGCAGGCTCAATCCCTGACCCCAGTTGGGGTGCATGGGGAAGACAACCAACAGATGTGTCTCTCTCACATCGATGTTTCTCTCCCCCCCTTCTAAAAAAATTAATGGGAAAAATATCCTTGGGTGAGGATATAAAAAATGAAAAATAGCCCTGGCTGGGCGGCTCAGTTGTGGTGGGTTTGTTTCCCAGTCAGGGCACATACCTAGGTTGCAGGTTTGATCCCTGTTTGGGGCAGGTGTGGGAGACAACTGATCCATGATTCTCACATACCTCTCTCTCTCTGTCTCTCTCTCTCTGTCTCTCTCTCTCTCTCTCTCTCTCTCTCAATATCAATTTTTTAAATGGAAAATATTATAAAGGGGTTATATGAGTTAGTATGTATTCAACTTCAAGAAGTGGAAAACCCACCTTGGCCAGTTTTTCTCAGTGGTTCAAGAGTTGGCCTGTAGACCAAAGGGTCCGAGGTCAATTCCGGGTCAAGGACATGTACTTGGGTTGCAGGCCCGATCCTGGCCCGAGTTGGGGTGTGTGAAGGAGACAATCGATCTATGTTTCTCTCTTTGTCTCTCTCTCCCTCCCTTCCTTCCACTCTCTAAAAATCAATGGAAAATAAAATATCCTCAGGTGAGGATTAACAGAAAAACAAACAAAAAAAGAAATGGAAAACCCATCTAGCAGTTGCAAATACCATGAAGATGTTTTGTTTTAAAGTAAGAAACCCAGTAGTGTCAGGCACCGCTCAGTGTTGAAATCAAGGGCCCGAGTGCTGCTTCTCTCTCTTCTCCACCTCTCATGTTGGCTTTTCCTCCCCGACTTGCTACTGGCTGTGTGGTTGAATGTGGATGCCAGGCTCCAGACATCACTCCCATCTGCGGGCAGGAAGGAGGGACGGGTAGAGCAAAGCCTCGCACATTCCCCTCTGACCAGGAAATCCGAGTCCCTCCAGCTCATTGGCATTCCTCTCTCACATCGTCACTCCAGCCACCAGGGAATTGACAACGTGAGCAGATAATATTTTCTTTAGTGGGAAGCCTGCAAGGGCAAAAGAGGATGGGAATCACCTAAGAGCTAAGAGACATGGGAGGTAAAGTCGGACAGTGACTTCGTCCCAAGTCAGGTAGGGACTCCAGAAGAAGAGAAGTGGTGCCTGAAATTTTCCCAGAATGATGGAGACTACAGATTCTTAATGAATCTCAACAGGATAAATAAAAAAAATATTCATTCAGGCGAATAATAACTAAACTGCAGAAACAGCATAGTAAAGGGAGGTAATCTACAAATGATTTCTACTAACCAATAATTTAAAAAACAATCTAGTACCTTTAGCCGGTTTGGCTCAGTGGATAGAGCGTCAGCCTACGGACGGAAGGGCTCTGGGTTCGATTCTGGTCAAGGGCACGTACCTCAGTTGCAGGATCCTCCCTGGCCCGGGCCCTGGTCAGGGTGCTTGCAGGAGGCAACCAATCAATGTGTTTCTCTCACATCGACGTTTCTCTCTGTTTTCCCCTCTCTGTTCTACCTTCTTTAAGAAATCAATGTGGGGGGGGAGGGGGGGCGGGGAAAGAAATCAATGGGAAAACATCCTTAGGTGAGGATTTAGAAAAACAAAAATAAAAAATCTAGTAGAAAATTGTCAAAGGCTAGAATAGCCAACTCACAAACGGCCAGTGACCATTTTAGACGATGTCCAGTCTCATTGGGACCAGGAAAATATAAGCTGAAATACAGTGAGGCCGCGCGCAGCCCTCGGGCGGGGAACCTGAGCCAGGGGAACGGGAAAGGACAGCTGCCGGAGAACCCTGAGTCCCATGAATGCTGTTTGCCAACATGTCTGAAACAGAATGGACAGTTTTCTGAAGAAATGGAAATATGTTTCAAATATTAAATGTAAATCTTTCTCCAAAACTTAGAAGTAAGTAGAATTTGGACCACTAAAAACGTTGAATTCATTGTTTAAAATATCGTCATACACACATACCCCAAACCAAAGCCCACATTCTACTAACCCGTTAAGAAACAGAATCCCTAGTGTGTGCATCCAAGTGCAGAGAACTGAAAGTGAGGAGGAAGCTCCTCCTTCCCCACTCCCCTCCCCCGGCCCCGGAGCCTGATTTCTCTTCCCTCTGAAGCACTAACAAGTAACAGTAACTTACATCAGGAGTCAAAAATGCAATGAGAACTTGTTAGAAGTTATATTATGTACAAGAATACATCTTTGTTGTATTACAGTTAATAGTTGCTTCTTTTTACTTTAGCATTTTTTCCTAATTTTCATCTAATGTACATCAGACGTTGGTGAGAGCTGGGCAGCGAAGGAGACCTTGCGTTGGCCTAATTGTCAGAATCAGAAATTCCATTTTCCAAGGCCTGTGGGGAGCTGCTGACAGCATGATTAATCTCAGAAGCATTTAGGGATGTTTGTGAGCAATTTCACCAGTTCCTGTCATCAACAGAATAGAAACTTCCTATGTTATTAATTTTTTATTCACTATTTTGATGTGGATTGGAAAATAATATAATTACTCCTGACACTTTTAAAATGCATCCCATCAGAATGGACAGCAATACCCATCCCAAGCTTTTGATCAAGTTCTGCTGTTAAATTAGGCAGAAAAGTACTCACTTATATGTGTACATTCAGCTAAATTCAGGTTTCTGGGTGTAGCGTATGAGTAAGGATGAGATTTTTTAAAAGTGAAAGCACCACTCTGTTCCCCAAAAGTTAGCAAGCATTCCCCTTCGGCCGGTGTAACACGGAGGAGTTTCAGCCCATCGCGTGACACGGGTGAGGCAGGGTCTGCGGCATCGCTGCTGGGGCTGCGAAGGGCCGAGCGCGTGCCCACCGGGGCCGGGCTGCCCATGGACAGTCATGCGTCAGCAAGTGAAGGCATTCGGTTCTTCCTTGCCAGCCTGTGTGCCTTCAGGGTCTCTCCGGCCGCGTGGCACCGGCAGGAACGGTCAACACAGGGTCGAGTAGGAGAGGGAGAGGACCGCCTGCCTGTCCCTTCTCCTGACCTTAGAGGAAAGCTTTCCGTTCCTCTCCACTAAGTATGACGTCCACTTGTGGCTTTTGGTGTCTGTTCTGTATCATGTAAAGTAAATTCCCTTCTATTTCTAGAGATTTTAGAGCTTTTTCATTAATGGTTATTAAAGTCTGTGTAATGCTTTTCCGCATCTATTGATAGGAGCATGTGCTTTCCTTATTTAGCCTGTTGATATGAATCATGCTAATTGACTCCTGGATGCTGAACCAGCCTCGACTGACCATGATTCAATCTGCTCATATTTCTTTTATTGAGGATTTTTGTGTCTGCATTAATGTGGGAAGTTGATCTGTAGTTTTGTGGTAAAGTCTTTGTCTGGTTTTGGTACTAGGGTAATGCTGGCTTCGCAGAATGCATTAGGGAGTGTTCCGTCCTCTTCTGTTTCCGGAAGAGATTGTGTAGAATTGGTTTTATTTCTTCCTTAAGTAGTTTAGGCAGGAGACTTTTTGTCCTTATATTCTGTGAAAACTTTCTCTTTCAATTTTTCTAGGTGTATGTGTGTAGAATCTTCCACTTACTCCTTCTCCACCCCTTTCACGACCAGTGATATGCTGATCATTTCTTAGTGTCATCAGGGAGCAGAATCAATGAACTGTATTTAGATGTTGAGCCAGGAATGCTGGGCTCCAGGCCGTGCAGAACCCAGCCTTACGCTCTGCTGGGCTTGTTTCTGCCTTTACTTCGGGCCCTTACCCCATTTTCCTGTGGCCACGAGAGAATCCAAGTTTAGCCCCAAGTGAATTGTCAAGCACAGTGAATGGCACGGATTTCAGGCAACTTCCAGCCCTGTTGCCTGGCACTTTCTGGCCTCTGGTCTCCACCTGCTTGTTGCTGACTAAGTTGGGGCAGAGGGGTAACCAAAAAGCATTGCATGGTAACAGGATTCTGGTAAAACAAATGCTTGCATTTTAAATTGGTTGGAAGATTTAGAGGCAATCCCATTCTTGGAATGCATCCTAAGGCACTAATTCAACAGAAGGAAACAAAACCACCCAAAGATGCTTATTGCAGAGTGTGTGATGTGACGTGAACACAGCTGCCCCTCGAGTACTGGGAGGTGGCTGGGCGCTGGAAGGTAGCCGGGCGCTGGGAGATAGCTGGGCTCTAGGAGATGGCCGGGTCCTGGGAGGCGGCCAGGCGCTGGGAGGTGGCCGGGTCCTGGGAGGTGGCCGGGTCCTGGTAGGTGGCCGGGCGCTGGGAGGTGGCCGGGTCCTGGGAGGTGGCCGGGCACTGGGAGGTGGCCTGGTCCTGGGAGGCGGCCGGGCGCTGGGAGGTGGCCGGGTCCTGGGAGGTGGCCGGGCACTGGGAGGTGGCCTGGTCCTGGGAGGCGGCCGGGTCCTGGGAGGTGGCCGGGTCCTGGGAGGCGGCCGGGCACTGGGAGGCGGCCTGACGCTGGGAGGTGGCCGGGTCCTGGGAGGTGGCCGGGCGCTGGGAGGTGGCCGGGTCCTGGTAGGTGGCCGGGCGCTGGGAGGCGGCCGGGTGCTGGGAGGCGGCCGGGTCCTGGGAGGTGGCCGGGCACTGGGAGGTGGCCGGGTCCTGGGAGGTGGCCTGGTCCTGGGAGGTGGCCGGGCGCTGGGAGGTGGCCTGGTCCTGGGAGGCGGCCGGGCACTGGGAGGCGGCCTGGCGCTGGGAGGTGGCCGGGTCCTGGGAGGCGGCCGGGCGCTGGGAGGCGGCCGGGTGCTGGGAGGTGGCCTGGTCCTGGGAGGCGGCCGGGCACTGGGAGGCGGCCGGGCGCTGGGAAGTGGTCAGCAGTTCCCTCGGCAGTGGCAGTGGCAGTGTGGGAGGTCAGTGTGGGAAGCAGGTGTGGCATCACAGGGAACCCAGAGAAGGGGAGACCCTTAGGATAACGGAATCAGGGTGACTTCCTCTTTTCACACTTTTTTTAAAGCTGCCATGTTGTTAACAGGTGAGCAGGGTGGAGGTCATGTCCCATGTTTTTAAAAGGGAAGGAGTAAGAAGAAAAAGCTTTTCTTTTCCCGATCACGTTTCCCACTGCCTTGGTGCTGCCTGCTCCTGCGCCTCCCCGCGTGGGGGGTTCTCACAGCGCAGCCCTGGCCTGGGTCCGAGCTGCTTTGTGGGGAGGGTGCGTGGCGTCCGTGACCTCTCCCTTCCTCCCGCAGGAGCTCAGCGAGATGCTGCACACAGACCGGCCGGACTGGCAGAGCGTCATGCAGTACGTCGCCCAGATCTACAAGTACTTCGAGACCTAAGCCTGCGGGGCCCGCCAGCCGCCACCTGCCATCGTCCTGGAAGCCCCGGTCACTCCACAGGCCCTGCTCTCACGGCCACGGCCTGGCCGCTGGGTTTCAAAGGAAGGTTCCATCCAGGGGCCCAGCTGACAAATGAGACAGAGCTGGCTCCACCGCGCACCCACCTTGAACTGAGATGCATTGGGGTGTGAGTTGGGGAAGCTTTGCTCTCCCAGGGCCTCCCTCCTTCCAGACCCAGGAGACCCCAGGGTGGCATGTGCAGCTGTGTGGCCTCCCCTGGAGCCGCCCTGAGATTGACAGGGACAACCGGCACTTCCTGCCAGTCCCCTCGTTACCAGCGTCTCGGCTTTGGCCTTTAAAAAACCTTGCCCTTCTACCCACCCACTCCCTCCAAAAACAGCCAACAAAAGATAAGCATTTGCAGCCTGGAACACGTGAACCCTGCCGTCTGGGGTACGCTATGGTCTAGGTATCAGCGGCACAGCTAGGCCTTGGTCACAGTTTGAGACCACTGTCCTGCACATGCTGTGTGGATGGAAGACGGGCATGGGAGAATGAGAAGGAGCCCCTGGGTAGTTCGCTTCACTGTCCCTGTGGGGGCCTCCAGGTGGGCTCTGGCTCTCCCGGGCGGCGGTGCAGGTGGGAGCCTGGCTCTCCCGGGCGGCTGTGCAGGTGGGAGCCTGGCTCTCCCAGGCGGCTGTGCAGGTGGGAGCCTGGCTCTCCCGGGCGGCGGTGCAGGTGGGAGCCTGGCTCTCCCGGGCGGCGGTGCAGGTGGGAGCCTGGCTCTCCCGGGCGGCGGTGCAGGTGGGAGCCTGGCTCTCCGGGCGGCGGTGCAGGTGGGAGCCTGGCTCTCCCGGGCGGCGGTGCAGGTGGGAGCCTGGCTCTCCCGGGCGGCTGTGCAGGTGGGAGCCTGGCTCTCCCGGGCGGCGGTGCAGGTGGGAGCCTGGCTCTCCCGGGCGGCGGTGCAGGTGGGAGCCTGGCTCTCTGGGCGGCGGTGCTGGGACTGGGTCACTCGCAGCTGCCTGTGCTCATACCGAAGGGAAGCTGCAGTGACTTCACCTCCTCCATCTGTCCTCCCATTTGCTCCACTCCCATTCTCGCCCACACATGCTTGTCCCATGTGCAGAATTGACCGACAGGAAGCCACCCGTGTGAAATCCCTGTGTCTGCTGGGGTTGGGGGTATTTGTGCACTGAAACAGCCTACGGGTGTATTTCTTGGGATACTGGGCAGACAGCAAATTTAAACATTTCAACTTTAGGCTTGTTTAGCATTTAGTACTTCGGCTGGGCTTCGTGTTCGCCTGGCAGCAAGGGTGGGCAGAGGCGGAAACGCAGTTTCTCTGCTCTTCTGGGCTCACTCCACGTGACAGCAGAGCCCCCTCGAGCGGCCCCATTCGCCTGGGAGTTACGCTGAGCAGGTAGCCACCGGTGGTTCTTCGGTGTTCCTGGCGGCAAATAAAGGCACATTGCATGGCAAGTGGGGTGCGGTGCACATAAGTAAATCGGGGTGAATTCATCAGTGCCCTTCACTTGCTAATGAAGGTGCCCATAGCTGTGTTAGTGCCCCCAGACAAGGGTCATTGTCACAGGTCACTGGGTGTTACAGCAGCGCTCTCCCTGCTTACGTCAATCTCATGGTGGGCGCTGTCCCAGCCAGGCCGGAGGCTCCAGGCCCAGCTCTGTCCTGGGAGAGGCGAGTTCGCCCTCCCTCCAGGCCACCCGGCAGGCCCGCCCGCCCTCCGCGCTGTGGAGGTTCCGGGGCGCTGGGGAGCGCCTGGCCTGCCCATCAAGTGTGGGGCCAGCATGTTGTCTGAATCCCTGAGCCAGAGAGAGCGGCTTCGTGGCCACATGGGGCCTGGCAGGTGCTGCTGCTGCTTTCACATCTGGCCCTTGCTGTCCAGTGGAGGCGGAGGTGCCGTCCGAATAAGTCCCCTCCTCCTTGAATGAGCAAGTGAAAGCGGGACACTTGCCTCTCCCACTGCTTCTGCCTGCTCACCACCGCTGTGGGGGCGGAGCCCGGGCGGGTGAGCTGCTGCTGGCTCATCACCTCGAGGCTTAGTGCAGGAGAGACCCTGAGGCCTTGGGATGGGAGGGGGGTCAGCACCGTCAGCGCCTGGTGCAGTGACTTCCGTGGTGATTCAGCACAGGCTCTGGGCAGAGTGGGGGGGGGGGTGCCCTTTCCCCTCCTTCCATGCCGGTCCCGCTCCCTGCAGGTTAGAAAGAGGGGGAATGTCATACAGAAGGAAGACCATGTGCCAACTTATTTTTATAATTCAAGGAAGTTCCTTTACCACCATTTTGTTGCTGGTGGGCACGCGTGGAGGGGCGCGTGTGTCCTGTCGGACAGCACAGTGGCTGAGCAGGTCTGGCGCTGGGGGCCAGGCTGGCCGCACTGCAGGGTCTGGGGAGAAGCTGTCCCAGCCGGGGCTGAGCCACAGAACAGGGTTTTTAAGTGTGTTTTTAGTTGGAGAGCTCAGAGCACAAGGGGAATGTGGGAAATAGATAAATAGAAAGCGAGGCGGCATCAGCGAGTTGTGTCATTTCGTTTCCTGTCCTGAGGTTTTCAGAGGCTACAACAGCCATGTTTCTCCCATCTTCCTTCAGCCACTGCTCAGTCGTTTAAAAGTACTTGGTGGTTCTGCAGACCCTATTTTTAAGTATTATTTTTATATAAAAAGCACGTGCGATATGCAAGACCCATAAGAGCAGGCGGGGTTTTTAAAAGACATAGAAGTCTGGTCTCTGCACCAGGGTGGTGTCGTGCCTTGAACTGTGGTTGGTCTCCGGCACTGCCGAGCCTTGCCGCCCGGGGTAGCGTCCTGGGGAACCGCACACGCACACTCCCCCACCCGGGCCCCCCTCACTGTAGAAAGGGGCGCAGCCTCGGCATTCCTTCTCCATCTGTTGTTGTTCACAGCTTTTGTTGGTGCGCAGGTGTTACACAAAGTGCACTTCCCACGGCGCTTAGCCGCCTGGCGTCGCAAGGGTTCTCAGCCGGCCTCTTCCCCGCTGAGGGGGGTGCGGCGATGGAGGGTTCGGGCCTGTGAAAACCCCTCTGCCAAATGCAGCCCCAGTTCTTCCCCTCCCAGAGCGGAGCCATTTGAGACGACTGCCAGGACATGCAGTAGAAGTGTGACCTGGCTGCCTTTTCACTAGTGAGTGTGTTTTTAATATCCCAGAAGCCCGAGTTCGCTGGAGGTCGCCTCCCTGACCCGGTTAGAGTTGCTGAGGCCCTGAGTGCTCACTGAGTTAACGACGGGAGTTGGATGCAGCGGACACACCTGTGGCTTTGTTGCTGCACAAGCTCACCAGGTGGTCCGAGCGTCCTCAGGGCAGGCCAGGCCAGCAGAGCTGGGTGCACGATTAACTGAAAGTGTATGATATATGACTAATATTTCTAATAAATATATTTTGTTTCTGTCTGATTATGAATTTTTCCCAGTGACATTGGCTAATATTTTCTCCAGCTACCAAGTGCACATTCAGACTGTTTTCAAACGAGCATCTCCGTGTCCTTAGGCCAGTGATGGCGAACCTTTTGAGCTCGGCGTGTCAGCATTTTGAAAAACCCTAACTTAACTCTGGTGCCGTGTCCCATATAGAAATTTTTGATATTTGCAACCATAGTAAAACAAAGACTTATATTTTTGATATTTATTTTATATATTTAAATGCCATTTAACAAAGAAAAATCAACCAAAAAAATGAGTTCGCGTGTCACCTCTGACACGCGTGTCAGGTTCGCCATCACTGCCTTAGTCCTTGTTGGGCGGTGATTCCCCACGCAGCTGCCCTGAGCTGGCGTCACTAGACATTACCAGAAAGGACTGGGGCCCCCCGGCTCCAGCCTCCTCCCCCTCACAGCCCTCTCCCAGGGAAGAGCATCCTCCGGCCGAGGTGTGCAGATGGGTGGAGAGCAGCCCCCAATGCCCCACTCACAGAGGTCCTGGGGGAGCACACACGGGAGGGGAGTATCCGAGACACAGAGGCAGTGCTCAGAGGATGGTTGTGGGGGGGGGGGGAAGGTTGGCACCAGTCAGTTGTGCGTGCTCATTGGCCAGGTATATGTGCTGTTCAGGTGTCACTCGGAGGCTGTGCCACAGCAGAGGAGAAAGGAAGCTGCCCCTTCTAGAATCCACTCCCCTGCTTCCCTGGAAGCCCCGCTGTCAGGGGCCTTTCCTGGGGAGCCCTGCATCCGCTCTGTGGGGCCTCTGAGGAGAGCTTCCCGCGCCCCCGGGCTCCGGACGCACCAGGACGGCACAGGTTTTGTTGGTTCAACATCTGATTACCTGCAACCATGTCCTGCTGCGCACACGCACACGCACACAGGCGTTTGCTGATGGCCAGTGTCTGCACCTGAAAAGTGACCCCTCAGTAGTTCCCCACTGTTTGGGGCGCATCAGGGAGGCCCGGACCCCCTGAACAAAGCACGTCCCGGATTCGTGTCGGATGCATTGTCTGGCTCATGCTGAACCGGGCATCCGGCAAGAAATTCCCAGCAGTGCCGATGCAGGTGGCATCCTCTGTGGATGGGGGCTCTATGTGCCCGGAGGCCTAGCGGTCCCAGGCCAGGGCCCCGGCGCCCCCCTTAGTGTGTGGCGGCCTCAGTGGTTCTGGGCTCACTGCACTGGCCCCCTGCAGGCAGGCCGCGTTTTGCTTGCTGATGATGCCTCGGCCTCCTGTATAATCATTGCTGGGTGCATCATTTTGCTTAATCCAGCTACGATGAACTCTCGCCCCGGCTTGGAATTCCCACGGAGCTCTGGGAGCAGCTGGCTCAGCGTCAGCCAGCCCAACAGCCCAGGCTCAGGGCGGCCTACACCGGCCTTCCCAGCATGGGCCAGTGTGATGGCGAACATCCTGGAACTGCGGATGTGAGACCCTTGGGGAGAAACTTGAAACCGGATCGCCTGAAGATCTTCGTCATTTGTCCTTTTTGTTTTAAATATTTTTATTGAATTTATTGGAGTGACATTGGTTAATAAAGTTATATAGGTTTCAGATGTGCAGTTCTGTGATATAGTATCTGTATTTGTATTGTGTATTCACCCGAAGTCGAGCCTCCTGTCACCATGTCATCCCTTTACCCTCTCTTCCTCCCCTACCCCCTTTCCCTCTTTTAATCACCATACGGTTGTGTGTGTCTATGAGATTGTGGGGGGCTGTTTCTCTCTTTTCCATGTCCCGCATGGAAAAGGAAACAGTCCATTTGCTGAGTGGAGGAGCTGGGGATTAAGAAATTAAAGAAAGACCAAGACGCAGAAATAGATTTTAAGCTGGGGCCAGGTGGGCGCCATCCTCTCTGATGGAGAGGCGGCAAAAGGCGGCCTGAGCCACACCGCAGGTTTATTTTAAAGGCCTAGATTTACATATCTAGTTCCGCCCCTGCCTGATTAACATGTCCAGCCTTATTGGGGAAGCATGCTCCAGGGCGTGGCTCTGCCTGTGCTCTGAGTTCAGCTGACAGTAATTATAAGGAAATGCCTAGGTGCCTCCCAGGCGGCCCTCTACATGAGGTGTTGGAGGTTTTTCTTAATCTACACATTTTCACTCCGCCCCAAACCCCTCTCTTCTGACAACTGTCAGTCCGTTTCTGTTTTGTTTATTTTGTTCATTAGAGTCTACATATGAGTAAAATCACACACAGTGCTTGTCTTTCTCTGACTGGCTTATGTCACTTAGCATAATATCTCCAGGTCCATCCAAAAAGGTAAGATTTTCTTCTTTTTATGGCCGAGTAGTGTTCCATTGTGTAAATGTACCACAGCTTTTTTGTCTACTCAGCTACCGACGGACATTTAGGCAGCCTCCAAACCTTGACTGTTGTAAATAACACTGCAATGGACTCACGGGTGCGTATTTACTTTTAAATCAGTGTTTCAGGATTCTTCGCATAAATTCCCAGTAGTGGGATTGCTGGGTCATAAGGCAGTTCCATTTTTAATTTTTTGAGGTAACTTCATACTGCTTTCCACAGTGGCTGCACCAGTCTGCATTCCCACCAACAGTGCACGGGGGTTCCCTTTTCTCCACAACCTCGCCTACACTTTTGTTGATTTATTGGAGAAAGCCATTCTGACAAATGGGAAGTGATACCTCATTGTGGTTTTAATTTGTATCTCTCTGATGATTAGTGATGATGAGCATCTTTTCATATGTCTATTGGCCATCTGTATGTCCTCTTTGGAGAAGTGCCTATTCAGATCTTTTACCCATTTTTTAATTGGATTGATTTTTTTTTTTTTTTTTTTTTTTTTTTTTTTGCTGTTGAGCTATATAAGTTCTTTATAAATTTTGGATATTAGCCCCTTATCAGATGTATCATTGGCAAATATGTTCTTCCATTCAATAGGTTATCTTTTCATTTTGTTGATGGTTTCCTTTGCTATGCCAAAACGTTTTAATTTGATGTAGTCCCATTTGTTTATTTTCTCTTTTATTGCCCTTGCCTGAGAAGATATGTCAGAAAAAATATTCTTTCAAGAAATGTTCAAAGTAGAAACCAAGATGGCGGCATAGGTTAACGCCAGAGATTGCTGCCTCGAACAACCACTTCAGAGATACAACTAAAGGACAGAACAGACATCATCCAGAACCACAGGAAGGCTGGCTGAGTGGAAATTCTACAACTAGGAGGAAAGAGAATATCATACCCAGACTCAGAGGAGGCGCAGTGCTGAAGTGAAATACTCAGGTGCGGAGTACACGCGCGGAGCGGGCTGGCGGCGGAGGGCGCGGTTGTTGTTTTCAATCGGGAGGGAGTTTCAGACTCTGAGCTCCAGATCCGGGCAAGTCTCTGGGGACCCAGACTCAAACGGGAGAAGCGGGACTGTCTGGCTTCGGTCGGAACTCGAAGGCAGCTTTCTCTCTGAGGTTTGCAGCAGTTGCTGGGACTCTGAGAGGCAGAGCCCCTAGGGACGGAACTGAGAGCAGCCATAACTGCTCGCTCAGCCCGCCCTGTAGATCCCCAGGGACCCGCCCCGCCCAAGCCCTGTGCAGAGCCATTTGCCGGATAGCCTCAGGCAAAGGCTAGATTAGCACCGCCCTAGAGATCCAGCACAGAAGCTCTCCCACTGCAGTCACAGCTGACTCTCATAGCCAGTTAGCCTGGAGGTCAAACCCTCCCTGGTATTAGCTACAACAATCAAGGCTTAACTACAAGACTGCGCACAAAGACCACTAGGGGGTGCACCAAGAAAAGATAAAAAAATGCGGAGACAAAGAAACAGGACGCAAATGTCAGAAATGGAAGATATAGAGCTCAAAACCACACTTTTAAGGTCTCTCAAGAACTGCCTAGAAGCTGCCGATAAACTTAGTAAGGCCCTCGAAAAGACTGGTGAGACCGCCGATAAATGTAGTGAGATCCTCAAGAAATCTAATGAGACCCTCGATGTTGTGATAAAGAACCAACTAGAAATTAAGCATACACTGACTGAAATAAAGAATATTATACAGACACCCAACAGCAGACCAGAGGAACGCAAGAATCAAGTCAACGATTCAAAACGCGAAGAAGCAAAAACACCCAACCAGAAAAGCAAAATGAAAAAAGAATCCGAAAATACGAAGATAGCGTAAGGAGCCTCTGGGACAGCTTCAAGCGCACCAACATCAGAATTATAGGGGTGCCAGAAGATGAGAGAGACCAAGATATTGAAAACCTATTTGAAGAAATAATGACAGAAAACTTCCCCCACCTGGAGAAAGAAATAGACTTACAGGTCCAGGAAGTGCAGAGAACCCCAAACAAAAGGAATCCAAAGAGGACCACACCAAGACACATCATAATTAAAATGCCAAGAGCAAAAGACAAAGAGAGAATCTTAAAAGCAGCAAGAGAAAGAAACTCAGTTACCTACAAGGGAATACCCATACGACTGTCAGCTGATTTCTCAACAGAAACTTTGCAGGCCAGAAGGGAGTGGCAAGAAATATTCAAAGTGATGAATACCAAGAACCTACAACCAAGATTACTTTATCCAGCAAAGCTATCATTCAGAACTGAAGGTCAGATAAAGAGCTTCACAGATAAGGAAAAGCTAAAGGAGTTCATCACCACCAAACCAGTATTATATGAAATGCTGAAAGGTATCCTTTAAGAAGAGGAAGAGGAAGAAAAAGGTAAAGATACAAATTATGAACAACAAATATGCATCTATCAACAAGTGAATCTAAGAATCAAGTGAATAAATAATCTGGTGATCATAATAGAATCAGGGACATAGAAAGGGAATGGACTGACTATTCTTGGGGGGGAAAGGGGTGTGGGAGATGTGGGAAGAGACTGGACAAAAATCGTGCACCTATGGATGAGGACAGTGGGTGGGGAGTGAGGGCGGAGGGTGGGGCGGGAACTGGGAGGAGGGGAGTTATGGGGGGAAAAAAGAGGAACAAATGTAATAATCTGAACAATAAAGATTTAATTTAAAAAAATGTTCAAGATTTTACTGCCTATTCTGGATTTTTAAAAATTACTTTTTAAAATTGATTTTAGAGAGGAAGGGAGAGGGAGAGAAACAGCAATGATGAGAAAGAATCATTGATCGGCTGCCTCCTGCCCGCCGCACACTGAGGATCAAACCCACAACCCGAGCATGTGCCCTGACCGGGAATTGAACTATGACCTCCTGGTTCATAGGTCAACACTCAACCACTGAGCCATGCCGGCAGGACATCTTCTAGGATGTTTATCGCTTTAAGTCTAAGATTTAAATCTTCAATCCATTTTAAGTTTATACGGGCTGAAAAGAGGGTCCTAGTTTCATTTTTTTGCATATATTTGTCCAGTTTTCTCAGTAACATTTTGTCTTTACCCCATTGTATGTTCTTGCCTCCTGTGTCAAATGTTAACTGACCATAAGGCTGTAGGTTTATTTACAGGCTCTATTCTGTCCATCGGTCTACATGTCTGTTTTTATGTCAGTGCCATGCTGCTGTGATTACTGAAGCCTGTAGTATAGTTTGCTATTAGGTGGCATGATACCTGCAACTTTGTTCTTTCTCAAGATTACTGAAGCTCTTCAGGGTCTTCTGTGGTTCCATATAGAGTTTTGAAATAGTTCTAGTTCTGTGAAATATGCCATTGGAATTGCATTGAACTGCATTGAATCTATAGATTGCTTTATGTAGTATGAACATTTGTATGGTGTTAATTCTTCCTATCCATGAGCATGGTATGTGCTTCCACTGATTTGTATCTTCCTCAGCTTCTTTCTTTAGTGTCTTATAACTTTCTGAGTACAGGTCTTTACCTCCTTGGTTAAACTCATTCCTAGGTACCTTTTTTTGTTGTTGTTGCAGTTTTAAATGGGATTGTTTTCTTAGTTTCTCTTTCTGATAGTTTATAATTGGTGTATAAAAACGTCACCGATTTCTGAATATTAATTTTGTATCCTACTTTACTGAATTTATCCATTTTAGCAGTTTTTTGGTGGAGTTTTCTATACACAGTATCGTGTCACCTGCAAATAATAACAGTTTTACTCTTCCTTTCCAACTTGGATGCCTTTTATTTCTTCTTGTCTGATTGCTGTGGCTAGGAATTCTAGTACTATGTTGAATAAGAATGGTGAAAGCCGACCCCCTGTCTTATTCCCAATCTTAGGGGAAATGTAGTTTTTTCCCATTGAGTATGATGTTGCCAGTGGGTTTGTCATATATGGCCTTTATTACATTGAGGTATGTTCTCTCTATTTCCACTTTCCTGAGAGTTTTTATCATAATTGGGCAATGGATTTCATCAAATGTTTTTTTCTGCATACATACGCTTTTTATGTTTCATTTTATTTTTTAGTATATCACATTTATTGATTTGTGGATATTGTAGCAACCCTGCATCACCAGAATAAATCCCACTTAATCATGGTATGTGGTCTTTTTAATGTATTTCTTGATCTGGTTTGCTAATATTGTGTTGATTTTAACATCAATGTTCACTAGGGATATTGCCCTATAATTTTCTTTCCTGTAGTATCTTTATCTGGTTTTGGAATTAGGAACATGGTGGCCTCATAAAATGAGCTCTGAGTCTTCCCTCCTCTTGAATGTTTTTGAATAGTTTGAAAAGGAAACCTGTTACAACTTCTTTGAATGTTTGGTAAAATTCGCCCATGAAGCCATCCAGTCCAGGACTTTTGCTGGTAGTTTTGTGATTACTGCTTTTATTTCAGTACTTGTATATCGTCTATTTAGATTTTCTGATTCTTCCAGATTCAATTTTAGAAGATTTTATCTTTCTAGGAATTTGTCCATTTCATCCATATTGTCCAATTTGTTGGCATATAGTTGTTCATAATATTTTCTTACAATCCTTTGTATTTCTGTGGTGTCAGTTGTTACATCTCTTTCATTTCTGATTTTATTTACTTGGGTCCTCTCTCTTTTTTCCTTATGAGTCTAGTTAAAAGTTTTCAATCTGGTTTTGAACCAGCTCTTAGTTTCATTTATTATTTTTCTTGTACTTTATTTTTTACTCTTTATGTCTTTAATCTTTACTATTCCCTTCCTTCTACTTACTTTCGGTTTTGTTTGTTGTTCTTTTTCTAGTCCTTTTAGGCATAAAGTATGATTACTTAAGATTTTTCTTTCTTTTAGAGGTAGTTCATTATTGCTGTGAATTTCCCTATTAGGACTGCTTTTGCTGTGCCCCATAGATTTGGGGTTGTTGTGTGTTCATTTTCATTTGTTTCAAGGTAACTTTAGATTTCTTCCTTGAGCTCATTGGTGACACATTCATTGTTTAGTAACATGTTATTTAGTCTCCATGTGTTTGTGTGTTTTTCTATTTTTTTCTTTTTGTTAAACCTCACCCAAGGATATTTTTCCATTGATTTTTAGAGAGAGTGGAAGGGAAATGGAGAGACAGAGAGAAACATCGATGTGAGACAGACACATCGATTGGTTGCCTCCTGCACACACCCCGACCAGGGCCAGGGAACCTGCAGTCGAGGTACATGCCCTTGACCATAATCAAACCAGGACCCTTCAGTCCATGGGCCAATGCTCTATCACTGAGCCAAACCAGCTAGGGCCAGTTTTTTTTCATTTGTAAATGATACCTAGTTTCATACCATTGTGGTCGGAAAATATGCTTGATATGATTCTAATCTTCTTGAATTTATTAAGACTTGTTTTGTGTCCTAACATATGGTCTACACAGGAAATGTTCCTTATGCACTTGAAAAGAATGGTATATTCTGCTGCTTTGGGATGAAATACTCAGAAGATATCAATTAAATCCTTCTGATCTAATGTGTTATTTAAAGCCATTTTTTCCTGGTTGGTTTTTTTAGCTAGAAGATCTATCCATTGCTGTTAATGGGGCATTAAAATCCCCTACTATAACTGTATTACTGTCACGCTCTCCCTTTATGTTCATCAAGATTTGCTTTATAAATTTAGGTGCTCCTATGTTGGATGCATAAATGTTTACAAGGGTTATTTCCTCTTGCTGGATTGATCCCTTTAACATTATGTAATGTCCTTCTTTGTCTCTTGTTATGGCCTTTGTTTTGAAATCTAATTTGTCTGATATAAGTATTGCTATCCCAGCTTTTCTCTTTTCATTTCTAGTTGCATTAAATATTTTTCCCATCTCTTTACTTTCAGTCTGTGTATCTTTTGTTCTGAGGTAGATCTCTTGTAGATAGCATATACATGGGTCTTATTTTCTTATCCATTCAGCTAACCTGTATCTTTTGATTGGAACATTTAATCTGTTTACATTTAAAGTAATTATTGATAGGTACTTATCTATTTCCATTTTGCTCTTTATACTTATGTTCCTCCTCTCTCTCTCTCTCTCTCTCTCTCTCTCTCCCTCTCCCCCTCCCTCCCTCCCTCTCTCCTTTCTTTTTCTTAAAAAAGACTCTTTAACATTCCTTGTAATACTAATTTTGCGGTAATGAACTCCTTTAGCGTTTTTTTGTCTGGGAAGCTCTATTTCACCTATTTTTTTTCTCTTACTTTTAATATTATCTTTGCTAGTTAGACTAGTCTTGGTTGTAGGTCCTTGGTTTTTATGTCAACCCCTTCTGACCTAAAGTGTTTCTGTTGAAACATCAGCTGACAGCATATGGGAGCTCTCTTGTAGGTAACTAACTGTCCTTCTCTTGATGTTCTTGGATAAAGATTTTCTTTATCCAAAAAAAAGAAATATTTTCTTTATCGTTAACCTTTCTTATTTTATTATGAGGTGTCTAGGTGTGGGCCTCTTTGGGCTCATTCCATTGGGACTCTCTGTGCTTCCTTTGCCAGATTATGGAAGTTTTCAGTCATTATTTTTTCAAACAGGTCCTTGATCCTTTGCTCTCCATCTTCTCCTTCTGGTACCCATATGATGCAGATGTTGTTATGCTTGATGTTGTCCTAGATATCCCTTAGACTCCTAATTTTTTTAAAAAAATTATTTTTTCTTTTTGTTGCTCAGCTTGGATGTTTTCTGTTATCTTGTCCTCTAAATTGCTGACTCAATCCTCTGCTTCATCTAATCTGTATTTGATTTTTTTCTAGTGTATTTTTTGAATTTTATTGATTTTTAGAGGGAAGGAGGGAGGGAGAGAGAGAGGGAGAAACATCAATGTGAGAGAAAAACATTGATCAGTTGTCTCCCTCATGTACCCCAACCAGGGATCGAACTCACAACTTGGGTATGTGACCTGACTGGGAATTGAACCCGCTACTTTTCAGTGCACAGGAGGATGCTCCAACCAACTGAGCCACACTAACCAGGTCTCTAGTGCATTCTTCATTTCAGATATTGTATGCATTTCTGGGTGGTCCTTTTTTACTATTCCTATGCTCTTTTTAATGCTTACTCTCTCTTAAGTTCTCACTGAGATCATCCATTCTTCCCCGGAGGTCCTTGAGCATCCTTATAAGCATTGTTTTGAACTCTACATCTGGTATCTTGGTTGCTTCCATTTAGTTTAATTCTTTTTCTGGGGATTTCTCTTATTCTTTAATTTGGGCCTCTTTCTTTGTCTCCCCATTTGTCTGCCTTTTTGTGTTTGTCTCTGTATATTATGTAGATCTGCTATGACTCCCAAACTTGTTATGGTGGCTTTATGTTGTAGATGTCTTATGGGGATCAGTGGCACCATCTTCCAGATCACCTGAACTAGCTACTCCACGAATGCCTCTCGTGTGGGTTATATGTGCCTTCCTGTTGTGGTTGAGTCTTGAATACTGTTGGCCTGTTCATGTACTGAGGTTAGCCTCAGGCTGGCTGATTATGAAGATTACCTCAATCACAGTGTATTTCTCTCCTCCCTTCCTCTCTCTCAAAAATCAATAAAAATTTACAAACAAATCAACCTGCCCTGGAAATCCTCCGATGTGGACCCAGAACCAACACAACCAATGGTGGGCTTCAGACCACCCCAGAACTTGACCCAACTAACCACACAATTGGCACACCCAAAGGGAGATTTTGGCAGGCACCAGACCCGCTGTGATTGCCTCGGTGGCCAATCACAGTCTGAAGCCGCCACTGGTTGTGGGTCCACTTGGGAGGATTTCCGTGCAGGTTGGTACCAGACGCTGCCTGTAACTTGCCTTGGGCTACCTGCCTGGAGCTACCACACCGCTTTGCTGTTTGTGGCTGCCTCTACGGGGCCTGGGTGTGCATGGGAGGGCCACGCTGTGTACAAAGGTCAGCTTTCTCCAGCTCTGAGTCAGGGGCAGATCACTAAAAGGCCCTAAGGTCTGGCCCCACCTATCAGTTGCTCCAGCACCCATGAGGTTGCCTGGTCTTCCTGGAGAGTCTTCCAAAGAAAGACTATAGAGTGGGCCCAGACTGACTGCAGCCTGCAGTCTCTCCCACAAGGCGGGCAGCGCACCTGGGGGTTAGGAGGCTGAGGCGAGTGGGTCTCCTCTCCTGCTTGGGGAAGCACAGTCGGGCATTTAGTGGCGGGGTTGTGGGGAGGGGCATGGCCCCTATGTTCTGCCCGCCTACCACCCTGGCTTCCCCAGGAGGAGCTCACTGCGGCTTCAGCTTGGGTGCAGCCAGCTGGCCCTTCTGCAGAAGCAAGGTCAGCAGGGCGGGGCCGCCGGGAGTCAGGCCAGGGCAAGTGAATCTCCTGGGGAAGTGGTGCCAGCTGTGCTCACAGGTAGGGCAAGGGTGCCGCCATCCCTGCAGTGCCCAGTGCCCATCTGAGTCCCCAACAAGAGCCTCCCCGGGGGAAGCACTCTGAAGGTCCCAGCTCTGAGCAGCACTCCAGTCCCCCTGTGTGACTGAGCTTAGCAAGGCAGGCCAACTGAGTCTCCAGTTGGGGGGAGTCACTGGCTGTGTATGCGAGAGGGAAGAATGGCCCCCCCTTCCAAAGCTACACAGCTCAGTGTCTGTCTGAGTCTCTGCCACGAGCTTCTCCAAAAAAAAAAAGAAGGCACTAAAGGTCCCTGTTGGGTGCGGCCAGCAGCCACCTCTGCAAGACTGGAGCTCAGCAGGGTGGTGCCACCAGCAGTTGGAGGACTGGGCTAGTGCACTCCCCAGGCTGGTGCTGTAAGAACAGGTGTGTGCAACCCTGGGAAGATAGCGTGCCAAGGGGTATGGACTCAGGACAGAGACCCAGTGGCTGACCCTCCAAATCTGAGTCACCTTCCCTCTTCTGGAGCCCTGGTGAGTGTCCAAGAGCACGATCCTGTGCATTGGCCCTTTAAGAAAGTACCTTGGTTGCTAGCAGACGACTTCTCTTCCTGGCTCTGGTGCTCTGGGTTGGGGAACCTGGGGGGTTGAGATCTCACGCTCCTCAGGGGGACTTTTGCAGCTGAGCTATCCCTCCAGCTTCTCAACCGCACATGTGGGTACAGGGGCCAGCCCTTTCTGTGTCTCCACCCTTGTTCCCAGTGTCTATGTGGCTTCTGTAAATCCTTGGTTAAACTTCTGTTCAGCTGTCCTTCAGCTGGTTATTCAGATCGATTGCTCTATAATTTAGCTGTAAATCACTTTGGCACCTGGAGGAGGTGAGTGTAGCTTCTACCTACCCCATCGCCATCTTGGAATCCTCCTTTCTTGGTTAGCATTACTTAGGTCGTCATGAGTAAAAATGACGCAATACGTTTCCAAGCAGAATCTCAGCCTTCCAAACCTTTTCAGTGAGTTCAGTATAACTTAACTCACCTGCACTATGAAAACCTCAGTGAAATTTTTCTAGATTATGAAATATAATCCATAAAAAATTGGTCTGGGCATCTAACCAGGTTGACCAAGAACCTCCTCCCCCGTCCCACACATCCATCTGTGCTACTGTTTACACCATTCCTTAAACTGTATCGTTAACATTATACGTATCAGGAAAATGGAGTAGAACAGAAAATGGAACATGAGAAAGCCACAGCTTTCCTTTAGTGTTCCACGTGATTGCAGGACGCTTGGCCATCTTTTGAGAAGTCTTAGGCTAGAAGACACATCCGGCAGAATCACGTCAGAGTCTGGGATCTTCTTGGGCCTATAGGACTTCTCTGGGCTCTTCCACTTGCCAGAAACAGACCCAGACAGGCTGTCGCCGGCATGGAGATGCTCATGGCAGAGGAAAAGGAGCCTTCTGGGGAGGCACTTCAGACTCACATTTAATTCCCACAAAGTCAACCAGTTATGTTTGCGGGGAAAAATTTAAGATAAGTAATCCTATATAATAAAAGCGTAGTATGCAAATTGTCCCCTCAACTGGGAGATGTCCGGAAGTTCAACCAGGAGGCGGGGCTGGCTGGGGGGAAGGGCCTCTAGTAATAATAAAGTGCTCTGGCCAGGGTGGCTCAGTTGGTTAGGCATTATTATCCCCATGCACTGAGGGGTTACTGGTCAGGGCACGTGCCTGGGTTGCAGGCTCAATCCCCAGTAGGGGGCGTGCAGGAGGCAGCCGATTGAAGTTTTACTTTCACATTGACGTTTCCTCCCTCTCTCTCAAAAATCAAAAAACATTTAAAAACAAAGAAAGGTATGACTATTTCCACCTTCCACTCTAGCCAGTGACCTTGTGCCCTAGAGCAAGCACAGGATGGGGGTGGACGTGTGATGTTCCCTCCAACTGCCTTGGTTGCTATGGATCAATCACTGAGTGAGTGTTAAGGCTCCTTTGTTTGGGGTACAGTATGGTTCCTAACTGCCAGCCAACTACTTCATCTGATGCTCAACCCGTCCCTACAGGAAAACTTGATTGTGTTGGCCTCATTTGAGAGAGACTTTGTAGACATTCAAGGTGGCATCTTTTAAAGGAATTTAAGGGTAATGTTTACAGTGATTTTCAATCCACACTGACTTCAGAGTCTAACTCCTGAAAGAAATGCAACTCTCAAAGCTCAGTTCTGTGAAGGCCCAAGGAAGCAAGTCCTGGTCCCCCTCCCAAGACTGGGGTCAGGGCCCTCCCTCAAGTGCTGTGGTCCTAAACACCTGCTGCGTCATTGTACTCGTCTCCTGCTGCCACTGCAACAAAAGACCACAAACTTAGTGGCTTCAGGCAACACAAATGTATTACCTTACAGTTCTGGGGGCAGAAGGCAGACACTCATCTCACTGAGTTGACAGGGTGTTCGTTCGCAGGGCTGCGGTCCTTTTTTGGAGGCTCCCGGGCGAATCCGTTTCACCGACTTTGTCACCTTCTGGAGGTCATCGCCCTTTCCTTGGCTCATGGCCCCCTTCCTTCATCTTCAAACCAGCCCCGGTGCATCTCCGGCCCAGGCCTCCGCGGCCACATCTCCCTCTGGTGCTCTGCAGCCAGGAAGAGCTCTCTGATTATAGAGCCGATCTGGTAATGCGGCTCTTCTCCCCGCCTCAAGCCCACATCCTTAATCCCAGCTTCAGGGTCCCTTTTGCTACGTAAGGTAACCTACTCAGAGGTTCCGGGGACTAGGGGGTGGGCATCCTTGGAGGCCTTTGTTCTACCCACAGCAGTCATCTTTTCTAGGTCCCCCCACTAACAAGCAACAGATCTTTCTGTATTTCCTGGCAGTGATTACCCAGCTAGAGAAGCCGACGGGCCTGCCGTGGCCTCCCCATCCTGCCTGTTTTCACACCAGATCCTCTCACAGGTAACTAATCGGCCAGTGGTTCCTATCCCTGACCAGTCAGCAGGATGGGGTGTCATGTGGTACCAAAATACAGCCACCCACTCAGGAATAAGCCAAAGCCACTCTCGCAAACTAGAGCAGTCTCCCTCCAAAGGCCGCCGTGGCAGGGGCAGGCCCTGTGCTGTCTGGTCCATGGGAGGGAGCCAGGCTCCTCCTAGACAAGCCCCATTTCATGGGCGATAGAGCCTTCCATTACTGTAGCTGGAAACCCCAACCCAGGGGCTGAGCAGGTTTCTGATTCAAAGGGCTTAGAACAGGGGCGGGCAAACTTTTTGACTGGAGGGCCACAATGGGTTCTTAAACTGGGCCGGAGGGCCGGAACAAAAACATGGATGGAGTGTTTGTGTGAACTAATATAAATTCAAAGTAAACATCATTACATAAAAGGGTACGGTCTTTTATTTCAATAGTTTTATTCATTTCAAAGGGGCCGGATCCGGCCCGCGGGCCGTAGTTTGCCCACGGCTGGCTTAGAGCATCATCGGCTGAGGTAAACACTGCACCATTTTACAGACAAGGAAACCGTAACACTCGGGAAAGGCTCAGTAACTTCATTTCTCGCTTAGAGTTGGTGGACAATGTCACATTAGTTTCAGGTGCACATCCCTGTGGTTAGATATTTATATAACTATGACATGATCACCCGGATAAATCTAGTACTCCCCTGACATCATACATAGTTATTAGAATATTCTTTACTGTGTTCCCTACGCTGTACCTTACGTCACCATGACTGTTCTGTAACTACCAATTTGTACTTTTTAATCTCTTCGCTTTGTCACCCATCCCCCAACCCTGTTCCCCTCTGGCAACTGTCAAAATGTTCTCTGTATCTATGAGTCTGTTTCTGTCGTGCTTGTTCATCTAA
The DNA here is from genome assembly GCF_963259705.1 of Myotis daubentonii. Classification (NCBI taxonomy): domain Eukaryota; kingdom Metazoa; phylum Chordata; class Mammalia; order Chiroptera; family Vespertilionidae; genus Myotis; species Myotis daubentonii. The sequence continues at coordinate 5,310,363 of NC_081855.1, forward strand.
TTTGTTTTTTAGGTTCCACATGGAAGTGAAGTCATATGGCATTTGTCCTTCTCTGACTTATCTCAGGGAGCACACTCCCTCTAGGTCCCTCCGTGTTGATGCAGACAGATGGCAAGATTTCCTTCTTTTTTATAGCTGAGTCATGTTCCATTGTACATATGCACCACTTCTTTACCCATTCATCTACTGCTGGACACCACATATCTTCCATGTCTTGGCTACTGTAAATAATGCTGCAACGGGCATATGGACGCATGTCTTTTTGAGTTCGTATTTGGGTTTCTTTGGATAAACGCCCAGAAGTGGAACTGCTGGGTCCTTCTTTGTCTCTTGTTATAACCTTTGTTTTAAAGTCTATTTTGTCTGGTGACCCAGCTTTTTTGCTTGAAAAAATATCTTTTCATCCCTTTATTCTTAGACTGTGTGTGTCTTTCAATCTGAGATGTGTATCCTGTAGGCAGCATATGTAAGGGTCTCGTTTCCTTATCCATTCAGTAACCCTGTGGCTCCTGTTTGGAGCATCTACTCCATTTGCATTTAAATTGTTGATAGATACCTAGTTATGGCCATTTTATTATTCATATTTTTCTTTTCTTTTTTATTTTGAGTGGAACCTGCCTACAACAATCTTATATTCCTTCCTTTAAGGCTACAGAAACTCTGCACATAGACAAGACGACCAATTATCATAATAAAAATATTCCATCCACAGAGCATAGGTCTCCATCAGATTCCACGGTGCGTGTGTGGTACGTTACTCTGTTCTGCAGCTGCATTTTCTTGTGAGTCTGCGGGGTTATGATCAATTCTTTCTGCCGCACAGTCTTCTCTTGGCAGGTGGTTACACATCTGAATGCATCTGTAGCATTAAACTCAATTTCAGAGTCAGAACCATGCTGGATTCTTTTTTTATTTTATTTTTTAAAATATTTTTATTGATTGTAGAAAGAGAAGAAGGGGGGGGGGGAGAGAGAAACATCAATGATGAGAGCAAAACATAGATAGCCTCGTCCTGCACACCCCCTACTGGGGATAGAGCCTGCAACCCAGGCATGTGTCCTGACCAGGAAGTGCATCAGCAACTTCTTGGTGCATGAGATCATGCTCAATCCATCGAGTCACACCTGCCGGGCATGCTGGATTCTTAAACAACGTTGTCTCCAAACATCATTTTGGGGAGAGATGGCTTATGCAATTCATCAGCTCACTTTTCCACGTCTACTGACCACATGGGGTGAGTCTTGGCCGTTGTCAGCTTCCAGGGCACAAAGGAGAGGTCCTGGTGGCTGCTCTGGAAGCCGTGGGCCATCATGACTGAGGTAGGGCCAACAGTATTTTCTTCTTAAAAAGTCCCTTTAACATTTCTTGTAATATGGGTTGGTAGTGATGACCTCCTTCAGCTTTTTCTTGCTAATCTATCCCTCAATTCACTTTTGATCACTTGGAATATTTCTTGCCAACCCCTTCTGGCCTGCAAAGTTTCTGTTGAGAAATCAGCTGATAGTCTTATGGGTGCTCCCTTGTGGGTAACTAACTGTTTTTCTCTTGCTGCTTTTAAGATTCTCTCCTTGTCTTTAACGTTTAGCATTTTAATTTTAATGTGTCTTGGTGTGGGCCTCTTTGGGTTCCTCTTGTTTTGGACTCTGTCCTCCTTAGACTTGTACGTCTATTTCCTTCACCAGATGAGAGAAGTTTTCCATCATTATTTCTTCAAATAGATTTTCCATTTCTAGTTCTCTGCCTTCTCCTTCTGATAGCTCCTATGATGCAAATGTTGGCACATTTGAAGCTGTCCCAGAGGTCCCTTAAACTATCATCCTTTCTTTTTTTTTTCCTGTATTGATTGGGTGTTTTCTGCTACTTGATGCTGCACAGAGAGGGAAGTAGCCACACCAGAGCCCACGCTCAGCTGGTGAGCTGCAGAGCTGCGCCTTAACCCAGACTGCGTGCATCGCAGCTGCCCTCGGGCAGCGTCCACGGGGCAGGGCAGGCACAGGTCTGCCTGTGGATGCTTAGGAAGGAAAGGGCACGGCAGTTTTCCTCAGACACGCTGGTTCTACCCAGTGGCTGCGTATTTTAAGGGTATCCGGTCCAGGTCACACATGAGAGGAGTTGAGAGGACTCCGGAAACGGTGAAGATGGCCCGGTGCCTTTTCGCTCAGGCCCAGGGAAGGTGGGTGGTTGAAGCACTAGGCTCCGGGAGTCACATGGTGAGGGGACATGGAAGTCAAAACTGGACATGACTTCCCTCCTCTTCTCTTCCCTGCCTGTGTGGCCCCAAGATTGTGCAGAATTCTGTCATTCGGCAGGGGTTTGGCCCAGTGTGTGCCCGCAGCCCCGCTGCCCTTCCTTCAATGGGAGGTGGATGGGGGGTAAAGGCTGAGATCAGCACCCTGGCTGATCCCCTCCCGTGGTGGGAAAGTACAATCATCTTCTCTGGGAAGCTTGTTCTCTTCCACCATGCTCACGCCTGCACGGCCGTCACCTGCTCCCCGGGCTGCCCTAGCCCTTTATGTGCAACGAGACCTTGTTTCTGTAGCTCATTTCAGGGGCCTCAGGTGGCAGATGTCATTTTTCTCCGGTGTGGTTTACAGAACATCATCTGAGGAGGCGGAGCTGAAAGAGTCATTGGGAACGTTTAGAATCCGTTCGGCTCTTCACCACACGTTGGAGCCGTTTGTTCTACATGCAGCTGTGACTGCACTGCTCCCGGGGGAGGCGGGGAGGCGGGGACATTACCTCAGACCGCGTGCCCAGGATGGTCACTACCGAGAATGCGGCGCTGGGTCCCCACAGAACCCCTCTCCATCTCTACCAGAGCCTCGGTGTAGCAGTAACATGCACTTGAGGATGAGTCACGGCTGGTCTAAGCCAATTAGGTCATCTCATTCCCTTGGGCAGTGACTGGTCTAAGGGATGGGCATGAGACTACTTCCGGCCAACAGGAGGTGAGGGGAATCACGGTGAGCTTTGACCTCCTCCTCCCTTCCTGCTCTGACACTGCCATGTGAAAACACGTGTCTAGAGCTCTGGCAGCCATCTCGCAACCGTGAAATGACACATCTGGGTGAAGACGGAGGGAAGAACTTGTGTCCCTGATCCCAACCCCAGGAACAGCTCGGCCTGCACTTCTTGTTCAGGGCACTCTACCCGTCCCTATGGGGTAAACCACTGTTGCACATGTTTTCTTGGACTTGCAGCAAAGCATCCTACAGAATTCAGAGCTGCACATGTGTTTAGGTGAAGGAAATCTTAGTTCCTGGTCCATCCATCAGACCAGACCACGGGGACCCATCGCCTGGAGGCCAGGGTGGGGCTGGGACCATCGAGTCACCTCTTTGAACCTGTTTCCTCAACCATGAGAGGGGAATGGGATCCGGTGATCTCAAAGGTCTCCCCGCAGCCCCAGCGAAGCAGATGTCCAGAACGGAAATGCCGCCTCTGCATCAGCCTCAGGAAGCGAGACGGGACCAGCCACGGCCGCACCTGCTGCAGCTCCCGGCGTGGGCAGGCCAGGCGAGCCTCAGCTGTGCTCTGTTGTTCCTGGCATTGGCGCTGACAGTGTGGGTTCTGGGAAAAATGAAAAAATTAGGAAAGGAGAACTGTCACCCCCTTGAGAATACAGGCTGCCCTGGGGGCGGCGGGTGAAGTCCAGTGCTGCCGCCACAGCCGGCTCCTGACGTCTGTTGTTGGTGTTTTGTTTTTACATTTTGCAAAAATGACATGTGCTCAGAGTACAAATGCAGACTCACAGGAATGTTTAAGATAATAAAAGTGCCGCTCCGCACCCTTCCCAATCCCACCCTCCCACAGTCCAGTTTTGGATATTGTTCCTTCTGTGCTTATACACACGTAATGCCATATATTAGGAAATAAGATGCTAGTGATGACACAGCCTATTAAAGCATGATACAGGATGCAGCCTGGAATTAATGAAGTGGAGCACATGGATTTATACATATAAAGAGTTTTTAAATTTTGTTTTAGAGAGAGGAAGGGAGAGAGAGAGAGAGAGAGAGAGAGAGAGAGAGAGAGAGAGAGAGAGAAAGAAAGAAAAAGAAACATCTATGTGAGAGAGAAACATAAACCTGCTGCCTCCAGCATGTACCTCAACTGGGGACTGAATCCACACCTCAGGTACATGCCCTGACCAGGAACAAACCCACCACCTGTGTGGTGGATAAGACGTCATTCCAACCATCAAAGTCCCGGCCAGGGCTACATACACAGATGTTTAAAAACAAAAGGAGACTTACTCTACCTACACTGTAAAGAGACCTGTTTCTAACACCTATCTTGTGGACATCTCTCTAAGAACACATTTTCCCGGTCTAGTATTCCACACTATTGGACGCACACGATTTATTTTTTAATTATATTTGTATTTTTCAGAGAGGAAGGGAGAGGGAGAGATAGAAACATCCATGATGAGAGAGAATCATGGATCGGCTGCCACCTGCACGCCCCCTACTGGGGATTAAGGCCACAACTCAGGCATGTGCCCTGACAGGAAATCAAACCGCTACCTCCTGGTTTACGGGTCATTGCTCAACTCAGAGCCACAGCAGCCAAGTACACAACTTATATTTTTTTTAACCACTCTTCTATTTATGGAAGTTATTGCCATTATTTTTTGTTGTTATCCTTGTCCATAGCTCTTCCTGAATATCCACAAGTGCTTCTGTAGGGTAAATTTCCAGAAGTGGGAATGTGTAGCAAAGGTTTATATGTTTCACGTTTTAATGTGAACATTTAGCATCAAATCACTCTCCAGAAAGATACTACTTATGATATGGTTGTAATGAGCTAGTTATTAATAAATAATAGGAAAGACGCCAAGCAAAGGGAGGGCCAGACAGTACAGGCACGTCATTTGAGCAGCTTCACCAGGAAGCTGCAATTTCTCACTCCAGGGAGGGACCCAGCAAAGGGAAGACAGACACACGCCCAGTGAAGTAGGGTGACTAGCGAAGGTCTTGTATGTCAGTCATACCTGGGTCAGAGATGGTTGTCCAGAATGGGCGTGGCTACTGCAAGTGTGTGACCATTTGGGACCTAATCCCCTAAGCAAAGAAGTTCACTCTCTTGCTGCTCCTTGCTCTTGGGCTCTTGATGCTTGGGGCACACTCTCTTGGTCTTGCGTTCGCCTGCCTGGCCCAGGGCCACGCGGGCCCCACGCACAGTGGACTGGAGGACTGCAGCGGCCTGATGCGAGTTGGACTATGCGAATGTGGACCGGAAGCTCTGGACACTGGCTTGATTGCAGCTCTCCTGAAACCCAGCCACACCTCTTGTGTGACTGGACTGACCGAGGGAAACCCAGGGGTGTCGTTCCATGGAAATAAAGCTTTCTACTACCTGGCATCCTCCCGTGGGAGTCTCGGAAAATTCCCTTTCTCCAGATACCACAAGAACGCCACCCCCAGCAGCAACGGGGTGGGGGCCGGAGGAGGGGGGGCGGGCAGGGAGTGGTTGAATCCCTCTCCTCTCCTGCAAGACTTACTTATCCATCCCCAACAGTGCACGAGAGCATCCCACTTCTGCATAATTTTGCCAAAAGAGGACATTACCAATACTTTTTTATGCCTTTCAATCTGTTAAGTAAATGAATATATACCAGCATTGCTTTCATTTACATTACTTTCTAGAGAAATCAAGCTTCTCTTCAATTTTACTTTTTTTTCCCTCGAAGAATTGTCTGGGAATCCATTTTTTTACTGGGCTGTTTGTCTTATATATTTTTAGAAGCTCTTTGTATACCACTTATTCTTTGCAAATATTACGTATTGCCTACTATGTATTATAAATATTTTTCCCAGTCTGTTTTTAATCTCTTAATTCTGTTTATGTGTCTTTTTTCATACAGCAGTTTTGCATTTCATGTGGTTAAGCATGTTGGTCTCTCCCATTTGTGGCTTCTGGGTTTTGTGTCTTAGAGAGTAAGACGAACCTGCAACCTGCACTTCTCCCTCCACTAGGGGGGCCCGCCTGCTCCCCCCCCCCCGCCCCCCCACCTCCCGCAGGTGGAAATGCCTCCTGGCTCAGCTCCCAGTTCCGGGCTCTGCTCTGATTTGCCCGTCTATCTTTTCTCTCCTCTTGCTGGTACTGCCTTTGAAAGGTCAGCATTGTTCCAGGTGTTTGGACATCTGGCCTCGGGCGTCCCTCACTCTCTTGCTCAGAATTTTTTAGGCCTTGCTCTCCTCTGTGAGGAGCCCTGCACACACACGCAGGTAAACATTATGAAGTTCGGCAGACACTGTGTTCTTTAAGGAAGAAATGTGGACATTTTAATGATAGTTTGAGAGCTGGCACTGGAGGTTGAGGTCGAGAAGCAGCCATGGCGTCAGGCCTGCTGTTTGTGAGCCTGTGGCTGCTGAGCCTGAGCGAAGGCGCCAAGTGCAGGGCACCGGCCACACCCGGCAAATCACAGCCCGGGGGGGCGGGGCGGGCGGGTCTCTGCGGGAGGCCCCAGGCGGGTGAGTAAGCGGTGCCGCTGAGAGGCACAGACACCCCATCCTCAGCTCCGTGACAGCCCGATGCCTCCTCCTGGGCCAGAGCCCCTCCCAGAGCACTAGGGTCGGAGCCAGGTCCTGGTCCAGTGTGTGGCCATGAGGCCAGAGGGTAGCCTCAGCTTCCCCAAGTTGACTTTTTAAAAAAACCATTGTCACCATTTCTGCTAGTAAGAGTATAGCTCAGCGACATTAAATACATTTGCATTATGCAACCGTCACCACCAGAGCATTGTCACTTCCCAAACGAAACTCTGTCCCCATTCGTTTTCCTCCGCGGCCCTGCAGCCGCCGTCTGTCTCTGCCGGTGGCTGGCGAGGTGTCTCGCGGGAGTGGAGTCGGACAGTTTGTGTCCTTTGTGTCTCAATGGTTCCCTCGGCACAGTGTCCCCGCGGTTCATGCACGTTGGAGCCGGTGCGGACTTCCTTCCTTTCTGAGGAGATGGCGTTCCACTGCGTGGAGAGGACGCCGGCCCTGGCTGTGCTGTGGTGGGGATGGGAGGAGGTGAGCACGGTGCTTCCTGGTCACCTGCACGCCAGGGCCCGGCAGCATCCCCCAGGATGGCGCGGCCCCAGGCGCACGGCTCCCACTCACCCGCTGCCCTGGGACGTGCTCCTGACGGCCGGTGCGGCCTGGCTCCACCTCGGAGTCCACACTGACTTCCCCATTTGGCTCAAAGCACCCCTTCATCTGACCCCAAAGCCCCCTCTTCCTGACCCCCACGTCTCTGCTGGGAAAGACCTGGCCCGGGCGCCTGGTAAGAGAGGGGCGGGGTGCTGCAAAGCCCCCTGGGAGCTCGTGGAGCCCAGAAAGTGACCCGAATCCTCAGCCTCTTCGCTAAGCTTAGTTCCAGGTTCCCTCTCGCCCCGAGACACCCCCGCTTGCCCTGCATCTCTCCAAAGGGGCAGGTTTGTCTCCCCCGAGGGTCCCGGGCACCTGGAGCTGCCCCAGCCCGCTCAGCCTCGGGAACCCTCGCTCTCCATAACAATGAAGCGCTCTCTGAAGAGCAGGCCTTCAGACGCACGATCCACCTCTTCTGAGCGCATCTGCTTCACTCTCCGTCCCCCGGGAAGGTTTGTACCCCAGCCCCTCTCACTGGGCACACCCCCCCACCCCCTCCCTCCCGCCCCGTTGCTGGTCTTTCCCGGCATCCTCTTCCTCGGGTTCCTAGCTTCCTGGTCTGCACTTTCCCTCCAACTGCAAACTGCCCTGTCAGCCGACCTAGTCACCACCACGGCTGAACTGCCCCGAGTTTCTGTTTCAGGACCCCCCGCCCCACACCCCTCCAGCCCTTTCCTCTGACCCCGCCCCCCTCCCAGTCTGTTCCTCTGTGGCCCCGCCCTACTCCACCCCGCAGATGTCCCTCCTGGGGCCCTGGGCGCTGCCTTATTTTATGGGAAAACTAGAGGCCCAGTGCACAAAATTCGTGCACTGGGGGGTTGTCCTCAGCCCAGCCTGCACCCTCTCCAATCTGGGACCCAGGGATCAGGCCTAAACTGGCAGTCAGACATCCCTCTCACACTGCTGGCTCCCAACCGCCCGTCTGCTTGCCTGCCTGATTGCCCCTAACCACTTCTGTCTCCCAGCCTGATCACCCCTTAACTACTCCTCTGGCAGCCTGATTGACGCCTAACTGCTCCCCTGCCGGCCTGGTTGCCCCTAACTGCCCTCCCCGGCTGGCCTGGTTGCCCCTAATTACCCTCCCCTGCCAGCCTGGTCCCCCCCAACTGCCTTCCCCAGCTGGCCTGGTTGCCCACAACTGCCCTCTCCTGCTGTCCATCTTGTGGGTGCTGCCATCTTTGAGGGCGGGGCAGTCAATTAGCATATTCCCTCTGTATTGGCTGTGGGTGCTGCCATCTTTGAGGGCAGGGCAGTCAATTAACATATTCCCTCCTTATTGGCTGTGGGTGCTGCCATCTTTGATTGCAGGGCAGTCAATTAGAATATTCTCTCTTTATTATATAGAATAAAGCTGTGTGCACTGGTGCTGCCCAACACCTGCCCCAGGCCCCAGGTCCCTCTGCCTGCATCTCCTCCTCCCACCCCAGCTCAGGAGTCTAGGGTTCCAGCCCCAGCCTCGGCCTCCCACCCAGTAACCTACCCCTCCCGCCACTCCCCGCCCACACCTGCAGGTCTCCCTTGTTTCAGGCGAATGGGCCATGTCCTCCATCCTGTAGAAAAAATGAAATGGGGAGCCCTCCCTAAGCCCACAGCCTTCCAGGGGGTCCTCCTCCTGTGTCCACATTTAGACAAAACTCCTCCAAGGCCACTGGGGATAGCCGTCAGCAGCTCGGTTCTCAGTGCTCATCTCGCCCGGCCTCTCAGCAGGGCAGCCGCGCCTGCCACGGCCTCTTTGTGGGAACACCGGCCTCCAGGGATGCCGCAGCTGCTCCTGCAATGCCCACAGCCTGCCCCTCCCCTCCTCTTCTCCTTTTCTTCCGGCTCCAGACTCCCTTGTCTCCTCCAATTCAACAGCTGGCCCAGGGCTCACAGATGCTCTGGGCAAGTCCACCCCTCCTCCTGGTGCCTCCCCCACTCCCTGCCCCTGCCCTGCGCCAACCCTGCTCCCCCTCCCCTGCGCTCCTGTCTGAGCTTCCTCGCCGCTCCTCGGAGCAACTGCAGGGCCCTCTTTGCCGAGCTATTTTGTTATTTTCATTTTATTTTATGTGTGCGCTCTTGTCCCTCTACAATCACTGGACTTCCAAAAAGAATGTTAAGAATGTAAATGGGACATTGTTCAGAACCCTCCAATTAACTCCGAGAAGGTTCTTACCCACCCACCTCTTCCAGCAGCCAGCTGCCTCGAGCATTCTGCTGCTCACACCGGCTTCCCGCCTCCTCCCCAACACATGACCACACCTGCCCTGCCCTGCCCCGCCCCAACGCAACTAGCTTGCTCCTGCCCCACGGACTTTGCACATTCTGTTCCCAGCCCACCAGGTTCTCCCCCACATTTTCCTGGGGCTCCCTCTCCTATCTTTCTGATTATCTGTTTAACTTGGTCACCTACTCAAAAGAGACTTTCTTTGACTGTGCTTCCTAGACTAGCGCCTGCCCTCACTGGCAACCATCTTCTCCCCCTCTCCGCGTTTCTTCCCGGCACTTATCAATGCCTGTCATTTTGTATATTCCTCTGTTTCTGACCCCCTCCCCTACCAGAATGTGGGCTCCTGTAGGGCCCAGGCTGAGTCCGTCTTACTCTTGTCCCCAGCACCTGGGACACCTCCTGGCACAGAAGAGCTGCATGACATTTGCAGTGAGACTCAGCAGTTGCAGACCCTGCGCTGGGGCAATTCACAGGAAAAGGATACAAATCGGACTTTAAAGCATATTTAGCCCTGTTCATGAGAAAATGCGAAGTAAAACTAAATTCAGATACTTCTCACCTATCAGATCAGCAAAAATGCAAAGGCCTAATAACACGCCCTGTGGGTCACGCTGAGGGAAAGGGAACCCTGCTGGTCACAGGTTTCCACTGCCTGCAGACTGGGCCTAAGGACCGGACAGTGAAACCTGTGGGCTCCCAGCTGACGGATCGGGGGGGACTGGAAGGCCAGCGAGCGGTCCTGGACTCCAACGCTGGCTTCCCTCATTCCCCACAGAGAGCCGCTCAGCTGCAGTGTGTGGTGTGCCCTGCCTGCCTGCTGCCTGCGGTGCTTCCCGGGCCGGGCCCTCCCCTGAGGGCCCAGCTTGCGGTTCTCAGTGCCAAAGGGACATGTTTTTATGATGATGTGATGTAGAGAGCACCTGGGAAGGCACATGGTCATTTCTTTAATTATTGTCAGCTGAATCCAGCGGTGTTGGCAGAGCCACGTCCTGGAAACACACCTTGCCAGAGGCAGGAGTGTTGTCAGCTTGACCTTCAGCCCGGGCACCAGCGGGTGGGTTTCGTTATTTAAATCCAGCCAAGCACCAGGAATGAATATGACTCTGGCCACCCAGGAATGCCCATAATCTCCTTCGTCCTGACTTTTAGTAAAACCTCCTGTTTTTTGCTGTATAAAATAAACACGCTGTATTGGCTCTGGGTCCCTGTCCCTGTCTCTCCATCAGAGGACAGCGGTCCCACCCGGCCCCAGCTTTTTCCTTCCATCTCTGTGTCTGTCTCTTTCTTTCATTTTCTCAATCCCCAGCCGCCCCTACTCAGGAACTGGACCGCTCTCTCGCCGCTGGATACAGAGAAGAGAGAAACATTCACAATGTGATGCACCGTCCTGGCATGTTGATTTTACTCAAAGATTGTTTTGGGGAAAAGTCACCATTTTTATGTTAAATTACCACTGATATGGCCCTGGCTGGTTTGGCTCAGTGGATAGGGCGTCGGCCTGCGGACTGAAGGGTCCCAGGTTCGATTCTGGTCAAGGGCATGTACCTTCGTTGTGGACACATCCCCAGTAGGGAGTGTGCAGGAGGCAGTTGATCGATGTTTCTAACTCTCTGTCCCTCTCCCTTCCTCTCTGTAAAAAATCAATAAAATATATTTTTTTAAAAATTACCACTGATATGTTATGAGGAGAATATAGAATTCTAAACATTTTTAAGCCTTTAAAATAAAAGAACTCAGACTTCCAGTCAAAATGACTGCATAGGTAAGCACAGTGCTTGCTTCCTCCCACAAGCACATCAAAATTACAAATAAACTACAAAACAACCGTCATTCAGAACTGCTGAATGGAAGTCCTATAACTAGGGAATTAAAGAAGAGGCCACCTGGAGACTGATAGAAAGAGCAGAGATGCGGAGTGGGCTGGTCCCACACCCGCATGTGGCAGATAAAAATCGGGAGGGATATCTTGGCTGTGGAGGCCTCCCCTGAGGGGAAAGGGGGTCCCAGCCCCACACCAGGCCCCACGGACAGGGTTCCAGTCCCAGGAAGAGAAATCCCCACAACTTCTAGCTGCTAAAACCAATGGAGACTGTGGCTGAGGAAGACAGATGCTGCAGGAGTCCCAGGCAGTTCCTCCTTAAGGGCCAATGCATGGACTTACAGGCAGAACCCACTCACTCTGAGCTCCAGCCCTGAGGCAGCAGCTTGAAAGGCAGCAGAGACATAGAGGAGGAACTGAATTCTCCAGCATTAGGGCAAGAGCTGCGGGGAGCAGCTTTCTCCCAGGCAGAAGTGCTGGCAGGGGCCATTATTCCTTTGTTGAGCTCTCCTCTACAGAGCCAGCAGGCAGATGCCATATCTGAGTCTCCATCAACCTGGCTCACAATGCTTGCCCTGCGCTGGTGATTCCCTGTGACCTTGCCCTACCTAACTGTGGGCACACCCAAGCTGTATTTCCAGTAGCTTTTTCATACAAATAGCCTGTCTTGGCTCCTGCTTCAGATTTTCCTAAAATCTCTCAAACAAGCAGTATCTGGTCTCAACAATCCTATACCTCTCACTAAGTGGTCCCATGACTTGGCTCACACCTTGGCTTCACCTAGGCACCTCCAAGACCAGCACAAGTGACAACCATCTGCAGATCACTTTGTAGCTCATGCTGGGTAACCCCAGGGAGAACACAGGTGGTGGCTGACCTTGGTCTGCACCTCCAGGGATGTCCCAGAGCCAGCACACCCAGTGGATAGCTTCAGATCATGTCAAAGTACCACCACCCAACCACCTCCACAAGTGACACACTCAAGGGACAGACTCACTGGGCACCAGAGCCCCACAGAAATAAGGCCTGCTCTGTTGAGTGGACCCCTGCACGGCTGTTCCTCCAGAGATCAGGGGTCCGTGGTTATAGCCAGTCCTTGCAGCTGACAGGCCTGGAGGTAAATCCCTCCCATTGAGATGTCAACAGCAATCAACGCTCAACTACAAAGGAGGGTATACACAGCCCACCTGGAGTGCCCACCTGGAGTGCCCAGCTCAGGTGAGTGGGGAAGCTGTACATGGGACCCTACAGGACACCTATGACACTAGGCCACTCTACTAAGACTAAGATATATAGCAGCTCTACCTAATACACAGAAACAAACACAGGAGGCTGCCAAAATGAGGAGACAAAGAAATATATCCCAAATGAAAGAATGAAACAACAACAAAAAATAACTAAACAAAATAGAGACAAGCAATCTAGAAAATGAGGATAGTGTAAGAAGCCTTTGGGACAACTTAAAGCCAACATTCATATCATGGAGGTGCCAGAAGGAGAAGACAGAGAGCGAGGGACTGAAAATCTATGTGAAAAAATAATGACAAAAGACTTCCCTAACCTGGTGAAGGAAGTAAACATACAAGTCCAGGAAGTGCAGAGTCTCAAACAAGAGGACCCAAAAGAGGCCCACACCAAGACACATCATAATTAAAATACAGAGGTTTAAAGGCAAAGAGAGAATCGTAAAGCAGCAAGGGAAAAGCAATTACCCACAAGGAAGTGCCCATAAGTCCGTCAGCTAATTTCTCAACAGAAACTTTGCAGGCCAGAAGGGATTGGCACAAAATATTTACAGTGATGAAAAGCATATAACCCAGATTACCCAGCAAAGCTCTCATTTAGAATCAAAATACAGATAAAGATCTCACCAGACAAAAAACTGAAGGAGTTCATCACCACAAAGCAGTATTATATGAAATGCTAAAGGGTTTTCTGTAAGAAGAAGAAGAAGAAAAAATATATGAACAATAAAATGGCAATAAATATCTATCAACAATTAAATCTAAAAGATAAATAAGTAAGCAAGCTCAGGCTAATTAAAAAGATCCCTGGCATTGTACTACAATCTTGTTTAGACAAATTCACCGATGCCTTCGTGAAGAAAGGTGTTTACCAAAGGTGGCTGGAGAAAGGGGGGCGGTCTTTCCCTTCCTGTGTATCCAGCCACCTGCCAGCCAGCCCTCTCCTTCCCCACTGCTCAGGCCACTTACTGCCTTGGTGACTCTCAACTCTCCCATGTGCCTGCCAGCGAGTCCCCAGGCCCCCATGTCATGCTGAAAAGGTGCTGCTAGGACATAGTGGCAGACCAAAGGGAGAGGTCCCTGCCCTGGGACCTCTGGGGGCGGGGGGCGGGGGAGTAACGGGGGGTAGACTTTAGCCCAAAAGTCGCCCATGGCTGGAGAGCTATACATCTGACAGTGGCCCTGGAGGAAAAGTGAAGGCTGTATTGGGAGGTTGTTTCAGGGGGACACGACTTCACTGGGGGGAAGGGAACGAAGGGCTGCTTCTCAAAGGCAGTCTTATTAACGGTGACCCTACAGGTGAGCAAGAATTGGGCAGGTGGAGGGGGAGGCAGAACAGACTCAACTGATTGGCGACTCTCTCAGGAATGGGGGGTGCGCCTTCAATGGCATTGGCTGGACAATTCGGGTTAAAAACCCAAACTGGCTCTAAACGTGGCTGGACAGGCCACTGGGCACCCGTGGTTGTGTGGGGGGATGTCTCCCTCCGAGGAGGAGACGCTGGGAAGCCGCGCTGGGCAGGCTCCGTGCTCAGAGCTGCCTCAGCCGGCGCAGACCCCATCAGCTGCCCAGGGCACCCAGGAGAAAGCGATCTTCCACCGAAGGCGGGCGGGGACGCAGACTGACGCCAGTGGTGGCCTCGGGCCCTGTCTGGTTTGGAACTCAGGTTTCCAAGTCGCTCAGGTGGGGCTGCAGAAGCAAGCGGTCAACGCAGGGCAGCCAGTAAGGGGTGAATTCCAGGTAAACAACAAATAATCAGTTACTGTATGCCCTCAACATTGCAGCAGATGTACTTATGCTAAAAATTATCATTGTTTACCTGAAATTCCAGTTTTCCTGGACGTTCTGGTGTTTTATCTGGTGACCCCACGTGGCCCACAGACCAGGCCCCCGGCCCTGCGCCAAGGGACTGGCAGGAGAAGCTCTTGAAAGTCTCGCAGCCGCTGGGTGCCCCGGCCTCAGGGCTCACGGCTCTGCGGTGGAGCCAGGGAATGCCCACGGCGAGGCTCCCCCAGTGCCCCGCCAGAGGAAAGTCTTGAGCGAAGACTTTTAAGGGACCTGAAGTAGCAAAGAAAGGCCCAGAGAGGAGCCTGAGGAGAGTAGAGGCAGAAGGTCAATGCAGGAGGGGAGGTGGAGCAGCCCAGGCTGCAGAGAGGCACAGCTGGTTGGGGCTGAGGACTGACCGCTGCCTACGCAATGGGGGTGCCGAGCCAATGGAAGCAGCAAAGAGTCTGCAGCGGCGACTCCTGCGACTCCTGCGTCTGCCCGCAGGGCTCTCCCTCAGCCTTTCCTGGCCTTGGAGTGAGGCCGCGCAGGAGCGTGGGAGAGACAGACGCTGGCTGGCCGCCAAGGCCCACCCACATCCGCAAGTGCTGCTGCTTTTCAATTCTTCTGGAAAAGGGCAAGTAATCCCCAAATCAGGGCACTTGTCAGCAATGGCTTCCGGGAAACGGCGCTCCCTCGGTATGCAGCCAGCGTGGGCCAGACTGGGCGGGCCACCCCAGATCGCCCCAGCTGGCCCGGGCCAGGAATCCCTGTGGAAAGAGCCATCTCCCACCCGGGCATCTCACTTCCACCGGCTGTGGTGTTTGGGGTGGCCTGGCCAGCAGGCCCAGCGGGAGATGCAGGGGCAGGAGCACCCAGGGCCTGAGGTGCAGACCTGCACCCATGTTCCAGGCTGGCAAGGTGCAGCCTGGAGGAAGCAGGCTGCCTCGTAAGGGACCTGCCTGTGCAGGTTCAGCCGCACCTGGCAGGAGAGCCGCCGCGGCTGCTGTTCCTGCTGCTTGTACTTACTCCCTTCCAGGGAGGCTGCTCGGTGGAACCCCAAAGGAGACATCCCTTGGGGATCTGATGATGCCGAAGGGGGTCACATTCCACACCAGGAATGCCTTCTTTTTGAGGAAAATACCTGCATGGCTGCGGCAGGCACCACAGATCACCTCCACCCTCTCTCCAATAATCCACGTTAACAGACCCTAATTCTGTTCAGGGTGGGCTCCTCCCTCCTCCCTGGGACCAGTCATGACAGATCATCCTGTTCCCCTGTCAGTGACTGGTTGAGTGGGGAGATGTGACACCATCTTGGCCAATGGGATGGAATCTGAGGGGCTTGGAGGTGGGTTCTGAGAAAGGGTTTTGGCCTGCCTTTGAACACAGATGTTCTGAACATAGATCTTGTGACCTTGGTTAGTTTGCTGTTAAGAAAAGGAACTTAAACATATTTTTATTTTTTCTCAGAGAGAAAAGAAGGGAGAGGGAGAGAGAGAGAGAGCCATCGATGTGAGAGCAGAACATGGATAGATGCCAGCTGCACGCCTCCTACTGGGGATCGAGCCTGCACTGGGCACGTGCCCCGACCAGGAATCAATCCGTCAACATTTTGGTGCACAAGACGACGCCCAGCTAACTGAGCCACCTCAGCCAGGGTCTTGATGCAGGAACTTATTTCTAACCTTCACCAGAAAGGAATATTAATTTTTCAAATAAGAAATCATAGCAAGTGCGTAAAATAGTGTTATTCCCTCCCGCATGCGCTTCCTTCCCCGTGGAGGCGGTGATGGTCAAGCATTGAGTGGTGGCTGGAGGTGAAGGCTTTGCTGCCAGGCTGTTGGGTTCCAATTCTCGCCTTGCCTTCCCCAAGCTGAGCTACTTGATCAAATGATTGAACCTCTTGGAGACTTCCAGTCAAGATGGTGGCGTAGTTAATCACCGTGCTCTCCTCCTTCCACAACCACATCAAAATTACAACTAAACTTCAGAAAAACTATCATTCGGAGCTGCCTGAAGTCTAGCCGAACAGAAGCCCTATAACCAAGGATATTCAGAAGAAGCCACAGCAAGACTGATGGGTGGGGTGGAGACTCAGAACAGGCTAGTTCCACACCTACGTATGGTGGTTAAAATCAGGAGGAGTGTCTCACCTTTGGAGGTTTCCTCTGGAGAGTAAGGGGTGCCAAGCCCCACACCAGGTCCCCCGCCTGGGGTTCCAGGAGCGGACGTCCACATAACGCCTGGCTGTGAGAACCAGTGGAGATGGTGGCTGAGTGAGACAGAGGGCTTCTGGAGTTCCAGGTGTTCCTCTTAAAGGGTCCGTGCACGGACTTAGTAAGACACGCTCTCTCTGGGCTCCCGCGCTGGGCAGCAGCTCAAAAGGTGCCACAGACATACAAGGAGGAAGCGAATTGCCTGGCTTCAGAGCAAGGGCGGGAGGGGTGCCTTTCTCCCAGACAGAAGTGCTGGCAGAAACTAGTCTTCCTTTGTTGAGCGCTCCCTGTGCCCAGTCTGCACGTGCAGGCAGACGCCATATCTGAGTCTCCATCAACCTAGCTAATCATGTTTGCCCAGCCTGGTGAGTCCCTGAAGTGCACCCACCTCACCTAACTTTTGGACTCACCCAAGCCACTTCCAGTGGCTTTTCCATACAAACCACCTGTTTTGGCTCATGCTGTGAATGTTCCTAAAATCTCTCAAACCCCAAACAAGCAACATCTGCCCTCAACATGCCCTGTACCATTTGCTAAACATCCCCAAGCCCAGTACGAGTGGCAGTTGGCCTCAGATTGCAGCTTAGCCTCTCCCAGGCACCTCTAAGCCCAGCACAGTGGCAACCATCTGCAGATCACTTCCTAGTTCATAACTGGGGCCCCAGTTAGGACAGAGGCAGGGACTGACCTTGGCCTGCGCCGGTGCCCTTCCCAAGGCCCCAGAACCAACATACCCAGTGGCCAGCTATAGACCACACTAGAGCACCACCGAAGCACCCTCCACAGATGACACGCCCAAAGGGCAGACTCCACAGCACCAGAACCTCATTGAAGTGAGCCCTGACCCATAGAGTCAGTCCCTGCACCACAGCTTCACTGTAGTCACATCCAGCCCTCATAACCAATCAGCTTGAGCGTCAGTCCCTCACACTGATGTGACAACAGAAATACAGGCTCAGCTACAACTGGACTGCACACACCTGGAGCACCAGGCTCAAGTGACCAGGGAGTCAGAACCACTGGGTCCTACAGAAAACCTACTACATAAGGCCACTCTACTAAGACCGGGAGAGATAGCAGCTCTACTCAATTACATAGAAACAAACACAGGGAGGCAGCCAAAATGAGGGGACACAGAAACATGTTCCAAATAAAAGAACTGAACAGAACTCTAGAAAAATAAGTAAACAAAATGGAGACAAGCAATCTACCTGATGCAGAGTTCACAACACAGGTTATAAGGTTGTTCAATGAACTTAGGGGAAGAGTAGATTAACTTAGTGAGAACTTCAAGAGATAGGAAACACAAAAATGGAGATAGGAAGCATAAAGAACTAGTCAGAAATGAAGAATACAATTACTGAAATGAGAAATACATTAGATGCAATCAACAGTAGATTAGATGAAGCAGATGACTGAATCAGCAATTTGAAATATAAAGTAGCAGAAAACATCCAATCAGCACAAAAAAAAAAAAAGAAAGAAAAAAAAGAAAGGACGATAGTTTAAGGGGCCTCTGGGACAACTTCAAATGTACCAACATCATAGGAGCTATCAGAAGGAGAAGGCAGGGAACTAGGAATGGAAAATCTATTTGAAGAAATAATGATGGAAAACTTCTCTCATCTGGTGAAGGAAATAGACATACACGTCTAAGGAGGACAGAGTCCAAAACAAGAGGAACCCAAAGAGGCCCACACCAAGACACATTAAAATTAAAATGCTAAACGTTAAAGACAAGGAGAGAATCTTAAAAGCAGCAAGAGAAAAGCAGTTAGTTACCCACAAGGGAGCACCCATAAGACTGTCAGCTGATTTCTCAACAGAAACTTTGCAGGCCAGAAGGGAATGGCAAGAAATATTCAAAGGGATGAAAAGCAAAGACAACCAAAATTACAGCAAAGCTATCATTTACAATTTAAAGACAGGTAAAGAGCTCCGCAGGCAAAAAACACCGTCCGTCCCCCCACCTCACCTCCCCCCTCCACACACACACACACACAAATAAAGGAATTCATTACTACCAACCCATATTGCAAAAAATGTTAAAGGGACTTTTTAAGAAGAAAATACTGTTGGCCCTGCCTCAGTCATGATGGCCCACAGCTTCCAGAGCAGCCACCAGGACCTCTCCTTTGTGCCCTGGAAGCTGACAATGGCCAAGACCCACATCGTGTGGTCAGCAGGCGTGGAGAAGTGAGCTGATGTACTGCATAAGCCATTTCTCCCTGAAATGATGTTTGGAGACACCATGGTTTCAGAATCCAGCGTGGTTCTGGCTCTGAGATTGAGTTTAATGCTCCAGGTGCATTCAGATGTGTAACCACCTGCCAAGAGAGGCTTAAAGACACCTGTGTGGAGGAGTGGCAGGAAAGCAGGAAAGAGGGGGACCCTTCAGGGAGGTTAATAAACCACATGACCGGAACTTACAACCAGTGAGAACAGAGCATTACTTGGCAAATCACTTATGCTGAAGGTTGTACCGACAACAGATCATATAGGTCAGTGATGGCGAACCTTTTGAGCTCGGCGTGTCAGCATTTTGAAAAACCTTAACTTAACTCTGGTGCCGTGTCACATATAGAAATTTTTTGATATTTGCAACCATAGTAAAACAAAGACTTATATTTTTGATATTTATTTTATATATTTAAATGCCATTTAACAAAGAAAAATCAACCAAAAAAAATGAGTTCACATGTCAGAGGTGTCAGAGGTTCGCCATCACTGATATAGGTAGAAATTGAAAGCCAGAGAACAGATTAAATTTTTTAAGAAGTTCTCCTGTTTGAGGATGAAGTTCATGATCATGGAGCTTCGAGCCTTAGTGCAAATTAAAGTAATGCCTTCCGCTCCTTAGCTGCTGCGGGCTTCTTGAGAATCGATGGAGTGCTTTACCATGGCACGGGGCTTTCCATGAGGCCAACAAGACCTACACGTTACAAGAATGGACATTGTAGGAGAGCTAAAACTGCTAATTTAACACGTTTCACCTTCCTCTTCACAGAACCTCATGAAATACCACAATATTTACTGATCAAGAAGGCAGTTTGTGAGGAGCTAAGATTTCCAGAAAGAATTGATCATAACCTCACAGACTCACAAGAAAATGCAGCTGTAGAATAGAGTATGACTGTACCACACACTCACCGTGGAATGAGATGGAGACTTTGGCTTTGTGGATGGGGGCATTTTTATTATCATAATTAGTTGCCTTGTCTATGTGCAGATTTTCTGTAGCCTTAAAGGAAAAAAAATATAAGATTGTTGCAGGCAGGTTACACTCAAAATAAAAAAGAAGAAAAAGAAAATATCTCTATATATAAAAGCCTAAGCAACCAAACAACCAGTCAACCCGTCGCTATGATGCGCACTGACCACCAGGGGGCAGATGCTTAATGCACAGGATCAGGCTCCCTCCTGTCTGGATCGGGCCTGTGGGGATTGGGATTGGGCCTTCAGGGGTCGGGATTGGGCTTGTCTGGCTAGGGCCTGTGAAGATCAGGCGAAACTCGCTATCTGACATCCCCTGAGGGGTCCCGAACTGTGAGAGGGCCAGGCCACGGGACCTCTAGTATGCATAATAAAATGGCCTAATAACTAAATATCTATCCACAATTTAAATGCAAATGGAGTATATGCTTTAAATAAAAGACACAGGGTTACTGAATGGATAAGAAAACGAGACACTTACATTTTGGTTGAACTACATACTTTGTATGATTTCAATAATTTTAAGTTCATTGAATCTTGTTTTATGGCCTGCTCTATGATCTGTTTTGGAGAATGTCCACCTGCATTGAGCAAATGTGTGCTGTCGTTGGGTGGAGTGTTCTGTGGAGATGTCCTTTAGATCTTCAGCTATTACTGTTAACTTGTCTATTTCTCCCTTCAATTCTGGCAGTTTTTGCTTTATGTATTCTGAGGCTCCACTACTAGGTGCATGCATATTTATAAGGAATTGACCCTTTTATCATTTTAAAACATTCTTACTTGTCTCTAGTAACAATCGTATCTTAAAGTTTGTTTTGTCTGGGATTAGTGTAGCTACTCCAGTTCTCTTTTGGTTACTCTGCATAATATAACTTTTTCCATCCTTTTATTTCAGTCTATTTGTGTTTTTGAATCTAAAGTATGTTTCTCATAGGCAACATATATTTGGATCTAATTTTTTAAACACATTCTATCAATATCTACTTTTTAATGAGAATATTTAATTCATTTGCATTTTAGTGGTATTCAGATAAGGTGGGATTTACATCTACCATTTTGCTAGGTGTTTGCTATGTCTTATGCCTTTTCTGTTCATCTATTCCTCCATTATGCCTCTTTTTTTGTTAAATAGATACATTCCAGTGAACAGTTTTAATTTCATATCAATTCTTTTAGTTTTAGTTTCAGAAGTTGCATTAAACACTTTCTTTATTGTCATAGTCCATCTTTTACAAAGAAGATAAGGAATTTCTAACGTTCACCTTAGAATTCTTTTGGGACTCACTCTGATTACGTAACATTTTCAGTTGAGAGAAGTGTGTTTGGTTTCATTCACATTGTCTTGAGGAGCACATATGCGTTGATTTGCCCAGATGTAGGTGCTCTGAAACGCAGTGCCGGGCTCTTGTCTTTGGGACAGACGTGCTGTGACTTAGGTTGGCAGAACCTGGCGTCCTCCTGGCAGGTGTGTGCAGGCGGAGTGTCCTCGCGGGAGTGGCAGCATCGCTCTTTGTGCTGATGGGATGCTTGTGCTTTTACTGTGATGCTGAACTGTTTTGCTGCCGGTTTTATAAGTAATCAACAACACACTTTTGGAGTCTTTGTACTTTTCTACTATTTTGCTTCTTTAAAACTGAGTGTATAATTGATTGCTTCTCAATTAAGAAGTTTTATATTTTGGGTGTCAGTTTGGGCTTGGGTTGGAGGCAAATTTAAGAATTATCCGGAACCAGCAACTGGGAACAGTGAAGACTTGTTCTTTCAAAAGTGCTTTCAGCATCATGTGACGAACTTTAGGCCCAAAAGAGAAGCATGCCGGGCCCTGGCAGCTGTCTTGCAATTTCCCCCTCCAGGTAGTGCTTCTGCCTCATTGCCCTACCGTTCCCACTCTGTTAAGACCTGGTGACAAAAGGTCACATCAATTCTTTTATTAGATTTTTACAATATACAATGTTATACAAAAGCTTTGATCCTACAGAGCTCCCTTCCCCCTTCCTTTTTTCTATTATTGTCGTACAAATCATATCTTGTGTGCCCTTCAACACAGATTTATAACTATTCTTTTTATGATGCCTTTTATATTTATTACTAGAGGCCCAGTGCACAACAATCTGTGCACTCGGGGAGGGGGGGCGCGCCCCTCAGCCCGGCCTGTGCCCTCTCGCAGCCTGGCACCCCTCGGGGGATGTCCGGCTTGTTTCATTCCTGCCTCCCTCAGCCACCCATCCTGGGTTGTTTCGTACCCGCCTCCCTCCGCCGCCCGGCCCAGCTTGTTTTCCTCCCGCCTCCACCGCCTGGCTTGTTTTCGGCTGCCTGACTTGCTACGCTCCCAACCGGTATATGCAAATTTACCGCCATCTTTGTTGGTGGTTAATTTGCATATCACCCTGATTAGCCCATGGAAGGTGTAGTGAAGGTACGGTTAATTACCATTTTTGGCTATTATTAGATAGGATACTATCCTATATAATAAAAGTGTAGTATGCAAATTGTCCCCTCGACCAGGAGTTTGTCCAGGAATTAGACCAGCGGCTGCAGTGAAGACAGACAGGGGAAGGGAGAGAGTACCCGGCCGGCAGCTGGCAGCTGCTAGGGACCCACCAGTGCACGAGTTTCGTGCACTGGGCCTCTGGTGTTTTATATTTACCAGTATAGTTACCTCTACTGGTGCACTTTACTTCTTCATGCAGATTTGGGTTACCTTTAGTATTTATTGTAGTAATTATTTTAGGTCTCCCAGTGGTGGATTTTTTATCTGCTGTCTTGTTATTCCTCTGCCTGCTGGTCTCCATGATTTTTTATAAGACGTCACAGGTCAGTTTTATTGAGGATTCCTTGCACATGATGCATCAGCTCTCTCTTGCTGTGTTCAAGATTGTCTTTGGCTCTGGACTTGACAGTTTGAATATCGTGTATAGGATATCCCTTTACTTTTATCCCATTTGCGGTTCATTGAGCTTCTTGCATGTGCAGATTAAATTTTTTTTTTATCAAGTTATGGAAGTTTTTCACCATTTTTTTCTTTAAATTTTCTTCCTGTCCCATCTGTCTCTCCTGTCCTTTGGGGACTCTCATTCTGCATGTGTCAGCGCACTGATGGTGTGGACAGGTTTCTGAGCTCTGCTCACTTTTCTTCAGCCTTTTATTTGCCTATTCTTCCCACTGGCTACTTGCAATTGGCCTTTTTTCAGTCTTCTGATTCTTGCTTCTACCAGTTCAAACCTACTTGTGAGCCCCTCTACTGAAGTTCTCATTTCAGTTACTGTACTTCTCAGCTCTAGAATTCCTATTGGGCTCTTTTTCATAATTTCTATCTGTTTATTGAGATTCTCTATTTGATGAAACATTATTCCCATACTTCCCCTTAATTCTTTAGACTTGATTCTTTTTAGTTTTTGACATGGTCGTGACGGCTGATTTAAAATCATCGACTAGGACTACATTGTCTGCATCTGGGACACCTTAGGGACAGTTTCTATGGACTGTTTTAAACTTACATGAGACCTTATTTTTCTGTTTAAATGTATGTCTCATTTTTTTGGTTGAAAACACAACATTTGGATTGTATAACATGGGAATTATGAAGATGAGATCTTCTCCCTCCTTCCCCTTGGTTGCTGTTGCTGTGTTCTTAGTGAATTTCCTGGACTAATTCTGTAACGTCTGTACTCTTTATCACGTGTGACAACTCAGTGGTCAGCTAATGATTGGGCAGAGATTTCCTTAAATGCTTTGAACCCACAGGTCTTGCAGCCTTGGCAGACCGCTCAGTGGGCTTCTCGTGCTCTGTGGACAGCTCGAAACTCGGCCTTAGCTTCCATCTCTGTTCACTCAGAGCCTCGAAGTCAGCCCAACGTGCGAGAGGAGGGTGTGTTCAGGTCTTTCCTGGATGTATGTGGACTTCCATATTCCAAAG
This sequence comes from Myotis daubentonii, assembly GCF_963259705.1. Taxonomy (NCBI): domain Eukaryota; kingdom Metazoa; phylum Chordata; class Mammalia; order Chiroptera; family Vespertilionidae; genus Myotis; species Myotis daubentonii. Next base: position 5,333,874 of record NC_081855.1, read on the forward strand.
AACATGTCAGAGCTCTTCAAGTCTCTTATGGGCATGTCCCTTTCTGGTTTTTCTTTTTATGTTTTTGGCCGGCCTCTTGTTAGCCTCAACTGGTATTCCCCTCCGGCAGCTGCACTGTTAGAACCTGTTTGCATGCATACACGTTTCTCCACCCACTGCCATTTCCTCAATAGTTAGTCACAATTTTTTTTATTTAATCAATATTCAATTTCTTAGTAAGGGCAATATTGGCATTGTGATGGGACAATTCTTCATTGTAAAGGACATTCAAGTGCCAGTACTGGGAACCAAAAACATGCACATATGCCTCTAAACCCCTTCTTGAGCTCACAGTCGGTATCCCTTAGCTAAGAACCTTTACTTCACAGCCTTGTCACTATGACTGTGTTTACACTGGGACATGTACTGCACTTTCTTTCTTGTTAAACTCTTTTTTTCCCTAGAGTTACTAATTGCCTCTTTTATTTGCTTAGTTTTCAAGTGTCTATCACTGATTATTAAGTTCTCCAAGTGTAAAAAAATCTCTCAGTAACCTCAAGCAAACCTAGCTAATATAGCTTTTATATAGCTAATATAGCTTTATACTTTTTGTAAAAAAAAATATTTTTATTGATTTTAGAGAGGAAGGAAGAGGGAGAGAGAGATAGAAACATCAATAATGAGAGAGAATCATTGATCGACTGACTCCTGAACACCCCCTACTGGGGATCGAGCCCGCAACCCAGGCATGTGCCCCAACCAGGAATCAAACCGTGACCTCCAGGTTCATAGGTCGATGTCCAACCACTGAGTCACGCCGGCCAGGCTCTTTCCATGCTTTAATGAAGACATCTCTTCTGTCGTCTTGGTCTCATTGGAATGGGTTATCCAGGGATGCTGTGGGGCAGCCATCTGGGCTTCCCTTCATCTGGCCATTTCACTAAAATAGGAAATTGGCAAATTGAGGTTATCTCTGTTGCCTGATGAGATGGGGAGTCAGGACAAAGTTAGAACAATTTGAAAAATAAAGAAGTTATATTGAGGTTTAAAATGGCGGCGGAGTAAGTGGATGCTACACAGACACCCTCCCAGGACCAACTAAAATACAGAAAAACCACCCTGAAAATTCAACTGAAGGCTAGCTGGAGAGAACCCTGATAACCAAGGGCGGAAAGTGGAGACGCCATAGAGACTGGCAGGATGGAGGAGGTGCGAAAGGGCTGACCAGGCTCACACAGACAGCAGCTGCAGTTCCAGAGAGATAGCTCAGCTCAGGGGGTGCCATTGAGAACTCTGAGCTCTAAACCCCAAGCTGGGCCGCCTAGCAGAGAGCACCAGAACTGAGAAAGGTGCCCACAGAACATCTGGCTGTGAAAAGCAGCAGGGTTGCTGTCTGCCAGGGAAAGACGGTTGGAAATGCAGGCACCCTCTTAAAGGGCCAACACACAAAATTTCAAGTGCAGCCACTCACCTTGGACCCCAGCAGAGGGAGGACGGAGTGGATTGGAGCTGTGTGAGGAGAGTCCAGGGTTGGGGGCTCTGTGGTTAGAGCTCGCAGGGCAGCCACCCGGGTTTCCAGTGCTTAGTCACTCCCTCACACTGTGGAGGACAACTTTCTCAGACTTTTGCTATCCAGGCAGTTTTTGGCTGGCAGGGAGATAGTTACCCCACCCTACTGGAAAACTCCTTGCCTCACCCTGTGAAGTTCTGAGGTCCATAAGAGACTGAGAAGACCAATTATCCTCCAGTCAGAAGCAATTGCACCACCCTGTTGGAAAACTTCTGCCCCCACCTGTGAATGATTTCCTTAGGCTACTCAAGACTAAATCCAGTGATCTATTTTAAACAATAGCCTTGCTGGATATAGTAATCTTGGTTTCAGATTCTTGGTTTCATTACCTTGAATACTTCGTGCCATTCCCTTCTGGCCTGTAGCATTTCTGGTGAGAAATCATTTGAAGGCCTATGGGAGCTCCTTTGTATGTAACAAATTGCTTTTCTCTTGCTGCCTTTAAGATTCTCTCTTTGTCTTTAACTTTTGGCATTTTAATTATGATGTGTCTGGGTGTGGGTCTGTTTGAGTTCTTCTTGCTTGGACTCTCTGTGCCTCCTGAACTTGTGTGACTTTTTCCTTCACCAGGTTAGGGAAGTTTCCTGCAGTTATTTCTACAAACACATTCTCTAGCCCTTGCTCACTTTCTTCTCCTTCTGGTACACCTATTATGTGAATATTGTTACATTTCATGTTGTCCCACAACTCCCTTAAACTGTCCTGTTTTTAATTGTTTTTTCTTTCTGGTTCTCTGATTGAGTGCATTTTTCTACCCTGTCTTCTAATTCACTGTTCTGATCCTCAGCTTCCCCTGATTTGCTGTGTATTCCTTCCAATGTGGCCTTTATTTGTGCTATGTCATTCTTTATTTCCAACTGGTCTTTTTCATAGTTACTATATCTTTTTTCATGCTGTTGAGCATCTTTATTATCATTATTCAGAACTCTATATCAGATAAATTTATTATCTCCATTTAATTTATCTTTCTTCCGGAGAATTCTCTTGTTTGTTCATTTGGGGGTTGTTGTTTTTTTTTGTCTCCCAATTATTGCTGCCTGTTTGAGTTTGTGTCTGTGTTTTAGGTAAATCTGCTATGACTCCCAACCTCTAGTGCAGGACAATGTCAGACGCTGTTTCTGATTGGCCCTGGGTACCCTGTTTGGAGCTATCAGCAATGCACAGCTGTGGCTCCCTCTGTTGTGGCTGGGTGCCTTTGGAAAGGACAAAGATGTGCACCAGACTCTGCCTTTTCAAGCCCCAGGCCCAGAAGGAGATCAGGCAAAGACAAAGCCTCCAAAGATCTTCCTCTGCCTGCAGTGCGATTGTAATTAGCCTTGATTGGCCTTAGGCTATGGACTACAGGGTGGGGTGAAAGCTCTTGCAACAGGGTGTGGTGACTGCCTTTCCCCCAGGCCAAAATCACCTGGATAGCTGAGGTAGGAGAAATATGTCCTCTCCAGCATGAGGAAATGACTCAGCACAGGAAACGGATGGCTCCAACCCTAGAGCTCCCAACCCTGGACTCTCCTCACACAGCTCCAGTCCACTCTGCCCTCCCTCTGCTGGGGTCCAAGGTGAGTGGCTGCACTTGAAATTTTGTGTGTTGGCCCTTTAAGAGGGTGCCTACATTTCCAGCCATCTTTCCCTGGCAGACAGCAACCCTGCTGCTTTTCACAGCCAGATGTTCTATGGACACCTTTCTCAGTTCTGGTGCTCTGGGCTTCGGAGCCCAGTTTGGGGATTAGACCTCAGGGTTCTCAGCGAGAACCCTACACAGCTGAAATATTCCTCTAAACCAGTGGTTCTCAACCTTCCTAATGCCGAGACCCTTTAATACAGTTCCTCATGTTGTGGTGACCCCCAATTTCACTGTTACAAATTGAACAGAATTAAAGCATAGTGATTAATCACAAAAACAATATATAATTATATATGTGTTTTCCGATGGCCTTAGGCGACCCCTGTGAAAGGGTCATTAGACCCACAAAAGGGTTGTGGCCCACAGGTTGAGAACTGCGGCTCTAAACCTTCAGCTGCTGTCTGTGGGCGCCCAGCCAGCCTCTAGCATCTCCTCCCTCCTGCCAGTCTCTATGTGGTCTCCACTTTCCGCACTTGATTATCAGGGTTCTCTCCAGCTAGTCTGCAATTGAATCTTCAGGGTGGTTTTTCTGTATTTTAGTTGTATTTTCAGTTTGGTCCTGGGAGAGTATCAGTGTAGCTTCCACTTACACTGCCACCATTTTTAATCCCCCAAGAACCAATCTTTATGTACAAGCCAGTGAGGCCTGGGACACAGATTATCAGTTGAAAATTCCCTCTGACAGTCACACAGACAGTGAAAGGTAATGTGCATTGTCCTCCCTTCCTGTTTAGTTTGCAGAACCACAAGATTATTGATGACAACCTATTGGGGGCAGGCATGTTTGGTCTGACCCAGGCATAATTCCATTCCCCGCGCTCACATTCAGTGTAGAGTAGCATGTGATCCAGGACAAATGATGACAAACAATGGGAGAAGCTAGCCCAAATCTGCGTTCACTGTGGTTGCTTGAGGAAGTAATGCTTGTATATGTGGCAACCTTCCTGTGACCATGAGGCAATAAGTTTAGGATTAAAGATAGCAGAGCCAAAGATGAGAGGGCTTGGGTCTTTGACAACATCTCTGAGCACTGCATTGCTGTGGTGCCACCTGGATGCCACCTGGATTCTGCTCTGGCAGCCGAGGCAAGATGGAGCAGGAGTGGGAGATGACAGGGTGGGTGCCAGCCATCTGCAAGGGGTCCACAGAGGGTCCTCAGAGGGCCACAAAATGTCCCTTCCACTTTCACCAGTTAAAGACCCACTCAGGTTTCTAGGGCTCTAACCTAATTCATCCAAATGCTCTCAGTCACTGTCATAGGTTACATGGTCGATGGTTCCCCGGCCTCTTTTCAGAGTGACCCTTGTACAGTTGGTATTGTTATTTCGTCTTATGCACTGTTAATTAACTTGTCCAAGGTCAACCTAAGAGTTAGGAATCTGGGTCCTCTGTTCCTGAGACCTGGAGCTTTTAATGCTAAAGCTCATGACTCCCTCCAGACTCCACCTTTTCTTCGTGTTTCCTCAACAATAATTGCCTGTTACCACTACTGCCGCCTCCCTGGCTTCTGTGAGTCCAGTTTAAATCCCAGTGTGAGGTCCAGACTTGGGATTGATGAGGTCAGGATAACAATTTGTTTCACATAAACTTGGTGGAGAGGGGAGGTGGTCGTGTGAGTAAAAGAGCCCTGTGCTAGGTGTGGGCTGGGCTGGGGAGAGGAGGAGAGGAGGGAGGCGCTGCTGATGGCTGTCCAGGGGTGGACACCAGTCACGGGGAACTCAGTGGGCTGCACGGGGGGCGCGGGTACAGGTTTGTAATGGGGACCCTTTCTACTCAGGCGATTTGATTTCCTCAAGGAGGATGGGCTCCGGTAAGGAGAACCGGGAATTCCAGGCACAGAAAATTGTGGAGCGGAGCCCAGAGCCTGAAGGCTGCAGGGGATGTGGGAAGCACTCACAACAACCCGCTGGCTTCCATCCCGCTGCCTCCTCTCCCTCTGCCAACCTGCAGCCACACTGCCAGGTAATGCTCGGGTCCATCGTCACCTGCTCCGAGACCTCCCTGGGCTGGGCCCTGCGCCTCCAGCAGAACCGCTCACCGCCCCAGCCTAGCGGTTGAAGCCTTCCCTGCAGACCTTCCCTTCTCTACTCGCCCAGATATGGCTGTGCCTGCCCAAGCCTCTTGCCCCACCGTCGCCCAGCATGGCTCCCTCCCCAATAGCTCCCCACTCTGCGTCCTCCCCAGGACGCTCTGTGACTCTTCCACCCTCCACCAGCTCCAAAGAAGTGCTTGGGCAAGTCCCTTGGTCCCTCTGCGGTCCCAGTTTATCATACACGTGGTGACCGTAGTTTGTGTCAAGTGCCGTGGGAACATGGGTGGGGGAGAAGCTGAGGTCAGAACTCGGCGTGCAGTCTGTGGGCTCTTCAATATTTTAACATAAAATCAAGTTTTGTTATTATTGAAGTAAAAAACCACACGGAAAATGGAGACAACAGTCCCCTACAATAATCTCACCGGCCAGGACCTCCACTGGGATCGCTTTGGAGACGTTGCTGCCTTGTTGTTACAGAGACAGACACTACTGTTCCCGCCCGGAGCGGAGGGGTTTTGTTGTTATTGCAGCCACACGGGGATATAGTTCACGTACCATACAATCCACCTGTTTGAAGTGTATAACTAAGTATTTTTTTAGTATATTACAGAGCAGTGCAACCATCACACTTAGAATATCTTTGTCCCTCCATCCTTTAGCAGTTACCTCCATGTTTTGATTTTTGCTTAACATTGTTTTGCAAGCATCGTTACCGGTTGCCTGAGAGCCTTAACCACCTTGTCTGGGGACTGCTAGCCAAGGCTTTGGGTGAGGGGAGGGCACAGCCGCGTGTCCTGGAACGATGGAGCTGGTGAGGACTAGGGCAGTGAGTGGAGACAGAGGGAGAGCAGAGGGAGGGGTGATGGGAGTAGGCTGCGAGGAGGGATCCACTTGGGCCTGACTTCAGGGTGGAGAGAAGCCAAGCTCTGGAAGCAGAATTGGCAGCACTACTACCCATAGGAGTGCCCGGAAGGGTGCAGGAGGAGGGTGTCGGCGCCCTTCCTGGGTGTGGGGGGTGGGGGTGGGAAGTAAGATCAATAACCGAGTGTCCGAAGGAGCGCACACGGGTTTGCAGGCGAGTTGAAAATGAGCTTGAGTTTGGACGCACTGGATGTGGGGGCCTCGGGTTCTCCAAAAGTTGTGGGCAGTGGGATGCTCGGGTCTGGCCCTCAGGGGGCGCTCGAGGCGGCAGGGGAGTTACGGTGTAAGGGCCCCGTGTGAGGCCTGGGGAGCCTGAGTGTATCCAGGGTGGGTGTGAAGGTTAGAGAGCGCCTGAAGACCACGGGCACTTTCGGGTGGGGTGGGGTGTGTGGAATGAAGGCTGTGGACCAAGTGACCCGGTGAGAAGGCAGAGCTGGAGGCGCCCGGCAGAGGGGGCAAGGCCGACGCCGGGTGCCGGAGTGGGTGCGGCGCGGAGCTGCCGCCCGCAGAGCCTTCCTCGCCGTCGGAGCCGAGCGTGGGTCCCGTAGCTGCCTGCGAGTTCCGGTACCTCCGTCCCCTCACTGAGGCATCTCATCCGGGTAGCAAGGCGCGCCCTGCCTGTCCAATGGGGAACGCGGGGTTCGGGGAGGGGAGCCTCCAAAGGCTTCAGGTCCTGGACTCGCCCGCCGGCGGTGGAGTGGTTTGGGGGGCTGCCGGCGGGTGGGCGGGCGCGCGTCCCCGCAGCCCGTCTCCATCCCCCGAGCGGCGGCTCCGAGCGCCCCGGTGGAGGCAGTGCGGCAGCTCGGGACACACCCACCGAGAGGGCGCATTAGGGGGAAGTGGGGAACTTGACTTTGTCAGATTCTGTCACCACGGGCCGTGGCGCACCGCCGCGGCACCACGTGGGCGCAGACCGCGGTTCGGGGGAGAGGGGCGGTGCTCCGCCGAGCCCGAGACGGGCGGGCACACCGGCCAATGGGCGTCACCGCCCCTCCACGGTCCCGCCCTCTGGGTCCGGGCCCGGAGCACCCGAGACCCGCGGCTCAGACGCGGCCGGCGGACGGGCGGTCCCAGCGCTCGGGCCATGCCCGGCGGGGCGCACGCGGCTCCCCCGCGCTCGGCGCGGCGCGGGTAGCGATGTCGCCGGCCATGCCGCTGGAGGTGCAGGACGCGCTGTACGTGGCGCTCGAGCTGGCCATCGCCGCGCTGTCGGTGGCGGGCAACGTGCTGGTGTGCGCCGCGGTGGGCACGTCGAGCGCGCTGCAGACGCCCACCAACTACTTCCTGGTGTCCCTGGCGGCGGCCGACGTGGCCGTGGGGCTGTTCGCCATCCCCTTTGCCATCACCATCAGCCTGGGCTTCTGCACCGACTTCTACAGCTGCCTCTTCCTCGCCTGCTTCGTGCTGGTGCTCACGCAGAGTTCCATCTTCAGCCTCCTGGCCGTGGCCGTGGACCGGTACCTGGCCATCCTCGTCCCGCTCAGGTGAGGCGCGCGGCGGCCCCAGCCCCGTCTAAGCCCCGCCAATGCCCGGGGTTCCTGGCCTCGGGAACGGGCCAGAGGGGCGCGCGGGGCGCTCCGAGCGGGTTCCCGCCCTGGAAGACAGCGGCTGCCACCGGAGACGCGTGCACGGGCTGCCCAGACCCTCTCGGTGTCCCGGGCCGGGCCCTGGAGGCCTTGCTTCCCCGGATGCGCGCATCTCCATGCGGAGATCTGTGTGGGGACAACTATCAGGGTGCTGGGGAGTGTGTTCCCGGGAGCCCGGCCTGTCGTGGAAACTCCGGGAAAGGCGCCACTTCCGCGGGCGGGTGGAGGCCCTGGGGCGGGAGGTTAGCTGATTGCACTTCCTACTTGGCAAGACGCCGCCCTGTGCGTGCTGGGGGTTCGGAACCCGGGTAGTTTCCAGGGCAACTTTGAACGCTGGGTCTCCCGTGGTCAGAATGGACACTACTCACCGCCCAGCTTCAGAATGTACCTGGTGGCGCAGGAGGCCGGGCTGGGCGGGACGGAGGGGTTCCCAGGGGGGAGTGCTGGCACCTGTGTCCCTCCACGCTTCCTGGTGACTCGGTCACCTCCGAATGTTTCTTAAAAGACCTCACGCGGCTGTGTGGCCTTTATCCCCGCTGCCCAGTCCCGCAGGCTCTTTCTCCCGCACTGAGAAAATGTAGGGTTCAGGGGACGGAGCCGCCGCCCAGACCGAGCCCCAGCTGCAGCTGCAGCTGAGCTGTGAATTCGGAGTTGAGCTCCCGAGCAGGCGTATCTGGGAGCCGCAGGGCTCATTGGGAATATTCATGCTCAGCCTTTGGGCCCCTTTGGCATGTCTGAGTTGGGTGAGCTTGGGATCTCTTTGGGTTTGGGGCTGAGGCAAGAAACTGTCACAGGAGCAGGAAGGGAGGGAAGGAATTAATTTGAGTGCCAGCTCTGTGAGGCGGTTTATATTAAACTTCTATCCTTCAACTGCCAGTAATTCCAGACGGGAGGCACTGTGACCTGCATCTGTAGGGGAGGGAGATCAGTCTTGCTTAGGAGGGTGCATTTGGAATGAGTGTCGGGGCAGAACGCACTCAGAGCGGGCACTGTGCCCCGCGGTGCCAGCAGGCTGTGGGGCTGTGAGCAGCAGCAGTGGCTGGGATATGGGCAGAACGCCTGCCGCTTCCAGAAGCCGATCCTGCCTGCAGTAAATGGGGCTGGAGGAGGAGTGTATTTGTGGGACTTGACGGGGCCTTCCCAGCCACCGCATGTTGAGCCTGCCCTTGTGGGTTGGTCTTGGGTCCCCGCCTGAACAGGAACCTCCCGCTCTGCCAGCCTGGGAGCCTGAGCTGCGTGTCTGGGCTTTCCCTGTGCTGCTGCCCTTGACCAGCCAGGAGGCCTCCTCGTTCCGTCCTGTGACAGCCCAGGGATCGCCAAGGTTCCGAGCAGATGGCACACTCTTCTCTCGGGTCCCTTCCTGCCTCTTGGTCCGCATGTTGGTTACTTGATGGCCTTTTGGTCTGTTTGCATCCAGCAGGCACCACCCCGAGCTGCTCACATGGTGGAAGCCCCTTGGGCATGCCCCGGGCAGAGGTCTAGAGAGGCCCCGCTCAAGTTCCTGGAAGAATCCCCCGTGCCCGCAGAGCAGGAAGTTCCATCTGTTAGCTCTTGTCCTGGTGTGTGCTGGGCGGAGACTTGAAAGACATGGAGTGGGTGTGTTAAGGGGAAGGACTGGCCCTAACTTCTTGCCTTTGCTAAGGGCAGAGCTAGACGGGGCAGAGTGCTTAGTGGAGTCACCACGAAGCTCATCCCACCCCTGCCGCCCTGCTGGCCTCCCACGTGCGTGTAGTGTGGGAGAGGCCCATGCAAGCAGCCCCAACTCCCTGGCCCGGAAGGTAGGGCATCTGACCTGTCCCCAGCACCCACCCCACCTGTGGTGGGAGAGGTATCTGTGTTCTCTGGGCCCCTGGGGCTGGTGCCTAGGGCAGGGCTTTCTCCCTCAGCAGTTTCTGCACTTCCTGCTTCTGAGAACCATGGCCCTGTGAGGGGCTAACATGCAGATTACAGGGCCCCCCAGGCCCTACTGAATTGGGCGGGGGGGGGGTGGGGGGGGGCGGGGTAATCCTTGGATCAGGACCTTTAACTGGGGACTTCTGGCCCCGCCACGTTTGAAACCCTCTTGGAGTCAGGAAGACACGGGCCCTCCTTCACTTTATTGACGTGGCCGGGGCCCAGCTCTGACTTGGCGCCAAGGCCCACCTTCCGGGCACGGCACTGAGATGGGCTAGAGTTGGGCGTGCCCTGTTTGGGAGGCGGTGTCCCCTATAAAGGCAAGCGTAACGATGGCGAGGTCCAGGCAGTTGGGGCGAAACCAGCCCTTGGACGTGCCCTCGGTCTCACCTGTCCCATGCGCTCGGAAGGCCTGTGCCTGAGCTCCCAGTGCGGCCTGTGCCCAGCTCAGGGCCACAGCATCACTAGCGGGGAGATGACAGAGCAAGAGGGCAGGGGAGCGTGAGGTGGTGCTGGGCACCGATGGTGGCTTCGGCTGGACCTGGAAGGAGGAGGGTCTGCTCAGATGAGGCACTGCCCTGGGCCTTCAGAGTGAGGGTGTCTACAAACAGTTAAGTCCACACGGTTCCTGATGTTCCTGGCAGAGAGTCCAGTCCAGGGAGCGCCATCGGGAGTGGGCAGGAATTGGGGGTCACCCCTGCAATGACCCCTTTTTGGTCGATCTGAATGACCACGTCTCGGATATCATCGCGCATGTCCTTTTAGCAGCTCTCGATCAGCTCCTGCTGGCTTCCCATGGGCCCCCCATCGCCTCTCGCTCCCCATGCTCTACACAGCTGCCTGAGAGAATGACTGGAAATGCCAGACCAGTCACTCCTGCTTAAAGCTGTGCGCTGGCACCTGTGAAACCCCAGGGTCCACTCTGGCCTCAAGGCCCGAAGGCTCTGGCTTCCGTCGCCCATCGCACCCTCCGCACCTCACTCACCAACACAGGGCACTGGCCAGGTGCCTGTGCCAGCCCGGCTCTGCCGCCTCCCTCATTCCCCACCCAGAGGCTTCCCCACCGCTGCCTCCACCCTTAATCCACGTCTTGGCCAGGCTGTGGTCCCTTTCAGCCGGAGTGTGAGCTCTGAGGGAGGGCACGATGCCAGGCATGGGGTAGGAACCCACATTTTGGATGAACTCATGCGTGACTGGGTGAAGAGGGTGTTGTGGTGTGTCATGCCTCGGGGGACAGTGTGGGGAGAATATGCAAAACAGACTTGGGGAGGGAGGGCCCAAGATGGCAGATCTAGGAACAGGGGGGTGTTAGGATGATCCAATGAGTCCAATAAGGGAAGAAAAGAGGGGAGCCCTCACAGGCCTGCAGAGAGCGGGGCAGAGAGGCTGCAGAAGGCCAGCAGGCCTCAGCGCTGCAGGTCCTGGCAGCCCATTTCCTGCTCTGGGAGGCCCTGCTCTGGGGGGCCCTGCTCTGGGGGGGCCTACTCTGGGGGGCCCTGCTCTGGGGGGGCCTTGCTCCCCGGGCCATCCTGCCTCTCAGGGCTGGAGAGAAAGTCCCGGGGACCGGGAGGAGGGAGGAGCTTGCCTCTGTGTTATTTGCCCCCGTTGGTGTGTACAGGCCTTTCAGCCCCACCTGCCAGCTGGCGCACCCAGGGAACCAGCAGCAGGTGCTGCCTGGCTGGCCAAGCCCATGTCTGTGGTGCTGAAGGGAACCCCTGCAGGCCAGGAGCCGGCGGGGCGGGGAGGAGATGGAGGTGGAGCCTGTGAGCGCGCTCGGCTGGGCTCCCCGGGAGGCTGTGGAAGGAGGCCCACCCACCGTGCCTGCCCAGGGCCCTGACCCGCTGCTCTGCCGACCCAGCGCTGCCCACACTGCTCTGTGTGCTTGGAAGGGCGGCCAGCCGGCCTCGCAGCACCGGCAGGGGGAGCGGGCCTGGGCCTCAGGGGGGTCCCCTCCACGTTCTGGGGAGTAAGCATGTGTAAAGGACAGAAGTTCACACTTTCATGTAACACACACTCCGCACGGCCGCCTCTGCCGGGCCACGCGGGCCCCCTGCCTCGTGGGCACGCCCTGCCTGGCATCAGAGCCCCGGTTGTGACCTGTCAGCGTGTGATCCCGGTTGCGGGGATGAGCACGAGGAGCTCTCCTCGCTGCTCTGGACATTGGAGCTGTTAACATCGTGGCTGCAGCCACTCTTCTGAAGCCTTTTCTGTGCCAGGAGCCCCATGCGTCATCTCATTTGGCCTCTCGGCCAGCCTTCTGGGGGCAGATACTTCCCTATTGCTCACGGAGCAGGAAGCCGGCTCGCGGAGTGAGGGTCAGCCCAGGTCACAGGCCGGCAGCGCTGGCTCCAAGCGCCTGCGGCTGAAACACCCAGTAATGAGTGGTCCTTCTGGGTGTGGGGAGTGAGCAGCAAACTATGATGGGGACCCTTTAACTATTACCCAGGGCAGAGGAGACTGTAGTAATGTGACCACATGAGGGAAGAAGACTGCGCCTGGGCCAGTGGGCATGAGGCGGCAGAGCCTGGCTACCTGGCAGGGACCCGAGCGGGGTCTCTCCTGCCTCTTTCCTCAGATAGAGCTGGTCTCGGGGAGCTGGTTTTGGGGAGCTGGCCTCGGGGAGCTGGTCTCGGGAAGCTGGTCTCCGGGAGCTGGTCTTGGGGAGTAGTTTTCGGGGAGCTGGTCTCAGGAGCTGGTCTCGGGGAGCAGGTCTCTGGGCGCTGGTCTAGGGGAGCTGGTCTCAGAAGCTGATCTCAGGAGCTGGTCTCCAGGAGCTGGTCTTGGGGAGCAGTTCTTGGGGAGCTGGTCTCCTAGAGGTGGTCTTGGGGCGCTGGTCTCGGGTGCTGGTCTGGGGGAGCAGGTCTTGGGGCGCTGGTCTAGGGGAGCTGGTCTCCTAGAGGTGGTCTCGGGGAGCTGGTCTCGGGTGTTGGTCTGGGGGAGCAGGTCAGGGCTTCTCGCCTCAGGGCATCAGTAGGCTGCCCTTGGCCCCTGAGGCTAACAGGCTGCAGGAACTTAACTGCACTAGGAAGTGTCCCTTCTTTATGGAATTGAAGCTGCGAACAGACGTCACAGGCTCCAGGGTGGGGCTGAGGGCTGATGCTGGGTGAGGTGAACGGGAGGAAGGGGCATTAGAGCTGAGGTGGGGCATGTGCACAGAGCAGTGCGTTGGTGGGGGGATGGGTGGAGGGCTGAGAGCAGGCAGATCGAGGCGGCCAGACGCTGGCTGAGGAGTTTGGGTGTTGTCCTCAGGGCACTGGTAAGTCCATGAAGGAGGGTTTGTTTTAATTAATTTATTTTTTAATCTTCACTGGAGAATGTTTTTATTGCTTGAGGGACGGAGAGAGATCGACCGCCTCCTGTACATGACCTGACCAGGGAATCAAACCTGCAACCTTTTGGTGCATTGGACGACGCCCAGCCAACCGAGCCACCCGGCGCCAGGGCTGGTTTAAAAAATACATATATTATTGTTTTTGTTTTGACAGAATTCAACCAGTCTGCACAGAAGTAAATATTCAAAAGTACAGAAGGGCACCAAAGGGAAAGGGGAAGTGTCCCAGCTCTTGCCCTCGCCAGCCCCTCTGCCCAGCCTGTTGAAAAGAAATTGAACCCAGAGGAAAGGCCAACTGCGAGAGCAGTCACCAATCTCCGACCTCTGGTTTCCCAGCCGGCCTGGCAAAGGCACCCGCTGCCTGGCTGGTGGCTCATTGGTTAGGACGCCGGCCCGCAAACCGCAGGCATTGCTCTGGAAGTCGGAGTGCATGCAGCAGGTTCCTATTTGTGGTGGGTTTTTGGCCTACGTCCCGATCACTATTCTGCGTGTGCTCTGAGATTTCACACGGACTCCCAGCTTCCCTCCCTCATCGGGGGTGGCTCTGCCCCGTGGACTTTTCCAGTCTGAATACTTTTCCGGTCTGTCTTAGGCTCTGAAATTTAAAAAAAATAAAATTTTCTTGATTATTTCCTTATCTCCGTTTTCTCTATTGTTTCCTCCTGGGATTCTTTTTTAAAAAATATATTTTATTGATTTTTTTACAGAGAGAAAGGGAGAGGGATAGAGTTAGAAACATCCCAAGGTACATGCCCTTGACCGGAATCGAACCTGGGACCCTTGAATCTGCAGGCTGACGCTCTATCCACTGAGCCAAGCCGGTTAGGGCCCTCCTGGGATTCTTAATAGATAGGTGGATATTTCCCTTCCTTGACTGATTTCATGTTTGTCTCTTAAATGTTCTCTAATATGTAACTTTCTAATACTTTAGCTTGTCATTCTTCTCTGGAAAAGTTTCTTGATTTTTTTCCCCTCTAGTTTTTCTATATTTTAAAATTTAGCATTCATTTTCACTTTTTTGGTTTAGATTAAAATTTAAAAAATTTTGAAAAACCTTCTTTGGACTCACACGGTTCAGATTCCTCAGGGGGTGGAGTGTAGGCAATTAGAACCCTCCCCCCTCCCCATCTTCCATCCCTGGGTGCCACCCTCCATCACTGAGTGCCAAGCCTCAGCTTTGGGAGGGCGGGCGGTGGGAACAAACGCCCCGCCCATGGGCGAGGGGGGCCATTGGGGGCGGCTGAGGCAGCCCACAGGCTGGCCCACGGCAGCCTCTCCCCTCCGTCTCACTTCCGGGCTGCAGCCTGGCCGCTGTGGACGGCACCTCTCTTCCTGCCGCCCTTGCTTCTGGTTTAGGGCGTCGTGCCCCATCCTCATGGCCCTGTCTGCCTTCTGCTTTCTAGAAACTCATTAAACTCTCTGCTTTGCTGATGTCACCTTCCATTTCCATTTTAGGGTGGTTATGAATGTATTTCCTTTTGTGTTTTCTGCTGTCATTTAAATGTGACTTTCTGAGAAGTGCCAATTAGGTGGAACCTGGCAGGCCGATGTAGGATTTTAATCAGGAGTTTGATGTGGTCGGGTTTGCATTGCAAGACAGTCGTTCTGGTGGACAGGAGGGGTTGGAGGGGACAAGATTACGTGGGCTGGCCGTTTTCTTCCAGGGGAGGGAAGAAAGCATGGCCAGGCAGAGGCTGTGGAGATGGAGGCCGAGTCTAGAGATATTTGAGACGTAACGTCTGATCACCTACACCAGGGAAGGCTGGTATTTGGAGCAGAGGGGCCACAGGTAAAGCCACACAGCCAACCAAGAGACCAGGACGAAAGGATCCTGAAAACCAAGGCGGGCCCTGGAACCCCAATCGGTGGACAAGGACTGGAGACACGGCGGGTGGGCCTGGGGCGTGCGGTCTGCAGTGCCTGGCAGCCTGCGGGCGGGCGTGCATCGAATGGACACTAAGTGCGTTGTGTGCGTGGCTGGAAGGCGGGTCACAGCGGCAGGACAAGAGGACTTGCTGGCTTGGTTGGGTGTCGGGCAGGAGGGAGAAGAAAGAGTCCAGGGTGACTCCAGCTTGGGGGGGCAGCTGGGTGTTGCCCCCAAAGACGAGGGGAGCTTTGGTAAGAGTTTCACAGGGTGTTTTTAAGGAACTTGCAGGTCGAGCGATACCGTACTGGTTGAGCTGTGCAGCAGGTGGTGGAGTGTGGGGGTTTGAGGCCGGCCAGTCCTCCTGCCTGGCTCTGGACCCAGGTCCTCCGCCTGTGGGGAGCCCCGCACTGTCCATTACTCGGGCCTGCTGAGCGGCTCTTTCCCGTAGCCACTTCAACACATTCACTAGTCAGCTCCTAGGCCTCTCAGCTGCACCATCTCCGGTTTGTGGCCCGTTTTGCTTCCACCACCCACAAACTCCCGAAAGGAGCTTTCAGTACATGCTTCTCAACTCCAGTGCTGATGGTAACGCCACTGCCACACCTGCCTTTAAGAGAGAGAAGGTAGAGAACAACAAAGCTGTGCTGAGACGGTCAGAACTGGTCCTGTCGTTGCCGTCGTCGCGCTTCTTACACCCGCCTCCCAGCGCCTCTCTCTGCCTCTCCCCGGCCCAGGAAGCCAGGTCTCTGCCCCACGCTGTCCTCTCACCCATGCGGTTCAGAACAGCGTCCCTCTACAGTGAGCACCTGACTGAACCCCTTCCTTTCCCAGTGCTCCCAGGCCTCAGGAGAAGGCCCCAGCTCCACGGGCTCTCAGCCCTTCTCCCGACTCATCCTGCTCCCCTCTCTCCTTTGCTTCTCTGCTCCGGCTTCTCAGGGCGCCTCTAAATTCCTGGATCTCCCTGAGGTCAGGCATTTGCACGGCCTATTCTCGCTGCCCGGAATGTTCTTTACCCGCTGACGCTTCCCGATTTTCACTGCACTGTTGCTGGGAGGCACCAGGGCTCCTGCGCAGCTCTCTGCATACTCACAGCTGTTTTCTTCATAGCGCGAGTGTGAGGTATTCAGAGCTGGCAGTGTGTGTGGTGTGGGTGTGTGAGGGGTGCATGTGTATACTGTTGGAGATTAGATATGGATGCATGAGCTTGTTGCCTGGACAGGAGGAGACTGCGGAGCCCGAAGGAGACAGAGGAGCGGTAGGAGGAACTGAAGAGGCAGGAGGACAGGAGACTGGCTGGCCAGGACCGATAGGTAGGTTCCGCAGGGGGAGGTCGCAGCCTTGCAGAGGATGAAATAGCTCCCAAATGTGGCATTTTCAAGAATCATTAGTAACTCAGTTTTAATAGCAAGGACATCTTTTAAAATTACAAAACAAATGCAGTATGTGTGTGTGTACACATAAGCATATACACTCATTGCATTTTATAAATGTCCCTATTAAAATACAAACACACAAACACACATATATATACATACACGTTTGTATCCATTTGACTAATCTAATGCGTCTGTGGTTTCAGAAAGGATGAGTCGTTCTGAAGTAGTGTTTCCCCCCACAACTTCCAAGTTGTAAAGCTAGCATAATGAATACTCGGATTCTCACTTAAATATACACATTGTGCATATTTTGCTCTGTTTGCTTTCTCTCTGTCTCACACACACACTCATGTTATACTTTAGGACTTTCAGCAGCACAGCCAGTCTGTGGTCAGATGTCCCCAATGATCCCAATCATGTTTATACTTTTTTAAAAAATCCAGGTTCCAGTAAAAAAAAAAAAAAAAAGTCATGTGTGCATTCAATTCCTTTAGTTTCCTTTAACCTGGAATAGTTCCTCAGCCTTTTTTTCTATCTTTCAAGACACTGGCATTTTGGGGGAGTCCAGGTTGTTTTACAGGGAGCCCCTTAATTTGGGTCAGGTTGTTTCCTTGTGATTGGATTCGCTGTTTACCGTTGTGTCCGTATCAGTGCATCACGTCAGGGCCGTGCCGCCTGCCCGCTGTGGGCTGGCACATCTGCCCGGCGAAGGCTGCCAGCTGTCACTGTGCAGGCACGTGCCCCGCTGACCGTGCCGCCTGAGGCAGTCATTGCCGTGGACGCGGTGGTTTTCTTTTTCCTCATCCCTCCCACCCTCATCAGCTGGCATCCTCTAAAGAAGAGGCTCGCCTTCCCCCCGCTCTTGCTTAAACCACATTGTGTCAGTGTGGGCTTTGGGGCCTTGGTTTTACCCAGTGTGTTCTAACCCACTCCCGTTACTCCTCTTGGTGCCCACAGTGGGCCCCTGGGAGCCACTGGAGCGCACCCCTGCCGGAGGGTTCCCGGCCGTTTCCATCGCTTCCTCACTCTCTGGCACACAAGCTGTTTTCGGGGGGCAGCCTGCGCCTCTCAGTGGAGAGGGTGTTCAGAGGCCGCGGCCGCGCTCACTGCACTCCGCTGGAGCAGCTCCCTCCAGCCGGCCGTGCTGGGAGGAGAGGCTCTCTGTAACCCCAGTCGGACACACGCTGGCTCGGGTGGAATGCCATGTAGTCAGTGGGTAGGGGTGACAGGGTTAAGCAGAGCATCATTTGACAACAATCACACTAAGAACTGGCTTAGGCAGGAAGGGGCAATAGGTGTTGTGAAAAGCAAGATATTTACAGAGTCTCACCGTATCTACCACGAGATCTCTACTCATTACAAAGGGGAAACTGGTTCCGGGCGAGAACCCGCAGACACCACGATAACCAGGTCATCAGTTAGCATCCCCGTCGTGGCACGTCGGTGTCTTCCTCCGGCGGCTGTGCCTGGGGAGGCCGATGCTTTCGCCGAAGCATGTGCTTCAGCCGCAGCCATGGGAGGTCCCTTTCCTCTGGCCTGGTGTCAGGCAGTGCCCTTCCTCTCGTGGCTCTTATTCCACAGGAAGGAGGTCGGAGTCTGGAGCCAGCAGCCTTGGGCTGTCCCTGAGTCCCTCCCGATATATGAGACCAAAACATGGGACTCACCAAAAAACCACCTCAGAGGGGAACTCGGGAGACCTCGTCCTGGCCCCACCTCAGTCCCAGGGGGCTGCGTCACTGTCAGAGCGCTCTAGACCAGCGGTCTCCAGCCTTTCGGACCCTGCGGACCACCGGCTGGCGACCGCTGCCTAGACTGTCGCCTGTTGGCAGGGAACTGGAGGGGGCACCGCCTGCACTCCTCACCCATTGCTATTGGGTGACTGAGTGACAAATGGCATCTCTTCCAGCCACCGTTCCATGTGGCAGTGGGCTCAGCCCAGGCCCAACGGGGTCTACCCCGCACTCACACGTTGGAGCGTGTTGGAGCAGGTGAGGCCCTCTCAGGAGCCCGAGCGGCTGCGGGTCCTGCCTCCTCGAGTGACAGCCTGGGACCCCGGGGGCCGTCTGGTGGGCAGGCGGGCGCTGTCCTTCCTGGGAGTGACAGCCTGGGACCCCGGGGGCCGTCTGGTGGGCAGGCGGGCGCTGTCCTTCCTGGGAGTGACAGCCTGGGACCCTGGGGGCCGTCTGGTGGGCAGGTGGGCGCTGTCCTTCCTGGGAGTGACAGCCTGGGGCCCCGGGGGCCGTCTGGTGGGCAGGCGGGCGCTGTCCTTCCCTCAGGCTGCCCCGAGCTGTGGCCTCGCAGTTACCACAAATAGTAAATGAGAGACCTTCCCACTCCCAGACCCAAACAGGATCCACACTTTGTGTACGAATGGTTTTATTTGTTCCTTACATGTTTGATAGGATTCATTAGTGAAGTCATGTGAGCCTTAAGTTTTCTGTGGGGGAAGGTTCTTGGTTGTGAATTCTGTTTCTTTACTAGATACAGCGCTGTTCAAATTTTCTGTTGCTTCTTTTGGTTCCAAAGAAACCTGAAAAATGGGAAGCAACTACTGACAGAAAAACTTCCCTCTTACACAGACTCCTCGTCTGGACTAGAAGCTGAAGCACAAGACACGCACACGCACGCACACATGCACACACGCCTCGCTTTGTTCAGAGCCACCAAGCGGGTGTTAAACACGCACATGTGGCTGAGAAGCCCGAGTTCTGTTCTCTCCTCAGAAATCCCGGCTCGTCTCTCGCCAGGCCGCAGTGTGCGTGCTGGGGTGCAGCGGCGGTTGTCTAACAGATCAGGCCTGTGCGTCAGCGTGCGGGTCCGGGGACGGAGCCGGGGAGTGCAGGCTGGGGGGGGGGGGGTGTGTGTGCGGGGAACCGGGGCGCCGTGCAGCATGGGCGTGTCAGACCGGCTGGCCGGCTTCTGCGGGTCTGTAAGCGGCGCTGTGCGTGTGTGACAGACACACTGCAGACATGCTGAGGTTCATCTGGGGTTCTGCCCCGGCAGAAAGAGCTGGACTGGTGGGAGGGGCTTTACAGTCTTCGGCAGGAAGGGACGGCCGAGCGGCAGGAGCCTCTGGGCACTCCAGACCCAGGAGGCGAAGACATTGCTCTCTCTGGGCCTCGCTCCTCAGGACGCCGATCCCCGCCGCCCTGCTCAGGACAGGCCACACTGCCCGCTGTGCCCCACGTCCTGACGGCCCTTGGCTCAGAATTCCTCTCATCTGCTTGCCTTGGCACCTGTCAGCCTGGCGCTAATTGCAGTTTGCCATTAGGCTTTCTGGGGACACACTCCCTGTGGCAGCCCGCCCCTGGCCCCGCCGCCTGCCGCCTGGATGGTCCAAGGTATTTTATTAGTGCTCAAGTCACAAAATTTGGTAGGATTTGCGTGGTCTATCCTAACCCCACTTTCACACAAGTCCTGCTATTCGTGTGCAATTTTAGAGAAGATGAGGTTTTCTAAGAATACACATGGCTTTAAGCAGAAGTGTTTGTGGTGCAGAGCAATGCTCCGTGTGAGCTCGACAGAACATGAAGGCCCTGGGTAAACGACCGTATGAGGCCGACAGATCTCCACACGCACTTACCAGGGTGTGTCATCCATGAAGTGACGCATGCACACTTACCTGCACTCAGAGCCCCACAGCAGGGAGGTGGGTCCTCCAGCCATGACTCCCCATTTGCTGATGCCAGAGCACATACACTGTCAGCCTGCGGGCTGGCCAAGTTCAGCGGCACCGCCCAGGGGACCCCGTGAGCTGGGAACTCGGACTTCTAGGCTGAGAAGGTGCCTGGTCTCCGCCGGGGACTGCAGAGCCAGGAAGACCCTGCCCCAGAAACAGGCCAGCGATTGTTAGGCAGGACCTGGCAGGCTCCTCTACTTACGGAACCTCAGTGTCCACGCTGTCCCTTCTGTTGAGTCCTCCACATGACTGCTGTTCTGTGTCTCCTTAGCTAATGAGCCCTCCAGGGAGACGGGTGGGTCACCGTGCCGCTGTGCCCAGCAGTGGGCTCGGCCACTTACCAGAACGTGGGCTTTCACAGAACGCCCCTCGGTGGGGCCAGAACTGGCCTGCTTGTGTGGGATGATAAGGCTGCCCATGCTTCCTGTATTCACTTCCACACGGCCTTTAATGTGCTGCCTACACCTGGGACCATGTCTGCTTCCCGCCGGCACTGCTGGGCTCACTGCCCCACGGAAGAGCGCTGACTGGCACGGGGCACCCACCTTTCAGGAGTGCTTTGGCCACACACCACAGATGTTCTGAGAACCACAGGGGCACTGGGAGCAAGGGGTGGGGCCGGGGAGGGAGGTGGGCCTTTGGGGAAGCACAGGGGCACAGCGTGAAGTGGGAGACGAGAGGAATGACAGGCGGTCACAGAGCCTGCACAGGATGCCAGAGACCGAGGGCCACCCTTCCAGCGTCCTGCCCGGGGCAGGGACCCTACCTGCTCCCCACAGCAGGCTGACCCTGTCCGCGCTGTCCCAGGCAAGGTCTCGGGGCACCGTTCTGCCACGATGGAGCTGGCGCTCTGGTGCTAAAGTACTTGTTTTTCGAGCCCACACCTCTCCTCTGGGTCTAGGTGTCCTCCAACAGAATAGTCTCTTTGTTGCTTTAAAAAAAAATTTTTTTTAAAGTTAATTTCAGAGAGGAAGGGAGAGGGGGAGAGATAGAAACATCAATGATGAGAGTCACTGATCGGCTGCCTCCTGCACGTCCCCCACTGGGGATCGAGCCCACAACCCAGGCATGTGCCCCACTGTGTCAAACCGTGACTTTCTGGTTCAAAGGTTGACACCCAATCACTGAGCCATGACTGGAATTAAACCTGGGACCCTCCAGTCCAAGGTCCAACACTCTAACCACTGAGCAAACTGGCTAGGGCCAATTTGTACTTCTTAATTCCTTCATCTTTTTCACTCATCCCTCCCAGCCCCTCCAATCTGGTAACTGTCAAAATGTTCTCTGTATTGATGTGTCTGTGTCTGTTCTGTTTATTCATTTATTTTTAGATTCCACATAGAAGTGAAATCATATGGCACTTACCTTTTTCTGTCTGACTTACTTCACTCAGCACAGTACCTCCCAGGTCCATCCATGTTGATGCAGATGGCAAGATTTCATTATTTTTATTTTTTAAATAAATCTTTATTGCTCAGATTACAGTTGTTCCTCATTTTCCACCCCATAGCTCCCCTCCACTTGGTTCCCACCCCACCCCATGCCCTCGCTCCCCCCCACTGTCCTCGTCCATAGGTGTTCGTTTTTTGTCCAGTCTCTTCCCGCACTCCCCACACTCCCTTCCCCCCCGAGAATTGTCAGTCCACTCCCTTTCTATGCCCCTGATTCTATAATATTCTATTATTCTGTTCATCAGATTTTTTTATTCACTTGTTAGATTCACTTGTTGATAGATATGTATTTGTTGTCATTTTGTTGTTCATAATTTTTATCTTTACATTTTTCTTCTTAAAGAATACCCTTCAGCATTTCATATAATCCTGGTTTGGTGCTGATGAACTCCTTTAGCTTTTTCTTATCTGTGAAGCTCTTTATCTGACCTTCAATTCTAAATGATAGCTTTGCTGGGTAGAGTAATCTTGGTTGTAGGTTCTTGCTTTCATCACTTTGAATATTTCTTGCCACTCCCTTCTGGCCTGCATAGTTTCTGTTGAGAAATCAGCTGACAGTTGTATGGGTACTCTCTTGTAGGTAACTGTTTTTCTCTTGCTGCTTTTAAGATTCTCTGTCTTTTGCTCTTGGCATTTTAATTATGATGTGCCTTGGTGTGATCCTCTTTGGATTCCTTTTGTTTGGGGTTCTCCGCGCTTCTTGGACCTGTAAGTCTATTTCTTTCACCAGGTAGGGGAGGTTTTCTGTCATTATTTCTTCAAATAGGTTTTCAATATCTTGCTCTTTCTCTTCTTCTGGCACCCCCATAATTTGGATGTTAGTATGCTTGAAGTTGTCCCAGAGGCTCCTTACACTATCTTCATATTTTTGGGTGCTTTTTTCTTTTTGCTTTTCTGGTTGGGTGTTTTTTGCTTCTTTGTATTTCAAATCTTTGACTTGATTCTTGGAATCCTGTAGTCTTCTGTTGGAACTCTGTATATCATTCTTCATTTCAGTCAGTGTATGCTTAATTTCTAAATGGTCCTTTTTCATATCCTTGAGGGTCTCACTAAATTTCTCAGAGGTTTCTAGAAGATTCTTGAGTAACCTTATAACCAAGGTTTTGAACTCTATATCCAGTAGTTTGCTTTCCTCCATTTCTTTCATTTGTGACCTGTTTCTTTGTCTCCACATTTTGGCTGCTTCCCTGTGTTGACAGAATGGCTTTGTGTGCTAGGTGTCCTATAGGGCCCAGTGGCTCAGCCTCCCAAATTACCTGAGGTGGATACTCTTGGTGCACCCCTTTGTGGGCTGTGTGCAGAGTCTTGTTGTAGTTAAGCCTTGATTGCTGTTGGTATCACTGGGAGGGATTGACCTTCAGGCCTATTGGCTGTGAGGACCAGCTGTGTCTACAATGGGAGAACTTCTGTGCTGGAGACACCCTTATGGGGCAGGACTTGCTTCAGTGGGGCTTTGGTGCTCACTGAGTCTGCCCCTTGAGTGTGTCTCTTATGGATCTGAAGAGTTGTAATCTGGTATAGTCTCACTCTGACCACTGGGTACACTGGCTCTTGGATCTACAAGGAGGTGCAAAGTCAGCCACTGCCTGAGGCCACCCAGCAGGAGCTACAGAGAGATCTGCAGATTCCTCCTCTTTGTTTGGGGTTTGGACGTGCCCAGATGAGGCCCAGCTGTGAAGCAATGCAGGCTGCTGTTGAGCCTTAGCCCTTCTTTTGGAAGCTCTGGGGCTCTCTGACCCAGCTGCAGTTTGTTAGGTTTTAGATTGCAAAAGGCCAGGCCATTCATATGTAAAAGCTTCTGCTCACAGCTTGGGTGGGGTTGTAAATTCGGTGGGGCGGGGTCTCAGTAAATCACCAGGGCAAACAGCAATGGCTGCCCATCAGTCCTGTCCTGAAGAGGTCCCTGGGTCTCTGTGTCCTGCGGCCTGGTGCAGGAACAATGATCTCTGCGAGCACCTCTGAGAGAAAGCTGCTCTCGTGTTCTGGCCCGATGCCAGATAGTCCAGTTTCTCCCCGTATGAGTCTCGGTCCCCAGAGTCTCGCCTGTAACTGGAGTTCAGAACAGAGCAGTTGGGAGCTTGTATCTCCTTCCCGATTTAAAAAGACCACAGTGTACCCAGTTGCCAGTCCATTTCACGCGCCTCCGTACCTCCGCTCTTCCGGACCTGTGCACCTCCTACTAGTCTCAATGCACTTTTCTCTTTCCTTCTAGTTGTCAAACTTCCACTCAGCCAGCCTTCCTGTGGTTCTGGATGATATCCGTTTTGTCTTTTAGTTGTAGTTTTGATGTGGTTGTGCGAGGCAGCAAGTTCAGGTGTTTACCTATGCCGCCATCTTGGTCCCCCTCAAGATTTCATTCTTTTTTTATGGCTAAGTCATTCCATTGTATATATGCACCACTTCTACTTTATCCATTCATGTATTTATGGACAATTAGATTGCTTCCATATGTCAACTATTGTAAATAATGCTGCAATAGAAATATAGATGCATATGTCTTTTTGAGTTAGTGTTTTAGATTTCATTGGATAAACACCCAGAAATGGAATTGCTGTGTCCTCCTTTGTCTATTGTTATAGCCTTTATTTTAAAGTTTGTCTTGTATAAGAATTGTTACCTCAGCTTTCTTTTTTGTATTTACATGAGGTATCTTTTTCCATCTCTTTACGTTTAGGCTGTGTGTGTCTTTTGTGAGATGGGTCTTTAAGACACAGTCCCTTTAATATTCCTTCTAATACTGGTTTGATGATGATGAACTCCTTTAGCTTTTTCTTGTCTGGGAAGCTCTTTATTTCTCCTTCAGTTTTTTTTTTTTTTAATATTTTTTTATTGATTTCAAAGAGGAAGGAGGGAGACAGAAACATCAATGATGAGAATCACTGGTCAGCTGCCTCCTGGATGCCCCCTACTGGGGACTGAGCCTGCAACCTGGGCATGTGCCCCAATCAGGAATTGAACCATGACCTCCTGGTTCATAGGTTGACATTCAACCACTGAGTCACACTGGCTGGGCATCTCCTTCAGTTTTAAGTGAGAGCCTTGCTAGGTAGTCTTGGTTGTAGGTACTTGTTTTTCATCATTTTGAATATTTCTTGCCGATCCCTTCTGGCCAATAAAGTTTCTGTTGAGAAATCAGTTGACAGCCTTATGGGAGCTCACTTGTAGGTAACTAACTGCTTTTCTCTTGCTGCTTTTAAGATTCTTTGTCTCTAACCTTTGGTCCTTTGGTATAACTGTCTTTTTAAAAATATATTTTTATTGATTTCAGAGAGAAAGGGAAAGGGGGAGATAGAAACATCAATGATGACAGAGAATCATTGATCGGCTGCCTCCTGCATGCCCCCCAATGAGGACTGAGCCTGCACTCTGGGCATATGCCTCGACTGGAATCGAACCCAGGACCCTTCAGTCCACAGGCCAATGCTCCATCCACTGAGCCAAACTGCCCAGGACTTTGATGTGTCTTGGTGTGGGCCTCTTTGGGACTCTGTCCTTCCTGGACTTGTATGTCTATTTCCTTCACCAGATTAGGGAACTAGCTTTCCATCATTTTTTAAAAAATATATATATTTTATTGATTTTTTTACAGAGGGGGAGAGATAGTTGGAAACATCGATGAGAAACATCCATCAGGTGCCTCCTGCACACCTCCTTCTGGGGATGTGCCTTTGCAACCAAGGTACATGCCCTTGACTGGAATCGAACCTGGGACCTTTCTGTCTGCAGGCCAACGCTCTATCCACTGAGCCAAACCAGTTACGGCTTCATCATTTTTTGGAGAAAGGTTTGCTTTCTTTACTCTTTCCAGCACGCCCACAATGTGAATGTTGGTATGCTTGATGTGGTTTCAAGCGTCCCTTATACTATCTCCCCACTCCCGCTTTTTTTTTTTTTTTTGCTTGTTTTTCAGATTGGGTATTTACTGCTTCCTTATTTTTCAAATCACTGATTTCTCAGCTTCATCTACTCTACTATTGATTCCTTGTAATGTATTCTTCATTTCAGTTACTGTATTTTTCACTTCTGACTGGTTCTTTTTTGTTTTCTATCTCCATTTTTATATTTCTTAACTCTCTTTTTAAAAAAATACTTACTGATTTTTTTATAGCGAGGGAGAGGGATAGAGAGTTAGAAACATCGATGAGAGAAACATCAATCAGCTGCCTCCTGTACACCCCCTATTGGGGATGTGCCCACAACCAAGGTACATGCCCCTGACCAGAATCGAACTCGGGACCCCAGTCTGCAGGCCGACGCTCTATCCACTGAGCCAAACTGGCTAGGGCTATATTTCTTAACTCCAGTTGAAGTTCTCACTAAGTTCATCTACTCTTCCCCTAAGTCCATTGAGCATCCTTATAATAAATAGAGGCCTGGTGCACAAAAATTTGTGCACTCGGGGGGGAGGGGGGGGTCCCTCAGCCCGGCCTATGCCCTCTCGCAGTCTGGGACCCCTCGGGAGATAACGACCTGCTGGCTTAGGCCTGCTCCCGGGTGGCAGAGGGCAGGCCCAATCCCTAGGTGCAGCCCCTGTTCGGGCTCAGAGCAGGGCCGATTGGGGAGTTGGGGCGCCGCCCCCTGTCATGCACAGAGCAGGGCGATCGGGAGGTTGTGATGCCACCCTCAGTCACGCTCAGGGTAGGGCCGATTGGGGGGTTGGGGCACCGTCCCCTGTCACACTCAAGGCAGGGTCGATGGGGAGGTTGCGGCGCCACCCCGTTACTCACAGAGCAGGGCCCGTCAGGGGGGATGGGGCTCTGTACCCTGTCACTCACAGAGCAGGGCCCATCAGGGGGGTTGGGGCTCCGTACCCTTTCACCCACAGAGCAGGGCCGATCAGGGGGTTGGGGCGCCGCCACTCTCACACTCAGGGCAGGGCCGATGGGGAGGTTATGGCTCTACCCCGTCACACACCGAGCAGGGCCTGTGGGGGTGGGGGGGTTGGGGCGCCGCACCCTGTCACACACAGAGCTGCAGGGTGATCAGGGCGTTGGGGAGCTCCCCCCTATCAGGCACAAAGCAGGACTGATCAGGGGGTTGGGGCGCCTTCCCCTGTCACGAACAGAGCGGGGCTAATAGGGAGGTTGTGGCCCCGCCCCCTGTTACACACAGAGCCACAGAGCGATCAGGGGGTTTGGGCACTGCCCCGTCACGCTGATCCTGGTGCCGGGAGGCCTCGCGGCTCCGCTGATCCTGGTGCTGGGAGGCATATTACCCTTTTACTATATAGGGTAGAGGCCTGGTGCACGGGTGGGTGCCGGCTGGTTTGCCCTGAAGGGTGTCCTGGATCAGGGTGGGGGTCCCCACTGGGGTGCCTGGCCAGCCTGGGTGAGGGGATGATGGCTGTTTGCACCTGGTCGCACACCCTTCAGGGTGGGGGTCCCCACTGGGGTGCCTGGCCAGCCTGGGTGAGGGGCGGAGGGCTGTTTTCAGGCTGGGGGTGACTGAAGCTCCCAACCGCTCCTTTTTTTCTTTTTCTTTTTTTTTTATTCTGGGCCAGCTTTAGCTTTGAGGCTTGGCTCCAGCTCTTAGGCCTCTGCTGCTGAAAGTAGGTTTCTGGCCTTTGCTTACAATGTTGCAAAGCCCAGCGACTAAAGCAGGTTTCTGGGGTTTTGTTTAGCTTCTATATTTGTTACATAGTTGCTTAGAGTTGCAGCTCAGAGGCCTGCAGTAGCAGGTGGGGAACGTTGGAGTCCTCCGTCACTGAAGCAAGCAAGCCTCATATTCGCTTCCAGCTGCCTGGCTGCCAGCCGCCATCTTGGCTGGCAGTTAATTTGCATATCTTGCTGATTAGCCAAGGGGAAGGGTAGCGGTTGTACGCCAATTACCATGTTTCTCTTTTATTAGATAGGATAGTGTTTTGAACTCTGCATTTAGTAGATTGCTTGTTCTGCTCTTTCATTCTTGGTCTCCTCATTTTGGTTGCCTCCCTGTGTTTGTTTCTGTGTATTAGGTAGAGCTGCTATATCTCCCAGTCTTAGTAGAGTAGCCTTATGTAGCAGCACAGTGGCAGTCTCCTATCACAAGAGCTGGTGCTTCAGGTGCCACCCCTCCACCCCTGCCCAGGCCGATTGGTTGTGAAGATTGTCCTTAGCTGCTGTGCAGAGGCCAACCAACCCTATGGAGCAGAACTGGCTTCAGTGGGGCTCTGGTGCAGGAGGCAGTCAGTCAGTGATTCTTTCATCATTGATGTTTCTCTTTCTCTTCCTCTCCCTGAAATCAATAGAAATATATTTTTTAAAAAATCCAGATTCCTTCCTATGCTGAGCTGGCCCTAGCCTCATCTTAGGTTCATTCACATTTTATTTCTTTAAGAAAGTAAAATCCTTTCCTGTCTGAGCATTACACATTACGTTCTGCCTGGAATAATTTTCTCTCCACCTTTCAAATGTTTTACTCCTCAACTTTTAGCTCTACTTAAGAGATCTTCCCAGATATCTCATGTCTAAGGTCTTCTCTTATCTGCATCCTATTCATTTTGGTTTGGCCAAATTCATTCTGATTTGTAATTACGTATTTGTGTGTTTATTTGATTGAACCTGCAACCCAGGCATGTGCCCTGACGGGGAGTCGGACTGTGATCTCCTGGTTCATAGGCCTATGTTCAACCACTGAGCCACACCAGCTGGGCAGGATCCAGCAGTTTTGACAAGTTCAGATGTGGTTGGATTCCAGTTGTTTTGAACTGTAGTGGGAAGCCACCCCATGATCCTTATGTGTAGAGTACTCTGTGCCTAATATTGCTTTAAAAAAAAGTCAAGTAAAATAAGCAGCATAATGTGGTCCAAGGAACACAGGCCTGAGAGTCCTGGCTTAGCTTTGGTCTTTGGTTCTTATATTGCTGTTGTGTCCTTGTTTCCTTACCTGTAAAATAAGAAGGTTGCACTAAAGAGATAAAGTCCCTTCCAGTTTGTAGAACCCTTTCGCTCCAGGTAGGTAGCAGCAGTTTAAGCAATCAAGACATTTACTTCTCTCTTGAACTAGATCATGGAGTCATGATGGCTCTAGGGCTGATGCAGTGGTTCAAAGATGTCATCAAGGACCCGGGCTCTTTCCTTCCTTCTGCTTTGCCATTTGCTTTGTCTTCACACTGTCCCTCTTGGTCACAAATTGAATGCTGCAGCTTTAAGCATCACAGCCTCTCACGAGAGTATCAAATGCAGAAAGGTAGGGGCATGAGAGGAACTCTCCTCCTGAATCTCTCCTTTTATCAAGGAGTAAAATCTGCCCTGGCAGGTGTGCTCAGTTGGTTGGGCATTGTCCAGTGCACTGAAAGGTTGCTGGCTCAATTCCCAGTTAGGGCACATGCCCGGGTTGCAGGCTCAATCCCTCATAGAGGCGTGCAGGAGGCAGCTGATTGATATCTCACTCTCACATCAGTGTTTCTCTCTCTCCCCCCTCCCGCTCCCTTCCTCTCTCTAAAATTCAATTTTTAAAAATATTTTTTAAAAAAGTAATATTTCCTGGGAGCATCCCAGCAGACTTTCTTTTGTTTAATTGCCAGAATTATCTACGGCCAACCATTACAGACCAAAGGATTTGCATACTCCAAATATAATTCATTCCCCAGGGCTGGCCTGTATTTAGTTGTACACAATTCAACACAGGTGCGTCCTGTCAACAACCAAGGAGTGAAGCAGGGCTGTCCAGTAGGTTGCCTCATGGATCTGAAGTTCTATGACTCTAAGTCAGTGGTTCTCAGCCTTGGCTGCACATTAGAATCACCTGGGAATCTTTTTAAAATCCTGATTTCTGGGCCTCATCCTCTGGATATTCTGTTTGTTATGGGGTGGGACCACAACATTAGTAACAAAGAACAGAATTTCCGGAGGATGAGGCCCAGAAATCAGAATTTTAAAAAGATTCCCAGGTGATTCTAATGTGCAGCCAAGGTTGAGAACCACTGCTCTAAGTGCTTGGCTGTTAGAGGCTCCCTTGTTGTCCTGCGGGGACTAATTGCATTCTTCATATCTTAGGTGAGGCAATGGCCAAGAATGACATTTTTTTTTAAGGAATGGCTTCCATTCCTGAATGAGGGAGGAAGCAGAAAGGGTGGATTTATTGGCCAAGAAAAATTCAGTGAGCCACTAAGCCCACGTCTTCTGTAAAGGTTCCACGACTGAACTGCCCACTGCTGCTCTAATAGGGAGCAGAAGAGATTAAGATCACTCCCACTTCCAATTATGAGGTAAGATCTCAGGTAACTTCTTCAGCAAACTGTATTAGTTCTGCTTGTCCAGGCCACAGAACCAAGTATTCTCAATAAGTAGAATCTTGTTTTAAAGCTGTTTGATAACAGCCTGACCTGTGTGGCTCAGGGGTTGAGCGTCAACCTATGAACCAGGTCAGGGTTCGATTCCCATTCAGGGCACATGCCCGGGTTTTGGGCTCAATCCCCAGTAGGGGGCGTGCAGAAGGCAGCCAATCAATGATTCTCTCTCACCATTGATGTTTCTATCTCCCTCTCCCACTCTCTGAAATCAAGAAAAATAGACTAAAAAATAAAGCTATTTGATAATAAATCAGGTAACAAATAAGGACTGTATTCATAACAGTCATGTTATTAAGAATATACTATGTGCCAAGCACTGTGTTAGGTCCTGGGAATATCAATATAAAGGTACAAGGCCCTAGTCCTTAAGAGGTTGACATTCTAATTGAGAGGACAAATGTAACAGATAAAACAAGTTCTATAACCAGTGTGTATGAGGCAGAGTGGGACTGGCCACCACTACCTGAGAAGTGATCAGAAAAGGTGGTGACCCTGGAAACAAGAACACGTGTTTTATATGATATTGAGAGCAGCCTGTGCCAGATGAGCCACTGATTAGGAATGGCAGGCACTGGGTATGTGGGCTGGGGCCTGGAGGGCTCTGTGGGTCATGCTGAAAAGTATGGGCTTTATCCTACAGACAAAGACAATTGGACACTTTCCATAGACAAGTCTTAAGGTAATGTGTACCTAATTATTTCCAAACTTCCCACCCAGAAGGAAAGATTTTATTTCACTTACTCAATAATTACATTGAGTATCTATTATGGAGCAGTTATTATTGGCTAAATTTATAGCTTGGCTATAAGCCACATATGGACTACTTTATAGCAAAATGTCTATAATGTATATTCTGATTTCTAGTGATTTTTTAAATACGATTTAATGGTTTAAACTTACTTAAAAGTTAATATTTTCGCCAGAACCGGTTTGGTTTAGTGGATAGAGCATCCGCCTGCGGACTGAGGGGTCCCAGGTTCGATTCCGGTCAAGGGCATGTACCTGGGTTGCGGGCACATCCCCAGTAGGAGGTGTGCAGGAGGCAGCTGATCGATGTTTCTCTCTCATCGATGTTTCTAACTCTCTATCTCTCTCCCTTCCTCTCTGTAAAAAATCAATAAAATATATTTAAAAAAAAAAAAAATTTAATATTTGCTAAGGTATTTCCCAATTCCTATCAACTTTGCTGCTAGCAGAGATGGGAACTTTGCCAGACTCGTGTTCTCCAGTAGAAGTATTCAGGGATGATTCTGCCATAGTCCAAGGCAAACCTCTTGTGTATTTGTGGGAGACCAGAAGGATTCTTGACCAGAGCCACCAGGTAGTGCTGACGCCAAGGGCCAACTTTCACTCCTTTAGGTGTCACCTTGTCACGGAAGTGTCCCTTAACAGACCTTTTTCACTCCTGTCCCTGCCAGTTGATTTTCCTTAAGCTGCTTAAAAAAAAAATTACACGTATATCCTTCTACCAAACCCCATAGTTTACTAACTCATGTTTGTTGTTTTTTATCCGTTTCCCCTACTAGAGTGTGAGTCCCTTTAAAAGTAGGGATCTTTGTGTGTGCTGTTCACTGATGTGTCTCAACCAGCTAGAACAGTGCTTTATAGAAGACTTAGATTCAGGGGTCAGTATCTGGGTAATTAGAAAATACCCCTGAAGACTTCTACACTTGTTTTCATTGACCATAATTTGCCACTAAACAGAGGTGAGTTAGTAAGTCAATGAAACTCTTATTGAACTTGTAGAGCAAAGCTGTTTATACCTGTTTGTGTGTCTTTAGTGTTGAGAGTAAAAGGCCATGGTACCCTTTGACGGTGAATCTCAGCGGCTGTTAGGAGTAAAGGTCATGGAACAACAGCAGAGGGGATTCTGGACTTGGTTGCGGAGAACTATAAAATGACAATAACAGATGATGTTCTTTTCAACAGATACAAGAGTTTGGTCACTGGGACCCGAGCGAGAAGAGTCATTGCTGTCCTCTGGGTGCTTGCCTTTGGCATTGGACTGACCCCTTTCCTGGGCTGGAACAGTAAAGACAGTGCCACCAACTGCACAGAGCCCTGGGATGGAACCATGAATGAAAGCTGCTGCCTTGTGAAGTGTCTTTTTGAGAATGTGGTCCCCATGAGCTACATGGTGTATTTCAACTTCTTTGGGTGTGTCCTGCCCCCACTGCTCATAATGCTAGTGATCTACATCAAGATCTTCATGGTGGCCTGCAGGCAGCTTCAGCGCACCGAGCTGATGGACCACTCAAGGACCATCCTCCAGCGAGAGATCCATGCCGCTAAGTCCCTGGCCATGATCGTGGGGATTTTTGCTGTGTGCTGGCTACCAGTGCATGCCATCAACTGTGTCACCCTTTTTCAGCCAGTTCAGGCTAAGGAGAAGCCCAAGTGGGCAATGAATATGGCTATTCTCCTGTCACATGCCAACTCAGTTGTCAATCCCATCGTTTATGCCTACAGGAACCGAGACTTCCGCTATACTTTTCACAAACTCATCTCCAGGTATGTTCTCTGCCAGACAGATGTCTTCAAGAGTGGGAATGGGCAGGCGGGGGCACAGCCTGCTCTCAACATGGGCCTATGACCTGAATGGACTCTGTCCTCTTCAAAAGGCACAAATCCACAATAAACAGAGGGACAGGACATGATTGGATGATCCTCACATGAAAGACAGTCATGCCTCACAAGCATATGGGTTGCCTCTTTTGAGCATCTCCCTGAGGTTACCACATATCTAACTAATATGTACATGATCTTAGTAGGTTCCAAGGGTTGACAAATACATATGGTCCTGTCTGGATGCTCTCACTGTGTGGATGATGCTGACAACTTGAATGGATTGTAAAATAATGTTGTTTTTTTTTAAGTCTGCCTTTTTCATGGTAGAAAATGAATAAAACTATTTTTCTGTGAAACACTGTGAATTATTATAATACAAATATTTTTTAAACTTAGAGGCAATGGAAAAATAAAAGTTGGACATACTAAAAATGTATACTCATTTCTAGGAAGGAGACCAGAAAATTAAAAGTATAATTCTTTGATCAAGAAACTACTATATTAATTTAGGGAAATGACATTCCTGAAAGTTCTTAAGTAGAACATCATCAGATAACATTTTGATAGCATTCTTTTCCATATATAGCAAACAACCCTAGAGAAAGAAACTAGAGAAGTGGGATCCTTCTTCTATCGGATTCCCTTTCCCCCTCCTAGATCTAGTAGTGAATTTTACTTCTCTACCAACTTCATGCTTTGCCAACTTGCTGGATCTCAAAGTGTGAAATTTTTACTAAGTAAAATTATACAATTGTGTATGTATATTGGGTGAAATAAAAATAAAACTTGAAGAAATCAAGCTTAGGGTGCTGCACTGGCTTGTCATATAGAGCTGCATGTCCCTTCTATTCTTTATCCTAAAGTCTGCTTAAAAATATAAGCTTATACCCACTTGAAGTTTCCCAAGTAGCAGAAAAATCTTCATAGTTTATTGGCCACACCTCATCGTAACAAAAGGCTCTGCCCCCCCCACAGAACACTGCAATATCGTGGCCTTCTCCCACAGCATTCACTCACTAGCACCTCACGCTTTGGGGGCACAGGGTTGAGGTTTCCTAGGCTGTAAGATCTTTTTCGTCTGTTTGTTCACCGCGTCAGCTGCTTCTGCAATATCCCTGTAAAGACAATGCAGGTTTATAAGCCCTCACACAGCACATTCCTGTCCTCGGGTCCCATCCCGGCGGTGGACAGCTGTACCTAAAAGTGCTGCATCTGTCTCGTTTCCACCATCATAACTCGTCTGCACTCTCCTGGGGGTCCAAACAGCCCCATTCCCTCCCTCCTAGCACTCTTCTTGGTCTCTCTCTTGCCTTTTCTTCTTCAGACTAGAAATAAGCTCAGAAATGCATCTAGCACAAAACCAGTACTTCCGTTGGTCTACTACCATTCTAACAATACAGCCCACTGGAGCTATTTTTGCACCAGCACCACAGGGATCTGAAGCTCCTGAAACCAGAACCCCAGTAAATCTGTTTATACTTGGCTGCTGTTTGGCCACATCTCTGCTCTGATCTTTCATTGCTGCAGAATAATTTTCTGAACCCAAGGTAAAGAATTAACACTTACTCATCTACATTTCATCCTACTCAGTTTTGTCTAGCATTTCAACCTCTTGAAATTACCAGCACCTCAGTTAAGAATCTAACTGTGGACAAGACATGGTATTAGGCTTTATTTAAGTCTAAAATGCTTGATTCCATCTAGGAAACTTTTTAGCCACGGGGCTTAGAAACTGGTTCAGATTTTCATGAGACTTGTACAGGGCTTCACACCATACACACATCCTGGGTTCCACCCACAGTGCTTCCTATAGTCCATAAGAAAAAAGGGACAGTAACAACTTTCTGGATCTATTTCACCTCTCTTCCCTAGGAGCCATAGGTTAAATGGACTTTTGTTGCTACTTCTATTTCGAAAGATGATAGTCTGTACCTTTTATGCTTCTTGATTCTTCTTCATCAATAATATGTCCGTCAATTGCTTATCCGAAACACTTAGCTGCTGACAGGTCCCCATAACCTGACTAAGATAAACTGCCAAGAGATGCTTGCACTGGAATATAAAACACACAGACGGTTAGAAACTGCGACGGCCAGGCTAACCAAGGCCTCGCACTACCATTACAGCAGCCGGAAAGGAGTGGGGCACAGACTATGGGCCTTTAACGCACTGCTTAGAAACTGCAGACACAGCTGCGGCTGATGTATTCTTTCTAGAAGTCAGAGGGCACAAAGGAAGCTTTCCTTAGCCTGCTGTGTGGGAAACAGGCTGGCACAGGTATATAACCACAACAGGCTCCTCATCTGAGTCCTAAGTCATACTTCTTTCTTCCTCACCTTCAGAAAGCTGCTAACAGCCATGATTAGCCTTCCTGAAGCAGCGTTACTAGGTGCTTCACGTGATCTCACTTACATCTGACAGCTCCTTCCTGAGAACAGCTCTTGTCCCCATTTGAACCATGTGCTCAGAATCTAGTCTGCTTCTTTAACCTGTTGCACTTCTGGGGATGAGCGGGGGCGGAGGGGTAAAGGTGGGCTGGCAGAACCCTCACATACACCAGCCTGTACACAGTTCTGGAGAGATGATCTATGTTGGACCTTGTATCACTGAACCCACAATGCGGCTTTAGATATTGAAGGGGCCTGGTGTAATCATGTCACTTACCAGTGAAATAAGCTTATGGCACATCAGCTATGAATGTAGCCACTCGTACAATGGGATACCCAATTTGCTACCGAGTTCCCAAGATGTTTAATGAAGTCAAGAGTGTAAAACAAAGGGTAAGAATGGGATGGATGCTATAATTTTCTTCTTTGGCAAGACTTAAAAAATAGCTACCTACTCTCAGGTGAGTGGTGCTTTCTCCTTGGAGTAAAGAGTTGTATGTCTTTTCCTTGCTTGAGGCTCTGGACTCATGTGAAATAGGCAAAGGCACCACTGTGCTCTCCTGCCTCAGGTGGAAGTGCCAGGCTGTTCTATGGGCAGTGGGAAGAAACACCTCATGGCTGGAGCTGGGGACATGGAAAGTTGCCAACTTGGTTCCAGTTTGGTTCATACATTTACTGGGTTACCTCATCCCCCAGTGCCAGCTTTTCAGTGCCAACCCATTCAGGACTATCTTGACCTCCCAAACGCTTTGTCCATTACCCTTTCAGTAATAAACTGGGGTTGATGTATTTCTAAAAATGACACAGCATTTTGGGAGGTTAAACCCAAGGGAGATTACTAACTGAGGTCAAAGATAATAAACAAGTTGTTTCAACATGTAGTAAAATTCCCACGTTGTACAACTTTTAAGCCATGAAGTAAGGGCTACCAATTTCTTCCCTAATTCAATGGCAGTGGGAAGAGACCGCGCCATCCTCACCAGCAGGCTGTCACTCTTCCGGAGCACGGAGAAGGCAAACGCAGGACATGAACAGTAATGACAAGAAGCCAAACACGTGTATGTTTTGCCAGAACTTCCGAGCACCTAGAAAGGAAAGGACAGATGGGACCAAACTCCAAAAGCTGTGCTGGAAAACTGCTTCCTTCCCTTGACTTTACTTAATGACTCAGAGTTACTCTGCAAATTGCACCGGGAAGAACTGCAGTTACGTTTTGCAAAAAAAAAGTGTAATCTCAATTTCCCTGTGTGCAGACTCTCCCCTCCTCAGAGCTCTCCCCTTGACGACTTTATGCAATGAAACTGAAGAGTTGTAGGCTAGGTGAACCATCTACACAAACCACGTTGTTCCTCTATGTAGTGATTCAGAGGGCCAACTCCAGGGGATGACTACAAAGGGGGTGGGGTGGGGCGGGCGCTCCTTCATCTACCTTTTATTGTGGTGTTTCTTATTTAACCTATGGTATTTCACAGCATGTTTGCAAATTTCTAAAGCTTCTACCACAACCTTAAGAGAGTACGATAAGCCCTGGCTGTTGTGGCTCTGTGGATAGAGCATCGAACTGCAGACTGAAGGGTCCCGGGTTCGAATCCAGTTAGGGCAATGCCCGGGTTGCAGGCTCAATCCCCAGTAGGGGGCGTGCAGGAGGCAGCTGATCCATGATTCTCCCTCACCTGATGTTTCTCTCTCTCTCTCTCTCTCTCTCTCTCTCTCTCTCTCTCTCTCTCTCTCTCCCCCCCCGTCTCCCTTCCTCTCTGAAATCAATAAAAATACATATTTTTTAAAAAAGAGAGTATGATAATTATTGGGTCTCCAAAGTATTACCAATGAATAAAACATTAGATCTCTTCAGCCTTAGTTATCGCCTGTTACCTCTTCTCTCTAGATATAAAGTTCAGCAGAAGCCCCTGGAATCCCACATTGACTGGACTGGTCCACTATCAGAATACTCTGGATTATGCTGAATCAAAGTAGTGAGGCAAAAAGATTTCAGAAAGAAGCGGGAAAAGGTTTTTGAAAAGCATCGGAGAGCAGAGAAAATAAAGAACTTTGCAAGAGGGATGACTAGGCTGCTTAGGATGTAGGTCTCTGAAAGAGGCAAGCCCGGACCGTCTGGCAGGATGGAAGGGAAGCAGAGAATGTGAAGGGTGGGGAGAGGCCCTGTCCAAAACAAGCAGCCTTGTGGCAATCAAGAGACAAAAAAGGAGACCCACAGGGAAATATGATGCATCTGTGACCAACGTCCTGAAGAAGCCACTTGTGTAATCAAGTCCATCACAAGCAGCCCAAACAAAAACGGGGAGCGCTGCATCCCTGCAGTGACTTTCCAAACCGGAAATGTAAGATCAGTACCCCAGGGAAGCAGAAACATCCTGAGGGTTGTTTCACCAGGAACTGCCACTCAGGAATCTGCCCCAGGGCTTTAAAATTAGGTTGAGGCTCTAGATAGCAATCTAAATGAAAAGGCCAGGACTTTTTTATTTTGAAAAAAAAAATGCCAGCCCTCCTAGGATTCTTTCCTCTTCCTCCCCCACAAAAAATAACACAACAGGTAAGGCTTCGGCCAAAGAACAGCAGTGTTCAGGGGCTGTGCTCTGTCTGATGTCCGTTGACTCAGTGTGGCCATGTCACTGCAGGTTTCTGAGCAAATCAGCACAATTCCTTAGGGACTGCTAGATTGGCCAGAACTGCCAAGGACTGGATAAGAAACCTACTATATACCCATTAAAGATTTCAGCCTCAGTGACAAGTCAGGTATCAAAAAACTCACATCCTTTCCCGTGAGGCACTGAGATGTTTTTAACGTATCACCTACATCACAGAGTATCAGTGGAGGAATTTCCCTAGTGTGCCTTGGAAAACTTAATATATTCATTTATTTCAGAGAGGAAGGGAGAGGGAGATAGAAACATCAATGATGAGAATCACTGATCGGCTGCCTCCTGCACGCCCCTCACTGAGGATTGAGCCCACGACCTGGGCATGTGCCCTTGACTGGAATCAAACCCAGGGCCCTTCTGTCCCCAGGCCGACGCTCTATCCACTGAGCCACACCAGCTGGGGCTGTCTTGGAAAACTTAAGGGAGAGCATTAAAGTAGACTCTTTTCCCTAAAGAAAACCCACCAACACCCAGCAGCAACATGATAATGCTTGGGTCTCTAAAGTATTACCAATGACTAAAACATTAGATCTCTTCAGCCTCAGTTATCGCCCGTTACCTCTTCTTTCTGGATATAAAGTTCAGCAGAAGCCCCTGGAATTCCACATTGGTATTGGCCCACTATCAGAATACTCTGGATTATGCTGAATAAATTAATGCCTGGTGATTTACAGAGGGGGAGAAATTCTAGTTTCCCTTGCCTGATCCTTTCAAAGGCTGGCTCAGACTAAAAATACAATGTTTAACCACCTGAGGCAGTAAATACCATAAAGAGACAGCAAATTATGAATCTGCTCCTTCCTTATCTAGCAGTGAACAA
This sequence comes from Myotis daubentonii, assembly GCF_963259705.1. Taxonomy (NCBI): domain Eukaryota; kingdom Metazoa; phylum Chordata; class Mammalia; order Chiroptera; family Vespertilionidae; genus Myotis; species Myotis daubentonii. Next base: position 5,371,887 of record NC_081855.1, read on the forward strand.
CTAGTGAACCCAATATTCAGGCAAAAATCTGAAAAAGGTTTGGAACTGGAGATTGACCTTAGGGATCACCTACTTCCTTTACCTTCAATAGAAACATGACCACCTCTTATGGGAACTGCTCCCAGCTCCCATACATACATAGTCTGGAATTGACCCTGAGGAGAGAACTTTTAAAAAAAGAAACATGCAGAAAAGGACACGCAGGCCCATGGCCGGACGTGCAGGAACGGCCCTTGGAGGAAGTCTGCTGTGGCTTCAGTGAGGTTCTAAGGAGGGTGACCCACCTTAGAGGGCCATCACTCACAGGCACAGCTTTATGACAGCTCCAAGCCTCTTAGGAGCCACCCCAGCGGTAAACTGTGTACTTATTGTTCTCCGTGTTGGGTGCCTCTCTCTGAAAGAGGATTACACATTCCTGCCCTATTAAGTACAGCCTGGCTATGTGACCTGCTTTAGCCAGTAAACTGAGTAATCAAGCAGAAACGTAAAAATTGATGCATCCCATGTCCTCCTTTCCTCTCTGGTGAGATCCAGGGGTCTACATAGGGAGGGCTTCTCCACCAACTGGGACCCTCGAGGAAAATGTTTTAGAGCAGAGCTGCACTGACTTTTAATGGATCTGCAGCATGAATGACATATAAAACTGTAAGCCCTTGAAATTTTGGGGTCATTGTCACCACAGCATAACTTAGCCTTTCCTGACATGCATCCCTCTTCCTAGGTGAACCAAGAATGTTTATAAAAAAAACCCTCAAGTGACCAAAACTTAATGGCGACTTTAGCACAATTACCATTATACCTGGAGGACAGGAAGAATATTGGAAAGTTGAACTATGGGAAAATAACTAGCAGGTATCAAGGCAATGCCTGATTCAACTTTCATCATTTCAGAACCTTTGAATTAAGCCAAATTCTTACTATATTACAATTCAATGAAACTGTAATATACACCCATTCAGGTTAACTTGAGGGTGTATATAAGATTCAAAGTCTAAGCTGACAACCATATTCTAGGAAGTTACCATTTTTATGACAAATAAAGCAATCCTATCTAATAAAAGAGAAACATGGTAATTAGCCATACCTCTGCTACCCTTCCCATTGGCTAATCAGGGCGATATGCAAATTAACTGCCAGCTAAGATGGCGGCCAGCAGCCAGGCAGCTTGAAGCAAACATGAGGCTTGCTTGCTTCAGTGACGGAGGAAACCAACGTTCCCCGCCTGGGCAAACGTCACAGAGGATCCTGAGTGATTTCTTGTTGTTCTACTAACAATATATATTTTGCACTGACTTCAAGAAAATCCTAGAGCCAGCCACTCAGTGCTACTTGTATGAGACTTGATTTAAAATGGAACATGTTTTTTTGTGTGGGTTGATTTCAGAAACTCTGGCAATACTTCCACTTAGTATATGTAGCATTACTAGGCACACAATAGTTCTGTCCATAAAGAGGGATAAGGCAGAAAATGCAAGTAATTGAGTTAAATTCATATGATAATAAACACAAATGCCAATATAGCTTTTGTCAAGAGCAAATGTTGACAAGGGAGGAGTAGAGGTGAGTGGAATCAGCAAAATGGGAAAAATGAGGCTGGGAAAAGGAAAACTGGATTCACTTTGTTCCATTTAAAGACAATGAGGTATAGAAATGAATGTTGTGAACGAAGACCAAGCTTTCAAATCTTAACCCCATTTATACTCTGCAAGTCCAACTTATTAATAAAAGGTTGAGTGAAAAGAGGCAAAGAGGTAGTTTTGTTTGGCAGCATGGTTCTTTAATTCATTCTTTGTGCTTTGAAATCAAATGAGTGTTGTCTTTTCTACTTTCTGACTCTTTATATAGCTTTGCTATTTCATTCACTTTCTTTTGTGGTAGAAAGAAGTTGGCTTTTTAGTAAATATGCAAGTAGCAGGCTGAGAATTGAAAGGGCGAGGGCTATGCCCTCCATCCTACCCTGGATCCTCCATGTTGGGGCAGAGGCCATGTGCTCAGAAGAGTGCCTTCTTCCCGGAAGCCCAGGCCCCTGCTGGCCACGCCCGGGATTTCTAATGACAAGCAAGGGATGTTCGCGCCATAGAGATGACCACATCCTGTGCAACAAGACCCGACTTGGTGCCTGGCCAATCCGAAGGGCCCACAGCTAGCCCCCTCCCCTCACTATTAAAGCCCTGATTTTCTCATGGATATCACTCGGTTTTCCGGTCGCTGCGTCGACTGGAGGCCCGGGTCGGGTTAGCTAACTCAATAAAGGACCTTCTGCTTTTGCATCGGACTGGCTCCCTGGCGTGGTATCTTGGGGATCTTGAATTCTGGGCATAACAAGAATCAGTGCCCCCTACACTGAACACATCTTAGCAGTTATTCATCTATAGCTGTGCTCAGAGGAGTGCTGGTTGGGGGACCTGTACTTGGTTAATTCATCATATTACAGTGGGACCTTGACTTACGAGTTTAATTCGTTCCGAGACCGAGCTCGTTAAGGAGCTCGTTAACTCAAATTACTCTGTCAACTCAATGCAAAAAATCGGCCAAGAGATAGCTGGTATCTCAAAAAACTCGTTAGTCAGACACTCGTAAGTCAAGGCCCCACTGTACTTGGAAAGGTCCTTATTATTTTACACAGCAGTGTGGTCACCTAGCAGTAGGTCATTAGCATTTTAGTATTCTTTTCCTCACAACAACAACAACAACAACAAAATAAAAACAAGGAAAAAAAATATCTTCTCAGTTACAAACATTATTTAATAGCTCTGATTATTAATCTATAAATTCACCAGAAGAAAATTCTAATGGGCAGCCTCTTTTAAGTAAACACAATCCGCCCAAACCGGTTTGGCTCAGTGGACAGAGCGTCGGCCTGCGGACTCAAGGGTCCCAGGTTCGATTCCGGTCAAGGGCATGTACCTTGGTTGCGGGCACATCCCCAGCAGGGAGTGTGCAGGAGGCAGCTGATGTTTCTCTCTCATCGATGTTTCTGGCTCTCTATCCCTCTCCCTTCCTCTCTGTAAAAAATCAATAAAATATATTTTAAAAAAATTAAAATTAAAAAAAAAAAAAGTAAACACAATCCAAAAGTTTTAGCCACAACATCCAACACCAATTACCCCATTTTCCTTAGGAAAGAAATGTATGAAGATTTTGCCAGGTCGGCTATGTTATACTACTGTGTGGAATGGCAAGTTAATTCACTAAGCAAAGGCACTATTGGCCCAGCAGGCTTTGCTCAGGTCATTCACTCACTCAGAATTAATTGACATAGTCTCAGCTCTGAGAAGTTCATTGCAAATTAACCAGAATCCAAACACGGATATATTCCCCCATTCCTGGTCTTCAGCAGGGCCTGAAATCCTATATAATAAAGCCCTAATATGCAAACTGACCGACCAGCGGTGCTATGATGCCCCCTGGGAGGCAAGCAGCAGCGGCGATTGGGGGCGGAGCCACCAAACACGGGTGGCACCAGGCCACCAGCCAAGGCAGGTGCCAGCTGGGGTCCCCCCTGATCGCCCCGCCTGCAAGTCACCCCACAGATTGGCCCTGATCGCTGGTCAGGCTTAGGGACCCTACCCTATATATGGGAACAGTCTCTTAGATTTAAAAATTAAAACCTGGCAAGGCTACTCTGACAATGAAAAAACAGGATGATGCAACGATGACATGCATGGACTCTGGCTTGCACATTTTGTGGTCAGCCCTGATTCTGACACTTCTGTGTGACAAAGCCAATTACTTAACTTCTCTCTGCTTCAGTTTTTCCACCCATAAGATGGGGAAAATGGTACTACTGCCTCAGAAGGATCATGTTATGTACTTTTTCTAATCAGGGCAAAAAAATGTAGCACACCGTACAACAGCAAGATGCCTTTCACCTGTATGAAAAGTATGGTCATTAGTGCATGCAGTGTCCTGGATTGCGAGAGGGATGTCCGACTGCTGGTTTAGGCCTAAGCCAGCAGTTGGACATCCTCTGAGGGTGCAGGCCGGGCTGAGGGGATCCCCTCTCCCCCTCTGTGCACAAATTTCATGCACCAGACCTCTATTTCATTTATAAGAACTGACAGCTTCTTTTATCGCCTTCCAAGCCAGACATAAAATTTTAGAGATCACTGCCAATATTTTTATTTCACTCAATATTCCCTTCCCTCAATACCAGCTGCACTTACCGTTGTCTCATACAGCTAACCTGGAAGGTTGGGGGTTGGTTGGAGTCTGGCTCACTCTTTATATGAAAACAGGCAGTGTGGGATAGCAGTTACAAATCCCAGCCGCCAGCAGTGACCATTAGTTTTATTTTCTGCATCTCAGTTTCCTGAAAAAATACATTGCTGGGTTTTTGATGAGAATTATCAACATGTGAAAGTAACTCAAAGCCTGAAAAGAGGCTGTTACTTTAGAAATCTACCTGTGTTAAACTCTAGAGGCAAAACTAAAGTCCAACTAGATTGTCTGCATTTAGTGCAGTTTGACCCTTAATAAACATTTCCTGACAACACTTTTAAAAGATCATTTCTGATGAATTTGAGCATGTGGAAGGACCTTAAAATGCATTTTTTTTTAAATATATTTTTTTTATTGATTTTTCACAGAGAGGAAGGGAGAGAGATAGAAAGTTAGAAACATCGATAAGAGAGAAACATCGATCAGCTGCCTCCTGCACATCTCCTACTGGGGATGTGCCCGCAACACAGGTACATGCCCTTGACCGGAACCGAACCTGGGACCTTTCAGTCCGCAGGCCGACGCTCTATCCACTGAGCCAAACCGGTTTTGGCTTAAAATGCATTTTGGATTTTGTTTATAAGCAAGAGATTATGAACAAGGTGAAGATGTCAATACATTTGGGGGGAAAAGCAAAAGTCAAGTACACTCCATTAGATCTGAGAAGAGCCCTCCACATCACTGCTGGCTCTATACATTGTGGTTACGTAGGGTTAATTGGTCATATTTATCTTATTTAATGACTAATACACTAATTTTCTGTACTAAGTTTGGTCAAATGCTTTTCAACAGTGTAGGAAATACTTAAAGCTGGTCACCAGCTTCCACAGAGATTCTTGAAAACATTTTGCCCTAAGGGGTTTCTGTTGAGATAATCCCACCTCTAGATTTCTACCTGGTAAACATGCCTCCCACTGGGCGACGAGATTAAAGTGATGGACTGTCGATCAACTAGGTCCAAGGCCTGGAGGGCTGATGAGCCAAAGACAAACTTCAGCCTGAGAAATAGAAAGGTCTCAGGTTAGACTGTGACTCTAAAACTCACCTCAGTAATTTGACCCAAAGCATCACTCGCAGCATTCAAAAAATTTTAATTCATTTTAGCTTGGAAAAAAAGATAATATAGCAAAATCCATGTAATCAATCCCCCAGAATAAATGTTAACATGTTATTTACAAATGAAGAAGCCCTCTTTATGCCTCATAGTGCTTCCTATTCTTCTTCCCAACTTCCGTTCATTCCTGAGACAACCATAGGCTTTTGTTGGCTTCTTTCCTATTAATGTTTTTATATTTTATTATATACAGTATGTGTGTATGTATTTTTATACACATGGATATGTGGTACCGTTTTAAAAGTTAAAACAAAAGATACATTGTAGGCTTGTTGGTAACTTTCTTCCTACTCAACATGCTTTTGAAAATGATGCAAGCTGCCCTGGCCAGTGTTGCTCAGTGGTTAGAAGGTGGGCCCACGCACCGAAAGGTCTCGGGTCCGATTCCTGGTCAATGGCATGGACCTGGGTTTCAGGTTCAATCCCTGGCTCTGGGTTGCGGCACGTGCCAGAGGCAACCAATCGATGTGTATCTTTCACATCCATGTTTTTTTTCTTTGTCCCCCGCCCCTCTCGCTTACACTCTATCTTCGGGTGAGGATTAACAACAACAAAAAAAGAACAAAAATTTTAAATTTTAATTACCTTTTGAAGAATATTCCATTATACATATATATAAAAGTAGCATGTAAATACTTCTTTTATAAGCATCCTATCAATGGGCACTCTGATAACTTCCACTTTACACTATTATAAATAATATTCAATTTTCCCTGTGCCTGTCCCTTAGTGCACATAAATGAGGATTTATCCTGAGTATATAAGTAAAAGCAAATTGCTGGGTTTTAGGATATATGCATTTTTCAATTTTAATAGGTGTTGCCAATAGCTTTCCACAGTGGAAATAGCACCCCCACCAGTTCTTGTACGAGAATTCTATTTTCTCCACATCCTCACCAACCCCATATTATAATTTTTCATGTTTGACCATCAGATAGGTGTTAAATTTGTACTTTTTCATTAATAATAAAAGCCATTCAGCTGTTAATGACATATCAGAAAAAAATTATGTGGGAAAATTATATTAGGTAGGAAAGGTTAGACACAAAATTATATATTTAGAAACTCTCAATCGTGTTAATTTTTCTTTAAAGAACTACAATCATCTCAAAATAAACCTTTTTTTTAAAACCAGAAGGCAATAAACCAATATGTAATAGTGATTATCATTGGGTGGTATGATTGTTGTTGCTTTTTATGTTTTATTTTCCAAGAACATTTTTTTTAATGAGTATGGATTATTTTTATGAACTGGAAAATAAAATGGTTGGGTTGAACTAAAACTGAAAAATTAATGTTTTATTTATTTATTTTAAAAATGTATATATTTTTTCTTATTGATTTCAGAGAGGAAAAGTGAGGGAGAGAGAGAAATCTCACTGATGAGCTCCAGCTGGTTTTGCCCAGTGGCTAGAGCAGCCATGGGCAAACTACAGTCCGCGGGCCGGATCCGGCCCCTTTGAAATGAATAAAACTAAAAAAAAAAAAAAAAAAAAAAAAAGACCGTACCCTTTTATGTAATGATGTTTACTTTGAATTTATATTAGTTCACACAAACACTCCATCCATGCTTTTGTTCCGGCCCTCCGGTCCAGTTTAAGAACCCATTGTGGCCCTCGAGTCAAAAAGTTTGCCCACCCCTGGGCTAGAGCGTCAGCCTGCGGATTGAAGGGCCCCAGGTTCAATTCCGGTCAAGGGCACATGCCTGGGTTGTGGGCTTGATCTCCGAGGGGGCTGGGGGAGGGGGAGGCATGCAGGAGGTAGCTGATCAATAATTCTCTCTCATCATTGATATTTCTTTTCTTTTTTTTTTAAAATATATTTTTATTGATTTCAGAGGGGAAGGGAGAGGGATAGAAAAATAGAAACATCAATGATGAGAGAGAATCATTGATCGACTGCCTCCTGCACGCCCCCTACTGGGGATTGAGCCCGCAACCCAGGCATGTGCCCTTGACTGGAATCGAACCTGGGACCCTTCAGTCTCCAGGCTAACGCTCTATCCACTGAGCCAAACCAGCTGGGGCCATTGATATTTCTATCTCTTTCTCCCTCTCCCTTCCTCTCTGAAATCAATAAAAATATATTTTAAAAAATATCAATGATGAGAAAGACTCATTAAATTGGCTGCCTCCTGCACATCCAATGCTGGGGACCAAGTCTGCAACCCGGACATGCGCCCTGACTGGGAATCGAACCGTGACCTTCTGGCTCATAGGTCGACACTCAACCACTGAGCCACGCCGCCGGGCTAAAATGTTACTGTTTTAAAGAATTCATATGTGTTGACACATAAGAAGACAGAACTACTAAGACTTTAAAATTAAAATATTTAACTTCTTCATTTTCCAACAAACTAGTCTCTTTATTAAAAAAACTACTGGAATGGGAATAGTTTTTCAAATTCCTACATTAAACATATAGATTATCTATGAACAAAGGAAAAAATTTGGTGATAACTTTATCACAGTTAACTGTAAAAATGGATCTAATAAAAAATTTTAACCTGCCTTGTCCACCTTGTAACATTGTGAACATCTCTCTTTCTTTTTAAAATATATTATTGATTTCAGAGAGGAAGGGAGAGGAAGAGAAACATTAATGATGAGAGAGAATCATTGATCAGCTGCCTCCTGCACATCTCTCACTGGGGATCGAGCCCGAAACCCAGGCATGTACCCCCAACCAGAATTGAACCCAGGACCCCTCAGTCTGCAAGCCGACGCTCTATCCACTGAGCCAAACCAGCTAGGGCTTGTGAATATCTCTTGAAAGCAATATTTTTCTTTATCACTTTTAACAGTTACAAAGAATTCCACTGTAAAGATGAATTATTTTTCCCAGACTCTATTTATGGATAGTTTATTAAATCTAATCTGAATTAGATTATTTCCAGGTTTGTGTGGTGGGCTCTTTTTGCGCTTTTTTTTTTTTGCTACCATAAACAATATGGAGGAATGTTCACTGCAAAATCTTTATGAACATCCATGATTACTTCCTTGGGTACATTCTTATAAGTGGAATTCTGAATCAAAGAATGTGTACGTTTTAAAGCTCCTATTGCCTGTTGCCAGATTACCTTCCAATTTACACTCCTATTGGCAGGGCATCAATTATCTTTTTCTCCATGTTCTTGCCAACATCTGGAATATTCTTACCAACCTTTTTTCTGTGGTAGTCATTTTTATAGATGGAAAGTTATCTCATTATTTTAGTTTATATTTTTATGACCACTAGTAAGATTTACCTTCCCCCCCCCAAAGTTTTTTGGTAAATTGCATTCTTTTAGTATTTGCCTATTTTCTTTGTTTTAAAAGTAGTAATTTTTCCTAAAAATGTATTAGAAAAAACATATGGAGATTTTCTATGGATAATTCTGTGTCAAATCATGAGTTCTTTAACATATAATCTTTATATAAACAATTTAAGAAACAAACAAGTTTAAAGCCCTTCTCTAAATTCTATCTCTTTCATTCCCCCTAAGATAATTACTAGTATATTGTGGACTTTCAGTTTAAAGAATTTTTTTGTTTTCTTTAGAGAGAGAGAGGTAGGGAGAAACAGAGGGGGAGGGAGAGGGAAAAGAGAGAGACTGACAGAGAGAAAGATATCAATGAGAGGGAAACATTGACCGGCTGCCTCCTGCATGCCCCCTACTGGAGATCAAGCAGGGAACCCAGGCATGTGCCCTGACCAGGAATCAAACCAGCTACCTTTCTGTGCATGGGACAATGCTCAATCAACTGAGCCACACTGGCCAGGGCTCGTGTGGACTTTTAAGTGTAAGTGCACATATGCAATTAAATATTATTTATTTTTAGGTAGCTTTCACTGTTTTGTTGCTATTGAGAGTCTATATTTTTGAACTTAACTTTATTTTCTTGGTTTTAAAAAAGTAGTTCTATCATCTACAAATAATGATATTGTCTTTGCTTGCATTTAGGTATTCTAATTTCTTGTAACAGCTACACTTCTAAACAATCATAAATAAAGTGGTATACAGGACAATGTGGGAATGCCTTGTACAATCAAATATGGTTTTGGCTATTCACTTGAAGTGGGTTTTTAATAATCATGTCAAGAAAATATTTCTAGTTTGTTTGTTTTTTAGATTTTTAAAAAAGAGAAAGGATTTGGCTTTTAAAACACATTAATGACTAAAAGCCCCCACACATAATAAGACATATACTTACAATAATAGATGCTCATCAGGAACTGTAAAAACAGGGATGGAAAGAAAGTTAATCATATTAATCCAGTGACCACAAACATAAAATTGAGCTCATGGATCTAATTTTACTCCTTTCCAATATTCCACTAAACAATAACAAGACTTTTCTAAAAGCATAAACTAAAAAAATAAAATAAAATGCATAAACTCTCTAGGATAATGACAGGGAGAAACAATATCTAAGAAAGAAAAAGAACCTTTTCAGACATGTAAAACCTCAAAAAGTACATTTCATGTACCTTTCCTTCAAGAAGTTGCTACAGTCAGTATCTATACTAATAAAAGGGTAATATGCTAATTAGACTAGACAAAGCCAAAGTGGTGGGGCTGAGGCAGAGGTGGTTAGGGGCCATCAGGCCAGCAGGGGAGAGCAATTAGGGGCAATCAGGGAAGTGGTTAGGGGAGATCAGGCAGACAGGCAAGCGGTTAGGAGCCAGCGGTCTTGGATTGAGAGATGGATGTCCGACTGCTGGTTTAGGCCTGATCCTAGCAGTCCGACATCCCCTGAGGGTCCTGGATTGGAAAGGGTGCAGGCTGGGCTGAGGGACTCCCCCCCACCCCTGCACAAATGTCGTGCACCGGACATCTAGTGGGTTCTATGAAATGAAGCAGCAGACTAAGAAAACAAAAATTGTAGGAACATAAGGTTCACCATCAGTAATGGGAATCCTGGGATAAGAGTGGTGGAGGGAGCTGTGGAGAGAGCCTGGAGAGCAGCCGGTCCACAGGAAAATGAAGCTGATAAAACATCTCGTTCGTCTCAACACCTAGCGGACAGGTTTTGAGCACTGATGATGAGCTTGAGGTTGAGTGAGGGATAAACATACAGAAAACTAAAGAAGCCAATGTACACACAGCTGCAACTCCAGGAAAAGTTGTTACAGAGGAAAGGAAAAGTAATCCTAGCTTCCTACATGGCTCGGCGGTGCCTAGTTTCACATCATACACATGCTCTGAGAGGTATTACCCCGGAAAGGGGGTGGTCGGGGAGAGTATGACTGTCTAGCGCAGCTTTTTAAACAGCAGAAGACAGTTCTGCTGAAAATGACCAGGCCTCCATGGCGGCCTGCAAACCGGCCTCAGCGCAGCGCCAAGGCCCTGGGACAGGGCGCAGTCCCGGCGACCACAGAGTTGACACCAGGCTGACTTTTTACCGACCCTTTTTGGGACTGGAAGGCGTTTGAATTCCTGGCTGGCCTCATCTTTGAAGCATATATATAGCATTAGTTTTAACTGAAATGAGAAAAAAAGACTGGCTTTGCTCTTCCCAATTCTTAAAAAGCAGTAACTCCAGATAAGCCCTTTAAAAGTGCAGTCCTTTTAACACAAGTGCCAGCCCAGCGAGTAAGCAGCGGCAGTTCTGAGGCCTAATCTATTTCCTCAATGGCCATGGGTGCACTGGCGGAGCGGCTCCCCCCGGCTCCCTCCAGTCGGTGCGTTTGTTCAGAGCGGAAGCCGCGCGTGTTCAGAGCGCCCTCTGCTGGCCCGCGGGGAGAAGTGCCTGCACAATATTCAGGTTTCACCAGTCACTGCCTGTGCATTTGGGTTTTGTGGCCCTAAAATACTTATTTGCTGAACAAAGTATGTGAAAGGATTAAAGTTAACAGATTTTGAGAAAAAAAAAGAGTGCCGACACGTTTAATAAGTTAAGCTTTTACCTTCCTCTAGGCCTGTGGGCTCGGGAGCCCGCCCGCCCGGCCTCCCCTGCTCCCGCCCCCCACACGCCCGCCCGCCCGCGCCCGCGCCCTCGGCCCGCACCGCGCGCGCTTTCCCGCACCGCCGCGGCCATCTCGCTCAGGAGCTCCTCCACCACGGCCGGCAGCGTGACCGCCCGCGAGGCCGCAGCCATCGGCCTGCGGGCGCGGCCTCCTCTGAAGTCCCGCGGAGCACCGCGCGGGCGGCTCTGCGGAGGGAGCCGAGCACCGGCCGCGGGCGGGGCGCCGCGCGGCGCAGTGACGTCCACTTACGTCATCGCGCATGCGGACGGCCCGGCTGACGCCTTGGTACGTCACGGCCCTGGTCTTCGGGTGCTCCGGGCGCTGCGGGCGGGGCCGGCCGGGCTTGCCGGGCGCAGAGGACGCGGCGCGGGCATGTTCCGGCTCCTGGGCGCCGGCCTGGGCCGAGCCCTCCTGCGGGCCGCGGGGCGGCGGGGCCGGCGCTGCTGGGCGCACCTGCCCCCGGGGCCGGCAGGCGGCCGGGCGCCAGCGGTGGGGGTGCCGCCGCCCCGAGTCGCTCCGCGGGGCGGGGGCCCGGGCCTGCTGCCGCTGCTGGCAGGTGAGGGTCGCGGGCCGGGCGCGCGGGGCCGGGCGCTCGGGGGCGTGGGCGGCGCTGACGCGGCGTTCCTTCCCGCAGCGCTCGCGTGGTTCTCGAGGCCCGCGGCGGCGGAGGAGCCGGGAGCGGGCGGGGCCGCCCGGGACGCCGAGGAGGACGAGACCGAGGCCGAGATCATCCGGCTGCTGAAGCGAGCCAAGGTGAGGGACCTGCCGCGGCGCGCCCGGCCCCGGGCCGAAGACGGGATGGCGGCTCCGAGGTCACGCGCCCGGAGTTGGACCGGGCGGGGCGAAGGCGGCGCTGGAGTCCGGCCAGGCTGTCGGTCCCCGAGGCTTTCCGGAGCCGCCGTCTCCGGCGCAGGTGCAGGTACAGGTGCCAGGGGCCCCGGGCGCCGTTCTCGGGGACGGAATGAGCGGAATCGTCTTGTGGTTTTTGTCCGCGAACCAGCCAGGTGGCCGGACGGGCAGAGAGTCTAGCACACGCAGTACGCAGCCTGGGAGTGAGGTTCAGCGGTGCCTCTGAGCGGGCCGGTCCTCTCTTCCACACTCGTCCTTCTCCGCTTTCCTTTCTACTTCCTCTTCCCCCAGGTTGCCTGCTCCTCGGTTGGGTCGCCTGCCGCCCGATGCCCGCAGTGTTCAGGGGGGCCTTTCCACGCCGCAGGGCGCCACCGACGCGCCCTCTGCACCGGGAGGCGCTGCCTGCCTCTCCGATGAACTGGCCGCAAACCAACCTGAATTTAAATTCCTCCCAGCACATTTCCTTCACCACCTTCTCTTCACTACCATCCGTGCAGTTCTTTAGCCTGAAAACCTCAGTGATTCTGAAAACTTGAGGCGTCTTATCACCACCTCCCAATACACTTACAGGCCAGCAACAGTTCCTGTTGCCAACAAATAAGAAAATCAGCCCCTCTCCTTTGTCGCCTCTGCTGTCACCGAGCCACATGCTGGCGCCGCCCTATCGCCCCTGCAATCCATTCTCCATGCAGCCAGAGTGACCTTCTTGCCTAAAAACTGTGAATGCCTTCCCACTGCATTTTTTTTTTAAATCCTCACCTGAGGATATGTTTTCTTACAGATTTTAGAGAGAGAGGAAGGGAGAGAGTTGCCTCCCGTTCTCATCCCAACAGGGGTTTGAGCCCGCAACCTTTTTGGCGTACAGGACGACACTCCAACCAACTGAGCCACCTGGCTGGGGCTTTTCACTGCCTTTATGATTAAATTCAGATTTCTTGCCATGGCCTGCAAGACCCTACAAGATTGACACCACCTTACCTTGCCCACCCACTTACAATAATCCTCTGGTTCCGCATCTTTCTTTCATCTCTCTTTTCATTTCTTGAATGGTTCTTAACTGCTCTCTTCCTTCTGCAGGGCCTTGGCTCATTCCTTACTCTCTGTTTGGGTCATTTCCCCCCACAATTTCTTATTTGGGTGACTCTCTCTCATCCTTCTTTCTTCAGTTTAACTATCACTTACTTGGAAAGCTCTTAGAGGACACCCTTATTGTTCTTTCCATTATTTTTTCATCGGTCTTATCATGAGTTGTAATTAAGCTTATTTGTTGTACAGGTGTAGGGCAAGGAGCTTTCTTTTAAATCACAATGCAAAAATTGCTCACATTCCTGCTGTCTGCATCTGTTGGCCAAGACTTGGTCATATGGCCATCCATTGTAGACATAATGCCTGGTGCGTTCAGTGAATATTTGATGAATGAATGGCTTCCTTCTATGTGTTGGGATGTACAGCCATATCCTCTTCTGTTTGGTAACACACCATCTGCTTTCTTTACATTTCATTTTCATGTTTTTCTCTTTTCAGTTGAGCATCATGAAAGATGAGCCAGAAGAGGCTGAGCTAATTTTGCATGAGGCACTTCGTCTTGCCGTTCAGAGTGATAACAAGAAGGCCATCATTTACACTTATGATTTGGTAACTCATGTAGCTAATCTCAGCCACTGATGAAGGGTGGATGCAAGAGAAGGGATGTTAGCACTACTGATTTATATTCCTGACCCTCTTGGTTTTTGTTTTACTAAGTTTTTTTTTTTCTTCTAATTTTTATTATCCTTGGGGTGTCACTTATAAGAAGTTTTGATCCCAGACTCAAAAGAAACAAATATCATTAACATTTGTTTTTTCGAGGATAAGTGAATTTAGATTTGGATTGACATCCACAAAGCATATGCAACTATTTATTCTCATACCATTGTTGTACTTTGCTTCTGGTAGATTAGTGACATATTTTTTTCTCTGAACAATTTTTTAATTAGTGGATGAAAGCAAAAAGGAGTCATTAGCTTAAAAGTTTTAATGTAAGAACACGGTGTTCTAAACTGAAAAACAATTTATAATTTATTTTCAGATGGCCAACTTAGCATTTATACGGGGTCAGCTTGAAAATGTAAGTAAGTAAATCACTTTGTAATATCTTGAATTTGTGAAGGATTGGCTTCAAGGGAACACTGTTAGTAAGGGTACAGGCTAAGCCACTGTAACAAAGAGACCCCAAAATAGAGTGATTCAAACAAGACGGAGGTGTATTTCTCTCTAGTGCATTAGTCCAGAGGTAGTTAATCACCAAAGGGGACTTTGTACCTTTGTTCTATGAAGTGGTCTAGAAGCCCAGGTTTCTTCTTAGATCCGTCCCCATCTGCATAGATCAGCTGGCTCATCTCCAGCTTGCAGGAAGGAAGGAGGAGAGGATGGCGGGCAAGCAGCTTACTTAAAAAATATGAGTTAAAAATTGTTCACATTCCTTCTGCCTGCATCTTTTGACCAAAACGTTAATCATATGATCATACCTAATTGCAAAGGAGGCTGACTTACGCAAAATTGAGGAGATTCTATAACTGAAAAGATGGAGAGGAGAGTGAATAGTAGGGAATAGTTTGCAGTCTCTCCCACAGTGGCTTAGGATTAGAAGTTAACTTCTAAAGTTTTCACTCATCACAGAATAGTTTTTAAGGTGCCCAGAGCATGCGGGGTCCAGATTTTCAGTCTGTTTTCCCATCAAAAGGATACCTTTCTCTGTATGTGAATGTGTGTGCGTATTGTGTTTTATGAGGAATGATGCATCAGACTAGTACTTAGACTCCAGGGTCATCTAGATAGTGGACCCAAATAAAACAAAAATCTTTTCCTTATGCTTTTAGGCAGAAAAACTTTTTAAAGCAACAATGAGTTACCTGCTTGGAGGGGGCATGCAACAGGTAAGAATATTGCCTAGGATTGGGCCCTAGCTGAAGCTGGTTTTAAAATAGTCTTGCTTCCTGAAAACACCCAGCTCCCAACATGTGCTTTGGGGGGGCAGAGGGGGAGGAGTAGGTCCCTCCCCCTTCCCGGACTTGTATGAAAACTGCCACTCTTTCACTCATGCAAAAGCATGGTAGCTGAGGAATTCACAGGTGCCTAATTCCTCCAGAAGGATAAAGACTGACGTTCAGGCCCAAGTCAGTCTAGAAGTTGATCTGAAATAGTCCATGAGGAAGTTTACTTGTCATGTATTTTCTTTCTCCCAATAGGAAGACAATGCAATAATTGAAATCTCTCTAAAGTTGGCCAGTATCTATGCTGCTCAGAATCGGTAAGTGTAGCCAGACTCTAGGACTGTGGACAGAAAACTGTGATCCCGGGATGGTGTATAGTTTTCATTTACCTACTGGGTCCCCAGATCATCTGGGTCTTCAAAAAATTGGGTGTCACATTCAAAATGTTCCCTTCTTCATCATTGAAATCCTCAGTCTTTCCCAGTGTTGCCCCTGCTGTTTCAGTGACCCTGCTGAATGAGGAATATAGCCCTCAGCCCTGGCTGCACAGAGACAAAGCTAATCAAGGGAAGCAACTTGAGTTGAGCTCTTTCTAGAAGAGAAGGAAGGAGTGTAAAAGCTGCTAAGGGTAATAAACTTTGAAGAAACCATTTTGCTGATATAAGTATTACCCAACCAGGAAGTTAGGTATAAGTTAAATGAGAGAGTTGCTATGGAGTGTCTTAGTGGCTGGTTTGGTTGGCAGTATTTTTAAAGCATCCAGAGATGGTCAGGTAGCTAGATTTTAGGAAGGGGAAATATCTAGGAGTAGAGAGACTTCTGGGTAAGTGGGACAGGAAGTCGATGCTCATTTAAAAGTATTAGATGAGTCTCGATCCTTAGAAAGAAGGAAATCTGCCAGCTACACAGAAAAGGCTTTAGAAAACCATTTGGATATGTCAGGAGCTGATGAGTGAGGGCTGAGCCTTTCATTCTCTCCAGATGGAGTTCAAAGAAGAAACAGTTAGGGTGTAAGCAAAGAACTCCTCTAGAGCAGTGGTTCTCAACCTTCCTAATGACGTGACCCTTTAATGCAGTTCCTCATGTTGTGGTGACCCCCAACCATAAAATTATTTTCGTTGCCACTTCATAACTAATTTTGCTACTGTTAGGAATCGTAATGTAAATATCTGATATGCAGGATGTATTTTCATTGTTACAAATTGAACATAATTAAAGCATAGTGATTAATCACAAAAACAATATGTAATTATATATGTGTTTTCCGATGGTCTTAAGCGACCCCTGTGAAAGGGTCGTTCGACCCCCAAAGGGGTCGCGACCCACAGGTTGAGAACCACTGCTCTAGAGAGTTATATTCTGGGAAGACCTAAGACAAGCTTTTCCTTAGATTTTAGTTGCTGCAGAAGTTGGGTACTAGAGGTTTGGAATAACATCAAGTCTGGTGCTCATGGAGGCGAGGGGCCCTGCCACTGGTCCCTACTGACCCTTGTCACCAGGAACGGCTAGACGGGCAAGCACTTCTGAGGGCCTTTGACTCCCAGTCTTATGGAGCTTGAAAGTGGGTCCGTTCCGGGCAGCATTGCAGCTGGGTCAGTCTGCCTTGGAGGAGTAACAGGACTAGGAGTTGATGGGTGTGAACTCCTAGGGTAAGAAGCTCAAAGCTAATCACGCTGGAAAGTAAGACAAATTCATGGTCTTATAGAGATGAAACCTTGTGTAGGAGCCACCAATAATTAGTTTATAAATTACTCTGTACTCTCCGCAAAAGTGTTTTTTTGTTTTGTTTTATTAAGAGAACTATGAGACCAGAAAATACAGTTAGATCCTGAGGCTTAGAGAGACTGACATTAGGAGGGAAGTCATTTCTGGACATTTTGCTCTGACTAGGAGCATCTTGTGGCCAGCCGCCCCTGCTCCGGGTCCTGGCTGGATCCAAACCATGTCTGCCAGGGTTTGGGTCTGGGGAAGCTTCTGAACTGTGGGATCACCTGTTCTTCCTGGCAAAGCACTAGAGGAGAAGGGCTGAGCTTTCTAGTACCACTTCCGGTAAGAAACTAGAGCCAGGACTGAGCTTCTGGATGGAGGAGTTTCTGTCATGTTTCTGTGCATCTCTTTACAGAAACCAGCAGTTGACCCTTGTTCTACTCAGTCTGCTGCTGGGAGGACACCAGGGCTGGAGTGAGGCTAACTGCTTCCCAGTGCCACAGCTAGGGGTTCCATTTTGTGAAAGAAACTTTCATCAAAGACCTACAGGTTGGAAGACATATAAAGTTATTCCAAAAATTGTAGGAGGTCATTAGACTCCTAGTACAGGGTGGCTTTTGCCTCCATTCATATTAGTATTACTTTGAGCAAAAAAGTGACTCAACCGTTCACACGAGATGATGAAAACTGCTGGTTATGTCAGTTATTAAAACCATGGCTGCATTCCTAGCTTTTTATGTCTTAAGTTACATTAAATGGATGACTAGAAAAAAATATGTAACTTGAGAAATGGCTGATTGACATCCCTCAGAGACTTTAAACAAAGTTTCTCTTCCCATCTTCACACTTCCTTTATTGATAAAATTTAAACCCCAGCTGGGGAAATGAGGATAAAAGGGTTTGTGAAAAGGTAAATAGCCGATGCTGATCTTTGCTTTACAGACAGGAATTTGCTCTTGCTGGCTATGAATTCTGCATTTCAACTCTAGAGGAAAAAATTGAAAGAGAAAAGGAATTAGCAGAAGACATTTTGTCAGGTAGGGGAATCTGACTTTTATGGACATTGCGCAGAGGGCTTCATTCCTCATCTGTGGTAAAGGGCGTCAGGGGAGGGAGTCATTCATTTGGGAAATTAAGTGGCTATTTTTAAGATCTTGGCAGAGGATTTGGAATACAATATTTTGGTTCAATGACTTGACCACTGGTGTTTTTCTAACCCCTTGGTGACATGTTCATAATTTATTGGTTGTTTTTTATTATATATTAGAGATCCGGTGCCCTCTCACAATCCAGGACCTCCCCCCCAGGGATATTGGAGAGCTGGTTTTGGCTCGAACCCTGCAGACCAGGCTGAGGGACCCCACCAGTGCACAAATGCGTGCACTGGGCCTCTAGGATGCATATAAGATCTTTGGTTAATCTCTTCCCACCCTCCCCTCTCCCTTCCCTCTGAGATTCATCAGTCTGTTCCATGTTTCCATGCCTGGGTTTCTGCTCCTGCGTGGAGTGTCTGCCCCCTGGTGGTCAGTGCGCGTCATAGCTACCGGCCAGTTGGCTGGTTGGCCGGTCGTTTAGGCTTTTATATATATACTGGAGGCCCGGTGCACAAAAGTTTGTGCACGGGGGTGGGGAGGGAGTCCCTCAGCCTGGCCTGTGCCCTCTTGCAGCCTGGGACCCCTCGGGGGATGACCACCTGCTGGCTTAGGCCTGCTCCACGAGGGATTGGGCCTAAGATGGCAATCAGACATCCCTCTGGCAGCCCGGCAGCCCTCGGGGGATGTCCACTTGCCAGTGGGGAGCAGACCTAGGCTGCAGTCAGACATCCTTAGCACTGCTGAGGAGGCAGGAGAGGCTCCCACCACCACCGCTGTACTGGCAGCCATCAGCCTGGCTTGTGGCTGAGCAGAGCTCCCCTATGTGGGAGTGCACTGACCACCAGAGGGCAGCTCCTGCATTGAACGTCTGCCCCCTGGTGGTCAGTGTGTGTCATAGTGACCAGTCATTCCTAGTCTTTCTGCTGTTAGGGTCAGTTTGCATATTACCCTTTTACTATATAGGATAGAGGCCTGGTGCACGGGTGGGGGCCGGCTGGTTTGCCCTGAAGGGTGTCCTGGATCAGGGTGGGGGTCCCACTTGGGTTCCTGGCCAGCCTGGGTGAGGGGCTGATGGCTATTTGCAGCTAGTTACACCCCCTTCAGGGTGGGGGTCCCCACTGGGGTGCCTGGCCAGCCTGGGTGAGGGGCTGAGGGCCTTTTTCAGACTGGCCTGTGACTGAAGCTCCCATCCTCTCCTTTTTTTCTTTTTTTCTTATTCTGGGATTTATTTACCTTCTATAATTGAAACTTCATTGCTGTCACTGGAGCTGGGAGCCGGCTGCAGCTCTGAGACCACGGCCTGCTGAAAGCAGGTGTATGGGGTTTGTTTAGCCTCTATAATTGAAACCTTGTTGCTTTCGGAGCTTAGAGCTTAGAGCTGGGCCGTGGCAGGCGGGGAACCTTGGCTTCCTCCATCACTGGAGCAAGCAAGCCTCCTGCTCTCTTCAGCTGCGTGGCTGTTGGCTGCCATCTTGGTTGGCGGTTAATTTGCATATCACCCTGATTAGCCAATGGGAAGCGTAGCAAAGGTACAGTCAATTACCCTTTTTGTCTTTTATTAGATAGGATATAGATAACCTCTGGAAAATTGAAGAGCAGAAAGGGAAGGTTCAGCTTCTAGTCACAATGCAATTAATTACCTTTTGGTCCCAGATACACACCAACTTATGAAAGATAAAGAGCAGCTCATGATTTTGCAGCTCATCCTCAGTATGGAGGGAAGAGCAAGTTAAGCTAGCAATAGAACAGGGTGGGAAAGAAGCTCTGTGGCTTTGAACGATTCGGGTTGAAGCATTAGCAAGATGTTTGAGGTATAGCCTAAGTATCTCTTGTCTCTAAAGCCCAAGTGTGCCTGGAAGAGTTGTCTGCTCAGTTGTCTTCCAGTTCTCTCCTCGACGTCACTACTGAGGCGCTCATTTCTTGTCTTACCCCTGTACTTACTAGCAGTTCTAACCTGGTGATCACTGTCTCCTATTGCAAACACTTTATTCTCTTGGCTTCTGGGACACCTCCCTAGTCACTTGCCTTCCCATTTGCCACTGCTAAAGTTAGCAGCCCTCAGGGCTATCTTTGACCCTCACCCTAGGAGATAACATTTAAGTCCTATCATGTTAATGTCATCTTTAGCCCCAACTTGCACATGAAGTACCTACTCATGGGTAAGGTTGTCTATCTGACATCTTGAATGATGGTCATCTCACACTTAATATGTCTGAAATGGGCCTCTCTTTTTAAATAATTTAAATTGTGTGTTCACCACCCCCCAAGTCAAGTCTCCTTCCATTACAATTTATCCCTCTATACCAGGGGTGGGCAAACTTTTTGACTCGAGGGCCACAATGGGTTCTTAAACTGGACCGGAAGGCCGGAACCAAAGCATGGATGGAGTGTTTGTGTGAACTAATATAAATTCAAAGTAAACATCATTACATAAAAGGGTACGGTCTCTTTTTTTTTTTAGTTTTATTCATTTCAAACGGGCCGGATTCGGCCCGCGGGCCGTAGTTTGCCCACGGCTGCTCTATACCAAGCATGTCAATCTCGTGGCCCACGGGCTGCATGCAGCCCACAATGAATATTTTTGTGTCCCAGCCAATATAACAGTATGTAAGAAACGTTTTAATAAAAACTTCATAACTTAATTTTTACAATATCCTGTTATACATTATTATTAATAACTAGCTGTACCTGGCCATGCGTTGCTGTGGCTCAGTCTGGTTAAATGGAAAAGAAAGAAAAGAGAAAGTGCACATTTCTAATATGTTTAATTTCACAATGCTTGTGGGTATACAATATTTTTTGTTGTTCCATTGTCTGCAGATATAGAGATTGTCTGGTTTGCCGACTCTAGAACACGCAACATATAATTGTCCATGTGAGAAGCAATCCGTGTCTAGATGTAAACCACACAGTTCTAAAGATTGGCCCTGAGCTTTGTTGATGGTGATTGCAAACGCCAATCAAATTGGGAATTGTAATCTCTTAAATTGAAATGGCATATCTGTTGGAATCATAGGAATGCGAGGAATGAGGACATCTTCACCTTTGAAAGGTCCTGTCAAGATTGTTGCTTCTACAACATTGCTCATTAATTTTTTTACTGCAAGCTGCGTGCCGTTGCAAAGCTTTGGCTGGTTGATATTTCACAACATGATAATTGGCACGCCGATTTTCAATTGCAGTGCGTGCTGTGGCATCCCTGGCAGATCGAGTGAATTCAAAAATTCTGTTGGATAATTAACTGCTTCATCTGCTTCCACAACAGTGTCGACGGACTTGTATGTGACTGCCTCGCTTTGAATGTTAGACTGAATAATATTAAGTTCGTAGACGTTTTTGTTCTTGGCCGCAAGAATAGCTTGTTCACTCAGCCAATTGTGATTCTTATAATTGGTTTGAATATTGGGAAATACTTTTTCAACCAATTCTTCTTTTGACGTCACTAAGTTGCAGAAGTTATGAGGCAGTGAAATTCGTCCTGAGGTCAGATCAACCGGCACCTTTCCGTTCCCAATTTCCAGCAATTGATGTGAGAATATCTCAGCTGATCAATCGTTTTGCAGCTGGACACACATATTTGTAGTTAGTTTTATCTACAATTTATAATTGTAAACAGAAACATTGAAATGGAATCGTAAAATATTTTGTATAACGTGTGTTGCTTTTACGTCCAACAGATGGCGCTGTTTTTCAAAAACGGTTTTTAACTGTCACAGGTGTGACATCTATATAACAGTAGGTATATAGGTATATAAAAACACGCACGTATTTGAATGCAACGTTGTGTCAGAATTTCAAAGCAATTGGTGAAGAACTTTCGGAGGTTTAAGATTTTAAACAAACATTTACATTTTTATTTCTATAGATGAACTACAACGTTTGCTAATGACTGATTACTATAATCACGTCGCATTCATTTCCCTTAACACGCCTTATGCGCAGGCACATCATTTCTCTCCACTAATACTAGCAGCGAATATTTTAGCAGCCGATTACCCTGTCATTAGTCTTGAACTGACTTGTTTGGTGTACGCAACAGGAACTATTTCACTTTTGGAGAATAAGAAAAATAGATTTATTTGTTTACACTTAATAATTTGTGCAGTTATTCAACGTCTGGTAAGTTAATGTTCAAGAAAAAATGTTTAGTTTTTATTAAAATGTTCTATTATCTTACGTTAATGATTACTCATTTATTTCAGCCCTTTGTATTCAGCATGTCTCTATTGAAATAAACCCACATTTCTATAAAAGTTGAAGGGTTTTTTGTGGCCCACATAAACTTAAACCTTGTTTATTTGGCCTGTGTTAGCTTTTGAGTTTGACATGCTTGCTCTATACTCTCTTTTACCTCCCTCCCTCCCTCTCTCCCCTCAGGAAATCACCATGCTGTTGTCTATGAGTTTTTTGTTTCTTTTTTTAAATTAATCCCTTCACCTTTTCACCCATCCCCGCATCACCCCATCCCCTCCAACAGCTGTCAGTCTATTCTCTATGAGTCTGTCTCTATTTTGTTTGCTACTTTGTGCATTAGATTCCACAAATGAGTGAAATCATAAGGTACTTGTCCTTCTGACTAGAGGCCCAGTGCATGAAATTTGTGCACGGATAGGGTCCCTAGCAGCTGCTGGCTACATGCTGGGGCCTCTCTCCCCCCGCTGTGGGCTGCCAGCTGGGGCTTTCCTTTGTTCCGCACCGCCCCCTGGTGGTCATCACATGTCATAGCGAGCAATCAAACTCCCGACACTTTGCATATTAGGCTTTTATATATATAGACTAGAGCAGGGGTCCTCAAACTACGGCCTGCGGGCCACACGCAAATACAAATATTGTATTTGTTGCCGTTTTGTTTTTTTACTTCAAAATAAGATATATGCAGTGTGCATAGGAATTTGTTCATAGTTTTTTTTAAACTATAGTCCGGCCCTCCAACGGTCTGAGGAACAGTGAACTGGCCCCCTGTTTAAAAAGTTTGAGGACCCCTGGACTAGGGGCCTGGTGCACAAAATTCATGCACGGGTAGGGTCCCTAGGCCTGGCCAGTGATCAGAGCCAATCTGTGGGGAAAATGGTGGGGCGATTGGGGGGCCCCAGCTGGCACCCGCCTTGGCCAGCCTGATACTGCCCACTTGATGGCCACTACCCCCGTCACTGTCGCTGGTCACCTCCCTCTGCAGGGCAGCTGGCAGGGCGATTGGGGGGCCGCCGCTGGCATCCACCTTGGCTGGACTGGGGACTGGTGGCAGCTCCTGCATTGAGCATCTGCCCCCTGGTGGTCAGTGTGCATCATAGCGACCAGTCGTTCCACTGGTTGTTCCACTGTTTGGTCAATTTGCATATTAGGCTTTTATTATAAAGGATAGATTGATTTTGAGAGAGAGAGAGAGAGAGAGAGAGAGAGAGAGAGAGAGAACTATCAATGTGAGAAACATTGGTTACCTCCCGTATGTGCCCTGGCCAAGAATCAAACCCACAACCCTCTAGTATATGGGACAATGTTCCAACCAGCTGAATCACCCGGCCAGGAAACATTATTCTTTTTTTTTTTTTTTTTTTTTTATATATTTTTTTTATTGATTTCTTACAGAGAGGAAGGGAGAGAGATAGAGAGTTAGAAACATCGATGAGAGAGAAACATCGATCAGCTGCCTCCTGGACACCTCCTGGGGATGTGCCCGCAACCCAGGTACATGCCCTTGACCGGAATCGAACCTGGGACCTTTCAGTCTGCAGGCCGACGCTCTATCCACTGAGCCAAACCGGTTTTGGCAGGAAACATTATTCTTAATCTTATTTTTTTCTAAAGGAATATGTCCCCACTTAGTTTTGAACAAAGCAAATGCACTATCAAATTTATATGCTTTTTATTGGCGTGACTAACTCTATCAAGAATAGATAACTTCAGATCATATAAAAATTTGGTCTAGAACTGTGTTTAATAGTTTTACCTCAAATCGGAAAACAAAATGAAGTTAACAAAATGGTTTTACCCAAGCAAAACAAAACAAAACAAAAACACAACTTGGTCTAGGATACTCATTTTGTTCCTCATAATGTATCTATGTAATTATTGGAGGATCATAAAAAATTAAGTGAAAACAATAGATTATGAAACATTATAGTTAGGAGGAGCATCATTTTCTAATATAGGTAGATTAAATATAGGTGGAAAGTAAGGGCTGAATTATACCCTTATCCTATCTAATAAAAGAGAAACATGCAAATTGACCATACCCCCGAACGCTTCCCATTGGCTAATCAGGATATGCAAATTAACTGACAACCAAGATGGCGGCTGGCAGCCAGGCAGCTGAAGCGAACAGGAGGCTTGCTTGCCCCAGTGATGGAGGAAGCCAAGGTTCCTGGCCTGCAGCAGCCCAGCTCTGAGTTCCGGATGCAACAATGTTGCAATTATAGAAGCTAAACAAGCTCCAGATAGCTGCTTTCAGCCTGCAGTGGGCTCAGAGCTTAGAGTGGCAGTGATGGCAACAGAGTTTCAATTATAGAAGCTAAACAAAGCCCAGATATCTGCTTTCAGCAGCCAAGGCCTCAAGCTGGAGCCGGCCTCAGAGGTAAAGCCGGCTCTCAGCTCCACTGACAGCCATAGAAAGTAAATAAATCCCAGAATAAAAAAAAAAGGAGCGGCTGGGAGCTTCAGTCACCCGCCAGCCTGAAAATGGCCCTCAGCCCCTCATCCAGACTGGCCAGGCACCCCAGTGGGGACCCCCACCCTAAAGGGGGTGCGGGCAGTCTAAAAACAGCCATCCGCCTGTCATCCAGGCTGGCCAGGCACCCAAGCAGGACCCCCATCCTGATCCGGGACACCCTTCAGGGCAAACCAGCCGGCCCCCACCATGCACCAGGCCTCTATCCTATACTACAGGCAGGGTGGGACAGCGTGAACTGCCATCCGGGCCCCATGTGCAGCCCTGGGCAGCAGGGCATAAGCCCCGTCCCCAGCCGGGACCCCTATGTGCCACCTGAGCCCCCAGCCGAGACCCCCGTGCTGCCTAAGCCCCGCACTGCTAAGCCACGCCCCCAGCCGGGACCCTATGGCTATTGGAGAGCAGGAAAGTGCCGCTGGGCCCTGGGTCGCTGTGGTGATCCGGCCATCGGTAAGTAGAAAAGTGCAGCCTGTAGGCAGCCCCCAGCTGCGCCTGATCAGGGAGCAGGAAAGCCCGGCCTGCAGGCAGCTCCAAGCTGGGCCTGCTCCCCAGTCGCCATGGGGATCGGGGAGCAGGAGAGCAAGCCCGGCCTGTGCGCAGCCCCCAGCTGGGCCTGCTCCCCAGTCGCAATGGCGATCCTGGAGCAGGAAAGCCTGGCTTGCAAGCAGCACCCCCATCCTGGCCATAGCTCAAGGGAGAGTACAACATGCAGTGGAGGCCAGGAGCCTGAGAGATCAACACAGAGGGGCTCCTGCTCCAAGCCTCCATGGTGTGGCTGGGGACAGGCCCCCGGCAGACACACACACACCTCCTGCCAGACTGGCCATCAGTAGGACATCCACTGAGGGCTCCCGGACTGTGAGAGGGGCAGGCTGGGCTGGGGGGCACGAATTTCGTGCACTGGGCTTCTAGTTCTATAATAATGACATAGTGATTATTCCTGGTTTGGTAGAATTATAGGAGATTTTTATATTTCTAAATAACATAAAATTATTTCTTGATTTATTTTTAGAATCTATTGACTTACAGACAAGTGCTAATTTAGTGCAAACTTTTTTAACAGGTTTTTAAATACATTTTTTATTGATTTCAGAGAGGAAGGGAGAGGAAGAAAGATAGAAACATCAGTGATGAGAGAGAATCATTGATTGACCCCCTTCTGGATACCCCCTACTGCGGGTGGAGCCTGCAAACCTGGGCTCTATGAATCGAACTGTGACCTTTTGTTCAAAGGTCAAGGCTCAACCACTGAGCTATGCCGGCCAGGCTTAGTGCAGTTTTTTTTATTATTTAGAACACATAAGTACTGCTAGTTGCTGGTCCAACTAACATGATTACATCATTACATTTTCTTTTTTCTACAAGTGGTTGTTTCCTCTGAAGTCGGTAGCTAACTGGATTTTTTTTGTTGTTGCTTGTTTTTTATGCAGGTGACAGATTCTTCTCTTTAGCGTAGTACTTGGTCTCTTTCACTCCAGCTTCTCTGGGGGCCTAGGGCCGTGGTCAGCAAACTGTGGCTCTTTGGCCCCTTGAGTGTGGCTCTTCCTAAGCCTTAGGAGTACCCTAATTAAGTTAATAACAATGTACCTACCTATACAGTTTAACTTTAAAAAATTTGGCTCTCAAAAGAAATTTCAATCGTTGTACTGTTGATATTTGGCTGTTGACTAATGAGTTTGCCGACCACTGGCTAGGCCACAGTGGATTGCTGGGTCATTGGCTCCTTTCTTTTTTAAGAATGTATTTTTACTGATTTCAGAGAGGAAGGGAGAGGGAGAAAGAGATAGAAACATCAATGATGAGAGAGAATTATTGATTGGCTGCCTCCTGCTCACCCCCTACTGGGGATTGAGCCTGCAACCCGGGCATGTGCCCTTGACCAGAATTGAATCTGGGACCCTTCAATCCAAAGGCTGACTCTCTCTATCCACTGAACCAAACTGGCTAGGGCGTGGCTCCTTTCTTCCCCTGTTGGTGTGTATAGAGTTAGGAGTTGTTGGGTTTTTTGTGTGTGTGTGTGTGTGTGTGTGTGTGTGTTTTGTTTTGTTTTTTTATAGAGAGGCAGGGAGAGGGAGAGAGAGAGTTAGAAACATAGATGAGAGAGAAACATCGATCAGCTGCCTCCTGCACACTCCCCACTGGGGATGTGCCCACAACCCAGGTACATGCCCTACACCGGAATCGAACCTGGGACCCTTGAGTCCGCAGGCCGACGCTCTATCCACTGAGCCAAACCGGTTAGGGTGGGTTTTTTGTTTTAATGAAAAGAAATGTGAATACTTACCTGGCAGGGGCGATACCATGGTAACGAAGGTGGTTTTCCCAGGGTGAGGCTTATCCATTGCACTCCGGATGTGCTGACCCCTGCGATTTCCCCAAATGTGGGAAACTCGACTGCATAATTTGTGGTGTAAAGAATAATGATGCAGCATTAACAGCACTTGTGAAGACCTGTGTGTGCCTAGCCCCAGTCCGAGATCCTGCTCTCCTGAATCTTTACCATTCATTCACGTTCCTTTAGTGTTACTTCTGTACAGAAGATAACTGAGGTGTTTATTTTGAAAATTTACATAAATGAATTACACAGCATGACTTTATTAATCTTTTGGGGATTAGACCTGAATTCATTTATGTTTATTTTACTTCCTTTTTTTAATTTTTAATAAAGATTGAGTTGTTGTTCTATGCCAGCTATTGTGTCAGGGTTTGCATAGAGACAAGTGAGACAAAAGTCCCTGCTTTTTTAGAGCTTAATGCTTAGAAAGATATTTTTCTGCTTTGAAATCATATATTCACCCATCTTTCCTTCTGATTTTTTTCTTCATTTCTAAACAGTTTTAACATTTAATTTTTTAATATATGTGCAATTTATTTCGGTGTGAAGTTGTTAACTACTTCCTTAGAGATAATCTATCATCATTATGTACTTATGTATTAATAAGTATATGCTTGGCTTTCTTTTGGGGTTTTCCATTCAGGTTTATTCATCTGATGAAACTTACAACAGTATATAGTGTTTGAATTATAGTGATATGGTAATTCGGATTTCACAAATGCTACTTTTGCAAAATTTCCCCCCATTTTATTTTCAGTTTTCACATAAGTTTTAGATATTTTCACATGAATTTGAGATCATTTTGTCAAGACCCCAAAGTGCTTTGAGTCTGAATTATTAGATTTCTATTCTATTTATAAGTTGGGGGAGTTTGCCTTCTGAATAAATAAATTAACCGTTTGACTGCGAATAGCAGAAAATTTCAACTTAATTAAGTTAAAACAGTAAGGACACATACCTCATGTATCTGGCAGTTCATCAGAAGGGGCAGGCTGTTGGTTAGTTTATAAATGTATGGCTCGTTAACAACCTGCAGGATAAGGTTCCTTGCATCCCTCCTCACGGCCGTTCTCTGCCTGCTGGCCCTCTCTTCATTCGTACTCCCCTTGTGGTTGGAAAGTGACAGACTATACCAGGTCTCAGGAATCTCATCCAGAAAAGGCAACATCCAGAGGAAAGGAGACTTCTTTGTTTCTCTTAGAATGAGGTAATTTTTTCTAGAAGTCTGCACATCGATTTATCCTTACTTCTCATTGGCTGGGAGTTGGTTACAGGGCATTTCTAACCCATGCTGTGGCAAGAGAAAGGGATTACCACATGGGCTCAAGCTGACCAGGATCCCTTCCGAACAGATGGGAGTCCCCTCTGCTCGAAAGGAGACACACTGCAGTGGTACTGGGAGGACTCTCCTACACTCTGCAAAACCCAGGCCTCCCGTTGAGGGAGTCTCCCGTTGAGGAATGTGATGTCTCTTGCTTACGTATTTAGTCACATAGATGTGATAGTTATTTTATTACATTTGATTCCAAGTGGATACTTTACCAAACTATTTGTTTTCAGTTAACAGTCACCCTGTTTGCAGACATGTAATTATACATTTGGGAAATCATGATAACTGAATGTTTCCTTTTCGATATACTTCTGTGTACCTCCCCCTCCCTCACCTCCATGAAGTTCAGTCATTGGCTGCAACTGCAGAACCACATTGAATAATAGTGGTGATGGACAACTTTGTCTAATTTGGTGCCAACTGTATGAATAGATTTATTATTATACTAAGGCCCAGTGCACGGATTTGTGCACTGGTGGGGGGCGTGGCCTGTAGGGATCAGCCTGCTGTGGGAGTGCTGCTCATCTTGGTCAGCTCAGCAGCTGTGGACCCACCCTCTGAGCGGCTGCTCCTGCTATGGGAGCATCGCTCATCCCAGTCACCTGAGCAGGGCTTCCACTGTGGGAGTGCACTGACCACCACGGGGCAGCTCCCGCATTGAGCGTCTGCTCTCTGGTGGTCAGTGTGCATTATAGCTACGGGTCAACTGGTCATTCTGGTTGTTCTGCCGCTTGGTTGCTGGCGTTTTTTATATATAGATATCTAGAGCAAACCAGGCTTTCTAGTAATTGGTTAATTGTTTGGTATACTGCTGGATATTTTTCCTAGAAGAAACTTCCTTATGAAATTATATTTTGAAAGCATAATTTACCATATTCTCTATGTACCTGAAACCTATTCCTTTCCCAGTTCTTATTTTTATGGAGTTATTTCTTTTTAAGAGATATTTTTCCATTGATTCCTTCCTCTTCCTTTCTTGGGCTGAAAGTTTCATTCATTTTTTAAATAAAACATTTCTGGAAAGTGGCATATTTAGTTTTATGAGTGCTTGAAGTCTAAAACTTGAGTTTGAAATCTGGCTCTGCTACTTAGGTGACAAGTTATTTAACTTTTCCTTTTCAATGAAGTAAGAATAATAGTAGAACCTACCTTTTGGAGTTGTTACAGGAATTATATGCTCTAGGACTGTGACTAGTATTCATTATTACTATGTAAGAGTTGCTGGGATGTTGTGTTAATATAATTTATTAAGTGGTTTTCCTTCTCTCTGTTATGTTTACCAGTCTGTTTATGCAGCAGCTTCCTGATTACATATTCTGTTTCTCCTTTCAGTTTTGTTGATCTTTTCAAAAAGAGCCAGCTTGTGTTTTCATTTTCTCTGTTGTTTCTCTATTTCATTACTTTCCACTCTAATCTTTATTACGTCTCCTGCTTGCTTTGGTTTTATTTTGCTCTTTTTCTAGTTTATTAGGAGGAAGATTGGGTTATTGGTTTAAGATCTTTCTAATATAGGCATGTGCGGCTATAAATTTCCCTCTGTTGCTTTAGATGCATCACATAAATTTTGGTATGTTGTGTTTTCATTTTCATTTCTCAAAGTATTTTCTTACTTTTCTTGTGATTTTTCTTTTCTTTGATTCCTAGGATATTTTGGAGTATGTTGATTAATTTCCATATATTTGTGAATTCCTCAAATTTTCTTCTGTTGATTTCTAAGTTCATTCTGTTGTGGTCAGAGAACATGCTTTGTAAGATTTCAGTCCTTTTATTGAGACTTATAGTCTAATAGTTTTTTCCTGAAGAATGTTGCATGTGCATTTGGTAGGAAAGTGTATTCCCTTGTTGTTGGATGGGGTGTGCTATATATCTGTTAAGTCTAGTTAGTTTATAGTTTTGTCCAAATCTTCTTGCTGATTTTGTTTAGTTCTACACAAAATTTTTGTTCTTGTGATTTTTTTTCTTTATCCATATATCTTTGCTGTTTAAGCAGCCCTAGATACTAGTATATCTTCATTGAGGATATACACTGAGTGGCCAGATTATTATGACCACCTGACGTTTGTAGGCAAATTAGCTATAATTTCCTGCTGAAGTTATTAGAGGGCCAGACCATTATAAACGTCTGAATAGCACAACATACCTAAGTATCGTTGCTGATCAACTTCATCCTATCATGTTGATGGCGTATCCCAATGGAGATGGCTTCTTCCAACAAGACAATGCGCCATGCCACGGTGCTCGTATTGTGCGGGAATGGTTTCAAGAACATGAGGGAGACTTTACCTTGCTTAGGTGGCCACCACAATCACCAGATCTCAATCCAATTGAGCATTTGTGGGACGAAGTTAAAAGAGCCATCAGGCAGCTGGTTCCACAACCATCAAATCTCACAGAACTGGACAGTGCTATTCATCAGGCATGGTGTCAGATTCCTCGCATCACCTTTCAACATCTCGTGGAGTCAATGCCAAGAAGAATCGCCACAGTATTGAAGGCAAAAGGTGGCCCAACGAAGTACTGATGAGGTGGTCATAATAATCTGGCCACTCAGTGTATATCTTCATTATCCCTTCATCAGAAAAAATGATTTTTTGTCCCATTTGTCATAAATTTTCATTTTATATTGTTGACTATATTTTACTCTTTTAACTTTTTCTGAGTCATTTGTTATGTCTTTTATAGAAGGTTATGTTTAGACTTTTTAAAAACCTAATCTGAGTATTGTCTTGTGATAATCTTAAAACTTATTTAAATTAGTATTAAAAGTGATATTTGGTCTAATTTTTGCAGTTAAAAATATTTTCCCTCTTTTTTTGTTTTGTTAATCCTCACCCGAGGATAGATAGTTTTCCATTGTTTTGTCCAAATCTTCTTGCTGATTTTGTTTAGAGAGGGAGGGAGGGAGGGGGAGAGAGAGAGAGAGAGAGAGAGAGAGAGAGAGGGCAAGAAAGAGAGAGAGAGAGAGAGAAACATCGATGTGGGAGACACATTCATTGGTTGCCTCTCACAAATGCCCCAACCGCGCTGGGGATTGAGCCTGCAACTGAGCCCGCAACCGAGACACACACCCTTGACCTGAATCGAATCTGGGACCCTTCGGTCTGCGGGCTAGCCCTCTGTCCACTGAGCCAAACCGGCGAGGGCAAATGCTTTTCACTTTTATTTCTTTTGTTTTCAGGTTGCTACTATAGGGACTTTTTCCTCACTAACTTCATTTATATATTGAAAAGAGGTATATACGTGGTTTTTCAGCTCTCTTAGGGGTAACCTAAAAATTTCAAGACATATTTGACTCTGAAAAAAATAATTTGTTTACAGTTTCTTTTCTAAGGTGAGTACAATTTAACGTTCTTCTACTTTTCCTTTTCCCCACGTATTTTTTCTCTAACCTAGAATTTTAGACTAGGATTTATTACAGAGAATCCTGAAGCCAGCTTACTTGCCTCCTCCTATAGACAACCTGTTTTCTCCTGCTGGTTGCTTTGTAGGAGTCAGAAGTTTTATGAGCATACTAGAGGCCCAATGCATGAAAATTCATGCAAGAGTAGGCCTTCCTTCTGCTGGCTGCTGGCACCGGCTTCCCTCTGGCACCCTGGACCTGGGCTTCCCACCTCTGGCTGCCAGCAGGCAACCAGGACCCGGGCTGTTTCCCTCCTCCAGCTGCCGGCTGGTACCCGGGACCGGGGCTGGCCTCCCTCCGGCCCCGGCTTCATCAGGAAGGATGTCTGGAAGACGTCCGGTCTAATTAGCATATTGCCCTTTAATTATGATAGATTATAGAAGGTTAGGGGGTTCATTTTTTTTTTTAATGAATTTTTCCTGGTCTGTGGGGAACCTCCATTTTTAAGATCCAGTTCTCTTGAGCTTCTGTAATATATTTTTTATTATTGCACAGTTCTACTTCCTGAGTCTTTTATTCAGGAATGTCATTTACTTGTATATTGGCCTCTCTCTTCTCTGTCCTTTTATATCTACCCTCGACTGCCTCAGTTTTGTCTGTGTTTTGGGAATTTCTCTAGTTGTTCTATGTTACTAACATCATTCAGAAAAGTCGGTTCTGTGCTTTCCTTCTAGTGTATTTTTTTTTAAAGATTTCAAGCAAAAATACTGTGTAGAGACTTTAACAAATACCTGTACACATTTACCTTCAGCTTTGTTGCATCTAGTAGAGTAAGTACAGTATTTTACCGTATGTGCTTCAGAACTTTACGTTGGTAAGTTTAAATCCCTGTGTACTCCTGTTCAGCGTAACTCCTACCCTGATTTTGGTTTTGGTCTTTATCATTCTTATGCCTATTTATTGCACTGTATATATCATGTAAATAATGGGGCTAATGGGTCTTTAAATTGTGTGTGACTGGTATACTGTACAGTTTCTTTTTTCACTCATCGTTATGTTGTTGAGAGTTATCCATGTTGATACTTAGAGCAGCAGAGTGGTGACTTCTAAGTAAGCCCACTGGCATGGGTAGTGAGGGATGAGGTGAGCCTTTCTTTCCATTCTTGCAGAGTGACACAGGCTAGAGGTGGCCCTAATTGGTTCATTCACTGCAGCTGTGGTATAGGGTTCCATTGTATGAATATACTCCAGTTCTCCTGTTGATGGATATGTAGGTTCTACATGTTTTGTGGTGGATAATAATATCTCTTTAAACATTCTTGAACCTTTGTCTCTGGGCACACATGCAGGATATTCCCCTGGGGTATGGACCTGGGAGTAGAATTGCTGAGGTACATTACTAGCCATTACCAAATTGCTTATTGTTATGGTTTTACCTGTTTAAATTTTCACTAGCAATGTGCTAGCATTCTTGTAAATTCTATATTTTTATTGTTGGACTTAACATTTTTTTTGATCTGGTGGGTATGATAGGGAATGTTACTGTGGCTTCAATGTGTTTCTCTGATTACTAATGAGATACAGAATATCTTTTCTTTTCAAGGATTTTTTTGAACATTCAAATTCCTGTGATAATTGTCTGTATCCTTTGCTTATTTTTTAAAAGCGTTGTCTTTTTTGTTACTTTATCCTCACCCGAGGATATGTTTTGATTTTAGAGGAAGGAAGGGAGAGAAACATCAATATGAGAGAGAAACATCAATTGGCTGCCTCCTTTGCACTCACTGTTTGGGAATCGAACCCACAATCATTTGGTATGCGGAATGATGCTTCAATTGAGCCACCCGCCTGGACGGGTTGTATTTTTCTTAATGATTGAGCATTTTTTATGTATGTGATCATCTTATATCTGTAGGTTGCATAGCTCTTTGTGGCCTTGTCTTTTCACATGTGGCATTTGACAGAGCGATTAACATTTGTTTTTAAAAATTGATTTGAGAGAGATTAAGAAATGAATTTGCAGTTCCACTTATTCAAGCATTCTTTGGTTGATTTTTGTATATGCCCTGACCGGGGATGGAACCTGCAACCTTGGCATATCAGACAACATTCTAACCAACTGAGCTAACAGCCAGGGCCCATAATAGAATCTTTTGATATTTTCCTTTATAGTTTGTGCTTTTTGTATCTTTAGTAAAAAATCCTTCACTCTTCTAAGGTCAGAAAGATCGTCTCTTCTAAATATTTGGCTTCCCATTTAGTCTTTAATTTACCTGGAATTTGTTTCTTAATGTGGTATGAGGGGCAGTATAATTTTTGGCCCCTCATGGACAGGTTTTGGCTCAGGACTGCTTTATTAGTCAGTCCATCCTTTTCTTACGGAGTTGTAATGACAGCTCTATATTGAGTTATCATAGATCGATGGAGTGACAGTGTTGTTTAATTCTCTAATTAACATTAATTTTGTGTTATTATATCCTTTCCATATGTAGTTCAGTACCTTTATTATTTTTAATGCTTTCTTTTTATTTGTCCATTCATTCAACCAGTCAGTCAAGAAATACTTAACTGAATGCCTGCTACATGCTGGACACATGATTAGGCACTGAGATACAGCCATTAAAACAGTCACTGCCTCCTACAGCTAAATTTCTAGTGGAGGAAAAACACATAATCAACACTATCCAGTAAATTGATAACATATCCAAAGATGATGAAGTGGTACATAGATGTCATTTGAAGGAATGTGTATAGTGAATATACTGTTTTATAGAGGGGTCAGGAAAGGCCTAATTGGTAAGAAATCTGAAGAATGAGAGGGAATAAATCAGCTGGCAGTCTCTGAGGGAAGAGAATTCCAGGCAAAGGAGGAACAGGTGCAGGGCTCCGAGGTGGCGCACACTCGACATACAAGTAGTTTAAACCGACTGAGTTTATAGTCTGGGATTAAGTATCTAAAATCTTAAGGGTGAGGCCTCCGTTTTATTGTCTGCTGATTCTCATTTATGATCAGACAAAACTGTTCTCTAAATTTGTGTTCTCCAGTCCTGTGTGGCATTTGGTGTTTTAAGATTTTTCAGATATCGTGTAGTCAGTTCTGTAATGTGTCAACAGGTGCTGTATTATTGCAGCCTTTATTGTTATTCTTCAAAAAATGGATCTTTAAAATGGGTCTTTAAATTTGGTCTGTGAGTTTCCATCTCATGAGTCTGATGTTCTCTGGTTTCTTACTTACTACATTGCTTTCTTTGCTTAAAACTCTTTCATTGGCCCTAGACTTTCTTTGTTGTTAACTCATTCTACTTTGAGTTTTATCTTCACAGTTATCTGCTAAATATTAGTTTCAAATGCTTAATCAGTGTGTGGACTCAAACTTATTTAAAAAGTGGGAAAAGTTTGTCATTTAATTAGACGTTGCGAGGTTGTGACTTATAGGAAATACATATATGGTCATTCAGATGACCAAATATATATTTCTCACATATACTTATGTGGTTTGTACAGTTCCTGGCTCTCAGCTCCCAAACCCTTAGAATTTCCTAAGTGTTGAGAGTTAGAAAAAAAAAAAAAAGAAAGAAAGAAAAAGAAGCGTGAGCAAAGTGTCTTTTGTTATGTTAATGAGGCATTTTGGAAGTCCCTGAGGATGGGGGCTGGTTGCCAGTGGAGCCAATCATATGATTAGAGGTTGGTTGGAACGTTCACTCTCACCTCCTGACCTCCTGGGAGGGAAAAGTGGCCAGTGGTCAATGATTTCATGTCATACCTATGGCATGAAGCCTACGTAAACCCGAAAGGATGGAGTTTGGAGCGCTTCTGGTTTGAACCTGTGGAGGTGCTGGGACAGTGGTGTACCTAGAGAGGGCGTGGACGCTTCACACCCCTTTCTGTGTGCCTTGCCCAATGCTTCTTCGTCTGGCTGTGCCTGAGTTCTATCCCTTTATAATAACCAGTAATCTAGTGAGTAAGATGTTTCTCTGAGTTCTGTGAGCTGCTCCAGCAAATTAATCAAACCCAA
Organism: Myotis daubentonii; assembly: GCF_963259705.1. Classification (NCBI taxonomy): domain Eukaryota; kingdom Metazoa; phylum Chordata; class Mammalia; order Chiroptera; family Vespertilionidae; genus Myotis; species Myotis daubentonii. Next base: position 5,407,477 of record NC_081855.1, read on the forward strand.
GGAGGGGTTCCTGGGGCCCTCTGATTTATAGCCAGTCAGAGGTACAGACAACCACCTGGATTTGCAATTGGCATCCTGAGTTGGAAGGGTAGTTAACTCCAGTTTGTAGGTACTCTGTCAGAAGCCCAGGTTACAACCAAGCCCAGGTGACACATTCTCTCTCTCTCTCTGAAATTGGGTCCAGGAAACAATGTAGATGTTAATCTACCAGAATTGTCAGGCCAGGAGTACTTCAGTATTTTGGCTCTTGGAAAAAAGAAAAATGAGTGGGGTAGGTTGGCCAGTTCTCTGACTCGCTTTCTGTATTGCACTTGTTATATCCCAGCAACGCTCTTATTTCCTTCTCAGTGGAAGAGAAAGCCAACACCCGCCTCCTCCTCGGCATGTGCTTAGATGCTTATGCTCGCTACCTTCTGTCCTCCAAGCAGCCATCGCAGGCACAGAGGATGTATGAAAAAGCTCTGCATATTTCTGAAGAAATACTAGGAGAAAGACACCCACAGGTAAGAGAGGAAAACAGGTTTCAGACTTTCTGGATGTGAACTGCCTCATTATTGGGGATGTCATCAGCAGGTGGTCCTTGGGATGCCCTCTTCCTCATGCCCCAGTCCATTCATCTCCTACCACTCCCCCGCCCCCACCTGCTTGTTGAGGAAGGATTTGGGACTGCTGGTCACTGGCTGGGTCTCCCAGAACCTTTTGAGAGAGGATTGGTTCCCACAGCAGAGCAACCTCTCTAAAAGCAAGTCTGGCCAGGCACCCAGGTGCTTCTGGGCTTCATAATACACAGCACAGTATTTCAGAATATTGACTCTGACGTGGAACAGATCTGAGGATCCTTGCCTCCCTTGCCTCACAGGTGAATGACAGGAAATAGCGGGGGGGAGAGAGGGGCACATTAAAAAAAAATTTTAAGACTACTGACAGAATTTAAGCAAAGCATGCTAAGCTTTCGGTTAGAACACTAAACACATGGAATTGAGTTGAAATCATCTCTGGGTCTCTCCTCTATCAAACAACGTTTGTAGAGGTAACAAGTGGACCACTTTGTGAATGCTTGGTATTGCCAACACAATTTTAACTGGACTGGACATGTCTCAAGGTTGGGGTAGATGAGCAGGGCAAGTTATTGGGCTATGAATTACCTTCAGGAAAGGGATTTAGGGCTTAATTACAGAGTCCCCTTAATGGAGAAGAGGAGGACTTGCCTTTCTTAGTACCAACATTAAAAATTTTTAATGGGAATCTTCCTAAAGTGGATGATATATTTCTTCTATTTTTTTCTTTTTTTAAGAAAATATATATTTTTTGATTTCAGAGAGGAAGGGAGAGGGATATAGAAACATCTATGAGAGAAAGTCATCAGTTGGCTTCCTCCTGCACGCCCCCTACTGAGGACTGAGCCCACAACCCGGGCATGTGCCCTGACCAGGAATCCAACCATGACCTTCTGGTTCATAGGTTGATGCTCAGCCACTGAGCAACACTGGCTGGGCATCCCTATTTCTTTTTGATGAGTCTCAGGGTCACCAGTAGGAATGATATTATGCTACAATGCAGTGGCTGGCTTCTTAAGATTGCTGAACAGCTCTGGGCCCAGTAGCTCTGTTGGTTAGAGCCTCATCCCAGTATGCCAAAGTTTGGGTTCGATCCCCAGTGACAGCACATAAGTACCAACCAGTGATTGTATAAATAACTGGAATAAATAGATGTTTTTCTCTCTTTCTCACACTCAAATCCATTTTAAAAAAGATTGCTGAACCTTAAATGGGATATTATAGCTTCTATTTGCTATTATTTTTCATTTGTTTCTAATATAATTAGTTATATTAGTAAATTATATTTATCTTGTTCCTAGTTTCTAGATTTGTATCATTTTCCAGAGGGTCGAACTAAAGCTGCCCATTGTACAGTGTGAATGGTAAAGGCACCTGTTTGTAGTGGCGAATGCTCCTCCCCTTTTGTGGAATGCTAGGACAGATGAAATCTTAAGTATATTTGAAGGTTATCAAACTCCAAATTAACGTTAAATCTCTGTGGGTGTTTTTTTAATAGAAAAAGCTGCCTGTTTGTCTTCCTTGTATAGACCATTGTGCTAATGAGTGACCTGGCTACCACCCTGGATGCACAAGGCCACTTTGATGAGGCCTGTGTGTACGTGCAGAGGGCGTCAGATCTGGCAAGACAAGTAGGACATCCTGAGCTGCACATGGTGCTGAGTAACCTGGCTGCAGTTCTGATGCACAGAGGTAGGGAGCGGTGTGATCTTGACCACTTGATTTCGTTGGGGGGGTGTTACTGGATTTATAAATCTGTGAAATGGTGTTAAGCAGTGGCAAGGGGCAGTGAGGAAGCGCCACAATTAAAAGCTAGTTGAATAATACAAAAAAGGGTGTATGTTTGGCAGAAATACCATTGTGCTCAATTGACATAACTTCTGAACCACATCAATGCAGAGAGAACTTTGCAATGATAGTACCTCAGTTCTGTAGTGCTTTACAGATTTCTAAATGTGTTCACACGTACAACTTAATTTATTCTTCACTGTGTACTTGTGAAGATGGTAAGATGGAGTGTCAATGTCTGTTAGACAGATTGTGCCATAGGACTCGGCCTCACCTATAATTCCCAGAAGCCTGGATGACAGGTCCTTTTCCCCATGAGGGAAGCCCTGGGTCAGTGGAGTAAGGGCCCAGGGCTGTGCTGGGCGGTAGTACCACGGCACGCACTGGGCTAGAGTTCTCTACCTGGGCCCCTTACAACTTCTCTGAGCCAGCACCGACCTGTATCATCTCTTCAGAATCACTTTAAAAGCATACGTTTTTTTCTTATTCTCCCTTCTCTCCGGGTTATTTTAGAACGATATGCACAAGCAAAAGAGATCTACCAGGAAGCACTGAAGCAAGCAGAGCTCAAAAGAGATGAGGTTTCAATACAGCACATCAGGAAAGAATTGGCTGAGTTGTCCAGAAAAAGTAGACCTTTGACTTAATCAAGCTCTGAATCCCTTTTTGTTGTAGGAAATTTCCCAGGATCAGTGGCACCCAAATCAATGGCTTAAATGAGCGATTTTCAGCCTGTTTGTTGCAAGAATTTTTAAAACATGCAGTACCCGACTAGTCAGGGGCACTGACCTCTTTTCCCTTAGTTTGTTAAATAAAAAAAGTTACAACAGCCAACACAACAGTAGCCGTCCAGTGTGAATGAATCAAAATTATACCTATTACTTTGTCAGATTGGCAAAAAATATATTTTTTTGGTGTGCTGCAGATTTTCACACTCAGTTTATGTGCCACGAGATGAAGAGTTGAAAATCACTGGCTTAAACCCTTTGTCCTTGATCCTCAAGTGTCCTCAGCTTAGCCTCTGTGCAGGACAGGTTAAACATTGCACCTCCGCTTGTTTTTTACAGGAAAAGCAACTTTCACACCTGACTTTGACTTCTAAAGATGTCAAGTAGTGTTTCAGTGTAGCATACGTAGGTGCTCCATGCAGGTCTAATTGTAGATTAACACTAGAAAGACTGAAATTTAGTATATACCTATATTGCCCAAAAGCAGTCAAAATGACTTGCATTGTGAAAGAATAATATCGGAGCACTCTTCACTTAGGTTCCTTAGCTTTTCCAATAACTCACTTCTATTCGACATTTCTTTCATGAATTTAGGGTGCAAAAGAAATAAAATAAACAACTTATTAGAACAAGTATCACTGCATAAAGATTCGAATAACAAGTACTAATAGTTTAGCTTATTGAGCAACTGCAACTTATCAAGTATCGACAATTTATCATGTACTTGTATGTTATCATGTGACGGTAATCGAAAAAAAATGAAAACTGTTATTTCAATACAGAGCCGAACTGGTCATATAAGAAATTTACTCAATTCAATAATAAGAGTCATAATTTCCCCAAGCAGTCAAAATGACTGCTTTTGGGCGATATAGGTATAACACATATATATATACCGGAAATGAAGGAGGGGGAGGTAACTACAATTATTAATAAACGCATTTATATGTTGTACAAAAAGTCACAAAATTCTAAGACATTGTGTCCTTATATACATAATTGTTTTTCTAATTGAAATGAAAAAGCAGTCAAAATGACTTCCTTGGGCAATCTAGTGTTAAGATGGGTCAGTTTCCCCTGGGTGGGTGTATAATTCACACAGGCATCTCTGCCATAAGAACAAATCACGGAGCAGCCACCTGCACCCAGAACCTCACCACAGGGTAGGCCCTACCGCATTCCTGGGGTGCTGACATGTACCATAGGCCCAGCAGAGGAGTCGCAGGCCTGGACCCAACTCCTGGCTTTGGAATGGGGTCTCGGTCCCCTCATTTGTAAAGTAAAGGACAAAAGAGATTCTTTCTTGGCCCCGGAAGAAGGTATTTGGTCAAATGATCTAAATGAATAGATTGCTGTGTTGAAAGAACTCTATCATTTTTCCTCTGTCTAGAAAGTGTATACAGATACTCTTCAACTCATCATGGGGTTATGTCCTGATAAACCCGTCATAAATTGAAAATACCCTAAGTCAAAAACACATTTAATATGCACCAGCCGGGTGGCTCAGTTGGCTGGAGTGTTGTCTCACGCACCCAAGTGTGCGGATTCCATTCCAGGTCAGGGCACATACCTGGGTTGCAGGTTCCATCCCCAGTTGGGGAGCTTTCAGGAGGCAACCAATCATTTTTTTTTTCTTTTTTGGGGGGGTGGGGGGAGGCAACCAATCAAAGCTTCTCTTTCTGTCTCCCTTCCTCTCTAAAATCAATAAACATATCCTCGGCGAAGGTTTAAAAACAAGTATTAAAAACACCTAACCTAGTAAATAGTTTACCCTGCCAGTTTCTACTGAGTACCTATCACTTTTGCACCTTCGTAAAATTGAAAAATTGTTAAGTCAAACCACTGAAAGTCGGACTGTCTAAATACAAGATGCATAGATGGGTGCTTTACCTTGCAAAGACCTGGTGGCCTTGGGGAAGGCAGTTTTTCTTCGCACCGTGAAGGAACACTTGTTACTGGTATGCCTTTGGGGTGGGTTATGAGTGGGAATGATAAACTATGTTTTTGGTTCCTATGTACATACTGGAAGAATCCTTTCATAATTACTCTACAACAATATTGTACACATGCCGTAATTTTTGAGTTGCTCATAAAAAGTAACTTACTGGAGTTAATAAAAATAAAATACTAAGGTTCAAACCATTAGAGATTTGACTAAAACTAGAATTTTATATTTTGCAGATGTAAGCTTCTTCTCACTTTAAGCTCATCTATTCTTGACCAGCCAGCTAATTCCTTTAGTTAAGTCTTAACTCAGAGATAAAGTGTAGTATAAAGCAGACTAGGTTTCAGTGTAGCCCACTCTTCATTTATTGATGATTTTAAAAAATTACTGTCAACTACTCACCTTCTGCATTGGGAATATTTTTACCTTTTCACAGTTGCAGGGGTTACTGGAAGTTAGGTTTTTCACTTCAGGTTTTATTAAGACTTTTTGATCCTCCACGATTCAACTCATGGACCTGGTGCTGGAAAAACTAGTTTTCAGAAAGATGGTCGCTTCCTGTGGGTATTCTCATTCTAGAGTGTTCAGGGCATGCTTTTATTTTTTTATATGCCTTTTATTGACTTCAGAGAGGAAGGGAGAGGGAAAGAGAAACATCAATGATGAGAATCACTGATCGGCTGCCTTCTGCATGCCCCCTACTGGGGATTGAGCCTGCAACCTGGGCATGTGCCCTTGGACGGAATCAAACCTGGACCCTTTAGTCTGCAGGCTTATGCTCTACCCACTGAGCCAAACCAGCTAGGGTGTGTGTTTAAAATAGGATCACTCAGCATACCAAAATGAAAGCTTTATGAAATCTCCCGTTACAAACATGCTCTGGAAGTTGGGCTGTCAGAATACTTCCATGGAGGGCATTAGGAAAACCTGGTGCTGAAAAATCATGTGAAATCAGAAAAAGTAGACCTATGACTTAATCAAGTTCTGAATCCCTTTTTGTTGTAGGAAATTTCCCAGGATCAGTGGCACCCAAATCAATGGCTTAAATGAGCGATTTTCAGCCTGTTTGTTGCAAGAATTTTTAAAACATGAAGTACCCGACTAGTCAGGGGCACTGACCTCTTTTCCCTTAGTTTGTTAAATAAAAAAAGTTACAACAGCCAACACAACAGTAGCCGTCCAGTGTGAATGAATCAAAATTATACCTATTACTTTGTCAGATTGGCAAAAAATACTTCAGAACACTGAGATCTCAGCCTGCAGGGAGCGTTACACCTGGTTTACATCCAACTTCAAGTCACCGGTCACTCAGTGCTGTGCTGGCCACCTCCGGTCACGCTGGGGCGGACTTCTAGCCTCCAGATTTGCTCCTTAGGTAAGGCATGTGAGAATTCGGAAATCTCTTCTCTGGGTGAAGGCAGATGAAGGAAACACATGCACTGTGACAAGGATGGGGTGAGGGACAGTAGCTGCTCACTGGGGGGTTAGGTGGGGCTGCAAAATGACAAGTTAGGCTCTGACGTATTCTCAGAAACTATTCTGACTTGGAATAGCTTAAGACCTTCAAGGTCATAGGGAAATACCATCCTCGCTTGGGTCAGTTGACAATGTAAATTATTAATGACATCAGTACCTAAAAAACCAAAAAAACAGAACACTGTTAAGTAGAACATTCAGTTATTTTCTCATTCACATTAAATTGTGTAGGATATATTTATAATAAAGTGAAACCAACTTTCCACATAGTAGAAATCTGATCACTAAAGCTGACCTAAGGTTTATTTTGAGGACCTCAGGTATACAAGAGTGGAATAGCAACAGGAGTGAAGGCTTTCGCTTCAGACAAACAGGAGTTCATGGCCTGTCTTTGTTGCCTATTAACCATACGGGCAAGGTAGGAACACGTGTCCTTATCTATGAACCGGGCTGGACAGCAGTGCTAAGGGTGATGTGAAGATCTTGATCACACAGGAAACGCTTCATTACCAAGGTCGTCAGTGGTTATCAGATCTGCTTTCCTTAGAGGCTTCAGTACTTTTGTAAAAAGTTGAGGTCTACTTAAAAGTCTGTGAAGTGCAGATTTCTACCATCCTGAGACGACTTCTCCCCTTTGTAATAGTGGCATCTCCCCAAGCTGCTCAGCATCTAAATGCTGCAGAAGGATGATGCAATACTATGCCTAAGTTGTATGAAAAAATCTTAAAAATTCAAAAAGCAATTATTAATGAAGGAAAAACTGACCCTTCAGTACCATAATCAGTTTAAAGTTCAGTCTTAGGTTATTTGCTCCTTGAGATTCAGTGACATGAGAACATTTAACGACAAACCCTTGCCCACAGGGAATCAAGTGGGAGGAAGCACTAGCGCAGAGAGACGGAAGGACCGTGTGTTCACCGCTAAGGTCAGTACATGCAGCACAAAGCAATCTAGAAGCCCAAGGTGCTACACAAATCCTATTTCTAACTCAGCCGGTAATGTACATCGAACTCAGTACAATTATAAGTGTTTCCTTTGAGTCCTGAGAGAGCAAGAGCGTTAAATCACAACCTACTGTGCCTATGGACAGGGCAGTCAAATTTATTTCAGAAGGAAAGCTCTGGTGCTGCATCCAATGCAGCAGAAAAGCACACTCAGGGCAGCGAGATCCCCGGTGCGCACAACAGCGAGGCGTGCCGCAAATAAGCCTTTGAAATGTTAAAAACAACTAGAACATACCCATGCAGTCATACTGCTTCAGTGCTCCTAATTAAAAAATTTCTACGCCTGCCTGGAAATTTACAGTATGGCAGAATTTTGTTTTTTCTATCTTGACCTTAACACATTAATATACAGATTTCACAACAGGGTCTGTGTTAAAAATCTAAACATTTCCACAAGATTTTAAATATCACCTGGGAACCTGAATTTAGAGGAAACAATAGGATAAAAGTACAATGCCCGTGACAGCCAACATTACATGCTGGGCTGTATGAGGTTGTTTAGAAGGCCAGGGTTAAAAAGATTAGACGAGAAGGTTTTAAAAAGTCACCCCCGAAGTTGATGCTCTGATTTCAACACAAGTCCACCAGGTACTACAGTGAAGGGCAACACTGCAAAAAGATCATCTATTTACAGAAGAGTGATTTAAAGACATTATGGTTTTCATTACAGATGTAAGAATAAGCATTGTCCACTTTAAAAAAAATTCTACATTCCAACCTTCCACTATTATAATCCACCGAACTGCTTGTATCAAAGGCAGTTCTCCCCCATTTGACTCTGCAGTTCCATCATTTCTTCCTCATCCGTGGTCCAGGCTCTCCTGAAAAGTCTCTGGGCATAAGTCATGAGAAGGCAGGTTTTTACCTGCAGTTAAAAATAAAACCACCAAAAACTAGAGATCCCTCCTCCACGCATGGTCCCACCCAGATCCCTCTTCTGTGCAGCTCAGTCATCACTGTCGGACAGCGTCTCATACTGCGCTGAGAGCAGCGGGGCCGGCTCTCGCTCCCAGATCCTGTTCTGCTGGTGAGGAGCTGCTTGGTTCACAGAGGCGGCGGCGCATGCGATTGGGGTTGGTGGCGTGCTGCTGAGCATCCGCATAGTCAGAGGGTTATAAGGAAACTGAGTTGAGCCTGGCAAAAGAAAAATTAGGCGTTCATTGTCATGAGCACAGTCGCTGTTTTCACATGATGGAGGAGGCCAGGATTATACTAAAATGATCTTGTAAAACTAAGCAAAAGGAAACAACACAGAGGGCCAAGTTTCCCCACTGGACTGTAGCCAGTGATAGTGCAGCAGTCTAGAAAGGCCAAACACGTGAGGTGAGGGTTGCTGAGTCCAGAAATGAAAGCTCAGGCCTGGATTTTAAGTCTAGAACTAGGTGTTTCCAGAGAATATAAGCAGAACTTGTGGATACGAAACTCTAATCAAAGGAGTGTGGTTACTCCCAGAACTTCCTGACTCTTACAGTCAGGGACACAGTGTCCATAGGATGAGGGGAGAAGTACCCAAGAATTTGCTAGGTCAAGGGCAGCAGGATCACACTGGGCAGATTTATGAATGTACAAGATTTAGAAGAGGGATACACAAACCTAATGATAGCACTGCTACCTTTTGTCAGTTTCTAAATTATCTTATTGTCCCCAGAAAGTCTCCTACAGATTCAGAACCTCTAACAGAAAGCATACCATTTTATTAAGTAATTTCATGAATGGTTTAATAATTCCTTCCCTAAGAGAGATTTGAGGACAATCACTGATCTAGGCAAGTCTTCAAACTAGTTCATAAGGAATCAGAGTCTTCAATTATGCTGACAACACCCTTGTGAAATGCACAAGTCCTCAGGGGAGGGCACCTTTCAGAGTTTCCCACTGACATCTGTACGTTAACACCTCAGGAAAGGGTGGTTTATAATTCTCTGAAACTTAATCCATAGCAAACATCCCAGTTTTGTTTTTACAAAAGGGTAAGTCTGTTTTCTAAAAGTCTTTTTAAAAAAGCAGCTTTCAAACGGGCACAGATGCTAGAGAACTATTTTCATCTGTCTGTAGGGATACAGTGCACCTAAAGGAGGGTGAGTGGCTTTTTATTTTTTAAATATATATTTTTATTGATTTTTTTTTTTTTTTTACAGAGAGGAAGGGAGAGGGATAGAGAGTTAGAAACATCGATGAGAGAGAAACATCGATCAGCTGCTTCCTGCACTCTCCCTACTGGGGATGTGCCCTCAACCAAGGTACATGCCCTTGACTGGAATCAAACCTGGGACCCTTTAGTCTGCAGGCCGACGCTCTATCCACTGAGCCAAACCGGTTAGGGCGGGCAAGTGTCTTTTTAAACTGCTCTTTCCATCTCTGACTTGGATACCCTAGTGTTCCCTAAGAACCCTGGAGGGATGTCGGGGAAAGGCTGCAGGTGAGGCTGCCGGGGGAGTGGCACTTCACATCTAGGTAGAGTTAATTCATGCAGAACTGAAACCACAGACACACTTGCTTTGCAAATGCCAACGTAACATAGAAGGGCGGATGGATGAGAAATTTCCGCATAGCTCTTCCTCTGTTCATGGTAATCAGACCCTGTGTTACTGACATTTTTAAGGCTACATGTATTCAATTTCTATTCTGGAAAGCGAGCCTATTGATGACACAGTAATGGAAATATAGTTTTACAAGCAAAGTTTCTTATTTTAGAAATACTAACCAAGGCATTACTATAAGGACTTTAAGACTCATCTTCTAGCAGGCAGCCCCTCACCTGTAGAAGAGGGCCTGTCCTCCCAGGCCCACCCTGGCGCCTGCCGGTGGCACTCCCCCTCTGAATGCACCGAGGAGACTGAAGAGGGCCTCTCAGCTCCTAAGTAGCTTTGCCCAGGGACAGGCGATTTGGACTTCCTGCTGTTTGACTTGCTGATCAGCTTTGGTTTGCAAACTCCTAAGGGTGAAATACATTAATTGGTGATTATAGTAATTATGTTCTCAACTTCAAACCTACCAAACCCTGGCCGTGTGCTTGGCTGGCTGGAGAGGTGTCCTGTGCACCAAAGGTCGCAGGTTCGATGTCTGATGGGGGCATGCCCATGTTTTGGGGTCGATCCCTGACTGGGGTGCATGTCAGAGGCAAGCGATCCATGCCCCCCTCCTGCAATCTCCCTTCCTCTCTCTGAAAATTCAATAAAAACATATCCCCGGGGGAGGATTAAATGCTATAAACAACAACAAAAAACCAAACTAATCCTGCCAAAATGCTGATGGCTATATAATGCTAAGTGAAAAGTTGAGTGGTAGCATGAAGATCCCAGATTGTAGTATCCAATGGTAAAAATATTTAAAAGAAAGCCAGAATATACTTATGGCAACTAAAACAAAAAAGGGGTATGTTCTTATGCCAGAAACTTAAAAACATGTAACGAAGAGCTAAAGCTTGTGGAACATCATTTCTTTCCTGGCCTGGAGCACAGAAACGGCTTAGGAAATCAAAGCAGGTTGACACAACTCTTAAATCCTCACTAGCCCTCCCCCACCAACTCAGAAGCATGCAGAAGAGCTACTACACCACCCAAGGAGACGTGTCAAAGGGACAAAAACGGCAGAACGGAACCCCTCCAGGGCACCACTGGACCTCAGCAGAAATTCCCAGGAGTGGGAAGCCCCAGCTGGGCTCCAACATAAAACATTAAAAGAGCTCAGAGCCTAGATTGTCAGCATCTTCTTCACCCAGCAGAACCCTTCATCCTGCCCCATGCCCTTCAGGGTACAGAAAAAAGTGGGTACAAAGCAACTCCTATGCCTCCAACTATCTGGAAAGAAATGCAAGTCCTTGATGATAAGAGAATATATAATAGAACAAGGGGGAGAAGGTGCTTCGTACACTGAAGATAAACTTCAAAATACATGAAGCCAGTTTACAAAAAAAGCTCAGAGAAGAGAGAATCCAAGAATGAGGTGAAAAGGCAGAAAACAAAATACCCAAGATGATAAGAGACATAACAAAAAGGGAGTTACTAACATAAAGGAAAATTTTTTCAGAGATACAGGAAAAGCAACAGCAAGAGATGAAGATGATTAAACTAATTAGAAGGTAACAGATATGGAAGACAAGACTATCTAGCAAGAAGATAATCATGTTTCTGGAATGGAAAGCCTAACAGAGAGAAGAAAACTCAGCAGACCACTTAAATGAATATTCCTCTGAGTATAAAAATCTATCTGAAAATGCAAACGCCCCGCCTGTGGTCAGGAAAATCTAATACAAAATGATGATTACTAACACATGCTAATAGTTAATTGAAATTGAGGAAAAAAAGGACTCTTCAGGCAGAAAAATTGTCACCTGCTAAAGAGGGCCAAGGTTGGGGCCTTATTTCTTATATAACAATGAATATCAGAAAAAAATAAATCTATAGGATGTTTGGAGAAAAGTATGTGTTAAGAATATTATAACCTGCCCTAACCGGTTTGGCTCAGTGGATAGAGCGTCGGCCTGCGGACTCAAGGGTCCCGGGTTCCATTCTGGTCAAGGGCATGTACCTTGGTTGCGGGCACAACCCCAGAAAGGAGTGTGCAGGAGGAAGCTGATTGATGTTTCTAACTCTCTATCCCTCTCCCTTCCTCTCTGTAAAAGAATCAGTAAAATATATTTAAAAAAAAAAGAGTATCATAACCTGCCAAGCTGTTATTTCAAAGATAAAGGCAACAAAAAGATATCTCTAGCATGGAATTTCTTGGATGATAGCATCCTCTTTGAGAAGATGGAGTGTGCAAACCTCACCTAAAGAAGTGCCATAATAAATGGATGATACAACCAGGGTAATTATAATTGTGTAATAGTCACCAATGTTATAACCTTAAAATACACACTGAATGAATGAAAATCAAAGGTAAGAGCAGGAAGGGGAAGACAAAGCTCATCTTTCAGAGCAGGAAGTGAACCCCCATTGTCCTAAAATTGATATACTTAGGTAAAAACAATAAAAACCTCTAATCTCTAATCTTTTTCTTAACCTTAGTAAGATCTTTTCCTTGACAATAAGAAAAATAAACCTGAAATAATGCTGACCTTCAGGTAATTTTTTAAGAAGAGAAATTCTCAAAAGATTAAGAAAAAAAGTTACGGCTCAGTCGGTGTGGCTCAGTGGCCGACCTATGAACCAGGAGATCATGGTTTGATTCCTGGTCAGAGCACATGCCCGGAGGCAGCCAGGCAATGATTCTCTCTCATCATTGATGTTTCTCTTTCTCTCTCTCCCTCTCCCTTCCTCCCTGAAATAAATAAAAATATATTTTAAAAAAGGTACAAATATTAAAAGCTGAGTGTCACTCGTTTTGTGTGTGCTTGCTTTAATAGGATGTACACGATGATTTCATTATTTTCCCTTTTATGTGTGTCCATCCAGTGACATGTCCGCAGTGATGCTCATTCCTCAAAGAACACAAGCTTTCTGGGGAATGTGATCTCTAAACGTTTTTTTTCTTCTTACTTTTTTCTATGGTATAAAATTCTTTTATGATAAACTATCATTTTTATTACAATAGTAAGTCACTGTTATTCAAAAGCAGAATATGAAATTGCACTTGTGTTATAACTATAATGTATGCACACAGATAAGGACTAGATGCAAACAAAAATAAAAACAGCTATGCTGGAGGGTGACACTCTGGAAAAATTCTGTCTTTATTTTTGTTCATGTGACTAAAATGTCTGAGTAGGATAAAAAATTATTTTAAGTAACTAAAACCTTCAGAGGTTATTCTGCACATGTAAATGAAATCTCTTAGTGATGCATTAGGACTTGGGGAATAAATTGGCTTTTCTTTGGGAAAGAAAGAGACGGGCATTAAAATGTAAACCTTACCTGAATGAGGTGATGGGTCCCCTTCTTCTCTCCGCATCTCCCCACTGGTCACAACTGAGGTGCTGGCACCACCGGGAACCACTCCCACAGGCTGGGACATGACAACACCATGATCCTCAACCTTGTCATCAAAGCTTCCCATGAGAGCCTTCCTGATAATATCTTCTAGACCAAGATTACTGGCAGGATCAGCGAAAGAATGACCCCTAGAGCTAATTGAGCCTGAAAGAGACACACACAATATTCTGCTTATTTCTGAGATCCATCGGGAAACAGAAATGAACAGACTACACACAGTCCTTCAGTTCACTGAGTACACCAAACTAAGAGCCCACACAAAGACCATCTAAATCCACCAATAACTCATGGAAATGTGTTTTTCTTTGCTAAATGACTGTCACCCACTTGTGCTCAAGTTACTAAGACAGTTGTTCTTTAATCGTTTTCTCTTTGTTCACTTATCTTTTCAACATGTATTTATTGAATCTCAATTCACTGTTTATTGCTATCTCCTTGATTAAATTACGAGTGGTTAATCATTTTTGTATAGTGAAGTAGTCCCCTAGGATGCGGTCCGTACTCCATGCATATTTGTTGGATTGACTGCTATCATACCAATTTCATTGCAAATAATCTTACCTGAGGTAGTGACTGCTGGCAGGTTAAAGATCTCAGTTCCTGGCTGAGCAGCTGCTGTATTTAAATAAACATTCAAGTTAATTGAAATATGATAATCATGTACATCAAAAAATGATAGTCTCAAAAAAAAAAATCCCACAATAAAATTGACTGTTTTCTTTTCCATGATCTCAACTTTATTTTTCACCCATTAATATAAAGTGAAAGAAATAATCTTTTTAAAGAAAGGAACTCAGGAAAATTTGGGGTGAGGTAGGAAAATCAAACAGGACCAATACAACACAGCAGAAGGAAAGAGACTGCGCTGCTGGAGAAACACCAGCAGGAGAGGCGCTATCAGAATCGGAGTCCAGGCTTGCTGGAGAAGGAAGTGTGGCTTAGACGACTCTTGCAGATGGATGTCAACAAGCTCGAGGCAGCCTGAGATGAGATCCGGGCAAAGGCAGCTTAATGAGTAGTATGAAAAGGACCCTGTGTTTCCCTACCATGGTTAACTGGAAACTTCGTCAATTACCAGGATCAGACACACATTCTGCCTGGTGATTCTTTTCATTCCTGCCAACTACAATCTCTAATTTGTATAGTTTGAATGACAACAGCTGGGACAACCTGGGAACTACCTATAAAAAGCACCGTGCCAGAAACAAGGAATTTGGTAACATAAATGGTGTTTTTCATCATGTCCCCCAACTTCATGTAAACAACTGGAAAAAGAAAGAAGAATGTAAGAAGTGGGTGGCTAAACAAATGGTGTCCTGGAGAAGATTTTGGATGAGACCTTAGGAGGATAGATTCTTTCCAAGAGATGAAACCTATCTATGAAGATGGGGGGGAGGAAGGGTGCATGTGCCTAGAAATAAACTTTCTTCATCAGAGAGCTTTAAACTGGCAAGAGGGGAGACCTATCTTCAGAAAGAACTATAAAACAATAACTGAGGACAGTCTATTTACTAATGGGCCAAGTAAACACTCAACCTGAAATAACAAAGTGATGATAAATACAGCCTTGTAGTTATCACAAAAGTTTGTGAAATAGGACTCATTCATTCATTTTACAAATATTTACTAAGCAATTATTTGGTTGAATCATTAAAAAATCATCTTATTGATCAAAAATGGGCAGGTGAAAACAATATCATGTCCTGTAGCCAGTAGCAATACTGTAGGATACTGGACATAAAAGTCACTTCTTTTACCTACTGAGCTTCCAGTTTAGTGAGAATCACGTGGGTAGCTCAGTAAAAGCACCAATTTCCTTCCTAGGCTCCTGTTATTCACATAGTGAAGGAGCAACCAGGAAGTTGCGATGGATATGATATGAAAGTTTGGACCTCTGACTTAAAACTGCTGATCTTTCTCAGTGATACTTCTTGGTCAGAACTGAATGTGCCTTGGAGTCCCATGAGGCTCCTGGCTCCTCAGTACCAGCGATTTTCAACTGGGGACTGGCTGCTGGCAGCTGGGGAAGATGGCCCTGATCACAGGCAGGCCTAGGGGACTGTACCCGTGTACGAATTTCATGTGCTGGGCCTCTAGTGATGCTATAAGTACAGAACTAAGTGGGACCCACAGCCCCATTCCTTCCTTACTGATTATGTAACTTGCACCAGTTAATAAACCTCTGAGTCCCAGTTTTCTCAACTACAAAGTGGAGATAATATGTAGTAGCATGTAAGGTTGTTGTGAGGATTAAGTTAGTATGTATACATACATACATACAGCATACACAGGTACATTCATGCTTAGCGCAGTGCCAAGAGCATAGTAAGTGCTATAGCTATAACTTTCTACCATTATTATTGATGTGATTGTATTCCTAGCTGGTGGGTTTATCAGATCTGCAGATGGATGCTGAATGACTGGATTGAGGTCCAGAAAAAGCCAGAATGAAGAAAGCACAGATTGCATCACCCTGTACTTGGAGCCAGTTAACTGCACAAGGACAG
Source organism: Myotis daubentonii (assembly GCF_963259705.1). NCBI lineage: Eukaryota > Metazoa > Chordata > Mammalia > Chiroptera > Vespertilionidae > Myotis > Myotis daubentonii. The sequence goes on from NC_081855.1 coordinate 5,423,412, forward strand.
CAAAGGGGCAGGTATGAACCAAGAGCAGCACATCAAGGGACCTTGATATTTATATCGATACTAAGTGCGCTATAACTTCACAGTACACAGGTTGCTAAAAACCCTAATACAATCTTAGACTCTCTTAATAATGAGGACTCTCCGAGAACCTACTGAAAGGCTAAGCAAGAGAAAACGTCTCAGTGTGGAGAGCCACTGAGATGAGATGAATACTCAGCACAGGCCGTGTGAGGAACCACTGTGGATATTGACAGCAATGAAAATACTCAAAGGACATGACCTGTCTTCAAGTAGCTGAAGAGAGGTCAGGTAGAGACCAGTGGGCAAGAAACTATGGAATGCTAACCCAGCTCCAAATCAGAAAGAAGTTTCCTAGAATCAGCACTTATTAAAAGAGAAAATGGGTAGCTTCAGAATGCAGTAAGTTCTGTCTCCCTAATAGAAAAATCTTCATTCACTGGGAGACATTTGAGAAGGAACTTTAGATAAATGCCTATAAGAGCCTAAACACAAGAATTACACAAGAGGCAACATTGGAGCTATCATTATCAATGCGTGCTTTATTGGGGGTTTATGAAAGAAATCCCACTTACCCATATCAGAGTCACCTCCACCAGAGGAGTTCAACTTACGAAAAATCTCCTGCTTCTTTGATTTAACCATGGGTGATGTGTTTTCAAGCTTGGTGAAGAATGAAGGCAAGTAGCTTATACTCCCGGGTGAGCGGGAATCATTCCTGTTGGGAACACAGTTGTCTATTATTATCATGAACTCCTAACCTGGGGGACTTTCCTATCAATGATAACAACAGTCAGCGTATTTGGGAAAACTACTACCTCCCTGTCTGGTGTGTGGTTGGTTACAACCCTAACGAGCAACATGTGACCACAAGCCAGTTAGTACATCAGATCTGAGGACACAAAGATGAAATCATAAAATGAGGACTGGAATGGAGATCATCCAAAACAAGGATTCTTTTTTTTTTTTTTTTAAATATATTTTATTGATTTTTTACAGAGAGGAAGGGAGAGAAATAGAGAGTTAGAAACATCGATCAGCTGCCTCCTGCATATCTCCCACTGGGGATGTGTACGCAACCCAGGTACATGCCCTTGACCGGAATTGAACCCGGGACCTTTCAGTCTGCAGGCCGACGCTCTATCCACTGAGCCAAACTGGTTTCGGCCAAAACAAGGATTCTTAACGAAGAATGAATAAGCAGCAAACATTAACAGAAAAACGAAGAACCAGCTCACGACGCTGTATGCATAACAGCACAAACACTGATATGTTTAGGTACCAAATGAACTGTAAACTATTTTACTAGCAGAATTACTTTGAAGTACAATAAAACGATAATGAGTAGCACACTTGCCTATAAAATATTAAGAGTTCAGACCTGAGCAATCAACATTGGACCTGAACAGAGTAACTACCTGTAGAAATTGCTGCGATCATTTCAGAGCCTCCTATCGGATGAGCTGCTTCCTGTAAAGGGTTTCATATTTCACTGGAAGCTTCCTACACAAACATTTAAAGACAAGTGTCCTCTAACAGCTCAAGATACCAGGATCTAACTGGAACCAGAGCTGGAGATAATAGTCTGGTCATGGGGTTCTTTCATCATCCAAACATGAGAACATGTCTGAAGCTACTATTTGCCAAGAGAGATGAATGAAGTGATAGAAAAATGAAATGTCCTAAAAAAAAATACATAAACTTAGGAGAAAACATACATAATTTCATCTAAAATCATTCCCTCTTCAAAAATGGATTTTCTTCCTCTCATTGAAAAGTACCAACATCTGTTTGTTTGCCTATGAATATCCTATATAATAAAGCCCTAATATGCAAATTGACCAAATGGCGAATGACCAGTCACTATGACGTGCACTGACCACCAGGGGCAAATGCTCAATGCAGGAGCTGCCCACTAGTGGTCAGTGTGCTTGCCAGCCGTGAGCCCAGCTTCTGGGGGAGGGGTCCTGGACTGCGAGAGGGTGCAGGCCAGGCTGAGGGACATCCCGCCCGCCCCCATTCGTGCACTGGGCCTCTAGTGTATTATAAGTAAATAACTTACAACACACTGAAAGAAATGCACTAACAGTCTGGAGTGAGAAGACCTTGTTTTAAACCAGGCTCCCCCTCTTCCTTGATTTGACAGTGGGCAGATCATGTATTCACCCTCTAAGGGCCCCAGTGGAAGGTGTCACAGGGTGAAGTGGCAGGAAATGAGAGGAGTAATAAAAGCCTGATCATAAAGGAACCCAGAGGCCATGCTAATGAATTAGTGCTTGCCTCTGAGTTTTATTTTTTAAAAACATATTTTTATTGATTTCAGAGAGGAAGGGAAAGTGTGAGAGAGAAACATCAACGATGAGAGAGAATCATTGAGTGGCTGCCTCCTACCCCCGCCCCCTGCACCAGGGATTGAACTAGCAACCAGGAATCGAACCATGACCTTCTGGTTCATAGGTCAACGCTCAACCACTGAGTGGGCTGCCTCTGTGAGTTTTAGACAAATCACTCTGCAGAAGTGGACTGGAGAGGCACCAAATCAAAGATGTCTAATCCAAATGGGAGTTCCAGTAATCCACAGGGCTGAGTTACGGTCAGAAGTAGGTAAGAAAAAATAACGGAAAGCAGTCTGGCACAGGTGCTCATCCTTCACTTCCCTCCATATGCAGTCTGCAAGGCTTGTACATGGTAAGCACTCAATGGTGGTTAAATTCAGTAGGTGACCACACAGACATCACGGTTTAAAAGAAAGATCCAAAAGGACTTAATTTTAAGAAGAATAATGAACAATTTTTTTCTATAACTTATTTAAGTATAACAATTCTTTCATTAAAATCTATTAGTATTAGGTCTTCTCCCGACATACAACCCCAAAGAGAAGGCACTGACTTTAAGGAAGATGGAAGGCACTGAACACCCACAGACACATTCATGAGTGGGCGCTGCCAGTGAGGAAGTGCCGGCTGCTCACCTCTGCTCTGCGGGCTCCGCTCCTCGCTGAGACAGTAGCAGCATGCTGTCCTGCTTCTCATGCACAACTGGAACCTGGGGCGGGGAGATGGGTTCGTAGGGCTCTGAAGAGACATGACTCCTCTCTGGGGATTTTCCAGGCCTAATAGTGTAACATACAAAATATTAGCTTGTGCTCCCAGGGCTCACCTACAGTTCACCTACAGCTTACCCTCAACAGAAACTAGTCAACTCATTACTTCATTCAGCAGAAAAGGAACACAAGTTGCCAATTTATACCAGAAAAGAGTCCCTAGGTATTCACTACACGGTTATGAGAGTCTTTCACCGCTGGATTGCCCATGCCGGCCGGACGGGGAGTCCAGCACAGACAGCACAGGGGACAGACAGCAGCCGAGGCTGTGGCAGGAGGTCCGTCCGTGCTTCAGCCTCAGTCCCACATCCACCAGAGCCAGCTCCTCGGTGGCCCTCAGGGGTCTACTGCTGACTTTGGGTCATGTCCTCCCAGGTCTTTCCCCATTCAGTTAACAGATAAAGGACTTGGGCACTACACCGAAACCTAAGGAGTTTGCCCACCGAGTCCAGACAGGCTCCAGTCAGCAGCTCAGAGACAAGCGGACCTCCGAGACTTAATGTTCTTGCTTTGGATGCCATGTTGGTGGGATAATGTGAGATAAATACACCAAAACAAGTTTTTGGCTTGGTGGCTATTCATATTAAGACATACCCAGGACCTTTAACATCCGCTTTTATTACTATTATAGTGAAGTTTAAATAAATAAACATATATAACTTGTATATATTTCTTGTGATTTCCTTTCCCAATCAACCCTACCCAATTCTTATAGGTAGCCATTTTTAACCATTTTTCTTTTCTTTGGTGGTTGCTTATGTCTAAAACTAAATAATCTTATACATTTCTTGATTTATAAAACTTGAAACAGTATCTATCTACTGCTTTCCATGAAAGATGTAGAACTTACTACTTTTTCTATTTTGCTGCCATTTTATTTTAAACTGTAAAACCAAGTATTTGACTAAAACCAATGAGAGAAGTGTAATAATTTTCATTCAAATGCACAGTTGTAGTAATGCAGGAATTACAAGTGAAAAAGTAAAATGAATTTTCTTTTCATAAATGTCACCAACTGCTCAAAGCCTGCTACACGATACTTTGCATTGAGAACGAGCTATGGCTAGGCTCTGAGAGCTTTACATTTTCCTTGGATAACTGAATTTCTTTTCTTTTGGTTAAAAGAGAATAAGAGTGTTTTCATCTTATCTTTAACATCATCCAGCTTCTTGACATGATTATCTCTGGGACTTGCTTCAAAACAATCTAGTTTGAGGACGGGCAAGTGGGGAAAAAATAAAGCTGGTCCTACACTGGTGATTACGGAAGCTGGACAATAGCATGCACATCACACTATTCTCTCTACTTTTGTATATGTTTGAAAAAATACCACAATAAAGGTGGTGTTGTTTTTTTAATGAAGACCATTCAGCTTAAATTATTTGTACTTCTTTCTTAATATATATATTTTTGTTGATTTCAGAGAGGAGGGGAGAAGGAGAGATAGAAACATCAATGGTGAGAGAGAATCATTGATCAGCTGCCTCCTGCATGCCCCCTACTGGGGATTGAGCCCGCAACCTGGGCATGTGCCCTGACCTGCAGTCGAAAGGTGACCTCCTGGTTCATAGGTTGACACTCAACTACTGAGCCATGCCAGACGGGCTATTCGTATTTATGTTCTTTGCTAACGTGAGGGTTTGGCAGGCAGGTTGGAGAAGCACTTCTGCTACAAGTTGGGGAAAGACTCAGAACTTGGACAGAGGGAAAGAAAGGGTGGGAGTATGGGCAGCAGAGAAGAAATGGCCTGTGAGGAGAACCCAAAAGCAACATGGCACGATCTGGTTGCCATAGAGCAGGGGTGGGCAACCTTTTTGACTGGAGGGCCACAATGGGTTCTTAAACTGGACCGGAGGGCCGGAACAAAAGCATGGATGGAGTGTTTGTGTGAACCAATATAAATTCAAAGTAAACATCATTACATAAAAGGGTACGGTCTTTTTTTTTTTTTTTTAAGTTTTATTCATTTCAAACGGGCCGGATCCGGCCCGCGGGCCGTAGTTTGCCCACGGCTGCCATAGACATTTCGAAATAAAAGACTATTGTCGGCCTAATGTAGTACTAGCAGGATGGAAAGCTTTAAAACCAGAACAAGTTCCACCTGATACCCTCGGCTCTCCCAGCGGACACATCAACAGACTCAGGGAAGCCCTCTGGAATTTCATCCTATGCTGGGTGCTGTCCCCACCTCACATAGGACGAAGGCCAAGATCGTTCTCAGGTGAGGGTCATAGGGGCAATCAAAGGCCTCATGTGGAACTCACCATCCACTGGCCCTCCAGAAATAAAGAGGGTAATTGCTTCAGTGGACACACTGAATGTGCCCTAATATAGCAGTCGCCAACCTTTCAGACCTCACGGACCACCAGTGGTCCGCGGACCACTGGTTGGCGACTGCTACCCTAATATATGGTTATCTTCCGAAACTGTCTGGCTCCCCAGTGCTAGAGGCAGCTATGGAGGCCAGACTGTAATGGTCAGCAAGTCCCCTTGTTCTGTAAATTGGGTGCTCCCACCACCAGGAGTATGAGGTCTTCATCTCCCCAATCCCAAAAACATACTGGGCATTAACATCTTGCAAAGCCAGACTTTACAAACCTCTGTCAGGGAATTCGCCTTTAAGTACAAGTAAATCAGTACCAAGAGGCAATGCCAACTGGGAGCCAGTTAGTTTACTGGTCCCTTTAACAGACCAGTGTGGCCAGTAAAAAGCCTGATGGCTCTTAAAGAATGGCCAGATTATGGAGATCTAAATAAGGTAGTGTCCCCTATTCATGTGGCTGTGCCTAATATTGCCACTATATTACATAATTTGGCTAGGGTTCTAGAAACACAGGCTATACTGGACCTCACCAATGTCTTTTTTTGTTGTTGTTGTTCTCAATCCTTGCCCGAGGATATTTTCCCATTGATTTTTAGGGAGAGTGGAAGAGAGAGGGAAGGACAGAGAGAAATATCGATGTGAGAGAAACACATCGATTGGTTGCCTCCTGCACGAGCCCCGACCAGGGCCCAGGCTGGGGAGGAGCCTGCAACCAAGGCAAGTGCCCTTGACCAGAATCGCATCTGGGACCCTTTGGTCCGCATGCCAATGAGCCAAACTGGCGAGGGCTGGCCAATGTCTTTTTTAGCATGCCCCTGGCTGCTGGGTCCCAAGATCAATTTGCCTTTCCTGGGAGGGTCAACATGGACTGTCCCAGTGCTTCCTCCAGGCTCTCTACATAGCTCCACCACATCCAATGGATTGGTGACCATGGTTTGTCACTGCTTTCTTTCCCAACCCCAGTGAAATGGGCCTGTGACATTCATGACATAAATGTTAATCTGTTAAGATTTGCCAATGCTGCAGAAAATCCTGTGTGCTTTACTGGACCACCTGCAACAGAGATGATGGGCAGTGAATCCACAGAAAATTCAAAGTCCAGGCACTGCTCTAGAGTTCTTGGGAGTTGTATGGTTGGGTAAGATCCACACCGTCCCTGAGGCCGTCATAGATAAAGTACAAGCCTACCCCACACCAAAAACCGTGAGAGGTACTGGGATACTGGTAAACATTCATACCCCACTTAGTGCAATGCCTTTGCCCAGACTCCTGCGCTGAGTAAATGGCGTGACGACCCACAGCAGAGTCCAATGTCCAATGGCTCCCTGTCTTTAGAGATGCAACCACTATTAGGCCCATTGAGTATACAGACCCGCCAAAGGCCCTGCTCCCATTTCCATGTTGGCCCTGTAACCTGTCAAACAGGAACAGGGGACATCTGAGCTGGAGCCTGGTACACCAAATGCTTGAGCCAGGGTCATCTACCCACTTGGAGGGCAGTTGTTATCCAACCATCCACTGACACTATCTGGATAGGAACAGGAACGAACCACAGTAGCCAAGTGGTCCCTCCATGTTATTCACCTCTTTAAGCTGCCTGGTTAGTGATCACACATGAGCCCTGGCCACTAATCCTATGCACTGACAGTTGAGCTGTTTTAAAATGACTGAATCTATGGCTCTGACAATGGGAAAAGGAGGGGTGGATGATTATGAATAAACCTTTATGGGGGGCAAGAGATGTGGAAAAACATTTGGGCTCTCCTACAAGAGCGCGAGGCAGACCTCATTGTACTGGTATTCCATGTCCCTGCCCATAGGGTATCTCCACCCCCAGGTAACCAGGAAGCACAAGTCTTGGCAAAAATATGCACTTTAGCAACTGACCTGTCAGCTGACATGGCGGACTGGTTACACCAGAGGAGTGGGCACTACAGTGACTCAATAGCATGGCACATATTTAAGGAGGCAAGGCTGCCTTTAAAATATAGTATCTGGCCCTGGCCGGTGTTGCTCAGTATTCAGAGCATCAGTCCACACACTGAAGGGTCTCAAGTTCAATTTTTGGTCAAGGGCATGTACCTGGCTTGCAGGTTCTCTCCCCACCTCCGACTGGGGTGCATGCAAGAGCAAACCAGTCAATGCGTCGATGTTTCTCCCTCTTTCGCTCTCTCCCCCCGCTCTCTTTAACCCTCCCCTTCCCTTCTACTCTCTCTGAAAAGCAATGGAAAAAATATCCACAGGTGGGGATTAACGAGAAAATACAGTGATCTGGTTGATGCAGTTGTGTCCTACCCTGTTTTTTCCAACACCGCCCTGGACAACAACCACAAGAATCTAGGGCCATCCACTAAAGCCCTCAATGGATAAGGGACTGGCACACTGACTACACAGGCCCTCTCCCCTTGAATGAGGGCTCCAAATATGCTCTGGTGTGTGTCCACACTGACTGGTTTGACTCAGGCCCTCTCATGTGAGCGAGCTAATCAAGTTGCCGCTGTAAAGGGACTAGAAAAGTTAAGCACTATGTATGGGCACTCCCATCGAATACATAGGGTCAAATTTCAAAGGCCATGATGTACAGGAATGGGTACAAGAACAAAATATTAAATGGAAAGTACACCTCCCATAAAACCAGAGGCAGCCAAGCAGGTGGAATGAAACAAATGGTATCCTTAAACAACAGATAGTTAGTGATTACAAAACCTACTTTGGCTGGATGGGCAAAGATAAGGACCTTCCCAGGTGTTAACACATTTAAATGCTCAACCGTGGGGCCTATTGCCCCATATGCCAGATTAAGAACTCATGCTGAAACACCTAATACAGTAAACGCATGAAAAACAAAGGATGTAGCAATAGTCCTGATGCTTGAAATGGACCAACAGCTATGATACTAAGGACACTGAGCCCTACTATCCCTGGGAAGGGGACCACTTACTGGAATTTGCAGTGGGACGTCCCACCCAGATAGATCAGTTCCTTCACACCCACTGGTGGGGAGAAACCCCTCAACCTCGGGCAGGATCCTGTTATTCTAATGCAATCAGAACCTGTGGAGACACACTAGATATGGACTGAGCCATGTACCATTAAAACGGGAGAAAATAGGGGCCCTGGTCTGGTATATCCCCCCTATTCACCTCTTTACATCAGAGAGCACCTCCCCATGACAGATAGCACCACCTCCCCTGGCCAACATGTAGAGTTTATAGAGCCTGGCCAAGTTCCCAAGGCTGGGGCACATTAACATCTAAGTTCAGGCTAAAAGTATAATGCTTATAGAAGAAGACCTCCCAACTCAAGTCCCTACTAAATATTTGTCTTTCTGACCTTATACTTCTGCTATTCCTGTGGCATGGAGTTACAGCATTTTATTTTTAATACCAGATGAGTCTGCCAAATTCTCCTCTTTACTAGTACCCACATAAAAAACCAAGTGAACGCTTTAAGTGACCTACCCACAAGCTGAGGAGACTATTAACACATTGGCTTGAATCTTGGGGGGCATGGTAGAAAAAACTGTTACTAACACTTGGAGTATTTCTTTTAATTTGCCTTTTTTCTTGTATGTGGCTATATTGTGGCTGTAGGCTATGTCTCCAATGTGTCCAAATTGGCAACCAAGCAAGCTACTTCCATGTTAAAACCTTTGTTGACCACTTAGGGTACATCGTGGAAAAGGGATGCATGAGATTATAAGATCCAGCTTCGAGGAGTGGAGTGTGAAGGAGAGGCTGTCCTAAGGCATGGCCTGCTGCCTGACCTGTGAGCTGGAACCAAGATGAGGGGAGTTGGGGGGTGGGGAGGAGAGATTGCTTCTCTCAAACCTCCATTGGAAACTGTCTGCTCATAATCAATGTTTGCTCTGATATAAACCAGTACCCCTCCTTGCCTCCTACAACATGCTCGGACCTGGAACAAGCCATTGTCCTGACCTGGTCGAGCATGTGCTGTCCCATGGCACTCATGTGACTATCCCCCACTTCACCCTATGTAATTCTCTGGCACTTGCCAAGCAGTACAAGAATCCATTTCATCTTGCAGACACCCAGCACATGTTTTGTACGCAAGTTTCCCTTAATAAACTCTACTAATTACCAAACTGGAATGGTCAGCCTCTTTCTTTGGTCTTTTCCTGCCCCCTGCTTACAGAGGTAGATTTTCAGTCCCAGGACCTTCCTCTGGGTCTGCATGTACTAACAACATTGGGTAAAAAAATGTGCTCTTTATGAGATGGCCCTGCCATATCAAATGTGTTAGCTCTAATGGCCTCATTTTCAGTATTTAATGTCAGCTTCCTAAACATCTGTTGCTGCTAACTCAATAGAAACCACTGAGAGAGAAAAATGATCCCAAGTATCCCTACATTACTACCAAACTTCACATTCTTCATAACTACCTTTGCAAACCCACAAAGAGAATGTAGCAATCGACTTCTGAATACACATTAAAAATATATAGTAACAACTGCCCAATCAGTGGACATTCCAAGAATAAAAGAGAAAAAACCCTCATTTCTAAGAAATGAAGGTAAATAAACATCAGGTGTAAGAAATGAATGCCCTATCTTATAGATATATTACAGTAGTCTTACTGTTGGGAAATTTCCATATGTTGTGAAATAAAGACCGTACCTTCCCCTGGATTTGTCCACAAGATTTTCTGGAGAGACCCTTGAACCTGGTCTTTGGTGGTGGACAGACTGAGACTGGGATTCTGGGCTGTAATGATTTGATGTTTTAGTCCTCACAGGTGTAGACACCAAAGCAGATGGTGAATTTTGGAATGTTGAAGTGGAAGGCTGCTGGGGAGGCTGGGAGGAAACTTGATTTCTAGCAAAATCTTGTGTGATAATTTGCTGTGAATAAGAAAAAAAATTAATTAAATTCACTGAGTACTTGGGGAAAAAATGCAGCATTGAAAAACCTAGACATCATTACTGTGATTCTATGTGAAATGTGCCTTCTTTATGATAAAAATAAGGAAAATTAATAATAATAAAAAACTTACACAGATGTGATCAGCAAGTGTGATGAGTCTGTGGGTCCTGGGCACTTGCCCCTCAGCCTGTGAAGTGGGGGGCAGCTGCTGCTGCGGAGACGGTGACTCCTGCTGGGGTCGATAGTGATGTAATGGTCCTTCGTACTGTCTGGCTTCAGCTGATAAGGAAAGACAGATGTCTTACACCTTATCAAAGATCAAACAAAACTCAGAGGAACACTTAAAGGGATGTAGTACATATCTCTAAACAAAATTCATATCTTAATTTTGAAGAAAAATATTTAATTACTGAATAAATAAAGAATCTAGAGGACTAATATAAAATAAAAATTGAAATCGTAAGTGAGCAAAACAAAATTAATAACAACTATTTACTGTATCATTAAAATATAATAAGCAAATGAATTACCAAATAATAGCTTAAAATAGTTTTTCATTAATGTAGATTACTCTAAAACAAAACCAATAAAACAAATTTTTTCTTATCATGCTCTGGACAGACAACTAGAAGCAAATGATAAATGCAAATATGAAAACATAAACTGGTGGCTAAAAAAGACATACTTTCTGCTTGATTTGCCTTCACAACCTCTGGCTGATAGGCCTGTGGTTTCTCTGGAGGTGGTGCAGGGGAGCTGGCAGGGCTTATCACCTCAATAGCATCGCCAGGTGTTTCATACCGGTGAGAAGATACTTCAAGAAAAAAAAAAGAATCTTATTTTAAAACTAACCCTATGAAAAGTTTCAGAAGTCCAAGTTCTTCAAATCTATTTGCATATTTTCATTTTTCATTCTCAGAAATGTTCACCCAGATTAATGATAAAAAATAATGAGCTCAATGGACCATAATTGCTTCCTCAGTGTTCCTAATCTTGGTAGGAATTTTGGGCTCTAAGACCATTAGGTGAGGCAGAATAAATAACAGATTTGTGACATTCTCCTAGGAGCTGGAAAAGAAAATCACCAGAAACAAACACTCATTAGAACAAATTTAACAAATGAGAGAGAAGATCTCAACAGTTCACTGTTTCCAATAACTTTAATTCTGTGGGGCAGTCAGCTCAGCTTGTAGAAAAACTCTGAGGCTACAAAGCCGCTTCATGACCATGATTTTAAAGCTACAGATTAAGTAACATGATATACTTATTTTCTCAAATCACTGTAGTATTGTTGACAAAAATTACTCCTATTTTTTTGCACCATGTCACACTGTGAAGATGAACAGAAATGGCAGGGAAGGTGTGAAGGGAGGCCGATCACTCCCTTGGCAGAGAGCGAGCGTTTCCGCACTGGAGAAGTGTCCCTGCGATGTGGCTCCTCATCTATGCAGTAGGGGTGCAGGCAGCTTGTCGAGTCCTGCCATGGCCTCAGAGCTGAGAACGGGGGAGAGGCAGATGTGACCTCCTACTCGGGAACCTTCTGACTTCTGAGTGCTCTTGGCATCTGCATACCGTACCAAGGAACCTGAGAAAACTGCCAGAGGCCCAAAGGATGTATGATCCTGGAATGATCAGCAAATGTGACCAGTCAATGGGCCCTGGACACTGTACACAGATGGGAATGAATGCTCCTCCCAGGCCCCCGCCTGCTCCTCCAGTGCTCATCTGCAGCACAGCCCTTTCCTCTGACCCTTGCCAGGCCATGGGAGTTACAGTTGCCTAAGTGCCAGGATGCTCAGGAGAACAGGAACCTGGTAATTGGGATGAAAATTATCTTTGGGGAACAAAAATAAATCACTATACTTGCGACTTTTTATACACACTGGTACATATCACACGGTTTATGAGCCCACATCCTAACTCTGCTTACCACATCAAGCTAGTCAACAGAAACCTAATGCAACTGTGTCCACTTTGCTCTGAAAGCCTGAAAGGTGGGTGATGGTTGTGCTTCACCTGAAGAGGGGAGGCTCTGACAGAAAAACTGAAAGCCACACTGAATAACAATAGCGAGTGGGCTTCATGAAAGTAATTTACCTAATTAGAAAAAAACCAAAACAAAGCAAAGCAAAAAACACCACACTCAGAAACACCAACACTCAGAAAAGAAGCCAGACTTTCTATTTTCAGACCTTTTGAAAGTCAAACTCCCAGAGCGAGGTTTGGTTTGTGCGTAAACGGAAAAGAAGTTCCCCATGATTAGAGAACTGTGTGTGGTGGCATTCAAAAAGCCACAGGTGGTCACCACGTGGGCGGGGACTTCCCTCCAAAGGGCCTATTCGTGGAACTGCAGAGCTTCCTCAGCACGTACAATACTACTGTGTGAATTTCCCTAATCCCAGGCCAAAGGAAGTCTCTGTCTACACAACTACCAAACTGCCCCCATCTCTCCAAAAACTACAGGAATGGAGGAGATATTTACCCAAACCAATCAAAATCAGGCATGGAGGTAAAAATAACTGCACGCTGCATACTGATGCACCAGAAATCCTATTTTTCCCATTACCTCCAAATCTACTCAATTTCATTAATGAAAACAACAGAGAGATGGCTATATATGGTTAAATTCAAATATTTGCAGATGTTTGTGTAAATACCTGTTTGTTCCTTCAGGAATTTTATAAAGAATTTAGGCAATAGTTAAAAATAAATTTAAAGTAACTTATCCAGCATTTTACTGTAGATTTGTGAATTCTTACAGACCTACAAAGTAGACATCAAAGTGACCAGACTTCATCAAAATCCACTTGCAGCCTACCAAAGACCACTAAGGCGGCCTCCCTTTTAAGAGGCTTTGGGATATCAGCCTAAATACTGAGCCATATCCCAGAAAGCGCTGCTTGAGGAATTACGCCTCAGCAGCACAGAGCTGAATGACACATCTATCACCGTTCAGATGTCTGAAAATGTCAGTAAGCTCTGCCCTCGGCCTATCTACTTTCCAACCTTAATAAAGAGCACAATTTTCTCATGCAAGATAACTTGAAAGGTATCCATAAGAAATGCTGACATTTAAGTAACCATAAAAACAGGAGAAGAGACATCATTGCACTACTAACCCACAAAACCTTTCTATTACATTTACTATCAAGATCAGGATTTTCTTTATGCCATATTGTTCTGCGTTGCCTAAGGAATAAAGTAATCTTTACTCAGATATCACATTGCGAAACTCAGATGGAGATACATACAGCTACTAGAAGAGTCTGAGCTTTGAGAGCCACGTTCCCTCGCATCCTTGTCCGAGGCAATTTGCCGGGTGATGATCACGTCTATGAAGTTAGCTGCAGTAATGGTAGTCTTCCCTCGGGTCCTTAGCTCTTCCTCATATCTGGATTTTGGAGGAGGCCCTTTATCTTTCCCAGCCTCAGAACAAACTACTGAAGAGTGAGGCTGGGGCTTGCCACTTGGGAAGGCTGAAGGAGTGTACAGACACTGAACGGGTCTCTTCTCCACCTCCAGCGTTTTCTGCTCTAGCTGCTGCTGCTCACTACCTGCTGCTGACCTGCTTCTCAAATTTTCTTCTAACCTGGCGGCTTCATGCTTACTCTCTTTTGTTTTGGAAACATCCATCTGGGGGGCAGAGGCTGCAGCATCCACAAGAGCAGCCAGGGCATCTGCAGCAGTGTTGTAGCGGGAGGTGGGCAGGCCTTGGCTTAGCGAAGGGCCCCCCGCAGGCAGTGGCCTGTAAATAAAACCAAATACAGCTGTGAAGGGGGAGGCTCTGTACTGGGGGGGGGGGGGGGGAGGGGGAGGGGCGGGGGGGCAGGGGTGGTGTGCAGTGGGGAGATGGAAGGACAAACTGCAACAACAACAAATGTTTAGTGGGTAGTAAATCAGTACTAAAATTACTGCAATCACATACTAAAAAGTGTGTATGCAAGCAAGTGGTGTTTTTTGTTTTTTTATCAAAAAAACAAACAAAAACAAACCATACAAAACTTACATGATTCGTAGCTGAGCACTTGGATCCAAAGGTGTAATTACACTGGTTCCATTGGTTCCCTGGAAAACACTGGGTCTCTGCTGCAATATGGTCTCCTGAGCTCGTACTGAAGGGGACGGGGAGCGAACATATCCATGACTGCCAGGTCGGCCAGGCTGTTCTGAGCCTTCAGGGGGCAGAAAAAAACAACAAAAAAAGGCAAGTCATAAGGAAGAAGCTAGAGACAGCAACATTTAGGGACTGTTCATTTCATAATATTCCTAAATAGGTAAAAGGAACATGAGATAAGAAATTGATATCCCACCTTCTGGCCTTTGTAGAAACTTGTTCTATAAGAGTTTCTTAATAAAGATGCAAGAAAACCACACTAGTAACATGAAACAAAAGCACCAGCTATCATTTGTCCTTGCCATTTGTGACAAGTTTCTATCTTGATTCCAGAGAGAAACAAAAATAGCACTGATAGTGAAGTACAGATCAGGTGCATTCGTTTTTCAGCCTTTTCCTCAAACTCTGGTGTGTTTCTCATTTCCAAAATAAATCCGGTACAGCTTTCTAAGGATCATAATGAACGCAACATACTGCTGCTCCCCGGGTGTCAGGCAGTTTCATTCACCCAGCTCTTCCTGCCCCACTCCTTTCCTGCCCTCCACAAGTACCTGTTTCTCTCAGCAAGCCCTCTTTTTATTTTTTAATCCTCACCAGAGGATATGTTTTTACTGCTTTTTTAAAGAGAGAGAGACACACATCGATGTGAGGAACATCGATAAGTTGTTTTCTCGTACATGCCCTGACTGGGGATCAAACCCACAACCTTTCCGTGTAAAGGGCGATGTTCCAACAAAATGAGCCACTGGACAGAGCAGCAAGCCCTCTTTTGACATGAAATCATCTACACTGACCTTCCCAAAAGCGCAGCTCCACAAACTACACTTCTTCAATATTTGAGACTTTTTTTGTTCACCTAACCTTAGCTCTTGACTGGTCAAAACTATTTTACTCAGAAGCCCTCAAATTGCTGCTCTAATCACTTTCTTTTCTTCCACCTCTTGTTCTAAGCCCTCACTCTGACCTCCTTACTCTTTGTCCTCAGAAGAGCTAGCAGTCTCAGTATACACCCGTTCTCATAGCAGGTAGCACCTAGGGCAGCTTTTTTGGCAATTTTATCCCTTCTGACCACACATCAGCTCATGTGATTGTTTCTATAGGTTATATTCCCAGGAGTGGAATTACTATTTAAATGTTTATATCTCTGAAAAGGCTCTCCCCATCTGCACTGCCACTTATAATGTATGAGAACCAGTGTTTCTTCAGTCACTGCAACATAGGGCATTATCAACCTATGAACTATGGAGAACAAAAATGGTATTTTATTGTGTTAAATCTGCATGTTATCCATCAGTGGGACCACAGATACTTTTAAAATATAGTTCCTGCTGAGGTTATATATCACTTGTACTTGGCTTCCTATACATATATGTCTTCATATCTATGAACCTTTCACTTGGGCTGCTTCCAGCTCCAAGGAGCTCCCCAGCCAGTATCTTCAGGGCCAACTGTAGCCACCAGGAGCCAAATCAAAACACCTTCATCATGAAAACTTCGTTTTCCCGTTTAAAATTTATCTCGGCACCATTTCAACTTCTATAGCATTTTTAACTGTACACTTCCCGTAAGGTATGTAATTACTTTCTCTCTTATAATTCTTGTTTGTCAGAACCTTAGCATCCCCACGGTGTCAGACACAATGCCCCGTCGCAGTAGATTACAAACGAGCGTCCACAGAACGACAGAGCCACCCCACTCACTGGGCCGAAGGTAGAGGTCCGAGGAAGCTGCGGCGATCCGTTCCCGCTCCTTCTCCCGCTCCCTTTCCCGCTCCCTTTCCCGCTCTCTTTCAGCACTTGCAGCGGCTGCAAGGTGTGTTGAGTGTCCTGTAAAACACATAAATCTGCAACTTGAAGACAAAAATATTAACCTATCAGGTACAGTTCAATTTCAAAATTCTTAACTGAAATTTTTTCAAAATGTTTCATATTTAAAATGTAGGAAGTTCATTTTATTATTCTTAGACAATAAATGGAGCCTAACACAAGTTACTTTAGGATATTTCTAGAGTACCTATTGACAGGCAGGTAGCAATAGCAACTATTACTAAATATTAAATGAAAAACACAGACCAGATGGGGGAAAGTGCCCCAAATACCTCCAAAGGCTATGCTGTTAATCCTGCAGCGCATGGTCATATCAGAGAGGTATGTGAGTGTGTGGACTCTTACCTGGAGACATAGAAGCAGAGTTGTATGGCCTGGGAGGGAACGTAATCTGTGTACCAGGAATATAAGTGATTCTGTCCATGGGAGGAGTACTTGTTCCCCCTGGGTGAGGCACTAAAATTGCTGGAGGCATATTGGTCAGATCAATGATTCCTGCTCAAAAGACAAATACAACAAAATTATCTTAAGTATTATTCTAAAGATACAGAACTACACATGGCTTTGTTGTTGTTGTTTATCTCTATAACCCAATGATACACCGTGTTTAGTACAAATAAAGATGTTTAAGAACTTTATCACTTTGTAAGACTTTCTTTGAATCTAGAGACGGATATGAAATACTCTGCCCCACATGGACTTATGAGACAGAAAACTAGTAAAACAATGACTTCAATATATAGCACAATGACTTGGTTTACTTATTTCAGTGTTCACCAAAATACCCTATCTCAATACATTACTTTGCCTTCAAGGGCTAAAGGCTATAGAAAAAAGTAATGCCTTCTTTTCTTTCTTTTTTTTTTTGCATAGTTTATTCAACAAATTTTTTATTGAGTACCTAGGACACCATGGGTACACACAGTAAGTTCTATGAAATCTGAACTGCGAAGACACAGACCCCTTGTTGCTGGGTACGGGAGACCCAGCTGCTGCTCTCGTGGGGAGAGTCCTCTGGCCACATCTGGGCGCAAGTTCACTTGCATCTGCTGTGAGGTGATGTAGTCATTTAGGATTGTCTGTCTCGTGTTCTCCATTGCATAAAGCTGGTACTGACTTGGGTAGCCTGGCGTGGGGGAAAGCTGTCTCTGAAATAGGTAAGCAGCAGCAGCTGATTGAGAGAATGAGAGAAAGGCATTTCATTTAGTCTAAACATCATTCACAAAAAAGAGTAAGGAAACAACAGTCTATGGCGCTAATGCACACATGCATCATCTTTTATTTAGCATGGGATGGTGCTGAAGAGAGGAAGATGGATTCATTTTAGACCTTGATATATATATATATATCAGCAATATTTAATATACACATTCTAATGTCAGATGTAATGGAAAAGGGGAAAGAGAAACTAGACAAAATATGATTATTAACCTTTTACCAGTAGAAAAGGTGCTAAAAAAATTCCCAAGTAGTTTCAATCTTTGCCATGTACCTTTATTATATTTTCACCTGAAGTCTCTACTAGCTGTTTGAAAATAAAATTATTTTTAAAGTACTGATTGTCCAACATGACCAAATGGAGATGTGTGTGAAAACACTTTGTGACAAACAGTAACTTTACTTCTATGGGGGTGACAATGACTAGTCCATTACCATTTAATTAGTCCATGTGTTTAGGGAGAGATTAGCAAACTTTTCCTATAAAGGGCAGGTGTCAAAAATCTTATGATCTCTGCCATTGGAGCCACAAACAGAAACAAATGCATGTGGCTATGTGCTAATAAAGCTTTATTTATACCAACAGGCAGGATCAGAATTTTGTCCCCAGGCCATAGTTTGACAACCCTAGGCTAGAGAATGACACAAGATATTAGGAAGGGGTAGGTATGGTAAAAAGAAAAAGGAACTAACACCTCTATCCTCAAAACATTTGTAATCCAGCAAAAACTAAAATATGACAAGCAAATCAAAGTGCAATAAAATAAAGGATTGTAATAAACACTAAATAAAAGTATAAACATTCAACTTTTTCTGAAAGCTTGAGTAAACTACTATATATATATATTCATATTCTACCTAGAACAACATATGACAGGTTTTCTGGAATGTTTGCTTCCCATTCATCTAGAACTCCATAGCCAGGTAAGTCTGTCCACGGACTCCATGGGAACTTCTGTCTCAGTTCTGGACAGTCCCTAAGGGACTAGGAGTGGACTCCTCTGAAATATTCTCAGTGAACACTTTGATGGCAGTAATACAGCTTTCCAGTAAAATATTCCTACACATACTCTTAGAAAGCTTGGCACACTGGTAATGAAGATTGCTTCCTTAAGGCCAAGGTAAAACACAAATGTTCTGTGTCCCAATTTCAACTTGAATGATGTAACAAGCAAGAAGAGGTATGAGCAGAAAAACATTAGAGTTGAGTCTGAGCAGGCAAGAGGAGGAGGGAGTGGGGCCTGGGAGGACAGGGTGGAGCCCACACAGCAGGTGGGTCAGGACAGACTTTCCACCAACCTGCTGACTGTGCTCATGGGACTCCTTCCCTTTGCAGAGCAGCTGCCCCACTCCTGGCGCAGCATCACCGTGCCCAGTGCAGAAGGCTCTAGAAAACCGAGACACTTGCGCACCTACCAAATTTATATTCACCCACAGTCAGTCTGATCTTTTCAAAAGTTCCTTCTAGCTATACTTGCTACTATAATTATGTAACTTAATGAAATAATCTTTAAATGAGAGAAAAATGAAAAGAGTGGTTTCCTGGAAACTAACTATTTTGGGAAGAATCAATACAGAAGGTGAATAAAGTATGGACTAGACAATTTTAAAAGACCAGGGGAAAAATCTAGAAGCGTTCTGTATTTAGATTGATTTGAATGACTAAATTCTAACCTCACTTGAAAAACCAAACCTGGAAATGTAAGTGTTTACATAAGAAAGACAATGGTAAGGTTTCAGGTTTCATTAGTAGACCTGGCCTCAGATTAGAACACTGGTAAATGAATGTCTAAGTTGTAAATTAAAATGTTTAAGCTATGCCTGTGCCATTTAAAAATAATTCTTCATACACATTAAGCCACTTTTTCAATCAGCTTAAACAAATGCCATCAGATAAAAGGACTTTTGATATACCTATTACTTTTAGTTCTTTAAGGGGTACTGTAATATTTTGTTTTCTGACTTATATGCTGATAACATGGGGGTGGTACAGCTTGTGAAAATTCACAGAGCTGTAAACTAATGATATGTGCAACTGTCTGCATACTGTACTTTAATAAACAGAAGGTTTAAAAAGTCACACAGGTATATTATTTCTTTCCATAAATTAGCACTACCACTGTGCTTACCAGGATCCAGAGCCCTGTGAAACGGCATGGCTGGATCCAGGTGTGTGGGAAGATGGCTCCTATACACCTCTCCTGTGGTGCTGCCTCGATGATGGGGATCAAAAGGACTGTGGCTCACTACGGGGTCCACCCCAGGCACTGGAGACTTCGCTGGTATGCTTTCCCTCTGGGTAGGGGTCAGTGTCGATTTTCTTTCATGATTGATAGATTTGCTAGAAGAAAGCGTAACTGGAAAAAAGAGTCAACATCACAAATTCTTAAGAAAACTTGCTGAGTATGATATTTAACCCTTTCTCAACCAAATACAGACTACAGTCATATAATTTTGATCTTCCCTGTCCACTAAACATGCAACATTCAATCTTGCAAAATATGTAAATGTGAAGAACTAGCAGAAGATTTTGAGGTTTGCAGTTTACAAAATACCATGTGGGGGTGCGCATGTACAGTGCGATTGAAACTTTGTGGCCCATGCGCAGAAGTCTGTATTTTGTGGAAGAGCCGGTATTTTGTGGAAGAGCCACACTCAAGGGGCCAAAGAACCGCATGTGGCTCGCGAGCCGTGGTTTGCCGATCTGCAGTTTGCCGACCACTGGTCTAGGGAAAACCTCTGTATACAGTACAGAGGTACTAGCCTTGGTTTCAGGCATCCACTGGGGGTTTTGGAACATATTCCTTGCAGGTAAGGGGGAACCACTGTATTATTTTTGTTTGCTCTGTACTTGCAAAAGACTTTCTCATTACCACACCAACCTCCATCACACCCCTACTCTAGCCTCTTCTTGTAGAAATGTTACTCAGAGAGGTTAGAGGATCCCATCAATGCTTATATGCAAACACTTATTGGCCATCACCCTCAATTGTTTTAATAACATAGCAAAACACTGTGGTAGGTGATTTATAAGAAATATATATGTAGTCTTCATACATAGTTCCTAATTCATAGCTCCCAAACCCTTCGAATTTCCTAAGTATTAGAGGGACAAAGGTGTCTTGTTATGTTATGAGGTGGTGACTTAAAAGCACTCAGGAGAAGGGGATGACTGGCAGGAGAAGCAATCACGTGATTGGAGAGTTGGAACTTTCAGCCCTATTCCCTGACCTCCAGGGAGGCTGAAGGGTAAATCCAATTGTCAATGGCCAGTGATTTAATCAATCGTGCCTACAGAATAAAGCGTTCATAAAAAAGCTAAAGGACTGCGTTCAGAAAGCTTCCAGGTTGGTGGGCAATGGAGGTGCTGGGAGAGAGGCATGGAAGCGCCACACTCCTTATCACATACTTTGCCTATGTTTCTCTGACTTCTGTGAGTTTTAGAAATTAACTGAACCCAAGAAGGGGGCTGTGGGAACCTCTGATTTATTGCCAGTCAGTCAAAAGTACAGGTAACAATCTGGACTAGCGTTTGGGATGGTGTCCTTGGAACCTCCAGTCTGCAGCCAATTGATCAGAAGCAGAAGTGGGTGGGAAAGGAGGAAGGAGGGAAGGGGTCTTGTGGGCTGAACCCTTAGCCTGTGGAATCTGATGCTATCTCTGGGCACATAGTGTTGGAACGGAGTTGAATTCTTGGATACCCTGCTGATGTCTGAGAGTTGCTTGTTGGTGTGGAGACCCCCTCCACACACACACACCATGTTGGAAACTGGGTCTCAGAATACCCAAAAAACACACACAGAAAATAAATTTTATCATTTTAGCCATTTTAAAGGGGCAGTTCAGTGGCATTAATATATTCACAACGTTATGCAACCATCGGCACCATCTAATTATTACTTTGATAATATCAACTTGACCATGATCAAACAAATCTGGTCACAACCAAGAAACATACTCTGGTTCATTACATTCCCTTCCAAGCCTCAACTTGCTCAAATATAAAGTGCATTTTCCCTCCTCAAGGCAATTCTTTTTCAAAACTACAGCCAAAAGGTTTTGGATTCACCACCCCACTCAAGCAGGCACTTCCCTCTCTCCTCCCTCCATGCTACTACCACACCTCTCCCCACACCTAAAACACACTTCTTCACAACTCCCGCAGTGTCCAGCCCAGGACCTTCAGCCCTCACATGAGCCCTCAATTAATATGCACTTCAATACAATTTAAAATAAGTGGAAACACTTTTAAGAAGGCGTCAGATTGTTTTAGGGAGCACCTGACAAAAATCAATGTACCCACCAGTAACGAGAACAATAGTTCACATTTACTGAGTCCTTCAAACATGCCCAGCACTATTCTTTTAAAATTCTTTAAACATACGATCTAATTTTATCTATAAAGCAATCCAGTGAGGCAGATCTTAATACTATGTTACCATTGTATGGATGAGGAAACACAGGCACAGAAAAAGTAACTTGTCCAAGTTCATGCAGTAAGAACAACCTTAGTTCAAGCCTGAACAGTCTTGCTTCCCAGCCTGAACTTTCCTCTACCATACTGATTGCTGCTGAAGAAACAACTGTCAAAACTGACTTCCAGAAAAATTAGGATTAGCTGGAGGGGGTGGAGAGGACACTCTTAAGACTATCCTATTCTACAGCATTTGTGGACTCCATCACACTCTGCACGTGATTAATATATTGGGTATCTTACCCACAATTATGTCTACTTTTAATCTGGTAGCCCTCCATAGCCCTAACATCAAGCACAATTTAAAGATCCTGTGACAACGTAAAGCTAACAATTTCACATTTACTACTAGCCAGATGTGAAAAAGCGCAATAAAAATGATCAGACAAGGACACAAGAATAGCATACCATCAGAAGTTCTATTCATCATGGGTGAGCCTCTGGACATGGTGTTCTGATAACTCACAGGTGTCCGCCGTGCACTGGAGTCGTCATAAATCCCCGGACTCATCTGTGCTTTGGGAGCTTCATGAAGTGTTGACCTAAGAACTGAGGTGCCAGAGCTTACCACGGATGTATGCCGGGAACGCACTTGCTCGCCCGCTTTCACATCCTCGTATTTTCCCCGTTCTATCACTTTTATGTTCTCTGGCACAATTTCCAGTGGAGGCATTCCACGAGTTAGTTTGCTAGGTCCTGTGATTAAGGATTTGACATTGTGTTTGATAGCAGATTGACCTGAATTGTTGTCAAACTTTATTGGTGTACCCTAAAAGGAAAGAAACAAACATTACAGGTAGACCAAGGCACCTGAATATTTTCCCATCTAAGGTCTATGTTTGGCTCATGGAAATTATAGTTTGCTATAGTCTTTTTTCTTTTCAATTGCAGTTTACATTCAATATTATTTTGTATTAGTTTCAGGTGTACAGCATAATGATTAGACAACCACATACTTTACAAAGGGTCCCCTGATATTTCAAGTACCCACCTGGCACCATACATAATTATTATAATACTAGAGGCCCGGTGCACAAAAATCTGTGCACTAGGGGGGCAAGGGGGGTCCCTCAGCCCGTCCTGTGCCCTCTTGCAGTCTGGGACCCCTCGGGAGATAACGACCTGCTGGCTTAGGCCTGCTCCCGGGTGGCAGAGGGCAGGCCCAATCCCTAGGTGCAGCCCCTGATCGGGCTCAGAGCAGGGCCGATTGGGGAGTTGGGGTGCTGCCCCTGTCATGCACAGAGCAGGGCGGATCGGGAGGTTGCGATGCCACCCTCAGTCATGCTCAGGGTAGGGCTGATTGGGGGGCTGGGGCACTGCCCCGTCACACTCAAGGCAGTGTCGATGGGGAGGTTGCGGCGCCACCCCCTGTCACGCACAGAGCAGGGCCAATCCGGGGGTTGGGGTGCTGCCCCCTGTCACTCACAGAGCAGGGCCCATCAGGGGAGTTGGGGCACCGCCCCCTGTCACACACAGAGCAGGGCAGATCAGGGGGTTGGGGCACCGCACCCTGTCACACTCAGGGCAGGGCCGATGGGGAGGTTATGGCTCTAACCTGTCACACACAGAGCAGGGCCCGTGGGGGGTGGGGGGGGATTGGGGCGCCGCACCCTGTCACACACAGAGCCGCACGGCGATCAGGGGGTTGGGGAGCTCCCCCCTATCAGGCACAGAGTAGGGCTGATCAGGGGGTTGGGGAGCCTTCCCCTGTCAGGAACAGAGCAGGGCGGATAGGGAGGTTGTGGCCCCGCCCCCTGTCACACACAGAGCCGTAGGGTGATCAGGGGGTTTGGGCGCTACCCCGTCACACTGATCCCGGTGCCGGCAGGCCTCGCGGCTCTGCTGATCCCGGTGCTGGGAGGCATATTACCCTTTTACTATATAGGATAGAGGCCTGGTGCATGGGTGGGGCTGGCTGGTTTGCCCTGAAGGGTGTGCTGGACCAGGGTGGGGGTCCCCACTGGGGTGCCTAGCCAATCTGGGTGAGGGGCTGAGGGCTGTTTTCAGGCTGGGGGTGACGGAAGCTCCCAAACGCTCCTTTTTTTTTTTTTATTCTGGGCCAGCTTTAGCTCTGAGGCTCCAGCTCTTAGGCCTCGCTGCTGAAAGCAGGTATCTGGTTTGTTTCGGTTCTATAATCGAAACAATGTATAACTCCAGCTCTGAGATCCCGGCTCGCTGAAAGCAGGTTTCTGGGGTTTTGTTTATCTTCTTTATTTATTACAATGTTTCAAACTGCAGGCTCAGAGGCCGGCAAGGCAGGCGGGGAATGTTGGTCACTAAAGCAAGCAAGCCTCATGTTAGTTTCAAGCTGCCTGGCTGCCGGCCGCCATCTTGGCTGGCAGTTAATTTGCATATTGCCCTGATTAGCCAATGGGAAGGGTAGCGGTCGTACGCTAATTACCATGTTTCTCTTTTATTAGATAGGATTGCTGCCTATATTCCATATGCTATGCTTTACATCCCTGTGACTATTTTGTAACTACCAATTTGTACTTTTTAATCCCTTCACTTTTCATCCAGTCCCCCAACTCCCCTCCCCAGCTATTAACCCTGTTTCTTTTCTGTATCTGTAAGTTTGTTCTGTTTTGTTTGTTCCTTTATTTTATTTTTTAGATTCCACATATAAGTAAAATCATATGGTATTGGTCTGATTTGTTTCACTTAGCATAATACCCTCTAGGTCCATCCATGCTGTTGCAAATGATAAGATTTCATTTTTTTAATGGCTAAGAAATATTCCATTGTATATATGTATGAGTTTTCTTTTTAATTCTCATCCAAGGATATGTTTTTATTGATTTTTAAAGAGGAAGGAAGAGAAAGAGAAAGAAAAAGATCAATGTGAAAGAAAAACATACTAAAACCTAGGTATGTGCCCTGATTGGGAATCAACCAACAACCTTTTGGAAAACGGGATGTTCCAAGTAACTGAGCCACCATCTATTAAAGGGCACTTGGGCTGCTTCATCTTGGCTATTGTATATAATATAGTTCAATGAATATAGGGGTGCACATATTCTTTCAAATTTGTGTTTAGGATTTAGTAATCTTTATTGTCTGTGTGCATGTCTCGATCAAAAGCCCATGGATCCTGAGTTACATACTTTCCCACATTATACACAGCACACTATGAACACAATAAAAACTAATGATAAAGCATACATAAAACTTTCAAGCTTACTTCCAAGAGACCTGACCTCAAAAGGACTACTTATTAAGTTGAACTTTTTTAAATGCTTCATAAATATTACAGTCTAAAGTGGAATGATTGGCAAAAAGAACCACAATCCAGTTACCTGAGAGATGGAACCCTCAATTATTGGCCTTGTGCTTTGGACCACTTCTGGAGTTTTCCGGCTTTCCTGAGTTAAAATATCTTGTCGTGGAATCTCATGAATGGAACGCCCCATTTCTTTGATGGTGGTAATGCCATCATATGGTTTTCCTTTGGTAATGGCACCTTCAAATGCTCGTATGGGAGGACTCTCCCTTTTAATTTGTTTGGGATATTTAAGGCCATCTTCAAAGCTTTCAGTTGTTGCTCTTGGTGTGCCTTCAAATAAGAATTCAAGAAACATACTTATTAAAACAATGCCCATGGTTGCATAAAAATGCCACTGAACTGTACACTTAATTGTTTAAATGGTAAATATTGTTACGATTTTACAATTAAAAAATATTAATGCCTTGTCATCTTGCAGTTTCTAATCAATTTTCTGTTTATAACAGATCTTTAAATATTCATCAGTCATTTTTCAGGGTTGCAAAATTTCATACATCATTCATCACAATACAGATCAGAATGGTTATTACATAACCAAGATATCTCTACATTTAAAAAAAAGATTAAATATCTAATATTTCAAAGGGGAAAATATCCTGAAAAACATGTTTCACATACTGCAAATTAATCTCAAACTAGTATGACAGTGAGGGAGTCACAGCAAACAAGCAAAATGTTTACCCTGCATTATGGAACCAGAGAGCACAGTCCTTTCTTTGAGGTCAGAATGAGGGCTCCCCCTGGGCAATGCTCGGCATATCAGTCCTTCAAAACAAGAAAGCAATTCAAGTATTAAACACAATGTGTATGTCAATCCACATGTACTTATACTGTCCTTAGAGTATATGTTTTTGATAAAAGCTCTATGGAGAAAGGGGTATCATTGTAAACTATGTATGGTGCCAGGTGGGCACTAGACTTATCTGGGGGATAACTTTGTAGATTATATAAATGTCTAAGCATTATGCTGCACATCTGAAACTAATATGACATTGAATATCAACTATATTGAAAAAAAAGGGGGGATATTTTAAATTTGTGACCTATTCAGAAGCATGTCATGGAATAAAAGTTGGAAGTACCACTATTCCTTTTTAAATCTTTTCCTAATAGAAAATGGGCACAAAAGACATCTATTAGAGGTCAAAAAGAAAAGAAAGACACTTTCAAAGCTAAACCTAAAATCCTAATGCTTCTTTATCAAGGTGAGAGAAAATACAAAGGGACTGAAAATCATGTTAACTCTGAAATACATCTGTGAGAAAGAGAAAACATGAAAAATAGATAACTCGAAAGTATATAAAACAGTAAATGAAACATGCAAATCAAAATTAAAGCGTTATAAATAAGCTCTCAATAAGCTTCATGTTATATGTGTACAGGGTGGGGCAAAAATAGGTTTACAGTTGTTCATATGGAAAATAATGCAATAATTAATAAATAATACAAGAATAAATTCTTTTTCACATACAACTTTGTCCCACCTTGTATTGCTGATAAGTCGAGGGGTCCTTACCCTGTTTTGAGTATTTCATCCCAAGTAAAATTAAACAGTTGACGCAGGTTAAGAGTTCAAGAAAGTGAGTCATTAAGAAAAAAACCCAGCCTGGCCGTGGTTGCTCAGTGGTTGAGCATCAACCTATGAATCAGGAGGTCACGGTTTGATTCCTGGTCAGGGCACATGCCCTGGTTGCGGGCCCCATCCCCAGTGTGGACCATGCAGGAGGCAGCCGATCAATGATTCTTTCCCATCACTGATGTTTCTTTCTCTCTCTCCCTCTCCCTTCATCTCTGAACTCAATAAAAATATATTTAAAACAAAACCAAACCATACTATCATTTACTGAATGCATATCATAAGATCAGCACAGGATGGATGCCTGTCTCTAACAATGGTAGGGTACAATCCCCTAATTGACAGAAGAGAAAAGAGGTTCAGAGAAGGGGAAGCTGGGATTCAAATACATGTCTTTGCTCTATTCATTACACCACTTTATCTGCCTCGCAATACAAAGTTCTAATGAATTTTACATTTTTAAATTCATTTATCTCAAACAGAAAAAAATCTACAAATTATATGAGGATTTTTATAGTCACCTACAATGTGACCAATTATGTTTAATTTTTACTTCCCTCCACTGTCATGTAGCACCTGATTTGTATGTCAATATGAATAGGAAGTTAATTTCATATTAATACAGCATCTATTTTATACAGTATACATATTAGTAATATACAACCTAACCCAACAATGCACATTTACTAGACCAAATTAAATGTATCTAAATGCTGTTCTGGAAATAAGATTTTACCCTCTAATGGTGCTGACACGGGAGACTCCCTCATTGACAACCCTTGCTTTATATTTCCTTCCACTGATTCATAGCTTCTTTTCAAACTGATTTCATGAGCTGTTCTTGGACTCCTTGTCCCTTCTCGGGCATTCTTAATGTCTGCAAAATATAGGAAAAAGAATTGCTCAGACAGAGCTCAAGGTCCATTGTACAGTAAGAAAGTTATTATAATTTCATAGTCTATCTTATAAAAATAATAATATAAAAACTAGTCTTAACCAACAATATACATCTGTGCAAATGATATTTATAAAAATGTTTTTGGCCATTCAAATATATTTATTGAGTTCAGGCTTACAGATAAGGTTAACAAATTAAGTCCCTTTGTCCATGAAACTTACTCAATAGTAGCAGATACAGATAAGTTACTAGGTAATTACTACAGAGTATAAGTAGTACTATGAAAGAGAAGTACAATGTGCTATGAGAATGCTGGAAGGGAAACCTAACACTTAAAGGTATAGGTAAGACTGCCTAGAAAAAGTAATGTTTAAGCTGAGAACTGAATGACAAAAGTTGCTTAAGTCAAAAGTAAAGGGAGAGCCCTGGCTGGTGTGGTTCAGTGGTTGGAGTGTCAACCTGCACACAGAGCGTCTCGGGTTTCATTCCCGGTCAAGGGAACATACCTGGGTTGCAGGTTCCATCCCAGGCCCAGTCGGGGCGCACGCGGGAGGCAACCAATCGATGTGTCTCTCTCACATAGATGTTTTTCTCTATCTGTCTCTATCTCCTTCCCCCACTCCCTTCCTTCCATGCTCTCTCTAATAAAATAAAATAAAATCATTGGGAAAAATATCCTTGGGTGAGGATTAACAACAACAAAAGAGGTGGCACAGGCCAAGGGAACAATGAACACAAAATCCCGAGGGCAAGACAGAGTATGATACATTAAAAGAACTTAAATTCAGCCCTGGCTGGGTAGCTCAGTTGGTTAGAGCATCATCCAGATACACCAAGGTTGGGGGTTCGATTTCTAATCAGGGCACACACAAGAAGCAACCAATGAATGCATAAATAAGTAGAATAACAAATCAATGTCTCTGTCTCTTCCCACTCCCTTCCTCTCTCTCTTTCTCTTAAAAAAAAGGAGGGGGGGACTTAAACTCAGTTAATGGCCAATGTATAGAGTGAAGCTGGGAAGAAGAGTGCAGGGGGAGTAACTGCAAAGGGCCTAAGGGGAAAAGTGAGAAGGGAATAACCTGAAGAGATAAGCTGGAAGCAGAACATGGAAGGGTGATTAAGCCAAGGTAAGGGATTTATGATGACCTTAAAGGCAATGGAGAATCCAGCAGGAAGTGACATGATGTACAGTTCTGACTATGGGTTAAAACTGAAGGCAGGGAGATCAGTTAGGCAGCTACTTAGCCATCCAGATGACAGATGACGGTAACAGTGGGGAATAAAATGAAATGGACAGATTCCAGAGACTTTAAGGAAGAGAAGAGAAACAACTTTGTGACTGGTTGGTTGGATGTGGAAAGCTTCAAACGGAGGAGTCAAAGATCACGTTCAGATTTCTGTCTTAGACAAGGTACATTAATTTTCTTGCCCCAGAAACAAAATGTAAACCAATATATGCCAGAATGTTAAAGCAACAAAGGAGGAAGGAAATAAGAAAGTTACCATATACCTTGTGTCAGGCACTGTGTGCTCACATACTTTATTTCTTTATATTTGAAGAGAAAGGTAAAGCATGACTAGTGACCACTCAGGTCACAAAAGCAATTGCAAATGAGAACTCAAATCTAGCTCATCACCTGGCTTTTATAAAAAGAACTGAGTCATTCTTATAAAATCATAACACTGGGAAAATATAACTTAACAATACATCTAAAGAATTATTTTCTTATAGACATTAAAATAGTTATATTTAAGGAGAATTTAAATTCAATATTCTTCCAGGATCATCAGACTATCATCTACTCCCGAATGCTTAACTCATAAAATAGGAATCGCTTTAAAATGAATGTGGTTCTATTAAAGATAACAAAGAGCCTTTTCCTAGGCTAAATCAACAAATTAGAGTTGATGTTAGCTACACTTATGTGACACTTACTATGAGGTTTGCACTGTTCATCACTTTTCATTGACTGTTTCAGTTAATTTTTCATAAACATTTCATGAGAAGGTACTATTAACCCCTTTTACACAGAGGAAACTTGTGCTCAGGGAAGGGAAACTGACTTCCCTAAAGCAAGTATGTGGAGCATCAGAGGCCATGTTTGTAGTCACATGTTGTAGTATTGGCTTCATTGTATAGACATAATACTTACTATCATAAGATAAGATGTGTCCACTTTTGCCTTCATAAATAACATGGCCTTTGGATGCAGCTTCCTCTCTGCCTTTCTCAGGACTGCTCTCTTCAGTTATTCTAGAAATGGGCCCCTTCACCAAAGCCTCAGTTGGTATGCCAGCCTGGGACAGAGCTGGAGTACCCTGCCATCAAATCAAACACAAGTACCAGAAAAGTCACTCAAGTTTAGTGGAAATGCAAGATACCTAAAATTTAATCTACCACACTGAGAGTCAAACCAACCCATATTTCCAAAGAAGAAAAAATGAGCACATGAGAGAAAATCAGACATTAAGTTTTTATAAACATAAAAAAATACTATATATCTTTATCCTTGAACACTGACACAAAAAACCTCTTAAAATGTTGATAAATATGAGTTGAACCAGCTTTCTTCGACAGTGTGAAGTTAAACCTTTATAAAGGCACTTAACTGGAGAAAGAAAAAAACTGTGTTAAGGCCTAAAATCATGCAAAATTTATTAAGTTTCTTCAAAATTTCTAATAAAAATAAGATAAAAATAATAAAAATAAGATAAATTAAGCTGTAACTTTCAGAATACCACAACTTTCTCTTATAATGTGGTAAGAGGAATAAAGAACTTTCAATTCCCAAACTTCTCCTGGGTTAGACCCCTAGTCATCAGTAAGAGAAAAGGAAGAAAAATTCAGATGTCTCCATTTTGTGATATGCAGTCAAATGCTCTACCCCTGAGCTATACCCCCTCTATTTTGTGATATGGATTCAGTTTAGGTCCTATCATCTTTTGGATTGCCTATGACCATGGTTCTTTTTACCTTTCCTTTGAACAATAAACCCTTCCTTCTAGGAAAATCATTCATGAAATCTAATATGTAAAGTACTTGGCACAAGTGAACTGCTGGGGATGAAATGGAAGTGGAAGGGCCAGGCCTAGCTCACTCACACATTTTGAGTTCTCAAAATTCTAGACAGCACAATTTGAAATGACATGCTTACAGCAGGAAGAATAATGAGACCAATACATTTCCTCATTTAGCCATTAAGTGAGCTCAGTAGCAAACATCTGGAAGTTCTTCATACCTACTTTGAAAGTGCCCATGTCAGACTGATTTAAAAATAAACAGATAAAGCCTAGCCTCATTTGATATAGTTCATTCTGTCTTCCTACCCGCAGTTTGGATACGAGAGTGAAAATGAAGAAAAAAAAAAATATGCATAGGCCATTTACTTTTCTTCTGTTTATATTAAAGTATTTGCTTATTCTACAAACTAATTTCAGGGGAACATATATTTTGGTCAAATGTGAAAGGAGAGATCTGAATTGTATGTAACTTTCTAGATTACTATATGCTATCTCCTATAAACCAGCGGTTGCCAACCTTTCGGACCTCACGGACCACCAGTGGTCCAGAGACCACTGGTTGGCGACCACTGCTATAAACCATGTCTTAAGGAGGAATCACTGGGAGATCTTATTAAATGGAGTATCTGATTCAATAGGTCTAAAGTGGGGACTGAAAATTCTGCATAATTTAACAAGCTCCCAGGTGATGCTGATGCTCTGGGACACAAACCATACTTGGTCAGCAAGGTCCAAGAGCATGGGTCTCAAATGGGCATGCAGCAGAATCACCGGAGGGCTGAAAAACCCAGTTTGGCCCTAACCGGTTTGGCTCAGCAGATAGAGCATCAGCCTGCGGTCTCAAGGGTCCCAGGTTTGATTCCGGTCAAGGGCATGTACCTTGGTTGCAGGCATATACCCAGTAGGGGGTGTGCAGGAGGCAGCTGATCAATGTTTCTCTCTCATCGATGTTTCTAACTCTCTATCCCTCTCCCTTTCTCTCTGTAAAAAAATCAATAAAATATATTTTAAAAAAAAACCCAAACAAACAAACAAACAAACAAAAAAAACCCAGTTTGCTGGGTCTCCTCCCCATGGATGAGATTTCAGTACATCTGGGGTGGGGCCTCATTTATATGTCCAACAATTTCTCAGGAGACACTGATGCTGCTGATCTAGGGACCACACTTTAACAACCACTGTCCTAGGAAACAGGAACAAAGGACAAGGAGGAGGAATAGAACAGAAAACCTGTGATAGGTGCAATGTGCAAAATACAGAACTCTGTCTATAATAATTTCCCAACATAGAATTTTCCATTCCCAGATTTATATTAATAAAGAGGCTAAGGAGTAAAAAAAATAAAAAATTAAAAAAAAAGAGGCTAAGGAGTGTTTTACATTTCAAACTAAAATTAACATTTAAGTGAGGAAAATACCTTTTAGTACTCAAAATTGGCAATTTATTTAGCCGAAAATTAGAAGAAGATACTTGATTTTTGGTGCTTTTGTCAATGCCATCCATATTTCCTAGTTTAGCATTAAGATTCTAGCAAGGCAGCTTACATAGTAAGATTACAAACCTTTCAAATGAACCACAGCTTATAGTCAAAATAATCACATTAATGACTTTACGCAGACAGTTTATGGATCTGGGATTTATCATCACTGAAACCCAGTCCCAATACCCAGAACAATGAACAACTTAATCACAAAGCTATACAGCTGGACAGCCAAAGCTCTTGAGACTTTTCCTCCAGGAATGATCGTAACTAACCTGAGTGATAGAGCCCCGTAGTGATGGGATGCTTTCCACAGAAATTTTGCTTGTTGGAGTACCCCGGGTGATACTTCCTTCTTGAGTGGCTCCTGTGGTACCTGAATAACAACAAAATCATTAGCAATGTATATCCTCTACAGCAAAGAAAACACACAAACATCACCCCATACTTGGGAGAGGGATAAGAGAAGGAAATAGCAGCACACAAAAAAATTTTTTGTTTTCTTGAAATGTACTTTTAAAGTAATATTGCACTTATTACAAAGGACTGCTGAAATATGGAATTTCAAAGTTCTTAAGTCATTCTTATATGGAAAGAAAACTTAAAGTTAGTATTTAAAGGCTCTAACTTAAAAACCCACCATTAAAACATATCGATTACTTACTTTAATAAATTAATTGGGGACAAAAGTTTAATATTTCTGCCGAACAGCATATTTTTACCTCTGACCACTCCTTCATGTTGTGCCCTGACCAATAAACCCTCAGGTTGTGAGTTTTGGCTTCGGGGAGAAAATTCTTCCTGCTTGATATAGGGCACAGTAGCTATGGACCAAAGCAAAAGAAAAATGTAGAGATCAACTGCTGAGTTACTGACTATGATGCTATAAAGGCAGAAACATGATGAACAGTTACTCACTGACCTGCTTTGGCAGATTCCTGTTGCCGTGGTAGTCCAAGAGAGATAGAGCCCACTGAGGGCTTAGTGGTTTCTTGAGGGTAGGAAGCCTGATTATGAGAAGTCAAATAAGTGCCAGGTGTTCCCTAAAAATAATTTTAAAAGTCCAAAATAACAGTGTCTTTTCACAAGGTCAAGTACAAAGTTAATGTTCACATTTCTGTTTATAAAAATTTATACCCCCAATGCTCAAATATTAAAATAGATATTTATAAAGCAAGAAAATCCTTATATGGCCAAGTAATCTATGCTTACATGGTCAATTAATTAAATGTTAACTAATACAAAATTAATAAAATGGTCAAATTTTAAAATATCTACACTCACATGGTAAATTCATTTATGCTTACATGGTCAATTAAGCAGAGATGAAGGAGGCAGGAATATACAATGGGGAAAAGAGTTTCTTTGTAAATTGAGCATATACATGCAAAGAAAAATAAGAAGCTGACTACTTTCTTACATCAAATACAATAATAAACTCAAAATAAATTAGTCCTTTGTAGCCATAAGTGTCTATAGACGCAAGAGGCAGACCGTCCCCACACACTACGCGCGTCTATCACCGCAAACCTAGCATATCAACTCTGGTCACCCAATTTTAAAATCAGATTTGTTAGGGACATCTCTGGGTTTGTAGAGAAAATTATGGTAACTTAAATTCGTAAATATTCCAGCACATATGGAAGAAATGGGCATGGTTTCTGTTTTGGACACGTGGCAGTTAACTGGTTAAAGACTTAAATATAAGACTGAAACCATAAAACTCCTAGAAGAAACCATAGGCAGTAAATTTTTTTTATTTTATTCTTAGCAATATATTTTTGAATATGTCTCCTCAGGCAAGGCAACAAAAGCAAAAATAAACAACTGGGACTATATCAAACTAAAAAGCTTTTACAGAACAAGGGAAATCAACAAAACATCAAAAAAGGCAACCTAGCTAACAGAGAATTGTTGTCCATTCTAGAACTTCTATAACCTAGTAACAAAAAGACCAAATAAAACTTGTTAAGACTTAAACAGTCACATCACAATCAGATATGCAAAGAGCCAATAAGTATATCAAAAAGTGCTCAACCTCATTTGTTGCCAGAGAAATGCAAAATAAAACTACAAAAACATTACACACCCCATAGATTACATATACCCAGCAATTCCACTGTCAGAATTATACAAAATAAATGAAAACTTATGCCTACAAAAAGCCCAGAAAAAATGTTCCTATCTGTTGTATTCACAGTAGCCATAAACTAGAACAGTTCAGGTTTTCATCAGCAAGGAAATGGACAACAAACTGGTATGCTCATACAATGGAGTAGTCAGCAATAAAAAGGAAGAAACTACTGAATATACAAAAACCTGGATAAATTCCTAAAACCACTATGCTAAGTTAAAGACAGACACAGTACACACTGTGTAATTCCATTTATATGAAGTTCTGGAAAAGGCAAAACTAATCTATAACAATAGAAAGCAGAACAGTGGTTGCTTCAGGCATTGGAAAAGGAGACTGCTCAGAAAAGGGCAAGAGAAAATATTCTGAAGTGACAAAATTGCTCTATAACCTTAGCATACGTAAACAGAATCTTTAAAAGTAACATTTTACTGTCGCTGGCTGTGCACGACAGTAAAAACTGAGTGAGCCATTAAGATCAGACCATGTTAAAAAAAAGAAAGATATATATTGGCCAAAGTCAGAATAAACTAAGGCTTGCCCATTATCTAAGATTTAACATGTAGAGCCTTTACAATAGTTAGTCAACAGATATTCTAGTTACTTGACAACACTCCATTTTCACTTCCATTACACTAGGCTTCAGAGCACACATGCCTTTTGTAAGTTAAACCAGACAGTGTGCCAGAGCCCACGATCTGGGCCTGTAACTCACATAAACTTCCTGGGCATGGCATGGAGTACAGTGATTGCTGCATTTTCTGGTCATATATAAACAGATTTTTATTTATTAGGATTTTGACAGATCAGTATGAGGAGGGAAAATTTTTACCAAAGCCATATGCACCAGGAAAAGCTACTGGGAAGAGAAGCCATTTTACCTGTGAGATGGAGCCTCCCAGTATAAAAGATGGTTTTTCTGAAGCCACTGAGGTTTTGGATGACGGGATGAGAGGAGGAGGTGGCCTAGTGGGTCGCGTTGTTGGAAGCCGAACCCCTTCAGGGAGATTAGTTATCACGTGATGTGGAGTAGGCTGGAGGACTTTTAAAAGGAAGAAAACAATGATTTAAAATAGTCAATTTGCCAGTCTGCAACATTTTACCTATCACAGTCATTCCTAAATTTTTGAATCAAAAATTAGAATATAAGGGCAAGATGAAGCTGAGGATGAACATTTCTATTTTAAACTTCCCTGTCACTTTAATTAAACCTGTATACACATTCAGGTCACTAATGGTATTTGTGAGGTTGAAATATTCAACTCCCCATCAAACCAGAGCTTCCAAGTAAATGTTCATTTCAAACTATTTCTGTGTAGCATATGTAGACAGAATCTTTAATAATTTTTTCTATCACTCTTTGGACCTCACAATGGAGGTGAGATAAAAGAGTGCTTTTTAGGGATAGCTGATATTACAACTTTGGAGAAGATACTGACATGATTGACAACTAATTATATAATCTCTATGCACCTCTCGTAAGTTGAGAAACATTTACTGATTCTAGCTCTCTCAGACTCTTGAATTTCTGCGATAGGTGGGGGAGAATGGAGATCTCAAGTTTTTTACAAAGTACATGTACTCTTAAGAGAAAAGCCAGTCAAATGTCACAGTATACATGTGCCAACATAAATTTCCCAGTGGCCCAGTGAATCTCAACTGAATATAACTAACTAGAGGCCTGGTGCATGGATTTGTGCACATTGAAAGGTAATTATTTTGAAGGTGTTTGGCAGGGTGGGCCTGGGCAAGAGCGGCTGGACACACCCTGGAGCCAACCTCTGGTGGTCCCTCCCAGGCTGGCCACACCTGGGGTGGTGTCTCTGGAGTGAGCAGGGTCCCTCCGGCAGGTAAGTTCCCTTGACCTGGCCTGAAGGGATAGGGCAGAAACCGGCAGTCTGACATTCCCTGAGGGGTCCCGGATTGCGAGAGGGCACTCTGCAAAGTTGCTGTTGCTCCGCAGCTCCTGCATTGAGCATCTGACCCTTGGTGGTCAGTGCACGTCATAGCTACTGGTGGCTCGGCCGGTTGGCTGGTCACTTAGACTTTTATATATTAGAGGCCCAGTGCACAAAATTTGTGCATGGGGGGCGAGGGGGGGGGAGGGGGTGGCGCGGAGGAACCCTCAGCCCAGCCTGCACCCTCTCCAATCTGGGATCCCTCTCACAATCCAAGACTGCTGGCTCCCAATCGCTTGCCTACCTATCTGCCTGCCTGATTGCCCCTAACCACTTCTGCCTGCCAGCCTGATCACCCCCTAACCACTTCCCTACCAGCCTGATTGACACCGAACTACTCCCCTGCCGGCCAGATCGCCCCCAAGTGCCCTCCCCTGCTGGCCCGGTCACCCCCAACTGCCCTCCCCTGCAGGCCATCTTGTGGCCACATGGAGGCGGCCATCTTTGACCACATGGAGCGGCCATCTTGTGTTGGAGTGATGGTCAATTTGCATACTGGTCATGACCAATTAGCATATCTGGTCATGACTAATGAGCATATCTGGGCTAATTAACATATCCCTCTCTTATTATATAGGAATAGATGATGGAATGCAGAAAAACAAAGTAATTTTGAAAAGGCAAGGACATACCCTGGAACAGCACTTCATTGACAAGATTAAACCACCCATGTCTAACATCAGTAGGTAGATGGCCAGTAGCCACTGTACTGAGGAACGATATTTGTTTACCTGGTGGGACACTTACAGGGAGCTGCCCTCCTACCGGGCTGTGGAGCGGCTTTACTGAACTCTCTCGGAGAGAACCTACGGGGTGGTGCTGACCATGCTCCAGTATTGTACACACATGCTTCCTGCTCTAGAGCACGTCTGACCTCAGCATAAGGCATAGAGGCAACTGATTTTCCTATGAAAGTTAAAGTTATCAAAATAAGGGAAGAACCACAAATTGAAATAGTAAATGTGAAAGAACCAAGCCCACACCATCCAGGGCTAATGTCAACCGTATGCTAATGTCAAGGTCTAAATAAAATTCCTCCAGAGAGGTTAAGAAACCCTATAAATCTAAATCTTCTGTGTGCATACACCATCACTATGACCTAATAAAATCCTCAAAAATTCAATTACTTTTTTCCCTGTAAAAGGAAAAAAACCTTCTCTTTACTCTGACTGGGAAACAGGCAAACATCAGATTATCTAGCCATTCTGTAAATTCAAGTCTGGCCTGAATCAGAGGTCAGATATCTGAGGATTCCAAATCTTATAATTAGCCCATTTAAGCCCACTGCTTAATCTGCAGAGCAATAAATGTTATAGGAAATGAAAGATGCTTTTCAAAAGGTGCAGTCAAACTAACCCAAGAAACAGGCTTATAAAATTATAAATTTTACTGCAATAATGCTAATGAAAATTACTCTACATAATTTATTTCCACATAAAGTATAAAAAAAACTTTAAGCATTTTAAGGATAGCCCTGGCCGGGTAGTTCAGTTGGTTACAGCATCACCCTGATACACTAAGGTTGCGGGTTCAATTTCCAGTCAGTGCACATATATCAACCAATGAATGCATAAATTAAGTGGAACAGCAAATCGATGTTTCTCGCTCTCTCTCTTACCCCTTCCTCTCTAAAATCAATAAATTTAAATTTTAAAAAAGGTAATACCGGTTAAAAAAATAAAGTTCATATCAGATATGAGTTATATTAAGACTTAAAATATATATGTATATATTATATACAAATTTTATTAAGATGAAATCAACACATTGTAATTTTGGAAAATCAGAAAAGCACAAAGAAGAAAGTGAAATCACTCATAACCCAAATCAGTTAGATTGTAGCATTTTAATGTCTGCCAGAATAAATTCCTTTTCATTCATTATTCTTTTGCTTAGCTAGTCTTAGTCATTTATTTTTCCAGATAAGCCTAAATTTAAAGTCATTCTGAGTAGGTCCTCCCCAGAGTATCACTGGAACTTTCACTGGACTTGCATTAAATTTATGAATATAGAAGACTTGACATTTTACAATGAGTTTTCAAATTAAGAAACCTATATATTTTCATATAGTTCTTAAAAATCCTTTGATAAAAATTACTTACAGAGATTTTATATTTTGTTGCTAGGAAAACCATCTTCTTCATATGTGAGTTTATATAGATAGTAGAGGCCTGGTGCACAAAATTCATGTACCGGGAGGGGGGGCCCCTCAGCCCGGCCTGCACCTTCTTGCAATCTGGGACCCCTCGGGGAATGTCCGCCTACCGTATTGTATGCAGGGATTGGGCCTAAACTGGCAGCCAAACATCCCTCTCGCAATCCGGGACTGCTGGCTCCTAACCACTCGCCTGCTAGCCTGAATGAACCTAACCACTCTCTTTGCCTGCCTGATCACCACTAACCACTCGCCTACCTGCCTGATTGCCCCAACTGCCTCGGCCTGCCTGCCTGATCACCCCTAACCACTCTACCTGCCTGCCTGATGCCCCTAACTGCTTGCCTGCCTGCCTGATCGCCCCTAACCACCTCTGCTTCAGCCCTCGCACCTGGGACCCAGGCTTCCCTCCTCCGGTCTGCTGCAGGCACCTGGGACCCATGCCAGCTTTGCCCAGGCCGGCCACAGGCACCCGGGACCCAAGCTGGCTTCATCTGGGCAGGCACCAGGACCACGGGTGGCTTCCCTGCCTCCAGGGCAGGTTCTCCTGGACCAGGCCCTGGCTTTATCCAGGACGTCGTCAGACGTCCGGAAGACGTCTGGTCGATCCGGTTTAATTAGCATGTTACCCTTTTATTAGTATAGATAACTGATTACTGCCAACATACAGGAAAGAAGGATGAGGATTTCTGCATATTTATTTTTTCTTAGAAACTTGAATGTTCCCTTTAGCTCTAATAACTTTTCGGTTGATTCTTTTTTTTTTTTTAAACATTCTAAGATTGTTTTTAAAAAATATATATTTTTATTGATCTCAGAGAGGGAGAGGGAGAAATAGATAGAAACATCAATGATGAGAATCATTGATCGGCTGCCTCCTGCATGTTCCCTACGGGGGATTGAGCCCACAACCCAGGCATGTGCCCTGACCAGAACTGAACCTGGGACCCTTCAGTCCACATGCTAACACTCTATCCACTGAGCCAAACCAGCTAGGGCTTCAGTTGGTAGTCTTATCCTGTGAATAATAATTTGTCTTCTCCCTTCAAATAGCTAAAGCTCTTCTTTGATCCTTTTGTCCTTACTACACTATACTAAGTAATGGTGGGCATCCTGGTAGTTCCCTTCCAATAGGAAGGTCTCTGGCATTTTACTGTTAATGGAAGGTTTACAATTAGTTTCAAATAGAGATTCATTAGCAAAAGGCATAAAAAGTTCTTTGGTTTACAAAGACATTTTTAAAAACCAGAAATAATTATAGTAACACTAGGGGCCCGGTGCACGAAATTCGTGCACTGGGTGTGTGTGTGGGGGAGTGTCCTCAGCCCAGCCTGCCCCCTCTCACATACTGGGAGCCCTCAGGCGTTGACCCCCATCACCCTCCAATCGCAGGATCGGCCCCTTGCCCAGGCCTGACGCCTCTGACAGAGGTGTCAGGCTTGGACAGGGGACCCCCATCTCCCCCTGATCACTGGCTCTGGCCCCTGCCCAGGCCTGAGGCCTCTGGCCCAGGAATCATGCCTGGGCAGGGGACCCCCATCTCCCTCTGATCGCTTG
The DNA here is from genome assembly GCF_963259705.1 of Myotis daubentonii. Classification (NCBI taxonomy): domain Eukaryota; kingdom Metazoa; phylum Chordata; class Mammalia; order Chiroptera; family Vespertilionidae; genus Myotis; species Myotis daubentonii. The sequence continues at coordinate 5,463,433 of NC_081855.1, forward strand.
CTCCACCCCCCGCCCAAGCCTGACGCCTCTGACCCAGGCTTCAGGCCTGGGCAAGGGGACCATCATATCCCCCCAATCCCCGGCTCCGCCCCCCACCCAGGCCTGATGCCTCGGCCAGAGGAGTTGACCCTCATCACCCTCCGATCACCAATCACCGGATCGGCCCCTTGACCAGGCCTGAGGCCTCTGGCTGAGGCGTCCGGCCCGGGCAGCGGGGACCCGCAGCTGCAGCAGCCCCACGATTGTGGGCTCCGCTTTAGGCCCAGGCAAGGGACCCCTAGCTCCCGGGACTGCCAGCTTCGACCCTGCCCAGCTCCCATCGCTGGCTCCACCCCTACTTCCTGCTATCACTGGCCAGGGCAGAAAAGGCGCCTGATTCTCCGATCATGGCTGGGGGGCAGGGCAAAGGCGGCCCCAGGGCCGCCTTTGCTCTGCCCCCCAGCTCTTAGCTCCCCCCTGGGTTTCCAATCACTGTCAGTGGCAGGGGGCTTCTTCCTGCTTTCCCTTTCGCCTCCCTGCATTGTGCCTACATATGCAAATTAACCGCCATCTTGTTGGTAGTTAACTGTCAATCATAGTTGGCAGTTAACTGCCAATCATAGTTGGCAGTTAACTGCCAATCATAGTTGGCAGTTAATTTGCATATAGCCCTGATTAGCCAATGAAAAGGGTATCGTCGTACGCCAATTACCATTTTTCTCTTTTATTAGATAGGATTAGCTAATATTCAGTATGTACTATGTGCAGAGCACCATGCGTCACATGAATTACATCATTAGACCTTATAACCAGTGATATTATTAACACCATTTTACAGGTGAAGAAACTGAGGCTCAAAGAATCACACCTAACTGTCCAAGGAAGGTCACAGGACCAGGAACTTTTCAAAAGCAATCTAAGTCCTGCTCTAACCTCTAGAGCACAGTGCACTGGTGCCTCTCTGAAGCACTCCGTGTTGACTTTCAGATGCCTCTGGGGCATCCATTAGGATAGCTGTACTCTCCCTTCTTTGACATCCTATATAATAAAAGCATAATATGCAAATTGATGGAAAAGAGGAACGACCAGTCAGCGGGGGGGTGGGGCCGGTGAGCAGAGGGAGAGAATGGCGATAGGGGGGAGGGGGCGGTGACCAGCGGCGGCGGAGGAACAATGGGGGAGGGGAGCGCAGCACCATCCCCTGATCAGCCCGTCAGGTTGCCTCCCGCAGAGGGAGGCTAGGTGGCAACGGTGTGGTGATGGGGGTGGCACTGTCCCAATGCCCTGTCCTCGCCTCCCGCAGAGGGAGGCCGTGCGGCAGCAAAGGCAGGGTGATGGGGGTGGTGCTGTTCCCTGATCGCCCATCCAGTCACCTCCCACAGAGGGAGGCTCGGTGGCAGCGGTGGGTGATGGGGCTGTCAGTAGGACATCCCCTGAGGACTCCTGGACTGTGAGAGGGCACAGGCCGGGCTGAGCGACCCCCCCCCCCCCCACTGCACTAACCGTCATGCACCGGGCCTCTAGTAAATAATCAGATTAGTAAGTATTCTAACACTGTGAAAAGTTAAGAAATAAACCAACTTCCAAAGAAAATCAATTCTTCCTTTCTGGAGAATTTAACATGATAGTGTATGATAAATCTTGTGTCTATTTTGCCATTTCCATTATGTTTATAATTATACTAGAGGCCTGATGCACGAAATTTGTACAAAGAGCTCAGCCCTTGCAGCCCCTCACTGCCCCAGCCGGCCCTCGCAGCCTCTTCTGGGCCTCACAGTCCTGGCGTCATCCAGAGGGTCATCCCAACGGTCGTTCTGCTGTTCAGTCTAATTAGCACATTAGCTCTTTATTATATAGGACTAGAGGCCTGGTGTACTAATTTGTGCACGGGTGGGGTCCCCTGGCCTGGCCAGTGATTGGGTCCGTCTCACTCAGTCCTGATTGGGGCCGGCCGGCTGGGAGGATGAACTGCAGGAGCTTGGCCGGCCATGGAAAGTTGGCTATGGGAGTGCACTGACCACCAGGGGGCAGCTCCTGCATTGAGCCTCTGCCCCTGGTGGTCAGTGCACATAATAGCTACCGGCTGGTCATCCAGTCATAATGGTCGCTTAGGCTTTTATATATATATAGATGGAAAAATCCACTCTATTGCAGTAGTTCTTAAAGAAAAAGACAAAAATCAAAATTTATATGGTTTTAAATACAGCTATTTAAATCATTATGTATTCTGCCCTGACCGGTTTGGCTCAGTGGATAGAGGGTCGGCCTGCAGACTCAAGGGTCCCAGGTTCAATTCCGGTCAAGGGCATGTACCTTGGTTGCGGGCACGTCCCCAGTGGGGAGTGTGTAGGAGGCAGCAGATCGATGTTTCTCTCTCATCGATGTTTCTAACTCTCTATCCCTCTCCCTTCCTCTCTGTAAAAAATCAATAAAATATATTTTAAAAAATAATAAAATAAAATAAATAATTATGTATTCAGAGCCGAAAAATAAATAACAAAAACAAACTACATTCGGCTGCATAAGAGAATTAACTCTTATTTCAATTAGATTTTGTTAACCAGCATTAGAAGTTCAATTCTAACTCTGTCTCTACATATGTAAATTTGAGTTCCTTCACTGTATGAAAAAGGTTTCAAACTAAAGCAAGGGTCAACTTGTGTAAATGTTACTGGAAAATTAAAGCAGTTGTTCCCTAAATATTTTTTTCAAGCTTTCTATAGATGGAAAGGCTTTTATGCCATTTAAAAAGGGCACATCTAAAATAATTATTTGTACCACTGACTTTAAGAGAAAATGAATGTAAAGAGCTGGACAACAGGGGCTGCCTGTTACTTTCTATATTAGACCATGAAAGGAAAATCAAAACCATGGTCCTAATTCAGGTGGACTGTACCAGCCTGTTTTACATAACCAGTGATGGTTTATACATCACATTCTCACTGTATTTAACATTCTATAAACCACTTTATGATGTTGCATTAAAAACATTTGTGTCACACATTCCAGAAACATGCAATTTAATTGTAAATATATAAATGTTATTTGGAAGATTATCCTTTACACTGAACTGAAGGATAGCTATAAATGCAGGAGAGACTTCAGGCACTTGTTAAATAAATTACTGAATGATTAGTAAAAACAAAACTTAACCTTGGGATAAAATTTGTGTCATATTAATAAACATCTTGGTGTCATATTAATCAAGAATATAAGACCACCGCATTCTGATTAAAAATTAGGATATCATTCGAGTCTAAATCCCATGGATTAAAAGGTATACTGACCACAGAGAAATGCAGTTCACAGTTTGGAATCTCAGAATTTGGGGCTCTATAAGCTGGTTCAGTCTTTCAGCTCCTAATATAACCTATTTTGTAAAGTAGATCAAGAAAAAATACTGAGGTCCTAAATTACATATATATATTAAAATGATTCAGATATTATTAACTGAATAATGTTAAACTTTAGCATGAATTCAGCAAATACCATTTGAATGTCATTATTTTCTAGGTTTTAATTCTTCCTCACAAAATTTATTCTAAATCATTTATGGAAGAAGTAGATCAACAAACTTTTACATTCTTCTATACTAGAGGCCCAGCGCATGAAAATTTATGCACTGGAGGGGGGGGGGTGCCTCAGCCTGGCCTGCCCTCTATCACAGTCCGGGAGCCCTCAGGGGCAGAAGGCAACCCAGCAACTAGGGGAAGGCAACACCCCCATCACACCTTTGCTGCTGCCACTGCCGGCAGTGCAAGCCTCAGTCAGCCCTGGTTACCTGAGCCTTGGGCAGCCCTGGGCAGCTGGGCAGCCGCCATCTGAGGCTTGCCTGCGCCTTGGACCGGCCCTGGGTGGCTGGGGGGCTGAGGGGACAGGGGACTCCGGAGGCAGGTGTGCGGAGCGGTGGTGGGCCTGGCCTTGCTGCACGCCTGCCACCCCAGTGGGGCTGAGGGGACTGGGGACTGCCATCTTGTGGCTGCCATCTTTGAGGGTGGGGCAGTCAATTAGCATATTCCCTCCTTATTGGCTGTGGGTACCACCATCTTTGCTATGGAGTGAGGGTCAATTAGCATATTCCCTCTTTATTAGATAGGATAATTTATCATTATCATGACAGATTTTCTCATAATTGAAATGCTCTTAGGCTCTTCTCAATCCATTTATACTTTGTGGTTCATTTAATTAATTCCTTCAATATAATTACTGAGTAATTATTGACACATGTCAATTACTGAATTAGAGTTTAAGAATTTTCTAGATACAATATAGTAAAAGCCCAAGTTATCAATGTTTTTACCTTCATTCAAGAAATATTTGTTTAGCATCTTTACATACCCAGCCTTGGTGGGTATAATACTCTGGCTCACATTTTTACTTGCATAAGGTTTACATTTAAACACTAACAATCTCCTATTTAAAACTAACCCCTAGAGTGCTGGGGAGCGCGATCGTGCTCCTCCTGTCTTTCGCCAAAAGTGCTGGGAGCACTATCGCGCTCCTCCTGCAGTGTCACTATTAGATGCTAGTAGTTCACTCTTTATTGACAGATGGCACCTAAGGAAAATCAGCAAAAATGCCTTGGCAATTTTAGCATAGTTCCTAGGATATTGGTTGGCAATCAAAGGGTTAATATAAGCAGTTCAACATGTCATATAACTAATAACTCATTATTAGTGTGACTGGGGTGGGAGTCAGCAGGATCAGTTAAGTATCACAGTTCCTGTTTTACATTAAACAGCCCTTGAAATGCATGGCATTCTACAGCTAATAGCTCTTACCTATAAAAGGTACTTACAAAGAGTCTTCTGAATCACTGTAAAAAAACTAAACCATAATCACAGAAGACTTTACTATCGTAGCACACAGCCCATAAATTATTACCAGAACACATGTGCCATCTAATAACCAACCATACCAGAACTTACTAAATTTTAGAAATCACTGCCTTTCTTCTTTTAGAAGAAACAAGTGTATCATGTACCAACTAAAAAAGCTTCACATCTCAAATCTGTCACTTGAAATAAGTGATGTAACAATGATAATGGTAACTTCGTGGTATTTATTTATACTATTATTATGTAACTAGTGGCCTGGTGCACGAATTCGTGCACAATGAAAGGAAATTAATTAAAAGAAATATTTTAATATTGCTATTCTCCCTTTCTTTATAATAGAAGTGTCAACCAAATTCACGATCGACAATGACAGATGGAAACACACGTGTGCAATTGGCACCAGCGAGAGCTTTATATGTATTGCGCATGCACAAGTCAACTTAGCCTTTTATAGATGTAGAATATACTTACTTAATTAGACCTGCTTTCTGAAGTAGCTAAACTTTTTCCAGCCCAATGAAGCACCCCAACTTCTCTTTCAGGTAATTGTCAGCAACACAGCAGTAAATATCAACACGAAACAGATTATTATTGTAGATCACGCAGAAAGAACAAAGGGTAAAATATTTAACTGCAGCCGTGTTTGACTATATTCTCCACAGTGAGAAAACCTGAAGTCATTTTCAAGGTCTACCATTTCTTACTTCTTTTCAGTCGGGTCAAGTTTCTAAGCTTTCTAAATCTCCGTTTTCTGGCTAATGAAAAGAAAATAGGATTCCACCAAGTCTCCTATCTACCTACTCCAAGACTTCTGTGAGGATCAAATGAGATGAGGCATGGGAAAATGCTTCACAGACATTTGGTTAAAGTGTAAAATGTTTCCACCTGGCTACAAAGCAAGTCGTGTTCCTGGGCTGAAGAAACACCAAGGAGGCTAGTCGCTAGGAAGAGGAAGACAGGCATTGATATGTGACGTCATTACCCAGTGCCCACAGCCACTGTTTCTGGGCCCAGGATGGGGTCTCAGCAGCATAAGTTGCAATTTGGTGGGCTGTCGCTTCAGGGTGGTGGCAGGGCCTGTGTCCCACTTGGGGGAAGTCAAGTGTTGCTTTGCGGATGCCAGGTCTGTGGTGCTGTTTCTCTGTAAATGGCCAGCGCGCATCACGGCAGTTCCTGTGTTTAGTGTCTGCCCCCTGGTGGTCAGTGCGTGTCATAGCGACCAGTTGGGCAGTTGAACACTTAGCATATTAGCCTTTTATATATATACATGATATATTAATTACTATGCAATATTATATTACATTACATGTTATATATAAAATACGGCTGAGCATGTGTTATAAAACCATACTGAATATTCATTCATTTTTTAAAATATATTTTTATTGATTTCAGAGAAGAAGGGAGAGGGAGAGAGACAAAAACATCAGTGATGAGAGAGAATCATTGATGGGCTGCCTCCTGCACACCGCACAGTGGGAATCGAGCACACAACCCAGGTATGTGCACTGACCGGGAATCGAACCATGACCTCCAGGTTCATAGATTGATGCTCAACCACTGAGCCATGTGGGTTGGGATTAATGTTCTTTCTTTCTTACAGGTTATAATCCCATCAAGGTAGATAGAAAATTTGTACTTCACAAAGAAGAACTAAAGCTCAAAAAGGTTAAGGGATTTGGCCACGGCCACAGAACTGGTAATGCTGGGGTGAGGGTTAAGTCAGGGTCTGACCGGTTCTATACACTACACAAAGTTTCAGAGAATTAGAGTATTACCCTGTCAACTGTGATTGGTTTGGAGGACAAGATAACAATTCATTCTTTGAAAACTCAGATGAAGAGCATAAAGCATGGCTTTTATACATATAAATATCAGAAAATTCAATAATACTAACATTACTTAATAATTTCACTAAAGTCAATTCATCTGCTCAGAAAAAGTATAATGTATCAATTAATACGCTAGTAAATTACAAAACACAAAGGCCACTACCTTTATGTATGGCTTTGTTTCCTTTCAGGCAAGTTCTGTGATGAAAGCTCTACCTACCTTCCCACTCTCTTTTTGGACTCTTGGAGGTGCCACAGGGACTTGTGGAACTTCTACATTCCAAATCAATCTGTTCCTGCCTCTGTCGCTGCTCTTCCAGGAGTGCTGACTCATGCATCGCTTTAATGTGTCGCTGGTAGAGAGCATAGCCACTCACTTGGGTTCCAATTGGCATATTACATGGGGTGCATGACACCTACAGGAAGAAAAAAAATTAAATATGCCATGACCAACATAATAATTACCATCTGTTGCAACTAATGCTTATTTCTGTGATGTTACTGGTCAAAGTGATTTTACCATGTTTTAATCGAAATAATCTTCAAGTATAATGATTGAAATGCTAAACAGTTACTTTCAAAAATGAACACAATATAAATCACAAAAGCTGTAATAAGATAAATCAAATTAGAAATTAAAACACCCTGTCTGCTTCTAACTTATGATGATCAAATCCTTGGTAGCTCTGCCCTGCATCCTTACCCCTCCTCTCAATGTCCTCTTTTTACCACAGTCAGTTGGAGTACAGGGGAGTCTCCCCAGTTGGCCAAGATGGCAACAGGAGGAAGTTCTTACACTGAGGGGCCAAACACTAGAAAGATGAACGGCAGGGCCCCAGCAGGCCATAAAGATAGATATATGAATGGAAAGGCCCCAATGTGCCAAAAGCTAGGAAGATGAATGGAGAGAGAAAAAAAGCCCTCCCCTCCCTATTCCTATAAGAACAGCAGGCTTGAGCAGGAAGAAAGAGAGATGATCTTAGTGACAGGGAGTCCACTGTTCTTCCAGATTGTATGGCACCTAAATAAAACTCATTTCCTTTTTTTTTTTTTTTAAATCCTCACCTGAGGATATGTTTTTATTGATTTTGAGAGAGGAAGGGAGAGAGAGGGAAACATTGATTTGAGAAATATCAATCAGCTGCCTCCTGTATGTGCCATGCCCCAACTGGGGATTGAACCCAAAACCTAGCTATGTGCCCTAACCAGGAATCAAACCCACAATCATTATGATATACTAGAGGCCCGGTGCACGAGATTCGTGCACGGGGGGGGGGGGGGGGGACGGACCCTCAGCCCAGCCTGCACTCTCTCTAATCCGGGACCCCTTGGGGGTTGTCCAAATGCCGGTTTAGGCCCGATCCAATTCTCGCCCCTGCCCTCTGCCAGCCTGGTCACACACAACTGCCCCCCCCCCGCCCCCGCCGGCCTGGTTGCCCCCAACTGCCCCCTTGTCAGCGTGGTCGCCCCACGCAGCCTGCTGTTTGGTCGCCCCTCACCCCCCTCCCGGCCTGGTCACCCCATGAAGCCCTCTGTTCAGTCGCTTGGTCGTCCCTCACTAAACCCCTGCTGGCCTGTTCACCCCACACAGCCTGCTGCTCAGTCATTTGGTCATCCCTCACTAACCCCCCTTTCGGCCTGGTCACCCACACAGCCTGTTTGGTCATCCATTCAGTTATTTCGGTTGTGACGGTCGCTTAGGTTTTTATATATATAGGTAGGACTCCACTCAACCAACTGAGCAACCCTGCCGGGTAAAACCTCTTTCTTTTGCTCTAGCACCTGCCTCACAAGTTTGGCTTTCATTGCAGTAGGCAGCCAAACCTCCGTTTTTGTTTTTGTTAAGTTAGTTTTTGAGGACTCCGCTGGGATAGCATGGAGCTCAGCAAGTCCTGGAAGACTCGGGTGGGGTCCCAGCAGCCTGTGGCAGGCTGGCCCAGGGACAGTGGGACTGTGGGGACTTCCTGGCAGCTGCCAAGAGCTTGTCCTGGGGAATTTGCCTGCACTCCTTCTCTAGGTGTCAGCCACCTGAAATGCTTGGCTGGTTTTTGGGGAGAAGAGCCCCAAGACTGCACAGCAGGGATCCTCTATCCCTGCCACTCAGGCTTCATGCTGCTCAGGCTTTGTGTCACTTGGGTCCTGTTAGGATCACTTGTGGTACCGGTTGGCAGGCTGCCCCTGTGGCTTGGGCTTCATGCCACTTGGGTCCTGCTAGCACTGCTGTGGTACCAGCTGGCAGGAGATAAGACATTAAGAGGTGCTTGTGAGAACTCATTTGGAATAATGGAATTATGGATCCAATTTTTGTTTATATGTTCCCACTTTGTCTGGGGTCTTGCTATGGTTATGGTTTTGGGTTTGTACTTTTGTGCCACTGGGATGTTCTGTTTCGACTCCTGAAGGGAGCCCTCTGGCCCGAATTTTAGAAGATTGGTCCTTGGACAGCTATGGTCTAATGACTAAGAAGGAATTGGTTTTCTACTGTAACACTACTTGGCCTAAGTACTAGGTGTACTGATTAATAATGTGGATTTAAAAAAAAATAATGTGGATTTTATAATCAAAGAAAACATGGTATTTTCAAGAGAAACATCAAAAGTGCTTCTTTACTCAAAGTGATGTCCATCACTAGCTACACATTTCCCCCATCTTTCAGGTAATTTGTGGATACGATCCCAATAGAACTTGTCTTGTTTTGAGGCAAACCATTCAGAGATCCAATTTTCCACTTCTTCGTATGTTTTGAAGTGCTGCTCAGAAAGTGTGTGTGCCATCGACCAGAATAAGTGGTAATCTGAAGGAGCAAGGTCTGGTGAATACGGCGGGTGTGTTAATACTTCCCAGGCAAGATCTTTTCACATGTCTTTACTGGTTTTGAAGTGTGTGATAGTGCATCATCATGAAGCAAAATTACTTTGCCATGTAATTCTGGCACATTCTGGTTGTTTCACGATCAAAGCGTGGTTCAAATTGATTATTTGTTGTTGGCAGCAATCAGTATTAACAGTTTCACCTGGTTTTAGAAGCTCATAATACACCACACCTTCCTGATCCCACCAAACGCAGAGCATTGTCTTCTTTCCAAAACGATTTGGCCTTGCAGTCGATGTTGATGGGTGACCTGGATCAACCCATGATTTTGTGCATTTGGGATTCTCAAAATAAATCCACTTTTCATCGCCAGTCACAATTCGATGCAAAAAAGACTTTCTTTCGTGCCGTTGAAGCAACATTTTACTGATGACTTTTCGGTTTTCCATTTGTCTTTCGTTCAGTTGATGTGGCACCCATTTTCCTTCCTTTAAAATCTTTCCCATTGCTTGTAAATGATTGGAAACTGTTTGCTGAGCAATGTTTAATCTTTGTGCAAGTTGTTTTTGAGTTTGACACGCATCTTCATCCAATAATGCTTGTAATTGTTGGTCTTCAAACTTTTTCGGTTGACCTGGACTGTCTTTGTCTTTCACATCGAAATCATCACTTTTAAAGCAGCTTTCACAAGTATCTTGAGATGGAGCATGTTCACCATAAGCTTCCAGAAGTATTTCAGCAGCACTTTTCTTCAAAATAATGAATTAAAACTTCCTGCAAATGGTCTTTTTTTGGCACGAAATTCGACATTTTTAAGCGTAAAAATATCTATGATGTCAACACCTTCAGAAAATTTAACATATGAAGTTTTGAAGCTTGTTGTCAATACAACAAAATAGTATACATATTAAATTGCATATATATCAACATATGTGTAACTCCATCTATTGAAAGAAATCTGCATTATTAACCGCTACACCTAGTATACTTTATACTACAGGGGAAAAATAGGTTCCCTAAATTACTACTCCTTCATAAAGTTGGAATTATTTTGCCAATGGTTAGGGAAACGAAATGAAATCCCTTATGTCCAGGTGTCCATGTTTTTATAGGATACGGATTGGGCAAAGAAAGGGAACAACTTAATGATCCAGAGAAGGGAACTGGCTCCAAAACCCCCTCCAATGGAAAGACACAGAAGAAAAGGAGAATGAGGAAATGAGTCTCTAACGCCCAGCCACCGAGGGACCCAGGGTTAGCAGCAGGAGGACTTCCCCACCATCACCCCCGCTGCTGATGCCCCTGAGACAGGGCCAGAGGGGGGGCAGCCCCACCCCGTATGATGAAGGAATGGTCTCCCCTCAATGACCTGGCAGGGCACCCAATTTGGCCAGGGAGCATCCCTACCCGGAGCAGGACAATTCCCTTTGAGGCAACACCATATAAGCAGAATAAACCAGAAAGGCCCGTCTGCTGGCTTCCTTTAGGCCCACACTCCATTTCTACTTTGGATTTAATGAACTGGAAGAATTCCAACACCTCATACAGGGAGGATCCTCAGAAAATGGTAGATCTTATCACCTCCACTTTTGCCATTCACCACCCAAATGTCTGGATGATAAATGTGACTTCTATTGGGCAAAGTGCCTTCAGATCAGAAGGAAGCTCAAACATTTAGACAGGGTGTTGGGAATGAATCCCTCCCAGCTGGTGGACAGAGCCTTTCAAGCTTACCATGCCCGGGAAACAAGGACACTGAAGCAGGTCACTGTTTTCTTAGAAACAGTGCGGGAAACCAGAAGGAGAGGCAGGATCTGAAAGGAAAAGGGAAAGACCCACAAGGTGCCAATCAATGTGCCTATTGCAAAGAGGAAGGCCATTGGAGAAAGGACTGCCTTGGAACCCCAAAAGAAAAACAAAAAGGATGGAAACCCTTGCCAAGAAATGTTAGAAAGGAATGACGAATCTGGAGGACCAAGGGCTCCCCTAGACACCTCCTGCCCTATTATTATTTCCCCACAGGAGCCCCAGGGAACAAGCTAATTGACTTCCTTGTAGATACGGGAAACTAACCAAGAAAAATTCAGCTGTGGTGTTGGTTACTGGAGTGACTGGACATTACAAAAACAGGCGTTCTTTCAACCTCCAGAATGCCAGCTTGGGGATTAAAAGCTTACGCATAGTTTTCTCTACATGCCAGACTGCCCCATTTGGTTGCTGGGCTGAGATTTACTTTGTAAATTGCATGCACAAATAACTTTTCACCTGAGAAGTAGCAATTATGTATGGGAGTCCCATCAGAACATGCTTTCCAGCTCCAGGTAATACTGGAAGGAGATGAAGGTGACTCTTCCCACCCGAGATCCACGAGCAGGTTGACTGAGCCTTTGGGCCGACAGAACCCCAAGTAGGGCAGTTAATATCCAACCTGTAAAATTAACCTAAAAGGAGCATGGATTCCATGGGAGAAACAATACCACCTTAAAAAGGAAGCTATACAGGGAATTCAAGCATTATTGCGGAATTTTTTTTTTTTTTCCAGAGAGGAATGGAGAGAAAGAGAGGGATAGAAACATCAATGATGAGAGAGAATCATTGATCGGCTGCCTCCTGCATGCCCCCTACTGGAGACCAAGCCCACAACCTGGGCATGCGCCCCTGACTGGAATCAAACCTGGGACCCTTCAGTCTGCAGACCGACGCTCTATCCACTGAGCCAAATCAGCCAGGGCTGCAGAAATTCTTAAAATCATAATTAATTCAGCCATGCTAGTCTCCCTATAACACTCCCATTTTTTCCAGTCAAAAATCTTACTCTGTACAAAGTAAGGATCTCAGGGCCATAAATGATATTGTCCAGGACACTCATCTTATGGTGCCCAGCCCTTATACTTTGTTGACCTCAGTGCCTGGGGACAGCAAGTAGTTTTCAGTCCTAGACTTGAAGAATGTTTTTTCTGCATCTCAATAGATGAACAGGCTCAACTATTATTTGCCTTTGAATGGCAGGACCCACAGATTAAAGCCATGCTCCAATACTGTTGGACTGTGTTGCTGTAAGGATTTAAGGATTCCCTGACCATACTGGGGAAATATTAGCATGGTATTTAAGGGATATTCAATTGAAATTGGGAGTTCTTCAACAATATGTAGACGACTTACTAATAGCTAGCAATACTTACAAAGACTGTTGCTCAATACCACCAAGTCCTAAATCATCTGGCAAAAAGAGGACATGGAGTATCACTTTACAAGGCCCAGATCTGCACACAGGAGGTGGATCCCTGGATTCCAAGTGGAACAGGGCACTAGGAGTTTGATGGCAAATTGAAAACAAGCCACTGCTACAATAAAAACTCCACAGAAATGGAGGCAGCTTCGTGGATTCTTAGGGATTACAGTTTTGCTTAATTTTTATTCTGAACTTTGGCCCTATGGTGAAATAACTGTATAGCAAAAGAATTGTAGAATACTCAGAACCTCTTAAATGAACAAGAGACTCAGGTAGTATCTGACACTTTAAAGGAAAAACTAGTTTCAGCTCCTGCATTAGGACTGCCCAATTTACAAAACCTTTCAAATTATACATTCATGAAAGGCAAGAAATTGGACTTGGGGTACTAACCCAGACCTGGGGAAATAGCCCTCAACCCATGGCCTATTTATCAAAGAAACTAGATCACATGACAACATGGCTGCCATGCCTCTGGGCACTAGCAGCAACCTCTGACATCCTACAGAATGGGTAGAGGAATACCCCGCTAGAACTGAGAAGGCAAATGAGGAAGCAAAACTTCTACTTAAAGAAATAATCCCTAGGTTTCAACTTCCTTACAGCATTCAAAGTATCACTGAACCGTTGTTTACTTCAGAAATCTCCCAGGAGATAGGACAGGCACTGCAGACTCAATGGAAACTACATGCATCTTGGAGACGCCATCTACGGGGAAGACTAAGAAAATAAGCCACACAAGACCCGGCATGGTTAGAGCATCATCCTGATATGCCATGGTTGTGGGTTCGATCCCTGATCAGGGTACATACAAGAATTAACCAATGATTACCTAAATAAGTGGAACAACAAATTGATGTTTCCCTATCTCTAAATCAATCAATAAATAAAAACTTCAAAAAAAAAGAAAAGAAAATGAACCATACAATAAAGAAGATCCTGATGAAATATGCCAGGAAACACATTTGAAATGCGACTAGATACTCCCTATTGCCTTGCTCCAGATTAGAATAGCACTCTGAAGTGGGGCTTAAATTAAGCCCTTTTGAAACAGTTTATGGGAGACCCTTCCAAATTTCTGTTTTAGGAGCACCTCCTTTAGACTTAGAACAGCAATCAAACATCAAATAATATGTACAACATTTAGGGCAAACACTAACAATTTTGCACAAGTTTGCTCATTGCTGGATTACCCATATGGCGAGCCCTTACACCCATTCCAGCCGGGAGTCTTACTAAAAACCTGAACGACTCGTCCTGAACAGCAGTTAGCGGAGCAATGGGTCAGTCCCTGTGATAATCCTGCTGACAACACACTCTTCCCTAAAGCTCCCGGGAATCAAGCCTTGGATCCACCCCTCACGGGTAAAGCAGGTGCTGCCTGGAGAGGACTCAGATGTGGCTGCTGCTGCTGATACTGCAAGGGAAAGCTGGGCCTGCCATCCTGAAAGAGATTTAAAATTCCGCTTTCAGGGAGGAACAGCGCCTCCCAAAGCTAAGTGACAATATTACTTTTCCTTTTACTATTTTTTTTACAATTGCTCTACTCTATGCCCAGGCTTAGACTAATAACACCTTTGCATTTCCCAAAAAGTGGCTTCCTTGGCAAACTTACCCTGCTGTTGGGTGTGCCACCCAAAGCCCCACTCAGGATTAGATCATGTCGACCCCTTAGTCTCTCCAGTTTCTGATTTCACGACAATTCCCCTGCACGACTAGGCATACCCCTCACTGAGCACTTGATAAGTTTGTCTGCCCAACAGGTCTCACTTTGGAAGCCCATCGGCAACACTGGCTCTTGAAACAAGAATACCAGCTTTGCTTGTTCACAGTGCCATCCTCTACACTGCATATGCCGTCTTCAGACAGTAATCCTTTTCCCTCATGTAAAGCTTCCCTCCACTACTGACCCCCCTCTTCTTTAAGTAGATAGTAAGAATCTCTGGATCCACAGATAGGTAAGATTATGCAGGAAGAAACTACAGAAGATGAGACCTTCATCTATTTACCCTTGTAAGATTACAAGGGTCCAGAGTTTTGAAGGGTAAGGTGTTACCACAGACAGACAGTTGGAGCATCAGGGAGTCTCTACCATTGGCCAAGATGGCAACAGAGGAGGTTCTTACATTGAGTGCACTCCAAAAGCTAGAAAGATGAATAGATAGGGCCCCAAGTGCACCTAAGGCTAGCAAGATAACTGAATGAGGGGAAAAATAAAGACCTCCCCTCTCCCTAGCCCTATAATAATGGTGGACTTGAACAGGAAGAGAGATTGTCTTTGAGACGGGAGTTCACCATTCTCCCAGGTCTTCTAGGTCAAATGGGACCTGAATGAAACCTCTTTCCTTTTGCACCAGTACCTGCCTCACGAGTTTGGCTTTGGTGGTGGCAGGCAGCTGAACCTGTGTTTTTTCAGTTACACTCTCACCACGTAATGATATCCTCTTTTGTGAATTTAAAAGTCATCTATATGTTAACACCTCATAAATTTCTATTTCTAAGACATTTTTCTCCAAAGTCTACACTTAGAAAAATTGCCTAACAACTCCACTTGGGTATCTCAAAGCACCTCAAAACTTATATGCGCCGAAACCGGTTTGGCTCAGTGGATAGAGCGTCGGCCTGCGGACTGAAAGGTCCCAGGTTCGATTCCGGTCAAGGGCATGTACCTGGGTTGCGGGCATATCCCCAGTAGGAGATGTGCAGGAGGCAGCTGATCGATGTTTCTCTCTCATCGATGTTTCTAACACTCTATCTCTCTCCCTTCCTCTCTGTAAAAAATCAATAAAATATATTTAAAAACAAACAAACAGACAAAAAACCTATATGCAAAACTGAACTTTTCATTTTCTAAACTCAATGCTTCTCCTACAGTGATCTCCATTTTAGAAAATTGAACCTCAGCAGCTTCAGCCAGACACTGGTAGTCATCCTTAACGAATCAATCTCTTCAACTCACACAACTAATTCATTAACGTATCAATTCTCCCTAACCATTCAATAATATACAGGGTGGGGCAAAATCAGATTTAAATTTGTGAGTAAACGAAACAGTTTATTCTCCTATTATTATCTACTAGAGGCCCAGTGCACAAAAATTTGTGCACTGGTGGGGGAGAGAGATTCAGGGGGAGGTGTCCCTCAGCCTCACTTGTGCCCTCTCACAGTCTGGGACCGCTCGGGAGATAACCACCTGCTGGCTTAGGCCTGCTCCCTGGGTTGCAGATGGCAGGCCCGAACCCTCGGTGCCTGCCCCGCCTCCCCGGGTCGCGCACATGGCAGGGCTGATCCGGGGGTTGGGGCGCTGCCCCGGGTCGGGTTGCACACAGGATGCCCGGGCGGGCAGGCCGATCGCTGCTGCACCGCCTGGCCTCCCCGGGTCGCAGACAGCAGGCCCGGATGGCGGCAGGGCAGGCGGGATGGCGCTGTCCCGCCCTGCCTACAGTATGCAAATTAGCCGCCATCTTTGTTGGCAGTCAATTTGCATATCGCGCTGATTAGCCAATGGGAGGCATAGCGAAGGTACAGTCAATTACCATGTTTGTCTATTATTAGATAGGATTATTATACTAGAGGCCCGGTGCATGAAATTCATACACGGGGCGGGGAGTCCCTCAGCCCAGCCTGCACCCTCTCCAATCTGGGACCCCTTGGGGGATGTCCAACTGCCTCTCACAATCCGGGACCACTGGCTCCTAATCCCTCGCCTGCCTGCCTGCCTGCCTGCCTGCCTAATTGCCCCTAACTCCTCTACCTACCTGCCTAATCGCCCCTAACCACCTCTGAATGCCTGTCTGATCACCCCTAACTGCTCCCCTGCTGGCCTCATTGCCCCTAACCGCCTCTGCCTAGCCCTACACCCGGGACCCAGGATTCCCTCCTCCGGCCAGCTGCAGGCACCCGGGACCCAGGCTTCCCTCCCTCTGGCTGGCCGCAGGCACCCAGGAAGTGGGCCGGCTTTGCCTGGGCCAGCCACAGAGGACCATCGCGGGCAGCTTCACCTGGGTCGAAGCCGCTGGCACCCAGAACCGCGGGGCAGGCGACTTGTCCCTCTCCTGAGCCGCAGCCCTAGCCGCTGGTGCCCAAGACGGTGGGGTGGGTGGCTTGTCCCTCTTGCAGGCCACAGGTGCAGGCGCAGCCGCTAGCACCTAGGACCGCAGGGCGGGTAGCTTGTCCCTCTTCCAGGCCACAGCCTGTCTAGTCCCCATTCCTCTCTGACGAGCTCATTTGTACCTGGCTGGTCCACATTCCTCTCTCACAAGCTCATTTGTGCCTGGCTGGTCCCCATTCCCCTTTCCCCAGTGTTGAGTGTCTGAGCCCTTACGGAGTGAGGGCGTGATGACCATTTGCATATTAGCTCTTTATTATATAGGATCGCTTTCCATACGAACAACTACTTTAGCCCCTAACACAGTACATCATTTCATGAATACAAAATAATCCTGGGGAAGTAGGCACCTAACCTTTTTTAGAATCTGTTATCTAAAGACTTCCATAGTATTTTCTGCTACTATAAGTAAAAAGTATCACTGAATGTTAACATACACATAATTTTCTTGCTTTTGTGCTTTGGCTTATATGTAAACATAGCCTTTCCTACTTTGCTACAAAAAGTCAAATGAAGTGTTCTGGTCTAACCAAAGTATTATTTCCTAAGTGGAATCTTATTCACATGTCTCAATAAGAAGGAAGCTCTCATTTTAAATTAAAAAAATTTTTTTAAATTTTTTTTTCTCATTTTAATTTTTATTGATTTCAGAGAGGAAGGGAGAGATAGAAATATCAATGGTAAAAGAGAATCCTTGATTGGCTGCCTCCTGCATGTCCCCCGCCTGCGGATTGAACCTGCAACCCAGGCATGTGCCTTGACCAGGAATCCAACGATGACTTCCTGGTTTATAGGTTAATGCTCAACCACTGAGCCATGCTTGTTGGGTTCATTTTAATTTTTATTATGATTTTTTTTCTATGTCTTATGATCACAACCCATCTCTAAGTTTTTTTGAAGTCAGAAATTATAATATGTGTATATTCCATACAGCATTAAATGCAGTCTTGAACTGGGTAGATACTTAATAAATATCCATTTGAAGAAACTGATGAATAACAAATGTTTAATGATTTTTTTTTTGTGAGCCTATCACAAGTGCACACTTAGCTTTTCCCAATTATCATATGAGACAGTTAACAAATTTTTTGTTTGTTTGTTTGTTTGTTTGTTTGTTTGTTAATCCTCACCTGAGGATATTTTTCCTGTGTTTTTTAGAGAGAGTATAAGGGAGGGGGAGAGACAGAGAGAGAAAACATCGATGTGAGAGACATATAGATTGGTTGCCTCCTGCACACGCCCCTGATGGGCAGGGGATTGAGCCTGCAACCGAGATACATACCCTTGACCAGAATTGAACCAGCACCCTTCAGTCCGAGGACCAACACTATCCACTGAGCCAAAATGGCCAGGGTACAATAAATAAAGCAGGAGATAGAACATAAATAAGTAAAAGATTGGAATTCACTTTCAAAGGGAATCTAACTTGTAGAGATGAAGTAAAATGTAAATAAAACTAGATTTGGAATTATATACTGAAGTTAGCCATACTCTATACTTCATTCTAAATATTCAAAACCTAGTTACCTATTTATTCTACTACTGTCTTAGGGCAAAACAAACAAATCAAAAGTTATTAATATTTATGGCTAAAAAATTATATTTTGTTTGTTTTTTTCTTAGAAATGACCATCTCAATCAATCATCACAATGAATCTAATACGAATATGCAACAGATAAATAAACAAAATGGATATTATAAATCTTAAAAAGGAAGACACATGTTACAACAGCCGTGGGCAAACTACGGCCCGGGGGCCGGATCCGGCCCATTTGAAATGAATAAAACTAAAAAAAAAAAAAAAAAAAGACCGTACCCTTTTATGTAATGATGTTTACTTTGAATTTATATTAGTTCACACAAACACTCCATCCATGCTTTTGTTCCGGCCCTCCGGTCCAGTTTAAGAACCCATTGTGGCCCTCGAGTCAAAAAGTTTGCCCACCCCTGTGTTACAACATGATTAATCTTGAGGACATCATGCTGAGTGAAATAAGCAAGTCATAAAAAGACAAATACTTATATTCCACTTATATGAAGTATCTACAATAGTCAAAATCATAAAACAGAAAGTAGAACAGTGGTTACCAGGAGCTGGGAGAGGGGGAAAAGGAGAGTTATGGTTTAATGGGAATAGAATTTCAGTTTTACAAGATGAAAATATTCTGGAGGTCTGTTTCACAACAATATGAATATACTTAACACTACTGAACTGTACACTTAAAAATAGCTGATGATAAATTTTATGTTATGTGTTTTTTAGCCCAATATTTTTAAATCCTCAATTGAGGACATGTGTGTGTGTTTTTAAACTAAATTTTAGAGAGAGGAGACGAGAGAGGAAAGAGAAACATCAGTGTGAAAAACATCAATCAACTGCCTCCCGTACACACCCCCAACCAGGGATCGAACAATGCTCCAACCAACTGAGCTCCCTGGCCAGGGTTTTTACCATAGTTTCTTTAAAAATCAAGTACTGATTAAAGGAGAGAAGAAATGTATATACAGGTCTTTGTTTTGCAACTTGACTTTTCTTACTCATATTAAGCACTTACCATTGGTGGGATAACAGCAGCTCGATGCTGAAGCTGTGGCAGGTCCATTGGATTTGGTTTCATTGGGGATGAGACTAGTATAGATCCAGTGGGGTTTAACAGTGAAGGCTTTGAGTCCATAGGAAACATTCTGCAATTGGCAATTATAAAAAGAGAAGTTAACATATTCTTATTTAAGAGTTTAAATACAGAGTGGGACAAAAGCAGGTTTACAGTTGTGAGCATGTGAAACAGAGTATATTCTTGTATTTTTTTCCATACAAACAACTATAAGCCTACTTTGCCAGACCCTGTATATAATTACCATAATTCCTTCTAAGTCAATACGTACACACACACACACGCGCACACACACACATGCACCACATTAACCTTACAAGATACTAGAGGCCCAGTGCATGAAATTCGTGCACGGGGAGGAGGTCCCCTCAGCCGCCTGTACCCTCTCCAATCTGGGACACCTTAGGGGATGTCCAACTGCCGGTTTAGGCCCGATCTCTCAAAATCTGGGACTTGTGCTGACCACTAGGGGGTGGCGCGGAATGAAGGCAGGCCCTGGCTGGCAGCCGGGAGGCCCCAATCGGCTCTGATTGCTGGCCAAGCCTAGGGACCCTTATCGGTGCACGAATTTTGTGTACTGGGCATCTAGTATTACATAAAGTAGTATCTATTTCTATAAAATATACATTTTTATACTTAAATATTTTATAAAAACCATAAAGATGATACATTCTTATATTAATTTAACTAGAGGCCCAGTGCACAAAATTCATACATGGGTAGAGTCCCTAGGCCTGGCTGGCAATCAGGGCTGATCTGTGGGGGCCGACGGGGCAATCGGGGGAGGGCCCCCACTGGCACCCGCCTTGGCTGGCCTGGGGCCTGCGGGCTGGGAGCAGCTCCTGCAGTGAGTGTCTGTCCCCTTGTGGTCAGTGCTCGTCACAGCGACCAGTCATTCTGCCATTCCGTTGATTTGCATATTAGGCTTTTATTATATAGGATGAATAAAAGTATTTATAAGTTAATCTGTATTATACCTAATATTTTAAATTACAAATAAAGCATCTAAAATTTTAACTGATAAAAAAGTGATCATTATAATTACCATTAACTTATATTTAAATTGTGCTTTCTAAAATGCTTTTAGAAAACTTAACATGTTTTGCCTATCACAGTGGTTCTAAACCTTGGCTGCACATTAGAATCACCTGGGAATCTTTTTTTAAAATCCTGATTTCTGGGCCTCATCCTCTGGAAATTCTGTTTCTTTATTACTAATGTTGTGGCCCCACCCCATAACAAAGAAACAGAATTTCCGAAGGATGAGGCCCAGAAATCAGGATTTTAAAAAGATTCCCAGGTGATTCTAATGTGCAGCCAAGGTGGAGAACCATTGGCCTATCAGTATTTTCTTACATGTAATACTGTGGGTACAGTATGCATTGCTGTGAGGCCATAGGGTCTTAGAGCAAAAATAGCTGGAGCAAATACCTCTTGCTTCCACCTTCATCATCACATCCTACTACTATCACCAGTAATGGCAGTCATCTGTGGTTTAGTTCACAACTTTGTCAGATGAAATCCCCTTTTCTGCTATCATATGGAACACATGCAACAATTAATGTAAAAAACATATAATCTTTTTCATTAAAAAATAATGATCACACAATTGTTCTTGGTTTAAAAAAGTTTAAAGCATACACACCACCTTTAATTTGCTGATGTTTATACAGGAGTACTCCCTGGAGCCAGCAGCATTCCTTTGATTCAGTCAGTGACCAACAGAGTAAAGACAGAATAAGAGTTAATGAATGAGTCTCACCTCTGTCTCTCTGGCTCTCCGTCCACGTCTTCATCAGCGCTGCAGGTGGCACTGGAATCATTGTCTGATGGGGGCTCAGGCCTTTGGACATTTATCTGCTGAGCCACCACCAAATCATCATCTCCAGGCTCTGTCTTCTCACTGGCTTTCTCCAGGTCCCTTTCTTTGGTATCACCTTCAACTTGAGTGGGGTTGTTTTCAGGTACCCCCATTTCAACATCTACAGAGTCTGCTTTGGTAGTCGTGGGAAGATCAAGAACAGAAGTCACGTCAGCACTGTGCTCCTGATGTTCGATATCCATTGGCTCTGCTACCTCAACAGTGACTTTATTATTCGCCTGGGTCCCCACACTTTCATTTTCAGCTGGTTTTGTACTTGGAGCTGATGAGGGCGATGCACTGGGTGCAGTTTCAGTGGTACACTCGTGCTCAGCTGCAGGTTCAGTGTTTCCTCGAGAAGTCAAATTTTCAGTGCTATCTTCGCTGGGCTTCACAGCTTCAACTGGTGAAGGAGAAGGAGCACTTTCTGTATCAGAACTATTTTCAGCACCTTAAAGATAATGATACAGCATAAAAATCTGATAATGAGCACATTTCACGTGGTGATAGAAGCCAGGCTTGAGAGCAGTTGTTTAGGACAGACTTCACTCCCTCAATGACCTCCCTAAAGTGTTACCACCATTGGAAAAGCTAAGTTTTCTACAGAGCATGAAAAGGGAAAGACCAAATTGTCTTGACCTTCTGAAACTGAAAGTGTGAAAGCTTTTACTAAAAATAATTTATATAAAATCTGAAAAACAAAGAAAGAAGGAAAAACAAAACCAAACAAAACCATTCCTATAAATGGTAACATTCTGGACTGTTTCTACCAGCCTATATCTGTGCTTTTCTTTTTACCAGCAGCTTGCGACAGAAATATAACATGAGCAACATCTGTAATTTTAAGTTTAATGTGGAAGCCACATTAAAAAAGTGAACAGAGATTGCTAAAATTAATTTTAACAATATATTTTATTTAACCCAATTGTCCAAAATATCATTTAAACATGTAATCAATATAGAAAACTAGTAAGATATTTTACCTTTTTTGGTATTAAGTCTTCAAAACCTGATTATATTTTACATTTTTAATACATCTCAATTTGCACTAGTCATATTTCAGGAGCTCAACAGCTACCACACTAGACAGCAAAGCTCTGTAATAATAGCACAGATTTTTAACGTAAAACACTGTAGCACGGCTCTTTCCCTACATCATTTGTATCGTCTTTTAAATATACTAGAGGCCCAGTACAGGAAATTTGTGCAGGGAGGGGGGGTCCCCTCAGTCCAGCCAGTGCCCTCTTACAATCTGGGAACCTGCAGTTGGACATCCCTCTCAAAATCTGGGATGCTGCATGCACCAGTGACCATACTTTTCATACAGGTGAAAGGCATCTTGCTGTTGTACGGTGTGCTACATTTTTTTGCCCTGATTAGAAAAAGTAGTACATAACATGATCCTTCTGAGGCAGTAGTACCATTTCTTCCAGCTTATGGGTGGAAAAACTGAAGCAGAGATAAGTTAAGTAATTGGCTTTGTCACACAGTTATAAGTGTCAGAATCAGGGCTGACCACAAAATGTGCAAGCCAGAGTCCATGCATGTCATCGCTGCATCATCCTGTTTTTTCAGTGTTAGAGTAGCCATGCTGGGTTTTAATTTTTAAATCTAAGGGACTATTCTCAATATATAGGGTAGGGTGCCTAGGACTGGCCGGCGATCAGGGGCTATCTGTGGGGCGACGGGCAGGGCGAACGGGGAGCCCCCGCTGGCACCCACCTTGGCTGGCAGCCTGGCGCTGCCCACTGGCCAGCCCTACCCCCTTCCTCCAGTCACCTGCCTCTGCAGGGTGACTGGCAGGTGGGGCAATCGGGGGGCCCCTCCTGGCACATGCCACCTGTTGCCAGCCCTAGCGGGAGCAGCTCCTCTGTTGATCATCTGCCCTCTGGGGTCTGGATGCATCATAGCAACCGGTCATTCCACTTTTCGGTTGATTTGCATATTAGAGTTTTATATATTACTAGAGGCCTGGTGCACAAAAACTTGTGCACTCGGAGGGTCCCTCAGCCCGGCCTATGCCCTCCTGCAGTGTGGAACCCCTTGGAGGATGTCCACCCCAGTGGGGACCCTCACTCCATGGAGGTTTGGCCAGCCTGGGTGAAGGGCTGATGGCTGTTTTCAGGCTGGCCAAGCACCCTGGCAATGTAACCTCCCAGCAGCAATCCGCCGGCCCGCCCAGGCGTCCCGTGTGCGACCCGACCCGGGGCAGCAGTGATCGGCTGGCCTGCCCGGGTGCCCATGTGTGACCCGACCTGGGGCGGCGCCCCAATCCCCGGATTGGCCTTGCGGTGTGCGCGACCCAGGGCAGCGCCCCAATCCCCGGATCGGCCGTGCCGAGTGCGCGACCTGGGGAGGCGGGGCAGGCACCGAGGGATTGGGCCTGCCATCTGCCACCCGAGGAGCGGGCCTAAGCCAGCAGGTGGTTATCTTCTGAGGGGTCCCAGACTGTGAGAGGGCACAAGTGAGGCTGAGGGACGCCTCCCCCCGAATCCCCCTCCCCCACCAGTGCACCAATTTTTGTGCACCGGGCCTCTAGTCGTAAATAAGAGAGGAATATGCTAATTAGCCATTACACCCTGAGGCATAACCACGCGTGTCACAACCAGATCACAGATACAGCATGAGGGTGGGCCAGTGAGGTACAAGTGGGCTGCGGAGAGCTACAGGAGGGGGCAGGGCAGCAAGCTATAGGGGGTGGGAAGGGGAGTGGGGAGCTATAGGAGGACGGGGCAGCGGGCGGAGAGCTACAGGAGGGCAGCAGCGACCTACTGGCGCATGGATTCATGCACAGGGCTACTAGTTCTAGTATAAAACAGACATTAAACAATACATAGAAGATATATCAGGCGGTAATAAGTGCAGTGAATAAATAACAAAACTTAGGAAGCAGTGGATAAAGAGATATTATAGAGGTAGAGTTACATATCAATAGAGGCCTGAAGAAATGGGAGAACGAGCCAATAGGCACATTTTTGAGAAGAGCATCCCAGGTAGAGGGGTTAGCACATGCAAAATCCCTGAAGTGAGGGTTGCTCTGCTCAGGAATAGAAGAAAGAACAGTGGTTAGAACAGAGTGAGCAAGCACCTCACACCTGTTAGAATGGCTGTTATTAATTTAAAAAAAGACAAGAAATATTAAGTGTCTGAAGCATGACTGGCATTTTCAAGATGTTCTGTTTGTAGCACTTGGACCATCTCAGGTGCTACATAAATATTTGTTAGTTGAACAAATAAACACATTATGTTCAAGTTTAATGTCTCTATGCCTTGAAACACAAATGTCCTATTTCCTTAATGAAGCAATTCCTAAACAGTCAAACCACTAAGCTAAAAACCACGTATTTGGGCTAGCAGGAGGTACAACTAAATTTAACATTTTGAAATACCTTCACTGTCTTCTGGATTTTCTTCTTCATTAGAGGCTTCAATATCTTCATCTTCCTGAGCAGAAACGGTGGAAGCTACACTTTCACATTGAGACACATCTCGTTCCTCACGAGGTTTCCGTGAAGTCTAGAGTAACAAAATATTAATTATGATTTAAATAACTAAATGGAAAGAAACAAGTCTTTTCCTATCTGAAATCATGGAGTTCACAAATACATACACACATACTAAACAAGAATGCTGTATATGTGACAGCTGCTCTGGTAAGAGTACAGTTATCTCCAGATAACCATTAACTAGTCTTTTGTGTAGGTAAATCGTTTTCAACAAATTGATCAAAAGTAATATAAAAACAAATTTTTTTTAATTACTCACCACTATACATGTATAAATAGCCCCAAATCACAAAACACCTGCTCTTCTTTCCTTCCAAATAATGTATTTTCTAATAAAAATAACATTTTTTTCTTATAATAATAAGGTGGAATGTGGAATCTTCACATGCAATAATGTACTATATCCCCAAGCATTTTCTTAACTATATAATATTCATTAAGTCTTTTTCTTTAATCCTCACCCAAGGATATGTTTTCATTGATTTTAGAGGAGGGGTGAGAGAGAAACATCGATGTGAGAGAAACATCAAAAAGTTGTCTCCTGAGCACACCCAGATATGGGACTGAACCTGCAACCTAGGTATGTGCCTTGACTAGGAATTGAACCCACAACCTTTTGGTGTATGGGACAATGCTCCAAACAACTGAGCCACTTGGTCAGGGCCAACAGAATTTATTAAATGTCAATGTAACAATGCAAGTACATAAAAATAGAAATCCTATATATCTTCCACTGTGTTTTAACAGATAACATTCTGTCATGTTTTCCTGGGATCTCTTTTAAAAAGATAAAACACTCTAGACCAGTGGTCGCCAACCCTTTGAACGTCACGGACCACCAGTGGTCTGCGGCCCACCAGTTGGCAACCGCTGCTCTAGACCAACAATTAAAGCCTGCTGTTCCTATTATTACAGTTGTAATTAAAATGATCAAAACAAGAAGTTTTAAAGACATCTGTGATGATAATTTTATGTCAACTTGGCTGAATCATAGTACCCAGATATGTGGTCAAACATTATTCTGGATGTGTTCATGCATGCGTTTTTGTTTTTTCCCCCCCTTTGGACCAGATTAATATTTAAATCATTAGGCTTCTGAATTGAGCAGATTGCCTTCCATAATATGGGGAGAGCCTCATTCCATCAATTAAAAGCCTTAATAGAACTAGATTGATGGCTACCTGCACCCTACCCCCAACACACACACCCTACAAGGAAATTTGTTCTCAGACTGCAGCTCTTCTGAGTACCCAGCCTATCACCCTATCCTATTGGATTTTGTACCCACTTAGCCTCCAAAATCATGAGCCAATTTCTTAAAGTAAATCAATCTCGCCCTGGCCTGGTATGACTCAGTTGGAGCATCATCCAGCACACTGCAAGGCTAGGGGTTCGATTCCCAGTGGGGGTACATACCCAGGTTGTGGGTTCTATCCCCAGTCAGGGTGCATACAGGAGGCATCTATCAATGTTTCTCTCTCACATGGATGTGTCTCTCTCTATCACTCTCCCTTCCTCTCTCTAAAATCAATAAACATATCCTCAAGCAAAGATTTTTTAAAAAATAATAAAAAATAATTAAATCAATCTCACTCCCACTCCCGCTCCCTCGTGAAACACACACACACACACACACACACACACACACACACACACACACACACACCCATTGGTTCTGTTTCTCTGAAGAGCCCTGTCCAATAAAAACAATGTTTATCTTTTAGAAACATGTCTGGTTTATTCTTTTATTTTTCTCCCAGAACAGTTTTGAAGTCAACTCTCTCAGCAGTAGGTTTTTTGTTATTTTCTTTCCTTTATATTTTAGTTGCTATAGCATATTTTTAGCTCTTGCATTCACATTTTTAACCTAAAAGTTCCTTTGTGTATAACTTTTAAAATTAGCCAACATTATAATTCAAATGTGAATCAGTTTAAACATATGCACTTTTATTACACATTAGATCATTCTTTTTATTTTTTTAGTTTTTATTTTGGAAATTTTGAAACACATACAGAAGTTAGAGGCAAATCTTGTTTCATCTATACCTAACCTACTTTCCCTAATCCCCATTCTGTACTGATTTATTGTGAAGCAAATCTCAGATATATCACATGAATATGTTAATAATGTAAAATATATCTTGCAATGA
Source organism: Myotis daubentonii (assembly GCF_963259705.1). Lineage (NCBI taxonomy): Eukaryota > Metazoa > Chordata > Mammalia > Chiroptera > Vespertilionidae > Myotis > Myotis daubentonii. The sequence goes on from NC_081855.1 coordinate 5,490,366, forward strand.
TGGCTCATCTCAAGTAGTAGTTGTATTTCTAAAGAAACATTAACAAATAGTCTTAGAAAATATTTTAGAATGTCAAATCAAACAGATCATAAGAACATGATTAAGCTATTTGCATTTCTCAAATATGTTTACGATTAAATTGTTAAAGTAACAATCGGTAAGAATGCTATTAAACGACATATATTTTATAGCTCCTTCTTACTCAGACTTACTATTTTCTTCACTCATCTTGTGCTTCATTAAAAAAAAAATTTCACCCCTAGCCGGTTTTGCTCAGTGGATAGAGTGTCAGCCTGCGGACTGAAGGGTCGTGGGTTCAATTCTGGTCAAGGGCACATGCCTGGGTTGTGGGCTCGATCCCGTGTGGGGTGTGCAGGAGGCAACTATCAATGATTATCTCTCATCATTGATGTTTCTATCTCTCCCTTCCTCTCTGAAATCAATTAAAAAATGTATTTTAAAAAAGGAAGTCTGCCAAATAGTCAACTAAAAATGACAGTCCATGAAAAAAGAGAGCCTTGGAACTCAATTTCAAGAGTGCTTTTCCTTGAGAGAGCCATCATACTTTGATAGTGAGCAGGAGAACTTTATGCATGCTTCCCACTTATCATGCAGACATGTACTCAACAGTTAAGATTTAGTAAAGCTAATTTTTGTTGCTTCATCAAGGAAATTCTTAAGTGACACTGGCTTTAAAACAAAAACAAAATGCTTCAAATACCGGGAGATTAAGAATACATTAAAGTACTTGGCACAGTGGTGTGCTGCCAGGATTCATGCTAAGGCACCAGCACTCTCACTCACAACTGCTTTAACACCATCAATGCAAATGTAAATACAGTAGAAAAAAATAAATAACATCTTAAGATTTTAAGTAAAGACAATGAAACCTCAGCTCTTGAACTTAACTGATCTGGAAGGCCATTCGAGAAGAGGTTTTTTTTTCAAAAATTGACTCATTTTTCCCATTAGAAATAATGTAAATTGAATTAATTCGTTCCATCCTCCCAAATGATTTCCCATTTTAATCTTTCTTCTATACATTACCATCTAATGTACTATCTATAATAATAAAAGCGTAATGTGCTAATTAGACCTGATGAAGCCATGGTGGCCGAGGCAGAGGCGGCCACTGCTGTGTTGGGGGCTGAGCCCCTACCAGTCCTTTCCAGGAGCGCCTCCATACCTCTGCACTTCCGCACCTCCTCTGAGTCTCAGTGTGCTTTTCTCTTTCCTTCTAGTTGTAGAATTTCTACTCAGCCAGCCTTCCTGTGGTTCTGGATGATGTCCGTTTTGTCTTTTACTTGTAGTTTTGAAGTGGTTGTACAAGGCAGTAATTTCAGGTCTTTACCTTTGCCGCCATCTTGGTTTTTCCTACTTTCTGGTTTTTAACATTTATCCAATATTTCTCTGAGAAAATGCTTTGTAATATGCCAAATCAAATCATGTCAAGAGCACTCCAACTAATTTTAAAATCAAACTTCGAAATGCTTCCATTTTTAAATCCAGTTTACAGTAATTCAAATGTACTGAATTCTCATTACTACTAACAGAAGTTTTATTCTTTGGGCAGTAAATAAATAGTCAACTTGTGTCAAGAAACTAGCATATCTTTTACAGGTAAACGCAATAAATAAAAATATGAGCTGCAAAAGTTTTTCTCAAAACCTATCTTGAAGTTCAAAAAACAAAAACTGTAAGTAAAAATCAGTAAGAGATTCACCACGCCTGACATACTCACTTTCTGCTTATGCTGCTGCAAAAGGTTGTCAAGATTGTGTCGCCTTTTATAGTTAAAATAGAAGTTTTTACATTGAGCTTCACTTTTAGTTCCCACCATTTTGGCAATTGCTGCCCAGTTACGACCATGTTCTACTAGACCTGTATTTTAAAAACAGAACAAATGTTAAAGAACAGTAACCTGATAAAGCAAACATGAGTAATAATAAACCAAACTTAATCATTGTATTCACAATCATTAACACTGAAAGTGTTTTCAATTCTCACTGATATACTTCAATACTTACTAAAATATGTATTGACACAAAACTCACTGAACGGCTCTATTTAAAACATGCTCATGAAAGCCCTGGCCAGGGAGCTGAGTTGGTTTGAGCATTGTCCCAGTATGCCAAGATTGCAGGTTCGATCCCCCATCAGGGCACATACAAGAATCAACCCATGAATGCATAAGTGGAACAACAACAACAATAAAAACAAACAAACAAAAAACATGATCATTGACGTTGGACACAGTAATAATTCAAATACTTGTAAACTGACTGAGAAGGTAGTTCTAAATCTTTGGAAAGAGTGTATCAATATAAAATTAATAACACAATCAAATATAAATGATTAACATAACGATATATATACAGGGAGGGGCAAAAGTAGGTTTATACTTGTTCATATGGAAAATAATAAAATCCTATGTAATCAACGTCTAATATGCTAAGTGTATGGTCATCTGGTCAGCCATTCAACCAATCAAATAGTAATATGCTAATGATATGCTAAGGTCACTAAACCGATAGCTATGACATGCACTGACCACTAGGGGGCAGACACTCTGACTGGTAGGTTAGCTTGCTGCTGGGGTCCAGCTGATCGGGACTGAGCGAGACAGGATGGACATGCCCTGCAGACCTCCCGTGGTCCCTCTCTGGCTGTTCAACTTCCTGCATCCCTTCCCGGCCCTGGTAGTGCACCAGTGGAATCCCTCGACCTGGCCTGCGCCCTCTCACATTCCGGGACATCTTGAGGGATGTCAGAGAGCTGGTTTCGGCCCGGATCCCGCAGGCCAGGACAAGGGACCCCACTAGTGCACGAATTCATGCACTGGGCCTCTAGTATTAATAATACAAGAATAAACTCTGTGTTTCATGTATTCACAGCTAAAAACCTACTTTTGCCCCATCCTGTATGTATGTATGTATATGTATGTATACACACATACAAGACTCCATGAATCATCAGCATGTCTTCAGTCCATTCACAATCAAGAAATGTCCTAAGAAAATTAACCATTTGAAAAAAATCTGTTGTAACCCAAAGCATCACAGAAACCTATGCCATCTGACACTTTTTAATCAAATAATACATATATGCACACATACACATGTCGAAGGAATATGGGTATGAAAATGCATATATACATAAGAGTTATCCAGCCAGAGACATACTTTAAATACAGGTGTACCCAAGCAAAAATTTCCAGTATAAATTTAAGAATTTATAGAAAAACATCAGTTTTTCAAGTTTAATTCCAGTAGCTTCCTTAATAATTACTGGAAGATCACTTCTAAATCTTACCTGATATATGAGTAAGAGATGAAAAGAGTGGTGACTAGTCCTAACCGGTTTGGCTCAGTGGCTAGAGTGTTGGCCTGCGGACTGAAAGGTCCCAGGTTTGATTCCAGCCAAGGGCATGTACCTTGGTTGCGGGCACATCCCCAGTAGGAGGTGTTCAGGAGGCAGCTGATCAATGTTTCTCTCTAATCAATGTTTCTAACTCTCTATCCCTTTCCCTTCCTCTCTGTAAAAAATCAATAAAATACATTAAAAAAAAAAGAGAAAGAGTGGTGACTAAACAGTCATATGTTAGTGTACCTACCTGAAAAAGATTATGATATAGCTAATATCTACTTACTTCCCTATGAAATTTTGATTATCAGAGAATAAATGTGAATCTTTTAAAAAGTTAACATGTAATCATGACAAATCACAAATGTTCTAATCATGGCAAACTTCAAATAAAAGACAGAACACTAACTGCTGTATTTTTGGTAAACTTGGTTTATATGATACTTAAATGTATCACTCATTACCTGGTAAAGAGAAAGTCTGAAATATATCACTAAAAGTCAAGCTGTTTACAATATCCTCTCTCTAGAATTACAAGGTAAATACTTAACTCCCCCAAAAGGCGGTTAATCTCTCAAAAATTATTATATTTGAAAACAAATAATTTATTTATAAACCAATTATTTAACCTATTAGAAATCTTAAATTTTATATTACACTAGAGGCCTGGTGCCAGCTCTCCCACATCCCCTGAGGGGTCCTGGATTGCGAGAGGGCGCAGGCTAGGCCAAGGGACCCAACCAGTGCACAATTGGGGCCGGGGAGGGATGCGGGGGGGCTGGCCAGCTGGGGAGGAACTGTAGGAGGGCTCCAGGGCATGTCCGGCCCATCTTGCTAAGTCCTGATCAGCCATACCTCAGCAGTAAGCTAACCTAGCAGTCAGAGCATCTGCCCCCTGGTGGTCAGTGTGCGTTATAGCAAGCGGTTGAGTGGCCTTAGCATATCATTAGCATATTACACTTGGATTGGTTGAGTGGACAATCGGACACTTAGCATATTAGGCTTTTATTAATAAGCAACAGTGGAAAAATACAAGACCCATAAAGTTCCAGAATAAGATCAAGGACAGGATCCAAACTTTTGTTTGTCTGTCTATAATGTTCATACTCTTCTCTGAATCACAGTGTAATTTCTTAGTAGTTTTTAATCAAATGCCTTACTAAATAAGCACTAAGAAGTTATTTATCATTCTATTCAATGCAACTTTTAAATAACACAAATACAAACTTTTACATGAAAATACCTTCCAAAACAACTTTAAAAGTATTAATCGCAACTATTCTGAAAAAGTGAAAATAGCCTACTTGCTCTTTAAAGAAAATGAGAACCTTAATTCCCTTAAAAGTGGCTCTTCAACAAGGCACACTCGGGGTGCCTTATAACGTACCAACCACATAGTAAAAAAAAAACACAACTTGTAAGTTTACTTCTAAATTCTATTTATCATTGTGGAAGAACTTTTTTCTTAGATTAAAAAAATTAGCTCTATCTCACTCATTAATAATAAAAGCATAATATGCAAATCGACCAAACGACCGAATAACAGAACGACCATCAGAAGACCACGCTATGACACGCACTGGCGCCAGGTCAGCCAAGATGGGTGTGATGCGATCAGTCGGGGGGGCCTGCCATCGACCCATGACTGCCCCCACAGAGGAAGGCCCAGGCCACCCTCTGCGGAGCGATCAATCAGGGGTTGGGGGGCTACACAATTGATCGCCCCAAAGAGGAAGGCCTAGGCTACCCAGCCGGTGGCGCTGTGGTGGGTGGGCAGGGCCTCCCTCTGCATGGTGATTGATCGTGGAGCCCTGGCAAGGCAGCCTGGGCCTCCCTCTTTGAGGCAATCAATATTTTCATATACATTTTACTAATTTTCTTTCATCTCTGACACTTCTATTATAAAGAAAGGGCAAATAGCAATATTAAAATATTTCCTCTAATTAATTCCCTTTCGATGTGCATGAATTCATGCACCAGGCCACTAGTTATTAATAATCTTACAAACAAAAACAAAAAAACTTGAAGAATCTGAACTATCATTTACCTTTTTTAGCAACTTCCATTTCTTCTTCTGTCCATCGAGAGGTTTCTACAGGCTCTGTAGAAACTAAAATAAAGAGAGAAAACCCAATAAGGTAGAGAAAAATTAACCCAAATCCTTCATTCACAGATTATATGGCACAGACTGCATAATTTGTAACCTATTTCTCTGACAATTGGTGAAAGAAACTAAAGAAATAGGATGGCATCAGCCTCTTCCCCCACCAAACTAAAAGGGAAAATGCAACACCTCTGTGATCTTTCTTAATGTTTGTTAAAGTTCCGTCCATATCTACGTTTGAATACCATTAATTTATTTTCTAAGAAGTCCCACTTTACCCAGTGCCTTCCCAATTATTAGAGCTCCATCCTTTCCTAATGAAGAGTCAGAGGAAGAAACAGCACTCCACCTGCTGGTCCAGGCACAGTCCTCTCCCATTCTCTGAGTCCCCTGTCTCTTCCTCTCTTGGAGGCTCTTATGTTCATCCTCCATGCCTGACATCTAGTAAATATGGATGGATCACGAACTGAACACTTTCTCTTTTACTTTAGAAAGAAAATTGAGACTATCAGGCCTGAAATGAGCACCTGCTGTATTCCCCTTCTCAATAGTATATACTACCATCCACCCAGTCACTCAAATTAGTAACAGGATCCTCAGACTAGTCATTTTGAATCCTTCCTCCCATTTATCACTCACATCCAATGATATGTGTCAATTCTAATACCCTGAATCCACCTCTCCTTGCCTGGGCCACTGCATGCATAATGTTGCCCTTCTAGCTGGTCCCTCTTCCTCCAGCCCTCCTTCTCTCTAATCTGAGCTCCACAACTGTCACTAGAGATATCTGAACTCCAATCTAATCAAAGCACTCCTCTATTTAAAACCTTTGTAAGCAACAAAGCATATAGTTCAAACAAGGCCCTTTGTGATCTGCCCCCATCCGCTTGTCTACATATTTCTCTCACATTATTCTTGCCATTCCTAGAACTTTCATACTTAATCTTACAGTGAAAGTGGTACCACCGAACCATCAATGGTGGTACTCGACATTAACATAATCCTTTATAAACTAATGAGACAATACTTAGCAACAAAGACAAATGCTTTGAACTCTTGGACTCAATATTCAGAATTTATTCCTATAGAAAATAATTTAACAGAAAGAAAATGATATATGAATTTTTTTTTAATTACAGTGTTATATTGGCTTAAAAGGAGGGTAGAAGATAACAACAGGGTATGGGTCAGGAAATTGTGCCTCTGGGCACAATGCCAATATTTGGCAGTCATCAGAGTAAAATTGAAGATGGCTTAGAAACTAGAAAATATTCATGATATATGCCATGTTAAAATATCAGAAAACAAAGTAGCATGTACATTAGGATTATAAGTAAGTAAAAAGAAAAAGAGCTCTATTAGGGTAGCAAAATAGGGACTGTTATTCTTTTACAAAGAAGTTTGAAAAATGTGAAAGCCAGACTTGCAGAGTATTTCTAGGTTGTCAATATCAGAGGTCCCTGCTGCCACAGCCTAGCACTGAAACAGAATTCCAAACAAAAGTGTGGCTGGTTCACTCCATCTGCCCACTCACTGGGTTCTGGCGGCGGTGGCAGAGGTGGAGGGGGCTCCTCGGTGGCGGCTGCAGCTGCAGCACTAGCAGCAGCGGCTTCATTTGTCATGGACCTGGTGATCCGGCCCTTTCGGCGGCCCTGACTATTGGCAGTCTTTCGTCCCCGGGGTATGGCCTGCTCTCTCTCCTCAGTTTCTTCTGCTATACCTTCTGTTTTGTCCTTTTCCTTAGTATTTTCTCTGGAAACAAAAGTGAATGAAAAGTTTGTGTGATTTAAGGTATACATATGTCAAAGAAGGCAGCTTTGAAAAATCTTTAAATAGAAACTGAATAAAACTAACCAATCCCTTCGTTACTAAACCAAAATTTATAAAATATTGTCATGCCCCAATTTTGAGAAGTTTTGACTGATTCAAATTAAGATATTTCACAAAGGCTTGTTTTGTTTGTTAATGGACTTAAAATGTAAACACATTTCAAATCCCCTGACTTAGATACAAGAACACTCTCTCTGAGGAAGTAATGAAGCACAGAAACACCCTCTGGACCTGCAACCCAGAGGCAGGGGACACCGAGAGGTAGGAGTCCTGGATTCCTGGCCTTTGCTGCGACACAAGTTTCCCCCTTTGTGAAATGAAGAAGCTTCAGGACACTCTCCATGACAGATGCTCTTTCTGTAATAACAGTCTACAATATTGTTTTATTAAAGCAGGATCCATATTCTTCACCACCTCAAGGACAGTTATGTACAAACAGGGCAGCATGGCCTAATAGTTAGGAAAATGGCCTCTAGACCCAGGCTGCCTGGGTTCATACAGAGCTCTATGTGATGACTAGCCCTGTGATGACCTTGGACAAGCAACCTTACCTCTATGGAGCTCAGTGTTTCTCATCTGTAATATGAGGATAATAATAGTATATTTCATAGGGCTGTGGTGAGAATTACAGAAATTAATTTCTGTAAAATGCTTAGAACAGTGTCTGGAACATAGTAAACTTCGGAGGTGTTTCCTACTATTAAAGTTAAACTTCCTTCAGGCTATAAAGGGCTTATCATAGTCTCAGGCACTTAGGAAAAACAGAATAAGCGGTCATTACTATAACAATAGTACTACATGTAATACTGGAAAACCATTCTCTGTCTTTCTTATCTCCCAGGGTTGTTATAGTTAAAAGCAAGGTGCTTAGATTTATCAGGGATATCACTTTATAGATTATGTAAATGTCTAATCACTGAGTTGTACACCTGAAATATCATATTATATAACTGAAAAGTAAAATTTTTTTAAGGTGCTTAATGTACATTTTTACAAATGAACAAAAAGATGGCACTATTCAAACACTCAACTATTCTTGCTTAACCAGTTAACTGCCACAATATTTTAAATTTAATTTAAAAAGGTCCGCCGCTTGCATCTATAGACACTTATGGTGTACAAATGGTTAATGGAAGGTGCGTTTTTTGTTGTTGTTTGTTTTAATTTTACCTACTTCAAATAAAGACCTATTGTGGCTTAGCAAGTAAGTCACTCCCCTGCCCCCAAATGTTTCAAGAATAATTCTTTCCCCTTCAGTTATAAATTACCCTTGAAATTACCATGTAGAAACAAAGATGGCTGCATAGGTTAACACCGGAGTTTGCTGCTTTGAACAACTACTTCAAAAGTGAAACCAAAAAACGGAAGGGACATCACCCAGAACCACAGGAACGCTGGCTGAGTGGAAGTCCTACAACTAGGAGGAAAGAGAAATGCACACGGACACTCAGAGGAGGCGCAGTGCTGAAGTCAAATTCTGAGGTGCGGAGTGCGCGGAGCGGGCTGGCGGCGGAGGGCGCGGTTGTTGTTTTCAATCGGGAGGGAGTCGCAGACTCTGAGCACCAGATCCGGGCAAGTCTTTAGGGACCCAGACTCAAACAGGAGAAGCGGGACTGTCTGGCTTCGGTCAGAGCGAGTGCAGCTTTCTCTCCCAGCTTTGCAGCGGGTGCTGGGACTCAGAGAGGCAGAGCCCCTGGGGACAGGACTGAGAGCCGCCATAACTGCTCTCTCCGGCCCACCCTGTTGATCCTGTGCGACCCGCCCCGCCCAAGCCCTGCACAGAGGCATTTGCCGGATAGCCTCAGGCAAAGGCTAGATTAGCACCTCCCTAGAGGACAGAAGTTCTCTCACTGCTGACACAGCTGATTCTCATAGCCACTTGGCTTGGAGGTCAAACCCTCCCTGGAATTAGCTACAACAATCAAGATTTAACTATAAGACTGCGAACAAAGACCACTAGGGGGTGCACCAAGGAAGCATAACAAAATGCGAAGACAAAGAAACAGGACAAAATTGTCAAAGGAAGATATAGAGTTCAGAACCACACTTTTAAGGTCTCTCAAGAACTGTTTAGAAGCTGCCGATAAACTTAATGAGCTCTACACGAAAACTAATAAGACCCTCGATCTTATATTGGGGAACCAACTAGAAATTAAGCACACACGGACTGAAATAACGAATATTATACAGACGCCCGACAGCAGACCAGAGGAGCGCAAGAATCAAGTCAATGATTTGAAATGCGAGGAAGCAAAAAAAACATCCAACCGGAAAAGCAAAATGAAAAAAGAATCCAAAAATGCGAGGACAGTGTAAGGAGCCTCTGGGACAGCTTCAAGCGTACCAACATCAGAATTATAGGGGTGCCAGAAGATGAGAGAGAGCAAGATATTGAAAACCTATTTGAAGAAATAATGACAGAAAACTTCCCCCACCTGGTGAAAGAAATGGACTTACAGGTCCAAGAAGCGCAGAGAACCCCAAACAAAAGGAATCCAAAGAGGACCACACCAAGACACATCATAATTAAAATGCCAAGAGCAAAAGATAAAGAAAGAATCTTAAAAACAGCAAGAGAAAGAAACTCAGTTACCTACAAGGGAATACCCATACGACTGTCTGCTTATTTCTCAACAGAAACTATGCAGGCCAGAAGGGAGTGGCAAGAAATATTCAAAGTGATGAATACCAAGAACCTACAACCAAGATTACTTTATCCAGCAAAGCTATCATTCAGAACGGAAGGTCAGATAAAGAGCTTCACAGATAAGGAAAAGCTAAAGGAGTTCATCACCACCAAACCAGGATTATATGAAATGCTGAAAGGTATCCTTTAAGAAGAGGAAGAGGAAGAAAAAGGTAAAGATACAAATTATGAACAACAAATATGCATCTATCAACAAGTGAATCTAAGAATCAAGTGAATAAATAATCTGATGAACAGAATGAACTGTTGATTATAATAGAATCAGGGACATAGAAAGGGAATGGACTGACTATTCTTGGGGGGGAAAGGGGTGTGGGAGATGTGGGAAGAGACTGGACAAAAATCGTGCACCTATGGATGAGGACAGTGGGTGGGGAGTGAGGGCGGAGGGTGGGGCGGGAACTGGGAGGAGGGGAGTTATGGGGGGGAAAAAAAGAGGAACAAATGTAATAATCTGAACAATAAAGATTTAATAAAAAAAAAAAAGAAATTACCATGTAGCTCTCTCCCCCTTCACTTCTGTATTCCCTTACCAATCTGCTTTATACTATAGCCTCTGATTAAAGAGGTTTTGTCAAAAGTCGCCAATGAATTAAAAACTGCAAAATCAAATAACCTTTATTACTTCTCGTCACATTACTCCTTCTGTTGCAACTGATACAGTGGACAAATCTTTTTATATCCTTCTCAACTTTGCTTTTAGGATTTCACACTTTTCTAATATCCCTATTGCTATTCTGGGACTCTTTCTGAGCCTGCCTTTTCCCGATCATCCGTTAATGTAGGGATTTCCCAAGGCTCTCTCTGGCCTTAAAGTTCTGTGAGATTACCTATTTACATCAATTCTAATGAACTCATACCCCATCTCCTAAATCTCCTAAGATCCAGACTTGTTTTTCCCAATTACTGCACCACCTGAATTTCCCATCAATATGCAAAAACATGCTCATCTCACCACCTTGCTTTTGATCCACCTCACTCTCTAATCATTTGTTGTTAACAATACCACCATGTTCATAATCACTCAGGTATAGATTTGACATCATCTTTAGCTCTTTCCCGTTTTCTTTACTTCCTGTATGTAATCTGATGACAAATTTTGGGTATTTCATCTCAATATTTCTCCCATTAATTCACCATTTCTGTTTCTACTACCACTGTACTTATTCAGTATCTTAGTACCCCAATGACAGTCTTTTATAACAACTTCCCTGACTCTTATATCTCTAATCCATTCATTCTATATTGCTAATACAACATTATTCTAGCAGAATAATTTTGGTAATAAATCATTCCATCCATTCTAAGCCTTGTCTATTTCCACAGTCTCCTGAATGAAGTCTACAGTTTAGCTTTCATTAAGGCTTTACGTAATCTAACACCAATCTGTTTTCTATTTTTCTTTTTCAGGCACACTATGTTCTTTTCTAATGAAATCATCATCTGTCATTTCTCAGAGAGGCATTATCTATTAACATTGTTCCCTTTATTCTACCCCAAATTAACCAGTACTTCCTACATAAAGGCCTCCAAATTATCCAGACAGTATAGTCAAACCTTGGTTCTGGAATGTCTCCCCTCTCCCATAATTCACTTTTCAATCATGTTGTTCAAGGAAAAAATGTCTGTTCTTGAACAAAACTTCAGTTTTGACCAGACAACCTTCATGCTGATACATCTGAATGATAAAAAGCCTCTCCAGCCCTAACCGGTTTGGCTCAGCAGATAGAGCATTGGCCTGCAGACTCAAGGGTCCCAGGTTCGATTCCGGTCAAGGGCATGTACCTTGGTTGCAGGAACATCCCCAATGCGGAGTGTGCAGGAGGCAGCTGATCGATGTTTCTCTCTCATCGATGTTTCTAACTTTCTATCCCTATCCCTTCCTCTCTGCAAAAAAATCAATAAAACATATTTTTTTAAAAAAGCCTCTCTAGGCCACAAACAAAGGATAGAATGCACCAGTAGGAGTCAGTTTACAGCTAAAACTCTCCTTGTTAACATCTTAGGAAATTGTGCTGTTAATATTTTTGTGTTTTATTGTTGTTGCTGCTGCTGGCCAAAGGGATGCTTAGCACAATTTTAAAACCTAAACAGGCCATCAAGAATGCTAATATTGCTAAGGTTGTGAAAGAAACAATGATCACAGGCAATTGAAGAGGTAGAAAAACTGTTGTTGATTTGGATAAAAGAAAAGCAGTTAGCCAGTGACAGCGTTTCAGAGGCAGTGATATGAGAGAAAGTGAAGATGGCACTGCTGACTCCCTGAAAGACACCCCTAGAATGAGAGCTGAAAGTGATTGTTTTAACGTTAGTAGGGGGTGGTTCGATAAATTTGAGAAAAGAAGTGTTTCTTTATAGATTAAACGGTACATTAGACTTCTACTGTATATAAGAAAGGTTAAAACGGGGACTCATTTGGGGTTCTGGAACGAATTAATTCAATTTACATTATTTCTAATAGGAAAAATGATTCAGTTTTCGAACAAATCATTTCTTGAACAGTTGTCCGGAACAAATTAAATTCAAGAACGGAGGTTCCAGTGTACTAGTAAACCTCAACCTCTTCTCAATCTTTCAACATAAATTTATTGGGTTTGTTCATTTCTTCCAGGCTTTTCTTTCTTTTTTTAAAAATAGTACTTGTAGCGGGTCCAGCATAGTTCAGTGGTTCAGTCTTGACCTATGAACCAGGAGGTCATGGTTCCATTCAGGTAATGGCACATGCCCCGGTTGTGGGCTCAATCCCCAGTAAAGGGTGTGCAGGAGGCAGCCAATCAATGATTCTCATCACTGATGTTTCTATCTCTCTCTCCCTCTCTGAAATCAATAAAAATATTTTAAAACGAAATAAATAAATTTTAAAAATCGTACTTGTATCTTGCCTAATTTTCTCCTACCAACTAATTCATAAACTACCTGGGGATAGCAGATATCTTATGTATTTTTTTATCCTCCATAACATCCTAGTCACATCAGTAATAAATGAATGTTTGTTAAACAAATTAGAGATTTTTAAGAAAAAAAGAGTAAAATCAAGATATGGTAGTTCCATATGAGCAGAACCAATGATCACATGGGAATATAAATGTTATACGTGAACAACGAAAAAATATACATATTATTTATTTATTTTTTAAAATATATTTTATTGATTTTTTACAGAGAGGAAAGGAGAGGGATAGAGAGAAACATCCATGAGAGAGAAAAATCCATCAGCTGCCTCCTGCACACCCCCTACTGGGGATGTGCCTGCAACCAAGGTACACGCCCTTGACCGGAATCGAACTTGGGACTCTTCAGTCCACAGGCCGACGCTCTAGCCACTGAGACAAACTGGTCAGGGCAAAAAATATACATATTTTTTAAATGGGTATCTTCCTAGAATATTAGAATGGCATGAGTATCCAACCTTTAAAAGCCATGTCAAATGATTAAGTCTGCTTTAGTTGACACAAAACTAGACAAACCTTCAATATTTCCAAGAGGATTATAAAAATAACACAGTAAACATTAAAAAGGAACAAACTACTGATCATGTATTATGTATGACCTAAGTGAAAGAAGTCACACATGGATTCTATACTGCATAATCCAGTTTATATAAAATTATAGAAAAAGCAAAATAGATTAGCAATTGCCAGATGCCAGAAAAGGGGGGAGAGAAACTCTGCAAAGGAGCATATGGGAACTTTGTGGGGTTATGAAAATGTTCTATCTAATATGCAAATAACAAATATAACAAAACTGACTGGCAAAAAAAAAAAAAAAAAAAAAGAAAACATTCTATCTACATCACGGTTGTGGCAATGGTCACCCCAATGCACACACTTGTCAAAATGCTTAACATTTACACCTAAAATTGGTGAATTTTATTCTATGTAAGTAATGCTTTAATAACGCTGACCCCTGGGGGAGACACAACCAACCCAGCTGCTAAGCCCCCCACACCACCCTGACACAATATGTACACAAAGGAATCAAGAATCTCTGAGTGGAAGAATCACAGATTGATTTTCTTTATATTTTGCTCTCTTTTCCTAATTTTCTATAATGAGCAAGAATTACTTTTATAACCTCAAAGACAGCAACAACCACAAACAAACCAGGAACTCTATTTTATATGATAATACAAATGAGGTACATAAAAAGATCATGAGGTATCTTTGAAATCAAAGATTAGATTAAATTTGATATATCTCAGTGATAAGTATATATTATTATAGCCTATTCCTTCTGAAATAATATATACCATGTCTGGCAAATAAGCCAAAAGTTATATTTACTGAAATACTCCACTCCTTATTTATATCAAATAACTATTCAATAGTTAAAGCACACATCACATTAATTCTTTTATCTGAAGTTTTATACCTTTAAAAGACACAATTTCATTATTTAAAAATAAGTATAAAATTTAACTAATTATTTAATTCTAATTATTTAACTTACTTAGAGTCCTCCTTTTCATCTTTTTCTTCTTCATCTTTTTTTTCCTCTTCTTTTTTTTCTGTTTTTTCTGCTTTCTCTTCTTCTTTTTCTTCTACTTTTTCTTCTTGTGATGGTCGGGCAATTTGCTGCTAGAATAAACCATCATTTATAAAATTCAAAGGTAAAAGAACTAGCTCCTCAAATCCTGATGATGAATTTTAATAAATATCTATGCAAAAAGAATAAATAATTAATGTATTAATCTTTTACAATGTAATTAGGAATCATGTATTTACAAAAAGTCTAAGGCTCTTTAATATATTCTATATATATTGTTTAAAAGGTCAGATATACATACACACACACACACACACACACACACACACAATGGCCATAGTATTTGAACCCATCAAAGAATCATAAATGTTAAGATTCCACTAGAAATCTATGGTGGGTGTTCTCTTTTTGTAACTCCTATATCTAATCTGTCACTTAAGCATTTCAACTTTAATTTAAAATTTGATAACCTATCAAACCATCCCCCTAGTATTTGATGTTTACTATATTCTTAATTTTTTCATCATTATAGATAATACTATATAAAACATCGTTATGCTTTTACTCTTTTGGGGGACATTCATTTAATAGAATTAGTAGACAGCTATGGTCATTTATCAAGATTGAAGAAATTTGGAAAAATACTAAGGATATAATAAAGTGAAAAGAAGTAAAGCACAAATATTTCTAAGCTGAAATTACAACCTTCTATATATATAAAAGGCAAATATGATAAGTGTCCATTCGAATAGTCGCTATGACGCACACTGACTACCAGGGGGCAGATGCTCAATGCAGGAGCTGCTGTGAAGCGCCAGGCCAAGGCGGGTGTGAGCAGGGGCCCAACTGACTTGCCGATCGCCCCACAGATGGCAACAAGGGGCAGCGGCGGCCGGGGGTGGGGCCACCACCCAGCTCCCAGGATGTGGTGGAGCCAGGCGGGAGGCCCCGAGCCAATCGATAAACCCGCAGTCGGGATGATGGAGCAGGTGAGGTGCCAGGCCACGGCAGGGTACCAGGCAGAGTGCAAGGCTGTGAGGTTGGGGGCACAAGCTGGGGCTGCAAGCCTGGGGGAATGAGCTGGGGCCCTCAGGGTATGTCCAATGGACAGCTGTCAGTAAGAAATCCTTAGTGCTGCAGTGGAGGCAGGAGAGGCTCCCGCCACTGCCGCTGCGCTCGCCGGTTATGAGCCTGGCTTCTGGCTGAGCAGCGCTCCACCTGTGGGAGCACAGAGACCACAAGAGGGCAGCTCTTGCGTTGAGCATCTGCTCCCTCGTGGTCAGTGTATGTCATAGAGACCAGTAGTTCCACCGTAGGGCCAAAAACTGCTCTCCAACATCCCTGAGGGGTTCCGGATTGTGAGAGTGTGCCGGCCAGGCCAAGGGATCCCATCGATGCACGATCGGGGCTGGGGAGGGATGTGGGAGGTTGGTCACCGGGGAGGGACCACGGGAGGGCTCCAAGGCGTGTCCAGCCCATCTCACTCAATCCCAACCGACCAGACCCCAGCAGCAAGGCAGCTTGAAGCGAACATGAGGCTTGCTTACTTCAGTGACGGAGGACTCCAATGTTCCCCGCCTGCCTTGCCAATCTCTGAGCTTGCAATTTGAAACATAGTTACAAATAGGGAAGCTAAACAAAACCCCAGAAACATGCTTTCAGCGAGCCAGGATCTCAGCGCTGGAGTTGATACAGTGTTTCGATTATAGAACCCAAACAAACCAGATACCTGCTTTAAGCAGCAGAGGCCTCAGAGCTGGAGCCAGAGCTAAAGCTGGCCCAGAATAAAAAAAAAAAAAAAAAAGGAGCAGTTGGGAGCTTCAGTCACCCGCCAGCCTAAAAACAACCTTCAGTCCCTCACCCAGACTGGCCAGGCACCCCAGTGGGGACCCCCACCCTGAAGGGTGTATGACAAGCTGCAAAGAGCCATCATCCCCTCACCCAGGCTGGCCAGGCACCCCAGTGGGGACCCCCACCCTGATCAAGGACACCCTCCAGGGCAAACCAGCTGGCCCCCACCCATGCACCAGGCCTATATCCTATATAGTAAAAGGGTAATATGCCTCCCAGCACCGGGATCAGCGGAGCCGCGAGGCCTCCCGGCACCGGGATCAGTGTGACAGGGAGCAGCGCCCAAACCCCCTGTTCACCCTGTGGCTCTGTGTGTGACAGGGGCACGGCCACAACCTCCCTATCCACTCTGCTCTGTTTGTGACAGGGGAAGGCGCCCCAACCCCCTGATTAGCCCTGCTCTGTGCCTGATAGAGGGGAGCTCCCCAACCCCTGATCGCCCTGCGGCTCTGTGTGTGAAAGGGTGCGGTGCCCCAAGCCCCTGATCGGCCCTGCTCTGTGTGTGACAGGGTGGCGCCGCAACCTCCCCATCGACCCTGCCTTGAGTGTGACGGGGGCGGTGCCCCAACCCCCCAATAGGCCCTACCCTGAACATGACTGAGGGTGGCATCGCAACCTCCCGATCCGCCCTGCTCTGTGCATGACAGGGGGCGGTGCCCCAACTCCCCAATCGGCCCTGCTCTGAGCCCGACCAGGGGCTGCACCTAGGGATTGGGCCTGCCCTCTGCCACCCGGGAGCAGGCCTAAGCCAGCAGGTCGTTATCTCCCGAGGGGTCCCAGACTGCGAGAGGGCACAGGCCGGGCTAAGGGACCCCCCCCCCCCCGGCCGAGTGCACAAATTTTTGTGCACCAGGCCTCTAGTCTACACTAATAAAAGAGAAGCATGCAAATTGGTGTCACTTGGCCACACCCACCAGCCAATCAGAGCAATTATGCAAATTAACCCAACAAAAATGGCAGTTAATTTGCATAGGCAGGCATGGAGCAAAGACTGAAGACAGCTAGAAGGAAGCCAAGAACTGCAGAAGGGAGCAAAGCGGTGGAGAAGGGAGGGAGCCGAGGCTGCGAAGACTCGAGCAGAGCCGAGGCAGCAGACACAGGAGCGGAGCCAGGCAGTGGAGAAGGGAGCGCAAGAAACCCTATTCTTGTAGGAACAAGCCCCAGGAAGCCCTATTCTTGCAAGAATCTTCCTGCAACGGGCCTTTAGTATAACTCACAAAAATCCTCTACAGGTTTGAATGTTTCTTATGTTGACAGTGCTCTACAGCAACATCTAAAAATAGTTTACGCTGAGACTTATTACTGTTACATCTAATTGAATATCTAACACTAACAAATCCTATATAATAAAAGGCTAATATGCAAATTGTCCCCTCAACCAGGAGTTCGACCAGGAGTTCAACTGAGAGTTCGACCAGGGGGCCGGGCCGGCTGGCCAAAGGCCCACGGCCCCTCCTCCCAGCTGGCTCCAACCCTGATTGGCTTCCCCACCCCAATCGGGGGTAGGGCCAACTGGCCAACTGCCCTCGGCTGCCTCACTCCAGCTGCCCTCCCCTTGGCTGGCCTGATTGGCCCCAATCAGGGTGAGCCGGCCAGACCCCACCCATGCACAATTCATATACCGGGCCTCTAGTGTGTGTGTGTGTGTGTGTGTGTGTGTGTGTGTGTGTGTGTGTATTTTTTTTAAAATATATTTTATTCATTTTTCACAAAGAGGAAGGGAGAGGGATAGAGTCAGAAACATCAATGAGAGATAAACATCGAATAGCTGCCTCCTGCACACTCCCTACTGGGGATGTGCCCACAACCAAGGTACATGCTCTTGACCGGAATCGATCCACTGAGGCAAACCAGTTAGGGCTAGTATATTTATATTTGTTAAAATGCTCAAGTCTTTAGAAAATTGATAAAGAAATTCCCACTTCTCAGACAATGAAGCTGCCAAAAAAAGAAACAACTACATTTAAGATCAAGCAGCTATAGTTAACTAAAAGTATACAAAAGGCAGAAAGCATAAAGTACTATCTCACCACTGAATTTTTCCTTAAAAATACTTCACGAAATAAGTAGAAAATATCTTATGTCCATCTTATCAAAACATATTAACAACTAATGCCTTTAAACCAAATGAATTTGATATTATTTTCCTGAAGACTGAAAGCTGTCAATCACCAAAAAACACCATCATGAAGGCAATAAAGGTAATAGCAATTATCCCAGATTAACATAGATATAAAAATCCTCAAAAAATAAAAGCAAACAGAATTCAGCAATACGTTAAACACCTTTATCAAGGCCACTGGGGAAAAGGTTGATTCAACATCTGCAAATCAATTAATGTGATGTACCACAAAAACAAAATGAAGGCTAAAAATCACACGATCATATCAGATGTGGAAAAGCATTTGACAAAATCCAGCACCCATTTATGATTAAAAAAAAAACTCACAGCAAAGTGGAAATAGAGGAAATATATCTCAACATAATAAAGGCCATATATGACAAACCCCACAGGTAACACACTCAACAGGGAAAACCTAAAAGTGTTTTCCTTAAAATCAGGAATAAGACAAGAATGTCCATTTTCACTACTTTTCTTCAACATAGTACTGAAAGTCCTAGCCACAGTAATCAGACAAAAAGAAAAAAAAGACATCCAAATTACAAAGGAAGAAGTAAAAACTGTCGTTATGTGTAGATGACAAGATACAGTACAGAGAACCCCAAATATACCACCAAAAACACTACTAGAACTGAAAAATGAATTCACTAACTTAGCAGGATACAAAATTAATATTCAGAAATCAGCTGCGTTTTTATAAATCAACTAGAGGCCCGGTGCACAAAATTCGTGCATGAGGAGGAGGTCCCCTCAGCCCAGCCTGCACCCTCTCTAATCTGGGACCCCTCGGGGGATGTCCAACTGCCGATTAAGGCACGATTCAGGGGATTGGGCCTAAACTGGCAATCGGACATCCCTCTCACAATCCGGGACCACTGGCTCCTAACTGCTCACCTTCCTGCCTACCTGATCGCCCCCTACTGACCCCCTCTGCCAGTCTGGTCACCCCTGACTGTCCCCCCCACCGCCGCCAGCCTGGTCGCCCCTTACTGCCCACCCCTACTGGCCTGGACACCCTCAACTACCCCCCCTGCTGGCCTGGTCGCCCCACGCAGCTTGCTGTTTAGTTGTTTTGTCGTCCCTCACTAACCCCCTGCCAGCCTGGCCGCCCCACGCAGCCTGCTGTTTGGTCGTCCATCCAGTTGTTTCATTCGTGATAGCCCCTGGCTTTTTATATATTAGGATTACAAACTATCAGAGAGAGAAATTAAGACCCAAATAGCCCTAGCTGGTTTCGCTCAGTGGATAGAGTGATGGCCTGCAGACTGAAGGGTCCCAGGTTCGAATCTGATCAAGGGCACATGCCTGGGTTGCGGGCTCGATCCCCAGTAGGGGTGTGCAGGAGGCAGCCGATTAATGATTCTTTCTCATCAATGATGTTTCTATCTCTCTCTCCCTCTCCATTCCTCTCTATAATCAATGAAAATATTTTTTTAAAAAGACACAAATAAATGGAAACATATATCATGCTCATGAATAGGAAGAATTAACATCATTAAGATGTCCACATTACCCAAAGCAACCAACATACCAATGGCATTTTTCCCAGAACTAGAACAAATAACCGTAAAATTTATGTGGAACCACAAAAGTCCCCCAAATATGCCAAGTGAACTTGAAAAAGAATGAAGTTGGCGCTATCATGCTACCTCATAACTATACTACAAAGCTATAGCAATCAAAACAGCATGATACTAGAATAAAAGACAAACAGATCAATACAACATAACAGACAACCCAGAAATAAATTCACATCTGTATGATCAATTAATCTATGACAAAAAAGGCAAAAATATACAATGGGGTAAAGCCATTCTCTTCAATAAATGGTATTGAAAAAAAAACTGGACATACAAATGCAGAAGAATGAAACACTTATCACTTTTTTACACCACATATAAGAATAAACTCAACATGGATTAAAGACTTAAATGTAAGATCCGAAATCATAAATTCCTAGAAAAAAAGCATAGACAGTAAATTCTTTTACACTGTTCTTAATAATGCCTTTTTGAATATGAGTCTCCTTGGGTAGGGGAAACAAAAGCAAAAATAAACAAATGGGACTACGTTGAACTAAAAAGTTTTTGCACAGCCAAGGAAACCATCACAAAATGAAAAGAGAACCATCAATGGAAGAAGACATTTGCCAATGATACATCTAATGAGGGGTTAAAATCCAAAATTTATAGAGAACTCACACAATTCAACCCCCTAAAAAACAAACAATCTGATTACAAAATAGGCAGAGGACCCAATTAGACACTTCTCTAAAGAGAACATACAGATTGCCAATACACATATGCAAAGATGCTCAACATTACTAATCATAAGAAAAATGCAAATGAAAACTAGAGAGATAAAATCTCACACCTGTCAAAATGGCTATCATCATAAATCAACAAACAACAATGTAGGCCAGGATGTGGAGAAAATGGAACCCTCCTGCACTGTTGGTGAGATTATAAGCTGGTGCAGCCACTATGAAAAACAGTATAGTTTCCTCAAAAAATTAACAATATCCTATATTATAAAAAGTCTGTGGTCGTCATGCAGTCACACCATAACGAACAATCATCAGGAGGCTGCGTGCCCGGCAAGCGCTTGCGGGTGGGCGGGGCTGCGTGCATGGCAAGGCCCACGTGGGTGGGCGGGGATTTGACACTGCATCCCCGCAGGTGCCAGCGGGGACTTGACCAGCGCCAGCAGGGACTTTGGCCAGGAGGTGCATTGGGAGAGTCCCACGGGGCGCCAGCCCGTGAGGCAGGACTCCAGGACTCGTGGAAATCCCACGTGGCACTGGCGGGTGCTTGATGCTGCATCCCCGCGGGTGCTGGAGGGGCTTGATGGTGCGTTCCCACGGATACTGGCAGGTCCGGGTCTCGCAGGATTTCAAGGCGCATGCGGGTGGGCGGGTGTGCGTGCGGGCGAGGTGTGTGGTTGGGGAGGGACTTGACTCTAGGTCTCTCAGCACCAGCAGGACTTGACGCTGCATCCCTACAGGCACCTGCCCAGACTCTGACCGGAGGGAGAAGAGAGCCAGATACCCACACCCAGGACTTAAAGTCTGGGTCTCACCATGCCCACGGGACTTGACACTGGGTCCCCGTGGGTGCCGGTGGGGACTTGACGGTATGTCCCCGTGGGAGATAAATTTATATATTATTTTCATATACATTTTACTAATTTTCTTTCATATCTGACACTTTTATTATAAAGGTCAAATAGCAATATTAAAATATTTCCTGTAGTTAATCCCCTTTTAATGGGCATGAATTCTGTGCACCAGGCCACTAGTAACTACCATATGATCTAACAATCCTACTTCTGGGTATTGATCCAAAGATATCCAAAACACTAATTTAAAAAGATATATGTACCCTTATGTTCACTGAAGCATTATTTATAATAGCCAAATTATGGAAACAAACTAAGTGTCCATTAATAGAGGACTGGATAAAGAATATGTGGTATATATGGAATATTACTTGGCCAACAAAAAGAACTAAACTCTTACCATTTGCGACAAGACAGATGGAGGGAGAGGGTTTTATGAAAAGTGAAGTCAGACAGAGAAGGACAAATACCATGTAATTTCATTTATATGTGTAATCTAATATACAGAATAAACAAATAAAAGAGAGAAAACTCACAGATACAGAGAACAAACTGACGATTGCCAGATTGGAGGAGATTTGGGGGTTGGTGAAAAAGGTGAACGGATTAAGAAGTACAGACTGGCAGTAGCAAAATAATCACAGAAATGTAAAATATAGCATAGGGAATATAGTCAATAATACTGTAATAACTGTATGGTGCCAAGTGGATAATAGACTTATCAGGAAGATCATTTTGTAAATTATATAAATATCTAACCATTATGCTGTATAACTGAAACTAATATAACATTGAATATCAACTGTAATTAAAATTTTTAAAAATATTTTAAATAAATAAATAATAAGGCCAAGAAAACACATGCTGACATAAAAGGGAATATGTTGTCAACATAATGGAAGAGTACAAGTTTTTGCAAAAAGTATTCAAGTACTGGAAATGAAGAATGTGGTCCCTAAACAATGACTTGCTTTTGCATAGGTCACTAACAGGTACCATAATAATCCTATCCACACAGTAACAGACTTACTAAATAAAGAGTTTACATTGGAAAGAAAAAATATTTTCTTCTAACAAAACTAGAGGCCTGATGCACGAAATTCATGCAAGGGGCTCAGCCCTCGCTGCCATGGTGGCTTGCCTCAGCCCTCGCAGCCCCGGCTTCGTCTGGAAGATTGTCAGAAGTTTGTTTGGCTGTCCAGTCTAATTAGCATATTATGCTTTTATTATTATAGATGTTATACATAGAATTAAATTACTGGGCATCTACACTAATAAAAGTGAAACATGCAAATTGGTGGCACTCTGCTACGCCCATCAGCCAATCAGGATGAGTATGCAAATTAACCCAACAAATATGGCGGGTTAATTTGCATACACAGGCATGGAGCAAAGACTGAAGGCTCCGGCCCCAGCAAAGACTGAAGACGACTGAAGACTGAAGACTGAAGAGGCTTGTGTCTCTGCTGTGGCCTGAGCAGAGACACCAAGCCTACCTGTGGCCGGAGCGGAGAAGCCAAGCCTCGCTGTGGCCGGAGCGGAGAAGCCTAGCCTCGCTGTGGCCGGAGCGGAGAAGCCTAGCCTCGCTGTGGCCGGAGCAGTGAAGCCTAGCCTCGAGGCTTGGCTTCTCTGCTGCGGCCAGACCAAAGGCCTGGGTCCCAGGTGCCGGAGGAAAACTGGTACTGGCAGCCAGGGGAAGGAAGGCCTATTGTGCGAGTCTTCATGCAATGGGCCTCTAGTATCATTTATAATTCTAGATTTCAAATAATAGCACTTAAGAGTAGGCTTCAGGTTTCCAATTTTTAATAGGTAATCATGTCTTCAACTAAAATTTATAATAAACCACTCATTCTCATCATGGGATGTTAATAAGTTAACTGTAAAAGTGGATTGGGCAGTATCTAACAGCAATTTGAGAGAAGAGTCTAATCTTTTGCCAATAATGATTTCTGAACACAATTTTTAACAAAAATATGATTACCTGTCTAATTTCCTTATGATTCTGAGATTAAAAACTCACTTTCAGAATCCTACATACTAAAAGGCTAATATGCAAATCAACCAAACGGTGGAACGACTGGTCGCTATGATGCGCACTGACCACCAGGGGGCAGACGCTCAACACAGGAGCTGCCCCCTAGTGGTCAGTGCGCTCCACAGGGTAGCGCCGCTCAGCCAGAAGCCAGGCTCACGGCTGGAGAGTACAGCAGCAATGCTAGGGCTAAGGATGTCTGATTGCTGGTTTAGGCCCGCTCCCCAGCAGTTGGACATCCCCCAAGGGCTCCCGGACTGCAAGAGGGTGCAGGCCAAGTTGAGGGGACCCCCCCAACCCAAGTTCACGATTTTTGTGCACCGGGCCTCTTGTAAATAATAAGCAAGTTACTTTATGGCAATAATAGGTTAAAAATCCAAGCTCACAAACTTGGAATCTTTCCGTCAATAGTTTACTATGGGTAAGAGGAGTGGGGGAAGGGAGAGGCAGACAAAAACTGAAAGAATGGAACGTGCTTCAGTGGAGCTCTACAGAGTCTTGAAATAAATGTGCCCTAATCACTCTGGGATTACTTAGTGACTCAAACTTGATTGGATAATAAACCAGTAAAGAGACTTTTCAAACTAGTTGGATCTCTATGATATATCCACCAGAGTAAGATAAAGAAGGTAAAATCAAGACACATGAATTTAAAAATTCTTAACTTATAACTAGATATTTTTAAAAGTATTTTCTATGTAGTACATTCTATTCTTTCCAAACCAAATCTTTTTCCCAAACTCCAAGGTTATATAGCTAACTGTGTACATTAGATCTCCACTTGGATGTCCAGCAGGTATTTGAATTTTATCATGTCCTGAAATCTGCTCCTCCTACAAAACTTGTTCCTCCTTCAGCCATGCCTTTCACAGTAAATGGCACCTCCATAAACCAAAACTTGGATTATCTTTGATAACTGTTTTTCTCACATTCCCCCACACACAAACCATCAGCAAAACTCTTTGGCCTTACCTTTAAATATATACCAGAAACTGATCAGTTCTCTTCACCACCCAACTACAGCCAAGTCCAAGCCACTGGGATTATTAAAATAATCTCTAAACTGTTCTCCCCACTCTTCCCTTGCCTCACAAATCTAACCTCAATAGAACAGTCAGAAGAGTCTGTCACAACTAAAATCTGATATTATACTTCTGCTTAAAAGTCCAATGGATTCTTCTCTTATTTGGTATCAGTTCTAATGTCATTCAGTTATCTTTATAGTTTTGTTAATCCTCACCCGAGGATATTTTACCCACTGATTTTTTTTAGAGAGAGAGTAGAAGGAAAGGGGAGAGACAAAGAAACACTGACACAACGATTGACTGCCTCCTACCTGGGTCCCGACCAGGCTGGGGATCAAGCCTACAAACTGGGGTACGCCTTACCCTTGACCGGAATCAAACCCATGATCCTTCAGTCCATGAGCCAAACCACTAATCACTGAACCAAACAGCTAGGGATCATTCCATACTATATTAAACTAATACCACCTAATTTCTGAAAAGTTGTCCATCTATTTTCACACCAACGAAATGAAGTACTAGTACACAAGCAATTAAGAAACAGAGATAAGATTCTTTTGGTCTGAGATGGTGGTATAAGTCCATTATTAACCCCCTCCTTTCACAAATTTCCAGTGAAACAACCAAAAAACTATAAAACTAGAAGGAAAATCTCCAAGGTAACCTAAAAGTGATAGTGAGCAGGACTAGAATTGTTGGAGGGCTGACCAAACCTAAACTGAACCTACTTGGGGCAAGCCTCCTAACGGTCGGGTCAAGATGAGGATACATATGGAAAATCTCAGTTCTGCAAATGCACTTGGGGATATGCTAAGGGTGCTATCACATAGAACAAGAATGTGCAGAGGAAAACACTAATATGGCTAAAACCTAACAAGGCAAGTGTGCCACAGAAGAATGAAGTAGTACCCCAAATAACTTTAGAAGACAAATGTTTCAGAGTTCACAGAGACACTCCCTGTCACTAGAGCTTTCCCCTTTATCATAAGCAAGACACTGTTAATCTAGCATTGATAAGGCATAATAAACATCAAATTATCCCTTTACATTTCCTGGGATTAAAAAAATTTAAACAGTAACATACACAATTTCTAAATATAAAATTAAAATTACAAATACTAGTTCGTAATTAGAAATACTAGTAAAGCTATTTTAAAAAATTTGTAGCTGAAACTTGTTGAAAACGTAGGACCTTGGTTCCACTTTGCTGGTGGGAAGCAGGGGGAAAGCACTGGCTCCTTTAGTGGAACAGTGTTTCCTATCTCACTACCAACATTCAATTTGCTGCCATTCAGTTCATAAATCTTTACAGGGCTCTACAAGCATCTATCTCTTTGTCTCTACACTATCAGTCCCACTGATGTACAAGCATACTCTTTTCCTCCCTTCTTATCCCCATCCGGCCTGCCACCCATTTCTGTTTAATTTTATGAGCAAATCTTACAAACAAGTCTACACTAATACTATTGCCACTTCCACACCTTCTATATCCCCTTCAGTTCACTATAATCTTATTTCTGACTCCCTCACCAATCCACTGAAAATGCCTATCAAGGTCACCTCAGCTGACAACCTCTAGCAGCATTTCACACAGTTGACTCAGGAAACACTCCCTATACTTTTTTTGACCAAGAAATAAGTTTCGAAGAATATGTAATTACATCTTATGAGGTAGTGTTCTTAAGAAATAATGACCCAGAAAACACAAAAGTTACAACTATTAATAATGAAAAAACTGTGTCAACCTGTATCTGGTGACCAAAGAGACAAAGGAAGACAGGGTAGCTGTGTACAAAAACCATTAAGAAATTTAGGAATGCTAATAAACAGTCAGCAGCTGTCCAAGTTCATGAATACAATTCGATGTTTCGACTTGTATCCGGGTGTGGAGGGTAACAGGTGATTGCATTATCCCAACAGTCTCACTGGTAAAGCATACATGAGCTGTGACAGCTGCTGAGTACTTTGATAGAAGTAACTGAGTTGCAACTGTGAAGACATACTACATTGTATTAAAAACTATCTTTTTAGGTGAAGTACTTTTTTTTGAGGTATTTAATTAATTTATTTATTTTAATATATATATTTTTTAAATTTATTTTCAAGACAGAGGAAGAAGGAGAGGGAGAAAAACATCAGCCAGCTGCCTCCTGCATGCCCTCTACCAGGGGACCCGGGCACACGGGATCGAACCGGCAATGTTTCAGTGCACAGGACAAAACCCAACCAACTGAGGCACACCAGCCAGGGCTCAAGTGCTTTTTAAGATATAAACTATCTAATCTCCCAAAATGAAATAAAATCCGCCACTCTGGTTACCATGCTGTATTTCTCTCTCTTACCTACCTGTCCCTTCCTCAAACAAAAGACTGGTAAAGATGATATAGTAAATAAGGTGTTAAGGGTCTCAAATTTAATTACATTATTATTGTTAACACTGACATGCACGATTTAGATGACATGGAAGTATAAAACTTTTCTCATTAATTAATAAGTTTCTCATACTAGAAACTTAAAATACATTCAAAATAAAAAATATAACACTTAAAAATACATAGCTTAACTTCAAAACAATCAAAACATGTTCATAATATCCTAATTAATTTAATAGAAACGCCAATCCCTAAAGTACATGTTATTAAGTACAAAGCTCCTATTATAACAATTTCATCTTCCTGTTTACACCAACCCTGAAACATCTTCCATACAGTATTGAAACACACCTGGTTTCGTCCTCTGCGTTTTCCATAATTCCTTCTAACTAGGGCTTTATAATTCTCATTTTTCTTGGTTAAGTAGTAATATAAAACACAATCAGGAACACTCTATAAGTAAAAAAGAAATATTTTTGAGAATCCAATGAAATAAAATTTTTAAAAAATCAACATTTTTGAGGAAAATCTCTGGTTTTCTCAAGGTATAAATTGAGATGAAACACACATAACGTAGCTGGACTCTAAAAATGTACATTTTATGTCTACAACTTTAATGGGCAATACAAATTACATAAAAAATACTAGGAACTATCAGAAACATTCAACAACTTTCTTATTAATCAGTCACTAAATTCCTATTCTTACTGCATATATATAAACATTCAAATTGTCTCTTTAAATATTTTCCCCAAAAACACTACATTCAACCCACTGTGAAAAAATTCAGGAAAAATCAGGACCATATTATAATTAGAAATTTAATGAGGTTAAAAAAGCATTGTAATCTATGTGTTTTTAGAAAAATATATCAAGTTATTTTCATTAACCATGAATATTATCAGTCTGTGTTCTGTGCTAAGGATTTGTGAGCATATAATTGTAAATATTAATCACATGAAAATCTTTTCTGTAGCAAGCCCTTTGCAAAAATCAGATGCCGTTAACTATTTTGGGGTATTAGAGCATAAAATTTCAAAGTAGCAACCATAAAAAACTATAAACATTCTCAATGCTAAACATTTCTCACCTTTCTTTCCAAGTAGGATGCAATTAGTCCGAAGTTTTTTGGATGCTGGATAAACCTGCATAAAAAAAAACACACAACAACAACAAACACACACAGACAAACATTTTAACAACTCAAAAGCGGAGGGTTGTGTGTGTGTGTGTGTGCAAACCTCAAGAATAGAAATATGTACCAACTAAATCCCAGTGGTTCCTAGCTGCCTACCTGAGGAACAACTGTAGTATCACTGGAATCTTTTAAAGGGCATAGATTCCTGTGCACCATCCACCAGGAAATGACTGGACTGGTCTATGATAGAGCACAGAAATCTGTACTTTTAAAAAGCACCCCCAGATGATTCAGATACCACCCATGTCTTAACCTGACTTCATAACCCCAGTTCTTATCTGTTACCTATATTTCCACTTATAAACTTATGGGAAGATCACCTCAAATCTATATTCTCTACGTTGCAGTATCAATTCAAATGCCAAAACGGGGAGCTGTTTTTTTACTAACTATGTAAGCTTCAAGTGGATAATAATTTAAAATTTAAATTACTTGTCCTTAAAGATCTCCTTCTCATGGTCAGTCCAAACATTCATAAACTGCCTATCTTTATAAATCTTCATGGGGTCCTCCATAAGCCCATTCATGTTAATGAACTTGACCCGTCTTTGTTCTGCATCAAACATCATAGGTGGAATCACAGAAAGCTGCCGCATTTGTTTCTCATTATTCTGGAAAAAAAAATGCAGTTTACATAAAATAAAATCTAAAGAGGGTCACAGACTATCTTAATATATACTAAAAAACCAAAAACCCACATACATATGTAGTTCAATGACAATAGTAGTATACACCATAACATGTAGCATGTAGTAATTACTCAAATATCTAATAAGTATCCATTCAATGAATAAGAGTCAGAGTACACATATCCTATATAATAAAAGCCTAATATGCTAAGTGTCTGACCATTTGACCAGTTGCTATGATGCACACTGACCACCAAGGGGCAGACACTCGACCAGTAGGCTAGCTTGCTGCTGGGGCCTGGCCAATTGGGACTGGATGAGATGGCTGGACATGCCCTGGAGCCTTCCCACGGTCCCTCCCTGGCCCTGATTGTGTACCAGTGGGGTCCCTCGACCTGGCCTGCCCCCTCTCGCAATCCAAGACCCCCCAGGGGATGTCAGAGAGCCTGATCCCACAGGCCAAGGCAAGGGACCCCACCGGTGCACAAATCTGTGCACCGGGCCTCTAGTATTTGTTATAATCTACTACTACAAATTGAGAAGAGGGTTTATTTTTATTTTTTTTAAGTTATTTATTGGGGTGACATTGGTTAATAGGATTATACATGTTTCAAGGTAAATTTCTATGACACATCATCTGTATATTGCATTGTGTGCCTACCACCCAAGGTCAAATCATCTTTCATCACTATATATTTGGCCTCCCTTACCCTTTACTACCTCCCTATTCCCTTACTTAAGGTAACCCCATACTGTTGTATGTGTCTATAAATTTTAGTTTTATATCCCACCTAAGTGAAATCATACGGTTCTTAGCTTTTCTAACTGATTTATTTCGCTTAGCATAATATTCTCAAGATACATCCATGTTGTCACAAATGGCAGTATTTCATCTTTTCTTATGGCTGACTAGTATTCCATAGCATATATGAACCACACCTTCTTTATCCAGGCCTCTATGGAAGGACACTCTGGTTGTCTCCATGCCTTGGCCACTGTGAATAATGCTGCAGTGAACATAGGAGTGTATATATCTTTGTGAATAATTGTTTTTGAGTTTTTCAGGTAGGTATCCAGGAGAGGGATTGCTGGATCATATGTTAACTCTATTCATAATTTTTTGAGGAACTACCATACTGTTTTCCAGTCATGACTGAGGGTTTCTTTTTCTCCAACACTTATTACCTGTCTTGTTGATAAGAACCATTCTAACAGGTGTAAGGTGGTACTGTCTATAGTTCCCTAATAGCTAGTTAAGTTGAACATATTTTCATATATCTGTTGGCCTTTTGTATGTCTTCTAGGGAGAGGTATCTGTTCAGGTCCTCTGCCTATTTTTTAATTGGATTATTTTCTGTTTGGTGTTGAATTGCATAAGTTCTTTGTAGATTTTGAATTTTAACCCCTTATCTCCTATTCAGCTGGTTGCCTTTTCGTTTGTTGGCAGGTTCTTTCGCTGTGCAAAAGCTTTTTAGTTTGATATAGTCACATTCATTTATTTTTCCCTTTACTTCCCTTGCCTTTGGGGTTAAATTCATAAAATATTCTCTATAACCAAGATCCGTAAGTTTAGTACCTATGCTTTCTTCTATGTCATTTATTGTTTTAGATCTTATATTTAGATTTTTGAGCCATTTTGAATTAATTTTTTAGATGGGGAAAAACTGTAATCTAGTTTTATTCTTCTGCATGCGGCTTTCCAATTTTCCAGGCACCATTTATTGAAGAGACTTTTTTTCTCCATTGTGTGTTTTGGCTCCTTTGTCAAAAATTATTTGCCTATATACATGTGGTTTTATTTCTGGGCTCCCAATTCTGTTCCACTGGTCTGCGTGTCTGCTTTTCTGTGAACACCATGCGATTTTGATTATCGTAGCTCTATAGTAAAATTTGGTCAGGTATTGTGATATCTCCGGCTTTCTTCTTTTTTTCTCAGAATTCTTTTGGCTATTCAGGATCTTTTGGGATTCCATACAAATCTGATAATTTTTTTGTGTGTAATTTATTTTTAAAATGACTTTAGAATCTTGATGGGGATTGTATTAAATCTTTTTTTAAAATTAAATCTTTATTGTTCAGATTATTACAGTTGTTCCTCTCCCCCCCCCCATAACTCCCCTCCACCTAGTTCCCACCCCACCTTCTGCCCTTACCCCTATCACTGTCCTCTTCCATAGGTGTATGATTTTTGTCCAGTCTCTTCCTGCACCTCCCACACCCCTTCCCCCCTGACAATTGTCAGTCCACTCCCTTTCTATGTCCCTGATTCTATTATATTCACCAGTTTATTCTGTTCATCAAATTATTTATCTTCTTAAAGGATACCTTTCAGCATTTCATATAATACTGGTTTGGTGGTGATGAACTCCTTTAGCTTTTCCTTATCTGTGAAGCTCTTTATCTGACCTTCAATTCTGAATGATAGTTTTGCTGGGTAAAGTAATCTTGGTTGTAGGTTCTTGCTATTCATCACTTTGAATATTTCTTGCCACTCCCTTCTGGCCTGCAAAGTTTCTGTTGAGAAATCAGCTGACAGTCGTACGGGTACTCCCTTGTAGGTAACTGACTGTTTTTCTCTTGCTGCTTTTAAGATTTTTCTCTTTGTCTTTTGCTCTTGGCATTTTAATTATGATGTGTCTTGGTGTGGTCCTTTTTGGATTCCTTTTGTTTGGGGTTCTCTGTGCATCCTGGACTTGTAAGTCTATTTCTTTCACCAGGTAGGGGAAGTTTTCTGTCATTATTTCTTCATATAGGTTTTCAATATCTTGCTCTCTCTCTTCTTCTGGCACCCCTATAATTCGGATGTTGGTACGCTTGAAATTATCCCAGAGGCTCCTTATACTATCTTCATATATTTGGATTCTTTTTTCTTTTTATTTTTCCGGTTGGGTGTTTTTTGCTTCTTCATATTTCAAATCTTTGACTTGATTCTTGGGATCCTCTAGTCTGCTATTGGGTCTCTGTATAATATTTTTTATTTCAGTCAGTGTATGCTTAATTTCTAGTTGGTCCTTTTTCATATCCTCGAGGGTCTCACTAAATTGATCGGTGGTTTCTAGAAAATTCTTGAAAAACCTTATAACCATGGTTTTGAACTCTGTATCCAGTCATTTGCTTTCCTCCATTTCTGTCATTTGTGAACTGTTTCTCTGTCTCCGCATTTTGGCTGCTTCCCTGTATTGATAGAGTGGCTTTGTATGCTAGGTGTCCTATAGGGCCCAGTGGCTCAGCCTCCCCAAGTACCTGAAGTGGACACTCTTGGTGCACCCCTTTGTGGGCTTTGTGCACAGTCTTGTTGTAGTTGAGCCTTGATTGCTATAGGTATCACTGGGAGGAATTGACCTCCAGGCCAATTGACTGTGAGAATCAGCTGTGTCTATGGTGGGAGAACTTCTGTGCTGGAGACACCCTTATGCAGCAAGACTTGCTTCAGTGGGGCTTTGGTGCTCACTGAGTCTGCCCCCTGAGTGTGTCCCTTATGGATCTGAGGAGTTGTAATATGGAGGGTTCCACTCTGACCACTGGGTATACTGGCTCTTGGATCTCTAAGGAGGTGCTAATTTAGCCTCTGCCTGAGGCTACCCAGCAGGAGCTACAGAGAGATCTGCAGATTCCTCTTCTTTGTTTGGGGTTTGGAGGTGCCCAGATGAGGCCCAGCTGTGAAGCAATGCAAGCTGCTCTGGGGCCTTGGGCCTTCTTTTTGGATGTTCTGGGTCTCTCTGACCCAGCTGCAGTTAGTTAGGTAATTTTAGATTGCAAAGGGCCAGGGCATTCATATGCAAAAGCCTCTGTGCACAGCTTGGGTGGGGCAGGGTCTCAGGGAATCGACAGGGTGGAGCAAACAGCTATGGCTGATCCTCAGCCCTGCCCTAAAGGACCCGGGTCTTACTGTTCCGCAGTAATCGCTGCAAGCACCTCTGAGAGAAAGTCGTCCTCAAGTTCTGGCTGCTGCCAGACAGTCCAGTTTCTCCCCGTATGAGTCTGGTTCCCCAGAGACTTCCAGGAACTAGAGTTCAGAGCAGTCGGGAGCTTGAGTCTCCCTCTTGATTGAAAAAGACAACCGTGTCCTCAGTTGCCAGTCCTTTCCACGTGCGCCTCCGTACCTCTGCACTTTACTTCCACATGGCACCTCCTCTGAGTCTCAGTGTGCTTTTCTCTTTCCTTCTAGTTGTAGAATTTCCACTTGGCCAGCCTTCCTGTGGTTCTGGATGATGTCCGTTTTGTCTTTTAGTTGTATTTTTGAAGTGGTTGTGTGAGGCAGCAATTTCCAGTGTTTACCTATGCTGCCATCTTGGTTTTCTCTGTATTAAATCTTTATATTGCTTTAAGTAATACGGCCATCTTAGCTATGTTGAATCTTCCATTCTAATAGTAGTACATTCCATAACATCTAACATGTAGTAATTATTTATATATCTAATAAATATCCATTCAGTGAATTAAAGAGCCAGAGTATACATATTATTTTTATAAGCCACAATTTGAAAAGAGTTCTTTACTTAAAAGCTGACATTTCAGATAAAATTTTAAATATAGAAAATACAAAGTTATGTCAAGTTCATTGATAGAATAGTGACCTTATGAGCCACATTAATTCTATTTAGTCTCATTTTTTAAAGTCTTAACACCATTTCAGACAACAAATCTTGACATCATTTTAGAGAACAATAAACAGAAAATTAAACAAACAGGCACCAAATCTTAGGATCACTGATTTTAAAGTAACTAAATTCATTTAGGAATTAAATGCTTCTTGCTAATCTTACATAATCTTTCCATTAAAATTTTAAGACTATTATTCTTAGCAATTTAACTGAAACTTTTTATGTCTACATAATTTCTTTTCCCAAGGTTTAATTTAAGTTTATAAGCACAAACTTCCATGAAAAAACTTTTAGCAAAGTTATACGTATTAATCTCAGTAACAAGGCTAGGTCTTCTCCT
The DNA here is from genome assembly GCF_963259705.1 of Myotis daubentonii. Classification (NCBI taxonomy): domain Eukaryota; kingdom Metazoa; phylum Chordata; class Mammalia; order Chiroptera; family Vespertilionidae; genus Myotis; species Myotis daubentonii. The sequence continues at coordinate 5,524,145 of NC_081855.1, forward strand.
AATAATTTTCCTCAGAGAAGTAGATATTACCTTACAAGTCCTTAGAAAGTCTATAATTTTATGAGGTACTCGCAATCAGTTTGAACACTGAAGTACTGTTTGCAGCAGACATTAGTTTGAAATCACCTCAACTGATACTAGTTATAAATGCTTATATGGTTTCAGTCAAAAAGCAAGCTAAGAAATTTAACACAGGTTCAGTTATTCTAGGAATTATGGCCACAAATCTTGAAATATACAGCAACATAATAATTACCTTTGATCATTACTTAAGAGGTTACCACATTCAAATAATCAAGTCCACGAGAATGTAGAGATGAGGTTTTAACAAGCCATGTTATAAAATCAAAACTAGCAAAACTCAATAGGCTTTGAAACAACCTTAAGACATAGTTAGAACATAGCTACAAAGACTCAGTGTTCTTGACTGAAATTCATTCTTGTTCAGCAATGATTTAATAATGTCACCTCCTATGTCTCTTTCAGGCTAGAGAGCACTCTTTGGAAACCACAACAAGTGAATACACAAACATCTGCAAAATACATGCTCTTTTGCTGTTTTATGAAATGGCACACCTCTAACCTAGAAACCAGGGAGTCACTTTCCATTTCTCTTCTTTCTCACCCCCACACTTAATCTATCAATCTTGTCCTGTCCATTCTACCTTCTATAATCTCTCCTTTCAGTCCCCTGCTATTATCTAACACTGTTATTCTGACTCAGGTCCTTATTTTTATAAAAGTCTCCTCCTCTCTTTCCCCACCTCCATGCGGCCAAAGCCATATTTGTAAAACACCAATATGATCATGTGACTACCTTCTTTAAAACTTCCAATGATTGACCACAGTCTTTGGACTATTCCCTCACTTATGTATAAATAAACCCTTAGTTCCTGGAGTATGAGGCTAAATTCCTGAATAATGAATTAACTTAAATTAGATCAATTTATTTTCTTACCTCCTGCTCAGAGAGTCCATCAATAATCTCAGAAATCTCATGTTCACTTCTAGCAATAGTGGCTGAAAGACCAGCTCCCCTCTGCCCAACTCTAAGTATGAGAGAGAAATTATATATATATATTTAAAGGCCTTTTATAGGGAAGACATATAAATTAAATTACTTTTGTATAGATTACTTTTCTGAATAAGACTTTTTGAATCAACTAGAAGTCAGAGAAGAAACCTAAATTAATTTGCTTGAGTCATCTATAAAATTAGTAATAATTTAAATGCCAAGATTAAGGTTTAAAGGTTGCATATCCAAGTTCAAATGACAGAACTATTTATTTATGGGAAACTTCTGGAAAACCAGTTATTGGTGACATTTCCATTTCAAATACCAGTTTTTTGCATGCCTTCCAGAAACTAGAATAGCAGGCTTAGAAAAATACATCAAAGATTTTTTAAAAGAGGGAAGAAAAATACAACCATCATCCCTCACAAAAAAAAACAACCCACTTAATCATAATTAAAAGAGCTTACATGACTGTTACATGAGATAGTGAAGAGCAGAACGCTAATGTTTTTACCTCTGCAAAATACTTGTTCTCCAAAAGTAAAAACAAATCAGAAAATATCTTACCAATACCAAAGAATTTTATAATTAGCAACCAATTTAATACTGTTTGACTATGTTGGTGTAGGTGTGAAGAACAACGAGATACTCAGGTCTATTCTTATTAACTATCATTTCCAAAGAAATGGATATTTTCAAGAATTGAATAATTAATTTAAAAATATTCACTTAAGCCTAGCCAGTGTGGCTCAATGGCTGAGCGTCGACCAGGAGGTCATGGTTCGATTCCCAGTCAGAGTACATGCCGGGTTTCGGGCTCAATCCCCAATGGGGAGCAGTAGGAGGCAACCAATCAATGACTTTCTCTTATCATTGATGTTTCTATCCTTCTCTCCTTTTCCCTTCTTCTCTCTGAAATCAATAAAAACATATTTCTTTAAAAAATTAAATTTAGATTCAATATCATGAATATAAAAAATTAATATTAAATTCACCAAGACATATTACAAACAAAAGTTCTTTATAATCTTTCTTAATGATTATCAAGTAACAATAAGTATTGTGAAAGATCAAAAGTGTGATTCCAAGAATATAGCACAGCCATTAAACACCAAACTGCTTACCGCTGAAATCTTTCTTGCTGTTCTCTTTGTTTTCGAATTTCTGGAAACTGCTTTTCATAGTACTCCCTTGTTTTGCTTTCTTTAGCTTTCCTCCGAGGATTATTTTCTATTCTGTCCACTTTTTTCTCCCATGCTTCCATGAGTTGATCGTAACGTTGGCAGATTTTTTGTTCCTATTAAATACCCGTAGCAAATTAAAAATTAAACAAAATTCTGTGATTCTGACAAACCTAGTACAATTAAAGTACATGTCAGTTCTTAAGATAAAGTCAGAAGTACATTTGGCCTATAACTCAATTGAGAATGAGAAGCTGTTCTCAATCAGAAAGAGGAGAGAGAAAGGGAGCTCCATTGCCTATGAAAAATCTAACATATAGAGCAAATTTTGGTCAGATTTTGTTTAGTTAACAGGAAGACTATATAAATTGATCAACGAACTGATGAGCTACTTACTACTAACTGACCAGCTACTTTGATTGTTTTTTTTTCCTGATAACAATATGTCTTCATGTAAAAAATAATGTAAAATTAAAAACAAAAACATATAAATAGTTCGTAATCCCAGTCACCCAAAGGCAACCATATTAATATTTTGTTGTTAGCCTTCCAATGTGTCAGAGAAAACACACTTTAATCATTCCTCTATTGTTGGTGATTTTGGTTACTCGCATATTTTTGTTACTATAAATTATGCTACGTCATAAACATTTTTGACAGTCTGGAAAAGACAGAAATTGGTTGTAATTTATGATTACAAAAAGAAAACTCAGCAAATGACATGAAATCAAGAATACTTTTATAATCAAGAATCACTTTATAAAAATGAGTAATATATGATCTTCTTTTATAAATATCAAAAACACAGAAAGAAGAACCCTCCTGCACAGAATTGTGTATGTGTCTGACGACACACAAATTAAAAAAAGTGTCGGGGGACTCATGAAAAACTGTTAACACTGGTCATCTCAAAAAGTGGCATCAGAGAAGATAAAATTATCTTCCTCATACTCCATACCCCACCCCAACATCTTCCTAATCATTCTTTTCCACTCCTATATGACTGTTTTACTCCATCTGTACCACCACCTCCTCAGCACAGACATCAATCCTCATCTAGATTAAAGAGCCTCCTAATGTCTCCCATGTACTCTTTTTTACAATAAAATTTGTTATTTTATTACAATTTATATCCACTATTATTTTATTAGTTTCAGGTGTACAGCATAGTGGTTAGACAATCATATACTTTACAAAGTGGTCCCTCCCTCTGGTATTTCAGGTACCCACCTGGCATATTCTTAATAGTGTAGCCAGATGCAAATTCTTAAAAGCCAAACCTAAACATTTCACTCCCTCAGTTCAAACACTAAAAAGTTACTCCCAAGATCTAATCCAAAGTCTCCTAGGTGACCTCCAGGGCTGTATAGACTTGGCCCTGGCTTTCCCCACCAGCCTCATTTCTCACCACACTCCCAGCTCTGTCTAAGCCCCAGCCATCTCTAAACCTGGGACACTCCACTCTACCTCCCCAATCTTCATCACACAATCCACTCTACCTCCCAAATCTTCATTACCATAATCTTCATTTAAGCTGTTCCCTCTGCTTATTCAAGTTATTAGCATACAAGTTTTCCTGTGAAATTTCCGTCTTCATGATTCATCTCTGCACTAACTATCCCTCTTACATGCTCACAGTCATCTGTATATGATCACTGTACTGCAATTGCCTGCTGACTTATCTATCCTCAGTTACACCTTGGCTAAAACCATTTGGCTGTCTTGCTCACCACTGTAGAATGATATGTGGAACAGAGTAAGCAGCCTATGAACATCAAACAAATCAGTGAACACAGACACTTTATAACTACTCTATTGAAGTATAAAAAGAAAAACTGAGCTTCTGTGTTTGCAGATAGCAAATTTAGAAATTACCATAATTACAACAAAATTACTGAATAGAAAAAAATACTTTAGCTAATTTCTTCTTTAATACTAGAGGCCTGGTGCACAAATTCATGCACAGGTAGGGTCCTTCAGCCTGGCCAGCGATCGGGCCGATCGGGGCCGGCCAGCCAGGGGGGAGGGACCATGGGAGGTTGGCCAGCTGTGGGAGGTTGGCTGTGGGAGTGCACTGACCATCAGGGGGCAGCTCCAGCATTGAGCATCTGCCCCCTGATGGTCCGTGTGCATCATAGCAACCAGTCGTTCGGTCAACTGGTCATAATGGTCACTCAGGCATATATATATATATATATATATATATATATATATATATATATATATATATATATATATATATATATATATATATATATATTTCTATGTTCTTGGCACACACACACACATAAAATTCAAGACCGAAGGGCGCAGTTGGCAATTAGAACGTAAGAAGTCACACTCCAAACAAAAGCTGCTAACTCTAGAGCAGGGGTCCTCAAACTATGGCCCGCGGGCCACATGCAAATACAAATATTGTATTTGTTCCCATTTTGTTTTTTTACTTCAAAATAAGGTATGTGCAGTGTGCATAGGAATTTGTTCATAGTGTTTTTTTAAACTATAGTCTGGCCCTCCAACGGTCTGAGGGACAGTGAACTGGCCCCCTGTTTAAAAAGTTTGAGGAACCCTGCTCTAGAGTATTGCAATCATTAACTGTCAGGTCATTAAATATAATGTACAACATTCACTTCCAATGTGAGTTAAAGAATAACACTTATTTACTAAACAACTGAATTTAAATAAATCAATAGTTTATCAAAAATCAGTAGACATGTTATGAAAATAAGAATACTGGCATTATATTTTCTGTAATTTAATTTCCATGAAGACTATACTTACAAAATTTTTGGAATGCAAGTCATATAATAAATATGAAAAACTAACTCTAAAATTTGAAAAAGCTAACCTTTAGCTGACCCAGCTCCTAATGAGAGAACAGTAATATGTAATTAGCATGACTGTAACTTACCCACATTTGTTTGAGGGTTAAGAGAATAAATGTAGATCATCCTGTTTATCATACTTTTTTAACTACTCACCATTTTCTTTATTTGGCTAGATAAAAATTTTATACATAGATCACCAGAGATATTAATTTAATAATGACATTAAACATGAATTATGATATCAAAAGGTTGTTAGAAGTTAATTTATAGTTAAATCACATCTATTGTTAATTTATAAATCAGCAACCTTCTCTCAAATATAATCAAGAACCATTCTCATTAATAATGGAAAAGCAAATGCCAACATGGGCATGAATGGAAAAGCTGTACAAATTTCAGTTAACAAGGATAGGACCTCACCCTTTGTTTTCTTGCATGATTTCTTCTTTTAAAAAATAAAATGAGTTTTTTCCTCATCACCTGGTTTCTAGAAAAGAAAAATATGGTTGTATGACATTAAGAAAATGCACGATTTAAAAATGTATTCACTTATTTTTCACAGACACTGAAAAACAAGCAAAGATCACTTAGGAACATATGATGTAATAAAAATTAATCTTAATTTTTCACCCTGCAAAATAAGACTTTTGCAATAATTAGAGCTGACTAAAATTCCTCCCATTCTACAACAAAATTTTATATAAATAGTTCATTTTCAATTATTATATCCAATTATAAGGTAAATATTATTTTCAATTTACAATTACACAGTTCTTAAGAACCCTGGCGATATAAACATCTTTGTACTCTCTGGAGAAGGGGAGGTCGAAGAGAAGGAAAAGCCTTTAAGTTACCTCCCTACCCCAGGATTGGTGCTGACCTCCTTGCTATGAGAATGTATACCAACATAGAGAGGTGACTTCTGCTTTAAACAGAAGATTTTCTTCAGTCACAGAAATGACACAGTTCACTCTAAGAAGTAATGGAGGGCAATGTGGCAAGACAGAAAAACTTCTCTTATACCTTAACATAATTTCACTTTTTAAATTTGAAGCATTGTGACCTTCAAAAACAATGACATGCAGGTTCAAATATAAATATTTATACCCCACCTACTTCCAGAAAGGATTTCAAGCTGATTATTCAAATATAAATACAAGGCCAAGGCAAGTAGAAGTAATTTTTTGGATTATCTGCCACTCAGGACTAACAGTGACACTGGCTCCACTCAAATAAGCATGGGCAATCAGGAGCTGGCTATATGGAAAAGTAGCCAAGAGATTAAAAGAATTATTAAAATGTACATTTGCTATTTCATACAAAGCAAATGGCAATGATGAAAAAATAGCTACTCAATGATTCATAATGGGTGCATGCAGCTGAGTAAATGGTATTTCACAAGGAATTTCACATGTACAGTAGAAGCATCACCATCTATTCAGTTTGCTCTAATTGTAATTATGTGCTACTCAATAGCAAATAACAATCAATAAGTATAATTTAAAATGTCTCCTAAGAATTTAAATGAAGAAGTCAGCTAGTCAGTAACCAGCTCAGGACAGTGTAGATAACATGAAATAAGTCAGACAGACTTATGCTCTCTAGCTAATATTGGGAGGAAAAGACAGAACACAAACATTAACTGAAGCTTTGTTGGGGGGGAAAATCATTAAAAGTAGCCAACTATATTTTATTCAATATTCTTTTTAAAAATGTTAAAATAGCTAAACAACTCCAAAACAAGGCATATTTTATATGAATTCTGCCTAACCTAAGGGTTGTCAAGACCACAGTAGCATCTCACAGAAAAATTCTAAGTATAAGACTTTTATTATGAACCACTTTCTTAACAAAAGTTAAAATTATTCACTTTCAATATTTTTCATGCATACCATGCAAATTATATCTGCCACCAGTTCTGCAAAGTAGTCAACTATTGCACATACTCTCAGTAAGAAATTTTTTAAAAAGAAAAAATATATATGTGTATATATACATATATAGCAATGTGCTCATTATTAACTGTACTAAAAACTCTAATTTCTCATTATACTTAATAAAACATATAAAGTAGAAATATCACATTTTTGTTACAAACAAGAATAATTACCTAAAATTCTCTTAAAGTATGATAATTTTTTTTTAAAAGATACCTATCTAGCCTCCTCTTTTCTTCAATCAGATCAAGAAATTAGGTTTTCTTTTTTACTTATTTTCTTATTCCAAAATCCGCATCCATAAAGGCCTGGTATCTAGGATGAGCAAGGCTAAACAAACTACACTTTGGAGCTTTCCTCACCCAGGTGAGGTGACTGAGCGCTTCCAAGGCACCAGGACATTAAATGGCAGAAGGGTCTACAAATACCGTCATTAGCAAGAGTCATGGAAGGGATTTCCCTAGAATAGGATTTTGAATAATGATAAAATGATCCGTGGCACTTCTACTTTGCAATGGCAGATGTGGCTTGGTGGGGGACGGTGTCATCACTAGTCTTAAATGAAAAAGCTTCATTATCTTACTTCATCATGCGCCTTGCAGGTACTCCACTGAAAAAAAGACAAAACAGGAGGCAAAAAATTCAAGCCTCAAGGTAAGCCATTTCAATGTTAAGTATCCACCTTTTTTACTAGCAGATTATAAAACCAGCTAGTTTTATGCAATAATTTATTTCATTTTTTGGCCTCGGAAACTCAAAGCTGTTACCCCAACCCCCAAGAAGCCAGAGGAAGATAACATATAGTAAAATGACAGCAAATTACACAAATCTAAAATATACCAACACTATATTACAATAATATGTCAGAAGATAACATAAAAACAATCTCTTTATAGAATATATGGTCTTTAACTGAAGAACTCTAGAGACAATAAATACTTACGTTTTGATGTTCTCGTGGTACACCTTGGTATCTGATGGCTGGTTATAGAGTGGCTATAAAATAGAATCAAATATTTATACATAAAATGTTGTACATATGTCTATAAAGAACAAGGAAACAAATTATATTTTACTGTAAGGCTAAATAAAGTACTAATGGGTCTACACAATATGTGCCCTACCAAAACCTCCAGACTTTTAGGTTCCCTGAATATTTAATAATGCCATTCCTAGAATGTTTATAAATCCATTATATTCCATAATAAAATCATTCAGAGATTTTTAATTTTAAAGGCAAAGAAAAATTAAGCACTATCATCATCCTAACAGAATGATTCAAAGAGCTTTCTATTTCTGTTCTTACTTCTTTCTCCTTCTATGTGGATGATTTAATGGCTGCCCAGGACAATGCTTCTTTTCAAAGGTAACCAAGTTCCTGCACCATTATTATTATTATTTTAATCCTTACCCGAGGATATGTTTTTTTAATTGATTTTTAGAGAGAGAAGAAGGGAGAAAGAGAGAGAGACATCAATGTGAGAAAGAGACATCGACTGGTTGCCTCTTGTACGTGCCCGACTGGGATCGAACCTACAACCTAATGCAGGTGCCCTGACTGGGAATCAAACCTGCAACCTTTTGGTCATGCACCATTATTTTGATCACAAATTACTGCCCAGCTATATTGCTCTCACCTCAAAGTAAGTAAATTGTATTCCATCTTATCCCAAGAAAAACTAATACAAAAGAGCACTAGAAATAAAAAAAGTAATTTCTTACTTACCAGTTCAACTTTTGGGCCAAGACCTTCAAATATTTTATGAGCTTCTTCTGCTTTTTTCTACAAAGACATTATTATACTGTATAACTAAAAATTATATTACCTAAGTGCAAAATCATTACCAATAAAATAATATTTATCTGAAGACCAATCTATACTTAAACTTATCCTTATTTCTAAACATTCTCCTTATATGATAGGCTAAAATACTATTTCTATTGTCATAATTTCCTCACCAAATTCAGTCAAACCTTAACATTTGTATTAAAAGCACTGCCTAAAGAATTGGTAAATTCTTAAAAGCAAATATATATTCATTCTAGGGAGAGGGAACAGGAATTCACAATTAGAAATGAATCCTTCAAACATCTAAATACTTCAACTAAAAATGTCTTTAATGAAAATTAAATTAAAACACCATAAAGTTGTCAATCTTTGCTGTGGTAAGCCAAATTAATCTCTTTGAAGAACAGTTTATAATAAGCTTACTTTCTAGTTATAAGAAAACTTTAGCAATAACCCCCAAAATAGAGGAAACAACTAGTCTGAATTACTCACGTGTTCAGTAGTAAATAAATGGTGAATAATATATATTTTTATGTTATTTTCAAAAGTAAAATAAATGCTAACAGAAATCATCTTTAAAAAAAAAACAAATAATATATAACAAAATTCAAAACTGAATATATTTAAACTAGAATTATATAACTAGCAAATGTCTCAGTGGTTCTCAAATCTCCTCTCTCTCCCAGCAGTCTCATTAGTAACAATGGCTCATGGCCTGCTGCAGACCCCACCTTACTGCATCTGGCTAAAAAACTCTCCAGGGCTTCTTCTGATGGGACATACAAACAGAAATGGGTATCAATCAGTATTTCCCAAGTATAAAGAAAGATGTTCCCTTAAAATAAATATTCCTCTTTTTCATCTCAATCAATTTGAGATGAAATATTTATCAATCAAATATTTATTTAGAACATATTATGTGAAAAAAAAATGTTTAACTGGCTTAGGAAGGACAAAATAGTGTAATGAACTATCCAAACTCCAAAAAACTTAAAAGGTAATTCAGATGAGAAATAAACATATCAAAAATGTCAAATACTAAACTATAAATATACCCATTAAATTTGCATAGCAAATTCTATTACTATAGATTTTCAAAAGTATTTTTTATTGATTTCAGAGAAGAAGGGAGAGGGAAAGAGAGATAGAATCATCAATGATGAGAATCATTGATCAGCTGCCTCCTACACAACCCACACTGGGAATCGAGCCCGCAGCCCAGGCATGTGCCCTGACCAGGAACTGAACCAAGAATTCCTGGTTCATAGGTCACTGCTCAACCACTGAGCCAAGCCAGCCAAGCTATAGATGGTTTTAAAGGCAGGATTTGTTAAACTTTGTACTATAAACATTTTGGGACAGATATTTTCTTATTTGGGGGGCTGTCCTATGCGTTGTAGAAATTTGGCATCCCTGGCCTCTACCCTCTAGATCCCAGTAGCCTCCACCCCTCTGTCAAGGTATGACAATAAAAATAGTCTCTGGTAACTATTAATGTCAAGAAGCCAAAGTGTAGCCCAGCCAGCGTGGCTCAGTAGTTGAGTGCCAACCGATGAACCAGGAGGTCATGGCTGGATTCCTGGTCAGGGCACATGTCTGGGTTGCAGGCTCGATCCCCAGTAGGGGGCATGCAGGAGGCAGCCAATCAATAATTTTTTCTTATCATTGATGTTTCCATCTTTCTCCCTTCCTCTCTGAAAGCAATAACAAAATACATTTCCTAAAAAAAGAAAATTTTTTTAAAAAGAAGTCAAAATGTAATTTTAACAAAACTCAAATTTACTAGCTTTTGGAATATGTTAAATAACATACAAATATAATTACAAATGATGAATTTTGAAATATCTAGCACCTGCAAATTACTCTCTCTAGACCCAATATTCACTAGTTTTTAAATTTGCTTTCTCAAGGCACTCTATATTAGAGTTGATATCAAGAACAGGCAAAGTGGAATTGTACACAAATAATACTGAGAGACAAGGGAGCAAAATCATCTATGGCAAATATTTACCAGTATCCTATTATGTAAAGGCACTTACCTTTTCAGGGCTAATTATAAAGGCTGATTTTTAAGATGTTGCTGACCCCAAGATTTAAGTTTTGCAAAATTTTATTAAATATTTGACTTCATGTTGACTTAATTGCTAAGAACAGATTAACCTATAAATAGTTTGGCAGAAAAACTTTAATTTAAAACCCTCACATTACCATATTATAATTTTTATTATATGTCTATAGGCAGAAGTAATTAATTCTTCAAACATATGTTGGCAGAATTAAACTGGGAATCAAACCTGCAACCTTATATGTTGGGTATAATCGGGACACTAGCTAGACCCTAAGAAAACAATGAATAAAATTGCCCTTCCTGAAATAGGAAGAGAAGGGGTCTTGAAAGGCTTCATAGAGAAAATGATACTTAAGCTGACTCTTAAAGTACAAGTGCAATGGATAGAAAGAGACAGAAGACAAGACAAGACACAGGAACACCTGAAGGCAGAGGTAAAGACAGTACAGTGGGGCCTTGACTTACGAGTTTAATTCGTTCCGCGACGGAGCTTGTAACTCAAATTACTTGTATGTCAAATCAATTTTCACCATTACAATGACATGTGATGCTGGGCTGATGTTGTGGCGTTCACTGTGACAACTAGCGGTGGGGTATCTGAAGCTGGCTCATAACCCGAATTTTAGCTCGCAACTCAAAACAAAAAATCGGCCGAGAGACGGCTCGTATCTCGAAAAACTCGTTAGTCGGGGCACTCATAAGTCAAGGCCCCACTGTAATTTCAAGGGCACATTCTGGCAGGATATCACTGAGGAAGGAGTATCAGGCCAAGGGCCAGAGAGATACACATGCAAGCACTGATACAAAGTTTGGGCTCAGTAGAAAGTTGGATATTGTCAAAAGGATTTATCTGGATAATCACAGCATGGGACAAATACGCAGGACAGATTAAAAAGAAAAACAGACTAAAGGGAGGAAACTCACTATCTACTGGTATGTGAGAGATAAGGGCTCAAATTAAGCTACTGCCATACAAGAAAGAGAGGAGCAATTGATTAGACTAAATTTTAAGAGGTAGGACTGATGCTCATTGATTAGCTAAATCTACAGTGGCAGAGACAAAATAAGTAATTCCTAGGACAGGGGTGGGCAACCCCTGGCACGCGTGCCAAACATGGCATGCCAGTAACTTTTGTTGGCACACGAAACCCTCTTATAATCTTCCATTTACAATTTTTTTCTTAATATCGACTTTATTTTTCAGATAAATTCAGTGTAGGTGCATTTTAGATAAATAAATAATTTTACATAACAAGTTATCTTAAAGACCATAGACATGGCTGACTTTGAAATACAGTTGATTGAATTTCAGAGTAGCTCAATTTGGAAGCAGAAATTTATTGACCTTAGAGTTGACTTGGAAAACATTGAAAAAAAGCGATTAGAGACAGGAGTACCAGAGAGAAGTGTTGAAAACGAACTATTGAGGACTTGGAATGCCATTACAGAAAATTTTTTCTGTTTAAAAAACTTTTCAACAGCGTTACTCTCCATGTTTTCATCCACATACGCTTGTGAATCTTTGTTCTCAGTGTTGAATTTTGTTAAGTCTCGTAATAGGAGTAGCCTGATGGATGAAAGTAGTAGCTCGTGCATATCTCTGAAGGTCACGAAATATAAACCTGATGTAAAATCTCTGTCATCAGTGATTCAGCAGCAAAAGTCCCGCTGATAATATTAAACGGAGTCATAAAGTTTTCTGTCGGACTATCAGTGTACATGTATACATTAAAAAAAATGTATTTTTTCTTCATCATATACTGTGTTTTTGTCACTTGAATGAATTTTATTATTTCTTCAATGTTCTTCACATACATACACCTTAAAAGATATCAAGTAGGCGTAACATGTTCTCAAAAAATTAGGGTTGGCACACAGAAGAATTTTGAGTCAGATTTTGCTGGTTTTGGCATGCCTCACAAAAAGGTTGCCCACCCCTGTCCTAGGACATTGGCCAAGGTGACTAGAGGCAGTTGACACTAAGCATACTCTCTATTGTTCATCCCTTTCTTTCTCCTAGTGTCACATTAACTTTCACATCATTCAGTCAAAATATAAACAAGATTTTGAATACTATAGTCCATACCTCCCCTGGTCTTCTATATGTATTATAATTCTGAAATTAGAACATTTATAAATATTTTTGGAAGTCAAACTGAACTATTAAAAATAGTCCAGGAGAAGAGTCTAGTTAGAGACTAAATAAATCTTAGTCTGAGGTTTAAATATGATGCAAGGCTATTTTTCTCTCAGGAAGCCAATTTTGAAATTAACAGTAATTTTTAGGGAGTTTTCTTCCTCCCACTAACTTTCTAAACAAAAGAAAGATGCCTTAAACAAGATAATAGCCCCTATCTCTGAAGCCACATCTGGCTTAATTCCCAACCAGTGCAGACTGCTGCAAACAAGGAACAAGAGGTGGATGTACACTCTCTCCTTGCCTATAGAATCAAAACAGATAAAGTCATTCATTATACAAAGCTCGAGAATCAGTGTAGACCTTACACAAAGCAGCATGGTAAGAAGTTAGTGTGAGAAAGCCTATGCCCAGCTGTGCTCTCATCACTTCCCCTCCAGGAATCTCTGCTACAATTCTATGACTGCACAAGTACAACCACAGCAGATGACTAGGAGCAGGGTATACAAAAATAATATAAAAAAAGTGATTCCTACAGTACTGTAAGTTGAAAATAATCTTTACTGTAATTCTAATACTAACACAGATTTCAAGTTTGGTTGTTCAATACTTTACAGACTACACAACAAATACGCAAATTCTAAAATGGAAAGAGAGGTCTGCAAGCTTTCAGTTTTGTTGATGGGCATCAAGAAACATATTATCCTAATTAATGAAAACATATACAAATGTTAAGCACAAATTAAATTATCTATCAGTCCTCACATCCTAGTCAGGCAATCACAGAATTCACTAATGTTGGAACTGTTTATTAGGTTTGTGAGACAAAGGTAATTAAGAAATTCAATCAATTAATAAATATTGAATTCCATTTATTTGACAATTAATTCATACTGAGAAATAATTCAACATTTTATTTTAAAAGATTCTTTCCCATTGCTATCAGCTCTAACCCCTCTTTACTTTATCCCTGACATCATAAAGTGGCCATGAAGCCCATTAGCCCACAAAGGTACTTTTATTGTTCTACAGAGTTGGGTTTTTTTTAAAGCAGGAAATTTCACATAAATTTCCATGTTCATGGCTTCTCTTAAATAATGAAGTTCGAGCCAACCCGGGCCACATCCCTGCATGATCACCGAGCACTGTCCCTCTAGGTATGCCACAAGGCAGTCCCACTGCCCCTCACTTGATAAATCCTCATGTACGTAGTTCTGTTCATTCAATAAAATGGACTAATTTTGAACTCAGCCAAGAAAATAATATTAATTGTCCATATTACCTGCCGTGACACTTCCAATTACTTTAAGTATTACATATCTGTCGACTTCAGTTATCCATATAGACACATACTAGTACATATGAATCCAAGATCATTCCTACAAATTTTTATTTAATGACTAATTCACAGCTGCTTTTCTTAAGGCCAATTTCCTTTAGGATCTGGACTATTATAAAGTTATTGGCTGCCTATAAGATGTACTGCTCTACTCACTATAAAGAAGCAAATTAAAACAACAATCCCAACTTCTACCTTATGACCAACATTAGCTAACAAGCCTATTCTCTCCCGCAGTACTTAAAGTATATTATTCATTTTTGAACTGAGGCCTCTGGAAGCCCACTGTCACATGTTATTCATTTCTGGACTGAGGACTTCTGGAAGCTCACCGTCAAACAGCTCTGTTGGAAAGTTTTGTTGATATTAAGATGAAATCAGTTTCCTTTTAACTGCTCATTCCTGGGCTGGATTCTGGCCAAAAACTAACTGTGACATCACAAAATAATTCACAGAATTGAGGCCTGGTTTTCCTAAATTCATATCTTTTTATTAGTATAAAAATTATTTTAATAAACATAAAAAAGCAAAGTCTACCTAAAGGCAATGACCTCACACTTTATAACTAAGATTCAAACCATAGCCCAGCTATTAATTGTGAAGGTGATAATGTAAGTAATTTCCATATCCAATGACCTATCTCTACTGGAATGGTATCAGAATCTGGCATTAAATGTCCCTTATAAAGTGAAAAACTATAGAATGACTGCTTTTGTATTATTTGGTACAAAACAAAACTTGTTTGCCAGTATTTATATAATAGGAAAGAGACTCAGCTAATAAAATTATACCCTCATTAAATAATATTTATATAACATGTAAATAAAATACTAAATAATTTAAGATACAGCTGTCAACTTTTCTTCATAAGGTAAAAGCACCAAGCTTCAGTCAATCAAAGTTTAAGAACATTAAAAATTATAACAGAAACCAGGTTTTAATACATTAACATCACTACAGAACTCACTGATAACTAAGAAAAGGCACAAATGGTTTCAAAGGTTTGTGCCACTAAAAATGGCATGAGCTTACCCGATTCTCATCATAAATAATTTGAACAATACTGCGGTGTTTCTGTTCCACAGGAGGAGGGGACACAGGCTTCTCAGGCTCAGGAGGTTTAGCTGCTTCTTCTTCTAGCTGTTGCTAAGAGATCCAGAAAGGAAGAGTCAGGCATCTGCTGCATGTCACCCCCACCAATAATTAATCACCAGAGATAACACATGCTACTGAGTAATGTTGTGCTGATTCTATAGGGAAATCATGTAATCTACTAAAGCTCTAACAAATTCTATTAGATTTATTTTTATTAATAAACAAACATAAATCATCATTAGATGAATCATTTAATATTTTAATTCTTATAAATAAAACAAAATAATAAGAGAAACAAAACATATAAAGATCCCCATAGCCCAAACACCGTGGCTCAGTGATTGAGTTGTTGACCTATAAACCAGGGGGTCAAGGTTGGATTCCTGGTCAGGGCACATGCCTGGGTTCCAGGCTCGATCCCCACAGGGGGGAGTGCAAGAGGCAGCCAATCAAAGATTCTCTTTCAACACTGATGTTTCTCTCTCTCTCCCTCTCCCTTCCTCTCTGAAATCAATAAAAATACATTTAAAAAATTAGAACTAAAAAATAAAAAAAATAAAAGTAAAAAAGATACCCCATAAACTTCTATCACAATGATCTTTTGTGGCACTGGGAAACACTTTTATATGTTATAGATATACGGTTTATGTTAATGTCTGGTGGGGATAGAGCATGGGAGAACTGCGTTAAAGAATTAATCCTTAACTTAGTAATACTACCATACCCCATCCCTACCCCACAACAAACTTTATGTTTCATAGTCAAGAGGCACTGGCAAAACCACAACAATATGGACTGCTAGTGTGCAATTACTAAGCAGAAAGCTATCTGTATTACTCTGTCTGGGTTTGAGCTTTAGGGTCACCTTCTATAAGTGGTGTGATCCTAGGATCCTTTCTAAATCCTTCCTTCAATCTTCAGCAAGAATATAAACTACTCATATATGAAGTAGGGATATTAATCCTACTTATCACATAGCTTTTTGAGAGGACTAAATGACTCAAAAACATCTGAAAACTAAAAATGTTCTTTTAATACAATGTTATTACCTATAATTATTACTGAAGTAAGCAGAGGCTTGGTCTGCTGGGTTCACTGCTTTTTCCCCCCCAACACCTAAACCAGTAATACCTAGTAAATGCTCAACAAATAGCCACATCAATATAAGTTCGCTGCCTAACATGAAAAAAGACATTCATTAGGTAAAAATGTTAAGTCTACTAAAAGCCCAGAAGAACTCATCCGTGCTAGAACTCAGACCACACCCAAATGAAAGGATAAACATCCTCCAAGTGAGAAGTTTGGACCATTTCCACTTTAAAGTTAAAAGTACTCTTGCAGTCTGATATCTATATAAGCAAAAGACAGATCTTTGGAGTTGTGAAATCACCTTAATGAGAATAAGTTCTTTAACCATGCCCTTTCTTTCCTTTACCAAGAGGGCATTCTTTTAGGATCCCTGTTAAGTGGATTTAGAGAAAGGAACAAACAAGCTTCAGAAAATCGTATTTTGTTTTTAGTACCCAAGTAGCCCTAGGACAAAATCATTTTAACAGAAAGGTTAGAAACAGATAAACAAAAACAAAACATACAAATTTTCCTCACCTATTTGCCCTTTCACATTAACTTCATAATTTTGCAAAAATTTAAAACCAAGTTTGGTTGGAATTTTTATTGAAAAGGTATAAACATATGAATATGACCACACATTATTAACATTGTTTCTATTCACCTATGGTATATTTCTTTATTTACAAGTTATCTTTGATATATCTCAACATAATTATAGCTATATATATTTCATTATTTTTAATTATTATAAGTTGTTAAATGTTATTGAGCATTTATATGTGCCACATATCATTCAATATATTCATCATCTCAACTCATAAACAAATCACATGATTTAATTGGTATTAGTAGTATTGTCTGGCTGGTGTAGGTCAGTGGTTGAGTGTCGACCTATGAAGCAGGAGATCACAGTTTGATTCTGGGTCAGGGCACATGACCAGGTTTTGGGCTTGATTCCCAGTGGGGGGCATAGAGGAGGTAGCCAATCAATGATTCTCTCTCATCATTGATGTTTCTCTCTCTCTCTCTCTCTCTCTCTCTCTCCCTCTCTCCCTCTCTCCCTCTCCCTCTCCCTCTTTCCTCTTCTCTGAAATCAATAAAAAAAAAGTAGTAGTATTACCACTTTACAAGTGAAAAAACAAAAGACAAGACCAACTCAGCAGAACCAGACCCATAAAACTTAAAATAGTTGTTATATTATCTACACTAATAAAAGAGAAACATGGCAATTGGCGTATGACCGCTACCCTTTTCATTGGCTAATCAGCGAGATATGCAAATTAACTGTCAGCCAAGATGGCGGCCGGCAGCCAGGCAGCTTGAAACTAACATGAGGCTTGCTTGCCTCAGTGACAGAGGATTGTTGGAGAAAACCAACATTCCCCGCCTGCCGCTGCAGGCCTCTGAGAGGGCAGTTTAAGAAACATTGTAACAAATACCGCCGGACTTCAGCCAGCAGATTCACAACATTGTAAGCAAAGGCCAAAAGCCGCGGAGGCCTAAGAGCTGGAGCCAAGCCTCAAGGTAAAGCTGGCCCAGAATAAAAAAGAAAAAAAGAAAAAAAGGAGCAGTTGGGAGCTTCAGTCACTCCCAGCCTGAAAACAGCCCTCAGGCCCTCACCCAGACTGGCAGGCACCCCAGTGGGGACCCCCACCCTGATCCAGGACACCCTTCAGGGCAAACCAGCCGGCCCCACCCATGCACCAGGCCTCTACCCTATATAGTAAAAGGGTAATATGCCTCCCGGCACCGGGATCAGCGTGACAGGGGGCAGCGCCCAAACCCCCTGATCACCCTGCGGCTCTGTGTGTGACAGGAGGCGGGGCCCCAACCCCCTGAGCAAGCCCTGCTCCGTGCCTGATAGGGGGGAGCTCCCCAACAGCCCCCCCCACAGGCCCTGCTCTGTGTGTGATGGGGTAGAGCCATAACCTCCCCATCGGCCCTGCCCTGAGTGTGAGAGTGGCGGCACCCCAACCCCCTGATCAGCCCTGCTCTGTGGATGATAGAGGGTGGTGCCCCAACCCCCTGATGGGCCCTGCTCTGTGTGTGATGGGGGCAGCGCCCCAACCCCCCGATTGGCCCTAGCCTGAGCGTGACAGGGGGTGGCATCACAACCTCCCAATCTGTCCTGCTCTGTGCATGACGGGGCGGCACCCCAACTCCCCAATCGGCCCTGCTCTGAGCCCGACCAGGGGCTGTACTTAGGGATTGGGCCTGCCCTCTGCCACCCGGGAGCAGGCCTAAGGCAGCAGGTCGTTATCTCCTGAGGGGTCCCAGACTGTGAGAGGGCACAGGCCGGGCTGAGGGACCACCCCTCCCCCCCGAGTGCACAAATTTTTGTGCACCGGGCCTCTAGTTTTATTATAAATTTAATCTGATTCAATAAATAAAGGAGGGCTCAACATATTTTCAAAAATCAAGAAAAAAAATTTAAATATATTTTTATTGATTTCAGAAAGGAAGGGAGAGAGAGAGAAACATCAATGATGAGAGAGAATCATTGATTGTCTGCCTCCTGCACACCCCCTAGTGGGGATCGAGCCCACAACCTGGGCAAGTGCCCTTGATTGGAATTGAACCCGGGACCCTTCAGTCTGCAGGCCGATGCTCTATCCACTGAGCCAAACCAGCTAGGGAAAGGAAATATTTTTTAATAATCAAGCAGATTTTAAAATGAGCCAAATAAAAATTCTAGCAATAAAAACGTAATTATTGAAACTGAAAGTATATTTGATAAATGAAATATAACTGGAGAGAGTAATGTATCCTGAAACAGAGAAATTTTAAAACTTTTCACAATGAAGCCCAAAGAAGTAACAAAATGGGAAAGAAAAGCAATTAAGACACATGGAAGACAAGAGTGCTATTATATCTAACAGGAATTTCAGAAGATGACAAAGAAACTGCAGGAAAGTTTGGTAAAAAAAACATAATGGTTTAGAACTGATAAAAAACTCATAGAGGAAGTCCAATGAATCCCAAGCTGGATTTAAAAAAATAATAATCCACTCCTAAATACATGCTCGTAAAAACACCACCACCCAAAGAAAAAGATATTGAAAGGAGTCAGAGAAAAAATTCAGACTATCTACAAAAGAATACAAATTAGGGTAAAGGCTGGTGTTTTAACAATGGAAGCCAGAAGACAGTGTACCGAGAGAAAATAACCACATACCAAATAAAGAAATCTTTCAATAAACAGGCATAAATAAAAGATGACATTTAAGTCATAAAAAAAACCCCACAAATACTGAATTTACTAACAAATCCTCACTAATGGAAATTCTGATGGTCTTCAAGCACAAGTTTGTATCCCAAATTGAAGATTTGCACTGCATGAAGGAATAATGAACGAATGAGATGACAAATGCGTGGATGAACCTAACTTAACATCTAATCCAGGGGTCCTCAAACTATGGCCCATGGGCCACATGTAAATACAAATATTGTATTTGTCCCCATTTTGTTTTTTTATTTCAAAATAAGATATGTGCAGTGTGCATAGGAATTTGTTCATAGTTTTTTTTAAACTATAGTCCGGCCCTCCAACGGTCTGAGGGACAGTGAACTGGCCCTCTGTTTAAAAAGTTTGAGGACCCCTGATCTAATCTAATAAAAGAGAAACATGCAAATTGATGGCACCTCTGCTACGCCCCAAGCCACGCCCACCAGCCAATCAGAGCGACTATATGCAAATTAACCCAACCAAGATGGCGACCAGCAGCCACGGAGCTGGAGCAAGCAGGAGGCTTGGTTGCCCCAACGATGGAGCAGGGCTTCCCACCTGCCCTGGCTGGCTGTGGCCTCCGCTCAAGGCAACAAAGTTTCAATTATAGAAGATAAATAAATCCCAGATACCTGCTTCCAGCCAGCCTCCACTGGGAGCTTGGGTGGCTGGGGGCTGTGGCCAGCCTGCAAACAGCCATCAGCCCCTCACCCAGGCTGGCCAGGCACCCCAGCGGGGATCCCCACCCTGAAGGGGCTGTGGCCAGCCTGCAAACAGCCTTCAGCCCCTCAGCCAGGCTGGCCAGGCACCCCAGCGGGAACCCCACCCTGATCCGGGACACCCTTCAAGGCAAACCAGCCGGCCCCCACCCATGCACCAGGCCTCTATCCTATATAATAAAAGGGTAACATAATAAAAGAGTAATATGCAAATTGACCCTAACAGCAGAACGACTGGGAATGACTGGTAACGACTGGGAATGACTGGTCACTATGACACACACTGACCACCAGGGGGCAGATGCTCAATGCAGAAGCTGCCCCCTGGTGGTCAGCAGGGGGATCTCTGCTCAGCCACAAGCCAGGCTGACGGCTGCCAGTACAGCGATGGTGGTGGGATCCTCTCCCGCCTCCTCAGCAGCGCTAAGGATGTCCGACTGCATCTTAGGCCTGCTCCCCGCTGGCAAGTGGACATTACCCGAGGGCTCCCGGGCTGCCAGAGGGATGTCTGCCAGCTTAGGCCCAATCCCCCGGGGAGCGGGCCTAAGCCAGCAGGTAGTCATCCCCTGAGGGGTCCCAAACCCTCCTCCCCCCGAGTGCACAAATTTTTGTGCACTGGGCCTCTAGTCTACACTAATAAAAGAGAAACATGCAAATTGACCATCCCTCTGCTATGTCCACCAGCCAATCAGAGCGATATGCAAATTAACCCAACAAAGATGGCGGTTAATTTGCATACACAAGCACGGAGCAAAGATTGAAAACAGCGTAGAAGGAAGCCAAGCACTGCAGAAGGGAGCAAGGCAGCAGAGACGGGAGGAAGCTGAGGCAGCAGAGACAGGAGGGTGCAAGGCAGCGGAGACGGGAGGAGCAAGGCAGGGGAGACGGGAGGGAGTGAAGCGGCGGACATGGGAGGAAGTGAGGCAGCGGAGATGGGAGGGAGCAAAGCAGCGGAGAAGGGAGGAAGCCGAGGCAGCGGAGACGGGAGGGAGCGAGGCGGTGGAGACGGGAGGGAGCGAGGCTCCAGGCTCAGGAAGCCCTATTCTTGCAGGAATAGCCCGAGGAAGCTCTATTCTTGCAGGACTCTTCCTGCAACGGGCCTCTAGTGATTATATAAAACTAGAGGCCCAGAGTATGAAATTGTGCACAGGTAGGATCCCTAGGTTTAGCCTGCAATCAGGCCCATCTTCCACATGCTCACCAGTACCCGGTCCTGCCCCGCCACCCCCACCAGCCAGCCGGTTCCTCTCGCCGCCCCAGGTCCCGCTCTACTGCTGCCACCAACCACCCGGTTCTCCTCGCTGCTCTGGGTCCCGCCCCACCGCCCCTGCCAACCACCCAGTTCCCCTTGCTGGCCTTCATCCCGCCCCACCACTGCCGCCAGCCACTCCGTTCCCCTTGCTGGCCCTCATCCCGCCCACCACTTCCGCCAGCCACCTGGTTCCCCTTGCCGGCCCCCCACCGCATAGCAACTGGTTGAGCGGGCATTCGGTCTTTATGCTTATGGTCGCTGGCCTTTTATTTATAGGATAATGTCTTAAGTGGTTTATAAAAAAGAACTAAAATATGTGATATCAAAAGCATAAACACTGGGAAGACAGAAAGAACTGAAGTTCTATACCTTCATACTACTCAAGAACATGGATAAGATAGTTATTAGTTTTGGGATTCGACTTAAACAGGCTGTTAAAATTTTCTGGGGATAAAAAATAAAAAATAAAAAAAAATTTCTGTGGAATAACTAACTATAAGCAAAGAAATACAATCTAACTAGTGGGACAGGAGAAAATGAAATAAGAGCAAAAAAATCAATCCAGAATAAGGATTAAAAAAAAAAAAATTACCAACATCAGCATAAAAATAAAATAGGACAAATAGCATACATAAAATAGTTTAAAAATCTTGAGATATTACTAATCATCATTATCAGTTTAAAAAAAAAAACTGAATTATGCTGTGGAAAGACAGGATGCCAGACTGTATACAAAATCTTTGTAAGAGATACACCTTAAATATAAGAGCACAGAAAGTAAAAGGAAGGGAAAAGATAGGCTAACACCCCCTAGCTGGTTTGGCTCAGTGGATAAAGAATTGGCCTGGGGACTGAAAGGTTCCAGGTTCGATTCCGGTCAAGGGGACATGCCCAGGTTGTAGGCTCAATTCCCAATAGGGGGCTTGTAGGAGGAAGCCCATCAACGATTCTCTCTCATCATTGATGTTTCTCTCTCTTTCTCCCTCTCTGAAATCAATAAAAAAATATTAAATTTTAAAAAAAGATAGGCTAACTAGCATTAACCAAAAGAGCTGATCTAATTATAATTACATCACTATCAGGCAAAAAAGACTTTATGGTACAAATCATTCAAAGAGATAGAATGTCATTACCTTACAATAAACAATTTCACTGACAGGAAAATAAAAATTATAAATATGTACAAACCTAAAATAAGAGCCTCAAAATATATAGAATAAAAATTGAGAATTGAAAGAAAATGTATGCAAATCATATATCTGTTAATGGGTTAATATCCAAAATATATAAAGAACTCACACAACTCAAAAGAAGAAAAAAATCCAATTAAAAAATTGGTAGACAATCTACATAGACATTTTTCCAAAGAGGACATACAGATGACCCACAGGTACATAAAAAGATGCTCAACAACATTAATTTAATCAAGAGGGAAATGAAAATCAAAACCACAAGGAGATATCAACGTACACCTGTTAAAGTAGTTATTATAAAAACATAAGAAAAAAATGTGGGTGAGGATGTGAAGAAAAGTGAATCCTTGTTGGGGGAATGTAAATTAGTACAATCACTATGAAAAACATCATGGAGGTTCCTCAAAAATTTCAAAATACAACTATCATATGATCAAGCAATTCCATTTCTGGGTATTTCTTAAAAGAAAACAAAAACACTAATTCAACAAGCTATACGCACCCCCATGGTAACTGTAGCATTATATACAATAGTCAAGATATGGAAACAATCTGTCCCTGACAGATAAATAAATAAAGGAAATGTGATATATATAAAGACTTATTATTCAGCCTTTAAGAAAAGAAGGATATCTTACTGTCTGTGACAACATAGATGGACCTTGTGGGCATTATGCTAAATGAAATAAGTGAGACAAAGAAAAATACCATATGATATCAGTTAGATATATGTGAAATCTTGAATACAAAGTCAACAATAAAACCCAGCACGCAGACATAGAGATCAGATTGGTGGTTGCCAAAGTTGGATGGGTAGGCAAATGGGTGAAAGAGTCAAAAGATACAAACTTGCAATTCTAAAATAAATAAATAATGGAGATGTAATGTGCAGCATGGAGACTACAGGTAATAATACTAAACTGCATATTTGAAAGTTGTTAAGAGAGTAGATCTTAAAAGTTCTCATCACCAGGGGGGGAAATCTGTAATTATGTACGGCGATGTATGTTAAAAAGACTTATTGTATTGTGGCAATCATTTTGCAACATAAACAAATACTGAATGATTATATTGTACACCTAAAACTAATGTTTTATGTCAATTATACCCCAATTTAAAAAAGAGACCTATTAGGAAAATGGATAAATCCAAAACCATAATGGCAACTGATAAGATGGAAATAAAAATGAGACAAGATATACATTCTTCTCAAGTATGTCCACAATATTTTTATGAAAACTGACCATCATACTAGGCTAAAATTCAAGAACATAAACATTTCTAACTTTACTGTGACCAGAGACTATGGTGTGTTACAGACTACAGTCTCAGGTCACAATAAAGTGAAAATCAAATAACTAAAAATAGCCAAGAAAAAATTAATTAATAGAGAGATCAAAAAAGAAATCATAATAGACAATAAAAAGTATTATATATTATACCTTGTGGAATGAAGTTAAAGTAGTGCAGAGAGAGAGAGAAGAAAAAGCTAAAAAAGTAATGTGTTAAGTTATAAAGAGCAGAAAACCAAAGGAAGAAAATAAGAAGCAGAAACTTATGGTATAGAAGATAAAATTATATTCCAAAATATAAGAGGAAAAATTATCTCCAGAAGAAACAGAACTGAATTTTTATTAAAAAGTTGAATAGCTAAGAGATAAAACCAAGATGGCAGCATAGGTTAATGCAGCACTAGGCATCTCCCACAACCGTATCAAAATTACAATTAAAATACAGAACCACCATCATTGAGAACCACCTGAAATCTGGCTGAATGGAACTTCTACAACAAGAAAAGTAAAGAAAAAGGCACACTGAGACTGATAGGAGGGATGGAGGCACTGAACGGGCTGCTGGTCTGACACCCATATGTGGCATGTTTTTAATTAGGAGTGAAATCTTGGCTATAGAGGCTTCCGTAAGGAGCAAGGGGTCCCAGTCCCACACCAGACCCGTCAGCCCAGGAGGGTTCCAGAGCTGGGAAGAAAAGTCCCTGAAACTTCAGGCAATAAAAACCAGCGGGGATTGTGGATGAGTGACATGGAGGCTGCTTGAGACCCAGACAGTTCCTCTTAAAAGGCTGGCACACAGACTTGCGTGGACTTGCTCCCTCTGAGCTCCAGCACTGGGGCAGTGGCTTGAGTACATCCAGTGACATAGAGGGAGGAACTAAATTGGCATCAGAGAAGAATTCAGGGCAGCTTTCTCCCAGACAAAAGTGCTGACGGGGTCACTGTTGCTATGCCGAGACCTCCCCCATCCCAGAGCTGACTGGAAGGAGCCATATCTGTGTCTCCATCAACCTGACTCACCCTGCTCACTCTGCCTTGGTGATTTCCTGAGACCCCCCCCACCCCACCCCACCCAATTTGTAGCCCCACCCAAGCAGTTTGCAGTGGCTTTCCCATATGAATGGCCTGTCCAGGCTCAGGCTTCAGACTTTACTAAAATCTCTCAAACAAGCAGCAGCTGGTGTCAGCATGCCACATAGCCCTCAATAAGAGGCCCCAAGCCTGGCACTAGCAGCAGCCAACTTACTTCACAGCTTGGCCTCTCCTGGGCACTTCCAACCCTAACACAAGAAGCAGCCATCTGCAGATTGTTCTATAGCTCCTGATGGGTAGGCAATGGCTAACTTTGCACCTCCCAGGAGGCACCAGAGTCAGTGCACCCAGTGGACAGCTTCAGACCACGCCAGATTACAACTCTACACATCCACAAGTGACACCCTGAAGGGGTAGACTCAGTGAGCACCAAAGCCCTACTAAAGAAAGTCCTGCCCCATAAGGCTATCTCCAGCACAGCAGCTCTTCTGCTGTAAGCATAGCTCAGTGGTTGGCAAACTCATTAGTCAACAGAGCCAAATATCAACAGTACAACGATTGAAATTTCTTTTGAGAGCCAAATTTTTTAAACTTAAACTATATAGGTAGGTACATTGTTATTAACTTAATTAGGGTACTCCTAAGGCTTAGGAAGAGCCACACTCAAGGGGCCAAAGTGCCGCCTGTGGCTCGCGAGCCACAGTTTGCCGACGACAGGCATAGCTGATCCTCACAGCAAATTGGCCTGGGGGTCAATTCCTCTCAGTGATGCCAACAACAATCAAGGCTCAACTACAATAAGACAGTGCACACAGCCCACACAGCCCACACAGGGCGCACCCAGAATACCCAGCTCAGGTGACTGGGGAGGCTGAGCCACTGGGCTCCACAGGACATCTACTATACAAGGCCACTCTACCAATTTGAGGAGGAGAAGGAAGATAAAAAATATGAACAATAAAATGGCAATAAATACATATCTATCAACAACTGAACATAAAAATCAAAATAAATGAACAAAGAATAGAACCACAGGCATGAGAAAATGGAAAAGACTGAGAAATCTCAGAGGGAGGAGATTATCCAAAGAACTTATATGCATATATGCATTACCTATGGACACAAACAACAGGGTGGTGAAAGCCTGGGATGGGGTGAGGCTGGGTGGAGTTGGGCAATGAGGGGAAAAGGGGGCATATCTATTAAAGATTTTTTTTAAAAAAATAAAAATACCCTATCCAGTTTGGCTCAGTGGATAGAGCATCAGCCTGTGGACCAAAGGGTCCCAGGTCAACCCCAGTCAAGGGAATGTACCCTAGTCATAGGCTCCTCCCCAGCCCAGGGCCCTGGTCAAGGCGCATGCAGGGGGCAATCAATGTGTTTCTCTCACATCGATGTTTCTCTCTGTCTTTCCCTCTCTCTTCCACTCTCTCTAAAAATCAATGGAAAAATATCCTCGGGTGAGGGTAATAAATAAATAAATGTATAGGTAAGAATATGGGAAAAGAAAAGTTGAATAGCTATTTTTAAAAATCTTCACACATGCACAAAGATATAACCAGACCAAGCTGATTTTATTAAGTGCTACCAAACACTCACAGAACAATCACAATCTTACTAAAATTATTTCAGAGGTTAAAAATGTGCTGACAATAGAGCTAGAAGGTATTATGCAAAGTGAAATAAGTCAGTCAGAGAAAGACAAAGAGCACATGATTTCACTTATATATAGAATCTAAAGAACAATATAAAGGAACAAACAAAACCAAAGAGAGTCTTAGATACAGAGAATAGACCAGGGGTTCTCAAACTTTTTAAACAGGGGGCTAGTTCATTGTCCCTAAGACCGTTGGAGGGCCAGACTATAGTTTAAAAAAAAACTATGAACAAATTCCTGTGCACACTGCACATATCTTATTTTGAAGTAAAGAAACAAAACAGGAACAAATACAATATTTGTATTTGCATGTGGCCCGCGGGCCGTAGTTTGAGGACCCCTGGAATACACTGATGTTTGTCAGAGGGGAGAGGGTGAAAAAGGTGAAGGGATTGATAAGTACAGATTGACAATTACAAAATAGTCATGGAGATGTAACGTACAACATAGGAAATACAGTCAGTAATCCTGTCTAATAAAGAGAGAATATGCAAATTGACCGTCACTCTGTCACAAAGATGGCAGTGCCCACAGCAGAGGCAGGGTTTCCATAACACAAGATGGCTGCACTCACAGCAGAGTCCAAGTTCCCGTAACAAGCCTTAACAAGCAATCAGCAGGGACCTGAGGCTGCGTGGCGCTGGGCCGGGGCAGGGGACCTGAGGCTGCACCCCCCACCCAGTGGGGCTTGACAGGGGACCTCAGGCCACACCACCCACCCAGCAGGTCTTGACGGGGGACCTCAGGCCACGCCCCCCGCCCAGTGGGGCTTGACAGGGGACCTCAGGCTGCGCCACCCACCCAGAAGGGCTTGATGGGAGACCGCAGACCACGCCCCCCCCCGGCCGATGAAGCTTAACGGGGGAACTCAGGCCGTGCCCCCCACCCGGTGGGGTAGGCCAGGGGACCTGAGGCTGCGCCCCCCCAACCAGCAGGGCTTGACGGGGGTGGGGCCAGCCAGGTCTGGGTCTCGCGTAATTTTGAGGCGCACACGGGTGGGCCGGGACTTGGCTCTGGGTCCTGGGGCGCGCCCCAGACTCTGACAGGAGGATTTTCATATACATTTTACTAATTTTCTTTCATCTCTGACAATTCTATTATAGAGAAAGGGCAAACAGCAATATTAAAATATTTCCTCTAATTAATTCCCTTTTAATGTGCATGAATTTCGTGCACCGGGCCACTAGTACTGGAATAAGTATATATGACACCAGTTGCATACTGGTAATAACAGGGAGAATACTTTATAAAGTATATGATTATCTAACCACTATGCTCCTGAAACTAATCTATAATAATAAAAGCATAATATACTAATTAGACCGGACAGCCGAATGACCATCCAGACGACCTTCCAGACAAAGCCGGGGCTGAGAGGGCCAAGGCAAGCCACCATAGCTGCGAGGGCCGAGCCTATTGTACAAATTTTGTGCATCGGACCTCTAGTACAAAATATTAAATGTGAACTGTAATTGAAAAAAAATAAAGAAAACGTAATGACAAAAATAAGAACCTTATAAGAGAGGTAGCCTGACAATCCCTCATGCAGTGGCAGCTGGTGGGGCGCAGTGGTGTGGTGATTGAGCTGTGAGCCTGGTGGGCATGGGCCGAGCCCCATCCTGGCCTCTGTGTGCCCCCCTGGCTCTGCACCCGATGCTGCACAGGTACTGATCCCACCCCGGCCAGGACAATGGTGAAGTATTTCCTGGGCCAGAGTGTGCTCCAGAGTTCCTGGGACCAAGTGTTTGCTGCCTTCTGGCAGCGGTATCCGAACCCTATAGCAAACATGTCTTGAAGGAAGACACAGTGCACCAGGAGGTGACCCCTGACTAGAAGCTCCTGTCCCAGAGACTACTAACCAAGCTGCAAGGTGAGGTTCCGTCCAAAAGCCTTGCTGAGACAGCCAAGGAAGCCAAGGAGGATCCAAAGGAGATAGCACTGGCCGTACTTAGAAGGCAAAGGACCTTGTCAGCAAGGAAGCCACCAAGAAGCAGCAGCAGCAGCAGCAGCAGCAGTTTGTGTAGCTAGCCTAGACCCTGGTGAAGCAGCACACCAGACCACTCAGGTGCACTTCCTCTGCCCTCTCCCCTTGTACTTTATTATTAAAAGTCAATTTCCAGCCTGACCAATTTTCTGCATAGTGAGTTGGAGGTGATATCTGTTTGGCATCTACAGTGCATTACACACATTACCCAAGTCTGGACCGAGCCTGCTTCTTCCCACATTGGCTAGCTGAGAAGAGATTTGCCCAGGATCACAGATAGTGTGTAGGCAAAGTGGTCATAAGCACTTGACTGTAAGTAAGCCCCATAAGAGCAGGGACCTTTGTTTTGTTCTCTGCTGTGTCCCAAGTACCTGGAACAATATCGATCACATATTAGACACTCAATAAATATTTACTGAATTCAATCAGCCCCTACCCCCAAAAAAAACTTCCAGGAAAGGAATATTACAGGCTGATTTTGCTCTCACATATCAGATACAAAAATTCTAAGATAAATACTGTGCAAGAAAATCCAGCAATCTACACTAAGAAAAGACAAAGATGTTAATTGACCGTACCTTCACTACGCCCATCAGCCAATTAGAAGAGTATGCAAATTAGCCCAACAAAGATGGCCGTTAAATTTGCATACTGCAGGCAGGGCAGCACAGAGCGATCCGCCCGCCCCACCGCCAGCTGCAGCATGTGCGCGGCCCAGCTGGCAGCAGGGCGGGGCAGGGCACGGCAGATCACCATCCGCCTGCCCCACCCCACCCTGCCGCCCGCCGGGCCTGCTGTCTGTGTGCATGGCCCGGCGGCCAGTGGGGCAGGGCGGATCACGATCCGGTGGCCAGCAGGGCGGGGCACACTGGATCTGACCCGCCCGTCCCGCCCCACGGCCCACCAGGCCTGCCGTGTGCAGCGGGCAACAGGGCAGGCCAGCGTGACAGAGGGCCTGCCATCTGCCACCTAGGGAGCAGGCCTAACCCAGCAGGTAGTTATCTCCCGAAGAGTCCCAGACTGTGAGAGGGCACAGGTCGGGCTGAGGGACATCCCCCGACAAAGTTTTGTGCACCTGGCCTCTAGTCTATATATAAAAGGCTAATATGCTAAGTGTCTGATCAGTCACTATCGATAATCGGAGGGGGAAGGGACTCCACAACTGCCCCAAAGAGGGAGGCCTAGGCCACTGACCAGCGGGCTGCAGCAGGTGGGCAGGGTCTCCCGCTGCAGGGCGCGATCCATCGCGGAGCCCTGGCCGAGGGGGCAGGGCCTACCTCTTTGGAGCAATCCATCAAGGAGCCCCGGCTGGGTGAGTGGGGCCTACCTCTTTGGGGCAATCGATTGCGGGGCTCTTGGACTGTGAGAGGGCACAGGCCAGGCTGAGGGAACTGCACCCCCCCTCGATTTTGTGCACTGGGCCTCTAGTTAATTATAATAGAGCTAAAACTATAGAACAGTGGGCGAAGAATGAAATTTTCAATTAATTATCCATACAGGAATAAAAATGAATGTTGACTCCTACCTTAAGGCAGTCACAAAAAATCAATTTCTGGTAGCTTAAGAATAATGTGAGGGGTGATGTCAGTAGCATGGTGGCATGAGAGGAGCCCTACAGCTGTTCCTTGTAACAAGTAGGATAGCTATAATTCAACAAAAGATTCCCTGCTCAACACATAAACATATCTGAAAGTTCCACACACTGACACATCTGAACGTGGGCACATCCAGATGAACATGGGAGACTGGACAAGGAAAGGACAAGTGTGCAGAGGAAATCCAGCCCTAGTGGTGGCCCAGGCCACCACTGTGATAGCAGTGATAGCAGTGAAAGGTCAGGGTACAACACCCACAGAGATAGCAATCAATTGGGCCTGGCACACACAGAGGCTGAGCCCAAGATAAGGGGCAGAGAAGAGGTTCATTCCACACACCACCATCACCAAAGAAATCTACAGATGTAGGAACCTTCCCATCCTCTATGGCCCACCCAGCACTAAAATTCTCACTGAGCAGATTGAGAAGAGGCAAAAAAAAAAACACACCAACTTTCCAACCTGCGTGGTCTGTACTCATTGCAGCTAAAGCAACTAGAAAGAACAGAGCACAGATGCTCCCACCCCATGCCCCGTCACTGCAGAGCCTAGTAAAAGCAGCTGGGTCAATTCAGACAGAGTGGCTTTGCTGGCACCTCTCACTATAGGAAGGCAGCACCAGGAAAACAAAGGCCAAGAGACCCATAGACCATAACTTTCCTCCATGTAGATGCTGTCCCAAGACAAAGGGGACCAAGTACCTGGTTGTAAAGAGGACACCCAGCTGCTTGGCCAATATGGAGAAGAGAATGGGGAGAATTTCCATGGCAGAGGCAACACCACCCCACAGAGATAATCCCGGAAGCCCCAATTCTCTTCATACAGGTAAGAAAAGAAAAACCTTTCGCTTCAGCACCACTTACAAGAAAAAAAAGCAAGTCCTCTACTTATCAAGTTAAGAGTCAAATACTTTTAAAAAATGTTTTAAAGAAAGAAAAAAGAGATTTCACTCCCACAAATGGCAGGAAGAGAAATAACCCATCAAGTACAATAAATAACCAAGGTAACAAGGGAGTTCAGAAAGAAAATTTAAAAATCTCCAGAAAATAAACTTGAAGATAAGGAAGACTATGATTTAAATGACAAGAGAATTCAAGATTACAGTTCTGGAAAAAAAACTCAACAAGATACAAGGAAACTCAGAAAAGTAATTCAACAAACTCAGAAATAAAATAAATGCCAAAGAGTATTTCACCAAAGATATTGAAACTTAAACATAGACATACACACACACACACACACACACACACACACACACACACACATATATATTCTGGAGCTAAAGCACTCAATACTCAGGTAAAGAATAAGGAAACCTTTAGAGCAGCAGTCGCCAACCGGTGGTCCACAGACCACTGGTGGTCCATGAGGTCCGAAAGGTTGGTGACCACTGAATTACACTGCCTAAGAAATAGAGGAGACCAGGCAGAGGAAAGAAATACTGATACTGAAGCTAGAAGTCTAGAAATGACTCAGGTGGAAGAGAGAGAATGGAGAGTATGAAGAAAACTCAAAGATCAGTATGAGAACTATCTGACTCCATTAGAAAAAGCAATGTAACAATAATGGGTCCACCAGAAGAGAGGAAGAAAGGAACATAGAATCTATTCAAACAAATAATCAATGAGAACTTCTCATACCTATGGAAAGAACCGAACCCTTGAATCCAATAAGCTAACACCTAATTATCTCAACCCAAAAAGGCCTTCTCCAGGGCATATTACATTAAAGCTCTCAAAAATTAATGGCAAAGAAAGAATTCTCAATGAAGCCAGAGAAAAGATGGTAACCTCGTGGGATTTATCACAGAAACCCTAAAAGCTGGGAAAGACTGAAATGAAATATTCAAATTATTGCCCGGCCGGTGTGGCTCAGTGGTTGAACCAGGAGGTTATGGTTCAATTCCCAATCAGGGTACATGCCCAGATTGCAGGCTCAATCACCAGTAGGGAGCGTGCAGGGGGCTGCCAATCAAGATTCTCTTTCATCACTGATGTGTCTATCTCTCTCTCCCTCTCCCTTCCTCTCTGAAATCAATAAAAAGATACTAAAAGATATAGATATAGATATATATTTTCAAATTATTGAAAGAGAGAAATCACCAGCTATGAATAGTATATTTAGCACAGTTAACCTTTAGATATAAAAAAGAAATAAAGGCTTTTCCAGGCGTATATAAGCTGAGGGAATTTACCACCATAAGATCTGCAATAAAAGACAGGCTGAGCTCTAGCCTGGCTCAGTGGATGGAGTATCACCCCGAAGAGTGAAGGGTCACAGGTTCGATTCCAGTCAAGGGCATGTACCACGACTGCAGGCTCAATCCCCAGCCCTATCAGGGCACACGTGGGAGGCAACCAATTGATGTAGTTCTCTCACATTGATATTTCTCTCTCTCTCCTCCCCTCCACTCTCTCTTAAAAAAAAAAATCAATGGAGAAAACATCCTCTTCTGAGGATTAACAACAACAACAACAAAAAGACAAGCTGAAAGATGCTTTTCTACATGAAACAAAAAAACAAAAGAATACAAAACTGTAACAGGACTAACAGACACAGAACAAAGAAATTGCAACTCTTGTTCAGACTACAGCATTAAACACTTAAAACATATAAAGGTCAAAGGAGATAAAAGCATTCAATAAAAAAAAATAGCTATTGCAATTTGGAAATGCATGAACAGCATAAAAAAGTGATTTGTGAAAACAAAAATATGAAGGGGGAGGGGAATAGGACTGAACTTGCACAGATGAATGAACATAAGATGCAATCAGAAGAATAAACACTATTGTAAATATGAAATGTTTTTCCCCATATACTTAATGATAGCCACAAAACAAAAATCTAAAACTAAGACACATAGCCTCTGACCAGTTTGGCTCAGTGGATAGAGCGTCGGCCTGCAGACGGAAGGGTCCCAGGTTCAATTCCAGTCAAGGGCGTGTACCTTGGTTGCGGACACATCCCCAGTGGGAGGGTGTGCAGGAGGCAGCTGATCAATGTTTCTCTCTCATCGGTGTTTCTGACTCTCTATCCCTCTCCCTTTCTCTCTGTAAAAAATCAATAAAATATATTAAAAAAACAAAAATAAAAAAATAAAACTAAGACTCATACAACAACAACAACAAAAAAGGAGGAAATGGATAAAATCAAAGAATACCACCAAACTAGAATAACAGACAGAAACACAAGGGTAAAGAAACAATGCACAGCTACCAGAAACAATGCACAGCTACCAGAAAACAAAAGATAAAATGGCTATAGGAAATCCTCATACGTCAAAAAAATCACAATAAATGTACATCGACTGAACTCATCAATTAAAATGCACCAAGTTGCCAAAGCTGGTTTGGCTCAGTGGATAGAGCGTCGGCCTGCGGACTGAAAGGTCCCAGGTTCAATTCCGGTCAAGGGCATGTATCTGGGTTGCGGGCACTTCCCCAGTGGGGAGTGTGCAGGAGGCAGCTGATCGATGTTTCTCTCTCATCGATGTTTCTAACTCTCTATCTCTCTCCCTTCCTCTCTGTAAAAAATCAATAAAATATATTTTTTTAAAAAAATGCACCAAGTAGCGTGATGGGTTAAGAAACAAAACCTAACAGCCCTGGGCAGTGTGGCTCAGTAGTTAACAGAGTGTCAGTCCACACACATAAGATTCGCGGGTTCAATTCCCAGTCAAGGGCACATACCTGCTTTGCAAATTCAATCTCCCACCCTGGTCTGGGCGAATGCAAGAGGCCACCAATAGATGTTTCTCTCTCACATTAATGTTTTCCTGTTTCTCTCTCTCTCTCTCTCTCTCTCTCTCTCTCTCTCTCTCTGCCCCCCTTCCTCTCTCTCTCTCTAAAAATCAATAACAAAAACATATCCACAGGTGAGGATTAAAAGAATAAAATGAAGATACATAGAAATGGCCCTAGCCAGTTTGGCTCAGTGGATAAGCATTGGCCCTCAGCCTGAAGAATCCGGGTTCAATTCCCTCAGTTGCAGGCTCGATCCCTAGCCCCAGTTGGGGTGTGTGATGGAGGCAACAAATCGATGTGTGTTTCTCACATTGATGTTTCTCTCTCTCTGTCTCTTCCCACCCCTTCTACGCTCTTAAAAAAAAATATATGTCACCCTGACCGGTTTGGCTCAGTGGCTAGAGCGTCGGCCTGTGCACCGAAGGGTCCCAGGTTCGATTCTGGTCAAGGGCATGTGCCTTGGTTGCAGGCACATCCCCAGTAGGGGCTGTGCAGGAGGCGGCTGATTGATGTTTCTCTCTCATCTATGTTTCTGGCTCTATTCCTCTCCCTTCCTCTCTGTAAAAAATCAATAAAATATATATATATAAAATATGTCAATGGAAAAAATATCCTTGGGAGAGGATTAACCAAAAAAATGATACAGAGAAATGAATGAGAATCACAACAGACATATCAAAATGTGGGGGAGTTATAGCATTACTCTACAGCCTACCTCAAGAAACAAAAATTGCAACTAAAAACCCTAATATTTCACCTTTAAGAATTAGAAAAAGAACAAATGAAGCCCAAAGTCAGTAGAAAATATTAAAATTTTTTTAATAATTAAATTTAGAACAGAATTAAATAAAATAAAGGACAAAAGACAATAAAAATTTAATCAAACAAGAGCTGGTTCTTTGAAAAAAATTAATAAAATTGACAAACTCCTGGCTAGACTCACTAAGAAAAAAAGAGAAAAGACTCACATAAACAAAGTCAGAAATGAAAAAGAAGTTAAAATGGACTCCACAGATATACACAGGACTATATAACAATACTATGAAAGTATATACACCACCAAATTCAATACCTTAGAAGAAATGGACAAGTTCTTAGAAATAAATAAGTTTCCTAGATTGAATCATGAAGAATTGGAAAACCTAAATAGACCAGTTAACAGTAAGAAAATTGGAAGAGTAAGCAAAAACCTCCCAAAATGTATGGCCAGGTGGCTCAGTTGGAACACAGTCCCATGCAACAAAAGGTTGGGGATTCGATTCCCAGTCAGGGCACATACCTAGGTTTCAGGTTCAATCCCCAGTCAGGGTGCATACAGGAGGCAACCAACTGATGTTTGCTTTCTCATTTCTCTCTCTCTCTCTCCCCCTCCCTCCCTCTAAACATATCCAAGGGTGAGAATTTAAAAAGATATATAGAGATAGATAGATAGATAGATAGATAGATAGATAGATACAAAGGGAGACTTGACTGTGTATGGTGAGTACACACTGCAATATACAGATGATGTATTATAAAGCTGTACATTTAAATTTGTATGTTATTAACCAATATCACTCCTATAAATTTAAGAAAAAGAATGTGAAAAGCATTAACTATAAAACTTTTCAAAAGACTATAATATAGTAAACTATTTTCATCATGGCAAGGTGGCTTGGGAGGGCAGGTGTGGGATAGAGGAGGTCAATGGGGAAAAAATACAAAGGGGACATCTGTAATACTTTAAACAATAAAGATAAATTTAAAAATAAAATGATGCCAGGGTAGTCGCATATAAAATCCAAAGAAACTTCGTTCACCAAAAAACACTATTAAGCTCCAAGACCTAAATTAAGTGCTAAAACTATAAAACTCGCAAAAGAAAACATAGGTACAGGCATGGAGTGGTTGAAGATGGCAACAATGATCCTAAACTCACCACCTCCCAAAGACACACTGAATCTACAGCTATATATGGACCAATTTCCTCTGAAAACTAACTGAGCAACTCCTTCACAACAGGCAAATGAGGAAAATGCCCTGTCAAAGCAGGCAGCTCCAGAATGAAGAATAGGAAGGAATGGGGTGCTCACAGATGGACAGGAAGAGACATTACGGTGGTAAAACAGAACAAGTTATTGGGTGCTTTGTTCGAATGCCTATGGATCATGAGAAACCAAGAAGCTAAACACACACAAAACAAATGGGTTGAACAACTGGAGGCATAAGGAGGGGGAAAAAGGAGAAAAAGAATAGGATAAATAAAAGAGAATTTTAGACATGAAAATGTTAATAATACATGGAAAAAATAAAGCTTGTGCCTAGGAAAAAAGAAAGCAAAGGTATACGTCTTTGTAACCTTGGATTATCAACAGTTTCTTAGATAGGACACCAAAAGCAAAAGTAGTAAAAGATAAAATAAATTCAACTTCATCACAATTAAAAACTTTTGGCCCTGGTGTGACTACCACCCAGCTGTTATCTGGAACAGTAGTCATTTATCTCCATCCTTATTCTCTCCCACCTAAGAGGATGCCATCATCACCATTAACCCATTAAATTCATTAATTAAATACATTAAATTCCCAATGGGTTTCTGTCCATTTCTGACTTTTCTGGGGGATTCCTTCTGTTTTCCATACACTGGGAACACACTGTTTTATTTATTGAGGCTTAATATTATTTTGTAAAGTCTTGCAGAGCCTGACCTGTAAGCACTAGCTACTTTTCAAATAATTTTAAGTTTTTCTATTGTTTAACCTTATTTGGGGGGCAGAGGGGTATGTTAAAGTGAAGTTTCTGGCTCCAAAATAAAAATGTGAGAGCTGCCCTGGGTGGGTGGCTCAGCTGGTTAGAGCGTTGTCCCATACACCAAAAGGTTGTGGGTTCAATTTCCAGTCAGGGTGCAACCTAGATTGAAGGTTCGATCCCCAGTTGGGGCACATATGGGAAGCAATGGATCAGTGTTTCTCTCTTTTTCTCTCCCTTCCTCTCTCTAAAAATCAATAAGCATGTCCTCAGGGTGAGAGCCATTTATATATGGAAGATTCAATGGACATGAGCCTACTAAGGTCCCAGAACTATCTTTTCAGTTGGGGAATTAAAGACTAACAAAGATTATCACTTTAAAGTGGATAATGATGAAAATGGGCACCAGTTATCTTTAAGAATGGTTAGTTTAGTGCTGGTGCAAAGGATGAATTGAGCATTGTTGAAAAAAAAAGGCAATGAATTATGAAGACAGTCCAATTTAAGTAATACTGGCAACTGAAACCATCTGTACAACTAATGTTTCCTTTAGCGGCTTTGAAATAACACCACCTGTGGTCTACACGTGCTTCAGGGCCTGTGCATGTTAGCGGACAGCAATCAGCAGCTGTGGAGGAAGATGCAGAATCAGAAGATCTTTGAAGAAGAGGAGGCTGTCAAACTCCCACATAATCTGGAAAGTGATCTACCCCTAGAAATGGTAGCAAGGTCCCACAGATAAACGTAAAACGTAATGATGAAGATATTGAATATAATGAGGAGGAGGAAACTGAAGAAAGAGTTCCAGTAAAGAAACCTATACATATCTAACTATAATGAAAAAGACTAAAAAATAAAGTGGGAAAAACTCCTAAAATACAAAGGTACCTAGCTTTGTAGATGACATTAAATAAAAAATTCAGGCAAATCGAGAAAAACCATATTGAACAGTCCTGGTATTGTGAGCCCAAAAATGAAGAGAGAGAAAAAGGAGAGACAAATAAAGTTCATACTGAGCATCATCAACAATTCACACTGAAATCTTCTATTTAAATATCAATCCCCTTTTCAGAATGGAAGCAATCTTACTCGTAACATTCAAAAAAGCAAAAAAAAAAACCAAAAAACCCCAAAAACTTGTACATGAATGTTATAGAAACATTATTCATAACAGCTGAAAGTGAATACAACCCAAATGTCCATCAACTAATGAATGAATAAACAAAACAGTATATACGTGCAAAATTTTATTCAGCCATAACAAGAAATGAATTGCTGATACAAGATACAGCATGGATAAATAGTGGAAACATACTAAATGAAAGAAACACACTAAATGAAATGTCACATATTATATGATTCTATTTATCTGAAATGTGCAGAATATGTAAATCCATACAGACCAAAAGAGATTATTGGTTGCCAGGAGCAGGGACAAGGGGGACATAGAGAGTAATTGCTAATAGGTATGTGGTTGTTCTTCAAAGTAATAAATATGTTCTGGAATTAGATTGTGGTGATAATTGCACACCTTTATGACTACATTAAAAGCCACTGGATTATACACTTTAAAAGAGTCACTATTATGGTATGTGAATTTTTTATCTCAATAAAAAAATCCCTACACATATACCACAAATAAAGAAAATGACAAGCCACAATACAGAAGTTATCTGCTACACACATCAATGACAGGAGACTTGAGGAAATACTAGAAATAATAAAATGACCAATTGAAAGAAAAACATCCCCATATGGAACACAAATATACCATAAACAATAGAGAATAAGCTCTAACTCATTCCTGATGAGGCAAAATGCAAATTAAAACCACAGTGAGAACTATTTCACATCCAACTGAAAAAAATTATCAAATGAAGGTAAGGCTATACACAAAATGGAACTTGTACATGCTACCATTGAGAATGTAAAACAGTACTGACATTTTAGCAAATTTGGTATAATCTAGTATACACAAAGATATGCATACTCTCTGGCCAAGCAATACTTTTCCTGGGCACATGTCCTAGAAAATCTGTTTCCACGTGAACCAAAAAATATAGCACTAGTATATGAAATAGCAACAAAATTAAAAACAATCCATCCAATAAGATCAAAAATAAAATGAATAAATAAGGTTGCTATTAGCATACAATAAAATAATACAACTGAGGAAATTAATGAATGAAACTAAGAAAACAACAAAAAAAGTCAGAATCACAGAATAAATTTGAAATGTATAGAAAAACCAACATTATCTTCTTTAAAGAGACAAATACATTAAGCAGTAAAATCAAACACTTACTTGCTTCTTTTTCAGTTTAAAGATCTGCTGCTCCACTTTAGCAATTTCTCGATCTACACGATCCATACTCTGTATTAACTCTTCCTTTGAAAGTTTTGAAGGTGAAGCATTTTGATCATCTCCACATGGTTGCCCAGAGATTGGAGAGGATGGAGCTTCATGTTTGCCTCCAAATGCTGGATCCTTTAGAGAAGAAAATCAAGAACAATTTATTTATTTTTTAATATATACTTTTCATTAATTTCAGAGAGGAAGAGAGAGGGAGAGATATAAACATCAATGAGAGAGAATTATTGATCAGCTGCCTCCTGCACAACGCACTGGGGATCGAGCCCACAACATCCTGGGTTCATAGATCAACACTCAACCACTGAGTCAGTCCAGCTTGGCAGAGAACAGCTTCTTCCTCACTAAGAGCCAATGGTAGTGTCATGATTCTCCTAACTCAAAAAGTCAATTTTAAAATGTCAAACGATGGTCACTGGCTTCAATTCAACACGAACAGGAATCCCCAATCTGGGGTGCAGTTTAGAAGGAAACTTTATTTAGTGCAAACAGCTCAACAGTGCTATAGTGTGACTTTTAAAACAGCAAGGCTGTGAAGCTGCCCTTGGGCCAGGTCCCTCTTCACTTAGGCAGATCTGCTCTGCTCCACTGTGCTCTGCTCCAGGATGGTTCAGTGTCTCAGCTCTAGCAGAAGAAACAGTCTTCAGTGGAAAGTGCACTCTCCAAGCCAGAAGGATGCCGAATTATATAGAAAAAAGTCCCTGCCACTGGTACCTTATTGGTCTGTTCTCAAATGAGGACTCAGAATCCTTCCAGTTTGATTGGCTCAAAGGCACTATACAGAATGGTCAGAATAGAGCTGCTCTGATTGGCTGGAGCTGCACAGCTCTGACTGAATGGGGAAAATCTCAGTCCTATTGGTTGAAATAATAGAAACTCCTTCAGAAGGACTGGCTCAGATGGCAGAAACACAGTGCAAGCAGGCAGTTCAGTGTAGATACAGGCAGTTTAGCGCAGGCGCTCCTTTGTAAAGCACAGTTTGCATGAGAGGCCCCTGTGAGGAAATGGCTGCTAGGGCCTGTTTTGTTTTGTTGTTGGTTTTAGCCCAGTTAGCCACAAGGAGCCCTTCATAGTAGATGTATTTTTTTCCTTTCTGAGTTCACAAAAACAGCAGAGACATGTGTACTATATCTCTATATGGAAGTCCTACAATAGTAATTTTTATACATACAACCTCCACTGATGTTTATATCACTTTTATAATTCAGACATATCATTCACTATTTTGAAGATTCTAACAGCTATACAGAATGAAGTGACAGGTTGACTAACCAACCTTCGGTATAACAATACAGAGACTATATAGAATTTCTGGGGAAATAATAATGCAATCAAGACAAAGGAAGATAGCAACTTCTCAGCCATTTTCTTGCAATGGTTCTTCAAAAGATATGAACATGTAGTCTGGAATATGGTATAAACTACAGGTGAAAATCTATGTGCCTACCCAACTTAACAACTACGATATGGTCAAGAGTTCCTATCATAAAGTTTTCAGGCTTTCCAAGAACCAATAATAAGGCACAGAAGTTAAGAAAATTACCTAGGAACTTCTGCTGCTACTATCACCTAGGCCTATCCTATTAAAGAGAAACTAACCCTGCTTACACTACAGTGCATATAACATCTCTTTAGCCAAATATAACATACCATTTCACCTCAAAAACAGCAGGAAACTGTAGTAGAATAAAAGCCCTTCTTCCTCCCCCCCCCCACCCCGTGTAGGTACGTATGTATACACACACACACACACACACACACACACACACACACATCCTGTTAATTACCAGTCAAAGGTATAAGCAATACTGAAAAGCAAATAAATTTCAGATTAAGATATTAGTTTTCTACAGGCTATAAGAAATCTAGAATAAGCATAGTTCATAGGAATATACTTATTCTAATTCTGTCAAGAATGCCATTGGTATTTTAACGGGGATTGTATTAAATCTGTATATTGCTTTACGTAGTAATGACATTTTAACAATAGTCATTCTTTCAATCCACGAGCAAGGTACAGTCAAACTTCAGTTCTCAGATTTCTCCCATCTTGAACATTTTAGCTCTCCACCAAGTTGCTCACAGAAAAAAATGTCTTGGTTATTAATGTTCTGGACCTGACAACCCTTTCATGCTGATGTATCACCATGACAAAAGTGTCTTTCAGGTCACAAACAAAGGGGAGAATGCTGTGAATATTTTTGTAAATATATTTTTTTTTTTTTTTTGCTTTTTTTTGATGGTGAAATGAATGATCAGCACAATTTTAAAACATAAAGAGGACGGAAACCAAGATGGCGGCATAGCTAAGCACCTGAAATTGCTGCCTCGAACAACCACTTCAAAACTACAATAAAAGACAAAATGGACAACATCCAGAACCACAGGAAAGCTGGCTGAGTGGAAATTCCACAACTAGAAGGAAAGAGAAAAGCACACTGAGACTCAGAGGAGGTGCAGAAGAAAAGTGCAGCAATACGGATGTGCGCAAGGAGAGGGCTGGCAACTGAGGACACGGTTGTCTTTTTCAACCAGGAGGGAGTCTCAAGCTCCCGACTGCTCTGAACTCCAGTTCCAGGCGGGCGAGTCTCTGGGGACCCAGACTCATACAGGGAGAAACTGAACTGTCTGGCATCTGGTAGAACTCGAGGGCGGCTTTCTCTCAGAGGTGCTTGAAGCGATTACCAATTACTGAGGACAACTGAGACCCGGGGCCTCTTAGGGCAGGGTTGAGGATCAGCCACAGCTGTTTGCTCCACCCTGTTGATTCCCTGAGACCCTACCCCACCCAGGCTGTGCATAGAGG
Source organism: Myotis daubentonii (assembly GCF_963259705.1). Classification (NCBI taxonomy): domain Eukaryota; kingdom Metazoa; phylum Chordata; class Mammalia; order Chiroptera; family Vespertilionidae; genus Myotis; species Myotis daubentonii. The sequence continues at coordinate 5,566,202 of NC_081855.1, forward strand.
CTTTTGCATATGAATGACCTGGCCCTTTGCAATGTAAAATTACCTAACAAACTGCAACAGGGTTAGAGAGACCCAGAACATCCAAAAAAGGCCCAAGGCCCCAGAGCACCTTGCATTGCTTCACAGCTGGGCCTCATCTGGGCACCTCCAAACCCCAAACAAAGAAGAGGAATCTGCAGATCTCTCTGTAGCTCCTGCTGGGTAGCCTCAGGCAGAGGCTAAAATTAGCACTTTCTTAGAGATCCAAGAGCCAGTGTACCCAGTGGTCAGAGGGGGACCATCCAGATTACAACTCCTCAGATCCATAAGGGACACACTCAGGGGGCAGACTCAGTGAGCACCAAAGCCCCACTGAAGCAAGTCTTGCCCCATAAGGTTGTCTCTAACACAGAAGTTCTCCCACCGCAGACACAGCTGATTCTCACAGCCAATGGGCCTGGTGGTCAATTCTTCCCAGTGATACCTACAGTAATCAAGGCTCAACTACAAGACTGTGCACAAAGCCCACAAAGGGGTGTACCAAGAGTGTCCACCTCAAGTAATTGGGGAGGCTGAGCCACTGGACCCAATAAGACACCTAGCATAGAAAGCCACTCTATCAACACAGGGAAGCAGCCAAAATGTGGAGACAAAGAAACAGTTCACAAATTACAGAAATGGAGGAAAGAAAACTACTGGATATAGAGTTCAGAACCACACTTACAAGGTTTTTCAAGAATTTTCTAGAAACTGCTGATAAATTTAGTGAGTCCTTGATAAATCTAGTGAGACCCTCGAGGATATGAAAAAGGACCAACTAGCCAAAACCGGTTTGGCTCAGTGGAAAGAGCGTCGGTCTGCGGACTGAAGGGTCCCAGGTTCGATTCCGGTCAAGGGCATGTACCTGGGTTGCGGGCACATCCCCAGTGGGAGATGTGCAGGAGGCAGCTGATCGATGTTTCTCTCTTATCGATGTTTCTGGCTCTCTATCCCTCTCCCTTCCTCTCTGTAAAAAAATCAATAAAATATATTTAAAAAAAAAAAAAAGGACCAACTAGAAACTAAGCATACACTGACTGAAATAAAGAATATTATACAGACACCCAACAGCAGACCAGAGGACCACAAGAATCAAGTCAATGATTTGAAATACGAAGAAGCAAAAAACACCCACTGGAAAAACAAAAAGACAAAGAATCCAAAAATATGAAGACAGTGTAAGGAGCCTCTGGGATAACTTCAAGCGTACCAACATCCGAACTATAGGGGTGCCAGAAGAGAGAGAGCAAGATATTGAAAACCTATTTGAAGAAATAATGACAGAAAACTTCCCCCACCTGGTAAAAGAAATAGACTTACAAGTCCAGGATGCACAGAGAACCCCAAACAAAAGGAATCCAAAGAGGACCACACCAAGACACATCATAATTAAAATGTCAAGGGCAAAAGACAAAGAGAGAATCTTAAAAGCAGCAAGAGAAAGAAAGGCAGTTACCTACAAGAGAGTACCCATACGACTGTCAGCTGATTTCTCAACAGAAACTATGCAGGCCAGAAGGGAGTGCCAAGAAATATTCAAAGTGATGAATACCAAGAACCTACAACCAAGATTACTTTACCCAGCAAAGCTATCATTCAGAATTGAAGATCAGATAAAGAGCTTCACAGATAAGGAAAAGCTAAAGGAGTTCATCACCACCAAATCAGTATTATATGAAATGCTGAAAGGTATCCTTTAAGAAGAGGAAGAAGAAGAAAAAGGTAAAGATAAAAATTATGAACAACAAATACATATCTATCAACAAGTGAATCTAAAAATCAAGTGAATAAATAATCTGATGAACAGAATAAACTGATGAATATAATAGAATCAGGTGCATAGAAAGGGAGTGGACTGACAATTCTCGGGGGGGAAGCGGTGTGGGGGGTGTGGGAAGAGACTGGAAAAAAAATCGTACACCTAATGATGAGGACAGTGGGGGACTGGGGGTAAGGGTAGAGGGTGGGGTGGGAACCGGGTGGAAGAGAGCTATGGGGGGAAAAACAGGAACAGCTGTAATAATCTGAGCAATAAAGATTTAATAAAAAAATAAAAAATAATAAAACATAAAGAGGCCATCAAGAGTGCTGATGTTGCTAAGGGTGTGAAAGAAACAATGATCACATGCAATTAAGAGTTAGAAAAACTTGTTGATTTGGATAGTGAAATGCTGTTAGCCAGTGATAGCAGTGATGTGAAAAAGCAAAGATGCGGCACCTCTGGAATGAATGCTGAAAGTGATTTATTTAAGGCTAGTGGGTGATGGTTCTATAAATTTAACACGTTAGGCGCCCAGCCTGTTTTGTCTTCCCGACAGAAAGTATAGTGTCAGTCACCGGTGACTTACTGGGCACTTAACACGTTAAGAAAAGAAGTGTCTGTTTACAGATTAAAAAGTACATTATACATATACTGTATATAAGAAAGGATAAAACAGATCATTTGGGGGTCTGGAACAAGTTAATTCAACGTACATGATTTCTAATGGGGGGAAAAAATCAGTTTTTGAACAAACTGCTTCTCAAAGTCTTCCAGAACAAATTAAGTTCGAGAACCGAGGTTCCACTGTATACCCTTCCATTTATTTATTTATTCTTCAATTTATTCAATATCTTATAGTTTCCAGAGTATAGGTATTTCATCTTTTTGGATAAATTTGTTACTAGGTATTTTATCCTTTTTGATGGAATTGTAAATAGGACTGCTTTATTTTCTCCATATTACTCACTAGTAGTGTACAAAAACACAATAGATTTCTGTATGTTGATTCTATATCCTGTAAATTTACTGAAATCATTCATTAGTTCTAACAGTTTTTTGGTGGAGTCTTCAGCGTCCTCTATATATAGTATGTCATCTGCAAATAATGACAGTTTTACTTCTTCCTTTTAAATTTGGATACCTTTTATTTCCTGTTTTGTCTGATTACTGTGGCTTCCAATGCTATGCTGAATAGAAGTGGTGATAGTGAGACTTTTTTTTCTGTGAGCAACTTGGTGGAGAACTGAAATGTTCAAGATGGGAGAAATCTGAGAACTGAAGTTCGATTGTACCTCTTTCTCATGGATTGGAAGAGTGACTATTGTTAAAATGTCATTACTACCTAAAGCAATATGCAGATCTATTACAATCCCTGTTAAAATACCAATGGCATTCTTGACAGAATTAAGAATTAAGATTCCTGATCTTAGAAGTTTTCATATTAAGCATATTAGCTGTGGGTTTGTCATACATATCCTTTATTATGTTGAATTATGTTCCTTCTATACCAACTTTGTTGAAAGTTTTTACCACAAAAGGATACTGAATTTTGTCAAATGCTTTTGCTGCATCTATTGAGATGATTATGCGGTTTTTATCCTTTATTTTGTTAATGTGATATATCATATTGACTGATTTACAAATGTTTAACCATCCTTATATCCCTATGGATAAGCTTTTAAGATCCCTTTCGGCTAAAAGTTCCATAACTAGATATTACATTTGTGGCAATTTATTCAGTCATGGAAGAAGACCTAGTATATATTTTTTAATGCTGAAAAATACTTGTTTTATACCCATAAACTATAATACAGATATTTAGTATGATGAGGAGGGTATCAAGACTCCCCCAAGTTTAGCTCATTTCTAGCTTATGACAGCTTTTCCCCACCCAACTTAGTTTGTAAATTTTCACATTTACATAGCAGTTGAAAGTTGAGTATAATAGATATTTATCTTTCATCTAGATTCACTAGTTAACACTTTATTTGTTTTCTCTCTACACATACATACACACTTACCCTTTTTTACCTTGGCCCAACTATGTGAAAATAAATTGCAGACAATCACTATGTCTTAAATCACTTTTCACTGCATAAAAACCCAAAGAAAATATGTGGGTATTTATTTACCTAATATCAGGGTGGGAAGAGTCGTTATTTGTAAAGGTAAATAAACTATAAGAAAGAGATTTGCTAATAAAAAGAGGGAGAGAGTAAGAGATATTAATGTATGATAGTAAAGGGGTTGATATCTTTTTAAGAGTTTTAAAGAATTAGTTTATTCTCTCTAAAATAAATATTTATTCATTTCCTATTAAGTACCAGGTTTAACGATAAGTAAAATGCACAATTTTAAAAATGATAAACTCTTTGCTTAATCCCTTCACCATTTTCTCCCTGCCCTGAAACTCGCCTCCCCTCTGACAACTGTCAGTCTGTTCTCTATCTATGGGTCTGTTTCTGTTTGTTAGTTTGTGTTGTTCATTAGATTTCAACACATGAGTGAAATCATTTGGTACTTGTCTTTCCCTGACGGGCTTACTTCACTTAGCATAATACCCTCTAGATCCATCCATGCTGTCGCCAAGTGGTAAAAAAAAAAACACAAAAACAAAAAAAACAGCCCTAGTTGGCTGCTCAGTGGTTAGAGCAGTGATGTCGAACCTTTTGAGCTCGGAGTGTCAGCATTTTGAAAAACACTAACTTAACTCTGGTGCCGTGTCACATATAGAAATTTTTTGATATTTGCAACCATAGTAAAACAAGGACTTATATTTTTGATATTTATTTTATTTTTTTTAAAATATATTTTATTGATTTTTTTACAGAGAGGAAGGGAGAGAGATAGAGAGTTAGAAACATCGATGAGAGAGAAACATCGATCAGCCGCCTCCTGCACACCCCCTACTGGGGATGTGCCCGCAACCCAGGTACATGCCCTTGACCGGAATCGAACCTGGGACCTTTCAGTCCGCAGGCCGATGCTCTATCCACTGAGCCAAACCGGTTTCGGCTGATATTTATTTTATATATTTAAATGCCATTTAACAAAGAAAAATTAACCAAAAAAAATGAGTTCGCGTGTCACCTCAGACACGTGTGTCATAGGTTCGCCATCACTGGGTTAGAGCATCAGCCCATATACTGAAGGGTCACAGGTTCGCTTCTAGTCAAGGGCACGTACTGTGGTTTCAGGTTCAATCCCTGGTCCCAGTTGGATGTGTGCAGGAGGCAACCAAACAATGTGTTTCTATCACATCGATGTTCCTCTCTCTCTGTATCTCCCACTCACTTCCACTCTCTTTAAAAATCAATGGAAAAAAATATCCTCGGGTGAGTATTAATAAAAATAAAAAATAAAAAGCCTCATAGACACAGACAATAACATGGTGATTACCAAAAGGAAAGGGGGGGGAGCAGTGATAGTAGAGGGCATAAGGGGAATAAATGGTGATGGAAGTAGAATTGAGTTGGGGTAGTGAATACACAATACAATATACAGATGATATATTATAAAATTGTACACCTGAAACCTATAATTTTATTAACCAATGTCACCCCAATACATTCAACTAAAAAAGAGATAAACACAGCAACAAAATAAAGCCATAATAAACAAACATACATTTCATTAAAGAAAGGCAAATAATAATAAACACAAAGAAAAAGAGGTTTGATCTTAGTAGAGCCTTCTGATAAATAGACATTATTTGAAATGTCACGAAATATAGCTGAATATTAAAATTAGTTATTTCCAAGATACAGAATTACAGGTAACTTTTTACTTGTATTAATACTTGCAAGTCTCCTAAAGAATATACATTTTTTATATTAGAAAAAAAATGTTTTTTCTTTATAAATACACTTAATCCATACATAAATAGTATCTTGTCCCATGTTGCAAGTTAAAAAATTTTAGAAGATTATTTAAAATTTAATTTAAATTTAGGAAAATTATGGTAGTCTTGAGTACCTCTGACCACATTTTACAGTCCAGCAAGCTAGTACAAAATGCTTGAGAGTTATTCAATAGCAATTTTTCTTTATAACAGTCCTCAGATTGGTTTCATTTCAAAAAATCTAAAGTACTGACTTCAAAATTCTGGAACAATAAGTCTGTGGTTTTTCGTTTTATTTAACAAAATTCTTACTTTCCCATAGCACTAACCTTTAGAGACTGTAACTGGACTTTCTTTTAGGTGAGGTGCCTGAATTCAACTAAATAAATATTAGAGACTGACAGTTCCACAGAGTAAGGGAGCAAATATTTACCTTCTTCGCATCTGCAGAAGACCTCAACCCTTCTGGTAGCATGTGCACTAAAGGTAAGACCGTGGCACTGACACGCTGGAAATGGGAATCAGAAACCTGCTCCAAACGTGGTCTCTTGGATTCCAGTGAATCATGATCCACTGGGGATGGGCCTGGGTGAAACTGTTCATATCCAGGTCTCCTTTCTTGAGGCCTAATACATACAAAGAAAATAAACACTTAAAAAAGTTTAAGTGATGTACAACTTCCTATTAATATCCCTGGTTGGACTTTGAAATAAGTGAAAAAAATTAGCTTACTTCCAGAATGAATCCCTGTCCCCTCCTCCCGCACCCCAGAAGAATATATACCTCACTATAAAATATTATAATTTTCTATTGAATTCCAATAGAAAAATATTCTGCAACAGATTTGGAAGTGCTAGTGGTAAAGAAATGAAAGATGTAGTAAAAGATTTCAATTTAGCCCGGCCAGTGGCTCAGTGGTTGAGCATCGACCTATGAACCAGGAGGTCACCTTTCGATTCCCAGTCAGGGCACAAGCCCGGGTTATGGGCTTATCCCCAGTAGGGGGCGTGGAGGAGGCAGCCGACCAATGAATCTCTCTCATCATTGATGTTTCTATCTCTCTTTCCCTCTCCTTTTCTCTCTGAAATCAATAAAAAATATATTATTTAAAAAAAGATTTCAATTTACAGAAAATTTAAAGTTGCTGAAGAGTATCTATAAAATAATATATTTCAACCTATAATTATTGAATTCAGTATAATCTAGACACTAGAATAACACCATTCTTAACCAATAAAATAAAATAAAAAAACACAAGCAAAAAAAACAACAACCCATAAGTTTAGCCCTGGCTGGTGGTACAGTTGATTGAAACATCATCCTGTACACCAATGGGTTGGGGGTGGATATCCAATTAGGGAACATACCTAGGTTGCAAGTTCGATCCCCAGTTGGGGTGTGTTCAGGAGGTAAACGATATTTCTCTCTCACACACTGTTGCCTCCCCCTCTCTTTCTCTCTCTGTCTCAACAAATGACTTGAGTTGTTAGGTATTATGGAGACTTAAAGAAAAGAATCTTTCTGAAAATGCAACACTGTTTTTGAAGATATAATTCTGACCCCCCAGACATGTATTCTGTTTAGTTTCCCCAAGTACGTAAGTGTCTTGAAGGTCAGAAATCTGACTTTGATTTCTTGAAATAATGTACCACAAAGAGTACTACAGATGAGTATTTTGATCATTTGACTTTTCATTTTCTACCAAGTTATTTACAGAAGTGATAGTTTACTTTATGGCCAAGCTTTAAAAAGAAATGTCTCAAAAATAACATTTTCTAGGATACCACAATATGTTTATTTTTTTTATGCTTGTAAGAGAGAAAATACCACAGTGATTATGGCTTCCTCTAAATGTCTCCATAATATTTAGTCTCATCTCTCAGACTGAAGAAGGTATAAGAACAATGAGAATGTAAAGCTTTGTCTCATTTCAACTATCCTGGTGACACATATCTGGCTGAAGATTACATTTTACAAACATGTTTATCTTCTTGACATTTTATCATCTTTCCATAGGCTCAAAAAAACATTTCATTGAAATGATAATCACTGGATTTCATTTTTTAGGATAGATGATGAAATAAGCCCTGAATTCCATAAAATTATAGTACTTCAAAAATTTGAAATCTCATGTAAGATATAAAATCTCATTATCTTCTTAAAATTCACAATGACATCACGAAAAATAGTGGGGTAGGAAGCTACTTGTACTCAATATAGTATTGCGGGTTGTCAACGCAGTAGACAAGAAAAATAAATAAAATGCACCCAAAATGGAAAGGAAAAAGTATTTCTCTTTGCAGATGGCATGGTTTCATATCCAGAAAACTCCAAAGAACACACAAACAAACAAAAAAATGTTAGAGCTAATAAATGAGTAGAGCAAAATTACAGGATACAAACAAACATGGGAAAAATCAGTTTTTGTTTTTATAATACATTTAAAAATATATTTTATTAATTTCAGAGAGGAAGGGAGAGGGAGAGAAAGATAGAAACATCAGTGTTGAAAGAGAACCATTGATCAGTTGCCTCTTGCACGTTCCCTACTGGAAATCAAGCCTGCAACCTGGGCATGTGCCCCAAATGGAAATTTAATTGTGACCTCCTGGTTGCTCAATCACTGAGCCACACTGGCTGGGTCAAAAATCAGTTTTATTTCTATACATTAGCAATGAATAATCTGAAATGACATTAAAAAAAACAATTCAATTTGTAACATCTAAAATAATAGAATAGGAATAAATTTGACCAAGAAGGCTCAAGACCTACAGCTTGAAAAACACAAAACACTGCTGGAAGAAATAAAGGAAAACTTAAATAAATAGTAAGACATCATGTATTGAAAGATTTAAGATTGTTAAGATGACAATACTACACAAAGCTATCTACAGGCCGCATGCAGCCCACAATAAATATTTTTGTGTCCCAGCCTTTATAACGGTATATAAGAAACGTTTTAAAGAAAAATTCGTAACTTAATTTTTACAATATCCTGTTATACATAATTATTAATAACAAACTACAACATGCGCTAATGACTGATTACTATCATTGTGATGCATTCATTTCCTTTATGTGCCTTACGTGCAGGCGCACCATTTCTCTCCACTAATACTAGCAGCAAATATTTTAGCAGCCGACTGCCACATCATTAGTCTTGGACTGACTTGTTTGGTGTGCACAACAGGAAATACTTCACTTTGGGAGAACAAGAAAAATAGGTTTATTTGCGTTACACTTATTAATTTGTGCAGTTATTCAACGTCTGGTAAGTTAATGTTCAAGAAAAAATGTTTAATTTTTATTAAAATGTTCTATTATTTTGTTAACGATTACTCATTTATTTTAATCCTTTGTATTCAGCATGTCTCTATCGAAACAAACCTATGTTTCCACGAAAATTGAAACTTTTGTTTTTTTGCGGCCCACAGAAACTTAGACCTTGTTTATTTGGCCTGTGTTAGTTAACCTTTGAGTTTGACATGCTTGATCTACAGATTCAATGTAATCTGTAATAAAATCCCAATGGCGTGTTTTGTTTTGTTTTTGGAGAAAGAGAAAAACCCACCATAAAATTCACATAAAATCACAGGGGAATCCAAATAGCCAAAACAATTTTGGAAAAGAAATACAAAGTAATAACTGACACCAAAGAAATACAGAGGATTATAGGAAAACTAGGGGCCCGGTGCACGAAGATTTGTGTACTGGGGGGGCGAGGGGGGGGTTGGAAGGGGGATCCCTCAGCCCGACCTGTACCCTCTACAATCTGGGAGCCCTCTCCAATCTGGAAGTTTCTGTCTGTCTTTGCAATCATATGAGCGAATTGTCTGAGACCCCCAACCCAGTTTGGTTTGTTGCTCACAGAATAATAGAGGCATTTTTTTTTCTTTGCTCCATTGGTGGAGATTTCCTGAAGTTTTAGGATATCTTCCCTTAAATTTTTCCTAGACACTCTGATTTTACTTATGTCTCTCACCTTTGCTTTCCCTAAATCCCCAACTGCAACAGTGCTCCAGGCTCACTTTGCTCTAGTGCAGCCGTGGGCAAACTACGGCCCGCGGGCCGAATCCGGCCAGTTTGAAATGAATAAAACTGAAAAAAAAAAAAAAAAGACCATACCCTTTTACGTAATGATGTTTACTTTGAATTTATATTAGTTCACACAAACACTCCATCCATGCTTTTGTTCCGGCCCTCCGGTACAGTTTAAGAACCCATTGTGGCCCTCGAGTCAAAAAGTTTGCCCACCCCTGCGCTACTGTCTACAAGAGCGGTCTGCCACCAGAACTACGATTCCCAGCATTCCTGGTGCTCCCTGCGCTCTGGGCTTCGGCTTCCAGTCCTGGGGCTGCCACCAAAACTACTATTCCCAAAATTCCTGGTGCTCCCCACGCTCTGGGTTTTTCTAACCAAGGGACCCACCTCCCACCAAGGGAGCGACCAAGGGAGCAACTGAGGGAGCCACGTCCCCCCCAAGCTGCCAGTTCTCCCACTCTGCTCTGTGTATGCAAATAACACACCATCTTTGTTGGGTTAATTTGCATACCCACTCCTTATTGGCTGGTGGGCGTGGCTTGGGCGTGGCTTGAGCATAGCAGAGAAACACTAATTTGCATGTTTCTCTCTTATTATACAGGACTAGAGGCCCGGTGCACAAAAATTTAGGAACTCGGGGGGGAGGAGGGGTCCCTCATCCTGGCCTGTGCCCTCTCGCAGTCTGGGACCCCTCAGGGGATAACCACCTGCTGGCTTAGGCCCGCTCCCCGGAGGGATTGGGCCTAAGATGGCAATCAGACATCCCTCTGGCAGCCCGGCAGCCCTTGGGGGATGTCCACTTGCCAGGGGGGAGCAGGCCTAAACTGCAGTCGGACATCCTTAGCGCTGCTGAGGAGGCAGGAGAGGCTCCCACCACCACCGCTGTACTGGCAGCCATCAGCCTGGCTTGTGGCTGAGCAGAGCTCCTCCCATGTGAGAGCGCCCTGACCACCAGAGGGCAGCTTCTGCATTGAGCGTCTGCCCCCTGGTGGTCAGTGTGTGTCATAGTGACCAGTCATTCCCAGTCCTTCAGCTGTTAGGGTCAGTTTGCATATTACCTGTTTCCTATATAGGATAGAGGCCTGGTACATGGGTGGGGGCCGGCTGGTTTGTCCTGAAGGGTGTCCCGGATCAGGGTGGGGGGTCCCACTTGGGTACCTGGCCAGCCTGGATGAGGGGATGATGGTTGTTTGCAGCTGGTCACACCCCCTTCAGAGTGGGGGTCCCCACTGAATTGTCTGGCCAGTCTGGGTGAGGGACTGAGGGCTGTTTTCAGGCTGGTGGGTGACTGAAGCTCCCAGCCTCTCCTTTTTTCTTTTCTTTTTTTATTCTGGGACTTATTTACCTTCTATAGCTGTCACTGGAGCTGAGAGCCAGCTCCAGCTCTGAGGCCGTTGCTGGCTGAAAGCAGGTATCTGGGTTTGTTTAGATTATATAATTTAAACTCTGTTGCCATCACTGGCCGCTCTAAGCTCTGAGGCCGCACTGGCTGAAAGCAGGTTTCTGGAGCTTGTTTAGGTTATATAATTGCAACATAGTTGCATCCGGAGCTCAGAGGCCAGCAGCGGCAGGCAGGGAACCTTGGCTTCCTTCATCACTGGAGCAAGCAAGCCTCCTGTTCGCTTCAGCTGCCTGGCTGCTGGCCTCCATCTTGGCTGGCAGTTAATTTGCATATATTGCTAATTAGCCAATGGGAAGGGTAGCGAAGTTCCAGTTAATTACCATGTTTCTCTATTATTAGATAGAACTAGAGGCCCGGTGCACGGAATTCATGCACTAGGGATGGGTGTGGGGTCCCTTAGCCCGGCCTATGCCTTCTTGCAGTCCGGAACCCCCTCCCTCCTTACCACCAACCTGTTTGCTGCTATCTACTGCTTGGCTTGCTGCCCCTTAGTGCTGCTGCAAAGGCTCCTGCCACCGCCGCTGCACTCGCCAGCTGTCCTGGCCCCTGCTTTGGGTCAGAGCTCCTCTGCTACAGCAAAGGTTTCGGTTCCACACTGCCAGGGCACCTACTTAGCTTCGGGTTGATCCCCAGTTGGGGCTGACTGCTGCTCAGGAAGTGACTGAGGACCGTGTGCTCTAGTTATTTGGTGGGGAGCTGGGGTTCCATTGCCAACCTGGCCCACTCTGATCCCCAATAACCCCGGCTCCTACATCAAGGATGACTTCAACTATGGCAGCTGCATGGCCTCTGCCAGTGTACACATCCGCATGGGTAGGTCACCCTCTCTGTGGCTCACCAGGCGTGGCTGCTGCTCAGTCGCCCCAGAGGCGGATTTCCGGATTCCCAGGGAGAGCGCCCTCCAGGCCAGACTCCCAGGGAGAGCTGGGTTGAAGGGAAAGCACTTCGCCTGGAGCATAGCACCCGTCCTGCGCAGGGCTCGCAGGGTTTGTGTCTCTGATCCTGACCTCAGCAGCCCCAGCGCCGAGGTGGTGGGCTTTGGGGCTGCTGGGTGCCGAACTCCCCCTGCAGGTTTGTGTCTCCGATCCTGCCCCCAGCAGCCCCAGCACTGTGGTGGCGGGGCTTGGTGCTGCTGGGTTCAGGGCCCCCCTGCGGGTTTGTGCCTCTGATCCAGCCCCCAGCAGCCCCAGCGCCATGGTGGCAGGACTTGGGTCTGCTGGGTGCCAGGCCCTCCTGTGTGTTGTGTCTCTCATCCGGCCTCCAGCAGTCCCAGCACCGTGGTGGCTGGCCTTGGGTCTGCTGGGTGCCGGGCATGCGGATTTATGTCTCTGGTACCCCCAGCAGCCCCAGTACCCTGATGGGGGGGCTTGGGGCTGCTGGGTGCTGGGCCTGCATGTTTGTGTCTCTGATCGGGTCCCCAGCAGCCCCTGCAAGAATAGGGCTTCCTCGGTCCAATCGTGCCCCCAAGCCCCATCACCCAGGACCGCACATGGGGGTCCCACCCGCCCAGGGTCGCACACAGGGGTCCCAACCGCCCAGGCCCGCCCTGCCTATAGTATGCAAATCAGTCGCCATCTTTGTTGGCAGTTAATTTGCATATCACGCTGATTAGCCCATAGGAGGCATAGCGAAGGAACGGGCAATTACCATGTCTGTCTATTATTAGATAGGATAGGATATTAGAAACAACTATATGCCAACAAATGGTACAATCTTGGAATGGGTAAACTCCTAGAAACGAACTATCATCCAAGACTGTATTGAGAAGAAACAAAAAATTTTAACAAACATTACCAACTATAACCAATAAAATCAAAGCAGTAATCAAACAACTCCCAACAAACAAAAGTCCTGGACTGAATGGCTTCACAGGTAAATTTTATCAAATATTCAAAGAGAACTAGCACCTATCTTTCTCAAACTATTCTAAAGTATTTCAGAAAAAGGGGAGACTCAGAAGCTCATTTTACAAGGCCAGTATTATCCTAATTCCAAAACCAGATACAGTAGGTCCTCAGGTTACGTGGGAGATCCGTTCCTACAGCACAACATAACGCGATTTTCGCCGTTAAGTCGGAACCAACTATATAAGCACTTACATCACTCACATGGAGCACATACACAGCAGTAATGAAGTGAAACAGTAAAAAACATATAAAATAAAGATAACAATTCCTGACCTTTACTTGTGGTAAATAAGTAATAAAAAACATAAAGCACATATGTACATACGTCAAAATTATGGAGCTTTTTTATATATATAAATAAATGGGAGATGGCGATGTAACTACAAAACAATGTACGTCAAATACAACGTAACCCAAGGACTGTCTGTAAAGACACTCACTACAGAGAAAGAACATTATAGGCCAATATCCCTGATGAACATAGATGCAAAAATCCTCAACAAAGTATTAGGAAACTGAATTCAGCAATATATTAAAAAGATCATACACGGAAACTAAGATGGCGGCATAGATAAACACCGGGAAATTGCTGCTTCCCACAACAATTAATAAATGCACCAAAAACACAAGGTGGACATCATCCAGAACTACAAGAGAGCTGGCTGAGTGTAAATTCTACAACTAGAAGGAAAGAAAAGCACACTGAGAGCCAGAGGAGCTGCGGAGGTGGAGTGCAGAGGTACGGGGCTCGCGCGCGCGGAAAGTGTCTGGCACCTGAGGACTCGGCTGTCTTTTTGAATCCGGAGGGAGACACAAGCTCCCGACGGCTCTGAAATCCGGTTCTGGGAAGTCTCTGGGGACCCAGGACTCATACGGGGAGAAACTGGTCTGTCTGGCAGAGGGCGAGATTGAGGGCAGCTTTCCCTCAGAGGTGCTTGCAGCCATTGCCGGGACACTGGGACTCGCGACTCCTTAGGGCGGGGCTGAGGCTCCGCCATAGCTGCCTGCTCCGCCCTTTGATTCCTTGAGACCCCGCCCCGCCCAGGCTGCAGCAGAGGCTTTTGCATATGAATGCCCCGGCCATTTGCAACCTGCAATTACCTAACCGCAGCCAGGCCAGATAGACCCAGAGCTTCCAAGAGAAGGCCCAAGGCCCCACAGCGGCTTGCATTGCTACACAGCTGAGCATCATCAGGGCACTTCCAAACTCCAAAAAAAAGAAAGGGAATCTGAAGTTCTCTTCGTAGTTCCTGCTGTGTAACCTCAGGCAGAGGGTAAATTAGCACATCCTTAGATCCAAGAGCCACTGTACCCAGTGGTCAGAGGGGGACCATCCAGATCACAATTCCTCAGATCCTAAAGGGACACACTCAGGGTGCAGTCTCAATGAGCACCAAAGCCCCACTGAAGCAAGTCTTGCCCCAGAAGGGTGTCTCCAGCACAGAAGTTCTCCCACTGCAGACACAGCTGATTCTCACTGCCAATTGGCCTGGAGGTCAATTCCTCCCAGTGATCCTACAACAACCAAGGCATAGCTACAACAAGACTGTGCACAAAGCCCACAAGCGGGTGCACCAAGAGTGTCCACCTCAGGTAACTGGGGAGGCTGAGCCACTGGGCCCTACAGGACACCTAGCACACAAAGCCTCTATCAACACAGGGAAGCAGCCAAAATGCGGAGACAAAGAAACAGGTCACAAATGGCAGAAACGGAGGAAAGCAAACGACTGGATATAGAATTCAAGGCCACGTTTATAAGGTTTTTCAAGAATTTTATGGAAACCGCCGATAAATTTAATGAGTCCCTCAATAAGTATAGTGAGACCATGGAGGACATGAAAAAGGACCAACTAGAAATTAAGCATACACTGACTGAAATAAAGAATAATTTACAGAGGTCCAACAGCAGACGAGAGGATCCCAAGAATCAAGTCAAAGATTTGAAATACAAAGAAACAAAAAATACCCAACTGAAAAAGAAAAAAGAAAAGAGATTCCAAAAATATGAAGATAGTGTAAGGAGCCTCTGGGACAACTTTCAGCGTACCAACATCAGAATTATAGGGGTACCAGAAGAAGAGAGAGGGCAAGATATTGAAAACCTATTTGAAGAAATAATGACAGAAAACTTCCCCTACCTGGTGAAAGAAATAGACTTACAAGTCCAGGAAGCGCAGAGAACCCCAAACAAAAGGAATCCAAAGAGGACCACACCAAGACACATCATAATTAAAATGCCAAGAGCAAAAGACAAAGAGAGAATCTTAAAAGCAGCAAGAGAAAGACAATCAGTTACCTACAAGGGAGTACCCATACGACTGTCAGCTGATTTCTCAACAGAAACCATGCAGGCCAGAAGAGAGTGGCAAGAAATATTCAAAGTGATGAATAGCAAGAACCTGCAACCAAGATTACTTTATCCAGCAAAGCTATCATTCAGAATTGAAGGTCAGATAAAGAGCTTCACAGATAAGAAAAAGCTAAAGGAGTTCATCACCACCAAACCAGTATTATATGAAATGCTGAAAGGTATTCTTTAAGAAGAGGAAGAAGAAAAAGGAACTCTTACCATTTGCCACAGCATGGATGGAACTGGAGAGCGGATAAATACCACATGATCTCACTCATTTGTGGAATATAATGAACAACATAAACTGATGAACAAGGACTGATCCAGAGATGGAGAGGCATTGATTGGACTGTCGGGCTTTGGAGGGAGGGGAGGGGAGGGTGGGGGCAAGGGGGAAAGATCAACCAAAGGACTTACATGCAGGCATATAGGCCTAACCAATGGACACGGACAACGGGGGGGGGGGGGGGGGGGGCGGTGAGGGCATGAGCGGGGGGGGGGGTAGAGGGTAACGTGGGGACAAGGACACATATGTAATATCTTAATCAATAAAAATATATTAAAAAAAAAGATCATACACTATGATCAAATGAGATTTAATCCTGGGATAAAAGGTTGGTTCAATATCTATAAATTAATTAATGATTTACATAATGTGATATACATAAACAAAAAATATTAAAATCATATGATCGTATCAATACGTGCAGAAAAAGCATTTGAAAAAAACCACCACCCCTTTATTATTAAAAATTTTTTTTAGCAAAGTGGCAATAGAGAGAGCACACTTCAATATAATAAAGGCCATATAAAACAAACCCATACTGAAGGGGGAAAAACTAAAAGCATTCTTTTAAGATCACGAACAAGACAGGACTGTCCACTTTCATTAAGCTTATTCAACACTAGAGGACCACTGCATGAGATTCATGCACAGGGGTATGGGGTTCGGGGTGGGGGGGTGAGGAGGGAGGGAGTCCCTCAGAACAGCCTGCGCCCTCTCGCAGTCTGGGGCTCTTGCAGTCCAGGACCCCTCACTCCTTACCACTCACCTGCAGTGGAGGCAGGAGAGGCCGGAGAGCCCGACTTCTGGCTGAGCGGCACTCCCTCTGTGGGAGCGCACTGACAACCAGGAGGCAGCTCCTTCATTGAGCATCTGCCCCCTGGTGGTCAGTGCATGTCATAGAGACCAGTCATTCTGCAGTTCTGTCAATTTGCATATTAGGGATTTATTATATAGGACAGTACTGGAAGTCCTAGCCACAACCATCAGACAAGAAAAAAAAGGCATCCAAACTGAAAAGAAATAAGTAAAATGGTCATTATTTGCAAATGACATGATACTCTCTATATAGGGAATCCTAAAGATTCCACCAAAAACCTACTAGAACTGATAAATGAATTCAGTAAAGTAGCAAGATACAAAATAAATATTCAGAAATCAGCTTCATTTTTATACAACCATAATAAACTATCAGAAAAGGAAACTAAAGAAACAATACCATTTATAATTGCGTAAAAAACAAAAACAACTCGGGAATAAATTTAACCAAGGAAGTAAAAGACCTGTACTTGAAGAATATACAAATAAATGGAAGCACATACCCATGCTCACAGGCAGAAAGAATTAACATCATTAAAATGTTCACAGTACCAAAAGCAATCAACAGACTGAACACAATGCCTATCAAAATCCAAATGGCGTTTTTTAGAGAACTAGTAAAAATAATCTAAAAATTTATATGCAACTTCAAAAGACCCCAAAAAGTCACAGCAATCTTGAGAAATAAGAGCAAAGTTGAAAGTCTCACGCTATCTGATATCAAGGCTACAGTATCAAGATTGCATGGTACTGGCATAAAAACAGACACATAGATCAATAGAACATGATAGAGAGCCCAGAGATAAACCCACGACTATATGGTCAATTAGTCTATGACAAAGGAAGCAAAAACATACAATGGAGTGAACACAGTCTATTTTATAAATGGTGCTGCAACAATTGGACAGATACATTTAAAAAAATGAGACTAGACCACCTTCTTACAACATATACAAGAATAAGCTCAAAATAGATTAAAGACTAAGATGTAAGATTCAAAACCACAAAACTCCTAGAAGAAAACATAGGCAGTAAAATCTCTGACATTTCTCTCTGCAACATTTTTTCTGATATATATCCTAAGAAAAGAAAAACAAAAGAAAAAACTAAGCAATGGGACTATATAAAGCTAAAACATTTTGCAGAGCAAAGGAAACCATCAACAAAACGAAGGCAACCAATTCATCAAAGAAGATATTCGCCAATGATAACATTAGATACATCAAGGGTTAATATCCAAAATTTATCAAGAAATAATACAACTGGAGTAGAAACCAAGATGGCAGCATAGGTTAATGCCGGAGATTGCTGCCTCGAACAACCACTTCAGAGATATAACTAAAAGACAGAACAGACATCATCCAGAACCACAGGAAGGCTGGCTGAGTGGAAATTCTACAACTAGGAGGAAAGAGAATATCATACCCAGACTCAGAGGAGGCACAGTGCTGAAGTGAAATACTCAGGTGCGGAGTGTACACGCGGAGTGGGCTGGCGGCGGAGGGCGCGGTTGTTGTTTTCAATCGGGAGGGAGTTTCAGACTCTGAGCTCCAGATCCGGGAGAGTCTCTGAGGACCCAGACTCAAACGGGAGAAGCGGGACCCAGACTCAAACTGGCTTCGGTCGGAACTCGAAGGCAGCTTTCTCTCCGAGGTTTGCAGCAGTTGCTGGAACTCTGAGAGGCAGAGCCCCTAGGGACGGAACTGAGAGCAGCCATAACTGCTCGCTCCGCCTGCCCTGTTGATCCCCTGGAACCCGCCCCGCCCAAGCCCTGCGCAGAACCATTTGCTGGATAGCCTCAGGCAAAGGCTAGATTAGCACCGCCCTAGAGATCCAGCACAGAAGCTCTCCCACTGCAGACACAGCTGACTCTCATAGCCAGTTAGCCTGGAGGTCAAATCACCCCTGGTATTACCAACAACAATCAAGGCTTAACTACAAGACTGCGCACAAAGACCGCTAGGGGGTGCACCAAGAAAAGATAAAAAAATGTGGAGGCAAAGAAACAGGACGCAAATGTCAGAAATGGAAGATATAGAGCTCAAAACCACACTTTTAAGGTCTCTCAAGAACTGTCTAGAAGCTGCCGATAAACTTAGTAAGGCCCTCGAAAAGACTGGTGAGACCGCCAATAAATGTAGTGAGATCCTCAAGAAATCTAATGAGACCCTCAATGTTGTGATAAAGAACCAACTAGAAATTAAGCATACACTGACTGAAATAAAGAATATTATACAGACACCCAACAGCAGACCAGAGGAGCGCAAGAATCAAGTCAAAGATTCAAAACGCGAAGAAGCAAAAAACACCCAACTGGAAAAGCAAAATGAAAAAAGAATCCGAAAATACGAAGATAGCGTAAGGAGCCTCTGGGACAACTTCAAGCGTACCAACATCAGAATTATAGGGGTGCCAGAAGATGAGAGAGAGCAAGATATTGAAAACCTATTTGAAGAAATAATGACAGAAAACTTCCCCCACCTGGTGAAAGAAATAGACTTACAGGTCCAGGAAGTGCAGAGAACCCCAAACAAAAGGAACTCAAAGAGGACCACACCAAGACACATCATAATTAAAATGCCAAGAGCAAAAGACAAAGAGAGAATCTTAAAAGCAGCAAGAGAAAGAAACCGAGTTACCTACAAGGGAATACCCATACGACTGTCAGCTGATTTCTCAACAGAAACTATGCAGGCCAGAAGGGAGTGCCAAGAAATATTCAAAGTGATGAATAGCAAGAACCTACAACCAAGATTACTTTATCCAGCAAAGCTATCATTCAGAAGTGAAGGTCAGATAAAGATCTTCACAGATAAGAAAAAGCTAAAGGAGTTCATCACCACCAAACCAATATTATATGAAATGCTGAAAGGTATCCTTTAAGAAGAGGAAGAAGAGAAAGGTAAAGATACAAATTATGAACAACAAATATGCATCTATCAACAAGTGAATCTAAGAATCAAGTGAATAAATAATCTGGTGATCATAATAGAATCAGGGACATAGAAAGGGAATGGACTGACTATTCTTGCGGGGGAAAGGGGTGTGGGAGATGCGGAAAGAGACTGGACAAAAATCGTGCACCTATGGAAGAGGACAGTGGGTGGGGAGTGAGGGCGGAGGGTGGGGCAGGAACTGGGAGGAGGGGAGTTAATGGGGGGGAGAAAGAAGAACAAATGTAATAATCTGAACAATAAAGATTTAATTAAAAAAAAAAGAAATCATACAACTCAATACCAAAAGAACAAACAATCCAACTAAAAAATGCACAGAGGACCAGAATATACATGTGAAAATATGCTTAACACCATTAATCCTCAGAGAAAGTGCAAATTAAAACCACAATGAGATATCATTTCATCAATAAATCAACAAACAAATGTTGGCAAAAATGTGGAAAATAGTGAACCCTCCTTCACTGTTGATGGGAATGCAGACTGGTGCAATCACTATGGAAAACAATACAGAGGGTTCCTTAAAAAATTAAATACGGTACTACCATATGACCCCGAAATCCCACTTCTGGGTATTTATCCAAAGAAATCCAAAACACTAATTCGAAAAGACATATACAACCCTATGTTTACTGTAGCATATTTTACAACAGCCAAGACATGGAAGCAACCTAAGTGTCCAATAATACATAAGTAGATAAAATGTTGTAGTAGATATGTACAATGGAATTTTACTCGGCCATAAAAAAAGAAGGTAATCTAACCTTTTTTGACAGCATGGATAAACCTAGCCGCAGTGGTTCTTAACCTTCCTAATGCCGCAACCCTTTAATTCAGTTCCTCATGTTGTGGTGACCCCCAACCATGAAATTATTTTCAAGACCCCGAATAGCTGCAGCAAAGACCCCGAATAGCTGCAGCAATCCTGAGAAAGAACAAAGTAGGTGGGATCTCAATACCAGATATCAAACTGTATTACAAAGCCACTGTTCTTAAAACAGCTTGGTACTGGCACAAGAACAGACATATAGAATGGAATAGAACAGAGACCCCAGAAATCGACCCAAACCACGATGCCCAATTAATATTCGACAAAGGAGGCAAGAGCATACAATGGAGTCAAGACAGTCTTTTCAATAAATGGTGTTGGGAAAATTGGACAGATACATGCAAAAGGATGAAACTAGATCACCAACTCACACCATACACAAAAATAAACTCAAAATGGATAAAAGACTTAAACGTAAGATGGGAAACCATAAAAATACTAGAGGAATCCACAGGCAGCGAAATCGCAAACATATGCCGAAGAAATTTCTTCTCTGATAATGCTCCTAGGGCAATGGAAACTAAAGAGAAAATAAACAAATGGGACTACATCAAAATAAAAAGCTTTTGCACAGCAAAGGAAACCATCAACAAAACAACAAGAAGACCCACTACATGGGAGAACATATTTGCCAATGATACCACCAATAAGGGTTTAATTTCCAACATTTACAGGGATCTCATGAAACTTAACAAAAGGAAGATAAACAATCCAATAAAAAAATGGGCAACGGACCTAGATAGACACTTTTAGAAAGAGGACATACAGAAGGCCGAAAGACAGATGAAAACCTGCTCAAAGTCACTAATTATACGAGAGATGCAAATCAAAACGACAATGCGTTATCATCTCACACCTGTCAGAATGGCTATCATCAACAAATCAACAAACAACAAGTGTTGGAGAGGATGTGGAGAAAAAGGAACCCTTCTGCACTGCTGGTGGGAATGCAGACTGGTGCAGCCACTGTGGAGAACAGTATGGAGCTACCTCAGAACACTAAAAATGGAGCTCCCATTTGACCCAGTGATCCCACTACTAGGAATATATCCCAAGAAACCAGAAACACCAATCAGAAAGGATATATGCACCCCTATGTTCATAGTAGCACAATTCACCATAGCTAAGATTTGGAAACAGCCTAGGTGCCCATCAGCAGATGAGTAGATTAGAAAACTGTGGTACATATACACAATGGAATACTATGCTGCGGTAAAAAAAAAGGAACTCTTGCCTTTTGCAACAGAATGGATGGAACTGGAGAGCATTATGCTAAGTGAAATAAGCCAGTCAGAGAAAGATAAATACCACATGATCTCACTCATTTGTGGATTATAGAGAACAACACAGACTGATGAAAAGGGATAGACCCAAAGACTGAGAAACAGCGATCAGGCTATCAATCCCCAGAAGGAAAGTAGGGAAGGGCGGGGGTAAGGGGAAGAGATCAACCGAAGGACTTGTATACATGTATATAAGCCAAACCAATGGACATGGACAACAGGGGATGGGAGCATGAGTTTGTGTGTGTGGGGGAGGTTGGGGGTTAATGGGGGGGATGAGGACTCATTTGTAATACCTTAACTAATATAAAAAAAAAAAAAGGAAAAAAAAAGAAAAAAAAAAGAAATTATTTTCATTGCTACTTCATAACTGTAATTTTGCTGTTATGAATCGTAATGTAAATATCTGATATGCAGGATGTATTTTCATTGTTCGCGACCCACAGGTTGAGAACCACTGACTAGATGGTATTATGTTAGGCACTAGAGGTCCGGTGCATGAAAATTCGTGCACTGGGGAGGGAGGTCCCTCAGCCGGGGCTGCCCCTCTCGAAGTCTGGGAGCCCTCAGGGGATGTCCCAAGATGGCTTAGGGCCCCTTCTCACAGGGAGCAGGACTAAGCCACAGTATGGCCTCCCTCTGTGGGAGGCAATCAGGCCGATCAGGGGAAGGCACCGTCCCCATCATACTGCTGCTGCTGGCGCCACAGCTGCCTGCCCTCGGCTCTCGCAGCCGCCGCAGCTTTGTCCAGAAGGACGTTCAGCTGTCTGGTCTAATTAGCATATTATGCTTTTATTATTATAGATAATAAGCCCAACAGAAAAAGACAAGTACCATATGGTTTCACTTATATATGGAATCTAAAGAACAAAATAAATGAACAAACAAAATATAAACAGGCTCTCAGATAGAGAGAACAGACTGATGATTGCCAGAAGGAAGGGGACAGGAGGGGCTGAGTGAAAACAGTGAAGGAATTAACAACTACAAATTGGTAGTTACAAAATAGTCCCAAGATGTACTAGTAAAAGTACAGCATAAGAAATATAGCCGCCGAAACCGGTTTGGCTCAGTGGATGGAGCGTCGGCCTGCGGACTGAAGGGTCCTGGGTTCGATTCCGGTCAGGGGCATGTACCTGGGTTGTGGGCACTTCCCCAGTGGGGGATGTGCAGGAGGCAGCTGATAGATGTTTCTCTCTTGTCGATGTTTCTGACTCTGTCTCTCTCCCTTCCTCTCTGTAAAAAATCAATAAAATATATTTAAAAAAAAAAAAAAAGAAAAAGAAATATAGCCAATAATATTGTAATAACTATGTATGGTGCCAGGTATGTACTTAAAATATCAAGGGGACCACTTTGTAGAATATCTGATTATCTAACTACTATGCTATATACCTGAAACTGATACAAAATGAAACTGAATATAAACTGTAATAGAAAATAAAATGTTAAAAATAAAATGTTAAAAAAAATTTTAAATGTTAAAAAATAATTATAACATAATGATTATATTTCAATCTGGAAGGTTTTTTCAAATAGAGCACCTTACAGATACTTTTATATACTTTGGTGTTGAATAAAAGTGTGATAGGTTGATCAATATAAGACTTTGTATAATAAAAACATATCACATTAAAATAAATTTTGTGTAAGGAATGAATAAATGAATTCCAAGAAAAAAGAGAATAAAAAAGCTCAATTAAACATAAGTTTGTTCAAATACAGTATTATTTTAAGTGGATGATGGTATCAAATCACTATGGTATTTAGATTCCATCGGATAGTTTTAAATGCATATTGCAGCAGGGGTTTTTTAATGACAATTTTCAATATGACAAATTATATTCATTTTTCAAACTTACTAAGAAGAATTTTAGACGTCAATTTAAAATTACACAGCAGAATACAGCTTTTCAAAATTCTTTTGAATAACATGTAAGTAACAAGTTTGAAGACCACTGTTTTAAGTTTTCCTTTCACGCTCCTTCAGAGGCTTCTGTCTCTCAGTGTCTTTAGATGTTCGAAATCATACAGGTTCATCTTTAAACTATTGCTCTTCTCAATTTTCATAGTTCCTCGTTCACTATAACAATCTGTATCTTAAATCTAGACCAGGCACAGGGAACCTTTTTCTGCCAAAGCCATTTGGATATTTATAACATCCAACTTAAAAATTAGCCTGCTATATTTGGTCAAACATTTAATTAACTCACCCCTAATACCTTGGCAGGGCCAGACCAAATGTATTTGGGGGCCCTCGGGCCAGATGTTCCGCACCCCTGATTTAGACCCTCCCCAAGCATCCTGGATACATCTCCACCTGGATGTTTCATGGGTACCCCAAACTTAATTCATACCAACGCAAGGTGTCTTACATTGTTGCTCTGTCCTTATTCTCTATCACAGTTGCTGGAACCAACAACAACCAACAGGTTGGAAACCTAAGATTTATCCATGTTTACTCCCTCATCTTTGCCAATTGCCAGGTCTTGGAAGTCTTACCTCTTAATTTACTGGTGTGTCTCCTCTCCAATTCAATTACATCGCCCTATCCTATCCACATATTCTCTCTTTCTCTTACCGGTCAGGTCCTCTACGTGTTCTCTGTTGCATCTAGTCTTTCCAAGTTCACCCTCCACAAAACAGCCAAAAGTAATATATCAAAAACAAGCATCCAGCATTAGGTTAAGGGCCAAGCTCCTCAACATGGCACTTAGAACCAGAGCCACTCACTGTTAGCCTGCATGGAGATTTTGTTTGAAATTTTTGTAAGTACATGCAACCTTCTGGTGTAAAGGGCCCAGCTAACTGCCTGAGCTATCTTTCAGCCCTCAGCTGTCCCCTCAAATAGGCACCATTGCTCAGGACACAACCTATAAGAACTAACTTCCAAGTATTACATTTTGCCTGTGAGATTTACCAGTGCTGCAGGGGAGCCCAAGGCATTGCAGGACACCAAACAATTAAGACAGACAGAGCATGGAAAGCACTCTTTCCATTAAAAAATCAGATTTTTCCCATTTCAGTTTGCTGTTCCTTTTTAGAAAAACAAAAGCACTGATACATTAATAAGTAAATATATAATTTAACATTTAAAATTTCAAAAAATTCAAATGTACTATGAAAATCTTTGTGAAAACAATTACAATTACATATTGGGAGTCCTGATGAAGCTAAACATGAAATGTGCATTCTAAATTAACATTTTTGCCTTTTAAAAAATAATACCTATAGAATGTTGCAGCCAATTTGGAAACAATCTGGTAGTTTCTCAAATAGTAAAGAAATCTTAAACGTTCATTTATATCATCGAACAATTCTACTGCAAGTTAAATTACCGAAAGGAAAATAAATGCCACACAAAAATTTGTGTATGAATGTGCATAGCAGCATTATTCATAATAGTCAAAAAGTAAAAACAAATCAAATTTCAATTGAAGAATGGATATACAAAGTGAGTATCCAAAAACAGAAACAAAAAACAAGAACACCAGATTTTCATAATAAAAATGCTGTAGATTTTTAAACATAAAAGTTCCTATATTTTACTGACTTTCATTTCTTAATACCATCTTTAAATACCTTTAAGCTCTGGCCAGTGTTCTAAATGATTAGCGCATCAGCCTGTGCACCACAGGGCCTCAAGTTCAATGCTGGGGCAAGGGCCCGTACCTGTGTTGCAGGTTCACTCCCCGACCCTGGTTGGGGCCCATGCGTAGGCAACCAATCAATTCTTCTCTCTCTGTCTTTCCCTTTCCCTTCTACTATCTCTAAAGAAAAATCAATGGGAAAAAAATATCCTCAGGTGAGGATTAACAAAACAACAAAAGAATCACAAACTGTATTTTTTAAGAATATCTGTTTTATTTTTATACAGATATGAGAAAAAAATATGTAATAAAGCTTAAAATGGAAAGAACTGCTGCTATATACCAGATAAAAGCTTCTTTTCACAAGAAAAGTAGTTCCTAAAGAATTCCTGTTAAAGGGTAAGGAAAACATTATAAAAACCATTATAAAGGTGCTATTTTAGCTGTGGCCCATGTTTCCCAGTGGTTAGAGCACTGGCCTACGAACCAAAGGGCATGTATGTGAACTGCAGGTTCAGTACCGGCCCCAGCTGGGGTGCATGGAGCAGGCAACCAATCAATGTGTTTCTCTCATATCTCTCTCTCTCTTTCTTCCTCCCTCCCTCCTTCCCTTCCTCCCTCTCTATCTCTTGCTCTTGCTCTCCCCACACACATACCCTCCCTCCTTTTCACTCTAAAAAAAAAAAAAGGTAAAACTATCCTCAGGTGAGGATTAACATAGCACTTAGAACCAGGGCCACTCACTGCTGGCCTGCAAAAAAAAAGATGAAATTTTATTTAACATTTCCATTATATAAG
The DNA here is from genome assembly GCF_963259705.1 of Myotis daubentonii. Taxonomy (NCBI): domain Eukaryota; kingdom Metazoa; phylum Chordata; class Mammalia; order Chiroptera; family Vespertilionidae; genus Myotis; species Myotis daubentonii. The sequence continues at coordinate 5,592,079 of NC_081855.1, forward strand.
TACCAACTCACTCCAACCACACTTTTCAAATTCATACCTTTATACATTCTCCCAATAGTTACCGTACCTCTAAGTGGGGTAGTTATAGTCTTTTTATTTTGTCAAGAATTATTATTGACATTCTGTTATAATACCATAATTCATCTAAATAACTCATATGGACTTTCTACTTAAATGAGTTTATGGCATCTATTCTCTATTTAGCTAGATCCCATCACCTACTAGAAATTGTTTTTTAAAGGTTTAGATGTTCAGTGTTTTCATGTCTAAGAATGTCTATTGCTTTTATTCTTGAACATGTCTGGCATAATATTCTTGGATCTCAATTCCTTTTTCTGAGAATTTTGTAGCTATTGTTCTACTATATTCTGACATTATAGAAATTTGAGGCCAGACTCTTCTTCCCATCATATTTATTTTGCTTACTGGATTCCTGATTATTTTACTTACCCTTGAACTTAATAAGTTAACAAGGATCTGTCTAGATATTGATCATTCTGTGTAATTTTTTCCTAGAGACAGGTATAGGTATTTCTTATCAACTTTGTTTACTTTACAAGGAAAAAACCGGATTATTTTATTATGAATTTTTTTTTCCCTTTACCATGTTCTTCATCTCAGAAACACATGCTCATATGATACATTGGGTGGTTGTAATTTGTCCTTCAGATTAATCAACTTCTTTCAAATTGCTTTCATATTTGTCCTTTTCTTCTGCATTCACTCTTATTATCTTACAACTTTCTTCCATAACAAAGGTCTGACCTTTAGCCACACCTATTTTAATTCTGTTTCACCTCATTTTATATGTGAAGTACATAGTGATGAGGTTGGGGGCACTGGGATGTCCAATCTTCCATTTTATCTAATTTGGCTGTTTTGTGTTTGAATACTTCACTATTAATTTTAAACTAGTGGCCCAGTGCACGGATTCATGCACATTGAAAGGAAATTAATTAGAAGAAATATTTTAATATCGCTATTTGCCCTTTCTTTATAATAGAAGTGACAACCAAATTCACAATCGAAAATGACAGATCGAAACACACAGGTGCGCTTACGCCAGTGAGAACTTTATATGTATCACGCATGCGTGAGTCAACTCAGCCTTTTATAGATATAAACTTACTTAATTAGACCTGCTTTCTAATGTAGCTAAACTTTTTCCAGCCCAGTGAAGCACCCCAACTTCTTTTTCAGGTAATTGTCAGCAACACAGCAGTAATTATCAACACAAAGCACATTATTATTGTAGATCATGCAGGGAGAACAAAAGGTAAAATATTTAACTGCAGCAGTGTTTGACTATATTCTGCACAGTGAGAAAACCTGAAGTCATTTTCAAGGTCCACCATTTCTTACTTCTTTTCAGTCGGGTCAAGTTTCTAAACTTTCTAAATCTCCATTTTCTGACTAATGAAAAGAAAACAGAATTCTACCGAGTCTCCTATCTACCTACTCCAGGACTTCTGTGAGGATCAAATGAGATGAGGCATGGGAAAACGCTTCACAGACATTTGGTTAAAGTGTGAAATTTTGCACCTGGGTATGAAGCAAGTCATGTTCCTGGGCTGAAGAAACTGCAAGGAAGCTAGTCGTAGCTAGGGAGAGGAAGCCAGGGATTGCTACGTGACATCATTACCCAGCACCCATAGCTATCTTTTCTGGCTGGGCTGGGCTGTGGGCCGCATTTTGCACCATGAGGTCTCGGCAGCGTCAGCTGCAATTTGGTGGGCTCCAGGGTGGTGGCGGGGCCTGTGTCCCACTTGGAGGAAGCCGAGTGTTCCTTTGTGGGCGCCAGGTCCGCAGCGCCATTTCTCTGTACATGGCCAGTGCGCATCAAAGTAGCTCCTGCACTGAGCGTCTGCCCCCTGGGAGTCAATGCGCATCATAGCGACCAGTCAGACACTTAGCGGATTAGCATTTTATACATATAGTTTCTTCTATAGTGCATAGCACTCATGTCGTATGTTCTTTGTTTTTGTCTTCTTACATGTAGAGGTCTTTGTTTGGGGCATACAGTGCTGCTTATTAATTTTCTTTTCCAGGGATATGTTTGCCCTGTTCATGGCATCCCTTACCCTCCTATTCAGGTACAACATGGGCAGCCCCTCTCGGACTTTCTCTTTGGTGTGGAATAGAGTGAAGGGTTTTCCTTGCTCATCACTACTTTGCCTGTCATGTGTTTGTTTACAGATGGAGGACTGGGTACGGCTTTCTAGATACTTTTCTATAGCCTGAGGGAACAGGAAAAAGAGCAAAGTAAGGGAAACCTTGGTTGAAGCTGCCAGAGCCTTTGGTAAGAATCCTGGCCACTTTACCAGACATGTAAGCCAATCCTGATAGTTTTGGCTCACCGATTTGGAAAACCGCACACTGTGACAGCTCCTCCTGCAGAATGGCATATGGGGATTCCAAGCAAACCACCCAGACTTAATTTTCTCAAACTGAAGATTATGCATAAGAAATCCTAGGACTTTAATGATCCTCTTTCTTTCTTTAACACTGCTTCTTGAGTAAAGAAATAGAGTCTAGAAAGCCAAATGATGCAAGATTCTTCTAATTCCTTCCTTAAATGCCACTCTTCCAAGTTTATGGCAGTGGCTATATGCCTTTCCTTCATTATAAAGGGGGAATTTTTAGCCCCTTTTTAAAAAGTTATTTTTTTTTATATTTGCTAAAAATTGGGGGAAGAATGATCTGAAGTCTCTCTACAACCTTCACCAAGAAATGTATTTTAAAATAACTTTAAACATGACTAAATAATTTCAAGCCCTTTTATCACCTCAAAATTGAAACAGTAAATATATTTTTAAAATCGGAAATCAGGTTCTTTATAAAATTGCTAAAACCAGGAAGGCAATTTAATAAAGATACTTATTGTATTTCAAAATATTTTGTATCAAGAGTAAGAATGAAGTCAAAGATAGCAGAGATGATAAGGACTCTAGGGAAAATGAGTATCTAACATGTAAAGTCAATATTATCTCATCAAATACTTACCATCCTTTGAGAACAAAGACATTAATACCCCCATTTTTACAAGCAAGAAAACTAAGGTTTGACTAGCCTAAATCAGTGATTTGCAATCCTGGCTACAAATGAGAATGACCTGGGAAATTTTAGACATAAGGGAATGCCTGGACCCAATCCCAGATACCGATTTAATTAAGCTGAACCTCAAACAAATATAGCAGTTAGGGCACTCAATAGAAAATCCACTATAACTTAAGTTGGCCCTCGCATATGCAGAGTCCCAACAGCCAGTTGACCCTCAAACAACCGGGATTTGAACTACGCAGGTCAACTGAACTGCAGTCAATTGAACTTTAAGTGTCAACTGAAAAAAATCCGTGTATTAAGTGAACCTGTACAGGTCAAACCCTTGTTGTTCAAGGGAACTTGTATTCTGAAATGACACTTGGGCATCAAGTTTTATTTATTTATCTATCTATCTATCTAATATCTTTATTGATTTCAGAGAGGAAGGGAAAGGGAGAGACAGAAACATCAACGATGAGAGAGAATCATTGATCAGCTACTTCCTGCATGTCCCACACTGGGAATTGAGCCCGCAACCCGGGCATGTGCCATGACCAGGAATCAAACGGCGACCTCCTGATTCATAAGTTGACACTCAACCACTGAGCGACGCCAGCTGTGCTGGGCATCAAGTTTTAAAAGCTCCCAGGCAGCCCTAGCCAGTTTGGCTCAGTGGATAGAACATCAGCTTGCAGACCAAAGGGTCCTGGGTTTGATTCCAGTTAAAGGCATGTACCCTGGTTGCAGGCTCCTCCCTGTCCCGGGACCTGGTCTGGGTGCATGCAAGAGGCAACCAATCAATGTGTTTCTCTTACATCGATATTTCTCTCAGTCTTTCCCTCTCTCTTCCACTCTCCCTGAAAATCAATGGAAAAAATATCCTCCAGTGAAGATTAAAAACAAAACAAAAAAAAATGTAGTGTGACCAAGAATAAACATTTGTTGCATAAACCAAAAGAAAAAACCCCAGCTCCTAGGCAGTTCTAATAAGTAGCCTAAATAGAGAACACCAATTTATACAGGCTGGGGCAAAAGTGGGTTTACACAATACATAGAGTTTATTCTTGCATTATTTTTATTAATTATTGTGTTATATTCCATATAACAACTGTAAACCTACTTTTGCTCCCACCTTGTATAATGTGATCAAGGCCACACTGCTGACCAGGATTCAAGCGTAGGTCTACCTGATGTCCCGATACACAGCATTAACTTTGAACTATGGGAACAAATTTTAAGGGTTGGTTCATTAATTACAACTCCAAAAGATAAACAAATAAAAACAAACAAAATACAAACTACAAGTGACCAGTCACAGTTTGGTTAATAAAATTGTAAAATAAAAAAATTAAATTAAAGAAATTAACACACCCGTGAAGTAGGCACACTTCACAAGTTCAGTCCTAGAGAGAAATAAAAGAAACCCCATTACCTGTCAGAACCTGGGTGAAATTCTGAAAGCAAGGAAGGTCGTCTGCGAAGCTGCTGTTGCTGCTGCTGTTGCAAAAGCTGTGACGCTTGACTGACTTCAAGATGAGAAGAACGATAATCAGGGACTGCAAATTCCTAGTATTAAAATAATCATACATTAATTATTAACCAAAAAGTGAAAAGCATCATGAAATCAAAGCAAATATAAATGCATGAAGGTAGTTATGGGCCACTAAGTATGGAAAGAAATAGCACTGATGATTTCAACCCTTTACTTACCTAATTCTTTCTCCAAAACCTAAAACAATAAACATTTTAACTATATGTCATTCAAAGGAATTCAAATTAAATTTTGTGTTCAATTTTGATTCATTCTTCTAACAACAATAATTTCCGATCTATATTATTCATGTAGTAAGATCTCAAACTCATGTGTTCAATATGAAATCCTAAAAAGTATGCCAATCTTAAATTCAAAATCAGTAAGCTGAAAGGGTAACAAAAGCCATCCAGTTAAATTCATGTATATTTACAAATGAAGAAACAGAAGTCCAGAGACTCAACCTGCTAGGTTAAGAGTAATAGTTTTTCCATCATTCCTAGATGGGTGGTTTTATGTTTGTTTTCCTATTTCTCTTTTATTGTCTTTTTATTGAACATGAAAAAGCTTTGCCTGGCTGGCGTAGCTCAGTGGCTGAGCATCAACCTATGGATCAGGAGGTTGCAATTCGATTTCCAGTCAGGGCAAATGCCTGGGTTGTAGGCTTGATCCTCAATGTGCAACGTGCAGGAGGCAGCTGATCAATGATTTTCTCTCATCATTGATGTTTTTTTCTCCCTCTCCCTCTCCTTTCCTCTATGAAATCAATAAAAGTTCACTACTAAAAAAGAAAAGAAAATGCAATTTTCCAGGCATTCCACTCTTAGGTATATACACAGGTAAGTAAAAAATATATATATATGTCTACACACAAAAATTTACACACAAATTTTCAAAGCAGCATTATTCACAATAGCGAAAAAGGAGAACAAATCCAAAGGTCCCTTGACTTATGAATGGACAAACAAAATGTGGTATACAGGTATCCCCCACTTCTGAAAAGTTCGAGTTATACTACTTCACTTTTACAAAAGAGCACATTAGTACCTGTTTTCACTAACCAAAAGAAATCCAAAGAGGATTTTCACTTTTACAAACAAGCAAAAAGTGAAACAAATGTTCAGTGTTTGTTTTGCAGTGAGCCATTATAGAAGCAGTGCACCCAGAGAGGCAAGACTGGCTTCACCATGCTCCTTCCCAGGGAACTACTACCTTCAGCATCTCAGCATCAAGCCGCCATTGCTTTGAAGTGCATCTGTAAGCACCTGTGCTTTATCTCTATTTTGGGCATCTGTTAGCAAGATGGGTCCTAAGGTATCAGAAAAGTGTAAGAACTCATAGGAGTGTTAAGCTTGGCATAAAATTGGACGTAAGCATCATGATGGTGGTGAACAAAATAAAGACATTGTGTATGCGCTGAATTTGCCTGTGTTCATAAAGAGAGAAAGAATCTTAAAAGCTACCAAAGTTACTATTTGTTTTGCTAGTAGTAAAGTGGTCTCTTTTAGTATCCAGGAATGGATAAAATGGAAAGTCTACTGATTGAGTGGATTGATGGGTGTACAAAGCATGGTGTTTCATTATCTTATACTTTAGGAGAAATCAGTCTTTTTCAATATGTTGAACTACACTGTACATACATTATTTCTACTTTATACAGGCTTGTATTTATCATATCATTCCTGCTTTTACTACTATATGTTATAGGACCACCTACAAAACAATTCCCAGAGCTCACACAGGACCAGAACTGGTTCAAATTTCATCCAGCCAGAAGGAAGAAACCTCACTGAACACACATTCAGTAGATACCCCTGAAAGGACAAGTTTAGAAGTGGATAAAGACTATTCTCCCCTGGCGTGACTCAGTTGGTTGGGTCTCGTCCCAAGCACCAAAAGGTTGCTGGTTCGATCCCCAGTCAGGGCACATGCCCAGGTTTCAGGCTCAATCCCGGTAGGGGGTATGCAGGAGACAGCAGATCAAAGTTTCACTCTCCCATTGATGTTTCTCTCTCTCTCTCTCTCTCCCTCTCCTTTCCTCTCTCTAAAAATCAATTTTAAAAAGAATTTAAAGACTACTGTAGGTAGTTCAGTTGGTAGCAGGAAAGGAGAGTAGACCCTAAAGAGCCCTAAGCAGTCCCATGGTTGCCACTGGCCTAGTTATCATCACACCCCAGGAGGCGCTACAGCTGATGCAGCCAGCCCTAGTCACCATCATCAAAGCAACCATGAGCAGAGAGGCAGAGACCCAGCAATAGCCTGCCCCACCCTCAGTACTGCCAACACCAACCCCAGCACCAGGGGTAATGCAGAAAGCAGAAACCCAGAACAAGAAGGTCATCGCAACTAAGGTTTTGGGGACAATAAAATGGTCATAAAGAAGAATAAACCCAGAAAGTATCTTCGCAGTGTAGGCAATGGAGTTTGATGTTGTTGGAGAAAAGGATGCAGAGGCAGCAAATATTATAGGCCCTGGTGAAGTTCCAGTGCAAGGCAGTAAATATGCAGCAGACCGTAACCATTATAGATGCTATCCACAATGCAGGGGTCATCCTGCATTTACCAGCAGAATTACCAAAATGGTGAGAGTGGGGAAAAGCATGAGGGATCAGAGAGTGCTCCCAAAGGCCAGGCTTAACAGTGCCAGTCTGAAAGCAGGTGACATTTCCCACTTTACTACATGCAAAGACCCAATGGACACTGATCACAGTATTCCAACCCCCTGGTGCAGAGAGAAGTGATGGAAGGTGCTAACAACCAGGGCGCAAGAGAATAAGGTAGACCAGTGTATCAGGGCTATAGACCACAACTTGGCAGGGGCCCTCCTATCCGAACACAGCTTAGAAGGGATAGCAATGAAGAAGATAAGGAAAATCAAGGAGATGAGACTCAAGGTCAGCAGCCACCTCAACATTGGTATCACAGAAACTTCAATTACCAACACAAATGACCAGAAAACCCTAAACCAGTGGTTCTCAACCTTGGCTGCACATTACAATCACCTGGGAATCTTTTTAAAATCCTGATTTCTGGGCCTCATCCTCCAGAAATTCTGTTTCTTTGTCATGGGATGGGGATGGGGCCACAACATTAGTAATGAATCTTTTTTGTTTTTTTTACTTTTTTTTTTTTATTGCTTAAAGTATTACAAAGAGTATTACATATGTCTCCTTTTTTTTTTTTCCCTTTTTTCCCCACCCTTGACAATCCCCTGGCCTCCCCAACACCCCAGGGTCTTATGTCCATTGGTTATGCTTATATGCATGAGTAATGAATCTTTTTTAAAACCTGATTTCTGGGCCTCATCCTCCAGAAATTCTGTTTCTTTGTTACTAGCAAAATTTCCTGAGGATGAGGCCCAGAAATCAGGATTTTAAAAAGATTCCCAGGTGATTCTAATGTGCAGCCAAGGTTGAGAACCACTGCCCTAAACCAAAAGTGGCAAACAGACAAAAGCAGCCGATCCACCAACTTCGAATTCATCTGCTCCCACGGCTAATTACAGCAAAGCTGAGTAAATGCTGGCTTACCATTGGCTATCTACCATCCTCCGAATTAGTCATTCAACAAGAAGAAATGAATATGAAATTTCAGCAGTAAGGACGTACTTGCTTTTTTGCCCATTGACCAAATAACTAGAACTAGCTCCATTACCTATACAGCATGGGGTTTTTTTTGTGTTTTTCTTGTTTTGTTTTTTACCTCAATGTCTCTTTTTGGTAATGAAAAACTTGTCTTGTTAAAAAGCCTGGTTTTTCTTAATAAACCTTTAAAGGTTTTTTGTGGTTTTTTTTGGTTTTTTTAAAAAATATATTTCTTTATTGATTTCAGAGAGAAAGGGAGGAGAGAGAGATAGAAACATCAATGATGAGAGAGAATCACTGATCGGCTGCCTCCTGCTTGCCTCGCACTGAGGATCGAGCCCGCAACCCAGACATGTGCCCCTGGCCGGAATCAAACCTGGGACCCTTCCGGTCTGCAGGCTGACGTTTTATCCACTGAGCCAAGCCGGCTAGGGCATACCTTTAAAGGTTTTTAAATTGTTTCATATCTGGTCAAGATTTTTAAGAATCTCATTTTTAATTTGTAATAAAAGTTTACATTTTTTTTCCAAAAAAGTCAACAAACTGCAAGCATCCTATATAATAGAAGGCTACTATGCAAATTGGCCTAATGGTAGAACAACCGGTCGCTATGACACACACTGACCACCAGGGGGAGCATGGCTTAGCCAGAAGCCGGGCTTACAAGGAGCGGGCCTAAGCTGTCATTCAGACATCCCCCGAGGGCTCCCAGACTGCGAGAGGGCGAAGGCCGGACTAAGGGGATCCCCCTGCCCCCTGCAAGTGCACGAATTTCATGCACTGGGCCTCTAGTCTGTTAATAAAGGTCTTTAGTAACTGAAAAAAAAGAAATAACTCTAGACTTGCCCTAGCAGAGTTTAAAAATAAATTTCAAAAGTAATTTAATTGCCTACCAGAAAGAATCCAACTTTCTTTAAATAATTACAACAAAAGCCAGCACTAAAAAGTATAAAATTCAGTGTTTATATTTTAAACAAAAAGAAAATATCCAAAAACTTCACTGGATAAAATTCACAATAAATTGGAAACTAACAAAAGTCACTGAACAGGAAGCCATAGCAAAATGAAGCAAATAGATTTAAAAAAACTTAAAATGAACAGCGGTCCAGTGACTTGTAGGGTAATATGAAGTATGAGTAATTGCTACCTCAGAAAGAATCTAGGAAAGGAGAGAGAAAAATATATCTAAAAAAATAATGGCTAAAAAAATTGCCCAAATTTTATGAAAATTATAAATCCCCAGTCTAGAAGCAGGAAGTTCAGTGAATGCCAAAGACAATGACATATACATTTAAAGAAGCACAAAGAAAGGCACATCATAATCAAATTGCTGAAAACTGCTGATGAAGAGAAAAATCTTAAAAGTAACAAAAGGGCCCTAGCTGGTTTGGCTCAGTAGATAGAGTATTGGCCCAAGGACTGGAGGGTCAAGGGTTCGACTCTGATCAAGGGCATGTACCTTGGTTACAGGCTCGATCCTCAGCCCTTGTTGGGGCTTGTGTGGGAAGCAACCAAATGATGTGTTTCTCTCACATCAATGTTTCTCTCTTTGTCTCTCCCCGTCCCTTCCACTCTCTCTAAAAATCAATGCAAAAATATCCTTGGGTAAGGATTAATAACAACAACAAGTAAGAGGAAAAACATATTTACATATGAATAAACAAAGATAAGAATGACCAAAGACTTTTACTTCTAGTCAAGAACCATCAAGACAGAATACAAGGGAGGCTAGGGGACTGTCTAGGGCGGGGGGATAAAATGGATACATATGTAATACCCTTTGTAATACTTTAAGCAATAAAAAAAAAAAAAAAAAAAGACAGAATACAAATAATGACATCTTTTTTTAAAGTACTAAAAGAGCCCTAGCCAGTTTGGCTCAGTGGATAGAGCAATGGACTAAAGGGTCCTGGATTCAATTCCAGTCAAGAGCACATAATATATATATTTTTTAATTGATTTCAGAAAGGAAGGGAGAGGGAGAGAGAGATAGAAACATCAATGATGAGAGAATCATTGATCAGCTACCTCCTGCACGCCCCCGATTGGGGATCGAGCCTGAAACCCAGGTACATGCACTTGATCGGAATTGAACCTGGACCCTTCAGTCCGCAGGCCAACGCTCTATCCACTGAGCCAAATCAGCTAGAGCAAAAATATATTTTAAAATAAGATGAAGTACTAAAAGAAAATAATTTTCAATTGCCTTGGCTGAGTGTGGCTCAGTTGGTTGGAGCACTGTCCTATACACCAAAAGATTGTGGGTTCCATTCCCAATCAGGGCACATACCTAGGGGGCAATCCCTAGTTCGGTTGTGTATAGGAAACAACTGATCAATGCTTCTCTCTCACATCAATATTTCTCTCTCCCTCTCTCCCAGCCTTCCTCTCTCCCTCCCACTATTTTTCTCTCTCTCCCTCTTCCTCTCTCTCTGGCTCAATAAAAATATATCCTCAGGGGAGGATGAAAAATAATAATAATAAAAAAATAATAATCAATATAGAATTCTGTATCCAGTGAAAATATTCTTCAAAAAATGAAGTTGAAATGAACTTTTTCACATAATCAAAAGCTGAGAGAGACCATTATCAAAAGACCTGTACTAAAAAAAAAAAAAAGATACCAATCAGAAACCTGAATATATATATAAAGGAGTAAAAGGTGTCTTAGAAAAGATATATATGGGTGACATTATTGAAGAAAATAAGATGGAGCAGAAATCAGGGTATGAAAAAAAGTAGTGAAAATAGATAAAGCCAAATAAAAGAATCTATTAAGTTGGTAAACTTCTAGCTAGACAAAGAAAAAAGGGGGAGAGAGGAGACATTTAATATGAAGAATGATATCACAACAGATCTCAAAGACACTGAGTGAGGGAATAGTATAACTACTTATGTAAATAAATTTAACATCTCGAACAACAAAATTTACCAAACTGACTAAAGGAGAAAGATTCTGAATTATAGCTATTAAAGAAATTGTGTTCATAAGTTAAATACATCCCACAAACAAAATTCTAAGCACAGGAGAAGGTTTAACGTAGATTGGGGAATATTTTCTCTGAATTACCAGCTGAAGACTGGCTGAAGAGGAGACTTTAAAACAAGGAAGGGCAGAACCCACCTGTAGACAGGTAGGAAAGGCAAGGCTGTGTGTGAGAGTGGCTGGCCCAGTTCCCAGGAGTGGCAGGACCAAGGGTGAGGAGGGTTCACCCTGAGGAGAGAGGCCTGGACCCCAGGCTTAGCTCCCCAATCCAGACAACCAGAGCTGGTAACAGCTGCCCATGCAGCAACCAGTACCAGGGCTTTTATCTGCCAGGGAAAGTCTGAGGCTCCTGGAGACAAAGCCACTTTTATTAAAGGGCTGGCACAAAGGATTTTCATTCCTGGCCACTCACCCTAGGTTTCTGGGGAGGGAGTGCAATGCAGAATGGAGTCGCCTGAGGAGACTGGGGTGGAAGGAGTTGGAGAGAATCAATGTGGGGGCGGCTACCGGGACACCTGTGCTGGGTCATGAACCTCCCCCCATATTGCAGCAGCCATTTTCCCTGAGAACTGCAAGCCCCTTCCAACAGGAGAAGCCTGAAGAAAGGCAATAGCCTGCCCCAGAGGATACAGCTCACCCCACCCTAAGGAATTCCCTGGGCTCCTGAGGAGGTAGCAGTCTCAGGTAGATCAATGACTGGCTTTGGGGTAGAGTCATTCCCGCTACATTTCCAGGAACCTGGCTGGCACGTCCCTCTCATGGAGCTGACAAAACTCCTGGCTTCTGGCAGACCCCACCAGCTTGTCTGAGAAGCTCTGTCCTGCCAAGGTCAGGGAAATATTCCAGGACAAACTCAGAAGAGTGGCTCTGGGAAGGGGAACACACTCACCATCTTCCCTGAAATCTGAACATTTGCTGACCCGCCTCAAGACCCTGTGCTACCAAAAAACTGGCCTACGAGCTCATCTTGGCCCCTCCTGTGGGTAGCCAAGCGCTCTGGAAGCAGCCAGAAGCAGTGGATCACTTGAAGCTTTGAACAGGGTGCCGAGAGCCAAACATGGACAGCTTCTAACTGGCTACCAAAAAAGTACTTCCCAGGAGGCCCAAAATCGGCATACAAAACAGCCTTAGACAACATAGAGCAGGAGTCCTCAAACTACGGCCCGCGGGCCACATGCAAACACAAATATTGTATTTGTTCCCATTTTGTTTTTTTACTTCAAAATAAGATATGTGCAGTGTACACAGGAATTTGTTCATAGTTTTTTTTTTTAAACTATAGTCCAGCTCTCCAACGGTCTGAGGGACAGTCAACTGGCCCCCTGTTTAAAAAGTTTGAGGACCACTGACATAGAGGATTCAAAGAGGAATCCTAGAAGGAAGTAAAATCTGCCTAGACAAACTCCACTTGTTTTGTTTTTCTCCCATTAATTCCTTTATTTTTTCCTTTCTATTACTTTGGTATTATTTTTGCTTTTCTCTTTTCTCTCATTTCCTTCATACCTCTTATTTCCCTCTTTCTGATTCTTATTCTATTTTTTCCCTTTTCTTTCTTTTGCTTTATCTTTCTCTGCTTTTTACTTTTTCGTAATTGTTTTCTCTTTCTTTTCTTTTTTACCAATTTCCTTTTCCTATTCCTTATTATTTTTTCTCCCCCTTTTCTTTCATATTTTTATTCACCTTTTCTAGTATTCTTTTTCTTTTTTCTTTTCCCTTTACTATTCCTAGTCTTGTTTTTTTTTTTCTAATTCTCTTTTCTATTGTTTTTGCTATAGTTGTTGGGTTCTTTTGTATGTTTTTGCTTTATATTGTCCTGTCAGCACTGTGCAACAGCTCTCACGCTGTCATCAGTGTTGACCCTCACAGTCAGCCAGCCTGAAAGGAGATTACACCCAGTAACAGGGACAACAACAATCAAGACCCAATTACAAGAGAGCCCAAATAACCCACAAAAGGGTCACTCCTAAAACAACAGCTCAGGAGTTCAAAAGGCAACCCCACAAACACTGATGTCACTGCAGTTCTATCTAATACATAGAAGCAAACACAAAGAGACAACTAAAATGGGGAGATAAAGAAACAACCATCAAATGAAAAAGGAGGAATCTTCAGAGAAAAAAAAAGACCTAAATGAGATGGAGGTAAGTAACTTATCAGACATAGAGTTCAGAGTAATGGTTATAAGTTTGCTCAAGGAACTTAGTGAAAAATACAAGTAATTTCATAGGAATTATATCAGCATAGAAAAAAGGACATAGAAACCATAAATAAAAACCAGCCAGAAATGAAGAATACTATACCTGAAATCAAGAATACTATGGAAGGAATTAAAAACAGTCTGGATAAAGCAGAGGATTGAATCAACAACTTGAAAGTCATGGTAGAAAAAACACTGAGAGCAGCTGAAAGAAAAAAAACCTTTTAAAAACATATATATATATATATATATATATATATATATATATGTCTAATATGCAAATTGTCCCTACAAGAGTTCAACTGGGAGACCAGTCACTTGCTATGACATGTGCTAACCACTAGGGGGTGGCACAGAATGAAGGAAGGCCCTGGCCGGCAGCTGGCAGCTGGGGAAGGGAGGCCTGGCCGGCAGCCGGAAGGCCCCGATCAGCCCTGATTGCTGGCCAGGCCTAGGGACCCTACCTGGGCACGAATTTCATGCATCGGGCCTCTAGTGAGAATATAAGGGAATTATGGACAACATAGAAAGTGACTTTAATACCCCACTAATATCACATGATGAATGTTCCAGACAAAACAATAAATAAGGAAGCAGTGAACTTAAATGACACACTCAATCAGATGAATTCAATTGATATTTGGAAATATTTCATCCCAAGCTGCAGGATATACATTCTTCTCAAGTGCACCTGGAATATTCTCAAAGATAAACCACATATTAGGACACAAAATAAGTCTTTACAAGTTCAAGAAGATTGAAATCATATCAAGCATCTTCTCAGATCACAATGGTATGAAACTAGAAATCAACTACAATAAAAAAAACTCAAAAACATTCTAACACATGGAGGCCAAACGGCATATTATTAAACAATGACTGGATTACCAATGAAATGACGGAAGAAATAAAAACTTCCTGGAAACAAATGAAAATGAACACACAATAGCCCAAAATCTATGGGGCACAGTGAAAGCAGTACTGAGAGGGAAGTTCACAGCACTACAGGCCTACCTTAAGAAACAAGAAAAAGCTCAAATACACGATTAAATACTGTAACTAAAAGAATTAAAAAGAAATCAACAAGAAAATTCTAGAGGAAGTAGAAGGAAGGAAATAGTAAATATCAAAGTGAAATAAATGACATAAAGGCTAAAAAGAAACATACAAAGATCAAATAAAACCAAGAGCTGGTTATTGGAAAAGATAGATAAGATTGGACCTTTAGCCAGACTGCTCAAAAGAGAGAGAGAGAGGACCCACGTAAATAAAATCAGGAATGAAAAAGGTGAAATAACAACTGACACCACAGAAATACAAAGGATTGTAAGAAAATAATATGAATATTTGCATGTCAACAATCCGGACAACCTAGGCAAAATGGACAAATGCCTGGAAATATACAACCCTCCAAAACTCAATGAGAAACCTAAGTAGGCCCATAACTAGTAATGACATTGAAGCAATAATCAAAAAACTCCCAGCAAACGAAAGTCCTGGATTGAATGGATTCACAGTTGAGTTTTACAGAACATTCAAAGAACTAATGACTATCCTCCTCAAACTATTCCAAAAAATTCAAGAGAAGGGAAGACTTCCAAATTCTTTTTACATGGCCAGCATTACCCAGATAAAGACACTACAAAGAAAGAAAAATACAGGCCAATATTCCTGATGAACATAAATGCTAAAAGCCTCAACAAAATACTAGCAATTCGGATTCAGCAATACATTAAAAAGATCATCCCAGCCATCATGGCTCAGTGGTTGAGCATCGACCTATGAACCAGGAGGTCACGGTTCCATTCCCGGTCAGGACACATGCCTGGGTTGCAGGCTCAATCCCCAGTGTGGGGCATGCAGGAGGCAGACAATCAATGATTCTCAGCATTGATGCTTCTCTCTTTCTCTCTCTCTCTCTCTCTCTCTCTCTCTCTCTCCCCCTCTCTCTCTGAAATCAATAAAAATGTATTAATAAAAAAGATTATACACCATAATCAAGTGGGATTTATGGGAATGCAAAGCTGTTACAATATTCATAAATCAATAAATGTGATACATCACATAAACAAAAGGAAGGATAAAATCACATGATCATAGCAATAAATGCAGAAAAAGCATTTCACAAAATCCAACAACCATTTGTTTGTTTTGTTAATCCTCACCCAAGGTTATTTTCTTTCCATTGATATTTAAAGAGAATTGAATGTAAAAGAGGGGGAGAACGAGAGAAACATCGATGAGAGAGACAAATCAATTGGTTGCCTCCTCCACCGCCCTCACCCAGGCCGGGGATCGAACCTAAACATAGGTACATGCCCTTGACCGGGAATTGAACCCACAGCCCTTCAATGCATGGGCCACCACTCTATCCATTAAGCCACACCAGCCAGGGCAGCAGTTTTGATAAAAACTCTCAGGGAAGTGTGAACAGAGGAAACATACCTCCACATAATAAAGGCCATATATGACAAACGTACAGTCAACATCATATTAAATGAGCAAAAACTAAAACCGTTTTCCTTAAGAACAGGAACAAGAGAGGATTGTCACTTTCACCACTCTTATTCAACACAAGTGGTCCGGTGCATGGATTCGTGCACATTGAAAGGAAATGAATTAGAATTCCTGGGGTGGGGCGGTGGTTTGGAGGGCATCTGCAGAGTGAACAGGGGGAGGGGGGAGAGGGCGCGGGGGGGGGGGGGGGAATAAAAAGAAAGAAAACTCATGCTCGGGTATTCTGGCTCAAGGTGCTGGCTCCGGTGCAAAGACTAATGCAGGTGGTCTCGGGTGGTGGCTGGCGGGCAGGACTTGACAAGAGGGGCCAGACAAGCCCTGGAGCCAACCTCCTACGGGCCCTCCCTGGCCAGCCACACCAGGGGTGGTGCCACGGACTGAAGGGCATCTGTGGTCCCTTCGAGTGAAGGAGGAGTTCCTTGGCCTGGTCTGTGGGGATCGGGCCGAAACTGGCTCTCCGATATCCCCCGAGGGGTCCCGGAGTGCAAGAGGGCACTCTGCAAAATTGCTGTCATACAGGGTATAGGACACAAATGCAAGTGTGCAGTAAACCAGATTCAGGGCTGACAGTGCCCCAGGAACAACATAATCCATGGTCCAAGGTGGAATTACGTGGCCCCACGAGGAATCAGGATGCCTCCTCTCTGGTTCAGGGGTGCGTCACCCAAGAACTGCCACTGCCAAGTCACCGCAGCTTGGCAGCTCCTGTGTTT
This sequence comes from Myotis daubentonii, assembly GCF_963259705.1. Lineage (NCBI taxonomy): Eukaryota > Metazoa > Chordata > Mammalia > Chiroptera > Vespertilionidae > Myotis > Myotis daubentonii. Next base: position 5,608,649 of record NC_081855.1, read on the forward strand.
AGCATCTGCCCCTGGTGGCCAATACGCGTCATAGAACCAGCCGGTTGGACAGTCACTTAGCTATATACACACACACACACACACACACACACACACACACACACACACACACACACACTAGGGGCCCGGTGCAAAAAAATTTGTGCACTTGGGGGGGAGGGGGGGGTCCCTCAGCCCGGCCTGTGCCCTCTCGCAGTCTGGGACCCCTCGGGAGATAATGACCTGCTGCCTTAGGCCTGCTCCCGGGTGGCAGAGGGCAGGCCTAATCCCTAGGTGCAGCCCCTGGTCGGGCTCAGAGCAGGGCTGATTGGGAAATTGGGGCACCGCCCCCTGTCATGCACAGAGCAGGGCTGATTGGGAGATTGCGATGCCACCCTCACTCACGCTCAGGGTAGGGCCAATTGGGGGGTTGGGGCACCGCCCCCTGTCACACAGAAGGCAGGGTCGATGGGGAGGTTGCGGCGCCACCCCGTCACACACAGAGCAGGGCCAATCCGGGGGTTGGGGCGCTGCCCCCTGTTACGCACAGAGCAGGGCCCATCAGGGGGTTGGGGAGCTCCCCCCTGTCACACACAGAGCAGGGCTCATCAGGGGGTTGGGGAGCTCCCCCCTGTCACGCACAGAGCAGGGCGGATCAGGGGGTTGGGGCGCCGCCTTCTATCACCCACAGAGCAGGGCCGATCAGGGGGTTGGGGCGCCGCCACTCTCACACTCAGAGCAGGGCCAATGGGGAGGTTATGGCGTTACCCTGTCACACACAGAGCATGGTCCATGAGGTGGGAGGGTTGGGGCGCCGCACCCTGTCACACACAGAGCCGCAGGGCGATCAGGAGGTTGGGGAGCTCCACCCTATCAGGCACAAAGCAGGGCCGATCAGGGGGTTGGGGCACCTTCCCGTCACAAACAGAGCAGGGCCGATAGGGAGGTTGTGGCCCCGCCCCTTGTCACACACAGAGCCGCAGGGCGATCAGGGGGTTTGGGCGCTGCCCCCTGTCATGCTGATCCCGGCCCGGGAGACCTCGCGGCTCCGCTGATCCCGGTGCTGGGAGGCATATTACCCTTTTACTATATAGAATAGAGGCCTGGTGCGTGGGTAGGGGCTGGCTGGTTTGCCCTGAAGGGTGTCCCGGATCATGGTGGGGGTCCCCACTGGGGTGCCTGGCCAGCCTGGATGAGGGGATGATGGCTGTTTGCAGCTGGTCACACACCCTTCAGAGTGGGGGTCCCCACTGGGGTGCCTGGCCAGTCTGGGTGAGGGGCTGAGGGCTGTTTTCAGGCTGGGACTGAAGCTCCCAACTGCTCCTTTTTTTCTTTTTTTTCTTTTTTATTCTGAGCCAGGTTTAGCTCTGAGGCTCCAGCTCTTAGGCCTCCGCTCCTGAAAGCAGGTATCTGGTATGTTTAGGATCTACAATCGAAACTCTGTATCAACTCCAGGTCTGAGATCCCAGCTAGCTGAAAGCTGGTTTCTGGGGTTTTGTTTAGCTTCTATTTTTGTAACTATGTTTCAAACTGCCAGCTCAGAGACCTGCAGCGGCTGGCGGGGAACGTTGCAGTCCTCCGTCACTGAAGCAAGCAAGCCTCATGTTAGTTTCAAGCTGCCTGGCTGCCGGCCGCCATCTTGGCTGGCAGGTAATTTGCATACCGCCCCGATTAGCCAATGGGAAGGGTAGCGGTCGTACGCCAATTACCATGTTTCTCTAATATATATATATATATATATATACACACACACACATATACACACACACACTAGAGGCCCGGTGCATGAAATTCGTGCACGGGTAGGGTCCCTAGGCCTGGCCAGCAATCAGGGCTGATCTGCGGGACGACCAGAGGGCCACACTGGCACCCACCTTGACTGGCCTGGCACGGCCTGCTCATCAGCCCAGCCGCGCCCCCGCTCCCCCCCACTGCCAGTCGCCTCTCTCTTGGGGGTGACTGGTGGCGCACTACCCGCTCGCCAGCCCCACCCCCCACCACCACTGCTGGTCAGGGCCTGAGGGCTGTGGGCAGTTCCTGCATTGAGCAACTGCCCCCTGGTGGTCAGTGCACATCATAGCGACTGGTCGATTTGAATATTAGGCTTTTATTATATAGGATAGATATAGATATAGATTAGATACAGATATAGATATAGATATGGGCATATAGTTATAGATATATAGAGATAGTACTGGAAATCTTAGCCATAGCAACCAGACAAGAAAAAAATCAAAAGCATCCAAATTGAAAAGAAGAAAGTAAAACTCATTATTCACAGATGATATGAAACTGTACACAGAAAAGCCTAAAGACTCTATCAAAAAACTACTAGATTTAATAAATAAACTTGGCAAAATAGTAGGATACAAAACTTAACATGCAGAAATTGATGGCATTTTTGTATACCAATAATAAACTCTCACAAAGAGAAAGTAAAGAAAAAAAAATTCCTATTTATCACTGCAACAACAACAAAAATAAGATAGCTGAGAATAAACTTGCCGAAACCGGTTTGGCTCAGTGGATAGAGCGTCGGCCTGCAGACTCAAGGGTCCCAGGTTCGATTCCGGTGAAGGGCATGTACCTGGGTTGCAGGCATATCCCCAGTAGGGGGTGTGCAGGAGGCAGCTGATCGATGTTTCTCTCTCATCGATGTTTCTAACTCTCTATCTCTCTCCCTTCCTCTCTGTAAAAAATCAATAAAATATATTTTAAAAAAAAGAATAAACTTAACAAATGAGGTAAAAAAAAACAAAAAACTGTTTTAAAAAAAACTATAGGACGTTAAAAAAAGAAATAGAAGAAAATACAAAACACTGGTAGCATATATTGTATTTATGGATTAAAAGAATTAACATCATCAAAATGACCGTACTACCCAAAGCAATCTATAGATTCAACGCAATTCCTATTAAAATACCAACAGCATATTTCACAGATCTAGGACAAACATTCCAAAAATTTATATGGAACAAAAAAAGGCCCTGAATAGCCCCAGCAATCTTGAGAAAGAAGAACAAAGTGGGAGGAATCACAATCCTGGATACCAAACTATTTTAAAAAGCCATTCTAATCAAGACAGCCTGTACTGGCACAAAAACAGGCATATAGATCAAGGGAACAGAACAGAGACCCCAGAAATCAACCTACGCCATTATGGTCAGTTAGTGTTTGACAAAGGAGGCAAGAGTATACAAAGGAATAAAGACAGTCTCATCAAGGAATGGTGCTGGGAAAACTAGACAGGTCCATGCAAAAAAAAAAAAAAAGAAAGAAAGAAAGAAACACCACCACCAAATGACACCATACACAGGAATAAACTCAAAATGGATTAAGGATCTATATCAAGTGGTTCTCAACCATCCTAACGGCGCGACCCTTTAATACAGTTCCTCATGTTGTGGTGACCTCCAACCATAAAATTATTTTCGTTGCTACTTCGTAACTGTAATTATGCTACTGTTATGAATTGTAATGTAAATATGATATGCAAGATGTATTTTCATTGTTACAAATTGAACATATTTAAAGCATAGTGATTAATCACAAAAACAATATGTAATTATATATGTTTTCCGATGGTCTTAGGTGACCCCTGTGAAAGGGTCGTTCGACCCCCAAAGGGGTTGCGACCCACAGGTTGAGAACCACTGATCTATCAACACTAATAAAAGAGAAAAATGGTAATTGGCGTACGAGCTACCCTTTTCATTGGCTAATCAGGGCTATATGCAAATTAACTGCCAACTAAGATTGGCAGTTAACTGCCAACTAAGATTGGCAGTTAACTGCCAACAAGATGGCGGTTAACTGCCAACAAGATGGCGGTTAATTTGCATATGTAGGCACAATGCAGGGAGGCAAAAGGGAAAGCAGGAAGAAGCCCCCTGCCACTCACAGTGATCGGAAACCCAGGGGGGAGCTAAGAGCTGGGGGGCAGGGCAGGCCCCCCCAGCCATGATCGGAGAATCAGGTGCCTTTTCCGCCCTGGCCAGTGATAGCAGGAAGTAGGGGTGGAGCCAGCGATGGGAGCTGGGCACGGTCGAAGCTGGCAGTCCCAGGAGCTAGGGGTCCCTTGCCTGGGCCTAAAGCGAAGCCCACGATCGTGGGGCCGCTGCAGCTGCGGGTCCCCGCTGCCCGGGCCGGACGCCTCAACCAGAGGTGTCCTGCAGGGGCAGGGGCGGAGCCCGCGCGATTGCGGCACCCCCTGCTGCCACTGCAGGTCCCCGCTGCCTGGGCCGGATGCCTAGGCCAGAGGCGTCAGGCCTGGGCAAGGGTCCGATCCTGGGATTGGAGGGTGATGGGGGTCAACGCCTGAGGGCTCCCAGTATGTGAGAGGGGGCAGGCTGGGCTGAGGGACACTCCCCTCCACACACACGCAGTGCACAAATTTCGTGCACTGGGCCCCTAGTATATATATATAAAAGCCAGCAACTGGAATGCCGGAATGACAGCAACGCCAGAATGACCAGAACAATTGTTCACTAGGATGCCCACTGCGGCCGGCCAGCCTCCTGCGGCTCATTCCCCCATCGGCCCCACCCCCAATCACCCCCCCCATTGGCCCACACCCTCCCCCTATTTGGCCCTGCCCCCGATCAGCCCCCCACCCCGATCAGGGACAGGGCCGGCTGTCCAACCTCCCACATCCCCTCCCGCCGCCGGCCTGGCTCAAATCAGCCCCCATGAGGGCAGGTCAGCCGGACCCCACCCGTGCATGAATTCATGCACCAGGCCTCTAGTTTAAATATAAGTCGCAACACCATAAAAATCCCAGAAGAAAACATAGGCAGTAAAATCTCAAACTTCTTAAGTAGCAGAATTTTCACAGATACATCTCCTAGGGCAAGAGAAACAAAGGAAAAAATAAGCAAATGGAACTACATACATCAAACTAACAAGCTTCTGTACAGCAAAAGAAACAATGAACAAAATGAAAGGGAACCCACTATATGGGAGAACATATTCACCAGTGATATATCTAGTAAGCGGTTAATTTCTAAAATATGTAAAAAACTCAAATCAACAAAAGACAAACAATCAAAATGAAAAATGGAAAGGACCAGACTTAACACTTCTCCAAAGAGGACATACAGATAGCTAAGAGACATATGAAAACAATGCTCAAGGTCACTAATCGTTAGAAAGATGCAAATTAAAACTACAATGAGGTTATCTCCCTACACCTGCCAGAAAGGCCACCATCAATCTATGTATATAAAAGCCTAACAACCAGCCGACTGGCCAATTGTTCGACTGGTAACTATGATGCACACTGACCACCAGGGGACAGACATTCAATGCACAAGCATAGAAACATGGAACAGACTGATGAATCTCACAGGGAGGGGGGGAAGGGGGAGGATGGGAAGAGATAACCAAAGATATGCCCAGTGCACGTATTCATGCACCAGTGGAGTCCCTCGGCAGGGCCTGTGGGGATCAGGCCGAAACTGGCAGTCTAACATCCCCTGAAGCATCTCGGATTGCGAGAGGGCACAGGCTTCTCCCATTTGAATCCATGTACTGTGCCTCTAGTAAATCAGTAAACAAGTGTTGGCAAGGATGTGAAGAAAAGGGAACCCTAGTACACTGCTGATGGGAATGCAAACTGGTGCAGCCACTTTGGAAACCGTATGGAGTTTCCTCATAAAATTAAAACTGAAACTAACATTTGACGCAGTGATCCCACTTGTAGGAATATATCCTAAGAATCCCAAAATACCAATCAGAAAGAATATATGCACCCCTATGTTGAAAGCAGTATTATCCTATATAATAAAGAGGTAATATGCAAATTAACCCTCTTACCTTCATAAGATGGCTGCCTACGACCAGGCTGGCAGGCGGGTTAGTTAGGGATGACCAAAAAACTGAACAAACAGGCCAGCAGGGGGCTTAGTGAGGGACAGCCAAAAGACTGAACAAGCAGGCTGCGTGTGGCAACCAGGCCAGCATGAGGGTTAGTGAGGGATGACCAAACAACTGAACAGCAGGCTGCGTGGGCCGACCAGGCCAGTGAAAAGGCTGTGAGGGGTGACTGGGCTGGCGGGGTGGGTGGGCAGTTGAGGCGACCAGGCCAGCAGGGGGGCAGTTGGGGGCAACCCAGCTGGCAGAGGGGGGGCAGTTGGGGCAACCAGTACAGCAGCAGGGGCAGTAAGAGGTGACCAGCCAGTGGGGAAGGAGGCAGTTAGGGGCAACCAGACCGGTGGAGGGGTGCAGTTGGGGGCAACCAGGCCAGCAGAGAGGGGCAATAAGAAGTGACTAGGCCGGTGTGGGAGGCAGTAAGGGGTGACCAGTCCGGCAGGGGTGGGGAAGCAGCTAGGAGCAACCAGGCCGGTAGGGAGGGGGTAGTTGGCAGTGACCTGGTTGGCAGCAAGGGGTAGTTAGGGGCGACCAGACCAGCAGGGGGGGAAGTTAGGGGTGATCAAGCCGGCACATAGAGGCAGTGAGGGGTGATCAGGCAGGCAGGCAGGTGAGTGATTAGGAGCCAGCAGTCCAGGATTGTAAGAGGGTTGTCCGACTGCCGGTTTAGGTCCAATCCCTGGGATTGGGCCTAAACCAGCAGTGAGACATCCTCCAAGGAGTCGCACATTGGAGAGAGTGTAGGCTGGGCTGAGGGGACCCCTCTCCCCGTGCACGAATTTTGTGCACTGGGCCTCTAGTTTACAATAACTAAGATCTAGAACCAGCCCAAGTGCCCATCACTACATGAATGGGTAAAAAGCTGTGGTACAGCCCTAACCGGTTTGGCTCAGTGGATGGAGCGTTGGCCTGTGGACTCAAGGATCCCAGGTTCGATTCCGGTCAAGGGCATGTACCTTGGTTGCAGGCACATCCCCAGTAGGGGGTGTGCAGGAGGTAGCTGATTGATGTTTCTCTCTGATCGATGTTTCTAACTCTCTATCCCTCTCCCTTCCTCTCTGTAAAAAAATCAATAACATATATTAAAAAAAAAAAAGCTGTGGTACATTTTCACATGGAATAATATGAAGCAGTGAAAAAGAAGCTTCTCTTACTCTTTGAGACAGCATGGCGGGAGTATTATGCTAAGCAAAATGAGCTAATCAGAGAAAGATAAGTATCACATGATCTCACTCATATGTGGAATAAAATGAACAAAATAAACTGATAAACAAAGCAGATCCAGAGACACTGAAACATGCAACCATATGACATATTTCAGAGGGGGGCAGGGGCGTTCACCTAAGAACTTATATGCATATTCCATGGACAGACAATAATGTGGGGAAGGCCTGGGGAAGGGTCAACAGAGGGGGAAAAAGGGAGAGACATCTGTAATATTTTCAACAATAAATTCTTTTTAAAAAGCTGTTGTGTCCCAGCCAGTGTGGGTCAGTGGTTGAGCATCGACCTGTGAGTCAGGAGGTCACAATTCGATTCCTGGTCAGGGCACATGTCTGGGTTGCAGGCTCTATTCCTAATGTGGAGCATGCAGGAGGCAGCAGATCAATGACTCACTCTCATCATTGATGTTTCTATCTTTCTCTTCTCTCCCTTCCTCTCTGAAATCAATAAAAATGTATTTATTTTTTAAAAAGCTGCTGTACATTTGCACAATGGAATACTATGTGGCTGTAAAAAGGATTTCTTATCCTTTGCAACAGCATGGTTGGACCTGGAGATTACTATGCTAAGTGAATTAAGGCAGTCTGAGAAAGACAAATATTACATGATCTCACTTATATGTGGAATCTAATGAACAAAATGAATGGACAAACAAAACAGACTTACAGACCTCAGAGAGAAGGGAGGTGGGGAGGAGGTGGGTGGAAAGAGATTAACCAAAGAACTTATATGCACATATGCATAGCCCATGGACACACACAAATGTGTAGTAAAGGCCTAAGGTGGGGGTGGGGTCTGGGTGGAAGGGGACAAATGGGGGAAGACAGGAGACATATGTAATACTGTCAACAATAAAAACAAATTTTAAAAAAGAAAGAAAATTCTAAGCCCCAATGGCTTCACTGACAAATTCTATCAAACATATAAGAACGAAAAAAGTATCAATCCTACACAAACTCTTTAAGAAAATACAGGAGGAGTGAATACTTCCCAAATTAACAACACTTTCTTATTGTTATTGTTAATACTTACCCAAGGATATTTTTCCATTGATTTTTAGAGAGAGTGTAAGGGAAGGGGGGAGACAGAAAGAGAGAAACATCGATGTGAGAGAGACACATCGATTGGTTGCCTCCTGTATGTGCCCCGCGCCAGGGCGAGAGGATTGAGCCTGCAACTGAGGTACTTGCCCTTGACCAGAATCGAACCTGTGACCCTTCAGTCCGAGGGCTGACACTCTATCCACTGAGCCAAACCAGTTAGGGCTTAACAACATTCTTAATGGTGAAAGACTGAATATTTTCCTCTTAAGATCAGAAACAAGGCAAGAATGTCCACTCTCCCCCTTCTATTCAACACTGTACTAGATATTCTAACCAGTGCAATAAGGCCAAAAGAGAAAAGGCATCCAAGTTGGAAAGGTAAAAGCAAAACTGTCTTTATTCTCAGATTACAAGATCTTCTACATAGAAAATTCCATGAAATCTATAAAAAAACAACTAGAAGTAACAAATAATTTTCAGAATATAAAATCAATAAATGTCATAGCAACAAACAACTGAATTTTTTTAAAAAAAATACCATTTACAATAGCATAAAAAATACGAATTATTTAGAAATAAATTTGATAAAAGATATGTATCTGTATACTGAAAACTATAAAACATTACTGAGAAAAATTAATGAAGACCTAAATAAGTGGAGAGATTTCCCACGTTCATGGAACAGAAGACTCAAAGTTGTTAAAACGTCAATTCTCTCTAAAATAAATCTCTAGATTCAATAAAGCTCCAATCAAAAATCTCAGAAATATTTTTGTAGAAATTGACAAGCTGATTCTAAAATGTATACAGAAATGCTAGGGATCTAGAATATTAAAAACAACAATTAAGGAAGGAATCACACCATTTAATTTCAACTTATAAAGCTACTAGAGACCCGGTGCACGAAATTCGCCTGTCTACCTGCCTGATCGCCCCTAACCACTCTGCCTGCCTGCCTGATGCCCCTAATTGCTCGCCTGCCTGCCTGATCGCCCCTAACTGCTCGTCTGCCTGCTTGATTGCCCCTAACCACTCGTCTGCTTGCCTGATCGCCCCTAACTGCTTACCTGCCTGCCTGATCACCCCTAACCACTTGCCTGCCTGTCTGATCACTCCTAACTGCCTCTGCCTGCCTGCCTGATCGCCCCTAAACACTCTGCCTGCCTGCCTGCCTGATCGCCTGTAACCACTCACCTGTCTGCCTGATCGCCCCTAACCACTCTGCCTGCCTGCCTGCCTGCCTGATCACCCATAACCACTCTGCCTGTCTGCCTGACCGCCCCTACCCACTCTTCCTGCCTGCCTGATCGCCCCGAACCAGTCACCTGCCTGCCTGATCGCCTCTAACCACTCTGCATGGCTGCCTGATTGCCCCCAACCGCCCCTGCCTCAGCCCCTGCTGTGGTGACTTAGTCCAGAAGGACATCCAGAAGGTCATTCAGCTGTCCAGTCTAATATTACGCTTTTATTATTATAGATAATAATCAAGACCATGTGAAGTACTTTAATAAAGATTAAGTGTTTGTGTACCTAGAATAGCACACCATGTGCAGTAAAGATAGACAAATTATATCAATGGAACAGAAGAAACAGAAATAGACTTACATATATATATGGTCAATTAATTTGTAAAAAAAGTACCAAAGCAAATCATTGGGGAAAGAATAATCTTTTCAATAAATAGTTTCTAGAACAACTTAATACTCAATATGCAAAACAACCCTTAACGCACACCACAAAATTTTAATTCAAAATAGGTCAGACTTAAATGTAAAATCCACATAGAAAAATCTTAATGACCTTGAGTTTCTGAAAAACTGCTTAAATATGACACAAAAAGTAAGAAATGTAAAAGACAAAACTAATACACTGGATTTCATTAAACACACACACACACACACACACACACACACACACACACACACATTTTCCAAAGGATAGTATTAGTAAGGTAAATTCTTTTTTTTAAATATGTTTTTATTGATTTCAGACAGGAAGGGAGAGGGAAAGAAAGATAGAAACATCAATGATGAGAGAGAATCATTGATAGGCTGTCTCCTGCATCCCCCCTACTGGGGATCAAGCCTACAACCCAGGCATGTGTCCTTGACAGGAACCGTATCCGGGACCCTTCAGTCCACAGGCCGACGCTCTATCCACTGAACCAAACCAGCTAGGGCTCTTTATATAATCTAAATACAACAAACACATAGATCCAAAATGATTTTATTTGTAATAACCAAAAACTGGAATAGGTAACTAGATAAACAATTTGTGATATATCCATACCCAATCAAGTAATAAAAAAAAAAAAGCTAACTATTAAGATATGCCAAAACATAACTAAATTTCAAAAATATTAGGGAAGTTCACATGAAACTTAAGACAAATATAATCTATTATGACAGACAGCAGATCAGTGGTTTCCTGTGAGCTAAGGTTTGTGGGAAGTTGGGAAGGAGCCCTGACCTGGATGGGAAAAAAGGGAACTTTCAGAGGTGACAGAAATGTTCTGTATCTTCACTTTGGTGGCGTTTTATGGGTGTATAAATCTGTCAAAATGTACACATATATTTAAATTTTATTATATACTAGGGGCCTGGTGCATGAAATTCATGCACTGGGTGGGGGGGGGGGGTGTCCCTCAGCCCAGCCTGCCCCCTCTCACATACTGGGAGCCTTCAGGCGTTGACCCCCATCACCCTCCAATCGCAGGATCGGCCCCTTGCCCAGGCCTGACGCCTCTGACAATGGTGTCAGGCCTGGGCAGGGGACCCTCATTTCCCCCCATCACTGGTTCTGCCCCCAGCCCCCTCCGATTGCTGGCTCTGCCCCTTGCCCAGGCCTGATGCCTCGGCCAGAGGCGTAGACCCCCATCACCCTCCGATCGCCTGATCGGCCCCTTGCCCAGGCCTGACGCCTCCGCCAGAGGTGTCAGGCTTGGACAGGGGACCCCCATCTCCCCCCATCACTGGCTCTGACCCCCGCCCAGGCCTGAGGCCTCTGGCCCAGGAATCATGCCTGGGCAGGGGACCCCTATCTCCCTCTGATCGCTTGCTCCACCCCCCGCCCAAGCCTGACGCCTTTGACCCAGGCTTCAGGCCTGGGCAAGGGGACCATCATATCCCCCCAATCCCCGGCTCCGCCCCCCACCCAGGCCTGATGCCTCTGGCCCAGGCAGGGGACCCCCAGCCCTCCGCCCAGGCCTGATGCCTTGGCCAGAGGAGTTGACCCTCATCACCCTCCAATCACCAATCACCGGATCGGCCCCTTGACCAGGCCTGAGGCCTCCGGCAGAGGTGTCAGACCTGGGCAGGGGATCCCCAGCTCCCCGCGGTTGCAGGCTCCGCCCCTGCCCAGGCCTAACGCCTCTGGCCGAGGCATTAGGCCTGGGCAGGGGACTCCCAGCTCCCCGCGATCTCCCGCCCTGCCCCTGCCCAGGCCTAACGCCTCTGGCCGAGGCATTAGGCCTGGGCAGGGGACCCCCAGCTCCCCGCAGTTGCAGGTTCCGCCCCTGCCCAGGCCTAACGCCTCTGGCCAAGGCGTCCGGCCTGGGCAGCGGGGATCCGCAGCGGCAGCAGGGGGCACCGCGATTGCGCGGGCTCCGCCCCTGCCCCTGCAGGACACCTCTGGCTGAGGCGTCTGTCTCGGGCAGCGGGGACCGCAGCTGCAGCGGCCCTGCGATCGTGGGCTCCGCTTTAGGCCCAGGCAAGGGACCCCTAGCTCCCGGGACTGCCAGCTTCGACCGTGCCCAGCTCCCATCGCTGGCTCCACCCCTACTTCCTGCTATCACTGGCCAGGGCGGCAAAGGCGCCTGATTCTCCGATCATGGCCGGGGGGCAGGGCAAAGGTGGCCCCAGGGCCGCCTTTGCCCTGCCCCTCCACCTCTTAGCTCCCCCCTGGGTTTCCGATCACTGTCAGTGGCAGGGGGCTTCTTCCTGCTTTCCCTTTCGCCTCCCTGCATTGTGCCTACATATGCAAATTAGCCACCATCTTTGTTGGCAGTTAACTGCCATCTTAGTTGGCAGTTAATTTGCATATAGCCCTGATTAGCCAATGAGAAGGGTAGCGCCGTATGCCAATTACCATTTTTCTCTTTTATTAGTGTAGATAAACTAAACCTCAAAGATACTTTTTTTAAAAAAGGCAACAATAATCTAGGAAATTAATCATCAGATGACTAACTAACACTGGGCGGAGGGAGGGACATGCAACCAAATTTCAACATCCAATCATGATAAGAATTCTCAACCTACAAAGCAACATCTTCGACCAAAAAAAAAAACATCTACAAAAATGTGCTAATATTATACTTAATGGTGGAAGACTGAATGCTTCCCTAAACAGAAAAAAGATAAGAATGTCCTTTCTCACTCTGTAAGTATAACCACACTTCAAAGGAGTTCTCAGTCGTACCCAGTAATAATCAACTATATTTTGCTGGTAAATTGTTTTCTTTTTCTTTGACCATTTCATTACCTCCCTTCCATTTTTCTTCAAACCTCTTAAATCCCTGTACCTGGCCCACTCTGAGATAATCATTTCTTTTCACATTTTATTTTTCACAAGGTAAATCAATAATACAAACTCTTTCATCTTCCTACCATCAAATCTCTCAAGAAGGGAGAGGCCCTATCCTGGCCATCACTCAAAAAAGGCCATGTTATCTGGCCAGCTTAATACTCAACCAACCTTGGAGCACAAACATAGGCCTTAACCTAGAAACTCTAGGTAACTAATAAACTAATATTTTATCAATATATCCTACAATCAATCACAACAAATCCTACAACAAAACCCTACATGGTCACTCTGTCATAAATCTGTCATAAAGCCATAGTAAGAAGCCAAAGATAATTAATCCCCAACTTTTAGTTCTCCATCTTTGAGAATGGTTCTTGCCATTAAAAAAAAGTGTACACACACACACACACACACACACACACACACACACAGGGGTTGGCAAAAGTAGGTCTACAGTTATGAGTACACAAAACAGTTTACTCTCATATTATTATTTACTACTAGAGGCCCGGTACATGAATTCATGCATGGATGGAGTCCCTCAGGGTGGCCTGCGGAGATCAGGCCCCAGCTGGCACCCTCAGCCTTGCAGCCCCGCAGCCCCACCTGGCACCCCGCCTTGGCCTGGCGCTGCCTGTTCACCTGCCCCACCATCCTGCCCCAGTCCCGCTCTTGTCAGGGCCCATCAGGGCCGGCAGCACCTTCACTGCCGCCTGCTGCCAGCGCCACATCGCCGACGCCCACCATGTTTTGCACTGATCTCCAGTGGTCGGCACACATCATAGCGAGCAGTTGAACGACCGCCCGAGGAGACAATTTGCATACTAGGCTTTTATTATGTAGGATTATATTATTTATTTGTATTACATCTGTAAGCCTACTTTTGCAAACCCCTGTATATGTATAACAACTACATTTGGTTTCTGACCAACAAATATAGGAAAAGTAAAAGAAAAACACAAAATACATATGCAATTTACACAATATTTGTTCCTTACCTGCTGGTGCCGGGTGCTGGGAAAGGTGTACTGAACAGAGTGGGAAGGATAACGGCTTTGTTCTGTGCTGAATGCTCCTTGGTTGGGAGGATAACCTGAACTTGACATTATCAGTAAAGAAGTCCTCACGAGGCTGTGAGATCAAATCCAACAAACAATCATGTTTCTAGGAAACCACCTAAATAGAATGGGAAAAAATAGAACTGATAAGAACTAAAGCACCAGGTGTACTTCTAATAAATTATAACTATAGCTACATAAATAAAACCACAATTACCAGTAAAAGGTTTCTCTTGTGTATTTACTTAATATAATATAAATTATTGACATTTAAAAATATTAATAAGTCTTTATTTCCCTTTACACTTAAAGGTTACTTAACATACCACAAATAATACCAGCAGCTGTATAAAGTAAAAACATGGGATTGGCACAGAGCAACTGCTCAGTAAATACCTTTCTTTCTATAAAAGTCTGAGAAACAGATATTATATATTACAAAAACAAAAATCCATGATTGTGAACTTTGAGGTGGTAAAAAAGTCACCTGTTAAAAAGATTCGAGAGTATTTACAAGATAGGCACTTGTGCAGAGGAAATATTGCTCTTGTTAAATAATTCTGTGTCAAAATGATAAGCTAAGAAGGCACTAATAGGAAAACTTTCAAGAAAGAACAAAGAGAGACTACCACGTCAAAGAAGAAAACTGCCAATATTCGTGAAAATTAGAATTCTGGAAAAACTTGCATCTGCCACCATGACCTTGACAATTTCCCCACATTTGAAGACTTTTCTGACAAGACTGGTGGTGATATTAAGTGTGAGTTTTTTTAATATTACATAATAAAATATTCCAACATTAGAAATATCTACATTAACTGAATGAATCAATATTTTCCAACTAATACCGAATGTTACAAAATTATGCATGAATAGTTATTTAAAGCACAAGATATTTTACCACAATTAAATACATGACAAACCAGTAAATGTTTAGTGTAATAGAATATGAAAGACTCATTGATATGGTTTCAGATTCTACACAGCAACTAACCTTTAAAAAATACCACTTTTTTGGTTTAGGTTGGTATTGAAGAATAGCCACAATTATCTTTAAAAGCTATTAAAATGCCCCTCCCTTTTCCAAGTACATATCTGTGTGAGGTTAGCTTTTCTTCATAAACTTCAATCAAAACAACATACCACAAGACCGATGTAAAAGCAGATATGAGTATCAAGCTATCTTCTAAGCCAGATATTAAAGAGGTTTGCAAAAATGTAAAATAATGTCACTCTTCTCAACAAATTTTAATTTTAGAAAATAGTTGTCATAAACATGTTATATATATTAACATTAAATGTGTTTATATTATTCCTAAATGAATAAATATCTTTAAAGTTTCCCCATTTTAATATCGAATGTGGTAAATATCAACATATATAACCCACATAAACAAAAGCTCCTTAGAGCTCTAAATTTTTAAGAGTGTAAATGAGTCTTGAGACCAACATGTTTGATGACCACTGGCCCGGAGAATTAGGTCAATCTTTAGTGTCCTATACAGGTTGTTCACACCCACGTCCATGTATACACACTCCTTCTAGAGAACCTGCCCCTAGTTTAGGTGTGGTTTTGACACCATGTTTGTACCAAGTGAACTACCCTATTGGACCAGGGATATACCAATCAGATCCCTCTTCAGAAATTTGGAATTGAGAACATGAGCTACAGGTACCTGAGTTGCAAAGTGGCCACAGCAAGAGTCAAGATGAGCCACATATTTTGTGCCACCGAAGTTAACAGAGGAAGTAGAGAACACCAACCTAGACAAAGACTAGAGTAGACATGCATAGAGAAGTAGAGCCAAGAGAATTTGCAAGCCCCTAAGACACAGCAGCAGTTGCCTTGGCTCCTGACTCTCAGCTCCAGGGTCCGTCCCCACAGAAGACCACTGTACTTCTTTCCTGTCCTTGGATACCTGTTAAACTGAACTAAAGGGTGTCCCAAAATTCACGCAAGAAGTAATTTTGATAGAAAACACAGGTTTATAATTAAAAATTGTAAATTTTTTATTGATTCATAAAGTATACAATATAGGGTTATGTATGGAATAGCATATCGGGTAAATGGCCTCCACAGCTTTGCTGGCACATACACAAATGGATTATGGAACAACAACAAGTGGATGCTGATTTTTCGAACAAAATCATCTTTAGCGATGAGGCTCATTTTCATCTTGATGGCTTGGTTAATCGACAAAATTGTCCCATTTGGGGTTCAGAAAATCCACGAGTGATTGTTGAGAAACAAATGCATCCACAATGTGTCACTGTTTGGTGCAGATTTTGGGCTGGAGGCATCATTGGACTATTCTTCGAAAATGTGGCTGCTCAGGCAATAACAGTTAATGGTGCTCGCTATCGCGACATGATAATCCAGTTTTTTGTGCCTAAATTGCAAGATATGGATGTGGACGATATGTGGTTTCAACAAGACGGTGCCACATGCCATACAGCCTGAGAAACAATTCAATTACTGCATGAGTCATTTCCTGGTCATGTAATTTCCCGTTTTGGTGATCAGAATTGGCCACCCAGATCATGCAATTTAATGCCGCTGGACTTTTTTCTTTGGGGTTCTTTGAAGTCTAAGGTTTATGACAACAAGCCCACGACCACCCACGCCTTGAAGGAGGAAATTGAGCGCTGTAGCAACAAAATTCAGCCAAATTTATGCAAAACGGTCATGGAAAATTTCAACAAAAGAGTGCGTATGTGTCAGAAAAGCCGTAGAGGCCATTTACTCGATATGCTATTCCATACATAACCCTATACTGTATACTTTATGAATCAATTAAAAATTTACAATTTTTAATTATAAACCTGTGTTTTCTATCAAAATTACTTCTTGAGTGAATTTTGGGACACCCTTTACATGGTCTTACACTAAGTCCTTCTTTACTAAATATAAGTGAGTAGGTTTTTATTTCTCATAATTCTAAGATCTCAAGTTAAGTCTTAAAATAACTATATAGACCTTGGAAACAACCCAAGTATCATTTCCATCAACTGATGATGAATAAATAAAATCAGGTATACCCATACAAGGGAATATTATTCTGCCATAAAAACGAATGGCCCTGGACGACATAGGTCAGTGGTTAGAGTATCAGCCCACACACAGAATAGTCATGAGTTCAATTCCTGGTCAAGGGCTCGTACCTGGGTTGCAAGTTCATCCCTGCCCTGGTCTCTGGCAAATTTGGGAGGCAACCAGTCAATGTATCTCTCTCACATCAATGTCTCTCTCTGTCTGTGTCTTTCTCTCCCCCCTACCTTCCACTCTCTAAAAATAAAAAAAAGAATTAAGTATTGACACCTGCAATAACTTGGATGAATCCTGAAAACATTATGCTAAGTAAAAATAGCCAATCATAAAAGTATACATTTTGTATGTTTCCTTTCATATGAAAGTCCAAAATAGTCAAAATAGTGATAGAAAGTGGATTAGTGGCTGCTTAGGGATGGTGGGATGTGGATGAAGGAATACAAGATGAAAGCTCAAGTCTCTAGGATTTCTATTGTGTTTTTTTTCACTGTGGTGAAATACACTTAACATATGATTACCATTTTAGCCATTTTGTTTTATTTTTTGTTAATCCTCACCCAAAGATATTTTTCCATTGATTTTTAGAGAGAGTGGAAGAGAGAAGGAAAGACAGAAACTTTGATGTGAGAGAAACACATCGATTGGTTGCCTCCTGCACGAGCCCCGACCAGGGCCCGGGCCGGGGAGGAGCCTGCAACCCTTGGCCGGAATCAAACCTTTGGTCCATAGGCTGATGCTCTAACCACTGAGCAAAACTGGCTAGGGCCATTTTAGCCATTTTTAAGTGTACATTTCTGTAGCTCTATGTACATTCATATTACTGTGCATAATTCATATTACTAGCATTACCATCTATTTCCAGAACTTTTTATCTTCCCCAACTGAAACTCTAAACCGATTAAACACTAACTCCCAATTCCTCCTCCCTCTGGTAACCACCATTCTACTCTCTGCCTCTATGAATTTGTCTATAATAATAAAAGGGTAATATGCTAATTAGGGCAGACCTCTTCCAGACGTCCATCCAGACAAAGCCACAGTGGCTGCGACGCCTGGAGCTCAGGCCTCCCAGCCACCACAGCTGGCAGTGGCAGCAGCAGCGGGATAATGGGAGCAGCACCTTCCCCTGATCAGCCCGGTCACCTCCCGCAGAGGTTGTTAGTAGGACATCCCCTGAGGGCTCCCAGACTGTGAGAGGGGGCGACCGGGCTGAGGGACAACCCCCCTCAGTGCATGAATTGTCATGCACCACTTCCTCATATAAGTGGAATCATACAGTACTTGTTATTTTGTGACTGGATTATTTCACTTAGCATATCTTCAAGCCGTATCCATATAATAATATTATATCAAACTTATTCCGTTTTTTAAGGCTAAATAATATTCTCTGTATTGGGATTCCTTTTTGAGGTGGTGAAAATGTTCTAAAATTGACTGTAGCAATGCTTTTACACACCTCTGAATATACTAAAAACTGTTGCGTTGTAAAAAAAATGGATGAATTGTATGGTATACAAATTATATATCAATAAAGCTGTGTTTTAAAAATTATCAAGCCCAAACAAACAAAACTATATAAAGCAACCACAGAATTTTAAAATTATTGTGCTGCAGTCCAAGTTAATATATAACATCTTTCAGGGGTTTTAATATCCCCCGTGTTCATATCTTAAAAACTCTGAAATCAATGTGCATCCTACAATCAATGGCACATTATGATTTAATTAGCACTTTTTCCTTAATCTTAGAGGCAAATAACATTACCCTATAAGCAAAGAAATCTTTTGGCCGAAATACAGTCTGAGAGTTATTGCATTCAGTAAATCTTTGGTTTTTGTCCTAAATCTTCCCCATGAAAGCTCTCAGAACAGAAATTACCATTTGCTTTTCTTCCCTTTGTTCCTTAACCCTTAGGATAAGGCAAGATAATTAAGGACACTAATATTCTCAAAGTGACTTCCAATTGGAGGTCCTTAAAAGACCAGGTAACATTTGCAGTGCTTTGAAAAAAGCCTAACAGAAATATATATAAACACTGAGGACAGAGAAAGATATCCTAAGCACAAACCAAAGGCACAAATAAGGTTGGTTGATATCTTTAACTTACAAAAAGTATTCTTTTATTTTTCTGTGCAGCAAAGTCAACTTTAAATGGCAAACCATAAAACAGAAAAAGTACAATAGCAAAATTTTGATATACCAAATATAATATGCATATACGTGTATATATATTTCTTACAAAGCAATAAAAAAGATGACACTTCAGACATGACAAGAATATGGGATTAACTAAGGAAATAAAATTAATGAAATCATAGAAAAATCAAATAAAATCATTCCCCAAATTTGCAAAATATTAAAAAACTAGAGGCCCGGTGCACTGGGCGGCGGGTGGAGGGGGGGCGGGGAATCCACTCAGCCCGGCCTGTGCCCTCTCACAGTCTGGGACCCCTAGGGGGATTGAGCCTAAGCCATCAGTCAGATATCCCTCTCACAGTCTGGGGCTCTCGCAGTCTGGAACCCCTTGCTCCTTACCACCCACCTGCAGCGGAGGCAGGAGAGGCTCCCACCACCACCGCTGCACTCGCCAGCCATGAGCCCAGCTTCTGGCTGAGCAGTGTTCCCCCTGTGGGTGCACAATGACCACCAAGGGGAAGCTCCTGTGTTCATCATCTGCCCCCTGGTGGTCAGTGCAGCCATTCGCAGGTCGTTCCACCAGTCATTCTGCAATTCGGTCGATTTGCATATTAGGGTTTTATTGTATAGGATAATGCCTAGTGCTGGGGAGAGTTTGGGGAAAAAGGCACTCTTTTACACTGGTATGTCAAATGAATACAAATTGCATTCTACAGAAGAATGACAATATATACCACGAGCCTTGAAAATATGCATATTCTCTAGCACAGCAGTTCCCCTTCTAGAAATTCATTTGATTACTCAATACAGAGATACCCAAAGATGAATGCCTGAGACTGTTTCTCAAGGAACTGTCCAAAATACCCAATATGAGCTAAGAAAAGTATTTTATAAAAAGTTTAGCTAATGGGAACTTTTATTTGGGGGACTGCCACAAAAGTCTGTATAAATTAGAACATTTCTGTTTTACAAATGTATAATTTGTATGTACCATTAGTATTCAATTTTCCATGTGTCTCATATCTTCACAAGATTTTAAGACCAAAGATAGAAATGTCATATATTCAACAAATACTTAGCGAACAGTACACACTACTATGTACCAACACACTGCCCTAAACATTGGCATAGAATGGTGACCAAGATATGTCATCTTATTGTGAGGTGACATAGAAAATAAATAATCATGAAATAATATCATGAAGTGCTATAACTAAAACAGAACAAGATAAGAGACATTTTCGATGGGGTGATCATAGAAAGCCAATCTCAGCTAAGATGACCCAATTTCCTGAAACAAACCCAATTTACAGCTGTTGTCCCAGTGCAATTATTAATTATGTTCCATTTCCTTCTCAAGACTGTCTCAGTTCTATTATTATTTTAGAGCCAAACTATGAAAGAGAAGAAGACAGAGTTGGCCTGAAAGAGATTAGAGCATTTCATGGAGGACTACAGAAATCCTAATGTAAAGCAAGGAGGCACGAGGAGAGTGAAGGAGTAGGGTGGAAGGGGGAAAGGCCTGAGAATGGGGCATGGGGTGGTATTGGAAGGGGTTTGCTGGTTTATATTTAGAAATTGAAATATCTCTCAGTATTCTGAATATTAATCCTTTTCTACTTTTACGTTACAAATATAGCAGAACCTCAACAAGTCATTTCCATTCAACACCGTTATGTTATCATGTTGATGAGACTCCATAAGAACATAGATCTTGCTTATTTCAATTAGGGTATGGTAAAATTTGTTTCAGTTACATATTGTTTAGCCTAAAGTCACAGAACATATCGAGGAAGTTAAGTGAGAACTTACTCTATTTTCTTCCAGAATTCATAACTTTCTGAAGACCGTCTCTACCCCAAATTTTAAAAATATTATTCTACATTCTCCTCTTAAACATCTAAAGTTTTATTTTTTTAATATTTAGTTCCCACGCCGAGGCCGGTTTGGCTCAGTGGATAGAGCGTCGGCCTGCGGACTGAGGGGTCCCGGGTTCGGTTCCGGTCGGGGGCATGTGCCTTGGTTGCGGGCACATTCCCAGTAGGAGATGTGCAGGAGGCAGCTGATCTATGTTTCTCTCTCTCGATGTTTCTGACTCTCTATCTCTCTCCCTTCCTCTCTGTGGAAAATCAATAAAATATATTTTAAAAAATATATATATATATATATATATTTAGTTCCTTAATCACCTAAATTTTTTTCTAAAAACGGGTTAGGTAGAGGACTACCTATATTTTCTTTAATTGATAGTTATTAAACACGTCTGCCTTTCCACACTGTTCTGAAATGCCATCCTTGTTACAATCCAACAATTTTCATATATACCCTACAAAAACTCACACACTTACTAGTACATAAAAAAGGATATTTATTGCAGCAATGCAAAAGGAAATTTGAAGATAACCTAAATTCCACAATGTAGTATATTCATACGATAAAATACTATACAGAAGTTACAATGAAAAACTAGAGCCCTAGCCAGTTTGGCTCAGTGGATAGAGCGTCGGCCTGCGAACCTAACGGTCTTGGGTTCAATTCCAGTCAAGGGCACATACCTAAGTTGCAGGCTCCTCCCCAGTCTGGGCCCTGGTCAGGGCATGTGAAGAAGGCAACCAATCGATGTGTTTCTCTCACATCAATATTTCTCTCTGTATTTCCCTCTCTCTTCCACTCTCTCTAAAAATCAATGGAAAAATATCCTCCGGTGATGATTAAAAAAAAACACACAAAAAAAACTAGAGCTATATGTGTCAAAACATATAAACCTTAACAAAATACAAAGCTGAGTAAAAACAATTTATACAGTGATACTAATATGTTACAAACACAGACAACAATACTATATATTTTATGCATGCATATAATCAAAGCATAAACACAAAATATACATCTACTTTAGGATAATAGTCACAACTAAGAAAGGAAAATGATCTAGGAAGGGGGTACAATCTTTAATAATTTATTTCTTGAAACAAAAACAAGTATGATAAAATATTGTTTTCTTAAACGCAGATGGTAGGTACATAGACAATTGTTCATAAATAAAAATATGAACAATTATAAAGTATATTTATAATATGTCCATGATTCCTATGCCAATACCACATGTTTTAAGTTACTGTAACACTATAAGGCTTTTATATCTGGGCAAGTTTCCCTTCACTATGCTTAGTTGTTGCTGCTCCTTTAAAAGCCTTCAGAACGCTATTCTAGCACTTTTCTACTTTCATGTGAATATCAGAGTCAGCTTGTCAGGCCCCATAAAAAACTCTGGATGAGACCATATTAATATTGAATTCATACACTGACTAAAGGGAGAACAGAAGCTAACTTTATACTGTTGAGCATTCTTATCCTAAAACATGATTATATACGTTTATGTTTCAGGATGAGAAAACATGTTTGTGTGTGTGTAATTAAGATGGGAATATTTTATGCATATTCTACACATTTTCCCATTATATATGATGAATATCCTATCTAATAAAAGAGAAAAATGGTAATTGGCGTACGACGATACCCTTTTCATTGGCTAATCAGGGCTATATGCAAATGAACTGCCAACTAAGATTGGCAGTTAACTGCCAACAAGATGGCGGTTAATTTGCATATGTAGGCACAATGCAGGGAGGCGAAAGGGAAAGCAGGAAGAAGCCCCCTGCCACTGACAGTGATCGGAAACCCAGGGGGGAGGTAAGAGCTGGGGGACAGGGCCAAGGCGGCCCTGCCCCCCAGCCATGATCAGAGAATCAGGCGCCTTTGCTGCCCTGGCCAGTGATAGCAGGAAGTAGGGGTGGAGCCAGCGATGGGAGCTGGGCACGGTCGAAGCTGGCAGTCCCAGGAGCTAGGGGTCCCTTGCCTGGGCCTAAAGCGAAGCCCATGATCAGGGGGCCGCTGCAGCTGTGGGTCCCCGCTGCCTGAGCCGGACGCCTCAGCCAGAGGCATTAGGAATGGGCAGTGGCGGAGCCTGCAACGCGGGGAGCTGGGGGTCCCCTGCCCAGGCTTGACACCTCTGCCAGAGGCCTCAGGCCTGGTCAAGGGGCCGATCCGGTGATTGGTGATCGGAGGGTGATAAGGGTCAACTCCTCTGGCGGAGGCATCAGGCCTGGGAGGGGGGCGGAGCCGGGGATTGGGGGGGATATGATGGTCTCCTTGCCCAGGCCTGAAGCCTGGGTCAGAGGCGTCAGGCTTGGGCGGGGGGTGGAGCAAGCGATCAGAGGGAGATGGGGGTCCCCTGCCCAGGCATGATTCCTGGGCCAGAGGCCTCAGGCCTGGGCGGGGGCCAGAGCCAGTGATCAGGGGGAGATGGGGGTACCGTGTCCAAGCCTGACACCTCTGGCGGAGGCGTCAGGCCTGGGCAAGGGGTCGATCAGGCGATCGGAGGGTGATGGGGGTCTACGCCTCTGGCCGAGGCATCAGGCCTGGGCTGGGGGCAGAACCAGTGATGGGGGGAAATGAGGGTCCCCTGCCCAGGCCTGACGCCTCTGAGGTGTCAGGCCTGGGCAAGGGGCCGATCCTGCGATTGGAGGGTGATGGGGGTCAACGCCTGAGGGCTCCCAGTATGTGAGAGGGGGCAGGCTGGGCTGAGGGACACTCCCCTCACACACACACACACACACACACACACACCCATGCACGAATTTCGTGCACCGGGCCCCTAGTCCTATATAATAAAAGCCTAATATGCTAAGTGTCCCATCATCCAGTCGGCCATTCAACCAATCAAAGTGTAATATGCTAATGATATGCTAAGGCCGCTCAACTGCTCGCTGTGATATGCACTGACCCCCAGGGGGCAGATGCTCCAACCGGTAGGTGCAGCTTGCTGCTAAGGCCTGGCCAATCAGGACTGAGCGAGATGGGTTGGAGATGCCCTCGAGCACTCCCGCAGTCCCTCCCCAGCTGGACAACCTCCTGTGTCCCTCCCCGACCCTAATCTTGAGGTCCCTTGGCCTGGCCTGTGGCCTCTCAAAATCCAGGACCCCTCAGGGGATGTCAGAGAGCCAGTTTCCGCCCGATCCCCCAGGCTAGGCCGAGGGATCCTACTGGTGCATGAATTCATGCACCGGGCCGTGAGTGTGTGTGTGTGTGTGTGTGTGTGTGTGTATCCTATCTAATAAAAGAGAAACATGGTAATTAGCGTACGACCGCTACCCTTCCCTTTGGCTAATCAGGGCGATATGAAAATTAACTGCCAGCCAGGATGGCGGCCAGCAGCGAGGTGCTGGAAGCAAACATGAGGCTTGCTTGCTTCAGTGACTGAAGACTCCAACGTTCCCCTCCTGCCTTGCCGGCCTCTGAGCTTGAAGTTTGAAACATTTTAACAAATACAGAAGCTAAACAAAACCCCAGAAACCTCCTTTCAGCCGGCCGGGATATCAGAGATGGAGTTGATACAGAGTATCGATTATAGAACCCAAACAAACCAGATACCTGCTTTCAGCAGCAGAGGCCTCAGAGCTGGAGCCAGAGCTAAAGTTGGCCCAGAATAAAAAAAAAAAAAGAAAGAAAGGAGAAGTTGGGAGCTTCAGTCACCCGCCAGCCTGAAAACAGCACTCATCCCCTCACCCAGACTGGCCAGGCACCCCAGTGGGGACCCCCACCCTGAAGGGTGTGTGACCAGCTGCAAACAGCCATCATCCCCTCACCCAGGCTGCCCAGGCACCCCAGTGGGGACCCCCACCCTGATCCAGGACACCCTTCAGTGCAAACCAGCCAGCCCCCACCCGTGCACCAGGCCTCTATCCTATACAGAAAAGGGTAATATGCCTCCCAGCACGGGGATCAGCAGAGCCGCGAGGCCTCCCGGCACCGGGATCAGCATGACAGGGGGCAGCGCCCAAACCCCCTGGATCGCCCTGCGGCTCTGTGTGTGACAAGGGGCGGGGCCACAACCTCCCTATCCACCCTGCTCTGTTCGTGACAGGGGAAGGCGCCCCAACCCCCTGATCCGCCCTGCTCTGTGCCTGATAGGGGGGAGCTCCCCAAACCCCTGATCACCCTGCGGTTCTGTGTGTGACAGGGTGCGGCGCCCCAACCCCGTGATCGGCCCTGCTCTGTGTGTGACAGGGTGAGGCGCCCCAACCCCGCCCCCCACGGGCCCTGCTGTGTGTGTGACGGGGTAGAGCCATAACCTCCCCATCAGCCCTGCCCTGAGTGTGACAGTTGCGGCACACCAACCCCCTGATCAGCCCTGCTCTGTGGGTGATAGAGGGCGGCGCCCCAACCCCTCCCCCCCATCGGCCCTGCTCTGTGTGTGACGGGGTAGAGCCATAACCTCCCCATCGGCCCTGCCCTGGGTGTGACAGTGGCGGCGTCCCTACCCCCTAATCGGCCCTGCTCTGTGTGTGACAGGGGGAAGCTCCTCAATCCCCTGATGGGCCCTGCTCTGTGCGTGACAGGGGGGAGCTCCCCAATCCCCTGATGGGCCCTGCTCTGTGTGTGACCGGGGTGAGCTCCCCAACCCCCTGATAGGCCCTGCTCTGTGCATGACAGGGGGGAGCTCCCCAACCCCCTGATCGACCCTGCTCTGTGCGTGACAGGGTACAGAGCCCCAACCCCCCTGATGGGCCCTGCTCTGTGTGTGACAGGGGGTGGTGCCGCAACCTCCCCATTGACCCTGCCTTGAGTGTGACAGGGGGCGGTGCCCCAACCTCCCAATCGGCCCTACCCTGAGCGTGACTAGGGGTGGCATCGCAACCTCCCAATCCGCCCTGCTCTGTGCATGACAGGGGGCAGCGCCCCAACTCCCCAATCAGCCCTACTCTGAGCCCTACCAGGCGCTGCACCTAGGGATTGGGCCTGTCCTCTGCCACCCGGGAGCAGGCCTAAGCCAGCAGGGCATTATCTCCTGAGGGGTCCCAGACTGCGAGAGGGCACAGGCCGGGCTGAAGGACCACCCCTTCCCCCCCCCCCCCCGAGTGCACAAATTTTTGTGCACCGGACCTCTAGTATATGTGTGTGTGTGTGTGTGTGTGTGTGTGTGTGTGTGTGTGTATCATATCTCCTATATAACAAAAGCCTAGGTGGCATCACGTGCGATGTCACCATAAGATGGCCACCCTCATGTCATCACAAGATGGCCACCACAAGATGACCAGCAGGGGAGGGCAGTTGGGGGTGACCAGGCTGGCAGGGGAGGGCAGTTGGGGGAGAGATCAGGCCGGCAGGGCAGTTGGGGGCAACCAGGCCTGCAGGGGAGAGCAGTTGGGTGCGACCAGGTCTGCAGGCAAGGGCAGTTAGGGGCGACCAGGCCTGCAGGGGAGCAGTTAGGCGTCAATCAGGCCAGCAGGGGAGCAGTTAGGGGTGATCAGGCTGGCAGGCAGAAGCGGATAGGGGCAATCAGGCAGGCAGGCAAGCTGTTAGGAGCCAGCAGTCCCAGTTTGTGAGAGGGATGTCCCACTGCCGGTTTAGGCCCGATACCTCTAAACCGGCAGTCAGAGATCCCCTAGGAGTCCGAGACTGGAGAGAGTGCAGGCCAGGCTGAGGGACACCGAGTCATGCACAAATTTTGTGCACCGGGCCTCTAGTCATATATAATGGGAAAATGTGTAGGATATATATATATATATATAATTCTCATCTTAATTATATTTAAAAATATGTAAAATTCCCATAAGAAATATTACACACACACACACACACACACACACACAGGTGTGTACGTAGATACTCATGACAGGAATTATTTATATACCAGGTTTGGCAAACCTAGGTTTACAGTTATGAGTACACGAAACAGTTTATTCTTGTATTATTATTTATTACCAGAGGCCCAGTGCATGACATTCGTGCACTTGGGGGGAGGGGTCCCTCAGCCCGGCCTGCGCCCTTTTGCTGTCCAGGAGCCCTCAGGGGATGTCTGACTGACGACTTAGGCCCACTCCCCGTGGGGAGTCGGATATCCTTAGCGCTGCTGCGGATGCAGGAGAGGCTCTGCCATTGCTTGCCAGCCATCAGCCCAGCTTTTGGCTGAGCAGCGCTCCCCCTGTGGGAGTTCACTGACCATCAGGGGGCAGCTCCTGTGCTGAGTGTCTGCTCCCTCGCGGTCATTGCACATCATAGCGACCGGTCATTCCACCGTTCGATCTATTTGCATATTACTCTTTTATTATATAGGATTGTATTATTTTCCATAAGAATATAAACTTACTTTTGCCATCACCTTGTATAACTAAAATAAAAATCATATATAAATATATTCATATAAAGCAGCAAGAGAAAGAAAAGCAGTTACCTACAAGGGAGTACCCATACAACTGTCAGCTGATTTCTCAACAGAAACTATGCAGGCCAGAAGGGAGTGGCAAGAAATATTCAAAGTGATGAATAGCAAGAACCTACAACCAAAATTACTCTACCCAGCAAAGCTATCATTCAGAATTGAAGGTCAGATAAAGAGCTTCACAGATAAGGAAAAGCTAAAGGAGTTCATCACCACCAAACCAGGATTATATGAAATGAAGGAGGAGGAGGAGGAGGAGGAGGTGGGGGAGGAGGAGGAGGAGGAGGTGGGGGAGGAGGAGGTAAAGATACAAATTATGAACAACAAATACACATCTATCAACAAGTGAATCTAAAAATCA
This sequence comes from Myotis daubentonii, assembly GCF_963259705.1. Classification (NCBI taxonomy): domain Eukaryota; kingdom Metazoa; phylum Chordata; class Mammalia; order Chiroptera; family Vespertilionidae; genus Myotis; species Myotis daubentonii. The sequence continues at coordinate 5,636,115 of NC_081855.1, forward strand.
AGGGAATACATAATCTGATGAACAGAATGAACTGGTGATTATAATAGAATCAGGGGCATAGAAAGGGAGTGGACTGACTATTCTTGGAGGTGAAAGGGGTGTGGGGGATGCGGGAAGAGACTGGACAAAAATCGTGCACCTATGAATGAGGACAGTGGGTGGGGAGTAAGGGCTGAGGGTGGGGTGGGAACTGGGTGGAGGGGAGTTGTGGGGGGGCGGGAAGAGGAACAAATGTAATAATCTGAACAATAAAGATATAATTTAAAAAAAAAGAAAAAAATAATTAAAAATAACATTTAAAAAAATCACAAAACAATATGTCATTTTATATGTGTTTTCCGATGGTCTTAGGCGTCCCCTGTGAAAGGGTCGTTCGACCCCCAAAGGGGTCGCGACCCACAGGTTGGGAACCGCTGTCCTAGAGGTTTGTGATTTTAGTGAACTTAACTTGAATACCTCCAAAATAAAATGAAGTACTATCAACTCAAAGTAGGTGGCAATAAAACATCAGTGAAATCAGAGATTAGCCCTTAATAGTATATAAATTTATGGGTCAAGGAAGGTACAAAAACTACAGGGGTAGCTGGTCACAAGAACTACAGCTTGGAGGCCACTATGACCTCCTTCCTCAAAACCTTAAGCATATAGTAATAGTTCAGACCTTCTTATTTTTAAACTGGACTGTCCCCTCAACCATCTTAGATGGAAGCCAAACGTATAAAATATACAAAGGAGAAATGATTCTGAGAATGGGGAACCTAGACTCTATCTTTTCAATCTCTCTCCCCCAGTCCTGCCTTCCACTCTCACTCCAGTTCTGGTTCACCAAGATATATCTCCACAGAACACTTTACAGTTTGAAAGCAACTGAAATAAAAGAATCCAGTTTAAAATTAAGGTTGAAGGGGAAGAGAACACCTCAAGTGGCAATTTCAATTTTTAAGTTCAGTTCTTTGCACCAAAACTCAGTAACTCGGGGTTAGTCACATTCTTGACTCATGAAATGTAAAAATTGTGTGAAACTTTTAAGACACCTGGTCAAGGTTAGCTCTTTCTTTCACCACATTTTGTTGGAATTTGGGCTTTCCTGCCTATTTCTGGGCTATACAGTCCTTTCTGGGCTCCTCTGTAGCAATTTGAGAGTTTTGAGCATCACCTTCCACTGGAACCCTTTGGAGGGATCTAGGAGTTTCAAGCTGTGACTAGACTTCCAATGGGCTCACCAAATAAGCTCAAGTTGATTTCGAGGTCTTCTAAGATGCTGAGTGAATAAGATTCAGTTGGCCCTGGCTAAGTGGCTCACCCAGTTGGTTGGAGCATCACCTCTCGCACCAAATGGTTGCAGATTCCATTCCAGGTCAGGGCACGTACCTAGGTTTCTGGTTCAATCCCCAGTCAAGGCGCATATGGGAGGCAACTGATCAATGTTCCCCTCCCCCCGCCCCCGTTCCTCTCTCTCTCTCTCTCTCTCTCTCTCTCTCTCTCTCTCTCTCTCTCTCTCTCTCTCTCTCTCTCCAGTTAAATAAATAAATAAGCAAGCAAGCAAGCCTTGGCCAGTTTTTCTCAGTGGTTAGAGTGTTGGGCCTTGGACCAAAGGGCAGAACAGGAGTCAATCAATTGATGTGTCTCTCGCACATCAATGTATTTCTCTCTCTCTCTCTCTCTCTCTCTCTCTCTCTCTCTCTCTCTCTCTTTTCCTAGCACCCCTTTCCCCCCTCCCCTCTGCCTTCCATTCTCTCTAAAAATCAATGGGGAAAAAATATCCTGACACGTCTGGTAAGGATTAAAAAAATAAAGTAAATGAACAACATACCCCCCCCCAAAAAAAATAATAATAAAATAAAAAACATATCCTTGGGGTAGGATTTTTAGAAAAAGAAGATTCAGGGATTCTCAAGTTGTCTCAGAAGTACTAGCAAAGAACCTTGGTAACTTGACTCTCAACCCTAGTACCAAATTCCCTTTCCTTCTACCAGGAGGTTCACCCCAACATCAGGACAGAGTAAAGAATTTCCAGGGGCTTGGCCTGGGGCTGGGTCAGGCATACTCTACGTGAGACATGAAATGTGGACATTGGCAACTGCTTGGAAAGAAAGGCTGCAGAGGATGCTACAAGTTATTAAATATTGCACCCTCTCTCTACTTTGAAAACACCCATGTGAGAGGAAACTTGAGACTGAATCAAGATTCAGAAGCTTTAGATGTAGCGGTCATTATTGTCTATTTCTTGGAGATCCTTCTGATGATATTAGTATGGAGAATAATTAAGATACTAAGTAGCCGAAGCCGGTTTGGCTCAGTGGATGGAGCGTCGGCCTGCGGACTGAGGGGTTCCGGGTTCGATTCCGGTCAAGGGCGTGTGCCTGGGTTGCGGGCACATCCCCGGTGGGAGATGTGCAGGAGGCGGCTGATCGATGTTTCTCTCTCATCGATGTTTCTAACTCTCTCTCTCTCTCCCTTCCTCTCTGTAAAAAAATCAATTATATTAAAAAAAAAAAAAAAAGATACTAAGTAGAGTTAGCCATTAGCCTTATTCTTGTACTTTTTTTCTTGCTAGTAATTTTAGGGTAATTGTGCAGCAGCTTGGGAAATCTACTCTGTTAGGACATAATGTATACCAATATTTTGATAACCTCTGATAGAAGTTCTGTGATGTCTTTTTTTTTTTTTCTCATCTCTTTCTTGAAAGTCTATCTTGAGGCCAATAACTTATAAGGAATCTACATAGTTTGCATTTCATTATACCTCAGTTCCACTTTTTTATTTGACCCAAAAAAACACTAATAGGTCTTGAGTGTTGCTGAAATCAGTAAGATGAAACGCAGTATCAAAAATTAGAAGTAACTTGTGTGTAAAAAAGAAAGCATTGGGTGGTTTGGCTAGAGCATAATTAGCACAGGATGTATTAATTAAATTCTCTGGTTTTCAAAAATGTTATTTGTAACAATTTTTTTACATGCTATTTCAATTTTTGTACATGTATAGAGTATCTTATTAAAAGTTGGGGCATATTTGGGCACCTTTAAAAAAAAAAAAAAAAGAAACCTGGTCAAGGTTTTATATGCAACCTCCTCCTATCATAAACATTTAGTATAATTATATTTTAGAATGGAAATAATATACTAGAATTAAATGTCAGTTATAAGTGACAAGAACACATTTTATCTGAATTTTACAGATAAACTCATAACTAGCCTCCTGTATTTTACAAACAGGCAATATAATGTAGTAAAATGAAATTGCTCTACTTAAATTCCTTTTTGTATCTTCCCACATTAAAGTACCATAGTCATCCCCCTCCCTTTGACTGCGGTTTCAGCTACTCGTAGTCAACTGCAGTACAAAAATATTAAATGGAAAATTCCAGAAATAATTCATGACTTTTAAATCTCCCACCATCCTACTCCACCCTCCATCCTGCCCAGAGGTGAATCATCCTTATGTCCAGCATACCCATTCTGCATATGTTACCTGCATATTAGTCACTTAGTAGCTGTCTCAATTATCAAATCAACTGTAGCAGTATCACAGTACTTGTGTTCAAGTAACCCTTATTTTACAATGGCCCCAAAGCACAAGAATAGTGATGCTGGCAATTTGGATATGCCAAAGGATATAAACTGGTTCCTTTAAGAGAAAAACGTAGGTATGTAGTAGAAAAGAAACATAGTATATGTAGGGTTCAGTACTATCCATGGTTTCAGGCATTCACTGGGGATCTTGGAACATACTCCTAAGGCAAGTTAGTAAGAACCTAGGAAAATCCCCTGGCTAGTGGAATGAGGAAACCGAGACAAATGGCTGAACAAACAGCTGGACAGGCTGAACAATTAACAGCCAGCTGATAAATCACAAGATTTTATGCTCCCTAACCAAAGATACCTAAGAGTGGGTGGTTTAAACCTATCCCCTAATCAAAAATATCTAAGAGCAGGTAGCTTGAATCACCTTTTGATAGATAACAAAGCAGACCAAAAAAAGCCACCTAATTAGAGCCAGACTAATCTATCTATATATAGCCTATCTAATAAAGAGGGAATATGCAAATTGACCATCATGCCATCGCAAAAGATGGCAGTACCCATAGCCACAAGATGGCGGCACCCAGTCCAGAGTCCCCCCCAGTCCTTTCAGCCCTGCCGGGGGGATGGCAGGCACACAGTGCGGCCAGACCCACCCTCAACCCCCCAGCCACCCAGGGCAGGCCCGAGGTACAGGCAAGGCTTGGATGGCAGCTGCCCAGCCGCCCAGGGCCAGCCAAGGCTTGCGCTGCCAGCAGTGGCAGCAGCAGAGGTGTGATGGAATTGTCACCTTCCCCTGATGGCCGGGTTGCCTCCTGTCCCTGAGGGCTCCCGGACTGTGAGAGGGGACAGGCAGGGCTGAGGGACCCCCCTCCAGTGCATGAATTTTCATGCACAGGGACTCTAGTATGTTGTGTGTGTGTATGTGGACACACACACACACACACATAAAAGGCTAATATGCTAAGTGTTCGACCCTCCGACCAGTTGCTATGACACGCACTGACCACCAGGGGGCAGATGCTTAACGCGGGAGCTGCCATGACGTGCACTGGCCATTTACAGAGAAACGGCATCGCGTACCTGGCATCCACAAAGCAACACTCAGCTTCCCCTAAGTGGAACACAGGCCCTGCCACCCCCCAGGAGCAACAGCCCACCAAATCACAGCCGCTGCCAAGACCCCATGGCACAAAATGCAACCGAAAGCCCAGTCCAGCCCAGAAATGGTGGCTGTGGACACCAGGTAATGATGTCACGTAGCAACGCCTGGCTTCCTCTCCGTAGTGACAGGCCATTTAACAATAAATGCCACTGCGAACCTGACGCCCACCAAACAACACTTGGTTTCTCCTAAGTGGGACACAGGCCCCTGCCACCATCCCGGAGCGACACCCCACCAAATCGCAGCCAACGCTGCCAAGACCCCAGCCCAGCCCAGCCCAGAAACGGTGGCTGTGGGTGCCGGGTAATGACATCACGTTTTTGTTGACATTCTGAAGCTGAAACTGTCAACAGAATATGTCTAAAGACCAACTATTGCCACAACGTACCTCTACAGTTGAAAGAAACCAGCATCGTGGACAGAATGTATCTGAAGACCAACTATTGGCACAATGTACCTCTAAGGCTGAAAAAAAGTGACATCATCAACAGAGTATGTCAGAAGAACAACTATTGGCACTACGTACATCTGAACCCAAAAGAAAGCGACGTCATCAACAGAATATGTCTGAAGAACAGTCATAAACAAGTACTACCAATACTGGTAGGAACTGCCTTCATAGCGAAATGAGGTAAATGAGGATGCAATTATCGAACACAGTTGTGGTGGAATGACTGTTAACATGTCAATTTTGCCTAGCCCTAAATTTCTCCAATGATAAAAACCATCTCATGGAAAATGTACTCGATGTAGTAAAGGCAAAGTTTGTCCAAATGATATAAATTTTCCAGAAAACCCAGCATATTTTTTAAAATTTATGATAAATGAAGATTATGACAGTAAAAATCTCATGGAAAATATTTGTTGTTATATTATGTTGTTATTGTTTATTTATTAATCAATTTATATATTATTTTCATGTACATTTTACTAATTTTCTTTCATCTCTGACACCTCTATTATAGAAAAAGGGCGAATAGCGATATGTATTAAAATATTTAATTAATTTACTTTCAGTGTGCATGAATCCATGCACTGGGCCACTAGTCCAAGATAAAAGTAAAAGTAAGAAGAAAATGACCCCAGAAACCATCAACAAAACAACAAGAAAGCCCACTGCATGGGAGAACGTATTTGCCAATGATATTTCTGATAAGGGTTTAATCTCCAAAATTTACAGAGAACTCATACAACTTAATAAAAGAAAGATAAACGAACCAATCAAAAAATGGGCAAAGGATTTAAATAGACACTTTTCGAAAGAGAAGATAGAGAAGGCCCAGAAACATGAAAATATGCTCAAAGTCACTAATCATCCAAGAGATGCAAATCAAAACAACGAGTTACCATCTCACACCTTTCAGAATGGCAATCATCAACAAATCAACAAACGACAAGTACTGGTGAGGATGTAGAGAAAAAAGGACCCTCTTACACTGCTGGTGGGAATGCAGACTGGTGCAGCCATTGTGGAAGACAGTATGGAGTTTCCTCAAAAAGTTAAAAATGTCCTCCCATTTGACCCCATAATCCCACTACTAGGACTATATCCCAAGAAACCAGAAACATCAATCAGAAAGGATATATGCACCCCTATGTTCATAGCAGCACAATTTACAATAGCTAAGATTTAGAAACAGCCTAAGTGCCCATCAGCAGATGAGTGGATTAAAAAAACTGTGGTAAATGTACACAGTGGAATAGTATGCTGATATAAAAAAGAAGGAACTTTTACCATTTCCAACAGCATGAATGGAACTGGAGAGCATTATGCTAAGTAAAATAAGCCAGTCGGAGAAACATAAATACTACATGATCTCACTCATGTGGAATATAATGATCAACAAGAATAGATCCAGAGACAAATGGTGAGGGGGGGGGGGGGTTAGAGAGCAACCAAAGGACTTGTATGCATGTATATTAGCATAACCAATGGAAACAGACACTGGGGCGGTGAGGGCTTGCCCGGGGTGGGAATGGCTGGGGGAGGAGGAGTCAATTGGGGAAAAAGGAGACATAAAACTTTAGACAATAAAAACCCACACAAAGAAAATGACCCCGCCCTAGCTGGTTTGTCTCAGTGGATAGAGTGTCCGCCTGCGGACGAAAGGGTCCCATGTTCGATTCTGATCAAGGGCACATGCCCAGGCTGTGGGCTTGATCCCCAGTAGGGGGCATGCAGGAGGCAGTCAATCAATGACTCTCTCTCATCATTGATGTTTCTAACTCTCTCTCCCTCTCCCTTCCTCTCTGAAATCAATAAAAATATATTTAACAAAAAAAAAAGAAAGATAATGACTCCAGCCCCATTATAATAAGCTCATTTTTATATATCAATGCATCAAATGACATAGCTGGAAATCTAATGAATAGTCTGCTGAGATCCACCTCTGAGACCTCCCCTAAAATTCCCACCTATAAAAAATAGATAAAACCCTCAGGACAAAGGGTGCCAATGTGAGCTCTTCTTTGAGCAAACCTGTGTCCCCCTTTCCTGGGCATGTACTTTGCTTCTTCTACCCTAAGCCCTAAGGGTGCCCACAAGACATGCACCCAGGGGAGCCATGGGCAGTGGCAGCTTGTCCCAGGCTTATCCCCTGGTCCTGTCTCCAGGGCCCTTCTTTGGCCTCGTGGTCCCAAGCTTTAATAAACTTACTCTCACTTTCACCTGGACTCGTGTGGTGAAATGTCCATGCATGAGTCAGGAACCTGGAGGTCGCCTGATTCATGAAAGGTCCTGACTCTACAGAGGCAGGGCTAGCCCCCAGCACAGAAGCAGTTTGGTAACATCCGCTGCAGATAAGGAGGAACTACTACAATAAAGACACACACACACACACACACACACACACACACACACACACACACACACATTTACTCAACAGGAAACGTATCTTGCAACAACAAAATTTCAAAAACAGTCATCAGAAAGGAAAAAAATCCAATTCCTTCTCACGGGAACTCCTGGCTTTTGATCAATAATCTCTGTATAACCAAAATGTACTTGGATAGGTTTTCAAGGTGGACTCAGCTGTGTGTGTGCGTGTGTGTGTATGTGTTTATGTATGTGGAGGTCATGGGGGGGATTAAAAATGTACTCCATTGTGGTGAGACTGTAGATGCCTCTTTTGATGAGCAAGAATGAACCCACGGAGGGTCACACTAAGGCAAAGCCCACAGTTCACCAAAGGAGACAAATAATCCTACAAAATACACAATTCAATTTTCTTTTAAATTATCAAATAATAAAGCCTTTTGATACAAAAGTATGGAATAGGGGGATGGCCTCTATAACATTGCAGATGCCAAAATATTAGTAGACTGAGGCAAATCAGGTTGCACTAATTCTCACAAAGGAGCCTAGCTCTAGTCCAACTCCAAAAGTACATTAGATAAGGAGAAGCTAAGAACACATGCACCACCATGTTTATTGCAGCATTATTCATCATAGCAAAGGTATGGAAACAACCTAAGTGTCCACTGATAGACAATTGGATGAAAGACATGGCATATATATACAGTATATGTATCTCCTATCTAATAAAAGAGAAACATGGTAATTGGCGTACGACCGCTACCCTTCCCATTGGCTAATCAGGGCAATATGCAAATTAACTGACAGCCAACATGGCGGCCGGCAGCCAGGCAGCTTGAAACTAACATGAGGCTTGATTGCTTCACTGACGGAGGACTCCAACATTCCCCGCCTGCCGCTGCAGGCCTCTGAGCTGCAACTCTAAGCGACTATGTAACAAATATAGAAGCAAAACAAAACCCCAGAAACCTGCTTTAGTCCTCCGGGCTTCAGCCAGCAGGATCACAACATTGTAAGCAAAGGCCAGAAACCTACTTTCAGCAGCGGAGGCCTAAGAGCTGGAGCCAAGCCTCAAAGCTAAAGCTGGCCCAGAATAAAAAAAAAAAGAAAAAAGAAAAAAAGGAGCGGTTGGGAGCTTCAGTCACCCCCAGCCTCAAGGGTATGTGACCAGCTGCAAACAACCATCATCCCCTCACCCAGGCTGGCCAGGCACCCCAGTGGGGACCCCCACCCTGATCCAGGACACCCTTCAGGGCAAACCAGCCAGCACCCACCCGTCCACCAGGCCTCTACCCTATATAGTAAAAGGGTAATATGCCTCCCGGCACCGGGATCAGCGTGACAGGGGGAAGCGCCCAAACCCCCTGATCGCCCTGCGGCTCTGTGTGTGACAGGGGGCGGGGCCAAAACCTCCCTATCCACCCTGCTCTGTTCGTGACAGGGGAAGGCACCCCAACCCCCTGATCAGCCCTGCTCTGTGCCTGATGGGGGGAGCTCCCCAAACCCCTGATCGCCCTGCGGCTCTGTGTGTGACAGGGTGCGGCGCCCCAACTCCCTGATCGGCCCTGCACTGTGTGTGACAGGGTAGAGCCATAATCTCCCCATCGGCCCTGCCCTGAGTGTGAGAGTGGTGGCGCCCCAACCTCCTGATGGGCCCTGCTCTGTGCGTGACAGGGTGCGGCGCCCCAACCCCCTGATCGGCCCTGCTGTGTGTGTGACAGGGTGCAGCACCCCAACCCCCTCCCCCCCCGCCACGGGCCCTGCTGTGTGTGTGACAGGGTAGAGCCATACCTCCCCATCGGCCCTGCTCTGTGGGTGATAGAGGGCGGCACCCCAACCGCCTGATGGGCCCTGCTCTGTGCGTGACAGGGGGCAGCGCCCCAACCCCCTGATTGGCCCTGCTCTGTGCGTGACAGGGTACAGAGCCCCAACCCCCCTGATGGGCCCTGCTCTGTGAGTGACAGGGGGCAGTGCCCCAACCCCGATTGGCCCTGCTCTGTGAGTGACAGGGGGTGGCGCCGCAACCTCCCCATTGACCTTGCCTTGAGTGTGACAGGGGGCGGTGCCCCAACCCCCCAATCGGCCCTACCCTGAGCATGACTGAGGGTGGCATCACAACCTCCCGATCGCCCTGCTTTGTGCATGACAGGGGGCGGCGCCCCAACTCCCCAATCGGCCCTGCTCTGAGCCTGACCAGGGGCTGCACCTAGGGATTGGGCCTGCCCTCTGCCACCCGGGAGCAGGCCTAAGGCAGAAGATCGTTATCTCCTGAGGGGTCCCAGACTGCGAGAGGGCACAGGCCGGGCTGAGGGACCCCCTCCCCCCTGAGTGCACAAATTTTTGTGCACCGGGCCTCTAGTATATATATAACCTCCCACGTTCTAAGGCTGTTAAATTGCATTGTTTACCCATACGTATTTTCAGAAAAAAATCACTTCTACTGTCGTGGTAAACAACCTGCTTTCCTATTTATAATGGTCTGGCTCTCTAGCAACTTCAGCGTGAAATTATAGCTAATTTGCCTACAAACATCAGGTGGTCATAATAATCTGCGCCCCCCCCCCCCCCCACACACACACACAAATGGACTATTACTCAGCCACAAAAAAGGAATGAAATCTTGACATTTGCAACACAGATGGACCTAGAGCAAAAGGGGGATACAGGTTTCCTCAAGATCCATTTATTATGCTAAGTGAAATAAATCAGACAGAGACAAATATCATATGATTTCAATAATATGTGTAATCAAACACAAAAAACGGAAACAAACTCATAGATACAGAGGACGTTTTGGTAGTGGCCCAATGGGATGAGTGAAAAGGGGAAGAGATTAAGAAGTACAAATTGCTAGTTTTGCTTTTTTTATATATATTTTTATTGATTTCAGAGGGAAAGGGAGAGGGAGAGAGACAGAGAAACATAAATGATGATAAAGAATCATTGATCGGTTGCCTCCTGCACCCCCACACTGGGGATCGAGCCCTAAATCCAAGCAAATGGCCTGACCAGAAAGTGAACTGTGACTTCCTGGTTGACAGGTCGACACTCAACCACTGAGCCACACCAGCCGGCCCGAATTGCCAGTTTTAAAGCAATCATGACCCTGGTTGGTGTGGCTCAGTTGGTTGGTCGTTTCCATTCCTGGTCAGAGCACATGCCTGGGTTGTCTTGAATCCTAGTACAGGAGGCAACTAATAGGCGTTTCTCTCTCGCTCTCCCTTCCTTTTTCTAAAATCAACAAAATCAAATTTTCGAAAAACAAAACAAAAAACAGTGACGATCCTGGCTGTGATGGCTCAGTTGGAAGTCATCCTGTACACGGAAAGGTTACGGGTTCAATTCCCAGACAGGACACATACCTAGGATGCAGGTATGATTGGCAGTGGGGGGCATACAGAAAGGCAGCCAATCTCTTTCTCCTCTCTTTCTCTCTCTCTTCCCTTCCCTCTAAAATCATGTCCTCGGGTGAGGATTAATGAAAACAATTTTTTTTTTTAACCACAGGCCACTGTCATGAAGAACACAGTAGCTGTATGGACCAGGAAGTTCATAACCAACAGACTACCTTATCAGAAACAAATGATCATTGAGGTCCGTTACCCTGAAAAGGTAACAGTACCTGAGACAAAAATTCAGGAAAAACCAGCCAAAATGTCATCTTTGTATTTGGTGGCAAGACAATTGGCTTTGGCATGATTTATGATTCTTTGGATTACCCAAAGGAAAATGAACCCAAACACAGACTTGCAAGACATGGCCTGTATGAGAAAACAATGACCTCAAGAGAGGAACACAAGAAGAAAATGAAGAAAATTAGGAGAAGTTCAAAGGCCATTGTTGGTGCTGCAAAAAGTGAGCTGGAGATGGGACAACAGAAGGAGTTAAGATTCTTCGGTGACTTTATCTGTGGTAATCACAGGTTTTTCATGAGAGGATTAATAAACTAAGAACTTAAGATAATCACGAGGATATAAAGTACAGCATAGGAAATACAGTTAATAATATTGTAATAACTGTATGGTGTCAGATGGGTACAAGACTTATCGGGTGATCACTTCATAAATTATATGTCTAATCACTGGGTTGTACACTCAAAATTAATATAATATTGTATGTCAATTGTAATTGAAAACTTAAAAAATTAAAATTTAATTTAATTTAAAAAGAAAAAAAGAAAGCTGACCTCCTGAGCTATCTCAGAGTCCAGCCCTCAGAAGAAGAGAGAGACAAGAAATCATCTAAGTGAATTCTGTAATTTGTGTAAGATCAGAGTGTTGCTAAACTGGAATAAAATTTCTCCTGTAGTATAAACTATTCTTCCCTTAAAAAGTAGGGGGGGACTCCTCTGTGGGAAGGCATTAACAAGGTATTTTATCTGTAGCCTCTTTTTACATTATGACATCTCACTTAGAAGATAGATGAAAGGGCCCAGCCCATGTGGCTCCATGGTTGAGCATCAACCTATGAACCAGGAAGTCACAGTTTGATTCCCAGTCAGGGCACATGCCTGGGTTTCCGGCTCCAATCTTAGTAGGGGGCTTGCAGGAGGCAGCCAATCGATGATACTCTCTCATCATTAATGTTTCTTTCTCCTTCTTCCTCTCTGAAGTCAATAAATATATATATATTTTTTAAAAAGAAGTAGAAAAATGGGAGCTAAAGAAGAGGCCTTTTAGGTTAAATTATGCTACATTGATAAAGTCTGATATTGAAAGAAACACAAGAATAAGGGCATAATTATTTGATTAATCTAAGGGTACAGACATTCAATAAATAATTTTTTAATTAAAAAAAAATTCTACTTTATCCCTACATAAATAAAATAAGAAAGAACAAGTTTTCCAAGAGAGCAGTAGATAACACACATCTGAGAACTTGGGGGTATAGTTGTATTATATTGAACTAAGTTGAGCAATAGTCACTCTTTCAACTATAAGAATGAATATATATATATATATATATATATATATATATATATATATATATATATATACTTATTTATTTATTTATTTATTTATTTTAAAGCCAAAATGGCCCTAGCCGGTTTGGCTCAGTGGATAGAGCGTTGGTCTGCGGACCGAAGGGTCCTGGGTTTGATTCTGATTAAGGGCACATGCCCGGATTACGGGCTCCATCCCCAGTGTGGGGTGTGCAGGAGGCAGCCGATCAATGATTCTCTCATCATTGATGTTTCTCTCTCTCTCTCTCTCTCTCTCTCTCTCTCTCTCTCTCTCTCTCTCTCTCTCTCCCCCCCCTTCCCTTCCTCCCTGAAACCATATATTTTAAAAAGTCAAAATGGACAACTATTTGCCAATTTTCTCCTCCATTAACACAAAAGAGAACAGTGTATTAAGATTACAAAAACTTGAACTCTAGAAGCTTGTCATAATAGATATGACAATACCTAAGGAGAATAATAAAAAGTTATTATTTATTGAGCTTTTGTTTGTACCAGGCAATGCACTTACAGCTCAGTCATACAAAAGTTCACCTAAAACACTAGTTCCATTATTTTCCCTAATTAAGGTTTCAAAAAGGCTAAATAAGAAACTTCTCCAAGGTAATTTTTTTTAACTCAGAGATAGTTATCTTAAAGATCATGTTCTGGTGCCTCCCCTTTGACCCAAAAACAGAGACACTGCTAAAAGTTATGAAGCAAAATAAAACAAGACTAATGAACAGCCTCTATTTCCAGGTATGTACCAAAATAAAGTAGAAAAACACAATTAACTTAAAATAAAATTTATTGAATTATATCTAAAAATAAAATCACTACACACCTGTAAGGGCAGGTATGATCTCTGTTTTGTTTATATGGCCTCCCTAGCACCTAACAGTGCTTAACTCTCAAACAACACCCATTCCAACTACAAGTCCTCTTCTTCCTTCCACTCTGGACACTTCTTCCAAGCCTTCCAACTCTTCTCCATCTTAACTCCCCCAACTTCATCTCTTGCTTCAAGAAACTCCTAAATGGACTTCCTACTTCAATACTTTCTCCACAGAAAAATCAAAGCATTCTTTTAAACCAGAAATCAGAACATGTTCTGCTTAAAACTCCCCAGGGTTTACCAGGCAACTTCAAATAAAATCCCAATACTCACTAGGTCACTAGGGCCCACACGTCCCGACCAATCTGGCCTGCTTCTCTCCCAATTGTTCAGTAGGCCCCAGCAACAGAAGCTTCCTAACAGATCTTTCATTCTGCAGGACCCTTTTTTGCCTCAGGTCTTTGTCCTTTACTCTCTGCCTGGAACATTCTTCCTGACTTATTCCCATGGCTGACTTCTCCCCAGACTTAAGTCTCAGTTCAAATGTCATCTTTTCAGAAAAGCCTTTCCCAACCACATTATAAGGCAGGCTCCCACCAGTTACTCTCAATCACATCACCCTTTTTGTTCTTTACAGGATTAATCGTAATCTAATGAATTATTTAGTTTTACTTGATTATATGTATGTACTCTGTCTCCCTCATTGAATATAAACTCTGTTTGACTTCCTACTGTATTTGTTTAACAAAATAAATAAGAGATGTACAAAACTTAATTGAATTAAAGTTTGAAAATCCACTGAGAATATGGAAATCTGTTAGAGGATAGTAAGTACATAAAGGTGCCAATTTCCCCAAAATTATCCTTTAAATTCAATACTCCCAATCAGTAATCAGTATTCCCGATAAAAATCTCAACAGGATTTCTTTTTGAACTTCATAGAATGATTCTAAAGTTCATCCAAAACACATAGACAAGAACTGTCAAAGGCTGAAAAAAAACATAATGAACAGGTGACTAACCCTTCCAGTATTACAATTATGAAACAATAATATTTTAAAGGATATGGTAATATACAACAAAAGATCAAGAGGACATAATAGAACATAACAGTTCCAAACACATTCCGAATAAATTATGAAGGTTGCAAATCTAAAGGTTGGATTATTCACTAAGTAGCATTGAAATTCTGGCTATTTGGTGGAAAAACCATGCACCCAGAAATAAATTCCAGCTGAATCAAAAAAATTAAAAGTTAAAAAAAAAAGTTTTAGAGTTAGTGAAGCAAACAACAGCTAATTTATAATCTTTATGTTTAGTTCTGAGGTAACCACTGGCATAACAAAATTTCTTGTAATAGTTTAATTTCATAAAATATCACTAGGTCTAACCCCATTGGCATGGCTCAGTGGTTGACCGTAGACCTATGAACCAGGAGGTCATAGTTCAATTCCTGGTCAGGGCACATGCCCAAGTTGCAGGCCCTATCCCAAGTAGGGGGCGTGCAGGAGGCAGCCAATGAATGATTCTCTCTCATCACTGATGTTTCTAACTCTCTCTCCCTCTCCCTTCCTCTCTGAAATCAATAAAAATATAGTTTTAAAAAATATATATCACTAGGTACAGATAATCTCAAAGACATTTTTTTAATCGTAACAGATTTGACAATTAAGCAAAGTAGGTAATTCCCAATGATCATATTACTGATTTTATGGCAGAAATTTAAAATTAAGAAATACCTTAAATTCAATACCTAAGCTGAATAGATGATCTCTTATTCCCATCCACCCCAATTTTTGTTTTAAGTAACTGTCAATCATCACATTGAATAATCCCATAGATCAGTAATTTTTAACCTTTTTTCTCTCATCTATAATAAAAGTATAATATGCTAGTTAGACCGGACAGCCACACAGCGGAATAATCATCCAGATGACCTTCCAGACGAAGCCAGGGCTGTGAGGGCCGAGCCCCTTGCATGAATTTTGTGCATCAGACCTTTAATGGCACATATAAACTAATTACTAAAATTCTGTGGCAAGCCAAAAAATGTTACATTTTTCACTGATCTGACAAAAAAAGGTATAATTTTGATTCATTCACACAGGATGGCTATTGTTGTGTTGGCCACTGTCACGTTTTTATTTGACAATCTAAAGGAAAAGAGGTCAGTGCCCCGACCACTTAGTCAGGTATTGCTTGTTTTAAAAACTCTTGTGGCACACTGGTTGAAAACTGCTGCCATCGATGATATGGTGTAATGAAAGGAGCGCTACACTGAATGTCAAAAGACTAGATCCTGCCAGTGCCCCACTACAATTTAGACAGGTCACTTCATTTCTGTGGCCCTAAGAAAACCGTAAAACAAGGTAAGACTACAGATAACCCCCAATTTACATTTGTTCTACGGATGACCTTTTTCCACTTTACAATGTTGTCAAAGTGATAGGCATTCAGTAGAACCCATATTTCGAATTTCGACCTTTTCCTGGGCTAGCGATATGCAGTGCAATACTTTCTTGTGATGCTGGGCAGCAGCAGTGAGCAAGGCTGCCAGTCAAAGACTTGATCAAGCCCTAGTCGGTTTGACTCAGTGGATAGAGCATCAGCCGGTGGACCTAAGGCTTGATTCCAGCAATTCCAGTCAAGGGCACATACCTCTGTTGAAGGCTCTATCCCAGGTCAGGGCTATGCGGGAGGCAACCAATCATGTGTCTTTCTCACATCGATGTTTCTCTCTCTCCATCTCTCCCCCTCCCTTCCACTCTCTCTAAAAATCAATGGAAAAATATCAAATGAGGATTAACAAAAAACAAACAAAAACAAAAATGACGTGATCAAAAGAATAAACAGCAGATACTCTACAATGTACTGTGTTGCCAAAGTTATTTGAATATTGTGTTTTGTATTTTCCCATCCCATCAGGTCTACAATATGCCATGTCACTTGCTGCTGGTAAGAAAAGGAAAGCAATTACTCTTGAGATGAAATTACATTAGCCCAGCCCTAGCCGGGTAGCTCATGATTAGACCATCATCAGACGCACCAAGGTTGTGGGTTTGGTCAGGGCACATACAAGAATCAACCAGTGATGCATGAATGAGTGGAACAACAAACTGGTGTTTTTCTTTCTCTCTCTCTAAAATCAATCAATAAATAAAAAACATTTTTTTAAAGAAATCACATTAGCCCAACTGTAAGCTAATGTAAGTGTTCTCAGCACGTTTAAGGTAGCCTAGGCTAGGATGTTCCTTCAATAAGTTAGGTCTACTCAGTGCATTTTCAACTTACAATATATTCAACTTAAGATGGGTTTAGCAGGACATAACCCCATCAAGGAGCATCTGTAGATAACCTATATGACTCTACATTCTATAATTCTATAAATTATTAGCATTTTGTTTTAATCAATTTAAATTTGTTTTTGAGATCATTTTAAAGTAAAAGTAATAACAGCACACATGGAAGAATTAAACTGAAGAACTCCTCTTCAAACACAAAGAGGATTTGTATGTTATATCTGAAGACTATCCAAGTAATATAATATTTTGACCACACTAGCTCCTAGGGTAGAAAAATTGGTAGTAAAATGTTCAAGGAAAACTACTAGCACAAGAACACCCAAATAAAAGTCAGATGCTCTACACAGCTATTGCTACATATCAGAAGCTTTTCATAGCTTTTTAATACTCCTAACAAGTCCTAATAGAAAAAGAAACAAACAAAATGTTTTCTTAACCATCTAGCTAAATGTACTTTTTGCATCCTCAAACTTGGAAAGGACAAAATATCAGGCAATCTACAGACTGAGTTATTTGTGCACATATTAATCTGCTCTACTTTATAGTACTTAGTAATGTGCCCTGAACATGAAAAGCACTTAACACCAGTTATACAAAGCAATGAACTATAAATGAATCTCTAATCAATAAGTCAACATAATTAATTATGATGAACATTTACTACATCTAGTAAAATCCATATGTGAAGTAAAAGAATAGACGGACCCTGGCTGATGTGGCTCAGTTGGTTGAGTATCGTCCTGTGCACCAAAGGTTGCCGGTTCGATTCCCAGGTAGGGAAAGCGTAGGAAGCAGCCCATCAATGTTTCGCTCTAACAGGAATGTTTCTCTTCCTCTCTCTCTCTCCCCTCCCTCTCCCTCCCTCTCTCTCTAAAAATCTATTTTAAAAAATCTAGGAAGGAAGGAAGGAAGGAAGGAAGGAAGGAAGGAAGGAAGGAAGGAAGGAAGGAAGGAAGGAAGGAAGGAAGGAAACTAACTACGTAAGTATGGGAAACCTCTATCATTCCCAGCCATCAATTAAGAGTTTGAAATTGTAACTAAGACGAAATACAATTAAAACTGAACAACAAAATAAACACACACAAAAAAAACAAGTAACAAATATCCTGACATTTACCTACATCAGCGATTATCAACCAGTGTGCCACAGAATTTTTAAAACATGCAATATCTGACTATTTCATCAGGGGCACTGACCTCTTTTCCCTTAGATCAGTGGTTCTCAACCTTCCTAATACAGTTCCTCATGTTGTGGTGACCCCCAATTTCATTGTTACAAATTGAACATAATTAAAGCATAGTGATTAATCACAAAAACAATATGTAATTATATATGTGTTTTCCAATGGTCTTTGGCGACCCCTGTGAACGAATAGTTCGACCCCCAAAGGGGTCGCGACCCACAGGTTGAGAACCATAGCCTTAGATTGTCAAATTAAAAACTGACAACAGCTAACACAATAGCCATCCAGTGTGAATGAATTAAAATTATACCTATTTTTTTGTCAGCTGGTGCTGCAGAACTCTAGTCATTAGTTTCTGTGTGCCAATGAGAAGAAAAACTTTGAAAATTGCTGACCTACATCAATTCCTGGCCTATTCAAAGCCCTTTGCTTTCCACTGCAGATAACAATGGCAAGAAAATCTCTTCCTTCACCAATTTTTTAAAAAATTTTAAAAAAACTTAACTAATCTAAATCTGCCTAGCCTGGAAACAAATTTTTAATCAATTAAATTCAAAGAAACTATAAGTTAATTTCAAACATTTTGTGCCTTTAAAAAAAAATTATATAGGCAGGCCAAATACTTAAGTCTTACTGTATAATTAAATTCAACATGATAGGCAGTTATATATACTAGTATACTAGTGACCTGGTGCAGATTCGTGCACACTGAAAGGAAATTAGAAGGTGGCCGGCGGGGCGGGACTGGGTGAGACGGGCCAGACACGCCCTGGAGCCAACCTCTCACAGTCCCTCTCCGGTGTCTGCAGACTGAGAGGGGTCCCTACAGCAGGTGGGGTCCCTGGGCAGGTGGGGGTCCCTTGGCCTGACCTGCGGGGATCAGGCCAAAATTGGCTCTCCGGCATCCCCTGAGGGGTCCTGGAGTGCGAGAGGGCACTCTGCAAAGTTGCTGTTGTACAGGGTGTGGAACGCAAACACAAGTGTGCAGTAAACCAGATTCGGGGCCAACAGTGCCCCAGCAACAACATGACCCACAGCCGAAGGTGGAATCGCGCAGCCCTGCGAGGAATTGGGCTCTCTCCTCTCTGGTTTTGGGGTGTGTCACCCAAGAACTGTGGCCGCCAAGTCACTGCAGCTTGGCAGCTCCTGCATTGAGCGTCTGCCCCCTGGTGGTCAGTGTGTGTCATAGTGACAGGTCAGACAGTAGGAGGGACACTTAGCATATCAGCCTTTTATATGCACAGGTAGGGTCCCTAGACCTGGCTGGCGATCAGGGCTGATCAAAGCCTTTCAGCTGCCAGCTGGGGCCTTCCTTCCCCAGCTGCCAGCTGGGGCCTTCCTTAGTTCCATGCTATCCTCTGGTGGTCAGCACACATCATAGTGAGTGATCGAACTCTTAGTCTCCCCATCAAACTCCCGAGGGGACAATTTGCATATTAGGTTTTTATATAGAGAGAGATATCTCAGAGAATGTTACACCACAGGTAACAAGTGTATTTGGATAAGTTGTAATGTGAATCCATTTTTCTAATTAGAATGCAATGTTTATTCATTTAATAAATATTGCAGTATCAATATTCTAGCCAGAAAATAAAATCCTTTGATTTTATCTTTAAATTTGCCATAAACTTAAAGATAAAATCAGAGAAGGGCCTATCCTTCCCTCCAGAGGAGATAAAATAGGTACATAAAAAGCTAAATATAAGGTAGAAAGTGTAAATGCCAAGAGATGTGCAAATAAAGCATTTCACAAGGGCAGAGGGAGCTGTTACTACCTCACAGAAATATAGCCCTCTCAACCTACTTAAAGTAATTTCATAACTGTTAACTTTCTTAGGCTCACAACAGCCAACCCTGGGAGAGATGCTTTCCTCCTATCATAGGTGAGGAAACTGAAGCACAGAAAGGTTGATCATATTCCAAAATGTCACAATTTCATTAAAGGAAGAATCGGGACTCTTTGTATTATATTTTCTCTGGGGGAGTAGTTCAATATATGGCAAGGCTTTTGCAAAAGAAAATAGTATTTTATTTTAATATTGCAAGTATTCACACCGTTATGTATGTATGTGCATATTATTTACATGTACGCGTTAAACTTGACTTCTAGTAACAGGTGTGCTTAAAACAAGGCAAAGCAACTGTGTACTATAAATATTAAAATAAATAAATAAACTTCCACGGGATTTTAACGAAATAAGAAAGTAAAGACTATTTCTTTTTCCAACAATTTGTGGTTATTTCTTCTGTAATTTTTACCTATTTAGACATAAGATTCTAAAATTGGGCTACTCCTGAGCCCCAGCAAATTGATTCCTCCAATAAATAACTTTTATGAAAAACGACGCGAAAACACTTTGAAAAAAAACACTGAAAACTAAATCATGCCATCAGCCCTTCAGCTAGCCCATCCCATGTGACCATCAGCAGGCGCTACTGATCCCGATACGACGAACGAATGAATGAATACTTGGTTGGCATTTTTAAATCCCGGGCCTGTTGCTCTTTGCACAGTGTTCCGCCTCCCATCGTTACCCCGCCAGGGTAAACACAAGGAATGTACATTTCAAAACTGGGACATGACTGAGGGAGCAACTCTGATGCAGGTGAGCACACTCATTCCAAAGAGCAGAATTCCCCACCCCGCACCCCGCTCCGAGGCGAGCCGCTGGGGGCCCACAACATCAGCACAACTCGGGTACCAGCCCATCACTGTCCCCGCACCCACACCTTCGGTCCTCGGCGCACCTCGTCCAGCTCATTCGAAGAATTCAAATTCGCTTTCCTCTCCATTAGGACTCATTTCTCAATTACAGTTCCTCAAATCCCTCTGACCCCCAAAAGGAGAATTCCCCGACTTGGCATCATTATTGAAGCCAAGATCCAAGGCAGAAGGTACAGAGTTCCGACCTTGGCCATCTCCACCGCGACCCGCCCTTCGCCATTCCTCTCCCGGATGATCTGCTTAGAAAGGCGAACTAGTTCGCTCCTCACGCGCTCGTCCCTCGCTGTCACCCTCCCGCGCCCTCCTCTCCCGGCCGCCCACCGACTCCGCCTCCGAGCGAGCGCGGCAGCCACCGCGCGGCCCGCCGGGGTCCCGGCCGCTCGGCCCGCCGCCCCTCCCCGCCGCACACCTCCGGCCGCCCGGCCGGGCCGCAGCCCGCTCTTCCTCCAACTCCACAGCCTCTTCCACTCGCCCAGCCCGCGCGCCCCGCCGCGCCCGCCGCGCCCTGGGCGGCCGAGGAGAAGGGGCCGGCGGCTGGGGCGGGCCCCCACCTGCCGGGTCCGCGACGGCCCTCGCCCCGCAGGGAGGCACCCCCGCGGCCGCTGCCCTGAGAGCCCTCGGCAGCCCCCGAGCGAGCGGGAGCCGGAGGCCGGGGCCTACTCACCGGGAGCGGGCGCAGCGTGGTGGCCGGCGCGCCCCGGGCCTGAGGGGCGGGACGCGGCCCCGGCGCGGGTCGCTACCTCGGTACCTCGCTCGGCGCGGCGAGCCGGGCGCTCACTCCAGCCGCCGCTGCTGCTTCGCCACCTTGGCCGCCATCTTGACTCAACCCCGCTTCCTCCCCCAGCCGGGCGGCCGCGCTCAGGCGGCTCCGGCGCCGGCTCCTCCTCCTTCCGGAAGGTCGGAGGACCGACTCCCTCCGGGGCCCGGCTCCCACTTCGGCCGAGCTTCCTAGGTCGCCCGCGCTCGGTCCCCTCGCCTCGCCTCGGCCTGGCGGCGGCGGTGGCCCCCCCTGAGATAGGCCCGGCAGCACCGTGCCCGACCGGGACCGGCGCTGCCATCGCGCAAGGCCTGGGGCGCCCACCGCGAGCCGCCGACTCCCCGCACTCGGGCCTCCCCCGGGCGTGGGAACGGGAAGGACGTGAGGCCCAGCCCCCGGCCCTGCCACCCCTCCTCGGCGCGGCGGGACGGCGGCGGCCGGCGCGAGCGCGGGCCGCGGGGAGGGAGCGGGCCCCCACAGGCTGGGAGCTGGACGGGTGCACATCGACCTACCCAGGTGTCTCCCAGGGCTCCGACTGTAACTCGCGCCAAGGCTTCACTGAAAAGCGAACAGGCGATGCCTATTTGTCCTTGATGTCAGTCCTTACTCTGAGTCTGACTCTAGCCACTCGGAGCCTGTGACCCTGGCGACCACAAAGTGCGCCCTCAGCCTCACTCTGACGGTGAAACGATCGGACTGTGTCAGGACGCGGGTAGAAACTGACAGGTACCGAGCTGTCGCCGTCCTCGTAAACGCTACGTAAAGTAGAGGGAACTCGGTATGTGCCGGGAAGGCGACCGTGCCAGCCCATCCCAGGCGCCCGACCTTTCAATCCTCACGCCTTAGGAGCGGCTTGGCGGGACGGACCGCAACTCGGAACGCAATTTGCGCGGAGCGTGGTTTCCCCCCGAGCCGGCTCCGGGGCACCTGTCCCTGTGACGCAGGCGCTGTGCCCCTCAGACGGCATGGAAGCCGTGGGTGTTGTGTGTGTTGCGGTGGCCCTCCTAGCACCGGGCATCTTCTGGGCTTGGCACTTCTTGGAACGAATGAAGAGTCAGGTGCAGGCTGGCCTGTTGGGAAGAGGAAGCCGGGCCCTCCTGGTGATCGCGCACCCCGACGACGAAGCCATGTTCTTTGCTCCCACTTTGCTAGGCTTGGCCCGCCTGAGGCACCCGGTGTTCCTGCTCTGCTTCTCTGCAGGTAGGAGGCTGCCGGCGGGGCGTTGGGACCCGGGGATGTGAAGGATGTTTAAGTGCTCACCCATCTCAGTCGAGCTTTGCCCAAAGGATTCTCTGTTGTAGAGAGTTAACGAAATATACCCCGAAAGTCCCTTCTCTGGGCGCTTCACGGAGAGGCGGTGGCTCCAGCCTCGGGACTGCAGCGGCCGATTTCCCAGGTTGTTGGGGGGCGTCCTCAGCTTTCGCACTCCGCCGGCAAGATCACGCGCAAGGGAACTGCTCACATCTGATTCCATCCAATACCCACATTTCCTTTGGAAAATGGGACTGTACTCATTATTCTGTGGAGCCTTTGTATTTGCAGAAGGACCAAGAATAATGATCCTACCATAGTACGCGAAACAGAATCTAGTTATATCATGCCTGCTCAACCCTGAAATTTTTATAGATAATTTTATAGTTTAGGGAAGGGGACTTCCAAAGAATAAGCCCTCCTTTACCAGACAGAAAAGGTGGAATGAGACCATGATCCTGGATTATGGCGATAATCGCACAATGTACAAATGAAGTAGTCGCACTGTACATATACAACGGGTGAATTTTTATGGTATGTAAAATTGTACCTCAATAAAGCTGTTCTTAACAAATGCCCACGACCTCTTTTTCCCATTTCATGGTGTGTCATTCCAGTTCTTTTTATAGACAGATTTTTCACAGAAATAACATTTAATATAATTTTTTTTCACGGAACATTTTTCTTTCATTTACCAAATCTATAATAATAAAAGCATAATGTATGCTAATTAGACCAGTCAGCGGAATGACCATACGGACAAAGCCACGGAGGCCACAGCAGAGGTGGTTAGGGCCAATCAGGCAGGCAGGCAAGGCAGGCAGGTGAGCAGGTTGGAGCCAGGATCCCAGATGGCGAGAGCGATGTCAGACATGCCCCAAGGGGTCCTGGGTTGGGAGAGGGTGCAGGCAGGGCTGAGGGACACCTCCCCGCTGCCCCCTCATGAATTTCATGCACCAGGCCTCTAGTATTTCATAAAAATGTATGTGTACTACACTTAGAATGGCCAAAATCTGCAACACTGACAACACCAAATGCTAGTGAAGATGTAGAGCAACAGGAACTCTCAGTTATTAAGGGTAGGAATGTAAGATGGTTCAGGCACTCTGGAAGGCAGTTAATTTGGCAGTTTCTTAGAAGACTAAACATACTCTTACCAAACCATCAGCAATTACTCTACTTGGTATTTATTTACACAAAGGAGTTGAAAGCATATCCATGCAAAACCCTACACACAGGTGTTTACAGCAGCTTATTTATAATTGCCAAAACTTGGAAGCAATTAAGATGTTCTTCAGTAGGTGAAATAAATTAATACATCCAGGCAATGGACTATTAGTGCTAAGAGAAATGAGCTGTCAAGCCATGAAAAGGCATGGAGTAACCCTAAATGCATATTACTAAGTGAAAGAAAACAACCTGAAAAGGCTACACAGTGTATGATTCCAATGAAATGATATTCTGGAAAAGGCAAAACTATGGGAACAGTAAAAGAATCGTTGTTTTCCAGGGGTTGAGATGGGAGGAAAGATGAATAACTAGATGGAGCACAGAGGATTTTTTTAGGGCAGTGAAAATATTGTATGATATTTTAATGATGGATATATGCCCTTATGCATTGTCCAAACCCATGCAATGTACAATACCAGGAGTGAACTCTAATGTGAACTATGGGCTTAGGGTGGCAATGATATAGGTTTATCAGCTGTAACAAATGTAACACTCTGATGGGAAATGTTGATAATGGAGAAAGCTATGTATATGTGGAGACAGGGTAAATGGCAAGGAAAATCTCTATACCATCCCCTTAATTTTGCTGTGAACCTAACAGCTTTATAAAGAATAAAGTTTTAGCCCTAACCGGTTTGGCTCAGTGGATAGAGCGTCAGCCTACGGACTCAAGGGCCCCAGGTTCGATTCCGGTCAAGGGCATGTGCCTTGTATGCTAGGCATTATGCTATTCCCTAGGAATAAATAGTAAAAACAAGCTAGAGAAGGACCACGTCCTTGTGAAACTTATAGTTTAAACATTTACCCATATTAAT
The DNA here is from genome assembly GCF_963259705.1 of Myotis daubentonii. NCBI lineage: Eukaryota > Metazoa > Chordata > Mammalia > Chiroptera > Vespertilionidae > Myotis > Myotis daubentonii. The sequence continues at coordinate 5,660,654 of NC_081855.1, forward strand.
AAGAACTAGTATATATCCTTTTAAATAGTCTCATAGAGATAAATCTTAATTTAATCATCCCTTATTGTATGTCTATTTAGGGTGGTTGTTTTTTCCAGTTTATCTCCATTACAAATAACAGCAAACATCTATATGTATTCCATAGTAATTTATTAGGACTGATTTCTAAAGTTGGTTGTTTTAAAGCTTTTCATGCAAATGATATTCCCAGAAATATACCAACTTATAGTCTCACTGACTGGTAATGAGAATCTGTCTTTTTTTTTTTTAATGGAATTTATTGGGGTGACACTGGTTAACAAAATTATACAGGTTTCAGATGCACATATCTATACACTATATTGCATGTTCACCACCCTAAATCAAGTCTCCCTCACCATTTATCCCCCATACACTCCTCCACTTTCTCCCAACAGCCCCCTCCCTGCCGCAGCCCACAATCACCACACTATTGTCCATATCCATGAGTGTTTTATCCTTTTTTTTTTTTTGCTTGATCCCTCCACCGCCCCCACCCAGACCCCCAACCGCCAACCTATCCTCAACAGCTGTCAACCTGCTCTCTATGAACCTGTCTCTGTTTTGCTTGTTAGTTCACTTTGTTCATTAGATTCCACATATGAGTGAAATCACATGGTACTAGTCTTTCTCTGACTGGCTTATTTCATTCAGCATAATACTCTCCAGATCCATCCATACTGTTGCAAAGGTAAGATCCTTATTTTTTATGGCCAAGTAGTATTCCATTGTGTAAATGTACCACAGCTTTTTTACCCAATCTACTGATGAACACCTGGGCTGCTTCCAAATCTTGGCCGTTGTAAATGCTGCAAGTAATATAAGGGTGCATATATTCTTTCGAGTTAGTGTTTCAGGTTTTCTCGGATAAATTCCCAGAAGTGTAATCACTGGTTCATAAGGCAGTTCCATTTTTAGTTTTTTAAGGTAATTCCATACTGCTCTCCATAGTGGCTACACCAATCTGTATTCCCACCAATAGTGCACAAGGATTCCCTTTTCTCCACATCCTCTCTAACATTTGTTATTTGTTGGTTTATTGATGATAACCATTCCGACAAGTGTGAGGTGATATCTCATTGTGGTTTTAATCTGCATCTCTCTGATGATTAGTGACATCAAGTATCTTTTCATGTTTATTGTCCATTTGTATGTCCTCTTTGGAGAAGTGTCTGTTTAGGTCTTTTGCCCATTTTTTAATTGGATTGTTTGGATTTTTTGGTGTTGAGTTTTATAAGTTCTTTATAAATTTTGGATATTAGCCCCTTATCAGATGTTTTATTGGCAAATATGTTCTCCCACTCAGTGGGTTGTCTTTTCATTTTGTCGATGGTTTCCTTTGCTGTGCAAAAACTTTTTGTTTGATATAGTCCCATTTGTTTAATTTTTCTTTTGTTGTCCTTGCCCAAGCAGATATATCAGAAAAAAATATTGCTATGAGAAATGTCCAAGATTTTACTGCCTATGTTTTTTTCTAGGATTTTTATGGTTGTGAGTCTAACATTTAAGTCTTCAATCCATTTTGAGTTTATTCGTGTAAGAAAGTGGTCTAGTTTCATTTTTTGCATGTATCTGTCCAATATTCACAACATCATTTGTTGAATAGATTATTTTTACCTCATTGTATGTTTTTGCCTCCTTTGTCAACTATTTTTTTAAAATATATTTTATTGATTATTTTTACAGAGAGGAAAGGAGATGGATAGAGAGTTAGGAACATCAGTGAGAAAGAAACATTGATCAGCTGCCTCCCGCACAGCCCCTAGTGGGGATATGCCCAAAACCATGGTACATGCCCTTGACCAGAATCGAACCTGGGACCCTTCAGTCTGCAGGCCGACGCTCTATCCACTGAGCCAAACCGGTTAGGGCTCCTTTGTCAACTATTAATTGACTTTAAAGGCATGGATTTATTTCTGGGCTCTCTGTTCTGTTCCATTGATTTATATGTCTGTTTTTATGCCAGTATCACACTGTTTTGATTACTATGGGCTTGTAGTATGTATAGTTTGATATCAGTAGCATGATTCTTCCAACTTTGTTCTTCTTTCTCAAGATTGCTATAGCTATTCAGGGTCTCTTGTGGTTCCATATAAATTTTTGGAATATTTGTTCTAGTTCTGTGAAATATGCCATTGCATACTGATAGGAATTGCATTGAATCTATAGATTGTTTGGGGTGGTAGGAACATTTTAATGGTGTTAATTCTTCCTGTCCATGAACACGTATATGCTTCCACTTATTTGTATTTTCTTCAGTGTCTTTCTTCAGTGTCTTATGATTTTCCAAGTACAGGTCTTTCACATCCTTGGTTAAATTTATTCCTAGGTATTTTATTTTATTTTATTTTATTTTATTTTATTTTATTTTATTTTATTTTATTTTATTTTTGAAGCAATTGTTGATGGGATTGTTTTCTTAGTTTCCCTTTCTGATAGTTCAGTATTGGTGTATAAAAATGCAACTGAGCCTGGCCGGGTGGTTCAGTGGTTGAGTGTCAACTCATGAACCAGGAGGTCAGGGTTGGATTCCTGGTTAGGTCACATGCCCAGGTTGTGAGCTCAATCCCTGGTGAGAGCTGTGCAGGAGGCAACCGATCAATGATTCTCATCATTGGTGTTTCTCTCTCTCTCTCTCTCTCTCTCTCTCTCTCTCTCTCTCTCTTCCTTCCTCTCTCTGAAACCAATATTTTTTTATTTAATATATATTTTTTTAAATGCAACTCTTCCTGGATATTTATTTTATATCCTGCTACTTTACTGAATTCATTTATAAGTTCTAATGGTTTTTCTGCTGGCATCTTTAGGGTTCTCTATATACAGTATCATATCGTGAGAATCTCTGTTTTAATACATATATACCCTCTCTAGCATTGAATAGTATTTTTAAATAATATTTCTTTATTTGATTAATATTTATTTGCTAAAAGTAAACTATTTTTCATCGTTCTTGAGAATTTGGGTCTAAGCACTTTTCTTCTCAATTTGTGCTAATATGGATATCAATTGCAAATAAATGTAGTTAAAGGCCTTTTGTTGGTTTTATTTTTGCTTTTCATTTTATTTATCTTTTATACTACAATGATAACTATAGAAGTCAAATTATAAGCTAATTTGTTTCAAGATCTGGAAAAGAAGTCTGGGTTTTATTAACAAAGTATTATAGGTGCATTGGATTCTTTATGGTTGTTGTTAATCCTCACCCAAAGATATTTTTTCCATTGATTTTTAGAGAGAGTAGAACTGAGGGAAGGAGAGAGAGAAACAATGATGTGAGAGAGACACATACTAGTAGATGGGTTATCTCCTGCACCTGCCCCTACTTGGCTCAGGATCAAACCTACAACCCAGGTACTTGCCCTTGACTGGGAATCAAACCCAAGACACTTTGTTGCTGGGCTGACACTCTAACCATTGAGAAACCCCAGCCAGGTCAATGTATTGGTTTCTTTTAGAAATTTCTCCTTATTTTTCAATAGGTTAGGACCAAAAATCAAAATTGTTTCAGATAAAAAAATGTGTGCCCTTAGCACATATTAAACACTCAGTATCCTTATTGTTGTTTCATTCCTTCCTCTGAATTCAACTTGCTATTTAGATTGTTTTCTTCACCCTGATTGGTTTGGCTCAGTGTCAGCCGTGGGCAAACTACGGCCCGCGGGCCGGATCTGGCCCGTTTGAAATGAATAAAACTATTGAAAAAGAAGACCGTACCCTTTTATGTAATGATGTTTACTTTGAATTTATATTAGTTCACACAAACACTCCATCCATGCTTTTGTTCCAGCTCTCTGGTCCAGTTTAAGAACCCATTGTGGCCCTCGAGTCAAAAAGTTTGCCCACCCCTGGGATAGATTGTTTTCTCTTTTAATTTTTAAAATTACTTTCAAAATTCCCAATTCATTCAAAAATGGTGTATTAAACATTAAATTGGTATATTAAACTACTGACTTACTCTAACATGAAAAAAAAGGAAAATTAATAATTTGTGATACTGTATAATGAAAACTGTAAGGGTGTGTGATAAAGTATGGTGGACACAAAATGAAGGAAAGCATGGATTCTCTTTTCTGGGGGTTGGATTAAAGAAACTTCTCCAAAGAGGTTTTCTTTTGAGCTGGTCTTTAAGAATAGAACAGGGTGGGCAAACCAAGATGGCGGCATAGGTAAACACCTGAAATTGCTGCCTCCCACAACAACTTAAAAAATACAACTAAAAGACAAAACAGACATCATCCAGAAGCACAGGAAGGCTGGCTGAGTGGAAATTCTACAACTAGAAGGAAAGAGAAAAGCACACTGAGACTCAGAGGAGCTGCAGAAGTAAAGTACAGAGGTACGGAGGCCCACACAGCAAGGTCTGGCAACTGAGGACGTGGCTGTCTTTTTTAATCAGGAGGGAGTCTCAAGCCCCTGACTGCTCTGAACTCCAGTTCCAGGAAGTCTCTGGGGACCCAGACTCATACGGGGAGAAACTGGACTGTCTGGCAGCGGGCAGAACTCGGAACTTGAAGGCGGCTTTCTCTCCGGGGTGCTTGCAGCGATTACCAGGACACTGAGACTCGGGGCCCCTTAGGGCAGGACTGAGGATCAGCCATAGCTGTTTGCTCCGCCCAGTTGATCCCCTGAGACCCCGCCCCACCCAAACTGCCACAGAGGCTTTTGAATGTGAATGCCCTGGCTCTTTGCAATCTGAAAATTACCTAAGAAACTGCAGCTGGGCCAGACAGACCCAGAACTTCCAAGAGAAGGCCCAAGGCCCCACAGCAGCTTGCATTGCTTCACAGCTGGGCCTCATCTGGGCACCTCCAAACCCCAAACAAGGAAGGGGAATCTGCAGATCTCTTCGTAGCTCCTGCTGGGTAGCCTTAGGCAGAGCCTAAATTAGCACCTCCTTAGATCCAAGAGCCAGATTACAACTCCTCAGATCCATAAGGGACACACTCAGGGGGCAGACTCAGTGAGCACCAAAGCCCCACTGAAGCAAGTCTTGCCCCAGAAGGGTGTCTTCAGCACAGAAGTTCTCCCACCGTAGACACAGCTGATTCTCACAGCCACTTGGCCTGGAGGTCAATTCCTCCCAGTGATACCTACAACAATCAAGGCTTAACTACAACAAGACTGTGTACAAAGCCCACAAGGGGGTGCACCAAGAGTGTCCACCTCAGGTAATTGGGGAGGCTGAGCCACTGGGTCCTATAGGACACCTAGCACACAAAGCCACTTTATCAACACAGGGAAGCATAAAAAATGCAAAGACAAAGAAACAGGACACAAATGACAGAAATGGAGGAAAGCAAAATACTGACTATAGAGTTCAAAACCACACTTTTAAGGTTTTTCAAGAACTTTCTAGAAACCGCCGATAAATTTAGTAAGACCCTCAAAAAGTCTGGTGAGACTGCCGATAAATGTAGTGAGACCCTCAAGAAATCTAGTGAGACCCTTGAGGTTATGAAAAAGGACCAACTAGAAATTAAGCATACACTGGCTGAAATAAAGGATATTATGCAGAGTTCCAACAGCAGACTAGAGGATCGCAAGAATTAGGTTAAAGATTTGAAATACGAAGAAACAAAAAACATCCAACCGGAAAAGCAAAATGCAAAAAGAATCCAAAAATACGAAGATAGTGTAAGGAGCCTCTGGGACAGCTTCAAGCATACCAACATCCGAATTATAGGGGTGCCAGAAGAAGAGAGAGAGCAAGATATTGAAAACCTATTTGAAGAAATAATAACAGAAAACCTCCCCTACCTGATGAAAGAAATAGACTTACAAGTCCAGGAAGCGCAGAGAACCCCAAACAAAAGGAATCCAAAGAGGACCACACCAAGACACATCATAATTAAAATGCCAAGAGCAAAAGACAAAGAGAATCTTAAAAGCAGCAAGAGAAAGACAGTCAGTTACCTACAAGGGAGCACCCATACGACTGTCAGCTGATTTCTCAACAGAAACTTTGCAGGCCAGAAGGGAATGGCAAGAAATATTCAAAGTGATGAATACCAAGAACCTACAACCAAGATTACTTTATCCAGCAAAGCTATCATTCAGAACTGAAGGTCAGATAAAGAGCTTCACAGATAAGGAAAAGCTAAAGGAGTTCATCACCACCAAACCAGTATTATATGAAATGCTGAAAGGTATCCTTTAAGAAGAGGAAGAAGAAGAAAAAGGTAAAGATACAAATTATGAACAACAAATACACATCTATCAACAAGCGAATCTAAAAATCAAGTGAATAAATAATCTGATGAACAGAATAAACTGGTGATTATAATAGAATCAGGGGCATAGAAAGGGAGTGGACTGACTATTCTTGGGGGGGGGGGAGGCTGGGAGGGGTGTGGGGGATGCAGGAAAAGACTGGCCAAAATCGTGCACCTATGGATGAGGACAGTGGGAGGTGGGGGAGTGAGGGGGGAAGGTGGGGTGGGAACCGGGTGGAGGGGAGCTATGGGGGGGGGGGGGGAAGAGGAACAACTGTAATAATCTGAACAATAAAGATTTAATTTAAAAAAAAAAGAATAGGACAGGGTATATAGGATATGGTGCAAGTCATTATAGGCAATAGTAAAGTCATCAGTAAGTCTTGGACTTGTATAAATAATTCATTCTAACTATATCTCCAGTTTTCAAGGGTAGGGAGAAGCAGGAAAAAATATTTTGTTTTTAGTGGGTTATTTAATTTCAGCAATCCTATGACAGGAATTATTATATTTAAAAAAAAAAACATTATACTAGTAAACATCCAGAATGTGTTATTCCCATTTTACAGATAGGGAAATTGAATTATGAAAAAGTTAAAGTAACTTGACCAAAGTGACCAGTGAGAATGTAGAGGAGCCAGGACCCTATGGCTCTTCCTTGTCGTAAACTGTTCAGCATAAAAGTAATCCATCTGCCTTTCACATTGCCTTGTATGCTATGTCTGATAAAATAACTTTTGATTTCCAGTGTATGATTCCAGAAACATTGATTTATCAAGTTGCTATTTCTTAAAAATTGGTTTGGCCTGACTAGTTTGGTTAAATTAGCCAGATGTGCTGTCCCCCATTCAGAGATTCAAATTCCTTGTTAGAATATTAACATCTTTGAGAAATCTTGCTGTAAAAAATCCTATTTAACTTTATTTAGTCTAGCATTTCTCTCCATTTATGTAACCGGTTACTATACAGGTAGGAGAAAGCTATAGTAGATAGTCGGGTGTTATGAATACATTTGGTTAGAGAGTTAAAACAACCAGTTCTGTGTTTTGGGAAGCTCATTCTGGTGGCAATTGGAGAATGGTTTGGAGGCCACTACTGGAGTCAGGGAAACAAATTTAGCTCATCCTTTCCCCTCCAGATGCACTGCCAACTCTCATATAACAAATTTTCATGTATTTCCAATCTACATATTAGTCCTTTGGTCAGATTGGACTCCCTATGCCAATATCATGTGTCTTAATTACTGTAGATTTTACAGCAGTATTAATCTGGTACAGCCAGCCCTCCGATTTGTTGTTCTTCAGGGTGTATTTGCTGTTTTTTCCTCTGCATATATTTTAGAGTTAGTTTGGTCACATTGAAGGAAAACGCTTGCTGGCATTTTCATTGGAATCTCACTGACTATTGATCATTATAGAGAAAATTGACTTTTTCCAATATAAAGTCTTTCCATCTATGATTTTATAGTATGTCCCTTCATTTTTATTGGCTTTCTACAATGTGTCTTTTTTTGTGTCTGTTTCTAGTTTTGTAATAAAGGTCTTACATATGTAGTATTGAGATGATTTATAATTTTGTTCTTTAATCTATTTCTCATGTCTAGGCATTCATTTTGCAAATTCTTTAAATATATTAAGCACATATCTGCTCTAATAATTGTAATTTCTGCAATCTGTGTGTCTGATTCTGCTCTTTGAGTAACTCATTCTGAGTGACTTGTTTCCATGTGTATTTTGTGATTTTTTTTTTATTGTAAGTACATATTCCTTGAAAAGATACTTGTGATGATATTTTGATGGAAGTATGTTTGCTTCAGCCAGGCAGCAAAGGACACTACTAAAATTTTTAAATGATGGAGATTTTTTTTCAGTCCACAGAGGTATAAATTCAGGATCCAAACACAAGCGCATTAGTTGTCTGATGCTGTATAACAAATTATCTCGAAACTAGTGGCTTAAATAGTAATAAACTTTATCTCTCATGGTTTCAGAGTACAGTTGTCTCTGCCTCGGCATGTTTCGTATCCAAAGCTGGAGGATCCAAAGGCTGGGGATTAGAATCACCTGACTTAGCTAGAGATATTGGCCAGAACACCTACATAGAGTCCACATATACTAAATCCACGTAACTTGGGCTTCCTCACAACCCAGTGGCTGTTTCTGGGCTAGTATCCGGAGAGGCAGCCACATCACTTTTATTGCCTAGCCTTGGAAATCACGCCGTATCACTTCATTGAATTCTGCTTGTCCAGGCAGTCACAAGTCACATCCAGGTTCAAGGAGAGAAATAGACTTCAGCTCTTCATAGGGAGCAACAAGGTTCTAGAGGTGCATGTGGGACTAGAAATACTGCTGTAGCTACTTCTGGATAATACAGTGTGCCACACCAAGTAAAGGCGAGTGTACGGTTAACAGTCCTTCGGAGGTGGCATCTCCCTAGAACCAAGTCTGAGACAGAGATGTGGCCTCACATTTCCGTGGAGGTTTATCTGGTTCACCCATTGTGGTATTGCCTTTTGAAGGTCCTGTCTCTGTGTGGAGTTCTCCTTATTTGTGCCCAAGCTTTATCTCCTGCCCTGATTTTAGGCCACCGGGCATAGGCAGATACTCCAGCTTCAGCTCCTCCCTACTTATCTGGTTTGTGCTTCCCTATGTTGAAAACCTCAAAGATAGCCCTTGCCTTCCTGCTAATTCAGCTATACTTTCTGTTACAGGTTTGCCTTGTATTTCACATGTTTAGGTGTCCTGTATTAAGAGGGTTTCTCCAGGCATCTGATTGATTCATCATATTTCCTAAAACAACTTACCAGGATATTTTTAATAATGATTTTAATCATAAATAATTCTTCAAAGTTTTCCTTATTGAGAGATATTTAGATCTAGCCTCAAAATTATTAGTCTCATCTGTCTCTTTTCTTTCTGACGCCAAATTTTTGAGATTTCTAAAAACAAAAAAAAAATACAACATCTTAAGTACTAACTATATTCTATTAAGAATGGAATAAATTACTCCTGGCCAGTTTTGCTCAGTGGTTAGAGCATTGGCCTGTGGACCAAAGGGTATATTGGGTTTGATTTCCGATCAAGGACAAGTACCTGGGAGCATGTAGGAGGCAACCAGTTGATGTCTCTCTCACATCAATGTTTATCTCTCTCTCATCTCTCCCCCCCCCCACCCCCACGTCCTTCCACTTTCTCTAAAAATCAATGGAAAAAATATCCACGGGTGAGGATTAACCCCCTCCCCAAAAAAGAATGGAATAAATTAGTAATATTTAAAAATATAAATTATGTTTAAGGGAGCTATAAAACTTCACAACATGACTCAAAGGTTACATATTTGTGGTCCTATTTTGTAAATATACATATATATATATAAATACTTGGTCACTTTTCTCTAAGGTTTAGGTTAATAGGATTTCTATATGATAATGCCAACCAAAGAATGCATAGGGATCAATGAAAACAATGCCTATTCATAAATGTTGATTTTGATGGTAGGTTACCTGTTCATAAGAATGCTAGAGGCCTGGTGTGAGAGATTCATGCACCAATAGGGTCCCTAAGCCTGGCTGGCGATCAGGGCCAATCGGGGCCTTCTGGTTGCCTGCTGGAGCCTTCCTTCCCCCCGCTGCAGGCTGCCGGCTGCCTGGCTGGGGCCTTCCTTGGTTCTGCACCGCCCCTTGGTGGTCAGCGCACATCATAACGATCAAACGAACTCCTGGTTGAACTCCTGGGGGGACAATTTGCATATTAGGCTTTCATATAGAGAGATTATATATTTCTAAGTATATATTTACTTAGCTTTCTTATAATTAAGCTTAGGATTTATATGTCAGGTAATGTTATATACATCCCCTATTTTGAATCTAATATACTGTATGTGTTCCTAAAAATATTTATGTCCTGCTGAGTATTTATTTACTTAATTGAAGAATGTTACAGTCTTTCTAAAGTTTTTATTTACTCAATGAGTTAAGACTTTTAAGTGCAAATATAAAGGACTTGCTTAAACTATGAGAAGCCATAAAAGAAATGTTAATGAACAGGGAAGAGATCATGTCAGAGACCAAAGAAACTTCTACAGTGACAAAGGTTGTCTGTGAACAGTGAAAAAGGGAAAGAAACAAGCGTGAAAAAAAAAAAAAATGCAGCCCTGGCCAGTGTGGCTCAATTGGCTGGGTGCCATGTCCTGTGCATCATGAGGTCACCTGTTCCATTCCCTGTCAGGACACATACCCGGGTTGTGGGCTCAATCCCCAGTAGGGGGCGTGCAGGAGGCAGCCGATCGATAGTTCTCTCTCATCAGTGTTTCTTTCCCCCTCTCTCCCTCTCTCTAAAATCAATAAAAACATTTTTTATAAAGAAAGAAAGGAGCCGGTTTGGCTCAGTAGATAGAGTGTCAGCCTGGAGACTGAAGGATTCCCGGTTCGATTCTGGTAAAGGGCACATATCTTGGTTGCAGGCTCCTCCCCAGCCAGGCCATGGTCAGGGCTTGAGCAGGAGGCAACCAATCGATGTGTTTCTCTCACATTGATGTTTCTCTCTGTCTTCCCCTCTCTCTTCTACTCTAAAAAATCAGTGGAAAAATATCCTCGGGTGAGGATTTTAAAAAATAATAAAAGAAAGAAAGGGAATGCAATAGGACTAACCTGATAGGAGTATAGAATGGGAATAATCAACAAAATGTAGTGAATTTTGAAGAACTTAGTATTGGAAATACTTGTTATAACTGCTCGTTGCAGTGAGCTGAACACTGTTTTTATGCAGTGCATGTCTCATTCCATCTGGTACGAATATGCCTGTCATATTCAGAAAAACACAGTTTCTAATATGGTTGGCCTTGTTAATGACTATCCATGGTCATAGATCAGAGTACCTAACGAAAAGTCATATTTCCATCACTAATGGTAAATATTAATGTACTCCTTTTGGGAACAATGAAAAAACACATACTTACAAATATAGGTATATTGGTTGATAATAGCATGTGGCAGTGTTTCTTAATCTTGGCTACATAATATGCTCAGTATTTTTTTAATGAGCTTTTAAAAAATTATTTTGCCAATTTTAAAGGCATAACTTTGTTTTACAGTGATAACTCATAATTGAAATATTTTTATTCAATGCAAATCTAATTTTTAAAATATTTTTATTTTGGTAAAATATACATAACAAAATTTACCATCTTAGTCATTTTTAAGTATTCAATTCAATGAGTGGCATTAAGTACACTCACAATATTGTATAATCATCTCCACTGTCTATTTTCAGAACGTTTTCATCATCCCAAACAGAATTCCACCTATTAATAACTCTCATTCCTTCTTCTCCCCAACCCCTGGCAACCACTATTCTATTTTCTGTATCTATGAAATTGACTATTCTAAATACTTCATATTAGTGGAATCATAGAATAATTGTCCTCTTATATCCCATGTATTTTAATTAGCATGTTTTCAAAGTTTGAAGAATATATCAGAACTTTATTCCTTTTTGTTAGTGTTATTAATCCTCACCCAAGGATATTTTTCCTATTGCTTTTCAGAGAGAGTGGAAAGGAAGGAGGTAGGGAGGAGAGAGACAGAGGAGAGAGAGACATCAATGTGAGAAAGACACATGGATTGGTTGCCTCCTGCACACACCCTAATTAAGGCCAGGGATCAAACCTGCAACTCAGGTATGTACCCTTGACCAGGAATTGAACCCACGACCCTTCAGTGCACAGGCCGATGCTCTAACCATTGAGTAACACCGGCCAGGGCAGAATTTTATTCCTTTTTAAGACTGAATAATACCCCATTATATGTATACACCACATTTGCTTATCCATTCATCTACTTATGGACACTTGGATTGTTTCCATTTTTCAGCTGTTGTGAATAATGCTGCTATGAACATGGGTATACAAGATCTGTTTGAATCCCTGTTTACAGTTCTTTTGTGTATATACCTAGGAGTAGAATTGCTGATTTGTATACTTCTCTTTTAAAATTTTTGAGAAGTCACCGGCTCTTTCACAGCAGTTATATTATTTTATGTTCCCACTAGGGCCCGGTGCACGAAATTTGTGCACTGGGTGTGTGTGGGGAGGGGAGTGTCCCTCAGCCCAGCCTGCCCCCTCTCACATACTGGGAGCCCTCAGGCGTTGACCCCCATCACCCTCCAATCGCCTGATCGGCCCCTTGCCCAGGCCTGACGCCTCCGCCAGAGGCATAGACCCCCATCACCCTCCAATCACCTGATCGGCCCCTTGCCCAGGCCTGACGCCTCCGCCAGAGGTGTCAGGCTTGGACAGGGGACCCCCATCTTCCCCTGATCACTGGCTCTAGCCCCCACCCAGGCCTGAGGCCTCTGGCCCAGGAATCATGCCTGGGCAGGGGACCCCCATCTCCCTCTGATCGCTGGCTCCACCCCCCACCCAAGCCTGATGCCTCTGACCCAGGCTTCAGGCCTGGGCAAGGGGACCATCATATCCCCCCAATCCCTGGCTCCGCCCCCCACCCAGGCCTGATGCCTCGGCCAGAGGAGTTGACCCTCATCACCCTCTGATCAACAATCACCGGATCGGCCCCTTGACCAGGCCTGAGGCCTCCGGCAGAGGTGTCAGGCCTGGGCAGGGGACCCCCAGCTCCCCGCGGTTGCAGGCTCCGCCCCTGCCCAGGCCTAACGCCTCTGGCCTAGGTGTCCGGCCCGGGCAGCGGGGACCCGCAGCTGCAGCGGCCCCGCGATCGTGGGCTCCGCTTTAGGCCCAGGCAAGGGACCCCTAGCTCCTGGGACTGCCAGCTTCAATCGTGCCCAGCTCCCATCGCTGGCTCCACCCCTACTTCCTGCTATCACTGGCCAGGGCGGAAAAGGCGCCTGATTCTCTGATCATGGCTGGGGGGCCAGGGCAAAGGCAGCCCCAGGCCGCCTTTGCCCTGCCCCCCAGCTCTTAGCTCCCCCCTGGTTTCTGATCACTCTCAGTGGCAGGGGGCTTCTTCCTGCTTTCCCTTTTGCCTCCCTGCATTGTGCCTACATATGCAAATTAACCGCCATCTTGTTGGCAGTTAACTGCCAATCTTAGTTGGCAGTTAACTGCCAATCATAGTTGGCAGTTAATTTGCATATAGCCCTGATTAGCCAATGAAAAGGGTATCGTCGTACGCCAATTACCATTTTTCTCTTTTATTAGATAGGATAAGCAGTGCATGAGGGTTCTAATTTCTCCACATCCTCACCTACACTTACAATTTAACATTTGTTTATTTTGTGTGGCTTTTTTATACTAAACTTTCCTAGTGGGTATAAAAAGATATCTCATTGTGGTTCTGCTTGCATTTCCCTGATGACTAATGATATTGAGCATCTTTTCACATGCTTATTGGCCATCTGTTCATCTTTGGAGAAATGTCTATTCAGGTAATTTGCCCCCTTTTTTATTCTAGTTTCGTTTTTAAATCATGATTTCTCCAGCTGGGTTCTGTGGTATATTCTAAAGGAAGAGGGTCTAAGCTCTTTCAGTTTCAGCTCCTTTGGGGAACCCAGGCCTTTGGGCTCCAGTAACACTGCCTCCTTTTCTCTCTCCCACCGAGGGTTGGTAGTCACTTCTTGCTGTTGCTAATCTTTGGGTCACTTCACTGTTCCCTGTTTGACCCTCAAATCCTCCATCAGTTATGTATCAAATTCTTTTCATTAACTTCTTAAACTGATGTAAATATTTGATATAGTTTCTGTTTTTCTGGGCAGACCCTAACTGTATCAGCATCTAAACTCCCTCATTTCAGAGTTGAGAATATGTTGACCTTATTTTCTTCCAAATATATTTTAAAAGTGTCTTGGTCATTATGTTCAAGGAAAAACCTTGCTGGCATTCCTGAAACTGGGAACTTTACAAATTTCTTCAGATTCATGAAATTAGTAGAAGGCCAGGAATTGGGACCATAATGCTTTGATTCTCAATCCTCTTCTCCCTCTAATAAATTAAAACTTGCAAGGTAGGGATCAGGGTAACTAAAGGAGTGGGACAGGGGACTTTACTTTTTTACTATTCCTTTTGATTTTTAACCACATAGTTCTTTTACCTATTTAGAATAAATTTAAAATATTTAAAGTAAAATAAAATGTCTACCTTTATGCATGTGGTATATAAATGTGTGTCTTTTTGTTTTAAATGTCAGCTTGCTTGCTAGTTATTAGTTTTCACAAAACAAAAGACTTCACGAAGCATGCAATTATTCATGAGCTTACACACACACACACACACACACACACAAAATGTAGTTCTATATACTGGTAAATAAATCTATGTTAATCCCATTTATTTTCGTTTTCTAGAATAATGATCTTCAAACATTTTTTGGTAATATTTTCCAATATGTATCTATACTTCATTTATGTGTAACGTATATTTATAATTATAATAATCACATGGATCACCGAACTAATGTGTACATTATAAAACATTAACAAAAGTTGATATTTGGCCTGGCTCATGTGGCTTAGTGTTTGAGCATCAACTCATTAACCAAGAGGTCACCGGTTCCATACCAAGTCAGGGCACTTGCCTAGGATTAGAGATTGATCTCCAATAGAGGGCGTGCAGAAGGCAGCCGATCGATGTTTCTGTCTCTTTATCCCTCTCCCTTCCTATCTTTCTAAAATCAATAAAAAACATGTTTATTTTTTTTAAGTTGACATTTTTAAAAATAAAAACTCAACAAGGTAAACAAATTAAGAGAAGAAATTCTAAAGCTTTTTCTCTACCCCAGTAGTTTATCTCCTGCCTCCTGGGATGCAGCCACCCTACTTGGATGCTGTATTAGAGTGTTTCAATTAAGAGTTGATGAAGAATCTCAAACATTTAATCTGTTGAAGTGCCCACATGTTCACCAAACTTAGTGAAAATATTTAGCGATCTCAAACTTCAACTCACTACCCTGTTTTAAATTTCTTAAACACCAAGCAATAAAACTGGCTCCATAAACACATTACTTCATCAGTTTCTCACAACTCTAATCAGAGCCTCTGAATGTCAGGATCACATCACTAGTATACATTAGACTCTTTCACAACAGATAAATAACCTTAAGACAAAATGGGAACCACCAGTGTGGTTCAGTGGTTGAGCATCAATCTGTGAACCAGGAGGTCACGTTCAATTCCCATTAGGGAACATGCGGAATGCAGCCAATCAATGATTCTCTCTCATCATTGCTGTTTCCATTTCTCCATCTCCCTCTCCGAAATCAATAAAAAAAAATGTTTTTTTTTAATGAGAGAGGGTATGTGTACAGATTTGGGAGAAACTTAAAGTAGTAATGACCATCACAAAACTGACTGGTTTCTGTCTTTAAAAAATGGTAAGGCAACTGAAAAACAAAATAGAAACAGAGGCATGATGAATACATTTAAAAAGTGTTAACAGAAAATTGTGATAAGAACTACATTATGCTATTATCTGGAGACTTTTTACGGTTAGTCCCCTTATTCGATACAATGTAATGACTGGCTCCTATCTGGGTTTAAGCAGCTGAAAACTAGCACTTGAGTGATCCCTGACAAAGGTGAAAGGTTTCCATGGAGTTCTCCGAGTTCCCAGGAGCACAAAGCAGAACCTCTCTGTTCAGTGCCCCACAAGAACCTGCAGTGCGCTGGGCACCAGGGTGATGCAAAGTTGAATGAAACCCTGACTTTTTAGGTCAAGTGACATTTAGGAATTAATAACTCGATCATGGAGAAAAGTTCCTACTTAAGAGCAGAATACTGGAAATAATTATCTGCCGGGGAAAACAGGACCAGGCTTCTTAGAGGGAAGAACATTTGATCTGGACGATCAAGATGAATTATAGTTCAGGAAGAGGAGGAGTGGGAAGGTAAAGAAGTCAAGGAAAGAGAAATTAACACTGAGCACCCAACTGGGTGAATGTGTATTATCTCGTGTAACCGTCAGGAAAACCTTGAAGTGAGAAACGAATGTGGAGAAACTGGCTCAAGAAGGTTGAGGAACTAGCACAAATGACACGTGCAGTTCTCTCTGCGGAGATTGATTCAAGGCTGCATAGCTAGGTGAGGGCCATGTAGTGATACCAACATTTCACTGTATATTATTCGTGAGGATACAAAGGAGTTGCACTTACCAGGACTGTTCTTAGGAAGCATAGTATATGTGTTGGGAAAGTAAAGAATGCGTAAGCTATTTGGGATGCGGATGTCGTCGGGGTCTCAGAAGGGCATGCTGGCATAGCTGGTTGTTTCAAAGGGGGATATTTTCCTAAATGAGGCTGCATCTTTTCCTGTAAAACTCAGGAGTCTCTTCTTTAAATAAATGTTTAACAGATATTTAAGGACTATTCATTTAAAAGGGCTCCAACTAATAGTGTGCTCAGGACCCCACTTGTTCTTGAGTGGTTATAGAAGGGTTAATCCTTAATCTGCTTAACTCCGAACCCATTGCTGTCTGAGATATACAGTGCTGCCTATGGCATGGAACTGGCGTGCAGACAGACAGGCAGATAGGCAACCGACAGAGAGAGATGCAGAGATTGGGGAAGAACTAAATGGTGATTCAAAGATTGTGCTGCTGGTCTTCTCCCAGGAGTGTCTGGTTATAATCTTAATGTATTTTCTTCAGCTTTGTATCATAACCACACATTTTTCAGGTAGCTTAACTCCTATGAGGAACAAGATGAGGTAAGAATGAGTGAACCCATAAGTCTCTGTTAAATCTTCCACTGTGTATTTGTCATCCTCAGGGAATTACTACAATCAAGGGGAGATTCGTAAGAAAGAACTTTTGCAGAGCTGTGATGTTTTGGGGATTCCACCCACCAATGTAATGATTATTGACAGCAGGTAATTCATCTGTATTAAAGATTTGATTGACAACACATCTAGTGTTTCACTATATTAGCTGCTGCTTATGAAATATATTCTTTATCATGTTAAACGCTGTTGGGAAGTGATGCTCACTTGCTCACTGTGTTAGACTGAGCGAGGAGGGAGCTCCTGTTCACATCAATGCCCTACAAAGAGATAAGGGAAAGTTTCGATTTATTCTCAGTTTTACTTGGCTCAGGGTAAACTGTTGGGATCATCGTGGGGGAACTCCTTCTCTGTCAATGCCCGTGGATTTTGTAATGCTTTTGAAAGCACAAATCTGGGGCCAGGCTGCCGGGACTAAAACCCCAGCTTCATCAGGTTATTAATTGTGCGTGTGGGGAAGTTGCCTAGTCTCTGTTCCTAAACTTCGTCCTCAGTAACCCTTGGGAGATACATGGTTTTGAGTCAGTTTGTGAAATAAATCATTGCTCGCTTATTTTCAAAGATGACATACTTCCCTTTTACACTGTGGTTATATGTTGTGATTTATTTTCTCCCTGTTAATGATAATATTAATGGGCTTCTCTGCTCAGGCACCCCATTTGCACACAGACTTCTGCCTGTGCGGTTGGCTCAGCAATGCAAGATGTTTTTTGAGGATTAGATCTGAGTTGTGAGAACTGTAGTCAAACCAAAGATCTCAGCTCGGTTATAAAGTTCCTTACTCTTGTCATGTCATCATTTTTTACATGTTTTCTGTATCGTGAAGATCATGCAGCTTCAACAAGTAGCATACTTGTTGAAATGCTACTGTAGAGGTGTAGTAAACTTGTTAAGAATAAATTTGTCGCCCTAACTGGTTTGGCTCAGTGGATAGAGCCTCGGCCTGCGGACTGAAGGGTCCCAGGTTCGATTTCGGTCAAGGGCTTGTGCCTTGGTTGCAGGCACATCCCCGGTAGGAGGTGTGCAGGAGGCAGCTGATGATGTTTCTAACCCTCTATGCCTCTCCCTTCCTCTCTGTAGAAAAAATAAATAAATAAAATATATTTTTTTTAAAAAAAAAGAATAAATTTGTCAAGAAGCCAGTTTGAAGATGCAAAGAAACCATGTACCTTGGTCTGCTCAGGCGACCATAAGAAAGTACCAGTAGGGTGGCTTCAACAACAGCCATGTGTGATCTCAGAGTTCTGGAGGCTGGAACTCCCAGATCACGGCCCCAATGGGTGGGCTCTGGAGAGGATTTGCTTCTTAGCTTGCAGGCAGCCGTCCTCTCACCATATGCTCACATGGAGGGAGAGAGAGGAGAGAAATTTCCCTTTCTCTTCTTAGACCACCAGTCCTATAGGATTAGGGTTCTACCATTATGACCTCACTTAACCTGAATTACTTCCTAAAGACCCTATCACCAAATACAGTCACATTGGGGGTTAATGCTTCAACAGATGGATTTGGGGAGGATGCAGTCAGTTCCTAGCAACATGTAACCTTTAGTCTTTCAGTCTCTAACTTCATAATCCAGAAAAGGCAGAGCTTTAGAATTTTATTTCAGGTGATTTAGATGAGTCATAGAGAAGAATGAAGGGTAAGAAGAGAAAGGAACATTTTATGGAGGGCCTATACTCATAATAATGACAGTAAATATGTATTAAATCATCATTGTCAGTACCCAAAACCATACTAAATACATGATCTTAATGCTTAAAGTAATACAATTACTTGTCTGATGTTATAGATAAGAAACTGAGGAATAGTGAGAGATTGAGTAATTTGCCCGTTGTCATCCAGCATAGGTGGTATAGAGCTGGCGTTTGAATTGAAGCAGTTTAGCTTCAGAGCCTCTGCTTCAACCACTATATTTTATGCCCACTCCATGCCTGACAAAGGCCATCTCATGTAATTCTTCCACTATTGTGCAAGAAAGGTTTTATTATCCTTTTTTGTTTCACTCAAAGAAACTAAAGCTCATAGACATTGAGAGAATCCTCTGAGGCCTTGCGAGTGTGGTGCAGTTGGTTGAGCATTGTCCTGTGCACCAAGAGGTCACCTATTCAATTCCTGATCAGGGTAGCAGGCACCATCTCCAGTACGGGGCGTGCAGAAGGCAGCCAATTGATGTTTCTATCGCCATCTCCCTTCCTCTCTCTCTAAAATCAATAAAAACATACTTTTTTATTTATTTATTTATTTTTTAAATATATTTTATTGATTTTTTTACAGAGAGGAAGGGAGAGAGATAGAGAGCCAGAAACATCGATGAGAGAGACATCGATCAGCTGCCTCCTGCACATCTCCTACTGGGGATGTGCCCGCAACCCAGGTACATGCCCTTGACCGGAATCGAACCTGGGACCTTTCAGTCCGCAAGCCGACGCTCTATCCACTGAGCCAAACCGGATTCGGCAAAACATACTTTTTTAAAAAGAGAGAATCCTTGCCTGGCCAGCATGGCTCAGTGGTTGAGCGTTGACCTATGAGCCAAGAGGTCAAGGTTTAATTCCCAGTCAGGGCACATACCCAGATTGCAGGCTCAATCCCCAGTGTGGAGTGTGCAGGAGGTGCTGATCAATGATTCTCTCTCATCATTGATGTTTCTCTCTCTCTCTCTCCCTCTCCCTTCCTCTCTGAAATCAATAAAAGTATATTTTAAAAAAAAATTTTTTAAAGAGACCCCCAGAGGTTTAGTAAATGGCAGTGCTAGAATTCAAAAACAGAAAGGAAGACGGGATTGATTCCTGGCTTTCTGCAGGAAAGTAAGCCACCACTTTGTTACTGCACTTGAAGACCAATGTATTATCTGAATGCATTTAATGACATTGTGCATGGCCAGTTTCCCTCCATTGTTCTGAACTTCATTGCTGGATTTCTAGGAGATATTTAGCGAGAGGAGCCTACCAAGTAAACCCCTTATCTAATTTCTTAAAGAGGGGGAAAATTCAGTTTTCAAAAAAAGAAGGCATAATTTCAGTCATTAGACCCCTAAATGGATACTTTCAGTAATTCTACCCAGTTCCTTAATATCTATGGGTTCTGTTAACTTAATGAGTCATATGATATTGAAATGCATGTTGTTAATAATACATAGTCAATGCCTGGAATGGGCAAGGCACTGTAATAGATGTTGAAGAAAGAGCAGAGCAGTTCAAGATGCAGGAGCTGAATAGTGGGTGCTGGCCTGGCAGTCGCCACAGCTGGTTTGTGGACGGCTGTTTCACTGTGATGCTGAAAGCCAGGCTAGGAGGGCAGTTAGAGACGGTCCCTGAAGCATTTGGAAATTGTATGTGATTAGAAAATGCAGCCTGTGGATTTAGTACTCATTTGTTGGGTTTGTGCTTCTTAATATAAATCCATAGAATTATTTATTTTTAAATAATTATTTAAATTATTAATTGTTTAATAATTATTTTAAATTATTAATTATTTATATTTCAAAGCAAAAGAAAACGAAAAGCACCCACATATTTTTGTATACATAGATCATTTCTAAAAGGATACATACCTTAAAGTAGCTTCTACTTAATTGGAACTTGAAAGAGGAATGCTTTCATTTTATTTAATTTTAAAGATTTCTGTACAGTTTGCTTTTTTAAGGAAGCCTTTATGACTTTAAAAAATATATATATACATTTTTTAAGACTACCCCTAATAAAACATTCTCTCTCTACTCAGTTTCTATCCATACAAGTCAATGCTAAGTTAGAAATAAATCTAATGGAGATTAATAATTAATAATTTATCCCAATAAATCTGTGTATATTTTGATACTTGATTTGGTAAATTCAAAACAGAATAGAGTTCCTTGAAAAAATAATATTGCTCTTAAGCCTTTTTATAGACACTTCTAGAGGCCCGGTGCACAAAAATACAAAAATTTGTGCACTCAGAGTGGGGGAAGTGGGGGGTCCCTCAGCCTGGCCTGTGCCCTCTTGCAGTCTGGGACCCCTAGGAAGATAATGACATGCTGGCTTAGGCCTGCTCCGGGGTGGCAGAGGGCAGGCCCAATCCCTAGGTGCAGCCCCTGGTTGGGCTCAGAGCAGGGCCGAGTGGGGAGTTGGGGCGCCTTCCCCTGTCATGCACAGAGCAGGGCAGATTGGGAGGTTGCGATGCCACCCTCAGTCACGCTCAGGGTAGGGCCGATTGGGGGGTTGGGGCACCGCCCCATCACACTCAAGGCAAGGTCGATGGGGAGGTTGCGGCGCCACCCCCTGTCACGCACAGAGCAGGGCCCATCAGGGGGGTTGGGGCTCCGTACCCTGTCATGCACAGAGCAGGGCCAATCAGGGGGTTGGGGCGCCGCCCCCTGTCACGCACAGAGCAGGGCCCATCTGGGGGGTTGGGGCTCCGTACCCTGTTACGCACAGAGCAGGGTCAATCAGGGGGTTGGGGAGATCCCCCCTGTCATGCACAGAGCAGGGCCGATCAGGGGGTTGAGGAGCTCCCCCCGTCACTCACAGAGTAGGGCCGATAGGGGAGTTGGGGCACTGCCCCCTGTCACACTCAGGGCAGGGCGGATCAGGGGGTTGGGGCGATGCCCTCTATCACCCACAGAGCAAGGCCAATCAGGGGATTGGGGCGCCGCCACTGTCACACTCAGGGCAGAGCCGATGGAGACGTTATGGCTCTACCCCATCACACACAGAGCAGGGCCCGTGGGGGGTGGGGGGCGGGGTTGGGGCACCACACCCTGTCACACACAGAGCAGGGCCCTTGGGGGGAGGGGGGTTGGGGTGCCGCCCTCTATCACCCACAGAGCAAGGCCGATCAGGAGGTTGGGACGCCGCCACTCTCACACTCAGGGCAGGGCCAATGGGGAGGTTATGGCTCTACCCCGTCACACACACAGCAGGGCCCGTGGGGGGGTGGGAGGGGCTGGGGCGCCGCACCCTATGACATACAGAGCAGGGCCGATCACGGGGTTGGGGCGCTGCACCCTGTCACACACAGAGCCGCAGGGTGATCAGGGGGTTGGGGAGCTCCCCCCTATCAGGCACAGAGCAGGGCTAATCAGGAGGTTGGGGCGCCTTCCCCTGTCACGAACAGAGCAGGGTGGATAGGGAGGTCACGGCCCTGCCCCCTGTCACAAACAGAGCCGCAGGGCGATCAGGGGGTTTGGGCGCTGCCCCAGTAACGCTGATCCCGGTGCCAGGAGGCCTCGCGGCTCCGCTGATCCCGGTGCTGAGAGGCATATTACCCTTTTACTATATAGAATAGAGGCCTGGTGCACAGGTGGGGGCCAGCTGGTTTGCCCTGAAGGGTGTCCTGGATCAGGGTGGGGGGTCCCCACTGGGGTGCCTGGCCAGCCTGTGTGAGGGGATGATGGCTGTTTGCAGCTGGTCACACACCCTTCAGGGTGGGGGTCCCCACTGGGGTGCCTGGCCAGTCTGGGTGAGGGGCTGAGGGCTATTTTCAGGCTGGCGGGTGACTGAAGCTCCCAACTGCTCCTTCTTTTCTTTTTTTTTTTTTTTTATTCTGGGCCAGCTTTAGCTCTGGCTCCAGCTCTGAGGCTTCTGCTGCTGAAAGAAGGTATCTGGTTTGTTTCAGTTCTATAATCGAAACAATGTATAACTCCAGCGCTGAGATCCTGGCCTTGCTGAAAGCAGGTTTCTGGGGTTTTGTTTAGCTTCTATATATGTTACAATGTTTCTTAAACTGCAAGCTCAGAGGCCAGCAAAGCAGGCGGGGAACGTTGGTTTCCTCCGTCACTGAAGCAAGCAAGCCTCATGTTAGTTTCCAGCTGCCTGGCTGCCGGCCGCCATCTTGGCTGGCAGTTAATTTGCATATCTCGCTGATTAGCCAATGGGAAGGGTAGCGGTCGTACGCCAATTACCATGTTTCTCTTTTATTAGATAGGATGGTCTTCTCATGCTCCTCCTTCTGGCAGATGAGTGGGAAGAGGATCAGATATACTGCCCCAAAGTATTCTGACTAGAAATGGTGGGGATTCGAAGAGGCCTGATTATGATGGAATAAAACAAAACAGATTCCCCTATTATAATCTAGGACCACTAAAGTACTCTGGGCCCAATGACCTATTATTTGGCAAAACTTGCAAGGTCTTGAAGCTATTTGTAGTCTGATCCCGGTCTCCCTGCTCAACCCCGTCATCCAGCCCTGTTTTACCCACATCACACCCATTCCCATAACAAAAATAGGTTGGACTGCCCAGTACCCCCATCTGTGTCTCCTCTGCATCTCTGGCCTCCTATTTAAGCTGGGCCTCAAAGGTACCACGCTTTCTTATGTGTGCACACCTTTGCCTGTGCTGGTCCCTGCCTCTCACATGCTTCCTCACTTCTCCACACCCCTTACCTTGTCTCTAGCCAACTCCTATTCATACTCAAACCTCAGTTCAAAGATTACCTTAGATTCTGGCACCATCCTGATTTGCCCAGGTTTTCTTGGAAACTTGCATTATATTCTCATTGTACTCTTATACCCTAACATGCACGTGAAGTGTTACTCTATGCCAGGAGCCCCTCTGTAGTTTTCTTCCTGTCTCTCTAACCTCTCTCTAACCCTTGATACGTAGTAGTTTCTCAGCACATGTTTGTTGAATAAATGAATGGCTCCACATATACTGTAAACTTTCTCCCTGGGGCCCGCATGTAAATGTGTGATCTTGAAGAACTTGAATGGATGCCTATGCGTCTCAACCTTCTTCCGTCACTTTTCCTTCATTCACTCAGAAATGGTGATTAGGAAACCATTTTTTAAGACACATGAAATTGTTTTCAAATTCTTTAATTAAATAAAACAGCCTAGATTCCTGATTTGCATAGTTATTTTTAACTCTCTGGAAAGTTCTAAATTAGTATTTCAGTTTGGAAGGATTTTCTACATCTCTTTATTTTGCCATTCTATATGTTTGGCGACATTGTCATAAGGTTTCAGCACATTAAAAATCTCCCTTTTCCCAGTGCTAGTCTTAACAAATCTTTTACAGACTAATTTTAGCTGAACACGGAAATAGATTCCAGTAAACATAAATGAGCCTGGCTTACTAGCAGTTCCTGGAAGTCTTTGTGTTTTCCAATAAATTCATGCAAATCATATAGTGAAAGAAGCCACGAGGCAGTCTGGCGCTGTTGGGGTTACACTGGTAATTAAACCCCCCCTCTCCTTTGGGGGCTGAGAAGAGCTTTCCCCGTACAGAAAGCAAAAAGACGGTATGCTGGCTGCCAAAGTGGGTCTCTACAGTGTCCTCACTGTAGAGATGAAAATAGAGCCTCCTGCAATTCCCTTCTCCAAATACACGGAGAGTGACTCAGCCAAAGCTCAAGGGCACAGTGCCAGTCCCAGTTGGCAGGAACAAGGCAGGGCTCCCATCCTCCCATGAGGTGCAATGGACAAGAATGTTTCCTAGAAAAGAAACCAGGGAGGAGACTTAATGGGCCCAGCTGATGTGGAGCTATTATGTGGAAACCGAAAGCCGCTTCAAAGGCAGCTCCTCCAGGGCTGAAGGGAGGCCGGGCCTTTGAGTAGCATGGCACGGGGAGGGAGTCAATGTTAAAGACGTAAAGTGGGGCTGAGAGGCGTGGTCTTGACCTACCATGCACTGTAGTGGGGCTAATACTACTCCTTGAAAATGGTTGCAAATTCCACAAAAACAGGTGACTACTGAAATGTTCATTACAGTACTATTTATAATAACAAAAAATTGCCAGCAAACTAAATGTAACAGTAGACAATTAATTATATAGCGATGACCCAGCCCATTAAACCACAATTCATACTGTCCTATGCATGATTAATAATCCAGGAAAGTGTCCATAATATAATATTGAGTTTTAAAAAGCAGTATATACTTTATTCTTTGCACTTTTTTGTGTTTCCATAGTTTTGAGAAAGAGCATTCATTAGTTGTAATACAAATGTTTTATTAGCTTTATTTTTCAATATGTTTCTAAGTGCATATTTTTTAGCATTTAAAACAATTTAAAGACTAAATTTTTAGAGCAGTTTAAGGCTCACAGCAAAATTGAGAGTAAGATACAAAGATTTGCCCTATAAGTCCTACCCCCACACAGGCATAGCCTCCCCCATTATCTACCTCCTCCACCAGAATGGGACATTTGTTACATTATAATCACCCAAAATCTGTAGTTTAAATTAAGGTCTATTCCTTGTGTTGTATATTCCATGGGTTTTAACAAATGTATAATGATATGTATTCATCATTATAATATATAGAGTGTTTTCACTGCCCTTAAAGTTCTCTGTGCTCTGCCTATTCATCCTTTCCTCCCCAGCCCCTGGCAACCACTGATCTTTTTATTGTCTCTATAGTTTTGCCCTTTTCTGAATGTCATATAGTTGGAATCATACAGTATAGCTTTTTCAGATTGGCTTCTTTCACTTAGTAATACGCATTTAAGGTTCCCCTATGTCTCTTTATGGCTTGATAAGTCATTTCTTTTTAGTGCTGAATAATGTACCACAGTTTATTTATTTACCTATGTATCTACCAAAGGACATCTTGGTTGCTTCCAAGTTTTGGCAGTTATGAATACAGCTAGTGTAAACATCTGTGGGCAGCCCTAGCTGGTGTGGCTCAGGGAGCATTGGCCCAAGGACTGAAGGATCCCAGGTTCGATTCAGGTCAAGGACATGTACCTGAATTGCAGGCTTGATCCCCAGCCCTGGTCAGGGCTCATGTGGGAGGCAACCAATCAGTGTGTCTCTCTCACATCAATGTTTCTCTCTGTCTCTCCCCCTCCCTTCCACTCTCTCTAAAAATCAATGGAAAAATATGCTCAGGTGAGGATAAAAAATAAATAAACATCCGTGGACAGAATCTTGTGTGGATATAAGTTTTTGACTATACATTTTTTTATATATTTCTGTTGACTTTAGAGAGGGAGAGAGAGAAACATCAATGTGAGAGACAAGCATCGATCAACTACTTCCCAGATGGGGACCAAACCTACAACCTGGTATGTGCCCCAACTAGGGATCGAACCAGCAACCTTTCAGTGCCCAGGAGGATGTTCCAATCAACTGAGCCACACCAGCCAGGGCTAAGTTTTTTTTAATTAAGAGACATTGAACAAAGGAACAAGATGGTCAGATTTGTGTACATAAAGTATTCTTAGTAATGCGTGCTTGCAAAAAATAAAAAGAAAGTAAAAATCATCTTGATACTCACACTTGGAAATAACCGTTGTCAATACTCAGTGCTAGCCTTCTTTCTATGCATATCGGCAGACAGAAAGATAGATGGTAATATAATTATAGTTTTAGAAAAATGAAAATAATTGTATAGTTGCTGTGGTTTGAATGAAATTGAATATTACTTGAAAAGAAATGGACTTTAACTTGAAGTAAACTTCAGATAAATGTTTTTATCTAATTCAACTACAGTGGATTAATTCCAAAAATATCTGTCCAAAATTAAGAAGAGTGTGAAATGTTTGGACATTGTAGTTACTGAGATTTTGTTTTTTGGTGGTGATGGTAGTAGTGTTTTTAACCCATGTTTCTACTAACGCATAGAGGAAGTAAATGTACCTAAACTTTTTCCCCAAAACCCTCCTCCCGAAATCCCCATTATATTATTACTTTTTCTTTGTAGAGCTTTATGACAGTCTTTTCAAAAACCATAGTTACCATACTGTTTAATCTTAATCCTGTGTTTAACCGCATAGTCCAATTAGTCTGTTTTACCACAGTCTGTTCAATCCTCAATTCACTTTTTGGATTCACTCCTGACATGACAGGAGGTCATCAACCAGTATGTTTTTGAAAAGCAGCACATTTTGGATTTTCGTACATTTTAAGAATATCTATTATACTTAGAGGACACTTTGGGTGGTTATAAAATTATCAGGTTATACTTCCTTTTCCTCTGTAGATATTTCTTCATTGTGTTGTTGTGGAGATTCTGATATTTTTCCCCTGGTACAAAATATTTTCTACCTGGATTATCCTTGAAAGTTCCAGAACTATATATCATGTTAATATTTAGTTAAAATTGATTGTTCCAAAACAATTTTTCCTGGGACATAGTTGGTCTTTTGTTCTGTAGACTCCATTATGTCTTTCTAACCATTTGCCTTGTTCTTTTCTTTAGAAACACTACTTGGGTGTATGTTGGATCTTCTTTGTATTCCATAACTATTCTCTTCTATGACCTATATATCAATGTTCTGTTCAATTTTTAGATCTTGTCAACGTTTCCATTATATCTCTCACTTTATTTTGAATAATTGTTTATTTTTTTCCTTGCTTATTTGCCAAGCTACACTAACTTCATTTCTGTTATGTAAAAACCTCTTCTTGAAACCCTTAAAAATCCCATCTTCTTTTCCTTCTTCTTCTTCTAATTTTTTAAAAGATATCAGGCTGCTGGTAATTCTTTGATACCCTAGGACCATAGTCGGCAAACCGCGGCTCACAAGCCACATGTGGCTCTTTGGCCCCTTGAGTATGGCTCTTCCACAAAATACCACGTGCAGGTGTGCACGTACAGTGCGATTGAAACTTCGTGGCATATGCGCAGAAGTCGGTATTTTGTGGAAGAGCCGGTATTTTGTGGAAGAGCCACACTCAAGGGGCCAAAGAGCCGCATGTGGCTCGCAAGCCTTGGTTTGCCGAGCCGCAGTTTGCAGACCACTGCCCTAGGAGATAGTTTGAAATTATAATAGGTTCTTCATCTGCATTTTGCTTATGGTTTCTTTTTTTTTTTTCTAACTTTCTTTCTTTCTTACTTTTTTGTATTGTTTTTGAAATTATCATGCATAGGGGATGTCCCCTGTTGGTTCTCTAGGTGGTTTCTCATGTTTGAGTAGGCCAGCCACCTTTGTAAAAATGGTTCTGGAGGGGCTGAGGAGGATATAAGGATTTGAGCAGGGCCATCTGAAGCT
Organism: Myotis daubentonii; assembly: GCF_963259705.1. Classification (NCBI taxonomy): domain Eukaryota; kingdom Metazoa; phylum Chordata; class Mammalia; order Chiroptera; family Vespertilionidae; genus Myotis; species Myotis daubentonii. Next base: position 5,688,542 of record NC_081855.1, read on the forward strand.
TTTGCTGAATCTTTGTCTTCAACAGTAAGACAAAGCCTTCTCCTTCCTTTATTGTGGAGGCATCTTTATTTTTTATGTATTTTTGTGTTCATCTCTTAGTACTCTTCTCAGGCAACAGGCTTGATGTAAACCCTAGAAATAGCTTATCAACATGATTCTTCAAAGTATGCTTCTCCATGACCATATTGTCTAAAGATCACTGGGTGCCTTTGAGGATGGGGAGACTTGATTTTGAGGGATTTTCAAATCCTGTTGACAGTTCAAGGTAGAACATATGCTGGCCAGCAGCATGCCCCTCTTTCTGGGGCAGATTTCACAGTATTAGGCAGGTATGTTTCATGTTTTGTGGTTTTCTGATACAGTGGTGTTTTTGCTTCATCAAAGTTGTTGCTACATAACTTTTATTTCTTTTGTTGTTGTTTTCACTTAAGTTTGAGGGAAGAGAGGGAAGTGAAAATGTCAGTAGCACTATGACTAGAAGTCCATATTTGCATTTTAGACAGATTACTGCTCGCAGTGGAAGGATGAATGTGAAAAAATCAAGACTAGAGAAAAGAAAGTAAGGAAAGTACATGGTGATGGAAAGAGCTGTGGTCTGTGAGTCATGAAATGTGTGTTCAGGTTTTAGCTCTGCTACAACCAGCTGTGTGTTATTGGGCAAGTGATTTTCCCTCTCTGAGCTTCTCTTTTTTATATGTAAACTGACTGAATGAGATGGTGGTTTTACCTAAAGCTCCTAGATATAAATGCAGGTTTATGTACTCAATTCAGCAATATAGCTGACATTTTTAAGTGCTTTCCATTTTATTAAGCACTTTTACATTTTATGGCATCCACAGTGGAAAGAAACTCAACGTAGTCCTTTTATTTACCAAAATAAGGTTGGCCAGCTCACTCTTGCCTACTATCATAATCCGTTCGGATTGCTATAACAAAAGTGCCATAAACTGGGTGGCTTAAAAACAATAGAAATTTATTTCTCACAGTCCTGGAGTTTAAGAAGTCCAAGATCAAGGCATCAGCAGTTTTGATGTCTGGTGAGGGCCTGTGCCTGGTTCATGTCTTCTAGATGTGTCCTCACGTGGCAGAAGGAGCAAGGGAGCTCTCTTGAGGTCTCTTAAGAGCACTAGTCCCATTTGTGAGCGCTTTACTCAGTTGCCTCCCAAAAGCCCCATCTTCACATACCATCAGATTAGTGGAATAGATTTTAACATAGGACTGTTGAGGGGTACAAATATTCAGTCTACAGCATCTACAAAAATTGTAGGAACCAAAAACTTTGGATAGGAGATAATTAATTCTCTAAAATGCAAGTCTTGCCCTAACTGGTTTGGCTCAATGGGTAAGAGCATCAGCCTGAGGACTGAAGGGTCCCAGGTTCGATTCCAGCCAAGGGCACATGCTGGTTGCGGGCTTGATCCCCAGTGGGGGGCATGTAGGAGGCAGCCAATCAATGATTCTCTCTCACTGTTGATGTTTCTATCGATCTCTCCTTCTCCCTTCCTCTCTGAAATCAATAAAAATATTTAAAAAAATAAAATAAAATAAAATAAAATGCAAGTCTTATAGACAAATAATGTGAGTATCCAGAAGAAAGATTGCTAGTTGATCTTTCAGATTATTTCTGCATAAGACCAAGTTCCAAGAAGTAATTCTTAGTCATTTTTAGGATGTTCTATAGAGTCCTTGGGATAAGAAAATTGCAGCGGCCTGTGTGTATTGCAGTTTAAGATGATGTAGTATGAGCTCTGCTAGTTGGGTAAAACTGTCATGGTTAGCTAGACCTCGTTCCTCAAGGCTGAGCCACAGTTTAAGTAGCCAGTTTCTGTAATGAAAGGATTTCTAGGCTCTATTCACTTTTGGATTTTCTTTTTCTTTATTTTTTTTAATAATACATGCTTACCCTCACATAGTCAGTTGATCTGCAACAATGGTTCCAAGACAATTCAATGGGGGAAGAAATGCTCTTTTTGACAAATGGTTCTAGGATAACTAGATATCCACATGCAAAAGAACAACAGTTGGACCCTTTCACAGGATACACAAAAATGATCTCAAAAGGCCTCAATATAAAAGCTAAAAGTATAACCCTGGCCAGTGTGGCTCAGATGGTTGGGCGTTGTCCCATGCACCTAAAGGTTACCAATTAGATTCTTGGTAAGGGCCCATGCCCAGATGGTGAGCTGGGATCCCCATTGGGGAGGCATGCAGGGGCAGCCGTTGGGTGTTTCACTCTTACATCGATGTTTCTCTCCCTCTCTTTTCCTCTCTTTCCAAAAATCTTTCAAAAAAAAAAGAAAGAGCTAAAATAAAATTTAGGAGTGAACCTTCATGAGCAGGATAGGCAAAGCCTTCTTAGATATAACACCAAAAGCACATAGAAACAATAAAAGGGAAAATAAACTAATTAGACTTCATCAAAATTTAAAAATTTTATACATCAAAAAGCACTATTAGGCCCTAACTGGTTTGGTTCAGTGGATAGAGCGTCAGCCTGCAGACTGAAGGGTCCCAGGTTCGATTCTGGTCAAGGGCATGACCTTAGTTGCGGGCACATACCCAGTAGGGAGTGTGCAGGAGGCAGCTAAATCGATGTTTCTCTCTCATCAATGTTTCTAACTCTCTATGCCTCTCCCTTCCTTTCTGTAAAAAAATCAATAAAATATTTTTTTTTTTTTAAAAAGCACTATTAGGAGAGTCAAGCCCAGGCCTATGTGCTCAGTGGTTAGAGCATTGGCCCAGGCACCAAAGGATCATGGGTTTAATTCCTGGTCAAGGGCACATACCTGGGTTGCAGGTTCGATCCCCAGCCCCAGTCGGGGCATGCACAGGAGGCAACCAGTTGATGTGTGTCTCTTTCTCTCTCCCTCTCCATCCCTTCCTTCTACTCTCTCTAAAAAGCAATGGAAAAATATCCTCAGGTGAGGATTAACAAAGGAAAAAAAGAGAAAGAGAAGATAACTCACTGAATGGGAGAAAATATTTGCAAATCATATATCTGATAAGGGATTTATATTTATATCCTATACTAGAGGCCAGGTGTACAAAAATTTGTGCACTCGGGGAGGGATCCCTCAGCCCGGCCTGTGCCCTCTCGCAGTCTGGGACCCCTCGGGAGATAACGACCTGCTGGCTTAGGCCTGCTCCCAGGTGGCAGAGGGCAGGCCCAATCCCTAGGTGCAGCCCCTGGTCGGGCTCAGAGCAGGGCCGATTGAGGAGTTGGGGCGCCGCCCTCTATCACCCACAGAGCAGGGCCGATCAGGGTGTTGGGGCACTGCCACTCTCACACTCAGGGCAGGGCCGATGGGGAGGTTATGGCTCTACCCCGTCACACACAGAGCAGGGGGGGAGGGGGTTGGGGCGCCGCACCCTGTCACACACAGAGCAGGGTCGATCAGGGGGTTGGGGCACTGCACCGTCACACACATAGCCGCAGGGCGATCAGGGGGTTGGGGAGCCCCCCCCTATCAGGCACAGAGCAGGGCTGATCAGGGGGTATGGGCGCTGTCCCCTGTCACGCTGATCCCGGTGCCGGGAGGCCTCTCGGCTCCGCTGATCCCGGTGCTGGGAGGCATATTACCCTTTTACTATATAGGGTAGAGGCCTAGTGGACGGATGGGTGCCGGCTGGTTTGCCCTGAAGGGTGTCCTGGATCAGGGTGGGGGTCCCCACTGGGGTGCCTGGCCAGTCTGGGTGAGGGGCTGAGGGCTGTTTTCAGGCTGGGGGTGACTGAAGCTCCCAACCGCTCCTTTTTTCTTTTCTTTTTTTTAATTCTGGGCCAGCTTTAGCTTTGAGGCTTGGCTCCAGCTCTTAGGCCTCCGCTGCTGAAAGTAGGTTTCTGGCCTTTGCTTACAATGTTGCGATCCTGCTGGCTGAAGCCCAGCGGACTAAAGCAGGTTTCTGGGGTTTTGTTTAGCTTCTATATTTGTTACATAGTTGCTTAGAGTTGCAGCTCAGAGGCCTGCAGCAGCAGGCAGGCAGGGAACGTTGGAGTCCTCCGTCACTGAAGCAAGCAAGCCTCATGTTACTTTCAAGCTGCCTGGCTGCCGGCCGCCATCTTGGCTGACAGTTAATTTGCATATTGCCCTGATTAGCCAATGGGAAGGGTAGCGGTCGTACGCTAATTACCATGTTTATCTTTTATTAGATAGGATAATAAAAGGGTAATATGCAAACTGACCCTAACAGCAGAACGACTGGGAATGACTGGTCACTATGATACACACTGACCACCAGGGGGCAGACGCTCAATGCAGGAGCTGCCCCCTGGTGGTCAGTGCTCTCCCACAGGAGGAGCACTGCTCAGCCACAAGCCAGGCTGATGGCTGCCAGTACAGCGGTGGTGGTGGGAGCCTCTCCCACCTCCTCAGCAGTACTAAGGATGTCCGACTGCAGCTTAGGCCTGCTCCCCGCTGGCAAGTGGACATCCCCCAAGGGCTCCCGGGCTGCCAGAGGGATGTCTGACTGCCAGTTTAGGCCCAATACCCCGGGGAGCGGGCCTAAGCCAGCAGGTGGTCATCCCCCGAGGGGTCCCAGACTGAGAGAGGGCACACACCGGGCTGAGGGGACCCCCCCCCCCCGTGCACAAATTTTTGTGCACTGGGCCTCCAGTTTATATATATAATATGTTATATACTATATGTTGCATATAGAATAATATGTAAATAAAGTAATACATTAAAAAATGATTACACTTAACAAAAAGAAAAATCAATTTAAAAATGGGCAAAGGACTTAAGTAGACATTTCTCCAAATAAACACGGAAAAGATGTTCAGCATCGTTAATCATTACTGGAATGGAAATCAAAATCACTGTGAAACACCACTTCACACCCACTAGGTTGACCATATTTTTCAAAATGAAGTACAAAGGGAAATACTAAGCATTGGCAAGAATGCAGAGAAATTGCAAACCTCGTACATTGCTGATAGGAATCTAAAATGGTATAATCACTATGGGAAACAGTTTGGTGACTCCTCAAAAAATTAAACATATCCCTAGCCAGGTAGCTCGGTCGGTTAGAGCGTCGTCCCAATATGCCAAGGTTGTGGTTTCAGTACCCAGTCAGGGCACATACAAGTATTAACCTGTGAATGCATAAGTGGAACAACAAATTGATGTGTTTCTCTTTTTCTCCCTCTCCCTCTCTAAAATCAGTAAGTAAAAAAAAAAAAAATTAAACATAAAATCACCATTACCCAGCAATTCTCTGACATAAATGCCTAAAAGAATTGGAAGCAGATATCTAAAAAAAAAACTTGTACATGAGTGTTTATAGTAGCACTATTTACAATAGCCAAAAAAAGAAAAAAAGAAAAAAGAGAGAAAGACCCCATATGTCCATCAGCTGATGAATGGATAAACAAATTGTGGTATATTCATATACTGGAATGTTATTAAAGCATAAAAAGGATTGAAGTGCTAATACCTGGTACAACATGGCTAAACCTAGAAAACATTCTGCTACGTGAAAGAAACCAGACACTAAAAGTCACATATGTTGATTCCATTTATCTCAGATGTCCCAGACAGGCAAATTCATAGAGAGAAAAGGAGATTAGTGGTTGCCAGGGACTGGTGGGATTGGGAAACAAATGGGGCTTATTTTTTAGGTGATTAAAATGTTCTAAAATTGATTATGGTGTTAGTTGCAGAACTCTATGGGTATACTAAAGAAAAAAATGTTTAGTTGTACACTTTAAATGGGTGATTGGGCCCTGGCTGGGTAGCTCAGTTGGTTAGAACACTGTCCCCATACTCCAAGGTTGAGTGTGACCCCCAGTTAGGGCACATACAAGAATCAACCAATAAATGCATAAATAAGTGGAACAGCAAGTAAATGTCTCTCTCAAATCAATTTAATTTTTTTTTAAAGTAATGAGTGAATTGTATAGTATGTGAATTTTATCTTAATAAAGCTGTTATTAAAATAATAGTGTGTGGGGGGGGGGGGGGTAAGAGAGCAACCAAAGCACTTGTATGCATGCATATAAGCATAACCAATGGACACAGACAGTTGAGGGGTGAGGGCATGTGCTGGGGGATGGGAGCAGCCAGGGAGAGGTCAATGGGGGAAAAGGAGACATATGTAATGCTTTAAACAATAAAGAATTTAAATTTTAAAAATAAAATAATAGTATCCAAAAAGAAATAAAAAGTATTAATAGTACCTATGCTCATTGTAAAAACAAACAGTACAGAAATTATCAAGTGAAAAATGAACGGCACCCTCTATTCTTTCCCCACCCACTTACCTCCTTAGAGAAAACCATTGTTAACTATTTGGTGTGTAAACTTCCGTACCTTCAAAACTTTACAGATACATACTTATACACAAACATAAAAACAGTTTTTTTAATATTGCACACTATTCCATAGGACACCTGTATAATAATTTAATTAATACAGTGTTCCCTGGCCTTGCCAGAAGAGCCATTAACCTTCTTGAAATAAAGAATTTCCACTCCTGTTCACTCTGGAGTCACACAGAGACTAAGAAGGCCGTTGGTTATGTACTAGTGCCTGCAGTGTAGGCTTCTGCTTCCTGGGTTGTTCATTTGGGGGCTCCTGAAACCACTCTTCATTGTTCATTTTTCTGCCCATAGTGTCTTAATACCTGAAGCAGATCAGTTCTGACAAATGACTGCCTTTCTCTTTGAGATGTCTCCCCTAGAAGGAATTGTGTGCATACCACATACTCATTTTAAGTCAAACCAGTCATCCCAAACACACCTTCCAAAAGTATTGAAACTCTATCTAGCCACTTTCACATGACAATGCAAACAGATATACTCAATTTTATATTGTTTGAGGCAGATTTTTATTTAAATCCTCACTCAAGGGTATTTTTTCCATTGATTTTTAGGCAGAGTGGAAGGGAGGGAGGAGGTTGTAGGAGAGAAAGAGGAAGAAAGAGAAATAGAAATACATCAATTGGTTGCCTCCTGCTCGAGCCCAGATGGGGCTGGGGATGGAAGCAATGATCTGTTTCCTAGAACTGGCTGCCAGGACTACACCTACACATCTGTTATTTACACCCTCGTTGCTGACATTCATCAATAATCCTGACCTATGACACATAATCTGTTATGCCCATAGCATGCTTTAGTGGGAATTTTCTTTTTTTTTTACGTATACATATATACACACACACACACACACACACACACACACACACACACGTATATATATACATACATATACATACATATATATATACATATACATATATCCTATCTAATAAAAGAGAAACATGGTAATTAGCCGTACATCCGCTACCCTTCCCATTGGCTAATCGGGGCGATATGCAAATTACCTGCCAGCCAAGATGGCGGCTGGCAGCCAGGCAGCTTGAAGCTAACATGAGGCTTGCTTGCTTCAGTGACGGAGGACTCCAACGTTCCCCGCCTGCCTTGCCGGCCTCAGCTTGCAGTTTGAAACATTGTTGCAAATATAGAAGCTAAACAAAACCCCAGAAACCTGCTTTCAGCCCGCCAGGATCTCAGAGCTGGAGTTGATACAGTGTTTTGATTATAGAACACAAACAAACCAGATACCTGCTTTCAGCAGCAGAGGCCTCAGAGCTGGAGCCAGAGCTAAAGCTGACCCAGAATAAAAAAAAAAATAAAAAGAAAAAAAGGAGCAGTTGGGAGCTTCAGTCACCCGCCAGCCTGAAAATAGCCCTCAGCCCCTCACCCAGACTGGCCAGGCACCCCAGTGGGGACCCCCACCCTGAAGGGTGTGTGACCAGCTGCAAACAGCCATCATCCCCTCACACAGGCTGGCCAGGCACCCCAGTGGGGACCCCCCACCCTGATCCAGGACACCCTTCAGGGCAAACCAGCTGGCCCCCACCCGTGCACCAGGCCTCTACCCTATATAGTAAAAGGGTAATATGCCTCTCAGCACTGGGATCAGCGGAGCCGCGAGGCCTCCCGGCACCGGGATCAGTGTGACAGGGGGCGGGGCCACAACCTCCCTATCCGCCCTGCTCTGTTCGTGACATGGGAAGGCGCCCCAACCCCCTGATCAGCCCTGCTCTGTGCCTGATAGGGGGGAGCTCCCCAACCCCCTGATTGGCCCTGCTCTGTGCGTGACAGGGGGTGGTGCTGTAACCTCCCCATTGACCCTGCCTTGAGTGTGACAGGGGGCGTTGCCCCAACCTCCCAATCGGCCCTACCCTGAGCGTGACTGAGGGTGGCATCGCAACCTCCCAATCTGCCCTGCTCTGTGCATGACGGGGCGGCGTCCCAACTCCCCAATCGGCCCTGCTCTGAGCCCGACCAGGGGCTGCACCTAGGGATTGGGCCTGCCCTCTGCCATCCGGGAGCAGGCCTAAGCCAGCAGGGCGTTATCTCCCGAGGGGTCCCAGACTGCGAGAGGGCACAGGCCGGGCTAAGGGCCCCCCCATACCCCCTCAAGTGCACAAATTTTGTGCACCGAGCCTCTAGTATATATATATATGTATGTGTGTATATATATATTTATATATATATACTAGGGGCCCGGTGCACGAAATTCGGGGTGCCCCTCAGCCCAGCCTGCCCCCTCTCACATACTGGGAACCCTCAGGTGTTGACCCCCATCACCCTCCAATCGCAGGATCGGCCCCTTGCCCAGGCCGGACGCCTCTGGCTGAGGCGTCCGGCCCGGGCAGCGGGGACCCGCAGCTGCAGCGGCCCCGCGATCGTGGGCTTCGCTTTAGGCCCAGGCAAGGGACCCCTAGCTCCTGGGACTGCCAGCTTCGACCGTGCCCAGCTCCCATCGCTGGCTCCACCCCTACTTCCTGCTATCACTGGCCAAGGCGGAAAAGGCACCTGATTCTCTGATCATGGCTGGGGGGCTTGTATTTCCGATGGCTGGGTTTCCGATCACTGTCAGTGGCAGGGGGCTTCTTCCTGCTTTCCCTTTCGCCTCCTTGCATTGTGCCTACATATGCAAATTAACCGCCATCTTGTTGGCAGTTAACTGCCAATCTTAGTTGGCAGTTAATTTGCATATAGCCCTGATTAGCCAATGAAAAGGGTATCGTCATACGCCAATTACCATTTTTCTCTTTTATTAGTGTAGATATATATAATTGATTTCAGAGAGGATGGGAGAGGGAGAGAAAGATAGAAACATCAATGATGAGAGAGAATCATTAACTGGCTGCCTCCTGCACACCCCTTTCTGGGGATCAAGCCTGCAACCTGGGCCTGTGCCCTTGACCAGAATCGAACCTGGGACCCTTCAGTCCACAGGCTGATGTTCTATGCCAGGGGTGGGCAAACTTTTTGACTCGAGGGCCACAATGGGTTCTTAAACTGGACCGGAGGGCCGGAACAAAAGCATGGATGGAGTGTTTGTGTGAACTAATATAAATTCAAAGTAAACATCATTACATAAAAGGGTACGGTTTTGTTTTGTTGTAGTTTTATTCATTTCAAACGGGCCGGATCCGGCCCATGGGCCGTAGTTTGCCCATGGCTGTTCTATGCACTGAGCCAAACCGACCAGGTCTATTGGGAATTTCCATTAACCTCTATTTGTTCTTGTTCCATTGCTTTGGGCTCTTGCCTTATATTTGTCCAAGATGCTCTTATCATTCAAACAAACAAAAAAACCTTCGCTTAACTCTCCTCCAGCCCATTACTGCCCTACTTCTCTCTTCTTTTATAATCTTGTATTATTTTTGCTCACCATCTGCACAGCCTCATCTCTTTATTCATCCCCCAGTACAGTAAAATTGGGCTCCCCATCTCTTCTCTTCCTTCTGCCATTGAAATTCCTCTTCCTCAGGGTCACTGGTAGCTCCCTAATTGTAAAATCAGTCGGATATTTACTGGCCCTCTCAGCAGTGCTGATTGATGTCTCCCCCCACTTCTGAGAACTACTTTTGGCATCCATAACAATACTTGGCCCCAACTGTCCTCCTATCTCCTTCTTCCCTGGCCACTTTGTGCCCATCATTTTCAGCCTCTCTTGTTCAACTGCCTGGTCCTTACATGTCACAGGTTTCATCTGTCCATTTCGCGTTTTCTGCACTCTCTCTAAGCCTAGGTGCTCGGTGTTTGGTGCTCATTCTGCCCTTGTGAGTGAGGCTGTTTACAAAACACCAGTGCCCCCCTGAGCCAGGTTCACCTGGAAGTCAGCAGGCAACAGAACTCATAAGAGGCACCTGGGTTTCAGTTTGTCTGCTTATTTGTTAATTTTGAAATTTATTTATTCATCATCTTCATTTAACCCTCATTTTGAGGGCATATGCTATATTTCAAATATTAGTCCTAAAAATACAAAATGAAAAGTCAAGCTCTTACCCTCAAAGACTTTACAGTCCGGTAGATAAGGCCAGCAAACCAACTACTGATGTGAGGGCCGCACAGAAGGGCTGTTCCAAAGGCCAGCCACCCGAAGGCTAGTCCACAAAGGGCGCCGGGGACCCGAACACAGGAGTCAGGAAAGATGCCACAGCCGGGTTACCTGTGGTCTAAGCCTGGAAGGACAAGTAGGAATTAGCCACATCACTCCATGCACAGTGTGTGCTTCCAGAGCCCTGGAGTGCAGCCGCCTGCGAGGGGGAGGTGATGAAGGGGTCCTGAGCTAGCCGTGCAGATGCAGACCACGAAGATTGTGTTTGGTTCAGGTTAAAGACACCAACAATTTTTTAAAACTAAGGAGCTTTGAAATATATTAAGTTGGGCAATGACTTCCTTTGATTTACATTTTAGGAAGCTCTGACAGCATTTTGGAGAGCCGCTTGGAAGGGTCAGACTTGTGCAGTGGGCTGTTAGCATAAGCAGGTGGGCAGTACAGCCGATGCTTGAGCAATACAGATTTGGACTTCACAGGTCTACTTGTATGCAGATTCTTTTCATTAAATATACAGTTGGCTCTCGTATCAGAGGGTTTTGCTCCACAGATTCAAACAAACACAGATGGAAGATAGTATTTTTCTTGTTCTTGTTTGTTTAAAATATGATTTCGATGATTTCAGAGAAGAAGGAAGAGGGAGACAGAGATAGAAACATCAATGATGAGAGAAAACCATCGATTGGCCATCTCCTGCACACCCCCTACTGGGGATCGAGCCCACGGGAATCAAACCGTGACCTGGTTCATGGGTCTACACTCAACTACTGAGCCACACTGGTCGGGCTGGAAGATAGTATTTTTCAGCTCACAGCTGGGAATCTGCAAATGCAGAGTGTTGACTGTGTGCATTGTTCTATACCATTTTATATAAGGGACATCTATACTAATGATAGATGAACATGCAAATTGTCCAGGATGCCATCACAGTAACAATAAAGACTGAACAGCAGGCTACATGGAGTGACCAGGCCAGCAGGGGGCCAGTTAGGGGCGATCAGGCCAGCAGGCAGAGGCTGTTAGGGGTGATCAGGCTGGCGGGGTGGAGGGGGGGGCAGTTAGGGGCGATCAGGCAGGCAGGCAGGTAGGTGAGCAGTTAGGAGCCAGCGGTCCTGGATTGTGAGAGGGATGTTCGACTGCTGGTTTAGGCCCAATCCTAGCAGTCAGACATTCCCTGAGGGGTCCCGGATTTGGGAGGGTGCAGGTTGGGCTGAGGGGCCCCCCCATGCACAAATTTCATGTACCAGGCCTCTAGTTTTATATAAATCTGAGTGTCCACAGATTTTGGTATCTGCAGGGGCCCAGGAACCAATCCCCCACAGATATCAAGGAATGACTTATTTTGGGGACAGTCAAAACTTATACTCAGATTTTTGCCTGGGTGGGAAGTCAGCACTTCTAACCCCTACTTTTTCAAAGGTCAACTGTGTAAGAGTCAGAAATAAAGCAGTGGCAGAGGATACCGAGAGGAGTGAAGGTTTCTAAAGCTGTTGGGGAGGGTAGTGTTTCTAGGACTTAGTGATGAGTTGACTTTCAAAGATAAGAGAGAGAGGAGGTCAAAGGGACTCCCCATGTGTCAATTTAGTGACTGAGTATATATAGTGTGTCCCAAAAAATGTACAAACTTTGGGGGTGGGTGAAGGGGAGAAATCACTGTGCTTTGTTCAATCTGATGTGAAAGGATGGTTGGTGCTTTTCCTGCATTGTATCTTTTCTTACTGTTTCTTTAATAAATGGGAATTAGCCACATGTGCTCCATGCAGTGTGTGCTTCCAGATAGCTGGAACACAGTGCACACACTTTGAATACTTATAAAGGCAGTGTCTATTAAAATGCATTTCATTTTCAAAATTGAGCTATCAGCTGTTACAGTGAGCCTTTTAGTGCAAGTGATATACAGAGAAACTGCTTCGGATGATCTAGTCTCAACATTATCCTTTAACACACTCAGGCATATCTCTAACTTTTAAACTTCCATTTATATGTCTTTTATTTTGCTATACTTCCCAAGAGAGGACTTTCTATAAGTTTTTACACTTATTGCTATCAAACCTAAATTCAGACGGCATTGTACCTCTCTCCCCTCCAGATGGTCATACAGACAGATATGTCTACTAAAGGTGCAGGAACTTCAACAACACAGGCCCACGAGTCAGACATCAGATTGTAGTCGCTTGATGATGGGGTAAATGCAGGTCTGAACTGGACTCGTGTCTGTTTCCAGGGAGGCCCAATCTAATGGGTAAGATACTGCATCAGAGTTTCTAGCTCCAGAGGAGGTCAAAGTCAGGCAAGTGGCCCTGTGGTGATTCTGAGGTGACCTTGTTTAGAGCTAGACCACAGCCAGCATCTAGGACAGGAAACTGGGATGAGTCATTCGGCTTTAGCATATGGTCTCACCAGACCTCATGAGGTCCTGACCAAGTGTGTTCTCAGTGGGGAAACAGATGAGCAAATCAAGGCAGAGCCCAGCATGTGGGCCAGGAAAACAGGAGATGTTGAGGGAAAGATGAGCTTGATGCTCACACAGATGCTTAAGATCCACCGCTGGCCCTTTGGATGCTGTCTAAATTATGCCCTCACATTGGTAATTCTAGCTCTTCCTGAGGATGGGTTCCCCCACATGGTGCCTGCCTGGGTTCATGTTAACTCCACACATGGGAGTTGTTAAGGGTCTTACAAGGGCTGGGAAGGAGAGGGTTGATACAGATAGATTCGCTTTATTGCCTAGAGAACTTGAACTGGTTTTCAACCCAAGTACTGTGGAGCAAGGTTTGTTAACCTTGATAATGTATGGATCTTTTTTTTCTTCCTAATTTAATTTTCTATTTATATTTAGCTTACATAAAGTATTGGATCCTGTTTAAAAGAAAAAAAAATTTCAGGTACTTTGAGAAGATTCGTGTTCTCAGACATCCTATCTAATAAAAGAGAAAAATGGTAATTGGCGTACGACGATACCCTTTTCATTGGCTAATCAGGGCTATATGCAAATTAACTGCCAACTATGATTGGCAGTTAACTGCCAACTATGATTGGCAGTTAACTGCCAACTAAGATTGGCAGTTAACTGCCAACAAGATGGCGGCTAATTTGCATATGTAGGCACAATGCAGGGAGGCGAAAGGGAAAGCAGGAAGAAGCCCCCTGCCACTGACAGTGATCGGAAACCCAGGGGGGAGCTAAGAGCTGGGGGGCAGGGCAAAGGCGGCCCTGGGGTCGCCTTTGCCCTGCCCCCCAGCCATGATCGGAGAATCGGGCACCTTTGCCACCCTGGCCAGTGATAGCAGGAAGTAGGGGTGGAGCCAGCGATGGGAGCTGGACACGGTCGAAGCTGGCAGTCCCGGGAGCTAGGGGTCCCTTGCCTGGGCCTAAAGCGAAGCCCACGATCGCGGGGCCGCTGCAGCTGTGGGTCCCCGCTGCCCGGGCCGGACGCCTCAGCCAGAGGCCTCAGGCCTGGTCAAGGGGCCGATCCGGTGATTGGTGATCGGAGGGTGATGAGGGTCAACTCCTCTGGCCAAGGCATCAGGCCTGGGCGGGGGGCGGAGCCGGGGATTGGGGGGATATGATGGTCCCCTTGCCCAGGCCTGAAGCCTGAGTCAGAGGCGTCAGGCTTGGGCGGGGCGTGGAGCAAGCGATCAGAGGGAGATGGGGGTCCCCTGCCCAGGCATGATTCCTGGGCCAGAGGCCTCAGGCCTGGGCGGGGGCCAGAGCCAGTGATCAGGGGGATATGGGGGTCCCCTGTCCAAGCCTGACACCTCTGGCGGAGGCGTCAGGCCTGGGCAAGGGGCCGATCCTGCGATTGGAGGGTGATGGGGGTCAACGCCTGAGGGCTCCCAGTATGTGAGAGGGGGCAGGCTGGGCTGAGGGACACTCCCCTCCCCACACACACCCAGTGCACGAATTTCGTGCACCGGGCCCCTAGTCTATATATATAAAAGCCTAAGCAACCGTTCAACCGGTGGCTGTGATACACACTGACCACCAGGGGGAAGATGCTCAATGCACAGGCACAGAAACATGAAAGAGACTGGTGAATCTCAGGGGGCAGGGGGGAAGGGGGAAGGTGGGAAGAGATTAACCAAAGATCTTAAATGCATACTAGAGGTGGTAGGGTCACTCAGCCTGGCCTGTGGGGATCAGGCCAAAACTGGCAGTCTGACATCCCCTGAGGCATCCCGGATTGCAAGAGGGTGCAGGCCAGGCCAAGGGACCCCACCAGTACACGAATCCGTGCATCAGGCCTCTAGTGTATATAAGCAGGAAAATCACATGGACATTATCCATTTATTGTCAGTGAAATAATCATAAACATTTTTAGATTGTTATCTAAATTAAAATACCTTTTTCTAAGAACTCATGGACCCCTGTGAATTTAGCCACAGACTCTTAGGGATTTGTAGACTTCAGGTGGAAAACATTGCTGCAGAATACTATAGTTCATTTTTAACTCATTTTTATAAGCTACATTTTGACATCTTTTAGATGCGAACTCTAGCAGCATTGCACCTTGCTTAAGAAAAGTCTAAGTATTTCAGTTACTCTGAAAGAACATCAACTGCTTTTGTTTCAGAGTCTGGGTATCGGAAGTTATTAATAAATGAATGCCATTCCATCCCTAAGAACATGCATATTGCTATCTACAAAGCTAAGACAGAACATTCATAGGAACTAAGACATTCTCCTAGCCAGCACTGCACATGTGTCTTTGTATATACTTTCAAGTAACCACACCAAACAGAATCAACCCAATTGGGAATGATCTTGAAATGATTTAAATTATTTCTCAAATATTTTCTTTAAAAATCCCTAGCAACATTTAATGCCTAGTTCTTTGTCTATTAAAAATATTAATTCTAGAAGAATTTGGATAATGATATTGGAGAATATTTATAAGACTGGCCAAAGGAGGAGGAGGAGGAAGAAAAGGGGGATCCATGGTAGAATTTTCAATGACAAGGGGAAATAAGGTCCAGAAGAAAGAGCTGGACTTTGGTACAATGGTGGTGGTGCCATTATTACATCTTCTGTGTGGTAAGAAGTGAGCAAGCCACCAGTGAACTAAAGCAATGAAAACCTTTGTTTTATTATTCTTTTTTAATCCTCACCCGACCATGTGGGTTTTTTATTTTAAAGAGGAAGGGACACGCCGAAGCCGGTTTGGCTCAGTGGATAGAGCATCGGCCTGTGGACTGAAAGGTCCCAGGTTCGATTCCGGTAAAAGGGCATGTACCTTGGTTGCGGGCACATCCCCAGTAGGGAGATGTGCAGGAGGCAGCTGATCGATGTTTCTAACTCTCTATCTCTCTCCCTCCTCTCTGTAAAAAAACAATAAAATATATTTAAAAAAAAATAAAAATAAAAAATAAAGAGGAAGGGACAGTGAGAAACAGTGATTGGTTGCCTCCTGTACTCTTCCCCTTGCCCCCTACACCCAGTCTTGGTGGTGGTATATTAAGAAAAGAAAGAATGAAAGCTCACATAATGAGTCAGTTTGGGGTTAGTGGTAAAGGGGGGTTATATATTGTGAACTAAGGGATTTTTGTTTTATTTTTTGTTGTGTGTGTGTTTTTAAATATGTTTTTATTGATTTGAGAGAGAGGAGAAGGGAAAGGAAGAGAGAGAGAGAGAGAGAGAGAGAGACATCTATGTGAGATAGAAACATCTATTGGTTGCCTCCCATAACCCGGTACCAAAGCCATAAGCTGAGCATGTGCCCTGACTGGGAATCGAACCAGCGACCTTTTGGTACAAGAGATGATACTCAACCAACTGAGCCACACCAGCCAGGGCATGAACAAATGTTTTAATAACAGTTGGCTATAATCACTCCTTGCCATGTCTGGCACTAAAAATAAGGGGGAGGAGGGGATTACCACTGAATAAAAGTGACAAGAATGAAGAGAAAAACAATGAAGCAGAAATTTCAGGCAACATAAGATTTAGAGACCAAGGGTTATGCTACTGCCCCTTTCTTCTCTATTCAAAATAATATTACAAGCCTGCTTAGGAGATTCCTTCTCTGTCTTCATTGTATCCAAGAATACTTGCAAACCCATTCCTACCACCACTGTCTGTCAAGAGTGGGGCAAGAGCTTCAGCCTGTGCTGCTCCATGGTTAGAGTGTCAGCCTGCGCACCAAAGGGTGTGCATTCGAGGGCACGTACCTGGGTTGCAGTTCAATCCCTGGCCCTGATTGGGGCACAAGTGGGAGGCAACCAGTCGATGTGTCCCTCACATCAATGTTTCTCTCTCTTTCTCTCGCCTCCCTTCTACTCTTTCTAAAAAATCTATGGGGAAAATATCTTCATGTGAGGATTAACAAAAGAAAAACAAGAGTGGGGGCAGAGGGAGGACTTTACCACCTCTTTTGAGGCTCCTGGGGGCAAGCAGAGCCCAATGGCCTCTTTGATGTGAGTCTAACAGGTTCTTTCTTCTTTTTCAGTAGCCACATGGGACAGCAAATTGGCAATTTTTTTATCCTCACCTAAGGATATGTTTTCATTGATTTTTGATTTTTTTTTTTAGAGAGAGGGAGGAAGGGAGAGAGAGAAACATCTATGTAAGAGAAACATCAATTGTTTACCTCCCACAGGTGCCCCCAACCCAGGGGTCAAACTCACAACCTTTTGGTGTATGGGACAGTTCTCCAACCGAGCCACCAGGCTAGGGCCAAATTGGCAATTTTTACAAAAAGATTTTTCACACAAACTTTGCAAACTGCAGACTTTATTTGTTGCAGTAATATGAAATGGATCTTTCTGGGAAAGTGAGCGCAGGCAGTGTAACTGACTTCACATAATACCTAACAGCCATGGTTTGCAAATCCCTTTCATGTCCTATTGATACATGGAGCTTGGGGTGCGGACTCTTCCTGTGGGTTCTTATCCTACAAAGTTTGAAGAATAAAATTCTTGGCTCAAGATTTTAAATAAAAATGTGTAAATTTATTGGAAGCATATACAAACTCCCCCTGGGCAGGGATCCCCAAAGGGAACACCCTGGGTAGGGGTCCCAAAATGGGAAAAGCCTGCTTGCTCTCTCTAATGGGAAAAAAAATCAATCTTCTGAGTTTCTTTGTCTCTGGGTTTATAAAGGCTAGGAGTTCTTTGTCTGAACATGACCCTTTCTTCCTTCATGTATGTCCTGTGTTTTCCTAATTGGTCACTCTCTTACATAGTATCAGTTTCAAAGTTCAAAGCCCACCTGGTGCCCCCCTTATCTTGCAACACCTCTGTCCTCTGTGAATGTATACCTCCCTCTTCCCCGTACCTTCTGACATTTCTCTCCTCTGTAAAAGTGAGATAAGCATTCTGGCTGCCCCAAGCCCTCACCAATGCATTCCTCTCCCATGGACCCCCTCCACTCCCCATATTCCCTAACTGCCTGTCCTGTCTCTAAAATTCCTTTCACTAGGAGAAAGGAAAAACCCATTTTATGGTTAGGGTTGGAAGCTTTAATTAAGCCTTATGTTGACAAGGGCCTCTTAGGACAGCGGTGCTCAACCTGTGGGTCGCAACCCCATTGGGGGTCGAACGACCCTTTCACAGGGGTCGCCTAAGACCATCGGAAAACACATATATAATTACATATTGTTTTTGTGATTAATCACTATGCTTTAATTATGTTCAATTTGTAACAATGAAAATACATCCTGCATATCAGATATATACATTACGATTCATAACAGTAGCAAAATGACAGTTATGAAGTAGCAACGAAAATGATTTTATGGTTGGGGGTCGCCACAACATGAGGAACTGTATTAAAGGGTCACGGCATCAGGAAGGTTGAGGACCGCTGTCTTAGGACATTTGGTCTTTGGGCTGCTAACTGCATTGCTTTTTATGTGTGCTCCTCTTTTTTCAGTCCTCTAACTTTTCTGTCTTTCCTTTGTCCTTTGCTTATTTCTCCCCTGTTTCTTTTCCCTACTGTTTATCCTAGGCTAGTCACTGGTGATCCTGAGACACCCCCAAAGCTGCCTGGCTCTGCTTTAGAAAGCACGTCTTCAACTCCCTTCAGCTTAGATCTTCTCAGGGTTTCTGCTGGCTTCAGCAGCCTCACTCCTCAGAGCAGGAGGCCGCGGTGGCCTTGTGGGCAGCAGCGTTAGCAGTCTGAGGCCCTGTGAGACTGCACAGGCCCCAGGTAACCTTTCGTGCTCTCATCTGGCCTGTGTTCAATGAACTCAAGTGACCTTTGCCAGCCTTGGACGACAAAGGAAGTAATCAAGTTTGGAAATGTGCTTGGGGTGGGTGGGGGAGGGGCCGGCTGAGCCTTCCAGCTGGGCCGCACCAGCCACAAGACCAAATAAGGGTGTGCAAGCCGCCCGTCTGTACGAAAGTTCAGAGTGCAGTGTGCAAAAGTGGGACTCGGTTTTCAGAGAGATAAGCTGTCACCCAACCCCGGTGGAGCTGCAGCGGCAGTGCCTGTGCAGCCAGCCCCTTTCCGCAGGGCTGCGGCTGGGAGGGGAGGCCTGGCCCGCGGGGCTTTCCCCAGGGAGAGTGGGGAAGGGGCTTTCCTTGCAGGGCCTTGTGACTTGTGACTGAAGGAACTGACAACCCACAGGTTTTACCCAGCGTTTCCATGGCTGCTGACAGGGTTCCAGAGCGCAGCCAGGGTGAGTCATTAGCGTGTAGAGAAGGTCAGCGTGTGAGGACTCAGCCAGCAGGAAGGCAAACGTTGTGTTTCTGAGCCCACACCGGCCAGCGGTCCGACTTGTTTACTGAGCATAAAGGTCTAGGGCGGGGCTCAGTTTGGGGCACTTCCCAGCAGTGTTAACACTGTGTTTGCCAAACACACCCCAGGGTAGGGCCTGTGAGGATTGTACTTATTGGACCAAAAGATTGGCAGAAGTCGGCTTCCTCTGTTGTGTTTGATAGCTGGCAAACACCCACCTCCTGCTCCGAGGCCTTCCAGCCGGACACAGTGCCGCAGTCTCCCTCCCTGAGGTGCTTCCTGTGGCGCCCACTGACTGAGGGCAGCACCGTGAGCAAGAGATGCTGCTACCCCAGCCTGGCTCTCTCCCTCCTTCCCAGCCCTGTCCTTCCCTCTGCAAATCCTTCGCATCCTGCAGCCAAGCCGCCATGCAAAGCTCGCTCTACTGGGCCTGCAGCTTCTTGAGGGAAGGGAACAGGGTTTGTGTTCATGTTTGTATCCCTAAACCTTAACCCCAGGCTTGTGTGCCTAGTCCCGAGGGGCTCCAGAACCCTGCTTGGGCGGGTGGGGGGGACCTTCAGATCCCTCCTCCCAGCCCGGCTGTATGCTGGGGTCTGGCTGGTGCCACCTGACAGCTGCTCACCTAAGGCCCTGTTCTGCACCCCCTCCTTTCTGCTCTAGGTTTTCTCTGTCATTGCTCAGAGACTCAGGTGCCCAAGCCTGCTCACCCCCCAAGTGTTGAAGAGTTAACACCCTGTGAAGATAAATAGCTCTTTCTCCTCTGGACAGCTGAGCAGTTCTGAGATGCTTTCATACAACTTCAAACAGTCCCATGAGATCACGCAGCCAATGCCCATGCAGGGGTCAAGTTGATAAAGCGTCCTGTGTGGATTCTCTCTCCCTCTGTCACTCCTGCTTCCAGGGGTCACACACCCCAATAAAATACACATGCACCATAGGCTCTGCTTTCTGGGAAACCCAGATGAGGATATCTGCAGAACCTGACACATCCAGAGCCCTTTCTCTAGCAGTTCTCTCACAAACTTACTTTGCTTTCAAAATTCAATTCCTCTAAATACATTTCTACTTTCACATGTCTCATTCTTTTAGACTGGGAAGTCAAAACCAAAATTAAACTT
Organism: Myotis daubentonii; assembly: GCF_963259705.1. Lineage (NCBI taxonomy): Eukaryota > Metazoa > Chordata > Mammalia > Chiroptera > Vespertilionidae > Myotis > Myotis daubentonii. The sequence goes on from NC_081855.1 coordinate 5,708,688, forward strand.
GAGTAACTTGTGGATTTTCTTATTTTGTGTTGCATTAAATTCCTTACCTTAGGTGTATCTATACTTCCTTTATTTTTGCTTTGAAAATGCCCCCAAACTCTGTGATCTTGAGGATTTCTCATAAGCCACAACACAGGAGGTTAGAGAAATTTCTCCCTGGTGGCAGAACAGCAGAACTTCGGACCTCCTCCCTTTAATGGCCATGACATTGGCATCTCTGTCTGAGCTGACTTTGACTTTTAGGCTTCTCTACTTATTTCCTTAGAGTAAATTTCTAGAAAGATAAGATCAAAGGCACAAATAATCACATATAACCAAACTGCTCTCTCACTGAAGCAATTTAAACTCCCACCAGCAGTCTAGAGCAGCGCCTTTCCCTGTGCCCTTCTCCACACAGATGTCCTGCTTTAATTTAGCATTTCTGTGATTCTTTCTGAAAATTGGAAGAATATATGTTGGCAGCTTACATTTCTTGTTTTATAAAATACCTGTTTCTTTAAATAATCTTTTTTTAAAATATTTTTTTATTGATTACAAGGGGAAGGGAGGAGAGAGAGAGAGAGAGACATCAATGATGAGACTCATTGTTCAGTTGCCTCCTGCACACCCCACACTGGGGATCAAGCCCGCAACCCGGACATGTGCCCTGACTGGGAATTGAACTGTAACCTCCTGGTTCATAGGTTGACGCTCAACCACTGAGCCATGCCCGGCCGGGCTCTTTAAACAATCTTTAACAGGCTTTTAGATATTTCTCGTTATTGTTGAAAGTATTCCAGATGTCCCCTTTTCCCCCCATTGTCCTCCCTCTACCCCACAATCCCCTCAGACCTTCATCACCCTATTGTCTGTGTTCATGCATTATGCATATAAATCCTTTGGTTAATTTCTCCCTACCCACACCTCAACCCCTGGCTTCCGTCTGAGATTCCTTAATCCGTTACATGCAATTTATTTTGTTCTTTATTATTATTTTTAATTTAAGTTCTTTATTGTTTAAGGTATTACATGAGTCTCCTTTTTCTCCCATTGACCTCTCCCTGGCCGCTCCCACCCCCAGCACAGGCTCTCACCCCACTACTGTCTGTGTCCATTGGTTATGCTTATATGCATGCATACAAGTCTTATGGTTGATCTGTTACACGCCCCCCCCCCTTCCCTCTGAGGTTTGAGAGGTCTGACAGTCTGTTCGATGCTTCTATGTATGTCTCTGGATCTATTTTTGTTCATTAGTTTATGTTGTTCATTATTTTCCACATATGAGTGAGATCATGTACTTGTCTTTCTCTGACTAGCTTATTTCTTTAATAGACTTTTTCATGGTTTTTAATTTTTTTTTTAATTTACTGATTTGAGAGAGAGAGAGAGAGAGAGAGAGAGAGAGAGAGACATCGATTTGTTATTGCACTTATTTGTGCATTCATTGATTGATTCTTTTTTTTTTAATATATTTTATTGATTTTTTACAGAGAGGAAGGGAGAGAGATAGAGAGTCAGAAACATTGATGAGAGAGAAACATCGATCAGCCGCCTCCTGCACATCCCCCACTGGGGACGCGCCCGCAACCCAGGTACATGCCCTTGACCGGAATCGAACCTGGGACCCCTCAGTCCGCAGGCCGACGCTCTATCCACTGAGCCAAACCGGTTTCGGCCATTGATTGATTCTTGTATATGCTCTGACCAGGGATCGAACCCACAATCTCGGCACATCGAGACAATGCTCCAACCAACTGAGCTACCCGGCCATGGCCACCTTTTTAATGTTTTAAGCAGTCCTCACACTTCCTTTGTGAAGGACCTTGGAAGCTCTGCCTTATTCCCAGTTCTCTATTACTGCCTTCTGATCAGGACGCATCACCTGGTTGATTTGAGATATCGAGTGAAGACCTAATAAAAAGAACTCAGGTCTCTAACTTGGGAAGTCTGGGTACAAGGTCACTCGCCAGATATTGCAGAGATCTAGTCTTATTCCTGAGCTGAGAGCACTCCACAGGCTGGAATCTCCTGAAAGGGGGGGAGCACGTGGAGTAAGGGCCATACCACCCAGCTGCTGCAGTTCCCTGGCTTTCCTGGTCCTCAGAGCCTCTGAGTGGTCATCTCGGTTTTGCCTGCCAAACCTGGGTTTCAGCCCAGTATATCCCTCTGCCTCAGCTTTACATCTCAGCAAACCTACGGGGCACATCAGCACCTGGGAGATGGCCATACTCTCTCATTAACATTGCAATAAGAACCAGGAAGAACGTTGCTAACAAGTAAAGAAAGTCTCTAGGCTGGGTAACTGTATTACCATTCCCTGTAGCGCCGTAGGCCTACACAAACCTGGGACGGTAACTAACTGCTGAATACCTGACTATTGTTGAAGCCAGTCTGCTGCAGGGTTCACATTTCAGGTCAAATAGGGAGGGTGATTCCTGGCTTTAAATCTAAAGCTTGACTGCTCTGAGGCTTGACTACTGCTTTCATACTGGCTTTGGTTTACATACATGTGGCTCCCAGGAGAAAGGTTGGCCTATAAAAACACTCCCTTAATGCTGCACTTCTTGCAGTTAACACACTTTCCATCCACTCTCCGTAACAGGATTCTTGGGAGATCTACACATGTTCACTTCACCTTTGACTCAGAAAGTACATTTTTATCATGTTATCCCAAAAACATAGTGAGAGGTGCATACAGAGAGTTATGTATAAGGATGCTCATTACAACCTTTTACTTTACTAAAAATTGGAAACTGCCTAAATAATCAATAAAATGGAGACTTTAAAAATTTACGTCATATGTAAATCAGGATTTGGTAATGCGGCAAATGACAGAAAACCCCAATAACTGCAACAGGAAAAGGTGTGCTGTCTGAGGCTGTTGTGAGGGTTGCATTCTTTTTTGTCACTGTTGTGTATGGCCTTCGTTCCCTAATATGACTTCATGGACTAAGATGGCTACTTCAACCCTAGTCCTCAGGCACCAACCCCAGCCAGCACCAGGGACAGCACTGAGAACGATGGGTCAGAGGTCGTTCACCAGCTGTCTCTTGCAACATTTCTGTTTACATTCTGCCAGCATGTTTATCTAAGGCGTAATTGTTAATCCATCAGAAAAGAAAGCAACTTTGCAGAAGTTTTCATTTGAACCCAAGCCTTGAGTTGATTAGGGTTGAACTTGAGGCCAAGGACAAGTCAGGCAGTTGATCTAGAAGGAGTTACTTTTTTTTTTTTTTTTGAATGAGGACACTTCTAAGAAAGCTCCTTTCTTTCTTTTTTTAAAATATATTTTATTGATTTTTTACCGAGAGGAAGGGAGAGGGATAGAGAGTTGGAAACATCGATGAGAGAGGAACATCGATCAGCTGCCTCCTGCACACCTTCTACTGAGGATGTGCCTGCAACCAAGGTACATGCCCTTGACCGGAATCGAACCTGGGACCTTTCAGTCTGCAGGCCAACACTCTATCCACCGAGCCAAACCGGTTAGGGCTGGAGTTACTTTTTTTACATTTATCTGAAGTTTCCCAGTGTCAAATTTTATGTTTTCCTGCCTTGAGGAAAGGTGATCCATTGAGATACCTTGCTGCCCTCTGCACTTTATACAGTTTTTACCCCTTATTTGTTTTATCAAGTTGCTGACTTCCAAAGCTCTTACTTGTACGTTTCAACCCTCGTTCTGGTGGGTATAGCAGCCTTTGGCTCCGCCAAATATATGCAAAACACTAGTAAAATGTAGAAGTTCAAAACATTTACTAAAAAAATCACTAAATTGTGCATTTTATTTACTTTTAAACATTTTTTATTTTAAAACATTTTTAGTGATTTCAGAGAGGAAGGGAGAGGGAGAGATAGAAACATCAGTGATGAGAGAGAATCATTGATTGGCTGCCTCCTGCACGCCCCACACTGGGGATCAAGCCCACAATCCTGGGCATGTGCCCTGATCAGGAATCAAACCTTGTGGACCTTCTGTTTCATAGGTCGATGCTCAACCACTGAGCCATGCCAGTCGGGCTAAATTGTGCATTTTAAATGGGTAGATTTTATAGTATGTAAATTATACCAATAAAGTAGTTTTTAAATATACAGAAAAAAATAAAATGCAGGGTGAGTAGATAAGACCAGTGATCTCCAAATACAGGGTAGAGCCAAAGTAGATTTAGAGCTATGAGTACACAAAACACAGTTTAGTCTTGTATTATTATTCATTCATTACTGCATTATTGTCCACAGAACAACAGTAAACCTACTTTTGTCCCACTCTGGATTTTTTATCATAATCCCCTGAAAAAAAGAAATGAAATTTGAGTATGCGTTTCCATATTTGTGGGCTTATTCGTTTAAATTGTGTACACATTAAACTCTGTTATATGATATAAAATAGCTTAAAAAATAGAAATTTAAACAGATAGAAAAATATAGATACAGAAATTCTAGTGATTTCTTGCTTTCCCTCCACGGATCGTCTTGCACATCTCCTGGACCACTGACCCAGGCAGTTGGCACAGAGCTCTGCAAGGGACTCCAGAGCAGGAAAGAAAGGGGAGGTTCTTTTTTTTTTTTTTTTTTAAGAAGCTGACATTGGGCTAATGCCTCAGTGATAGCCACTACTTTGACATTTATATACGCCTGGACAGTCTTTAAATGCTTCCTCTCACGCATCATCTTACTTGCTCTGTAAAGAGAAATGAAGTGGATCAAAATAGGAGACAGATTGGGAAGAATCCTGAGTGCCTTACCAGAGGAGTCTGGACTTGATTGTGAGAGCAGTGCGGCCATATCGATGTGTCCGATTACAGAGGGGACACGTACAGTCCAAGAGCCCCTCTGATGGGCTTTCCTCTCCCCGGCGAGAGGGCAGGGGCCCTGAGGGAGCGGCCTGGAGTTGCACCTGTCCTATGGCCCTGCTCTGAGTGACGTGCCCTGGATCAGCAGGCCGGAGTCTCCAGATAATGCAGGCCGCGGTGGCTCGCCCACTCAAGGACTCATCTTTCAGAACCAGGGATTAGTAGGCTTAGCCTCCACTGCCCACCCTTTTCCTTAGCCTGCTGCTCCATCCACACGACTACTATTGGTTTCCAGAACGATGCCATACATTTCGTGGGCCTCCCCACCAGGAGTGTGCATGCAGCTGTTTTCACACCAAGGTATTTTCCCCTGATTCCTGTCTCTTTTTTCCTCCAGCAGCCAGAGCTCAGCAGCTCATGTTCTACATACCGTAGTTACCTCTATTTCCAGGGAGTAGGGCTAGGCTTGTACTGTCTCTGTTATCTCCCTGTCTGTCCCCACCAGTTGAGCTGCCTGTCCTGCTTTCTACAGGCGCAGTATGAGAGCCATGTGGATGCTGCTTTGAAAGGCCTAAAGCTTCCTGCCCTCCACAGAAGGCACTGAGGGCTTTGGTAGAGGTAGCAGTGAAGCGGTAGAAATAACTATAATACATATATATATTTTAATATAAATAGCCATATTATTAGCCATGAGTGCTGAGGCTCATGCCACTTTCATGCTGAAAAACCTTCAGGGACTCTCCCTTGACCAAAGTCCTAGGAGGGTCAGTGAGTGGCTTTTGTCCACAGAGAGATTAGAGCAGCCTGCCAGGCGGGGAGCAGTGAGAGCCTGGTCCCCTGGGTCACGCCATGGGTGTTGCCACAGGGCCTGAGCCAAAGAGAGATGGATATCTCTTTATAATTTCTTCAAGAAGGGGTTCAGCCGAACCGGTTTGGCTCAGTGGATAGAGCGTCAGCCTGCGGACTGAAGGGTCCCAGGTCCGATTCCGGTCAAGGGCATGTACCTTGGTTGCGGGCACATCCCCCGTAGGGGGCGTGCAGGAGGCAGCTGATCGATTTCTCTCATTGATGTTTCTAACTCTCTATCTCTCTCCCTTCTTCTCTGTAAAAAATCAATAAAATATATTTTTTTAAAAAAAAAAAAAAAGAAGGGGTTCAAGTTGAGGCCTTGGCCTGTGTCAGGTGATGCCATAGATCCATGCACCAGAACAGGACAGGAGGACACAGGTCCGTGGTATGGACAATGCAGACACAGACCCGGTGCAGAGCCAGCTGCAGAGACCGCTGGCCGAGGCAGGCCATGCGGTGCCTCATTGCGGGTGGCATGTTGCTGGTGCCCTAGTGATAGAGCATCTTGGTTTTGCATCAGAAAACCTGGTTCAGACCCCACTTTAACAACCTTTCAAGCAAGCTACTTAATGTCTCTTAAAAGAATGTCCGCGAGGTGGAATGAAGTGACACGCCTTTGAACTCTTTCATTTAAAACACTATTACTGTTACTCTTATAAAGACACATGTCACTCCGTGCCAGGTTGGCTCTTACTGACCATCTGTCTCTCCAAGTTGTAGACGAGGCGTTGTCTCATCGATGTCTGTTTCTTCCCCTCAGCAACGAGCCCAAAGCCCCCAGCGTGTTCTGTGGGGTTGTCCATCGATTTCTAGTTGTGTGCTGTTTCTAGCGTTTACCTCTTTCAAGAGAAATCTGGATGTTACAGCAGCCCCCCGACAATTCCTGTCACAAGACAGGCGCCCACCCGCAGAGCTTAGGGAGAGGGTTGCACCTGGCTAGAAATGCTGCTCAAGTTGTGCTTCTTCCTTCCAGGGATTTCCCAGATGACCCGGGCGTGCAGTGGGACACAGAGCATGTGGCCAGCGTCCTCCTCCAGCACATAGAAGTGAATGACATCAACCTGGTACGGGACGCCCTCCCAGTCACTCCTTTCCTGTGGCCACCCGCCCCCCCCCCCCCCCGCCCATCTCCAGGGCCACTCCAAAAGAGGCGAACCCTCCACGCTCTCTCTCAAACCTCCTGATGACAACACACCTTTTGGGAGACTAAGTAACCAAACTGCCAGCGCTCGGCGGCAGGGGCCTTTCCGTGGTGTCCTCTGTCCTGCCACCTAAAAGCTCAGGCCCCAAGGAGCCTGGCCTGCAACTCCCATTAGTACAAAACGTCCCCTTTCACCGAGCATTTTCACATTTAGAGTATTGTTTTAACTTCAGAGGTAAAGGTTATAATCTCATTTTACATCAAGGAAATTGAGTTTCCAGAGGCTGGCAGCTAGCCCAAGTTCAGCAAGTGGCAAAATTAGAATTTTCATCCTCAGTTTCAAAAAAACACAAGGATAAATTCACACCCACAGGGAGAACATTTGAGACCGCCATAGAGGAAATTCACACTCACCTGCAGGGGTGGGCACGCCTGGGAACCCCATCCGCTCTCCCAGGATCGGCGGGAACGGGCCTTGCCAGTGGTCAAGTTTAAGCCTGCTTACCGTCTACTTCTAAAACAATAAGAATAAGAGCCCTTCGTGAGTTGACACCTAAAATCTGGCCATTTAAAGTCCAAGCCTTAAACACTGAGTTTGATAAGGCCTCGTTGAAAGGTGAGCCCTTCTGCAGAGAGCCACGCTAGGCTTTCGTCTTGATGAATTCGCTGAGGGAAGTGATTATTGGGCCGTTGGTAAGACAGATTTTAATTGATTTATTGGTCAGACCGTCTTTTTTTCTGATGCCAGAAGATGTCGTAGTCAGCTGTCTTTGTGTGAATGGCAACAGAGCACCTGCCTGGCTCCCTCCTTATCCCATCAGGTGGAGTGGCTCATCTCTGTCATGCTCAGTGCAGTGACTTTGTTTTCTTTCCTGGCTGGAAAGTGTGGACCAGCAGCTTGCAGGTCCACACCTCTCACCTGTTGACAACACACCTGGGGGTCTGAGTGTGAAAACCAGAGGGTTGTGGCCCTGGGCTTAGGAGTCCAACTCCCTGCTATATATTATTGATTTTTACAGAGCGGAAGGGAGAAGGAGAAGGAGAGGGATTTAGAAACATTGATCAGCTGCCTCCTGCACACTCCCTACTGGGGATGTGCCCACAACCAAGGTACATGCCCTTGACCGGAATCGAACCTAGGACCCTTCAGTCCGCAGACTGACACGCTACCCACTGAGCCAAACTGGTTAGGGCTCTGCCATATTGACTGCCCAGCCCACCCAGTTAGAACTTCTCACGGCTCCAGAGCTAAGATGTGTAGACAGAGCTGGTCTTCAAGACCAGCCTGAAGTTCGACAACGAGGTCTGCGAGGTGTGCTGCAGTACCCCTTGGTATCCCAGGACCAGCCCCAAACACTCTCTCTCCTCCCCTACTTCAGTGCATAAGAACAGCTGGGCTGCAGCTTAGTGGGAGAAGTGGATGGGATCTGTGAACTGCAGGTGCCGCCCTGGCCGGTGGCTCAGTTGCTGGGAGTGTTGTCCTGTGCACCAAAGGGTTGGGGCACATACCTAGCTTGCAGGTTAGATCCGTGGTCAGGGCAGTTAGGGGAGGCGACTAATCAATGTTTCTCTCTCTCTCTCCCTTCCTCTTTCTCTAAAATTAATAAAAATGTACCCTTGAGTGGGGATTAATAAAGAAGAAAAAGAACTGCAGGTGCCATGCACAAATCTGCAAAGGTCCGGGAGCTGGGTGGACCAGACTCAGCCCTCCTTGCTGCAGAAGGAAGAGGGAAAGTGTGAGACGATGTGGACAGCTTGCCTCATGGGTCACAAAATGGCCAATTTCTAAAGTCCTGTGCCTTTTTGAAGGGAATTCTTCAGTTGTTGGGTGCAGCCCTTTGTATTTGTTCACTCAGTCGTTATTAATCATATTTTTAAATCTATGTTTTTACTTAGTTTTTTTGTCTACTTGTCATTTATTGAAAGGGGAGACCAGAAAGTGGTTGCAGAGAAAATACTTAAAGGGCAATAGCTGAAACTTTTCCAGAATGAGAAAGACCTTAACCTACCATTTCAAGCAGTCCAGTGAGTCCCACAGGAGGAGGGACACGCATACGCAGGTCTATCATAGTGGAACCGCAGCACACCAAAGAGAAAGCACATCTTAAAGGTAGCAACGCGAAAAGCCAAGTCACCTACAAAGGAGGAGCTTTTTCTCTTGCTGATATTTTCCTGGTTATTGAAATCTAGAGAAGCGTTTTTCTAAGCTGAGGATAAACTTGCCAGTGTGGGAGGAACCTAGACCTAGGCTTTGTGTGAGCCTTTGAAAATAACAAAGGTCCCCTACTCCCCCCCCCCCCAAAAAAAATGTGAAATGAGGAAGAAACAAAGACCTTGGAGAATTTGAAAAGTGCCTGAGGCAAACTCCAGGGGCCCCAAATCCCCGCATGCCTGTGGTAACCTGGCCCAGCGGCCAGCTATCTGCTGTCCCGACCGAGCGCTAGACACTCAAGCCTGTGTTGCTGCGTGGTTCCGCACCCTTCCACGTGGCTTTATTTATTTATTTTTTTAATATATTTTTATCGATTTCAGAGAGGAAGGGAGAAGGAGAGAGAGACAGAAACATCAATGATGAGACTCATCAATTGGCTGCCTCCTGCACACCCCCTATTGGGGATCAAGCCCGCAACCCAGGCATGTGTCCTTGACCAGAATCAAACCTGGGACCCTTCAGTCTGCAGGCCGATGCTCTAGCCACTGAGCCAGACAGCTAGGGCCCACGTGGCTTTGTTTTATCTTCACCTCAACCCAAGGAGGAAAGGAGGGCAGGTGTTATTTTCCTGATCTCTCAGATGACGAAACAAGACATTGGAAGTTGGAAGAACTCCCAGTGGTAAAGTTCTGTGACATGTCCGACGGGCTGGGGCAGTGGTTGGCAAACTCATTAGTCAACAGAGCCAAATATCAACAGTACAATGATTGAAATTTCTTTTGAGAGCCAAATTTTTTAAACTTAAACTATATAGGCAGGTACATTGTTATTAACTTAATTAGGGTACTCCTAAGGCTTAGGAAGAGCCACACTCAAGGGGCCAAAGAGCCGCATGTGGCTCGCGAGCCACAGTTTGCCGACCACGGGGCTGGGGTAACTAGTGTCCTGAGTGGAGCAGCTGCAGCCCCTGCACCCACCGTGTTACATGAAGAATGGGATCAGCCCTAGCCAGTTTAGCCCAGTGGATAGAGCGTCGGGCCTGCAGACTGAAGGGTCCCGGGTTCGATTCCAGCCAAGGGCACATGCCGGGTTGCAGGCTCGATCCCCAATAGGGGGCATGTAGGAGGCAGCCGATGAATGATTCTCTCTCATCATTGATGTTTCTATCCTCTATCCTTCTCCCTTCCTCTCTGAAATCAATAAGGAAATATACTTTAAAAAAAATAAAAGGAATGGGATCAGCACTTGAGTTAGATAGTTAACTGGTTTTTTAATAGACTGTATTTAAAATTTTTTCATCTACAGTTGACATACAATATTATTGTAGTTACAGGTGTACAACATAATAGACTGCTGTTTTCCATCCACAGCAAAACTGAGCAGAAAGGCCATACCTAACCCCTGTCCTCTGCAGTTTGTTGCAATAGTGAACCTGCACTGACACGTCATCATCACCCAAAGTCTATAGTGTACGCGAGGGCTCACTTGGGTGTCGTATATGCCATGGATTTTGAAATATGCGTAATGACATATATCCACTATTATATGATTAGCTTTTTATAAATCTTTAACTCAGATTTTTTTAAACTTTTGATTATAGAGAATTTCAAGCATACAAAAGTAGAGGAAATAGTTTAGTGAACCTCTATGTTCCTATTATTCAGCCCACCTCCCCCACCTCCTACATTATTTTGAAACAAATCCTTTTCATCATATTTCCTATTTAAGTATTTTAGTATGTAATTCTAAAAGACATTGAATATTTCATTAACATTAATATCATTATCACACCTCAAATTAATTCATATCAATGTTTTGCATTTCCAATAGTCTCATGCCATAAATGTGTTTTTATTCGTTTTTCTTTTTATAGCTTGTTTGAATCAGGATCAGTGGATAAGACTACATTTTCTTTCCATCTGTACTCCACCCTCCAGCCTATGCTCAGTAAAAGTTAGCTGCTCACAGTTTCCTGTAAATGAAGTAAACGCGTTTTTTATGGTGTAGTATCGAAAGACCAGTCATGCCCGGCCAGCGTAGCTTGGTGGTTGCACGCCGACCTATGAACCAGGAGGTCACAGTTTGATTCCCAGTCAGGGCACATACATGGGTTTCAGACTCAATCCCCAGTGGAGGCTGTGCAAGAGGCAGCTAATCAATGATTCTCTCTCATCATTGATGTTTCTATCTCTCTCTCCCTCTCCCTTCCTCTCGAAATCAACATATATATATGAAAAGAAAGACTGGTCATGAATTCCTTCCTAGCCTCTTCCAATTCCAGTTTCAGGACCCTCGTCTATGATATGTGGTCAGCTTCCTCCTCTGGGGACAGCTTGCTTCTTTCCATCACCCCTAACCAACTAGTACTATTCCTTTTCCTGGGTCCTTGATTTCTCTAAAATATTTCTTTTATCCAAGTTATCCTTTTATTATTATTATAGTATCATTATTATCATTTAAATTGTCCTTTGGGCTTTTTAAAATCCATCTATGTAGAACTGAAATGTTGGAATCTAAGTTTTTAGTTAATAAAGAGATCTATATTTGTGGAAATGGAAGCGGAGTCCATCTATGAATAAACGTATTTCTGCTGTGAACGTAACCCCAGGCCATGGTGGAAATTGTCCCCTAAAGCTTTTGTGCCCTCAGTAAGGCACGAGGAAAAGAGACCGATAGCGCAGGCAGCATCATGAACAAAGTCCACACGGCAGCCAGCCAGGAAAACTAAATGTTCTAATAACCTGCGAGGCAGATAAAGACAAAGCTACTGTGAGCTTAGTAGCACATCATGGCTGAATTCCACTCTGCTCCACCGCCAGGAACAAGAACAAACGGCAAAACTCCTGTGGAAAAGGCTCCATATAGTCAGCCACACCCATAGTTACACACCATTGATCTGAGCCAGAGTCAGTTCAGATATGCTCAGAGCATGAAGAGTTCACGGCCCTGCTCTCTTCTGTCCTTCCCAAGGGAGGCACAGCTGGCTGGAGTCAGGGCAGGAGTGCAACCCTCTCTTTCTCTGCAGGTGGTGACTTTCGATGCCGGGGGAGTGAGTGGTCACCGCAATCATGTTGCTCTGTATGCAGCTGTGAGGTACGATGCTCTGGGTCATGGGGGAGACGTTTGTCATTTACTCAGAGGGATGGTTTCTGAAGCACCATGAGCCCATGAAACTGCACTGTTAGCAGCGAGCGGTGGTGGTAGTGGTGGTGATGGTGCTCATACTCTCCTGCATTCTCCCTGTGAGAAATCTCCCAAACAGCTGCGTTTGTGTGTGTGTGTGTGTGTGTGTGTGTGTGTGTGTGTGTTTTACACATGGACACAGCAAAGAGGTAACTGATTTAATTTCTCTCTTTGCTTTGACCGCTGAAACCTTTAGGGCCAAATTTGCAACTCTTAGTAGCACATGTACGAGACTTTAAGGATTGAGTTGTGTGAACCAGTGTGCCTCCTGGCTTCATCTTTTTTTCCCTCCCTATTCTCATTCATTTTTGTTGTCATCTGTTTTATATATATGTATATTCCTCACCCAAGGATATGTTTTTATTGATGAGAGAGAGAAACATAGATTGGTTGTCTCCTGTATGCGCCCCAACTGGAGATCGAACCCACAACCTAGGTATATGCCCTGACCTGGAATTGAACCCGCAACCTTTTGGTGCACGGGACAACACTTTAACCAACTGAGCCACCCAGCCAGGCTGTTGTATATTTTATACACTATTTCATATCTTTCTTTGCAGGAGGGGGATGTATATACATAACATGATATCTCATTTGTACTTCACAGTCACCCTATTTGACTGATGTGGATTTTACCAGTAACAAATAAAACCGGAACCTCGAAGATATTAGGGACTCACTCAGGGTCATACGAACATGTCCTGTTTCCCGTCCTCAGGAGAAGGGCTTCCCGTGGGCGCCTTGGCAGCAGCTTGGTAGACCTGGCCCAACTACCGAGGAAGGAAAGGGGCAACTTGAAGCGAAGGGCTTATCGTCTCACCTTCTCGGCGTGCCCAGCCTTCTCAGCCGGGAGCAGAGAAATGCGTGACAGTGGAATGACCTTACCTGTCCAGTCGGGCCTGCTCGTTTCGCCCAGGCAGGGAGGCGGTTTGCCCGGCACTGCCAGGCTGGGGTGGCAGAGGCGGCACCAGACCCCAGGAACCCGGGGGCTCCATTTAGTGCCTCGTCTGTCTGCTGCCTCTGCAGACCCATCCAGTATCAGAGCCTTCCCGCTTCGCCCCTAACGTGTGCGTCGCCCCCTGGAAGAGGCTATAAATCATCACCCACAGTCTTCCCACACCGTCCGTTTCCCTGACGCGGGGCGGCAAGCCTGCTCCTATCCCAGCCGGAGGCGCCACTGTAGAAAGACCTGACCCTGCCTCGGGCCCCTCAGGTTCAGGGACGATGCATCTCCCGGTTACAGCCAGAGATGCAGTTTTTCATGAAGACACGTGGGAAGCTGAGGACACCCAGGGGGGTCTTTCCAACCAACCCTGTGGTTACGCTGAGGCCGTGGCTCCGACTAGAGTGGACGGTCAGCCCCATGGAGCGCTGAAGGGGTGGCCCCTCATTCCAGTGCGCGCTGAGCCTTGGCACTCACTACCCAGCTGCCCCAGGGAAGCGGCCGGATTGGGGCTGCTGCAAACACCATGACTGTTGCAGGGCACTGCAGGCTAATTTGGGTGGGTGCCCTCCCTGCCCCCCCAGGCCCTGTCCCCACCACTGAACTGGGGAAAGCGGGGAAGGCTTCCATCTGGCAAAGAACCCCAGGGCCAGCTTCATGCAGACAGACTGTGGGGACACTTCCTTCGGAAAGGAGCCTGGGTGCAGCTTTCTGTGCGAGTAAGGGTCACTGTGCTCGAGATAAACGTGTGTTGATGTGCCTAAGTCCATGCTCCTCGGAGAGTGATCTCACAGCGGCCCTCCCCACACAGGGACCCGCCTGGGAAGTTCACCGTCGTCAGCTCCCCATCTCATGCCCCCAAAGTCTCCCTGTCCCAGCATCTTACATTGTTTCCCAGAAAGCTCCGGAGTTCTTCCCCCGCTTGTCTGAACTCCCCATCTCCCATATGTGTTACCAGGCATGTTTGGATGTATGATTTTCTCAGGTGGCTCCCTGGCTGCTGGCGCCACAGCTGTTTGAGGCCGGCTGTGCCCCTGCTTCTTACTCTTATCCTTTCCCTCCTCGTCCCCAAGGTCCCTCTCCTGCTGGCCTTGTTCCTTCTCTTCCTGCCTCCCCAGCACGGCCCCTTCTCTCAGCCTCAGGCAGTTGTCCCTCCGAGTCTGAGACCGGAGTGGCTGGCAGCCTTGCCCAACAGCACCGTCATGCCGGAGCGGAGGCGGGTTGTCTCAGTCCTCGGGCGCTGCTGCTCCCTGGGCCTCGTGTCTTCTTGCGCACAGGCTCCCCGCCTGCTGAGCAGAGGACCAGCCCCTGGACCTCTGTCCTTCCCCCCCCTGCCTGCCTTCTACTCCCACCAGCCTACCAAAACCGTCCCACAGCCCCCCAGGTATACCTCAGTCCTCATTGGTCTTGACCTTTTTGTGGCATCTGACCCTGCCTGTCACTGCTGTGGTGCTCTCTCCTCTGCCCCTCTGGCTACTCCTCGGCCTCTGCCTGGCTTCCTTGCACCACAGGCGCCCTGTGCTCCAGCTCCCATACCCCCCCCCCCCCCTGCATTCTGCCTCCTCCAGCACCGCTCCTCGGCCCGGCCCCGGGGGCACAGTGCAGGTTCAGCACAGCTGCGTGTCTCCGCTGCTCACCTTTCTCCTTAGCCGAGACCCGCATTCCCACCTCTTTCCTTGGAGATCCCAACCGCCCCGAACTCCGAGCACACCAGGGTCCATCCGGACTGCAGGACCAGGCGCCTCTGTGCTCAAGATCCCAGGAACCTTTCTCTGAGTTTCTACTTCTCGGGGCTCATACTTGATCAGTTCTCTCCAACTTCTCTTCTAGCCTCTGCTCCCAAGAAGCCGTTTTCATGTGCGTCTGTGTGTCCGGACTACCTGCCTCATCTCCCACCCTCGGCTTTTAAAACAAAGTGGGCCGGAGGTTCTGAAATCGCTGCTGGGGGCCGGCCTCCTCTGAAGGAGGAGACACAGCTCCCCTGTCAGAGTTGGGAGTGAGCGGGGCAGGTCAGAAAGGAGGGAGGGTGCAGGGAAAAAATGTCAGCATTTTAAATAGTCTCCCACCAGCCGGCTGGCGCTGCTCAGTGGTTGAGCATTGACCTATGAACCAGGAGGTCATGGTTTGATTCCCAGTCAGGGCACATGCCCAGGTTGTGGGCTTGACCCCCAGTGGCAGGAGGCAGCCGATCAATGATTCTCTCTCATCACTGATGTTTTTAATCTCTCTCTCCCTCCCCCTTCCTCTGAAATCAATAAAAATATTTTTTAAAAATAAAATAATCTCCCACCACACTCACATTACAATTTCAGAAAGAAAAACCTTGAAGCGTCCACCCCTTCCTCTCTGATGGGCATGGCCTGAGCTGGGGCTCTTCGTCAGCCCATGGCCAGCCTCCAGATTGGGACTGGCTGTCCTTGGGTAAGGGGCCCACCGTGGGCCCTTCAGCTGCAGCATAAATCTATGTGCCAGCTCATGCAAAAGAAAGACCTAGACGCTGGCCTGGAGGGGCCATGGGCGTGACAGGCTTCCCCGGCAGGCCCTTCCTGTTACCTGCACAGATCATCTTACTCTCTCTCTGTCCTTTCCCTCCCCAGGACCCTCCATTCGGAAGGGAAATTACCTGAAGGTAAGCCTGTCCCTTGTGCTAGAGGCCACTAGGTCAGGGAAAGCCATGGTCCCCTAGGAAACCTATTAGTGTGAAATGTGTAAACGTGGCTACAGAGAGCTGCCCTAGGCCAAGCAGAGGTGGGTGGGTGGATGGGGAGACTGGCCACCCTCTTCCTGACTTGGCTCAGGGTTCTGTCTATGCGGGTCCCCAGGTCTCAGAGCCAGGGTGTATCACGGAGAAGTGCCCAGCCAGGCAGGCAGCCCCCACGCGTAGGGGAGAGACTGAGGGTGTGGTCAAGGTTCTCCAGAGAACCAGAGCCGATGGAACCAATAGGAGAGTATTTAGTTACTATTTATTATCAGGAATTGCTCATACAGTTACGGAGGCTGAGAAGGCCCAGGATCTGCCGTCTACAAGCTGGAGGCCCAGGGGAGCAGGTGGTGTCATTCTGTCCGACCCCTGGGCCCCCAGAGAAGCAGGGAGCCAATGACAAGATCCCAGCCCAGTCCAGGGCCTGAGGGCCGATGACCAGCATCCCCGCTCTGTCAGGCAGAAAAGGAGTTCTCCTCTCCTTGGCCCCTTGTTCTCTTTAGCCCCTAACTGGATGCTTACACGCGCATGCACACACACACACACACACACACTCACTCACACACTCACACACACTCACACACACACTCTCACACTGGAAGGAAATCTACTGACTCAAATGCTAATCCCATCTGGAAACACCCTCATGGACACCCAGAAATCATGTTCAGCCTATCATCTGGGCGCCCTGTGGCGCAGCTGACACACCAGGCCCTGCCCACTCGCCTTCTAGCTTTCTCACGGGTGGGTGTTTTCCACCTCTGGTGTTCATTCAGTCTGTCTGTCCAAACTCACCTCCCATCCTGCAGTTAATTAACCAGGTTGAAACTGACTGGTGGGTGCTTGATGGATTAATCTGCCTGAGTTGAAAACTCTTCCTAACCCAAAAGATGGTGCATGCCGCCCCCTGCCATATACTGTGTGATGCCGCTGCTTGACCTGTGAGCTAGTGTCTGGTCTGTCAGAGGGACAATGCACATTCCTCCCAGGAATGCTGTGAAGATGAAAGATATAAAACATATGAGCATGTGCCTTTCTGAGGGGCTTACTGAGGTCACCAAGCTGTGAGGTCTTTGGAACTTGACTATAGTTTATTTGATTCTTATTTGTTAACTTTGTGAGACAGGCAGGTCCCACACTATCAACACCATTTTACAGATGAGAAAACTGAGGCTCAGAGAGGTTAAGGGACTTTCCTAGTTCTTTAGTGACCGAGCAGGAAGCAGACCTCTGGCCTCCCAATACAGAAATTCCTGTCTCTGTCCTCTTTCCCCTGGCCCTGAGGTAGCCAAATCACCAACCTTTTCTTGCTAGGACTGTAGCAGGGAGAGTCAACAGGCCAGGTGTCCTGCGGTCCTTTCACTCTTCTCATCGGGGAGAATGATGGACAAAGGGCCACTGCCTCGCCCTGAGCCCCAAGGGGCAGGTAGGGTGCTCGGGAAAACCTGTCTGGAAGCAACAGCTCTCCCCTCCCCACCCAGGGTGCACGGTGCTCACGCTTGAGTCCGTGAATGTGCTGCGCAAGTACATCACCCTCCTGGACCTGCCCTTCTCTCTGCTTCATGCCGGCGATGTCCTCTTCGTGCTGACCAGCAAGGAAGTGACACAGGCCAAGGTGAGGATTGCACCTTCCTTCACACCCCACTCCAGATCTGCCCCAGACTCCGGCTCCTCAAACCCTGGCCTGCAGAGGCCCTAACAGAGACCTCCCCCAGCAGCCAGCCTCTGCCCCTGCGTGTCAGTACTGGTGCTGGACCTGGAGTCATAGATTTTCAAGAACTACCTTTTTTTTTTTTTTTTTACTGATTATAAAATAATACATGCTAAAAAAGCAAATAATAACATATGCTTATTGTAGAAAATCTGGAAATGCATAAAAGCATCAAAAGAAAATTAAAATAATAAAATTTCCTGCAATCCCACCTCTCATATGTAATCCTAGTTAATATGTTGGTTTATATCTTCTATATAAAGAATATTAGATAAATACATGTACATAAGAATATATTTATTCTTACATTTTTAAAAAAAATATTTTTATTGCCCTAGCTGGTTTGGCTCAGTGGATAGAGCGCCGGCCTGCAGACTCAAGGGTCCCAGGTTCGATTCCGGTCAGGGGCGTGTACCTTGGCTGCGGGCACATCCCCAGTGGGGAGCGTGCAGGAGGCAGCTGATCGATGTTTCTCGCTCATCCATGTTTCTAACTTTCTGTCCTTCTCCCTTCCTCTCTGTAAAAAATCAATAAAATATATTTTTTAAAAAAGCTATAAAAATTTTTTTTATTGATTTTGGAGAGGAAGGGAGAGGGAGAGATAGAAACATCAATGATGAGAGAGAATCATTGATCAGCTGCCTCCTGCATGCCCCTAGTGGGGCTCAAGCCCGCAACCTGGGCATGTGCCTTTGACCAGAATTGAACCAGGGACCCTTCATCCACAGGACAACACTCTATCCACTGAACCACACCAGCTAGGGCAATAGTTCCCTTTATCACTTAAAGCTTGTTGTTATCATAGGTGCACTCACATCTCTGAAGCCACATATGTCCTGACAAATATAAAACGAGTTATTTAGAGAAAGGTTTATAATGATACTGACTTGGAGAGGAAGATCACTTTGGTACTTAAAGAAAAACAGGCAGAAACCATTTATATACTGTTAAATCAGTTGCTATTACCCATTCTTTTTAAAAACTGAACTCTCCCAGACCTGCATAACTAGATGATAAACATTTCTTCCACTAGACAGCAAAGCGAACCCAGGCCTATGTGCACCATTCTTCCTTCCTCTCTAACAGCACTTGTACTTTCCGGGCTACCGAATTCAGAGGCGTCTGAGCCTAGTATTCTAGCTGCCCCGTGAAACAGCCTGTGTGTCATACATGCGAAGTGCTGGGGCAAAGTGATTAACAACGAAGGCTCCAGAGGCAATCGGATGGCTCTGTGTTCCAATGTCAGCCCACCTTGTGCTAGCTACCTGAGATTGATGTTTCCTCATCTATTTTTTAAGAAATAATAATAGTACTTAACTACTGGGTTGTTAAAATTGAAATACTGTGTGGAGACTGAGCGTTACAGCTGGCACGCATCCTCTGCTGTTACCACAGGGAGTGCGTGGCCATGGCAGAGGGTGCGTGGCAGCCGTCCTCGGTTCCGAGGTCACAGGAAGAAGCCTGCCAAGGCTCTAGCATCGGCGTGTTGTTGGGAGGAAGATGAAACAAACTAACAGGAAGCACTCAGTGCCCCTGTTTGCTAACGTGAGCTCTGCTTCTTGCAGAGGGCCATGTCCTGCCACCGCAGCCAGCTCCTGTGGTTCCGCCGGCTCTACGTGCTCCTCTCCCGGTACCTGAGAATCAACTCTCTGCACGCCCTCTGAGCCCGGGACAAGAGAGAAAGGACCAGGAAGTGGCCTGCTCGGGAGCTGGCCATGTCCCTGAGCCGAAGGAGAGCCCGGTGGAGGGTGGCCTCCCAGGGCCCTGCTCCTCAGGGTGGCCAGCCCCTGACAAACGGAGGCCATGCAGGCCGAAGGACTGTCTGAACTTCACTTCCTCCTCTGGGAAAAAACACACAACAACCAAAAACAAGCCCAAGGGTAACCATAGTTACCCTGCTAGCTTCTTCCATGCTTGTGAGGAATAATATATGTGAAAACCCAGCGTATGGCAGACACCTAGCCAGCTGCGGCCATGTCAGTGACCGTGCGAGTGCCGCAGGCCAGTGCACAGGTGACGTTGCCACGCATTTACGCTGTTTCAGAGCCGGCTCACCACACACACACACACACACACACACACACACACACACACACACACACAAGAGTAGTCTATACTGAATTAGTTTATCCCTAATTCCTTGATTTATCTTTGTGGCCTATGTATCAGATTTGAATCTAGAGAAAACTTGCTCTTTTTAACATCACATTCAGACGGGGGCAGCCAGGCTCCAATGGCTGTGGTGGGCAGTATCACACAGAGACGAATATGATGTGGGCCCTGCCCTCAGTGAACTTATAATTGAACATTTCAGGTTTTAATATTTTGGGGAAAGCAGGAAATAGGAAGAGAAATCTAGCCTTTTTAAATAAAACACACACACACACATACACACACACACTCACTCAATAACCTGATGTCTTAAAATTATACTATAAACAAAAGCATTCTGAGAGGTCAGAATCCAGCTAATGTCCCAGGGAAGTAGCCCGAGGCAGGGAAGCTCCGTGGTGGAAAGCATAGGCCCCGCAGACTAGTAAACCTTGGGTGGAGGCCAAAATTACCAGCAAGGTAACCACAGAAAAGGTGCTTAACCCCTCTCTGCCTCAATTATCTCATCTGCAAAACAGGTACAGCAATGTACTAGTACCAGCCTGAGAGGAGATGATGCCGGAGGTGCATAGAAAAGGGTCTGACACACGGTAATGCTCAGGAAAGAGGAGCTGCAAGTATTCTGAGACCTATAGAGAAAACAGGCGTTAAGCAGAGGGACTAGCAGGAATCTGAGGCCTGATACAGAAAAGACCTTGGGCCCAGGCCGGGTGGCTCAGTTGGTAGAAGCGTTGTCTCATACACCAAAAGGTTGTGGGTGCAGTTCCCAGTCAGGGCACATAAAAATATGTCCTTGGGTAAAGATTTGAAAGAAAAGAATCCTGAGTATTCCCTCTGCCTGTCACAGGAAGCCCTGAAGTGCTAGCTCCATAGCAGCAGGTTAGAGACCTGCTTCTTGGGTCTCTTCACCCAAACTTGCCTCACTTTGCGGAGGGTCACCATTGTCTTGAATGCCTCCTGGGGCCAAATTTGGCGCACAGAGCTATCAGGCCCTGAAGCTGGAATTGAAGTTGCAAAACTGGCCATTGCCTGTCTACTAAAAATTTGTCAGCAGCTAATGGCCTTCACGTGAAAGTGACAAAAATAAGCCACTAACACTGGTTGGAGTGGTGGACACCGACCCAGCCTCCCAGACAGGGACCTGAGCTGGTCTGCCCCAGGCTGGCCAATAGTGGGTGGTTCTTGACTTCACGTGGGAAAGATTTCACATGACGAGTCCAGGTGAATCTGAGAGTATGTGAGTTAAAGCTGTGGACAGTGAAGAAAGGAAGGGCCTAAGATAGAAGCAACCGCAGAAAGTCTAGGTGGGGCTGCTTTGGCTCTAAAAATGTTATAGGAAAGAAATGAGCCAGGCAGGGCGGCTCTGGTTCACTGGAAAGTCAGAGAAAAGGGGGCTTGGAGGCAGTGTCAGGGGGTTATCTTGGGAAGAGTTGCTGCTGCCCATTGCTCCCCTGGTTGCAAGTCTGAGAGGGTAGAAAGACATGGGCATACTCCTGGGAGGGAGAGTGCACCCTGGTTCCTTCAACTTGAGGGTTTTAAAGGCTGGGCGTTTAGGGGAGGATCTCAATAGAATATTCATCAGTTCATGCTTATGTGCCAAAATGAGGTTTATTTTCTTAATTTCATGTCCTTGGGTGTGGTTGGCACTCATTGGATTTCTGCTATCTCCCTGTAGGATGATTTAAGGTATTTCCCCTCTGGTCAGGGAGGAATGTAAACCATTGCTCTCCAGTGTCCTTGGGCAGTTAGGGAAGGTAGGGTTTTGTGATTCGCTGGATGGCTGTAAACTGCTTGGCCATTTAATTATCTGTCTCAGTTTCCCTATCCCACTTGTCCTGGCTTACTAGCCTATCTCATTAAGACCTTTTAAAATGCACATACTCTGTGGCCTAAGAAAATATTTTTAAAATAATTATAAAGGCATTGTTTATTAAAATACATTTCATTTTCAAAATGTAATAGAATCAGCTGTTAATGTGTGTATACATTTTTTGGGACACTCCGTATACACAGACTTCCTGTCAAGATAGCATTGTAGATAAACACAGTACTCAACTCCTCCCACAACCACATCAAAATTATAACTAAACTACAGAACAGCCATCAATCAGAGCTGCCTAAAATCCAGCTGAATGGAAGTCCTACATCGAGACTAATAGAAGGAGTGGAGATGAAGAAAGGGCCGGTCCCACACCACATGTAGTACATAAAAATCCGGAGAGAGATTTTGGCTGCAGAGATCCCCCTGAGGAGTGAGGGGTCCCGGGCCCCCCGGCCAAGAGTTCCAGTGCCAGGTGAGAAGTCCCCATAACTTGTGGATATTAAAACCAGTGGAGACTGTGGCTGAGGAAGACAGAGGCTGCTGGAGTCCCAGGCAGTTCCCCTTAAAGGGCCTGCACATGGACTCACTTTGATTCACTCCCTCTGTGCTTCAGCACAGGGGCAGCAGCTTGGAAAACACCAGAGACACACAGGGAGAAACCGAATTGTCCAACATCAGGGAGAGAGCTGGAGGTAGTGCTGGCAGAGGCCACTGTTCCTTTTCTGGAACCCTCCCCAACACACATATACACAGAGCCAGCAGGCGGGTGCTATCTCTGAGTCTCCATCATCCTGGCTCACACTGTTTGCCCCACCCTGGTGATTCCGAGACCCCACCACACCCAACTTTCAGGCTCACCAAAGCTGTTTCCAGTGGCTTTTCCATACAAATGGCCTGTCTTGGATCATGCTTCAGATTTTCCAAACAAGCAGCATTTGGCCTCAGCAAGTCCCATAACTGGCTAAGTGGCCCCAGATCTAGCACTAGTATAGCCAGCCTTGGTTCAAAGCCTGGCCTCTTTGGGTACCTCCAAGCCCAGCACAAGTAGCAGCCATCTACAGATTGCTTTATAGCTCATGCGAAAGGGAGAGGGAGAGAGAGATAATAGAAACATCAATGATGAGAGAATCATTGATCAGCTGCCTCTTGCATGCCCCCTACTGGGGACCAAGGCATGTGCCCTTGACTGGAATCAATCCTGGGACCCTTCAGTCTGCAAGCCAACACTCTATCCACTAAACCAAATCGGCTAGGGCTTAAATGATTTTAAATAAATAAACAAATAAATAAATAAATAAAAACAATAATGGAAGCTCAAGCCCTGGGTCCAGATGCAAAGGGGTGCATCTCATCAGTGGCCAAATTAGTAATCTGCAATATCATGAAGAAGCTATGTCTTAACACAAAGAGGGGGAAAGAGCTGAGAAATGCAAACCATGGTGGAAAATGGATTTGAAAAATACATTGAGGAGACCTAACATGTGAATAGCGGGCATTACAGAATTTACAGATAGGAAAAATAAAGAAACCTGAGTCAGCGCTTCGGAAGGGTGCACCATATCCTAGCCAGCGTTGGTGTTTTTGAAAAGATGCACAAGCATGCTGGCAAAATTCCTAAATGTCAAGTGGGGGAGGGAGATAAAAGTATTGCAGAGGTCTCCTCTGGGTTCGAGAGGGGAGCTGGGGAGAAGGATCACAGTGCAGGGCAACGAGTTGCGGACAAACACGGCTCCGTCTGGATTGTTAGGACCTGCAGTTCTGGAAAGTGTAGTATACAAATTCACTAAGGGGGCAACAGGAAATGCAGAGAAACGTAAAAGCCTGCAAAAGTAAGGATGAAAAGAGGAAACAAAGTATGAAATGTAATATGAGAACATGAGAATGATATGAAAATAATACAATCAGATATCAGTTACTTCAAACTAAAATGAGGGAGCTAATTTCCCTACCAAAACAGACTATCAAATTGAGTTATGTTTATAGCAATCTATTTTAAGTTGATGGTCACTAAGTTCAAACACATTCTGTCCTGGCCTGCATTGCTCAGTGGGTAGAGCATTGCTCCACAGACCCAAGGTTTGCAGGTTCAATTCCAGTCAAGGGCACATAACTGGCTTGTAGATTCCCCGCCCTGATTGGGGCTCTTGCAGGAGGTAATCAATTGATGTGGCTCTCTCACATTGATGTTTCTCTCTCCCCCACTGCCCCCTTCTTTCTCCTCTCTCTAAATCAATTGAAAAAATATCCTCCAGTGAGGATTAGCAAACAAAAAAAGTTCAAACACATTTTAAAGTCACCATCATTTTTTCATATTGATTTCAGAGAGGAAGAGAGAGGGAGATAGAAACATCAATGATGAGAGAGAATCATTGAGTGGCTGCCTCCTGCACACCCCCTAGTGGGGATCGAGCCCGCAACCCAGGCATGTGGCCTTGACCAGAATCAAACCCGGGACCCTTCAGTCCGCAGGCCAATGCTCTATCCACTAAGCCAAACCAGCTAGGGCAAATCACCACCATTCTTACCCCCTCACATTTGAATTTTTTTGTCATTATTTTTTACTTCATGTATGTATGTGTTTCTGTGTATCCCTTAATTTACTATTATAATTACACATGATGATCCTATTTTTGCATTTTAACCTTTTTACTAGTTTTAGTTTTGGTTGGTCCACTGCTTTTAAAGTTTGTTTTTTAAAATTTATCTTAGAGGGAGGGAGAGAAACATCAATGTGAGATATTTTTTAAATTATAGACTTTAAAAAAATTTAATGTTTTTATTGATTTTAGAGAGAGAGTAAGAGAGAGAGAAATATTGATGTGAAAGAGAAACATCAATCAGTTGCCTCCTGCACATACCCCAACCAGGGATGGAACCCGAAACCTGAGTATGTGACCTGACCAAGGATCGAACTGGCAACCTTTCAGTGCATGGGATGATACTCAACCAACTGAGCGACACTAGCCAGGGCTACATTGTTTATTTAGAAAATATATACTATAAACATAATTTTTATATGCACTGGGAAACCAAAAATTTTGTGTGACTTACTTTATTGTGATTTTCACTTTATTTTGGTGGTCTGGAACCAAACCTGCAAAATCACCAACCATTAAAAACCACTAAATTCTACAAGTTAAAGGGTGAGTTTTATAATATGTGAATTATATCTCAATTTAAAAAATAGTGTGAAAGTAAGATTACATTACAATGTTCTAGTTTACTATAAGGACATACATATGATAAACTTGGCACCCTACAACCAAGCCTACCCTACCCAGCAAGGCTATCATTTAAAGCTGAAGGAGAAATAAAGAGCTTGCCAGACAAGAAAAAGCTAAAGGAGTTCATTACCAACAAACCAGTACTATAAGAAATGTTAAAGGGACTTCTTTAAGAAGAAAGAGGACAAAAGAGAATCCAGGTCTCACCATCCAAGCTGGCATTGTCCCCTCCCAGCTTGCCAAGGTGTGGGGAGAGGTCTGGGTAGGGTGCACACACCCAGATGTTAGCTGTGCTTGGCTGATACTTGGCGAGGTGCCTGTCCCATGAACCATTGGCTAGTCTTCCTCTCCTTCCAGCAGGGCTGTGAATGAAGCTCTGCCCTCTACATAGGGCACTAGCTCAATTTGGTGTTCTGGATGCCAGAGCCAACTGAGCGTTTGGCCTGCCAGCAGCAGACGGGCTCCATGGCTCTGGACCTGGGCAACAGAGCAAATCGGTTTCCCAGACTGCCAAATGAAGTTGTACGTGTACCCCTGTGTAAGCAACCTTGAATAAGTGAAGGAAATCCTAAGTGTGGAGCAGAAAAGCCAGGCTGGGGCTTCTGAGCATCTGGCAGAAAATAAGACCACATTGCCACTGTCCCATCTACATCCCATTCCAAGTCTCCCTACATCCTGTGCCCGCCCTGGCTGGCCCTCTCCCCACACCTTGGCCGAGCTGGGAAGGGGTGATGCCAGTTCAGGTGGCAGGAAGTAGACTCTATGTTTCTTTCCTTTTCTTTTCTCTTCTTTTCATTTCTCCTTAAAGTAGTCCCTTTAACATTTCTTGTAATACGGGCTTGATGGGGACGAACTGGTTTGGGAGCTCTGGGAAACTCTGAGCCTGTGACCCCAATGTGGGAGTGGATAGGATCAACATGGCCATGTGACAGGGAGCCATGGGTAATAGCGGCTTTCAGCAGGGCTGACGACAGCTCCCAGAGCAGCTCCAAGGATGCGGACCTGATGGACAGACCAGGGACAGCTATGGGTTTCTCCAGGAGAAATGATGTTCCACCCTTAGATGGAGAAATAAAAGGTATCATTGTTGCTGATGACAACTGTTTTTTAAAACTTATTTTTAATGTACACATAATAAAATCTGATACATAAAAAAATACACATAAATATGGATAATAAAATGCCAAAAACGATATACCTACCAATACTCACTTTAAATGCAAATGGGTTAAATGCTCCAATCAAAAGACATAGGGTAGCTGAATGGATAAGAAAACAAGATCTATATATATGCTGCCTATAAGAGACCCACATCAAATCGAAAGACACACACAGACTGTAAGTAAAGGGATTGAAAAAATAGATTTCATGCAAATGGAAACAAACAAAACAGTTGGGGTAGCAATGCTTTTGTTGTTGTTAATTCTCATCGGAGGATATTTTTTCCATTTATTTTTAGAGAGAGTGGAAGGGGAAGAGGAGTTGGAGGGAGACTCAGAGAGAGAGAGAGAGAGAGAGAGAGAGAGAGAGAGAGAGAGAGAGAAACATCAATGTGAGAGAGACATATTGATTGGTTGCCTCCCACATGAGCCCCGAGCAGGTCTGGGGGTCGAACCTGCAACCCAGACAGGGTAGCAATACTTATATCACACAAAATAGGCTTTTTAAAAAATTAGATTTATTGAGAAAATAGACTTTAAAATAAAAACTGTAACAAGAGACAAAGAAGGACATACATAATGATATGGGTTCAATCTAACAAGAGGATATAACTGTTATAAACACTTATGCATTCAACATAGAACCGCCTAAATATATAAACCAAATCTTATGGACATGAAGGGAGAGATCGACAGTAGGTAATACAATCATAGTAGGGGACTTTAACATCCCATTAACATCAATGGTAGATTTTCCAGACAGAAAATCAATAAGCAAATAGTGGACTTAAATGACACATTAGACCTGATGGATTTAATTTGTATTTTTAGAGCATTTCATCCCACCCCAAATTAGTAAGTGTGGTATAGCTCTCTGAACCTGGTAGTACTCATCTGACATGTTAGCCCACTAAATACAAAGTAAATATTACAGAGTACAAATATTATTTGTATTTTAATCCAGTTTTAGTTTTAAAAACAATGTGATGCAGAACCTAAAACAAAACCTAAATAAATGGAGAGCTGTAAAGTATTCCTTGATAAATTTAATATAGAAATCCTTACAAAGTTAATAAATAAATTGACTATTAAGTATATATATATATATATATATATATATATATATATATATATAATAATTTATAGTTATATATTTACATGCTATATTTTTTAAAGTATATTTTATTGATTTTTTACAGAGAGGAAGGGAGAGGGATAGAGAGTTAGAAACATCCATGAGAGAGAAACATCCATCAGCTGCCTCCTGCACACCCCCCACTGGGGATGTGCTCGCAACCAAGGTACATGCCCTTGACCAGAATCGAACCTGGGACTCTTCAGTCCACAGGTCGACGCTCTAGCCACTGAGCCAAACTGGTCAGGGCTACATGATATATATTCATTCTGATGCTTACAAAGTTAATATACAGATTTAATGTAATTATAGGCAGAATTTCAATGGAGTATTATCTTTGAACCTACATAAAATTATCTTAAAAATATATTAGAAAAGGAAATGTCCAAAAATAGCCAAAACAGAAATATTAAAGAGGAGAGATGTGCCCTGGCCAGTGTGGCTCAGTTGGCTGGGCGCTGTCCTATGCACTGGGAGGTCACCAGTTTGATTCCTGGTCAGGGTACATGCCTGGGTTGCAGGCTATATCCCCAGTGAGGAGCACGCAGGAAGAGCCAATCAGTGTTCCACTCTCACATCGATGTTTCTCTCTCTCTCTCCCCTATTCCTCTCTCCCTAAAAATCAATGAAAATATTTTTTTAAAAGGACAGAGATGTGAGACCTGCGAGAGCTGCCTTTCTATATATATTAAAACATAAAGCCCTTGCTATCAAAACAGTAAGATAAAGGCATAGAAATAAACAGATGTTGAACAGAAGAGAAAATACAGAAACAGATCCAAATTACCTGAGAAGTGTATGGTAACCATGGCATTTTAATTCACTGAAGAAAGTCTTTAATAAATGGTTTCAGAAGGGTTGGTCAGGAAATTGGAAGAAATAAGAGTTTCTACCTTATACCAAATACAAAAATGATTCTAAATGAATTATAGATTTACCTGTAAAAACCAAAACAAGTAAAATATTATTGACCTTGGCCAGGTAGCTCAGTTTGTTAGAGAGTCGGCCCAATACGCCAAAGTTGCAGGTTCAATCTCTGGTCAGGGCACATCCAAGAAGCAACCAATTAATCCATCAGCAAGTGGAATAATAAATTGATGTTTCTCCCTCCTCCTCCTCCTCCTCCCCCTTCCCTTCTTCCCCCTCCCCCTTCTCCTCTAAAATCAATAAGTAGCTCTGGCCAGTGTTGCTAAGTGGTTAGAGCATTGGCCTGAGGACTGAAGAATTGCAGGTTCAATTCAAAGTCAAGGGCATGTACCTGGGTTTCAAGTTTGATCCCAGGCCCATCAGGAGGCAACCAATCAATGTGTCTCTCTCACATTGATGTTTCTCTCTCTTTCTTTTTCTCCCTTACTCCCTCCCTTCAACTCTCTCTAAAAAAAATCAATGGGAAAAATATCCTCCAGTGAGAATTAACAAACATGAATAAATAAATAGAAACAATAAACATTTAAAAATATATATCATTAAGAAATATGGGAAACTAAAAGCATATGTACTTTGGAGTGGGCAGACCTTACCAAGCCAGGCTAGACACCCATAGATATAAAGAAAGAGACAAGCCCTAACCGGTGTGGCTCAGTGGATAGAGAGCATCGGCCTGCGGACTGAAAGGTCCCGGGTTCGATTCCGGTCAAGGGCATGTACCTGGGCTGCGGGCACATCCCCAGTAGGAGATGTGTAGGAGGCAGCTGATGGATGTTTCTCTCTCATCAGTGATTCTTACTCTCTATCCCTCTCCCCTCCTCTCTGTAAAAAATCAATAAAATATATTTTTAAAAAAAGAGACAAATATGTCACAAGTTTTCTAAGTGTTGCAACAGATATTATAGATGTAATATCCCTAATACTGTATATAAAGATTGATAAGAAAACATCCCCAAAGAAAAATGGATTAAGGATGAAAATTCACAAAAGAGGAAATCCAAATGGCCAATAAGTATCAAGAACTATTTAACT
This sequence comes from Myotis daubentonii, assembly GCF_963259705.1. Lineage (NCBI taxonomy): Eukaryota > Metazoa > Chordata > Mammalia > Chiroptera > Vespertilionidae > Myotis > Myotis daubentonii. The sequence goes on from NC_081855.1 coordinate 5,737,549, forward strand.
TCTGTAGCAACCAGGGCATGCAAATTAAAGAAAAATGAAGGTGGTGACGGAACTAGAGTGGGAGAGGTGTCCTGAGGACCTCGGCGGTGAGGAAACGGAAGACTGCAAAGGTCTCTCCCCTCCCTCTCTCTCTTCACACACACACGCTCACTCAGTGTGAAAATAAACCACACTGCTAATTAAAGAAACACAAATTAAATGAAAATGCCATTTTCACTCATCTAATTTGCAAAGACTTCTATAAAAATAATTCTCCAGGTGAGGGAATGGACACATACATGCTATACTAATGGAGGAAACATAAGATGGCGAATCTTCTGGAAATCATTGTGTCAAAAAGAATGAAAAGCACATAACCCTTGGCTCTGCAATTCTGCGTGCACACATTTATCCTCAGTACAAAGGTGCACAGACAGATGTTTGATGGCAGCACCCACCGGGGAAAACAGAATCAAAAGGCCAGAGCAAGAATCTCCTGATTTTGATTTTTCAATAATACATCTGTCCTAAGTGCTCACACACACATTACAAAGCCTACACAAAAAATAAAATGTTGAAGGACAAACAGAAACTCTAACAGCTTCTTCCTACGTATCAGTGGGTCATCTTGAGCATCTCCTGGAAGAAGCACATCTTACCAGGCGAGCTGGTCAGCGAGGAACAGCAGCGAGGTTAGCTGGTGCAGAGGGCAGGTGACTCCGTGAATTCTGTGGACAGCGAAGCAGTTAAACCTTACAGAGACAGGCTGAGCAGGACGCAGTGTTTATTTTCTTGGACCACAAGAAGTTGGGGAATGAAAACACAGCTTGGTCGGTGTTGAGTCTTGGTCAAGGCCGACTCTTCTCACTCTTCCTCCCACCTCTGGGCTCCCGTCCCAAGCTGATATTCTTAAAAGGAAAATCCACATGGAAGTGAAGTCAACAGTAATTAGAAGCTGAAGACACCTGGTCTAATTAGGTGAGCCTTGGAGCAATGCTGGGGTCCTGCCCCAGCGGGTCCAGGGGTCCCCAAAGGTTTGGACGGAGTCAGCGGAGACTATCCACCCTCTTCCTACGGTGGAGTCCGATCCATCCCGAGTGTGGGGCGCTTACCTAGTGGTCCCTGTTTGGGCGCCATATGCTGGGGTCCAACCCCAGCAGGTCCAGGGGTCCCCAAAGGTGTAGACGGAGTCGGCGAAGAAGGAAGGACACGGAGACAGTGTTCAGTTGATCAGCAGCCTAGCCAGGATCTCCAGCCAAGTTCTGGTCTGGATCTCCAGAGAGGTTCTGCTCTGGATCTCCAGCGAAGTTCTGGTTAGGATCTCCAGCCAGGTTCTGTGTCCATGTTCTCTTGCTAGGTTCTCCAGGTTCTCCAGCCAGGTTCTGTAGCCATGTTCCCTCGCTAGGTTCTCCAGCCAGGTTCTGTCCAGGTTCTCCAGCCAGGTTCAGTCAGCAGGTTCTAGTCAGGTTCTCTTGCCAATTTCTATAGTCAGGTTCAGCCCAGGATCTTTTGCCATGTTCTCTCCAGCGAAAGTCATTCTGTCTGTAGGTTCTGTCTTCTGAGTTCTGACTTCTAAGTTCTGTCTCTTGCTGTCTTGTTACATCTGTATTTATACCAGTTGATTCAATCCTATCAATCTCAATTACAAAGGTTAGGGCGTTTCTTATCTCCATTCCAGGGAGTAAAGATTATGTAGCTTAAGCATGATTGTTCATAGTTAAAGTGATTAATTACCCACCTGGCACTTAGTTGAGGGGTTTTATTCCCTCCCTGACTTCAGGGGAAAATCCCTACCTGGGGAAACAACCTTTCTCAGAGAGGAGACCTTGGTTAAAACACAGAGTGCCAAGAAGGTGAGCAAACATATTAAGAACAGTATGCCATATATGCCAGGTCCCTTGAAACATCAAGCATGGACCGGCTCCCGGCAGAGCAAGGTCTGAGGAGTTTGGAAGAGGCAAGAGGCACGGGAAAGAATCCTAGTATCTTTAAGGAGTTAATCAGAGCCTACGAGCTCAGAATTCAGTTTTATTTCTCCTGCTGCTTTGGGAAACCCCAGGAAACAAGCATGCGCTCCAGGAACCCACACGCAACCTGAGCTGGAGCGACTGCAGTCCCTGCTGCCCAGGCTGCTCTTCCTGCCCGAGAGGGACAGAGACCAGGAGGTGCAGGGGATGACAGATCCTCGGTAAGCTTGTCATCAGCCACAAAAGCAAGCACTGGTCCTAGTGCCGTGCGCTTTAGAGAAGTGGAGGTGATTTCAGGAAAGGCTCTGAGGGCCCCAGGGCGGGATTTCCACTAACGACAGCTAGTGGAATGCGACCTTGGGAAGTTCTTGCAGCTTCAGAATTGTTCCCTCCCTTTATGAAATCAGAAAATAGAAACAAAGTTGTAGCAAACCCCCTTACATCCCTGGAGAGGGCATGGCAGGAATAAGGAGTGAGGCAGGTCCTGGCCGAGGGACCAGAAGGAAGGGAAGGTGCTCTGTGAGGGTGGCCGCCAGCCGAGTGCTCTCCAGCCGAGAGCTCGCTCCAAACGTGCCAGGCTGCTATGGATGGCGTCTGATTCCAAGTCCTTCTGGCTGGGAAAAACCTTGGTTTCCCCTGAAACAACTGGGAAAATACCAACCTCTAAGGATGGCCAAGGAGGCTCAAGCTAGGACAGGTTCCACTCAGGGGCCCATTAGCTGTTCCAACTGCTAGCGGCCTCACTGCCAAGGGAAACTTTTAACAGACTTGCTTAGGAAGTCACTGGAAATTCAACAAGCGGCTGGATAAAAGTTTAACCCACCAGGCACAACAGAATTCCTCTCCATCAGCAATACCAACTGCAAATTGTAAGAGAAGATTCCATTCATAAAAGCAACAAAGAAAAGCTAGCCAGAAATAAAGCCAACACACAATGCGCCATTTAAACTGCCTCTACATGGAAAATAGCATGAAACTTACCTGAAGAGCATAAAAGAACAAATCAAAGTGGTGAGACATGCCGCTTTCCTAGATGATAAAGTTCAGTTTCATAAAAAACCTATTCTCAGCCCTGGGCTTGTAGCTCAGTTGGTTAGAGCATCATCCCGAAACATAAGGTTGTGGGTTCAATCCCCAGTCAGGGCACATAAAAGACTCAACTGATGAATGCATAAATAAGTAGAACAACAAATCAACATTTCTCTCTCAAATCAATAAATAAAAATAAAGAAGTCTAGCCTTAGCCAGGTAGCTCAGTTGGTTGGAAGGTTGTCCCATATACCAAAAGGTTGAAGGCTCAATTCCCAGTTAAGACACATACCTACGTTGTGGGTTTGGTGTCCGGTCACCGCACATATGGCAACCGATCCATATTTCTCTCTCACATTGGTGTTTCCCTTTCTCTCTCTCTCTTTCTCTCTCTCAAAAACATATCCTCAGGGGAGTACTGGAAATAAAAAGTCTATTCTTGCCCGGTGTGGCTCAATGGTTGAGCATCAACCCATGAACCAGGATTGCAAGTTAGATCCCCAGTAGGGGGCGTGCAGGAGGCACCAATCAATGATTCTCTCTCATTGATGTTTTACTAATATTTTTTAACTGGCAGGTTCAGATTAAAAACAGCCCCAAAGAAAAATGGGAAAAGGACATGATCAAGCAACTGACAGAACAGGAAATTAAAATGGCCAAAAGGCATTAAAAAATGCTCAATCTCACAGGTAATCTGGAAAATGGATACTTAAAAAATGAAACGTTTTGCCCAACAGACTGGTCACAATTAAAAAGACTAATAGCCCAGGCAGCTGCCGAAGATGGCAGAGGGCAGGGCCTGGTGCTCGATGGCCAAGGCCATCTCCTGGGCCGCCTGGCGGCCATCGTGGCCAAGCAGGTCCCGCTGGGCCGCAAGGTGGTGGTTGTGCCCTGTGAGGGCATCACATTTCTGGCATTTTCTACAGAAACAAGTTGAAGTTCCTGGCCTTCCTCTGCAAACAGATAAACACCAACCCATCCCGTGGCCCTTAGCGCTCCGAGCCCGCAGCCGCATCCTCTGGCGGCCGAGCGAGGCACGCGGCCCCACCAGACCAGCGGCCATGGACGCCTCCAGGTGTCTGACAGGGTCCCCGCCCTGTGACACGGAGAGCGAATGGGGTTCCCGCCGCCCTCGAGGTGTGCGTCTGAAGCCCGCCCCGGAGTCTGCCTGCCGGGGCGCCTGGCTACCAGGGTGGCTGGAATACCAGGCGGACAGCCCGTCTGGGGGAGAAGAGGAAGGAGAAGGCCAAGGCCCGTCACCGCCAGAGAAAGCGGCTCCTGAGGCTCCGGAAACAGGCCGAAAAGAACGCGGAGAAGAAACCTGACAAATTCACAGCGGCCCTCAAGGTCCACGGACTCCTGGTCTGCGCCCAGGAACACTGACTGTTATTCCTCACGCTCGGCCTGGCCTGCCCTTCCTCCATCGCCCCCCAGGATGTGGGGCAGCCCAGGGCTGCTCCGGGGCCACAGGCACCCTGCCTTGGGCCTTAGAAGGCTGGGGACACGGGAGGGGCCTTGGTCACTGCTGTTTAAAGGACGGCCTTTTCAAAGCTTCGCATGGCCCTGTCAGTTGGATATGATTTACTCAGAGTTTTAGGAAATGAGCACCTGGAACAGCTAGTTCCTTTCAGCATTTACAAGCTGGAGAACTCTTTAAACTTCCCACACGATACTAGGCTGCAGCTGTTAGGATGCAGCAGCTGCTGGGGGCAGGATGGACCTGGTGTTGCACAGAGGGATTTACAGATGCACAGGCAGGACGGCAGCCACGGGTCTCAGGCATCGCACTTGCACGGTCCTGTACCTTGTGATCGGAAAATGAATAAATTATTTTTAAAGGAAAAAAAAAGACTAATAACATCAGGTGATAGTGAGGGCACTCTGCTATGTGCAGGGCAGATGGAGATTTTAGAGGCTAGCATATACTTCAAGGGCAACTTAGCAATATTTTTAATATTTAAAATATGCATATCTTCAATCCAATAATTTCACTTCTATATCCTCAAAGAATACACGTGTAAAGAGGCATGGAAAATAATGTTCATCATTAACACTCATTGTAAAGCAAAAACTAGAAACCCCAATTTCCATGAAAAAAAAAAAAAGGTTTAATGAATTATACCCATACTATGCAATTCTATGTAACAGCTAATAATGAGGATATATCTACTGAGGTTTTAAACAAAAATGCAAGTTGTGAGAACAAAAGGTGTAAAGTGATGTCATTTATGTTTTTAAAAGATACACAAAATTGCCCTGGCTGGAGTGGCTCAGTTGGTTGAGCATTGACCCATGAACTAGGAGGTCACAGTTCAATTCCCAGTTAGGGCACATGCCCAGGGCTTCAGGCTTGATCCCCAGTAGGGGGCAGATATTTCTATCTCTCTCTCCCTCTCCCTTCTTCTCCCAATAAAAACATGTATTTTTTTTAATTTTTAAAGATAGAAAAAATTTGTATTTTTACATAATATTGCAATTAACAAGGTAGGTATGATATACCAGAGGGAACATTCACTGTATAATATACTCATGTTTTACCTGTATAACTTATCAACTCCTTTCACCTTAGTCAGAACAAGGTGTCTGTCAACAGGCTGTCAATGACTTGGCAGAGATGGTGACCACACAGAACACCAGTCCATGTGTACAACTGTCCCCCCTTATCTGCAGGGGAGATGATTAATACCCCAGTGGATGCCTGAAACTGTGGAGAACACCAAACCTTTTCCTGTACATACACATCTATGACAAAGGTTAATTTACAAATCAGGCACAGTAAGAGATTAACAATAACCAATAATAAAGCAGAAAATTATAACAATACTAGAGGCCTGGTGCACAAATTCGTGCACAGGTAGGGGGGTCCCTTGGCCTGGCCTGCGATCAGGGCCAGCCAGCGGGTTGGGGAGGGACTACGGGAGGTTGTCTGTGAGAGCACACTGACCACGAGGGGGCAGCTCCTGCATTGAGCATATGCCCCCTGGTGGTCAGTGTGTGTCATAGCTACTGGCCAGTCATCCAGTCCTAATGGTCGCTTAGGCTTTTATATATATAGATACAGTAATAAATTTTATGTAAATGTGGTCTTTCTAAAAATACCCTATTGCACTGTACTCTCCCTACTTCTGATAAGATGATACATGCCAACATGATGGGAGGAAGTAAGGTGGAATTTTCCATTTAATACTTTGGTACTATGGTTAACCGTGAGTAACAAACCACTGAGAGCCAAACCATGGGAGAACTACTGAATTTCCTCTGTCTCTTTTCCCCTTATCTAGTCTACCTCGCAATCATTTCAATTGATTTTCCTAAAGCAAAGAGCAAATATTTATTAAGATTTGCCATGATGTATGTACTCTATTTGGTGATGAAAGGACTGCTGTAGGAAAGTCAATGACTGTAGCATGCAGGAAGCAATGTGAAGCACCGAGTGGGGCAGGAAACCAGTCAAAAGGGTGTTCAACAGGGGGCTGCAGGGATGGGAGTGGCTGGAAGAGATTAATGGGGGGGAGGGGGAAGGACCTATGTAATACTTTCAACGATAAAGATTTTTAAAAAAATATATATATATAAACACTTAACTTAGAAAAGAAAAAAAAAGAGAGTGCATAACAGGCCAGGCTTTCTTTATCCTGTTCAAAGCTGTTCAGGGATCCCAATACCTGTGAAATGAAGGCCAAATTCCTGAGCCTACTATCTAGAACAGTCCACAGTCTGACTTCAACATACTTTTCTGCTCTCTTCTATTACTTCTTCCATCACAAGTATCCAATTCGCCTGCCATTAGCATGTGCCCATACCTGTTCATAGTTACTTCTCCCGTCTAGCTTTCTAAATCTTGCTTCCTTTAAAAATGTAGATTCCAACTTGTTGTTTAATGGGTAACTTGCAGAAGTTAAGTTTTGCAAGACAACCAGTTCTGGAAATGGGATGCACAATGTGAATGCACTTAACACTACTGAACTGTACACTTAAAAAACATTAAGATGGGCCCGGCCGTGTGGCTCAGTGGCTGAGCATTGACCTATGAGCCAGGAGGTTGCAGTTCGTTTCCCAGTCACATGCATGGGTTGAGGGCTTGAGCTCAGTGGGGGGTGTGCAGGAAGTAGCCGGGCAATAATTCTCTCTCATCATTGATGTTTCTATCTCTCTCTCTCTCTCCCTTCCTCTCTGAAATTAAAAAAGTATGCGTTATTTTTTAATGTCTAAAAAAAAAACAATTAAACTTCCTGGAAACAAATGAAAATGAACACACAACAATCCCAAATCTCCGGGACACAGCAAAAGCAGTCCTGAGAGGGAAGTTCATAGCACTACAGGCATACCTCAAAAAACACAACAAGGAAAATTAACAATAAACTACTTAACCCTACAACTTAAAGAATTACAAAGAGAACAACAAGAAAAGCCCAGAGTAAGTAGAAGAAAGAAGATAATAAAGATTAGAGCAGAAATAAATGACATAGAGACTAAAAAAACAATACAAAATGCAATGAAACCGAGCTGGTTCTTTGAAAAGATAAACAAGATTGATGAACCATTAGCCAGGCTCATCAAGAAACAAAGAGGACCCAAATAAATAAAGTCAGAAACTAAAATGGAGAAGTAACAACTGACACCACAGAAATACAAAAGGTTGTAAGAAAATACTATGAACAAGTATATGCCAACAAGCTGGACAATGTGGACGAAATGGACAAATTCCTAGAAAAATACATTCTTCTAAAACTGAATCAGGAGGAATCAGAAAACCTGAATAGGCCAATAAAACTAATGAAATGAAGGCAGTAGCCCTAACCGGTTTGGCTCAGTGGATAGAGCGTCGGCCTGCGGACTGAAGGGTCCCAGGTTCGATTCCGGTCAAGGGCATGTACCTTGGTTGCGGGTACATCCCCAGTGGGGGGCATGCAAGAGGCAGCTTATCGATGTTTCTAACTCTCCATCCCTTTCCCCTCCTCTCTGTAAAAAATCAATAAAATATATTAAAAAAAAAAAGAAATGAAGGCAGTAATCAAAAAAGCCCCAGCAAACAAAGGCCTGCGTCTGTACAGCTTCACAGGGGTTGTACCAAACCTTCAAAGAACAACTAACACAATATCCTCCTCAAACGATTCTAAAAAATCCAAGAGGAAGAAACACTTCCAAGCTCCTTTAATGAGGCCAGCATTATCCTCATTCCAAAACCAGATAAAGACACTTCGAAAAAAAGAGAATTACAGGCCAAAATCCCTGAAGGACATAGATGCTAAAATCCTCAACAAAATATTAGCAAATCAGATCCAGAAATATATTGAAAAGGTCATACACCATGACCAAGTAGGATTCATTCCAGGGATGCAAGGCTGGTACAATATTCGCAAATCAATAAACGTGATACATCTCATAAACAAACTGAAAGACAAAAATCACATGATCATATCAATAGACGCAGAAAAAGCATTCGACAAAATCCAACACCCATTTTTATAAAAACTCTCAGCAAAGTGGGAATAGAGGGAGCATATCTCAACATGATAAAGGCCATATATGACAAACCTACAGCCAACATCATACTCAGTGGGCAAAAACTGAAACAATGTTCCCTAAGAACAGGAACAAGACAGGGATGTCCACTTTCACCACTCTTATTCAACACAGTACTGGAAGTCGCAGCCACAGCGACCAGACAAGAAGAATTAAAAGTCATCCAAACTGGAAAGGAGGAAGTAACTGTCCTTATTCGCAGATGATATGATATTGTACATAGAAAATCCTAAAGACTCCACCAAAAAACTACTAGATTTAATAAATGAAATTGGCGATGTAGCGGGATACAAAAACAACACCCAAAAGTCTATGGTTGTTTTATACACCAATGATGAATTCTCAGAAAAGAAACTAAACAAACAATCCCACTTACCTTTGCAGCAAAAAAATTAAGATACTTAGGAATAAACTTAACCAAGGAGGTAAAAGACTTATAATCAGAAGCAAAATCAAAGAACAAAGAAAATTATAAATCACTGTAACTGCTTTAATATTAAAATATTTATTTTTCTAAAAGATCACACAAAAGTTGGGAAGAGAAAGAGGATGTCAACTAGTCTACATCGAAGTCCAGGCTGATGGAGGACAAAGAGCTGCCTAAGGAAATGTAGCTGGAGTCAAGGGCAGAGCTGGAGCTGGTGGCCGGCCTGAGCCCGGCAGCCTGGGGCAGCCACGCTCGCCGGCACCGCTGAGTGCAGAGGGGGCAGCCATGCTGCTGGCCCCATCATTCCTCCTTTCCAGAAAGGGAGAGAGCGGGCGCTCACTCTTTAGACATGTTCTTGATGGTCTTGTGCTCCTTCATGGCCTTCTCCCAGTCGCTGCCATTGAATTCCTCGATGACCATACTCCGCACAGTGCCCTCATCCAGACAGTGTGGGGCGATTCCTGGGGGGAAGCCGCACAGAGAAAGGGGTCCCCAGTATGAGTGAGACCAGGCGCTCTACTGGCTCTGGGACAAACCCACACCTGCGAGCATCACTGGGCTGCATGTGAGCCTACAGGGTCCCGCTTACTTTGCCTGTCTCTGAGACGGGGATCAGCCTTCCTCACCCAGGGGAGGCCACGGCGGGCCATCCGTCAGGACCGGCTGAGTACAGAGCAGAAAGGCTCCGCCTGGACCCATGTCTGACTGACAGTCTGCAGAATTCACAGGCCTTTTCTGGCCGAGCCAGGTGGCTTCTAAGCATTAAATGCCTCCCCATCTGTACAGGAGTTGACACTGTCCAAACCTTCCTGTGCTTCGCGGCAGGGAGAAGGCGCCACCAGGTGACGCATGGGAACGAGCTGCTCTGAGGAATGCGCAGAAGAGCAAGGTGGTGCCTTGCCCTCCCCACCGCGAGGCAAGGACACGGCCCGGCTGCCCCGTCCGGGAGGCTGCGCCTCCACGGGAACGAGATCCCTCAGGGCCGTCCCCACCGCTGCTTCAATTCACATGGCAAGGGGCGTCATTCTGAACAACCGTCTAAAGGCTGTTTCCGCCTCCAGATCAAGTAGGACCGAAGAGGGGCTTGGGGGGGTTCTCCTGTTTCTGTTTTGAACCAAAAAGTTTAAAGGGCATTATCAATGCTCTTCGATCTTGCTTCCTTATCCCTGTAACCACCATTGTTACCCCCCTTCCCACAGGCCCCCCATCTCTCCCCTGCTGGCTGTCCCCTCAGTGCCAGCCCCGTGAGGCAGCGCTGGCAGCACCAGGATGAGGTCAGGACGGGGCTGGCATCTGACCGACCAGAGCCAGGCTTCCGTCCCAGCGTCGTCCCTCTGACACAGGCATGCGGGAGGGTCTCGCCACGCAGGGGCAAGCCGAGCACGCAGTGCCCCCCTTGCTAACCAGATCTGCCCCGAGCAGCCCGGTGACTGGGTGCCCCCCGAGCTGTGCCGTTCCCGTTCCTCACCGAAGCCGCCGGGGTTGGAGCGGGGGGTGTAGAAGCTCTGCACCCCACATCTCTTGCAGAAGGTATGCTGCGCCTTGTGAGTGTTGAACGTGTACGTGGTGATGCTCTCCGCTCCCTAAGGGAAAACAGACAGACAGGTGTCCCCTTCTACAGAGATGTTATTTCTCACTTAAAAAATCTATCTTCGAAAAGGCTCAGCGGGTTAGGGAGCCCCTCTGCAGGGCCTTCGGGGTGATGAGGACACGTCCGATCCCCCAGGGAACCCCCTGCACAGCCAGGAGACTCATGTAGATGGGCCTGTGCTGGAGAAAGGACAGCTCATGCCTTCTCGCAGGTCAACTGCACACAGAGCCTCACGGTGTCCCTGTTCACGGCCAGACAGCCCTGTCGGCATCGGGGCAAGAAAACGCCTGCTTTCCAGGCCCGAGTGAGTAGACAGCCCGCGCTAGGGACTGGCTCTCCATGTCCCCCAACAGTGCTGCTGAAGGTCTTGAGAAAACAGTCAACTGCAGTTGTGAAGAACAAACTGAGAAAGGAGTATTTGCCTGACATCAGAGACAAAAGACTAATTTCCCAAATGGACAATAACAAATGAGAAATTGGACAAAGAACATGAACAAACAGTGACAAGAAAAAACAGACCTGGCAGGTAGCTCAGTTGGTTAGAGCATTGACCCAAAATGTAAGGTTGAGGGTTTGATACCCAGTCAGGGCACCTACAAGATCCAACAAGCACATAAATAAATGGGACAAGAAGTTGATGTTTCTCCTCCCCCCCTTCTTCTCTCTCTAATCAATAAATAAAAATTAAGAAAAAAATAAACAAATAGGTCTTTAACCTGTGAAATGTTTACACTCATGAACTGCGATGCGGTATTTTTCACTGTCAGGTGGGCAAAATATAAACGCAGTTTAACACAGTACTGAGGAGGTGTGGAGGAACCTCACTCAGCGGGCCAGTTGTGAGAATGTACACTGGTGAGTTCTGGCATCAAAATTTTAAATGAACAATCCTTTGACACAGCAACTCCACGTCTAGAAAGGTATCCCACAACTAGAATCCCATGTTTCCAATGACACATGTACATGGATATTACAGCACTGTCTGTACAGGCTGAAGACTGGACAAACTGAAAATGTCCAACAGAAGGCTAGTTAAAGCAACTATGGACACATAAAATGGAATCCTCTGCAACTTTCCAAAAGTTACAAATACTAATACGGAATCTTCTCTAAGGCCACAAGGTAGTGAAAAGGCAAAGCGTATACCAATGTGTGTACTAGACTACCAGTCCTATTTTTTAAAAAGGGTATACATACTTGTGCCGCTGTGTGTGTCGGGGGAGAGTGTGGGTGTGGGTTGGGGTGGAGGGTTTCTGTGTGTGTGTGTGTGTGTGTGTGTGTGTGTGTGTTGGGGTGGAGGGGTGTATGTGTGTGTCTGTCTGTGGGTTGGGGTGGAGGGTTTCTGTGTGTGTGTGTGTGTGTGTGTGTGTCTGTGTCTGTGTCTGTGGGTTGGGGTGGAGGGTTTCTGTGTGTGTGTGTGTGTGTGTGTGTGTGTCTGTGTCTGTGGGTTGGGGTGGAGGGTTTCTGTGTGTGTGTGTGTGTGTGTGTGTCTGTGTCTGTGGGTTGAGGTGGAGGTTTTCTGTGTGTGTGTGTGTGTGTGTGTGTCTGTGGGTTGAGGTGGAGGGTTTCTGTGTGTGTGTGTGTGTGTGTGTGTGTGTGTGTCTGTGGGTTGGGGTGGAGGGTTTCTGTGTGTGTGTGTGTCTGTGGGTTGGGGTGAAGGTTTTCTTATGCTTCTTCCCCAGCCGCCAGAACACCCTCGAGCTCTACGTCTCCTACTAAAACAGTTCCCTCAGGGGCCTCTCCTCACCCTGCGGCCACTTCACCACAGAGAAGCTGCAAAGAGCAACAGCCAAGTGGTCCCAAACCAGCCAGAGTGATCTGATTACACACTTTCCCGAGAAATTCCCCAGAGTGGGGAGCTGCCTCACACCCACCTCACCGGTGACCTCCGATCCTCACTCCCTCGCGATCCCGTGCGCCCACCAGCCTGACCACAGCCCTTCTCCCACTGAGCGCACAGCCTGTCATCACTTGTCTCAGGCCCAATCACACTCACCAAGGGCAGCATCTTGACTAATCTAATGGGCACTTCTCTCGACCACTGGATTTTTAACGTGCTCTTCTACTAGCCTCAGTACCACGCCTTCCATTTAAAGTTTGTGTCTCTGAGGACACCCACACTCCTGTCTCTCCCCTCCCCGCTGGCCATCCTCCTCGGGCTCGATAAATGTTGGCGAGCCCAGGAGCTGTCCTCGGCCCTCTCCCTTCTTTGGCTACACCCTCTACCCAGCTGGCCTCGCCCGGTCTCATATGCCAACCACTGTCAAATCGGCAGCCGCAGCTCTGCTCTCTCTCCACAACCCCAGACTCACCTCCAGCTGCCCACTTCCTATCTCTGTATGAATGTCCAAAAGATAACTTCAATCCAACTTTTTCAAAAAAGAACTCTTGCTTCCAGCATCTCACTGGCTTCTCGCCCAGGATCTGGCATCTCTGTTCGCCTCGCTGGTTAGGCCCAACACTGTGGATGTAACTTTGCTCTCTCTTCCTCCTCTTCACGCCCGATCCTTTACAGAGTTCTGTGCACCCTTCTCTACAACAGCAGCTCTCAGAGCGTGGTGCTCACCAAGAGCATCACATGAACACACAGAAATGTAAACTCTCACTCCCGTCCCACGACCCACGGATCAGGAGTGGGCTCGGCCACCTGTTTAGCATGCCCTGTAAGTGACCGTGCACACTGAGGTGCGAGAACCACTGCTCTAAGACACCTGTTCAATTACCTATTCAAAACATATCTCCAGCCCTGGCCAGTGGTTAGAGCATCATCCCGTGCACCAAAGGGTTGTGGGTTCAATTCCCAGTCAGGGCACATATCCAGGTTGTGGGTTCAATTCCCGGTTAAGGGACGCACAGAAGGAGGCAACCAATCGATGTTTCTCTCTCACATCCATGTTTCTCTCTCTCCCCACTCCTCTCTCTAGAATCAATGAAGAAGAAAAGCACATCCCCAGTTATCTATTTTCTTTCCATCTCCATGACTACCGTCTGAATCCAAGCTCCCATCATCTCTCACCTGACCCGCCTCGACAACCTCTTAGCTACCCCCGTCTGCACCTGCCTCCTTACAAGCCACTCTCCACACAACAGCCAAAGTGAGCTTTTCAAACACTGAAGCAGGTCTTGTCACTGTGCTGCTTACGCCCCTCTGCGAACTTCACACACACAGAGTAAAAGCTACCCCCTCCTGCTGTTGCTCTTGCCAACCCCGCCCTAGTCTACCCTCTCGCCTCCACCTCACTGACCTTCTGCGGTCACAACGGCTGGTCCGCTCCTCAGGCATGCCACGGCTGTGCTCGGGACCCCCCTGCACTATATTCCCTCTTTGCTGGGGAGCTCCTCCACCCATGCACCCCACCTTCACCCCTGAGAGCTGAGCACCGGAGGGACCTTTCCTAACCAATCTACTCCAGCCCCCAGCGGTCACCTGCGTGTTGCTCTACTTCCCCTCTTTACATGCACGATCGGACTTCTTCTCACTTAGTCCATCTGTGTCCCCTCTGTAGACTGTCAGCTCCGAGACGGACCTGTCTGTCCTGCCAACGGCAGGCTTCAGTGGAGCAGTGCCTGCACGCAGCAGGTGTCCCATAAACACTTGCTGAATGAGTAAGGTTGTACTTACTTTTTTAAAAACACACAATATGTACATATAATGAACCTCTCCACTGCGTACCTGAACCTAATATAATGTTATGTGTCAATTTAAAATGAATGAATAGCCCCTGGCTGGTGGCTCGGTTGGTTAGAGGTTGTCTGGGTGCACCTGGGATGTGGGCTCGACCCCTGGGTCAGGGCACCTGCGAGAATCAGGCCACGAAACCCCCGAGTGCATAGATAAGTGGAACAACAAATCGATGTCTCTCTCTCTCTAAAAATCAATCAATAAAACTTTTTTTAAATTAAAAAGAATAAATACAAAAAAATAAGCAGAAACTTGCTCCTTCAACAGACTGGAGCCAAAGAAGAGGATGGCGCTCTGGAGCACGAGAAGGACGCCTTGATAGGCAGGCCCCAGAAGAAAAAGTGTGAGTCCAAGACCCAGAGCCCCGGCTGCACCCGCTGGTGTCTTCAAACACCATCCGCCCTGGGTGCCAGGAGCAAAGGCGACCTGGGCCGCAGCCGTGGGGCTCTGAGGGGACGGGCAGTCCTCGGGACCTCCGGGAAAGAGGAGAGACCGGTCCGCTGCCCCCCGTCCCACCGCCCCCACCACACGCATGAGGTCCGGAGGCTGGCAAACAATAGGAGACAAATCAGCCCGAAGTCCTGGTAGCAAGTCCCTCACCGCCCAGAGAGGCAGGGACCATGCACTCGTTCACTAGCCTCCCTGGGCTGCAAACGCAGAACAGGACAAGAGCCCAGGGACTGGAGCCGGAGGACGAGAGGGGCAGCGGGGAAGACTGCACTGTGTACATGCATGTCCCTCCTTTCAGATCTGCCCAAGAACAAAAAACTCCCCACACTAATAAAGTTTAAAAATCTTATATCGTATATTTTTCACTGGGAAATGCTAAAGTCGGTTATAAAACAGAAAGGAAGGTAAAATCCTACTTTGATAAAAGACGAAATACATATTCAGATGTATTTATCTGCATAGAAAATCATGCACAAAGATATACACCAACATATTCACAGTGATTACCTTTAGTTGATAGGATTCGGATGATCTTAATTATTTGAAAATGTTTCCTCAGTAATATCACATAAGCATCCAAAATATAAAGGAAAACATAACAAAACCTTTACAAATACACATGAAGCCTGGGTGACCAGGGAAGGGACCGCCCAGAGGTGCCGTGCTGCGCTCCTGTCCCCTCGAACGCTACGGATGCTGCCAGTCAGCCGGGGTGCTGCCAGTCAGCCGGGGTGCCAGTGGGCTCTGCATCGTCAGCCCTGCTCTTAGCACTAACCTTCAGGAGCTTGAAGCGAGAAGCAGGAACAATGAAGTGTCTGTTCTGCTTCTTCTTGCAAACACTGCAGCTACAGAAAGAAAGAGCAAGTCCCAGATTATGAACAGCCCTCCCTACCCTCTGAGTGCCAAGGGGCCCAACCTGATACGATCTGAGAGCTGGCTGACCCCAGGAGTAAGGCCTCTGCCAGCACCTTCCCAGGAAGGGGGCGCTCCGGCAGCGAAACTGGCCGCCTGGGTCTCTGCCCGCAGGCCCCACCCTCAGCAGTGGGGACCACGCATCCCTTTGAAGACCCTCACTAAGAGAACCACGAGTCTGTTACCACCCCCACTTCATTACAGGGCAGGGAGCTGCTGGTTCTAGCCCAGGGGTGGGCAAACGTTTTGACTCGAGGGCCACAATGGGTTCTTAAACTGGACCGGAGGGCCGGAACAAAAGCATGGATGGAGTGTTTGTGTGAACTAATGTAAATTCAAAGTAAACATCATCACATAAAAGGGTACGGTCTTTTCTTTTTTTAGTTTTATTCATTTCAAACTGGCGGGATCCGGCCGCGGGCCGTAGTTTGCCCACGGCTGTTCTAGACACACTGATCCCAGGCATAGCTACAATCTTCTACCTCTGGGAGAGCCACACCAAAATGGACAAGAAAGGTTACGTGTCCCTCTTTGCTCATTTGCATATCACAGTAAGCCCAGCTCCAAGTAAAACAGGCCCTGGGATGACCATCTGTGGAACTAAATCTAAGCCCTCTCTTTTCAGTCCACCTTTTTAAAAAATTCTAATTTAGTACAGAATCCTCGATAAGAAGAGCCTCTAATACTCTGGTGTAGAAGCCATGGTGCTTCTTCAGTCTGGACTCCACTGTTAGTAGCCTGGTCAGTTCCATGATATTTTTTCTCATATAACTCAGGGACCACCTAAGGACAAAAGGTCCAAAACACTGAGCCTGTCCTTGCTCTGTCACAAGGCCAGGGACTGCGCTAAAAAGCAGGCCCTCCACCTGGAAGAACCCAGCGAGAGGGCCCAGCACAGGGTGCACACCCTCCTCTCCCTTCCCCTCCACCTCCCCCAACTCTGAAGACTCTGCCAAGGCATTCATTCAGTGCCCAGACTGACCCACTTCCAGCTACCACTCCTCACCCACCAGTCTGGGGGTGACTCTGCCGGGCACAAGCCAGAGGACCCTGCACTGTGTCACCTGAGTGGTACTGTAGAAGTGCTCGCTCTCTCTCTATAGAAGTGCTATCTCTCTCTCTCTCTCTCTCTCTCTCTCTCTCTCTCTCTCTCTCTCTCTCTTAATCTCTCTCACTCATTCATGCACACACACTCACATACAGAGCAGACTCAGTTATTTTTAGCCTCCATCTTTTTAAAAAAAATTATTATTAAAAACTTCTAGCCCTAGCTGGTTTGGCTCAGCGGATAGAACGTTGGCCTGCAGACTAAAGGGTCCTGGGTTTGATTCCAGTCAAGGGAACATACCTAGGTTGCAGGCTCGGTCCCTGGCCCTGATCAGGGTGTGTAAGGGAGGCAACCAACCAATGTGCCTCTCTTACATCGATGTTTTCTGTCTCTCCCCCTCCCTTCCACTCTCTCTAAAAATCAATGGAAAAATTTCCTCAAGTGAGGATTAACAACAGCAACAACAACAAAAAGAGCAAACGAAACCTCTAGCTCCGGCCAGTGTGGCTTAGTTGGCTGGAGCACTGTCCTGGACACTGAAAGGTCATGGGTTTAATTCCCAGTCAAGGCACATACCTGCGTTGCAGGTTCAATCCCTGGTCGGGGCTCCTATGGGAGGCAGCCCATCTATGTTTCTCTCTCACATCAATGTTTCTCTTCTCTAAAAATCAATTAACATACCCTCGGTGAGAATTAAAAACGAAGTTTTAAATTTAAATAAAAACTTCTAGTATACACAACAGGAAAAAGAATAGAACAATGAACCCTTATACACATATCACCTGACTCCAACAATTACCAACTGTATGTTGCTTCATCTATACCCCAATTCCCCGGGAGAAGCTGAAGCACTGTGTTTTAACGCGAAGTCCTCTTAAGCCAACTTGGGAAGAGAAAACACTCACTTGCAGTCGAAGATGTGCAAGTCTGCCGAGGCCCAAACTTCAAAGCGAACTGCTCCACAGTGGCAGCCTCCTGTGTGTTTCACCAGGCCCTGGTATTCGCTACATAAAACAGAAAATCAGAAAGATAAGAATTTCTGAGGCGCAGCAGAGCTACCCAATACAGAGTCACAAACCCAAACAGGCAGCCAAAATGAGGAGATAAAAAAACAACCCACAAAGGAAAGAACTAGAGAATTATCCAGAAGAAATAAATGAGGCAGAGATAAGAAATTTATCTGATATAGAGTTCAGAATAATGATGGTAAAGATGATCAACAGCATGAGAAAAGATATAGTAACTATGAAAACAGAAATAAAGAAGGACATAGCACAAACAAAGAACGCATTGGAAGGAATACACAGCAGATTAGGGGAAGCTGAGGACTGAATCAGTGAATCAGATGACAAGGTTGAAAAAACTCACTCAATCAGAGAACCAAAAAGAAAAAAGCAATTAGAAAACAGGAGGACAGCTTAAGGGAGCTGTGGGACAACGTGAAACGAAACAATATTAGAATAGCAGGTGTGCCAGAAGAGGCAGAAAAGGAGAAAGAGACAGAGAACGTGTTTGAAGAAATAATGGTAGAAAACTTCCCTAACCTGGTAAAGGAAAAAGTCACACAAGTCCAGGAGGCACAGAGAATCCCAAGTAAGAAGAACCCAAACAGGACCATGCCCAGACACATCATAATTAAAATGCCAAAATTAATGACAGAGAGAATCTTAAAGGCAGCAAGAGAAAAACAAACTATTACTTACAAAGGAGCTCACATAAGGCTGACACCTGATTTCTTATCAGAAACTCTACAGGCTAGAAGGGAATGGCATGATGTACTCAAGGTAATGGAAAGCACGGATCTGAGACCAAGATTATTATATCCAGCAAGGCTATAGTAATTCAAGTGCACATTCAAAATAGACGGTGGGCCGAAACCGGTTTGGCTCAGTGGATAGAGCGTCAGCCTGCGGACTGAAAGGTCCCAGGTTCAATTCCGGTCAAGGGCATGTACCTGGGTTGCGGGCACATCCCCGGTGGGGATGTGTGCAGGAGGCGGCTGGTCGATGTTTCTCTCTCATCGATGTTTCTGACTCTCTATCTCTCTCCCTTACTCTCTGTAAAAAATCAATAAAATATATTTAAAAAAACAAACAAAAAAATAGACGGTGAAATAAACAGCTTCCTGGACAAAAGAAGGCTAAAGGAGTACAGCACCACCAAGCCAGCATTACAAGAAATGCTAACGGACTGCTGTAATGAGAAGAAGACACAGAGAGAGAAACCTGGGCATACAGAATTAAAATGGCAATAAATAAGTACCTATCAACAATAACCTTAAATGTAAATGGTTTAAATGCTCCCATCGAAGATTTAGGGTAGCTAAATGGTTACAAAAAACATGACCCAACTATATGCTGTCTCTAAGAGACCCACCTCAGAACAAAAGACACACACAGGATGAGAGTGAAGGGATGGAAAAAAATGGAAAAGAAAAAAAGCTGGAGTAGCAATACCCATATCTGACAAAATAGACTTCAAAATGAAGGCCATCACAAGAGACAACAAAGGTCACTACATAATACTAAAGGGATGGATTCAACAACAGGCTATAGCCCTGGTAAACATATGTGCACTCAATATAGGAGCACCTAAATATATAACAAAATTTCTAGAGGACTTTAAGGGAGAGATCAACAACAGTACAGTCATAGTAGGGAACTCTAACTTCCCTCTGATTTCACTGGATAGATCTTCCAGGCAAAAACTTAACAAGGAAACAGTGACTCTAAAGGACACACTGGATCAGATGGATTTAATTGACATTTTTAGGACATTTCACCCCAAAACTGCAGAATATACGTTCTTCTCAAGGGCACATGGATCATTCACAAAGATAGACCACATGTTAGGACACAAAACAAATCTCTACAAGTTCAAGAAGACTGAAATTATATCAAGCATCTTCTCAGATCCCAGTGGAATGAAATTAGAAAACAACTACAGTAAAAACTCCCCAAACATTCAAGCACATGGAGGCTAAGTAGCATGTTATTAAACAATGAAGGGTTACCACTGAGATCAAGAAAGAAATAAAAAACTTCCTGGGAAGAAACAAAAATGAACACATAACAACCCAAAATCTCTGGGACACAGCAAAAGCAGTCCTGAGAGGGAAGTTCATAGCACTACAGTATACCTCAAAATACAAGAAAAATTACCAATAAACTGTTTAACACTACAACTTAAAGAACCAGAAAGAGAACAACAAGAAAAGCCCAGAGTAAGTAGAAAAAAGGAAATAATAAAGATGAGAACAGAAATAAATGACAGAGACTAAAAAAAAAAAAAAAATACAAAAAGCAATGAAACCAAGAGCTGATTCTTTGAAAGGATAAACAAAATTGATGAACCATTAGCTAGATTCATCAAGAAACAAAGAGAGAGGACCAAAATAAATAAAATCAGAAATGAAAGTGGAAAGTAACCACTGACACCACAGAAATACAAAGGATTTTAAGGAAATACTATGAACAACTATGTGCCAACAAAGCTGGGCAACGTGGATGAAATGGACAAATTCCTAGAAAAACGCAATCTCCCAAAACTGAATCAGGTAGAATCAAAAAACCTGAATAGGCCAATAACCACTGATGAAACTGAAGCAGTAATCAAAAAACTCCTGGTAAATAAAAGCCTGGGTCTCAACAACTTCATGGGGGTGTTTTACCAAACATTCACAGAACAACTAACACATATCTTCCTCAAACTATTCTAAAAAATCCAAGAAGAAGGAACACTTCCTAGCTCTTTTTATGAGGCCAGCATTATCCTCATTCCAAAACCAGATAAAGACACTACAAAGAAAGAGAATTACTGGCCAATATACCTGATGAACATAGATGCTAAAATCCTCAACAAAATATTAGCAAATCAGATCCAGAAATATATTAAAAAGATGACCAAGTAGGATTCATTCCAGGGATGCAAGGCTGGTACAATATTCGCAAATCAGTAACATGATACATCACATAAACAAACTGAAAGACAGAAATCACATGATCATATCAATAGACGCAGAAAAAGCATTCAACAAAATCCAACACCCATTTTTGATAGAAACTCTCAGCAAAGTGGGAATAGAGGGAGCATATCTCAACATGATAAAGGCCATATATGACAAACCTATAGCCAACATCATACTCAGTGGGCAAAAAATGAAACCATTTCCCCTAAGAACAGGAACAAGACAGGGATGTCCGTTTCCACCACTCTTTTTCAACACAGCACGGGAAGTCCCCGCCACAGCGATCAGACAAGAAGAAATAAAAAGCATCCAAATTGGAAAGGAGGAAGTAAAACTGTCATTATTCGCAGATGATATGATATTGTACATAGAAAATCCTAAAGACTCCACAAAAAATCTCCTAGGTTTAGTAAGTGAATTTGGCAATGTAGCAGGATACAAAATCAACACCCAAATATCTATGGCTTTTTTATACACCAATAATGAATACTCAGAGAAACTAAACAAGCAATCCCATTTACCATTACAATAAAAAAATTAAAATACTTAGGAATAAACTTAACCAAGGAGGCAAAAGACCTGTATTCGGAAAACTGCAGGACATTGAAAAAAGAAATACAAACAAGTAGAAGAATATACCGTATTCATGGATTGGTAGAATCAATAGCATTAAAATGTCCATACTACCCAAAACAATCTATAGATTAAATGCAGTGCCTATTAAAATACCAACAGCATATTTCACAGATCTAGAAGAAATACTTTAAAAATTTATATGAAATCAAAAAAGACCCTGAATAGCTGCAGCAATCTTGAGAAAGAAAAACAAAGTTGGAGGAATCACAATACCAGATTTCAAGTTATACTACAAAGCCACCATAATCAAAACTAACTGGTACTGGCACAAGAACAGGCATATAGACCAATGGAACAGAACACAGAGCCCAGAAACGGACCCAAGCCATTACACTCAATTAATATTTGACAAAGGAGGCAAGAGCATACAACGGCGTCAAGACAGTCTCTTCAATAAACGGTGTTGGGAAAATTGGGACAGACATGCAAAAAACAAACAACAACAACGAAACTAGACCACCAACTTACACCATGCACAAGAATAAACTCAAAATGGATGAAAGACTTAAATGTAAGTCAGGAAACCATAAAAACCCCAGACGAGCCCGGCCGGCGTAGCTCAGTGGTTAAGCATTAGCCTATGAACCATGAGGTTACGGTTCCATTCCCGGTTCGGTTCCCAGTCAGGGCACATGCCCAGGTTGCGGGTTCGATCCCCAGTGTGGGAGGTGCAGGAGGCAGCTGACCAATGATTCTCTCTCATCACTGAGGTTTCTATCCCTCTCTCCCTCTCCCTTCTTCTCTGAAATAAATAAAAATAAAAAATGCAAAAGAAAAGGACACATATGAAAAAAAAATGCAAAAGAAAGCATTCCAGCACTAGCCAGTTTGGCTCAGTGGAAAGAGCGTCGGCCTTCGAACTGAAATGGCCCAGGTTCGATTCCGGTCAAGGGCACATGCCCGGGTTGTGGGCTCAATCCCCAGTGGGGGCAGCCGTTCCATGATTCTCTCTCATCATGGATGTTTCTCTCTCTCTCTCCCTCTTCCTTCCTCTCTGAAATCAAT
Organism: Myotis daubentonii; assembly: GCF_963259705.1. Classification (NCBI taxonomy): domain Eukaryota; kingdom Metazoa; phylum Chordata; class Mammalia; order Chiroptera; family Vespertilionidae; genus Myotis; species Myotis daubentonii. Next base: position 5,759,768 of record NC_081855.1, read on the forward strand.
AAAAATTTTTTTTTTTTAAAAAGGAAGCATTCCAAAAATTTTGGGACAAGGTCAGGTGGGGTTAGGGGTGGGAATTTTAATCCCACCACTCAAACATTTTTATTTATGTCAAAATTTTTACCAACCAAGTGCACTGCAGTGGAAAGAGAGCAGTAAACAAGATACAGCAGATATGGTTCCTGGCCTTACTGACCTTAAGTGGCCATCAAACAAATTACCCAAATAAAAAAAGGTTGGGGATTAAAATGATTGTGATAAAGGTGGTACAGGCTGCTGTGGAAAAGAAAAACAATGAGACCCAACTGAGTCTGAGGGTTCAGAAAAAAGCCTTCTGAAAAAGGAACAACAGCTCTTATCATTTTGCTATATTCTCTCTCCTCCAGTATTTTCATACACATGACTTTTTACAAAGCCATACATACACATTACATACAATTTTAATCCTTTTAAAACTTATTATATTTATCCAGGCCCTTAATTGAACATGACTAGGATTTGGTAAATATCATCAAATTGCTTTCTAGAACTGGACAGTCTTACCAGTAATGAATGGGAAAACATTTCACTGTACCTTTTCAAGCAATAAATACAGGAAAAAACAGCTTGCAGTTTTAATCTGCATTTATTTGGTTATTAGGGAATGGCTAAAAAAGGTGAAGGGAGAGGGTGGGAGGGTGGGAGGGTATCAACCAAGGTTCTTATATGCATGTATGCATGGCCCATGGACACAGACACTGGGTCAGGCGGGAGGGAGCCAATGGGGGAGGGGAAGGAGACATACGTAGTATTTTCAACAATAAAGATTAAAAATAATTTTTTTAAAAAAAAGTGAAGGCCAGCATGGCCCAGTGGTTGAGCACCGACCTATGAACTAGGAGGTCATGGTCCGATTCCCCGTCAGGGCACATGCCCAGGTTGCCAGCATGCAGGAGGCAGCCAATCAATGATTCTCTCACATCATCGATGTTTCTATCTCCCTCTCCCTTCCTCTCTGAAATCAATAAAAATATATTTTTTAAAAAGTGAAGGGGAATAAAAGGTACTGCCTTTCAGTTATAAGATAAGCCATGGGGATTTAAGGTACAGCACAGGGAATAACAACACAATAACTTTGTAGGGTGGCATTATTATTAGACTTGTAGTGATCACACCATAAAGTATATAAATATCGAATCACTATGTTGTACACCTGAACCTAATATATTGGGCCAACTATAATTTTTAAAGAATTTTAAAGACTGAATGCTTTATCATGTTTCTTTACAAGTTGAATGAGTTAATTTGATTGATGTATTTAAATTTTTCCTGCATATACAATTAATGCTTACTGTAAAAAGTTCAAACGTGCCCTAACCGGTTTGGCCCAGTGGATAGAGTGTCGGCCGGCGGACTGAGGGGTCCCAGGTTCGATTCCAGTCAAGGGCATGGACCTGGGTTGCAGGCACATCCCCATTGCGGGGTGTGCAGGAGGCAGCCGATTGATGTTTCTCTCTCATCGATGTTTCTAACTATTCCTCTCCCTTCCTCTCTGTAAAAAAAAATCAATAAAATCTATTTTAAAAAAAAAGTTCAAACGTTACAGCACTTGATAACAATAAAAATGAAAAATTCCTATAATCCTAACACCCGCAGGAATCCAGTTAACTATTTGCTATATATTCCTGCAGACTTTTTTTTTGCAGAATTCCTGCAGAATTGTACATTCCTTTCGCATGTAAGTTAATATGGTGAGTTTTGGTTTCTTATAAGTAAAATAATATTCAGTCCAAAACGACAAAAAGTGAGGCACACAAAACCAAATAGTCCGTCTCCGGGAAGACTCATTCTCACGAAGCGAATTTCTTCTGGAACAAAGACAAGGAACACTCTTACTCAGGAATAATCCTCGGGCCGTTGCCAATAGTGTTTTCCTAGGGTTTTGATCTTTTTAATTCATAAATAATCGACACGGAGAGGTATTAAGGTGCTAAAATCCTTCTCGGAAGTACAACCGGGCCCCAGGCAGGGGTCTGGGCGCTGTCGCGTTTGGAGAAAACCAGGCGGCCGGGCCGGAGACACATCACTAGTCCCCCCCACCCCCGCCCGCTCCCCCAACAGCGCGGCCCCGGTCCTCCTCTGCCTCGAGGAGCGGGGCTCTGCCCGCAGCCTCCGAGCTCCGCGGGGCCGGCGGCAGCGGGGAAGGAGCACAAAAGCCCGCGCACCGCCCGCACCCGCGCCCGCGCCCCAGAGGCCCCGCAGCGCTTCCCGCGCGCCCCTCTCGGTGCGGAACCCCCTCCCGCCACCCGCTCCCTCGCAGCGAGCGCCCGGAACAAAAACGGGATTCCGCACCCGTTAGTTGAGAACTTGTGCTGGGCTTTTCCCACCCTCCTTTCCCGCCGCCTCTCCCCAACACCTGCGCGCACACAAGCGGCCCGGGTGAGAGAGCCCGGTCAGCCTCCTCCCGGCACCGCCGCCGGCGCCCCAGCTCCCTGGCCCCCCGGGAAGACCCGGCCCCGCTGCGCCGCGCGCCCCGGCTCGGGGCCGAGGGGAGAAGCCCCCGCCCAGGCAAGGCCGCGCACCCCTGACGGCGAGCGGCGCGGCCCTGAGGATGAGGACCGAGCCCGGTGCCCCGAGGGCGCGGCGGTCACACTACGGGTGCAACGCAGAACCGAAGACCTGCCCCAGACGCAGCCGCACGCCCGCCCCGCAGCCCCGACCCCCGGCCCCGCGCCCTCCCAACCCCGGCCCCCGGGCCCCCCCGGCCCCCCGGCCCCCCCGGCCCCGCAGCCCCAGGCCTCCTCCCCCGCCCCCTCCGCCGCACTCACAAGGTGTCCAGCAGGAGCTTAGCGGCGCCCTCGAAGGTGAGCCGCTGCCGCTTCTGGAACGTCTCCCAGCGCTCCCGCTGGTCGCCCAGGTCCAGCGTGGCCACCGAGGACGTCGGAGTCGCCGGGATCGGGGGCGGCGGCAGCGCCGGCTCTGGCGGAGGCTCCCCGGGGCCCGCCTCCTGGGCCCGCGGCGACGACGGCCTCGGCCGCTGCTTCGCCGCCCGGCTCCGGCCGCCGGCTTGGCCCGCGGGGCGCGGGGCGCGGGTGTCGCCGGGAGCTGAGGCGGCGGCGGCGGGAGCCCGGGAGACCCCGGGCCGCTTCTGCCCGCGCGGCTCGGAGGACGCGCTCCTCCTGGTCGGCCGCATGGCTCCCGCAGACTGGCGCGCAGGCCTCGCCGCCCGCGCGTCCCCGCAGCCCGCGCGCGCCCCTCGCCACTCAGCAACCTGCACGCCCAGGGGGCGCTGCGCCCGCCGGTGCGGCCTCGGCCCCGGCCCGGCCCCGGCCCCCGCCCCGGCCCGGCTCGGCCCGGCCCGCCGCACCTGGCCGCCCCGCTGCGCCCCAAAAGGAGGGTCAGCTCGCCCGCTGGCCTCGGGCCTGCACCCGCCAGTGCGTCCTGCAGGCCTAACGGGCCCGCGCCTCGGGCCCAGGCTCCCGACACCCAGCGCCTGTGCACCTGCGGAGGCCCGTCCCGCCTGCAGCCTCGGGGCTGCTCACCTGCCGTCCTGGTGGTCTTGGGTCAGCCCTGAGCTCAGGGCACATCCCAGCGGGCAGCCGGCAACGTCATCGCCAAGACAGGACAGCACTGACCTGGCAGGAGCCCCGAGCGCCTGAAATGAACTGGGGCCGGGCACCGGCTACCTGCTCACACAGAGCAGCCGAACCATAGTTCTTAAACTTCGTCTTTCCAACGTTTTAAAACGGTGTGTGTATTTTATAATTAAAAAAAAACCACACAAAACAAAACACCTGTTGACCATCGATATCCTTATTGATATAGATGGTCAACAGGCTTTAAAAAAAAAAGTAATAAATGAATGAAACCCTCACTAAATGACGTGATTATGTTTTGTTGAACACAGCACCAAACTTTACTTTTTAAATAATTCTTTATTGTTGAAAGTATTACATATGTCCCCCCTTTTCCCATTGACCCCCTCCAGCCCGCCCCCGCCCGCCCCAGGCCTCCAGCACCCTATTGTCTGTGCCCATGGGCCACGCATATATGCATTAAAGGTCTTTGGTTGATTACCTCCCACCCACTCACCCACCCCGCCTGCCCTCTGAGATTCCGCACTCTGTTCCATGCTTGAAGCTGGATCCACTCCATTCATCAGTTTATTTTGTTACTTAGATTCCACCTATGAGTGCGACCATGCACAGCACCAAACTTTAAAGCAAAAAAATCACAAGAACCACGGATGAAACCTACATATTTTCTAAACCAGTGGTTCTCAACCTTCCTAACGCCGAGACCCTTTAATACAGTTCCTCATGTTGTGGTGACCCCCAATTTCATTGTTACAAATTGAACATAATTAAAGCATAGTGATTAATCACAAAAACAATATGTAATTATATATGTGTTTTTCCGATGGTCTTAGGCGACCCCTGTGAAAGGGTTGTTCGACCCCCAAAGGGGTCGCGACCCACAGGTTGAGAACCGCTGTTCTAAACCTATTAGTAGCTCTATTTTATTCATATCTTCAAAGAAATAACATCTTCTCTAGTTAATTCTTTTACCTTTTTGTTTTCTACTTTAATTTCAACTTACTCTTTTTATTATTATTAGTTTAATAGGTTACTGAATTAAATATATAATTTATTTTCAGTGTTTTTGGTAATAAAAACATTAATGGCTAGAATATTTTCTGGGTATAGGTTTAGTTCTATCCATTGGGTTTTATATGGGATTCTCTAAAAATTTTTTAGATAATCTGTACTTTCAGTTTTTGCCAAAGTGGCTGTACCACTTTATATTCCACCAGCCGTGTATGAGGGTGGCAGTGGCTTCATACCCTTACAGCACTTGGTCTTGTCAGACCTTTGACTTTAGCCTTTCTGGTGGGTATGCAGTGATACCTCCATGTATATTCAGAATATCTTCTCCAAGTCGTGGCTTTCCTTTTCACCTTAATATCTTTAGATGAGTGGAAATTTTTTATTTTGATGAGGTTCAACTTGTGGAAATTTTTATTTTATGGTTAGTGTTTTTGTGTCATGTTTTTAAGCTTTGCCCACCCCAAGACCATGAAGATTTTCCTCCTATCTGTCTTCTAGAAGCTTATAGTTTTAGCGTTCACCCTTAAGTCTATGATCCATCTCAAATTAAATTTTTTTTTTGTTAATCCTCCCCCGAAGATATTTTTTCCATTGTTGTTTTGTTGTTGTTTTTTTTGTTTTGTTTTTTTGGGGTTTTTTTTAGAGAGAAAGTGGGAGGAAGGGATAGACAGAGAAACATCGATGTGAGAGAGACATATCAATCGGTTTGCCTCCCACACACCCCCCCAACCAGGGCCAGGGATTGCTTACAACCAAAGTACATGCTCTTGAATGGAATTCAACCGGGATCCTTCAGTCCATGGGCCATCACTCCATCCACTGAGCCAAACTAGCTAAGGCTCAAATTAATTTTTGCATATGGTGTGAATTTTTCCTTTTTTTTTTTATAGACATGAAGTTATCTAGGTCTCAATCCTCTATTCTGTTCCATTGATTGACTTACCTGCCCTTACACCAAGTCAATTCTGTCTTAATAAACTTGCTTAATTACTTAGTCATGAAATCAGAGTAAGTCCTCCAGATTTGTTCTTCAAGATTATCTTGGCCCTTCTAAGTCCTGTGCATTTCCAAATAAAGTATAAAATCATCTATTTCTACAAAGCAGCCTGCTTGATACTTTATGCTATCAACCATACTCCTATGAAAATCCCTCAATTCCTCCAAATTAATATTCCTAACTTCATTCTTTTAATTTTTGTTTTTGCCATACCAATAGCTGTTTTTTTTAAAAAAGGATATGTTTTAAATTTAAAAGAGAGTTCCAAAGAAGAGCAAAGAGAAAAACAATAAATTAAAAATAAAATAAGCCCTTGTGTGGCTTGTGTTGCTCAGTGGATAGAGCGTCGGCCTGCAGACTGAAGGGTCCCAGGTTCGATTCTGGTCAAGGGCATGTACCTTGGTTGCGGGCACATCCCCAGTGTGGAGTGTGCAGGAGGCAGCTGATCGATGTTTATCTCTCATCGATGTTTCTGACTCTCTATCCCTCTCCCCTTCTCTCTGTAAAAAATCAATAAAATATATTTAAATAAATAAAATAAAACAAACAAACAAAAAATAAAAGGGCCCTAACCGGTTTGGCTCAGTGGATGGAGCGTCAGCCTGAGGACTGAAGGGTCCCAGGTTTGATTCCAATCAAGGGTATGTGCTTTGGTTGCGGGCACATCCCCAGTAGGGGGTATGCAGGAGGCAGCTGATTGATGTTTCTCTCTCATCGATGTTTCTAACTCTCTATCCCTCTCTGTAAAAAATCAATAAAATATATATTTTTTTAAAAAAGAGTGGTCAGTGAGGACACAAAGTTTCTTCTTCTTTTTTTTTTTAATTGAATCTTTATTGTTCGGATTATTACATTTGTTCCTCTTTTTTTTTCCCCCCCATCCTCCCAGCTCCCACCCCACCCTCCGCCCTCACTCCCCACCCACTGTCCTCATCCATAAGTGCACGATTATTGTCCAGTCTCTTTTCGCATCTCCCACACCCCTTTTCCCCCCAAGAACAGTCAGTCCATTCCCTTTCTATGTCCCTGATTCTATTATGATCACCAGATTATTTATTCACTTGATTCTTAGATTCACTTGTTGATAGATGCATATTTGTTGTCCATAATTTTTATCTTTACCTTTTTCTTCTTCCTCTTCTTAAAGGATACCTTTCAGCATTTCATATAATGCTGGTTTGGTGGTGATGAACTCCTTTAGCTTTTCCTTATCTGTGAAGCTCTTTATCTGACCTTCCGTTCTGAATGATAGCTTTGCTGGATAAAGTAATCTTGGTTGTAGGTTCTTGGTATTCATCACTTTGAATATTTCTTGCCACTCCCTTCTGGCCTGCAAAGTTTCTGTTGAGAAATCAGCTGACAGTCGTATGGGTATTCCCTTGTAGGTAACTGAGTTTCTTTCTCTTGCTGCTTTTAAGATTCTCTTTTTGTCTTTTGCTCTTGGCATTTTAATTATGATGTGTCTTGGTCCTCTTTGGATTCCTTTTGTTTGGGGTTCTCTGCGCTTCCTGGACTTGTAAGTCTATTTGTTTCACCAGGTGGGGGAAGTTTTCTGTCATTATTTCTTCAAATAGGTTTTCAATATCTTGCTCTCTCTCATCTTCTGGCACCCCTATAATTCTGATGTTGGTGCGCTTGAAGCTGTCCCAGAGGCTCCTTACACTATCTTCGTATTTTCGGATTCTATTTTCATTTTGCTTTTCCGGTTGGGTGTTTTTTGCTTCTTCGCATTTCAAATCTTTGACTTGATTCTTGCGCTCCTCTGGTCTGCTGTTGGGTGTCTGTATAATATTCTTTATTTCAGTCAGTGTATGCTTAATTTCTAGTTGGTTCTTTATCACAACATTGAGGGTCTCATTAGATTTCTTGAGGATCTCACTACATTTATCGGCGGCTTCTAGACAGTTCTTAAGAGACCTTAAAAGTGTGGTTCTGAACTCAATATCCTCCATTGACAGTTTTGTCCTGTTTCTTTGTCTCTGCATTTTTTATGCTTTCTTGGTACACCCCCAAGTGGTTTTTGTGCGCAGTCTTGTTGCCTTTAAGCCTTGATTGTTGTCGGTAATACCAGGGGTGATTTGACCTCCAGGCTAACTGGCTATGAGAGTCCGCTGTGTCTGCAGTGGGAGAGCTTCTGTGCTGGATCTCTAGGGCGGTGCTAATCTAGCCTTTACCTGAGGCTATCCGGCAAATGGTTCTTCGCCGGGCTTGGGCGGGGCGGGTCCCTTGGGATCTACAGGGCAGGCGGAGTGAGCAGTTATGGCTGCTCTCAGTTCCTTCCCCAGGGGCTCTGCCTCTCAGAGTCCCAGCAATGGCTACAAACCTCGGAGAGAAAGCTGCCTTCGAGTTCCGACCGAAGCCAGACAGTCCCGCTTCTCCCGTTTGAGTCTTGCTCCCCAGAGACTCGCCCGGATCTGGAGCTCAGAGTCTGAAACTCCCTCCGGATTGAAAACAACAACCACGCCCTCTGCCGCCAGCCCGCTCCGCGCGCTCACTCCGCACCTGAGTATTTCACTTCAGCACTGCGCCTCCTCTGAGTCTGGGTATGATATTCTCTTTCCTCCTAGTTGTAGAATTTCCACTCAGCCAGCCTTCCTGTGGTTCTGGATGCTGTCTGTTCTGTCCTTTAGTTATATCTCTGAAGTGGTTGTTCAAGGCAGCAATCTCCAGCGTTAACCTATGCCGCCATCTTGGTTTCACACAAAGTTTCTTCTAAAAAAATAAAAGGAAAAAAGAGATGTCTAGCCCTGCCGGTATGGCTCAGTGGTTGAACCAGGAGATCACAGTTCCATTCCTGGTCAAGGCTCATGCCAGGGTTACAGGCTTGATCCCCACTAGGGCATGTGCAGGAAGCAGCCGATCAATGATTCCCTCTCTCTTCCTCTCTGAAATCAATAAAAACATATTTTAAAAAAGAGAGTTCCAAGAAATGTAATAGGTTTTGCAGCAATGATTGTTTCTGAGATCTATGAGATATAAAACATAACTATAAAAGGCTAAAAACCAAAGGATTTAGTCCTCCTTTTTCTTTTTTAAAAAATCCAGACAATTTGTCACATTAAGTTCGGCACATTTTGGCGGCCCCGGCCTTACGCATCCTGTAAATCGCTGCCCGTCTTCAAGGGGACCGAGCCCCCACACCAAGCACAGCCATGCGTCTTCAATTGGTTTTTTAAGGTTTTCCTCCAGATCTGTCTTGGTTACTCCAGACTCAGATAATTTCTGCTCCCACTCATCTATTGTCAGGTTCATGCCACCAAACACCAGAGGTCCAATAAACTGAGCCTTGATATCACCTTCAAGGTAAGCAAACATTGTGGGCAGACTCCTTTCAGGATAATTGGGTATGCAGGTTGTGGGAATGGCTTTGATAAATCTGACCTCAGGAAACTTCCTGCTAAGTCCACTGAAGTGCTGACTTATCAGGGCACAGAGGCGAATCAACCCCTTGTTTGTAAAGGTGCAAGATCACCCACAGGCCTTCTCCAGCTTTGGTAACTTTCTGAACATAATCCTTTCCTGAGATTTCCAAAACTTCTCCAAATTTGTTCTTTGCTTTCGTTGCCTGTACATTTCAATAGCTCGTTGGTCTTCCTCATTAAATTCCTCTTCATTATCTTCCAGTTCTTCCAAAGTCATGTGCACTGGCTCTTGGGTCTCCCAAGAGGTACAAAGTCAGTTACTGCCTATGCCAGTGATAGCGAATTTATGACACAAGATATCCCTCCCAACTCATTTTTTTTGGTTGATTTTTCTTTGTTAAATGGCATTTAAATATATAAAATAAATATCAAAAATATAAATCTTTGTTTTACTATGGTTGCAAAGATAAAAAAATTTCTATATGTGACACGGCACCAGAGTTAAGTTAGGGTTTTTCAAAATGCTGACATGCCGAGCTCAAACGGTTCACCATCACTGGCCTATGCCCTGCCTGGGGCCACCTGGCACGAGGTACAGAGCGACCTGCAGATGGCTGCTACTTATGTTGGGCCTGGGGCCTCTTATTGAGAGGTATGATGCAAGTTGAAGCCAGCTGCTGCTTGTTGAAGAGGTTTTAGGAAAATCTAAAGCCTGAATGAGGACAGGCTATTCATATAGAAAGACCACTGCACGCCGAAACCGGTTTGGCTCAGTGGATAGAGCGTCGGCTTGCGGACTGAAGGGTCCCAGGTTCGATTCCGGTCAAGGGCATGTACCTGGGTTGCGGGCACATCCCCAGTAGGAGATGTGCAGGAGGCAGCTGATCGATGTTTCTCTCTCATCGATGTTTCTAACTCTCTATCTCCCTCCCTTCCTCTCTGTAAAAAAATCAATAAAATATATTTTTACAAAAAAAGAAAAAAAGAAAGACCACTGCAAATAGCTTGGGTGGGACTGCAAATTGGGAGGGGCAGAGTCTAAGGGAGTCACTAGGGCCAGACAAACAGTGTAAGCCAAGTTGATGGAAACTCAGATATGGCACCTGTCAGTCAGCTCAGGGAGGTCTCAGGGAGGTCTCGGCAGAGGAACAATGACCTCTGCTAGCACTTTTGTCTGGGAGAAAGTTGCTCCCTTTCCCCCCTCCCCCCAGTTCCTGCCCTGATGCCAGACAATTAAGTTCCTTCCAGTAAGTGCTGCTACCCCAGCACTGGAGCTCAGAGGGAGTGAGTCAAATTAAGTCCATGCGTCCGCTATAAGAGGAACATCGGGGACTCGGCAGCCTCCATGTTTACAATTTCCGCTGGTTTTTACATCCCGAAGCTATGAGGACTTCTCTTCCCAGCACTGGAACACTCCTCACGGGGGACCTCTGTAGCCAAGATATGCCTCCTAATGAAAAAACACCACAGATGGGTATTGGACCAGACCGTTCTGCACCTCCACCCCTCATACCAGTCTCAGTGTGGCTTCTTCTTTAATTCTCTAGTTATAGGGCTTCCATTCAGCCAGATTTCAGGCAGTTCTGAAAGATGGTGGTTCTATGGTTTACTTGTAATTTTGATGTCTCCACTGTTTTCTTCACCTCAAAACAATTTAATGGCATAATATCTTTAAAATAAAATCCTAATTCATGTTTTTCATTTTTAAATTGAACTAAACTTTACACACACTGCAGTGTTTTACATATATATACAATTTCACAACCACTATCCAGATCAAAATATAGAACATTCTAGCATTGTATAAGGGTCCTTTGTCACACTTCTAGTCAGTCCTCTCCATGGATAACCACTCTTCATCACCATGATTTTGAACTTTATATAAATGCATTTATACAATATGTACTCTTGTGTATGAGTCCTTTCACTCAGTGTTAGATCTGTCAGTTTCATCCATGAGTTCATGTAGCTATGGTTCATTTATTGTCATTGCTGTGTAGTAGTGTTTCAATATTGAAATAGACTACATTTTATTTATTCTTTTTATTGTTGAAGGATATTTAAAGTGTTTCCAGTTTTGGGCTGCTGTGACTTTTTTTTTAAGCAACTATTTTATTTTACTTAAGATCTTGTGTGACGGGAAATAAGAAAGGACTTGGCTGGACAGTTCTTGCTTGGGGTGTCTCATGAAATGTCACTGAGATGCCGCTGAGACCACATGAAGGTTTGACCAGGCTGGATGTCTGAGATGGCTTATTCACATGCCTGACAGTTGATGCTGGCTGACAGCTGTAAGACCCACTGGTCTGTCACCTGGAGTACTTACCTGGAGCCTCTCCATATGGCTTGAACTTCCTTGGGTGGCCTCAGAGAATTCAGATTTTTTAAATAATTGGGAGCTCAGAGCTCCCAGAGTGAGAGACCTCCTATACAAGGTACAAATTTTAGCAATGCGGTGTGTTGTTGTTCTTACCAAAATAATAATAATAATAATAATAAGCCTTCTGGGATTTGGGTTTAGAGTTGCACTGAATCTGTAGATCAATAGAAAGAGAACTGACTTCTTAACAGTATTGTCTTCCAATATATAAATATATATTTCTCCATTTATGAAACCTTATTTAATTTTTCTCAGCAATATTTTGTAATAAATTTGTTACATTACTAAATATTTGCTATTTTGCTGCTATTACAAATAGTATTTTAAGTTTTTGTTGTTTTTTAAAACTTCATTTTTATTATTTTAGAGAGAGTGGAATGGAGAGAGACAGAAACATTGATGAGAGAGAGACATTGATTGGTTTCCTCTCGCATGCACCCCACCAAGGCCGGGGACCAAGCCTGCAACCAAGGTACATGCCCTTGACCAGAATCAAACCCAAGACCTTTCAGTATGTGAGCTGACACTCTATCCACTGAGCCAAACTGACTCGGGCAAGTTTTTATTTTTTTAATTGTTTGTTGCTAATACACAGAAAACAGTTGGTTATTTGTATATTGACCTTGTACCTTCCTAAATTCACTTTTTTTTTTGTCCTAATAATTTCCATTTCCTCTTAGATCTGCATGTTAGGCTATTTTTTAATTCCCAAGCAAATTTGTAAAAAATCTTTTGGTGGTTGATTTCTAATTTAAATTAGATTTCTAATTTAAAGTTTCTGAATTATAAAATCTCTCTTTTTTTGGAATTTATTATCGTTTTCTTCACGGCCAGGAATATAAATGATTTCTATGGGCATAAAAGGTGTATGTTCTCTGTATATTAGAAAGTTCTCTTTCTGTTAAGTTGCGCTTATAAACTGCACTATTAAATTCCTCTATGATTTGCTTTGTTTTTGCCTACTTAAATTCCGAAATGAATATTATGTATTCGGCCATTTTAATGCGTAAACATCCATGCACTGGCTTGGGGAAGTTTCTCTTCATTCCGTGCTTGCTCTCCTGTTAATTTGGAAGTTCTAATCTGTCTCCATAATGCGGGTATTTCTCTTCCCATACCTAGTAGTTCTGATGAAACCTGTATTCTTCTAGTAATATTTCAAAATTGATCAATAAACATGTTTTTCAAAACATTTCGCCTGCTAAATCTCGACCCCTTCATCTAGATGAGAATTTTAGAAATTGTTGTTTTACTTCTGGACTTTCCCATTGACCCCGATGCCCAATTCCTATTAAGTATGTCTTCTATATGAAAACTCCTTCCTGAACATTTGCAGCATGTATTTATCTCATTAGCATTATAACCATGATACTCAGCTCCAAGAGTTCTTGCTGAGCCTGGCACTCAAAATGTTTGTTGAATGAATAAATGATCAATTAAGACAACTATATTATAAGGTAAATTGTTCACAACAAGCACTGTACTCTTCTCTACCCAATATTGAGATATTTTTTTCTAATATAATTATCAATTGATTAAAGAACTTTGAGTATTTTCCTCAGCTAGGATCCAGGGACAATACAGGTGTCCCCGCCCCCCCTCCCCCAAAAAATGTACACACACAATGACTGTAGATCCTATTGCATTTTAAAAAAATGAAATGTGTTTTGAATTACAGTCGTGTCCTCCGAGTTCACGTCTCTGCCAGCGCTGCCCCCATGGCCTCCCAGAACCGCGATCCAGCCGCCGCCAGTGTCGCCAAAGGAGCCGAGCCCAGTGCAGGCGCAGCCCAGCCCAGCCCGGGGGAGGGGGGTGGGCAAGAGGTTACAGCGGGAGCTGATGACCTCATGACGTCAGGCGACAAAGGAATTTCTGCCTTCCCTGAATCAGACCACCTTTTCAAAGGGTGGGGACCATCCATGAAGCAGCTGGCACAGTATAGGAAGACTTGAGGCATACGCTCTCCCTCTCCCCACAAAGTCCTCGCGCCCTGCAACCCGCCCCCAGCGTGGACACCGGGGTAACATCGGCCGGGACATCCTAAAGGACAAGTGGTCTGCCCTGTATGACGTCAGGACCATCCTGCTCTCCGTCCAGAGCCTGCTAGGAGAGCCCCGCGTCCATAGCCCGGTGAGCACACGTGCGGGGCTCTGGGGAAAGTACCCCACAGAAGTACCGACAGGAAAAGAAGCAAAGCAGGGCTCCAGCCAGGAGCCCTGACCTGGGCTTCCGGCCTCTGTCCTTGTGCTGACTTTTTCCTTTTTCCTTACATGGTCTGTCCTTGCCTTGATTTCTGTCCAGGCCTCTGTATCTTCAGCTGTGGCGTCATACTTGTTTTGTGTCTCGTTTTTAAATTAAGTCTCTGGTTGAGCCCCTGTGATGAATATATTAAATAAATACATTTTGAATTTAAAAAAATGAAATGTGTTTTAATAAACTGCTTTATAATTATTCAAAGTGTGTATACATTTTGGGGGGACACCCTATATGTAAGATTGGAGTGTTGCCGTAACTGGTTTGGCTCAGTGGATAGAGCGTCGGCCTGCGGACTGAAGGGTCCCAGGTTCGATTCCAGTCAAGGGCATGTACCTGGGTTGCGGGCACATCCCCAGTAGGAGATGTGCAGGAGGCGGCTGGTCGATAGTTCTCTCTCATTGATGTTTCTGACTCTCTATCCCTCTCCCTTCCTCTCTGTAAAAAATCAATAGAATATATTTTTTAAAAAAAAGATTGGAGTGTCTATAGTTGTCTTTCTCTAACCTTTTTTTTTTTAACCCTCACCTGAGGACATGCTTCTATTGGTTTTAGAGAGATAGGAAGCGAGAAAGAGGAACATCGATGTGAGAGTGAAACATAGATCGATTGCCTCCCGATCTGTCCTCGCCCATTAGTGTGAAAATAAGCTTCTCCCTTTACCCATGAGCTCAGGAATTTTGCCAGGATATGTGTATGTTTTTATCTTTTTTTACTCCTGACTCAGTGTCAATAAGTTTTACACTTGCCAAGCTTGATGAAGAAAAATAAAAAGGGAGACAACAGAATATACATTTATACATTAGAAATGAAAAGGAAAACATAACCATAGAAACAGAACTAACTCAAAGACTTATCATGGAGTCTTAATGTTTTTTTAGACACTTAACTGGAAAGTATTTTTATCATCTCTGGTTATTTAGCATCTGTGGGTTTGTGTAGGTTTTGATAAGACTTGCTAAATCATAACTTCTATTTAATACTAGAGGCCTGATGCACAAATCCGTGCACGGATGGGGTCCCTCGGGGTGGCCTGCGGGGATCGGGGCCCCAGCTCGCACCCCAAGCCTCGCAGCCCTGCAGCCCTACCTGGCACCCCACCGTGGCCTGGTGCCACCACCTCACCTGCTCCACCATCCCGCCTGTGGGCACGGTAAATTGAGGGTTAAAAAAAAAAGGTTAGAGAAAGAGCCTGGGAGCAGGTGGTGGCCCCGCCCCTGCCACCAATGCTGGTCGCTGCCATCTGCAGAGCAATTAGGGCGATTGGGCCCCTCTCACACCCGCCTTGCTGTCTCAAAGGGTAAGAGATTTTTTTTTTTTTTTTTTACAGCCACTTAGTATAAATAGTCCATGGACAGACAATAGTGCGGTGAAAGCCTGGGGAGAGAGTGAGAGTGAGAGTGGGATAAAAGAGTCAAGGGGAGGGGGCTGGGGGGAGACATCTGCAATACTTTCAACAATAAAGATGAATTAAAAAGTAAAAAAAGACCAAACTAAAGCTGTCTTGCTTCAGGCACATCATAAGGCAGGGCTCTTTGGGAAAGACAATAATGCTGGGAAAATGGAAGGCAGCAGGGAAAGAGGAAGACCAAATATGAGATGGATTGATTCCATAAAGGACGCCATAGGCCTGAGTCTCCAGGAGCTGAGCAGGGCTGTGAGGCCAGGACACTGTGGACATCACTCATCCAGGGAGTTGCCAGAAGCTGCAGCCAGCTCAACTGCATGCAACACAGAGCCCTGCAGCACAAGCTCCCATGATTTGGGACAGAATTCCTAGGAATGTGGAAGCACAGGAGAGTAAAATATACTGCCCTCCTATGCACATGTGCTTTTCAGATGAGTTGTCTCTGCTTGAGATGAACAGTACTTGGTACAGTAAAACCTGGATAAAATGGACTAATTTGGGTGAGGGGGGTGTCTGTTAAAGCTGAAAATCTGTTATATAATTAAGTAGGTTTTCCGACTGTGTATGTTAAAAAAATTACAAATTAGTCTACCTGTTTACTTATGTAGATATGTTTGTGTAATTAAAATTAAGTACGTATGAAAATTTAATTTCACAGAAAAGTTTTCTATATGTATTACTGTAATTTTAACTTTATACTGAATAGGTCTAGTAGATGCGAGCATTCACCAGTCACTGAAAGTAAACAAATGCACAGGCTGGGGCATGGCTTAGCACACGTGGGAGCAACGGCTGGCACACATTACAACTGCTGCATCGACAACAGAACCAATTACTGAGCACGATGCCCTGTGATCACGTGCTAGTCATTCACCGAACATTGTTTACGAGCGGTGACTCTTAGATTTAAATATGTAGACTATATGCCCTGACTTGTTTGGCTCAGTGGATAGAGCGTGGGCCTGCGGACTAAAGGGTCCCAGGTTCGATTCCAGTCAAGGGCATGTACCATGGGCAGGCACATCCCCAGTAAGGGGTGTACAGGAAGCAGCTGATTGATGTTTCTCTCTCATCAATGTTTCTGACTCTCTATACTTCTCCCTTCCTCTCTGTAAAAAAATCAATAAAAAATATATTTAAAAAAATATGTAGACTATAGTTGTAGATAGGTAATATTTATTTATGTTGGCGAAATTACTACAGTTTTTCCAACATATGGTCTATTCCCTAAAATTTGTTAAAAATAACAGTGAGGCCTGGTGTGGCATGGCTCAGTGGTTGAGCATCGATCTATGAACCAGGAGGTCATGGTTCGATTCCCTGTTAGGGCATGTGCCAGTAGGGGACATGCAGCAGGCAGCCAATCAATGATTCTCTCTCATCACTGATGTTTCTATCTCTCTTTTCCTCTCCTTTACTTTCTGAAATCAATAAAGATATATTAAAAAAAAAAAGAAAAGAAAGAAAATTGAAGCTTTTGTGTTTTTTTGGCCCACATAAACTTAAACCTTGTTTTTTTTTTGGCCCGTGTTAACCTTTGAGTTTGACATGCTTGCTTTAAGCCCTCATGCCTTCAAATATCCATCTTATTTGTTCACCTTTTCTTTTGTTCTGAGATGTATGAGGATGGGGGTGGGCAGGGCCTCCCAATGAGCCAGATAAGGGCTATGTCTGATAAAGGGCCAGGTCTGTCTTCTTGGAGTAAGGGACTATCTCTGCAGCAAAAGGGTGAATGTTCTTCCATGACATCCTCTGTTGTCTGAGGGAGAACATCCCTATATTGCAGGGCTCCTCCTCCTCACATTCTCCTGTGCCACAGCGCCCTCTACTGGAGCCCTGACATCGGCCCATTTGCTGAAGGAACACTTCCTGTTGGTTGGTCTGGGAGGGTGTTAGCACCTACTCTGTGCCAGGCATTGCTCTGGGCAGCCATGAATAACAATCGCTCTGACCTCATGGGGTTTCCAATGTGTAGGAGATAAAAATATGAATAAATGGAATAATATCAGGGATTGACAAATGCTCCAAAGGCAAGAAAATAATAATGTAGTGTAGTATCACGGTAGTTGAAGAAGAACTCTCTGAGGAAGGCACTCCTGAGTTGAATCTTGGATGATGAGGAAAATGGAAGAAAAGTCAGTCAGGAGGAATAGCACAAGCCAGGAGACCAGCATGAGCTTACCATGTCTGGGAGATGTGTTGGTTTGAGACTTTGGGGGTTCCTTGGGTGAAATTCAAAATTGGCCCATGTATATGGGGGCAGGAAAAGACCAAGGAAAGAGGCAGACCATTACAGATCGGGAGGTGGCAGGTAAAATAAGGGACCTTACATATTAGCCTTGTTTGGGGTGCCACAGACGAGTAGATCTCTGCACCTGCCCACCAGAATCTTAAAAGTTTACATAGTGGCCTTAACTGGGTTAGTCACATATTCAGTCCAAGGCTGCATCCTTGAAATGGCTCCTAGTGCAGGAACAGTGGGTGGAACATACATTCCAAAGACAGGAGGGTGTAAGGAGCCTCCGGTTGCTCTGTTCCACCTCATGGGTCAACCAAGGTCACATCCTCTTGATGACCAGCTCCAACCAGATGGATGGCAGGATTAAAGTGACCATGCTGAACTTGTAGGCCATGGCAAGGAATCAGAATTCTATTCTAGGGGTAACAGGAAGCAGGGGAGTAACAAGTGGTGAGCAATGAAATTTGAGTTCCTGGATTCTCTAGCAATGGAACATGACCACTTTAGATTGGACTATGTTTGCCTTGGGGCTAGAAGGCCAAATGCAGAAGAAACATAAGAAAAACTATCCTCTACCTGGCTACGGCATCCAACAATGGTGGGGTGAGGGAGGCCTCCCAATAAACAGGGAGATTTCAAAGCCATGGCTATCTGCATGGGTATTAGCCTGCATGGAACTGAGTCTCTGAGCTGGGAGAGCTGAACCCTATTTTGGCATCCCAGTGAATCCAACTCATGGGTCTGCCCAGGGAAAACTTCCCCCATTCCTACCAGCTGGGCTGAGCACATATTTTCTGCTTCCATTGTTTCTTATAACTCCTCTTTTATACTGTTTCTCATATGGTACTGGAGTTATTATTTACATGTTTTCTATTTAATTGTATAATAAGCTACTCTGAGACAGGCACCAAGTTTTTCAACTCTGCTGTGTGCTGGGGACACTGATGACTGGTTATGTAAGATAATTGCGTGGGGTGCAATTGAGGACAACCTAAGACATTGGATTTTTTCCTGGAGCAACTCATTGCTGCTCTATCCTTAACAAAGACTGCTTCTGAGTCAAAGTATTAATAGTGGATTGACCATTAATGTGCATGTGGCCCACCTAGTCTAGATATATTTACACTTGTTCTAAGTCTTACCATCTGAAATTTTGGACAAACTGGGTTGGATTCTCATAGAACAGCTAGCTGGACACAAGTCTACATCAAGGGCCATCATAGGAAATAGCTGTAGTAAAATTCATTTTCTCCCCAGCTTTGAGGTATAATTGACAAATCATGTAATGTTAAGTTTAAGGTATACAACATTATATATATAAAATGATTAAAACAATCCATCACCTCACATAGTTATGTTTTTATGTGTGTGTGTGGTGAGAATATTTAAGGTCTATTCTCTTAGCAACTTTCAAGTATACAGCACAGTATTGTTAACTATAGTCACCATGTTCTATATTTGACCCCCAGATCTTATTCATTCTTATTGTAGTAAAATTCTTAATTATCTCCACTGGAGGGGTGCAGTCTTTTATCCATTCACCACAGAGCATACTCTTTGTAAGAACCTATACAAGACATCTGTCGTAGAAAAAGTTCTGTTTCTCTTGAACAATCAGTCAACTTCTCTGTATCTTGAGGACAGTATAATATATGTGTAATCATGTTTCCCTCATTGCTTTCACCACTTAGGTAGCTAGCCCTACATTTGCAGCCTGTTTCTAACAGCCATAAAGGACCGCTAGAGACAATCAGCATATGGATTAAGGCTTTGGGCTTTGGAGTCAGGCAAACCTGAGTTGAAGTCTCACCGCTGCCACTTCTTAGCTGTGACTGTAGGCTACTTATATAGCTTCCCCCTGACCCCCAAGTATTTATAATATAGGCACAATCACATTATTTACTTTGGGAAGTTATTTTGTTGGAAAGATTAGGGAATACAATGCTAAGCATAAGTCCTGGCACAACAATCAACATAATTATAATCATTTCACTTTATGGTAAGCAGTTCTGTGTGCTCAGATTCCTTCGACCTTTAGTATTTTCTGGTCCCTAGGACACACACACACTTTTCTGCTTCAGAATTGCATGAATTAATTAGTTATGATTCTTTTTAAAATTCTGCTATACCGACCCTACAGATAAGAGTGCCCGGAAAGCTTGCCATAGAGATCACTGAGTCTGCATCTGAGAGGTTCTCGCTCTTCACAAGGACAGCAAAGGAGCGTGCTTTGTATGCCTGACAGGACTAGGAAAGCAGAAAAGATGTGTGTCTTGCTTGAGGTATTTATTACTTAGGTAATGAATTTAATGCTGTAACTACCCTTGGTCATCACAAGTTCATTACTATTTAAAATCTTCTGATATATCCTCTGACAATATATCTGTTTGGATTCAAAGGGCAGCATTACATTCCAAAATAATTAGCTTCTGTTTGGGCTCAAATAAATTCAAACAGAGGAGATCTATTAGAGTGATACTAATGTCTGGTACATTAACATGATTCAAGAAGTCCCAAACTGTGTAAATATATATTTATATTTCATTAAAGGAGGTGCTGATATTTATCTTTTAAAAATCCAAATAAACCCAGCTCAGCTGTTGAGGTCACCGGTTTGATTCCTGGTCAGGGCACATGCCCGGGTTGCCGGCTCAATCCCCAGTAGGGGGCGTGAGGAGGCAGCCAGCCAATCATGTCTCTCCCATCAATGTTTTCTATCTTTTTATCCCTCTCCCTTCCTCTCTCTCTAAAAATCAATAAAAACACATTAAAAAATAAAAATAAAAAATAGTGAAGTTGACTTTTAGATTCTGAGATATCTTCATGTTCATCAAATATTTGCCTGAGCTATATCAGGAATTGCTTTGTCAAATGTCTAATTTAACTTTTTAATAGCTTTATTGAAGTATGAATTATGCACAATAAATTGCGCATTTTAAAGTATATAAATCAATGTTTTAATATATCGCAAAAATCCAAGATAACAAACCTCACCTCCCAAAGTTTCTCCTGCCTTTTATAATCCATCACATCTTTTTTTTTTAATATATTTTATTGATTTTTTACAGAGAGGAAGGGAGAGAGAGAGAGAGAGAGTCAGAAACATCGATGAGAGAGAAACATCGATCAGCCGCCTCCTGCACATCCCCCACTGGGGATGTGCCCGCAAACCAGGTACATGCCCTTGACCGGAATCGAACCCGGGACCCTTCCATCCGCAGGCCGACGCTCTATCCACTGAGCCAAACCGGTTTCGGCATCCATCACATCTTACTACTTCTCTTTGCCTCCATCCCCAAGTGACCACTGATCTGCTTTATCTCTCAATAGATTGGAACCATATAGTTGGTATGGCTCCTTTTTTGGCCTGGCTTCCTTCACACAGCATAATTATGTTGAGATTTATCCATGTTGTTCTTTGTATTGATAGTTCATTTCTTTTTATTGCTGAGTAGTAGTCCATTGTATGGATATACTACAATTATTTGAATCACGTGAACTTATTATGTAATCGATTGGGTCTCTCTCTGTGCTGGCTGAGAAAAACAGAACACCAAAATGTAGGTTTATGGCCCACCTCTAGCAAAAGGACAGACTTAAGAGCCGACATTTTAAATACTAATCTCACTTTCAACTTATTTTATCGCTTCCTCTCCTTTTATTATAAGTTCCCCATACACTTACCTTTCTTTTATTTTGTTATATTATACACATTTAAGTCAGTTGTCTTGGGAATTTTTTCTTTTCAATTTTTATGTATTGATTTGAGAGAGAGAAAAACATCAACTTGTTCTGCTTATTTATGCATTCATTGGTTGATTCTTGTATGTAACCTGACCAGGGGTTAGATCCACAACCTTGACATATCAGGATGACGCTCCAACCGAGTTACCTGGCCAGGACCTTGGTTTTTTTTTTTTAAAACAAGGACCAAATTCCAGTAAACGATGCTCTGTTTTTATTTAATTTTATTAGGTCTTTCCTTCTGTTTTCTTTAGGGATGCTGGATTTTGTTGATGTGGTCACATACAGATTCTCATCTTACCCTGCTTGGACAACTGCCACCATCTCTGGAGATTTAGTCTCTAATCTTGTCCACCTTTTATTCACCTGCTATGATGTCATCAAGCTATCATTCTACAATAGAAATCTAATCATGACATTCCTATGTCAAATATCTACAGGAACAATCTAAAGTCCTTAGCAGAGAAGGGCATGTGCTTCATTAGTCACTCATTCTTTCAACAAATATTTACTAAGTGCTGATTACGTACTAGGCTCTATGCAACCTGGCTAAGTGTGGAGGTATGGTGATAGGCCAGAGACCTATGGCCTGCATCTTCATGTAATTTATATTCTAGTGAGGGAGACAGAGAGATAAACAACCCATAAGTAATACAATTATGGATTGGATAAACATGTAATTGTTGTTAAAGAAATAACCAGGGTGCCTTGATTAAGTCCTGGAGCAGTGGTGGCTGTCGGAGAAGGCCTTTCTGAGGAGGTGACATTTATGTGGCCTAAAACGTGAGACAGAAGTGGCCATGGGAAGAGGTCTAGGCAAAGGAAACATCAAATGCAAAGATCCAGAAATGGGAAAAACCTTGGATGGCCAGTATGGCTGGAAGTAGTAAGGTTGCTGAAGAGTTGAGCTCTGCCTACTTCTCCAGCCTTATTTTCCAAACCACAGGCGAACATGCAGCCATCCTAAATCACATACATGCATAGCTACTCACCATTCCTCAACACACCATGCCTTTCTTTCTTTTCTTTATTTTTTTATGCCTGGGTTGCAGGCTTGAGCCCCAATGGGGGGTGTGCAGGAGGCAGCCGATCAATGATTCTTTCTCATCATTGATGTTTCTATCTCTCTCCCTCTCCCTTTCTCTCTGAAATCAATATATATATATCTTTATTGTTTAAAGTATTACATATAGTATTACATATGTCTCCTTTTCCCCCCATTGACCTCTCCCCAGCCACCCCCATCCCCCAGCACATGCCCTCACCCCGCTAGTGTCTGTGTCCATTGGTTATGCTTATATGCCACACCATGCCTTTCATTTTTCACCTCCTCCTGGACAATCTTACTCCTCCTTGTGATTGGGTTTCTAAATAATACTTTATTGAACCTTTTGGGTTCCTCTCCTATCCTACTCCTCCAGGCTCTTTCCTTCTCTGTGCCTCCATGGAAATCTATATATACTTCTTTTTTTATATAGCTAACATTTATTGAGTGTTTTTATCTGCCAAGCATTGTTCTAAGCAATGGTATAAAACCAAGTCAGGAATCTGATACAGTTGTTTCATTCCAAATCTCATACTCTTTTTGCTGTAACATACTGCCTTAGGTTCCTAAAAGGATTTATTGATGAATTTTACATAATTGACATTTGACACACAGCCAATTTGTTTGTAGGAGCAAACCCAACATTGATTCCTACCCTCACACCCCTCCCTTAACAGTTACAAGTCATATTTCACTGCCTCTTACAATTTTTCCCCAAGAGGCTCCTTAGATCTTCATTCCAAATGAATTCTGATGGCCAACTCTACACAACTGTCAGACCTGCCTCAATAAGAGTCTCTACGCTTACAGTCAAATCCCATTTGAAAACAAATAGGCTCATATTTATAAAGTAAACTGAAGGGGACTTTGTAAATCTTTTTTTTTTTTTTTAAGAAATCTTTCCATTAGATTTTCAAAAATTTTAAAGTCTGTTAAGACTAAGTGCTGCTGGCCTGGCCAGCATGGCTCAATGGTTGAGCAACAATCTATGAACCACAAAGTCACGGTTGGATTCCCAGTGGGGGCATGCACATGCCATGGGGTTGCTGGCTTGATCCCCAGTGTGGGTGCAGGAGGCAGCCAATCAATCAATGATTCTCTCTCATCATTGATGTCTCCAACTCTCTCTTCCCCCTCCCCCTCTCTCTCCCTTCCTCTCTGAAATCAATAAAAATTATATATATAGCCTTAGCCGGTTTGGCTCAGTGGATAAAGCCTCGGCCTATGGACCAAAGGGTCCCAGGTTTGATTCCGGTCAAGGGCATGCACTTGGTTGCAGTCTCCTCCCAGGCCCTGGCCCTAGTCGGGCTCATGCAGGAGGCAACTAATCGATGTGTTTCTCTCACATCACTGTTTCTCTCTGTCTTTCCCTTTCTCTTCCACTCTCCCTAAAAATCAATGGAAAAATATCCTCCAGTGAGGATTTAAAAAAAAAAAAAAAAAAAGATAAAAAGACTAAGTGCTTCCCTAGCTGGTTTGGCTCAGTGGATAGAGTGTTGGACTGCGGACTGAAGAGTCCCAGGTTCTATTCCGGCCTAGGGCACATGCCTGGGTTGGGGGCTCAATCCCCAGTTGGGGACCTGTTGGAGGCAGCCAATCAATGATTCTCATCATTGATGTTTCTCTCTCTCTCCCCTTCTCCCTTTCTCTCTGAAATCAATAAAGAAATATATTTTTTTAAAAAAGACTAAGTGCTGCTAAAGATATAGAACTGTGGAAATTCTCCTACATTGCTGATGGGATTGTAAGTTAGTACTCATTTTGGAAAGCAATTTGGCAAAATTTAGTAAAGTTTCAAGTACATCCCATAATTTTACTCCTAGGTACAATTCCTACATTCTTTTTTCCCTTTTTTAAATTAAATTTTTGCAGTGACATTGGTTAATAAGATCACATAGATTTCAAGTATGGGTTTCTATGTTACAAGATCTGTATATTGCCCACCACTCCCTAGGTACATTCTAGGTAAAATGGAGTAGCTGCTATGGAAAACAGTATGGTGGTTCCTCAAAAAAATAAAAAATAGAATTATTTTTTAATTTTCAAAAGATTTGAAAGCAGGGCCTCTAAGATATATTTGTACACACGTGTTCATAGCAATATTATTCATCACAGCCAAAAGATATAATCAACCCAAAAGCCCACTGCAAATGAATGGATAAACAAAACGTTGCATGTACATACAATGGGATATTATTTAACTTGTAAAAGGAAGGAACTTCTGCCCAAGCTGGTTTGGTTCAGTGGATAGAGCATCAGCCTGTGGACTGAAGAGTACTGCGTTTGATTTCGGTCAAGGGCACATGCCCAGGTTGCAAGATTGATCCTCAGTAGGGGCATGCAGGAGGCAGCTGGTCAATAATTCTCTCTTATCATTGATGTGTCTATCTCTCTCTCTCTCCTTTCCTCTAATGAAATCAATAAAAATGTTTTTTTTAATAAATAAAAGGAATTTCTAATAGATGCTACAACATATATGAACCTTGAGTTCATTGTGTTAAGTAAAAGAAGCCAGTGACAAAAGGACAAATACTGTATTATTTCATTTATATTTCATTACTTTATATATATTTCATCCCCTTGGGGGATGTCGGACTGCCAGTTTCAGCCCCATCTCCACAGGCCAGGCTGAGGGACCCCACTGGTGCACGAATCCATGCACCGGGCTTGTAGTATGCATATAAGATCTTTGGTTAACCTCTTCCCATTCTCTCCCCCTCTTCTTCCCTCTGAGATTCATCAGTCTGTTCATCAGCCTGTGCATTGAATGTCTGCCCCATGATGGTCAGTGCATGTCGTAACTACCAGTCCAGCAGTCTCTTAGGATTTTATATATATATAGACTAGGGGCCCGGTGCACGAAATTCGTGCACTGGGTGTGTGTGTGGGGGAGTGTCCCTCAGCCCAGCCTGCCCCCTCTCACATACTGGGAGCCCTCAGGCGTTGACCCCCATCACCCTCCAATCGCAGGATCGGCCCCTTGCCCAGGCCTGACGCCTCTGGCCTAGGCGTCCGGCCCGGGCAGCGGGGACCCGCAGCTGCAGCGGCCCCACGATCGTGGGCTTCGCTTTAGGCCCAGGCAAGGGGCCCCTAGCTCCTGGGACTGCCAGCTTCGACCGTGCCCAGCTCCCATCGCTGGCTCCACCCCTGCTTCCTGCTATCACTGGCCAGGGCAGAAAAGGCACCTGATTCTCCGATCATGGCTGGGGGGCAGGGCAAAGGCGGCCCTGGGGTTTCCGATCACTGTCAGTGGCAGGGGGCTTCTTCCTGCTTTCCCTTTTGCCTCCCTGCATTGTGCCTACATATGCAAATTAACCGCCATCTTGTTGGCAGTTAACTGCCAATCTTAGTTGGCAGTTAATTTGCATATAGCCCTGATGAGCCAATGAAAAGGGTAGCTCGTACGCCAATTACCATTTTTCTCTTTTATTAGTGTTGATACCTAGTCAAATTCATGGTAGAATGATGGTTGCCAGGGCCTAAGGGGAAGCAGAGAATGTGTAATGGATACAGAATTTTAGTTTTGAAAGATTAAAGGAGTTCTAAAGAATAAACCAACTATTGTACATCCATACTATGGGATGCTACTCAGCAACAAAAAGGAATGAAAATCTATGCAACAACTTGGACAAATATCAAGAAAATTATGCTGAGTGAAAAAAGCTAGTGTCAAAAAGTTACATATTGTATGGTTCCATTTTTGTAATTTTCAAAATGACAAAATTATAAAGATGCCAAAAAGATTAGTGGTTGCCTTGAAGGAAAGGGATGGGAGAAGCTTGTAAACATAAAGAGGTAGGCTAGCCCTGGCTCCTGTGGCTCAGTTGGCTGGAGTGTTGTCCCATGCACAGAAGGGTCTCATGTTCTATTCCAGATCAGGGCACATACCCAGATTGCAGGTTCAATCCTTGGTTGGGGTGCATATGGGAGGCAGCAGATGGATATTTCTCCTCTCTCTCCTCCTCCCTTCTTCTCTCTAGAATCAATTAAAAAAAAAAAAGAGGTAACACAAGGGATCCTTGTGTTGATGAAACAACTCTGTGTCTTGATGGTGGTGGTGATTATGTAAATCTGCTCATCTGATAAAATTGCATAGAACTACACACCCACTAAAGTGCATGTGAAACTGTTGAAATCTGAGTAGGTCTGTGATTTACACCAATGCTATTTTTCTGGTTTTGTTTTACTACAGTTATGTAAGATGTTACCATTGTGGGAAACTGGGTGAAGGGTACAATGAGACCTCTCTGTACTATTTTTACTTCCTGTGGATCTATAATCACTTAAAAATAAGTCATTATGATAATGCAAATCAAAATAACAATGAGATATCATCCTACACCAAGCATGTCAAACTCGAGGCTGGTGGGCCGAATGCCTAAGATGAGGGCGTAGCCTAAAACAAGGCATGCAGCCATGGGCCATGAGTCTGACATGCTTGCTCCACACTCTTAAGATGGCCACTATAAAAAAAAAATCAGAAAGTAGACACTGTCCAGGTAGCTCAGTTGGTTAGAGTGTCATTCCAATATGCCAAGGTCAGGACACACACAAGACTCCAATGAATGCTTAAATAAGTGGAACAACACATTGATGTTTCTCTCTCTCTCCCTGCCCCCTTTCTTCTCTCTCTCTAAAATCAATAAAAAAATTTAATATTTCAAAAAACCAGAAAGTAACAAATGTTGGTGAGGATGTGGCGAACTGGAGCACTTTGTGCATTGCTGTTGGCTATGTAAAACAGTATGGAGGCTCCTAAAAGACTGAAAATAGAATTAACACTTCTGAGTTTATATCCAAAAGAATGGAAAGCAGAATCTTAAAGAGATATTTGCACACCCATGTTCATTGCAACATTTGACAATAGCCAAGAGTGGAAACAACCCAAATATCCATAGACAGATGAATAGATAACACAACATGTCATACACACACACACACACACACACACGCAATATTAGCCTTTAAAAAGAGGGAAATTTTGTCAAATGTATGGATGAACTTTGAAGATACTAGGCTAAGTGAAATAAGCCAGTCACAGAAAAAAAAAAATACTGTATGATTCCACTTATACAAAGTATTTAAAATACTTAAAATCACAAAAACAGAAAGTAGAATGGTGATTATCAGGGGCTGCGGGGAGGGATAAATGGGGAGTTGTGGTTTAGTGGTATAGAGTTTTAGTTTTACAAGATAAAAAAGTTCCAGGGGTCAACAATGTGACTATAGTTAACACATACTGAACTGTACACTTAAAACTGGTAAGATGATTAAGTTTTATATTGTATTTTTTACTACACTAAAAAATTTTTAAGCTGAAGCAAAACAGCAAAATGTTAAGCCTTAATAAAGTTGGGTGGTGGTTTTAAGGTGTTTGTTATATCTCCAACTTCCATTTATATATGTTTGTAATATTTCATAATAAAACATTTTTAAGTAGTTACTTTTAAGTGGACAGATTTCTATAATTTTGAGGCCCAGTATAATGACAATACAGAATTTTGCTCTGTTTTCATTTTGGGCATTCAAAATTAAAGTTTCTAATTCACTGGTAATAAATTAGGAATTAGTCTCATAATTCTGTTGAGATAGACAAATGAGGAAATGACAAACCACAAACTAACTCCATATATTAAATATCAACTGGTAATGTCAAGACAATTGGGAATTTTAACTAGAACCACATTTTTCTCAGATTTTTATTTAAAAACATCTAGTCAAGTAAAGCCATTCAGAATCTCAGAATCAATTCCTTTGTTCCTTTCTAAGGAGCTGCCTAGGCAAAAACTATTTGCCAACTGAGATTAAGTACTGTCTTTTTGCTTTGTTCTTTAGGACCTAAGGCTGTCATAAAGTTGTGTGTCTTTTTCCAGTTGAATAAAAGGGAAAATTGTACTTCACTGAACAAACATTTGAGCACAGTGCCAAATATTGTGCAAGATTACCAAATTCCTGATCTTTGTGTTCTAGTCTTTAATTTGTTAACAAATTACCTTTCACAATTTATCACCAGAAATGATATTACTAAAAGTTTCATTTTTTCAAACATACCACAAAAAACTGCTCTTGGACAGCACATGCCTTTCCTTCTGAAAACATTTCTGTTCTGTTGAGGTTACCAAATGACCCACTTTGGCAAAATATCAAAGCAGGCAGCTGTATGACTAAACTTCTGGCAACGGCTAGAGCTCCCAGCAAAATCACCGTTACCCACCGTGACTCCCCACCCCAGGCCACGCCCCGCCCGAGCCAGCAAGCATGACTCAGGAGAAGCTGCGGGTGGTGAGACCAGCTGACTCACGGCTGGGCTTCCAAACATGAACATTCATGCTGTGCAACATAAACATTTTATCAACTACCTCCTGGCCCAACATGATCTTACAGACATTTCATTCCCATCTCCCGGTTATTAAAATAAGTAGCCCTTACCGAGAGTTAGTGAATTTAAAGTGTTTAGGTGTTAACTCCTACACGTGTCCCTACTGACCTCGTTTCCTAAGGTGGTGCTTAGAAATGTTGTGCTCGAACGACCTTTTCTAAGGGACACCCCGCTAATGGTGTTCACCCGGGAAGGTCGGTACCGCAGGACCCTCTGCAGGTGTATTCACCGCCCCCCCCCCAACCCCTTATGACTCAGGCACCGGAGCCCCACAACCCCGCCCGCCCGCTCCCCGGGCGACCGTCTCTCCGACCAGCGCCCACGCCCGGGGCGCAGCGCGCCAGCCGGTCCCGCGGGTCCACCCCCTTCAGTGCCACTCGCACAAGCAGCACATTAATGGCGGAAACATTCGTCACTTCCTGGTGCACGGATTCCGGTCCCCGAGGAGGGTTTTCGGACCCCTAACCTGCCTTTCCTGTTCCCCAGGGAAACGGCCGGGAGGGACCAGGACGGCGGGGGAGGGGTGCGGGGTCCCGCCGAGGGCGCCCCTCAGGGGGTCTCATCCACAGACGCGGCCCGAACTTCGTGAGGACGGAGCGGAGGAAAGTGGGACGAACGTGTGACGGCTCCAGGGCCGGGGGACAGGGGAACTGACGGGAAAGCGAAAACAAGCCAAACAATGGGGCCGTGTGCAGCCAGCTTGTAACGAACAAGCCATTATCTCCCCAACACTAGAGAAATGATTTTAAAAAACCCTAATGAGAGAACGAAGAGAGGGAGGGGGGGGAGGGGCAGTTTCACCCCTAAGCGGGGGCCAGCGGTGAAGGTGGAGTTCTGGGCGCGTCCCCCGAGTTCCGGGAAGGCCACGCTGTCGGCACCGGGGCCCCGAGGACCACCCGCACCCGACGCCTGCGGAGGCGGCCGAGGCCACAGACCGGAGGGCGTGCACCTCCCCCGTCTGTGCCTCAAGCCGGACGCACAGTTTGCTTGCTTTGCTTTTTCAGTGAAGGCGCAGCTTTAATTGCTTTAATAAACTGGCTTCTCACAACGCATCAAGGCCTCTCGCATAGATTCACTTATATGCGAAGGCAAGGATGGCGCCCGGGGCGGCCCCCTCCCACTGAGGCAGGGGCGGTCCGGGAACCCCTGGCGGCGGTGAGGGGCCGGCAACAAAGGCACCGACTGTAAAGAGGCGCGAGGAAAGCTCCACAAGCAAGAGCAACACTAAGAACTCGCCGGCGTGCGGGCGCGGGTTCCTCAGGCCTCGGGCGGTGGGCTTGCGCTTCACAGCGGACACGGCCCCCGCCCGGCTCCCGAGACTTCCGGGCCAGACGGGGCGGCCTTCCCGGAAAAGCGTCCGCGGAGCCCCCTGCTCCCTCCGCGTAAGGCCGCAGCGCGCCGTTTTCAGGTCTGGTACCCCTCCCCCATCTCCGACCGGAAACGCCCTGCCGTCCCGGAGGCGCGCCTCTGCGGCGCACGCGCACTCAGTCACTTAGCAACGTCGGCTCTCCCTGCCCGGAGCCCAGCAACAGCGGAGCGCCCAGCCCGCAACCAATCACCGCCGGCCTCGTCTTCACCCACCTCACCAATCAGCGCCGGCGCCGCAAGGAAGTTTCCAGAGCTTTCGAGGACGGTTCCCTCAACTCGAATTCATCCGCCTGATAACCTTCCTACTTTTTCCTAAAGGAGGAGAAGGACAGCCTAGAATAGAGAGGAAAAGAATTTTTAAGGCTGCCTCTCCAGATTCTGAGGAGTTTGGGGCCTACTTGGAAGGATCTAACTGCGTCGCGGGAGGTGCGGCCGAGAGAACTATTTTCAGTGGCGCACGGACACGGCGGCTACGTAGGAGTGATTAGTCACAACAGACGTTGCATAAATTTCAGCTCCGCCTAGCCGGAACTTGCAGACGCGCCAGACGTTGTAGGGGCTGTGTCGTTGTTGAGGAGACTCGACGGGTTTGGACTTGCGGTATTTTCGCGCTCGCTAACAGGTATTGGCCCGCAGCCTTCGAGACCTGGCGGGGGCCGGGGTTGGAGGGAGGGCGGTGCCGAGGGAACTGAAGTGAGAGGAAACTGGCCGGGTCTTGGGCTGGGTGCGCCTTGGTGGGGGGAGGGGAGGAGCTGACGCGGCGTCGCGTCGCCGGGCCTTTCCGGAAGGTGGGCCTTGTTTACGTGAAGGGAGCGGGGGCGGTTGGCGCGCGCGGAGAGGGGCCAACAGACGCTTAACCGATGGCGGTTCCATCGTGTCTGTTTCAGAGGGGGAAGGCGGAAAAAAGGTAGTGTGACTTCTGGAAACCTTTTCATTTCGAATCGCAGCACAGATGTCGCTTACCAGCTCCGTTTAAAAGGGAATTTCTATTTTCCGTGTCCTGTGGGTTTTTTTTAAATTTTATTTTAGGTGCTATCCTTAATTTGGGGGAAATTCTGGGGTTAAGGAAGAAAGCTCTGGATGGTAAATTTACAAAGCACTATCGATACTACAGTATAAGTTGAAGCCTTGACTAAATTAAAATTTCGTATTTAGCCCTGGCCGGGTGATTCGGTTGATTGGGAACCCCGTACACCAAAAAAGGATGGTGGGCGCGAGCCCAGGGGTTCGAATGGATGTTTCTCTGCTTTACTCTCTCCCCCCTGCCTTTCTCTCTAAAACAACAAAAAATACACAATTGGGTAATGATTAATATTTTTTTTTTTTGGCCTTTTAAAAGGAGATAATTGCCCTAGCCGGCGGTTAGAACGTCCGCCTGCGGACTGAAGGGTCTCGGGTTCCAATCTGGTCAAGGGGACTAGAGCAAGAACCTCTTGCAGAGTGGATCCCTGCCGGATTGGGGCGCGGGGCGGGAGGCAACAGATGGATGTGTCTGTCTCATAGATGTTCTGTCTCTTCTCCCGCCCTTCCACACTCAAAAAAAAAAATTTTTTTTTTCACTGTGCCACAAAATCTTTTTTGTGGTTAATGCTCACTGAAGGATATTTTTCCTAGTGCTTTTCAGAGAGCGTGGAAGGAGGGGGGAGATCAGTGTATCTTCCTAACCAGGAATCCTCCCTTCGGTGCAGAGGCCAACAGTAACCACTGAGCCGAACCGGCCAGGGCAGGGTTAAATTTTTTTTTTTAAAGGAATGTTGGGTTGAATAACTTGTCTAGTTTCATAAAAATTGGAGGTTTGTGAGAGATGTAGATGGTTTAAGGCATTTGGAAGAAGAGTTAAGTTTTGAAGAATTGATTAGATATAAAACTAATAAATGTAAAGATCCTGAAATGATATACTAACTTCTGCTTTTTGAACTCTGTAGGTCAAAATGCAAATCTTCGTGAAGACCCTGACTGGCAAGACCATCACCCTGGAGGTGGAGCCCAGTGACACCATTGAGAATGTGAAAGCCAAGATCCAGGATAAGGAAGGCATCCCCCCTGACCAGCAGAGGCTCATCTTTGCAGGCAAGCAGCTGGAAGATGGCCGCACTCTTTCTGACTACAACATCCAGAAAGAGTCCACCCTGCACCTGGTCCTGCGTCTGAGGGGCGGTATGCAGATCTTCGTGAAGACCCTGACCGGCAAGACCATCACCCTGGAGGTGGAGCCCAGTGATACCATTGAGAATGTGAAAGCCAAGATCCAGGATAAGGAAGGCATCCCTCCCGACCAGCAGAGGCTCATCTTTGCAGGCAAGCAGCTGGAAGATGGCCGCACTCTTTCTGACTACAACATCCAGAAAGAGTCCACCCTGCACCTGGTCCTGCGTCTGAGGGGCGGTATGCAGATCTTCGTGAAGACCCTGACCGGCAAGACCATCACCCTGGAGGTGGAGCCCAGTGATACCATTGAGAATGTGAAAGCCAAGATCCAGGATAAGGAAGGCATCCCTCCCGACCAGCAGAGGCTCATCTTTGCAGGCAAGCAGCTGGAAGATGGCCGCACTCTTTCTGATTACAACATCCAGAAAGAGTCCACCCTGCACCTGGTCCTGCGTCTGAGGGGTGGTATGCAGATCTTCGTGAAGACCCTGACCGGCAAGACCATCACCCTGGAGGTGGAGCCCAGTGATACCATTGAGAATGTGAAAGCCAAGATCCAGGATAAGGAAGGCATCCCTCCCGACCAGCAGAGGCTCATCTTTGCAGGCAAGCAGCTGGAAGATGGCCGCACTCTTTCTGACTACAACATCCAGAAAGAGTCCACCCTGCACCTGGTCCTCCGTCTGAGGGGTGGCTGTTAATTCTTCAGTTTTGCATTCATAGTGCCAGTGATGGCACTACTCTGCATTCTAGCCATTTGCCCCAATTTAAGTTTAGAAATTACCAGTTCAGTAATAACTGAATCTGTTCAAAATGTTAATAAAAGTTTTGTTGCATGGTAGCATATTTGGTGTCTGTCGTCATGAAATTATGTAGTGATGTGGGGATTCCTAACTGGTTAAAATGGTGTTTAAGGAAGGGATTTAATTTTGAGATTGTCAGTGACCAAAATTAAGTCAGGACTTTGGTAAGCATAGGCTGTGCCAAGGTGTAGGAACTTGGTCTCAGTCTTATAATTACCAGTTAACTGGTGTGTGTTTTTCTTGCTCAGTAGTGTATTGCACTCAGTTGCTTCAGGTAGTGAAATGGAAATCTAATCCTGTCTGTCATATGTGAAGTCAAAAGCCAAGAATCAAGTGGAGCCCTTAAATTTGAAATAAGGGCTGGCTGATGAGAAACATTGCATGAAAGAACTTGTTAAAAAGGTTCTGATCTAAGGCCACTTGCAGACACTGGTGTTTTAGGCAGCAAATGAAGGTGGGTCCTAACAACAATAAATCTTAATGACTAATAGCTCTACATTATTATAAGGAGAAAGGTAAGATTGCAACAGCAAATGAAATTTTCTAATTTGGGACTTGATAAAAGTCTTCATTATTTAAAGCTAACGCAAGCAGTTCTTACACTGCCATACCAATAACACTAGGCAGTATATTTCTCATACCAAGAAGAGAATTTTTTAAAATACATTTTATTGATTTTTTTTTTTTAACAGAGAGGAAGGGAGAGGGATAGAGAGAAACATGAGAGAGAGACATCTATCAGATGCCTCCTGCACACTCCCTACTGGGGATGTGCCTACAATCAAGGTATATGCCCTTGACTGGAATCAACCTGGGACCCTTCAGTCCCCAGGACGACTCTATCCACTGAGCCAAACTGGTTAGGGCCGGAAAGAGTATTTTGAGGGAATAAGAATCTTTGGATTCTTACAGTGCTTTTTTAGGTTCTCAACCTCTTTCCCCTTTACAAACAATTCCCTGTAGTGTAACCAGTGATATGGTGGTTTCTCAACTTGGAACAAAATTGAATGGTGTGTGTGGGGGTGATGGGGAGGTGTCCAGAGGTGCATTGTTGAAATACAGAAAGCCACGCATCAGGCCTAGAAATACACCTTGGTAGTCCAGGTGTACCTCACTCAGAATGACTTGGGGCTTAATTTTAGGAATTCTACCTTAGCAACAAACATTTTGAGCATAAAAATTTTGGAGTACTTAACTGCACTTACATATCAAACCCTTGGGAGTGGTAATGATAAAATCAAGCCTTTAAAAAAAGCCTGCCAGCCTGGCTGATGTGGCTCGCTGGTTGAGCATCAACTCATGAATCAATAGGAACCCGGGTTAGTTCCCTGCCAGGGCACATACCCAGGTTGCAAGAGGCAGCTGATCAATGTCTCTCCCATTGATGTTTCTATCCCTCTTAAAAATACATTTTCGTTGATTTCGGAGAGGAAGGGGGTGAGAAAGGTGAATGATGAATCATTGATTAGCTGCCTCCTGCATGCCCCCTACTGGGGATTGAGCCGCAAACATCCCCGCACCCCCCCTCCACACACACCACACACACACACACACACACACATATGCCCTTGACCGGAATCAAACCTGGGACCCTTTGGTCTGCAGGTTGGTGCTCTATCCATTGAGCCAAACAGCTAGGGCAGAACTTTTTTTTTTTTTAAACCTTCCTTAGATTTGAGGAAGTTGACCTCTAGTCCCATTGATCATTACATTACACAGTTGGTTAACTTGCTGAATGCTTAGTTCCTGTTAGGGGGGGACCAAGGATTGGAATCCAAGTAAGTATCCTGTCAACTCAAGACAGCTCATGAAGTCCATGAAATTACATTGGGTTTCTTCCCCTTCAGAATGTCCAAACTAGTGCTTTTATTAAGCAGGTTTTTTGCTGAATATGCAATAAAATAATTGGAGAAACTGACCTTTGGATAGTAAAGCTGGATTTGGGGTTTTTTTTATAATTTTTTTACAGAGAGGAAGGGAGAGGGATAGAGAGAAACATCCATGAGAGAGAAACATCGGTCAGCTGCCTCCTGCACACCCCCTACTGGGGATACAACCAAGGTACATGCCCTTGACCAGAATCGAACCTGGGACTTTCAGTCCACAGGCCGACGCTCTAGCCCAGGGGTGGGCAAACTTTTTGACTCCAGGGCCACAATGGGTTCTTAAACTAGACCGGAGGGCTGGAACAAAAGCATGGATGGAGTGTTTGTGTGAACTAATATAAATTCAAAGTAAACGTCATTACATAAAAGGGTATGGTCTTTTTTTTTTTTTTTTTTAGTTTTATTCATTTCAAATGGGCCGGATCCGGCCCACGGGCCGTAGTTTGCCCACGGCTGTTCTAGCCACTGAGCCAAATTGGTCAGGGCTAAAGCTGGATTTTTTTTCTATTTTTTATATTGATTTTTTACAGAGAGGAAGGGAGAGGGATAGAGAGTCAGAAACATCGATGAAAGACACTGATCAGCTGCCTCCTGCACACGCCCCACTGTTGATGTGCCTGCAACCAAGGTACATGCCCTTGACCGGGATCGAACCTGGGACCCTTGAGTCAGCAGGCGGACGCTCTATCCACTGAGCCAAACCGGTTAGGGCTAAAGCTGGATTTTTAAAGATTGTTCTTCCCCTGGCTGGTGTGGCTGACCTATTGTCCCTTACACTGAAAGGTCACAGGTTCGCTTAGTTCCCAGTCAGGATATGTACAGAAGGCAATGGATTGATGTTTCCCTATCACAGTGTTTCTTCTAAAGGTTCATGTTTAAAAAAATGGTCTTGCCGAAACCGGTTTGGCTCAGTGGATAGAGCGTCGGCCTGTGGACTCAAGGGTCCCAGGTTCGATTCCGGTCAAGGGCATGTACCTGGGTTGCGGGCACATCCCCAGTAGGAGATGTGCAGGAGGCAGCTGATCGATGTTTCTCTCTCTTCAATGTTTCTAACTCTCTCCCTTCCTCTCTGTAAGAAAATCAATAAAATATGTTAAAAATAATAATTAAAAAGGTCTTTTTCACATTTTTGTTAACACTAATAAAAGCCTTGATTAATAAACTTGAAAAATAGGCCCTGGCTGGGCAGCTCAGTTGGTTATAGCATATATACCAAGGTTTCCGGTTTGATTCCTGGTCACATACAAGAATCAATGAATACATGAGTGGAACAACAGATCGATATTTCCAAAATAAAAATAAGTGGTTGAGCATTGACCCATGAACCAGGAGGTCACAGTTCAGGGCATGTGCCTGGGTTTCGGGCTCGATCCCTGGTGTGAGGTAAATGGGGGGGGGGGGGGCGGGCGGTGGGAGGAGGCAGCCGATCAATGATTCTCATTGATGTTTCTATCCTCTGAAATCAAATACATATACATTAAACACACACACACACACACACTGAAGGGTCTCAGTTTCGGTTACTGGTCAAGGACACATACCTGGATGGCAAGTTTAATCCCGGCCCTGTAACCGGTGTGTGCTGGAGGCAGCAAACGGATGTGTCTCCCTTCCCCCTCCCTCTCCCACTCTAAAAAACAATGGAAAAAAGGATCCTCACATGAGGATTAACAAAAAATCTATACTAATAAAAGGGTAATATGCTCATTAGACCAGGTCAACCTGCCATTTTCTGGATGTCCTATTCCCTTCTGGACAAAGCCATGGTGGTGGAGGCTGAGGAGAGGCAGTTAGGGGTGAGATCAGACTGGCAGTGGAGGGCAGTTGGGGGCCTAAACCGGCAGTCGGACATCCTCCAAGGGGGTCCCGGATTTGGGAGGATGCAGGCCAGGCTGAGGACACCCCACCCCTCCACTGGGCCTCTAGTATATAAATAAAAATATAGAGAATAAATGCATTTCACTGAATAGCATTTGGTTTGGGCAAATAGGACTTACACAATTGTGATTTCTACCAAATTTTCACTACTACTTGACATGCTAATGCAGTGGTTCTCAACTTTGGCTGCACATCCTCTGGAAATTCTGTTTCTTTGTTACCAATGTTGTGGCCTCACCCCATAACAAAGAAACAGAATTTCCGGAGGCTGAGGCCCAGAAATCAGGATTTTAAAAAGATTCCAAGGTTGAGAACCACTGTGCTAATGGGTCTTGTGAAAAAGGGTTTCAGCTGTTCCTGTCTCTTAAGCCTCGGGATCTCTTCCATAGGAATCCCCAAAGGTATTCATGGGTCTTAGCCAATTCACTCTACACACAATTGAAATTTGAGCAAGGAAAAGGCTCTCCCTGTGTCTCAACCATCCCCAATTATAATCTTCATTGCCTACCTTCTACTTACGAATTCATTAATATGTTCTATTTTTTTTTATTGCTTAAAGTATTACAAAGAGTATTTCTTCTTTTTTTTTTTTTTTAATATATTCCATTGATTCCTTACAGAGAGGAAGGGAGAGAGATAGATAGTCAGAAACATCGATGAGAGAGAAACATCGATCAGCTGCCTCCTGCACATCTCCCACTGGGGATATGCCCGCAACCAAGGTACATGCCCTTGACCGGAATCGAACCTGGGACCTTTCAGTCCGCAGGCCGACGCTCTATCCACTGAGCCAAACCGGTTTTGGCTACAAAGAGTATTTCATATGTCTCCTTTTTTTTCCCCCCGCCCTTGATAATCCCCTGGCCTCCCCTACCCCCCAGTGTCTTATGTCCACTGGTTATGCTTATATGCATGCATACAAGTCCTTCGGTTGATCTCTTACCCCCCCTCCCCTCCCCGGCCTTCCTGCTGTAGTTTGACAGTCTGTTCGAGGCAGCTATTTTTTTTATGAACTTTCCTGAAAGGTGCCGGTGTGCTAAGTTGTGTTAAAAGAATGCTTGCTTGGCATGCTGAAAGCAAGACCCGGCAGCTTGATGCCACTCCAAGATAAAGTTTTTGCTAGTTCTTAGTGAAATGAAAAAATAAATGAGAACAGTACAGTGAATTATACATAAATTATGAAGTCCATTCAATTTAAAAGATTATACACCCTTTGTATAAAAGTGTTGCAGTATAATAAAATGATTCGGAGTGTGGCTCTGGAGACACGACTACTTGAGTTTAAATCTGGCTCCACTTACTGGCTTGTAACCATGAACACACAAAAGAGTGGGCCCTGTTTAACATTGGTTCCTTCAGGAAGATAAAGAGGGTTTAGGGAGATGTATTTAAACTA
Organism: Myotis daubentonii; assembly: GCF_963259705.1. Classification (NCBI taxonomy): domain Eukaryota; kingdom Metazoa; phylum Chordata; class Mammalia; order Chiroptera; family Vespertilionidae; genus Myotis; species Myotis daubentonii. Next base: position 5,797,637 of record NC_081855.1, read on the forward strand.
TATTCTAGATATTTTCTTATGTGCAACCCATAGGCTTCCAGGAGGCCTGAAGTCATTTGCAACATACCCTCAGTATTGTTCACAACATGCATCCCCTGAAGTCAGATTATGCTCCCAAATTGGGTCGAGTTCCTGATTTATTATGCACAAGTCTCTGATTCATTCTCTGTGCATCTCCCAGGGCCTCCGGAAACTACATCTCATGAGACTTCCTGAACCTCAAGAGCCTTCATTGTAATTACACTTTGCTCATTCCTTAAATAATCTGAAAGGGCAAGTCATGGCTCCCTTTTAATTAGGCTCAGCAGACTCCAAGCTAAGACATGCTGATTTCTGGGAAAGTATATTGCACTCAGTGCAACAATAGTAACCGGGAAGTAAGTTTTGGGATTTTACTTTTTTTCATACTTTCTTGATTCCATTCTAACTTTAGTCGTCCCCCCCCCCCTTTTAAAGGTAATTATTATTATTTTGTTGTTGTTGTCAGAAATTGAGTGGTAAAGTTTGCTTCTCATCTAGTAGGTATCAGCCAACCCCTATAATTTGTTCTAGCACCTACTTGTCTGACCACACAACGCCTACCACAACTCCTCTTAAGGAATACCTTTACTTTCAGAAATTTCTAATATCAATGTTTCCCAAACTTTGTCCTCCAAACATAATCACTGTAAAAAGGATGTTGTGGTCACAAGGGCTCAGGAAGCTAATACCTCCCTCCTGGAGACTTATGATATGCACTACTATATTAAAGGCTCCAAGAAGTTTTGCCTTCAAAGATTTTGTTTAATGTTGTTTAACCCACTGATTTTCTTTCTTCTTCTTTTATTTTTTAACATATTTTTATTGATTTCAGAAAGAAAGGGAGAGAGAGAGATAGAAACATCAATGATAAGAGAGAATCATTGATTGGCTGCTTCCCGCACATTCCACACTGGGGATGGAGCCCACAACCAGGGCATGTACCCTGACCAGGAATCAAACAGTGACCTCCTGGTTCATAGGTCAACCACTGAGCCATGCTGGCCAGGCTAACCCAGTGTTTTTCAATTTCATTTTTTATTTAACCTTTTCTGTGAATGTCCCTCACATTTTGAGAAACACTGTTCCAGCCATGACCTCTCCCATCTCCCTGTCTAGCACTGTGGATTGCACATGGTTCCAGGCCTCCTACAGTGCAAACTGTCTCACAACTGTAAACCTACTTTTTTTTCCCCCACCCTGTATTTCATAGTATAGATATCTCACACTTTACCTATCTTGCTGATGAATAGGTAGAATGTTTTAAATTTTTCACTGTTAAAATAATGCTGTAAATTCTCTTATTGCTGTATCAAAGAATATGGAATTTTACAATTTGATTACTACAAAATTGCCTTTCAAAAAGATTGTACCACACACAGTGGAATATTATTCAGCTTTAAAAAGAAAGGAAATTCTGACACATGCTACAACATGGATGAACCTGGGAGATATGATGCTAAGTGGAATGAGCAACTCACAAAAGGACAAATACTATATGATTTCACTTATATTAAGTATAGAGAATAATCAAATTTATAGAGACAGAAAGTAGAATGGAGTTGCCAGAGTCTAGGGGAGGGGGAATAGGAAGTTGGTGTTTAATACATAAGGAAAATTAAAAAAAAAAATACATAAGGAGTTTTAGTTTGGGATGATGGAAAAGTTCTGGAGATTATAGTAGTGATGATTACATAACAATGTGAATGTCCTAATGACACTGAACTGTACACTTAAAAATGTTTAAAATGGCTCTTGCCAGTGTTTCTCAGTGTTTAGAGCATCAGCCCATGTACCAAAGGGTTGTGGGTTCGATTCAGGTCAAGGGCAGGTACCTGGGTTGCAGGTTCGATTCCTGGCCCCAGTAGGAGCACATGCAAGAGGCAACAAATTGATGTCTCTCATATTGATGTTTCTCTCTATCTCTTTTTCTCTCTCTCTGATCTTCCCTCCCTCCCTTCCTCTCTTTAAAAATCAATGAAAAAAATATCCTTGGGTGAGGATTAACACCAACAAAAGTTAAAATGGTAAATTTTATATTATGTATCTTATACTACAATAATTTTTTTAAAACTATGCCAACATAAATTTCCATCAGTATGGCCTACGAGTACCTAGCCTTTCATACCCTCATTAATATACATTATGAATCATTTCAATTTTGGATAATTTGAAGAGCAAAATTTTTTTTAAAGATTAATTTTAGGGACAGAGAGAAGGAGAGAAGGAAGAAGGGAAGGAGGGATGGAGGGAGGGAAAGAGAGATTGATTTGTTGTTCCACTTATTTATTTATTCACTAGAGGCCCAATGCACGAAATTCATGCACGGGGGTGGGGGTCCTCAGCCCGGCCTGCACCCTCTCCAATCCCAGGACCACGGGGCGTGCGGCTTGTCCCTCCCAGGCTGGACCACAGGCGCAGGTGCAGCCGCTGGTGCCCAGAACCGCAGGGCAGGCAGCTTGTCCCTCTCCTGGGCCGCAGCCCGGGTGGTCCTCATTCCTCTCTCCCCAGTGTTGTCTGAGCAGTTCTGGAGCAAGGGCATGAGGATGTGATGACCATTTGCATATTAGCTCTTTATTATATAGGATTGGTTGATTCTTGTATGTGTCCTGACCAAGGATGGAACCCACAACCTTGGCATATTGGAATGATGCTCTAACCAACTGAGTACCTGGTCAGGGGACACCTTATTGTTTTAATTTGCATGTTTCTGATTAACCTTATGAGATTAAGCACTATTTGTGTTTTTTTACATTAATTTGTATTGAGAATTACCTTTTCACACCTTTGCCCTTTTTATTATTAATTTGTAGGACCTCTTCATATTTTTTAAAAAGTAATAACTTATCTGTTATAATTGTGATAAATAGTGTCTTTGAGATTATTATCTCACTGTTTGTTTATGGTATCTTTTGTCAAAACAGAAGTTTTGAAACTGAAAGAGAATCTGGCAATCTTTTTCTGTATTACTTCTGGGCCCCCAAAATAAGTAAAAGTGTAAGGCTGTTGATAACTACAACACATTTTTTTAAGAAACAGAATCGCCGAAACCGGTTTGGCTCAGTGGATAGAGCGTCGGTCTGCGGACTGAAGGGTCCCAGGTTCGATTCCGGTCGGGGGCATGTGCCTGGGTTGCGGGCACATCCCCAGTGGGAGGTGTGCAGGAGGCAGCTGATCGATGTTTCTCTCTCATCGATGTTTCTGACTCTCTATCTCTCTCCCTTCTTCTCTGTGAAAAATCAATAAAATATATTAAAAAAAAAAAAAGAAACAGAATCATCAATGTTTCTACACCCCTCTGGGTGAAGAGTGTTCCAGGAAGAGAAACATGCCCCCACATGACTCCCAGGTCATAATAGCATTCTTCCCCACAGGGATCAACAAACCAATGACAGACACTCTTTTTTTCTTCTTTTTTTTTTCTCCTTAGAGAGGAAGGGAGAGGGAGAGAGAGAAACATCAATGATGAGAATCATTGATCAGCTGCCTCCTGCCAATCGAGCCTGCAACCCGGGTATGTGCCCTTGACCAGAATTGAACTCAGGACCCTTCAGTCTGCAGGCCGATGCTCTATCCACTGAGCCAAACCAGCCAGGGTGGTAGAGACTCTTTAAAGCCGTTAATTATCTAGTGATTAATGCATGGATTTTCAACTGGTGTGCTGCAAGAGGCACATTAGTGTGCTGCAAGAATTTTTAAAACATACAATACCTGACTATTTAGTCCAGGGCACTGACCTCTTTTCTCTTAGATTGTCAAACAAAAAAAATGACAATAGCCAACACATAGCCATTCGGTATGAACAATTCAAAATTATACCTATTTTTTGTTAGATCAGCAAAAAATATAATATAGTTTTTGGTGTGCCACAGAATTTTAATAATTAGTTTATGTGTGCCATGAGATGGAAAACATTGGAAATCGCTGGGTTATTGTAATGCCTATCTTAACTCCAGTGTCAATAGTGGCCTTGACAAATGCCTTTCATATCACATAACTACTTTGCCAAGCATACTGAACACTATTATCGTTGTTTTCTGTCACTCAGATGATAACCCCATGCTTCTTTTTGTATTTTTAAATATGTTTGCCTTGTTTAGAATTACTAGTAGCTTATTTTATTTGTTTACTTACTTAATTACTTATTTACTTCAGAGAGAGTGGAAGGGAGGGGACAGACAGAGAGAAATATCGATGTGAGAGAGACACATCGATTGGTTGCCTCCTGCAGGAGCCCTGACTAGGGCCTGAGCCGAGGAGGAGCCTGCAACTGAGGCATGTGCCCTTGACCGGAATTGAACCTGGGACCCTTTGGTCTGCAGGCTGACCTCTATTCACTGAGCCAAACTGACTAGGGCAACTTTTATTTTTTTTACATGGAAATAGCTTAATTCATATGTTTTATCTTGTTAAATGAACAATACAACACAGCTTCATAATTTTTTAAAAATTCAGATAAGCTAGAATGGAAAAAAGAAGAAAATAAAATAACCTGAATAAATTACCTGAATTTCTACCAACTAGAGGTGACTATTGGTAACATACATTTTTTTTAACGTACATTTTTTAAAAAGGGGCTCACATAATGTTTTATATCCTGCTTTTTCTACTTACTATGCATAGATATTATTTTGTTAATAATTATAAATCTTCATTTAAAGAGCTGCACAACATTCTATTGTATGTATCATAATTTATTTAATCCATATGGATGGCACATTTGTAGGCAACTACTTGGTCAACACCTTATGAATTCATTTTTTCACATTTTTGTCAAAAGATAAATAGCAAACTGGAAAAAATATTTACAACATATATAAGGGCTAATTTCTTTAATGTATAAGGAGTTTCCACAATATATATAAGAAACAGATTAGTAATCCAATAGAAAAATAGGCAAAGAATAAGAACAGACAATTCAGAAACTGGACTGTCTGGCATCAGTCGGAACTCGAGGGCAGCTTTCTCTCGGGGTTGGGGGGGGGGTGCTTGCAGCGATTGCCGGGACACTGAGAAGCAAGGCCTCTGAGGGCAGGACTGAGAGCAGCCATAACTGCTCGCTCCGCCCTGTTGATCCCCTGGGACCCCGCCCCACCCAAGCCTTGCACTGAGGCTTTTGCATATGAAAGGCCTGGCCCTTTGCAATCTGATAATTACCTAACAAACTGCAGCTGGCCCAAGGCCCCAGGGCAACTTGCATTGCATCACAGCTGGCTCCTGCTGGATAGCCTCAGGCAGAGGTTAGATTAGCACCTCCTTAGAGATCCAGGAGCCAGTGTGCCCGGTGGTCAGAGTGGGACCATCCAGATTGCAGCTCCTTGGATTCATAAAGGACACACTCAGGGGGCAGACTCAGTGAGCACCAAAGCCCCATTGAAGCAAGTCTTGCCCTGAGGGGTGTCTCCAGCACAGTTCTCCCACTACAGACACAGCTGATTCTCACAGCCAATTGGCCTGGAGGTCAATCTCTCCCAGTGATACCTACAACAATCAAGGCTTAACTACAACAAGACTGTGCACAAAGCCCACAAGGGGGTGCACCAAGAGTGTCCACCTCAGGTAATTGGGGAGGCTGAGCCACTGGGCCCTATAGGACACCTAGTACAGAAAGCCACTCTATCGACACAACGAAGCATAAAAAAATGCGGAGCCAAAGAAACAGGACACAAATGACAGAAATGGAGGAAAGCAAACTACTGGATATAGAGTTCAAAACCACACTTTTAAGGGTTTTCAAGAATTTTCTAGAAACCGCCCATAAACTTAATGAGACCCTCAAGAAATCTAAAGAGACCCTCGAGGTTGTGATAAAGGACCAACTAGAAATTAAGCATACACTGACTGAAATAAAGAATATTATACAGACTCCCAACAGCAGACTAGAGGATCACAAGAATCAAGTCAAAGATTTGAAATACGAAGAAGCAAAAAACATCCAACCGGAAAAGCAAAATGAAAAAAGAATCAAAAAATATGAAGATAGTGTAAGGAGCCTCTGGGACAGCTTCAAGCGTACCAACATCTGAATTATAGGGGTGCCAGAAGAAGAGAGAGAGCAAGATATTGAAAACCTATTTGAAGAAATAATGACAGAAAACTTCCCCTACCTGGTGAAAGAAACAGACTTACAAGTCCAGGAAGCACAGAGAACCCCAAACAAAAGGAATCCAAAGAGGACCACACCAAGACACATCATCATTAAAATGCCAAGAGCAAAAGACAAAGAGAGAATCTTAAAAGCAGCAAGAGAAAGAAAGTCAGTTACCTACAAGGGAGTACCCATACGACTGTCAGCTGATTTCTCAACAGAAACTTTGCAGGCCAGAAGGGAGTGGCAAGAAATATTCAAAGTGATGAATGCCAAGAACCTACACCCAAGATTACTTTATCCAGCAAAGCTATCATTCAGAATTGAAGGTCAGATAAAGAGCTTCACAGATAAGGAAAAGCTAAAGGAGTTCATCACCACCAAACCAGTATTATATGAAATGCTGAAAGGTATCCTTTAAGAAGAGGAAGAAGAAGAAAAAAGTAAAGATACAAATTATGAACAACAAATACACATCTATCAACAAGTAAATTTAAAAATCAAATGAATAAATAATCTGATGAACAGAATAAACTGGTGATTATAATAGAATCAGGGACATAGAAAGGGAGTGGACTGACTATTCTTGGGGGGGGAAGGGGTGTGGGGGGTGCGGGAAGAGACTGAACAAAAATCGTGCACCTATGGATGAGGACAGTGGGGAGGGTGGTGAGGGCGGGGGGTGGGGTGGGAAATGGGTGGAGGGGAGCTATGGGGGGAAAAAGAGGAACAAATGTAATAATCTGAACAATAAAGATTTAATTTTTAAAAAAAGAACAGACAATTCACAGAAAACTAAGTGGTTCTTCAACATATGAAAAGATGTGCAGCTTTACTTGCAGTAAGAAAAATGACTAGTAATATATGAAATAGCATTTAAAAATATCTTCCAGATTAAAAAAGATAAAACAGGATTGCTAGTACACTATTTCCAAGAGAGTAGAGAAATACATCCGTATGCATTGTTGTTCGGCGTAAACTGGTAAAACCTCTTTGGAGTATAGTTGGTAAGTACCTATGAAAATGTGAAATGTACATACCCTTTGACCCAGCAATTCCACTGCTAAAAATTTTTCAGATGTTCTCACAGATGTGAAGGAAGAAGCATGGACACAGATGTACACTGCTGTATTGTTAACAGTAGCAATGCACTGAAAACAACATAAATATGAATAGCAGTATGTGTTAACACCTGCGTGGAAAGGGGATTATTTATATGTTGATGATTTTGCATACATGTATGTGGCGAAGCATGGGACTTGGTTGTGAAGTCTGTAAGGAGGATTCTCCAGAAGGTCAGGGGCCTCTGGGGGGAACTTGCCAAGGCAGCAGCCCCTACCTTGACCTTTCCAAATAAGTGCGATCCCCTGGGTGTTTTTGCTGGAATCTCTATGTTTAGCCTTTAAGACGCGACCTTGTAGAAGCATATACTTTCTCAAGGATACCTGCCCTGCTGATTGTATCTAGAGGTTAATTTTAGTTCAAGTTGTTGTTACAATAAAAGCCTAAGGAGGCAGGCTATTGAGGCTGTCTTTGGTGCCTATTGCCAACCACCCTCTTAGCCTCTCTTTCATGGAAACATGTGTCAGAGTAATCTATTCATCCATCGCTCAGGGTCTGATGGTCAGCACATGTAGGATAATTCTAGAAGAATACATAGAAATTGCTAATGCTGTTCTTCAGATATGTTTTAATACAAAAGAAAGGAAAAAGAACTTGCTAACAGCGGTTGGTTCCAGAAAGAAAATATCTTTCGAACAGTTTGAATTTTCATCATGGGCCAATATTATCCACTAAAAAAAATAAATAATTAATAAAAAGTCACATTTATTTGATGAGTCAGGTTTAGCATCCTTTCTTTTCTGCTGTGAACTGTCCCTTCATATCTTCAGTTTTTAAAATTTTTGTTCAGCTGTCTTCCTTATTGGTTTGCTAAGAACATTTACTCTTTGCTGCAGACCCTGCAATTCTGTTTAGTGATTAAATTTAGAGTTTCAGGAATTTCCCTATCATTATGAGGCATTAAGACAGTTTGCCAGGGGAGAACCAAGATGGCGGCATAGGTTAACGCCGGAGTTTGCTGCTTTGAACAACTACTTCAAAAGTGAAACCAAAACACGGAACGGACATCACCCAGAAACACAGGAACGCTGGCTGAGTGGAAGTCCTACAACTAGGAGGAAAGAGAAACGCATACGGACACTCAGAGGAGGCGCAGTGCTGAAGTCAAATTCTGAGGTGCGGAGTGCGCGGAGCGGGCTGGCGGCGGAGGGCACGGTTGTTGTTTTCAATCGGGAGGGAGTCGCAGACTCTGAGCTCCAGATCCGGGCGAGTCTTTAGGGACCCAGACTCAGGCGGGAGAAGCGGGACTGTCTGGCTTCGGTCAGAGCGAGTGCAGCTTTCTCTCCGAGCTTTGCAGCGGGTGCTGGGACTCAGAGAGGCAGAGCCCCTTGGGACAGGACTGAGAGCCGCCATAACTGCTCTCTCCGGCCCACCCTGTTGATCCTGTGCGACCCGCCCTGCCCAAGCCCTGCACAGAGGCATTTGCCGGATAGCCTCAGGCAAAGGCTAGATTAGCACCTCCCTAGAGGACAGAAGTTCTCTCACCGCTGACACAGCTGAATCTCATAGCCACTTGGCCTGGAGGTCAAACCCTCCCTGGAATTAGCTACAGCAATCAAGATTTATCTATAAGACTGCGAACAAAGACCACTAGGGGGTGCACCAAGGAAGCATAACAAAATGCGGAGACAAAGAAACAGGACAAAATTGTCAATGGAAGAAATAGAGTTCAGAACCACACTTTTAAGGTCTCTCAAGAACTGTTTAGAAGCTGCCGATAAACTTAATGAGATCTACACGAAAACTAATAAGACCCTCGATCTTATATTGGGGAACCAACTAGAAATTAAGCACACACGGACTGAAATAACGAATATTATACAGACGCCCGACAGCAGACCAGAGGAGCGCAAGAATCAAGTCAATGATTTGAAATGCGAGGAAGCAAAAAACATCCAACCGGAAAAGCAAAATGAAAAAAGAATCCAAAAATGCGAGGATAGTGTAAGGAGCCTCTGGGACAGCTTCAAGCGTACCAACATCAGAATTATAGGGGTGCCAGAAGATGAGAGAGAGCAAGATATTGAAAACCTATTTGAAGAAATAATGACAGAAAACTTCCCCCACCTGGTGAAAGAAATGGACTTACAGGTCCAAGAAGCGCGGAGAACCCCAAACAAAAGGAATCCAAAGAGGACCACACCAAGACACATCATAATTAAAATGCCAAGAGCAAAAGATAAAGAGAGAATCTTAAAAACAGCAAGAGAAAGAAACTCAGTTACCTACAAGGGAATACCCATACGACTGTCAGCTGATTTCTCAACAGAAACTTTGCAGGCCAGAAGGGAGTGGCAAGAAATATTCAAAGTGATGAATACCAAGAACCTACAACCAAGATTACTTTATCCAGCAAAGCTATCATTCAGAATTGAAGGTCAGAAAAAGAGCTTCACAGATAAGGAAAAGCTAAAGGAGTTCATCACCACCAAACCAGGATTATATGAAATGCTGAAAGGTATCCTTTAAGAAGAGGAAGAGGAAGAAAAAGGTAAAGATACAAATTATGAACAACAAATATGCATCTATCAACAAGTGAATCTAAGAATCAAGTGAATAAATAATCTGATGAACAGAATGAACTGTTGATTATAATAGAATCAGGGACATAGAAAGGGAATGGACTGACTATTCTTGGGGGGGAAAGGGGTGTGGGAGATGTGGGAAGAGACTGGACAAAAATCGTGTACCTATGGATGAGGACAGTGGGTGGGGAGTGAGGGCGGAGGGTGGGGCGGGAACTGGGAGGAGGGGAGTTATGGGGGGAAAAAAAAGGAACAAATGTAATAATCTGAACAATAAAGATTTAATTAAAAAAAAAAAAAAAAAAAGACAGTTTGCCAGAACCCCAATGACACAAGCCCATCTTTTTACACGGCTTTCCATCCACACCGGTGAATATTTGTGGAATTAGCTGTCGTTTATGAGCTCCACGAGTGGCCCAGGAGCTGCACCTTCCTTCCTGCTCCTACACGGGAGCGAGGGGCTAGGCTCCAGGTCAACAGCTGACGTCAGAGGAACCGGACGGAAGGGGAGGCTCAGCAGAGCCAGGCGTCCATCCGCCTTGGTCCCACTCACCCGGAGATGGATGGGCGCTTGCTGATGGGAGACAGGGGCTAACTTCTGGATCAGTGGCTCTGCCGGCAGACAGAGCACAGGGGCCCGCCCTCCACTTCCTCAGCATGCGGCCCACACCTCCCAAACACTGGCCTTGGCGAATGCAGGTAACGCTCCCAATTTCCAGAACTGCTCTGTTCACCCCGAGTCAGAGTGTTAAGTAGTGACCACTGCATCCAGCAGAGGGGATGCGCTAGCGTTTGGGGGAGAAGAAGGCCTTTGGGACTTATCAGAGGCCTTACTTCTAAGGCTAAATACGCTCTTGCGACCTTTCAACAAGCGGAGCTTTCACCCCTTACTTGGTCGGGTTAGCTGGAAGCTTCCAGCACCTTCTGCTTGCCTCAGCTTCCTGTGAAGCAGCAGCCCAGTCCCTCCCACCCCTGTGAAAGCTGTTTTTCTGAGCATCAGGCCTGCGTGTAATCGTATTTATTTATTTATTTTTACTGTTTTCTGCGAATGAAGCTGCGACCATTAGTATAGCGCATAAGAGATAACACGGCTCACTGTATACCAGAAAGCAGGTCAATGAAATGTGCACTGGAATTGCCTTCAGAGGCTAAAATGGCCTTCTCTCGTTTGCAGCCAGACGCTCTGATGGCCTTTTAGGTAATCCTCCTCCCCCTCCTGCCCTGAGCCTTTCCTGGAAGCAGGTTGGCAACGTTTGCTGGAACAATATGGCTCCTTGCCCCCACGGCGGCCAAGACCTAGAGAAAGGAGCAGGCCCTGAGGGCCCTGAAAGCGTGATGAGGGGCGCCTAGACAAACAGAGCCTCCAGAGACAAGAAGGAAGAGGTTAAGGGGGCAAAAGTGGGGGCGGGAGGAGCCTGCACAGCAGCCTCTCGTCCTCTGCTCCTCCGGCCTCAGCCTCCCCGGAGCTGCTGGTGCCTCTGCTGTCGCAGACGCCTCTGCGCAGAACCCCCAGAACGCAGGTGGAGGCTGCTCTGGCTTCCAGTAATGTCTGATGACTCACTCTGCGTAGCTGCTCCCCTGCAGACTGACTGCAGCCGCTTAAAATAGTTCACTGGTTTCCCTCTCGGCTCTGGCCTCTGCACTCCTGTTCCCGGCAGGAGCCTTACATCCTGGCTCCAAGCTCCTGCCCTGGGCTCAGGGGAGCAGCGCCTCAAGTGGGTAGTCTAACATGGAAATGTATACTGACCCAAGGCACCTGTGCCTAAAGACATCCCACAAAGTAAATGCAACATCTGCGCAGGCTCTTGGGTGGCCCCAAACCACAGAACGTAAGGGAGACAAGGGTGGAAACCCAAACTTTCTGTGGGGCATGGTTGGGGAACACCCAGAAATAGGCGAATTTCACCCCTTCCGTGTGGAAAAGGTGAAGCCAAAAAGTGTTGTGTGAATTCAGGCCCAAAGCATCTCCTCAGTGTCAGGTCGCCCAAGGAGGAACGAACCGGCGTGTGCACGAGGCCAGAGTGGTGAGGGGTTACGAATTGATTCCATCTTCGATCTTCGACTGTCCGCCCGCCAGGTGGCTGAGCCTGGATGGGGTTGGCGGTTTCTACCAGGGACGGAGTTGGCGGTTTCTAAAGGGCGTCGGATGGCTTTGTCTCGGTGGACAAGTCTCTGCGCAGGTCCGTAGAGGAGATAATGGAATGTGGTCTCAGCAAGTGTGGTCTCAGCAAAAGGGAATGTCCATAGTGAAATGGCCTGAAGGTCCGTTCCCGGGGGAGGGGGCATCGATTCAGTTATTTGATCAGACCTAACACTAAGGAAATAAGTATGTTCTTAAGCCCTAGAGCCTTAAATATTTGTGAAATAAAAGTGGTTTTTCTTACCCTGTGCCAATCGCTAAGGCTACCCAGACAAATATACTCAATCCTCGGGTAGAAACAGGGAAGTAAACAGGCACTTGCAATGTGGGTGACAAATACAATGATAGTCAAGGTCGAACAAGATGCTGAGTCAGCACATCTGCTGGGCGGGAGGGGCGTGCTGTTTTGAACTGGAAGATAAGATGGAGGAGTGGGCCTCTAGTCTTGCTTCCCCACCCATTGCCTTGGACATGGTGCCTACCTCCACCTCTGCAATGACTCAGGGCTCTGCTCCAGGCACACTTGGCATCAAATCAGGGCATCCAGGCTGCCTGTGCTTGGGAGATGCTAAGAAAAACAGGTGGCTCCTGGCTGGCTCCCGGCAGTTGCCTACTCATTCCCCCTCAAAACACCCAGCCTAGGGAATGACCTGTTAGGGGTGAGTCCTCCTCGTACTGCTTCTCTCTGGAGAGCGAAGTGTGAAAACATGACAGTGAGGAGTTCTTTTGTGAGGTGAGGAGCAGCTGGCTGTGTTTTCCTCTCCTGGTCACCTGGCAAAAACCCAGGCCTGATGACTCCAATATCTGCCTTCTCCCTGCTTGCACCCAACTGCTGGTGGTGGTGGTGGTGGGGGGGGGGGTGGTGGTGGGGGGAGGAGTCCCACAGCTAAGGAGCCTGGTTTCACTTTAAATTCATGATTGCACAACTCAAAGGGATTCTGAACTCTGCCAGGCAATTTCACTCCATTAGTCTGAGACGCGATATGCTTTATTTTCTTTCTTCAACCTCCCCACCTGCCCCTTTACTCTCAGCTAGTGACCTTAACTTGACATTTTTTTTTAAAAAATATGTTTTTATTGATTTTTTAAAGAAAAAGACAGGGAGAGGGAGAGAGAAACATTGATGGGCTGCCTCCCGCACGCCCCCTACTGGGGATTGAGCCCACAACCTGGGCATGTGCCCCCACCAGGAATCAAACGGGTGATTTCTTGGTAAATGAAATGATGCTCAACCAACTGAGCCATGCCAGCCAGGGCGATCTCACTTTTTTGAGAAAACAGAGGTAATCAGGTTTCTCACACTTGGTCTGAAACTTGTCCAAATAGCATCTTTCATTCCATGTATCTGTGACCTGTAAGCAAACACTCCCCCTCCACAGACCTTTCTGTTAGTGCCCACTCCCGGCTTTCCTGTATGATGAAACACCTCCAAAGGGTGGTCTGCACATTGTCTCAACTTCAACTTCTTCACTTCTATTTTCTGGATCTAGATTGTCTTTTAAAAAAGAAATTAAAAAGAAGAAGAAGAATTAAAACCTGGCTGGTGTGGCTCAATAGCTGAGTGTCAACCTATGAACCAGGAGGTCACAGTTCGATTCCTGTTCAGGGCACATGCCTGGGTTTTGGTCTCAATCCCTCATGGGGGACATGCAGGAGGCAACTGATCAATAATTCTCATCATTGATGTTTCTATCTCTCCCTCTCCCTTCCTCTTTGAAATCAATATAAGTATTTTTTTTTAAATAGAAATAAAACACCAATTATGGTTGGGCTCACAGTTTAAAAATGGCTTCCTCCTCAATCCCCTCTAAAAGATCGTAAATGAGTAAGAGAGGTGTAAACCTTCCAGGAGACAAAGAGAGTAGAAGACCAGGCAGAGAGGCGTGGCCAGAAGTGTGTGCGCCATAGACAGAGGATGACACTGATAACGCAGGAGAGAAGCTGAGACCTCAGTGCCCTGGGGACCCACAGACAGATGAGACCCTGCTAACCCGGGGGAATGAAGTGGACATCTGAGTACTAGACTTTGGGAACCATGGCATCACCCTAGGGGGATGCTTAAGCAAGCCCCATCCATGTACTGGACATTTGAGGAAAACCTCTGCCTGGAAAGGCAGGAACACACACACACACACACACACACACACACACACACACCCCAAAACTGAGATAAGAAGAGACAACACAGAGGAACACAGAAAACTCCGATGCACGAATTTTCCCATTCTCTCTCTAACTCTGGCCCTAGCCCTGGGTTAGGCAGTGTGAGTCCTGAAGCATCCAGGCCGGGAGCAGACCTGGCTGACAACTTTTCTCTTCAGAGAGAAGCTTTAGTAGAAATGAGGCGGGTCCTGGTAACCCTAGGGCTCCAGGGGAGGGTCTAACACTCAAATCTAAACGATTCTTTATTACTTCCACGATAAAGTCTAAATTTGAGTGACATTTCTGAAATTTCCTAAACCAGTGATGGCGAACCTTTTGAGCTCGGCGTGTCAGCATTTTGAAACACCCTAACTTAACTCTGGTGCCGTGTCACATATAGAAATTTTTTGATATTTGCAACCGTAGTAAAACAAAGACTTGTATTTTTGATATTTATTTTATATATTTAAATGCCATTTAACAAAGAAAAATGAACCAAAAAAATGAGTTCGCGTGTCAGAGGTGACACGCGTGTCATAGGTTCGCCATCACGGTCCTGAACTCTTGTTTCAAACTCTTGCCCCTGGTTCTTTACTCAGCTTGCCGTCTCTCTGCTGTGGCCCGAATATTTGCGTGTCCCCCAGATTCCAATGTGGAAACCTAACGGCCAGATGTGATGGTACTAGGAGGTGGGGCCCTTGGGAGTTGTTTAGGGCAGGAAGGTGGAGCCCTCAGGCATGAGATTAGTGCCTATAAAAGAGGAAGCAGCAAGAAGGTGCCTGGCCGTGAACCAGGAAGAGGGTCCTCACCGGTATGGAGCCATGCTGGTGCCCTGACCTTGGACTTTCCAGCCTCCAGAGCGATGAGAAATACGTTTCTGTTGTGTATAAGCTGCCCAGTCTGGGGTTCATTATAGCGACCCAAACAGACTAAGACACCTTCAGAAGTAGAACCCAGCCCACCCTTCCCTTCCCAGGCCTGAACCACGCCCCAGGCAGTGGCAGCAAACTTTCCTCAACGTCTGGGGGCCTAGGAGAGGGACAGACGCTACCAAAGGAAACTGCAGCAAGAACAAGCTATGTAGGACAAGCACGTCAAACTCGCCACCCACAACGAATATTTTTGTGGCTCAGCCAATATAACGGTATGTAAGAAACGTTTTAATAAAAATTTCATAACTTAATTTTTATAATATCCTGTTATACATAATTATTAATAACGAATTACAACGTGCGCTAATGACTGATGACTATCATCGTGTTGCATTCATTTCCCTTAGCGCCTTATGCGCAGGCGCACCATTTCTCTCCACTAATACCAGCAGCGAATATTTTAGCTGCCAATGGCCATGCCTTTAGTCTTGGACTGACTTGTTTGGTGGGCGAAATAGGAAATATTTGGGAGAACAAGAAAAATAGGTTAATTTGTGCAGTTATTTAGCATCTGGTAAGTTAATGTTCAAGAAAAAATATTACTCTGGAGTAATTTTTATTAAAATGTTCTATTATTTTATGTTAACGATGACTTATTTATTTCAACCTTTTGAATTCAGCATGTCTCTATCGAAATAAGCCTACATTTCTATGAAAATTGAAGCTTTTGTTTTTTTGCAGCCCACATACATTTACACCTTGTTTATTTGGCCCGTGTTAGCCTTTGAGTTTGACATGCTTGATGTAGGACCTTAAAAGCCAGGGATACACATATTGTGTGATTCCATTCACATGACACCCTGGAAATGGCAAATCTACAAGAGCAGAGATCAGATCAGCGGTTATCAGAGCATGGCAGTCATGGAGGGGAGGGCAAAGGGGCCCAGAGAGCATTTTGGGGTGAAGAAAATTCTCTGTATCTTGATAGGTGTGGTGGTAATACAATTATATACACGTTTGTCAGAAGTTTATTTTATTTTATTTTTTTAAAAGGGAGAGTGAGAAACATCAATGGGCTGCCTCCTGCATGCCTCCCACCAGGGATTGAGCTGTGTGCCCCGACTGGAATCAAACTGGCAGTCCCCAGATGCATGGGCCGATGTCCAAACAACTGAACCACACTGGCCGGGATTGTCAAAAGTTTTTGAACTGTCACTGTTTTTTAAAGGGGGTCATTAGACTACAAAACAACTTCCTGGGGTAAGAGATCAACCAAAGGATTTATATGCATGCACAGAGGACACAGTGGGGGAGGGAAGGGGGGGAGTTTGAGGCATGTGCTGGGGGGTGGGGACTGTCGGGGAGAGGCCAATGGGGGGAAAAAGGAGAGTTATGTAATACTTTAAAGTATACAAAATTTAAATTAAAAAAATAAACTTCCTTTTCCCCTCCTCTTTCTCCTCCCTCTTTGTAAAAGAGAGATGAAAACGCAAAGGGCCATCAGAATGTCTGGGTTCAAACCCCACTGCCATCACGTGCAATGTGCAAAACAAACGGAGACTTCATCTCTGACTCTCTCCCCTTCTCTGAAGGGGAGATTCCAAAGGGATCGACCTCGCAGGGTGGAGGTAAGGATTAAAAAAAGAAGAGCCCTAACCGGTTTGGCTCGGTGGATAGAGCGTCGGTCTGCGGACCGAAGGGTCCCGGGTTCGATTCCGGTCAAGGGCATGTACCTTGGTTGCGGGCACATCCTCAGTAGTGCGGGCACATCCTCAGTAGAAGGTGTGCAGGAGGCAGCTGATGGATGTTTCTCTCTCATCATGTTTCTAACTCTCTATCCCTCTCCCTTCCTCTCTATAAAAAAATCAATAAATTTAAAAAGAGAGAGAGAAGAAAAAAGCCCATAAAGCGCCTGGCTTTGCCTGGAGGGCGGTGCCGCCTGTGCCCACCCCGTGGTGCACCCGCTCCGTAGGAGGGAGGCAGAGGGCACGGGCTCTGGTACCCCCACTGTCACTTGGGGAGAACAGCGGGCATTAGGAGGGCGCCCCGCGGTCCTCCCAGCCTCAACCAGGACCACCGACCACCGGATCGCGCGGCCCCGGGAGGGCGAGTCCGGACATTCACTTAGGAAGGGGGCGGCCCTCGCTTGGGCGGGAGAAGGGCGCGGGGAACTGGAAGGGGGGCGTGGCTGAGGGGAGGCGGGGAGGGGGGAGGGGAGGCGGCGCGGGGAGGGGGGAGGCGACGCGGGGAGCGGGGAGGGGGGAGGCGGGGAGGGGAAGGCGGCGCGGGGAGGGGGAGGCAGGGAGGGGGGAGGCGGCGCGGGGAGGGGGAGGCGGGGAGGGGAGTGGGGAGGCGACGCGGGGAGCGGGGAGGGGGGAGGCGGGGAGGGGAAGGCGGCGCGGGGAGCGGGGAGGCGGCGCGGGGAGGGGGGAGGCGGGGAGGGGAAGGCGGCGCGGGGAGGGGGGAGGCGGGGGGGGGAAGGCGGCGCGGGGAGGGGGGAGGCGGGGGGGGGCGCGGTGGGGTGGGGTCCTGCGGCGGCGGGGCGGGCGCGGCGGCCGGCCTCCGCACCCCAAGCATCCGTCCCCGGTGCTGGACCGCGGGCTCTTCGGCTGGACCTGCACGCAGCCCGGATCTTCCTGGTTTCAGTCCAGCTACCCGATGCATCCCTGCCCGGACGCCTGGTCGTGGTCCTGGTCTTCGTCGCCGGTTCTGACCGGCCCTGTTCCGGTCTCTAGGCCTCGGTCTGTGCCTGTCTGGACGGCGTCGCGCTCCTCTCCTGCCCCATCTCTATCTCAGTTCACCAGCCTCCGACTTTTCCTCTGCTCCGGGCTCCCGGCTGGTGGAACATCCCTTCTCCCCGCCTCCGCGTGTCCGTTCACCAAGAGCGGGGGCTGCTGAACGGCCAGCCCAGCCCCAGGCTGGGACACCCCCGAGGCTAGGGTTCCGGCCCGAGGCTCGGGTCCTGGAGCTGGCCGGCCTGGCTGTGGCTATTCTGGGTGCTGGAGGAAAGCACCGCCCCGGGGCCTGTGGGACTCAGAGCCCCACGGGGCGGGGTGGGAAGAGGCAGCGCCCTGCGGAGAGCAAGACTTCCCCGGGCCAGGCAGCCTGAGAACCAGCCGGCCTTTGGCCTCCTACTCTCCAGGGTGTGCCCTTGGCCTGGGGCTGGGGGAGCCCCAAGTGCCCCTGCCTCTCTGAGGACCAAGCCCACCTCAGCTGGCATTTTTTTCTCTATGAGCGGATTCATATCCCTCTGTCTCCCTTGGAACAGGACACCTATCAAGCCTACTAAGCCGGTCTTTCCTTCCTCCCTCCCTCTCTCCCTCCCTCCCTCCCTCCCTTCCTCCCTTCCTTCCTTTCCTTCCTTCCTTCCTTCCTTTCCTCACCTGAGTATATTTTTCCCATTGCTTTTCAGTGAGAGTGGGAGGGAGGGAGGGAGGGAGGAAGGAAGGATGGAAGGAAGGAAGGAAGGAAGGAAGGAAGGAAGGAAGGAAAGGAGGGAGGGAGGGAGGAAGGAAGGAAGGAAGGAAGGAAGGAAAGGAGGGAGGAAGGGAGGGAGGGAGAGAGAGAGAGAGAGAGAGAGAGATCTATGTAAGAGCAACACCAGGTACATGCCCCTTGACCTAAGACACTTCAGTGTGCAGGCGGAGGCTCTAACCACTGAGCAACCCACCAGGGCTAAGCTGGCCATTGCGGTCTCCTTCCTGGCAGTCTCAGACAAACTGTTCAGGGAGGCTACATCTGGCCAGGACCCATGGCCCTTCCAGACTCTGTATCAAGTGTTTCCCCCGCTATCTGAAAGTAGAGCATTTCTATGAAACTTTTGTAATCTGAAATGGTGTAAAGTGAAGAAGCAAGTACCATTCACTTATATGGAAAATCTTTTGAGGGTTCCCAGATCCCCAAAATAACCTGCCAAATCACACCAACTATGCTTCATCATGCCCGGTTTTATGCTAGGCATCAACACTCTTATGAGCTCTCGTAGGCTTTTTGGTACCTTAGGACACATCTGGCTAACAGAGGCACAAAATGAATGGGATAAAGCACAGATGCTCACAGATGCAGCTCAAAGCTATGGGGCTCGATGTGGAGATGCTGAGGGGTGCTCCCCTGGGAGAAGCCGGGGGTGCACTGCTCGCTGCCTCTATAACGGCTGCCTCGCCACAAAACAAATGCTGTTTTCCCTTTTGCATAAAAGCAAACTCCTTTTTGGATTCTTTTGGCTATCAAAACAGGTTAAAATGTAGGTCTTTCATAAAAACAAAGTGGTATAATGAGAACTTTCAAAAAGCAGGGCTACCTATACTTGTTTGGTAAAAATGATAAAATATTCAAATAGTACAAAGGTTACACACTAAAAAGGAAGTTGCCTTCCCATCCTTGATCCTGAGTTTTCTCCGACGCATATCTCTGACACGTGTTTGTGACCTCTCTCTTGCTTGTTTTTTAAAATATATTTTATTGATTTTTTAAAGAGAGGAAGGGAGGGAGTTACAACATCAACGAGAGAGAAACATTGATCAGCTGCCTCTTGCACACCTCCTACTGGGGATGTGCCCGCAACCAAGGCACATGCCCTTGACTGGAATCGAAACCGGGCCCTTCAGTCTATGGGTTTTTTAAATGATAAACAAGGGTCCTTGCAGATACCACGCTGAGGAGATCATACCCACAAGCATTTTGCCGTAAGGATCAGACTTTCAGAGCTGTGTCCTGTGTGAAGATTCATTTAGCTATCAAGACCTTGTGCTCTGTCTTCAGGCCCAGGCCTGAGATTTGCAGTGACAGAGGCCCAGCTTACCATCACTGCCAGCACTCATCGAGGTTCCAACTTCCTGGTCAGGGGAAGGGGCAAAGGACCAATTCACACAAACAAACAACTGTTCTGAAGCCACAAGTTTAAGGAACTTTTTGATGAAGGCAGTGAGTCTTCGGGTTCACTCCACAGCCCACATCTTCGTTTTCATGATAGGGGTGTCTCCCACAGCCTTTAGCAGAATATCAATTTTTTTCTGGATGTCACTGGCAGGTTCCTCTGTTTCTGAAAAGACTGCAGAAGAAGTGCCTCCCCCCCCCCGCGCCCCCGCTGCGTGGCTGTTCCTGGGGGGACGTCCGTAGGCCCTTTGCTGCCCGTGGGCTCTGTGCCTGGAGTTGCTGGGCTGGCACGGAGTAAGGAGATCCAATTCAGCAGTGAGCATTGGAATTGCCGGCTACCTTCTGTGTCGAGCCTGTAGTCTAAAAAATTGATTTTAGAGAGGAAGGGAGAGGGAGAGAGAGAGAGAAACAGGAGAAAGAGAGAGAGAGAGAGAGAGAGAGAGAGAGAGAGAGAGAGAGAGAGAGAGAGAGGAACATCAGTCTGTTGCCTCCTGAGCTCGCCCCAACCAGGGGTCAAACCCAAACCAGGCACGTGTCCTGACCAGGAATTGAACCAGCAATCTTTCTATGCACAGGGCAACGCTCAGCTCACTGAGCACCCCGGCCAGGGCATGACTGGCTTCTGTCACTTAGCCTAATTTTTTTAAGGTTCATCCATGTTGAGCACGTACCAGTACTTTATTCCTCTTTGTGGCTGAATAGTATTCCATTGTAAGGAGAGATGACATTTTGTTTTCCCACTTAACAGTTGGTGGACACTGGGTTGATCCACTCAGCTATGATGGATAACGCTGCTGTGAACGTTTGTGTAAGAGTGTGTGTGGCATCTGCTTCCGTTTCTTTGGAGTACATGGCCGAGCGGCATTGCTGGGTTGAACGGTAACTGTGTTTAACCCTTTGAGGAACAGCCAGGCTCTCCCAAATGGCTGCACCATTTTACACCCACTAGCAGAATATGAGAAATTCCAATTTCTCCACAATCTCACCAACGCTTGTCTTACCCATCTCTGTTATCTGGCCATCCTGGTGGGTATGAAGTGGTATCTCCTAGTGGTTCTTGATTTCCCTAATGGCTATCCATCCGAGGACTTTTTATGAGCTGCTGTTGCATTTGGGCTTGTCTGCCCAATTGTCATTGTCACTGATGTGGTGATGCCTCCGAGGGATTTGAGGGACTCCACTTGCTCTCCGTTCTCCCCAACAGTACAGTAATGCCCTCTGCATTATGATTGGCCAGCCAGTCTTTCAAAGCCTTCTTGTGCCGGGCACTGTTCTGGGTACTGGGATACAGAAAAAAAAAAAAAAAGGTAAGATCTCACCCCTTGGAGAGCTTGGTGGGTAAGGGTATGGCTCTGGATTTGAATGGCCTGGGAAGGTACCTCACTTTGCCTCGCCTCAGTTTCCTCATCTGTGAAATGAGGTTAAATGTAAAGCACTCAGCATAGTGTCTGGCACAGAGTGAGTGCTCAGTAGGCATTTGTTACTGTTAAAGGCGAAGCCAGACAATTAATAAATGTTAACAATAATGAATAATGAGTTCTGATCAGAGAAGTACAAAGTGTCGTGGGAACACATAGTGGGGACTCCCATCCCAGTTCAGGGTCTAGTACAGGCTACTCAGGGGAAGCGATGTTCTCAATGGAGAGGTGACAGATGAGCAGGAGTTGGCTGGAGTAAGGCAGTGTGTGTGTGTGTGTGTGAGGGTGTGTGTGACTCTGGCAGATGGAACAGCTTGTGCAAAGGCTCAGAGGCAACAGAGGAGAGGCTAACACGTGCTCAGAATGCCTAGAACAGTGCTGTCCAATAGAATGCTCTATGACGATGGAAAAGCTCTGCAATATGATAGCCACTGGCCAACCACATGTGACTACTGAACATTTGAAAAGGGGCTAATGTGACTGTAGAATTGAATGTTTAATTTTATTTTATTATAATTGATTTGAATTTAAATAGTCACCATGGCTAGTGACCACCATATTGACAGCAAAGGTCTAGTGCCGTGGTTCTCAACCTTGGCTGCACATTAGAATCACCCGGAAATCCTTTTAAAATCCCGATTTCTGGGCCTCACCCTCGGGAAATTCTGTTTCTTTGTTACTAATGTTGTGGCCCCACCCCATAACAAAGAAACAGAATTTCCGGAGGATGAGCCTCAGAAATCAGGATTTTAAAAAGATTCCCAGATGATTCTCATGTGCAGCCAAGGTTGAGAACCACTGGTCTAGGGTGTAACAGGGGTGCAAGGAGAGACCAAGGTGGGGTGATGGGAAGCCGCTCCGGGCTGTGCAGGGCTGTGTGTGGAGGATGCATTTTATTCTAAGCACCTGAGGAAACCGCTGGTTGGGGTGGGAGTTAAGCGGGGAGTGGGGTGACCTGGTTTTACTTTTGGAAGATACTCCAGTTGCTGTGAGGAGAATGGATTATGAGGGTGAGGGTGGGGCAGGAGTGAAGCGGGGAGACCAGTGTGGAGGTGGGTGCGGTCTCCCAGGGAGCGATGAAAGTGGCTTGGACCAGACACAGAGATACATTCGGTACATTTGCTGTGTGTGTGTGTGGGGGGGGGGGGGGGGGAAGGGAGAGAGAGGCCTCCTAGGACTACTTGGTTGGTGGCTGTGTCCCAGGCATCCAAGGCTGAGTCCAGACCAGGGCAGTACAGCAACTTCCCCCGCCCCCTTCCCCCCACACACAGCTGGAAGTCCAGGAGTCCTCTGGGCCCCTGGCTGGGAGGGGTTGGGGGGGGGGGCAGGAGGTGGGAAAGTCCCTTCAAACTGTTGGGTGGTGGGTGGGGTGAATTTCCTGGGGCATGTGCTGGGCTGAGCCTCTCCTCTTCCTCTTCCTCTCCTCTGTCCCTCTGTCCCTCTGTCCCTCTCCCCCTCTCTCCCTCTTCTCCCTTCTCCTTTCCATTGGGCCATCCACATCAGCTCTGTCCTGCGATGGGTCAGCCAGTTCGCAGCGGGAGCCACGCGGCTGTCAGGAGGCCCGGGGGAGGAAGGGGAGGGGAGGTGCGGTGTAGGGTGTAGTGGGCAAGGCTCCCCACCGGCGCCCGCGCCCTGCGCTCCAGGGCTGCCCCTGCTCCCCCCACGCCGCCCCGCAGTGCCAGTGCTCAGGCAGCGGGTGGGGGCGGGCGCAGGGCGTGTCCTCACGGGGTGTGGCCAGTGGTCCAGAAGGACAGTCCCTGACGTCCCCCGGCCCTGACGGGAGAGAGCACCCCAGATCCCACCTTGCAGCGGGCGCGCGGGCTGAGGGTGCGGGGCCCCCGGGAGCCCCCTCCGGCTGCAGCCCGAGGTTTGGGTGCCGCGCCCGCCCGGCTGTCAGCCTCCGGCTTCACTTCCTCCGCCGCCCGCGCCTGGCAGCCCCGGCTCAGCCTGCGGGGTAAGTCGGAGGACCATGCCGGGGTCCCCAGACCTGACAGCGAATGATGGGGCGGGACCCCCGATGGGCCTCTTGCTTCTCCAGGCCCGAGCGGGGCTCTGCTGGGCGCGCTCCCTCCGTCTGGAGCGGGGGCTCCGGCCTTCCCTGCGGGGATCAGGGGGGCTCCGGCGGGGCGGGGCTGGACCCCAACTGTTGCTGCGGAGGTTGGGGGTGGGGGCGGGGGCGGACCTCGGCCAGGCTGGGTGGGTCTGTCCCCAGAAGCAGCCCGGGGCGGGCAGAAAGGTGGTGCGTCAAAACGGCATGTGGAGGCACCCGGTGAGGTCCCCGCGCCGCCCCCCCACTTTGTCCCGAGAGCCGGCGGCGCACAGGGGGGCGCTCGGTGCCTTCAGCGGCGGGGCAGGCGGCCTGCGATGTTGGGGACGGAAGAGGAGCGTCAGGCGGGAGGCGGTGTCGCCAGGCTCGGCCACAGCTGCGACCTTGGGGAAGTCACTTCCCTTTTGAGCTGCAGCTGCCCTGGCAGCAGATGCAGGGTTTCCCCCCACCCCCAACCCCACCCCGCCAGCACCCCTTCCGTGGTGAGAGATGAGCGCCCCGCACCCACCGCGCTACTGCACCTTCATCTGCGGTGACTCCCGCTGGACAGAGTGTGGAAGAGAGAGGGCTGTGCTGGTGATGCAAACGCTTGCTACCGCCAGGCCAGGGGCTGTGGCCTCCACATCAGGAAGTCCTGGAGGGAAAGTCAGGGACACCTCAGCCCCTTCCCGTGGGACAGCGGCAAAGAGGCAGGCCTGTTGGGTCCTGTTTCCCCCTCTCTGAGGGCACCGCCATTCTCACACTAGAACTTCCCTTCCTCCTCATTCCTTCCTCGCAGCCCATCCCCATCCATGTGGGTGGGTGTACTCAGCGTCTAAACCCCTCTGTCTGCAGCCCAGGCAGACCGCCTACCTCTCCCCACAGAGGTTCCCGCTGGGTCGCCACCCCCAGGATGGCTTCCACCTCTGGCCCCCCAGCTTTCAGGCTGGAGACCTATGATGGAGGCCGGGAAGATGGGGCTGATGTGGACACAGGACAGCGGGGCCACGGGGATGAGCTGCCCCCCATGGAGTCACCGTATGTGGGCGAGGACAGGAACTTCTCCCCTCAGATCAAAGTGAACCTCAACTACCGAAAGGCAGCAGGTGCCAGGTAAGGCAGCAAATGGGGGTGCAGCTCGGGGTCCCTCACTTCCAGCAGAGCACTCGGTGCCCCTTCCCCACAGCCAGCGGGGTCCTCAGTCTGACTGGGACAGCTCCTGGTCCTGACAGGCTGACCTCTGCTCTGCTCTCTGGGATGGCCCCTTCCAGAACCTTCTCTATTCTTGGCCTTCAGTCTTCTGAGGTCATGTTCTTCTTCAAAGGGACATACTCTTCCAGCTCCAAGTGCTCAACTGACCCTTGCACCCCCCAGTTTATGCCTGGCCCCCACCCTGTCATGGCCCCTCTGACGGACGGTAGCAGGGGAGGGAGTCAAAGACGATTCTGCACCAAGGCTGAGCCTGTCGGCCAAGGGGTGTGGACTCAGACTGTGGACGGTGGGCTTCTGCTGGGAGCACCTTCACTTTGAGTTTCCTGTGATCTGTATCAGTTCAGACTGCATGAGAGCCCTCCTGCCAGGACTGACTCTTCTAGCCCTGCGGGGGTGGGGGGTGAGGCAAGGGGTGAGGCAGGGGGTGGGGCGGGAGGGGCACCTGGCATCCCCCCAGTGTGAGGTCTGACATACAAGGTCTGACCAGGAGACACTCCGTGGTCCGGGTGGGACTCTGCCAGGGAAGGCCCCTCCTTCCTCCTCATGCCTGGCACGCGGCCTCCAGCCTGCCTCCCAGCCCAGAGCCCCCATGCTGCCTGTGCTGGAGGCCCACAATCAGATGCAGACCCAGACAGGACAGGCTGCGCACGAGGCTGTTGGGAGCTGGGTAGCCAGCCCGACAGGCAGAATGGGCCCCGCGATGCCCTTTGGTATCTCAACCTGTGCCCCTGAGGGGTTTCCTACCCTAAGACTGTGATGTCACCTGAGAAAGGAAGTACTTTGTCCAAATAGACACTTCCCCTGTCTAGGCTCCCTGCAGGGCTCCCTAGTCAGTTGCAGAGCCCTTGGTCATGTGGCCACGTGCTCTGCGGGCAGATGATGGTGTGTGTGGCCAGGCGAGGCAGAAGTGCAGCTTCCTGGTGTGGAGGAGAAGGGCCTGGCCCTCTCAGTCATGTGGCTATGACTTAAAACACAACTGATCCCAACAATCCCCTCTCTTCAGTACCCAGCCATCACTTGGTTGGCCCATCCTATGGGAGTTGTGAAGCTAGGAGCTGAGGGTCCCCAAAGTGTAATAGTCCCTTTGTCTGTCCCTTCATAATCTGCTGGTCATGGTGCCAGGGGTCCCAAGGATAAGCTTGTCTCTGTGAATAGTGACGAGTCCAGGAGGGGCAGTCCTTCCCTTTCCTGTCAGCAGACACTGTGAGATTCTGAAGATTATAAGGCCCTTCTGGGGCCCTTCCCGGAAGTGTGGCTTCTCAGCAAGACTCCAGTGAGCATCTGCTCGGCTCCGGTGCTGGGCCCACGTGTCTCTGAGAAAGCGCTGTCTGCCAGCCTAGAATCTCTCTGGGGCTGTGAGTCAGGGGCTGGAGTTGGTTAGACAGGCCCCGGGGGAGCCCTGGGCCCTGCATCATGTGACTGGGGGGTTACTGTATTGCCTTGTTTGTCTAAAAGAGAAAGTAGTGATTCCTGACCCCCAGGCTGAAGTGAGTGCAGATACTGCATTACTTGTCCAAACATGGTTTCTGAGAGGAGGAGGGACTTTCCTGGATCCCTTTGTCAAGGCCAGCGAGGCGCACAGCCCTGATGGTCAGGGGCACCTCCTGCAGCCCTGTCCTGACCTGACTCTAGCTCAGGGGCCACGACAAGTCCCTATGCCGAGACCCACCCTGTGGGATAGTGAGCCTGTTGAGAGATCATCCAGGCACCTTGCAAATGACAAGGACCGATGCTGGGAACAGCTGTGACGCCTGGAGCCACAGACACGGGTCCTGGCCCCCCTCTCCAGGAAGCCCCACCCCCGCTCCTGGGCTCTGGCTCCGGGGTCTCCCGGTTTGCTCTGGGAAGGAGGCTCTCATGGTTACCGGCATGCAGTGCTCACAGGGCTTCCTGAAAGGGCTCCCAGGGTTGAGCTCCTTCTGGGGGCGTGGCTCTTTCACAGCATCGGTCACAAACCACATTCTTGCAGCCAGCTGGACCTAAACCGCTTTGACCGTGACCGGCTCTTCAGCGCCGCTGCCCGGGGTGTACCCGAGGACCTGGCGGGGCTACTGGAGTACCTGCGCACTACCAGCAAGTACCTCACCGACTCAGAGTACACAGGTAGGCCTGCCCTTCTCAGAGCCCGGGTCCGTGGCTGTGCTGGGACTGTGCTGGCATGTGGGTCTTGACCATGGTCAGGAGAAGACAAAGGGTGGGAGTTTCCTTTTCCTTTTTTTTTTTTTTTATTTAAGGGGAATGTTGTTAGCAGCAGACCCTCCTGCCGGAATGGCTGCAGGGGGCCCTGCTGACAGAGCCAAGGACTCCACTTACCTCCCACCACCTCACTGGCACCCGGCTGCATGGGTACTTGTAGGCATCCTCAGTGCTTCCTTTTTCTTTCTTTCTTTCTTTCTTTCTTTCTTTCTTTCTTTCTTTCTTTCTTTCTTTCTTTCTTTCTTTCTTTCTTTCTTTCTTTCTTTCTTTCCCTCCTTCCCTCCCTCCCTCCCTCCCTCCCTCCCTCCCTCCCTCCCTCCCTTCCTTCCTTCCTTTCCTTCTTTCTTTGATCTTTTTAAATAACAGCATTATTGAGATACTAGAGACCTGGTGCACGAGATTCGTGCACTTGCGGGGGTCGTCTCCTCAGCCCAGCCTGTGCCCTCTCACAGTCTGGGACCCCTCACTCCTTACTGCCTGCCTGCAGCGGAGGTGGGCGAGGCTCATGCCACCACTGCTGTGCTCACCAGCTGTGAGGCTGGCTCCTGGCTGAGCGGCACTCCCTCTATGCAAGCACACTGACCACCAGGGGGCAGCTCCTGCATTGAGCATCTGCTCCCTGGTGGTCAGTGCACATCATAGCGGCCAGTTGTTCTGCTGTTCAGTCGATTTGCATATTAGGGTTTTATTATATAAGACTAGAGGCCCAGTGCACGAAATTCGTGCACAGGTAGGATCCCTAGGTTTGGCTAGTGATCAGGGCCGATTGGGGCCTTCTGGCTGCCGGCCGGGGGCTCCCTTCCCCAGCTGCCAGTTGCTGGCTGGGGCCTTCCTTTGTTCTGCGCTGCCCCCTGGTGGTCAGCGCACATCATAGCGAGCAGTCTGTCTCCCAGTCGAACTCCCTTGGGGACAATTTGCATATTAGGCATATATATATTACACATATCATATACTTCACCCATTTCAGAGCATTCTTTACCCCAAATCTAAATATCTTTATTACTTGGGGCTAATTAGAAAGATAACTTGTGTGTTCTAGAAGATTAAAATAGCAATGAAATGTATAAAGCTGAGGGTAAAATGTCTGTGATCCTAGACTCCTGTCGATGGCTTGGGATACATCTTTTCAAACTGTTTAAATATGTTATGTGGCCCTGGCTGATGGGGCTCAGTTGGTTGAAGTGGTCCCATGCACTGAGAGTTCACAGGTTCGATTCCCAGTCAGGACACATGCCAGGGTTGTGGGCTTGATCCCCAGTAGGGAGTATACAGGAGGCAGCCAATCAATGTTTGTCTCTCTCTCTCCCTCTCCCTTTTCCTTCCTCCTCTCTCTAAAAAAAAAAAAAAAAATTAATAAAAACTTATTTTTAAAATATGTTAGGTGTATATTTACATAGATGAGGTCATGTATACACACTCATTTGTAATGAGCTTCCCCCCTGCTTACTGCATCTTGTAGCACTTTCCACTTCAGTATATATACCTCTGACTTAGTCACTTGACAACTGCAGTTTTCCATTTTGTAGCCGTACCATAATGTCATTAACTCACTTCTTACTGATGGTCCTTCAGGTTGTTTGTAGTTTTTGGCCTCCACATGGTGTGCCAGGCCCTTGGTGTGCTGAGCATTTTGCATATAATTCCGTTTGATCCGTACAATAACCCGGGAACAGTCCCACTTCGCAGGAAAACTGAGCTTGAGAGAGGCCAAGTGACCTGACTGAGGAGACAGAGCCATTAAGCGGGAAAGCCGCTTCACAAGCGCTGTGCCAATGTTATTGCACAGACCACGCTGCACGTGTGACAAATTCTGTCTGAGAACAATTGCTGGGGCAGAGACGGTATCCCCGGGCCGTAATCCCCAGCATCATGGCTGGCTCCCACCAGCCGCGTGTGGCCTCTGTCCTCCCGAGGGGCGTTTTGGCACTGGGCCCAGCTGCGCCAGGTCTGAGCACCCTCGTGCCCCTGCCCTCCCCCCTCCCGCAGAGGGCTCCACCGGGAAGACGTGCCTGATGAAGGCCGTGCTGAACCTTCGGGATGGAGCCAATGCCTGCATCCTGCCGCTGCTGCAGATCGACCGGGATTCGGGCAACCCCAGGCCTCTGGTCAACGCCCAGTGCACAGACGAGTACTACCGGGGCCACAGCGCCCTGCACATCGCCATCGAGAAGAGGAGCCTGCAGTGCGTGCGGCTCCTGGTGGAGAACGGTGCCGACGTGCATGCCCGGGCCTGCGGCCGCTTCTTCCAGAGGAAAAGCCAAGGCACTTGCTTTTATTTTGGTGAGGAGTCTTGATTAAAGCGAGGCCTGGTGGGCGGAGCGGGGTGACACACGGTTAATGGGTGGTAGAGCTGGCCCTTAAAACCAGCTCTATCTAACCCTGAGGCCAATGCTGCCAACCCCCAGGCTGCCTGCAGAAGCAGTTAGTCTTAAGAGATGTTTGTCCTTGTCTGGCCACATCCCCCAGCGGGGCCAGGGCTGGGGATGGCCGCTAGAACTGGCATGTGGCCCGAGTCAACCAGACAGGGCCTGGCTGAAGGGCATCTCCGTCAGGCAGCAGCGGGCCTGGGTGCTGCTGAAGGAGAGGAAGAGGCAGGGAAGAGGGGGACCCTGGTGGCTGGCCCGGTGCTGCTCCCAATGGCAGCGGTTGGTCCCTCTCCCTGTGTCAGAACGGGTACAGCTGCCGTCACCAGTGTTCACAGAAGGCACAGCTGCCCTCAGCGGGGCCGGGACCTCTGGCCAGTGCTTCATCCTTCCCCCGGGTGCCTGGCCGGCCTCCACGAGGCCTGGCCTCTGTCCAGGGAGTGTGAAGAGTAGGCGGTGAGCGCTGCCCCTTGGCCCCCAGGTGAGCTGCCCCTCTCGCTGGCGGCCTGCACCAATCAGTGGGATGTGGTGGACTACCTCCTGGAGAACCAGCACCAGCCTGCCAGCCTGCAGGCGGCCGACTCACTGGGCAACACGGTCCTGCATGCGCTGGTGATGATTGCAGACAACTCGGCTGAGAACAGCGCTCTGGTGACCCACATGTACGACAGGCTCCTCCAGGCTGGGGCCAGCCTCTGCCCCTCGCTGCGGCTCGAGGACATCCCCAACCGGCAGGGCCTTACACCCCTGAAGCTGGCTGCCCAGGAGGGCAAAATGGAGGTGAGTGGCTGCCCCCCCACCCTCGCCCCACCTGCCCAGGAAGCAGAAAGAGCCTGAGGAGGTGGTGGAAGGCAATGGTTTCCCCATTTTTCAACTGAACACTCCTGTTCTTAAGAACAGTTCAGCACGCACCTCTGCCATGTGTGTTTATTGAGAAACTGTATCTAACTACTGAACCAACATATTACATTATAAAGCACAGGGATTTTCCCCATTTTATTTTTAGTTTTTATTGAATTTATTGGGGTGACATTGGCTTCAGTAAATCACAGGCATTTTTTTTTTAAAGTCATTTGGGCCCTAGCTGGTTTGGCTCTGGATAAGAGCGTCAGCCCATGGCCTGAAGGGTATTGGGTTCGATTCCGGTCAAGGGCAGGTACCCCAGTTGCAGGCTCCGTCCTCCACCCAATGTATGTCTCTCACATCTATGTTTCTCTCTCTCTGTCTCTCACCCTCCCTTCCATTCTCTCTAAAAATCAATGGAAAACTATCCTCAGGTGAGGATTAACAACAACAAAAAGTCATTGGGGTTTCTTGATTAGGAGACAATCTACTCATGGCCTTTCCCATCCTGCCATTAGACTTGCTCTGGGTTTTCTTTACCTGGGTTGGTAGCGTCCTTTATACTGAACAATTAGCATTTTATTTACTCTCACAGGTGCAAAATTTTCTCCCAGCTCAACATTAAATAAAAATTTTTATGGTGCTTTGCCATACAGAATTGTCACCTTTCTAACTTTATAAGTTGTAATTATCCTTTTCTTTAGAGTTTTGTTATTACTTATTCCTCCGGCAAGGGCCTTCCTCTGTGGGGGTGATCCATCGTAGAGTGTCAGTGGGGTGGGCAGGGCCTACGTTTTTGGGGAAATTGATCGAAGGGCTTCCAGGCCATGCAAGGGCGCAGGCCTGAGGGACACACCTCCCCGCCCCCCCCCCCCGCATGAATTTCATGCACCGGGCCTCTAGTTTTGGTATAAAGAGTAAACACAATCCAGCTCTACCTTTTTTCTAAAATGCTTACCAGTTCTCACTATTGTCAGGGCTGGATTCATGGCTGACACCGTGTAGCTTACAAAATCCTGAGAGAGCTTAGAACACAGGCACTTTTAAAGGCTAAGATAGATGTAAACATGAGTAGAACTTTGGCTAATTTTATTTCTGCCCTCCAAGCTCCGGGTGTGGGAACCTCCCTTTGGTGCCTGGAGGCATGGCTGTGTGGTGCTGTGTGGCCTGTAGATGCTGCTCCCCCATCTGCCCCTTCCTTTCCCCCATTTCTCATTTGTGAAACCAAATTATTTCTCTCTCTCTCTCTCTCTTTTTTTTATCCTCACTAGAGGAGTGAGGATTCCCCCCCACCCCCATTGATTTTTAGCAAGAGTGGAAGAGAGGTGGAGGGGGGAGAGAGAGAGAAATAATTATTTCTGAGCCTCAGTGTGCTTTTCTCTTTCCTTCTAGTTGTAGAATTTCCACTCAGCCAGCCTTCCTGTGGTTCTGGATGAGATCCGTTTTGTCTTTTAGTTGTATTTTTGAATTTGTTGTGGGAGGCAGCAATTTCCAGTGTTTACCTATGCCGCCATCTTGGTTTCTCTACCAAATTGTATCTTAACCTGCTCTGGTTAGTGACCCTTTCTGAGTGTTTGTACATACAAGGACCCATGTGTACAGGGCGTGTGCACAGCAGCCGCAGTTCTGCAGACAGAGTACTCCCCAGACTCCCAGTCACGCTGGGAGGTGGCCAAGAGGGCCAAGCTCAGGTGATCCATCCTGCAGATTTTCAGACACATCCTGCAGCGAGAGTTCTCGGGACCGTACCAGTGCCTTTCCCGGAAGTTCACTGAGTGGTGCTACGGGCCGGTCCGGGTGTCACTGTATGACCTGGCCTCTGTGGACAGCTGTGAGGAGAACTCGGTGCTGGAGATCATCGCCTTTCACTGCCGGAGCCCGGTGAGCCCGGGCTGTCTGCTGGCCAGTGGGGTGTGGCTGCAGGCCCTGACCCCACACTCATCCCACCTGCCAGTCCCACCTGCTCTGGACAGGAGATGCCCTCGGCCACTCCCTTGTCAGGAGGGTGGGGTGGAGGCTGGTGGGTGGGGTCAAGCGGGGCTCCCCATCCTTTCCTCTCCTTTCCTCTCCTATCCTCTCCGTTCCCTCAGCCCTTGCACTGAGCCCATGAGTGGGCCCCTGTGCACACCTGCTGAACGTCCCCTGGCGCTCACATTCCCACCCCAGCACCGACACCAAATGGTGGTTTTGGAGCCGCTGAACAAACTACTGCAGGCGAAATGGGACCTGCTCAGGCCCAGGTTCTTCTTCAACTTCCTGTGTTTCTTGACCTACATGCTCATCTTCACCGCTGTGGTCTACTGCGAGCCTGCCCTGGAAAAGGCAAGGCTGGGGAGGGGCGGGGGCATACCCTGGGGAGGCTCCTGGAAATGGCCCTGGAAGAAGCTGGGACAAGGACACCCCCACCCCCAGCCCCCGCTCGTGCTGAGGCTCTGACTGCTGAGGGATCCTCAGGCTTCCCAGCCGGGCCAGTGGGTGCCAGCTCCGCAGGAGTTAACACTCACCATATGTGAGAAAGAGTCTGAGTGATTGACTTGTATTCACTTTAATTCAATTTCACAACAACCCTCTGAGATGAACCACTGTCCACATTTACAGTGGAGGGAAGGGAGGGACAGAGGGGCAAGTAACTCACCCAGGCTCACACAGGCTGTAAGTGTGGAGATGGGATCTGAACCAGGCAGCCCGGCTTCCGATTCCCCCTCACAACTGCTCCGCACGGTGGGCTAGAATCCAGCGGGCCTGCCCGAGCCCAGGTTCCCACTGCCGCTCCACAGCTCAGGCTCAGAGCGGGTCCTCAGCTCTGGCGCTCGGAGGGTGGGCCATTGGGAGGGGACCCTAGGTCCTACCTGAGTGTCTCCTCACAGGCCTTCCTCCCCATGAAGGGGACAGTGGGAAACTCCCTGCAGCTACTGGGCCACATCCTGATCCTGCTTGGGGGCGGCTACCTCCTCCTGGGCCAGGTGAGGGCTCCTTCCTCTCCCCACTCCACGTGGCTCCCAGCCTGCCCAGGGGCAGTGAGGAGCCTTAGAGCCAGGTCACCACAGGACCTTGGTTTATGGGGAAACTGAGAACCAGTCCCACCCTGACTGCCTCTGGGCGGTTGAAGGCCTCGCCTGCTGGGGCTGCTACCCTCCTACTATGCTTTCTAGAGCTGCAGTCGCCAACCTTTTGGACCTCACGGGCCACCGGTTGGCGACTGCTGCTCTAGAGTGCCCGAGGTGTGGAAATGGCTCCTATGACTCCTTGCCAGTGCCAGCTCTGCCCCCTGGGAAATCGAGCTGGAAGTCCCGGCCCCTAGGTCCCTGAGCTGGGGCATTCCTCCCTTGGGGAGCACAGAAGGTGGGGCTGAGCCCACTCCCCCAGCCGGGCTTCTGCCTTTGAAAGTGCTGCAAGCTCGCAGGAGACAGCTGGGCTGGCACTGACCCTCAGAGTGGGCAGAACCTGGGCACCAACTCTAGGTGGGCTGGAGCCCAGGGTAGTGCCAGGAGGCAGGGAGAGGGAGGGCAGGGAGCTCCCCCCTTACCATAAGCAGTGCATGAGCTCTGCTTCCGGATCCACACGGAGCCAGGAGGCCCTGGCATTGTCTTGGTGTCTGTGGGTGGCTGCACTTTTTGGAAACAGGGTCCTAACCTTTCTTAGCTGTCAGCAAAATTCATGAGCTCCTCTGAAATGTCTCAGCAGGTTCCCACATGGCGAGAAGGCAGGGGCAGGTGGGAGCCCTGCCCGGCCTTGGGGGTGATGGGGGCGGGCAGGGCTGTGTGTGGCCTGGAGAGCAAGTTTCCCACGCCTGTCCTTCCCCCCGCAGCTGTGGTACTTCTGGAGGCGCCGTCTCTTCATCTGGATCTCGTTCTTGGACAGCTACTTTGAACTGCTCTTGTATGTGGGGCCTCACTCCTCCTCCATCTCAGGGCCTGGAGGTGGTTGTGGCAGAGGGCACCACGCAGGCTTTAGAGGGGAGGACCCATGGCCGAGGGGCCCCAGGGGGTTGGAACCAGAGGCGGGACTCATGAGTCCAACTGTCCAGCTTGGGGTTCCCTACGCTCCCATCTGTGTAGCACATTTACTGACCCTCACTGTGCACGGATGGAGCCTGAACTCTTCCTATCTCTTGTCTCATTGAACCCTCACAAATGCTCTGTGGGTCAGGTGGTTACTGTTACCTCATATCCTGGGGAGGGAACTGAGGCCCACAGGGGTTAACTAACTTGCTTGGGGTGGAGGTCAGGACCTGATGGAGTCTGGACAGGTGGAGAACTCACCCATCAGACTGCAGCGGGAGAGGCAGTGGTGGTCAGCATTGGCCAGTGGGGTCTAAGGGGGTCTTGTCAAGTGGCCTGCAAGCTGACCCTGTCCCTGTCCCCATTCAGCCTGTTCCAGGCCCTGCTCACAGTGCTGTCTCAGGTGCTGCATTTCCTGGCTATTGAGTGGTACCTGCCTCTGCTTGTGTCCTCGCTGGTGCTGGGCTGGCTGAACCTGCTTTACTATACACGCGGCTTCCAGTACACAGGCATCTACAGCGTCATGATCCAGAAGGTGAGAGGCAGGGGTGGCCCCGCTGCAACCGGACTGGGCAGAGCTGGGCACCACACTCCAGCAGGACTCCTTTGGCCTCAGCAGTCAGGTGACTTCTTCCACAGCTCACCTGGGCAGAGGAGAACATGAGTATGTGCATCACGGACCCAGACACTCACTGAATATCAGCAAGAGTCTGGGTGTGCGCATACCTGCTCTCAGGGGGCTGCGCTCTGCCTACGTAAGCAACTACCTGCACTTGTGTGTTCGCAATTGTCCACACAGGAGCACGTGCATGCTTGCACACTGAAGGAGCAGAGACTATGCACACAAGCCCACTATATGCCTGGACATCTGGGCATATGGATGTGTCTGCATTTATTTATTCATCAAATGTTTAGGAAGTCCATACTATGGACCAGGCCCTGTTTTAAGTGTTAGGAATACACTCTTCTGTTCACTAACAAAATAGACAAGTCCATGCTCTTTTGAGGCTGACGTTCTCTTGGGTGAAATGAAGGCACCACGGAAACAGATGAGATTACTGACTGCTAACTCCTATGAAGGGAACACGGAGGACAATGTGATGGTGAATGACCGGGTAGAGGGCTTTAGATAGAGTGATCTGCAAGGCCCCTCTGAGGAGGTGGCGACTGAGACCTGAAAGAGTGTTTTAGCATTGACTCAAGGAAGAAGATTTGAGACAAAGAGAACAGCAAGGAAAAGGCAGGAGTCAAAACAAGGTTTAAGTGCTGAGATAGATTAGGAGGCGGGGTGTGTAAAGGAGATGAAGGTGAGGAGGGTGGGTGAGTGAAGGAGGTGAAGGTGAGGAGGGTGGGTGAGTGAAGGAGGTGAAGGTGAGGAGGGTGGGTGAGTGAAGGAGGTGAAGGTGAGGAGGGTGGGTGAGTGAAGGAGGTGACGGTGAGGAGGGTGGGTGAGTGAAGGAGGTGAAGGTGAGGAGGGTGGGTGAGTGAAGGAGGTGACGGTGAGGAGGGTGGGTGAGTGAAGGAGGTGAAGGTGAGGAGGGTGGGTGAGTGAAGGAGGTGAAGGTGAGGAGGGTGGGTGAGTGAAGGAGGTGAAGGTGAGGAGGGTTGGTGAGTGAAGGAGGTGACGGTGAGGAGGGTGGGTGAGTGAAGGAGGTGAAGGTGAGGAGGGTGGGTGAGTGAAGGAGGTGAAGGTGAGGAGGGTGGGTGAGTGAAGGAGGTGAAGGTGAGGAGGGTGGGTGAGTGAAGGAGGTGAAGGTGAGGAGGGTGGGTGAGTGAAGGAGGTGACGGTGAGGAGGGTGGGTGAGTGAAGGAGGTGAAGGTGAGGAGGGTGGGTGAGTGAAGGAGGTGAAGGTGAGGAGGGTGGGTGAGTGAAGGAGGTGACGGTGAGGGGGAGTTGTTGCCCATAGGAAGGGGTCTGGAGGCCCAGAAGGCTTTAAAAACTTTTTATTGTAGTAAAATGTACATAAAATTTATCATTCTAACCTTTTTTTAAAAAAAAAATTATCAATCCTCACCTGAGGATGTTTTTCCATTGATTTTTAGAGAGAGTGGAAGGGAGGGGGAGAGACACAGAGACACAAACATCAATGTGAGAGAGACACATCAGTGGGTTGCCTCCAGTATGCACCCCACCGAGGTACGTGCCCTTGACCAGAATCCAACCCGAGACCCCTCGGTCCACAGGCCAACGCTCTATCCAGTGAGCCAAGACGACTAGGCCTTAACCTTTTTAAGTTACAAGTCAGTGGCATTAAGCACATTCACATTGTTGTGCAACCAGGACCACCATCATCTCCAGAACTTCCATTATCCCCACTGAAACTCTGCACCATTGCCCTCCCCAGCCCACGGCAACCACATTTTTACTTTCTGTCTCTATGAACTTGATGACTCTAGGTGCCACCTATAGATGGAATCATGCAGTATCTGTCCTTTTGTCACTGGCTTATTTCACTGAGCATAGTATTCTCAAGGCTCATCAGGTTGTAACATGTGTCAGAATTTCCTTCCCTTTTGTTTTTTTGTTAATCCTCATCTGAGGATATTTTTTTCTATTGATTTTTAGAGGGAGTGGAAGGGAGGAAGGGAGGGAGGAGAGAGAGAATCATCGATGTGAAACAGACACATTGATTGGTTGTCTCCTGTAGGTGCCTCAGGGATCAAACCTGCAACCCAGGTATATGCCCTTGACCTGGAATTGAACCCATCACCCTTCGGTGCATGGGGTGACACTGTAATCACGGAGACACGCAGGCCAGGGCAGAATTTCCTTCCTTTTAAGATTGAATAGTATCCCATTGGATGGATATACCACGTTTTGTTTACCCCTTCATTCATCAATGGATACCTGAGTTGTCCCCACCTTTGATATTGTGAATAATGTTGCTATGAACATTGATGTGTACAAATATCTATTTGAGTTCCTGTTTCCAATTCTTTTGGGTATATACCCAGATGTGGAATTGCTGAATCATATGGTAACTCTATGTTTAATTTTTTTTACCCTGGAGGGTTTTAAGCAGGAAAATTATATGATCTGATGTAGATTTTTTTAAAAAAATATATTTTTATTGATTTTCTACAGAGAGGAAGGGAGAGAGAGAGAGCTAGAAACATCGATGAGAGAGAAACATCCATCAGCTGCCTCCTGCACATCTCCCACTGGGGATGTGCCTGCAACCCAGGTACATGCCCTTGACCGGAATCGAACCCGGGACCCTTCAGTCCGCAGGCCGACGCTCCATCCACTGAGCCAAACCGGCTTCGGCATGATGTAGATTTTTAAAAGACCTGTTTGGTCAGTGTGGATCCACAGGGCCTGTGTATGCACACACGTGTGTGTGTGTGTGTGTGTGTGTGTGTGTGTGTGGTGTGGACATAGGAACCCATGCTTGGGATCAACGCAGGGGTCTGGGGTCATGTCCGGTGGCCCAGCCACCCACCCCAGCTCCTGGTCCTTGTGTTCTAGGTCATTCTACGGGACCTGCTCCGCTTCCTTCTGGTATACTTAGTCTTCCTTTTCGGCTTCGCTGTAGGTAAGAGTTCCCCTCCTGCCCCTGCCCATCCCTCGCTGCCCTGTATACCCCCAAGTCTACCAGCTGGCCTCCCCAGGCTGACGACCCCATTCTACTGTCCTGCAGCCTTGGTGAGCCTGAGCCAGGACGTCCGGGACCCCAAGGTCCCCGCAAGTTCGAATGCCACGGAGGCAGCATGGTCTGGGGCAGGACAGGAGGACGGGGAGGGCAGCGAGGTCCCATACCGTGGCATCGTGGACACCGCCCTGGAGCTCTTCAAGTTCACCATCGGCATGGGCGAGCTGGCCTTCCAGGAGCAGCTGCGCTTCCGCGGGGCTGTGCTGCTGCTGCTGCTGGCCTACGTGCTGCTCACCTACATCCTGCTGCTCAACATGCTCATCGCCCTCATGAACGAGACTGTCAGCAGCGTCACCACCGACAGCTGGAGCATTTGGAAGCTGCAGGTGCCCCTGGAGGCTCCCCTCTCCCTCCCCAAGGAGTTCTGGGCCCAGTGAGGAGTGGGCAGGACCCAGCTGAGCTGGCCCCGGAGCAGATCCAGGGCCCTGGGTGGTCTTGCCTATGTCGGGGTGTCCATCATCCACTACTTCCTTCAAGGGCTGCTGTGAGGCTCGAATAAGCTCATATATCTGAAGCCCTTAGAACAGTGCCTGACACACAGTAGGTGCTCAATGTGTTAGTTATCATCATCATAATTATTATTATGTATTTCTTGAGTGCCTACTATGGGGCTAGGCACAGTTTTAGGTTCTAAACGCATAGCAGAGAACAAGACAAAGTCTGCCCTCATGTAGCTCCTGTCCTGTGTGCAGCATATACCGAATGTGTGGTTTTGGTGGGTGAGGCAGGCAGGCTGTGCCATCAGCGGTCCCTGCATCTGGGGCTGATAAGGCACCACCTACAGTGGAGGAAGCCAAAGCTGCTCCTTGACCTGGGAAGGCTGGGTGCAGGTCTGGGCAGTTTGTGTAGGGAGAGCCTTGCTTAGGAGGCTGGACTGTGCTACCAATTCCCTGTTGACCTTGGGTAAGCCCCTGTCTTCTCTGAGACTCCGTGTCCTTATCTGCAAAGTTCTGTCCCCACCTACTTTGTGTGTCAGTGGGCAGGCACACTGTGGGTTAGAGCAGATGAACTTCGGTACCTGTCGGTGTGACATTCTGGGGCCTGTAATGATGCAATAGCCAGTGACTGCCGAGCACTCTACATGCAGACTTCCCCGAAGCCCCCAGGCCTGTAAGTGGGGAAACTGAGGTTCATGGGGTTAAGGCCGACACCACGCAGGTAATCAAACACTGGAGCTGGATCCTGCCTGGTGCTCAGTGGACTTAGGCCTATACTTACTGTAAAGTGCGTGGCGCATCTCCCTGGCTGCTCTGTCTGATGTGTCCTTTGTCCCCAGAAAGCCATCTCTGTCCTGGAGATGGAGAATGGCTACTGGTGGTGCAGGAGGAAGAAGCAGCCGGCAGGGGTGAAGCTGAGGGTTGGCACCAGGCCAGATGGTAGCCCGGATGAGCGTTGGTGCTTCAGGTGAGTGAGGGGCAGGGGAGGGAGATGAAGGCCGGCCTTCCTCCTCTGAAAGCCAGGGACAGCGGCCAGGAGCCGGGGCGGTGGGAGAGGCAGGACTTAGGAGTGAAGGGGACTGAGCCTACCCTGGGAAGCGGGGTCAGGGATGCTGGATCTCACAGGTCAGGGGCTGCCACTGCCTGTCTGGCCATCTGCCTGTCCCTGTGGCTTAAACTGAAGGTCCCTGACCTACTTCTCTGGCCTGGAATTTGATAGTTAAGAGACCGAGAATCCAGAGGAACCTCAGGTTATAGCACACCAGCCTCGCTGCCGCTGGTCTGACCTGTCCTCCCAACTCCCACATGACCAGGGGCTACAACCCTTTCACAGAGAACAAACTCTTCCATGCCCGTGGGAGACCCAGCACTGAGAGAGGCCACTTGGTGACAGATGCACAGACAGAAACAGGCTTTCCGGAGATAAGAGTTAAGCAAGGAGAGGGAGAGTCTCAGGCAGGTAGCGCAGCCCACTGGGCCCCAGCGGGGACCCGGAGGCACACCTGACCTAAACGCTTCGCTGGACGTTCTGGGCACCCAGGTTGCTGGAGACCGCTTGCAGGGATAGGTGCCTGTCTCCCCCATCTCCCCGTGGGCAGCCGGCTCAGGACAGTGGCCACAGCTGCAAGGGCTGAGGGGGCTGGTGGTGGCCGGGGTCTTGTGGAGAGGGGCAGAGACCCATCCTCCTGGCAGTCCCTGCGTCCCCGGAAGGTCAGCTCAGCCCACCGCCCAGGGCCAGGGCCCTCCTGGGCGCAGCAGGCCGCATTGGCTCCGCAGCTCAGAGCTGCTCTGCCCCTCAGGTCGGAGGAAGTGAACTGGGCTGCCTGGGAGCAGACGCTGCCCACGGTGCGCGAGGAGCCTGCGGGACCAGGCGACCCTGGTGAGTAACCGTGTGGGAGACTGTGTTCCCATGTGTGTGGTCACATGCGTGTGTTTGCATGTGCGTGTTCGTATGTGTGTCTGCTTGGCAACATAGCTATGCAGAGTCTGGGGCAGGACCTCTGCTGTGGCCACTCCTGAGCTACACTCATTTGAATAGATGCCCCCCTGAAAGCGGTGCTCCCCCCACATCCCCAGCCCGCTGGCCTGGGAAAACCTCCAGGCCATTAGTGCTTTCGCAGCCCAGCCTGCACCCCGACCTCCTCGCCTGCCTTCACCTGCCCTCACCTCCCGGCTCTTCACACCGTCCCCTCCTCCTCGCAGGCTCCAACCCATCGCCTGCTTTCCCCATCCAAGTGCCAGGGCTGAGCCTGGAGCCCAGCAGGGGAACTGGCTGGGGAGGCCCCTTCCCACCATAGCACAGGTGGCATCTCTGGCCCCCACCGGCTCTGTCCTCTCGGCCCTGCTGACCGGAGCACCGAGCCTCTTCCCACCTCCAGCCGGTTCCTCTGTGCCTGTCCCGCCTCTCCGGGCCTGCGTTCTCTCCTTCCCAGGGTGTGAGAGCCCCCTTGTCCCCCTCCCTGCTTCCCACCACGGGTGACTCCTTCCTCCCACCCAGAGGCCTCTTCTGAGAACCAGCTCTCTTCACAGCACACCCTCCTGGAACCTTCGGTAGCTCCCATCTCAGCTTCCGTGAGCTCCTTCCTCTCCTTCCTCATCCTCTTTCAGAAGACTCCACTTGCTTGCGCCTCTGGCCCAACCCCTCCCACGACAGCCTCCTGGGTCTCCTAGGACCCCTGTAGGGGACTCGTCTGTCCTCCTGCTTCACAGCCGGCTGGCTTCCCAGGTCCGGGGTCCCTGTCGAAGCCCCTGGCAGCCCGGCAGGCTTCCTGTCTACCCGCTTTGTCCTTAATTCTGAGTCCTGCTGCCCCATCACTTCATTGCCAAGATTCTAAAGGTCAACTTGCTCCTCATCCTGCCCCAAGCATTCCATACCCCAACCTCACACCTGGTGCCTGCTGGGCCTCCACCGGGCCATCCCAAACAGGAACAGTGGGGGGCGGTCCTACCAGGCCCATGTCACTGCACCCTCTCCTCACCAGGGGAGGGCCTTGCCGGTGTCTTGCCTCCTGCCCGCATCTGGTCCTGGAGACCCACGGGCAGCACTTGCCCTCTGCCTGACTCCGCATCTGCTGACTCTGTGCTGCTGCAGGCTGCTTCACCTGCACCCCGACCTCCAGACAAGCCTCCATCTCCAGTGTCTCCCGCTCCAATTCCTCTTTGTAGGAAAGCTACACACGGCCCCACGACACATTGCCCTCCTCTTCCTGGAAGGCCACCCTTTCAGTGCGCAGGCCAAGGACCAAAGCTGCTGTCTACCCCCACCGCCCCCAGCTCTCTCCACGTGAAGCCAGTCCAGCCTACAGTGCTCCCTGTCCTTCGACTGCCTTGGGTCTTCTCTCTGCCCTTCCTGCTTCCCTGGGAGTCCAATCTGCCCCCGCCCTGTGGGTGCGGTCCCTCTTGCCTCAGCTCCCCGAGCACCTAACTCTCACTTCCCTCAGCTCTTCAGGGAGTGAGTCTTCAGTGTCCTGGTTTCTAATGAAAAAGTCTGTCTCCTGGGAGGAGGCCCACCCCAGGCACATGCAGGGGTTCAGGAAATGCTGTGGAAGGAGGGCGGTGGGGAGGGGCTGCTGGGGACTCAGGATCCCCTATGTCCACAGGCAAGATGTGGTTTCAGGGGGGTGGGGGGCCTTCTGCTGCTTCCCGAACACCTGCCTCCCGGGCACACACTGCAAGGGCCAAGTCCCAGTGTCTTCATCCATTCACAGGCACCAGGAAGAGCCCTGCCCCGGCCAACCGCCCCGGGAAGGACGGTGCCCTGGAGGAAGACCACTTGCCACTCCAGCCCCTAAAGTCCCACTGACAGACGAGGCCGGCAGGACAGCGCCAAGGAACTTTCCCAGGGAACAAATCTCAATAAATATTTTCTCAGGACTAACCCTACCGGAGAGATCCGAGCAAAGTTACCGGCCCCTAGGCTGGTCGACGTCTGCATGACTCTGTGAGCAGGAGCCCGTGTCTGGGGCTGGGTGCTCCCGCCCTCACCTGGGCCCAGGAGCCCTCCCCTGCTGCCCCCCAGCCTTGAGCTGTTCTCTTCCTGGGTGCAGGGAGCTGGCCAGGGGGCTCCTGTTCTGGCAGCTGTGTGGTGGTGGACATGCGCAAGCATGGCCTCCCTCCTCCCTCTCCCATAGCCCCAGGCACCTCCAAGACGCCTCTCAAAGCCCTTGCGGGCCTCGGCTTAGTTTGGACTCTGGAGTATTGCTTTCTCTCCCCACTGGCATCCTCCTTAGTTTATACCCTGGCAAGCCGTTCTCTCAGAGCAGGCAGAGGGCACTTGCTAAGACACAAGAGAACCGCCATACCTCTGTGCTCGGGAGGCTTGAGGCTCCCTGTGCGCACGGGTACTCTAGCTGGCACCCCCTGCACCCCGCGGTTTTGCCCAACATTTCCAGGCATCTCTCCCATACCCCTGCGGCCCCTCACGTTCTCCTTAGTACTTTCACCAGATTCTTCACGCAGGCGGAGGGGCCTCATGTGGGTCTGACCCCGTGACTTGGCTCTCTCTGGAAATGAAACTGGAAAAGCCGGTGTTCATGCTGCCTGTCACCGTCAGAACCAATCAGTAGAGACAAGGATTGCATCTTTATGGGTGTGATCTGAGAAGACAGTGGGTTATGTCCCCTAAAAAGAGTGTCTTCATCTCAGATCAAGCCGACCCTTTTTATAAGGAGAAGAAAAGTGTAGGTAAAGGGTTTGGAATTGAGGGGAAAACAGGTGAGGGGTTTGAAATTCAGGGGAAAAGGTGAATGGGATAGAAGCTGCCGTCCAGGGATTTTCCTAGCATCCCTTCACCTGCTGACGGGTGATTCTTTTCTTTTTCTTTTTTCTTATTGTTTAAAGTATTACATATGTCTTCTCCCCCCCACCCCCCACTCCCGCATTGACCTCTCCCAGCCCACCCCTGCTTTTTGTTTTTGAATCTTAAAGTATATTTTTATTGATTTTAGGGAGGAAGAGAAAGGGAGATAGGAACATCAGTGATTAGAATCATTGATCAGCTACCTCCTGCACGCCCCCTATTGGGAATTGAGCCTGCAATCCCGGGCATGTGACCTGACCAGGAATTGAACTGTGACCTGATTCAGAGGTTGACACTCAGCCACTGAGCCACGCAGGCCGGCCTGACCAGTGACTCTATCTGTACCCTGGGCGGTGGACATTCTTCCTCTGGAGCACATGGCTCAGATACCGCCTTGCAGTCCTCCTGGGGCGCAGAGGTCGAAG
Organism: Myotis daubentonii; assembly: GCF_963259705.1. Classification (NCBI taxonomy): domain Eukaryota; kingdom Metazoa; phylum Chordata; class Mammalia; order Chiroptera; family Vespertilionidae; genus Myotis; species Myotis daubentonii. Next base: position 5,840,791 of record NC_081855.1, read on the forward strand.
TGCGTGTGGTTCTCATGAAGTCAGGGCAGGTCCAGTCATAATTTCAGGCCCTGGAGCAATAGCTTTCCAAATGCACATTACCAAGCCTACTAAGTATATATCTGAAGCTAAAAATTTTTTAACTTCTTGAGTTCCCATCAGAAATTCCCTCCCTCTGTATCACGATCTCACTCATATGTGGACTCTAATGAACAAAATAAACTGATGAACAAAATAGATCCAGAGACATAGACGCATGGAACAGACTGTGGAATCTCAGAGGGAAGGTAGAGGTGGGTGGGTGGGAAGAGATCAACCAAAGAATTTGTATGCACATATGGACACAGAGAATAGAGTGGCGAAGACCTGGTATGGGAGGGGGCTGGAGGGGTCAATGGGGGGAAAAAGGGGACACATGTAATACTTTTAACAATAAAGATTTAATAATAAAAAAAAGAAATCCCCTCCCTCCAATAAGATACTACACTTATTTCTAAGATCAGCTCAAGAGTTATCATCTCACTATATAGGGTGTCCCCCCTAAAATGTATACACATTTATATACACAAATGTATACAAATTGTGATATTCCCCCCAAATATATACACACACTCTGAATAATTATAAAGGCAGTGTTTATTAAAATACATTTTATTTTCAAAATTGGTCTACCAGCTGTTAAAGTGTGCATACATTGTTTTGGGACACCCTCATATAGCCTTTCCAATTTACTCCAGCAAAATGAATTGCTCTCCTGCGCCTGGTGTGGCTCAGTGGTTGGGCATCGACTTAGGAACCAGGAGGTCAAGGGCTCAATCCCCAGTAGGGAGCATGCAGGAGGCAGCCGATCAATGATTCTCATCATTGATGTTTCCGTCTCTCTCCCCCTCTCCCTTCCTCTCTGAAATCAATAACAAATATATTTTTAAAAATAAAAATGAATGAATTGCTCTCCCTGGGGGGAATGGGTGTTTATATAATGTGTATGCACGACTGCATATTAATTTTTAAGTGAAAGGGAGACCTGAGTTTGTTCACTTGCGGACAGGCCGAGGTTTCCATTGCTGAGAAGGGGGCATGGGGATCAGGAAAGGAGACGGGGAGGATGGCAGCTGCTCCTGAGGTCATTCTACGGAGCGCACGGTGCGGGGCTCCGCCAAGGCTTTGAAATAGTGGCGGGGAGCGCGCGACTGGCAACGTTTCTTAGAAGCAGGTCGCCGCGCCCTGCCAGGCCCTGCAGGTCTCAGGTGCGGGATCTCACGGGATCGTCAGGACAACGTGGGGTGGCCCGGCTTCTCCACTGTCCTGAGGAGCAGGCGGAACCTCACACAGATGAGCCCTTTGCTCAAGGTCACGCAGCAAAGCCGGGGCAGGGGCGGAACCTCCAGGCGGCCCCGCGCCCCAGACCCCTTCCCCCCCGCCCCTCCCCCGCGCGCCGCCCCGGCCCCCCGGCCCCTCCACCGCGCGCCGCCCCGGTCTCCCCTTCCCCGCCTCTGACCCCCGCGCCCCTCCCCCGCGCGCCGCCCCGGTCTCCCCTTACCCCCCTCTGACCCCCACGCCCCGGACCCCTTCCCCCCTCCCGGTCCCTCCCCTGCGCGCCGCCCCGATCCCCCCCTCCGTCGGGCCCCCAGCGCGCAAGCCCGGACCGCGCCGCGCCCAGAATTCCCGAGGCCGTGGGAGGGACCACAGCTCTGCAGGGCGGGGGCGGCCCGGGCGGGGAGAGCCCGTGTAGAACGGGCGGAAGGTCCCTGTCTTGCCGACCTCACCCCCGCCCTGTGCGGAGTGGAACGTCCCGGCTCCTTAAGGGCCTGGGCCGCGGCGGGAGCGGCCTTTCCTCCGTGGCTGCTGCGGTGCGGGTGTGCTCTGGCTTCTGGCGCTGGTGGCCGGTGGCCGGTGGCCGGTGGCCGGTGGGAGGTGGGAGGTGGGAGGACAAGCAGCCAGTGCCTTCCTCGTGTTTGGGAGATGTTTCCGGGGAGCTTAACCGGAGGCGGCGGGCGGCCGCCCACGTGGGCCTCGGGCGGGCGCCGGGGCGGGGACTGGAGCCTGGCGGGGCCGCGCCACGCAGCCGGGCGCGTGCTTGTCCCGCGGGCCCGCCGCCCCCCGGAGCCTGAGGTCGCCGAAGGCCGGGACCCCTGGGCCTGGGCTCGCCGTTGGGAGTGAGCCAACCCGAGAGAACTGGGTAAGCGGGGCCCTGCACCCAGGGGCGCTGACACGTGGGTGGCGTGTAATGGGCGCAGGGAGTCTTGGTCGACTGTCCTGATGATACTGATCCTAGGAAGTGCCGTCAGATGCGATAACTGACGATGTCACACTGTCTGACCGCAGTCGCCGAGACCTCGGTAGATTGGTTGCAGTTAACAGCAGAATCCGACCTAAATGCATGTCCTTCCTTTCCCGACAGCAGACCCACCGAAGAGGGCCCCGGGCGGAGCGGCCGCGCCCTGCGGTAAGGCCTAGGCTACCGGGGTTTGGTACGGAATGTGGGTGCCTTGTTTCCTTAAATGCCCTGAAGTTGCCTGACGTTGTACAGTTGTAGTTTTACGTGTTTATGATGCACTACCTCATTGCATAATTGCAATGGCTAGGAGACCATGGCCCCTAACCGGAACCACTTAAGTCGCAGCGATATGCATAGACAAACTCCATCAAAATGTCTCCTGGCTTAGTCCACATTAGTTCACCCAGGTAGTGCCTGGAGCAGTACTGGGAACGGTGAGCTTGACTGCTCTGATGAAATCACCCATAGGAAGTGCCGTCAGAAGCGATAACTGACGATAATTCCTGGCTGACTGCAGTCAACAAGGGCTCAGGTGGCTGGTGCCCAGGAGTAAGTTGGTCTGCACTGTGACCCTTTCTATATTCACCCAGGTTGCAAATGAATGAAGAACTGGCAAGAGCCGAGGACTGCAGTGGAGCATTGGCCTGCAACGGGGTAAGCTGTGGTCTGTGGAGAGGTGCGTGGGTGAGTAGGTTTAGCTGGCAGTTGAGTCTGGTGAAGTCGTACTAGGTCAGATATTGGCAGTGGAGCGGAGTGCAGAGCATACCCTGGAGTTCTTTTTTCACTTTATGGATGTATAATCCTGAGAAAATTGCCTTCCTGCTCTGACATGTGGTTTTCTTCATTCTAAAAAATGATAGCCTTAGGTTTGTAATGTTTAAAATACTGAGTAAGTGGCGCTTAACAATACCCCAGAAGCCAAATAGGACTTACTCTTAACACATTGCGTACCACATAGAAATCTCTAAGACATACGCCAGGGACCGCACGTTTTTGGGCAAACTGCACGTTATTTAAATCAGAATAATGCACTTTAGGGGTTGTTTTTCAATAATTACAACATTTTTATTTACAAAAACAATTAAAGTTCTTAGTACTTTTTTAACGTATGGTACTGCGTAAAACATTTTCCTCTATGAAGAGGGACCAAACAAATTTTACGTAAGTATTTAGATTTGCTCCTTTTTCCATGGGTGTGAAAAACGAGAACACTCGTGAGCGGTCCTTAACAGATGGCGCGCAAAACACGAGAAAACTCCCGAGCGGTACGAAATGTGTTAAGGACTGTTAACAGTTTATAGTTGAGACTTGTGATCAGAACTGCATCTGCTGACTGTGGGTGTGGTGTTCGTTCCCCAGGCTCTGAGTGCTGGAGAATGGTGACCTGTGCAGGCCAAAGCTGGTGATGGTGGCAGCAGCAGCAGCTTACCCTGGGGACAGGTAAGATTCCATCTGGACAATGATTGCCCCCCTGGTCAATGAATGAGCAGCTAGTTTTGTTTGCAAAAACTTGCAGAAAAGGATATCAAATGATGAAATCACCCAAAATAGCTGGAATTACCGGCAGATTGTGTGGTGGTGAACTTACGGTTTTCTGAAGATATCCTATGCTGTGCATGACTGCTGTTTGGAGTAGGAAGTGTGACTGATACTTAGTTCCTTGCAGGCTGTTTTTCCAGTGGATGGTCCGCCATGCTGCAGCAGGGGCAGAACTTGAAGTTCCAAGGACCAGTAGTCACCATCAATTTGGACTCAAGACGAAAACCTAGGCTTCAACATTTAGTGTAGAAAGTCTCACCCTGTCCCACTGGCTTGGCTCAGTGGATAGAGCATCAGCCTGTGGACTGAAGGGTCCCAGGTTCAATTCCAGCCAAGGGCACATGCCCAGGTTGCAGACTTCAATCCCCAGTGGGGGGTGTGCAGGAGGCAGCTGATCAATGATTCTCATCAATGTTTCTCTCTCTCCCTTCCTCTCTGAAATAATAAAAAAATACATTAAAAAAAAAAGTCTCTGGCCCTAACCGGTTTGGCTCAGTGGATGGAGCATCGGCCTGCGGATTCAAGGGTTCTGGGTTAGATTCCGATCAGGGGCATGTACCTTGGTTGTGGGCACATCCCCAATGGGGAGTGTGTGGGAGGCGGCCGATCAATGTTTCTCTCTCATCAATGTTTCTAACTCTCTGTCCCTCTCCCTTCCTCTGTGTAAAAAATAAATTATATATTTTTAAAAAGCCTCACTTTGTGCTAAGTATCAGAGGCCAGTCTTACCAATGAGGGCCAAGAAGTGGATTTTGACCACCTTTTTGTAGGACTAGCACTTGGTGTCATTACATTGGTGAGTTTTCTAGTATTGTCCCTCCCTCAAAAGGAGCTTACATACACTTTAGTATTTGTTATATTAGGTAAGGGTCCAAGTTCTTTAAGTTGGAAACTTCCTCCTGAAATTAATATCCATGCAATTACCATAAACAATAAAGGATGGTCTTTGGTATTGGTTCTTAAAATGTGTATTTGAAGAAAGTTAAACTTGGTCACTGCTGGGAAATATTAGCAGCCCAGGTACTCAACTTCCCTGTGGTCTAAGCTCTTCTCTTTTCTTAGAGGCTAAAAGCCCCAGAGCATCTAAGCATCCATACACTTAGTCCAGTCCCTAGGTCCTCGGGCGCTGTCCTTTGTCTGGCCCTCCTAGTAACTCCTGAAGTGCGCTGTGCCTGCCCCCATCCTGCCTTCCTGGGTTGGAATTTTGCCTACTAGCCTGTGGGGCTGCACTTGCTAGTCCTCTGATGGCCTGAGGTAATCATCAGGCACCTGAAATGACTCTCTGGCTCAAGATGGGTTGCCAGGACTTGCTGCTTATATTTAGAAAGGATTTTTAAAAGCTTGGTGGGCCTTGGTTAAGGGTGGATGGAAACCTGCTTCGGGGAACCTCGTTTTCCCTATGAAGGCTGCCTTTGGAGGGACCAGGTCTGCGTTCCTGCCCTGGGTGTTTGAAAAGAGCCTCCCATGATAGCTTTAGGGGATGTGCTGAGTTAAGGACAACATTCAGAGACAGTACTGGGAAAGGTCCTTACTGGCAACACTGGAACCACCATGGTAAAGTCTGTCTGTGGGGGTGTGTGTGGGGTTCTCAGTGGGCTCTTCCATCTTTTCCTGATACCTTAGGATGTTCTACATTGAAGGCTGGTGGCTGGTCCCATGGCCAGGCCACTGGAATCATGGGGTTAAGGGCTGAGACTAGAAGTCGGTTACAAGGAGCCCAGGGGTTCACAAGGAGGAGGTAGGCAACCTTCAGTCCCAAGGGCGACTGCTCCTGGAATCTGGCAGCCAAGAGCCCAGTCTCCCTACCCTGAGGGCCACTCAGGAGATAGGGCACCGAGATGCCAACCTGCCTTGAGCACATTTAGCATCTGGCTGGAGTGTGCTGTCCTGGACTGGACAACTGGAAAGTCCTGGGTTGGATGTAGGCCCCAACTACACTTACAGCTCACACTTCCAACACCCCAACCTGTAAGTGGGGAGGCCAAGGGCTGACTCTTGAGCCAGGGATGACCTCTCAGGAGCCAAACAAAGATAACGGAGATGGATGAGGGGTACGATGGACCCGTGAGAAGTGTTAACTTTTCCCAGATTCTGTGATCTGGCTTCCCATGGGGGGCTGCTCGGGTAGTTGTGACTCTGCCTCAGCCATCATACCCCACAAGGACTACCTGGTGAGGCCCCCACTTCCATGTCACGTCTGAGCTGGACCTGCAGTTTCCCTGCCCTCGAGGTCTTTGGGGGAGGCCACACAGTCCCCTGCTGGGTCCTCCTGGCCCACTGTTCCATCCCAAGCCTCCTCTACACAGCCTGGGCTCTCGCCCAGCTCCAAGATGGTGGGGAGGTGGCCCTGCTTCGGGGAGCGCTTGCGCAGGCTGAGCAGGAAGGGCTGGGGCAAGGAGAAGATGTCCACGTTGTTGCCCAGATCAATCCACGTGACATTGGGAAACTTGCTGGGGTCCTTAAGGGTGTCGGTGAGGTCACGCAGCAGTGCTCGGGTCAGCCGGTTGCCGTTGAGGGCCAGCGTGGTGAGGCGGGGCAGCGTGCTGAGTGCCGGCAGCAGCTGGAGGACCATGTCATCTGTGAGGCCCGTGAAGCCCAGCTCCACACTGTCCACCTGCTCCCCACAGCGCTGCAGGTAGCTGCTCACTCGCTCCAGGTCACGCGAGGTCAGTGGGATGCCTGACAGGTCTACCGTGTTGTCCAGAGGGCTTCCAGCCAGGACGGCCTTGAGGCTGAAGGGGAGAAGGGACAAGCAGGGTTCAGGTGACGGGGCAGGGCTCTCTCCCAGGGCAGCAGTGACGGCACCACAGAGCCGGCCTCTGCTCCAGGGATGGGAGGGAACTGACCCTAGTCCCCGGCACTACCCCGCATCTCGGCCTGGCTGGGCCCCGCTGGCCAGAGCCGAGGGACCACAAGGGAAAGCCCACGTGCTTCTGCAGTGACTAAGGGTACACTCCAGCCACAGTGCCTGGGTTTGCATCTTGCTCCTTCCTACTCCGTGTGACCTTTACTTATTAGGTCCTTAACCTTTCTGTCCTCAGTTATTTTCTGGAAAAAATGGAGCTAGTTGAGTGAGTGCTACAGGGTTGTTACGTGAAGATAATAAATGCAAAGCATTTAAAACAGTGTCTTGTTTGGGTGATGAATAAATACTTGCTGCTGACATTGTTAATCACCTGAGCACTTCCTGTGTTAAGGCCACCTTCCCCACCAGAGGGGGATCCTTAGGGAGACCCCCGCAAGACAGCAGACAGGGGCTGCCAGCCGGTGGGAGCTGCTGACCCCGGTGGCCGAGTGCCCTCCACTCCCTGCCTTCTGCCATTGCTCTTTCTTCCCCGGCCCCTTGCTCTGGCCACAGCTCCCTGTTTCCAGGTGCCTCCGGAGTGTGTGTGTGTGTGTGTGTGTGTGTGTGTGTGTGTGTGTATGTGTATGTGTGTATGTGTGTGTGTGTATGTGTATGTGTGTGTGAGTGTGTGCATATGTGTGTATGTGTGTGTGTGTGTGTGTATGTGTGTGTGTATGTGTATGTGTGTGTGAGTGAGTGTGTGCATATGTGTGTATGTGTGTGTGTATGTGTGTGTGTGTGTGTGTGTGTGTGTGTGTGTGTATGCGCGCGTGCGCGCTGCGGGGGGGTGGGAGGGAGTGAAGAGGGGTGGTGGTGGTGGTGTTAACAGCCTGCACACTTTAGTAGCAGCAACCTGAGCAGGCGAACCCCTATCCTCTATGCTTGGGACCTCCTGAAGCTGAAAGGCCACCTCAGTGTGCTCATCTTGCAGAGCCCCCGGGAGTTTGAAGGTGAAGCTCTCCAGGCATGACAGCTAAGGGCCAGGAACACTGCCGGCACTTGTTTAGGGTGATTTAGTGTTGGCTGTAATTCTCATTACTGTTATGAATAAAGCAGGCCTATGACAGCAGGGAAATGGGAAGTGGGTGGTTAGCAGCCTGAGCCTGGGTGTGAATCTGGCCCTGCCACTTCTCAGCCGGCTGATCGTGGCCAAATGGCAACAGTAATAGCCCCTACCTTGGTCAGTCCTTCAAATGTTTGTTAAGCTGCTAGGTGCCAGGCACTGCCCTAGGCACCCAAGGCCATAGTGGTGAACAAGATGGACAAGACTCCTGTTTTCACTCTGCCGGAGAGCGGCTGGACAGCAAACAAGACAACCTGAGAGTCAAGTGAGAGAGTAGCCTGGGGTGTGGGGTGGGTGGGCATGGCTACTCAGGAAGGCTGCTTTGAGGAGGTAACATTGGAGCTGAGGAGCAAGGAGAAAGCAGGCCATCGGGAGGGTTGGTGAGTTTCAGCAGAGGGAGTGCAGTGCAAAGGCCCTGAGGTTGGAAAGAGCTTGGTGTCTGAACCAGCAAGGAGAGTGTGGCAGGGGGCACAGGAGAGTGGGAGGGAGAGAGTGAGGGGCTGGGGACCCATCACCTAAGGCCCTGCTTGCATTTCACTCAATGTGACCAGAAGCCGCCTTAGAGGCGCAGAGCTGAATGAAGAATGGACTGAGCATGCACGGGGTGGGGGGTGGGGGGGCGGCGGGGGGGAGACAGTAGAAGAGGCCCCTGGATTCCAACAGAGCTCACATTGCCAGCTTTTCAAACCTGAACAACTAGCTCACCAAGTGTCCTCCTGGCATTCCAGGTCCCAGGGGTTCTCCCACCCTGCTCTGTCTGCATATATGGCCCCTGCCCTCAGCCAGTGGGAGCCTCACTTCCTCCCCCCGCTTGGGGGTGGGGTTGTCTGGAAGGGAAAGGAGCCCCTTTCTTCTCAGGGAGGGGCAGGCCTTCCTCCCCCAGCTGCAGCCGTGGGAGTGCTCATGTCCTCCCCCAGGAAGTCTTCCTTCCAGGCTCCCTTGCGTCCACTTCCTGCCATGGCCACAGGTTCTGTGTCCCATGTGGCCTCCTCTCCCCAGTCTCAGGGGCCACAAAGTCCTTGAGGGTTCTCACTGCTGCATGAACCAGGGATGTGCTGGGGTCTGGGCCTCCCGGAGGGATAACCAGGAGGCACTGAGGTTCAGTGAGTGTGCGTGCCCACGTTCACTGCACCAGGAATTAGAAACTCATGACCCTCCACCACCCATCCATTGGGATGGGCCCACATCCCCAGCTCCTACCCCACAGACCAGGGCCCTGCCTCCAGGGCCTCTCATGGCTCCTGCCACCCGGAATGCCCACCCTGAATTCTCTCACTCTCACCAGCTCCGGGCAGCCTTCTAGCTCTTCCCTTCACCCCACTCTCCTGGGAGGGGTGTTGTGTCATGTCATATACCCAGCCTGACACAGACTGTCTCTGGGCTGCCCTTGTAGAAGGAGCCTGGGCAGGGGGGCAGGCAGACCCCCCTCAGGTGACCATGACTCACCAGGCCTGTGGCTTCCTCTTCACCAGCCCCCGGTGCCGCCTCCACTGGGAGTGGGGGCTGAGATGGTATGTCAGCTGCCGGCACAGCTTCTCCATGGCGCCTAGTGCATCGCCCTCCTGCAGAGGCAACCACAGGGTGTGTGTGTGAGAGCCCGGCCCCCCTCCAGCTTCCTGTCCCTGCAGGAAGAGCATGGCACACAGGCTGAGCTGGGGTGCCAACCCTTTGGCTCAAGGTGGGTGCCCTTTGCAGAGAGCAGTGGTTAAAACGATCTGCATGATGGTTTCAGTTTTTGCGAATTAGTTGCTACTATTGAAAAACTGGAGCTTTATATAAAAGTCGGGATTCCAGGTGATCTGACAACTCATTGGGGTGAGGTGCCAGCTGATCCCTTAGCAGGACTCTCTGTGGTCCCGGCCGCTCCCCTACACTCAGGGCCATTCTGCTCGTTCACTGGTTCAACAAATACTTACCGAGCACCTGGTGCCAGACACTTGTCCTCAGAGCTGAGGACGCAGCCATGAGCAAACGCTCTTGCTCTGTATTTCACACGGGACAGAGGAGAGTGAGATGTTGTCACCATGTCTCTTACCCAGGTCCAAAGTGGGAAAATAACAGAACGAAGGAGCCACGTCTTTCACAGCCCAGTTCATTCATCTGTTACCTGTCTGGCCCATCAGCATTTGAGTTTGAGACCCTGGGGTTATGTTGGAATTGTGTCCAAAATTCTTTTTTTTTTAAAAAATATGTTTTTATTGATTTCAGAGAGGAAAGGAGAGGGAGAAATGGAAACATCAATGATGAGAATCATTGACTGGCTGCCTCCTACAGGCCTCCACCTGGGGATCAAGCCCACAACCCAGGTATGTGCTCTGACTGACAATCGAACCATCAACCTCCTGGTGCACAGGACGATGCTCAGCCAACTGAGCCACACTGGTTCCCCCCCCCCCCCCCACCCCCCCGCCACCACCACCACCAATTTTTAACACCTCAGAATGTGACTGCATTTGGAGATAGGGCCTTTAAAGAGTAATTAAGGTAACATGAGGCCATGCGTGTGGGCCCTAATCCAGTGGCTGGTGTCCTCATAAGAGGTTAGGATGCAGACGTGTACTGAGGGAAGACCTTGTGAAGATGGCCATCTGCAAGGCACGGAGAGAGGCCTCAGCGGAAGTGACTCTGAAGACACCTTGAACTTGGACTTCCGGCCTCCAGAACTGGGAGAAGTAAGTTCCTGTGGTTTAAGTGGTGTTTTTTTTCGTGGCAGCCCTAGCACACGAATGCCCTGGGTTAAAGGTGGCAGCAGAGAGATACCAGAGAGACTCCAACTCCATCCCAAGGGAAGTCAAATCAACAAACAGTCACGGAGCCCTGGGAGAGTAACTGAGAGTGTGTGCTCCCACCAGACGACCCACGGCCAGCGTGCCAGGGCTGGGATGAGACCCACCTGTGACAGCAATGTGGGTGTGGGGAGGTGTAGCTGGTAACCGGGGTCCAGGGCTCAGCAGCGCATCCGGCAGAGCTAGCTCTCGGTAAAAGCCAGCTTGGTTCTTATTATCATTACTAGGGGCCCGGTGCACGGAAACTCGTGCACTGGGGTGGGGGGTGGCGTCCCTCAGCCCAGCCTGCCCCCTCTCACAGTCCAGGAGCCCTCAGGGGATTTGCTGCTGACGGCTTAGGCCTCCCTCTGTGGGAAACAACCAGGCTGATCAGGGGAAGGCACCACCCCCATCACCCTGCTGCTGTTGCCAATGCTGGACGTGGCGGCTGCGAGGCCTGAGCCCCGGACCTCGCAGCTGTCGGGGCTCATGGCTGCCTGAGCCCCAGGCCTTGCAGCCGCTGTGGCTCTGTCCGGATGGACATCTGGAAGACGTCCACCCTAATTAGCATATTACCCTTTTATTAGTATAGATCATCCTCACTCTGCTAACAGAGGAGCAGCACATTGAGCCATTAAAGGAAGGAACTTGGCACCAAAGTGTGGATTCAAATCCTTGCTTTGTCATCTCCTATGTGACTTGGGAAAATCCCTTGACCTCTGTGCCTCTGATCCTCACCTGTACAGGGATAATAGTACCAACCTCACAGGGGATGAAATGAGTTCCTACTTGTAAAGTGCTCTGAATGTAGCTGGGCACACAGTATGCTCTCCAGGAATGCTCGCTGAATCAATACTGTGGGGTAACCCTGGCCAGTTGCTCCGTAGTCAACTCTCAGACTGAAGGGTCACAGGTTTGATTCCCTGTCAAGGGCACATACATGGGTTGCAGGTTCTATCCCGGCTTCAGCTGGGGAGCGTGCAGGAGGCAACCAATCGATGTGTCTGTCTCTCACATGGATGTTTCTCTCTTCCTCCTCCTTGCCTTCTACTCTCTCTAAAAACCAATCGAAAAAATATCCTCGGGTTTGGATTAACAAAAAAATAAAAAAAAGTTGGTGCTGTATACTGTGCTGTATTGTAAAATTGGCACGAACACAGAACTTCGGCAGGGTAAAGAAGGAAGGGTACTTCTGCCCAGGCTCAGATTTGAGCTGGCTTTTAAGAGCAAATGGATCAGTGACAACACTTGTCCAGGGCTTGGGGGTGTGGAGGGTGTTACAGGTGTGGGGACAGGTGACAATCTGGAGCCTGATTTCTTGCCGCTTCCGCGGCTACCACCTTGGCCAAGCCACTGTTGTTTGCAACCTGGATTAGTGCACACAGACATTGCACTAGGGCAGCGGTTCTCAACCTGTGGGTCACGACCCCGTTGGGGGTCGAACGACCCTTTTACAGGGATCGCCTAAGACCATTGGAAAACACATATATAATTACATATTGTTTTTGTGATTAATCACTATGCTTTAATTATGTTCAATTTGTAACAATGAAAAGACATCCTGCATATCAGACATTACAATTCATAACAATAGCAAAATTACAGTTACGAAGTAGCAATGAAAATAATTTTATGGTTGGGGCTCACCACAACCTGAGGAACTGTATTAAAGGGTCGCGGCATCAGGAAGGTTGAGAACCACTGAGCTAGGGCTTTATGGAATTCCCACAACACGCTGGTGAAGTGAACGCTTTCATTATCCCCATTTTACCGAGGAGGAATCTGGGGCTCAGAGGGCCAAGGCTGATGAAAAGGCAAGAGAAGGAGACTCTGAGGGAGGGAGACAAGAGACAGAGGAGTTGGAAGAGGGGAGCTGAGTGTCCGAAGAGACGAACATGTGTACAGGAATCAGCAGACGGAGGCAGGCCCGAGGCGGAATGAAACTGGTTTAAAGGAAACCTCTGGTCTCTGGTTCTCCACAACCTCACCTCTTCCACGCGCCTAAGGCTGCCTGTGAGAGAAACAGATGTCACCTGTCACTCCGGGCAAATGTATTCACAACCCCTAGGTTCCTAGACTTCGTTTCTTGCTGAGTCTGGACATAGGGTGTGTGTGTTGGGAAACAATGGTGCTGAAGCAGGCAGGGCTCCACCATGGGGACCAGAGGAATCCCTGCAGGGGCAGACAGTACCACATTCGCATTCTAGGACTGTCCCTCGGACAGGGGACGGAGAAAGGGGTGGACTGGAGGCAGACAGGGTGACTCAGGGCCGGGCCATCTGCGTATGTGTGGTTTGGGGCCCCCTGCTGGGACCATGGAAATGACTGAAAGTGATAGAGGCCACCACACTCGACTGACCATGCACCGGATGGAGGGGATGGGCAGGGAGGGTGAGGAGAGGTCTTGGCTTTGGCCTTGGGACCGTGGTAGAAGGCAAGAGGCTCTGGATAAGAACCAGGTGAAAAGCAGGATGGGAATGTCCGGGTCGTTTCCCGCTGGGAGATGTGATGAACTTAGGGGGCTGGGCTCAAGACAGGTCCAGGCTGGACACGTCCATTGGCATCTGGTGAAAGCCCCTGGCCAGGAAATGAGCCGAGGGGAAGGCAGGGGGAACAGCTGCAGCATCGAAGGGGCAGAGACATACTGGACACGGAGGGACGGAGAAGGCCAGTCAGAGAAGCAAGAGGGGAGCCATGGGCACCAGGAGAAGGTCGGCGAGGAGGCTGTGGCCAGCGAAGGCTCTAGGAGGGGCTGGCATGGTGAAGGCCAACGTGGGGGCCAAAGGGAGAAGGGAGAAGGGAGGGGACAACGGATATGCTGCTCTAGAGCCGCAGTTCTTCACCGAGGACTCTCGTACCCTGGGGTCACCAGGGCAGCCCCCAGCAATGGGTGAGCAGTTCAGTTGCGGGGTTTTTAAAAGCTTCCCAGGTGATCCCCATGTGCTGCCGAGGTGGAGAGCACTGTTTCAGGCAAGAAGATCTGCCCAGCATCTCTCCTGGAGCCCGGGACAGAATGTTGCCAGTCTCCCAATGCCTGCTCCAAAGGCGAGAACTGGCCCTGGTTGGGTAACGGAGGTGGTTAGAGAATCATCCCCATACACCAAGGTTGTGGGTTCGATCCCCGGTCAGGGCACATACGAGAACCAACCGGTGAATGCATAAATAAGTGGAACAACAAATCGATATTTCGCTCTTTTTCTCTATAAAATCAAAGCTGAGAACCAAGCCCCTCCGCTCCAGCTCCCCCTCCAACCACTTCCCAAGGATTCCAAAATCAGGACAACTGGGCCCTGACAGGAGGAAGAGAGGAGACAAAGCAGCGCCAGTACGCGGCGCTGCCACAAGGGGGCAGCTGTGCGCAGGGCGAGGCCCCAGCTGCTGACCTGGGAGACTGGAGGAGGGTTCCTGTTCCACTCAATGGGGACAGCAGACACAGTCACCTAACTGAGCGACTGGAGACAAATGTAAGCTATGTCCTCACAGAAGTCTGGACTAAACAAACTTGTCGGGACTAAAGAAACAACAGCTAACATTTCTTGAGCATCTAGCACTGCATGCCAGGCATTGCCTCTACATTGCCTGCGTGAACTCATCACACCGCTGCAACTCACAACAGTGCTAGGACACAGGGCTTCTAGTATCTCCACTTTGCAAATGAGGACCCTGGGGCATCAAGAAGGGGGACAGACTGGCACGCCACACAACGTGTGAGATGGAGCCGGACCCAGACCTCCAGGCCTCGCAGGCTCTGAGCGGGGCTCCCAGCTGCCAGCAGGCCCTGCGCTTTGCAATGCCCTCCTGGAGAGGCGTTTCCTTCATTTGCACCCAGAAAAGACTGAGGCAGCCCCCCTAATGTCCCTTCACTCCACTGCTTTCCGACAGCCCCCGCCAGGGCTTCCTCCAGCGGAGAACAGGACAAAGCAGGACTGCCCCAGAGGTGGAGCCAGAGCGTGAGGTGGGGGAAGGAAGGGATGGACGGGGAGGGAGGAGGGAAAGAAGGAGAAAGTGCCGTGTTGGTGTTTTTTTTGGGGGGGGGGGGGTCAAATGCCTCTGAGGTGCAGAGCAGCTCCCACCCCCTGTGTAACGTGGGGGCTCTGACAATGAGCAGCACATGTTATGCATCAGAGATCCCTGCGCCCTGCGCGCCCAGGCTGGAGGCTTTCCCTTTACAGCAGGCACCCCAGCAGCCCTTCTGCAACCACAGGCCACGCCCAAGCTACAGCTGATTGGCCCAGAAGTGGGCCCTGGCAGAGCCCAGCCAATCAGCCCTTTCCCTGGATCCTGACTCCTCAGGGCTGGACAGAGGTGTGAATCAGAAGCCATGGGCTTGGCCCCCTGTCCTGGGAAAGAGCCAGGGCAGAGTGGGTGGGTCTGGGAGGTAGCAGAGGGGAGAAGTCTGCAGTTTGTAGCTCTAGTCCCTCCTTCAAGCTTGGCTGCCTTTAGCCCCCACAAGGCCCCTCGGTGCCAGGGTAAATCCTCTCCCTCGCTTTAGGCAGCCGAGTGGGCATCAGGTACTTGCAGGTGAGTCCTAGCCACACTGAAGCTCCAAGGAAGAAGGCAGGAGAGGGGCTGGGGCAAGTCAGGGGTGAGTCGGCACGCAGGGGGGTGGGGGGCTGGGGGCCCTGGAGAAGAATGTTTGAGGGACTCTGACCTGTCGGGAATGCTATTCAGGGTATTCCTGCACCCCCTCCTGGAGGGCCCCAGTGCTTGCACAAGGCCCCATGGCTCCACTGTCAGACAGCAACACCCACCTGGACACCCTGCCCCAGGCAAACACACAGACCTCTCCACTGAGTTATGCCCAAAGGCGTCTACGTCCATTCATAAATTCATCCATTCATCAAATATCAAGCTGGAGACCCTGTGCTGGGTTTCCTGTTTGCTCCCTCTCCCCAGTCCATTCTCTGTCCTTCCGTGTGCTCTGAAGGCTGGGCATCACCCAGCCCTCTGGCCCAGGGCTCCCAGCTGCATGAAACGAACCGGAGCCTGTGGGAGAGGTCAGGGGGCAGCAGGAGCGGTCAGGCATTTCTCTTTCACTCCTCACGTGTGTCAGCCTCCAGGACAGCCCTGGGGGTTCTGGACTCCTGTGACCTCGCCCGGTCTCCGTCCTCCCTGTCTCAGGGCTGACCTGGGCAATCAGCAGAACATGCTAGCGATGGCAGCTGGGTCATAAAGGGTGCTGTGCGTCTGCCTCACTTTCTCCTGGGCCGCCCGCTCTGGGTGGAGCCGCTGCTATGCCGTGGGGACACTCAGGGGCGCCTATGGAGAGGCCCCGCGGCAAGGCACCCAGGCCTCCTGCCAACCACCACTGACACCCCACCCTGGGGGCGGGTGCCCACCTCTGTCAAGCCTCCAGATACTCAGCCTTGGCCAGTGTCTCCAGACTCTAAGCCAGGACCAGCCAGCTGAGCTGCTGGGATGCCTGCCCCACAGAGCCCGGGCAGCAATGTCTGCCTTGTAAGCCCTAAGCCGCGGGGCGATTTGTTAGGCAATAGCACGCACCCGGGCGTGGAAGAGGCATTCTCATCCGGCTTCGGCAACAACACAGCTTCCACCGCGGCCTGGCAATGACCTCCTGCTGCTGGTCTTTGGGGCCTCCATGTCCCGTTCATTTCCGCTATCCTGCCCCGCCCCTAGTAATCTCTCTTACAAGTTCACAATGGGCAGGGTCTCCTGCTTCACGCCGGCTCTGCTTGGGGCAGACGTGGCCGTGACGGGCAGAGCTGTCCTTGCCCCTTGTGGAGTTAGTGTTCTCGTGGGGAAAGCCGGCGCTACGTTAACCAACAAAAAAAAAGCAAGATAATTTTGGAGACCAGCGAGTGAAATGAAAGAAATAAGCGAGGAGATGAACAGGGCGTGAGACGGGGCTGCTCGGTAGACCAGGGAGCGGCAGGCCGATCAAAGGTCTCTGAGGGGCGACCTGCGGGCCAGGCGCCCGGCTGCTTCTCCATCCCACAGACCTGGCAGACGGCAGCCTGGAGATGCCCCAGCCGGGAGACAGGACCCTGCTCTGATTTGCTTTTTTCTTGCTTCTGAGGCCGTTTTTACTGCTTCCCCTGTGGGTGACCGGACCTCGGGGTCCCTGTGCCTTGGAGGGAGGGGTTGGGTTGTGGGGTTAAGGGAGAAGCTGCCAGGCCCCACCAGAGTCTGGAGGAGGGATGTGAGACAGGCGGCAGGTGCGGTCAGGGTGGCAGCCAAGCTCCTCAGGAAGGAGGGGACCTGGGCGCGGGGTGGGGTGGGGGGGCGGGCCGAGGGGGGCCCAGGGCTGGAGCAGAGTTGGCAGGTGGAGGGGGCAGGGCCAGGGGAGGAGTCTGGTTTTTTTTAAATCACAGCACAGGCTGCATGACGACTTCCATCCCTGCCACAGCAAAAGCGCTTCTTTTGGAAGCTGCTGGAAGTGGGGGATGGAAGTGAAGAAACTGAGACAAGAGAGAAGCCAAGGCATGGAGTGTGCATCCCCCACCCCCCGCCCCCCCAGGTCCCGTGGGCAGGTCTGTGTGAGCCGCCCAGTGCCCCAGCAGGAAGAGGGACAGACCCTCCCACCCAGAAGGGGCTGAGCAGCGCCTGGGCCAGGCGTGAGCGGGCATGAGGAGGGTGGTGGGTGTACAATGACACTCAGCTCAGGAGGAGGGCACCTGGGGTGGGGCCTGAGGCCATGCAGGGCCACTGCCAGAATAGGTGGCACCTCTGTACAAACAAGAAAAAGCCCCCCTTGGTGGACAGTCTGCACCAGTGTCCACGGCTTGGGGGGCGAAGAAAGGGCGCGGTCAGCACTGTCTCCTGCACCTCTGTGCCTGCAGTCTGTGCCGGGCACAGCCGCCGCCGCTGACGCAACAGGGGGCCCTGGCCCATCGCGGGTGGCTGCTCATCGAAACGCGGGGTTCGTGCTGCCTGAGCTCCCCATTTTCAAGGGCAGCTGAACATAGGGATTGTGAGAAATACTTGAATTTTTAAACTTTGGCAATAAATCCAGACTTAAAACCCTATGGCCAAACAAAACCTGTGCTGCCGGTGCCAAGGGGCAGCCTCAGCCGTGGACGCCAGGCCTCAGGACCGCCAGGCCTCAGGCCCACCTCTACCCTCCTGGTGCCTGCACGTGGGGGCCTGTCCTCCTTGGGTCTGGGTATACCCACCAGCGCTTGTTGGGCATGGAGCTGCTCTGCCCAGAAAGATGCCACCTCACCCGCACCCCCGGCCCCAGCTGGTTTAGACACAGCCGCCTACCGGCTTGGGGCAGTGGATGTAGCGAGCCAGGCTGATGATGAGGTCGTGGGTGATGGGGTCCACCAGGTTCCGGAAGCTGGCGTAGCGGTACAGCACGTCATCCAGCGAGGTCGACTCCATGCCCAGGTCCTGCAAGGACGAAGGGCGCGCAGAGGTCAGGGGCGGTCCTGCCGCACCCTCAAGTCCCACCCAAACGCCCAGAGCGACCCCCTGGAGGCAGCTCAGCCTCCCACACAGCAGGGCCCGGCAAGGGAGGGCACCCCTCCCCAGAGGCTTCCTAACCTTCCAGGAGGCACCTAGAGGGCGTCCCAGGGAACCAGGCAAGCCTGCAGCCTGGCCTGCCAGCTTATGGCCCTCTCCCAAGACAGCCCCCTCTGCCACCTCTCAGGTTCCCCGAGGACGAGGCCGAGGCATGCGGGCCAGGCGCCCGGCTGCTTCTCCATCCCACAGACCTGGCAGACGGCGGCCTGGAAAGCGCCCCAGCCGGGAGACAGGACCATGCCCTGATGTTTGTCTTTTTCTTGCTTCTGAGGCCGTTTTGACTGCTTCCTCTGCAGGTGACCTGACTCGGGGTCCCTGTGCCTTGGAGGGAGGGGTGCTGAGTTGCGGGGTAAAGGGAGAAGCTGCCAGGCCCCAGGAGGAAGGCCCCACCAGGACTCCCAAAGAGAGGGTGTCACGTGGCTCCTCCTAAGGGGAGAGGAGGGAGCCTGGTGCAAAGGACACGGAGTGGGGTGGGAACGGTGGCAGAGACCACAGGGACAACAGGATCTCACTCCTATGTGGAATCTAATGAACAAAATAAACTGATGAACAAAACAGATCCAGAGTCATAGCAGCACGAACAGATGTTGAACCTCAGGGGGAAGGCGGGGGAGGGTGGGTGGGTGGGAAGAGATCAACCAAAGACCTTGTGTGCACATATGCATGGCCCATGGACACAGACAATGGTGTGTAAAGCCTGGGGCGGGGGAGGGGGGCAGGCTAGAAAGGGTCAATGGGGAAAAGGGGACATATGTAATACTTTCAACAACAAGAAAACCCACTGGGACATGGGACAGGGGTTCCCTGAGCCTGAGGAGGGACAAGGATCTGGCGGGGGGGGGGTCCCCACACATGAGAGCCCCGTTGGGAGGCCCTGCAGACTCCTGCCCACCAGCACGAGGCCCTCGGCGCTGGGACTGGAGCGGGACCCAGTAGCCCTGCTCCAAACGTGCTGTTTGTGTGAGACCCCAAACTCCGGCACAATCCCCGGGAAAGGGCGGATGACCACACTTGAATTTCCCACCAGCCAAGGTGGCGGGAGCTTGAAATGGAGTGAACTGCTTCGAAGAGGAAACATGGTTTTCTACCCTAGTGCTGGACTAAACTGTATGCCTTCCACTGTGAAAGAGCACGGATACACCTTCTACCTGTTCCCAACCCCCTCCCCAATTCCTGTTGTCCGGGACAGGAAGTGTGGGTGACAGGTGACTGCCAGCAGGGGTTGTCCTGTGGGATGTCTTGGCAATAAATCTTGGCAATAAATTGTGCAGCTGGTGCCAAGGTGCAGCCTCAGCCGTGGACGACGGGCCTCAGGACCGCCAGGCCTCAGGCCCACCTCTACCCTCCTGGTGTCTGCAGTGGGGGCCTGTCCTCCTTGGGTCTGGGTATACCCGCCAGCCCTTGTTGGGCACGGAGCTGCTCTGCCCAGAAAGATGCCACCTCACCCCCCACCCCCACCCCCACCCCCGGACCCAGCTCGTTTAACCAGCGGGATGTCCTGAACCTTTCTCAGTGCCTTCCCTGCCTGAGTCAGAAGTTACATCATCATTCCCAATGTACAGGTGAGGAAACTGAGGCCCTGAGCGGCTCACTTCAAAGGTCAAACTTCTAGGAAGGGAATGGACAACGGATGACTACAATGAACACTGCTGCTGGTACATTTGAAAGCTATTAAAAGAGTAGATTCTTGTTAAAAAGAAAACAAAAAAGAAATAACAGGCCACAATGGAGTCACTTTTGCTAAGCTACAGTACCAAACAAAACCTTACTAACCAACCTAATTGCAGTTGCACTTCTCCCAGGAGTGACATTTTAAAGCACTCAGTGGGGTGTCCTGCCAGCACTAGTGAGGTGGGGACCCCGCCTTCCCAGAGGATTGAAATACTCAGCTCCTCAGTGCCTCCCTTTCTGCCCCTGAATACCTCCACGTGACTCAGAGCACCTTCTAGGCAGTGATGGCGAACCTTTTGAGCTCGGCATGTCAGCATTTTGAAAAACCCTAACTTAACTCTGGTGCCGTGTCACATATAGAAATTTTTTGATATTTGCAACCATAGTAAAACAAAGACATATATATATATATTTTAAAATATATTTTATTGATTTTTTACAGAGAAGAAAGGAGAGGGATAGAGCACTAGAAACATCGATGAGAGAGAAACATCGATTAAGCTGCCTCCTGCACACTCCCCAGTGGGGACATGCCCTCAACCAAGGCACATACATGCCTTTGACCGGAATCGAACCTGGGAACCTTCAGTCCGCAGGCTGACGCTCTATCCATTGAGCCAAACCGGTTAGGGCAAGACTTATATTTTTGATATTTATTTTATATATTTAAATGCCATTTAATAAAGAAATCAACCAAAAAAATGAGTTCACGTGTCACCTCTGACACACGTGTCATAGGTTCGCCATCACTGTTCTAATGACTAGATGGGACGCTGCCTTCATGAATCACTTAATAAAGCCAATTAGACCTTCACATTTACTCAGCTGAAGTTGGTTCGTTAACATCCTAAAAGTTCTCATCACAAGCAAAAACATCCATTTCCTCTGTTTTTCTAACTATAGGAGGTGATGGGCACTGACTAATCATTTCGCCTCGGCCCTCCAGCCACAGACCTTCCCCCAAACGGAGCCGGCTGCACCGCAGCTCAACACTGAAACAGTCTTGGATGCAGGTGGCAACAGTGAACTTCAGGCACGGGGTGGTGGCGGGGAGGGAGGACATGCCCAGCTTAGGGCGTGTTTTTGAAGGTTTGCGCTGACTTAACTACCCTTGTGAAGGGGGACCCGGGGGCAGGCAGGCTGGAGGCAGGCTGCTGTTCTGTGCTTTGGTGGCAGACATTTCTAAGAGCAAAGAAAGAAAAGGGTCTTTGCCCGCAGATCTGCAGGGGCGGGCCAGGCCCTCTGCCATCAGGGGCCTCACCGGCTTGAGCCAGTTCCTGCCCTCCACCCTGCTGCCTCCTCTTTGCTAGAAAGGGGTGGGTTTCAAGCTTCACTGAGGACATCAAGGGGCCAGCCTTGGGGGCTGTTTTCCATTCGGCAGGAACTAACCTCAGAGGACTGCTGCCCTGCACCAGGTCTCCGGCTGCTGAAATAATTTACTGGGAACCCAGATCCAGGCGCTCAAGGTTTGGCAGGGATGCAGGGGAGGGAGGTGCTGACGTGCCCACTGCCCTGTTCTCAGAGCCGTGGGCCTCAGAGCCCAGGGCAACGCTGCCACACCTGTCTGTCCTGACCTGCGCAACCCTCAGCCAGGCTGCAGCCTGGGCCAGCTACCTCAGGCCGGGGCCTCAGCTTCCTCACCTGCACATGGGGCAGTGACCCTGCACTAGATGTAGGAGAGGGAAATAAAACCAAGCAGCACGTGGAAAGCCTTCCACAGGGAAGAGAAGCATTAACACAGCTCCCCTCCCCCCTTCCGTCCCTTCGTCCCTTCCCTCAGGAAGGCCCCTCCTCCCCTCATACCAGCTTCTTCACTTTTTGGATCACAGACCTATATGATGTTTTTTTAAACTTTCTTTTAAATTTGATTTGAGAGAGAGAGAGAGAGAGAGATCCGTTGCCTCCCACAAGTGCCCCAACGGGGATCGAACCTGCAACCTTTTGGTGTAAGAGATGACGCTCCAACCAACTGAGCCACCCCGGCCAGGACCGACCGCAGACCCATTTGAGATGTCACGGGCCATGACCTGTCTAGAAAAACCCAGAAGTCACAGGGAGCTTGCTGCACACACGATAGGGCGCATTGAAGCCCTGGACACTTGTGACCTCAGGATACAAACTCTGCCCAGAATTGTGCAAAATGGGGCGGGAGGCGGCTGGGCTCCAGGGAGGGGCAAGTCCCGGGGCTTGTGCCCCTGTGTCCCCCTAGGCCAGGGAAGTGGGGCCGGACGGAAATGGGGGAGGTGATTCTCACGGTCAGAGGCTGCCGGTGGCCACGGGAGTGAGAAGGAGATGGATGCATTTTCCTTTCCCGTCTGTCATGCAGGTGGGCTGCTCCGCTGTGGGCAGTGCCTGGACCCAGCCTCTGCCCTCCTGTGCTCTGCCCGAGACTCCTCTCGTCGGGGTACCCTGCCTGGGACATATGCCTGGAGGTCTTCTGTTACGGTCACCCTGCTCCTGGGAGAAAGCCCTGGATTCTAGGCTCTACCCAGCTCTCAAGTCACGAAAGCCTGTGGGCAAGCGACTTCTCGCCTCTTGGGATCTACTTCCCATCTGAGAAACGGGCGGGCGAATGGAACGGGTCGTTACCTAGAGTGTCTCAAGGTCAGGGGCTGATGGTGACAGGACAGTCAGCAGAGTCAGCAAGGCTGCGGGCAGGCCCAGCGCTCAGCAGCGCAGCTCTGCGGGGCCTGGCCCTCCCCATTCCACGCCCACCACGCCCTCCCCGCAACGTACACATGGGATTGTGCAGAGAAAGGCAAGTTTGAAAACCCCGGACAGGGGGAATCCTTAGGTTGGCTGTGTTCCCACCAGCCCTGCCCCATCTTCCCGTTTGCCCCTCCATTACAGGCCAGAACAGGCCATCCTATCCTAGAAGGGCCCAGAGAACCCCGGAGGCTGGGGCAGCGTGGGAAGGTACAAAATGTCCCACCCCCGGGCCCCACCTCCCTGTGCTCCGTCAGGGGCGGCTCTCTCCAGGCCGCTGCGGCGGTCCTCAGTCATTGCTTGGGAAGGGGGGGCTGGGAGGTAGGGCGGGCGGGGCTCCCGATGGTCCCGAGGCTCCAGCAGGGAAAAGGATGGGCGGACAGGCTGCCGCCTGTGCTGGCTCCATTTCCTGGCTCTGCCGGCCTGGGCCCACCGATGCTTGTGCAGCTCCAGGACCCTGTACATGTGCTGAGGCCCGCGGGCCATGGTGGGCTTCTGGTCCGCTCCATGCCCCCACCCCACCCCAAGCCAGTGTGCCAGGGGACTGTGTCACAGCGTCGCACCAACGGCCTCGCTGATGCTGCCCACAGGGCCCTCCGGTGCCCTGCCCGCTCTGCACGCGGATGGGATGGGCCGCGGAAGGATGGAAGCCACTTGTGGCTCCTCCACACCCCCTGCCAACAGCGCTGGCCTTGGAGGGGCTGGTCTGCCTTGCAAACACCAGGCAGCAGGGCGAATCCCAGCTTCCTGACGCGTCTAAGCGGTCCGACCTCGAGGAACTGTGGGCGGCTTCTCAGCAGAAAACCTGGGAACGGCAGCTGTGCCCGAGCCGCTGCTGGGCTTGGCGAGCGTCCCTGGCCTGGGACCTGGGGGCCGGGGCCAGCACACGGCATCTCACAGACGTGGGGCCACGTTACTGGAGCCTGAGGAGCCAGGGCTGGGGACTCGTTCCAAGGGAAAGAGAAATGCTAGAGTGAGGGGTTTGGCTTTCCGAAACGTAAGGAGAGGGTCACACGGGAAGGTGAGAGCAGCATTTCTCAATCCTGGAAGGGGCCCTGGAGGCCTCCCAGGGGCGCTGCCGAGTCCGCTACATCCTGCAGACTCAACTAAAGCCAGCGACTGCCAGGGACGGAAAGCAGGGGCGGCCGATGGCAGAGCCCAGCTCCCTGCTGAGCCGCGCTTTAAATAAAGAGACTGAAAAACCACGGAACAAGCCACTCTCGCCACTAGGTTTTTCTTTCGGAGGAAGGGAGAACTTTTGTAAAAAATTCTTTCAGACACGCTTATTAATTTTAAATAAATCAATCAATCTTTAAAATATTTTTGTTTTGATTTCTAAAATAGTAAATAGTATTCATTAGATGTAGCCGACACACAGAAAGCCTTTTTGAAGTCCTCAGGAACTGTAGAGTATAGAACAGTGATAGCGAACCTATGACACATGGGTCAGAGGTGACACGCGAACTCATTTTTTTTGGTTGATTTTTCTTTGTTAAATGGCATTTAATATGTAAAATAAATATCAAAAATATACATCTTTGTTTTACTATGGTTGCAAATATCAAAAAATTTCCATATGTGACACGGCACCAGAGTTAAGTTAGGGTTTTTCAAAATGCTGACACTCCGAGCTCAAAAGGTTCGCCATCACTGGTATAGAAGTTCCTCAAAATAGGAGAACTAGAACTTCCATACAATCCAGCGATCCCGCCTCGGGAATATACCCAAAGGAAGTGAAAACAGGCTATGGAAGAGCTACCTGTACTCTCAAGTTCATAACAGCTGGGACTGGAGACCACCTGTGTCCATCAGCGGGGGAAGGGAAGATGTGATATAACAGGTATGTTACGGAACACCATTCAGCCATGAGGACATCTGCCACCTGCCACAACATGGATGGAGCCTGAGGACATTATGCTAAGGAAGGTCAGTCAGAAAGAGAAAGACAATGCTCTAGCCAGTTTGGCTCAGTGGATAGAGCGCTGGCCTGTGGACTGAAGGGTCCTGGGTTCAATTCCGTTCAAGGGCACATCCCTGGGTTGCGGACTCAATCCCCAGTGTGGGGTGTGCAGGAGACAGCCGATCAGTGATTCTCTCTCATCATTGATGTTTCTATCTCTCCCTTCCTCTCTGAAATCAATAAAAATATATTTTTTAAAAAAGGAGGAAGACTGATACTTTATATTTCATATAGTAGGTGCAATCTAAAAAGAACCAAACTCAAAAAAAGAGTGGATGGTGGTTACCAGGGGCTGGTGGAATGGGTGAGGTGTTAAGGGCACATACTTGCAATAGGAACCTGACACAGGCAGTGATTATAGACACAAAACTGTGTTCTCAACATTCAACTTGCTAAGAGACTAGCTCTTTTTTGTTAATCTTCACCCAAGGATATTTTCCCCACTGAGTTTAACAGAGTGTGGAAAGGAGGGAGGGAGGGAGAGAAAGAGAAAGAGAGAGACTCCAATGTGAGAGACACATCCAGCTGGGGATGGAACATGCAATCCAGGTACATGAAAAAGAATACAAAGACTTAGGTTACATAGGTCATTCTTTTAAATTAAAAAAAAATTTTTTTTTGTAAATTCCATGTTAATGCCCAGTGGTTATTCATTCAGGCATCTCTACTATGTAACGATTAAATAATTGCTCTTTTTTGTCCTTAAAACTCCAAAACTGTAAACACCTACATGGAATTCTGATGTAGCAAAAACTATATTAATATTTCTACAACCTGGATTTTGCACATTACTGCCACTCAAAGCATGTCCTGCTTTATTAACTGTATTAGAGGCCCGGTGCATGATATTTGTGCACGGAGGGGGGGGGTGGCGTTCCCCTCTCCAATCTGGGACCTCTCGGGAGGATGTCCGACTGCTGGATATCCCTCTCACAATCGGGGACTGCTGGCTCCTAACCACTCGGCTGCCTGCCTGCCTGATTGCCCCCAACTGCTCTCCCCTGCTGGCCTGATCTTGCCCCCAATTGCCCTCCCCTGCTGGCCTGGTCGCCCTAACTGCCCTCCCCTGCTGGCCTGGTTGCCCCCAACTGCCCTCCCCTGCCAGCCATCTTGTGTTGGTCATTTTGTGATGACATGAGGGCGGTCATCTTGTGGCAGACATGTTGTGACGATGTCGCCCGAGGGCGTCGTGCCACCTAGGCTTTTATTATATTGGATATTGTGTTCAGTGAAGGACTACAGGATTATGATCTTTGATCACAGAGTTTTTCTTCGTGACAAAGTAGTGCTTACTTACTACGTTATAGTAAATGGAGAGTCACCTGTAAACGCTTTCTGAAAAGGCTGCAGATATTAAAATTGTACTTGTCATTATGACTGGATAAACGTTAATTGATTTTGTTAAAACAGATAAACAAAGAGTATAAAGAGAGACCCTGATACCAAAAGCAGTGTGAGAACTGCTGGGTTGGAAGAGTGGGGACCCCGGGAGAAAGGTGCTGAGGGAGGGAGCGCCCTGGGAAGGGTTTCTCATCCCACGGCCTTCCCTGTGGGTCCTGGAAAAGCTAGACCCAGCTGGCTTTCTCTCCCCTCTTCCCATCGCCCTGACCCCTCGGTGAGGTGCCCACCTGTGCAGCAGCAGCTCTGGGTGGAGGTGCAGAGAAGTATGGGACAGGGACGCTCGCCCCACGCCCACAGCCGGTCTCTGGGAGAAGGGGCGACGTTCACTCCACGGGACTGTGCGCTGGCGCCACAGGGACCAGGGCCGGGGCCGTGTCTAACAGCCTCGGGGGCCCTGGTGGAGGGTCACCAGGTTGTTTGGACACTTGCCTGCCTGCCAGCTCCCCCTGCGTGGCCGTTGTTGTTGGTGTCACTGGAGAGGGTAAGTCCAGGAGCCCGCTCTCATTTTTTAAAAATGTTAAAACAACTCTGTCATAATGCATTTGGGTATTTTGCACTCAGGTTTGAACACGGGCTTGCAAGTGGCTGGGGCTGAGCTGGCTGTCCCTCTGGCCTTCCCCGTGGCTGGACGCACTCCTGTGCCTGGTGCCCGCGCTGCTGGGGAACCCGAACTGGCTCTGCCCTGAATGAACACAGCGTGCTTTCCTTCCTGAGCTCAGCCCACCTGAGACCCCTTCCCGTCCAGCTGCACCTGCAGACAACCTGGCTGAGAGAAGTCCGGTTCACAGCGCCGCGTTCTCTGCTCCTGCAGACGGCTCTGAGGCTGCCGATTCTGGGGTCTTTGTTGCTCTCTCTGCCCATGGGATGGTCTTCGCCACCCATCTCCAGCTGCTTCTCCGGACAGTCCCAGCACTGCCCCTCCTTAGCAGCACCAGGTCAACATACAGGGCAGCTTGTAAAGCCGTTGATAACTACGACCATCTCTCTGCATCACAAAAAGGGCACCCCGTCGTGACACCCCAAAACTCCTAAAATTCCTCCTCTGCATCTTTCCCACAACCCCATCTGTTCTTCAATTTCTCATCTCCACCCTGCAAACCCTCTTAGCCCCCAGCCATTCCCTTCCTAATATGAATCCACTTTCCTTCTCTGGTTGGTCCAGTTCTCAGACCCGCTCCCCCCCCCCCCCCCCCCCGCCCCAGAACATGGAGCAACTGGCACACCTGTGCACTGTCAGTGGGAATGCAAACCGGCGCCGTCACAGTGTACAGCAGTATGGCGACTCCTCAAAAAATTAACACAAGCGCCGTACAGCCCAGCACGTCCACCTCTGGGCTACACTCCAAAGAATGAAAACCAGGGGCCCAAAGAGGTATCTGAGTCATTCTATACCCCTGTTCACAGCAGAATTAGTCACAATGGCCCCATGGTGGAAACAACCCAAGTTGTTGTCCATTGACTTCTATGGTGAATGGATAAACAAAATGTGGCACCATATGTATACAATGGAATATTCAGCCATAAAAAAATGAAATCTGACACGCTCTATCATATGACATATAAGACAGTGAGGACTTATGCTAAATGAGTCAGTCACAAAAGGATGATTCCACTTCTATGAGGTACCTAGACCAGTCACAATCACAGACACAAACTAGAATGATGGCTGCCAGGGAGATGGGCTGGGGGAGGGGGGGTTGTTTAATGGACACAGAATTTCAGTTTTGCAAGATGAAAAGAGTTCTGGAGATGGATTGTACAACAATCCTATATAATAAAAGCCTAATATGCAAATTGACCGAACGGCAGAACGACCGGTCACTATGACACACACTGACCACCAGGGAGCAGACACTCAACACAGGAGCTGCCCCCAGCCCGCAGGCCCCAGGACAGCCAAGGCGGATGCCAGCGGGGGGCCCCCCGATTGCCCCGCTGGTCCCCACAGATTGACCCTGATTGCCGGCCAGGCCTAGGGACCCTACCCGTGCACAAATTTCATGCACCAGGCCTCTAGTGTGAATATACTTAACAATACTGAATTGTAAAAATGCTTCTTAAGCTGGTAAATTTTGTTATGTGTATTATGCAACAACTTGAGAATAAAAGGTCCCAAGATCCTGTCAGGCAAACACAGACTAGGGGCACATGTGTCTGGCCGTTTTTTTCTGCCCGGCACGCGTGGCCACATTTGTCCAGTTGCAGATGTTTGTTTTAAATTCACCTTCAGCGTTGGGTCTTTCCATCTACCAACATGGACCTTCTTACAGCCTGTCTCCTCAGCAAAACCAGTGCGGGCTCAGCGTCTCCTGACCTGGTCTTTCCTGGTCTCCCCACAGTGCACTCTTGCGAGGGCCTCGTCTCCTCCCCATGGCTGACCTCTTGTTCTGCAGCATCGACTCGACTTCCGCTGCCTCTGCATGTCGGCTTCCATTTCATACCCCGAGATTCTTATTTTGCTCATTAATCTCCCTTTTCCTCTTGCCCTGTTGTCTCCCCCACCCCCATCTCAGCTTGGCCTCTTTTTGTGGCATTTCTTTTTCCTCAAAGTTCATTTCTTGTGGATCCTGTGTAGGTCATTTTTGGGTGCCAGGGTTCACTTCCACAGCATGTACCCTGCGCCCAGGGCTTTCCCACCAGCTCACCCTTTATTTTCTTCTTCTTTTTTTAAAAAAAATAGATTTTATTGATTTTTTACAGAGAGGAAGGGAGAGGATTAGAGAGCCAGAAACATCAATGAGAGAGAAACATCGATCAGCTGCCTCCTGCACACTCCCTACTGGGTATGTGCCCGCAACCAAGGTACGTGCCCGCAACCAAGGTACATGCCCTTGACTAGAATCGAACCTGGGACCCTTGAGTCCACAGGCCAATGCTCTATCCACTTTGCCAAACCGGTTAGGGCGCCAGCTCACCCTTGAAGGCGGCACGTCTGGTGAGACCCAGACTGCCTGCCGGTCAGCGGGACGCTGGGATTTATCACGAGGAACATGTTTTTGGTCTTTGTCCCAGTTGTGGCACAGACACCCCAGCCCCCTGGAAATCCCTAAGTGATGCAGTGACAAAGGCATCGTGTGTTTGTTAAGGAGGTGACTGCAGGCAGGCCCCCAGTTCACCTAAGGATGGGGCTGGTGGCCAGGAGCACCTGCCACGTGACGGAGTCCACGGACACCCACAACAGGGTCCGTATTCCAGGACTTTTCTCGTCCGTGGCCAGACCACTGGCCATGCTGGACTCCTGGTGGCCATGCCTCGGGGACCCTCTCTCACGGCCTGTGGTGGTGACTCCTGCGAGCTGCTTTCTCTCAGAGAAGCGGCAGCCACGGGGGAGGCGTGCGGAGAAGGTGGGAGCAGCACTCTTCCCCCCAGACCCTCACTCACGTACAGAAGGGCGAGGCGTGACGCCACTGTGAAGGGGCCTCTCTGCCTTTGGGGGTCTCGGGTCCCTGGGGAGCCCAGAACCAGCTCCGACTGTTCAGAGCTAGAGGAGGTTCTCCCAGACGGTTTCCCTGGTTTGTTTTCAGCATTTTTCACCTTTTTGTGTGTGTCTTTGGTACCTGAAGGGGAAGTGGGGGGAAGCCACACAGGAGGCTGTCAGGCTAATTTAAACCACAGCCACTCCCCTTCCCTTTTAAACTCAACGGTTTAAACCCATTCCCAGAAGGAAGGCCCCTCGGGCAATTAGCTTGTATCTGTCTCTCTCCCCAGACAAACTCCACAGCTTCTGCAACAGAGTGAGGCGGGAGGGAGGCAGCAAGCTCTGAATATTCACAGCAAAGGTGGACAGCTGGGATGCTGACACCACCCGCGCTGAGCACACAGAGCTGCTCCTGCGGCTGGAATCGTCATCGTCACTGTCCCCGGAGGAAGTTAACGGGTCCAGAGGGCGGCGGGCGGGGCAGGCTGCCTTTTCTCAGTCCTGGAGCGTCACAGCAGCTGCTCCTGAGGGAGGGGACGTGGTCTGTGGACCAGGCCTGAGCCGTGACTCAACTCCCTGTCCCTCCCCCACGCATTCTAGCTTGGGGCGGGAGGGCTCCCAGGAGAAGGGAGCGATCTGCCCGGGGCCGTGAGGGAACCGCCCTGGAAGCCGCCAGGGAGAGAAGCCAGCGCCGCAGAGTGAAGGGGCCTGGCGCAGGCTCCAGGCCGGGGCCGGAGAATGGAGAGGGGCCTCTCAGGAAGAAGAGCCGAGCCTTAAACGTGCTCCGGGGAGCAGGGAATGCCTGGGGTCAACCCACACACTGTGCAGAAACAGGTGTGGGATGCAGGGCTCAACGGCGGCCCCAAAGACATGTCCACATCCTGGTCCCTGGAACCTGTGAATGTGCCCTCCTTTGGAAAAAGGGTCTTTGCAGATGTGATTAAGGATCACCCTGGATTACCCAGGTGGGCCCTAACTCCAGAGGCAGGTGTCCTTGTAAGGACACACAGAGGGCGGGGTCCCGCAGCCATAACCACTGGGAGCTGAGAGGCAAAGAGAGAAGTCTCCCCACAGCCTCTCTGGGGAGTGGGCCCTGCTGGCACCTGGATCCAAGACTCTGGCTTCCGGACTGTGAGAGACCAAATCTCTGTTTACTAAACCACCAAGTCGGGGGCCTTTGTTACGGCAGTCCTAGGGAACGAACACACCGAATGCAACTGGAGGTGGCATTCCCCAGGCGATACACCAGGCGGAAAGGTCAGGGCCAGCAGGCTGAGAGCACCCCTGCGGCGGTGTGGCCTCGGTCAGCGCAGCCTGGACACCCACGCACCTCGAGTGTCAGAAACCAACCCGGTTTCATCAGCCCTGGTCCTGGGGTGCGAGTATCCCCGACACTCTCGCCTTTGCTCTCTGCTCCCAGAGGGGGTCTGGGCGAGTCAGAAATGCTGCCCGAAGACGGTTCCCAGCTCAATGTAAGAAGAACACTTAAAAACAAGTTGTAATTCTGACACATGCAGCAACATGGATGGACCCTGAGGACATCATGCTAAGGGAAATAAGCCAGACACAAAAGGACAAATACTGTATGATTCCACTTATATGCGGTACCTAGAGTCATCCAATTCATAGACAGAAAGAATGGAGGTTACAGGGCTGGGGGAGGGGGGCAGGGAGCGCTTACCGGGCACAGGGCTGCAGTTTGGGAAAATGAAGAGTTCATGACGGAGGTGACGGTTGCACAATAATGAGAATGTATTTAATGCAACTGAACTGTACACCTAAAGGTGGCCAAGATGGTAAATCCCATACTTTATCACTAAAAGAAAACCCAACCACAAGTGGGGAGCTCACAGTCATTGGAAGCACGTAAGCAGCAGAGAGATACTGCACGGCCTGGGACGCCTGCTGGCAGAGCCAGGTGTGAGGCTGCACCTTCCGAAAGGATGCCACTGAATAGCTGCACGAGGAGGGGCCCTGAGGATGGAAGGAAGGGGAGGAACTGAGAATCAAGCAATAAATAGAATCTATACCCTAGCCGATCTGGCTCAGTGGATAGAGCATCGACCTGTGGACTGAGGGGTCCTGGGTTCAATTCCGGTCGAGGGCACATGCCCAGGTTGCGGGCTCAATCCCCAGTAGGGGGTGAGCAGGAGGCAGCCAATCAGTGATTCTCTCTCATCATTGATGTTTCTATCTCTTTCCCTCTTCCTTCCTCTCTGAAATCAATAAAAATATATTAGAAAAAATTCACTTCAAGATGTTGAATAGTAACTGAGAACCCCCAGCAGCCATGAGCAGCCTGCGTGTGTGTGTGGTGTGTGTGGGCACACACACAGCCCCTCAAGAGCCCCCTGACAACGTCCCAGGGACGACTGGCAGGTGAGGCCCGGAGGGCAGCTCTTACTCTGCGGGTGGGGAGCCCGCAGCCCAGCAGAGGGAGGGCGGCTGCTCGCTGCTCAGAACACCAGGCAGCAAAGCAAACTTGCAGACCCTGCCCTGGACACAGGCAGCCCTGCTGCCCTGCTCCAGAGTGCCCAGGATGGCCACTGCCCGGCCGCTGGTCCCAGACATTGGTCCCAGCCAAGCACGCTGCTCCGCAAGGGCAGGCGGGCTCAGTGCCCACCACACCCACCGGCCCATGGAGCTGGTGGCACCCAAAGGGACACCCATTGCTCACGGATGACCGACACCAGCCAGACACTATTGGGGAGGGCCACTCTGAGGAGGTCCACGCCAAGAAACGCTGGTGGCGGTCACCGGCACCCACTGCCCGACTTGCCCACCTGGCTGAGGGGGGAGGGGCATGGAGTGGGGTTCTCTGGTCTCACCTCAGGGCTGCTGTCTCCCTCCCCCCGCAAGAACAGCTGTGCCTCTCCCACCCCTCAAGGTCGCCCAGCCCTGCGGGGGTTTTGAAGCCAGGCATCCTGGCAGGCTGGCCCTCCTTCATTTTTTAAAAATATGTTTTTATTGATTTTTAGAGAGACAGGAAGGGAAAGGGAGAGCGACATAGAAACATCAATGAGAGAGAATCACATTGATCCGGCTGCCCCCTACTGGGGATCGCGCTCACAACCCCGGCATGTGCCCTGACTGGGAATGGAGCCAGTGAACTCCTGGTTCATGGATCGACGCGCAACCCACTGAGCGACACCGGCCGGGCACAGCCCTCCTCCTTCTGACAAGCACTCCAGCCAGATGGCCACCCCCTGCGGGGACGGCAGCCCTGCCGGGAGGGGCTTCATGGCTGCGTGCTGTTTGTGTTTTAACTCTGAAGTCTTTAAAAATGACACCCTCTGAAAGCAACAGGCCTTGGAAACAGATGCTGGCTGTTGCCAAGGGTAATTTAATTAAAGTCCAAGAAATAGCAGCAACAACAAATAAAAACCAAAAGGATGCTTTCTCTTTAAAAAATAAAATGAAATAAACGCTGGAAGGCTCAGCAGCCAAGGAGGGTTTGGTCTGCTCCCCAGATCGCAGCTCCACCCAGACTCTGCGCCAGGCAGGCGGCCCCAGGGCCAGGCCTGGGCGCGACCCTGGGCCACTGTGTGCTGCGGGGCCCCTGCTCGCTGGGGCACCTCCCCACACACGCCGGCACCCGCTCGTTCTTCCCGTTCTTCCCGAAGAGAGAGCAGAGAGCGGCAGCAGAGCCTCGGGCCACAGAGTAGGGAGCATAAGAAATTGGACAAATACCCATTCCTTCCCTCAGTCTGTTTGGCTGCTGCGCTCCAGGACTCAGTGGACGGGTGGTGGCATCTGCCGTATTCCCCAAAGTTCTTCCTCAAGCCCCCGCCCCCCGCCCCCCTGCATCTCGTGGGACTAGAATTCTTCTGCAGAAAGTCCCTGCGGTCCGGTCCGCCCGCTCCTACATTCCACGAATTCTCTGCATTTACGATCCACCCAGAGCCTCCTGATCTCTTTGCGTGGGAAATAATGGGAGTCCGTTGTCCCCGCCTCCCCGTGAAAGCTCACCTGCCCCTCTCCGGGGTACCTTCTGTCCGTTTCAGATGAAGGTTTGGTTCACTGGCACAGGAACTCGTGGTCATGACAACAAGGTGGAGGAGTGACTCAGAGGCTACTCCGGCTCCCTAATAACCTGCTTTCCAAGTACAGGCTTCCCCAGAACAGCCCATTTCTCAGAGGGACAAGCTGAGGACTCGAGGGCTGTCCCATCCTGTGAGCAAGTGGCAGGGGCAAGAGGGTCTCAGAGCCCCCAGAAGTTTCTAACCGCACCTCTCCCGGCTGCCAGGCCTTGGGGACAAGTGTATTATCAGCAGGATTCTCCAGAGAATCAGAACCCATTCAGTGTGTGTGTATGTGGAGGGAGAGGGAGGGGGAGGAGAGGCTGATGTAAGGAACTGGCTCATGGGATTGTGGGATCTGGCAAGTCCGAAGTCTGCAGGGTGGAGACCAGGGAAACAGCTCATGTTGCGGCAGAAGTCCTTCCAGTCCTTTCTCTGAAGGATTCCATGGATTGCATGAGGCCTGCCCACACTATGGAAGGTCATCTGCTTCACTCAAAGTCCAACGGTTCGAGCACTGATCTCACCTAAAATATAGCGTTGCAGGAGCATCTAGACTTGTGTTTGGACAAAAATGGGGGAATCCACCCCCTAAATTAAAAAGTGCACTCCCCTCGCCCTCGCCCCGTCTCCCCGTCCACAGTGGGGGCCTGACGTTCGGACGTGCCTTGGCGGGGAGCACAGCCCTGTGCCTACGTGGCTTACGGCTTTAATTCGCATGGATGCTCTCAATAAACTCTGGTTCTGCTAAAACAAAAACAAACAGACAAAAGACTGGGAACCACGGCTAGCCAAGCTGACGCGTAAATTAACCGCCACATAAACGAAGGGTCTTTACCACTTTAAATCCCTGGGTCAGGGGCCGGCCCAGGCGAAGCCTTGAAGAACCTGGGTGAGCAGAGATGAGTCCTGCTGGGGAAGGAATCAGCTGGCTCCCAGCTCCAGGCAGGAAGCGGTGCCGAGGGAGGAGGAGGACCCCGCCCCCCAGGACCCCGGCCCAGCCTGCGTGTCCAAGCTCAGCCGACCTCTCAGGTGAGGGTCAGCGAGCACCAGGGCCTGCGTGAAGGCGCGGAGGCCGCTCTCTGGGCGGTGGGGAGGGCAGAGCTCTCGCCGGGTCCCGGCCGCTCCTGCCATCCCAGCGGCCCTGCCGGGATTCTGCCCACCGGACCCCCTCCTGGGCCTCTTCCCTCCGGAGCAGCCCCGGCGGCGGTGGCGGAACGGCTGGAGGCTTTGCTCCACCTGCTCTCCCGTTCCCAGCCAGCTGCCTCACTCCTTTGGGTTCCCGCCAGCCTCTTGCCAGCGTTCTAAAACGGTCTCCTTATTCCAGTCCAATACCCCCTCCTTCTCAGACCTGCCTCCCCCTGGGTCCCCGTGCCCCTCAGAGAGCCCTTTCTGGTCCTCAGCCTTGGACCAGCCTCCCTCTGAGATGCATCGGACCAACCCCCCCCCCCCCCCCCCATTATTCTCGCCCTGTGTGACTGGCCAATTCTCAACCAGCAGGCCATTTCTGGAGAGATGGGAATTCTTGGAACAGGTCACTTGGCACGTTTCGTGTCTGAATTCCATACCCAAGAACTGCCCCCACCACACCCCCAAGGTCTCTGGGCCAGCAGCTTTCTGGAAATCCCATGGCAAGGATCCCACGAAATAGTGTTTTTACCCCAAAACCCACAAATCTAGAAGGCAGTTCAAAACATGTCTGTAGTTGAGAATCATAAAAAGTTCAGGGGACTGGTACATCCCAGGAGAAATGAGATGGGACGGAAGGATTTCATGTGGAGAAGAGGAGGGAAGCACCCAGCCCCATTCTCCCAGCGGGCACAGGTGGGGCTGTGAACAGCTTGGAAGTTGGCACCCGATCCCGGAGAGCCGGGGAAGGCAGGCACGATGCCCGTCCCTGTGCTCCCCACTGGGCCTGCCTCCAGGCCCAGCACAGGTCATCTTCAATTCTGTCTGACACCCTCTGAGCAGCAAGAGTGTCGAGCTGGTACCTTCCAGAAGAAGATGCCCAACGGTTTCTGCTCCTTGTTGGAGGAGGACGAGGGCAAGCACCCGGCTCAGAGGCAGAAGTTGCGCTCTGGCTGTTTCTGCACTGTTCCCTGCCCGGCTGGGGGGGAGGGTGGGGCTCCTGACTGGCCTCAGCTGGCAGACTCTGACCTCTGGGCACCTGTGCCAAGGCTGCGAAGGCTGCCAGGTCTGGCTGCCAGGTCTGGCTGCCAGGTCTGGCTGCCAGGTGTGCTCTGCCCAGTCCCCTGGGTGGGGCTGAACTCGCACGCCTTGCTCTGGCTGTGCATCCAGGCAGACGCCTTCCACTCCTCACCAAGGCTGTGTGCGGGCAGACGCTGCCGGAATCTCACCGAAAGACACCCAGGTGAGGGGCCTTGGGTCCCCTGGACGCACTGAGTGGCCTCCACACCTGCCCGTCCTGGCCTCCCAGCTGACAGCAGCAGGGTGCGGCCCAGCTCTAACGTGGGGGCGGGAGCTCGGGACAGGCTGTTGCTGGACCACCCTCCCTTCCTCCCACATCATCAGTTCACCACAGCCTGAGCCTCCATCTCAACATCTTACTCTAAAAAATGAACTGCGGAAGAAGCGTCACTTAGAACACGCTCAGGGGACTGATGCTGCCCAACCCCTCCCCGCCCCAGGGCGCCCCTCCCACCTCCGGGAGCGGAGGTTCATGCAGCAGTGCAGACAGCGGGCTCCCGACCACGGGGAGCCCCGAGCCCATCCTTCATCCTGCCCCTGCGAATGGGTCCGGGCTACCCGCCCCAACCTGAGGAGGCTCGTAAGACAGCCACGATTCACTGGGGCAGACCGAGGCTCACTCCCAGTGCTTCCCAGGGTCACTGGGTGGGATGGGCCTTGGCAGGCGGGCCCGGTGCCAGTCCTCGGGCGTGCACACCTCTTAGATTTAGAACGTCTCGGCTCTGACTGTGCCTGCCCGCTCACCA
The DNA here is from genome assembly GCF_963259705.1 of Myotis daubentonii. Lineage (NCBI taxonomy): Eukaryota > Metazoa > Chordata > Mammalia > Chiroptera > Vespertilionidae > Myotis > Myotis daubentonii. Next base: position 5,876,874 of record NC_081855.1, read on the forward strand.
AAGGAAACCACGGGGGCCCCTGTCCACACTCTGGTGGCTGGGACCAGTCAGACCACAATGTACGAGATGGTCAGGTGGCCCACCGAGGGCCGACGGCTGGCCCAGCACCTGGTCCGGGGGGGCAAGAGCTGCTACCTCCTGCTAGCTCACACCCTAGTGAGGCAGGGACCGCGCAGGGGGCGGCCACCAGGAGCCTTAAATAAGAGATTACACTCCGCTCTCAGCCGTCACCTCACAGGCACAGAGCTCGCATCTTCAACCACCGAGCCCTGGCAGGTGCAACAAAGGACAGCTTCCGGGACGGCCACCCCAGCAGGTGCCGGAGGGTGGACGGGGCCAGAGTGAGACACCGTAGGCGGGTGTCCCGCTGTCAAGGCAGCCGGGCGGGGCGAGGCAGCCTGGCACTCAGCAGAGGAGAAATGACGGCGCCGGTCCAGCATCTGACCTTTGGGAACAGCCCCTGCGCCGGGGGCGGGCAGCTCCAGTCTGACCTCTCCCCAGGAGTGGACGCGTGGTCTTCTCTGGGAGCACAGAGCCCTCCTGGCAGCACCTGTCCCCTCCTCCCCAGCCTGGTCTGCAATACAGCCCTAATCAGGTCCGCACCCACAGCGCCCGGGGCTGGGTCTCAGATGAGGCGGAGACGCACGCTGTGGGCCCGGCCCTGGGAGAGGCGGGTAGCGGGGACGGGGCTCTGAGGCGTGCTGGGGCCAGTGGGGTGTGGCAAGGCTGTGCTGGGATGGGCAGGTCCTGAGCCCTGCCTGCCCCAGCGCCACTCCTAGGACTCCGTGGGGCAGAGCACAGGGTGTCAGGAGGCGGGGACTGTATCCACATAACTCGGGGCAGCAGGCTGCGGGCCTCCCAGCCACCCTCCCGACTCCCGGCGGTGACAGGAGGGGAGGGCGCCTACCCCTTGCCTGGTGGCCCTCCGTTGGAGAGGGGTGCCCTGCAAGCCTCGGGGGCCAGGCTGTAGCTGTGGGAGAGGCTCCCAAGGACGGCAGCTGCGAGGTAGGGGCAGGCTTCCTGCAGGGCATGGTGTGGTCTGGGGGAGGCCTGGGCTGAGGGTACGGGAAGGAGAGGGACATGTCTGAGCATCAGGGCTGCTGAGAGGGTCCGCACAGCGCAGGTGAGGCACAGCCCAACTCGGGTTGGGGATGACTCCCTGAGCCCCCGGGAGGAGGGGTTCGCACGGCAGCTGGCATGTGCCGTGTGCCCTGTGCTGGTGCGTGCCCCTCCCCCAACGCCATCTCTACAGCCACACTTCTGGCTTTCTGCCCAGCCTGGCCACTGCATCTGTGGCCAGTCAATGGCAGAGCCGGAATCTGACCGACCACGGCCAGCTCTACCCTCCCTACCACCATCTACAGCGCCAGCTGCGCTCTATCCATTCTAGAAAGAGCACCTGGGCCGTGAAGGCCACCTCCATCCCCACTTCTTCCCGGTGCCATCCACCCGCAGGCACAGTCAGCCACGGAAGGAGCCAAGCACTGCAGGCACCCGAGGCTCCGCCTGGACTGGGAGGTCCGGTCCCCGTGGGCAGGAGCACAAAGCCAGGGAGAGAGGAACACGGAGTGACCTCGGAGCGGGGCCCTGGGGGAGGGAGGTGAGGGCAGCCTTGCAGGAGGCGCCGGAGGGAAAGGTGTCAGGCAGGCGGCAGGGCCCAGCAGGCCTGCCCAGGGCTGGAGCCAGCTCCGCTCTCCCCCGGACACCTGGGGGAAGCAGCTCCCAGCACGGCGGGCCTCTGCGACGCTGGTCTTTGCTCTCACACTACAGCTGGGAGCACGTGGGAGCCTGCAGAGACCCCTGCCCTGGGGGGGACTAGGGCTGCTGGCAGCAGGCCGGGCTGGCCTCTGCAGTGGCCAGAGTGTGGTGTGGGGGCACCCGCAGGGCCTCTGGGGTCTGCTTTCCTGCGGAGGCCCCTTCCCTGAGCTCTGGCTCTCACACTGGTTGGGGCCAAGGGAGTGATCTCTTGGGCACGGATGTGAATCCTGCTCGGAGCGGAAGAAATAACCGACCAAGCAAACGTGGGAAGGACGCATACTCCTGGAACACGGCGGCTGGAGCCTGAGCTGGCAGGGAGTCCCAGGGGTCAGCTCAACCCCCCACCCCATTTTCAGATGGGAACACAGGCCAGAGAAGGGAAGGGGCTGGGCGAGCTCAGGTCTGAGCTGGGACCAGAACTCCCGGCTCCCAGTGAAGGTAGCCACAGCCACAGAGGCCTGACTCTGGGCCGCACTAAGCTTGGCCACTTGCTCTGGCCCTCGCAGTCCCTGCCATGCGGCGTGGAACAACGCCTCCCACTGCTCTCCTGCCTGGCGGCCTGCCGCCTCGAGTCCCGGGCAGAGCTGGGAGAGCGGACACCATCGTATTCGTGCTCGTCGGTATTTCTCATTTTCCTATAATCGTCAATGCTTTTTATGACAAAAACCTGCCACTTTTTACTTAAGAAATATCCTGCCAACCTCACAAGACTATTTGAGGAGCACAATAAACACAAGGAAATGCGTTCTGGACTAGAAAGCACTAAGCAGGTGGGAAGGGTCCCAGTGCCTGCCCTGCTCCCAGGGCCCTGAGCCAACAACCAAATAACCAAGATGAGCTGGGACCGTCTCAGCCCCTCCTTCCACTTCTCAGGGCCTCCTCCTGTCTTCCTGCCCTGGAGACTGGGGGACCCAAGGCAGAGGGAAACTGACCAAGATCGGGCAAACTAACAAGAGACGAAAAGTGCTTCTCACGCAGGGAAGGGAGAGAAACAGAAATATACAGACACAAAGAGGAGAAGGAGGGAGAGAGGCAGAAAAATAGGCGTGGACATGGAGGGCCAAATAGGGGCGGCGGGCAGCTCTGGAGGTGGGCACGCAACTCAGCCCCAACGCCAGGCCACCTCTGCAGGCAAACACACTCTGAGCCGCCCACTCTCAGCAGGACTCCAGCGTCTGCTCTGATGAAGAGAAGGTTGGAAACATCACAATGCCACATCCCTTTGAGCAGCAGGCACTGGCAGACCTCCATATGGCTGCAGCAACCAGGAGTTTGAGCTAATAAAAGTTAAAAAAATAAAAATAAAAAGCTGGGAAATGCTCCCAGAGAGCCACGTGGCGCGGCTCAGGACTGGCGGGTAGGTGGGTGGAGTGGACAGCAGGTCACCCGCCAAGGTCACGGTCTCATCGCAACAGCCAACTCTGAGTGACAGTGAGCCAGGACACAGCGCCTGACAACGGGGCCCCTCTCCTGCCCCTCGAGACTCCTAGTGAGAGCGGATCTGAGCCAGACAGTGGAGATGGGGCACAGAGGGCATGTGTGTGTGTGCCATTTTTCTCATAAGCCACGCACAGCACTGCTCCTGAGGGAAATGCGGGGCGGATGGCTGGCCCAGATCCCCACTCTCAGTAAGAGACCTCGTTGAATGTGTTTTTTACATATTTTTATTAATTTCAGGGAGAAAGGGAGAGGGAGAGATAGAAACATCAATAATAAGAGAGAATCATTCATTGGCTGCCTCCTGCATGCCCCCTACTGGGGATCAAGCCAGCAACCTGGGAATGTGCCCTTGACCGGAATCGAACCCGGGACCCTTCAATCTGCCGGCCAATGCTCTATCCACTGAGCCTAACCAACCAGGGCCCTCCTCAAATACTGATCCCATCTCTTAGGCATCCTGATGGGGAAGCCAGAGAAAGACCCTACTCACCTGTATAACCTTCTGCAAAGTGGCCCTGCCTGCAGGAGGTGTGTGGGGTGCAGAGAGGAGCAGCTGAAGCCTGAGAATGCGGGGGAGTGACTGCACCCACTCTGTGGGTGTGGAAGGACAGCGTGATCTGGTGGACAACTAGGTAAGTCTGAGCCAGACCCTGCTGGCGCCAGGGCTCAGAGGCAGCAGCTCCTTAGAAGTTTAAAATCCATCCAATAAGGATTTCCTGAAAACTCACTGTGCCCAGGACAGGGTCTATGGCCTCTGCCCCAGGAGAGTGTGCAGGGAAAGAAACAGCATTAGGGGAAGGAGCAGGGTGTGCGCCTGTGCTCCAAGGAGGTGCAAGGGGTGCTCGTGGACAGACCCTGAGGTACTTCAGGAGTTCTGGAGAAAGCAGGTTCTGGTCATCACTGAGGACGTGGGCATTTGTTCCAAAAAAGAAAGCCCTCGCCCACCAGACCCGACCTAAAGTCAGGAGAGCAGGCCCAGCACCAGCCCTGTGGTCACGCCTGGCCGCACCGAGGCTGCCGTGTCCCCGGCCTTAGCGAGCAGTGAAGCAGGTCCTGGTACTGATTCCTTCTGCATCTTTATCACGGGAAGCGCCATCCCCAGCCCAGTCAGAGAGGGTGGATTTTTAAAAGGTAAGGTTTTGCCCTGGCTGGCATGCATCAGTGGTTAGCGAGGGTGGGAACCTTTTTTGTGCCAAGGACCACTTGGATATTTATAACAGCATTCATGGGCCGTACAAATTATCAACTTAAAAACTAGCCTGCTCTAGTTGGTCAGACATTTAATTTACTCACCCCTAATGCCTTGGCAGGGCCAGACCAAATGATTTCACCGCCTTAGACAGCCCTTGGGCTGGGTTAGAGCCTTGGTCCATGCACCAAATGGTCACCAGTTCAATTCCGAGTCAAGGGCACGTACCTCGGCTGCAGGTTTGATCCCCAGCCCTGGTGGTCAGCCATGTGTGGGAGGCAACCAATCGATGTGTCTCTCTCACATCGATGTTTCTCTTCCCCCCCCTCCTCCCTCCCTTCTACTCTCTCTAAAAATCAGTAGAGCCCTAGCCAGTTTGGCTCATAGATAGAGCACTGACCTGTGGACTGAAGGGTCCCAGGTTCGATTCTGGTCAAGGGCGCATGCCTCAGTTGCAGGTTCGATCCGCAGTGTGGGGCATGCAGGAGGCAGCAATCAATGATTTTCTCTCATTGATGTTTCTATCTCTCTCTCCCTTTCCCTTCCTCTCTGAAATCAATAATATATATATATATATATATATATATATATATATATATATATATATATATATGTATATAAAGTAGCCCTCAGAAGTCAGTCTCTATACTATTTAAAAAAAATCAGTGGAAAAAATATCCTTGGGTGAGGATTAACAAAATAAATAAATAAACAAATAAAAACTTAAAAAGTCAGGTTTCTCTTTGCGGCTGGAATGAACATGATTCAGCACACGCAGTGGATCCGAGACGCAGAGGCCAGGCTCTCCTGCAGGCTCCACCCCCTTCCGCCACTTTGGAGGAGGCCCCAGACCGCACCTGCCAGATGGGATCCCCGAGGTACCCACAGAGGCTGGGCACCATGCCATCCTCTGTCCAAGAATACCACCACCTGACAGGCTGCCAGGAACAGTGAAGCCCCTCAGATGCTGCTCTCAGGAATCCAAGCACACAGAAGGCAAACATGCCAGCTGCCATGGCCTGGTGAACATGCCCCTGAGACACAGCTGTGGCCAGGGAGCCAAATGCTTTCTGAGGACACACCGTGACAGTGGTGGCAGACACACACCTTCACAGCTCGGACTCACTAAAGAATGTTACAGGGGGAGAGGAAGCAAGTTGGCGGAATAGGTAAACACCAGTACTTGCTGCCGCCCACAGCCACATCAAAATTACAACTAAAATACAGAACAACCATCATTCAGAACCGCCTAAAATCTGGCTGAATGGAAATCCTACAACGTGAGAAGTAAAGAAGAAAGCACACTGAGACTGGTAGGAGGGGCTGGTCCATGTCCCGTGAGAAACAGGGGGTCCCAGCCCCATACCAGAACGCCAGCCCAGGGTTCCAGAGCTGGGAAGAGAAGTCCCTGTAATTTTGAGCTGTAAAAACCAGCCGGGATTGTGGCTAGTGACAAGGAAGCTGCTGAAGCCCCAGGTGATCCTATTAAAGGGCCCACACACAAACTTACATGGTCCCGCTTCCTCTGAGGTCCAGTGCCAGGCAGTGGCTTTTGGGGAATCCAGGGACATATGGGGAGGAAATGGATGTCTGGCATCAGGGCAGGAACTTGGGGGCGGCTTTCTCCAGACAAGGGTGCTCTCAGGGGTCACTGTCCCTGTGCTGGGACCTCCTCCATCACAGAGCTGAGTGGGAGCCATATCTGAGTTTCTATCAGCCTGGCCCACACTGTTTATTCCGCCCTAGTGATTTTCTGAGACCCTGCCCCTTGCAATTTGCAGCCCCACTCAAGCTGTTTGCAGCTGCTTTTCCATATGAATAGCCTGTCCTGGCTCAGGCTTCAGACTTTGCTAAAATCTCTCAAACAAGCAGCAGCTGGCATTAACATGCCCCATATCTATAATAATGAAAGGGTAAGATGCTAATTAAACTGGGCATCCTTCCGGTTGAAGCCGGGGCCGGAGTGAAGCCCGGGTTCTGGGTGTCTGCTGGCAGCTAGAGGGAAGCCTCTGGGTCCTGGGTGCTGGAAGGAAGCCGGTGCTGGCAGCCAGGGGAAGGAAGGCCTACTCTTTCACAAATTTTCATGGATCAGGCCTCTAGTCTATCAATAAAAGGCCCAAGGCCTGGCACTAGCACCAACCTACCTTACTTCATAGCTGGGCCTCAGCTGGGTGTTCCTAGCCCAATACAAGTTGCAGCCATCTGCAGATCTCTCTGTAGCCCTGGCAGGTAGCCCCAGAGCCAATGCACCAGGTGGACAGCTTCAGACCACACCATACAACTCTACACATCCACAAGCAACACACTCAAGGGGCAAACTCAGTGAGCACCAAAGCCCTACTGAAGCAAGTCCTGCTCCATAGGGGTGTCTCCTGCAGAGCAGCTCCTCCATTGTAGATGCAGCTGGTCCTCACAGCCAATTGGCTTGGAGGTCAATTCCTCTCAGTGATGCCAACAGCAATTAAGGCTCAACTACAAGACTGTGCACACAGCCCACACAGGGGCGCACTTAGAATGCCCAGCTCAGGTGACTGGGGAGGTTGAGCCACTGGGCCACTCTACCAATTCCAGGAGACATAGCAGCTCCACCTCATACATAGAAAAAACAAAACAAAAAACACAGGGAAGCAGCCAGCCAAAATGTGGAGACACAGAAACATGTCACAAATGAAAGAAATGGAAGCAAGCAAATTACTGAATATAGAGTTAAAAACAATGGTTATAGGTTACTCAAGGATTTTAATGAGAGCTTCAAGGGACTTAGTGAGACTTTCAAGGATCTTGGTGAGAATGTCAAAGACATGAGAAAGAACCAGTCAGAAGTAAAGCATACACTAACTGAAATAAAGGATAATTTACAGGGATTCAATATTTTGAGAATCAAATCAACAACTGGAATACGAAGAAGCAAAAACACCCAATGAGAATAGCAAAAAGAAAAAAAAAAAAGAGTAAAAAAATATGAAGATAGTGTAAGGAACCTCTGGGACAACTTCAAATGTACCAACATTCGCATCATGGGGGTACCAGAAGGAGAAGAGAAACAGCAAGATATTGAAAACCTATTTGAAGAAATAATGACAGAAAACTTCCCCTACCTGGTGAAAGAAATAGATGTACAAGTCCAGGAAGTGCAGAGAGTTCCAAATAAGAGGAATTCAAAGAGGCACACACCAAGATACATCATAATTAAAATGCTAAGGGTTAAAGACACAGAGAGATTCTTAAAAGCAGCAAGAGGCAAACAGTCAGTTACCCACAAGGGAGTGTCCATATGACTGTCAGCTGATTTCTCAACAGGAACTTTGCAGGCCAGAATGGAGTGGCAAGAAATATTAAAGTGATGAATAGTAAGGACCTACAGCCAAGATTACTCTAATCAGAAAAGCTATAATTTAGAATTGAAGGTCAGATAAAGAGCTTCCCAGAAAAGAAAGAGATAAAAGAGTTCATTACCACCAAACCAGTATTACATGAAATATTAAAGGGTATTCTAGAAGTAGAAGTAGTAGTAGTAGTAGTAGTAGTAGTAGCAGCAGCAGCAGCAGCCGCAGAAGAAGAAGAAGAAGAAGAAGAAGAAGAAGAAGAAGAAGAAGAAGGAGAAGAAACTAAAAATATGAACAATAAAGTGGCAATAAGTACCTACCTATCAACAATTGAATCTGAAAATCAAAATAAATGAACAAGAAATCTAATGAACAAAATAAACTGATGAATGACATAGAATCAGAGGCATGGAAACACAGAGGGAAGGAGAGAGGGGCTGTGTGGAAAGAGATTAACCAAAGATCTTATATGCATACTAGTGGCCCAGTTCATGAATTCATGCACATTGAAAGGAAATTAATTAGAAGAAATATTTTAATATCACTATTCGCCCTTTCTCTATAATAGAAGTGTCAACTAAATTCACGATCGACAATGACAGATGGAAACGTATGCGTGCAATTGGCGCAGTGAGAGCTTTATATGTATCGCACATGCACGAGTCAACTTGGCCTTTTATAGATATAGAATAAACTTGCTTAATTAGACCTGCTTTCTGATGTAGCTAAACTTTTTCCAGCCCAGTGAAGCACCCCAACTTCTCTTTTAGGTAATTGTCAGCAACACAGCAGTAAATATCAACACGAAGCAGATTATTATCGTAGATCACGCAGGGAAAACAAATGGTAAAATATTTAACTGTAACAGTGTTTGACTATATTCTGCACAGTGAGAAAACCTGAAGTCATTTTCAAGGTTCACCATTTCTTACTTCTTTTCATTTTTTTAAAAATATATTTTATTGATTTCTTACAGAGAGGAAGGGAGAGAGATAGCTAGAAACATCGATGGGAGAGAAACATCGATCAGCCGCCTCCTGCACATCTCCCACTGGGGATGTGCCCGCAACCCAGGTACACGCCCTTGACCGGAATCGAACCTGGGACCCCCCAGTCCGCAGGCCAATGCTCTATCCACTGAGCGAAACCAGTTTCGGCTTCTTACTTCTTTTCAGTCGGGTCAAGTTACTAAGCTTTCTAAATCTCCATTTTCTGGCTAATGAAAAGAAAATAGGATTCCACTGACTCTCCTACCTACCTACTCCAGGATTTCTGTGAGGATCAAATGAGATGAGGCACGTGAAAACGCTTCACAGACATTTGGTTACAGTGTGAAATGTTTCCACCTGGCTATAAACCAAGTCTGGTTCCTGGGCTGAAGAAACTGCAAGGAGAATAGCTGCTAGGAAGAGAAGGCCGGGCATTGCTATGTGATGTCATTGCCCTGACGGTTGGGCACGTAGCATATCAGCCTTTTAAATATAGAGATATGCATTACCTATGGACATAGATAGACAGTAGGGTTGTGAAGGCCTGAGGCAGGGCGGGAACTGGGTGGAGGGGAGCAATGGGGGAAATAAAAGGAGACATCTGTAATATTTTCAACAATAAAGATTTTTTAAAAAGAAAGAAGAAAGATGTTACAGGCCTGTGGTGGTCAGTACCATGCCAGGGCCGAAGGTGGTGGTGGTGTCTCCTCTCAGGAAACATCAGATGACAAACAAAATGGGCACCAGGGGAATCTGTGCACGGTGATGAAATACCACCCAGTGTGGTAGACCTAAAAGACCTCTGCATCTCAGAACCACGGTCTGACACGGTCCAGGAAGGTGGCCTTGGAAAGGTAAGGAACATTCAGTGGAAACAAGGCAATGCATTCCAGGTGAAGGAAGACTAAGATCATAGTCCAGGGTGTGGGCCTCCTTGCTGGTGTCTGGTGGCCTTTCAACCTATTCACCTAAAGAGATTTTCATAGGTGATGTCAGAGGGAAAAGGTGACTTTCGAGGGCCATTCCACTAATCTTTCTGCCTCCAGGTGGAAAGACCTGTCCCGTTTCCAGGTGCCCAGGGAGCCTCCAAATGCTTGTCCATTATCTAGCCTCCCTTGGGAGCAAGACACCCTAGGTTCTAGGGTGGGGCGTTCTTGTTTTGCATTAGCTGATGTGGTCCAGGCTCCCACATGTAGAGTGAAGGCAGTTCTGCCACTCTGGCCACAGTGGGCTGAGTCCATGTCCAAGCCACACCATTGGGTGGGGCGGGCAGGCTGACACTGGGCAGCTCTGCCTAGTAGGGCTGCGCCATCCTGGGAGGCATTAAACCAACCCAATCACACCCTCTTTATAAGGAGCAGGGAGGCTGGTGACCAGGAGGAAGTGAGCCACTTCAGCCTGTATCCTGGGACCCCTTATTCTGGTGCTGAATGAAGCTGGCTAACCTCCCAGTCTGGAAAATCTGGGACTCAGAGAGACTGGTGGGCTGACGAGATGACACCCCACCTTGCATGTAGCCTGGCACTCACCCCCACTTCATGACTAAATGTTACTTCGTCCCCAGCGCTCCTTAAAGATGGCAAGCCTGATCCCAAGACCCAGGGCTGGTCATCTGGGAAAGGGTGAGGCCTGCTGAACTGGGTTCCAGGGAAGGGGGAGGGTGGGGGAGGAATGGCCTCTTGTTCCCACAGTTGGCTTCTTTTAGCCCCATGAGCACCCACTCCAGAGCTTCTGAATCTGCCGTGAGCTGTGACCCAGCCCGAGCCTGGCCAGGTAGGCGGAATCCCAAAGCTCCTCAAGCCTGGCCTGAGACAGCAGATGTTGTCCATAGGCTGGCCAAACCCAAATCAGGGCAGATTCTTCTGTTCCTTATCATCTCTGCTGTAAAAACCTGTCTTGATTTGCAAAGCCAACACAATTCCACATACGTTGTAGCGTTTGCTCTGCTCAGTACCCCAGCTACCCTTTGGGAAATGAGGAAACACCACTTGGGTTATCTGTTGGGGCCAAGGTCAAAGCAGACTGAGGACCAGAAGGCAAGCCTATGAGCTGACCGTCAGCCGAGGGTCTTCTCATGGTTACATTGCTCCTAAAGGGATGCATCACTGGCCGCAGCTCGGCATCGTTAACGTTAGGTAAGGCCTCCTGATAGCTCTCCAGCAGGTGACAAGGGCGGACCGTTGCAGCCTCCAATCAGGGAACCTCACCCCCAATCTCAGAGTCGAATGAGGGGCATTCAGAAGCAGCAGCATCTGCAGCCACCGTGAATTGCCACACACGGACCCTCAGTGTGTTTGCATATCCTGAGCCTGTAGCAAGTCACATCGCAGGGGGTGTGGTACCAGACTAGAGCATATGCTGAACTTGGGGTTTGTGAACCCTCTGAAATTCTTGCAAGAATGTGTATGCTGGTGCGTTTGTGTGGAAAGAGTTCCTCATGACCTCAAAAAGCTCAAGGACTTGAGGTTAATACCATAGGGATTAAAGATCTCCAGTTGACCTCCAACCCCGGGACCCTGCACATACGAAAACTCTGCAGCCAAACCGAGGAGGTTATCAAACACAGGAGGAAATGCCATGCAAATGTGGAGGCTTTTACTGTCCTGCTCTTCCTCCCTGCTTGCTCCTCAAGGCCCACCCTGTGGCTTCGACAACATCACCGTGGGGCTGAGCACCCTGAGCTCTGCAGTCTGCCCCCAGAGGCCCTGGGCGTTCCCACATCCCAGGGACTGCTCGTGCCCCTTCTGAACATCACCCCTTCCAGGTTGGAGAAGGAGACTAGAAAGAAAAACAGTTTGGGAGAAAGGGCACTTCACTGCACAGCACAGACCCAGCTCGACATTCCTCTAGACAGCCTCAGGGTCCTCGAAAACTGTCTCCCTGTTTCTGACAGACACGTGGACCCTGGTGCTCCCCTCCCACACCCCCGAGGTCCCCGATCTGTACCCTCCAGACAACAGGGCAGCTCTCCAGGCCCCGCAGGCACACCCATCGCTGGCTCTGCAGAGGCCCACAGACCTTGCCCACAGCTAAGGTCAAGGGAGCCGACCTGCCAAGAGCTGCGGGCAAGTCCTTCCCCTCTTTTCACAAAAAAGGGGAGAGTCTGGTTAACCCCATCCTGCCCCCGTCAGCTCTCCTAGTCCTGCCACTCAGAAGGGTGTCAGGACACCAACAAGACCAACATTTCTCAAGAAATACTCCCCGTCTCAAGGACCCTGTGGGGCCACAGGAACTTATCTGTCCTCCAAAAGCCAGGAGAAGGTCCGCTTCAGGCCGTGGGTCCTACTCAGCCTCAGAGCGACGGGAGGCGCCCACGGTGTCTGCCTCCCGTGCCTGGCCCCCAAGAACGCTGACTTCACTTGTTCTTTCCCCTCCAAGAAGGGCTGTGCTGACCCCCACCTGTCAGCCCCTCCACCCTTCTATGTCCCAGAAGCAGGCACCACAGTGCTGGGGGACAGCATGTGATTAGCAGAATCTTCTTGCTGTCTGGTGTGCCAACGGGATGTGATGGTCTGGAAAGTCCATTATTCTGTTTGAAAGCAAAAGAGTTTCCACAAAGGCCATGCATTGGCTTCCAATTTTTGAGACAAAGAAATACACACAGCTAATGCTATGCGGTGGGTAATGTCATCTTTCTTTGATGAATCAATTCAGAGAAGGCTCATGAGAATCCAGTGCCATCTCAGGCCTCACTCTGTTTGGAAAAGTAAGGAGGCCAAGGGCTGGCCTCACCCCTCCCCAGCTCCTAGGTCTCTGTTTCTCTCCCAGTGCTGTGCACAGCTTGGAAACACATGCTCCAGGGTACCAGCATATCAGGTATAAGCCGGGAGGGATCCCCACAGAATCAGAAGGGATGCCCATCCCAGTCGGTTTTAGAAGCTCCTCCTAGGAAGGTGCCGTACTTCCTATTTCATCAGCGATGGGAAAGCTTCAGCAAGGCCACCTGAGACCCCCTCTCCCATCCGCATGGACTCCACCACTAAGAGGGTCAATCTAGCAAGAATATGGAGCCCGAACTCGCCCCTCAAAGCGGAGTGAAGACACGCCCCTGCCTCTCTCCCACTCAACAAAATCCATGCACCAGGCCACCCCGCTCTCAAAAGTAAGGGAGGAAAACAAGCGGAGGAGAGGAGGGTGACAGTGGGGGCCCAGGGCAGCCCTGAAGTGGAGGGGAACGCCAGTCAGTCGCTAACCAGCAGGACAGGGACAGGCAGAGGGGAGAGCGCTGGCAGCTTCCAGGAAACCAATCCAAGCCCCTCTCCCCTCCACTGTTCAGTAGGGGCTCCCGGCTGAGCACCTGTCCAAGTTCTTCGGGGGGAGATAAAACACTGACTCCGCCTGCAGCGCAATAGAGAATGCCTCCAGGTGGGCAACCACAGGGATGGGCATCTCTCCAGCTCCACGGCTGTGCCCTTGGATTCCCCAGAGAAGCTGACAATTGCGCGTTCCTTGAGGACCCTTGGCAGGAGGGGACTGCCAGTGGGTAGAGGAAGAAAAGCGCCTTTGGCCACACAGGCAACCCTCCCCGCACCCCTTCCCACCAACCATGCCTGGGACCAGCCTCTTCGGCCAGTGGAGGAGAGAAGCGGGGACATTATTTCAACAGGTCCCCCCGCAGCCCAGCCTCGCGCGGCCATCCTTCCTCCGCCCAGTCCTGAGGCCTCAAATTCCGCGGGAGCCAGTGCTCACCTGCTGCCAAACCGGGCTCCGTACCCGCGAGAGGGGGCCCTGGGCGGTGCCCCGCGGCGCTCCTCGGCCTCCCCAGGGAGGGGCGGGGCGCTCCCGCAGCCGGCGCCCCCCGTGCCCCCGCGCCGCGCTCACCTGGCGCAGGTGCTGCAGCAGCGTCCCGGCCTCCTCCCGCCGGCCCTGGCGCACCATCCGCAGCAGCTCCTGGACCATGCCGACGCGCCGCTGGTAGGGGGGCAGCCCCGCGCCCGCGCCCGCGCGCCCCGCCTTGTCCCCGGCGCGCAGCAGCAGCGACGCCCAGAAGTCAGGCCGCTCGCGGCGAGGAGCGGGCGCCGCGCTGGGGCTGGCTCTCTCCGCCAGGCTGCCCTTGGTCTGCCGGGTGCCCATCCCGCCGCGTCCGCCGCCGGCGGCCCGCCTCCCAGGCTGCAACTTTGGGGAAACTGTTGCGCGCGGGCGGGGCGGGGCGGGGGCGGCGGCGGCCCGCGCTCCCCTCGCTCCTCCCTCCACGCTCCCGGGCGCGCTCCCCAGCGCTCGCCGCCCGCCGCCGGCCCCGCCCCGCCCCGCCCCGCCCGCTGCTCGGCTCCTCTCCCGCCCCTGCGCCCGCTCCCGGGCTCCGCGCCCCCGCGCCGCCCTCCCTCCTTTCTTCCCTCCCAGCCTCTTCCCTTGCTCCCTTCTGCTTCCCTCCGCTTGGCTGCGGGCTGGGGGCGGGCGGCTGCCCCCTGCGGTGTGGGCCCCAGCACCCGGCCCCTGCGAGCCACCGCGCCGTGCCTCCCGGAGCGCAGTGGCGTGCAGGCTGCTGGCCGGGCAGGCCCCAGGAGCCATGGCTCTTGGTCCCAACAGATTTCCCAGGTTCTTCCTGCGCCAGGGGGAGGCCCCGGAGGGTGAAGGGAGCCGGTCAGGGTGCCTTCCGCATGGGGAAGTTGAAGCACAGAGTGGCCTCTCAGCCAGGCTTCTGGCTGATTTTGATACACACTCCTTTTGAAAGGGGGGCAGACACAGAATGCTGGGGAACCAGCTAGAACTGTAAGAAATATGAGCCATGCTCTGTTAGCAGGATTGGTTTATTCTGATTAAAGAAGGCACGTTCTACCCTGGCTGGAGCTGCCCTGGAGGTGCAGCCTTCCCCCCATTGGAGCTGCCTGTCATCATGGAAAGATGAACAACTGAGCTGCAGAAGCCACAGTCGCAGCCCTTTGAAGGTCCCCAGTCCATTTTGCACACCTGCAGGCCTTTGCAGACCTCCAGCCTGCTCACCTGTTCACTGCCCACCTGGCACTCCCTTTGGCTGTTTCCCCTGTAACCCCAGCCCTTGCATGTCACTGAGCTCTTTGAAGACCCCTAGTCCTTTAAACTGCCCTTTGCCATATAAGCAGCTGGCTAATGGAGGGCTGCAGAGCAGATTTCTGTGGCTAACCTGCTGCTCTCCCATACTGCCGGCAATATTGGGATAAATGCTTATATGATTCAACCCTGTCTCTGCCTAATTGGCAGGCAGCACAGACCCATTGTCTGTCCGGTTACACTTTGACACCTGCCTGTTGTTGGTGGTGGTGGTTGGTGAGTGGACCCAGAAACTGTGCGAGGTTGTGGGTTGTGTGTGTGTGTATGTGTGTGCCCTTTCATGGAGAGAGTTCATCTCTTACTTTCATCAGTCTCTCCTTTATCATCTCATGGCACGCATAAACGAATTACTAACATTCTGCAGCACGCCCCAAAAGATATTTTTTTTGCGGATCTGACAAAAAAAAAAAAAACCGCTATAATTTTGATTCATTCACATTGGACGGCTATTGTTGTGTTGACTATTGTCGTTTTTTTAATTTGACAATCTAAGGAAAAGAAGTCAGTGACCCTGATTAATAGTCAGGTATTGCATGTCTTAAGAATTCTTGTGGCACACCAGTGTGCCGGCTGTGGCAAACCGCTGGTCTGGACCATCAAGGTATAAAGAACTGCTGCCTTTTGTTCTCATTCTCACAGCTCTGGAGAAGGCTCCTGGGACTAATCTTCATACAGAAAAGCAGAGGCATGCCCCCGAGTAAGCCCAACTGCACACTCCTGCTGCCCCCCTCCCTCCCTGGCCACCTCTGCCAGGCTCAGTCCATATGCACCAGATCACCTGAAGTCTGAGGGTAATTGGAACCAGGGCCCTGCCAGAGAGAAGGCTAAGTCAGGCACCTGGAGGACCTTCCCTATCGCAGACCACCTGGCAGGCTGGAGTGGCTGTCCAGGTCTCAGCCACAGGCTGCAGGGCCAGCAGTCGTGTGTGCTTGCCTGTGACCCAGGCCCTAGGTGCTGTTTTGGGAGGAAAGGACAGTGTGGGCTATAGGGGCAGGAGAGCCAACTCCCAAATTAGAGAGAGCTGGAACCACCATGTGCTGACAGTTAGGCATCAGGCAAGTCCTAGCAAATTCCTCTGTCCCACTGGGATGAGAACACTGTCAAGGAGAGTAAGATGCAGAAACTCCAAGCAGAGTACAGGTGTTCTGCTAAGGACAATTCCTTTTCCTACGCAGGGAGCAATCATTGGGTCTTCCCATAGGTGTTTTTTCTGTCAATCTTGAGTATCTGAGGGGTGAGGTTTGTGATTCCCCCAGAAAGCTCTTTCGTCCCTTTGGATGCCCACTTCCAAATGCCCATCTCTGCTGGCAGAGAACTTTCAACCTGCTTGCCAGCTGGCCTCACAGGGCTTAGAGCAGCACCTTCCTAATTTGCCTGGACCCTTTGTGTATAGAAAATCCCTGTTGGCATCTCCAGAGAACCAGGTTGAAAAACTCTTTGGTGCCTCTCATCTCTGGCTGCAGGACTACCAGGCAAAGTGGCTACCAGGGAAACCTGCTGGACAGGCCCCCCTCTAGGAACGGCCTGAGCTAGCAGGTCGGCTGCTTCAGGGTGTGTGGCTGGGGCAAATGCCATCCCAGACCCTCACCTGGGATCTGAATGTCATCCCTTTCCTCTTCTTTGAAGACCTAATTTTATCCTCTTCAAATTGCTTTTAATTTCCCAACTTTTCCCTATTTAATGGCTTTTTCTCCTCACTCTCTTCCATCTATTTTGAAAGAAAACTTTCATTGTCCCATTTCTTCCGCTCACCAATATGGGCTCTTTCCTTTTCGGCTAAACTTTTTGGAAATACTTATATTTATTGTCACACCTTTATTACCTCCATTCATTCCTCATGCTTCATATTTTCCTAAAATCTCTCAAACAAGCAGCATCTGGCCTCAGTGAACCCCATACTTCTAGCTAAGTGTCCCCAGGCCCAGCACTAGTAGCAGCCTGCCTTGGTTCACAGCTTGGCCTTGCCTGGGCAACTCCAAGCCTGGCACAAGAAGCAGCCATCAGCATATTGCTTTATAGCTTATGTCTGGTGGCTCCGGGCAGAACAAAAGTTGTGGCTGACCTTGGCCTATACCTCCTGGGAGGCTCCAGGGTCAGCACACCCGGTGGACAGCTTCAGAGCACATCGAAGGACCACCACCCAACCACCTTCACAAGCAACACACTCAAGGGTTCAACTCATCGGGTACCAGAGCCCTGCTGAAGTAAGTCCTGCTCTGTGCAGTGGGTCCCTGCATAGCTGATCCTCCAAGGTGGTTGGAGGTCGGTGGTCAGTGCTCATAGCCTGTCCTTGTAGCTGATCAGCCTGTGTAAATCCCTCCCATTGATGTGCCAACAGCAATCAAGACTCAAATACAACAGGGGAGTGTACAGCCTACATGGAGAGGCAGGGGGGAATAACCTCAAGTGTCCAGCTGGGGTGATTGGGGAGGCTGTGCCACTGGACACTACCAGACACTTATTACATTAGGCCATGCTACAAAGCCTAGGAGACATAGCAGCTGTACCTAATACATAGAAACAAACACAAGGAGGTCACCAAAAGGAGGAGACAAAGAAACATGCCCCAAATGAAAGAACAGAACAAAATTCCAGAAAAAAACACAAAAACTGAAACAAAATGGAGACAAACAATCTACTAGATGCAGAGTTCAAAACACTGGTTGTAAGGATGCTCAAGGAACTTAGTGAGGACCTCAACAACATAAAAAAGAACCAGAAATGAAATGAAGGCTACACTAACTGAAATAAATAATGATTTACAGGGATTTAACAACAGAGTAGATGAAGCTGTGAATCAAATCAGTGATTTGGAATATAAGGAAGAAAAAAACAAACAAACAACAACAACACCAAATCAGAACAGCAAAAAGAAAAAAATAATGTTTAAAAATGAGGATGTGTAAGGAGCCTCTGGGACAATTTCAAGTGTACCCCATTTGCATCATGGGGTTGCTGGAAAGAGAAGAGAGCAAGAAATTGAAAACCTCTTTGAAAAAACAATGACAGAAAACTTCCCTAACTTGCTGAAGGAAACAGACCTACAAGTCCAGGAAGTGCAGAGAGTCCCAAACAAGATAAATCCAAAGAGGCCCAAACAAAGACACATTATAATTAAAATGCCAAAGGTTAAAGATAAATAGAGAATCTTAAAAGCAGCAAGAGAAAAGCAATTAGTTACCTATAAGGGAGCTCACATAAGACTGTCAGCTGATTTCTCAACAGAAACTATGCAGGCCAGAAGGGATTGACAAGAAATATCCAAAGGGATGAAAAGCAAGAACCTACAACCAAGATTCCTCTACCCAGCAAAACTATCATTTAGAATCAATGGACATATAAAGAGCTTCCCAGAAAATAAAAAGCAAAAGGAGTTCATCACCACCAAACCAGTATTATATGAAATGTTAAACGCTATTCTTTAAGAAGAAGAAGAAAAGAAGATAAAATATATGAACAATAAAATGGCAATAAATACATATCTATCAACAATTGAATCTACAAATAAAATGAACAAGCAGAACAGAAAAAGACTCTTAGATACAGAGAACATTTTGATGGTTGCTAGTTAGGGAGGGTGGGCAGAAAAGGTGAAGGGATTAAAAAGTACAAACTGGTTGTTACAGAATAGTGATGGGGATGTAAAATGTGGTATAGAGAATATAGTTAATAATCTAGGTGCTGGATGGATGCAGGATTTATTGGGATGATCACATATTAAGTTATATAATATCTCTTCTCTGGGTGTACAAAAATATAATAAAAAATAACCCAAACGCTGAGGGCCACCCTTAGAGTTTATGATTCAGTAAATCAGAGGTATTTGCATTTCTAGTGAATTTACAGGGATCCTGAAGTTGCCAGTAGGTCTGTCTAGAGACCACAGTTTGAGGAGATCTGAGGCTTAGGGAGGAAGGGAGCAACAGTTTTTCTCTCCTGAGGGTTTATTAAGATTGCAAAGGGGCCCTAACCGGCTTGGCTCAGTGGATAGAGCATTGGCCTGCAGACTGAAGGGTCCCAGGTTCGATTCTGATCAAGGGCATGTACTTTGGTTGCGGGCACATCCCCAGTGTGAGGTGTGCAGGAGGAAGCTGATCGATGTTTCTCTCTCATCGATGTTTCTGACTCTCTATCCTTCTCCCTTCCTCTCTGTAAAAAATCAATAAAATATATATTTTTAAAAAAAGATTGCAAAGGGGACAGAACCATTTCTGGACTCAGCTGAAGTTAGAGTTTCACTGAAAGAACTGACCCCGAGCCTGACTGGCATAGCTCAGTGGTTAAGTGTCAACCTATGAACCAGGAGGTAACGGTTCTATTCCCAGCCAGGACACATGCCCGGGTTGTGGGCTCCACTCCCTGTGTGGGGTGTGTAGGAGGCAGCCAATCAATGATTCTCTCTCATCATTGATGTTTCTATTTCTCCCTCTCTGTTCCTCTCTGAAATCAATAAAATAAAATAAAATAAAATAAAATAAAATAAAATGAACTGACCCTGAGGGAACACTGAAAACACACACACACACACACACACACAGAGAGAGAGAGAGAGAGAGAGAGAGAGAGAGAGAGAGAGAGAGAGAGATAAAAGGCTCCCTGACTTAGTCCTTTCTAGGAGGCCCATTAGCCTACTCTCAGCAGCTCTTCCGACACCTGGTGCCTTCTCAGCTACCAGGTAAATGTGTCAGGGTCTCTGAATTATCACATGTGTGGGAGATGAATGTCAACCCCCACATTTTAGTCTGAAAGTCCATCAGTCGGAACCTGGATGGCATTCCAAACATCTGACAAGCTCTTATTAGGAACCTAAAAGCCCTAGGGTGCCTTGCTCAGGCCTTTGATCAGGCACACAGATGAGGGACATGGCCTCTGAGGGGAGAAGGGCCCATGGAGGGCAGGAGAACTGGCACCCAGGCCTCCACCACTTCCATGCTCTCTCCTTGCACATGGAGCACCAGAGGGCTGGGTCCTGGGATCCAAGGCTGACTCCAGTGCTTTTTTTCTCTACTTCTCTAATTATTTCTTCATTGCTCCATGCATGGCTTGCTTTAACACAGCTGCTTAATTAGTTATGTAATAAGTGCCCAGGAACTCACTATCTAAAACAAAACAATGCCAAGCCAGTCCCTTGCATTAGCTGACATTTCATCGGTAGGTTTCCTACCTGTCCCACGACCCTGCCCACTGAACCCTATGTTTGTTGTTCCTTGCTTTCCTTTCTATATTATTTAAAATTTATTTTTATAATGGAAAATTTCAACTATATGCAAAACTGGAGAGACTGGAGTTCCTATGGTCCAGATTTTGACTTTTCAAGTCATGCCCAATCTTGTTTAACCCAAACCCCACCTATTTCCTCTGTTTCCACATTCTCTCCACACTGGAATCGCAGTTACATTGTTCCGAAAGGGTAGCTGGTTTTTATTTTGGGTGTCTTTACCTTTATAAAATGGTATGTTGCACCATGACATTTTTTTTCAAAGCTATATTTTCCAAATAGCTCTCCTTTTTAGTATTGTATTGGTAAGAATCATCCTTGTTGCTGTATGCCATTGTAGCTAATTCATGTTCGTCGTATGAAAGTATCTTGGTTTATGTCTGCTTTCCCACAGATGGCCATTCAAATCATTTTTAGACTTTTGCTATTGGGAAGAGCGCTCTTATGACTATTCTTGTACGTTTTGTTGAACATCTGGGATGGTGCTAGAAATTGAATGGTGTAGCTTTACAATAAATGCTAATTGCTTTCGACCACATTACCGCCCACCCCTACTTTCGTATGAGAGATCCTCCTCTCAACCCCATCCATATCCCCCTCTCTCCAATGCTTGGTATCGATAGGCTTATTACTCTTTGCCATTTACTTTGCCAATTAAAATGGAATCTTAGATTCTTAGAGGAAAATGGCGACCAGCTGGAAGGTAGGGAGGGAGAGAGTGTGAGAGTGCAAGGAAGTGATAGAGGAGTGTGTGGGCATGTGTGGTGTGGGTGTTATGAGCTAGGGGCAGTTAGATTCTGCAGGTCTTCTAAGGGGCTGCCAAACCGGCAGTTTTAGACAGCGGAGCCCCGCTCCCTGCGCGGACACTCCTGGGCAGCCAGCAAGGGCACAGTGACCACGCCATCTTGGGAAACAGAGCTGCTTGAGACTAGGATCCTGGCCTTAGCACCACCCAGTCTGATCTCAGACGCATACCAGGACCCTGCAGCCACTGGGGACAGAGACCTGTGACCACAGCTACAGACCTGTGGACACCAAAAGTTCAGAAATCCCCGCAGCAGGTCCATGAGTAACAGAGCCCATTCCCCTCCCTGCAGGCTCGTGGGCAGTGCCATAGTAACTGATAGAGCCACCCCTTGCCCAGGCCTCAGTGCTGCTACAGGAACTTTAGCCTGGAAGTGCCCGAGCACCTTGGAACTGATCCTGCGTGCACTGCGGGCTTCAGGAGCACTGGGCTGGGAGCAATCATGCGAACACTGAGAATTTGTCTGGTGTAGCACTGACCCAGGGACCCCAATTCTCTGGGCAGGAGGCAGCACCAAGCACCAGTGACTTGACTGTGTTTCTTATCACCTGCGCCTGAGATCCCTGATTCCCTGTGCATTCATACTAAGAGCCAGTGACTCCAATTCTTGGTGCAAGGGCACACAGGGAACCTGATTCTCAATGCGAGGTCACGCAAAGCAACAGAGACTCTGATACTGGATTCTTGGGGAACTCTGACTCCTGGCACACGCAAGGGGGTGCTGACTTTCAACACGCTCCAGGGGGGTCTCTGTTCAGCACGGTGCAGGTAGGGTCCCTGATTCTAAGGGCATGCATGAGGCCACATTGAGCGCTGGCAACACTGACTGAGTGAGCCTGGTTCCCACCAACCCACAACAACATATCTTAGTGTCAGAGCTCTTCAGTGACACTATGGTTGTGTGAGGCTCCCACTGCACACAGCCCAGGCCCACACAACTCCACCTTTGAACCATCCGGAGATAATCAGAATGAAGAGACGACACAACACCCAGAAGAAAGACAATGAGGAGTCGCCAAGAAAGGAAATTAATGAAGTTGAAGCATGCAACATGACAGAAAAAAAATTCAGAATAATGGTTGTACAATTCATTCACCGGATGGATGAGAAAATCAACAACTTATGCAAGAATCAGGAAGAAATGAAAAGTGATATGCTACAATCAAAAACACCATGGAAAGTTTCAACAGCAGACTAGAAGAAGCAGAGGACTGAATTAGTGAGTTAGAAGATAAGGCAGAGAAACAAGCTAAATCTGAACAGCAACTGGAGAAAAAAATTAAAAAGCAGGAGGAGAGCCTAAGGGAGCTTTGGGACAACATGAAACGAAGTAACATACACATAATAGGGCTGCAAGAAGGACAAGAAGAGCAGCAAGGATTAGAAAATCTATTTGAAGAAATAATGACAGAAAACTTCCCAGATATGGGGAAGAAAAAAGTTACACAGTACAGAGAGTCCCAAGCAAGATGAACCCCAAAGGACCCACACCAAGACATGTCATAATAATGATGGCAAATGTACAAGACAAAGAGAGAATTTTAAAGGCTGCAAGAGAGAAACAGAGTTACCTACAAAGGATCCCCCATCAGATTATCAAATGATTCCTCGACAGAAACACATCAAGCTAGAAGGGAATGGAAGGAGCTATACAAAGTGTTGCAAAGCAAAGGTCTGAATCCAAGAATACTATATCCAGCAAGACTATCAATCAAAATTGAAGGGGAAATCAGGAGCTTTGCAGACAAAAACAGGCTAAGGGAGTTTATCACTACTAAGCCAGCAATGCAAGAAATGCTAAAAGGAATGCTGTAAAAAGAAGAAATATAAAGGTAAGAAAGAACACAGGCACGAAAATAGAAATGACTCCAAGCACATACCTTTCAATAATAACTTTAAATGTAAACAGACTGAATACTCCAATCAAAAGACATCGAGTGGCTGAATGGATAAAAAGACATGACCCATATATATGCTGTCTACAAGAGACCCACCTCAGAAAAAGGTACTCACACAGGCTGAAAGTGAAGGGATGGAAAAATATCTTTCAGGCAAATGGAAATGAAAAAAAAAACTGGGGTAGCAATACTTATATCTGACAAAATAGACCTCAAAGTGAAGGCCATAACAAGAGATAAGGAAGGCCAC
This sequence comes from Myotis daubentonii, assembly GCF_963259705.1. NCBI lineage: Eukaryota > Metazoa > Chordata > Mammalia > Chiroptera > Vespertilionidae > Myotis > Myotis daubentonii. The sequence goes on from NC_081855.1 coordinate 5,899,774, forward strand.
TTCATAATATTAAAGGGATTGATACAACAAGAGGATATAACCCTTATAAACATATATGCACCCAATGCAGGAGCACCCAAATGCATAAAAAACCTCCTGGAAAATAACAAGGGAGAGATCAACAACAACACAATCATAGTAGGGGACTTAAACACACCACTGACATCACTGGATAAATCCTCTAGACAAAAAATCAGCAAAGAAACAGCAATCCTAAATGACTCACTAGATAAGATGGACTTAATTGACATCTTCAGAACATTTCACCCCAAAGCCACGGAATATACGTTCTTCTCAAGTGCACATGGGACATCTTGAAAAATAGACCACATATTGGGTCACAAGCAAAGTATTCCCAAATACAAGAAGATTGAAATCATACCAAGCATCTTCTCAGATCACAAGGGCATAATATTAGAAATAAACCACAATAAAAACAATCCAAAATACTCAAACACTTGGAAGCTGAATAGCATGTTACTAAATAATGATTGGGTTACCAGTGAGATCAAAGTAGAAATTAAAAACATCCTGGAAACTAATGACAATAATAGTACAACAACCTCAAATCTATGGGACACAATGAAAGCAGTCCTGAGAGGGAAGTTTATAGCACTCCAGGCCTATCTCAACAAACAAGAAAAAATGATAGTAAATCATTTAACTCTACAACTCAAAGAATTGGAAAGAGAACAACAAAAAAAGCCCAGAGTGAGCAGAAGAAAGGAGATAATAAAGATCAGAGCAGAAATAAATGACATAGAGACCAAAAAAACAATACAAAAGATCAATGAAACCAAGAGTTGGTTCTTTGAAAGGATAAACAAGATTGATGAGCCTCTAGCCAGGCTCACCAAGAAGTGAAGAGAGAGGACTCAAATAAACAAAATCAGAAATGAAAGAGGTGAAATAACAACAGACCCCTCAGAAATTCAAAGAATTGTTAAAAAATACTATGAACAACTCTACTCTAACAAACTAGACAACCTGGAGGAAATGGACATATTCCTAGAAAAAAACAATCTTCCAAAACTCAATCCAGAGGATTCTAAAAATCTCAACAGGCTAATAACGATGGAAGAAATTGAAGCAGTCATCAAAAAGCTCCCAGCAAACAAAAGCCCGGGGCCAGATGGCTTCACAGGGGAGTTTTACCAAACATTCAAGGAAGAACTAAAACATATACTCCTCAGATTATTCCAAAAAATTCAAGAAGAGGGAACACTTCCCAGTTCATTCTATGAAGCCAGCATCACCCTAATACCAAAACCAGAGAGAGACAACACAATGAAAGAGAATTATAGGCCAATATCCCTCATGAACATAGATGCCAAAATACTCAACAAAATTCTAGCAAATCGGATGCAGCAATACATCAGAAAGATCATACACCATGATCAAGTAGGATTCATCCCAGGGAGGCAAGGATGGTACAATATCCACAAATCAATAAACATGATTCATCACATAAACAAATTGAGAGATAAAAACCACATAGTCATATCAATTGATGCAGAAAAAGCTTTCGACAAAATTCAACACCCTTTCTTGATAAAAACTCTCAGCAAGGTAGGAATAGAAGGATCATACCTCAACATAATAAAAGCCATATATGACAGACCCACAGCCAACTTCATAATCAATGGGCAAAAACTAAAACCATTTCTCCTGAGAACAGGAACAAGACAGGAATGCCCCCTCTTACCACTCCTGTTCAACATAGTACTGGAAGTACTAGCCATTGTGATCAGACAAGAAGAAGAAATAAAAGGCATCCAAATTGGAAAAGAAGTAAAACTGTCCTTATTTGCAGATGACATGATACTGTACATAAAAAACCCTAAAGACTCCATCAAAAAATTATTAGACTTAATAAATGAATTCGGCAATGTAGCAGGATACAAAATTAATGCCAAGAAATCTAAGGCATTTCTTTACATCAATAGTGAACTAACAGAAAAGGAGACTAAAAAAGCAATCCCATTTACCATCGCACCAAAAAAAATTAAGATACCTAGGAATAAACTTAACTAAGGAGGTAAAAGACTTATATACGAAAAACTACAGGACACTGAAAAAAGAGATAGAGGAAGACATAAACAGATGGAAGAACATACCGTGTTCATGGGTTGGTAGAATCAACATCATCAAAATGTCCATACTACCCAAAGCAATCTATAGATTCAATGCAATCCCCATTAAATTACCAACGGTATATTTCATAGATCTAGAACGAACGTTCCAAAAATTCATCTGGAATAAAAAAAGACCTCGAATAGCTGCAGCAATCCTGAGAAAGAAGAACAAAGTAGGTGGGATCTCAATACCAGATATCAAACTGTATTACAAAGTCACTGTTCTTAAAACAGCTTGGTACTGGCACAAGAACAGACATATAGATCAATGGAATAGAATAGAGAACCCAGAAATTGACTCAAAGCACTATGCCCAATTAATATTCGACAAAGGAGGCAAGAGCATACAATGTTGTCAAGACAGTCTCTTCAATAAATGGTGCTGGGAAAATTGTACAGATACATGCAAAAAAATGAAACTAGACCACCAACTCACACCATACACAAAAATACACTCAAAATGGATAAAAGACTTAAACGTAAGATGGGAAATCATAAAAATACTAGAGGAATCCATAGGCAGTGAAATAGCAAACATATGTTGAAGGAATTTCTTCTCTGATAATGCTCCTAGTGGAAACTAAAGAGAAAATAAACAAATGGGACTACATTAAAATAAAAAGCTTCTGCACAGCAAAGGAAACCATCAACAAAACAATAAGAAGACCCACTACATGGAAGAACATATTTGCCAATGATATCACCGATAAGGGTTTAATCTCCAACATTTACAAGGAACTCATGAAACTTAATAATAGGAAGATAAACAATCCAATCAAAAAATGGGCAATGGACCTAGATAGACACTTTTCGAAAGAGGACATACAGAAGGCCGAAAAACATATGAAAACATGCTCAAAGTCACTAATTATATGAGAGATGCAAATCAAAATGACAATGCGGTATCACCTCACACCTGTCAGAATGGCTATCATCAACAAATCAACAAACAAGTGTTGGAGAGGATGTGGAGAAAAAGGAACCCTTCTGCACTGCTGGTGGGAATGCAGACTGGTGCAGCCACTGTGGAGAACAGTATGGAGCTTCCTCAAAAAACTAAAAATGGAACTCCCATTTGACCCAGTGATCCCACTTCTAGGAATATATCCCAAGAAACCCGAAACACCAATCAGAAAGGATATATGCACCCCTATGTTCATAGCAGCACAATTCACCATAGCTAAGATCTGGAAACAGCCCAAGTGCCCATCAGCAGATGAATGGATTAGAAAACTGTGGTACATCTACACAATGGAATACTACACTGCAGTAAAAAAGAAGGAACTCTTGCCTTTTGCAACAGCTTGGATGGAACTGGAGAGCATTATGCTAAGTGAAATAAGCCAGTCAGAGAAAGGTAAATACCACATGATCTCACTCATTTGTGGAATATAGAGACCAACATAGACTGATGAACAGGGTCAGATCCAAAGACAGAGAAACAGCAATCAGACTATTAACCCCCAGAGGGAAAGTAGGAGAGGGTGGTGGTAGGGGGAAGAGATCAACCAAAGGACTTGTATGCATGCATATAAGCCAAACCAACGGACATGGGCAACAGGGGGATGAGAGCATGAGTGGGGGGGAGGGGGAAGGATGGGGGCTAATGGAGGGGAGTGAGGACACATTTGTAATTCCTTAACTAATAAAGACTTTAAAGATTTTAAAAAAATGGAATCTTATTGGGGGCCTTAGTTTGCATTTCCTAAGGAACTGATGTCTTAGTCAGCCTAGGCAGCCATAACAAAGACTAGGTTTGGGACTTGCTTGGGACCTGTCACACCTTTCTTCTTTCCTATTTCTCCTTTGTGGAAGGGGACTGTCTGTTCTAAGCCACCTTGTCTGTGCATTTTGTTCTGGCAGCCTGAAGCTGGCTGAGACGACTGAAGATGTTGACTCTCTTTGTTTAATGACCCATGTATTTCCTTTGCCGTGAAATGCCTGATCACTTCTTTTGTCCACTTTCTATTGGGTATTCATTTTCTATTGTTGCTGTAACAAATTACCACAAACTTAGTGGCTTAAAAGAACATAATTTTATTAACCTACAGTTCAGGAGGTCAGAAGTCCAAAATGGGTCATATTGGGTAAAATCCAGGTCTTGGCAAACCTGCCTTCCTTCTGAAGGTTTAGGGGAAAATCCATTTCCTTCCCTTACAGAGGCTGCCCTCCTTCTGTGGCTCAGGTCCCTCTTCCACTCTGACCTCTGTTTCTGTTGTCATACCTCTCCTCTCTCTGGCCCTCCTGTCTCCCTCTTAGGGGGACCCTTGTGATTACATTGGGTAATTACATTGGTCCTCCCAAATATTTCAGGATGATCTCCTAAATTGGTGTTCTGAGACCCACTTTCCCATGGTAGGGAGTCCACACCAACAAGCAATTCTCAGACACCAGCCGAGGTCTGAAAATTCAATTCAGTTCTGAAACCATCTACTCAGATTCTACAAGCTAAGAGTTCAGCTCTATAAGACTGCCCCACCCACACGCCAGACACAGCCCAGTTTACCTGTGCTTCTGGCCGAATGACCATAGATGGAAGGTTCCCATGACCCTCCAATTCAAGAGGCCAATTGACCATCCAGGTTGTTACCTGTACTTCTGGTCAAGTGGCTATAGATCATAGGTTCCCCAAACTCCCTCCTTGGGTTTGATTAATTTGCTAAAATGGCTCACACAACTCAGAAACATGTTACTAGACCACTGGTTTATTGTAAAAGGATATAACTCAGGAGCATCCAGATGGAAGAGATGGATAGGGAACGTACGGGCAAAGGGCAAGGTGCTTCCCTGCACTCTCCAAGCTGGCCGCTCTCCCCGAATCTCACCTGTTCACCAACCTGGAAGCCCTCCCAACTCTTGGGTTTTTATGGAGGCTTCGTCACATAGGCATATTGATTAGATGACTGGCCATTGGCGATTGATTCAATCTCTCACCTGGGAGGCACGGGTGGGTGGAGGTGGGGGTGGGTGGGAGGGACTAAAACTTCCAAACCTCTAATCACATGGTTGGTTCCACTGGCAACTGGCCCCCATCCTTACATGGGCTTCACAAGTCACCCCATTCACAAGTCACATGACAAAAGACAAAATTCCCCTCTCAATGCTTAGGAAATTCCAAGAGTCCCCAGAGCTATGAGGCAGGGATTGTGACCAAAGAGCAAATATAAATCACAATATTGCCTCACCCACCTCAAGATCCTTACTCACACTGCTTTTGGTAACAGGATCTCTCTTTATACTCTTTGTTTATCTGTTTTAGGAAAATCAATGAACGTTTATCCAGTCATAATGACAAGTACAATTTTAATATCTGCACCCTTTTCAGAAAGCGTTTACAGGTGACTCTCCATTTACTATAATATTGTAGTAAGTAAGCACTACTTTGTCACGAAGAAAAACTCTGTGATCAAAGATCATAATCCTGTAGTCCTTCACTGAACACAATATCCTATATAATAAAAGCCTAGGTGGCACGACGCCCTCGGGCGACATCGTCACAACATGTCTGCCACAAGATGACCGCCCTCACGTCATCACAAAATGGCCACCACAAGATGGCTGGCAGGGGAGGGCAGTTGGGGGAACCAGGCTGCAGGGGAGGGCACTTGGGGGCAAGATCAGGCCAGCAGGGGAGGGCACTTGGGGGCAAGATCAGGTCAGCAGGGGAGGGCAGTTGGGGACAATTGAGCCAGCAGTGGGGAGCAGTTGGGGGCAATCAGGCAGGCAGGTGAGTGGTTAGGAGCCAGCAGTCCTGGATTATGAGAGGGATGTCTAGCAGTAGGACATCCCTCGAGGGGTCCCAGATTAAAGAGGGGACACCCCCCCCTCCGTGCATGAATTTCATGCACCGGGCCTCTAATACAGTTAATAAAGCAGGACATGCTTTGAGTGGCAGTAACGTGCAAAATCCAGGTTGTAGAAATGTTGATATAGTTTTTGCTACATCAGAATTCCATTTAGGTGTTTACAGTTTTGGAATTTTAAGGACAAAAAAGAGCAATTTATTTAATCCTTACATAGTAGAGATGCCTGAATGAATAACCACTGGTCATTAACATGGAATTTACCAAAAAAATTTTTTTTTAATTTAAAAGAATGACCTATGTAACCTAAGTCTTTGTTTTCTTTTTCATGTGCCTGGATTGCATGTTCCATCCCCAGCTGGATGTGTCTCTCACATTGGAGTCTCTCTCTTTCTCTTTCCCTCTCTCCCTACCTCCCTCCGTCCCTCCCTCCCTCTCTCTTTTCCACTCTCTCTTAACCCTTTGAGTGCCAACCAATATCCTAGGAACTATGCTAAAATTGCCAAGGCTTTTTTGCTGATTTTACAGCAGTTTAGGAAAAAAATTATGAATCACAAGTAAATGAAGTTACATATTCAAAAACTTAAGGAAACCTTTACTATATTGACATATTTAGCAGTATCATCATCACTAATAAAAGCAGACTTAGAACTGGACGCTGAAGCTTTGATAGCGCTCCCGGCACTTTAGGGGTTAAGCTCAGTGGGAAAAATATCCTTGGGTGAAGATTAACAAAAAAGAGCTAGTTTTTTAGCAAATTGAATGTTGATAACACAGTTTTGTGTCTATAATCACTGCCTGTGTCAGGTTCCTATTGCAAGTATGTGCCCTTAACACCTCACCCATTCCCCCAACCCCTGGTAGCCACCATCCACTCCTTTTTTGAGTTTGGTTCTTTTTAGATTGCACATACTATACAAAATATATAGTATCAGTCTTCCTCGTTAAAAAAAAATATTTTTATTGATTTCAGAAAGGAAGGGAGAGATAGAAACATCAATGATGAGAGAGAATCATTGTTCAGCTGTCTCCTGCACACCCCACACTGGGGATTGAGTCCGCAACCCAGGGATGTGCCCTTGAACGGAATTGAACCCAGGACCCTTCAGTCCACAGGCCAGCGCTCTATCCACTGAGCCAAACTGGCTAGGGCATTGTCTTTCTCTTTCTGACTGACCTTCCTTAGCATAATGTCCTCAGGCTCCATCCATGTTGTGGCAGGTGGCAGATGTCCTCATGGCTGAATGGTGTTCCGTAACATACCTGGTATGTCACATCTTCCCTTCCCCCGCTGATGGACACAGGTGGTCTCCAGTCCCAGCTGTTATGAACTTGGGAGTACAGGTAGCTCTTCCACAGCCTGTTTTCACTTCCTTTGGATATATTCCCGAGGCGGGATCGCTGGATTGTATGGAAGTTCTAGTTCTCCTATTTTGAGAAACTTCTATACCAGTGATGGCGAACATTTGAGCTCGGAGTGTCAGCATTTTGAAAAACCCTAACTTAACTCTGGTGCCGTGTCACATATAGAAATTTTTTGATATTTGCAACCATAGTAAACCAAAGATGTATATTTTTGATATTTATTTTACATATTAAATGCCATTTAACAAAGAAAAATCAACCAAAAAAATGAGTTCGCGTGTCACCTCTGACACATGTGTCATAGGTTCGCTATCACTGTTCTATACTCTAAAATTCCTGAGGACTTCAAAAAGGCTTTCTGTGTGTCGGCTACATCGAATGAATACTATTTACTATTTTAGAAATCAAAAAATATACATTTTAAAGATTGACTGATTTATTTAAAATTAATAAGCGTGTCTGAAAGAATTTTTTACAAAAGTTCTCCCTTCCTCCGAAAGAAAAACCTAGTGGCGAGAGTGGCTTGTTCCGTGGTTTTTCAGTCTCTTTAACGTGCGGCTCAGCAGGGAGCTGGGCTCTGCCATCGGCCGCCCCTGCTTTCCGTCCCTGGCAGTCGCTGGCTTTAGTTGAGTCTGCAGGATGTAGCGGACTCGGCAGCGCCCCTGGGAGGCCTCCAGGGCCCCTTCCACGATTGAGAAATGCTGCTCTCACCTTCCCGTGTGACCCTCTCCTTACGTTTTGGAAAGCCAAACCCCTCACTCTAGCATTTCTCTTTCCCTTGGAACGAGTCCCCAGCCCTGGCTCCTCAGGCTCCAGTAACGTGGGCCCACGTCTGTGAGATGCCGTGTGCTGGCCCCGGCCCCCAGGTCCCAGGCCAGGGACGCTCGCCAAGCCCAGCAGCGGCTCGGGCACAGCTGCCGTTCCCAGGTTTTCTGCTGAGAAGCCGCCCACAGTTCCTCGAGGTCGGACCGCTTAGACGCGTCAGGAAGTGGGATTCGCCCTGCTGCCTGGTGTTTGCAAGGCAGACCAGCCCCTCCAAGGCCAGCGCTGTTGGCAGGGGGTGTGGAGGAGCCACAGGTGGCTTCCATCCTTCCGCGGCCCATCCCATCCGCGTGCAGAGCGGGCAGAGCACCGGAGGGCCCTGCGGGCAGCATCAGCGAGGCCGTTGGTGCGACGCTGTGACACAGTCCCCTGGCACACTGGCTTGGGGTGGGGTGGGGGCATGGAGCGGACCAGAAGCCCACCATGGCCCGCGGGCCTCAGCACATGTACAGGGTCCTGGAGCTGCACAAGCATCGGTGGGCCCAGGCCGGCAGAGCCAGGAAATGGAGCCAGCACAGGCGGCAGCCTGTCCGCCCATCCTTTTCCCTGCTGGAGCCTCGGGACCATCGGGAGCCCCGCCCGCCCTACCTCCCAGCCCCCCCAGTTCCCAAGCAATGACTGAGGACCGCCGCAGCGGCCTGGAGAGAGCCGCCCCTGACGGAGCACAGGGAGGTGGGGCCCGGGGGTGGGACATTTTGTACCTTCCCACGCTGCCCCAGCCTCCGGGGTTCTCTGGGCCCTTCTAGGATAGGATGGCCTGTTCTGGCCTGTAATGGAGGGGCAAACGGGAAGACGGGGGAAGGGCTGGTGGGAACACAGCCAACCTAAGGATTCCTCCGTTCCGGGGTTTTCAAACTTGCCTTTCTCTGCACAATCCCGTGTGTATGTGTGGGGGGAGGGGGAGGTGGTGGGAGTGGAATGGGGAGGGCCAGGCCGCCGCAGAGCTGCTCTGCTGAGCGCTGGGCCTGCCCGCGGCCTTGCTGACTCTGCTGACTGTCCTGTCACCATCAGCCCCCGACCTTGGGACACTCTAGGTAACGACCGGTGCCATTTGCCCGCCCATTTCTCAGATGGGAAGTAGATCCCAAGAGGCGAGAAGTCGCTTGCCCACAGGCTTTCGTGACTTGAGAGCTGGGTAGAGCCTAGAATCCAGGGCTTTCTCCCAGGAGCAGGGTGACCGTAACAGAAGACCTCCAGGCGTATGTCCCAGGCAGGGTACCCCGACGAGAGGAGTCTCGGGCAGAGCACAGGAGGGCAGAGGCTGGGTCCAGGCACTGCCCACAGCGGAGCAGCCCACCTGCATGACAACAGGGAAAGGAAAATGCATCCATCTCCTTCTCACTCCCGTGGCCACCGGCAGCCTCTGACCGTGAGAATCACCCCCCCCATTTCCGTCCGGCCCCACTTCCCTGGCCTAGGGGGACACGTGGGCACAAGCCCCGGGACTTGCCCCTCCCTGGAGCCCAGCCGCCTCCCGCCCCATTTTGCACAATTCTGGGCAGAGTTTGTATCCTGAGGTCACAAGTGTCCAGGGCTTCAATGCGCCCTGTCGTGTGTGCAGCAAGCTCCCTGTGACTTCTGGGTTTTTCTAGACAGGTCATGGCCCGTGACATCTCAAATGGGTCTGCGGTCGGTCCTGGCCAGGGTGGCTCAGTTGGTTGGAGCGTCATCTCTTACACCAAAAGGTTGCAGGTTCGATCCCCGTTGGGGCACTCGTGGGAGGCAACGGATCTCTCTCTCTCTCTCTCTCTCTCTCTCTCTCTCTCAAATCAAATTTAAAAGAAAGTTTAAAAAAACATCATATAGGTCTGTGATCTGAAAAGTGAAGAAGCCTGTATGAGGGGAGGAGGGGCCTTCCTGAGGGAAGGGATGAACGGATGGGAACGGGGGAGGGGAGCTGTGTTAATGCTTCTCTTCCCTGTGGAAGGCTTTCCACGTGCTGCTTGGTTTTATTTCCCTCTCCTACATCTAGTGCAGGGTCACTGCCCCATGTGCAGGTGAGGAAGCTGAGGCCCCGGCCTGAGGTAGCTGGCCCGGGCTGCAGCCTGGCTGGCGGTTGAGCAGGCCAGGACAGACAGGTGTGGCAGCGTTGCCCTGGGCTCTGAGGCCCGCGGCTCTGAGAACAGGGCAGTGGGCACGTCAGCACCTCCCTCCCCTGCATCCCTGCCAAACCTTGAGCGCCTGGATCTGGGTTCCCAGTAAATTATTTCAGCAGCCGGAGACCTGGTGCAGGGCAGCAGTCCTCTGAGGTTAGTTCCTGCCGAATGGAAAACAGCCCCCAAGGCTGGCCCCTTGATGTCCTCAGTGAAGCTTGAAACCCACCCCTTTCTAGCAAAGAGGAGGCGGCAGGGTGCCCCTGACCCAAAGGGCAGGAACTGGCTCAAGCCGGTGAGGTCCCTGATGGCAGAGGGCCTGGCCCGCCCCTGCAGATCTGCGGGCAAAGACCCTTTTCTTTCTTTGCTCTTAGAAATGTCTGCCACCAAAGCACAGAACAGCAGCCTGCCTCCAGCCTGCCTGCCCCCGGGTCCCCCTTCACAAGGGTATTTAAGTCAGCACAATCCTTCAAAAACAGGCCCTAGGCTGGGCATGTCCTCCCTCCCCCCCACCAGCACCCTGTGCCTGAAGTTCACTGTTGCCACCTGCATCCAAGACCCTTTCAGTGTTGAGCTGCGGTGCAGCCGGCTCCGTTTGGGGGAAGGTCTGTGGCCGGAGGGCCGAGGCGAAATGATTAGTCAGTGCCCATCACCTCCTATAGTTAGAAAAACAGAGGAAATGGGTGTTTTTGCTTGTGATGAGAACTTTTAGGATGTTAACGAACCAACTTCAGCTGAGTAAATGTGAAGGTCTAATTGGCTTTATTAAGTGATTCATGAAGGCAGCATCCCATCTAGTCATTAGAACAGTGATGGCGAACCTATGACATCCATGTCAGAGGTGACACGTGAACTCATTTTTTTGGTTGATTTCTTTATTAAATGGCATTTAAATATATAAAATAAATATCAAAAATATAAGTCTTGCCCTAACCGGTTTGGCTCAATGGATAGAGCGTCGGCCTGCGGAATGAAGGGTCCCAGGTTGGATTCCGGTCAAAGGCATGTATGTGCCTTGGTTGAGGGCATGTCCCCACTGGGGAGTGTGCAGGAGGCAGCTTAATCGATGTTTCTCTCTCATCGATGTTTCTAGTTCTCTATCCCTCTCCTTTCCTCTCTGTAAAAAATCAATAAAATATATTTTAAAATATATATATGTCTTTGTTTTACTATGGTTGCAAATATCAAAAAATTTCTATATGTGACATGGCACCAGAGTTAAGTTAGGGTTTTTCAAAATGCTGACATGCCGAGCTCAAAAGGTTCGCCATCACTGCCTAGAAGGTGCTCTGAGTCACCTGGAGGTATTCAGGGGCAGAAAGGGAGGCACTGAGGAGCTGAGTATTTCAATCCTCTGGGAAGGCGGGGTCCCCACCTCACTAGTGCTGGCAGGACACCCCACTGAGTGCTTTAAAATGTCACTCCTGGGAGAAGTGCAACTGCAATTAGGTTGGTTAGTAAGGTTTTGTTTGGTACTGTAGCTTAGCAAAAGTGACTCCATTGTGGCCTGTTATTTCTTTTTTGTTTTCTTTTTAACAAGAATCTACTCTTTTAATAGCTTTCAAATGTACCAGCAGCAGTGTTCATTGTAGTCATCCGTTGTCCATTCCCTTCCTAGAAGTTTGACCATTGAAGTGAGCCACTCAGGGCCTCAGTTTCCTCACCTGTACATTGGGAATGATGATGTAACTTCTGACTCAGGCAGGGAAGGCACTGAGAAAGGTTCAGGACATCCCGCTGGTCAAACCAGCTGGGTCCGGGGGTGGGGATGGGGGTGGGGGGTGAGGTGGCATCTTTCTGGGCAGAGCAGCTCCGTGCCCAACAAGGGCTGGCGGGTATACCCAGACCCAAGGAGGACAGGCCCCCACTGCAGACACCAGGAGGGTAGAGGTGGGCCTGAGGCCTGGCGGTCCTGAGGCCCGTCGTCCACGGCTGAGGCTGCACCTTGGCACCGGCTGCACAATTTATTGCCAAGATTTATTGCCAAGACATCCCACAGGACAACCCCTGCTGGCAGTCACCTGTCACCCACACTTCCTGTCCCGGACAACAGGAATTGGGGAGGGGGTTGGGAACAGGTAGAAGGTGTATCCGTGCTCTTTCACAGTGGAAGGCATACAGTTTAGTCCAGCACTAGGGTAGAAAACCATGTTTCCTCTTCGAAGCAGTTCACTCCATTTCAAGCTCCCGCCACCTTGGCTGATGGGAAATTCAAGTGTGGTCATCCGCCCTTTCCCGGGGATTGTGCCGGAGTTTGGGGTCTCACACAAACAGCACGTTTGGAGCAGGGCTACTGGGTCCCGCTCCAGTCCCAGCGCCGAGGGCCTCGTGCTGGTGGGCAGGAGTCTGCAGGACCTCCCAACGGGGCTCTCATGTGTGGGGACCCCCGCCCCCGCCAGATCCTTGTCCCTCCTCAGGCTCAGGGAACCCCTGTCCCATGTCCCAGTGGGTTTTCTTGTTGTTGAAAGTATTACATATGTCCCCTTTTCCCCCATTGACCCTTTGTAGCCTGCCCCCCTCCCCCCGCCCCAGGCTTTACACACCATTGTCTGTGTCCATGGGCCATGCATATGTGCACACAAGGTCTTTGGTTGATCTCTTCCCACCCACCCACCCTCCCCCGCCTTCCCCCTGAGGTTCAACATCTGTTCGTGCTGCTATGACTCTGGATCTGTTTTGTTCATCAGTTTATTTTGTTCATTAGATTCCACATAGGAGTGAGATCCTGTTGTCCCTGTGGTCTCTGCCACCGTTCCCACCCCACTCCGTGTCCTTTGCACCAGGCTCCCTCCTCTCCCCTTAGGAGGAGCCACGTGACACCCTCTCTTTGGGAGTCCTGGTGGGGCCTTCCTCCTGGGGCCTGGCAGCTTCTCCCTTCACCCCGCAACTCAGCACCCCTCCCTCCAAGGCACAGGGACCCCGAGTCAGGTCACCTGCAGAGGAAGCAGTCAAAACGGCCTCAGAAGCAAGAAAAAGGCAAACATCAGGGCATGGTCCTGTCTCCCGGCTGGGGCGCTTTCCAGGCTGCCGTCTGCCAGGTCTGTGGGATGGAGAAGCAGCCGGGCGCCTGGCCCGCAGGCCTCGGCCTTGTCTTCGGGGAACCTGAGATGGCAGAGGGGGCTGTCTTGGGAGAGGGCCATAAGCTGGCAGGCCAGGCTGCAGGCTTGCCTGGTTCCCTGGGACGCCCTCTAGGTGCCTCCTGGAAGGTTAGGAAGCCTCTGGGGAGGGGTGTCCTCCCTTGCCGGGCCCTGCTGTGTGGGAGGCTGAGCTGCCTCCAGGGGGTCGCTCTGGGCGTTTGGGTGGGACTTGAGGGTGCGGCAGGACCGCCCCTGACCTCTGCGCGCCCTTCGTCCTTGCAGGACCTGGGCATGGAGTCGACCTCGCTGGATGACGTGCTGTACCGCTACGCCAGCTTCCGGAACCTGGTGGACCCCATCACCCACGACCTCATCATCAGCCTGGCTCGCTACATCCACTGCCCCAAGCCGGTAGGCGGCTGTGTCTAAACCAGCTGGGTCCGGGGCTGGGGGTGAGGTGGCATCTTTCTGGGCAGAGCAGCTCCGTGCCCAACAAGGGCTGGTGGGTATACCCAGACCCAAGGAGGACAGGCCCCCACGTGCAGGCACCAGGAGGGTAGAGGTGGGCCTGAGGCCTGGCGGTCCTGAGGCCTGGCGTCCACGGCTGAGGCTGCCCCTTGGCACCGGCAGCACAGGTTTTGTTTGGCCATAGGGTTTTAAATCTGGATTTATTGCCAAAGTTTAAAAATTCAAGTATTTCTCACAATCCCTATGTTCAGCTGCCCTTGAAAATGGGGAGCTCAGGCAGCACGAAGCCCGCGTTTCGGTGAGCAGCCACCCGCGATGGGCCAGGGCCCCCTGTTCCGTCAGCGGCGGCGGCTGTGCCCGGCACAGACTGCAGGCACAGAGGTGGCAGGAGACAGTGCTGACCCCGCCCTCTCTTCGCCCCCCAAGCCGTGGACACTGGTGCAGACTGTCCACCAAGGGGGGCTTTTTCTTGTTTGTACAGAGGTGCCACCTATTCTGGCAGTGGCCCTGCATGGCCTCAGGCCCCACCCCAGGTGCCCTCCTCCTGAGCTGAGTGTCATTGTACACCCACCACCCTCCTCATGCCCGCTCACACCTGGTCCGGGCGCTGCTCAGCCCCTTCTGGGTGAGAGGGTCTGTCCCTCTTCCTGCTGGGGCACCTGGCGGCTCACACAGACCTGCCCAGGGGACCTGGGACAGGGTGGGGGGTGGGGGATGCACTCTCCATGCCTTGGCTTCTCTCTTGTCTCAGTTTCTTCACTTCCATCCCCCACTTCCAGCAGCTTCCAAAAGAAGCGCTTTTGCTGTGGCAGGGATGGAAGTCGTCATGCAGCCTGTGCTGTGATTTAAAAAAAACCAGACTCCTCCCCTGGCCCTGCCCCCTCCACCTGCCAACTCTGCTCCAGCCCTGGGCCCCCCTCGGCCCGCCCCCCCACCCCACCCCGCGCCCAGATCCCCTCCTTCCTGAGGAGCTTGGCTGCCACCCTGACCACACCTGCCGCCTGTCTCACTTCCCTCCTCCAGACTCTGGTGGGGCCTGGCAGCTTCTTCCTTAACCGCACAGCCCAACCCCTCCCTCCAAGGCACAGGGACCCCGAGGTCCGGTCACCCACAGGGGAAGCACTAAAAATGGCCTCAGAAGCAAGAAAAAGGCAAATCAGAGCAGGGTCCTGTCTCCCGGCTGGGGCATCTCCAGGCTGCCGTCTGCCAGGTCTGTGGGATGGAGAAGCAGCCGGGCGCCTGGCCCGCAGGTCGCCCCTCAGAGACCTTTGATCGGCCTGCCGCTCCCTGGTCTACCGAGCAGCCCCGTCTCACGCCCTGTTCATCTCCTCGCTTATTTCTTTCATTTCACTCGCTGGTCTCCAAAATTATCTTGCTTTTTTTTTGTTGGTTAACGTAGCGCCGGCTTTCCCCACGAGAACACTAACTCCACAAGGGGCAAGGACAGCTCTGCCCGTCACGGCCACGTCTGCCCCAAGCAGAGCCGGCGTGAAGCAGGAGACCCTGCCCATTGTGAACTTGTAAGAGAGATTACTAGGGGCGGGGCAGGATAGCGGAAATGAACGGGACATGGAGGCCCCAAAGACCAGCAGCCGGAGGTCATTGCCGGGCCGCGGTGGAAGCTGTGTTGTTGCCGAAGCCGGATGAGAATGCCTCTTCCAGGCCCGGGTGCGTGCTATTGCCTAACAAATCGCCCCGCGGCTTAGGGCTTACAAGGCAGACATTGCTGCCCCGGCTCTGTGGGGCAGGCATCCCAGCAGCTCAGCTGGCTGGTCCTGGCTTAGAGTCTGGAGACACTGGCCAAGGCTGAGTATCTGGAGGCTTGACAGAGGTGGGCACCCGCCCCCAGGGTGGGGTGTCGGTGGTGGTTGGCAGGAGGCGTGGGTGCCTTGCCGCGGGGCCTCTCCATAGGCGCCCCTGAGTGTCCCCACGGCATAGCAGCGGCTCCACCCAGAGCGGGCGGCCCAGGAGAAAGTGAGGCAGACGCACAGCACCCTTTATGACCCAGCTGCCATCGCTAGCATGTTCTGCTGATTGCCCAGGTCAGCCCTGAGACAGGGAGGTCGGAGACCGGGCGAGGCCACAGGAGTCCAGAACCCCCAGGGCTGTCATGGAGGCTGACGCACGTGAGGAGTGAAAGAGAAATGCCTGACCGCTCCTGCTGCCCCCTGACCTCTCCCACAGGCTCCGGTTCGTTTCATGCAGCTGGCAGCCCTGGGCCAGAGGGCTGGGTGATGCCCGGCCTTCAGAGCACACGGAAGGACAGAGAATGGACTGGGGAGAGGGAGCAAACAGGAAACCCAGCACAGGGTCTCCAGCTTGATATTTGATGAATGGATGAATTTATGAATGGACGTAGACGCCTTTGGGCATAACTCAGTGGAGAGCTCTGTGTGTTTGCCTGGGGGCAGGGTGTCCAGGTGGGTGTTGCTGTCTGACAGTGGAGCCATGGGGCCTTGTGCAAGCACTGGGGCCCTCCAGGAGGGGGTGCAGGAATACCCTGAATAGCGTTCCTGACAGGTCAGAGTGCCTCAAACATTCTTCTCCAGGGCCCCCAGCCCCCCACCCCCCTGCGTGCCGACTCACCCCTGACTTGCCCCAGCCCCTCTCCTGCCTTCTTCCTTGGAGCTTCAGTGTGGCTAGGACTCACCTGCAAGTACCTGATGCCCACTCGGCTGCCTAAAGCGAGGGAGAGGATTTACCCTGGCACCGAGGGGCCTTGTGGGGGCTAAAGGCAGCCAAGCTTGAAGGAGGGACTAGAGCTACAAACTGCAGACTTCTCCCCTCTGCTACCTCCCAGACCCACCCACTCTGCCCTGGCTCTTTCCCAGGACAGGGGGCCAAGCCCATAGCTTCTGATTCACACCTCTGTCCAGCCCTGAGGAGTCAGGATCCAGGGAAAGGGCTGATTGGCTGGGCTCTGCCAGGGCCCACTTCTGGGCCAATCAGCTGTAGCTTGGGCGTGGCCTGTGGTTGCAGAAGGGCTGCTGGGGTGCCTGCTGTAAAGGGAAAGCCTCCAGCCTGGGCGCGCAGGGCGCAGGGATCTCTGATGCATAACATGTGCTGCTCATTGTCAGAGCCCCAGGTTACACAGGGGGTGGGAGCTGCTCTGCACCTCAGAGGCATTTGACCCCCCCCCCCCAAAAAAACAACCAACACGGCACTTTCTCCTTCTTTCCCTCCTCCCTCCCCTTCCATCCCTTCCTTCCCCCTCCTCACGCTCTGGCTCCACCTCTGGGGCAGTCCTGCTTTGTCCTGTTCTCCGCTGGAGGAAGCCCTGGCGGGGGCTGTCGGAAAGCAGTGGAGTGAAGGGACATTAGGGGGGCTGCCTCAGTCTTTTCTGGGTGCAAATGAAGGAAACGCCTCTCCAGGAGGGCATTGCAAAGCGCAGGGCCTGCTGGCAGCTGGGAGCCCCGCTCAGAGCCTGCGAGGCCTGGAGGTCTGGGTCCGGCTCCATCTCACACGTTGTGTGGCGTGCCAGTCTGTCCCCCTTCTTGATGCCCCAGGGTCCTCATTTGCAAAGTGGAGATACTAGAAGCCCTGTGTCCTAGGACTGTTGTGAGTTGCAGCGGTGTGATGAGTTCACGCAGGCAATGTAGAGGCAATGCCTGGCATGCAGTGTTAGATGCTCAAGAAATGTTAGCTGTTGTTTCTTTAGTCCCGACAAGTTGGTTTAGTCCAGACTTCTGTGAGGACATAGCTTACATTTGTCTCTAGTCGCTCAGTTAGGTGACTGTGTCCGCTGTCCCCACTGAGTGGAACAGGAACCCTCCTCCAGTCTCCCAGGTCAGCAGCTGGGGCCTCGCCCTGCGCACAGCTGCCCCCTTGTGGCAGCGCCGCGTACTGGCGCTGCTTTGTCTCCTCTCTTCCTCCTGTCAGGGCCCAGTTGTCCTGATTTTGGAATCCTTGGGAAGTGTTTGGTGGAGGAGCTGGAGCGGAGGGGCTTGGTTCTCAGCTTTGATTTTATAGAGAAAAAGAGCGAAATATCGATTTGTTGTTCCACTTATGTATGCATTCACCGGTTGGTTCTCGTATGTGCCCTGACCGGGGATCGAACCCACAACCTTGGTGTATGGGGATGATTCTCTAACCAACTCAGTTACCCAACCAGGGCCAGTTCTCGGCTTTGGAGCAGGCGTTGGGAGACTGGCAACAGTCTGTCCCGGGGTCCAGGAGACATGCTGGGCAGATCTTCTTGCCTGAAACAGTGCTCTCCACCTCGGAAGCACATGGGGATCACCTGGGAAGCTTTTAAAAACCCCGCAACTGAACTGCTCACCCATTGCTGGGGGCTGCCCTGGTGACCCCAGGGTACGAGAGTCCTCGGTGAAGAACTGCGGCTCTAGAGCAGCATATCCGTTGTCCCCTCCCTTCTCCCTTCTCCCTTTGGCCCCCACGTTGGCCTTCACCATGCCAGCCCCTCCTAGAGCCTTCGCTGGCCACAGCCTCCTCGCCGACCTTCTCCTGGTGCCCATGGCTCCCCTCTTGCTTCTCTGACTGGCCTTCTCCGTCCCTCCGTGTCCAGTATGTCTCTGCCCCTTCGATGCTGCAGCTGTTCCCCCTGCCTTCCCCTCGGCTCATTTCCTGGCCAGGGGCTTTCACCAGATGCCAATGGAAGTGACCAGCCTGGGCCTGTCTTGAGCCCAGCCCCCTAAGTTCATCACATCTCCCAGCGGGAAAGGAGCCGGACATTCCCATCCTGCTTTTCACCTGGTTCTTATCCAGAGCCTCTTGCCTTCTACCACGGTCCCAAGGCCAAAGCCAAGACCCCTCCTCACCCTCCCTGCCCATCCCCTCCATCCTGTGCATGGTCAGTCGAGTGTGGTGGCCTCTATCACTTTCAGTCATTTCCATGGTCCCAGCAGGGGGCCCCAAACCACACATACGCAGATGGCCCAGCCCTGAGTCACCCTGTCTGCCTCCAGTCCACCCCTTTCTCCGTCCCCCATCCGAGGGACGGTCCTAGAATGCGAATGTGGTACTGTCTGCCCCTGCAGGGATTCCTCTGGTCCCCATGGTGGAGCCCTGCCTGCTTCAGCACCATTGTTTCCCAACACACACACCCTATGTCCAGACTCAGCAAGAAACGAAGTCTAGGAACCTAGGGGTTGTGAATGCATTTGCCCGGAGTGACAGGTGACATCTGTTTCTCTCACAGGCAGCCTTAGGCGCGTGGAAGAGGTGAGGTTGTGGAGAACCAGAGACCAGAGGTTTCCTTTAAACCAGTTTCATTCCGCCTGGGGCCTGCCTCCGTCTGCTGATTCCTGTACACATGTTCGTCTCTTCGGACACTCAGCTCCCCTCTTCCAACTCCTCTGTCTCTTGTCTCCCTCCCTTAGAGTCTCCTTCTCTTGCCTTTTCATCAGCCTTGGCCCTCTGAGCCCCAGATTCCTCCTCGGTAAAATGGGGATAATGAAAGCGTTCACTTCACCAGCGTGTTGTGGGAATTCCATAAAGCCCTAGTGCAATGTCTGTGTGCACTAATGCAGGTTGCAGACAACAGTGGGTTGGGCCAAGGTGGTAGCTGCGGAAGGGGCAAGAAATCAGGCTCCAGACTGTCACCTGTTCCCACACCTGTAACACCCTCCACACCCCCCAGCCCTGGACAAGTGTTGTCACTGATCCATTTGCTCTTAAAAGCCAGCTCAAATCTGAGCCTGGGCAGAAGTACCCTTCCTTCTTTACCCTGCTGAAGTTCTGTGTTCGTGCCAATTTTACAATACAGCACAGTATACAGCAATATATATATTGCTGTTGTTGTTGTTGTTAATCCAAACCCGAGGATATTTTTTCCATTGGTTTTTAGAGAGAGTAGAAGGAAAGGAGGAGGAAGAGAGAAACATCCATGTGAGAGATAGACACATCGATTGGTTGCCTCCTGCACGCTCCACAACCGGAGCCAGGGATAGAACCTGCAACCCATGTATGTGCCCTTGACAGGGAATCAAACCTGTGACCCTTCAGTCTGAGAGTTGACTACGGAGCAACCGGCCAGGGTTACCCCACAGTATTGATTCAGCGAGCATTCCTGGAGAGCATACTGTGTGCCCAGCTACATTCAGAGCACTTTACAAGTAGGAACTCATTTCATCCCCTGTGAGGTTGGTACTATTATCCCTGTACAGGTGAGGATCAGAGGCACAGAGGTCAAGGGATTTTCCCAAGTCACATAGGAGATGACAAAGCAAGGATTTGAATCCACACTTTGGTGCCAAGTTCATTCTCTTAATGACTCAATGTGCTGCTCCTCTGTTAGCAGAGTGAGGATGATCTATACTAATAAAAGGGTAATATGCTAATTAAGGTGGATATCTTCTGGACATTCATTCGGACAAAGCTACAGCGGCTGCAAGGCCTGAGACTCATGGCAGCCGTGGCCTCATGGCAGCCGTAGGCCTCAAGTAGCTGTGAACCCCCGCAGCTGCGAGGCCCGGGGCTCAGGCCTTGCAACCATCGTGGCTGGCAGTGGCAGCAGCAGTGGGGTGATGGGGGCAGCGCCTTCCCCTGATCAGCCAGTCTCCTCTCGAAGAGGGAGGCCAGACTGTGGCTTAGGCCCAGTTCCTGAGGGGAGCGGGCCTAAGCCGTCAGTAGGACATCCCCTGAGGGCACCTGGAGTATGAGAGAGGCAGGCCAGGCTGAGGGCCCCCCTCCCCTCCCGGTCCCCCAGTGCGTGAGTTTTTGTGAACCAGGCCCCTAGTAATGATAATAAGAACCAAGCTGGCTTTTACCGAGGGCTCACTCTGCCGGGCGCGCTGCTGAGCCCTGGACCTGGGTTACCAGCTACACCTCCCCACACCCACATTGCTGTCACAGGTGAGTCTCATCCCAGCCCTGGCACGCTGGTCCCCGGCCCTCTGGTGGGAGCACACACTCTCGGGCACTCTCCCAGGGCTCAGTGACTGTTTGTTGATTTGACTTCCCTTGGGATGGAGTTGGAGTATCTCTGGTATCTCTCTGCTGCCACCTTTAACCCAGGGCATTCGTGTGCTAGGGCTGCCACGAAAAAACCACCACTTAAACCACAGGAACTTACTTCTCCCAGTTCTGGAGGCCGGAAGTCCAAGTTCAAGGTGTCTTCAGAGTCACTTCAGCTGAGGCCTCTCTCCGTGCCTTGCAGATGGCCATCTTCACCAGGTCTTCCCTCAGTACACGTCTGCATCCTAACCTCTTATGAGGACACCAGCCACTGGATTAGGGCCCACCCACATGGCCTCATTTTACCTTAATTACTCTTTAAAGGCCCTATCTCCAAATGCAGTCACATTCTGAGGTATTAAAAATTGGGGGGGGCAACCAGTGTGGCTCAGTTGGCTGAGCATCATCCTGTGCACCAGGAGGTTGATGGTTCAATTCTCAGTCAGAGCACATACCTGGGTTTTGGGCTTGATCCCCAGGTGGAGGCGTGTACGAGGCAGCTGATCAATGATTCTCATCATTGATGTTTCTATCTCTCCCTCTCCTTTCCCTCTCTGAAATCAATAAAAACATATTTTTTTAAAAAAGAATTTTGGACACAATTCTGATCATAACCCCAGGGTCTCAAACTCAAATGCTGATGGGCCAGACAGGTAACAGATGAATGAACTGGGCTGTGAAAGACGTGGCTCCTTCGTTCTGTTATTTTCCCACTTTGGACCTGGGTAAGAGACATGGTGACAACGTCTCACTCTCCTCTGTCCCGTGTGAAATACAGAGCAAGAGCGTTTGTCCATGGCTGCGTCCTCAGCTCTGAGGACAAGTGTCTGGCACCAGGTGCTCGGTAAGTATTTGTTGAACCAGTGAACGAGCAGAATGTCCCTGAGTGTAGGGGAGCGGCCGGGACCACAGAGAGTCCTGCTAAGGGATCAGCTGTCACCTCACCCCAATGAGTTGTCAGATCACCTGGAATCCCGACTTTTATATAAAGCTCCAGTTTTTCAATAGTAGCAACTAATTCGCAAAAACTGAAACATCATGCAGATCGTTTTAACCACTGGTCTCTGCAAAGGGCACCCACCTTGAGCCAAAGGGCTGGCACCCCAGCTCAGCCTGTGTGCCATGCTCTTCCTGCAGGGACAGGAAGCTGGAGGGGGGCCGGGCTCTCACACACACACCCTGTGGTTGCCTCTGTAGGAGGGTGATGCACTAGGCGCCATGGAGAAGCTGTGCCGGCAGCTGACATACCATCTTAGCCCCCACTCCCAGTGGAGGCGGCACCGGGGGCTGGTGAAGAGGAAGCCACAGGCCTGGTGAGTCATGGTCACCTGAGGGGGGTCTGCCCGCCCCCCCTGCCCAGGCTCCTTCTACAAGGGCAGTCCAAAGACGGTCTGTGTCAGGCTGGGTGTATGACAGGACACAACACCCCTCCCAGGAGAGTGGGGTGAAGGGAAGAGCTAGAAGGCTGCCCGGAGCTGGTGAGAGTGAGAGAATTCAGGGTGGGCATTCCGGGTGGCATGAGCCATGAGAGGCCCTGGAGGCAGGGCCCTGGTCTGTGGGGTAGGAGCTGGGGATGTGGGCCCATCCCAATAGATGGGTGGCGGGGGTGGGGGGACATGAGTTTCTAATTCCTGGTGCAGTGAACGTGGGCACGCACACTCACTGAACCCCAGTGCCTCCTGGTTATCCCCCCGGGAGGCCCAGACCCCAGCACATCCCTGGTTCATGCAGCAGTGAGAACCCTCATGGACTTTGTGGCCCCTGAGACTGGGTAGAGGAGGCCACATGGGACACAGAACCTGTGGCCATGGCAGGAAGTGGACGCAAGGGAGCCTGGAAGGAAGACTTCCTGGGGGAGGACAAGGCTGCTGTGGGCTCACCCTCCAGGCCTGCGGCTGGGGGAGGAAGGCCTGCCCCTCCCTGAGAAGAAAGGGGCTCCTTTCCCTTCCAGACAACCCCACCCCCAAGCGGGGGGAGGAAGTGAGGCTCCCACTGGCTGAGGGCAGGGGCCATATATGCAGACAGAGCAGGGTGGGAGAACCCCTGGGACCTGGAATGCCAGGAGGACACTTGGTGAGCTAGTTGTTCAGGTTTGAAAAGCTGGCAATGTGAACTCTGTTGGAATCCAGGGGCCTCTTCTACTGTCTCCCCCCCGCCGCCCCCCCCCCCCCCCCACCCCGTGCATGCTCAGTCCATTCTTCATTCAGCTCTGCGCCTCTAAGGCGGCTTCTGGTCACATTGAGTGAAATGCAAGCAGGGCCTTAGGTGATGGGTCCCCAGCCCCTCACTCTCTCCCTCCCACTCTCCTGTGCCCCCTGCCACACTCTCCTTGCTGGTTCAGACACCAAGCTCTTTCCAACCTCAGGGCCTTTGCACTGCACTCCCTCTGCTGAAACTCACCAACCCTCCCGATGGCCTGCTTTCTCCTTGCTCGTCAGCTCCAATGTTACCTCCTCAAAGCAGCCTTCCTGAGTAGCCATGCCCACCCACCCCACACCCCAGGCTACTCTCTCACTTGACTCTCAGGTTGTCTTGTTTGCTGTCCAGCCGCTCTCCGGCAGAGTGAAAACAGGAGTCTTATCCATCTTGTTCACCACTATAGCCTTGGTGCCTAGGGCAGTGCCTGGCACCTAGCAGCTTAACAAACACTTGAAGGACTGACCAAGGTAGGGGCTATTACTGTTGCCATTTGACTGGCCACGATCAGCCGGCTGAGAAGTGGCAGGGCCAGATTCACACCCAGGCTCAGGCTGCTAACCACCCACTTCCCATTTCCCTGCTGTCATAGGCCTGCTTTATTCATAACAGTAATGAGAATTACAGCCAACACTAAATCACCCTAAACAAGTGCCGGCAGTGCTCCTGGCCCTTAGCTGTCATGCCTGGAGAGCTTCACCTTCAAACTCCCGGGGGCTCTGCAAGATGAGCACACTGAGGTGGCCTTTCAGCTTCAGGAGGTCCCGAGCATAGAGGATAGGGGTTCGCCTGCTCAGGCTGCTGCTACTAAAGTGTGCAGGCTGTTAACACCACCACCACCACCACCACCACCACCACCACCACCACCACCACCACCACCCCTCTTCACTCCCTCCCACCCCCCCGCAGCGTGCACGCGCGCATACACACACACACACACACACACACACACACACATACACACACATACACACATATGCACACACTCACTCACACACACATACACATACACACACACACACACACACACACACACACACTCCGGAGGCACCTGGAAACGGGGAGCTGTGGCCAGAGCAAGGGGCCGGGGAAGAAAGAGCAATGGCAGAAGGCAGGGAGTGGAGGGCACTCGGCCACCGGGGTCAGCAGCTCCCACCGGCTGGCAGCCCCTGTCTGCTGTCTTGCGGGGGTCTCCCTAAGGATCCCCCTCTGGTGGGGAAGGTGGCCTTAACACAGGAAGTGCTCAGGTGATTAACAATGTCCGCAGCAAGTATTTATTCATCACCCAAACAAGACACTGTTTTAAATGCTTTGCATTTATTATCTTCACGTAACAACCCCGTAGCACTCAACTAGCTCCATTTTTTCCAGAAAATAACTGAGGACAGAAAGGTTAAGGACCTAAGTAAAGGTCACAAGGAGCAGGAAGGAGTAAGATGCAAACCCAGGCACTGTGGCTGGAGTGTACCCTTAGTCACTGCAGAAGCACGTGGGCTTTCCCTTGTGGTCCCTCGGGTCCGGCCAGTGGGGCCCAGCCAGGTGGAGATGTGGGGTAGTGCCGGGGACTAGGGTCTGTTCCCCCCATCCCTGGAGCAGAGGCTGGCTCTGTGGTGCCGTCCCTGCTGCCCTGGGAGAGAGCCCTGCCCCGTCACCTGAACCCTGCTTGTCCCTTCTCCCTTTCAGCCTCAAGGCCGTCCTGGCTGGAAGCCCTCTGGACAACACGGTAGACCTGTCGGGCATCCCACTGACCTCGCGTGACCTGGAGCGGGTGAGCAGCTACCTGCAGCGCTGTGGGGAGCAGGTGGACAGTGTGGAGCTGGGCTTCACGGGCCTCACAGATGACATGGTCCTCCAGCTGCTGCCGGCACTCAGCACGCTGCCCCACCTCACCACGCTGGCCCTCAACGGCAACCGGCTGACCCGAGCACTGCTGCGTGACCTCACCGACACCCTTAAGGACCCCAGCAAGTTTCCCAATGTCACGTGGATTGATCTAGGCAACAACGTGGACATCTTCTCCTTGCCCCAGCCCTTCCTGCTCAGCCTGCGCAAGCGCTCCCCGAAGCAGGGCCACCTCCCCACCATCTTGGAGCTGGGCGAGAGCCCAGGCTGTGTAGAGGAGGCTTGGGATGGAACAGTGGGCCAGGAGGACCCAGCAGGGGACTGTGTGGCCTCCCCCAAAGACCTTGAGGGCAGGGAAACTGCAGGTCCAGCTCAGACGTGACATGGAAGTGGGGGCCTCACCAGGTAGTCCTTGTGGGGTATGATGGCTGAGGCAGAGTCACAACTACCCGAGCAGCCCCCCATGGGAAGCCAGATCACAGAATCTGGGAAAAGTTAACACTTCTCACGGGTCCATCGTACCCCTCATCCATCTCCGTTATCTTTGTTTGACTCCTGAGAGGTCATCCCTGGCTCAAGAGTCAGTCCTCGGCCTCCCCACTTACAGGTTGGGGTGCTGGAAGCGTGAGCTGTATGTGTAGTTGGGGCCTACATCCAACCCGGGACTTTCCAGTTGTCCAGTCCAGGACAGCACACTCCAGCCAGATGCTAAATGTGCTCAAGGCAGGTTGGCATCTCGGTGCCCTATCTCCTGAGTGGCCCTCAGGGTAGGGAGACTGGGCTCCTGGCTGCCAGATTCCAGGAGCAGTCGCCCTTGGGACTGAAGGTTGCCTACCTCCTCCTTGTGAACCCCTGGGCTCCTTGTAACCAACTTCCAGTCTCAGCCCTTAACCCCATGACTCCAGCGGCCTGGCCATGGGACCAGCCACCAGCCTTCTTTTTTTTTCTTCAAATTTTTAAAATAATTTTTATTTCTTAAAGTATTACAAAGAGTATTACACATGTTTCCTTTTCCCCCCCCTTGACATTCCCCCCTCCCCTACCGCCCCCCCCCCAACCCGGTGTCTTGTGTCCATTGGTTAATCTTATATGCATGAATATAAGTCCTTCGGTTGATCTCTTAATCCCCCCCCCTCAAACCCTCCCCAGGCTTCCCACTGTAGTTTGACAGTCTATTCAATGTTGCTCTGCCTCTGCATCTACCCCTGTTCATCAGTCTATACTGGTCCCCATTATCTGTCCCAACCTCACTGGAGCAGTCCCAACCTCACCAGGGCTGTCTCAGCCTCACTGGGGCCGTCCCGACCTCACCGGGGCCGTTTCAGCCTCACAGGGGCCGTCCCGACCTCACTGGGGCAGTCTCGACCTCACCAGGGCCGTCTCGATCTTTCTGGGGGCATCCCGGCCTCACCGGGGCCGTCCCAGCCTCATCGGGGAAACACGAAGTTTGGCCCTCTGTCCCCTGCCGAGCGGCTCCCCGCCAGACAAAATCTCCAGACATTCCTGGCAGCCACCAGCCTTCAATGTAGAACATCCTAAGGTATCGGGAAAAGATGGAAGAGCCCACTGAGAAACCCCCCACACACCCCCACAGACAGACTTTACCATGGTGGTCCCAGTGTTGCCAGTAAGGACCTTTCCCAGTACTGTCTCTGAATGTTGTCCTTAACTCAGCACATCCCCTAAAGCTATCATGGGAGGCTCTTTTCAAACACCCAGGACAGGAACGCAGGTCTGGTCCCTCCAAAGGCAGCCTTGATAGGGAAAACGAGGTTCCCCGAAGCAGGTTTCCATCCACCCTTAACCAAGGCCCACCAAGCTTTTAAAAATCCTTTCTAAATATAAGCAGCAAGTCCTGGCAACCCATCTTGAGCCAGAGAGTCATTTCAGGTGCCTGATGATTACCTCAGGCCATCAGAGGACTAGCAAGTGCAGCCCCACAGGCTAGCAGGCAAAATTCCAACCCAGGAAGGCAGGATGGGGGCAGGCACAGCGCACTTCAGGAGTTACTAGGAGGGCCAGACAAAGGACAGCGCCCGAGGAACTAGGGACTGGACTAAGTGTATGGATGCTTAGATGCTCTGGGACTTTTAGTCTCTAAGACAAGAGAAGAGCTTAGACCACAGGGAAGTTGAGTACCTGCACTGCTAATATTTCCCAGCAGTGACCAAGTTTAACTTTCTTCAAATACACATTTTAAGAACCAATACCAAAGACCATCCTTTATTGTTTATGGTAATTGCATGGATATTAATTTCAGGAGGAAGTTTCCAGCTTAAAGAACTTGGCCCCTTGCCTAATATAACAAATACTAAAGTGTATGTAAGCTCCTTTTGAGCGAGGGACAATACTAGAAAACTCACGAATGTAATGACACCAAGTGCTAGTCCTACAAAAAGGTGGTCAAAATCCACTTCTTGGCCCTCACTGGTAAGACTGGCCTCTGATACTTAGCACAAAGTGAGGCTTTTTAAAAATATATATTTTATTGATTTTTTACACAGAGGAAGGGAGAGGGACAGAGAGTTAGAAACATCAATGAGAGAGAAACATCGATTAGCTGCCTCACGCACACTCCCCACTGGGGATGTGCCCGCAACCAAGGTACATACCCCTGTCCGGAATTGAACCCAGAACCCTTGAATCCACAGGCCAACGCTCCATCCACTGAGCAAAACCAGTTAGGGCAAGAGACTTTTTTTTTAAATGTATTTTTTTATTATTTCAGAGAGGAAGGGAGAGAGAGAAACATTGATGAGAATCATTGATCAGCTGCCTCCTGCACACCCCCCACTGGGGATTGAAGCCTGCAACCTGGGCATGTGCCCTTGGCTGGAATTGAACCTGGGACCCTTCAGTCCACAGGCTGATGCTCTATCCACTGAGCCAAGCCAGTGGGGCAGGGTGAAACTTTCTACACCAAATGTTGAAGCCTAGGTTTCCGTCCTGAGTCCAAATTGATGGTGACTACTGGTCCTTGGAACTTCAAGTTCTGCCCCTGCTGCAGCATGGCTGACCACCCGCTGGAAAAACAGCCTGCAAGGAACTATCAGTCACACTTCCTACTCCAAACAGCAGTCATGCACAGCATAGGATATCTTCAGAAAACCGTAAGTTCACCACCACACAATCTGCCGGTAATTCCAGCTATTTTGGGTGATTTCATCATTTGATATCCTTTTCTGCAAGTTTTTGCAAACAAAACTAGCTGCTCACTCATTGACCAGGGGGACAATCATTGTCCAGATGGAATCTTACCTGTCCCCAGGGTAAGCTGCTGCTGCTGCCACCATCACCAGCTTTGGCCTGCACAGGTCACCATTCTTCAGCACTCAGAGCCTGGGGAACGAACACCACACCCACAGTCAGCAGATGCAGTTCTGATCACAAGTCTCAACTATAAACTTAAGTCCCTGTTAACAGTCCTTAAGAGTATGTCCTATTTGGCTTCTTGGGTGTTGTAAGCACCACTTACTCAGTATTTTAAACATTACAAATCTAAGGCTATCATTTTGTAGAATGAAGAAAATCACATGTTAGAGCAGGAAGGCAATTTTCTCAGAATTATACATCCATAAAGTGAAAAAAGAACTGCAGGGTATGCTCTGCACTCTGCTCCACTGCCAATATCTGACCTAGTACAACTTCACCAGACTCAACTGCCAGCTAAGCCTACTCACCCACTGACCTCTCCACAGACCACAGCTTACCTCGTTGCAGGCCAATGCTCCACTGCAGTCCTCAGCTCTTGCCAGTTCTTCATTCATTTGCAACCTGGGTGAATATAGAAAGTAAGGGTCACAGTGCAGACCAACTTACTCCTGGGCACCAGCCACCTGAGCCCTTGTTGACTGCAGTCAGCCAGGAATTATCGTCAGTTATCGCTTCTGATGGCACTTCCTATGGGTGATTTCATCAGAGCAGTCAAGCTCACTGTTCCCAGTACTGCTCCAGGCACTACCTGGATGAACTAATGTCGACTAAGCCAGGAGACATTTTGATGGAGTTTGTCTATGCATATCGCTGCGACTTAAGTGGTTCCGGTTAGGGGCAACGGTCTCCTAGCCATTGCAATTATGCAATGAGGTAGTGCATCATAAACACGTAAAACTACAACTGTACAACGTCAGGCAACTTCAGGGCATTTAAGGAAACAAGCCACCCATGTTCCGTACCAAACCCCGGTAGCCTAGGCCTTATCGCAGGGCACGGCAGCTCCGCCTGGGGCCCTCTTTGGTCGGTCTGCTGTCGGGAAAGGAAGGACATGCATTTAGGGCGGATTCTGCTGTTAACTGCAACCAATCTACCGAGGTCTCGGCGACTGCGGTCAGACAGTGTGACATCGTCAGTTATCGCATCTGACGGCACTTCTTAGGATCAGTATCATCAGGACAGTCGACCAAGACTTCCGGCGCCCATTACACGCCACCCACGTGTCAGCGCCCCTGGGTGCAGGGCCCCGCTTACCCAGTTCTCTCGGGTTGGCTCACTCCCAACGGTGAGCCCAGGCCCAGTCGCCCCGGCCTTTGGCTGTTGGAGACCGGGTGTAAGCTGACACGGTCCTTGCACCTGAAGGGGCTAGCAAGGCTGGGACCCTTACCCACACAGTTTTCCCAGACTTGTTTGGATGGCGGTTATCAGTAGAATGAGAGCAACCTTTGTAGAATGAGAACAGCCTTTCATGGCTTATCAAGAAATCTGTGACTATTTACTGAGATTTGCTGTATCGAGAATTTGTCCTTCTGCTCTGTCACTCCCTTAGAGATTAAGAGGAACAAAGAATACATTCCTCTTGACAGACCTCCTATTCAGTGTTTTGTGTATCAAAGGCATTGCGTGGTTAATAAACTTGCTGCAGTTCTTCGATTGATCTGTAGTCCTCCCGATCCTGCTCTCCTGTCTTTCTTTCTTTTCTCAATTCCCACCTCCCTACCTCAGCCCGGCTCAACCTGTCAGGCTGGCCCTGACAAATTGGCGCCCGAAAGCCAGGGACCTGAAGACTTGGGAAGCAGACGGTGAGGAACTCCTCCGGATAGAGAGTGCACTCGTTAAGGTCAGGGAGGAGAAATTTTTTGATAGTCGAGAGTAAAGCATGGGACAGTTAGAATCTAGGGAAAATGCCCTTTATGGGCAAATGTTAAAGTCTATGCTCAACAGTAAAGGAACTAAGGTTAATGACAAGCAAGCAGAAAAATTTTTAAAATTCATTCAGGAGGTCTGCCCTTGGTTTCCTGAGGAAGGAACCGTTAACTTAGAAACGTGGCAGAAAGTTGGAGAACAAATGCACAATCATTATAAAGCCTTGGGCCAAGGAAGACCCCGGTTGATGCATTTTCCTTATGGAGTTTGATACGGGATTGTTTGGATCCCAGGCATGACCATAATCAACCGTCTCTTCAGCCAGGAAAAAAAGAGAAGCAGTGTGATGGCACAAAACAGGGGTCTAGAAAAGACAGTATATTAAAAAGGAATCATGTAAATTTTAAAGGCAAATTAAATCCTCAGGATGAGGAGGATCTTGAGGAAGCTGCTGCCCTTTATCATGATGATGATACAGGTGTTGTTCAGGCAAAAGAGGAGGAAGAATATTCTTCTGCTGGAACTGAAGAGGGCAGTGATATGGAGGATGTGTTAGAACACTTTTTAGAAGCATTAAAGCTTCTTGGCAAGAAACAGAGAAGCCGCGGGGGCCGTTCCCGCCGCGCTCCGCTGCCTTGTGCAGCACCAGTTCCACTTTCCCCTCTCCAGATGGCTTTAAACACTGCCTGCCAAGCTGCACTGCGGCCCTATCAAAGAAAGGGGACTCTCTCAGATTATATCCACATTTGCGCAGATATTGGTCCCTCATATATACAAGGAGTCACCATTGCGGCCGCATTAAAGGGAACCACCATTGAAGGAATTCTTCAGCAACAGTTTAGCACAGGGAAAAGTCAAACACACAAGTGTTTCACTTGTGGAGGAACAGGACACATGGCAAAACAGTGTCCCTCTAATAAAGGGATTAATAAAGGAAACGGCAGAGGTCCCAAACAACCTGGACTATGCCCTAAATGTAAAAGAGGAAAACATTGGGCAAATGAGTGTAGATCTAAGACAGATGTCCAGGGAAATTCCTTGCCTCAGCAGCAGTCTGAAAACTCCTGAAACGGGCCAGCCCAGCCCCGGCAAATGATAGGGGCATTGTCTGTTTACCCTCCTGTCCTTGTGCCGTGTCAAGGCCAGCTGGCTGCACAGCACCCAGCCTGCCCCAGGGAGCAAAACGGATACAAGAATTATTCTGAGCAACCACCGGAAGTGCCGGGTTGGACCTTGGATCCATAGGGCGATATGTATTAACTCCAGAATTGGGACCACAGGCCATCCCTACAGGAGTGTATGGACCTACTCCTAAAGGGATGTTTGGCCTTTTACTAGGTAGAAGCAGCTTAACTATGAAAGGATTACAAATTTTTCCAGGAGTAATTGATGTAGATTATGAGGGGGAAATTAAAATTATAGTCTCTGCCTCCAGAGATATCATCACCATCACCTCAGACATGAAAATTGCTCAATTGATTTTGCTCCCTCTGCCTGCCACAGGCAATCTACTTTCCACAGAGTCTCAGGGGGTCAGGGGTTTTGGCTCCTCGGACAAGGCATATTGAGTACAAGCTATTTCTCATGCAAGGCCTGAGAGAACTTTACTTATACAAGGGAAAAGATTTACAGGGATTTTAGATACAGGAGCAGATACTTTTGTCATAAGCTTAGCTCACTGGCCTAAACAGTGGCCCTATAGAGAAGCTATGACACAACTTCAAGGAATAGGTTAGACCAACTCTCCTTTACAGAGTTCACAAATGTTAGAGTGGCAAGACAATGAAGGTCACTCTGGGTTATTTCAGCCATATGTCTTGCCAGGGATCCCTGTGAATTTATGGGAACGAGACATTCTGTCTGTCCTGGGTGTTGCCCTTGTTACCACCCCAGCTCAGGGAAATTTTTAGGGGGGGGGGCGGTCATTGTTTCTCCTGTTATCCACACAGCTGACAAGATATCTTGGAAGTCAGATGACCCTGTATGGGTAGAGCAGTGGCCCATTTCCAAAGAAAAAATACAAGCTGCTCATGAGTTGGTACAGGAACAACTGCAGCTAGGGCATATAGAAGAGACTACCAGTCCTTGGAATACTCCTATT
This sequence comes from Myotis daubentonii, assembly GCF_963259705.1. Classification (NCBI taxonomy): domain Eukaryota; kingdom Metazoa; phylum Chordata; class Mammalia; order Chiroptera; family Vespertilionidae; genus Myotis; species Myotis daubentonii. The sequence goes on from NC_081855.1 coordinate 5,931,670, forward strand.
TTTATCATAAAAAAGAAATCAGGAAATTGGTGCCTTTTACAGGATTTAAGGGCAATAAACAAGAATATGGAAATTATGGGGCCTTTACAGCCTGGTTGCCCTTCCTCTGTAGCAATCCCTAATGGGATGAAGCTATTAGTACTAGATTTAAAGGATTGTTTTTTCACTATTCCTCTGGATCCCTCTGATTGGAAACGATTTGCATTCAGTGTCCCATCTACTAATTTTCAGGAACCCATGCGCCGCTGTCATTGGAAGGTATTGCCTCAGGGAATGGCTAATAGCCCTACCCTGTATCAAAAGTTTGTTTGTCAGGCAATTCACGGAGTTCGAGAGAAACATCCGCAGGCTTATATCATACACTATATGGATGACATTCTTTTAGCTCACTATACGGAACGTCAATTAGAACGGGTGTATGATGACTTACAACAGGCTCTTCTTAAATCTGGATTAATTATTGCACCTGAAAAAGTTCAAAGACGAGACCCTTATCTATATCTTGGACATATCATAGAAGGAAGAAAAATTCGTCCTCAAAAGATTCAACTCAGGATAGACAAGCTAGAGACTTTAAATGATTTTCAAAAATTTTTAGGGGATATCAATTGGATTAGGCCAACTTTAGGCATAACAACTAATGACCTTAAACCTTTATTTGATATTCTTCGTGGGGATAGCGACCCTCAGGCCCCTCTTCAGCTTACTCCTGCAGCTCCAAGGCTATCTGCCACATAGAAGCTGCCTTAAAGAAACAATTTGTACAAAAAATTGATTACCCACAGCCATGGCTGTATTTAGTATTGGCTACGCCCGTATGTCCTACTGGCCTCTTATGGCAACAGGGACCTTTGGAGTGGATTCCTCCGCACTCCTCCCTGAAAAAGGTAGTTTACCCTTACTCAGAAGCAGTAGCAGATCTTATTTTTGCAGGACGTCTCAGATCTCTGGAACTTTTTGGTCAAGAGCCCCATACCATCGTGGTACCCTAGAAGGCTCAACAAAGGCAATGGCTATTTCATATGGATGATAAATGGCCTCTTTCATTCCTGGGCTATCACGGTACAGTAGACTCTCATTACCCATCTAATAAACTCATACAATTTTTTACAGAACATTCCTTCATTTTCCCCAAGGTAGTCAAGACTCAACCAATTTCTCATGCAGTTCTGGTGTTTACTGATGGTTCTAGCTGCCCTAGTTATCAATAATCAGCCCTTTGTTTTTCAGACTAACCACACTTCAGCACAATGCGTGGAGCTCGAAGCAGTACATCACGCATTATGCAAACTTTCCATTCAATCTTTTAACCTTTACTCAGACTCTTGTTATATTGTAAATATTATGATTCACTTAGAAACTGCTAATTTACATGACACTGACCGATCCGAAGTGATTATTCGCTTACTACAGGTTCAAGCTTTACTCAGGAAATGTTCTCACCCTTGTTTCTTTGGCCATATACGAGCTCATACAGATTTACCTGGATCTCTCTCTGCGGGGAATACTTATGCTGATCAACTTACTAAAACTGCCTATCTAACATTATCTCCTTTAGATGCAGTCAAAGCCTCACATTCTCTCCATCATCAAAATGCCACTGGCCTACGTCAGCAGTTTCCAGTCACAAAGGAACAGACTCAGCAAATTGTCAAACTCTGTCCTCAATGCCCTCTAACCACATTCATTCCTCCCACAGAAGGAGTCAATCCGCGAGGCTACACACCAGGCCAACTGTGGCAGATGGACGTAACCCATATTCCATCTTTCGGAAAACAAGCTTATGTCCATGTTTCTATTGACACTTTCTCTGGTTTTATTTTTGCATCCCCTCGTACAGGAGAAGCCGCTAAACATGTTATTGCTCACTGTTTACAAGCTTTTACTTTCCTAGGCATCCCCCATACCATTCAAACTGACAATGGTCCACAAGTACGGCATTCCAAAAGTTTTGTGCTACTTTTCTAATCCAGCATAAAACAGGCATCCCATACAATCCTCAAGGGTAGGGAGTAGTTGAGCGAGCTCATCAGACTTTAAAAAGGCAAATTGAATAAATAAGAAAGGCGGAGTATATAGATACCCCTGCTAACTTACTTAACAGAGCTCTTATTCCCTTTATTTTTTAAATGGTGACGCTCAGGGCAAAACCACTGCGGAGCGACAGTGGTCCTCACTGCCCAGATCCCACCCTTGGGTACAGTGGAAAGACTTACTTACAGGACAACGGCATGGCCCCGACCCTGTTCTGATATGGGCTCGGGGGTCTCTTTGTGAATTTCCTGAAGGGGACTCTGAGCCCCGTTGGATCCCCAGCCGCTATGTCCAGCCCTTTCAAAGTCAAGATGGAGGACGAATTGAACAAGAACTCACTCCACCATTCAAGAGGCTACGAGTCGGCCCACTAGCGCCCGTGCAGCCACTGCCGCCACGGAGATCACAGACGACTTGGAGGACGTCTCCACCAACTTGGGGACAGTTGAAGAAGCTGACACTGGAGGCCGAGGCCATGGTCGTTCGCCAGGGAGCACAACGAACTGCTGAGACTTTGTTTCTAGCCATGCTGTCAATTTTGGCTGTTCAGGTCTGTGATGCTCAGATTCCATACTGAGCATACATTCCAGATCCGCCCTTTCTCAGGGCCGTTACTTGGGACGACCCCAGCGTTCCTGTTTTTGTTAATGATACAGGTATCATGGGCCACCCAAGTGCAGATCATCTTACTCCTCAGTGGGTGGGAGATTATAGATATGAGGGAAGGTCAACCAGGGTCCCCATATGTTTTACAGCCATTAAATATTGGAATAACTGTCTTACTGTAGAAGCTTCACCAAGGTATACCCATGGCATTAGCAGAGGTGGAGATCCCGAAGAGTATGAGGGGTGGATCCGATGAGAATGTTTCCTTGCTATATATGGCCTGCCTGACATCACCTGTACTGTCTCTCAGGGCATCCCGCCCAAATTGCCTCCATGTGTGTATAATGAATACAGGCTATTTCTGAAGTATCCACCTTGGCGGCGTTGCCGTCATGAGTTGGTTGTGGTACATACTCCCATTAACAATTCCTTTCAGTTACTTGATTGGTCCTATCCCAGCCCGCTATCTAGCAGAAGTAATTTTAAGGCTAGAGAGACCCCTGGAGGCTGGGTAGAACAGATACTCACCACCAAGCGGGGAGGAGTACAGTTAGAAATATTTAAGCTCATGGCCGCTTTAGGGAGCATTTCTTTGCATCATGATAACCTTACAGTGATCACAGGTCTTACTGCCTGTGTACCTCCTCCTTACCTTCTCCTTATTGGAATTGTAGATATTGCACTTAAGGGCAACTTGTATATAATTTCTTGTACTCATTGCAACTTGTCTAATTGTGTGTCTAGATACACCTTTGGTTATGAGGTGGTTGTATTACATCAGCCTTCCTTGGTCATGCTCCCAGTTAATATTACTGGACCTTGATACAGGGATACAGGCTCCCATATTAAGAGAACTGAGTGATTTGCTAAGCCTCCCTAAGAGGTTCATCGGAGTGCTTATTGCTGGCCTCGTGGCTCTAGTCTATCTCATTGCTACTGCCACTACTGCGGCCATAGCTTTAACCCAAGAAATGCACACAGCTCATTTTGTGGATGGCTTGGCGAAGAACGTTTCGGATGCCTTAGGAGCTGAAGAGCTCATAGATAAGAAAATAGAACAAAGACTCAATGCACTAGAAGAAGCTGTGCTCCTTATAGGAGATCAAATGCACAGCTTGAAAGTGCGTTCTACCCTTCAGTGTCATGCTGAGTTTGATTGGATTTGTGTCACCCTAAGATATATAGTGGTACTACGTGGCATTGGGATTGAGTTCGCAACCACCTGTTAGGAGTTTGGGATCAGACTAACTTTACTTTAGATATCAGTAGATTACTTGGAGAGATTCAAGCTATTAATGATGCAGGTTCTGCTCTGTTGCCTCCTGGCGAAGTAGCACAGAATATTTTTAATGAAATTCAAAGCCTTATGTCCTTTCATGGATTACAGTCTTTTATTTGGTCTCTATTAATTGTGGTTATCCTTGCTCTCATTATTCTCTGTTTACTTCCAGTCTGCTTCCGAACCATCGGATCCAGCATCCGATCCCTGCAAATAGGACTACATGAACTTCGCCTAAAAAACAAGGAAGGGGGATCTGTTGGAGACCAGGTGTAAGCTGACATGGTCCTTGCACCTGCAGGGGCTAGCAAGGCTGGGACCCTTACCCACACAGTTTTCCCAGACTTGTTTGGATGGTGGTTACCAGTAGAATGAGAGCAACCTTTGTAGAATGAGAACAGCCTTTCATGGCTTATCAAGAAATCTGTGACTATTTACTGAGATTTGCTGTACCGAGAATTTGTCCTTCTGCTCTGTCCCTCCCTTAGAGATTAAGAGGAACAAAGAATACATTCCTCTTGACAGACTCCTATTCAGTGTTTTGTGTATCAAAGGCATTGCGTGGCTAATGAACTTACTGCAGTTCCTGACTGCAGTCCTCCCTATCCTGCTCTCCTGTCTTTCTTTCTTTTCTCAATTCCCACCTCCCTGCCTCAGCCCGGCTCAACCTGTCAGGCTGGCCCTGACATTCGGTGACCTCAGGCTCTGGGGGGCGGTGGGCCTGCAGGAAAAGCAAGCGCCCGGCTGCGTGGCACGGCCCCGCCAGGCTCCAGTCCCCACCACGGCGCCTGACCAACGCCCACATGTGTAAGGTCCAGGTGGATACGGGGCGCCAAGGGAATGGAAAACACAAACTGAACGTCGGCAAGTTGCTTTCCAGCCCAGCCAAGCGTCCGTTTCCAGCCCAACCATCACCAACAAACATCCCGGTAGCAACGGCTCTCCCTGCCTATATAATCCTCCCGCCTCCCCTATCGTGTGTGACTCCCCTGGCCTGCGCGCACAGACCATGGGACCTTACCCGAGAGCATCTGCCTCTTGAATAAACAGTGCATTCTGCTTTTAATTTGGACTCTAGTGCCTTTCTTTAGTCAAATGTTACAATGTGGGCGGCCACCTGCCTCCTCCGGTTAAGCTCCCCGGAAACATCTCCCAAACACGATGAAGGCACTGGCTGCTTGTCCTGCCACCAGCCACCAGCCACCAGCCACCAGCCACCAGCCACCAGCCACCAGCATCAGATGCAGAGCAAACCCGCACCGCAGCAGCCACGGAGGAAAGGTGGCTCCCGCCACAGCCCAGGCCCTTAAGGAGCTGGGACGTTCCACTCCGCACAGGGCAGTAGTGACACCCACCAGCAAGACTGGGAACTTCCCCCTGTTCTACATGGGCTCGGCCCACCTGGGCCTCCCCCCACCCCTGCAGAGCTGTGGGGCGTGGGGGTCCAGAGGGGGGGCCGGGCCGGCACGCAGGGGAGGGGACTGAGGTGGGACCAAGGCAGAGCGCTGGGCCCTAGAGGGAGGGGGTGCTGGGGCAGTGCGGGGGACCACGTGGAGGTCCCGCCCCTGCCCCTGCTTTGCAGCGTGACCTTGAGCAAAGGGCTCATCTGTGTGAGGTTCCACCTGCTCGTCAGGAAAATGGAGAAATGGGCCACACCACATTGTCCTGACGATCACATGAGATCCCGCACCTGAGACCTGCAGAGCCGTGGCAGAGCGCGGCGACCTTCACAAATAGTTGGTCCTGATTCTAAGAAACGTTGCCAGTCGCATGCTCTCCGCAACTATTTCAAAGCCTCGGCGGAGCTCCGCACCATGTGCTCCTTAGAATGACCTCAGAGGAGCGAGCTGCCATCCTCCCCACCTCCACCCCAGGTCCTTTCCTGATCCCCATGCCCTCTTCTCAGCCATGGAAACCTCGGCCTGTCCCCAAATGAAAAACACTCAGGTCTCCCTTTCTCTTAAAAATTAATATGCAGTCGTGCATACACATTATATAAACACCCATTCCCCCAGGGGGGAGTAATTCATTCATTTTTAAAAATATATTTGTTGCTGATTTCAGAGAGAAAGGGAGAGAGAGATGGAAACACCAATGATGAGAATCATTGATCGGCTGCCTCCTGCATGCTCCCTACTGGGGATTGAGCCCTTGACCTCCTGGTTCTTAAGTTGATGCCCAACCACTGAGCCACACCAGGCGCAGGAGAGCAATTTATTTTGACTGGAGTAAATTGGAAAGGCTATATGAGGGTGTCCCAAAACAATGTATGCACACTTTAACAGCTGGTAGCTCAATTTTGAAAATGAAATGTATTTTAATAATCACTGCCTTTATAATTATTCAGAGTGTGTGTATATATTTTAGGGGGGGGGACACCCTCTATAGTGAGATGACAACTCTTTTTTGAAAAAAATATATTTTATTGATTTTTTTCAGAGAAGAAGGGAGAGAGATAGAGAGTTAGAAACATCAATGAGAGAGAAACATCGATCAGCTGCCTCCTGTACATCTCCTACTGGGGATGTGCCTGCAACCCAGGTACATGCCCTTGACCGGAATCGAACCTGGGACCTTTCATTCCGCAGGCTGACTCTCTATCCACTGAGCCAAACCGGTTTTGGTGAGATGACAACTCTTGAGCTAGTCTTAAAAATAAGGGTAGTATCTTATTGGAGGGAGGGGATTTCTTTTTTTTAAATTAAATGTTTATTGTTAAAAGTCTTACAGGAGAAACCAAGATGGCGGCATAGGTAAACACCGGAGATTGCTGCCTCGCACAACCACTTCAAAAATACAACTAAAAGACGGAACGGACATCATCCAGAACCATAGGAAGGCTGGCTGAGTGGAAATTCTACAACTAGAAGGAAAGAGAAAAGCATACCGAGACTCAGAGGAGGTGCGGTGTGGAAGTAAAGTACAGAGGTGTGGAGGCGTACACGGAGAGGGCTGGTGGCTGAGGACAAGGTTGTCTTTTTCAATTGGGAGGGAGTCTCAAGCTCTGAGCTCCAGTTCCAGGCAAGTCTCCGGGGACCCAGACTCATACGGGATAAACTGGACTGTCTGACGGTCGGAACGCGAGGGCAGCTTTCTCTCAGAGGTGCTTGCAGCGATTAATGGGACACTGAGAAGCTGGGACTCTGAGGGCAGGACTGAGAGCAGCCATAGCTGCTTGCTCCGCCCTGTTGATCCCCTGGGACCATGCCCCACCCAAGCCATGCATGGAGGCTTTTGCATATGAAAGGCCTGGCCCTTTGCAATCTGAAAATTACCTAACAAACTGCAGCTGGACCAAGGCCTCAGGCAACTTGCATTGCTTCACAGCTGGCTCCTGCTGAGTAGCCTCAGGCAGAGGCTAGATTAGCACCTCCTTAGAGATCCAGGAGCCAGTGTACCCGGTGGTCAGAGTGGGACCATCCAGATTGCAGCTCTTCAGATCCATAAAGGACACACTCAGGGGGCAGACTCAGTGAGCACCAAAGCCCCACTGAAGCAAGACTTGCCCCGGAGGGGTGTCTCCAGCACAGAAGTTCTCCCACTGCAGAAACAGCTGATTCTCACAGCCAATTGGCCTGGAGGTCAATCCCTCCCAGTGTTACCTACAACAATCAAGGCTTAACTACAACAAGACTGTGCACAAAGCCCACAAGGGGGTTCACCAAGAGTGTCTACTTCAGGTAATTGGAGAGGCTGAGCCACTGGGCCCTTTAGGACACCTAGCACAGAAAGCCACTCTACTGACACAACGAAGCATAACAAATGCGGAGACAAAGAAACAGGACACAAATGACAGAAATGAAGGAAAGCAAACCACTGGATATAGAGTTCAAAACCACACTTTTAAGGTTTTTCAAGAGTTTTCTAGAAACCGCCAATAAATTTAGTGAGATCCTTGAGGATATGAAAAAGGACCAACTAGAAATTAAGCATACACTGACTGAAATAAAGAATATTATACAGAGTTCCAACAGCAGACTAGAGGATCGCTAGAATCAAGTCAAAGATTTGAAATACGAAGAAGCAAAAAACACCCAACCGGAAAAGCAAAATGAAAAAAGAATCCAAAAATACAAAGATAGTGTAAGGAGCCTCTGGGACAGCTTCAAGCGTACCAACATCCGAATTATAGGGGTGCCAGAAGAAGAGAGAAGGCAAGATATTGAAAACCTATTTAAAGAAATAATGATAGAAAGCTTCCCCTACCTGGTGAAAGAAATAGACTTCCAAGTCCAGGAAGTGCAGAGAGCCCCAAACAAAAGGAATCCAAAGAGGACCACACCAAGACACATCATCATTAAAATGCCAAGAGCAAAAGACAAAGAGAGAACCTTAAACGCAGCAAGAAAAAGACAGTCAGTTACCTACAAGGGAGTACCCATACGACTGTCAGCTGATTTCTCAACAGAAACTTTGCAGGCCACATGGGAGTGGCAAGAAATATTCAAAGTGATGAATACCAAGAACCTACAACCAAGATTACTTTATCCAGCAAAGCTATCATTCAGAATTGAAGGTCAGATAAAGAGCTTCACAGGTAAGGAAAAGCTAAAGGAGTTCATCACCACCAAACCAGGATTATATGAAATGCTGAAAGGTATCCTTTAAGAAGAGGAAGAGGAAGAAAAAGGTAAAGATACAAATTATGAACAACAAATATGCATCTATCAACAAGTGAATCGAAAAATCAAGTGAATAAATAATCTGATGAACAGAATAAACTGGTGATTATAATAGAATCAGGGGCATAGAAAGGGAGTGAACTGACTATTCTTGGGGGGAAAAGGGGTGTGGGGAATGCGGGAAGAGACTGGACAAAAATCGTGCACCTATGGATGAGGACAGTGGTGGCGGGGTGAGGGCAGAGGGTGGGGTGGGAACCGGGTGGAGGGGAGCTATGGGGGGAAAAAGAGGAACAACTGTAATAATCTGAACAATAAAGATTTAATTTTAAAAAAAGTATTACATATGTCCCCTTCCCCCGCCCCCATTGACCCCTTCCAGCCCCTTCCCATACCAGGCCTTCGCCACTCTATTCTCTGTGTCCATATGTGCATACAAATTCTTTGGTTGATCTCTTCCCACCCACCCACCTCTACCTTCCCTCTGAGATTCCACAGTCTGTTCCATGCGTCTATGTCTCTGGATCTATTTTGTTCATCAGTTTATTTTGTTCATTAGATTCCACATATGAGTGAGATCGTGATACAGAGGGAGGGAATTTCTGATGGGAACTCAAGAAGATAAAAAATTTTAGCTTCAGATATACAGTTAGTAGGCTCAGTAACCTGCATATAGAAAGCTATTGCTCCATGGCCTGAAATGTGTGACTGGACCTGCCCTGACTTCATGAGACCCACACGCACTTCGACCTCTGCGCCCCAGGAGGACTGCAAGGCGGTATCTGAGCCATGTGCTCCAGGGGAAGAATGTCCACCGCCCAGGGCACAGATAGAGTCACCGTTCAGGCCTGGCCTGCGAGCCTCAGTGGTTGAGCATCAACCTCTGAATCAGGAGGTCACAGTGTTCAATTCCTGGTCAAGCCACATGCCTGGGGTTGTGGGCTCAATCCCCAATAGGGGATGTGCAGGAGGCAGCCGATCAGTGATTCTTATCACTGGTGTTCCTATCTCCCATTCTCTTCCTCTCTAAAATCAATAAAAATGTACTTAAAAAAACAAAAACAGGGATGGGCTGGGAGAGGTCAATGGGGGAAAAAGGAGACATATGTAATACTTTCAACAATAAAGAAAAAAAGAAAGAAAAGAATCACCCGTCAGCAGGTGAAGGGATGCTAGGAAAATCCCTGGATGGCAGCTTCTATCCCATTCACCTTTTCCCCTGAATTTCAAACCCCTCACCTGTTTTCCCCTCAATTCCAAACCCTTTACCTACACTTTTCTTCTCCTTATAAAAAGGGTCGGCTTGATCTGAGATGCAAGACACTCTTTTTAGGGGACATAACCCACTGTCTTCTCAGATCACACCCATAAAGATGCAATCCTTGTCTCTACTGATTGGTTCTGACGGTGACAGGCAGCATGAACACCGGCTTTTCCAGTTTCATTTCCAGAGAGAGCCAAGTCACGGGGTCAGACCCACATGAGGCCCCTCCGCCTGCGTGAAGAATCTGGTGAAAGTACTAAGGAGAACGTGGGGGCCCGCAGGGGTATGGGAGAGATGCCTGGAAATGTTGGGCAAAACCGCGGGGTGCTGGGGTGCCAGCTAGAGTACCCGTGCGCACAGGGAGCCTCAAGCCTCCCGAGCACAGAGGTATCGCGGTTCTCTTGTGTCTTAGCAAGTGCCCTCTGCCTGTTCTGAGAGAACGGCTTGCCAGGGTATAAACTAAGGAGGACGCCAGTGGGGAGAGAAAGCAATACTCTAGAGTCCAAACTAAGCCGAGGCCCGCAAGGGCTTTGAGAGGCGTCTTGGAGGTGCCTGGGGCTACGGGAGAGGGAGGAGGGAGGCCGTGCTCGTGCATGTCCACCACCACACAGCTGCCAGAACAGGAGCCCCCTGGCCAGCTCCCTGCACCCAGGAAGAGAACAGCTCAAGGCTGGGGGGCAGCAGGGGAGGGCTCCTGGGCCCAGGTGAGGGCGGGAGCACCCAGCCCCAGACACGGGCTCCTGCTCACAGAGTCATGCAGACGTCGACCAGCCAGCCTAGGGGCCCGGTAACTTTGCTCGGATCTCTCCGGTAGGGTTAGTCCTGAGAAAATATTTATTGAGATTTGTTCCCTGGGAAAGTTCCTTGGCGCTGTCCTGCCGGCCTCGTCTGTCAGTGGGACTTTAGGGGCTGGAGGAGCAGGTGGTCTTCCTCCAGGGCACCGTCCTTCCCGGGGCGGTTGGCCCGGGCAGGGCTCTTCTTGGTGCCTGTGAATGGATGAAGACACTGGGACTTGGCCCTTGCGGTGTGTGCCCGGGAGGCAGGTGTTAGGGAAGCTGCTGAAGGCCCCCCCCCCCCCCCGACCACATCTTGCCTGTGGACATAGGGGATCCTGAGTCCCCAGCAGCCCCTCCCCACCGCCCTCCTTCCACAGCATTTCCTGAACCCCTGCATGTGCCTGGGGTGGGCCTCCTCCCAGGAGACAGACTTTTTCATTAGAAACCAGGGCACGGAGACTCACTCCCTGAAGAGCTGAGGGAAGTGAGAGTTAGGTGCTCGGGGAGCTCAGAGGAGAGAGGGACCGCACCCACAGGGCGGGGACAGATTGGACACCCAGGGAAGCAGGAAGGGCAGAGGGAAGACCCAAGGCAGGCGAAGGACAGGGAGCACTGTAGCCTGGACTGGCTGTCACGTGGAGAGAGCTGGGGGCGGTGGGGGTGGACAGCAGCTTTGGTCCTTGACCTGCGCACTGAAAGGGTGGCCTTCCAGGAAGAGGAGGGCATTGTGTTGTGGGGCCGTGTGTAGTTTTCCTACAAAGAGGAATTGGAGCGGGAGACACTGGAGAGAGAGGCTTGTCTGGAGGTCGGGGTGCAGGCGAAGTGCTGCCCGTGGGTCTCCAGGACCAGATGGGGGCAGGAGGCAAGACACCGGCAAGGCCCTCCCCTGGTGAGGAGAAGGTGCAGTGACAGGGGCCTGGTAGGACTGCCCCCCGCTGTTCCTGTTTGGGATGGCCCGGTGGAGGCCCAGCAGGCACCAGGTGTGAGGTTGGGGTATGGAATGCTTGGGGCAGGATGAGGAGCAAGTTGACCTTTAGAATCTTGGCAATGAAGTGACGGGGCAGCAGGACTTAGAATTAAGGACAAAGAGGGTAGACAGGAAGCCCGCCGGGCTGCCAGGGCCTTCGACAGGGACCCTGGACCTGGGAAGCCAGCCGGCTGTGAAGCAGGAGGACAGACGAGTCCCCTACAGGGGTCCTGGGAGACCCAGGAGGCTGTCGTGGGAGGGGTTGGGCCAGAGGCGCAAGCAAGTGGAGTCTTCTGAAAGAGGATGAGGAAGGAGAGGAAGGAGCTCACGGAAGCTGAGATGGGAGCTACCGAAGGTTCCAGGAGGGTGTGCTGTGAAGAGAGCTGGTTCTCAGAAGAGGCCTCTGGGTGGGAGGAAGGAGTCACCCGTGGTGGGAAGCAGGGAGGGGGACAAGGGGGGCTCTCACACCCTGGGAAGGAGAGACTGCGGGCCCGGAGGGGCGGGACAGGCACAGAGGAACCGGCTGGAGGTGGGAAGAGGCTCGGTGCTCCGGTCAGCAGGGCCGAGAGGACAGAGCCGGTGGGGGCCAGAGATGCCACCTGTGCTATGGTGGGAAGGGGCCTCCCCAGCCGGTTCCCCTGCTGGGCTCCAGGCTCAGCCCTGGCACTTGGATGGGGAAAGCAGGCGATGGGTTGGAGCCTGCGAGGAGGAGGGGACGGTGTGAAGAGCCGGGAGGTGAGGGCAGGTGAAGGCAGGCGAGGAGGTCGGGGTGTAGGCTGGGCTGCGAAAGCACTAATGGCCTGGAGGTTTTCCCAGGCCAGCGGGCTGGGGATGTGGGGGGAGCACCGCTTTCAGGGGGGCATCTATTCAAATGAGTGTAGCTCAGGAGTGGCTACAGCAGAGGTCCTGCCCCAGACTCTGCATAGCTATGTGGCCAAGCAGACACACATACGAACACGCACATGCAAACACACGCATGTGACCACACACATGGGAACACAGTCTCCCACACGGTTACTCACCAGGGTCGCCTGGCCCCGCAGGCTCCTCGCGCACCGTGGGCAGCGTCTGCTCCCAGGCAGCCCAGTTCACTTCCTCCGACCTGAGGGGCAGAGCAGCTCTGAGCTGCGGAGCCAATGCGGCCTGCTGCGCCCAGGAGGGCCCTGGCCCCGGGCGGTAGGCTGAGCTGACCTTCCGGGGACGCAGGGACTGCCAGGAGGATGGGTCTCTGCCCCTCTCCACAAGACCCCGGCCACCACCAGCCCCCTCAGCCCTTGCAGCTGTGGCCACTGTCCTGAGCTGGGTGCCAACGGGGAGATGGGGGAGACAGGCACCTATCCCTGCAAGCGGTCCCCAGCAACCTGGGTGCCCAGAACGTCCAGCGAAGCGTTTAGGTCAGGTGTGCCTCCGGGTCCCCGCTGGGGCCCAGTGGGCTACGCTACCTGCTTGAGACTCTCCCTCTCCTTGCTTAACTCTAATCTCCTGAAAGCCTGTTTCTGTCTGTGCATCTGTCATCAAGTGGCCTCTCTCAGTGCCGGGTCTCCCACAGGCATGGAAGAGTTTGTTCTCTGTGAAAGGGTTGTTACCCCTGGTCGTGTGGGATTTGGGAGGGCAGGTCAGACCAGCGGCAGCGAGGCTGGTATGCTATAACCTGAGGTTCCTCTGGATTCTCGGCCTCTTAACTATCCAATTCCAGGCCAGAGAAGTAGGTCAGGGACCTTCAGTTTAAGCCACACAGACAGGCAGATGGCCAGACAGGCAGTGGCAGCCCCTGGCCTATGAGATCCAGCATCCTTGACCTCGCCTTCCCAGGGCAGGCTCAGTCCCCTGTCACCCCTAAGTCCTGCCTCTCCCACCGCCCCGGCTCCTGGCCGCTGTCCCTGGCTTTCAGAGGAGGAAGGCTGGCCTTCAGCTCCCTCCCCTGCCCCTCACTCACCTGAAGCACCAACGCTCATCCGGGCTACCATCTGGCCTGGTGCCAACCCTCAGCTTCACCCCTGCCGGCTGCTTCTTCCTCCTGCACCACCAGTAGCCATTCTCCACCTCCAGGACAGAGATGGCTCTCTGGGGACAAAGGACACATCAGACAGAGCAGCCAGGGAGATGCGCCACGCACTTTACAGTAAGTATAGGCCTAAGTCCACTGAGCACCAGGCTGGATCCAGCTCCAGTGTTTGATTACCTGCGTGGTGTTGGCCTCAACCCCGTGAACCTCAGTTTCCCCACTTACAGGCCTGGGGGCTTCGGGGAAGTCTGCATGTAGAGTGCTCGGCAGTCACTGGCTATTGCATCATTACAGGCCCCAGAATGTCACACCGACAGGTACCGAAGTTCATCTGCTCTAACCCACAGTGTGCCTGCCCACTGACACACAAAGTAGGTGGGGACAGAACTTTGCAGGTAAGGACATGGAGTCTCAGAGAAGACAGGGGCTTACCCAAGGTCAACAGGGAATTGGTAGCACAGTCCAGCCTCCTGAGCAAGGCTCTCCCTACACAAACTGCCCAGACCTGCACCCAGCCTTCCCAGGTCAAGGAGCAGCTTTGGCTTCCTCCACTGTAGGTGGTGCCTTATCAGCCCCAGCTGCAGGGACCTCTGATGGCACAGCCTGCCTGCCTTGCCCACCAAAACCACACACTCAGCATATGCTGAGCACAGGAAGGGAGCTACATGAGGGCAGACTTTGTCTTGTTCTCTGCTATGCGTTTAGAACCTAAAACTGTGCCTAACCCCATAGTAGGCACTCAATAAACACTTAATAATTATGATGATGATGATAACTAACACATTGAGCACCTACTGTGTGTCAGGCACTGTTCTAAGGGCTTCAGATATATGAGCTTATTCGAGCCTCACAGCAGCCCTTGAAGGAAGTAGTGGATGATGGACACCCCGACAAAGGCAAGACCACCCAGGGCCCTGGATCTGCTCCGGGGCCAGCTCAGCTGGGTCCTGCCCACTCCTCACTGGGCCCAGAACTCCTTGGGGAGGGAGAGGGGAGCCTCCAGGGGCACCTGCAGCTTCCAAATGCTCCAGCTGTCGGTGGTGACGCTGCTGACAGTCTCGTTCATGAGGGCGATGAGCATGTTGAGCAGCAGGATGTAGGTGAGCAGCACGTAGGCCAGCAGCAGCAGCAGCACAGCCCCGCGGAAGCGCAGCTGCTCCTGGAAGGCCAGCTCGCCCATGCCGATGGTGAACTTGAAGAGCTCCAGGGCGGTGTCCACGATGCCACGGTATGGGACCTCGCTGCCCTCCCCGTCCTCCTGTCCTGCCCCAGACCACGCTGCCTCCGTGGCATTTGAACTTGCGGGGACCTTGGGGTCCCGGACCTCCTGGCTCAGGCTCACCAAGGCTGCAGGACAGTAGAATGGGGTTGTCAGCCTGGGGATTCCAGCCTGCAGACTTGGGGGTTTACGGGGCAGCGAGGGATGGGCAGGGGCAGGAGGGGAACCTTTACCTATAGCGAAACCGAAAAGGAAGACTACGTATACCAGAAGGAAGCGGAGCAGGTCCCGCAGAATGACCTAGAACACAAGGACCAGGAGCTGGGGTGGGTGGCTGGGCCACCGGACATGACCCCAGACCCCTGCATTGATCCTGAGCATGGGTTCCTATGTCCATACCACACACCCACACACAAACGCACACACACACACACACACACACACACACACACACGTGTGTGTGTGCATACACAGGCCCTGTGGAACTACAGTGAGCAAATGGGTCTTTTAAAAGTCTACAGCAGATCATATAATTTTCCTGCTTAAAACCCTCCAGGGTAAAAAAATTAAACATAGAGTTACCATATGATTCAGCAATTCCACATCTGGGTATATACCCAAAAGAATTGGAAACAGGAACTCAAATAGATATTTGTACACATCAGTGTTCATAGCACATTATTCACAATATCAAAGGTGGGGACAACTCAGGTGTCCACTGATGAATGAAGGGGTAAACAAAACGTGGTATATCCATCCAATGGGATACTATTCAATCTTAAAAGGAAGGAAATTCTGCCCTGGCCTGCGTGTCTCCATGATTAGGGTGTTGCCCCACACACCCAAGGGTCACAGGTTCAATTCCAGGTCAAAGGCATGTACCTGGGTTGCAGGTTTGATCCCTGAGGCACCTACAGGAGACAACCAATCAATGTGTCTGTTTCACATCGATGTTTCTCCCCCCTCTCTTCCTCCCTTCCATTCCCTCTAAAACTCAATGGAAAAAAATATCCTCGGATGAGGATTAACAAAAACAAACAAACAAACAAACAAACACAACAAAAACAAAAGGGAAGGAAATTCTGACACATGTTACAACCTGATGAGCCTTGAGAATACTATGCTCAGTGAAATAAGCCAGTGACAAAAGGACAGATACTGCGTGATTCCATCTATAGGTGGCACTTAGAGTCATCAAGTTCATAGAGACAGAAAGTAAAAATGTGGTTGCCGTGGGCTGGGGAGGGCAATGGTGCAGAGTTTCAGTGGGGATAATGGAAGTTCTGGAGATGATGGTGGTGATGGTTGCACAACAATGTTAATGTGCTTAATACCACTGACTTGTAACTTAAAAAGGTTAAGGCCTAGCCATCTTGGCTCAGTGGATAGAGCGTTGGCCTGTGGACCGAGGGGTCTCGGGTTGGATTCTGGTCAAGGGCACGTACCTCGGTGGGGTGCATACTGGAGGCAACCCATTGATGTGTCTCTCTCACATTGATGTTTGTGTCTCTGTGTCTCTCCCCCTCCCTCCCACTCTCTCTAAAAATCGATGGAAAAATATCCTCGGGTGAGGATTGATAATTTTTTTTTAAAAAAAGTTAAAATGATAAATTTTATGTACATTTTACTACAATTAAAAATTTTTTAAAGCCTTCTGGGCCTCCAGACCCCTTCCTATGGGCAACAACTCCCCCTCACCGTCACCTCCTTCACTCACCCACCCTCCTCACCTTCACCTCCTTCACTCACCCACCCTCCTCACCGTCCCCTCCTTCACTCACCCACCCTCCTCACCTTCACCTCCTTCACTCACCCACCCTCCTCACCTTCACCTCCTTCACTCACCCACCCTCCTCACCTTCACCTCCTTCACTCACCCACCCTCCTCACCTTCACCTCCTTCACTCACCCACCCTCCTCACCGTCACCTCCTTCACTCACCCACCCTCCTCACCGTCACCTCCTTCACTCACCCACCCTCCTCACCTTCACCTCCTTCACTCACCCACCCTCCTCACCTTCATCTCCTTCACACACTCTGCTTTCTAATCTGTCTCAATCACTTCAACCTTGTTTTGACTCCTGCCTTTTCCTTGCTGTTCTCTTTGTCTCGAATCTTCGTCCTTGAGTCAATGCTGAATCACTCTTTCAGGTCTCAGTCGCCACCTCCTCAGAGGGGCCTTGCAGATCACTCTATCTAAAGCCCTCTACCCGGTCATTCTGCATCACATTGTCCTCCGTGTTCCCTTCATAAGAGTTAGCAGTCAGTAATCTCATCTGTTTTCGTGGTGCCTTCATTTCCCTCAAGAGAACGTCAGCTTCAAAAGAGCATGGATTTGCCCTGGCTGGTTCGGCTCAGTGGATAGAGCATCAGCTTGCGGGCTGAAGGGTCCTGGGTTCAATTCCAGTCAAGGGCACATGCCTGGGTTGCAGGCTCGGTCCCCAGTAGGGGGTGTGCAGGAGGCAGCCGATCAATGATTCTCTCTCATCATTGATGTTTCCATCTCTCTCTCCTTCTCCCTACCTCTCTGGAATCAATAAAAATATATATTTTTTAAAAAAGAGCATGGATTTGCCTATTTTGTTAGTGAACAGAAGAGTGTATTCCTAACACTTAAAACAGAGCCTGGTCCATAGTATGGACTTCCTAAACATTTGTTGAATAAATTAATGCAGACACATCCATATGCCCAGATGTCCAGGCATATAGTGGGCTTGTGTGCATAATCTCTGCTCCTTCAGTGTGCAAGCATGCACGTGCTCCTGTGTGGACACTTGCGAACACACAAGTGCAGGTAGTTGCTTACGTAGGCAGAGCGCAGACCCCTGAGAGCAGGTATGCGCACACCCACACTCTTGCTGATATTCAGCGAGTGTCTGGGTCCGTGATGCACATACTCATGTTCTCCTCTGCCCAGGTGAGCTGTGGAAGAAGTCACCTGACTGCTGAGGCCAAAGGAGTCCTGCTGGAGTGTGGTGCCCAGTGCTGCCCAGTCCGGTTGCAGCGGGGCCACCCCTGCCTCTCACCTTCTGGATCATGACGCTGTAGATGCCTGTGGACTGGAAGCCGCGTGTATAGTAAAGCAGGTTCAGCCAGCCCAGCACCAGCGAGGACACAAGCAGAGGCAGGTACCACTCAATAGCCAGGAAATGCAGCACCTGAGACAGCACTGTGAGCAGGGCCTGGAACAGGCTGAATGGGGACAGGGACAGGGTCAGCTTGCAGGCCACTTGACAAGACCCCCTTAGTCCCCACTGGCCAATGCTGACCACCACTGCCTCTCCCGCTGCAGTCTGATGGGTGAGTTCTCCACCTGTCCAGATCCCATCAGGTCCTGACCTCCACCCCAAGCAAGTTAGTTAACCCCTGTGGGCCTCAGTTCCCCGCCCTGGATATGAGGTAACAGTAACCACCTGACCCACAGAGCATTTGTGAGGGTTCAATGAGACAAGAGATAGGAAGAGTTCAAGCTCCATCCGTGCACAGTGAGGGTCAGTAAATGCTCTACATGGATGGGAGCGTAGGAAACCCCAAGCTGGACAGTTGGACTCATGAGTCCCGCCTCTGGTTCCAACCCCCTGGGGCCCCTCGGTCCTGGGTCCTCCCCTCTAAAGCCTGCATGGTGCCCTCTGCCACAACCACCTCCAGGCCCTGAGATGGAGGAGGAGTGAGGCCCCACATACAAGAGCAGGTCAAAGTAGCTGTCCAAGAACGAGATCCAGATGAAGAGACGGCGCCTCCAGAAGCACCACAGCTGCGGGGGGAAGGACAGGCGTGGGAAACTTGCTCTCCAGGCCACACACAGCCCTCCCCCCATCACCCCCAAGGCCCAGGCAGGGCTCCCACCTGCCCCTGCCTTCTCGCCATGTGGGAGCCTGCTGAGACTTTTCAGAGGAGCTCATGAATTTTGCTGATAGCTAAGAAAGGTTAGGACCCTGTTTCCAAAAAATGCAGCCACCCACAGACACCAAGACAATGCCAGGGCCTCCTGGCTCCGTGTGGATCCGGAAGCAGAGCTCATGCACTGCTTATGGTAAGGGGGGAGCTCCCTGCCCTCCCTCTCCCTGCCTCCCGGCACTACCCTGGGCTCCAGCCCACCTGGAGTTGGTGCCCAGGTTCTGCCCACTCTGAGGGTCAGTGCCAGCCCAGCTGTCTCCTGGGAGCTTGCAGCACTTTCAAAGGCAGAAGCCCGGCTGGGGGAGTGGGCTGAGCCCCACCTTCTGTGCTCCCCAAGGGAGGAATGCCCCAGCCCAGGGACCTAGGGGCCGGGACTTCCAGCTCGATTTCCCAGGGGGCAGAGCTGGCACTGGCAAGGAGTCATAGGAGCCATTTCCACACCACGGGCACTCTAGAGCAGCGGTCGCCAACCGGTGGCCCGTGAGGTCCAAAAGGTTGGCGACTGCAACTCTAGAAAGCATAGTAGGAGGGTAGCAGCCCAGCAGGCGAGGCCTTCAACCGCCCAGAGGCAGTCAGGGTGGGACTGGTTCTCAGTTTCCCCATAAACCAAGGTCCTGTGGTGACCTGGCTCTAAGGCTCCTCGCTGCCCCTGGGCAGGCTGGGAGCCACGTGGAGTGGGGAGAGGAAGGAGCCCTCACCTGGCCCAGGAGGAGGTAGCCGCCCCCAAGCAGGATCAGGATGTGGCCCAGTAGCTGCAGGGAGTTTCCCACTGTTCCCTTCATGGGGAGGAAGGCCTGTGAGGAGACACTCAGGTAGGACCTAGGGTCCCCTCCCAATGGCCCACCCTCCGAGCGCCAGAGCTGAGGACCCGCTCTGAGCCTGAGCTGTGGAGCGGCAGCCGGAACCTGGGCTCGGGCAGGCCCGCTGGATTCTAGTCCACCGTGCGGAGCAGTTGTGAGGGGGAATCGGAAGCCGGGCTGCCTGGTTCAGATCCCATCTCCACACTTACAGCCTGTGTGAGCCTGGGTGAGTTACTTGCCCCTCTGTCCCTCCCTTCCCTCCACTGTAAATGTGCACAGTGGCTCATCTCAGAGGGTTGTTGTGAAATTGAATTAAAGTGAATACAAGTCAATCACTCAGACTCTTTCTCACATATGGTGAGTGTTAACTCCTGCGGAGCTGGCACCCACTGGCCCGGCTGGGAAGCCTGAGGATCCCTCAGCAGTCAGAGCCTCAGCACGAGCGGGGGCTGGGGGTGGGGGTGTCCTTGTCCCAGCTTCTTCCAGGGCCATTTCCAGGAGCCTCCCCAGGGTATGCCCCCGCCCCTCCCCAGCCTTGCCTTTTCCAGGGCAGGCTCGCAGTAGACCACAGCGGTGAAGATGAGCATGTAGGTCAAGAAACACAGGAAGTTGAAGAAGAACCTGGGCCTGAGCAGGTCCCATTTCGCCTGCAGTAGTTTGTTCAGCGGCTCCAAAACCACCATTTGGTGTCGGTGCTGGAGTGGGAATGTGAGCGCCAGGGGACATTCAGCAGGTGTGCACAGGGGCCCACTCATGGGCTCAGTGCAAGGGCTGAGGGAACGGAGAGGATAGGAGAGGAAAGGATGGGGAGCCCCGCTTGACCCCACCCACCGGCCTCCACCCCACCCTCCTGACTAGGGAGTGGCCGAGGGCCTCTCCTCTCCAGAGCAGGTGGGACTGGCAGGTGGGATGAGTGTGGCGTCAGGACCTGCAGCCACACCCCACTGGCCAGCAGACAGCCCGGGTCGGGAGCTCGCAGGGAGCTGTCTGCAGGGCGGGCTCACCGGGCTCCGGCAGTGAAAGGCGATGATCTCCAGCACCGAGTTCTCCTCACAGCTGTCCACAGAGGCCATGTCATACAGTGACACCCTGACCGGTCCGTAGCACCACTCAGTGAACTTCCGGGAAAGGCACTCGTATGGTCTCGAAAACTCTCGCTGCAAGATGTGCCTGAAAATCTGCAGGATGGATCACCTGAGCTTGGCCCTCTTGGCCACCTCCCAGCGTGACTGGGAGTCTGGGGAGTACTCTGTCTGCAGAACTGCGCTGACGTGCACACGCCCTGTACACATGGTCCTTGTATGTACAAATGCTCAGAAAGGGTCACTAACCAGAGCAGGTTAAGATACAATTTGGTGTCCTGGCTGGTGTGCCCAGTGGTAGAGCATCGGCCCATGCACTGAAGGGTCTCCGGTTTGATTACCAGTCAAGGGCATGTACCTGGGTTGCAGATTTGATCTCTACCCCTGATCAGGGTGTGTGTGGGAGGCAACCAATGTGTCTCTCCCACATCAATGTCTTTCTCTCTCTCTATCTCTCTCCTCCCTCCCCTCTCTTCCACTCTTGCTAATAGTCAATGGGGGACAAATCCTCATTCCTCTGGTGAGGATAAAAAAAAAAGAGAGAAATAATTTGGTTTCACAAATGAGAAATGGGGGAAAGGAAGGGGCAGATGGGGGAGCAGCATCTACAGGCCACACAGCACCACACAGCCATGCCTCCAGGCACCAAAGGGAGGACCCCACACCTGGAGCTTGGTGGGCAGAAATAAAATAGCAAAAGTTCTACTCATGTTTACATCTATCTTAGCCTTTAAAAGTGCCTGTGTTCTAAGCTCTCTCGGGGCTTTGTAAGCTACACGGTGTCAGCCATGAAGCCAGCCCTGACAATAGTGAGAACTGGTAAACATTTTGGAAAAAAGGTAGAGCTGGATCGTGTTTACTCTTTATACCAAAACTAGAAGCCTGGTGCACAAAATTTATAATTTATGCACTCCCTCAGCCCAGCATGCACCCTCAAATGGTCTGGGAGCCCTTCGATCAATTTCCCCAAAAACATAGGCTCTGCCCACCCCACCGGGGCTCCAGGATGGATCACTCCCACAGAGGGAGGCCCCACCCACCCACCACACCACACAGGCCTGGGCCTCACTCTGCAGGGCAATCATGGGGCAATGGCCGGGCCCCTGACCAATTGCATTCCACCCGCCTTGGCCGGCCTGGCACCAGTGGGTGTCGTAGTATGGTTGTCCGGACGGTCGTTCCACTGTTCGGCCATTCAGTTGATTTGCATATTACGCTTTTATTATCATAGATGACTTCAAAGTTGTAGGCATAGCCCCAGTGGGTTTGGCTCAGTGGATAGAGCATTGACCTGTGGTCTGAAGGGTCCCAGGTTTGATTCCAGTCAAGGGCACTTAAAAAAAAAAGTTGTAGGCAATGAAAGTGAAACTGCAGCCCTAGCCTGTTTGGCTCAATGAATATAGCATCAGACTGGGGACTGAAGGGTTCCAGGTTCAATTCCAGTCAAAGGCACATGCCTGGGTTGCAGGCTGGATCCCCAGTGTGAGACATGCAAGAAGCAGCCAATCAATGATTCTCTCTCACCATTGATGTTTCCATCTCTCCCTCTCTCTTCTCTGATTTCAATAAAAATATTTTTTAAGAAAAAAGAAAGTGAAACTGCAAGAAACTGGGAGAAAATAAGGATGTGGAATACCCCCACACAAGGTTATAGATAACAGTAGAGGCCCGGTGCACGAATTCGTGCACTGGCGGGGTCCCTTAGCCTGGCCTGCGGGGATCTGGCCAAAACCGGCTCTCCAACATCCCTGAAGGGTCCCGGATTGTGAGAGGGCACAGGCCAGGCTAAGGGACCCCACCGGTGCACAATCAGGGCCAAGGAGGAACTGCAGGAGGACTCCAGGGCATGTCCAGCCCATCTCGCCCAGTCCCAATCTGCAAGACCTTAGCAGCAAGCTAACCTAGTGGTCAGAGCATCTTCCCCCTGGTGGTCAGTGAGCATCATAGTGACCAGTCAAATGGTGGAAAGAACAGTTGGACACTTAGCATATTAGGCTTTTATTATATAGGATGACCTTGCAGGAGGATTAAACTCTAAAGGAAAGGATAATTACAACTTGTAAAGCTAGAAATGTGACAATTCTGTGTGGCAAAGCACCATAAAAATTTTTATTTAATGTGGAGCTGGGAGAAAATTTTGCACCTGTGAGAGTAAATAAAATGCTAATTGTTCAGTATAAAGGACGCTACCAACCCAGGTAAAGAAAACCCAGAGCAAGTCTAATGGCAGAATGGGAAAGGCCATGAGTAGATTGTCTCCTAATCAAGAAACCCCAATGACTTTTTGTTGTTGTTAATCCTCACCTGAGGATAGTTTTCCATTGATTTTTAGAGAGAATGGAAGGGAGGGTGAGAGACAGAGAGAGAGAAACAGATGTGAGAGACATACATTGGGTGGAGGATGGAGCCTGCAACTGGGGTACATGCCCTTGACCGGAATCGAACCCAATACCCTTCAGGCCATGGGCTGACGCTCTTATCCACTGAGCCAAACCAGCTAGGGCCCAAATGACTTTAAAAAAAAAATGCCTGTGATTTACTGAAGCCAATGTCACCCCAATAAATTCAATAAAAACTAAAAATAAAATGGGGAAAATCCCTGTGCTTTATAATGTAATATATTGGTTCAGTAGTTAGATACAGTTTCTCAATAAACACACATGGTAGAGGTGCGTGCTGAACTGTTCTTAAGAACAGGAGTGTTCAGTTGAAAAATGGGGAAACCATTGCTTTCCACCACCTCCTCAGGCTCTTTCTGCTTCCTGGGCGGGGGGTGGGGGTGGGGGGTCGGGGGCGGGGCAGCCACTCACCTCCATTTTGCCCTCCTGGGCAGCCAGCTTCAGGGGTGTAAGGCCCTGCCGGTTGGGGATGTCCTCGAGCCGCAGCGAGGGGCAGAGGCTGGCCCCAGCCTGGAGGAGCCTGTCGTACATGTGGGTCACCAGAGCGCTGTTCTCAGCCGAGTTGTCTGCAATCATCACCAGCGCGTGCAGGACCGTGTTGCCCAGCGAGTCGGCCTCCTGCAGGCTGGCAGGTTGGCGCTGGTTCTTCAGGAGGTAGTCCACCACATCCCACTGATTGGTGCAGGCCGCCAGCGAGAGGGGCAGCTCACCTGGGGGCCAAGGGGCAGCGCTCACCGCCTACTCTTCACACTCCCTGGACAGAGGCCAGGCCTCGTGGAGGCCGGCCAGGCACCCGGGGGAAGGATGAAGCACTGGCCAGAGGTCCCGGCCCCGCTGAGGGCAGCTGTGCCTTCTGTGAACACTGGTGACGGCAGCTGTACCCGTTCTGACACAGGGAGAGGGACCAACCGCTGCCATCGGGAGCAGCACCGGGCCAGCCACCAGGGTCCCCCTCTTCCCTGCCTCTTCCTCTCCTTCAGCAGCGCCCAGGCCCGCTGCTGCCTGACGGAGATGCCCTTCAGCCAGGCCCTGTCTGGTTGACTCGGGCCACATGCCAGTTCTAGCGGCCATCCCCAGCCCTGGCCCCGCTGGGGGATGTGGCCAGACAAGGACAAACATCTCTTAAGACTAACTGCTTCTGCAGGCAGCCTGGGGGTTGGCAGCACTGGCCTCAGGGTTAGATAGAGCTGGTTTTAAGGGCTAGCTCTACCACCCATTAACCGTGTGCCACCCCGCTCCGCCCACCAGGCCTCGCTTTAATCAAGACTCCTCACCAAAATAAAAGCAAGTGCCCTGGGTTTTCCTTTGGAAGAAGCGGCCGCAGGCCCGGGCATGCACGTCGGCACCGTTCTCCACCAGGAGCCGCACGCACTGCAGGCTCCTCTTCTCGATGGCGATGTGCAGGGCGCTGTGGCCTCGGTAGTACTCGTCTGTGCACTGGGCGTTGACCAGAGGCCTGGGGTTGCCCGAGTCCCGGTCGATCCGCAGCAGCGGCAGGATGCAGGCATTGGCTCCATCCCGAAGGTTCAGCACGGCCTTCATCAGGCACGTCTTCCCGGTGGAGCCCTCTGCGGGAGGGGGGGAGGGCAGGGGCACGAGGGTGCTCAGACCTGGCGCAGCTGGGCCCAGTGCCAAAATGCCCCTCGGGAGGACAGAGGCCACACGCGGCTGGTGGGAGCCAGCCATGATGCTGGGGATTACGGCCCGGGGATACCGTCTCTGCCCCAGCAATTGTTCTCAGACAGAATTTGTCACACGTGCAGCGTGGTCTGTGCAATAACATTGGCACAGCGCTTGTGAAGCGGCTTTCCCGCTTAATGGCTCTGTCTCCTCAGTCAGGTCACCTGGCCTCTCTCAAGCTCAGTTTTCCTGCGAAGTGGGACTGTTCCCGGGTTATTGTACGGATCAAACGGAATTATATGCAAAATGCTCAGCACACAGGGGGCCTGGCACACCACGTGGAGGCCAAAAACTACAAACAACCTGAAGGACCATCAGTAAGAAGTGAGTTAATGACATTATGGTACGGCTACAAAATGGAAAACTGCAGTTGTCAAGTGACTAAGTCAGAGGTATATATACTGAAGTGGAAAGTGCTACAAGATGCAGTAAGCAGGGGGGAAGCTCATTACAAATGAGTGTGTATACATGACCTCATCTATGTAAATATACACCTAATATGTTTTAAAAATATGTTTTTATTTATTTATTTATTTTGAGAAGAGAGAGAGAGAGAGAGAGAAAGGGAAAGGGAGAGGGAGAAAGTGAGAGAGACAAACATTGATTGGCTGCCTCCTGCACACCCCCTACTAAGGATCAAGCCCACAACCTTGGCATGTGCCCAGACTGGGAATCGAACCTGTGACCTCTCAGTGCATGGGACCACTTCAACCAACTGAGCCCCATTGACCAGGGCCACATGACATATTTAAACAGTTTGAAAAGATGTATCCCAAACAATCTACGGGGGTCCAGGACCACAGACATTTAACCCTCAGCTTTATACATTTCATTGCTATTTTAATCTTCTAGAACACACAAGTTATCTTTTTAATTAGCCCCAAATAATAAAGATATTTAGATTTGGGGTAAAGAATGCTCTGAAATGGGTGAAGTATATGATATGTGTATTATCTATAAATATAAAAGCCTAATGTGCAAATTGTCCCCGAGGGAATTTGACTGGGAGACCAATCGCTAACTCTGATGTGTGCTGAACACCAGGGGGTGGCACAAAAAGAAAGAAGGCCCCGGCCAGCAGCTGGCAGCTGGGAAAGGAGGCCCTGGCCAGCAGCCAGAAGGCCCTGATCAGTCCTGATCGCTGGCCAGGCCTAGGGATCCTACCTGTGCATGAATTTCGTGCACTGGGCTTCTAGTCCTATATAATAAAGCCCTAATATGCAAATTGACTGAATGGCAGAATGACCGGTTGCTATGACGTGCACTGACCACCAAGGAGCAGACGCTCAATGCAGGAGCTGCCCCCTGGTGGTCAGTGTGCTCCCACAGGGGGAGCACCACTCACTCAGAAGCCAGGCTTTCAGCTGGCAAGCGCAGTGGCAGTGGCATGAGCCTCTCCCACCTCCGCTGCAGGTGGGCGGTAAGGAGTGAGGGGTCCTGGACTGAGAGAAGGCACAGGCCGGGCTGAGGGATGCCCCCCACCACGCCCCCCCCCACCCCATCCCCAGTGCACAAATCTTGGGCACTGGGCCTCTAGTGTCTCAATAATGCTATTATTTAAAAAGATCAAAGAAAGGAGGAAGGAAGGGAAAGAAAGAGAGAGAGAGACAGAGAGAAAGAGGAAGCATTGAGGATGCCCACAAGTACCCATGCAGCCGGGTGCCAGTGAGGTGGTGGGAGGTAAGTGGAGTCCTTGGCTCTGTCAGCAGGGCCCCCTGCAGCCATTCCGGCAGGAGAGTCTGCTGCTAAGAACACTCCCCTTAAAAAATAAAAATAAAAAAGGAAAAGGAAACCCACACCCCTTGTCTTCTCCTGACCATGGTCAAGACCCACCAGCCAGCACAGTCCCAGCACAGCCACGGACCCGGGCTCTGAGAAGGGCAGGCCTACCTGTGTACTCTGAGTCGGTGAGGTACTTGCTGGTAGTGCGCAGGTACTCCAGTAGCCCCGCCAGGTCCTCGGGTACACCCCGGGCAGCGGCGCTGAAGAGCCGGTCACGGTCAAAGCGGTTTAGGTCCAGCTGGCTGCAAGAATGTGGTTTGTGACCGATGCTGTGAAAGAGCCACGCCCCCAGAAGGAGCTCAACCCTGGGAGCCCTTTCAGGAAGCCCTGTGAGCACTGCATGCCGGTAACCATGAGAGCCTCCTTCCCAGAGCAAATCGGGAGGCCCCGGAGCCAGAGCCCAGGAGCGGGGGTGGGGCTGCCTGGAGAGGGGGGCCAGGACCCATGTCTGTGGCTCCAGGCATCACAGCTGTTCCCAGCATCGGTCCTTGTCATTTGCAAGGTGCCTGGATGATCTCTCAACAGGCTCACTATCCCACAGGGTGGGTCTCGGCATAGGGACTTGTCGTGGCCCCTGAGCTAGAGTCAGGTCAGGACAGGGTTGGGGGAGGTGCCTGCTGACCATCAGGGCTGTGTGCCTCGCTGGCCTTGACAAAGGGGTCGAGGAAAGTCCCTCCTCCTCTCAGAAACCATGTTTGGACAAGTAATGCAGTATCTGCACTCACTTCAGCCTGGGGGTCAGGAGTCACTACCTTCTCTTTTAGACAGACAAGGCAATACAGTAACCCCCCAGTCACATGATGCAGAGCCCAGGGCTCCCCTGGGGCCTGTCTAACCAACTCCAGCCCCTGACTCACAGCCCCAGAGAGATTCTAGGCTGGCAGACAGCGCTTTCTCAGAGACACGTGGGCCCAGCACCGGAGCCGAGCAGATGCTCACTGGAGTCTTGCTGAGAAGCCACACTTCCGGGAAGGGCCCCAGAAGGGCCTTATAATCTTCAGAATCTCACAGTGTCTGCTGACAGGAAAGGGAAGGACTGCCCCTCCTGGACTCGTCACTATTCACAGAGACAAGCTTGTCCTTGGGACCCCTGGCACCGTGACCAGTAGATATGAAGGGACAGACAAAGGGACTATTACACTTTGGGGACCCTCAGCTCCTAGCTCCACAACTCCCATAGGATGGGCCAACCAAGTGATGGCTGGGTACTGAAGAGAGGGGATTGTTGGGATCAGTTGTGTTTTAAGTCATAGCCACATGACTGAGAGGGCCAGGCCCGCCTCCTCCACACCAGGAAGCTGCACTTCTGCCTCGCCTGGCCAGACACACCATCATCTGCCCGCAGAGCACGTGGCCACATGACCAAGGGCTCTGCAACTGACTAGGGAGCCCTGCGGGGAGCTAGACAGGGGAAGTGTCTATTTCGACAAAGTACTTCCTTTCTCAGGTGACATCACAGTCTTAGGGTAGGAAACCCCTCAGGGGCACAGGTTGAGATACCAAAGGGCATCGCGGGGCCCATTCTGCCTGTCGGGCTGGCTACCCAGCTCCCAACAGCCTCGTGCGCAGCCTGTCCTGTCTGGGTCTGCATCTGTTTGTGGGCCTCCAGCACAGGCAGCATGGGGGCTCTGGGCTGGGAGGCAGGCTGGAGGCCGCGTCCCAGGCATGAGGAGGAAGGAGGGGCCTTCCCTGGCAGAGTCCCACCCGGACCACGGAGTGTCTCCTGGTCAGACCTTGTATGTCAGACCTCACACTGGGGGGATGCCAGGTGCCCCTCCCGCCCCACCCCCTGCCTCACCCCCTGCCTCACCCCCCACCCCCGCAGGGCTAGAAGAGTCAGTCCTGGCAGGAGGGCTCTCATGCAGTCTGAACTGATACAGATCACAGGAAACTCAAAGTAAAGGTGCTCCCAGCAGAAGCCCACCGTCCACAGTCTGAGCCCACACCCCTTGGCCGACAGGCTCAGCCTTGGTGCAGAATCGTCTTTGACTCCCTCCCCTGCTACCGTCCGTCAGAGGGGCCATGACAGGGTGGGGGCCAGGCATAAACTGGGGGGTGCAAGGGTCAGTTGAGCACTTGGAGCTGGAAGAGTATGTCCCTTTGAAGAAGAACATGACCTCAGAAGACTGAAGGCCAAGAATAGAGAAGGTTCTGGAAGGGGCCATCCCAGAGAGCAGAGCAGAGGTCAGCCTGTCAGGACCAGGAGCTGTCCCAGTCAGACTGAGGACCCCGCAGGCTGTGGGGAAGGGGCACCGAGTGCTCTGCTGGAAGTGAGGGACCCCGAGCTGCACCCCCATTTGCTGCCTTACCTGGCACCTGTTCTCATTGGGAGTTTCACTTTGATCAGAGGGGCGTGGTTCCTGTCCTCGCGCACATAGCGTGACTCCATGGGGGTCAGCTCATCCCCAAGGCCCCGCTGTCCTGTGTCCACATCAGCTCCATCTTCCCAGACTCTATCATAGGTCCCCAGCCTGAAAGCTGGGGGGCCAGAGGCGGAAGCCATCCTGGGGGTGGCGATCCAGCGGGAACCTCTATGGAGAGAGATGTCAGGGGCCCCGCCTGCCTCCGCCCAGGGAGGGGTAGGCGGTCTGGCTGGGCTGCAGACTGAGGGGTTTAGACGCTGAGTACACCCACCCACATGGATGGGGATGGGCTGCGAGGAAGGAATGAGGACGAAGGGAAGTTCTGGTGTGAGGATGGCGGTGCCCTCAGAGAGGGGGGAACAGGACCCAACAGGCCTGCCTCTTTGCCGCTGTCCCACGGGAAGGGGCTGAGGTGTCCCTGACTTTCCCTCCAGGACTTCCTGATGTGGAGGCCACAGCCCCTGGCCTGGCGGTAGCAAGCGTTTGCATCCCCAGCACAGCCCTCTCTCTACGCACTCTGTCCAGCGTCTGGGAGTCACCGCAGATGAAGGTGCAGTAGTGGGGTGGGTGCAGGGCGCTCATCTCTCACCACGGAAGGGGCGCTGGCGGGGGCGCGTGGGGGGGGGGCGGGGGTGGGGTGGGGGGAAACCCTGCATCTGCTGCCAGGACAGCTGCAGCTCTAAAGTGAAGTGACTTCCCCAAGGTCGCAGCTGTGGCCGAGCCTGGCGACACCGCCTCCCGCCTGACGCTCCTCTTCCGTCCCCAACATCGCGGGCTGCCTGCCCCGCCGCTGAAGGCACCGAGCGCCCCCCTGTGCACCGCCGACTCTCGGGGCTCCAGAGGGGGGGACCCTCAGGCGGCCCGGAGCCCTTGGCCGGCAGCCCTGCCCGCGCTGGCGGAAGGTCTGCCCCCGCCGCCTGCCCTGTCTGGGAGGAGCGGAGTGAGAGACCGAAGGGGACCGCAGGGGGGCACAGGGGGCTGGGCGCAGGGGAGCAGAGGGAAGGGGGGGGGACCTGCGGGAGGAGGAGAAGGTCGAGCGCCGGGGCCTCTCCTTCCCGCTCCGGCTCCCACAGAAACGGGCGCGGGGGGCGCGGGGACCTCACTGGATGCCTCCACATGCCGTTTTGACGCACCACCTTTCTGCCCGCCCCGGGCTGCTTCTGGGGACAGACCCACCCAGCCTGGCCGAGGTCCGCCCCCGCCCCCACCCCCAACCTCCGCAGCAACAGTTGGGGTCCAGCCCCGCCCCGCCGGAGCCCCCCTGGTCCCCGCAGGGAAGGCCGGAGCCCCCGCTGCAGACGGAGGGAGCGCGCCCAGCAGAGCCCCGCTCGGGCCTGGAGAAGCAAGAGGCCCATCGGGGGTCCCGCCCCATCATTCGCTGTCAGGTCTGGGGACCCCGGCATGGTCCCCCGACTTACCCCGGGGCTGCCAGGCGCGGGCGGCGGCGGAAGTGAAGCCGGAGGCTGACAGCCGGGCGGCCGAGGCACCCAAAGCTCGGGCTGCAGCCGGAGGGGGCTCCCGGGGTCTCCCACCCTCAGCCCGCGCGCCCGCTGCAAGGTGGGATCTGGGGTGCTCTCTCCCGTCAGGGCCGGGGGACGTCAGGGACTGACTTTATGGACCACTGGCCACACCCCGTGAGTACACGCCCTGCGCCCGCCCCCACCCGCTGCCTGGGCACTGGCACTGCGGGCGGCGTTGGGGGAGCAGGGGCAGCCCTGGAGCGCAGGGCGGGCGCGGGCGCGGGTGGGGAGCCTTGCCCACTACACCGCACCTCCCCTCCCCTTCCTCCCCGCGGGCCTCCCGACAGCCGCGTCCCGCTGTGAACTGGCTGACCCATCTCAGGACAGAGAGCTGTTGTGGATGGCCCCAGGGAAAGGAGAAGGGAGGTGAGGGAGAGAGGGGGAGAAGGGGAGAGGGGGAGAGGGACAGAGGGACAGAGGGACAGAGGGACAGAGGAGAGGAAGAGGAGCACATGCCTGAGGGAATTCCCCCCAGCCAACCACCCAACAGTTTGAAGGACTTTCCCACCTCCTGGGGCTTCCCCCCCCCCCCCCCCCCAGCCAGGGGCTCAGAGGACTCCTGGACTTCCAGCTGTGTGTGGGGGGAAGGGGGCGGGGGAAGTTGCTGTACTGCCCTGGTCTGGACTCAGCCCTGGATGCTTGGGGACACAGCCACCAACCAAGTAGCCCTAGGATGTCTCTCTCCCCCCCCCCCACACACACAGAGTGACACACACAGAGACACACACACAGACACAAAGAGACACGCACAGACACACACACAGAGACACACACACACAAAGAGACACACACACAGACACACACACAGAGACACACACACAGACACACACACACAGACACACATAGACACACATAGACACACACACACAAAGACACACACACAGAGTGACACACACAGAGACACACACAGACACACACACAGACACAAAGAGACACGCACAGACACACACACAGAGACATACACACACAAAGAGACACACACAGACACACACACAGAGACACACACACAGACACACACACAGAGACACACACACAGACACACACACAGAGAGACACACACACAGAGTGACACACACAGAGACACACACAGACACACACAAAGAGACACGCACAGACACACACACAGAGACACACACACAGAGACACACACACAAAGAGACACAGACACACACACAGAGACACACACACACAGAGACACACACACAGAGAGACACACACAGACACACACACAGACACACACAGACACACACACGCACAGCAAATGTACCGAATGTATCTCTGTGTCTGGTCCAAGCCACTTTCATCGCTCCCTGGGAGACTGCACCCACCTCCACACTGGTCTCCCCTCTTCACTCCTGCCCCACCCTCACCCTCATAATCCATTCTCCTCACAGCAACTGGAGTATCTTCCAAAAGTAAAACCAGGTCACCCCACTCCCCGCTTAACTCCCACCCCAACCAGCGGTTTCCTCAGGTGCTTAGAATAAAATGCATCCTCCACACACAGCCCTGCACAGCCCGGAGGGGCTTCCCATCACCCCACCTTGGTCTCTCCTTGCACCCCTGTTACACTCTGTATCACCAGCACAGCCCTCTCTCTACTCACACTCTGTCCAGCGTCTGAGAGTCACCGCAGATGAAGGTGCAGTAGTGGGGTGGGTGCAGGATGCTCATCTCTCACCAAGGAGGGGCCGCTGGCAAGGGTGTGGGGGGGGGAGGGGGGGTTGGAAACCCTGCATCTGCTGCCAGGACAGCTGCAGCTCAAAAGGGAAGTGATTTCCCCAAGTTCACTAGCTGTGGACTGCAGAAGCCAGTCCATCCTTGCTGCTTGACACAGTCGCTGCAGGGAAGAAACATCTTCACAGCATATGTTTCAAGGGACCTGGTGTGTATGGCATACTGTTCTTAATATGTTTGCTCCCCTTCTTAGCGCTATGTGTTCTAACCAGGGTCACCTCTGGGAGAAAGGTTGTTTCCCCAGGTGGGGATTTTTCCCTGGAGTTGGGGATTAACAGGACTAAGGAAGGGAATAAATCAGTAAAACCCCTTAACTAAGTGCCAGGCGGGTAATTAACCACTTTAACTATGAACAATCACGCTTAAGATACATAATCTTTACTTAGGATAATCTCCTTCAGTTACTTCCTTGTAGCTTAACAGAACAGTAGAGTAGAGACCTTGGAATGGAGATAACAAACGCCCCAACGTTTGGAATAGAATGGATAGTATTAAAATCAAATGTTATAAGTACAGATGTAACAGGAGAATAAAGAGAGAACCTGGCTAGGCTGCTGATCAACTGAGTGCTGTCTCTGAGTTATTCCTTCTTTGCCGACTCCGTTCACACCTTTGGGAACCCCTGGACCTACTGGGGCTGGACCCCAACAGTGGCCGAGCCTGGCGACATCACCTCCCTCCTGACGCTCCTCTTCTGTCCCCAACATCACCAGCCGCTGAAGGCACCAAGAGCACCTCTGTGAGCCACAGGCTCTGGGGGCTCCAGATCGGGGTGGGAGGGGACCCTCAGCTGCTGGCGCCCTAGGCCAGCAGCCCTGCCCGATGGCAGGAGTTCTGCCAGGGCCGCGCCCTCCTGGATGGAGCCCCCTCCACCTGCAGGGCACGGGGCGTCCCCCCGTCGGGGAGGGGCCGGACTCTGTCCCAAGGGAAGGAGCGGAGTGAGAGATGGGAGGCTTCCGCAGGGGGGCACAGGGGAGCAGAGGGAAGGGGGGGACCTTTGCGGGGAGGAGAAGGTCGAGCGCCGGGCCGCTCCCTCTCGCTCCGGCTTCCACAGAAATGGGGCGCGGGCACCTCACCGGATGCCTCTACATGCGGTTTTGACGCACCACCTTTCTGCCCGCCCCGGGCTGCTTCTGGGGACAGACCCACCCAGCCTGGCCGAGGTCCGCCCCCGCCCCCACCCCCAACCTCCGCAGCAACAGTTGGGGTCCAGCCCCGCCCCGCTGGAGCCCCCCTGGTCCCCGCAGGGAAGGCCGGAGCCCCCGCTGCAGACGGAGGGAGCGCGCCCAGCAGAGCCCCGCTCGGGCCTGGAGAAGCAAGAGGCCCATCGGGGGTCCCGCCCCATCATTCGCTGTCAGGTCTGGGGACCCCGGCATGGTCCCCCGATTTACCCCGCAGGCTGAGCCGGGGCTGCAGGGCGGGAGCGCGGGCGGCGGAGGAAGTGAAGCCAGAGGCTGACAGCCGGGCGGGCGCGGCACCCAAAGCTCGGGCTGCAGCCGGCGGGGGCCCGGGGTCTCACACCCTCAGCCCGCGCGCCCGCTGCAAGGTGGAGTTGGGGGTGCTCTCTCCCGTCAGGGCCGGGGGACGTCAGGGACTGACCTTCTGGACCACTGGCCACACCCCGTGAGGACACGCCCTGCGCCCGCCCCAACCAGCGGTTCCCTCAGGTGCTTAGAATAAAATGCATCCTCCACACACAGCCCTGCACAGCCCGGAGCGGCTTCCCATCACCCCACCTTGGTCTCTCCTTGCACCCCTGTTACACTCTAGACCAGTGGTTCTCAACCTTGGCTGCACATTAGAATCACCTGGGAATCTTTATTTTTAATTTTTTAAAAATATGTTTTACTGATTTTTTACAGAGAGGAAGGGAAAGGGATAGAGAGAAACATCAATGAGAGAGAAACATAGATCAGCTGCCTCCTGCACACCCCCTACTGGGGATGTGCCCGCAACCAAGGTACATGCCCTTGATTGGAATTGAACATGGAACCCTTCGGTCTGCAGGCCGACACTCTATCCACTGAGCCAAACCATTCAGGGCACCTGGGAATCTTTTTAAAATGCTGATTTCTGGGCCTCATCCTCCGGAAATTCTGTTTCTTTGTTATAGGGTGGGGCCACAACATTAGTAACAAAGAAACAGAATTTCCGGAGCATGAGGCCCAGAAATCGGGATTTTAAAAGGATTTCCGGGTGATTCTCATGTGCAGCCAAGGTTGAGAACCACGGCACTAGACCTTTGCTGTCAATATGGTGGTCACTAGCCATGGTGACTATTTAAATTCAAATCAATTATAATAAAATAAAATTAAACATTCAATTCTACAGTCACATTAGCCCCTTTTCAAATGTTCAGTAGTCACATGTGGTTGGCCAGTGGCTATCATATTGCAGAGCTTTTCCATCGTCATAGAGCATTCTATTGGACAGCACTGTTCTAGGCATTCTGAGCACGTGTTAGCCTCTCCTCTGTTGCCTCTGAGCCTTTGCACAAGCTGTTCCATCTGCCAGAGTCACACACACCCTCACACACACACACACACACACACACTGCCTTACTCCAGCCAACTCCTGCTCATCTGTCACCTCTCCATTGAGAACATCGCTTCCCCTGAGTAGCCTGTACTAGACCCTGAACTGGGATGGGAGTCCCCACTATGTATTCCCATGACACTTTGTACTTCTCTGATCAGAACTCATTATTCATTATTGTTAACATTTATTAATTGTCTGGCTTCGCCTTTAACAGTAACAAATGCCTACTGAGCACTCACTCTGTGCCAGACACTATGCTGAGTGCTTTACATTTAACCTCATTTCACAGATGAGGAAACTGAGGCGAGGCAAAGTGAGGTACCTTCCCAGGCCATTCAAATCCAGAGCCATACCCTTACCCACCAAGCTCTCCACGGGGTGAGATCTTGCCTTTTTAAAATTTTTATTTATTTATTTTCTCTGTACCCCAGTACCAAGAACAGTGGCCAGCAGAAGGCTTTGAAAGACTGGCTGGCCAATCATAATGCAGAGGGCATTACTGTACTGTTGAGGGGAACGGAGAGCAAGGGGGTCCCTCAAATCCCTCGGTGGCATCACCACATCAGGTGACAATGACAATTGGGCAGACAACCCCAAATGCAACAGCAGCTCATAAAAAGTCCTCAGATCGGTAGCCATTGTAAGGTTCGCGGTGCAGGAGACGAAGTCAGAGAGTCAGAGAGCCCAGCAAGTCAAAGGAGGAACTTTCATCTGCACTCCTGGCGGAGATTCACGGGTCCAAAGGCGGGGCCAGTGAAGTCTGGCCAAAAGGGAGTGGAGGCTTTTTTTAATACAGCTGTTCATTGAGGGCAGGGGAGCATGAGCTTGGGAGTCTCCGCAGGTTCTGCAGGGTTACTTGGGCTACCGATGTTAGTTGCCGCTGTAGGGAGGCTAAGGAGGCGGTAGTAGACTCCAGGTCTATCTGGAGCTTGTCCTTGAAATCCTGAGCAGAGACTAGGCTGTTCCTGAGCCCCCCCCCCCCCCCCGCCCCCGTCCCCCGCGAGGCCTACTGAGGCAGAGATAAAGAAAGAAGGTTCCCCGGGCTGGCCTTGGTGGGACTGGCTGCTGTGTGGATTTGGGTACAGTTTCAAGTGACTCGTCCCCCAGTTACCGGATTACTGGTCTGGTATCATATCCGTGGGGGCAGGGTGGGCTTTGGAGTTTCAAATTCCCAAAGGGGAATGCCAGCCAAGGGAGGCTGCCATTCACCTTGCCCCTGGGTCCCTGGAGGAGTTATGAGTGGGGCGGCAGCCAGCAAAGGTCTTTGGAGAGAGGCGCATAGAAAGCAGTGCGAGACATTGGGCAGGGTGCGGGTCTCCTTGAGGAATAGTAGAGTGTGTTGAATAAGTTGGGGCCAAGAAGATAGGACTTCTACCCGGGGGGAGTCGGGCAGCTTCCCTTTAAGGGACTGTTCGGCCTGTAGGATGCTGTTGGAGACCTGGACTTGGGCCTCCTGGGCCAAGACATATTTCCGGGAGATGTAGATGGCCCCTGAAGGGGTTATCCATAATAGCTGAGTGGAAACAACCCAGTGTCCATCAATTGATAAATGGGAAAACAAAATGTGATCTCTCCTTACAATGGAATACTATTCAGCCACAAAGAGAAATAAAGTACTGATATGTGCTCAACATGGATGAACCTTAAAAAAATTAGGCTAAGTGACAGAAGCCAGTCACGCCCTGGCTGGGGTGCTCAGTGGGCTGAGCATTGCCCGGTACATAGAAAGATTGCTGGTTCAATTCCTGGTCAGGACACGCGCCTGGTTTTGGTTTGATCCCTGGTTGGGGTTGTTACAGAAAAACCAGAGAAGAACCAAGCAACGCTCAGAGAGTTTGGAGTTACACTTTATTCACCGCAGTGGGCGTAGAGAAAATGAATTCAAGTTCTAAGCAGAGCTACAAGCAGAACTTCCCTTTTTATGAAAGAGCCAGCCCTATGTGTCCTTAGTGGTTATCTTGCTGGTGGCCTTGAAAACTACACAGTTCTATCCAATTAAAAAATGCACCTGGAATTGTTGTAAATGTTTCCCCCCACGTCCCGCGTGGTTCAGGGTTCAGGATCTGGAAGAGGAGCCACAGACAAATGAAAGAGAAGACACAAGAGATAATTTAGAAATATTGGGGGCCCAGGTGGGTAAGTCCAACTCAAGAGGAAGGACTTACACCGGTGCTCAGGCCTTGCCAACCTTTTATTGGTTTGGGATACACCCATAGCCCTTAGGTAGGCAAGTTCCAATAACACACAGACTATCTTATCAATAAGGATTTACATGACTATCTGGTGGGAAAGTTGCTTCAGCTACCATTGTCTGGACTAACAGTGGGTGCATAGCTCTGACCTTGGCTAGGGCTTCAAGGGTCACCAGCCTTCTGGGTTCTCTGTCCATATCTCTCTGCTAGTTAAGACAATAGGTGGTTTCCCACATCTCCCCTTTCTCTTTTCCTTAAAAAATCTTGTATCTGCAGACCAGAAAT
This sequence comes from Myotis daubentonii, assembly GCF_963259705.1. Taxonomy (NCBI): domain Eukaryota; kingdom Metazoa; phylum Chordata; class Mammalia; order Chiroptera; family Vespertilionidae; genus Myotis; species Myotis daubentonii. The sequence continues at coordinate 5,968,718 of NC_081855.1, forward strand.
AAACATATAAAAACAAAAAATGTTTAAGTCCCAATTTCAATGTCCAACAGTTCTGAGTCCAAGTTTCAATGTCCGACAGTTCCTTATGTGTACATGTTAGCAATGATATTTCAGTTCTGGATGGTGGACAAATGGTGGCAGTGCAGGTCCGACCCTCTCTGGTTTGGACCTGGGCAACCTGCAGCGACACACAGCTGCTGACTGCTAGCATGGCAAAGCGTCGTCAGCGTCTTCCATCTCTGGATTGTTTTTCCTCTTGTCTTCATGGCTGGAGCAGTCCTGATAATTCCTCTCTGTTGCAGGAATCCACATGGTCTTGGAGTTGTTTTCTGAAAATATACCAACATATTCTCTACCAAAACTTAATAAAGGAAATTTTACTTGGGATCCTTTTTATATTTTCCCAAATGATTTTCCTATGGCTTATTTTGACACCGTGTATGTTTTTCATGGGTGTCTTGCTGTTAGCATTACAAATGAAATTTTTTTTCTAGATGTAATTTAATTACAGGATATTTTTCCTTACATGGTATTTTTCCACTATCCCCCCTTTTTTTGATTTAATTATTAGAAGGCTTTTGGAAAAATTTTATAATGCAGTCTAGATAACTTTAAATTTTAATTTTTTGCACAAAAATATGACTGTTTTAGGTTCATTGCATGTTAAGCAATTTTACCATGAAATGAAAATCTTGGTTAATACTTCTTGAATATTTACTTATTTCAATATTAGCCAATTTTAATAAATCTGAAAACTTGACTACTATTTTACTGTCAAATTTAATACTCTAACAACAATCTTAGTTTACACTGTAAATATTAATGGAAAAGGTTATTTTGCATCCTTGAGGAGGCCCTGAGCATTCCTGTTGTTAGGCTGGATTTAGATATAGGGTAGCTGCTGTCAGCCAAGTCTCTGTTATCTGGATTATTATCTGAGCTGGGCCAAGTCTCTTTCTGTTATCTGGGTCCCGATCTGAGCTGGGCATGGGAAGCGGGAAGCAGCCATAGAGGCAGGAGACCTCCCTCAGAAGGGGCGAGTTGTTCAAGCCTCTGCATAGTTGGGAGAGGGGGGAGGATCTGCGCCCCACCTCTGTTGACCCCCAAGTTCTCTCCTGATGGCCCCTCTGCGACTGTGCCTGTTAGGTTGTTTCTTCCCTGAGGAATCTTACCCTTCTCTGGCTAACCAGCCATCCTCCGGGGCCAAGCAGGGTGATGTGAGGTTCAGTTCTGTCTTCTTGGTAGCCTATGCCCCTGTGGCCTCCACGCCCAGCGACTGCCTTGGGATCCCCTCGCCTGCTGGTGGGGCCCCAGCATTGATCACATATCTTGGGGAACCCAGGTTTCTTCTCCAGGGAGGGCCCAGCTCACACCATAGGGCGAGAGACAGATCCATGGTACCAGCCACCATGAGGCTTCAACCTCAGCATGAACAGAGAGCTCAGGCAACAGCTGTGGGCAATTAGATTGTAAAAATAGGGACCCTCTTGGCAAAAAAGGCAAGAGAGGTCAATACAGAATGCTCAAGTGCCTTCCCAGGGGGCCTTCCACACAGTGGAAGGGATTAAGTCCTTTCATGTCCCTATTAAATTGCTGCCAAACATTCAAAGAATTAATTTGTAAGTTTGTTTGGGATAAATGTACAATATGCTGTTGTAAAATATCCAAAATTATTAATGACATTGTGGAATAATATCATGTAAGGATATTCTTTGCTCTAGGCCATGGCAATTCAATTTTAAACTGGCTGTCTCAAGGTTTGGAATGCGGAACCTGGTTTGCAAAAAGGCAATTTACAGAAGCAGAAACAGCATGCTATCTAAATTACAGTTTTGGGTAAACACATTATCTAGAGTCCTTGGGTAACCTGGGTTAAACTTAGGCATGTTATGTAAATTACAGTTTTGGTTCTCCGGAACACTGAGTCAACAGGGACACGTTAACTGGGGCCCTTTGACCTTGGGAAACTGTGCTGTCCTTCCCAGGTAAAGGAAAATATGCTTTCTAGGACCAGTGTGACCACTGCAAATGGGATTTCACACTACAATCCATAGGGTCTCCAGTCGAATGGGATGATTTATATAATTCAGAAAATCAAAATAACTTTTCCATTGTTAAACAGAGCAAATAAGTACAGAAGCCAAACAGCAGAGTTAGAGTTAAACTATAGTTTCTACCTGAGATGATCGCTACCATACTTCACTTTACCATGCCCCAGGTGGTCTCTGGGCTGTTTGTCGTCCGGCTCATCCTCCTCCTGCTCCTCATCTTCAATGGACTGCTTGGAGTCGCTGCTCTCTGTGGCTGAGGTAGTTGATTGTCTGCAGCTGCATGGTGTGGCTCCAGGTGCAATGTCCTCATTAGTCTGGCTAGTATCTCTCTTGGATCCCTGTTGCAGTTTAATATTTCTAGCAGGAATCCACATGGGTTTGGAAAAATTCTCTGGGAATATACAAGCATACTCTCTGCCAAAGGTTAATAATGGGTCAGGTCCCTTCCATAAACCAGATTCGGGATCCTTCCATTTAACTAGACCATTTTCTTTTGTTTTATTCTGACACCAATGTAGCTCCATAGGTGTCTTTCCATCAGCATCACAAGTGAAAAAATTTAAAGTAATTAACACTTGGTGCAGCCTACCCGTAGGTGATTTCTCCATCATCCCTCCTTTTTGTTTTTCAAGTTGGGATTTTAACCGCTGATGCTGTCGTTCAATAATGGCCTGTCCTTAGGAATTATATGGTATTCCTGTAATGTGCTGAATTTTCCACCTTTTACAAAATTCCTGAAATTGACAGCTTGTATTTTGAAGGCAAACCCCTATTCTGTAAAACTATTGTTTGGAATTCTCTGCTATTGTTTGGACGGCCTCTTATTCTGAAAAAGTAACTTTGCTTCCTAGCCTGCTTGAATAATGGGGGAGATAAACTTAGCTATCTGACCTTGTAGGCCAGAGACTAGATACACCCAATGCCATGCCAGGTGCATTTTTTAATTGGATAGAACTGTATAGTTTTCAAGGCCGCCGCCAGCAAGCACACAGAGGGCTGGCTCTTTTATAAAAAGGGAAGTTCTGCTTGTAGCTTTGCTTAGAATTTGGATTCATTTCCCTAAGCCCGCCGCCGTGAATAAAGTGTAATTCCAAATTCTCTGAGCACTGTTTGGTTCTTGTCCGGTTTTTCTGTAACAGTATAAGCAGGCCCATTATCAGTTTTTTTTTATTAATTGATTTTTTACAGAGAGGAAGGGAAAGAGATAGAGAGTTAGAAACATTGATGAGAGAGAAACATCCATCAGCTGCCTCCTGCACATCTCCTACTGGGGATATGCCCGCAACCCAGGTACATGCCCTTGACCGGAATCGAACCTGGAACCTTTCAGTCCGCAGGCCGACGCTCTATCCACTGAGCCAAACCAGTTTAGGCAACCCCCATTATCAGTTTTAATAATTTTTGGAATTCCCATGACGGCACAAGCAGCTAGGCAATGATTAATAACCTGTTTTGCCGTTTCTCCTGTAGATGCAGTAGCCCATAGGACTTTTGAAAAGGTATCTACAGAGACATGTAGTGCCCCAAGGTGTCCAAAGGAATTATAATGCATTACAAGTGAAAAATAATTTTTAAAGTAAAAATTTCTTGATGTAATTTACTCACAGGGGCTTATTCCACTATCCCCCTTCTTTTTTGATTTAAATAATATTAGCCAATAAATTAATTTGAAATAAGGTTAAATTTTTATTATTTTTAGAGTTATGGACAGTAAATGACATTAATTAAATTTCTTCAATTAGTCTTTCAGTAACTTTACACTAGCTATATTCAGGGAGGCAAAAACCCAAATTATTTACCTTTCTATATTAAACCTAGTACATTTAATTACAGTCCTCCAGATGTTTGAAGGCAAAATCTCTTTCTATTATTTTCTTGCAGAGTAATTTTCAATCAGTATCCTTTCCCTCTCACAGCTGGGTTACACTTGGAGAACTTAAATTTAAAAAAGAAAAATCTTTTTCTTTTATTCCAAGTAACCTACAGGGTTACTTCTTGGATGTTGACTGATGACCTTATTTAAAGTCAGTCATTACACATTTATGGCGACTATACTTATTTTCAGATTTGGTATTTTAACAGCAAGTCATTAGATTATCCTATAAATATTAGTGGAAGATATTTCAAAATTTTAAAATTTCTCCTTTTATTAAATTTAAAATAATATTTTTAAACAGCATTCCCTTTTGGCTTATTTGCATATAGAGAGGGATCATGGGAAGCCTTCAGTAACTTTTTTAGAAGAATTTACTAGGATTCAATTGTTTATAAAGATATTGGCTTCTCATATAACTTAAACTATATGAAACTTTGATTATATTTTTAAAAGTTAATTTAATAAGTAATTTAAGTAGATATTTTTATTGATAAAGCAAAGTTAGTAAATTTAGTAAACTTTTACGTCTGACTCACAAGGCGCGAACGCTGCCCTACCTCCAGCCTAATTTAAAATGCAGCAGCGAGGAGCTTTTGTTATTTTAAATTACATCTTATAATTCCACTGCTGTATTTTAAGAAATATTAAACAAAATAACTTGTTTTTGCCGAAACCGGTTTGGCTCAGTGGATAGAGTCGCGGCCTGTGGACTGAGGGGTCCCAGGTTTGATTCCGGTCAAGGGCATGTACCTGGGTTGCGGGCACATCCCCAGTAGGAGATGTGCAGGAGGCAGCGGATTGATATTTCTCTCTCATCTATGTTTCTAACTCTCTGTCTCTCTCCCTTCCTCTCTGTAAAAAATCAATAAAATATATTTTATTTATTTATTTATTTTTATTAAATCTTTATTGTTCAGATTATTACATTTGTTCCTCTTTTTCCCCCCATAACTCCCCTCCTCCCAGTTCCCGCCCCACCTTCCGCCCTCACTCCCCACCCACTGTCCTCATCCATAGGTGCACGATTTTTGTCCAGTCTCTTCCCGCATCTCCCACACCCCATTCCCCCCCAAGAATAGTCAGTCCATTCCCTTTCTATGTCCCTGATTCTATTATAATCACCAGTTAATTCTGTAGATCAGATTATTTATTCACTTGATTCTTAGATTCACTTGTTGATAGATGCATGTTTGTTGTTCATAATTTGTATCTTTACCTTTCTCTTCTTCTTCCTCTTCTTAAAGGATACCTTTCAGCATTTCATATAATACTGGTTTGGTGGTGATGAACTCCTTTAGCTTTTCCTTATCTGTGAAGCTCTTTATCTGACCTTCAATTCTGAACGATAGCTTTTCTGGATAAAGTAATCTTGGTTGTAGGTTCTTGGTATTCATCACTTTGAATATTTCTTGCCATTCCCTTCTGGCCTGCAAAGTTTCTGTTGAGAAATCAGCTGAAAGTTGTATGGCTGTTCTCTTGTAGGTAACTGCATTTCTTTCTCTTGCTGCTTTCAAGATTCTCTCTTTGTCTTTTGCTCTTGGCATTTTAATGATGATGTGTCTTGGTGTGGTCCTCTTTGGATTCCTTTTGTTTGGGGTTCTCCGTGCTTCCTGGACCTGTAAGTCTATTTCTTTCACCAGGTAGGGGAAGTTTTCTGTCATTATTTCTTCAAATAGGTTTTCAATATCTTGCTCTCTCTCATCTTCTGGCACCCCTATAATTCTGATGTTGGTACGCTTGAAGCTGTCCCAGAGGCTTCTTACACTATCTTCGTATTTTCGGATTCTTTTTTCATTTTGCTTTTCCAGTTGGGTGTTTTTTGCTTCTTCGCATTTCAAATCTTTGACTTGATTCTTGCGCTCCTCTGGTCTGCTGTTGGGAGTCTTTATAATATTCTTTATTTCAGTCAGTGTATGCTTAATTTCTAGTTGGTTCTTTATCACAACATCGAGGGTCTCATTAGATTTCTTGAGGATCTCACTACATTTATCGGCGGCTTCTAGACAGTTCTTAAGAGACCTTAAAAGTGTGGTTCTGAACTCAATATCCTCCATTGACAGTTTTGTCCTGTTTCTTTGTCTCTGCATTTTTTATGCTTTCTTGGTACACCCCCAAGTGGTTTTTGTGCGCAGTCTTGTTGCCTTTAAGCCTTGATTGTTGTCGGTAATACCAGGGGTGATTTGACCTCCAGGCTAACTGGCTATGAGAGTCAGCTGTGTCTGCAGTGGGAGAACTTCTGTGCTGGATCTCTAGGGCGGTGCTAACCTAGCATTTGCCTGAGGCTATCTGGCAAATGGCTCTGCGCAGGGCTTGGGCGGGGCGGGTCCCCGGGGATCTACAGGGCAGGCCGGAGCAAGCAGTTATGGCTGCTCTCAGTTCCATCCCTAGGGGCTCTGCCTCACAGAGTCCCAGCAACCGCTGCAAACCTCGGAGAGAAAGCTGCCTTCGAGTTCCGACCGAAGCCAGACAGTCCCGCTTCTCCCGTTTGAGTCTTGGTCCCTAGAGACTCGCCTGGATCTGGAGCTCAGAGTCTGAAACTCCCTCCTGATTGAAAACAACAACCATGCCCTCCGCCGCCAGCCCACTCTGCGCGCACTCCGCACCTTAGTATTTCACTTCAGTCCTGCGCCTCCTCTGAGTCTGGGTATGATATTCTCTTTCCTCCTAGTTGTAGAACTTCCACTCAGCCAGCCTTCCTGTGGTTCTGGATGATGTCCGTTCCATCTTTTAGTTGTATTTTTGAAGTGGTTGTTCGAGGCAGCAAACTCCGGAGTTAACATATGCCGCCATCTTAGTTTCTTCCAAAAATCAATAAAATATATATTTTTAAAAAATTTAAAAATAACTTGTTTTGCCCTTTCTTAGAGGCAAAAACTTAAAATATATTTATTAATTTTTATTTGATAAAGCTTTCCATGTGATTTCAAGTATATTAAATTTGGTTGAATTAAAAAATCCTTTAAAAAGAGAGAATAAACTTTTGAAAAGATTTCAGGGCCTGTGAAATGTCTCAAACTTATTCCTTGGTTATAGTTTTTTTTTTTTTTTAAAATATATTTTATTGATTTTTTACAGAGAGGAAGGGAGAGAGATAGAGAGTTAGAAACATAGATGAGAGAGAAACATCGATCAGCTGCCTCCTGCACATCTCCTACTGGGGATATGCCCGCAACCCAGGTACATGCCCTTGACCGGAATCGAACCTGGGACCTTTCAGTCTGCAGGCTGACGCTCTAGCCACTGAGCCAAACCGGTTTTGGCTGGTTATAGTTTTGAAATCCAACTTGAAAGACCATCAAATATATATGTCTATATATGATTTAAAGATTATATACTTTTTATAATTAGTAAGAGATATCAATTAAAGTTAAACTGGTTTTCTTTTTCTTTCTTTTTTTAAAATTGTTTTATTGCTTAAAGTATTACAAAGAGTATTACATATATCATTTTTTTTCCCTGCCCTTGATAATCCCCTGGCCTCCCCTACCCCCCAGCGTCTTATGTCCATTGGTTATGCTTAATATGCATGCATGCAAGTCTTTCGGTTGATCTCTTACCCCCTAAACTGGTTTTCTTATTAAAAAATTTTTGGCTGGGATCACAGAATTTATCCTCTTTTTCAATTAGACCAGTTAGTAACATTTTGAATTTCTAATTTTTCAGAGAAAACACCAGATTTTCTTAAAAATAAATTTCTATACTTTAGGCATTTAGTTAGTACCACAAATATAATAATTTCTCCCAATTCAACTAAAACTTTAAACTCTCAGCTGGCAAGTTAAATATTTAGCATTTCTTTAGATTAATAACATTTAAACATTTTTAAGAATAAACTTTAAAAATACAAGACACAATCAATAGATTTAATTCTGTCCTCTAGATTTTTTATGAGGTAAATTTAGATTAATATTTTAGCATTTTGTAATTTCAAAATATCTAATTCAATTTACCAAACTCCCAAAGTATTGGGCTGCCCTTGACTGGAAACAGGTAACTATTAAGATGCAAATTACAGTGGGGCCTTGTCTTATGAGTTTAATTCATTCCGTGACACAGCTCTTAACTCAAATTACTCATATGTCAAATCACTGTGACGTTCGCTGCGCCTACTAGCGGTGGGGTATCTGAAGCTGGCTCGTAACTCGAATTTTAGCTCGCAACTCAACTCAAAGCAAAAAGCCGAGAGACAGCTCATATCTCTAAAAACTCGTTAGTCGGGACACTCGTAAGTCAAGGCGCCACTGTAGTTACATTATGCTGGAACTGTGACTAGCCCCAAGGATGGGAGGCCAGGAAGCAAGCCTGTCTTTAGAAGTTGTCACAGAGGGCGGGGGGGGGGGGGGGCGCGGAGTTTTGGCCTACCTGCTTATTCTGTTGGGGGAAGGGAGGCTAGCCCTTACTCTATTAGAAATTGCCTTGGGAAGCCAGACTTAATTAAAGGGTGTAACCGTCTTTTACCTGGGCTACTTAGATTTTTATAATTAATATATTTTGGGAGAACCAAGATGGCTGCATAAGGTACAAACCTGTACGTGCTGCCCCCCACAACAAAATTAAAACCACAACTATAAGACAAAACAGCTATCATCCAGAACCACGGGAAAGCTGACTGAGTGGAAGTTCTACAACTAGAAGGAAAGAAAAGAGCGCATTGAGACCAAGTAGGAGGGGAGCGGCACCAAGAACAGAGGTACAGAGGCGAGGTTTCTTTCACTCAGAAGGGGATACAAGCTCTCGAATGCACTGAACTCATTTACAGCGAGGCGCTGGGGTCCCAGGCTCCTATGGGGAGAAACGGGACTGTCCTGCAGCAGGTCAGAAAGCGAGGGTGACTTTCTCACAGAGCTGCTCGCAGGGATCACTGTGGCGGTGGGGGAGCGTGGCACTTGGGGAATCGGAATCACGGAGATGTGATGACACCATTGTTTGCTCCACCCTGGGGTCTCCCTGAGACCCCGCCCCACTCTATTCACATCCCCTCCCAAGCTGTGATCGGCTGCACAAAGGAGGCACCTGCGCTTCTGCAGCCGAACAAACTGCAGCTGGATCAGAGAGCTCCAAAACTTCCAAACTACAAACAAAGCAGAGACATCTGTTGATATCGCTGTAGCAGTTCCTCTTATAGACACAGCGGGTCCTCGCAGTCAGCCAAAAATGCGAAGACAAAGAAACATGTCACAAATGGAAGAAATGGAGGAAAGCAAACGAAGGGAGGACATAGAGTTCAGAACCACAGTTATAAGGTGACTACAGAATCTTCTACGAACCTCCGAGGAACTTAGTGAGACTTTCCAGGACCTTAATGAGAATGCCAAACAAATAGAAAAGGACCAGTCAGAAATTAAGCATACACTGACTGAAATAAAGAATAATATACAGAGATCCAACAGCAGATGAGAGGATCCCAAGAATCAAGTCAAAGATCTGAAATACGAAGAAGCAAAAAACACCCAACTGGAAAAGCAAAACGAAAAAAGAATACAAAAATATGAAGATAGTGTAAGGAGCCTCTGGGACAACTTTAAGTGCACCAACATCCGAATTGTTGGGGTGCCAGAAGAAGAGAGAAAGATACTGAAAGTCTATTTGGAGAAATAATGACAGAAAACTTGCCCTACCTGGTGAAAGAAATAGACTTACAAGTCCAGGAAGCACAGAGAACCCCAAACAAAAGGAATCCAAAGAGGGCCACACCAAGACACATCATCATTAAAATGCCAAGGGCTAAAGACAAAGAGAAAATCTTAAAAGCAGCAAGAGAAAAACAGTTAGTTACCTACAAGGGAGTACCCATACGACTGTCAGCTGATTTCTCAACAGAAACCATGCAGGCCAGAAGGGAGTGGCAAGAAATATTCAAAGTGCTGAATAGCAAGAACCTACAACCAAGATTACTCTACCCAGCAAAGCTATCATGTAGAATTGAAGGTCAGATAAAGAGCTTCACAGACAAGAAAAAGCTAAAGGAGTTCACCACCAAACCAGGATTATATGAAATGCTGAAGGATATTCTTTAAGGGATAAATACCACATGATCTCACTCATTTGTGGAATATAATGAACAACATAAACTGATGAACAAGGACTGATCCAGGGATGGAGAGGTATTGATTGGACTGTCGGGCCTTGGAGGGAAGGTAGGGGAGGGTGGCGGTAAGGGGGAGAGATCAACCAAAGGACTTATATGCAAGCATATAGGCCTAACCAATGGACACGGACAACGGGGCGGGGGGGGGGATGGTGGTGGTGGTGGTGGTGGTGGTGGTGAGGGCATGAGTGGGGGTGGTAGGGGATAACGTGGGGATAAAGACACATATGTAATATCTTAATCGAATATATATATATATTTCAATAATTCTTGAGATTCAAATCCAAATTATTATTTTAAGGCATATTCTTTAGCAAATTTTTGTAACAGAGACAATTTTACTGAATTTCTTTGAGGGTTTAAGATTAACTTTGGAACAGGCTTCATTAACATTTCAAAAATCACTTTATTATGGAAAAATACCAATCTTGTTGCTAGAACCAAGCCTGTAGTTCTTTCTTCCCTGGGTCATATTCACCATTTTTCTTAGGAAATAATCAGTCTTGGGTTTTATTTTGCACCATCACAAAGAGAGATTTAAGCCTAGCTTAAGACTTTATTAAAATCCAAAATCGAACTGTGCGCACATTTTGTCTTGAACCAGTTTCTCTCTTTGTGAGTACAAAAATCCCAGACGCATCTCTAAATTTTGTAAAACTTTTCAATTACGAGGAGACTTTAAATTAGAATATTTGGGGAGGAGGCGTCCACATTGGATTACCATGTGCTCCCTTCTTCCCTTCCCCCACATCCTGCTTTGGGGGAAGTTTCAGCAAATGACTCAGATGGCATATTTTTTTCCCAAAGTCATGCTTAATAGAAAAAGACATTTTAAATTTTTTCCTATTTCGCTTCCCAAAGTAATAGCTAGCACCCAAGGTTATCTTAGCCAAAATTTGGTTATCATAAGATGTTCTCCGGTAATTTTTAAATAAAGCTAGTCTTTTTGCGGGCGAGCCAATAGCTCTGCCTTCTCCTGCCACCTTTGAATCTCTCCGCACCAGAGGTGGCTTCGGCAGCAGGGTTTCATTTCTTTTTACAGATTTTAGGTTCCAAATACAAATTAAGATTTTAATTTGGACAAGAAACCACATTAAGATGACCATGGCACTCTTTTTTCAGCCTGATTTAAAAGAGTACCTTTTAATATTCCAATTTCTTCATAATTTGGCCTTTTTGCACAGATGATTCTATTAACAGAGAATTAAACATTTCAGGATTAGGACATGGAGGTGGAGGGAGCCATGAAGGCCATTCCTCCAATTTTTCTTCCTCAGCCTCTCTAAAAGGCTCTAGCAAACGCAATGTTGTGTCCCCGTGGAAAAACAGTGTTTTGAGGTAAGTTTTTTCCTGCTGCTGAGCTTTTTTCAAGTTCTGACTAACTTTTTGGCAAACACTCAAGATCTAATGTACCTTCTTCAAGAAACCAAGGGCTATGTTCTATAATAACATGCAAAAACTGTAAGAGATTCCCTTCTAAAATTTTAACTCCTTAAGCATGCAAAGCAAAAGTCTATAATAAAGTTTCTCTTACTTTATAAAGCTGAATCCTGCCCCGGTAGCCTGGCTAAAGAAAACGTTCCCACCCTACGTACAGATCTCGACTTCTGCAGTTGATCCTGGGCACTGCATGCAGTGAAATATCTCCCCACCTTTATGGTGAATTCTTCCCCACCTTGTCAGTGAAACCTCGTTTTTTTGCTCTAGGCAAAGCCTTCACTTCCAAATTTCCCATTGGGCGCCAGATGTTGTAAATGTTTCCCCCCACGTTCTGCGTGGTTCAGGGTTCAGGATCTGGAAGAGGAGCCACAGACAAATGAAAGAGAAGACACAAGAGATAATTTGGAAATATTGGGGGGGTCAGGCGGGTAAGTCCAACTCAAGAGGAAGGACTTACACCGGTGCTCAGGCCTTGCCAATCTTTTATTGGTTTGGGATACACCCATAGCCCTTAGGCAGGCAAGTTCCAGTAACACACAGACTATCTTATCAATAAGGATTTTCATGACTATCTAGTGGGAAAGTTGCTTCAGCTACCATTGTCTGGACTAACAGTGGGTGCACAGCTCTGACCTTGGCTAGGGCTTCAAGGGTCACCAGCCTTCTGGGTTCCCTGTCCATATCTCTCTGCTAGTGAAGACAATAGGTGGTTTCCCACATGGCATGGCATTGGGCGTATCTAGTCTCTGGCCTACAAGGTCAGACAGCTAAGTTTATCTTCCTCATTATTCAAGCAGGCTAAAGCAGGCTAGAAAGCAAAGTTATTTATTTATTTATTTTAGAATAAGAGGCCGTCTAAAGAATCGCAGAGAATTCCAAACAGTAGTTTTACAGTATAGGGGTTAGCCTCCCCCCCCCCCCTTGTCCTCGTGGTACAATAACTACGGGATGTTAAGGTAAACAGGGGTGTCGATCAATCTTTTACTGCTTCCTGCTGAAAAGAGACGACATCCAAGGGGTTAACAACCCGTTTCTTCCCCTTGGAGAGGTTTGTAGGGAATTCTTTTGGCTTGTAGGACCATTTGAAGTTTAAAGACACCTAGACAGGATGAAATAAAGTGAGTTAACAGATTTTTAAAATTTTTTTTTAAAAAAGTATGTATTTTATTGATTTTTCACAGAGAGGAAGGGAGAGGGATAGAGAGTTAGAAACATCAATGAGAGAGAAATATCGATCAGCTGCCTCTTGCACACTCCCTACTGGGGATGTGCCCGCAACCAAGGTACATGCCCTTGACTGGAATCTAACCTGAGACCCTTCAGTCCGCAGGCCAACGCTCTATCCACTGAGCAAAACCGGTTAGGGCAACGAGTTAACAGATTTAGAAGACATGGTCCTAGGGTTATGGCTATGAGTAGCATTAACAGTGGTCCTGTCAATGGAAGGAGCCATTTCCAGACACCCCCCCACACACACACTCCCATGCAGCCCAAGTCTCAGATAACTCCTGTCTTATTTTTGAAGCTTGATCAGCTAGTTTCTTGGCCCCATCCCTTACAATACCAGACTGGTTAGCATAAAAACAGCACTCTTCCTCAAGGAACAGGCACAGCCCTCCTTTCTCCGCTGTGAGACGGTCTAGTCCTCTTCAATTCTTTTTTTTTAATATATTTTATTGATTTTTTACAGAGAGGAAGGGAGAGAGATAGAGAGTTAGAAACATTGATGAGCGAGAAACATCGATCAGCTGCCTCCTGCACATCTCCTACTGGGGATATGCCTGCAACCCAGGTACATGCCCTTGACCGGAATCGAACCTGGGACCTTTCGGTCTGCAGGCCGACGCTCTATCCACTGAGCCAAACCGGTTTCATCCTCTTCAATTCTTGAGAGTAACAACCGCCAGTGAGTCCATCTAGTCCTGTACTGCAATAATACTTTGAGCTATTTCTTCTAAACTGTCAGCAAGGTCCTTGGGTAAGCTCTGATAGTAGGAGAGGGAAGTTGCTAGTCCCCCTATTCCAGTGCTAACCCCTGTTGAAATGCCAAGTGTTATAAGGAGAGGGTGAGGTTAAGCGTTCGGTAGAGATAGTGGGGACTTAGGAAGCTCTCAAGAGGCAGAGTGCAAACCTGAGAGTGGTCGAGATTAAGAAAGTTCAGTAACAGCAAAAGAGTTAGCCTTAGCTTCATCTTGTTCCTTTTCTGTGTAGGAAGCAGTAATTTATGGTGCTTCTGTATTCCAGCAAGGGCAGAAGAGTTCTCCTCCTGGGACTAGCCTCACGTTCCGGCAGCACTCATAAAAGACAAAATGAGAATTACTAGAAAGATAAAAACAATGATTATCCAGAAATAACAGAGTATTTTGCCTTTAAGAGAAGATAAGAAAGATTAGTGTAAGGAAGAATTCATCAGGGTGTTCTCTGAATTCTTTGGAGCAGGCTGATCGGCCAGGTCCGTTGTCTTCTTGAGGGTGATCCACAGCGGGTGTTTCTGGTCAGAGGTCACCTTCCACTCAGGCTGGGTGTCGCTGGGCTGGTGGGCTGCTTTCACCTGGGAGTGGTGAATCCAGGTGTTCAGTCCTGCAACCTTGAGAGCTGTGGGGGTGGTTAGTATGACTGGATAGGGTCCCTTCCAAATTGGCTGAAGGGGCTCTTTTTTCCAGTCTTTTACCCAAACCTGGTCTCCAGGTTTATAAGGATGTACAGTTGTTCCTATAGAGAGATGGGTAGTCGGTCAGTAAGCCATCTGAGGATCTCAAAGACAGTTTTTCCAAGTCCTTGTAGTTGCTTCTGGATTTCTAAGTTTCCTATTTTCCCCAAATCTCCCTTTGGCCGAATTAAGGGAGGGGGTCCACCATATAGAATTTCAAAGGGAGAGAAACCTACCCTGGCCCTTGGGGCACAGCATACCGGTAGGAGTACAAGAGGCAAGATATCTGCCCAGGGTAAGGTTGTCTCTTGGCATAGCTTAGCCATAGCCTGCTTTAGAGTACGGTTCATGCACTCTACTTTCCCTGAACTCTGAGGCCTGTAAGTTGTATGTAGGTAAAGACTTAGTTACCTGTTGTACTATTTCTGCTACAAGGGCTGGGTCATTATCAGATCCTATGGTCAGAGGCATTCCATACCGTGGAATTATGTCCTTTAGCAATGCCTTAGTGACTTCTCTCGCCTTTTCTGTGCAAGTGGGATATGCCTTGACCCAGCCTGAAAAGGTGCAAACAAAGATTAGTTGGTATTTATTTCCTCTGCTAGGCCCTACTTCTGTAAAGTCTACTTCTAAGTCCTCAAAGGGAGTTTGCCAACAGCGCTGAATTCCTATCGGTCCCACAGGACCCTGTTTGGCATTGTTCTGAGCACAGAGGAGGCAACGCTGAGAAACTGAGGGACACAAGGAGGGAAGACGGGTAGTATCTGCCTAACAAAACTTCGAGAGGAGTCTTTCCTAAATGAGTAAGTTCATGCTGCTGGAAGACTAACTTATGGGCTAACTGTTCTGGGATATAGACCCTATGATCTGGGAGTATCCACCAACCTTCTTTTGTTCTCTTGCCCCCTTCTTTCTGGGCCCATTCCTCCTCCTGAGGAGTGTACTTTGGAGGTTCAGGTAATTCGGGGCCAACATGATCTGTGCCGGTGCTGCTTGTTCTTTGGCAGCCTGCTTTGCTGCTGCGTCCGCATGCTGGTTTCCTTCTGACACTGAGTCTTTCCCTTTCCGGTGACCTTTGCAATGAATGATGGCTATTTCTTCAGGCTCCCAACCTGCTTCTAGTAACTTTAAGATCTCATTTTGATTTTTGATTCTTTTTCCTCCTGCTGTCAGGAGCCCCCTTTCCTTGTATATAGCCCCATGAATATGCAGGGTAGCGAAGGCATAGCGTGAATTGGTGTAGATGTTGCCACACTTATCCTTACTGAGATCTAAGGCTCTGGCGAGGGCCCAAAGTTCTGCCCTCTGCACTGACCATCCTTCAGGCAGGGCCTGTGCCTCAGTTGTCTCAAAGTTTGATACCACTGCATATCCGGCTCGTCTTTTCCCTTCATCTAAGAAGCTGCTGCCGTCTGTGAACAATACTAAGTCTGGATTCTTTAGGGGCTTATCTATTAGATCTGGCCAGCTGGAATAAACCTCCTCTAGGACTTCCAGGCAGTCATGCTCAGGAGCCCCCTCAGCAACTGGTAGAAAGGTAGCAGGATTAAGAGTTCTTACTGCTTCTAGTCGTACCCTTGGATTTTCATGTAACTGTCCTTGGTATTGAGTCATCCGAGCATGAGTTAGCCAGTGCTGTCCCCTAGCTTCCATTAGGGTAATAACAGAATGAGGTACTTTTACATGTAAGTTTTGTCCCAGGGTAAGCTTATCTGCTTCTTTGACTAATAATGCCGTGGCTACAAGGTCCCTGAGACACGGGGGCCACCCGGAGGCAACCGGGTCAATCTTCTTAGAGAGATAGGCTACTGGGCTTTGCCAGGGCCCAAGCTCCTGAGTTAGAACGCCTAGGGCTACCCCCGTTCTCATGCCTGAAGAGATTAAAGTCCCGTGTCACATCTGGTAGCCCTAGTGCCCGGGGCCTCCGTGAGCTTTGCCTTTATGCTGATGAAGGCTTTCTCCTGCTTGGGACCCCAGCCGATGGGTGCCTTCTCTTCCCCGTTTAAAGCTTCATAGAGAGGCTTGGCCAGGTCTGAAAACCCTGGGATCCAGATTCAACAGAATTCCCGAATCTGCCGCCGGGTGCTAGGGACTGGTATGGCACATACTGCCTGCTTTCTTTCAGTCCCTAGCCTTCGTTTCCCTTGGGTGATTTAGAAGCATAGATACTTGACTTCCTTCTGACAAATCTGTGCCTTTTTCTTGGACACTTTGTAACCTGTTCCAGTTAACAGTCTCAGGAGGGCTCGTGTCCCCTCCCAGCACTGAGCTCTTGTGGAGCTGGCCAGCAGGAGGTCGTCTACATATTGAAGTAGAACACACCCCAAGACCTGTCCTGGGAACTTAGTTCAGATGCTAGTGCTCCACTAAAGAGGGTAGGGGAGTTTCTGAATCCTTGTGGAAGTCTGGTCCAGGTGAACTGCTCCTTGGCCCCCGTAGTTGGGTTTTCCCACTCAAAAGCAAAAAGGGGCTGGCTGGAGGGGGCTAATTGGAGGCAGAAAAAGGCATCTTTTAGATCTAGGCATGTAAACCATTCCGCTTCTGATGGAATGAGTCCTAGAAGCGTGTAGAGGTTTGGCAGCGCTGAATGCAAGGTTATAACGGCCTCATTAACAGCCTGCAAATCCTGAACCGGCCGGGAGTCATTATTTCCAGGCTTTCTGACAGGCAAGAGGGGAGTATTCCATGGTGACTGGCATCTTTTAAGGAGTCCCCACTGAAGTAGCCAGTCTAAGTGGACCTGAATTCCTAGGCATGCCTCCCTCGGAATTGGATATTGGCGGATTTTGACAGGCTGTGCCCCAGGCTTTAAGTCAATTAGTATCGGGGCATGGTCTTTGGCCAGGCCAGGGGGATTTCCTTCTGCCCAGACCAGCGGAAATTCTTCCTCTAATTCAGGCTTTAAAGGTGTGGCCTTTGAGGGACATATAGTCTCCATTCTTCCTCCAGGGCACTGCTTAGGAAGGATCATTGGAGAAGTCACCTCACCTAGGCGTAGCTGTGCCGAGCCATCTGGTGCAAAGGTGATTTCTGCCCCCATTTTGGCTAAAACGTCTCTACCCATCAAAGGTACTGGACAATCTGGCAAGTACAGGAATTCACGAATTACTCGGTGGCCGCCCAGTTGGCATCGGCGAGGCCGGCAGAATGGTCTATGGGTCTGGTCCCCAGTAGCTCCAATAATGGTGACTTTCTTTTCTGAAAGAGGCGCTACTTTCTGTGTGACCACTGAATGCTCCACTCCCGTATCAACCATAAAGTCCACAGTCTGCCCCCCAATTTTCATTCTGACCATGGGCTTGTGGGGGCCCAGCTGAAAAGAACCCAGTCTGTCCTAGTCATAGTCAGCTGCTGGCAGCCCAATAAGGTCTGCTTCAGGTGGCTCTGGTTGATAGCGACTGGGTGGAAAAGGGGGCCCTGTTTTCTTGCTTGGCTTTTTAGGACATTCATTTTTCCAGTGCCCTGTTTCCTTACAGTAGGCACACTGGTCCCATCTCAGGCTTGCTCTTCCTTTCCCTCCTGATCTGTATTCTTGCTTCCCTTGTTGGGCTGTCTGGAGGCCCGAACCTCTGAAAGCCGCTGCTATTACATTGGCCCTTCTTTGTATTCTCTTTTCTTCCTCCTTAGCCTGCTCTTGCCCTGCCAGCCTCTCCACTCCTGCTACTAAAACCTTACTCTGTCCCTTCTTACACACACAGAATTTCCTCAGTGTTTCAGAATGCATTTTAATTCCATAATCCCCATTGAATCCCTTTTTAAAATTTTTCAACATGCAATTGAGAACAGTGGGTTTACTTTGTCCTGACCCCATAATGATCGGTGGCAAGAGACAGACAAGGGAGGGGGTGACCTGTTTTCACAGATCCTCACTCAGATGCCCACCTGGCCACATCCCTTGGGAGCTTAGATTCGTCTTAGCTTAGGTGCACCTGTATAAACCCTGGGCCTGATCACCTCCACATGGGGGTGAGTCACCCTTATGCCATATGACGAGTCGCGGAACCACAGGTTGGGGCCCACTCGGACTCCGTAACTGAAGTCATGGAGCCACACAAAGGAGAGGAGAGGGCAGGCCCCCTGCCTCCACACTCACACACTTTCACCAGACATTCACTCAGAGTTCAAACAATCCACCCAAATCCTGACTAATTGCCTAAGGGAGCTCTATGGCTTCCCGGAAGGTGATCAAGCTCCCCTTCCACTCACTTGGAGTGGGCCAAACTGGTTGGGGCCCCAACCTTACCGATTCTGTCGACAGGTCCAGAAGTGTCCGTCCACTCTATCCAGATGCCGGCCGGGTCCTGGGCTGAGGTCCGGGAGCGCCCGGAGTCCCCCGGTTGAATTCTGCTAAATCAGCAGAGCACCGCCTCCCAGAGGCCTACCCGGCTCCCCCGGCCCCCAACCCAGTCCACACCGGAGGCAAAAAGGCCACGTACGGTTGGTTTTCCCGAGTCAGGGGACCAATAATGTTACAGAAAAAGCAGAGAAGAACCAAGCAACGCTCAGAGAGTTTGGAGTTACACTTTATTCATCATGGTGGGCTTAGAGAAAATGAGTTCAAATTCTAAGCAGAGCCGAAACCGGTTTGGCTCAGTGGATAGAGCGTCGGCCTGCAGACTGAAAGGTCCCAGGTTCGATTCCGGTCGAGGGCATGTACCTGGGTTGCGGGCACATCCCCAGTGGGAGATGTGCAGGAGGCGGCTGATCGATGTTTCTCTCCCATCGATGTTTCTAACTCTCTATCTCTCTCCCTTCCTCTCTGTAAAAAAATCAATAAAATATATTTTAAAAAAAATTCTAAGCAGAGCTATAAGCAGAACTTCCCTTTTTATGAAAGAGTCAGCCCTATGTGCGCTTAGTGGTTATCTTGCTGGTGGCCTTGAAAACTACACAGTTCTATCCAATTAAAGAAATGCACCAGGCATGGCATTGGGCGTATCTAGTCTCTGGCCTACAAGGTCAGACAGCTAAGTTTATCTCCCCCATTATTCAAGCAGGCTAAAGCAGGCTAGAAAGCAAAGTTTTTTTTGTTTTTTTTTTTAGAATAAGAGGCTGTCTAAAGAATAGCAGAGAATTCCAAACAGTAGTTTTACAGAATAGGGGTTAGTCTTCTCAGGGTGAGCTCAAGAGGCAACAGATTGATGTTTCTCTCTCTCTTTCTCTCTTTTTGTCATTTCTCTCTCTCTCCACTGTTTCTCTCTCTCTCTCCCTCTCCCTTCCTCTCTAAAATCAACTTTTTAGACTACAGGTTCGACATAGAAGGTAGCCGGCAATTCCAACTTTCACTGCACAGTTGGGCCCCCTTACTCCATGCCAGCCCAGCAACTCCAGGCACAGAGCCCACGGGCAGCAAAGGGCCAGGAGCTGTCACAGTCAGAATGAGGACCCCCCAGGCTGTGGGGAAGGGGCACCGAGTGCTCTGTTGGAAGTGAGGGACCCCGGGCTGAACCCCATTTACTGCCTTACCTGGCACCTGATGCCTTTGGGTATTTGAGGTTGACTTTGATCTGAGGGGAGAAGTTCCTGTCCTTGGGCACATACGGTGAGTCCACGGGGGGCAGCACAGCCCCAAGGCCCTGCTGTCCTGTGTCCACATCAGCTCCATCTTCCCGGCCTCCATAGGTCCCCAGCCTGAAAGCAGGGGGGCCGGAGGTGGAAGCCATCCTGGGGTGGCGGCCCAGCAGGAACCTCTGTGGAGAGAGATATCAGGGGCCCCGCCTGCCTCTGCCCAGGGAGGGGTAGGCGGTCTGGCTGGGCTGCAGACAGAGGGGTTTAGTCGCTGAGTACACCCACCCACATGGATGGGGATGGGGCTGCAAGGAAGGAAGGAGGCCCCGGTGAGAGAGGAAGGGAAGTTCTGGTGTGAGGATGGCGGTGTCCTGAGAGGGGGGAACAGGACCCAACAGGCAGGCCTCTTTGCCGCTGTCCCACGGGAAGGGGCTGAGGTGTCCCTGACTTTCCCTCCAGGACTTCCTGATGTGGAGGCCACAGCCCCTGGCCTGGCAGTAGCAAGCGTTTGCATCCCCAGCACAGCCCTCTCTCTACCACACTCTGTCCAGCGTCTGGGAGTCACCGCAGATGAAGGTGCAGTAGTGGGGTGGGTGCAGGATGCTCATCTCTCACCAAGGAGGGGCCGCTGGCAGGGGTGCGGGGGGGGGGACGGGGGGTGGGGAGGGGGGGTTGGAAACCCTGCATCTGCTGCCAGGACAGCTGCAGCTCAAAAGGGAAGTGATTTCCCCAAGTTCACTAGCTGTGGACTGCGGAAGCCGGTCCATCCTTGCTGCTTGACACAGTCGCTGCAGGGAAGAAACATCTTCACAGCATATGTTTCAAGGGACCTGGTGTGTATGGCATACTGTTCTTAATATGTTTGCTCCCCTTCTTAGCGCTATGTGTTCTAACCAGGCTCACCTCTGGGAGAAAGGTTGTTTCCCCAGGTGGGGATTTTCCCCTGGAATTAGGGATTAACAGGACTAAGGAAGGGAATAAATCAGTAAAACCCCTTAACTAAGTGCCAGGCGGGTAATTAACCACTTTAACTATGAACAATTACGCTTAAGATACATAATCTTTACTTAGGATAATCTCCTTCAGTTACTTCCTTGTAGCTTAACAGAACAGTAGAGTAGTGACCTTGGAATGGAGATAACAAACGCCCCAACGTTTGGAATAGAATGGATAGTATTAAAATCAAATGTTATAAGTACAGCTGTAACAGGAGAATAAAGAGAGAACCTGGCTAGAGAACCTGGCTAGGCTGCTGATCAACTGAGCGCTGTCTCTGAGTCATTCCTTCTTTGCCGACTCCGTCCACACCTTTGGGAACCCCTGGACCTGCTGGGGCTGGACCCCAACAGTGGCCGAGCCTGGCGACATCACCTCCCTCCTGATGCTCCTCTTCTGTCCCCAACATCTCGAGCTGCCTGCCCCACCGCCGAAGGCATGGAGCGCCCCTCTGTGCGCCACAGGCTCTGGGGGCTCCAGATGGGGGTGGGAGGGGACCCTCAGGCTGCCCAGAGCCCTAGGCCGGCAGCCCTGTGTGGACGAAAGGGGCCACATGCTGACCTGACAAGCTCAGGGGAGGCCTGCATGGCAGTCTTGCAAACTCAGACCTAAAGTCACCACAAAGGATGGTCTGAAATTAAACTTTAACTAAAAGCAGTTATGGTGGGCAGTTATGTCCTAGGCCAGTATCTTCACTGACAAAGTCAACCTTTACCTTAACTGAGCCTATCTGTCTTTTGACATCTATGATAACATATCCTTGAAATGTCTGGGTACCTTGTGACTTCCCTTTTTATGGAGCCCCTGGGGCACAACCTAATGTGCTGGGCCCCCGGACTGTTACCACAGATTCCTTTATTTATCATGTTAATTGTTCCTGCACCCACCTAAGTATAATTTCATGTAACTCACCTATGTCCCTCCTTTGATTGCAATGTATAAATACAATTGTAACCCCGCCATTCTCCGGAGCACTATCTCAATTCATTGAGGTTCTGCTTCCTGGCATATGTCGACAGTTTGGCTCAAATAAACTCACAAAAATTCTTTACAGGTTTCAATGGATTTTTTTACGTTAACACCTCCCTGCTGACAGGAGCTCTGCCAGAGCCGCGCCTCCTGGATGGAGCCCCCTCCACCTGCAGGGCACGGGTGCCCCTGTCGGGGAGGGGCTGGACTCTGCCCCGAGGGAAGGAGCGGAGTGAGAGATGGGAGGCTCCTGCAGGGGGGCACAGGGGGCTGGGCACAGGGGAGCAGAGGGAATAGGGAGGGACCTTCAGGGGGGGCGATGAGAAGGTCGAGCGCTGGGCCGCTCCCTCCCGCTCCGGCTTCCACAGAAACGGGGCGCGGGGACCTCACTGGATGCCTCCACATGCCGTTTTGACTCACGACCTTTCTGCCTGCCCTGGGCTGCCTCTGGGGACAGACCCACCCAGCCAGGCCGAGGTCCGCCCCCCCACCCCACCATTCCCGATCGTGGCAGCAACAGTTGGGGTCCAGCTGTTGTAATGTACCCCACGAATCACAGGACACCTCAAGAAATCGAATTAAAGAGTCACATTTATTGCAATCCGGGACGAAGAGGGGTCATTCCCAAATCTCATAGTGATAAGATGGTGGTAAAGCCAGACTTATATAGGCAAAGATCACAAAGGTATTGATTACATCTCAAGGTTTGGAATGAGGAACCTGGTTTGCAAAAAAGCAGTTTGCAGAAGCAGAAGCAGTATGTTAATTATAGTTTGGGTCTCCGGATCACTGAGTTGACAGAAACACATTATCTGGTGCCCCTGGGTTGACAGGAACACATTATCTAGAGCCCTCCAGTCTCGAGACCACTGAGTCAACTGGAATGCATTATCTGGAACCCTCCGGGTCTTGGGATAATTGTGCTGTCCTGGTTCCCAGGTACAGAGGAATGTGCTTTCTAAAACCAGCAAGATGACAATCAATGGGATAGTCATCCAATTGAATGGGATGATTTATACAATTCAGAAAATCAAAGTAACTTTTCTATTGTGAAGCCACACAGCAGAGTTAGAGTTAAACAACAGTTTCTACCTGATGGTTGCTACCACACTTCACAGCCCTGCCCCGCCGGAGCCCCCCTGGTCCCCGCAGGGAAGGCTGGAGCCCAACCCCCCCCCCCCCCCCCCCCCCGCCCAGACGGAGGGAGCACGCCCAGCACAGCCCCGTTCAGGCCTGGAGAAGCAAGAGGCCCATTGGGGGCCCCGCCCCATCATTCGCTGTCAGGCCTGGTCCCCCGATTTACCCCGCAGGCTGAGCCAGGGCTGCCGGCGCGGGCGGGGGCGGGGGGGGGGGCGGAGGAGTGAAGCCGGAGGCTGACAGCCAGGCGGGCGGCACCCAAACCTCTGGCTGCAGCCAGTGGGGGCTCCCTCAGCCCGCGTGACAGCCGCAAGGTGGAATTGGGGGTGCTCTCTCCCGTCAGGCCCGGGGGACATCAGGGACTGACCTTCTGGACCACTGGCCACACCCCGTGAGGACTCGCCCTGCACCCGCCCCACCGGCTGCCTGAGCACTGGCACTGCGGGCGGCGTGGGGGGAGCAGGGGCAGCCCTGGAGCGCAGGGCGCAGGCGCCGGTAGGGAGGTAGGGAGCCTTGCCCACTACACCGCACCTCCCCTCCCCTTCCTCCCCGCGGGCCTCCTGACAGCCGCGTGGCTCCGACTGCGAACTGGCTGACCCATTGCATGACAGAGCTGATGTGGATGGCCCCAGGGAAAGGAGAAGGGAGGAGAGGGGGAGAGGGACAGAGGGACAGAGGGACAGAAGGAGAGAGAGGGACAGAGAGAGGAAGAGGAGAGGCTCAGCCCTGCATATGCCCCAGGGAATTCACCCCACCCACCACCCAACAGTTTGAAGGGACTTTCCATGGGGCCTCCCAGCCAGGGGCCCAGAGGACTCTTGGACTTCCAGCTGTGTGTGGGGAAGGGGGCGGGGGAAGCTGCTGTACTGCCCTGGTCTGGACTCAGCCTTGGATGCTTGGGGACACAGCCACCATCCAAGTAGTCCTAGGAGGCCTCTCTCTCCCTCCCCTTACACACACACACACACACACACACACACACACACACACACACACACACACACTGTGCTGGGCTGCATATCTGGCGCTTTGGCCAGACGGGTTATGCTGTGCTGTCTTTTCCTAAAACACATAGATAGGAAGGTACTGACATCAGGCCAGGCCTTGAGATATGGTCTCATGGCCCCTTCCCAGCACGCAGGCCTTCTTTCTCAGAAGGCCCGAAAGTCTCATTCCAAATTTGGGAGACAAACGACTGGAAAAAGTATAAATAGAGTTTCCTCCATATTGGGGGGCCCAGAATTTGAAAGACACATTTTTTCTCTGGGCCTCCACAGAATTTAATAATAAAATGAAACTCCTGTAGTCGGTGCTGCCGTTCAGCCTCTGCTTCAGCAGGGTGCTGTAACTGTAGTCGCTGGCCATGGAAGTTGGCACTGCAGTTCAGCCCTCTGCTTCCGCAGGGTGCTGTAACTGTAGTCAGCTGGCCAGCTTAATAAAGGCTCTTAAATTTAAATTCTGAGTCGGTGGTCTATCTCGCTGAGTGAACCCATAATATTTGGAGGCCCCAGTGAGATCCCTGGCAGGGGTGAGAGGGACCCCCTATTTAAGGCTCTCCCCCATTTATCGCTGAGCACGCAGTGATATACCCTACATTCCTGTGGGGAACAACTACCAAGGAGGCCTCCAGTCTCTGTCCTGGGTCCCAGGGAGGCAGGGGAGACTCCACCCAAAACTTTCAATTCGGAAACCGAGCCACCTGGACTCTCGAGAGAGGTAAGGAAGACCGGTCGTTAATCTGGAATTGGGACGTCCCACGGAAGGACCTATATGGAGGGTTGGATGCAGTGGTACTCCTGGTCCTGACCCGCGGCCGTGATGGTGTCCAGGGTCCCTGGTTCGTTTGGCTTTAGGCTGCACCGGGTTTGTTTGTCTGGTGTTTGTTGTCTGGCATTTGTTCTCTTTGTTCTTGGTTGTCTTTGTCTTTGTCAAAATGGGTCAGGGTCAGTCGTCTTCGTTGACCCCCTATCAGTCAGGCACACTCCAAGCAAGTGGAAGGGGAGCTTGATCACCTCCCGGGAAGCCATAGAGCTCCCTTAGGCAATTAGTCAGGAATTGGTTGGATTGCTTAAACTCTGAAAAACATTTGGTAGAAGTCAAAAACTTGGACTGTCTGGTGTATGAATGTAAGTGTGAGAGTCTGTGTGAAGCGAAAGCTACTTTGTGCTGTCTGGCTATACAGATAAGTGTATTTGTTATCTTTTTCTGTTGTTTGTTTAAAGATAGGGCAAACCCTGCTTTAAGGGGAAGAAAGTAGAGAACTTTTAATTGCTTTGCTCTCATGTATAATTTTGCTGTGTTAGGTTAAAATTTTAGAAGTCTAGGGTTAATTTAAAGGTAGTACATTTTCTCATGGCCTGTGTAGGGTGAGGGAGAGGGACTGCTGGATTTTTATCATGTGGTCCCGAGACCTGCAACCTGCCTGCCCTTCCTGATAGATTTACAGTAGGTCTCTGTTAGGGACAGCATCTGCTCTGACTGGTGGAGGAAGAGAGCTGAAAACTGCTCCAGAGCGGGTGTGAGATGGGGTAGTGCCAGTAGGATTCACTAGATATGGTAGTAGGGTCTCAACCTGCTGAGATGGAGGAGCCTTAGGCTGGAGGCAGATAGGTCAAAAGTAGTAAAGGAGGAGAAGGATTTGAGTCTCTGGGGCTTAAAGAAGGAAAAATCTAGGAGGGAGAGCAGCTAAGGACAGAGTAAATGGTTAATGCAGAAAAGAGGGGGGCGCCGTCGGCAGGGAAAGCAGACCAGAAGTTTTGTTGGTTTTTACTTATCTAAACTATGCTGGAAGCACAGTAAGTTTTTCTCTGCCCAGTTTTGTTCTCTTTAACTCTCCCAATGCTAAATTAGACTAATACAGTGTACTTAAAATTGCACAAGGAAGGAAGCACCTGTTCTTGGTAATCTAAGAAATACTGGCTGTTTACTTTATAGTAATCATTAAAGGATTGAGGTTTCTAAGAATAAGGAATTACTGAGTAGAAGGTCTGAGGCATGGTTATGCATTTTTAAAGGACATAGGAAGAAGGTTTAAAGGCTTTATAAAGATTGTGTATGTGATAAGAAGGAGAAGAGAAATGTTGAAAGGAAATTAATCAAATGGTACAGGCCAGTAAGCCAGAGAGAGTAAATAAATTACTTAAGGGGGACTGATAAAAGAAACCCAACAGTTACTATTTTGTTATAACTCTGGAGAATCCATAAAAAGGACTGGCAAGGAAAATCAGACGATCTTACGGCAGGTCAGTGGCTTTTTCTCCTTATGCAATTCCTCCGAAATTTGGCAATGCTGAATAAGTCATGGCAATACATTTCTTTGCATAAATTCAATAAGACCCGTTTCCAATAGTGATTTTATTGACCGGAAACTTTGACTGGAATATCATGTTTTAAAGAGACCTGTCTAGACTCTGAAGACTTGAAGCCAATAAGAGTGCCAAGGGAAAAGCCTGGTATCTTGCTTGGTAGCCCTGAAAATAGCTGGCGCTGGAGCATCAGGCCCATGCCCTACCATCACTGGCGGTTGGTCAGAGTAGAAGGGGAGCACGGAACACCCACGCATTCTGGGCCACAACGAGTAGAACAGCTGCTGAGATGGGCCGTGAAGCAAGGACAATGGGCAGCAGATACTGCAGGCAGGCCTGAAGGCAGATAGATGGCTTGGCTTCCTGGCCCTATGGGGCACATTAAGATTCAATCATGAAATTCCAGCAAAGGTAGTCAGTTACCATTCTTGTTGTGTTTATGCAAATAATCAGGCCAAATTAAATACAGTAAATAAATTAGTATTTTAATAAATGGAGGGATAATTTTAAGGAGAAAAACTCTATTTCAATGGAGGTTATTAAGACTGAAATGTTTTCTTTCCCTCCCACCAGATCATTTGTTACAGTTTGTCTCCGCCAGGTCACAAGCCCACCTCCTTCTGTGCCCAGGCCTCATCGTCCCTCTGACAGACAGCAAGGATCTCTTGGCTCTGAGAGAAACTTCTGACCCTCCTCAGCATGAAGCAGATATAGAAGAAATCCAATGCCCATTTTCCCTGAAAGAATTCAGAGCCAGGATCCTTGAGGTAATATAATAGGCAGTTAGACAGACATGAGCAGAGCAAGGATGATGGGCCAACTGGCACTGACTCCCCAGAAGCAAGAGGGAACTAGGCTACAGACGAAGCAACCCGGGAGGCTGCCCTAAAACCAGTGGGGCCTTTACAGATTCTAGTGACTCTTCCAGACCCTGAACTACTCATCTCACCAGTTTACTCAAGTTATTTCAGGCTTTACAGTCTACCCAGCAAGCAGACCAGAAGCATGTCCGAGATGATCTGCCTGTATCCAGTTCATCCGTTCCAACCTGGTGACTCTGTTTGGGTGAAGAAATTTGCCACCCAAGGACTGACTCCTGCCTGGAAAGGACCGCTCCCACAGCAGTCAAGGTCGACGGGATCCTGATGTGGCTTCATCACACCCGGCTTAAGGCAGCCCAGGCAAAATAGAGAGTCCAGGACTCAGTGGACCCTCATTTCTAGCCTTATCTTATAAACAGGCCCACTGACTTTATTCAGCAAAGAATTAATTCTATCAAGCTTATAGTCCTCAGGGGTCCCTCCCCAACAATGACCCAAAAGAGTCAATTTGACTCATGTACATAAAACCAGTGGGGAATGTGCTGGGCTGCATATCTGCCGCTTTGGCCTGACGGACCATGCTGTGCTGTCTGTTCCTAAAACACATAGATAGGAAGGTACTGACATCAGGCCAGGCCTTGAGATATGGTCTCATGGCCCCTTCCCAGCACGCAGGCCTTCTTTCTCAGAAGGCCTGGAAGTCTCATTCCAAATTTGGGAGACAAACGACTGGAAAAAGTATAAATAAAGAGAGTTTCCTCCATATTGGGGACCCAGAATTTGAAAGACACATTTTTCTCTGGGCCTCCACAGAATTTAATAATAAAATGTAACTCCTGTAGTCGGCGCTGCAGTTCAGCTTCTGCTTCTGCAGGGTGCTGTAACTGTAGTCAGCTGGCCAGCTTAATAAAGGCTCTTAAATTTAAATTCTGAGTTGGTGGTCTATCTCGCTGAGTGAACCCATAACAACACACACAGAAAATGTACCAAATGTATCTCTGTGTCTGGTCCAAGCCACTTTCATCGCTCCCTGGGAGACTGCACCCACCTCCACACTGGTCTCCCCTCTTCACTCCTGCCCCACCCTCACCCTCATAATCCATTCTCCTCACAGCAACTGGAGTATCTTCCAAAAGTAAAACCAGGTCACCCCACTCCCCGCTTAACTCCCACCCCAACCAGCGGTTTCCTCAGGTGCTTAGAATAAAATGCATCCTCCACACACAGCCCTGCACAGCCCGGAGGGGCTTCCCATCACCCCACCTTGGTCTCTCCTTGCACCCCTGTTACACTCTAGACCAGTGGTTCTCAACCTTGGCTGCACATGAGAATCACCTGGGGATCTTTTTAAAATCCTGATTTCTGGGGCTCCTCCTCCGGAAATTCTGTTTCTTTGTTATGGGGTGGGGCCACAACATTAGTAACAAAGAAACAGAATTTCTGGAGCATGAGGCCCAGAAATCAGCATTTTAAAAAGATTCCCAGGTGATTCTAATGTGTAGCCAAGGTTGAGAACCACTGCTGTAAAGTATAGTGATTAATCACAAAAACAATATGTAATTATATATGTGTTTTCCAATGGTCTTAGGTGACCCCTGTGAAAGGGTCGCTCGACCTCCCAAAGGGGTGGTGACCCACAGGTTGAGAACCGCTGGCTTAGGAGATGCTGCAGATGCTGGTCACACCCAGAGCAGATGCAAGCAAATGCTCTGTTAAGGCTTTTCACGCCATTCCATTGAAAATTCAGGCCCCCCACTGGCTTGTTTGCAAGGAACTGGCCTTCTAAATGATTTGGTGCTGATTCCCTGAGTTTTTTGTGAGAAATCTAATTTTTTGATCCCTTGCCTAACCCAGGCAATGTTTGTGAGCACCTGGTGAGTTTGTGGTCGGGATGGATATGGTGAACTAGAGGGTGAACTAGAGGGGAGCAGACCCCTAGGAAGGGTGGTTTGCAGGGAATGGGCTGTCCTGGAGAAAACGAAGACTTCCTTGTGGAAACCAGAAGTCTGCTGCACACCAGAGGTGCTACGGTCCAGCAAAGCATCAGGAGGCCAACAGTTTGCTCCATCTCGTAGAAACCCAACAGCTGTTCTGACTTCGTAAGAAAGATAATTCCCAGAATCCAGGTTTTCTCGCTGTAGCTGGCAGGATTCCTTCAGATTCCCTGAGACCTTGGGGCCAGTGTCAGGGTTCGGGCTGCAGTCCCTGACCATGAACACTAGGCTTGTGTTAGCTTCCAGTGTAAAGTGCAGTTGACCCTTGAACAAGGCAGGGTGACCCACACAGTTCAAACCTGTGTTGTTCAGGGTCAACTGTATAGTTTCCTGATTTAGTGGGAATATGCAAGGTTCCTGAACCTTAAGTAAAATTGGTTACATGAATCTTTTTTTTTAAATTTGAAGGCCACTTGATTGAAATAAAATACCAGGTCAGAAACAATAACACTCAATTTGAAATGCCGCTGAGAAAAGGGAATAGAGACTGTAATGGGGCGACCCTCGGAGACAACCACCAGGCACTCAGATAAAAATTTAGGAGCCTTAATTAAGCTGGCCAGCGACTACAGTTACAGCACCCTGCTGAAGCAGAGGCTGAACTGCAGCGCCAACTACAGGAGTTTCATTTTATTATTAAATTCTGTGGAGGCCCAGAGAAAAATATGTCTTTCAAATTCTGAGCCCCCAATATGGAGGAAACTCTCTTTATTTATACTTTTCCCAGTCCTTTGTCTCCCAAATTTGGAATGAGACTTCCAGGCCTTCTGAGAAAGAAGGCCTGCATGCTGAGAAGGGGCCATGAGACCATATCTCAAGGCCTGGCCTGATGTCAGTACCTTCCTATCTATGTGTTCTAGGAACAGACAGCACAGCATGGTCTGTCAGGCCAAAGCGCCAGATATGCAGCCCAGCACAGAGACATTTTCTCTGCTGCGGGAGTTGCACAGAGTAACAGGCTATGTCAGACAGATTTGTGTGCAAACAAGTAACTGCTGCTTCTGCCTCTGAATGAAGTCTGCAGACCCAGTGTGCTATCTCTCTGAGCCTGAAAACACTAGACTTTCTACCAGTTGCTCTTTAGTCTGGAAACAATAATGAAAAATGGGATAAGGATCTTGTGTCGCTGAATGACGGTTCCCATGAGGCTGAGACGCCCTCTGTGGTCTGGCCTTTGCCTCCTTCTTGGGCCCCATCTGCTCGGGCCCAGGCCTCTGCCATCCAGAGCCCAGCAGGACCAAGTGCACGGTCGTGAACACGCCAGGACAAGTCAAGCTCCGGCATCATTCGAATTTCTCCCTCCCCAACTCCCACAGCTCGATGACTATTTTTTCAAGTTTCAGGATTCAGTTTCCAGAAAAGATTTCTGACGTTAACTGTGGCCTTTCAAGAACTGGCCGCTTGCTCCCCTGTGCCGCTCACAACATCACCAAGCCTTCGTCACCCAGAACACTTCAGAGCACTTTATTCCACATGGTGCTTAGGGGCCTGCTGTGCCTCTGGTGGGCCAGGCCTCATCCTCTTGGGAGCAACGGTGCCTCACACAGGATCTGGAGAGTGTTCAACAAAAGTTTATTTATTTTTAAATATATATTTATTGATTTCAGCGAGGAAGGGAGAGTGAGAGGGAGTTAGAAACATCAATGATGAGAGAGAATTATTGATCAGCTGTGTCCTGCATGCCCACTACTGGGGATCGTACCCTTGACTGGAATCGAACCCAGGACCCTTCAGTCCGCAGGCCGACGCTCTATCCACTGATACAAACTGGCTAGGGCAGTGGTTGGCAAACGGCAGCTAGCGAGCCACATGCGGCTTTTTGGCCCCTTGAGTGTTGCTCTTCCACAAAGTAAGTACATGCAATTGAACTTCGTGGCCCATGCGCAG
Organism: Myotis daubentonii; assembly: GCF_963259705.1. NCBI lineage: Eukaryota > Metazoa > Chordata > Mammalia > Chiroptera > Vespertilionidae > Myotis > Myotis daubentonii. The sequence continues at coordinate 5,999,440 of NC_081855.1, forward strand.
AAGTCAGTTTTTGGAAAGGAGATAGACGAAAGAAGTATACAAGACGAGTGTGGATGGGAGAGTTGGAAGGGGTCGACCTCAGCGAACGTACCTCAATCAGATTGAGGACGTTTTTAGCAAAGGCCAGCTTAGGAGTACCCTAATTAAGTTAATAACAATGTACCTGCCTATATAGTTTAAGTTTAAAAAATTTGGCTCTCAAAAGAAATTTCAATCGTTGTACTGTTGATATTTGGCTCTGTTGACTAATGAGTTTGTCAACCACTAGGCTAGGGCAATAAAGTTTATTGAACATAAAAATGAACAGCAGTTTTACGGCCAATATACAGTAGATGCTGTGATAAAATATACACAACATAAAATTTACTATCTTAATCATTTTTTTGTTCATCTTCACCCAAGGATATTTTTCTTTTTAAAATATATGATTTTATTGATTTTTAGAGAAGGGAAGGGGATAGGGAGATAGATCCATGCCTCCTGCACGCCCCCTACTGGGGATCGAGTCCACAATCCGGGCATGTGCCCTGACTGGGAATTGAACTGGTAACCTGGTTCATGGGTCGATTGTTCAACCACTGAGCCATAACAGCTGGGGCCAAGGATATTTTTTCCATTTCTTTTTAGAGAGAGTGGAGCGGGAGGGATTGAGAGACAGAAAGAGAGAGAGAAACATGGATATGAGAGTGACACATTGATTGGTTGCCTCCAACTGTGGCCAGGGATCAAACCTGCAACTGAGGTGTGTGCCTTTGCCAGGAATTGAATCCAAGAACCTTCGGTAATTGGGCTGGTGCTCTAACCACTGAGCACACTAACCAGGGTTATCTTAATCATTTTTAAGTGCAAAATTCAGTAGTGTTAAGCACATTCACATTGCTGTGCAATCATCACCATCTCTAGAATTCTTTTCACCCTACAACACTGAAACTCTGTACCCATTAAACACAACTTTCCATTCCTCCTTCTCCCATCTCCCACCTCCTGGAGGCCACCATTCTATTGCTTATCTCTATTCTATCAAATTTATGGCAGATCCAGCTTCTGGGTACCTCATATAAGTGGAATCACACAGTATTTGTCTCTTTGTGACCAGCTTATTTCACTCAGCAGAGTGTCCTCAAGGTTTATCCATGTTGTAGCATGTGTCAGAATTTCCTTCCTCTTTAAGGCGGAATAATATTTCATTGCAGGCATATACCACATTTTGTTTATTCATCTGTTGATGGACACCTGGACTGCTCCCACCTTTGGTTATTATGAATAATGCTGCTCCAAACATGGTGTTAAATACCTGTTCCAGTACTCACTTTCACTGTTTCGGGTATGTACCAAGAAGTGAAATTGCTGGACTACATGATAACTGTGCTTATTAATTTTTAAAGGAACAGACACATTAGTCTAGATCAGCAGTTTATGTACATTATTTTACTTAATGCTCACAGTTCTAGAAGGAAGGACAATTGTTATTCCTTTCTCAACAGATGGGGAAGTGAAGGCAAAGCGTCAACTCGCTCAGTTTCATAGAGCCAGCCAATGGCGGAGCTGGGATTAGACTCACAAGTAGCTTCCCAAATCCCTGCTTTTGAGCCCCGTGCCATATTTTCTTTCCTCCAGAAGGGAAGTGGGCTCCTTGCTCTGATGGGTGAAGGCCCACCGTGGAGTGGGCAGAAGGAACTTCCTAAATTAGAAGCAGCCTACTTGTAAGTGGTCTCCAGGGTTAGCTGTGTCCAGCGTTACCCCAGCCCTTCACTGGCAGGGAGATCCTGTGGTGGGGCTGTAGCATGCTTCTCAGTGTTACATCTCCGAGGATGCGATGAGCTGTAGAGCTCATAACCAAGTTTGGTTATTACAAAGTCACTGATGAAAACTCTCAACAACACCTTGGTTGCTGTGCATTCCTCCTAAGTAACATCCTAATGGTAGGTCATTAAATCTACGATAGACTTCTGATTTTGTAATCCAACATCCCTTTTAGTGCTTCCAGACATGAAGGAGATAGATAATCTATAAAGTCATTCAGAAATAGAGCCTTCCCCAACTATCTCATGAAGATCAGGCAGCTAATGGAATTATATGTTGTAAACACAGAACCAGATACACCATTGCATCTATAGACACAACCTTCCCTTGCACAGTAGCCACTAGACATAAAAACCTGGGGCAGATGGAGAGTTCATGCTTTGATGTACCTTCTGTGCTCCAAACGTGTAGCAATAACAGATAAAATATTGAAATAAAAAACCCAAGATAAACTCAGAGGCTAGATGAATACTTGAAAGTAGGGAAGATGAAGCAGAAATGTAAGTTAGGGACTGTAGCCTTGGGTTTGCTGTTTTCTAGTCCGGAAGTTGGTAGAACTGGCTGGGGGTTTGAATCCTCTGGGATAGAGAGAACTAAAAATGTCCCACGGAAGGCTCACGGCTGGAAGTGAGGGCAGAATAGGTCATGAAAGGAAGTTGGGAAAAAACAAACAACTATTGCTGGTCACCGCCTGGGGATGTGGCATTTCCTAAGCTGTGAGACCAGGAAGGCAGGACGACAAGCCACCAGTTGGCATGTTACTTGACTCCTCAGAGCCCCACAATGTCATTGTGAGGTCATGGCTGAGCCTGGCGTGAGGACACTCCATAGTGAGGGTTGAAAATCAAAACTTTCCAAGAAAATAAAAAATTTGAATGTGAATCTATTCTAAATTCACACTTTTGATAAAGACTGATGAAAACTTCAAAATAAGTGTGTGTGTCATGCTCAGGGAGGCTCAAAAAGTAATAGCTTTGTTTTGAAAAAGAGCAAGAAATTATTAAAAAAGCATTAAAAACAAAGCAGGAACAGGTGATATTTTTAAAAAACAATGAAAAAATCTTCAAATTTTGAAAACGAAAAATAGTCATTGAAATTTCAAAAATTAGTCTACATATGGGATAAATTTGACACTTGAGAGGTTCAAAGAGAAACTGGCTGATGTGGCTCAGTTGGCTCGGTGTTGTCTAGTTCAGCATTCCCGGTCCAGGGCATATGCCGGGGCTGCGGGCTTGATCCTGGGTAGGGGGCATGAAGGAGGCAGCTGATCGATGTTACGCTCTCACATCAACCTTTCTCTCTTCCTCTCCCTCTAAAAACCAATAAATTATTATTTTTTTTAAAAAAAAGAAAGAAAGGGAGACAGAGGGGGAAAAAGGATACGGAGACTAATTGCATCCAGCTTTTGGAAAACATCCGTGGGCTGACATTATCTGAATTGTGACGGTCCTTGTGGATAACCCCTCCTCAGTGCACTGCTACCCACTGGCTGGGCCAAAGGATGTCCTGGCTCAGCATCTCTGCCTACTGCCTAGTGGAAGCTTCCCAGGGCCAAGGACCACCAGCCTTTGCATAGAACATTCTCTCCTGGATCTGCCAGTTTCTTGGATACGCTTAGGCCTGCAGGGCCTCAAGTAGGGCAGGCAGGCGATGACGTCTTTCATCAGATGCGTCTTCCACGAGGGTCTGAGCAGACTGCTTAACTCTCTTCTGATTGTTTTCCCCCACCAACACGTTGTGGTGACATTAATCTTTTCCTAACATTATTGCTTTAGCAGCTTATCTAGAGTAGCCTATGAAATCTCCACAATTCATCTGAGAGAGAAAACCTTCTAAATGTATGTGCGAAAAATATGGTAACGTCTGGTTCCCTCTCGCTCTTGGGCTCTCCCTCAAACCAAGAAGCATGGAAGGGGGAGCACCTGGCATGTTCCAGGTTCCTCCTGGGGGTCAGGGTGGGAGGCAGGCTTGAGTGCAGACCCAGCCATGCAATAGAACCTCTTGTAACACGTGGCAGGTGAGCCTCAGTTCTCTTTACTAATAGAATGTAAAGTTCTCCTTACTAATGGAAAGTAAGTTCTCCTTACTAATAGAATGTATGCTTAGAAAGGCCTCCAGCCAAGTCTCCAAACATTGCGACGCTGGTCGTGCGTTTCCTGGCCGTGTCTGAACCATGTGACCAGTTAGACAGCCCCCCCTGCCCCCCTTCTTGCCCCCGCCCCCCTCCCCCGCCCCCCACTGTCTTCCTTTAGTAGATAATGTCTCCTGACCCGACACTGGAGCAGATTTACACACAATGAAACCTGCTTCCTGAGGACAGCGGGGCTGGGGGAGCTAGAGCTCAGCCAGTTTGCTTGCCACAGTCACGCGCTAAGGAAAGGAAGGCTGCATTTGCTGATGGGAACTGCTACCTTTTCCTCTTTCAGCAAATTGTATCCCGCAACATTAATTTACTTTCCTCTTCCTTGCTTTTGCTCCTATTCTGAAAGGGAGGGCTTCCCGAAGCAATAAGATAAAACCCGTAAGATAGAATAACGCTCGTAGCTTATTATACTCTAGAAGTCTAATTCTGGTCAAGTTTTCGTCCGCTTTTCAACCCGGCAAAGGCTTAGTTACTAGATGATTAATTCCTTACAGGCGTGGGCCGGCTCCGCCCGCGCCAGTGCCGCCAGCGCTGCGATCCCACTTGCGCTCCAGCAACTCCCTGTGCGCACCCTGCGGCAGAGCAGCTGCTGGGGAACCGGGGTTGGTGACAGACATTGCTGGGGTCCAACCCCAGCAGGTCCAGGGGATCCCAAAGGTGTGGACGGAGTCGGCGAAGAAGGAATGACACGGAGACAGCGTTCAGTTGATCAGCAGCCTAGCCAGGATCTCTAGCCAAGTTCTGGTCAAGATCTCCAGCGAAGTTCTGGTTAGGATCTCCAGCCAGGTTCTGTGTCCATGTTCTCTTGCTAGGTTCTCCAGCCAGGTTCTGTCCAGGTTCTCCAGCCAGGTTCAGTCACCAGGTTCTAGTCAGGTTCTGTAGCCAGGTTCTGTCTCTAGGTTCTTCAGCCAGGTTCTGTCTCTAGGTTCTGTGGCCAGTTTCTGTCCAGGGTCTTTTGCCATGTTCTCTCCAGCGAAGTTCTTCTGTCTCTAGGTTCTGTGTCTAGGTTCTGTGTAGGTTCTGTGTCCTGTTGTCTTGTTACATCTGTATTTATACCAGTTGATTCCAATCCTATCAATCTCTATTCCAAAGGTTAGGGCGTTTCTTATCTCCATTCCAGGGAGTAAAGATTATGTAGCTTAAGCATGATTGTTCGTAGTTAAAGTGATTAATTACCCACCTGGCACTTAGTTAAGGGGTTTTATTCCCTCCCTAACTTCAGGGGAAAATCTCTACCTGGGGAAACAACCTTTCTCAGAGAGGTGACCTTGGTTAAAACACATAGTGCCAAGAAGGTGAGCAAACATATTAAGAACAGTATGCCATATATGCCAGGTCCCTTGAAGCAGCAAGGATGGACCGGCTCCCGGCAAGACATCAAAGGTTTTGTCAGTGACATACAAAAACCAAGACAGGAATCGAGTGAAAACGGAAGCACAGTGTTGAGGAAATTCACAAATACCACAATGGATGGCATCTCACCGCAGAAGCTTCCTGGTGGGAGCGGCGTCCGCAGACCGGCCGCTCTGGATGGGAACGTGGTGGGAAGAGGTTGGTCTGAAATTGGACAGAAAGTGGTAACAGCAAGTTTGGATGGACCTGTACAGACGTTGGAGGTGTGTGTGTGTTTTGTATATTCCTGACCATGGCGTGGTTGTGTTGGGTGCAATTGTTTTTTTAAAATTAAATCTTTATTGTTCAGATTATTACAGTTGCTCCTCTTTTTCCCCCCATAGCTCCCCTCCACCCAGTTCCCATCCCACCCTCCGCCCTCACCCCCCTCCACTGTCCTCATCCATAGGTGCACGATTGTTGTCCAGTCTCTTCCCGCATCCCCCACACCACTTCTCCCCCCTCTCCCAGAGTAGTCAGTCCACTCCCTTTCTATGCCCCTGATTCTATTATAATCAACAGTTTATTCTGTTCATCAGATTATTTATTCACTTGATTCTTAGATTCACTTGTTGATGGATGTGTATTTGTTGTTCATAATTTGTATCTTTACCTTTTTCTTCTTCCTCTTCTTAAAGGATACCTTTCAGCATTTCATATAATACTGGTTTGGTGGTGATGAACTCCTTTAGCTTTTTCTTATCTGTGAAGCTCTTTATCTGACCTTCAATTCTGAATGATAGCTTTGCTGGATAAAGTAATCTTGGTTGTAGGTTCTTCGTATTCATCACTTTGAATATTTCTTGCCACTCCCTCCTGGCCTGCAAAGTTTCTGTTGAGAAATCAGCTGACAGTCGTATGGGTACTCCCTTGTAGGTAACTGACTGTCTTTCTCTTGCTGCTTTTAAGGTTCTCTCTTTGTCTTTTGCTCTTGGCATTTTAATTATGATGTGTCTTGGTGTGGTCCTCTTTGGATTCCTTTTGTTTGGGGTTGTCTGCACTTCCTGGACTTGTAAGTCTATTTCTTTCACCAGGTAGGGGAAGTTTTCTATCATTATTTCTTTAAATAGGTTTTCAATATCTTGCTCTCTCTCTTCTTCTGGCACCCCTATAATTTGGATGTTGGTACGCTTGAAGCTGTCCCAGAGGCTCCTTACACTATCTTCGTATTTTTGGATTCTTTTTTCTTTTTGCTTTTCCGGTTGGGTGTTTTTTGCTTCTTCATATTTCAAATCTTTGACTTGATTCTTGCGATCCTCTAGTCTGCTGTTGGAACTCTGCATAATATCCTTTATTTCAGTTAGTGTATGCTTAATTTCTAGTTGGTCCTTTTTCATAACCTCGAGGGTCTCACTAGATTTCTTGAGGGTCTCACTACATTTATCGGCGGTCTCACCAGACTTTTTGAGGGTCTTACTAAATTTATTGGTGGTTTCTAGAAAGTTATTGAAAAACCTTAAAAGTGCGGTTTTGAACTCTATATCCAGTCGTTTGCTTTCCTCCATTTCTGTCATTTGTGACCTGTTTCTTTGTCTCTGCATTTTTTATGCTTCCCTGTGTTGATAGAGTGGCTTTGTGTGCTAGGTGTCCTATAGGGCCCAGTGGCTCAGCCTCCCCAATTACCTGAGGTGGGCACTCTTGGTGCACCCCTTTGTGGGCTTTGTGCACAGTCTTGTTGTAGTTAAGCCTTGATTGTTGTAGGTATCACTGGGAGGAATTGACCTCCAGGCCAATTGGCTGTGAGAGTCAGCTGTGTCTACGGAGAGAGAACTTCTGTGCTGAAGACACCCTTATGAGGCAAGACTTGCTTCAGTGGGGCTTTGGTGCTCACTGAGTCTGCCCCCTGAGTGTGTCCCTTATGGATCTGAGCAGTTGTAATTGGATGGTCCCACTCTGACCACTGGGTACACTGGCTCTTGGATCTCTAAGGAGGTGCTAATTTAGCCTCTGCCTGAGGCTACCCAGCAGGAGCTATGGAGAGATCTTCCTTGTTTGGGGTTTGGAGGTGCCCAAATGAGGCCCAGCTGTGAAGCAATGCAAGCTGCTGTGGGGCCTTGGGCCTTCTCTTGGAAGTTCTGGGTCTGTCTGGCCCAGTTGCAGTCTGTTAGGTAATTTTTAGATTGCAAAGGGCCAGGGCATTCATATGCAGAAGCCTCTGCCGCAGCTTGGGTGGGGTGGGGTCTCAGGGAATCAACAGGGCGGAGCAAGCAGCTATGGTTGATCCTCAGCCCTGCCCTAAGGGGCCCCTTGTCCCAGTGTCCCGGTAATCACTGCAAGCACCTTTGAGAGAGCGCTGCCCTCAGGTTCCGAGTTCTGCCCTCTGTCAGACAGTCCAGTTTCTCCCTGTATGAGTCTGAGTCCCCAGAGACTCACCCGGAACTGGAGTTCAGAGCAGTTGGAGGCTTGTGTCTCCCTCCCGATTCAAAAAGACAGCTGCATCCTCAGTTGCCAGCCCTTTCCATGTGCGCCTCTGTACCTCTGCACTTCCGCACCTCCTCTGAGTCTCAGTGTGCTTTTCTCTTTCCTTCTAGTTGTAGAATTTCCACTCAGCCAGCCTTCCTGTGGTTCTGGATGATGTCTGTTTTGTCTTTTAGTTGTATTTTTGAATTTGTTGTGGGAGGCAGCAATTTCCGGTATTTACCTATGCCGCCATCTTGGTTTCTCGTGCTGGGTGCAGTTTCTTCACTCATGTTTTTCATGGATGAAATCACACATCAGCAAATTCAAAATTTGCATTATGATTGAACAGTTTTCTGATATAGCAATTTTGATGGGACAAATCTATGTTTTCAAAGCAAGCATTAGAGGGGAAGGGACTATTTTAAATATTGAAATGTTAGTAAATTCCAGAATTTTCATTAATATCTTATGTAACACTAGTAGCCCATCCCATGCAGTAGGCCGCCCAACACTTCCACGGGAGGTGAAATCGAGCTGCCGGCCCCCTCTGGAGCCAGGAGGGAGCCGCACTGCTTCCACAGGAGGCAGGCCAGCCATCTTCTCTCTGGGCCTGTGCTCGACCATGGAGGCGCGGGCTGGCCTCCCATCCCTGTCCATGTTCGCTCCAGCTCCAGGGGACTGGCCCAAGCCTGGGCGTGGCAGCTCGCCGGTCCCCCGTCTCTGTCTCTGTCTCTGCTCTGGGCCTCACCTGTGCACGTAGCCTCTTCCTGTCTGGTTGTGACCTGTTATGGTGTCACGGCCTAATTTGCATATTTCCTCTTTTTATATATAGATTTTGATTCAGTGCACCCAGAAGGATAATTTCATGAACAAATCATGTGATATCACCTAAAATAAAAATGAGATTATAGAACTGTAATGGTCACCAAAAAAAAGTTCTGAATGGCGATTCAGGAATTCCTTATATATTTCCAAGATTTTGTGCTCACATTAAAAAAAATTATGACTAGCTTGATGCTGGAGAACAAAGAAGAAATAGGTAAAAACTTAGATTACTATATGTTAGGGCCAAACCAAACTTCAAAACTTACCATGAGATCAAAGAGTATGCATTTATTCATCAGAATAAATAGGTTTAGAAATTAGATTGGGAAGATAATTTAATGTTAGAAACATAGTAATAGGTTAATGTATGTATATATACTTGTTTGCACTAAAAGGTTACTTTTAAGTTTATTAAACTAATGTTATAATTTGAGTTTTAGCAAATATTTTTGATTTTATAGGAAGCTTGACTATACATTAAAAATAGCCCTCTTTCCCTTTGAATAGCCTTGTTCAGTTTTACAAACATCTGGGAACATACTATAGGGGAGGATTTCTCATACTCAATACTATTTTAGAACTCCCTTCGTCTATGTTTTATATGATGACTAAAGGCCCAGTGTATGAAAATTCGTGCACTTGGGAGGGTGGGGTGTCCCTCAGCCTGGCCTGCACCCTCTCACAGTCCAGGACCCCTTGGGGGATGTTCACCTGCCAGCTTAGGCCCGCTCCCTTAGGGATCAGGCCTAAGCTGTCAGTCAGACGTCCTTAATCCTGCTGAGGAGGCAGGAGAGGCTCCCACCACCACTGCTGCACTTGCAGCCATCAGCCCAGCTTGTGGCTGAGCGGAGCTCCCCTTGTGGGAGTACACTGACCACCAGGGGGCAGCTTCTGCGTTGAGCATCTGCCCCCTTGTGGTCAGTGCACATCATAGTGACTGGTCATTCCCAGCTGTTCCACAGTTAGGGTCAATTTGCATATTACCCTTTTATTATATAGGATACCTAAGTGATGAAGGCATTGTGAGTTAATCTTTGAATATGCATTTGAGATGCCAATATTGACTGAAAATTATTGCATATACTTCTTGAGATTTCACAGACTAGCCTCTCTCAATATGAATTCTCGCTGTCAAAGCAGGGGAGGACCCAGGGCTGGGGCACCCCCACAATTCCCACACTCATTTTGAAATCATGTCCAGTATGAATTCTCTGGCGATCATGAGAGTGAGCTGCGGCTAAAAGCATTTCCTCATTTCTTACATTCAAAGGGTCCCCGACTGCATTCTGTGATGTATAAGGTGTATATGCTCCTTGAACTATTTCTGCACATTTTGCCCTGAAAACTTTCTCTGCAGAGTAAATTTCCTGATGTTGAATAAAATCTGAATTCAAGTATTTTCCACATTTATTATAATCACTAGAGGCCTGGTGCATGAAAATTCGTGCACTCGGGGCGGGGGTGGGGGTGTGGGAGTCTCTCAGCCCAGCTTGCATGGTCTCACAATCCGGGACCCCTTGGGTAGGGTCCAGTCCCATGGCAGCATGGCTCTGGTTCCCTGGGCCTGTGGTCGGGGAGGGGGGGGGGGGCCGGGGGTGGGTGTGGAGGGACCAAGAGGCCAGTCCAATGGCAGCATGGCTCTGGTTCCCTGGGCCTGTGGTTGGGGGCGGGGGGGGGGAGGCGGGGGCGGGTGTGGAGGGACCAAGAGGCCAGTCCAATGGCAGTATGGCTCTGGTTCCCTGGAGCCTGGGGGCTGGGGGAGGGACCCAGAGGCCAGTCTGATGGCAGCATGGCTCCATTCCCACAGCTTCCTCCTGCCACTGCGCCATGGGCAGCCAAGGCCCATAGCTCCCCCCCTCCACTGTGCCATGGGCCGCCAGGACCCAGGACCGACTCCCACCGCAGGCTGCTGGGACCCAGGGCTGAGTTCCACCGTGCCGGCCAGAGCCCTAGCCTGGTGTTCGGCCGTCCGTCTGGACGTTTTGGTCGTGACAGACCCTGGCTCTTTATGTGTTAGGATAGGATTCGGTAATTTGCTAGAATGGCCCACAGAGCTCAGGGAAGCATGTGCTTAGGCTCACCAGTCTATTGTAAAGAACACATCTCAGGGGTGAGGTAAGGGGGAGGGGTGCAGTGCCTCTGCGTCCACACTGGGCACATCATCTTCCCTGTACCTGGGCATCGTCACTAATCGAAAGGAGCTCTGAGTCCCTGTTGCTTAAGGTTTTTATGGAGGCTCATTACTGAGCAATAATAGAGAAAAAGATGGGTCTCTGCCTGGCACAGGGCTCCTAAAACCCTGGCAAATGCCTAAGTGAGAAGAGCACTAGGACCATCTTTGTTCTCATGGGGTGACGCTGGGTGGCCCCTGGGTGGGGCTGGTCACTGGAAAGAACATTCCATGGCCTGGGAGTGTCGCCCCACCCCTATTCTCAGCCAGGGGAGAGGGGCTGGAAATGGAGCGAATGCCAGCCTTGCCTCCACGAGGAAGCTCTGTGAAATCCCAGGAGCAGGGGCTGCAGAGAGCTCCCAGGTCCAGGAACCAGGAGGGTGACTCACCCGACTCCACGGGGACAGAAGCTCCTGAGCTCGGGCCTCCCAGCCCTCAGCCTCTGTCGCTCTTCACCTGGCCGCTCCGTGTCCTCTGTCCTGTCCTTTAATAGAGTGGTCAGTGAGCTCCCCTGGGCCTACGAGCTGCCCCAGCAAGTTAACCCAAGCGAGGAGGGGTCGTGGGAACCCTGTCAGGTCCCACAGGTGGCAACCTGGGCTGCGGGTGCCTCTGAAGCATGGCAGTTGCGTGTTGTGGGGAGCAGTCGTGTGGGACGGGAGCCTTCCCCTGGGCAATCTGACCGTCTCCAGGAAGACAGTGTCAGGACTGAGTTACAGCGCAGGACACCCCGCTGGCACGGAGAACTGCTCCACGTGGGAAACCTCCCACATTTGGCGACCAGAAGTGCAGTGTTCTGTGTGCACAGTGGAGGAGCTGCACAGGAAAGAAAGGCACAGCAGGGGAGAACTGGGGCTTTCCCTACAATGGAAGCGAGTGTTTCCTTTGCTGTTACGTGGGCACAATGGATTAAACCATCAGCAATGGAGACTGAGTCGATCCCAGTCCCTCTCCAGAGGGACGGAACACGCCACTCCTCTAATCACATGGCTGGTTCCCCTGAGACCAGCCCCATTTTTAGGGGCTTCCAAAAGTCACCGCATTAACATACACTCGGGTGTTCTTACAGCAAAAGATCCTCTTTTCCCCTTTATCTCTCATAAAACCCAAATGTAACAAACAATGCTCCCATTACCTAGGACAGTGGTTCTCAACCTTCTTAATGCTGCTACCCTTTAATACAGTTCCTCATGTTGTGGTGACCCCCAACCATAAAATTATTTTCATTGCTACTTCATAACTGTAATTTTGCTACTGTTATGAATTGTCATGTAAATATCTGATATGCAGGATGTCTTTTCATTGTTACCAATTGAACATCATTAAAGCATAGTGATTAATCACAAAAAAATATGTAATTACATATGTGTTGTCCGATGGTCTTAGGTGACCCCTGGGAAAGGGTCGTTCGACCCCCAAAGGGGGCGCGACCCACAGGTTGAGAACCGCTGACTTAGGCGAGCACAGGGTTTTAGGAGCTCTGGCAAGGTGAGGCGATAAAGCCCACTTCTTACACCCCAGTATCACAGACACTGTCTGATTTAAATCGGCATCTGTCTGGCAGCCCGGCCAAAGCCGCAGCATTCCCCGGACGCTGGCAGCACTGAGGGAGGAGAAGCAGGAAGGCTCCTGGGCTGGATTTCTCTGCGGGAGGTTATATTCACAAACCCTGGAAACAAAGCTAAATTAAATTTCCAGATCAATAACCAAATTAAGGGTAGTCCCTACCTTTTTACAGTTTAGCAGCAGCGAGGATTAGAGCAAATCTTTACCTACTCAATGTGAACATTTGAACAAAGCTGCTACTTTGAACACTGCTGAGTTTTATTTGCTTTTCCTTTTCAAAATTGTCAGAGATATTTCCCCAGAAGGTCCTATACTTGAGTTGGTAAGAAGATTTTACAGACTTAAAGATATGCTTTTCTTTTAGATGAGGAGTGACTAGTCAAACAAGATTCCACCCTACTTTAATTCTCCAGCATATAACCATTTCAAAATACAAATCTGCATTTTAAACATTCTCTTTATTTTGTTACAAGTTTAAATATCTGATATGTGAAAAGTTGCAAATATTTACGTTCATTGCACATCATAAATACTTTGTTACTTCTTGGACTTTCCATTTCTCTGATCCTCATAAGGAAAGTACAGAGAGGTGGCCTAACTGGTTTGGCTCAATGGAGAGAGTGTCGGCCTGAAGACTGAAGGGTCCCAGGTTTGATTCCGGTCAAGGGCATGTACCTTGGTTGCGGGCACATCCCCAGTAGGGGGTGTGCAGGAGGCAGCGAATTGATGTTTCTCTCTCATCAATGTTTCTAACTCTCTATCCCTCTCCCTTACTCTCTGTAAAAAATCAAATCAAATATATATATATATGAAAGTACAGAGAGGATAGGATGATGAGGCTTAACCAAATTTCAATATGAAAATATTTTGCTTTATTTTCCTTCAAACCTCATGATGCAGAGGGTACAGCTCCATGTTTGTTGTGTTATCATTTTTCTGCAAACTTGCTGGTTACCCTGCCAACCCCTCATTTACTGAAGATTTGCTCACAAACTCTTGCCCAGGCGTTAGCTTCATGCTCAATAAATCACTATCTACAGCGAAGAAAAAGCAATCCCTGAATTTTGGAAGCAAAATGAAACAAATGAACTTGTGTGTATTCGTTTCTGAAGATCACTACAACAGCCCACCTCCAGCTTGGTGATTCGGAGCAGCAGACATTTCAGCCCGGACAGGTCTGGAGGCCAGAAGTACAAAATCAATTTTACAGGGACCAGCGCAAGGCCGGGGGCTTCATCATCATGCTCCCTCCAGAGGCTCAAGGGAAAATCCATTCCTTGCCTCCTGTGGCTCCTGGTGGCTGTTGTCACCGCGCGGCTTGTGACTGCATCCCTTCAGTATCTGCCTCCGTAGTCACACCTTCTTCTCTTCTGCCTTCCTCTCATAAGGCATTTGTGATTGCATGCAAAGCCATCCCAACAGTCCAGGGTAATCTCCCCGTTTCACCATCCTTAATGGTTCACACTGGACAACCCCCCATTTGCCATATAGAGTAACATTCACAGGGCTCAGGGATTAGGAGGTGGATATTTCTGGGGGCCATTATTTAGTCCACCACACCGAGTATCCAGTTGGTGTTAAAACAGACAGGGATTTCCCCAAGTTACATTAACTTGACTGTAAGGTATACTCTAAGGATAGAAAATTAAAATTAAAAAAGCCCCTTAAACTTCTCAATAATATGTATTGTTTGTGGTAGTGTTACAGTTGTCCTGTGACTTATGTAAAGCAAATCTGTACTAATATTGGTATAACTGAGAATTTGGGTTTTCAACATGGGCCATTAGAAATAAAAATCTAAGACTGTTGAGTTAAAAGTAAAGATCTTGTTGTCCTGGATTGGAATGGAAATGTCACTTTGAACTCTCACTCTGTTTGGCAAAGGCCTATTTACAAGGTCTGAACACCCCTCGCACCTGGATTGTGGCCTCAGACATAGTTTCCATTAAAAGGAGCCAGGGGCTCTGTGAAGAAAGGGTTAACTCCAGGTCTGGAGCACGGAAGTGTGTATATGAGCCTGGTACACCTTATTTCAGGAAACAAAGAAGTGTCACAGATAACCAGCTATGTCAAGGGTTCAGGAACCAACTGAAAAAGACTTCCACAGGTCACAGATGGGGCAATTGTGCATTCATAAGCATAATAGCAATTAATTTCAAACACATTACATAGTTTAAGTGCATGAACTCATATGACACTTAAAAAGCAAGCAAGCGCCCTGACCGGTTTAGCTCACTGGATAGAGTGTCGGCCTGGGGACTGAAGGGTCCCAGGTTCGATTCCGGTCAAGGGCATGTACCTTAGTTGCAGGCACATCCCCAGTGGGGGGTGTGCAGGAGGCAGCTGATTGATGCTTCTCTCTCATCGATGTTTCTGACTGTCTATCCCTCTCCCTTCCACTCTGTAAAAAATCAATAAAATATATTTAAAAAAAAGCAAAAAAAAAAAAGCAAGCAAGCTTGAGTGTCTAATCCAGCCGTGGGCAAACTACGGCCCGCGGGCTGGATCCGGCCCATGTGAAATGAATAAAACTAAAAAAAAAAAAAAAAAAAAAAAGACCGTACCCTTTTATGTAATGATGTTTACTTTGAATTTATATTAGTTCACACAAACACTCCATCCATGCTTTTGTTCTGGCCCTCTGGTCCAGTTTAAGAACCCATTGTGGCCCTCGAGTCAAAAAGTTTGCCCACCCCTGGTCTAATCCATTCATTGCTGCCATTCCTTCACACACCCTGCTTTTTTGTTGAGATGAGCATCCTGTATTCCCTGAGTCTGGTGGCACAAATGCCTAATCGCGTGACCTTAAATGGCACTGCAAAGTTGTAGCTTTGAGTAACTGCTGCTCTGCCACTGCACACTCTTTGAAATCTGTCATTAAAGAGCACAAAAGGGGCTAATCCTTAGAACATTTAGCTGTAAGCAGATCAATGGTCAGCGGCCAGCGTCTGAGCCAAGGTTGTACATGTGAACGATACCTGTGCAAATCCTCTTAACCTGACTTAAAGCTGCCTTCCTCATGTTGTAAATTATTAAGCATTAAATTGCAGCCAGATCATCTTATTTCTAGTTTGTTATTTACAAAATTGTTTTTTTTTTGCAAAAACTCAAACTTGTAGTTTATGCCATTACAGCTGCTAATGTATGTTCTTGTTAAAGGCGTCTGCTGTGTATTATAGTAATAAAAAATCATTTTGTTAGAAAAAAGCAAGCAAGCTAAATAAACAAAAACCTCATTGGCCACTTTTGGAGTATCCGAGGGAACAAACTTATTAGTTTGAAAGTTGTTAAATAAAGGAATAAATCATTCATTTATCACTTTCCCATACAAACTGTATCCCAGGGTAGCCCAATAGTTGAGGGAAAGTTTAGAAATAATTCTATTTATAAACAAACAAGGAATTACAGATTTAGCATATTACTGTTTGCAGCCCTTAATGAATTAATAGATTTAGGTATTGGTCATCAATAATTGCTTAAATCGCCGGAAGAGAAATCCAGACATTATGTGCCTTTTGACACAAACCTCCTATGAAGTATTTTTCCCCAAAAAATTGAATTTGAAAGGGATCAAGCTGCTTGTGGATCAGTTTATAGGAAACACATGGGGCAGAAGAACATGTGAAATGTCACCCAGTTAACCAGCGAAGTGCGGGCTGTGAGAAACGCCACAGCACAAGAAACAGTTTCTCCAAGGAATGTGTTGAAAGAAATGAAAGAGCAGCGTTAGAGGAACCCACACATTGCAAACGAGACAAGTGACACATCAATTAACTTCAAAGTCTGCAACTTTCCTGGCTCCTGGCTCAAATAAACTCTAAAAAATGCAAAAAAAAAAAAAAAAAAAATCAAACCAAGCAGGGAAATGTAAACATTCAATTAAAAAAATTCAATAAAGATGTTACTATGTTTAAAAAGAGTCTCTACCTTTAGAAATGTATACTGAATGTTTACAGATAAAATAACATGACCCTGAGATTTGCTTCAAAACAGCGGGCGCGTGTTGGAGGAAGTGTGCGGGGTGGTATGTATGTTGGAGGGAGTGTGTGGGGCGGGCGTGTGTTGGAGGATGTGTGCGGGGCGGGCGCGTGTGGGGGGAAGTGTGCGGGGCAGTGTGTTGGAGGGAGTGTGCGGGGTGGTATGTATGTTGGAGGAAGTGTGCGGGGCGGGCGTGTGTTGGAGGGAGTGTGCGGGGCGGTATGTACGCTGGAGGAGGTGTGCGGGGCGGGCGCGTGTGGGGGGAGGTGTGTGGGGCGGTATGTACGCTGGAGGAGGTGTGCGGGGCGGGCGTGTGTGGGGGAGGTGTGTGGGGCGGTATGTACGCTGGAGGAGGTGTGCGGGGCGGGCGCGTGTGGGGGGAGGTGTGCGGGGCAGTGTATTGGAGGGAGTGTGCGGAGCGGGCGCGTGTGGGGGGAAGTGTGCGGGGCGGGCGCGTGTGGGAGGGAGTGTGCGGGGCGGGCGCGTGTCGGGGGAGGTGTGTGGGGCGGTATGTACGCTGGAGGGGGTGTGCGGGGCGGGCGCGTGTGGGGGGAAGTGTGCGGGGCGGGGCGTGGCAGAGCCGAGGCTGTGGAAGCGGCGCAGCAGGAACGTGAGGCTTCCTCTTTGACCAACGCAGAGGCGCCGCAACCTTCCCGGAGGGCGATGAAGACGCTGCGATAAGGGCCCACGCGGTCCCTTGAGAAACCCCGGGGACAGTTGCCTTCACCCCGGAAAGCTCAGCGGCTCCCAGACGTGGGGGCGGGGGCTGCAGCCGCCCTGCCCGGAGCGCGGGCTCCTCCTGGCCTCTGGGCTGCAGAGCTGCGGTTCCGAAGGCTCCGGGTCCCCTCAGGGAGGTGGCTTCTGCACCGAAGAGCTTTGGGCAGGAGCTGCAAGTCCCCCTCCCTGCAGGCCAGGAGCTGGGCCCTCGCCGCTGCTTCCCACGCCCGCCACGGTGGACTGCGGCCGCCCCCCCGCCCCCCCTCCGCCATGTGGGCGGACTGGCAGCCCCTCGGGGCAGGAGCGGAGCATCGCTGAGAGTGGGGGTGACAGTTTCACAGTTAAGAGTGAAGAGGCCCTAGCTGGTTTGGCTCAGTGGATGGAGCGTGGGCCTGCGGACTACGGGGTCTCGGGTTCGATTCCTGGCTGTGGCTCCATCCCCAGTAGAGGGCGTGCAGGAGGCAGCTGATCAATGATTCTCAAAAAAAAAAAAAAAAAAAAAAAAAGTGAAAAGAGGATTCACTCCGGCTACCCTCCCTGCGCTCTTGAATGAGCAAGCGACGAAGTTAGGGGGCGGGAGAGATGTGCCGATTTGACCACCGTGTTAGGAATAAAGTATAGCTTGAATCCAGTCTTGCCTTTCAAGACTGGAAAATGAGTGCATGACCACCGGCGACTCCAGAAGGGGAAACCTCTCCTGGACCGCGCTCAGGTCGCCCCTCCAGTGTAACTCCCTCCAGTGTAACCCGTTCGCCACCTGCCGGTCTCCGCTCCCAGGGGCGGTGGAGGGTGGGCGCACAGCTCTCGGCTCCCAGAGGGCGCGCCGCTCGCGCAGAGTTCCTGCCGCAGCGTTGGCCGCCGGCTTTCTGCACAACCTCCACCGTCCTTCCGGTCTTAACCGGATTTCTGTGTCCTTCACGTACCTGCACCAAAGATCCCGTCCTGGCCGCGGGGCTCAGCGGGGTGGAGCATTTCACCAAAGGGTCGTGGGTGATTCCCGGCCAGGGCATATACCCAGGTTTCGGGTTCCTTGTCCCCTCCAGGAAGGCAGTCGTTTGATGTTTCTCTCTCTAAAATCAATAAAAACATATCCTCGGATAAGGGTTTAAATTAAAAAAAAAAAAAAAAAGATCCTGCCCTAGCCGGTTTGGCTCAGTGGGCCTGTAGACTGAAGGGTCCGGGGTTCGATTCCGGTCAACAGCACATGTCAGGGTTTCGGGCTCCATTCCCTGTAGGGGGCTTGCAGGAGACATCTCTCATCATTGATGTTTCTATTTCTCTCTCCCTCTCCCTTCCTTTCTGAAATCAATAAAAATTTTTAAAAAATATACTAATTGACTTATTTTGGGACACTTTCACTCCCCTCACCTTCCCCCTAGTACATTGCATACCGCTCAGGAGTTTTCTCGTGTTTCGTACGCCATCTGTTATGGACCTTAGATGTCAACACACTGTCTTGTCCACTGTGGGTCGCGGCTACAGTGTTTTGGCCAGGTTTAAGCCTCAGACTAATGAAAGGACAGGGTCCTCTCACTGCCACGTGCAAGTCCCAGCTGGACGGCAGGGCCTTCCCAGCACAATCATAACGGCTATGATTGTAAGCTTGAACCTATGGTCTGAACAGGTAGCCCCACGTGCCTTGTGATAGAGTTTAGGTGCATGTAGTCGAGTAGGGTTAAGACTCACGAGAATGCTGTAAACAACGTGATCACGCCCCTACTTTGCCTCGTGGCATCTGCTATAAAATAAAGACACGGCTTGTGGGCGCTGGCGTCTCCTCTTCAGGGAGCAGTGTCCCACTGAGACCCAGCTATTATTCTCTTTCTGTCTTTCCTTAATCCCCCCCTCCCCCCTCCGCCACACACACACACACACACACACACTCAGAGACACAGTTGGCCGTGCTGGCGCGGCACAGTCCACATCGAATGAAGCGATCTCATTGGTGGAAACCGTGCAGGTCAATCTACGAAAAACTACATAATTGCACGAACCCATAAAGCATTGCAGTTACATTGCATTTTGGTCATTCAAATAGTCTTCGTCTTCAAGTTCCTGGCGCTTTTAGAAATGCCCTCTCTCAGAAAAAGGAAGGAAACCAATGAAACTGATACACTTCCGGAAGTGTTTAATGATAATTTATCAGATATTCCTAGTGAGATCGAAGATGTGGATGACTGTTTTGACGATTCCGGAAACGATTCTGGAAACGATTCTACTTGTTCTACTGACAGTGAAATTATTAGACCTGTAAGGAAGCGCAAGGTGGCAGTGCTTTCAAGTGATTCCGACACTGATGAAGCTACTGATAATTGCTGGTCTGAAATTGACACACCACCACGCTTACAAATGTTTGAAGGTCATGCTGGGGTCATTACATTTCCATCTCAGTGTGACTCTATACCCTCTGTGACCAATCTCTTTTTTGGTGATGAATTGTTTGAGATGTTGTGCAAAGAGCTGTCCAACTATCACGATCAAACCGCAATGAAACGCAAAACACCATCTAGAACACTAAAGTGGTCTCCGGTTACACAGAAGGACATCAAGAAATTCCTTGGCCTAATTATTCTGATGGGTCAAACAAGAAATGATAGCTTGAAAGACTATTGGTCAACAGATCCTTTGATATGTACCCCTATATTTCCACAATGAGTCGCCATAGATTTGAGCAAATGTGGACATTCTGGCATTTCAATGATAACGCCAAAATGGACAGTCGCTTGGGGAGACTTTTCAAGATCCAACCTGTGCTGGATTATTTCCTGCATAAATTTCGAACAATATACAAACCAAAGCAACAGTTGTCTTTGGATGAGGGAATGATTCCATGGAGAGGACGTTTCAAATTTTGCACGTACAACCCAGCAAAAATAGCAAAATACAGTTTACTTGTTCGGATGGTGTGCGAGAGTGACACCGGCTATATCTGCAATATGGAGATATACACTGCTGAAGGAAGGAAATTGCAAGAAACTGTTCTTTCAGTCCTTGGACTCTATCTTGGCATATGGCACCATATTTACCAGGATAATTGTTACAGTGCTACATCTACTGCTGAATTGCTGCTACAGAACAAAACCAGAGTCTGTGGGACTATTAGGGAGAGTAGAGGTTTACTGCCAAATTTGGAAATGAAAACATCAAGAATGAAGAAAGGTGACATAATATTTTCCAGAAAAGGCAATATTCTTCTCCTAGCATGGAAAGACAAGCGGGTTGTCCGAATGATATCAATGACCCATGACACGTCTGTCTTGACAACAGGAAAAAAAAAAATAGAAAAATGGGAGAGAATATTGTAAAACCTACCGGCATCAAGGAATACGATGCCCACATGAAAGGTGTTGACTGTGCGGATCAATTCCTTTCCTGTTGTTCCATTCTAAGGAAAACGATGAAATGGACAAAAAAAAAAAAAAAAAGAGTAGTGCTGTACCTTATAAACTGTGGACTTTTCAATTCATTTAGAGTGTACAACGTCCTCAATCCACAAGCAAAAATGAAGTATAAACAGTTTCTGCTATTGGTGGCGAGAGACTGGATAACGGATGACAATAATGAAGGCTCTCCGGAACCAGAGACAAATCTGTCCAGCCCTTCCCCTGGGGGTGCAAGGAGAGCACCTCGTAAAGACCCACCCAAAAGGTTGTCAGGTGATATGAAGCAGCATGAACCTACGTGTATTCCAGCGAGTGGAAAGAAAAAATCTCCTACGAGAGCCTGCAGAGTTTGTGCCCCCCATGGAAAAACAAGGGAATCTAGATACTTATGTAAATTTTGTTTGGTCCCTCTTCATAGAGGAAAATGTTTTACGCAGTACCATACATTAAAAAAGTACTAGGAACTTTAATTGTCTTTGTAAATAAAAATGTTATAATTATTGAAAAACAACACCTGAAGTGCATTATGATCTATAGTTATGATTTAAATAACGTGCAATTTGCCCAAAAACGTGTGGTCCCTGACGTATGTCTTAGAGATTTCTACGCGGTACGCAATGTGTTAGGAGTGTTGTTGCTTTTACTGGCCTGCTGTTCGGCGTAGCCAGCCCCCACCCATTGTGTGCAGGCAGAGGAGGCTCACTTGTGTAACGGGTTAATAGCAAATATTTTAGGCTTTGTCGTCTTTTTATGGTTCACAACTTTGCCCTTATAGCAGGAAAGCAGCCATAGACAATACTTACATGAATGAATGTGGCTGTGTTCCAATAAAACTTTAACAAATTTGAATATCATGTGTCAGGAAATATTCTTTTAATTTTTTCAATCATATAAACCTAATGTATTATACTCCAGTGTAAAATCTGATGCTCAGAATGAATACAGAGTATTCCTGTTGTAGCTGTGAGTGTACAGTGTAAGGAGATTACTTCTCAACCTCTGAGGATGCCTCTGATTTGGCATGACCTAAGATTTCTTCAGGAAAACATCTCTGTGTGCTTGACACAGGTGACTTCATTTTGCCTCCTATCTTCTTGTTCATAAGCTACAGGGTTCCCTGAATTCTCGGAGGGGCAAGTCTACACTAGAAAGGGCTCCTTCGGGAGAGGCAATCTATCACGGGCCCTGAGCATCCCTACATGTTCCTGCTGCTGGGTGTGCCAAGAACTGCTCTTTACCGGGGCCATTTCTCAGGCGCGCGTTTACAGCGAGGAAATACACAGGCAGTGTCTCCTGAACAAAGCGCATGCTTGCTTTCCATGCACTGTCAAAGCAGTGGTCCCCCAGCACAGTGTCGCCTTCCTGTAATGCGGTCCTGTGCTGGAATCCAGCTAGGCCTACCTGTTACCGTCTTGTGGGGAGCTGGGGTGGGGGTGGGGCAGGCCAGGGCAATCAGCTTAAATGTGAAGTCCAGCTACGGCTTTTGTCATGAGTAATGACTTTTTCTTTCTTTCTTTTCTTTCTTTCTTTCTTTTTTTTTTGTCTAATACCCAGGAGTCTCAGGTCTCCTGTCAGCATCCATATTATCTTTTCAGTGGGGCAAAAGCCCAAACCCTTTACAGTTTGGGACAAATATGTAAAATAAGTTTTTTTCTGAGCACAAATTTTTTTTATTATATTGTTAAACCTCACCCAAAGATATATTTTCCATTGATCCTTAAAGTGGAAGGTGGAGAAAAAGAAAGGGATGGAGAGAGAGAGAGAGAGGGAAACATCGATGTGAGGCACACATCGATTGGTTGCCTCCTGCACTTGCCCTGACAGGGGCTGGAGATCGAACCTGCAACCCAGGTACATGCCATTGGCCAGAATCCAACCTGCAACCCTTTGGTACATGGGGTGATGCTGTAACCCCTGAGCAATGCTGTCCAGGGCAGAGTAAGTACAATCTTTCAGTTCGCAGGCCGATGCTCTATCCACTGAGCCAAACCGGTCAGGGCGAGTACAATCTTGATTACTTTGCAAATGTTCCTGAAGAGATGCATCAAACACTTATTGAGGGCACTGTGCTTGGTATAAGAGACAAAGAAATGAATGAGTCTCTCCCTTGTAGTCAGCCTAATTGCTCTGTCTCACATTCCAATCTAACTCATTAGCACGTCTTACAGACCCTACCTTCAGAATATATCCAGCGTTGGGTCACTTCTCAACCACCAGTTTCTCTAAACTAGTGGTTCTCAACCTTGGCTGCACATTAGAATCACCTGGGAATCTTTTTAAAATCCTGATTTCTGGGCCTCATCTTCCGGAAATTCTGTTTCTTTGTTACTAATGTTGTGGTCTCACCCCATATCAAAGAATTTCCGGAGGATGAGGCCCAGAAATCAGGATTTTAAAGATTCCCAGGTAGTTCTAATGTGTAGCCAAGGTTGAGAACCATTGCAGTCTAAACCACTGAGATTGCTTCCTAACTTGTTTCCTTGCTTCTGCCCTTGAACCACTTTAGAGCATTAGAGTCACCTGGGGAGTTGAAGAAGCACTGATATCCAGGCCCCATCCCAAATGAAATAATTCAGGGCCCTGACATTGGTACTTTCAAAAGCTCCCCAGGACATTCTAATGTGCAGCTGAGAGTGAGACCCACTGCTGCTGACAATGAGAAGATAGGGTT
This sequence comes from Myotis daubentonii, assembly GCF_963259705.1. NCBI lineage: Eukaryota > Metazoa > Chordata > Mammalia > Chiroptera > Vespertilionidae > Myotis > Myotis daubentonii. The sequence continues at coordinate 6,022,485 of NC_081855.1, forward strand.
TTAAGCAAACCATGACATGGTCCAATGCACTACTCAACCTATACAGTTGTATGTGGTATTAGATAGTCTCAGGTTATTTTGGCAAAAATGTGCATTGAAAAGGGTAAGATCAGGGGCAGGGTGAACACTTACCTGGCTACAAAATAATCTAACCAAGAGCTGACTAAAAGCTAGAAAAGAAGTCTGGCCAGAGTGGCTCAGTTGGCTGGGTGTTGTCCTGTGCACTGAAAGGTTGTCAGTTCAATTCCTTTTTAGGACACATACCTGGGTTGTGGATTCCATCCCCAGTTGGGGAATGTATAGAAGGCAACTGGTTGATGTTTCTCTCTCACATCGATGTTTTTTGCGTGCTCTCTCCCCAGTCCTCTCTAGGCATGTCCTCCAGTGAGGATTAAAAGTCAGAAGTGAAGTAGTGGCAGTGGGGATAGAGAAGGAACTGGAACATATGGGAAGTGAAACCAATAGGACTAAAATAACTATTGGTGGAGAGAGTGGCTTCTGGCCTCCCTCTAAGTTATGGTAAATTAAAAAAGAGGTTTGGGCCCTGACCGGTTTGGCTCAGTGGATAGAGTGTCGGCCTGTGGACTCAAGGGTCCTGGATTCGATTTTGGCCAAGGGCATGTACCTTGGTTGCGGGCACATACCCAGTAGGGAGTGTGTAGGAGGCAGCTGATCAATGTTTCTAACTCTCTATCCTCTCCCTTCCTCTCTGTAAAAAATCAATAAAATATATATTTTTTTAAAAAGGAGGTTTGGGAGTGAAACAATTCAGTTTTAGATTAAACCACTTAAGGTACTTACGAGATAGTTCCAGGTGATCATTAACTATGGTTCTGAAACTTGGGGAAGAGCTGGTTGGAAGAACAAAATTGAAGGTAGTGCTTCCTTTGTGGCGCTGTTCACATTTAAAGATTTGAACATAAGAAACTATGGGAGGCGTGGCAAACTTTAAATGATCTAATTTCATAAAAATGTATTTTATAAATTATAGATGCATACTTTTTGTGCTCTGAATTTTCATTTAACATTTCAGTTAGAACTCAAGTAAGTGCTGGAGCAATGGGTTCCAACCCTTATTCTGTTATGGGATATGTATATGTATATGTATATGTATATGTATATGTAAATGTATATGTATATGTTCTCAGGCACTTCAGAATCACTTTCCTCACCCACACAGAGTATGGGGAAGCATGAGACTTTGTTGGAAGTTTGTAAGGAGGACATTCCAAGAAAAGGGAAGTGTGCAGAAGGCCACCCACTCTGTTTATTGGAATTCTGACTTAGGGGAGTACTGAATGTGGTGCCCCTAATTCAGTGATGGCGAACCTATGACACGCGTGTCAGAGGTGACATGGGAACTCATTTTTTTGGTCGATTTGTCTTTGTTAAATGGCATTTAAATATATAAAATATCAAAAAATATAAATCTTTTACTATGGTTGCAAATATCAAAAAATTTCTATATGTGACACGGCACCAGAGTTAAGGTTTTTCAAAATGCTGACATGCCGAGCTCAAAAGGTTCGCCACCCCTGCCCTAATTATTCCTTAACCTTTCCAAACAAGTCTGTGCGCATGCAGACTAGTGTTTACTGGAATCCTTAATCTTTGAGAGTCCTTGCTTAAAGGACACTACAAACACATGTCCTCCCAACATTACTTACCCTACTGACTTGTATGTAAAAGATAAACTTCATCTCAAACTGCTGCTACACTAAAAGCCTAACGAGGCAGGCAATTGAGGCTGCCTGGTTCCTTTAGCCAGGTATTTCCTTAGCCCTCTCTTTCACAGCAAATGTGTTGGAGTAATTCATTCATCTGTTGCTCAGGGCCTGCTGGTCAGAGGACTCAATGCTGCTTATAAGCTTACACACATATCTATAATAATAAAACCATAATATAATTAGACTGGATAGCTGAATGACCTTCTGGATTTCATTCCGGATGAAGCTGTGGCGGCAGGGGCCAAGGCAGAGGTGGTTAGGGGCGATCAGGAAGGCAGGCGAGCAGTTAGGGATGATCAGGCAGGCAGGTGAGCAATTAGGCGTGATCAGGCAGAGGGGTTAGGAGTGATCAGGCAAGCAGGTGAGTGGTTAGGGGTGATCAGGCAGGCAGGCAAGTAGTTAGGGGCTATCAGTCAGGCAGGTGAGTGGTTAGGAGTGATCAGGCAGGCAGGCGAATGGTTAGGGGTGATTAGGCAGGCAGGCAGAGGGGTTAGGGGCAATCAGGCAGGCAGGCAGGCAGGCCAGCAGTTAGGAGCCAGCAGACCCAGATTGCAAGAGGGATGTCCAACTGCCCGTTTAGGCCTGATCCTACCCGGAATCAGGCCTAAATGGGCAGTCAGACATGGTCCGAAGGGGATTGTGAGAGGGTGTAGGCTGGGCTGAGGGACACCCCCCCCCCCCCCCCGCACAAATTTTGTGCACTTGAGCCTCTAGCTTATACATATTACTATAGTGCCCATGCTTGGCATTTCTAATGGCTCTAGTGGTCTAAGGGGCTCGATCTTATAGTGAAAGACAGAGCCATGAGAATATCAGAAAGAGGACTAAGTACATATGCAAGTGCACTGGTGTCATAAGACACAGTCAAATAGTAAAACTGAATAGCCTTAAAGTTTTAAAGACCAAGTAAAAAGTTTAGCCAAAAACCCAAATATGTAGATTTGCATAAAACATATCCTCAGAATTCACATTTAGATCAGAAACATGCCTTAAGGAATGATGGGAAAAAAGTGTAATTAGCTTTTAACAGTAAATTATCAAAATATGTTAACAGTTAAAACACAACATAGGTGTCATATATTTAGTTGCTCTTAATTGCTCTTTGTTTAAGCTGCTTGCCAGATTAAATGACAACCCTCCTTCGTCTGTAAACTTTTCTAATGGCCTCTGCACAGATCTCTTGTAGTGAAGTTTTCTGTTTTCTAGTACACATAACACTTCTATTCTCTACAATTTAGTTGTACAATGCTTAGTTGTTTGCTCCTAGTTTGTCCCAGATACCTAATTATCTCATTACATAATTAGGTATTAGACAAGTAGAGTTATACTTATGAAAACTAAGTCAAACCCCAGTAGCAATGAGCATGCCTATCACCCAGATCTTGATTTCTAAACAGATGTCTATTAAAAAGAGCCAGGAATTCCTGGAGAAATGGTCATATCTGGGGCATTGAAAGTGCAAGGTGATTGCATGAAAAACTTGGGTTAGAAATAGTGGTTTCTGGGACTGTAAACCATGAAAATTAGCCTCTGTATATTTTTAGTTAATTGATACCCAGTTTAATACCTTCCCCTCTAGTCTTGAGCCACAAGCTAGGTAATGTAAATATATACTAAGGATGTTTTCACTTTGTATCTCCTGCTGATCTTTCTAAACTCAAAATGAACAGTCAACTCTTAATGCTTTTTAGTATGAACAATGATAGTTTTCTAAAATCTGAAAAATGGTGCCTGAGTATGTGATAATGGTGATGCATTCTTCTAGATAAAGTACTAAACAATGTATGGACCCTTAATTTATGTCTTTAAGATTTAAAGTGAAGTAAATTTCTAAGGAACTCTGTCCTTTCCTAGCAAGGATAAGCAGACATTGAAAATTTGGTAAGTATTTAAATGCATGTGATAGTGATGAAAGAAAGTAGCCAAATTTCCATAGTTTAAGATAATATGTAGACATGAACAAGATTCTTGGATCTCCTTTGCGACCTAATGTCTGCGTGTCTTGCCAGCAGTTTTATAAACTGGTGTTCACAATGATTAAATTGAAATGTACCTTAAAAAAAAAAAAAAAAAAAAAAAGAAAGTGCAAGGTGAACCTGAGATATCTTCTGTCAAAAGGCAATTAAGTACCCAAAGATGGGAGAGGGAATGTCAAAGGACCAACGTAAGAGCTACCTGAAGGATTCAAATTGGCCAAATTTGGGATAATTTAAGCATCAGAAAAAATGATCACAATTTATCATAATACATTGAATCATTTGTCATCACTGTCAACTCCTTAATATGACAATTTGTAATTAAAGGAAAAGAATTGAGCATGACCCTGCCTCAAGTATAGTCCAGCTGATGAAAGGTCACTCTTACAGAATGTCAGTCAATAAATGGAGAAATAAGAGAAAATCACCATTTTGCAAATCTTGATGAAATAATTGATTCAGGCAAGAATCATCATTATTGGATACCAAAACCACCAGGTGAAAGTTTGTGGCTACACAGGCTATCCATAATCTGACAGGGTCTCAGTCCACAGATGAACTGCAACAGAAAAAGATACCTTTACATTGGGAAGATAAGGTGATTACAATTGAGTGATCAAATTTTGCATCACTGATGGTAAGGCAACCAGATATTAATAAGACTTCTGATATGACATACATTTGTGAAGTGTTAATGTTAAAAATGTTTAGTCTAAATACATCAAGCCTTGGCCCTAATTGCTAACTTACAGAAACTACAGCAACAAGATAAGCAAACCACAGATCTGTTGATTTGATAAACAATCTGGTTGTAAATAACAGTTAAATCCTGAATGTGAGATTCTACAACTGACCTGCTCCATTAAGAAAAAGTCCTGGAAAAAAATCAAAGTTGGGAGACTGTTTTAGATAGATGAAGCAAACATTACAATAAAATATAGTGTGTGAAATTTGACTGAACAAGAAAAATTTAAACATGGATTAAGCATTAGGTATTAGGAAATTACTATTCATTTCTTGAGATATGCAATAATATTGTGATTATGTAAAAAGAAAAAGACTGTCCTTATTTTTTGAGATGCATTCATAGAGGTGAAATGTCATATCTTCAAATTTCACCTCAAAGTTATTTTCAAATTGTTCAGAAAAATATAGCAAAATGTGAATTTTTAAATCTAAGTGGCAGATGTAATTTATTCTTTAACTTTCAGTATATTTGAACATTTTCATAACAAAAAGTTGTGGAAAATAAAAAACTGGTATTATATTTAGGCCAGACAATTGTAAAAGTGGGGAAAATACACAAAGATTTAGGATTCTCCACTATTATTATTCTATTATTTTATAAGGGCATCAATTGTTTCAGTGTATCAATGGAAGACCTTTATAAATGCATTATTTATGCAAGACACATAAAAGTAGGAAATACAAATTAATGCAAAGAAAGATGCTATGGACTATAATACTCCACACATCTGTTCCAGGAGAAAAATGGTGTGTAAGGTATAAAGTGGCAGTATAAAATTGCATATGAAGTACAATGGTTATTTTTAATCTAATCACTGGCATAAGCATAATTTGAGTATTATACAACCTGGAGATAATCTATAATTTGTGAAAGGCAATTCCATAACATCAGGTTAATGAATGACAGACAGGAAAAAGCAACAACTTCTTGAAGAAAACACTCAACAAGAAAGCCTTGAAGATGTCTTTCCTTCTGCACTTGTTTGTAGGATGTATATATAGTCATGTCCAAATGAAGTCACGTGGGTCAACACACGTTTAAATTGATATTTATGGTGCCAGAATTTATATGTTTTTCCTCATCTAGCTCAGAAAAACTTCCTGTGCAAATATGTCTCATACTTTCTTAGGACATATTAACAATCCCCATTATTAATATCTTGGGATTCTGTTTCTTCATTTTTAAGTAGTTCTTAATTAACCAATCAATGACCAGTATTTGTTAAATCTTTCATGTATGCACAAAAAATTCTACCAATTTCACTCCATCAGTTAAGTCTACCTTATTACTCATCTACTTATTCATTCAACTAACAGATATTGACCACCTGCTGTATGCAAGGCACTGAAGAAACAAGAGCAAAATGAAATCTCAGCTTTCACAATATGGTCTTATATTCTGACAGTGGAATGCTGTGGATATTAAATGCAATAATATTTTTACCTATTGCTATTTGCATTTTTGCCAGCTTTTTTTTATATTGTTTAGGGCTCTGACTCAGTTATTATTGTTTAATGATCACTGCATAATGATAGCTTCTGCATCAATGCTTTTTTTCTCAATGAACGTTCCCCCTGAATTTGAAGAGTATACTTATCTATATCTATATGAAGGAAAATGAATTCTAATTATTCCTTTAAAGTCAATAATTTCATTTTTACTTTCTTCTTACAAACAACAGGATGAATTTTGTTTTTTATTAATCAGTTTTTTCCTAAGGTAAACCAAGTTAAGTAATAGGTTGTGTTAAGTTACCTATATGTTCACTTTCCTCACTGTTGTCTTCCATCTTGATTTTTTTCCTTTCAGCACTGAACTCATATCCATTTTCCATTACTGGTTTTTCCTCACATTACATTTTATTACTTCCTTGCTTTAGGATATGTGGTCAACTTTGGCAACCCATTTTAGCTTTCTTATGCTCATCCTATGAAGTACTAGTTAAGCTCATGTTCTTACTTTAATCTTTCATCAGTTTAGAAAGCTTTTGGTTGCTTCATTTAGCAGTGAATTGCAGCAAAGTACTGCAGGAAGCCCTGAAAGGATCCAATTTAAGAAGTTTGGGCCCTGAGCACAGTAGGCACTCAAAAAACATGTATTTCAAGGAAAGAAATGGACTTTCTACAGTAAAACATCACGGAGTATCCTTAAGTTATAAAACTAAGAGGCAGGTAAAAAAAAATGGAATAGTATTTTTTTTTCTACAGGATGACAGATGTCAAAACTTAGTGAAACTACGGCTGTTTTAAAGATTATTTTAAGCTTGGGTTTTTAATTTTTGTCTGTTTAATGAAATTGAATTTGTACATGTCTAAGGGTTATATACACATTAGTTTCTCTACCCTATCATCTTTCACTAAGGTTCTCTTCCTTTAATATTTAAGTATTTAAGGAAAGTATAAACAGTGGTCACATAGAAATCTTTAAGATACTTTCAAATTTCTCCCCCAAACATGGCAGTTATGGCATAATAGGAAAAGGGAAGTAAAAAGGGGGAGAGGGACCTTTTACATATTTAAGGCTTCAAAGCTGGGAAGAACTAAAAGCCTACTAAAACAGCCTTTCTATTATCCCAGGACTACTCTCTTCTGTGAAATCTCTGCTTGATGGAAGCTTTCACAAGTTACATTCACAAGGCCTCATTATAAAGTACTTGAAATACAGTAAGAGTTGGTGAGTTACAGATTTTTGAATACTCTTACTTTCACAGGGTTTCTTTCCGGAATAAATCAAGTAAAGGTTAAGAAGTAAAGGAATGCCTGGCTGGTATGGCTCAGTGGTTGAGCATCAACCTATGAACCAGGTCACTGTTGGATTCCTGATGAGGGAACATGCTTGGGTTTTGGGCTGGATCCCCAGTAAGGGGGCGTGCAAGAGGCAGCTGATCGATGAAGTTTCTCTCTCATTGATGTTTCTATCTCTATCCCTCTCCCTCCTTCTCTCTCTAAAAAATTAACTAAAAAAGAAGTGAAGTTTTCTTCTCAAATTTCACATTAAATTTAAATAGATTATATCCACATTACCAATTGATACTTCTGCTCAGTGGTATCTAACATATATTGCACTTCTTTTGAATGTGTTAACACAGAGAGAGTACAAAATGAAATTTAAATAATTAAGTTGTAACACCTAAAGTCTTCATATCCATTAATTACGATGCTTGGCACCTGTATGAACACGCTGATGCTGAATAAGGTTTGTACTCTGAGTGAAGGTTTTACCACATATACGGCATGCATAGGGCTTCTCTCCTGTGTGAATTCTCTGGTGTTGAATAAGGCATGTTCTCTGGCTAAAATCTTTATCACATTCATTACATTTATAAGGTCTTTCTCCAGTATGAGTTCTATGATGTTGATTAAGTGATGAGGAATAAATAAAAGCTTTCCCACATACATTACATTTATAGGGTTTCTCTCCAGTATGAATTCTTTGATGTTGAGTAAGGTTTGCTCCCTGTCTATATGCTTTCCCACATATGTTGCATTTAAAGGGTTTTTCTCCATTATGAATCCTATGATGTTGAGTAAGGTGTACGCTCTGGCTGAATGCTTTCCCACACACAGTGCATTTATATGGTTTCTCTCCAGTATGTGTTCTATGATGTTGAGTAAGGTTTGCACTCTGGCTGAAGGCTTTCCCACATATTTTACATATATAGGCTTTCTCTCCAGTGTGAGTAGTTTGATGTTGAATAAGAGTTGAGGAATGAGCAAAGGCTTTTCCACATTCATTACATTTATAACACTTCTCTCCAGAATGAATTCTTTGATGTCGAATAAGGTAAGTGCTCTGACTAAATACTTTCCAACACTCATTGCATTTATACGGTTTCTTTCCAGTATGTATTTTTTGATGTTGAAGAAGGTGTGTACTCTGACTGAAAGTTTTCCCACATTCGTTGCATATATAAGGTTTTTCTCCAGTATGAACTCTCTGATGATTAATCAGTGATGAACTGTGGCTGAAGGTTTTACCGCACTCCAAGCATTTATATGGTTTCTCTCCAGTATGTGTCCTTTGATGTATAGTAAGGTGTGCACGCTGACTAAAGTCTTTCCCACAGTCATCACACTTATATGGTTTCTCTCCAGTATGAATTCTCTGATGTATAGTAAGGTGTGCTCGCTGGCTGAAGGCTTTACCACACTGGTGGCATTCATATGGTTTTTCTCCAGTATGCATTCTCTGATGTGCAATAAGGGATGAGAGGTGCCTAAACTCTTTCCCACATTCTTCACATTCATAAGATTTCTCTTTGGTATGGGTGCTTTGGTGTTTCACATAGGATGGGTATTTCCTAAACTTTTTCCCACACACATTACATTTATAAGGCTTTTCTCCAGGATAAAATTTCCTGTGTACAATACCATATGAGATATGATTGAAGGTTGCCATGCTTTCGTCATATGTATATGTCTTATTATCTGAATGGGTATCAAACTGTATAATTAGGTTTGAATGTTTTTCAAAATGATTTCCATATATATCATATTTACTAAGGTACTCTCCTGTAGGATCATCTTCTTGTGAAAAAACTGACTTCAAACAGAAATTCCTTTCATTAGTGGGAATTTTCATGAAGGTATCTGGTGTTTGCCTCTCTAATCTGTCACCATAGTCATAAGGTTCTTCCAATTTGATGGTCTGGGTTCCATCTGTTGTGTACCCAGGAATATTTTTAACTGGATTACAATCTTGGGCTTCTGTTTCCCATCCTGAAATAAAAAGAATATAAAAAGGAAACTGCCAAAATAGAAGCAATATAATGAATGTGAATAAAATGCTTAAAAAACTATGGCTCAGACAACCTCATAACCTGGTTCTTAACGCTTGGGAAAGGAGAATAAAAGGGCAGGAAAACAGAAGACTAAACTGCAAATGGAGAGGCTCCTCACTATTCAACATGGGCACAGAGTAAATAAAATAGGTTAGGTCAGGTGGCAGCTAAGAGAAGTGAAATAGTGGATAATACTGTGTAGGATAACTTGGGATGGCTTTAATTGTGTAATTATTTATAACTAGAGGCCCAGTGCACAGGATTTGTGGGGTTGTGGCCCGCGGGGATCTGCCCGCTGTGGGAGTGACCCTCATCCTGGTCAGCCGAACGGATGTGGACCCACTGGACCCACCCTCTGAGCAGCTGTTCCCGCTGCGCCTGTCTTGGCTGGCCTGGGGGCAGCTCCTGCGTTGAGCGTCTACCCCCTGGTGGTCAGTGTGTGTCATAGTGAACCAGTCATTCTGCCGTTCGGTCAATTTGCATATTAAGGTTTTATTTTATAGGATTATCTAATTTATATAATGGGTTCATAAAGTAAACATGCTATCATAACTCCTTCCAATCTACTCTGCATAATCCTACATATTATCAAAGCAATTTCATGGTGCTTTTCATATTTAAATATGTCTACTAACTCTCCTATAGCCTTAAACAACAGCTCTCAAAAGTACAGTTCCCAGCCCTGGCCAGGTAGCTCAGTTGGCTGGAGCATTGTCCCAATACTCTGGGGTTGTGGGTTTGATCCCTGATCAGGGTACATACAAGAGTTAATCAATGAATGCATGAATGGATCCCAAAGCAAACTGATGTCTGTCTCAGTAAGTAATAACAACAACAAAAAACTTAAAAAAAAAAAAAGTACAGCTCCTAGGCTGGAGGCTAAGCATCACTATCACCTGGGAATATGTTAAATTATTGCACCCCACCCAGACATACTGAATGAGAGACTTTGGAAGTGAGGCTGAACCATCTGCTTTTTTTTAGCAGCCCACCAGGTTGTTTTGATGCACATAAAGTTTGAGGATCAGTGGCATAAAGGATAGAAGTTAAAGAGAGAGAAAAAAGTTCAAAATACCCCCAACTTGGCATGTATTCCCAAAATACTCAAACCTTTTCTATTCTACCACACTTCATATTCAGTTTAACTTAAAGTTCAAAGTTATTCACATAACTTAAAATACTTCCTCATAATCTTCTATAGATGCTATGCTAATTACAGACTCTAAGCCTTCTCTTATGATACCTACTCTATTAAAAAAGCTCATTTTAAAAAAAACCCAAGATGGCGGCATAGGTAAACACCGGAAATTGCTGCCTCCCACAACAAATTCAAAAATACAACTAAAAGACAAAACGGACATCATCCAGAACCACAGGAAGGCTGGCTGAGTGGAAATTCTACAACTAGAAGGAAAGAGAAAAGCACAGAGACTCAGAGGAGGTGCGGAAGTGAAGTGCAGAGGTACGGAGGCGCACACGGCAAGGGCTGGCAACCGAGGATGCAGCTGTCTTTTTGAATCGGGAGGGAGTCACAAGCCCCCGACAGCTCTGAACTCCAGTTCTGTGTGAGTCTTTGGGGAACCAGACTCATACAGGGAGAAACTGGACTGTCTGGCAGCGGGCAGAACTCGGAACTCGAGGGCGGCTTTCTCTCAAAGGTGCTTGCAGTGATTACCAGGACACTGAGACGTGGGGCCGCTTAGGGCAGGGCTGAGGATCAACCATAGCTGCTTGCTCTGCCCTGTTGATTCCCTGAGACCCCACCCCACCCCACCCAAGCTGCGGCAGAGGCTTTTGCATATGAATGCGCTGGTCCTTTGCAATCTGAAATTACCTAACAAACTGCAGCTGGGCCAGACAGACCCAGAACTTCCAAGAGAAGGCCCAAGGCCCCACAGCAGCTTGCATTGCTTCACAGCTGGGCCTCATTTGGGCACCTCCAAACCCCAAACAAGGAAGATCTCTTGGTAGCTCCTGCTGGACAGCCTCAGGCAGAGGCTAAATTACCACCTCCTTAGAGATCCAAGAGCCAGTGTACCCAGTGGTCAGAGTGGAACCATCCAATTACATCTCCTCAGATCCATAAGGGACACACTCAGGGGGCAGACTCAGTGAGCACCAAAGCCCCACTGAAGCAAGTCTTGCCCCATAAGGGTGTCTTCAGCACAGAAGTTCTCCCACCATAGACGCAGCCGATTCTCACAGCCAATTGGCCTGGAGGTCAATTCCTCCCAGTGATACCTACAACAATCAAGGCTTAACTACAACAAGACTGTGCACAAAGCACATAAAGGGGTGCACCAAGAGTGTCCACCTCAGGTAGGGGAGGCTGAGCCACTGGATACCTAGCACACAAAGCCACTCTACCAGGGAAGCAATAAAAAATGCAGAGACAAAGAAACAGGTCACAAATGACAGAAATGGAGGAAAGCAAACGACTGGATATAGAGTTCAAAACCACACTTTTAAGGTTTTTCAAGAACTGTCTAGAAACCACCAATAAATTTAGTAAGACCCTCAAAAAGTCTGGTGAGACCGCCGATAAACGTAGTGAGATACTCAAGAAATCTAGTGAGACCCTCGAGGTTATGAAAAAGGACCAACTAGAAATTAAGCATACACTGACTGAAATAAAGGATATTATGCAGAGTTCCAACAGCAGACTAGAGGATTGCAAGAATCAAGTCAAATATTTGAAATACAAAGAAGCAAAAAAAACAGCCAACTGGAAGAGCAAAATGAAAAAAGAATCCAAAAATATGAAGATAGTGTAAGGAGCCACTGGGACAACTTCAAGCATACCAACATCCAAATTATAGGGGTGCCAGAAGAAGAGAGAGAGCAAGATATTGAAAACATATTTGAAGAGATAATAACAGAAAACTTCCCCTACCTGGTGAAAGAAATAGACTTACAAGTCCAGGAAGCACAGAGAACCCAAAACAAAAGGAATCCAAAGAGGACCACACCAAGACACATCATAATTGAAATGCCAAGAGCAAAAGACAAAGAGAGAATCTTAAAAGCAGCAAGAGAAGACAGTCAGTTACCTACAAGGGAGTACTCATACGACTGTCAGCTGATTTCTCAACAGAAACTTTGCAGGCCACATGGGAGTGGCAAGAAATATTCAAAGTGATGAATACCAAGAACCTACAACCAAGATTACTTTATCCAGCAAAACTATCATTCAGAATTGAAGGCCAGATAAAGAGCTTCACAGATAAGGAAAAGCTAAAGGAGTTCATCACCATCAACCCAGTATTATATGAAATGCTGAAAGGTATCCTTTAAGAAGAGGAAGAAGAAGAAAAAGGTAAAGATACAAATTATGAACAACAAATACACATCTATCAACAAGTGAATCTAAAAATCAAGTGAATAAATAATCTGATGAACAGAATAAACTGGTGATTATAATAGAATCAGGGCATAGAAAGGGAGTGGACTGACTACTCTTGCGGGGGAAAGGGGTGTGGGGGATGCGGGAAGAGACTGCACAAAAATCGTGCACCTATGGATGAGGGCAGTGGGGTGGGAACCGGGTGGAGGAGAGCTATGGGGGGAAAAAAGAGGAGCAACTGTAATAATATGAACAATAAAGATTTAATAAAAAAAAAAATAAGAAAGCTCATTTTTCTCTCCTTCTTCGAGTCCCAAGTACAGATTAGGCTGCCTCATAAAATTGTTTTCCCCTGGCCAGGTGGCTCAGTTGGTTGGAGCATCATCCTGTACACCAAAAGTTTGTGGGTTTGATTCTGATCAGGGCACATACCTAGGCTGCAGGTTGATCTCAGATCAAGGTGCACATGGGAGGCAACCAATCAGTGTTTGTTTTTCTCTTTCCCTGCCTCTCTCTAAAAAACCAATAAAAACATCCTCGGGTGAGGATTAACAAAACCCACATATAAAATTATCTTTTTTTGTAGGTCAATATGGCTGAATATTAGCAGTTTCATATGGCTCAACCTAATATAATGTGGGGCCATGACAAAACTTGGCCTTACATTTTTATTTCATAATTTTGTGTGTTACTTATATTTCCGACCTAGTTGTTAACTCTGGAACTAACTTATGCTTCTTTTACATTTCCTTCAAAAAATGGCTGAAGACTGGACATGGTGGCCACTCACCTGAATTGATAAAATAAGATAGTAACTTGTAAAAAGGTGGACCCAAATGAAAGTGCACATGCGTGCATACATACACACACACACCCACACACCCACACACCAAACAAAAAACTCTGACCCTAAACCTGCCTGCAAAGCAATCAAATATGTCTAGGCATAGCTTGGAGATATTGTGGGTTTGGTTCCACACCACCGCAATAAAGCAAATATCACAATAAAGTGAGTCACATGAATTTTTTGGTTTCTCTGGCATATCAAAGTTATGTTTATATTATATTGTAGCCTATTAAATGTGCAATGTGTATATTTATTTATAAGATATGTAACATATCTTTACACAGGTAGGTTCTTGCTCTACATACTGTTATATACCTACCTCTTTTTTTTGCTTAATAATATGCCCTTTACACCTTTTTATATAATGTACATAGACCTACCTAATTACTTTTATCAGTTATCAATACTCCATATCCCCTATGCTAGCTACTCCTTTATTGATGGTTGATTCCATTCAATGAATACATTGTGGTTATTACACTTTGGTCTGCATCTTAGAAAGTTTCTGAACTATTCAGTATTATTTTTGCTACATTATAAATTCCATAATTAATTATTTGGAATACACATACATTTATACACATTATACACTATAGTGATAATCTAAGGGGAAAAGGTCTTAGTAATGGGTGAGAGGAGGGAGACATACCTCATTTGGCTTTCTTGTGCTGCTTGAATTTACACACTACACACTAAACACCTAGACACATCATAATTAAAATGTACCTACCTTAGTTAAAAAACACTTTATTGTTAGAAAATGCTAAGCATAATCTGAGCCTTCAGAAAGTTGTAATCTTTTTGCTGGTGGAGGGTCTTACCTTCAATTTGTAAAATATTTAGTATCTGTGAAGTGCATAAAGTGAAGCACAAAAGTGAGGTATGCCTGTATTTGTTGATGTCTATTATGTTTCCATTATGATAGTTTAAAACAGATTAAGTTACAGTGCCTTTCTCCTTTGAGATCAGGTGGGAAACATAACTTACAAACATTAAGAATTATTTAATGAAATAATTAAATATGGAATTTATAATGTAGCAAAAAAAATACTGAATAGTTCAGAAACTTTCTAAGATGCAGACCAAAGTGTAATAACCACAATGTATTCATTGAATGGAATCAACCATCAATAAAGGAGTAGCTAGCATAGGGGATATGGAGTATTGATAACTGATAAAAGTAATTAGGTAGGTCTATGTACATTATATAAAAAGGTGTAAAGGGCATATTATTAAGCAAAAAAAAGAGGTAGGTATATAACAGTATGTAGAGCAAGAACCTACCTGTGTAAAGATATGTTACATATCTTATAAATAAATATACACATACATTTATACACATTATACACTATAGTGATAATCTAAGGGGAAAAGGTCTTAGTAATGGGTGAGAGGAGGGAGACATACCTCATTTGGCTTTCTTGTGCTGCTTGAATTTACACACTATTTTTATTACTTTGATTTCAATTAAAAAATCAGAGTTGATACTAGAAAATGGTTAGGACTAAGGTTAAATAATAAAAGCAGTATCATAACTAGCATGAAAACTTGTAGACAAATAATAACAAAATGCTAATAATGAAATTATACGTTTTCAAAAATATTTTCTAATATTTAATTGGCTATGCCTTTTATTGCTGTTTAGCACTAGAAATGTAGTTCTATTACTTTTATAGAAAAAAATTTAAAACAACTTCCTCAAAACAGATTTGTCACTTTCCCCCCACCCCCAAAAGAAACAAAATGAGAATGTTAATGGACTGTGTAGGTAAATATGTGAGTGTGCATTTGTGCACACACACACAATACACAATGAGATAATACCAGAAGCTGAGTTTTACTTCTATGTAATCAGAATGCATCTATGATGACTATTTCATATAACTGAGAAGGAAATAATAAAGGTTATAATTAATAAGCTTAAAGTAACAAATCTGAATGATGACCATGAAGGAATTGCTACTCTAAAGCAGCAGTTCTCAACCTGTGGGTTGCGACCCCTTTGGCAGTCAAATGACCCTTTCGCCTAAGACCATCCTGCATATCAGATATTTACATTATGATTCATAACAGTAGCAACATTAGTTATGAAGTAGCAACGAAAATAATTTTATGGTTGGGTCGCAATATGAGGAACTGTATTTAAAGGGCCAGAAGGTTTAGAACTTGTGCTCGCTTCGGCAGCACATATACTAAAATCAGAAGGTTTAGAACCACTGCTAAAGCACACATTTTTAAACCAATCAATTTATTGCAAGTTCAGAACTTGAGATAATTAAGCAGAGCTTAAAGATGTGTATATAACTAACCAGAATGAATTGATTTGAAGTAATAAATATCTATTGGTCAATAGGGCCAAACAATGGTACAGCTCTAATAGAAGAGATCAGTGTTGACTCAGGTAATCAAGGAAAGCTTTGGGAATGGAAGGAGGCATGATTTGAGTTGAACCTTAAAGAATGGCTAGGTCCTGTGTAAATAAAAAAAAAAACACACTATACAAGTTCTGAGACAAGACTGGCTTTGAAGACCAATAAATACTATTACTCAATTTGTGAATTATCAAAGTTTCCCTTTCCTAAAATACTAGAGGCCTGTTGCACGAAGAGATTCATGCAATAGGTCTTCCCTTCCCTTGGCTGCTGGCACCGGTTTGCCTCTGGCAGCCGGGACCCAGGCCTTCGCTCTGGCCGGGCTCCAGCCGGAGCCAGCCCGGGGCCATCAGGCTTCACTCTGCCGTTTGGAGCCTACGTATGCAAATTAACCACCATCTTTGTTGGGTTAATTTGCATACTCTCCTGATTAGCTGGTTAGCATAGCAAAAGGTACGATCAATTTACATGTTTGTCTATTATTAGGGATGATGATTGATTAGATATCCTATCAAAGGTTCAACTTATATATCACTGAGATGGTAAGAAAAAAAAATCTTCAGATGCCAAAAATCTAGTAAAGACAAGAAGAGAGGAAATCAGCAAGAGCTCAAGTTGGCTGCTTGTGACAGATCCTCAATCCTGTTGATGACCCTTAAGATTCCACTTCGAGGGTGCAAGGGGCTCAGGGACCAGAAGAAAAAGCCTAGGGCCCAACCCTAAGCTTTAGGAGGGAAGGCTGACAGAGTCTATACCAGGGGTGGGCAAACTTTTTGACTCGAGGGCCACAATGGGTTCTTAAACTGGACCAGAGGGCCGGAACAAAAGCATGGATGGAGTGTTTGTGTGAACTAATATAAATTCAAAGTAAACATCATTACATAAAAGGGTACGGTCTCTTTTTTTTTAGTTTTATTCATTTCAAACGGGCCGGATCCGGCCCGCGGGCCGTAGTTTGCCCACGGCTGGTCTATACCCTGTATTATACTCTATATAAGGACAGGATAGAAAACAAGGAAAATCGAAAAAAAACCTCACCTCTACAAAATACAAAAAGGAATTTGCCTTTTTCAGTATTGGTGTTTTTTGGCACGAAAAAACTACTCTCAAAATACATGACCATAAACTGCTCCCTTTGGTGGCTTTACAACCCTAATTTAAGCTACCTGAATCATCTAAAAGACCATGCTGAGAAGTCAACTTAAAGTGCTTCCAGAGGGACAGTACCACTCAGAAGTCTATCCTGACTCTAGTTCAGGCTTATTTCCATTATGCCATGTATGTTTTCTCATTGTTTAGAGAAGCCGTGGGCAAACTACGGCCCTAAAACTATTGAAAAAAAAGACCGTACCCTTTTATGTAATGATGTTTACTTTGAATTTATATTAGTTCACACAAACACTCCATCCATGCTTTTGTTCCAGCCCTCCGGTCCAGTTTAAGAACCCATTGTGGCCCTTGAGTCAAAAAGTTTGCCCACCCCTGGTTTAGAGTGTGCTGAAATCATTCCCCAAAGGACTTAGTGTGCTACTGGCATATTTTATGTCATTCTGCCAAGGCAAATAAAGCCATAAATTATGAGAAGAACAAGCTTTTCGATTAGTGTGACCTTTAAAATACCAAATGACCAGATAAAGTAAAAAAAAAAAATCAAATCAGATAAAGTTTAAAAAAGTGAATCAAGTCACTCTAAGGTAGTGTCACTATTGTTTAATTTACTGTAATGCTATAGTGCAGCGTCAATATTGGTAGACACATTAGAAGTCAGTGACTTAAAAAATTAGAAAAGCAAAATGCAAACAGAATATAGAGTACTCCTGTAGTGTACAAAAGGAGATATGACTATATTTATGATTTCTGCAAAGAGAAACATCAAAAGGACAAATCAGAAACAACTGAACATGTTTAACTACAGGGAATGGATGGGAACAAGGCAGAAGAAATAAGAGTATATCTTTTTTAAAATTTTTAATTTTTTCCCCTTTTATTGACTTTATTGGGGTGACACTGGAGAGTGTATACCTTTCCACATAGTTTTGAGTTCTGAACCATGTTAATGTTTTTATATACTAAAAAATGTACAGGTTAAGAAAAAAATTAAAAAACAAGAAAATACTAAAACTGAGCACAAACAGAATCAAACAAACTTAGCTGTATACTAGTATGTTATGACTAGTGGCCAGGTGCACGAATTTGTGCACACTGAAAGCAAATTAATTAGAAGAAATATTTTAATATTGCTATTCGCCCTTTCTCTATAATACTAGTAGAAGTGTCAACCAAATTCACGATCGACAATGACAGATGGAAGCACATGCGTGCGATTGGCACCAGTAAGAGCTTTATATGTATTGCGCATGCGCGAGTCAACTTAGCCTTTTATAGATATAGAATAAACTTGCTTAATTAGACCTGCTTTCTGATTTAGCTAAACTTTTTCCAGCCCAGTGAAGCACCCCCAACTTCTCTTTCAGGTAATTGTCAGCAACACAGCAGTAAATATCAACATGAAGCAGGTTATTATCGTAGATCATGCAGGGAGAACAAAGGGTAAAATAATATAACTGCAGCAGTGTTTGACTATATTCTGTGCAGTGAAAAAACCTGAAGTCATTTTTAAGGTCCACCATTTCTTACTTCTTTTTAGTCCGGTCAGTTTCTAAGCTTTCTAAATCTCCATTTTCCGGCTAATGAAAAGAAAATAGGATTCCACCAAGTCTGCTATCTACCTACTCCAGGACTTCTGTGGGCATCAAATGAGATGAGGCATGGGAAAACACTTCACAGACATTTGGTTACAGTGTGAAATGTTTACACCTGGCTTTAAAGCAAGTCGTGTTCCTGGGCTGAAGAAACTACAAGGAGGCTAGTAGCTACGAAGAGGAAGCCGGGCGTTGCTATGTGATGTCATTACCCGGGTGGACATATTAGCCTTTTATTTATATATATATAGCTAGGACAGGGGTGGGCAAACTTTTTGACTCGAGGGCCACAATGGGTTCTTAAACTGGACCGGAGGGTCGGAACAAAAGCATGGATGGAGTGTTTGTGTGAACTAATATAAATTCAAAGTAAACATCATTACATAAAAGGGTACGGTCTTTTTTTTTTTTTTTTTTTTTAGTTTTATTCATTTCAAACAGGCCGGATCTGGCCCGCGGGCCGCAGTTTGCCCATGGCTGGGCTAGGAGGAAGAATTCAAGTAGCTTTTGAGCCAAGTATTCTGTATAGCCTCAGTGGAATATATATAAGGACAAAAAGGACTTTGAAGAAACTCTGAACCTAGATAGTTTGTTATTGTATGATATTGATATTCCCAAACCATTTTTGTGTTTATTATGATACAGCAAATGGGTAAATATACAGATATTGTTGGGAACCAGGTTATTCATTGTATGGGAAAGGAAATACACAATGGAATATGGGAAAATATAAAATGGAATTAGAGTTATCAGTATAAATTCATGAGTAAAAAAAATCAAACAAACCCCTGAAACTACATACATAATACATACACATATCTACTGAACAGATTGAGAAGCAACAATACCCCATAGTAGTGAGTGCACATACTGCCCAAATCCTAGTTTCTAAGCACTATTTTCAGTTCCTTAGAGAAATTACAGGTCTAAGGTAGGCCCAAGGTGAGCATAAAGAATATCTTGTGCCAGAAAACAAGGAAAGGCTCAAAAATTAATAGTGATATCTCAAAAGGACACTAGTTTGAAAGGCTGCCATTGAGGTGGTCCAAGATGGTGATGTTGGAAGATCCTGAACTCACCTTAACCAAACTATCATCAATAATGAGATAAAATTACATTATATACCTGTTAAGGAAATGCAATGGGAAGTTCATACCTATAAAGTATTCTTGTCAAAATTATCTAATCAGAATCTAATCATGAGGAACAATCAAGCAAATGTGGGTTATTAAAAAACAAACAAACCTGACCTGGATCCTTCAAAAAAAGTCAGCATCATGAAAGATTAAAGGAAAAAGAAGAAAGGAAGGGAGGAAGGGAGGAAGGGAGGGAAAGAGGGAGGGAGGGAGGGAGGGAGGGAGGGAAGGAAAGGAAGAAAAGACTGGGGAATAGTTCTAGATTAAAAGGGACTAAGAGCCCAGGCAGTGTGGCTTGAACTAGGAGGTGACAGTTCAATTCCTGATCAGGGCATGTGCCTAGGGCCTAGGCTGTGGGCTTGATCCCCAGTAGAGGGCATGCAAGAGGCAGCCAATCTCGATGATTCTCTCATCATTGATGCTTTTCTTTCCCTCTCCCTCTCTGACATCAATAAAAAACATATTTTTTAAAAAAAGAAATAAGATAAAATAAAAGGGACTAAAACAATGATAACCAAGTGGAACATGTGATTCCTGACTAGATCCTGAACTGGGGAGAAAATCATCTATAAATGATATTTTGGGACAGCTAGAGAAATCTAAGTATTTGACTATCAATTAGATAACATTATTATTTAAATATTAAACATTTGGAGACAATGGTGTTGTACTTTTGTAGAATGTCCATGTTTTTAGAAGATATATATTGAAACATTTAGGGGTGAGATGATATGATACTTGCAACTAACTTTCAAGTGGTTCAGTGTAAAAGCAAAGTATGTGTGTGTACATGTAAAGAGATAAGGCAGCCCTGGCCAGTGTGCTCCATGGTTAGAGCATCAGCTCACACAAGAAAAGGTCGCAGGTTCCATTCCCAGTCAAGGGCATGTATATGGGTAGCAGGTTCATCCCCAGCCCAGTCAGGGAGTGTGCGGGAGGCAAACAATCAATGTGTCTCTCTCACATCAATGTTCTCTCTCTCTCCACTCCCCTCCCTTCTACTCTCTCTAAAAATCAATGGAAAAACTATAAGGCAGCCTGGCTGGTGTTGCTTACTGGTTGAGTGTTGACCCATGAACCAGGAGGTCACGGTTTTGATTCCCGGTCAGAACACATGTCCACGTTGCGTTGCAGGTTCAATCCCTGGGGAGGCAGGGAAGGATGCCAGAGGCAGCCAATTGATGATTCTTTCACATCATTAAAGTTTCTAACTCTCTCCCTTCAGGTCTCTGAAATCAATAAAAAAGGCGAAAGTGGCTGAATGATGATAAATGGTGATTCCAGATAAAAAATATATAGGTGTTCAATGTACTATTCCTACAACTTCTCTGGTTTGAAATCTTTCAAAATAAAGGAAGGAAGAAAGGCATGGGAACCACCAAAAAGTCCATCAACAGGGAAGAGGTTCAATAAAATATGAAAGACACAATAATATTGGGTGCAGGTATTTAAGCTCTTTACATACCCATTTGGAACACTTATCAAGCTATGCTTTTAAGTAATAAAAGCAAAGTACATTACTATGTGTACAGTATGTTACGATTTATATTAGAAAAATGGAGAAAATATTTTCACACTGACTTTATATGCAAACAAAACAAAATAAATGCCTTAAAGAATAAACTAAAAACTAGTAACAGTGGTTGTGTGTTAGGGAGATGTAGGAGCTAGGTGAACTGGGTGAATGTGGTACAAGTGCGAGACTTTTGTTTGGCTTTGTATAAAATTTTAAAATGGCCCTGGCTGGGTAGTTCAGTTGGTTAGAGCATCATCCCAATATGCCAAGGTTGTGGGTTCGATCCTTGTTCAGGGCACATACAAGAATCAACCCATGAATGCATGACTAAGTGGAACAACAAATCAATGTTTCTCTCTCTTCCTCTCTCTCTAAAAATCAATAAAATACTTTAAATTAAAAAATATATTTTATATATTAAAAACATGATCTTGTGAATAAACTGTCTTCTTAAATACTTAGAAAATAAAAAATAAAGGAATGAGTTAGGAAAGTAGAGGCAGGGGGCTACAAAGTTTTGTCAGTAAATAAAAGAAACTCAAATAGAAGGTTTGAAATTTAAGATTTCAGAAGACATTCATGCATGCTTAAGTGAGAGGGAGGGAATGATGGCACAATGAAAGCCTCAGACAAAGGCTAGCGGATGGGACTCGG
This sequence comes from Myotis daubentonii, assembly GCF_963259705.1. NCBI lineage: Eukaryota > Metazoa > Chordata > Mammalia > Chiroptera > Vespertilionidae > Myotis > Myotis daubentonii. The sequence goes on from NC_081855.1 coordinate 6,044,286, forward strand.
GGTCATGGGGAAGGATACATGAGACATAAGGGGATACATGATGTCTGGAAAATCTTTTCCTGAAGATGGTCTCTGCAAGAAAGTGTTCTTGAGACTGGATGTCTTTGTGGAAAGTGACGTGCCCATATTTAAAAATCTCTCTCACCACACTCAGGTACTATAGACTAAGTGCAGATTCCCATCCACCACTGATTCTCTCACCTGGAGTAGGGCCTTCTAAGATTTCCTTCATCACCATCCATGGTTCTTCCAGTATAGGAATTACAGTTGGTCTGTACACTGTAAGTCCTGTTCAAGGGGAATATAATGAGTTTTATCCTGGGTATAAACATTTGTTCAAATTTTATTACCTGATTTCTTCTCCAAGTGGATAGACCCCTATAGGAAAACAACAGTTCATGGATGTGACCTAATAAATTAGGTCCTTGTCCTTTTCAGAGCTGGCCCTGAAGGGTATGTGCTTAGAGATCATGGGGGAAGGAGATTATGGGGGAAGTAGGGAGTGAGCAAGGCAAAGCATTGGGTGGCAGCCCCGTGACACTGCCCATCAGTTTTCAAGGATCTCCTCTCAGAAACCTTTCCCTTGGGGTAGGGACTAACATAGCCTCTTCTCTGCCCAAATGGGATGAGCACAACTGATCTCTAGGCTTCCGTCCTTAGCAAAGTACTTTACAGGTCCAACCCGTTTCTAATAATGGAGGGACAGATCCTCTGGTGGCTGGCTATGCAGGGGAGGGGTGGGTGTAGATGATGCTTACCTAGAGAAACCATGTTCCAATAGTTCTGTAATGTGACAGTCTTGTACAATTCCTTCTGTACAGGACGCATTAGCTCCCAGTCCTCCTGGGTGATATCCACAGCCACATCTCTGAATGTCATTGATTCCTAAAACATCAAATACAATTTAACTTGGTTCAGGAGCTAATAGGAAGTGATAGTGATAATACCAGGTAGGTGTGTGGTGGAGAGAATCATAGAATCTTGAGTTTTAGTAGGGCCATAGAAGTTTTCTAGTCAAAACTTTCACCCAATATATGGATGAGCATACCTGAATGGCTTTAAGGGGAGTTTGAAAATAGAGTGGAATTATTGTTTTCAGTTGCCACTAGTGCATACACTGGTGGCTCCACCTTAAAGAAGACTTTTAAACATCGATGACACAGAATTGAATGGTTTTGCTCTTCAAACTCTGCCGTAAGAGTAAGTTCAATGTGTTAATTTGAAACTTTGATATTCTGTGTGCTCCATGATGAGGCAGAGCCCTTCCTTTCTTCACCGCACTGTTTAACTGCTGTACTTTTAGATACATTTCACATCTCTCTTTGGTTTTCTTCCTTTATTAAAAAAAACTCTTTTAAAAAAATATATATATATATTTTAAAATAAATTTTATTGATTTTTTACAGAGAGGAAGGGGGAGAGAGATAGAGAGTTAGAAACACTGATGAGAGAGAAACATTGATCAGCTGCCTCCTGCACATCTCCCACTGGGGATGTGCCCGCAACCAAGGTACATGCCCTTGACCGGAATCGAACCTGGGACCTTGAGTCCACAGGCTGACGCTCTATCCACTGAGCCAAACCGGTTAGGGCAAAAAAAATTCTTGAGTACGCTTACATGGTTTTCAAATAAACTAAGTTTCTTTAAAACTTATATTGGGATTTTGAAATCATATTAAGTTTATAAGTTAGGGAGAACTGACCTTTTTTTTTTTTTTTTTTTTTTTTACAATATTCATGGCTTCTTTCACATCCTATAGAATGATACAGAACATGAAGGTATTGCAAAATGTATACTCTCCTGAATTCTAACTATTTTAAATTTTAAGGGGGGGGGGGGAATATTGTGAATGAAATATTTTATTTCATTTTATCATCTATCTGATTTTTATGTATAAAATGATTAATTTGTCACTTTACTCAAATTTTATTATTGTTTCTACCAGTTTTTCCCTTGATTTTCTTAGATTTTTCAGGTAAACATTCATATTATCAACACTAATAAAAGAGAAAAATGGTAATTGGCGTACGAGCTACCCTTTTCATTGGCTAATCAGGGCTATATGCAAATTAACTGCCAACTGAGATGGCAGTTAACTGCCAACAAGATGGCGGTTAATTTGCATATGTAGGCACAATGCAGGGAGGCCAAAGGGAAAGCAGGAAGAAGCCCCCTGCCACTGACAGTGATCAGAAACCCAGGGGGGAGCCATGATCGGAGAATCAGGTGCCTTTTCCACCCTGGCCAGTGATAGCAGGAAGTAGGGGTGGAGCCAGTGATGGGAGCTGGGCACGGTCGAAGCTGGCAGTCCCGGGAGCTAGGGGTCCCTTGCCTGGGCCTAAAGTGAAGCCCACGATCGTGGGGCCGCTGCAGCTGCGGGTTCCCGCTGCCCGGGCTGAACGCCTAGGCCAGAGGCATCAGGCCTGGGCAAGGGGCCGATCCTGCGATTGGAGGGTGATGGGGGTCAACGCCTGAGGGCTCCCAGTATGTGAGAGGGGGCAGGCTGGGCTGAGGGACACTCCCCCCCACACACACACCCAGTGCACGGGGATCAGCGGAGCCGCGAGGCCTCCCGGCACCGGCATCAGTGTGACAGGGGGCAGTGCCCAAACCCCCTGAACCCCCTGATCGCCCTGCGGCTCTGTGTGCGACAGGGGGCGGGGCCACAACCCCCTGATCGGCCCTGCTCTGTGTGTGACAGGGTGTGGTGCTCCAACCCCCTCCCCCCCCGCCCCCCCCAACGGGTCCTGCTCTGTGTGTGACGGGGTAAGGCCATAACCTCCCCTTCGGCCCTGCCCTGAGTGTGGGAGTGGCGGCGCCCCAACCCCTCTGATGGGCTCTGCTCTGTGAGTGACAGGGGGCAGCGCCCCAACCCCGATTGGCCCTGCTCTGTGCGTGACAGGGGGTTGCGCCGCAACCTCCCCATCGACCCTGCCTTGAGTGTGACAGGGGGCGGTGCCCCAACCCCCCAATCGGCCCTACCCTGAGCGTGACTGAGGGTGGCATCGCAACCTCCTGATCCTCCCTGCTCTGTGCATGACATGGGGCGGTGCCCCAACTCCCCAAATGGCCCTGCTCTGAGCCCGACCAGGGGCTGCACCTAGGGATTGGGCCTGCCCTCTGCCACCCGGCAGCAGGTCTAAGCCAGCAGGTCGTTATCTCCCGAGGGGTCCCAGACTGGGAGAGGGCACAGGCTGGGCTGAGGGACCCCCCCCTCCCTCCCCGAGTGCACAAATTTTTGTGCACCGGGCCTCTAGTCTATAAATAATTTTATAATGGTTATCAATTCCAGACCATCTGTTTTTACAGTAAATCTTTCTCTTAAAATGGCCTGAGTTGCTCTTCCTTAAAATAAATAGACTAATGATCAAAAGTAACTCCATATAATACACTGCCTTTAATCACTTGTTCATGAGGAAAAATAATATTAGTAACTATTGTTTACCCTACTGTGATCTTATTGATTACTTACTACAATACAGGGTAACAAGTCTCATAATATTTAATCCTTATAGAGGAATATTCTATTAGAGTCAAATAACTCAGTATTAGAGTCAAATAACTCAGGCTGGGTGGTTAAGTATCTTTCACCAAATTACAGGTTCAATGGTAGAACCAGGAACCAAGCCTAGATCCACTTGGCTGTGCAGGTCAATCCCTTAACCTCAATGCCATATCATTGCCTTAAAGTACATAAGTGAGCCAAGGCATCCCCATTTCCTACACAGGGCATTCATCCACCTTAATAGGCCAACGTGACTGAAAGAGAAAAACTGAGGCTTAGTTCTTGATAGGATTTTTGGGGTCACAGAAGTTAGAAGGACAGGAAAGAAAATGTCATCACACACTATGAAGACTTTTTAAAATTACAGAAGACACTAAAACTCACTTTGGTCACCAAGTCATTTAGCCACCCAGCCTGGAAGGCATGTCTTCCTTTGGGATCTTCCGCTGGGATCTCTTGGGAAAAGACAGAGTTCGGAGGAGCAGCTAGGGAAGAGAAAGAGACCATGCTGGAGATCAGTCCTATTTGAATTGCCAAATAGATGCCTGTATTTTTTTTCTTTTTCTCTCTCTATTTTTTTTATAGATGCCTGTATTTCCTTAAAGTGAGAAGTCAGAAGGAAACCAAACACAGCACCCCTACTTAAGAAAATCAGCAGGAAGAAGCAAGGACTTGTCCTAAGACATCAGTGCAGGCTTTAAGAACAAGTCTGCTCTGGCACCCTTAAGTATATATACCAAATTCACCATTTTCTACTAAATCCTCATGTGATGTCAATTTTGTGAGTTGTATCTTCACTTAATAAGCACATGTTATCCGAACCCTTTTCTATCTATTTGGAAGTGTAAGTGTAAAACCCAGTTCACAAAGCGAATGATTTATTGGCAGAATGGTTCAAACCTCTGCAGGTAAACTTCCTGAGGGCTCACAAGGGGGAAATCTGGTTGTATCTGATCACTGTTGTATGACACATCTCCTCTGGGTTTAGAGAACGTGTCTGTGGTTCTAAGAAATCTGAAGGGGAATAGGATGAGGATCATGGTAAAGCCTGTTCTCACTCCCTCACTGACCGTCCTTCTCCCCATTTCTTGAACAGGCTGCTCTATGATACGCTTGCTGTCTTCTCCAACCACCCAGGGCTCCTCCCCTCTATGCTCTATAATTCTCACCTTCATCTTCTAGAATCTGAGTCAAATCCTCCACCAGAGTCACTACTTCCTCGCTGCTCTCCGGGTACTGGGACTTTACCCAAGTTCTAACCTCCCCAGGCAGGATGGTCAGGAATTGCTCCAGCACCAGCAGGTCCAGGATTTGTTCCTTTGAGTGAATCTCAGGTCTCAGCCACTTCAGGCAGAGCTCTCGGAGTTGATTCAATGCTTTTCGAGGACCAGCCAAGTCTGGGTATGGAAAATTCCTAAAATTCTGTCGACAGGTCTCAGTGTCATGCAGAAGTCTTGAAGCAAGGGTTTCCTTTTCTGCTTTGTTGGGTCCACTCTGAGCCTTGTCTGGCTTCCACGTTAGAAAGACTTGGGAGCGTGAAGAACTGGTCATCCTCTTGCTTGGGGCTGCCATCGCAGGACAGTCAATCTGGCAATATCCTTTATTTCTCTAGTGGTGAGCCAACTGCTTGAAGTCTCATGCTAGAGCCGCAAGGACATTATGTGTAGGGCTGCTGCAGCCAGGGGCACAACAGAGTCAAGGTAGAGTTATCAGCCTTAGTTACAAATTCTGAGCCTACTACTTTGCAGGGATGGTTAAGAGACCCTAAAACACAAGAACAGACCACAAGATCAAGTATTCTGGGTGCTATCCCCTACACACACACAAACAGAAATAGACTATTCAGTGGCACAGAAAGTAACACATAGACTCCACCCTTGCCAGTGCGCTCAGTGGTTGGAGCGCACCGAAGGGTCAGGGGTTCGATTCCGCTCAAAGGCATGTACCTGGGTTACAGGTTTGATCCCATGCCTGTTTGGCAAGTGTGGGAGGCAACCAATCAATGTGCCTCCCTCACGTTGATGTTTCTCTCTCTCTCCCCACCCTCCCTTCCATTCTCTAAAGATCAATGAAACAATTATCCTCCAGTGAGGACTAATAGTAACAAAAACACACAAAAACCACACCACAACCCCCACCTCCCCTAAACCATACAGACTTTACCTTGGTCTCCTTCCTTTCTATCTTTAGATTTGTAAACAAGGGCGAGCCATTTACCTGCTTTGCATATTAATTTCGGCCTATTCTAGCTTTTCATGGGCGGCAGGGGAGACCAGCTGCTTGGACTGGGAAAAAGCAGCAGCAGCTGGTGTGATCTGAAGCCCTTAAGTGCTTCTAAAGGAGACAATTCCTTCCGAACACACCCGGAGCCAGGATGCCGAAGAAACCCCCGCAGGCCTGGCCCGGAGAAGAACCCTGACACCTGTCGGTCCACAGGCTCCAGCCCTGAGCCCTCCGCAACCGCAACGGCCACCAAGGCCGACTGCCTAGTAGGTCCTGCACCGCAGAGGTGCTGGCCTTGCCGCCCCCGCCGCCCCTTCCCAGCAGGTCTCCGAGCTCCTCTCGGCCCGAGGACCGCCCCCCCCCCCACCCCCCCTAGAGCATTTACCGCGTGTTCACCTCCCCGCAGGCCGCCAGCACGGGCGTCCGGGACATCATTACCTGCGGCCGGGACGGAGAGGCCGGAGGCCCCCGCAACAATGGCGGCCGGTGCGGGCCCTGGCGGCGGGCTCGGTCCCGCGCCGCAGAGGGGCCTCTGGCTCCGCCACTGCCCTCGCCGGGGAGCACGGGCGTCTCGGCCTGGAACGCGCGTCCCACCCCAGTCCAGAGAGGCCCGGCCGGGAAGCCGCGGCGCCCCCCGCCGCCGAGACGTCGCCTGGGCGCCACTGCGCATGCGCGCGAGGCCGACGCTGCGTGTCCGCGGAGCCAATCGGAAGCGGCGCCCGGCTCGCCTCTCGGCGGACTGGTCACCATGGCAACCTCCTCCGGCCCAGCCCCGCGGCTCGCTGGTCGGCGGTCAACGTGGTGAAGGGGCCCTTCCTCCGAGTTGTCCTGGTCGGAGGCAGGTCTGCGGGGCGACTTGGAGGTGCGGGAGCGCCCAGCGTGTTGCGGCGGGAGAAGCGCGCGGGCGGGAGGGTCGGAGCCCCGCTAATTAGCCAGAGTAAACCTGGTGCCACAGTTCCCAGAAGGATGGGGAGCGGAGATGGGTCTAAAGGTGAAAAGCCCAAGTGCTGGCGGGGGCTTTGCTGTAAGCAGGCATTCACTGTTAAAGGTCCCGAATCCCTCCTCAGGAATCCGATTCCGAGACTCTCAGGTTGGAAAAAAAGAGCAACATCCGAAAGCATGCTGTTTACCAGAGACTCAAAACATACGCAAAATGCTTGGAAAGAAACGGATAGAAAAGCACAGTCCGGGTGTGCCTGTTATCTAATGCTGTGCCCGCAAACCAGTGCCCACTGGGTGGCTTTAAAGGGCAAGCATTACCGCGCGGACGGACTCCGTGGCTCGGGAATTGGGCGGGGGAACCCCGCGCGTGGCTCCCCTTCGCTGCACTGTCTGGAGCCCGGGTGGCGGTGACTGGACGGCGGTGAGGGTCCACTTCCGGGACGGCTTCTTGACTCGCTTGCCTTGTGCTGGGCTGAGGCGGCCTAAGGATGACCTCAGCCTGGATGTGGCCGGAGTGCCCACCGTGGCCTTCCCAGCACGAAGTGCGAGGGTGGTTGGGCTTTTTACAAGGTGGCCCCGGGCTTCAGGAGCAGTCATCTAGTGAACAAGAGAGAGGCTCCCTTGGAAGCCTCATAGCATCACTTCCATCATCCTCTCAGCCAAGCCATTTACAAGTCTGTGCAGAATCAAGCAGAGGTAGATGCAGACCCCAACTCTCGATGGGAGGAGTGTCAGAGAGTCCTCAAGTTACCACACCAGGCAAATGTGTCGACTCGGCTAGGCTACAGCCTCCCACTATTCAACCAAATACTGATCGGACAGTCCTCTTGCTGGCGATGAGGGCACTATCACCTGAGATTGGTGCAGTGCTGACCGTGCATGTTAGGCTGTAGTAGCATAATTATTAAACCTGTCACTGGTGTAGAACCGGGATGGGATCCTGATGGAAGGGAATGCACTGTGGATGCTCTATCTCAAATCTTTATGAGATTGGGCAGGTAGCAGTTTTAAGGACTATGGAATTGAATGGCTGTTACTGAGATCTATTGACAAGGAAAGGCTGAGAGGGTGGTTAATCACCAATTTAAGGAAAAGCGTGGAGATCAGAGGTTCCTTGAAGCCGGATGGTAAAATGTAAGAGCAGCATAACTTCAGATAAGGTTGAATTCTCAACCCCGGAAAGTTTGCGTTGCCAAGGTCAGGACCTGCTTAGAAAGGAGTAGAACCCTGAGACGCAGGATGGGGACGTTTGGATTAATGTAGGCTAACATCTCAAAACACCAATCCCTCTGAAGTCCCAGGGCCTGCAAAAGTGGCCCACTTGAAAATGATACAGACAGAGGCCTCTACTTTGCAATAAAACCTGTTCCCCTCTCACAATCTACTCTTTCCTCCCCTCCTGGTGACTACCAATAACTAGGGTCAAGTCACCACAGAACCCAACAGGGGAAATGTTGGGCCTAATAAGGGAGGAAAAGAACTATCCACTGGGCCCTGGCTGGACAGTTCAGTTGGATAGAGCGTCGTCCTGATACACCAAGGTTGCAGGTTCCATCCCTGGTCAGAGCACATACAAGAAACAACCAATGAATGCATACATAAGGGAAACAACAAATCGATGTTTCTCTCTCTCTTGCTCTAAAATCAATTTTAAAAAAGCACTATCCCCTAAAGTTACTGCAGACCCTCGCCAATCTGTATCTGTAGGAACCACAAGAGTATATGGGTCTGGATGCTGAGGAGGCTGGATCAAGGAGGGCAGAACCTATAGTTGAGTACTGGTGAGTTTATTTATTTATTTATTTATTTATTTCTTGGCGAGTTTATTGAAAAGGAATGTAGTCCTGTGATAAGGGTGTAAACATTCTGGCAAGGATGCCAGGAGATGGTGCTAATGTATTGCTAGGACTTGTGGAGGCTTGGAGAAATAGATGGAAGCAGAAATGCCAGAATTGCTTGGCAAATGATGAAAGAAGGGATTGCAAGGCTCAGAGAAGTAAGTACCAAGAACAGGCAGAGTATGTAAGGCTGGATAATGAATCAGTATATAAAGCTGGAAGGCTTGGAAGACCTGTTAGGGGCAGAATGTGCTAGTGGGAGGGGGCACCGGCATCAGTGAAAAGTTCAGTGGTGGCTGTCCTCCGCAGGCTGAGGCTGAAAGTAGGGGGTTTGTTACAGAACTGGGCTCCCTGAGGGTGGCACTTAACCTTCAGAAACAAGGTGAGCTCAGTGAGCATAATGAGCAGTAAGATCAAAGTGGAAGGGGGCCTGGGAAAGTAGAGGAAATATTTTATCTTCAGAGAGCTACAGAGGCAAAGAACAAGGTGTCTCTACAGGCACAACATATGGGCAGACAACATGGGTGGTGCGCAATCTATACAATCAAATTGGAACCAAGGGTGGATGATTAAGAGGTTGAGGTTAATAAAATGCCACAGACTTTTGCCCCATTTACAGACCTCAGGCAGTTTTCAGACCCATAACCCATTGACTAAAAAAGCCAAATTATCAGAAGGAAGGCCCCTGCAACACCACATCAAACATCTGAGATGATTTTTCCAGTCCTCCCCCCAAAGGAACCTGAACTTACACTGGGACAAGAGGAGTACCCACAAGTTTCAAGGCTCTGTTTAAGGACTTGAGGCATCATGCTGACCTCTGTGTTAGAATGGGGGAATATGGGAGCCAGGTAATAAGTAGAGTCCTGTCTAATGGTAGGTCAACAGGGTTCATTGTCCCATCTAGTGGTGTTTCCCAAGACCTTGAATGTATGACCAGAATAAATGTAGTTGTAGTTGGCAAGTCAAGTTGGTTTCTTAGCCTGTAGGGTTAAAAACTACAAAATGGGTAAGGTCAAGTGGAATGCTGTGAAACTGCCTCCCTACTTCATCCCTGGTCAAGATGTAAATTAAAAAAGAGCATCACATCCCAGAGGGAATGATAGAGATTCATGTCTCTCTCTTTTTAGAAATATATGTATTTATATTATTAAGAGTATTACAGATGTCCCCCAATGTCCCCCCTTGCTTCCCTCCACCCAGCCCTTGTCCCACCCCAGACCTTTACCCCACTATTTCTGTGTCCATGGGCTATGTATGTATACAAGTTCTTTGGTTAATCTCTTCCCATCACCGCCATTCCCCCTCCCCTCTGAGATCTGTCAGTCTGTTTCATCATGCTTCAGCTTATTTTGTTCATTAGATTCCACATATAAGTCAGATCATGTGATACTTGTCTTTCTCTGACTGGCTATTTCACTTAGCATATAACTCTTCAGGTCTATCCATGCTATCACGAAGGGTAAGTGATCCTTCTTTTTACAGCCACATAGTATTCCAATGTGCACATGTCCTGCAGCTTATTTATTATTTATTTATCTTTATTGTTGAAAGTATTACAGCTGTCCCTCATTCCCCCCAGCATTGACCCCCTCCACTCTGCTCCCAACCCCTCCCCAGGCCTTCACCACACAATTGTTTGTATTCATGGGTTATACATACATACATATAAGTTCTTTGGTCAATTTCTTACCACACTTCCTTCCCTCTGAGATTCATAAGTCTATTGCATACTTCCATGTCTCTGGATCTATTGAAAAATATTTTTATTAATTTCAGAGAGGAAGGGAGAGGGAGAGTGAGACAGAAACATCAATGATGAGAGAATCATTGACTGCCTCCTGCACACCCCCCACTGGGGATCAAGCCCACAACCCAGGCATGTGCCCTTGACCGGAATCGAACCCAGGACCCTCCAGTCTGCAGGCTGACGCTCTATCCACTGAGTCAAACTAGCTAGGACAATTTTTATTTTTTGAATAATTTTTATTGTCGAAATATTACATAAGCTCCTCTTTATCCCCCATTGACCCCCTCCAGCCTGTCCCAGCCCTCCTACCCCAGGCCTTCAGCACACTATTGTCTCTGTCCATGGGTTATGCATATGTGCATACAAGGTTTTTCATTGACTACCTCCCATCCACCCACTCCCCCTCACCTTCCCTCTGAGATTCCGCACTCTGTTCCATGCTTCCATGTCTCTGGATCCACTCTGTTCATCAGTTTATTTTGTTACTTAGATTCCACATAGGAGTGAGATCTGTGATACTTGTCTTTCCCTGACTGACTTATTTCACTTAGCATGATACTCTCCAGGTCCCTCCATGCTGTCTCAAAAGGTAAGAGATTCTTCTTTTTTACAGCTGCATAGTATTCCATGGTGTAAATGTACCACGGCTTTTTTTTTTTTTATCCACTCATCTATTGATGGGCACTTGGGCTGTTTCCAGATCTTAGCTATTGTAAATTGTGCTGCTATACACACGGGGGTGCATACATTCTTTCTGATTGGTGTTTTGGGTTTCTTAGGATATATTCCTATGCCGGGGTCCAACCCCAGCAGGTCCAGGGGTTCCCAAAGGCGTAGACGGAGTCGGCGAAGAAGGAATGTTCGGGCGCCATATGCTGGGGTCCAACCCCAGCAGGTCCAGGGGTCCCCAAAGGTGTGGACGGAGTCGTCGAAGAAGGAACGACACAGAGACAGTGTTCAGTTGATCATCAGCCTAGCCAGGATCTTCAGCCAGGATCTCCAGCCAAGTTCTGGTCTGGATCTCCAGAGAGGTTCTGCTCAGGTTCTCCAGTCAGGTTCAGTCACCAGATTCTAGTCAGGCTCTCCTGCCAATCTCCGCAGTCAGGTTCAGTCCAGGATCCCCTGCCATGTTCTCTCCAGCGAAGTTCCTCTGTCTCCAGGCTCCGTGTAGGTTCTGTCTTCTGAATTCTGTGTTCTAAGTTCTGAGTGTTTCTGTCTTGTTACAACTGTATTTATACCAGTTGATTCAATCCTATCAATCTCTATTACAAAGGTTAGGGCGTTTCTTATCTCCATTCCAGGGAGAAAAGATTATGTAGTTTAAGCATGATTGTTCGTAGTTAAAGGGATTAATTACCCGCCTGGCACTTAGTTGAGGGGTTTTATTCCCTCCCTAACTTCAGGGGAAAATCCCTACCTGGGGATTCAACCTTTCTCGGAGAGGTGACTTTGGTTAAAACACAGCGCCAAGAAGGTGAGCAAACATATTAAGAACCGTGTGCCATATATGCCAGGTCCCTTGAAACAGCAAGGATGGACCGGCTTCCGGCAAATTCCCCCTTTTTTATTTTTTAAAAGCAAGCATTAAAAAGAAAAACCTGAAACGCTCTCTTGTATCCATTTTAAGAGTAGGATTGGCGCTTTCTGCTATTACCTGAGTCCTGATCTATCACCCCAGGGAGAGCTTGCCAATCCTGCACTTTCCTGGGGTGGAAAGGCTGCAGTGGGGTTAAGGATAAGGCTCCTTGGGCCTATCTTCTCCCATGCCTCTACATTTACCTTTCCGGCACCTTTCCTTCCTCAGAAAAGCATGGACGTATTTCTTGTATAAAATGTTCTGTCTGACTGGGAGTAACCTTAATTCCTCTGCTAACAAGCATATATGTTAAAAGATCAATACGGAGTCTTTTTTCTTTAGACTCAGTATGGCACATCTTCTTAATCTAAAGATCAATACAGAGTCTTCTTTCTTTGGACTCAGTATGGCACATCTTCTCAATCTAAGTTCTGTACTATCCACCTTCTTACCCTACTTATCCTCTATAGGGGGGTCTGTAGCACCCTGGTGGAGTCCTATCCATCCCGAGTGCGGGGGTTCTCAATGGAGGGGGCTTACCTAGGGGAATCCTGTTCCAGGGGTTCCCAAAGGTGTGGACGGAGTCGGCGAAGACTATCCACCCTTTTCCTATGGTGGAGTCCTATCCGTCCCGAGTGCGGGGGGGCTAACCTAAGGGAACCCTGTTCGGGCGCCAGATGCTGGGGTCCAACCCCAGCAGGTCCAGGGGTTCCCAAAGGCGTAGATGGAGTCGGCGAAGAAGGAAGGACACGGAGACAGTGTTCAGTTGATCAGCAGCCTAGCCAGGATCTCTAGCCAGGATCTCCAGCCAGGATCTGGTCTGGATCTCCAGAGAGGTTCTGCTTAGGATCTCCAGCCAGGTTCTGTGGCCATGTTCCCTCGCTAGGTTCTCCAGCCAGGTTCTGTCTGAGATCTCCAGCCAGGTTCGGTCACCAGGTTCTAGTCAGGTTCTGTCACCAGGTTCTAGTCAGGTTCTCTTGCCAATCTCCGCAGTCAGGTTCAGTCCAGGATCCCCTGCCATGTTCTCTCCAGCGAAGTTCCTCTGTCTCCAGGCTCCGTGTAGGTTCTGTCTTCTGAATTCTGTGTTCTAAGTTCTGAGTGTTTCTGTCTTGTTACAACTGTATTTATACCAGTTGATTCAATCCTATCAATCTCTATTACAAAGGTTAGGGCGTTTCTTATCTCCATTCCAGGGAGAAAAGATTATGTAGTTTAAGCATGATTGTTCGTAGTTAAAGGGATTAATTACCCGCCTGGCACTTAGTTGAGGGGTTTTATTCCCTCCCTAACTTCAGGGGAAAATCCCTACCTGGGGATTCAACCTTTCTCGGAGAGGTGACTTTGGTTAAAACACAGCGCCAAGAAGGTGAGCAAACATATTAAGAACCGTGTGCCATATATGCCAGGTCCCTTGAAACAGCAAGGATGGACCGGCTCCCGGCATTCCTAGAAGTGGGATCACTGGGTCAAATAGCAGTTCCTCCATTTTTTGAGGAAACTCCATACTGTTTTCCTTAATGGCTGCACCAGTCTGCATTCCCACCAGCAGTGCACTAGGGTTCCCTTTTCTCCATATCCTCACCAGCACTTGTCATTTGCTGATTTGTTGATGGTAGCCTTTCTGACAGATGTGAGGTGATTCCCTCATTGTCATTTTAATTTGCATCTCTCTGATGATCAGTGACTTTAAGCATTTTTTCATATGTCTCTTGGCCATCTGTATGTCCTTTATGGAGCAGTTTTTATTTAGGTGCTTTGCCCATTTTCTAATTAGATTGTTTGTCTTCCTTTTGTTAAGTTGTATGAATTCCTTATATATTTTGGATATTAATCCTTTATCAGATGTATCATTGCCAAATATTTTCTCCCATATAGTGGGCTCTCTTTTTGTTTTGTTGATGGTTTCTTTTCCTGTGCAGAAACTTTTTAATTTTGATGTAGTGCAATTTGTTTATTTTATCCCTAGTTTCCTTTGCCCTAGTTGTATCTGTAAACATATTGCTATGAGAAATGTCTGAGATTTTGCTGCCTATGGTTTCTTCTAGGAATTTTATGATTTCCCGACCTACATTTAAGTCTTTCATCCATTTTGTCAAATGCTTTTTCTGTGTCTATTGATATGATCATGTGATTTTTGTCTTTCAAAATGTTTATGTGATGTATCACATTAATTGATTCACGAATATTGTACCAGCTTTGCATCCCTGGAATGAATCCTACTTGGTCATGGTGTATGATCTTTTAAATATATTTCTGGATCTGATTTGATAATATTTTGTTGAGGATTTTAGCATCTATGTTCATCAGGGATATTGGCTTGTAATTCTCTTTCTTTATAGTGTCTTTATTTGGTTTGGGAATGAGGATAATGCTGGCCTCATAAAAAGAGTGCTGGAATCCGGTCCATCCTTGCTGCTTGACACAGTCGCTGCAGGAAAGAAACATCTGCACAGCATATGTTTCAAGGGACCTGGCGTATATAGCATACTGTTCTTAATATGTTTGTTCCCCTTAGCGCTGTGTGTTTTAACCAAGGTCACCTCTCCGAGAAAGGTTGTTTCCCCAGGTAGGGATTTTTCCCTGAAGTCAGGGAGGGGATAAAACTCCTTAATTAAGTGCCAGGAGGGTAGTTAATCACTTTAACTACAAACAATCACACTTAAGCTACATAATCTTTACTCCCTGGAATGGAGATAAGAAACGCCCTAACCTTTGCAATAGAAATTGACAGGATTAAAATCAACTGGTATAAATACGGATGTAACAAGACAATAAACACCAGAACTTCGCTGGAGATCCAGACCAGAACTTCGCTGGAGATCCAGACCAGAACTTGGCTGGAGATCCTGGCTAGAGATCCTGGCTAGGCTGCTGATCAACTGAATGCTGTCTCCGTGTCATTCCTTCTTCGCCGACTCCGTCCACACCTTTGGGGACCCCTGGACCTGCTGGGGTTGGACCCCAGCAAAAGAGCTTGGAAAAGTTCCTTCCTCTTGGATATTTTGGAATAGTTTGAGGAGTATAGGTGTTGGTTGTTATTTGAAGGCTTGGTAAAACTCCCCTGTGAAGCCATCCAGACCCTGGATTTTGTTGGCTGGAAGTTTTTTGATTACTGCTTCTATTTCATCAGTTGTTATTGGCCTATACAGGTTTTCTGATTCTTCCTGATTCACTTTTGGGAGATTGTATTTTTCTAGGAATTTGTCCATTTCATCCTCATGGTCCAGCTTATTGGCACATAATTGTTCATAGTATTTTCTTACAATCCTTTGTATTTCTGTGGTGTCAAATGTTACTTCTCTGCTTTCGTTTCTGATTTTATTTATTTGGCTCTTCTCTCTTTGTTTCTTGATGAATCTGGTTAATGGTTCATCAATCTTGTTTATCCTTTCAAAGAACCAGCTCTTGGTTTCATTAATTTTTTGTACTTTTTTTAGTGTGTATGTCATTTATTTCTGTTCTAATCTTTGTTATTTCCTTCCTTTTACTTACTCTGGGCTTTTCTTGTTATTCTCTTTCTAGTTCTTTAAGTCGTAGAGTTAAATAGTTTATTGTTGGTTTTTTTTTTTTGTTTTGTTTTTTTTTAGGTAGAACTGTAGTGCTATGAACTGCCCCCTCAGGACTGCTTTTTCTGTGTGTCCCAGAAATTTTGGGTTGTTGTGTGTTCATTTTCATTTGTTTCTAGGAAGTATTTTCTTTCTTTCTTGATCTTGTTGGTAACCCATTCATTGTTTAATAACATGCTATTTAGCCTCCACGTGTTTGAATATTTTGGGGAGTTTTTACTGTAGTTGTTTCTTATTTCATTCCACCGTGATCTGAGAAGATGCTTGATATGATTTTAATCTTCTTGAACTTGTAGAGACTTGTTTTGTGTCCTAACATGTGGTCTATCTTTGTGAATGATGCATGTGCAGTTGAGAAGAATGTATATTCTGCAGTTTTGGGGTGAAATGTTCTATAAATGTCAGTTAAATCCATCTGATCCAGTGTGTCTTTTAGGGTCACTGGTTCCTTGTCAAGTTTTTGTCTGGAAGATCTATGAGTGTATTGTTGTCGACTTCTCCTTTAAAGTCCTCTAGAAGTGTCTTTATTTATTTAGACGCTCCTATCTTGGGTGCATATATGTTTACCATAGTTATATCCTCTTGTTGGGTCAATCCCTTTAGCATTATGTAGTGATCTTTGCTGTCTCTTGTGATGGCTTTCGTTTTAAAGTCTATTTTGTCAGATATGAGTATTGCTACTCCAGCTTTTTTTTTTCTCTTTTCCATTTGCATGGAAAATAATTTTCCCTTCACACTCATCCTGTGTGTGTGTTTTGTTCTGAGGTGGGTCTCTTGTAGACAGCATATAGTTTGGTCATGTTTTTGTATCCATTCAGCTACCCTATGCCTTTTGATTGGAGCATTTAATCCATTTACATTTAGGGTTATTATTGATAGATACTTACTTATTGCCATTTTAATTCTGTATGCCTAGGTTTCTCTATTTCTTCTTCTCTTTACAGCAGTCCCTTTAGCATTTCTTGTAATGCTGCTTGGTGGTGATATGCTCCTTTGGCCTTTTTAGTCTGGGGAGCTCTTTATTTGACCATCTATTTTGAATGATAGTCTTGCTGGATATAGTAATCTTGGTTTCAGGTCTTGCTTTCCATTACTTTGAGTACTTCATGCAATTGCCTTCTGGCCTGTAGAGGTTTTTTTAAAAATTTTAAATATATTTTTATTTCAGAGAGAAAGAGAGAAGGAGAGAGATAGAAATATCAATGATGAGAGAGAATCATTGATCAGCTGCCTCTTTTATGCCCCCTACTGGGGATTGAGCTTGCAACCAAGGCAATGTCCTTGACTGGAATTGAACCCGGGATCCTTCAGTCTGCAGGCCAATGCTCTATCCACTGAGCAAAACTGTCAAGGGCTGACTCGTAGAGTTTCTGATGAGAAATCAGGTGTCAGCCTTTGTAGGTAGCAGTTTTCTTTTCTCTTGCTGACTTTAAGGAAATATTTGGCAGTGATACATCTGATAAAGGATTAATTTCCAAAATATATAAGGAATTCATACAACTTAACAAAAGGAAGACTAACAATCCAATTAAAAAATGGGCAAAGGACCTAAATAGACACTGCTCCATAGAGGACATACAGATGGCCAAGAGACATATGAAAAAATGCTCAAAGTCACTGATCATCAGAGAGATGCAAATTAATATGACAATTAGGTATCACTTCGCATCTGTCAGAATGGCTACCATCAACAAATCAACAAATGACAAGTGCTGACGAGGGTGTGGAGAAAAGGGAACCCTAGTGCACTGCTGGTGGGAGTGCAGACTGGTGCAGCCATTAAGGAAAACAGTATGGAGTTTCCTCAAAAAATTAAATATGGAACTGCCATTTGACCCAGTGATCCCACTTCTAGGAATATATACTAAGAAACCCGAAAAACCAATCAGAAAGAATGTATGCACTCCCATGTGCATAGCAGCACAATCTACCATAGCTAAGATCTGGAAACAGCCCAAGTGTCCATCAATAGATGAGTGGATAAAAATGCTGTGGTACATTTATACCATGGGATACATGATCTCATTCATATGTGGCATCTAATGAAGAAAATAAACTGATGAACAAAATAGGTTCAGACATAGGAGCATAGAACAGACTGTAGAATCTCAGAGGGAAGGTGGGGGAGGGTGGGTGGCTGGGAAGTGATCTTCCAAACACCTTGTATGCATTTATGCATAACCCATGGGGAAGGCTTGGGGGGGGGAGGTGTCGGGGGTAGGCTAGAAAGGGTCAATGGGGGGACAACTTTCAATAATAAATAATTAACAATCTGGTGATATTTTTATTTGACTTGATATTGAACCAGACTTTATTAGATGTGGTGATTCTTTTAAAAATATATACATTTTATTGATTTTTTACAGAGAGGAAGGGAGAGGGATAGAGAGTTAGAAACATCGATGAGAGAGAAACATTGATCAGCTGCCTCCTACACACCCCCCACTGGGGATGTGCCCACCACCAAGGTACATGCCCTTGACCAGAATCGAACCTGGGACCCTTGAGTCCGCAGGCCGACGCTCTATCCACTGAGCCAAACTGGTTAGGGCAGATGTGGTGATTATTATTATTTTTCAATTACAGTTTACATTCAATATTATTTTACATTAGTTTCAGGTGTACAGCATAGTGGTTAGACAATCATATACTTACAAAGTGGTCCCTCTAATATTTTAAGTACCTTCCTGGTATCATACATAGTTATTACAATGTTATTGACTATATTCCCTTTCCTGTGCTTTACATTGCCATGACTATTCTGTAACCACCCATTTGTACTCCTTAATCTCTTTACCTTTTTCACCAGTACCCCCAGCCCCCTTTCTCTGGTCCCTATCAGTCTGTTCTTTGTATCTATGAGTTTGTTTCTATTTTGTTTATCCATGAAATCATATGGTATTTGTCCCTCTCTGACTGACTGATTTCATTTAGCATAATACCCTCTAAGTCCACGTGTGCTGTCACAAATGAGAAGATTTCATTTTTAATGGTTGAGTAATATTCCATTATACCACTACTCTTTTATCCACTTGTCTATTGATGGGCACTTGGATTACTTCCATATCTTGGCTATTGTAAATAATGCTGCAGTGAACATAGGGGTGCATATATCCTTTTAATTAGTGTTTTGTGTTTCTTTGGATATATATACCCAGAAGGGGAATTGCTGGGTCACAAGGCAGTTCCATTTTTAATTTTTTGAGGAACCTCTAGACTGTTTTTCACAGTGGTTGCACCAATCTACATTCTCACCAACACTTATTTGTTGAGTAGAGGCCCAGTGCATGAATTCATGCACAAGTGGGGTCTGGCCTGCCCACCCTGACCAGAGCTGATTGAGCCAGGCCAGGTTGGGGGAGAGGCCATGGGCAGTTGGCCGGCCACCCCCAACCCCTGGTTGAACTCCGGGTCAAGGGGACAATTCGCATATTAGCCTTTTATTATATAGGATGATAGCCATTGTGACAGGCATGAGGTGCTATCTCACTGTGGTTTAATTTTAATTTCTCTGATGGTTAGTGACGTTGAGCAACTTTTCATATATCTATTGGCCATCTGTATGTCCTCTTTGGAGAAGTGTCTATTCAGCTCCTTCGCCCATTTCATTTATTTACTTATTTTTAATTTTTTTTATTGTTGAGAGTATTATAGATATCCCCCTTTTGCCCCTCTTCACCCATCTCCCACCCCATCCCAGGCCTTTACTTGTCTATTGTCTGTGTCCATGGGCTATGACTAATTTGTACTTCTAAATCTCTTCACCTTTTTCACCTCTCCTCCCAACCCCCCTTTCATCTGGAAACCATCAAAATGTTCTCTGTATCTATGAGTCTGTTTCTGTTCTGCTTGTTGAGTTATTTTGATTTTTAGATTCAAAATAAATACAATTATTGATAGATACATATTTATTGTCATTTTATTGTTTTTATTCTTGATTCTTCTTCTTCTTCTTCTTCTTCTTCTTCTTCTTCTTCTTCTTCTTCTTCTTCTTCTTCTTCTTCTTCTTCTCCTCCTCCTCCTCCTCCTCCTCCTCCTCCTCCTCCTCCCCCTCCTCCTTCTTCTCCTAGAAGACCCTTTAACATTTCATGTAATACTGGTTTGGTGGTGATGAACCCCTTTAACTTTTTCTCATTTGTGAAGCTCTTTATCTGACCCTCAATTCTAAATGATAACTTTGCTGGGTAGAGTAATCTTGGTTGTAGGATCCTTGCTTTTTTATCACTTTGAGTATTTTTTGCCACTCCTTTCTGGCCTGGAAAGTTTCTGTTGAGAAATCAGCTGACAGTCATATGGCCATTCCCTTGTAGGAAATAACTGCTTTTCTCTTGCTTTTAAGATTCTCTGTCTTTAACCTTTGGCATTTTAAGGATTATGTGTCTTGGTGTGGGCCTCTTTGGGTTCCTCTTGTCTGGGACTCTGTGCTTCCTGGACTTGTAAGTCTATTTCTTTCACTAGGTAGGGGAAGTTTTCTGTCATTATTTCTTTAAATAGCTTTTCAATATCTTGCTCTCTCTCTTCTTCTGGCACCCCCATAATGTGAATGTTGGTAAAATAATGGATCTAAGTAA
The DNA here is from genome assembly GCF_963259705.1 of Myotis daubentonii. Classification (NCBI taxonomy): domain Eukaryota; kingdom Metazoa; phylum Chordata; class Mammalia; order Chiroptera; family Vespertilionidae; genus Myotis; species Myotis daubentonii. The sequence continues at coordinate 6,064,258 of NC_081855.1, forward strand.
GATCACCAACGGCTGCTAAAACTTAGGCAAAAGGCTGGAGAAAATATGAAAAGATCCCTCTACAGGAGAGTTATGTAGACAATGGATCAGGCTGACCACTGTCGAATCCACTGATCAAGTTTATCTCACACACACACACACACACACACACACACACACACAAAGAAACAACAATATTTGCCTCTTGATATGATGCATTAGGGTTTTAACAGATGCATTGTTTGGAGTAGCAAACAATGGGCAACAAGCTAAGTGTCCAATAACATAGGACTGATTAAATAAATCACAATACTATGAACACCGAGTAAGCCATTCATGACTAAGGAAGTTTTTCAGGTACTGATACCTATTTATTATATTTTTAAGTTTTAAAAAAGTGCACAACAATGTGCATGCTATACTACTATTTATGAAAAAGATGGGGGTAAGAAAAAACGTATATTTTCTTGTACCTAGATAAAATCTCTGGAAGGACACAAAGACACACTGCTAACATCTGTTGCCCTTGGTGGGAGAGCAGTGAGAAGAAACTCTTCAATGCATAACCTTTGTACCTTTAAAGTTTGAACCATGTAAATGTATTATCTACTAAAAAGTTAAAAATTTAAAAAGTATGCAAAGAAGCCAAATACCTAAAAAATATATTACAAGAGACTACTGTGAATAATGTAAGCTCATAAATCAGGTAATTTAAGTGAAATAGACGATTCGATTCCAGTTATTCAGCAGGCGGTCAGCAGGGGGCACACGGCCACCAGAGTGAACGCAAAACTCCCTGCGCTGCGCCTCCAGAGCCACAGGAGGACGCGCGAGCCCACCCTTAATGACTCGCCTGCAGATTTGCGGCGGGGTCTGGGGGGCGGGGGTGGGGACGGAGGAAGCCCTTGGTGTCCTCGCCCTGGGCTGAGGAGGGAGCTTTGGCCCGGGCTTCTTTAGGGAGGTTTTTCTTAAAAAGCGAATGCAGCAGCTTTCATTTTCTGAAATGTTCCTGTTTCATTTCTTACTTTCTCATGTAATATTTTATCACATGGGTTTTAACAGATGCGTTGTTTGGAGTACAAAAGCCATTCATCGGGGCGTTTGAACGTGGTGTTCACAACGTGAGGAAGTATTTTGTACGAGTTAGAGAAAGAAGAACCGCAGCAGTGGTGAAAGGCAAGGGCAGTGTGGTTTCCCTCCAGTCCCATATGAGCCCATGAGCCCGAAGGGGACGACGGGAAACGAGCGCTCCCCTGGCATGCTTTCATAAGAAATTTAAGGTTTCGTTTCCTTGTAACTTTAAAGTACTTGAAAAAAGACTGAAAATTGCAATGTAGGAGTGTCAAAAATAATTTTTAAAAGTTTAATTTAAACCACAAGAAAACTGATCATACATTTACTTCCCTGGCTTTAATAGTAGCAAACTCATCAATAATATTTAAAAAATATATTCTTACTTTATCTCATTTTCACTTAAGACAAGTGACATGTTATATAATTTCTCATGACCCAATGACAATCTTAAATAATTGCCCATTAATTCAGCCTTCTCTCTTGCAGGACCCCTACTGTAACTAGTGGTGCTAACATTTCCACAAGTCTACTTCCTTATGTGGAAAAGAGCTCAGCAAAATTTGTTAATCAGCATTTGGAGATTGAAGCATTATTTTTTAAATTTCAGTACCAGTGATTGCACTATCTAAGGACTTGATGTTTAAACTAACCTGAGCATTATGACTGTGGATTTATGGAATGATCCCGGTCATCACAGCAAGATTTATGTATGAGGAGAAGATCAGTGATACTGGAAGTTAAAGGTTGGAGATTTGAGGAAATGTAACTGAACATTTAGTTTCATTAGAGGAAGAAAGGGATAGGGCTGGAGCTGTAGAAAGAAGTGCTGAGGAATTTTCTTTTCAAGATTAAAACTACTTAGTGAGTTTAAGATGAGAAAGCAGATGGTGAAGTGATGGAGAGGTTGCTGACAACGGATTTGATGTATAATCAATAACACGAAGTTCGTAGGACTATAGGTGTAAATTAGAAAAATTGAACGTAGCTAGGGGCAGGCATCACTCTTCAGTTTTAATGAGGAGAGGAGTAAACAAAGCAGGGATATTTGTAGATTTTATGACAATGAGCTGAGATATTTTGTTGAATTATTTCTTCTGTGTAGCGAAAAAGTCAGGGGGAAGATGAGATACATAACACTCAAAATGCACAGATTTGATTTGTACTATTGATTTCTGAGCTCGATGTTGGGATTGCCTGATGTATTGGAAAAGCATGTAGAGGTTTGTGACTCTACGTGTAGACCAGCATGATTAGCCAGTCCTATGCTGGGTCCGATGCAGCCATGAAATAGGCGACAATTGGAGTACCTGGGATTGGGGTTGATTAGCAGATGATGGGAAAGGTGGGAGGGACATGAGGATTGTTGGTCTTGGTGTGTACAGTAGATCCCCATCCACAGTTTCAGTTATCCACAATCAGCCACAGTCTGAAACGAATGTAAAATTCCAGAAATGAACAATTCATGAATTTTAAATTGTGCGCTGCTCTGAGTAGCATGATGAAATCTCTTGCCATCCCACTCTGTCCCACCTGGGATGTGAATCATCCTTTTGTCCAGTGGATTCATGCTGTTTACCCTCCCTGCCCATTAGTCACTTAGTAACCTTCTTGGTTATCAGGTAGACTGTCTTGGTACCGCAGTGCTTGTGTTCAGGAAACCCTTATTCTACTTAATACTGGCCCCAAAGTGCAACAGTCATTCATAATGCTGGCCATTTGGATCAGCCAAAGAGAACCTGTAAAGTGCTTCCTTTAGTGAAAAGATGAGTACAGTACAGTAAGGTATTTTGAGAGAGAAACCACATTCACATAAGTTTAATCACAGTTTATTTTTATAATTAATTATTTTATTAGTAGTTACTAGAGGCCCGGTGGACGAAATTCATGCACAGGTAGGGTCCCTAGGCCTGGCAGGTGATCAGGGCCAATCTGTGGGGCAACTGGTGGGGCGATTGGGGGCTCCCACTCACACCCACCTTGGCTGGCCTGGCATTGCCCGCTCACCAGCCCTGCCCCCCTGCCGCCTCTGTCAGTTGCCTCCCTCTGCAGGGCGACTGGCGGTGTGATCAGGGAAGGGTGGGACCCCCCACTGGCCCCTGCCTTGGCTGGCCTGGTGGCAGCTCCTGCGTTGAACGCCTGCCCCTTGGTGATCAGTGTGCAGCATAGTGACCGGTTGTTCCACTGGTTGTCCCCGCCCCCCACCCCCCACCCCACTGTTCAGTCCATTTGCATATTAGGCTTTTATTATATAGGATTGCTGTACCTAATTTATAAATTAAACTTTATCATAGGTATGATGTATGGGAAAAAATAGTGTATATAGGGTTTGATACTACCCTTGGTTTCAGGCATCCACTGGGGTCTTGGAATGTATCCCCCACAGATAAGGAAGACACTGTATATGTTAAAATTAGTAACTGAATTCAACTGGGGTCTCATATGTGAGAAGTGGATTCAGTGCACTGAGTTGCCATGTGCCAAGAGAACCGGGCATGGAGTGTGATTGTGTGAATAAGATGGAAGGAGCTTATAATTAGAGAGAGGGATCCCAGATAACTGAGTATAGAGGAGAAAATCCAGGTACTATAACCTAGCCTGATGCATTCTGTTTAGGAATTTGAACTTCCAACATGTTTAGGAATTTGAACTTCGAAAAAGGAAAGAGTGAGACTCCAATTCTAGCCATGTTATAGTTTTGCCATGTAATTCTATTATATTGCTATCCTCTCTGAACTGTAGTTCTCATTTTTAAGTAGGTAGCTAATCCCCAAGAGTAAGTTTACTTTGAGGATTAGATGAACAAATTCATATACAGCCCTAGCTGGTTTGGCTCAGTGGATAGAGCGTTGGCCTGCAGACTAACGGGTCCCAGGTTCGATTCTGGTCAAGGGCACATGCCCAGGTTGTGGACTCGATCCCCAGTGTGGGGCATGCAGGAGGCAGCTGATCAATGATTCTCTCTCATCATTGATGTTTCTATCTCTCCCTCTCCCTTCCTCTTTGAAATCAATAAAAATATATTTTAAAATATTCATATACAATCTCAATGAACATAGTCTGATGAATACAATTTTTGTGTGTTTTCCTCCTCTTTGGTGACTCAGATTCAAAGGGTTGAGTTAACCCTGCTTCCTATTATGGCACTGGACAGCAACAGCCAAATATTCAACTAAAATTGCTGTTAAAAACTTTGCTAAATCAGTGGTCGGCAAACTCATTAGTCAACAGAGCCAAATATCAGCAGTACAACGATTGAAATTTCTTTTGAGAGCCCAATTTTTTAAACTTAAACTATATAGGTAGGTACATTGTTATTAACTTAATTAGGATACTCCTAAGCTGGCCTTTGCTAAAAACGTCCTCAGTCTGATTGAGGTATGTTCGCTGAGGTCGACCCCTTCCAACTCTCCCATCCACACTCATCTTGTATACTTGTTTCGTCTATCTCCTTTCCAAAAACCAACTTTTGTGCATGGGCCATGAAGTTTTAATTGCACTGTACGTGCGCGCCCGCACGTGGTATTTTGTGGAAGAGCCACACTCAAGGGGCCAAAGAGCCACATGTGGCTTGCGAGCCGCGGTTTGCCAACCACTGTGCTAAGTGATTTTTCAATTGTACCACAATTGTTGCTAAATCACGTCCCAGACTCCTGGGCATCAGCAGCTGCTTGCAAGAACTTTAAAGACTTTTTAATTTTTTTGCAAAATAATTCTTAAATTGTCCTTGTGGCCCTGGAGTTATCTTTTCCTACCTGACAAAGAAACAGTACATTAACAACACAAAATCCTATTGTCAGAACAAGGGTGCTAGGTTGAAGAACCAAGATTCTGCAAAATATCTCATAATTGCACGTCAGTGACATTATCTTTAAAGCAAAAGGCAGAAATGAGACATCTTGCGACGTTGTTGTTGTTGAAGCTATCATTGTTTTGCACTTGACTAGCCATATTTTTCTATTCTCTCATGCAAGGTGTACTCTCAAGCATTTCTCCTGGAACTTGGTTTACAGTCAGGTCTTTACAACATGACTCACATACTTTCTTAATCTTTGACTATAAGCTACATGACAAACAAAGCAATAAAAACATTTAATTAAAACCTATACCTATATCTTACTTGAGAATTAAATTATTCCATTCCAGGTGCCAAAAATACTAGGGGCATTAAAATCACAAGGGGCTCGGCTACACAATGAAGCCGGGGGTGGGGAACAAACAAAAATAAAACTAAATAAAATTTAATGTGGTCTGTGTTAAGATGTAACAAAACAATGTATTTCAAACTAACCATCTGTCAATGGACGAATATCAAGGTATTTTTCCACAAGGAACTTGGCTACCCCCATGTGTCCTGAACACACTATGATCCACATAGATGAAGGTAAAGACTTCACTGACCTCTATGGGTGGTATCAGCCCCTCTTCCCATACTAGCTGGTCTCCTGGGCAAGGAGGGGTGCAGGCTGCCAGGGTCCAGAAACGTGCTTCAGTAGGCAGAGCGATACTCCCTGGAATGGGGCCTGCAGAGCACCTGGCGGGGACCCTCCCCGCACCGCTAGGACAGGATCCTCACCTCAGCCACCCGAGGGCGGGTGCAGGTTCCTCCGTGGGGATGCCCTCTCAAGGCCTGTTTCCTCCACCACGGCCTTGTCTCCCTTTCATTGCTTAAGCAGGTGTGAGCCCCCTTGGCTGCTGCAATGGCGGCCGGGGAGCAGCGGGTTGAGGGAAGCTGGGGAGCCCCATGAAGGTTTGGTTGTGGCCACCAGCGCCCATCTGGCTGTCCCTTCTGGCTCCCTTCTGGCCCTTCTTTTCAGAACTGGCCGCTGCCCCATCGGGATGTACCCAGCTTCTTCGTGCTCCCCAGCATCACTGCCATCCAGATTCTGCAAAAACTCCCGGGCAACACTGCCATCTCCATCCTAAGGGCCAGATTCCTGATCCAAGGTGCTCTGTTCTTGAGTGGGACGCCTGGCTGCTTCTTCCGGACAGGAATTGGGGGCAGAGAGCAGACCGTCTATGCAGCTGGGAGTCGCCCAGACTAGAGAGGGGTGACCTTTCCATGGATGTGCATGTGAGGAGTTTAGGGGTTATTTGAGGCCATAGGGAAGGATTGGGCCCCTAGAAAGTGGGCGGGGCTCCCTCGGGCCATTCCCCATCTCACCACGCACCAGACAGGTCTGAGCCGTCAGTGAGGATGTCCCCAGTGCGTGAATTCCACCTCTTCCAGGAAAAGTGGACTGGGATTCCCTCCCTTCCTCACCCTGCGAGCCTCTGGCCGAGCCATTGGCCTCGGGCTCCTCGGGAAAGGTCGGCCTCCGAGAAGATTCTGGTTCAAAGGCCCGATGGTCGGAGGAGCTGGGGCAGCTGCCAAGGATCGCTGCGGATTGTTGGGTCCGTGTGGCCGTGGCGGGGAGGAGGGAGGGGGGAGGGCCAGCCGGGTGAAACGGAGGCTGCTGGTACTTCCCGCAAAGGGGAGAGCCGCGATGCTTCAGCACCGAGGTCTGGACAGCGCCCTCCGAGCTGGGTCTGTGAGGCAAGATGGGAGAGTCGCTGGGGCCCGTCCTCTGTAGGAGCTCGGAGCTCAGGTCGCAGCTCGGCCCTGGTGTGCTGACCGACAGAGACAGAGGGGAGACGATGGAAGATGGTGGACAAATGATGACCCTGACAGAGCCATCCTGGAGTAGCATGCCAGCTGGACCCCTCCTAGGCGCCAGGCCTTCCCCTCACTGCTTAAGTGCAATATGGTGTTAAGAGGGAAGTTTCTCCTAAGGATTTAAGACAATAAATATCAAACATCTAAAGTGAGTTTTGAGGCAGACCACCATACAGAATTGGCAAAAAAAAAGAAAAAAAAGAAGTGGCTGAGCAACTCTTAGTGATTGTTAAAACCCTTTCCCTCATATTGAGAGCATCAAAGAGAATGAAGAGGATTTCTAAACTTTTGGGAAGAGCACCACAGAGGAAAGGAGGTTGCTTGCCCCATAGTTCAAACCTAGTAAGAGAGGCTCCAACAGGGCACCTGGGGAGCTTGATATGTGTCCCCTGGAGTTTGGGGATCAGTGGCCTGAGGTATATTTTTACTGAACAAACAAACCCAAGGGTCAGGAGATAGCCTGACTAGCTGTTCATGGGTAAGTTGAGAGAAGGTGTATGCATACCTTTGGGGTGCAAATTTGGGGGTAGATGTTGCATGAATTCTTTCCATGGCTTAGACATGATCTGTGTGCACGGGGTCCTCTTAGGCGCTATCCATAGGGCTGCCTGAAGGGCTAATCAGATCTACTAGAAGATAATCCTAGATGTTGATTAAATAAAAACAACCAGCTGAAATAAAAATATATACCAGGGCTAAGTGAAATTTAGGAGAGGACGCTCAGCACCGAGTCTTCCAAAATTCCAGAAAAGTCCCAGAGAGAGCAGGGTCCCTGGTGATGACACCCCTGACCACATAGACTTTCCTGTGCCTTTGTGTGTCATCTCTCCTGCTCTGACTCTGAAGGGATCAGAGACACAGCCAGCTGTGGGGGAGGGAGGAGTGCAAGACCAGAGGAAAAGGAGTCCCAACTTTACTCCCAGAGACTTGACTGTTACACAGGATCCATGTTGTAACCGCAGCCTTGGGAGCCTTTCTTACCACAAAGTGACCAGAAAAGTCGTGGAATTGTCCCTTACACTCTTCACCTCCCCTACCGCCTCATCCATGAGAAGGCAAGTTAGCAATCTGAATATATTGTAAGGGAAGATAGGAAACAAGGTCACTTTATGATCCTTGTGCGTGTTTAGAATGCCCTCTGAAACAAACACTGGTCCCCACTTGCTTCCAATCCACATTCCTTGGAGATGAAATGCAGTTGGTTTGGCATCTGTCAGGAGAGCATCTCTCTGGCCAGAGAATCAGGTCATGTCCCAGGGCCCACCTGGATGGAGCTAGGAAAGCACCCTCAATGGGAGGACAATGGGCCAACAAAATACAGTAAATACAGTGTCTGTGGCGAGGCTCTGCTAGCGTTAAATTCTGCCTTCCTTAAGATAAAGCAATACAACCAGTGTGGAGCAGGAAAGCACAAAAGATTAACAGAACAGAATAATCTGTAGGAATTTAAAAATGTTTGAAGTATATCTGATGTATTGCTGCAGGTGGAATAAACCTTTGACATTAAGTGTAAGGCAATTTCCCCATTTTTTAATTTCTCCTCATCCCTACTTTTTGTTTCTAATAAGTGATACTTTGCCCACAAGAAATACTCTAGCTACAGTTTTTCTAAAAACGCATGTTGATTTTGTTTTCTCATTGTTGGGAGAATAAGTGCTTATTTATCTGAAATAAATGAGGTGAGTGTTAAAACTATGACTGAAATCTGCTTTTATACTAAAAGGAAATTTTAAGGGTAAAATTATCTGATTAGTATAGACCATATAAAATTTGACTTATGAATATATGAAAAGAGAATTTTACCAAATTGCTTAGGAAATTTGAAGGAAATCATTAAAACTTTAAAATTAATAAAGTTTGCATAGAACTAATTTTTAGGCTATAATATCTACAAAATTTTTTCCTTTTTAAAAATCATTAATTTATTTTTATCTTTATTGTTGAGAGTATTACAGATGCCCCCCATTTCCTCCCATTACCCTCCTCCACCAGCTCCCACCTCACCACAGGCCTTCACCACCCTATCACCTGTGACCACGGATTACGCATATATGTTTTTTGGTTATTCTCTGCCTCCCCCTTCCCCACTTCCCTCTGAAATTCATCCGTCTGTGCCGTGCTTCCAGACCTATTTTAGACCTATTTTGTTCATTGGTTTATTTTGTTCATTAGATTCCACATATAAATGAGATCATGTGATACTTGTTTTTCTCTGACTGGCTTATTTCAGTTAGCATAATACTCTCCAGGTCCCTCCATGCTGTCTCAAAGGGTAAAAATGTCATTCCTTTTTACTGCTGCATAATATTCCATGCTGTAAATGTGCCACAACTTTTTTATCCACTCAGCTACTGATGGGCATTTGGGCTGTTTTCAAATCTTAGCTATTGTAAATTGTGCTGCTATGAGCATAGGGCTGCATATATTTTTTTCTGATTGGTGTTTTGGGATTCTTAGGATATATTCCTAGAAATGGGATGACTGGGTCAAATGGCAGTTCCACTTTTAATTCTTTGAGGAAATTCCCATACTGTCTTCCACAGTGGCCGCACCAATTTGCATTCCCACCAGCAGTGCACTAGTTCCCTGTTCTCCACATCCTCACCAGCACTTGTTGCTTGTTGATTTATTGATGGTAGCCATTCTGGTAGTTTGTGAGATACCTCATTGTCGTTTCAGTTTGCATCCCTCTGATGACCAGTGACTTCGAGCACATTTTCATATGTGTCTTGGCCATTTGTATGTCCTCTTTGGAGAAGTGTCTAAGTCCTTTACCCACTTCTAAATTGGATTGTCTTCCTTTTGTTGGGTTGTATGAGTTCTTTTTATAGGCTGCTCCCCCCCCCCCAAATGTATACACACTTTAACAGCGGATAACTCGCTTAACTTTCACTCTTTTCAGGTTTAACTGATTTAAAATAATGGGTGAAGCCAGACAAATCTTTGAACAAAGAAAATTTGTCCTAAAGTGCTATTAAGCTTCTTCTTCTTCTTCTTCTTCTTTTTTTTTTTTGTCCAACTTAGGGCAGAGGAAGCACAGCAGGCTGCACCCGTTCCCAAAGGCTTTATTGGTAAATCTGCTTTAGAAGAGATGGATCCTTTTGCTTCCAGGTCAATGGAATGAAGAGCTGTGTCCCGGGACACATCGAGTGGAGCCAAGGGGACTGCTGCTTTGTCCACCTCTTGTTCATCGATCCAGTCAAAAGCACACGACTTGTAGTCGACCAGTTCTTCAGGCTTAAACCACAGGCTGACATGGGGATACATAAAAGATAACGTTTAGGGGCGGGCGGCGGCGGGCGGGCGTCCGGGCGTCCGGGCGTCCGCGGGTCCCCGGGCCCATTCGAGGTCTGAATGCCACCGGAAGCTCCGGCGTCCTCCTCTCCCGCCCGACGTGGCGGCGTTGCGCCCGGCCCTGCGGGTGCAGGTCGGCGGGAGGAGGCATCCTCGCGAGGGGATCCCATTGACGCGCGCGCGATGCTTTCCCTCAGCCGCCGGGGAAGCAGCGGTCCCAGCCGAGGCCACCTGCCCACACGGTCCTGCGTGACCCTCCCGCTTGCTTGCAAGCGCTGGGATGGCATGGACGACCCACCCGCCGCCGCCACCCCTTCTTCATCAATTAAAATGATTTTTATTTTAAAAAAAAAAAGATAAAGTGTATGGTACAAAACTGGCAACAACTGATGAATCAAGGACACACAAATACAGCACAAAATGATTTTTAATGTTTGAGATTCCATTGCTTCGCATTATCAGCAGTGCCTGGACCAGAACGATCATTAGTTTAGTTTGAAAACAGGCATTGACAAAAAAATTATTCATTTCTATAGATTCTTTTAAATTTTGAAAAAAAAATTGTATGTTAACAAACACTGACTTTATAATCATTGAAAGTGTGCATGCATTTTGCGGGGACATCCTGTATATTTTGGAAATTAGCCCCTCATCTGCTGTATCATTGGAAAATACATTCTCCCATACAGCTGGTCCCCTTTCCATTTTGAAGATGGTTTCGTTTGCTGTGCAGAAGCCTTCAGTTTCGATGGGGTCCCATTTGCTTACTTTCCCCGTTGTTTCTCTTGCCCTGGGGCCTCGCACTGTATCAGTGCAAATTCTGCCGCATGAAATGGCGAAGATTTTGCTGCCTATGTTTTCCTCTAAGATTTTTTTATGGTTCCACCACTTAAAATTAAGTCTTTTTTTCCATTTTGAGTTTATTCTTGTGTATGGTGTAAGTAGGTAGTCTACTTTCATTTTTTTTGCATGTACCTGTCCAATTTCCCCAATACCATTTGAAGAGATTGTCTTGACTCCATTGTATGCTCTTGCCTCCTTTGTCAAACACACACACACACACACACACACACACACACACACACACACACACACACAATGTTTTTATTGATTTCTGAGAGAGGAAGGGAGAGGGAGAAACATCAAAGAGAGAGAGAGTCATCAATTGACTGCCTCCTGCATGCCCCCTACTGGGGATTGAGGCTGCATCTGGGCATGTGCCCTGACTGGGATCAAACGGGCAAACTGATGCTCCGGACAAACTGAGCCACACCGGCCAGGCTCCTTTGTCAAATATTGAGCTTGGGTGAATTTCTGGGTTCTCTGTTCTATTCCATTGACCTATATTTTCAAAATGTAACAGAACTAGTTGTTAAAGTGTGTATATTTTTGGGGAAACCCTATATTTATATGAGATACTAAGATAGTCAAATTCGTAGAGACATAATGTAGAATTGCAATTTCCAGGGGACAAGGAGAGGGAGGAACAGGGAGTTTTTGTTTAATGGGTATTCATTTCAACTTAGAAAGTTGAAAAGAATTTTGGTTGTGGGCGGAGGTTATGGTTGTACAACAGCATGAATGTACTTAACACTGAACTGTACACTTAAAATGATTAAGATGGTACATTTTATGATATGTGCATTTTATCTTATGTGCAATTTTTAAAACAAAAAAATCAACCCATATAATCAAGCACATTAAGAGGATAAGAAAAACCATATGGTCATCTCAATAGCTGCAAAAGTATGTGTTTAATGAAATGCAACACCTGTTCATGACAGCAAACAACACTTTGAGAGGAATTTCATTGAACTTATAGAGACTATCTATTTAAAAATCACTTACACCTCATGACATACCTAATGGTAAAATGTTTAGGGTTTTTCCTTAGATTCTGGTAAAAAGGCAAGGATGTCCATAATCCCTACGTATAGAGGTCCTACTCAGTACAATAAAGTAAAAAAAAAAAGTAAATGGTATAAAGATTAGAAGGAATGGAGTAAAAATATTTGATCACAGATGACATATTTTATACATACAAAGTTTAAAATAAACAAATTATTATAATTAACGAGTTGAGAAAAGTCACTGGATATAAGGTCAGTTTAAATCTATTATATGAAATATATATATATATATACATATATATGTAGTATATATGTAATATATATGTATAGTATATACTATGCATATTATAAATTTAATATGTTATTATATTACATATACTATACTATAATAACATGTATTATTTATATATATTTAATATATAGGGCAAAAGTAGGCTTACAGTTGGGAGTATACAAAACAGTTTATTCCCCTGGTTGGTGTGCTCAGTGGCTCAGGCACTAAAGGGTTGCAGGTTTGATTCCTAGTCAAGGACACATAACTGGGTTGCAGATTTGACCCACAACACTACTTGGAGTGTGTGCGGGAGGCAACTACTTGATTTATTTCTCTCACATTGATGTTTCTCTTTTTCTCTCTCCCTCTCCCTCTCTCTAAAAATTAATGGGAAAAATATCCTTGGGTGATATTTACAAATAAACAAACAAACAAAACAAACAAAAACCCCTAAATTATTTTTGTATTATTATTTATTAACTATGGCAACATTTTCTATATGAACCATAGCTTTACTTTTGCCCACCGCTGCATATTATGAAAATCAGAAAATGAAATTAAGATAATATTATTTATAACATCTAAATATTAAATACATAGAACTCACTTAACAAAAATGTTCAAGACTTCTACACTGGAAAAATACCAAAACTGCTAAAGTTCTAAGATGTATATAAATGAAAGGTATAGCATGTTCATAGTTTGGATGTCTCAATGTTGCTATATATTTAAGGTAATGCCCATGAATATCCCAACTTCTTTGTGTAGAGAAATTGGGAAAAAAAACCCAACACTAAACAATGTGCATAAAAATGCGAAGGACTTAGAATTGCAGTGACAATTTTGAACAAGAACAAAATTAGAAGATGTACCACCAGATGCCAAAACTTACATCTGTTTCCACTAAGAACCTTTGGCGCTGAATAGAACAATAAAACAGAACAGGTAATCCAGAAACAGACCCTCGCATATTATGATCACCTGACTTTTTATAAAGGGGGAGAGGAGAAGATGGTTTTTTCATTAAATAATGTTGATTAAATTGTATCTTTGAATGGAAAATATTAATTTTAACCTCTATCCCACACCACACATAAAAATTAATTTTAGAATAGATTGTAGACCTAAAAGTAAAAACAATAAATATGCAGAAATGTAGCAAAATATCTTCATGATTTTGGGTTAGACAAATATTTCTTAAACTGGGCATAAAAGCACCAATCATAAATAACAGATTGATGAATTACTCTTCATTAATATTAAAGACCTCTTTTTATTAATGGACATCATTTAGAGAGATAAAAGGCAAGATGCAGATGGGGAGATATTTGCAATACAAATATCCAATAATACCTTACATATAGAATTTTAAAGAAAACTATAAATAAAAGAATTCCTAATAAAAATGTGGACAAAAGTTTTGAACATGCATTTCTCAAAAGAGGATATTAAAAAGCCAATAAACACCTAAAAGGGGATTCAACATTATTAGCCACCAAGGAAATGGAAATTATATCTATAATGAGATACCATTACACACTAGAATCAGGCGTTGGAGCTTTACCACTCCAGTGAAACTACTCTAGTAAAGGTGGCCGATATCATCTCCATCCCTAACCCAATGGACACTTTTCAGTTCTTATGTCATTTGAACCTGCTGACCATGCTCCTCTTTTTTAACAATCTTCACCCAAGGATATGTTTTCATTGATTTCTAGAGAGAGAGAGAAACATGGATGTGAGAGAGAAACATCAATCAGTTACTTCTTGTATGCACTCTGACTGGGGACTAAACCTGCAACCTAGGTATGTGCCCTGACCGGGAATCAAACCTGCACACTTTTGTCTATGGGATGCTTAAACCAACTGAGCCACCTGGCCAGGGCATTGCTCCTCTTCCTGAAATGCTTGGTTCTAAAACAGGGATAGGAGACAGGGTCTCGGTGTGGTTTTAGGAGATAGAAAGAAGCAGCCAATAGAGTTGACATCATAACATCAATTGTTTGACAGCAGGTGGTTTTATAAATATACTAGAGGCCCCGTGCACAAAAATTTGTGCACTGGGGGGGGGGTAGGGGGGTCCCTCAGGCCGGCCTGTGCCCTCTTGAAGTCTGGGACCCCTCGGGAGATAACAACCTGCTGGCTTAGGCCTGCTCCCGGGTGGCAGAGGGCAGGCCCAATCCCTAGGTGCAGCCCCTGGTCGGGCTCAGAGCAGGGCTGATTGGGGAGTTGGGGCGCCGCCCCCTGTCATGCACAGAGCAGGGCGGATTGGGAGGTTGTGATGTCACCCTCAGTCACGCTCAGGGTAGGGCCGATTGGGGGGTTGGGGCACCGCCCCCTGTCACACTCAAGGCAGGGTCGATGGGGAGGTTGCGGCGCCAGCCCCTTTCACGCACAGAGCAGGGCCAATCAGGGGGTTGGGGCTCCGTACCCTGTCATGCACAGAGCAGGGCCCATCAGGGGGTTGGGGAGCTCCCCCCTGTCATGCACATAGTAGGGCCCATCAGGGGGTTGAGGAGCTCCCCCCTGTCACTCACAGAGTAGGGCCCATAGGGGAGTTGTGGCACCGCCCACTGTCACACACAGAGCAGGGTGGATCAGCGGGTTGGGGCACCGTCACTGTCACACTCAGGGCAGGGCTGATGGGGAGGTTATGGCTCTACCCCATCACACACAGAGCAAGGCCCGTTGGGAGGGGGGGCAGGGGGGGTTGGGGCACCGCTCTCTATCACCCACAGAGCAGGGCCAATCAGGGTGTTGGGGTGCCGCCACTCTCACACTCAGGGCAGGGCCGATGGGGAGGTTATGGCTCTACCCCATCACACACAGAGCAGGGCCCGTGGGGGGGTGGGTTGGGGTGCCGCACCCTGTCACACACAGAACATGGCCGATCAGGGGGTTTGGGCGCTGCCCCCTGTCATGCTGATCCCAGTGCTGGGAGGCATATTACCCTTTTACTATATAGCATAGAGGCCTGGTGCATGGGAGGGGGCTGGCTGGTTTGCCCTGAAGGGTGTCCTGGATCAGGGTGGGGGTCCCCACTGGGGTGCCTGGCCAGCCTGGGTGAGGGGATGATGGCTGTTTGCAGCTGGTAACACACCCTTCAGGGTGGGGGTCCCCACTGGGGTGCCTGGCCAGTCTGGGTGAGGGGCTGAGGGCCATTATCAGGCTGTCGGGTGACTGAAGCTCCCAACCGCTCCTTTTTTTCTTTTTTCTTTTTTATTCTGGGCCAGCTTTAGCTGTGGCTCCAGCTCTGCGGCCTCTGCTGCTGGGAAAGCGGAAACCCTCGGGCCCAGACTTGTTTGTGTTCTACAATCGAAACTCTGTATCAACTCCAGCTCTGAGATCCTGGCTCGCTGAAAGCAGGTTTCTGGAGTTTTTTTAGCTGCTATATGTTACTATGTTTCAAACTGCCCGCTCAGAGGCCTGCAGCGGCAGGCGGGGAACGTTGGAGTCCTCCGTCACTGAAGCAAGCAAGCCTCATGTTCAGTTTAAGCTGCCTGGTTGCCGGCCGCCATCTTGGCTGTCAGTTAATTTGCATATCTCGCTGATTAGCCAATGGGAAGGGTAGCGGTCGTATGCCAATTACCATGTTTCTCTTTTATTAGTGTAGACTAGAGACCCGTTGCACAAAAATTTGTGCACTCGTTGGGGAGGGGGTCCCCTCAGCCCGGCCTGTGCCCTTTTGCAGTCTGGGACCCCTCAGGGGATGACCACCTGCTGGGTTAGGCCCGCTCCCCGGGGGATTGGGCCTAAGCTGGCAGTCAGACATCCCTCTGGCAGCCTGAGAGCCCTCGGGGGATGTCCACTTGCCAGCGGGGAGCAGACCTAAACTGTAGTCAGACATCCTTAGCACTGCTGAGGAGGCAGGAGAGGCTCCCACCGCTGTACTGGCAGCCGTCAGCCTGGCTTGTGGCTGAGCAGAGCTCCCCCATGTGGGAGCTCACTGACCACCAGAGGGCAGCTCCTGCATTGAGCGTCTGCCCCCTGGTGGTCAGTGTGTGTCATAGTGACCACTCATTCCCAGTCATTCTGCTGTTAGGGTCAGTTTGCATATTACCCTTTTATTATATAGGATAGAGGCCTGGTGCATGGGCAGGGGCCGGCTGGTTTGCCCTGAAGGGTGTCCCAGATCAGGGTAGGGGGTCCCGCTTGGGTCCCTGGCCAGCCTGGGTGAGGGGGCTGATGGCTCTTTGCTGCTGGTCACACCCCCTTCAGGGTGGGGGTCCCCACTGGGGTGCCTGGCCAATCTGGGTGAGGGGCTGAGGGCTGTTTTTAGGCTGGCTGGTGACTGAAGCTCCCAGCCTCTTTTTTATTCTGGGATTTATTTACCTTTTATAATTGAAACTTTGTTGCCATCACTGGAGCTGAGAGCCGGCTCCTGCTTGCTTCAGCTCCGAGGCCATGGCCTGCTGAAAGCAGGTATCTGAGGTTTGTTTAGCTTCTATAATTGAAACTTTGTTGCTTTCGGAGCTCAGAACTGGGCCGCGGCAGGCAGGGAACCTTGGCTTCCTCCATCACTGGAGCAAGCAAGCCTCCTGCTCGCTTCAGCTGCATGGCTGCTGGCCGCCATTTTGGTTGGGTTAATTTGCATATCGTGTTGATTAGCCAATGGGAAGCATAGCGAAGGTACGGTCAATTACCATATTTGTCTATTATTAGATAGGACTAGAGGCTCAGTGCATGGATTTTTGCACCAGTGGGGTCTTTCGGCCTGGCCTGCACCCTCTCACAATCCAGGATCCATCAGGGGATGTCAGAGAGCCAGTTTCAGCCAGATCCCTGCAGGCCAGGCCGAGGGACCCCCACTGGTGCATGAACCCATGCACCAGGCATCTAATATGCATATAAGATCTTTGGTTAATCTCTTCTCACTCTCCCCCTCCCCCCTTCCCTCTGAGATTCATGAGTCTGTTCCATGTTTCTATGCCTGTGTATTGAGCGTCTGCCCCCTGGTGGTCAGTGTGCATCATAGCTACCGAATGGTTGAATGGTGGCTTAGGCTTTCATATATATACTAAAGGCCTGCTGCACGAAGAGATTTGTGCAATAGGCCTTCCTTCCCCTGGCTGCCGGCACTGGTTTTCCTCTGGCACCCAGGACCCAGGCCTTTGCTCCAACTGCAGTGGAGAAGCCAAGCCTGGAGGCTTCTCTGCTCTGGCTGCAGCAGCGAAGGTAAGCCTCTTCAGTCTTCAGTCGTCTTCAATCTTCGCTTGGGTGGAGCCTTCAGTCTTCACTCCGCACCTGCATATGCAAATTAACCACCATCTTTGTTGGGTTAATTTGCATACTCATCCTGATTGGCTGGTGGGCATAGCGGAGTGACACCAATTTGCATGTTTCTTTTATTAGTATAGATTAGAGGCCCAGTGCATGAAATTCATGCATGGAGGGTGGGTTCCCTCAGCCCAGCCTATACCCACTCCAATCAGGAACTCCTTGGGGGATGTCTGACTGTCGGTTTAGGCCCAATTGGGATCGGGCCTAAACCAGCGGTCAGACACCCCTCTCACAATCTGGGACCGCTGGCTCCTAACCACTCACCTGCCTGCCTGATGCCCTTAACCCCTCTGCCTGCCTGCCTGATCGTCCCTAACCTTTCTGCCTGCCTGCCTGATTGCCCCTAACTGCCTTTGCCTGCCTTCCTGATCACCCCTAACTACCCTCCCCTGCTGTCCTGATCTCGCCCCCAACTGCCCTCTCCTGCCAGCCTGGTTGCCCCCAACTGTCCTTACCTGCTGGCCTGATCGTGCCCTAACAACCTCTGCCTGCCTGTTTACCCCTAACTGCCCTCCCTTGCTGATCTGATCTAGCCCCCAACTGCCCTTCCCTGCCGGACTGATCACCCTTAACTGCTTCTGCCTGGCTGATCACTCCTAACTGCCCTCCCCTGCTGTCCTGATCTCGCCCCCAACTGCCCTCTTCTGCCAGACAATTTGGTTCTGGTCAGTTTCTATGCCAGTCAGAGTCATAAGCTCCGCCACCTAGGCAGCCATTGACTTCTCACAGTTGACCCAGATTTGGTTCTGATTGGTCAGTTTCTATGCCAGTCAGCATCAAAAGCTCCGCCTCCTAGGCAGGCATTGGCTGCTCATAGTTCACCCAGATTTGGTTCTGATTGGTCAGTTTCTATGCCAGTCAGTGACTCTGGGCCTATCAATGGGGCCTGATCAGAAAGGGGCCTGATCAGCAGCCCCAGTGGAGGCCTGGAGAGAAATGGAGGTGTTGGCTAGGCTGGGAAAGGAAGAGAGGCAAGTTCTGATCAACGGCTGCCACAGAGGCTACGGATCAGATGCTGCCCCCCTCTCTCTCTGCAGGCCTCTCTCCAGGCCTGATCTGCAGCCCCCTAGGCAGTCAGGCAACCCAGCACTGACTTCTGGTCTGGTCAAGCCTTGGGTCATTATGACCCTGGCTCTTTATTAGGTTTTTAACTTTTCAATTACAATTGACATTCAATATTATATTAGTTTCATGTATACAGCACAGTGGTTATACTTTTATATAACTTGTGAGTGGTCCCATTAATAAGTCTAGTTATCCAACTGACACCACCCATAGTTATTACAATTTAATATAGACCATATTTCCTGTCTGTACTATACATTCCATGACTATTTTATAATGACAGCAGAGGTTTTAAGGGTAGTATTTCAAGATCTAATCCTCAGACTTTCCTATCAGAGAGCGGTATGTTATATCCAAAGAAAGTAAGTCTCCTGGTAATAGTTAATAGATTTCACTATTAAAATTTAACTGGAAATGGTCATTTTAACTGCAATGTCAAATTATTTATAATGGGAGATAGCTCATATAATTTATCCACTATCCCCTTCCCAATATTAAATACTAGAAGCCCAGTACATGAAATTCATGTGTGTGTGTGTGTGTGTGTGGGGGGGGGGGGGTTCCTCAGCCTGGCCTGCACCCTCTCCAATCCTGGACCCCTTGGGGGATGTCCGACTATGGGATTGGGCCTAAACCAACAGTCAGACATCCCTCTTGCAATCCGGGACCACTGGCTCCTAACCACTCACCTGCCTGCCTGCCTTGTCACCCCTAACCACTCTGCCTGCCTGCTTGATCATCCCTAACTGCCTCTGCTTGCTGGCCTGATCACCCCTAACTGCCCTCCCCTGCTGGCCTGATCACCCCAACCACTTTCCCCTGCTGGCCTGATTGCCTCTCACTGCCTCTGCCTTGGCCCCTGCCACTGTGGCTTTGTCCAGAAGGAGGACCAGATGACCGGAAGATGTCTGGTTGACCCGGTCTAATTAGCATATTACCCTTTTATTAGTATAGATTATTAGTATAGATGTACTTGTCCATTGTACACATTGTAAGAGGGACATCTGACTTTCTTTCCTTCAGTATTCACTGAAGCATAGCTCATCATGCCTTGTTCTCTCTGGGTATCAGGCCCATGATCTGTTAGAGCAGTGGTTCTCAACCTTTCTAATGCCACGACCCTTTAATACAGTTCCTCATGTTGTGGTGACCCCCAATTTCATTCTTACAAATTGAACATAATGAAAGCATAGTGATTAATCACAAAAACAATATGTAATTATATATCTGTTTTCCGATGGCCTTAGGCGACCCCTGTGAAAGGGTCATTCGACCCCTAAAGGGGTCACGACCCACAGGTTGAGAACCGCTGTGTTAGAGCCTTCTGGTATCAGGTCCACAACTTCTGGTTTCCCAGGACTCTCTTAGTATTCCTAGCCTTCAATGTGGACTTGGGAGTCCTGGTCTATTTCCTCTCTCTATACTCCAATGTTCTGTGAGGCTATACACAGAACTTAATACTATTATGACCTTTATTTTGGCACCATGTTAAAAGTGGAACTTCTTTCTGAGGCTTGTGGTCTTCTTCTCCACAGCATAGACACAAGTCTAGATATTCTTGAATATGTTTTCCATCTATATAAAATTTCTATTACCTCCTCCAAATGAAACACAGAGGGTTGGGGGAGTGAAGTGCTGTGTAACTTTGGAATCTAGCCAGCATCAAAACCAATTCCCACATTCTTAGATCCATGACCAGACCTCCCCACACCAATGTACATCCAGCATCCAGGGTGATTCCTAGCAGATATCAGGTGTCTGATGAATTAGCTTCATAAGAAAAATAGGTTTTTCCTGTTTATATAAATATTACATGCTCATTGGAAAGAAAAACAAAAAAAATATAGAAAAATGCAGAAAAGTTAAACAAAAAACACCTGATACTCCACCAACTCTGAAACAGCCATCAAGTTTTGGAGACCATCCCTTCATTCATGGATCTCAAAAGTTCACACAAATACATAATTTCACATAGAATTTTGTACCATACATGTTGCACTTTCATTTCTCTTTTCCCCCAGTCTTTTTCCTTATTTATAACCTACTTCTCCTCTTCTCCACCTCCCTTCAAGTTAACCAATGTTAACTGTCTGGTGTAGAGTCTTCCACACCTGTTTCCATGTTCATCTAATCACATACACACAGGAATACAGAAATGGGTGTAATTATTTAACAAAAATGAAATATTACACATATAAATATCTGTTAAGAAAGCAGTTACTTACCAAAAATTATGCAAATGCCTTGGAATTATTGTAGATATAACTCATTTTAAAACATTACTCTTACGCTATGCTATTTCACACATCAGGATATATCACAATTCATCCAACCATTCTCCTATTAGTAGCCATTCATTTTGTCTTTATGTGTATTCTTATGCATTAATGCTGTTATTTCTGTGGGACAGACTTCTGGGTCAAAGCTTTTTATTTTTAATCTTTTGGTAAGAGTACATGGTTTCCCAAACCCCACTCAAAAAAGATCTTTTAAATTTTCCAACTCCATGAAGTGAAAGTAGTATCTCAGAGAATGTTGTAATTTGCATTTCCTGTTTACTATTTAGGTTCATAATATTTTAATAGGTTAATGGACATTTGGAGTTGATCTTCTATCAGTAGCCCTCCAGTCCAGAAGGGTTAAAGACTTCAATGTAAAAAATAAAATTATCAGAATCTTAGAAACAAATTTAGGAGACTATGTATAACCTAAGAATTAAGGAGATCCTTTAACTGAAATAGTATATAAAGAAAAAAAGGAAAAATGAAAAAATATATCTTACTATAAAAATAAAAATATGGTGACTTCTATTATATAAAAATATAAAGACAAATGCTAGATTAAGAAAAACATCTGCAACACAGATGACAAAAGATGAATATCTAAAATATATAAAAGAGCACTTCCAGATTTATTAAACAAACCAATAGAAAAAAAAGGCAAAAGTATATAGGCAATTCATTAAAGATAACCTGTTACATGAATAAAGTATCAAACCTTGATAAAGGCTTTCATTTGTCCATTGCACTCAATTGTGAATTTCCTTATAAGATTTAATATGATTAAATGTTTTTTCCTCATTCATATGTTTATAGACTATTTTTTTCTGTGTGTATCTTCTGGTAAATTGATTCCTGAAAGTCTTCCCACTTTCATTATATATACAGATTATGATTTTTCTTATAGACAACTGGATGACTTATTATTCTTTATATTAACTGAGTTTTTCTCTGATGTACTCTTTGATGTACAGTAAGGCTGGAGCTACTCCTAAAGGTTTTTCCACATACATTACATTTATAGGGTTTTTCTCCAGTATGCATCCTTAGGTGTACAGTAAAGTCTGAGTTTGTTCTGAAGGCTTTTCCACATTCTTCACATTTATAGGGCTTCTCCCCAGTATGAATTCGCTGATGTAGAGTTAGCTGTGAGAGAGTAATACAACCTTTTCCACATTCTTTACATGTATAGGGCTTTTCTCCAGTATGTGTTCGCCAATGCACTGTAAGGTATGAACCCCTCCTGAAGGCTTTTCCACACACATCACATTTATAGGGTTTCTCTCCACTATGGATTTTCTGATGTTCTGTGACATGTATCATCTGGCTAAACGCTTTCCCACAGTCATTACATTTAAAAGGTTTCTCTCCAGTATGTGTTCTCTGATGGGTATTAAATCCTGAGTTACTTGTGAAAACCTTCCCACATTCATTACATTTATAGGGTTTTTCTCCAGTATGCCTTCTTTGGTGTACAGTAAGCTGTGATGTATTAGTAAAAGCTTTCTCACATTCATTACATTTATATGGTTTTTCTCCAGTATGGGTCCTTTGATGTATAATAAGGTATGACTTAGTCCTGAAGGATTTTCCACAATCACAGCATTTATAGGGTTTCACTCCAGTATGAATTTTCTGATGCTCCTTAAGATTTACCATTTTGGTGAATGCCCTTTCACAGTCAGTACATTTATACGGTTTCTCTCCTGTATGAATTCTCTGATGTACAGTTAAGTGTGATTTTATTCTGAACGATTCCCCACATTCATTACATAGATAAGGTTTCTCTTCAGTATGAATTCGTTGATGTATAATTAGAGATGAGGAACGCATGAAGGCCTTTCCACATTCACTACATTTATAAGGTTTCTCTCCTGTATGCATTCTGTGGTGTACTGTAAGGCATGAATAATTAATGAATGCTTTCCCACATTCATTACATTTATAAGGTTTTTCTCCCGTGTGAATTCTCTGATGTTCTGTGAAATTTGCTATACGATTAAATGCTTTTCCACATTCATTACATTCATAGGGTTTTTCTCCAGTATGAGTTCTTATATGTACAATAAGGCTTGAATTACTTCTATAGGCTTTTCCACATTCATTACATCTAAAGGGCTTCTCTCCAGTATGAACTCTCTGATGAACATTAAAAATTGTGGTATTCTTGAAGGATTTCCCACACTCATTGCATTTATATGGTTTCTCTTCAGTATGGGTCTTCAGATGTACACTAAGATATGACTTATTCCTGAAGGCTTTCCCACAATCATTACATTTGTAGGGTTTCTCTCCGTTGTGAGTTTCTTGATGTCGTGCAAGTTTTGACTTATCACTAAAAGCCTTCCCACATTCACTACATTTATAGGGCTTCTCTGCAGTTTGAATTCTCTGGTGCTGATTAAGGCGTGCACACTGGCTAAAAGATTTTCCACAGACATTACACTGATAAGGTTTCTCCTTAGTATGAATTCTCTGATGTACCATCAGTGATGAAGAAGCAATAAAGGCCTTTCCACATTCGTTACACTTATAGGGTTTTTCTCCAGTGTGAATTTTTTTATGTTGACTAAGATATGAAGGCTGACTAAACATTTTCCCACATTCATTACATTCATAAGGTTTTTCTTTAGTGTGAGTTCTTTGATGCTGAATGAGTAATGACCTATAACAAAAGGCCTTTTCACATGTACTGCATTTATAGGGTTTTTCTTTGTTATTATTTTTTCCCCTTAAAGTAAGTTCTGAAGCAGGCTTTATAGCATTGCTGCCTTCCGTATCCTTGCAATTTTTCTTCCCCAAATGGGTATCTGTATTCAAATCTAAATTCTCTGTGAAATTTTCCTCATGATTTTGGCATTTGCTGTGGAACTCTTCTGTGGTAACTCCTGGCTCTGGACAAAATATAGACCCAAATTTAATGCCTCTTTGGCCAGTGTGAATTTTCTTCTGTGTAACTATTTGGCTCTGACTCTCCTGACTATTTTGCAGTCTCAATATCCTGTCATTCCATTTCCATAATCCTCCCATTCTGGAGTGCCATAGACCATTCTCTGCAAGTTTCTCTACTCTGGTCTCCTGTGACAAATCTTCAAAGATATCCTCTGTTAGTATAGCATATTTGGTTGCTGGTTTGGTCTCCAACTCTGGGGAGGGGAAAAAGAAAAATCAAATGAGTCCATTTTCTACATTAGGGAGTTCTCACTGAACTGAATAAGAGGAAAACTTGGGCTGACACTGAATATGTTGTTTTTAACTGCTTGTAAATTGGCCTTGTTTTCTAGGAAGAAGGAGCTAAAGTTAAGGGAGGCTGGTTGAGCAATGAGCCAAATTAGTAAATTCAAGGAGTTTTCCTCTATTCAAAAAAGTCATTTATGGTAATGGTCCTAGAATATTTGAGAATAAGTCTCTCAAATATTTCTCTTTCATTTCCTTTAGAGTCAACTTCAATTTCTCTTTTTAAAAATCCTCACCCAAGGATATTCTTTCCATTGATTTCTAGAGAGTTGAAGGGAGGGAGGTGAGGGAGAGAGAGAGAGAAACATCAACTGGAGAGAGACACAATTGCATTTAAGGTAAGAAGCTTACTACAAAATCCCATATAGTTCAAAATAAAAGAAAAATATTGCACAATAACCTGAGGGCCAAAGACATAACAGTAGAAATGATCGAATATTTTGAACTCAATAATTATGAAGGTGCTATATAAAAAAAGGTGTGATACAGTCTTGGTAACCTTAAATATATTAAAAATGGCTGAAAATCAATGATATAAGAAAAAGTCAGTAAATTAAACCCTAAGAAGGTAAAAATAATGAAATGAGACATAATGAAACAAATTAAACACACAATAGAAATGATAAAAATTATTCTTTAAAAGCCAAATAAGATTGATAAACCCTTGCAAGACTGATTAAAAGATAGGAGACAAAAAATTAATCTCAGACATAAAAAGAGAGATCACTTCAGATCCACATAGACTTTTAAAAAATCAGCAGAGGGCAGTGTGCCATAAAATTTAAATGTTAGATTAGATAGATCAATAAACCTAATTTGTTGAAACAAAAAGAAATAGGAAATAGTTCTAAAATTACAAAAGGAATAGAAGCTGTAATTAAAGGCCTTGCACAATAAAAACTTCAGGTCAACATGGCTTTCCTGGTGAATTCTATGTACCATAAAATATTTAACTTTCCCTCTCTCTCAACTCTTTATTGTCACAATAAATTTATGGTCTTGCTTTATATTTTATTGAGAATATAGGTGCTATTAAAATAAAATGCCTCCATCTTCCCACTACCAGTTGACCTATGTCTTCTCCATCTTTCCTAGTGATACAACAGGGGAGGTGGCCTCTCTGTCTATTCCATTCTAGATTCCCTCCTTTTCCATTCTAGATTTTCATCCCCTTTTACCTTTTTAGACACTTTAGTAGCTTTAGCTCTCATGGGGTATCTCCAATGTCTACTTTTCATTCAATCTTTTAAAAAATATATACTATCTAATCCAGTGATGGTGAACCTATTGAGCTCGGCGTGTCAGCATTTTGAAAAACCCTAACTTAACTCTGGTGCCGTGTCACATATAGAAATTTTTTGATATTTGCAACCATAGTAAAACAAAGACTTATATTTTTTATATTTATTTTATATATTTAAATGCCACTTAACAAAGAAAAATCAACCAAAAAAATGACTTCGCATGTCATAGGTTCGCCATCACTGATCTAATCTAATAAAAGAGAAACATGCAAATTGACTGCACCTCCGCTATGCCCCCAGCCATGCCCACCAGCCAATCAGAGCATCTATATGCAAATTAAACCAACCAAGATGGCAGCCAGCAGCCACAGAGCTGGAGCAAGCAGGAGGCTTGGTTGCCCCGGTGATGGAGGAAGCCAAGCTTTCTGCCTGCCCTGGCTGGCTGTGGCCTCCACTCAAGGCAACAAAGTTTCAATTATAGAAGATAAATAAATCCCAGATATCTGCTTCCAGTCAGCCTCCACTGGGAGCTTGGGTGGTTGGAGGCTGTGGACAGCCTGAAAAGAGCCATCAGCCCCTCACCCAGGATGGCCAAACCCTCATGGGGTGAGGGTCCTCGCTGGGGGGCTTGGCCAGCCTGCAAACAGCCATCAGCCCCTCAACCAGACTGGCCAGGCACCCCAGCAGGACACCCCCCCACCCTGAAGGGGGTGTGGCCAGCCTGAAAATGGCCCTCAGCCCCTCACCCAGGCTGGCCAGGCACCCCAGTGGGGACCCCCACACTGAAGGGGCTGTGGCCAGCCTGCAAACAGCCATCAGCCCCTCACCCAGGCTGGTCAGGCACACCAGCAGGGACCCCCACCCTGAAGGGGGTGTGGCCAGCCTGAAAACGGCCCTAGGCCCCTCACCCAGGCTGGCCAGGCACCCCAGTGAGACCCTTACCCTGATCCGGGACACCCTTCAGGGCAAACCAGATGGCCCCCGCCCATGCACCAGGCCTCTATCCTATATAATAAAAGGGTAATATGCAAATTGATCCAAACAGCAGAATGACTGGGAATGACTGGTCACTATGACACACACTGACCACCAGGGGTCAGACGCTTAATGTAGGAGTTGCCCCCTGGTGGTCAGTGGGCTCTCACAGGGGGAGCTCTGCTCAGCCACAAGCCAGGCTGACGGCTGCTAGTACAGCGGTGGTGGTAGGAGCCTCTCCTGCCTCCTCAGCAGCACTAAGGATGTCCGACTGCAGCTTAGGTCTGCTCCCCGTTGGGAAGTGGACATCCCCCGAGGACTCTCAGGCTGCCAGAGGGATGTCTGACTGCCAGCTTAGGCCCAATCCCCTGGGGGAGCAGGCCTAAGCCAGCAGGTGGTCATCCCCTGAGGGATCCCAGACTGCGAGAGGGCACAGGCTGGGCTGAGGGACCCCCCTGAGGGCACAAATTTTTGTGCACTGGGCCTCTAGTTTAATATATAAAACAACATAAGTAACACATATGCAAGTATGGATGGCATCATAATAAAATGTTCAAATGAAATAGAACCCACTTATTTCTTATCATCTCCACTACTATCATCCTTAATCAAATTTACTATGATCTCTTGCCTAGAATATTTTTAACAATCTCTTAACTGATTACTTTATGCCCTTAAATTCAATTTCCATAAACAGGGTTATCCTTGATTAAAATCTTTCAATGCCTTCACACTCACTTTGATTAAAATCCATACTCCTTACCATCATCTGCAAACCCTTGAATAGGCAGTCTCCTGTGTCTTTAATCTTATTCTACACCAGTCTCCAGCTCATTTATGCTTCATCACAGCAGCTTCCTTTGGTTTCTAGAACACATTACATTATTTTCTCTATCAGGTTATTTGCCTGGAATGTTCCTCTTTTCCTCTTCCCCCGTCTGGCTTCTTTTGGTCCTTCAGGCTTCCGCTTAAATGTCACCTCCTCAGAAGCCTTCCTTGGCCACACTATAGGTGGCAGCCTCATTCCCCATCCTGGTTACTCTTTCATACCCCCCAGTTTATCTCACAGCTAAATGTTATTACTATCACTATTTAGCTTGTTTTTGTTCATTTACATGTTTATTATCTATTTCTCAAAAAGTAATCTTCATGAGGGCAGGGACCTGGTCCATCTTACTGCGGTACACTAGTACCTAACTGTGCATATATAGCTGACTCCATTTAAAAACTAATCCTTCTGAACCCTTAACCCCATTCTCTTTCCCCTTGGGAACACTATGAATGTGTACAGAGACTCCAGGTTAATTGTGAATTACCATTATTCCTTCCTCCACCATTAGTCCTTCCTCCTAGGAAAGGTACCCTCAATGTTATCTTGCCCTGGGGCCAGAGCCCCCACTATCTCGTCCTTTTGTTCTCCTATATCACCTTGCATTCCTTTTGGAGTACTAGGTCCATTTCTTCGGAAGGTGTAGAACAGGTGGTCTGGGGGTGAATGGGGCAAGGATCCATGTTGTCCTGCACCCACCTAGGACTGTGTTTCTGTAAGCTCTCTATTAAAACTCTTTAAACTGACAAGCTAGACTTGTCTGCTTTGTTCTTTGGCCTCTCAAATCCTTTGGAATTTGGGGGCTGATTTGCATACACAGTCTTTTCATGAAACACTAACCCAGTTCACAGTATACAAATGTTTAATAAACACTGATTATATAAATACTTTATTTTGACTCCCAACTGATTTTTTGTTTGTATTCTTAATTAGTTGAAAATCCAAATCTGAGAGATTGTCCACAATATCCAAGCTTGTTTGTATTCTCATTAAGAACCCCTAAAGTTTCAACAGGCTCATAGATGAAGAAAGTCAAATAATGACCAACTATGTTTAGCTTAAAATAAATCAGTGTTGATTCTCAAGAAAGCATTTTCAGAAAAATTAATAAATGAAAACCATATCAGATAATGATTAAACAAAGAAAAAATATAAATTTAATTGGAGACAATAGAACTGAAAGGAATATTTTATGTATGTTTGAATGAAGAATGAATAAAATAAATGAATCCAAGAATGTATGCATCCCTATGTTCATAGCAGCACAATTTACAATAGCTAAGATCTGGAAACAGTGCAACTGCCCATTAGCAGATGAGTGGATAAAAAAAGATGTGGTACATTTACACGATAGAATACTATGCAGCAGTAAAAAAGAAGGATCTCTTACCCTTTGAGAAAGCATGGAGGGACCTGGAGAGTATTATGCTAAGTGAAATAAGTCAGTCAGAGAAAGACAAGTATCACATGATCTCACTCATATGTGGCATCTAATGAACAAAATAAACTAATGAACAAAATAGATCCAGAGACACAGAAGCATGGAACAGACTGTGGTATCTCAGAGGGAAGGTAGGGGTGGGTGGCTGGGTGGGAAAAGATCAACCAAAGAACTTGTATGCATATATGCATAACCCATAGACCCAGACAATAGGGTGGTGAAAGCCTGGGGCAGAGGGTGGGCTAGAAGGGGTCAAGGGGGGGGGGGAGGGGAAAGGGGACATATGTAATACTTTCAACAATAAAAATTTAATT
This sequence comes from Myotis daubentonii, assembly GCF_963259705.1. Lineage (NCBI taxonomy): Eukaryota > Metazoa > Chordata > Mammalia > Chiroptera > Vespertilionidae > Myotis > Myotis daubentonii. Next base: position 6,093,046 of record NC_081855.1, read on the forward strand.
AAAAAATCATTAATCCAAGAAAGCAAAGTAGGATGGGACAGGAACCAAAAGTTGAGGACTAAGAGAGGGAAGAGGGGAAAAAGAGAAGGAAATGGAGAGAGGGGGAAGAAAGAGAGGGAGAAAGGTATAGGGACAGAGGAAGAGAAAGAATCTTTTCCTCTGAGATAGCTTTGAGAAAAGATACTCTCCAAAATATTTCAGATATTCTGACTCATCCATGGAATAAATCTCATCTTCCTGGTTCTTATGAACTCACCTGGATAGGGGGCTCTTGAAATTTCTCTCATTCCCACCCATGGTCCTTTTTTATCCTCCAAACGAGATATCATATCGGGTTTGGAAACTGTAAGCCCTGTTCAGAAAAAAAGGAATAGGATTTGATGATGCCTATGAGAAGAACTATCGCCAAATTCAGTCTCAGCTCTTAATCTCCTGTGCAGAGTGGCTACTGTAGAAAGTTCTAGAGATGTGCTGTCCAATAACAATTGCCAATAGTTTCATGTAGCTATTTAAATTTGAATTAGTTATAATTACATAAAATTTAAAATTTAGTTCTTCAATTGGACTAGTCACATTTCAAGTGCTCAAGTGGCTAGTGCTTGGCATATGGATAGGACTGATGTGGGTCATTCCCACCAGTAGAACATTCTACTATATCAGTGATGGCAAACCTTTTGAGCTCGGCGTGTCAGCATTTTGAAAAACCCTAACTTAACTCTGGTGCCGTGTCACATATAGAAATTTTTTGATCTTTGCAACCATAGTAAAACAAAGATTTATATTTTTTATATTTATTTTATATATTTAAATGCCATTTAACAAAGAAAAATCAACCAAAAAAAATGAGTTCATAGGTTCGCCATCACTGTACTATATAATGGGTGTCAGAGAATTACAAAGGTATTTCAAAGTTCAACACTATGACCCCAAGTTTGTTGGGATAACAGATCATGAGAATAATTTGTTTAGAAAGAAAAGGAACAAACAGATACTTATAAGAGTGACTAGAAAAAATTTTAGTTCTAAATCAGGAATTGTCAACAATCTCCAAGATTCCAATGAAATATGTATTTCTTACTCTGCAATGGGTAGGCCATTTAGTTAAGAGTGAGGAATAGCTAACTCCCAACAATATGCTCCTAAGATTATGAGATTTTAATGCCAAAATTCAGCAAACCTGGTCAAATGGGCAGATGCATATACTTACCCAGGGAGACAAGATTCCTATAATTCTCTAGCATCACATCCCTGTGCAGGCCCCTCTGTGTAGGGTCCATCAACCTCCACTCTTCCAATGTGAAGTCTATTGCCACATCTTTAAATGTCACTGATTCCTAAAGTAAATACATTGTGATCACCCAGGGACTATACAATAAGACCTGTTAGGTAGAATAATTCATACAGAAGTGAGGAAAAATTTCAGAAATCAGAATCACCAAATGATTATGGAAGTTAATCAGTTCAACCTTTAACGGATGTATGAATCTCCCCAATGACAAGAACTTAAATTCACAAGAGGAAACCCATTCTATTTTTAGTTTCATCTACTAGCAGGATTTTTTTTCAGACTAATTAATCTGGATTTCTATAACTTCAAAAAAAATTGGTCCTACTATATTATCTGGATTCACACAGCATGCTTTCCTCCTTCCCTAGGAAGTCTTTAAGATATTTGATAACAGCTACTAGTTTCCACCCAAAGCATCCTTTCTTCTTAAAAAGCCTGGCTTATGTATAATATCAACTCTTTTTCAGTTTCAATCTATAAAATATGGCTTATCAAAAGATACATTTTGTCATTCAGATGACAGAAAAAGATTATAAGATCTCTCTTTGAAAAATAAAAAAAAAATTCACAGAATTTTGTGGAACTTCTTTGGTCAGGATATGAAATATATATGCAACTGTGTAAAAAATAGAAGAACCAACCATAAAAAATTTTAATCTTACCTACTGGAAGGAGACAATAGAGAGCAGGAAACTGGAATAAAAGGCAGACTCCACTGAATATTTCTTGTTTTATAGATCTGACTTTTGAACCATCTGAAAATATGTGTGTATATGTGTATATATATATATATATATATAAAAGCCTAAGTGACCAGCCGACCAGCCAGTAACTATGATGTGCACTGATCACCAGGGGCAGATGCTCAACACAGGAGCTGCCAAGTGACAGCAACTTTGCAGAGCGCCCTCTCGCACTTCAGGTCCCCTTGGGGGATGTCAGACTGCTGGTTTCGGCCCAATCCCCGCAGGCCAGGCCGAGGGACCCAACCAGGGCACAAATCCATGCACTGGGCCTCTAGTAGTATTATAAAAGAAATACTTAAAATAAACCTATTTGCTCTAAAAGTAAACAAAATTTATAATAGTGTGGGAATATGGTACATTTCTGCTGTGACATCTAAACCACTTGAAAAAACTACTATTGTATAAGACAAGTAATTTTCCAGGTGATTTTCTATGCCACATGATAAAATCATAGCAGAAAAAATTAAAGTTATATCTTGCTAATTCCCTCAACATATGATCCCCAAATATATTTGTAATTCTCCCTATCACATTGTCCAAATAGTCTTAAAATCCAAGCAATATGGATGTACTATTTAAACATTTGCCACACTGTTTTTTTTTAAAAATAGATATATTATTTTTAGATGTTTCCAACAACAAAAGCAATCCGTAAAAATTAAAAGTGAAATGAAACTAGTTGTTAGAATACACATTCATCAGAAAGACACTATTTTGAGTGGCTTTAAAACACAGTAATTTTTCTGGATTTCCCTTCTGAGGTACACTCCAAAGGAGAAAAAGAACTACAAATAACAAAAAACATGCTTCAGTAAGTAATCATATTGGTGGTGGTAGTGACAGAAATGCTATTTTTTAAAAACATATTTTATTGATTTTTAAAAAATATATTTTATTGATTTTTTACAGAGAGGAAGGGAGAGGGATAGAGCGTTAGAAACATCAATGAGAGAAACATCAATCAGCTGCCTCCTGCACACCCCCCACTGGGGATGTGCCCGCAACCAAGGAACATGCCCTTGACCGGAATCGAACCTGGGACCCCTCAGTCCGCAGGCCGATGCTCTATCCACTGAGCCAAACCGGTTACGGCCAAAAATGCTATTTTATAACTGTTGTTTGTATAGTGTTAGAGAAAGCAAATTAGTATACTGATGTCATTGAGAACTAATACATTTGGCATGGGAAAAGTAATATGTAAATGTAATACTGATGAAATTATATAAAAACTCTATAGATCCAAAACTGAATTGGAAATATAGTCTAAATTTATGAGATTTTGTTTTTAAGGAAAAAAAACGTATTTCCTAGCTTTGACCACTGAAAAGTCCTAGAAACAATAACCAGTAAGATAGCATTATGCAAGCCAGACTGTGGTTTGTAGTATTGCTTCCCACTAAAAGGAATCAGGGCCTGGAACTTTCTGTCATACTAAAAAGCAAGGAAGCTACCAAAGGCTTCTAGGATCATGTCTAGGACAGGAGGCAATTTGAAGAGGCTCCCATTGGCTAATGATGGGACAATCTAAGTATTAATAAGGATAATAACTGTAGTGGATTTCAAAAATATATGTTTAAATTCATAATTTCATAATAAAATTATAAAAATACTCATTGATCATTTTTGAGAGATGATTGGAAACTGGTAATTAAGAAGAAAGAATCAACCTTTTGTCCTTTTTCAATGCAAAATATATATACTTTGTGTAGTAATCAAGTGTGGTCAAATAGTTGATTGGGGAGGTTTCTCTTTATGTAAGTACTCTAGCTAGTACATGAAGAGGAACAAAAGAATTTGATCACCATTTTGCAATCTTTAATAAATTAAAGGATCATAAGTAACTGCTGTAAAATTAATGAGATACTTCATTTTTTATACCAAGTCATTGAAACATGAGTATTTTAAATTTACAAATATCTGTAAATAGACCAGTCACAAATTTAGGTGCTCAACAGCCACATGTACATGTAGGTAGTATCTATAGTACTGAACAACGCAGCTCTAAAGTACAATGACAGTTTCTTCAATAAATGATAACAATGGGAGGACAAAGAGGGAGGGGGAAATCTCTAGATTAAAAGTGAACTAAGAGACAAAGTTAACTAATTATAACATAATAATCAACTCAATATTTGATAATATTAAGGCTGTTAGTTTTTTAGCTGTTGACTCTTGAACAACAGGGGTTTGAACTGCACAGGTTCACTCATACATGGATTTTTTCAATAAATACATACAGCACTTTATTTTCTCTTCCTTATAATTTTCTTAACATTTTCTTTTATCTAGCTTACTTTATTGTAACAATACAATATATAATATGTCTAACATATAACATGTGTTAATTGATTGTGTTATCAGTAAGACTTCTGGTCAACAGTAGACTATTAGTAGTTAAATTTTTTGGGAGTCAAAAGTTATATGAAGATTTTTGACAGCACGTATGTTGATGCCCCTAAACCCTGCATTGTTAAAGAGTCAACTGTATACTTAACATTAAAAAATAACCTGTTATAGATTATATAATATCTTATATGTGCTTAAAAATAATTAGAGTTACAGGCAAAATAAGATTTTCCATGAATTGATAGTTGTTGAAGATGGCAATAGGTTCATCAAAATTCATCAAACTTGCCCTAACCGGTTTGGCTCAGTGGATAGAGTATTGGCTTGCGGACTGAAGGGTCCCAGTTTTGATTCCGGTCAAGGGCATGTACCTTGGTTGCCGGCACATCCCCAGTAGGGGGTGTGCAGGAGGCAGCTGATCTATTTTTCTCTCTCATCGATGTTTCTAACTCAGCCATGGGCAAACTATAGCCCGAGGGCCAAATCCGGCCCATTTGAAATGAATAAAACTAAAAAAAAAAAGACCGTACCCTTTTATGTAATGATGTTTACTTTGAATTTATATTAGTTCACACAAACACTCCATCCATGCTTTTGTTCCGGCCCTCCGGTCCAGTTTAAGAACCCATTGTGGCCCTCGAGTCAAAAAGTTTGCCCACCCTTAATTTAGACCATCTATAAAAACCCAAGTTTATCATCATACTTTATGGTGAACAGCCATATACATTACTCCTGAGACCACAAAAACAAAGATGTCCTCTTTCCTCACTTCAACACTGTAAGTTTTAGCAAGGGAAATTAGACAATAAAAATAAATAAAAGGTATCCAGAATGGAGAGGAACAAATTTCTATTTGCAAATGACATCATCTCTATTTACAGATGACATTTTCTTGCGTATGGAAAACCCTGAAGAATGCCCACACATACACATACACAAAAACCTGTAAGAACTAAAACTAGTTCAGCAAGGTTCAGGATACAAGATCAATATACTTAAGTTAATTATTTCTACACACTAGCAATGAATATTCAATAAAGAAATGAAGAAAACAAATCTATTTAAAGTAGCAACTAGCACCCAACCCCCACCAAAAAAAACCCAGGAATAAATTAACAAAATATGTGTAAGACTTGTACACTGAAAAATACAAAACATCAATAAAAGAACCCCCCTCCCCACACACAAAATAAGAAGACATCCCATATACTCTTGGAAAACTTTATATTGTTAAGATAGCAATATTCCCAAGACTGATCAACAGATTCAACACAAGCCCTATGAAAATTCTATAAGCTTTTTTTCAGAAATAAATATTAAAAATTATTAAATAATTGGTTCTACTCAAATTATAATTAATGCTAAATTCAGTGCTTATAAGCAGAGTGCAGAATTTAAGGAAGAGCCAGAGAAAATTAATCTTCTTCCAGGGACTCACTCTGTCAGAAGAACAAAAAGAAACCTTATGATTTATTCACCATGTCAAAAATTATGGTATTTTCCTAAGGTTCATAATTCAAAGTCTGAAATAACATAATTTATATTAAAGTCTAAATTGTCATATGTTAAAGAATACTTTAAGAATCATTGGTCCAGTGATGTTTCAAAAAATTAATGTAAAGACTGAACCTCGGCATTTCTTAAAGTATCCACAGCAGAGAAAAACCAAGATGGCAGCATAGGTAAACACCGGAGTTAGCTGCCTCGAACAACCACTTCACAAATACAACTAAAAGACAGAACGGACATCGCCCAGAACCACAGGAAGACTGGCTGAGGGGAAATTCTTCAACTAGAAGGAAAGAGAACAGCATACAAGATTCAGAGAAGGTGCAGTGCGGAAAATACAAAGGTGCGGAGGTACTCGCGGAGCGGGCTGGTAGCTGAGGGCGCGGTTGTTGTTTTCAATTGGGAAGGAGGCTCAGGCCCTGAGCTCCAGTTCTGGGCGAGTCTCTAGGGACCCAGACTCAAACGGGAGAAGCGGGACTGTCTGGCATCGGTCAGAATGTGAGGGCAGCTTTCTCTCCGAGGTTTGCAGTGGTTTCTGGGACTCTGAGAGGCAGAGCCTCTGGGGACGGGACTGAGAGCAGCCATAACTGCTCACTTCGCCCGCCCTGTAGATCCCCGGGGACCCGCCCCGCCCAAGCCCTGCGCAGAGCCATTTGCCAAATAGCCTCAGGCAAAGGCTAGATTAGCACCTCCCTAGAGGACAGAAGTTTTCCCACTGCAGACACAGCTGATTCTCAGCCAGTTGGCCTGGAGGTCAAATCTCCCTAGTATTAACTATAACAATCAAGGCTTAACTACAACAAGACTGCACACAAAGACCACTAGGGGGTGCACCAAGAAAGCATAAAAAATGCGGAGACAAAGAAATAGGACAAAACTGTCAATGGAGGATATTGAGTTCAGAACCACACTTTTAAGGTCTCTCAAGAACTGTCTAGAAGCTGCCAATAAAGTTATTGAGATCCTCAAGAAATCTAATGAGACCCTCGATGTTGTGATAAAGAACCAACTAGAAATTAAGCATACACGGACTGAAATAACAAATATTATACAGACTCCCAACAGCAGACCAGAGGAGCGCAAGAATCAAGTCAAAGATTCAAAATGCGAAGAAGCAAAAAACACCCAACCAGGAAAGCAAAAGGAAAAAGAATCCGAAAATACGAAGATAGTGTAAAGAGCCTCTGGGACAGCTTCAAGCGTACCAACATCAGAATTATAGGGGTGCCAGAAGATGAGAGAGACCAAGATATTGAAAACCTATTTGAAGAAATCATGACAGAAAACTTCCCCTACCTGGTGAAGGAAATAGACTTACAAGTCCAGGAAGCGCAGAGGACCCCAAACAAAAGGAATCCAAAGAGGACCACACCAAGACACATCATAATTAAAATGCCAAGAGCAAAAGACAGAGAGAATCTTAAAAGCAGCAAGAGAAAGAAACTCACTTACCTACAAGGGAATACCCATACGACTGTCAGCTGATTTCTCAACAGAAACTTTGCAGGCCAGAAGGGAGTGGCAAGAAATATTCAAAGTGATGAATGCCAAGAACCTACAACCAAGATTACTTTATCCAGCAAAGCTATCATTCAGAACGGAAGGTCAGATAAAGAGCTTCACAGATAAGGAAAAGCTAAAGGAGTTCATCACCACCAAACCAGGATTATATGAAATGCTGAAAGGTATCCTTTAAGAAGAGGAAGAAGAAGAAAAAGGTAAAGATACTAATTATGAACAACAAATATGCATCTATCAACAAGTGAATCTAAGAATCAAGTGAATAAATAATCTGATGAACAGAATGAACTGGTTATTATAATAGAATCCGGGACATAGAAAGGGAATGGACTGACTATTCTTGGTGGGGAAAGGGGTGTGGGAGGTTCGGGAAGAGACTGGACAAAAATTGTGCACCTAGGGATGAGGACAGTGTTGGGGTAAGGGCAGAGGGTGGGGTGGGATGGGTGGAGGGGAGGTATGAGGAGGAAAAAAAGAGGAACAAATGTGATAATCTCAACAATAAAGATTTACTAAAAAAAAAAAAAAAGTATCCACAGTAGTTTCTAACTACTAGGAAAACAAGTGTAAACGGTGTTTCCCCACTCATTCTTCCTTTTCAACCAAGTGAAAAACCGAAAGCCACTCAAAACACATCCTCTCCCTCTCCTCTCCCAGAGAAAAAAGAACGATCACCAATGGCAAGTGGTTGTTGCCCGTTGCCAAAGCAACACGGAGAGCCAGTTTCACCCTCAGGAGAGAATGCTGCATCTCTTCCTCGTGGTTTCGGGTGCTCTACACATTCAGAGAAACTTCTCTAGTAATGAACTATAGAGACGATCCCTGAAAGCATAGTCTTAATGCTCACATGGCCGCCTCCGCCAGGTCTACCGCCGCCGCACACTTTACAGTCATGGTGACATAGTTTCCCTAGTTCTCATCCCACTGGCAAAGACAAAAGCTTTCCAGTCTGTATAATCCTTCAGATACTATCACTCAACAATGATTTTTAACACTTAAGTGGAAATTAAATGTCCAAAGTTTTTAAAAAATGGCTACCTCATTAACATAATACTGAACGACAGCCAATCACAACCTGTGCGGTGTAAGCCCAGGAAGCATCATTCAGTTCCGGTGAGGCGGCCCCGCCCCTGGGAGCTACCGGAAAGGGCGGGCTTTTTCTTTCTTAGAATCGAGCTGCTTCCTGTGATTGGTGAAACGTGCCACGATTGCCGTCCTGAGTTTGACTTTCAATCGCGGGTGGATTTGAGACCGGTCGCTGGTCGCTGTGGCTGTGGCTGGGGCGGGGAGGGGAACTGCAGCTGGGACCCAGCGCTGGGAGACACAGTCTTTTGGTTTGTGTGTCATGTTTGCACTGTCTGTTCACACTTTCTGTTCACACTTAAAGGTCGTTGGTGCTTTAGCATAAAAAGAAGAAAAAGTAAACATTCATTGGAGATGCATCTCCTAATGAGATGAATAAACTATGTTCCAATTGGTTCACATGGAGTAAGTTTGTCACTAATTCCATTCCTATTTTTGTTTTAAAAAGTGGGAGATTCTGATGCCAGAGGGACGCCGCTGAAATAAGCCTTTTTGGAAGTCGCCGTGGGAAGGGGAGAGGCGTGCATTTCACCGGCTGCAGTAGTTTCTTAGGTCGCAATGTCCTATGTCCCACAAGCCCGTCCTGTCCTGAACGGGGCAGCTGGGCGGTGAGCCAGTCAGAGCAGGGCCAGTGCCCGGTTCCCGGCCCATGTTGCAGCCCGTGCGGTTCAGCGTTCGGGCCAGATCAGTGTTCATCAGTCCACGGCCGCTAGTCCACCTGGCGCCCAACAGGGCCTGGCGCCTTGGTCGCAGCAGGAGTCCCAGGAGGGCCTTGTGCCCAGAGCTTGGAGTGAGTGGCTTCTCTGTAGAAGTTTGTATAGTTAGATCTTGGCTCGCGGTGGCCACGCCCCTACCGGCCAATTATGTTTTCAGGTGTGATTGATGGGCAGGCATTTTCCCGCCTCACTCAGACCTGGACGTGTGTCTAAATTGCCTTTGCCCAGTCCCTTTCCCCACTGATGAGCAGGGAACAGACATGGACAGTGTTAAATGTCGCTTTTGGCCAAGCTGCCTAAATGACAGGCCTGTATCTAGTCTTCCCTTTGATTCTTTCCTGTTAGGTAATAACTACATTATTATAACGGAATCAGTCTGAGCCCAGGCCAGGCAGCGCAGTTGATTAGAGCATCGTCCCCATACCCAAGGTTGTGGATTCGACCCCCACTCAAGGCACATACAAGAATGATCCAATGAATGCATGAATAAGTAGAACAACAAGCCAATGTTTCTCTAAAATCAGTAAATAAATTTTTTTAAGTGGAAGATCTGAGGAAACTTAAATAACTAGATGGAACTTAGAATGTCACTTATGTCCTTTTGTTTAATGTCCCAGGTGGTTTTGTTACAATAGTTCAGTGGTTCTCAACCTTCTTAATGCCGCGACCCTTTAATACAGTTCTTCATGTTGTGGTGACCCCCAATTTCATTGTTACAAATTGAACGTAATTAAAGCATAGTGTTTAATCACAAAAACAATATATATAAAAAATAAAGACTGAACCTCAGGATTTATTTTCTCATAAAAACAAAAAGGAAAACTCATTTTTACACAAAACATGTTTGGAATAAAATCAACTTTCAAAGTATAATTTTCAAAAACATCTATATATATAAAAGGCCAAGTGACCGACCGTCCCAACTGGCCGGCTGGTACATATGACCTGCACTGGCAATTAAAAATAAACATTGACTCACGCATGCATGATAAATATAAAGCTCTCACTGGTGCCAATCGCACATGTGTGTTCGATCTGTCATTGTCGATTGTGAATTTGGTTGTTTTTGTTGACATTCAACGTGAACTACATTGTGATTCATTCATTGACCGTCCGACCAACTGGCTGGTACATATGACATGAACTGGCAATTTAAAAATAAACATTGACTCATGCATGCATGATACATATAAAGCTCTTGCTGGTGAAAATCACAGGTGTGTTTTAATTTTATAATACTACTTAAATCAATTAAGAGAGGGCACAGGCCTGGTTGAGCATCTGCTCCCTCGCTTAGGCTTTTATATTTATATAGATATTATATGTACTATTTTGACATGTAATTTTTTAGAGTAACATAATTACTGCATGAATCTTTCTTCTAATTAATTTCCTTTCAATGTGCATGAATCCGTACACCACACCACTACTAAAAACATAATTCTAAAAAAAAAGAGAGGGGCAGAACTTCTCCTACATAAAATAAAACACACACCATAATTCTCCTAAAAGTATAATCAACACATGTATGTCAAAGATGTACTAAGTCATTAATGAGACGTAAGCAAGCTTGACAAACTGGCTTACGGCAGGTATAAGAAACAGATGTATAGACAGTGGGAAAAGAATGCTGAAGATTGCAAAATTAGATAGAAACCTGGTAAATGTCCAAAGGACAATAAAGCTGTAACTTTTGGGATTATGTTTTCTCTTAGGTAGAAATAATTTGAAACTTTTCAATTTTCTACAAGTTAACATCTAACTTTAAGGGTCTGAATATTAATCAATAATAACACTGAGTCAAACAACAAAACCTTCCCTGCTATGTCAGATGACCCTTAGGTAGGCTGGTCTAATATGACACTGAAAGGGCTTATCTTTTGCCTTATTTCTAGGTTTTGGATAATTTATCTGAATACAATTTATTCATTTCTGATTTTGATATTTTTTTCTGGAAAAAGCAGGTAGATTCTATGTTCACAAATAAAGTAAACAACAAATATAATGAAATAAGAGTATCTAAACAAATTAAACTCATCTTAAGGATGGGAATATTCTTAAAAAATAGGAAGTGATGTTGATGTATTCTTGATATTTTTAATGGTATTGGGTCTTGCAATGTGAAGCAAGAATCAGACCAGGTGATATAGGACACTTCATTACCAATTACGGCTACCACTACTGAGAGAAATGAGATTTGTCAAATTAACGCTACCAGCCCTGGGATTGCCACAGCTATCACTTTAGATGGTATTCATTGTGAATACGCAATGGACTGCGAACATTACAAGTTGGGGGGAGTAAAAAAGCATTTTCTTTATTTCCCTTATGTCTGGTATTCACTGGCACCCTGCCCAGGGGGCGAAAGGACCACCCCCCCCCCCTCTTGGGCAGGTGAGAAGCTGACCTGTCCACACTGACGTCTGAAAACCACCCCACCCCGGTGGAAAATCCCTGCCGGACAAACGGCTCCCGGAAAATGGCCAAACCGCAGGACAGACTGCAGGTTTCACCTGACCCTGGAAAGCCCCGACTGCCACCAGTTTCGGCCAGCAACAATTGCCTCAGAAAAGTATAAAACCTTGCCCCTGCCCAGGTTGGGTGTGGCTTCTCCTGCTCCCCTCTCTGAGCCGGTGACCCTGCCCGTGTGCTCCCAATAAAGCCTGTTTAATCTGGTCTCTGTTTGGACTCACGGTTTTTCCTTGCGGCGGCGTAAAACCTAAGATTTGGTGCCGAAACCCGGGAGTGGGTCTCGGACTCGGACGATCCTCGCCCCGGTCTCCTCTTACAACCTGGGAAGCAGTGGGCAGCGGCAGCTCGCCGGGCTAACTCCCAGACTCTGAGGTACCGGGGTCCGAGTCCATTGGCCGGTCCGGCTCACTTCCCCGGTTTGCCGCCCCGGACCTCGGCCTGGACTTCCCCCGGACTCCATCTCCAGTAAGTCACACGGGAAACCTCCCTCCCTTTCCTTCCTGCTCTCCGAGATCCGTCTGGAGCCTCTCGTCCTAAGTCGCGGCCGTGCCGAGAGAACTCCTCCGCCCTCAGAGGGCCACTGTCCGGTCTCTTTGAGGACAAAGGAGACGTCCTTGGTCCTCTTCAGACCCCAACCCAGAACCGGGACTCTGTACCAATCGGTGGGACGCCTCCCTTGGTGCTTTGTCTCTAATCTCGGGGAGCGGGAAACCCCTCAACTATGGGGGTCTCAGAGTCCAGGCCGGATCCTAAGACACCTCTAGGGTGTCTCCTTAAAAATTTTTCCAAATTGGAGTACACTCAGACACTCAAGGCCAAACGCTTAATTTCTCTCTCACAACAACAATGGCCTCAATATCCTCTAGATAACCAGTCCCGCTGGCCCCCAACTGGAACCTTTGACTTTAATGTTCTAACAGACTTAGATAATTACTGCCGGCGCACGGCAAAGATTCTGAGGTCCCCTACGTCCAGGCTTTTTGGGACATACGTTCCCGCCCCGACCTCTGTTCTCCCTGCTCAACCCGTCAGATACTCCTAGCCAGCAGCAACCCTCCTCTTCCCACTGCTCCGCCTTCTCCCAAAAATCCCGACTCACCCGCCGCCCCACCTCCCCCAAAGACCTCTGATTCAACCGATAACCCTGACCTCATTGACCTCCTCTCCTCTCCTCCTCCTTACCGTCCCCCTGACCGAGCCGTTCGTCCCCCAACTTCTCCTGCCGTCCCCGAAACCCCCTCTGTCCCTTCTCCTCCCCTGGAATCCCCGGCTCAGGAACCCGAACCTCAACCGTCCTCGCTCTCCTCTCTGGTTGCCTCTCATACCCGCTCACATTCTTCAACCCCGGCCCCTCTCTGCCCCCTCCGAGAGGTGGCGGGGGCCGAAGGTCTGGTCCGGGTTCATGTCCCCTTCTCACTCCAAGATCTCTCCCAAATTGAGAGACGCCTAGGATCGTTCTCGGCTGATCCGACCTCATATATAAAAGAATTTCGATACTTAACTCAGACATATGATTTAACCTGGCATGATGTACATGTCATCCTTTCATCCTCCCTCACCCCGGATGAGCGCGAACGTATCATCGCCGCGGCTCGACACCAGGCTGACCGGGACAATGAAGTAGATCCCACTGTCCCCATAGGAGAGCAGGCTGTTCCCCGGGAGGATCCTTTATGGAATTACCAGACCGGGCAAGGCTCTAACATCCCTAACCGTAACACCCTGCTAAGATACCTCCTCAGAGGGATGGATGCTGTCTCCAATAAAGTAGTAAACTATGATAAATTAAGAGAAATCACCCAACAAGCTGATGAAAACCCTGCCCTTTTTCTTAACCGCCTTCAAGAAGCCCTCATAAAATTCACCCGTCTTGACCCTAGCTCCCCCAACGGGGCTACTGTCCTGGCCTCACACTTTATTTCCCAATCTGCTCCCAATATCAGAAAGAAACTCAAAAGGGTTGAGGAGGGCCCTGAAACCCCCATACAGGACCTGGTAAAAATGGCCTTTAAAGTCTTTAATGCCCGGGAGGAGACGGCAGAAGCCGCCCGACAGGAGCGGCTCCGTGAAAAGGTATCCCTTCAGACCCAGGCTCTGGTGGCGGCTCTGCGGCCGGCAGGGGAACCGGGTCGGCGCCAGCCCTCAAAGGGTGGGTTCCGGTCCCCACCAGGGGCATGCTTCAAATGTGGTAAAGAAGGCCACTGGGCCAAATCGTGCCCCCAGCCCCGGCCGCCGACAAAGCCCTGTCCTCTGTGCAAACGCTCTGGGCACTGGAAGTCGGACTGTCCGACCCTGGCTCGGCCCTCTACATCTCCATGTGGGGGGCTTGAGAACCAGGTATACCCAGCAATGGAGCTCCTCGGGCTGGCGGACGAATGAAGTAGCCCTGGCTCCACGACTCCGGTAACCCTCGCCGAGCCCAGGGTAGTTCTCCAGGTAGCGGGTAAGTCTATCTCCTTTTTGGTAGACATGGGGGCTACCTACTCGGTCCTCCCCTCTCATTCGGGCCTTAGTATTCCTTCCCAGATCTCAGTTACGGGAATAGATGGGCCCCCCTCAACCCCCCGGCAAACAACTCCTTTAGCCTGCCAGTTCCAAGACCGCCTTTTTTCACACTCCTTCCTCATTATCCCAACTTGCCCTGTCCCCCTACTGGGGCGGGATATTTTAACTAAACTCCACGCATCCATAACCTTCTCCTCCTCGGCCCACCCCCTCATAGCTGTTCTCCTGGACTATATGTCCGACGCCCCCTCCCCTCCTTCACACCCTCTTCTACCCGAAGTAAACCCTGGGGTCTGGAATATTGAAACGCCCTCTGTGGCCAGGCAGCATACACCAGCCCTTGTAAAACTGAAAATTCCTCATTCCTATCCTAACCGCCCCCAGTTCCCCATCTCTCGCACCCACCGCATGGGACTTAGCCCCATAATCACCAAGCTAAAAACCCAGGGGCTCCTCATTCCCATCAACTCCCCCTGGAACTCCCCCATCCTCCCAGTTAAAAAACCCAACGGGCAGTATAGACTGGTTCAGGACCTCCGCATAATCAATTCGGCTGTAATCCCTCTCTCTCCAGTCGTCCCCAACCCCTATACCCTCCTCTCACATATACCTCCCTCTACTACCCATTTCTCGGTCCTTGACCTCAAGGACGCCTTCTTCACTATCCCCCTACACCCGGACTCCGCAACCCCCCTCCCTAACACACTCATAAACAACCTTACTTTTGCGCCAGGTAGGCTTCAACGCACACTGTACAATATATCCCTCTTTGGCACCGAAGACATGACTTGCCTCGTCAACCATACCCAAAAATTGACAACCATACCGTGCACCTCTAATACCTCGCTTCCCCCTGCAAATTTTTGCCCTCCCCTGGGGATCTTCATCCTCTGCGGAACAACGGCCTATACATGTGTCCCCGAGAACCTTGAACAAGCCCCCTGTCTCTATGTCTTCCTGACACCAAATCTCTCTGTTAGAACTGAAGGCGAGCTAGAATCATCTCTCGCCCCGGCCTTCCCTCATTCCAGGCAAGAGAGAGCAGCTCTTGTTCCCCTTCTTGTGGGGACAGGGGTCCTAACAGCCGTGGGAACCGGGGTCGGAGGGATTTCTTCCTCAGTACACTTCTATCACAAGCTCTCCACAGAATTCTCTGAAGACATAGCTCTCATAAGTGACTCCACTGAATCCTTACAAAGGCAGATAGACTCGCTGGCAGCTGTGGCTCTGCAAAACCGCAGGGCCCTTGATCTCCTCACCGCTGAGAAGGGAGGCACATGTATTTTCCTCGGGGAAGAATGCTGTTATTTTGTCAATGAATCAGGAATAATAAAGGACCATATAAAAACACTAAGGGACAGAATTAGTCAGAGGTGGAGGGAGGAAGCTGGAGGGATGGCATTCTTCAGCTCCCTAGCTCCCTGGCTCCTCCCTCTCCTGGGGCCGCTAACATCCCTACTCCTAATCCTTCTCTTTGGCCCATGCCTCATGAAATGTCTTACTAGCTTCCTCCAAAACAGAATACAAGCCCTCACGAATGCGAAGGTTGGAGAACTGTACCTAGCCCTCAACCCGGAGGCTCTCTCAACCGGCCCTTATGCTGAAACACCCATGTCTGCAAGTAAACAACCCCAGCCTACACATACATGCAGGAATGCTGTGTAACCTGTTTTCTTCCCCCCCCCCCCCCCCCCCCGCGCGGCATCTGCCTAGCAACACAGAACATTCGGAGACTCTCTATTCCCCCCGACGCCTCTAGCCAGCAGGAAGTAGTCAGATGATCACGCCATCCTCTTATCCCATCATAGAGAGTCCGGAATGTCTGGTATTCGCTGGCACCCTGCCCCAGGGGCAAAAGGACCCCCCCTCTCTTGGGCCGGTGAGAAGCTGACCTGTCCACACTGACGCCTGA
Source organism: Myotis daubentonii (assembly GCF_963259705.1). NCBI lineage: Eukaryota > Metazoa > Chordata > Mammalia > Chiroptera > Vespertilionidae > Myotis > Myotis daubentonii. The sequence goes on from NC_081855.1 coordinate 6,109,144, forward strand.
AAACCACCCCACCCCGGTGGAAAATCCCTGCCGGACAAACGGCTCCCGGAAAATGGCCAAACCGCAGGACAGACTGCAGGTTTCACCTGACCCTGGAAAGCCCCGACTGCCACCAGTTTCGGCCAGCAACAGTTGCCTCAGAAAAATATAAAACCTTGCCCCTGCCCAGGTTGGGCGCGGCTTCTCCTGCTCCCCTCTCTGAGCCGGTGACCCTGCCCGTGTGCTCCCAATAAAGCCTGTTTAATCTGGTCTCTGTTTGGACTCAAGGTTTTTCCTTGAGGTGGCGTAAAACCTAAGACCTTACATACAATGGTAAGTATTACCTTTACCAATTCTGGTTCTTCTGACTGAAGATGATCTTCACCTGGCTGGGAAACTTCAAGAGTCTGAGGGATACAGGGTAAGAACACTCAATGACAGGCTGCCTCGGACCTCCCGCAGAGCCTCAAAAAACACCCGCAGGATGTAGTATATAGGGGATGACCTCCTCTACTGTTTTATTTAGGGATGGCTGATATCAAGGTCCCAGAGTAACATCCAATCATAATCTCCTTTCACCTTAGTTGAAACTATAACAAATACACACACACACACACACACACACACACACACACACACACACACACTAGACTGAGAAAGATATAACTGCAGTGTTTAAAAGAGGCCTTTAGATACTACATAATTCTCCTTTTTCATAAGGGATGAAATCTATTCCTCAGAAAGTATCTATCTTACTCAAGAATAATACTCAAGATCTACCAACACCATCTGTTTTCTACAGTTCGATCATTGTAGTGTTAGGGAGGGCAGCATGTCTCAAACCTCAGGAAATATTTTCAGGGACCTCTCATAACATTGTTTTCTTCCAAACCTTAGAAACTCTCTCTCTACAAGAGCCTGATTTTATAGATGAAATGAAATTTTACTATACCTTATAGTAGAGCTTACCAATTTTAGATTTTGTGTCATTTAAAAAATATATGGGTAAAGTTATTTACTTAAATTTCATTCAGAAAAATGTTACCTTAGCTCTCCCCTCCCAAGTTGGTACAATGATGTGAACTTCAACCTCTGATAATTAGGGGTGGGTTTGATCAGGCCAATACTAGACAGATACTTTGGGTCTACTAATTAAGTCTAACATTTTTGTTTTTATTAATCTTTTCAAGGGTATGTTTTAAGGACTAGTTATATGTTATATGTGACTACAAAGAATAAAAGATCACTACTGCAGGTTATTATGGATCATACTATAACAAATTCTATTTGTAGGCAGTACCTTTCTTCTGAATCTGCGTATTTCAAAAGTCACTGCTAAAACGCAGCTTTCATCACATAAATACCCATCTCAAACACACCCATGCACACAGGCGCGTGCGCGCGCTCCCACACACATACACACTTCAATATCTTCAGAGAAACATTAAAAGATTCAGCTTAAATATTTTATTTCCACTCCTATCTTTCAATTTTCCATCTTGAATCACTAGCTCACCCACTGTTTCTCTGCCTCAGAGTCTTGCCCTAAACTTCCTTCTCACCTGAAGTACCTTCACAAATACTTTGACAATTTAAACTCCTACTTGCAATTGAATACCAGTTTAAATCTATCCTCATGAGCTTTCTATGACCAATTTAGCCCATACTAAAGTCCAATTTCTTTCCTTACATAGTACTCATCATCTTTATCATATTGCTAAACAACTATTGCTTACCTAAGTAAATTATGTAACTATTTCATTTGTGCCTTATCTCAATGAGACTGTAAGCTCCCTATAGCCAAGCACTGTGTTTTAAGCTTCTTCTTCTCTCCATGTCATCTATTAAGCTTGATCACTTCTTAATGGGTAAAAAAGAGGAAATCACTGAGAGTGGGCACAAGGGGAATGCTCCCTATGAATTAAGAGATTGAGTGTGTGTGTGTGTGTGTGTGTGTGTACATTTATTTTTTCCCAAAATTTTCTAAATGAAATTTTCAATAGGAAAATATCCCATTTTACTACCCCTTAAATCACTGAAATTTCCTGGAAACAAAACACATTTAACATCATAAGTAAATTCCCAGACTGCCTATCATATCTAACAATAGCCTGATATTTTTTGAAAGATCTTGAAATTTGCTTCAGTATGTGTATTGAATCTTCCTGTAGACTACAGCCTTTACTCATAAATCAAACAATTTGATTCAGTTATCAGGAGGAATGTGGACAAGGTAGAGAAGTCACAAGACTTCAGGAAAAGACGCCCTCAAACACAGACAGCAGATCAGAAACAAAGGAAACCCAAACTTACCAGAGATCCAGCTGAAGAAATCACAGCAGCCATGATCTCTGCCTCTTTGTTCCCCTCCCTAGAAGGAGTGGAGTCCTATAGACATGTCTGAGAAAGAGAAATAAGCCATGAAAACCAGTCTGCCTTGGCAATCTCAGACCTACCATGTTGGAATCCTGACACGCAAGTAAGCATGACTTCCCTGAAGAACACAAGATTAACCCCCAAGATCAGAGAGAAAAAACTATTTTTTCTCCTGAACATCTTGAAATTTTTTTTTAATTGCTTAAAGTAATACAAAGGGCATTACATATGTATCCATTTTTTCCCCCCGAAATTTTTTTTCTTTTATTTTTTATTGCTTAAAGTATTACAAAGGGTATTACATATGTGTCCATTTCCCCTCCCTCCCCCGCCCTAGACAGTCCCCTAGCCTCCCCTATCCCCCAGTGTCCTATGTCCATTGGTTATGCTTATATGCATGCATACAAGTCCTTTGGTTGATCTCTTACCCCCTACCTCCTGCCCCCCAACCCTGCCCCCCCCGAAATTTTTAATATTATTAAATGTAGTCACACATAGGAGGTCAAACATTGTACAAGAAGCTTTTAAAGTACTTCTCATTTGATCTTCACATCAACCCAATGGGGATTTTATATATATAGATGAGAAAACTGAGGATTAGAAAAATTAATTTACTTCTCCTAAGCCACCCCGGACTCCAAATCAGTCTAATTCCAATGTCCACACCTTTTCCACTAAATCAGCTTGTTGTGATGTGAAAAGTTGATACGTGGAGCCCTTTGAAAATGGGCTCAGCTCCCTCAGCTGAGTTTCTGCTTCATGCTTGGAGTTTCTTGAACCACTTTCCATCTCACAGTGCAACAGTAGTACCTGTGCCAAGTTTAAACACAATTTAAAACAACAATTGAAGGTGTTCTAACAAATATTAATAATGACTACATATCAACAACAGTAGATCTTAACTTTTGGACATCCATCTGAGAATCTGACCTTGTCCACAGAATAATGCGCATATTATTTCAGACAGTTTGAAGCCCCACTGACCCCCAAATTAAGAAGTCCACTTTGATAAGATTGGAAAGGGAAAAAAAGGCTAAAAAATAGCAAGTGAAAACTATTTTTTCCAAAACACTGCTTATGTGACTTAAGATATTTTCAACTCCAAGGAACTACAGTAATGGTTTTCTGCATCTTTAAAACTTATTAAGAATGATCTGAGTCATCATTTCTTTTTAAATTTGTAAAGATTAATTTCTCCTTGGCAATATACCAGTAGATAATGCTAGTTTAACAGGTTTAACAACCAAACTACAACAAACGTGTTTTTAATTTTACAGTCAGAATAAACAATGGTATTTAAAATTTAATATATTCAGCTTAATCTCAATTGTGTAAAATAATATAGAAAAAGACTGCAAGTGAGTAAGCCAAACCCACTGAGATCTTTGAGACCTGGGCCTCTGATGTTTACTCTTCTATTTTTCCATATTTTCCAAGTAGACAATACATAGGAGTTTAGTACAGGAGGAAAATTCCAGAGTAGCTTGCACACCCCCAGCTTCTAATATTGGTTTGGCGACGGTGGAAATGTGATTATAAGCAGGTCACTTACGCACAATGAATCAGACATCAACAAATGAGACTAACCAAAGAATGTTTCTACTTTTGACTTTGACTTTGTGCAGAAGAAATCAGGCCCATATTCTGAGTCGTAATTTCCTAGCTAATTGTTTCTGGGCGTTGTGACTCGCCCACGCCGTCTCCCCAAGCACGGCAGAAGTATCAGACTTGGGAGCGACTTCACCTGCTGTGGCTCCTAAGCCAGGGCAGTTATTTAAAAATAAGGAGAACTTCAGCGCATGGACCCGAGAAGCATTTCCCAACTAAAGCAATGTCACCGCCAGGTCGGGGAGAGATGGGCGACTTAAAGGCGGTTATGTGAAATGCCGTGAAATGAGCAGACAAGGAAAAGGTGGCTGGTTTGCCCACCTGACAGGTCGCCCATCCTGCGGGATCAGAAGCCAGGTCAGAGACTGCCCCCCGCAGCCGCACCCTCTTTCCCGGACGGCCCTTCTCGGCCCACGGCGGGGACGCAGAGTGGGGAGGTGCGGCTGAGGACCCCCAGCCCCGCCCGGCCCCGCGCGGGGCGATCCCCGCCCCAGTGCGCTGAGGGCCGAGCGGACGCTGAGTCCGACCAGGCGGGCAGGAGGCCCAGCCCCAGTCGCCCCAGGGGCGGGTCTACGGGTTCAGGGCTCTGCAGGAGCGGCCACGCCCGCGCGCCAGAGGACAGAGCCGGGAGGTGCGGCGGCACCGGACCTGGCGTCTGGGGCGGGTGTACCTGGCGACCCTACTGCGCACGCGCGAGGGCCCTGCCGCGGAGCAGGGCGGGAGCGTCCCGGCCGGGACGCCGGGGTTGGCGCGGCCGCCAGCTCGACAGTGCGCCTGCGCGGCGGCGTGGGAACTACAGCGCCCAGAGTCCTCAGCGCCTCACCTTGTTCTCGTTTCTGAGGGAGTAGGTTGTGTTTATCGTGAATTTGGGTGACCTGGAAATTCAATCAAGTTGAGTCAGTTTTTGTATTGAGAGGCCACAACTGTGTGTCAAGCCCTACACAAGACACTAGACTAGCGTCACAAAGAGGAAGGACACAACCTTTGCCTGAGAAGTTTCTCTGTGACTAAGGACAGAGCCACTAGGACAGGGAGCCTGCCAGGACTGAGTTACAGCCCCCGACGCCCGCCCGCAGGTGCGTGGCCACGCCTTCGCTGGTCTTTCCTTCAAATTCTTGACGGAAAACACCGGTAATGCCTTTAGTATAGTGGAGCTTCTCTCTTGGCTTATTCAAATAATTTTAATATAAAATGTGATTAATATATTATACCATACAATTAATAGTATTATTAATATGCAGTGTGATTAATGATGATATATTATATATGAGTTATAGAATAATAATAATAATTTTCTTAAATATTTTTCATTGATTTTCAGGGAGAGAGAAACACCAATGTGAGATCAACACATCCATCGACTGCCTCCTGCATGGCGCCCTTCCCCCTCCTCCCCCCCCTCCCCCCCCCAACACACACACAGGAGATAAAGCTGGCAACCTGGGCATGTGTCCTGACCAGGAATCAGGCAACCTTTCAGTGCCCAGGACAGCGCCCAAACAACGGAGCCACACCTGCCAGGGCTCTATGATTATTTTTAAAGGCGCGCTTTCCTTTGCCTCAGTCCCATGGCTTTAATGCCCAAAGGCCATATTCTCCACAAACAATCCTCAAGGGCTCCAGGGCAGCTTCCTTCAACCACAAGTTGTTTCCTCTCTAATCCATTCCTACTCTGTGAGCCTTGGATTCTGTGCTGCTTTCTGTATGAGGCCCACTCAAGGTCAGCCCCCTCCAGATGGGGATTTGCAGGGAAAAATAAAGCTCAGTGAAGCTGAACACAGTATAAAATGGCTCTTGAGGTCTCAACCAGCCAATGGATAACTTTGGGGAAAGTATGACATAACCCAATGGCCTTTGAATGATCCAGGGAAAGAAATGCAAGGGGGAAATGAAACTCCTGGAGATAACAAATACGATATCCAAAATGAAAAATATACTGGATTGGAATAAGAATAGGTTAGACCAGGGGTGGGCAAACTTTTTGACTCGAGGGCCACAATGGGTTCTTAAACTGGACCGGAGGGCCGGAACAAAAGCATGGATAGAGTGTTTGTGTGAACTAATATAAATTCAAAGTAGGATGTGAGGGTGATCTGGCTGCGACATCTGTCACCCCATTGATCGCCAGGGTTGATTCGGCTGATCTGGCTGGCTTGGCGGGTGTCCCCCTCCTCCCTCACCGATCCATGTGCGTCCCTCCTGAAGCTGCGGCTCGGTCGAAGAGGATGACCTTCCCCCCCCCCCCCCCCCCCGCCCCAGGAGAGGACCGGTCTTTGGTCAAGGGTATATGAGTAGCTGCACTCCCCTGCTAGAACCTCCAAACAAGCTCTCAAAGTAAACATCATTACATAAAAGGGTACGGTCTTTTTGTTTTTTTAGTTTTATTCATTTCAAACGGGCCGGATCCGGCCCGCGGGCCATAGTTTGTCCACGGCTGGGTTAGACACTGCAAAAGAAAAGATTAGTGAAGTCAAAGTCATACAAATAGAAACTGCCCAAAATGAAACAGGGAGAAAAAGATGGAGAATGAGCAGGGCAGCAGTGAGTTATGGAAAAATATAAAGCAGTCTAACTATGTGTAATTAGAATTCTAGAAGGAAAGGGGAGAGAGGGAGGGAGTAGAAAAATACTTGAATAATGGCTAAATATTTTCAAAATTTGAAGAAAATTATAAATCCACAGATTCAAGAAGCTCAATGAAATTCAAATAAAAGACACAAAGAAAAACCACATCAAGGCACCTTATAATCACACTGCTACAACCAGTAATAATGTAAAAATTTACGAACAAAGATAATGTACAGGGGTGGGCAAAAGTAGGTTTACAGTTGAAATACAAACAAATCTACACTAATAAAAGACAAAGATGCTAATTGACCATACTTTTGCTACGCCCATCAGCCAATCAGAAGAGTATGCAAATTAACCCAACAAAGATGGCTATTAAATTTGCATACTGGCCGAAACCGGTTTGGCTCAGTGGATAGAGCGTCGGCCTGTGGACTGAAGGGTCCCAGGTTCGATTCCGGTCAAGGGCATGTACCTGGGTTGCAGGCACATCCCCAGTGGGAGATGTGTAGGAGGCAGCTGATTGATGTTTCTCTCTCATCGATGTTTCTAACTATCTCTCTCCCTTCCTCTCTGTGAAAAATCAATAAAATATATATATTTTTAAAAAATTTGCATACTGAAGGCGGGGCAGGACAGTGCAATCCGCCGCCCACCCCACCACCAGCCGCCATCCAGGCCTAGCATCTGCGACCCAGCACGGGATCCCGGCCTGCCATCTGCGACCTGGGGAAGCAGGGCAGGCACCACGGGATCGGGCCTACCATCTGCCACTCGGGGAGCGGGCCTAAGCCAGCAGGTGGTTATCTCCCGAGGGGTCCCAGACTGTGAGAGGGCACAGGTTGGGCTGAGGGACACCCCGCCCCCCCCCGCCCCCCCCCCCCCGCCAGTGCACAAACTTTTGGGCACCGGACCTCTAGTAATATAATAATAATAAATAATAATACAAGAATAAACTTTCATGTACTCACAACTGTAGACCTACCTTTGTCCACCCTGTAGTACTAGGAAACAAAGGTAATTCTCATAAAAAAAATGTAAACTAGGAGACTATGGAACAACATCTTTAAAGTACTCAAAGGAAGAAACCCATCAGCCCAGAAATGTATGCCCATCAAAAACATTTTTATTAATGAAGGTGAACTGGTAGTGGGGTAAGACGGAGTAAGCAACACTTCTCCCTATACCTGCCAAGTACAGCTAAGACCCCTCAATATTGTATATAAAGAAAGCATAAGAAGACTCTGAAAGTTGGACAGAAGGCAGTCCAGGTAGCAACCTTAAGACCTGAGGAAAGATACAGTGGTGAGTTGCCTAGGTTTTCTTTTCCCTCATTTACCCTGGCCTGGGTTCTGGAGAAGTTGGCAACCGACATGTCAATTGGTGTAGATTTTTTAAAAGCCCCAAGAAAAGCCTGGTCTCTCCAGCCAAAGGACCAATAAAAAAGCAGCCTAGCATGGCAGAAAACAAAAACACACACCACGCCACGCCTGTCAAACACTACAGAAAACACTGGTCCCACCTCATCCCCATCAGCAAAGGCTGCGTGAGGAACTTAGATTCCACCCTTCCCTAATGAGGTGTCCCTCTGTCCCTGCAGGGGTGCTGTCAGGAGAGGCTTTGTGAGGAGCTGGGACTGTCATTTACACCTTGTGTTATTAAGCCTCCCCCCACGCAATGTCAGTGGCAGCCACGTGGAAGTAATAAACTGCCTCTCCCCTCCAGACAAAGTGTTGTCAGCAGTGGTGGCCTAGTGGGGAGCCTGAAATTCAACTTCTGCCCAGCAGGAACAAGAAATCCCCCTCTGTACAGCTATCCACAGAGGCTGAGTAACTTGAACTTCCAACCCCACCAAACAATAAATAACCAGGAAGTGGTGACCTTCCTTCTCTCACCAGAGTGGTGTCAGAGAAGGCCTGCTAAAACATAAGATTTAAATAAAAATCCTCAGTACCCACACCAAGACACATCATAATTAAAATGCCAAGAGCAAAAGACAAAGAGAGGATCTTAAAAGCAGCAAGAGAAAAACAGTTACCTAAAAGGGAGTACCCATAAGATTGTCAGCTGATTTCTCAACAGAAACTATGCAGGCCAGAAGGGAGTGGCAAGAAATATTCACAGTGATGAATAGCAAGAACCTACAACCAAGATTACTTTATCCAGCAAAGCTATTATTCAGAATTGAAGGACAGATAAAGAGCTTCACAGAAAAGAAAAAAAGCTAAAGGAGTTCATCACCACCAAATCAGGATTATATGAAATGCTGAAAGGTATCCTTTAAGAAAGGGAAGAAGAAGAAAAAGGTACAGATAAAAATTATGAACAACAAGTACATATCTATCAACAAGTGAATCTAAAAATCAAGTGAATAAAAAATCTGATGAACAGAATAAACTGGTGAATATAATAGAATCAGGGGCATAGAAAGGGAGTGGACTGACAATTCTCTGGGGGAACGGGGTATGGGGGGTGCAGGAAGAGACTGGACAAAAATTGTACACCTACACCTATAGATCAGGACAGTGCAGGGGTAAGGGCAGAGGGAGGGGTGGGAACTGGGTGGAGGGGAGCTATGGGGGGAAAAAAAGAGGAACAACTGTAATAATCTGAACAATAAAGATTTAATTTTAAAAAAATAAATAAATAACTTTTACCTTAAAAAAAAAATCCTCAGTACCATACATAATACTCAAAGTGCCCCCAAATTTGGCAAAAGACACAAATCTGAAAATTCAAGAAGTGGAGAAAATGCCAAGCAGAATAAACACAAAGAAATCCAGTCTAAGAAAGATAATAATCAGATTACTGAGTGTTAGGGTTGCCGAAGAAGGAACGCATGCGGCCAAAGTGTAAGGGATTATACATTTATTAGGTTATCTGGGTACTAGATGGGCTGAGCCCCCAAATGGTTCCAGCACCCAAAGATGGGGAGTCGGAGGTTTTCAAAGGACTCTAGGCAGGCTTTTTCTGGGTGGAGAATTCTCCGTGCATTTCTGGATCCTGGGAAGGTCCAGAGGGGAGAGATAATAGTCTCAGCAAGTGGGATGTGGTCTAAGCAAAAGGGAATGTCTGTTGTGAAGTGGCCTAAAGGTCAATTCCTAGGGGAGGGGTATCAATTCAATTATTTGATCAAACCTAACATTCTGGTCCCCCCCCCCTTTTTTTTATGGAATAGGGACAAAGGTAATATCTTCTGTAGTTATTTCCTGCTGATGGGGGGGAGGGGATCGAGATCCTAAAGGGGTGGACTTTGATTGCAGTCGCTGGAACACTGTGTAGATTCCTCCTGGTTGGAGCGAGGTGCTGCAGCAGCATGATTTCCCTGAGAGGCTGGTTGGTGAAGGCTCCAAGTGGTCTTGAAGATGAAAGATGGCACAGAATAGACGGGCCAAAAACAAAGATGAGGAATAGGAATGCTAATGATCCTAAGAAGGGAAGTAGCCAGGTATGCCAATTTATATTCTTTAGCCAGTAGGCCCATGAATTTGACTGACGTTCTCTGATCTTTGCAGCCCTCTCTGTTAGTTTTTGGGTGTCATCCCTGACTAGGCCAAACTGATGGACACAAAAACAATATTCTTCCTCTAGAAAGAGGCATAGGCCCCCTTTCTCTGTTGCTAGGAGGTCTAGTTCTCTCTGATTTTGGAGGTTGACAGCTATTAGTGTGTCTATCTGTTCCTGAATTTGAACTAAACTTTTGGCAATGTCATCTAGGCTTTCTTGTAGGTCCTGAGACAGGATTTCAAAATATGATAGAGTAGTGGTTAGGTCCCCTGTGCCCTTCCCAAGCCCTGCTGGGATGCCAAGGGTTATTAGGATTATCTGGACTGCCCTTTTGTGTCATACATGAAGGGTTACAGGAACAGGTAAAGACTGGTTATCGGGGGCTACATCTACAATGGGTCAGAGATGAGAGTATAGGTTCCTGTCCAGTTGGTGGGGCAGATATATGTGTTTTTCCCCACAGAGGAAGAAAAAATCCCTGATCATGGAGACAAGCTGGAAGGTGTAGGGAGAAGAGGTGAACTAAAGGGTATGAGTTTCCTTTTCTCAGTTCCGCATTCCAAACTGAGAGGGTAGTCGCCATCGCCCTACTGTTAAGGGGTGACAGATGAGTGGTTGAGATTCTATTGCAGTGAAAGTGGGTTGGAATGCTAGAATGGGGTGTTATCCATGGGAAAAGCAAAAGGAAAGGAAAGGTTCAGTTAATTTGCTAGAAAGGCTCACAGAACTCAGAAAGGCATTTAACTTACTAGGTCACCATCTATAATGATAAGCATAATATGCTAATTAGACCAGACGTCTTTCTGGAGGACCTTCCGGATGAAGCTGGGGCTGCGAGGGAAGCATGGGTCCCGGGTGCCTGGCAGCAGCTGGAGGGAAGCCCGGGTCCCGGGTGCCAGAGGGAAGCCAGTGCCGGCAGCCGAGGGAAGAAAGGCCTACTCTTGCATGAATTTTCGTGCATTGGGCCTCTAGTCTATAATAATAAAAGTGTAATATGCTAATTAGATTGAATGACCTTCTGGATGACCACGCTATGACACCTACTGGCGCCAGTCCAGCCAAGGTGGGTGCGATGCGATTGGTCGGGGGCCTGGCCATTGCCCCATGATCGCCCCACAGAGGGAGGCCCAGGCCTCCCTCTGGGTGCCAGAGGGAAGCCAGTGCCAGCAGCCAGGGGAAGGAAGACCTACTCTTGCATGAATTTCATGCATCAGGCCTCTAGTTTTATTATAAAAGGATATAACTCAGGAATAGCCAGATGGAAGAAATGCTTACGGCAAGGTGTGGGGAAAGAGCATGGAGCTTCCATGTTCACTCCAAGCACATTACTTTCCCCAAATTTCCACATGTTTGCCAACCTGGAAGCTCTGTGAACCAACCCCCTATGTCCTTTTGAGTTTTAAAGAGTCTTCCTTCCACAGGCATGGTTGATTAAATCATTGGTCATCAGTTATTATTGATTCAACCTTGAGCCCTTCTCCTCTCTCAAAAGGGCAGGGTGTTGGAGTGAAAGTTCTGATCCTCTTATCACATGGTTGGCTCTCCTGGCAACCAGCTCCTATTCTTCAGTGGGGGCTTAGTTAATCTAAACTTCTGGTCTTACTTATCAGTAAATCATATTACTTCCATATCTTTAAGATTATGAAAAATTTAACATTATGGATTTAATTGCATTGAATTGTACTTGTGACAAACTTTTTGATATCAACAATTGTGTTGCTCTGTAGTTAGCTTATACATAGTATATAATTTCTGAAGGACCTTAGTTAACTTTAAGACCTAGAACTGATAATAAAATGAGGTAATTGTATTTTGTAGCCTGAGCACATATACACATGAAATTGTGGCTGATCTGCTGACTGACCCCACCAGCAAAAAACAGAAGCTGGACCTGCAATTGCTTTGCCTTCCCCTGAATTTTTCATTTAGTGTCTCTGATTACTGGCTTACAAGTGTGTGTTTAGCTCCATGGCAAAGTGTCCTGGTTTCTGCAGGACACCTCAGCCATCAAGGTCAGAGGCATCAAGAATGGACACAGTTTTCAGTCCGCCTTTATGAGGTCCAGCCCCTACTCAAGGGACCCCGGCCTATTTGTGATCTCCCTTTGTTTACTGCCTGTGGACTTCAAGCATCAGACACAGAGACAGCTTTGCAGAGACTGTTCCTCAGCCCCCACAATTCCCAGAGCAGGTCTCTTTACAGACAGTGACTGGACCTCCCCTGGAGAGGAGCCATGACTTTTTGGCTGAAGGCAAATTTCCCTCCGATTACATCCAGGAAGGCTTATTGCTGGGATCATGGGAATCATGTGCCTTGTTTTGATGGCCACAGTAGTTATTCCCTCTTTGCAATACTGGAACATAAAATTCTTTCTGGATAAGATCATATAAAGTAATGAAAGCAAAACCAGAAACGAGCGTTTGATGGCCTGTGCTCCTAAGAAATATAATTTTACATAGATAATGAAGAAACATCTCTATCAATTGTCAGGAATTAGACTCCTCTGTGAAAGTAGTTTCATCGATGGGTGTGGATAACTCGCTCAACTTTCATCTAATAGAATACGGACTCAGTTAACTGTAAACATATTATGCTTTTCTACACCCAAATGACATTAAATAACAGTTGTGAATCTACAAAAATATATACTTGTAAATATAAGCTCTATAATTGAAGCACTTAAGTTTGCAATCTTTTGGGTGACTATTTTTCATGAAATGGAAATAGTATTAAGATTTCAAAACCTTATAACCTATACTATTTGTCTTAATAGCAAAGAGGTATTCAAATGCATTTATTGAAGTAAAACATACACACCAAAAAACTAGAGATCACAACTCTACTACTCAGTGATTTATCTCAAAGTGAATACACCCTTATACTACAACACAGTTCAAGAAAATAAAAGTAGCAACCCAGAAGTGCTGCTCTCCATAGTCCCCAATCACCCCCCATTCCATCTTACCAAATTTAACAATCATCTAGTGTTTAAGAATACAGATTAGTATTGCCTATTGTATAAATTAGTGTATTTAGGGCCATACAGTAGGAATTATTCTGTCTGTTTTTTTTCCCTTGGCATTATATCTGTGACATTCATCCATGTGCTAATTGCTTCATCACGGAACAATTCATTCAGTTTAGCTGCTCTGTGGTATTCTTTGAATGAATATACCACATTTATCAATTCTGCTGTTTATGGACATTTGGTTTATTTCCAGTTTGGGGCTATTAGCAATAATGCAATTGTGACCACTCTTGTTAGTTTCTCCTATCCCCCCCCCCCTCCAATATATAGGATTTATTGAGTGGCATCAGGAGTACAATATCAAACAGAAAGCTGCCCCTCCCACCATGGTCCCTCTGTGTCAACGCCAGTGAGGTCGGCCCTCAGGCTTCAAACAGGGCATAGCTGTCGCAGAACACTCACTCCCTCATGGACATCACTGCAGTCCACAAGGGCGCACAGGGCACAGGCCACAACCCCGCAGCTGCTGCAGGTGTGCCCGCAGGGCCCGCTCACACTGGCCACAGGCCACCGTCCTGTCCACAGCTCCCACGCACACGGAGCAGGCCCTGTGCGTGGCCCCAGCCACGTGGCCTTGGAAGGCCTGGGCTCCACTCCTGGTCAGTCGGCCGTCCAGTCCGAGCAGCATCTGCCCACGTGTGGCCCAGGGGCCTCCATGGGGCCTGGCTTCGGGGACTCTGGCAGGTCAAACACAGCGCAGCCTTCCTCCCACGCGTGGTCCAGGTAGGAGCTGTCTGGTCTTCTCATGCATCTCCTGCGAGCTCCTTACAGCCCGTGCGGACCTTGAGCCACAGCGGGGCCGTGTCCCCAAGGGGCAGCCCCGCTTGGCATCGCCCCTGGCCAGGGAGTTCAACCTAGTTTCTTTTGGTTCCCATGCATGGATATTTTAGTTAAGTAGGGACCTACAAATAAAATAGCTTGGTCATAGTGACTGCATATGTTCAAATATAATACATGTCACTGAGAAGTTTTCCAAAGATATTTGATCAGTATGCAATTCATCCACCAGTTTGAGAGTTCTAATTATTACATCTCTTCTTGTCCTGATGGCCACAGTAGAAACCATGGTAGTTATAGCTATTCCCTCTATGAAATACTGGGACTTATTTAAAAGTAAAGTGAGATTCCTTTCTCATTTCAGCCATTCTGGTTAGTTGGTGGTGGTATTTTATCTTTATTTATTTTGATATTTTAATTATTAAAAGACCTGAACACATTGTTATATGTGTTTATTAAAAATTTTTATATACTGTTTTTAAGGGTTGGTACATTTTGTTTTGCATTTTTCTACTATGCTGTTAATCTTTCTAAATGATTTTGAGAAATGTAAAGAAATCTTTTTTATTTTTTCTGGCTTATTTCTGCCCCCGGGGCGGGGGAACCAGGCCTGGAGGTCAGGGGTAGGAATGACATGGAGTTTTCCCGACACCCTTACACGCTCTGCATTTTTTACTCTGTATCGGAAAACATTTTTGTTCAGTTGTTTGCTTTGAACTTGCTGTATTATGGGGCCCGGCCCGTCTCTCAGTGAACTTACATTTGGATAGCGTGACAAGACAACATGCTCTGTGACAGTGCAGCGCCAGCGGTCCAGGGCTGAGGAGTCAGGAGGAGGGTTGCTTTGGGGTAGTGGGGTAGAAAGAAACTGAAGCAAGAGACTGAGAGGAAGTCAGACTTAAGAAAAGTTAGCTAGCCCTGACTGGTTTGGCTCAGTGGATAGAGCGTTGGCCTGCGGACTGAAAGGTCCCAGGTTCGATTCCGGTCAAGGGCATGTACCTTGGTTGCAGGCATATCCCCAGTAGGAGGTGTGCAGGAGGCAGCTGATTGATGTTTCTCTCTCATCTATCTCTCTCCCTTCCTCTCTGTAAAAAACTCAATAAAATATATTAAAAAAGAGAGAAAAGTTAGCTATGCTGGGGGAGTTGACAGAAGACCAGGGCTTAGTGAGGGTCTGTCAGACTCAAAGACCAGTGTGTGCAAATGTCCTGGGGTAAGAGCAACTGAGAGCTGGAGCCATAGATTTTCTCTGCTCTAGTGAGTACACATCTCATGTTTCCTTTGGCTTCTAAATGTCCCGTATTATCAAAAATGACCCCAGACTCCCAGCTAGAGGGGCTCATGGGGCCCGGGAGGAGCGAAGGCACCAGCAGCTTCCCCACCCACTCCCAGGCCAGGGCACTTTCCAGTGATAGAGAGGGTGGGCCAGGACTCCATAGACAAGGGCTGTATTGATTGCCCAGAGGCCAGGATACCCGAGCAAACCTGGAGGGACAGCAGAGGGAAGGTTGGTAGGAGTCTCCCATGTGACACCCAGTGAGTCACCTTCCGTTGGACAGTGACACTCTTTATGCCCCCAAGTTCCTTACCGCCCCCCCCACCCCCCCGCCCCCAAGTCCCTCGTTCCCCATTATGAGCAACCAAAAGCCCTGCGGAGCAAAATACTACAAGGCCAAACCCACCAGGCTGACGGGAAGCGATCTACCACCACCTGACCCCACCAAGTGCCAACACTGAGACCAGCGGAGGCACCTGGGCACAGTGGCACTGCGTGCTGCACGTGGGGTGGAGAGGCTGAGACTCGAGGGAATGGAGGGGAACCATCCGGAAAGGCGATAAAGACAGGAACCAGCAGGGCGGGGTACGAGCCTCCACCACTTACCCTGTGAGGCCTGGTGAACATAACAAAATAAATTCTTGATATAAATTCTTGTGACTTTTCTCAGTTAAATGTGAAAATATCTTCTCTCACTAAAAATGTTATTTGTTTATTTTAGGGGGAGAGAGCTTGATTTGATTGATTCACTTATCTGCGCCTTCATTGGTTGACTCTAGTAAGCGCCCTGATGGGGATCAAATCTGTAACCTCGGTGTATTGGGACAACTCTCCAACCAACTGAACACCCAGCTAGGACGAAAACAAAGTTTCTTAATGGGTAATCTTTGGATACTTAGATAAGTTTTAAGAAAAAAAGAGTCACTTAACATATTCGTATTGTGCATACTTTTTACCTCTTATTTTTATGTTATCGAAGAGGTCTAATTTTGGATCTTAATATATGTTATTTACTTTTTTTTTGTTATTTGAAAATAACCTGAAACGTACAGAAAAGATGTATTAGAAGTAGCTATCCACGTTCCCTTTAGCAAGATTTACTTACTGTTAACATTTTGTTTTAGCATTTCTTCTCTCTATGCATATTTTTTTCTCAATAATTTGAGAGAAAATTGCACACATTATACTTTTTTACCCCTAAATACTTCAGTGTGCATTTCTCAATATTATTTTACATAACCATGGCACAGTTATGAACTTCAGTAAATTTAACATTAATGCAATACATTTACCCACTCTACTGCTTATACTGAAGTTTTGAAAAACTGAACCAATAGTGACCTTTATAGTATTCTCCCTCTTAGTTCTCATGTCTCTTTTAATGTGGAATAGGTTTCAGTCTTTGTCTTTTATGACATTAACATTTTTGAATACAGTCCTTTTGTTTTTAATAATTCTCATTTTGAGGTTTGTTGAATGTTTTCTCATGATCAAATTCGTTATGCATTCCCTAATATCACATAACTATGTTGTGTCCTCATAGGATCAAATCTGAGGCGCACAATGGCTATCTACCTTTTGTTCATATTAATTTGGTCATGCAAATCAAGGTGTTTCCTTTATATTATTATGCATTTAATTATTTTTAATCTTTATCTGAGGATATGTTTTTATTGATTTGAGAGAGGAAGAAAGAGAGAAAGACAAGAGAGAGAGATTGATTGCCTCCCATATGTGACCAGACCGGGTATTGAACCTGCAACCCCAGTATGTGCCCTGATCGGGAATTAAACCCACCACTTTATGGGTACAGAACACTCCAACCAACTGAGCCACACTAGCCAGGGCTATTATATAATAATTTAAAAATTATTACTACATAATTATTTTTTCCTTGCAATCGCCAATTGTAACAAGCAATCTATGGCGAAGATACCTCAATACTATGCAAATATCCTGTTCCTCATCAAAATTTCCCCTTAGATTTATATTGATTGATTTTTGTCAGAATCTTATTGTGATGGCTGCAAAATAGTGATTTTTCAGCATCGTTTTTACCAGTTTGCATCTGGCATTCTGTTGTAAGCAAGGGCCCTCTATTCTACCTTTCTCCCTCCCTTGTTTATTTACTTCTAATTATCAATGTAAACTTATGCACTTTTTCCCTCCCCCCCCCCCCCCCCACTCATTTAATAATTCATTACTGCCTTAACTGTTTTGGTGCTCAAATTATACCAGACTTGGTTAGTGAAGGCTAGTTCAAATTAGCTCCTTTGCCTCTGTGACCTACTGTCATCATTCTTTTAGTACCACCTTATTTTCTGGAACATGTTTCAGGCTCTTATTGCAACTGCCTTCACTCAGACTTAGGATCAGCCATTTCCCTGAGGAAGCCTGGCTCCATTTCTGACGTGATGATAATGTACTATGGATGAACTGCTGGGGGTGAGGTATGAACATTTTATGTAGTCAACTCAATCTAAGGGCAGATTGTCTGGTTTATGGATGAACCTGCTATTAACCCCTTCTAAGTGAAAGGTTAAAAAATACGTGATTACACACTTTGGAAAATGTAAAGAACAATTCAATGAAAAAATTTAATTTTTTGAGGACATTAATTGGAACTGCAAGGTAATCACATAGATGTCACATTATATATCACAGAACACCCTTTGCCTTGACAATTAATATAAGGCAAAGGGTGAGGGGTAGCTCATTTGGCTCTGGATCCCAAGACTGCCCAGTTGGGGCCTAAAAAAGAATTAGGTAAGGAAAGGGAGACAGCAGGGACAAAGAGCTTCCAACCCAAGTCCTATTGTAATATTTCTTTAAAAAGTGAAAACTCATCTGAGAAAATAAAACAATTTTAATAGATAATTGAATTAGTTAATTGCCAACAATTTGAATGTTTGGTATTCTTATACTATCATTTTTATTCGTTTGGGTGACATTACACTATCTTCTTAAAAGCCAGATGTAATTTAAAATTTACACTAAATCAGTTTTTTACCCTATCTTGCCTAGTTTGAACTGTATTTTTTATATGAAATTAATTTTTCCCTCTCTTTTCCTATTACCCCTGCTGTGTGGTGCCTGTACTTGGCCCGAGGACTCTGACAAAAACATCCTTCCTCTACTCTTTAACCTTCCAGCAAATACGTGGGCTGTGGTGGGTATTCCCGGATCTATGTCTGTAGAAGTTGTGAAGCCCAGATGAACAATTAGAAATGTAATTGGTTTCCTGAATAATATGGGTATATTTTATGGTTGGCCTTTCTTAAACTCTTAAAATAAGATTAAATTAGGAGAATTTAAAAGCAATTTACGAAAGTTTCTGACAATAAATATATAAACATCTCTATTGACAGTGGGCCAATAAGAGCAGTCAAATTTAGCTTATAGGTAACAAAAAATATTTGAAAAGCAGACTGCTAAAACTTCTGAGATTCATGTTAAGGTACAAACACAGTCAGATTGAACACCAAGTATAAAAAGAACAAATACTGAAATGCAAAGGGCCAGAGTTCTCAGTAAAACAGAGCAAATCCTTTAACAGTACTTGAACTGCCTTTAGATTACAAACTTGAGTCCTTGGAACTACCAGATAGCTCCTGGCTAAGTGGTCCTCAGAAGGCAAAACAGCAGATTCCGCCAGGTCTAAAGGGGAGTGTGTAGGTCCAGTACCAGATAGAAGCAAGAGCAGAAAGTGAAGCCCCTTCTCTCTCATGAGCTGATAGCAGGATGCATACAGTTCTTAATCAGCAAATGGAAGGGGTGGGAGATGCTCATTCTTAATTTCTGATGGATGCTTAGCTCCTTGCTATAGACTGAATGTCTGTGTCCCCTCAAAAAATGCCTTCACACCAGACACCGAATCTGCCAGGGCCTTGAGCTTGGACTTCCTGGTTTCCAGAACTGTGATAATTGAATGTTGTATAGCAGCCCAAATGAACTAAGACGTCACTTCATTAAAATGTGTGTGTGTGTGTGTACACATATCGAGAGAGGGTGTGGTAGAGGGAGAGAGGACTCTATATAATTTATTGTTCCAGGTCTTTTTCAAGGCCACATAATTCTAAACAGAGATGGCAGAATTAAAACCCAGCTTTGAAAAGCCCATGTTGATGTTATTTTGTTAGTCAAATTTTGGCCCCCAAATGATGCATTTATTTTTCACTCAAGCATTTGGCATATTGAGAAATAGCTAGTATTTTAGGATTTTTCAGGCTATATGCTCTCTGCTGCAACTACTCAACTCTGCCATTATAGTATAAAATAGCCAAACAAAACATGTAAATGAATGTGTGTGGCTGTATTCCAATTAAACATTCACAGAAATAGCAGATGAACTTGGTCTGTGGGTGCAGGCCAGTTTGTCAATTCCTGCTTTAGATCAATATTGAATATTATTTTGCTCATCAGCCATTCTCCTACCCTGACCTCTGAGACCTTGAGCCTTCCCAATCTTCTCAACACCTTTCAATGTGTTTTTTAAAATTCTTTACAAGAATTTTTCAGCCCCATTTCTTTCATATTGTTTGATATCCATCATTGCTGGATTTATGCTCAATCTATCCTTAGTGATCTTGCTCTCTACTACCACCACTTTTTAAAATTTTATTCTCCTATTCTTCTTCAATAATAGAAGTCTACAGAGAGGCAATTACATGTCACAGGGATAATTTGGAGGGGGCAAAACATGGACTGGTGGTGCTGAATGTTCATAAAAGAATTTAGAAGGGAAGAAGAAATCTGTAACTACTTTTCCCTCTACTTTAAAATCTTCTTTTCACACAATATGTAACAGAGTAACAAAAAAACCTGACATTTGTATAGTGTTTTGCTAGATATTTGAGCGCTTTTGTGTTCCTTATCCCATTAGTGGTCTTTGGTCACCCATGTAAGTACGTCAATATATCATGTGATTTTATGCAATTTCAATTTCCTTAGGATTCTGGGATACATCATGTAGAGAGAATAGGAACAAACCATGTGGGTAAACATGCAGGTCAGAGAAATGGCCAACTTCTTCATAGAGGAAAGCTGTTTATCCTCAAGTGAGTCATTGTCCTGTGGACGATTTTCCATATCTGACAGAAAGATAGGTCCTTGTGTCTCACAGGTGCTTCAGTTATGTTTCTTGACTGGGATCTTAAACATAACACATTGAACCCATCAACTTTTCAGACCCTCAACATCCTTGTGGCTTTTTCTCAAAGTGACAAAGCATAGTTTACAGAAAGCAGAATGTAAAGAACAAAATATCCCTAATACTGTAATTATAGAAAACCAGTGATTCATTCAGTGAATGCCAAAGATAAGAAGGATTTGATCAAAAACTAGAGTTAAGATTTTGACCTATTCTACTTCAGGGCAACTTCCAAGGAAGTAGAAAATGAAGTTCTACACAGCAGAATGACCACAATTATCTACCAGTAAGTCTATAAGCAGAATCCATGTGAATCTAACTTAGAACCTGCTGTAAATAAATTCTTTTTATGTTCATCAAATTTGAGAGTAGCCTTTGGGGTAGGGAAGGACTACAAAGCATATTTCAACTCTTAACCTCTAGCTTTTTATAGCTAATATAAAGGAAATGACACTGGAAAAATGACACTATCGATAAATCTGGATCTCTATTTTTGGATTCAAAGAGGAACAACTCTGTATCTTCCTGATAAGGATATGAACCCTCTGCCTAACCTAACAAATAAGAACTTCCTTACAAAGAGGGAGAAAATGGATTCTACAACGATTATATTGCTACCCATTCCTAAGGATTTCTTGAATATCCATAAAAAAGGTATTAGGGAAGGATTAGGGCTCAAAATATGAAGTCTCTGGCTAGTAGCTTTCATAATTATTAAATCAATGGATATAAGGGACATTTTGTTTATGGCTCAAAAATATGTATGTACTATGCAAGTAAAATCAGATGTATACAAATTGGTCAGTAAGCAGCATTTTAAGGCTCTTCCACCTGAACACTCTTGAACACAGTGATAAAACCAACTTACATTTCTTCACATTTAATAATTTTTCATGGTTGCTCTTGTGTATGGATTCTTTGATGTCTGATGAGGGATGAACTGCACTTAAAGCTTTTCCCACATTCATTACATCTATAGGGTTTCTCTCCAGTATGAGTTCTCTGGTGTTGAATAAGAGCTGATGAATGAATAAAGGCTTTACCACAATCATTACATTTGTATGGTTTCTTTCCAATATGAATTCTTTGATGTTTAGCAAAATTTGAACTCCGGCTGAAGGTTTTCCCACATTCGTTACACTCATAGGGTTTCTCTCCAGTGTGAATTCTTTGATGTTGAACAAGATGTGTGCTCTGACTAAAGGTTTTTCCACATTCACTACATTCATATGGCTTTTCTCCAGTATGAACTCTCTGATGTTTAGTCAGGGATGAGCAATGGCTAAAAGCTTTCCCACATTCCTGACATTTATAGGGTTTCTCTCCAGTATGAGTTCTTTGATGTTTGATGAGTGCTGAGGAATGAATAAAAGCTTTATCACATTCATTACATTCGTAAGGCTTCACTCCAGTATGGATCAACTGATGCTGTACAAGATGTGTACTTCGATTAAATCCTTTCCCACATTCACTACATTCATAAGGTCTCTCTCCAATGTGAATTCTCTGATGTATTGCAAGGGACGAGCTTTCTGTAAAGGCTTTCTTGCATTCACTGCACTCAAAGAGAATTCTAGTATGAGTTCTCTGATGTTTAGTTAAATTAGCTCTGTGGCTAAAAGATTTCCCACATTCATTGCAGCTATAGGGTTTCTCTCCAGTATGGACTCTCTGGTGTCGAATAAGCACTGAATGGTAAGTGAACAGTTCACCACAATCATTACATTTATGAGGTTTTTTCTCTTTATAGGTTCTCTTTTTCCTTAAACTTGATTTCTGTTTCAATCTCTTTTCAAGTGTATGAAAGGCATAGGATCCTTTTGAAACTCTGTCTTGAGTGAGAAGGACAGACTTCTGACTAAAGTTTTTCCAATATACATCATGATCATGAGCTCTTTCTTCAGGGAGTGAATTAATGTAGGTGAACATTTCTCTTAAGTGTCTCCCCTGATTTCCTTGCTGGTTCTCTAACAAATTTTCACATTCAAGAGTTGTTTTCAAGTTGGTATCATAGACACTATTTCCTGTCAGTCTGTCTATTATTGCAACCTGGCATGATGCTTCTTTGGAAAAATCTTGCACTGAAGTTGAATCCTTGCTCTCAGGTCTACACTCTGAGTCTGAAAGAAATTGAAAATGCAAATTGCTTTCATTTTCTGTGCTCAATGAAAAGGCAGTTCTGTAACAGGTAAGAGTTAATGAAGGCAAAAAGCATGGCTTCAATGAGTAAGTGGAATTGACTCATGAGATGATTGGCAAAGAGAGGCAAATGGAGGGAGATGAAGAGTATATGCAGAGAAAATGAAGAGACACATCCAGGAGAGTCAATGGGGGAAAGGTGACTAGAAATAAAGAAGGAGGGAAGCAGATGAAGCAATCTATCCCTGGGTCAGCAGGAATGTGCATACAAAATACTACTGCAGTAATAAAAATCCAGGCAGTTATCACCTTAGTGTTGAGGAAAGTTACAACTTCTAAATTTTTAGTCTACTAATCCTACTCATATCCAAATATGCATTCCATGTCTAGTTTAATCTTCCCTAACAATGCTTTTATAACACACACCTGATAAAAAAATCTCCTATGAGCTCCTAAAGATATAGTAGCAAATATATAAAATTATACATGAAACAAGAATATTCATTACCACACTAATATAGGTAGCAAAAACTTGGTATCCTATCATATATCCTACTACAGAGAACTGATTAAATAAACGATGGAGTACTATGCAAGTTTTAAAAAATAAGAAAGATCTTTATTGCCATAGTGATCTTCAGGATACAAATTGTCTATATATCTGTACCTCCCCTTCTTTCTCTACACAAAAGTAGCAAACTGCAAATTAGTGTGCACAGTCTGCTACTTTTTGTGTAGGGAAAGAAGGGGAGATACAAATATATAGACACTAGAGGCCTGCTGCACAGATTCGTGCACATTGAAAGGAAATTAATTAGAAGGTGGCCGGCGGGGCGGGACTGGATGAGAGAGGCTGGACATGCCCTGGAGCCAACCTCCCATGGTCCCACCCGGGCCGGCTGCACCTGAGGCGGCGCCAGTGCTCGAAGGGCCTCTGCGGAGTGAGCGGGGTCCCTCCGGCAGGTGGGGTCCCTTGGCCTGGCCTGCGGGGATCAGGCTGAAACCAGTAGTCTGACATCCCCCGAGGGGTCCTGGAGTGCAAGAGGGCACTCTACAAAGTTTCTGTTGCTTGGCAGCTCCTGTGTTGAGCACCCTGGTGGTCAGTGCCTACCGGCCGGTTGGCCGGTCACTTAACCTTTTATATATATAATATTTGGTTATATTTTCCAAAACCAAAGACAGATCAATAAAAATGGTTACCCATGTGGAAAGTAACAGAGCAGAGGACAGGGATGGAAGCTAGACTTCTCTACATATATCTAATATAAATATAGAATTTTTATATCCAATATAAAACCATAAAGCTAAAACAACTTAAGGGTGTGATTTAAAGGAATAAATAGATCAATAAAACAGAACAGCAAATTCAGAAATTAAGTCAAGTATATAGAGAATATAACAGTATAAAGGTGATATTGTAGTCAGTGAACTAAAGATAATTTGTTTTTCCAAAAAATGGTGCTGTGACTGATTAAACACTTAGAAAAAAATTAAGTTAGATCTGTCCCTCATTCCATACAGCCAAATGAATTCTATTCATTCATTTCTCTATTCTTTTACCCACATACACTAGGCTCTGTTCTAGGCACTGGGCAAAAACACACACAAAGTCCCTATATGAGAGAAAGAGAGAGAGAGAGAGAGAGAGAAAATTTAGTCTAACATTTCACAAATACATATAAAATTGTACCTGTGGTAAGTACTAAGTAATAACAGGCAAGTGATGTTATGAAATATAAGAAAGGGAACCTAGGAAGATAAGGGGAGAATTCCCCGAGGAAGTAAAACACAATTGAAATGAAAGTGGGGTTGGGATTCAGGTGAGTATTTCAGGTAATAGATATAAAAGCACTGAGTTGAGTGCTTGAGGTAGAGGGAAGCACTATGTACAAAAGCCCTGAGGTGAGAGGGACATTCAAGAAAAGCACAGTGGATGAGAGCATGGACTCTGGAGTCAGAATGCACGAATTTAACCCCAGCTCTGCCCTGATTAGCAGTGTGACCTGGGGCAAGTTATTTAACCTCTTTACTCAGTTATCTGTAATATGGGGCAATAATAATACCTACTTCATGAGAAATAAAAACATCTTTCTTAATAAGCATTAAATGAAAATATTTATAAAGCACTTAAAACTCTGACACAGCATAAGTACTACATATAAAATATAAATTGATATAAGGTTAGTATAGGTAGAGGTCTCAAAGTGTGGTCCATGGACCCCTGAAAGTATGTAAGTTCAAAACTACTTTCAAAATAATACTTACATGCTACCTTTTCCAGTGCCATGACATTTGCATTGATGTTGCAAAAGAAATGGTGGTAAAACTGCTCATGACTTAGCATGAATCAGGACAATGACTCCAAACTTACTAGTAGTTATTGTATTCTTCCCACTATGTACTCTTGGTTAAAAAACAGACAAACCAGTTTCACTTAAAAATGTCTGAGTAGCCCTAGCTGGTTTGGCTCAGTGGATAGAGCATCGACCTGTGGACTTAAGGGTCCCGGGTTCGATTCCGATCAGGACACATGCCCGGGGTGTGGGCTTGATCCCCAGTAGGGGGCATGCAGGGGGAAGCTGACTGAATGATTCTCTCTCATCACTGATGTTTCTCTCTCTCCCCCCCCTCCTTTCTGAAATAAAAAAAAAATATATTAAAAAAAGCCTGTAAACAGTATTATTGTTATTATTTTTTAATCCTCATCTGAGGACATGCAGAGAGAGAGAGAGAGAGAGAGAGAGAGAGAGAGAGAGAGAGAGAGAGAGAGAAACATCAATCAGGTAACTTACTGGAGATCAAACCCACAACCTCCCAGGTAGGTACCCCGTGCAGGAATCAAACCTGCAACCTTTTGGTGCAGAATGATTCTCAACCAACTGAGTCACTCCAGCTGGACAACAGTAAACATTATTAACTTTTAAAAACTTCAAACCTTGAGAACATGCCTTTTTAATGTTCTGGACTGATGAAATAGGACATATTCATAAAGCAATTCTGGTCATGTCACAGTATGATGGTTGTCTTGAAGATAACCACTCATGAGATAGTTTGAGTTGTGAGCTGAACTAGCCATTTTTTCACGGACCACATATTTCTAGAAAGAACAACTGACAGACAAGTTATGTTACCCGTGTTGGATATTTGGCAGATATTTCCTAAAGATGAACAAAGTGAGCCTGTCACGTCAAGAAAAACAACTGACAGTGTTTGATAAAATTTGAGCTTCCAGGAATAAATTACAATTTTGAAAAACATTTAACTACCATTGATAGCCTGATAGCTAGTCAGGGGCTGACATCTGGTCTTCCAAATACTTAGGAGACTTTTTTGACAATGTCAGTGGTGACACCAAAAATTGTCTAAAATATCTTTATTAATTTGAGAGAGGGAGAGAAAGAGAAACATCAATTTGTTGTTCCACTTACTTATTGGCTAGTCCTTGAATGTGCCCTGACTGGGGATCAAGCCCACAATCTTGGTGTATCCAATGATGCTATAACCAACTGAGCTGCCTGGCCAGGACTGTTATTTTTTAAATACTGTATAATGTAATGTGCCAATATTTGGAAGATCTCCATAACTCAATGAACCAGTATTTTCCAAAATATCAATAGGTTTTTTTTTATTTTTATTGATTTCTGAGAGGAAGGGAGAGGTAGAAACATGAATGATGAGGGAGAATCATTGATTAGCTGCATCCTGCATACCCCTACTGCAAACCCCTACTGGGGATTGAGCCTGCAACCTGGGTAAGTGCCCTTGACTAGAACTGAACCTGGGACCCTTCAGTCTGCAGGCTGACGCTCTAGCCACTGAGCCAACCCAGCTAGGGTGAAAATATCAATAGGTTTTAATGTAAGAGTATGAAAAACCATGGATATAGTTTCAGATGTCACACTGTTAACTAATCTTTAAGAAACTACCACTTGCTCAGTTTTGGTGTAGTATCAGAACAGCCACAAGTATCGAAAGAGACCATAAAATCCTCCTCCCTTTTCCTACTATATACTGGGGGTGAGGCTGGATTTTCTTTCTTTCCTTTTTTAAAAAAATTCTTTATTATTTTTAAAATCCTCACCGAGCATATGTTTTTATTGATTTGGAGAGAGAGGAAGGGAGTGAGTGAGTGAGGGAAGGAGGGAGAGGAAGGGAGAGAGAGAGGGAGGGGAAGGGAGAGAGAGGGAGGAGGAGAGGGAGAGGGACAGAGAGAGGGAGAGAGAGAGAAACATTGATGTGAGAGAGAAGCATTGATTGAACCCGCAACCTGGGTATGTGCCCTGACTGAAATTGAACCTGCGACCATTTGGTGCTCGGGACAACGCTCTAACTGACCGAGCCACACTGGCAGTGTACTTTGGGGATCTTTTGACAATATCTACCAAAAGTGAACATGATCTATCCTCTAACCCAACAATTCTACTTAATGTATATATCCAACAGAAATGCATACATGTGCTCATCAAAAGAGAGAATATACATAAGCAGCATTACTCATATAGCTAAAAACTGGAACTACTCAAAAATCTAGTATACTGAAATAATGAAAGACTATACAACAATGAGAATGAACTATAATTAAATGTTACAAAATGAATGTATCTCACAGTAATCTTTAGTGAAGGAAGTCAGGCACAAGAGTATATACAATATGATTCTGTTTATATAAAACTAAATCAAAACTAATCTGGGTATTAGAAGTTAGGATAAGGTTACTCTAGGAAGGAGGGCAGTGACTTAAAGAGGGCACACAGGTGTTTCTAGGGGTGCTGAAAAGGTTGTTTCTTGATTTGGGAGCTGTGTTCAACTTGTGAAAATTCATAGACCTGTAGTTATATTTTTATTTATATTGAAAAAAAGAAGCAAAAGAGGCAAAATGAAGCAAAATATTAGCGTGTGTTTGATTTTTTCTCGACTTTTATATATATTTAAATTGCTATATTCATTTAAAATATTTTAAAAATAGCCCGGCTGGTGTGTCTCAGTGGTTGAGCTTCAACCTATGAACCAGGAGGTCAAGGTTTGATTCCTGGTCAGGGCACATGCCCAGGTTGCGGGCTCGATCCCCAGTAAAGGGCGTGCAGGAGGCAGCTGATCAATGCCTCTTTCTCATCATTGCTGTTTCTATCTCTCTCCCTTCCTCTCTGAAATTAATTAAAAAAAAAATATATATCCTATATAATAAAACCCTAATATGCAAATTGACTGAAAGGCGGAATGGCTGATGGCTATGACACACACTGCCCCCCCGAGAGGGAGGTGACTGGGGGTGGGGCTGGCCAGCGGATGGTGCCAGACCGCTAGCTGGGGGCTCCCCTGCCCCCCCCCCCCATTGCCCTGCCCGCCGGTCGCCCTGCAGATGGACCTGATTGCTGGTCAGGCCTAGGGACCCTACCCTATATACTGGGAACAGGTTCTTAGATTTAAAAATTAAAACCTGGCAAGGCTACTCTAACACTGAAAAAAACAGGATGATGCAGTGATGACATGCATGGGCTCTGGCTTGCACATTTTGTGCTCAACCCTGATTCTGACACTTATAATAACTGTGTGACAAAGCCAATTAGTTACTTAACTTCTCTCTGCTTAAGTTTTCCGCCCATAAGATGGGGAAAATGGTACTACTGTCACAGAAGGATCATGCTATGTACTATTTTTTATAATTAGGGCAAAAAAATGTAGCTGCCCATACAACAGTAAGATGCCTTTCACCTGTGGGAAAAGTATGGTCATCGGTGCATGCAGCAGCCCGGATTGCGAGAGGGATGTCTGACTGCCAGTTTAGGCCCGACATCCCCTGAGGGGTCCTGGATTGTGAGACCGTCCCCCCCGCTCCTGTGCACCCCTCTGTGGGAGGTGATGGGGCGGGCAGATCAGGGGATGGTGCTCCCCCCGCCTCTCCCCCTCCCCCCGAGACAGGCCTCCCTCTGCGGGAGGCAACTGGGCCAACAGGGAAAGGCGCCATCCCCATCACCCCGCCACTGCTGCTGCTGCCAGCCTCCCTCTGCAGGAGGTGACTGGGCTGCTGATCAGGGGACAGCGCTGGCTGGCACGGGCACCCCATCACACCGCTGCCGCCGGTCACTGATGGTCCCTCCCCCCCCCACCCCCGGCCCCATCGCCATCCCCTCCCTCTGCCCACTGGCATGCACCTTGGCTGGCCCGGTGCCACCTGCTCGCTGGCCCCGCCCCCCTGCCGACTGGTGGTTCCCTCGTCTGGTCGATTTGCATATTACGCTTTTATTATATAGGTCCTATATTATAGGATAAAGCATGTAGGCACTGCTAATATAGTCTTTCTTAAGCACCGAAAAGTGCCAATTCTTCACTGTCCTGCGGGGCTATTATTTCCGAGGACTCCCATCTATTTGACTCACCTGAATAGCTGCTTCTGGGGACTTTTCTCTCAAGAATCAATGTTTCCTTTCCATTCTCCAAATTGTAGTTCTCAGGCTTGGAAACTGGAAGCCCTGCTCAAAACAAAGAAAGGAAGAAAGAAAGAAATGGGACTTACTAATAGCTATTTGTGATGGGCAAACATCAATCCTAGAGCATAGTGCCAAATCCCTGATCTACAAAGAGGACGGGAATTACAGGAAGATCTGGAGTGAGGGAAGATGGACCTCCACATGAAGCTTAAAACATCTGCAGGAATCTGGGCCTGGTAAGGAGTTTCTATGCACTGGAAAACACAAGTGTTCATGCCTGTCAAAAGAGGAGAACTTATCTTTCTTCACTGAGGAAGTTCCAGAGAGACGCTGCAGACCGATCCTCAGCTTAGGGAAGGAACTGGAGAAAATAGGAGCCCAGTGGCAGCACCACACGTTGTGACTGTGGTAACTAGAATTTTTGTCTTCTGCTTTTTCTTTCTTCCTTCTTTAGCTACTAGAATCCACTTTCGTAGGGAATTTATTACATGAGGTAGGGAGGGGCTAACATAGTTCTTACCACATCCATACAAACACATATATGCACTTGTGCACGTGTGTGCACACACATGCACACAGGTACACACAGGCTCCAAACTGCCCAGAGTAACCTATTTCCCTGGCTCTAGTCGTTGTTTCATTAACCAACATGTGACTCTCTTTGCTGAAACTCCTAGGATAGAAGCACTGCCTTTTTTCCCTTAGTTCTCTAATTGGAAGAATAATATAACCCTAGAGCTACTAAAGGCCATCTTTGCCACATGGGGAGACCCTAGGAATAAAGCCAGTAGGGCAAAGCCAAGCCACAGGATTTAAAAAAGAAAAAAGAAAGAAATTCCTGGTTATATATTGGATTCCCTGAATCAAGATTTTTCCCTCGTGGGGAATGGAATCCAATACCTAAACTCTACCTAAACCCACCTCTCTTCATTAACAGAAGCCTTCATCGCCAGGGGATGGGCTCCAACACTGTTACCTGAGGAAAGTGGCGGAAACCCAGTGCAGCTGGGAGAAGTATTTACCCCTGGAGGAAAGGTAGGGATACGTATGAGGCCCAGCATTATGACTGAAGGAAGACAGAAATATTTATAAGTCCACACTTAATCCAGGTTCACAATGCCTACGTAAGAGCAAGCTTAATCAGATAAAAAACACCCCATCTTTCCCACCTCCCATCAATATGCCAATGGACTTAACTGTTTTGTAGAAAGACAGGTAAATAACCCAATTTAACTTCAAAAGCCACATTTTGAAGGCAGAGATGAGCAATAACATTTGGGCTACAGTACAGAAGCAAACACATGTTGTAGTATTCATATTCACCTTGATGATACTTCCAGATCATGGTGTGGGGCAATCAAGTACAAGTAAAAAGCAAAAGTCTTACTGCTGCTGAGAAAGTGCAATTTAGTTCTTTCAAAGGACTACCAATAGAGAAAGTAACTATGGAGGAGCACCAAAATCTATATACAAATACCATCCAATCTTTTCGAGTCCTGAGCTGCGCATATGAAAAGCACAACGTTAAGTAGACCACAACAGCTGGGGGGTAACATGCTGAGGACAGACTTTAGAAATGATAGATTTCTAGAAAGTGAGGCTGTACTTATCCCATATCAGTATCGACAAGCTGTTAATGTGGGCTTTTAGTTGAAAATTCGTAACGCCACAAACTTCAAAGAAGAGAAATACCTTAAAAAGTAATTTGCCCTCTCTAGGGGTAAGCACTGCACCTTAGGGGTAAGGGGAAAACGAAAACAGAACCATCTGAAAAAAAAAAAAAATTAGGCAGGATCAACGGTTACTCAATTCCAAAAGATACCCAGGAAAATGTTATCTCTTTAAAAAAATAGATTAATTTACTTAACTTACAATAAATATGGTGTTTTTTTTTAATCAATGGAAAAAAAGAAGACTCCCTGCCCCCTAAGCTAGTGTGAATTAGGTTTCTGTCACTTCAATCCAAAAAATCCTAATACAAAACAAGCATAGGCAGTTCACCAAGAACCTAGAACAGGAATAGATTGTCTCTGGGTCCAACAGGATTCAGACTTTATGACTCCTGAATGGAAAAGCGAAGGCTTTGTGAAGCTATTTCACTGTCAATAAGGAATGCTGTCCCTGAGCAGACCGCAGAGGCACAATGAGAAGCCGTCCTTACAGAGCGAGACCAGGTTCCTATAGTTCTCCAGCATCACGTCCCTCTGTGCAGGATCCAGCTTCCCCCACTCCTCGGGGGTAAGGTCCATGGCCACATCCTTGAATGTCACAGACGCCTAAGACACAAAACATACTTCTGTTCACCATCTTTCACTTGACAGCATCCCTCGCCCCCCGCAGTTCTGGTGGCCCTGGAGCAGAGCGACTGAGTACACCTAAAGTGACAGCGATACATGACAAGTGTCCTAATAGTATTCAGAGTCTGAATATTCTATGTAAAGCCACTGGCATCAGTTATGTGCCATGCGCGCTCTGCTAGGTTCAATATGAGAGTTTCTCCATTGAGAGACATCACTTTTCTGGGAAATAAAGAGTTAAAAATAAAACATGAACTAATGAGTTGACGATGCAGTTTGGCAAAGTAGACAAAATAGAGGAGGAAAAAAAGCCTGTCTGCATAACTCTCCTTGTGCGTCCTCAATAAAAACTTGAAGACTCAATCTAGCCAATCAGAAGATGAGTTGAAATACAGACCTTGTGAGTGGATAAGTCATGGAATGAAATAAATGACTGGCAGTGAGCACCAAATCCAATTAAGCACGGAAATAATTTAAAGCAAAAAGCAGTAACTGAAAAATGATGGCAACAGATTGAGTAAGGGAACAGAAAGAACTGAGGTTTATGTGTAAATACCATAGAATTAAGTTTCTATAAGACAAAAAAAATACAAAACTGTAAGGAGGTGAACACATATAAATATTATTATATGCCTTTTTGTTTATTTAAAGAATATGAAGTTTATTTTTACTTTTTAGAGAGGGAGGGAGAGAATGAGCAAGAGCGAGAGAGCGAGAGCATGAGAGAGAGAGAGAGAGAGAGAGAGAGAGAGAGAGAGAGAGAGAGAGACATTGATTGATGTGCTACAGACACATCGATCCCTTGTCTCCTGTATGTGCCCTGACTGCAACCTAGGTATGTGCCCTGACCATGAAATGAACCCGTGACCTCTGGTGCATGGACGACACTCCAACCAACTGAGCCATACCAGCCAAGCATTACATGCCCTTTAAAATAAAACCATACAGAATGTGAATAATATTCCAAGGTTATTGAAATAAATATATATCAAATGCCTTAACTGGATAGAAAACACCTATTTAAACATTCATGAAGCATTTGCAAAAGTAACAAAGTAAATTTAAATAGATTCCAAGCATAAATAGAACAGAGCAAAAACTGATAATTGAAAAAAACATCCGAATGTCAAAATAATAAAATGCAAAACCAATGCCAAATCACTAAAACTGTACTCAGAGGTGATTTCATAGCTTTAAACACTTCCATTTCATTAAAAAATAATGCAAATAAATTAGCAAAGCATACAGGTCAAGTTAGAGAAAGAACAACAAACTAAGAGAAACAAAGAATTACAGGATAAAAGCAGAAATTAAAGGTGGGGGGAGACAAGAACAATAGGTTAGCTGGGAGGTCTAAATAAGGTCAGTAGGTTGTAGTACTGTATCAATGCTAGTGTCCTGATTTTGGAAAATAAGAATAAAGTGAGGTAAAGTGTTATCTTTTGGAGAATATGAATGGAGGGTAAATCCTAACCCTAACCCTAGTATGTAAGACATCTTTCTACCATTTACATTTCTTTAAGCCTTAAATTATTTCAAAATAGTTTTCAAAAACGGAAATAATCTGAGCCTTAAAAACATACAACAATCATCCTTGGAAAATAAAATAAAATGTAAATCTCTAAGTAGACAAGGCATTTTGAGGAAAAATGACTGAGAATTACAGCCTGCATATCCCCAGCTAAATTGACACTCAATGAAAATTAACTTCCAGACGATTAGAAGAAAAAAATCGGGACACAACTGCAAACCAATGCACAAAAGACAGAAACACACACAAAAGAAACAAGGAAAGCATAGTAAATAGAACTATAAAAATCACATGGCAAAAAAATTTGAAACACACAATCATATTAATGCGAATGAGTTAATTTCCCTTTAAAAAAAAAAAAGTAAATTTTTTTTTTTTTTTTATTGATTTCAGAGAGAAGGGAGAGGGAGAGAGAGAAACATGGATTGGCTGCCTCCTGTTCATTTTCTACTGGGGATTGAGCCCCCAACTCAGGCATGTGTCCTGACCAGGAATCAAACCAGTGACCTCCTGGTGCATGGGACAACACTCAGCTAACTGAGCCACACTGGCCGGGTGAATTAATTTCCCTTAAAAAAAAAGCCAAATCCTGTTTATACCATAACCCTCCTAAAAACACCCCAAAGTTGGGGACTGGCAGTGGGAGAAATCAAAGGAAACATTACATGTCTGAATATAGGAGTGCAAGTTCACCAAGAGCATATGGAGAGATATACTGGGAAATCAAACTGTTACCCTCAGTAGGGAGAAGAAGGGGACTGAATTTGAGGAGGAAGTAATATTAGTTTTACATTTATATATGTCTGTGCTATTCACCTGGTTACAACCAACTAAGAATTAAAACTTTAATACTTTTAAAAAATTGAATACACGAAACACACAGTCCAGGCAAAGCATCACACCACACCTAATGCAATGCAAAAAGGACAGAAGTTTTTAAAAATTTCCATAAAAGGTTTAATCTACCCGAGGCTCTAACAGTCTTGAATCTAACATCAAAGTGTTCCTCTGGCACTTGTAGTTGGATTTTCCTTGGCTACTATGCTGGCCAGTGAGTTCAGGTAGGATTAATTGTATCTGACTCATGGGTGGTATGTGTACTTCCATGTGTGTGTGCAGGTATATTCCATAGTTCTGTCCAAATTGGTCCAAGAATGGGCCTAATAGCCGTTAAAGAGTTAACCCCTGGACTTCTGCTGGAATGACCAGGAGGGAAGCTGCCCTTTGTCTGGGGTCTTCAGCGTGGGAAGCTGTAAGCCTAGATGTGGTAGGGGCCAGCACTAGGAAGAAAGCTTGCTTGAGAGGAAAACCCACAGAGAGAAAAGAAGAAGTCAGTGAAATGGAGGAAATAGGTCCTAATGTTATTACTTGAGCTTATTTCTAGTGAGACCTGGATTTCTCAGTCATGATAGCCCATAAATACCTTTCCCTTATATCAGTTTGAGTTGAGTTTTTATCATCTGCAACTTAAAGCTTCTTGACTAATAGTCTTCAATACTAATGTAAGGCAGTTGAGAAACCAATGAATTCAGGCAAGTATATAAGGACCCCAAGAAGTCACTTTTACAAACAGAACCAATGTACAATATGGACTTTTTACACTTGGAATCACAGTAGCAAAGAAAAAGGCTAATTCAGGAATCGTGGGTTGTGGCATGCCACACACATCATGAAGAGCTCTTTTCTCTTATCTAACTTCTTTTAATAAAAATTTCAAACATACAAAACGTTGAAAGACCAATACATGAATCACCCATAGAGTACGACCACCATTTAAATTTCTTCTTTTTTTTTTCTTTATTTCAGAGAGGAAGGGAGAGGGATAGACAGAGATAGAAACATCAATGATGAGAGAGAATCACTAATCAGCTGCCTCTTGCACACCCTCTACTGGGATAGAGCCCACAACCTGGCATGTGCCCTTGACCGAAATTGAACCCGGGACCTTTCAGTCTGCAGGCCAACACTCTACCCATTAAGCCAAATCAGCTAGGTCAACCACCACTTAAATTAATTCTTAATATTTGCCTTTGTTAAGACAGATTGGAAAATTGTTTCACTTTCTAAACTTGTGCATTCATCATCTTGGAGGGCTGGATTTTAACTCTTTAAGTTAAGCCTTCCATAGGCTTTCCTATTCAAGTGCTCTTCTGAACTTTTGAGCACTTACTATTTTCATAACTCACTTCAGCTCTAAAGAAAGGTGCTTTCTTAATTTCTTACATAACAGTCATGTGTATGTTGATTCCCTTGCAGAAACATAAATGTTAAGATATACCCCAAAGATTAAAAATGGTGGCAGGGTAAGTGGATGCTACACAGACACGCTCCCAGGACCAAATTGGAATTACAACTAAAATACAAAAGAATCCTGAATAATCAACTAAAGATTAAGATATGCCCCATATTTTCTATTAAAATAGTTTCCTACGTTACCAAGCTCAGCAACTAGCACAATAGGCAAAGAAGGGTAATTATGCTCCTTACCTGCCTGTTGACTGACAATAAGTATAACTAGATGGAGAAGACGCCATGGGTTAGCAGAAAACATTTTCTACTGAGTCCATTAGCCACCCGAGTAGTCTTAGATTAGAACTCAGCTCTCCAGATGGGCTCTTGTAGACAAAGGAACTTGACATCAAGAAGAAGGGTGCGCCTGTACTCTGAGAAATAAGGTGGAATTTCAATAATCAGTAAAGACTCACCTGGGATCTGGCTGTGAGGCGGAGAGCTGCCACTTCTCCCTTTTCTGTGCTCTTCTCTTGGGAATAGAAAGAATCCTGGAAAGACATAGCTAGGGGCAAGAAAGCGGTAACTGTGGGATCTAAATCTATGCTGTGCTTCAGATTTACAAGACAAAGATTCCTCCCTCTAGGAATGATGCTCCCGCAGATACTGCACCTGAAGGCAGCCCAGACAACCCTTGACCCTGGGGTCATGGAGAAAGTCCAGGAACGTTGCCACTGGGACAGAACACCTACTGGCAGGTGTACCCTCTAATCGAGAAATGAGGATAAGCCAGTTTATTTCCAACCTTAATGTACATTAAATTAATATAAGAAAAATAGGCTCAGTTCTCAAAAATCACCCTGCAAGCTTATTTACATGTAGATCACTAGATTCCCCTTCCTAATAATTGCTACTAGTAGTTGGGTCTGAGGTGCACTCCAGAAATCTCATGAGCAGGCCATGGGTCAGGAGAAAACATTTTCTACTGAGTCCATTAGAAAAGGCTGACATGAGGTCACAGACCAAACTTCCAGAAAGACCGGGCTAGTCACCTACCGACCTCCGCGCCTGTTCTCCAAGATGCAAAACAGCAGTATCTGCGTGACAGACATAATACGAATGTTGTGCCACGGGAATGACAGAGGTGGGGAGGTATTTTCTGCCAGCCAAATAAGCTACGTTCCCAGACTCACTGACAGCTGGGGGAAAAGAACGTGGGAGAAAAAGTGACTGAGGCTGTGCTCTGGCCTGAGCTGCTAACATTTTGGGGTGGCTTTCCAGGACCCACTGTGCACCAGCTCAGGGGGAGAGGGGGTCCCCCACACCAAGCCCTGCATTCTCATGCAAGGAGCCCAGCCATGCCCCAGACAAAGGAGACTGGCAGAGCCGCCCGCCAAGGGCCACCTCCCCGGGGGCAGCCCATTTCCTTTCGGGGAGGAAGGGCCCCTTCCACACACAGTCCAACAGCCCCGCAACTCTCACCTCTCTTCTCGGGCACCTCGGCCCAATCTGCCTCCATGATCCCCAATCCTCCCGGTTCCGAAGATTCGGAGCTCCCGTCTCCCCGCTCCTCCATCTGGACCTCTCGGCACGTCACAGCGAGAAGCCCCGTCCTCCCGCCGGCCGGCCCTCGGGGCGCTGCGGAAAGGCCGGGTCAGGTCAGGCCCCGCTTCTTCCTCGGGCCCGGGATGTCGGCACCTGGATCCCGCGGGGGGCCAGGTCCCCCAGACCGATCCTCGGATGCCTGTTCCGGCCGCTCGGCACTGTACCTGCGGGGACCGAGCAGCTTGGAGGAGATGGCGCCGGGTTCGGGCTCTCTCTGAAGCCCGCGCCGGCCCGCGCCCCGCCCGTCGCGCCCGCCAGCACCGCGCTCGCACCCGCGTCCCCGGGAGGCGGCAGCCGCCGGAGGGAGTCCGGCCGGAGCGGGAGATGGGCTCATGGTCCGCCCTCGAGGCCCCTTCCACAAATGCGCGCTCCGGCTCCGGCACAGACTGCTGCCCCGGGGGCCGCCCCGGGAGCCGAGCGCTGAAAAGCGGCCTCCGAACCCCACTCACCTCCCATCCGGGCTTGACAAAGGCTCCGAACCTCTGGGGCCAGCTCGGAGCCGCGCATGCGTAAGAAGGGGATGGGGCGAGGCTGGCGAGCCTCATCCAGCCCAGAACTACGATTCCCAGAAGGCCCCGGGCACGGCCAACCTCCGTTTCTCAGCAGGTGGGAGCACACGTGGCGCTGTCGGGGGGTGGGGTGGGGGGTGGGGGTGGGAATTGGGGTCGGGATGTGAAGAAGCCGACCTGCTCCTTCTCGCGAGAGTACGGGCTGCATCAGCCACGTGAGGTCCATCGCCCTGGAGAGCGCTGACGTCAGGGACTCGGAGCCTAGTCTGTGCGGCGCGGTGCTGGAGGGACCAGGGTCTGGTGCTCAGAGCCGCCGAGGAGTTCCATCTGCGTTAACCTAACGTAAGATGTATGCGAGCAGCCTATGCCTTTTCCGTATATTTTACCTCAACACACTCCTTGGCCTTCAAATAACACGAAAGGTGTACTTTTAGGAACAGTGGGGTGTACAGGGACACCGATGTCCGTGCGTCCATAGACGACTTGTAACACTGACAATTCACCAGTGAGGGAGAGAAGTGGAAAGTTTTCAAACAGGGCCAGTAAATCTGAGCAACATGTCCTTGTAAGCAAGCGTAACATCAACTTTATCAGAAGAGGCGGTTCCCTCAAAGCATGGTTAGTCTCTCCTCACCTACCCACCCCGACTCAATGTTTCAGCTGCCTCCTCTTCACACGCCCATTTGCAAAAGCAGGAGTGCGAATATCCTCAGCTCTTCTCCCGCTGCGGTTACCGCCAAGTCCTGTTTCTTATTTCGTAAAGAACTCTCCCACGTGTCCATCTCTCTCTCTGGCCACTGGCTTTACCTTCGTTTTGGCCACCGCCCTTTCACTAGGGTTATGGTCAGCCTCCCAACTGATTTCTCTGACTCACTCAGCGTTGCTTTACACCAATCTGTTCTCCACCCTTTGCGGCCAGTGACCATCCTAAAGCAAGAACATAACAGCACTTTACTTCTTAAAACTTGTCAGTGGCTTTCCCACACCTCGGGGAAGGATGGTTTTTAGTTCCCACAGGATAGCACCCTTTGTCCAGCTCCCATTGTCTGTGCCTCCTGGTATTCACACCCTTATTTACCCCCCTACCCACATCCCCCCCACCCTGCTCCCTGCACAGCCCACATCCCCTCCCCTTAATGTGTTGCAAAGAGGGACCTGTAGGGAGAAACCAGGGGCAGGAACAGCTTTCTGGGCAGTGGATCCCCTAGAGGTCCTGCTGTGATCAGACCTCAGGACAGGGCAGGCAGGTGGAGATGGGATTCCAGAGGGGTTCCTTATCTATGCCAATGGGAATCCTAGCCCTCAGGCTGTCACACCTTTTCCTCTGCAGTGGAGGTCTCAGCAGATCACACTGTATGTGTGTGTCTGGAGTGGAGGATTACAGGGGTAGAGAACCAACAAAACAGGGATCTGAGGCCTTCCTCCTGGTGACTGGGAACTGTCTTTATAGTTCCCAGTCCTGAGCTCTGCACAGGAGAACAGAGAGGAGCTGACTGATGGGGTCCTCTACTCCATGCCCCTGGAGGAGGCACGGGTGCCCATACATCTTCCAGCGTGCAGCATGGCCGCAGGGTGAGTGCAGGTGCTGAGGTGACCCAGACTCCAGGGTCCCATATAGTCAAAGGGAGCCCGAGGTTCCAGAAGCTGCCCTGCTACTCCCCTAGGTCCCTCCTAGAGTCCAATTTCCAAAGGAATCTGGGGCCCGTATCCTCCCCACAACCCACTCTCACTGTCCAGTCCCTTTCAGATGAGATGAAAGTCACTGCCCACAAAGTTTTAGGAATATCAGAAGAGAGACTTTGTACCATTTCCCATCATGTTCAGTCAAGAGTGTTTTTTTTGCATTTTTCTACAGATTTTCCCTTTCTAATGCCCATCTCCAAGTGTCCATGTTGGCCTGACAAGCCTTACACACCTTCTCCCACTCTTACACATCATGGTGATTAGTGGGGATGCTTTTCCCAAAAGGACATGGGGCTCAAGGTACCAAGTCTGTTGCTTTGCCCTTTGCTGCCCTGAGGACCACATCCCTGTGTCCCCTACAGGTCAGGAGCTGGGGCTTCCCTGGGATGTACAACATACCAAAGGGGGGACCTGTTATCAGGGCTGGCGATGCAGCTGTTCATTTCTATGGGACCTGCACGTGACCCCCTCCTGTTGTCTTGTCAACGGTGCTGCCCTGAATGCCACACTTGTCCTAATATCCAGACCCTTCCACCCCAGGAACCCTCTGTGTTCCCATCTTAGAATGGGATGCTCTGTCAGAAATCCCGGGGTGACCTTGTTAACACAGGGAGGTGTTGTCCATTCTCTGCTAGGAAATGACTAAGATACCAGTGTGCCTCTTCATAACTCACCTCCAAGTCTCTGTTGCCTTCCGAGAACCTTTCCTCTTGTCCATGTAGAAAACGTGGAAACCTGTGCAGAATTTTTGTGAATTTATTTGAGCTATAGTGTAGACAATTGCAGTGAAGCAAAATCTCAACCGAATGAAATAGTAATGCTCCGGAGAATGGCAGCTTTGCACTTCATTCTATACATTACAATCAAAAGTGGAGACTTGTGTGGTTTTATGAAATTCATTGTTGATAGATGAGGGAAGCAGGAGGAAGCACAGCAGGGAAATCTCTGGGCCTGGAAAAAAGGTAAAATGATAGACATGCACTTCTTTCACTTAGGTGGGTATGGGACAGTTAACAGTCAACAATGAACTCAATAACAATGAGGGAATGTGTGGTCTCTGCAGAGAGCAGAGCAGTGCCTATGCTCTGAGGGTCTGAATAAAAAGGAAAATTTCTTTGACATTCCAAAAATATGTTGTCATAGATGCAAAAAGACAATAGACAGGCTCAGTTAAGATAAAGATTGACTTTATTTCAGGGAAGATGACAGCCTAGGACTGTGGTCGGCAAACTCATTAGTCAACAGCCAAATATCAACAGTACAATGATTTAAATTTCTTTTGAGAGCCAAATTTTTTAAACTTAAACTATATAGGTAGGTACATTGTTATTAACTTAATTAGGGTACTCCTAAGACTTAGGGAGAGCCACACTCAAGGTGCCAAAGAGCCGCGTGTGGCTTGCGAGCCGCAGTTTGCCGACCACTGGCCTAGGACACTAGTACCCACCATAAGCTGC
Organism: Myotis daubentonii; assembly: GCF_963259705.1. Classification (NCBI taxonomy): domain Eukaryota; kingdom Metazoa; phylum Chordata; class Mammalia; order Chiroptera; family Vespertilionidae; genus Myotis; species Myotis daubentonii. The sequence continues at coordinate 6,149,290 of NC_081855.1, forward strand.
TTTTAGTTAAAAAACAAAACCAAACCACCACACTTTAATTTCAGACCATCCTTTGTGGTTACTTTAGGTCTCTGAGTTTGCAAGGCTGCCAGTTTAGCATCTCGTCCTGAGATCACTCCTGTCCCACCTCTTGCCACCAATCACTGAGTGCTTGGGACTCAGTCTGAGCTGGAGCCCCCAGCCCACCTGGCAGTTTATGAGCTGCCTCTGATGGCATGTACCCCTCTCCCAACACAGGATAGAAATCAGACCACCACCTCGGCGCCCGCTGGCTTGGACAGCATGCCTGCTGCATTCAACACACAGGTGCCCATGAATTTGTTTTCCACCTGGGAAGTGGAATGCTCCCACCCAGGGGTGGGCAAACTTTTTGACTCGAGGGCCACAATGGGTTCTTAAACTGGACCGGAGGGCCGGAACAAAAGCATGGATGGAGTGTTTGTGTGAACTAATATAAATTCAAAGTAAACATCATTACATAAAAGGGTACGGTCTTTTTTATTTTTATTTCAATAGATTTATTCAATTCAAACATTTTAAGAAGAAGAATGTAAACACTAATTATTATAATTTGAAACTTCAAAAAATGGAGGAATCATAGCACAATAACATACCTTATATTGAAGATGGCAAAGGCAAATAAAATTGCCTAACAAAGGAAAGGTATAAAAGCCTTTCAAATTAAACTTAAATATAATAAAATAACTTAAAACTAAAACAAATAGAAAAGAACAAAATGTGTAAACAGTAAATTAAACATTTTCTTTGGTGCAACTTCTAAATTATGCCCGGGACGTAGTTGTAGATGGCAATGTAGAATGGGTTGAAAGGTTTTTGGTCTTTAAAACATCAACTTCAGTGGGAACAGTGTTGTTGGTCTCCTTTTTTAGCTAATGCATCAAAGTCTTGAGTTAGTTTTGTTGTGGCTATTCTCAGGATAGACCTGAGGTGGTCGTCAGTTAAGCTGGATCTGTGAGGGGCTTTGTTGATGTTCATGATGCTAAATGTCTGCTCACAAACATAGGTTGACCCAAACAGCACCAGTGTCTTCTGTGCTATCTTCCGTATGTTTGGAAAAGTGGCTTCATTAAGTGAAGCATAAAGGTCTCTTAGTTCAGGAGAGCTGAATTTCTCCTTTAGGACAAAGTCAGACTGAAGATCGATGAGTTCCAGTTGCACCTCTTCTGGTGCTGTTTCAGGGTTTTGTGACAAAGGACAGGCCACCAGTTGAAGTGACTGGTCAATTTTTTCAACATCAGAAAACCAATGACAGAATTCTGCATTCAGGTCATCCAGTGATTTGCTGTATTTCTTCACGTTTTGGATGGTCTCCTTCTGTGTGGCTAGTGTGGCAAAATGAGTGAAGACTTTGTCTGAAATTTGTCTGGAAAAGAAAATCAGCTTCGATTGAAAGGCTTTCACATTAGTGTATATGCCATGTACATACTGATCTTTTCCCTGTAGCTTCACATTTAGCTCATTCAAATGTGAAAATATATCTATAGCAAATGCAAAGTCACACAGCCAATTCTTGTCACTCAGCTCAGTAAATTCGTCAGACTTGCCCTTTAATTTCAAAAATGCACCAATCTCTTCTTTGAGCTCCCACACTCGTTGGAAAACTTTGCCCAAACTCAACCAGCGGACACGATAGTGGTAAAATAAGTCGTGGTGATCCGCATCAATTTCCTCCAGAAACTTAGTAAACTGATGGTGCTGAAGTCCCTTTGCTCGAATGAAATTAACAAGCTTTACGACTGGATTAACAACATGATTAAGTTGTGATATAGACTTGCACAATGATTCCTGGTGAATAATACAGTGAAGAAAAATAACATCTTGGTTAGGGTTCTCCTCTTTCACTTTATCCTGAATTCTTTTTAGCAGTCCAACATTTTTTCCAGTTAAATTTGGAGATCCATCTGTCGTGACATTAGCAAGTTTACTCCATGGTATCTTCCTTTTCTCGATGACAGTAGACACCGGTCATACAAGTCCTCTCCCCGTGTTTTTCCTTTCAGTGGCTCCATGGCTAAAAACTCCTCCGTAATTTCAAAATTGTCACTAATCCCTCGGATAAAAATTAAGAGCTGAGCAGTGTCCTTTACGTCATTACTTTCATCCAATGCTAGTGAATAAAACTTAAAGAACTCTGCCTTACTATTTAACTTGCTGGCCAAGTCTTCATCAGTCAGTTCCACTCGACGAGTCACTGTCCTGCGCGATAAGCTGAGTTTTTCAAACTTGCCTTTGCTCTCTGGACACAAGAGACCTGCTGTCTCTATCATACATTCTTTCAAAAACTCGCCTTCAGAGAGAGCTTTGCTAGCTTTTGCTAATTTGAATGATAGCATAAAACTTGCTTTGGTAGTTGTCTCTTGAATTGCAGTTTGTCTGTGAAAGACATTTTGCTGAGCCTGTAATTTAGCCATCAACCTCTGTGCAGTAGCCTCCCGTTCTTGAGGTCACTGCTTGCTAGCATAGTTGCCATGCTTTGTGGCAAAGTGACGGCTGAGATTGTACTCTTTGAAGACTGCAAGTGTTTCCTGGCATATCAGACATACCGGCATTGATTGGACTTCTGTGAAAAAATATTTTGTTGTCCACTCCCTCTTAAACACTCGGCATTCACTGTCCACTTTCCTTTTCTTTGGTCCATTCATGTTTAATATTGGGCTAAAACCAACAGTACCGTTTTCTTATTAAATTCTTTACTAAAATAAGACAGTAAAGTATAAAAACAAGTGATTAAATTTGCTCTACTATAAGATTTTTGGTCTAAAAATATATATATATAACAAAATCATCTGAAAAAGTTCATACGTGGGACAGAGGCACACCCTGACCATAGAGAACAACCCCTTTCCTCCATAGAAAACCTGTGTATCTTTCACACAGGCCCTTTGTTTATGATAACACACATAGCTGCACATTGCTGTGTCTTCCAGACACACTTGTATGGGAGGTGCTAGGGCAGTGCAAAACATGGGTAACCAGTAGTTACCACTAGCACTTCCGTTACTGACAAAAAACAGCCGCAGTGCACATAGTGTGAAAGAGCCCATTATAATGTCAGATTGCATCCACTGGACTCTATAGAAACAACCAGGTGCCACTTTTAAATGCCCATTGCAACAGTTTTTCTTATTAAAAGCTGGAAATGGCAGGATATTTATATATATACCCCTACTGTGACAGCCTGGCAGAGCATTACAAAGGAGAAAACCCAGCATCTGGTGATGTCCATAAGTACAAGACTTCAGGCTGTCATTACCAGGAAAGGGTTTCATCCAAGTATTAGATATGAACATTTGATTTTCAGTTTTTCATTTGTCCAATTGCTTCTGAAACCCTGAAATTAAGCGATTTTGTAATAAAATCTTTAGTTCATCACATTTCTATACAATCTTTTTGTTCAACCCACTGAATTAGGGTTTGTTCACACTAGCCATGCTGCCATGGCAGTGTGGTGCAGTACTGCAATGCAGCGCAGTTAGGGTTAATGCAGGGTACATAGCTTTCCATCGTGTTTGCGTTGATGCTAATGTGCAGTGGTGCATGTTAACACAAATGCCCTGTAGCAAGCATTTTTACAGCTGAAAGTCTTTGTTGTTTTATTAACAAGTCATTGTGATGTACAGAATGTGGGAACAGGAAAAAAATTGTGTTTGAGTAGAGCTCTTAATCTTACCTCAGAAAGGCTCTGATACTGTGCTCTCCAGGGGCGTGTCTCCCTACATCACCACGATAACGTGTCTACGCATTCCCAGGGTGATGTCCGGAGACGCGTCCGCGGGAATTACAAGGAGCCACTGGAAGATTGAGAGGTTGTTCTTTCTACTGAATGGGCGGATCTAAATCTGCCCACTCAGAAGAAGGAGCTGCGGCTGTGTTTCCCGACGTTGCCATGTTAACACTGCTGCTGGTGAAGGAGTGGAGGGGAGAGCAAGAGAACCCTACGCTCTTTCGGATCCATGGGCCGGATAGAACAGCCGGATGGGCCAGATCCGGCCCGCGGGCCGTAGTTTGCCCACGGCTGGGCTAGGTTGTGTTGTTCTAACAGAGCCCTAAATCTCCGTGGTTTGCAGCAGCAAAGGTTAATTTCATAGTCATAGTTAATTTCAGATGGATTTAACAAGAGCTCCTGCTTTTCAGATTGTTATTCTCTCTCTTTTTTTTTTTCTCTTATAAGGATGGAAGTTAGGACTTCACAATGAAAACCAGAAGTCAAATACTTATTTGACAGTGGCCTGTGGTGGACATGACTTCCATTTTCCCTTTTCTAACATCTGCCAATTTCCACATCCAGCTGTTTCTGGGGGTTGTTATTCAGGGCCCCAGAGTGAAGGTATCAGCATATCTAACTGTCTAGACCACAGTGATGATGGTTGTATGTGGACATGTGACTTCAGTGAGTTTAATAAGATTATTTTTACTAGTGACCAGAAGAAAATTCTGGATGTTTTCAATTAAATTAGAGCAGCCTGTGAGTGAGAGAAAGAGATAGAGCTGTTTGCCTGTGAGAGTTGTGAACCAGTGGACTGAAAGGTGTTGGGTTTGACTCCAGTCAAGCTAACTGCCTCAGTTGCAGGCTAGATCCTTGGCCTTGGTCTGGGCCAGGGAAACTTACCCTTGGGTGAGGATTGACAAAGAAAAAATTTAGTGATAAGTATGGCACTGCCACTTGCATTAAAACCTCAGGCACGTTAGCTGAGTTCTTTACGTCTTGTTCTTTTCACGGGAAAAATGATCTCACTCATTCATGGATAATAAAGACCATTATAAACTTATGAACAATAATGGATACAGAGGCAGAGCTGCCTCAATCTGATTGTCAAAGTGCAGGGGGAAGGCCAGGGAGGGTTGGGGGGCAGGAGGGAGGGGGGTAAGAGATCCACCGAAGGACTTGTATGCATGCATATAAGCATAACCAATGGACATAAGACACTGGGGTGTAGGAGAGGCCAGGGGATTGTCAAGGGCGGGGGCAAAAAAAAGGACACATATGTAGTACCCTTTGTAATACTTTAAGCAATAAAACAATAAAAATAATGTTATGAAAAAATGAGTTGCAAGGATAAAATATAATAATAAAGTGCTTAACATAAAGAGTTGGCATGTGGTAGGCACTCAATATATATTTCTCATCCTATCTAATAATAGAGAAACATCTTAATTAACTGTAACTTCGCTACCCTTCCCATTGGCTAATCAGGGCAATATGCAAATTAACTGCCAGCCATGATGGCGTTTAACCGCCAACAAAGATGGTGGGTAATTTGCATATGTAGCCACAATGCTGGGAGGTGAAAGGGATCTGAAACCCAGGCGGCAGGCAAGAGGTGGGGGCAGGCAAAGGCGGCCGGTGATCGGTGATTGCATTGTGGATTGGAGGCAGAGAGAGCCCCGGCGCAGGCCAGCCGGCACCCCTGGACCCCTGGGGCTGTGGGTGCTGGCTGGCCTGCTACCCCGTGATCGCCATGGAAAAGAGACCTTCAAGGCCTGTCCAAGGCAGGTTTGCATTTAAAACTAAGTGGGGTAGTCCGGAACTGCGCGGCACTGACAACCAGGGCAGTCTCTGCGTCGGTGGCACATCTGCGGCTCCAAGTGTGGGGTGTGAGGGCCATGTAAGCCAGAGACTTTGGCTGCAATGGTCAGATAATTTCAGCTCCAATGCAGGCGCAATCAGGGAAGCCATTGGGACCTTCACAAAAAAAAAAAAAAAAAGAAGGCTGAAGAGGAAGGATACTTCCCAGAGCGGATTAAAGAACAGCTGGCAGCCTTGAAGAAACAACATGAAGAAGAGATCCCTCATCATAAAAAGGAGATTTGAGTGTCTGCAGAAAGACATTGAGCAGCACAGGCAGAACATCAAGAAACTGAAAGATCATGATACTGCGGCAGTGTCAGGGTGAGGGGACAGCCATATTTGCCAGTGCGCTCGAGCTGTCAACAACAAAAAGTGTGTGGGAGCTGGGCAGGCACACAGACAGGGACACAGACCCAGGCCCACCTCACCACCGCCTGGCCTCACTGCCACCGCTGCCGATGCCATCTTATGGGGCCTGCGCCCCGCAGCGGGAGACAGGGGGCGGAGGGGGGGATGTCTTACAAACTGAACTTGACCATGCACATGCCCGCCACCTCCATCAAGGCCTCTGGGAGCGTTCATCCGCCTTCCACCAGCATGGCAACGTCTTCCCAGTACCGCCAGCTGCTGAGTGACTAGGACCAACATCTCTAACATGCAGGGAACAGAGAACAGCCAGGCGCCCCAGAGCAAATATGCTGAGCTGCTGGTCATCATCGAAGAACTAGGGAAGGAGATCTGACTCACGTACGCGGGCAGCAAGAGCGCGATGGAGAGACTGAAACGAGGCATCATCCACACGACATGGCTGGTTCGGGAGTGCTTGGCCAAGATGGAGCAGAACACCAGGTCCTAGCCCCTAAGTCCACGTGAAAGGCTTTCCTTCTTCTTCCAAGAAGTGACAGCTCATGCTTGCATCCCCTTCAGATGAAACTTGGTTTCAAAATGGTAACAGCTTGGTTTCTCCTCCCCGTGCCCCTCCCGTAGTTCATCAGGCTCTGAACCTCCCATCGCTGAGATGGAGAAGAGATTTTTGCAGTTATTAGATTTAAGCGTTAGTTCAGAACTACCCAGGGCATTTTGTGTGTTTTTTTAAAGCATTGATTTACAGGATGCATGTCAGTTACCTATCACAGCAAGCTGCAGTTGGCCTCCCAGATACGTGTTTCTTTTCTGGATACATTTCTGTTACTCACATGGTTCTTTATGTTTCTCTTCTGAGCTGATCCAACTCTGAGGGTTTGTTTCAGTGAGTCCTGAGGCAGCACTATAGTAGCCAGTGCCCATTCACCACACAGTCTAAATTCTTTTCAATGTAACTGTTCTGTGTTTTTTTTTTTTGCTTAAGCATTTGCATGACTATTAGTACTTTGAAGTCAATCTTTAAAATGCACAAGTTATAAATACAGAAGGAAGAGCAATTTATAGAACCTCGCCTGACAAGGACCCTTGAAATTTCCCCTAAGGATGTATGTACATTTCAGTTCCGCCTTTCCCATCAGTGGATCCAAACATGTGGAAGACAGTGACTAATACTGTTTGCATCTTTGTATGTATTTATTACTTGATGTAATAAAGCTTATTTTCATTAACAACCACAAAAAATAAATTGAAAGATCATGCTGATGCTTAAGTGCACACAGTTCCCAATAGAATGGCTACATACTGTCCACTTCTATGGAGACATAGTTCTGGTAACTAATATCTATCTATGCTGCCAACAGATTATAGTAAATTGTCATCAGTGGGGAAAAAACCACCAAAACCCAGTGGGGTGACATTGGAATTACCGAAGCGTACCCCCAACCCCTTCACCTGCCCAGACGCCTAGGGGCCCTTTACAACTGGGCTGAGCCCAGTGCCGCCCAGTGGCCTGGACACCAGACCCGACCACCTCTCTGGTTTGGCCCAAACATCTGAAGTTCGCATTAGTTGCCAACTTAAGAAATTGGAGCATTCACGTAAAATCAGGATTCCCCACTTCTCTTTCCAAAGTGGCCGATTGGGCTACCAACCAAGGGTGGTCGGTATCACTTCAACCCTAAGAGGAACCCCCAGCTTGGGGGTGTGGTGAGGAGGAAGCTATCTGTGCAGACAGTTCAGTTGTGTAAACTCTCACTGACAGTAGCACAGCCCAACAGTGTGGCCATACAACTGCGAGGCAGCACAGCCATGAGACAGTCCGGCTGTTAAACAAGGCCCCTCTCCAGCTTTCAGGGGGCTTCACCTACTCCAACCCACTGCACCCCACTCTGCCCCAGTGAGGCAGCTTCAGTGTTTCAGCTCCAGCAATCAGAACACGTCCCAGTGGAAAGGGAAAGTGTATCCATAGCCAGTGTTGCTCAATGGATAGAGCCTCTGCCTGAGGGCTGAAGGGCCCCAGAGTTCAATTCCTGGTCAGGGCACATGCCTGGGTTATGAGTTTGATCCCCAGTGTGGGGCGTGCAGGAGGCAGTCAGTCAATGATTCTCTCTCATCATTGATGTTTCTATCTCCCTCCCTCTCTGAAATCAATCTATACTAATAAAAGGGTAATGTGCTAATTAGACCAAACAGCTTCCAGGCAACTTTCTGGATGTCCTTTTGGACAAAGCCATGGTGGCGGGCCGAGGCAGAGGCGGTTGGGGCGATCAGGCTGGCAGGGGAGAGCAGTTTGGGGATCAAGCCGGCAGGGGAGAGCAGTTAGGACAATCAGGCTGGCAGGGGAGAGCAGTTAGGGGGGTCAGGCCAGCAGGGCGAACAGTTAGGGAGAACAGGTCGGCAGGCAGGTGAGCAGTTAGGAGCCAGTGGTCCCAGATTGCAAGAGGGATGTCCGGCTGCCAGTTAGGGGGATCCCAGGGATCGGGCCTAAACCAGCAGTCGGACATCCCCCAAGGGATCCCTGATTAGAGAGGGTGCAGGCTGGGCTGAGGGAACTCCCCCTTCCCCCCCGTGCATGAATTTCGTGCACTGGGCCACTAGTCCTATCTAATAAAAGAGAAACATGGTAATTAGCCGTAACTTCGCTACCCTTCCCATTGGCTAATCAGGGAGATATGCAAATTAACTGCCAACCAAGATGGCGGCCGGCAGCCAGGCAGCTGATGCGAACAGGAGGCTTGCTTGCTACAGTGACAGGGGAAACCAACGTTCCCCGCCTGCCGCTGTTGGGCTCTGAGCTGCAACTCTAAGCAACTGTGTTGCAATTATAGAAGGGAAACCTGCCTCAGAAACCCGATTTCAGCCAGCCGGGCTTCAGCCAGCAGGATCGCAAGAGTGTTACAATTATAGAACCCAAACAAACCCAGATACCTGCTTTCTGCAGCCGAGGTCTCAGAGCTGGAGCCCAGCCTCAGAGCTAAAGACGGATCTCAGCTCCAGTGACAGCCATAGAAGGGAAATAAATCCCAGAATGAAAAGAAAAAAGAAAAAAAGGGAGGTTGGGAGCCTCAGTTGCCCGCCAGCCTGAAAACAGCTATCATCCCCTCACCCAGACTGGCCAGGCACCCCAGTGTTGACCCGAAACCTGCAGCAACAAGATGGCAGCTAATTTGCATACTGAAGGCAGGGGACAGCTCTCAGAGGTGGAGGAGGTTCAGGAAACAAGCATGGACACAGATCCTAAGCCATAGGCCAGCGCTCGCCACTCCCCAGCTATTGAAGTAGCAACACGATGTTAGTGTGTTTAGCATTCGCTGTGCTCCTGAGACATTTAAAGTTGTGACAGTGAACTAGTTTGCTTTGACATGTTTATGTACAGTTCATTCATATTTCTTCACACAAAGGAAAAAATATATATAAAAATTAATAAAATAAAGTAAAATAAAATAAAATAAAGGGTGTCTGTCAGCCCTCTCTGGCTTGGCTCAGTGGTTGAATGCCAGAAGCTGGTCCGTCCTTGCTGCTTGACACAGTCGCTGCAGGGAAGAAACATCTGCCCAGTGTATCTTTCAAGGGACTTGGCGTATATGTATATGCCATACTGTTCTTAATACATTGGCTCCCCTTCTTGGCGCTATGTGTTTTAACTGAGGTCACCTCTCCGAGATAGGTTGTTTCCCCAGGTAGGGATTTTCCCCTGAAGCTAGGGAGGGGATAAAACCCCTTAACTAAGCGCCAGGCGGGCAGTTAATCACTTTAACTACGACCAATCACGCTTAAGCTACATAATCTTTACTTCCTGGAATGGAGAAAAGAAACGCCCTAACCTTTGCAATAGAAATTGAGAGGATTAAAATCAACTGGTATAAATGCAGATGTAAGAAGGCAATAAAAGACAGAACGTGGCTGGAGATCCTGGCTAGAGAACCTGGCTCTGATGATCAACTGAACGCTGCTGTCTGTGTCCTTCCTTCTTCGCCGACTCCGTCCACACCTTTGGGAACCCCTGGACCTGTTCGGGCAGGACCCAAACAGAGGGCGCCCAAACAGGATTCCCCTAGGAGCTGCAGCCACCTGCGCCGGCACCCTTTTGTTCCTGTGGAGAAAGAGGCTCCTGAGGTGGCTGAAAGTGTGTGGAGATCACTGTGCGAAGGCAGCCTTGAGTACCTGGGGTTCCCCCCGTGTCGTCCCCCAATACCCCTCCGCGGTCAGTCAGCACGTGGTGAGGCCGGAGTGGGGAGAGGAAGCGCGGTCGGCAGTGACACGGGGTGTCAAGAGCGGCTGCAGCTGCGGCCACGGCACAATGTCAGAGCCCACCCTTGGGGGCCCGGGAGGACGCCTGTCGGGATTATCAGTCATCCCTCGAAGACCTGACCGTCAATAGCAAACCGCACATCAATATGCTGACCATTCTAGCCCAGGAGAACCTGCACTTCGCCAAGGATATCGTCTCTCTCATCGAGGCCCAAACCGCCAAGGCTCCTTCCTCAGAGAAGCTTCCCGTTATGTACCTTATGGATTCTATCGTGAAAAACGTTGGCCGAGAGTATCTCACCGCCTTTACTACAAATCTAGTTGCAACATTTATTCGTGTGTTTGAAAAGGTGGATAAAAATACCAGAAAAAGTCTATTTAAATTACGTTCCACATGGAATGAGATATTCCCATTGAAGATTCTTCATGCCCTGGATGTCAGAGTCAATTCATTAGATCCTGCTTGGCCTGTTCAACCTCTACCCCCCAATCAGAATACATCTAGCATCCATGTGACTTCTACATTTCTAAATAAATCGCCTGAAGAGCCTTCAGCTGGAAAGATGTGCCACTCTGGATGTAAGCAGTCACATATGGAAGACTTTGTGCCACCTTCCAGGGAAGAAAGAAATGCTAAGAGAAGTGCTGAACAAGATGTTCGAGATCCAAAGCGAATAAAAAAGACTGAAGACGAACGACCACAAGAAAATAAAAGCTTACAACAAGGTGAGGACCATAGTAAATCTCCTCATCTAAGGCGGAGGGAAAGCTGGTCGAGCGCTAAAGGGGTTGTGTCACCTCGAGCCCCAAAGCAACAGCATCGATTAAGCGTAGATGCCAATCTTCAGGTTTTCACAGAGTTAACTCTCGCAAGCAAAAGAGAATTACTTCAAAAGACGAGTGAACATTTAGCATCTGGTGAAATTACACAGGATGAGTACCTTGTTGTTGCGCCTCAAATTCGACAGCTATTTCAGTATCAAGAAGGTGTACGAGAAGAGCAGAGGTCACCATTCAATGATCATTTTCCACTTAAGCGACCTAGATGTGAAGATGCAGGTGAACCATTTGTAGATACCTCAGCATCACGACTCGCCGGCCTAGATACAAATCAGCGCCTTACAGTGTTAGCTGAAGACAGACCGTTATTTGATGAACCTAGTAGGCCATCGGTAACAAGAGATGGCCCGACCAAGATGATTTTTGAAGGACCTAATAAATTAAGCCCTAGGATTGATGGACCTTCTGCACCAGGTTTTCTTCGATTGGATGGGTCACCTGGACAAATGGGGGCCGGTGGTCCTTTGAGATTTGAAGGTCCTCCGGGACCAGAAGGGACACCTCTGAGGTTTGAAGGGCCAGTTGGTCAAGCAGGCAGAGGTGGTTTTCGGTTGGAAGGTTCCCCTGGTCTGAGGTTTGAGGGACCTCATGGTCAGCCTGTGGGTGGACTTAGATTTGATAATCCCGGAGGTCAGCCTATACGTGGACATAGATTTGAGGGGGGTCGTGGTCCATCAGGACCTGCAATTAGGTTTGATGGACCTCATAGTCAGCCAGAAGGTGGGATCAGATTTGAGGGCCCTTTGCTACAGCACGGAGTTGGAATGAGGTTTGAGGGCCCCCATGGCCAGTCAGTCGCTGGCCTGAGGTTTGAAGGACAACATAATCAACTTGGTGGAAACCTTAGGTTTCAGGGTCCACATGGTCAACCAGGGTTTGGGATCAGGTTTGAGGGACCTTTAGTCCGACAAGGAGGTGGAATGAGGTTTGACGGTCCTGTACCAGGAGGTGGACTGAGACTTGAAGGGCCTCTGGGTCAAGGTGGTCCAAGATTGGAAGGTTGTCATGCTTTCAGGTTTGATGGGCAGCCAGGTCAGCCATCACTCTTACCAAGATTTGATGGATTACATGGCCAACTAGGTCCTAGATTTGAAAGAACTGGTCAGCCAGGCTCACAGAGATTTGATGGACCACCTGGACAGCAGGTTCAACCAAGATTTGATGGTGTTCCTCAAAGACTTGATGGTCCACAACACCAGCAAGCATCAAGGTTTGGTGTTCCCCTTGGTCTTCAAGGCACACGATTTGACAATCATCCTTCACAAAGGCTTGAATCCGTTTCGTTCCGTCAGACTGGTCCATATAGTGAGCCACCTGGCAATGCTTTTAATGCCCCATCCAAAGGACTGCAATTCCCAAGACACGAACAAATATTTGATTCACCTCAAGGACCCAATTTTAATGGACTGCGTGGCCCTGGAAACCAGAGTTTCTCAAATCCCCTTAGCAGAGCTTCTGGACACTCTTTTGATGAAAAGAATCTTCAAAGTCCTCAATGTGGAAACTTTGGCAATTTACCTGCTCAGATAACAGCGGGAAACATGCAGGTGTCTCAACAGGTTCTCACTGGTGTTGCTCAGCCAGTACCGTTTGGCCAGGGACAACAATTTTTACCAGTTCATCCAAAAAATCCTGGAGCATTTGTTCAGAATCCTTCCGGAGCCCTTCCTAAGGCATATCCTGATCATCACCTCAGTCAGGCAGATGCCAATGAATTATTTTCAAAACTGCTAAGAACAGGAATTCGCAAATTGCCCCAGCCTGATTCAGCTACAGCACAAGTAAATGAAGTTGCTGCTCAGCCTCCCACTGAAGAGAAGGAAGGTCAAAATGAAGATCGAGATGTTCCCGATCTTACCAATTTTACAATGGAAGAGTTAAAACAACGTTATGATAGTGTTATAAATCAACTGCACACTGGTATTCAGTGTTACTCTTGTGGAATGAGGTTTACAACGTCACAGGCAGATGTATATGCAGATCACTTGGACTGGCATTATCGGCAAAATAGAACTAAAAAAGACGTTAGCAGAAAAGTTACTCGTAGACGTTGGTACTACAGTTCAACAGACTGGATAGAATTTGAGGAAATAGCTGATTTGGAAGAACGGGCAAAGAGCCAGTTTCTTGAAAAGGCGCATGAAGAAGTTGTGCTCAAAACTCAGCAAGCTGCTAAGGAAAAGCAGTCCCAAAGTGTACCGGCAGGGCCAGCTGGAGCAGTGGAGAGTTGTGAAATCTGTCAAGACCAATTTGAACAATACTGGGATGACGAAGAGGAGGAGTGGCATTTAAAGAATGCCATCAGAGTGGATGGAAAGATTTGTCATCCATCATGTTATGAAGATGATCAAAATACATCTTCATTTGACTGTACACCATCTCCCAGCAAGAAACCAGTTGAAAACCCTCTGAATATTATGTTGAACATGGTCAGACATGAATTTCAGGAACCCTGTGAGAGTACCAATGTTAAGGAAGAACAAATTGATACCCCACCAGCTTGTACAGAGGACAGCATAGCAACATCTCAGAGCTGCTCCCGAGACATGGGCTTTACTCGTAGGAGGGTGGTGTGGGCACCTAGTGGGAGGCCATCAGCAAGTGCCTGGCCTGTCTGTGGCTCTCAACATCAGTTCCCTTCCTCTCCAGGCAAAGATGGGAACTGCCCAGTCACGTTACCTGAGCAAGCCCCTCCCCTTCTTAGGTTCCGGAGGGTACAGGTGACCCCTGCGCCAGGTCCATTAAATTAAAACGGAAGATGATATAGTTGAGTCAGTTTAAATAAAATGAGAAAAGTATGTTTTTCTTTTTTAAAAAAGCTGCTGTTTGGATCTAGGTGAAGATTTTTTTTTTTATGTATATATAGAACTATCTGTATAAATTGCCTAACTGAGGCAGGGCCTTCAGCTATCATTTGGTTTATAAATACATTTTAGTATTTGCATAGCCTACTGCCTGCACAGTTTCCGGTGCTTGTTGTGTGAAAGTTATACAGATGTGTGCAAATTTAACAAAACAAAATTGTTATGTGTAAAAATGTACGATTTTCACTTGTGAAACTGTAAATTGTAAATAAAAAAATATTTTTGCTACCCATGGAGTGTAATATTTATGGACACCATCAAATAAAGACAGTGTTTCTGTACTTTTTATTGGGTGAAAATGGAATTAAACAGCAACCTCAAGAAAAATTTTTTTTCTGGTAGTTCTGATGATTAAAGCAAAGTCTAAGTTTTATCCTTCATAGGGGGGTTGTGAGAGAGCGCGGCAGGCCTTTTCTCAAATAGGAAAGCCAGATTTGAAAAATTTTTAGAAACAATAGGACAATTATGCATATATATATATATACATATATATATATATACACACACACACTAGAGGCCAGGTGCACAAAAGTTTGTGCACTCGGGGGCGAGGGGGGTCCCGCAGTCCGGCCTGTACCCACTTGCAGAATCTGGGACCCCTCAGGGGATGACCACCTGCTGGCTTAGGCCCGCTCCCCAGGGGATTGGGCCTAAGATGGCAATCAGACATCCCTCTGGCAGGCCGGCAGCCCTCGGGGGATGCCCACTTGCCAGCAGGGTGTAGACCTAAGCTGCAGTCGGACATCCTTAGTGCTGCTGAGGAGGCAGGAGAGGCTCCCACCACCACTGCTGTACTGTAGCCATCAGCCTGGCTTGTGGCTGAACAGAGCTACTCCCATGTGAGAGCGCCCTGACCACCAGAGGGCAGCTCCTGCATCGAGCGTCTGCCCCCTGGTGGTCAGTGTGTGTCATAGTGACCAGTCATTCCCAGTCCTGCTGTTAGGGTCAGTTTGCATATTCCCCTTTTACTATATAGGATAGAGGCCTGGTGCACGCGTGGGGGCTGGCTGGTTTGCCCTGAAGATTGTCCCGGATCAGGGTGAGGGTCCTGCTTGGGTGCCTGGCCAGCCTGGATGAGGGGATGATGGCTGTTTGCAGCTGGTCACACCCCCGTCAGGGTGGGGGTCCCCACTGGGGTGCCTGGCTAGTCTGGGTGAGGGGCTGAGGGCTGTTTTCAGGCTGGTGGGCAACTGAAGCTCCCAGCCTCTCTTTTTTTTCTTTTTATTCTGGGATTTATTTTCCTTCGATAGGGGTAACTGGAGCTGAGAGCCTGCTCCAGCTCTTTGCTCCAGCTCCGAGGCCTTTGCCGGCTGAAAGCAGGTACCTGGATTTGTTCAGATTCTATAATTGAAACTCTGTTGCCATCACTGGCCGCTCTAAGCTCTGAGGCCTCGCTGGTTGAAAGCAGGTTTCTGGGGTTTGTTTAGGTTCTATAATTGCAACATTGTTTCATCCGGAGCTCAGAGCTGAGGTGCGGCAGGCAGGGAATGTTGGCTTCCTCCATCACTAGAGCAAGCAAGCGTCATGTTCACTTCAGCTGCCTGGCTGCCGGCTGCCATCTTGGCTGGCAGTTAATTTGCGTATCTCACTGATTAGCCAATGGGAAGGGTAGCGAAGTTATGGTTAATTACCATGTTTCTCTATTATTATACAGGATATATATATATATATATATATATACATATATATATATATATGTATATATACAGATATATATATATATCCAGCTATAGAGAACCACCCAGATGTCCTTTTTGAAAAGTATCGAATGAAGCAACATTTATTTTTTAACTTGGAAATTGATGCCATCAAATAATTAATGAATTTATTTAAGTACTAAAGGTGACTTTTTTTAATGACATTTTTTAAGTTTGTCACAATTTAATGCAGTGAACATATTTCTATTTTAAGTTACAGGGGAGTCTGTAAGAATGTTCATTTGAAAAATCGTTAACCTTTTTCATTTGTTGGTTTTGACTGAATTAGATGGATACCATGAGATGTTAATATTCATCCATGTAATAAATAGAATGATGAAGAAAAAAAGAAGAGTGGGAGAGACATGTCCTTCATACCCTGCAGGTTTCAGGGTAGTAAAATTAAGGGAAGGTTGTTCTAAGTGGAGGGAAAATCTGCGAAGGCCCAGAGGCCTGAATGGGGGACCTGAGTCGGTCAGTCTGGCTGGAGTGAGCCCCACGCAGGACTGGGGTCAGATGGACCTGGCCTTGACTGCTAATGGCCTCTGGATGGCAAGGGTGGGGTCTCCCTCTCAGCCTCCCTTCTCCAGCCCCAAAGGCCTGCCAAGGCCATGCCTCCCTTGACGGCCTGCCTCCTTGGCCCAGGCAAAGAGCACGGTGGTGTTGGTGGTCGCTGGAGTGGGCCCGCTGGATCCCCAGAGCCTCCAGTCCAACCCAGAGGAGGTGAGTTGGGGCAAGGATGCCGGGAATGGGATGTCCCAATGGGGGAAAGCTGCCATGGTCAGTCCTCTGTCCATCCTCCCCTGCCTCCTGTCATAGTTGGAGGAAGTGTTTGCACTGCCACTGGTCCACCTGCTGCAGGTGCAGAACCAATGCTGCACCCAATTCTGCAAGAGTGGCCACTTCCGTTACACAATGCCTGTCTTCCTGCTTGGGCCACACCGCATCTGGGGGCTCACCGCTATCATTACCGAGTTCACCCTGCAGGTCTTGGTACCTGGTGCCTACCAGTCCAGCCTGGATGTCCCTGGGGCTGAAGACTGGTCCCAGGCAGCCCCTGCCCTCACCCTGCTGGACCAGCGCGACCTCAGGACTGAATAAAGAGCCTTTACCAACTCTTGGGCAACTGCATCTTCGGCGCTAGGGCCCTGACCTCGAGCAGACCCCATGGGAAAGCTGGTCTCCTGGCTGGGGAACCCCCATCTAAGCACTCAGTCACTCACAGCAGTGGGCACTTACCCTGCACCAGGTACTTGGCATCATTTCACCCTCACCTCAGCCCTGTGAGTGGGGCTAGCACTGTCCCTGGCTGGTGATCTGGGCTCAGAGAGGACAGACAGCTTGACTGAGCTGGGATTTGAACCGGGCCCTCTCTGAGTGGAGCCCAGACCCTTAGCCACTGTAGGTTCCTTCCTCTGTGCCTGGCTGACCATGTGTTGGGCCTCAGGAATCTGGAGAGGAGTCCTGCATGAGACTAATGAGCGTGACTGGGGGTGGCATCGCAACCTCCGGATCCACCCTGCTGTGCATGACAGGGGGCGGCGACAGGGGGCGGCACACCAACTCCCCAATCGGCCCTTCTCTGAGCCCGACCAAGGGCTGCACCTAAGGATTGGGCCTGCCCTCTGCCACCCGGGAGCGGAGCGGGCCTAAGCCAGCAGGTCGTTATCTCCCGAGGAGTCCCAGACTGTGAGAGGGCACAAGTGGGACTGAGGGACAAAACCCCCTCCCGTCAGTGCACAAATTTTTGTGCACCAGGCCTCTAGTCACATATAAATACTAGTGGACTGATACAGGGTTCTGTGAAAGAATTCAGTGGGGGAGGATTCAATCAGCAAATATATGAGAAGCTCTTCCAGGTACAGACACGTCTCTAGGCACTGACCATAATCCAGTGCACAGGGCAAGCCCCAAGCCTGCACTACAGAGCTCCCTTCTAGTCGGGAGCGATTCAGTCACATTAGGGTGCACAGGCTCAGAGTGTCGACAGAACAGCCGATGTGACGTCCTCCTGGCCTCCTCTACCTATGGCTGCACCTTCCTGTATTGTGAAGAGGACAGTGAATCACTGTTCCAGTAGAAAACGTGATTTGGCTTCGGATCAGAGTCATGAGGGGAGTGTGGGACCTGAATTCAAGGTGCTGGAAGAACCCTGGATCCTACTCATGGTGGGATTTCTGCTGGAGGGCAGAGGTCTGAGGGTTTCTCCTAGGAAAAAAGGCAGGAGTCAGAGAGCTGTTCATGTGCACATGGGTGGTGTGGGTGATTGGGGAGGTCAGTGGACAGAGTGAGCCCCTCAGAAAATTCACACCCCTCTGCTTCTAATCCTAGCCGAATCTACACCCTTATCCAGGGACCTTGTTCACTATTCTGGTAGAACCTTCTCAGTGGTAGCTTGGTGGTAGCTCTCTCCCCATGGGAGTTAACTGTCAGTTAGAGAAGAAGAACTCCACAGGGCAGCTAGTGAAGTAGGCAGCACATAGGTGCAGGAGCCAAAGTTTGATGTGTTAGGAGGTGTCTGGACACCAGAGGATTTTCTTTGTTCACTCATTGGTCAGCTATACCTGGAGCACCTACTGTGTGTCAGTGAGTGACAGGAACTTAATAGACACCAGCCCTCCCTGTCCTCATGGAGTTGACATTCAGGTGGGAGGGTAGTGGGAGGGTACAGGGACACTGAGAGAGCATGTCAGGTTGCCCTGAAGAAGAGGACAGGCGATTCCCTCATTGATCCAGAGCTGTAAGTAAGGAGAGCTTTCTGCCAGCCCCTCCTGGGTGACCAGGCACATCTCTGCCAGGACTGCCAGGTTGAAGGTGAGCAAGGAGTAGGTCTGCCTTCTGGATGGGCAGGAGCAGCAGCAGGCACAGGACCCTAAGGCTGTCTGGGTGGTGCTCTGGGAGGGCCATGTGGAAAGAAAAACCAGGCCTCAGACGCAGCTGTCAGTCTATCTCTCTCCCCAGGGTCATCTCCTGCATCTTGGGCATATGGCTGGACCAGTACACTGAGGATTTTTATCGGCCGCCAGAATTTTCCAGCCTAATCATGCTTTTGGCCTCCATAGAGCTCCTGTTCCAGTCCCAGACCTGCCAACCCAGGCCCAGTATCTCCACTCAGAGCTGGAGCACCTGAGCCCACTGAGGCGGAGACACAGCAGGAGGAGGTGTGGTGTGTGTGATGGGGAGGGCATGTGGCTGCGCCACTCAGAGAAGAGCTCCCAGAGCCTGGCTTAGGCAGGAGCACAGAGCTGCTCAGGTCAGTGCCCCATGGCCTGCAGTCTGGAGGATGTCCTGGGGTGGGGGCTTGAACTGGGACTTCAGTGATGGAGATGGGAGGTTCCCTTCCTTGGAAGGCACACGAAAGGCGGTCATGGTGGTAACATAGTTCCTTCCTGGATCTACAGAAGCAGCTCCAGAGCAAGATGAAGAAACACCTAAAGAGAAAATGCCAACTCTGGTGCCCTCTCCTGAGCCAGAGCAGGCTCCAGGTACAGCTGTCACCGAACTTCCAGATGTGGACCCACCTGCAGCTTCTGAGACACTAGCCTCAGCATCTGGGAGGCCTGTGGTCCCAGATCCTGGGGGGCAGCCTGTGTCAGCTGCCTCGGCAGAGAGGACTCCCCTGACCTCCCAGTAATAGCAATTTAAGAAATGTTTGTGTTTCTCTTGCACATACTTAGAAGGTTAGGGTATTTTTCTTACACTATTGAGTAAAATAAAATGCTTTTTTTAAATAAAATTTAATACTATTATCTGAAAAATAACTTTACATTATATAAATTTTAACTCTATGATCCTTCAAAGTGTAAATTCCAACATGGAGAATATTCACAATTTTTCGCAACTGTTCCATCACATCACAAACACTCTCCAGTTCCACAACATTTTCAGAACCCACATCTGAGGTATGTGTCGTGACCCGGAATCAAACCTGCATCCTTTTGGTGTATGGGATGACTCTCCATCGAACAGGTGAGGCACCCTGTTCAGGGTGAGAAAGAGCAATATTTTCATTTGAATTTTTCATTCTGGTTTAAACTGCAGTTGGGTATCTTTCGCATACTTTTGGCCTATCCCTTCTTTTGGAATTTCAGTTTGAGACCTTTTGCCCTCTTGTCCATTGGATTGTTAGCAAATCTGAATTGTCATGGATATCAGGTTTTTGCCATGTAACTTTCAAATGGATTCTCTAGCTTGCCATTTGTCTCCATTTGATGTGTGTTTTGACAAATAGACACATTGCATTTTGATGTGGTCGAATCTGTCTTCTCTTCTCATGCTCTTTGATTTTGTCTCTCACTTTGAATGGAAAACATGTTTTTGATCTTATCGGGAAGACTGGCTAGGTTGTATTGTTCTAACAGAGCCTTAAATCGCCACGGTTTGCAGCAGCAAAGGTTAATTTCATAGTCATAGTTAATTTCAGATGGATTTAACAAGAGCTCCTGTTTTTCAGATTGTTATTCTCTCTCTTTTTTTTTTCTCTTATAAGGATGGAAGTTAGGACTTCACAGTGAAAACCAGAAGTCAAATACTTATTTGACAGTGGCCTGTGGTGGACATGACTTCCATTTTCCCTTTTCTAACATCTGCCAATTTCCAAATCCAGCTGTTTCTGGGGGTTGTTATTCAGGGCCCCAGAGTGAAGGTATCAGCATATCTAACTGTCTAGACCACAGTGATGATGGTTGTATGTGGACATGTGACTTCAGTGAGTTTAATAAGATTATTTTTACTAGTGACCAGAAGAAAATTCTGGATGTTTTCAATTAAATTAGAGCAGCCTATGAGTGAGAGAAAGAGATAGAGCTGTTTGCCTGTAAGAGTTGCGAACCAGTGGACTGAAAGGTGTTGGGTTTGACTCCAGTCAAGCTAACTGCCTCAGTTGCAGGCTAGATCCTTGGCCTTGGTCTGGGCCAGGGAAACTTACCCTTGGGTGAGGATTGACGAAGAAAAAATTTAGTGATAAGTATGGCACTGCCACTTGCATTAAAACCTCAGGCACGTTAGCTGAGTTCTTTACGTCTTGTTCTTTTCACGGGAAAAATGATCTCACTCATTCATGGATAATAAAGACCATTATAAACTTATGAACAATAATGGATACAGAGGCAGAGCTGCCTCAATCTGATTGTCAAAGTGCAGGGGGAAGGCCAGGGAGGGTTGGGGGGCAGGAGGGAGGGGGGTAAGAGATCCACCGAAGGACTTGTATGCATGCATATAAGCATAACCAATGGACATAAGACACTGGGGTGTAGGAGAGGCCAGGGGATTGTCAAGGGCGGGGGCAAAAAAAAGGACACATATGTAGTACCCTTTGTAATACTTTAAGCAATAAAACAATAAAAATAATGTTATGAAAAAATGAGTTGCAAGGATAAAATATAATAATAAAGTGCTTAACATAAAGAGTTGGCATGTGGTAGGCACTCAATATATATTTCTCATCCTATCTAATAATAGAGAAACATGGTAATTTACTGTAACTTCGCTACCCTTCCCATTGGCTAATCAGGGCAATATGCAAATTAACTGCCAGCCATGATGGCGTTTAACCGCCAACAAAGATGGCGGGTAATTTGCATATGTAGCCGCAATGCTGGGAGGTGAAAGGGATCTGAAACCCAGGCGGCAGGCAAGAGGTGGGGGCGGGCAAAGGCGGCCGGTGATCGGTGATTGCATTGTGGATTGGAGGCAGAGAGAGCCCTGGCGCAGGCCAGCCGGCACCCCTGGACCCCTGGGGCTGTGGGTGCTGGCTGGCCTGCTACCCCGTGATCGCCATGGAAAAAAGACCTTCAAGGCCTGTCCAAGGCAGGTTTGCATTTAAAACTAAGTGGGGTAGTCCGGAACTGCGCGGCACTGACAACCAGGGCAGTCTCCGCGTCGGTGGCACATCTGCGGCTCCAAGTGTGGGGTGTGAGGGCCATGTAAGCCAGAGACTTTGGCTGCAATGGTCAGATAATTTCAGCTCCAATGCAGGCGCAATCAGGGAAGCCATTGGGACCTTCACAAAAAAAAAAAAAAAAAAAAGAAGGCTGAAGAGGAAGGATACTTCCCAGAGCGGATTAAAGAACAGCTGGCAGCCTTGAAGAAACAACATGAAGAAGAGATCCCTCATCATAAAAAGGAGATTTGAGTGTCTGCAGAAAGACATTGAGCAGCACAAGCAGAACACCAAGAAACTGAAAGATCATGATACTGCGGCAGTGTCAGGGTGAGGGGACGGCCATATTTGCCAGTGTGCTCGAGCTGTCAACAACAAAAAGTGTGCGGGAGCTGGGCAGGCACACAGACAGGGTCACAGACCCCAGGCCCACCTCGCCACCGCCTGGCCTCACTGCCACCGCTGCCGGTGCTGTTTCATGGGGCCTGCGCCCCACTTCGGGAGGCAGGGGGCAGAGGAGGGGATGTCTTACAAACCGAACTTGACCATGCACATGCCCGCCACCTCCATCAAGGCCTCTGGGAGCATTCACCCGCCTTCCACCAGCATGGCAACGTCTTCCCAGTACCGCCAGCTGCTGAGTGACTAGGACCAACATCTCTAACACGCAGGGAACAGAGAACAGCCAGGCGTCCCAGAGCAAATATGCTGAGCTGCTGGTCATCATCGAAGAACTAGGGAAGGAGATCTGACTCACGTACGCGGGCAGCAAGAGCGCGATGGAGAGACTGAAACGAGGCATCATCCACATGACAGGGCTGGTTCGGGAGTGCTTGGCCAAGATGGAGCGGAACACCAGGTCCTAGCCCCTAAGTCCGCGTGAAAGGCTTTCCTTCTTCTTCCAAGAAGTGACAGCTCATGCTTGCATCCCCTTCAGATGAAACTTGGTTTCAAAATGGTAACAGCTTGGTTTCTCCTCCCTGTGCCCCTCCCGTGGTTCATCAGGCTCTGAACCTCCCATCGCTGAGATGGAGAAGAGATTTTCGCAGTTATTAGATGTAAGCGTTAGTTCAGAACTACCCAGGGCATTTTGTGTGTTTTTTTAAAGCATTGATTTACATGATGCACGTCAGTTACCTATCACAGCAAGCTGCAGTTGGCCTCCCAGATACGTGTTTCTTTTCTGGATACATTTCTGTTACTCACATGGTTCTTTATGTTTCTCTTCTGAGCTGATCCAACTCTGAGGGTTTGTTTCAGTGAGTCCTGAGGCAGCACTTTAGTAGCCAGATATTTAGTGATTTTAAAGCTATTTTTTATTATTAACTTCTTACCTTAGTGTATTATGGTTAGAGAATATATAGGTATCATGCATGATGGCTCATGCACATATCAATGGAGAAAATACATATATATCTTCTTTGGTATTTATTGAGACTTCCTATGTAGCATAGTATGTGGTAATGATTTATTTTGTTTAAAAGACTGGGTATTATCTGTTAGTCTGATATAATATGTCTAACAAAGCAAACAATAACTTCCATTTGTCAAATTTTCTTCTTATTTTAAAAAATCCTTTATTGCTTCTCATTTAATAGGTCCTATTTCAGGAGGCAGAGTTAAAATTAATGAATTCTATTTTGCAAGACAAGGTGCTTTCCCTTAACTTAAAATACATGCAGTTAAACGTATCCCTGTGGTTTATTACCCATATATATATTTTCCTCAGCAAGACATGCTCTTTAATATGCCCTCCTGTATTTCATTCCCCTACCCTCATCCACTACACAGTGCTGACACTAATATTTTAGATTTTTTCCACTCTTTTTCTGTAATCTTTTAGTCAAGAATAAAATTAGCATGGGGCCACATGGCTCAGTTCTGGGATTTTTGGTTCTGGCTTCACCCAGGACAGCGACCCCTCATAGAATCTCCGATCTGTATCTAAGGAGAAATGAGCTTAGCCCAAGGCCTTGTAGAGAATCAAATGAGGTTGAGGCTTTGTCATGAGGCAGAGAAAATGGCCAATGAGCTCAACCACAGCCCGTGCAGCAGACCTCTCCACTGTCCAGGCACCCAGAGAGCACTTTCCAGGGAGGACCCCACTGAGTTTCTACAATAAACCTGTGAGCTTGACCCTAAGTCAGTGATGGCAAACCTATGACACATGTGTCAGAGGTGGCATGCAAACTCATTGGTTGATTTTTCTTTGTTACATAGCATTTAAGTATATAACATAAATATCAAAAATATAACTCTTGCCAAAGCCGGTTTGGCTCAGTGGATGGAGCGTCGGCCTGTGGACTGAGGGGTCCCGGGTTCGATTCTGATCGGGGGCATGTGCCTGGGTTGCGGGCACATCCCCAGTGGGAGATGTGCAGCAGGCAGCTGATCGATGTTTCTCTCTCATCAATGTTTCTGAATCTATATCCTTCTCCCTTCCTCTCTGTGGGAAATCAATAAAATATATTTTAAAAATTTTAAAAAATATAACTCTTTGTTTTACTATGGTTGCAAATATCCAAAAATTTCTATATGTGGCATGGCACCAGAGTTAAGTTAGGGTTTTTCAAAATGCTGACATGCAGAGCTCAAAAGTTTCGCCATTACTGCCCTAGGTTCACCCTGTGGTTAGAGGCACAAGCACTCAGAGACATGAAGTGCCCTGAAGACTCCCAGCAAGCAGGGTGCCGCGTGACCACTGTGCTGTGCAGGGACAGGGTGCTCACCTGGTAAATAGGTGGACCCACACCTGTTGGGTGGAACAAATGTTCTGTCATAACACAGAGAGATGAGGGCGAAAGCATAGTCCCTGCTCAGGAAGGCGGGCAGCTGGTATTGCACCAGTTTGTCTAGCCGGTGTGCCTGGGGGTCTGCACCACACACCTATTTTTTTAGGAAAGCACGAGTGGATGGTGTGGGGCCACTTGGCGGGTTGGCAGCTGGGGCCCAGGGCTGGGCTGACTGGCCTCCATGTTCTGCTCAGGATGCCCGCAATGGGAGGCCAGTCCTTGGCATCTGACCACCAGCTCTGAGTCCTGTGGAGGCAGAGTCCTGGCTTCCAGGAAGGGCAGGTGGAGAAGGGAGAACCCTTCTCGCTGGGAGTGTTAGTGGCCCTGAGGCCAAAACTCACCTTCCATGATTCTCCAGCTCAGCACTGCCCGCCTGACCCCCAGAGAGCTCTGGTTAATCAGCAGAGCAGTTGGGGCTCCCAATGGGGGCTGCACATTAGCTTCCGGGTAGTGAGCACTTTCGTACTTAAGAAGGTTTCTCTTTGTGTTTCCAGGGTCGGTTTCTGTACTAAACTGAAAGGTGAACAGAAAAGCAGGTGGGCCCTCCTGTGCTTGGCATCTGCAGGGTCGCAGGCAGGGTTGGAAGGTGTAGTCAGAATGTCTGGACATGCACATGGGGAAGTGCTGGATGCGGAAGGACCCTGGGCTGCCAGCTGGAAGAACTTCATTCCACACCACACCTTTGATGAGGACCCGCAGAATGTTCTCCTGCTTCTTCGCCCTGCAGACCAGGTGGCTTATGCCTCCAAGCACTGGCTTTTGGATTTTGGACTCCATGCCTTGTCCTGGTTTTCTTGGGCGAAAACAACACCTTCTTTTTCTTCTCCTTGGTGAGTACTGTCATGCACATGGTGGGTGTTGCTTTGGCCTGGCCACTGCTGGGCAGCCTGCTGACCTGGAGAGACTGGAAGGTGCACTTGAGAGTGTTGTTGGCGGTAGGCAGGTCTTTCTTCTTCGAGTCTTTCTTCCTGTCTGTGGGCTGGGCTGCCGTCCAGCAATCCACCTGCCGCTCCATCAGCTTGGCGCCATCGCCCTGGCTGGGGGAGGACAAACCCCACTCACTGACAAGATGAGTGGGATGACAAGGCCTCATTGGTGAACAGAGGTAGGGACAAAGGGAAGGATAAAAGCACGCTGCAGCGCAAGGGGGTCCATCATCTGAGTCTCCCGACGTCTCTGAGGACTGTTGCACTGTCCCAACTTTCTCCTGCCACCCTTAAAAGAATGAACTATAAGGAATCCTCATTGGGTCTCTTCTGCTTGTAGGAGATCAGGGCTTCCTCGATGGGAAGCTGAGAGGAACAGATGTTCCCGTGATGTACTGCGTGATTCTCGTCACGATGTCCAGTGTGTCTTGTATGGCGCTCTGGGCCTCCAGATTATGGAACAGGTCCCATCAGGCCAGGTCCTGGGAGAAGCTGTTGTAGTGGTAATGCATGGAGCCCAGGTACCTGGCCACGAAGTTGGAAGCCAGCGGGATGACCAGGAAGTGCACATAGCCCAGCCAACCGAGCATCTTATAGGACAGCAGCTCCAGGAAGACCCACAGCACAGCGCTCAAGTAGTGCTGTGCCCCTGCCACCAGGATCTTCAGCGGCTTAAGGGGCTGGGAATTATCATTACAGTATCTCTGTATCCACCAGATGATGGAGCTGAAGGCCACCGGACCTCAGCCATGAAGCAGATGCACAGCCCAGGCAGCATGAGTCCCTGCAGGGTGTCTGAGGGGGAACTGCTCCTGCCAATCAGAGGTTTGACCAGGATGATGTTCTCTGGCAGCTGGTCATCAGAGATGAGGATGTGGTTCAGCTGGTTGTACATGGTCTTCCTGGGGATCTGCAGCTATCTCCCTAGGTCTGGCCATGCTCATTGTCTGAGCTCTTGGCTCACTTGTTCTTTGGCTGTGCCGTCTGCCGCCCCTTCCGGAACCTGACCAGCCATGGTGGCGGGGATGCTTCCCCTTGGCCTTGGTGGAGGGGATGAGAGACTCAGTCTTGGTGATGCGCCTAGTGAGCAGCATCTTCTTGGTGAGCATGTCCAGGGCTGAGGTCTCTGCCTCCGGGCTGTCCTTGGGCGGTGCTGGTGCTCCCCTGGGTGGGCTTGCTCTGGGGCTCTAAGTGGGAGACACTGTCACTTGGCTGTTGCTGACTGAGCTTGGTCTTTTTGGGCACTTCAGCTGGACTAGGAGGCTCCTTTGTTTTGCTTTGTTTGTTTTGATAACCCTCACCAGAGGTTATTTTTCCACTGAATTTTTAGAGAAACTTGAAGGGACGGGGAGAGACAGAAAGGGAGAGAAGCATCGATGTGAGAGAGACACATGGATTGCTTGCCTCCTGCATGTGCCATGGCCAGGGCTGGGGATCAAGCCTGTAATCAACACAGTTGTGCCCGTGACCAGATTTGAACCCGGGACCATTTACTCCCTGCGTCAACACACTAGCCCTCAGCAGAACCAGCTTAAACTCGGAAGCTCCGCCTGGCTCTGGGCACCATGGATGCTCCCCATGTCCATTTTTGAACTGAAATGTGACAGGCCTTCGCAGTATGGCCTGAGCTTGGGTTTGGTGGTGCTGAGAAGGCTGTCATCTTCTTCCCTGTCTGGGCTACTGTCACTGGTTCTCCAGCATGTTAGACAGAAGGTGCGGGTCCTCCTCTACTCGGGTACATGATCTGCAGGGTCCTGCTCACGGTCCAGGGCCTCCTCCGACACTTAGGCCCAGCTCAGCCAAGCCACTACATTCTGCTTGTCATGGACCTTGTTGTGACTTTCAATAGTCACTGCTTCCTGATCCAGTTCCTATCCATGGGCGGCATCTTCACCGGCCTCCTGCTCAGTGAAGCTCTGATACTCCTTTATAGAGTAGTGATTTGTAGACTTGGTCTTGGGCCGGCCTACATGGCGCTGTCCACACGGTGAGAAGACTGGCTAGACATGGAGGAGGTCCAGACTCAGGCGACTTTGGGGGAGGGGGTGCTGTGGGCCGCCGAGTCTGAAACACTGTCTCTGGGCTGTTTGATGCCTGAGGGCTCACATGTTTTCTTGCACTTTGGCCATAATTGCAGGCTCCTCTTGGCTCCGGGCCCTGTGGATGCTTCCGTCTGTGTCTGTGAGCTGGAGTGTGCCAACCCTTCAAAGAACAGTCTGAGCTTGGGCTTGTGGGTGCTGAGGGTGCTGTTCTCATCCTCCATGTCTGGACCACTGTCCCTGGGGTTTCGCAGTGTGTTAAATAGAAGGTCCATGTCCCACTCCAACTCTGGGACGTGCTCTGCTGTGTCCTGCTCGAGTCCACAGCCTCCTCCAACACTTTGAACTTTCCCAGACACACCACCACTTTTTATTTGATATTTTATGGCCTGGTAATGCACATCTTTCCTAATATCCATGGCCTCTACTGCTTGAGCATCCCCATGTCAATGCCCTTCTCAGCCAGGTTCGGTCCATAGGTGGCATAGTTGCTGGCCTGTTGCTCAGAGGAGAAGCTCTGATGTACCCCCTCGAAGTAATGAACCCTTGACTTAGCCTTGCATCTGTCCTGTATGGCACTGTCCTCCCAGTGGATGGGCTGGTTGGACAGGGAGCAATCCAGATCTCGGCCAGTTTAGCAGAAGCCTCCTCGGCCACTTTGTCCACCCTTCAGGGTTTGCTGCCTGACCTTGGCCATGCGGATGGCACCCACAGGGAGTGTCTTCTAGCTCCAGATGATCTGGTTCTTAAAGCACTTCCTCCAGTGCAACAGGGCCTGTAGCTTGTTGCCTTCTCACAGAGGAAGTGGGGGTCCTGCAGTGAGGTCAACCCCAGGACTGTCACTGGGGAACAGCACACTCCCGTAGGATGTACTTGGAGCCCTGCATCTTCACAGTGATCACCATCGATATGAGGTTGGAGTACTGCATCTTCATGGCGATCACCATGGAGTTGAGGTCTTTCTCCAACTCTTTGAACACCACCATCTTCATTAAGGTCAGGTTGCACAACCTGGGCACGAATCTGAGGCTGGGGCTGTCCAACTCCTGGGTAGCAAACAGGTTCTTGGGCATTGGTGTTGAACCTGGGCAGAGGGATGGGGGAGCGGGAGGTGTGGAGACCAGGACTGTGGGCAGCAAGGTAGCTGCATCTGCTTACAACATACAGGTCCTGCTGCATTCTGGGGTGATGGTTACTCTTCCTGTGTTGGGACAGAGGAGGGACATTCCCTCAGGGGCAGTTTATGAACTGCCAGGTGGGTTGGGGCTTTAGTTCGGACGAATCCCCTAAGTCCATGATTGGCAAACTGCGGCTCTCGAGCCACATGCGGCACTTTGGCCCCTTGACTGTGGCTCTTCCTAAGCCTTAGGAGTACCCTAATAAAGTTAATAACAATGTACTTACCTATATAATTTAAGTTTAAAAAATTTGGCTCTCAAAAGAAATTTCAATCGTTGTGCTGTTATATTTGGCTCTGTTGACTAATGAGTTTGTCGACCACTGCCCTAAGCACTCAGTGACTGTTGTCAGGAGGTGAGGCACAAGTGATCCAAGAATTGTGTATGTGAAAAGGAACCACATGCTCACTGACTAGCTCAGGGAAGCCCTGTGTGGTGTTCTTGCAAACTCAGAGACCTAAAGTTATCAAAAAGAATGTTCTGAAATGAAAACTTTTAAACTGAAAGCAGTTTATGGTGGGTAGTTATGTCCTAGGCTGGCATCTTCCCAGACGAAGGGCAATCTTAACCTTCACTGAGCCTGTCTATTGCCTTTTGGCATCTACAATAACATATAATTTGGAATGTCAAAGGAATTTCCCTATTTCCAGGCCCCTCAACACATAGGCAATGCTCTGCGGAGACCACAAATCCCCTCATTCTTACTGAGTTCATTGTTGACTTGGAACTATCCTATATCCACATGTAAAAGAAGTATGTCTGTGTCATTTTACTGTTTATCCAGTCACAGAGGATTCGCTGCTTTGATTTCTCTGAAACCCTAATGCATCACCACTGGGTTTCCTGTTACCACCATACATCTCCTGTTCTGATTGTAATGTATAAAATAAGGTGCAAAACTGCCAGAGAGAATATCTCAATCCGCTGAGAGTTTCATCCTGCCAGTTATTGACAGTGGGACTTAAATAAACGACCAAAATTCTTGACAAGTTTGAATGTTTCATACTTTGAATTTTACCTCACGTAGTGGGTCAGGATTCCAAAAGAGCTCACCCAGGACCAACCCGTGGACATGGTGTTAGGATTCAACAAAGGACCCATTGAACTGCTGGTTCCCCACCCATTGGGTGAACCTGGGTGAGTTGTATCTTAAATCCATGACTTTTCCCTTGCTGGTGGTATAGGGTTAGATTTATTTGAGCTGTATTTTTAAATACTCCAGATAGAACTAAGATTAAGGTTTGATGGAACTTAGGTTAAGACAAGACAGTAGGAAAAAAATTGGTGGCTGTTGTTAAATTGTGCCTTTCCAATCGGAATTGCTTTCTGAGAATCAGAGCAAAAAAAACCCCAAAAAACAACAACACCCAATATCATTCAAATTAGAGTTGAACTAAATCAGCTCCAAAAATACAGTGTCATATTCTCCCTCAGGTCTGAGTATTAGGTATTCTTAGGGGACTAAGAATATCTTTGGATGTGTGATGTCATTCCTCATGATGTGCAGGAGCCCCAAACAAAATTTGAACACAATTGCAATTAAAGTGACTGGTTCTGGTGGGGGAGCACCCATAAGGTTTGGTCAACCGTTCCCTGACCCTCTGGTTGTTTGAGACAGCAGGGAGATCAACCGAGGCACATCAGAGGTTTGAATGTGATTTGAGGGGTGAGAGCCTCCTGGAGCTCAACAGATAAGCAACACAGGTTGACCAACTACATTATATAACAATCCTAGAGAATTTGCTCAGATTCTGCAGATATCGGAAAGAAAAGAAAAACCACATACACATACACACAACTACAAAACAACAACAACAAAACACACCTAAAATTAACATGGGAAGTGGTGCCTCCAAGTCCAGGAGATGCCCGATCCCATCCCTCACTAATATTCCTGATAGGAAGCTTTTACTTACACATGCTTTACAGAAATGGGAAGATTTAATTAGAAAATATCCTCCTAAAATGGACAAAGTGCAGTTTTATTTGTGTGCCTAAATTAATTTTTGGCATGCAATGAAAATTAGGAAAATGCCAGGTCTAGCATTAAACTGAATGAATGAATGGAAGCATATCTTGATTTGGAAATCAGGAGATTTTCAGAAGCACATATAAATTCCTTTAAAAACAATTAAGGAATTAGAAATTTTATAGACTGTCTCTGAACTCTTCGGAAGGTAATAATTGCCAACACCCCATTCTTCCACCTTCTCTAGTTCCCCCACTATATTCTGCACCCTTTTCCATCCTTCGTCCTTTCCCTTCAGTCCCCTCCATTATCACTTCCTACTGACTTAAGAGAAAATGAGAATAGGAATTCTAACAACTCCCTTTGGAGAAAAGCTTGTCTCAGCAAGAGAGGAACCAGCAAATGTTCCTGATTTTCTCAATGACCCTGGTGGGTTCACAAAGGCATTTAACTCTTAGAATATGTAATCCTGGATTTTCTAACTGATTCCAATTAATATAGCTAATGGTTTTTGTCAGCAAATGCAACACAAATTCTAAATAAGGCTTTCAGGAAAATTCCTGTAGAGAAATCTGTTCACTGAAATGGGATGTAGAAAACCAATAACAAACAAACCACACACACACACACACACACACACACACACACACACACACACACACAAACACACACACACAAACACACACACACAAACACACACATACACACACACACACAGATATAGGGTTGATCCATGGGTGTTTGCATTCTCACTGATAGTTTGGGAGCAGGTGAAATTATCATAGAAAGAGAAGCCACTAAGACCCCTGTAGACACTGGGGCTACTCTATTCCTAACCACAGCCAACTAATTATCTTCTCCTTCAGAGTAAACCTTCTGTGGAAATGGCAGGAATATTTAACCAATGTCTGTTTTTAATCAAAACCTGTTTCCAACTAGGGAATGTTATAGCAATATTAGCAAATATCTATCTTTGCTAATAAAATATGCCCCAAATCAGCTGATAGGGAGAGGTGTTTAGTTTGCTTATTTGTTTGTTTTATGAAATCAGTAATACCCACACATGCTTTTTCCAGAAGGGTAATATGTATTTAGAAATAAATGAACAAGATACTGAGCCCAACAGAGCCTGAGATGAATCCAGCGGTGTGTCCTCAAAGTTGGGGTCCTGGCTCCACCCAGGTTTCCTCGGGGGCTCTGAAAAAGGATCTGCTGGTGGCATCATGCACAGACATGGAAAGGCATGGGGGAGATGGTGAGCATTCAGCAGGTAAATGAGCCTTTCGCCAGTATTTTACTGAAAGGGAGTCCAGAGTTGGAACCACAGGCATGCACCTCTGTCCAGTGCCCACCCAGGGTGGAGGGAGCTGGGCCCCTTTGTTGTGAGGTCAGGCTTATGCAGTTCTGAACCCAACCCTCAATGGAAAATTGGGAAACTGATGTCCATAGAGTGGCAGATATCACCCAATGTCCATGACATTCAGAGCCCAGAGTTCAGGAATGTTCATACCTTCCAGGCCAAGGCTCCCACCTCTCCAACAGAGTTGGTCTGGACATTAGAAATCCTGACATACTGGGAAGCTCCTGCATGTTCCTCCATATCTAGGGGTCAGGGGGCGCTTTGTTCTGGGACCCAGAAAGAGCACTAGCTCTCTCTCTCTCTCTCTTTTTTTTTTTACTAAGAGAAATATTTGTATTATTTTATTTTATTATGGTTTAAAGTATAACATATGTTTCCATTTTTCCCCTAGACCCCTCCCCAGCCACCCCCACCTGCAGCACATGCACCTACCCCCTTAATGGCTGTGTCCACTGATTATGCTTATATGCATGCATTCAAGACCTTTGCTTGGTCTCTTACTCTCTCCCCCACTCTCCCCTGCCTTCCTGCTGAGGTTTGAGGGTCTGTTTGATGCTTCTCTGTCTCTGGATCAATTTTTGTTCATCAGTTTATGTTATTCATTATATTCCACAAATGAATGAGACCGTGTGATATTTACTTTTATCTGACTGGCTTATTTCACTTAGCATAATGCTCTCCATGTCCATCCAAGCTGTTGTGAATGGTAAGACTTCTTTCTTTTTTACAGCAGCATAGTATTCCATAATGTAGATGTACCACAGGTTTTTTACACTCAGCTGCTGTTGGGCACTTACGCTGATGGGAATATAGGCTGTTTCCAAATCTTAGCTATTGTGCTGCTATGAACACAGGGATGCATATATCCTTTTTGATTGGTGTTTCTGCTTTCTTGGGATATATTCCAGAAGTGGAATTACTGGGTAAAATGGGAGTTTCACTTTAATTTTTCAATGAAGCTCCATACTGTTTTCCAGAGTGCCTGCTCCAGTCTACGTTCCCACCAGCAATGCACAAGGGTTCCTTTTTTTCCACATAATCACCGGCATTTGTCCTTTCTTGATTTCTGGATGATAGCCATTCTGACAAGTGTGAGACGGTATCCCATTGTGTTTTGAAAAAATATATTTTTATTGATTTCAGAGAGAGAGAGAAAAACATCAATGATGAGAGAATCATTGATTAGCTGCCTCCTACATGCCCCTATTTCGGATCAATGCCCAAAACTGGGCATGTGCCCTTGACCGGAATTGAAGCCGGGACTTTTCATTCCTCAGGCCAACACTCTATCCACTGACTAAACCAGCCAGGGCCCTCGTTTTTGTTTTCATTTGCACCTCTCACATGATTATTGACTAAAAGCATGTTTTCATAAGGCCATGAGACATATGAAAACAGAACTTTTTTTCTTGTGACTAACAAAAAGAATTTTATTCAACTCACTGAAGTCACATGTCCACATACAACCGTCATCACTGTGGCCAGGCCAGTGAGCTGTGCTGATAACTCCACTCTGGGGCCTTGACCCAAACTCCCCAGACCACCTGGATATGGACATTGGCAGCTGTTACAAAGGGGGAAATGGAAGTCATGTCCCCCACAAGCCATTGTCAAATAAAATGTCAACTTCTGGTTTCCACTCTGACATATGACCTTGTAAGTTCTTACTCTCATCCTTACAATAAGAAAAATGATGAATAATCCAAAAAATCAGGAAGTCTTTTTAGTTCCACCAGATCATTGAAGGCATATGGCTATGAAATGAATCGTTGCCTCTGCAAACTACTGTATTCAGGCTTTGTTAACACAATACAACCTAGCACTAACATATGTGTGTGTGCGCACACACAATCTCTCTCTCTCTCTCTCTCTCTCTCTCTCTCTCTCTCTCTCTCTCTCTCACACACACACACACACACACAGTCAAATGACCCTGGGTGGAATTAAAAGAAAATCAGACATCGAGGAGGTGACAATAGGAAGAAAAAGAGGTTGTAGGCACTTTTGCCTTGTGGCATTCCTCCTCCTACTTTATAGCTACTACCTTCATGAGCGTGAATATCGCTAAGAAGCAAATGCTGCAATAATCCATTGTGCAGGCAGAGAAGAGACAGGATCTAACAGGCACAATGACTTATCCAGGATCAAGAAGAGGTAAGAATGAGGGGTTGAGTCTGAGCCCTGGTCTGTCTCCTCAAACCTAGCACCTTGGCTTCAGCTAAACATTGTGGAGAGGGTGTGTTCGTGTCACTGTGTACAATGTTGGTATTCCATGGAGAAGGTAGTTGAGCAGTCAGCAGCCCTCAGGACTATCTATAGCTGTAATTAGGTGAGGGGAGTCAGGGAGGCAATTCCAGGAAGTGAGGTCACTTCCTGATAGAACTTGGAACCCCCGTAACCAGGCACCCACTTTCTTGCAACTGCCCAACTGCCACTCACTTGGCAAGAGACAGTTGACAGTTCAACATGTTCTCTTGTTGTGTTCCCAGTTATGGGGGCTCTGGTTCCCGGAGACCCTGCAGGGAGTGTTGTTCCAGACTCTGTAGACGATTCAACACTCGTGCCCGACATCTCTGGCCGTTTTCAAGAAGATCCCCTCAGGTAAGTGAAGGTGGCCTGAGTCAGACCCATTCCCGCCAGGCCAGCCTCCTCTGTGGGCCATCCCTGTGCAGCCCACATCCCCCCCTCTTCATGTGGTGGATAGGAGGTCCTGCAGGGAGAACCGCGGGAGTGTTTGGAGCAGTGGATAACCTAGAGGTCCTGCTGTGATCACACCCCAGGGTAGGGCAGGCAGGTGGAGATGGGGCTCTAGAGGGGTCCCTTATCTATGCCAATGGGAGTCCCAGGCCCTCAGGCTGTCATGACTTTTCCTTGCCAGTAGAGGTCTCAGCAGATCACATTCTGTGTGTCTGGAGTGGAGAGTCACAAGTTTTAGAGAACCAGCAAAACAGGGCTCTGAGGTTTTCCCCTGGTGACTGGAAACTGTCTTTATAGAGCTCTGCACAGGAGAGCGGACTGGAGCCAACAGATGGGGTCTTCAATTCCATGCCCTTGCAGGCGGCACAGACACCTGATATATCCTCCAGCCTGAAGCACCGCCGCAGGGTGAGTGTAGGTGCCCAATTGACCCAAACTCCAGGACCCCAGGGAGTCAACAGGACTCAGGTTCCAGAAGGCACCCTGCTACTCCCCTGAGATCCCTCCTAGTGTCCAGTTCCCAAAGGAATCTGGGTCCTCATCTCCTCCATGTCAGGAGCTGGGGCCTCCCAGGGCTGCACATTGTATGGGGACCAGGACTGCTTATCACAGAGATCCATGTCTTTTTTCTGTGGGACCTGGACTTAAAACCTTCCATTGCCATGACGACGGTGCCACACTAAACATACCACATGTCCTAATATCCAAATCCTCCACCCCAGGAAAAGCCTCGGTGTTCTCATCATACATTGGGATGTTCTGTCAGAAATCGCATGGGTGACACTGTTAATACAAGCATGTGCAGTTTGTCCTCTGCTAAGAGAATGACCTAAGATACTAATGTGCTTCATATTCCTCACCTGCAATTCTACTTTTCCTGCCAAGGACCTTTTCTCTTATTAATGTGAAAAACTTTCAGAGCTCTGAAAAATTTGTGTGTGTTTATTTGATCCAAAGTGTCAACAATTGTGAGCGAGAAAAATCTCAATGGGTTGAGAGAATGCTCCCGAGAATGACAATTTTTCACGTTATTTTATACAATACAAGCAAAAGTGCAGACTTATGTGGGTTGCATGAAATCCATGGGTGATAGATTAGGGAGACAGGAGAAAGCAAATTGGAGACACTTCTGTGATTGGATAAAGGGTAAAATGATAGGCACATATTTCTTTTACCATGGTGGATGTAGGATAGTTTCAAGTCAACAATGAACTCAATAGCAACGAAGGGATCTCTGATCTCCGCAGAGCACAGAACAGTGCCTGAGCATGAGGTGTCCAAAATAAGGAAAATCCAAAGATATGTTATCATAGAGGCAAAAAGGCAGTACACACACTCAGTTAAGGTAAAGATTGACCTTTGTCAGGGAAGATGCCAGGCAAGGATCTGACTACCCATCATGAGCTCCTGTTAGTGTTTTAATTTCAGACCATCCTTTGTAGTTACTTAAGGTCTCTGAGTTTGCAAGGCTGCCTTGCATCACTTCCCTGAGCTAGTCAGGTTAGCATGGGGCCCCTTTTTCATTCACACATCCTCCTTTTATTCAGAAATCAATACAAATTATGCATTGATGATGAGTGTTAGTGTTATGTCTTGCTGAACAATGGACCATTCGGGATAAGATAAGACTCTAACTTTGAATGGCATTCAAAGTGGAATTTTTATTATTAATCAAAATTAAAAGGCAGGTACATGGGAGGCCATGAGATCCTATATGTTCTTCTTAAAAAATGTTCTGTATCAAATTTATATTTTGAGCTAACATGAGCAGAGTCCATTTGCTGCTTGTCTTAAGTTTTGGTATTTTGCATCTAGTATAACACTTACATACCAGGAACAAAAGCAAAAACATTAAAGCAGGAACACTGCTTAGGAATATAAAATGTCTACTACTAGACAAGAAAGTGACTAAGGAAAATAAGCATCCCAGCCAACCAAAAACCCTTTGCATGTATTTACATAATTGTTTATTAAGCTAATTTTATGTTTCCTTCTTCATCCACTGTTCCTTGTACTTATGCTATGTTTGACCTGAAGAATTTAGACTCTCTACTGTTTCCTTACCATACTGATCATTAGAATGTACTTGTCTAGTAGGTGGGAAAACTTAGCAGATGTCGAAATTCAACTATTCATATGTAATAAGGTGTGTAATAGAAATATAAAAATCAGTTGATGTACATATAATCAATAACAGTTAGGAGATAGAAGAACAAGGTTTGAGCAGCAGTAATCTGTCAGCATCCAGGCCTTGTTGACTTCTTGGGAAAGCTGTCAGCCCCCACAGCCCGTGGGTTCTCATCCTTGAAAAGTCTTCAGTCTTCTTGGTGGATGGAGGGCAGTGTCAGTGACAGATATCCATTTAGGGTTAGGCCTCTCATAAGGTAACGTCCTTTTTAACACATTGGAGAGAGTCTTTAATTAATGTGTTTCAATAAACAAAATCTCCTGGTTGTAAGTTTTGGTCCTTGAAGTCTTTGTCTCTTGGGATTACTGTGAAATGAGTGTCACTAATGTATCATTCCCTCTAACCTTCGTAGTGAGTCATGGATAGTAATGTAGAATTTCTGCTTTTAGTTTTCCTTATATTTGAAAAACAAAATGATTTAAAAATCAGCAGTATTTTAAACAGAGTCATAACAATAATAACCATCTTCTCTTCATTTAGTTCCCTACCCATTTTGTTGTTTATCCTGGTTATTTGCTAGTATTTTCGTGAATTCAGTCATTCCTTAGAGTTCTATACTTCTTCATTCAGTTCAAAGATGTGACCTGCGTAGAAACCTGTTACTTAGAGTAAGTCAAGCCCTGACCAGTTTGGCTCAGTGGGTGGAGCTTAGACCTGAGGACTCAAGGGTCCCAGGTTCAATTCAGGTCAAGGGCATGTACCTTGGTTGCAGGCACATTTCCAGTAGGGATTGTGCCAGAGGCAGCTGATCGATGTTTCTCTCTCATCAATGTTTCCAACTCTCTATACCTCTCTTTTTCTGTAAAAAATCAATAAAATATATGAAAAGAATAAAAAAATAGAGTAAGTCAAGAGTCCTTTTCATGAATTTTTCTAAAGATGTAACATATTTGAAAATGCAGTAAAGTAAAACAATATCTATGAACGACAAAACAAAGTGGTATGGTTATAGTTTTGATTGCAATGCAATTGATGAAATCCTGCCTTTTTGGTAAAATATAACATTTCAAGGCAATAATTTTTGGGTAACAAAAATTACTGTA
The DNA here is from genome assembly GCF_963259705.1 of Myotis daubentonii. Taxonomy (NCBI): domain Eukaryota; kingdom Metazoa; phylum Chordata; class Mammalia; order Chiroptera; family Vespertilionidae; genus Myotis; species Myotis daubentonii. The sequence continues at coordinate 6,186,968 of NC_081855.1, forward strand.
AAATTACAGAGAACGATATGAAAATATATAAGTATATGTATATATTTGGATTCAATACATAATTTCAATATAAAAGGAACAGATAGCATGTAAGATTTTAAAACATTGTCCATGGCTTCTTGTATTGAGAATTGGATATAATTCATAAACTTCCAATGTTTGTGCCACAAATACCCGGAGTCGAACTGCCAGACACCCTCACAGGGAACCATCCTCTTGGCTGGCCTGGTGTCGCTGACACCAAGACCACTGTTACACCAGAGTGTTTCCTATTTGAAATTTTCTTGAATCTTTGTACATTCCTTCCTAGAGCAGGTTGAAATCTTTAGAACATCCATTTTAATAAAAATATAGGTACACAAATAGCACAGTTATTTATATTTTTAATTTTTTAAAGCTCCTCAGGTAATTTCAAGCATATTAAGTAGTCCTAAATTATTTAAAAACGTTTCTCTAATAAGGAGAGAGAATAAATCCTTGAGGTACTCCAGGGCCCATTGGAATTGACTCAAAGTCATCTCCTGTTTTAAAAGTCTCTTACAATAGAAACTTTGGGAAGGTTGCAAATATACTTGTGCAAAAGATTATACCATGGACTTTTTGTAAATCTACGTAAAGCAAACACAGACTTAGGGTAACTAACTCTAAAAGATATTAATCATACTTGCAAACAGTTGTAATATTAAGTATTTTGTCCAGACTACAGAATTCTCCTTAATTTACATAAGCATTTAATCTTTGTAGGCCAATAAAAGATTATATCCTAGTAATGTCATATGGAGGCTGACAATTCACCACACATGACACATAGATGAACACATATCACACAAAGACTGTACACACAATTTGAATTATTTTTTTGGTAGAGAAATAAAAGAATATTTTTATATAAAACTTTCACAAAGTTGTATAGCCTATACCCCCTTTTACAAACCTTTCCTCACCTTTTACAAACCTTCTTACCCATTCAGAAATAACTATCCTTAGAGAAACTTACATTTGCCCTTTTCCTTCAAATATGACTCTCCATACCTCAAGCCTTCTATTGTCATAACTGCATAATTTCTTCCAACTTAACTGGAACTTTTAACTGTTAGGAGCATTAATTTCCAATCGTAAGCACACAAGTGAACAAACAGCATTCCTTAGATAGACGTTGATGAACATATTTTAATCAAACTCTTACTTTCAAAAAACACACCTTCAGCAAAGCAAAAAACATTACATCAACAGCTCCAAATCCATTTTACAGACCTTCTGCAATTAAAAAACACCCAAAAGCAGTGAACTTCAGACTTGTCTAGCAATCAATGTGTCAGTATTCACGTTATTTCAAAATGTGTAGATATTTAATAACTTTCATTAAAACTTACTAAGTTAGAAAGATATAGTTGAAAAAGCTAAGGAGATTTGTGTTGGTGGGTAAGGTATTGTTTTTTCTATTGGGATAAGTCATATCTTCCAGAGATTTGTATTTTTAAAAATGGCCTGGACAAGACGTCTTGGTGAACTCAGGTATTTTCACTTCAAAGGTTCTGGGACTTTGGTTGCATGAAGCCAATTACCTGTAAGCCTCCAAAATGAATAGGGGAGGTTTGGAGAAGGTAAAAGGACATGGTGGGCTTTGAATTGTTTCTGGAGCAAAACCTATGGCACCTTGAAAACTTCATTTGTAAAACAAGGAGAGTCATTTTCAATACCTCAAGAACTGGGTTGCCCCCCGCCCCCCACAAATGTTAGCAAGGGATTGACAAATTCATTCGCCCATTTTTGGATTGTTTCTATTTGGGAATATTCTTCTAGTTTCCAGAAAGCTCACAACTCTGAGAGGTATAAAGACTTTCAGGTATATGAAACCTCCGTCTGTCTCCCCTGGGAATGGCAACACAGGTCCCAGGTGCAAGATAGTCTTAAAGTTAATGGTGCCAAAGCCTCTCTATTACCCACTTTATATTGCAACCAGGTAATTGGTGTAACAAAAGAAGATTGGCTTCTTGTTTGAGGCACCCAGGGTGAAGTTACTCCCATTTGGTGAATATGTACCCCAAAAGAGAATTCTCACTTCACTGTGGGCTGGTCCCCCATCTTTAGGCAGACATATGAGAAAGCCTAGTGTCAGAGGCATGGCTGCATGTCTCTGGGCTGTTTGGGGCCATTCTGAGTAGGGTGGGTACCCTGTTAAGCCATCTCTCAGGGTCTTGTGGAAGATAATACTGAAGAAGAGATGATTAGCAAACATTCAGTCAGTCTCAAGCTTAGTTTCCTCCTGGAAGGTTCCTTTAAAATCATTACTTTCCCTTTTGGTTCAGTATCTGGTTCATTTATTCTAAGTATATATGTTACTATTCTGGAGAAAGCATATGTCAGCATCACTGATATCATTAAACAGTAAAAAAAAAACAAAAACCCACTCACTAAACAGGGAAATTGGGGAAGATTTGATAAGCAAACCATATATATTCTCATAACATTCCCTAGTTGGAAGGAAACAGGTTTTGATTAAAAAACAGACATTTGTAGGAAAGCTTTATTCCGATGGTGAAAGCAATTAATTGTTTGTGGTTAAAAACAAATAAAATAGCCTCAATATATACAGGGTTTATATGTTTGCTTCTCCCCCTCCCCCTTTTTTAAAATAGATTTTGTATTGATTTCAGAGAGGAAGGGAAAGGGAGAGAGAGATAGAAACATCAATGATGAGAGAGAATCTCCAATTGGCTGCCTTCTGCACGCCCCCTAATGGGGATCAAGCCTCCAACCTGGTCATGTGCTCTTGACCAGAATCAAACCTGGGACCCTTCAGTCTGCAGGCGACACTCTATCTTGGAGCAGCCCTAGGCATGTTTCTGTTTGTATCCTTTTTCTAAATCCTGTTTCAGTTTCCTATATCCCTAAAGTGTGGAGGCTTCTCTATGGGAGTTTTCTATAAACCTTATTGAGTAATTCTCTTGCTTTTGCTCCCAGAAACCAGGAGTATATTAATTGCAATAGGTTAAAATAGCCAGGATTACATGTTCCATCAGTTAAATTTCTCTGTGTACCAATCAGGGCCATAGAGAAAATGGAGGATGATTGCTGGTTCCTCTCTGGCTGAGAGCAGCTTTTCTCCAAAGCGAGTTGGCAGAATTCCTAATCTCATTTTCCCTTAAGTCAGTAGGGAGGGGCAGTGGAGGGGACAGAAGGGGAAGAAAGAAGGGAAGGGAAGGAACACATCTGGACAAGGAAGCTCAGAGAGCAAAAGATATAGGGGACCTGCTATAGAAGGGGGAGGTTGGGGAGTTAGCATGTATTAGCTTCAGGAGAGTTTGAAGATAATCTCTGAAATTTATTGTTCATTTATTTTTTAAAGAGAATTTGTCTGTGCTTCTCCTTAGAAGTTTCTAATTTCCAAATCAAGATATGCATCCTATACACTCACTCAGTTCAATTTTCAGGCCGCCACTGTTATAGTTATTTGTTTCTTTTGTTTTATTTTGCCTGTGAGTAATTAATTTAAGCACCCAAAGAAAACTGTATATTGGCCATTTTTCAGTTGATATTTTGAAGTTAAAACTTCCTACATTTACACTTCTGTAAAGCACTTGCAAGTCAAGGCTTCCTATCAGGAATATTAATGAGGCCTGGGGCCTGGGAGTTCCCAGCCATGGAGGCACAACTTCCCATGTTAATTATAGGTGTGCTTGTTGCTGTTGTTTTTATGGTTTGGTATCTGCAGAGTCTCAGCACAGTTTCTGGGAGTGTTATGTAGTGGGTTAAAGTTTGTTGCTTTATGGGTTGAGCTGCAAGTTGCTCACTCACCTAGAGTCTCATTCAACCTTCTTATGTGCCTCAGTTTCTCCCCTTGCTGACTACAACAACCAGAAGGGCTACCAGCAGAGGTGGACTAAACCTCATTAGTACTCCCCCTGAAGAGCCAGTTAGTTTAATTGCAGTTGTGTGGGAATTTCCTTATGGGGCTCCTGCATGTCATGAGTAATGACCTCTGACACATCCGCAAAGATCCTCAGTTGTCTAAGAACATCTGAGATTCATGCAGGAAGGAGGATGTGCCCCTTTATCTTCTGAGCTGAACAAGATCAGCTCTCACTTAAACAGCTAAGGTGTTTGCCCAGACTCTCAAAAGGCAAATCTTATAGAAAAGCCAGGGGTAAAAAACAGTCCCATTTTCCCTCCTGTCTCTCCATAGCCTGGGATCTATTAACTGTTAACCTTTGTTCCACCAAGAGTATTACAAAATATGGCTCAAATAAAGTCAGCAACACAAGCAAGGGAGGGTCCTGAATCCAACAGACAAGTGTCACAAGTTCACCGGCAGGCAGGGAACTGGTGCGTCAATGGGCCCTTTGCTGGATGCCAGCACCAGGTGTAGGTCTGCAAGGTGGTGCTGGGTGAGAGTTTCTGGGATCCTGCTGTATTGTGCCAAGTAAATGTCCATGTAAGAAGCATTCAAAACTGTGAACAATTGTTGAGATTTTATCTGAGCCAAATGGTCATTTGCCTTGAATCAAAACCTCAAAGGATTGAAATAATGCTCTGGAGAATGGCAGTTGTCACCTTATTTTAGATATTACAGTCAGAAGTGGCGATGTATGTGAGTTGCATGAAATCCATTGGTGATGGATTGGATGAAAAGTGAAATGACAGACACATACTTCTTTCCCATAGGGGGATATAGGACAGAACAGCCAACAATGAACTCAATAACAATGAGGGGATTTGTGGTCTCCACAGACCACAGAGTATCCAAAAAAAAGGAAAATTTCTTTGACGTTCCAAAGCTATGTTCTTGTAGATTCCAAAAGATAGTAGACAGTCTCAGTTAAGGTAAATAATGACCTTTTTTTGCAGAAGATTCCAACCTAGGACCCAGCGACCACCGTAAACAGCTTTTAGTTAAAACGTTTTAATTTCAAAGCATCTTTGTGATAACTTTAGGTCTCTGAGGTTAAAAGACCATCACCCAGGCCTTCCCTGACCTAATCACAGATTAGCGAGTGGCCACTTTTTGAGTGGCCACACTCTCCTTTGATCACTCATGCGCCACTTCTTGCCACCAATCATGTCCCTCCTCTGTCCCACCACAGGAGAAAAAACCAACAACCCTGAGTAGGAAAAGGTCCAGTAGGATGCCAGCAGCTGCAGCTTCCTCACGAACTGTGGGCCTGGCCAGCACGTCCAAGGTGCTCAAAACACAGGTCCCCCAGAACCTGTTCGCCACCTGGGAGGTGGACTGCTCCAGCCCCAGCTGCGTGCCCAGGTGGTGTAGTCTCACCGTAACGAAGCTAGTGATCTTCAAGAAGCTGGCCAAGGACCTCAACTCCGCGGTAATTTCCGTGAGGATGCGGGACTCCAAGGGCATCCTGAGGTCCCAAGAGATTGTGCTGCCCCGCAGTAGACCAGTGCAGACCAACCTGGCGCTCACCTTCTCCCTGCAGTACAACCACTTCCTCAAGGGAGAAGGTAACAAGCTCCTGATCATGCTGGAGCAGAGGAAGTGCTCTAAGAACAGAAACGTCCTGGGCTACGAGACACTGGCCTCTGGCGCCATCCGCATGGCTGACGTCATGCAGCGAAACCCCAGGTGTGGCCAGATGGTGAGCCTCTTTGGCAGCATCAAGGAATCCTCCACTACGGTGGCCGAGATCTGGATCTCCTCCCTGTGCAGTGAGCCCATCGAACACGAGGGCAGTGCCATGCAGGTCAGCCCTAAGGCCAAGTCGGCAGGTGTCTACGAGGGGCAGAATGAGCTGCAGGCCAGCGGCAGGGGAAAGCACAGACAGGACCTGGACAAGGATGCCTTGGAGAAGGGGGAACCAAAGAAGCAGCGGCCATCAATACGAGGAAAGCTGAAGCAGAAAGTCCTGGCGCTGTTTCACAGGTCCAAAGTGTCAGAGAGGGACCTTCGGTCTGACATGATGGGGAATCGCAGGAAAAGTGACCCATACCTGGAGGATGATGAGAGCGTCCTCAGCACCCCCAGGCCCAAGCTCAGGCCATACTTCGATGGCCTGTCAGACTCCAGTTTGCAGACGGAGATGTGGGGCAGCCACAGTGACAGGACCCAAACAGAGCCTCTGAGTCTGCCCCACATGCCCGAAAATTCGTGGGCCCTGGGAGGCAAGCAGCCAAGCGAGAGGGACAACGAATTTGTGGCCCACAGCACACCCACCAGCAAGGTGGACAAGATCCAGATCTCCTCCCTGTCCATGCCGCCCATCGACCACGAGGACAGCGCCAGGCAAGACAGTCCCGATGCTGAGTCCTCGGACAACTACTCTGAGTGCATGTGTGAGAGCTTCTTCTCGCAGCGGGAGGCCAGCTACCATACCACTGACCAGGAGGAGGATGACTGTGATGAGGGGAATCTCATATTCACAAGGAGCACCCTGACCACGCAACAGAACTACCAACAGAAAGTCCTGTTATGGCTGCGCACTGTCCAATTGTCGGAGGAGGTCCTCGGCCCTGAGCAGGACCATGGGGAGCATGTCCCGGAGGTGGAGGAGGACCTGGACCTCCTGTATGACATACTGCCGAATCCCAGTGACAGTGGCACAGACACTGAGGACGATGGCAGCGTCCTCAGCACCCCCACACCTAAGCTTCGGCCATACTTTGAAGGCCTGTCTAGCGGCCCAGACATGAAGGACAATCACAGTGTCCTCAGCAGCCCCAATCCCAAGCTCAGGCCATACATGGAAGGCCTGTCAGACTCCAGCTTGCCGATGGAGATGCGGGGCCTCCACAGCACCAGGATCCAAAAGGAGCCTCTGAGTCTGGCCCACCTGCCTGAGAACGCGAGGGCCCCAGGAGGCAAGCAGCCAAGCCACAGTGACTCCCAACTTGTGGCCTACAGCAAACCCACCACTGAGATTCGAATGCCCTCCCTGTCCCGCCAGCATATCGATCAGGAGGCCACTGCCATGCCGGCCAGCAACAAGGTCCAAACCTCGCATAACGACCGCGCCAGCACATCTGAGAGCTGCTTCTTTGAGCAGCCGGCCAGCCACAATTCCGTCCACAGGCAGTCCCAGGAGAATAACTTGGACAAAGGTAATCTCATAGTAAGAAGGAGGTGCATGAACAGTAAACACAATTACCACCAGGAAGCCGTGGCATCTATGCTCAGGGCCCAAGTGTCGGAGAAGGTCATATCCTCAGAACAGGCCCTTGTGAGGCATGTCCCCAAAGTGGAGAAGGCTCTGCACCGTCGGTCTGACATTGTGCTGAGCTCTAGTGACAGTAGCCTAGACACGGAGGACGATATCAGTGTCCCCAGCACCCCAAAGCCCAAACTCAGGCGATACTTTGACAGCATGTCAAGTGATAGCAGCTCTGACTCAATGGCCCACAGAATTTGCTCCCCTGGGAAGCAGCTGGCACAGCTGGAGGACAACCGGGAGGCAGGGTCCTCCGCCCAGCACTGGTTCACCAAGAAGCTGCCATCCATAGTGCGCTTCACCAAGTCTCTGGTCCTGCCCTCCAGCAGGTCCAAGAGGAAGCAGGCTGGCCACCGGGGCTGCGACACAGCCCGGAATGAGTGGGTCAACAGACTGGACAACGAGAGCCCAGACCCACAGAGCCAGCGGCAGATCCCCAGGAAGCCCGTCCGTGACCAGCTCAGCAACATCCTCATTTCCCAGGACAAGATGCCCGAGAACATCATCCTGGTCAACACCTGCGACTGGCAGGGCCAGTTACTTTCGGACATCCTGCAGGGGCACACGCTGCCCGTGGTGTGCACTTGCTCCACAGATGACGTCCAGGAGGCCTTCAGCATCATCGTCTCACACATGCAGAGATACTGCAACTGCAATTCCCAGGCCCTGACGCCTGTGAAGATGGCGGTGGCAGGGGCACAGCCCTACTTCAGCGCTGTGCTGCGGGTCTTCGTGAGGCAGCTGTCCCAGCAGCCACCCCAATGGCTAGACTACATGCGCTTCCTGGTCATCCCGCTGAGTCCCCACCCCTTGGCCAGCTACCTGGGCTCCATGGATTGCTGCTACAACAACTTATTCCAGGACCTGTACTGGCGGGACATGTTCAACAACCTGGAGTCTGAGAACACCTTGCAGGACACACAGGACGTTGTGTCGAGAATCTCTGAGTACGTTGCGGGGGCCAACTGTGTCTACCTGCTGCCCATTGCTGAGGCCATTCTCATGTCTAAGCAGCAGCGCCCCAATGAAAAGTCCACACAGCTCATCCCCTTTGTGGGGGCAGTGAAGGTTGGAAGAGTGGAACCATCTGCAGCCATGTCAGGAGGCTCAGATGATGTAGTCCTCTCATGGTGCGGTGAGCTTCTGTCCCCTACCGGGAAGGCCTCACCCAACACACTCTCCCCCACATCAATGAGTGGGGGCCTGTCCTCCACCAGCCAGAGTGTCCATGCACAGATGATGGAGCTGCAGGTGGATTACTGGACAGCAGTCCAGCCAATAGATACGAAGAGAGTCGCAGAGAAGAAACAGCTGCCTACCACCAAAAACACACTCAAGTGCTTCTTCCAGTCTGTCCATGTCAGCAGGCTGCCCCGCAGTGGTGAGGGCACAGCAACACCTGCCATGTCCATGACTGTGGTCACCAAGGAGAGAAAAAAGAAGGCGCCCAAGAAAACCACGGACGAGGATGTGGAGTCCCAAAGCCAGTGCATCCAGGGCATTGGTCGCCTGGTTTGCAGGGCCAAGCACCAGCAGAGCATGCTGCCGGTCATCATCGATGGCGTGGAGTGGAATGACGTGGCGTTTTTCCAGTTGTCCGCCCAGTGGTCCTCCCACGTCAAGCACTTCCCCATCTGCATCTTCGGACACAACAATCCCACCTTCTAGCCCTGCCCCTCCCCCTGCCCTTCACTCTGCCTTGGCCAAGACCAGAAGGACCCAGCTGCTTTTCTGTGAACAGTTCAGTTTACTACAGACACAGACCCTGGGAACCCAAAGAGAATGTGCTCACAGCCTGGAACCTAAGGGGGTTGCCCCTCACTGGGAGCTCCTCAATGCTCTGTTCAGTAACCAGAACGCTGTGGCGGGTGGGACTCAGGAGGGCAGTGTTGAGCTGGAGCATCATGGAAGATGTGTTTTGGCCTCAGGATGCCCAACATTCTCAGTGAGAAGGGTTCTGGCCTTGAAGACCTGCCCTTCCAGGATGCCAGGACTCTGCTTCCATGGGAGACAGCTCCAACCTGTGCCCAGACTCAGAGGTTGGCAGCCAGGGGTCAAGGGCTAGCCTCTGATGGCAGCCTTCTGAGCAGAACTTGGAGTCCATTCAGCCCAGGCCTGGGAAACAGCTGCCGGACAGCCAACCGGTCTAGCACCACCTACTCAGGGTTACCAGTGAACTTCAGCCTCACAGGCAGAAAGAAAAAAGACCTGTATGGTGCACATCGCCTTAGCACACTGGCTAGACAAAGTGGTCAATTACCTGAGGAGGGAACCCACCTTCGTTCCTGTTACTACAGAACATTTGTTACCACCCAGCAGCAGTGGAACCAATTATTTACCAGGTGAGCCCCTCCCCCTCCAGAGCACATGCTCATGGGGCCACCTGTTGGCTGTTTGCCTTCAGGTCACTGCAACTCTCTGAGTGTTTGTTCCTCTGAAACCTCTGAGAAGCAGGGAGCAGGCTCATAGGGCTATTGTAGGGACTTGCTGGGTTCTTCCCTGGTAAGTGTTCTCTGGGAGCCTAGACCGAGGAGAGGTCTGCTGGAGGGGCTATGATTGAACCAACTGGTCATTTTCTCTTCCTGTTGAAGAAGCCACTGCCAAATTGTGATTCTCTTTGGGGCCTTGGGTTTAGCTCTTTTCTAATATTACAAAGAGATTGGAGATACTCTTAGGGGTCTCTGTCACAGGTGAATCCAGATTAGAGATGCCAGGGGTGAGCAGTGGGGCCCAGGGTCACCCAGCAATCTGAGATGGGGCTGGTTTGGGTTCATTCAATCAGCACGTATATTAGAAGCCCTGCCAGGTACAGAAATTTTTCTAGGCACTGACCATAACCCAGTGCTCAGAGCAGACACCAAGCCTGCACTCCAGAGCTTCCTTCTGGGAGGGAGCGATTCAGTCCCACTAGGCGGCACAGGCTCATAGTGTCCACAGGAAACCTGATGTGACGTCCTCCTGGCCTCCTCTCCCTATGGCTGCATCTTCGCGTATTGTGAAGAGGATGGTAAACCTCTGTTCAGCAGAAAACGTGAGTCAGTTTTGGATCAGATCCATGAGGGGAGTATGGAGACTGTGAATTCAAGGTGTTGGCAAAACCCTGGATCCCACTCATGGTGGGATTTATGCAAGAGGCAGAGGTCGGAGGGCTTCCCTAGAAAAAGGGACATGAGTCAGAGAGCTGTGCAAGTGGATTTGGGTGGTGTGGGCGAGTGGGAAGGTCAGTGGACAGACAGCCCCTCAGACAATTCATAGCCTTCCACTCCTAATTCTAGCCCAGTCTGCACCCCTATCCCGGGACCTTGCTCCCTAATCTGGCAGAACGTCCGCAGTGGCAGCTTGGGGTACCCCACCCTGTGGGAGTTGAGTTTCAGTGGGAGGCAAAGAACCACACAGGACAGCTAGTGAATGAGGCAGCATGTAGGTGCAGGAGCTAAAGTTTGAGGTGATAGGAAGGCCCTGGGGTTTGTTTGATTGCTCACTGGTCAGTATTCCTGAAGCACCTGCTCAGTGCCAATCAGTGACATGAACTGGGTGGACACCAGCCCTCTCAGTCCTAATGGGAGGGAACAGGGACACTGGGAGAGCATGTCAGGTTCCCCTGAAGAAGGGGACAGGTGGTTCCCTCATTGATCCAGAGCTGTCAGGTAGGAGGGCTTCATGCCAACCATTCCTGGGTGACCAGGCCCATCTCTGCCAGGACTGCCAGACTGAAGGTGGACAAGGAGTAGGTCTGGCTTCTGGATGGGCAGGAGCAGCAGGCACAGGACCCCAGGCTCTCTGAGTGGTGCTGTGGGAGGGCCGTGTGGAAGGGAAAGGCAGGCCTCACATTCTGCTGCTCACCTATCTCTCTCCCCAGGGCCATCTCCTGCATCCTGAGCATCTGGCTGGACCAGCACCTTCAGAATTTCCCAGCCTGATGATGCTGTTGGCTTCCATAGAGCTCAACTTGCAGTCTCCTACCTGCCAAACCAGGCCCAGTGCCTCAGCGGGAGAACCTGAGCCCACTGAGGCCGAGACAGGAGGAGGAGGAGGCCTCCGGGGGTGGCGTGGGTGAGTGTGCCTTTGGAAGGCACACAAAATGCAGTGAGGGTGGTAACATGTCCTCTTCTTGCATCTACAGAACCAGCTCCAGAAGAACATCAGGAAAACCCTCAAGGGCAACGCCACCCTAGTGGCCTCTCCAGAGCCAGAGCCGGATCCAGGCCCAGCTTTCACTGAACTTCAAGAGGCAGAAGAACCACCTGCAGCATTTGAGCAACTCACCCCAGCATCTGTGCGGCCTGTGGTGCTAGATCCCGGGCCAGAGCGCATGTCAGCAGCGATAGCAGAGAGGGCACCCTTCTAACCCCATTTAGACACAGTGTTAAATGTTTAATATTCTTGTTAGATATGTTTATAATTTTATTATATTTTTATGATATTTAATAGCATACAGTGTACCGTAGAGAAAATATACTGAAATACTCCTAAACAGAAACTTAATTTAGATTCTATAAAATTTAACCCTAAAAACCCTCAAAGCTTTGAGCAAGTCTGTTTTTCTGGACCCTGACCCACCCAGGGAGAACTGCCCTCACCTTCTCCACCTGCCCTTCCTGGAGCCAGGACTCTGCTTCCCAGGGAGCTGGCTCCACCCTGTGCTGTGCCCAGACTCAGAGCTGACCTCCCAGTGGGGGCATCCTAAGCCCAACATGGAGGCCTGTCAGCTCACCCCTGGGCCTCCATGTTGTCCCCAACACCACTCACTCAGGCTTCCAAATAAGCTTGACCTTCACAGGGCAAAAAAAAAAAAAAAAAAATTAAATTAAAAATAAAAATGGACATGTAAGGTGCAGACCTCCCAGGAACAGTTAATGGAAAAACTGGTCAAATACTTGGTGCCCAGCTTCCTGGGCAGCGTCCCCACCTTGGTTCGCACCCACCCTTCTGTGTTAATACAGAACTTTTGGGACTCACCAACGTGTGTGGGACCAACCATGGACCAGGTGAGCCCTGCCCCTCCCCAGCGCAGTGGTCACTCAGCCACCTGCTTGCTGTGAGTCTCCAGATCACTGCATGTCTCTGAGTGTTTTTTTCTCTGAACATGGGGAGAGCCTAGGCCCAGCTTCATAGGGTTATTGTAGGGACTTGGGGCGGCGGGTGGGGGTTCCTCCCAGGAAAATGCCCGCTGGGAGCCTGGACTCTGGAGAGCTGTGCTGGAGGAGCTGTGCTTGTTCCAATTGGCCATTTTCTCTTCTTTTAAAGAAACTTGTGCCTTATTTGTGATTCTCCTCAGGACTTAGGCTAAGCTATTTTCTCTTTTGATAAAGACGTTAGAGATTCCATTAAGGGTCTCTGTCCTGGGTGAAGCCAGATCAGAAATCCCAGGGGTGAGCAGGGGGACCCTAGGCTCACCCAGCCTTCTGAGATGGGGGTGGTTTGGGCTCATTCATTCAGCAAAGGCCCTGACCCCAGGGCTGCACTCCAGCGCTTCCTTCTAGGCAGGAGTGATTTCAGTCACACTGGGCTGCGCAGGCAGGTAGCATCCACAGTACACCCCATATGACCTCTTCCTCAAAGTATCGCTGATCTACACGTACTGTGAAGCAGAAAGTGGATCTCTAGACCAGCAGAAAAAGCGAATGGGCTTTGGATCAGAGCCTTAAGGGGAGTATGGGGACTGTGAGTTGGAGAAGCTGGCAACACCCTGGATCTCATGCCTTGTGAGATTTCTGCCAGAGGGCAGAGGTCTGAGGGCTTCTGCTAGAAAAAAGGGAGGGAGTCAGAGAGCTGTGCATGTGGATTGGGTGGTGTGGGTGAGTGGGGATCAGGCTGGCCCACACAGAAAAGAGCTCCCAGAGGCTGAGCTTAGGCAGGAGCACAGAGCCACTCAGGTCATAGCCCAGGACCTGCAGTCTGGAGGGCTTCCTGGGGTGGGGCCTTGAAATGGGACTTCAGTGATGGAGATGGGAAGTTTCTTTCTTGTAAGGCACACAAAAGGCAGTCATGGTGGTAACATGTTCTCTTCCTGGATCTACAGAAGCAACTCCAGAGCAAGATGAAGAAACACCTAAAGTGGCAACGCCTACTCTGGTGCCCCCTCCAGAGCCAGAGCAGGCACCAGGCACAGCCGTCACTGAACTTCCAGATGTGGACCCACCTGCAGCTTGTGAGCAACGCCCCTCAGCTCCTTTGGAACCTGTGGTCATAGGTCCTGGGCCACAGCGTGTGTCAGCTGCCACAACAGAGAGGGCTCCCTCCCCTCATTTATATGAAGTTTTAAAATATTTGTGTTCATCACATATATGTTTATAACTTTATGTATTTTTCATACTATTCAGTAACATTCAGTCTAATTCAAGAAAATGTAATGAAATACTCAAATATAAATTTAATTTAGATTCCATAAAATTTAACTCTACAATCCTTCAGAGACTTGAGCAAGTCTGTTTCTTCTGGGGCTGCGTTGTGTTACTATGAGTCATAGGTTGGGAAGAATGAGTCAGGAGCCATCTGCTCTAAGGATGTGATGTTCTTCAGGCCCAAGACAATGGGACTTTGGGGGAAATTGACCCACCAGCATTGGGGCAGGGACCCTTGATGTCAGGGCTGCAAACCCACATTGTGTTTGACTTCATCTCCCACCAGCACATGGACAAAGCCTGGCCTTCAGCGCCCCCTGGTGTCCACGTTGCAGAATGCTGTAGGGTTTAACCAGCAGAGAGCAGTTCCTGAACACTGACTGCCACCTGCACCTGGACAGAAAGTCCACCCTGCTCCACGGGCACTGAACAGCTTTCTGAGCATCTCCTCTGTCGGCCCACAGCACTGAAGAGGGAACAGGGAATGTCCCTGGGCCCGGGGTCCACACTCATCTCCTCCAGAGGCACCGCTTCGAAATTTCCTCTGGGGTCAGAGCCTCTGTCTGTCTGCCCTCAGACCCTAGGCTCTGGTTCAGCTGGGCTTTTTCCTGAGGCTCTTCTGTCTCACCAGAGCCCAGCAGCCATTCTTTCTCACGCCCCAAGGCTGAACAAGGTTGTGGTGACAGCCTGGCTTCTCCTTTTACATCAATCCTCCTCAGTGCTCTGAACCACCCTGGTGAGGATGGACTAGCAGCCTTGTACAGCACCCCGCCATGGCACAAGCTACACTGACTCAGGACAAATGGGCGCTCACTGGGGACCACACCCAGGGTCCCTACTCTCAAGGAGATCTGCCCTGTTGGTTGACACAGAGAGAAAGGAAATCTGAATGGAGTCTGATGAGACCTCCCACTGACCCCTGAGGACCATAAGCACTGCGAACGTGAGCCCATCGTGGGGACATTGCACAGGCTCTCTTTAGGATGTGATTTCTAAACCAGAAAGATGAATAAGTACTTGTCTACCCTCTTCATCCTGATTTCACAATGGCAGCCGATGAAGGCTTGTGAAATTAAAGGAGGTCTGGAAATCAGGGGCAGGTCTACTTTAGAGGTCCATGGTGATGACAGTGCACTTGCATGCACTTGCAGTGGGCCTGGAGGAGCAGCCGCCAGCCTTGCCTGTAGTGTCTCTGCAGTACACCAATTCCAGCATGTCATAATTTTAAGAGGTTCATCAAATGTTGATGAAACTTGGGGTCTCAACAGGGTTGAGTCACACATGTTGGGAATGGCTAAAGGCATTTCCCCAAACCTGAATAGGAAACTGATTGTGGTTGCCAGACAGCTAAAAGGCATCTTAATCTACATGTTATTGCCTCCTACTGGCCAAACAACCTGAACAGCCTTAGGCTAATACCCAAACTGACAATGCCTCTGTACCCTTTGAAACCTTACCTTTTGAAGTGTATTATCTCCACCTTGCCTTAGGACAAATTGTATTAATAAAAGCAAGGGGCCTAGACAAGGAGGTACTCTTCAGTTCCTTTAGCTGAAGGTCCTCTGACCCCAATGCCTTTCAAAATTATAACTCGGCTCTGGACTCTTTATCAGTCTCTGGATTTCTATGTCATCTGCTCACAGCCTTTTCCAGATTCTTGAACCCTTCTTGATGCTGGGACATGAACCCTGGCACATCTCCTTACCTTGGAAGCTCAGAACTGTGGTCACAACCGGTCCTGTTTCTTCTTTCGAATTACACTTTTCAGTTTGGCTCTACTTTGCAGCGTCCTTTCCTATGTTTCACAGCCATCATCCAAACTGGAGGCAGAGGGTGTGGGAAATGAGGGGCTGGGGGCTGGAGGTAATTGGGAGGAAAAAAGGAGGGAGATAGGAGGGCAGGGCCAGGGCCTGGTGTGGGACGACTGTGCTAGTGACCTATTGCTGACAGTTACCCCACATTAGAGACTTAACCAACACACACTTACTAGCTCACACATCTGTGACCAGGAATCCCGCACGGCTCAGCTGGGACTACTGTGGTCTCACCTGGGGCAGGATCTCTGTCACTGAGGGTCTGAGCTCACTCAGGGGAGGGGGGGTCTTTAGGATTCAGTTTGGATGGAAGGCCTGACTTCCTCTCTCTGTTGGTCTCATTCAGTGCTGGGTCACATGGGTCTGTCCAGATAGCAACTCACAGCACAGAGGCTTATTCCTCAGTAGAGAGAGAGCGAGAGAGAGAGAGAGAGAGAGAGAGAGAGCAGATCAGAGTGAGCAAGTGGATAAGCATCAACTTTTAAAATCTTATCAGGTTGGGAATTATTCAACTAAAGAACTTGTATGCATATATACATAACTCAGGGACATAGATAATAGGGTGGTGAAGGCCTGGGGTGCGGGGTAGGGATCGGCTAGAAGTGGTCAATGGGGTAAAAAGGGGACATATGTAACACTTTCAGCAATGAAGATTAAAGAAATAAAATGGATTTGCTTTAAAATTGTTAAATTAGCCGAAACCGATTTGGCTCAGTGGATAGAGCGTCAGCCTGCGGACTGAAGGGTCCCAGGTTCAATTCCGGCCAAGGACATGTACTTGGGTTGCAGGCATATCCCCAGTAGGAGATGTGCAGGAGGGAGCTGATCGATGTTTCTCTCTCATCGATGTTTCTAGCTCTCTATCTCTCTCCCTTCCTCTCTGTAAAAAATCAATAAAATATATTTTTAAAAAATTGTTATTTTTTTCCTAAAAAATTGATGAGACAGTGAGAGAGAACCAAAAGTGTGTGAGAGAAGCATCAATAGGTTGCCTCCTGTATGCACCCCGACTAGGAATCAAACCCACAACCTAGATATGTGACCTGACCAGGAACCAAATCCATCAGTCCACAGGATGATGCTCAACCACTCTGTCTGGCCCAGGCACTGACTTTTAGAAACAAATCATGGAGGTCGTGTTGGATACCTTTGCCGTCTTCTATGGAGTCACTACGAGCACCCACATTGAAAGGGAGGGAACACATTCACACCACATGAGGAAGGTGAAGAACATGGGGAGTCACTGAGGAGGGAACCAGTGACCTGAGAGGTCCATGCCTTGCCCCGGATCACAGACGGTCAGAATGTAGAGCCTGAGAAAAACCCAGTTGTGTCCTCAAAGAGGGGGTCTTAGGTGCCCCCAGGTTTGCTCAGGGGCTCTGGAAAAGGCTGTGCTGCTGGAATCATGTGCTGATATGGAGATGGCACAGGGGAGACTGTGAGCACTTGGCAGCCAAGACAGTATTTGTCTGAAAAGGCGCCCAGATCTGGAATCATGTAAGTGCACCTCTGTCCACAACCCACCCGCAGTGGAGAAAGCCAGGCCCTCTTATGCTCAGCTCACGCTTGCGAAGTTGTGGATCACACCCTCATTGGATAATTGGGAAACTGAAGCCCTTGGTCAGGCAGGGATTGGCCAGGGTACATGACATTCAGAGTGCAAACTTCAGGAATGTTCACACCTTCCAGGCCAAGGCTGCCACCTCCCCACAGAGTTGGTCTGGACTTTAGAAATCCTGACACACTGGGCAGCTTCTGCCTGTTCCTCCCTTTGTGGGGGCTGATTTGTTCTGGGGTCCAGAAAGGGAGCACTGTCATGTGCACACACACACACACACACACACACACACTCACACACAGAACATTCACTCTAGATGTGATGACTTTGGGAGGGATTAGAAAAGAAGCAGACACAGAGGAGGTGACAACAGGAAGGAAAAAGAGGTTGGAGGCACTACCTACATGTAATAGTCCTCCTCCTACTTTGTAGCTCCTCCCCCACAGTAGCCTGAACAGCCATAAGAAGCACTTGCTCCATAACCCATTGTGCAGGCAGGACAGAGACAGGCCCTGACAGGCACAATGACTGATCCAGGATCAAGAAAAGGTAAGAATGAGGGATTGAGTCTGCACCCAGGTAGGTTTCCTCAAGTCTGGGACCCTGGCTGCACCCAGAGCTTCTAGGGGGCTGGGCAGAGGGCTGTGCTGGTGCCACTGTGTACAGATAAGGTGTTTCATGCAGAAGAGGTGTCTGCAGACAGCAGCCCACAGGACTACTTGCATAGCTGTCATGAGATGAAGGGACTCAGGGAAGACAATACCAGGTATGAGGTCACTATCCAATATAACTTAAAACCCCGTAACCAGGCACCCACATGTAGCCCAACAGGCAGCTCACTTGCCAGGAGGCATCTGCCAGTGCAACATGTTCTCTTGCTGTGTTCCCGGTGATTGGTGCTCTTGCTTCCGGAGTCCCCGCAGTGAGAGCTTTTTTCAGACGGTGCAGACATTGGTTCAACCCTCATCCCTGATGTATGTGTCCACTTCCTAGAATTTGGCCTCAGGTAACACAAGGTGGCCGGGGCCAGACCCATTCAGGCCAGGCCACCTCTGTGTGCCATCCCTGCGCAGCCCACATCCCCTCCCCTTCATGTGTTGGGGAAGAGGGACCTGAAGGGAGAACCCTGGGGCTGGGACAGCTTTCGGGGGCAGTGGATCACCTAGAGGTCCTGCTGTGATTACCCCCTAAGACAGGGCAGGCATGTGGAGATGGGCTTCTAGAGGGGTCCCTTATTGGTGCCAATGGGAATCCTAACCCTCAGGCTGTCACACCTTTTCCTCTGCAGTGGAGATCTCAGCAGACCACACTATGTGTGTGTGTGTGTCTGCAGTGGAGGATTACAGGGGTAGAGAACCAGCAAAACAGGGCTCTGAGGCTTTCCTCCTTGTGACTGGGAACTGTCTTTACAGAGCTCCTCACAGGAGAACTTAGAGGACCTGAAAGATGGGGTCCTCATCTCCATGCCTCTGCAGGAGGCATAGGTGCCCCATACATCTTCCAGCGTGCTGTACTCCTGCAGGGTGAGTGCAGGTGCTGAGGTGACCCAGACTCCAGGATCCCATGTAGTCAAAGGTAGCCCTGGGTTCCAGGAACTGCCCTGCCACTCTCCTAGGTCCCTCCTAGAGTCCAATTTCCAAAGGAATCTTGGGCCTGTATCCTCCCCACAACCCACTCTCACTGTCCAGCCCCCTTCAGATGAGATGCAAAGTCACTGCCCACAAAGTTTTAGGAATATCAGAAGCGAGACCTTGCTCCATTTCACGTCACACTCAGTCAAGTGTATTTTTGTATTTTTTTTTTACAGACTTTCCTGTTTTAATGCCCATCTCCCAGTGTCCATGTTGGCCTGACAATCATTATAAACCTTCTCCCACTCTTACACATCATCATGATTAATAGGGATGCTTTTCCCAAAAGGACGTGGGGCTGAAGATACCAAGTCTGTTGCTTTGCCATTTGCTTCCCAGAGGACCCCATCCCTATGGTCCCTCCAGGTCAGGAGCTGGGGCCAACCTGCGCTGCACTACTTACCAAGGGGGGACCTGTTATCAGGGCTGGCGATCCAGCTGTTCACTGCTGTGGGACCTGGATGTGACCCCCTCCTATTGTCATGTCAATGGCGCTGCCCTGAACAACCCACTTGTCCTCATATCCAGACTCTCCCACCCCAGGAAAAGCCTATGTGTTCCCATCTTAGAATGGGATTTTCTGTCAGAAATCCCAGGGTGACCTTGGTAACACAGGGAGCTGTTGTCCATTCTCTACTACGAAATGACTAAGATACCAATGTGTCACATGATAACTCACCCCCAAGTCTACCCTGCCTGACGAGAACCTTTTCTCTTGTCCATCTAGAAAACATGGAAACCTGTGCAGAATTTTTCTGAGTTTATTGAGCCAAAATGTAGACAATTGCAGTGAAGCAAAATCTCAAGGGAATGAGATAATTATGCTCCGGAGAATGGAGCTTTGCACCTCATTTTAAACATTACAATCAAAAGTGGAGGCTTGTGTGGTTTCATGAAATTCATTGTTGATAGATGAGGGAAGCAGGAGAAAGCACAGCAGGGAAATCTCTGGGCCTGGAAAAAAGGTAAAATGATAGACATGCACTTCTTTCACTTAGGTGTGTATAGGTCAGTAAACAGTCAACAATGAACTCAATAACAATGAGGGGATGTGTGGTCTCTGCAGAGAGCAGAGCAGTGCCTGTGCTCCGAGTGTCTAAATAAAAAGGAAAATTACTTTGACATTACAAAAATATGTTGTTATAGATGTAAAAATAAATAGACAGGGAAAAAATCAAGATGGCGGAATAGGTAAACACTGGAAATTGCTGCCTCGCACAACCACTTCAAAAATACAACTAAAAGACAGAAAGAACATCATCCAGAACCACAGGAAGACTGCTGAGTGGAAATTCTACAACTAGAAGGAAAGAGAAAAGCACACTGAGACTCAGAGGAGGTGCGGAAGTAAAGTGCAGAGGTACAGAGGTGCACATGGAAAGGGCTGCCAACTGAGTACTCGGTTGTCTTTTTCAATCGGGAGGGAGGCACAATCTCCCTACAGCCCTGACTCCAGTTCCAGGTGAGTCTCTGGGGACCCAGACTCACACAGGAGACACTGTACTGTCTGGCATCAGTCGGAACTCGAGGGCGGCTTTCTATCAGAGGTGCTTGCAGTGATTACTGGGACACTGAGAAGCGGGGCCTCTTAGGGCAGGACTGAGGAGAAGCCAAAGCTGCTTGCTCTGCCCTGTTGATCCTGATACCCCGCCCCACCCAAGCTGTGCACAGAGCCTTTTGCATATGAAAGGCCTGGCCCTTTGCAATCTAAAATTTCCTAAAAAACTGCAGCTGGGTCAAAGAAAGCCAGAATATCCAAAAGAAGGCCCAAGGCCCCCAGTGGCTTGCATTGCTTCACAGCTGGTCTCCTGCTGGACAGCCTCAGGCAGAGGCTAAATTAGCACCTCCTTAGAGATCCAAGAGCCATTGTACCCAGTGGTCAGAGTGGGACCATCCAGATTACAACTCCTCAGATCCATAAGGGACACACTCAGGGTACAGACTCAGTGAGCACCAAAGCCCCACTGAAGCAAGTCTTGCCCTATAAGTGTGTCTTCAACACAGAAGTTCTCCCACTGCAGACACAGCTGATTCTCACAGCCAATTGGCCTAGAGGTCAATTCCTCCCAGTGATACCTACAACAACCAAGGCTTAACTCCAACAAGACTGTGTACAAAGCCCACAAAGGGATGCACCAAGAGTGTCCACCTCCGGTAATTGGGGAGGCTGAGCCACTGGGCCCTATAGGACAGCTAGCACAGAAAGAACACTCTATCAACACAGGAGAGCATAAAAATGTGGAGACAAAGAAACAGGTCACAAATGACAGAAATGGAGGAAAGCAAATTACTGGATATAGAGCTCAAAACCCAATGTATACGGTTTTTCAAGAATTTTCTAGAAACTTCCAATAAATTTAGTAAGACCCTCAATAAGTCTAGTGAGACCACCGATAAACTTAGTGAGATCCTCAAGAAATCTAGTGAGACCCTCGAGGTTATGAAAAAGGGCCACCTAGAAATTAAACATACACTGACTGAAATAAAGAACATTATACGGAGTTCTAACAGCAGACTAGGGGATAGCAAGAATTAAGTCACAGATTTGAAATATGAAGAAGCAAAA
This sequence comes from Myotis daubentonii, assembly GCF_963259705.1. Lineage (NCBI taxonomy): Eukaryota > Metazoa > Chordata > Mammalia > Chiroptera > Vespertilionidae > Myotis > Myotis daubentonii. The sequence continues at coordinate 6,208,041 of NC_081855.1, forward strand.
AACACCCAACCGGAAAAGCAAAAAGAAAAAAGAATGCAAAAATATGAAGATAGTGTAAGGAGCCTCTAGGACAACTTCAAGCGTACCAACATACGAATTACAGGGGTGCCACAAGAAGAGAGAGAGCAAGATATTGAAAATCTATTTGAAGAAATAATGACAGAAAACTTCCCCTACCTGGTGAAAGAAATAGACTTACAAGTCCAGGAAGCACAGAGAACCCCAAACAAAAGGAATCCAAAGAGGACCACACCAAGACACATCATCATTAAAATGCCAAGAGCAAAAGACAAAGAGAGAATCATAAAGCAACAAGAGAAAAAAAGTCAGTTACCTACAAGGGAGTACCCATACAACTCTCAGCTGATTCCTCAACAGAAACTTTGCAGGCCAGAAGGGAGTGGCAAAAAATATTCAAAGTGATGGATAGCAAGAACCTACAACCAAGATTATTTTACCCATCAAAGCTATCATTCAAAATTGAAGGTCAGATAAAGAGCTTCACAGATAAGAAAAAGTTAAAGAAGTTCATCACCACCAAACCAGTATTATATGAAGTGCTGAAAGGTATCCTTTCAGAAGAAGAAGAAGAAGAAGAAGAAGAAGAAGAAGAAGAAGAAGAAGAAGAAGAAGAAGAAGAAGAAGAAGAAGAAGAAGAAGAAGAAGAAGAAGAAGAAGGAAGAAGAAGGAAGAAGAAGAAGAAGAAGAAGAAGAAGAAGAAGAAGAAGAAGAAGAAGAAGAAGAAGAAGAAGGTAACCATACAAATTATGGACAACAAATACACATCAAAAAGTGAATCTAAAAATCAAGTGAACAAATACTCTGATGAACAGAATAAACTGGTGAATATAATAGAATCAGGGGCATAGAGAGGGAATGGACTGACTATTCTGAGGGGGTAAGGGGTGTGGGGGATGCGGGAAGAGAATGGACAAAAATTGTACATCTATGGATGAGGGCAGTGGAGGGGGGCATGGGGTAAGGGCAGAGGGTGGAGTGGGAACCGGGTGGAGGGGAGTTATGGGGGGAAAAAAGAGGAACAACTGTAATAATCTGAACAATAAAGATTTATTATAAAAAATAAGCAGGCTCAGTTAAGATAAAGATTGACTTTTTCAGGGAAGATGACAGCCTAGGACACCAGTACCCACCATAAGCTGCTTTTATTTAAAAAAAAAAAACAACAAAAAACAAACAAACAAACAACACTATAAGTTCAGACAAACCTTTTCATTTACATTAGGTCTCTGAGTTTGCCACGCCGCCAGGTTAGCATGTGGTCCCTGGAATCACACCTGTCCCATCTCTTGCCACCAATCACTGAGTGCTTGGGGTTCAGTCTGAGCTGGAGTGCCCAACCCACCTGGCAGTTTATGAGCTGCCTCTGATGGCATGTAACCCTCTCCCAACACAGGATAGAAATCAGACCACCATTTCGGTGCCCGCGGGCCAGGAAAGCATGCCCACCACACTCAACACACAGGTGCCCATGAACTTGTTTTCCACCTGGGAAGTGGAATGCTCCAGCCCCACCTGCGTACCCAAGCTGTGTAGCCTCACCTTAACCATGCTGCTCATCTACAAGAAGCTGGAGAAGGAGCTCAGGGCTGTGGTGATCACTATAAAAATGCAGGGCCCCTAAAATCACTTGAGGTCTGAGGAGATTCTGCTGCCCCCTAGTGGTCAGGTGAAGACCGACCTGGTGCTGACCATCTCCCTACAGTACCCTCACTCTCTCAAGAAAAAAGGCAACAACTTAACAGATCCTGCTGCAGCAGAAGCAGCGCCTTAACAACCAGACCATTCTGGGTTACCGGACACTCGCCACGGGCACCATCGACATGGAAGAGGTGATGTAGCGACCCCTCGAGGGTGGCCAGATGCTGAGACTCCATAGCACCAACATGGAGGAATCTGCCCACATGGCTGAGGTCAGCATCTCCTCCCTGTCCAGCCAGCCCATAGACCCCAAGGACAGCACCCAGAAGGCTGGCCCCAAGTCCAAGTCCAAATCCCTGGTTCATTACTCAGAGGTGGAGTATGAAATATTCTCAGATCAGCAGGGCAGCTATCATCCCGGGCATGGGCAGGACCAAGAGGCGGAGGACTTCCACTTTGAGGAGCCCAAAAAGCAGCGCCAAAGTGTAGTAAGATAGCCACTCATGACCAGGCAACAAGATGACAACAAGAAAGTTGGGGCGTAGCTGCTCAGGGTGCAAGAGTGGGAGGAGGTCCTGGATTCAGAGCAGGAGTCTTCGGAGCATGTGCCTGAGGTGGAGGAGGACCTAGATCTGCTGTATGACTCACTAGAGAACCGAACCGTGACAGTGGCCCATGAGAGTGTCCTCAGGACCCTGAAGCCCTGGCTTAGGCCATACTTGGAAGGCCTGTCCCAGCCCAGCTAGAGCATCCACAGTGCCCAGCTCTCAGATGGAGTGCTAGAGAATCCACAGTGCCAGCACCAGGAGGAGCCTCCAGGTCCAACCCATGTGACAGAGAAGATGAGCCCAAAGCCACCAGTGGGCGCATCAGCAAGACCGAGTCTCTCCTTATCGCTTCCACCAGATCCCAGGGGGAGCACGTTGGCCGCTGGGCCTGGAGCACATCCCTGAAGGAGCATCAGGTGGCAGAGCCAGAAACAAGCGGGCCAACAGCCTGGACAACAAGCACTGCCCCAACCCCTGAGCCAGCTGCAGATCCCCAGGGAGACGGTATATGACCAGCTGAAACACTTCCTCATCTCTGACAGCCAGCTGCCCCACAACATCCTCCTCCTCAACGCCCCTGACTGGCAGGGGCAGTTCCCGTCTGAGTCCAGCAGCAACACATGCTGCCCGGGGTGTGCACCTTCTCCAAGGCTGAGGCCCAGGCAGCCTTCAGCACCATCATCTCGTGGAAACAAAGATGCCGGCTCTATAATTCCCAGCCCCCCAGCCTGTGAAGATCGTGGTGTCAGGGGCACAGCAGTACTTAAGCACCGTGTTATGGGTCTTCCTGGAGCTGCTGTCTGACAACCTATGCCCCTCACCACCTGGCTGGGCTACATGCACTTCCTGGTCATCCAGTTGCGTTCCTACCTTGTGGCCAGGTACCTGGGCTCCGTGCATTACCGCTACAACAGCTTCATCCAGAACCTGCCCAGGCGGGACCTGTTCTACAAGGAGGCCCACAGGGCTGTGCAGGACATGCTGCCCATGGTGTTTAGAACCACACAGTGCGTCACAGGAGCCAATTTGTCCACCAACTGCCCATCGTGGAGGCCACACTCACCTACAAACAGAAGAGCCCCAATGAGGAGTCCTTGACTATCATTCCCTTCCTGGGGGTTGTGGAACTTGGAATTGTGAGACCATTCTGGGTCGCCTCAGGACACTCAGATTATGCGGCCCGCTTGGGCTCTAGAGTGCTGTTGTCCACCCTCCATCCGGGTCTGCGGCAAACAAGGAGGCATCACACATCCTTCTCTCCTCCCCGTCAGTGAGAGGAGATGAGTCTTCCCTGAGCCAGGGTGTTGGAGCTGAGCTGATGGGGCTGCGGGTGGATTCCTGGATGGCAGCCCAGCCCACAGACAGAAAAGGAGACTCTGAGAACAAAGCCCAGGCTACCGCCAACAACACCCTCAAGTTCCCCTCCAGTTTCTCCAGGTGAGCAGGCTGCCCAGCAGTGGTGAGGCTGCAGCCACGCCCTCCAGGCCATGGACAAGGAGAACAACAAGAAGGTGATGTGTTTTCCCAAGAAAACCAAGGACAAGGAACTGGAGAACCAGAGCCAGTACCTGGAGGGCATCAGCCGCCTGTTCAGCAGGGCCAAGCACCAGCAGGACAACTGTGGGTCCTTGTTGACGGTGTGGAGTGGAACAGCGTGGAGCTCCACATCCAGCACTTCCCACCTGCATAGTCGGAAGCTCCAACCCCACCTTTGATCCTGCCCGTCCCCTACCCTTCCCTCTGCCCTGGCCAAGCCCGGGCAGGATGAGCTGCTTTTCTGTTCACATTTCGGTTTAGCACCGAGACAGACTTGAGACACAAAGTGTAACCCTTTCAGTGTGAATAAGCTCATAACCTGGAAACTAACGTGGTGGTGCCCACAGGGAGCCCCCAACTGCTCTGCTTATTACCCAGAATGCTCTGGCAAGTGGGAGGTCAACAGTGTTGAGCTGGGCAATCATTGAAAGGTGATGGTCTTCAGGACCCAAAAACTGCCATTGAGAAAGCTTCTCAGTGTCAACACCTGCCCCTCCTGGAAGCCTGGACTCCGCTTCCCCGGGGAGTGAGTCAGCTTCACTTTCTGCCTGACTCAGCGCTGGCCTCCCATGGGGGCACCTGACTGAAAACAGAGGCTGGTCAGCCAGCCTTGGGCCCCACTGCCAACCATCCCAGTGGCCTCAGCACTACCCTCTCATGCTGTCCAATAAACTCCATCCTCATGAGGCAGAACAGAAGAGAAAAACCAAGGACCAATGTGATACTGACCACCTGGGCACACTGACTGGACAAACTGGGCAAATACCTGATGCCCACCTTTCTGGGCAGGGACCCCACTTTTGTCCCCACCTTTCTTTGTTGTCATAGAGCATTTGCTACAACAGGAGTTGGATCAACCATGTATCAGGTGAGCTCCTGCCCCTGCACAGCACAGTGGTCATTTGGCCACTTGTTTGCTGTGAATCTTCAGGTCACTGCATGTCTCTAAGTGATTGTTCCCCAGAAAGTGAGTCCCAATAGGGTTATTGTAGGGTCTCAGTGGGGTGCCTCTGGGTGCCTGGACAGTGGAGAGGTCTGCTGGAGGGGCTGTGTTTCAGCCAATTGGTCATTTTTTTTTCATTCTGTTGACAAAGTCTCTGCCAAATTTGTGATTCTCCTCAGGGCTCAGGGCTAAGCACTTTTCTCATTAGATAAAGAGATTGGAGATTCCATTATGAGTCCCGGTCCTAGGTGAAGCCAGATCAGAAACCCCAGGGTTGAGTGATGGAGTTCAGACTCATCCAGCTGTCTGAGATGGGGATGGTTTGGGTTCATTCATTCAGCAAATATACGAGAAGCCCTGCCAGGTACAGACACGTCTCTAGGCACTGACGATGATCCAGTGCACAGAGCAGACCCCAAGCCTGCACTCCAGTGCTTCCTTCTAGTCGAGAATGATTCAGTCACACTAGGCTGCACAGGCTCCTAGTGTCCATAGGACAGCCGATGTGACGTCCTCCTGGCCTCCTCTACCTATGACTGCATCTTCCCATGTTGTGAAGAGGACAGTGGACCTCTGTTCCAGCAGAAAACGTGATTTGGCTTTGGATCAGAGCCATGAAGGGAGTATGGGACCTGAATTCTAGGGGCTGGCAGAACCCTGTTTCCCACGCATGGTGGGATTTCTGCAAGAGGGCAGCAGTCTGAGGGCTTCTCCTAGGAAAAAGAGCAGGACTCAGGGAGCTGTGCATGTAGATATGGGTGGAGGGGGCGAGTGGGGACGTCAGTGGACAGAGTGAGCCCCTCAGAAAATTCACACCCTTCTGCTTCTAATCCCAGCCCAGTCTGCACCCCTACCCAGGGACCGTGCTCACTAATCTGGTAGAACCTCCTCAGTGGCAGCTTGGCTGTTGCTCTCTACCCATGGGAGTTACCTGTCAGTTAGAGGAGAAGAACCCCACAGGGCAGCTAGTGAATTAGACAACACGCAGGAGCTGGAGCCAAAGTCTGAGGTGTTAGGAGGTCTCTGGACACCAGAGGTGCAGACGGATTTTCTTCGTTCACTCTTGGTCAGCTATTCCTGGAGCACCTACTACTGTGTGCCAATGAGTGACAGGAACTTAATAGACACCAGCCCTCCCTGTCCTCATGGAGTTGACATTTTGGCGGCAGGGTAGTAGGAGGGAACAGGGACACTGAGAGAGCATGTCAGGTTCCCCTGAAGAAGAGGACAGGCGGTTCCCTCATTGATGCAGAGTTGTCAGTTCGGAGGGCTTTCTGCCAGCCCCTCCTGGGTGACCAGGCACATCTCTGCCAGGACTGCCAGGTTGAATGTTGGCAAGGGAATAGGTCTGGCTCCTGGATGGGCAGGAGCAGCAGGCACAGGACCCCAGGTTCTCTGAGTGGTGCTCTGGGAGGGCCATGTGGAAAAAAGGCCAGGCCTCAGACCCTGCTGTCTGTCTCTCTCTCTCCTCAGGGTCATCTCCTGCATCTTGGGCATCTGACTGGACCAGTACCCTCAAGATTTTTATTAGCCGCCAGAATTTCCCAGCCTGATCATGCTTTTGGCCTCCATAGAGCTCACCTTTCAAGTCCCAGACCTGCCAACCTAGGCCAAGTATCTTCACTCACACCTGGAGCACCTGAGCCCACTGAGGCGGAGACACAGGAGGACGAGGAGTGGGTGGTGTGTGTGAGGGGGAGTGCAAATGGCTGGGCCACTCAGAGAAGAGCTCCCAGAGGCTGGGCTTAGGCAGGAGTGCAGAGCCGCTCAGGTCAGTGCCCCATGGCCTGCAGTCTGGAGGACGTCCTGGGGTGGGGACATGAACTGAGACTTCAGTGATGGAGTTGGGAGGTTCCCTTCCTTGGAAGGCACACAAAAGGCAGTCGTGGTGGTAACATGTTCTCTTCCTGGATCTACAGAAGCAGCTATAGAACAAGATGAAGAAACACCTAAGGTAGAAATGCCAACTCTGGTGCCCTCTCCTGAGCCAGAGCAGGCTCCAGGCACAGCTGTCACTGAACTTCCAGATGTGGACCCACCTGCAGCTTGTGAGCCACTTGCCTCAGCTCCTGGGAGGCCTGTGGTCCCAGGTCCTGGAGGCAGCCTGTATCAGCTGCCTCAGCAGAGAGGACTTCCCCTCCCCAATAATAGCTATTAAAAAACTTTTTCTGTTTATCTTGCACATACTTAGAAGGTTAGGGTATTTTTCTTACACTATCGAGTAAAATAAAATGTGTTTTAAATAAAACTTAGTAATATTATATTAAAAATAAGTTTAAATTATATAAATTTTAACTCTATGATCCTTCAAATTGTAAATTCCAACATGGAATATATTCACTATTTTTCGCAACTGTTCCATAACATCACAAACACTCTCCCGTTCCACAACATTTTCAGAACCCACATCCGAGGTATGTGTCCTCACCAGGAATCAAACCTGCATCCTTTTGGTGTATGGGATGACTCTGCAACCAACTGATGAGGCACCCTGTCCAGAGCGAGAAAGAGCAATATTTTCATTTGAATTTTTCATTCTGGTTTAAACTGCAGTTGGGTATCTTTCGCATGCTTTTGGCCTATCCCTTCTTATGGAATTTCAGTTTGAGACCTTTTGCCCTCTTTTCCATTGGATTGTTAGCAAATCTGAATTGTCATGGATATCAGCTTTTTGCCATGTAACTTGCAAATGGTTTCTCTAGCTTGCCACTTGTCTCCATTTGATGTGTGTTTTGCCAAATAGACACATTGCATTTTGATGTGGTCGAATCTGTCTTCTCTTCTCATGCTCTTTGATCTTGTCTCTCACTTTGAGTAAAAAACATGTTTTCTGTCTTATCTGGAAAACTGGCAAGGTTGTATTGTTCTAACAGAGCCCTAAATCTCCATGGTTTGCAGCAGCAAAGGTTAATTTCGTAGTCATAGTTAATTTCAGATGGGTTTAACAAGAGCTCCTGTAGTTCAGATCATTCATCTTTTTTTTTTCTTGTAAGGATGGAAGTAAGGACTTCCAAGGTCTTATATATCACAGTGGAAACCAGAAGTCAAATACTTATTTGACAATGGCCTGTGGTGGACATGACTTCCATTTTCCCCTTTCTAACAGCTGCCAATTTCCACATCCAGCTGTTTCTGGGGGGTGTTATTCAGGGCCCCAGAGTGACGGTCTCAGCACATCTAGCTGGCCAGACCACAGTGATGATGGTTGTATGTGGACATGTGACTTCAGTTAATTTAATGATATTATTTATACTAGTGACCAGAAGAAAATTCTGGATGTTTTCAATTAAATTAGAGCAGCCTGTGAGTGAGAGAACGAGACAGAGCTGGGAACCAGTGGACTGAAAGTTCTTGGGTTTGATTCCAGTCAAGGTACATACCTCAGTTGCAGGCTAGATCCTTGGCCCTTGTCTGGGCCAGGGAACCTTATCCTTGGGTGAGGATTGACAAAGAAAATTTTAGTGATAAGAATGACACTGTCAATTGCATTAAAACCTCAGGCACGTTAGCTGAGCTCTTTACGTCTTGTTTTTTTCCTGTGAAAAATGAGTTGCAAGGATAAAATTGAATAATAAAGTGCTTAACGTAAAGAGTGGTCATATTGTAGGCACTTAATATGTATTACCCATTACTATTATAAATACACTAGAGGCCCGGTGCACGAAAATTTTTGCACTGGAGGGGGGGGTCCCTCAGCCCAGCCTGCCCCCTATCACATACTGGGAGCTCTCAGGGAAGTCCTACTGATGGCTTAGGCCTGCTCCCTGTTCCCCTTGGGCAGCGGGCCTAAACCACAGTCTGGCCTCCCTTTGTGGGAGGCGACCGGGCTCATCAGGGGAAGGCACCAGCCCCATAACCCCGCTGTTGCAGCCATTGCCAGTCACCACAGCCACCAGGGTGTTTTCATCAACACGGACTCCAGTTGAGTCCATGAAAAAAAGACAACTTTCTTTAGGCATTTTCAAGGTGTGTCTTTCATAGGATATGACATTTCTTTCTTTCTTTCTTTTTTTATCCTCACCTGAGGATATGTTTCCATTGACTTTTAGAGAATGTGGAAGAGAAAGGCAAAGACAGAGAGGAACATCAAAGTGAGAGGAACACATTTATTGGTTGCCTCCTGTATGAGCCCTGACCTGGGCCCAGGCCAGGGAGGAGCATGCAACCTAGGTACATGCCCTTGGTCAGAATTGAACCCAGACCCTGTGGTGGGCAGGCCAAGGCATTATCCACTGAGCAAATCCAGCTAGGGCAGGATATGACATTGCTTAGCCCTCCAGTAGCAGACCTTTCTTTTTTTCTCCAGGAGTGTGGTAAAAATACCTTAGATCACCTTATTGGATTCTTATTATGCAAGTTACTAAGAATATTACCAGTGGCATACAGGGAACTTAGCCAATGAGCAGTCAGAAAAGGTGTTTCCTCTGTAGTTACACCAATTGCTGGCTCCGCCCCTGCACAGGCCTAATGCCTGTGGCCAAGTCATTAGGCCTGGGCAGGGGACCTCCATCTCCTCGCCATGGCCGGTTCCGCCCCTGCTCCCCACCATCGCTGGCTCCACCCCTGCCCAGGACTAACACCTGTGGCAGAGGCATTAGGTCTGGGCAGGGGAGTCCCAGCTCCCAGTGATCACCAATCACCGACTCCTCCCCTGCACCCCGCCATTGCCGGCTCCACACCTGCCCAGGTCTAACTCCTCAAGGCATTAGGCCTGGGCAGGAGACCCCTCAGCTCTGATTGCAGGCTCCAATTGCCACTGGGCGCCTATGTATGCAAATTAACCGCCATCTTTGTTTGGTTAATTTGCATAATCATCCAATTGGCTGGTGGGCATAGGAAAGGTATGGCCAATTTGAATGTTTGTCTATTATTAGGTAAGACTAGAGGCCCGGTGCACAAAAATTTGTGCACTCGGGGGGTAGGGGGGTCCCTCAGCCTGGCCTGTGCCCTCTAACAGTCTGGGACCCCTCGGGAGATAATGACCTGCTGGCTTAGGCCTGCTCCCGGGTGGCAGAGGGCAGGCCCAATCTCTAGGTGCAGCCCCTGGTTGGGCTCAGAGCAGGGCCAATTGGGGCGTTGGGGTGCCACCCCATGTCATGCACAGAGCAGGGCGGATTGGGAGGTTGCGATGCCACCCTCAGTCACGCTCAGGGTAGGGCCGATTGGGGGGTTGGGGCACCACCCCCTGTCACACTCAAGGCAGGGTCGATGGGGAGGTTGCGGCGCCACCCCCTGTCACGCACAGAGCAGGGCCAATCAGGGGGTTAGGGCGTTGCCCCCTGTCACTCACAGAGCAGGGCCAATCAGGGGTTTGGGGCGCTGCCCCCTGTCACTCACACAGCAGGGCCCATCAGGGGGGGTTGGAGCTCCGTACCCTGTCATGCACAGAGCAGGGCCCATCAGGGGGTTGGGGAGCTCCCCCCTGTCACACACAGAGCAGGGCCCATCAGGGGGTTGGGGAGCTCCCCCCTGTCACTCAGAGAGTAGGGCCGATAGGGGAGTTGGGGCACCGCCCTCTATCACCCACAGAGCAGGGCCAATCAGGGGGTTGGGGCGCCGCCACTGTCATACTCAGGGCAGGGCCGATGGGGAGGTTATGGCTCTACCCCGTCACACACAGAGCAGGGCCCGTGGGGGGGGGGTTGGGGTGCCGCACCCTGTCACACACAGAGCCGCAGGGCGATCAGGGGGTTTGGGCGCTGCCCCCTCTCACGCTGATTCCGGTGCCGGGAGGCCTCGTGGCTCCACTGATCCCGGTGCTGGGAGGCATATTACCCTTTTACTATATAGGGTAGAGGCCTGGGGCACAGGTGGGGGCCAACTGGTTGGCCCTGAAGGGTGTCCTGGATCAGGGTAGGGGTCCCCACTGGGGTGCCTGGCTAGCCTGGGTGAGGGGATGAGGGCTGTTTTCAGGCTGGGGGTGACTGAAGCTCCCAACCGCTCCTTTTTTCCTTTTTTTTTTTTTTATTCTGGGCCAGCTTTAGCTTGAGGCTTGGCTCTAGGTTTCTGGCCTTTGCATACAATGTTGCGATCCTGCTGGCTGAAGTCCAGCGGTATTTGTTACAATGTTTGAAACTGCAGGCTCAGAGGCCTGCAGCCCCAGGCGCAGGCGGGGAACGTTGGTTTCCTCAGTCACGGAGGCAAGCAAGCCTCATGTTAGTTTCAAGCTGCCTGGCTGCGGGCCACCATCTTGGCTGACAGTTAATTTGCATATCTCGCTGATTAGCCAATGAAAAGGGTAGCGGTCGTACGCCAATTGCCATTTTTCTCTTTCATTAGTGTTGATGTGTATGTAAACAATCATCAGGTGGAAATACCATGTGTAACATCCACAAAATAATCTAAAGCAGTAAGATGTTAACAGGAATTGCCCAGGGCCTTCCAACGGTCTATTTCTCCATTTAATCATAAATGCATGGACTTACTCATTTCTGGATAGAAAGATAAAATATTACAAAGGCACATACTCTCCTGAATTAATCTAAAATTTACATATATATGTAATATGCAAATTAGGCCAGGAAGCTTTAACGCAGTGGTTCTCAACCTATGGGTTGTGACCCCTTTGTGGGTTGAACAACCCTCTCACAGGGGTTGCTTAAGACCATTGGAAAACACATATAGAACTACGTATTGTTTTTGTGATTAATGACTATGCTTTAATTTTGTTCAATTTGTAACAATGAAAATACATCCTGCATATCAGATATTTACATTATGATTCATAACAGTAACAAAATTATAGTTACGAAGTAGCAACGAAAATAATTTTTTGGTTGGGGGTCAGCACAACATGAGGAAATGTATTAAAGGGTTGTGGCATTCGGAAGGTTTAGAACCACTGCTTTAAAGGATCACAACCAGACAGGAGGAGGTTGCCTGTGCAGGTGAGGCCAGGAGAAGAGATGGAGACACACACAGGGGGGCCTGCCTGAGCGAGAGTGGACACAGGAAGGGGGCAGAGGGAGGCCTGGGATGGGTTGAGTTGCTGTGCCTGGCTAGGGCAGCCCTGGAGCGGACACAGGCAGGGGGGCAGGGGGTGCCTGGGGCGGAAGTCAGGTGCAGGTCCCTCTGCCTGCAGCATGGGTCAGGTCCAACTCCTGTGGCAGCCCTCGGGGTGCCTCCTAGTGCAATTTCAATAGTGCACTGGGCCTCTAGTTTAAAGTAAAAATTATAATAGGATTTTGGGGAAACAAACACTGTTCTAAATTTTATCTACAAATAAATATGCAAACAAATCAGGAAACAGTTGAAAATTGGCTCTGTCAATTAGGAAGGACTCTCAAGCAGTGCGGCCCTGGTGCTGGAGTGAGCAGGTCCTGGGAGCTGGGCAGCGACATCAGGAACAGGGCGCAGCACACTTGGGACTCAGGGGATTATTGTGGGGGCCCTTTGGCAGCAAATAGCACTGGGGCAGCTGCTCAATTATTGAGGGGAAAACTTTAGATCAATATTTCAGATCTTACCCAAGACATTTTAATGTATTTACAATTAATATATTTTACTGTGTCTTTTTCTTCTGAAAATTTAATGAAGGTGGAATCAAAATTTTAAAAATAAAAAAAATGAGAGAATATGCATAAACTCTATTTAATTCCATGATATAGAGAACACTTTCCACATGTTGATGTCTCTTTTGGGTGAGATGTAAAGGAGAAAAAAGGTCAGTCCTAAGAAGTCCTGAGCAAAGAGCCTTGCAGACAGAGAGGTGTGTGAGCAAAGGCCTGAGGTGGGAAAGAGCCCACTGGGGTGAAGGAATGACATAGGGGCCAGGGTGGCTGGAGTAAAGAGGAGAGTGTGGGACAGGAAGTTGTGCGGGCCAATGGGGTACCCCAGCCTGCAGAGTCCTGTTCAGGCTGTAAAATTTATTCCAAGTGCAATGAGGACTTTTAGAGGATTTTAAGTGAAAGACATTTAGCAACTATCTTTCTGTTTGTATTTGAAAATAGTACTTTAATAATCAGATTTGGCTGTTGCATTTTTGATCAGATGCTTTTTCAGTGCCTAGCACTTTTTATTAACTTTTATAAAGATACGGTTTTTATTTTAGACTATTCATTCCTAGGTTTAATTTCTTAACAAACCTACAGCATCTGAGAAACTTATTTATTTATTTTTAATTTAAGTATAGTTGATATACAATCTTATATGGTTATATTGTTTCTGGCGTATGATATAGTGAATCGACAATTTTATCACCTCACCAATTCATATAACCATCTGTCATCATACAAACTTATCACATTATCATTGACTATATTTCCCTTCCCCTTTTCACCCACCTCCCACACCTCCCTTCTGGTCACCATCCCTTTTCTCTCTTTTATTATGAGTCTGTTTTTGTTTTGTTTTGTTTTTTGATTCCACATATACATAAAGCTCTATGGTAATTGTCTTTCTCTGCCTGACTTACTTCACTTAGCATAATACCTTCTAGACTAGATCAGTGGTTCTCAACCTTGGCTGCACATTAGAATCACCTAGGAACCTGTTTAAAATCCTGATTTCTGGGCCTCATCCTCTGGAAATTCTGTTTCTTTGTTACTAATGTTGTGACCCCACCCCATAACAAAGAAACAGAATTTCTCGGGGATGAGGCCCAGAAATCAGGATTTTAAAAAGATTCCCAGGTGATTCTAATGCGCACCCAAAGTTGAGAACCACTGTTCTAGACCCACCCATGTTGTTGCAAATGGTAAGATTTCCTTCTTATTTGTGGCCCAGTAAGATTTCATTGTACATATGCACGACATCATCTTTATCCAGTCATCTGTTGATGGGCACTTAGTTACTTCCGTATCTTGGCTATTGTAAATAATGCTGCAGTGATCATAGGGCTAGAGCATAGGCGTAGAGCTTTCAAAGCTCTCCTAATATTAAACCATACTTGTGTTCCAGTATAAGCTAATGAAGTAGATATGCTCATGTTTGTTCCTCTTAGTCACATTTATTAATAAGTTGGTCCACAGCTGTTTTTTTGTATGTGCCAAACTTCCTTTTTATTATGATATCTGTTGCATTAACTTCCATATTAAATTTGTATCCACATATGTTTATTTTCTACTGTTTGGATTTTGTTGAATTTTTGTAATATCATTAAATATAAAATGTAAAGGAAGTAAAAATAACCCAGGTCTTATTAACAAAATTCTTCCAATTTTTGTTTTCTTACTAAATTATTTTTATTCACTCAATGTGCTGGTGAACATCTCTAAATATTTTCTTCATTTTTAATGGCTGCATGCTATTACATTTTGTGATTGCATCATATATATTTTTAATCAATATTGTGATGATGATATTTCGCTTTCTTTCTGTCTTTCCTATTCAGACAATGGATCAGTAAATGTCTTTGCACATCAATTTTGGACAGATTTCTACGTACATTCAAAGGGAAGCACACTTCATTGTTATACATATTGCCAGAGTGTCCTCCAGGGAGGTAGTTTCAACTTGCATTCCCCAAGTTCATGGAAATTGTCAGGTTCATGCAGCCCTGCCAATCTGATCTGGGAAACAGGTTTAATTCTCACAGCACTCCTTACTGGTAATTCAAGGTGAAGATTAACAAGTTGTTGTTTTTAAAAAATTAATATCTTTTTTTTAAAAATATGTTTTATTGATTTTTTACAGAGAGGAAGGGAGAGGGATAGAGAGTTAGAAACATCTATGAGAGAGAAACATCGACCAGCTGCCTCCTGCACACCTCCTACTGGGGATGTGCCCGCAACCAAGGTACATGCCCTTGACCGGAATCGAACCTGGGACTTTTCAGTCCGCAGGCCGATGCTCTATCCACTGAGACAAACCAGTTTGGCAAAAAATTAAAATCTTAAGGAAATAGCAAAAGGAACTTCTTGGAGCTAAATCACAAATACTGAGAAAGGTATCTCTCCAAGATGCAAGGATAAGAATCATAAATGATACAGACAATTATTGCAGATACATGAGACCAAGAAACTCTTTGCTTTTATGCGAGAAATCATTGTGATAAGATTAGTCACTGAAGCAAATATCAAACTCCTTATATTTGTTCTTCCAGTTTATTGTAAATTTAATTTTACATTTCTTGAAAATCTTGGAAGTATGCTACACAGTCACTTCTCTCTCTGTCTCTCTCTCTCTGTCTCTCTCTCTCTGTCTCTCTCTCTCTGTCTCTCTCTGTCTCTCTCTCTCTCTCTCTCTCTCTCTCTCTCTCTTTCTCTCCCTCTCTCACTCTCTGTTATTCTTTAAAAATACTGTCTCCATATTACTGAGTATTTTTCCACACACACCAAAAAGGAGAAAAATGTACATTCAACATTGTCATTTTGTGACTTTAAAAAATAAAGTAACAAATAGGACATGCTTTTGATTGAATTCTAGTTCTAGAAATTTATCTTAAGAATATAATTATCTATGATGGTGGGATTGGGTCAGGTGCTGGGTTGCTTCCCCTCATGGACTTTGTAAACCAGCACAGGAGAGAGCTCCTCAAAGCAAGCAGACAGGACAAAATAACCACAAACCGATAAATGCTACAAGGAATCAGTAATCTGGAATAGAGAGTCATGGCGGGGCGGGGTGGGGGGAGAGAAAAGGGCCATGTCTTAGATTAGATGGTCAGGGAGGTTTTCTCTGAGAGACTTTAAGCTGAGTCAGACAGCTGAGAGTGTCTGATACTCAGAGAGTTGGGAAAAGAGCTTTGCAAAGAGAAGGAAGAACATCTGCAAAGACACAAAAGTGTGTCTCAAGGACTGAAAGGAAGTCAGTGCTGGTGTTTTGTGAGTGAGGCTGTGAGAGACACTAGTTGAGGTTGGGAGGTCCATGGGGCACAACAAGCCAGTGAGTCATTCTGTTTTATGTTTTAAGGACAATGAGAAGTCATTAAAGTGTCTTAAGCAGGTAGGGTGGGATGGCTGGTTTTAAGTTGAATGGATCACTCTGTTTGCCGGGAGGAGAACAGGTGGAAGACAGGACAAGATCAGAAGCAGAGAGAGCAGAGGCCCAGCAGATGGGGAGGGTGGCCTGAACTAGGACAAGAGCAGGACAAGTAGAAAAAGAACTGACTCCACTTGGAGATGAAATCATGACATGTCAATGGTGGACTGGGTCCTGGAGATACAAGGTAGGGTAAAATCAAAGATGACCCTTCATTTTAAACTAGGGGACCTCTAGGAGGGTCCATAAAGGGTTAATATGGGGAAGTGTTTGAACTCCTGAGAGGTGAGCAGGAGAGATGGCAGGAAGGTATTTAGATGCATAAGGCTTGGATGGTGGTATGAATTTGGAAGAGGAGGCGCTACTGATAATAGAATCCAATTGAGTAAGACAGGGAAACAGGGCAAAGGAAAGTCACAGTAAAGGTAAAATTGGGGAATGAAAACCAGGACAGGAGGTCAGAAAATGTTACCACACTTTGTACGCTGCAACAAAGTGGGGAGCTTTTAAATTATGAAGCCAGGGAAACAACTTTAACCACACTTTCCTTTGACAAGTTCACGAAAAATAATTTCCTTTGCAGATGAGCAATAGGAAAAGTTGAGTACTGGAAAGAGTGTGAAAAAATGGCCACTCATACATTTTAGGGAAACATTTTATTGGGACAAGCTTATTAGAGAATAATTGAGAGCAGGGGTCCTCAAACTACGGGACGCGGGCCACATGCGGCCCGCCGAAAACATTTATCCGGCACACCGGGTGTTTTTGCCGCCGCTGTGTGCATAGGAATTTGTTCATAGTTTTTTTTAAACTATAGTCCGGCCCCCCAACGGTCTGAGGGACGTTCAACTGGCCCCCTGTTTAAAAAGGTTGAGGACCCCTGATTTAGAACATCCATACAAATTAAAATATTCAATCATTTTGTTACAACTCCAAGTTGAACTTATTTTATAGGAATTCAAGAAACAGTGTAAACGTTGAAATATATGAATATTAGTAAATTTATGACAACACTGTCATCATAAAATTTTGGCATTACTGCAACATCTATCAATAGACAACAGAGTAAAAGACATTATTGTGCATACATAATGAAATACTTGAGCAGTTGTAAACAGGAGTCATGTTATCTTAAGTTAGACAGGAATTTTCCAAGATGAAGTTTAAATTAAAAGAACAAGTTTGTGTGATCCTATTTTAAATTACCTATATGTGTGCTTGTATGTTACCAGAAAAACCTGCAAGTCCATTACTAAATTATTACATCAGGATTTTATTTTTAAATGACAAGATATTAAAAGAATCATTGTTCATATAATTTGATTCTATAATTCTATTTCCACTGATAGAGATCCTCATAAATCATTCAAAATGGTATAAATTTTATAAAGAAAGATATCCATCACAGCATTATGTATGTATTTTAAAAACAAAAAGAGCATAAAGACCCATTTAGTCAATACTTATGCACATGATGGTACTGAAACAGATGAGATAAGAATGACAAGATGGAAACTATGTCAACATTCACAGGATAATACTAGGAACAAATATACTAATATGTTGCATGTGATTGTCTCTGGGTGATGGAATCTGAGGTGATTTTACTTCTGTCTGTTTGTCAGTGGACTGAGATCCAGGACTGCTCCTGGGTAAGAATTACTCTTTCCTTTCAATGTCCCAAGGGCTGAAGCAAGGTCTTGGGGCCCAGAAGACATGAGTACTGTCTGTCTAAGGGGAGATCATGTGGCTAAGCCTCCAGGAAGGATTGGCTTCCCCCAAGCTGCTCATTCAGATACGAATCAGTAAGAAAATACTACCCACCAATGAGCTTGCTCAGTAAGTAACATTGGGTGTTGGATCTCCCTGAACAGTGTCTGAGAATATGACTCTAGAGCAGTGGTTCTCTACCTGTAGGTCGCGACCCCTTTGGGGGTCGAACAACCCTTTCACAGGGGTCGCCTTGACCATCGTAAAAAATATTTATAATTACATATTGTTTTTGTGATTAATCAGTATGCTTTAATCATGTTCAATTTGTAGCAATGAAATTGGGGGTCACCACAATATGAGGAACTGTATTAAAGGGTCCCGGCTTCAGGAAGTTGAGAACCACTGCTCTAGAGCACCTCAGAGAAGCAGGCCATTGGATAAAGCCAGCATCCACTCTATTCTAGCCATTGAGAGTTTGTCTCTCAGGGCCAGACAGGGAACCAAAGAAACCACCTCAACAAACTCTTTGAACACCAACTGACAAATGCATTTGCAGAGCATGCCCTGTGCTTCTCTGGGCACTTGAAGAAAAACGTGGAGGGAAAGCCCAAGGTCCTTGCCCCCTATCAAGGAAGGATTCAAGCGATCACTTTTGATCCACAGGCGTTTATTGATACCTAATGGGTGTCTACTCCTGCCCTGGGCACCTAGGCACAGAGCGACCAGACATGGTGGAAGTTTGGTCCCCAGATCTCCTGGGACCAGGTCATAAACTTGTGCAAAGGGGAAATAACAAGACATGTTAACCTGGATTATCTCTGATCCCAGAGGTAAGACCTGGCACCATGGAGCCCCAGGGAAATGTGGAACTAGGCTGAGAGGGAGCATCAGGAGCCCCCCACCAGGTCAGGCATGAGACTGCCTCAGGGCTCCCATCTGTGTCCTTACTAATGAGGCTCCAGGGAGGTTCTGCTTCCTCTTCCCTCCAGGTTCCTTGACTCAGATGCTGCATTAATCACTAGGAAGGCCTCTGCCATCCAGTTCCACCCACTTAGTAGGTAAAAGTTGGATTATTTGGAAGGTCTCTCTGAAAACCTGTTCCCCATCGCAGATGTGGGTCTCCACAGGGTGAAGGGAAATAATGGGTAGGGAGGTGGGTGGTAGCTGTTGTTTTGATTTTTGTTTTCTTGGTTCAGGGCTCCAGAAATCACATGCTTCAATTTATCCCACCTTCTCACCACCATTCCTTGCAAGACAACTTCCAGGTTTTATTGTCTCTTATTACCGCTAATCTCCATTCCCTTCCTCTCCCTCCACATAGTAGCCACTTCAAAATTGGCATGTATGCTTAAAGAATTTATGTCTTTGTATGTCTGTGTGTTTTATAGACACAGGAAGTGTTGTGTTAAAAATCCCATTGTGTTTCTTACTTTCTGTGTTGACACTGATTTTTATGATCCACTCTCCTTGCTGTGTAAATACTCAGATCCCTGCTTATTTTATCTTTTTTACCAAACCATTCTCTCTACACACACATTTTCTTGGTCTAAATTGAACCCTATCACTTTCTGCTTAAACCATTTCAAAAACTTCCATTTACAATTAGAAAAAAAAAATTGGAAACCAGCCTATGGTCTCCTTGTCGGCTCCTACATACATCTCCAACCTCAACCAGTGTCCTTCTCTTTCTTCTGCTCCCCACACTTCAGCCACACTGGCTTTCATTCAGTTTGCTGAATTCACAAAACTTTCTTTCATCTCAGCACCTTTGCCTTCTCCCCCTCCCCCACCTCATCTCTAGGATGGGCTTTCTCTTTCTCAGCCTTCAAGCCTCTCCTACCTGTGAACATTGGTGCAGCCCTTCTGGAGAAACTTTGTCAATATTAGTCATCTTGGGCCAGGTTCCCTGGCAGCAGTGACTCCTGGGAAGTGGGACCGAGTTTAGTGAAGGAATGACCTCAGAAAAAGAAGATGGAGGGAGGTGAGCAGAGATGTGGACTCAGCACATTACGTTCAGCCTGGTCTTGAGAGGGCATCTGGAAGAGGAATTGTACCCATTGAGTGATTCCCATTTTAGGTAAGGAGCCAGGCTTCTCTACCCAGTACCAGTCATTACTGGCCTCCCAGGGTAGTGGACTGGGAGCACCTACCCGCTCAGGACAGGGGAAGGGCCATCAGGAGCCATGAGCAGCCAACATCCACAGCAGCTGGGAGGGGGGATGGCTGAACCAGCCAGTGAAGTTGCATCCACTAGTAAAACCTAAGGTGTGTATGGCCTTCCTGCTAGAAATTCATTCTTAGCAACATACTCTAGAGAAGCTTCATTCATGTGCCCATGAAGGATACAAGAAAGTCCATTTCAGCATTGTTTATGATGGTGGAAAACTAGAAATAACCTAAATGTCCTTCAACAGGAGAATAAAGCTATCATAGTAAATGCCTAGTAAAGCGGTAAAACTAATGGACTGCAGTATGTGTGGCAACGTGGACAAATCTCAAAGCATGATTTGTGTGGAAAAGAAAGTGTCAGGGTACATTCTGAATGATGCTATTGAAATAAAATTTCAAAAATGAAAAATGAACTCTAAATTAACTTGTGTGTACACAACTTTTGAGTAAAATTATAGAAACCTACTTAGGGACAAGCACAAAGTGGATGATAGTAAGTAGCTCTGGGGAAGGAAAACTGGGATGGAATCAGGAGTTCAAAGGTCTCCCAACTGTCACCCTAATGTTCTATTTAAAGACACACAGGCAATGGCAGAATTTAAGATTTAATAGGAACACAGGTGATCACAAATTATTCTACATAGATTTTATTCTTTTACATTTAATCCTTAATAGTCACACTATAAAAATTACAGAAAATATTCATGTGGCCTTATGTACACCTTGAGTGATACTTTTGTCTTTTTGTTTTCCCTATACTATCATTTTACTTTCAGATGATAGCAGAAGAATGTACACAGATGATCCATTTTCCCTGTTTAGACTCCATCACAGCATTTTGCCACATTTCATCATGTCACAGGAACTTGTTAGCCATGCTGTTCATATACAATGCAATTAACATCGCGTGAGGATATTTATGTCAGTGGGAAAATACTCATAAAAAGGCTAATGTTCTTTAGGTGGAATTGACAGGATAAGGTTTGCGAACCCACTTATTCCAGGTGTCTCCTTGCTACCTATTCTAGCCAATATTTCCCGTGGTCCATTCCCACCCAGTGATGCTGATCAGAAGAATCAAATTCATGCTCTTAGACTCTGAGGGGTTATATTTTCACACAGAAGGCCTGCTCTTCCCTCTGTGTCCCAGCCAAGAAAATGTTATTCAAAAAATGATCAGATGAGTTTGGGCGCATTGAGGGTGGTATGGCTATAGACAGAGAAGCATCTTTCAGATGCTCAAAACTCAGCGGGAAGGCAGGGGAGTGTGGGGTGAGAGCAAAAGATCAACCAAAGGACTTGTATGCATGCATATCAGCATAAGTGATGGATGTGGACAACATGGGGGAGGGGGAGGGAAGGATTGGGGGGATGAGTTGACATTGGTGGGGTAATGACACATTGGTAATATCTTATTCATGAATAAAGAAAAAAAGTGATCAGTTCAAGATTGAGAATGAGAGGCCTATCTTATAAGTTCTTCTATGGTGATTCTTATACTCTTTGGACTTAGCAAAATTATATACATGAATATTCAAATATATAAGAGCATATTTAATTTTGCTAAGTACTTCTAGATGGCCCTCCTGGGTGCCTGTACTAGTTTACACTCCCAACATAGCCCATGATGTTCCCATTTGTCCCATAGCCTCTCCAACACTTCCCATCATCACACTCTAATTTGTCTTGCAAATCGGTTTAAAGGGGGCCTCATTACTTCTCTGACTACAAGTACTATTTAACATCTCTGCATATCTTACTACAAGTGCAATTTAATATCTCTTCATACCTTGTTTACGTTTTGTGTTTCCCTTTATGAAATTCCCTTTTCATATACTCTACCCATTTTTATGTAACAGACATTTATTATAAAATGTAGATATTAATCCCAACAAGGGATTTCAGAGATCGCTTGCAAGTTTTAAGATAAAGCTCCCGTAAACATTTGTGCTCAGGTTTTTGAGTGGATGAAAGTTTCTATTTCTCTGGCATAAATGCCCCAGAGTGCAGTTGCTGGGGTGTGTGGTAGTTGCATGTTGAATTTCATAAGAAACAACCAAAGTACTTTCCCCAGTGGCTGTAATAGTCTACATTCCCACCAGCACTGTATGAGTGAGTTTTTCCACATCCTCCCCAGCATCAAGTGTTATCACAGTCTTTTATTTCAGTTAGTCTCCTTGTGGTTTAAATAACCTTTTCCTAACGGCTTATGATGTTGAACTTTTCAAGTGCTCATGCGACATGTTATCACCTCTTCGGTGAATTGTCTGTTCATGTTTAATTCTCCAGTGAAGCACCTGGGACTGGATGCCCTTCCTTAGATGCTTTAACTACAAATTCAACTTCTTTGATAGACTAGTCAGGGCATCACTTTTTCTTGAGGAAGGTTGTATAGTTTGTTTCCTCCCAGGTATTGGTCCGTTTCGCTAACTTGTTACAACTATGTGCACAGCGTTTTTCTCTGTTTCTTGGTCAGTCTGGCTAGAAATCTGTTTGTTTTACCGATATTTTTAGAGAAGCAGTTTTCTGGTTTGTTGAAGGCTATTTTGAAATTCTTTGTTTTACTGATTTCTGCCATTATGTTTGCCCCTTTCCTTGTTTCTTCTAAGTCACTCTGTTGCTCTCTGTAATTTACTATTTGAATACTTCAATCTCTTTTCCCAACTGTAATGCTTTCCTTAGAAGTCTATTTAAAACAAAAACTCTGTCTTTTATGGCTGCTTTTGATATGCAACTTTTCTTTATTGTTTTTTAGTTGGGAGTATTCCATAATTTCACTCATAATTTCCTTTGAACTCAGGGTTTATATAGAATATACTTCACTTCAGCTTCCATTATATCTTCTAAACTATCCAGATATTTGATGATTTTAAAACTATTGTTTATTATTAACTTCTTACCTTAGTGCGTTATGGTTAGAGAATATATAGGTATCATGCATGATGGTTCATGAACATATCAATGGAGAAAAAACATATAGGCTATTTTGGAATTTATTGAGACTTCCTATGTAGCATAGTATGTATTAATGATTTATTTTGTTTAAAAGACTGGATATTTTCTATTAGTCTGATATAATATGTCTAACAAAGCAAACAATAACTTCCATTTGTCAAACTTTCTTCTTATTTTAAAAATTCCTTTATTGCTTCTCATTTAATAGGTCCTATTTCAGGAGGCAGGGTTAAAATTAATGAATTCTATTTTGCAAGACAAGGTGCTTTCCCTTAACTTAAAATAGATGCAGTTAAACGTATCCCTGTGGTTTTTTACCAATATCTATATTTTCCTCAGCAAGACATGCTCTTTAATCTGCCCTCCTGTATTTCATTCCCCTACCCTCATCCACTACACAGTGCTGACACTAATGTTTTAGATTTTTTCCACTCTTTTTCTGTATTCTTTTAGTCAAGAATAAAATTAGCATGGGGCCACATTGCTCAGTTCTGGGATTTTTGGTTCTGGCTACACCCAGGACACCGACCCCTCATAGAATCTCCAATCTCTGTATCTAAGGAGAAAAGAGGTTAGCCCAAGGCCTTGTCTCCATCAAATGAGGTTGAGGCTTTGTCATGAGGAAGAGAAAATGGCCAATGAGCTCAACCACAGCCCGTGCAGCAGACCTCTCCACTGTCCAGGCACCCAGAGAGCACTTTCCAGGGAGGACCCCACTGAGTTTCTACAATAAACCTGTGAGCTTGACCCTAGCTCAGTGATGGCGAACCTATGACACGCATGTCAGAGGTGACACACAAACACATTGGTTGATTTTTTTTGTTACATGGCATTTAAGTATATAAAACAGATATCAAAAATATAACTCTTTGTTTTACTATGGTTGCAAATATCAGAATATTTCTATATGTGGCACGGCACCAGAGTTAAGTTAGGGTTTTTCAAAATGCTGACATGCAGAGCTCAAAAGTTTCGCCATCACCTCCCTAGTTTCACCCCGTGTCTAGAGGCACAAGCACTCAGAGACATGAAGTGCCCTGAAGACTCCCAGCAAGCAGGGGGCTGCGTGACCACTGTGCTGTGCAGGGACAGGGTGCTCCCCTGGTAAATAGTTGGTCCCACACCTGTTGGGTGGAACAAATGTTCTGTCATAACACAGAATGGTGAGGGCAAAAGCAGAGTCCCCATTCAGGAAGGCGGGCAGCTGGTATTGCACCAGTTTGTCTAGCCGGTGTGCCTGGGGGTCTGCACCACACACCTATTTTTTTAGGAAAGCACGAGTGGATGGTGTGGAGCCACTTGGCGGTTTGGCAGCTGGGGCCCAGGGCTGGGCTGATTGGCCTCCATGTTCTGCTCAGGATGCCCGCAATGGGAGGCCAGTCCTTGGCATCTGACCAACAGCTCTGAGTCCTGTAGAGGCAGAGTCCTGACTTCCAGGAAGGGCAGGTGGAGAAGGGAGAACCCGCAGAATGTTCTCCTGCTTCTTCGCCCTGCAGACCAGGTGGCTTATGCCTCCAAGCACTGGCTTTTGGATTTTGGACTCCATGCCTTGTCCTGGTTTTCTTGGGCAAAAACAACACCTTCTTTTTCTTCTCCTTGGTGAGTACTGTCATGCACATGGTGGGTGTTCCTTTAGCCTGGCCACTGCTGGGCAGCCTGCTGACCTGGAGAGACTGGAAGGTGCACTTGAGGGTGTTGTTGGCGGTAGGCAGGTCTTTCGTCTTCGAGTCTTTCTTCCTGTCTGTGGGCTGGGCTGCCATGCAGTAATCCACCTGCCACTCCATCAGCTTGGCGCCATTGCCCTGGCTGGGAGAGGACAAGCTCCACTCACTGACAAGATGAATGGGATGACAAGGCATCGTTGGTGAACAGAGGTAGGGACAAAGGGAAGGATAAAAGCACGCTGCTGCCAAAGGGAGTCCATCATCTGAGTCTCCCGACGTGTCTTAGGACTATTGCACTATCCCAACTTTCACCTGCCTCCCTGAAAAGAATGAACTATAAGGAATCCTCATTGGGGTTCTTCTGCTTGTAGGAGTGCAGGGCTTCCTTTATTGGCAGCTGGGAGGCACAGTTGTTCCCGTGATGTACTGTGTGATTCTCGTCATGATGTCCAGTGTGTCTTGTATGGTGCTCTGGGCCTCCAGATTATGGAACAGGTCCCATCAGGCCAGGTCCTGGGAGAAGCTGTGGTAGCGGTAATGCATGGAGCCCAGGTACCTGGCCACAACGTTGGAACCCAGCAGGATGACCAGGAAGTGCACACAGCCCAGCCAGCTGAGCATCTTGTAGGACAGCAGCTCCAGGAAGACCCGCAGCACAGCGCTCAAGTAGTGTGTGCCCCTTCCACCAGGATCTTCAGCGGCTTAAGGGGCTTGGAATTATCATTACAGTATCTCTGTATCCACCAGATGATGGAGCTGAAGGCCACCGGACATCAGCCATGAAGCAGATGCACAGCACAGGCAGCATGAGCCCCTGCAGAGTGTCCGAGAGGAACTGCTCCTGCCAATCAGAGGTTTGACCAGGATGATGTTCTCTGGCAGCTGGTCATCCGAGATGAGGATGTGGTTCAGCTGGTTGTACGTGGTCTTCCTGGGGATCTGCAGCTGGCTCCCTAGGTCTGGCCATGCTCATTGTCTGTGCTCTTGGCTCACTTGTTCTATGGCTGTGCTCTCTGCCACTCCTTCAGGTACCTGCCCAGCCATGGTGGCTGTGATGCTTCCGCTTGGCCTTGGTGAAGGGGAAGAGAGACTCAGTCTTGGTGAGGCGCCTAGTGAGGAGCATCTTCTTGTTGAGCATGTCCAGGGCTAAGATCTCTGACTCCGGACTGTCCTTGGGCGGTGCTAGGTGCTCCCCTGGGTGGGAATGCTCTGGGGCTCTAAGTGGGAGACACTGTCACTTGGCTATTGCTGAATGAGCATGGTCTTCTTGGGCACTTCAGCTGGGCTAGGAGGCTCCTTTGTTTTGCTTTGTTTGTTTTGTTAACCCTCACCAGAGGTTATTTTTCCACTGATTTTTTAGAGAAAGTTGAAGGGAGAGGGAGAGACAAAAGGGAGAGAGGCATCCATATGAGAGAGACACATGGATTGCTTGGCTCCTGCATGTGCCATGAACAGAGCTGGGGATCAAGCCAGTAATCAAGACAGGTGTGCCCATGTCCAGATTTGAACCCTGGACCCTTTAATTCATGCGCCAACACACTAGCCCTCAGTGAAACCAGCTAGGACTCGGAAGCTCGGCCTTGCTCTGGGCACCATGGATGCTCCCCATGTCCATTTTTGAAATGAAATTTGACATGCCTTCGCAGTATGGCCTGAGCTTGGGTTTGGTGGTGCTGAGAAGGTTCTCCAGCAAGTTAGACAGAAGGTGCAGGTTCTCCTCCACTCAGGGACATGATCTGCAGGTTCCTGCTCAGGGTCCAGGGCCTCCTCTGACACTTGGGCCCTGCTCAGCCAAGCCACTACTTTCTGCTTGTCATGGACCTTGTTGTGACTTTCAATAGTCACTGCTTCCTGATCCAGGTCCTACCCATGGGGGGCATCTTTACTGGCCTCCTGCTCAGAGAAGCTCTCATATTCCTCCTTAGAGTAGTGATTTGTACTCTTTGTCTTGGGCCGGGGGGATGCTGTGGGCCACCGAGTCTGAAACACTGTTGCTGGGGTGTTTGATGCCTGAGGGCCCATGTGCTTTCTTGTGCTTTGGCCAGATTTGCAGGCTCCTGTTGGCTACGGGCCCTGTGGATGCTTCCATCTCTGTCTGTGAGCTGGTGTGTGACAAGCCTTCAAAGGACAGTCTGACCTTGGCTTGGGGGTGCTGAGGGTGCTCTTATCAGCCTCCATGTCTGGGTCACTGTCCCTGGGGATTTTCAGTGTGTTAAATAGAAGGTCCAGGTCCCAGTCCAACTCGGGGACATGCTCTGCTGTGTTCTGCTCGAGTCCACAGCCTCCTCTAACACTTTGAACTTTCCCAGCCATGTCACAACTTTTTCCTTGATATTTTGTGGCTTGTTAATGGACATCCTTCCTAAAATCCATGGCCTCTGCTTCTGGAGCAGCCCCATGTCAATGCCCTCCTCAGCCAGGTCCGGTCCATAGGTGTCATAGTTGCTGGCCTGTTGCTCGGAGGAGAAGCTCTGATGTACCCCCTCAGAGTAATTAACCCTTGATTTAGCCTTGCATCTGTCCTGTATGGCACTCTTCTCCCAGTGTATGGGCTGGTTGGAAGGGAGCAATCCAGAATCCTCCTCAGCCACTTTGGCCACCCTTCAGGGGTCACTGCCTGACCTCGGCCATGTGGATGGCACCCACAGGGAGTGTCTTCTAGCTCCAGATGGTCTGGTTCTTAAATTACTTTCTCCAGTGCAACAGGGCCTGTAGCTTGTTGCCTCCTCACAGAGGAAGTGCGGGTCCTTCAGTGAGGTCAGCCCCAGGTCTGTCTCCAGTTGTCCACTCCCGTAGGATGTGCTTGGAGCCCTGCATTTTCATAGTGTTCACCATTGACATGAGCTTGGATTCGTGCATCTTCATGGCAATCACCATGAAGATGAGGTCCTTCTACAGTTCTTTAAAACCACCATCTTCATTAAAGTCAGGTTGCACAACCTGGGCAAGAATCTGAGGCTGGGGCTGTCCTACTCCTGGGTAGCAAACAGGTTCTTGGGAATTGGTGTGTTGTGCCTGGGTACAGATGTGGGGGAGCTGGAGCTGTGGAGAACAGGACTGTGGGCATCAAGGAAGCTGCAGCTGCTTGCACCATACAGGTTCTTTGCATTCTGGCAGGAGCCTCCTTAAAGCTGCTGCAGAGGCACAGCCCCTGGCCACACATCAGGGGTCGCTGCCTGACCTCGGCCATGTGGATGGCGCCCACAAGGATTGTCTTGTACCTCCAGATGTTCTGGTCTTAAAGTGCTTCCCCCAGTGCAACAGGACCTGTAGCTTGTTCCCTTCTCACAGAGGAATTGGGAGTCCTGCAGTGAGGTCAACCCCAGGACTGTCACTGGGGAACAGCACACTCCCGGAGGATGTACTTGGAGCCCTGCATCTTCACAGTGATCACCATCGATATGAGGTTGGAGCAATGCATCTTCATGGCGATCACCATGGAGATGAGGTCCTTCTCCAACTCTTTGAACACCACCATCTTCATTAAGGTCAGGTTGCACAACCTGGGCACGAATCTGAGGCTGGGGCTGTCCAACTCCTGGGTAGCAAACAGGTTCTTGGGCATTGGTGTTGAACCTGGGCACAGGGATGGGGGAGCGGGAGGTGTGGAGACCAGGACTGTGGGCAGCAAGGTAGCTGCATCTGCTTACAACATACAGGTCCATCTGCATTCTGGGGTGATGGTTTCTCTTCCTGTGTTGGGACAGAGGAGGGGCATTCCCTCAGGAGCATTTTATGAACTACCAGGTTGGTTGGGGGCTTTATTTCAGACCAGTCCCCTAAGTCCATAATTGGCGAACTGCGGCTCGTGAGCCACATGCGGCTCTTTGGCCCCTTGAGTGTGGCTCTTCCTAAGCCTTAGGAGTACCCTAATTAAGTTAATAACAATGTACCTACCTATATTGTTTAAGTTTAAAAAATTTGGCTCACAAAAGAAATTTCAATCGTTGTGCTGTTATATTTGGCTCTGTTGACTAATGAGTTTGCCGACCACGGCCCTGAGCACTCAGTGACTGTTATCAGGAGGTGGGGCACGAGTGACCCAAGAATTGTGTGTGTAAAAAGGAACCACATGCTCACTGACTAGCTCAGGGAAGCCCTGTGTGGTGTTCTTGCAAACTCAGAGACCTAACGTTATCAGAAAGGATGTTCTGAAATGAAAACTTTTACACTAAAAGCAGTTTATGGTGGGGAGTCATGTCCTAGGCTGGCATCTTCCCTGACAAAGGGCAATCTTAACCTTAACTGAGCCTGTCTATTGCCTTTTGGCATCTACAATAACATATAATTTGGAATGTCAAAGGAATTTCCCTATTTCCAGGCCCCTCAACACATAGGCAATGCTATACAGAGACCACAAATCCCCTGATTGTGACTGAGTTCATTGTTGACTTGTAACTACCCTATATCCACCATGTACAAGAAGTATGTCTATGTCATTTTACTGTTTATCCAGTCACAGAAGATTTCCTGCTTTGATTTCTCTTAAACCCTAATGTATCACCACTGAGTTTCATGTTACCACCATACATCTCCTGTTTTGATTGTAATGTATAAAATAAGGTGCAAAATCACCATAGAGCATTATCTCAATCCGCTGAGATTTTCATCCTGCAAATTGTTGACAGTTGGACTTAAATAAACTCCCAAAATTCTTCCCAAGTTTGAGTGTTTCATACTTTGACATTTCCTTGACGTAGTGGGTCAGGATTCCAAAAAAGTTCACCCAGGACCAACCTGTGGACATGGTGTTAGGCTTCAACAAAAACCCATTGAACTGCTGGTTCCCCACCCATTGGGTGAACCTGGGTGAGTTGTGTCTTAAATCCATGATTTTCCCTTGCTGGTGGTAGAGGGTTAGATTTATTGGAGCTGTATTTTTAAATACTCCAGACAGAACTAAGATGAAGGGTTGATGGAACTTAGGTTAAGACAAGACAGTAGGGAAAAAAATGGGTGGCTGGTGTTAAATTGTGGCTTTCCAATCAGAATTGATTTCTGAGAATAGGATAAAAAAAAACCCAAAAAACATTCTCATATAAATTAGAGTTGAACTCAATCAGCTCCAAAAACACAGGGTCATATCCTCCCTCAGGTCCGAGTATTAGGTATTCTAAGGGGCCAGGAATCTCTGTGGAGGTGTGAGGTCATTCCTCATGATGTGCAGGAACCCCAAAGCAAATTTCAACACAATTACAATTGAAGTGACTGGTTCTGGTGGGGGAGCACCCATAAGGTTTGGTCAACCATTCCCTGACTCGCTGGTTGTTTGAGACAGCAGGGAGATAAACTGAGGCACATCAGAGGGTTGAATGTGATTTGAGGGGTGAGAGCTTCCTGGAGCTCAACCAATAAGCAACACAGGTTGACCAACTAAATTGTATAACAATCCTAGAAAATTTGCTCAGATTCTGCAGATATCAGAAAGAAAAGTAAAACCACATACACATACACACAACTACAAAACAAAAACAACAAAACACACCCAAAATTAACATGGGAAGTAGTGCCTCCAAGTCCAGGAGATGCCAGATGCCAGCCCTCACTAATATTCCTGATAGGAAGCTTTTACTTACAAGTGCTTTACAGAAATGGGAAGATTTAATTAGAAAATATCCTCCTAAAAATGGCCAAAGTGCAGTTTTATTTGTGTGCCTAAATTAATTTTTGGCATGCAATGAAAATTAGGAAAATGCCAGGTCTAACATTAAACTGAATGAATGAATGGAAGCATATCTTGATTTGGAAATCAGGAGATTCTGAGAGGCACATATAAATTCCTTTAAAAACAATTAAGGGATTAGAAATTTTAGAGACTGTCTCTGAACTCTTCTGAAGGTAATAATTGCCAACACCCCATTCTTCTGCCTTCTCTTGTTCCCCCACTATATCCTTCATCCTTTTCCATCCTTCTTCCTTTCCCTGCAGTCCCCTCCACTATCACTTCCTACTGACTTAAGAGAAAATGAGAATAGGAATTCTAACAACTCCCTTTGGAGAAAAGCTTGTCTCAGCAAGAGAGGAACCAGCAAATGTTCCTGATTTTCTCAATGACCCTGGTGGGTTCACAAAGGCATTTAACTGTTAGACAATGTAATCCTGGCTATTCTAACCAATTCCAATTAATATAGCTTATGGTTTTTGTCATCAAATGCAAAACAAATTCTAAATAAGCCTTTCAAGAAAATTCCTGTAGAGAAATCTGTCCAAGGTTAGAATGATAAGAAACTGAAATAGGATGTAAAAACCCAATAACAAACAAACCACACACACACATACACACACACACACACACACACACACACACACAAATATAGGGTTGATCCATGGTTGTTTCCCTTCTCACTGATCATTTGGGAGCAGGTGCAATTATCATAGAAAGAAAAGCCACTAAGACCCCTATAGATACTGGGGCTACTCTATTTGTTCCTAACCACATCCAGCTAATTGTCTTCTCCTTCAGAGTAAAGCTTCTGTGCAAATGGCAGGAATATTTAACCAATGTCTGTTTTTAATCAAAACCTGTTTCCAACTAGGGAATGTTATAGCAATATTAGCAAATAACTATCTTTGCTAATAAAATATGCCCCAAATCAGCTGATAGGGAGAGGTGTTTAGTTTGCTTATTTGTTTGTTTTATGAAATCAATGATACCCACACGTGCTGTTTCCAGAAGGGTAATATGTATTTAGAAATAAATGAACAAGATACTGAGCCCAACAGAGCCTGAGATAAACCCAGAGGTTTGTCCTCAAAGTAGGGTTCCTGGCTGCACCCAGGTTTCCTCGTGGGCAATGGAAAAGGATCTGCTGGTGGCATCATGCACAGACATGGGGAGGCATGGGGGAGATGGTGAGCATTCAGCAGGTAAGATTAGCCTTTGGCCAGTATTTGTCTGAAAAGGAGCCCAGAGTTGGAACCGCATGCATGCACCTCTGTCCAGTCCCCACCCAGGGTGGAGGGAGTTGGGCCCTTTGTTCTGAGCTCAGGCTTATGCAGTTGTGAACCCAACCCTCAATGGAAAATTGGGAAACTGATATCCATAGAGTGGCAGATATCACCCAATGTCCATGACATTCAGAGCCCAGAGTTCAGGAATGTTCAGACCCTCCAGGCCAAGGCTCCCACCTCTCCAACAGAGTTGGTCTGGACATTAGAAATCCTGACATACTGGGAAGCTCCTGTCTGTTCCTCTGTATCTAGGCATCAGGGGGCGCCTTTTGTGGGACCCAGAAAGAGCACTAGCTCTTTGTTTTTACTAAGAGAAATATTTGTATTATTTTATTTTATTTTATTATGGTTTAAAGTATAACATATGTTTCCATTTTTCCTCTAGACGCCTCCCCAGCCACTCCCACCCTCAACACATGCCCCTACCCCCTCAATGTCTGTGTCCATTGATTTTGCTTATATGCATGCATTCAAGACCTTTGCTTGGTCTCTTACTCTCTCCCCCACTCTCCCCTGCCTTCCTGCTGAGGTTTGAGGGTCTGTTTGATGCTTCTCTGTCTCTGGATCGATTTTTGTTCATCAGTTTATGTTATTCATTATATTCCACAAATGTATGAGACCATGTGATATTTATTTTTATCTGACTGGCTTATTTCACTTAGCATAATGCTCTCCATGTCCATCCAAGCTGTTGTGAATGGTAAGAGTTCTCTCTTTTTTACAGCAGCATAGTATTCCATTGTGTCGATGTACCACAGTTTTTTCCACTCAGCTGCTGTTGGGCACTTACGCTGGTGGGAATTTAGGCTGTTTCCAAATCTTAGCTATTATGCTGCTATGAACACAGGGGTGCATATATCCTTTCTGATTTGTGTTTCTGCTTTCTTGGGATATATTCCTAGAAGTGGAATTACTGGGTAAAATGGGAGTTTCATTTTTAATATTTCAAAGAAGCTCCATACTGTTTTCCACAATGCCTACACCAGTCTCCGTTCCCACCAGCAATGCACAACGGTTCCTTTTTTCCACATAATCACCAGCATTTGTCCTTTCTTGATTTGTTGATGATAGCCATTCTGACAAGTGTGAGATGGTATCCCATTGTTTTTTTTAAAAATATATTTTTTTATTGATTTCAGAGAGAGAGGGAAACATCAATGATGAGAGAATCATTGATTTCCTGCCGCCTACATGCCCCCTATGGGGGATCAATGCCCAAAACTGGGCATCTGTCCTTGACCGGAATCGAACCCCGGACTTTTCAGTCCTCAGGCCAACACTCTATCCACTGACTAAACCAGCCAGGGACCTCATTGTTGTTTGCATTTGCATAAGGCCATGAGACATATGAAAGCAGAACTTTTTTTCTTGTGACTAACAAAAAGAATTTTATTCAACTCACTGAAATCACATATCCACATACAACCATCATCACTGTGGCCAGGCCAGTGAGCTGTGCTGATAACTCCACTCTGGGGCCTTGACCCACACTCCCCAGACCACCTGGATATGGAAATTGGCAGCTGTTAGAAAGGAGGAAATGGAAGTCATGTCCCCCACAAGCCATTGTCAAATAAAATGTCAACTTCTGGTTTCCACTTTGACATATGAGCTTGGAAGTTCTTACTCTCATCCTTACAATAAGAAAAAAGATGAACAATCCAAAAAATCAGGAAGTCTTTTTAGTTCCACCAGATCATTGAAGTCATATGGTTATGAAATTAACCTTTGCCTCTGCAAACCACACTATTCAGGCATTGTTAACACAATACAACCTAGCACTAGCATTTGTGTGTGCATGCACACAATCTCTCTCTCTCTCTCTCTCTCTCTCTCTCTCTCTCTCTCTCTCTCTCTCTCTCTCTCTCTCACACACACACACGCACACACACACACACACACACTAATCAAATGACTCTGGGTGGAATTAAAAGAAAATCAGACACTGAGGAGGTAATGATAGGAAGAAAAAGAGGTTGTGGCATTCCTCCTCCTCCTTTATAGCTACTACCTTCATGAGCATGAATATCGCTATGAAGCACATGCTGCAATAATCCATTGTGCAGGCAGAGAAGAGACAGGATCTAACAGGCACAATGACTTATCCAGGATCAAGAAGAGGTAAGAATGAGGGGTTGAGTCTGAGCCCTGGTCTGTCTCCTCAAACCTAGTACCCTGGCTTCAGCTAAACATTGTGGAGAGGGTGTGTTCGTGTCACTGTGTACAATGTTGGTATTCCATGGAGAAGGTAGTTGAGCAGTCAGCAGCCCTCAGGACTACCTATAGCTGTAATTAGGTGAGGGAAGTCAGGGAGGCAATTCCAGGAAGTGAGGTCACTTCCTAATAGAACTTGGAACCCCCGTAACCAGGCACCCACTTTCTAGCAACTGCCCAACTGCCACTCACTTGGCAAGAGACAGTTGACAGTTCAACATGTTCTCTTGTTGTGTTCCCAGTTATGGGGGCTCTGGTTCCCGCAGACCCTGCAGGGAGCGTTGTTCCAGAATCTGTAGACGGTTCAACACTCGTGCCCGACATCTCTGGCCGTTTGCAAGAAGATCCCCTCAGATAAGTGAAGCCTTCTGAGATGGGGTGGTTTGGGCTCATTCATTCAGCAAAGGCCCTGACCCCAGGGCTGCACTCCAGTGCTTCCTTCTAGTCAGGAGTGATTCAGTCACACTGGGCTGCACAGGCAGGTAGCATCCACAGGACTGCCGGTATGACTTCTTCCTCAAAGTATCGATGATCTACACGTATTGTGAAGCAGAAAGTGGATCTCTGGACCAGCAGAAAAAGTGAATGTGCTTTGGATCAGAGCCTTAAGGGGAGTATGGGGACTGTGAGTTGGAGAAGCTGGCAATGTTATGCCCAGATTTCATGATCCCCCAAGACAGACCACTAGGGAGCCGAGTCTGATGCAAAAGCATAGAGTCATTTATTCAAGCCCGGATTTGGTCACCCCCTCCCCGCCTCCATTACTGGATGCAAGAGAGAGCCCCGAGTCCCAAGGGAACAAAGCATTTATAGGGCTTGGGGTCGGGGGTGGGTGCACACTCTGACCACTGATTTGACTGATTCTGGTTGGTTGAGTGAGGGCCGGGGGCTAGTGATGCAAGGGCAGGGTGCAGCTAGGGTCTGGTTACACAAAGACGGGGTGGCTAGCATACTCTTGGCCTTGGGCTAGTTTCCCCCGCTTTCCCATTGGCTGAGATGAGGGCAGGCTGAGTAACTGATACATTCTGTGGCTTTCCTGGGAGAGGAGTTAGAGACATAGCTATCAGGTCCATTCTGTCCCTTCATTCCCCCCTTGTCATGGAACTTCCGGCTCAATCATGAGACGGACTGAACTATTAACTGAACTATTTTTATTCACTTCTTGACAAATTGGACTAGTCTGTTGATAATACAAGGGCCGAAAGTCAACAGCATCAGGAGGGTTACAAGGGGTCCGCCGAGGTTCGCTGTCTTCTTGAGTGTGATCTGCAGCAGGTGTGTCTGGTTAGAGGTCACCTTCCAGTCAGGCTCCCTGCTGTCCTGGGCACAGAAGGAGCTGGGCTTGTGACCTGGCAGAGACAAACTATAACAAATGGTCCAGTGGAAGGGAAAGAAAACATTTCAGTTTTAATAACCTCCATTGAAATAGAGTTTTTCTTCCTAAAAATTCCTCTATGGCTATCAAAAAGCCAAATCAAGATTAATTTATCTACTGTATTTAGTTTGGCTTGATGTTTGCATAAACACAACAAGAATGGTAACTGACTACCTTTGCTGGAATTTCATGATTGAATCTTTTTTTTTCTTTTTTTTTATTGCTTAAAGTATTACAAAGGGTATTACATATGTATCCATTTTATCCCCCCGCCCTAGACAGTCCCCTAGCCTCCCCTATCACCCAGTGTCTTATGTCCATTGGTTATGCTTATATGCATGCATACAAGTCCTTTAGTTGATCTCTTACCCCCCTACCTCCTGCCCCCCAACCCTCCCCGGCCTTCCCGCTGCAGTTTGACAATCTGTTTGAGGCAGCTTTGCCTCTGTATCTATTATTGTTCAAAAGTTTATAATGGTCTCTATTGTCCATGAATGAGTGAGATCATGTGGTATTTTTCCTTTATTGACTGGCTTATTTCACTTAGCATAATGCTCTCCAGTTCCATCCATGACGTTGCAAATGGTAAGAGTTCCTTCCTTTTTAGAGCAGCATAGTATTCCATCGTGTAGATGTACCAGTTTTCTAATCCATTCATCTATTGATGGGCACTTAGGCTGTTTCCAGATCTTAGCTATGGTGAATTGTGCTGCTATGAACATAGGGGTGCATATATCCTTTCTGATTGGTGTTTCTGGTTTCTTGGGATATATTCCTAGAAGTGGGATCACAGGGTCAAATGGGAGTTCCATTTTCAGTTTTTTAAGGAAACTCCATACTGTCTTCCATAGTGGCTGCACTAGTCTGCATTCCCACCAGCAGTGCACAAGTGTTCCTTTTTCTCCACATCCTCTCCAGCACGTGTCGTTTGTTGATTTGTTGATGATAGCCAGTCTGACCGGTGTGAGATGGTACCTCATTGCTGTTTTGATTTGCATCTCTCGGATGATTAGTGACTTTGAGCATGTTTTCATATGTCTCTTGGCTTTCTGAATGTCCTCTTTTGAAAGGTGTCTATTTAGGTCCTTTGCCCATTTTTTGATTGGATTGTTTATCTTCCTTTTGTTAAGTTGTATGAGTTCCCTATAAATTTTGGAGATTAGGCCCTTATCAGATATGTCATTGGCAAATATATTTTCCCACACAGTGGGTTTTCTCGTTGTTTTGTTGATGGTTTCTTTTGCAGTGCAGAAGCTTTTTATTTTGATGTAGTCCCATTTGTTCATTTTTTCTTTAGTTTCGAGTGCCCTAGGAGCTGTATCAGTGAAGAAATTGCTTCGGCATATGTCTGAGATTTTGTTGCCTTTGGATTCTTCTAGAATTTTTATGGTTTCCTGTCGTACATTTAAGTCCTTTATCCATTTTGAGTTTATTTTTCTGTATGGTGTAAGTTGGTGGTCTAGTTTCATTTTCTTGCATATATCTGTCCAATTTTCCCAACACCATTTATTGAAGAGACTATCTTGGCTCCATTGTATGTGATTGCCTCCTTTGTCAAATATTAATTGAGCATATTGGTTCAGGCCGATTTCTGGGCTCTCTATTCTATTCCATTGATCTATATGCCTATTCTTGTGCCAGTACCAGGCAGTTTTGAGAAAAGTGGCTTTGTAATACAACTTGATATCTGGTATTGAGATCCCACCTACTTTGTTCTTTTTCAGGATTGCTGCAGCTATTCGGGGTCTTTTTTTTATTCCAGATGAATTTTTGGAAAGTTCGTTCTAGATCTCTGAAGTATGCCATTGGTATTTTAATGTGAAGTGCACTGAATTTATAGATTGCTTTGGGTAGTATGGACATTTTAATGATGTTGATTCTACCAATCCATGAACACGGTATGTTCTTCCATCTGTTTATGTCTTCCTCTATGTCTTTTTTCAACGTCCTGTAGTTTTCTGAGTAAAGGTCTTTTACCTCTTTAGTTAAGTTTATTCCTAGGTAGCTTAATTTTTTTGGTGCAATGGTAAACGGGATTGTTTTTATAATCTCTCTTTCTGAAAGTTCACTATTGGTGTATAGAAATGCCTCAGATTTCTTGGGGTTAATTTTGTATCCTGCTACATTGCCAAATTCATGTATTAAGTCTAATAGCTTTTTGATGGAATCTCTAGGGTTTTGTATGTATAATATCATGTCATCTGCAAATAAGGACAGTTTTACTTCCTCTTTTCCAATTTGGATGCCTTTTATTTCTTCTTCTTGCCGAATTCCAATGGCTAACACTTCCAGTACTATGTTGAACAGGAGTGGTGAGAGGGGGCATCCCTGTCTTGTTCCTGTTCTTAGGGGAAATGGTGTTAGTTTTTGTCCATTGAGTATGATGTTGGCTGTGGGCCTGTCATATATGGCTTTTATTATGTTGTGGTATGATCCTTCTACTCCCACCTTGCTGAGAGTTTTTATCAAAAATGGGTGTTGAATTTTGTCAAATGCTTTTTCTGCATCAATTGATATGACCATGTGGTTTTTTTCTTTCAATTTGTTTATGTGATGTATCACGTTTATTGATTTGCGGATATTGTACCATCCTTGCATCCCTGGGATAAATCCTACTTGGCCATGGTGTATGATCTTTCTGATGTACTGCTGGATCCGATTTGCTAAGATTTTGTTGAGGATTTTGGCATCTATGTTCATGAGGGATATTGGCCTGTAATTCTCTTTCATTGTGTTGTCTTTACCTGGTTTTGGTATTAGGGTGATGTTGGCTTCATAGAATGAGCTTGGAAGTGTTCCTTCTTCTTGAATTTTTTGTAGTAGTCTGAGGAGGATAGGTTTTAGATCTTCCTTGAATGTTTGGTAAAACTCCCCTGTTAAGCCGTCTGGTCCTGGGCTTTTGTTTGATGGAAGCTTTTTGATGACTGCTTCAATTTCTTCCATAGTGATTGGCCTGTTGAGATTTTTAGATTCTTCCTGATTGAGTTTTGGAATGTTGTATTTTTCTAGGAATTTGTCCATTTCCTCCAGGTTGTCTAGTTTGTTGGAGTAGAGCTGTCCATAGTATTTTTTAACAATCATTTGTATTTCTGTGGGGTCTGTTGTTATTTTGCCTCTATCGTTTCTGATTTTATTTATTTGGGTCCTCTCTCTCCGCTTCTTGGTGAGTCTGCCTAGAGGTTTGTCAATCTTGTTTATCCTTTCAAAGAACCAGCTCTTGGTTTCATTGATTTTCTGTATTGTTTTTTTGGTCTCTATGTCATTTATTTCTGCTCTAATCTTTATTATCTCCTTCCTTCTGCTCACTCTGGGGTTTTCTTGTTGCTCTCTTTCTAATTCTTTGAGTTGTAGTGTTAGATGATTTACTACCATTTTTTCTTGTTTTTTTGAGATAGGCCTGTAGAGCTATAAACTTCCCTCTCAGGACTGCTTTCATTGTGTCCCATAGGTTTTGGATTGTTGTGTTTTCAGTGTCATTAGTTTCCAGGATGTTTTTAATTTCTTCTTTGATCTCATTGGTAACCCAATCAATATTTAATAGCATGCTATTCAGCTTCCAGGTGTTTGAGTATTTTGGGTTGTTTTTATTGTAGTTTATTTCTAATATTATGCCATCGTGGTCTGCGAAGACGCTTTTTATGATTTCAATCTTCTTGAATTTGGGGATAGTTTGCTTGTGACCCAATATATGGTCTATTTTTGAATATGTCTTATGAGCATTTGAGTAGAATGTGTATTCCCTGGCTTTGGGTTGAAGTGTTCTGAAGATGTCTATTAAGTCCATCTGATCTAGTGAGTCATTTAGGATTGCTGTATCTTTGCTGATTGTTTGTTTAGAGGACTTATCCAGTGCTGTCAGTGGTGTATTAAAGTCTCCTACTATGATTGTATTGTTGTCGATCTCTCCTTTGATATCTTCCAGGAGTTTTTTTATGAATTTGGGTGCTCCTGTATTGGGTGCATATATGTTTACCAGGGTTATATCTTCTTGCTGTATTGATCCCTTTAGTATTATGAAGTGGCCTTCCTTATCTCTTGTTATGGCCTTCACTTTGAGGTCTATTTTGTCCAATATAAGTATTGCTACCCCAGCTTTCTTTTCCTTTCCATTTGCCTGAAAGATATTTTTCCATCCTTTCACTTTCAGTCTGTGTGAGTCCCTTCTAATGAGGTGGGTTTCTTGTAGACAGCAGATGTATGGGTCATGTTTTTTTATCCATTCAGCCACTTGATGTCTTTTGTTTGGAGCATTTAGTCCGTTTACGTTTAAAGTTATTATTGAAAGGTACTTGTTTGTAGCCATTTCTTTTTTTGTGTGGCTGTTTTCTTTCTGAGCTTTTTATTTCTTATTTTTATACCAGTCCCTTTAGCATTCCTTGCATTGCTGGCTTGGTGGTGACAAACTCCCTTAGCCTTTTTTTGTCTGTGAAGCTTCTTATTTCCCCTTCAACTTTGAATGATAGCCTTGCTGGATAGAGTATTCTTGGATTCAGTCCTTTGCTTTGCATCACTTTGTAAATTTCAGTCCATTCTTTTCTGGCCTGATGTGTTTCTGTTGAGAAATCATTTGACAGTCTAATGGGAGATCCCTTGTATGTAACTTTCTGTCTCTCTCTTGCAGCCTGTAAGATTCTCTCTTTGTCCTGAACATTTGCCATGGTGATTATGATGTGTCTTGGTGTGGGTCATTTCGGGTTCACCTTGTTTGGGACTCTCTGGGCTTGTGTGACTTTTTTCTTCCCCACCTCAGAAAAGTTTTCTGATATTATTTCTTCGAGTAGGTTTTCTAATCCTTGTTCATCCTTCTGTTGTTCTGGTACTCCTATTATTCGTATGTTGTTTCGTTTCATGTTGTCTCAAAGCTCCCTTAGGCTCTCCTCCTGTCTTTTAATTTTTTTCTCCAATTGCAGTACATTTTGGTTGTGTTTTGCTTCCTTGTCTTCTAATTCACTAATTCGGTCCTCCGCTTCTCCTAGTCTACTGTTGATACTTTCAATGGAGTTTTTCATTGCAGCTATATTACTCTTCATTTCTTCTTGGGTCTTACTTAAGTTGTTGATTTTTTCATCTGTTTCTTCTAGCTTCTTCCATATGTTATCGATTTTTTCATCTGTTTCTTCTTGCTTCTTGCAGAGATTGTCGATTTTTTCCTCCATCCGGTTTATGCACTCTAGGACCCTTATTCTGAATTCTTTATCTGTCATGTTGCATGCCTCTGTATTACTTAGCTGCTTTTCTGGAGAGTCCTCCTTCTCTTTCCTTTGGGGATTTCTTTGTCTACCCATGTTTGATCTCACTGACATATCTAGACATTGAGTCATTCAGTGGTTGCTCCCTTGGTGGTAGTGACTCCTTGGTCTGTGGTTGCTCTTCGGGCGGTTGCGTTAGCAGCTGCTCTTTAGTTGGCAGCCGCTCCTCTGGTGGGTGCTGTTCACAGCTGTGGTGGCTCTTCTGGCTGGTGGGGCGAGGTTTCACGTACAGCTGCTGTTCCTCAGCAGAGGATGTGGTGCTCAGGAGGTTGCTGTTGCTTGGATCTGCTGTGTTGATTTAAAGGCTCAAAATACAACACAACAAGGCACCACGTACCAGGCACTAAACACAAATATATTCACGATATTAATAACCCCAAATAAAGGTGACCACCTGAATTAAGAGAATTAGGGGATAAGGAAGAAGGAAAAGAAAAAGATAAAAGAGAAAAAAGAAAAGAAAAGTAGGGACCAAAAAAAGGAGTGCAAATATGAAATTGGGAAAAAGGAGGGGGGAAAATAAAAGCGAGAAAAGAAAAGAGGAAAAGAAAAAGAGCGAAAAGAGAGAATGAAGTGGAAGAGGGGAAGAGACTTTTTTTTAAAATATTTTTTATTGATTAAGATATTACATATGTGTACCCTCTACCCCCCCCCCCCCTGCTCATCCCCTCACCCCCCCGTTGTCCGTGTCCATTGGTTAGGCCTATATGCTTGCATATAAGTCCTTTGGTTCATCTTTCCCCCATGCCCCCACCCTCCCCTACCTTCCCTCCAAGGCCCGACAGTCCAATCAATGCCTCTCCGTCTCTGGATCAGTCCTTGTTCATCAGTTTATGTTGTTCATTATATTCCACAAATGAGTGAGATCCTGTGGTATTTATCCGCTCTCCAGTTCCATCCATGCTGTGGCAAATGGTAAGAGTTCCTTTTTCTTCTTCCTCTTCTTAAAGAATACCTTTCAGCATTTCACATAATGCTGGTTTGGTGGTGATGAACTCCTTTAGCTTTTTCTTATCCGTGAAGCTCTTTATCTGACCTTCCATTCTGAATGATAGCTTTGCTGGATAAAGTAATCTTGGTTGCAGGTTCTTGCTATTCATCTCTTTGAATATTTCTTGCCACTCTCTTCTGGCCTGCATGGTTTCTGTTGAGAAATCAGCTGACAGTCATATGGTTACTCCCTTGTAGGTAACTGACTGTCTTTCTCTTGCTGCTTTTAAGATTCTCTCTTTATCTTTTGCTCTTGGCATTTTAATTATGATGTGTCTTGGTGTGGTCCTCTTTGGATTCCTTTTGTTTGGGGTTCTCTGTGCTTCCTGGACTTGTAAGTCCATTTCTTTCACCAGGTAGGGGAAGTTTTCTGTCATTATTTCTTCAAATAGATTTTCAATATCTTGCCCTCTCTCTCCTTCTGGTACCCCTATAATTCTGATGTTGGTATGCTTGAAGTTGTCCCAGAGGTTCCTTACACTATCTTCATATTTTTGGAATCTCTTTTCTTTTTTCTTTTTCGGTTGGGTATTTTTTGTTTCTTTGTATTTCAAATCTTTGACTTGATTCTTGGGATCCTCTTGTCTGCTGTTGGATCTCTGTAAATTATTCTTTATTTCAGTCAGTGTATGCTTAATTTCTAGTTGGTC
The DNA here is from genome assembly GCF_963259705.1 of Myotis daubentonii. NCBI lineage: Eukaryota > Metazoa > Chordata > Mammalia > Chiroptera > Vespertilionidae > Myotis > Myotis daubentonii. The sequence goes on from NC_081855.1 coordinate 6,249,577, forward strand.
CTTTTTCATGTCCTCCATGGTCTCACTATACTCCTTGAGGGATTCATTAAATTTATCGGCGGTTTCCATAAAATTCTTGAAAAACCTTATAAACATGGCCTTGAACTCTATATACAATCGTTTGCTTTCCTCCGTTTCTGCCATTTGTGACCTTTTTCTTTGTCTCCGCATTTTGGCTGCTTCCCTGTGTTGATAGAGTGGCCCTGCGCCAGGTGTCCTGTAGGGCCCAGTGGCTCGGCCTCCCCAGTTACCTGGGGTAGACACTCTTGGTGCACTCTTGGTGCCTTGGTTGTTGTAGGATCACTGGGAGGAATTGACCTCCAGGCCAATTGGCTGTGGGAATCAGCTGTGTCTGAAGTGGGAGAATGGTCCCCCTCTGACCACTGGGTACAGTGGCTCCTGGATCTAAGGAGGTGCTAATTCAGCCCCTGCCTGAGGCCACACAGCTGGAGCCACGAAGAGGCTCAGCTGTGAAGCAATGCAAGCCGCTGCGGGGCCTTGGGCCTTCTCTTGGAAGTTCCGGGTCTGCCTGGCTGGGCTGCAGTTAGGTACATTCACATGCAAAAGCCTCTGCCCCAGCCTGGGTGGGGCGGGGTCTCAGGGAGTCAAAGGGCGGTGAAAGCAGCTATGGTGATTCTCTGTGCCCAGAGCCCCGCGTCTCAGTGTCCCGGTAACGGCTGCAAGCACCTCTGAGGGAAAGCCGCCCTCAAATTCGCCCGCTGCCGCCTGACAGACCAGCCTCTCCCCGTATGAGCCCTGGGTCCCCAGAGACCCGCTGGAACCGGAGTTCAGAGCAGTCGGGAGCTTGTGATTCAAAAAGACAGCCGCATCCTCAGGCGCCACCCCCTTTCCGGGCGCGCGAGCCGCCGCCGTACCTCTGCACTTCACCTCCGCAGCTCAGCTGGCTCTCAGCGTGCCCCTATTTTCTTCTAGTTGTAGAAATTACACTCAGCCAGCCTTCCTGTTGTTCTGGACGATGTTTGCTCTGACCCTTGCAGCATTCTTCAATTGTTGTGTGAGGCGACAATTTCCCGGTGTTTATCTATGCCGCCATCTTAGTTTCTCCGTGTCTTATCTCTTTATGGGGAAGAGACTTTTTATATGAGGAGAATACTCCTATAGAACAGCCATTAATCCCAACAAATTCCAGCAACAGCTCCCTGGATATGAATGCAAACTAGAAACAACCAATAATATAACGATGAAAATAGAATGGAGAACACTAATCCCAAAATAAAATAAAGAGAAAATAAAATGGCACTTTAAAAAATGGTAAAATGGTAGCAGTAATAATACTGGTTAAAAATAAGAAGGTAGTAATTAAAAGGGTAAAATCAGGTGATGGAAAAAGAATAAAAGAAAAAAAAAAGAACAGAAAAAAAAAGGAAAAAAATTGGTTTCTTAGTTAAAAAGTGAAAAAAGAAAAAAAAATGCAGTAGTGAAGGTCCTTCGTTTCTTCTATTCTTCAGTGTGGCTCGCCTTAGACCTTCCAGGTATTCAGGAGAGTGTTGAGTTTCCCTGCGATATACTGTTCCTCTGTGTTGTAAACCACAGTCCTTATTTTAAAGCATGCCACATTTATTTCCCAGACTGCCTTATTTTGTGTTTAGCAAAGAGTCAGTTTGTGGGTCAGCCTCTGGGTGGCAGTGTTCTGGGGTTGGCTTCTGAGGCTATAAGGGCCTCTCTGTCCAGTAGAAGTTCACTGCCCAGAGCTGACTGCGTAATAGTTAGTTACCGGCGCTATGTTGTTGCTGGGATTGTCATGATTGAATCAATGTGCCCTGTAGGGCCAGGAAGCCAAGCCATCCAGCTGCCACCAGGCCTGCCTGCAGTATCTGCTGCGTTAGGTAAATCCCTCACCTGTAGCAACTCCACCTGAGCCCATGCTCTAGGCTTTAAGGCTCATCTCAATAGCCCTCCTACTCGTTGCGGCCCAGAGTGTGTGGGGGTTCTGCAGGGACACAGAGGCTTCCTTATTGCTCCCCTTCTACTCTTACCAACCGCCAGTGATGGTAGGGCATGGGCCTGATGCTCCAGCACCAGCCATCTTCAGGGCTCCCAAGCAGGATACCAGGCTTTCTCTGTGGCACTCTTATTGGCTTCAAGTCTTCAGAGCTCAGACAGGTTTTTTTAAAACATGATACTCCAGTCAAAGTTTCTGGTTAATAAAATCACTATTGAAAACCAGTCTTATTGATTTCATGCAAAGAAATGTATCGCCATGACTTATTTAGCATTGCCAAATTTTAGAGGAATTATATAAGGAGAAAATCATACTGATCTGCTCTAAGACTTCTGATTTTTCTTGTTAGTTCTTTTTTATGGACTCTTTAGAGTAATATAACTGTCTTCAAATGGCAAGAAGAAATTTACAATATATCTACATTCAAATAGATAGTTATAGCTCCCCCTGTAGTAGGGCTCCCCTCACTTGATTTGTTTTCTCAGAACGGACTAACGGAGCTCTATTTCCTTATAGGGTCTCACATGTCACAGGACTTCACAGGGTCTGTAATTCCTGTAACAGAGGGCTACTATTTACCCCTTTACTACTTCCTTCTGTTCTAAACAGGCCTTCCCCAGTTTCTTACAGTTGAGGTTTGTACCACCCCTGACATGGGCATGGTCACACAGGCCTGCCAGACAGTATACAGGCTGCCAACTGTTAACTGTCTCTTAATAGAGAACAAAACCTGATGGGTATTCTTTTTTTGCCCAGTTGGGCACTTGCCCTCTTGGCAGCTAGACATCTTTTACTTTTGGGGTTCACCCCACATAGTCCCTTTATAGGATAGTTAACATATGGCCATAATAATGGCCTTTAGTATGGGAAACTGAACACTTGCCAGTTTACTCCCAAAGACTACCAAGGACTGTAGACCAACACAGGTCTACAGCAACTGCTGACAGCTACATTCAAACCTGCAAGAGAATTAAAGGTTAATACAACATATTAATAAAATGAAACATAATATTGGCAGCATGGCCGTTTCAGGCAGCTAAATCCCCCGCTACTAACCATGAGATATGGCAGGGCTATACAAACATTTTAGGGAGGTTACTAAAGTCCACTTTTTGACCTTTTTATATAAGGTAAAATTGTCCTTGTCTTTCTGAAGCCATGTCTATGAAGATGCAGGCATCATCTGAGCCTATTATACAATTTTCTGCAGGTATAGTCCTTTTCAAGTTGGGGTGAGTCCTGGGGTCGTGAACTTCTTTACCCACACTGAGTCCCCAGGATGGAAAGGATGTACAGAGTCCAAGGTGGCACTGGCAGGGCATCTCGAACAAGCTTATGGGTGGCTTGCAATTTCTGTAAGAGATCACATCCAAGTAAGGGGTACAGGCATTCTGACATAACTAGAAACAAATGAGTTACCGTGTTCTTTCTGAGGTCCACAACCCTCTTTGATGTCCAAGGAAAAAGGCAGTTTGTCCGGTGGCTCTTAGAACTGGTGTCTTCTTAGATGTTACTGGTCCCATTGGCTCTGTCAAGACTGAATAGGCTGCTCCAGAATCACCAGAAAATTAACCGGGGGTTCTATTTATCTACAAATAATTACACCTAAGTAAACATATAAACATCAAATAAACATCCATATTTACACCTTTTCAGTGAACAAGTACTTTTACAGTCTTGGGAATTTTGGCAGATAACAAGAACACTGCCCAAGTCCCCTTATAGGGGCCTGACAAGAATAGATGTGGGGGCCTTTGGCTGGGGGGTATGAAGTCTCCATCCTTTTTCTCTCGGCACTGCTAAGGACAGGATCATTGGAGAGGTCTCTTCACCTAGGCAAGGCTGTGCTGAGCCATCTGGGGCAAAAGTGGTTTCTGCTTCCATTTTGGCTAAAAGGTCTCTGTCCATTAGAGGGACCAGGTCAACTGGAAAATAGAGGAATTCATGAACCACCTGATGCCTGCCTAACTAACATCGGCGGGGGCGGCAGAACACTCTGCAGCTGTGGTACCGTACCGGTAGCTCCAATAATGGTGACTTCCTGTCCTGAGAGGGGAGCTACCTTCTGAGTAACTACCGAGTGCTCTGCCGCTGTATCAATCATAAAGCTCCCAGTCTGGCCCCCGATCTTCATTTTGACCATTGGCTCATGGGGGCCCAGTTGGAGAAAACTCAGTCTGTCCTAGTCAGAGTCAGCTGTTGCCAGTCCGAGGAGGCCTGCCTCAGGCGGCTCTGGCCAATAGTGGCTGGGTGGTTTGGATGGCCTTGCCAGTTTCTTCTGGCCTGCTACTAAACTTTACTCTGTCCCTTCTTACACACGCAGAACTGGACCCAAGGCAGCGAGGTTTGAGCAATTTTAAAATTCCTTAACATACATTTTATCATTCATGTTGCAGGGAGGGACCAGGTTGGCTCCTCCTGAATAAAAGAACTAATCAAAATAAGGCTTATTTTCTAACTTCATTTTTCCCTGTGTGTGGACAACAAATGCCACTAATCAGATTGACATAAACGATTTAACCTTTGGTTAGGGAGGCAAATGCCAAGCATTTACTCCCAAGTGTCATTGGTTTAGGGAAGATAGGATTTCTGCTCAGTTTCCCTATTTTCCTTGTTCCAGCTTACTGGTCTATCATGCATTCAATTTTCTTAAAATGTATTCTGGCACAGGAGAAAGTTGTTTTGCTGTACAAGGTAGCTTAACCCCTATATAACTGGGCTTGGACCTCTGCCCAACAAACTGCAGTCTATAAGTTCAATATGCAGCCTCTGGTTTTTCTAACCCATGAGGTTTTGGCCAGTCTGAGTCAGACTCCTCCTCTCTTGGAGAATTTCAAAGTCCTGATAGCTCCCTGGTCCAGGGAGAGTGCTTTTTTGTTAACCCTTAGGGCCTTGCTTTTTGCCTTTTTACCAGTTCCCTTTGTGGCAGAGCAGCAACCAGGCCTCTTTCAAGGGAGTGCACTGGAAGAAGATATTAACACCTCCTCTTCCAGCCTAGGGTCTTCCAGGGGCAGAGCCAGAGCTTCCCCCAGCAAATCCCGGAAGCCGCTGCCCTTTTGCAGTGGTATGGACTCAAGCAAGGGTTCACTGGATGTAGCCGGCAGCGAAGCGCTCACTGGCTTCTGCCTGCAGCTGCTCCCGCCCACAAGCTCTGCCCTGCAGCAAGCGCTGCACCATCAGCTCCAGCATCTCGGAGTTCTCCAGATTAGCCTGCACGTTGGTGCCCACCAGCAGCTGCTGCAGCTCCTGTAGGCTCTCCTTGACTGTGCACGCCGCTTCTTCTCCACCAGGGGCTTCCTGGCCTTGCGGGCAGCTCAGGCATTCAGCCCCCACTTCTTTGACCTGGCTCTCAGGGGCTGAGTCTGCCTGGCAAACAGTTCTAAATCAGCAGGGGGGCTGCAGATTCTAGCTTTGTTCCTCCTCCGCTTTTCTAGCGGGAGTTTAGTTGCTTAGTTTTTTTTTTTTTATTATTCTTAGAATCCTTAATCCTTTAATGATTACCAAAAGTGAACATTCAGCAATTTTAGATTAATATTTATGAACATATTTTAAATGTACTTTTACTCTTAAGATATATCTAGACCTTTTGTGATAAAACTAAGAACAGGTATCGGTCTGATTCAGCATTGGAGAGGTTAAAAGAATAAACCAGGGCAGAGGAAGACTGTGCTTACAGTTATTTTTTGTAACCTTGAAGTTCATTGATCAGACCTGTTAGGTTTGCAGCCAGCAGCATAACTGCCAACCTCCCCGCCCCACTTCTCTCAGCCCAGGCTGCTTTTCCTCACAGATTTTTTTTTCTCTTTTACTCTTTTATAAGCAATCTCAGAACTAAGCAATCTTGGAATTACAGCGATTTACAACCCAGGTAAGAGCAACTGATAGACAGAAATTTATATTAACTAAGTGGGCTGATTCCTTCTGTAGTGGCGAGCAAAAGACTCTGAGAACTGCTAGAGATTCTTGCAGCCCACCGCGGGTCCAGTTCAAATGTTCAGCCAGATGAATTAACAGAAATGCAAAATAAATCAAAGTAACTTTCACTTCACACAGACTAGTAATGAGCAGCCAAAATAGATAAACACTCGTATTCACACTCTCAGTAGACTAGCCCAGACTGTAGCTGAGCAGATAAACAAAACAATACCCAACTCCCCAGACAGGCGTGGGGGCACTCCTGGCACCCATGTCCCAGAACAGAATTCTTGACCAACGTTTTGGTGAGAACCTACCGGAGGAGTTAAGACTGCGTCCAGTCCCCCCTCTCGGTAGCAAATTGGCTAGTTCCACACAAACAAACAGCTGTTTACTCATGCTTCCTCAATGTTTTAGCATTCATTTTAATTTCACAATCTCTATTGTATCCCTTTTAAAAAATCTTTTTTAACATGTAATTAAGAACAGCAGGTTTACTTTGTCCCGACCTCATGATGATCAGTGATGAGAGACAGACAAGGGAGGGGTGACCTGTTTTCACAGATTTTCACTCAGGTACCCGCCTGACCAAAGTTGTGGAGCCACACAAAGGAGAGGAGAGGGCAGGCCCCCTCCCTCCACACTCGCACACTTTCACCAGACATTCATTCAGCAAAGGCATTTAGCTACCACAACACACAGTTTTTTCTCAATCAGTAACATTTTTAAGAATAACCTTCAAAAATGCAAGACATGAGTTTTTTATCATTTGAATTCAGTAAGCTTCAAGGTCCCAAGTTCTCAGCAGTTCTGGAAAACCACACCTGAGGCTGGCAAGCAGGTTTGGCCCAGCCCTTGACTTTAAAATGACCATAATGCTTAAAGGAGTAGTTTGAGTCTGTCCCATAACGTCCGTCCAATAAGTCCAAAGAAAACACACAAAAAAACAAAAAACACAAACCCAGACAAATACAGTCTTCCAACTCTATGCAAGCAAAACCAAAACAACCTTCCGACTCCATGGAAGCAAAACTACAGATTAGACGATGGCCATGCACCAATGGTCTCAGATTGAGGGGTTTCTCGGCCCCTCCAGATGGAGGATCGGGGCGTCCCCCACCTCCTCCCCCCCGTGGCCCCCTAGTGCGTCCACCTAGGTTGTTACGGGCACTACAGATTTCAGAAGTGAGCTCATACAGGACAGAACACTCAGACAGAATAGACAACACATAGACACTTACCGCGGTCAGTCAGACTCTCCGGCTCGGGGTTCCTCTTGGGTCTCGGGGGTCGCGCACGAGGCCCCAAATGTTATGCCCTGATGTCAAGATCCCCCAAGACAGACCACTAGGGAGCCGAGTCCGATGCAAAAGCATAGAGTCATGTATTCAAGCCCGGGACGTGGTCCCCCCCTGCCTCCATTACTGGATGCAAGAGAGAGCCCCGAGTCCCAAGGGAACAAAGAATTTATAGGGCTTGGGGTCGGGGGTGGGTGCACACTCTGACCACTGATTTGGCTGATTCTGGTTGGTTGAGTGAGGGCCGGGGGCTAGTGATGCAAGGGCAGGGTGCAGCTAGGGTCTGGTTACACAAAGATGGGGTGGCTAGCATACTCTTGGCCTTGGGCTAGTTTCCCCTGCTTTCCCATTGGCTGAGATGAGGGCAGGCTGAGTAACTGATACATTCTGTGGCTTTCCTGGGAGAGGAGTTAGAGACATAGCTATCAGATCCATTCTGTCACTTCAGCAACACCCTGGATCCCATGCCTTGTGACATTTCTGCAATAGGGCATAGGTCTGAGGGCTTCTGCTAGAAAAAAGGGAGGGAGTCAGAGAGCTGTGCATGTGGATTGGGTGGTGTGGGTGAGTGGGGATCAGGCTGGCCCACACAGAAAAGAGCTCCCAGAGGCTGAGCTTCGGCAGGAGCATGGAGGCACTCAGGTCATTGCCCCAGGGCCTGAAGTCTGGAGGGCTTCCTGGGGTGGGGCCTTGAACTGGGACTTCAGTGATGGAGATGGGAAGTTTCTTCCTTGGAAGGCACACAAAAGGCAGTCATGGTGGTAACATGTTCTCTTCCTGGATCTACAGAAGTAGCTCCAGAGCAAGATGAAGAAACACCTAAAGAGGCAACGCCTACTCTGGTGCCTTCTCCAGAGCCAGAGCAGGCTCCAGGCACAGCCGTCAGTCACTGAACTTCCAGATGTGGACCCACCTGCAGCTTGTGAGCAACTCACCTCAGCTCCTTTGGAACCTGTGGTCTTAGATCCTGGGCCACAGCGTGTGTCAGCTGCCACAACAGAGAGGGCTCCCTCCCCTCATTTATATGAAGTTTTAAAATATTTGTGTTCATCATATATATGTTTATATAACTTTATGTATTTTTTCATACTATTCAGTAACATTTAGTCTAATTAAAGAAAATGTAATGAAATACTCTTAAACATAAATTTAATTTAGATTCCATAAAATTTAACTCTGCAATCCTTCAGAGCCTTGAACAAGTCTGTTTCTTCTTGGTCTGCGTCGTGTTACTATGAGTCATATGTTGGGAAGAATTAGTCTCTCAGGAGCCATCTCCTCTAAGGATGTGATGTTCTTGAGGCCCAAGACAATGGGATTCTGGGGGAAATTGACCCACCAGCATTGGGGCAGGGACCCTTGATGTCAGGGCTGCCCCTGGGAACCCACATTTTGTTTGATTTCATCTCCCACCAGCACATGGACAAAGCCTGGCCTTAAGCACCCCCTGGCGTCCACGTTGCAGAATGCTGTAGGGTTTAACCAGCATCAAGCAGTTCCTGAAACCTGACTGCCACCTGCACCTGGACAGAAACTCCACCTGCTCCACATGCACTGAGCAGCATTCTGAGCATCTCCTCTGTTGGCCCACAGCACTGAAGAGGGGACAGGGCATGTCCCAGGGCCCGGGGTTCACACTCATCTCCTCCACAGGCACCGCTTCCAAGTCTCCTCTGGGGTCAGCGTCTCTCTCCACCCTCAGCCCCTGAGCTCTGATTCAGCTGGGCTTTTTCTTGAGGCTCTTCTGTCTCACCAGAGCCCAGCAGCCATTCCTTCTCACGCCACAAGACTGAACAAGGTTGTGGATGTGGCCTGGCTTCTCCCTTTACATCAGTCCTCTTCACCGCTCCAAACCACCCTGTAGAGAAAGGACTGACATCCTTCTAGGCACCATGCTCTGGAAAAAGCTGCAAATTCTCTGAACAAATGGGAATAAGCTTTGTACCAGGCATGCAAACCATGCCCTCAAGATGAGCACCTCTCTGGGCTGACAGGAGCACTAAAAAATTCTAGTGGAATGTGACAACTCCTATGGCTGACATGGCACCATAAGCACTGAGAACAGGAGCCCCTCTGGGGACCATACACAAGGCTCTTTAGGGTCAGATTTCTAAAGCAAACCGGAAGATGCATAAGGATTTGTCTACCCACTTTATTCTGATTTTTCATGCGCCATGGCAATTGAGGGAAGCATTGTGAGATTAAACAAAGGCTGGGGAAGTAAAGGGAGGGTAGGTTTACCTTAGAGACCATGGGCCTTTGTGCATTTAGGATTGCTGTTAACAATCCTAACATTCATTAGTTGGGATAAACCAGATTTTGACAAATATATTTAAGAAAAAAAATGGTTTTAGAGTAAGTCCTGTGTGCTGGAACTGCTAAGTACTAGGGACCAGCGATGCTAAAGTCTTTTCAACATGATTGTCATTGGAATACAGATATATGAGGACAATGACATCATGTGGTTCCCATAGTACAAGTGGGCTTAGGGTGACAGGAAGAGGACATTTCTTTGTGGAGAAGCATTGTGTTTCCACTTCCAAAGAGAGTCCCTATAGAGAACTTTCTATTTCTAGTCAGTGGAGATATATGATATTAACCAGGCAAGCCAGGAATTGAGAGACATTTCAGGCAGAAGGAAGAATTAGAAAAATAGAATTGAGTCAGGAAACAATAAGGGATGTGGGGGTGGGCTTGCAAGTACTGGGATCATCAGGAGGTTGGTTCCCAGGACCGGAACAGGGATGGCTGAGCAGAGAGCAAGTTAGACACCAGCTCTGGGAGCCCTGGCATGATGGTCCCTAGCAGTGACCTGCTGTCCTGGTGCAGGAGGAGAGAAGGGAAGCAGATGTTCCTGAGTTTGAGAGCAGGTAGAATGAGAAGCAGAAGGGCATGGACAATAGTAAGGAGAGAGTGGGGTGTAGGTGGGGAGACGTCACACATGTCCTAAATGATGAAAAGCTGCAGAGTATGGTGAGGACAGGTGTCCATGAAGTGGAGGGAGGTGATGGTCTCAGCACTGAGATGCTAATAAAATGGTGGGAGTAAGAGGTGGATGAGGCAACCTCAAGGACAACCCCGAGTTTCCTGCAGGTGAGACAGAAGGAGATTTTGGAGACAGTTGCCTATTTTGTCCCTAAAGAATGTGGCCTGATTGATGGGTTAGTAGGAGACTGTGGCAGAAGTTAGTAGTTACCAACCTGGGTGATGGAATCTCAAAGAGAGGGGCTCCTGAAGCAACAGAAGCATGTCTGGAGGTTGCCCAGAGTACACAGGTGAGTGCTGACTGGCCTGCTGGCGCCATGGAGACACCCATAACTGTGGGAGAGCCAGCGCTCCTCAGCCCGTGTGTCCTGCTTATTTCTGAAATCCTCAGATGCTAGCACGCTTTATGATCTTGAAAAGCCCAAGGGTAATGACATGACCCTTCAGATGAAAGATAAAGGGCCTGCTTATTTAGGATGCTCAGCATAGCTCTCCACTCTCCCCTCAGTGCCCTCTCCTCCCTACTCCCCTTCAGCCCTGTCTGCTCACTGGGAACCCCGAGGTTGTCTGCAATCCAGGCCTAGCTTCACTCCTCATACTTGGAGTACCATCAACAAGTGGTTTCCCTAGACTCCCAGCTCCTGGTTTTTAAGAAACCATTGTGAGAATCAGCTCAGCTAACAGGGTGAGTCTCTCACCTCCATAGGGACACGCACACAGTCTTAAATACACACAGATGCACACTGAGAGAACACAGCTCAGGAGCCCAGGGCACAGGACTAGGGAGCCAGGCCTCTCGGCACAACTGAGTGTCTCATTTCCAGTGCCCACATGTAACCAATCCACAGAACCCCTGTTTCACTGATGCCCTGTTCCCTATGTCCTCCGCATCATGCTGGGGCAGAAGCTAGTAGGCATGAGGCGCCATGTTGACACCTGGGCTCCTGCTCACTCACTGAAGTCCCATTTAAAATGACAAAGTCAATTTGGCTCTAAGAACTGAGCTGATCTGTAATGGATGGATCTGCCTTTCTGTTCCCTCCGCAACTGTGTCCTGAGCACTCACAATGGTCCATGAGGAGAAACCATAGGGCCTGCCCCCAAGGAGCTCACAGGCTGCAGGCAAGGTAGACACAACCATGCAGACACAGTCATGTGATAGGGAAGAGCAGTGGCTGTGTAGAAAGGGAGCAGGTGCTAAGAGGAGGACTGGAGGCTTCTGGGTGAAGGGCTGAAAGCCTGCACTGAGGTGGCATTTATTTTCACATCAGTAGGACCAGAAAGAGCCAGCCCTACAAACACTCAGGTGTAGTTAGCCTGGCGGAAGGCACAGCTAGCTGTGCAGACACTTAGAGGCAGTAAGTGTCTGGATGGAGAGGAGGTTAGAAAGATGGACGCATGGCTGGAGGGAACTGGGAGGAGATAAGGGAGGGAAGGAGGGCAGGCTCAGGGCCTGGTGTGGGACAACTGTGCTAGTGATCTATTGCTGAGAGTTACCCCACACTACAGACTTAACCAACAGACACGTATTAGCTCACATGTCTGTGACAAGGAATCCCGTATGGCTCAGCTGGGACTACTGTGGTCTCACCTGGGGCAGGATATGTCACTGAGGATCTGAGCTCACTCGGCAGCTGGGGGTCTTTAGGATTCAGTTTGGATGGAAGGACTGACTCCTCTCTGTCTGTTGGTCTCATTCAGTGCCAGGCCATGTGGGTCTCTCCAGATAGCAACTCACAGCACAGAGGCTTATTCCTCAGTGTGGCCTGAGAGACAGAGAGGTAGAGAGAGAGACAGACAGACAGACTGAGAGAAAACAGTTCAGTGTGAGCAAGTGTGAGGAACTGACTTTTTAGAAAACAAAAATTAATTGATTTTATAGAGCAAGGAAGGGAGAGACAAGTAGAGAAACATCCATGCAAAAGAGCAGCATCGATTAGTTGCCTCCTGTACCCGCCCCAACCAGGGATTGAACCTATAGCCTAGGCATGTGCCCTGTCATGGAATTACACCAGCAGCCTTTTGGTGCACAGAATGACGCTGAACCAACTGAGCCTCTCTGGCTGGGCAAGGCACTGATGTTTAGAACCAAGTCACTGAGGTTGTGTTGGATCCCTTTGCCGTCTTCTCTGCAGGCACTACTGACACCCACACTTAAGGGGATGGCACACATTCACACCACAGGAGGAAGGTGAAAACCATGGGGAGTCCCTGAGGAGAGAACTGCTGACCTGAAAGGTCCATGCCTTGCCCAAGATCACAGACGGTCAGAATGCAGAGCCTGAAGTAAACCCAGCTGTGTCCTCAAATTTGGGATCCTAGGTGCACCCAGGTTTGCTCAGGGGCTCTGGGAAAGGCTGTGCTGGTAGAATCGTGTGCAGACATGGAGATGGCATGGGGAAGACAGTGGGCATTTGGCAGCCTAGACAGTATTTGTCTGAAAAGACGTTCAGATCTGGAATCGGGAAGGTGCACCACTGTCCACAACCCACCCACAGTGGAGAAAGCCAGGCCCCCTTATGTTGAGCTCATGCTTACGCAGTCCTTAATCACATCCTCATTGGATAACTGGGAAACAGAAGCCTGTAGTCAGGCAGAGATTGGCCAGGGTACATGGCATTCAGGGTCCAGAGTTCAGGAAAGTTCAGACCTTCTAGGCCAGTGATGGCGAACCTATGACACGCGAGTCAGAGGTGAAACACGAACTCATTTTTTGTTTGATTTTTCTTTGTTAAATGGCATTTAAATATATAAAATAAATATCAAAAATATAAATCTTTGTTTTACTATGGTTGCAAGTATAAAATTTTTTTTTTATATATGACATGGCACCAGAGTTAAGTTAGGGCTTTTCAAAATGCTGACACTCTGAGCTCAAAAGGTTCACCATCACTGTTCTAGGCCAAGGCTCCCACCTCCCCCACAGAGTTGGTTTGGAAATTAGAAATCCTGAACTATTTGGCAGCTCCTGCCTGTTCCTCCCTATGTGGGGCCGTTTTGTTCTGGGATCCAGAAAGGGAGCACTGGTATGCGCCTGCGCACGCGCACACACACACACACACACACACACACACATGCACACACACATATATACACACACTAACAGTCTAGATGTGATGATCTTGGGTGGGATTAGAAGAAAAGCAGACACAGAGGAGGTGACAACAGGAAAGAAAAACAGGTTGGAGGCATTACCTACTTGTGACAGTCCTCCTCCTACTTTACAGCTCCTCCCCCACAGGAGCCTGAACAGCCCTAAGAAGCACTTGCTGTGTAACCCATTGTGCAGGCAGGAGAGAGATGGGCACTGACAGGCACAATGACTTCTCCAGGATCAAGAAGAGTAAAGAATGAGAGGTTGAGTCTGAGCTCAGGTCGGTTTCCTCAACTCTGGCACCCTGGCTGCACACAGAGCTCCTAGGGAGATGGGGGGGTGTTGGTGTCACTGTGTACAGATAAGGGGCTTCATGGAGAAGAGGGGTCTGCAGACAGCAGCCCACAGGACTATTTGCATCGCTGTCATGAGATGAGGGGACTCAGGGAAGACAATCCCAGGTATGAGGTCACTATCCAATAGAACTTGGAACCCCCGTAACCAGGCATCCACATTTTAGCCTAACAGGCAGCTCACTTGCCAAGAGGCATTTGCCAGTGCAAGATGTTCTCTTGCTGTTTTCCCAGTGATTGGTGCTCTTGCTTTGGGATACCCCGCAGTGAGAGCTTTTGGAGACGGTGGCGACGTTGGTTCAACCCTCGTTCCAGACGTATCTGGCCTTGTCCAAAAACATGGCCTCAGGTAACACAAGGTGGACTGGGTGAGACCCATTCAGGCCAGGCGACCTCTGTGTGTGATCCCTGTGCAGCCCACATCCCCTCCCCTTGATGTGGTGGGAAGAAGGACCTGAAGGGAGAAGCCTGGGGCAGGAACAGCTTTTGGGGCAATGAATCCCCTAGAGGTCCTGCTGTGTTCAGACCCCAGGACAGGGCAGGCAGGTGGAGATGGGCTTCCACAGGGTCCCTTATCTGTGCCAATGACACTCCTAGCTCTCTGGCTGTCAGACATTTTCCTCTGCAGGGGAGGTCTGAGTTCATCACACTGTGTGTGTGTCGGCAGTGGAGGGACCCAGGGGGCACAGAACCAGCAAAACAGGGCCCTGAGGCTTTTCCCCTGGTGACTGGGAACTGTCTTCACAGAGCCCCACACAGGAGAACGGCGAGGAGCTGAAAGATGGGGTCCTCAACTTTATGCCCCTGCAGGATGCACAGCTGCCCCATACATGCTCCAGCGAGCAGCATGGCCCCAGGGTGAATGCAGGTGCTGAGGTGCCCCCGACTCCAGGACCCCATGCTGGCAAAGGGGTCCCTGCGTTCCAGAAGCTGCCCTGTTATTCCCTCAAGATCCCTCCCAGATTCCAATTTCCAAAGTAATCTGGGTCTCCATCTCCTCCTCCCAACCCACTCTCACTGTCCGTCATCTTTCAGATGAGATGCAAAGTCACTGCCCACAAAGTTTTAGGAATATCAGAAGAGAGACTTTGTACCATTTCACCTCATGCTCAGTCAAGTGTATTTTTGCATTTTTCTACAAACGCTCCCTTTTTAACACCCATCTCCAAGTGTCCATGTCAGCCTGACAATCCTTACACACCTTCTCCCACTCTTACACATCATTGTGATTAGTAGGGATGCTTTTCCCAAAAGGACATGGGGCTCAAGGTACCAAGTCTCTTGCTTTGCCCTTTGCTGCCATGAGGACCACATCCCTGTGGTCCCTCCAGGTCAGGAGCTGGGGCCTCCCTGGGATGCACAACATACCGAGAGGGGGACCTGTTATCAGGGATGGCGATTCAACTGTTCACTGCTGTGGGATCTGGACATGATCCCCTCCTGTGCCATGTCAAGGGTGCTGCCCTGAACACCCCACTTGTCCTAATATCCAGACCCTCCCACCCCTGGAAAAGCCACTGTTTCTCCATCTCAGAATGGGATGTTCTGTCAGAAACACCAGGGTTGACATTGTTAACAACAGGAGGTGCTATCCATCCTCTGCTAAGAAAATGACTAAGATACTAATGTGTCAAATCATAGCTCTCCTCCAAGTCGATTCCGCCAAGAACCTTTTCTCTTATCCATGTAGAAAACATGAAAACCTGTGAAGAATTTTCTGAGTTTCTTTGAGCCAAAGTGTGAACAATTGCACTGAAGCAAAATCTCAACCGAATGAGATAGTAATGCTCCAGTGAATGGCAGCTTTGCACCTTGATTTATACATTACAATCAAAAGAGGAGACTTGTGTGGGTTGCATGAAATCCATTGGTGATAGATTAGGGAGACAGGAGAAATCAAAGCAGGGAATATCTGGGGTTGGAAAAAAGGTAAAATGATAGACACACACTTCTTTTACATAGGTGTGAGGAGGATAGTTAACAGTCAACAATGAACTCAATGACAATGAGCGGATTTGTGGTCTTTGCAGAATGATGCCTGTGCTTTGAGTGTTCTGAAAGAAGGAAAATTACTTTGACATTACAAAAATATGTTGCTGTAGATTCAAAAAGACAATAGACAAGCTCAGTTAAGGTAAAGATTGACCTTTGTCAGGGAAGATGACAGCCTGGGACATGACTCCCCACCATACACTGCTTTTACTAGTAGTTTAAAAAAACACTTTAATTTCGGATCATCCTTTGTGGTTACTTTAGGTCTCTGAGTTTGCAAGGCCGCCAGGTTAGCATGTGGTCTCTGTGATCACTCTTGCCCCACCTCCAGCTACCAATCCCTGAGTGCTTGGGGTTCAGTCTGAGCTGTAGCCTCCAACCCACCTGGCAGTTTATGAGCTGACCCTGATGCTATGTGCCCCCTCTGTCCCAACACAGGGTGCAAATAAGGCCTCTATGGGGCCTGCGGCTGCAGGCCTGGACAGCATGCCCGCTGTACTCAACACTCAGGTGCCGATGAACATCTTTGCTACCTGGGAGGTGGACTGCTCCAGCCCCACCTGTGTGCCTCGGCAGTGCAGCCTCGCCTTAAACAAGCTGCTGATCTACAGGGAGCTGGAGAAGGAGGTCAGGGGTGTGGTCATCAGTGTGAAGATCCAGGGCTGCAAGACCATCTTGAGGTCGGATGAGATTCTGCTGCCCCCCAGTGGTCAAGTGAAGACTGATCTGGTGCTGACCTTCTCCCTGCAGTACCCCCACTCCCTCAAGAGGAAAGGCAGCACCTTGCAGATCCTGCTGCAGCAGAAGCAGCGCCTTAACACCCAGGCCCTTGTGGAATATAAGACACTCGCCATGGGCACCATCAACATGGCTGAGCTGATGCTGCGACCCCTCCAGCGTGCCAGATGCTGAGCCTCCATAGCACCATCACGGAGACATCTGCCCATGTGGCTGAGGTCAGCATCTCCTCCTTGTCCAGCCAGCCCATGGAAGTGGAGGACAGCACCCGGCAGGCTGGCCCCAAAGCCAAGTCCAGCTTTAGTTTCTCTGATCATCAGGCTAGCCATGATCCCAGGCTCTGGCAGGACCAAGAGGAGGAGGATTTTGACTTTGGGGAGTCCAAAAAGCAGCTCCAAGGAGGAGGAAGTGTGCCACCCATGACAAGGGAACAATATGCCATCAAGAAGGTTGGGGCATGGCTGCGTAGGGCGAAACTGTGGGAGGAAGAACTGAGCCTGGAGCAGGAGTCTTGGGAGAATGTCACCGAGGAGGACGAGGACCTCAATGTGCTGTGTGATTCAATTGAGAACTTTAGCGACAGTGGCTCATGAGAGTGTCCTCAGTACCCTAAATCCCTGGCTCAGGCCATTCTGGGAAAACCTATGTTACCCCAGCTCTCAGAGGGAGATCTAGACCATCCACAGTGCCTGGAACCAGAAGGAGCGGCCAAATCCATCCAACGTGACAGGATGAAATGCTAGAAAGCAGCGGGCACATCACCAAACCGAGTCTCTGCTCATCCCCTCCCCCAGATCCTCTGGGCAGCAATTGGTCTGTTGGGGATGGAGCACATCCCAGAAAGAGTGACAAGTGGCACAGCCACACAAAGGCAGGTCAACAGCCTGGACAACAAGCACTGTCCTGACCGACCGAGCCAGCTGCAGATCCCCAGGATGACAGTGTATAGTCACCTAAACTGCACCCTCATCTCTGACAACCAGCTGCCGAGAACATCCTCTCCTCAATGCCTCTGACTGGCAGGGGCAGTTCCTGGCTGAGTCCTGCAGCAACACATGCTGGCGAGGTGTGCACCTGCTCCAAGCCTGAGGTCCAGGCAGCCTTCAGCACCATCATCTGGAGGATACAGAGACACTGCCTCTACAATTTCCAGCCCTCGAAGCCTGGCGAGATCCTGGTGGCAAGGCCACAGCACTACTTCAGCGCTGTGCTGCAGGTCTTCCTGGAGCTGCTGCCTACAACCTGCCCCCTTGGTTGGGTTACATGTACTTTCTGGTCACCCTGCTGGGTTCCCATCCCGTGACCTGGTACCTGGGTGCCTTGGAAATCTCCTACAACAACTTCTTCCAGGACCTGCCCAGGAAGGACCTGTTCTACAAGGAGGCTGGCCAGAGGGCTGTGCAGAACACACTGGACATCCTTTTGAGAACCACACAGTACATCACAGGGGCCAATTGTGTCCACCAACTGTCCATCATGGAGGCCATACTCACCTACAAACAGAAGAGCCCCAATGAGAAGTCCTTGTCGACAGCCTGGAGTGGGACAAGGTGAATTTGCCATGTCAAGCACTTCCCCACCCACCTCTTCAGATGCTCCAATCCCACCTTCTAGCCCTGTCTGTCCCCTGCCCATCCTCGGCCCTGGCCAAGCCCTGAAGGACCAGATGCTTCTCTCTTCACTTTCCAGTTTGGTACAGAGACAGACCCTGGAAACACAAAGGGTAAACTTTTCAGTGTGAAGGTGCTCACAACCTGGTAACCAACGTGGTGGCGCCCACAGGGAGCTCCCAACGGCTCTGCTTATTACCCAGAATGCTCCAGTGAGTGAGAGGTCAGGCAGATAGTGATGAGATGCACAATTACTGAAGCAGAGGCCAAGGACCCCAAAACCCTCCTTGAGAAAGGTTCTCACCATCCAGACCTGCCCTTCCTGGAAGCCAGGATTCTTCCTCCTGTGGAGTCAGCTCCAGTGTGTGCCCGACTCAGCGCTGTGTGATAGAGGTCGAGGGCTGGCCTCCCACTGGGGCATCCTCACAGAACATGGAGGCTTGTCAGCCCAGCCCTGTGCCTCAGCTGCCCACCAGCCAAGTGTCTCCAGCACCACCCTCTCCTGATGTCCAATAAGCTCCATCCTCACAAGGCAAAACAGAAAAGAATAAACAAAAGACCTGTATGGTACCCTCCACTCAGGCACACTGACTGGACAAACTGGACAAATACCAGGTGCCCACCTTCCTGGGAAGGGACCTCTCTTTTCTCCCCACCTTTTTGTGTTGTTATAGAGAATTTGCTACCATCCAGCCAGTGTGGGACCAACTATTCACCAGGTGAGCACCTCCCTCTGACAGTCACCCGTTTGCCACAAGTTTTCAGGTCACTGCATCTCTCTGAGTGTTTGTTCCTCTGAACATGGGGAAATGGAGTCCCAATCAGGTTATTGTAGAGACTCAGTGGGGTCCTCCCTGGAAAGTGCTCTCTGGGTGACTGGACAGTGCAGAGGTGTGCCAGAGGGACAGGGCAGAGGTGAGCCAGAGGGACAGGGCAGAGGAGAGCCAGAGGGACAGGGCAGAGGTGTGCCATAGGGACAGTGCAGAGGTGTGCCAGAGGGACAGTGCAGAGGTGTGCCAGAGGGACAGGGCAGAGGTGTGCCAGAGGGACAGGGCAGAGGTGAGCCAGAGGGACAGGGCAGAGGTGTGCCAGAGGGACAGGGCAGAGGGGTGCCAGAGGGACAGGGCAGAGGGGTGCCAAGGGCCTGGGGTTGAGCCAATGGGACATTTTCTCTTCCTGTTGAGGAAGCCTCTGCCCAGTGTGTGATTCCTCAGGGCCGTGGGCGAAGCTCTTTTCTCACATCATAAAGGGAGTGAAGACTCCATGAGGGGTTCCTGTCCTGGTTGAAGCCAGAACAGAAAGCCCACGGGTGAGCAGTGGGGCCCAGGCTCACCCAGCTATCTGAGAGGGCTGGTTTGGGCTCCTTCATTCAGCAAATATATCAGAAGCCCTGCCAGGTACTGACACATATCTAGGCACTGACCATAATCCAGTGCTCAGAGCAGACCCCAAGCCTACACTTCAGAGTGTCTTTCTACTCAGGGGCGAGTCACTCACACTAGGCTGCACGGGATCACAGTTTCCACAGGACGGTTGATTTGACGTCCTACTGGCCTCTGCTATCTATGTCTGCATCCTCTCTTACTGTGAAGAGCAAGGAGGACCTCTGTTCTAGCAGAAAACGTGAGTCGGCTTTGGATCACAGCCATGAGGGGGAGTATCAAAACTGTGACTTCAATGTGCTGGCAGAATCCTGTATTCCACACCAGGTGGGATTTCTGCAAGAGGGCACAGGTCTGAGGGCTTCCCCCAGAAATAATGACGGGAGTTATAGAGGTATTCATGTGGATTTGGGTTGTGTGGGTGAGTAGAGAGGTCAGTGTACAGAGTGAACCATTCAGAAAATTCATATCCTTTGCTTCTAATCCCAGCCCTGACTGTACCCCTATCCAGGAATCCTGCTCACTAATCTGGTAGAACCTTCTTAGTGACAGCTTGGCAGGTGTACCCCACGCTGTGGGAGTTGAGTTTCAGTGGGAGGTGAAGCACCCCACAGGGCAGCTAGTGAATTAGGCAGCATGTAGGTGTAGGAACCAAAATCTGAGTGATAGAAAGAACCTGGGAAGCCAGGGATGGAGATCAAGTCCATTTGTTCTCTCTTTGGTCAGATATTTCTGGAGGACCTACTGTGTGCCAATGAGTGACATGAACAGGGTGTACAGCAGCCCTACCTATCCTCATGGAGTTGACATTTGGGTCAGAGGGTCATGGGAGGGGACAGGGACACAGAGCATGTCAGGTTCTCCTTGAAAAGGGGACAGGTGGTTCCCTCATGGATCCAGAGCTGTCAATTAGGAGGGCTTTCTGCCAGCCCCTTCTGGGTGACCAGGGGCATCTCTGCCAGGACGGCCAGATTGAAGGTGAACAGGAGGAGGTCTGCCTTCTGGATGGGCAGAGCAGGGACAAGGACCCCAGACTCTCTGAGTGGTGCTCTGGGAGGGCCCTATGGAAGGAAAGGCCAGGCCTCAGTTTCTCCCACCCACCTATCTCTCTCCCCAGGACAATCTCCTGCATCCTGGGCATCTGACTGGACCAGCACCTCCAGAATTAACCAGCCTGATGATGCTGTTGGCTTCCCTAGCGTTCAACTTTCGAGTTGCTGACCGGTAAAACCAGGCCCATTGTCTCCATTCACAGCTGGACCACCTGAGCCCACTGAGGCAGAGACAGAGGAGGAGAAGGAGGCCTCTGGGGGGTGGTGTGGGTGAGGTGGATGGCATGTGGCAGGGCCACACAGAGAAGAGCTCTCAGAGGCTGGGATTAGACAGGAGCACAGAGTAGGTCAGTCAGTGCCCATGGCTTACAGTCTGGAGGACTTCCTGGGGTCTGGTCTTGAACTGAGACTTCAAAGATGGATATGGGAGGTTCCCTGCCTTGGGAGGTGCACAGAAGGCAGTCATGGTGGTTGTTAGGTCAGAGAGAGCCCAGGATTGGATACATGCAGACATGTGATGAGATAATGGACTCCCCCTGCCATTTCTGGCAGATCAGCGTGCCAGACACAGATACAGGGTTCTCCCTGAATCCACAACGACCCCCACACAGATACTGACTCATTCCTGAATACCTGGCTGAACCCTGCAGCTGAAACTTCCTCAACTGAATACATCAGCTCATGTCCCCGCTGCTCACCCAACCACAGTATAAAAAAAGTGCCCCCCTCCCTGTTGGTGTCAATCCAAGTGCCCTGTCCTTGGGGTATGTGGGTCTCCTGGGGACACAGAATAAACTTTCCTTCCTTCCTTTCTTTTCTGATTCACTCGACTCTTTATTTCTTATGCCGCCTCCTGAGCCACCTAACCTAACAGTGGTGACATGCTCTCTTTCTGGATCTACAGAAACAGCCCCAGAGCAAGATCAAGAAACACCTAAAGAGGAAACGCCAAGTCTAGTGCCCTCTCTAGAGCCAAAGTAGGCTCCCGGCACAGATGTCACTGAACTTCCAGACGTGGAACCACCTGTGGCTTATAAGCCACTGGCCTCATCTCCTTTGAGGCTTGTGGTCCCAGGTCCTGGGCCACAGCATGTGCCAGCTGCTATGGCAGGAGGGCTTCCCCTCCCTGATAACAGCAATATAAAATACTTTTTGTTTATCTTACACATACTTCAAATTTTAGTGTATTTTTCTTATATGATTGAGTAAAAGAATACTTATTTAAAATAAAATTTATTTAAAATAAATTTAAATTATATAAATTTTAACTCTATGATCCCTCAAAGTGTAAATTCCAAATTCAAGTACATTCACAATTTTTCACAGCTGTCACATCACATCACAAACACACTCTAGTTCTGGAACATTTTCAGAACCCACAACCTAGGTATGTGCCCTGACCAGGAATCAAACCTGCCACCTTCTGGTGTATGAAATGACTGTCCAAACAACTGATGAGGCACCATGTCCAGGGTGTGAGGGAGCAATATTTTCATTTGAATTTTTCATTCTGGTTTATACTGCAATTGGATACCTTTTCACATACTATTTGCCCTGTTTCTTGTTTTGGAATTTCAGTTGGAGGGCTTTTGCCCTCTTTCCCATTGGATTGTTAGGAAATCTCAATTGTTATGGATATCAGCTTTTTGCCATGTCACTTGCAAATGGTTTCTCTAGCTTGCCATTGTCTCCACTTGCTGTGTGTTTTGCCAAGGAAATGCCTTACATTTTGATGTGGTCAAATCTGTCTTCTCTTATGCTTTTTTATTTCTCACTTTGAGGGGAAAAGATGATTTCTGTCTTATCTGGAAGATAGGCCAGGTTGTATTGTGCTAACAGAGTCCTAAACCTCAATGGTTTGCAGCAGTAAAAGTTAGTTTCATAGTCATGTGACTTCAATGAACTGATGGATTTCAAAAGGGTTCCTTTTTTCAGATTGTTCACCTGTTCTTAATTTTTTATTGTAAGGATAAAAGTAAGGAATTCTAACTTCCTTTATGTCAGAGTGGAAACCAGAAGTTGACATTTTATTTGACAATGGCCTATGGTGGACATGACCTCTATTTTCCCCTAATCTTACAACTGCCTGTTTCCACATCCAGGTGGTTCTGGGGAGTGTGGTTCAGGGCCCTGGAGTGGAAGTATCAGCACATCTTACTGGCCTGTTGCTTTTGAATCAAATGCTTTTTCAGTGGTTGTATGCTTTTTCACTTTATACAAGTGACCAGAAAAAAAATTCTGGATGTTCTCAATTAAATTAGAGCAGTCAGAGAGTGAAAGAGACAGAGCAGTCAGCCAGTAGTAGCGGGGAACCAGCAGTCTGAAGGGTCTTGGGTTCGATTCCAGTAAAGGCTTATGCCTTCGTTGCAGGCTAGATCCTTGTCCCTAGTCTGGGAAGAGCAGTAGTCAACCGGTTGATTTCTCTCTCACATCGATGCATCTCTCTCTGTCTGTTCCCCTCCCTTCCATTCTCTCTAAAAATCAATGGAAACTTATCCTTGGGTGAGGATTAACAACAACAACAACTTAGTGAGAAGAATGGCACTGCCACTTGCATTAAAACCTCAGGCATGTTGGCTGAGTTCTTTAAGGCTTGCTCTTTTCATGTGGAAAATGAGTTACAAGGATAAAATTAAGTAAAAAAGTGCTTAACATAAAGAATTGGCACGTGGTGGACACTCAATATACATGTTCCATTACTTTATAAATACATATTTATGTCAACAATCATCAAGTGGAAATGCAAAGTGTAATGTCAACAAAACAATCTAAAGCATTAAGATGTTAACAGGAATTGCCCAGGGCCTTCCAATGCTCTATTTGTCCATTTAATCATAAGGGGATGGATTTACTAAGTTCTAGATAGAAAGATAAAATATTGCAAAGGCACATATTCCATGAATTAATCTAAAGTTTCCTTCTTTGATGGCTTATTTCACTTGGCATAATGCTCTCCAGTTCCATCCATGCTGTGGCAAATTTTGTAAGAATTCCTTCTTTTTTACAGCAGAGCTACACATATACTGGAAGTGCTATAGAAGGGGGAGAATGGGTGTCAGAATTGATTAGCTTCAGGAGAGTTCAGAGATAATCTCTGAAATTTCTTATTAATTTCGTTTTTAAAGACAATTTATCTGTGCTCCTCCTTAGAAGTTTCTAATTTCCAAATCAAGATGCGCTTCCTATTCATTCAATCAGTTTAATTTTCAGGAGGCATTTTTCTAGTGGTGGTGTTTGTTTTTCTTGCCTGAGAAAAATTAATTAAGGCACCCAAAGACAACTGTATATTGGCCATTTTTCAGTTGATATTTTCTACTTAAATCTTCTCATTTCTGTAAAGCTCTTGCAAGTCACGGGGTTCTGTCAGGAATAGTAATGAGGGCTGGAGTCTGGGAGTTCCCAGCTGTGGAGGCACAACTTCCAATGTTAATTATAGGTGTGTGTGTGGCTCTTGTTTTTATTGTTGTTTGGTATCTGCAGTCTCTCAGCAAATTTTCTAGAGGTGTGATGTAGTGGGTTGAGGTTTGTTTCTTTATGAGTTGAGCTGCATGATGCTCACTTTCCCAGAATCTCATCCAACCCTCTTATGTGCCTCAGTTTCTCTCCCTTTTGTCTACAACAACCAGAAGGGCCACCAGGGCAGGTGGACCAAACCTGATCAGTGATACCCTTGAAGAGCCAGTTAGTTTAATTACAGTTGTGTGAGAATTTCTCTATGGGGCGCCTGCATGTCGTGAGGACTGACCTCAGACACAGCCGCACAGATGCTTACTTGTCTAAGAACACCTGAGATTCATGCAGGAAAGAGCACGTAATTTGATATTGAATTACAATATTAAGTGAAAGATTTTCACAGTCAAAATCCCCTTCATCTTCTGAGATGAACAAGACCAGCTGTCATTTGTACAGCCCAGGTGTTTGCCCCAGACTCTCAAATGGCAATTCCAATAGGAAAGCCAGTGGTCAAGTCCTGGCCCATTTTCCCTCCTGTCTCTCCTTAGCCTGGGATCTGTCAACCCTTAACCTTAGTTCCCCCAACAGTATTAACAATACGGCTCAAATAAAGTCAGCGGCACAAGCAAGGGAAGGTGATGGGTCCAAGAGACAACTCACACAAGTTCACTGAACGGGCAGGGAGCTGGGAGGTCAATGGGCCCATTGCTGCATCCTGGCACCATGTGTAGGTCTGCAGGGTGGTGCTGGGTGAGCTTTCCCGGGATCCTGCTGTACTGTGTCAAGCAAATGTCAATGTAAGAAGCATTCAAAACTGCACAATTGTTGAGATTTTATCTGAGCCCATCTGTCAATTGCCATGAAGCAAAATCTGAATGCATTGAAATAATGCTCTGGAGAATGGCCCTGTCCACCTTATTTTAGATATTACCATCAAAAGTGGAGATATATGTTTGTTGTATCAAATCCATTGGTGATAGATACACACATACTTCTTCACACAGGTGGATATAGGATACAACAGCCAACAATGGACTTAATAACAATGAGGGGATTTGTGGTCTCCACACAGCACAGTGTGTCCAAAACAAGGAACATTCTTTGACATTCCAAAGCTATGTTTTTGTGGATTCCAAAAGACAATAGATAGGCTCAGTTAAGTTAAAGATTGACCATTTTTTAGAGAAGATGCCAGGCTAGATGTAGCGAAACACCAAAAACTGCTTTTGATTAGAAATGTTTTAACTTCAGGACATCCTTTGTGAATACTTTAGGTCTCTGAGCTTAAAAGACCACCACCCAGGCATTCTCTGACCTAATCACAGGTTAGTGAGTGCCCACTTTTTGTGTGACCACACTCTCCTTTGATCACTTATGCCCCACCTCTTGCCACCAATCATGTTCCTCCTCTGTTCCACCACAAGAGGACAAACCATCAATGCTGAGTAGAAAAAGGACCCTTAGGGTGCCAGCAGCTACAGCTTCCTCATGAACTGTGGTCCAGGCAATCACATACACAGTGCTCAAAACACTGGGACCCCAGAACTTGTTAGCTACCTGGGACGTGGACTGCTCCAGCCCCAGCTGCGTGCCCAGGTGGTACAGTCTCAGTTTAAAGAAGCTAGTGATCTCGAAGAAGCTGGCCAAGGACCTAAACTCCATGGTGATTTCCGTGAATATGCAGGACTCCAAGGGCATCCTGAGGTCCCAAGAGATTGTGCTGCCCCACAGTGCAGCTGTGCAGACCAACCTGGTGCTCACCTTCTCCCTGCAGTACAACCACTTCCTCAAGAAAGAAGGCAATAATCTCCAGATCATGCTGGAACAGAGGAAGCGCTATAAGAATAGGACCATTCTGGGCTACAAGACACTGGCCACGGGCGCCATCTCCATGGATGACGTCACGCAGCAAAACCCCAAGTGTGGCCAGATGCTGAGCCTCTGCAGCAGAGTCAAGGAGTCCTCCACCAAGATGGCCGAGATCTGGATCTCCTCACTGTGAAGTCAGCCCATCATCGAGGAGGACAGTGCCATGCAGAACGAGCCCCAAGGCAAGTCCACAGGTAACAACACTGAGGGCAGGATAAGAGCTCCTTTTCTGAGCTGTAGGCCAGCTACAGTGGAAAGCACAGACAGGAACTGCACAAGGATGACCTCGAGAAGAGGAAGCCAAAGAAGCTGCAGTGATCAATACAAGGAAACCTGAAGCAGAAAGTCCTGGTGCTGTTTCACAGGTCCAAAGTATCAGAGAGGGACATTCGGGCTGACATGATGGGGAACCGCAGGAAAAGTGACCCTTACATGGAGGATGATGAGATCATCTTTAGCATCCCCAGGCCCAAGCTCAGGCCATACTTCAAAGGCCTGTCAGGCTCCAGCTAGCAGATGGAGATGTGAGGAAGCCACATTGCCAGGACCAAAACGGAGCCTCTGACTCTTGCCCACATCACAGAGAATGTGTGGAGCCTGGGATGAAAACTGCTAAGTGACAGTGAGAATGAATTTGTGGGCTACAGCACACCCACCAGCAAGGTGGACAAGATCCATACCTCCTACCTGTCCATGCTGTCCATCAACCATGAGTACAGCACCAGAAAAGCCAATCTCAAGGCTGAGTGCTCAGAGAATCACTCTAAGGGCAAGTCTGAGAACTTCCTCTCGAAGCTAGAGGCCAGCTGCAGTGTCAGCCACAGGCAGGACCAGGAGGAGGATGCCTTCAACAAGGGGAATCTGATTGCCAGAAGGAGGTCCATGACTTGGCAACAGAACTACCACCAGAAAGTCTTGTTATGGCTGCACACAGTCAAAGTATCAGAGGAGATCCTGGACATTGGGCAGGAAGGACTATGTGGAGCATTCCAGGAGGTGGAGGAGGACCTGGACCTCCTGTATGACATGCTGGAGAACGCCAGTGACAGTGTCCAGATATCGAGGACTAAGACAGCGTCCTCAGCACCCCAACACCTCAGCTCAGGCAATACTTCAAAAGCCTGTCTAGCAGCCCAGACATGAGGGACAATCACAGTGTCCTCAGCAGCCCCAATCCCAAGCTCAGGATATACATGGAAGGCCTGTCAGACTCCAGCTTGCAATGGAGATGTGGAGCCTCCACAGTGCCAGCATCTGAAAGGAGCCACTGAGTCTGGCCCACCTGCCTGAGATCGCGTGGGCCCAAGGAGGCAAGCAGCCAAGCCACAGTGACTCCAAATTTGTGGCTTACAGCATACCCACCCTCAGATGAACAAGATCCTGGATGGCCACCCTGTCCAGTCAGCCCATGGATCATGATGCTGGTGCCATACAGGCCAGCACCAAGGCCCAGACCTTGCATAACGACTCTGCCGACATGTCTGAGAGCTTCTTCTTTCAGCAGGCAGCTAGCTAAAATGCCACCCACAGGTCATCCCAGGAGAATAACTGTAACAAAGGGAATCTAATAGTAAGAAGGAGATGCATGACCACGCACCAGAATTACCACCCGAGAGCTGTGGAATGCATGCTCATGTCCCAAGTGTCAGAGGAGGTCATATCCTCACAACAGGCCCTGGACTTTTGGTATCACACTGTGGAGCGCTCCAACGAGAGTAGTCTAGATGTGGAGGACAATGTAACTGTCCCCAGCACCCTGAAGCCCAAGCTCAGGCGATACTTTGACAGCATGTCAAGTGATAGTGGCTCTGACTCAATGGCCCAAGGAATTCGGTCCCCTGGGGAGCAGCTGGAGGACAGCCTGGAGGCACAGTCCTCCATCTGGGGTTGGTTCACCAAGATGCTCCCATCCATAGTGCACTTCACCAAGTCTGTAGTCATCCCCTTCAGCAGGTCCAAGGGGAAACAGGCTTGCCACTGGGGCTGCAACACAGCCATGAATAGGTGGTTCAACAGCCTGGACAATGACAGCCCAGACCTACAGAACCAGCGGCAGATCCCCAGGAAGCCCATGAGTGACCAGCCAAAAAACATCCTCATTTCCCACGACAAGCTGCCCGAGAACATCATCCTGGTCAACACCTCAGACTGGCAGGGCCAGTTACTTTCAGACATCCTGCAGGGGCACACACTGCCCGTGGTGTGCACTTCTTCCACAGTTGATGTCCAGGAGGCATTTAGAATCATCATCTCCTGGATGCAGAGATATTGCAACTACAATTCCCAAGCTCTGATAGGAATTTTCCGACCAACCACCTCAATAACTGGACTACATGCGTTTTCTGGTCAATCCGCTGGGTTCCCACCTCCTGGCCAGCTACCTGGGTTCCATGGAATGTCACTATAACAACTTCTTCCAGGACCTATACTGGTGGGACATGTTCAACAACCTGGAGTCCCAGAACATCTTGCAGGACACACAGGACGTTTTGTCGAGAATCACAGAGTAGGTGCCAACTGTGTCTACCTGCTGCCCATCGCAGAGACCCTGCTCAATGAGCAGCAGAAGTGCCCCAACGAGAAGTCCTCACAGAAGCTCATTCCCTTCTTGGGGGCAGTGAAGGTTGGAAGAGTGGATCGATCTTCAGCCATGTCAAGGGATTCAGATGATGTGGACCCCTCATGCTCCAGTGTTCTTCCTGCCAGGAAGGCCTCACCCAACACACTCTCCCCTCTGTCAATGAGTGGGGACCTGTCCTCCCCCAGCCAGAGTGTCCATGCAGAGATGATGGAGCTGCAGGTGGATTACTGAATAGCAGCCCAACCAATATACACAAAGAGAATTGTGGAGAAGAAAGACCTGCCTACCGCCAAAAGCACACTCAAGTGCTTCTTCCAGTCTATCCAGGCCAGCAGGCTGCCCAGCAGTGGTGAGGACACAGCAACACCCACCATGTCCATGACAGTGGTCACCAATGAGATGAAAAAGAAGGCGCCCAAGAAAACCAAGAACGAGGATGTGGAGTCCACAAGCCAGTGCATTGAGGGCATCGGTCACCTGGTTTGCAAGGCAAAGAACCAGCAGAAAATGCTGCCAGTCGTCATTGATGGCACGGAGTGGAACGACGTGAGGTTCTTCCAGCTGGCAGCCCAGTGGTCCTCTCACGTCAAGCTCTTCCCAATCTGCATCTTTGGACATCCCAATTCCACATTCTAGCCCTGCCTCTCTCCCTGCCCTTCACCCTGCCCTTGCCAAGACCAGAAGAGCACAGCTG
The DNA here is from genome assembly GCF_963259705.1 of Myotis daubentonii. Taxonomy (NCBI): domain Eukaryota; kingdom Metazoa; phylum Chordata; class Mammalia; order Chiroptera; family Vespertilionidae; genus Myotis; species Myotis daubentonii. The sequence goes on from NC_081855.1 coordinate 6,278,556, forward strand.
CTTTTCTGTGAACAGATCAGTGTACTACAGACAAGACCCTGGAGGCACCCAAAGAGAACCCGTTTTGAGTTTGAATGCACTCAGAGCCTGGAACCTAAGGGGGTTGTTTCTCACTGGGAGCTCCTAACTGCTCTGTTCAATAACTAGAACGCTCTCTTTAGTGGAAGGCCAGGAGGGTAGTGTTGAGCTAGTGAATCATGAAAGATGTGTTTTGGCCTCAGGATCCCCAGCATTCCCAGTGAAAAGGGTTATGGCCTTGATAACCTGCCCTTCGTGTAAGCCAGGATTCTGCTTCCCTGGGGAGCCAGCTCCAGCCTGTGCCCAGACTCAAAGGTGGGTGGCAAGAGGTCAAGGCTGGCCTCTGATTGTGAGCATTCTGAGCAGAACAGGGAGGCCGGTCAGCCCAGCCCTTGGATCCAGCTGCCAATCAGCCAGCTGGTCCAGCACCACATTCTTGAGATTTCCAATGAACTTCAGCCTCACAGGGAGAAAAAACACACACAAACAAACAAACAAACAAAAAAACCTGACCTGTATGGTGCACATGGCCCTGGCATACTGTCTAGAGAAAGTGGTAGAATACCTGAGAAGGGAACCCACCTTCATCCTTGTCTATACTTATAGAACTTTTGCTACCACCCAACAGCTGTGGCACCAATTATTTACCAGGTGAGCTCCTTCCCTTCGAGAGCAAATGATCACCAGGTCAACTGTTGGCTGTTTGCCTGCAGGTCACTGCAACTCTCTGAGTGTTTCTTCCTCTGAACCCTCAGTGAACCCAGGAGCTAGCTCATAGAGTAATTGTAGGGACTCACTGGGTTCCTCCCTGGTAAGTGTTCTCTGGGTGCCTAGACAGTGGAGAGGTCTGCTGGAGGGGCTATGATTGAACCAATTGGTTATTTTCACTTCCTGTTAAGGAAGCCACTGCCAAATTTGTGATTCTCTTTGGGGTCTTGGGCTAAGCTGTTTATGCATTTCATAAAGAGATTGGAGATACGATTAGGGGTCCACTTCCCAGATGAATCTGCATCAGGTATGCCTGGGGTGAGCAGTGGGCCCCAGGGTCACCCAGCTATCTCAGATTGGGCTGGTTTGGGCTTATTAATTCAGCAGATATATTCGTCGCCCTGCCAGGTACAGACATGTCTCTAGGCACTGACCATAATCCAGTTCTCAGAGCAGACACCAAGCCTGCACTGACGAGCTTCCTTCTAGTCGGGAGTGATTCAGTCACACTAGGCAACACAGGCTCGTAGTGTCCACAGGACAGCCAATGTGACGTCCTCCTGGTCACCTTTACCTATGGCTGTACCTGCCTATATTGTGAAGAGGACGATAGAACTCTGTTTCAGCAGAAAACATGAGTCAGGTTTGGATCAGAGCAATGAGGGAAGTATGGGGATTGTGAACTCAAGGTGCTGGCAAAACCCTGTATCCCACACATGGTGGAATTTCTGCAAGAAGGCAGAGGTCTGAGGCTTCTCCTACAAAAAGGGAAGGAGTCAAGAGAGCTGTGCATGCAGACTTGGGTGGTGTGGGAGAGCAGTGGGAGCTCAGTGAGAGAGTCAGACCCTCAGCAAATTCATATCCTTCCCCTCCTAATCCAATCTTGCCTGCACCCCTATCCCGGGGATGTTGATCACTAATCTGGTAGAACCTCCTTAGTGGCAGCTTGGCAGGTGCACCCCACCCTGTGGGAGCTGAGTTTCAGTGGGAGGCAAAGAACCACACAGGACAGCTCCTGAATTATGCAGCATGTAGGTGCAGGAGCCAAAGATTGAGGTGATAGAAAGGCCCTGGGGTTCGTTTTTTGGGTCATTGGTCAATATTCCTGAAGCACCTACTCTGTGCCAATGAAAAACATGAACACGGTGGACACCAGCCCTCTCAGTCATAATAGGAGTGTCGTGAGAGGGGCAGGGACACTGAGAGAGCCTGTCAGGTTCCCCTGGAGAAGGGAACAGGCGGTTTCCTCATTGATTCAGAGCTGTCAGTTAGGAGGGGATTGTGCCAGCCCCTCCTGGGTGACCAGGCATTTCTCTGCAAGGACTGCCAGACTGAAGGTGGACAAGGAGTAGGTCTGGTTTCTGGATGGGCAGGAGCAGCAGGCACAGGACCCCAGGCTCTCTGAGTGGTGCTGTGGGAGGGCCGTGTGGAAGGGAAAGGCAGGCCTCACATTCTGCTGCTCACCTACCTCTCTCCCTAGGGCAATCTCCTGCATCCTGAGCATCTGGCTGGACCAGCACCTCCAGGATTTCCCAGCCTGATGATGCTGTTGGCTACCCTAGAGCTCAACTTTCCAGTCACTGACCTGCCAAACCAGGCCCAGAGTCTCCGTTCACAGCTGCACCACTGAGGAGGAAACAGAGGAGGAGGAGGCCTCCGTGGGTGGTGTGGGTGAGTGAGCCTTTAGAAGGCAAAAAAAAAAAGAAAAAAGCCAGTGAAAGTGGTAACATTACCTCTTCTTGGATCTACAGAACCAGCTCCAGAGCAACATCAGGAAAATGCTCAAAAGGCAACGCCACCCTAGTGGCCTCTCGAGAGCCAGAGCCGGATCCAGTCCCAGCTTTCACTGAACTTCAAGAGGCAGAAGAACCACCTGCAGCATTTGAGCAACTCACCCCAGCATCTGTGCGGCCTGTGGTGCCAGATCCCGGGCCAGAGCATGTGTCAGCAGCCATGGCAGAGAAGGCACCCTCCTACCCCCATTTAGACGCAGCGTTAAACGTTTTGTGTTTATATTACATATGCTTATAATTTTACTGTATATTTTATGATATTTAGTAGCATACAGTATTTGTAGAGAATGTTCAATGAAATATTCCTAAACATGACATTAATTCAGATTCTATAACATTTAACCGTTTAAATCATCAGAGCTTTGAACAAGTCTATTTTTCTGGACCTTGACCCACCCACAGAGAACTGTCCTCACGTTCTCCACCTGCATTTCCTGGAAGCCAGGACTCTGCTTCCCAGGGAGCTGGCTCAGCCCTGTGCCCAGACTCAGAGCTGGGTGGCCAATGCCAAGGGTTGGCCTCCCATTGGGGGCATCCTCAGCCTAACATGGAGGCCAGTCAGCTCAGTCCTGGGCCTCCATGTTGACCACAACACCACTCACTCAGGCTTCCAAATAAACTTAACCCCCATAAGGAGAAAAAAAAGACATGTAAGGTGCAGACCTCCCAGGAACAGTGACTGGACAAACTGATCAAATATTTGGTGCCCAGCTTCCTGGGCAGCGTCCACACCTTTGACCCCACCCACATTTCTGTGTTAATAGAGAAGATTTGCTACTAACCAACGTGTGGGACCAACCATGTACCAGGTGAGCCCTGCCCCTCCACAGCACAGTGGTCACTCAGCCACCTGCTTGCTGTGTCTTCAGTTCATTACATCTCTCTGCACGATTGTTTCTCTGAACATGGGGAGAGCCGAGGACCAGCCTCATAGGGTTACTGTAGGGACTAGGGGTTGGGGGAGGAATCTCTCTGGGAAAAGGCTCTCTGGGTGCCTGGATACTGGAGAGGTGTGTGGAGGGTCTGTGGTTGTTCCAATTGACCATTTTCTCTTCTTAACAAGCCTTCTGCCTTATTTGGATTCTTCTTGGGGCCTTAGGCTAAGCTATTTTCTATTTTGAGAAAAAGATTGGAGATTCCATTAGGCATCCTTATCCTGGGTGAAGCCAGTTTAGAAATCCCAAGGGTTCCCCAGGGTCACCCAGCTATCTGAGATAGGGCTGGTTTGGGCTCATTCAGTCAACAAATGCCCTGACTCCAGGCCTTCCCTCCAGAGCTTCCTTCTAGTCAGGAGTGTTTTAGTCACAATAGGTTGCACAGGCAGGTATCATCCACAGGTCAGGCCATGTGACTTCCTCGTTGCAATATCGATGCACCTTGGCATATTTGGAAGAAAAAGTGGATCTCAGGACCAGCAAAAAAAGTGAATGTGCTTTGTATCAGAGCCTTAATGGAAGTATGGGGAATGTGACTTGGAGAAGCTGGAAAAACTTGAATCCCACGCCTTGCCTTGTGAGATTTCTGCAAGAGGGCAGAGGTCTGAGGGCTTCTCCTAGAAAACATGGAGGGGTTCAAAGACCGCTGTGCATGGTGGTGTCTGTGAGTGGGGAGGGAATGGGGTGGATTCCACAGAGAAGAGCTCCCAGAGGCTGGGATAGGCAGGGGCAAAGAGTCCCTCAGGTCAGTGCCCCATGGCCTGCAGTGTGGAGGACTTCCTGGGGTGGGCTCTTAAACAGAGACTTCAGTGATGCAGATGAGAGATCCATTCTTTGGAAGGTACACAAATCAGTCAGTCATGGTGGTAATATGTTCTCTTCTTGGATCTACAGAAGCAGCTCCAGAGTAAGATCAAGGAACACCTAAAGAGGAAACACCAACTCTGGTGCCTTCTCCAGAGCCAGAGCAGGCTCCAGGCACAGGTGTCACTAAACTTCCAGATGTGCTACCACCTGCTGCATTGTAAACAGTAAACAGTGGCCAAGTCAGAGAAGCCTCCTTTCTCTGTAGACGCTGAGCTGAGTATGAGGGGCAGGACGATGGTGACTGTCACAGACTTCATATGACGGGGCAGTTGCTGAGACTGGAGGTAAAGCCCCTTGAATAGCACAGCCTTTTCTTTCCATAAATAATAAGATGCCCGCTATGCCCCTGCAAGGCCTTGAGGTTTGCACCAGTGAAAAAATTGGCCCTCAGGACTCCTATCTCAGAAGACACAGTTGTAGGGGGCCACACCTTCCTACCTCACACTCCTCTAACCAGAGATGTGCCAGCAGCCAGCCTGGTTCGCCTGAGATGTCCTGCCAGTCAACCTCCTCCAACGTCCCAGGTTCCAGAGACTGTTCTGCAGGCTTATGTGTAGACCACTTGCTACCCAAAAATCCATATGGGGCAACATGAGACAGATGTCTCTAATACATCATGTGAGGTCAGAGACACTTTGCACAGACCTTTATACATGGAGGGAGGGAGAAAGGTAGGGATGGAGGTGCACATACCAGGTGTAATACGTGATTTTACATGTCTGTGCCACAAGTAACAGCTGCCAGGTGAGGATCATCTTATTTTTGTAACTTGGAGAGTATTTACATTAGTTTCCAAATTAAGTTGATGAACATAATCAAGTGAATATTCCTCAGAGAAATCCTCCAAGTTCATGAAGCACCTTCTGAAGAAAGTGAACTTGTCAAATTTGGAAGTAGGTCAAGGTCATTGTCATAAGCTGCAATGACTGCCCTCCAGTGGCCGAGTGAGACATGGCACACGTGTTGTGGGGCTCCTGGTTCTGTCAGCATTGGAAGCAGACACCAAACTGAGCCTTTGCATGGGCTTGCCTCCAGACTACAATAAAATAGTAAGAGTCAATCTTTTGGGGTACCTTCTAGTAGAAGTCATTGTCCCGTCATTCACACTAGGAAAACACAGGCTTTGTCCCAAGTCTGGTATTTCAAGGAGTCTGTATTGAGCTCCTGAGTCAGGCCCTGGGTTCCAGGACAGAAAAGCCAGGCAAGGTCCCAGGCACTGGACTTGAGGGTAGGGGCAGGGAAATGTGGGGATAATGGGTGCACATCACCCTGCCATATGTTGGTTGAAAAAATAGTACATAAATCAAAAGCATATTGATGGAAGCCTTCTGATTAAACAAGAAACATTTCAGATGATTGGATCATTCCCCCTCAAGCTATTTGTATACTTTCACCTACATGTAAACATAGTTATTCCTAACATGGGGTCACCCTATATTCCCACTCACCATTCATTCAGCATGAATATTATCCCTGTTCTTTAATAATTTTGAACATATGATTGCACAGTTGCATAGCACTTCTTATGATACATTGTACATAACTGACCTGCTGCCTACCTCTTGGCCAACCACATCTGTTTGTCTCTTCAAAGTGCAGTTTGACAGCTATGAGCTCCAGGTAGCTTCCAAATGTACAATCATTCACTATCCCTCCAGAGCACACGCACCACATGTGTTACCCTTAAATTGCCAGCACTTCATGCTATGTCTTATCTCCTTGAGATCAGAAGCTTGTCCCAGGCCAAGATTCTGCTCAATCAGACCTCCATCCAGCTCTTACCACAGCGCTTGGCATATGGTAAGCAGTCCAGAAAGACGTGAAAAGCACCATAATTCTAAACAAGTTCCTCATGGTGTCAGAGAACTTTAATTGTCCATCAAAAACCATTCACCCAAGTTGGGGAGCACACCTGAATGGCACAACCCAGCCCCCCTTGGTGCCCTCTGAGCTGCTGTTGTCAGTGGGACAGGACCAGAACTGAGGTGTGCTACGGCAGACCTGGCAGATACAATTCACTGGTCTAGATGTAATGACTTAGGCGGGGAGGAGAAGCAAAGCAGACACAGAGAATGTGACAACTGGAAGGGAAGAGAGGTTGGAGGCACTACCTAGATGTGACAGTCCTCCTCCTACTTTACAGCTCCTACCCACCAGTGAGCCTGAACAGCCCTAAAAAGCACTTGTTACAATAACCCATTGTGTAGGCGGGAGAGAGACAGGCCCTGACAGGTACTATGACTTAATGCAGGATTACGAAGAGGTAAGAATGAGGGGTTGAATATGAACCCAGGTCTGTCTCCTCAACTCTGGGACCTTGGCTGAGATTAGGCCTTCTAGGGTGCTGGGGAGAGGGGCGTGTTGGGGGCAACTGTGTACAGATATAGTGTTTCCCAGAGAACAGGGATCTGCAGACAGCAGCCCACAGGTCCATTTGCAGAGCTGTTAGTAGATGAGGGGACTCCAGGAAGACAATCCCTGGAATTGAGGTCACTTCCCAATAGAACTGGCGGCCCTTGTAAAGAGGCACCCACATTATAGCAACAACCCAACCGCCAGCTCACTTGCCAAGAGGCATTTGCCAGTGCAACTTCTTCTCTTGCTATGTTCCCAGTGATTGGTGCTCTTGCTTCTGGAGACACTGCAGTGAGAGCTTTTCCAGATGGTGGAGACCTTGGTTCAACCCTTGTCCCTGTTCTCTCTGGCCATTTTCCAGAATATGGCCTAAGGTAACACAGCCGGCCTTGGCCAGACAAATCCTGGCTAGGCCACCTCTGTGCACCAAGCCTTTGCAGCCCACATTGTTACAGAAAAACCGGAGAAGAACCAAAGAACGCTCTGAGAGTTTAGAGTTACACTTTATTCACTGCGGTGGGCTTAGGGAAATGAATCCAAATTCTAAGCACTGCTACAAGCAGAACTTCCCTTTTTATGGAAGAGCCAGTCCTTTGTCTCCTGGCTGGTGGCAGCCTTCAAAACTACACAGTTCTATCCAATTAAAAATGCTCCTGGCATGGCATTGGGTGTATCTAATCTCTGGCCTACAAGGTCAGACAGCTAAGTTTATCTCCTCCATTGTTCAAGCAAGCTAAAGCGAGCTAGAAAGCAAAGTTATATTTTGAATAAGAGGCCATCTAAAGAATAGCAGAGAATTCCAAACAGTAGTTTCACAGAATAGAGGTGTGCCTTCACAACATAGCCCCCGGGGCAGGAAGAGGCTGCTGGATGGTGGATAACCTAGCAGTTCTGTCATGGTCACACCCAAGGACTGGCAGGCAGATGTAGATGGGTTTCCAGAGGAATCTCTTATCTGTGCCAATGGGAACCTTAGGCCCTTAGGCTGTCATGCCTTTTCCTCCCCTTTGAGGGTCTAAGCGGATCATGGTGTGTGTGTGTGTGTGTGTGTGTGTGTGTGTGTGTCTGGAGTGGAGGGACACAGGGACTGAGAACCAGCAAAAGAGGGCTCTGAGGCCTTTCTGGTGACTGGGACCTGTATTTACAGAGCTCCACACAGGACAGTGAAATGGAGCTGACAGATGGGGTCCTCTACTCCATGTCCCTACAGGGGACACAGGTGTCCCATACATCCTCAAGTGTGCAGCACAGCCTCAGGGTGAGTGTGGGTGCTGAGGTGACCCAGACTCTAGGACCCCATGCAGTCAAAGGGGTCCCTGGGTTCCAGAAGCTTCCCTGTTACTCCCCTAAGATCCCTCCCAGATTCCAATTTCCAAAGGAATCTGGGTCCCCATCTCTTCCTCCCAACCCACTCTCACTGTCCATTCCCTGTCAGATGGGATGCAAAGTCACTGTCCACAAAGTGGTAGGAATATCAGAGGAGAGACTTAGTTCCATTTCACTTTATGCTCAGTCAAGAGTATTTTTGCATTTTTCTACTTACTTTGCCTTTCTAATGCCCATCCCCGAGTGTCCATGTTGACCTGACAATCCTTACACACCTTCTCCCACTCTTACACATCATTGTGATTAGTAGGGATGCTTTTCCCAAAAGGACATGGGGCTCAAGGTACCAAGTCTGTTGCTTTGCCATTTGCTTCCCCGAGGACCACATCCACTTGGCTCCTCCAGGTCAGGAGCTGTAGCCTCCCTGGGCTACACAACATACCAGGAGGTGGACCTGTTATCAGGGCTAGCGATGCATCTCTTCACTGCTGTGGGACCTGGACATCATCCCCTTCTGTTGCCATATCAACCATGTTGCCCTGAACATCCCACTTGTCCTAATGGCCTGACCCTCCCACCCCAGGAAAAGCCTCTGTGTTCTCATCTTTGAATGAGATGTTTTGACGGAAATCTCAGGACTGATACTGTTAATACAAGCATGTGCTGTCCGTCCTTTGATAAGAAAAGACCTAAGGTACTAATGTGTCTCACCAGTCCCCACCTCCAATTCTACTTTTCCTGTCAAGAATATTTTCTCCTGTCAATGTAGAAATTTTCAAACCTGTGAAGAATTGATGTGAATTTGAGCCAAAGTGTCACTAATTGCCAGGAAACAAAATCTCAATAGAAGCAGATAATGCTCTGGAGAATGGCAGTTTTGCACCTTATTTTATACATTACAGTTCAAACAGGAGACATATATGGATTCCACAAAATCCATTAGTGATAGCTTAGGGAGGCTAGAGACAGGAAAGTGGGGAAACCTCTGGGATTAGATAAACAGCAAGATGATAGACACATACTTCTTTCAATTATGTGTGTGTAGGACAGTTAACAGTCAACAATGAACTCAGTAACAATGAGGGGATGTGTGGTCTCTGCAGAGAGCAGAGTGTGGCATGTGCTTTCAGGAGTCTGAATTAAGGAAAGTTATATGACATTCCAAAGATATGTTATACTATAGGCAAAAAGACAATAGACAGGCTCAGGGAAGGTAACAATTGACCTTTGTCAGGGAAGATGCCGGCCTAGGACATGACTACCCACCATAAACTGATTTAGTTTAAAAGTTTTAATTTCAGAACATCCTTTGTGGTTACTTTAGGTCTCTGAGTTTGCAGGGTAGCCAGGTTAGCGTGTGCCCCTGTGGTCACTCCTGCCCCACCTCTTGCCACCAATCACTGAGTGCCTGGGGGTTCAGTTTGAGCTATAGCTCCCAACCCATCTGGCAGTTTATGAGCTGCCTCTGATGGAACGTGCTCCCTCTTTGCCAACACAGGTTGGAAATGAGACCTCTATGGGGCCTGCAGCCACAGCTTTTCCACCACCCGCAGAGCTGGACAGCATCCCCCCTGCCCACAACAAACAGGTGCCCATGAACCTATTGCTCCCTGGGAGGTGGATTGCTCCACCTCCACCTACATGCCTAGGCTGTGCAACCTCACCTTAACCAAGCTGGTGGTTCTAAAGGCCCTTGAAAGGAGATCACCTCCTTAGTGATAGCTGTGAGAATTAAGGACTCAAAGTGCATCCTGAGGTCTGACCAGATTCTGCTGCCCCCCAGTGGATTAGTGAAGACTGACCTGGAGCTGACCTTCTCCCTACAGGCCCCCCCACTCCCTCTAGGCAACAAACTGCAGATCATGCTGCAGCAGAAGTAACACCTTAAAAAACAGACCATCCAAGGGTACAAGATGCTCCCAGTGGGTAACATAGACATGGCTGAGGTGATGCAGGGAGCCTCCGAGGATGGCCAGGTTTTGAGCCTCTACACAACCATCAGGGAGGCATCTGCATACGTGGCAGAGGTCAGCATCTACTCCCTGTCCAGCCAGTCCATGGACCCTGAAAATAACACTTAGCAGGCCGGCCCCAAAGCCAAACCCAGGGTTCAGTACACTGAGAGGGAAGATAAAAATCTTCCCTGAGCATCAGGCCATCCATGATCCTGAGCGGGGGCAGGACCTGGAAAAGGAGGACTGCAATGTGGGAGAAGCCGAGAAGCAGCACAAAAGAGTAGAAAGATCACCATTCATGACCAGGCAAGAATGTTCCAACAAGAAAGTTGGGATATAGCTGTGCAGGGTGCAAGTGTGGGAGGAAGACCTGGACCTGGAGTAGGAGTCTTCAGAGCAAGTCCCTGATCTGGAGGAGGACCTGGATATGCTGTATGACTCACTGGAAAACCTCAGAGACAGTGGCCCATGACAGTGTCCTAGGCACCCCGAAGCCCTGGCTCAGGCTATACCTGGAAGACCTGTTCCACTCCAGCTCTCAGATGGAGATGGAGAATATCCACAGTAGCCAAGTAGCCCCAGCACCAGTCACTCGGGGTTCCAAAAAAACTTCACCCTCACAGACAAAAGAAAGGACCTGTAAGATGCACACTGCCCAGGCTCCCCGCCTGGACAATCTGATCAAATCCCTGGTGCCCGCCTTCCTGGGCAGTGACTCAACCTTCATACCCACCCACCATTCTGTGTTAATACAGAACATTTGCTACTAACAACCTGTGTGGGACCAACCATGTACCAGGACAGCCCTGTCCTCCACAACACAGCGGTCACTCAGTCACCTGCTTGCTGTGACTCTTCAGGTCACTGCAGCTCTCCGATCGTTGGTTCTTCTGAACACAGGGTAGACTAAGGCCCAGCCTCATAGGGTTATTGTAGGGACTCCAAGGGGTTCTCCCTAGAAAGAGCAACTGGGTGCCTGGACAGTGGAGAGGTCTGCTGGAGGGGCTATGGCTGTGCTAATTCTCCATTTTCTCTCCCTCTTGAAAACGCCTCTGCCTCATTTGTGATTCTCCTCTGGGCCTTGTACTAAGCTATTTTCTCCGTTGATAAAGAGATGAGAGATTCTATTAGGTATCTCTGTCCTGAGTGAAGCTGGATTAGAAATCCCAGGGGTGAGCAGTGGGGCTCCAGGGTCACCCAGCTATGTGAGATGGGGCTGGTTTGGGCTCATTCATTCAGCAAATATATTTGAAGCCCTGCCAGGTACAGACCCATGTCTCAGTACAGACCCGTGTCTAGGTACAGACCCATGTCTTGGCACAGACCCGTGTCTAGGTACAGACCCGTGTCTAGGTACAGACCCGTGTCTAGGCACAGACCCATGTCTAGGCACACACCCGTGTCTAGGCACACACCCGTGTCTAGGCACAGACCCGTGTCTAGGCACAGACCCGTGTCTAGGCACAGACCATAATTCAGTGCACAGAGCAGACCCCAAGCCTGCACTGCAGAGCTTCCTTTTATTCAGGAGAGGTTCAGTCACACTGGGCTGCACAGGCAGGTATGTCCGCAGGATGGTGGATGTGACATCCTCCTGGCCTCCTGGTGTACCTCTGCATCTTCCCATGTATTGAAGAGGGTGGTGGACCTCTGTACCAGCAAAAAATGTGAGTGGGTTTAGAATCAGTGCCATGAGGGGAGGATGGGGACTGTGATTTTCAGAAGCTCGCAAAATCCTGGATCACACAAGTAGTGGTATTTCTGCAAGAGGACAGAGTTCCGAGGCCTTCTCCTAGAAAAAATGGAGGGAGTCAAAGAGAGCTATGCATGTGGATTTGGGTGTTGTAGGTGAGTAGGAATGCGATAGAGCTGGGGCCACACAGAGAAGAGCTCCCAGAGGCTGGGGTTAGGCAGAATCATATAGCCGCTCAGGTCAGTGTCCATGGCCTGCAGTCTGGAGGACTTCCTGGGGTGGGGGCTTGAACTGGGACTTCAGTGATGGAGATGAGAGGTTCCTTCCTTTGGAGTTGCACAGAAGGCAGTCATGGTGGTAACATGTTCTCTTCCTGGATCTACAGAAGCAGCTCCAGAGCAAGATCAAGAAACACCTAAAGAAGAAATGCCAACTCTGGAGCCCTCTCCAGAACCAGAGCAGGCTCCAGGCACAGCTTTCCCTTGAGGTCCAGGACCCGGCGCGGCACCCTGCAGATCTTGTCCCCAAGTGGAGGAGGACCTGCACAGTCTGTCTAACATACTGGAGAACACCAGCAACAGTAGCACAGTCAGGGACTATGATGACAGCACTCTTAGCCTCACCAAGCCCAAGTTCAGGCTATACTTCTAAGACCTGTCACATTTCAGTTTGAAAATGGACATGGGAGCATCCATGGTGCCCAGAGGCAGACAGAGCTTCCAAGCCCTACCAGCTTTCACTCAGGGCTAGAACCTCAGCCCATGGACTAAAGGGTCCCAGGATTAGTTCTGGTCAATGGCACCCATGTTGTTTACTGGCTCAACCCCAGGCCCTGGTTGTGACACATGCAGGAGGTAACCTATCCATGGTCTCTTTCACATTAATGCTTGCCTCACTCTCTGTCTCTCCCCTTCCCTTTCACTCTCTCAATGGAAAATGTCTTCCATTGAGGGTGAACAAATTAACAAAATAAATAAATAAATAAAAAACCGAAGGAGCTTCCTAGCCTGAAGTGCCCGAGAAGACCAACCCCGGCAGCAATAGTGAGTGACAGTGTCTCCCACTTAGTGCCCCAGAGCATGCCCACCCAGGGGAGCAGCCAGCACAGTCCAAGGACAGTCCAGAGGCAGAGACCTCAGCCCTGGACATGCTCACCAAGAGGCTGCTGCCCAGTGGGCGCATCACCATGACAAGTCTCTCATCATCCCCTCCACCAGGTCCAAGGGGAAGCAGCCCATCCATGATAGCTTTGGCAGGTACATGAAGGAGTGGCAGACACCTCATCCACAAAACAAGAGGGCCAACAGCCTAGATAATGAGTGCTGCCCAGACCCAGGGAGCCAGCTGCAGATCCCCAGAAAGACCACGTACAACCAGCTAAACCACATCCTCATCTCTGATGACCAGCTGCCTGAGAACATCATCCTCATCAACACCTCTGACTGGTAGGAGCAGTTCCCCTCAGACATCCTGCAGGGGCACACGCTGCATCGCTGTGCACCTGCTCCATGGCTGATGTCCAGATGGCCTTCAGCAGCAGCATCTCTCAGATGCAGAGATACTGTAACTGTAATGGCCAGCCCCTGAAGATGGTGAATGAAGATCCTGGTGGCAGGGGCACAGTACTACTTCAGCGCTGTGCTGCGGATCTTCCTAATGCAGCTGTCCTACAAGATGCTCGACTGGTTGGGCTGCGTGCACTTTCTGGTCATCTCCCTGGGTTCCCACACGTGTCCAGGTACCATGGCTCCATGCATTACCGCTACAACAACTTTTCCAGGAGTTGGCCTGGCAGGATCCGTTCCATAATCTGGAGTCACAGAGCACCAAACAGGACACGCTGGACATCGTGGTGAAAACAACAGGACATCACAGGGACAACTGTGCCTACCAGTTGCCTATTGAGTATGCCATGCCCTCCTACAAGCAGAAGAGCCCTCAAAAGGAGTCCTTGCAATTCATTTCCTTTGTGTTGCGGGGGAGGGTGTGTGTGTGTTAAAAATTGGAATAGTTGAACTGTCCACAGCCATGTCAAGAGACTCAGATGACGGGCCCCCTTTGGCTACAGCATTCTTTCATCCATCCCACTCTCCATACCTCTGGTCACCAAAGAGGCCTCGTCACCCCACTCTGTTCCCCATCAGTGAGTGTGGCTTGGCCTCCCCCAGCCAGGGCGATGGCACTGAGCTGATGGGGTTGCAGGTAGATTATTGGATGGCAGCCTAGCCTACATTACAGGAAGAGAGACTCTGAGAAGAAAGACCTGCCTACTGCCAAAAACTCACTCAAGTGCAAACTTTCACTCTCTCCAGGTCAGCAGGCTGCTGAGCAGTGAAGAGGTACAGCAATACCCACCATCCATGACAGTGGTCACCAAGGAGAAGAACAAGAAGGTGCTGTTTTTGCCCAACAAAACCAAGGACAAGGTCATGGAGTCCAAAAGCCAGTGCCTGGAGAGTATAAGCCACCTTGTCTGCAGGCCAAGTGCCAGCAGAACATGCTGTGGGTCCTCATTAAATGTGTGGTGTGGAATGACCTGAAGTTCTTCCAGCTGGCAGCCCAGTGATCTTCCCACATCAAACGCTTCCCCACCTGCATCTGGGCACTCTGAGTCCAGCTTTCAGCCCTGCCTGTGGCCCTGCTGACGACAAGCACAGGAGGGCCCAACTGCTTTTCTGTTAACGTTTCAGTTTAGTACAGAGGCTGGCCTTGGAAACACAAAGAGAAACCTTCTTAAGTACAAATGTTCTCACAACCCAGAAACTAATGTGGTGGCCCCATTGGGAGCCTCCAACTGCTCTGTTTTTCGTTGTTGTTGTTGTTTTTTTTTTTTTTTTTTTGTGTGTGTGTGTGTGTGTGTGTGTGTGTGTGTGTGTGTGTGTGTGTTTTAACCAGAACTCTCTGGCAGGTGGGAGGTCAGTAGGGCACTGTTGAGCTGGAGAATCATTTGAGGTGTGTTTTGGCCTGAGGACCCTTAACCCTCCCATGAGAAGGGTTCTCACCTGTCCTTCCTGGAAGCCAGGACTGTGCCTCCACAGGGCTCAGAGCTGGGTGGTCAGATGACAAGGACTGGCCTTGCATTGGAGGCATTCTGAGCATAAGACAGAGGCCGGTCAGCCCAGCCCTATGACTCAACCTCCAACCAGCCAAGTGGCCCCTGCACCACCTACTCATGGTTCCCAATAAAATCTAGACTCACAGAGAAATAAAGGCAACGGAATGATGCAGACCCCAGTTTGTCACTGGACAAACTGGTGGCATACTAGCTGCCGGCCTTCCTGAGCAGGGACTCTGATTTCATCCCTACCTTTCCGTGTTACTTCAGAACATTAGTACCACCCAACAGGTGTGGGACAAACTACTTTCCAGTGACCACCGGCCTCTCCACAGCACAGTGGTCACTGAGCCACCTGCTTACTGGGTGTCTTCAGGTCACTTCCTGTCTCTGAGTGTTTGTTCCTCTGAACCCAGAGAGGTGAGGGGACCAAAGAGTAAGCACATATCTTTATTGCAGAGACTCAGTGGAGTCCTCTCTGAGTGCCTGCATAGTAGAGAGGTGTGCTGGAGGGGCTGTAGTTGAGCTAATTGGCCATTTTCTCTTCCTTTTAACCAAGTCTCCACCTCATTTGTGATTCTCCTCAGAGCCTTGAGCTAAGCTTTTTTTCTCCTTAGATAAAGAGATTGGAAATTCTCTGAGGGGTCCGTGAACTTGGTGAGGCCAGAACCCAAAGTCCCAGGAATGAGCAATGGGGCCCTAGGCTCACCTAACTCTGAGAGGGGCTGGTTTGTGTTCATTTGGCAAATATATCAGAAGGCCTGCCAGGTACACATACATTTCTAAGCACTGACCACAATCCAGGGAATAAAGCAGACCCCAAGCCTGCACTGCAGAGCTTCCTTCTAGTTAGGAGTGAGTCATTCACTCTAGGCTGCACAGGCTCCTAGTGTCCACAGGACAGTCAATGTTACATCAACCAGGACCTGTGCCTGCATCTTCCCATTTGTGAGGAAATGGTGGATCTCTGGAACTGGAGAAAAAGAGAGTGGCCTTTGGTTCATAGCAGTGAGGGGAGTATGAGGGCTGTGAATTCCAGTTGCTGACCAAACACTGGATCCCACACATGGGGGGATTTCTGCAAGAGAGCAGAGGTCAGAAGACTTCTCCTAGTAAAATGGGAAGGAGTCAAAGAGAGGCGTGGATGTGGATTTCATAGCAAAGTTTATTCTTGAGTAAAAGGATACATAGAAAGTGTTAAATAAAATTCTAAAATACTAGATAGTGTCAATACTGTGTAGTGGATGAGAGTAGGGGAATACAAGACAGGAGAGCATGTTAAAGAGTGTGTCTTGCTGGGGAACAAATGCATGTGTGTAAGAAATCCCTAGGGATGCATTTAACTGCATGTATTTTAAGTTAATGGAAAGGATGCTGGCTTATAAAATAGAGTGTGTACATTTTAAACCTCTCTCAAGAAATAGGACCTATGAAATGAAAAGCAGTAAGCTATTTTTTAAAATCAGGAGAAAATTTGACAAATGGAAGCTATTGTTTGCTTTGTTACACACGTTTTATTAGCACCTGACATTTAACGCCCAGTCTTAAGAAAAAACAAAACATTAGATTGTGCTATGTCACATAGAAAGTCTCAATAAATTTTAAAGGAAAAATATGTTTTTTCTCCATCACTATGGTCATGATCCATAATACATAATGCAAGCATGTTCTCTAACCATAATGCAGGAAACTAAGGAGTAAATAATTAAGAATAGCTTTAAAACCAAATATCTGCACATGAGAAAGCATAAGTGAACCTGAAGTGGAGTATATTCTACATGTACCCTGGGTTCAAAGGAAATCAAGAGTGAAATTATGGAATATTTACAACTAAAATATAATAAAGAAAAACAAAATCAAAAGCAGTCATAAAAGAGAGAATTTTAGTTTTAAATAGACTTCTAAGGAAAGAACTACCATTGTAAAGAGAGTTCAAATATCCAAATAGTAAATTAGAGAGAGCAACAGAGTGACCTCCAAGAATCAAGGAAGGGGAAAAACATAATGGCAGAAATCAGTAAAACAAAGAATTATTTTCTTTCGAAATAGATACTGTTGTATAGAAGACATGTAGAAGGCCAAGAGACATATGAAAACATGTTCAAAGTTACTAGTCATCTGAGAGATGAAAATCAAAACAACAATACGGTACCATCTCACACCTGTCAGAATGGCTATCATCCACAAATCAACAAACAAGTGGTGGCGAGGATGAGGAGAAAAAGTAACCCTCGTGCACTGCTGGTGGGAATGCAGACTGGTGTAGCCACTGTGGAGAACAGTATGGAGCTTCCTCAAAAAACTAAAAATGAAACTCCCTTTTGACCTAGTGATTCCACTTCTAGGAATATATACTAAGAAACTGAAAACACCAATCAGGAAGGATATATGCACCCCTATGTTCATAGCGGCACAATTCACCATAGCTAAGATTTGGAAACAGCCTAGGTGTTGATCAGCAGATGAGTGGATTAAAAAAAAACTCTGGTACATCTACACAATGGAATACTATGCTGCAGCAAAAAAGAAGGACTTCTTACCTTTGCAATAGCATGAGTGGAACTGGAGAGCATTATGCTAAGTGAAATAAGCCAGTCAGAGAAGATAAATACCACATGATCTCACTCATTTATGGAATATAATGAACAATATAAACTGATGAACAAAAACAGATCCAGAGACAGAGAAGCATTGATCAGACTGTGAAACCTCAGAGGTTAGGTAAGGGAAGGTGGGGGTAAGGGGGAGAGATCAAGCAAAGGACTTGCATGCATGCATAGAAGCCTAACCAATGGACACAGACACTAGGAAGGTGAGGGCATGAGTGGTGAGGTGGGGGCAATGGGGCTATAAGAACATATATTTAATATCTTAACCAATAAAGAAAAAAATAAATAATGTAAAAATTTAAAAAATAAAACAACAAAACAAAGAATTTTAAAATAGCCTTCAACAAACTGGAAAACTGCTTCTCTGCAAACATTGGTAAAATAAACAGATTTCTAGCTAGACTGACCAAGAAACAGAGAAAAACACTGTGCCCATAGTTCCAACAAGTTAGGTGAAACAAACCAATTCCTTGAAAGAAACAAACTATGAAACCTTAGTCAAAAGAAAGTGATGCCCTGACTAGTCTACTAAAGAGATTGAATTTGTAGTTAAAGCATCTAATGAAGGGCATCCAGGCCCAGGTAGTTTCACTGGAGAATTAAATGGAATAAATAGACACTTCACTGAAGAGGCTATAACATGTCCCATGAGCACTTGAAAAGTTCAACATCATAAGCCATCAGGAAAAGGTTAATTAAATCACAAGGAGACTAAGTAAAATAAAGCCCTGCAATAACTCAATGCTGGGGAGGATGTGGAGAAACTGTCACTCATACAGGGCTGGTGGTAATGGAGACTGTTACACCCACTGGGGAAAGCAGGTTGGTTGTTTCTTACCAAACTAAACATGCAACTACCACACACCCCAGCATTTGCACTCCTGGGCATTTATCCCAGAGAAATAGAAACTTACATCCCCTCAAACACCTGAGTACAAATATAGAAGCTTTACCTTAACACCTGCAAGCTATCTCTGAAATTCCTTTTTGCGATTAATATATAGAGTTTGTAAGAAACGTCTGTCACATAAAGGTAGGAAGAAAATCAGAACAAAAATGGGTAAAGTATATGAAAATGGAATTTCATAAAGGGAAACCTGAAATGTTAACACTATATGAAGAGATGTTAAATCTCACTTTTGGTCAGAGAAGTAATGAGATGCTCTTTATACCACTCTAAATGTCATGGACTGTGATGGAACCATAAACTAGTACAGGCACCCAGGAGGGCCATCTTTAAGTACACAGAAAAATTAAAATTAAAATTAAATACTTTATATATATATATATATATATATATATATATATATATATATATTTGAATATTCATATATATACTTTTTTCTAAGTCCTGATAGTTGTTCTGATGTCCTATATTAGGATATATACTATATACACATATATTTGCATGTATATATAACCACTAATCTATATCTATCTATCTATCTATCTATCTATCATCTATCTATCTATCTATCTAGAAATCCCATTCCTGGCATATACCTCACAGGACTTGTCTTAAGGTCCATAGTGAGAAATGCAAGGCCGTTCATCACAGCCTTGTTTGTAGAGGTGTGCAGTTAGGTGTTCATCACCTGGGGAAATGGATAAATAAACCCTGGTGGATACATGCATTTGTTAAAAGAAGCATTTCTCTGACTGGGTCCACAGTACTCTAGACATGGACACACAGGGGCAAGGTAAGACATGGTCAGGGAAAGCATTTTCACTGTGCATGGTCCCGTTCTCATCACTCAGGATCTGTGTGCTCAACTAAACCTAA
This sequence comes from Myotis daubentonii, assembly GCF_963259705.1. NCBI lineage: Eukaryota > Metazoa > Chordata > Mammalia > Chiroptera > Vespertilionidae > Myotis > Myotis daubentonii. The sequence continues at coordinate 6,297,653 of NC_081855.1, forward strand.
GAACTACCTCACATGCATGGCACTGAGCTGTGCCTCCTCATATGATCTCATTCAGTGAAAATGATCAGATGCTTGCTCCTGGCCACTTCCCCACAGGAAACAAGCCAAAGAGCGTTAAGAATCACTGTAGGAGAACTTATAGCATAGGTCTCTCATTCTCAAGCTTGAATTGTCATTTTTTGAATAACATTTGCTGCGCTGGGACACATGAGAAAAGCAGGCCTTCTGTGTCAAATTGTAGCCCCTAAGAGTTTAAGAGCATGAACCCAGCTTTCAGGTCAGCATCAGTGGGTGGGCATGGGCTACTGGAAATATTTGCTAGAATAGATAGCAAAGAAACAGCTACAACAAGTTCCAAAACCTTATCTATCTCAAAAACGTGAGTCTTTTTATGATTATTTTTTCACCGACAAAAACATTCTCAGGCAATGTTAACTGCATTGTATATGAACAGCATAGTTAACAAATTTATCTGACATGATAAAATGAGGCAAAGTGTTGTGATAGATTCTAAAAAGAGAAAATGAATCATTGGTATACTTTCTTCTGTTGTCATTTGTCAGTAAAGAGATGACATAGAAATAAAGAAGTATTACTTTAGGTGTATATATAGTCACATGAATATTTTGTAATTTTTTAAGGTGTGAGTATTACAAATACATAGACCAGTGTCTAGAAAAAAAAATACAATCACCGGTATTACTCCTAAATCATAAAATGCTGCCCTTGCATTTGTGTCTTTAAATGGAACATTAGGGTGGCAGTTGGGAGACCGTTGAACTCCTGATTCCATCTCAGTTTTTCCTTCCCCAGAGCTAGGTACTACCATCCACTATGTGCTTGTCCTTCTTAAGTACGTTTTTATAATTTTACTCTAAAGTACTATATCCACAAAACATTTTAGTTTTGATTTTACATTTTTGAAATTTTATATCAATAGTATCAATCAGAATGTATCCTGAAACTTGCTATTTCACTCAAATCATATTTTGAGGTTTATCCACATGGCTACACATACTGCATTCCATTACTTTTATCGCTTTAATAGATACCTACTATGATTACTGTATTCTCCTGTTGAAGGAAATTTAGATTATCTCTAGTGTGTCACCATTATAAACAATGCTGACATGGACTTTCTCGTATCCTCCATTCTGGGCACGTGTATGAAGGTTCTCTAGAGTGTGTTGCTAGCAATGAATTTGTAGGCGGGAGGCCGCGCACACCTCAAGATTTACTAGTGGGTGCAATTTCACTGGCTGGTTCAGCCCCCTCCCAGATGCTGTAGATGTTGGTGGCTAATGGCTCCAAACTGCCCTTTCCCTGGCCAGAGGGGTTAGGTGCTCCCCCTCCACTGCCCTGGGATGTAGGCTCAGCCACAGGCCAGTAACGACTGGCACTGGGTAGACAAGCCTGGCTTCTTACCTCCAATGGGACTCATTCAATGGGTACAATTCCTGTTCCAGTTCCCCTATCAGGACCAGGCTGCATGTAATGTACTGAGCCCACATCTCCCCTCACCTCCCTCCATCTTGTACTTCTGAGGTCACTCCTTCACTGAACTCTGTTCCACTTCCAGGGAGCCTGACCCAAGGTGACTAATATTGCCCAAGTCTCTACACAATGGCTGCAACAATGTCCACAGCTAGGAGAGGCTTGAAGGCTGAAAAAGAGAAAGCTATTCAAAAGTTGAGGTGGGGGAGGGGGAGAGGGCAAAGGCACTGAGATGAGAGAGCTTTGTGAATTCAAACAACTGAAAAAAAGCCAGTGTGGCTGAAGTGTGGGAGCAGAAGAAAGAGAATGATACTGGTGGAAGTTGGAGATGTATGTAGGAGCCAGACAAGTAGAAATTATACGCCGGTTTCCATTGTTTCCCTAATTGTAATAGGAAGTTTTTGAAATGCTTTAAGCAGAAAAGTGATACAGTTCAATTTAGACTTTAAGAAAATTAGTCTGTGTGTAGAGAGAATGGTTTGGAAAAAAGATAAGAGAGTCAGGGATTAGTATATTCATACAGTAATGACAGTGGATCATAAAAATTATAGTGTCAACACAGAAAGTAGGAAACACTATGGAATCTATAGCACAATACTATGTGTGTCTTTAAAACATACAGACATACAAAGACATGAATATATCTGTATCTTCAAGCATACATGCCAATTTTGAAGTAGCTACATATGTGGAGGGAGAAGAAGGAAATGGAGATCAGATGTAAAAAAATATATAATAAAACCAGGAAGATGCCTCACAAGGAATGGAAGTGATGAGGTGTCGTGATTGAGGCATATGATTTAGGGAGCTCTGCACGAAGAAAATGAAATTCAAAACAACAGTAACCACCCACTTCCCTACCCATTGTTTTCCTTCACCTTGTGGAGACCTAAGTCTGCGATGGGGAACAGGTTTTCTGAGAGACCTTCCAAATCATCCAACTTTTACCCACTAAGAGGGTTGAACTGGATGACAGAGATCTTCCTAGTGATTAATGCAGCATCTGAGTCAAGGAACCAGGAGGGTAGAGGAAGCAGACCCTCCCTGGAGCCTCATTAGTGAGGAAACAGATGGGGGCACTGAGGCAGTCTCATGCCTGACCTGGTGGGTGCTCCTGATGCACCGTCTCAGCCTAATTCCCCCTTTTCCTGCAGACTCCTTGGAGCCGGGTCTCATCTCTGGGATCAGAGATAATCCGCGTTAACATGTCTTGTTATTTCCCCTTTGCACAAGTTTATGTCCTGGTCCCAGGAGATCTGGGGACCAAACTTCTACCAGGTCTGATAGTTTTGTGCCTAGGTGCCCAGGGCAAGAGTAGACACTGTACCCCGGTAGAAGTTGGAGATATATGGAGGAGCCAGACAACTAAACCTTATAGGCTAATTTCCATTAAGTATCAACAAATGCTTGTGGATCAAAAGTGATCCCTTGATTCCTTGATTGGGGACAAAGAACTTGAGATTTCCCTCTATATTTTCTTCAAGTGATCAGAGAAGCACATGGCATGCTCTGCAAATGCATTTTTCAGTTGGTGTTCAAGGAGTTTGTTGAGGTAGTGCCTCTGTTTCTCTGTCTAGCCTTGAGAGACAAAATCCCAGTGGAGAATAGAGTGGATGCTGCTCTGAGGTGCTCCAGAGCCACATTCTCAGACCCAGCTCAAGAAGTTCCAACACCCGATGTTACTTACTGAGGAAACTCCTGGTGGGGTGTTAGTTTCTTAGTCATTCGTACTGAGGGAGGAGCTTGGGGGAAACCAAACCTTGCAGGAGGCTTGGCCACATGGTCTACCTTAGGCAGACAGTACTCATGTCTTCTGAGCCCCAAGTCCTGGGCTGGACCCTTGGGACATTGAGAGGAATGAGCGATTCTCACCCAGGAGAAGTCCTGGATCTCAGTCCACTGAGAAACAGAAGTAAAATCACCTCAAATCCCATCACCCAGAGACAATCATATGCAACGCCGTAGCATATTTGCTTCTAGTATTTTCCTGTGTGTGTTGAAATAGTTTCTGACTTGTTATCCTTATCCCATAAGAAATGTCTGGTGCCATAAAAATGCTGCATAATATTTCACCTGTTTAGAGACCATTATGTGCTCGGAAATTTTCTATTTGATGGGTATGTAGACTCTCTTTATTTAAAAAAATGTACAAAATATTATGATGGATATCTTCCTTTATAAAACTAACTAGAGGTCCTGGGCACAAAAATTTGTGCACTCAGGGGGGAGGGGAGGTCCATCAGCCCGGCCTGTGCCCTCTCGCAGTCTGGGACCCCTCAGGAGATAACGACCTGCTGGCTTAGGCCTGCTCCCGGGTGGCAGAGGGCAGGCCCAATCCCTAGGTGCAGCCCCTGGTCGGGCTCAGAGCAGGGCCGATTGGGGAGTTGGGGCGCTGCCCCCTGTCATGCACAGAGCAGGGAGATTGGGAGGTTGTGATGCCGCCCTCAGTCACGCTCAGGGTAGGGCCGATTGGGGGTTGGGGCACCATCCCCTGTCACACTCAAGGCAGGGTCCATGGGGAGGTTGTGGCACCACTCCCTGTCACGCACAGAGCAGGACCAATCAGGGGGTTGGGGCACTGCCCCCTGTCACTCACAGCAGGGCCCATAATGGGGGTTGGGGCTCTATACCTTGTCACGCACAGAGCAGGGCCAATCAGGGGGTTGGGGTGCTGCCCCCTGTCACACACAGAGTACGACCATCAGGGGGTTGGGGCGCCACCCTCTATCACCCACAGAGCAGTGCCGATCAGGGGGTTGGGGCGCTGCCACTCTCACACTCAGGGCAGGGCCCATGGGGAGGTTATGGCTCTACCCCGTCACACACAGAGCTAGGCCCGTGGGGGGGGGGGGTTGGGGCGCCGCACCCTGTCACACACAGAGCCTCAGGGCGATCAGGGGATTGAGGAGCTCCCCCCTATCAGGCACAGAGCAGGGCTGATCAGGGGGTTGGGGCGCCTTCCCATGTCACAAACAGAGCAGGGCTGATAGGGAGGTTGTGGCACGGACCCCTGTCACACACAGAGCTGCAGGGCAATCGGGGGTTGTGGGCGCTGCCCCCTGTCACGCTGATCCCGGTACCGGGAGTCCTCGCAGCTCTGCTGATCCCGGTGCTGGGAGGCATATTACCATTTTACTATATAGGGTAGAGGCCTGGTGGTTTGCCCTGAAGGGTGTCCTGGATCAGGGTGGGGGTCCCCACTGGGGTGCCAGGCCATCCTGGGTGAGGGGATGATGGCTGTTTACAGCTGGTCACACCCCCTTCAGGTTGGGGGTCCCCACTGGGGTGCCTGGCCAGTCTGGGTGAGGGGCAGAGGGCTGTTTTCAGGCTGGGGGTGACTGAAGCTCCCAACTGCTCCTTTTTTTCTTTTTTTTTTTTTTATTCTGGGCCAGCTTTAGCTTTGAGGCTTGGCTCCAGCTCTTAGGCCTCCGCTGCTGAAAGTATGTTTCTGGCCTTTGCTTACAATGTTGCAATCCTGCTGGCTGAAGTCCAGCAGTATTTGTTACATAGTTGCTTAGAGTTGCAGGTCAGAGGCCTGCAGTGCAGGCGGGGAATGTTGGTTTCCTCTGTCACTGAAGCAAGCAAGCCTCATGTTAGTTTCAAGCTGCCTGGCTGCCGGCTGCCATCTTGGCTGACAGTTAATTTGCATATCACCCTGATTAGCCAATGGGAAGGGTAGCGGTCATACACCAATTACCATGTTTCTCTTTTATTAGATAGGATTCCATTTTGAATGATTTATTAGGATCTGTATCCATAGGAGTAGAGTTCTAGAGTCAAATCACATGAGCAATATATTTTTAATAGCTTGTTTTTTACATAATAAAATACCCAATCTTAATAGTGTGATTTTTCTGATAATATACAAACACACACGTATGTAATTAAAATAGGATTCCACAAACTTGTGTTTCTTATTTAAACTTCATCATGGGAATTTTTTTTATATCTGCATTAAGATAACATCACTTTTTTGTAACTGAATAAGTATTCATTATGATGCACAATAATGTATTTTATTCATGTCTGTTGATAGATGTTGTAGTGAATCCAAATTTTTATGATGACAATGTTGTCAAAAATTTACTAGTACTCATATTTTATTTTCATCACATTTGCTTGAAACCCTATAAGTTCAAAGAGTGGAATTGTCTCAAAAAGAATGAACATCTTAATTTTTATAGATGCTCTAAATTAATTATCTAAATTGATTGTGTAGCATACTTCCATGACATCCAAGAAATATAAAATTAAATTTACAAAAACCTGAAGACCAAACATAAGCAGTTTGATATGTGCTTCAGTGTCTAATCCTATCACAGTGATTTATAGCATAAAAGAAGTTTCTGTGTCTCAAGTATGTATAATAATTGTCAGTCTAATTTGATTGCTATCCTTGCTTCTTAGAGAGAGATACCTTTCTCAATATTTGAGGGTGAGCTACAAAAAGTTCCTTTTGCTATTTCCTTAAGGTATTGGGTTAATTTTCAAAAAACATATATATTCCACAAATAAGTGAGATCATGTGATACTTATCTTTCTCTGCTTGGCTTATTTTGCTTAGCATAATGCTCTCCAGGTCCATCCAGGCTGTTGCAAATGGGCGGGCTGGGAGAGGTCAATGGGATAAAGGGGGGGGGGGGACATGTAATACTTTCAACAACAAAGAATTTATAAAAAACTTCTTTATCTTCACCTGATTTATCAGTAATGAGTGCTGAGAAATTAAACATGTTTCACAGATAACATGGGCAGGGCTGCATGAACCTGACAGTTTGCATTAATTTGCCGAATGCAAGTTGAGACTATCTTCAGGGAGGACACTCTGGCAATATGTATAAAAATGAAAAGTGTGGCCCTAACTGGTTTGGCTCAGTGGATAGAGCATCAGCCTGAAGACTGAAAGGTCCCAGGTTCGATCCTGGCCAAGGGCATGTACCTTGGTTGCGGGCACATCCTCAGTAGGAGGTGTGCAGGAGGCAGCTGATCGGTGTTTCTCTCTCATCGATGTTTCTAACTCTCTATCTCTCTCTCTTCCTCTCTGTAAAAAATCAATAAAATGTATATTTTAAAAAAATGAAAAGTGTGCATCCCTTTGAATGTACCTAGAAATACACCCAAAAATGATGTACAAAAACAGTTACTGATTCATTGGCTATAATAGAAAAAAACAAGAAAAATCTAAATATCCATGATCACAATACTGATTAAAAATATATCCGACACAATGATAATGCAATAGCCATTCAAAATGATGACAATATTTACAGAGTATTTTCTCCAGTACATTGAGTGAATAAAAACTACTTAATAAAAAAAACAAAATTAGAAGAACTTTCACCAAAATGTTAACAGAATCTGGGGTGATTTTTACTTCCTTTACATGTTATATTTGAGGATATTAATGAAAATTTAATAAAATCCAAATAGTAGAAATTAAAATAAGTGAATTCAAGTTTACTATGGAAGTTAATGCATGGATATCATATTAAAAAGTAAGATCGGCACATACAGAATAGCAACTGTGGACCAACTTATTAATAAATATGACTATAAAAGCCTAAATAAATCATGACCATAATCTACTTCACTAGTTTATACTGAAGCACAGGTGTCGTTTAATATTAGGAGAGCTTTTAAAAGTGATATGTGCTACCCTTATGTTCACTGCTGCATTATTTACAATAGCCAAGACATGGAAGTAACCTAGGTGTCCATCAACAATGAATGGATAAAGATGATGTGGGGCATATGTACAATGGAATATTACTGGACCATAAAAAAGAAGGAAATCTTACCAATTGCAACAACATGGGTGGAGCTACGTGAGCTAAGTCAGGCAGAGAAAGAAAATTACCATAGAGTTTTATTTATATGTGGACTCTAAAAACAAAAGAGAACAAAACAAAAACAGAATCATAATAAAAGTGACCAAAGGATGGTTACCAGAAGGGAGGGTGTGGAGGATAGGTGGAAAGGGGAAGGAAAATAGAGTCAGTAATATATTGATAAGTTTGCATGGTGACAGATGGTTTTGAGAATTGGTGAGGTGATAAAATTGTCAAATCACTATATCATACACCTGAAACAACATAAGCAATAGATGATTATATAGCAACCATACTTAAATTAAAATAAATTTAAAATAAATTTACAAGATGCTGCAGTTTTTTTCAGAAAATTAAACCTAGGAATGAATATTCTAAAATAAAAAAGGTATCTTTATAAAAGTTAATAAAAAGTGATAGGCAATGAAAAAGCATCTGATCAAAAATACAACAGCCATATCTGACTATTAAAGTACTATTGTGAAATTCAACTAGAAAGACATTTGCTAAATATCTTTCCCTTAAAATCTTTCACTTAAAATCCACTAAAACTACTAATTGCACTTGGAATAAATTTTACAACCTGAACAAGACTCTACAGGCTCTCGACCCCGTTGGCCTGCACAACTTCCTGCCTCACACTCTCCTCTTTACTCCAGCCACCCTGGCCTGTATTTCATTCCTTCACCCCAGTGGGCTCTTTCCCACCTCAGGGCCTTTGCACACACATCCCTCGGTTTGCAAAGCTCTTTGCTCAGGACTTCATAGGACTGACAATTTTACTTCTTTACATCTCATCCAAAAAAGACATCAAAATATGGAAAGTGTTATCTATATAAATCATGGAATTAAATAGAGTCTATTTATATTCTCTCATTTTTTATTTTAGAATTTTCATTCCACCTGCATTTGATTTCAAATGAAGAAAAGGCACAGTAAATTCTTTTCATCTAAAATACCTTTGAATGTTTTTGGTGAGACCTGAAATATTGACCTAGTATGTTCCCCTAAATAAACAGCTGCCCCAGTGCTGTTTATGCCAAAGGACCCATAATGACCCACTCAGTCCCAGGTGTGCTCACTGCTTTTCCTGATGTCGCTGTTCAGCTCCCAGGACCTGCTCACTCCAGCACCAGGCCACACGCTTGAGCATCCTTTCTACTCTACAAAGCAAGTCCCCTTCCTATATTCTTTCCAACCACTTCCTGGCTTATTTTCATATTTACTTTTAGATAAAAATAGAATAGTTCAAGTTTCCCAAAAATCCTGTTATGATTTTGACTTCAAATAAGTAAATTTTATATTAATTCAGGAGAATATGTGCCTCTGCAATATTCTTTCTATCTAGAAATTAGTAAAGCCATCCATTTATGATAAGACGGAGTAATGGAGCATTAGAAGGCCCTGCATAATTCCTGTTAACATCTTAATGCTTTAGATAATTTTTTGATGTTTCACATTGCATTTTCACTTGAATGTCTATATACATTTACATCTATAATAATAAAAGCATAATATGCTAGTTAGACCAGATGCCCTTCCAGACGTCCTTCTGGACAACCTTCTGAATGGTGCCGGGCCTGCGAGGGAAGCCCGGGTCCCAGGTACCAGAGGGAAGCTGGTGCTAGCAGCTGGGGGAAGGAAGGCCTATTCTTTATGAATTTCATGTATTGGGCTTCTAGTATATTTATGATAGCAATGGGCAATATTTACTGAGGGGCCACCACAGGTCCACTCTTTGTGTTAAACATTTTATTACTTAATTTTATTCTTGCAATTCATTTTTCACATGAAAAAGGCAAGTCTTAAAGAGCTCAGCTAACTTGCCTGAGGTTTCAGTGCAAGTGGCAAGCTCAGACATGAATCCCAGGGTCTGACAACACAGTCTTAACCATTGCATTATATGGCCTCTGGGAACACCATTACCTTTGAGTCTATTCAATATAAGTGGCCACCATACTGAGGTTGCTTTTTTAAAATATATACCTTTTATTGACTTCAGAGAGGAAGTAAAGTTAGAAAGAGATGGAAACATCAATGATGAGTGAGAATCGTTGATGGGCTGCCTCCTGCACACCCTCTGTGGGGGATTGAACTCACAACCTGGGCATGGTGCCCTGACCAGGAATGTAACCTTGACTTCCTGGTTCATAGGTTGGCGCTCAAACACTGAGCCATGCTGGCCAGGCTGAAGTCGCTTTTCATTTCTAGTGGCATTTCAGTTATTTATCTTAGGTTTAACAGATAGATCATCTTTTCAGCAAATAATAATATTTTCACTTCATTTTTCCAATATTTTCATCCTCCCCTTTGCCCAAATGACAATAGCCATTTGTTACAATACATACCCTGTTTTAAATATCATTTTAAAATCCATTAAATATCATAATATAGCAATCTTTAAGCAGCTCAGGATTACTGTGAAATGTAGGGTTTGAAATAAGACATTATTCATGCAGTGAGATTAAAAGTAGCTGGAAAGACTAAATTGCAAAAATAGTTTCCAAGTAATATGTGTGTGCCTGTTTTCATTGTCTTACTAATCTAAAGATATTACATAGTTTACTCTAAGTTATATTAATGCTAACATTATACTTCACTTTGCTCCTATGAATGTCATTGTTCAATTGAAGACACTTAGAAAACAAACATTGGTTGGTGCCAATGTTGCAGACAGTTGGGGAAATGGATGGAGGCCAGCAAAGCAGAGTCTCCAATGTTCTTCTCCTGGGAACTCTGAGAGTCCTGCAGACCCGCAGGTCCTGTGTTGCATGTTCCTCTGCATAAACCTGGTCACGGCGTGGGAAATGGGCTCATGATCCTGGTCAGAGGCACTGACTCCTGCCTGCACACTCCCATTTATTCTTTCTGGCCAGTCTCTCCTTCACAGCCACAGGTGGAGAAGCCTTTATACTTCGAGTGGCTGAGGGTATTTGGAGGATGGCTTGGACAATCCGGAATAGGGCGTGATCATGAGCCCTTATGGGGTGAAGAAGGTAAAGAAACCTGACCATGCAAGCTAGCCATCTAACATAACAACTAATACTGATAATAATTCCCATACTCTTATGCTAAATGTTTGTTCTTTATGTATCCAAGATTACAAACTCTCTGTAACAATAACTCACACAGAGCTCTTTGTAAAATCTGCAGACAAAGAAGCTCAAAAGGTACAAATACGGGACTTCCTGTGTGACTTTGCCCAGAGATTTGGAAGAAACACCTCCCTCTGGGCTGCTTGCAGTAAATGACTCCTAATTATTTGGCTCATTAAGGCGCCTTGTATCTCACTCACTGATTTAAGACACAACAGTAGGAGCCAGTGGCCATATAGCCAATGCTAACAAGGAGCTACTAGACAAAATAGTCCTTCTGTGAATGTTCCCCTACTTCCCGTGTGGTTCAGGATTCAGGATCTGGAAGAAGGGCCACACGCAAATAAAAGAGACAAGAAATAATTTGGAAATCTTGGGGGCCAGGTGGGCCAGCCCAATTTAAGGGGAATGACTTCCACTGGTGCCCTGGCCTTGCCAGCCTTTCATTCAATTATGGATACACATCTAGCTCTTAGACAGGTAATTGTGGTAACAAACAGACTAGCTTAAAGGATAGTATTAGAAGGATTTACTCTGAGTCATTTGATCAGGAAATAACTTGAGCCCCAATTGTCTGGACTAGACAATTGGTGCATAATGCTGGCCCTTGCCATGTATTCAAGGTTCACCAGCATTCCGGGATCCTTGTTTGCACTTCTCTGCTAGTGAAGACAATGGGTGGCTTCCTACATCCTCCAAAGTAAAGTCCCATATGGCAGGCAGCTGCACACTGACTAGGTAACAATACACCTTTCCTATGATGTATTCTTGTGAAGGTATGAGGGGAACGAGGCTGTGCTGTGCCCACCTGTGGAGATGTCAGGTTACACAAGAGCAGAGTCCTGATAGGCTCTCCCAACAACACCCCACACACTGCAGCACTGAGATGAAAAGATGGAAACCTCTTGTTCATGGCAATTATTTGTTGGTAGAAGGACTGAGTGTATCTTCTTTTGGTTCCCATTTAAATCCTTATTTAACTAATAAACATCATTTTTTTCTGCCCAGCCCATATGGCTTGTGGTATTGTGTTGACTCATGAACCAAGAGGTCCCCTGTATGATTCCAGGTCAGGGCACACAACCCCAGTTGCTGGCTGGATCCCCTTAGGAGGCATGCAGCCATTCAATGGTTTTCTCTCATGTATGTTTTTACCTCTCTATCCCTCTCCCTTCCTCTGTCTCTAAAGTCAATAAAAACATTTAAAAAACATTATTTTTCCTAAAGCCTTAAAAAACATATATTTTATTACTTAATATATGACAATAAAGGAAAAAATCTGGCTTTCATATTTTCATTCTATGCACAATAGAAACAGGAAAAAGAAAGGTGTCTCAGCGATCCAGGCATTTCCCCATGGTTTCCAGCTCTCATGTCATAATTCTCAAAGTGGTCCATTCCCCACAGTAATGCAAATATTTAATATGGGGTTTTCTTTTTACACATTATCTTCGCCTTTTGGGGACTTTCCCCTCTTAATAAAAATTGTTTTTGTTCTCACCAAATCACAATCAGTCTTCTCATCTAATTCATTACATAGTCAGACAGCAAAGGCCTCATATGCTATGATTTCGTTTCCATGAAAACCCACAGTTGGTAAATCCATGGGGACACTGAGAGATGAGGGACTATCAGAAGCTGAGTGGGGAGGATGAGCGATGACTGGAACCACCTGGATTGGTCTGGAGGAAATATTCTGGAGAGGATGGTAACGTGATGTGGTGGTTGCCAAAAATTGTGAATGTACTTAATGATGTTGAAATGGAAACTGAAGAAAGAATTAAGTTTTGTATAATTTAAATTAATTTTTAATAGTATCTTATTAAATTTTATTCAAAATACATTTCATTTCATTCAATAGTATAAGAAAATCAGTAAAATTCAAAGTATGTATGTAAGATAAACACAAACATTGTAAAAACTGCTATTATTGGTGATGGCAGACAGAGGCTGCTTCCCAGGACCTCGGACAACATGACTTGCAGGGGCTGAGGTCAGTTGCTTACAAAGTGCTGATGGTTCCACATCTGGAAGTTCAGGGAAAGCTGTGCCTGGAGCGTGCTCTGGCTCTGGAGAGGTCACTGGAGTTGGCATTTCCTCTTTAGGTCTTTCTTGATCTTGCTTTGGAGCTGCTTCTGTAGATCCAGGAAGAGAACATGTTACCACCATGACTGCCTTTTGGGCAACTCCCAAGGAAGGAACCTCTCATCTCCATCACTGAAGTCTCAGTTCACGCCCCCACCCCAGGAAGTCCTCCAGACTGCAGGCCATGGGCACTGACCTGAGCGAATGTATGATTCTGCCTAACCCCAGCCCCTGGGAGCTCTTCTCTGTGTGGCCCAAGCTCTATCCCATTCCTACTCACCTACAACACCCAAATCCACATGCATAGCTCTCTTTGACTCCCTCCATTTGTTTCCAGGAGAAGGCCTCAGAACTCTGTCCTCTTGCAGAAATCCCACTACTTGTGTGATCCAGGATTTTGTGAGCTTCTGAAAATCACAGTCCCCATCCTCCCCTCACGGGTCTGATTCTAAACCCACTCACAGTTTTTGCTGGTACAGAGGTCCACCCTCCTCTTCAATACATGGGAAGATGCAGAGGTACCCCAGGAGGCCAGGAGGATGTCACATCAACCAGCCTGTGGACATACCTGCCTGTGCAGCCTAGTGTGACTGAACCTCTGCTGAATAAAAGGAAGCTCTGCAGTGCAGGCTTGGAGTCTGCTCTGTGCACTGGATTATGGTCTGTGCCTAGACATGGGTCTGTGCCTAGACACGGGTCTGTGCGTAGACACGGGTCTGAACCTAGACACGGGTCTGTACCTAGACATGGGTCTGTGCCTAGACATGGGTCTGTACCTAGACACGGGTCTGAAACTAGACACGGGTCTGTGCCTAGACACGGGTCTGTGCCTAGACACGGGTCTGTACCTAGACACGGGTCTGTGCCGAGACATGGGTCTTTGCCTAGACACGGGTCTGTACCGAGACACGGGTCTGTACCAAGTCACGGGTCTGTACCGAGACACGGGTCTGTACCGAGACACGGGTCTGTACCTGGCAGGGCTTCAAATATATTTGCTGAATGAATGAGCCCAAACCAGCCCCATCTCACATAGCTGGGTGACCCTGGAGCCCCACTGCTCACCCCTGGGGTTTCTAATCTGGCTTCACTCAGGACAGAGGTACCTAATAGAATCTCTCATCTCTTTATCAACGGAGAAAATAGCTTAGTACAAGGCCCAGAGGAGAATCACAAATGAGGCAGAGGCTTTGTCAAGAGGGAGAGAAAATGGAGAATTAGCACAGCCATAGCCCCTCCAGCAGACCTCTCCACTGTCCAGGCACCCAGTGTGCTCTTTCTAGGGAGAACCCCTTGGAGTCCCTACAATAACCCTATGAGGCTGGGCCTTAGTCTACCCTGTGTTCAGAAGAACCAACGATCAGAGAGCTGCAGTGACCTGAAGAGTCACAGCAAGCAGGTGACTGAGTGACCACTGTGTTGTGGAGGGACAGGGCTGACCTGGTACATGGTTGGTCCCACACAGGTTGTTAGTAGCAAATGTTCTGTATTAACACAGAATGGTGGGTGGGTATGAAGGTTGGGTCACTGCCCAGGAAGGTGGGCACCAGGGATTTGATCAGATTGTCCAGGCGGGGTGCCTGGGCAGTGTGCATCTTGCAGGTCCTTTCTTTTGTCTGTGAGGGTGAAGTTTATTTGGAACCCCGAGTGAGAGGTGCTGGGGCTACTTGGCTACTGTGGATATTCTCCATCTCCATCTGAGAGCTGGAGTGGAACAGGTCTTCCAGGTTTATCCTGAGCCAGGGCTTCGGGGTACCAAGGATATTGTCATGGGCCACTGTCACTGAGGTTTTCTAGTGAGTCATACAGCATATCCAGGTCCTCCTCCAGATCAGGGACTTGCTCTGAAGACTCCTGCTCCAGGTCCAGGTCTTCCTCCCACACTTGGACCCTGCACAGCTGGCTGGGCACGTCTCAGCAGTGCTTGCTGTCCTGTCTGTTGGACCACTTGTTGCTGGTTCTCCCACCTGCTGCTCCTTCCGGGATGTGCTCCAGCCCCAGCAGCCCACCGGCTTCCCCTGAGATCTGGTGGAGGTGATGAGAGACTTGGTCTTGGTGACACAGGGTGGCAGTATCTCTGTGGACACATCCAGGGCTGAGGTCTCTGTCTCTGGTCAGTGCTAGGGCTGTGCCAGTTTCTCCCTGGGGTGGGTGTGCTGTGGGCCACTGAGCCTGAGACACAGTGCCTTGGTTGCTTGTGGCTCATCTTCTCAGGCACATGGGTTGGACTTGGAGGCTCCTTCTGGCTCTGGCACTGTGGATATTCTCCATCTGCATCTTAGAGCTGGAGTGGAACAGGTCTTCCAGGTATAGCCTGAGCCAGGGCTTCGGGGTACCTAGGACACTGTCATGGGCCACAGTCTTTGAGGTTTTCTAGTGAGTCATACAGCATATCCAGGTCCTCCGCCAGCTCAGGGACATGCTCTGAAGACTCCTACTCCAGGTCCAGGTCTTTCTCCTACACTTGCACCCAGAACAGCTATATCCCATCTTTCTTGTTGGAACATTGTTGCCTGGTCATGAATGGTGATCTTACTACTCTTTTGTGCTGCTTCTCGGCTTCTCCCACATCGCAGTCCTCCTTTTCCAGGTCCTGCCCCCGCTCAGGATCATGGATGGCCTGATGCTCAGGGAAGATTTTTATCTTCCCTCTCAGTGTACTGAACCCTGGATTTGGCTTTGGGGAGGGCCTGCTGAGTGTTATTTTCAGGATCCATGGACTGGCTGGACAGGGAGTAGATGCTGACCTCCGCCATGTAGGCAGATGCCTCCCTGATGGTTGTGTAGAGGCTCAAAACCTGGCCATCCTCGGAGGCTCCCTGCATCACCTCAGCCATGTCTATGTTACCCACTGGGAGCATCTTGTACCCTTGGATGGTCTGTTTTTTAAGGTGTTGCTTCTGCTGCAGCATGATCTGCAGTTTGTTGCCTAGAGGGAGAGGGGGTCCTGCAGGGAGAAGGTCAGCTCCAGGTCAGTCTTCACTAATCCACTGGGGGGCAGCAGAATCTGGTCAGACCTCAGGATGCACTTTGAGTCCTTAATTCTCACAGCTATCACTAAGGAGGTGATCTCCTTTCAAGGGCCTTTAGAACCACCAGCTTGGTTAAGGTGAGGTTTCACAGCCTGGGCATACAGGTGGAGGTGGAGCTGGGGCAATCCACCTCCCAGGGAGCAATAAGTTCATGGGCACCTGTTTGTTGTGGGCAGGGGGGATGCTGTCCAGCTCTGCAGGTGGTGAAAAAGCTGTGGCTGCAGGCCCCATAGAGGTCTCATTTCCAACCTGTGTGGGCACAGAGGGAGCATGTTCCATCAGAGGCAGCTCATAAACTGCCAGATGGGTTGGGGGCTACAGCTCAAACTGAACCCCCAGACACTCAGTGATTGGTGGCAAGAGGTGGGGCAGGAGTGACCACAGGGGGGCACACGCCAACCTGGCTACCTTGCAAACTCAGAGACCTAAAGTAACCATAAAGGATGTTCTGAAATTAAAACTTTTAAACTAAATCAGTTTATGGTGGGTAGTCATGTCCTAGGCCGGCATCTTCCCTGACAAAGGTCAATTGTTACCTTACTTGAGCCTGTCTATTGTCTTTTTGCCTATAGTATAACATATCTTTGGAATGTCAATACAAATTTCCTTAATTAAGACTCCTGAAAGCACATGCCCCACTCTGCTCTCTGCAGAGACCACACATCCCCTCATTGTCACTGAGTCCATTGTTGACTGTTAACTGTCTTACACACACATAAGTGAAAGAAGTATGTGTCTATCATCTTGCTGTTTATCTAATCCCAGAGGTTTCCCCACTTTGCTGTCTCTAGCCTCCCTAAGCTATCACTAATGGATTTCGTGGAATCCATATAGGTCTCCTGTTTGAACTGTAATGTATAAAATAAGGTGCAAAACTGCCATTCTCCAGAGCATTATCTGCTTCTATTGAGATTTTGTTTCCTGGCAATTAGTGACACTTTGGCTCAAATTCACATCAATTCTTCACAGGTTTGAAAATTTCTACATTGACAGGAGAAAATATTCTTGACAGGAAAAGTAGAATTGGAGCTGGGGACTGGTGAGACACATTAGTACCTTAGGTCTTTTCTTAGCAAAGGATGGACAGCACATGCTTGTATTAACAGTATCAGTCCTGGGATTTCTGTCAAAACATCTCATTCGAAGATGAGAACACAGAGGCTTTTCCTGGGGTAGGAGGGTCAGGCCATTAGGACAAGTGGGATGTTCAGGGCAACATGGTTGATATGGCAACAGAAGGGGATGATGTCCAGGTCTCACAGCAGTGAAGAGATGCATCGCTAGCCCTGATAACTGGTCCCATCGTGGTATGTTGTGTAGCCCAGGGAGGCTCCAGCTCCTGACATGGAGGAGCCAAGTGGATGTGGTCCTCGGGGAAGCAAATGGCAAAGCAACAGACTTGGTACCTTGAGCCCCATGTCCTTTTGGGGAAATCATCCCTACTAATCACAATGATGTGTAAGAGTGGGAGAAGGTTTGTAAGGATTGTCAGGCCAACATGGACACTCGGGGATGGGCATTAAAAAGGCAAAGTAAGTAGAAAAATGCAAAAATACTCTTGACTGAGCATAAAGTGAAATGGAACTAAGTCTCTCCTCTGATATTCCTACCACTTTGTGGACAGTGACTTTGCATCCCATCTGACAGGGAATGGACAGTGAGAGTGGGTTGGGAGGAAGAGATGGGGACCCAGATTCCTTTGGAAATTGGAATATGGTAGGGATCTTAGGGGAGTAACAAGGCAGCTTCTGGAACCCAGGGACCCCTTTGACTGCATGGGGTCCTTGAGTCTGGGTCACCTCAGCACCCACACTCATCCTGAGCCCGTGCTGCACACTTGAGGATGTATGGGACACCTGTTTCCCTTGTAGGAACATGGAGTTGAGGACCCCATCTGTCAGCTCCATTTCACTGTCCTGTGCGGAGCTCTGTAAATACAGGTCCCGGTCACCAGAAAAGCCTCTTTTGCTGGTTCTCGGTCCCTGTGACCCTCCACTCCAGACACACACACACACACATACACTCCATGATCCGCTTAGACCCTCAAAGGGGAGGAAAAGGCATGACAGCCTGAGGGCCTAACATTCCCATTGGCACAGATGAGAGATTCCTCTGGAAACCCATCTCCATCTGCCTGCCAGTCCTTGGGTGTGACCATGACAGAAATGCTAGGTTATCCATCATACAGCAGCCTCTTCCTGCACTGGGGGCTATGTTGTGAAGGCACACCTCTATTTTGTAAAACTACTGTTTGGAATTCTCTGCTATTCTTTAGATGGCCTCTTATTCAAAATATAACTTTGCTTTCTAGCCTGCTTTAGCTTGCTTGAATAATGGGGGAGATAAACTTAGCTGTCTGACCTTGTAGGCCAGAGACTAGATACACCCAATGCCATGCCAGGTGCATTTTTAATTGGATAGAACTGTGTAGTTTTCAAGGCCGCCACCAGCAAGCAGACAAAGGGCTGGCTCTTCCATAAAAAGGGAAGTTCTGCTTGTAGCAGTGCTTAGAATTTGGATTCATTTCCCTAAGTCCACCACAGTGAATAAAGTGTAACTCCAAACTCTCAGAGCGTTCTTTGGTTCTTCTCCGGTTTTTCTGTAACAATGTGGGCTGCCAAGGGATGGTGCACAGAGGTGGCCTAGCCAGGATTTGTCTGGCCAAGGCCGCCTGTGTTACCTTAGGCCATATTCTGGAAAATGGCCAGAGAGAACAGGGACGAGGGTTGAATCAAGGTCTCCACCATCTGGAAAAGCTCTCACTGTGGGGTCTCCGGAAGCAAGAGCACCAGTCACTGGGAACAAAGCAAGAGAAGATCTTGCACTGGCAAACGCCTCTTGGCAAGTGAGCTGGCGGTTGGGTTGTTGCTAGAATGTATGTGCCTGTTTATAAGGGTCCCCAGTTCTATTGAGAAGTGACCTCAATTCCAGGGATTGTCTTCCCTGAGTCCCCTCATCTACTAACAGTTCTGCAAATAGACCTGTGGGCTGCTATCTGCAGATCCCTGTTCTCTGGGAAACACCATATCTGTACATAGTTGCCCCCACCACGCCCCTCTTCCCAGCACCCTAGAAGGCCTAATCTCAGCCAAGGTCCCAGAGTTGAGGAGACAGACCTGGGGTCAGGCTCACCCCCTCATTCTTACCTCTTCATAATCCTGCATTAAGTCATAGTACCTGTCAGGGCCTGTATCTCTCCTGCCTGCACAATGGGTTATTGCAACAAGTGCTTCTTAGGGCTATTCAGGCTCATTGGTGGGTAGGAGCTAAAGTAGGAGGAGGACTGTCACATCTAGGTAGTGCCTCCAACCTCTCTTCCCTTCCAGTTGTCACCTTCTCTGTGTCTGCTTTGCTTCTCTTCCCCCACAAGGTCATTACATCTAGACCAGTGGATTGTATCTGCCCGGTCTGCTGTAGCACACCTCAGTTCTGGTCCTGTCCCACTGACAACAGCAGCTCAGAGGGCACCAAGGGGGGCTGGGTTGTGCCATTCAGGTGTGCTCCCCAACTTGGGTGAATGGTTTTTGATGGACAATTAAAGTTCTCTGACACCATGAGGAACTCGTTTAGAATTATGGTGCTGTTCACGTCTTTACGGACTGTTTACCATATGCCAAGCGCTGTGGTAAGAGCTGGATGGAGGTTGATTGAGCAGAATCTTGGCTTGGGACAAGCTTCTGATCTCAAGGAGATAAGACATAGCATGAAGTGCTGGCACTTTAAGGGTAACGAATGTGGTGCGTGTGCTCTGGAGGGATAGTTTATGGTTGTACATTTGGAAGCTACCTGGAGCTCATAGCTGTCAAACTGCACTTTGAAGAGACAAACAGATGTGGTTGGCCAAGAGGTAGGCAGCAGGTCAGTTATGTACAATGTATCATAAGAAGTGCTATTCAGCTGTGCAATCATAGGTTCAAAATTATTAAAGAAGAGGGATAATATTCATGTTAAATGAATGGTGAGTGGGAATATAGGGTGACCCCATGTTAGGAATAACTGTGTTTACATGTAGGTGAAAGATAGCTTGAGGGGGAATGATCCAATCATCTGAAATGTTTCTTGTTTAATCTGAAGGCTTCCATCAATATGCTTTTGATTTATGTACTATTTTTTCAACCAACATATGGCAGGGTGATGTGCACCCATTATCCCCACATTTCCCTGCCCCTACCCTCAAGTCCAGTGCCTGGGACCTTGCCTGGCTTTTCTGTCCTGGAACCCAGGGCCTGACTCAGGAGCTCAATACAGACTCCTTGAAATACCAGACTTGGGACAAAGACTGTGTTTTCCTAGTGTGAAATGACGGGACAATGACTTCTACTAGAAGGTACCCCAAAAGATTGACTCTTACTATTTTATTGTAGTCTGGAGGCAAGCCCATGCAAAGGCTCAGTTTGGTTTCTGCTTCCAATGCTGACAGAACCAGGAGCCCCACAACACGTGTGCCATGTCTCACTCGGCCACTGGAGGGCAGTCATTGCAGCTTATGACAATGACCTTGACCTACTTCCAAATTTGACAAGTTCACTTTCTTCAGAATATGCTTCTTGAACTTGGAGGATTTCTCTGAGGAATATTCACTTGATTATGTTCTTCAACTTAATTTGGAAACTAATGTAAATACTCTCCAAGTTACAAAAATAAGATGATCCTCGCCTGGCAGCTGTTACTTGTGGCACAGACACGTAAAATCACGTATTCCACCTTGTAGGTGCACCTCCATCCCTACCTTTCTCCCTCCCTCCATGTATAAAGGTCTTTGCAGTGTCTCTGACCTCGCATGATGTATTAGAGACATCTGTCTCATGTTGCCCCATATGGATTTTTGGGTAGCAAGTGGTCTACACATAAGCCTGCAGAACAATCTCTGGAACCAGGGACGTTGGAGGAGGTTGACTGGCAGGACATCTCCAGCGAACCAGGCTGGCTGCTTGCACATCTCTGGTTAGAGGAGTGTGATGTAGGAAGGTGTGGCCCCCTACAACTGTGTCTTCTGAGATAGGAGTCCTGAGGGCCAATTTTTTCACTGGTGCAAACCCCAAGGCCTTGCAGGGGCACAGTGGGCATCTTATTATTTATGGAAAGAAAAGGCTGTGTTATTCAAGGGGCTTTACCTCCAGTCTCAGCAACTGCCCCGTCATGTGAAGTCTGTGACAGTCACCATTGTCCTGCCCACCCACACTCAGCTCAGCGCCTACAGAGATAGGAGGCTGCTCTGACTTGGCCACTGTTTACTGTTTACTGTTTACAATGCAGCAGGTGGTAGCACATCTGGAAGTTCAGTGACACCTGTGCCTGGAGCCTGCTCTGGCTCTGGAGAAGGCACCAGAGTTGGTGTTTCCTCTTTACGTGTTCCTTGATCTTACTCTGGAGCTGCTTCTGTAGATCCAAGAAGAGAACATATTATCACCATGACTGACTTGTGTACCTTCCAAAGACTTGTGTACCCCACTTCCTTGCTATCAGAACCTGACAGTCTGTTTACTGTCATCTTCCCTGATTTCCCATTTCATAACCCAGTGGAACTGGGCCTGTGCACTCTGTCACCTTAGCCTTAGATTTGAAGCTGTTCTGAAAAAATGACTTGTCCCATATCTTCAAGGAAAGGGGAAAGAATGAAGACATGTTCAGTGTTCCTGAGTTTCTGTCCTTGGTGGGAGGACAGCCATGAACTACCACAATCAGAGCAACAGAGAAGCACCCTTTCAGGAGAAGGCAGTGGGCCCTGCCCGACCCTAAGCTTCCAAGACACCCGAGAATCGATAAAGTGACTCCTCTCCTCAGATATGGCCCATTTTCTTCCTTTCCTTGCCTACATATGCTGTCAAAACTGCCACTTCTTGGTGAATCTAATTGTGGAATTTGCACGGGGATTGACCCAGGAAGGTGCCGTGAGGGCACCCTCCCTCTGGCCTCCAACATAAGTCACCACCACTCTCAGCAGGGCCTTTTCTCCACAGCTGCCGCTGCTCCCTAGTGCAGACAACATGCCACGTCCCAGGGGTGAGCAGCACAAAGGATTCTGCTGGCCCCAGCCATGCTTTTCCTTCTCAAGTCTGGACCCGCATCTCAGCATCAAGAAACTGCAGTGAGTGAGCAGGAAAGCAAGTATCAACACAGTGCCTCAGGCCTACCTGCTTCAGCCCCAGCACGACCCTGAGAACATAGGGGAACGGGCGTCATGAAACGGGTTCCGTGGAGGGCACTGCAGACACGTGGGCACTTGTCACTGTGAATGAGACACTCTGTTATGCCCAGAGGACTGGATCTCTTGTCCTGTGTCCTGGGCTCCTGAGGTGTGTCCTCTCACTGTGCATCTGTGTGTTTGTTTAAGCCTGTTGTGTGTCCTGTAGAGGGAAGAGAGTCACCCTGTTGGCTGAGCTGAACCTCACAATGGTTTGTTAAAAGCCAGGGGTTGAGATCTGGGGAAACCACTTGGTGATGGGTGCACCAGGTACGAGGAGTAAAGCTAGTCCTGCATTCCAGACAACCTCTGGGTTCCCAGTGAGCAGACAGGACTGAAGAGGAACAGGGAGGAGAGGGCACGGAGGGAGGAGTGGAGTTCATGCTGAGCATCTTGAATGACTGGTCCCTTTATCTGTCATCTAAAGTCATGTCATTACCCTTGGGCCTTTCAAGATCCAAAAGGGTGCTAACAGCTGAGGATTTCAGAAACAAGCAGGATACAAGGGCTATCTGAGCAAACACTGGATCTTCCCACAGATGTGGGTGTCTCCATGGTGCCAGGAGGCCAGTCAGCACTCACCTGTATACACAGGGCCACCACCAGACATGCTTCTCTTGCTCCAGAAGACCCCCTTCTGGAGATCCCATCATCTGGGTGGGTCACTCCCTACCTCCTGCTCACAGTCTCCTACTAACCCTTCAATCAGGTCACATATTTAGGGACAGATTAGGCAACTGTCTCCAAAATCTCCTTCTGTCCCACCTGCAGGAACTCGGGATTCATCCATGAGAATGTTTGTCCAACTCCTACTCTCACCATTTCATTAGCAACTCAGTGCAGAGACCATCACCTCCCTCCACTTTAGGGACATCCTGTCTTGACCATACTCTGCAGCTTGTCATCATTTAGGACATGTCTGAGCTTTTCCCCACCTACATCTCACTCTCTCCTCACTATTGTCCATTCCCTTCCCCTTCTCATTCCACCTGCTCTCCAACGCAGGAAGATCTGCTTCCCTTCTCTCCTCCTGCACCAGGACTGCGGGTCACTGCTAGGGACCATCATGCCAGGGCTCTCAGAGCTGGTGTCTGATTTCCTCTCTGCTCTGCCATCCATGTTCCTGTCCTGGGAACCAACCTCCTGATGATCCCAGTACTTGCAACCCCCACATCCCTTATTGTTTCCTGACTCAATTCAATATTTCTAATTCTTCCCTCTGTCTGAAATGTTTTTCAATGGCTCACCTGCTTAGTTAATATCATGTATCTCCACAGTCTAGAAATGTCAATTGCTCATTAGTAATTCTCTTTGGAAGTGGACACACAATACTTCCCCACAAAGAAATGTCCCCTTGCTGTCTACTTAAGTCCACTTGTACTATGGGAACCACATCAGGTCATTGTTCTCATGTTTCTGTATTCCATTAGAATGTTGTTGAAAACACTTTAGCATTACTGATCTCTAGTACTTAGCAGTTCCAGCACATAGGACTTACTCTAAAACCATGAAGTGATGTAAGAACAAGGTTTGAGCAGCAGTAATTTGTCAGCATCCAGGCCTTGCTGACTTCTTGGGGAAGCTGTCAGCCCCCATGGTCAGTGGTTTCTAGTCCTTGACAAGTCTTCAATGTCCGTGGTGGATGGAGGCCAGTGTCACAGACAGATGTCCACCTGTGGTTAGGCCTCTAATAAGGTAAGGTCCTTTTTAACACTTTGGAGAGAGGCTTTAATGAATGTGTTTCAATAAACAAAAATCTCCTGGTTGTAAGTTTTGATCTTTGACGTCTTTGTCTCTCGGGAGTACTGTGAAATGAATGTCACTAATTTATCAGTCCCGATAACCTTAGTGAGTCATGGATAGTAATGTGGGATGTCTGCTTCTAGTTTTCCTTATATTTTGAAAACAAAAATTTTAAAAGTCAGCAGTATTTTAGACGAGTCATAACAACAATAATCATCTTCACTTCATTTAGTCCCATACCCATTTTTTTGTTTATCCTGATTATTTGCCAGTATTTTCATAAATTCAGTTATTCCTTGGAGTTCTATACTTCTTCATTCAGTTCAAAGATGTGACCTGCTTAGAAACCTTAATTTAGAGTAAGTCAGAGTTATTTTCATGGATTTTTCTAAAGATGTAACATATTTGAAAATGCAGTAGAGTAAAACAATAACTTTCTATGAATGACAAAACAAAGTGGCATGGTTATAGATTTGATTATAATGCAATTGATAAAATAAACTTTGCTTATTTAGTAAGCTTTAACATTTTAAGAGTATAATTTTTGGAAAAGAATAATTACTGTAAAATGAGAGAGCATAATATAAAATATATGTAAGTATATGTATATTTAGATTCAATACATAATTTCAATATAGAAGAACAAATAATATGTAAGATTTTAAAACATTGTCCATGGCTTCTTGTATTGAGCATTAGAAATAATTCATAAACTTCCAATGTTTGCGCCACAAATATCTGGAGTCTCACTGCCAGACGCCCTCACAGGGAACCATCCCTCTTGGCTGGACTGGTGTCGCTGACAAGTGAACTGTAACACCTGAGAGCTTCCTATTTGAACTTTTCTTTGAATCTTGGTGGGTCCCTCATGCAGCCGGTTGAAATCTTTAGAACATCCATTTTAATGAAAGCATATGTCCACAAATAGATTAGTCATTTTTATTTTTTTTTTATTTAGCGAAGCATCCCATGTAATTTCAAACATATAAAATAGGCCTAATTTAGTTTAAAAACATTCCTTCAATAAGGATACAGAACAAATCCTTGAAGTCTTCAAGGGCACATTGGAATTAACTCAAAGTCATTCTTTTGTCTAAATTACAGTGGTTCTCAACCTTCTGGCCCTTTAAATACAGTTCCTCATGTTGTGACCCAACCATAAAATTATTTTCGTTGCTACTTTATAACTGTAATATTGCTACTGTTATGAATCGTAATGTAAATATCTGATATGCAGGATGGTGTTAGGTGACCCTTGTGGAAGGGTCGTTCAACCGCCAAAGTGGTTGCGACCCACAGGTTGAGAACCGCTGGTTTAAAAAGTCTCTTAAACTGGAAACTTTGTGAAGGTTGCAAATATACATACACAAAAGCTTACAGCCTGGACTTTTTGTAAATCGAAGGAAAGCAAACACAGACTTATGGTAATAACTCTAAAAGACATTAACACACTTAGAAACAGTTTTAATATTAAATATTTTGTCCAGACTACAGAATTCGCCTTAATTTACATAAGTATTTAATCTTTTTAGGCCAATAGAAGACTATCTACTAGTAATGCCATCTGGAGGCTGAAAATTCACCACATATACACATAGATGAACACATCACATACACACCATACACATAATTTGAATTACTAATTTTCACAGAGAAAATGCAAGAATTTTTTTTTATAAAGTTAAAACTTTCACAAAATTTTATAGCCTGTGTACCCCCTTTTACAAACCTTTTCTCAACTTTCACAAACCTTCTTACCCATTCAGAAATAACTCTCCTTACAGAAACTTACATTTGTCCTTTTCCTTCAAATATGACTCTCCCTACCTCAAGCCTTTCATTATCACAACTATGTAATTTCTCCAACTTACCTGGAACTTTTAACTCTTAGGAGCCTTAATTTCCCCAATGATAAGCACAAAAGGGAACAACCAGCATGCCTTAGATTGACGTCAATGAACATATTTTAATCACACTCTCACTTCCAAGAAACACATCTTCAACCAAACACAAGTCATTATACCAACAGCTGCAAATCCATTTTATAAACCTTCTGTATTAAAAAACCCCAAAGCAGGTTAACTTGCCTTGCAAAAAATGTTTCAGTATTTCATGTTATTTCAAAATATCTAGTTATTCAATAACTTTCATTAAAATTTACTAAGTTAGAAAGAAATAGTTGAAATAAGCTAAAGTGATTTGTGTAGGTCGGGGAGGCATTTTTTTTCTAGTGGGATAAGACATACCTTCCAGAGATTTGTAGTTTTATTTTAAAAAATGAACTCAGGTCTTTTCACTTCAAAGGTTCTGGGACTTTGGTTGCATGAAGCCAATCCTATATAATAAAAGGGTAATATGCAAATCGACCTAATGGCAGAACAGTCACTATGATGCACACTGAACACGAGGGGGTAGACACTCAACACAGGAGCTGCCCCCTTTTGGTCAGTGCACTGGGGGTGGGGGCCTAGGGGGAGGTGAGGAGCGGGCCTAAGCCGTGAGTTGGACAGCCCCTGAGGCCTCCCAGACTGCTAAAGGGGGCAGGCCTGTCTAAGGGACCCCACCCCCACCCCCAGTGCATGAATGTCCTACACTGGGCCTCTAGTTATCTATAAGTTTCTGAAATGAATTAGGGGGGTGGTTTGGGGAAGGTAAAAGGATTTGGTGGGCTTTGAATTGCTTCTGCAGCCAAACCTCTGGCCCCTTGAAAACTTAATTCATAAAACAAGGATAGTCATTTTCAATACCCCAGGGACTGGGTTGCCACCCAAATGTTGGCAAAGGACTGACCAATTCATTTGTCCATTTTTGGAATGTTTCTTTCAATTTGGGAACATTTTTCTAGCTTCCAGAAAGCACACACCTCTGAGAGGTATAAAGGCTTTCAGGTATAGGAAACCTCTGTCCATCTCCCTTGGGAATGAAATACAGGTTCTAGCTGCATGATAGTCTTAAAACTAATGGTGCCAAACCTCTCTATTACCCACTCTATACTGGGACCAGGTAGGTGGTGTAACAAAAGAAGATTGGCTTCTTTCTTGAGTTTCTCAGGGTCAAGTTTCTCCCACTTGGTGAATATGTACTCCATAAGAGGACTCTCAAGTCACTGTGGGCTGGTTCCGCATCTATAGAGAGACCTATGAGCAAGCCCAGTGTTAGAGACATGTGTGCATGTCTCTGAGCTGTCTGGAGACATTCTGAGTAGGGTGGGTACCCTGTTAAGCCATCTCTCAGGCTCTCGTGGAAGATACTAATAAAGAAAAGATGATTACCAAACCTTTGCTCAGTCTCAAGGTTAGTTTCCTCATGGAAGGTTCCTTTAAAATCATTACTTTCCATTTTGGTTCAGTATCTGGTTCATTTATTCTAAATGTATAACTATTCTGTGGAAAGATATGTAGGCATCACTGATTTCATATAAAAGAAAAAAAAAACCTCACCTATCAGGTGAATTGGGAAAGATTTGATTAGCAAACTATATATATATATATATATATATATATATATATATATATATATATATATATATATATATATATCCATAACAACCCCTAGTTGAAAGGAAACAGGTTTTGATTAAAAAGCAGACATTTTTTTACAGAAGGTTTAGTCCGATGGAGAAAGCAATTAGTGGGTGCGGTTAAGAACAATAAGATAGCGCCAGTATCTACAGGAGTCTTAGAGCTTCCCTTTTTATGATAATTTCAAGTTCTCCCAATCTAACAGTGAGAAGGGGAAACACTCTTGGAGCAACCCTATGCTTCTTATGTTTGTTTACTTTTTCTACATCCTATTTCAGTTTCCTCTATCCCTAGAGTGGGCAGACTTCTCTATAGGAGTTTTCTTACAACCATATTTAGTAATTCTCTTGCTTTTGCTCCCAGAAACCAGGAGTATATTAATTGCGATAGGTTAGAATAGCCAGGATTACACGTTCTAACAGTGACATTTCTCTGGGAGCCAATCAGGGCCATAGAGAAAATGGAGAACAATTGCTGGTTCCGCTCTGGCTGAGAGCAGCTTTTCTCCAAAGGGAGCTGGTAGAACTCCTATTCTCATTTCCCTTAAGTCAGTAGGGAGGGGCAGTGGAGGAGACAGAAGGGGAAGGAAGAAGGGAAGGGAAAGAACACATCTGGACAAGGAAGCTCAGAGAGCAAAAGATGTAGTGGACTTGCTATAGAAGGGGGAGAATGGGTTGTTAGCATTTATTCGCTTCAGGAGAGGTCAGAGATGGTCTCTAAAATTTCTCATTAATTTATTTTTTAAAAGAATTTTCCATGCTTCTCCTGAGAAGCTTCTAATTTCCAAATCAAGATATGCTTCCTATTCAGTCATTTTCATTTTGGGGCCAGCATATTTCTAGTTTTCTTTTTTTTCCTGCAAAAAATTTATTTATCTTGGCCATTTTTCAGTTGATATTTTCAAGTTAAATCTGCCCATTTCTGTAAAGCACTTGCAAGAAAAGGCTTCCTATCAGGGGCTAATGAGGGCTGGAGTCTGGGAGGTCCTAGCCCTGGGGGCACAACTTCCCATGTTAATTACAGGTGTGTTTGTTTTTATTGTTATTGTTGTTATTTTATATTTGCAGAATCTGAGCAAGTTTTCCAGGGATGTTATGGAGTGGGTCGAAGTGTGCTGCTCTGGGTTGAGCTCCATTATGCTCACACCCCTCTTTTGTGCCTCGGCTTCTCTCCCAGTTATCTAAAGTGACCTGAAGGCCTCTAGCCAGTTTGGCTCCATGAGTAGAATGCAGGCCCTGAGAGGTCCTGGGTTTGATTCAAGGTGAAGGGCATGTACCTCGGTTGCAGCTAGATCCCTGGCCCTTACTGGAGCACCTAGGGGAGGCAACCAATCGATGTCTCTCTCATTCTCT
Source organism: Myotis daubentonii (assembly GCF_963259705.1). Classification (NCBI taxonomy): domain Eukaryota; kingdom Metazoa; phylum Chordata; class Mammalia; order Chiroptera; family Vespertilionidae; genus Myotis; species Myotis daubentonii. The sequence goes on from NC_081855.1 coordinate 6,325,987, forward strand.
CTCTCTGTATCTCCCCCTCCCTTCCTCTCTCTCTAAACCCATGGGGAAAATATACTCGAGTGAGGATAAATAAATAAATAAAAACAAAAACCTCAGAAAGGGCTGGGAATGCTGGTGGACCTAACCTTATGGGCTCTCCCCGGAGGAGCCAGTCAGGTGAATTAGAGTTGAGTTGGAATTTCTCTATGGGGCTCCTGCTTGGCGTGAGGAATGACCTCTGACACCTCCACAAAGATTCTTAGTTGCTTAAGAACAGGCAAGATTCAGGTCAGAAGGAGGATGTGAGCCTTCGGAGCTGAGTAAGGTCAGCTCTCACTTATACAGTGAAGGTTTTTTGCTCAGACTCTCAGAAAGCAAATCCAAATGAAAACCCAGAGTCAAAAACCAGCCACCCATGTTTCCTCTGGTCTCTCCTTAGCCTTGATTCTGTCAACACTTAACCTTAGTTCCACCTTGTGGATTTAAAAATACAGCTTAACTAAAGTCGAACTCACTATCACAAGCAAAGGAAGGTTCTGGATTCAAGAGACAACTTAGCCAAATGCACCTGACAGGCAGGGAACTGGTGGCCCAACGGGCCCTTTGCTGGATCCCAGCACCGTGTCTGGGTCTGCAGGGCGGTCCTGTGTGACCTTTGGAATCCTGCCACAGTAAGCCAAGTAAATAGCAATGTAAGCAGCATTCAACCCTGTGCAGAATTCTTGTGAGTTTATTGGAGCCCAACTGTCAACAGTGGCCGGAAAACAAAATCTCACTGTATTGAGGTAGTGCTCCAAGAATGGCAGGATTGCACCTGCTTTTACACATACAATCAAAAGTGAAGATGTATGTGGGTCACATGAAATCCATTGCTTAGGGAGGCAGGAGAAAGCAAAGCAGGGAAATCTCTGGGATTAGATAAAAAGTAAAACGAGAGACACATACCTCTCTCATACAGGAGCACACAGGATAGTGAGCAATGAACTCAATAGCAATGAGCAGCTTTGTGGTCTCTGCAGAGCACATAGCAGTGCCTGTGCTCCTAGGTGACGAGAAAAAGGAAAATTCCTTTAACATTCCAAAGGTATGTTATCACAGATGCCAAAAGACAACAGACAGGCCCAGTTAAGGTAAAGATTGACCATTCTCAGGGAAGACACTGGCCTCGCATATGACTACACACCATAAACTGCGTTTAGATAACAAGTTTTAATTTCAGGCTAACTGTGAGGTTAATTTAGGTCTCTGAGTTTGAAAGGCCACCATGCAGGCCTTACCTGTGCGAGTCACAGATGAGTGTGTGACTATTTGTCATTTACTCTCTCCTTCGATCACCTGTGCCCCACCTCTTGCCACCAATCATGTCCCTCCTCTGTCCCACCACAGGGGGAGGAACCATCAAGTACCTGTACGCTGGAAGCAGCTGCAGCTTCCTCGCCACCTGCGGGCCTGGCCCTCTCGCCCACTGTGCTCAACACACCAGTGCCCATGACTTTCTTGTCTACCTGGGAGGTAGACTGCTCCAGACCTGGCTGCGTGCCCAGATTGTGCAGCTTCACGTTAAAGAAGCTGGTGGTCTTGAAGGGGCTGGAGAAGGAGCTCGTCTCCTTGGTGATAGCAGTGCAGATGCAGGGCGCCAACGGCATCTTGAGATCCCATGATATTGTGCTGCCCAGCAGCGGACCAGTGGAGACTGACCTGGCGCTGACCTTCTCCCTGGAGTACCCCCACTTCCTCAAGAGAAAAGGCAACAAGCTGCAGATCATGCTGCAGCAGAGGAAGTGCAATCACAACCGGACCATCCTGGGCTACAGGACACTGGCCACAGGGGCCATCCACATGGCGGAGCTGATGCAGCGACCACCTGAGGGTGGCCAGGTGCTGAGCCTCAGCAGCAGGATCCAGGGGTCCTCCATCACGGTGGCTGAGATCTGGATCTCCTCCCTCTCCAGTCAGCCCATCGGCGACGAGGATGGCAGCATGCAGGCCAGCCCCAAGGCCAAGTCCATGGATAGCCACATGGAGGGGACATCTGAAAGCTTCACTGAGCTGGACGCCAGCTACAATCTCACACACAGGCAGGACCTGGAAGAAGCTGACTTTGACCTGGGGCAGCCCAAGAAGCAGCAGCAATGCAGGCAACAAAACTTGAAGCAGAAAGTCATGGCACTGCTTCCCAGGTCCCACATGTCAGAAGAGGTCCTGGACTCGGATCAGGACCCTAAGGAGCATGTCCCTGAGGTGGAGGAGGACCTGGACCTTCTCTATGACACCCTTCAGCATCCCAGCGACAGTGGCCCAGACATGGAGGACGATAGCAGCATCCTCAGCAACACCAAGCCCAAGACCAGACAATACTTTGAAGGCCTGGCACACTCCAGCTGGCAGACGGAGACGAGGAGCTTACACAGTGCCCGGAGCCAGAAGGAGCCTCCTCAGCTGGCCGGCATGCCCGGGAAGACCCAGGGCCCGGGTGGCAAGCTGTTCAGTGGCAGTGCCTCTGACTCGATGGCCTACAGCACCCCACCCACCAAGGTGGTCAAGAGCTGGATCTTCTCCCAATCGAGCCAGACCATCAAACACCTGGACAAAGCCATGCCGGCCAGCACCGAGGTGGAGGCCACGCATAACTTCTGTGAGGGAGAGTCTGAGATCGTCTGCTCTGAGCTGGAGGTCAGCTACAATGCGGCCTACAGGCATGACCTGGACGAGGATGACTTGGACCTGGAGAAACCGATAGGAAGGAGGAGGTCCACCATCAAGCAACAGCACTACCAGCAGAGAGTCGCAGAGTGGCTGCACAGGTACCAAATGACGCTGGAGGTCCTGGACTCAGAGCAGGAGTCTGAGGAGGAAGTCCCCGATGTGGACAAGGACCTGGCCTTTCTGTTTCAGAGCGTGGTGTGCCCCATGGACAGTGGCTCAGACATGGAGGATGATGACCGTCTCCCAACCCCTCCCATGCCTGAGCTCATGTCATATTCTGAAAGCCTGTCCAGCCCAGATATGGAGGAGGATGACAGAGTCCTCAGGACCCACCAGCCCAAATTATACTGTGAAAGCCTTTCAAGCGACAGTGGCTCCGACTGGGTGGCTCACAGCATGCCCAAACCTGGGGAGCAGCCGGCACAGCCTGGGGACAGCCCGGAGGCAGGGACCTCTGCCCAGGACATGCTCACTAAGAGGCGCACCACCAAGACCGAGTCTCTGGTCATCCCTTCTACCAGCTCCAAGGGGAAGCAGCCCGCCCGCCGGGGCTGGAGCAGGTCCCTGAATGAGTCGGCCAACAGCCTGATCAAGGAGCGCTGTGCAGACCCACAGAGCCAACTGCAGGTTCCCAGTCAGACTGTGTTCGACCAACTGAACGACAGCCTCATGTCCAACGACTATCTACCCAAGAACATCATCCTCATCAACACCTCCGACAGGCAGGGGCAGTCCCTGTCGGACGTCCTGCAGCAGCACACGCTGCCCGCCGTGTGTACCGCCTCCATGGTGGATGTCCAGGAGGCCTTCAGCTCCATCATCTCCTGGATACAAAGATACCGCAACTGCAAGACCGAGGCCACCATGCCAGTGAAGATCGCGGTGGCGGGGGATCAGCACTACTTCAGCACCGTGCTGCGGGTCTTTGTGGAGCAGCTGTCCCACAAGGCCCCGGACTGGCTAGACTACATGTGCTTCCTGGTCATGGCTAGACTACATGTGCTTCCTGGTCATCCCGCTGGGTTCCCACCCCTTGGCCAGGTACCTGGGCTCCGTGGATTGCCGCTACTACAAACTCTTACGGGACTTGGCCTGGTGGGAACTGTTCTGAACTGTTCTACCACCTGGAGGCCCAGGATGCTGTGCAGAACATTGTGTTGAAAATCAGAGAGTACCTCACAGGGGCCAACTGTGTCCTCCAGCTGCCCATCGCAGAGGCCATGCTCATCTCTAAGCCGAAGAGCCTGGACGAGCTATTCTTGCAGAAGTTCATTCCCTTTGTGGGGGCAGTGAAAGTTGGAAGAGTGGAGCCAATTCCAGCCACGTCAGGAGACTCAGCTGAAGCCGTCCCCTCATGCTCCAATGTGCTTCTGTCCACCGCCAGGGAGGCCACACACAAGCTAATTTCCTTGTGGTCAGTGAGTGGGGGCCTGTCCTCCCCCGGCCAGAATGTGGGTGCTGAGCTGATGGAGCTGCAGGTGGATTACTGGACGGCAGCCCAGCCCACAAACAGGAAGAGGAGCGGGGAGAAGGAAGACCTGCCTGCCACCAAAAACACACTCCGGGGCACCTTCCAGTCTCTCCAGGTCAGCAGGCTGCCCAGCAGCGGCGAGGCTGCAGCCACGCCCACAATGGCCATGACTGTGATCACCAAGGAGAAGCAAAAGAAGGTGATGTTTTTGTCGCAGAAGGACAAGGGCACGGACTTGGAGCCCAACAGCCAGTGCATCCAGGGCATCGGCCGCTTGGTCTGCTCAGCCAAGAACCAGGAGCACAGGCAGCGGGTCCTCATTGACGGCGTGGAGTGGAACGACGTGACGTTCTTCCAGCTGGCAGCCCGATGGTCCTCCCACGTCAAACACTTCCCAGTCTGCATCTTCGAACACAACAATTCCACCTTCTAGCCCCGCCCCTCCCCCTGCCCTTCACTCTGCCTGGGCCAAGCCCAGGAGGACCCAGCTGCTTTCTGTGAACAGTTCAGTTTACTATAGGCACAGACCCTGGAAACACAGAGAAACTGTTTTGAGTTTGAATGCGCTCACAGCCTGGAACCTAAGGGGGTTGCCCTCGCTCAGACCCCCAAATGCTCTGTTTAATAACCAGAAAGCTCCGGCAGGTGGGAGTCAGGAGATCATAGTTGAGATGGAGCATCATGGAAGGTGGGTTTTGGCCTCAGAACCCCCAGCACTGTCAGTGAGAAGGGTTCTGGCCTTGGAGACCTGCCCTTCCTGGAAACCTGGGCTCAGTTTAACCCTGGGAGCCGGCACCAGCTTGTGCCCAGACTCAGAGCTGTGCGGCCAGAGGCAAAGGGCTGGCCTCCCATTGGGGCATCCGGAGCACAACATGGAGGCCAGCCAGCCCAGCCTTGGACCCCAGCTGCCAACCAACCAAGTGGCCCCAGCACCATCCACTTATAGTTCCCAATGAACTCCGGTCTCACAGGGCGACATAACAAAAAAGAGCTGTACGGTGCAGATCACACAGGCACACGGGGTGGAAACACCGGTGCCCTCCTTGCTGAGCAGCGACCCACCTAGGTCCCTACCTCTTCAGGTTATCACAGAACATTTGATGCCACCCAACAGCTGTACCAACTATTTACAAGGTGAGCAACCTGCCCCTCCACAGCACAGTGGTCATTTGGCCCCTTGCTGGCTGTGAACTCTCAGATCACTGCATCCCTCTCAGTGTTTGTTTCTAAGAACATGAGGTGAATCAAGGAGCAACCTCATAAAGTTTTTGTAGGGACCCTGTAGTGTGCTCCCCTAAAGCTTTCTCTGGGTGCCCAGATAGGGGATAGGTCTGCAGCAGCGGTGTGGTTGTGCTAATTGGTCCTTTTTCTTACTCATATGTGATGCTTTCGGGGCCCAGGGCTAAGCTCTTTTCTCATGTCATAAAGAGACTGGAGATTCTGTTATGGGTCCCTGTCCTGGCTGAAGCCAGAGCAGAAACCCCAGGGCTGAGCAGTGGGGCCCAGGGTCACCCAACTATCTGTGATGGGGCTGGTTTGGGGTCATTCACTCAGCAAATATATCAGAGTCTTCCAGGTACAGACACGTCTCTAGGCACTGACCATAATCCAGTGCACAGAGCAAACCCCTAGCCTGTACTGCAGAGCTTCCCTCTAGTCGGGAGCGATTCAGTCACACTAGGCTGCACAGGCTCGGAGTGTCCACAAGACAGCCGATGTGACGTCCTCCGGCCTCCCCTCCCTATGGCTGCATCTTCCCGTATTGTGAAGAGGAAGGTGAACCTCTGTTCCAGCAGAAAACGTGAGTCGGTTTTGGATCAGAGCCATCAGCGGAGTATGGGGACTGTGAATTCAAGGTTCTGGCAGAACCCTGTATCCCACACATGGTGGGATTTCTGCAAGAGGGCAGAGGTCTGAGGGCTCCTCCTAGAAAAAGGACAAGAGTCAGAGAGCTGTGCATGTGGATTCGGGTGGTGTGGGAGAGGAGTGGGAGCTCAGTGGTGAGTCAGCCTCTCAGAAAATTCATAGTCTTCCAATCCTAATCCAAGTCTGCCTGCACCCCTAATCAGGGATCATGCTCATTAATTTGGTAGGACCTCCTTAGGGCCAGCTTGGCAAGTGTACCCAGCCCTGAGGGAGTTGAGTTTCAGTGGGAGGTGAAGAACCCCACAGGGAGGCTAGTGAATTAGGCAGCATGTAGGCGCAGGATCCAAAGTTTGGGTGATAGGAAGGCCCTGGGATGTCAAGGATGGAGACAGAGTTCATTTGTTCGCTCATTGCTCAGCTATTTCTGGAGCACCTACTATGTGCTAATGAGTGACATGAAAAGAGTGGACACCAACCCTCCCTGTCCTGATGGAGTTGACATTTCGGTGGGAAGGTATCAGAGGGGTCAGGAACACTGAGAGAGCATGTCAGATTCCCCTGAAGAAGGGGACAGGTGGTTCCCTCATTGATCCAGACTCTCAGTTATGAGGGCTTTCTGCTAGACACTCTTGGGAGACCAGGCACATATCTGCCAGGACTGCCAGGTTGAAGGTGGACAAGGAGTAGGTCTGGATTCTGGACGGGCAGGAACAGCAGGCACAGGACCCCAGACTCTCTGAGTGGTGCTCTGGGAGGGCCGTGTGGAAGGAAAGGCCAGGCCTCAGACTCTGCTTTCAACTTATCTCTCTCCCCAGGGCCATCTCCTGCATCCTGGGCATCAGGCTGGACCAGCACCGCCAGAATTTCCCAGCCTGATGATGTTGTTGGCTTCCATACAGCTCAACTTTAGAGACAGGAGGAGGAGGAGGCCTTTGGGGGGTGGTGTGGGGGAGTGTGCCTTTGGAAGGCACACAAAAGGCAGTGAGGGTGGTAACATGTCCTCTTCTTGCATCTACAGAACCAGCTCCAGAGCAACATGAGGAAAACCTTCAAGAGGCAACACCACCCTAGTGGCTTCTCCAGAGCTAGAGCCGGATCCAGGCCCAGCTTTCACTGAACTTCAAGAGGCAGAAGAACCACCTGCAGCATTGGAGCAACTCACCCCAGTTCCTGCGTTGCCTTCGTTGTCAGATCCCGGGCCACAGTGCGTGTCAGCGGTCATGGCAGAGACGGCGCCCCCTACCCCCATTTAGATGCAGTGTTAGAAGCTTTCTGTTCATGTTACCTATACTTATACTTTTACTATATTTTTATGATATTTAATAACATACAGTGTACTGTAGAGAACATTTACTGAAATACTCCCAAATATTACCTTAATTAAGACTCTATAAAATTTAACCCTATAAACCCTCAAAGCTTTGAGCAAGTCTGTTTTTCTGGACACTGACCACCCAGGGAGCACTGTCCTCACCTTCTCCACCTGCCCTTCCTGGAGCCAGGACTCTGCTTCCCAGGGAGCTGGCTCCACCCTGTGCCCAGACTCAGAGCTGGGTAGCCAGAGGCCAAGGGCTGGCCTCCCATTGGGGGCATCCTATGCCCATTATGGAGGCCTGTCAACCCAGCCTTAAGCCTCAGCTGTCAGCCAGCCAAGTGGCCCCAGCACCACTCACTCTGGATTCCAAATATTCTTGACCCTCAGAAGGCAAATATATATACATATATCTGTATATACAAACACCCAGGAACATGGATTAGATAAACTGGTCAAATCCTTGGTGAGTAGCTTCCTGGGCAGCGTCCCCACCTTGATCCCACCCACCCTTCTGTGTTAATACAGAACATGTGCTACTAAACAACGTGTGTGGGACCCACCATGTACCAGGTGAGCCCTGCCCCTCCACAGAACCGTGGTCACTCAGCTACCTGCTGCTGTGAGTCTTCAGGTCACTGCACCTCTCTGAGTATTTGCTTCTCTGAACATGGGGAGAGCCTAGGCCCAGCCTCATAGGGTTATTGGGGCGGGGGTCCCCCTTTGAAAAGGCCTGCTGGGAACCTGGACTCTGGAGAGGTGTGCTGGAGGGGCTGTGGTTGTTCCTATTGGCCATTTTCTCTTCTCCTTAACCAAGCTTCTGCCTTATTTGTGATTCTCAGGCCTTAGGCTAAGCTGTTTTGTCCTTTGATAAAGACATTGGAGATTCCATTAGGCATCCCTGTCCTGGGTGAAGCCATATTAGAAATCCCAGGGGTGAGCAGGGGGACCCCAGGCTCACCCAGGCTTCTGAGATGGGGGTGGTTTGGGCTCATTCATTCAGCTAATGCACTGCCCCCAAGACCGCACTCCAGCGCTTCCTTCTAGTCAGGAGTGATTCAGTCACACTGGGCTGCACAGGCAGGTAGCATCCACAGGACAGTCGCTGTGACTTCTTCTTCAAAGTATTGCTGATCTACACGTACTGTGTAGCAGAAAGTGGATCTCTAGACCAGCAGAAAAAGTGAATGTGCTTTGGATCAGATCCTTAAGGGGAGTATGGGGACTGTGACTTGGAGAAGGTGGCCACACTCTGGATCCCACATATGGTGGGATTTCTGCAAGAGCGCAGTGGTCTGAGGGCTTCTGCTAGAAAAAAGGGCAGGAGTCAGAGAGCTCTGCATGTGGATTGGGTGGTGTGGGTGAGGGGGAGGGGATGTGGCTGCCCACACAGAGAAGACCTCCCAGAGGCTGGGCTTAGGCAGGAGCACAGAGCCGCTCAGGTCAGTGCCCAGGGCCTGCAGTCTGGAGGATGTCCTGGGGTGGGGGCTTGAACTGGGACTTCAGTGATGGAGATGGGAGGTTCCTTCCTTGGAAGGCACACAAAGGCAGTTATGGTGGTAACATGTTCTCCTCTTGGATCCACAGAAGCAGCTCCAGAGCAAGATCCAGAAACACTTGAAGAGGAAAGGCCAATCTGGTCCCCTCTCCTGAGCCAGAGCAGGCTCCAGGCACAGCCGTCACTGAACTTCCAGATGTGGACCCACCTGCAGCTTGTGAGCCACTCACCTCAGCTCCTTCGAAACCTCTGGTCCTGATCCTGGGCCACAGCGAGTGTCCGCTGCCACGACAGAGAGGGCTCCCTCCCCTCCTTTATATGAAGTTTTAAAATATTTGTGTTTATCATATTCATGTTTATAACTTTACTGTATTTTTCTCATACTATTCAGTAAACTAGAGTCTATTTTTTTAAAAAAATATAATGAAATACTCTTAAGTACAAACTTAATTTAAATTCTATAAAATTTAACTCTACAATCCTTCAGAGCCTTGAGCAAGTCTGTTTCTTCTACGCCTGCGTCGTGTTACTATGAGTCATAGGTTGGGAAGAATTAGTCTCTCAGGAGCCATCTGCTCTAAGGATGTGACGTTCTTGAGGGCCAGGACAATGGGACTTTGGGGGAAATTGACTGGCGAGCTTTGGAGCAAGGACCCTTTATGTCAGGGCTGCCCCTGGGAACCCACATTTCATTTAACTTCATCTGCCACCAGTACATGGACAAAGCACGGCCTTAGGCGCCCCCTGGAGTCCACGTTGCAGAATGCTGCAGGGTTTAACCAGCAGCAGGCAGTTCCTGAACCCTGACTGCCACCTGCACCTGGACAGAAACTCCACCTGCTCCAAGCGCGCTGAGCAGCATTCTGAGCATCTCCTCTGTTGGCCCACAGCACTGAAGAGGGGACAGGGAATGTCCCAGGGCCCGAGGTACACACTCATCTCCTCCACAGGCACCGCTTCCAAATCTCAGGGGTCAGAGCCTCTCTCTGCCCTCAGACCCTAGGCTCTGGATCAGCTGGGCTTTTTCCTGAGGCTCTTCTGTCTCACCAGAGCCCAGCAGCCATTCTTTCTCACGCCCCAAGGCTGAACAAGGTTGTAGAGGCAGCCTGGCTTCTCCTTTTACATCAATCCTCTTCGGTGCTCTGAAAACCCCTGGTGAGGATGAACTACAGCCTTGTACGGCACCCGCCATGGCACAAGCTCCACTCTCTCAGGACAAGTGGGTATTCACTGTGGACCACACCCAGGGTCCCTGCTCTCAAGGAGATCAGCCCTGTAGGTTGACACGGAGAGAAAGGAAATTTGAATGGAGTCTGATGAGACCTACCACTGACCCCTGAGGACCATAAGCACTGAGAATGTGAGCCCATTGCAGGGACATTGCAATGGCTCTCTTTAGGATGTCATTTCTAAACCAGAAAGATGAATAAGTATTTGTCTACCCTCTTCATCCTGATTTCACAATGGCAGCTGATAAAGGCTTGTGAAAGTTAAATGAGGTCTGGAAATCAGGGGGACAGGTCTACCTTAGAGGTCCATGGTGATGGCAGTGCACTTGCGCGCACTAGCAATGGGCCTGGAGGGGCAGCCGCCTGCCTTCGTGGAGTGTCTCCTTACCTTGGAAGCTCAGAACTGTGTTTTCAACAGAAGCTGTTTCCTATTTCAAATAACACTTTTCATTTTGGCTCTACTTGGCAGGGTCCTTTCCTAAGTTTCACAGCCATCTTACAAACTGGGGGCAGAGGGTGTTAGAAGTGAGGGGTGGGGGCTGGAGGGAACTGGGAGGAGAAAAACGGGGGAGATAGGACGGCAGGGCCAGGGCCTGGTGTGGGACGACTGTGCTAGTGACCTATTGCTGAGAGTTACCCCACACTAGAGACTTAACCAACACACACTTATTAGCTCACACGTCTGTGATGAGGAATCCCGCAGGGCTCAGCTGGGACTTCTGTGGTCTCACCTGAGGCAGGATCTGTGTCACTGAGGGTCTGAACTCACTCGGGGGGGCGGGGGGGCCTTTGGGATTCAGTTTGGATGGAAGGCTTGACTTCCTGTCTATCTGTTGGTCTCATTCAGTGCCAGGCCATGTGGGTCTCTCCAGATAGCAACTCACAGCACAGAGGCTAATTCCTCAATGTGGAGAGAGAGAGAGAGAGAGAGAGAGAGAGAGAGAGAGAGAGAACACAGGTCAGAGTGAGCAAGTGGGTAGGCACTGAATATTTAAAAAATTTTTCAGGGTGGGACGATAGCAACCAAAGAACTTGTATGCATATATGCATAACCCAGGGACACGGAGAGTAGGGTGGTGAGGGCCTATTGTCTTCACCAATAGGGTGGGGGACAGGGATTGTTTAGAAGTGTTCAATTGGGAAAAAAGGGGACATATGTAACACTTTCAACAATAAAGATTAAAAAAAATAAATAAAATGAATTTGCTTTAAATATTGTTATTTCCTACCCCCCCCCCCAAATTGACTGGAAGCAGAGAGAGAGAGAGAGAGAGAGAGAGAGAGAGAGAGAGAGAGAGACATCAATGTGTGAGAGAAGCATCAATTGGTTGCCTCCTGTATGCACCCCGATAGGAATCAAACCCACAACCTCGGTATGTGCCCTGACCAGGAACCGAACAGCAATCCTTCAGTGCACAGGATGATGCTCAACCACTCTGGCTGGGTCAGGCACTGACTTTTAGAACCAAATCATGGAGGTCGAGTTGGATCCCTTTGCCATCTTCTATGGAGTCACTACGAGCACCCACATTGAAAGGGAGGGAACACATTCACACCACACGAGGAAGGTGCAGACCATGGGGAGTCACTGAGGAGGGAACTGGTGACCCGAGAGGTCCATGCCTTGCCCAGGATCCCAGACGGTCAGAATGCAGAGCCTGAGATAAACCCAGCTGTGTCCTCAAAGGTGGGGTCCTAGGTGCACCCAGGTTTCCTCAGGGCTCTGGAAAAGGCTGTGCTGGTGGAATCGTGTACAGACATGGAGATGGCATGGGGGGACAGTGAGCACTTGGCAGCCTCGATAGTATTTGTTTGAAAAGGCGCCCAGATCTGGAATCACGAAGGTGCACCTCTGTCCACAAACCACCCACAGTGAAGAAAGCCGGGCCCTTTATGCTGAGCTCATGCTTAAGTAGTTGTGGATCACACCCTCATTGGATAACTGGGAAACTGAAGCCCGTAGTCAAGCAGGGATTGGCCCAGGTACATGACATTCAGAGTCCAGAGTTCAGGAATGCTCAGGCCTTCCAGGCCAAGGCTCCCACCTCCCCACAGAGTTGGTCTGGAAATTAGAAATCCTGACACACTGGGCAGCTCCTGCCTGTTCCTCCCTATGTGGAGGCCGTTTTCTTCTGGGATCCAGAAAGCAGGCACTGGCACGTACACACACACACACACACACACACACACACACACACACACACTCTAGATGTGATGACCTTGGGTGAGATTAGAAGAAAAGCAGACACAGAGGAGGTGACAACAGGAAGGAAAAAGAGGTTGGAGGCACGACCTACATGTCACTGTTCTCCTACTTTACAGCTCCTCCCCCACAGGAGCCTGAACAGCCCTAAGAAGCACTTGCTCCATAACCCACTGTGCAGGCAGGAGAGAGATGGGCCTGACATGCGCAATGACTTATCCAGGATCAAGAAGAGGTAAGAATGAGGGTTTGAGCCGAAACCGGTTTGGCTCAGTGGATGGAGCTTCGGCCTGCGGACTGAAAGGTCCCGCGTTCTATTCTGGTCAGGGGCATGTACCTGGGTTGCGGGCACATCCCCAGTAGGAGATATGCAGGAGGCAGCTGATCGGTGTTTCTCTCTCATCGATGTTTCTAGCTCTCTATCTTTCTACCTTCCTCTCTGTAAAAAATCAATAAAATATATTTTTTTTTTAAAAAAAGAATGAGGGTTTGAGTCTGAACCAAGGTCGGCTTCCTCAAGTCTGGGACCCTGGCTGCACCCAGAGCTTCTAGGGGGCTGGGCAGAGGGCTGTGCTGGTGCCACTGTGCACAGATAAGGTGTTTCATGGAGAAGAGGGGTCTGCAGACAGCAGCCCACAGGACTACTTGCATAGCTGTCATGAGATGAGGGGACTCAGGGATGACAATCCCAGGTATGAGGTCACTATCCAATAGGACTTGCAACCCCCGTAACCAGGCAACCACATTTTAGCCCACCAGGCAGCTCACTTGCCAAGAGGCATTTGCCAGAGCAAGATGTTTTCTTGTTGTGCTCCTCGTGATTGGTTCTCTCGCTTCCGGAGACCCCGCAGTGAGAGCTTTTTCGGACGGCTTCAACGTTTGCTCAACCGTCGTCCCCGACGTATCTATCCACTTCCTAGCTTTTGGTCTCAGGTAACACAAGGTGACCGGGGTCAGACCCATTCAGGCCAGGCCACCTCTGTGCGCCATCCCTGTGCAGCCCACATCCCCTCCCCTTCATGTGTGGGGAAGAGGGACCAGAAGGGAGAAGCCTGGGGTGGGAACAGCTTTCGGGGCAGTGGATCACCTAGGGGTCCTGCTGTGATCAGACCCCAGGACAGGGCAGGCAGGTGGAGGTGGGGTTCCAGAGGGGTCCCTTATCTGTGCCAATGGGAACCCTAGCCCTCAGACTGTCACCCCTTTTCCTCCACAGTGGAGGTCTGAGTGCATCACGCTGTGTGTGTCTGGAATTGAGGGTCACATGGGTTACAGAACCAGCAAAACAGGGCTCAGAGGCTTTTCTCCTGGTGACTGGGAACTGTCTTTACAGTTCCCATTTCCAGTCCTGAGCTCCGAAGAGGAGAACGGAGAGGAGCTGACTGATGGAGTCCTCAACTTCATGCCCGTGGAGGAGGCACAGTGGCCCCATACACCTTCCAGCGTGCAGCATGGCCGCAGGGTGAGTGCATGTGCTGAGGTGACCCAGACTCCAGGGTCCATGTAGTCAAAGGGAGCCCTGGGTTCCAGAAGCTGCCCTGCTACTCCCCTAGGTCCCTCCTAGAGTCCAATTTCCAAAGGAATCTGGGGCCCGTATCCTCCCCACAACCCACTCTCACTGTCCAGCCCCTTTCAGATAAGATGCAAAGTCGCTGCCCACAAAGTTTTAGGAATATCAGAAGAGAGACTTTGCTCCATTTCACATCATGCTCAGTAAGAGTATTTTTGCATTTTTCTATAGACTCCACCCCCCCCCCCTTTTTAAATATATAGGTCACTGATTTTTTTTTTTACAGGGAGGAAGGGAGAGGGATAGAGAGCCAGAAACATCGATGAGAGAGAAACATCAATCAGCTGCCTCCTGCACACTCCCCACTGGGGACGTGCCCCCAACCAAGGCACATTCTCAGGCCAGAATCGAACCTAGAACCCTTCAGTCCACAGGCCGACGTTCCATCCACTGAGCCAAACTGGCCAGGGCCAGACTATCCCTTTTTAATGCCCATCTCCATATGTCCATGTTGGCTTGACAATCCTTACACACCTTCTCCCACTCTTACACATCATCATGATTAATAGGGATGCTTTTCCCAAAAGGACATGGTGCTCAAGGTACCAAGTCTGTTGTTTTGCCATTTGCTGCCCTGAGGACCACATCCCTGTGGCCCCTCCAGGTCAGGGGTTGGGGCCTCCCTGGGCTGCACAACATACCGGGAGGGGTACCTGTTGTCAGGGCTGGCTATCTAGCTGTTCACTGCTGTGGGACCTGGACGTGATCCCCTCCTGTTGTCATGTCAACAGTGCTGCCCTGAACACCCCACTTGTCCTAATATCCAGACCCTCTCACCCCAGGAAAAGCCTCTGTGTTCCCATCTTAGAGTGGGATGTTCTGTCAGAAATCCCAGGGTGACCTTGTTAACACAGGGAGGTGCTGTCCATCCTCTGCTAAGAAATGACTAAGACACCAATGTGTCTCATCATAACTCACCTCCAAGTCTACGTTGCCTGCGAGAACCTTTTCTCTTGTCCATGTAGAAAACGTGGAAACCTGTGCAGAAATTTTATGAGTTTATTTGAGCCCCAGTGTAGACAATTGCGGTGAAACAAAATCTCAACCGAAGGAGATAACAATGCTCTGGAGAATGGCAGCTGTGCACCTCATTTTATACATTACAATCAAAAGTGGAGACTTGTGTGGGTCCCATGAAGTGCATTGTTGATAGATGAGGGAAGCAGGAGAAAGCACAGCAGGGAAACTTCTGTCATTGGATAAAAGGTAAAATGATAGACACACACTTCCTTCACTTAGGTGTGTGCAGGGTAGTTAACAGTCAACAGTGAACTCGGTAACAATGAGAGATGTGTGGTCTCTGCAGAGAGCAGAACGGTGCCTGTGCTTTGAGGAGTCTGAATAAAAAGGAAAATTACTTTGACATTCCAAAAATATGTTGTTACTAGTGGCCTGGTGCACGAAATTCATGCATATTAAAAGGGAATTAATTAGAGGCAATATTATAATATTGCTATTTGCCCTTTCTCTATAATAGAAGTGTCAGAGATGAAAGAAAATTAGTAAAATGTATATGAAAATCTCCCTCCTATCACAGTCTGGGGCGTGCCGCGGGACCCAGAGTCAAGTCCCCACCCACCCAAGTCAAGTGCACGCCTGCAAATTGTGTAAGACCCAGACCCAGCTGGCCCTACTCCTGTAAAGACCCACAGGGCAGGGGGTGCAACCTTAGGTCCCCTATCAAACCCCACCAGGTGGGGGGCATGGCCTCAGGTCCCCTGGTGCAGCCTCAGGTCCCCCGGCCTGGTGCCGGGGTGGCAGACACGGTCTCAGGTCCCCCATCAAGCCCTGCCGGGCTAGGGGCGCAGCCTCAGGTCCCCCAGCACGATGGCGTGAGGGCACAAGGGCATGACTACCATTAGCATATTAGCTCTTTCTTTATAGGAGAGATTCAAAAAGACAATAGACAGGCTCAGTTAAGATAAAGATTGACCTTTTTCAGGGAAGATGACAGCCTAGGACGCCACTGCTTTGAGTTAAAAAACAACCAAACACTTTAATTTCAGACCATCCTTTGTGGTTACTTTAGGTCTCTAAGTATGCAAGGCCGCCAGGTTAGCAAGAGGTTCCTGCAATCACTCCTGCCCCACCTCTTGCACCAATCACTGAGTGCTTGGGGTTCAGTCTGAGCTGCAGCCCCCAACCCACCTGGCAGTTTCTGAGCTGCCTCTGATGGCATGTCCCCCTCTCCCAACACAGGATAGAAATCAGACCCCCATCTCGGCACCCGCGGGCCTGGACAGCATGCCCGCCGCACTCAACACACAGGTGCCTCTGAACTTGTTTTCCACCTGGGAGGTGGAATGCTCCAGCCCCACCTGCCTGCCCAGGCTGTGTAGCCTCAGCTTAACCAAGCTGCTCATCTACAAGAAGCTGGAGAAGGAGCTCAGCGCTGTGGTGATCAGTGTAAAAATACAGGGCTCCAAAAAGATCTTGAGGTCGGACGAGATTCTGCTGCCCCCTAGTGGTCATGTGAAGACCGACCTGGCGCTGACCTTCTCCTTTCAGTATCCTCACAACCTAAACAGAGCAAGAAACAAGCTGCAGATCCTGCTGCAGAAGAAGCAGCGTATTAACAACCAGACCATCCCGGGTTACCGGACGCTTGCCATGGGCACCATCGAAATGGCTGAAGTAATGCAGCGACCCCTCGAGGGTGGCCGGATGCTGAGCCTCCATAGCACCATCACAGAGGCCCCGGCCCCTGTGGCTGAGGTCAACATCGCCTCCCTGTCCAGCCAGCCCATCGACCCCGAGGACAGCACCCAGCGGGCCGGCTCCAAAGCCAAGTCCCGGCTTCATTATTCAGAGATGGAGTATGAAGTATTCTTGGATCAGCAGGGCAACTCTGATCCCGAGCACGGCCAGGACCAAGAGGAGGAGGACTTTGACTTTGAGGAGCCCAAAATGCAGCGCCAAAGGCTAGGAAGATCGCCACTCACCATCAGGCAGCAAGATGCCAACGATAAAGTTGGGGCGTGGCTGCGCAGGTTCCCAGAGTGGGAGGAAGACCTGGACCTGCAGCAGGAGTCTTTGGAGAATGTCTTTGCGGTGGAGGACTTGGATCTGTTGTACGATTCAATACAGAACACTGACAGTGGCCCATGAGTGTCCTCAGGACCCCAAAACTGCTATTGAGAAAGGCTCTCACCATCAACACCTGCCTTTCCTGGAAGACAGGACTCTGCTTCCCGGGGAGTCCACTTCCTTGTGTGCCCGACAGCGCTGGCCTCCCATGGGGGCACCTGACAGAACACGGAGGCAGGTCAGCCAGCCCTGGGCCCAGCTGCCATCCAGCCCAGTGGCGCCAGCACTACCCTCTCATGGTGTCCAATACACTCCATCCTCACGAGGCAGAACAGCAGGGAAAAACCAAGGACCAGTGTGGTACCGACCACCTGAGCACACTGACTGGAAAGACTGGGCAAATACCAGCTGCCCACCTTCCTGGGCAGGGACCCCGCATTTTTCCCCACCTTCCCGTGCTGTTATAGAGCATTTGCTACGACAGGTGTGGGACCAGCCATGTACCAGGTGAGTCCCTGCCCCTGCACAGCACAGTGGTCAATTGGCCACCTGTTTGCTGTGAATCTTCAGGTCACTGTATGTCTCTAAGTGATTGTTCCCCGAATGTGAGGCCCAATAGGGTTATTGTAGGGTCTCAGTGGGGTGCCTCTGGGTGCCTGGACAGTGGAGAGGTCTGCTGGAGGGGCTGTGTTTGAGCCAATTGGTCATTTTCTCTTGCTGTTGACAAAGTCTCTGCCAAATTTGTGATTCTCCTCAGGGCCCAGGGCTAAGCACTCGTCTCATTAGATAAAGAGATTGGAGATTCCATTATTGGTCCTGGTCCTGGATGAAGCCAGATCTGAAACCCCAGGGTTGAGCTCTCTGAGATGGGGCAGGTTTGGGCTCATTCACTCAGCAAATATAGGAGAAGCCCTGCCAGGTACAGACATATCTCTAGGCACTGCCCATAATCCAGTGCACAGAGCAGACCCCAAGCTTCTGCACCTCAGAGCTTCCTTCTAGTCGGGAGCGATTCAGTCACACTAGGCTGCACAGGCTCGTAGTGTCCGCAGGAAAGCTGATGTGACGTCCTCCGGGCCTCTACAGATGGCTGCATCTTCCCGTATTGTGAAGAGGATGGTGGACCTCTGCTCCAGCAGAAAATGTGATTTGGCTTTGGATCAGAGCCGTGAGGGGAGTATGGGGCCTGAATTCAAGGTGCTGGCAGAACCCTGGATCCCACTCATGGTGGGATCTCTGAAAGAGGGCAGAGGCCTGAGAGCTTCTCCTAGGAAAAAGGGCAGGACTCAGAGAGCTGTGCATGTGGATATGGGTGGAGTGGGCGAGTGGGGAGGTCAGTGGACAGAGTGAGCCCCTCAGAAAATTCATACCTTTCTGCTTCTAATCCCAGCCCAGTCTGCACCCCTATTCAGGGACCTTGCTCACTAATCGGGTAGAACCTCCTCAGTGGCAGCTTGTCTGTTGCTCTCTTCTCATGGGAGTTAAATATCAATTGAGGAGAAGAACCCCACAGGGCAGCTAGTGAATTAGGCAGCACGTAGGTGTAGCAGCCAAAGTTTGAGGTGTTAGGAGGTCCCTGAGCAGCCAGAGGTGCAGACGGATTATTTTGTTCACTCATTGGTCAGCTATTCCTGGAGCACCTACTGTGTGCCAATGAGTGACATGAATGGAGTAGACACCAGCCCTCCTTGTCCTCATGGAGTTGTCATTTGGGGGAGAGGGTAGTGGGAGGGGATAGGGACACTGAGAGAGCATGTCAGGTCCCCCTGAAGAAGGGGACAGGTGGTTCCCTCATTGATCCAGAGCTGTCAGTTAGGATGGCTTTCTGCCAGCCCCTCCTGGGTGACCAGGCGCGTCTCTGCCAGGTCTGTCAGACTGAAGGTGGACAAGGAGTAGGTCTGGCTTGTGGATGGGCAGGAGCAGCAGGCACAGGACCCCAGGCTCTCTGAGTGGTGCTCTGGGAGGGCTGTGGGAAGGAAAAGCAAGGTCTCAGACCCTGCTCTCTACCTATCTCTCTCCCCAGGGCCATCTCCTGCATCCTGGGCATCTGGCTGGACCAGTACCCTGAAGATTTTTATTGGCCGCCAGAATTTCCCATCCTGATTTGGCCTCCATAGAGCTCACCTTTCCAGTCCCAGAGCTGCCAAACCAGGCCCAGCATCTCCCCTCACAGCTGGAGCACCTGAGCCCACTGAGGCGGAGACACAGGAGGAGGAGAAGTAGGTGGTGTGTGTGAGGGGGAGGGCACATGGCTGGGCCACAATGAGAAGAGCTCCCAGAGCCTGGCTTAGGCAGGAGCACAGAACTGCTCAGGTCAGTGCCCCAGTGGCCTGCAGTCTGGAGGACTTCCTGGGGTGGGGACATGAACTGGGACTTCAGTGACGGAGATGGGAGGTTCCCTTCCTTGGAAGGCACACAAAAGGCAGTCATGGTGGTAACATGTTCTCTTCCTGGATCTACAGAAGCTGCTCCAGAGCAAGATGAAGAAATATCTACAGAGGAAACGCCAACTCTGGTGCCCTCTCCTGAGCCAGAGCAGGCTCCAGGCACAGCTGTCACTGAGCTCCCAGATGTGGACCCACCCGTAGCTTTTGAGCCACTCGCCTGAGCTCTTATGAAGCCTGTGAGGCCAGGTCCTGGGCCACAGAGTGTGTCAGCTGCCACAGCAAATGGGGCTCCAACACCCCCTTTATGTACAGTTTCAAAATATTTGTGTTTATTTTCTATATGCTTACAATGTTACTGTATTTTTCTCATACTATTCAGTAAACTACGGTCTATTTTAAAGAAAATGTAATGAAATACTGTTAAACATAAATGTAATTTCTATTCTACAAAATGTAACTCTACAATCCTTCAGAGCCTTGAGCAAGCCTGTTGCTTCTGGGCCTCCATCGTGTTACTATGAGTCATAGGTTGGGAAGAATGAGCCTCTCAGGAGCCATCTGCTCTACGAATGAGGCTCTTGAGGCCCAGGACAATGGGACTTTGGGGGAAATTGACTGAGGAGCATTGGGGCAGGGACCCTTTATGTCAGGGCTGCCCTGGGAACCCACATTCTGTTTGACTTCATCTCCCACCAGCACAGGGGCCAAGCATGGCCTTAAGCGCCCCTGGCATCCACGTTGCAGAATGCTGTAGGGTAGTGGTTCTCAACCTTGGCTGCACTTTAGAATCACCTGGGAATCCTTTTAAAATCCTGATTTCTGGGCCTCATCCTCCGGAAATTCTGTTTCTTTTTTATGGGGTGAGACCACAACATTAGTAACAAAGAGACAGAATTTCCGGAGGATGAGCCCCAGAAATCAGGATTTTAAAAAGATTTCCAGGTGACTTTAATGTGCAGCCAAGGCTGAGAACCACTGCTATAGGGTTTAACCACCAGCAAGCAGTTCCTGAACACTGACCTCCGTCTGCACCTGCACAGAAACTCCACCTGCTGCTGCACACGCACTGAACAGCATTCTGAGTCTCCTCTGTCGGCCCACAGCACTGAAAAGGGGACAGGGAATGTCCCAGGGCCCGGGGTCCACACTCATCTCCTCCACAGGCACCGCTTCCAAGTCTCCTCTGGGGTCAGCATCTCTCTCCACCCTCAGCCCCTGAGCTCTGGTTCAGCTGGGCTTTTTCCTGAGGCTCTTCTGTATCACCAGAGCCCAGCGGTAATTCTTTCTCACGCCCCAAGGCTGAACAAGGTTGTGGATGTGGCCTGGCTTCTCCATTTACATCAGTCCTCTGCACTGCTCCAAACCACCCTGTAGAGAAAGGACTGACATCCTTCTAGGCACCATGCCCTGGAAAAAGCTGCAAAGTCTCTGAACAAATGGGAATAAGCTTTGTACCAGGCATACAACCCATGCCCTCAAGATGAGCACCTCTCTGGGCTGACAGGGGTACTAAAAAATTCTAGTGGAATGTGACAACTCCTATGGCTGACATGGCACCATAAGCACTGAGAACAGGAGCCCATCTGGGGACCATACACAAGGCTCTTTAGGATCGAATTCCTAAAGCAAACCAGAAGATGCATAAGGATTTGTCTACCCACTTTATCCTGATTTTTCATGCTCCATGGCAATTGAGGGAAGCACTGTGAGATTAAACAAAGGCTGGAGAAGTAAAGGGAGGGTTAGGTCTACCTTAGAGACCATGGGCCTTTGTACATTTAGGATTGCTGTTAACAATATTAACATTCAGTAGTTGGGATGGACCAGAATTTGAACAAATATATTTAACAAAAACAAAAATGGTTTTAGAGTAAGTCCTGTGTGCTGGAACTGCTAAGTACTAGGGACCAGCGATGCTAAAGTCTTTCCATCACGATTATCATTGGAATACAGATATATGAGGACAATGACATCATGTGGTTCCCATAGTACATGTGGGCTTAGGGTGACAGGAAGAGGACATTTCTTTGTGGAGAAGTATTGTGTGTCCACTTCCAAAGAGAGTCCCTATAGAGAACTTTCTATTGCTAGTCAGTGGAGATATATGATATTAACCAGGCAAGCCAGGCATTGAGAGACATTTCAGGCAGAAGGAAGAATTAGAAAAATAGAATTGAGTCAGGAAACAATAAGGAATGTGGGGGTGGGCTTGCAAGTACTGGGATCATCAGGAGGTTGGTTCCCAGGACCGGAACAGGGATGGCTGAGCAGAGAGCAAGTCAGACACCAGCTCTGGGAGCCCTGGCATGATGGTCCCTAGCAGTGACCCGCAGTCCTGGTGCAGGAGGAGAGAAGGGAAGCAGATCTTCCTGCATTGGAGAGCAGGTGGAATGAGAAGCGGAAAGGCATGGACAATAGTGAGGAGAGAGTGAGGTGTAGGTGGGGAGACGTCACACATGTCCTAAATGATGAAAAGCTGCAGAGTATGGTGAGGACAGGTGTCCATGAAGTGGAGGGAGGTGATGGTCTCAGCACTGAGATGCTAATAAAATGGTGGGAGTAAGAGGTGGATGAGGCAACCTCAAGGACAATGCCGAGTTTCCTGCAGGTGAGACAGAAGCAGATTTTGGAGACTGTTGCCTATTTTGTCCCTAAAGAATGTGGCCTGATTGGTGGGTTAGTAGGAGACTGTGGCAGAAGGTAGTAGTTACCAACCTGGATGATGGAATCTCAAGGAGTGGGGGCTCCTGAAGCAACAGAAGCATGTCTGGAGGTTGCCCTGAGTACACAGGTGAGTGCTGAATGGCCTGCTGGTGCCATGGAGACACCCATAACTGTGGGAGAGCTAGCGCTCCTCAGGTAGCCGGTGTGTCCCTCTTGTTTCTGAAATCCTCAGCTGCTAGCACCCTTTATGATCTTGAAAAGCCCAAGGGTAGTGACATGGCCCTTCAGATGTCAGATAAAGGGCCTGGTTATTTAGGATGCTCAGCATAGCTCTCCACTGCTCCCTCAGTGCCCTCTCCTCCCTGCTCCACTTCAGCCCTGTCTGCTCACTGGGAACCCCGATGTTGTCTGCAATCCAGGCCTAGTTTACTCCTCATACTTGGAGCACCATCACCAAGTGGTTTCCCTAGACTCCCAGCTCCTGGTTTTTAAGAAACCATTGTGAGAATCAGCTCAGCTAACAGGGTGACAATCTCACCTCCATAGGGACATGCACACAGTCTTAAATACACACAGATGCACACTGAGAGAACACAACTCAGGAGCCCATGGCACAAAACTAGGGAGCCAGGCCTCTCGGCACAACTGAGTGTCTCATTCCCAGTGCCCACATGTCGCCAATCCACAGAACCCCTGTTTCACTGGTGCCCTCTTCCCTATTTCCTTCCCATCATGCTGGGGCAGAAGCTGGTAGGCGTGAGGCGCTTTGTTGATACCTGGGCTCCTGCTCACTCACTGAAGTCCCTTGATTCTCAGATGCGGATCCAGACTTGAGAAGGAAAAGCATGGCTGGGGCCAGCAGAATGCTTTGTGCTGCTCACCCCTGGGACCTGGCACGTGGGCTGTACTAGGGAGCAGGGGCAGCTGTGGACAAAAGGCCCTGATGAGAGAGAGGGTCATTATGCTGGAGGCCAGCGGGAGGGTGCCCTGCTAGCAACTTCCTGGGTAAATCCCCTCTGCAAAATTCAACAATTAGATTTACCAGGAAGCGGCCATTTTGACAGCATATGTAGGCAAAGAAAAGCAGCAAAGGGGCCATATCTGGGAGAGGAGAAACTTTATTGATACTCAGGGTTTCAGAGGCCTGGGGTTGAGCTGGGCTCACTGGCTTCTCCCAAAAGGGTGCTGCTCCGTGGCTCTGATTGTGACAGTCCATGGCTGTGCCCCCACCAAGGACAGAAACTCAGAACACAGGACATGTCTTCACTCTTGTTCCTTTCCTCAAAGATATGGGACAAGTCATTTTCTCAGAACAGCCCCAAATCTCAGCTTAAGGTGACAGAGTCAATGGATCATGAAAGGGTCAACAAAGTAGTAGACAGTGAGCAGAATTTCAGGTTCCAATAGGAACAGAGAGGGGCCAAGTCAGAACAGCCTCATTTCTCTGTGGACAGAGCAGGCGTTGAGCTGAGGGTGGGTGGGCGGGACGATGGTGACTGTCACAGACTTCAGGTTATGGGACAGTTGCTGAGACTGGAGGTGAAGCCCCTTCAATCACACACGTTTCTCTTCCCATAAATACTAAGATGCCTGCTGTGCCCCTGCAAAGCCTTGGGGATTGCACCGGTGAAAAACTGACCTGCAGGTTCCTGTCTCAGAAGACACACTTATAGAGGGTATAGACCTCCCACAGACACACACCTCTAACCGAGATGAGCAAGCAGCCAGCCTGGTTCTGCTGAGGTCTCCTGCCAGTCACTGTCCTCAGGTCTCCCAGGTTTCAGACTCAGTTCCATGTTCTAATGGTAGGACCACTTGCTACCTAAAGATCACTATCACCAAGACAGGGCTACATGATTGACAGATATCTCTAATATATCACTTGTAAGGTCAGAGATACTTTACAGAGAAAGATCTTTAAACATGGCTGGAGGGAGAGAGGTAGTTAAGGAGGTGCATATACAAGGTGGGACACATGATTTTACATGTCTGTGTCACAAGTGACAGCTGCCAGGGAGTTGATCTTATTATTTTTGTTACTTACAGGGGATTTACATTAACTTCCAAATTAAATTGAAGGAAAAAATCAAATGAATATTTCTTTGAGAAATCCTTGAAGTTGATGAAGCTCCTTCTGAAAAAAGGCGACTTGTCAAAGTTGGAAGGGGGTCAAGGTCATTGTCATGAGCCGCAAATGCACTGCCCTCCTGTGGACAAGTGAGACATGGCACACATGTTGTGGGGCTCATGGTTCTGACAGCAATAGAAGCAGACACCAAACAGAGCCTTTGCCTGGGCTTGCCTGTAGACCAAAATAAAATCAGTCAGAGTCAATATTGTGGGGTGCCTTCTAGTAGAAATCAATGTCCTGTCACTTCACACTAGGAAGACACAGGCTTTGTCCCAGGTCTGGTATTTCAGGGAGTCTGCATTGAGCTCCTGAGTCAGGCCCTGGGTTCCAGGACAGAAAAGCCAGACAAGGTCCCAGTTCCTTGACTCCAGGGCAGGGGCAAGGAAGTGTGGGGATAATGGGCCTTCATCACAGTACCATTTGTCTGGTTGAAAACAGTATACATAAACCAAAGCATGTTGATGGAAGCTGCCCTTGTCAGTGGGAGAGGAAAGGGACTGATGATCAACATGGCAGACTTGGCGGATACAATCCCCCAGCATGCACTTCTCTATGACCTGTCCCCTTGGGCTGATGGAAGCACGTGGGGTGAGGTCCTAGGGATGAAGAAGGCTCATGAGGGAAGAACTCTGGGTTCTTGAGTGACCACAGAAGGATGCATCTCTCCAATCTGAGCATCCTCCCCCCACCCACCAGCACTGGTATGACATGCTATGAAAATTTTGGGGGATTTTTCCATAATTCAGCATAAGTTAATCCCCCCCCCCCCAAGAGGATTAAACCGCGGGATGAACTTACATGGTTATCCTTCTAGGCCATTTAAAATGACAAAGTCAATTTGGCTCTAAGAACTGAGCTGATCTGTAATGGGTGGATCTGCCTTTCTGTTCCCTCAGCAACAGTGTCCTGAGCACTCACACTGGTCCATGAGGAGAAACCATAGGGCCTGCCCACTAGGAGGTCACAGGCTGCAGGGAAGGTGGACACAACCACGCAGACACAGTCACATGAGAGGGAAGAGCAGTGGCTGTGTAGGAAGGGAAAAGGTGCTGAGAGGAGGACTGGAAGCTTCTGGGTGAGGGGCTGAAAGCCTGCACTGAGGTGGCATTTATTTTCACATCAGCAGGACCAGAAGGAGCCAGCCCTGCACACACTCAGGTGTAGTTAGCCTGGCAGAAGGCACAGCTAGCTTGCAGACACTTAGAGGCAGTAAGTGTCTGGATGGAGAGGAGGTTAGAAAGATGGACGCATGGCTGGAGGGAACTGGGAGGAGATAAGAGAGGGAGGGCAGGCTCAGGGCCTGGTGTGGGATGACTGTGCTAGTGATCTATTGCTGAGAGTTACCCCACACTACAGACTTAACCAACAGACACGTATTAGCTCACATGTCTGTGACAAGGAATCCCGTATGGCTCAGCTGGGACTACTGTGGTCTCACCTGGGGCAGGATATGTCACTGAGGATCTGAGCTCACTCGGCGGCTCGGGGTCTTTAGGATTCAGTTTGGATGGAAGACCTGACTCCTCTCTGTCTGTTGGTCTCATTCAGTGCCAGGCCATGTGGGTCTCTCCAGATAGCAACTCCCAGCACAGAGGCTTATTCCTCAGTGTGGCCTGAGAGACAGAGAGGTAGAGAGAGAGACAGACAGACAGACTGAGAGAAAACAGTTCAGTGTGAGCAAGTGTGAGGAACTGACTTTTTAGAAAACAAAAATTAATTGATTTTATAGAGCAAGGAAGGGAAAGAGACAAGTAGAGAAACATCCATGCAAGAGAGCAGCATCGATTGGTTGCCTCTGTACCCGCCCCAACCAGGGAATGAACTTATAGCCTAGGCACGTGCCCTGTCATGGAATTACACCAGCAGCCTTTTGGTGCACAGAATGACACTGAACAAACTGAGCCTCTCTGGCTGGGCCAGGCACTGACCTTTAGAACCAAGTCACTGAGTTTGTGTTGGATCCCTTTGCCGTCTTTTCTGCAGGCACTACTGACACCCACACTTAAGGGGATGGCACACATTCACACCACAGGAGGAAGGTGAAGACCACGGGGAGTCCCTGAGGAGAGAACTGCTGACCTGAGAGGCCCGTGCCTTGCCCAGGATCACAGACAGTCAGAATGCAGAGCCGGAAGTAAAGCCAGCTGTGTGTCCTCAAATTTGGGATCCTAGGTGCACCCAGGTTTGCTCAGGGGCTCTGGAAAAGGCTGTGCTGGTAGAATCGTGTGCAGACATGGAGATGGCATGGGGGAGATGGTGGGCATTTGGCAGCCTAGACAGTATTTATCTGAAAAGACGCTCAGATCTGGAATCTCGAAGGTGCACCTCTGTCCACAACCCACCCACAGTGGAAAAAGCCAGGCCCCCTTATGTTGAGCTCATGCTTACGCAGTCCTGAATCACATCCTCATTGGATAACTGGGAAATGGAAGCACATAGGCCAGGATTGGTCAGGGTACATGGCATTCAGGGTCCAGAGTTCAGGAAAGTTCCGACCATCTAGGCCAGTGATGGCGAACCTACGCGTGTCAGAGGTGACACACGAACTCATTTTTTTTGGTTGATTTTTCTTTGTTAAATGGCATTTAAATATATCAAATAAATATCAGAAATATAAATCTTTGTTTTACTATGGTTGCAAATATCAAAAAATTTTTATATATGTGACACAGCACCATAGTTAAGTTAGGGCTTTTCAAAATGCTGAAACTCTGAGCTCAAAAGGTTCGCCATCACTGTTCTAGGCCAAGGCTCCCACCTCCCCCACAGAGTTGGTTTGGAAATTAGAAATCCTGACCTATTTGGTAGCTCCTGCCTGTTCCTCCCTATATGGGGGGCCGTTCTGTTCTGGGATCCAGAAAGGGAGCACTGGTATGCGCACGTACACACACACACACACACACACACACACACACGCACACACACACACAGTCTAGATCTGATGATCTTGGGTGGGATTAGAAGAAGACACAGAGGAGGTGACAACAGGAACGAAAAACAGGTTGGAGGCACTACCTACTTGTGACAGTCCTCCTCCTACTTTACAGCTCCTCCCCCACATGAGCCTGAACAGCCCTAAGAAGCACTTGCTGTGTAACCCATTGTGCAGGGAGGAGAGAGATGGGCACTGACAGGCACAATGACTTCTCTAGGATCAAGCAGAGTAAAGAATGAGAGGGTGAGTCTGAGCTCAGGTCGGTTTCCTCAACTCTGGCACCCTGGCTGCACACAGAGCTCCTAGAGAGCTGGGGGTGTGTTGGTGTCACTGTGTACAGATAGGGGGCTTCATGGAGAAGAGGGGTCTGCAGACAGCAGCCCACAGGACTACTTGCATAGCTGTCATGAGATGATGGGACTCTGGGAAGACAATCCCAGGTATGAGGTCACTATCCAATAGAACTTTGAACTACCGTAACCAGGCACCCACATTTTAGCCCAACAGGTAGCTAGCTCACTTGCCAAGAGGCATTTGGCAGAGCAAGATGTTTTCTTGCTGTTTTCCCAGTGATTGGTGCTCTTGCTTCGGGAGACCCCGCAGTGAGAGCTTCTGGAGACATTGCCGACGTTGGTTCAACCCTCGTTCCAGACATATCTGGCCTTGTCCAAAAACATGGCCTCAGGTAACACAAGGTGGCCTGGGTCAGACCCATTCAGACCAGGCGACCTCTGTGTGCGATCCCTGTGCAGCCCACATCCCCTCCCCTTGATGTGGTGGGAAGAAGGACCTGAAGGGAGAAGCCTGGGGCAGGAACAGCTTTTGGGGCAATGAATCCCCTAGAGGTCCTGCTGTGTTCAGACCCCAGAACAGGTCAGGCAGGTGGAGATGGGCTTCCAGCAGGGTCCCTTATCTGTGCCAATGACACTCCTAGCTCTCTGGCTGTCAGACATTTTCCTCTGCAGGGGAGGTCTGAGTTCATCACACTGTGTGTGTGTCGACAGTGGAGGGACCCAGGGGTCACAGAACCAGCAAAACAGGGCCCTGAGGCTTTCCCCCTGGTGACTGGGAACTGTCTTCACAGAGCCCCACACAGGAGAACGGCGAGGAGCTGAAAGATGGGTTCCTCAACTCCATGCCCCTGCAGGAGGCACAGGTGCCTCATACATGCTCCAGCGAGCAGCATGGCCCCAGGGTGAGTGCAGGTGGTGAGGTGACCCAGACTCCAGGACCCCATGCAGTCAAAGGGGTCCCTGGGTTCCAGAAGCTGCCCTGTTATTCTCTCAAGATCCATCCTGGATTCCATTTTCCAAAGTAATCTGGCTCTCCATCTCCTCCTCCCAACCCACTCTCACTGTCCGTCATCTTTCAGATGAGATGCAAAGTCACTGCCCACAAAGTTTTCGGAATATCAGAAGAGAGACTTTGTACCATTTCACCTCATGCTCAGTCAAGTGTATTTTCGAATTTCTCTACAAACGTTCCCTTTTTAACACCCATCTCCAACTGTCCAGGTCGGTCTGACAATGCTTACACACCTTCTCCCACTCTTACACACCATCATGATGAGTAGGGATGCTTTTCCCTAAAGGACATGGGGCTCAAGGTACCAAGTCTGTTGCTTTGCCCTTTGCTGCCCCGAGGACCACATCCCTGTGTCCCCTACAGGTCAGGAGCTGGGGCCTCCCTGGGATGCACAACATACTGAGAGGGGGACCTGTTATCAGGGCTGGCGATCCAACTGTTCACTGCTGTGGGATCTGGACATGATCCCCTCCTGTGCCATGTCAAGGGTGCTGCCCTGAACACCCCACTTGTCCTAATATCTAGACCCTCCCACCCCTGGAAAAGCCTCTGTGTTTCCATCTCAGAATGGGATCTTCTGTCAGAAATCCCAGGTTGACATTGTTCACACCAGGAGGTGCTATCCATTCTCTGCTAAGAAAATGAATAAGATACTAATGTGTCTCATCATAACTGTCCTCCAAGTCGATTCCGCCAAGAACCTTTTCTCTTGTTCATGTAGAAAACATGAAAACCTGTGAAGAATTTTTCAGAGTTTCTCTGAGCCAAAGTGTAAACAATTGCACTGAAGCAAAATCTCAACCGAATGAGATAGTAATGCTCCAGTGAATGGCAGCTTTGCACCTTGATTTATACATTACAATCAAAAGAGGAGACTTGTGTGGGTTGCATGAAATCCATTGGTGGTAGATTAGGGAGGCAGGAGAAATCAAAGCAGGGAATCTCTGGGGTTGGATAAAAGGTAAAATGATAGACACATACTTCTTTTACATAGGTGTGAGCAGGATAGTTAACAGTCAACAATGAACTCAATGACAATAAGCGGATTTGTGGTCTTTGCAGAATGATGCCTGTGCTTTGAGTGTTCTGAAAGAAGGAAAACTACTTTGACATTATAAAAATATGTTGCTGTAGATTCAAAAAGACAATAGACAAGCTCAGTTAAGGTAAAGATTGACCTTTGTCAGGGAAGATGACAGCCTGGGACATGACTCCCCACCATACACTGCTTTTACTAGTAGTTTATAAAACACTTTAATTTCAGATCATCCTTTGTGGTTACTTTAGGTCTCTGAGTTTGCAAGGCCGCCAGGTTAGCATGTGGTCTCTGTGATCACTCTTGCCCCTCCTCCAGCTACCAATCCCTGAGTGCTTGGGGTTCAGTCTGAGCTGTAGCCTCCAATCCACCTGGCAGTTTATGAGCTGACCCTGATGCTATGTGCCCGCTCTGTCCCAACACAGGGTGCAAATAAGGCCTCTATGGGGCCTGCGGCTGTAGGCCTGGACAGCATGCCCACTGCACTCAACACTCAGGTGCCAATGAACATCTTTGCTACCTGGGAGGTGGACTGCTCCAGCCCCACCTGTGTGCCTCGGCAGTGCAGCCTCGCCTTAAACAAGCTGGTGATCTACAGGGAGCTGGAGAAGGAGGTCAGGGGTGTGGTCATCAGTGTGAAGATCCAGGGCTGCAAGACCATCTAGAGGTCGGATGAGATCCTGCTGCCCCCCAGTGGTCAAGTGCAGACCGACCTGGCGCTGACCTTCTCCCTGCAGTACCCCCACTCCCTCAAGAGGAAAGGCAGCACCTTGCAGGTCCTCCTGCAGCAGAAGCAGCGCCTCAGCACCCAGGCCCTCCTGGGATATAAGACGCTCGCCATGGGCACCATCAACATGGCTGAGTTGATGCTGCGACCCCTCCAGGGCGGCCAGATGCTGAGCCTCCATAGCACCATCACGGAGACATCTGCCCATGTGGCTGAGGTCAGCATCTCCTCCTTGTCCAGCCAGCCCATGGAAGTGGAGGACAGCACCCGGCAGGCTGGCCCCAAAGCCAAGTCCAGCTTTAGTTACTCTGACCATCAGGCTGGCCATGATCCCAGGCTCTGGCAGGACCAAGAGGAGGAGGATTTTGACTTTGGGGAGTCCAAAAAAGCAGCTCCAAGGAGGAGGAAGTGTGCCACCCATGACAAGGGAACAATATGCCATCAAGAAGGTTGGGGCGTGGCTGCGTAGGGAGAAACTGTGGGAGGAAGAACTGAGCCTGGAGCAGGCGTCTTGGGGGAATGTCACCAAGGAGGACGATGACCTCAATGTGCTGTATGATTCGGTTGAGAACATTAGCGACAGTGGCTCATGAGAGTTGTCCTCAGTACCCCAAATCCCTGGCTCAGGCCATTCTAGGAAGACCTATGTTACCCCGGCTCTCAGAGGGAAATCTAGACCATCCACAGTGCCGGAGCCAGAAGGAGCGGCCAAATCCAACCAACGTGACAGGATGAGATGCTAGAAAGCAGCGGGTACATCAGCAAACCGAGTCTCTCCTCATCCCCTCCCCCAGATCCTCTGGGCAGCAGGTGGGCTGCTGGGGCTTGAGCACATCCCAGAAGGAGCGACAAGTGGCACAGCCACACAAAGGCAGGTCAACAGCCTGGACAAGCACTGTCCTGACCGACTGAGCCAGCTGCAGATCCCCAGGATGACAGTGTATGATCACCTAAACTGCATCCTCATCTCTGACAACTAGCTGCCGAGAACATCCTCTCCTCAATGCCTCTGACTGGCAGGGGCAGTTCCTGGCTGAGTCCTGCAGCAACACATGCTGGCGAGGTGTGCACCTGCTCCAAGCCTGAGGTCCAGGCAGCCTTCAGCACCATCATCTGGAGGATACAGGCCACTGGCCTCATCTCCTTTGAGGTTTGTGGTTCCAGGTCCTGGGCCACAGCATGTGTCAGCTGCTATGGCAGGAGGGCTTCCCCTCCCTGATAACAGCAATATAAAAAAAATTGTTTATCTTACACATACTTCAAATTTTAGTGTATTTTTCTTATATGATTGAGTAAAAGAATACTTATTTAAAATAAAATTTATTTAAAATAAATTTAAATTATATAAATTTTAACTCTATGATCCCTCAAAGTGTAAATTCCAAATTCAAGTACATTCACAATTTTTCACAACTGTCACATCACATCACAAACACACTCTAGTTCTGGAACATTTTAAGAACCCACAACCTAGGTATGTGCCCTGACCAGGAATCAAACCTGCCACCTTCTGGTATATGAAATGACTGTCCAACCAACTGATGAGGCACCCTGTGCAGGGTGTGAGAGCAATATTTTCATTTGAATTTTTCATTCTGGTTTATACTGCAATTGGATACCTTTTCACATACTATTTGCCCTGTTTCTTGTTTTGGAATTTCAGTTGGAGGGCTTTTGCCCTCTTTCCCATTGGATTGTTAGGAAATCTCAATTGCTATGGATATCAGCTTTTTGCCATGTCACTTGCAAATGGTTTCTCTAGCTTGCCATTGTCTCCACTTGCTGTGTGTTTTGCCAAGGAAATGCATTCCATTTTGATGTGGTCAAATCTGTCTTCTCTTATGCTTTTTGATTTTGTTTCTCACTTTGAGTGGAAAAGATGTTTTCTGTCTTATCTGGAAGATAGGCCAGGTTGTATTGTGCTAACAGAGCCCTAAACCTCAGTGGTTTGCAGCAGCAAAAGTTAGTTTCATAGTCATGTGACTTCAATGAACTGATGGATTTCAAAAGGGTTCCTTTTTTCAGATTGTTCACCTGTTCTTCATTTTTTATAGTAAGGATGAAAGTAAGGACTTCCTACTTCTTATATGTCAGAGTGGAAACCAGAAGTTGACGTTTTATTTGGCAATGGCCTGTGGTGGACATGACGTCTATTTCCCCCTTTTCTTACAGCTGCCTGTTTCCACATCCAGGTGGTTCTGGGGAGTGTGGTTCAGGGCCCTGGAGTGGAGGTATCAGCACATCTAACTGGCCTGTTGCCTTTTGGATCAGATGCTTTTTCAGTGGTTGTATGTGGATATAAGAATCTTTATACTAGTGACCAGAAAGAAATTCTGGATATTCTCAATTAAATTAGAGCAGTCAGAGAGTGGAAGAGACAGACCAGTCAGCCAGTAGTAGCGGGGAGCCAGCAGTCTGAAGGGTCTTGGGTTTGATTCCAGTAAGGGCACATACCTTGGTTGCAGGCTAGATCCTTGTCCCTAGTCTGGGAAGAGCAGTAGTCAACCAGTCGATTTCTCTCTCACATCGATGTATGTCTCTCTGTCTGTCCCCCTCCCTTCCATTCTCTCTGAAATTCAATGGAAACTTATCCTTGGGTGAGGATTAACAACAACAACAACAACAAGGACTTAGTGAGAAGAATGGCACTGTCACCTGCATTGAAACCTCAGGCATGTTAGCTGAGTTCTTTAAGGCTTGCTCTTTTCATGTGGAAAATGAGTTGCAAGGATAAAATTAAGTAAAATGTGGTTAACATAAAGAATAGGCACATGGTGGACACTCAATATATATGGTCCATTACTTTATTAATACATATGTATGTAAACAATCATCAGGTGGAAATGCAAAGTGTAACATCAACAAAACAATCTAAAGCATTAAGATGTTAACAGGAATTGCCCAGGGCCTTCCAATGCTCTATTTCTCCATTTAATCCTAAGTGGAGGGACTTCCTAAATTCTAGATAGAAAGATAAAATGTTGCAAGGGCTACATAGTCTCATGAATTAATCTACAATTTACTTCTTTGAAGTAAAAATCGTAACAGGATTTTGGGGAAACAAAAACTATTCTAAATTTTATCTAAAAATAAATATGCAAACAAACCAGGAAACAGTTGAAAAGAATATAAGAAGGGGACTGGCTCTGTCAAGTAGAAAGGACTCTCAAGCAGTGCGGCCCTGGTGCTGGAGTGAGCAGGTCCTGGGAGCTGGGCAGCGACATCAGGAACAGGGCGCAGCACATGTGGGACTGAGTGGATCATTATGGGGCCCTTTGGCAACAAATAGCCCTGGGGCAGCTGTTTACTGCCGTGGTCTCAACCTTGGCTGCACATTAGAATCACCTGGGAACCTTTTTAAAATCCTGATTTCTGGGCCTCATCCTCCGGAAATTCTGTTTCTTTGTTATGGGTTGGGGTCACAATATTTATATTAGAGAATATAAATAGACTCTATTTAATTCCATGATGTAGAGATAGATAACACTTTCCATATGTTGATGTTTTTTGGGGGGAGATGAGATGTAAAGGAGGAAAAAGGTCAGTCCTATGAAGTCCTGAACAAAGAGCCTTGCAGACACAGATGTGTGTGCAAAGGCCCTGAGGTGGGAAAGAGTTCCCCGGGTTTTAGGAATGAAATACAGACCAGGGTGGCTGGAGTAAAGAGGAGAGTGAGACAGGAAGTTGTGCAGAGCAAGGGGTCCAGAGCCTGCAGTCTTATTCAGGTTGTAAGATTTATTCCAGGTGCAATGAGGAGTTTTAGAGGATTTTAAGTGAAAGATTTTAAGTGAAAGATATTTAGCAACTATCTATTTGTATTTTACAAAAATATTTTAATCAGATATGGCTGTTGCATTTTGGATCAGATGCTTTTTCAATGCCTGTCAATTTCATTAACTTTTATAAAGATAACTTTTTAAATTTTAAAATATTCATTCCTAGGTTTAATTTTTTAAAAAGCCTACAACATCTGAGAAATTTAATTATTTTTATTTTAAATTTATTTTTAAGAATAGTTGATATACAATCTTATATAGTTATAGTGTTTCAGGTGTTTGATATTGTAATTTGACAATTTTATCAGCTCACCAGTTCTTTCTTTCTTTCTTTGTTATTAATAACTAGAGGCCCAGTGCACAAAAATTTGTGCACTTGGGGGGTACGGGGGGTCCCTCAGCCTGGCCTGTGCCCTCTCGCAGTCTGGGACCCCTCGGGAGTTAACGCCCTGCTGGCTTAGTCCTGCTCCCAGGTGGCAGAGGGCAGGCCCAATCCCTAGGTGCAGCCGCTGGTCGGGCTCAGAGCAGGGCCGATTGGGGAGTTGGGGTGCCGCCCCCTGTCATGCTTAGGGTAGGGCCGATTCTGGGGTTGGGGCACCGCCCCCTGTCACACTCAAGGCAGGGTCAATAGGGAGGTTGCAGCACCACCCCCTGTCAAGCACAGAGCAGGGTTGATCAGGGGGTTGGGGATCTCCCTCCTGTCACACACAGAGCAGGGCCCATTAGGGGGTTGGGGAGCTCCCCCCTGTCATGCACAGAGCAGGGCCGATCAGGGGGTTGAGGAGCTCCCCACTGTCACTCACAGAGTAGGGCCGATAGGGGAGTTGGGTCACCTCCCCCTGTCACACACAGAGTAGGGCAGATCAGGGGGTTGGGGCGCCGCCCTCTATCACCCACAGAGTAGGGCCGATCAGGGGATTGGGGCGCCACCACTGTAAAACTCAGAGCAGGGCCAATGCAGAGGTTATGGCTTCCCTGTTACACACAGAGCAGGGCCCGTGGCGGGGGTGGAGGGAAGGTTGGGGCGCCGCACCCTGTCACACACAGAGCAGGGCAGGTCAGGGCATTGGGGCGCCACACCCTGTCACACACAGAGCTGCAGGGCGATCAGGGGGTTGGGGAGCTCCCCCGTATCAGGCACAGAGCAGGGCTGATCAGGAGGTTGGGGCGCCTTCCCTGTCATGAACAGAACAGGGCTGATAGGGAGGTTGTGGCCCCTCCCCCTGTCACACACAGAGACGCAGGGCGATCAGGGCGTTTGGGCATTGCCCCCTGTCATGCTGATCCCAGTGGTGCTGGGAAGCCTTGCGGCTCCGCTGATCCCGGTGCTGGGAGGCATAGTACCCTTTTACTATATAGGATAGAGGCCTGGTGCATGGGTTGGGCTGTCTGGTTTGCCCTGAAGGGTGTCCTGGATCAGGGTGGGGGTCCCCACTGGGGTGCCTGGCCAGCCTGGGTGAGGGGATGATGGCTGTTTGCAGCTGGTCACACAGCCTTCAGGGTGGGCGTCCCCACTGGGGTGCCTGGCCAGTCTGGGTGAGGGGATGAGGGCTGAATCTCCCAACTGCTCCTTTTTTTCTTTTATTTTTATTCTGGGCCAGCTTTAGCTCTGGCTCCAGCTCTGAGGCCTCTGCTGCTGAAAGCAGGTATCTGGTTTGTTTGGGTTCTATAATCGAAACAATGTATAACTCCAGCTCTGAGATCCCGGCTCACTAAAAGCAGGTTTCTGGGGTTTTGTTTAGCTTCTATATTTGTTACAATGTTTCAAACTGCAGGCTCAGAGGCCGGCAGTGGCAGGCAGGGAACGTTGGAGTCCTCCGTCACTGAAGCAAGCAAGACTCATGTTCGCTTCAAGCTGCCTGGCTGCTGGCCGCAATCTTGGCTGGCAGTTAATTTGCATATCTCCCTGATTAGCCAATGGGAAGGGTAGCAGTCGTATGCTAATTATCATGTTTCTCTTTTATTAGATAGGATATCTACTTTATTCATATATATATATATATATATATTTATTGATTAAGATATTACATATGTGTCCTTATCCCTACGTTACCCCCTATCCCCCTGCTCATGCCCTCCCCCCGACCCCCTGTGGTCCGTGTCCATTGATTAGGCCTATATGCTTTCATATAAGTCCTTTGGTTGATCTCTCCCTCTTACCACCACCCTCCCCTACCTTCCCTCCAAGGCCCGACAGTCCAGTCGATGCCTCTCCGTCTCTGGATCTGACATTGTTCATCAGTTTACGTTGTTCATTATACTCCAAAAATGAGTGAGATCATGTGGTATTTATCCTTCTCTGACTGGTTTATTTCACTTGACATAATGCTCTCCAGTTCCACCCATACTGGGGCAAATGATAAGAATCCCTTCTTTTTTACAGCAGAGCTACACATATAGTGGAAGTGCTATAGAAGAGGGAGAATGGGTGTTAGAATTTATTAGCTTCAGGAGAGTTCAGAGATAATCTCTGAAATTTCTTATTAATTTCGTTTTTATTTATTTATTTATTTATTTTTAAATATATTTTTGATATTTTTCACAGATGAAGGGAGAGAGATAGAGAGTTAGAAACATTGATGAGAGAGAAACATCGATCAGCTGCCTCCTGCACATCTCCTACTGGGGATATGCCCGCAACCCAGGTACATGCCCTTGACCGGAATAGAACCTGGGACCTTTCAGTCCGCAGGCCGACGCTCTATCCACTGAGCCAAACCGGTTTTAGCAATTTCGTTTTCAAAGAGAATTTATCTGTGCTCCTCCTTAGAAGTTTCTAATTTCCAAATCAAGATGCGTTTCCTATTCATTCAATCAGTTTAATTTTCAGGAGGCATTTTTTTAATGGTGGTGTTTGTATTTCTTGCCTGAGAAAAATTAATTAAGGCACCCAAAGACAACTGTATATTGGCCATTTTTCAGTTAATATTTTCTAGTTAAATCTTCTCATTTCTGTAAAGCACTTATAAGTCAAGGTGTCCTATCAGGAATAGTAATGAGGGCTGGAGTCTGGGAGTTCCCAGCCATGGAGGCACAACTTTCAATGTTAATTATAGGTGTGTTTGTGGCTCTTGTTTTTATTGTTGTTTGGTATCTGCAGTCTCTCAGCAAATTTTCTAGAGGTGTGATGTAGTGGGTTGAGGTTTGTTGCTATATGGGTTGAGCAGCATGATGCTCACTTTCCTAGAATCTCATTCAACCCTCTTATGTGCCTCGGTTTCTCTCCCTTTTGTTTACAACAACCAGAAGGGCCACCAGGGCAGGTGGACCAAACCTGATTAGTGCTCCTCCTGAAAAGCCAGTTAGTTTAATTACAGTTGTGTGAGAATTTATGGGGCTCCTGCGTGTCGTGAGGACTGACCTCTGACACAGCACCACAGATCCTTACTTGTCTAAGAACACCTGAGATTCATGCAGGAAAGAGTATGTAATTTGATATTGAATTACAATATTAAGTGAAAGATTTTCACAATCAAAATCCCCTTCATCTTCTGAGATGAACAAGACCAGCTGTCATTTGTACAGCCCAGGTGTTTGCCCCAGACTCTCAAATGGCAATTCCAATAGGAAGGCCAGTGGTCAAGTCCAGGCCCATTTTCCCTCCTGTCTCTCCTTAGCCTGGGATCTGTCAATCATTAACCTTAGTTCCCCCAACAGTATTAACAATACGGCTCAAATAAAGTCCGCAGCACAAGCAAGGGAAGGTCCTGGGTCCAAGAGACAACTCACACAAGTTCACCGAACGGGCAGGGAGCTAGGTCTGCACAGTGGTGCTGGGTGAGCTTTTCCGGGATCCTGCTGTATTGTGCCAAGTACATGTCAATGTAATAAGCATTCAAAACTGTGAACAATTGTTGAGATTTTATCTGAGCCCACCTGTCAATTGCCATGAAGCAAAATCTGAATGCATTGAAATAATGCTCTGGAGAATGGCCGTGTTCACCTTATTTTAGATATTACCATCAAAAGTGGAGATGTATGTTTGTTGTATCAAATCCGTTGGTGATAGATACACACATACTTCTTCACACAGGTGGATATAGGATAGAACAGCCAACCATGAACTTAATAACAATGAGGGGATTTGTGGTCTCCACAGAGCACAGTGTGTCCAAAACAAGGAACATTCCTTTGACATTCCAAAGCTATGTTTTTGTGGATTCCAAAAGACAATAGACAGGCTCAGCTAAGTTAAAGATTGACCATTTTTTAGAGAAGATGCCAGCCTAGATGTAGCGAAACACCAAAAACTGCTTTTGATTAGAAATGTTTTAACTTCAGGACATCCTTTGTGAAAACTTTAGGTCCCTGAGCTTAAAAGACCACCACCCAGGCATTCTCTGACCTAATCACAGGTTAGTGAGTGCCCACTTTTTGTGTGACCACAATCTCCTTTGATCACTTAGGCCCCACCTCTTGCCACCAATCATGTCCCTCCTCTGTTCCACCACAAGAGGACAAACCATCAATGCTGAGTAGGAAAAGGACCAGTAGGGTGCCAGCAGCTGCAGCTTCCTCACGAACTGTGGGCCAGGCCAGCACATCCACAGTGCTCAAAGCACAGGTACCCAGGAACCTGTTAGCTACCTGGGAGGTGGACTGCTCCAGCCCCAGCTGCGTGCCCAGGTGGTGTAGTCTCACTTTAAAGAAGCTAGTGATCTCCAAGAAGCTGGTCAAGAACCTCATCTCCGTGGTGATTTCTGTGAATATGCAGGACTCCAAGGGCATCCTGTGGTCCCAAGAGATTGTGCTGCCCCGCAGTAGACCAGTGCAGACCAACCTGGCGCTCACCTTCTCCCTGCAGTACAACCACTTCCTCAAGGGAGAAGGCAACAATCTCCTGATCATGCTGGAGCAGAGGAAGTGCTCTAAGAACAGGAACGTCCTGGGCTACGAGACACTGGCCTCTGGCGCCATCCACATGGCTGACGTCATGCACCAAAACCCCAGGTGTGGCCAGATGCTGAGCCTCTGCAGAAGAGTCAAGGAGTCCTCCACCAAGATGGCCGAGATCTGGATCTCCTCCCTGTGCAGTCAGCCCATCAATGAGGAGGACAGTTCCAAGCAGACAAGCCCCAAGGCCAAGTCCACAGGTAACAACACTGAGGGCAGGATAAGAGCTCCTTTTCTGAGCTGTAAGCCAGCTAGAGTGGAAAGCACAGAGAAGGATGACTTCGAGAAGAGGAAGCCGAAGAAGCTGCAGTGATCAATACAAGGAATCTTGAAGCAGAAAGTCCTGGTGCTGTTTCACAGGTCCAAAGTGTCAGAGAGGGACCTTTGGGCTGACATGATGGGGAACCGGAGGAAAAGTGACCTCTACATGGAGGATGATGAAATCGTCTTTAGCAACCCCAGACCCAAGCTCAGGCCATACTTGAAAGGCCTGTCAGGCTCCAGCTAGCAGATGGAGATGCGAGGAAGCCACATTGCCAGGACCAAAACGGAGCCTCTGACTCTTGCTCACGTGACAGAAAATGCGTGGGCCCTGGGACGAAAACAGCTAAGTGACAGTGACAATGAATTTGTGGGCTACAGCACACCACCAGCAAGGTGGACAAGATCCATACCTCCTCCCTGTCCATGCCGTACATCAACGATGAGGACAGCGCCAGAAAGCCAATCTCAAGGCTGAGTGCTCAGAGAACCACTCTAACGGCAAGTCTGAGAACTTCCTCTCAAAGCTAGGGGCCAGATGTAATGCCAGCCACAGGCAGTACCAGGAGGAGGATGCCTTCAACAAGGGGAATCTGATAGTCAGAAGGAGGTCCATGAGTCGGCAATAGAACTACCACCAGAAAGTCTTGTTATGGCTGCACACAGTCAAAGTGTCAGAGGAGATCCTGGACATTGGGCAGGAAGGACTATGTGGAGCATTCCAGGATGTGGAGGAGGACCTGGACCTCCTGTATGACATGCTGGAGAACGCCAGTGACAGTGATCCAGAAAATTGAGGATGATGACAGCGTCCTCAGCACCCCAACGCCTCAGCTCAGGCAATACTTCAAAAGCCTGTCTAGCAGCCCAGACATGAGGGACAATCACAGTGTCCTCGGCAGCCCCAATCCCAAGTTCAGGATATACATGGAAGGCCTGTCAGACTACAGCTTGCAGTTGGAGATGTGGGGCCTCCACAGTGCCAGCATCTGAAAGGAGCCACTGAGTCTGGCCCATCTGCCTGAGAATGTGTGGGCCCAAGGACGCAAGCAGCCAAGCCACAGTG
This sequence comes from Myotis daubentonii, assembly GCF_963259705.1. NCBI lineage: Eukaryota > Metazoa > Chordata > Mammalia > Chiroptera > Vespertilionidae > Myotis > Myotis daubentonii. The sequence continues at coordinate 6,366,026 of NC_081855.1, forward strand.
ACTCCAAATTTGTGGCTTACAGCATACCCACCCGTCAGATGGACAAGATTCTGGATGGCCACCCTGTCCAGTCAGCCCATGGATCATGATGTCGGTGCCATACAGGCCAGCACCAAGGCCCAGACCTTGCATAACGACTCTGCCAACATGTCTGAGAGCTTCTACTTTCAGCAGGCAGCTAGCTAAAATGCCACCCACAATTCATCCCAGGGGAATAACTTTCATGAAGGGAATCTGATAGTAAGAAGGAGATGCATGACCAGGCACCAGAATTACCACCCGAGAGCTGTGGAATGCATGCTCATGGACCAAGTGCCGGAGGAGGTCGTATCCTCACAACAGGCCCTGGTGAGGCATGTCCCCAAAGTAGAGAAGGCCCTGGACTTTCGGTATCACACTGTGGAGAGCTCCAGCGAGAGTAGTCTAGACATGGAGGATGATGTAAGTGTCCCCAGCACCCAAAATCCCAAGCTCAGGCAATATTTTGACAGCATGTCAAGTGATAGTGGCTCTGACTCAATGGTCCAAGGAATTCACCTGGGGAGCAGCTGGAAGACAGCCTGGAGGCAGAGTCCTCCATCTGGGGTTGGTTCACCAAGATGCTCCCATCCATAGTGCGCTTCACCAAGTCTGTAGTCATCCCCTCCAGCAGGTCTAGGGAGAAACAGGCTGGCCACCGGGGCTGCAACACAGCCCTGAATGAGTGGTTCAACAGTCTGGACAATGACGGCCCAGACCTACAGAGCCAGCGGCAGATCCCCAGGAAGCCCATGAGTGACCAGCCAAACAACACCCTCATTTCCCAGAACAAGCTGCCCAAGAACATCATCCTGGTCAACACTTCGGACTGGCAGGGCCAGTTACTTTCAGACACCCTGCAGCGGCACACACTCCCCGTGGTGTGCGCTTGTTCCACAGTTTATGTCTAGGAGGCATTTAGCATCATCATCTCCTGGATGCAGAGATATTGCAAATGCAATTCCCAAGCTCTGATAGCAGTTTTGTCACCAATCACCCCAATGGCTGGACTACATGCGTTTTCTGGTCATCCTGTTGGGCTCCCACCCCCTGGCCAGCTACCTGGGTTCCATGGAATGTCGCTACAACTTCTTCCAGGACCTATACTGGTGGGACATGTTCAACAACCTGGAGTCCCAGAACACCTTGCAGGACACACAGGACGTTTTGTTGAGAATCACAGAGTAGGTCCCAACTGTGTCTACCTGCTGCCCATCACAGAGGCCATGCTCAATGAGTAGCAGAATCGCCCCAATGATAAGTCCTCACAGAAGCTCATTCCCTTAGTGGGGGCAGTGAAGGTTGGAAGAGTGGAACCATATTCAGCCATGTCAATAAATTCAGATGATGTAGACCCCTCATGCTCCAGTGAGCTTCCTGCCAGGAAGGCCTCATCCAACACACTCTCCCCTTCGTCAATGAGTGGGAGCCTGTCCTCCCCCAGCCAGAGTGTCCATGCAGAGATGATCGAGCTGCACGTGGATTACGGAACAGCAGCCCAACTAATAGACACGAAGAGAATTGTGGAGAAGAAAGAACTGCCTACCACCAAAAGCACACTCAAGTGCTTCTTCCAGTCTATCCAGGCCAGCAGGCTGCCCAGCAGTGGTGAGGACACAGCAACACCCACCATGTCCATGACAGTGGTCACCAATGAGATGAAAAAGAAGGAGCCAAAGAAAACCAAGAACAAGGATGTTGAGTCCACAAGCCAGTGCATTGAGGGCATCGGTCACCTTGTTTGCAAGGCAAAGAACCAGCAGAAAATGCTGCCAGTCGTCATTGATGGCACAGAGTCGAACAACGTGATGTTCTTCCAGCTGGCAGCCCAGTGGTCCTCTCACATCAAGCTCTTCCCCATCAGCATCTTTGGACATTCCAATTCCACATTCTAGCCCTGCCTCTCTCCCTGCCCTTCACCCTGCCCTTGCCAAGCCCAGAAGAACACAGCTGCTTTTCTGTGAACAGATCGGTTTACTACAGACACTGGCCCTGAAGACACCCAAAGAGAAACTGTTTTGAGTTTGAATGCACTCAGAGCCTGGAACCTAAGGGGGTTGTTTCTCACTCGGAGCTCCTAACTGCTCTGTTCAATACAAGAATGCTCTGGTAAGTGGAAGGTCAGGAGGGTAGTGTTGAACTAGAGAATCATAGAAGATATGTTTTAGCCTCAGGATACCCAGCATTCCCAGTGAAAAGGGTTATGGCCTTGAGAACCTGCCCTTCCTGGAACCCAGGACTCTGCTACCCTGGGGAGCCAACTCCAGCGTGTGCCCAGACTCAGAGCTGGGTGACGAGAGGCCAAGGGGTGGCCTCCCATTGGGGGCATCCTCAGCCCAACATGGAGGCCTGTCAGCTCAGCCCTGGACCTCCATGTTGACCACAACAACACTCACTCAGGCTTCCAAATAAACTTGACCCTCACAAGGTCAAGAAAAAATACATGTAAGGTGCAGATCTCCCAGGAACAGTGACTGGACAAACTGATCAAATATTTGGTGCCCAGCTTCCTGGGCAGCGTCCACACCTTTGACCACACCCACATTTCTGTGTTAATAGAGAAGATTTGCTACTAACCAACGTGTGGGACCCACCATGTACCAGGTGAGCCCTGCCCCTCCACAGCACAGTGGTCACTCAGCCACCTGCTTGCTGTGTCCTCAGGTCAGTACATCTCTCTGTGCGATTGCTTCTCTGAACATGGGGAAAGCCGAGGACCAGCCTCATAGGGTTATTGTAGGGACTAGGGTTTGGGGGAGGAATCTCCCTGGGAAATGGCCTGGACTCCGGAAAGATGTGTGGAGGGTCTGTGATTGTTCTAATTGACCATTTCTCTTCTTAACAAACCTTCTGCCTTATTTGGATTCTTCTTGGGGCCTTAGGCTAAGCTATTTTCTATTTTGAGAAAAAGATTTGAGAATCCATTAGGCATCCTTATCCTGGGTGAAGCCAGTTTAGCAATCCCAGGGGTTCCCCAGGGTCACCCAGCTATCTGAGATAGGGCTGGTTTGGACTCATTCAGTCAACAAATGCCCTGACTCCAGGATTTCCCTCCAGAGCTTCCTTCTAATCTGGATTGTTTTAGTCACAATAGGTTGCACAGGCAGGTAGCATCCACAGGTCAGGCCATCTGACTTCCTCGTTGTAATATCTCTGCACCTTGGCATATTTGGAAGCAGGAAGTGGATCTCAGGACCAGCAGAAAACATGAATTGGCTTTGGATCAGAGCCTTAAGGGAAGTATGGAGGCTGTGACTTGGAGAAGCTGGAAAAACCTTGGATCCCACGCCTTGCCTTGTGAGATTTCTGCAAGAGGGCAGAGGTCTGAGGGCTTCTCCTAGAAAACACGGAGGGGTTCAAAGACCACTGTGCATGTGGATTTGGGTGGTGTCTGTGAGTGGGGAGGGAATGGGGCTGGATTCCACAGAGAAGAGCTCCCAGAGGCTGGGATAGGCAGGAGCAAAGAGTCCCTCAGGGCAGTGCCCCATGGTCTGCAGTATGGAGGACTTCCTGGGCTTGGCTCTGGAACAGAGACTTCAGTGATGCAGATGAGAGATCCATTCTTTGGAAGGTACACAAGTCAGTCAGTCAGTCATGGTGGTAATATGTTTTCTTCTTGGATCTACAGACGCAGCTCCAGAGTAAGATCAAGGAACACCTAAAGAGGAAACACCAACTCTGGTGCCCTCTCCAGAGCCAGAGCAGGCTCCAGGCACAGGGGTCACTGAACTTCCAGATGTGCAACCACCTGCTGCATTGGAGCAACTCACCCCAGCTCCTGTGAGACCTCTGGTCCTAGAGCCTGGGCCACAGCCAGTGTCAGCTGCCAAGGCAGAGGGGGCTCCCGCCCCCTCCACCCTGCGTCTTATATGTGGTTTTAAAATATTTGTGCTTATTTTATACTAGAGTCCCAGTGCAGGAAATTCTTGCACTGGGGGGAGGGGGTCCCTCAGCCTGGCCTGCACCCTCTCCAATCTGGGACTCCTTGGGGGATGTCAGACTGCCGGTTAAGGCCCGATCCTGCACCAGCAGTCGGGCATCCCTCTCACAATTCAGGACCGCTGGCTCTTAACCACGCACCTGCCTTCCTGCCTGCCTGATTGCCCCTAACCACTCTGTTTGCCAGCCTGATCACCCCCAACTGCTGGCCTGATTGCCCCCAACTGCCTCCCCTGCCAGCCTGTTTGCCCCCAATTACCCCCTGCCACCGGCCTGATTGCTCCTAACTGCCCCCCCCCACCAGCCTGATTGGGGTTGGGGGGCCGATTGAGGGTGGAGCTGGCCATGGGGAGGGGCTGTGGTTGGTGGCCTGGGCATCCACCCCCCCCAAATTGGTTGGGGTGTGGCGATCAGGGCCAGTGGCATGGGGAGGAGCCATAGGTGGTTGGCCAGCCAGCCCTTCCCCTGATTGCAGTGTGTGTGTGTGTGTGGGGGGGGCAATCTGGGGTGGGGCTGGGCAAGGGGAGAGGCTGCAGGAGATTGGCTGGCCAGTTCTGCCCCCTATTAGGGTAGGGGGATCAGGGGTGGGGCCAGCCTGGGGAGGGGCTGCAGGACGTTGGCTGCCTGGCCCTGCCCCCTCTGGGGTGGGAGGATGCAATCAGGGGCAGACAGCCACTGGGAGGGGCTGTGGGCCTATTGTGGTGGGGCAGGTTGATCAAGGGCAGGGCTGGGGGAGGAGGAGGGGGGTGGGAAGAGAGGGGGTATTTGGCCAGCCAGCCTGCTATTTTCTTTTTTGGCAACTTCACAACTTTTACTTGTGGTGCCTGTGCTATGTCTGAAAAATACCTTCTCCCTCTGCCCGGGACAGCGATGGGGAGGGGGCAGCAAAAAACAGAAGACATCCCTCCCTATTGCACAGGGACCCTATATACAGGCTCACCTGGCCCAGGCCGGCGGGATGCTTGGCACCTTCTAGGATCCCTGCTCAGGGGATGGAGGAGTGATTGGTGGCAGCACACGTGAGAGGGGACCTCTGGGTGACCACTCTGGTCCTGGCTACTGGTCTTGGCACTTCCTGGTCCCCAGTTCCTTTCTGGTCCTGCCTGCAGCCCTGGTCCCCCTACCTGGCTCAGCCTCCCATCTCCATCCTGGCCTAAGATGGCCCCCTTGGCTCCTGGGGCTCTGTCCTCCCCTCCTAACCTGGAGATCTCAAGGAAGATTATGGCTTCTCAGAGACTCGTCGACAGCCCTGTCACTCATGTTCACACAGGGAAGGGGTCATGTGACAAAAGCAGCTGTACAAATGTGGGTGCAGGGGCAAGTCCTCCGGGGTCACTTGGACAGTTTGCTGATGATGCAGATCAGGGCCACATTCTCATCCTTGAGGCGCTGGTTATCAGCTCGATTGGACAGGCCCTTCAGCTCCTCCTCCAGTTCAGCGGCCCTGCACTCCAGGGCCCTGCACTCAAATCTCGCCAGCTCCAGGATGGCTGGCCTCTCTGCAAAGTGCTCTTGCCTCTGCATGGCGCGCTCCAGCTCCAACTTAAGCTGCTCCAGAGCAGCGTGGTCTGGGTCAGGGCCTCAGGAAGTCTCTCATTCTCAATGTGCAGCTTTGCGTAGAGCTTCCTGAAGCTCCCTCAGGCTCTTCCAATTTGGGCTGGGGTTCTGGGTTTAGGTCCTGCTGCCTCTGGAGGGGAAGGGCTGGATTCTGGGCTGATGTCCACTGGCTTCACCTTCTCCCCCTTCGCAGGCCCCCTCCTCTCATCGCCAACTCTGCAGTGCTCCCTGGAGGCCTGTGGTCCCTGCCCTGCCCCTCAGGCACCTCTACTCTCTGGGCAGGGTCATCAGAATTCTCAACCCCAGGGACTCGGGGCTGCCAGGAAGGGTCCAGGCTCTGTGCGCCCTGCTCTTGATGTGGATGGGAGAGTCTGATCAGGGGAAGGTCTGCAGGGGGGGAGGGGCTGCGAGGTCGGCTGCTGGCCCCACCCCCTGATAAGGCAGTGTGCTGGCTACAGTGGGCTTCATAGCTACTGGCCCAATCAGGGCCATGTTCTGCCTGCTCACCACTCCCCAGTCCCAACACCGCCTCCACTGCCAGGCTATCAGGCCTTTGGTATCACCAGCTCACAGCGCCTGCTTTCCCACAGGCCTGAGCCTGCATGCGTGTGCGCCCGGCCGGCAGCTGATGGAACTCACTGCTGGCTTGGGGCCACTCACACCTGGGCGGGCAGGTCGCAGGCACTGCCACCACCACTAATGCGACTGCCGCTGCCGCTGCTGCTGTTGCTGCTGCTGGGGCTTGAGGCACTGACAGAGGCTGCCGGACATGCCCGCGAACTACCCTCCCCAGGTTAGGTCACACATGGGATGCGCAGGCCGGCCATCACTGCTTCTGCCCAGGGTCCAGTCTCACAGGGGATACCGAGGCAGGTACCCGATCACTGCGGTCCCACCCGCCAACCCCAGGTCGCCTGCAGGAGGGCCGGATGAGGGCAGGGCAGGTGCCCGATTGCCAGGGTCCCACCCCCCAGCCCCAGGTCCCCCTCCTGAGGGCCAGATGAGGGCGGGGACCTCTGCAGCCAGCCCCGGATAGAGGCAGCTGGCGGTTGGCACTGTCACGCCCTGCCTGCAGTATGCAAATTAGCCGCCATATTGGCTGGCAGTTCATTTGCATATCTTGCTGATTAGCCAATGGGAAGGGTAGCGAAGCTACAGTTAATTACCATGTTTCTCTAGTATTAGATAGGATATGCCTACAATTTTACTGTGGTTTTCTTATACTAATCAGTAGTATAGAGTCTATTTTAAATAAAATTTAATGAAATACACTTAAACATAAATTTAATTTTGATCCTATAAAATTTAACTCTATAATCCTTCAGAGCCTTGAGCAAGTCTGTTTCTTCTGGGCCTCAGTCATGTTACTATGAGTCATACATTGGGAATAACTAGTCTCTTAGGAGCCATCAGATCTAAGGATATGATGTTCTTGAGATCCAGGACAATGGAACTTTGGGGGAAATTGACCGAGGAGCATTTGGGCAGGGACTCTTTATGTCAGGGCTGTCCCTGGGAACCCACATTTGACTTGACTTCATCTCCCACCAGCACATGGGCAAAGCATGACCTCAAGCTCCCCCTGGCTTCCACTTTCTGGAATGTTGTAGGGTTTAACCAGCAGCAAGCAGTTCCTGAACACTGATGGCCACCTGCACCTGAGACAGAAACTCCACCCTGCTCCATGCACACTGAACAGCATCCTGAGCATCTCCTCTGTAGGCCCATAGCACTGAAGAGCTGACAGGGCATGTCCCAGGGCCCAGAGTCCACACTCATCTCCTCTACAGGAACCACTTCTAATCTCCTCTGGGGTCAGAGCCTCTCTCCACTCTCAGCCCCTGAGCTCTGGTTCAGCTGAGCTTTTTCCTGAGGCTCTTCTGTCTCACCAGAGCCCAGTAGCCATTCCTTCTCATGCCCTAAGGCTGAACAAGGTTGTGGATGTAGCCTGGCTTCTCTCTTTACATCAGTCCTCTTTAGCCCTCCAAGCCACCCTGGAGAGAAGCGACTAACACCCTTCTAGGTACCATGCCCTGGAAAAAGCTACAATATCTCAGGATAAATGAGAATAAACTTTGGACCAGACACACAACCCATGCCCTCAAGGACAACAGCTGTCTGGGTTGACACGGGCATTAAAAAATTCTAAAAGAATGTGATGAGTCCTACAGTTAGCTTGGTACCATAAGCATTGAGAACAGCAGCCCATCTGGGGATCATACACAAGGCTCTTTAGGATGTAATTCTCAAAGCAAACCAGAAAATGAATAAGGATTTGTCTACCCACTTTATCCTGAGTTTTCATGCACCATGGCAATTGAGGGAAACATTTTCAAATTAAGCAAAGACTAGAAAAGTAAAGGGAGGGTAGGTCCACTTTAGAGGCCATGGGCCTTTTTACATTTATGATTGCTGTTAACAGTACATGTCATGAACCAGAATTTGAACAAATATATTTAACAAAAAAAAATGGTTTTAGAGTAACTCCTATGTGCTTGCTGGAACTGCTAAGTACTAGAGATCAGTGATGCTAAAGTGTTTTCAACAACATTCTAATGGAATATAGAAACATGAGAACAATGATCTGATGTGGTTCCCATAGTACAAGTGGACTTAAGTAGACAGCAAGGGGACATTTCTTTGTGGGGAAGTATTGTGTGTCCACTTCCAAAGAGAATTACTAATGAGCAATTGACATTTCTAGACTGTGGAGATACATGATATTAACTAAGCAGGTGAGCCGTTGAAAAAAAATTCAGGCAGAGGGAAGAATTATAAATATTGAATTGAGTCAGGAAACAATAAGGGATGTGGGGGTTGCAAGTACTGGGATCATCAGGAGGTTGGTTCCCAGGACAGGAACATGGATGACAGAGCAGAGAGGAAATCAGACACCAGCTCTGGGAGCCCTGGCATCATGGTCCCTAGCAGTGACCCGCAGTCCTGGTGCAGGAGGAGAGAAGGGAAGCAGATCTTCCTGCGTTGGAGAGCAGGTGGAATGAGAAGTGGAAAGGCATGGACAATAGTGAGGAGAGAGTGAGATGTAGGTGGGGAAAAGCTCAGACATGTCCTAAATGATGACAAGTTGCAGAGTATGGTCAAGACAGGATGTCCCTAAAGTGGTGGGAGGTGATGGTCTCTGCACTGAGTTGCTAATGAAATGGTGAGAGTAGGAGTTGGACGAACATTCTCATGGATGAATCCTGAGTTCCTGCAGAAGGAACAGAAGGAGATTTTGGAGACAGTTGCCTAATCTGTCCCTAAATATGTGACCTGATTGAAGGGTTAGTAGGAGACTGTGAGCAGGAAGTAGGGAGTGACCCACCCAGATGATGGGATTTCCAGGAGGAGGTCTTCTGGAGCAAGAGAAGCATGTCTGGTGGTGGCCCTGTGTATACAGGTGAGTGCTGACTGGCCTCCTGGCACCATGGAGACACCCACATCTGTGGGAAGATCCAGTGCTTTCTCAGATAGCCCTTGTGTCCTTCTTGTTTCTGAAATCCTCAGCTGTTAGCACCCTTTTGAATCTTGAAAGGCCCAAGGGTAATGACATGACTTCAGATGACAGATAAAGGGACTAGTCATTCAAGATGCTCAGCATGAACTCTCCAATCCTCCCTCTGTGCCCTCTCCTCCCTGCTCCTCTTCAGTCCTGTCTGCTCACTGGGAACCCAGAGGTTGTCTGGAATTCAGGACTAGCTTTACTCCTTGTACCTGGAGCACCCATCACCAAGTGGTTTCCCCAGACCCCAACCCCTGGCTTTTAACAAACCATTGTGAGGTTCAGCTCAGCCAACAAGGTGACTCTCTTCCCTCCACAGGACACCCACACAGGCTAAAACACACACAGATGCACAGTGAGAGGACACACCCCAGGAGCCCAGGACACAGGACAAGAGATCCAGTCCTCTGGGCATACCAGTGTCTCATTCCCAGAGACAAGTGCCCACGTGTCTCCAGTGCCCTCCACGGAACCCCTGTTTCATGACGCCCATTCCCCTATGTTCTCAGGGTCGTGCTGGGGCTGAAGCTGGTAGGCCTGAGGCACTGTGTTGATACTTGCTTTCCTGCTCACTCACTGCAGTTTCTTGATGCTGAGATGCGGATCCAGACTTGAGAAGGAAAAGCATGGCTGGGGCCAGCAGAATGCTTTGTGCTGCTCACCCCTGGGACGTGGCATGTTGTCTGCACTAGGGAGCAGGGGCAGCTGTGGAGAAAAGGCCCTGTTGAGAGAGGTGGTGACTTACGTTGGAGGCCAGAGGGAGCGTGCCCTCATGGCACCTTCCTGGGTCCATACCCCCTGCAAATTCCACAATTATATTCACCAAGAAGTGGCAGTTTTGACAGCATATGTAGGCTAAGAAATGCAGAAAATGGGCCATATCTGGGGAGAGGAGTCACTTTATAGATTCTCAGGGGTCTTGGAGGCTTTGGATTGGGCAGGGCCCACTGCCTTCTCCCAAAAGGGTGCTTCTCTGTCTCTCTGATTGTGGTAGTTCATGGCTGCCCCCCCCCACGAAGGACAGAAACTCAGAACACTGAACATGTATTCATTCTTTCCCCTTTCCTTGAAGATATGGGACAAGTCATTTTCTCAGAACAGCTTCAAATCGAAGGCTAAGGTGACAGAGTACATAGGCCCAGTTCCACTGGGTCATGAAATGGGCAAAAAGGGAAGATGACAGTAAACAGACTTTCAGGTTCTGATAGCGAGGGAGTCGGGTACACAAGTCTTTGGAAGGTACACAAGTCAGTCATGGTGGTAATATGTTCTCTCCTTGGATCTACAGAAGCAGCTCCAGAGTAAGATCAAGGAACACCTAAAGAGGAAACACCAACTCTGGTGCCTTCTCCAGAGCCAGAGCAGGCTCCAGCCACAGGTGTCACTGAACTTCCAGATGTGCTACCACCTGCTGCATTGTAAACAGTAAACAGTGGCCAAGTCAGAGCAGCCTCCTTTCTGTGTAGACGCTGAGCTGAGTGTGGGTGGGCAGGACGATGGTGACTGTCACAGACTTCAGATGACGGGGCAGTTGCTGAGACTGGAGGTAAATCCCCTTGAATAGCACAGCCTTTTCTTTCCATAAATAATAAGATGCCTGCTGTGCCCCTGCAAGGCCTTGGGGGTTGCACCGCTGAAAAAATGGCCCTCAGGACTCCTATTTCAGGAGACACAGTTGTAGGGGGCCACACCGCCCACATCACACTCCTCTAACCAGAGATGTGCAAGCAGCCAGCCTGGTTCGCCTGAGATGTCCTGCCAGTCAACCTCCTCCAACGTCCCAGGTTCCAGAGACTGTTCTGCAGGCTTATGTGTAGACCACTTGCTACCCCAAAATCCATATCACCAAGATGGGGCTACACGATAGACAGATGTCTCTAATACATCACATGTAAGGTCAGAGACACTTTGCACAGACCTTTATACATGGAGGGATGGAGAAAGGTAGGGATGGAGGTGCACACACAAGGTGTAAAACGTGATTTTACATGTCTGTGCCACAAATGACAGCTGCCAGGTGAGGATCATCTTATTTTTTAACTTGGAGGGTATTGACATTAGCTTCCAAATTAAATTGAAGAACATAAGCAAGTGAATATTCCTAAAGAAATCCTCCAAGTTCATGAAGCACCTTCTGAAGAAAGTGAACTTGTCAAATTTGGAAGTGGGTCAAGGTTATTGTCATGAGCTGCAATGACTGCCCTCTAGTGGCCAAGTGAGACATGGCTCATGTGTTGTGGGGCTCCTGGTTCTGTCAGAATTGGAAGCAGACACCAAACTGAGCCTTTGCATGGGCTTGCCTCCAGAGTACAATAAAAAAGTAATGTTGTGCCCAGATTTCATGATTCCCAAGAACCCACAGGGAGCCAGCGAGTCCGATGCAAAAGCAAAGAGTCATTCATTTCAAACCTAGGTTTGGCTCCCCTGCCACACTCACCGATGCAAAGGTAAGCTCCAGTGGCCGAGAGAGAGAGAACTCTGTGGAGAGAGGTTTTATAGGGGGTTGGGGTAAGGGGAGGAGAAAGGACTGTGGGCCCTGCCGATTGGCCAGGCACGAGTCGGTGTCTCATTTCACAGGATGTGGTCATAGTGATGGCGTGCACTTCCCTTGACTATCTTCCGGGAAGAAGCTTGCTGAGCACATGGCCAAGGTAAGATGGAGGGCATAGCCCTTACCCTGGGGCAAGGTGGAGGGCGTAGTCCTCGCCCATTCAGTAAGAGTCAATCTTTTGGGGTACCTTCTAGTAGAAGTCATTGTCCCGTCATTTCATACTAGGAAAACACAGGCTTTGTCCCAAGTCTGGTATTTCAAGGAGTCTGTATTGAGCTCCTGATTCAGGCCCTGGGTTCCAGGACAGAAAAGCCAGGCAAGGTCCCAGCCACTGGATTTGAGGGCATGGTCAGGGTAGTGGGGGGATAATGGGTGCACATCACCCTGCCATATGTTCGTTGAAAAAAATAGTACATAAAACCAAAGCATATTGATGGAAACCTTCTGATTAAACAAGAAATATTTCAGATGATTGGATCATTCCCCCTCAAGCTATTTGTATACTTTCATCTAAATGTAAACAGTTATTCCTAATATGGGGTCACCCTACCTTCCCACTCACCATTCATTTAACATGAATATTATCCCTGTTCTTTAATAATTTTGAACATATGATTGCACAGTTGCATAGCACTTCTTATGATACATTGTACATAACTGACCTGCTGCCTACCTCTTGGCCAACCACATCTGTTTGTCTCTTCAAAGTGCAGTTCAACAGCTATGAGCTCCAGGTAGCTTCCAAATGTACAATCATTCATTATCCCTCCAGAGCACATGCACCACATTCATTACCCTTAAAGTGCCAGCACTTCATGCTATGTCTTATCTCCTTGAGATCAGAAGCTTGTCCCAGGTCAAGATTGTGCTCAATCAAACATCCATCCAGCTCTTACCACAGTGCTTGGCATATGATAAACAGTCCATAAAGACATGAACAGCCCTATGATTCTAAATGAGTTCCTCATGGTGTCAGAGAACAAATTGTCCATCAAAATCCATTCACCCAACTTGGGGAGCACAGCTGCATGGCACAACCCAGACCCCCTTGCTTCCCTCTGAGCTGCTGTTGTCAGTGGGAGAGGACCAGAACTGAGGTGTGCTGTGGCAGACCTGGAAGATACAATCCACTGGTCTAGATGTAATGACTTCGGGTGGGAAGAGAAACAAAGCAGACACAGAGAAGGTGAAAACTGGAAGGAAAGAGAGGTTGGAGGCACTACCTAGATGTGACAGTCCTCCTCCTACTTTATAGCTCCTACCCACCAATGAGCCTGAGCAGCCCTAAGAAACACTTGTTGCAATAACCCATTGTGTAGGCAGGAGAGATACAGGCCCTGACAGGTACTATGACTTATGCAGGATTAAGAAGAGGTAAGAATGAGGGGTTGAGTCTGAACCCAGGTCTGTCTACTCAACTCTGGGACCTTGGCTTAGGTTAAGCCTTCTAGGGCACTGGGGAGCGGGGAGTGTTGGGGGCAACTGTGTACAGATATGGTGTTTCCCAGAGAATAGAGACCTGCAGACAGCAGCCCACAGGACTATTTTCAGAGCTGTTAGTAGATGAGGGGACTCAGGGAAGACAATCCCTGGAATTGAGGTCACTTCCCAATAGAACTGGGGACCCTTGTAAACAGGCACCCACATTCTAGCAACAACCCAACCGCAAGCTCACTTGCGAAAGTCGTTTTCCAGTGTAAGATCTTCTCTTGCTGTGTTCCCAGTGATTGCTGCTCTTGCTTCCAGAGACCCCGCAGTGAGAGCTTTTCCAGATGGTGGAGACCTTGATTCAACCCTTGTCCCTGTTCTCTCTGGCCATTTTCCAGAATATGGCCTAAGGTAACACAGGCGGCCTTGGCCAGACCAATCCTGGCTAGGCCACCTCTGTGCACCATCCCTTTGCAGCCCACATTGTTACAGAAAAACCGGAGAAGAACCAAAGAACGCTCTGAGAGTTTGGAGTTACACTTTATTCACTGTGGTGGACTTAGGGAAATGAATCCAAATTCTAAGCCCCGCTACAAGCAGAACTTCCCTTTTTATGGAAGAGCCAGCCCTTTGTCTGCTTGCTGGCAGAGGCCTTGAAAACTACACAGTTCTATCCAATTAAAAATACACCTGGCATACCATTGGGTGTATCTAGTCTCTGGCCTACAAGGTCAGACAGCTAAGTTTATCTCCCCCATTATTCAAGCAGGCTAAAGCGGGCTAGAAAGCAAACTTATTTTTTGAATAAGAGGCCGTCTAAAGAGTAGCAGAGAATTACAAACAGTAGTTTTACAGAATAGGGGTGTGCCTTCACAACATAGCCCCCGGGGCAGGATGGGGCTGCTGGGTGGTGGATAACCTAGCAGTTCTGTCATGGTCACATCCCAGGACTGGCAGGCAGATGGAGATGGGCTTCCAGAGGAATCTTTTATCCGTGCCAATGGGAATCTTAGGGCCTCAGGATGTCATGCCTTTTCCTCCCCTTTGAGGGTCTAAGCGGATCATGGGGTGTGTGTGTGTGTGTGTGTGTGTGTCTGGAGTGGGGGGTCACAGGGACCGAGAACCAGCAAAAGAGGGGTCTGAGGCTTTTCTGGTGACTGGGACCTGTATTTACAGAGCTCCGCACAGGACAGTGAAATGGAGCTGACAGGTGGGGTATTCTACTCCCTGTTCCTACAGGGGAAACAGGTGTACCATACATCCTCAAATGTGCAGCATGGCCTCAGGGTGACTGTGGGTGCTGAGGTGACCCAGACTCCAGGACCCCATGCAGTCAAAGGGAGGTCTGGGTTCCAGAAGCTGCCCTGTTACTCCCCTAAGATCCCTCCCAGATTCCAATTTCCAAAGGAATCTGGGCCCCCATCTCTTCCTCCCAACCCACTATAACTGTCCATTCCCTGTCAGATGGGATGCAAAGTCACTGTCCACAAAGTGGTAGGAATATCAGAGGAGAGACTTAGTTCCATTTCACTTTATGCTCAGTCAAGAGTATTTTTGCATTTTCCTAATTACTTTCCCTTTTTAATGCCCATCCCCGAGTGTCCATGTTGGCCTGGACAATCCTTACACACCTTCTCCCACTCTTACACATCATTGTGATTAGTTGGGATGCTTTTCCCAAAAGGACATGGGGCTCAAGGTACCAAGTCTGTTGCTTTGCCATTTGCTTCCCCGAGGACCACATCCACTTGGCTCCTCCAGGTCAGGAGCTGGGGCCTCCCTGGGCTACACAACATACCAGGAGGTGGACCTGTTATCAGGGCTAGCGATCCATCTCTTCACATCTGTGGGACCTGGACATCATCCCTTTCTGTTGCCATATCAGTCATGTTGCCCTGAACATCCCACTTGTCCTAGTAGCCTGAACCTCCCACCCCAGGAAAAGCCTCTGTGTTTTCATCTTCGAATGAGATGTTTTGAAAGAAATCCCAGGACTGATACTGTTAATACAAGCATGTGCTGTCTGTCCTTTGCTAAGAAAAGACCTATGATACTAATGTGTTTCACCAGTCCCCACCTCCAACTCTACTTTTGTTGTCAAGAATATTTTCTCATGTCAATGTAGAAATTTTCAAACCTGTGAAGAAGTTTTGTGAATTTGAGCCAAATTGTCACTAACTGCTGGGAAACAAAATCTCAATAGAAGGAGATAATGCTCTGGAGAATGGCAGTTTTGCGTCTTATTTTATACATTACAATTCAAACAGGAGACCTATATGGATTCCTCAAAACTTATTAGTGATAGAGTAGGGAGGCTAGAGACAGCAAAGTGGGGAAACCTCTGGAATTAGATAAACAGCAAGATGATAGACACATACTTCTTTCACTTATGTGTGTGTAAGACAGTTAACAGTCAACAATGGACTCAGTAACAATGAGGGGATGTGTGGTCTCTGCAGAGAGCAGAGTGGGGCATGTGCTTTCAGGAGTCTGAATTAAGGAAAGTTATATTGACATTCCAAAGATATGTTATACTATAGGCAAAAAGACAATAGACAGGCTCAGGTAAGGTAACAATTGACCTTTGTCAGGGAAGATGCCGGCCTAGGACATGACTACCCACCATAAACTGATTTAGTTTAAAAGTTTTATTTCAGAACATCCTTTGTGGTTACTTTAGGTCTCTGAGTTTGCAGGGTAGCCAGGTTAGCGTGTGCCCCTGTGGTCACTCCTGCCCCACCTCTTGCCACCAATCACTGAATGCCTGGGGGTTCAGTTTGAGATGTAGCCCCCAACCAATCTGGCAGTTCATGAGCTGCCCCTGATGGAACGTGCCCTCTCTGTCCCAACACCGGGTGGAAATAAGACCTCTATGGGGCATGCAGCTACAGCTTTTCCACCACCCGCAGACCTGGACAGCATCCCCCCTGCCTGTAACAAACAGGTGCCCATGAACCTCTTTCTCTCTGGGAGGTGGATTGCTCCAGCTCCACCTCCACCTGCATGCCCAGGCTGTGAAACCTCACCTTAACCAAGCTGGTGGTTCTAAAGGCCCTTGCAAAGGAGATCACCTCCTTAGTGATAGCTGTGAGAATTAAGGACTCAAAGTGCATCCTGAGGTCTGATCAGATTCTGCTGCCCCCCAGTGGATTAGTGAAGACTGACCTGGAGCTGACATTCTCCTAGCAGGACCCCCTCTCCCACTAGGCAACAAACTGCAGATCATGCTGCAGCAGAAGCAACACCTTAAAAAACAGACCATCGAAGGGTACAAGATGCTCGCAGTGGGTAACATAGACATGGCTGAGGTGATGCAGTGAGCCTCCGAGGACAGCCAGGTTTTGAGCCTCTACACAACCATCAGGGAGGCATCTGCCTACGTGGCGGAGGTCAGCATCTACTCCCTGTCCAGCCAGTCCATGGATCCTGAAAATAACACTCAGCAGGCCAGCCCCAAAGTCAAATCCAGGGTTCAGTACACTGAGAGGGAAGATAAAAATCTTCTCTGAGCATCAGGCTATCCATGATCCTGAGCGGGGGCAGGCCCTGGAAAAGGAGGACTGCGATGTGGGAGAAGCCGAGAAGCAGCACAAAAGATTGGTAAGATCACCATTCATGACCAGGCAACAATGTTCCAACAAGGAAGTTGGGATATAGCTGTGCAGGGTGCAAGTGTGGGAGGAAGACCTGGACCTGGAGCAGGAGTCTTCAGAGCATGTCTCTGAGCTGGCGGAGGACCTGGATATGCTGTGTGACTCACTAGAAAACCTCAAAGACTGTGGCCCATGACAGTGTCCTAGGTACCCCGAAGCCCTGGCTCAGGCTATACCTGGAAGACCTGTTCCACTCCAGCTCTCAGATGCAGATGGAGAATATCCACAGTGCCAGAGCAGGAAGGAGCCCCCAAGTCCAACCCATGTGCCTGAGAAGATGAGCCACAAGCAACCAAGGCAATGTGTCTCAGGCTCAGTGGCCCACACCACACCCACCCCAGGGAGAAACTGGCACAGCCCTAGCACTGACCAGAGGCAGAGATCTCAGCCATGGATGTGTCCACGGAGATGCTGCCACCCTGTGTCACCAAGACCAAGTCTCTTATCCCCTCCACCATATCGCAGAGGAAGCCGGTGGGCTGGTGGGGCTGGAGCACATCCCGGAAGGAGCAGCAGGTGGGAGAACCAGCAACAAGTGGTCCAACAGACAGGACAGCAAGCACTGCTGAGACGTGCCCAGCCAGCTGTGCAGGGTCCAAGTGTGGGAGGAAGACCTGGACCTGGAGCAGGAGTCTTCAGAGCAAGTCCCTGATCTGGAGGAGGACCTGGATATGCTGTATGACTGGCTAGAAAACCTCAGTGACAGTGGCACATGACAATATCCTCGGTACCCCAAAGCCCTGGCTCAGGCTATACCTGGAAGACCTGTTCCACTCCAGCTTTCAGATGGAGATGGAGAATAGCCACAGTAGCCAAGTAGCCCAGCACCTCTCACACGGGGTTCCAAATAAACTTCACCCTCACAGACAAAAGAAAGGACCTGTAAGATACACACTGCCCAGGAACCCCGCCTGGACAATCTGATAAACACCTGGTGCCCGACTTCCTGGGCCGTGAACCAACCTTCATACCCACCCACCATTCTGTGTTAATACAGAACATTTGCTACTAAAAACCTGTGTGGGACCAACCATGTACCAGGTCATCCCTGTCCCTCCACAACACAGTGGTCACTCAGTCACCTGCTTGCTGTGACTCTTCAGGTCACTGCATCTCTCCGATCGTTTGTTCTTCTGAACACAGGGTAGACTAAGGCCCAGCCTCATAGGGTTATTGTAAGGACTCCAAGGGGTTCTCCCTAGAAAGAGCACACTGGGTGCCTGGACAGTGGAGAGGACAGCTGGAGGGGCTGTGGCTGTGCTAATTCTCCATTTTCTCTCCCTCTTGACAAAGCCTCTGCCTCATTTGTGATTCTTCTCTGTGCCTTGTACTAAGCTATTTTCTCCGTTGATAAAGAGATGAGAGATTCTATTAGGTATCTCTGTCCTGAGTGAAGCCAGATTAGAAACCCCAGGGGTGAGCAGTGGGGCTCCAGGGTCACCCAGCTATGTGAGATGGGGCTTGTTTGGGCTCATTCATTCAGCAAATATATTTGAAGCCCTGCCAGGTACAGACCCATGTCTCGGTACAGACGCGTGTCTAGGCACAGACCCGTGTCTAGGCACAGACCCGTGTCTAGGCACAGACCCGTGTCTCGGTACCGACCCGTGTCTAGGTACAGACCCGTGTCTCGGTACCGACCCGTGTCTAGGCACAGACCCATGTCTAGGTACAGACGCGTGTCTAGGAACAGACCCGTCTAAAGGCACCGACCATAATCCACTGCACAGAGCAGACCCCAAGCCTGCACTGCAGAGCTTCCTTTTATTCAGGAGAGGTTCAGTCACACTGGGCTGCACAGGCAGGTATGTCCACAGGCTGGTTGATGTGACATCCTCCTGGCCTCCTGGTGTATCTCTGCATCTTCCCATGTATTGAAGAGGAGGGTGGACCTCTGTACCAGCAAAAACTGTGAGTGGGTTTAGAATCAGACCCGTGAGGGGAGGATGGGGACTGTGATTTTCAGAAGCTCACAAAATCCTGGCTCACACAAGTAGTGGGATTTCTGCAAGAGGACAGAGTTCCGAGGCCTTCTCCTAGAATAAATGGAGGGAGTCAAAGAGAGCTGTGCATGTGGATTTGGGTGTTGTAGGTGAGTAGGAATAGGATAGAGCTGGGGCCACACCGAGAAGAGCTCCCAGAGGCTGGGGTTAAGCAGAATCATAAAGTTGCTCAGGTCAGTGCCCAGGGCCTACAGTCTGGAGGACTTCCTGGGGTGCGGGCTTGAACTGAGACTTCAGTGATGGAGATGGGAGGTTCCTTCCTTGGGAGGTGCACAAAAGGCAGTCATGGTGGTAACATGTTCTCTTCCTGGATCTACAGAAGCAGCTCCAGAGCAAGATCAAGAAACACCTAAATGGGAAACACCAACTCTGGAGCCCTCTCCAGAGCCAGAGCAGGCTCCAGGCACAGCTTTCCCTGAACTTCTACATGTGGACCCACCTGCACTTAGTGAGCAACTCACCTAGGCCCCTGTGAGTCCTATTGTCCTAGGTCCTGGGAGGCAGCCTCTGTCTGCCATCACCAATAATAGCAATTTTTGCAATGTTTGTGTTTATCTTACATACATACTTTGAATTTTACTGATTTTCTTATACTATTGAATAAAATGAAATGTATTTTGAATAAAATTTAATAAGATACTATTAAACATTAATTTAAATTATACAAAACTTAATTCTTTCCTTCTTCAAAGTTTCCATTTCAACATCATTAAGTACATTCACAATTTTTGGCAACCACCACATCACGTTACCATCCTCTCCAGAATATTTCCTCCAGACCAATCCAGGTGGTTCCAGTCATCGCTCATCCTCCCCACTCAGCTTCTGATAGTCCCTCATCTCTCAGTGTCCCCATGGATTTACCAACTGTGGGTTTTCATGGAAACGAAATCATAGCATATGAGGCCTTTGCTGTCTGACTATGTAATGAATTAGATGAGAAGACTGATTGTGATTTGGTGAGAATAAAAACAATTATTATTAAGAGCTAAAAGTCCCCAAAAAGGTGAACATAATGAGTAAAAAAAAAAAAACACCCATATTAAATATTTGCATTACTGTGGGGAATGGACCACTTTGAGAATTATGACATGAGAGCTGGAAACCATGGGGAAATGCCTGGATCACTGAGACACATTTCTTTTCCTGTTTCTATTGTGCATAGAATGAAAATATGAAAGCCAGATATTTTCCTTTATTGTCATATATTAAGTAATAAAATATAGGTTTTTTAAAGTTTTAGAAAAAATAATGTTTTTAAAATGTTTTTATTGACTTTAGAGACAGAGGGAGTGAGAGGGATAGAGCAATAAAAACATAGATGAGAGAAAACCATTGAATGGCTGCATGCCTCCTAAGGGGATCAAGCCAGCAACTGGGGTTGTGTGCCCTGACCTGGAATCATACTGGGGACCTCTTGGTTCATGGGTCAACACAATACCACAGAGCCATATGGGCTGGGCAGAAATAAATGATGTTTATTAGTTAAATAAGGATTTAAATGTGAACCAAAAGGAGATACACTCAGTCCTTCTACCCACAAATAATTGCCATGAACAAGAGGTTTCCATCCTTTCATCTCAGTGCTGCAGTGTGTGGGGTGTTGTTGGGAGAGCCTATCAGAACTCTGCTCTTGTGTAACCTGACATCTCCACAGGTGGGCACAGCACAGCCTCATTCCCTTCATTCCTTCTCAGTGACCTTCACAAGAATACATCATAGGAAAGATGTATTGTCACCAAGTCAGTGTGCAGCTGCCTGCCATATGGGACTTTACTTTGGAGGATGTAGGAAGCCACCCATTTCCTTCACTGGCAGAGAAGTGCAAACAAGGATCCCGGAATGCTGGTGAACCTTGAATACGTGGCAAGGGCCAGCATTATGCACCAATTGTCTAGTCCAGACAATTGGGGTTCAAGTTATTTCCTGATCAAATAGTCTCAGAGTAAATCCTTCTAATACTTACTGTCCTTTAAGATAGTCTGTCCGTTACCACAACTACCTGTCTAAGAGCTAGATGTATATCCATAATTGAATGAAAAGCTGGCAAAGCCAGGGCACCAGTGGAAGTCATTCCCCTTAAATTGGGCTGGCCCACCTGGCCCCAATATTTCCAAATTATTTCTTGTCTCTTTCATTTGCGTGCAGCCCTTCTTCCAGATCCTGAACCCTGAACCACACAGGAAGTAGGGGAACATTCACAGAAGGAATATTTTGTCTAGTAGCTCCTTGTTAGCATTGGCTATATGGCCACTGGCTCCTACTGTTGTATATTAAATCAGTGAGTGAGATACAAGGCGCCTTAATGAGCCAAATAATTAGGAGTCGTTTCTTGCAAGCAGCCCAGAGGGAGGTGTTTCTTCCAAATCTCTGGGCAAAGTCACACAGGAAGTCCCGTATTTGTACCTTTTGAGCTTCTTTGTCTGCAGATTTTACAAAGAGCTCTGTGTGAGTTATTGTTACAGACAGTTTGTAATCTTGGATACATAAAGAACAAACATTTAGCATAGAGTATGGGAATTATTATCAGTATTAGTTGTTATGTTAGATGGCTAGCTTGCATGGTCAGGTTTCTTTACCTTCTTCGCCCCATAAGGGCTCATGATCACGCTCTATTCCGGATTGTCCAAGCCATCCTCCAAATACCCTCAGCCACTGCGAAGTATAAAGGCTTCTCCACCTGTGGCTGTGAAGGAGAGACTGGCCAGAAAGAATAAATGGGAGTGTGCAGGCAGGAGTCAGTGCCTCTGAGCAGGATCATGAGCCCATTTCCCACGCCGTGACCAGGTTTATGCATAGGAACATGCAACACAGGACCTGCGGGTCTGCAGGACTCTCAGAGTTCCCAGGAGAAGAACATTGGAGACTCTGCTTTGCTGGCCTCCATCCATTTCCCCAACTGTCTGCAACATTGGCACCAACCAATGTTTGTTTTCTAAGTGTCTTCAATTGAGCAATGACATTCATAGGAGCAAAGTGAAGTATAATGTTACCATTGATATAACTTAGAGTAAACTATGTAATATCTTTAGATTAGTAAGAAAATGAAAACAGGCACACACATATTACTTGGAAAATATTTTTGCAATTTAATCTTTCCAGCAATTTTAATCTCACTGCGTGAATAATGTCTTATTTCAAACCCTACATTTCACAGTAATCCTGAGCTGCTTAATGATTGCTATATTATGATAGTTAATGGATTTAAAAATTATATTTAAAACAGGGTATGTATTGTAACAAATGGCTATTGTCATTTGGGCAATGGGGAGGAAGAAAATATTGGAAAAGTGAAGGGAAAGTATTATTATTTGCTGAAAAGTTGATCTATCTGTTAAACCTAAGATAAATAACTGAAATGCCACTAGAAATAAAAAGCAACTTTAGCCTGGCCAGCATGGCTCAGTGTTTGAGCATCAACCTATGAACCTGGAAGTCAAGGTTAGATTCCTGGTCAGGGCACATGCCCAGGTTGTGGGTTCAATCCCCCATAGAGGATGTGCAGGAGGCAGCCCATCAACGATTCTCACTCATCATTAATGTTTCCATCTCTTTCTAACTTTTCTTCCTCTCTGAAGTCAATAAATTATATATTTTATAAAAGCAACCTCAGTACAGTGGTCACTTATATTGAATAGACTCAAAGGTAGTGGTGTTCCCAGAGGCCATGTAATGCAATGGTTAAGGTTGTGTTGTCAGACTCTGGGATTCATGTCTGATCTCTGCCACTTGCACTGAAACCTCAGGCAAGTGATCTGAGCTCTTTAAGACTTGCCTTTTTCATGTGAAAAATGAGTTGCAAGAATAAAATTAAGTAATAAAATGTTTAACACAAAGAGTTGACCAGTGGTGGCCCCTCAGTAAATATTGCCCATTGCTATCATAAATATACTAGAGGCCCGATGCACGGAATTCATACAGAACAGGCCTTCCTTTCCCCAGCTGCTAGCACCAGCTTCCCTCTGGTACCTGGGACCCAGGCTTCCCTTGCAGGCCCCGCATCATTCTGAAGGTTGTCCAGAAGGACATCTGGAAGGACATCTGGTCTAACTAGCATATTAAGCTTTTATTATTATAGATGTACATGTGTATAGACATTCATCAAGTGAAAATGCAATGTGAAACATCAAAAAATTATCTAAAGCGTCAAGGTGTTAACAGGAATTGTGCAGGACCTTCCAATGCTACATTACTCCATCTTATTATAAAGGGATGGATTTTCTAAATTCTAGATAGAAAGAATATTGCAGAGGCACATATTCTCCTGAATTAATATAAAATTTACTTATTTGAAGTCAAAATCATAACAGGATTTTTGGGAAACAAAACTATTCTATTTTTATCTAAAAGTAAATATGAAAATAAGCCAGGAAGTGGTTGGAAAGAATATAGGAAGGGGACTTGCTTTGTTGAGTAGAAAGGACGCTCAAGCGTGTGGCCTGGTGCTGGAGTGAGCAGGTCCTGGGAGCTGAACAGCGACATCAGGAAAAGCAGTGAGCACACCTGGGACTGAGTGGGTCATTATGGGTCCTTTGGCATAAACAGCACTGGGGCAGCTGTTTATTTAGGGGAACATATTAGGTCAATATTTCAGGTCTCACCAAAAACATTTAAATGTATTTTCGATGAAAAGAATTTACTGTGCCTTTTTTTCTTTTGAAATCAAATGCAGGTGGAATGAAAATTCTAAAAAGAAAAAATTAGAGAATATAAATAGACTATTTAATTCGTGATTTATATAGATAACACAGCTTTGCGAACAGTGCGATGTGTGTGCAAAGGCCCTGAGGTGGGAAAGAGCCCACTGGGGTGAAGGAATGACATACGGGCCAGGGTGGCTGGAGGAAAGAGGAGAGTGAGACAGGAAGTTGTGCAGGCCAGCGGGGTCCAGGGCCTGTAGAGTCTTGTTCAGGTTGTAAAATTTATTCCAAGTGCAATTAGTAGTTTTAGAGGATTTTAAGTGAAAGATTTTAAGGGAAAGATATTTAGCAAATGTTTTTCCAGTTGCATTTCACAATAGTACTTTAATAGTCAGATATGGCTGTTGTATTTTTGATCAGATGCTTTTTCAGTGCCTATCACTTTTTATTAACTTTTATAAAGATACCTTTTTATTTTAGAATATTCGTTCCTAGGTTTAATTTTCTGAAAAAAACTACAGTATCTGGGAAATTTATTTTAAATTTATTTTTATTTAAGTATGGTTGCTATATAATCATCTATTGCTTATGTTGTTTCAGGTGTATGATATAGTGATTTGACAATTTTATCACATCACCAATTCTCATAACCATCCGTCACCATGCAAACTTATCACAATATTACTGACTCTATTTTTCTTCCCGTTTCCACCCATCCCCCACACCCTCCCTTCTGGTAATCATCCTTTGGTCACTTTTATTATGATTCTGTTATTGTTTTGTTCTCTTTTGTTTTTAGAGTCCACATATAAATAAAACTCTATGGTAATTTTCTTTCTCTGCCTGACTTAGTTCATGCAGCATAATATCCTCTAGGTCCCCCCATGTTGTTGCAATTGGTAAGATTTCCTTCTTTTTTATGGTCCAGTAATATTCCATTGAATCTATGCCCCACATCATCTTTATCCATTCATTGTCGATGGACACCTAGGTTACTTCCATGTCTTGGCTTTTGTAAATAATGCAGCAGTGAACATAAGGGTAGCACATATCACTTTTAAAAGCTCTCCTAATATTAAACGACACCTGTGCTTCAGTATAAACTAGTAAGTAGATTATGGTCATGTTTTATTTAGGCTTTTATAGTCATATTTATTAATAAGTTGGTCCACAGTTGCTATTCTGTAGGTGCCGATCTTACTTTATAATATGATATCCATGCATTAACTTCCATAGTAAACTTGAATTCACTTATTTTAATTTCTACTATTTGGATTTTATTGAATTTTCATTAATATCCTCAAATATAACATGTAAAGGAAGTAAAAATCACCCCAGGTTCTGTTAACATTTTGGTGAAAGTTCTTCTAATTTTGTTCTTTTATTTAATAGTTTTTATTCACTCAATGTACTGGAGAAAATACTCTGTAAATATTGTCATCATTTTGAATGGCTATTGCATTATCATTGTGTCGTAAATATTTTTAATCAGTATTGTGATCATGGATATTTAGATTTTTCCTGTTTTTTCTATTATAGCCAATGAATCAGTAACTGTCTTTGTACATCATTTTTTGATGTATTTCTAGATACATTCAAAGGGACGCACACTTTTCATTTTGCCAGAGTGTCCTCCATGAAGATAGTCTCAACTTGCATTTGGCAAATTAATGCAAACTGTCAGGTTCATGCAGCCCTGCCCGCATTATCTGTGAAGCATGTTTAATTTCTCAGCACTCACTACTGATAAATCAGGTGAAGATAAAGAAGTTTTTTTTTTATAAATTCTTTGTTGTTGAAAGTATTACATGTGCCCCCCTTTTATCCCATTGACCTCTCCCAGCCCACCCATTTTCAACAGCCTGGATGGACCTGGAGAGCATTATGCTAAGCAAAATAAGCCAGGCATAGAAAGATAAGTATCACATGATCTCACTCATTTGTGGAATATAGATTTTTTTTTTTGAAAATTAACCCAATACCTTAAGGAAATAGCAAAAGGAACTTTTTGTAGCTCAACCTCAAATATCGAGAAAGGTATCTCTCTCTAAGAATCAAGGATAGCAATCAAATCATACTGACAGTTATAATACATACTTGAGACCCAGAAACTTATTTTATACTAGAAATCACTGTGATAGGATTAGACACTGAAGCAAATATCAAACTGCTTATGTTTGGTCTTCCGGTTTTTGTAAATTTAATTTTATATTTCTTGAACGTCATGGAAGTATGCTACACAATCAATTTAGATAATTAATTTAGAGCATCTACAAAAATTAAGATGTTCATTCTTTTTGAGACAATTCCACTCTTTGAACTTATTTTATAGGAATTCAAGCAACTGTGATGAAAATAAAATATGAGTACTAGTAAATTTATGACAACCTTATCATAAAAATTTGGATTCACTACAACATCTATCAACAGACATGAGTAAAATACATTATTGTGCATCATAATGAATACTTATTCAGTTATAAAAAAGTGATGTTATCTTAATGCAGATATGAAAAAAGTTCCCATGATGAAGTTTAAATAAGAAACACAAGTTTGTGCAATCCTATTTTAATTACATACATGTGTGTTTGTATATTATCAGAAAAATCACACCATTAAGATTGGGTATTTTATTATGTAAAAAACAAGCTATTAAAAATATATTGTTCATGTGATTTGACTCTAGAACTCTACTCCTATGGATACAGATCCTAATAAATCATTCAAAATGGAATTAGTTTTATAAAGGAAGATATCCATCATAACATTTTGTACATTTTTTTAAATAAAGAGAGTCTAAATACCCATACCCATCAAATAGGAAATTTCTAAGCACATGATGGTCCCTAAACAGATGAAATATTATGCAGCATTTTTATGGGACCAGACATTTCTTGTGGGATAAGGATAATAAGACAGAAACTATTTCAACACGCACAGGAAATACTAGAAGTAAATATGCTACTGCGTTGCATATGATTGTCTCTGGGTGATGGGATTTGAGGTGATTTTATTTCTGTTTCTCAGTGGACTGAGATCCAGGACTTCTCCTGGGTGAGAATTGCTCATTCCTCTCAATGTCCCAAGGGTCCAGCCCAGGACTTGGGGCTCAGAAGACATGAGTACTGTCTGCCTAAGGGAGACCATGTGGCCAAGCCTCCAGCAAGGTGTGGCTTCCCCCAAGCTCCTTAGTACGAATGACTAAGAAACTACCACCCCGCCAGGAGCTTCCTCAGGAAGTAACATCGGGAGTTGGAACTTCTTGAGCTGGGTCTGAGAATGTGGCTCTGGAGCACCTCAGAGCAGCATCCACTCTATTCTCCACTGGGATTTTGTCTCTCAAGGCTAGAC
The DNA here is from genome assembly GCF_963259705.1 of Myotis daubentonii. NCBI lineage: Eukaryota > Metazoa > Chordata > Mammalia > Chiroptera > Vespertilionidae > Myotis > Myotis daubentonii. The sequence continues at coordinate 6,392,668 of NC_081855.1, forward strand.
AGAGAAACAGAGGCACTACCTCAACAAACTCCTTGAACACCAACTGAAAAATGCATTTGCAGAGTATGCCATGTGCTTCTCTGATCATTTGAAGAAAATATAGAGGGAAATCTCAAGTTCTTTGCCCCCAATCAAGGATTCAAGGGATCACTTTTGATCCATAAGCATTTGTTGATACTTAATGGAAATTAGCCTATAAAGTTTACTTGTCTGGCTCCTCCATATATCTCCAACTTCAACCATGGCATGGTGTCTACTCTTGCCCTGGGCACCTAGGCACAGAATACCAGACCTGGTAGAAGTTTGGTCCCCAGATCTCCTGGGACCAGGACATAAACTTGTGCAAAGGGGAAATAACAAGACATGTTAACCCGGATTATCTCTGATCCCAGAGATGAGACCCGGCTCCACGGAGCCCGCAGGGAAAGGGGGAATTAGGCTGAGACGGTGCATCAGGAGCACCCACCAGGTCAGGCATGAGACTGCCTCAGTGCCCCCATCTGTTTCCTCACTAATGAGGCTCCAGGGAGGTTCTGCTTCCTCTACCCTCCTGGTTCCTTGACTCAGATGCTGCATTAATCACTAGGAAGATCTCTGTCATCCAGTTCAACCCTCTTAGTGGGTAAAAGTTGGATGATTTGGAAGGTCTCTCAGAAAACCTGTTCCCCATCCCAGACTTAGGTCTCCACAAGGTGAAGGAAAACAATGGGTAGGGAAGTGGGTGGTTACTGTTGTTTTGAATTTCATTTTCTTCGTGCAGAGCTCCCTAAATCATATGCCTCAATCACGACACCTCATCACTTCCATTCCTTGTGAGGCATCTTCCTGGTTTTATTATATATTTTTTTACATCTGATCTCCATTTCCTTCTTCTCCCTCCACATATGTAGCTACCTCAAAATTTGCATGTATGCTTGAAGATACAGATATATTCATGTCTTTGTATGTCTGTATGTTTTAAAGACACACATAGTATTGTGCTATAGATTCCATAGTGTTTCCTACTTTCTGTGTTGACACTATAATTTTTATGATCCACTGTCATTACTGTATGAATATACTAATTCTTAATTCTCTTATCTTTTTTCCAAACCATTCTCTCTACACACAGACTAATTTTCTTAAAGTCTAAATTGAACTGTATCACTTTTCTGCTTAAAGCATTTCAAAAACTTCCTATTACAATTAGGGAAACAATGGAAACCGGCGTATAATTTCTACTTGTCTGGCTCCTACATACATCTCCAACTTCCACCAGTATTATTCTCTTTCTTCTACTCCCACACTTCAGCCACACTGGCTTTTTTTCAGTTGTTTGAATTCACAAAGCTCTTTCATCTCAGTGCCTTTGCCCTCTCCCCCTATCCCACCTCAACTTTTGAATGGCTTTCTCTTTCTCAGCCTTCAAGCCTCTCCTAACTGTGGACATTGTTGCAGCCATTGTGGAGAGACTTGGGCAATATTAGTCACCTTGGGTCAGGCCCCCTGGAAGTGGAACAGAGTTCAGTGAAGGAGTGACCTCAGAAGTACAAGATGGAGGGAGGTGAGGGGAGATGTGGACTCAGTACATTACGTGCAGCCTGGTCCTGATAGGGGAACTGGAACAGGAATTGTACCCATTGAATGAGTCCCATTGGAGGTAAGAAGCCAGGCTTGTCTACCCAGTGACAGTCGTTACTGGCCTGTGGCTGAGCCTACATCCCAGGGCAGTGGAGGGGGAGCACCTAACCCCTCTGGCCAGGGAAAGGACAGTTTGGAGCCATTAGCCACCAACATCTACAGCATCTGGGAGGGGGCTGAACCAGCCCGTGAAATTGCACCCACTAGTAAATCTTAAGGTGTGCATGGCCTTCCGCCTACAAATTCATTGCTAGCAACATACTCTAGAGAAGCTTCATTCACGTGCCCAGGATGGAGGATACGAGAAAGTCCATGTCAGCATTGTTTATAATGGTGACACCCTAGAGATAATCTAAATTTCCTTCAACAGGAGAATAAAGTAATCATAGTAAGTATCTATTAAAGCAATAAAAGTAATGGAATGGAGTATGTGTAGCCATGTGGATAAACCTCAAAATATGATTTGAGTGAAATAGCAAATTTCAGGATACATTCTGATTGATAATATTGATATAAAATTTCAAAAATGTAAAATCAAAACTAAAATGTTTTGTGGATATAGTACTTTAGAGTAAAATTATAAAAACATACATAAGAAGGACAAGCACAAAGTGGATGGTAGTTCCTAGCTCTGGGGAAGGAAAAACTGAGATGGAATCAGGAGTTCAACGGTCTCCCAACTGCCACCCTAATGTTCCATTTAAAGACACAAATGCAAGGGCAGCATTTTATGATTTAGGAGTAATACCGGTGATTGTATTTTTTCTAGACACTGGTCTATGTATTTGTAATACTCACACCTTAAAAAATTACAACATATTCATGTGACTATATATACACCTAAAGTAATACTTCTTTATTTCTATGTCATCTCTTTACTGACAAATGACAACAGAAGAAAGTACACCAATGATTCATTTTCTCTTTTTAGGATCTATCACAGCACTTTGCCTCATTTTATCATGTCAGATAAATTTGTTAGCTATGCTGTTCATATACAATGCAGTTAACATTGCCTGAGAATGTTTTTGTCAGTGAAAAAATAATCATAAAAAGACTCACGTTTTTGAGATAGATAAGGTTTTGGAACTTTTTGCAGCTGTTTCTTTGCTATCTATTCTAGCAAATATTTCCAGTAGCCCATGCCCACCCACTGATGCTGACCTGAAAGCTGGGTTCATGCTCTTAAACTCTTAGGGGCTACAATTTGACACAGAAGGCCTGCTTTTCTCATGTGTCCCAGCGCAGCCAATGTTATTCAAAAAATGAAAATTCAAGCTTGAGAATGAGAGACTTATGCTATAAGTTCTCCTACAGTGATTCTTAATGCTCTTTGGCTTGTTTCCTGCTGGGCGGTGGCCAGGAGCAAGCATCTGATCATTTTCACTGAATGAGATCATATGAGGAGGCACAGCTCAGTGCCATGCATGTGAGGTAGTGCTTAGGTTTAGTTGAGCACACAGATCCTGAGTGATGAGAACGGGACCATGCACAGTGAAAATGCTTTCCCTGACCATGTCTTACCTTGCCCCTGTGTGTCCATGTCTAGAGTACTGTGGACCCAGTCAGAGCAATGCTTCTTTTAACAAATGCACGTATCCACCAGAGTTTATTTATCCATTTCCCCAGGTGATGAACACCTAACTGCACACCTCTACAAACAAGGCTGTGATGAACGGCCTTGCATGTCTCACTATGGACCTTAAGACAAGTCCTGTGAGGTATATGCCAGGAATGGGATTCTAGATAGATAGATAGATAGATAGATAGATAGATAGATAGATAGATAGATATAGATAGATTAGTGGTTATATATACATGCAAATATATGTATATATAGTATATATCCTAATATAGGACATTAGAACAACTATCAGGACTTAGAAAAAGTATATATATGAATATTCAAATATATATAATGTATTTATTTTTAATTTTTCTGTGTACTTATAGATGGCCCTCCTAGGTGCCTGTACTAGTTTATGGTTCCATCACAGTCCATGGCATTTAGAGTGGTGTAAAGAGCATCTCATTACTTCTCTGACCAAAAGTGAGATTTAACATCTCTTCATATTGTGTTAACATTTCAGGTTTCCCTTTATGAAATTCCATTTTCATATACTTTATCCATTTTTTGTTCGGATTTTCTTCCTACCTTTATGTGACAGACATTTCTTACAAACTCTATATATTAATCGCAAAGAGGAATTTCAGAGATAGCTTGCAGGTGTTAAGGTAAAGCTTCTATATTTGTACTCAGGTGTTTGAGGGGATGTAAGTTTCTATTTCTCTGGGATAACTGCCCAGGAGTGCAAATGCTGGGTTGGGTGGTAGCTGCATGTTTAGTTTGGTAAGAAACAACCAACCTGCTTTCCCCAGTGGGTGTAACAGTCTTCATTCCCACCAGCACTGTATGAGTGACAGTTTCTCCACATCCTCCCCAGCATTGAGTTATTGCAAGGCTTTATTTTACTTAGTCTCCTTGTGATTTAATTAACCTTTTCCTGATGTCTTATGATGTTGAACTTTTCAAGTGCTCATGGGACATGTTATAGCCTCTTCAGTGAAGTGTCTCTTTATTGCATTTAATCCTCCAGTGAAACTACCTGGGCCTGGATGCCCTTCATTAGATGCTTTAACTACAAATTCAATCTCTTTAGTAGACTAGTCAGGGCGTCACTTTCTTTTGACTAAGGTTTCATAGTTTGTTTCTTTCAAAGAATTGGTTTGTTTCACCTAACTTGTTGGAACTGTGGGCACAGTGTTTTTCTCTGTTTCTTGGTCAGTCTAGCTAGAAATCTGTTTATTTTACCAATGTTTGCAGAGAAGCAGTTTTCCAGTTTGTTGAAGGCTATTTTAAAATTCTTTGTTTTTTTGTTTTATTTTTTAAATTTTTACTTTATTTATTTTTTTCTTTATTGATTAAGGTATTACATATATGTCCTTATAGCCCCATTACCCCACACCCCACCACTCGTGCCCTCACCTTCCTGGTGTCTGTGTCCATTGGTTAGGCTTCTATGCATGCATGCAAGTCCTTTGCTTGATCTCTCTCCCTTACCCCCACCCTCCCCTACCTTCCTTCTGAGGTTTCACAGTCTGGTCAATGCTTCTCTGTCTCTGGATCTGTTTTTGTTCATCAGTTTATGTTGTTCATTATATTCCATAAATGAGTGAGATCATGTGGTATTTATCTTCTCTGACTGGCTTATTTCACTTAACATAATGCTCTCCAGTTCCACTCATGCTATTGCAAAGGTAAGAAGTCCTTCTTTTTTGCCGCAGCATAGTATTCCATTGTGTAGATGTACCAGAGTTTTTTAATCCACTCATCTGCTGATCAACACTTAGGCTGTTTCCAAATCTTAGCTAGGGTGAATTGTGCCGCTATGAACATAGGGGTGCATATATCCTTCCTGATTGGTATTTTTAGTCTCTTAGTATATATTCCTAGAACTGGAATCACTAGGTCAAAAGGGAGTTTCATTTTTAGTTTTTTGAGGAAACTCCATACTGTTCTCCACAGTGGCTACACCAGTCTGCATTCCCACCAGCAGTGCACGAGGGTTACTTTTTCTCCTCATCCTCGCCATCATTTGTTTGTTGATTTGTGGATGATAGCAATTCTGACAGGTGTGAGATGGTACCACATTGTCGTTTTGATTTCCATCTCTCAGATGACTGGTGACTTTGAACATGTTTTCATATGTCTCTTGGCCTTCTACATGTCTTCTTTACAAAAGTATCTATTTCGAAAGAAAATAATTCTTTGTTTTACTGATTTCTACCATTATGTTTTTCCCCTTCCTTGATTCTTGGAGGTCACTCTGTTGCTTTCTCTAATTTATTATTTGGATAATTTTTTAAAATATATATATTTTATTGATTTTTTAGAGAGAGGAAGGGAGAGAGATAGAGAGCTAGAAACATCGATGACAGAGAAACATCAATCCGCTGCCTCCTGCACATCTCCCACTGGGGATGTGCCCGCAACCCAGGTACATGCCCTTGACCGGAATCGAACCTGGGACCTTCCAGTCCGCAGGCCGACGCTCTATCCACTGAGCCAAACCGGTTTCGGCCTATTTGGATAATTTGACTCTCTTTACAATGGTAGTTCTTTCCTTAGAAGTCTATTTAAAACTAAAATTCTCTCTTTTATGACTGCTTTTGATTTTGTTTTTCTTTATTATATTTTAGTTGTAAATATTCCATAATTTCACTCTTGATTGCCTTTGAACCCAGGGTACATGTAGAATATACTCCACTTTAGGTTCACTTATGCTTTCTCATGTGCAGATATTTGGTTTTAAAGCTATTCTTAATTATTTACTCCTTAGCTTCCTGCATTATGGTTAGAGAACATACTTGCATTATATATTATGGATCATGAACATAGTGATGGAGAAAAAACATATTTTTCCTTTAAAATTTATTGAGACTTCCTATGTGACATAGCACAAGCTAATGTTTTATTTATTTATTTTTTAAGACTGGGTGTTAGATGTCAGGTGCTAATATAATGTGTGTAACAAAGCAAACAATAGCTTCCATTTGTCAAATTTTCTCCTGATTTTTAAAAATAATAACTTACTGCTTCTCATTTCATAGGTCCTATTTCTTGAGAGAGGTTTAAAATGTACACATTTTATTTTATAAGCCAGCATCCTTTCCATTAACTTAAAATACATGCAGTTAAATGCATCCCTAGGGATTTCTTACACACGTGCATTTGTTCCCCAGCAAGACACACTCTTTAACATGCTCTCCTGTCTTGTATTCCCCTACTCTCATCCACTACACAGTATTGACACTATGTAGTATTTTTGAATTTTATTTCACACTTTCTATGTATCCTTTTAGTCAAGAATAAACTTTGCTATGTTATTTCTCTGAAATCCACATCCACGCCTCTCTTTGACTCCTTCCCATTTTACTAGGAGAAGTCTTCTGACCTCTGCTCTCTTGCAGAAATCCCCCCATGTGTGGGATCCAGTGTTTGGTCAGCAACTGGAATTCACAGCCCTCATACTCCCCTCACTGCTATGAACCAAAGGCCACTCTCTTTTTCTCCAGTTCCAGAGATCCACCATTTCTTCACAAATGGGAAGATGCAGGCACAGGTCCTGGTTGATGTCATCAACTGTCCTGTGGACACTAGGAGCCTGTGCAGCCTAGAGTGAATGACTCACTCCTAACTAGGAGGAAGCTCTGCAGTGCAGGCTTGGGGTCTGCTTTATTCCCTGGATTGTGGTCAGTGCTTAGAAATGTATGTGTACCTGGCAGGCCTTCTGATATATTTGCCAAATGAACACAAACCAGCCCCTCTCAGAGTTAGGTGAGCCTAGGGACCCATTGCTCATTCCTGGGACTTTGGGTTCTGGCCTCACCAAGTTCACGGACCCCTCAGAGAATTTCCAATCTCTTTATCTAAGGAGAAAAAAAGCTTAGCTCAAGGCTCTGAGGAGAATCACAAATGAGGTGGAGCCTTGGTTAAAAGGAAGAGAAAATGGCCAATTAGCTCAACTACAGCCCCTGCAGCACACCTCTCTACTATGCAGGCACTCAGAGAGGACTCCCCTGAGTCTCTGCAATAAACATATGCGCGTACTCTTTGGTCCCCTCACCTCTCTGGGTTCAGAGGAACAAACACTCAGAGACAGGAAGTGACCTGAAGACTCCCAGTAAGCAGGTGGCTCAGTTACCACTGTACTGTGGAGAGGCCGGTGGTCACTGGAAAGTAGTTTGTCCCACACCTGTTGGGTGGTACTAATATTCCGAAGTATCACGGAAAGGTAGGGATGAAATCAGAGTCCCTGCTCAGGAAGGCCAGCAGCTAGTATGCCACCAGTTTGTCCAGTCAGTATGCCTGGGGTCTGCATTATTCAGTTGCTTTTTTTTCTCTGTGAGTCTGGATTTTATTGGGGACCATGAGTAGGTGGTGCAGGGGCCACTTGGCTGGTTGGAGGTTGAGTCATAGGGCTGGGCTGACTGGCCTCTGTCTTATGCTCAGGATGCCTCCAATGCAAGGCCAGTCCTTGTCATCTGACCACCCAGCTCTGAGTCCTGTGGAGGCAGAGTCCTGGTTTCCAGGAAGGGCAGGTAGAGAAGGTGAGAACCCTTTTCATGGGAGGGTTGGGGGTCCTCAGGCCAAAACACACCTCAAATGATTCTCCAGCTCAACAGCGCCCGACTGACCTCCCACCCGCCAGAGAGCTCTGGTTAAAAAACAGAGCAGTTGGAGGCTCCCAATGGGGCCACCACATTAGTTTCTGGGTTGTGAGCACATCTGTACTTAAGAAGGTTTCTCTTTGTGTTTCCAGGGCCAGTCTCTGTACTAAACCGAAATGTTAAAAGAAAAGCAGTTGGGCCCTCCTGTGCTTGTCGTCAGCAGGGCAACAGGCAGGGCTGAAAGCTGGACTCAGAGTGCCCGGATGCAGATGGGGAAGCATTTGATGTGGGAACATCACTGGGATGCCAGCTGGGAGAATTTCAGGTCATTCCACACCACACCTTTCATGAGGACCCACAGCATGTTCTGCTGGCACTTGGCCTGCAGACAAAGCGGCTTATACTCTCCAGGCACTGGCTTTTGGACTCCATGACCTTGTCCTTGGTTTTGTTGGGCAAAAACAGCACCTTCTTGCTCTTCTCCTTGGTGACCACTGTCATGGATGGTGGGTATTGCTGTACCTCTTCACTGCTCAGCAGCCTGCTGACCTGGAGAGAGTGAAAGTTTGCACTTGAGTGAGTTTTTGGCAGGAGGCAGGTCTTTCTTCTCAGAGTCTCTCTTCCTGTAATGTAGGCTAGGCTGCCATCCAATAATCTACCTGCAACCCCATCAGCTCAGTGCCATCGCCCTGGCTGGGGGAGGCCAAGCCACACTCACTGATGGGGAACAGAGTGGGGTGACGAGGCCTCTTTGGTGACCAGAGGTATGGAGAGTGGGATGGATGAAAGAATGCTGCAGCCCAAGGGGGCCCGTCATCTGAGTCTCTTGACATGGCTGTGGACAGTTCAACTATTCCAATTTTTAACACACACACCCCCTCCCCCACAACACAAAGGAAATGAATTGCAAGGACTCCTTTTGGGGGCTCTTCTGCTTGTAGGAGGGCATGGCATACTCAATAGGCAACTGGTAGGCACAGTTGTCCCTGTGATGTCCTGTTGTTTTCACCATGATGTCCAGTGTGTCCTGTTTGGTGCTCTGTGACTCCAGATTATGGAATGGGTCCTGCCAGGCCAGCTCCTGGAAGAAGTTGTTGTAGCGGTAATGCATGGAGCCATGGTACCTGGCCATGTCTGGGAACCCAGGGAAATGACCAGAAAGTGCACGTAGCCCAACAAGTCGAGCATCTTGTAGGACAGCTGCACTAGGAAGATCCGCAGCACAGCGTTGAAGTAGTGCTGTGTCCCTGCCACCAGGAACTTCACCATCTTGAGGGGCTGGCTATTACAGTTACAATATCTCTGCATCTGAGAGATGATGATGCTGAAGGCCATCTGGACATCAGCCATGGAGCAGGTGCACAGCGATATAGCGTGTGCCCCTGCAGGATGTCTGAGGGGAACTGCTCCTACCAGTCAGAGGTGTTGATGAGGATGATGTTCTCAGGCAGCTGGTCATCAGAGATGAGGATGTGGTTTAGCTGGTTGTACGTGGTCTTTCTGGGGATCTGCAGCTGGCTCCCTGGGTCTGGGCAGCACTCATTATCTAGGCTGTTGGCCCTCTTGTTTTGTGGATGAGGTGTCTGCCACTCCTTCATGTACCTGCCAAAGCCATCATGGATGGGCTGCTTCCCCTTGGACCTGGTGGAGGGGATGATGAGAGACTTGTCATGGTGATGCGCCCACTGGGCAGCAGCTTCTTGGTGAGCATATCCAGGGCTGAGGTCTCTGCCTCTGGACTGTCCTTGGACTGTGCTGGCTGCTCCCCTGGGTGGGCATGCTCTGGGGCACTAAGTGGGAGACACTGTCACTCACTATTGCTGCTGGGGTTGGTCTTCTCGGGCACTTCAGGCAGACTAGGAGCTCCTTCTGTTATTTATTTATTTATTTATTTTTTTGTTAATTTGTTCACCCTCAATGGAAGACATTTTTCCATTGAGAGAGTGAAAGGGAAGGGGAGAGACAGAGAGCGAGGCAAGCATTAATGTTAAAGAGACCATGGATAGGTTACCTCTTGCATGTGTCACAACCAGGGCCTGGGATTGAGCCGGTAAACAACATGGGTGCCATTGACCAGAACTAATCCTGGGACCCTTTAGTCCGTGGGCTGAGGTTCTAGCCCTGAGTGAAAGCTGGTAGGGCTTAGAAGCTCTGTCTGCCTCTGGGCACCACTGATGCTCCCATGTCCATTTTCAAACTGAAATGTGACAGGTCTTAGAAGTATAGCCTGAGCTTGGGCTTGGTGATGCTGAGAATGCTGTCATCATAGTCCCTGACTGTGCTACTGTTGCTGGGGTTCTCCAGTATGTTAGACAGACTGTGCAGGTCCTCCTCCACTTGAGGACAAGACCTGCAGGGTGCCGCTCCAGGTCCTGGGCCTCCTCTGACAGTTGGGCCCTGCTCAGCCAAGGCATGACTTTCTGATTTAAGTTTGGATGTCTTGTCATGGACACTGTTGTGACTTTCAATAGTCGCTGCTTCCTGGGCTCCCCCATGTCAAAGTCTTCCTCGTCCAAGTCCTACCCGTGCGTGGCAACTTCACTGGCTTCCTGCTCAGAGGAGCTCTCATACTCCTCCTTAGAGTAGTGATCTGTGGACTTGGCCTTGGGCTGGGCTGCATGGCACTGTCCTCATGCTAATCATGGAGGAGATACAGACCCAGGTGACTTTGGGCTTGGGGGTGCTGTGGGCCACCTTGTTCCAAACACTGTCGCTGGGCTGTTTGATGCCTGAGGCTCATGTGTTCTCTCATGCTTTGGCCAGATTTGCAGGCTCCTTCTGGCTCAGGGCCCTGTGGATGCTCTCCATATTTCTCTGTTGCTGGAGGATGGTCCATCCACTTGACACAGTCACTGCAGGGAATGTGCACACAACCAAGGTACATGCCCTTGACCGCAATCAAATCTGAGACCCTTGAATCTGCAGGCCGACGCTCTATCTGCTGAGCCAAACCGGTTATGGCTGTACAATGGAATATTACTGGACCATAAAAAAGAAGGAAATCTTACCAATTGCAACAACATGGGGGGATCTAGAAGGTATTATTCTGCATGAACTAAGTCAGGCAGAGAAAGAAAATTACCATAGAGCTTTATTTATATGTGGACTCTAAAAACAAAAGAGAACAAAACAATAACAGAATCATAATAAAAGTGACCAAAGGATGATTACCAGAAGGGAGGGTGTGGGGGATGGGTGGAAAGAGGAAGGAAAATAGAGTCAGTAATATTGTGATAAGTTTGCATGGTGACAGATGGTTATGAGAATTGGTGAGGTGATAAAATTGTCAAATCACTATATCATACACCTGAAACAACATAAGCAATAGATGATTATATAGCAACCATACTTAAATAAAAATAAATTTAAAATAAATTTCCCAGATACTGTAGTTTTTTTCAGAAAATTAAACCTAGGAACAAATATTCTAAAATAAAAAAGGTATCTTTATAAAAGTTAATAAAAAGTGATAGGCTCTGAAAAAGCATCTGATCAAAAATACAACAGCCATATCTGACTATTAAAGTACTATTGTGAAATGCAACTGGAAAAACATTTGCTAAATATCTTTCCCTTAAAATCTTTCACTTAAAATCCTCTAAAACTACTAATTGCACTTGGAATAAATTTTACAACCTGAACAAGACTCTACAGGCTCTGGACCCCGTTGGCCTGCACAACTTCCTGCCTCACACTCTCCTCTTTCCTCCAGCCACCCTGGCCCGTATGTCATTCCTTCACCCCAGTGGGCTCTTTCCCACCTCAGGGCCTTTGCACACACATCCCTCTGTTTGCAAAGCTCTTTGCTCAGGACTTCATAGGACAGACATTTTTACTTCTTTACATCTCATCCAAAAAAGACATCAAAATATGGAAAGTGTTATCTATATAAATCATGGAATTAAATAGAGTCTATTTATATTCTCTAATTTTTTATTTTAGAATTTTCATTCCACCTGCATTTGATTTCAAATGAAGAAAAGGCACAGTAAATTCTTTTTATCTAAAATACCTTTAAATGTTTTTGGTGAGACCTGAAATATTGACCTAATATGTTCCCCTAAATAAACAGCTGCCCCAGTGCTGTTTATGCCAAAGGACCCATAATGACCCACTCAGTCCCAGGTGTGCTCACTGCTTTTCCTGATGTCGCTGTTCAGCTCCCAGGACCTGCTCACTCCAGCACCAGGCCACACGCTTGAGCGTCCTTTCTACTCTACAAAGCAAGTCCCCTTCCTATATTCTTTCCAGCCACTTCCTGGCTTATTTTCATATTTACTTTTAGATAAAAATAGGATAGTTTTTGTTTCCCAAAAATCCTGTTATGATTTTGACTTCAAATAAGTAAATTTTATATTAATTCAGGAGAATATGTGCCTCTGCAATATTCTATCTTTCCATCTAGAAATTAGTAAATCCATTCCTTTATGATAAAATGGAGTAATGTAGCATTGGACGGCCCTGCACAATTCCTGTTAACACCTTGATGCTTTAGATAATTTTTTGATGTTTCACATTATATTTTCACTTGATGAATGTCTATATACATTTACATCTATAATAATAAAAGCATAATATGCTAGTTAGACCAAATGTCCTTCCAGACGTACTTCTGGACAACCTTCAGAATGATGGCGGGCCTGCGAGGGAAGCCTGGGTCCCAGGTACCAGAGGGAAGCTGGTGCTAGCAGCTGGGGAAAGGAAGGCCTATTCTGTATGAATTCCGTGCATCGGGCCTCTAGTATATTTATGATAGCAATGGGCAATATTTACTGAGGGGCCACCACTGGTCAACTCTTTGTGTTAAACATTTTGTTACTTAATTTTATTCTTGCAACTCATTTTTCACATGAAAAAGGCAAGTCTTAAAGAGCTCAGATCACTTGCCTGAGGTTTCAGTGCAAGTGGCAGAGATCAGATATGAATCCCAGAGTCTGACAACACAGCCTTAACCATTGCATTATATGGCCTCTGGGAACACCATTACCTTTGAGTCTATTCAAAATAAGTGCCCACTGTACTGAGATTGCTTTTTTAAAATATGTAATTTATTGACTTCAGAGAGGAATTAAAGATAGAAAGAGATGGAAACATCAATGATGAGTGAGAATCGTTGATGGGCTGCCTCCTGCGCACACCCTCTATGGGGGATTGAACCCACAACCTGGGCATGTGCCCTGAAAAGGAATCCAACTTTGACTTCCTGGTTCATAGGTTGATGCTCAAACACTGAGCCATGCTGGCCAGGCTGAAGTTGCTTTTTATTTCTAGTGGCATTTCAGTTATTTATCTTAGGTTTAACAGATAGATCAACTTTTCAGCAAATAATAATACTTTCCCTTCACTATTCCAATATTTTCATCCTTCCATTGCCCAAATGACAATAGCCATTTGTTACAATACATACCCTGTTTAAATACCATTTTTTAAATCCATTAACTATCATAATATAGCAATCTTTAAGCATCTCAGGAATACTGTGAAATGTAGGGTTTGCAATAAGACATTATTCATGCAGTGAGATTAAAAGAAGCTGGAAAGACTAAATTGCAAAAACATTTTCCAAGTAATATGTGTGTGCCTGTTTTCATTTTCTTACTAATCTAAAGATATTACATAGTTTACTCTAAGTTATATCAATGCTAACATTATACTTCATTTTGCTCCTATGAATGTCATTGCTCAATTGAAGACACTTAGAAAACAAACATTGGTTGGTGCCAATGTTGCAGACAGTTGGGGAAATGGATGGAGGCCAGCAAAGCAGAGTCTCCAATGTTCTTCTCCTGGGAACTCTGAGAGTCCTGCAGACCCGCAGGTCCTGTGTTGCATGTTCCTCTGCATAAACCTGGTCACGGCGTGGGAAATGGGCTCATGATCCTGGTCAGAGGCACTGACTCCTGCCTGCACACTCCCATTTATTCTTTCTGGCCAGTCTCTCCTTCACAGCCACAGGTGGAGCAGGCTTTATACTTCGCAGTGGCTGAGGGTGTTCAGAGGATGGCTTGGACAATCCGGAATAGGGCGCGATCATGAGCCCTTATGGGGTGAAGAAGGTAAAGAAACCTGACCATGCAAGCTAGCCGTCTAACATAACAACTAATACTGATAATAATTCCCATACTCTATGCTAAATGTTTGTTCTTTATGTATCCAAGATTACAAACTGTCTGTAACAATAACTCACACAGAGCTCTTTGTAACATCTGCAGACAAAGAAGCTCAAAAGGTACAAATACAGGACTTCCTGTGTGACTTTGCCCAGAGATTTGGAAGAAACACCTCCCTCTGGGCTGCTTGCAGTAAATGACTCCTAATTATTTGGCTCATTAAGGCGCCTTGTATCTCACTCACTGATTTAAGACACAACAGTAGGAGCCAGTGGCCATATAGCCAATGCTAACAAGGAGCTACTAGACAAAATAGTCCTTCTGTGAATGTTCCCCTACTTCCCGTGTGGTTCAGGGTTCAGGATCTGGAAGAAGGGCCGCACGCAAAGGAAAGAGACAAGAAATAATTTGGAAATATTGGGGCCAGGTGGGCAAGCCCAATTTAAGGGGAATGACTTCCACTGGTGCCCTGGCTTTGCCAGCCTTTCATTCAATTATGGATACACATCTAGCTCTTAGACAGGTAATTGTGGTAACAGACAGACTATCTTAAAGGACAGTAAGTGTTAGAAGGATTTACTCTGAGGCTATTTGATCAGAAAATAACTTGAATCCCAATTGTCTGGACTAGACAATCGGTGCATAATGCTGGCCCTTGTCATGTATGTAAGGTTCACCAGCATTCCGGGATCCTTGTTTGCACTTCTCTGCCAGTGAAGACAATGGGTGGCTTCCTACATCCTTCAAAGTAAAGTCCCATATGGCAGGCAGCTGCACACTGACTAGGTAACAATACACTTTTCCTATGATGTATTCTTGTGAAGGTCACTGAGAAGGAATGAGGGGAACGAGGCTGTGCTGTGCCCACCTGTGGAGATGTCAGGTTACACAAGAGCAGAGTCCTGATAGGCTCTCCCAACAACACCCCACACACTGCAGCACTGAGATGAAAGGATGGAAACCTCAAGGCAATTATTTGTTGGTAGAAGGACTGAGTGTATCTTCTTTTGGTTCACATTTAAATCCTTATTTAACTAATAAAAATCATTTTTTCTGCCCAACCAATATGGCTCTGTGGTATTGTGTTGACCCGGGAACCAAGAGGTCCCCAGTATGATTCCAGGTCAGGGCACACAACCCCAGTTGCTGGCTCGATCCCCTTAGGAGGCATGCAGCCATTCAATGGTTTTCTCTCATCTATGTTTTATCGCTCTATCCCTCTCCCTCCCTCTGCCTCTAAAGTCACTAAAAACATTTTAAAAACGTTATTTTTTCTAAAACCTTAAAAAACATATATTTTATTACTTAATATATGACAATAAAGGAAAATATCTGGCTTTCATATTTTCATTCTATGCTCAATAGAAACAGGAAAAGAAAGGTGTCTCAGCGATCCAGGCATTTCCCCATGGTTTCCAGCTCTCATGTCATAATTCTCAAAGTGGTCCATTCCCCCAAAGTAATGCAAATATTTAATATGGGGTTTTCATTTTACACATTATGTTCGCCTTTTAGGGACTTTTCCCTCTTAATAATAATTGTTTTTGTTCTCACCAAATCACAATCAGTCTTCTCATCTAATTCATTACATAGTCAGACAGCAAAGGCCTCATATGCTATGATTTCGTTTCCATAAAAACCCACAGTTGGTAAATCCATGGGGACACTTAGAGATGAGGGACTATCAGAAGCTGAGTGGGGAGGAGGAGCGATGACTGGAACCACCTGGATTGGTCTGGAGGAAATATTCTGGAGAGGATTGTAATGTGATGTGGTGGTTGCCAAAAATTGTGAATGTACTTAATGATGTTGAAATGGAAACTGAAGAAGGAAAGAATTAAATTTTGTATAATTTAAATTAATGTTTAATAGTATCTTATTAAATTTTATTCAAAATACATTTCATTTTATTCAATAGTATAAGAAAATCAGTAAAATTCAAAGTATGTATGTAAGATAAACACAAACATTGCAAAAATTGCTATTATTGGTGATGGCAGACAATAGGACTCACAGGGGCCTAGGTGAGTTGCTCACTAAGTGCAGGTGGGTCCACATCTGGAAGCTCAGTGACAGCTGTGCCTGGAGCCTGCTCTGGCTCTGGAGAGGGCTCCAGAGTTGGTGTCTCCCATTTAGGTGTTTCTTGATCTTGCTCTGGAGCTGCTTCTGTAGATCCAGGAAGAGAACATGTTACCACCATGACTGCCTTTTGTGCACCTCCCAAGGAAGGAACCTCCCATCTCCATCACTGAAGTCTCAGTTCAAGCCCCCACCCCAGGAAGTCTTCCAGACTGCAGGCCCTGGGCACTGACCTGAGCAACTTTATGATTCTGCTTAACCCCAGCCTCTGGGAGCTCTTCCCTGTGTGGCCCCAGCTCTATCCCATTCCTACTCACCTACAACACCCAAATCCACATGCACAGCTCTCTTTGACTCCCTCCATTTTTTCTAGGAGAAGGCCTCGGAACTCTGTCCTCTTGCAGAAATACCACTACTTGTGTGATCCAGGATTTTGCGAGCTTCTGAAAATCACAGTCCCCATCCTCCCCTCATGGCTCTGATTCTAAACCCACTCACATTTTTTGCTGGTACAGAGATCCACCCTCCTCTTCAATACATGGGAAGATGCAGAGATACACCAGGATACCAGGAGGATGTCACATCCACCATCCAGTGGACATACCTGCCTGTGCAGCCTAGTGTGACTGAATCTCTCCTGATAAAAGGAAGCTCTGCAGTGCAGGCTTGGGGTCTGCTCTGTGCACTGGATTATGGTCTGTACCTAGACACGGGTCTGTACCTAGACACGGGTCTGTACCGAGACATGGGTCTGTGCCTAGACACGGGTCTGTGCCTAGACACGGGTCTGTACCTAGACACGGGTCTGTGCCTAGACACGGGTCTGTGCCTAGACTTGGGTCTGTGCCTAGACACGGGTCTGTACCTAGACACGGGTCTGTGCCTAGACACGGGTCTGTACCTAGACACGGGTCTGTGCCTAGACACGGGTCTGTACCTAGACACGGGTCTGTGCCTTGACACGGGTCTGTACCTAGACACGGGTCTGTGCCTAGACACGGGTCTGTACCTAGACACGGGTCTGTGCCTAGACTCGGGTCTGTGCCTAGACACGGGTCTGTACCTAGACACGGGTCTGTGCCTAGACACGGGTCTGTACCTAGACACGGGTCTGTGCCTAGACACGGGTCTGTACCTAGACACGGGTCTGTGCCTTGACACGGGTCTGTACCTAGACACGGGTCTGTGCCTAGACACGGGTCTGTACCTAGACACGGGTCTGTACCTAGACACGGGTCTGTACCTGGCAGGGCTTCAAATATATTTGCTGAATGAATGAGCCCAAACCAGCCCCATCTCACATAGCTGGGTGACCCTGGAGCCCCACTGCTCACCCCTGGGATTTCTAATCTGGCTTCACTCAGGACAGAGATACCTAATAGAATCTCTCATCTCTTTATCAACGGAGAAAATAGCTTAGTACAAGGCACAGAGGAGAATCACAAATGAGGCAGAGGCTTTGTCAAGAGGGAGAGAAAATGGAGAATGAGCACAGCCACAGCCCCTCCGGCAGACCTGTCCACTGTCCAGGCACCCAGTGTGCTCTTTCTAGGGCAGCCGTGGACAAACTATGGCCCACGGGCCGGATCCGGCCTGTTTGAAATAAATAAAACTAAAAAATAAAAAGAAGACCGTACCCTTTTATGTAATGACTAGAGGCCCGGTGCACAAAAATTTGTGCACTCGGGGGGTAGCGGGGGTCCCTCAGCCCGGCCTGTGCCCTCTCGCAGTCTGGGACCCCTCAGGAGATAACAACCTGCTGGCTTAGGCCTGCTTCCGGGTGGCAGAGGGCAGGCCTAATCCCTAGGTGCAGCCCCTGGTCAGGCTCAGAGCAGGGCCGATTGGGGAGTTGGGGCGCTGCCCCCTGTCATGCACAGAGCAGGGCAGATTGGGTGGTTGTGATGCCCCCCTCAGTCACGCTCAGGGTAGGGCCAATTGGGGGGTTGGGGAACTGTCCCCTGTCACTCTCAAGGCAGGGTCGATGGGGAGGTTGCAGCGCCACCCCCTGTCACGCACAGAGCAGGGCCAATCAGGGGGTTGGGGCGCCGCCCTCTATCACCCACAGAACAGGGCTGATCATGGGGTTGGGGCGCCGCCACTCTCACACCCAGGGCAGGGCCGATGGGGAGATTATGGCTCTACCCCATCACACACAGAGCAGGGCCCGTGGGGGGGGGGTGGTGAGGAGCTCCCCCCTATCAGGCACAGAGCAGAGCTGCTCAGGGGGTTGGGGCCATGCCCCCTGGCACGCTGATCCTGGTGCCGGGAGGCATATTACCCTTTTACTATATAGGGTAGAGGCCTGGTGCATGGGTGGGGCCAGCTGGTTTGCCCTGAAGGGTGTCCTTGATCAGGGTGGGGGTCCCCACTGGGGTGCCTGGCCAGTCTGGGTGAGGGGCTGAGGACTGTTTTCAGGCTGGGAGTGACTGAAGTTCCCAACTGCTCCTTTTTTTCTTTTTTCTTTTTTTATTCTGGGCCAGCTTTATCTTGAGGCTTGGCTCCAGCTCTTAGGCCTCCGGCTGAAAGTAGGTTTCTGGCTTTTGCATACAATGTTGCGAATCTGCTGGCTGAAGTCCCGCGGTTTTTGTTACATTGTTTCTTAAACTGCCCACTCAGAGGCCTGCAGCCGCAGGCGGGGAACGTTGGTTTCCTCCAACGATCCTCGGTCACTGAGGCAAGCAAGCCTCATGTTAGTTTCAAACTGCTTGGCTGCCGGCCGCCATCTTGGCTGACAGTTAATTTGCATATCTCACTGATTAGCCAATGAAAAGGGTAGCAGTCGTACGCCAATTACCATGTTTCTTTTTTATTAGTGTAGATGTTTACTTTGAATTTAGATTAGCTCACACAAACACTCCATCCATGCTTTTGTTCTGGCCCTCCAGTCAAGTTTAAGAACCCATTGTGGCCCTCGAGTCAAAAAGTTTGCCCACCCCTGTTCTAAGGAGAACCCCTTGGAGGCCCTACAATAACCCTATGAGGCTGGGCCTTAGTTTAC
Organism: Myotis daubentonii; assembly: GCF_963259705.1. Classification (NCBI taxonomy): domain Eukaryota; kingdom Metazoa; phylum Chordata; class Mammalia; order Chiroptera; family Vespertilionidae; genus Myotis; species Myotis daubentonii. The sequence continues at coordinate 6,411,646 of NC_081855.1, forward strand.
CCTGTGTTCAGAAGAACAAATGATCGGAGAGATGCAGTGACCTGAAGAGTCACAGCAAGCAGGCGACTGAGTGACCGCTGTGTTGTGGAGGGACAGGGATGACCTGGTACATGGTTGGTCCCACACAGGTTGTTAGTAGCAAATGTTCTGTATTAACACAGAATGGTGGGTGGGTATGAAGGTTGGGTCACTGCCCAGGAAGGCGGGCACCAGGGATTTGATCAGATTGTCCAGGCGGGGGCCTGGGCAGTGTGCATCTTGCAGGTCCTTTCTTTTGTCTGTGAGGGTGAAGTTTATTTGGAACCCCGAGTGAGAGGTGCTGGGCTATTTGGCTACTGTGGCTATTCTCCATCTCCATCTGAAAGCTGGAGTGGAACAGGTCTTCCAGGTATAGCCTGAGCCAGGGCTTCGGGGTACCGAGAACACTGTCATGGGCCACTGTCTCTGAGGTTTTCTAGCGAGTCATACAGCATATCCAGGTCCTCCGCCAGCTCAGGGACATGCTCTGAATACTCCTGCTTCAAGTCTAGGTCTTCCTCCCACACTTGCACCCTGCACAGCTATATCCTAACTTTCTTGTTGGAACATTGTTGCCTGGTAACCAATGGTGTTCTTATTACTCTTTTGTGCTGCTTTTTGGCTCCTCCCACATTGCAGTCCTCCTTTTCCAGGTCCTGCACCCGCTCAGGATCATGGATAGCCTGCTGCTCAGAGAATATTTCATCTTCCCTCTCAGTGTACTGAACCCTGGATTTGGCTTTGGGCCTGGCCTGCTGAGTGTTATTTTCAGGGTCCATGGACTGGCTGGACAGGGAGTAGATGCTGAGCTCCGCCATGTAGGCAGATGCCTCCCTGATGGTTTTGTAGAGGCTCAAAACCTGGCCATCCTCGGAGGCTCCCTGCATCACCTCAGCCATGTCTATGTTACCCACTGTGAGCATCTTGTACCCTTGATGGTCTGTTTTTTAAGGTGTTGCTTCTGCTGCAGCATGATCTGCAGTTTGTTGCCTAGTGGTAGAGGGGGTCCTGCTAGGAGAATGTCAGCTCTAGGTCAGTCTTCACTAACCCACTGGGGAGCAGCAGAATCTGATCAGACCTCAGGATGCACTTTGAGTCCTTAATTCTCACAGCTATCACTAAGGAGATGATCTCCTTTGCCAGGGCCTTTAGAACCACCAGCTTGGTTAAGGTGAGGTTTCACAGCCTGGGCATGCAGGTGGAGGTGGAGCTGGAGCAATCCACCTCCCAGGGAGCAAGAGGTTCATGGGCACCTGTTTGTTGCGGGCAGGGGGGATGCTGTCCAGCTCTGCTGGTGGTGGATAAGCTGTAGCAGCATGCCATATTATTTCCAACCTGTGTTGGGACAGAGAGGGCACGTTCCATCAGAGGCAGCTCAAAAACTGCCAGATGGGTTGGGGGCTACAGCTCAAACTGAACCCCCAGACACTCAGTGATTGATGGCAAGAGGTGGGGCAGGAGTGACCACAGGGGCACACGCTAACCTTGCTACCTTGCAAACTCAGAGACCTAAAGTAACCACAAAGGATGTTCTGAAATAAAACTTTTAAACTAAATCAGTTTATGGTGGGTAGTCATGTCCTAGGCCGGCATCTTCCCTGACAAAGGTCAATTGTTACCTTACCTGAGCCTGTCTATTGTCTTTTTGCCTATAGTATAACATATCTTTGGAATGTCAATATAACTTTCCTTAATTCAGACTCCTGAAAGCACATGCCCCACTCTGCTCTCTGCAGAGACCACACACCCCCTCATTGTCACTGAGTCCATTGTTGATTGTTAACTGTCCTACACACACATAAGTGAAAGAAGTATGTGTCTATCATCTTGCTGTTTATCTAATCCCAGAGGTTTCCCCACTTTGCTGTCTCTAGCCTCCCTAATCTATCACTAATAGATTTCGTGGAATCCATATAGGTCTCCTGTATTGTAATGCCTAACATAAGGTGCAAAACTGCCGTTCCCCAGGGCATTATCTGCTTCTATTGAGATTTTTGTTTCCCAGCAATTAATGACACTTTGGCTCAAATTCACAAAACTTCTTCACAGGTTTGAAAATTTCTACATTGACAGGAGAAAATATTCTTGACAGGAAAAGTAGAATTGGAGGTGGGGACTGGTGAAACACATTAGTGTCTTAGGTCTTTTCTTAGCAAAGGACGGACAGCACATGCTTGTACTAACAGTATCAGTCCTGGGATTTCTGTCTAAACATCTCATTCGAAGATGAAAACACAGAGGCTTTTCCTGGGGTGGGAGGGTCAGGCTATTAGGACAAGTGGGATGTTCAGGGTACCATGGTTGATATGGCAACAGAAAGGGATGATGTCCAGGTCCCACAGCAGTGAAGAGATGCATCGCTAGCCCTAATAACAGGTCCCATGCTGGTATGTTGTGTAGCCCACGGAGGCCCCAGCTCCTGACCTGGAGGGGACAAGGGGATGTGGTCCGCGGGGCAGTAAATGGCAAAGCAACAGACTTGGTACCTTGAGCCCCATGTCCTTTTGGGGAAATCATCCCAACTAATCACAATGCTGTGTAAGAGTGGGAGAAGGTTTGTAAGGATGGTCAGGCCAACATGGACACTCGGGGATGGGCATTAAAAAGAAGAAGTAAGTAGAAAAATGCAAAAATACTCTTGAGTGAGCATAAAGTGAAATGGAACTAAGTCTCTCCTCTGATATTCCTAGCACTTTGTGGATAGTGACTTTGCATCTCTTCTGAAAGAGGATGGACAGTGAGAGTGGGTTCGGAAGAAGAGATGGGGATCCAGATTCCTTTGGAAATTGGAATCTGGGATAGATCTTAGGGGAATAACAGGGCAGCTTCTGGAACCCAGACCTCCCTTTGACTGCATGGGGTCCACGAGTCTGGGTCATCTCAGCACCCACACTCACCCTGAGGCCATGCTGCACACTTGAGGATGTATGGGACACCTGTTTCCCCTCTAGGGACATGGAGTAGAGGACCCCATCTGTCAGCTCCATTTCACTGTCCTGTGCGGAGCTCTGTAAATGCAGGTCCCAGTCACCAGAAAATCCTCAGAGCCCCCTTTTGCTGGTTCTCGGTCCCTGTGACCCTCCACTCCAGACACACACACATACACCCCATGGTCCGCTTAGAGTAGACCCTCAAAGGGGAAGAAAATGCATGACAGCCTGAGGGCCTGATTCCCATTGGCACAGATAAGAAATTCCTCTGGAAGCCCATCTCCATCTGCCTGCCAGTCCTGGGTTGTGAACATGACAGAACTGCTAGGTTATCCACCACCCAGCAGCCCCATCCTGCCCCGGGGGCTATGTTGTGAAGGCAAACCCCTATTCTGTAAAACTACTGTTTGGAATTCTCTGCTATTCTTTAGACGGCCTCTTATTCAAAAAATAAGTTTGCTTTCTAGCCCGCTTTAGCCTGCTTGAATAATGGGGGAGATAAACTTAGCTGTCTGACCTTGTAGGCCAGAGACTAGATACACCCAATGCCATGCCAGGTGCATTTTTAATTGGATAGAACTGTGTAGTTTTCAAGGCCTCCGCCAGCTAGCAGACAAAGGGCTGGCTCTTCCATAAAAAGGGAAGTTCTGCTTGTAGCGGGGCTTAGAATTTGGATTCATTTCCCTAAGTCCACCACAGTGAATAAAGTGTAACTCCAAACTCCAGAGCGTCGTTTGGTTCTTCTCCGGTTTTTCTGTAACAATGTGGGCTGCAAAGGGATGGTGCACAGAAGTGGCCTAGCCAGGATTGGTCTGGCCAAGGCCGCCTGTGTTACCTTAAGCCATATTCTGGAAAATGGCCAGAGAGAACAGGGACAAGGGTTGAATCAAGGTCTCCACCATCTGGAAAAGCTCTCACTGCGGGGTCTCTGGAAGCAAGAGCAGCAATCACTGGGAACACAGCAAGAGAAGATCTTACACTGGAAAATGACTTTCGCAAGTGAGCTTGCGGTTGGGTTGTTGCTAGAATGTGGGTGCCTGTTTACAAGGGTCCCCAGTTCTATTGGGAAGTGACCTCAATTCCAGGGATTGTCTTCCGTGAGTCCCCTCATCTACTAACAGCTCTGCAAATAGTCCTGTGGGCTGCTGTCTGCAGGTCTCTATTCTCTGGGAAACACCGTATCTTTACACAGTTGCCCCCAACACTCTCCTCTCCCCAGCACCCTAGAAGGCTTAACCTAAGCCAAGGTCCCAGAGTTGAGGAGACAGACCTGGATTCAGACTCAACCCCTCATTCTTACCTCTTCTTAATCCTGCATAAGTCATTGTACCTGTCAGGGCTTTTCTCTCTCCCGCCTGCACAATGGGTTATTGCAACAAGTGTTTCTTAGGGCTGCTCAGGCTCATTGGTGGGTAGGAGCTATAAAGTAGGAGGAGGAATGTCACATCTAGGTAGTGCCTCCAACCTCTCTTTCCTTCCAGTTTTCACCTTCTCTGTGTCTGCTTTGCTTCTCCTCCCACACAAGGTCACTACATCTAGACCAGTGGATTGTATCTGCCAGGTCTGCCGTAGCACACCTCAGTTCTGGTCCTGTCCCACTGACAACAGCAGCTCAGAGGGCACCAAGGGGGGCTGGGTTGTGCCATTCAGCTGTGTGCCCCAAGTTGGGTGAATGTGTTTTGATGGACAATTAAAGTTCTCTGACACCATGAGGAACTCATTTAGAATTATGGTGCTGTTTATGTCTTTACAGAATGTTTACCATATGCCAAGCGCTGTGGAAAGAGCTGATGGAGGTCTGATTGAGCACAATCTTGGCCTGGGACAAGCTTCTGATCTCAAGGAGATAAGACATAGCATGAAGTGCTGGCACTTTAAGGGTAACAGATATGGTGGATGTGCTCTGGAGGGATAGTGAATGATTGTACATTTGGAAACTACCTGGAGCTCATAGCTGTTGAATTGCACTTTGAAGAGACAAACAGATGTGGTTGGCCAAGAGGTAGGCAGCAGGTCAGTTATGTACAACGTATCATAAGAAGTGCTATGCAGCTGTGCAATCTTAGGTTCAAAATTATTAAAGAACAGGGATAATATTCATGTTAAATGAATGGTGAGTGGGAATGTAGGGTGACCCTATATTAGGAATGACTGTGTTTACATTTAGATTAAAGTATTCAAGTAGCTTGAGGGGGAATGATCCAATCATCTGAAATGTTTCTTGTTTAATCAGAAGGCTTCCATCAATATGCTTTGGTTTTATGTACTATTTTTTCAATGAACATATGGCAGGGTGATGTGCAACCATTATCCCCACACTACCTTGACCCTGCCCTCAAGTCCAGTGGCTGGGATCTTGCCTGGCTTTTCTGTTCTGGAACCCAGGACCTGAATCAGGAGCTCAATACAGACTCCTTGAAATACCAGACTTGAGACAAAACCTGTGTTTTCCTAGTGTGAAATGATGGGACAATGACTTCTACTAGAAGGTACCCCAAAAGATTGACTCTTACTATTTTATTGTAGTCTTGAGGCAAGCCCATGCAAAGGCTCAGTTTGGTGTCTGCTTCCAATTCTGTCAGAACCAGGAGCCCCACAACACGTGTGCCATGTCTCACTCGGCCACTAGAGGGCAGTCATTGCAGTTCATGGCAATAACCTTGACCCACTTCCAAATTTGACAAGTTCACTTTCTTCAGAAGGTGCTTCATGAACTTGGAGGATTTCTTTAGGAATATTCACTTGCTTATGTTCTTCAATTTAATTTGGAAGCTAATGTAAGTACCCTTCAAGTTAGAAAAATAAGATGATCCTCTCCTGGCAGCTGTCACTTGTGGCACAGACATGTAAAATCACGTATTACACCTTGTATGTGCACCTCCATCCCTACCTTTCTCCCTCCCTCCATGTATAAAGGTCTGTGCAAAGTGTCTCTGACCTTACATGTGATGTATTACAGACATCTGTCTATCATGTAGCCCCATCTTGGTGATATGGATTTTTGGGTAGCAAGTGGTCTACACATAAGCCTGCAGAACAGTCTCTGGAAACTGGGAGGCTGGAGGGGGTTGACTGGCAGGACATCTCAGGCGAACCAGGCTGGCTGCTTGCACATCTCTGGTTAGAGGAGTGTGATGTGGGCGGTGTGGCCCCCTACAACTGTGTCTCCTGAGATAGGAGTCCTGAGGGCCAATTTTTTCAGCGGTGCAACCCCCAAGGCCTTGCAGGGGCACAGCAGGCATCTTATTATTTATGGAAAGAAAAGGCTGTGCTATTCAAGGGGATTTACCTCCAGTCTCAGCAACTGCCCCGTCATCTGAAGTCTGTGACAGTCACCATTGTCCTGCCCACCCACACTCAGCTCAGCGCCTACACAGAAAGGAGGCTGCTCTGACTTGGCCACTGTTTACTGTTTACTGTTTACAATGCAGCAGGTGGTAGCACATCTGGAAGTTCAGTGACACCTGTGCCTGGAGCCTGCTCTGGCTCTGGAGAAGGTACCAGAGTTGGTGTTTCCTCTTTAGGTGTTCCTTGATCTTACTCTGGAGCTGCTAGATCCAAAAAAAGAACATATTACCACCATGACTGACTGATTTGTGTACCTTCCAAAGAATGGATCTCTCATCTGCATCACTGAAGTCTCTGTTCCAGAGCCCACCCCAGGAAGTAATCCACACTGCAGGCCATGGGGCACTGACCTGAGGGACTATTTGCTCCTGCCTATCCCAGCCTCTGGGAGCTCTTCTCTGTGGAATCCAGCCCCATTCCCTCCCCACTCACAGACACCACCATGCACAGCGATCTTTGAACCCCTCCGTGTTTTCTAGGAGAAGCCCTCAGACCTCTGCCCTCTTGCAGAAATCTCACAAGGCAAGGCATGGGATCCAAGATTTTTCCAGCTTCTCCAAGTCACAGCCTCCATACTTCCCTTAAGGCTCTGATCCAAAGCCCATTCACTTTTTCTGCTGGTCTTGAGATCCACTTTCTGCTTCCAAATATGGCAAGGTGCAGCGATATTGGAACGAGGAAGTCATATGGCCTGACCTGTGGATGCTACCTGCCTGTGCAACCTATTGTGACTAAAACACTCCTGACTAGAAGGAAGCTCTGGAGGGAAATCCTGGAGTCAGGGCATTTGTTGACTGAATGAGCCCAAACCAGCCCTATCTCAGATAGCTGGGTGACCCTGGGGAACCCCTGGGATTGCTAAACTGGCTTCAACCAGGATAAGGATGCCTAATGGAATCTCCAATCTTTTTCTCAAAATAGAAAATAGCTTAGACTAAGGCCCCAAGAAGAATCCAAATAAGGCAGGAGGTTTGTTAAGAAAAGAAAATGGTCAATTAGAACAACCACAGACCCTCTGCACACCTCTCCAGTGTCCAGGCACCCAGAGAGCCATTTCCCAGGGAGATTCCTCCCCCAACCCCTAGTCCCTACAATAACCCTATGAGGCTGGGACTCGGCTCTCCCCATGTTCAGAGAAACAATCGCGCGGAGAGATGTAATGAACTGAAGACACAGCAAGCAGGTGGCTGAGTGACCACTGTGCTGTGGAGGGGCAGGGCTCACCTGGTACATGGTTGGTCCCACACATTGGTTAGTAGCAAATCTTCTCTATTAACACAGAAATGTGGGTGTGGTCAAAGGTGTGGATGCTGCCCAGGAAGCTGGGCACCAAATATTTGATCAGTTTGTCCAGTCACTGTTCCTGGGAGATCTGCACCTTACATGTATTTTTTTCTCCGTGTGAGGGTCAAGTTTATTTGGAAGCTTGAGTGAGTGGTGTTGTGGTCAACATGGAGGCCCAGGGCTGAGCTGACTGGCCTCCATGTCAGGCTGAGGATGCCCCCAATGGGAGGCCAGCCCTTGCCATTGGCCACCCAGCTCTGAGTCTGGGCACAGGGTGGAGCCAGCTCCCTGTGAAGCAGAGTCCTGGCTTCCAGGAAAGGCAGGTGGAGAAGGTGTGGACAGTTCTCCCTGGGTGGGTCAAGGTCCAGAAAAATAGACTTGTTCAAAGCTCTGATGATTTAAAGGGTTAAATTTTATAGAATCTAAAGTAAGGTTATGTTTAGGAGTATTTTATTCAAGGTTCTCTACAATACACTATATGTTACTGAATATCATTAAGAAGTACAGTAGAAGTATAAGCATATGTAACAAACACAAAATGTTAAATACTGCATCAAAATGGGGGTGGGGGCACCCTCTCTGCAATGGCTGCTGACACAGGCTGTGGCCCAGGATCTGGCACCAAGGCCTCAAAGGAACTGGGGTGAGTTGCTCAAATGGGGCAGGTGGTTCTGCCTCTTAAAGTTCAGTGAAAGCTGGGCCTGGATCTGGCTCTGTCTCTGGTAAGGCCACTAGGTTGGAATTGCCTCTTGAGCATTTTCCTGATGTTGCTCTGGAGCTGGTTCTGTAGATCCAAGAAGAGGTAATGTTACCACCTTCACTGGCATTTATTTATTTATTTATTTATTTATTGTTTTGCCTTCTAAAGGCTCACTCACCCACACCACCCACGGAGGCCTCCTCCTCTGTTTCCTCCTCAGTGGTGCAGCTGTGAATGGAGACTCTGGGCCTGGTTTGGCAGGTCAGCGACTGGAAATTTGAGCTCTAGGGAAGCCAACAGCATCATCAGGCTGGGAAATCCTGGAGGTGCTGGTCCACCCAGATGCCCAGGATGCAGGAGAGGGTTCTTGGGAAAGAGATAGGTGGGCAGCAGGGTCTGAGGCCTGGCCTTTCCTTCCACACGACCCTCCCAGAGCACCACTCAGAGAGCCTGGGGTTCTGTATCTGCTCCTCCTGCCCATCCAGAAGCCCGACCTACTCCTTGTCCATCTTCAGTCTGGCAGTCCTTGCAGAGAAATGCCTGGTCAGCCAGGAGGGGCTGGCAGAATTCGCTCCTAACTGACAGCTCTGGATCAATGAGGAAACCACCAGTCCCCTTCTCCAGGGGAACCTGACAGGCTCTCTCAGTGTCCCTGCCCCTCTCACGACACTCCTATTATGACTGAGAGGGCTGGTATCCACTGTGTTCATGTTATTCATTGGCACAGAGTAGGTGCTTCAGGAATATTGACCAATGACCGAACAAAGGAACCCCAGGGCCTTTCTATCACCTCAATCTTTGGCTCCTGCACCTACATGCTGCATAATTCAGGAGCTGTCCTGTGTGGTTCTTTGCCTCCCATTGAAACTCAGCTCCCACAGGGTGGGGTGCAGCTGCCAAGCTGCCACTGAGGAGGTTCTACCAGATTAGTGATCAACGTCCCCGGGATAGGGGTGCAGGCAAGATTGGATTAGGAGGGGAAGGATATGAATTTGCTGAGGGTCTGACTCTCTCACTGAGCTCCCACTGCTCTCCACACCACCTAAATCCACATGCACAGCTCTCTGACTCCTTCCCTTTTTGTAGGAGAAGCCTCAGACCTCTGCCCTCTTACAGAAATCCCACCATGTGTGGGATCCAGGGTTTGGCCAGCACCTTGAGTTCACAGTCCCTATACTCCCCTCATGGCTCTGATCCAAAACTGACTCACGTTTTCTGCTAAAACAGAATTCTATCATCTCTTCACAATACAGGCAGAGGCAGCCATAGGTAGAGGAAAAGAGGAGGACATCACATGTGCTGTCCTGTGGACACTACGAGCCTGTGTTTCCCAGTGTGACTGAATCACTTCCGACTAGAAGGAAGCTCTTCAGTTCAGGCTTGAGGTCTTCTCTGAGCACTGGATTATGGTCAGTGCCTAGAGACATGTCTGTACCTGTCAGGGTGACTAATATATGTGCTGAATGAATGAGCCCAAACCAGCCCGATCTGAGAAAACTGGGTGACCCTGGGGCCCCACTGCTCACCCCCGGCATACCTGATGCAGATTCACCTGGGAAGTGGACTCCTAATCGTATCTCCAATCTCTTTTTGAAATCTGGAAACAGCTTAGCCCAAGACCCCAAAGAGAATCACAAATTTGGCAGTGGCTTCCTAAACAAGAATAGGAAATAACCAATTGGCTCAATCACAGCCCCTCCAGCAGACCTCTCCACTGTCTAGGCACCCAGAGAATACTTACCAGGGAGGACCCCAGTGAGTCCCTACAATAACCCTAGCTCCTGGGTTCACCGAGGGTTCAGAGGAACAAACACTCAGAGAGTTGCAGTGACCTGAAGGCAAACAGCCAACAGGTGGCCTGGTGATCATGTGCTCTCGAAGGGGAGGGGCTCACCTGGTAAATAATTGGTCTCACAGCTGTTGGGTGGTAACAAAAGTTCTGTAAGTATAGACAGGAATGAAGGTGGGTTCCCTCCCCAGGTATTCAACCACTTTGTCTAGCCAGTATAGCAGGGCCCTGTGCACCACACAGGTCAGGTTTTTTGTTGTTGTTGTTGTTTGTTTTTTTCTCCCTGTGAGGCTGAAGTTCATTGGAAATCTCAAGAATGTGGTGCTGGGGCCATTTGGCTGGGTGGCAGCTGGATCCAAGGGCTGGCTCACCGGCCTCCCTGTTCTGCTCAGAATGCCAACAATCAGAGGCTAGCCCTTCAGCTCTGGCCACCCAGCTCTGAGTCTGAGCACAGGCTGGAGCTGGCTCCCCAGGGAAGCAGAGTCCTGGCTTCCAGGATGGGCAGGTTCTCAAGACCATAACCCTTTTCACTTGGAATGCTGGGGATCCTGAGGCCAAAACATATCTTCCATGATTCTCGAGCTCAACAATACCCTCCTGAATGTCCACGGACAAGAGCATTCTTGTATTGAACAGAGCAGTTAGGAGCTCCCAGTGAGAAACAACCCCCTTAGGTTCCAGGCTCTGAGTGCATTCATACTCAGAACAGTTTCTCTTTGGGTGGCTCCAGGGCCTGTGTCTGTAGTAAACCGATCTGTTCACAGAAAAGCAGCTGGGTCCTTCTGGGCTTAGCCAAGGCAGAGCTAAGGGCAGGGAGAGAGGCAGGGCTAGAATGTGGAATTGGGATGTCCAAAGATGCAGATGGGGAAGAGCTTGACGTGAGAGGACCACTGGGCTGCCAGCTGGAAGAACGTCACGTCGTTCGACTCTGTGCCATCAATGACGACTGGCAGCATTTTCTGCTGGTTCTTTGCCTTGCAAACCAGGTGACCGATGCCCTCAATGCACTGGATTGTGGACTCCACATCCTTGTTCTTGGTTTTCTTGGGCGCCTTCTTTTTCATCTCATTGGTGACCACTGTCATGGACATGGTGGGTGTTGCTGTGTCCTCACCACTGCTGGGCAGCCTGCTGGCCTGGATAGACTGGAAGAAGCACTTGAGTGTGCTTTTGGCGGTAGGCAGGTCTTTATTCTCCACAATTCTCTTCATGTCTATTGGTTGGGCTGCTGTTCCGTAATCCACCTGCAGCTCCATCATCTCTGCATGGACACTCTGGCTGGGGGAGAAGAGGCCCCCACTCATTGACGAAGGGGAGAGTGTGTTGGATGAGGCCTTCCTGGCAGGAAGAACACTGGAGCATGAGGGGTCCACATCATCTGAATCTCTTGACATGGCTGAAGATCGATCCACTCTTCCAACCTTCACTGCCCACACTAAGGGAATGAGCTTCTGTGAGGACATCTCATTGGGGCGCTTCTGCTGCTCATTGAGCATGGCCTCTGCGATGGGCAGCAGGTAGACACAGTTGGCACCTACTCTGTGATTCTCGACAAAACGCCCTGTGTGTCCTGCAAGGTGTTCTGGGACTCCAGGTTGTTGAACATGTCCCACCAGTATAGGTCCTGGAAGAAGTTGTTGTAGCGACATTCCATGGAACCCAGGTATCTGGCCAGGGGGTGGGAACCCATCAGGATGACCAGAAAACGCATGTAGTCCAGCCATTGGGGTGATTGGTGAGAACACTGCTATCAGAGCTTGGGAATTGCAGTTGCAATATCTCTGCATCCGGGAGATGATGATGCTAAATGCCTCCTGGACATCAACTGTGGAACAAGCGCACACCACAGGCAGTGTGTGCCCCTGCAGGATGTCTGAAAGTAACTGGCCCTGCCAGTCCGAGGTGTTGACCAGGATGATGTTCTCGGGCAGCTTGTTCTGGGAAATGAGGGTGTTGTTTGGCTGGTCACTCATGGGCTTCCTGGGGATCTGCCGCTGGCTCTGTAGGTCTGGGCCGTCATTGTTCAGGGTGTTGAACCACTCATTCAGGGCTGTGTTGTAGCCCCGGTGGCCAGCCTGTTTCCCCTTGGCCTGCTGGAGGGGATGACTACAGACTTGGAGAAGAGCACTATGGATGGGAGCATCTTGGTGAACCAACCCCAAATGGAGGACTCTGCCTCCAGGTTGTCCTCCAGCTGCTCCCCAGGTGAATTCCTTGGACTATTGAGTCAGAGCCACCATCACTTGACATGCTGTCAAAGTATCGCCTGAGCGTGGGCTTTGGGGTGCTGGGGACACTTACATCGTCCTCCATGTCTAGACTACTCTCGCTGGAGCTGTCCACAGGGTGATACCGAAAGTCCAGGGCCTTCTCTACTTTGGGGACATGCCTCACCAGGGCCTGTTGTGAGGATACGACCTCCTCCAGCACTTGGTCCATGAGCATGCATTCCACAGCTCTCGGGTGGTAATTCTGGTGCCTGGTCATGCATCTCCTTCTTACTATCAGATTCCCTTCATGAAAGTTATTCCCCTGGGATGAACTGTGGGTGGCATTTTAGCTAGCTGCCTGCTGAAAGTAGAAGCTCTCAGACATGTTGGCAGAGTCGTTATGCAAGGTCTGGGCCTTGGTGCTGGCCTGTATGGCACCGACATCATGATCCATGGGCTGACTGGACAGGGTGGCCATCCAGGATCTTGTCCATCTGACGGGTGGGTATGCTGTAAGCCACAAATTTGGAGTCACTGTGGCTTGGCTGCTTGCCTCCTTGGGCCCATGTGATCTCAGGCAGATGGGCCAGACTCAGTGGCTCCTTTCAGATGCTGGCACTGTGGAGGCCCCACATCTCCATCTGCAAGCTGTAGTCTGACAGGCCTTCCAGGTATATCCTGAACTTGGGATTGGGGCTGCTGAGGACACTGTGATTGTCCCTCATGTCTGGGCGGCTAGACAGGCTTTCGAAGTATTGCCTGAGCTGAGGCGTTGGGGTGCTGAGGACACTGTCATCGTCCTCGATTTCTGGATCACTGTCACTGGCGTTCTCCAGCATGTCATACAGGAGGTCCAGGTCCTCCTCCACCTCCTGGAATGCTCCACATAGTCCTTCCTGCCCAATGTCCAGCATCTCCTCTGACACTTTGACTGTGTGCAGCCATAACAAGACTTTCTGGTGGTAGTTCTGTTGCCGAGTCATGGACCTCCTTCTGACTATCGGATTCCCCTTGTCGAAGTCATCCTCCTCCTGTTCCTGCCTGTGGCTGGCATTGTAGCTGGCCCCGAGCTTCGAGAGAAAGTTCTCAGACTTGCCATTAGAGTGGTTCTCTGAGCACTCAGCCTTGAGATTGGCTTCTCTGGCGCTGTCCTCATGGTTGATGTACGGCATGGACAGGGAGGAGGTATGGATCTTTTCCACCTTGCTGGTGGTGTGCTGTAGCCCACAAATTCATTGCACTGTCACTTAGCTGTTTTCGTCCCAGGGCCCACGCATTTTCTGTCATGTGGGCAACAGTCAGAGGCTCCTTTTTGGTCCTGGCAATGTGGCTTCCTCGCATCTCCATCTGCTAGCTGGAGCCTGACAGGCCTTTGAAGTATGGCCTGAGCTTGGGTCTGGGGTTGCTAAAGACGATCTCATCATCCTCCATGTAGAGGTCACTTTTCCTCCGGTTCCGCATCATGTCAGCCCGAAGGTCCCTCTCTGACACTTTGGACCTGTGAAACAGCACCAGGACTTTCTGCTTCAAGATTCCTTGTATTGATCACTGCAGCTTCTTCGGCTTCCTCTTCTCGAAGTCATCCTTGTGAAGGTCCTGTCTGTGCTTTCCACTCTAGCTGGCTTACAGCTCAGAAAAGGAGCTCTTATCCTGCCCTCAGTGTTGTTACCTGTGGACTTGGCCTTGAGGCTGGTCTGCTTGGCACTGTCCTCCTCATTGATAGGCTGGCTGCACAGTGAGGAGATCCAGATCTCGGCCATCTTGGTGGAGGACTCCTTGACTCTGCTGCAGAGGCTCAGCATCTGGCCACACCTGGGGTTTTGGTGCATGACGTCAGCCATGTGGATGGCGCCAGAGGCCAGTGTCTTGTAGCCCAGGACGTTCCTGTTCTTAGAGCACTTCCTCTGCTCCAGCATGATCAGGAGCTTGTTACCTTCTCCCTTGAGGAAGTGGTTGTACTGCAGGGAGAAGGTGATCACCAGGTTGGTCTGCACCGGTCTACTGCGGGGCAGCACAATCTCTTGGGACCTCAGGATGCCCTTGGAGTCCTGCATATTCACAGAAATCACCACGGAGATGAGGTTCTTGGCCAGCTTCTTGGAGATCACTAGCTTCTTTAAAGTGAGACTGCACCACCTGGGCACTCAGCTGGGGCTGGAGCAGTCCACCTCCCAGGTAGCTAACAGGTTCCTGGGTACCTGTGCTTTGAGCACTGTGGATGTGCTGGCCTGGCCCACAGTTTGTGAGGAAGCTGCAGCTGCTGGCACCCTACTGGTCCTTTTCCTACTCAGCATTGATGGTTTGTCCTCTTGTGGTGGAACAGAGGAGGGACATGTTTGGTGGCAAGAGGTGGGGCCTAAGTGATCAAAGGAGATTGTGGTCACACAAAAAGTGGGCACTCACTAACCTGTGATTAGGTCAGAGAATGCCTGGGTGGTGGTCTTTTAAGCTCAGGGACCTAAAGTTTTCACAAAGGATGTCCTGAAGTTAAAACATTTCTAATCAAAAGCAGTTTTTGGTGTTTCGCTACATCTAGCCTGGCATCTTCTCTAAAAAATGGTCAATCTTTAACTTAGCTGAGCCTGTCTATTGTCTTTTGGAATCCACAAAAACATAGCTTTGGAATGTCAAAGGAATGTTCCTTGTTTTGGACACACCGTGCTGTGTGGAGACCACAAATCCCCTCATTGTTATTAAGTTCATTGTTGGCTGTTCTATCCTATATCCACCAGTGTGAAGAAGTATGTGTGTATCTATCGCCAGCGGATTTGATACAACAAACATACATCTCCACTTTTGATGGTAATATCTAAAATAAGGTGAACACGGCCATTCTCCACAGCATTGTTTCAATGCATTGAGATTTTGCTTCATGGCAATTGACAGGTGGGCTCAGATAAAATCTCTACAATTGTTCACAGTTTTGAATGCTTCTTACATTGACATGTACTTGGCACAATACAGCAGGATCCCGGAAAAGCTCACCCAGCACCACTGTGCAGACCTACACCTGGTGCTAGGATGCAGGAAAGGGCCCATTGACTTCCCAGCTCCCTGTCCATTTGGTGAACTTGTGTGAGTTGTCTCTTGGACCCAGGACTTCCCCTTGCTTGTGCTGCGGACTTTATTTGAGCCGTATTGTTAATACTGTTGGGGGAACTAAGTTTAACGATTGACAGATCCCAGGCTAAGGAGAGACAGGAGGGAAAATGGGCCTGGACTTGACCACTGGCTTTTCCATTGGAATTGCCATTTGAGAGTCTGGGGCAAACACCTGGGCTGTACAAATGACAGCTGGTCTTGTTCATCTCAGAAGATGAAGGGGATTTTGATTGTGAAAAATCTTTCACTTAATATTGTAATTCAATATCCAATTACATGCTCTTTCCTGCATGAATCTCAGGTGTTCTTAGACAAGTAAGGATCTGTGCTGCTGTGTCAGAGGTCAGTCCTCAGGACATGCAGGAGCCCCATAAATTCTCACACAACTGTAATTAAACTAACTGGCTCTTCAGGGGGAGCACTAATCAGGTTTGGTCCACCTGCACTGGTGGCCCTTCTGGTTGTTGTAGACAGCAGGGAGAGAAACCGAGGCACATAAGAGGGTTGAATGAGACTCTGGGAAAGGGAGCAACATGCTGCTCAAGCCCTAAAGCAACAAACCTCAATCCACTACATCACACCTCTAGAAAATTTGCTGAGAGACTGCAGATACCAAACAACAATAAAAACAAGAGCCACAAACACACCTATAATTAACATTGGAAGTTGTGCCTCCATGGCTGGGAACTCCCAGACTCCAGCCCTCATTACTATTCCTGATAGGACACCTTGACTTGCAAGTGCTTTACAGAAATGAGAAGATTTAACTAGAAAATATTAACTGAAAATGGCCAATATACAGTTGTCTTTCGGTGCCTTAATTAATTTTTCCCAGGCAAGAAATACAAACACCACCATTAGAAAAATGCCTCCTGAAAATTAAACTGATTGAATGAATAGGAAACACATCTTGATTTGGAAATTAGAAACTTCTAAGGAGGAGCACAGATAAATTCTCTTTAAAAACGAAATTAATAAGAAATTTCAGAGATTATCTCTGAACTCTCCTGAAGCTAATAAATTCTAACATCCATTCTCCCCCTTCTATAGAACTTCCACTATATGTGTAGCTCTGCTGTAAAAAAGAAGGGATTCTTACCATTTGCCACAGTATGGATGGAGCTGGAGAGCATTATGCCAAGTGAAATAAGCCAGTCAGAGAAGGATAAATACCACATGATCTCACTAATTTGTGGAATATAATGAACAACGTAAACTGATGAACAATGTCAGATCCAGAGACGGAGAGGCATCGAGTGGACTGTCAGGCCTTGGAGGGAAGGTAGGGGAGGGTGGGGGTAAGGGGGAGAGATCAACCAAAGGACTTATATGAAAGCATATAGGCCTAATCAATGGACACGGACCACAGGGGGTCGGGGGGAGGGCATGAGCGGGGGGATAGGGGGTAACGTGGGGATAAGGACACATATGTAATATCTTAATATATATATATATATATATATATATATGAATAAAGTAGCTATACTATCTAATAAAAGAGAAACATGGTAATTACCGTACGACCGCTACCCTTCCCATTGGCTAATCAGGGAGATATGCAAATTAACTGCCAGCCAAGATGGTGGCCGGCAGCCAGGCAGCTTGAAACTAACATGAGGCTTGCTTGCTTCAGTGACAGAGGACTCCAATGTTCCCCGCCTGCTGCTGCCGGCCTCTGAGCCTGCAGTTTGAAACATTGTAACAAATATAGAAGCTAAACAAAACCCAGAAACCTGCTTTTAGTGAGCCAGGATCTCAGAGCTGGAGTTATACATTGTTTCGATTATAGAACCCAAAAACCAGATACCTGCTTTCAGCAGCAGAGGCCTCAGAGCTGGAGCCAGAGCTAAAGCTGGCCCAGAATAAAAATAAGAGGAAAAAAGGAGCAGTTGGGAGCTTCAGCCCTCAGCCCCTCACCCAGACTGGCCAGGCACCCCAGTGGGGACGCCCACCCTGAAGGCTGTGTGACCAGCTGCAAACAGCCATCATCCCCTCACCCAGGCTGGCCAGGCACCCCAGTGGGGACTCCCACCCTGATCCAGGACACCCTTCATGGCAAACAAGCCAGCCCAACCCATGCACCAGGCCTCTATCCTATATAGTAAAAGGGTACTATGCCTCCCAGCACCGGGATCAGTGGAGCCGAGAGGCCTCCCGGCACCAGGATCAGCATGACAGGGGGCAACGCCCAAACACCCTGATCGCCCTGCAGCTCTGTGTGTGACAGGGGGTGGGGCCACAACCTCCCTATCCACCCTGCTCTGTTCGCGACAGAGGAAGGTGCCCCAACCTCCTGATCAGCCCTCCTCTGTGCCTGATACGGGGGAGCTCCCCAACCCCCTGATTGGCCCTGCTCTGTGCATGACAGGGGGCAGCTCCCCAACCCCCTAATGGGCCCTGCTCTGTGCATGACAGGGTATGGAGCCCCAACCCCCCTGATGGGCCCTGCTCTGTGTGTGATAGGGGGTGGCGCCTCAACCTCCCTATTGACCCTGCCTTGAGTGTGACAGGGGGCAGTGCCCCAACCAACTGATTGGCCCTGCTCTGTGCGTGACAGGGGGTGGCGCCGCAACCTTCCTATTGACCCTGCCTTGAGTGTGACAGGGGGCGGTGCCCCAACTCCCCTATCGGCCCTACTCTGTGAGTGACAGGGGGGAGCTCCTCAACCCCCTGATCGGCCCTGATCTGTGCATGACAGGGGGGAGCTCCCCAACCCCCTAATGGGCCCTGCTCTCTGCATGACAGGGGGGAGCTCCCCAACCCCCTGATCGACCCTGCTCTGTGCATGACAGGGTATGGAGCCCCAACCCCCTGATGGGCCCTGCTCCGTGCGTGACAGGGGGTGGTTGCCGCAACCTCCCTATTGACCCTGCCTTGAGTGTGACAGGGGGTGGTGCCCCAACCCCCTAATCGACCCTACCCTAAGCATGACTGAGGGTGGCATCGCAACCTCCCAATCTGCCCTGCTCTGTGCATGACAGGGTGCGTCGCCCCAACTCCCCAATTGGCCCTGCTCTGATCCCGACCAGGGGATGCACCTAGGGATTGGGCCTGCCCTCTGCCTCACAGGAACA
The DNA here is from genome assembly GCF_963259705.1 of Myotis daubentonii. Lineage (NCBI taxonomy): Eukaryota > Metazoa > Chordata > Mammalia > Chiroptera > Vespertilionidae > Myotis > Myotis daubentonii. The sequence goes on from NC_081855.1 coordinate 6,430,101, forward strand.
GGCCTAAGCCAGCAGGGCGTTATCTCCCGAGGGGTCCCAGACTGCGAGAGGGCACAGGCCAGGCTGAGGGACCCCCCCCTACCCCCCGAGTGTACAAATTTTTTGCACTGAGCCTCTAGTTATTAATAAGAAAGAACGAAAGAAAGAAAGAAAGAAAGAAAGAAAGAAAGAAAGAAAGGAAAGAAAGAAAGAAAGAAAGAAAGAAAGAAAGAAAGAAAGAAAGAACGAACTGGTGAGCTGATAAAATTGTCAAATTACAATATCAAACACCTGAAACACTATAACTATATAAGATTGTATATCAACTATTCTTAAAAATAAATTTAAAATAAAAATAATTAAATTTCTCAGATGTTGTTGGCTTTTTAGAAAATTAAACCTGAGAATGAATATTCTAAAATTTAAAAAGTTATCTTTATAAAAGTTAATGAAATTGACAGGCATTGAAAAAGCATCTGATCCAAAATGCAACAGCCATATCTGATTATTAAAATATTGTTGTAAAATACAAATAGATAGTTACTAAATATCTTTCACTTAAAATCTTTCACTTAAAATCCTCTAAAACTCCTCATTGCACCTGGAATAAATCTTACAACCTGAACAAGACTGCAGGCTCTGGACCCCATGACCTGCACAACTTCTGTCTCACACTCGTCTTTACTCCAGCCACCCTGGCCTGTATTTCATTCCTAAAACCCGGGGAGCTCTTTCCCACCTCAGGGCCTTTGCACACACATCTGTGTCTGCAAGGCTCTTTGTTCAGGACTTCATAGGACTGACCTTTTTCCTCCTTTACATCTCATCTCCCCCCAAAAAACATCAACATGTGGAAAGTGTTATCTATCTCTACATCATGGAAGTGAATAGAGTCTATTTATATTCTCTCATTTTTTGTTTTTAAATTTTTCATTCCACCTGCTCTAGACTTTCAAGAGAAAAAAAGGCGCGGTAAAATGTATTCATCTTAAACTCATTTTAAATGTTTTTGGTGAGACCTGAAATACTGATCTAATATGTTCCCCTAAATCAGTGGTTCTCAAACTTGGCTGCACATTAGAATCACCTGGGAGTCTTTTTAAAATCCTGATTTCTGGGCCTCATCCTCCGAAAATTCTGTTTCTTTGTTACTAATGTTGTGGCCCCAACCCATAACAAAGAAACAGAATTTCCGGAGGATGAGGCCCAGAAATCAGGATTTTAAAAAGGTTCCCAGCTGATTCTAATGTGCAGCCAAGGTTGAGAACCACGGCAATAAACAGCTGTCCCAGGGCTATTTGTTGCCAAAGGGCCCCATAATGATCCACTCAGTCCCATGTGTGCTCTGCCCTGTTCCTGATGTCGCTGCCCAGCTCCCAGGACCTGCTCACTCCAGCACCAGGGCCGCACTACCTGAGAGTCCTTTCTAGTTGACAGAGCAAGTCCCCTTCTTATATTCTTTTCAACTGTTTCCTGATTTGTTTGCATATTTATTTTTAGATAAAATTTAGAATAGTTTTTGTTTCCCCAAAATCCTGTTATGATTTTTACTTCAAAGAAGTAAATTGTAGATTAATTCATGAGACTATGTGCCCTTGCAACATTTTATCTTTCTATCTAGAATTTAGGAAGTCCCTCCACTTAGGATTAAATGGAGAAATAGAGCATTGGAAGGCCCTGGGCAATTCCTGTTAACATCTTAAGGCTTTAGATTGTTTTGTTGACGTTACACTTTGCATTTCCACCTGATTGTTTACATACATATGTATTAATAAAGTAATGGACCATATATATTGAGTGTCCACCATGTGCCTATTCTTTATGTTAAGCCCATTTTACTTAATTTTATCCTTGCAATTCATTTTCCACATGAAAGGAGCAAGCCTTAAAGAACTCAGCTAACATGCCTGAGGTTTTAATGCAAGTGGCAGTGCCATTCTTCTCACTAAATTATTGTTGTTGTTGTTGTTGTTAATCCTCACCCAAGGATAAGTTTCCATTGATTTTTAGAGAGAATGGAAGAAAGGGGGACAGACAGAGAGACATACATCGATGTGAGAGAGAAATCGATTGGTTGACTACTGCTCTTCCCAGACTAGGGACAAGGATCTAGCCTGCAACCAAGGTATGTGCCCTTACTGGAATCAAACCCAAGACCCTTCAGACTGCTGGCTCCCCGCTACTACTGGCTGACTGCTCTGTCTCTTCCACTCTCTGACTGCTCTAATTTAATTGAGAATATCCAGAATTTCTTTCTGGTCACTAGTATAAAGATTCTTATATCCACATACAACCACTGAAAAAGCATCTGATCCAAAAGGCAACAGGCCAGTTAGATGTGCTGATACCTCCACTCCAGGGCCCTGAACCACACTCCCCAGAACCACCTGGATGTGGAAACAGGCAGCTGTAAGAAAAGGGGGAAATAGACGTCATGTCCACCACAGGCCATTGCCAAATAAAACGTCAACTTCTGGTTTCCACTCTGACATATAAGAAGTAGGAAGTCCTTACTTTCATCCTTACTATAAAAAATGAAGAACAGGTGAACAATCTGAAAAAAGGAACCCTTTTGAAATCCATCAGTTCATTGAAGTCACATGACTATGAAACTAACTTTTGCTGCTGCAAACCACTGAGGTTTAGGGCTCTGTTAGCACAATACAACCTGGCCTATCTTCCAGATAAGACAGAAAACATCTTTTCCACTCAAAGTGAGAAACAAAATCAAAAAGCATAAGAGAAGACAGATTTGACCACATCAAAATGGAATGCATTTCCTTGGCAAAACACACAGCAAGTGGAGACAATGGCAAGCTAGAGAAACCATTTGCAAGTGACATGGCAAAAAGCTGATATCCATAGCAATTGAGATTTCCTAACAATCCAATGGGAAAGAGGGCAAAAGCCCTCCAACTGAAATTCCAAAACAAGAAACAGGGCAAATAGTATGTGAAAAGGTATCCAATTGCAGTATAAACCAGAATGAAAAATTCAAATGAAAATATTGCTCTCTCAAAGCCTGGACAGGGTGCCTCATCAGTTGGTTGGACAGTCATGTCATACACCAGAAGGTGGCAGGTTTGATTCCTGGTCAGGGCACATACCTAGGTTGTGGGTTCTGAAAATGTTCCAGAACTAGAGTGTGTTTGTGATGTGATGTGACAGTTGTGAAAAATTGTGAATGTACTTGAATTTGGAATTTACACTTTGAGGGATCATAGAGTTAAAATTTATATAATTTAAATTTATTTTAAATAAATTTTATTTTAAATAAGTATTCTTTTACTGAATCATATAAGAAAAATACACTAAAATTCGAAGTATGTGTAAGATAAACAATTTTTTTTATATTGCTGTTATCAGGGAGGGGAAAGCCCTCCTGCCATAGCAGCTGACACATGCTGTGGCCCAGGACCTGGGACCACAAGCCTCAAAGGAGAGGAGGACAGTGGCCTGTATCCTCCAGATGATGGTGCTGAAGGCTGCCTGGACCTCAGGCTTGGAGCAGGTGCACACCTCGCCAGCATGTGTTGCTGCAGGACTCAGCCAGGAACTGCCCCTGCCAGTCAGAGGCATTGAGGAGAGGGTGTTCTCGGCAGCTAGTTGTCAGAGATGAGGATGCTGTTTAGTTGATCATACACTGTCATCCTGGGGATCTGCAGCTGGCTCAGTCGGTCAGGACAGTGCTTGTCCAGGCTGTTGACCTGCCTTTGTGTGGCTGTGCCACTTGTCGCTCCTTCTGGGATGTGCTCCAGCCCCAGCAGCCCACCTGCTGCCCAGAGGATCTGGGGGAGGGGATGAGGAGAGACTCGGTTTGGTGATGTGCCCGCTGATTTCTAGCATCTCATCCTGTCACGTTGGTTGGATTTGGCTGCTCCTTCTGGCTCCGGCACTGTGGATGGTCTAGATCTCCCTCTGAGAGCCGGGGTAACATAGGTCTTCCTAGAATGGCCTGAGCCAGGGATTTGGGGTACTGAGGACAACTCTCATGATCTACTGTCGCTAATGTTCTCAACCGAATCACACAGCACATTGAGGTCATCGTCCTCCTCGGTGACATTCCCCCAAGACTCCTGCTCCAGGCTCAGTTCTTCCTCCCACAGTTTCTCCCTACGCAGCCACGCCCCAACCTTCTTGATGGCATATTGTTCCCTTGTCATGGGTGGCACACTTCCTCCTCCTTGGAGCTGCTTTTTGGACTCCCCAAAGTCAAAATCCTCCTCCTCTTGGTCCTGCCAGAGCCTGGGATCACGGCTAGCCTGATGGTCAGAGTAACTAAAGCTGGACTTGGCATTGGGGCCAGCCTGCCGGGTGCTGTCCTCCACTTCCATGGGCTGGCTGGACAAGGAGGAGATGCTGACCTCAGCCACATGGGCAGATGTCTCCGTGATGGTGCTATGGAGGCTCAGCATCTGGCCGCCCTGGAGGGGTCGCAGCATCAACTCAGCCATGTTGATGGTGCCCATGGCGAGTGTCTTATACCCCATGAGGGCCTGGGTGCTGAGGCGCTGCTTCTGCTGCAGGAGGACCTGCAAGGTGCTGCCTTTCCTCTTGAGGGAGTGGGGGTACTGCAGGGAGAAGGTCAGCGCCAGGTCGGTCTGCACTTGACCACTGGGGGGCAGCAGGATCTCATCCGACCTCAAGATGGTCTTGCAGCCCTGGATCTTCACACTGATGACCACACCCCTGACCTCCTTCTCCAGCTCCCTGTAGATCAGCAGCTTGTTTAAGGCGAGGCTGCACTGCCGAGGCACACAGGTGGGGCTGGAGCAGTCCACCTCCCAGGTAGCAAAGATGTTCATCGGCACCTGAGTGTTGAGTGCAGCGGGCAGGTTGTCCAGGCCTGCAGCCGCAGGCCCCATAGAGGCCTTATTTGCACCCTGTGTTGGGACAGAGGGGGCACATAGCATCAGGGTCAGCTCATAAACTGCCAGGTGGGTTGGAGGCTACAGCTCAGACTGAACCCCAAGCACTCAGGGATTGGTAGCTGGAGGTGGGGCAAGAGTGATCACAGAGACCACATGCTAACCTGGCGGCCTTGCAAACTCAGAGACCTAAAGTAACCACAAAGGATGATCCGAAATTAAAGTGTTTTATAAACTACTTGTAAAAGCAGTGTATGGTGGGGAGTCATGTCCCAGGCTGTCATCTTCCCTGACAAAGGTCAATCTTTACCTTAACTGAGCTTGTCTATTGTCTTTTTGAATCTACAGCAACATATTTTTGTAATGTCAAAGTAATTTTCCTTCTTTCAGAACACTCAAAGCACAGGCATCATTCTGCAAAGACCACAAATCCGCTTATTGTCATTGAGTTCATTGTTGACTGTTAACTATCCTGCTCACACCTATGTAAAAGAAGTATGTGTCTATCATTTTACCTTTTATCCAACCCCAGAGATTCCCTGCTTTGATTTCTCCTGCCTCCCTAATCTATCACCAATGGATTTCATGCAACCCACACAAGTCTCCTCTTTTGATTGTAATGTATAAATCAAGGTGCAAAGCTGCCATTCACTGGAGCATTACTATCTCATTCGGTTGAGATTTTGCTTCAGCGCAATTGTTTACACTTTGGCTCAGAGAAACTCTGAAAAATTCTTCACAGGTTTTCATGTTTTCTACATGAACAAGAGAAAAGGTTCTTGGCGGAATCCACTTGAAGGTGAGTTATGATGAGACACATTAGTATCTTATTCATTTTCTTAGCAGAGAATGGACAGCACCTCCTGGTGTGAACAATGTCAACCTGGGATTTCTGACAGAAGATCCCATTCTGAGATGGAAACACAGAGGCTTTTCCAGGGGTGGGCAGGTCTGGATATTAGGACAAGTGGGGTGTTCAGTGCAGCACCCTTGACATGGCACAGGAGGGGATCATGTCCAGATCCCACAGCAGTGAACAGTTGGATCGCCAGCCCTGATAACAGGTCCCCCTCTCAGTATGTTGTGCATCCCAGGGAGGCCCCAGCTCCTGACCTGGAGGGACCACAGGGATGTGGTCCTCGGGGGGCAGCAAAGGGCAAAGCAAGAGACTTGGTACCTTGAGCCCCATGTCCTTTTGGAAAAAGCATCCCTACTCATCATGATGGTGTGTAAGAGTGGGAGAAGGTGTGTAAGCATTGTCAGGCCGACCTGGACACTTGGAGATGGGTGTTAAAAAGGGAACGTTTGTAGAGAAATTCGAAAATACACTTGACTGAGCATGAGGTGAAATGGTACAAAGTCTCTCCTCTGATATTCCTAAAACTTTGTGGGCAGTGACTTTGCATCTCATCTGAAAGATGACGGACAGTGAGAGTGGCTTGGGAGGAGGAGATGGAGAGCCAGATTACTGTGGAAAATGGAATCCAGGATGGATCTTGAGAGAATAACAGGGCAGCTTCTGGAACCCAGGGACCCCTTTGCCAGCATGGAGTCCTGGAGTCTGGGTCACCTCAGCACCTGCACTCACCCTGGGGCCATGCTGCTCACTGGAGCATGTATGGGGCACCTGTGCCTCCTGCAGGGGCAGGGAGTTGAGGACCCCTTCTTTCAGCTCCTCGCTGTTCTCCTGCGTGGGGCTCTGTGAAGACAGTTCCCAGTCACCAGGGGGAAAGCCTCAGGGCCCTGTTTTGCTGGTTCTGTGACCCCTGGGTCCCTCCACTGCCGACACACACACAGTGTGATGAACTCAGACCTCCCTTGCAGAGGAAAATGTCTGACAGCCAGAGGGCTAGGAGTGTCATTGGCACAGATAAGGGACCCTGCTGGAAGCCCATCTCCACCTGCCTGCCCTGTCCTGGGGTCTGAACACAGCAGGACCTCTAGGGGATTCACTGCCCCAAAAGCTGTTCCTGCCCCCAGGCTTCTCCCTTCAGGTCCTTCTTCCCACCACATCAAGGGGAGGGGATGTGGACTGCACAGGGATCGCACACAGAGGTCGCCTGGTCTGAATGGGTCTGACCCAGGCCACCTTGTGTTACCTGAGGCCATGTTTTTGGACAAGGCCAGATACGTCTGGAACGAGGGTTGAACCAACGTCGGCACCGTCTCCAAAAGCTCTCACTGCGGGGTCTCCCGAAGCAAGAGCACCAATCACGGGGAAAACAGCAAGAGAACATCTTGCTCTGCCAAATGCCTCTTGGCAAGTGAGCTACCTGCTGGGCTAAAATGTGGGTGCCTGGTTACGGGAGTACAAAGTTCTATTGGATAGTGACCTCATACCTGGGATTGTCTTCCCTGAGTCCCCTCATCTCATGACAGCTATGCAAGTAGTCCTGTGGGCTGCTGTCTGCAGACCCCTCTTCTCCATGAAGCCCCTTATGTGTACACAGTGACACCAACACCCCCCCAGCTCTCTAGGAGCTCTGTGTGCAGCCAGGGTGCCAGAGTTGAGGAAACCGACCTGAGCTCAGACTCAACCTCTCATTCTTTACTCTTCTTGATCCTGGAGAAGTCATTGTGCCTGTCAGTGCCCATATCTCTCTTGCCTGTGCAATGGGTTACACAGCAAGTGCTTCTTAGGGCTGTTCAGGCTCCTGTGGGGGAGGAGCTGTGAAGTAGGAGGAGGACTGTCACAAGTAGGTAGTGCCTCCAACCTGTTTTTCTTTCCTGTTGTCACCTCCTCTGTGTCTGCTTTTCTTCTAATCCCACCCAAGATCATCACATCTAGACTGTTAGTGTGTGTGTGCGTGTGCATCTGCGTGTGTGTGTGTGTGTGTGTGTGTGTGTGTGTGCGCGTGCGCACGCGCATACCAGTGCTCCCTTTCTGGATCCCAGAACAAAACGGCCCTCATAGGGAGGAACAGGCAGGAGCTACCAAATAGGTCAGGATTTCTAATTTCCAAACCAACTCTGTGGGGGAGGTGGGAGCCTTGGCCTAGAACAGTGATGGGGAACCTTTTGAGCTCAGAGTGTCAGCATTTTGAAAAGCCCTAACTTAACTCTGGTGCCATGTCACATATATAAAAATTTTTTGATATTTTCAACCATAGTAAAACAAAGATTTATATTTCTGATATTTATTTTATATATTTAAATGCCATTTAACAAAGAAAAATCAAACAAAAAATGAGTTCGTGTGTCACCTCTGACTCGCGTGTCATAGGTTCGCCATCACTGGCCTAGAAGGTCTGAACTTTCCTGAACTCTGGACCCTGAATGCCATGTACCCTGGCCAATCTCTGCCTGACTACAGGCTTCTGTTTCCCAGTTATCCAATGAGGATGTGATTCAGGACTGCGTAAGCATGAGCTCAACATAAGGGGGCCTGGCTTTCTCCACTGTGGGTGGGTTGTGGACAGTGGTGCACCTTCCTGATTCCAGATCTGAGCGTCTTTTCAGACAAATACCGTCTAGGCTGCCAAATGCCCACTGTCTCCCCCATGCCATCTCCATGTCTGCACACGATTCTACCAGCACAGCCTTTTCCAGAGCCCCTGAGCAAACCTGGGTGCACCTAGGATCCCAAATTTGAGGACACAGCTGGGTTTACTTCAGGCTCTGCATTCTGACCGTCTGTGATCCTGGGCAAGGCATGGACCTCTCAGGTCAGCAGTTCTCTCCTCAGGGACTCCCCGTGGTCTTCACCTTCCTCCTGTGGTGTGAATGTGTGCCATCCCCTTAAGTGTGGGTGTCAGTAGTGCCTGCAGAAAAGACGGCAAAGGGATCCAACACAACCACAGTGACTTGGTTCTAAAGGTCAGTGCCTGGCCCAGCCAGAGAGGCTCAGTTGGTTCAGTGTCATTCTGTGCACCAAAAGGCTGCTGGTGTAATTCCATGACAGGGCACGTGCCTAGGCTATAGGTTCAATCCCTGGTTGGGGCGGGTACAGGAGGCAACCAATCGATGCTGCTCTCTTGCATGGATGTTTCTCTACTTGTCTCTCCCTTCCTTGCTCTATAAACTCAATTAATTTTTGTTTTCTAAAAAGTTGGTGCCTCACACTTGCTCACACTGAACTGTTTTCTCTCTGTCTGTCTGTCTGTCTGTCTGTCTCTCTTTCTACCTCTCTGTCTCTCAGGCCACACTGAGGAATAAGCCTCTGTGCTGGGAGTTGCTATCTGGAGAGACCCACATGGCGTGGCACTGAATGAGACCAACAGACAGACAGGAGACAGGTCTTCCATCCAAACTGAATCCTAAAGACCCCCAGCCGCCGAGTGAGCTCAGATCCTCAGTGACATATCCTGCCTCAGGTGAGACCACTGTAGTCCCAGCTGAGCCATACGGGATTCCTTGTCACAGACTTGTGAGCTAATGCGTGTCCATTGGTTAAGTCTGTAGTGTGGGGTAACTCTCAGCAATAGATCACTAGCACAGTTGTCCCACACCAGGCCCTGAGCCTGCCCTCCCTCCCTCCCTTATCTCCTCCCAGTTCCCTCCAGCCATGCATCCATCTTTCTAACCTCCTCTCCATCCAGACACTTACTGCCTCTAAGTGTCTGCACAGCTAGCTGTGCCTTCCGCCAGGCTAACTACACCTGAGTGTGTGTAGGGCTGGCTCTTTCTGGTCATACTGATGTGAAAATAAATGCCACCTCAGTGCAGGCTTTCAGCCCTTCACCCAGAAGCCTCCAGTCCTCCTCTTAGCACCTGCTCCCTTTCTACACAGCCACTGCTCTTCCCTATCACATGACTGTGTCTGCATGGTTGTGTCTGCCTTGCCTGCAGCCTGTGAGCTCCTTGGGGGCAGGCCCTATGGTTTCTCCTCATGGACCATTGTGAGTGCTCAGGACATAGTTGCGGAGGGAACAGAAAGGCAGATCCATCCATTACAGATCAGCTCAGTTCTTAGAGCCAAATTGACTTTGTCATTTAAATGGGACTTCAGTGAGTGAGCAGGAGCCCAGGTATCAACATGGCACCTCATGCCTACCAGCTTCTACCCCAGCATGATGCGGAGGACATAGGGAAGAGGGCACCAGTGAAACAGGAGTTCTGTGGATTGGGGACATGTGGGCACTGGAAATGAGACACTCAGTTGTGCCGAGAGGCCTGGCTCCCTAGTCCTGTGCCCTGGGCTCCTGAGCTGTGTTCTCTCAGTGTGCATCTGTGTGTATTTAAGACTGTGTGCGTGTCCCTATGGAGGTGAGAGAGTCACCCTGTTAGCTGAGCTGATTCTCACAATGGTTCCTTAAAAACCAGGAGCTGGGAGTCTAGGGAAACCACTTGTTGATGGTACTCCAAGTATGAGGAGTGAAGTTAGGCCTGGATTGCAGACAACCTCGGGGTTCCCAGTGAGCAGACAGGGCTGAAGGGGAGTAGGGAGGAGAGGGCACTGAGGGGAGAGTGGAGAGCTATGCTGAGCATCCTAAATAAGCAGGCCCTTTATCTTTCATCTGAAGGGTCATGTCATTACCCTTGGGCTTTTCAAGATCATAAAGCGTGCTAGCATCTGAGGATTTCAGAAACAAGCAGGACACACGGGCTGAGGAGCGCTGGCTCTCCCACAGTTATGGGTGTGTCCATGGTGCCAGCAGGCCAGTCAGCACTCACCTGTGTACTCTGGGCAACCTCCAGACATGCTTCTGTTGCTTCAGGAGCCCCCCTCTTTGAGATTCCATCACCCAGGTTGGTAACTACTAACTTCTGCCACAGTCTCCTACTAACCCATCAATCAGGCCACATTCTTTAGGGACAAAATAGGCAACTGTCTCCAAAATCTCCTTCTGTCTCACCTGCAGGAAACTCGGGATTGTCCTTGAGGTTGCCTCATCCACCTCTTACTCCCACCATTTTATTAGCACCTCAGTGCTGAGACCATCACCTCCCTCCACTTCATGGACACCTGTCCTCACCATACTCTGCAGCTTTTCATCATTTAGGACATGTGTGACGTCTCCCCACCTACACCCCACTCTCTCCTTACTATTGTCCATGCCCTTCTGCTTCTCATTCTACCTGCTCTCAAACTCAGGAACATCTGCTTCCCTTTTCCCTCCTGTACCAGGACAGCGGGTCACTGCTAGGGACCATCATGCCAGGGCTCCCAGAGCTGGTGTCTGACTTGCTCTCTGCTCAGCCATCCCTGTTCTGGTCCTGGGAACCAACCTCCTGATGATCCTAGTACTTGCAAGCCCACCCCCACATCCCTTATTGTTTCCTGACTCAATTCTATTTTTCTAATTCTTCCTTCTGCCTGAAATGTCTCTCAATGCCTGGCTTGCCTGGTTAATATCATATATCTCCACTGACTAGAAATAGAAAGTTCTCTATAGGGACTCTCTTTGGAAGTGGAAACACAATACTTCTCCACAAAGAAATGTCCTCTTCCTGTCACCCTAAGCCCACTTGTACTATGGGAACCACATGATGTCATTGTCCTCATATATCTGTATTCCAATGATAATCATGTTGAAAAGACTTTAGCATCGCTGATCCCTAGTACTTAGCAGTTCCAGCATACAGGACTTACTCTAAAACCATTTTTTTTGTTAAATATATTTGTTCAAAATCTGGTTTATCCCAACTAATGAATGTTAGGATTGTTAACAGCAATCCTAAATGTACAAAGGCCCATGGTCTCTAAGGTAAACCTACCCTCCCTTTACATCTCCAGCCTTTGTTTAATCTCACAGTGCTTCCCTCAATTGCCATGGCGCATGAAAAATCAGGATAAAGTGGGTAGACAAATCCTTATGCATCTTCCGGTTTGCTTTAGGAATCCGATCCTAAAGAGCCTTGTGTATGGTCCCCAGATGGGCTCCTGTTCTCAGTGCTTATGGTGCCATGTCAGCCATAGGAGTTGTCACATTCCACTAGAATTTTTTAGTGCCCCTGTCAGCCCAGAGAGGTGCTCATCTTGAGGGCATGGTTTGCATGTCTGGTACAAAGATTATTCCCATTTGTTCAGAGACTTTGCAGCTTTTTCCAGAGCATGGTGCCTAGAAGGATGTCAGTCCTTTCTCTACAGGGTGGTTTGGAGCAGTGGAGAGGACTGATGTAAATGGAGAAGCCAGGCTGTCTCCACAACCTTGTTCAGCCTTGGGGCGTGAGAAAGAATTGCTGCTGGGCTCTGGTGATACAGAAGAGCCTCAGGAAAAAGCCCAGCTGAACCAGAGCTCAGGGGATGAGCGTGGAGAGAGACGCTGACCCCAGAGGAGACTTGGAAGCAGTGCCTGTGGAGGAGATGTGTGTGGACCCCGGGCCCTGGGACATTCCCTGTTCCCTCTTCAGTGCTGTGGGCCGACAGAGGAGATGCTCAGAAAGCTGTTCAGTGCCCGTGGAGCAGGGTGGACTTTCTGTCCAGGTGCAGGTGGCAGTCAGTGTTCAGGAACTGCTCTCTGCTGGTTAAACCCTACAGCATTTTGCAACGTGGACACCAGGGGGCGCTTAAGGCCAGGCTTTGTCCATGTGCTGGTGGGAGATGAAGTCAAACACAATGTGGGTTTGCAGCCCTGACATCAAGGGTCCCTGCCCCAATGCTGGTGGGTCAATTTCCCCCAAAGTCCCATTGTCCTGGGCCTCAAGTACATCACATCCTTAGAGCAGATGGCTCCTGAGAGACTAATTCTTCCCAACATATGACTCATAGTAACACGACGCAGACCAAGAAGAAAGGGACTTGCTCAAGGCTCTGAAGGACTGTGGAGTTAAATTTTATAGAATCTAAATGAAATTTATGTTTAAGAGTATTTCATTACATTTTCTTTAATTAGACTATATGTTACTGAATAGTATGAAAAAATACATAAAGTTGTATACATGTATATGATGAACACAAATATTTTAAAACTTCATATAAATGAGGGGAGGGAGCCCTCTCTGTTGTGGCAGCTGACACACGCTGTGGCCCAGGACCTAAGACCACAGGTTCCAAAGGAGCTGAGGTGCGTTGCTCACAAGCTGCAGGTGGGTCCACATCTGGAAGTTCATTGACTGACGGCTGTGTCTGGAATCTGCTCTGGCTCTGGAGAGGGCACCAGAGTAGGCGTTGCCACTTTAGGTGATTCTTCATCTTGCTCTGGAGCTGCTTCTGTAGATCCAGGAAGAGAACATGTTACCCCCATCACTGCCTTTTGTGTGCCTTCCAAGGAAGAAACGTCCCATCTCCATCACTGAAGTCCCAGTTCAAGGCCCCACCCCAGGAAGCCCTCCAGACTGCAGGCCCTGGGCTATGACGTGAGTGGCTCTGTGCTCCTGCCTAAGCTCAGCCTCTGGGAGCTCTTTTCTGTGTGGGCCAGCCTGATCCCCACTCACCCACACCACCCAATCCACATGCACAGCTCTCTGACTCCCTCCCTTTTTTCTAACAGAAGCACTCAGACATTTGGCCTCTTGCAGAAATGTCACAAGGCATGGGATCCAGGGTGTTGCCAGCTTCTCCAACTCACAGTCCCCATACTCCCCTTAAGGCTCTGATCCAAAGCACATTCACTTTTTCTGCTGGTCTAGAGATCCACTTTCTGCTTCACAGTACGTGTAGATCAGCGATACTTTGAGGAAGAAGTCATATGGGGTGTACTGTGGATGCTACCTGCCTGCGCAGCCCAGTGTGACTGAATCACTCCTGCCTAGAAGGAAGCGCTGGAGTGCAGCCCTGGGGTCAGGGCCTTTGCTGAATGAATGAGCCCAAACCACCCCCGTCTCAGAAGGCTGGGTGAGCCTGGGGTCCCCCTGCTCACCCCTGGGATTTCTGATCTGGCTTCACCCAGGACAGAGACCCCTAATGGAATCTACAACGTCTTTATCAAAGGAGAAAATAGCTTAGCCTAAGTCCTGAGGAGAATCACAAATAAGGCACAAGTTTCTTTAAAAGAAGAGAAAATGGCCAATTGGAACAAGCACAGCTCCTCCAGCACAGCTCTCCAGAGTCCAGGCTCCCAGCGGGCCTTTTCCTGGGAGGAACCCCCACCCGCCGCCCCAAGTCCCTACAATAACCCTATGAAGCTGGGCCTAGGCTCTCCCCATGTTCAGAGAAACAAACACTCAGGGACATGCAGTGATCTGGAGACTCACAGCAAGCAGGTGGCTGAGTGACCACTGCGCTGTGGAGGGGCAGGGCTCACCTGGTCCATGGTTGGTCCCACACACGTTGGTGAGTCCCAAAAGTTCTGTATTAACACAGAAGGGTGGGTGCGGACCAAGGTGGGGACGCTGCCCAGGAAGCTGGGCACCAAGTATTTGACCAGTTTTTCCATTAACTGTTCCTGGGAGGTCTGCACCTTACATGTCCATTTTTATTTTTAATTTAATTTTTTTTTTTTTTTTGCCCTGTGAAGATCAAGCTTATTTGGAAGCCTGAGTGAGTGGTGTTGGGGACAACGTGGAGGCCCAGGGGTGAGCTGACAGGCCTCCATGTTGGGCTTAGGATGCCCCCACTGGGAGGTCAGTTCTGAGTCTGGGCACAGCACAGGGTGGAGCCAGCTCCCTGGGAAGCAGAGTCCTGGCTCCAGGAAGGGCAGGTGGAGAAGGTGAGGGCAGTTCTCCCTGGGTGGGTCAGGGTCCAGAAAAACAAACTTGCTCAAAGCTTTGAGGGTTTTTAGGGTTAAATTTTATAGACTCTAAATTAAGTTTCTGTTTAGGAATATTTCAGTATATTTTCTCTACGGTACACTGTATGTTATTAAATATCATAAAAATATAATAAAATTATAAACATATCTAACAAGAATATTAAACATTTAACACTGTGTCTAAATGGGGTTAGGAGGGTGCCCTCTCTGCTATCTCTGCTGACATGCGCTCTGGCCCGTGATCTAGCACCACAGGCCGCACAGATGCTGGGGTGAGTTGCTCAAATGCTGCAGGTGGTTCTTCTGCCTCTTGAAGTTCAGTGAAAGCTGGGCCTGGATCCGGCTCTGGCACTGGAGAGGCCACTAGGGTGGCGTTGCCCTTGAGGGTTTTCCTGATGTTCTTCTGGAGCTGGTTCTGTAGATGCAAGAAGAGGACATGTTACCACCCTCACTGCCTTTTGTGTGCCTTCCAAAGGCACACTCACCCACGCCACCCCCGGAGGCCTCCTCCTCCTCCTGTCTCGGCCTCAGTGGGCTCAGGTGCTCCCGCTGAGGCACTGGGCCTGGTTTGGCAGGTAGGAGACTGCAAGTTGAGCTCTATGGAAGCCAACAGCATCATCAGGCTGAGAAATTCTGAAGGTGCTGGTCCAGCCAGATGCTCAGGATGCAGGAGTTGGCCCTGGGGAGAGAGATAGGTGAGCAGCAGAATGTGAGGCCTGCCTTTCCCTTCCACACGGCCCTCCCACAGCACCACTCAGAGAGCCTGGGGTCCTGTGCCTGCTGCTCCTGCCCATCCAGAAGCCCGACCTACTCCTTGTCCACCTTCAGTCTGGCAGTCCTGGCAGAGATGGGCCTGGTCACCCAGGAATGGTTGGCATGAAGCCCTCCTACCTGACAGCTCTGGATCAATGAGGGAACCACCTGTCCCCCTCTTCAGGGGAACCTGACATGCTCTCCCAGTGTCCCTGTTCCCTCCCATTAGGACTGAGAGGGCTGGTGTCCACCCAGTTCATGTCACTGATTGGCACTGAGCAGGTGCTTCAGGAATACTGACCAGTGAGCAATCAAACAAACCCCAGGGCCTTCCTATCACCTCAAACGTTAGCTCCTGCACCTACATGCTGCCTCATTCACTAGCTGTCCTGTGTGGTTCTTTGCCTCCCACTGAAACTCAACTCCCACAGGGTGGGGTACCCCAAGCTGCCACTGTGGAGGTTCTACCAGATTAGGGAGCAAGGTCCCGGGATAGGGGTGCAGACTGGGCTAGAATTAGGAGTGGAAGGCTATGAATTGTCTGAGGGGCTGTCTGTCCACTGACCTTCCCACTCGCCCACACCACCCATATCCACTTGCACAGCTCTCTGACTCGTCCTTTTTTCTAGGGAAGCCCTCCGACCTCTGCCTCTTGCATAAATCCCACCATGAGTGGGATCCATGGTTTTGCCAACACCTTGAATTCACAGTCTCCATACTCCCCTCATGGATCTGATCCAAAACTGACTCACGTTTTCTGCTGAACAGAGCTTTACCATCCTCTTCACAATACGCGAAGATGCAGCCATAGGGAGAGGAGGCCAGGAGGACGTCACATCAGGTGTCCTGTTTACACTATGAGCCTGTGCAGCCTAGTGGGACTGAATCGCTCCCTCCCAGAAGGAAGCTCTGGAGTGCAGGCTTGGTGTCTGCTCTGAGCACTGGGTTATGGTCAGTGCCTAGAAACATTTCTGTACCTGGCAGGGCTTCTAATATACGTGCTGATTGAATGAGCCCAAACCAGCCCCATCTCAGATTGCTGGCTGACCCTGGGCCCGACTGCTCACCCCTGGCATCTCTAATCTGGATTCACCTGGGACAGAGACCCCTAATAGTATCTCCAATCTCTTTGTAATATTAGAAAAGAGCTAAACCCAAGGCCCCAAAGAGAATCACAATTTGGCAGTGGCTTCTTCAACAGAAAGAGAAAATGACCAGTTGGTTCAATCACAGCCCCTCCAGCAGACCTCTCCACGGTCTAGGCTCCCAGAGAACACTTACCAGGGAGGAACCCAGCCAGTCCCTACAATAGCCCTATGAGCCTGCTCCCTGCTTCTCCGAGGTTTCAGAGGAACAAACACTCAGAGAGTTGCAGTGACCTGAAGGCAAACAGCCAACAGGTGGCCTGGTGAGCATGTGCTCTGGAGGGGAGGGGCTCACCTGGTCAATAATTGGTTCCACTGCTGCTGGGTGGTAACAAATGTTCTGTAGTAACAGGAACGAAAGTGGGTTCCCTCCTCAGGTAATCGACCACTTTGTCTAGCCAGTGTGCTAGGGCGATGTGCACCATACAGGTCTTTTTTCTTTCTGCCTGTGAGGCTGAAGTTCACTGGTAACCCTGAGTAGGTGGTGCTAGACCAGTTTGCTGTCCGGCAGCTGTTTCCCAGGCCTGGGCTGACTGGACTCCAAGTTCTGCTTAGAAGGCTGCCAACACCTTGAATTCACTGAGGATGTCCGAAAGTAACTGACCTCTGGCTGCCGACCTCTGAGTCTGGGCACAGGTTGGAGCTGTCTCCCAGGGAAGCAGAGTCCTGGCTTCCTGGAAGGGCAGTTCTTCAAGGCCAGAACCCTTCTCACTGAGAATGTTGGGCATCCTGAGGCCAAAACACATCTTCCATGATGCTCCAGCTCAACACTGCCCTCCTGAGTCCCACCCGCCACAGCGTTCTGGTTACTGAACAGAGCATTGAGGAGCTCCCAGTGAGGGGCAACCCCCTTAGGTTCCAGGCTGTGAGCACATTCTCTTTGGGTTCCCAGGGTCTGTGTCTGTAGTAAACTGAACTGTTCACAGAAAAGCAGCTGGGTCCTTCTGGTCTTGGCCAAGGCAGAGTGAAGGGCAGGGGGAGGGGCAGGGCTAGAAGGTGGGATTGTTGTGTCCGAAGATGCAGATGGGGAAGTGCTTGACGTGGGAGGACCACTGGGCGGACAACTGGAAAAACGCCACGTCATTCCACTCCACACCATCGATGACGACCGGCAGCATGCTCTGCTGGTGCTTGGCCCTGCAAACCAGGCGACCAATGCCCTGGATGCACTGGCTTTGGGACTCCACATCCTCGTCCGTGGTTTTCTTGGGCGCCTTCTTTTTTCTCTCCTTGGTGACCACAGTCATGGACATGGCAGGTGTTGCTGTGCCCTCACCACTGCGGGGCAGCCTGCTGACATGGACAGACTGGAAGAAGCACTTGAGTGTGTTTTTGGTGGTAGGCAGCTGTTTCTTCTCTGCGACTCTCTTTGTATCTATTGGCTGGACTGCTGTCCAGTAATCCACCTGCAGCTCCATCATCTGTGCATGGACACTCTGGCTGGTGGAGGACAGGCCCCCACTCATTGATGTGGGGGAGAGTGTGTTGGGTGAGGCCTTCCCGGTAGGGGACAGAAGCTCACCGCACCATGAGAGGACTACATCATCTGAGCCTCCTGACATGGCTGCAGATGGTTCCACTCTTCCAACCTTCACTGCCCCCACAAAGGGGATGAGCTGTGTGGACTTTTCATTGGGGCGCTGCTGCTTAGACATGAGAATGGCCTCAGCAATGGGCAGCAGGTAGACACAGTTGGCCCCCGCAACGTACTCAGAGATTCTCGACACAACGTCCTGTGTGTCCTGCAAGGTGTTCTCAGACTCCAGGTTGTTGAACATGTCCCGCCAGTACAGGTCCTGGAATAAGTTGTTGTAGCGGCAATCCATGGAGCCCAGGTAGCTGGCCAAGGGGTGGGGACCCAGCGGGATGACCAGGAAGCGCATGTAGTCTAGCCATTGGGGTGGCTGCTGGGACAGCTGCCTCACGAAGACCCGCAGCACAGCGCTGAAGTAGGGCTGTGCCCCTGCCACGGCCATCTTCACAGGCGTCAGGGCCTGGGAATTGCAGTTGCAGTATCTCTGCATGTGGGAGACGATGATGCTGAAGGCCTCCTGGACGTCATCTGTGGAGCAAGTGCACACCACGGGCAGCGTGTGCCCCTGCAGGATGTCCGAAAGTAACTGGCCCTGCCAGTCGCAGGTGTTGACCAGGATGATGTTCTCGGGCATCTTGTCCTGGGAAATGAGGATGTTGCTGAGCTGGTCACGGACGGGCTTCCTGGGGATCTGCCGCTGGCTCTGTGGGTCTGGGCTCTCGTTGTCCAGTCTGTTGACCCACTCATTCCGGGCTGTGTCGCAGCCCCAGTGGCCAGCCTGCTTCCTCTTGGACCTGCTGGAGGGCAGGACCAGAGACTTGGTGAAGCGCACTATGGATGGCAGCTTCTTGGTGAACCAATGCTGGGCGGAGGACCCTGCCTCCCGGTTGTCCTCCAGCTGTGCCAGCTGCTTCCCAGGGGAGCAAATTCTGTGGGCCATTGAGTCAGAGCTGCTATCACTTGACATGCTGTCAAAGTATCGTCTGAGTTTGGGCTTTGGGGTGCTGGGGACACTGATATCGTCCTCTGTGTCTAGGCTACTGTCACTAGAGCTCAGCACAATGTCATACCGACGGTGCAGAGCCTTCTCCACTTTGGGGACATGCCTCACAAGGGCCTGTTCTGAGGATATGACCTTCTCCGACACTTGGGCCCTGAGCATAGATGCCACGGCTTCCTGGTGGTAATTGTGTTGACTGTTCATGCACCTCCTTCTTACTATGAGATTACCTTTGTCCAAGTTATTCTCCTGGGACTGCCTGTGGACGGAATTGTGGCTGGCCGGCTGCTCAAAGAAGCAGCTCTCAGATGTGCTGGCGAGGTCCTTATGCGAGGTTTGGACCTTGTTGCTGGCGGGCATGGCAGTGGCCTCCTGATCGATATGCTGGCGGGACAGGGAGGGCATTCGAATCTCAGTGGTGGGTTTGCTGTAGGCCACAAGTTGGGAGTCACTGTGGCTTGGCTGCTTGCCTCCCGGGGCCCTAGCGTTCTCAGGCAGGTGGGCCAGACTCAGAGGCTCTTTTTGGATCCTGGTGCTGTGGAGGCCCCACATCTCCATCGGCAAGCTGGAGTCTGACAGGCCTTCCATGTATGGCCTGAGCTTGGGATTGGGGCTGCTGAGGACACTGTGATTGTCCTTCATGTCTGGGCCGCTAGACAGGCCTTCAAAGTATGGCCGAAGCTTAGGTGTGGGGGTGCTGAGGACGCTGCCATCGTCCTCAGTGTCTGGGCCACTGTCACTGGGGTTCGGCAGCATGTCATACAGGAGGTCCAGGTCCTCCTCCACCTCCGGGACATGCTCCCCATGGTCCTGCTCAGGGCCCAGGACCTCCTCCGACAATTGGACAGTGCGCAGCCATAACAGGACTTTCTGTTGGTAGTTCTGTTGCGTGGTCAGGGTGCTCCTTGTGAATATGAGATTCCCCTCATCGCAGTCATCCTCCTCCTGGTCAGCGGTATGGTAGCTGGCCTCCCGCTGCGAGAAGAAGCTCTCACACATGCACTCAGAGTAGTTGTCCGAGGACTCAGCCTCAGGACTGGCTTGCCTGGCGCTGTCCTCGTGGTCGATGGGCGGCATGGACAGGGAGGAGATCTGGATCTTGTCCACCTTGCTGGTGGGTGTGCTGTGGGCCACAAATTCGTTGTCCCTCTCGCTTGGCTGCTTGCCTCCCAGGGCCCACGAATTCTCGGGCATGTGGGGCAGACTCAGAGGCTCTGTTTGGGTCCTGTCACTGTGGCTGCCCCACATCTCCGTCTGCAAACTGGAGTCTGACAGGCCATCGAAGTATGGCCTGAGCTTGGGCCTGGGGGTGCTGAGGACGCTCTCATCATCCTCCAGGTATGGGTCACTTTTCCTGCGATTCCCCATCATGTCAGACCGAAGGTCCCTCTCTGACACTTTGGACCTGTGAAACAGCGCCAGGACTTTCTGCTTCAGCTTTCCTCGTATTGATGGCCGCTGCTTCTTTGGTTCCCCCTTCTCCAAGGCATCCTTGTCCAGGTCGTGTCTGTGCTTTCCCCTGCCGCTGGCGTGCAGCTCATCCTGCCCCTCGTAGTTACCTGCCGACTTGGCCTTAGGGCTGACCTGCATGGCAGTGCCCTCGTGTTCGATGGGCTCACTGCACAGGGAGGAGATCCAGATCTCGGCCACCGTAGTGGAGGATTCCTTGATGCTGCCAAAGAGGCTCACCATCTGGCCACACCTGGGGTTTCGCTGCATGACGTCAGCCATGCGGATGGCGCCAGAGGCCAGTGTCTTGTAGCCCAGGACGTTTCTGTTCTTAGAGCACTTCCTCTGCTCCAGCATGATCAGGAGCTTGTTACCTTCTCCCTTGAGGAAGTGGTTGTACTGCAGGGAGAAGGTGAGCGCCAGGTTGGTCTGCACTGGTCTACTGCGGGGCAGCACAATCTCTTGGGACCTCAGGATGCCCTTGGAGTCCCGCATCCTCACGGAAATTACCACGGAGTGGAGGTCCTTGGCCAGCTTCCTGAAGATCACTAGCTTCGTTACAGTGAGACTACACCACCTGGGCACACAGCTGGGGCTGGAGCAGTCCACCTCCCAGGTGGCAAACAGGTTCTGGGGGACCTGTGTTTTGAGCACCGTGGACGTGCTGGCCAGGCCCACAGTTCGTGAGGAAGATGCAGCTGCTGGCATCCTACTGGACCTTTTCCTACTCAGGGTTGGTGGTTTTTTCTCCTGTGGTGGGACAGAGGAGGGACATGATTGGTGGCAAGAAGTGGCGCATGAGTGATCAAAGGAGAGTGTGGCCACACAAAAAGTGGCCACTCGCTAATCTGTGATTAGGTCAGGGAAGGCCTGGGTGATGGTCTTTTAACCTCAGAGACCTAAAGATATCACAAAGATGCTTTGAAATTAAAACGTTTTAACTAAAAGCTGTTTACGGTGGGTCGCTGGGCCCTAGGTTGGAATCTTCTTCAAAAAAGGTCATTATTTACCTTAACTGAGACTGTCTACTATCTTTTGGAATGTACAAGAACATAGCTTTGGAACGTCAAAGGAATTTTCCTTTTTTTTGGATACTCTGTGGTCTGTGGAGACCACAAATCCCCTCATTGTTATTGAGTTCATTGTTGGCTGTTCTGTCCTATATCCCTCTATGGGAAAGAAGTATGTGTCTGTCATTTCACTTTTCATCCAATCCATCACCAATGGATTTCATGCAACTCACATACATCGCCACTTCTGACTGTAATATCTAAAATAAGGTGACAACTGCCATTCTCCAGAGCATTATTTCAATCCTTTGAGGTTTTGATTCAAGGCAAATGACCATTTGGCTCAGATAAAATCTCAACAATTGTTCACAGTTTTGAATGCTTCTTACATGGACATTTACTTGGCACAATACAGCAGGATCCCAGAAAATCTCACCCAGCACCACCCTGCAGACCTACACCTGGTGCTGGCATCCAGCAAAGGGCCCATTGACGCACCAGTTCCCTGCCTGCCGGTGAACTTGTGACACTTGTCTGTTGGATTCAGGACCTTCCCTTGCTTGTGTTGCTGACTTTATTGGAGCCATATTTTGTAATACTCTTGGTGGAACAAAGGTTAACAGTTGATAGATCCCAGGCTATGGAGAGACAGGAGGGAAAATGGGACTGGTTTTTACCCCTGGCTTTTCTATCGGATTTGCCTTTTGAGAGTCTGGGCAAACACCTTAGCTGTTTAAGTGAGAGCTGATCTTGTTCAGCTCAGAAGATAAAGGGGCACATCCTCCTTCCTGCATGAATCTCAGATGTTCTTAGACAACTGAGGATCTTTGCGGATGTGTCAGAGGTCATTCCTCATGACATGCAGGAGCCCCATAAGGAAATTCCCACACAACTGCAATTAAACTAACTGGCTCTTCAGGGGGAGCACTACTGAGGTTTAGTCCACCTCTGCTGGTAGCCCTTCTGGTTGTTGTAGTCAGCAAGGGGAGAAACTGAGGCACATAAGAAGGTTGAATGAGACTCTAGGTGAGTGAGCAACTTGCAGCTCAACCCATAAAGCAACAAACTTTAACCCACTACATAACACTCCCAGAAACTGTGCTGAGACTCTGCAGATACCAAGCCATAAAAACAACAGCAACAAGCACACCTATAATTAACATGGGAAGTTGTGCCTCCATGGCTGGGAACTCCCAGGCCCCAGCCCTCATTAATATTCCTGATAGGAAGCCTTGACTTGCAAGTGCTTTACAGAAGTATAAATGTAGGAAGTTTTAACTTCAAAATATCAACTGAAAAATGGCCAATATACAGTTTTCTTTGGGTGCCTAATTTAATTTTTCACAGGCAAAATAAAACAAAAGAAACAAATAACTATAACAGTGGCGGCCTGAAAATTGAACTGATTGAGTGTATAGGATGCATATCTTGATTTGGAAATTAGAAACTTCTAAGGAGAAGCACAGACAAATTCTCTTTAAAAAATAAATGAACAATAAATTTCAGAGATTATCTTCAAACTCTCCTGAAGCTAATACATGCTAACTCCCCATCCTCCCCCTTCTATAGCACGTCCCCTATATCTTTTGCTCTCTGAGCTTCCTTGTCCAGATGTGTTCCTTCCCTTCCCTTCTTTCTTCCCCTTCTGTCCCCTCCACTGCCCCTCCCTACTGACTTAAGGGAAAATGAGATGAGGAATTCTGCCAACTCCCTTTGGAGAAAAGCTGCTCTCAGCCAGAGAGGAACCAGCAATCATCCTCCATTTTCTCTATGGCCCTGATTGGTACACAGAGAAATTTAACTGATGGAACATGTAATCCTGGCTATTTTAACCTATTGCAATTAATATACTCCTGGTTTCTGGGAGCAAAAGCAAGAGAATTACTCAATAAGGTTTATAGAAAACTCCCATAGAGAAGCCTCCACACTTTAGGGATATAGGAAACTGAAACAGGATTTAGAAAAAGGATACAAACAGAAACATGCCTAGGGCTGCTCCAAGATAGAGTGTCGCCTGCAGACTGAAGGGTCCCAGGTGTGATTCTGGTCAAGAGCACATGCCCAGGTTGGAGGCTTGATCCCCATTAGGGGGCGTGCAGAAGGCAGCCAATTGGAGATTCTCTCTCATCATTGATGTTTCTATCTGTCTCTCCCTTTCCCTTCCTCTCTGAAATCAATACAAAATCTATTTTAAAAAACGGGGAGGGGGAGAAGCAAACATATAAACCCTGTATATATTGAGGCTATTTTATTTGTTTTTAACCACAAACAATTAATTGCTTTCACCATCGGAATAAAGCTTTCCTACAAATGTCTGTTTTTTAATCAAAACCTGTTTCCTTCCAACTAGGGAATGTTATGAGAATATATATGGTTTGCTTATCAAATCTTCCCCAATTCCCCTGTTTATTGAGTGGGTTTTTGTTTTTTTTTACTGTTTAATGATATCAGTGATGCTGACATATGCTTTCTCCAGAATAGTAACATATATACTTAGAATAAATGAACCAGATACTGAACCAAAAGGGAAAGTAATGATTTTAAAGGAACCTTCCAGGAGGAAACTAAGCTTGAGACTGACTGAATGTTTGCTAATCCTCTCTTCTTCAGTATTATCTTCCACAAGACCCTGAGAGATGGCTTAACAGGGTACCCACCCTACTCAGAATGGCCGCAAACAGCCCAGAGACATGCAGACATGCCTCTGACACTAGGCTTTCTCATATGTCTGCCTAAAGATGGGGGACCAGCCCACAGTGAAGTGAGAATTCTCTTTTGGGGTACATATTCACCAAATGGGAGTAACTTCACCCTGGGTGCCTCAAACAAGAAGCCAATCTTCTTTTGTTACACCAATTACCTGGTTGCAATATAAAGTGGGTAATAGAGAGGCTTTGGCACCATTAACTTTAAGACTATCTTGCACCTGGGACCTGTGTTGCCATTCCCAGGGGAGACAGACGGAGGTTTCATATACCTGAAAGTCTTTATACCTCTCAGAGTTGTGAGCTTTCTGGAAACTAGAAGAATATTCCCAAATAGAAACAATCCAAAAATGGGCGAATGAATTTGTCAGTCCCTTGCTAACATTTGGGGGGGGGGGGGGCAACCCAGTTCCTGAGGTATTGAAAATGACTCTCCTTGTTTTACAAATGAAGTTTTCAAGGTGCCATAGGTTTTGCTCCAGAAACAATTCAAAGCCCACCAAGTCCTTTTACCTTCTCCAAACCTCCCCTATTCATTTTGAAGGCTTACAGGTAATTAGCTTCATGCAACCAAAGTCCCGGGACCTTTGAAGTGAAAATACCTGAGTTCACCAAGACTTCTTGTATAGGCCATTTTTAAAAATACAAATCTCTGGAAGATATGACTTATCCCAATAGAAAAAACAATACCTTACCCACCTACACAAATCTCTTTAGCTTTTTCAACTATATCTTTCTAACTTAGTAAGTTTTAATGAAAGTTATTAAATATCTACACATTTTGAATTAACGTGAATACTGACACATTGATTGCTAGAGAAGTCTGAAGTTCACTGCTTTTGGGGGTTTTTTAATTGCAGAAGGTCTGTAAAATGGATTTGGGGCTGTTGATGTAATGTTTTTTGCTTTGCTGAAGGTGTGTTTTTTGAAAGTAAGAGTTTGATTAAAATATGTTCATCAACGTCTATCTAAGGAATGCTGTTTGTTCACTTGTGTGCTTACGATTGGAAATTAATGCTCCTAATAGTTAAAAGTTCCAGTTAAGTTGGAAGAAATTATACAGTTATGACAATAGAAGGCTTGAGGTATGGAGAGTCATATTTGAAGGAAAAGGGCAAATGTAAGTTTCTCTAAGGATAGTTATTTCTGAATGGGTAAGAAGGTTTGTAAAAGGTGAGGAAAGGTTTGTAAAAGGGGGTATAGGCTATACAACTTTGTGAAAGTTTTATATAAAAATATTCTTTTATTTCTCTACCAAAAAAATAATTCAAATTGCGTGTACAGTCTTTGTGTGATATGTGTTCATCTATGTGTCATCTGTGGTGAATTGTCAGCCTCCATATGACATTACTAGGATATAATCTTTTATTGGCCTACAAAGATTAAATGCTTATGTAAATTAAGGAGAATTCTGTAGTCTGGACAAAATACTTAATATTACAACTGTTTGCAAGTATGATTAATATCTTTTAGAGTTAGTTACCCTAAGTCTGTGTTTGCTTTACGTAGATTTACAAAAAGTCCATGGTATAATCTTTTGCACAAGTATATTTGCAACCTTCCCAAAGTTTCTATTGTAAGAGACTTTTAAAACAGGAGATGACTTTGAGTCAATTCCAATGGGCCCTGGAGTACCTCAAGGATTTATTCTCTCTCCTTATTAGAGAAACGTTTTTAACTAATTTAGGACTACTTAATATGCTTGAAATTACCTGAGGAGCTTTAAAAAATTAAAAATATAAATAACTGTGCTATTTGTGTACCTATATTTTTATTAAAATGGATGTTCTAAAGATTTCAACCTGCTCTAGGAAGGAATGTACAAAGATTCAAGAAAATTTCAAATAGGAAACACTCTGGTGTAACAGTGGTCTTGGTGTCAGCGACACCAGGCCAGCCAAGAGGATGGTTCCCTGTGAGGGTGTCTGGCAGTTGGACTCCGGGTATTTGTGGCACAAACATTGGAAGTTTATGAATTATATCCAATTCTCAATACAAGAAGCCATGGACAATGTTTTAAAATCTTACATTCTATCTGTTCCTTTTATATTGAAATTATGTATTGAATCCAAATATATACATATACGTATATATTTTCATATCGTTCTCTGTAATTTTACAGTAATTTTTGTTACCCAAAAATTATTGCCTTGAAATGTTATATTTTACCAAAAAGGCAGGATTTCATCAATTGCATTGCAATCAAAACTATAACCATACCACTTTGTTTTGTCGTTCATAGATATTGTTTTACTTTACTGCATTTTCAAATATGTTACATCTTTAGAAAAATTCATGAAAAGGACTCTTGACTTACTCTATTTTTTTATTCTTTTCATATATTTTATTGATTTTTTACAGAAAAAGAGAGGGATAGAGAGTTGGAAACATTGATGAGAGAAACATCCATCAGCTGCCTCTGGCACAATCCCTACTGGAAATGTGCCTGCAACCAAGGTACATGCCCTTGACCTGAATTGAACCTGGGACCCTTGAGTCCTCAGGTCTAAGCTCCACCCACTGAGCCAAACTGGTCAGGGCTTGACTTACTCTAAGTAACAGGTTTCTACGCAGGTCACATCTTTGAACTGAATGAAGAAGTATAGAACTCTAAGGAATGACTGAATTCACGAAAATACTAGCAAATAACCAGGATAAACAACAAAATGGGTAGGGAACTAAATGAAGAGAAGATGGTTATTATTATTATGACTCTGTTTAAAATACTGCTGATTTTTAAATCATTTTGTTTTTCAAATATAAGGAAAACTAAAAGCAGAAATTCTACATTACTATCCATGACTCACTACGAAGGTTAGAGGGAATGATACATTAGTGACACTCATTTCACAGTACTTCCAAGAGACAAAGACTTCAAGGACCAAAACGTACAACCAGGAGATTTTGTTTATTGAAACACATTAATTAAAGACTCTCTCCAATGTGTTAAAAAGGACGTTACCTTATGAGAGGCCTAACCCTAAATGGATATCTGTCACTGACACTGCCCTCCATCCACCAAGGAGACTGAAGACTTTTCAAGGATGAGAACCCACGGGCAGTGGGGGCTGACAGCTTTCCCAAGAAGTCAACAAGGCCTGGATGCTGACAGATTACTGCTGCTCAAACCTTGTTCTTCTATCTCCTAACTGTTATTGATTATATGTACATCAACTGATTTTTATATTTCTATTACACACCTTATTACATATGAATAGTTGAATTTCGACATCTGCTAAGTTTTCCCACCTACTAGACAAGTACATTCTAATGATCAGTATGGTAAGGAAACAGTAGAGAGTCTAAATTCTTCAGGTCAAATATAGCATAAGTACAAGGAACAGTGGATGAAGAAGGAAACATAAAATTAGCTTAATAAACAATTATGTAAATACATGCAAAGGGTTTTTGGTTGGCTGGGATGCTTACTTTCCTTAGTCACTTTCTTGTCTAGTAGTAGACATTTTCTATTCCTAAGCAGTGTTCCTGCTTTAATGTTTTTGCTTTTGTTCCTGGTATGTAAGTGTTATACTAGATGCAAAATACCAAAACTTAAGACAAGCAGCAAACGGACTCTGCTCATGTTAGCTCAAAATATAAAATTGATACAGAATATTTTTTAAGAAGAACATATAGTATCTCATGGCTTCACATCCACTTTTTATGTTGATTAATAATAAAAATTCCACTTTGAATGCCATTCAAGGTTAGAGTCTTACCTTATCCCGAATGGTCCATTGTTCAGCAAGACATGACACTAACACTCATCATCAATGCATAATTTGTATTGATTTCTGAATAAAAGGAGGATGTATGAATGAAAAAGGGGCCCCATGCTAACCTGACTAGCTCAGGGAAGTCCTGCAAGGCAGCCTTGCAAACTCAGAGACCTTAAGTAACTTCAAAGGATGGTCTGAAATTAAAACACTTACAGGAGCTCATGATGGATCGTCAGATCCTTGTCTGGCATCTTCCCTGACAAAGGTCAATCTTTACCTTAACTGAGTGTGTGTACTGCCTTTTTGCCTCTATGATAACAATTCATTGGATTTTCCTTATTTTGGACAGCTCATGCTCAGGCACTGTTCTGTGCTCTGCGGAGATCAGAGATCCCTTCGCTGCTATTGAGTTCTTTGTTGACTTGAAACTATCCTACATCCACCATGGTAAAAGAAATATGTGCCTATCATTTTACCCTTTATCCAATAACAGAAGTGTCTCCTATTTGCTTTCTCCTGTCTCCCTAATCTATCACCCATGGATTTCATGCAACCCACAAAAGTCTGCACTTTTGCTTGTATTGTATAAAATAAGGTGCAAAATTGTCATTCTCAGGAGCATTCTCTCAACCCATTGAGATTTTTCTCGCTCACAATTGTTGACACTTTGGATCAAACAAACACACACAAATTTTTCAGAGCTCTGAAAGTTTTTCACATTAATAAGAGAAAAGGTTCTTGGCAGGAAAAATAGAATTGCAGGTGAGGAATATGAAGCACATTAGTATCTTAGGTCATTCTCTTAGCAGAGGACAAACAGCACATGCTTGTATTAACAGTGTCACCCATGCGATTTCTGACAGAACATCCCAATGTATGATGAGAACACCGAGGCTTTTCCTGGGGTGGAGGGTCTGGATATTAGGACGTGGTATGTTTAGTGTGGCACCGTCGTCATGGCAATGGAAGGTTTTAAGTCCAGGTCCCACAGAAAAAAGACATGGATTTCTGTGATAAGCATTCCCGGTCCCCATACAATGTGCAGCCCTGGGAGGCCCCAGCTCCTGACATGGAGGAGATGAGGACCCAGATTCCTTTGGGAACTGGACACTAGGAGGGATCTCAGGGGAGTAGCAGGGTGCCTTCTGGAACCTGAGTCCTGTTGACTCCCTGGGGTCCTGGAGTTTGGGTCAATTGGGCACCTACACTCACCCTGCGGCGGTGCTTCAGGCTTGAGGATATATCAGGTGTCTGTGCCGCCTGCAAGGGCGTGGAATTGAAGACCCCATCTGTCGGCTCCGGTCCGCTCTCCTGTGCAGAGCTCTATAAAGACAGTTTCCAGGCACCAGGGGAAAACCTCAGAGCCCTGTTTTGCTGGTTCTCTAAAACTTGTGACTCTCCACTCCAGACACACAGAATGTGATCTGCTGAGACCTCTACTGGCAAGGAAAAGTCATGACAGCCTGAGAGCCTAGGACTCCCATTGGCATAGATCAGGGACCCCTCTAGAGCCCCATCTCCACCTGCCTGCCCTACCCTGAGGTGTGATCACAGCAGGACCTCTAGGTTATCCACTGCTCCAAACACTCCCGCGGTTCTCCCTGCAGGACCCCCTATCCACCACATGAAGAGGGGGGATGTGGGCTGCACAGGGATGGCCCACAGAGGAGGCTGGCCTGGTGGGAATGGGTCTGACCCAGGCCACCTTCACTTACCTGAGGGGATCTTCTTGAAAACGGCCAGAGATGTCGGGCACGAGTGTTGAACCGTCTACAGAGTCTGGAACAACGCTCCCTGCAGGGTCTCTGGGAACCAGAGCCCCCATAACTGGGAACACAACAAGAGAACATGTTGAACTGTCAACTGTCTCTTGCCAAGTGAGTGGCAGTTGGGCAGTTGCTAGAAAGTGGGTGCCTGGTTACGGGGGTTCCAAGTTCTATTAGGAAGTGACCTCACTTCCTGGAATTGCCTCCCTGACTCCCCTCACCTAATTACAGCTATAGATACTCCTGTGGACTGCTGACTGCTCACCTACCTTCTCCATGGAAAACCAACATTGTACACAGTGACAGGAACACACCCTCTCCACAAGGTCTAGCTGCAGCCAGGGTACTAGGTTTGAGGAGACAGACCAGGGCTCAGACTCAACCCCTCATTCTTACCTCTTCTTGATCCTGGATAAGTCATTGTGCCTGTTAGATCCTGTCTCTTCTCTGCCTGCACAATGGATTATTGCAGCATGTGCTTCTTAGCGATATTCACGCTCATGAAGGTAGTAGCTATAAAGTAGGAGGAGGAATGCCACAAGGCAAAAGTGCCTACAACCTCTTTTTCTTCCTATTGTCACCTCCTTGGTGTCTAATTTTCTTTTAATTCCACCCAGGGTCATTTGATTGTGTGTGGGAGAGAGAGAGAGAGAGAGAGAGAGAGAGAGAGATTGTGTGTGCGCACACACACATATGCTAGTGCTAGGTTGTATTGTGTTAACAAAGCCTGAATACAGTAGTTTGCAGAGGCAAAGGTTAATTTCATAGCCATATGATTTCAATGATCTGGTGTAACTAAAAGGACTTCCTGATTTTTTGGATTATTCATCTTTTTTCTAATTGTAAGGATGAGAGTAAGAACTTACAAGGTCATATGTCAGAGTGGAAACCAGAAGTTGACATTTTATTTGACAATGGCTTGTGGGGGACATGACTTCCATTTCCCCCTTTGTAACAGCTGCCAATGTGCATATCCAGGTGGTCTGGGGAGTTTGGGTCAAGGCCCCAGAGTGGAGTTATCAGCACAGCTCACTGGCCTGGCCACAGTGATGACGGTTGTATGTGGACATGTGACTTCAGTGAGTTGAATAAAATTCTTTTTGTTAGTCACAAGAAAAAAAGTTCTGTTTTCATATGTCTCATGGCCTTATGAAAACATGCTTTTAGTCAATAATCATGTGAGAGGTGCAAATGAAAACCAAAACGAGGGCCCTGGCCGGTTTACTCAGTGGATAGAGTGTTGGCCTGAGGAATGAAAAGTCCCGGCTTCGATTCTGGTAAAGGGCACATGCCCAGTTTTGGGCATTGATCCCCAATAAGGGCATGTAGGAGGCAGCTAATCAATGATTCTCTCATCATTGATGTTTTTCTCTCTCTCAATGAAATCAATAAAATGTATTTTTTTCAAAACACAATGGGATAGCATCTCACACTTGTCAGAATGGCTATCATCCACAAATCAAGAAAGGACAAATGCTGGTGATTATGTGGAAAAAAAGGAACCCTTGTGCATTGCTGGTGGGAACATAGACTGGAGCAGGCACTCTGGAAAACAGCATGGAGCTTCTTTGAAAAATTAAAAATGAAACTCCCATTTTACCCAGTAATTCCACTTCTGGAATATATCCCAAGAAAGCAGAAACACCAATCAAAAAGGATATATGCATCCCTGTGTTCATAGCAGCACAATAGCTAAGATTTGGAAACAGCCTAAATTCCCATCAGCGTAAGTGCCCAACAGCAGCTGAGTGGAAAAAACCTGTGGTATATCTACATACTGGAATACTATGCTGCTGTAAAAAAGAAAGAAGTCTTACCATTCACAACAGCTTGGATGGACATGGAGAGCATTATGCTAAGTGAAATAAGCCAGTCAGATAAAAGTAAATATCACATGGTCTCATTCATTTGTGGAATATAATGAATAACATAAACTGATGAACAAAAATCGATCCAGAGACAGAGAAGCATCAAACAGACCCTCAAACCTCAGCAGGAAGGCAGGGGAGAGTGTGGGAGAGAATAAGAGACCAAGCAAAGGTCTTGAATGCATGCATATAAGCATAATCAATGGACACAGTCATTAAGGGGGTAGGGGCATGTGCTGCAGGTGGGGGTGGGTGGGGAGGGGTCTAGGGGAAAAATGGAAACATATGTTATACTTTAAACCATAATAAAATAAAATGATACAAACATTTCTCTTAGTAAAAAAAAAAAAAGAGAGCTAGTCCTCTTTCTGGGTCCCAGAACAAAGCGCCCCCTGACCCCTAGATACGGAGGAACCTGCAGGAGCTTCCCAGTATGTCCGGATTTCTAATGTCCAGACCAACTCTGTTGGAGAGGTGGGAGCCTTGGCCTGGAAGGTCTGAACATTCCTGAACTCTGGGCTCTGAATGTCACGGACATTGGATGATATCTGCCACTCTATGGACATCAGTTTACCAATTTTCCATTGAGGGTTGGGTTCAGAACTGCATAAGCCTGACCTCACAACAAAGGGGCCCAGCTCCCTCCACCCTGGGTGGGCACTGGACAGAGGTCCATGCCTGTGGTTCCAACTCTGGGCTCCTTTTCAGTCAAATACTGGCCAAAGGCTCATTTACCTGCTGAATGCTCACCATCTCCCCCATGCCTCTCCATGTCTGTGCATGATGCCACCAGCAGATCCTTTTGCAGAGCCCCCGAGGAAACCTGGGTGCAGCTAGAACCCGTACTTTGAGGACACACCGCTGGATTCATCTCAGGCTCTGTTGGGCTCAGTATCTTGTTCATTTATTTCTAAATACATATTACCCTTCTGGAAAAAGCATGTGTGGGTATTACTGATTTCATAAAACAAACAAATAAGCAAACTAAACACCTCTCCCTATCAGCTGATTTGGGGCATATTTTTTTAGCAAAATAGATATTTGCTAATATTGCTATAACATTCCCTAGTTGGAAACAGGTTTTGATTAAAAACAGACATTGGTAAATATTCCTGCGATTTGCACAGAAGCTTTACTCTGAAGGAGAAGATAATTAGTTGGCTGTGGTTAGGAATAAATAGAGTAGCCCCAGTGTCTACAGGGGTCTTAGTGGCTTCTCTTTCTATGATAATTTCACCTGCTCCCAAACTATCAGTGAGAAGGGAAACACCCATGGATCAACCCTATATTTGTGTGTGTGTGTGTATGTGTGTGTGTGTGTTTGTGTGTGTGTGTGTGTGTGTGGTTTGTTTGTTATTGGTTTTCTACATCCCATTTCAGTGAACAGATTTCTCTACAGGAATTTTCTTGAAAGCCTTATTTAGAATTTGTGTTGCATTTGCTGACAAAAACCATTAGCTATATTAGTTGGAATCAGTTAGAAAATCCAGGATTACATATTCTAAGAGTTCAATGCCTTTGTGAACCCACCAGGGTCATTGGGAAAATCAGGAACATTTGCTAGTTCCTCTCTTGCTGAGACAAGCTTTTCTCCAAAGGGAGTTGTTAGAATTCCTATTCTCATTTTCTCTTAAGTCAGTAGGAAGTGATAGTGGAAGGGACTGAAGGGAAAGGAAGAAGGATGGAAAAGGGTGCAGAATATAGTGGGGGAACTAGAGAAGGTGGAAGAATGGGGTGTTGGAAATTATTACCTTCCGAAGAGTTCAGAGACAGTCTATAAAATTTCCAATTCCTTAATTGTTTTTAAAGGAATTTATATGTGCTTCTGAAAATCTCCTGATTTCCAAATCAAGATATGCTTCCATTCATTCATTCAGTTTAATGTTAGACCTGGCATTTTCCTAATTTTTATTGCATGCCAAAAATTAATTTAGGCACACAAATCAAACTGCACTTTGGCCATTTTTAGGAGGACATTTTCTAATTAAATCTTCCCATTTCTGTAAAGCACGTGTAAGTAAAAGCTTCCTATAAGGAATATTAGTGAGGGATGGGATCGGGCATCTCCTGGACTTGGAGGCACCATTTCCCATGTTAATTTTAGGTGTGTTTTGTTGTTGTTTTGTAGTTGTTTGTATGTGTATGTGGTTTTTCTTTTCTTTCTGATATCTGCAGAATCTGAGCAAATTTTCTAGGATTGTTATATTATGTAGTTGGTCAACCTGTGTTGCTTATCGGTTGAGCTACATGAGGCTCTCACCCCTCAAATCACATTCAAACCTCTGATGTGCCTCGGTTGATCTCCCTGCTGTCTCAAACAACCAGAGGGTCAGGGAATGGTTGACCAAACCTTATGGGTGCTCCCCCACCAGAACCAGTCACTTTAATTGCAATTGTGTTGAAATTTTGCTTTGGGGCTCCTGCACATCATGAGGAATGACATCACACATCCACAGATATTCTTAGTCTCCTAAGAATACCTAATACTCGGACCTGAGGGAGAATATGACACTGTATTTTTGGAGCTGATTAAGTTCAACTCTAATTTAAATGATAATGGGTTTTGGTTTTTTTTGTTCTTGTTTTTTTTTTTTTTTTGCTCTGATTCTCAGAAAGCAATTCCGATTGGAAAGCCACAATTTAACAACGGCCACCAATTTTTTTCCTACTGTATTGTCTTAACCTAAGTTCCATCAACCCTTAATCTTAGTTCTATCTGGACTATTTAAAAATACAGCTCAAATAAATCTAACCCTCTACCACCAGCAAGGGAAAAGTCATGGATTTAAGATACAAACCACCCAGGTTCACCCAATGGGTGGGGAACCAGCAGTTCAATGGATCCTTTGTTGAATCCTAACACCATGTCCACGGGTTGGTCCTGGGTGAGCTCTTTTGGAATCCTGACCCACTACGTCAAGTAAATGTCAAAGTATGAAACATTCAAACTTGTCAAGAATTTTGGTCGTTTATTTAAGTCCCACTGTCAATAACTGGCAGGATGAAAATCTCAGCAGATTGAGATATTCTCTCTGGCAGTTTTGCACCTTATTTTATACATTACAATCAGAACAGGAGATGTATGGTGGTAACAGGAAACCCAGTGTTGATGCATTAGGGTTTCAGAGAAATCAAAGCAGCGAATTCTCTGTGACTGGATAAACAGTAAAATGACACAGACATACTTCTTTTACATGTGGATATAGGATAGTTCCAAGTCAACAATGAACTCAGTAAGAATGAGGGGATTTGTGGTATCCGCAGAGCATTGCCTATGTGTTGAGGGGCC
This sequence comes from Myotis daubentonii, assembly GCF_963259705.1. Taxonomy (NCBI): domain Eukaryota; kingdom Metazoa; phylum Chordata; class Mammalia; order Chiroptera; family Vespertilionidae; genus Myotis; species Myotis daubentonii. Next base: position 6,464,758 of record NC_081855.1, read on the forward strand.
TGGAAATAGGGAAATTCCTTTGACATTCCAAATTACATGTTATTGTAGATGCCAAAAGGCAATAGACAGGCTCAGTGAAGGTTAAGATTGACCTTTGTCAGGGAAGATGCCAGCCTAGGACACGACTACCAACCATAAACTGCTTTTAGTTTAAAAGTTTTCATTTCAGAACATTCTTTTTGATAACTTTAGGTCTCTGAGTTTGCAAGAACACCACACAGGGCTTCCCTGAGCTTGTCAGTGAGCATGTGGTTCCTTTTCGCACACACAGTTCTTGGATCACTTGTGCCCCACCTCCTGACAACAGTCACTGAGTGCTTAGGGCAGTGGTCGACAAACTCAGTAGTCAACAGAGCCAAATATAACAGTACAACGATTGAAATTTCTTTTGAGAGCCAAATTTTTTAAACTTAAATTATATAGGTAAGTACATTGTTATTAACTTTATTAGGGTACTCCTAAGGCTTAGGAAGAGCCACAGTCAAGGGGCCAAAGAGCCGCATGTGGCTCGCGAGCCGCAGTTTGCCAATCATGGACTTAGGGGATTGGTCCGAACTAAAGCCCCAACCCACCTGGCAGTTCATAAACTGCCCCTGAGGGAATGTCCCTCCTCTGTCCCAACACAGGAAGAGAAACCATCACCCCAGAATGCAGCAGGACCTGTATGTTGTAAGCAGATGCAGCTACCTTGCTGCCCACAGTCCTGGTCTCCACACCTCCCGCTCCCCCATCCCTGTGCCCAGGTTCAACACCAATGCCCAAGAACCTGTTTGCTACCCAGGAGTTGGACAGCCCCAGCCTCAGATTCGTTCCCAGATTGTGCAACCTGACCTTAATGAAGATGGTGGTGTTCAAAGAGTTGGAGAAGGACCTCATCTCCATGGTGATCGCCATGAAGATGCAGTACTCCACCCTCATATCGATGGTGACCACGGTCAAGATGCAGGGCTCCAAGTACATCCTACGGGAGTATGCTGTTCCCCAGTGAACAACTGGACACAGTCCTGGGGTTGACCTCACTGCAGGACCCCCACTTCCTCTGTGAGAAGGCAACAAGCTATAGGCCCTGTTGCACTGGAGGAAGTGCTTTAAGAACCAGACCATCTGGAGCTAGAAGACACTCCCTGTGGGCGCCATACGCATGGCCAAGGTCAGGCAGCGAACCCTGAAGGGTGGACAAAGTGGCCGAGGAGGCTTCTGCTAAAGTGGCCGATATCTGGATTGCTCCCTGTCCAACCAGCCCATCCACTGGGAGGACAGTGCCATACAGGACAGATGCAAGGCTAAGTCAAGGGTTAATTACTCCGAGGGGGTTCATCAGAGCTTCTCCTCTGAGCAACAGGCCAGCAACTATGCCACCTATGGACTGAACATGGCTGAGAAGGGCATTGACATGGGGGTGCTCAAGAAGTAGAGGCCATGGATATTAGGGAAGATGTGCATTACCAGGCCACAAAATATCAAGGAAAAAGTGGTGGCGTGGCTGGGAAAGTTCAAAGTGTTGGAGGAGGCTGTGGACTCGAGCAGGACACAGCAGAGCATGTCCTAGAGTTGGAGTGGGACATGGACCTTCTATTTAACACACTGCGAAACCCCAGGGACAGTGGCCCAGACATGGAGGATGAGAACAGCACCCTCAGCACCCACAAGCCCAAGCTCAGACTGTTCTTTAAAGGGTTGGCACACTCCAGCTCACAGACACAGACCGAAGCATCCACAGTGCCCAGAGCCAAGAGGAGCCTGCAATTATGGCCAAAGTGCAAGAAAACACGTGAGGCCTCAGGCATCGAACAGCCCAGAGACAGTGTTTCAGACTCGGCGGCCCACAGCACCCCCTCCCCCAAAGTCGCCTGAATCTGGACCTCTTTCATGTCTAGCCAGTCCACTCACCGTGTAGACAGCGCCATGTAGGCCGGCCCAAGACCAAGTCTACAAATCACTACTCTAAAAAGGAGTATGAGAGTTTCGCTGAGCAGGAGGCCGGTGAAGATGCTGCCCATGGATAGGAACTGGATCAGGAAGCAGTGACTATTGAAAGTCACAACAAGGTCCATGACAAGCAGAATGTAGTGGCTTGGCTGAGCAGGGCCTAAGTGTCGGAGGAGGCCCTGGACCGTGAGCAGGACCCTGCAGATCATGTACCCGAGTAGAGGAGGACCCGCACCTTCTGTCTAACATGCTGGAGAACCAGTGACAGTAGCCCAGACAGGGAAGAAGATGACAGCCTTCTCAGCACCACCAAACCCAAGCTCAGGCCATAATGCGAAGGACTGTCACATTTCAGTTCAAAAATGGACATGGGGAGCATCCATGGTGCCCAGAGCCAGGCGGAGCTTCCGAGTTTAAGCTGGTTCTGCTGAGGGCTAGTGTGTTGACGCACGGAGTAAATGGTCCCGGGTTCAAATCTGGTCACGGGCACAACTGTGTTGATTACAGGCTTGATCCCCAGCCCTGGCCATGGCACATGCAGGAGGCAAGCAATCCATGTGTCTCTCTCACATCGATTCCTCTCTCTCTTTCTGTCTCTCCCCGTCCCTTCAAGTTTCTCTAAAAATTCAGTGGAAAAAAAACCTCTGGTGAGGGTTCACAAAACAAACAAAGCCAAACAAAGGAGCTTCCTAGTCCAGCTGAAGTGCCCAAAAAGACCAAGCTCAGTCAGCAACAGCCAAGTGACAGTGTCTCCCACTTAGAGCCCCAGAGCATGCCCACCCAGGGGAGCACCCAACACCGCCCAAGGACAGCCCGGAGGCAGAGACCTCAGCCCTGGACATGCTCACCAAGAAGATGCGGCTCACTAGGCGCATCACCAAGACTGAGTCTCTCATCCCCTCCACCAAGGCCAAGGGGAAGCATACCCGCCACCATGGCTGGTCACGTTCCTGAAGCGGCGGCAGATGGCACAGCCGTAGAACAAGTGAGCCAAGAGCCCAGACAATGAGCATGGCCAGACCCAGGGATCCAGCTGCAGATCCCCAGGAAGACCACGTACAACCACCTGAACCACATCCTCATCTCCGATGACCAGCTGCCAGAGAACATCATCCTGGTCAAACCTCTGATTGGCAGGAGCAGTTCCCCCTCAGACACCCTGCAGGGGCTCATGCTGCCTGTGCTGTGCATCTGCTTCATGGCTGACGTCCGGTGGCCTTCAGCTCCATCATCTGGTGGATACAGAAATACTGTAATGATAATTCCCAGCCCCTTAAGCTGGTGAAGATCCTGGTGGAAGGGGCACAGCACTACTTGAGCGCTGTGCTGCGGGTCTTCCTGGAGCTGCTGTCCTACAAGATGCTCGGCTGGCTGGGCTATGTGCACTTCCTGGTCATCCCGCTGGGTTCCAATCCTGTGGCCAGGTACCTGGGCTCCATGCATTACCACTACAACAGCTTCTCCCAGGACCTGGCCTGATGGGACCTGTTCCATAATCTGGAGGCCCAGAGCGCCATACAAGACACACTGGACATCGTGACGAGAATCACGCAGTACATCACGGGAACATCTGTTCCTCTCAGCTTCCCATCGAGGAAGCCCTGCTCTCCTACAAGCAGAAGAGACCCCATGAGGATTCCTTATAGTTCATTCTTTTCAGGGAGGCAGGTGAAAGTTGGGACAGTGCAACAGTCCTCAGACACGTCGGGAGACTCAGATGATGGGCCCCCTTGGGCTGCAGGGTGCTTTTATCCTTCCCTTTGTCCCTACCTCTGTTCACCAACGATGCCTTGTCATCCCACTCATCTTGTCAGTGAGTGGTGGTTGTCCTCCCCCAGCCAGGGCGATGGCACCAAGCTGATGGAGCGGCAGGTGGATTACTGGACGGCAGCCCAGCCCACAGACAGGAAGAAAGACTCGAAGAAGAAAGACCTGCCTTGCGCCAACAACACCCTCAAGTGCAGCTTCCAGTCTCTCCAGGTCAGCAGGCTGCCCAGCAGTGGCCAGGCCAAAGCAACACCCACCATGTGCATGACAGTACTCACCAAGGAGAAGAAAAAGAAGGTGTTGTTTTCGCCCAAGAAAACCAGGACAAGGCATGGAGTCCAAAATCCAAAAGCCAGTGCTTGGAGGCATAAGCCACCTGGTCTGCAGGGCGAAGCAGCAGGAGAACATTCTGCGGGTCCTCATCAAAGGTGTGGTGTGGAATGAAGTTCTTCCAGCTGGCAGCCCAGGGTCCTTCCGCATCCAGCACTTCCCCATGTGCATCTCCAGACATTCTGACTCCACCTTCCAGCCCTGCCTGCGACCCTGCAGATGCCAAGCACAGGAGGGCCCACCTGCTTTTCAGTTCACCTTTCAGTTTAGTACAGAAACCGACCCTGGAAACACAAAGAGAAACCTTCTTAAGTACAAAAGTGCTCACTACCCGGAAGCTAATGTGCAGCCCCCATTGGGAGCCTCAACTGCTCTGCTGATTAACCAGAGCTCTCTGGGGGTCAGGCGGGCAGTGCTGAGCTGGAGAATCATGGAAGGTGAGTTTTGGCCTCAGGACCCCTAACACTCCCAGCGAGAAGGGTTCTCCCGTCTCCACCTGCCCTTCCCGGAAGCCAGGACTCTGCCTCCACAGGACTCAGAGCTGGTGGTCAGATGCCAAGGACTGGCCTCCCATTGCGGGCATCCTGAGCAGAACATGGAGGCCAGTCAGCCCAGCCCTGGGCCGTAGCTGCCAACCCGCCAAGTGGCCCCACACCATCCACTCGTGCTTTCCTAAAATAATAGGTGTGTGGTGCAGACCCCCAGGCACACCGGCTAGACAAACTGGTGCAATACCAGCTGCCCGCCTTCCTGAGCAGGGACTATGCTTTCGCCCTCATCTCTCTGTGTTATGACAGAACATTTGTTCCAACCAACAGGTGTGGGTCCACCTATTTACCAGGTGAGCACCCTGTCCCTGCACAGCACAGTTTTCACGCGGCACCCTGCTTGCTGGGAGTCTTCAGGGCACTTCATGTCTCTGAGTGCTTGTGCCTCTAACCACAGGGTGAACCTAGGGCAGTAATGGCGAAACTTTTGAGCTCTGCATGTCAGCATTTTGAAACTCCCTAACTTAACTCTGGTGCCATGCCACATATAGAAATTTTTGGATATTTGCAACCATAGTAAAAGAAAGAGTTATGTTTTTTAAATTTTTTTAAATATATTTTATTTATTTTCCACAGAGAGGAAGGGAGAAGGATATAGAGTCAGAAGCATTGATGAGAGAGATACATCAATCAGCTGCCTGCTGCACATCTCCCACTGGGGATGTGCCCGCAACCCAGGCACATGCCCCCGATCAGAATCGAACCCGGGACCCCTCAGTCCACAGGCAGACGCTCCATCCACTGAGCCAAACCGGCTTTGGCAAGAGTTATATTTTTGATATTTATTTTATAAACTTAAATGCCATGTAACAAAGAAAAATCAACCAATGAGTTTGCATGCCACCTCTGACACATGTGTCATAGGTTCGGCATCACTGACCTAGGGTCAAGCTCACAGGTTTATTGTAGAAACTCAGTGGGGTCCTCCCTTGGAACTGCTCTCTGGGTGCCTGGACAGTGGAGAGGTCTGCTGCACGGGCTGTGGTTGAGCTCATTGGCCATTTTCTCTGCCTCGTGACAAAGCCTCAGCCTCATTTGATTCTCCACAAGGTCTTGGGCTAAGCTCATTTCTCCTTAGATACAGATTGGAGATTCTATGAGGGGTCGGTGTCCTGGGTGAAGCCAGAACCAAAAATCCCAGAAGTGAGCCATGTGGCCCCATGTTAATTTTATTCTTGACTAAAAGAATACAGAAAAAGAGTGGAAAAAATCTAAAATATTAGTGTCAGCACTGTGTAGTTGATGAGGGTAGAGGAATGATACACAGGAGGGCATATTAAAGAGCATGTCTTGCTGAGGAAAATATAGATATGTGTAATAAATCACAGGGATACGTTTAAGTGCATGTATTTTAAGTTATGGGAAAGCACCTTGTCTTGCAAAATAGAATTCATTAATTTTAACCCTGCCTCCTGAAATAGGACCTATTAAATGAGAAGCAATAAAGGATTTTTTAAAATAAGAAGAAAATTTGACAAATGGAAGTTATTGTTTGCTTTGTTAGACATATTATATCAGACTAACAGATAATACCCAGTCTTTTAAACAAAATAAATCATTACCACATACCATGCCACATAGGAAGTCTCAATAAATTCCAAAGAAGATATATATGTTTTTTCTCCATTGATATGTTCATGAACCATCATGCATGATGCCTATATATTCTCTAACCATAATGCACTAAGGTAAGAAGTTAATAATAAAGAATAGCTTTAAAATCACCAAATATCTGGACAGTTTAGAAAATATAGCAGAAGCTGAAGTGAAGTATATTCTATACAAACCCTGAGTTCAAAGGAAATTATGAGTAAAATTATGGAATATTCCCAACTAAAAAACAATAAAGAAAAGCTGCATATCAAAAGCAGCCATAAAAGACAGAGTTTTTGTTTTAAATAGACTTCTAAGGAAAGCATTACAGCTGGGAAGAGAGATTGAAGTATCCAAATAGTAAATTACACAGAGCAACAGAGTGACTTAGAAGAAACAAGGAAAGGGGGAAACATAATGGCAGAAATCAGTAAAACAAAGAATTTGAAAAAGCCTTCAACAAACCAGAAAACTGCTTCTCTAAAAATACTGGTAAAACAAACAGATTTCTAGCCAGACTGACCAAGAAACAGAGAAAAACGCTGTGCGCATATAGCTAACCAGTTAGGCAAAACGGACCAATACCTGGGAGGAAACAAACTATACAACCTTCCTCAAGAGAAAGTGATGCCCTGACTAGTCTATCAAAGAAGTTGAATTTGTAGTTAAAGCATCTAAGGAAGGGAATCCAGGCCCAGGTGGTTCACTGGAGAATTAAACAGAATAAATGAACAGACACTTCACTGAAGAGGCTATAACATGTCGCATGAGCACTTGAAAACTTCAACATCATAAGCCATTAGGACAAGGTTATTTAGACCACAAGGAGACTAACTGAAATAAAAGACTGTGATGACACTTGATGCTGGGGAGGATGTGGGAAAACTCACTCATACAGTGCTGGTGGGAATGTAGACTATTACAGCCACTGGGGAAAGTACTTTGGTTGTTCCTTATGAAATTCAACATGCAACTACCACACACCCCAGCAATTGCACTCTGGGGCATTTATGCCAGAGAAATAGAAACTTTCATCCACTCAGAAACCTGAGCACAAATGTTTATGGGAGCTTTATCTTAAAACCTGCAAGTGATCTCTGAAATCCCTTGTTGGGATTAATATCTACATTTTATAAGAAATGTCTGTCACATAAAAATGGGTAGAGTATATGAAAAGGGAATTTCATAAAGGGAAACCCAAAACGTTAACAAGGTATGAAGAGGTATTCAATTGCACTTGTAGTAAGATATGCAGAGATGTTGAATTGTACTTGTAGTCAGAGAAGTAATGAGGCCCTCTTTAAACCGATTTGCAAGACAAATTAGAGTGGGATGATGGGAAGTGTTGGTGAGGCTATGGGACAAATGGGAACATCATGGGCTATGATGGGGGTGTAAACTAGTACAGGCACCCAGGTGGGCCATCTAGAAGTACTTAGCAAAATTAAATATGCTCTTATATATTTGAATATTCATATGTATAATTTTGCTAAGTCCGAAGAGCAAAAGAATCACCATAGGAGAACCTAGAACATAGGCCTCTCATTCTCAATCTTGAACTGATCATTTTTTTTTCTTTATTGAATAAGATATTACAAATGTGTCATTACCCCACCAATATCACCTTATCCCCCCAATCCTGCCCTCTCCCTCTCCCTTCCCTCATGTTGTCCACATCCATCACCTATGCTGATATGCATTCATACAAGTCTTTTGGTTGATCTTTCCCCCTCACCGCACCCCCCAACCCCCGCCTTCCCTCTGAGTTTTGAGCATCTGAAAGATGCTTCCCTGTCTATGGCCATACCACCCTCAAAGCGCCCAATCTCATCTGATCACTTTTTGAATAACATTTTCTTGGCTGGGATACAGGGGGGTGAGCAGGCCTTCTGTGTCAAAATATAACCCCTCAGAGTCTAACAGCATGAATCTGGTTCTTCTGATCAGCATCACTGGGTGGGAATGGACCACTGGAAATATTGGCTAGAATAGATAGCAAAGAGATACCTGGAATAAGTGGGTTCCCAAACCTTATCCTGTCAATTCCACCTAAAGGACATTAGCCTTTTTTATGAGTATTTCCCCACTGACATAAATATCCTTATGCGATGTTAATTGCATTGTATATGAACAGCATGGCTAACAAATTCCTGTGACATGATGAAATGTGGCAAAGAGCTGTGATGGAGTCTAAACAGAGAAAATGGATCATCTGTGTACTTTCTTCTGCTATCATCTGAAAGTAAAACGATAGTATAGGGAAAACAAAAAGACAAAAGTATCACTCAAGGTGTACATAAGGCCACATGAATATTTTCTGTAATTTTTAAAGTGTGCCTATTAAGGATTAAATGTAAAAGAATAAAATCTATGTAGAATAATTTGTGATCACCTGTGTTCCTATTAAATCTTAAATTCTGCCATTGCCTGTGTGTCTTTAAATAGAACATTAGGGTGACAGTTGGGAGACCTTTGAACTCCTGATTCCATCCCAGTTTTCCTTCCCCAGAGCTACTTACTATCATCCACTTTGTGCTTGTCCCTAAGTAGGTTTCTATAATTTTACTCAAAAGTTGTGTACACACAAGTTAATTTAGAGTTGATTTTGCATTTTTGAAATTTTATTTCAATAGCATCATTCAGAATGTACGCTGACACTTTCTTTTCCACACAAACCATGCTTTGAGATTTGTCCACATTGCCACACATACTGCAGTCCATTAGTTTTACCGCTTTACTACGCATTTACTACGATAACTTTATTCTCCTGTTGAAGGACATTTGGGTTATTTCTAGTTTTCCACCATCATAAACAATGCTGAAATGGACTTTCTTGTATCCTTCATGGGCACATGAATGAAGCTTCTCTAGAGTATGTTGCTAAGAATGAATTTCTAGCAGGAAGGCCATACACACCTTAGGTTTTACTAGTGGATGCAACTTCACTGGCTGGTTCAGCCATCCCCCCTCCCAGCTGCTGTGGATGTTGGCTGCTCATGGCTCCTGATGGCCCTTCCCCTGTCCTGAGCGGGTAGGTGCTCCCAGTCCACTACCCTGGGAGGCCAGTAATGACTGGTACTGGGTAGAGAAGCCTGGCTCCTTACCTAAAATGGGAATCACTCAATGGGTACAATTCCTCTTCCAGATCCCCTCTCAAGACCAGCCTGAACGTAATGTGCTGAGTCCACATCTCTGCTCACCTCCCTCCATCTTCTTTTTCTGAGGTCATTCCTTCACTAAACTCTGTCCCACTTCCCAGGAGTCACTGCTGCCAGGGAACCTGGCCCAAGATGACTAATATTGCCAAAGTCTCTCCAGAAGGGCTGCACCAATGTTCACAGGTAGGAGAGGCTTGAAGGCTGAGAAAGAGAAAGCCCATCCTAGAGATGAGGTGGGGGAGGGGGAGAAGGCAAAGGTACTGAGATGAAAGAAAGAGTTTTGTGAATTCAGCAAACTGAATGAAGCCAGTGTGGCTGAAGTGTGGGGAGCAGAAGAAAGAGAAGGACACTGGTTGAGGTTGGAGATGTATGTAGGAGCCGACAAGGAGACCATAGGCTGGTTTCCAATTTTTTTTTTTCTAATTGTAAATGGAAGTTTTTGAAATGGTTTAAGCAGAAAGTGATAGGGTTCAATTTAGACCAAGAAAATGTGTGTGTAGGGAGAATGGTTTGGTAAAAAAGATAAAATAAGCAGGGATTTGAGTATTTACACAGCAAGGAGAGTGGATCATAAAAATTAGTGTCAACACAGAAAGTAAGAAACACAATGGGATTTTTAACACAACACTTCCTGTGTCTATAAAACACACAGACATACAAAGACATAAATTCTTTAAGCATACATGCCAATTTTGAAGTGGCTACTATGTGGAGGGAGAGGAAGGGAATGGAGATTAGCGGTAATAAGAGACAATAAAACCTGGAAGTTGTCTTGCAAGGAATGGTGGTGAGAAGGTGGGATAAATTGAAGCATGTGATTTCTGGAGCCCTGAACCAAGAAAACAAAAATCAAAACAACAGCTACCACCCACCTCCCTACCCATTATTTCCCTTCACCCTGTGGAGACCCACATCTGCGATGGGGAACAGGTTTTCAGAGAGACCTTCCAAATAATCCAACTTTAACCTACTAAGTGGGTGGAACTGGATGGCAGAGGCCTTCCTAGTGATTAATGCAGCATCTGAGTCAAGGAACCTGGAGGGAAGAGGAAGCAGAACCTCCCTGGAGCCTCATTAGTAAGGACACAGATGGGAGCCCTGAGGCAGTCTCATGCCTGACCTGGTGGGGGGCTCCTGATGCTCCCTCTCAGCCTAGTTCCACATTTCCCTGGGGCTCCATGGTGCCAGGTCTTATCTCTGGGATCAGAGATAATCCAGGTTAACATGTCTTGTTATTTCCCCTTTATACAAGTTTATGACCTGGTCCCAGGAGATCTGGGGACCAAACTTCCACCAGGTCTGGTCACTCTGTGCCTGGGTGCCCAGGGCAGGAGTAGACACACATTAGGTATCAATAAATGCCTGTGGATCAAAAGTGATCGCTTGAATCCTTCCTTGATAGGGGGCAAGGACCTTGGGCTTTCCCTCCACGTTTTTCTTCAAGTGCCCAGAGAAGCACAGGGCATGCTCTGCAAATGCATTTGTCAGTTGGTGTTCAAAGAGTTTGTTGAGGTGGTTTCTTTGGTTCCCTGTCTGGCCCTGAGAGACAAACTCTCAATGGCTAGAATAGAGTGGATGCTGGCTTTATCCAATGGCCTGCTTCTCTGAGGTGCTCTAGAGCAGTGGTTCTCAACTTCCTGAAGCCGGGACCCTTTAATACAGTTCCTCATATTGTTGTGACCCCCAATTTCATTGCTACAAATTGAACATGATTAAAGCATACTGATTAATCACAAAAACAATATGTAATTATAAATATTTTTTACGATGGTCAAGGCGACCCCTGTGAAAGGGTTGTTCGACCCCCAAAGGGGTCGCGACCTACAGGTAGAGAACCACTGTTCTAGAGTCATATTCTCAGACACTGTTCAGGGAGATCCAACACCCAATGTTACTTACTGAGCAAGCTCATTGGTGGGTAGTATTTTCTTACTGATTTGTATCTGAATGAGCAGCTTGGGGGAAGCCAATCCTTCCTGGAGGCTTAGCCACATGATCTCCCCTTAGACAGACAGTACTCATGTCTTCTGGGCCCCAAGACCTTGCCTCAGCCCTTGGGACATTGAAAGGAAAGAGTAATTCTTGCCCAGGAGCAGTCCTGGATCTCAGTCCACTGACAAACAGACAGAAGTAAAATCACCTCAGATTCCATCACCCAGAGACAATCACATGCAACATATTAGTATATTTGTTCCTAGTATTATCCTGTGAATGTTGACATAGTTTCCATCTTGTCATTCTTATCTCATCTGTTTCAGTACCATCATGTGCTTAAGTATTGCCTAAATGTGTCTTTATGCTCTTTTTGTTTTTAAAATACATACATAATGCTGTGATGGATATCTTTCTTTATAAAATTTATACCATTTTGAATGATTTATGAGGATCTCTATCAGTGGAAATAGAATTATAGAATCAAATTATATGAACAATGATTCTTTTAATATCTTGTCATTTAAAAATAAAATCCTGATGTAATAATTTAGTAATGGACTTGCAGGTTTTTCTGGTAACATACAAGCACACATATAGGTAATTTAAAATAGGATCACACAAACTTGTGCTTTTAATTTAAACTTCATCTTGGAAAATTCCTGTCTAACTTAAGATAACATGACTCCTGTTTACAACTGCTCAAGTATTTCATTATGTATGCACAATAATGTCTTTTACTCTGTTCTCTATTGATAGATGTTGCAGTAATGCCAAAATATTATGATGACAGTGTTGTCATAAATTTACTAATATTCATATATTTCAACGTTTACACTGTTTCTTGAATTCCTATAAAATAAGTTCAACTTGGAGTTGTAACAAAATGATTGAATATTTTAATTTGTATGGATGCTCTAAATCAGGGGTCCTCAACCTTTTTAAACAGGGGGCCAGTTGAACGTCCCTCAGACCGTTGGGGGGCCGGACTATAGTTTAAAAAAAACTATGAACAAATTCCTATGCACACAGCGGCGGCAAAAACACCCGGTGGGCCGGATAAATGTTTTCGGCGGGCCGCATGTGGCCCGCGTCCCGTAGTTTGAGGACCCCTGCTCTCAATTATTCTCTAATAAGCTTGTCCCAATAAAATGTTTCCCTAAAATGTATGAGTGGCCATTTTTTCACACTCTTTCCAGTACTCAACTTTTCCTATTGCTCATCTGCAAAGGAAATTATTTTTCGTGAACTTGTCAAAGGAAAGTGTGGTTAAAGTTGTTTCCCTGGCTTCATAATTTAAAAGCTCCCCACTTTGTTGCCTTGACGCAGCATTCAAAGTGTGGTAACATTTTCTGACCTCCTGTCCTGGTTTTCATTCCCCAATTTTACCTTTACTGTGACTTTCCTTTGCCCTGTTTCCCTGTCTTACTCAATTGGATTCTATTATCAGTAGCGCCTCCTCTTCCAAATTCATACCACCATCCAAGCCTTATGCATCTAAATACCTTCCTGCCATCTCTCCTGCTCACCTCTCAGGAGTTCAAACACTTCCCCATATTAACCCTTTATGGACCCTCCTAGAGGTCCCCTAGTCTAAAATGAAGGGTCATCTTTGATTTTACCCTACCTTGTATCTCCAGGACCCAGTCCACCATTGACATGTCATGATTTCATCTCCAAGTGGAGTCAGTTCTTTTTCTACTTGTCCTGCTCTTGTCCTAGTTAAGGCCACCCTCCCCATCTGCTGGGCCTCTGCTCTCTCTGCTTCTGATCTTGTCCTGTCTTCCACCTGTTCTCCTCCCGGCAAACAGAGTGATCCATTCAACTTAAAACCAGCCATCCCACCCTACCTGCTTAAGACACTTTAATGACTTCTCATTGTCCTTAAAACATAAAACAGAATGACTCACTGGCTTGTTGTGCCCCATGGACCTCCCAACCTCAACTAGTGTCTCTCACAGCCTCACTCACAAAACACCAGCACTGACTTCCTTTCAGTCCTTGAGACACACTTTTGTGTCTTTGCAGATGTTCTTCCTTCTCTTTGCAAAGCTCTTTTCCCAACTCTCTGAGTATCAGACACTCTCAGCTGTCTGACTCAGCTTAAAGTCTCTCAGAGAAAACCTCCCTGACCATCTAATCTAAGACATGGCCCTTTTCTCTCCCCACACCCCGCCCCGCCATGACTCTCTATTCCAGATTACTGATTCCTTGTAGCATTTATCGGTTTGTGGTTATTTTGTCCTGTCTGCTTGCTTTGAGGAGCTCTCTCCTGTGCTGGTTTACAAAGTCCATGAGGGGAAGCAACCCAGCACCTGACCCAATCCCACCATCATAGATAATTATATTCTTAAGATAAATTTCTAGAACTAGAATTCAATCAAAAGCATGTCCTATTTGTTACTTTATTTTTTAAAGTCACAAAATGACAATGTTGAATGTACATTTTTCTCCTTTTTGGTGTGTGTGGAAAAATACTCAGTAATATGGAGACAGTATTTTTAAAGAATAACAGAGAGTGAGAGAGGGAGAGAAAGAGAGAGAGAGAGAGAGAGAGAGAGAGAGAGAGAGAGACAGAGAGAGACAGAGACAGAGAGAGAAGTGACTGTGTACCATACTTCCAAGATTTTCAAGAAATGTAAAATTAAATTTACAATAAACTGGAAGAACAAATATAAGCAGTTTGGTATTTGCTTCAGTGACTAATCTTATCACAATGATTTCTCGCATAAAAGCAAAGAGTTTCTTGGTCTCATGTATCTGCAATAATTGTCTGTATCATTTATGATTCTTATCCTTGCATCTTGGAGAGATACCTTTCTCAATATTTGTGATTTAGCTCCAAGAAGTTCCTTTTGCTATTTCCTTAAGATTTTAATTTTTTGCCAAACTGGTTTGGCTCAGTGGATAGAGCATCGGCCTGCGGACTGAAAAGTCCCAGGTTCGATTCCGGTCAAGGGCATGTACCTTGGTTGCGGGCACATCCCCAGTAGGAGGTGTGCAGGAGGCAGCTGGTCGATGTTTCTCTCTCATAGATGTTTCTAACTCTCTATCCCTCTCCCTTCCTCTCTGTAAAAAATCAATAAAACATATTTTTTAAAAAAAGATATTAATTTTTTAAAAACAACAACTTGTTAATCTTCACCTTGAATTACCAGTAAGGAGTGCTGTGAGAATTAAACCTGTTTCCCAGATCAGATTGGCAGGGCTGCATGAACCTGACAATTTCCATGAACTTGGGGAATGCAAGTTGAAACTACCTCCCTGGAGGACACTCTGGCAATATGTATAACAATGAAGTGTGCTTCCCTTTGAATGTACGTAGAAATCTGTCCAAAATTGATGTGCAAAGACATTTACTGATCCATTGTCTGAATAGGAAAGACAGAAAGAAAGCTAAATATCATCATCACAATATTGATTAAAAATATGTATGATGCAATCACAAAATGTAATAGCATGCAGCCATTAAAAATGAAGAAAATATTTAGAGTATGTTCACCAGCACATTGAGTGAATAAAAATAATTTAGTAAGAAAACAAAAATTGGAAGAATTTTGTTAACAAGACCTGGGTGATTTTTACTTCCTTTACATTTTATATTTAATGATATTACAAAAATTCAACAAAATCCAAACAGTAGAAAATAAACATATGTGGATACAAATTTACTATGGAAGTTACTGCAACAGATATCATAATAAAAAGGAAGTTTGGCACATACAAAAAAACAGCTGTGGACCAACTTATTAATAAATGTGACTAAGAGGAACAAACATGAGCATATCTACTTCATTAGCTTATACTGGAACACAAGTATGGTTTAATATTAGGAGAGCTTTGAAAGCTCTACGCCTATGCTCTACCCCTATGATCACTGCAGCATTATTTACAATAGCCAAGATACGGAAGTAACTAAGTGCCCATTAACAGATGACTGGATAAAGATGATGTGGTGCATATGTACAATGGAATCTTACTGGGCCACAAATAAGAAGGAAATCTTACCATTTGCAACAACATGGGTGGGTCTACAACAGTGGTTCTCAACCTTGGGTGTGCATTAGAATCACCTGGGAATCTTTTAAAATCCTGATTTCTGGGCCTCATCCCCAGAAATTCTGTTTCTTTGTTATGGGGTGGGGCCACAACATTAGTAACAAAGAAACAGAATTTCCGGAGGATGAGGCCTAGAAATCAGGATTTTAAACAGGTTCCTAGGTGATTCTAATGTGCAGCCAAGGTTGAGAACCACTGATCTAGTCTAGAAGGTATTATGCTAAGTGAAGTAAGTCAGGCAGTGAGAGACAATTACCATAGAGCTTTATGTATATGTGGAATCAAAAAACAAAACAAAACAAAAACAGACTCATAATAAAAGAGAGAAAAGGGATGGTGACCAGAAGGGAGGTGTGGGAGGTGGGTGAAAAGGGGAAGGGAAATATAGTCAATGATAATGTGATAAGTTTGTATGATGACAGATGGTTATATGAATTGGTGAGGTGATAAAATTGTCGATTCACTATATCATACGCCAGAAACAATATAACCATATAAGATTGTATATCAACTATACTTAAATTAAAAATAAATAAATAAGTTTCTCAGATGCTGTAGGTTTGTTAAGAAATTAAACCTAGGAATGAATAGTCTAAAATAAAAACCGTATCTTTATAAAAGTTAATAAAAAGTGCTAGGCACTGAAAAAGCATCTGATCAAAAATGCAACAGCCAAATCTGATTATTAAAGTACTATTTTCAAATACAAACAGAAAGATAGTTGCTAAATGTCTTTCACTTAAAATCCTCTAAAAGTCCTCATTGCACTTGGAATAAATTTTACAGCCTGAACAGGACTCTGCAGGCTGGGGGACCCCATTGGCCCGCACAACTTCCTGTCCCACACTCTCCTCTTTACTCCAGCCACCCTGGCCCCTATGTCATTCCTTCACCCCAGTGGGCTCTTTCCCACCTCAGGCCTTTGCTCACACACCTCTCTGTCTGCAAGGCTCTTTGCTCAGGACTTCATAGGACTGACCTTTTTTCTCCTTTACATCTCACCCAAAAGAGACATCAACATGTGGAAAGTGTTCTCTATATCATGGAATTAAATAGAGTTTATGCATATTCTCTCATTTTTTTTATTTTTAAAATTTTGATTCCACCTTCATTCAATTTTCAGAAGGAAAAGACACAGTAAAATATATTAATTGTAAATACATTAAAATGTCTTGGGTAAGATCTGAAATATTGATCTAAAGTTTTCCCCTCAATAATTGAGCAGCTGCCCCAGTGCTATTTGTTGCCAAAGGGCCCCCACAATAATCCCCTGAGTCCCAAGTGTGCTGCGCCCCGTTCCTGATGTCGCTGCCCAGCTCCCAGGACCTGCTCACTCCAGCACCAGGGCCGCACTGCTTGAGAGTCCTTCCTAATTGACAGAGCCAGTCCCCTTCCTATATTCTTTTCAACTGTTTCCTGATTTGTTTGCAAATTTATTTTTAGATAAAATTTAGAACAGTGTTTGTTTCCCCAAAATCCTATTATAATTTTTACTTTAAACTAGAGGCCCAGTGCACTATTGAAATTGCACTAGGAGGCACCCGGAGGGCTGCCACAGGAGTTGGACCTGACCCACGCTGCAGGCAGAGGGACCTGCACCTGACTTCCGCCCCAGGCACCCCCTGCCACCCTGCCTGTGTCCGCTCCAGGGCTGCCCTAGCCAGGCACAGCAACTCAACCCATCCCAGGCCTCCCTCTGCCCCCTTCCTGTGTCCACTCTCGCTCAGGCAGGCCCCCCTGTGTGTGTCTCCATCTCTGCCCCTGGCCTCACCTGCACAGGCAACCTCCTCCTGTCTGGTTGTGGTCCTTTAAAGCAGTGGTTCTAAACCTTCCGAATGCCACAACCCTTTAATACATTTCCTCATGTTGTGCTGACCCCCAACCAAAAAATTATTTTCGTTGCTACTTCGTAACTATAATTTTGTTACTGTTATGAATCATAATGTAAATATCTGATATGCAGGATGTATTTTCATTGTTACAAATTGAACAAAATTAAAGCATAGTCATTAATCACAAAAACAATATGTAGTTCTATATGTGTTTTCCAATGGTCTTAAGCAACCCCTGTGAAAGGGTTGTTCAACCCACAAAGGGGTCACAACCCATAGGTTGAGAACCACTGCGTTAAAGCTTCCTGGCCTAATTTGCATATTACATATATATGTAAATTTTAGATTAATTCAGGAGAGTATGTGCCTTTGTAATATTTTATCTTTCTATCCAGAAATGAGTAAGTCCATGCATTTATGATTAAATGGAGAAATAGACCGTTGGAAGGCCCTGGGCAATTCCTGTTAACATCTTACTGCTTTAGATTATTTTGTGGATGTTACACATGGTATTTCCACCTGATGATTGTTTACATACACATCAACACTAATGAAAGAGAAAAATGGCAATTGGCGTACGACCGCTACCCTTTTCATTGGCTAATCAGCGAGATATGCAAATTAACTGTCAGCCAAGATGGCGGCCCGCAGCCAGGCAGCTTGAAACTAACATGAGGCTTGCTTGCCTCCGTGACAGAGGAAACCAACGTTCCCCGCCTGCGCCTGGGGCTGCAGGCCTCTGAGCCTGCAGTTTCAAACATTGTAACAAATACCGCTGGACTTCAGCCAGCAGGATCGCAACATTGTATGCAAAGGCCAGAAACCTAGAGCCAAGCCTCAAGCTAAAGCTGGCCCAGAATAAAAAAAAAAAAAAAGGAAAAAAGGAGCGGTTGGGAGCTTCAGTCACCCCCAGCCTGAAAACAGCCCTCATCCCCTCACCCAGGCTGGCCAGGCACCCCAGTGGGGACCCCCACCCTGATCCAGGACACCCTTCAGGGCCAACCAGTTGGCCCCCACCTGTGCACCAGGCCTCTACCCTATATAGTAAAAGGGTAATATGCCTCCCAGCACCGGGATCAGTGGAGCCACGAGGCCTCCCGGCACCGGAATCAGCGTGAGAGGGGGCAGCGCCCAAACCCCCTGATCGCCCTGCGGCTCTGTGTGTGACAGGGTGCGGCACCCCAACCCCCCCCCCCCCCCCACGGGCCCTGCTCTGTGTGTGACGGGGTAGAGCCATAACCTCCCCATCGGCCCTGCCCTGAGTATGACAGTGGCGGCGCCCCAACCCCCTGATTGGCCCTGCTCTGTGGGTGATAGAGGGCGGTGCCCCAACTCCCCTATCGGCCCTACTCTCTGAGTGACAGGGGGGAGCTCCCCAACCCCCTGATGGGCCCTGCTGTGTGAGTGACAGGGGGCAGCGCCCCAAACCCCTGATTGGCCCTGCTCTGTGAGTGACAGGGGGCAACGCCCCAACCCCCTGATTGGCCCTGCTCTGTGCGTGACAGGGGGTGGCACCGCAACCTCCCCATCGACCCTGCCTTGAGTGTGACAGGGGGTGGTGCCCCAACCCCCCAATCGGCCCTACCCTGAGCGTGACTGAGGGTGGCATCGCAACCTCCCAATCCGCCCTGCTCTGTGCATGACATGGGGTGGCGCCCCAATGCCCCAATTGGCCCTGCTCTGAGCCCAACCAGGGGCTGCACCTAGAGATTGGGCCTGCCCTCTGCCACCCGGGAGCAGGCCTAAGCCAGCAGGTCATTATCTCCCGAGGGGTCCCAGACTGCTAGAGGGCACAGGCCAGGCTGAGGGACCCCCCTACCCCCCGAGTGCACAAATTTTTGTGCACCGGGCCTCTAGTCTTACCTAATAATAGACAAACATTCAAATTGGCCATACCTTTCCTATGCCCACCAGCCAATTGGATGATTATGCAAATTAACCAAACAAAGATGGCGGTTAATTTGCATACATAGGCGCCCAGTGGCAATTGGAGCCTGCAATCAGAGCTGAGGGGTCTCCTGCCCAGGCCTAATGCCTTGAGGAGTTAGACCTGGGCAGGTGTGGAGCCGGCAATGGCGGGGTGCAGGGGAGGAGTCGGTGATTGGTGATCACTGGGAGCTGGGACTCCCCTGCCCAGACCTAATGCCTCTGCCACAGGTGTTAGTCCTGGGCAGGGGTGGAGCCAGCGATGGTGGGGAGCAGGGGCGGAACCGGCCATGGCGAGGAGATGGAGGTCCCCTGCCCAGGCCTAATGACTTGGCCACAGGCATTAGGCCTGTGCAGGGGCGGAGCCAGCAATTGGTGTAACTACAGAGGAAACACCTTTTCTGACTGCTCATTGGCTAAGTTCCCTGTATGCCACTGGTAATATTCTTAGTAACTTGCATAATAAGAATCCAATAAGGTGATCTAAGGTATTTTTACCACACTCCTGGAGAAAAAAAGAAAGGTCTGCTACTGGAGGGCTAAGCAATGTCGTATCCTGCCCTAGCTGGATTTGCTCAGTGGATAATGCCTTGGCCTGCCCACCACAGGGTCTGGGTTCAATTCTGACCAAGGGCATGTACCTAGGTTGCATGCTCCTCCCTGGCCTGGGCCCAGGTCAGGGCTCATACAGGAGGCAACCAATAAATGTGTTCCTCTCACTTTGATGTTCCTCTCTGTCTTTGCCTTTCTCTTCCACATTCTCTAAAAGTCAATGGAAACATATCCTCAGGTGAGGATAAAAAAAGAAAGAAAGAAAGAAATGTCATATCCTATGAAAGACACACCTTGAAAATGCCTAAAGAAAGTTGTCTTTTTTTCATGGACTCAACTGGAGTCCG
Organism: Myotis daubentonii; assembly: GCF_963259705.1. NCBI lineage: Eukaryota > Metazoa > Chordata > Mammalia > Chiroptera > Vespertilionidae > Myotis > Myotis daubentonii. The sequence goes on from NC_081855.1 coordinate 6,484,731, forward strand.
TGTTGATGAAAACACCCTGGTGGCTGTGGTGACTGGCAATGGCTGCAACAGCGGGGTTATGGGGCTGGTGCCTTCCCCTGATGAGCCCGGTCGCCTCCCACAAAGGGAGGCCAGACTGTGGTTTAGGCCCGCTGCCCAAGGGGAACAGGGAGCAGGCCTAAGCCATCAGTAGGACTTCCCTGAGAGCTCCCAGTATGTGATAGGGGGCAGGCTGGGCTGAGGGACCCCCCCCTCCAGTGCAAAAATTTTCGTGCACCGGGCCTCTAGTGTATTTATAATAGTAATGGGTAATACATATTAAGTGCCTACCATATGACCACTCTTTACGTTAAGCACTTTATTATTCCATTTTATCCTTGCAACTCATTTTTCACAGGAAAAAAACAAGACGTAAAGAGCTCAGCTAACGTGCCTGAGGTTTTAATGCAATTGACAGTGTCATTCTTATCACTAAAATTTTCTTTGTCAATCCTCACCCCAGGATAAGGTTCCCTGGCCCAGACAAGGGCCAAGGATCTAGCCTGCAACTGAGGTATGTACCTTGACTGGAATCAAACCCAAGAACTTTCAGTCCACTGGTTCCCAGCTCTGTCTCGTTCTCTCACTCACAGGCTGCTCTAATTTAATTGAAAACATCCAGAATTTTCTTCTGGTCACTAGTATAAATAATATCATTAAATTAACTGAAGTCACATGTCCACATACAACCATCATCACTGTGGTCTGGCCAGCTAGATGTGCTGAGACCGTCACTCTGGGGCCCTGAATAACACTCCCCAGAAACAGCTGGATGTGGAAATTGGCAGCTGTTAGAAAGGGGAAAATGGAAGTCATGTCCACCACAGGCCATTGTCAAATAAGTATTTGACTTCTGGTTTCCACTGTGATATATAAGACCTTGGAAGTCCTTACTTCCATCCTTACAAGAAAAAAAAAGATGAATGATCTGAACTACAGGAGCTCTTGTTAAACCCATCTGAAATTAACTATGACTACGAAATTAACCTTTGCTGCTGCAAACCATGGAGATTTAGGGCTCTGTTAGAACAATACAACCTTGCCAGTTTTCCAGATAAGACAGAAAACATGTTTTTTACTCAAAGTGAGAGACAAGATCAAAGAGCATGAGAAGAGAAGACAGATTCGACCACATCAAAATGCAATGCGCCTATTTGGCAAAACACACATCAAATGGAGACAAGTGGCAAGCTAGAGAAACCATTTGCAAGTTACATGGCAAAAAGCTGATATCCATGACAATTCAGATTTGCTAACAATCCAATGGAAAAGAGGGCAAAAGGTCTCAAACTGAAATTCCATAAGAAGGGATAGGCCAAAAGCATGCGAAAGATACCCAACTGCAGTTTAAACCAGAATGAAAAATTCAAATGAAAATATTGCTCTTTCTCGCTCTGGACAGGGTGCCTCATCAGTTGGTTGCAGAGTCATCCCATACACCAAAAGGATGCAGGTTTGATTCCTGGTGAGGACACATACCTCGGATGTGGGTTCTGAAAATGTTGTGGAACGGGAGAGTGTTTGTGATGTTATGGAAAAGTTGCGAAAAATAGTGAATATATTCCATGTTGGAATTTACAATTTGAAGGATCATAGAGTTAAAATTTATATAATTTAAACTTATTTTTAATATAATATTACTAAGTTTTATTTAAAACACATTTTATTTTACTCGATAGTGTAAGAAAAATACCCTAACCTTCTAAGTATGTGCAAGATAAACACAAAAAGTTTTTTAATAGCTATTATTGGGGAGGGGAAGTCCTCTCTGCTGAGGCAGCTGATACAGGCTGCCTCCAGGACCTGGGACCACAGGCCTCCCAGGAGCTGAGGCAAGTGGCTCACAAGCTGCAGGTGGGTCCACATCTGGAAGTTCAGTGACAGCTGTGCCTGGAGCCTGCTCTGGCTCAGGAGAGGGCACCAGAGTTGGCATTTCTACCTTAGGTGTTCCTTCATCTTGTTCTAGAGCTGCTTCTGTAGATCCAGGAAGAGAACATGTTACCACCACGACTGCCTTTCGTGTGCCTTCCAAGGAAGGGAACCTCCCAACTCCATCACTGAAGTCTCAGTTCATGTCCCCACCCCAGGACGTCCTCCAGACTGCAGGCCATGGGGCACTGACCTGAGCGGCTCTGCACTCCTGCCTAAGCCCAGCCTCTGGGAGCTCTTCTCTGAGTGGCCCAGCCATTTGCACTCCCCCTCACACACACCACCCACTCCTCGTCCTCCTGTGTCTCCGCCTCAGTGGGCTCAGGTGCTCCAGGTGTGAGTGAAGATACTTGGCCTAGGTTGGCAGGTCTGGGACTTGAAAGGTGAGCTCTATGGAGGCCAAAAGCATGATCAGGCTGGGAAATTCTGGCGGCTAATAAAAATCTTGAGGGTACTGGTCCAGTCAGATGCCCAAGATGCAGGAGATGACCCTGAGGAGAGAGAGAGACAGACAGCAGGGTCTGAGGCCTGGCCTTTTTTCCACATGGCCCTCCCAGAGCACCACTCAGAGAGCCTGGGGTCCTGTGCCTGCTGCTCCTGCCCATCCAGGAGCCAGACCTATTCCCTTGTCAACATTCAACCTGGCAGTCCTGGCAGAGATGTGCCTGGTCACCCAGGAGGGGCTGGCAGAAAGCCCTCCGAACTGACAACTCTGCATCAATGAGGGAACCGCCTGTCCTCTTCTTCAGGGGAACCTGACATGCTCTCTCAGTGTCCCTGTTCCCTCCTACTACCCTGCCGCCAAAATGTCAACTCCATGAGGACAGGGAGGGCTGGTGTCTATTAAGTTCCTGTCACTCATTGGCACACAGTAGTAGGTGCTCCAGGAATAGCTGACCAAGAGTGAACGAAGAAAATCCGTCTGCACCTCTGGTGTCCAGAGACCTCCTAACACCTCAGACTTTGGCTCCAGCTCCTGCGTGTTGTCTAATTCACTAGCTGCCCTGTGGGGTTCTTCTCCTCTAACTGACAGGTAACTCCCATGGGTAGAGAGCAACAGCCAAGCTGCCACTGAGGAGGTTCTACCAGATTAGTGAGCACGGTCCCTGGGTAGGGGTGCAGACTGGGCTGGGATTAGAAGCAGAAGGGTGTGAATTTTCTGAGGGGCTCACTCTGTCCACTGACGTCCCCACTCGCCCCCTCCACCCATATCTACATGCACAGCTCCCTGAGTCCTGCTCTTTTTCCTAGGAGAAGCCCTCAGACTGCTGCCCTCTTGCAGAAATCCCACCATGCGTGGGAAACAGGGTTCTGCCAGCCCCTAGAATTCAGGTCCCATACTCCCTTCATGGCTCTGATCCAAAGCCAAATCACGTTTTCTGCTGGAACAGAGGTCCACTGTCCTCTTCACAACATGGGAAGATGCAGCCATAGGTAGAGGAGGCCAGGAGGACGTCACATCGGCTGTCCTATGGACACTAAGAGCCTGTGCAGCCTAGTGTGACTGAATCATTCTCGACTAGAAGGAAGCACTGGAGTGCAGGCTTGGGGTCTGCTCTGTGCACTGGATCATCGTCAGTGCCTAGAGACGTGTCTGTACCTGGCAGGGCTTCTCGTATATTTGCTGAATGAATGAACCCAAACCATCCCCATCTCAGACAGCTGGATGAGTCTGAACTCCATCACTCAACCCTGGGGTTTCTGATCTGGCTTCACCTAGGACCGGGACTCATAATGGAATCTCCAATCTCTTTATCTAATGAGAAAAGTGCTTAGCCCTGAGCCCTGAGGAGAATCACAAATTTGGCAGAGACTTTGTCAACAGAATGAAAAAAAAATGACCAATTGGCTGAAACACAGCCCCTCCAGCAGACCTCTCCACTGTCCAGGCACCCAGAGGCACCCCACTGAGACCCTACAATAACCCTATTGGGACTCACTTTCTGGGGAACAATCACTTAGAGACATGCAGTGACCTGAAGATTCACAGCAAACAAGTGGCCAAATGACCACTGTGCTGTGCAGGGGCAGGAGCTCACCTGATACATGGTTGATCCAACTCCTGTTGTAGCAAATGCTCTATTTCAACAAAGAAAGGTGGGGACCAAAGTGGGGTCCCTGCCCAGGAAGGTGGGCATCAGGTATTTGCCCAGTTTGTCCAGTCAGTGTGCCCAGGTGGTCAGTACCACATTGGTCCTTGGTTTTTCTCTTCTGTTCTGCCTCATGAGGATGGAGTTTATTGGACAGCATGAGAGGGTAGTGCTGAGGCCACTGGGATGGTTGGCAGTGGGGCCCAAGGCTGGCTGACCAGCCTCTGTTTTCAGTCAGGTGCCCCCATGGGAGGCCAGCGCTGAGTCAGGCAGAAAGTGAAGCTGACTCCCCGGGGAAGCGGAGTCCAGGCTTCCAGGAGGGGCAGGTGTTGACACTGAGAAGCTTTCTCAATGGCAGTTTTTGGGTCCTGAAGACCATCACCTTCAATGATTGCCCAGCTCAACACTGTTGACCTCCCACTTGCCAGAGCATTCTGGGTAATAAGCAGAGCAGTTGGGGGCTCCCTGTGGGCACCACCTAGTTAGTTTCCAGGTTATGAGCTTATTCACACTGAAAGGGTTACACTTTGTGTCTCAAGAGTGTGTCTCGGTGCTAAACCGAAATGTGAACAGAAAAGCAGCTCATCCTGCCCGGGCTTGGCCAGGGCAGAGGGAAGGGTAGGGGACGGGCAGGATCAAAGGTGGGGTTGGAGCTTCCGACTATGCAGGTGGGAAGTGCTGGATGTGGGAGCTCCACGCTGTTCCACTCCACAGCGTCAACAAGGACCCACAGTTGTCCTGCTGGTGCTTGGCCCTGCTGAACAGGCGGCTGATGCCCTCCAGGCACTGGCTCTGGTTCTCCAGTTCCTTGTCCTTGGTTTTCTTGGGAAAACACATCACCTTCTTGTTGTTCTCCTTGTCCATGACCTGGAGGGCATGGCTGCAGCCTCACCACTGCTGGGCAGCCTGCTCACCTGGAGAAACTGGAGGGGAACTTGAGGGTGTTGTTAGGGGTAGCCTGGGCTTTGTTCTCAGAGTCTCCTTTTCTGTCTGTGGGCAGGGCTGCCATCCAGGAATCCACCCGCAGCCTCATCAGCTCAGCTCCAACACCCTGGCTCAGGGAAGACTCATCTCCTCTCACTGACGGGGAGGAGAGAAGGATGTGTGATGCCTCCCTGTTTGCCACAGGCCCGTATGGAGGGTAGACGACAGCACTCTAGAGCCCAAGCGGGCCGCATAACCTGAGTGTCCTGAGCCGACCCAGAATGGTCTCACAATACCAAGCTCCACAACCCCCACGAAGGGAATGATGTTCAAGGACTCCTCATTGGGGCTCTTCTGTTTGTAGGTGAGTGTGGCCTCCACGATGGGCAGTTGGTGGACAAATTGGCTCCTGTGATGCACTGTGTGGTTCTCAACACCATGGGCAGCATGTCCTGTACAGCCCTCTGGGCCTCCTTGTAGAACAGGTCCCGCCTGGGCAGGTTCTGGATGAAGCTGTTGTAGCGGTAATGCACGGAGCCCAGGTACCTGGCCACAAGGTAGGAACGCAACTGGATGACCAGGAAGTGCATGTAGCCCAGCCAGGTGGTGAGGGGCATAGGTTGTCAGACAGCAGCTCCAGGAAGACCCATAACACGGTGCTTAAGTACTGCTGTGCCCCTGACACCACGATCTTCACAGGCTGGGGGGCTGGGAATTATAGAGCCGGCATCTTTGTTTCCACGAGATGATGGTGCTGAAGGCTGCCTGGGCCTCAGCCTTGGAGAAGGTGCACACCCCGGGCAGCATGTGTTGCTGCTGGACTCAGACGGGAACTGCCCCTGCCAGTCAGGGGCGTTGAGGAGGAGGATGTTGTGGGGCAGCTGGCTGTCAGAGATGAGGAAGTGTTTCAGCTGGTCATATACCGTCTCCCTGGGGATCTGCAGCTGGCTCAGGGGTTGGGGCAGTGCTTGTTGTCCAGGCTGTTGGCCCGCTTGTTTCTGGCTCTGCCACCTGATGCTCCTTCAGGGATGTGCTCCAGGCCCAGCGGCCAACGTGCTCCCCCTGGGATCTGGTGGAAGCGATAAGGAGAGACTCGGTCTTGCTGATGCGCCCACTGGTGGCTTTGGGCTTATCTTCTCTGTCACATGGGTTGGACCTGGAGGCTCCTCCTGGTGCTGGCACTGTGGATTCTCTAGCACTCCATCTGAGAGCTGGGCACTGTGGATGCTCTAGCTGGGCTGGGACAGGCCTTCCAAGTATGGCCTAAGCCAGGGCTTCAGGGTCCTGAGGACACTCTCATGGGCCACTGTCACGGTTTGGTTCTCTAGTGAGTCATACAGCAGATCTAGGTCCTCCTCCACCTCAGGCACATGCTCCGAAGACTCCTGCTCTGAATCCAGGACCTCCTCCCACTCTTGCACCCTGAGCAGCTACGCCCCAACTTTCTTGTTGTCATCTTCTTGCCTGGTCATGAGTGGCGATCTTACTACACTTTGGCGCTGCTTTTTGGGCTCCTCAAAGTGGAAGTCCTCCGCCTCTTGGTCCTGCCCATGCCCGGGATGATAGCTGCCCTGCTGATCTGAGAATATTTCATACTCCACCTCTGAGTAATGAACCAGGGATTTGGACTTGGACTTGGGGCCAGCCTTCTGGGTGCTGTCCTTGGGGTCTATGGGCTGGCTGGACAGGGAGGAGATGCTGACCTCAGCCATGTGGGCAGATTCCTCCATGTTGGTGCTATGGAGTCTCAGCATCTGGCCACCCTCGAGGGGTCGCTACATCACCTCTTCCATGTCGATGGTGCCCGTGGCGAGTGTCCGGTAACCCAGAATGGTCTGGTTGTTAAGGCGCTGCTTCTGCTGCAGCAGGATCTGTTAAGTTGTTGCCTTTTTTCTTGAGAGAGTGAGGGTACTGTAGGGAGATGGTCAGCACCAGGTCGGTCTTCACCTGACCACTAGGGGGCAGCAGAATCTCCTCAGACCTCAAGTGATTTTAGGGGCCCTGCATTTTTATAGTGATCACCACAGCCCTGAGCTCCTTCTCCAGCTTCTTGTAGATGAGCAGCATGGTTAAGGTGAGGCTACACAGCTTGGGTACGCAGGTGGGGCTGGAGCATTCCACTTCCCAGGTGGAAAACAAGTTCATGGGCACCTGTGTGTTGAGTGTGGTGGGCATGCTTTCCTGGCCCGCGGGCACCGAAATGGTGGTCTGATTTCTATCCTGTGTTGGGAGAGGGTTACATGCCATCAGAGGCAGCTCATAAACTGCCAGGTGGGTTGGGCACTCCAGCTCAGACTGAACCCCAAGCACTCAGTGATTGGTGGCAAGAGATGGGACAGGTGTGATTCCAGGGACCACATGCTAACCTGGCGGCGTGGCAAACTCAGAGACCTAATGTAAATGAAAAGGTTTGTCTGAACTTATAGTGTTGTTTGTTTGTTTGTTTTTTGTTGTTTTTTTTTTTTTTAAATAAAAGCAGCTTATGGTGGGTACTGGTGTCCTAGGCTGTCATCTTCCCTGAAAAAGTCAATCTTTATCTTAACTGAGCCTGCTTATTTTTTATAATAAATCTTTATTGTTCAGATTATTACAGTTGTTCCTCTTTTTTCCCCCCATAACTCCCCTCCACCCGGTTCCCACTCCACCCTCTGCCCTTACCCCATGTCCCCCTCCACTGCCCTCATCCATAGATGTACAATTTTTGTCCATTCTCTTCCCGCATCCCCCACACCCCTTACCCCCTCAGAATAGTCAGTCCATTCCCTCTCTATGCCCCTGATTCTATTATATTCACCAGTTTATTCTGTTCATCAGAGTATTTGTTCACTTGATTTTTAGATTCACTTTTTGATGTGTATTTGTTGTCCATAATTTGTATGGTTACCTTCTTCTTCTTCTTCTTCTTCTTCTTCTTCTTCTTCTTCTTCTTCTTCTTCTTCTTCTTCTTCTTCTTCTTCTTCTTCTTCTTCTTCTTCTTCTTCCTTCTTCTTCCTTCTTCTTCCTCTTCTTCTTCTTCTTCTTCTTCTTCTTCTTCTTCTTCTTCTTCTTCTTCTTCTTCTTCTTCTTCTTCTTCTTCTTCTTCTTCTTCTTCTTCTTCTTCTTCTTCTTCTGAAAGGATACCTTTCAGCACTTCATATAATACTGGTTTGGTGGTGATGAACTTCTTTAACTTTTTCTTATCTGTGAAGCTCTTTATCTGACCTTCAATTTTGAATGCTAGCTTTGATGGGTAAAATAATCTTGGTTGTAGGTTCTTGCTATCCATCACTTTGAATATTTTTTGCCACTCCCTTCTGGCCTGCAAAGTTTCTGTTGAGGAATCAGCTGAGAGTTGTATGGGTACTCCCTTGTAGGTAACTGACTTTTTTTCTCTTGTTGCTTTATGATTCTCTCTTTGTCTTTTGCTCTTGGCATTTTAATGATGATGTGTCTTGGTGTGGTCCTCTTTGGATTCCTTTTGTTTGGGGTTCTCTGTGCTTCCTGGACTTGTAAGTCTATTTCTTTCACCAGGTAGGGGAAGTTTTCTGTCATTATTTCTTCAAATAGATTTTCAATATCTTGCTCTCTCTCTTCTTGTGGCACCCCTGTAATTCGTATGTTGGTATGCTTGAAGTTGTCCTAGAGGCTCCTTACACTATCTTCATATTTTTGCATTCTTTTTTCTTTTTGCTTTTCCGGTTGGGTGTTTTTTGCTTCTTCATATTTCAAATCTGTGACTTAATTCTTGCTATCCCCTAGTCTGCTGTTAGAACTCCGTATAATGTTCTTTATTTCAGTCAGTGTATGTTTAATTTCTAGGTGGCCCTTTTTCATAACCTCGAGGGTCTCACTAGATTTCTTGAGGATCTCACTAAGTTTATCGGTGGTCTCACTAGACTTATTGAGGGTCTTACTAAATTTATTGGAAGTTTCTAGAAAATTCTTGAAAAACCGTATACATTGGGTTTTGAGCTCTATATCCAGTAATTTGCTTTCCTCCATTTCTGTCATTTGTGACCTGTTTCTTTGTCTCCGCATTTTTATGCTCTCCTGTGTTGATAGAGTGTTCTTTCTGTGCTAGCTGTCCTATAGGGCCCAGTGGCTCAGCCTCCCCAATTACCGGAGGTGGACACTCTTGGTGCATCCCTTTGTGGGCTTTGTACACAGTCTTGTTGGAGTTAAGCCTTGGTTGTTGTAGGTATCACTGGGAGGAATTGACCTCTAGGCCAATTGGCTGTGAGAATCAGCTGTGTCTGCAGTGGGAGAACTTCTGTGTTGAAGACACACTTATAGGGCAAGACTTGCTTCAGTGGGGCTTTGGTGCTCACTGAGTCTGTACCCTGAGTGTGTCCCTTATGGATCTGAGGAGTTGTAATCTGGATGGTCCCACTCTGACCACTGGGTACAATGGCTCTTGGATCTCTAAGGAGGTGCTAATTTAGCCTCTGCCTGAGGCTGTCCAGCAGGAGACCAGCTGTGAAGCAATGCAAGCCACTGGGGGCCTTGGGCCTTCTTTTGGATATTCTGGCTTTCTTTGACCCAGCTGCAGTTTTTTAGGAAATTTTAGATTGCAAAGGGCCAGGCCTTTCATATGCAAAAGGCTCTGTGCACAGCTTGGGTGGGGCGGGGTATCAGGATCAACAGGGCAGAGCAAGCAGCTTTGGCTTCTCCTCAGTCCTGCCCTAAGAGGCCCCGCTTCTCAGTGTCCCAGTAATCACTGCAAGCACCTCTGATAGAAAGCCGCCCTCGAGTTCCGACTGATGCCAGACAGTACAGTGTCTCCTGTGTGAGTCTGGGTCCCCAGAGACTCACCTGGAACTGGAGTCAGGGCTGTAGGGAGATTGTGCCTCCCTCCCGATTGAAAAAGACAACCGAGTACTCAGTTGGCAGCCCTTTCCATGTGCACCTCTGTACCTCTGCACTTTACTTCCGCACCTCCTCTGAGTCTCAGTGTGCTTTTCTCTTTCCTTCTAGTTGTAGAATTTCCACTCAGCAGTCTTCCTGTGGTTCTGGATGATGTTCTTTCTGTCTTTTAGTTGTATTTTTGAAGTGGTTGTGCGAGGCAGCAATTTCCAGTGTTTACCTATTCCGCCATCTTGATTTTTTCCCTGTCTATTTATTTTTACATCTATAACAACATATTTTTGTAATGCCAAAGTAATTTTCCTTTTTATTTAGACACTCGGAGCACAGGCACTGCTCTGCTCTCTGCAGAGACCACACATCCCCTCATTGTTATTGAGTTCATTGTTGACTGTTTACTGACCTATACACACCTAAGTGAAAGAAGTGCATGTCTATCATTTTACCTTTTTTCCAGGCCCAGAGATTTCCCTGCTGTGCTTCCTCCTGCTTCCCTCATCTATCAACAATGAATTTCATGAAACCACACAAGCCTCCACTTTTGATTGTAATGTTTAAAATGAGGTGCAAAGCTCCATTCTCCGGAGCATAATTATCTCATTCCCTTGAGATTTTGCTTCACTGCAATTGTCTACATTTTGGCTCAATAAACTCAGAAAAATTCTGCACAGGTTTCCATGTTTTCTAGATGGACAAGAGAAAAGGTTCTCGTCAGGCAGGGTAGACTTGGGGGTGAGTTATCATGTGACACATTGGTATCTTAGTCATTTCGTAGTAGAGAATGGACAACAGCTCCCTGTGTTACCAAGGTCACCCTGGGATTTCTGACAGAAAATCCCATTCTAAGATGGGAACACATAGGCTTTTCCTGGGGTGGGAGAGTCTGGATATGAGGACAAGTGGGTTGTTCAGGGCAGCGCCATTGACATGACAATAGGAGGGGGTCACATCCAGGTCCCACAGCAGTGAACAGCTGGATCGCCAGCCCTGATAACAGGTCCCCCCTTGGTAAGTAGTGCAGCGCAGGTTGGCCCCAGCTCCTGACCTGGAGGGACCATAGGGATGGGGTCCTCTGGGAAGCAAATGGCAAAGCAACAGACTTGGTATCTTCAGCCCCACGTCCTTTTGGGAAAAGCATCCCTATTAATCATGATGATGTGTAAGAGTGGGAGAAGGTTTATAATGATTGTCAGGCCAACATGGACACTGGGAGATGGGCATTAAAACAGGAAAGTCTGTAAAAAAAAATACAAAAATACACTTGACTGAGTGTGACGTGAAATGGAGCAAGGTCTCGCTTCTGATATTCCTAAAACTTTGTGGGCAGTGACTTTGCATCTCATCTGAAGGGGGCTGGACAGTGAGAGTGGGTTGTGGGGAGGATACAGGCCCAAGATTCCTTTGGAAATTGGACTCTAGGAGGGACCTAGGAGAGTGGCAGGGCAGTTACTGGAACCCAGGGCTACCTTTGACTACATGGGATCCTGGAGTCTGGGTCACCTCAGCACCTGCACTCACCCTGCAGGAGTACAGCACGCTGGAAGATGTATGGGGCACCTATGCCTCCTGCAGAGGCATGGAGATGAGGACCCCATCTTTCAGGTCCTCTAAGTTCTCCTGTGAGGAGCTCTGTAAAGACAGTTCCCAGTCACAAGGAGGAAAGCCTCAGAGCCCTGTTTTGCTGGTTCTCTACCCCTGTAATCCTCCACTGCAGACACACACACACACATAGTGTGGTCTGCTGAGATCTCCACTGCCGAGGAAAAGGTGTGACAGCCTGAGGGTTAGGATTCCCATTGGCACCAATAAGGGACCCCTCTAGAAGCCCATCTCCAGATGCCTGCCCTGTCTTAGGGGGTAATCACAGCAGGACCTCTAGGTGATCCACTGCCCCCGAAAGCTGTCCCAGCCCCAGGGTTCTCCCTTCAGGTCCCTCTTCCCCAACACATGAAGGGGAGGGGATGTGGGCTGTGCAGGGATGGCACACAGAGGTGGCCTGGCCTGAATGGGTCTGGCCCCGGCCACCTTGTGTTACCTGAGGCCAAATTCTAGGAAGTGGACACATACATCAGGGATGAGGGTTGAACCAATGTCTGCACCGTCTGAAAAAAGCTCTCACTGCGGGGACTCCGGAAGCAAGAGCACCAATCACCGGGAACACAGCAAGAGAACATGTTGCACTGGCAGATGCCTCCTGGCAAGTGAGCTGCCTGTTGGGCTACATGTGGGTGCCTGGTTACGGGGTTTTAAGTTATATTGGATAGTGACCTCATACCTGGTATTGTCTTCCCTGAGTCCCTTCATCTCATGACAGCTATGCAAGTAGTCCTGTGGGCTGCTGTCTGCAGACACCTCTTCTGCATGAAACACCTTATCTGTACACAGTGGCACCAGCACAGCCCTCTGCCCAGCCCCCTAGAAGCTCTGGGTGCAGCCAGGGTCCCAGACTTGAGGAAACCTACCTGGGTGCAGACTCAATCCCTCATTCTTACCTTTTCTTGATCCTGGATCAGTCATTGTGCCTGTCAGGGCCTGTCTCTGTCCTGCCTGCACAATGGGTTATGGAGCAAGTGCTTCTTATGGCTGTTCAGGCTACTGTGGGGGAGGAGCTACAAAGTAGGAGGAGGACTATTACATGTAGGTAGTGCCTCCAACCTCTTTTTCCTTCCTGTTGTCACCTCCTCTGTGTCTGCTTTTTTTCTAATCCCTCCCAAAGTCATCACATCTAGAGTGAATGTTGTGTGTGTGAGTGTGTGTGTGTGTGTGTGTGTGTGTGTGTGTGCACATGACAGTGCTCCCTGTCTGGACCCCAGAACAAATCAGCCCCCACAAAGGGAGGAACAGGCAGAAGCTGCCCAGTATGTCAGGATTTCTAAAGTCCAGACCAACTCTGTGGGGAGGTGGCAGCCTTGACCTGGAAGGTGTGAACATTCCTGAAGTTTGCACTCTGAATGTCATGTACCCTGGCCAATCCCTGCCTGACCAAGGGCTTCAGTTTCCCAATTATCCAATGAGGGTGTGATCCACAACTTCGCAAGCGTGAGCTGAGCATAAGAGGGCCTGGCTTTCTCCACTGCGGGTGGGTTGTGGACAGAGGTGCACTTACATGATTCCAGATCTGGGCGCCTTTTCAGACAAATACTGTCTTGGCTGCCAAGTGCTCACAGTCTCCCCTGTGCCATCTCCATATCAGCACATGATTCCAGCAGCACAGCCTTTTCCAGAGCCCCTGAGCAAACCTGGGGGCACCTAAGACCCCCTCTTTGAGGACACAACTGGGTTTTTCTCAGGCTCTACATTCTGACCGTCTGTGATCCGGGGCAAGGCATGGACCTCTCAGGTCACTGGTTCCCTCCTCAGTGACTCCCCATGTTCTTCACCTTCCTCATGTGGTGTGAATGTGTTCCCTCCCTTTCAATGTGGGTGCTCGTAGTGACTCCATAGAAGACGGCAAAGGTATCCAACACGACCTCCATGATTTGTTTCTAAAAGTCAGTGCCTGGGCCAGAAAGAGTGGTTGAGCATCATCCTGTGCACTGATGGATTTGGTTCCTGGTCAGGTCACATATCTAGGTTGTGGGTTTGATTCCTAGTCGGGGTGCATACAGGAGGCAACCTATTGATGCTTCTCTCACACACTTTTGGTTCTCTCTCACTGTCTCATCAATTTTTTAGGAAAAAAATAATTTAACAATTTTTTAAAAATATATTTTATTGATTTTTTACAGAGAGGAAGGGAGAGAGATAGAGAGCTAGAAACATCGATGAGAGAGAAACATCGATCAGCTCCCTCCTGCACATCTCCTACTGGGGATATGCCTGCAACCCAAGTACATGCCCTTGGCCGGAATTGAACCTGGGACCCTTCAGTCCGCAGGCTGACGCTCTATCCACTGAGCCAAATCGGTTTCGGCTAATTTAACAATTTTAAAGCAAATCCATTTTATTTCTTTAATCTTCATTGCTGAAAGTGTTACATATGTCCCCTTTTTACCCCATTGACCACTTCTAGCCGATCCCTACCCCGCACCCCAGGCCTTCACCACCCTATTATCTATGTCCCTGAGTTATGTATATATGCATACAAGTTCTTTAGTTGAATAATTCCCAACCTGATAAGATTTTAAAAGTTGATGCTTATCCACTTGCTCACTCTGATCTGCTCTCTCTCTCTCTCTCTCTCTCTCTCTACTGAGGAATAAGCCTCTGTGCTGTGAGTTGCTATCTGGACAGACCCATGTGACCCAGCACTGAATGAGACCAACAGAGAGAGGAAGTCAGGCCTTCCATCCAAACTGAATCCTAAAGACCCCCCCTCCCCTGAGTGAGCTCAGACCCTCAGTGACAGAGATCCTGCCCCAGGTGAGACCACAGTAGTCCCAGCTGAGCCGTGCGGGATTCCTGGTCACAGATGTGTGAGCTAATAAGTGTGTGTTGGTTAAGTCTCTAATGTGGGGTAACTGTCAGCAATAGGTCACTAGCACAGTCGTCCCACACCAGGCCCTGGCCCTGCCCTCCTATCTCCCTCCTTTTTTCCTCCCAATTACCTCCAGCCCCCAGCCCCTCATTTCCCACACCCTCTGCCTCCAGTTTGGATGATGGCTGTGAAACATAGGAAAGGACACTGCAAAGTAGAGCCAAACTGAAAAGTGTAATTCGAAAGAAGAAACAGGACCGGTTGTGACCACAGTTCTGAGCTTCCAAGGTAAGGAGATGTGCCAGGGTTCATGTCCCAGCATCAAGAAGGGTTCAAGAATCTGGAAAAGGCTGTGAGCAGATGACATAGAAATCCAGAGACTGATAAAGAGTCCAGAGCCGAGTTATAATTTTGAAAGGCATTGGGGTCAGAGGACCTTCAGCTAAAGGAACTGAAGAGTACCTCCTTGTCTAGGCCCCTTGCTTTTATTAATACAATTTGTCCTAAGGCAAGGTGGAGATAATACACTTCAAAAGGTAAGGTTTCAAAGGGTACAGAGGCATTGTCAGTTTGGGTATTAGCCTAAGGCTGTTCAGGTTGTTTGGCCAGTAGGAGGCAATAACATGTAGATTAAGATGCCTTTTAGCTGTCTGGCAACCACAATCAGTTTCCTATTCAGGTTTGGGGAAATGCCTTTAGCCATTCCCAACATGTGTGACTCAACCCTGTTGAGACCCCAAGTTTCATCAACATTTGATGAACCTCTTAAAATTATGACATGCTGGAATTGGTGTACTGCAGAGACACTACAGGCAAGGCTGGCGGCTGCCCCTCCAGGCCCACTGCAAGTGCATGCAAGTGCACTGTCATCACCATGGACCTCTAAAGTAGACCTGCCCCTGATTTCCAGACCTCCTTTAATTTCACAAGCCTTCATCGGCTGCCATTGTGAAATCAGGATGAAGAGGGTAGACAAGTACTTATTCATCTTTCTGGTTTAGAAATCACATCCTAAAGAGAGCCTGTGCAATGTCCCCACGATGGGCTCACGTTCGCAGTGCTTATGGTCCTCAGGGGTCAGTGGGAGGTCTCATCAGACTCCATTCAGATTTCCTTTCTCTCTGTGTCAACCAACAGGGCAGATCTCCTTGAGAGTAGGGACCCTGGGTGTGGTCCCCAGTGAGCGCCCATTTGTCCTGCGTCAGTGTAGCTTGTGCCATGGCGGGGTGCTGTACAAGGCTGCTAGTCCATCCTCACCAGGGTGGTTCAGAGCACTGAGGAGGATTGATGTAAAAGGAGAAGCCAGGCTGTCACCACAACCTTGTTCAGCCTTGGGGCGTGAGAAAGAATGGCTGCTGGGCTCTGGTGAGACAGAAGAGCCTCAGGAAAAAGCCCAGCTGAACCAGAGCCTAGGGTCTGAGGGCAGACAGACAGAGGCTCTGACCCCAGAGGAAATTTCGAAGCGGTGCCTCTGGAGGAGATGAGTGTGGACCCCGGGCCCAGGGACATTCCCTGTTCCCTCTTCAGTGCTGTGGGCCGACAGAGGAGATGCTCAGAAAGCTGTTCAGTGCCCGTGGAGCAGGGTGGACTTTCTGTCCAGGTGCAGGTGGCAGTCAGTGTTCAGGAACTGCTCTCTGCTGGTTAAACCCTACAGCATTCTGCAACGTGGACACCAGGGGGCGCTGAAGGCCAGGCTTTGTCCATGTGCTTTTGGGAGATGAAGTCAAACACAATGTGGGTTTGCAGCCCTGACATCAAGGGTCCCTGCCCCAATGCTGGTGGGTCAATTTCCCCCAAAGTCCCATTGTCTTGGGCCTGAAGAACATCACATCCTTAGAGCAGATGGCTCCTGACTCATTCTTCCCAACCTATGACTCATAGTAACACAACGCAGCCCCAGAAGAAACAGACTTGCTCAAGTCTCTGAAGGATTGTAGAGTTAAATTTTATGGAATCTAAATTAAATTTATATTTGAGTATTTCATTACATTTTCTTGAATTAGACTGAATGTTACTGAATAGTATGAAAAATACATAAAGTTATAAACATATATGTGATGAACACAAATATTTTAAAACTTCATATAAATGAGGGGAGGGAGCCCTCTCTGTTGTGGCAGCTGACACACGCTGTGGCCCAGGATCTATGACCACAGGTTCCAAAGGAGCTGAGGGGCGTTGCTCACAAGCTGCAGGTGGGTCCACATCTGGAAGTTCAGTGACGGCTGTGCCTGGTGCCTGCTCTGGCTCTGGAGGGGGCACCAGAGTAGGCGTTGCCACTTTAGGTGTTTCTTCATCTTGCTCTGGAGTTGCTTCTGTAGATCCAGGAAGAGAACATGTTACCACCATGACTGCCTTTTGTGTGCCTTACAAGAAAGAAACTTCCCATCTCCATCACTGAAGTCCCATTTCAAGGCCCCACCCCAGGAAGCCCTCCAGACTGCAGGCCCTGGGCTATGACCTGAGTGGCTCTGTGCTCCTGCCTAAGCTCAGCCTCTGGGAGCTCTTTTCTGTGTGGGCCAGCCTGATCCCCACTCACCCACACCACCCAATCCACATGCACAGCTCTCTGACTCCCTCCCTTTTTTCTAGCAGAAGCCCTCAGACCTCTGCCCTCTGGCAGAAATCTCACAAGGCATGGGATCCAGGGTGTTGCCAGCTTCTCCAACTCACAGTCCCCATACTCCCCTTAAGGCTCTGATCCAAAGCCCATTCACTTTTTCTGCTGGTCTAGAGATCCACTTTCTGCTTCACAGTACGTGTAGATCAGCGATACTTTGAGGAAGAGGTCATATGGGGTGTACTGTGGATGCTACCTGCCTGCGCAGCCCAGTGTGACTGAAATCACACCTGCCTAGAAGGAAGCGCTGGAGTGCAGCCCTGGGGTCAGGGCCTTTGCTGAATGAATGAGCCCAAACCACCCCCATCTCAGAAGGCTGGGTGAGCCTCGGGTCCCCCTGCTCACCCCTGGGATTTCTGATCTGGCTTCACCCAGGACAGAGACCCTTAATGGAATCTCTAACGTCTTTATCAAAAGAGAAAATAGCTTAGCCTAAGTCCTGAGGAGAATCACAAATAAGGCACAAGTTTCTTTAAAAGAAGAGAAAATGGCCAATTGGAACAAGCACAGCTCCTCCAGCACAGCTCTCCAGAGTCCAGGCTCCCAGCGGGCATTTTCCTGGGAGGAACCCCCACCCGCCGCCCCAAGTCCCTACAATAACCCTATGAAGCTGGGCCTAGGCTCTCCCCATGTTCAGAGAAAAAAACACTCAGAGACATGCAGTGATCTGGAGACTCACAGCAAGCAGGTGGCTGAGTGACCACTGCGCTGTGGAGGGGCAGGGCTCACCTGGTCCATGGTTGGTCCCACACACGTTGGTGAGTCCCAAAAGTTCTGTATTAACACAGAAGGGTGGGTGCGAACCAAGGTGGGGACGCTGCCCAGGAAGCTGGGCACCAAGTATTTGACCAGTTTTTCCATTAACTGTTCCTGGGAGGTCTGCACCTTACATGTCCATTTTTATTTTTAATTTAATTTTTTTTTTTTTTTTTGCCCTGTGAAGGTCAAGCTTATTTGGAAGCCTGAGTGAGTGGTGTTGGGGACAACATGGAGGCCCAGGGGTGAGCTGACAGGCCTCCATGTTGGGCTTAGGATGCCCCCACTGGGAGGTCAGCTCTGAGTCTGGGCACAGCACAGGGTGGAGCCAGCTCCCTGGGAAGCAGAGTCCTGGCTCCAGGAAGGGCAGGTGGAGAAGGTGAGGGCAGTTCTCCCTGGGTGGGTCAGGGTCCAGAAAAACAGACTTGCTCAAAGCTTTGAGGGTTTTTAGGGTTAAATTTTATAGAATCTAAATTAAGTTTCTGTTTAGGAGTATTTCAGTATATTTTCTCTACGGTACACTGTATGCTATTAAATATCATAAAAATATAATAAAATTATAAACATATCTAACAAGAATATTAAACATTTAACACTGTGTCTAAATGGGGTTAGAAGGGTGCCCTCTCTGCTATCGCTGCTGACATGCGCTCTGGCCCGGGATCTAGCACCACAGGCCGCACAGATGCTGGGGTGAGTTGCTCAAATGCTGCAGGTGGTTCTTCTGCCTCTTGAAGTTCAGTGAAAGCTGGGCCTGGATCCGGCTCTGGCTCTGGAGAGGCCACTAGGGTGGCGTTGCCCTTGAGGGTTTTCCTGATGTTCTTCTGGAGCTGGTTCTGTAGATGCAAGAAGAGGACATGTTACCACCCTCACTGCGTTTTGTGTGCCTTCCAAAGGCACACTCACCCACGCCACCCCCGGAAGCCTCCTCCTCCTCCTGTCTCGGCCTCAGTGGGCTCAGGTGCTCCCCCTGAGGCACTGGGCCTGGTTTGGCAGGTAGGAGACTGCAAGTTGAGCTCTATGGAAGCCAACAGCATCATCAGGCTGGGAAATTCTGAAGGTGCTGGTCCAGCCAGATGCTCAGGATGCAGGAGATGGCCCTGGGGAGAGAGATAGGTGAGCAGCAGAATGTGAGGCCTGCCTTTCCCTTCCACACGGCCCTCCCACAGCACCACTCAGAGAGCCTGGGGTCCTGTGCCTGCTGCTCCTGCCCATCCAGAAGCCAGACCTACTGCTGTCCACCTTCAGTCTGGCAGTCCTGGCAGAGATGGGCCTGGTCACCCAGGAATGGTTGGCATGAAGCCCTCCTACCTGACAGCTCTGGATCAATGAGGGAACCACCTGTCCCCTTCTTCAGGGGAACCTGACATGCTCTCCCAGTGTCCCTGTTCCCTCCCATTAGGACTGAGAGGGCTGGTGTCCACCCAGTTCATGTCACTGATTGGCACTGAGCAGGTGCTTCAGGAATACTGACCAGTGAGCAATCAAACAAACCCCAGGGCCTTCCTATCACCTCAAACGTTAGCTCCTGCACCTACATGCTGCCTCATTCACTAGCTGTCCTGTGTGGTTCTTTGCCTCCCACTGAAACTCAACTCCCACAGGGTGGGGTACCCCAAGCTGCCACTGCGGAGGTTCTACCACATTAGGGAGCAAGGTCCCGGGATAGGGGTGCAGACTGGGCTAGAATTAGGAGTGGAAGGCTATGAATTGTCTGAGGGGCTGTCTGTCCACTGACCTTCCCACTCGCCCACACCACCCAAATCCACTTGCACAGTTCTCTGACTCATGTCCCTCTTTCTAGGGAAGCCCTCCGACCTCTGCCTCTTGCATAAATCCCACCATGAGTGGGATCCAGGGTTTTGCCAACACCTTGAATTCACAGTCTCCATACTCCCCTCATCGATCTGATCCAAAACTGACTCACGTTTTCTGCTGAACAGAGGTTTACCATCCTCTTCACAATACGCGAAGATGCAGCCATAGGGAGAGGAGGCCAGGAGGACGTCACATCTGGTTTCCTGTGGACACTATGAGCCTGTGCCGCCTAGTGGGACTGAATCGCTCCCTCCCAGAAGGAAGCTCTGGAGTGCAGGCTTGGTGTCTGCTCTGAGCACTGGGTTATGGTCAGTGCCTAGAAACATTTCTGTACCTGGCAGGGCTTATAATATACGTGCTGATTGAATGAGCCCAAACCAGCCCCATCTCAGATTGCTGGCTGACCCTGGGCCCGACTGCTCACCCCTGGCATCTCTAATCTGGATTCACCTGGGACAGAGACCCCTAAGAGTATCTCCAATCTCTTTGTAATATTAGAAAAGAGCTAAACCCAAGGCCCCAAAGAGAATCACAATTTGGCAGTGGCTTCTTCAACAGGAAGAGAAAATGACCAGTTGGTTCAATCATAGCCCCTCCAGCAGACCTCTCCTCGGTCTAGGCTCCCAGAGAACACTTACCAGGGAAGAACCCAGCAAGTCCCTACAATAGCCCTATGAGCCTGCTCCCTGCTTCTCAGAGGTTTCAGAGGAACAAACACTCAGAGAGTTGCAGTGACCTGAAGGCAAACAGCCAACAGGTGGCCCCATGAGCATGTGCTCTGGAGGGGGAGGGGCTCACCTGGTAAATAATTGGTTCCACTGCTGCTGGGTGGTAACAAATGTTCTGTAGTAACAGGAACGAAGGTGGGTTCCCTCCTCAGGTAATTGACCACTTTGTCTAGCCAGTGTGCTAAGGCGATGTGCACCATACAGGTCTTTTTTCTTTCTGCCTGTGAGGCTGAAGTTCACTGGTAACCCTGAGTAGGTGGTGCTAGACCGGTTGGCTGTCCGGCAGCTGTTTCCCAGGCCTGGGCTGAATGGACTCCAAGTTCTGCTCAGAAGGCTGCCATCAGAGGCTAGCCCTTGACCTCTGGCTGCCAACCTCTGAGTCTGGGCACAGGTTGGAGCTGTCTCCCATGGAAGCAGAGTCCTGGCATCCTGGAAGGGCAGGTCTTCAAGGCCAGAACCCTTCTCACTGAGAATGTTGGGCATCCTGAGGCCAAAACACATCTTCCATGATGCTCCAGCTCAACACTGCCCTCCTGAGTCCCACCCGCCACAGCGTTCTGGTTACTGAACAGAGCATTGAGGAGCTCCCAGTGAGGGGCAACCCCCTTAGGTTCCAGGCTGTGAGCACATTCTCTTTGGGTTCCCAGGGTCTGTGTCTGTAGTAAACTGAACTGTTCACAGAAAAGCAGCTGGGTCCTTCTGGTCTTGGCCAAGGCAGAGTGAAGGGCAGGGGGAGGGGCAGGGCTAGAAGGTGGGATTGTTGTGTCCGAAGATGCAGATGGGGAAGTGCTTGACGTGGGAGGACCACTGGGCGGACAACTGGAAAAACGCCACGTCATTCCACTCCACGCCATCGATGACGACCGGCAGCATGCTCTGCTGGTGCTTGGCCCTGCAAACCAGGCGACCAATGCCCTGGATGCACTGGCTTTGGGACTCCACATCCTCGTCCGTGGTTTTCTTGGGCGCCTTCTTTTTTCTCTCCTTGGTGACCACAGTCATGGACATGGCAGGTGTTGCTGTGCCCTCACCACTGCGGGGCAGCCTGCTGACCTGGACAGACTGGAAGAAGCACTTGAGTGTGTTTTTGGTGGTAGGCAGCTGTTTCTTCTCTGCGACTCTCTTTGTATCTATTGGCTGGACTGCTGTCCAGTAATCCACCTGCAGCTCCATCATCTGTGCATGGACACTCTGGCTGGTGGAGGACAGGCCCCCACTCATTGATGTGGGGGAGAGTGTGTTGGGTGAGGCCTTCCCGGTAGGGGACAGAAGCTCACCGCACCATGAGAGGACTACATCATCTGAGCCTCCTGACATGGCTGCAGATGGTTCCACTCTTCCAACCTTCACTGCCCCCACAAAGGGGATGAGCTGTGTGGACTTTTCATTGGGGCGCTGCTGCTTAGACATGAGAATGGCCTCAGCAATGGGCAGCAGGTAGACACAGTTGGCCCCCGCAACGTACTCAGAGATTCTCGACACAACGTCCTGTGTGTCCTGCAAGGTGTTCTCAGACTCCAGGTTGTTGAACATGTCCCGCCAGTACAGGTCCTGGAATAAGTTGTTGTAGCAGCAATCCATGGAGCCCAGGTAGCTGGCCAAGGGGTGGGGACCCAGCGGGATGACCAGGAAGCGCATGTAGTCTAGCCATTGGGGTGGCTGCTGGGACAGCTGCCTCACGAAGACCCGCAGCACAGCGCTGAAGTAGGGCTGTGCCCCTGCCACCGCCATCTTCACAGGCGTCAGGGCCTGGGAATTGCAGTTGCAGTATCTCTGCATGTGGGAGACGATGATGCTGAAGGCCTCCTGGACGTCATCTGTGGAGCAAGTGCACACCACGGGCAGCGTGTGCCCCTGCAGGATGTCCGAAAGTAACTGGCCCTGCCAGTCGCAGGTGTTGACCAGGATGATGTTCTCGGGCATCTTGTCCTGGGAAATGAGGATGTTGCTGAGCTGGTCACGGACGGGCTTCCTGGGGATCTGCCGCTGGCTCTGTGGGTCTGGGCTCTCGTTGTCCAGTCTGTTGACCCACTCATTCCGGGCTGTGTCGCAGCCCCGGTGGCCAGCCTGCTTCCTCTTGGACCTGCTGGAGGGCAGGACCAGAGACTTGGTGAAGCGCACTATGGATGGCAGCTTCTTGGTGAACCAGTGCTGGGCGGAGGACCCTGCCTCCCGGTTGTCCTCCAGCTGTGCCAGCTGCTTCCCAGGGGAGCAAATTCTGTGGGCCATTGAGTCAGAGCTGCTATCACTTGACATGCTGTCAAAGTATCGCCTGAGTTTGGGCTTTGGGGTGCTGGGGACACTGATATCGTCCTCCGTGTCTAGGCTACTGTCACTAGAGCTCAGCACAATGTCATACCGACGGTGCAGAGCCTTCTCCACTTTGGGGACATGCCTCACAAGGGCCTGTTCTGAGGATATGACCTTCTCCGACACTTGGGCCCTGAGCATAGATGCCACGGCTTCCTGGTGGTAATTGTGTTGACTGTTCATGCACCTCCTTCTTACTATGAGATTACCTTTGTCCAAGTTATTCTCCTGGGACTGCCTGTGGACGGAATTGTGGCTGGCCGGCTGCTCAAAGAAGCAGCTCTCAGATGTGCTGGCGAGGTCCTTATGCGAGGTTTGGACCTTGTTGCTGGCGGGCATGGCAGTGGCCTCCTGATCGATATGCTGGCGGGACAGGGAGGGCATTCGAATCTCAGTGGTGGGTTTGCTGTAGGCCACAAGTTGGGAGTCACTGTGGCTTGGCTGCTTGCCTCCCGGGGCCCTAGCGTTCTCAGGCAGGTGGGCCAGACTCAGAGGCTCTTTTTGGATCCTGGTGCTGTGGAGGCCCCGCATCTCCATCGACAAGCTGGAGTCTGAAAGGCCTTCCATGTATGGCCTGAGCTTGGGATTGGGGCTGCTGAGGACACTGTGATTGTACTTCATGTCTGGGCCGCTAGACAGGCCTTCAAAGTATGGCCGAAGCTTAGGTGTGGGGGTGCTGAGGACGCTGCCATCGTCCTCAGTGTCTGGGCCACTGTCACTGGGGTTCGGCAGCATGTCATACAGGAGGTCCAGGTCCTCCTCCACCTCCGGGACATGCTCCCCATGGTCCTGCTCAGGGCCCAGGACCTCCTCCGACAATTGGACAGTGCGCAGCCATAACAGGACTTTCTGTTGGTAGTTCTGTTGCGTGGTCAGGGTGCTCCTTGTGAATATGAGATTCCCCTCATCACAGTCATCCTCCTCCTGGTCAGCGGTATGGTAGCTGGCCTCCCGCTGCGAGAAGAAGCTCTCACACATGCACTCAGAGTAGTTGTCCGAGGACTCAGCCTCAGGACTGTCTTGCCTGGCGCTGTCCTCGTGGTCGATGGGCGGCATGGACAGGGAGGAGATCTGGATCTTGTCCACCTTGCTGGTGGGTGTGCTGTGGGCCACAAATTCGTTGTCCCTCTCGCTTGGCTGCTTGCCTCCCAGGGCCCACGAATTCTCGGGCATGTGGGGCAGACTCAGAGGCTCTGTTTGGGTCCTGTCACTGTGGCTGCCCCACATCTCCGTCTGCAAACTGGAGTCTGACAGGCCATCGAAGTATGGCCTGAGCTTGGGCCTGGGGGTGCTGAGGACGCTCTCATCATCCTCCAGGTATGGGTCACTTTTCCTGCGATTCCCCATCATGTCAGACCGAAGGTCCCTCTCTGACACTTTGGACCTGTGAAACAGCGCCAGGACTTTCTGCTTCAGCTTTCCTCGTATTGATGGCCGCTGCTTCTTTGGTTCCCCCTTCTCCAAGGCATCCTTGTCCAGGTCGTGTCTGTGCTTTCCCCTGCCACTGGCCTGCAGCTCATCCTGCCCCTCATAGTTACCTGCCGACTTGGCCTTAGGGCTGACCTGCATGGCAGTGCCCTCGTGTTCGATGGGCTCACTGCACAGGGAGGAGATCCAGATCTCGGCCACCGTAGTGGAGGATTCCTTGATGCTGCCAAAGAGGCTCACCATCTGGCCACACCTGGGGTTTCGCTGCATGACGTCAGCCATGCGGATGGCGCCAGAGGCCAGTGTCTCGTAGCCCAGGACGTTTCTGTTCTTAGAGCACTTCCTCTGCTCCAGCATGATCAGGAGCTTGTTACCTTCTCCCTTGAGGAAGTGGTTGTACTGCAGGGAGAAGGTGAGCGCCAGGTTGGTCTGCACTGGTCTACTGCGGGGCAGCACAATCTCTTGGGACCTCAGGATGCCCTTGGAGTCTCGCATCCTCACGGAAATTACCACGGAGTGGAGGTCCTTGGCCAGCTTCTTGAAGATCACTAGCTTCGTTACGGTGAGACTACACCACCTGGGCACGCAGCTGGGGCTGGAGCAGTCCACCTCCCAGGTGGCGAACAGGTTCTGGGGGACCTGTGTTTTGAGCACCTTGGACGTGCTGGCCAGGCCCACAGTTCGTGAGGAAGCTGCAGCTGCTGGCATCCTACTGGACCTTTTCCTACTCAGGGTTCGTGGTTTTTTCTCCTGTGGTGGGACAGAGGAGGGACATGATTGGTGGCAAGAAGTGGCGCATGAGTGATCAAAGGAGAGTGTGGCCACACAAAAAGTGGCCACTCGCTAATCTGTGATTAGGTCAGGGAAGGCCTGGGTGATGGTCTTTTAACCTCAGAGACCTAAAGATATCACAAAGATGCTTTGAAATTAAAACGTTTTAACTAAAAGCTGTTTACGGTGGTCGCTGGGTCCTAGGTTGGAATCTTCTGCAAAAAAAGGTCATTATTTACCTTAACTGAGACTGTCTACTATCTTTTGGAATCTACAAGAACATAGCTTTGGAACGTCAAAGGAATTTTCCTTTTTTTTTGGATACTCTGTGGTCTGTGGAGACCACAAATCCCCTCATTGTTATTGAGTTCATTGTTGGCTGTTCTGTCCTATATCCCCCTATGGGAAAGAAGTATGTGTCTGTCATTTCACTTTTCATCCAATCCATCACCAATGGATTTCATGCAACTCACATACATCGCCACTTCTGACTGTAATATCTAAAATAAGGTGACAACTCCCATTCTTCAGAGCATTATTTCAATCCTTTGAGGTTTTGATTCAAGGCAAATGACCATTTGGCTCAGATAAAATCTCAACAATTGTTCACAGTTTTGAATGCTTCTTACATGGACATTTACTTGGCACAATACAGCAGGATCCCAGAAACTCTCACCCAGCACCACCTTGCAGACCTACACCTGGTGCTGGCATCCAGCAAAGGGCCCATTGACGCACCAGTTCCCTGCCTGCCGGTGAACTTGTGACACTTGTCTGTTGGATTCAGGACCTTCCCTTGCTTGTGTTGCTGACTTTATTGGAGCCATATTTTGTAATACTCTTGGTGGAACAAAGGTTAACAGTTAATAGATCCCAGGCTATGGAGAGACAGGAGGGAAAATGGGACTGGTTTTTACCCCTGGCTTTTCTATAAGATTTGCCTTTTGAGAGTCTGGGCAAACACCTTAGCTGTTTAAGTGAGAGCTGATCTTGTTCAGCTCAGAAGATAAAGGGGCACATCCTCCTTCCTGCATGAATCTCAGATGTTCTTAGACAACTGAGGATCTTTGCGGATGTGTCAGAGGTCATTCCTCATGACATGCAGGAGCCCCATAAGGAAATTCCCACACAACTGCAATTAAACTAACTGGCTCTTCAGGGGGAGTACTAATGAGGTTTAGTCCACCTCTGCTGGTAGCCCTTCTGGTTGTTGTAGTCAGCAAGGAGAGAAACTGAGGCACATAAGAAGGTTGAATGAGACTCTAGGTGAGTGAGCAACTTGCAGCTCAACCCATAAAGCAACAAACTTTAACCCACTACATAACACTCCCAGAAACTGTGCTGAGACTCTGCAGATACCAAACCATAAAAACAACAGCAACAAACACACCTATAATTAACATGGGAAGTTGTGCCTCCATGGCTGGGAACTCCCAGGCCCCAGCCCTCATTAATATTCCTGATAGGAAGCCTTGACTTGCAAGTGCTTTACAGAAGTGTAAATGTAGGAAGTTTTAACTTCAAAATATCAACTGAAAAATGGCCAATATACAGTTTTCTTTGGGTGCCTAATTTAATTTTTCACAGGCAAAATAAAACAAAAGAAACAAATAACTATAACAATGGCGGCCTGAAAATTGAACTGATTGAGTGTATAGGATGCATATCTTGATTTGGAAATTAGAAACTTCTAAGGAGAAGCACAGACAAATTCTCTTTAAAAAATAAATGAACAATAAATTTCAGAGATTATCTTCAAACTCTCCTGAAGCTAATACATGCTAACTCCCCATCCTCCCCCTTCTATAGCACGTCCCCTATATCTTTTGCTCTCTGAGCTTCCTTGTCCAGATGTGTTCCTTCCCTTCCCTTCTTTCTTCCCCTTCTGTCCCCTCCACTGCCCCTCCCTACTGACTTAAGGGAAAATGAGATTAGGAATTCTGCCAACTCCCTTTGGAGAAAAGCTGCTCTCAGCCAGACAGGAACCAGCAATCATCCTCCATTTTCTCTATGGCCCTGATTTGTACACAGAGAAATTTAACTGATGGAACATGTAATCCTGGCTATTTTAACCTATTGCAATTAATATACTCCTGGTTTCTGGGAGCAAAAGCAAGAGAATTACTCAATAAGGTTTATAGAAAACTCCCATAGAGAAGCCTCCACACTTTAGGGATATAGGAAACTGAAACAGGATTTAGAAAAAGGATACAAACAGAAACATGCCTAGGGCTGCTCCAAGATAGAGTGTCGCCTGCAGACTGAAGGGTCCCAGGTGTGATTCTGGTCAAGAGCACATGCCCAGGTTGGAGGCTTGATCCCCATTAGGGGGCGTGCAGAAGGCAGCCAATTGGAGATTCTCTCTCATCATTGATGTGTCTATCTCTCTCTCCCTTTCCCTTCCTCTCTGAAATCAATACAAAATCTATTTTAAAAAAGGGGGAGGGGGAGAAGCAAACATATAAACCCTGTATATATTGAGGCTATTTTATTTGTTTTTAACCACAAACAATTAATTGCTTTCACCATCGGAATAAAGCTTTCCTACAAATGTCTGTTTTTTAATCAAAACCTGTTTCCTTCCAACTAGGGAATGTTATGAGAATATATATGGTTTGCTTATCAAATCTTCCCCAATTCCCCTGTTTAGTGAGTGGGTTTTTGTTTTTTTTTTACTGTTTAATGATATCAGTGATGCTGACATATGCTTTCTCCAGAATAGTAACATATATACTTAGAATAAATGAACCAGATACTGAACCAAAAGGGAAAGTAATGATTTTAAAGGAACCTTCCAGGAGGAAACTAAGCTTGAGACTGACTGAATGTTTGCTAATCATCTCTTCTTCAGTATTATCTTCCACAAGACCCTGAGAGATGGCTTAACAGGGTACCCACCCAACTCAGAATGGCCCCAAACAGCCCAGAGACATGCAGCCATGCCTCTGACACTAGGCTTTCTCATATGTCTGCCTAAAGATGGGGGACCAGCCCACAGTGAAGTGAGAATTCTCTTTTGGGGTACATATTCACCAAATGGGAGTAACTTCACCCTGGGTGCCTCAAACAAGAAGCCAATCTTCTTTTGTGACACCAATTACCTGGTTGCAATATAAAGTGGGTAATAGAGAGGCTTTGGCACCATTAACTTTAAGACTATCTTGCACCTGGGACCTGTGTTGCCATTCCCAGGGGAGATAGACGGAGGTTTCATATACCTGAAAGTCTTTATACCTCTCAGAGTTGTGAGCTTTCTGGAAAGTAGAAGAATATTCCCAAATAGAAACAATCCAAAAATGGGCGAATGAATTTGTCAATCCCTTGCTAACATTTGTGGGGGGTGGGGGGGGCAACCCAGTTCCTGAGGTATTGAAAATGACTCTCCTTGTTTTACAAATGAAGTTTTCAAGGTGCCATAGGTTTTGCTCCAGAAACAATTCAAAGCCCACCAAGTCCTTTTACCTTCTCCAAACCTCCCCTATTCATTTTGGAGGCTTACAGGTAATTGGCTTCATGCAACCAAAGTCCCAGAACCTTTGAAGTGAAAATACCTGAGTTCACCAAGACGTCTTGTCCAGGCCATTTTTAAAAATACAAATCTCTGGAAGATATGACTTATCCCAATAGAAAAAACAATACCTTACCCACCAACACAAATCTCTTTAGCTTTTTCAACTATATCTTTCTAACTTAGTAAGTTTTAATGAAAGTTATTAAATATCTACACATTTTGAATTAACGTGAATACTGACACATTGATTGCTAGACAAGTCTGAAGTTCACTGCTTTTGGGGGTTTTTTAATTGCAGAAGGTCTGTAAAATGGATTTGGAGCTGTTGATGTAATGTTTTTTGCTTTGCTGAAGGTGTGTTTTTTGAAAGTAAGAGTTTGATTAAAATATGTTCATCAACGTCTATCTAAGGAATGCTGTTTGTTCACTTGTGTGCTTACGATTGGAAATTAATGCTCCTAACAGTTAAAAGTTCCAGTTAAGTTGGAAGAAATTATACAGTTATGACAATAGAAGGCTTGAGGTATGGAGAGTCATATTTGAAGGAAAAGGGCAAATGTAAGTTTCTCTAAGGATAGTTATTTCTGAATGGGTAAGAAGGTTTGTAAAAGGTGAGGAAAGGTTTGTAAAAGGGGGTATAGGCTATACAACTTTGTGAAAGTTTTATATAAAAATATTCTTTTATTTCTCTACCAAAAAAATAATTCAAATTGTGTGTACAGTCTTTGTGTGATATGTGTTCATCTATGTGTCATGTGTGGTGAATTGTCAGCCTCCATATGACATTACTAGGATATAATCTTTTATTGGCCTACAAAGATTAAATGCTTATGTAAATTAAGGAGAATTCTGTAGTCTGGACAAAATACTTAATATTACAACTGTTTGCAAGTATGATTAATATCTTTTAGAGTTAGTTACCCTAAGTCTGTGTTTGCTTTACGTAGATTTACAAAAAGTCCATGGTATAATCTTTTGCACAAGTATATTTGCAACCTTCCCAAAGTTTCTATTGTAAGAGACTTTTAAAACAGGAGATGACTTTGAGTCAATTCCAATGGGCCCTGGAGTACCTCAAGGATTTATTCTCTCTCCTTATTAGAGAAACGTTTTTAACTAATTTAGGACTACTTAATATGCTTGAAATTACCTGAGAAGCTTTAAAAAATTAAAAAATATAAATAACTGTGCTATTTGTGTACCTATATTTTTATTAAAATGGATGTTCTAAAGATTTCAACCTGCTCTAGGAAGGAACGTACAAAGATTCAAGAAAATTTCAAATAGGAAACACTCTGGTGTAACAGTGGTCTTGGTGTCAGCGACACCAGGCCAGCCAAGAGGATGGTTCCCTGTGAGGGTGTCTGGCAGTTGGACTCCGGGTATTTGTGGCACAAACATTGGAAGTTTATGAATTATATCCAATTCTCAATACAAGAAGCCATGGACAATGTTTTAAAATCTTACATGCTATCTGTTCCTTTTATATTGAAATTATGTATTGAATCCAAATATATACATATACGTATATATTTTCATATCGTTCTCTGTAATTTTACAGTAATTTTTGTTACCCAAAAATTATTGCCTTGAAATGTTATATTTTACCAAAAAGGCAGGTTTTCATCAATTGCATTGCAATCAAAACTATAACCATACCACTTTGTTTTGTCGTTCATAGATATTGTTTTACTTTACTGCATTTTCAAATATGTTACATCTTTAGAAAAATTCATGAAAAGGACTCTTGACTTACTCTATTTTTTTATTCTTTTCATATATTTTATTGATTTTTTTACAGAAAAAGAAAGGTATAGAGAGTTGGAAACATTGATGAGAGAGAAACATCCATCAGCTGCCTCTGGCACAATCCCTACTGGAAATGTGCCTGCAACCAAGGTACATGCCCTTGACCTGAATTGAACCTGGGACCCTTGAGTCCTCAGGTCTAAGCTCCACCCACTGAGCCAAACTGGTCAGGGCTTGACTTACTCTAAGTAACAGGTTTCTACGCAGGGCACATCTTTGAACTGAATGAAGAAGTATAGAACTCTAAGGAATGACTGAATTCACGAAAATACTAGCAAATAACCAGGATAAACAACAAAATGGGTAGGGAACTAAATGAAGAGAAGATGGTTATTATTGTTATGACTCTGTTTAAAATACTGCTGATTTTTAAATCATTTTGTTTTTCAAATATAAGGAAAACTAAAAGCAGAAATTCTACATTACTATCCATGACTCACTAGGTAGGTTAGAGGGAATGATACATTAGTGACACTCATTTCACAGTAATCCCAAGAGACAAAGACTTCAAGGACCAAAACTTACAACCAGGAGATTTTGTTTATTGAAACACATTAATTAAAGACTCTCTTCAATGTGTTAAAAAGGACGTTACCTTATGAGAGGCCTAACCCTAAATGGATATCTGTCACTGACACTGCCCTCCATCCACTAAGGAGACTGAAGACTTTTCAAGGATGAGAACCCACGGGCAGTGGGGGCTGACAGCTTTCCCAAGAAGTCAACAAGGCCTGGATGCTGACAGATTACTGCTGCTCAAACCTTGTTCTTCTATCTCCTAACTGTTATTGATTATATGTACATCAACTGATTTTTATATTTCTATTACACACCTTATTACATATGAATAGTTGAATTTCGACATCTGCTAAGTTTTCCCACCTACTAGACAAGTACATTCTAATGATCAGTATGGTAAGGAAACAGTAGAGAGTCTAAATTCTTCAGGTCAAACATAGCATAAGTACAAGGAACAGTGGATGAAGAAGGAAACATAAAATTAGCTTAATAAACAATTATGTAAATACATGCAAAGGGTTTTTGGTTGGCTGGGATGCTTATTTTCCTTCGTCACTTTCTTGTCTAGTAGTAGACATTTTCTATTCCTAAGCAGTGTTCCTGCTTTAATGTTTTTGCTTTTGTTCCTGGTATGTAAGTGTTATACTAGATGCAAAATACCAAAACTTAAGACAAGCAGCAAACGGACTCTGCTCATGTTAGCTCAAAATATAAATTTGATACAGAACATTTTTTAAGAAGAACATATAGGATCTCATGGCCTCCCATGCGCCTGCCTTTTAATTTTGATTAATAATAAAAATTCCACTTTGAATGCCATTCAAAGTTAGAGTCTTACCTTATCCCGAATGGTCCATTGTTCAGCAAGACATAACACTAACACTCATCATCAATGCATAATTTGTATTGATTTCTGAATAAAAGGAGGATGTGTGAATGAAAAAGGGGCCCCATGCTAACCTGACTAGCTCAGGGAAGTGATGCAAGGCAGCCTTGCAAACTCAGAGACCTTAAGTAACTACAAAGGATGGTCTGAAATTAAAACAGTAACAGGAGCTCATGATGGGTAGTCAGATCCTTGCCTGGCATCTTCCCTGACAAAGGTCAATCTTTACCTTAACTGAGTGTGTGTACTGCCTTTTTGCCTCTATGATAACATATCTTTGGATTTTCCTTATTTTGGACACCTCATGCTCAGGCACTGTTCTGTGCTCTGCGGAGATCAGAGATCCCTTCGTTGCTATTGAGTTCCTTGTTGACTTGAAACTATCCTACATCCACCATGGTAAAAGAAATATGTGCCTATCATTTTACCCTTTATCCAATCACAGAAGTGTCTCCAATTTGCTTTCTCCTGTCTCCCTAATCTATCACCCATGG
Source organism: Myotis daubentonii (assembly GCF_963259705.1). Lineage (NCBI taxonomy): Eukaryota > Metazoa > Chordata > Mammalia > Chiroptera > Vespertilionidae > Myotis > Myotis daubentonii. The sequence continues at coordinate 6,516,601 of NC_081855.1, forward strand.
ATTTCATGCAACCCACATAAGTCTGCACTTTTGCTTGTATTGTATAAAATAACGTGAAAAATTGTCATTCTCGGGAGCATTCTCTCAACCCATTGAGATTTTTCTCGCTCACAATTGTTGATACTTTGGATCAAATAAACACACACAAATTTTTCAGAGCTCTGAAAGTTTTTCACATTAATAAGAGAAAAGGTCCTTGGCAGGAAAAGTAGAATTGCAGGTGAGGAATATGAAGCACATTAGTATCTTAGGTCATTCTCTTAGCAGAGGACAAACTGCACATGCTTGTATTAACAGTGTCACCCATGCGATTTCTGACAGAACATCCCAATGTATGATGAGAACACCGAGGCTTTTCCTGGGGTGGAGGATTTGGATATTAGGACATGTGGTATGTTTAGTGTGGCACCGTCGTCATGGCAATGGAAGGTTTTAAAACCAGGTTCCACAGAAAAAAAGACATGGATCTCTGTGATATGCAGTCCCAGTCCCCATACAATGTGCAGCCCTGGGAGGCCCCAGCTCCTGACATGGAGGAGATGAGGACCCAGATTCCTTTGGGAACTGGACACTAGGAGGGATCTCAGGGGAGTAGCAGGGTGCCTTCTGGAACCTGAGTCCTGTTGACTCCCTGGGGTCCTGGAGTTTGGGTCAATTGGGCACCTACACTCACCCTGCGGCGGTGCTTCAGGCTGGAGGATATATCAGGTGTCTGTGCCGCCTGCAAGGGCATGGAATTGAAGACCCCATCTGTTGGCTCCAGTCCGCTCTCCTGTGCAGAGCTCTATAAAGACAGTTTCCAGTCACCAGGGGAAAACCTCAGAGCCCTGTTTTGCTGGTTCTCTAAAACTTGTGACTCTCCACTCCAGACACACAGAATGTGATCTGCTGAGACCTCTACTGGCAAGGAAAAGTCATGACAGCCTGAGGGCCTGGGACTCCCATTGGCATAGATAAGGGACCCCTCTAGAGCCCCATCTCCACCTGCCTGCCCTACCCTGGGGTGTGATCACAGCAGGACCTCTAGGTTATCCACTGCTCCAAACACTCCCGCGGTTCTCCCTGCAGGACCTCCTATCCACCACATGAAGAGGGGGGATGTGGGCTGCACAGGGATGGCCCACAGAGGAGGCTGGCCTGGTGGGAATGGGTCTGACTCAGGCCACCTTCACTTACCTGAGGGGATCTTCTTGAAAACGGCCAGAGATGTCGGGCACGAGTGTTGAATCGTCTACAGAGTCTGGAACAACACTCCCTGCAGGGTCTCCGGGAACCAGAGCCCCCATAACTGGGAACACAACAAGAGAACATGTTGAACTGTCAACTGTCTCTTGCCAAGTGAGTGGCAGTTGGGCAGTTGCAAGAAAGTGGGTGCCTGGTTACGGGGGTTCCAAGTTCTATCAGGAAGTGACCTCACTTCCTGGAATTGCCTCCCTGACTCCCCTCACCTAATTACAGCTATAGATAGTCCTGAGGGCTGCTGACTGCTCAACTACCTTCTCCATGGAATACCAACATTGTACACAGTGACACGAACACACCCTCTCCACAATGTTTAGCTGAAGCCAAGGTGCTAGGTTTGAGGAGACAGACCAGGGCTCAGACTCAACCCCTCATTCTTACCTCTTCTTGATCCTGGATAAGTCATTGTGCCTGTTAGATCCTGTCTCTTCTCTGCCTGCACAATGGATTATTGCAGCATTTGCTTCTTAGCGATATTCACGCTCATGAAGGTAGTAGCTATAAAGTAGGAGGAGGAATGCCACAAGGCAAAAGTGCCTACAACCTCTTTTTCTTCCTATTGTCACCTCCTCGATGTCTGATTTTCTTTTAATTCCACCCAGGGTCATTTGACTGTGTGTGTGTGTGTATGAGAGAGAGAGAGAGAGAGAGAGAGAGAGAGAGAGAGAGAGAGAGAGATTGTGTGTGCGCACACACACATATGTTAGTGCTAGGTTGTATTGTGTTAACAAAGCCTGAATACAGTAGTTTGCAGAGGCAACGATTCATTTCATAGCCATATGCCTTCAATGATCTGGTGGAACTAAAAAGACTTCCTGATTTTTTGGATTATTCATCATTTTTCTTATTGTAAGGATGAGAGTAAGAACTTACAAGGTCATATGTCAGAGTGGAAACCAGAAGTTGACATTTTATTTGACAATGGCTTGTGGGGGACATGACTTCCATTTCCCCCTTTGTAACAGCTGCCAATGTCCATATCCAGGTGGTCTGGGGAGTTTGGGTCAAGGCCCCAGAGTGGAGTTATCAGCACAGCTCACTGGCCTGGCCACAGTGATGACGGTTGTATGTGGACATGTGACTTCAGTGAGTTGAATAAAATTCTTTTTGTTAGTCACAAGAAAAAAAGTTCTGTTTTCATATGTCTCATGGCCTTATGAAAACATGCTTTTAGTCAATAATCATGTGAGAGATGCAAATGAAAACAAAAACGAGGGCTCTGGCTGGTTTAGTCAGTGGATAGAGTGTTGGCCTGAGGAATGAAAAGTCCCGGCTTCGATTCCGGTCAAGGGCACATGCCCAGTTTTGGGCATTGATCCCAAATAGGGGCATGTAGGAGGCAGCTAATCAATGATTCTCTCATCATTGATGTTTTTCTCTCTCTCTCTGAAATCAATAAAAATATATTTTTTCAAAACACAATGGGATACCGTCTCACACTTGTCAGAATGGCTATCATCCAGAAATCAAGAAAGGACAAATGCCGGTGATTATGTGGAAAAAAAGGAACCCTTGTGCATTGCTGGTGGGAACATAGACTGGAGCAGGCACTCTGGAAAACAGTATGGAGCTTCTTTGAAAAATTAAAGTGAAACTCCCATTTTACCCAGTAATTCCACTTCTGGAATATATCCCAAGAAAGCAGAAACACCAATCAAAAAGGATATATGCATCCCTGTGTTCGTAGCAGCACAATAGCTAAGATTTGGAAACAGCCTATATTCCCATCAGCGTAAGTGCCCAACAGCAGCTGAGTGTAAAAAACCCGTGGTACATCTACATTATGGAATACTATGCTGCTGTAAAAAAGAAAGAAGTCTTACCATTCACAACAGCTTGGATGGACATGGAGAGCATTATGCTAAGTGAAATAAGCCCGTCAGTAAAAGTAAATATCACACGGTCTCATTCATTTGTGGAATATAATGAATAACATAAACTGATGAACAAAAATTGATCCAGAGACAGAGAAGCATCAAACAGACCCTCAAACCTCAGCAGGAAGGCAGGGGAGAGTGGGGGAGAGAGTAAGAGACCAAGCAAAGGTCTTGAATGCATGCATATAAGCATAATCAGTGGACACAGTCATTAAGGGGGTAGGTGCATGTGCTGCAGGTGGGGGTGGCTGGGGAGGGGTCTAGGGGAAAAATGGAAACATATGTTATACTTTAAACCATAATAAAATAAAATAATACAAATATTTCTCTTAGTAAAAAAAAAAAAAAGAGAGAGAGAGCTAGTGCTCTTTCTGGGTCCCAGAACAAAGCGCCCCCTGACCCCTAGATATGGAGGAACATGCAGGAGCTTCCCAGTATGTCAGGATTTCTAATGTCCAGACCAACTCTGTTGGAGAGGTGGGATCCTTGGCCTGGAAGGTATGAACATTCCTGAACTCTGGGCTCTGAATGTTATGGACATTGGGTGATATCTGCCACTCTATGGACATCAGTTTCCCAATTTTCCATTGAGGGTTGGGTTCAGAACTGCATAAGCCTGACCTCACAACAAAGGGGCCCAGCTCCCTCCACCCTGGGTGGGCACTGGACAGAGGTGCATGCCTGTGGTTCCAACTCTGGACTCCCTTTCAGTAAAATACTGGCGAAAGGCTCATTTACCTGCTGAATGCTCACCATCTCCCCCATGCCTTTCCATGTCTGTGCATGATGCCACCAGCAGATCCTTTTGCAGAGCCCCCGAGGAAACCTGGGTGGAGCCAGGACCCCAACTTTGAGGACACACCGCTGGATTCATCTCAGGCTCTGTTGGGCTCAGTATCTTGTTCATTTATTTCTAAATACATATTACCCTTCTGGAAAAAGCATGTGTGGGTATTACTGATTTCATAAAACAAACAAATAAGCAAACTAAACACCTCTCCCTATCAGCTGATTTGGGGCATATTTTATTAGCAAAGATAGATATTTGCTAATATTGCTATAACATTCCCTAGTTGGAAACAGGTTTTGATTAAAAACAGACATTGGTTAAATATTCCTGCCATTTCCACAGAAGGTTTACTCTGAAGGAGAAGATAATTAGTTCGCTGTGGTTAGGAATACAGTAGCCCCAGTGTCTACAGGGGTCTTAGTGGCTTCTCTTTCTATGATAATTTCACCTGCTCCCAAACTATCAGTGAGAATGCAAACACCCATGGATCAACCCTATATTTGTGTGTGTGTGTGTGTGTGTGTGTGTGTGTGTGTGTGTGTGTGGTTTGTTTGTTATTGGTTTTCTACATCCCATTTCAGTGAACAGATTTCTCTACAGGAATTTTCCTGAAAGCCTTATTTAGAATTTGTGTTGCATTTGCTGACAAAAACCATTAGCTATATTAATTGGAATCAGTTAGAAAATCCAGGATTACATATTCTAAGAGTTAAATGCCTTTGTGAACCCACCAGGGTCATTGAGAAAATCAGGAACATTTGCTGGTTCCTCTCTTGCTGAGACAAGCTTTTCTCCAAAGGGAGTTGTTAGAATTCCTATTCTCATTTTCTCTTAAGTCAGTAGGAAGTGATAATGGAGGGGACTTACGGGAAAGGAAGAAGGATGGAAAAGGGTGCAGAATATAGTGGGGGAACTAGAGAAGGTGGAAGAATGGGGTGTTGGCAATTATTACCTTCAGAAGAGTTCAGAGACAGTCTATAAAATTTCTAATTCCTTAATTGTTTTTAAAGGAATTTATATGTGCTTCTGAAAATCTCCTGATTTCCAAATCAAGATATGCTTCCATTCATTCATTCAGTTTAATGCTAGACCTGGCATTTTCCTAATTTTCATTGCATGCCAAAAATTAATTTAGGCACACAAATAAAACTGCACTTTGGCCATTTTAGGAGGATATTTTCTAATTAAATCTTCCCATTTCTGTAAAGCACGTGTAAGTAAAAGCTTCCTATCAGGAATATTAGTGAGGGATGGGATCGGGCATCTCCTGGACTTGGAGGCACCACTTCCCATGTTAATTTTAGGTGTGTTTTGTTGTTGTTGTTTTGTAGTTGTGTGTATGTGTATGTGGTTTTTCTTTTCTTTCCGATATCTGCAGAATCTGAGCAAATTCTCTAGGATTGTTATATAATGTAGTTGGTCAACCTGTGTTGCTTATCTGTTGAGCTCCACGAGGCTCTCACCCCTCAAATCACATTCAAACCTCTGATGTGCCTCGGTTGATCTCCCTGCTGTCTCAAACAACCAGAGGGTCAGGGAACGGTTGACCAAACCTTATGGGTGCTCCCCCACCAGAACCAGTCACTTTAATTGCAATTGTGTTGAAATTTTGAATTGGGGCTTCTGCACATCATGAGGAATGACATCACACATCCACAGAGATTCTTAGTCCCCTAAGAATACCTAATACTCGGACCTGAGGGAGAATATGACACTGTATTTTTGGAGCTGATTTAGTTCAACTCTAATTTGAATGATATTGGGTGTTGTTGTTTTTTTGGGTTTTTTTTGCTCTGATTCTCAGAAAGCAATTCCGATTGGAAAGGCACAATTTAACAACAGCCACCAATTTTTTTCCTACTGTCTTGTCTTAACCTAAGTTCCATCAACCCTTAATCTTAGGTCTATCTGGACTATTTAAAAATACAGCTCAAATAAATCTAACCCTCTACCACCAGCAAGGGAAAAGTCATGGATTTAAGATACAACTCACCCAGGTTCACCCAATGGGTGGGGAACCAGCAGTTCAATGGGTCCTTTGTTGAATCCTAACACCATGTCCACGGGTTGGTCCTGGGTGAGCTCTTTTGGAATCCTGACCCACTACGTCAAGTAAAAGTCAAAGTATGAAACATTCAAACTTGTCAAGAATTTTGGTCGTTTATTTAAGTCCCACTGTCAATAACTGGCAGGATGAAACTCTCAGCGGATTGAGATATTCTCTCTGGCAGTTTTGCACCTTATTTTATACATTACAATCAGAACAGGAGATGTATGGTGGTAACAGGAAACCCAGTGGTGATGCATTAGGGTTTCAGAGAAATCAAAGCAGTGAATCCTCTGTGACTGGATAAACAGTAAAATGACACAGACATACTTCTTTTACATGTGGATATAGGATAGTTCCAAGTGAACAATGAACTCAGTAAGAATGAGGGGATTTGTGGTCTCCGCAGAGCATTGCCTATGTGTTGAGGGGCTTGGAAATAGGGAAATTCCTTTGACATTCCAAATTATATGTTATTGTAGATGCCAAAAGGCAACAGACAGGCTCAGTGAAGGTTAAGATTGCCCTTTGTCAGGGAAGATGCCAGCCTAGGACATGACTACCCACCATAAACTGCTTTTAGTTTAAAAGTTTTCATTTCAGAACATTCTTTTTGATAACTTTAGGTCTCTGAGTTTGCAAGAACACCACACAGGGCTTCCCTGAGCTAGTCAGTGAGCATGTGGTTCCTTTTCACATACACAATTCTTGGATCACTTGTGCCTCACCTCCTGACAACAGTCACTGAGTGCTTAGGGCAGTGGTCCACAAACTCATTAGTCAACAGAGCCAAATATAACAGCACAACGATTGAAATTTCTTTTGAGAGCCAAATTTTTTAAACTTAAATTATATAGGTAAGTACATTGTTATTAACTTTATTAGGGTACTCCTAAGGCTTAGGAAGAGCCACAGTCAAGGGGCCAAAGTGCCACATGTGGCTCGAGAGCCGCAGTTTGCCAATCATGGACTTAGGGGATTGGTCTGAACTAAAGCCCCCAACCCACCTGGCAGTTCATAAACTGCCCCTGAGGGAATGTCCCTCCTCTGTCCCAACACAGGAAGAGTAACCATCACCCCAGAATGCAGCAGGACCTGTATGTTGTAAGCAGATGCAGCTACCTTGCTGCCCACAGTCCTGGTCTCCACACCTCCCGCTCCCCCATCCCTGTGCCCAGGTTCAACACCAATGCCCAAGAACCTGTTTGCTACCCAGGAGTTGGACAGCCCCAGCCTCAGATTCGTGCCCAGGTTGTGCAACCTGACCTTAATGAAGATGGTGGTGTTCAAAGAGTTGGAGAAAGACCTCAACTCCATGGTGATCGCCATGAAGATGCAGTACTCCAACCTCATATTGATGGTGATCACTGTGAAGATGCAGGGCTCCAAGTACATCCTATGGGAGTGTACTGTTCCCCAGTGACAGTCCTGGGGTTGACCTCACTGCAGGACCCCTACTTCCTCTGTGAGAAGGCAACAAGCTACAGGCCCTGTTGCACTGGAGGAAGTGCTTTAAGAACCAGATCATCTGGAGCTAGAAGACACTCCCTGTGGGTGCCATCCGCATGGCCAAGGTCAGGCAGCGAACCCTGAAGGGTGGACAAAGTGGCCGAGGAGGCTTCTGCTAAACTGGCCGAGATCTGGATTGCTCCCTGTCCAACCAGCCCATCCACTGGGAGGACAGCGCCATACAGGACAGATGCAAGGCTAAGTCAAGGGTTCATTACTCTGAGGGGGTACATCAGAGCTTCTCCTCTGAGCAACAGGCCAGCAACTACGCCACCTATGGACCGAACCTGGCTGAGAAGGGCATTGACATGGGGATGCTCAAGAAGTAGAGGCCATGGATATTAGGAAAGATGTGCATTACCAGGCCACAAAATATCAAATAAAAAGTGGTGGTGTGTCTGGGAAAGTTCAAAGTGTTGGAGGAGGCTGTGGACTCGAGCAGGACACAGCAGAGCACGTCCCAGAGTTGGAGTGGGACATGGACCTTCTATTTAACACACTGCGAAACCCCAGGGACAGTGGTCCAGACATGGAGGATGAGAACAGCACCCTCAGCACCCACAAGCCCAAGCTCAGACTGTTCTTTGAAGGGTTGGCACACTCCAGCTCACAGACACAGAGGGAAGCATCCACAGGGCCCGGAGCCAAGAGGAGTCTGCAATTAGGGGCAAAGTGCAAGAAAACACGTGAGCCCTCAGGCATCAAACAGCCCAGAGACAGTGTTTCAGACTCGGCGGCCCACTGCACCCCCTCCCCCAAAGTCGCCTGAGTCTGGACCTCCTCCATGTCTAGCCAGTCTTCTCACCGTGTGGACAGCGCCATGTAGGCCGGCCCAAGACCAAGTCTACAAATCACTACTCTATAAAGGAGTATCAGAGCTTCACTGAGCAGGAGGCCGGTGAAGATGCCGCCCATGGATAGGAACTGGATCAGGAAGCAGTGACTATTGAAAGTCACAACAAGGTCCATGACAAGCAGAATGTAGTGGCTTGGCTGAGCTGGGCCTAAGTGTCGGAGGAGGCCCTGGACCGTGAGCAGGACCCTGCAGATCATGTCCCCGAGTAGAGGAGGACCCGCACCTTCCGTCTAACATGCTGGAGAACCAGTGACAGTAGCCCAGACAGGAAAGAAGATGACAGCCTTCTCAGCACCACCAAACCCAAGCTCAGGCCATACTGCGAAGGACTGTCACATTTCAGTTCAAAAATGGACATGGGGAGCATCCATGGTGCCCAGAGCCAGGCGGAGCTTCCGAGTTTTAGCTGGTTCTGCTGAGGGCTAGTGTGTTGGCGCACGGAGTAAATGGTCCCGGGTTCAAATCTGGTCACGGGCACAACTGTGTTGATTACAGGCTTGATCCCCAGCCCTGGCCATGGCACATGCAGGAGGCAAGCAATCCATGTGTCTCTCTCACATCGATGCCTCTCTCCCTTTCTGTCTCTCCCCGTCCCTTCAAGTTTCTCTAAAAATTCAGTGGAAAAATAACCTCTGGTGAGGGTTCACAAAACAAACAAAGCAAAACAAAGGAGCCTCCTAGTCCAGCTGAAGTGCCCAAAAAGACCAAGCTCAGTCAGCAACAGCCAAGTGACAGTGTCTCCCACTTAGAGCCCCAGAGCATGCCCACCCAGGGGAGCACCAGCACCGCCCAAGGACAGCCCGGAGGCAGAGACCTCAGCCCTGGACATGCTCACCAAGAAGATGCGGCTCACTAGGCGCATCACCAAGACTGAGTCTCTCATCCCCTCCACCAAGGCCAAGGGGAAGCATCCCCGCCACCATGGCTGGGCAGGTTCCTGAAGGGGCGGCAGACGGCACAGCCATAGAACAAGTGAGCCAAGAGCCCAGACAATGAGCATGGCCAGACCCAGGGAGACAGCTGCAGATCCCCAGGAAGACCACGTACAACCAGCTGAACCACATCCTCATCTCTGATGACCAGCTGCCAGAGAACATCATCCTGGTCAAAACTCTGATTGGCAGGAGCAGTTCCCCTCAGATACCCTGCAGGGGCTCATGCTGCCTGTGCTGTGCATCTGCTTCATGGCTGAGGTCCGGTGGCCTTCAGCTCCATCATCTGGTGGATACAGAGATACTGTAATGATAATTCCCAGCCCCTTAAGCCGCTGAAGATCCTGGTGGCAGGGGCACAGCACTACTTCAGCGCTGTGCTGCGGGTCTTCCTGGAGCTGCTGTCCTACAAGATGCTCGGCTGGCTGGGCTATGTGCACTTCCTGGTCATCCCGCTGGGTTCCAATCCTGTGGCCAGGTACCTGGGCTCCATGCATTACCACTACAACAGCTTCTCCCAGGACCTGGCCTGATGGGACCTGTTCCATAGTCTGGAGGCCCAGAGCGCCATACAAGACACACTGGACATCGTGACGAGAATCGCGCAGTACATCACAGGAACATCTGTTCCTCTCAGCTTCCCATCGAGGAAGCCCTGATCTCCTACAAGCAGAAGAGACCCAATGAGGATTCCTTATAGTTCATTCTTTTCAGGGTGGCAGGAGAAAGTTGGGACAGTGCAACAGTCCTCAGACACGTCGGGAGACTCAGATGATGGACCCCCTTGCGCTGCAGCGTGCTTTTATCCTTCCCTTTGTCCCTACCTCTGTTCACCAATGATGCCTTGTCATCCCACTCATCTTGTCAGTGAGTGGGGTTTGTCCTCCCCCAGCCAGGGCGATGGCACCAAGCTGATGGAGCGGCAGGTGGATTGCTGGACGGCAGCCCAGCCCACAGACAGGAAGAAAGACTCGAAGAAGAAAGACCTGCCTACCGCCAACAACACTCTCAAGTGCACCTTCCAGTCTCTCCAGGTCAGCAGGCTGCCCAGCAGTGGCCAGGCCAAAGCAACACCCACCATGTGCATGACAGTACTCACCAAGGAGAAGAAAAAGAAGGTGTTGTTTTCGCCCAAGAAAACCAGGACAAGGCATGGAGTCCAAAATCCAAAAGCCAGTGCTTGGAGGCATAAGCCACCTGGTCTGCAGGGCGAAGAAGCAGGAGAACATTCTGCGGGTCCTCATCAAAGGTGTGGTGTGGAATGAAGTTCTTCCAGCTGGCAGCCCAGGGTCCTTCCGCATCCAGCACTTCCCCATGTGCATCTCCAGACATTCTGACTCCACCTTCCAGCCCTGCCTGCGACCCTGCAGATGCCAAGCACAGGAGGGCCCACCTGCTTTTCAGTTCACCTTTCAGTTTAGTACAGAAACCGACCCTGGAAACACAAAGAGAAACCTTCTTAAGTACAAAAGTGCTCACTACCCGGAAGCTAATGTGCAGCCCCCATTGGGAGCCCCAACTGCTCTGCTGATTAACCAGAGCTCTCTGGGGGTCAGGCGGGCAGTGCTGAGCTGGAGAATCATGGAAGGTGAGTTTTGGCCTCAGGACCCCTAACACTCCCAGCGGGAAGGGTTCTCCCTTCTCCACCTGCCCTTCCTGGAAGCCAGGACTCTGCCTCCACAGGACTCAGAGCTGTTGTTCAGATGCCAAGGACTGGCCTCCCATTGCGGGCATCCTGAGCAGAACATGGAGGCCAGTCAGCCCAGCCCTGGGCCCCAGCTGCCAACCCGCCAAGTGGCCCCACACCATCCACTCGTGCTTTCCTAAAAAAATAGGTGTGTGGTGCAGACCCCCAGGCACACCGGCTAGACAAACTGGTGCAATACCAGCTGCCCGCCTTCCTGAGCAGGGACTATGCTTTCGCCCTCATCTCTCTGTGTTATGACAGAACATTTGTTCCACCCAACAGGTGTGGGTCCACCTATTTACCAGGTGAGCACCCTGTCCCTGCACAGCACAGTGGTCACTCGGCACCCTGCTTGCTGGGAGTCTTCAGGGCACTTCATGTCTCTGAGTGCTTGTGCCTCTAACCACAGGGTGAACCTAGGGCAGTAATGGCGAAACTTTTGAGCTCTGCATGTCAGCATTTTGAAAAACCCTAACTTAACTCTGGTGCCATGCCACATATAGAAATTTTTGGATATTTGCAACCATAGTAAAAGAATTATATTTTTTAAATTTTTTTAATATATTTTATTGATTTTCCACAGAGAGGAAGGGAGAAGGATATAGAGTCAGAAACATTGATGAGAGAGAAACATCGATCAGCTGCCTGCTGCACATCTCCCACTGGGGATGTGCCCGCAACCCAGGCACATGCCCCCGATCAGAATCGAACCCAGGGCCCCTCAGTCCACAGGCCGACTCTCCATACACTGAGCCAAACCGGCTTTGGCAAGAGTTATATTTTTGATATTTATTTTATATACTTAAATGCCATGTAACAAAGAAAAATCAACCAATGAGTTTGCATGCCACCTCTGACACATGTGTCATAGGTTCGGCATCACTGACCTAGGGTCAAGCTCACAGGTTTATTGTAGAAACTCAGTAGGGTCCTCCCTGGAAAGTGCTCTCTGGGTGCCTGGACAGTGGAGAGGTCTGCTGCACGGGCTGTGGTTGAGCTCATTGGCCATTTTCTCTTCCTCATGGCAAAGCTTCAACCTCATTTGATTCTCCACAAGGCCTTGGGCTAAGCTCTTTTCTCCTTAGATACAGATTGGAGATTCTATGAGGGGTCGGTGTCCTGGGTGAAGCCAGAACCAAAAATCCCAGAAGCGAGCCATGTGGCCCCATGCTAATTTTTCTCTTGACTAAAAGAATACAGAAAAAGAGTGGAAAAAATCTAAAATATTAGTGTCAGCACTGTGTAGTTGATGAGGGTCGAGGAATGATACACAGGAGGGCATATTAAAGAGCATGTCTTGCTGAGGAAAATATAGATATGTGTAATAAATCACAGGGATATGTTTAAGTGCATGTATTTTAAGTTATGGGAAAGCACCTTGTCTTGCAAAATAGAATTCATTAATTTTAAACCTACCATCTGAAATAGGACCTATTAAATGGGAAGCAATAAAGGATTTTTTAAAATAAGAAAATTTGACAAATGGAAGTTATTGTTTGCTTTGTTAGACATATTATATCAGACTAACCAATAATACCCAGTCTTTTAAACAAAATAAATCATTACCACATACCATGCCACATAGGAAGTCTCAATAAATTCCAAAGAAGATATATATGTTTTTTCTCCATTGATATGTACATGAACCATCATGCATGATGCCTATATATTCTCTAACCATAATGCACTAAGGTAAGAAGTTAATAATAAAGAATAGCTTTAAAATCACCAAATATCTGGACAGTTTAGAAAATATAGCAGAAGCTGAAGTGAAGTATATTCTATACAAACCCTGAGTTCAAAGGAAATTATGAGTGAAATTATGGAATACTCCCAACTAAAAAACAATAAAGAAAAGCTGCATATCAAAAGCAGCCATAACAGACAGAGTTTTTGTTTTAAATAGACTTCTAAGGAAAGCATTACAGCTGGGAAGAGAGATTGAAGTATCCAAATAGTAAATTACAGAGAGCAACAGAGTGACTTAGAAGAAACAAGGAAAGGGGGAAACATAATGGCAGAAATCAGTAAAACAAAGAATTTGAAAAAGCCTTCAACAAACCAGAAAACTGCTTCTCTAAAAATACTGGTAAAACAAACAGATTTCTAGCCAGACTGACCAAGAAACAGAGAAAAACGCTGTGCACATATAGCTAACCAGTTAGGCAAAACGGACCAATACCTGGGAGGAAACAAACTATACAACCTTCCTCAAGAGAAAGTGATGCCCTGACTAGTCTATCAAAGAAGTTGAATTTGTAGTTAAAGCATCTAAGGAAGGGAATCCAGGCCCAGGTGGTTCACTGGAGAATTAAACAGAATAAATGAACAGACACTTCACTGAAGAGGCTATAACATGTCGCATGAGCACTTGAAAACTTCAACATCATAAGCCATTAGGACAAGGTTATTTAGACCACAAGGAGACTAACTGAAATAAAAGACTGTGATAACACTTGATGCTGGGGAGGATGTGGAAAAACTCACTCATACAGTGCTGGTGGGAATGTAGACTATTACAGCCACTGGGGAAAGTACTTTGGTTGTTCCTTATGAAATTCAACATGCAACTACCACACACCCCAGCAATTGCACTCTGGGGCATTTATGCCAGAGAAATAGAAACTTTCATCCACTCAGAAACCTGAGCACAAATGTTTATGGGAGCTTTATCTTAAAACCTGCAAGTGATCTCTGAAATCCCTTGTTGGGATTAATATCTACATTTTATAAGAAATGTCTGTCACATAAAAATGGGTAGAGTATATGAAAAGGGAATTTCATAAAGGGAAACCCAAAACGTTAACAAGGTATGAAGAGGTATTCAATTGCACTTGTAGTAAGATATGCAGAGATGTTGAATTGTACTTGTAGTCAGAGAAGTAATGAGGCCCTCTTTAAACCGATTTGCAAGACAAATTAGAGTGGGATGATGGGAAGTGTTGGTGAGGCTATGGGACAAATGGGAACATCATGGGCTATGATGGGGGTGTAAACTAGTACAGGCACCCAGGTGGGCCATCTAGAAGTACTTAGCAAAATTAAATATGCTCTTATATATTTGAATATTCATATGTATAATTTTGCTAAGTCCGAAGAGCAAAAGAATCACCATAGGAGAACCTAGAACATAGGCCTCTCATTCTCAATCTTGAACTGATCATTTTTTTTTCTTTATTGAATAAGATATTACAAATGTGTCATTACCCCACTAATATCACCTTATCCCCCCAATCCTGCCCTCTCCCTCTCCCTTCCCTCATGTTGTCCACATCCATCACCTATGCTGATATGCATTCATACAAGTCCTTTGGTTGATCTTTCCCCCTCACCGCACCCCCTAACCCCCGCCTTCCCGCTGAGTTTTGAGCATCTGAAAGATGCTTCCCTGTCTATGGCCATACCACCCTCAAAGCGCCCAATCTTGTCTGATCACTTCTTGAATAACATTTTCTTGGCTGGGATACAGGGGGGAGAGCAGGCCTTCTGTGTCAAAATATAACCCCTCAGAGTCTAACAGCATGAATCTGGTTCTTCTGATCAGCATCACTGGGTGGGAATGGACCACTGGAAATATTGGCTAGAATAGATAGCAAAGAGACACCTGGAATAAGTGGGTTCCCAAACCTTATCCTGTCAATTCCACCTAAAGGACATTAGCCTTTTTTATGAGTATTTCCCCACTGACATAAATATCCTTATGCGATGTTAATTGCATTGTATATGAACAGGATGGCTAACAAATTCCTGTGACATGATGAAATGTGGCAAAGAGCTGTGATGGAGTCTAAACAGAGAAATTGGATCATCTGTGTACTGTCTTCTGCTATCGTCTGAAAGTAAAACGATAGTATAGGGAAAACAAAAAGACAAAAGTATCACTCAAGGTGTACATAAGGCCACATGAATATTTTCTGTAATTTTTAAAGTGTGACTATTAAGGATTAAATGTAAAAGAATAAAATCTAGGTAGAATAATTTGTGATCACCTGTGTTCCTATTAAATCTTAAATTCTGCCATTGCCTGTGTGTCTTTAAATAGAGCATTAGGGTGACAGTTGGGAGACCTTTGAACTCCTGATTCCATCCCAGTTTTCCTTCCCCAGAGCTACTTACTATCATCCACTTTGTGCTTGTCCCTAAGTAGGTTTCTATAATTTTACTCAAAAGTTGTGTACACACAAGTTAATTTAGAGTTGATTTTGCATTTTTGAAATTTTATTTCAATAGCATCATTCAGAATGTACCCTGACACTTTCTTTTCCAAACAAACCATGCTTTGAGATTTGTCCACATTGCCACACATACTGCAGTCCATTAGTTTTACCGCTTTACTACGCATTTACTATGATAGCTTTATTCTCCTGTTGAAGGACATTTAGGTTATTTCTAGTTTTCCACCATCATAAACAATGCTGAAATGGACTTTCTTGTATCCTTCATGGGCACATGAATGAAGCTTCTCTAGAGTATGTTGCTAAGAATGAATTTCTAGCAGGAAGGCCATACACACCTTAGGTTTTACTAGTGGATGCAACTTCACTGGCTGGTTCAGCCATCCCCCCTCCCAGCTGCTGTGGATGTTGGCTGCTCATGGCTCCTGATGGCCCTTCCCCTGTCCTGAGCGGGTAGGTGCTCCCAGTCCACTACCCTGGGAGGCCAGTAATGACTGGTACTGGGTAGAGAAGCCTGGCTCCTTACCTAAAATGGGAATCACTCAATGGGTACAATTCCTCTTCCAGATCCCCTCTCAAGACCAGCCTGAACGTAATGTGCTGAGTCCACATCTCTGCTCACCTCCCTCCATCTTCTTTTTCTGAGGTCATTCCTTCACTAAACTCTGTCCCACTTCCCAGGAGTCACTGCTGCCAGGGAACCTGGCCCAAGATGACTAATATTGCCAAAGTCTCTCCAGAAGGGCTGCACCAATGTTCACAGGTAGGAGAGGCTTGAAGGCTGAGAAAGAGAAAGCCCATCCTAGAGATGAGGTGGGGGAGGGGGAGAAGGCAAAGGTACTGAGATGAAAGAAAGAGTTTTGTGAATTCAGCAAACTGAATGAAGCCAGTGTGGCTGAAGTGTGGGGAGCAGAAGAAAGAGAAGGACACTGGTTGAGGTTGGAGATGTATGTAGGAGCCGACAAGGAGACCATAGGCTGGTTTCCAATTTTTTTTTTTCTAATTGTAAATGGAAGTTTTTGAAATGGTTTAAGCAGAAAGTGATAGGGTTCAATTTAGACCAAGAAAATGTGTGTGTAGGGAGAATGGTTTGGTAAAAAAGATAAAATAAGCAGGGATTTGAGTATTTACACAGCAAGGAGAGTGGATCATAAAAATTAGTGTCAACACAGAAAGTAAGAAACACAATGGGATTTTTAACACAACACTTCCTGTGTCTATAAAACACACAGACATACAAAGACATAAATTCTTTAAGCATACATGCCAATTTTGAAGTGGCTACTATGTGGAGGGAGAGGAAGGGAATGGAGATTAGCGGTAATAAGAGACAATAAAACCTGGAAGTTGTCTTGCAAGGAATGGTGGTGAGAAGGTGGGATAAATTGAAGCATGTGATTTCTGGAGCCCTGAACCAAGAAAACAAAAATCAAAACAACAGCTACCACCCACCTCCCTACCCATTATTTCCCTTCACCCTGTGGAGACCCACATCTGCGATGGGGAACAGGTTTTCAGAGAGACCTTCCAAATAATCCAACTTTTACCTACTAAGTGGGTGGAACTGGATGGCAGAGGCCTTCCTAGTGATTAATGCAGCATCTGAGTCAAGGAACCTGGAGGGAAGAGGAAGCAGAACCTCCCTGGAGCCTCATTAGTAAGGACACAGATGGGAGCCCTGAGGCAGTCTCATGCCTGACCTGGTGGGGGGCTCCTGATGCTCCCTCTCAGCCTAGTTCCACATTTCCCTGGGGCTCCATGGTGCCAGGTCTTATCTCTGGGATCAGAGATAATCCAGGTTAACATGTCTTGTTATTTCCCCTTTGCACAAGTTTATGACCTGGTCCCAGGAGATCTGGGGACCAAACTTCCACCATGTCTGGTCGCTCTGTGCCTAGGTGCCCAGGGCAGGAGTAGACACCCATTAGGTATCAATAAACGCCTGTGGATCAAAAGTGATCGCTTGAATCCTTCCTTGATAGGGGGCAAGGACCTTGGGCTTTCCCTCCACGTTTTTCTTCAAGTGCCCAGAGCAGCACAGGGCATGCTCTGCAAATGCATTTGTCAGTTGGTGTTCAAAGAGTTTGTTGAGGTGGTTTCTTTGGTTCCCTGTCTGGCCCTGAGAGACAAACTCTCAATGGCTAGAATAGAGTGGATGCTGGCTTTATCCAATGGCCTGCTTCTCTGAGGTGCTCTAGAGCAGTGGTTCTCAACTTCCTGAAGCCGGGACCCTTTAATACAGTTCCTCATATTGTGGTGACCCCCAATTTCATTGCTACAAATTGAACATGATTAAAGCATACTGATTAATCACAAAAACAATATGTAATTATAAATATTTTTTACGATGGTCAAGGCGACCCCTGTGAAAGGGTTGTTCGACCCCCAAAGGGGTCGCGACCTACAGGTAGAGAACCACTGCTCTAGAGTCATATTCTCAGACACTGTTCAGGGAGATCCAACACCCAATGTTACTTACTGAGCAAGCTCATTGGTGGGTAGTATTTTCTTACTGATTCGTATCTGAATGAGCAGCTTGGGGGAAGCCAATCCTTCCTGGAGGCTTAGCCACATGATCTCCCCTTAGACAGACAGTACTCATGTCTTCTGGGCCCCAAGACCTTGCCTCAGCCCTTGGGACATTGAAAGGAAAGAGTAATTCTTACCCAGGAGCAGTCCTGGATCTCAGTCCACTGACAAACAGACAGAAGTAAAATCACCTCAGATTCCATCACCCAGAGACAATCACATGCAACATATTAGTATATTTGTTCCTAGTATTATCCTGTGAATGTTGACATAGTTTCCATCTTGTCATTCTTATCTCATCTGTTTCAGTACCATCATGTGCTTAAGTATTGACTAAATGGGTCTTTATGCTCTTTTTGTTTTTAAAATACATACATAATGCTGTGATGGATATCTTTCTTTATAAAATTTATACCATTTTGAATGATTTATGAGGATCTCTATCAGTGGAAATAGAATTATAGAATCAAATTATATGAACAATGATTCTTTTAATATCTTGTCATTTAAAAATAAAATCCTGATGTAATAATTTAGTAATGGACTTGCAGGTTTTTCTGGTAACATACAAGCACACATATAGGTAATTTAAAATAGGATCACACAAACTTGTGCTTTTAATTTAAACTTCATCTTGGAAAATTCCTGTCTAACTTAAGATAACATGACTCCTGTTTACAACTGCTCAAGTATTTCATCATGTATGCACAATAATGTCTTTTACTCTGTTGTCTATTGATAGATGTTGCAGTAATGCCAAAATTTTATGATGACAGTGTTGTCATAAATTTACTAATATTCATATATTTCAACGTTTACACTGTTTCTTGAATTCCTATAAAATAAGTTCAACTTGGAGTTGTAACAAAATGATTGAATATTTTAATTTGTATGGATGCTCTAAATCAGGGGTCCTCAACCTTTTTAAACAGGGGGCCAGTTGAACGTCCCTCAGACCGTTGGGGGGCCGGACTATAGTTTAAAAAAAACTATGAACAAATTCCTATGCACACAGCGGCGGCAAAAACACCCGGTGTGCCGGATAAATGTTTTCGGCGGGCCGCATGTGGCCCGCGTCCCGTAGTTTGAGGACCCCTGCTCTCAATTATTCTCTAATAAGCTTGTCCCAATAAAATGTTTCCCTAAAATGTATGAGTGGCCATTTTTTCACACTCTTTCCAGTACTCAACTTTTCCTATTGCTCATCTGCAAAGGAAATTATTTTTCGTGAACTTGTCAAATGAAAGTGTGGTTAAAGTTGTTTCCCTGGCTTCATAATTTAAAAGCTCCCCACTTTGTTGCAGCGTACAAAGTGTGGTAACATTTTCTGACCTCCTGTCCTGGTTTTCATTCCCCAATTTTACCTTTACTGTGACTTTCCTTTGCCCTGTTTCCCTGTCTTACTCAATTGGATTCTATTATCAGTAGCGCCTCCTCTTCCAAATTCATACCACCATCCAAGCCTTATGCATCTAAATACCTTCCTGCCATCTCTCCTGCTCACCTCTCAGGAGTTCAAACACTTCCCCATATTAACCCTTTATGGACCCTCCTAGAGGTCCCCTAGTCTAAAATGCAGGGTCATCTTTGATTGTACCCTACCTTGTATCTCCAGGACCCAGTACACCATTGACATGTCATGATTTCATCTCCAAGTGGAGTCAGTTCTTTTTCTACTTGTCCTGCTCTTGTCCTAGTTAAGGCCACCCTCCCCATCTGCTGGGCCTCTGCTCTCTCTGCTTCTGATCTTGTCCTGTCTTCCACCTGTTCTCCTCCCGGCAAACAGAGTGATCCATTCAACTTAAAACCAGCCATCCCACCCTACCTGCTTAAGACACTTTAATGACTTCTCATTGTCCTTAAAACATAAAACAGAATGACTCACTGGCTTGTTGTGCCCCATGGACCTCCCAACCTCAACTAGTGTCTCTCACAGCCTCACTCACAAAACACCAGCACTGACTTCCTTTCAGTCCTTGAGACACACTTTTGTGTCTTTGCAGATGTTCTTCCTTCTCTTTGCAAAGCTCTTTTCCCAACTCTCTGAGTATCAGACACTCTCAGCTGTCTGACTCAGCTTAAAGTCTCTCAGAGAAAACCTCCCTGACCATCTAATCTAAGACATGGCCCTTTTCTCTCCCCCCACCCCGCCCCGCCATGACTCTCTATTCCAGATTACTGATTCCTTGTAGCATTTATCGGTTTGTGGTTATTTTGTCCTGTCTGCTTGCTTTGAGGAGCTCTCTCCTGTGCTGGTTTACAAAGTCCATGAGGGGAAGCAACCCAGCACCTGACCCAATCCCACCATCATAGATAATTATATTCTTAAGATAAATTTCTAGAACTAGAATTCAATCAAAAGCATGTCCTATTTGTTACTTTATTTTTTAAAGTCACAAAATGACAATGTTGAATGTACATTTTTCTCCTTTTTGGTGTGTGTGGAAAAATATTCAGTAATATGGAGACAGTATTTTTAAAGAATAACAGAGAGTGAGAGAGGGAGAGAAAGAGAGAGAGAGAGAGAGAGACAGAGAGAGACAGAGAGAGAGAGACAGAGAGAGAAGTGACTGTGTAGCATACTTCCAAGATTTTCAAGAAATGTAAAATTAAATTTACAATAAACTGGAAGAACAAATATAAGGAGTTTGGTATTTGCTTCAGTGACTAATCTTATCACAATGATTTCTCGCATAAAAGCAAAGAGTTTCTTGGTCTCATGTATCTGCAATAATTGTCTGTATCATTTATGATTCTTATCCTTGCATCTTGGAGAGATACCTTTCTCAGTATTTGTGATTTAGCTCCAAGAAGTTCCTTTTGCTATTTTCTTAAGATTTTAATTTTTTGCCAAACTGGTTTGGCTCAGTGGATAGAGCATTGGCCTGCGGACTGAAAGGTCCCAGGTTTGATTCCGGTCAAGGGCATGTACCTTGGTTGCGGGCACATCCCCAGTAGGAGGTGTGCAGGAGGCAGCTGGTCGATGTTTCTCTCTCATAGATGTTTCTAACTCTCTATCCCTCTCCCTTCCTCTCTGTAAAAAATCAATAAAACATATTTTTTAAAAAAAGATATTAATTTTTTAAAAACAACAACTTGTTAATCTTCACCTTGAATTACCAGTAAGGAGTGCTGTGAGAATTAAACCTGTTTCCCAGATCAGATTGGCAGGGCTGCATGAACCTGACAATTTCCATGAACTTGGGGAATGCAAGTTGAAACTACCTCCCTGGAGGACACTCTGGCAATATGTATAACAATGAAGTGTGCTTCCCTTTGAATGTACGTAGAAATCTGTCCAAAATTGATGTGCAAAGACATTTACTGATCCATTGTCTGAATAGGAAAGACAGAAAGAAAGCGAAATATCATCATCACAATATTGATTAAAAATATATATGATGCAATCACAAAATGTAATAGCATGCAGCCATTAAAAATGAAGAAAATATTTAGAGATGTTCACCAGCACATTGAGTGAATAAAAATAATTTAGTAAGAAAACAAAAATTGGAAGAATTTTGTTAATAAGACCTGGGTTATTTTTACTTCCTTTACATTTTATATTTAATGATATTACAAAAATTCAACAAAATCCAAACAGTAGAAAATAAACATATGTGGATACAAATTTAATATGGAAGTTAATGCAACAGATATCATAATAAAAAGGAAGTTTGGCACATACAAAAAAACAGCTGTGGACCAACTTATTAATAAATGTGACTAAGAGGAACAAACATGAGCATATCTACTTCATTAGCTTATACTGGAACACAAGTATGGTTTAATATTAGGAGAGCTTTGAAAGCTCTACGCCTATGCTCTAGCCCTATGATCACTGCAGCATTATTTACAATAGCCAAGATACGGAAGTAACTAAGTGCCCATCAACAGATGACTGGATAAAGATGATGTCGTGCATATGTACAATGGAATCTTACTGGGCCACAAATAAGAAGGAAATCTTACCATTTGCAACAACATGGGTGGGTCTAGAACAGTGGTTCTCAACTTTGGGTGCGCATTAGAATCACCTGGGAATCTTTTTAAAATCCTGATTTCTGGGCCTCATCCCCGAGAAATTCTGTTTCTTTGTTATGGGGTGGGGTCACAACATTAGTAACAAAGAAACAGAATTTCCAGAGGATGAGGCCCAGAAATCAGGATTTTAAACAGGTTCCTAGGTGATTCTAATGTGCAGCCAAGGTTGAGAACCACTGATCTAGTCTAGAAGGTATTATGCTAAGTGAAGTAAGTCAGGCAGAGAAAGACAATTACCATAGAGCTTTATGTATATGTGGAATCAAAAAACAAAACTAAACAAAAACAGACTCATAATAAAAGAGAGAAAAGGGATGGTGACCAGAAGGGAGGTGTGGGAGGTGGGTGAAAAGGGGAAGGGAAATATAGTCAATGATAATGTGATAAGTTTGTATGATGACAGATGGTTATATGAATTGGTGAGGTGATAAAATTGTCGATTCACTATATCATACGCCAGAAACAATATAACCATATAAGATTGTATATCAACTATACTTAAATTAAAAATAAATAAATAAGTTTCTCAGATGCTGTAGGTTTGTTAAGAAATTAAACCTAGGAATGAATAGTCTAAAATAAAAACCGTATCTTTATAAAAGTTAATAAAAAGTGCTAGGCACTGAAAAAGCATCTGATCAAAAATGCAACAGCCAAATCTGATTATTAAAGTACTATTTTCAAATACAAACAGAAAGATAGTTGCTAAATGTCTTTCACTTAAAATCCTCTAAAAGTCCTCATTGCACTTGGAATAAATTTTACAGCCTGAACAGGACTCTGCAGGCTGGGGGACCCCATTGGCCCGCACAACTTCCTGTCCCACACTCTCCTCTTTACTCCAGCCACCCTGGCCCCTATGTCATTCCTTCACCCCAGTGGGCTCTTTCCCACCTCAGGCCTTTGCTCACACACCTCTCTGTCTGCAAGGCTCTTTGCTCAGGACTTCATAGGACTGACCTTTTTTCTCCTTTACATCTCACCCAAAAGAGACATCAACATGTGGAAAGTGTTCTCTATATCATGGAATTAAATAGAGTTTATGCATATTCTCTCATTTTTTTTATTTTTAAAATTTTGATTCCACCTTCATTAAATTTTCAGAAGAAAAAGACACAGTAAAATATATTAATTGTAAATACATTAAAATGTCTTGGGTAAGATCTGAAATATTGATCTAAAGTTTTCCCCTCAATAATTGAGCAGCTGCCCCAGTGCTATTTGCTGCCAAAGGGCCCCCACAATAATCCCCTGAGTCCCAAGTGTGCTGCGCCCCGTTCCTGATGTCGCTGCCCAGCTCCCAGGACCTGCTCACTCCAGCACCAGGGCCGCACTGCTTGAGAGTCCTTCCTAATTGACAGAGCCAATTTTCAACTGTTTCCTGATTTGTTTGCATATTTATTTGTAGATAAAATTTAGAACAGTGTTTGTTTCCCCAAAATCCTATTATAATTTTTACTTTAAACTAGAGGCCCAGTGCACTATTGAAATTGCACTAGGAGGCACCCCGAGGGCTGCCACAGGAGTTGGACCTGACCCATGCTGCAGGCAGAGGGACCTGCACCTGACTTCCGCCCCAGGCACCCCCTGCCCCCCTGCCTGTGTCCGCTCCAGGGCTGCCCTAGCCAGGCACAGCAACTCAACCCATCCCAGGCCTCCCTCTGCCCCCTTCCTGTGTCCACTCTCGCTCAGGGAGGCCCCCCTGTGTGTGTCTCCATCTCTTCTCCTGGCCTCACCTGCATAGGCAACCTCCTCCTGTCTGGTTGTGATCCTTTAAAGCAGTGGTTCTAAACCTTCCGAATGCCACAACCCTTTAATACATTTCCTCATGTTGTACTGACCCCCAACCAAAAAATTATTTTCGTTGCTACTTCGTAACTATAATTTTGTTACTGTTATGAATCATAATGTAAATATCTGATATGCAGGATGTATTTTCATTGTTACAAATTGAACAAAATTAAAGCATAGTCATTAATCACAAAAACAATATGTAGTTCTATATGTGTTTTCCAATGGTCTTAAGCAACCCCTGTGAAAGGGTTGTTCAACCCACAAAGGGGTCACAACCCATAGGTTGAGAACCACTGCGTTAAAGCTTCCTGGCCTAATTTGCATATTACATATATATGTAAATTTTAGATTAATTCAGGAGAGTATGTGCCTTTGTAATATTTTATCTTTCTATCCAGAAATGAGTAAGTCCATGCATTTATGATTAAATGGAGAAATAGACCGTTGGAAGGCCCTGGGCAATTCCTGTTAACATCTTACTGCTTTAGATTATTTTGTGGATGTTACACATGGTATTTCCACCTGATGATTGTTTACATACACATCAACACTAATGAAAGAGAAAAATGGCAATTGGCGTACGACCGCTACCCTTTTCATTGGCTAATCAGCGAGATATGCAAATTAACTGTCAGCCAAGATGGCGGCCCGCAGCCAGGCAGCTTGAAACTAACATGAGGCTTGCTTGCCTCCGTGACAGAGGAAACCAACGTTCCCCGCCTGCGCCTGGGGCTGCAGGCCTCTGAGCCTGCAGTTTCAAACATTGTAACAAATACCGCTGGACTTCAGCCAGCAGGATCGCAACATTGTATGCAAAGGCCAGAAACCTACAGCCAAGCCTCAAGCTAAAGCTGGCCCAGAATAAAAAAAAAAAAAAAAAAAAAAAAGGAAAAAAGGAGCGGTTGGGAGCTTCAGTCACCCCCAGCCTGAAAACAGCCCTCATCCCCTCACCCAGGCTGGCCAGGCACCCCAGTGGGGACCCCCACCCTGATCCAGGACACCCTTCAGGGCCAACCAGTTGGCCCCCACCTGTGCACCAGGCCTCTACCCTATATAGTAAAAGGGTAATATGCCTCCCAGCACCGGGATCAGTGGAGCCGCGAGGCCTCCCGGCACCGGAATCAGCATGAGAGGGGGCAGCGCCCAAACCCCCTGATCGCCCTGCGGCTCTGTGTGTGACAGGGTGCAGCACCCCAACCCGCCCCCCCCCACGGGCCCTGCTCTGTGTGTGACGGGGTAGAGCCATAACCTCCCCATCGGCCCTGCCCTGAGTATGACAGTGGCGGCGCCCCAACCCCCTGATTGGCCCTGCTCTGTGGGTGATAGAGGGCGGTGCCCCAACTCCCCTATCGGCCCTACTCTCTGAGTGACAGGGGGGAGCTCCCCAACCCCCTGATGGGCCCTGCTGTGTGAGTGACAGGGGGCAGCGCCCCAAACCCCTGATTGGCCCTGCTCTGTGAGTGACAGGGGGCAACGCCCCAACCCCCTGATTGGCCCTGCTCTGTGCGTGACAGGGGGTGGCGCCGCAACCTCCCCATCGACCCTGCCTTGAGTGTGACAGGGGGTGGTGCCCCAACCCCCCAATCGGCCCTACCCTGAGCGTGACTGAGGGTGGCATCGCAACCTCCCAATCCGCCCTGCTCTGTGCATGACATGGGGTGGCGCCCCAATGCCCCAATTGGCCCTGCTCTGAGCCCAACCAGGGGCTGCACCTAGAGATTGGGCCTGCCCTCTGCCACCCGGGAGCAGGCCTAAGCCAGCAGGTCATTATCTCCCGAGGGGTCCCAGACTGCTAGAGGGCACAGGCCAGGCTGAGGGACCCCCCTACCCCCCGAGTGCACAAATTTTTGTGCACCGGGCCTCTAGTCTTACCTAATAATAGACAAACATTCAAATTGGCCATACCTTTCCTATGCCCACCAGCCAATTGGATGATTATGCAAATTAACCAAACAAAGATGGCGGTTAATTTGCATACATAGGCGCCCAGTGGCAATTGGAGCCTGCAATCAGAGCTGAGGGGTCTCCTGCCCAGGCCTAATGCCTTGAGGAGTTAGACCTGGGCAGGTGTGGAGCCGGCAATGGCGGGGTGCAGGGGAGGAGTCGGTGATTGGTGATCACTGGGAGCTGGGACTCCCCTGCCCAGACCTAATGCCTCTGCCACAGGTGTTAGTCCTGGGCAGGGGTGGAGCCAGCGATGGTGGGGAGCAGGGGCGGAACCGGCCATGGCGAGGAGATGGAGGTCCCCTGCCCAGGCCTAATGACTTGGCCACAGGCATTAGGCCTGTGCAGGGGCGGAGCCAGCAATTGGTGTAACTACAGAGGAAACACCTTTTCTGACTGCTCATTGGCTAAGTTCCCTGTATGCCACTGGTAATATTCTTAGTAACTTGCATAATAAGAATCCAATAAGGTGATCTAAGGTATTTTTACCACACTCCTGGAGAAAAAAAGAAAGGTCTGCTACTGGAGGGCTAAGCAATGTCATATCCTGCCCTAGCTGGATTTGCTCAGTGGATAATGCCTTGGCCTGCCCACCACAGGGTCTGGGTTCAATTCTGACCAAGGGCATGTACCTAGGTTGCATGCTCCTCCCTGGCCTGGGCCCAGGTCAGGGCTCATACAGGAGGCAACCAATAAATGTGTTCCTCTCACTTTGATGTTCCTCTCTGTCTTTGCCTTTCTCTTCCACATTCTCTAAAAGTCAATGGAAACATATCCTCAGGTGAGGATAAAAAAAGAAAGAAAGAAAGAAATGTCATATCCTATGAAAGACACACCTTGAAAATGCCTAAAGAAAGTTGTCTTTTTTTCATGGACTCAACTGGAGTCCGTGTTGATGAAAACACCCTGGTGGCTGTGGTGACTGGCAATGGCTGCAACAGCGGGGTTATGGGGCTGGTGCCTTCCCCTGATGAGCCCGGTCGCCTCCCACAAAGGGAGGCCAGACTGTGGTTTAGGCCCGCTGCCCAAGGGGAACAGGGAGCAGGCCTAAGCCATCAGTAGGACTTCCCTGAGAGCTCCCAGTATGTGATAGGGGGCAGGCTGGGCTGAGGGACCCCCCCCTCCAGTGCAAAAATTTTCGTGCACCGGGCCTCTAGTGTATTTATAATAGTAATGGGTAATACATATTAAGTGCCTACCATATGACCACTCTTTACGTTAAGCACTTTATTATTCAATTTTATCCTTGCAACTCATTTTTCACAGGAAAAAAACAAGACGTAAAGAGCTCAGCTAACGTGCCTGAGGTTTTAATGCAATTGACAGTGTCATTCTTATCACTAAAATTTTCTTTGTCAATCCTCACCCAAGGATAAGGTTCCCTGGCCCAGACAAGGGCCAAGGATCTAGCCTGCAACTGAGGTATGTACCTTGACTGGAATCAAACCCAAGAACTTTCAGTCCACTGGTTCCCAGCTCTGTCTCGTTCTCTCACTCACAGGCTGCTCTAATTTAATTGAAAACATCCAGAATTTTCTTCTGGTCACTAGTATAAATAATATCATTAAATTAACTGAAGTCACATGTCCACATACAACCATCATCACTGTGGTCTGGCCAGCTAGATGTGCTGAGACCGTCACTCTGGGGCCCTGAATAACACCCCCCAGAAACAGCTGGATGTGGAAATTGGCAGCTGTTAGAAAGGGGAAAATGGAAGTCATGTCCACCACAGGCCATTGTCAAATAAGTATTTGACTTCTGGTTTCCACTGTGATATATAAGACCTTGGAAGTCCTTACTTCCATCCTTACAAGAAAAAAAAAAGATGAATGATCTGAACTACAGGAGCTCTTGTTAAACCCATCTGAAATTAACTATGACTACGAAATTAACCTTTGCTGCTGCAAACCATGGAGATTTAGGGCTCTGTTAGAACAATACAACCTTGCCAGTTTTCCAGATAAGACAGAAAACATGTTTTTTACTCAAAGTGAGAGACAAGATCAAAGAGCATGAGAAGAGAAGACAGATTCGACCACATCAAAATGCAATGCGTCTATTTGGCAAAACACACATCAAATGGAGACAAGTGGCAAGCTAGAGAAACCATTTGCAAGTTACATGGCAAAAAGCTGATATCCATGACAATTCAGATTTGCTAACAATCCAATGGAAAAGAGGGCAAAAGGTCTCAAACTGAAATTCCATAAGAAGGGATAGGCCAAAAGCATGCGAAAGATACCCAACTGCAGTTTAAACCAGAATGAAAAATTCAAATGAAAATATTGCTCTTTCTCGCTCTGGACAGGGTGCCTCATCAGTTGGTTGCAGAGTCATCCCATACACCAAAAGGATGCAGGTTTGATTCCTGGTGAGGACACATACCTCGGATGTGGGTTCTGAAAATGTTGTGGAACGGGAGAGTGTTTGTGATGTTATGGAACAGTTGCGAAAAATAGTGAATATATTCCATGTTGGAATTTACAATTTGAAGGATCATAGAGTTAAAATTTATATAATTTAAACTTATTTTTAATATAATATTACTAAGTTTTATTTAAAACACATTTTATTTTACTCGATAGTGTAAGAAAAATACCCTAACCTTCTAAGTATGTGCAAGATAAACACAAAAAGTTTTTTAATAGCTATTATTGGGGAGGGGAAGTCCTCTCTGCTGAGGCAGCTGATACAGGCTGCCTCCAGGACCTGGGACCACAGGCCTCCCAGGAGCTGAGGCAAGTGGCTCACAAGCTGCAGGTGGGTCCACATCTGGAAGTTCAGTGACAGCTGTGCCTGGAGCCTGCTCTGGCTCAGGAGAGGGCACCAGAGTTGGCATTTCTACCTTAGGTGTTCCTTCATCTTGTTCTAGAGCTGCTTCTGTAGATCCAGGAAGAGAACATGTTACCACCACGACTGCCTTTCGTGTGCCTTCCAAGGAAGGGAACCTCCCAACTCCATCACTGAAGTCTCAGTTCATGTCCCCACCCCAGGACGTCCTCCAGACTGCAGGCCATGGGGCACTGACCTGAGCGGCTCTGCACTCCTGCCTAAGCCCAGCCTCTGGGAGCTCTTCTCTGAGTGGCCCAGCCATTTGCACTCCCCCTCACACACACCACCCACTCCTCGTCCTCCTGTGTCTCCGCCTCAGTGGGCTCAGGTGCTCCAGGTGTGAGTGAAGATACTTGGCCTAGGTTGGCAGGTCTGGGACTTGAAAGGTGAGCTCTATGGAGGCCAAAAGCATGATCAGGCTGGGAAATTCTGGCGGCTAATAAAAATCTTGAGGGTACTGGTCCAGTCAGATGCCCAAGATGCAGGAGATGACCCTGAGGAGAGAGAGAGACAGACAGCAGGGTCTGAGGCCTGGCCTTTTTTCCACATGGCCCTCCCAGAGCACCACTCAGAGAACCTGGGGTCCTGTGCCTGCTGCTCCTGCCCATCCAGGAGCCAGACCTATTCCCTTGCCAACATTCAACCTGGCAGTCCTGGCAGAGATGTGCCTGGTCACCCAGGAGGGGCTGGCAGAAAGCCCTCCGAACTGACAACTCTGCATCAATGAGGGAACCGCCTGTCCTCTTCTTCAGGGGAACCTGACATGCTCTCTCAGTGTCCCTGTTCCCTCCTACTACCCTGCCGCCAAAATGTCAACTCCATGAGGACAGGGAGGGCTGGTGTCTATTAAGTTCCTGTCACTCATTGGCACACAGTAGTAGGTGCTCCAGGAATAGCTGACCAAGAGTGAACGAAGAAAATCCGTCTGCACCTCTGGTGTCCAGAGACCTCCTAACACCTCAGACTTTGGCTCCAGCTCCTGCGTGTTGTCTAATTCACTAGCTGCCCTGTGGGGTTCTTCTCCTCTAACTGACAGGTAACTCCCATGGGTAGAGAGCAACAGCCAAGCTGCCACTGAGGAGGTTCTACCAGATTAGTGAGCACGGTCCCTGGGTAGGGGTGCAGACTGGGCTGGGATTAGAAGCAGAAGGGTGTGAATTTTCTGAGGGGCTCACTCTGTCCACTGACGTCCCCACTCGCCCCCTCCACCCATATCTACATGCACAGCTCCCTGAGTCCTGCTCTTTTTCCTAGGAGAAGCCCTCAGACTGCTGCCCTCTTGCAGAAATCCCACCATGCGTGGGAAACAGGGTTCTGCCAGCCCCTAGAATTCAGGTCCCATACTCCCTTCATGGCTCTGATCCAAAGCCAAATCACGTTTTCTGCTGGAACAGAGGTCCACTGTCCTCTTCACAACATGGGAAGATGCAGCCATAGGTAGAGGAGGCCAGGAGGACGTCACATCGGCTGTCCTATGGACACTAAGAGCCTGTGCAGCCTAGTGTGACTGAATCATTCTCGACTAGAAGGAAGCACTGGAGTGCAGGCTTGGGGTCTGCTCTGTGCACTGGATCATCGTCAGTGCCTAGAGACGTGTCTGTACCTGGCAGGGCTTCTCGTATATTTGCTGAATGAATGAACCCAAACCATCCCCATCTCAGACAGCTGGATGAGTCTGAACTCCATCACTCAACCCTGGGGTTTCTGATCTGGCTTCACCTAGGACCGGGACTCATAATGGAATCTCCAATCTCTTTATCTAATGAGAAAAGTGCTTAGCCCTGAGCCCTGAGGAGAATCACAAATTTGGCAGAGACTTTGTCAACAGAATGAAAAAAAAATGACCAATTGGCTGAAACACAGCCCCTCCAGCAGACCTCTCCACTGTCCAGGCACCCAGAGGCACCCCACTGAGACCCTACAATAACCCTATTGGGACTCACTTTCTGGGGAACAATCACTTAGAGACATGCAGTGACCTGAAGATTCACAGCAAACAAGTGGCCAAATGACCACTGTGCTGTGCAGGGGCAGGAGCTAACCTGATACATGGTTGATACAACTCCTGTTGTAGCAAATGCTCTATGACAACAAAGAAAGGTGGGGACCAAAGTGGGGTCCCTGCCCAGGAAGGTGGGCATCAGGTATTTACCCAGTTTGTCCAGTCAGTATGCCCAGGTGGTCAGTATCACATTGGTCCTTGGTTTTTCTCTTCTGTTCTGCCTCATGAGGATGGAGTTTATTGGACAGCATGAGAGGGTAGTGCTGAGGCCACTGGGATGGTTGGCAGTGGGGCCCAAGGCTGGCTGACCAGCCTCTGTTTTCAGTCAGGTGCCCCCATGGGAGGCCAGCGCTGAGTCAGGCAGAAAGTGAAGCTGACTCACTCCCCGGGGAAGCGGAGTCCAGGCTTCCAGGAGGGGCAGGCGTTGACACTGAGAAGCTTTCTCAATGGCAGTTTTTGGGTCCTGAAGACCATCACCTTCAATGATTGCCCAGCTCAACACTGTTGACCTCCCACTTGCCAGAGCATTCTGGGTAATAAGCAGAGCAGTTGGGGGCTCCCTGTGGGCACCACCTAGTTAGTTTCCAGGTTATGAGCTTATTCACACTGAAAGGGTTACACTTTGTGTCTCAAGAGTGTGTCTCGGTGCTAAACCGAAATGTGAACAGAAAAGCAGCTCATCCTGCCCGGGCTTGGCCAGGGCAGAGGGAAGGGTAGGGGACGGGCAGGATCAAAGGTGGGGTTGGAGCTTCCGACTATGCAGGTGGGAAGTGCTGGATGTGGGAGCTCCACGCTGTTCCACTCCACAGTGTCAACAAGGACCCACAGTTGTCCTGCTGGTGCTTGGCCCTGCTGAACAGGCGGCTGATGCCCTCCAGGCACTGGCTCTGGTTCTCCAGTTCCTTGTCCTTGGTTTTCTTGGGAAAACACATCACCTTCTTGTTGTTCTCCTTGTCCATGACCTGGAGGGCGTGGCTGCAGCCTCACCACTGCTGGGCAGCCTGCTCACCTGGAGAAACTGGAGGGGAACTTGAGGGTGTTGTTAGGGGTAGCCTGGGCTTTGTTCTCAGAGTCTCCTTTTCTGTCTGTGGGCAGGGCTGCCATCCAGGAATCCACCCGCAGCCTCATCAGCTCAGCTCCAACACCCTGGCTCAGGGAAGACTCATCTCCTCTCACTGACGGGGAGGAGAGAAGGATGTGTGATGCCTCCCTGTTTGCCACAGGCCCGTATGGAGGGTAGACGACAGCACTCTAGAGCCCAAGCGGGCCGCATAACCTGAGGGTCCTGAGGTGACCCAGAACGGTCTCACAATACCAAGCTCCACAACCCCCACGAAGGGAATGATGTTCAAGGACTCCTCATTGGGGCTCTTCTGTTTGTAGGTGAGTGTGGCCTCCACGATGGGCAGTTGGTGGACAAATTGGCTCCTGTGATGCACTGTGTGGTTCTCAACACCATGGGCAGCATGTCCTGTACAGCCCTCTGGGCCTCCTTGTAGAACAGGTCCCGCCTGGGCAGGTTCTGGATGAAG
Source organism: Myotis daubentonii (assembly GCF_963259705.1). Lineage (NCBI taxonomy): Eukaryota > Metazoa > Chordata > Mammalia > Chiroptera > Vespertilionidae > Myotis > Myotis daubentonii. The sequence goes on from NC_081855.1 coordinate 6,548,396, forward strand.
CTGTTGTAGCGGTAATGCACGGAGCCCAGGTACCTGGCCACAAGGTAGGAACGCAACTGGATGACCAGGAAGTGCATGTAGCCCAGCCAGGTGGTGAGGGGCATAGGTTGTCAGACAGCAGCTCCAGGAAGACCCATAACACGGTGCTTAAGTACTGCTGTGCCCCTGACACCACGATCTTCACAGGCTGGGGGGCTGGGAATTATAGAGCCGGCATCTTTGTTTCCACGAGATGATGGTGCTGAAGGCTGCCTGGGCCTCAGCCTTGGAGAAGGTGCACACCCCGGGCAGCATGTGTTGCTGCTGGACTCAGACGGGAACTGCCCCTGCCAGTCAGGGGCGTTGAGGAGGAGGATGTTGTGGGGCAGCTGGCTGTCAGAGATGAGGAAGTGTTTCAGCTGGTCATATACCGTCTCCCTGGGGATCTGCAGCTGGCTCAGGGGTTGGGGCAGTGCTTGTTGTCCAGGCTGTTGGCCCGCTTGTTTCTGGCTCTGCCACCTGATGCTCCTTCAGGGATGTGCTCCAGGCCCAGCGGCCAACGTGCTCCCCCTGGGATCTGGTGGAAGCGATAAGGAGAGACTCGGTCTTGCTGATGCGCCCACTGGTGGCTTTGGGCTTATCTTCTCTGTCACATGGGTTGGACCTGGAGGCTCCTCCTGGTGCTGGCACTGTGGATTCTCTAGCACTCCATCTGAGAGCTGGGCACTGTGGATGCTCTAGCTGGGCTGGGACAGGCCTTCCAAGTATGGCCTAAGCCAGGGCTTCAGGGTCCTGAGGACACTCTCATGGGCCACTGTCACGGTTCGGTTCTCTAGTGAGTCATACAGCAGATCTAGGTCCTCCTCCACCTCAGGCACATGCTCCGAAGACTCCTGCTCTGAATCCAGGACCTCCTCCCACTCTTGCACCCTGAGCAGCTACGCCCCAACTTTCTTGTTGTCATCTTCTTGCCTGGTCATGAGTGGCGATCTTACTACACTTTGGCGCTGCTTTTTGGGCTCCTCAAAGTGGAAGTCCTCCGCCTCTTGGTCCTGCCCATGCCCGGGATGATAGCTGCCCTGCTGATCTGAGAATATTTCATACTCCACCTCTGAGTAATGAACCAGGGATTTGGACTTGGACTTGGGGCCAGCCTTCTGGGTGCTGTCCTTGGGGTCTATGGGCTGGCTGGACAGGGAGGAGATGCTGACCTCAGCCATGTGGGCAGATTCCTCCATGTTGGTGCTATGGAGTCTCAGCATCTGGCCACCCTCGAGGGGTCGCTACATCACCTCTTCCATGTCGATGGTGCCCGTGGCGAGTGTCCGGTAACCCAGAATGGTCTGGTTGTTAAGGCGCTGCTTCTGCTGCAGCAGGATCTGTTAAGTTGTTGCCTTTTTTCTTGAGAGAGTGAGGGTACTGTAGGGAGATGGTCAGCACCAGGTCGGTCTTCACCTGACCACTAGGGGGCAGCAGAATCTCCTCAGACCTCAAGTGATTTTAGGGGCCCTGCATTTTTATAGTGATCACCACAGCCCTGAGCTCCTTCTCCAGCTTCTTGTAGATGAGCAGCATGGTTAAGGTGAGGCTACACAGCTTGGGTACGCAGGTGGGGCTGGAGCATTCCACTTCCCAGGTGGAAAACAAGTTCATGGGCACCTGTGTGTTGAGTGTGGTGGGCATGCTTTCCTGGCCCGCGGGCACCGAAATGGTGGTCTGATTTCTATCCTGTGTTGGGAGAGGGTTACATGCCATCAGAGGCAGCTCATAAACTGCCAGGTGGGTTGGGCACTCCAGCTCAGACTGAACCCCAAGCACTCAGTGATTGGTGGCAAGAGATGGGACAGGTGTGATTCCAGGGACCACATGCTAACCTGGCGGCGTGGCAAACTCAGAGACCTAATGTAAATGAAAAGGTTTGTCTGAACTTATAGTGTTGTTTGTTTGTTTGTTTTTTGTTGTTTTTTTTTTTTTTAAATAAAAGCAGCTTATGGTGGGTACTGGTGTCCTAGGCTGTCATCTTCCCTGAAAAAGTCAATCTTTATCTTAACTGAGCCTGCTTATTTTTTATAATAAATCTTTATTGTTCAGATTATTACAGTTGTTCCTCTTTTTTCCCCCCATAACTCCCCTCCACCCGGTTCCCACTCCACCCTCTGCCCTTACCCCATGTCCCCCTCCACTGCCCTCATCCATAGATGTACAATTTTTGTCCATTCTCTTCCCGCATCCCCCACACCCCTTACCCCCTCAGAATAGTCAGTCCATTCCCTCTCTATGCCCCTGATTCTATTATATTCACCAGTTTATTCTGTTCATCAGAGTATTTGTTCACTTGATTTTTAGATTCACTTTTTGATGTGTATTTGTTGTCCATAATTTGTATGGTTACCTTCTTCTTCTTCTTCTTCTTCTTCTTCTTCTTCTTCTTCTTCTTCTTCTTCTTCTTCTTCTTCTTCTTCTTCTTCTTCTTCTTCTTCTTCCTTCTTCTTCCTTCTTCTTCCTCTTCTTCTTCTTCTTCTTCTTCTTCTTCTTCTTCTTCTTCTTCTTCTTCTTCTTCTTCTTCTTCTTCTTCTTCTTCTTCTTCTTCTTCTTCTTCTTCTTCTTCTTCTTCTTCTTCTTCTGAAAGGATACCTTTCAGCACTTCATATAATACTGGTTTGGTGGTGATGAACTTCTTTAACTTTTTCTTATCTGTGAAGCTCTTTATCTGACCTTCAATTTTGAATGCTAGCTTTGATGGGTAAAATAATCTTGGTTGTAGGTTCTTGCTATCCATCACTTTGAATATTTTTTGCCACTCCCTCTGGCCTGCAAAGTTTCTGTTGAGGAATCAGCTGAGAGTTGTATGGGTACTCCCTTGTAGGTAACTGACTTTTTTTCTCTTGTTGCTTTATGATTCTCTCTTTGTCTTTTGCTCTTGGCATTTTAATGATGATGTGTCTTGGTGTGGTCCTCTTTGGATTCCTTTTGTTTGGGGTTCTCTGTGCTTCCTGGACTTGTAAGTCTATTTCTTTCACCAGGTAGGGGAAGTTTTCTGTCATTATTTCTTCAAATAGATTTTCAATATCTTGCTCTCTCTCTTCTTGTGGCACCCCTGTAATTCGTATGTTGGTATGCTTGAAGTTGTCCTAGAGGCTCCTTACACTATCTTCATATTTTTGCATTCTTTTTTCTTTTTGCTTTTCCGGTTGGGTGTTTTTTGCTTCTTCATATTTCAAATCTGTGACTTAATTCTTGCTATCCCCTAGTCTGCTGTTAGAACTCCGTATAATGTTCTTTATTTCAGTCAGTGTATGTTTAATTTCTAGGTGGCCCTTTTTCATAACCTCGAGGGTCTCACTAGATTTCTTGAGGATCTCACTAAGTTTATCGGTGGTCTCACTAGACTTATTGAGGGTCTTACTAAATTTATTGGAAGTTTCTAGAAAATTCTTGAAAAACCGTATACATTGGGTTTTGAGCTCTATATCCAGTAATTTGCTTTCCTCCATTTCTGTCATTTGTGACCTGTTTCTTTGTCTCCGCATTTTTATGCTCTCCTGTGTTGATAGAGTGTTCTTTCTGTGCTAGCTGTCCTATAGGGCCCAGTGGCTCAGCCTCCCCAATTACCGGAGGTGGACACTCTTGGTGCATCCCTTTGTGGGCTTTGTACACAGTCTTGTTGGAGTTAAGCCTTGGTTGTTGTAGGTATCACTGGGAGGAATTGACCTCTAGGCCAATTGGCTGTGAGAATCAGCTGTGTCTGCAGTGGGAGAACTTCTGTGTTGAAGACACACTTATAGGGCAAGACTTGCTTCAGTGGGGCTTTGGTGCTCACTGAGTCTGTACCCTGAGTGTGTCCCTTATGGATCTGAGGAGTTGTAATCTGGATGGTCCCACTCTGACCACTGGGTACAATGGCTCTTGGATCTCTAAGGAGGTGCTAATTTAGCCTCTGCCTGAGGCTGTCCAGCAGGAGACCAGCTGTGAAGCAATGCAAGCCACTGGGGGCCTTGGGCCTTCTTTTGGATATTCTGGCTTTCTTTGACCCAGCTGCAGTTTTTTAGGAAATTTTAGATTGCAAAGGGCCAGGCCTTTCATATGCAAAAGGCTCTGTGCACAGCTTGGGTGGGGCGGGGTATCAGGATCAACAGGGCAGAGCAAGCAGCTTTGGCTTCTCCTCAGTCCTGCCCTAAGAGGCCCCGCTTCTCAGTGTCCCAGTAATCACTGCAAGCACCTCTGATAGAAAGCCGCCCTTGAGTTCCGACTGATGCCAGACAGTACAGTGTCTCCTGTGTGAGTCTGGGTCCCCAGAGACTCACCTGGAACTGGAGTCAGGGCTGTAGGGAGATTGTGCCTCCCTCCCGATTGAAAAAGACAACCGAGTACTCAGTTGGCAGCCCTTTCCATGTGCACCTCTGTACCTCTGCACTTTACTTCCGCACCTCCTCTGAGTCTCAGTGTGCTTTTCTCTTTCCTTCTAGTTGTAGAATTTCCACTCAGCAGTCTTCCTGTGGTTCTGGATGATGTTCTTTCTGTCTTTTAGTTGTATTTTTGAAGTGGTTGTGCGAGGCAGCAATTTCCAGTGTTTACCTATGCCGCCATCTTGATTTTTTCCCTGTCTATTTATTTTTACATCTATAACAACATATTTTTGTAATGCCAAAGTAATTTTCCTTTTTATTTAGACACTCGGAGCACAGGCACTGCTCTGCTCTCTGCAGAGACCACACATCCCCTCATTGTTATTGAGTTCATTGTTGACTGTTTACTGACCTATACACACCTAAGTGAAAGAAGTGCATGTCTATCATTTTACCTTTTTTCCAGGCCCAGAGATTTCCCTGCTGTGCTTTCTCCTGCTTCCCTCATCTATCAACAATGAATTTCATGAAACCACACAAGCCTCCACTTTTGATTGTAATGTTTAAAATGAGGTGCAAAGCTCCATTCTCCGGAGCATAATTATCTCATTCCCTTGAGATTTTGCTTCACTGCAATTGTCTACATTTTGGCTCAATAAACTCAGAAAAATTCTGCACAGGTTTCCATGTTTTCTAGATGGACAAGAGAAAAGGTTCTCGTCAGGCAGGGTAGACTTGGGGGTGAGTTATCATGTGACACATTGGTATCTTAGTCATTTCGTAGTAGAGAATGGACAACAGCTCCCTGTGTTACCAAGGTCACCCTGGGATTTCTGACAGAAAATCCCATTCTAAGATGGGAACACATAGGCTTTTCCTGGGGTGGGAGAGTCTGGATATGAGGACAAGTGGGTTGTTCAGGGCAGCGCCATTGACATGACAATAGGAGGGGGTCACATCCAGGTCCCACAGCAGTGAACAGCTGGATCGCCAGCCCTGATAACAGGTCCCCCCTTGGTAAGTAGTGCAGCGCAGGTTGGCCCCAGCTCCTGACCTGGAGGGACCATAGGGATGGGGTCCTCTGGGAAGCAAATGGCAAAGCAACAGACTTGGTATCTTCAGCCCCACGTCCTTTTGGGAAAAGCATCCCTATTAATCATGATGATGTGTAAGAGTGGGAGAAGGTTTATAATGATTGTCAGGCCAACATGGACACTGGGAGATGGGCATTAAAACAGGAAAGTCTGTAAAAAAAAATACAAAAATACACTTGACTGAGTGTGACGTGAAATGGAGCAAGGTCTCGCTTCTGATATTCCTAAAACTTTGTGGGCAGTGACTTTGCATCTCATCTGAAGGGGGCTGGACAGTGAGAGTGGGTTGTGGGGAGGATACAGGCCCAAGATTCCTTTGGAAATTGGACTCTAGGAGGGACCTAGGAGAGTGGCAGGGCAGTTCCTGGAACCCAGGGCTACCTTTGACTACATGGGATCCTGGAGTCTGGGTCACCTCAGCACCTGCACTCACCCTGCAGGAGTACAGCACGCTGGAAGATGTATGGGGCACCTATGCCTCCTGCAGAGGCATGGAGATGAGGACCCCATCTTTCAGGTCCTCTAAGTTCTCCTGTGAGGAGCTCTGTAAAGACAGTTCCCAGTCACAAGGAGGAAAGCCTCAGAGCCCTGTTTTGCTGGTTCTCTACCCCTGTAATCCTCCACTGCAGACACACACACACACATAGTGTGGTCTGCTGAGATCTCCACTGCCGAGGAAAAGGTGTGACAGCCTGAGGGTTAGGATTCCCATTGGCACCAATAAGGGACCCCTCTAGAAGCCCATCTCCAGATGCCTGCCCTGTCTTAGGGGGTAATCACAGCAGGACCTCTAGGTGATCCACTGCCCCCGAAAGCTGTCCCAGCCCCAGGGTTCTCCCTTCAGGTCCCTCTTCCCCAACACATGAAGGGGAGGGGATGTGGGCTGCGCAGGGATGGCACACAGAGGTGGCCTGGCCTGAATGGGTCTGGCCCCGGCCACCTTGTGTTACCTGAGGCCAAATTCTAGGAAGTGGACACATACATCAGGGATGAGGGTTGAACCAATGTCTGCACCGTCTGAAAAAAGCTCTCACTGCGGGGACTCCGGAAGCAAGAGCACCAATCACCGGGAACACAGCAAGAGAACATGTTGCACTGGCAGATGCCTCCTGGCAAGTGAGCTGCCTGTTGGGCTACATGTGGGTGCCTGGTTACGGGGTTTTAAGTTATATTGGATAGTGACCTCATACCTGGTATTGTCTTCCCTGAGTCCCTTCATCTCATGACAGCTATGCAAGTAGTCCTGTGGGCTGCTGTCTGCAGACACCTCTTCTGCATGAAACACCTTATCTGTACACAGTGGCACCAGCACAGCCCTCTGCCCAGCCCCCTAGAAGCTCTGGGTGCAGCCAGGGTCCCAGACTTGAGGAAACCTACCTGGGTGCAGACTCAATCCCTCATTCTTACCTTTTCTTGATCCTGGATCAGTCATTGTGCCTGTCAGGGCCTGTCTCTGTCCTGCCTGCACAATGGGTTATGGAGCAAGTGCTTCTTATGGCTGTTCAGGCTACTGTGGGGGAGGAGCTACAAAGTAGGAGGAGGACTATTACATGTAGGTAGTGCCTCCAACCTCTTTTTCCTTCCTGTTGTCACCTCCTCTGTGTCTGCTTTTTTTCTAATCCCTCCCAAAGTCATCACATCTAGAGTGAATGTTGTGTGTGTGAGTGTGTGTGTGTGTGTGTGCACATGACAGTGCTCCCTTTCTGGACCCCAGAACAAATCAGCCCCCACAAAGGGAGGAACAGGCAGAAGCTGCCCAGTGTGTCAGGATTTCTAAAGTCCAGACCAACTCTGTGGGGAGGTGGCAGCCTTGGCCTGGAAGGTCTGAACATTCCTGAAGTTTGCACTCTGAATGTCATGTACCCTGGCCAATCCCTGCCTGACCAAGGGCTTCAGTTTCCCAATTATCCAATGAGGGTGTGATCCACAACTTCGCAAGCGTGAGCTGAGCATAAGAGGGCCTGGCTTTCTCCACTGCGGGTGGGTTGTGGACAGAGGTGCACTTACATGATTCCAGATCTGGGCGCCTTTTCAGACAAATACTGTCTTGGCTGCCAAGTGCTCACAGTCTCCCCTGTGCCATCTCCATATCAGCACATGATTCCAGCAGCACAGCCTTTTCCAGAGCCCCTGAGCAAACCTGGGGGCACCTAAGACCCCCTCTTTGAGGACACAACTGGGTTTTTCTCAGGCTCTACATTCTGACCGTCTGTGATCCGGGGCAAGGCATGGACCTCTCAGGTCACTGGTTCCCTCCTCAGTGACTCCCCATGTTCTTCACCTTCCTCATGTGGTGTGAATGTGTTCCCTCCCTTTCAATGTGGGTGCTCGTAGTGACTCCATAGAAGACGGCAAAGGTATCCAACACGACCTCCATGATTTGTTTCTAAAAGTCAGTGCCTGGGCCAGACAGAGTGGTTGAGCATCATCCTGTGCACTGATGGATTTGGTTCCTGGTCAGGTCACATATCTAGGTTGTGGGTTTGATTCCTAGTCGGGGTGCATACAGGAGGCAACCTATTGATGCTTCTCTCACACACTTTTGGTTCTCTCTCACTGTCTCATCAATTTTTTAGGAAAAAAATAATTTAACAATTTTTTAAAAATATATTTTATTGATTTTTTACAGAGAGGAAGGGAGAGAGATAGAGAGCTAGAAACATCGATGAGAGAGAAACATCGATCAGATCCCTCCTGCACATCTCCTACTGGGGATATGCCTGCAACCCAAGTACATGCCCTTGGCCGGAATTGAACCTGGGACCCTTCAGTCCGCAGGCTGACGCTCTATCCACTGAGCCAAATCGGTTTCGGCTAATTTAACAATTTTAAAGCAAATCCATTTTATTTCTTTAATCTTCATTGCTGAAAGTGTTACATATGTCCCCTTTTTACCCCATTGACCACTTCTAGCCGATCCCTACCCCGCACCCCAGGCCTTCACCACCCTATTATCTATGTCCCTGAGTTATGTATATATGCATACAAGTTCTTTAGTTGAATAATTCCCAACCTGATAAGATTTTAAAAGTTGATGCTTATCCACTTGCTCACTCTGATCTGCTCTCTCTCTCTCTCTCTCTCTCTCTCTCTCTCTCTCTACTGAGGAATAAGCCTCTGTGCTGTGAGTTGCTATCTGGACAGACCCATGTGACCCAGCACTGAATGAGACCAACAGAGAGAGGAAGTCAGGCCTTCCATCCAAACTGAATCCTAAAGACCCCCCCTCCCCTGAGTGAGCTCAGACCCTCAGTGACAGAGATCCTGCCCCAGGTGAGACCACAGTAGTCCCAGCTGAGCCGTGCGGGATTCCTGGTCACAGATGTGTGAGCTAGTAAGTGTGTGTTGGTTAAGTCTCTAATGTGGGGTAACTGTCAGCAATAGGTCACTAGCACAGTCGTCCCACACCAGGCCCTGGCCCTGCCCTCCTATCTCCCTCCTTTTTTCCTCCCAATTACCTCCAGCCCCCAGCCCCTCATTTCCCACACCCTCTGCCTCCAGTTTGGATGATGGCTGTGAAACATAGGAAAGGACACTGCAAAGTAGAGCCAAACTGAAAAGTGTAATTCGAAAGAAGAAACAGGACCGGTTGTGACCACAGTTCTGAGCTTCCAAGGTAAGGAGATGTGCCAGGGTTCATGTCCCAGCATCAAGAAGGGTTCAAGAATCTGGAAAAGGCTGTGAGCAGATGACATAGAAATCCAGAGACTGATAAAGAGTCCAGAGCCGAGTTATAATTTTGAAAGGCATTGGGGTCAGAGGACCTTCAGCTAAAGGAACTGAAGAGTACCTCCTTGTCTAGGCCCCTTGCTTTTATTAATACAATTTGTCCTAAGGCAAGGTGGAGATAATACACTTCAAAAGGTAAGGTTTCAAAGGGTACAGAGGCATTGTCAGTTTGGGTATTAGCCTAAGGCTGTTCAGGTTGTTTGGCCAGTAGGAGGCAATAACATGTAGATTAAGATGCCTTTTAGCTGTCTGGCAACCACAATCAGTTTCCTATTCAGGTTTGGGGAAATGCCTTTAGCCATTCCCAACATGTGTGACTCAACCCTGTTGAGACCCCAAGTTTCATCAACATTTGATGAACCTCTTAAAATTATGACATGCTGGAATTGGTGTACTGCAGAGACACTACAGGCAAGGCTGGCGGCTGCCCCTCCAGGCCCACTGCAAGTGCATGCAAGTGCACTGTCATCACCATGGACCTCTAAAGTAGACCTGCCCCTGATTTCCAGACCTCCTTTAATTTCACAAGCCTTCATCGGCTGCCATTGTGAAATCAGGATGAAGAGGGTAGACAAGTACTTATTCATCTTTCTGGTTTAGAAATCACATCCTAAAGAGAGCCTGTGCAATGTCCCCACGATGGGCTCACGTTCGCAGTGCTTATGGTCCTCAGGGGTCAGTGGGAGGTCTCATCATACTCCATTCAGATTTCCTTTCTCTCTGTGTGAACCAACAGGGCAGATCTCCTTGAGAGTAGGGACCCTGGGTGTGGTCCCCAGTGAGCGCCCATTTGTCCTGAGTCAGTGTAGCTTGTGCCATGGCGGGGTGCTGTACAAGGCTGCTAGTCCATCCTCACCAGGGTGGTTCAGAGCACTGAGGAGGATTGATGTAAAAGGAGAAGCCAGGCTGTCACCACAACCTTGTTCAGCCTTGGGGCATGAGAAAGAATGGCTGCTGGGCTCTGGTGAGACAGAAGAGCCTCAGGAAAAAGCCCAGCTGAACCAGAGCCTAGGGTCTGAGGGCAGACAGACAGAGGCTCTGACCCCAGAGGAAATTTCGAAGCGGTGCCTCTGGAGGAGATGAGTGTGGACCCCGGGCCCAGGGACATTCCCTGTTCCCTCTTCAGTGCTGTGGGCCGACAGAGGAGATGCTCAGAAAGCTGTTCAGTGCCCGTGGAGCAGGGTGGACTTTCTGTCCAGGTGCAGGTGGCAGTCAGTGTTCAGGAACTGCTCTCTGCTGGTTAAACCCTACAGCATTCTGCAACGTGGACACCAGGGGGCGCTGAAGGCCAGGCTTTGTCCATGTGCTGGTGGGAGATGAAGTCAAACACAATGTGGGTTTGCAGCCCTGACATCAAGGGTCCCTGCCCCAATGCTGGTGGGTCAATTTCCCCCAAAGTCCCATTGTCTTGGGCCTGAAGAACATCACATCCTTAGAGCAGATGGCTCCTGACTCATTCTTCCCAACCTATGACTCATAGTAACACAACGCAGCCCCAGAAGAAACAGACTTGCTCAAGTCTCTGAAGGATTGTAGAGTTAAATTTTATGGAATCTAAATTAAATTTATATTTGAGTATTTCATTACATTTTCTTGAATTAGACTGAATGTTACTGAATAGTATGAAAAATACATAAAGTTATAAACATATATGTGATGAACACAAATATTTTAAAACTTCATATAAATGAGGGGAGGGAGCCCTCTCTGTTGTGGCAGCTGACACACGCTGTGGCCCAGGATCTATGACCACAGGTTCCAAAGGAGCTGAGGGGCGTTGCTCACAAGCTGCAGGTGGGTCCACATCTGGAAGTTCAGTGACGGCTGTGCCTGGTGCCTGCTCTGGCTCTGGAGGGGGCACCAGAGTAGGCGTTGCCACTTTAGGTGTTTCTTCATCTTGCTCTGGAGTTGCTTCTGTAGATCCAGGAAGAGAACATGTTACCACCATGACTGCCTTTTGTGTGCCTTACAAGAAAGAAACTTCCCATCTCCATCACTGAAGTCCCATTTCAAGGCCCCACCCCAGGAAGCCCTCCAGACTGCAGGCCCTGGGCTATGACCTGAGTGGCTCTGTGCTCCTGCCTAAGCTCAGCCTCTGGGAGCTCTTTTCTGTGTGGGCCAGCCTGATCCCCACTCACCCACACCACCCAATCCACATGCACAGCTCTCTGACTCCCTCCCTTTTTTCTAGCAGAAGCCCTCAGACCTCTGCCCTCTGGCAGAAATCTCACAAGGCATGAGATCCAGGGTGTTGCCAGCTTCTCCAACTCACAGTCCCCATACTCCCCTTAAGGCTCTGATCCAAAGCCCATTCACTTTTTCTGCTGGTCTAGAGATCCACTTTCTGCTTCACAGTACGTGTAGATCAGCGATACTTTGAGGAAGAGGTCATATGGGGTGTACTGTGGATGCTACCTGCCTGCGCAGCCCAGTGTGACTGAAATCACTCCTGCCTAGAAGGAAGCGCTGGAGTGCAGCCCTGGGGTCAGGGCCTTTGCTGAATGAATGAGCCCAAACCACCCCCATCTCAGAAGGCTGGGTGAGCCTAGGGTCCCCCTGCTCACCCCTGGGATTTCTGATCTGGCTTCACCCAGGACAGAGACCCTTAATGGAATCTCTAACGTCTTTATCAAAAGAGAAAATAGCTTAGCCTAAGTCCTGAGGAGAATCACAAATAAGGCACAAGTTTCTTTAAAAGAAGAGAAAATGGCCAATTGGAACAAGCACAGCTCCTCCAGCACAGCTCTCCAGAGTCCAGGCTCCCAGCGGGCATTTTCCTGGGAGGAACCCCCACCCGCCGCCCCAAGTCCCTACAATAACCCTATGAAGCTGGGCCTAGGCTCTCCCCATGTTCAGAGAAAAAAACACTCAGAGACATGCAGTGATCTGGAGACTCACAGCAAGCAGGTGGCTGAGTGACCACTGCGCTGTGGAGGGGCAGGGCTCACCTGGTCCATGGTTGGTCCCACACACGTTGGTGAGTCCCAAAAGTTCTGTATTAACACAGAAGGGTGGGTGCGAACCAAGGTGGGGACGCTGCCCAGGAAGCTGGGCACCAAGTATTTGACCAGTTTTTCCATTAACTGTTCCTGGGAGGTCTGCACCTTACATGTCCATTTTTATTTTTAATTTAATTTTTTTTTTTTTTTTTGCCCTGTGAAGGTCAAGCTTATTTGGAAGCCTGAGTGAGTGGTGTTGGGGACAACATGGAGGCCCAGGGGTGAGCTGACAGGCCTCCATGTTGGGCTTAGGATGCCCCCACTGGGAGGTCAGCTCTGAGTCTGGGCACAGCACAGGGTGGAGCCAGCTCCCTGGGAAGCAGAGTCCTGGCTCCAGGAAGGGCAGGTGGAGAAGGTGAGGGCAGTTCTCCCTGGGTGGGTCAGGGTCCAGAAAAACAGACTTGCTCAAAGCTTTGAGGGTTTTTAGGGTTAAATTTTATAGAATCTAAATTAAGTTTCTGTTTAGGAGTATTTCAGTATATTTTCTCTACGGTACACTGTATGCTATTAAATATCATAAAAATATAATAAAATTATAAACATATCTAACAAGAATATTAAACATTTAACACTGTGTCTAAATGGGGTTAGAAGGGTGCCCTCTCTGCTATCGCTGCTGACATGCGCTCTGGCCCGGGATCTAGCACCACAGGCCGCACAGATGCTGGGGTGAGTTGCTCAAATGCTGCAGATGGTTCTTCTGCCTCTTGAAGTTCAGTGAAAGCTGGGCCTGGATCCGGCTCTGGCTCTGGAGAGGCCACTAGGGTGGCGTTGCCCTTGAGGGTTTTCCTGATGTTCTTCTGGAGCTGGTTCTGTAGATGCAAGAAGAGGACATGTTACCACCCTCACTGCGTTTTGTGTGCCTTCCAAAGGCACACTCACCCACGCCACCCCCGGAAGCCTCCTCCTCCTCCTGTCTCGGCCTCAGTGGGCTCAGGTGCTCCCCCTGGGGCACTGGGCCTGGTTTGGCAGGTAGGAGACTGCAAGTTGAGCTCTATGGAAGCCAACAGCATCATCAGGCTGGGAAATTCTGAAGGTGCTGGTCCAGCCAGATGCTCAGGATGCAGGAGATGGCCCTGGGGAGAGAGATAGGTGAGCAGCAGCATGTGAGGCCTGCCTTTCCCTTCCACACGGCCCTCCCACAGCACCACTCAGAGAGCCTGGGGTCCTGTGCCTGCTGCTCCTGCCCATCCAGAAGCCAGACCTACTCCTTGTCCACCTTCAGTCTGGCAGTCCTGGCAGAGATGGGCCTGGTCACCCAGGAATGGTTGGCATGAAGCCCTCCTACCTGACAGCTCTGGATCAATGAGGGAACCACCTGTCCCCTTCTTCAGGGGAACCTGACATGCTCTCCCAGTGTCCCTGTTCCCTCCCATTAGCACTGAGAGGACTGGTGTCCACCCAGTTCATGTCACTCATTGGCACTGAGCAGGTGCTTCAGGAATACTGACCAGTGAGCAATCAAACAAACCCCAGGGCCTTCCTATCACCTCAAACTTTAGCTCCTGCACCTACATGCTGCCTCATTCACTAGCTGTCCTGTGTGGTTCTTTGCCTCCCACTGAAACTCAACTCCCACAGGGTGGGGTACCCCAAGCTGCCACTGCCGAGGTTCTACCAGATTAGGGAGCAAGGTCCCGGGATAGGGGTGCAGACTGGGCTAGAATTAGGAGTGGAAGGCTATGAATTGTCTGAGGGGCTGTCTGTCCACTGACCTTCCCACTCGCCCACACCACCCAAATCCACTTGCACAGCTCTCTGACTCATGTCTTTTTTCTAGGGAAGCCCTCCGACCTCTGCCTCTTGCATAAATCCCACCATGAGTGGGATCCAGGGTTTTGCCAACACCTTGAATTCACAGTCTCCATACTCCCCTCATGGATCTGATCCAAAACTGACTCACGTTTTCTGCTGAACAGAGGTTTACCATCCTCTTCACAATACGCGAAGATGCAGCCATAGGGAGAGGAGGCGAGGAGGACGTCACATCAGGTGTCCTGTGGACACTATGAGCCTGTGTCGCCTAGTGGGACTGAATCGCTCCCTCACAGAAGGAAGCTCTGGAGTGCAGGCTTGGTGTCTGCTCTGAGCACTGGGTTATGGTCAGTGCCTAGAAACATTTCTGTACCTGGCAGGGCTTCTAATATATGTGCTGATTGAATGAGCCCAAACCAGCCTCATCTCAGATTGCTGGCTGACCCTGGGCCCCACTGCTCACCCCTGGCATCTCTAATCTGGATTCACCTGGGACAGAGACCCCTAATAGTATCTCCAATCTCTTTGTAATATTAGAAAAGAGCTAAACCCAAGGCCCCAAAGAGAATCACAATTTGGCAGTGGCTTCTTCAACAGGAAGAGAAAATGACCAGTTGGTTCAATCATAGCCCCTCCAGCAGACCTCTCCACGGTCTAGGCTCCCAGAGAACACTTACCAGGGAGGAACCCAGCAAGTCCCTACAATAGCCCTATAAGCCTGTTCCCTGCTTCTCCGAGGTTTCAGAGGAACAAACACTCAGAGAGTTGCAGTGACCTGAAGGCAAACAGCCAACAGGTGGCCCCATGAGCATGTGCTCTGGAGGGGGAGGGGCTCACCTGGTCAATAATTGGTTCCACTGCTGCTGGGTGGTAACAAATGTTCTGTAGTAACAGGAACGAAGGTGGGTTCCCTCCTCAGGTAATCGACCACTTTGTCTAGCCAGTGTGCTAGGGCGATGTGCACCATACAGGTCTTTTTTCTTTCTGCCTGTGAGGCTGAAGTTCACTGGTAACCCTGAGTAGGTGGTGCTAGACCAGTTGGCTGTCCGGCAGCTGTTTCCCAGGCCTGGGCTGACTGGACTCCAAGTTCTGCTCAGAAGGCTGCCATCAGAGGCTAGCCCTTGACCTCTGGTTGCCAACCTCTGAGTCTGGGCACAGGTTGGAGCTGTCTCCCATGGAAGCAGAGTCCTGGCTTCCTGGAAGGGCAGTTCTTCAAGGCCAGAACCCTTCTCACTGAGAATGTTGGGCATCCTGAGGCCAAAACACATCTTCCATGATGCTCCATCTCAACACTGCCCTCCTGAGTCCCACCCGCCACAGCGTTCTGGTTACTGAACAGAGCATTGAGGAGCTCCCAGTGAGGGGCAACCCCCTTAGGTTCCAGGCTGTGAGCACATTCTCTTTGGGTTCCCAGGGTCTGTGTCTGTAGTAAACTGAACTGTTCACAGAAAAGCAGCTGGGTCCTTCTGGTCTTGGCCAAGGCAGAGTGAAGGGCAGGGGGAGGGGCAGGGCTAGAAGGTGGGATTGTTGTGTCCGAAGATGCAGATGGGGAAGTGCTTGACGTGGGAGGACCACTGGGCTGACAACTGCAAAAACGCCACGTCATTCCACTCCACGCCATCGATGACGACCGGCAGCATGCTCTGCTGGTGCTTGGCCCTGCAAACCAGGCGACCAATGCCCTGGATGCACTGGCTTTGGGACTCCACATCCTCGTCCGTGGTTTTCTTGGGCGCCTTCTTTTTTCTCTCCTTGGTGACCACAGTCATGGACATGGCAGGTGTTGCTGTGCCCTCACCACTGCGGGGCAGCCTGCTGACCTGGACAGACTGGAAGAAGCACTTGAGTGTGTTTTTGGAGGTAGGCACCTGTTTCTTCTCTGCGACTCTCTTCGTATCTATTGGCTGGACTGCTGTCCAGTAATCCACCTGCAGCTCCATCATCTGTGCATGGACACTCTGGCTGGTGGAGGACAGGCCCCCACTCATTGATGTGGGGGAGAGTGTGTTGGGTGAGGCCTTCCCGGTAGGGGACAGAAGCTCACCGCACCATGAGAGGACTACATCATCTGAGCCTCCTGACATGGCTGCAGATGGTTCCACTCTTCCAACCTTCACTGCCCCCACAAAGGGGATGAGCTGTGTGGACTTTTCATTGGGGCGCTGCTGCTTAGACATGAGAATGGCCTCAGCAATGGGCAGCAGGTAGACACAGTTGGCCCCCGCAACGTACTCAGAGATTCTGGACACAACGTCCTGTGTGTCCTGCAAGGTGTTCTCAGACTCCAGGTTGTTGAACATGTCCCGCCAGTACAGGTCCTGGAACAAGTGGTTGTAGCGGCAATCCATGGAGCCCAGGTAGCTGGCCAAGGGGTGGGGACCCAGCGGGATGACCAGGAAGCGCATGTAGTCTAGCCATTGGGGTGGCTGCTGGGACAGCTGCCTCACGAAGACCCGCAGCACAGCGCTGAAGTAGGGCTGTGCCCCTGCCACCGCCA
This sequence comes from Myotis daubentonii, assembly GCF_963259705.1. Lineage (NCBI taxonomy): Eukaryota > Metazoa > Chordata > Mammalia > Chiroptera > Vespertilionidae > Myotis > Myotis daubentonii. The sequence continues at coordinate 6,564,795 of NC_081855.1, forward strand.
TCTTCACAGGCGTCAGGGCCTGGGAATTGCAGTTGCAGTATCTCTGCATGTGGGAGACGATGATGCTGAAGGCCTCCTGGACGTCATCTGTGGAGCAAGTGCACACCACGGGCAGCGTGTGCCCCTGCAGGATGTCCGAAAGTAACTGGCCCTGCCAGTCGCAGGTGTTGACCAGGATGATGTTCTCGGGCATCTTGTCCTGGGAAATGAGGATGTTGTTGAGCTGGTCACGGACGGGCTTCCTGGGGATCTGCCGTTGGCTCTGTGGGTCTGGGCTCTCATTGTGCAGTCTGTTGACCCACTCATTCCAGGCTGTGTCGCAGCCCCGGTGGCCAGCCTGCTTCCTCTTGGACCTGCTGGAGGGCAGGACCAGAGACTTGGTGAAGCGCACTATGGATGGCACCTTCTTGGTGAACCAATGCTGGGAGGAGGACCCTGCCTCCCGGTTGTCCTCCAGCTGTGCCAGCTGCTTCCCAGGGGAGCAAATTCTGTGGGCCATTGAGTCAGAGCTGCTATCACTTGACATGCTGTCAAAGTATCGCCTGAGTTTGGGCTTTGGGGTGCTGGGGACACTGATATCGTCCTCCGTGTCTAGGCTACTGTCACTAGAGCTCAGCACAATGTCATACCGACGGTGCAGAGCCTTCTCCACTTTGGGGACATGCCTCACAAGGGCCTGTTCTGAGGATATGACCTTCTCTGACACTTGGGCCCTGAGCATAGATGCCACGGCTTCCTGGTGGTAATTGTGTTGACTGTTCATGCACCTCCTTCTTACTATGAGATTACCTTTGTCCAAGTTATTCTCCTGGGACTGCCTGTGGACGGAATCATGGCTGGCCGGCTGCTCAAAGAAGCAGCTCTCAGATGTGCTGGCGAGGTCGTTATGCAAGGTTTGGACCTTGTTGCTGGCTGGCATGGCATTGGCCTCCTGATCGATATGCTGGCGGGACAGGGAGGCCATTCGAATCTTAGTGGTGGGTGTGCTGTAGGCCACAAGTTGGGAGTCACTGTGGCTTGGCTGCTTGCCTCCCGGGGCCCTCGCGTTCTCAGGCCGGTGAGCCAGACTCAGAGGCTCCTTTTGGATCCTGGTGCTGTGGAGGCCCCGCTTCTCCATCGGCAAGCTGGAGTCTGACAGGCCTTCCATGTATGGCCTGAGCTTGGGATTGGGGCTGCTGAGGACACTGTGATTGTCCTTCATGTCTGGGCCGCTAGACAGGCCTTCAAAGTATGGCCGAAGCTTAGGTGTGGGGGTGCTGAGGACGCTGCCATCATCCTCAGTGTCTGTGCCACTGTCACTGGGGTTCGGCAGCATGTCATACAGGAGGTCCAGGTCCTCCTCCACCTCCGGGACATGCTCCCCATGGTCCTGCTCAGGGCCCAGGACCTCCTCCGACAATTGGACTGTGTGCAGCCATAACAGGACTTTCTGGTGGTAGTTCTGTTGCGTGGTCAGGCTGCTCCTTGTGAATATGAGATTCCCCTCATTACAGTCATCCTCCTCCTGGTCAGCGGTATGGTAGCTGGCCTCCCGCTGCGAGAAGAAGCTCTCACACATGCACTCAGAGTAGTTGTCCGAGGACTCAGCCTCGGGACTGGCTTGCCTGGCACTGTCCTCGTGGTCGATGGGCGGCATGCACAGGGAGGAGATCTGGATCTTGTCCACCTTGCTGGTGGGTGTGCTGTGGGCCACAAATTCGTTGTCCCTCTCACTTGGCTGCTTGCATCCCAGGGCCCATGAATTCTCGGGCATGTGAGGCAGACTCAGAGGCTCTGTTTTGGTACTGTCACTGTGGCTGCCCCACATCTCCGTCTGCAAACTGGAGTCTGACAGGCCATCGAAATATGGCCTGAGCTTGGGCCTGGGGGTGCTGAGGACGCTCTCATCATCCTCCAGGTATGGGTCACTTTTCCTGGGATTCCCCATCATGTCAGACCGAAGGTCCCTCTCTGACACTTTGGACCTGTGAAACAGCGCCAGGACTTTCTGCTTCAGCTTTCCTCGTATTGATGGCCGCTGCTTCTTTGGTTCCCCCTTCTCCAAGGCATCCTTGTCCAGGTCCTGTCTGTGCTTTCCCCTGCCACTGGCCTGCAGCTCATCCTGCCCCTCGTAGTTACCTGCCGACTTGGCCTTAGGGCTGACCTGCATGGCACTGTCCTCGTGTTCGATGGGCTCACTGCACAGGGAGGAGATCCAGATCTCGGCCACCGTAGTGGAGGATTCCTTGATGCTGCCAAAGAGGCTCACCATCTGGCCACACCTGGGGTTTCGCTGCATAACGTCAGCCATGCGGATGGCGCCAGAGGCCAGTGTCTCGTAGCCCAGGACGTTTCTGTTCTTAGAGCACTTCCTCTGCTCCAGCATGATCAGGAGCTTGTTACCTTCTCCCTTGAGGAAGTGGTTGTACTGCAGGGAGAAGGTGAGCGCCAGGTTGGTCTGCACTGGTCTACTGCGGGGCAGCACAATCTCTTGGGTCCTCAGGATGCCCTTGGAGTCCCGCATCCTCACGGAAATTACCGCGGAGTTGAGGTCCTTGGCCAGCTTCTTGAAGATCACTAGCTTCGTTACAGTGAGACTACACCACCTGGGCACGCAGCTGGGGCTGGAGCAGTCCACCTCCCAGGTGGCGAACAGGTTCTGGGGGACCTGTGTTTTGAGCACCGTGGACGTGCTGGCCAGGCCCACAGTTAGTGAGGAAGCTGCAGCTGCTGGCATCCTACCGGACCTTTTCCTACTCAGGGTTGGTGGTTTTTTCTCCTGTGGTGGGACAGAGGAGGGACATGATTGGTGGCAAGAAGTGGCGCATGAGTGATCAAAGGAGAGTGTGGCCACACAAAAAGTGGCCACTCGCTAATCTGTGATTAGGTCAGGGAAGGCCTGGGTGATGGTCTTTTAACCTCAGAGACCTAAAGTTATCACAAAGATGCTTTGAAATTAAAACGTTTTAACTAAAAGCTGTTTACGGTGGGTCGCTGGGTCTAGGTTGGAATCTTCTGCAAAAAAGGTCATTATTTACCTTAACTGAGACTGTTTACTATCTTTTGGAATCTACAAGAACATAGCTTTGGAACGTCAAAGGAATTTTCCTTTTTTTTGGATACTCTGTGCTCTGTGGAGACCACAAATCCCCTCATTGTTTTTGAGTTCATTGTTGGCTGTTCTGTCCTATATCCCCCTATGGGAAAGAAGTATGTGTCTGTCATTTCACTTTTCATCCAATCCATCACCACTGGATTTCATGCAACTCACATACATCGCCACTTCTTACTGTAATATCTAAAATAAGGTGACAACTGCCATTCTCCAGAGCATTATTTCAATCCTTTGAGGATTTGATTCAAGGCAAATGACCATTTGGCTCAGATAAAATCTCAACAATTGTCACAGTTTTGAATGCTTCTTACATGGACATTTACTTGGCACAATACAGCAGGATCCCAGAAAATCTCACCCAGCACCACCCTGCAGACCTACACCTGGTGCTGGCATCCAGCAAAGGGCCCATTGACGCACCAGTTCCCTGCCTGCCGGTGAACTTGTGACACTTGTCTGTTGGATTCAGGACCTTCCCTGGCTTGTGTTGCTGACTTTATTGGAGCCATGTTTTGTAATACTCTTGGTGGAACAAAGGTTAACAGTTGATAGATCCCAGGCTATGGAGAGACAGGAGGGAAAATGGGACTGGTTTTTCCCCCTGGCTTTTCTATCGGATTTGCCTTTTGAGAGTCTGGGCAAACACCTTAGCTGTTTAAGTGAGAGCTGATCTTGTTCAGCTCAGAAGATAAAGGGGCACATCCTCCTTCCTGCATGAATCTCAGATGTTCTTAGACCACTGAGGATCTTTGCGGATGTGTCAGAGGTCATTCCTCATGACATGCAGGAGCCCCATAAGGAAATTCCCACACAACTGCAATTAAACTAACTGGCTCCTCAGGGGGAGCACTAATGAGGTTTAGTCCACCTCTGCTGGTAGCCCTTCTGGTTGTTGTAGTCAGCAAGGAGAGAAACTGAGGCACATAAGAAGGTTGAATGAGACTCTACGTGAGTGAGCAACTTGCAGCTCAACCCATAAAGCAACAAACTTTAACCCACTACATAACACTCCCAGAAACTGTGCTGAGACTCTGCAGATACCAAACCATAAAAACAACACCAACAAGCACACCTATAATTAACATGGGAAGTTGTGCCTCCATGGCTGGGAACTCCCAGGCCCCAGCCCTCATTAATATTCCTGATAGGAAGCCTTGACTTGCAAGTGCTTTACAGAAGTGTAAATGTAGGAAGATTTAACTACAAAATATCAACTGAAAAATGGCCAATATACAGTTTTCTTTGGGTGCCTAAATTAATTTCTCACAGGCAAAATAAAACAAAAGAAACAAATAACTATAACAATGGCGGCCTGAAAATTGAACTGATTGAGTGTATAGGATGCATATCTTGATTTGGAAATTAGAAACTTCTAAGGAGAAGCACAGACAAATTCTCTTTAAAAAATAAATGAACAATAAATTTCAGAGATTATCTTCAAACTCTCCTGAAGCTAATACATGCTAACTCCCCATCCTCCCCCTTCTATAGCACGTCCCCTATATCTTTTGTTCTCTGAGCTTCCTTGTCCAGATGTGTTCCTTCCCTTCCCTTCTTTCTTCCCCTTCTGTCCCCTCCACTGCCCCTCCCTACTGACTTAAGGGAAAATGAGATTAGGAATTCTGCCAACTCGCTTTGGAGAAAAGCTGCTCTCAGCCAGAGAGGAACCAGCAATCATCCTCCATTTTCTCTATGGCCCTGATTGGTACACAGAGAAATTTAACTGATGGAACATGTAATCCTGGCTATTTTAACCTATTGCAATTAATATACTCCTGGTTTCTGGGAGCAAAAGCAAGAGAATTACTCAATAAGGTTTATAGAAAACTCCCATAGAGAAGCCTCCACACTTTAGGGATATAGGAAACTGAAACAGGATTCAGAAAAAGGATACAAACAGAAACATGCCTAGGGCTGCTCCAAGATAGAGTGTCGCCTGCAGACTGAAGGGTCCCAGGTTTGATTCTGGTCAAGAGCACATGACCAGGTTGGAGGCTTGATCCCCATTAGGGGGCGTGCAGAAGGCAGCCAATTGGAGATTCTCTCTCATCATTGATGTTTCTATCTCTCTCTCCCTTTCCCTTCCTCTCTGAAATCAATACAAAATCTATTTTAAAAAAGGGGGAGGGGGAGAAGCAAACATATAAACCCTGTATATATTGAGGCTATTTTATTTGTTTTTAACCACAAACAATTAATTGCTTTCACCATCGGAATAAAGCTTTCCTACAAATGTCTGTTTTTTAATCAAAACCTGTTTCCTTCCAACTAGGGAATGTTATGAGAATATATATGGTTTGCTTATCAAATCTTCCCCAATTCCCCTGTTTAGTGAGTGGGTTTTTGTTTTTTTTTACTGTTTAATGATATCAGTGATGCTGACATATGCTTTCTCCAGAATAGTAACATATATACTTAGAATAAATGAACCAGATACTGAACCAAAAGGGAAAGTAATGATTTTAAAGGAACCTTCCAGGAGGAAACTAAGCTTGAGACTGACTGAATGTTTGCTAATCATCTCTTCTTCAGTATTATCTTCCACAAGACCCTGAGAGATGGCTTAACAGGGTACCCACCCTACTCAGAATGGCCCCAAACAGCCCAGAGACATGCAGCCATGCCTCTGACACTAGGCTTTCTCATATGTCTGCCTAAAGATGGGGGACCAGCCCACAGTGAAGTGAGAATTCTCTTTTGGGGTACATATTCACCAAATGGGAGTAACTTCACCCTGGGTGCCTCAAACAAGAAGCCAATCTTCTTTTGTGACACCAATTACCTGGTTGCAATATAAAGTGGGTAATAGAGAGGCTTTGGCACCATTAACTTTAAGACTATCTTGCACCTGGGACCTGTGTTGCCATTCCCAGGGGAGATAGACGGAGGTTTCATATACCTGAAAGTCTTTATACCTCTCAGAGTTGTGAGCTTTCTGGAAAGTAGAAGAATATTCCCAAATAGAAACAATCCAAAAATGGGCGAATGAATTTGTCAATCCCTTGCTAACATTTGTGGGGGGGGGGGGCAACCCAGTTCTTGAGGTATTGAAAATGACTCTCCTTGTTTTACAAATGAAGTTTTCAAGGTGCCATAGGTTTTGCTCCAGAAACAATTCAAAGCCCACCATGTCCTTTTACCTTCTCCAAACCTCCCCTATTCATTTTGGAGGCTTACAGGTAATTGGCTTCATGCAACCAAAGTCCCAGAACCTTTGAAGTGAAAATACCTGAGTTCACCAAGACGTCTTGTCCAGGCCATTTTTAAAAATACAAATCTCTGGAAGATATGACTTATCCCAATAGAAAAAACAATACCTTACCCACCAACACAAATCTCCTTAGCTTTTTCAACTATATCTTTCTAACTTAGTAAGTTTTAATGAAAGTTATTAAATATCTACACATTTTGAAATAACGTGAATACTGACACATTGATTGCTAGACAAGTCTGAAGTTCACTGCTTTTGGGGGTTTTTTAATTGCAGAAGGTCTGTAAAATGGATTTGGAGCTGTTGATGTAATGTTTTTTGCTTTGCTGAAGGTGTGTTTTTTGAAAGTAAGAGTTTGATTAAAATATGTTCATCAACGTCTATCTAAGGAATGCTGTTTGTTCACTTGTGTGCTTACGATTGGAAATTAATGCTCCTAACAGTTAAAAGTTCCAGTTAAGTTGGAAGAAATTATACAGTTATGACAATAGAAGGCTTGAGGTATGGAGAGTCATATTTGAAGGAAAAGGGCAAATGTAAGTTTCTCTAAGGATAGTTATTTCTGAATGGGTAAGAAGGTTTGTAAAAGGTGAGGAAAGGTTTGTAAAAGGGGGTATAGGCTATACAACTTTGTGAAAGTTTTATATAAAAATATTCTTTTATTTCTCTACCAAAAAAATAATTCAAATTGTGTGTACAGTCTTTGTGTGATATGTGTTCATCTATGTGTCATGTGTGGTGAATTGTCAGCCTCCATATGACATTACTAGGATATAATCTTTTATTGGCCTACAAAGATTAAATGCTTATGTAAATTAAGGAGAATTCTGTAGTCTGGACAAAATACTTAATATTACAACTGTTTGCAAGTATGATTAATATCTTTTAGAGTTAGTTACCTTAAGTCTGTGTTTGCTTTACGTAGATTTACAAAAAGTCCATGGTATAATCTTTTGCACAAGTATATTTGCAACCTTCCCAAAGTTTCTATTGTAAGAGACTTTTAAAACAGGAGATGACTTTGAGTCAATTCCAATGGGCCCTGGAGTACCTCAAGGATTTATTCTCTCTCCTTATTAGAGAAACGTTTTTAAATAATTTAGGACTACTTAATATGCTTGAAATTACCTGAGGAGCTTTAAAAAATTAAAAATATAAATAACTGTGCTATTTCTGTACCTATATTTTTATTAAAATGGATGTTCTAAAGATTTCAACCTGCTCTAGGAAGGAATGTACAAAGATTCAAGAAAATTTCAAATAGGAAACACTCTGGTGTAACAGTGGTCTTGGTGTCAGCGACACCAGGCCAGCCAAGAGGATGGTTCCCTGTGAGGGTGTCTGGCAGTTCGACTCCGGGTATTTGTGGCACAAACATTGGAAGTTTATGAATTATATCCAATTCTCAATACAAGAAGCCATGGACAATGTTTTAAAATCTTACATGCTATCTGTTCCTTTTATATTGAAATTATGTATTGAATCCAAATATATACATATACTTATATATTTTCATATCGTTCTCTGTAATTTTACAGTAATTTTTGTTACCCAAAAATTATTGCCTTGAAATGTTATATTTTACCAAAAAGGCAGGATTTCATCAATTGCATTGCAATCAAAACTATAACCATACCACTTTGTTTTGTCGTTCATAGATATTGTTTTACTTTACTGCATTTTCAAATATGTTACATCTTTAGAAAAATTCATGAAAAGGACTCTTGACTTACTCTATTTTTTTATTCTTTTCATATATTTTATTGATTTTTTACAAAAAAAGAGAGGTATAGAGAGTTGGAAACATTGATGAGAGAGAAACATCGATCAGCTGCCTCTGGCACAATCCCTACTGGAAATGTGCCTGCAACCAAGGTACATGCCCTTGACCTGAATTGAACCTGGGACCCTTGAGTCCTCAGGTCTAAGCTCCACCCACTGAGCCAAACTGGTCAGGGCTTGACTTACTCTAAGTAACAGGTTTCTACGCAGGTCACATCTTTGAACTGAATGAAGAAGTATAGAACTCTAAGGAATGACTGAATTCACGAAAATACTAGCAAATAACCAGGATAAACAACAAAATGGGTAGGGAACTAAATGAAGAGAAGATGGTTATTATTGTTATGACTCTGTTTAAAATACTGCTGATTTTTAAATCATTTTGTTTTTCAAATATAAGGAAAACTAAAAGCAGAAATTCTACATTACTATCCATGACTCACTAGGTAGGTTAGAGGGAATGATACATTAGTGACACTCATTTCACAGTAATCCCAAGAGACAAAGACTTCAAGGACCAAAACTTACAACCAGGAGATTTTGTTTATTGAAACACATTAATTAAAGACTCTCTCCAATGTGTTAAAAAGGACGTTACCTTATGAGAGGACTAACCCTAAATGGATATCTGTCACTGACACTGCCCTCCATCCACCAAGAAGACTGAAGACTTTTCAAGGATGAGAACCCACGGGCAGTGGGGGCTGACAGCTTTCCCAAGAAGTCAACAAGGCCTGGATGCTGACAGATTACTGCTGCTCAAACCTTGTTCTTCTATCTCCTAACTGTTATTGATTATATGTACATCAACTGATTTTTATATTTCTATTACACACCTTATTACATATGAATAGTTGAATTTCGACATCTGCTAAGTTTTCCCACCTACTAGACAAGTACATTCTAATGATCAGTATGGTAAGGAAACAGTAGAGAGTCTAAATTCTTCAGGTCAAACATAGCATAAGTACAAGGAACAGTGGATGAAGAAGGAAACATAAAATTAGCTTAATAAACAATTATGTAAATACATGCAAAGGGTTTTTGGTTGGCTGGGATGCTTATTTTCCTTCGTCACTTTCTTGTCTAGTAGTAGACATTTTCTATTCCTAAGCAGTGTTCCTGCTTTAATGTTTTTGCTTTTGTTCCTGGTATGTAAGTGTTATACTAGATGCAAAATACCAAAACTTAAGACAAGCAGCAAACGGACTCTGCTCATGTTAGCTCAAAATATAAATTTGATACAGAACATTTTTTAAGAAGAACATATAGGATCTCATGGCCTCCCATGCGCCTGCCTTTTAATTTTGATTAATAATAAAAATTCCACTTTGAATGCCATTCAAAGTTAGAGTCTTATCTTATCCCGAATGGTCCATTGTTCAGCAAGACATAACACTAACACTCATCATCAATGCATAATTTGTATTGATTTCTGAATAAAAGGAGGATGTGTGAATGAAAAAGGGGCCCCATGCTAACCTGACTAGCTCAGGGAAGTGATGCAAGGCAGCCTTGCAAACTCAGAGACCTTAAGTAACTACAAAGGATGGTCTGAAATTAAAACAGTAACAGGAGCTCATGATGGGTAGTCAGATCCTTGCCTGGCATCTTCCCTGACAAAGGTCAATCTTTACCTTAACTGAGTGTGTGTACTGCCTTTTTGCCTCTATGATAACATATCTTTGGATTTTCCTTATTTTGGACACCTCATGCTCAGGCACTGTTCTGTGCTCTGCGTAGATCAGAGAGCCCTTCGTTGCTATTGAGTTCATTGTTGACTTGAAACTATCCTACATCCACCATGGTAAAAGAAATATGTGCCTATCATTTTACCCTTTATCCAATCACAGAAGTGTCTCCAATTTGCTTTCTCCTGTCTCCCTAATCTATCACCCATGGATTTCATGCAACCCACATAAGTCTGCACTTTTGCTTGTATTGTATAAAATAACGTGAAAAATTGTCATTCTCGGGAGCATTCTCTCAACCCATTGAGATTTTTCTCGCTCACAATTGTTGACACTTTGGATCAAATAAACACACACAAATTTTTCAGAGCTCTGAAAGTTTTTCACATTAATAAGAGAAAAGGTCCTTGGCAGGAAAAGTAGAATTGCAGGTGAGGAATATGAAGCACATTAGTATCTTAGGTCATTCTCTTAGCATAGGACAAACTGCACATGCTTGTATTAACAGTGTCACCCATGCGATTTCTGACAGAACATCCCAATGTATGATGAGAACACCGAGGCTTTTCCTGGGGTGGAGGATTTGGATATTAGGACATGTGGTATGTTTAGTGTGGCACCGTCGTCATGGCAATGGAAGGTTTTAAGTCCAGGTCCCACAGAAAAAAGACATGGATCTCTGTGATAAGCAGTCCCGGTCCCCATACAGTGTGCAGCCCTGGGAGGCCCCAGCTCCTGACATGGAGGAGATGAGGACCCAGATTCCTTTGGGAACTGGACACTAGGAGGGATCTCAGGGGAGTAGCAGGGTGCCTTCTGGAACCTGAGTCCTGTTGACTCCCTGGGGTCCTGGAGTTTGGGTCAATTGGGCACCTACACTCACCCTGCGGCGGTGCTTCAGGCTGGAGGATATATCAGGTGTCTGTGCCGCCTGCAAGGGCATGGAATTGAAGACCCCATCTGTTGGCTCCAGTCCGCTCTCCTGTGCAGAGCTCTATAAAGACAGTTTCCAGGCACCAGGGGAAAACCTCAGAGCCCTGTTTTGCTGGTTCTCTAAAACTTGTGACTCTCCACTCCAGACACACAGAATGTGATCTGCTGAGACCTCTACTGGCAAGGAAAAGTCATGACAGCCTGAGGGCCTGGGACTCCCATTGGCATAGATAAGGGACCCCTCTAGAGCCCCATCTCCACCTGCCTGCCCTACCCTGGGGTGTGATCACAGCAGGACCTCTAGGTTATCCACTGCTCCAAACACTCCCGCGGTTCTCCCTGCAGGACCTCCTATCCACCACATGAAGAGGGGGGGATGTGGGCTGCACAGGGATGGCCCACAGAGGAGGCTGGCCTGGCGGGAATGGGTCTGACTCAGGCCACCTTCACTTACCTGAGGGGATCTTCTTGAAAACGGCCAGAGATGTCGGGCACGAGTGTTGAATCGTCTACAGAGTCTGGAACAACACTCCCTGCAGGGTCTCCGGGAACCAGAGCCCCCATAACTGGGAACACAACAAGAGAACATGTTGAACTGTCAACTGTCTCTTGCCAAGTGAGTGGCAGTTGGGCAGTTGCAAGAAAGTGGGTGCCTGGTTACGGGGGTTCCAAGTTCTATCAGGAAGTGACCTCACTTCCTGGAATTGCCTCCCTGACTCCCCTCACCTAATTACAGCTATAGATAGTCCTGAGGGCTGCTGACTGCTCAACTACCTTCTCCATGGAATACCAACATTGTACACAGTGACAAGAACACACCCTCTCCACAATGTTTAGCTGAAGCCAAGGTGCTAGGTTTGAGGAGACAGACCAGGGCTCAGACTCAACCCCTCATTCTTACCTCTTCTTGATCCTGGATAAGTCATTGTGCCTGTTAGATCCTGTCTCTTCTCTGCCTGCACAATGGATTATTGCAGCATTTGCTTCTTAGCGATATTCACGCTCATGAAGGTAGTAGCTATAAAGTAGGAGGAGGAATGCCACAAGGCAAAAGTGCCTACAACCTCTTTTTCTTCCTATTGTCACCTCCTCGATGTCTGATTTTCTTTTAATTCCACCCAGGGTCATTTGACTGTGTGTGTGTGTGTGTGTGTGTGTGAGAGAGAGAGAGAGAGAGAGAGAGAGAGAGAGAGAGAGAGAGAGATTGTGTGTGCGCACACACACATATGTTAGTGCTAGGTTGTATTGTGTTAACAAAGCCTGAATACAGTAGTTTGCAGAGGCAACGATTCATTTCATAGCCATATGCCTTCAATGATCTGGTGGAACTAAAAAGACTTCCTGATTTTTTGGATTATTCATCATTTTTCTTATTGTAAGGATGAGAGTAAGAACTTACAAGGTCATATGTCAGAGTGGAAACCAGAAGTTGACATTTTATTTGACAATGGCTTGCGGGGGACATGACTTCCATTTCCCCCTTTGTAACAGCTGCCAATGTCCATATCCAGGTGGTCTGGGGAGTTTGGGTCAAGGCCCCAGAGTGGAGTTATCAGCACAGCTCACTGGCCTGGCCACAGTGATGACGGTTGTATGTGGACATGTGACTTCAGTGAGTTGAATAAAATTCTTTTTGTTAGTCACAAGAAAAAAAGTTCTGTTTTCATATGTCTCATGGTCTTATGAAAACATGCTTTTAGTCAATAATCATGTGAGAGGTGCAAATGAAAACAAAAACGAGGGCCCTGGCTGGTTTAGTCAGTGGATAGAGTGTTGGCCTGAGGAATGAAAAGTCCCGGCTTCAATTCCGGTCAAGGGCACATGCCCAGTTTTGGGCATTGATCCCAAATAGGGGCATGTAGGAGGCAGCTAATCAATGATTCTCTCATCATTGATGTTTTTCTCTCTCTCTCTGAAATCAATAAAAATATATTTTTTCAAAACACAATGGGATACCGTCTCACACTTGTCAGAATGGCTATCATCCAGAAATCAAGAAAGGACAAATGCCGGTGATTATGTGGAAAAAAAGGAACCCTTGTGCATTGCTGGTGGGAACGTAGACTGGAGCAGGCACTCTGGAAAACAGTATGGAGCTTCATTGAAAAATTAAAGTGAAACTCCCATTTTACCCAGTAATTCCACTTCTGGAATATATCCCAAGAAAGCAGAAACACCAATCAAAAAGGATATATGCATCCCTGTGTTCATAGCAGCACAATAGCTAAGATTTGGAAACAGCCTATATTCCCATCAGCGTAAGTGCCCAACAGCAGCTGAGTGTAAAAAACCCGTGGTACATCTACATTATGGAATACTATGCTGCTGTAAAAAAGAAAGAAGTCTTACCATTCACAACAGCTTGGATGGACATGGAGAGCATTATGCTAAGTGAAATAAGCCAGTCAGATAAAAGTAAATATCACACGGTCTCATTCATTTGTGGAATATAATGAATAACATAAACTGATGAACAAAAATTGATCCAGAGACAGAGAAGCATCAAACAGACCCTCAAACCTCAGCAGGAAGGCAGGGGAGAGTGGGGGAGAGAGTAAGAGACCAAGCAAAGGTCTTGAATGCATGCATATAAGCATAATCAGTGGACACAGCCATTAAGGGGGTAGGTGCATGTGCTGCAGGTGGGGGTGGCTGGGGAGGGGTCCAGGGGAAAAATGGAAACATATGTTATACTTTAAACCATAATAAAATAAAATAATACAAATATTTCTCTTAGTAAAAAAAGAAAAAAAAAGAGAGAGAGCTAGTGCTCTTTCTGGGTCCCAGAACAAAGCGCCCCCTGACCCCTAGATATGGAGGAACATGCAGGAGCTTCCCAGTATGTCAGGATTTCTAATGTCCAGACCAACTCTGTTGGAGAGGTGGGAGCCTTGGCCTGGAAGGTATGAACATTCCTGAACTCTGGGCTCTGAATGTCATGGACATTGGGTGATATCTGCCACTCTATGGACATCAGTTTCCCAATTTTCCATTGAGGGTTGGGTTCAGAACTGCATAAGCCTGACGTCACAACAAAGGGGCCCAGCTCCCTCCACCCTGGGTGGGCACTGGACAGAGGTGCATGCCTGTGGTTCCAACTCTGGGCTCCCTTTCAGTCAAATATTGGCGAAAGGCTCATTTACCTGCTGAATGCTCACCATCTCCCCCATGCCTCTCCATGTCTGTGCATGATGCCACCAGCAGATCCTTTTCCAGAGCCCCCGAGGAAACCTGGGTGGAGCCAGGACCCCAACTTTGAGGACACACGGCTGGATTCATCTCAGGCTCTGTTGGGCTCAGTATCTTGTTCATTTATTTCTAAATACATATTACCCTTCTGGAAAAAGCATGTGTGGGTATCACTGATTTCATAAAACAAACAAATAAGCAAACTAAACACCTCTCCCTATCAGCTGATTTGGGGCATATTTTATTAGCAAAGATAGATATTTGCTAATATTGCTATAACATTCCCTAGTTGGAAACAGGTTTTGATTAAAAACAGACATTGGTTAAATATTCCTGCCATTTGCACAGAAGCTTTACTCTGAAGGAAAAGATAATTAGTTGGCTGTGGTTAGGAATAGAGTAGCCCCAGTGTCTAAGGGGTCTTAGTGGCTTCTCTTTCTATGATAATTTCACCTGCTCCCAAACTATCAGTGAGAATGCAAACACCCATGGATCAACCCTATATCTGTGTGTGTGTGTATGTGTGTGTTTGTGTGTGTGTGTGTGTTTGTGTGTGTGTGTGTGTGTGTGTGTGTGTGTGTGTGTGTGTGTGTGTGGTTTGTTTGTTATTGGTTTTCTACATCCCATTTCAGTGAACAGATTTCTCTACAGGAATTTTCCTGAAAGCCTTATTTAGAATTTGTGTTGCATTTGCTGACAAAAACCATTAGCTATATTAATTGGAATCAGTTAGAAAATCCAGGATTACATATTCTAAGAGTTAAATGCCTTTGTGAACCCACCAGGGTCATTGAGAAAATCAGGAACATTTGCTGGTTCCTCTCTTGCTGAGACAAGCTTTTCTCCAAAGGGAGTTGTTAGAATTCCTATTCTCATTTTCTCTTAAGTCAGTAGGAAGTGATAGTGGAGGGGACTGAAGGGAAAGGAAGAAGGATGGAAAAGGGTGCAGAATATAGTGGGGGAACTAGAGAAGGTGGAAGAATGGGGTGTTGGCAATTATTACCTTCAGAAGAGTTCAGAGACAGTCTATAAAATTTCTAATTCCTTAATTGTTTTTAAAGGAATTTATATGTGCTTCTGAAAATCTCCTGATTTCCAAATCAAGATATGCTTCCATTCATTCATTCAGTTTAATGCTAGACCTGGCATTTTCCTAATTTTCATTGCATGCCAAAAATTAATTTAGGCACACAAATAAAACTGCACTTTGGCCATTTTAGGAGGATATTTTCTAATTAAATCTTCCCATTTCTGTAAAGCATGTGTAAGTAAAAGCTTCCTATCAGGAATATTAGTGAGGGATGGGATCGGGCATCTCCTGGACTTGGAGGCACCACTTCCCATGTTAATTTTAGGTGTGTTTTGTTGTTGTTGTTTTGTAGTTGTGTGTATGTGTATGTGGTTTTTCTTTTCTTTCCGATATCTGCAGAATCTGAGCAAATTCTCTAGGATTGTTATATAATGTAGTTGGTCAACCTGTGTTGCTTATCTGTTGAGCTCCACGAGGCTCTCACCCCTCAAATCACATTCAAACCTCTGATGTGCCTCGGTTGATCTCCCTGCTGTCTCAAACAACCAGAGGGTCAGGGAACGGTTGACCAAACCTTATGGGTGCTCCCCCACCAGAACCAGTCACTTTAATTGCAATTGTGTTGAAATTTTGCTTTGGGGCTTCTGCACATCATGAGGAATGACATCACACATCCACAGAGATTCTTAGTCCCCTAAGAATACCTAATACTCGGACCTGAGGGAGAATATGACACTGTATTTTTGGAGCTGATTTAGTTCAACTCTAATTTGAATGATATTGGGTGTTGTTGTTTTTTTGGGTTTTTTTTGCTCTGATTCTCAGAAAGCAATTCCGATTGGAAAGGCACAATTTAACAACAGCCACCAATTTTTTTCCTACTGTCTTGTCTTAACCTAAGTTCCATCAACCCTTAATTTTAGGTCTATCTGGAGTATTTAAAAATACAGCTCAAATAAATCTAACCCTCTACCACCAGCAAGGGAAAAGTCATGGATTTAAGATACAACTCACCCAGGTTCACCCAATGGGTGGGGAACCAGCAGTTCAATGGGTCCTTTGTTGAATCCTAACACCATGTCCACGGGTTGGTCCTGGGTGAGCTCTTTTGGAATCCTGACCCACTACGTCAAGTAAAAGTCAAAGTATGAAACATTCAAACTTGTCAAGAATTTTGGTCGTTTATTTAAGTCCCACTGTCAATAACTGGCAGGATGAAACTCTCAGCGGATTGAGATATTCTCTCTGGCAGTTTTGCACCTTATTTTATACATTACAATCAGAACAGGAGATGTATGGTGGTAACAGGAAACCCAGTGGTGATGCATTAGGGTTTCAGAGAAATCAAAGCAGCGAATCCTCTGTGACTGGATAAACAGTAAAATGACACAGACATACTTCTTTTACATGTGGATATAGGATAGTTCCAAGTCAACAATGAACTCAGTAAGAATGAGGGGATTTGTGGTCTCCGCAGAGCATTGCCTATGTGTTGAGGGGCCTGGAAATAGGGAAATTCCTTTGACATTCCAAATTATATGTTATTGTAGATGCCAAAAGGCAATAGACAGGCTCAGTGAAGGTTAAGATTGCCCTTCGTCTGGGAAGATGCCAGCCTAGGACATAACTACCCACCATAAACTGCTTTCAGTTTAAAAGTTTTCATTTCAGAACATTCTTTTTGATAACTTTAGGTCTCTGAGTTTGCAAGAACACCACACAGGGCTTCCCTGAGCTAGTCAGTGAGCATGTGGTTCCTTTTCACATACACAATTCTTGGATCACTTGTGCCTCACCTCCTGACAACAGTCACTGAGTGCTTAGGGCAGTGGTCGACAAACTCATTAGTCAACAGAGCCAAATATAACAGCACAACGATTGAAATTTCTTTTGAGAGCCAAATTTTTTAAACTTAAATTATATAGGTAAGTACATTGTTATTAACTTTATTAGGGTACTCCTAAGGCTTAGGAAGAGCCACAGTCAAGGGGCCAAAGTGCCGCATGTGGCTCGAGAGCCGCAGTTTGCCAATCATGGACTTAGGGGATTCGTCCGAACTAAAGCCCCAACCCACCTGGCAGTTCATAAACTGCCCCTGAGGGAATGTCCCTCCTCTGTCCCAACACAGGAAGAGTAACCATCACCCCAGAATGCAGCAGGACCTGTATGTTGTAAGCAGATGCAGCTACCTTGCTGCCCACAGTTCTAGTCTCCACACCTCCCGCTCCCCCATCCCTGTGCCCAGGTTCAACACCAATGCCCAAGAACCTGTTTGCTACCCAGGAGTTGGACAGGCCCAGCCTCAGATTCGTGCCCAGGTTGTGCAACCTGACCTTAATGAAGATGGTGGTGTTCAAAGAGTTGGAGAAAGACCTCAACTCCATGGTGATCGCCATGAAGATGCAGTACTCCAACCTCATATCGATGGTGATCACTGTGAAGATGCAGGGCTCCAAGTACATCCTACGGGAGCGTGCTGTTCCCCAGTGACAGTCCTGGGGTTGACCTCACTGCAGGACCCCCACTTCCTCTGTGAGAAGGCAACAAGCTACAGGCCCTGTTGCACTGGAGGAATTGCTTTAAGAACCAGATCATCTGGAGCTAGAAGACACTCCCTGTGGGTGCCATCCGCATGGCCAAGGTCAGGCAGCGAACCCTGAAGGGTGGACAAAGTGGCCGAGGAGGCTTCTGCTAAAGTGGCCGAGATCTGGATTGCTCCCTGTCCAACCAGCCCATCCACTGGGAGGACAGTGCCATACAGGACAGATGCAAGGCTAAGTCAAGGGTTCATTACTCCGAGGGGGTACATCAGAGCTTCTCCTCTGAGCAACAGGCCAGCAACTATGCCACCTATGGACCGAACCTGGCTGAGAAGGGCATTGACATGGGGATGCTCAAGCAGTAGAGGCCATGGATATTAGGAAAGATGTGCATTACCAGGCCACAAAATATCAAATAAAAAGTGGTGGTGTGTCTGGGAAAGTTCAAAGTGTTGGAGGAGGCTGTGGACTCGAGCAGGACACAGCAGAGCACGTCCCAGAGTTGGAGTGGGACATGGACCTTCTATTTAACACACTGCGAAACCCCAGGGACAGTGGTCCAGACATGGAGGATGAGAACAGCACCCTCAGCACCCACAAGCCCAAGCTCAGACTGTTCTTTGAAGGGTTGGCACACTCCAGCTCACAGACACAGACGGAAGCATCCACAGGGCCCGGAGCCAAGAGGAGCCTGCAATTAGGGGCAAAGTGCAAGAAAACACGTGAGCCCTCAGGCATCAAACAGCCCAGAGACAGTGTTTCAGACTCGGCGGCCCACTGCACCCCCTCCCCCAAAGTCGCCTGAGTCTGGACCTCCTCCATGTCTAGCCAGTCTTCTCACCGTGTGGACAGCGCCATGTAGGCCGGCCCAAGACCAAGTCTACAAATCACTACTCTATAAAGGAGTATCAGAGCTTCACTGAGCAGGAGGCCGGTGAAGATGCCGCCCATGGATAGGAACTGGATCAGGAAGCAGTGACTATTGAAAGTCACAACAAGGTCCATGACAAGCAGAATGTAGTGGCTTGGCTGAGCTGGGCCTAAGTGTCGGAGGAGGCCCTGGACCGTGAGCAGGACCCTGCAGATCATGTACCCGAGTAGAGGAGGACCCGCACCTTCTGTCTAACATGCTGGAGAACCAGTGACAGTAGCCCAGACAGGGAAGAAGATGACAGCCTTCTCAGCACCACCAAACCCAAGCTCAGGCCATACTGCGAAGGCCTGTCACATTTCAGTTCAAAAATGGACGTGGGGAGCATCCATGGTGCCCAGAGCCAGGCGGAGCTTCCGAGTTTTAGCTGGTTCTGCTGAGGGCTAGTGTGTTGGCGCACGGAGTAAATGGTCCCGGGTTCAAATCTGGTCACGGGCACAACTGTGTTGATTACAGGCTTGATCCCCAGCCCTGGCCATGGCACATGCAGGAGGCAAGCAATCCATGTGTCTCTCTCACATCGATGCTTCTCTCCCTTTCTGTCTCTCCCCGTCCCTTCAAGTTTCTCTAAAAATTCAGTGGAAAAATAACCTCTGGTGAGGGTTCACAAAACAAACAAAGCAAAACAAAGGAGCCTCCTAGTCCAGCTGAAGTGCCCAAAAAGACCAAGCTCAGTCAGCAACAGCCAAGTGACAGTGTCTCCCACTTAGAGCCCCAGAGCATGCCCACCCAGGGGAGCACCAGCACCGCCCAAGGACAGCCCGGAGGCAGAGACCTCAGCCCTGGACATGCTCACCAAGAAGATGCTGCTCACTAGGCGCATCACCAAGACTGAGTCTCTCATCCCCTCCACCAAGGCCAAGGGGAAGCATCCCCGCCACCATGGCTGGGCAGGTTCCTGAAGGGGCGGCAGACGGCACAGCCGTAGAACAAGTGAGCCAAGAGCTCAGACAATGAGCATGGCCAGACCTAGGGAGATAGCTGCAGATCCCCAGGAAGACCATGTACAACCAGCTGAACCACATCCTCATCTCTGATGACCAGCTGCCAGAGAACATCATCCTGGTCAAACCTCTGATTGGCAGGAGCAGTTCCCCCTCAGACACCCTGCAGGGACTCATGCTGCCTGGGCTGTGCATCTGCTTCATGGCTGAGGTCCAGTGGCCTTCAGCTCCATCATCTGGTGGATACAGAGATACTGTAATGATAATTCCCAGCCCCTTAAGCCGCTGAAGATCCTGGTGGCAGGGGCACAGCACTACTTGAGCGCTGTGCTGTGGGTCTTCCTGGAGCTGCTGTCCTATAAGATGCTCGGTTGGCTGGGCTATGTGCACTTCCTGGTCATCCCGCTGGCTTCCAACTTCGTGGCCAGGTACCTGGGCTCCATGCTAACCGCTAGAACAGCTTCTCCCAGGACCTGGCCTGATGGGACCTGTTCCATAATCTGGAGGCCCAGAGCGCCATACAAGACACACTGGACATCGTGACGAGAATCGCGCAGTACATCACAGGAACATCTGTTCCTCTCAGCTTCCCATCGAGGAAGCCCTGATCTCCTACAAGCAGAAGAGACCCAATGAGGATTCCTTATAGTTCATTCTTTTAAGGGTGGCAGGAGAAAGTTGGGACAGTGCAACAGTCCTCAGAGACGTCGGGAGACTCAGATGATGGACCCCCTTGCGCTGCAGCGTGCTTTTATCCTTCCCTTTGACCCTACCTCTGTTCACCAATGATGCCTTGTCATCCCACTCATCTTGTCAGTGAGTGGGGTTTGTCCTCCCCCAGCCAGGGCGATGGCGCCAAGCTGATGGAGCGGCAGGTGGATTGCTGGACGGCAGCCCAGCCCACAGACAGGAAGAAAAACTCGAAGAAGAAAGACCTGCCTACCGCCAACAACACTCTCAAGTGCACCTTCCAGTCTCTCCAGGTCAGCAGGCTGCCCAGCAGTGGCCAGGCCAAAGCAACACCCACCATGTGCATGACAGTACTCACCAAGGAGAAGAAAAAGAAGGTGTTGTTTTCGCCCAAGAAAACCAGGACAAGGCATGGAGTCCAAAATCCAAAAGCCAGTGCTTGGAGGCATAAGCCACCTGGTCTGCAGGGCGAAGAAGCAGGAGAACATTCTGCGGGTCCTCATCAAAGGTGTGGTGTGGAATGAAGTTCTTCCAGCTGGCAGCCCAGGGTCCTTCCGCATCCAGCACTTCCCCATGTGCATGTCCAGACATTCTGACTACACCTTCCAACCCTGCCTGCGACCCTGCAGATGCCAAGCACAGGAGGGCCCACCTGCTTTTCTGTTCACCTTTCAGTTTAGTACAGAAACCGACCCTGGAAACACAAAGAGAAACCTTCTTAAGTACGAAAGTGCTCACTACCCGGAAGCTAATGTGCAGCCCCCATTGGGAGCCCCAACTGCTCTGCTGATTAACCAGAGCTCTCTGGGGGTCAGGCGGGCAGTGCTGAGCTGGAGAATCATGGAAGGTGAGTTTTGGCCTCAGGGCCACTAACACTCCCAGCGAGAAGGGTTCTCCCTTCTCCACCTGCCCTTCCTGGAAGCCAGGACTCTGCCTCCACAGGACTCAGAGCTGGTGGTCAGATGCCAAGGACTGGCCTCCCATTGCGGGCATCCTGAGCAGAACATGGAGGCCAGTCAGCCCAGCCCTGGGCCCCAGCTGCCAACCCGCCAAGTGGCCCCACACCATCCACTCGTGCTTTCCTAAAAAAATAGGTGTGTGGTGCAGACCCCCAGGCACACCGGCTAGACAAACTGGTGCAATACCAGCTGCCCGCCTTCCTGAGCAGGGACTATGCTTTCGCCCTCATCTCTCTGTGTTATGACAGAACATTTGTTCCACCCAACAGGTGTGGGTCCACCTATTTACCAGGTGAGCACCCTGTCCCTGCACAGCACAGTGGTCACGCGGCACCCTGCTTGCTGGGAGTCTTCAGGGCACTTCATGTCTCTGAGTGCTTGTGCCTCTAACCACAGGGTGAACCTAGGGCAGTAATGGCGAAACTTTTGAGCTCTGCATGTCAGCATTTTGAAAAACCCTAACTTAACTCTGGTGCCATGCCACATATAGAAATTTTTGGATATTTGCAACCATAGTAAAACAAAGAGTTATATTTTTTAAAATTTTTTAAATATATTTTATTGATTTCCCACAGAGAGGAAGGGAGAAGGATATAGATTCAGAAACATTGATGAGAGAGAAACATCGATCAGCTGCCTGCTGCACATCTCCCACTGGGGATGTGCCCGCAACCCAGGCACATGCCCCCGATCAGAATCGAACCCGGGACCCCTCAGTCCACAGGCCGACGCTCCATCCACTGAGCCAAACCGGCTTTGGCAAGAGTTATATTTTTGATATTTATGTTATATACTTAAATGCTATGTAACAAAGAAAAATCAACCAATGAGTTTGCATGCCACCTCTGACACATGTGTCATAGGTTTGCCATCACTGACTTAGGGTCAAGCTCACAGGTTTATTGTAGAAACTCAGTGGGGTCCTCCCTGGAAAGTGCTCTCTGGGTGCCTGGACAGTGGAGAGGTCTGCTGCACGGGCTGTGGTTGAGCTCATTGGCCATTTTCTCTGCCTCATGACAAAGCCTCAACCTCATTTGATTCTCTACAAGGCCTTGGGCTAAGCTCATTTCTCCTTAGATACAGATCGGAGATTCTATGAGGGGTCGCTGTCCTGGGTGAAGCCAGAACCAAAAATCCCAGAACTGAGCCATGTGGCCCCATGCTAATTTTATTCTTGACTAAAAGATTACAGAAAAAGAGTGGAAAAAATCTAAAATATTAGTGTCAGCACTGTGTAGTGGATGAGGGTAGGGGAATGAAATACAGGAGGGCATATTAAAGAGCATGTCTTGCTGAGGAAAATATATATATGGGTAATAAACCACAGGGATACGTTTAACTGCATGTATTTTAAGTTAAGGGAAAGCACCTTGTCTTGCAAAATAGAATTCATTAATTTTAACTCTGCCTCCTGAAATAGGACCTATTAAATGAGAAGCAATAAAGGATTTTTTAAAATAAGAAGAAAATTTGACAAATGGAAGTTATTGTTTGCTTTGTTAGACATATTATATCAGACTAACAGATAATACCCAGTCTTTTAAACAAAATAAATCATTACCACATACTATGCTACATAGGAAGTCTCAATAAATACCAAAGAAGATATATATGTATTTTCTCCATTGATATGTGCATGAGCCATCATGCATGATACCTATATATTCTCTAACCATAATACACTAAGGTAAGAAGTTAATAATAAAAAATAGCTTTAAAATCACTAAATATCTGGCTACTAAAGTGCTGCCTCAGGACTCACTGAAACAAACCCTCAGAGTTGGATCAGCTCAGAAGAGAAACATAAAGAACCATGTGAGTAACAGAAATGTATCCAGAAAAGAAACACGTATCTGGGAGGCCAACTGCAGCTTGCTGTGATAGGTAACTGACGTGCATCATGTAAATCAATGCTTTAAAAAAACACACAAAATGCCCTGGGTAGTTCTGAACTAACGCTTACATCTAATAACTGCAAAAATCTCTTCTCCATCTCAGCGATGGGAGGTTCAGAGCCTGATGAACCACGGGAAGGGCACAGGGAGGAGAAACCAAGCTGTTACCATTTTGAAACCAAGTTTCATCTGAAGGGGATGCAAGCATGAGCTGTCACTTCTTGGAAGAAGAAGGAAAGCCTTTCACGCGGACTTAGGGGCTAGGACCTGGTGTTCCGCTCCATCTTGGCCAAGCACTCCCGAACCAGCCCTGTCATGTGGATGATGCCTCGTTTCAGTCTCTCCATCGCGCTCTTGCTGCCCGCGTACGTGAGTCAGATCTCCTTCCCTAGTTCTTCGATGATGACCAGCAGCTCAGCATATTTACTCTGGGACGCCTGGCTGTTCTCTGTTCCCTGCGTGTTAGAGATGTTGGTCCTAGTCACTCAGCAGCTGGCGGTACTGGGAAGACGTTGCCATGCTGGTGGAAGGCGGGTGAATGCTCCCAGAGGCCTTGATGGAGGTGGCGGGCATGTGCATGGTCAAGTTCGGTTTGTAAGACATCCCCTCCTCTGCCCCCTGCCTCCCGAAGTGGGGCGCAGGCCCCATGAAACAGCACCGGCAGCGGTGGCAGTGAGGCCAGGCGGTGGCGAGGTGGGCCTGGGGTCTGTGACCCTGTCTGTGTGCCTGCCCAGCTCCCGCACACTTTTTGTTGTTGACAGCTCGAGCACACTGGCAAATATGGCCGTCCCCTCACCCTGACACTGCCGCAGTATCATGATCTTTCAGTTTCTTGGTGTTCTGCTTGTGCTGCTCAATGTCTTTCTGCAGACACTCAAATCTCCTTTTTATGATGAGGGATCTCTTCTTCATGTTGTTTCTTCAAGGCTGCCAACTGTTCTTTAATCCGCTCTGGGAAGTATCCTTCCTCTTCAGCCTTCTTTTTTTTTTTTTTTTTTTTGTGAAGGTCCCAATGGCTTCCCTGATTGCGCCTGCATTGGAGCTGAAATTATCTGACCATTGCAGCCAAAGTCTCTGGCTTACATGGCCCTCACACCCCACACTTGGAGCCGCAGATGTGCCACCGACGCGGAGACTGCCCTGGTTGTCAGTGCCGCGCAGTTCCGGACTACCCCACTTAGTTTTAAATGCAAACCTGCCTTGGACAGGCCTTGAAGGTCTTTTTTCCATGGCGATCACGGGGTAGCAGGCCAGCCAGCACCCACAGCCCCAGGGGTCCAGGGGTGCCGGCTGGCCTGCGCCAGGGCTCTCTCTGCCTCCAATCCACAATGCAATCACCGATCACCGGCCGCCTTTGCCCGCCCCCACCTCTTGCCTGCCGCCTGGGTTTCAGATCCCTTTCACCTCCCAGCATTGCGGCTACATATGCAAATTACCCGCCATCTTTGTTGGCGGTTAAACGCCATCATGGCTGGCAGTTAATTTGCATATTGCCCTGATTAGCCAATGGGAAGGGTAGCGAAGTTACAGTAAATTACCATGTTTCTCTATTATTAGATAGGATGAGAAATATATATTGAGTGCCTACCACATGCCAACTCTTTATGTTAAGCACTTTATTATTATATTTTATCCTTGCAACTCATTTTTTCATAACATTATTTTTATTGTTTTATTGCTTAAAGTATTACAAAGGGTACTACATATGTGTCCTTTTTTTTGCCCCCGCCCTTGACAATCCCCTGGCCTCTCCTACACCCCAGTGTCTTATGTCCATTGGTTATGCTTATATGCATGCATACAAGTCCTTCGGTGGATCTCTTACCCCCCTCCCTCCTGCCCCCCAACCCTCCCTGGCCTTCCCCCTGCACTTTGACAATCAGATTGAGACAGCTCTGCCTCTGTATCTATTATTGTTCATAAGTTTATAATGGTCTTTATTATCCATGAATGAGTGAGATCATTTTTCCCGTGAAAAGGACAAGACGTAAAGAACTCAGCTAACGTGCCTGAGGTTTTAATGCAAGTGGCAGTGCCATACTTATCACTAAATTTTTTCTTCGTCAATCCTCACCCAAGGGTAAGTTTCCCTGGCCCAGACCAAGGCCAAGGATCTAGCCTGCAACTGAGGCAGTTAGCTTGACTGGAGTCAAACCCAACACCTTTCAGTCCACTGGTTCGCAACTCTTACAGGCAAACAGCTCTATCTCTTTCTCTCACTCATAGGCTGCTCTAATTTAATTGAAAACATCCAGAATTTTCTTCTGGTCACTAGTAAAAATAATCTTATTAAACTCACTGAAGTCACATGTCCACATACAACCATCATCACTGTGGTCTAGACAGTTAGATATGCTGATACCTTCACTCTGGGGCCCTGAATAACAACCCCCAGAAACAGCTGGATTTGGAAATTGGCAGATGTTAGAAAAGGGAAAATGGAAGTCATGTCCACCACAGGCCACTGTCAAATAAGTATTTGACTTCTGGTTTTCACTGTGAAGTCCTAACTTCCATCCTTATAAGAGAAAAAAAAAAGAGAGAGAATAACAATCTGAAAAACAGGAGCTCTTGTTAAATCCATCTGAAATTAACTATGACTATGAAATTAACCTTTGCTGCTGCAAACCGTGGCGATTTAAGGCTCTGTTAGAACAATACAACCTAGCCAGTCTTCCTGATAAGATCAAAAACATGTTTTCCATTCAAAGTGAGAGACAAAATCAAAGAGCATGAGAAGAGAAGACAGATTCGACCACATCAAAATGCAATGTGTCTATTTGTCAAAACACACATCAAATGGAGACAAATGGCAAGCTAGAGAATCCATTTGAAAGTTACATGGCAAAAACCTGATATTCATGACAATTCAGATTTGCTAACAATCCAATGGACAAGAGGGCAAAAGGTCTCAAACTGAAATTCCAAAAGAAGGGATAGGCCAAAAGTATGTGAAAGATACCCAACTGCAGTTTAAACCAGAATGAAAAATTCAAATGAAAATATTGCTCTTTCTCACCCTGAACAGGGTGCCTCACCTGTTCGATGGAGAGTCATCCCATACACCAAAAGGATGCAGGTTTGATTCCGGGTCACGACACATACCTCAGATGTGGGTTCTGAAAATGTTGTGGAACTGGAGAGTGTTTGTGATGTGATGGAACAGTTGCGAAAAATTGTGAATATTCTCCATGTTGGAATTTACACTTTGAAGGATCATAGAGTTAAAATTTATATAATGTAAAGTTATTTTTCAGATAATAGTATTAAATTTTATTTAAAAAAGCATTTTATTTTACTCAATAGTGTAAGAAAAATACCCTAACCTTCTAAGTATGTGCAAGAGAAACACAAACATTTCTTAAATTGCTATTACTGGGAGGTCAGGGGAGTCCTCTCTGCCGAGGCAGCTGACACAGGCTGCCCCCCAGGATCTGGGACCACAGGCCTCCCAGATGCTGAGGCTAGTGTCTCAGAAGCTGCAGGTGGGTCCACATCTGGAAGTTCGGTGACAGCTGTACCTGGAGCCTGCTCTGGCTCAGGAGAGGGCACCAGAGTTGGCATTTTCTCTTTAGGTGTTTCTTCATCTTGCTCTGGAGCTGCTTCTGTAGATCCAGGAAGGAACTATGTTACCACCATGACCGCCTTTCGTGTGCCTTCCAAGGAAGGGAACCTCCCATCTCCATCACTGAAGTCCCAGTTCAAGCCCCCACCCCAGGACATCCTCCAGACTGCAGGCCATGGGGCACTGACCTGAGCAGCTCTGTGCTCCTGCCTAAGCCAGGCTCTGGGAGCTCTTCTCTGAGTGGCGCAGCCACATGCCCTCCCCATCACACACACCACACCTCCTCCTGCTGTGTCTCCGCCTCAGTGGGCTCAGGTGCTCCAGCTCTGAGTGGAGATACTGGGCCTGGGTTGGCAGGTCTGGGACTGGAACAGGAGCTCTATGGAGGCCAAAAGCATGATTAGGCTGGGAAATTCTGGCGGCCGATAAAAATCCTCAGTGTACTGGTCCAGCCATATGCCCAAGATGCAGGAGATGACCCTGGGGAGAGAGATAGACTGACAGCTGCGTCTGAGGCCTGGTTTTTCTTTCCACATGGCCCTCCCAGAGCACCACCCAGACAGCCTTAGGGTCCTGTGCCTGCTGCTGCTCCTGCCCATCCAGAAGGCAGACCTACTCCTTGCTCACCTTCAACCTGGCAGTCCTGGCAGAGATGTGCCTGGTCACCCAGGAGGGGCTGGCAGAAAGCCCTCCTTACTTACAGCTCTGGATCAATGAGGGAATCGCCTGTCCTCTTCTTCAGGGCAACCTGACATGCTCTCTCAGTGTCCCTGTACCCTCCCACTACCCTCCCACCTGAATGTCAACTCCATGAGGACAGGGAGGGCTGGTGTCTATTAAGTTCCTGTCACTCACTGACACACAGTAGGTGCTCCAGGTATAGCTGACCAATGAGTGAACAAAGAAAATCCTCTGGTGTCCAGACACCTCCTAACACATCAAACTTTGGCTCCTGCACCTATGTGCTGCCTACTTCACTAGCTGCCCTGTGGAGTTCTTCTTCTCTAACTGACAGTTAACTCCCATGGGGAGAGAGCTACCACCAAGCTACCACTGAGAAGGTTCTACCAGAATAGTGAACAAGGTCCCTGGATAAGGGTGTAGATTCGGCTAGGATTAGAAGCAGAGGGGTGTGAATTTTCTGAGGGGCTCACTCTGTCCACTGACCTCCCCAATCACCCACACCACCCATGTGCACATGAACAGCTCTCTGACTCCTGCCTTTTTTCCTAGGAGAAACCCTCAGACCTCTGCCCTCCAGCAGAAATCCCACCATGAGTAGGATCCAGGGTTCTTCCAGCACCTTGAATTCAGGTCCCACACTCCCCTCATGACTCTGATCCGAAGCCAAATCACGTTTTCTACTGGAACAGAGATTCACTGTCCTCTTCACAATACAGGAAGGTGCAGCCATAGGTAGAGGAGGCCAGGAGGACGTCACATCGGCTGTTCTGTCGACACTCTGAGCCTGTGCACCCTAATGTGACTGAATCGCTCCCGACTAGAAGGGAGCTCTGTAGTGCAGGCTTGGGGCTTGCCCTGTGCACTGGATTATGGTCAGTGCCTAGAGACGTGTCTGTACCTGGAAGAGCTTCTCATATATTTGCTGATTGAATCCTCCCCCACTGAATTCTTTCACAGAACCCTGTATCAGTCCACTAGTATTTATATGTGACTAGAGGCCTGGTGCACAAAAATTTGTGCACTGACGGGAGGGGGTTTTGTCCCTCAGTCCCACTTGTGCCCTCTCACAGTCTGGGACTCCTCGGGAGATAACGACCTGCTGGCTTAGGCCCGCTCCGCTCCCGGGTGGCAGAGGGCAGGCCCAATCCTTAGGTGCAGCCCTTGGTCGGGCTCAGAGCAGGGCCGATTGGGGAGTTGGTGTGCCGCCCCCTGTCGCCGCCCCCTGTCATGCACAGCAGGGTGGATCCGGAGGTTGCGATGCCACCCCCAGTCACGCTCATTAGTCTCATGCAGGACTCCTCTCCAGATTCCTGAGGCCCAGCACATGGTCAGCCAGGCACAGAGGAAGGAACCTACAGTGGCTAAGGGTCTGGGCTCCACTCAGAGAGGGCCCGGTTCAAATCCCAGCTCAGTCAAGCTGTCTGTCCTCTCTGAGCCCAGATCACCAGCCAGGGACAGTGCTAGCCCCACTCACAGGGCTGAGGTGAGGGTGAAATGATGCCAAGTACCTGGTGCAGGGTAAGTGCCCACTGCTGTGAGTGACTGAGTGCTTAGACGGGGGTTCCCCAGCCAGGAGACCAGCTTTCCCATGGGGTCTGCTCGAGGTCAGGGCCCTAGCGCCGAAGATGCAGTTGCCCAAGAGTTGGTAAAGGCTCTTTATTCAGTCCTGAGGTCGCGCTGGTCCAGCAGGGTGAGGGCAGGGGCTGCCTGGGACCAGTCTTCAGCCCCAGGGACATCCAGGCTGGACTGGTAGGCACCAGGTACCAAGACCTGCAGGGTGAACTCGGTAATGATAGCGGTGAGCCCCCAGATGCGGTGTGGCCCAAGCAGGAAGACAGGCATTGTGTAACGGAAGTGGCCACTCTTGCAGAAGTGGGTGCAGCATTGGTTCTGCACCTGCAGCAGGTGGACCAGTGGCAGTGCAAACACTTCCTCCAACTATGACAGGAGGCAGGGGAGGATGGACAGAGGACTGACCATGGCAGCTTTCCCCCATTGGGACATCCCATTCCCGGCATCCTTGCTCCAACTCACCTCCTCTGGGTTGGACTGGAGGCTCTGGAGATCCAGCGGGCCCACTCCAGCGACCACCAACACCACCGTGCTCTTTGCCTGGGCCAAGGAGGCAGGCCGTCAAGGGAGGCATGGCCTTGGCAGGCCTTTGGGGCTGGAGAAGGGAGGCTGAGAGGGAGACCCCACCCTTGCCATCCAGAGGCCATTAGCAGTCAAGGTCAGGTCCATCTGACCCCAGTCCTGCGTGGGGCTCACTCCAGCCAGACTGACCGACTCAGGTCCCCCATTCAGGCCTCTGGGCCTTCGCAGATTTTCCCTCCACTTAGAACAACCTTCCCTTAATTTTACTACCCTGAAACCTGCAGGGTATGAAGGACATGTCTCTCCCACTCTTCTTTTTTTCTTCATCATTCTATTTATTACATGGATGAATATTAACATCTCATGGTATCCATCTAATTCAGTCAAAACCAACAAATGAAAAAGGTTAACGATTTTTCAAATGAACATTCTTACAGACTCCCCTGTAACTTAAAATAGAAATATGTTCACTGCATTAAATTGTGACAAACTTAAAAAATGTCATTAAAAAAAGTCACCTTTAGTACTTAAATAAATTCATTAATTATTTGATGGCATCAATTTCCAAGTTAAAAAATAAATGTTGCTTCATTTGATACTTTTCAAAAAGGACATCTGGGTGGTTCTCTATAGCTGGATATATATATATATCTGTATATATACATATATATATATATATATATATATATATATATATATCCTGTATAATAATAGAGAAACATGGTAATTAACCATAACTTCGCTACCCTTCCCATTGGCTAATCAGTGAGATACGCAAATTAACTGCCAGCCAAGATGGCAGCCGGCAGCCAGGCAGCTGAAGTGAACATGACGCTTGCTTGCTCCAGTGATGGAGGAAGCCAACATTCCCTGCCTGCCGCACCTCAGCTCTGAGCTCCGGATGAAACAATGTTGCAATTATAGAACCTAAACAAACCCCAGAAACCTGCTTTCAACCAGCGAGGCCTCAGAGCTTAGAGCGGCCAGTGATGGCAACAGAGTTTCAATTATAGAATCTGAACAAATCCAGGTACCTGCTTTCAGCCGGCAAAGGCCTCGGAGCTGGAGCAAAGAGCTGGAGCAGGCTCTCAGCTCCAGTTACCCCTATCGAAGGAAAATAAATCCCAGAATAAAAAGAAAAAAAAGAGAGGCTGGGAGCTTCAGTTGCCCACCAGCCTGAAAACAGCCCTCAGCCCCTCACCCAGACTAGCCAGGCACCCCAGTGGGGACCCCCACCCTGACGGGGGTGTGACCAGCTGCAAACAGCCATCATCCCCTCATCCAGGCTGGCCAGGCACCCAAGCAGGACCCTCACCCTGATCCGGGACAATCTTCAGGGCAAACCAGCCAGCCCCCACGCGTGCACCAGGCCTCTATCCTATATAGTAAAAGGGGAATATGCAAACTGACCCTAACAGCAGGACTGGGAATGACTGGTCACTATGACACACACTGACCACCAGGGGGCAGACGCTCGATGCAGGAGCTGCCCTCTGGTGGTCAGGGCGCTCTCACATGGGAGTAGCTCTGTTCAGCCACAAGCCAGGCTGATGGCTACAGTACAGCAGTGGTGGTGGGAGCCTCTCCTGCCTCCTCAGCAGCACTAAGGATGTCCGACTGCAGCTTAGGTCTACACCCTGCTGGCAAGTGGGCATCCCCCGAGGGCTGCCGGCCTGCCAGAGGGATGTCTGATTGCCATCTTAGGCCCAATCCCCTGGGGAGCGGGCCTAAGCCAGCAGGTGGTCATCCCCTGAGGGGTCCCAGACTCTGCAAGCGGGTACAGGCCGGACTGCGGGACCCCCCTCGCCCCCGAGTGCACAAACTTTTGTGCACCTGGCCTCTAGTGTGTGTGTGTATATGTATATGTATATATATATATGCATAATTGTCCTATTGTTTCTAAAAATTTTTCAAATCTGGCTTTCCTATTTGAGAAAAGGCCTGCCGCGCTCTCTCACAACCCCCCTATGAAGGATAAAACTTAGACTTTGCTTTAATCATCAGAACTACCAGAAAAAAAATTTTTCTTGAGGTTGCTGTTTAATTCCATTTTCACCCAATAAAAAGTACAGAAACACTGTCTTTATTTGATGGTGTCCATAAATATTACACTCCATGGGTAGCAAAAATATTTTTTTATTTACAATTTACAGTTTCACAAGTGAAAATCGTACATTTTTACACATAACAATTTTGTTTTGTTAAATTTGCACACATCTGTATAACTTTCACACAACAAGCACCGGAAACTGTGCAGGCAGTAGGCTATGCAAATACTAAAATGTATTTATAAACCAAATGATAGCTGAAGGCCCTGCCTCAGTTAGGCAATTTATACAGATAGTTCTATATATACATAAAAAAAAAAATCTTCACCTAGATCCAAACAGCAGCTTTTTTAAAAAAGAAAAACATACTTTTCTCATTTTATTTAAACTGACTCAACTATATCATCTTCCGTTTTAATTTAATGGACCTGGCGCAGGGGTCACCTGTACCCTCCGGAACCTAAGAAGGGGAGGGGCTTGCTCAGGTAACGTGACTGGGCAGTTCCCATCTTTGCCTGGAGAGGAAGGGAACTGATGTTGAGAGCCACAGACAGGCCAGGCACTTGCTGATGGCCTCCCACTAGGTGCCCACACCACCCTCCTACGAGTAAAGCCCATGTCTCGGGAGCAGCTCTGAGATGTTGCTATGCTGTCCTCTGTACAAGCTGGTGGGGTATCAATTTGTTCTTCCTTAACATTGGTACTCTCACAGGGTTCCTGAAATTCATTTCTGACCATGTTCAACATAATATTCAGAGGGTTTTCAACTGGTTTCTTGCTGGGAGATGGTGTACAGTCAAATGAAGATGTATTTTGATCATCTTCATAACATGATGGATGACAAATCTTTCCATCCACTCTGATGGCATTCTTTAAATGCCACTCCTCCTCTTCGTCATCCCAGTATTGTTCAAATTGGTCTTGACAGATTTCACAACTCTCCACTGCTCCAGCTGGCCCTGCCGGTACACTTTGGGACTGCTTTTCCTTAGCAGCTTGCTGAGTTTTGAGCACAACTTCTTCATGCGCCTTTTCAAGAAACTGGCTCTTTGCCCGTTCTTCCAAATCAGCTATTTCCTCAAATTCTATCCAGTCTGTTGAACTGTAGTACCAACGTCTATGAGTAACTTTTCTGCTAACGTCTTTTTTAGTTCTATTTTGCCGATAATGCCAGTCCAAGTGATCTGCATATACATCTGCCTGTGACGTTGTAAACCTCATTCCACAAGAGTAACACTGAATACCAGTGTGCAGTTGATTTATAACACTATCATAACGTTGTTTTAACTCTTCCATTGTAAAATTGGTAAGATCGGGAACATCTCGATCTTCATTTTGACCTTCCTTCTCTTCAGTGGGAGGCTGAGCAGCAACTTCATTTACTTGTGCTGTAGCTGAATCAGGCTGGGACAATTTGCGAATTCCTGTTCTTAGCAGTTTTGAAAATAATTCATTGGCATCTGCCTGACTGAGGTGATGATCAGGATATGCCTTAGGAAGGGCTCCGGAAGGATTCTGAACAAATGCTCCAGGATTTTTTGGATGAACTGGTAAAAATTGTTGTCCCTGGCCAAACGGTACTGGCTGAGCAACACCAGTGAGAACCTGTTGAGACACCTGCATGTTTCCCGCTGTTATCTGAGCAGGTAAATTGCCAAAGTTTCCACATTGAGGACTTTGAAGATTCTTTTCATCAAAAGAGTGTCCAGAAGCTCTGCTAAGGGGATTTGAGAAACTCTGGTTTCCAGGGCCACGCAGTCCATTAAAATTGGGTCCTTGAGGTGAATCAAATATTTGTTCGTGTCTTGGGAATTGCAGTCCTTTGGATGGGGCATTAAAAGCATTGCCAGGTGGCTCACTATATGGACCAGTCTGACGGAACGAAACGGATTCAAGCCTTTGTGAAGGATGATTGTCAAATCGTGTGCCTTGAAGACCAAGGGGAACACCAAACCTTGATGCTTGCTGGTGTTGTGGACCATCAAGTCTTTGAGGAACACCATCAAATCTTGGTTGAACCTGCTGTCCAGGTGGTCCATCAAATCTCTGTGAGCCTGGCTGACCAGTTCTTTCAAATCTAGGACCTAGTTGGCCATGTAATCCATCAAATCTTGGTAAGAGTGATGGCTGACCTGGCTGCCCATCAAACCTGAAAGCATGACAACCTTCCAATCTTGGACCACCTTGACCCAGAGGCCCTTCAAGTCTCAGTCCACCTCCTGGTACAGGACCGTCAAACCTCATTCCACCTCCTTGTCGGACTAAAGGTCCCTCAAACCTGATCCCAAACCCTGGTTGACCATGTGGACCCTGAAACCTAAGGTTTCCACCAAGTTGATTATGTTGTCCTTCAAACCTCAGGCCAGCGACTGACTGGCCATGGTGGCCCTCAAACCTCATTCCAACTCCGTGCTGTAGCAAAGGGCCCTCAAATCTGATCCCACCTTCTGGCTGACTATGAGGTCCATCAAACCTAATTGCAGGTCCTGATGGACCACGACCCCCCTCAAATCTATGTCCACGTATAGGCTGACCTCCGGGATTATCAAATCTAAGTCCACCCACAGGCTGACCATGAGGTCCCTCAAACCTCAGACCAGGGGAACCTTCCAACCGAAAACCACCTCTGCCTGCTTGACCAACTGGCCCTTCAAACCTCAGAGGTGTCCCTTCTGGTCCCGGAGGACCTTCAAATCTCAAAGGACCACCGGCCCCCATTTGTCCAGGTGACCCATCCAATCGAAGAAAACCTGGTGCAGAAGGTCCATCAATCCTAGGGCTTAATTTATTAGGTCCTTCAAAAATCATCTTGGTCGGGCCATCTCTTGTTACTGATGGCCTACTAGGTCCATCAAATAACGGTCTGTCTTCAGCTAACACTGTAAGGCGCTGATTTGTATCTAGGCCGGCGAGTCGTGATGCTGAGGTATCTACAAATGGTTCACCTGCATCTTCACATCTAGGTCGCTTAAGTGGAAAACGATCATTGAATGGTGACCTCTGCTCTTCTCGTACACCTTTTTGATACTGAAATAGCTGTCGAATTTGAGGCGCAACAACAAGGTACTCATCCTGTGTAATTTCACCAGATGCTAAATGTTCACTCGTCTTTTGAAGTAATTCTCTTTTGCTTGCGAGAGTTAACTCTGTGAAAACCTGAAGATTGGCATCTACGCTTAATCGATGCTGTTGCTTTGGGGCTCGAGGTGACACAACCCCTTTAGCGCTCGACCAGCTTTCCCTCCGCCTTAGATGAGGAGATTTACTATGGTCCTCACCTTGTTGTAAGCTTTTATTTTCTTGTGGTCGTTCGTCTTCAGTCTTTTTTATTCGCTTTGGATCTCGAACATCTTGTTCAGCACTTCTCTTAGCATTTCTTTCTTCCCTGGAAGGTGGCACAAAGTCTTCCATATGTGACTGCTTACATCCAGAGTGGCACATCTTTCCAGCTGAAGGCTCTTCAGGCGATTTATTTAGAAATGTAGAAGTCACATGGATGCTAGATGTATTCTGATTGGGGGGTAGAGGTTGAACAGGCCAAGCAGGATCTAATGAATTGACTCTGACATCCAGGGCATGAAGAATCTTCAATGGGAATATCTCATTCCATGTGGAACGTAATTTAAATAGACTTTTTCTGGTATTTTTATCCACCTTTTCAAACACACGAATAAATGTTGCAACTAGATTTGTAGTAAAGGTGGTGAGATACTCTCGGCCAACGTTTTTCACGATAGAATCCATAAGGTACATAACGGGAAGCTTCTCTGAGGAAGGAGCCTTGGCGGTTTGGGCCTCGATGAGAGAGACGATATCCTTGGCGAAGTGCAGGTTCTCCTGGGCTAGAATGGTCAGCATATTGATGTGCGGTTTGCTATTGACGGTCAGGTCTTCGAGGGATGACTGATAATCCCGACAGGCGTCCTCCCGGGCCCCCAAGGGACCGGCCTCGGCCAGGGTGGGCTCTGACATTGTGCCGTGGCCGCAGCTGCAGCCGCTCTTGACACCCCGTGTCACTGCCGACCGCGCTTCCTCTCCCCACTCCGGCCTCACCACGTGCTGACTGACCGCGGAGGGGTATTGGGGGACGACACGGGGGGAACCCCAGGTACTCAAGGCTGCCTTCGCACAGTGATCTCCACACACTTTCAGCCACCTCAGGAGCCTCTTTCTCCACAGGAACAAAAGGGTGCCGGCGCAGGTGGCTGCAGCTCCTAGGGGAATCCTGTTTGGGCGCCCTCTGTTTGGGTCCTGCCCGAACAGGTCCAGGGGTTCCCAAAGGTGTGGACGGAGTCGGCGAAGAAGGAAGGACACAGACAGCAGCCTTCAGTTGATCATCAGAGCCAGGTTCTCTAGCCAGGATCTCCAGCCACGTTCTGTCTTTTATTGCCTTCTTACATCTGCATTTATACCAGTTGATTTTAATCCTCTCAATTTCTATTGCAAAGGTTAGGGCGTTTCTTTTCTCCATTCCAGGAAGTAAAGATTATGTAGCTTAAGCGTGATTGGTCGTAGTTAAAGTGATTAACTACCCGCCTGGCGCTTAGTTAAGGGGTTTTATCCCCTCCCTAGCTTCAGGGGAAAATCCCTACCTGGGGAAACAACCTATCTCGGAGAGGTGACCTCAGTTAAAACACATAGCGCCAAGAAGGGGAGCCAATGTATTAAGAACAGTATGGCATATACATATACGCCAAGTCCCTTGAAAGATACACTGGGCAGATGTTTCTTCCCTGCAGCGACTGTGTCAAGCAGCAAGGACGGACCAGCTTCTGGCATTCAACCACTGAGCCAAGCCAGAGAGGGCTGACAGACACCCTTTATTTTATTTTATTTTACTTTATTTTATTAATTTTTATATATATTTTTTCCTTTGTGTGAAGAAATATGAATGAACTGTACATAAACATGTCAAAGCAAACTAGTTCACTGTCACAACTTTAAATGTCTCAGGAGCACAGCGAATGCTAAACACACTAACATCGTGTTGCTACTTCAATAGCTGGGGAGTGGCGAGCGCTGGCCTATGGCTTAGGATCTGTGTCCATGCTTGTTTCCTGAACCTCCTCCACCTCTGAGAGCTGTCCCCTGCCTTCAGTATGCAAATTAGCTGCCATCTTGTTGCTGCAGGTTTCGGGTCAACACTGGGGTGCCTGGCCAGTCTGGGTGAGGGGATGATAGCTGTTTTCAGGCTGGCGGGCAACTGAGGCTCCCAACCTCCCTTTTTTTCTTTTTTCTTTTCATTCTGGGATTTATTTCCCTTCTATGGCTGTCACTGGAGCTGAGATCCGTCTTTAGCTCTGAGGCTGGGCTCCAGCTCTGAGACCTCGGCTGCAGAAAGCAGGTATCTGGGTTTGTTTGGGTTCTATAATTGTAACACTCTTGCGATCCTGCTGGCTGAAGCCCGGCTGGCTGAAATCGGGTTTCTGAGGCAGGTTTCCCTTCTATAATTGCAACACAGTTGCTTAGAGTTGCAGCTCAGAGCCCAACAGCGGCAGGCGGGGAACGTTGGTTTCCCCTGTCACTGTAGCAAGCAAGCCTCCTGTTCGCATCAGCTGCCTGGCTGCCGGCCGCCATCTTGGTTGGCAGTTAATTTGCATATCTCCCTGATTAGCCAATGGGAAGGGTAGCGAAGTTACGGCTAATTACCATGTTTCTCTTTTATTAGATAGGACTAGTGGCCCAGTGCATGAAATTCATGCACGGGGGGGAAGGGGGAGTTCCCTCAGCCCAGCCTGCACCCTCTCTAATCAGGGATCCCTTGGGGGATGTCCGACTGCTGGTTTAGGCCCGATCCCTGGGATCCCCCTAACTGGCAGCCGGACATCCCTCTTGAAATCTGGGACCACTGGCTCCTAACTGCTCACCTGCCTGCCGACCTGTTCTCCCTAACTGTTCGCCCTGCTGGCCTGACCCCCCTAACTGCTCTCCCCTGCCAGCCTGATTGTCCTAACTGCTCTCCCCTGCCGGCTTGATCCCCAAACTGCTCTCCCCTGCCAGCCTGATCGCCCCAACCGCCTCTGCCTCGGCCCGCCACCATGGCTTTGTCCAAAAGGACATCCAGAAAGTTGCCTGGAAGCTGTTTGGTCTAATTAGCACATTACCCTTTTATTAGTATAGATTGATTTCAGAGAGGGAGGGAGATAGAAACATCAATGATGAGAGAGAATCATTGACTGACTGCCTCCTGCACGCCCCACACTGGGGATCAAACCCATAACCCAGGCATGTGCCCTGACCAGGAATTGAACTCTGGGGCCCTTCAGCCCTCAGGCAGAGGCTCTATCCATTGAGCAACACTGGCTATGGATACACTTTCCCTTTCCACTGGGACGTGTTCTGATTGCTGGAGCTGAAACACTGAAGCTGCCTCACTGGGGCAGAGTGGGGTGCAGTGGGTTGGAGTAGGTGAAGCCCCCTGAAAGCTGGAGAGGGGCCTTGTTTAACAGCCGGACTGTCTCATGGCTGTGCTGCCTCGCAGTTGTATGGCCACACTGTTGGGCTGTGCTACTGTCAGTGAGAGTTTACACAACTGAACTGTCTGCACAGATAGCTTCCTCCTCACCACACCCCCAAGCTGGGGGTTCCTCTTAGGGTTGAAGTGATACCGACCACCCTTGGTTGGTAGCCCAATCGGCCACTTTGGAAAGAGAAGTGGGGAATCCTGATTTTACGTGAATGCTCCAATTTCTTAAGTTGGCAACTAATGCGAACTTCAGATGTTTGGGCCAAACCAGAGAGGTGGTCGGGTCTGGTGTCCAGGCCACTGGGCGGCACTGGGCTCAGCCCAGTTGTAAAGGGCCCCTAGGCGTCTGGGCAGGTGAAGGGGTTGGGGGTACGCTTCGGTAATTCCAATGTCACCCCACTGGGTTTTGGTGGTTTTTTCCCCACTGATGACAATTTACTATAATCTGTTGGCAGCATAGATAGATATTAGTTACCAGAACTATGTCTCCATAGAAGTGGACAGTATGTAGCCATTCTATTGGGAACTGTGTGCACTTAAGCATCAGCATGATCTTTCAATTTATTTTTTGTGGTTGTTAATGAAAATAAGCTTTATTACATCAAGTAATAAATACATACAAAGATGCAAACAGTATTAGTCACTGTCTTCCACATGTTTGGATCCACTGATGGGAAAGGCGGAACTGAAATGTACATACATCCTTAGGGGAAATTTCAAGGGTCCTTGTCAGGCGAGGTTCTATAAATTGCTCTTCCTTCTGTATTTATAACTTGTGCATTTTAAAGATTGACTTCAAAGTACTAATAGTCATGCAAATGCTTAAGCAAAAAAAAAAAACACAGAACAGTTACATTGAAAAGAATTTAGACTGTGTGGTGAATGGGCACTG
This sequence comes from Myotis daubentonii, assembly GCF_963259705.1. Classification (NCBI taxonomy): domain Eukaryota; kingdom Metazoa; phylum Chordata; class Mammalia; order Chiroptera; family Vespertilionidae; genus Myotis; species Myotis daubentonii. The sequence continues at coordinate 6,603,433 of NC_081855.1, forward strand.
GCTACTATAGTGCTGCCTCAGGACTCACTGAAACAAACCCTCAGAGTTGGATCAGCTCAGAAGAGAAACATAAAGAACCATGTGAGTAACAGAAATGTATCCAGAAAAGAAACACGTATCTGGGAGGCCAACTGCAGCTTGCTGTGATAGGTAACTGACATGCATCCTGTAAATCAATGCTTTAAAAAAACACACAAAATGCCCTGGGTAGTTCTGAACTAACGCTTAAATCTAATAACTGCAAAAATCTCTTCTCCATCTCAGCGATGGGAGGTTCAGAGCCTGATGAACCACGGGAGGGGCACGGGGAGGAGAAACCAAGCTGTTACCATTTTGAAACCAAGTTTCATCTGAAGGGGATGCAAGCATGAGCTGTCACTTCTTGGAAGAAGAAGGAAAGCCTTTCACGTGGACTTAGGGGCTAGGACCTGGTGTTCTGCTCCATCTTGGCCAAGCACTCCCGAACCAGCCATGTCGTGTGGATGATGCCTCGTTTCAGTCTCTCCATCGCGCTCTTGCTGCCCGCGTACGTGAGTCAGATCTCCTTCCCTAGTTCTTCGATGATGACCAGCAGCTCAGCATATTTGCTCTGGGACGCCTGGCTGTTCTCTGTTCCCTGCATGTTAGAGATGTTGGTCCTAGTCACTCAGCAGCTGGCGGTACTGGGAAGACGTTGCCATGCTGGTGGAAGGCGGATGAACGCTCCCAGAGGCCTTGATGGAGGTGGCGGGCATGTGCATGGTCAAGTTCAGTTTGTAAGACATCCCCCCCTCCGCCCCCTGTCTCCCGCTGCGGGGCGCAGGCCCCATAAGACGGCATCGGCAGCGGTGGCAGTGAGGCCAGGCGGTGGTGAGGTGGGCCTGGGTCTGTGTCCCTGTCTGTGTGCCTGCCCAGCTCCCACACACTTTTTGTTGTTGACAGCTCAAGCGCACTGGCAAATATGGCTGTCCCCTCACCCTGACACTGCCGCAGTATCATGATCTTTCAGTTTCTTGATGTTCTGCCTGTGCTGCTCAATGTCTTTCTGCAGACACTCAAATCTCCTTTTTATGATGAGGGATCTCTTCTTCATGTTGTTTCTTCAAGGCTGCCAGCTGTTCTTTAATCCGCTCTGGGAAGTATCCTTCCTCTTCAGCCTTCTTTTTTTTTTTTTTGTGAAGGTCCCAATGGCTTCCCTGATTGCGCCTGCATTGGAGCTGAAATTATCTGACCATTGCAGCCAAAGTCTCTGGCTTACATGGCCCTCACACTCCACACTTGGAGCCGCAGATGTGCCACCGACGCAGAGACTGCCCTGGTTGTCAGTGCCGTGCAGTTCCGGACTACCCCACTTAGTTTTAAATGCAAACCTGCCTTGGACAGGCCTTGAAGGTCTCTTTTCCATGGCGATCACGGGGTAGCAGGCCAGCCAGCACCCACAGCCCCAGGGGTCCAGGGGTGCCGGCTGGCCTGCGCCGGGGCTCTCTCTGCCTCCAATCCACAATGCAATCACCGATCACCGGCCGCCTTTGCCTGCCCCCACCTCTTGCCTGCCGCCTGGGTTTCAGATCCCTTTCACCTCCCAGCATTGTGGCTACATATGCAAATTACCCACCATCTTTGTTGGCGGTTAAACGCCATCATGGCTGGCAGTTAATTTGCATATTGCCCTGATTAGCCAATGGGAAGGGTAGCGAAGTTACAGTAAATTACCATGTTTCTCTATTATTAGATAGGATGAGAAATATATATTGAGTGCCTACCACATGCCAACTCTTTATGTTAAGCACTTTATTATTATATTTTATCCTTGCAACTCATTTTTTCATAACATTATTTTTATTGTTTTATTGCTTAAAGTATTACAAAGGGTACTACATATGTGTCCTTTTTTTTGCCCCCGCCCTTGACAATCCCCTGGCCTCTCCTACACCCCAGTGTCTTATGTCCATTGGTTATGCTTATATGCATCCATACAAGTCCTTCGGTGGATCTCTTACCCCCCTCCCTCCTGCCCCCCAACCCTCCCTGGCCTTCCCCCTGCACTTTGACAATCAGATTGAGGCAGCTCTGCCTCTGTATCCATTATTGTTCATAAGTTTATAATGGTCTTTATTATCCATGAATGAGTGAGATCATTTTTCCCGTGAAAAGAACAAGACGTAAAGAACTCAGCTAACGTGCCTGAGGTTTTAATGCAAGTGGCAGTGCCATACTTATCACTAAATTTTTTCTTTGTCAATCCTCACCCAAGGGAAAGTTTCCCTGGCCCAGACCAAGGCCAAGGATCTAGCCTGCAACTGAGGCAGTTAGCTTGACTGGAGTCAAACCCAACACCTTTCAGTCCACTGGTTCACAACTCTCACAGGCAAACAGCTCTATCTCTTTCTCTCACTCACAGGCTGCTCTAATTTAATTGAAAACATCCAGAATTTTCTTCTGGTCACTAGTAAAAATAATCTTATTAAACTCACTGAAGTCACATGTCCACATACAACCATCATCACTGTGGTCTAGACAGTTAGATATGCTGATACCTTCACTCTGGGGCCCTGAATAACAACCCCCAGAAACAGCTGGATGTGGAAATTGGCAGATGTTAGAAAAGGGAAAATGGAAGTCATGTCCACCACAGGCCACTGTCAAATAAGTATTTGACTTCTGGTTTTCATTGTGAAGTCCTAACTTCCATCCTTATAAGAGAAAAAAAAAAAAGAGAGAGAATAACAATCTGAAAAGCAGGAGCTCTTGTTAAATCCATCTGAAATTAACTATGACTATGAAATTAACCTTTGCTGCTGCAAACCACGGAGATTTAGGGCTCTGTTAGAACAACACAACCTAGCCCAGCCGTGGGCAAACTACGGCCCGCGGGCCGGATCTGGCCCATCCGGCTGTTCTATCCGGCCCATGGATCCGAAAGAGCGTAGGGTTCTCTTGCTCTCCCCTCCACTCCTTCACCAGCAGCAGTGTTAACATGGCAACGTCGGGAAACACAGCTGCAGCTCCTTCTTCTGAGTGGGCAGATTTAGATCCGCCCATTCAGTAGAAGGAACAACCTCTCAATCTTCCAGTGGCTCCTTGTAATTCCCGCGGACGCGTCTCCGGACATCACCCTGGGAATGCGTAGACACGTTATCGTGGTGATGTAGGGAGACACGCCCCTGGAGAGCACAGTATCAGAGCCTTTCTGAGGTAAGATTAAGAGCTCTACTCAAACACAATTTTTTTCCTGTTCCCACATTCTGTACATCACAATGACTTGTTAATAAAACAACAAAGACTTTCAGCTGTAAAAATGCTTGCTACAGGGCATTTGTGTTAACATGCACCACTGCACATTAGCATCAACGCAAACACGATGGAAACCTATGTACCCTGCATTAACCCTAACTGCGCTGCATTGCAGTACTGCACCACACTGCCATGGCAGCATGGCTAGTGTGAACAAACCCTAATTCAGTGGGTTGAACAAAAAGATTGTATAGAAATGTGATGAACTAAAGATTTTATTACAAAATCGCTTAATTTCAGGGTTTCAGAAGCAATTGGACAAATGAAAAACTGAAAATCAAATGTTCATATCTAATACTTGGATGAAACCCTTTCCTGGTAATGACAGCCTGAAGTCTTGTACTTATGGACATCACCAGATGCTGGGTTTTCTCCTTTGTAATGCTCTGCCAGGCTGTCACAGTAGGGGTATATATATAAATATCCTGCCATTTCCAGCTTTTAATAAGAAAAACTGTTGCAATGGGCATTTAAAAGTGGCACCTGGTTGTTTTTATAGAGTCCAGTGGATGCAATCTGACATTATAATGGGCTCTTTCACACTATGTGCACTGCGGCTGTTTTTTGTCAGTAACGGAAGTGCTAGTGGTAACTACTGGTTACCCATGTTTTGCACTGCCCTAGCACCTCCCATACAAGTGTGTCTGGAAGACACAGCAATGTGCAGCTATGTGTGTTATCATAAACAAAGGGCCTGTGTGAAAGATACACAGGTTTTCTATGGAGGAAAGGGGTTGTTCTCTATGGTCAGGGTGTGCCTCTGTCCCATGTATGAACTTTTTCAGATGATTTTGTTATATATATATATTTTTAGACCAAAAATCTTATAGTAGAGCAAATTTAATCACTTGTTTTTATACTTTACTGTCTTATTTTAGTAAAGAATTTAATAAGAAAACGGTACTGTTGGTTTTAGCCCAATATTAAACATGAATGGACCAAAGAAAAGGAAAGTGGACAGTGAATGCCGAGTGTTTAAGAGGGAGTGGACAACAAAATATTTTTTCACAGAAGTCCAATCAATGCCGGTATGTCTGATATGCCAGGAAACACTTGCAGTCTTCAAAGAGTACAATCTCAGCCGTCACTTTGCCACAAAGCATGGCAACTATGCTAGCAAGCAGTGACCTCAAGAACGGGAGGCTACTGCACAGAGGTTGATGGCTAAATTACAGGCTCAGCAAAATGTCTTTCACAGACAAACTGCAATTCAAGAGACAACTACCAAAGCAAGTTTTATGCTATCATTCAAATTAGCAAAAGCTAGCAAAGCTCTCTCTGAAGGCGAGTTTTTGAAAGAATGTATGATAGAGACAGCAGGTCTCTTGTGTCCAGAGAGCAAAGGCAAGTTTGAAAAACTCAGCTTATCGCGCAGGACAGTGACTCGTCGAGTGGAACTGACTGATGAAGACTTGGCCAGCAAGTTAAATAGTAAGGCAGAGTTCTTTAAGTTTTATTCACTAGCATTGGATGAAAGTAATGACGTAAAGGACACTGCTCAGCTCTTAATTTTTATCCGAGGGATTAGTGACAATTTTGAAATTACGGAGGAGTTTTCAGCCATGGAGCCACTGAAAGGAAAAGCACGGGGAGAGGACTTGTATGACCGGTGTCTACTGTCATCGAGAAAAGGAAGATACCATGGAGTAAACTTGCTAATGTCACGACAGATGGATCTCCAAATTTAACTGGAAAAAATGTTGGACTGCTAAAAAGAATTCAGGATAAAGTGAAAGAGGAGAACCCTAACCAAGATGTTATTTTTCTTCACTGTATTATTCACCAGGAATCATTGTGCAAGTCTATATCACAACTTAATCATGTTGTTAATCCAGTCGTAAAGCTTGTTAATTTCATTCGAGCAAAGGGACTTCAGCACCATCAGTTTACTAAGTTTCTGGAGGAAATTGATGCGGATCACCACGACTTATTTTACCACTATCGTGTCCACTGGTTGAGTTTGGGCAAAGTTTTCCAACGAGTGTGGGAGCTCAAAGAAGAGATTGGTGCATTTTTGAAATTAAAGGGCAAGTCTGACGAATTTACTGAGCTGAGTGACAAGAATTGGCTGTGTGACTTTGCATTTGCTATAGATATATTTTCACATTTGAATGAGCTAAATGTGAAGCTACAGGGAAAAGATCAGTATGTACATGGCATATACACTAATGTGAAAGCCTTTCAATCGAAGCTGATTTTCTTTTCCAGACAAATTTCAGACAAAGTCTTCACTCATTTTGCCACACTAGCCACACAGAAGGAGACCATCCAAAACGTGAAGAAATACAGCAAATCACTGGATGACCTGAATGCAGAATTCTGTCATTGGTTTTCTGATGTTGAAAAAATTGACCAGTCACTTCAACTGGTGGCCTGTCCTTTGTCACAAAACCCTGAAACAGCACCAGAAGAGGTGCAACTGGAACTCATCGATCTTCAGTCTGACTTTGTCCTAAAGGAGAAATTCAGCTCTCCTGAACTAAGAGACTTTTATGCTTCACTTAATGAAGCCACTTTTCCAAACATACGGAAGATAGCACAGAAGACACTGGTGCTGTTTGGGTCAACCTATGTTTGTGAGCAGACATTTAGCATCATGAACATCAACAAAGCCCCTCACAGATCCAGCTTAACTGACGACCACCTCAGGTCTATCCTGAGAATAGCCACAACAAAACTAACTCAAGACTTTGATGCATTAGCTAAAAAAGGAGACCAACAACACTGTTCCCACTGAAGTTGATGTTTTAAAGACCAAAAACCTTTCAACCCATTCTACATTGCCATCTACAACTACGTCCCGGGCATAATTTAGAAGTTGCACCAAAGAAAATGTTTAATTTACTGTTTACACATTTTGTTCTTTTCTATTTGTTTTAGTTTTAAGTTATTTTATTATATTTAAGTTTAATTTGAAAGGCTTTTATACCTTTCCTTTGTTAGGCAATTTTATTTGCCTTTGCCATCTTCAATATAAGGTATGTTATTGTGCTATGATTCCTCCATTTTTTGAAGTTTCAAATTATAATAATTAGTGTTTACATTCTTCTTCTTAAAATGTTTGAATTGAATAAATCTATTGAAATAAAAATAAAAAAGACCGTACCCTTTTATGTAATGATGTTTACTTTGAATTTATATTAGTTCACACAAACACTCCATCCATGCTTTTGTTCCGGCCCTCCGGTCCAGTTTAAGAACCCATTGTGGCCCTCGAGTCAAAAAGTTTGCCCACCCCTGGGTGGGAGCATTCCACTTCCCAGGTGGAAAACAAATTCATGGGCACCTGTGTGTTGAATGCAGCAGGCATGCTGTCCAAGCCAGCGGGCGCCGAGGTGGTGGTCTGATTTCTATCCTGTGTTGGGAGAGGGGTACATGCCATCAGAGGCATCTCATAAACTGCCAGGTGGGTTGGGCACTCCAGCTCAGACTGAACCCCAAGCACTCAGTGATTGGTGGCAAGAGGTGGGACAGGAGTGATCCCAGGACGAGATGCTAAACTGGCAGCCTTGCAAACTCAGAGACCTAAAGTAACCACAAAGGATGGTCTGAAATTAAAGTGTGGTGGTTTGCTTTTGTTTTTTAACTAAAAGCAGCTTATGGTGGGTACAAGCGTCCTAGGCCAGTGGTCAGCAAACTGCGGCTCGCAAGCCACACGCGGCTCTTTGGCACCTTGAGTGTGGCTCTCCCTAAGTCTTAGGAGTACCCTAATTAAGTTAATAACAATGTACCTACCTATATAGTTTAAGTTTAAAAAATTTGGCTCTCAAAAGAAATTTAAATCATTGTACTGTTGATATTTGGCTGTTGACTAATGAGTTTGCCGACCACAGTCCTAGGCTGTCATCTTCCCTGAAATAAAGTCAATCTTTATCTTAACTGAGCCTGTCTATTGTCTTTTTGCATCTATGACAACATATTTTTGGAATGTCAAAGAAATTTTCCTTTTTATTCAGACCCTCAGAGCATAGGCACTGCTCTGCTCTCTGCAGAGACCACACATTCCCTCATTGTTATTGAGTTCATTGTTGACTGTTAACTGTCCCATACCCACCTAAGTGAAAGAAGTGCATGTCTATCATTTTACCTTTTTTCCAGGCCCAGAGATTTCCCTGCTGTGCTTCCTCCTGCTTCCCTCATCTATCAACAATGAATTTCATAAAACCACACAAGTCTCCACTTTTGATTGTAATGTATAGAATGAAGTGCAAAGCTGCCATTCTCCAGAGCATTACTATTTCATTCGGTTGAGATTTTGCTTCACTGCAATTGTCTACACTTTGGCTCAAATAAATTCACAAAAATTCTGCACAGGTTTCCACGTTTTCTACATGGACAAGAGGAAAGGTTCTCAGAAGGCAACAGAGACTTGGAGGTGAGTTATGAAGAGACACACTGGTATCTTAGTCATTTCCTAGCAGAGAATGGACAACACCTCCCTGTGTTAACAAGGACACCCCGGGATTTCTGACAGAGCATCCCATTCTTAGATGGGAACACAGAGGGTTCCTGGGGTGGAAGGGTCTGGATATTAGGACAAGTGTGGCGTTCAGGGCAGCACCGTTGACAAGACAACAGGAGGGGGTCACGTCCAGGTCCCATAGAAATGAACACCTGCATCGCCAGCCCTGATAACAGGCCCCCCCTTTGGTATGTTGTACATCCCAGGGAAGCCCCAGCTCCTAACCTGTAGGGGACACAGGGATGTGGTCCTCAGGGCAGCAAAGGGCAAAGCAACAGACTTGGTACCTTGAGCCCCATGTCCTTTTGGGAAAAGCATCCCCACTAATCACCATGATGTGTAAGAGTGGGGGAAGGTGTGTAAGGCTTGTCAGGCCAACATGGACACTTGGAGATGGGCATTAAAAAGGGAAAATCTGTAGAAAAATGCAAAAAACACTCTTGACTGAACATGATGGGAAATGGTACAAAGTCTCTCTTCTGATATTCCTAAAACTTTGTGGGCAGTGACTTTCATCTCATCTGAAAGGGACTGGACAGTGAGAGTGGGTTGTGGGGAGGATACGGGCCCCAGATTCCTTTGGAAATTGGACTCTAGGAGGGACCTAGGGGAGTAGCAGGGCAGCTTCTGGAACCTCGGGCTCCCTTTGACTATATGGGACCCTGGAGTCTGGGTCACCTCAGCACCTGCACTCACCCTGCGGCCATGCTGCACGCTGGAAGATGTATGGGCACCTGTGCCTCCTCCAGGGGCATGGAGTAGAGGACCCCATCAGTCAGCTCCTCTCTGTTCTCCTGTGCAGAGCTCAGGACTGGGAACTATAAAGACAGTTCCCAGTCACCAGGAGGAAGGCCTCGGATCCCTGTTTTGCTGGTTCTCTACCCCTGTAATCCTCCACTCCAGACACACACACACACAGTGTGATCTGCTGAGACCTCCACTGCAGAGGAAAAGGTGTGACAGCCTGAGGGCTAGGATTCCCATTGGCATAGATAAGGAACCCCTCTGGAACCCCATCTCCACCTGCCTGCCCTGTCCTGGGGTCTGATCACAGCAGGACCTCTAGGGGATCCACTGCCCAGAAAGCTGTTCCTGCCCCTGGTTTCTCCCTACAGGTCCCTCTTTGCAACACATTAAGGGGAGGGGATGTGGGCTGCACAGGGAGCAGGGTGGGGGGGATGTGGGAAGGGGGGTAAATAAGGGTGTGAATACCAGGAGGCACAGACAATGGGAGCTGGACAAAGGGTGCCATCCTGTGGGAACTAAAAACCATCGTTCCCCAAGGTGTGCAAAAGCCACTGACAAGTTTTAAGCAGTAAAGTGCTGTTACGTTCTTGCTTTAGGATGGTCACTGGCCGCAAAGGGTGGAGAACAGATTGGTGTAAAGCAATGCTGAGTGAGTCAGAGAAATCAGTTGGGAGGCTGACCATCACCCTAGTGAAAGGGCGGTGGCCAAAACGAAGGTAAAGCCAGTGGCCAGAGAGAGATGGACACGTGGGAGAGTTCTTTACGAAATAAGAAACAGGACTTGGCGGTAACCGCAGCGGGAGAAGAGCTGAGGATATTCGCACTCCTGCTTTTGCAAATGGGCGTGTGAAGAGGAGGCAGCTGAAACATTGAGTCGGGGCGGGTAGGTGAGGAGAGACTAACCATGCTTTGAGGGAACCGCCTCTTCTGATAAAGTTGATGTTACGCTTGCTTACAAGGACATGTTGCTCAGATTTACCGGCACTGTTTGAAAACTTTCCACTTCTCTCCCTCACTGGTGAATTGTCAGTGTTACAAGTCGTCTATGGACGCACGGACATCGGTGTCCCTGTACACCCCACTGTTCCTAACAGTACACCTTTCGTGTTATTTGAAGGCCAAGGAGTGTGTTGAGGTAAAATATACGGAAAAGGCATAGGCTGCTCGCATACATCTTACGTTAGGTTAACGCAGATGGAACTCCTCAGCGGCTCTGAGCACCGGACCCTGGTCCCTCCAGAGCCGCGCCGCACAGACTAGGCTCCGAGTCCCTGATGTCAGCGCTCTCCAGGGCGATGGACCTCACGTGGGTGATGCAGCCCGTACTCTCCCGAGAAGGAGCAGGTCGGCTTCTTCACATCCCGACCCCAATTCCCACCCCCACCCCCCACCCCCCACCCCACCCCCCGACAGCGCCATGTGTGCTCCCACCTGCTGAGAAACGGAGGTTGGCCGTGCCCGGGGCCTTCTGGGAATCGTAGTTCTGGGCTGGATGAGGCTCGCCAGCCTCGCCCCATCCCCTTCTTACGCATGCGCGGCTCCGAGCTGGCCCCAGAGGTTCGGAGCCTTTGTCAAGCCCGGATGGGAGGTGAGTGGGGTTCGGAGGCCGCTTTTCAGCGCTCGGCTCCCGGGGCGGCCCCCGGGGCAGCAGTCTGTGCCGGGCCCGGAGCGCGCATTTGTGGAAGGGGCCTCGAGGGCGGACCATGAGCCCATCTCCCGCTCCGGCCGGACTCCCTCCGGCGGCTGCCGCCTCCCGGGGACGCGGGTGCGAGCGCGGTGCTGGCGGGCGCGACGGGCGGGGCGCGGGCCGGCGCGGGCTTCAGAGAGAGCCCGAACCCGGCGCCATCTCCTCCAAGCTGCTCGGTCCCCGCAGGTACAGTGCTGAGCGGCCGGAACAGGCATCCGAGGATCGGTCTGGGGGACCTGGCCCCCCGCGGGATCCAGGTGCCGACGGCCCGGGCCCGAGGAAGAAGCGGGGCCTGACCTGACCCGGCCTTTCCGCAGCGCCCCGAGGGCCGGCCGGCGGGAGGACGGGGCTTCTCGCTGTGACGTGCTGAGAGGTCCAGATGGAGGAGCGCGGAGACGGGAGCTCCGAATCTTCGGAACCGGGAGGATTGGGGATCATGGAGGCAGATTGGGCCGAGGTGCCCGAGAAGAGAGGTGAGAGTTGCGGGGCTGTTGGACTGTGTGCGGAAGTGGCCCTTCCTCCCCGAAAGGAAATGGGCTGCCCCCGGGGAGGTGGCCCTTGTCGGGCGGCTCTGCCAGTCTCCTTTGTCTGGGGCATGGCTGGGCTCCTTGCATGAGAATGCAGGGCTTGGTGTGGGGCACCCCCTCTCCCCCTGAGCTGGTGCACAGTGGGTCCTGGAAAGCCCCCCCAAAATGTTAGCAGCTCAGGCCAGAGCACAGCCTCAGTCACTTTTTCTCCCACGTTCTTTTCCCCCAGCTGTCAGTGAGTCTGGGAACGTAGCTTATTTGGCTGGCAGAAAATACCTCCCCACCTCTGTCATTCCCGTGGCACAACATTCCTATTATGTCAGTCGCGCAGATACTGCTGTTTTGCATCATAGAGAACAGGCGCGGAGGTCGGTAGTTGACTAGCCCGGTCTTTCTTGAAGTTTGGTCTGTGACTTCATGTCAGCCTTTTCTAATGGACTCAGTAGAAAATGTTTTCTCCTGACCCATGGCCTGCTCATGAGATTTCTGGAGTGCACCTCAGACCCAACTACTAGTAGCAATTATTAGGAAGGGGAATCTAGTGATCTACATGTAAATAAGCTTGCAGGGTGATTTTTGAGAACTGAGCCTATTTTTCTTATATTAATTTAATGTACATTAAGGTTGGAAATAAACTGGCTTATCCTCATTTCTCGATTAGAGGGTACACCTGCCAGTAGGTGTTCTGTCCCAGTGGCAACGTTCCTGGACTTTCTCCATGACCCCAGGGTCAAGGGTTGTCTGGGCTGCCTTCAGGTGCAGTATCTGCGGGAGCATCATTCCTAGAGGGAGGAATCTTTGTCTTGTAAATCTGAAGCACAGCATAGATTTAGATCCCACAGTTACCGCTTTCTTGCCCGTAGCTACGTCTTTCCAGGATTCTTTCTATTCCCAAGAGAAGAGCACAGAAAAGGGAGAAGTGGCAGCTCTCCACCTCACAGCCAGATCCCAGGTGAGTCTGTACTGATTATTGAAATTCCACCTTATTTCTCAGAGTACAGGCGCACCCTTCTTCTTGATGTCAAGTTCCTTTGTCTACTAGAGCCCATCTGGAGAGCTGAGTTCTAATCTAAGACTACTCGGGTGGCTAATGGACTCAGTAGAAAATGTTTTCTGCTAACCCATGGCGTCTTCTCCATCTAGTTATACTTATTGTCAGTCAACAGGCAGGTAAGTAGCGTAATTACCCTTCTTTGCCTATTGTGCTAGTTGCTGAGCTTGGTAACGTAGGAAACTATTTTAATAGAACATATGGGGCATATCTTAATCTTTAGTTGATTATTCAGGATTCTTTTGTATTTTAGTTGTAATTCCAATTTGGTCCTGGGAGCGTGTCTGTGTAGCATCCACTTACCCTGCCACCATTTTTAATCTTCGGGGTATATCTTAACATTTATGTTTCTGCAAGGGAATCAACATACACATGACTGTTATGTAAGAAATTAAGAAAGCACCTTTCTTTAGAGCTGAAGTGAGTTATGAAAATAGTAAGTGCTCAAAAGTTCAGAAGAGCACTTGAATAGGAAAGCCTATGGAAGGCTTAACTTAAAGAGTTAAAATCCAGCCCTCCAAGTTGATGAATGCACAAGTTTAGAAAGTGAAACAATTTTCCAATCTGTCTTAACAAAGGCAAATATTAAGAATTAATCTAAGTGGTGGTTGACCTAGCTGATTTGGCTTAATGGGTAGAGTGTTGGCTTGCAGACTGAAAGGTCCCGGGTTCAATTTCGGTCAAGGGCACATGCCAGGTTGTGGGCTCTATCCCAGTAGAGGGTGTGCGAGAGGCAGCTGATTAGTGATTCTCTCTCATCATTGATGTTTCTATCTCTGTCTATCCCTCTCCCTTCCTCTCTGAAATAAAGAAGAAAAAAAACAAAAAAAATTTAAATGGTGGTCGTACTCTATGGGTGATTCATGTATTGGTCTTTCAACGTTTTGTATGTTTGAAATTTTTATTAAAAGAAGTTAGGTAAGAGAAAAGAGCTCTTCATGATGTGTGTGGCATGCCACAACCCACGATTCCTAAATTAGCCTTTTTCTTTGCTACTGTGATTCCAAGTGTAAAAAGTCCATATTGTACATTGGTACTGTTTGTAAAAGTGACTTCTTGGGGTCCTTATATACTTGCCTGAATTCATTGGTTTCTCAACTGCCTTACATTAGTATTGAAGACTATTAGTCAAGAAGCTTTAAGTTGCAGATGATAAAACTCAACTCAAACTGATGTAAGGGAAAGGTATTTAGAGAGAACCAAGATGGCGGCGATATACGCAGACGTGTCCCAGGTCGTGTCCCGGAGCAAATGGAGCGAGCAGCTGAAGCTAGTAACACTCACACCGAATTGGCGAAATTGCTCAGCTGGTGAGAGGGTTTGCAGCCGGGAAGAGCAGAACTCCCCTGGAAAGGTAAAAAAAAAAACAGGGATTTGGGCAGGAAAGTTTGCCAGACCTCTGAGCCCAGAGAGTCGGAGGGAGACCGCGTGGCAGACAGCCGCGTCCCTTGGGACAGGCACAGCCCCTGACGGGGGAAAGGAGAACCGCGGGATTCCTGGCGCCGCCAGGGAAATTGAGAGCTGGGTTCTGTGATCACGGAGGACTGAGCCTAAAGGGGGCAGCCTGAAGAGCTGACCTGACCATGCAGTCCCGGTAAGAGAAGAAGCTTACAGAAACCAAGCCTTCCCCGTTTCCGCGGCCGGCATTTGTTTGTTTGTTTTCACTGAATCCTGTTCATGGGACATTTCGGATACAGACACTCACCTGTGCTGAAGAGAGGGAGAGTGTGCTGAGGAGTGGAATCTGGGGAGAGACTGGGGAAAGAGGGGGAGCTGGGAGAGGTGGTAGTGAATTGAGTGCTGAGACACCCCTGAGCCCAGGACTGGGGCAGCCACCCTCTCCAGAGAATGAGACTCCTCCCCCCAGCCCCCAGGCAAGGAGCACAGCCACACCCAGATTCCACCCTGTACGACATCAAGGATTAAGATAACCTGATCAGTCCCTGGGAGTTAACAGGGTCTGGCCTATAGGGGGATTTTCAATCCCAGCAACAACATAGCGCCAGTAACTAACTATTACGCAGTCAGCTCTGGGCAGTGAACTTCCACTGGACAGAGAGGCCCTATAGCCTCAGAGGCCAACGCCAGAACACTGCCACCCAGAGGCTGACCCACAAACTGACTCTTTCCTAAACACAAAATAAGGCAGTCTGGGAAATAAATGCGGCATGCTTTAAAATAAGGACTGTGGTTTACAACACAGAGGAACAGTATATCGCAGGGAAACTCAACACTCTCCTGAATACCTGGAAGGTCTAAGGCGATCCACACTGAAGAATAGAAGAAACGAAGGACCTTCACAACTGCAATTTTTTTTTCTTTTTTCACTTTTTAACTAAGAAACCAATTTTTCTTCATTTTTTTTTTCTGTTCTTTTTTTTTTTTTTCTTTTCTTCTTTTTCCATCACCTGATTTTACCCTTTCAATTACTACCTTCTTATTTTTAACCAGTATTATTACTGCTACCATTTTACCATTTTTTAAAGTTCCATTTTATTTTTTCTTTATTTTATTTTGGGATTAGTGTTCACCATTCTATTTTCATCGTTATATTATTGGTTGTTTCTAGTTTGCATTCATATCCAGGGAGCTGTTGCTGGAATTTAAGGGATTAATGGCTGTTCTATAGGAGTATTCTCCTCATATAAAAAGTCTCTTCCCCTCTTCCACTTCATTCTCTCTTTTCGCTCTTTTTTTTTCTTTTCTTTTCTCGCTTTTATTTCCCCCCCTCCTTTTAACCAATTTCATTTTTGCACTCCCTTTTTTTGGTCCCTACTTTTCTTTTCCTTTTTCTCTTTTATCTTTTTCTCTTCCTTCTTCCTTATCCCCTAATTCTCTTAATTCAGGTGGTCACCTTTAATTGGGGTTATTAATATCGTGAATATATTTGTGTATAGTGCCTGGTACGTGGTGCCTTGTTGTGTTGTATTTTGTGCCTTTAAATCAACGCAGCAGATCCAAGCAACAGCAACCTCCTGAGCACCACATCCTCTGCTGAGGAAAAGCAGCTGTACGTGAAACCTCGCCCCACCAGCCAGAAGAGCCACCACAGCTGTGAACAGCACCCACCAGAGGAGCTGCTGACAACTGAAGAGCAGCTGCTACCGCAACCGCCCGAAGAGCAACCACAGACCAAGGAGTCACTGTCACCAAGGGAGCAACCACTGAACGACTCAACGTCTAGATATGTCAGTGAGATCAAACATGGGTAGACAAAGAAACCCCCAAAGGAAAGAGAAGGAGGACTCTCCAGAAAAGCAGCTAAGTAGTACAGAGGCATGCAACATGACAGATAAAGAATTCAGAATAAGGATCCTAGAGTGCATAAACCGGATGGAGGAAAAAATCGACAACCTCTGCAAGAAGCAAGAAGAAACAGATGAAAAAATCGATAACATATGGAAGAAGCTAGAAGAAACAGATGAAAAAATCGATAACATATGGAAGAAGCTAGAAGAAACAGATGAAAAAATCAACAACCTAAGTAAGACCCAAGAAGAAATGAAGAGTGATATAGCTGCAATGAAAAACTCCATTGAAAGTATCAACAGTTGACTAGGAGAAGCGGAGGACCGAATTAGTGAATTAGAAGACAAGGAAGCAAAACACACCCAAAATGTACTGCAATTGGAGAAAAAAATTAAAAGACAGGAGGAGAGCCTAAGGGAGCTTTGGGACAACATGAAACGAAACAACATACGAATAATAGGAGTACCAGAACAACAGAAGGATGAACAAGGATTAGAAAACCTACTTGAAGAAATAATATCAGAAAACTTTCCTGAGGTGGGGAAGAAAAAAGTCACACAAGCCCAGAGAGTCCCAAACAAGGTGAACCCGAAAAGACCCACACCAAGACACATCATAATCACCATGGCAAATGTTCAGGACAAAGAGAGAATCTTACAGGCTGCAAGAGAGAGACGGAAAGTTACATACAAGGGATCTCCCATTAGATTGTCAAATGATTTCTCAACAGAAACACATCAGGCCAGAAAAGAATGGACTGAAATTTACAAAGTGATGCAAAGCAAAGGACTGAATCCAAGAATACTCTATCCAGCAAGGCTATCATTCAAACTTGAAGGGGAAATAAGAAGCTTCACAGACAAAAAAAGGCTAAGGGAGTTTGTCACCACCAAGCCAGCAATGCAAGGAATGCTAAAGGGACTGGTATAAAAATAAGAAATAAAAAGCTCAGAAAGAAAACAGCCACACAAAAAAAGAAATGGTTACAAACAAGTACCTTTCAATAATAACTTTAAACGTAAACGGACTAAATGCTCCAACCAAAAGACATCGAGTGGCTGAGTGGATAAAAAAACATGACCCATACATCTGCTGTCTACAAGAAACCCACCTCATTAGAAGGGACTCAGACAGACTGAAAGTGAAAGGATGGAAAAATATCTTTCAGGCAAATGGAAAGGAAAAGAAAGCTGGGGTAGCAATACTTATATCGGACAAAATAGACCTCAAAGTGAAGGCCTTAACAAGAGATAAGGAAGGCCACTTCATAATACTAAAGGGATCAATACAACAAGAAGATATAACCCTGGTAAACATATATGCACCCAATGTAGGAGCACCCAAATTTATAAAAAAACTCCTGGAAGATATCAAAGGAAAGATCGACAACAATACAGTCATAGTAGGGGACTTTAATACACCATTGACAGCACTGGATAAGTCCTATACACAAACAATCAGCAAAGATACAGCAATCCGAAATGACTCACTAGATCACATGGACTTAATAGACATCTTCAGAACACTTCAACCCAAAGCCACGGAATTTACATTCTACTCAAGTGCTCATATGACATATTCAAAAAGAGACCATATATTGGGTCACAAGCAAAGTATCCCCCAATTCAAGAAGATTGAAATCGTAAAGAGCATCTTCGCAGACACGATGGCATAATATTAGAATTAAACTACAATAAAAACAACTCAAAATACTCAAACACCTGGAAGCTGAATAGCATGTTATTAAATATTGATTGGGTTACCAATGAGATCAAAGAAGAAATTAAAAACATCCTGGAAACTAATGATAATGAAAACACAACAATCCAAAACCTATGGGACACAATGAAAGCAGTCCTGAGAGGGAAGTTTATAGCTCTACAGGCCTATCTCAAAAAATAAGAAAAAATGGTAGTAAATAATCTAACTCTACAACTCAAAGAATTAGAAAGAGAGCAACAAGAAAACCCCAGAGTGAGCAGAAGGAAGGAGACAATAAAGACTAGAGCAGAAATAAATGACAATGACATAGAGACCAAAACAGCAATACAGAAAATCAATGAAACCAAGAGCTGGTCCTTTGAAAGAATAAACAAGATTGACAAACCTCTAGCCAGACTCACCAAGAAGCAAAGAGAGAGGACCCAAATAAAAAAAAAATCAGAAATGATTGAGGTGAAATAACAACAGACCCCACAGAAATACAAATGATTGTTAAAAAATACTATGGACAGCTCTACTCCAACAAACTAGACGACCTGGAGGAAATGGACAAATACTTAGAAAAATACAACATTCCAAAACTCAATCAGGAAGAATCTAATAATCTCAACAGGCCAATAAGTATGGAAGAAATTGAAGCAGTCATCACAAAGCTTCCATCAAACAAAAGCCCAGGACCAGATGGCTCCACAGGGGAGTTTTACCAAACATTCAAGGAAGATCTAAAACCTATCCTCCACAGACTACCACAAAAAATTCAAGAGGAAGGAACACTTCCAAGATTATTCTATGAAGACAGCATCACCCTAATACCAAAACCAGGTAAAGACAACACAATAAAAGAGAATTACAGGCCAATATCCCTCTTGAACATAGATGCCAAAATCCTCAACAAAATCTTAGCAAATCGGATCCAGCAGTACATCAGAAAGATCATACACCATGGCCAAGTAGGATTTATCCCAGGGATGCAAGGATGGACAATATCTGCAAATCAATAAACGTGATACATCACATAAACAAACTGATAGAAAAAAAACACATGGTCATATCAATTGATGCAGAAAAAGCATTTGACAAAATTCAACACCCATTTTTGATAACAACTCTCAGCAAGGTGGGAGTAGAAGGATCATACCTCAACATAATAAAAGCCATATATGACAGGCCCACAACCAGCATCATACTCAACGGGCAAAAACTAACACCATTTCCCCTAAGAACAGGAAGAAGACAGGGATGCCCCCTCTCACCACTCCTGTTCAACATAGTACTGGAAGTGTTAGCCATTGCAATTCGGCAAGAAGAAGAAATAAAAGGCATCCAAATTGGAAAAGAGGAAGTAAAACTGTCCTTATTTGCAGACGACATGATATTATACATACAAAACCCTAGAGACTCCATCAAAAAGCTACTAGACTTAATACATGAGTTTGGCAATGTAGCAGGATACAAAATTAACCCCAAGGAATCTGAGGCATTTCTATACAACAATAGTGAACTTTCAGAAAGAGAGATTATAAAAACAATCCTGTTTACCATCGCACCCAAAAAATTAAGCTACCTAGGAATAAACTTAACTAAAGAGGTAAAAGACCTCTACTCAGAAAACTACAGGACATTGAAAAAAGATATAGAGGAAGACATAAACAGATGGAAGAAGATACCATGTTCATGGATTGGTAGAATCAACATCATTAAAATGTCCATACTACCCAAAGCAATCTATAAATTCAACGCACTTCCCATTAAAATACCAATGGCATACTTCACAGATCTATAACGAACTCTCCAAAAATTCATCCGGAATAAAAAAAAAAAAAGACCCCGAATAGCTGCAGCGATCCTGAAAAAGAACAAAGTAGGTGGGATCTCAATACCAGATATCAAGATGTATTACAAAGCCACTGTTCTCAAAACTGCCTGGTACTGGCACAAGAACAGGCATATAGATCAATGGAATAGAATAGAGAGCCCAGAAATCGGCCTGAACCAATATGCTCAATTAATATTCGACAAAGGAGGCAAGAGCATACAATGGAGCCAAGATAGTCTCTTCAATAAATGGTGTTGGGAAAATTGGACAGATACATGCAAGAAAATGAAACTAGACCACCAACTTACACCATACACAAAAAATAAACTCAAAATGGATAAAGGACTTAAATATACGACGGGAAACCATACAAATACTAGCAAAATCCAAAGGAAACAAAATCTCAGACATATGCCGAAGCAATTTCTTCACTGATACAGCTCTTAGGGCACTTGAAACTATAGAGAAAATGAATAAATGGGACTACATCAAAATAAAAAGCTTCTGCACAGCAAAAGAAACCATCAACAAAACAATGAGAAAACCCACTGTGTGGGAAAACGTATTTGCCAATGACATATCTGATAAGGGCCTAATCTCCAAAATTTATAGGGAACTCATACAAATTAACAAAAGGAAGTTAAACAGTCCAATCAAAAAATGGGCAAAGGACCTAGATAGACACCTTTCAAAAGGGGACATTCAGAAAGCCAAGAGACATATGAAAACATGCTCAAAGTCACTAATCATCCGAGTGATGCAAATCAAAACAACAATGAGGTACCATCTCACATCTGTCAGACTGGCTATCATCAACAAATCAATAAACGACAAGTGCTGGAGAGGATGTGGAGAAAAAGGAACACTTGTGCACTGCTGGTGGGAATGCAGACTGTTGCAGCCACTATGGAAGACACTATGGAGTTTCCTCAAAAAACTGAAAATGGAACTGCCATTTATTCCTGTGTTCCCACTTCTAGGAATATATCCCAAGAAACCAGAAACACCAATCAGAAAGTATATATGCACCCCAATGTTCATAGCAGCACAATTCACCATAGCTAAGATCTGGAAACAGCCTAAGTGCCCATCAGTAGATGAATGGATTAGAAAACTGTGGTACATCTACATGATGGAATACTATGCTGCTGTAACAAGGAAGGAACTATTACCATTTGCAATGGCATGGATGGAACTAGAGACCATAATGTTAAGTGAAATAAGGCCCAGAAATCAGGATTTTAAAAAAGATTCTGAGGTGATTCTAATGTGCAGCTAAGTTTGAGAACCACTGATTTAGGGGAACATATTAGATCAGTATTTCTGATCTTACCAAAAACATTTTAAATGAATTTAAGATGAATACATTTTACTGCAACTTTTTTTTCTTTTGAAAGTCTAATGCAGGTGGAATGAAAAATTTGAAAACAAAAAATGAGAGAATATGAATAGACTCTATTTAATTTTATGATGTAGAGATAGATCTAACACTTTCCACATGTTGATTTTTTGGGGGGGAGATGAGATGTAAAGGAGAAAAAAGGTCAGTCCTATGAAGTCCTGAACAAAGAGCCTTGCAGACACAGATGTGTGTGCAAAGGCCCTGAGGTGGGAAAGAGCTCCCCGGGTTTTAGGAATGAAATACAGCCCAGGGTGGCTGGAGTAAAGAGGAGAGTGAGACAGGAAGTTGTGCAGAGCAAGGCGTCCAGAGCCTGCAGTCTTGTTCAGGTTGTAAGATTTATTCCAGGTGCAATGAGGAGTTTTAGAGGATTTTAAGTGAAAGATTTTAAGTGAAAGATATTTAGCAA
Organism: Myotis daubentonii; assembly: GCF_963259705.1. Taxonomy (NCBI): domain Eukaryota; kingdom Metazoa; phylum Chordata; class Mammalia; order Chiroptera; family Vespertilionidae; genus Myotis; species Myotis daubentonii. The sequence continues at coordinate 6,623,775 of NC_081855.1, forward strand.
CTATCTTTCTATTTGTATTTTACGAAGATATTTTAATAATCAGATATGGCTGTTGCATTTTGGATCACATGCTTTTTCAATGCCTGTCACTTTTTATTAACTTTTATAAAGGTACCTTTTTAAATTTTAGAATATTCATTCCTAGGCTTAATTTTCTAAAAAGCCTACAACATCTGAGAAATGTAATTATTTTCATTTGAAATTTATCTTTAAGAATAGTTGATATACAATCTTATATGGTTATAGTGTTTCAGGTGTTTGATATTGTAATTTGACAATTTTATCAGCTAACCAGTTTTTTCTTTCTTTTTTTCTTTTTTATTAATAATAGCTACTTCATTCATATATATATATCTACACTAATAAAAGAGAAAAATGGTAATTGGCGTACGACAATACCCTTTTCATTGGCTAATCAGGGCTATATGCAAATTAACTGCCAACTATGATTGGCAGTTAACTGCCAACTATGATTGGCAGTTAACTGCCAACAAGATGGCGGTTAATTTGCATATGTAGGCACAATGCAGGGAGGCGAAAGGGAAAGCAGGAAGAAGCCCCCTGCCACTGACAGTGATCAGAAACCCAGGGGGGAGCTAAGAGCTGGGGAGCAGGGCAAAGGTGGCCCTGGGGTCGCCTTTGCCCTGCCCCCCAGCCATGATCGGAGAATCAGGCGCCTTTGCCGCCCTGGCCAGTGATAGCAGGAAGTAGGGGTGGAGCCAGCGATGGGAGCTGGGCACTGTCGAAGCTGGCAGTCCCAAGAGCTAGGGGTCCCTTGACTGGGCCTAAAGCGAAGCCCACGATCGCGGGGCCGCTGCAGCTGTGGGTCCCCGCTGCCCGGGCCGGACGCCTACTATGCTGCTGTAAAAAGGAAGGAACTCTTACCATTTGCAACGTCATGGATGGAACTGGAGAGCATTATGCTAAGTGAAATAAGCCAGTCAATAAAGGAAAAATACCACATGATCTCACTCATTCATGGACAATAGAGACCATTATAAACTTTTGAACAATAATAGATACAGAGGCAGAGCTGCCTCAAACAGATTGTCAAACTGCAGCAGGACGGCCGTGGAGGGTTGGGGGGCAGGAGGTAGGGGGGTAAGAGATCAACTAAAGGACTTGTATGCATGCATATAAGCATAACCAATGGACATAAGACACTGGGTGATAGGGGAGGCTAGGGGACTGTCTAGGGCGGGGGGATAAAATGGATACATATGTAATACCCTTTGTAATACTTTAAGCAATAAAAAAAAAAAGGTATTTATGGGCTATCATGACTGAGAAATCCAGGTCTAACTAGAAATAAGCTCAAGTAATAACATTAGGACCTATTTCCTCCATTTCACTGACTTCTTCTTTTCTCTCTGTGGGTTTTCCTCTCAAGCAAGCTTTCTTCCTAGTGCTGGCCCCTACCACATCTAGGCTTACAGCTTCCCACGCTGAAGACCCCAGACAAAGGGCAGCTTCCCTCCTGGTCATTCCAGCAGAAGTCCAGGGGTTAACTCTTTAACGGCTATTAGGCCCATTCTTGGACCAATTTGGACAGAACTATGGAATATACCTGCACCCACACATGGAAGTACACATACCACCCATGAGTCAGATACAATTAATCCTACCTGAACTCACTGGCCAGCATAGTAGCCAAGGAAAATCCAACTACAAGTGCCAGAGGAACACTTTGATGTTAGATTCAAGACTGTTAGAGCCTCGGGTAGATTAAACCTTTTATGGAAATTTTTAAAAACTTTTGTCCTTTTTGCATTGCATTAGGTGTGGTGTGATGCTTTGCCTGGACTGTGTGTTTCGTGTATTCAATTTTTTAAAAGTATTAAAGTTTTAATTCTTAGTTGGTTGTAACCAGGTGAATAGCACAGACATATATAAATGTAAAACTAATATTACTTCCTCCTCAAATTCAGTCCCCTTCTTCTCCCTACTGAGGGTAACAGTTTGATTTCCCAGTATATCTCTCCATATGCTCTTGGTGAACTTGCACTCCTATATTCAGACATGTAATGTTTCCTTTGATTTCTCCCACTGCCAGTCCCCAACTTTGGGGTGTTTTTAGGAGGGTTATGGAATAAACAGGATTTGGCTTTTTTTTAAGGGAAATTAATTCACTCGGCCAGTGTGGCGCAGTTAGCTGAGTGTTGTCCCATGCAACAGGAGGTCAATAGTTTGATTCCTGGTCAGGACACATGCCTGAGTTGGGGGCTCAATCCCCAGTAGAAAATGAACAGGAGGCAGCCAATCCATGTTTCTCTCTCTCCCTCTCCCTTCTCTCTGAAATCAATTAAAAAAAAAAAGTTTACTGTTTTTTTTAAAGGGAAATTAACTCATTCGCATTAATATGATTGTATGTTTCAAATTTTTTTTGCCATGTGATTTTTATAGTTATATTTACTATGCTTTCCTTGTTTTTTGTGTGTGTGTTTTTGTCTTTTGTGCATTGGTTTGCAGTTGTGTCCCGATTTTTTCTTCTAATCGTCTGGAAGTTAATTTTCATTGAGTGTCAATTTAGCTGGGGGTATGCAGGCTGTACGATCTCAGTCATTTTTCCTCAAAATTCCTTGTCTACTTAGAGATTTACATTTTATTTTATTTTCCAAGGATGATTGTTGTATGTTTTTAAGTCTCAGATTATTTCCGTTTTTGAAAACTATTTTGAAATAATTTAAGGTTTAAAGAAATGTAAATGGTAGAAAGATTTCTTACATACTAGGGTTAGGGTTAGGATTTACCCTCCATTCATATTCTCCAAAAGATAACACTTTACCTCACTTTATTCTCATTTTCCAAAATCAGGACACTAGCATTGATACAGTACTACAACCTACTGACCTTATTTAGACCTCCCAGCTAACCTATTGTTCTTGTCTCCCCCCACCTTTAATTTCTGCTTTTATCCTGTAATTCTTTGTTTCTCTTAGTTTGTTGTTCTTTCTCTAACTTGACCTGTATGCTTTGCTAATTTATTTGCATTATTTTTTAATGAAATGGAAGTGTTTAAAGCTATGAAATCACCTCTGAGTACAGTTTTAGTGATTTGGCATTCGTTTTGCATTTTATTATTTTGACATTCGGATGTTTATTTCAATTATCAGTTTTTGCTCTGTTCTATTTATGCTTGGAATCTATTTAAATTTACTTTGTTACTTTTGCAAATGCTTCATGAATGTTTAAATAGGTGTTTTCTATCCAGTTAAGGCATTTGATATATATTTATTTCAATAACCTTGCAATATTATTCACATTCTGTATGGTTTTATTTTAAAAGGCATGTAATGCCTTGGCTGGTATGGCTCAGTTGGTTGGAGTGTCGTCCATGCACCAGAGGTCACGGGTTCATTTCATGGTCAGGGCACATACCTAGGTTGCAGTCAGGGCACATACAGGAGACAAGGGATCGATGTGTCTGTAGCACATCAATGTTTCTCTCGCTCTCTCGCTCTTGTTCTTTCTCTCCCTCACTCTCTAAAAAGTAAAAATAAACTTCATATTCTTTAAATAAGTAAACAAAAAGGCATATAATAATACTTATATGTGTTCACCTCCTTACAGTTTTGTATTTTTTTTGTCTTATAGAAACTTAATTCTATGGTATTTACACATAAACCTCAGTTCTTTCTGTTCCCTTACTCAGTCTGTTGCCATCATTTTTCAGTTACTGCTTTTTGCTTTAAATTATTTCCATGCTTAAGTGGATTTGGTGCTCACTGCCAGTCATTTATTCATTCCATGACTTATCCACTAATAAGGTCTGTATTTCAACTCATCTTCTGATTGGCTAGATTGAGTCTTCAAGTTTTTATTGAGGACGCACAAGGAGAGTTATGCAGACAGGCTTTTTTTCCTCCTCTATTTTGTCTACTTTGCCAAACTGCATTGTCAACTCATTAGTTCATGTTTTATTTTTAACTCTTTATTTCCCAGAAAAGTGATGTCTCTCAATGGAGAAACTCTCATATTGAACCTAGCAGAGCGCGCATGGCACATAACTGATGCCAGTGGCTTTACATAGAATATTCAGACTCTGAATACTATTAGAACACTTGTCATGTATCGCTGTCACTTTAGGTGTACTCAGTCGCTCTGCTCCAGGGCCACCAGAACTGCGGGGGGCGAGGGATGCTGTCAAGTGAAAGATGGTGAACAGAAGTATGTTTTGTGTCTTAGGCGTCCGTGACATTCAAGGATGTGGCCATGGACCTTACCCCCGAGGAGTGGGGGAAGCTGGATCCTGCACAGAGGGACGTGATGCTGGAGAACTATAGGAACCTGGTCTCGCTCTGTAAGGACGGCTTCTCATTGTGACTCTGCAGTCTGCTCAGGGACAGCATTCCTTATTGACAGTGAAATAGCTTCACAAAGCCTTCGCTTTTCCATTCAGGAGTCATAAAGTCTGAATCCTGTTGGACCCAGAGACAAATCTATTCCTGTTCTAGGTTCTTGGTGAACTGCCTATGCTTGTTTTGTATTAGGATTTTTTGGATTGAAGTGACAGAAACCTAATTCACACTAGCTTAGGGGGCAGGGAGTCTTCTTTTTTTCCATTGATTAAAAAAAAACCACCATATGTATTGTAAGTTAAGTAAATTAATCTATTTTTTAAAAGAGATAACATTTTCCTGGGTATCTTTTGGAATTGAGTAACCGTTGATCCTGCCTAATTTTTTTTTTTTCCAGATGGTTCTGTTTTCGTTTTCCCCTTATCCCTAAGGTGCAGTGCTTACCCCTAGAGAGGGCAAATTACTTTTTAAGGTATTTCTCTTCTTTGAAGTTTGTGGCCTTATGAATTTTCAACTAAAAGCCCACATTAACAGCTTGTCGATACTGATATGGGATAAGTACAGCCTCACTTTCTAGAAATCTGTCATTTCTAAAGTCTGTCCTCAGCATGTTACCCCCCAGCTGTTGTGGTCTACTTAACGTTGTGCTTTTCATATGCGCAGCTCAGGACTCGAAAAGATTGGATGGTATTTGTATATAGATTTTGGTGCTCCTCCATAGTTACTTTCTCTATTGGTAGTCCTTTGATAGAACTAAATTGCACTTTCTCAGCAGCAGTAAGACTTTGGCTTTTTACTTGTACTTGATTGCCCCACACCATGATCTGGAAGTATCATCAAGGTGAATATGAATACTACAACATATGTTTGCTTCTGTACTGTAGCCCAAATGTTATTGCTCATCTCTGCCTTCAAAATGTGGCTTTTGAAGTTAAATTGGGTTATTTACCTGTCTTTCTACAAAACAGTTAAATCCATTGGCATATTGATGGGAGGTGGGAAAGATGGGGTGTTTTTTATCTGATTAAGCTTGCTCTTACGTAGGCATTGTGAACCTGGATTAAGTTGGACTTATAAATATTTCTGTCTTCCTTCAGTCATAATGCTGGGCCTCATACGTATCCCTACCTTTCCTCCAGGGGTGAATACTTCTCCCAGCTGCACTGGGTTTCCGCCACTTTCCTCAGGTAACAGTGTTGGAGCCCATCCCCTGGCGATGAAGGCTTCTGTTAATGAAGAGAGGTGGGTTTAGGTAGAGTTTAGGTATTGGATTCCATTCCCCACGTGGGAAAAATCTTGATTCAGGGAATCCAATATATAACCAGGAATTTCTTTTTTCTTTTTTAAATCCTGTGGCTTGGCTTTGCCCTACTGGCTTTATTCCTAGGGTCTCCCCATGTGGCAAAGATGGCCTTTAGTAGCTCTAGGGTTATATTATTCTTCCAATTAGAGAACTAAGGGAAAAAAGGCAGTGCTTCTATCCTAGGAGTTTCAGCAAAGAGGGTCACATGTTGGTTAATGAAACAACGACTAGAGCCAGGGAAATAGGTTACTCTGGGCAGTTTGGAGCCTGTGTGTACCTGTGTGCATGTGTGTGCACACACGTGTACAAGTGCATTTATGTGTTTGTATGGATGTGGTAAGAACTATGTTAGCCCCTCCCCAACCTCATGTAATAAATTCCCTACGAAAGTGGGTTCTAGTAGCTAAAGAAGGAAGAAAGGAAAAGCAGAAGACAAAAATTCTAGTTACCGCAGTCACAACGTGTGGTGCTACCCCTGGGGTCCTGTTTTCTCCAGTTCCTTCCCTAAGCTGAGGATCGGTCTGCAGCGTCTCTCTGGAATGGCCTCAGTGAAGAAAGATAAGTTCTCCTCTTTTGACAGGCATGAACACTTGTGTTTTCCAGTGCATAGAAACTCCTTACCAGGCCCAGATTCCTGCAGATGTTTTAAGCTTCATGTGGAGGTCCATCTTCCCTCACTCCAGATCTTCCTGTAATTCCCATCCTCTTTGTAGATCAGGGATTTGGCACTATGCTCTACGATAGATGTTTGCCCATCACAAATAGCTATTAGTTAGTCCCATTTCTTTCTTTCTTCCTTTCTTTGTTTTGAGCAGGGCTTCCAGTTTCCAAGCCTGAGAACTACAATTTGGAGAATGGAAAGGAAACATTGATGCTTGAGAGAAAAGTCCCCAGAAGCAGCTATTCAGGTGAGTCAAATAGATGGGAGTCCTCGGAAATAATAGCCCCGCAGGACAGTGAAGAATTGGCACTTTTCGGTGCTTAAGAAAGACTATATTAGCAGTGCCTACATGCTTTATCCTATGATATAGGACGTATATAATAAAAGCGTAATATGCAAATCGACCAAACGAGGGAACCACCAGTCGGCAGGGGGGCCGGGCAGGCGAGCAGGTGGCACCAGGCCAGCCAAGGCGCATGCCAGTGGGCAGAGGGAAGGGATGGTGATGGGGCGGGAAGGGGGTGGGGGGAAGCAGCAGTGACCAGCAGCGGTGTGATGGGGTGCCTGTGCCAGCCAGCACTGTCCCCTGATCAGCGACCCAGTCGCCTCCTGCAGAGGGAGGCTGGCGGCAGCGGCAGTGGCAGGGTGATGGGGGAGGCGCCTTCCCCTGTTGGCCCAGTTGCCTCCCGCTGAGGGAGGCCTGTGGCTGGCGGGGGAGGGGGGAGCACCATCCCCTGATCTGCCCGCCCGGTCACCTCCCACAGAGGGGTGCAGGAGTGAGAGGACTGTCTCACAATCCAGGACCCCTCAGGGGATGTCGGGCCTAAACCGGCAGTCAGACATCCCTCTCGCAATCCAGGCTGCTGCATGCACCAATGACCATACTTTTCCCACAGGTGAAAGGCATCTTACTGTTATATGGGCAGCTACATTTTTTTGCCCTAATTATAAAAAATAGTACATAGCATGATCCTTCTGTGGCAGTAGTACCATTTTCCCCATCTTATGGGTGGAAAACTGAAGCAGAGAGAAGTTAAGTAACTAATTGGCTTTGTCACACAGTTATTATAAGTGTCAGAATCAGGGTTGAGCACAAAATGTGCAAGCCAGAGCCCATGCATGTCATCACTGCATCATCCTGTTTTTTTCAGTGTTAGAGTAGCCTTGCCAGGTTTTAATTTTTAAATCTAAGAACCTGTTCCCAGTATATAGGGTAGGGTCCCTAGGCCTGACTAGCGATCAGGTCCATCTGCAGGGCGACCAGCAGGCAGGGCAATTGGGGGGCAGGGGGCCCCCAGCTGGTGGTCTGGCACCATCCGCTGGCCCGCCCAGCCCCAATCACCTCCCTCTGGGGGGCAGTGTGTGTCATAGCCATCAGCCATTCCGCCTTTCAGTCGATTTGCATATTAGGGTTTTATTATATAGGATATATATATATATATACACACACACACACACACATATATATATATATATATATATATATATATATATATATATATATATATATTTAATTAATTTCAGAGAGGAAGGGAGAGAGATAGAAACAGCAATGATGAGAAAGAGGCATTGATCAGCTGCCTCCTGCACGCCCTTTACTGGGGATCGAGCCCGCAACCTGGGCATGTGCCCTGACCAGGAATCAAACCTTGACCTCCTGGTTCATAGGTTGAAGCTCAACCACTGAGACACACCAGCCGGACTATTTTTAAAATATTTTAAATGAAGATAGCAATTTAAATATATATAAAAGTCGAGAAAAAAATCAAACACATGCTAATATTTTGCTTCATTTTGCCTCTTTTTCTTCTTTTTTTTCAATATAAATAAAAATATAACTACAGGTCCATGAATTTTCACAAGTTGAACACAGCTCCCGAATCAAGAAACAACCTTTCCAGCACCCCTAGAAATACCCTGTGCCCTCTTTAAGTCACTGCCCTCCTTCCTAGAGTAACCTTATCCTAACTTCTAATACCCAGATTAGTTTTGATTTAGTTTTATATAAACAGAATCATATTGTATATACTCTTGTGCCTGACTTCCTTCACTAAAGATTACTGTGAGATACATTCATTTTGTAACATTTAATTATAGTTCATTCTCATTGTTATATAGTCTTTCATTATGTCAGTATACTAGATTTTTGAGTAGTTCCAGTTTTTAGCTATATGAGTAATGCTGCTTATGTATATTCTCTCTTTTGATGAGCACATGTATGCATTTCTGTCGGATATATACATTAAGTAGAATTGTTGGGTTGGAGGGTAGATCATGTTCACTTTTGGTAGATATTGTCAAAAGATCCCCAAAGTACACTGCCAGTGTGGCTCGGTCAGTTAGAGCGTTGTCCCGAGCACCAACTGGTCGCAGGTTCAATTCCAGTCAGGGCACATACCCAGGTTGTGGGTTCAATCAATGCTTCTCTCTCACATCAATGTCTCTCTCTCTCTCTCTCTCTCTCTCTCTCTCTCTCTCTCTCTCCCCCTCCCTCCCTCTCTCCCTCTCCCTCTCCCTCTCCCTCTCCCTCTCCCTCTCCCTCTCCCTCTCCCTCTCCCTCTCCCTGTTCCCCTGTTCCCCTGTTCCCCTGTTCCCCTCCCTCTCCCTCCCTCCTTCACTTACTCACTCGCTTCCTCTCCAAATCAATAAAAACATATGCTCGGTGAGAATTTTAAAAATGCCGAAACCGGTTTGGCTCAGTGGACAGAGCGTCGGCCTGCGGACTGAAAGGTCCCAGGTTCGATTCTGGTCAAGGGCATGTACCTGGGTTGCGGGCATATCCCCAGTGGGAGATGTGCAGGAGGCAGCTAATTGATGTTTCTCTCTCATTGATGTTTCTAACTCTCTATCTCTCTCCCTTCCTCTCTGTAAAAAATTAATAAAATATATTTAAAAAAATAATTATAAAGAATTTTTTTTAAAAAGGAAAGAAAGAAAATCCAGCCTCACCCCCAGTATATAGTAGGAAAAGGGAGGAGGATTTTATGGTCTCTTCCGATACTTGTGGCTGTTCTGTTACTACACCAAAACTGAGGAAGTGGTAGTTTCTTAAAGATTAGTTAACAGTGTGGCATCTGAAACTATATCCATGGTTTTTCATACTCTTACATTAAAACCTATTGATATTTTCACCCTAGCTGGGTTGGCTCAGTGGATAGAGCGTCAGCCTGCAGACTGAAGGGTCCCAGGTTCAATTCTAGTCAAGGGCACTTACCCAGGTTGCAGGCTCAATCCCCAGTAGGGGTATGCAGGATGCAGTTAATCAATGATTCTCCCTCATTATTCACACTAGATTGCCCAAGGAAGTCATTTTGACTGCTTTTTAATTTCAATTAGAAAAACAATTATGTATATAAGGACACAATGTCTTAGAATTTTGTTACTTTTTGTACAATATATAAATGTGTTTATTAATAATTGTAGTTACCTCCCCCCTCCTTCATTTCTGGTATATATATATATTATACCTATATTGCCTCAAAGCAGTCATTTTGACTGCTTGGGGAAATTTTAAATAATCAAATGACTCTTATTATTGAATTGAGTAAATTTCTTATATGACCAGTTCGGCTCTGTATTGAAATAACAGTTTTCATTTTTTTTCGATTACCGTCACATGATAACATACAAGTACATGATAAATTGTCGATACTTGATAAGTTGCAGTTGCTCAATAAGCTAAACTAGTACTTGTTATTCGAATCTTTATGCAGTGATACTTGTTCTAATAAGTTGTTTATTTTATTTCTTTTGCTCCGTAAATTCATGAAAGAAATGTCGAATAGAAGGGAGTTATTGGAAAAGCTAACGAACATAAGTGAAGAGTGCACCGATATAGAATCAGATGCAACAAATTCTGAACTATCATCTGAAAATGAATCGGGTTATATTCAAAGTGAAATATCTGACACTGAAGATAGCGATGAAGAGTCGATCACCAATGATGAAAAGGAAAGTGCCATCAATATGACCAGGAAAAGGTGTAGGGTGCTAAGTAGTTCAGACTCTGATGAAGAAACTGAACACACCTTTCAGGAGACCGAAACAGCTGCCGATGGTACTGTGTGGTCAAAATTTAACGAAGGTGGTATTCCTGGAAGGTTACCATCTACTTGTATTTTCAAGGGTATGAAAGGGCCAACAGGCTACGCAGAAAGGAACATTATGGCAGATAATCCTATCAGTGCGTTCTCGCTGATAGTAGATAACTATGTTATCAAACATAAAGAAGTGCACAGAGGAAGAAGGCCGCCAAATTCTGAGGAACGACTGGACAACAACGTTACCGGGAACATGTACTGGGATTTCATATGCTCGTGGAGCCTACGAGGCAAAAAATTTAAAACTCAGTTATTTATGGTCAGCAAAGTGGGGTCCCGAATTCTTCAGGAAAACTGGCGAGAGAAAAGTTCAAGCAAATCCTACGATTTATTCGTTTTGACAAAAGAACCGAAAGAAGTAGGCACCTACAAACAAATAAGTTTGCCTTGGTTTCGGAAGTAGGGGACAAGTTCATTGAAAATAGTCAAGCTTGCTATCAACCAGGGCAAAATATAACAGTTGACGAGCAATTATTTCCGTCAAAAGCCAGGTGCAGGTTTACACAGTATATGCCTAATAAACCCAACAAATTTGGCATCAAATTCTGGCTTGCATCAGATGTTAGTAGCAAATATGTTTTGAATGGTTTTCCTTATTTGGGGAAAGATGAACAACAACCATTGTCAGTGCTTCTCAGTGAACACGTTGTTCTGAAACTTGTCTAGCCATATACAGGCTGTGGAAGAAATATCACGACTGATAACTTTTTCACTAGCATGTCACTCGCAACAAAATTATTGGCCAAACAAACAACTCTAGTTGGAACTATTAGAGGAAACAAAAGAGAACTACCCAAAGCAGCCAAACAAACGAAGGATAACATGCCTCGTTTTTCCACTCTGCTATATAAATCAGAGAATTGTGTTCTTACAATATATAAAAGCAAACCAAATAAAAGAGTAGCTGTTCTAAGTTCTAAGCATAAATTTGTGAAAATTGATAAAAGTAATAAAAAAATGTTACCGGAATCTATTCAATTTTTTTTAATATATTTTATTGATTTTTCATAGAGCGGAAGGGAGAGGTATAGAGAGTTAGAAACATCGAAGACAGAGGAACATGGATCAGCTGCCTCCTGCACACCTACTGGGGATGTGCCCGCAACCAAGGTACATGCCCTTGGCCGGGATCGAACCTGGGACCTTTCAGTCTGCAGGCCGACGCTCGATCCACTGAGCCAAACCGGTTAGGGCCTATTCAATTTTATAACAGCACAAAATTTGGAGTTCATATGGCGGATCAAATGGCCAGAAAATACACAGTAAAAGCTAGTTCTCGTAGATGGCCCCTCCAAATATTTTTCGATATTTTAGATTTGGCTGCTATAAATGCTTGGATCTTTTACAAAGAAACGACAGGAATACAAATAGAACGAAAAGAGTTCTTGTTTCAATTAGCAGAACAGCTTTCCACCGAATACAGAGCTGGAAGACAGAAAAATTTATCAGAACATGAAGACCCACAAAGATCAACTGCAACATCATCAAATGCAACCCATTTTAACAAACGCCAAATTTGTCAAGTACAACTTTGCCACAACAACAAAACAAATAATATATGTGAAAATGTCAAAAGTATGTTTGCGGAAGATGTACACATAAAAAGATTTCCACTTTCATTTGCATAAAATGTACAAATCATAAATTATTTTTCCAAGTGAAGTAAATTTTTTTGTTAATATTTACTTGTTATATAACTGTATTTACTTGTTAATAACTTGTTATATAACTAAATAATATACAAAATATTAAAACTTAATTTTAAACAAATTTCTTTACACATTAGTTAATCTTTCACAATGCAGTCATTTTGACTGCTTTTGGGCAATATAGGTATATACTAAGTTTCAGTCTTTCTGGTGTTAATGTTTCTATCTCTCCCTTCCTCTCAGAAATCAATATATGAAAAAAAAACCCCAATTGATATTTTGGAAAATACTGGTCCACTGAGTTATGGAGATCGTCCAAATATTGGCACATTACATTATACAATATTTAAAAAATAACAGTCCTGGCCAGGCAGCTCAGTTGGTTATAGCATCATTGGATACACCAAGATTGTGGGCTTGATCCCCAGTCAGGGCACATACAAGGACTAGCCAATAAGTAAGTGGAACAACAAATTGATGTTTCTCTCTTTCCCTCTCTCAAATTAATAAAGGTATTTTAGACAATTTTCGATGTCACCACTGACATTGTCAGAAAAGTCAATTTTAAGTATTCCGAAGACCAGCTGTCGGCCCCTGACTAGCTATCAGGCTATCTATCAATGGTAGTTAAATGTTTTTCAAAATTGTAATTTATTACTGGAAGCTCAAATCTTATCAAACACTGTCAGTTGTTTTTCTTGACGTGACAGGCTCACTTCATTCATCTATAGAAAATATCTGCCAAATATCCAACACGGGTAACATAACTTGTCTGTCAGGTGTTCTTTCCAGAAATATGTGGTCCATGAAAAAGATGGCTAGTTCAGCTCACAACTCAAACTATCTCATGAGTGGTTATCTTCAAGACAACCATCATACTGTGACATGACTAGCATTGCTTTATGAATATGTCCTATTTCATCAATCCAGAACATTAAAAAGGCATGTTCTCAAGGTTTGAAGTTTTTAAAAGTTAATAATGTTTACTGTTGTCCAGCTGGAGTGACTCAGTTGGTTGAGAATCATTCTGTGCACCAAAAGGTTGCAGGTTTGATTCCTGCACGGGGTACCTACCTGGGAGGTTGTGGGTTTGATCTCCAGTAAGTTAACCGATTGATGTTTCTCTCTCTCTCTCTCTCTCTCTCTCTCTCTCTCTCTCTCTCTCTCTCTCCCTTTCTATTTGTAAGCATGTCCTCAGATGAGGATTAAAAAATAATAACAATAATACTGTTTACTCGGGCATTTTTTATATGTATTTGTTTTTATTTCAGAAAGGAAGGGGGAGAGAGAGAAAAACATCAGTGATGAGAGAATCATTCAATCAGCTTCCCCCTCATCAATGTTCTTTGCTGCTCTCCAAGGAACACTGGTGGGGCCGCCCATCCTCTGTTATGGGCACGCAAGCTCTTGCCACGTCACAGGCTATTTCCACTGGAACACAGCCACGCCCACACATTATACACTGTCCGTGGCTGCTTTTGTAGCACCCTCTGGTACTTTACAGACAAAGCTTTGGGGCCCTGGTGTACGGAATAAAGTCAGCGTCCCCTGGCACAGCCAGCAGGACTGTATGACCAGGCCTCCACCAGTCCTCCCTGCCTAGTCTCGGTGTGCGTCCTCTGCAGCCCCCTAAAGGGACGGTCCCCTGACCAGCTCATCTCATGACTCTGTTGCTACTCTTGCCTGGAGCTCTCTTCAGAGCTCCCCAGCTCCCAACTAACACCAACCAGTCAACCAAAAGGTTGCACTGAAATGTTACCGGTTCGATTCCTGCTCAGGGTGTGTGTGGGAGGCAACTGATAGATATTTCTCACAAAATGGCTCTCTCTCTCTCTCTCTCTCTCTCTCTCTCTCTCTCTCTCTCTCTCTCTCTCCTTCCACACTCTCTGAAAAACAAATTAATAAAAACGTGTTGGTTTTTTTTTTTAAATTCAGCTCAAGACAGGACTCTTCAGTGACGCCATCTCTGCACCTCACCGGCCCTCCTGAAGCTCCCTCCCCGTGAGCTCACTTTTGGACAGATTTCTAGGTACATTCAAAGGGAAGGACACTTCATTGTTATACATATTGCCAGAGTGTCCTCCAGGGAGGTAGTTTCAACTTGCATTCCCCAAGTTCATGGAAACTGTCAGGTTCATGCAGCCCTGCCAATCTGATCTGGGAAACAGGTTTAATTCTCACAGCACTCCTTACTGGTAATTCAAGGTGAAGATTAACAAGTTGTTGTTTTTAAAAAAATAATATCTTTTTTTAAAATACGTTTTATTGATTTTTTACAGAGAGGAAGGGAGAGGGATAGAGAGTTAGAAACATCGATGAGAGAGAAACATCGACCAGCTGCCTCCTGCACACCTCCTACTGGGGATGTGCCCGCAACCAAGGTACATGCCCTTGACCGGAATCGAACCTGGGACCTTTCAGTCCGCAGGCTGATGCTCTATCCACTGAGCCAAACCAGTTTGGCAAAAAATTAATATCTTAAGGAAATAGCAAAAGGAACTTCTTGGAGCTAAATCACAAATATTGAGAAAGGTATCTCTCCAAGATGCAAGGATAAGATACAGACAATTATTGCAGATACATGAGACCAAGAAACTCTTTGCTTTTATGCGAGAAATTGTGATAAGATTAGTCACTGAAGCAAATACCAAACTCCTTATATTTGTTCTTCCAGTTTATTGTAAATTTAATTTTACATTTCTTGAAAGTCTTGGAAGTATGCTACATAGTCACTTCTCTCTCTCTCTCTCTCTCTCTCTCTCTCTCTCTCTCTCTCTCTCTCTCTCTCCCTCTCTCACTCTCTGTTATTCTTTAAAAATACTGTCTCCATATTACTGAGTATTTTTCCACACACACCAAAAAGGAGAAAAATGTACATTCAACATTGTCGTTTTGTGACTTTATAACATAAAGTAACATAAAGGACATGTTTTTGATCAAATACTAGTTCTAGAAATTTATCTTAAGAATATAATTATGATGGTGGGATTGGGACAGGTGCTGGGTTGCTTCCCCTCATGGACTTTGTAAACCAGCACAGGAGAGAGCTCCTCAAAGCAAGCAGACAGGACAAAATAACCACAAACCGATAAATGCTACAAGGAATCAGTAATCTGGAATAGAGAGTCATGGCGGGGCGGGGTGGGGGGAGAGAAAAGGGCAACGTCTTGGATTAGATGGTCAGGGAGCTTTTCTCTGAGAGACATTTAAGCTGAGTCAGACAGCTGAGAGTGTCTGATACTCAGAGAGTTGGGAAAAGAGCTTTGCAAAGAGAAGGAAGAACATCTGCAAAGACACAAAAGTGTGTCTCAAGGACTGAAAGGAAGTCAGTGCTGGTGTTTTGTGAGTGAGGCTGTGAGAGACACTAGTTGAGGTTGGGAGGTCCATGGGGCACAACAAGCCAGTGAGTCATACTGTTTTATGTTTTAAGGACAATGAGAAGTCATTAAAGTGTCTTAAGCAGGTAGGGTGGGATGGCTGGTTTTAAGTTGAATGGATCACTCTGTTTGCTGGGAGGAGAACAGGTGGAAGACAGGACAAGATCAGAAGCAGAGAGAGCAGAGGCCCAGCAGATGGGGAGGGTGGCCTGAACTAGGACAAGAGCAGGACAAGTAGAAAAAGAACTGACTCCACTTGGAGATGAAATCATGACATGTCAATGGTGGACTGGGTCCTGGAGATACAAAGTAGGGTAAAATCAAAGATGACCCTTCATTTCAGACTAGGGGACCTCCAGGAGGGTCCATAAAGGGTTAATATGGGGAAGTGTTTGAACTCCTGAGAGGTGAGCAGGAGAGATGGCAGGAAGGTATTTAGATGCATAAGTCTTGGATGGTGGTATGAATTTGGAAGAGGAGACGCTACTGATAATAGAATCCAATTGAGTAAGACAGGGAAACAGGGCAAAGGAAAGTCACAGTAAAGGTAAAATTGGGGAATGAAAACCAGGACAGGAGGTCAGAAAATGTTACCACACTTTGAACGCTGCGTCAAAGCAACAAAGTGGAGAGCTTTTAAATTATGAAGCCAGGGAAACAACTTTAACCACACTTTTCCTTTGACAAGTTCACGAAAAATAATTTCCTTTGCAGATGAGCAATAGGAAAAGTTGAGTACTGGAAAGAGTGTGAAAAAATGGCCACTCATACATTTTAGGGAAACATTTTATTGGGACAAGCTTATTAGAGAATAATTGAGAGCAGGGGTCCTCAAACTACGGGACGCGGGCCACATGCGGCCCGCCGAAAACATTTATCCGGCCCACCGGGTGTTTTTGCCACCGCTGTGTGCATAGGAATTTGTTCATAGTTTTTTTTTAAACTATAGTCCGGCCCCCCAACGGTCTGAGGGACCTTCAACTGGCCCCCTGTTTAGAAAGGTTGAGGACCCCTGATTTAGAGCATCCATAAAAATTAAAATATTCAATCATTTTGTTACAACTCCAATTTGAACTTATTTTATAGGAATTCAAGAAACAGTGTAAACGTTGAAATATATGAATATTAGTAAATTTATGACAACACTGTCATCATAAAATTTTGGCATTACTGCAACATCTATCAATAGACAACAGAGTAAAAGATATTATTGTGCATACATAATGAAATACTTGAGCAGTTGTAAACAGGAGTCATGTTATCTTAAGTTAGACAGGAATTTTCCAAGATGAAGTTTAAATTAAAAGCACAAGTTTGTGTGATCCTATTTTAAATTACCTATATGTGTGCTTGTATGTTACCAGAAAAACCTGCAAGTCCATTACTAAATTATTACATCAGGATTTTATTTTTAAATGACAAGATATTAAAAGAATCATTGTTCATATAATTTGATTCTATAAGTTTATTTCCACTGATAGAGATCCTCATAAATCATTCAAAATGGTATAAATTTTATAAAGAAAGATATCCATCACAGCATTATGTATGTATTTTAAAAACAAAAAGAGCATAAAGACCCATTTAGGCAATACTTAAGCACATGATGGTACTGAAACAGATGAGATAAGAATGACAAGATGGAAACTATGTCAACATTCACAGGATAATACTAGGAACAAATATACTAATATGTTGCATGTGATTGTCTCTGGGTGATGGAATCTGAGGTGATTTTACTTCTGTCTGTTTGTCAGTGGACTGAGATCCAGGACTGCTCCTGGGTAAGAATTACTCTTTCCTTTCAATGTCCCAAGGGCTGAGGCAAGGTCTTGGGGCCCAGAAGACATGAGTACTGTCTGTCTAAGGGGAGATCATGTGGCTAAGCCTCCAGGAAGGATTGGCTTCTCCCAAGCTGCTCATTCAGATACGAATCTGTAAGAAAATACTACCCACCAATGAGCTTGCTCAGTAAGTAACATTGGGTGTTGGATCTCCCTGAACAGTGTCTGAGAATATGACTCTAGAGCAGTGGTTCTCTACCTGTAGGTCGCGACCCCTTTGGGGGTCGAACAACCCTTTCACAGGGGTCGCCTTGACCATCGTAAAAAATATTTATAATTACATATTGTTTTTGTGATTAATCAGTATGCTTTAATCATGTTCAATTTGTAGCAATGAAATTGGGGGTCACCACAATATGAGGAACTGTATTAAAGGGTCCCGGCTTCAGGAAGTTGAGAACCACTGCTCTAGAGCACCTCAGAGAAGCAGGCCATTGGATAAAGCCAGCATCCACTCTATTCTATCCATTGAGAGTTTGTCTCTCAGGGCCAGACAGGGAACCAAAGAAACCACCTCAACAAACTCTTTGAACACCAACTGACAAATGCATTTGCAGAGCATGCCCTGTGCTTCTCTGGGCACTTGAAGAAAAACGTGGAGGGAAAGCCCAAGGTCCTTGCCCCCTATCAAGGAAGGATTCAAGCGATCACTTTTGATCCACAGGCGTTTATTGAGACCTAATGGGTGTCTACTCCTGCCCTGGGCACCCAGGCACAGAGTGACCAGACATGGTGGAAGTTTGGTCCCCAGATCTCCTGGGACCACGTCATAAACTTGTGCAAAGGGGAAATAACAAGACATGTTAACCTGGATTATCTCTGATCCCAGAGATAAGACCTGGCACCATGGAGCCCCAGGGAAATGTGGAACTAGGCTCAGAGGGAGCATCAGGAGGCCCCCACCAGGTCAGGCATGAGACTGCCTCAGGGCTCCCATCTGTGTCCTTACTAATGAGGCTCCAGGGAGGTTCTGCTTCCTCTTCCCTCCAGGTTCCTTGACTCAGATGCTGCATTAATCACTAGGAAGGCCTCTGCCATCCAGTTCCACCCACTTAGTAGGTTAAAGTTGGATTATTTGGAAGGTCTCTCTGAAAACCTGTTCCCCATCGCAGATGTGGGTCTCCACAGGGTGAAGGGAAATAATGGGTAGGGAGGTGGGTGGTAGCTGTTGTTTTGATTTTTGTCTTCTTGGTTCAGGGCTCCAGAAATCACATGCTTCAATTTATCCCACCTTTTCACCACCATTCCTTGCAAGACAACTTCCAGGTTTTATTGTCTCTTATTACCTCTAATCTCCATTCCCTTCCTCTCCCTCCACATAGTAGCCACTTCAAAATTGGCATGTATGCTTAAAGAATTTATGTCTTTGTATGTCTGTGTGTTTTATAGACACAGGAAGTGTTGTGTTAAAAATCCCATTGTGTTTCTTACTTTCTGTGTTGACACTAATTTTTATGATCCACTCTCCTTGCTGTGTAAATACTCAAATCCCTGCTTATTTTATCTTTTTTACCAAACCATTCTCTCTACACACAAATTTTCTTGGTCTAAATTGAACCCTATCACTTTCTGCTTAAACCATTTCAAAAACTTCCATTTACAATTAGAAAAAAAAAATTGGAAACCAGCCTATGGTCTCCTTGTCGGCTCCTACATACATCTCCAACCTCAACCAGTGTCCTTCTCTTTCTTCTGCTCCCCACACTTCAGCCACACTGGCTTTCATTCAGTTTGCTGAATTCACAAAACTCTTTCTTTCATCTCAGCACCTTTGCCTTCTCCCCCTCCCCCACCTCATCTCTAGGATGGGCTTTCTCTTTCTCAGCCTTCAAGCCTCTCCTACCTGTGAACATTGGTGCAGCCCTTCTGGAGAGACTTTGGCAATATTAGTCATCTTGGGCCAGGTTCCCTGGCAGCAGTGAATCCTGGGAAGTGGGACAGAGTTTAGTGAAGGAATGACCTCAGAAAAAGAAGATGGAGGGAAGTGAGCAGAGATGTGGACTCAGCACATTACGTTCAGCCTGGTCTTGAGAGGGGATCTGGAAGAGGAATTGTACCCATTGAGTGATTCCCATTTTAGGTAAGGAGCCAGGCTTATCTACCCAGTACCAGTCATTACTGGCCTCCCAGGGTAGTGGACTGGGAGCACCTACCCGCTCAGGACAGGGGAAGGGCCATCAGGAGCCATGAGCAGCCAACATCCACAGCAGGTGGGAGGGGAATGGCTGAACCAGCCAGTGAAGTTGCATCCACTAGTAAAACCTAAGGTGTGTATGGCCTTCCTGCTAGAAATTCATTCTTAGCATCATACTCTAGAGAAGCTTCATTCATGTGCCCATGAAGGATACAAGAAAGTCCATTTCAGCATTGTTTATGATGGTGGAAAACTAGAAATAACCCAAATGTCCTTCAACAGGAGAATAAAGTTATCATAGTAAATGCCTAGTAAAGCGGTAAAACTAATGGACTGCAGTATGTGTGGCAACGTGGACAAATCTCAAAGCATGATTTGTGTGGAAAAGAAAGTGTCAGGGTACATTCTGAATGATGCTATTGAAATAAAATTTCAAAAATGCAAAATCCACTCTAAATTAACTTGTGTGTACACAACTTTTGAGTAAAATTATAGAAACCTACTTAGGGACAAGCACAAAGTGGATGATAGTAAGTAGCTCTGGGGAAGGAAAACTGGGATGGAATCAGGAGTTCAAAGGTCTCCCAACTGTCACCCTAATGCTCTATTTAAAGACACACAGGCAATGGCAGAATTTAAGATTTAACAGGAACACAGGTGATCACAATTTATTCTACATAGATTTTATTCTTTTACATTTAATCCTTAATAGGCACACTTTAAAAATTACAGAAAATATTCATGTGGCCTTATGTACACCTTGAGTGATACTTTTGTCTTTTTGTTTTCCCTATACTATCATTTTACTTTCAGATGATAGCAGAAGAAAGTACACAGATGATCCATTTTCTCTGTTTAGACTCCATCACAGCTCTTTGCCACATTTCATCATGTCACAGGAATTTGTTAGCCATGCTGTTCATATACAATGCAATTAACATCACATAAGGATATTTATGTCAGTGGGGAAATACTCATAAAAAAGGCTAATGTCCTTTAGGTGGAATTGACAGGATAAGGTTTGGGAACCCACTTATTCCAGGTATCTCTTTGCTATCTACTCTAGCCAATATTTCCAGTGGTCCATTCCCACCCAGTGATGCTGATCAGAAGAACCAGATTCATGCTGTTAGACTCTGAGGGGTTATATTTTGACACAGAAGGCCTGCTCTCCCCCCTGTATCCCAGCCAAGAAAATGTTATTCAAAAAGTGATCAGATGAGATTGGGCGCTTTGAGGGTGGTATGGCCATAGACAGGGAAGCATCTTTCAGGTGCTCAAAACTCAGCGGGAAGGCGGGGGTTGGGGGGTGCGGTGAGGGGGAAAGATCAACCAAAAGACTTGTATGAATGCATATCGGCATAGGTGATGGATGTGGACAACATGAGGGAAGGGAGAGGGAGAGGTCAGGATTGGGGGGATAAGGTGATATTGGTGGGGTAATGACACATTTTAATATCTTATTCAATAAAGAAAAAAAATGATCAGTTCAGGATTGAGAATGAGAGGCCTATGTTCTAGGTTCTCCTATGGTGATTCTTTTGCTCTTCGGACTTAGCAAAATTATACATATGAATATTCAAATATATAAGAGCATATTTAATTTTGCTAAGTACTTCTAGATGGCCCACCTGGGTGCCTGTACTAGTTTACACCCCCATCATAGCCCATGATGTTCCCATTTGTCCCATAGCCTCACCAACACTTCCCATCATCCCACTCTAATTTGTCTTGCAAATCGGTTTAAAGAGGGCCTCATTACTTCTCTGACTACAAGTACAATTCAACATCTCTGCATATCTTACTACAAGTGCAATTGAATACCTCTTCATACCTTGTTAACATTTTGGGTTTCCCTTTATGAAATTCCCTTTTCATATACTCTACCCATTTTTATGTGACAGACATTTCTGATAAAATGTAGATATTAATCGCAACAAGGGATTTCAGAGATCACTTGCAGGTTTTAAGATAAAGCTCCCATAAACATTTGTGCTCAGGTTTCTGAGTGGATGAAAGTTTCTATTTCTCTGGGATAAATGCCCAGGAGTGCAATTGCTCGGTGCGTGTTAGTTGTATGTTTAGTTTTATAAGGAACAACCAAAGTACTTTCCCCAGTGGCTGTAATAGTCTACATTCCCACCAGCCCTGTATGAGTGAGTTTTTCCACATCCTCCCCACCATCAAGTGTTATCACAGTCTTTTATTTCAGTTAGTCTCCTTGTGGTCTAAATAACCTTTTCCTAATGGCTTATGATGTTGAAGTTTTCAAGTGCTCATGGGACATGTTATAGCCTCTTCAGTGAAGTGTCTGTTCATTTATTCTGTTTAATTCTCCAGTGAACCACCTGGGCCTGGGTTCCCTTCCTTAGATGCTTTAACTACAAATTCAACTTCTTTGATAGACTAGTCAGGGCATCACTTTCTCTTGAGGAAGGTTGTATAGTTTGTTTCCTCCCAGGTATTGGTCCGTTTTGCCTAACTGGTTAGCTATATGCGCACAGCGTTTTTCTCTGTTTCTTGGTCAGTCTGGCTAGAAATCTGTTTGTTTTACCAGTATTTTTAGAGAAGCAGTTTTCTGGTTTGTTGAAGGCTTTTTCAAATTCTTTGTTTTACTGATTTCTGCCATTATGTTTCCCCCTTTCCTTGTTTCTTCTAAGTCACTCTGTTGCTCTCTGTAATTTACTATTTGGATACTTCAATCTCTCTTCCCAGCTGTAATGCTTTCCTTAGAAGTCTATTTAAAACAAAAACTCTGTCTTTTATGGCTGCTTTTGATATGCAGCTTTTCTTTATTGTTTTTTAGTTGGGAGTATTCCATAATTTTACTCATAATTTCCTTTGAACTCAGGGTTTGTATAGAATATACTTCACTTCAGCTTCTGCTATATTTTCTAAACTGTCCAGATATTTGGTGATTTTAAAGCTATTCTTTATTATTAACTTCTTACCTTAGTGCATTATGGTTAGAGAATATATAGGCATCATGCATGATGGTTCATGAACATATCAATGGAGAAAAAACATATATATCTTCTTTGGAATTTATTGAGACTTCCTATGTGGCATGGTATGTGGTAATGATTTATTTTGTTTAAAAGACTGGGTATTATCTGTTAGTCTGATATAATATGTCTAACAAAGCAAACAATAACTTCCATTTGTCAAATTTTCTTCTTATTTTAAAAAATCCTTTATTGCTTCTCATTTAATAGGTCCTATTTCAGGAGACAGGGTTAAAATTAATGAATTCTACTTTGCAAGACAAGGTGCTTTCCCATAACTTAAAATACATGCACTTAAACGTATCCCTGTGATTTATTACACATACCTATATTTTCCTCAGCAAGACATGCTCTTTAATATGCCCTCCTGTGTATCATTCCTCTACCCTCATCAACTACACAGTGCTGACACTAATATTTTAGATTTTTTCCACTCTTTTTCTGTATTCTTTTAGTCAAGAATAAAATTAGCATGGGGCCACGTGGCTCACTTCTGGGATTTTTGGTTCTGGCTTCACCCAGGACACCGACCCCTCATAGAATCTCCAATCTGTATCTAAGGAGAAAAGAGCTTAGCCCAAGGCCTTGTGGAGAATCAAATGAGGCTGAGGCTTTGTCATGAGGCAGAGAAAATGGCCAATGAGCTCAACCACAGCCCGTGCAGCAGACCTCTCCACTGTCCAGGCACCCAGAGAGCACTTTCCAGGGAGGACCCCACTGAGTTTCTACAATAAACCTGTGAGCTTGACCCTAGGTCAGTGATGCCGAACCTATGACACATGTGTCAGAGGTGGCATGCAAACTCATTGGTTGATTTTTCTTTGTTACATGGCATTTAAGTATATAAAATAAATATCAAAAATATAACTCTTGCCAAAGCCGGTTTGGCTCAGTGGATGGAGCGTCTGCCTGTGGACTGAGGGGTCCCGGGTTCGATTCTGATCGGGGGCATGTGCCTGGGTTGCGGGCACATCCCCAGTGGGAGATGTGCAGCAGGCAGCTGATTGATGTATCTCTCTCATCAATGCTTCTGACTGTATATCCTTCTCCCTTCCTCTCTGTGGAAAATAAATAAAATATATTTAAAAAAATTTAAAAAATATAACTCTTTGTTTTACTATGGTTGCAAATATCCAAAAATTTCTATATGTGGCATGGCACCAGAGTTAAGTTAGGGTTTTTCAAAATGCTGACATGCAGAGCTCAAAAGTTTCGCCTTTACTGCCCTAGGTTCACCCTGTGGTTAGAGGCACAAGCACTCAGAGACATGAAGTGCCCTGAAGACTCCCAGCAAGCAGGGTGCCGTGTGACCACTGTGCTGTGCAGGGACAGGGTGCTCACCTGGTAAATAGGTGGACCCACACCTGTTGGGTGGAACAAATGTTCTGTCATAACACAGAGAGATGAGGGCGAAAGCATAGTCCCTGCTCAGGAAGGCGGGCAGCTGGTATTGCACCAATTTGTCTAGCCGGTGTGCCTGGGGGTCTGCACCACACACCTATTTTTTTAGGAAAGCACGAGTGGATGGTGTGGGGCCACTTGGCGGGTTGGCAGCTGGGGCCCAGGGCTGGGTTGACTGGCCTCCATGTTCTGCTCAGGATGCCCGCAATGGGAGGCCAGTCCTTGGCATCTGCCCACCAGCTCTGAGTCCTGTGGAGGCAGAGTCCTGGCTTCCAGGAAGGGCAGGTGGAGAAGGGAGAACCCTTCTCGCTGGGAGTGTTAGGGGTCCTGATGCCAAAACTCACCTTCCATGATTCTCCAGCTCAGCACTGCCCGCCTGACCCCCAGAGAGTTCTGGTTAATCAGCAGAGCAGTTGAGGCTCCCAATGGGGGCTGCACATTAGCTTCCGGGTAGTGAGCACTTTTGTACTTAAGAAGGTTTCTCTTTGTGTTTCCAGGGTCGGTTTCTGTACTAAACTGAAAGGTGAACAGAAAAGCAGGTGGGCCCTCCTGTGCTTGGCATCTGCAGGGTCGCAGGCAGGGCTGGAAGGTGGAGTCAGAATGTCTGGAGATGCACATGGGGAAGTGCTGGATGCGGAAGGACCCTGGGCTGCCAGCTGGAAGAACTTCATTCCACACCACACCTTTGATGAGGACCCGCAGAATGTTCTCCTGCTGCTTCGCCCTGCAGACCAGGTGGCTTATGCCTCCAAGCACTGGCTTTTGGATTTTGGACTCCATGCCTTGTCCTGGTTTTCTTGGGCGAAAACAACACCTTCTTTTTCTTCTCCTTGGTGAGTACTGTCATGCACATGGTGGGTGTTGCTTTGGCCTGGCCAATACTGGGCAGCCTGCTGACCTGGAGAGACTGGAAGGTGCACTTGAGGGTGTTGTTGGCGGTAGGCAGGTCTTCTTCGAGTCTTTCTTCCTGTCTGTGGGCTGGGCTGCCGTGCAGTAATCCACCTGCCGCTCCATCAGCTTGGCGCCATCGCCCTGGCTGGGGGAGGACAAACCCCACTCACTGACAAGATGAGTGGGATGACAAGGCCTCATTGGTGAACAGAGGTAGGGACAGAGGGAAGGATAAAAGCACGCTGCAGCCCAAGGGGGTCCATCATCTGAGTCTCCCGACGTGTCTGAGGACTGTTGCACTGTCCCAACTTTCACCTGCCTCCCTGAAAAGAATGAACTATAAGGAATCCTAATTGGGTCTCTTCTGCTTGTAGGAGAGCAGGGCTTCCTCGATGGGAAGCTGAGAGGAACAGATGTTCCCGTGATGTACTGCGTGATTCTCGTCACGATGTCCAGTGTGTCTTGTATGGCGCTCTGGGCCTCCAGATTATGGAACAGGTCCCATCAGGCCAGGTCCTGGGAGAAGCTGTGGTAGCGGTAATGCATGGAGCCCAGGTACCTGGCCACAACTTTGGAACCCAGCGGGATGACCAGGAAGTGCACATAGCCCAGCCAGCCGAGCATCTTGTAGGACAGCAGCTCCAGGAAGACCCGCAGCACAGCGCTCAAGTAGTGCTGTGCCCCTGCCACCAGGATCTTCAGCGGCTTAAGGGGCTGGGAATTATCATTACAGTATCTCTGTATCCACCAGATGATGGAGCTGAAGGCCACCGGATGTCAGCCATGAAGCAGATGCACAGCACAGGCAGCATGAGCCCCTGCAGGGTGTCTGAGAGGGAACTGCTCCTGCCAATCAGAGGTTTGACCAGGATGATGCTCTCTGGCAGCTGGTCATCAGAGATGGGGATGTGGTTCAGCTGGTTGTACATGGTC
Organism: Myotis daubentonii; assembly: GCF_963259705.1. Taxonomy (NCBI): domain Eukaryota; kingdom Metazoa; phylum Chordata; class Mammalia; order Chiroptera; family Vespertilionidae; genus Myotis; species Myotis daubentonii. Next base: position 6,649,371 of record NC_081855.1, read on the forward strand.
TTCCTGGGGATCTGCAGCTGGCTCCCTGGGTCTGAACATGCTCATTGTCTGGGCTCTTGGCTCACTTGTTCTATGGCTGTGCCGTCTGCCGCCCCTTCAGGAACCTGCCCAGCCATGGTGGCGGGGATGCTTCCCCTTGGCCTTGGTGGAGGGGATGAGAGACTCAGTCTTGGTGATGCGCCTAGTGAGCCGCATCTTCTTGGTGAGCATGTCCAGGGCTGAGGTCTCTGCCTCCGGGCTGTCCTTGGGCGGTGCTGGTGCTCCCCTGGGTGGGCATGCTCTGGGGCTCTAAGTGGGAGACACTGTCACTTGGCTGTTGCTGACTGAGCTTGGTCTTTTTGGGCACTTCAGCTGGACTACGAAGCTCTTTTGTTTTGCTTTGTTTGTTTTGATAACCCTCACCAGAGGTTATTTTTCCACTGAGTTTTTAGAGAAACTTGAAGGGACGGGGAGAGACAGAAAGAGAGAGAAGCATCGATGTGAGAGAGACACATGGATTGCTTGCCTCCTGCATGTGCCATGGCCAGGGCTGGGGATCAATCCTGTAATCAACACAGTTGTGCCCGTGACCAGATTTGAACCCGGGACCGTTTACTCCTTGCGCCAACACACTAGCCCTCAGCAGAACCACCTAAAACTTGGAAGGTCCGCCTGGCTGTGGGCACCATGGATGCTCCCCATGTCCATTTTTGAACTGAAATGTGACAGGCCTTTGCAGTATGGCCTGAGCTTGGGTTTGGTGGTGCTGAGAAGGCTGTCATCTTCTTCCCTGTCTGGGCTACTGTCACTGGTTCTCCAGCATGTTAGACAGAATTTGCGGGTCCTCCTCCACTCGGGTACATGATCAGCAGGGTCCTGCTCACGGTCCAGGGCCTCCTCCGACACTTAGGCCCTGCTCAGCCAAGCCACTACATTCTGCTTGTCATGGACCTTGATGTGACTTTCAATAGTCACTGCTTCCTGATCCAGTTCCTATCCATGGGCGGCATCTTCACCGGCCTTCTGCTCAGTGAAGCTCTCATACTCCTTTTTAGAGTAGTGATTTGTAGACTTGGTCTTGGGCCGGCCTACATGGCGCTGTCCACATGGTGAGTGGACTGGCTTGACATGGAGGAGGTCCAGACTCAGGCGACTTTGGGGGAGGGGGTGCTGTGGGCCCGCGAGTCTGAAACACTGTCTCTGGGCTGCTTGGTGCCTGAGGGCTCACGTGTTTTCTTGCACTTTGGCCATAATTACAGGCTCCTCTTGGCTCCGGGCCCTGTGGATGCTTCCGTCTGTGTCTGTGAGCTGGAGTGTGCCAACCCTTCAAAGAACAGTCTGAGCTTGGGCTTGTGGGTGCTGAGGGTGCTGTTCTCATCCTCCATGTCTGGGCCACTGTCCCTGGGGTTTCGCAGTGTGTTAAATAGAAGGTCCATGTCTCACTCGAACTCTGGGACATGCTCTTCTGTGTCCTGCTCGACTCCACAGACTCCTCCAACACTTTGAACTTTCCCAGCCACGCCACCACTTTTTCCTTGATATTTTGTGGCCTGGTAATTCACATCTTTCCTAATATTCATGGCCTCTACTTCTTGAGCATCCCCATGTTAATGCCCTTCTCAGCCAGGTTTCGGTCCATAGGTGGCATAGTTGCTGGCCTGTTGCTCAGAGGAGAAGCTCTGATGTACCCCCTCGGAGTAATGAACCCTTGACTTAGCCTTGCATCTGTCCTGTATGGCACTGTCCTCCCAGTGGATGGGCTGGTTGGACAGGGAGCAATCCAGATCTCGGCCAGTTTAGCAGAAGCCTCCTCGGCCACTTTGTCCACCCTTCAGGGTTCGCTGCCTGACCTTGGCCATGCTTATGGCGCCCACAGGGAGTGTCTTCTAGCTCCAGATGGTCTGGTTCTTAAAGCACTTCCTCCAGTGCAACAGGGCCTGTAGCTTGTTGCCTTTTCACAGAGGAAGTGGGGGTCCTTCAGTGAGGTCAACCCCAGGACTGTCACTGGGGAACAGCACACTCCCGTAGGATGTACTTGGAGCCCTGCATCTTCACAGTGATCACCATCGATATGAGGTTGGAGTACTGCATCTTCATGGCGATCACCATGGAGATGAGGTCCTTCTCCAACTCTTTGAACACCACCATCTTCATTAAGGTCAGGTTGCACAACCTGGGCACGAATCTGAGGCTGGGGCTGTCCAACTCCTGGGTAGCAAACAGGTTCCTGGGCATTGGTGATTAACCTGGGCATAGGGATGGGGGAGCGGGAGGTGTGGAGACCAGGACTGTGGGCAGCAAGGTAGCTGCATCTGCTTACAACATACAGGTCCTGCTGCATTCTGGGGTGATGGTTTCTCTTCCTGTGTTGGGACAGAGGAGGGACATTCCCTCAGGGGCAGTTTATGAACTGCCAGGTGGGTTGGGGCTTTAGTTCGGACCAATCCCCTAAGTCCATGATTGGCAAACTGCGGGTCGCGAGCCACATGCGGCTCTTTGGCCCCTTGACTGTGGCTCTTCCTAAGCCTTAGGAGTACCCTAATAAAGTTAATAGCAATATGCTTACCTATATAATTTAAGTTTTAAAAATTTGGCTCTCAAAAGAAATTTCAATCATTGTGCTGTTATATTTGGCTCTGTTGACTAATGAGTTTGTCGACCACTGCCCTAAGCACTCAGTGACTGTTGTCAGGAGGTGGGGCACAAGTGATCCAAGAACTGTGTGTGTGAAAAGGAACCACATGCTCACTGACTAGCTCAGGGAAGCCCTGTGTGGTGTTCTTGCAAACTCAGAGACATAAAGTTATCAAAAAGAATGTTCTGAAATGAAAACTTTTAAACTAAAAGCAGTTTATGGTGGGTAGTCATGTCCTAGGCTGGCATCTTCCCAGACAAAGGGCAATCTAAACCTTCACTGAGCCTGTCTATTACCTTTTGGCATCTACAATAATATATAATTTGCAATGTCAAAGGAATTTCCCTATTTCCAGGCCCCTCAACACATAGGCAATGCTCTGTGGAGACCACAAATCCCCTCATTCTTACTGAGTTCATTGTTGACTTGGAACTATCCTATATCCACATGTAAAAGAAGTATGTCTGTGTCATTTTACTGTTTATCCAGTCACAGAGGATTCGCTGCTTTGATTTCTCTGAAACCCTAATGCATCACCACTGGGTTTCCTGTTACCACCATACATCTCCTGTTCTGATTGTAATGTATAAAATAAGGTGCAAAACTGCCAGAGAGAATATCTCAATTCGCTGAGATTTTCATCCTGCCAGTTATTGACAGTGGGACTTAAATAAACGACCAAAATTCTTGACAAGTTTGAATGTTTCATACTTTGACATTTACTTCATGTAGTGGGTCAGGATTCCAAAAGAGCTCACCCAGGACCAACCCGTGGACATGGTGTTAGGATTCAACAAAGGACCCATTGAACTGCTGGTTCCCCACCCATTGGGTGAACCTGGGTGAGTTGTATCTTAAATCCATGACTTTTCCCTTGCTGGTGGTAGAGGGTTAGATTTATTTGAGCTGTATTTTTAAATAGTCCAGATATACCTAAAATTAAGGGTTGATGGAACTTAGGTTAAGACAAGACAGTAGGAAAAAAATTGGTGGCTGTTGTTAAATTGTGCCTTTCCAATCAGAATTGCTTTCTGAGAATCAGAGCAAAAAAAAACCCCAAAAAACAACAACGCTCATTATCATTTAAATTAGATTTGAACTAAATCAGCTCCAAAAATACAGCGTCATATTCTCCCTCAGGTCCGAGTATTAGGTATTCTTAGGGGACTAAGAATATCTGTGGATGTGTGATGTCATTCCTCATGATGTGCAGGAGCCCCAAACAAAATTTCAACACAATTGCAATTAAAGTGACTGGTTCTGGTGGGGGAGCACCCATAAGGTTTGGTCAACCGTTCCCTGACCCTCTGGTTGTTTGAGACAGCAGGGAGATCAACCGAGGCACATCAGAGGTTTGAATGTGATTTGAGGGGTGAGAGCCTCGTGGAGCTCAACCGATAAGCAACACAGGTTGACCAATTACATTATATAACAATCCTAGAGAATTTGCTCATATTCTGCAGATATCAGAAAGAAAAGCAAAACCACATACACATACACACAACTACAAAACAACAACAACAAAACACACCTAAAATTAACATGGGAAGTGGTGCCTCCAAGTCCAGGAGATGCCCGATTCCAGCCCTCACTAATATTCCTGATAGGAAGCTTTTACTTACAAGTGCTTTACAGAAATGGGAAGATTTAATTAGAAAATGTCCTCCTAAAAATGGCCAAAGTGCAGTTTGATTTGTGTGCCTAAATTAATTTTTGGCATGCAATGAAAATTAGGGAAATGCCAGGTCTAACATTAAACTGGATGAATGAATGGAAGCATATCTTGATTTGGAAATCAGGAGATTTTCAGAAGCACATATAAATTCCTTTAAAAACAATTAAGGAATTAGAAATTTTATAGACTGTCTCTGAACTGTTCTAAAGGTAATAATTGCCAACACCCCATTCTTCCACCTTCTCTAGTTCCCCCACTATATTCTGCACCCTTTTCCATCCTTCTTCCTTTCCCTTCAGTCCCCTCCACTATCACTTCCTACTGACTTAAGAGAAAATGAGAATAGGAATTCTAACAACTCCCTTTGGAGAAAAGCTTGTCTCAGCAAGAGAGGGACCAGCAAATGTTCCTGATTTTCTCAATGACCCTGGTGGGTTCACAAAGGCATTTAACTCTTAGAATATGTAATCCTGGATTTTCTAACTGATTCCAATTAATATAGCTAATGGTTTTTGTCAGCAAATGCAACACAAATTCTAAATAAGCCTTTCAGGAAAATTCCTGTAGAGAAATCTGTTCACTGAAATGGGATGTAGAAAACCAATAACAAACAAACCACACACACACACACACACACACACACACACACACACACACACAAATACAGGGTTGATCCATGGGTGTTTCCCTTCTCACTGATAGTTTGGGAGCAGGTGAACTTATCATAGAAAGAGAAGCCACTAAGACCCCTTAGACACTGGGGCTACTCTATTCCTAACCACAGCCAACTAATTATCTTTTCCTTCAGAGTAAAGCTTCTGTGCAAATGGCAGGAATATTTAACCAATGTCTGTTTTTAATCAAAACCTGTTTCCAACTAGGGAATGTTATAGCAATATTAGCAAATATCTATCTTTGCTAATAAAATATGCCCCAAATCAGCTGATAGGGAGAGGTGTTTAGTTTGCTTATTTGTTTGTTTTATGAAATCAGTGATACCCACACATGCTTTTTCCAGAAGGGTAATATGTATTTAGAAATAAATGAACAAGATACTGAGCCCAACAGAGCCTGAGATGAATCCAGCGGTGTGTCCTCAAAGTTGGGGTCCTGGCTCCACCCAGGTTTCCTCGGGGGCTCTGGAAAAGGATCTGCTGGTGGCATCATGCACAGACATGGAGAGGCATGGGGGAGATGGTGAGCATTCAGCAGGTAAATGAGCCTTTCGCCAATATTTGACTGAAAGGAAGCCCAGAGTTGGAACCACAGGCATGCACCTCTGTCCAGTGCCCACCCAGGGTGGAGGGAGCTGGGCCCCTTTGTTGTGAGGTCAGGCTTATGCAGTTCTGAACCCAACCCTCAATGGAAAATTGGGAAACTGATGTCCATAGAGTGGCAGATATCACCCAATGTCCATGACATTCAGAGCCCAGAGTTCAGGAATGTTCAGACCTTCCAGGCCAAGGCTCCCACCTCTCCAACAGAGTTGCTCTGGACATTAGAAATCCTGACATACTGGGAAGCTCCTGCATGTTCCTCCATATCTAGGGGTCAGGGGGCGCTTTGCTCTGGGACCCAGAACGAGCACTAGCTCTCTCTTTTTTTTTTCTACTAAGAGAGATATTTGTATTATTTTATTTTCTTATGGTTTAAAGTATAACATATGTTTCCATTTTTCCCCTAGACCCCTCCCCACCCACCCCCACCTGCAGCACATGCCCCTAACCCCTTAATGACTGTGTCCATTGATTATGCTTATATGCACACATTCAAGACCTTTGCTTGGTCTCTTACTCTCTCCCCCACTCTCCCCTGCCTTCCTGCTGAGGTTTGAGGGTCTGTTTGATGCTTCTCTGTCTCTGGATCGATTTTTGATCATCAGTTTATGTTATTCATTATATTCCACAAATGAATGAGACCTTGTGATATTTATTTTGATCTGACTGGCTTATTTCACTTAGCATAATGCTCTCCATGTCCATCCAAGCTGTTGTGAATGGTAAGACTTCTTTCTTTTTTACAGCAGCATAGTATTCCATTATGTAGATGTACCACAGGTTTTTTACACTCAGCTGCTGTTGGGCACTTACGCTGATGGGAATTTAGGCTGTTTCCAAATCTTAGCTATTGTGCTGCTATGAACACAGGGATGCATATATCCTTTTTGATTGGTGTTTCTGCTTTCTTGGGATATATTCCAGAAGTGGAATTACGGGGTAAAATGGGAGTTTCATTTTTAATTTTTCAAAGAAGCTCCATACTGTTTTCCACAGTGCCTGCTCCAGTCTACGTTCCCACCAGCAATGCACAAGGGTTCCTTTTTTTCCACATAATCACCAGCATTTGTACTTTCTTGATTTCTGGATGATAGCCATTTTGACAAGTTTGAGACGGTATCCCATTGTGTTTTGAAAAAATATATTTTTATTGATTTCAGAGAGAGAACGAAAAACATCAATGATGAGAGAATCATTGATTAGGTGCCTCCTACATGCCCCTATTTGGGATCAATGCCCAAAACTGGGCATGTGCCCTTGACCGGAATCGAAGCTGGGACTTTTCATTCCTCAGGCCAACACTCTATCCACTGACTAAACCGGCCAGAGACCTCGTTTTTGTTTTCATTTGCACCTCTCACATGATTATTGACTAAAAGCATGTTTTCATAAGGCCATGAGACATATGAAAACAGAACTTTTTTTCTTGTGACTAACAAAAAGAATTTTATTCAACTCACTGAAGTCACATGTCCACATACAACCGTCATCACTGTGCCAGGCCAGTGAGCTGTGCTGATAACTCCACTCTGGGGCATGACCCAAACTCCCCAGACCACCTGGATATGGACATTGGCAGCTGTTAGAAAGGGGGAAATGGAAGTCATGTCCCCCACAAGCCATCCTATCTAATAAAAGAGAAACATGGTAATTGGCGTACGACCGATACCCTTTTCATTGGCTAATCAGCAAGTTATGCAAATTAACTGTCAGCCAAGATGGCGGCCGGCAGCCAGGCAGCTTGAAACTAACATGAGGCTTGGTTGCCTCAGTGACAGAGAATCGTTGGTTTCCAACGTTCCCCGCCTGCGGCTGCAGGCCTCTGAGCGGGCAGTTTGGAAAAAAGGAGCGTTTGGGAGTTCAGTCACCCCCAGCCTGAAAACAGCCCTCAGCTCCTCACCCAGACTGGCCAGGCACCCCAGTGGGGACCCCCACCCTGATCCAGGACACCCTTCAGGGCAAACCAGCCGGCCCCACCCGTGCACCAGGCCTCTACCCTATATAGTAAAAGGGTAATATGCCTCCCAGCACCGGGATCAGCGGAGCCGTGAGGCCTCCCGGCACTGGAATCAGCATGACAGGGGGCAGCACCCAAACCCCCTGATCATCCTGCGGCTCTGTGTGTGACAGGGGGCGGGGCCACAACCTCCCTATCCACCCTGCTCTGTGCCTGATAGGGGGAGCTCCCCCCCCCACGGGCCCCGCTCTGTGTGTGACGGGGTAGAGCCATAACCTCCCCATCAGCCCTGCCCTGAGTGTGAGAGTGGCGGCGCCCCAACCCCCTGATCCGCCCTGCTCTGTGGGTGATAGAGGGCAGCACCCCAACCCCCTGATGGGCCCTGCTCTGTGCGTGACAGGGTACAGAGCCCCAACCCCCCTGATGGGCCCTGCTCTGTGTGTGACAGGGGGTTGCTCCACAACCTCCCCATCGACCCTGCCTTGAGTGTGACAGGGGGCAGCGCCCCAACTCCCCAATCAGCCCTGCTCTGAGCCCGACCAGGGGCTGCACCTAGGGATTGGGCCTGCCCTCTGCCACCCGGGAGCAAGCCTAAGCCAGCAGGTCGTTATCTCCCGAGGGGTCCCAGACTGCTAGAGGGCACAGGCCAGGCTGAGGGCCCCCTCCCCCCGAGTGCACAAATTTTTGTGCACCGGGCCTCTAGTTGTCAAATAAAATGTCAACTTCTGGTTTCCACTCTGACATATGACCTTGTAAGTTCTTACTCTCATCCTTACAATAAGAAAAAAGATGAATAATCCAAAAAATCAGGAAGTCTTTTTAGTTCCACCGATCATTGAAGGCATATGGCTATGAAATGAATCGTTGCCTCTGCAAACTACTGTATTCAGGCTTTGTTAACACAATACAACCTAGCACTAACATATGTGTGTGTGCGCGCACACAATCTCTCTCCCTCTCACTCCCTCCCTCTCTCTCTCTCTCTCTCTCTCTCTCTCTCTCTCCCTCTCTCTCACACACACACACACACACACACACACACACACACACACACAATCAAATGACTCTGGGTGGAATTAAAAGAAAATCAGACACCGAGGAGGTGACAATAGGAAGAAAAAGAGGTTGTAGGCACTTTTGCCTTGTCGCATTCCTCCTCCTACTTTATAGCTACTACCTTCATGAGCGTGAATATCGCTAAGAAGCAAATGCTGCAATAATCCATTGTGCAGGCAGAGAAGAGACAGGATCTAACAGGCACAATGACTTATCCAGGATGAAGAAGAGGTAAGAATGAGGGGTTGAGTCTGAGCCCTGGTCTGTCTCCACAAACCTAGTACCCTGGCTTCAGCTAAACATTGTGGAGAGGGTGTGTTCGTGTCACTGTGTACAATGTTGGTATTCCATGGAGAAGGTAGTTGAGCAGTCAGCAGCCCACAGGACTATCAATAGCTGTAATTAGGTGAGGGGAGTCAGAGAGGCAATCCAGGAAGTGAGGTCACTTCCTAATAGAATTTGGAACCCCCGTAACCAGGCACCCAATTTCTAGCAACTGCCCAACTGCCACTCACTTGGCAAGAGACAGTTGACAGTTCAACATGTTCTCTTGTTGTGTTCCCAGTTATGGGGGCTCTGGTTCCCAGAGACCCTGCAGGGAGTGTTGTTCCAGACTCTGTAGACGGTTCAACACTCGTGCCCGACATCTCTGGCCGTTTTCAAGAAGATCCCCTCAGGTAAGTGAAGGTGGCCTGAGTCAGACCCATTCACGCCAGGCCAGCCTCCTCTGTGGGCCATCCCTGTGCAGCCCACATCCCCCCTATTCATGTGGTGGATAGGGGATCCTGAAGGGAGAACCGCGGGAGTGTTTGGAGCAGTGGATAACCTAGATGTCCTGCTGTGATCACACCCCAGGGTAGGGCAAGCAGGTGGAGATGGGGCTCTAGAGGGGTCCCTTATCTATGCCAATGGGAGGCCTAGGCCCTCAGGCTGTCATGCCTTTTCCTTGCCAGTAGAGGTCTCAGCAGATCACATTCTGTGTGTCTGGAGTGGAGAGTCACAAGTTTTAGAGAACCAGCAAAACAGGGCTCTGAGGTTTTCCCCTGGTGACTGGAAACTGTCTTTATAGAGCTCTGCACAGGAGAGCGGACCTGAGCCAACAGATGGGGTCTTCAATTCCACTCCCTTGCAGGCGGCACAGACACCTGATATATCCTCCAGCCTGAAGCACCGCCGCAGGGTGAGTGTAGGTGCCCAGTTGACCCAAACTCCAGGACCCCAGGGAGTCAACAGGACTCAGGTTCCAGAAGGCACCCTGCTACTCCCCTGAGATCCCTCCTAGTGTCCAGTTCCCAAAGGAATCTGGGTCCTCATCTCCTCCATGTCAGGAGCTGGGGCCACCCAGGGCTGCACACTGTATGGGGACCGGGACTGCTTATCACAGAGATCCATGTCTTTTTTCTGTGGGACCTGGACTTAAAACCTTCCATTGCCATGACGACGGTGCCACACTAAACATACCACATGTCCTAATATCCAAATCCTCCACCCCAGGAAAAGCCTCTGTGTTCTCATCATACATTGGGATGTTCTGTCAGAAATCGCATGGGTGACACTGTTAATACAAGCATGTGCAGTTTGTCCTCTGCTAAGAGAATGACCAAAGATACTAATGTGCTTCATATTCCTCACCTGCAATTCTACTTTTCCTGCCAAGGACCTTTTCTCTTATTAATGTGAAAAACTTTCAGAGCTCTGAATAATTTGTGTGTGTTTATTTGATCCAAAGTGTCAACAATTGTGAGCGAGAAAAATCTCAAGGGGTTGAGAGAATGCTCCTGAGAATGACAATTTTGCACCTTATTTTATACAATACAAGCAAAAGTACAGACTTATGTGGGTTGCATGAAATCCATGGGTGATAGATTAAGCAGATAGGAGAAAGCAAATTGGAGACACTTCTGTGATTGGATAAACGGTAAAATGATAGGCACATATTTCTTTTACCATGGTGGATGTAGGATAGTTTCAAGTCAACAATGAACTCAATAGCAACGAAGGGCTCTCTGATCTCCGCAGAGCACAGAACAGTGCCTGAGCATGAGGTGTCCAAAATAAGGAAAATCCAAAGATATGTTATCATAGAGGCAAAAAGGCAGTACACACACTCAGTTAAGGTAAAGATTGACCTTTGTCAGGGAAGATGCCAGGCAAGGATCTGACTACCCATCATGAGCTCCTGTTAGTGTTTTAATTTCAGACCATCCTTTTTAGTTACTTAAGGTCTCTGAGTTTGCAAGGCTGCCTTGCAGGACTTCCCTGAGCTAGTCAGGTTAGCATGGGGCCCCTTTTTCATTCACACATCCTCCTTTTATTCAGAAATCAATACAAATTATGCATTGATGATGAGTGTTAGTGTTATGCCTTGCTGAACAATGGACCATTCAGGATAAGGTAAGACTCTAACCTTGAATGGCATTCAAAGTGGAATTTTTATTATTAATCAAAATTAAAAGGCAGGTACATGGGAGGCCATGAGATCCTATATGTTCTTGTTAAAAAATATTCTGTATCAATTTTATATTTTGACCTAACATGAGCAGAGTCCATTTGCTGCTTGTCTTAAGTTTTGGTATTTTGCATCTAGTATAACACTTTCATACCAGGAACAAAAGCAAAAACATTAAAGCAGGAACACTGCTTAGGAATAGAAAATGTCTACTACTAGACAAGAAAGTGACTAAGGAAAATAAGCATCCCAGCCAACCAAAAACCGTTTGCGTGTATTTACATAATTGTTTATTAAGCTAATTATATGTGTCCTTCTTCATCCACTGTTCCTTGTACTTATGCTATGTTTGACCTGAAGAATTAAGACTCTCTACTGTTTCCTTACCATACTGATCATTAGAATGTACTTGTCTAGTAGGCGGGAAAACTTAGCAGATGTCGAAATTCAACTATTTATATGTAATAAGGTGTGCAATAAAAATATAAAAATCAGTTGATGTACATATAATCAATAACAGTTAGGAGATAGAAGAACAAGGTTTGAGCAGCAGTAATCTGTCAGTATCCAGGCCTTGTTGACTTCTTGGGAAAGCTGTCAGCCCCCACAGCCCGTGGGTTCTCATCCTTGAAAAGTCTTCAGTCTCCTTGGTGGATGGAGGGCAGTGTCAGTGACAGATATCCATTTAGGGTTAGGCCTCTCTTAAGGTAACGTCCTTTTTAACACATTGGAGAGAGTCTTTAATTAATGTGTTTCAATAAACAAAATCTCCTGGTTGTACGTTTTGGTCCTTGAAGCCTTTGTCTCTTGGAAGTACTGTGAAATGAGTGTCACTAATGTATCATTGCCTCTAACCTTCCTAGTGAGTCATGGATAGTAATGTAGAATTTCTGCTTTTAGTTTTCCTTATATTTGAAAAACAAAATGATTTAAAAATCAGCAGTATTTTAAACAGAGTCATAACAATAATAACCATCTTCTTTTCATTTAGTTCCCTACCCATTTTGTTGTTTATCCTGGTTATTTGCTAGTATTTTCGTGAATTCAGTCATTCCTTAGAGTTCTATACTTCTTCATTCAGTTCAAAGATGTGACCTGCGTAGAAACCTGTTACTTAGAGGAAGTCAAGCCCTGACCGGTTTGGCTCAGTGGGTGGAGCTTAGACCTGAGGACTCAAGGGTCCCAGGTTCAATTCAGGTCAAGGGCATGTACCTTGGTTGCAGGCACATTTCCAGTAGGGATTGTGCCAGAGGCAGCTGATCAATGTTTCTCTCGCATCAATGTTTCCAACTCTCTATACCTCTCTTTTTCTGTAAAAAATCAATAAAATATATGAAAAGAATAAAAAATAGAGTAAGTCAAGGGTCCTTTTCATGAATTTTTCTAAAGATGTAACATATTTGAAAATGCAGTAAAGTAAAACAATATCTATGAACGACAAAACAAAGTGGTATGGCTATAGTTTTGATTGCAATGCAATTGATGAAAAACTGCCTTTTTGGTAAAATATAACATTTCAAGGCAATGATTTTTGGATAACAAAAATTACTGTAAAATTACAGAGAACAATATGAAAATATATAAGTATATGTATGTATTTGGATTCAATACATAATTTCAATATAAAAGGAACAGGTGGCATGTAAGATTTTAAAACATTGTCCATGGCTTCTTGTATTGAGAATTGGATATAATTCATAAACTTCCAATGTTTGTGCCACAAATACCCGGAGTCGAACTGCCAGACACCCTCACAGGGAACCATCCTCTTGGCCGGCCTGGTGTCGCTGACACCAAGACCACTGTTACACCAGAGTGTTTCCTATTTGAAATTTTCTTGAATCTTTGTACATTCCTTCCTAGAGCAGGTTGAAATCTTTAGAACATCCATTTTAATAAAAATATAGGTACACAAATAGCACAGTTATTTATATTTTTTAAAATTTTTAAAGCTTCTCAGGTAATTTCAAGCATATTAAGTAGTCCTAAATTAGTTAAAAACGTTTCTCTAATAAGGAGAGAGAATAAATCCTTGAGGTACTCCAGGGCCCATTGGAATTGACTCAAAGTCATCTCCTGTTTTAAAAGTCTCTTACAATAGAAACTTTGGGAAGGTTGCAAATATACTTGTGCAAAAGATTACACCATGGACTTTTTGTAAATCTACGTAAAGCAAACACAGAGTTAGGGTAACTAACTCTAAAAGATATTAATCATACTTGCAAACAGTTGTAATATTAAGTATTTTGTCCAGACTACAGAATTCTCCTTAATTTACATAAGCATTTAATCTTTGTAGGCCAATAAAAGAATATATCCTAGTAATGTCATATGGAGGCTGACAAATCACCACACATGACACATAGATGAACACATATCACACAAAGACTGTACACACAATTTGAATTATTTTTTTGGTAGAGAAATAAAAGAATATCTTTATATAAAACTTTCACAAAATTGTATAGCCTATACCCCCTTTTACAAACCTTTCCTCACCTTTTACAAACCTTGTTACCCATTCAGAAATAACTATCCTTAGAGAAACTTACATTTGCCCTTTTCCTTCAAATATGACTCTCCATACCTCAAGCCTTCTATTGTCATAACTGTATAATTTCTTCCAACTTAACTGGAACTTTTAACTGTTAGGAGCATTAATTTCCAATCATAAGCACACAAGTGAATAAACAGCATTCCTTAGATTGACGTTGATGAACATATTTTAATCAAACTCTTACTTTCAAAAAACACACCTTCAGCAAAGCAAAAAACATTACATCAACAGCTCCAAATCCAGACCTCCTGCAATTAAAAAACCCCCAAAAGCAGTGAACTTCAGACTTGTCTAGCAATCAATGTGTCAGTATTCACGTTATTTCAAAATGTGTAGATATTTAATAACTTTCATTAAAACTTACTAAGTTAGAAAGATATAGTTGAAAAAGCTAAAGAGATTTGTGTAGGTGGGTAAGGTATTGTTTTTTCTATTGGGATAAGTCATATCTTCCAGAGATTTGTATTTTTAAAAATGGCCTGGACAAGACGTCTTGGTGAACTCAGGTATTTTCACTTCAAAGGTTCTGGGACTTTGGTTGCATGAAGTCAATTACCTGTAAGCCTTCAAAATGAATAGGGGAGGTTTGGAGAAGGTAAAAGGACTTGGTGGGCTTTGAATTGTTTCTGGAGCAAAACCTATGGCACCTTGAAAACTTCATTTGTAAAACAAGGATAGTCATTTTCAATACCTCAGGAACTGGGTTGCCCTCCCCCCCACCACAAATGTTAGCAAGGGATTGACAAATTCATTCACCCATTTTTGGATTGTTTCTTTCTATTTGGGAATATTTTTCTAGTTTCCAGAAAGCTCACAACTCTGAGAGGTATAAAGACTTTCAGGTATATGAAACCTCCGTCTGTCTCCCCTGGGAATGGCAACACAGGTCCCAGGTGCAAGATGGTCTTAAAGTTAACGGTGTCAAAGCCACTCTATTACCCACTTTATATTGCAACCAGGTAATTGGTGTAACAAAAGAAGATTGGCTTCTTGTTTGAGGCACCCAGGGTCAAGTTACTCCCATTTGGTGAATATGTACCCCAAAAGAGAATTCTCACTTCACTGTGGGCTGGTCCCCCATCTTTAGGCAGACATATGAGAAAGCCTAGTGTCAGAGGCATGTCTGCATGTCTCTGGGCTGTTTGGGGCCATTCTGAGTAGGGTGGGTACCCTGTTAAGCCATCTCTCAGGGTCTTGTGGAAGATAATACTGAAGAAGAGATGATTAGCAAACATTCGGTCAGTCTCAAGCTTAGTTTCCTCCTGGAAGGTTCCTTTAAAATCATTACTTTTCCTTTTGGATCAGTATCTGGTTCATTTATTCTAAGTATATATGTTACTATTCTGGAGAAAGCATATGTCAGCATCACTGATTTCATTAAACAGTAAAAAAAAAAACAACCCACTCACTAAACAGGGGAATTGGGGAAGATTTGATAAGCAAACCATATATAGTCTCATAATATTCCCTAGTTGGAAGGAAACAGGTTTTGATTAAAAACCAGACATTTGTAGGAAAGCTTTATTCCGATGGTGAAAGCAATCAATTGGTTGTGGTTAAAAACAAATAAAATAGTCTCAATATATACAGGGTTTATATGTTTGCTTCTCCCCCTCCCCCTTTTTTAAAATAGATTTTGTATTGATTTCAGAGAGGAAGGGAAAGGGAGAGAGAGATAGAAACATCAATGATGAGAGAGAATCTCCAATTGGCTGCCTTCTGCACGCCCCCTAATGGGGATCAAGCCTGCAACCTGGGCAAGTGCTCTTGAGGAGAATCAAACCTGGGACCCTTCCAGTCTGCAGGCGACACTCTATCTCCTTAGCCAGACTGGATAGGGCAATGGCTTCCCTTTTAATGATCATTTAAAATTCTCCCAAAGTATCAGTGGGAAGGAAAAACAAGCTTGGAGCAGCCCTAGGCATGTTTCTGTTTGTATCCTTTTTCTAAATCCTGTTTCAGTTTCCTATATCCCTAAAGTGTGGAGGCTTCTCTATAGGAGTTTTCTATAAACCTTATTGAGTAATTCTCTTGCGTTTGCTCCCAGAAACCAGGAGTATATTAATTGCAATAGGTTAAAATAGCCAGGATTACATGTTCCATCAGTTAAATTTCTCTGTGAACCAATCAGGGCCATAGAGAAAATGGAGGATGATTGCTGATTCCTCTCTGGCTGAGAGCAGCTTTTCTCCAAAGGGAGTTGGCAGAATTCCTCATCTCATTTTCCCTTAAGTCAGTAGGGAGGGGCAGTGGAGGGGACAGAAGGGGAAGAAAGAAGGGAAGGGTAGGAACACATCTGGACAAGGAAGCTCAGAGAGCAAAAGATATAGGGGACGTGCTATAGAAGGGGGAGGATGGGGTGTTAGCATGTATTAGCTTCAGGAGAGTTTGAAGATAATCTCTGAAATTTATTGTTCATTTATTTTTTAAAGAGAATTTGTCTGTGCTTCTCCTTAGAAGTTTCTAATTTCCAAATCAATATATGCATCCTATACACTCAATCAGTTCAATTTTCAGGCCGCCATTGTTATAGGTATTTGTTTCTTTTGTTTTATTTTGCCTGTGAAAAATTAATTTAGGCACCCAAAGAAAACTGTATATTGGCCATTTTTCAGTTGATAATTTGTAGTTAAATCTTCCTACATTTACACTTCTGTAAAGCACTTGCAAGTCAAGGCTTCCTATCAGGAATATTAATGAGGGCTGGGGCCTGGGAGTTCCCAGCCATGGAGGCACAACTTCCCATGTTAATTATAGGTGTGCTTGTTGCTGTTGTTTTTATGGTTTGGTATCTGCAGAGTCTCAGCACAGTTTCTGGGAGTGTTATGTAGTGGGTTAAAGTTTGTTGCTTTATGGGTTGAGCTGCAAGTTGCTCACTCACCTAGAGTCTCATTCAACATTCTTATGTGCCTCAGTTTCTCTCCTTGCTGACTACAACAACCAGAAGGGCTACCAGCAGAGGTGGACTAAACCTCATTAGTGCTTCCCCTGAAGAGCCAGTTAGTTTAATTGCAGTTGTGTGGGAATTTGCTAATGGGGTTCCTGCATGTCATGAGGAATGACCTCTGACACATCCGCAAAGATCCTCAGTTGTATAAGAACATCTGAGATTCATGCAGGAAGGATGATGTGCCCCTTTATCTTCTGAGCTGAACAAGATCAGCTCTCACTTAAACAGCTAAGGTGTTTGCCCAGACTCTCAAAAGGCAAATCTTATAGAAAAGCCAGGGGTAAAAACCAGTCCCATTTTCCCTCCTGTCTCTACATAGCCTGGGATCTATCAACTGTTAACCTTTGTTCCACCAAGAGTATTACAAAATATGGCTCCAATAAAGTCAGCAACACAAGCAAGGGAAAGTCCTGAATCCAACAGACAAGTGTCACAAGTTCACCGGCAGGCAGGGAACTGGTGCGTCAATGGGCCCTTTGCTGGATGCCAGCACCAGGTGTAGGTCTGCAGGGTGGTGCTGGGTGAGATTTTCTGGGATCCTGCTGTATTGTGCCAAGTAAATGTCCATGTAAGAAGCATTCAAAACTGTGAACAATTGTTTAGATTTTATCTGAGCCAAATGGTCATTTGCCTTGAATAAAAACCTCAATGGATTGAAATAATGCTCTGGAGAATGGCAGTTGTCAACTTATTTTAGATATTACGGTCAGAAGTGGCGATGTATGTGAGTTGCATGAAATCCATTGCTGATAGATTGGACGAAAAGTGAAATGACAGACACATACTTCTTTCCCATAGGGGGATATAGGACAGAACAGCCAACAATGAACTCAAAAACAATGAGGGGATTTGTGGTCTCCACAGAGCACAGAGTATCCAAAAAAAAGGAAAATTCCTTTGACGTTCCAAAGCTATGTTCTTGTAGATTCCAAAAGACAGTAGACAGTCACAGTTAAGGTAAATAATGACCGTTTTTGCAGAAGATTCCAACGTAGGACCCAGCGACCCACCGTAAACAGCTTTTAGTTAAAACGTTTTAATTTCAAAGCATCTTTGTGATAACTTTAGGTCTCTGAGGTAAAAAGACCATCAGTCAGGCCTTCCCTGACCTACTCACAGATTAGCGAGTGGCCACTTTTTGTGTGGCCACACTCTCCTTTGATCACTCATGCGCCACTTCTTGCCACCAATCATGTCCCTCCTCTGTCCCACCACAGGAGAAAAAAACACCAACCCTGAGTAGGAAAAGGTCCAGTAGGATGCCAGCAGCTGCAGCTTCCTCACGAACTGTGGGCCTGGCCAGCACGTCCACGGTGCTCAAAACACTGGTCCCCCAGAACCTGTTCGCCACCTGGGAGGTGGACTGCTCCAGCCCCAGCTGCGTGCCCAGGTGGTGTAGTCTCACTGTAACGAAGCTAGTAATCTTCAAGAAGCTGGCCAAGGACCTCCACTCCGTGGTAATTTCCGTGAGGATGCGGCACTCCAAGGGCATCCTGAGGTCCCAAGAGATTGTGCTGCCCCGCAGTAGACCAGTGCAGACCAACCTGGCGCTCACCTTCTCCCTGCAGTACAACCACTTCCTCAAGGGAGAAGGTAACAAGCTCCTGATCATGCTGGAGCAGAGGAAGTGCTCTAAGAACAGAAATGTCCTGGGCTACGAGACACTGGCCTCTGGCGCCATCCGCATGGCTGACGTCATGCAGCGAAACCCCAGGTGTGGCCAGATGGTGAGCCTCTTTGGCAGCATCAAGGAATCCTCCACTACGGTGGCCGAGATCTGGATCTCCTCCCTGTGCAGTGAGCCCATCGAACACGAGGGCAGTGCCATGCAGGTCAGCCCTAAGGCCAAGTCGGCAGGTAACTACGAGGGGCAGGATGAGCTGCAGGCCAGCGGCAGGGGAAAGCACAGACACGACCTGGACAAGGATGCCTTGGAGAAGGGGGAACCAAAGAAGCAGCGGCCATCATTACGAGGAAAGCTGAAGCAGAAAGTCCTGGCGCTGTTTCACAGGTCCAAAGTGTCAGAGAGGGACCTTTGGTCTGACATGATGGGGAATCGCAGGAAAAGTGACCCATACCTGGAGGATGATGAGAGCATCCTCAGCACCCCCAGGCCCAAGCTCAGGCCATACTTCGATGGCCTGTCAGACTCCAGTTTGCAGACGGAGATTTGGGGCAGCCACAGTGACAGGACCCAAACAGAGCCTCTGAGTCTGCCCCACATGCCCGAAAATTCGTGGGCCCTGGGAGGCAAGCTACCAAGCGAGAGGGACAACGAATTTGTGGCCCACAGCACACCCACCAGCAAGGTGGACAAGATCCAGATCTCCTCCCTGTCCATGCCGCCCATCGACCACGAGGACAGCGCCAGGCAAGCCAGTCCCGAGGCTGAGTCCTCGGACAACTATTCTGAGTGCATGTGTGAGAGCTTCTTCTCACAGCGGGAGGCCAGCTACCATACCGCTGACCAGGAGGAGGATGACTGTGATGAGGGGAATCTCATATTCACAAGGAGCACCCTGACCACGCAACAGAACTACCACCAGAAAGTCCTGTTATGGCTGCGCACAGTCCAATTGTCGGAGGAGGTCCTGGGCCCTGAGCAGGACCATGGGGAGCATGTCCCGGAGGTGGAGGAGGACCTGGACCTCCTGTATGACATGCTGCCGAACCCCAGTGACAGTGGCACAGACACTGAGGACGATGGCAGCGTCCTCAGCACCCCCACACCTAAGCTTCGGCCATACTTTGAAGGCCTGTCTAGCGGCCCAGACATGAAGGACAATCACAGTGTCCTCAGCCGCCCCAATCCCAAGCTCAGGCCATACATGGAAGGCCTGCCAGACTCCAGCTTGCCGATGGAGATGCGGGGCCTCCACAGCACCAGGATCCAAAAGGAGCCTCTGAGTCTGGCCCACCTGCCTGAGAACGCGAGGGCCCCGGGAGGCAAGCAGCCCAGCCACAGTGACTCCCAACTTGTGGCCTACAGCACACCCACCACTGAGATTCCAATGGCCTCCATGTCCCGCCAGCATATCGATCAGGAGGCCACTGCCATGCCGGCCAGCAACAAGGTCCAAACCTCGCATAACGACCTCGCCAGCACATCTGAGAGCTGCTTCCCTGAGCAGCCGGCCAGCCACAATGCCGTCCGCAGGCAGTCCCAGGAGAATAACTTGGACAAAGGTAATCTCATAGTAAGAAGGAGGTGCATGAACAGTCAACACAATTACCACCAGGAAGCCGTGGCGTCTATGCTCAGGGCCCAAGTGTCGGAGAAGGTCATATCCTCAGAACAGGCCCTTGTGAGGCATGTCCCCAAAGTGGAGAAGGCTCTGCACCGTCGGTATGACATTGTGCTGAGCTCTAGTGACAGTAGCCTAGACACGGAGGACGATATCAGTGTCCCCAGCACACCAAAGCCCAAACTCAGGCGATACTTTGACAGCATGTCAAGTGATAGTAGCTCTGACTCAATGGCCCACAGAATTCGCTCCCCTGGGAAGCAGCTGGCACAGCTGGAGGACAACCTGGAGGCAGGGTCCTCCGCCCAGCATTGGTTCACCAAGAAGCTGCCATCCATAGTGCGCTTCACCAAGTCTCTGGTCCTGCCCTCCAGCAGGTCCAAGAGGAAGCAGGCTGGCCACCGGGGCTGCGACACAGCCTGGAATGAGTGGGTCTACAGACTGGACAACGAGAGCCCAGACCCACAGAGCCAGCGGCAGATCCCCAGGAAGCCCGTCCGTGACCAGCTCAGCAACATCCTCATTTCCCAGGACAAGATGCCCGAGAACATCATCCTGGTCAACACCTGCAACTGGCAGGGCCAGTTACTTTCGGACATCCTGCAGGGGCACACGCTGCCCGTGGTGTGCACTTGCTCCACAGATGACGTCCAGGAGGCCTTCAGCATCATCGTCTCCCACATGCAGAGATACTGCAACTGCAATTCCCAGGCCCTGACGCCTGTGAAGATGGCGGTGGCAGGGGCACAGCCCTACTTCAGCGCTGTGCTGCGGGTCTTCGTGAGGCAGCTGTCCCAGCAGCCACCCCAATGGCTAGACTACATGCGCTTCCTGGTCATCCCGCTAGGTCCCCACCCCTTGGCCAGCTACCTGGGCTCCATGGATTGCCGCTACAACCACTTGTTCCAGGACCTGTACTGGCGCGACATGTTCAACAACCTGGAGTCTGAGAACACCTTGCAGGACACACAGGACGTTGTGTCCAGAATCTCTGAGTACGTTGCGGGGGCCAACTGTGTCTACCTGCTGCCCATTGCTGAGGCCATTCTCATGTCTAAGCAGCAGCGCCCCAATGAAAAGTCCACACAGCTCATCCCCTTTGTGGGGGCAGTGAAGGTTGGAAGAGTGGAACCATCTGCAGCCATGTCAGGAGGCTCAGATGATGTAGTCCTCTCATGGTGCGGTGAGCTTCTGTCCCCTACCGGGAAGGCCTCACCCAACACACTCTCCCCCACATCAATGAGTGGGGGCCTGTCCTCCACCAGCCAGAGTGTCCATGCACAGATGATGGAGCTGCAGGTGGATTACTGGACAGCAGTCCAGCCAATAGATACGAAGAGAGTCGCAGAGAAGAAACAGCTGCCTACCTCCAAAAACACACTCAAGTGCTTCTTCCAGTCTGTCCAGGTCAGCAGGCTGCCCCGCAGTGGTGAGGTCACAGCAACACCTGCCATGTCAATGACTGTGGTCACCAAGGAGAGAAAAAAGAAGGCGCCCAAGAAAACCACGGACAAGGATGTGGAGTCCCAAAGCCAGTGCATCCAGGGCATTGGTCGCCTGGTTTGCAGGGCCAAGCACCAGCAGAGCATGCTGCCGGTCGTCATCGATGGCGTGGAGTGGAATGACGTGGCGTTTTTGCAGTTGTCAGCCCAGTGGTCCTCCCACGTCAAGCACTTCCCCATCTGCATCTTCGGACACAACAATCCCACCTTCTAGCCCTGCCCCTCCCCCTGCCCTTCACTCTGCCTTGGCCAAGACCAGAAGGACCCAGCTGCTTTTCTGTGAACAGTTCAGTTTACTTCAGACACAGACCCTGGGAACCCAAAGAGAATGTGCTCACAGCCTGGAACCTAAGGGGGTTGCCCCTCACTGGGAGCTCCTCAATGCTCTGTTCAGTAACCAGAACGCTGTGGCGGGTGGGACTCAGGAGGGCAGTGTTGAGCTGGAGCATCATGGAAGATGTGTTTTGGCCTCAGGATGCCCAACATTCTCAGTGAGAAGGGTTCTGGCCTTGAAGACCTGCCCTTCCAGGAAGCCAGGACTCTGCTTCCCTGGGAGACAGCTCCAACCTGTGCCCAGACTCAGAGCTCGGCAGCCAGAGGTCAAGGGCTAGCCTCTGATGGCAGCCTTCTGAGCAGAACTTGGAGTCCAGTCAGCCCAGGCCTGGGAAACAGCTGCCGGACAGCCAACTGGTCTAGCACCACCTACTCAGGGTTACCAGTGAACTTCAGCCTCACAGGCAGAAAGAAAAAAGACCTGTATGGTGCACATCGCCCTAGCACACTGGCTAGACAAAGTGGTCGATTACCTGAGGAGGGAACCCACCTTCGTTCCTGTTACTACAGAACACTTGTTACCACCCAGCAGCAGTGGAACCAATTATTTACCAGGTGAGCCCCTCCCCCTCCAGAGCACATGCTCATGGGGCCACCTGTTGGCTGTTTGCCTTCAGGTCACTGCAACTCTCTGAGTGTTTGTTCCTCTGAAACCTCAGAGAAGCAGGGAGCAGGCTCATAGGGCTATTGTAGGGACTCGCTGGGGTCCTCCCTGGTAAGTGTTCTCTGGGAGCCTAGACCGGGGAGAGGTCTGCTGGAGGGGCTGTGATTGAACCTACTGGTCTCTCTTTGGGCCCTTGGGTTTAGCTCTTTTCTAATATTACAAAGAGATTGGAGATACTATTAGGGGTCTCTGTCCCAGGTGAATCCAGATTAGAGATGCCAGGGGTGAGCAGTGTGGCCCATGGTCACCCAGCAATCTGAGATGGGGCTGGTTTGGGCTCATTCAATCAGCACGTATATTAGAAGCCATGCCTGGTACAGAAATGTTTCTAGGCACTGACCATAACCCAGTGCTCAGAGCAGACACCAAGCCTGCACTCCAGAGCTTCCTTCTGGGAGGGAGCGATTCAGTCCCACTAGGCGGCACAGGCTCATAGTGTCCACAGAACACCTGATGTGACGTCCTCCTGGCCTCCTCTCCCTATGGCTGCATCTTCGCGTATTGTGAAGAGGATGGTAAACCTCTGTTCAGCAGAAAACGTGAGTCAGTTTTGGATCATATCCACGAGGGGAGTATGGAGACTGTGAATTCAAGGTGTTGGCAAAACCATGGATCCCACTCATGGTGGGATTTCTGCAAGAGGCAGAGTTCAGAGGGCTTCTGTAGAAAAAAGGACATGAGTCAGAGAGCTGTGCAAGTGGATATGGGTGGTGTGGGCGACTGGGAAGGTCAGTGGACAGACAGCCCCTCAGACAATTCATAGCCTTCCACTCCTAATTCTAGCCCACTCTGCACCCCTATCCCGGGACCTTGCTCCATAATCTGGCAGAACCTCCGCAGTAGCAGCTTGGGGTACCCCACTCTGTGGGAGTTGAGTTTCAGTGGGAGGCAAAGAACCACACAGGAGAGCTAGTGAATGAGGCAGCATGTAGGTACAGGAGCCAAAGTTTGAGGTGATAGGAAGGCCCTGCGGTTTGTTTGATTGCTCACTGGTCAGTATTCCTGAAGCACCTGCTCAGTGCCAATGAGTGACATGAACTGGGTGGACACCAGCCCTCTCAGTCCTAATGGGAGGGAACAGGGACACTGGGAGAGCATGTCAGGTTCCCCTGAAGAAGGGGACAGGTGGTTTCCTCATTGATCCAGAGCTGTCAGGTAGGAGGGCTTCATGCCAACCATTCCTGGGTGATCAGGCCCATCTCTGCCAGGACTGCCAGACTGAAGGTGGACAAGGAGTAGGTCTGGCTTCTGGATGGGCAGGAGCAGCAGGCAGGGACCCCAGGCTATCTGAGTGGTGCTGTGGGAGGGCCATGTGGAAGGGAAGGGCAGGCCTCACATTCTGCTACTCACCTATCTCTCTCCCCAGGGCCATCTCCTGCATCCTGAGCATCTGGCTGGACCAGCACCTTCAGAATTTCTCAGCCTGATGATGCTGTTGGCTTCCATAGAGCTCAACTTGCAGTCTCCTACCTGCCAAACCAGGCCCAGTGCCTCAGCGGGAGAACCTGAGCCCACTGAGGCCGAGACAGGAGGAGGAGGAGGCCTCCAGGGGTGGTGTGGGTGAGTGTGCCTTTGGAAGGCACACAAAAGGCAGTGAGGGTGGTAACAGGTCTTCTTCTTGCATCTACAGAACCAGCTCCAGAAGAACATCAGGAAAACCCTCAAGGGCAACCCCACCCTAGTGGCCTCTCCAGAGCCAGAGCCGGATCCAGGCCCAGCTTTCACTGAACTTCAAGAGGCAGAAGAACCACCTGCAGCATTTGAGCAACTCACCCCAGCATCTGTGCGGCCTGTGGTGCTAGATCCCGGGCCAGAGCGCATGTCAGCAGCGATAGCAGAGAGGGCACCCTTCTAACCCCATTTAGACACAGTGTTAAATGTTTAATATTCTTGTTAGATATGTTTATAATTTTATTATATTTTTATGATATTTAATAGCATACAGTGTACCGTAGAGAAAATATACTGAAATACTCCTAAACAGAAACTTAATTTAGATTCTATAAAATTTAACCCTAAAAACCCTCAAAGCTTTGAGCAAGTCTGTTTTTCTGGACCCTGACCCACCCAGGGAGAACTGCCCTCACCTTCTCCACCTGCCCTTCCTGGAGCCAGGACTCTGCTTCCCAGGGAGCTGGCTCCACCCTGTGCTGTGCCCAGACTCAGAGCTGACCTCCCAGTGGGGGCATCCTAAGCCCAACATGGAGGCCTGTCAGCTCACCCCTGGGCCTCCATGTTGTCCCCAACACCACTCACTCAGGCTTCCAAATAAGCTTGATCTTCACAGGGCAAAAAAAAAAAAAAAAAAAAATTAAATTAAATTAAAAATAAAAATGGACATGTAAGGTGCAGACCTCCCAGGAACAGTTAATGGAAAAACTGGTCAAATACTTGGTGCCCAGCTTCCTGGGCAGCGTCCCCACCTTGGTCCGCACCCACCCTTCTGTGTTAATATGGAACTTTTGGGACTCACCAACGTGTGTGGGACCAACCATGGACCAGGTGAGCCCTGCCCCTCCACAGCGCAGTGGTGTCTCAGCCACCTGCTTGCTGTGAGTCTCCAGATCACTGCATGTCCCTGAGAGTTTGTTTCTCTGAACATGGGGAGAGCCTAGGCCCAGCTTCATAGGGTTATAGTAGGGACTTGGGGCGGCGGGTGGGGGTTCCTCCCAGGAAAATGCCCGCTGGGAGCCTGGACTCTGGAGAGCTGTGCTGGAGGAGCTGTGCTTGTTCCAATTGGCCATTTTCTCTTCTTTTAAAGAAACTTGTGCCTTATTTGTGATTCTCCTCAGGACTTAGGCTAAGCTATTTTCTCTTTTGATAAAGACGTTGTAGATTCCATTAGGGGTCTCTGTCCTGGGTGAAGCCAGATCAGAAATCCCAGGGGTGAGCAGGGGGACCCCAGGCTCACCCAGCCTTCTGAGATGGGGGTGGTTGGGGCTCATTCATTCAGCAAAGGCCCTGACCCCAGGGCTGCACTCCAGCGCTTCCTTCTAGGCAGGAGTGATTTCAGTCACACTGGGCTGCGCAGGCAGGTAGCATCCACAGTACACCCCATATGACTTCTTCCTCAAAGTATCGCTGATCTACACGCACTGTGAAGCAGAAAGTGGATCTCTAGACCAGCAGAAAAAGTGAATGGGCTTTGGATCAGAGCCTTAAGGGGAGTATGGGGACTGTGAGTTGGAGAAGCTGGCAACACCCTGGATCTCATGCCTTGTGAGATTTCTGCCAGAGGGCAGAGGTCTGAGGGCTTCTGCTAGAAAAAAGGGAGGGAGTCAGAGAGCTGTGCATGTGGATTGGGTGGTGTGGGTGAGTGGGGGGTCAAGCTGGCCCACACAGAAAAGAGCTCCCAGAGGCTGAGCTTAGGCAGGAGCACAGAGCCACTCAGGTCATTGCCCAGGGCCTGCAGTCTGGAGGGCTTCCTGGGGTGGGGCCTTGAACTGGGACTTCAGTGATGGAGATGGGAGGTTTCTTTCTTATAAGGCACACAAAAGGCAGTCATGGTGGTAACATGTTCTCTTCCTGGATCTACAGAAGGAGCTCCAGAGCAAGATGAAGAAACACCTAAAGTGGCAACCCCTACTCTGGAGCCCTCTCCAGAGCCAGAGCAGGCTCCAGGCACAGCCGTCACTGAACTTCCAGATGTGGACCCACCTGCAGCTTGTGAGCAACGCACCTCAGCTCCTTTGGAACCTGTGGTCTTAGATCCTGGGCCACAGCGTGTGTCAGCTGCCACAACAGAGAGGGCTCCCTCCCCTCATTTATATGAAGTTTTAAAATATTTGTGTTCATCATATATATGTTTATAACTTTATGTATTTTTTCATACTATTCAGTCACATTCAGTCTAATTAAAGAAAATGTAATGAAATACTCAAATATAAATTTAATTTAGATTCCATAAAATTTAACTCTACAATCCTTCAGAGACTTGAGCAAATCTTTTTCTTCTGGGCCTGCGTCGTGTTACTATGAGTCATTGGTTGGGAAGAATGAGTCTTTCAGGAGCCATCTGCTCTAAGGATGTGATGTACTTGAGGCCCAGGACAATGGGACTTTGGGGGAAATTGACCCACCAGCATTGGGGCAGGGACCCTTGATGTCAGGGCTGCAAACCCACATTGTGTTTGACTTCATCTCCCACCAGCACATGGACAAAGCCTGGCCTTATGCGCCCCCTGGCGTCCACGTTGCAGAATGCTGTAGGGTTTAACCAGCAGAGAGCAGTTCCTGAACCCTTACTGACACCTGCACCTGGACAGAAAGGTCACCCTGCTCCACGCGCACTGAACAGCTTTCTGAGCATCTCCTCTGTCGGCCCACAGCACTGAAGCGGGGACAGGGAATGTTCCAGGGCCCGGGGTCCACACTCATCTCCTCCAAAGGCACCGCTTCGAAATTTCCTCTGGGGTCAGAGTCTCTGTCTGTCTGCCTTCAGACCCTAGGCTCTGGTTCAGCTGGGCTTTTTCCTGAGGCTCTTCTGTCTCTCCAGAGCCCAGCAGCCATTCTTTCTCACACCCCAAGGCTGAACAAGGTTGTGGAGACAGCCTGGCTTCTCCTTTTACATCAATCCTCCTCAGTGCTCTGAACCACCCTGGTGAGGATGGACTAGCAGCCTTGTACAGCACCCCGCCATGGCACAAGCTACACTGACTCAGGACAAATGGGCGCTCACTGGGGACCACACCCAGGGTCCTTGCTCTCAAGGAGATCTGCCCTGTTGGTTGACACAGAGAGAAAGGAAATCTGAATGGAGTATGATGAGACTTCCCACTGACCCCTGAGGACCATAAGCACTGAGAACATGAGCCCATCGTGGGGACATTGCACAGGCTCTCTTTAGGATGTGATTTCTAAACCAGAAAGATGAATAAGTACTTGTCTACCCTCTTCATCCTGATTTTACAATGGCAACCGATGAAGGCTTGTGAAATTAAAGGAGGTCTGGAAATCAGGGGCAGGTCTACCTTAGAGGTCCATGGTGATGACAGTGCACTTGCATGCACTCTCAGTGGGCCTGGAGGGGCAGCCGCCTGCCTTGCCTGTAGTGTCTCTGCAGTACACCAATTCCAGCATGTCATAATTATAAGAGGTTCATCAAAAGGTTGATGAAACTTGGGGTCTCAACAGGGTTGAGTCACACATGTTGGGAATGGCTAAAGGCATTTCCCCAAACCTGAATAGGAAACTGATTGTGGTTGCCAGACAGCTAAAAGGCATCTTAATCTACAGGTTATTGCCTCCTACTGGCCAAACAACCTGAACAGCCTTAGGCTATTCCCCAAACTGACAATGCCTCTGTACCCTTTGAAACCTTACCTTTTGAAGTGTATTATCTCCACCTTGCCTTAGGACAAATTGTGTTAATAAAAGCAAGGGGCCTAGACAAGGAGGTACTCTTCAGTTCCTTTAGCTGAAGGTCCTCTGACCCCAATGCCTTTCAAAATTATAACTGGTCTCCGGACTCTTTATCAGTCTCTGGATTTCTATGTCATCTGCGCACAGCCTTTTCCAGATTCTTGAACCCTTCTTGATGCTGGGACATGAACCCTGGCACGTCTCCTTACCTTGGAAGCTCAGAACTGTGGTCTTGACAGGTGCTGTTTCTTCTTTCGAATTACACTTTTCATTTGGCTCTACTTTGCAGCATCCTTTCCTAAATTTCACAGCCATCATCCAAACTGGAGGCAGAGGGTGTGAAAAATGAGGGACTGGGGGCTGGAGGCAATTGGGAGGAAAAAAGAAGGGAGATAGAAGGGCAGGGCCAGGGCCTGGTGTGGGACCACTGTGCTAGTGATCTATTGCTGACAGTTATCCCACATTAGAGACTTAACCAACACACACTTATTAGCTCACACAGCTGTGACAAGGAATCCTGCATGGCTCAGCTGGGACTACTGTGGTCTCACCTGTGGCAAGATCTCTGTCACTGAGGGTCTGAGCTCACTTGGGGGAAGGGGGGGGGGGTCTTTGGGATTCAGTTTGGATGGAAGGCCTGACTTCCTCTCTCTCTGTTGGTCTCATTCAGTGCTGGGTCACATGGGTTTCTCCAGATAGCAACTAATAGCACAGAGGCTTATTCCTCAGTGCAGAGAGAGAGAGAGAGAGAGAGAGAGAGAGAGAGAGAGAGCAGATCAGAGTAAGCAAGTGGATAAGCATCAATTTTTATTTATTTTTATTGCTTAAAATATTACAAAGGGTATTACATATGTGTCCATTTTTCCCCCCCGCCCTAGACAGTCCCCTAGCCTCCCCTATCCCCCAGTGTCTTATGTCCATTGGTTATGCTTATATGCATGCATACAAGTCCTTTGGTTGATCTCTTGCCCCCCTACCTCCTGCCCCCCAACCCTCCCCGGCCTTCCCGCTGCAGTTTGACAATCTGTTTGAGGCAGCTCTGCCTCTGTATCTATTATTGTTCAAAAGTTTATAATGGTCTCTATTATCCATGAATGAGTGAGATCATGTGGTATTTTTCCTTCATTGATTGGCTTATTTCACTTAGCATAATGCTCTCCAGTTCCATCCATGCCATTGCAAATGGTAAGAGTTCCTTCCTTTTTAGAGCAGCATAGTATTCCATCGTGTAGATGTACCACAGTTTTCTAATCCTTTCATCGACTGATGGGCACTTAGGCTGTTTCTAGATCTTAGCTATGGTGTATTGTGCTGCTATGAACATAGGGGTACATATATCCTTTCTGATTGGTGTTTCTGGTTTCTTTGGATATATTCCTTGAAGTGGGATCACAGGGTCAACTGGGAGTTCCATTTTCAGTTTTTTGAGGAAACTCCATACTGTCTTCCATAGTGGCTGCACCTGTCTGCATTCCCACCAGCAGTGCACAAGTGTTCCTTTTTCTCCACATCCTCTCCAGCACTTGTCGTTTGTTGATTTGTTGATGATAGCCAGTCTGACAGGTGTGAGATGGTACCTCGTTGTTGTTTTGATTTGCATCTCTCGGATGATTAGTGACTTTGAGCATGTTTTCATATATCTGTTGGCTTTCTGAATGTCCTCTTTTGAAAGGTGTCTATTTAGGTCCTTTGCCCATTTTTTGATTGGATTGTTTATCTTCTTTTTTAATATATTTTTTATTGATTAAGATATTACATATGTGTCCTTGTCCCCACATTACCCTCTACCCCACCCCCGCTCATGCCCTCACCCCCCCCCCCCACCGTTGTCCGTGTCCATTGGTTAGGCCTATATGCTTGCATATAAGTCCTTTGGTTGATCTTTCCCCCTTACCCCTCCCCTCCCCTACCTTCCCTCCAAGGCCCGACAGTCCAATCAATGCCTCTCCGTCTCAGGATCAGCCCTTGTTCATCAGTTTATGTTGTTCATTATATTCCACAAATGAGTGAGATCCTGTGGTATTTATCCGCTCTCTAGTTCCATCCATGCTGTGGCAAATGGTAAGAGTTCCTTTTTCTTCTTCCTCTTCTTAAAGAATACCTTTCAGCATTTCATATAATGCTGGTTTGGTGGTGATGAACTCCTTTAGCTTTTTCTTATCTGTGAAGCTCTTTATCTGACCTTCTATTCTGAATGATAGCTTTTCTGGATAAAGTAATCTTGGTTGCAGGTTCTTGCTATTCATCACTTTGAATATTTCTTGCCACTCTCTTCTGGCCTGCATGGTTTCTGTTGAGAAATCAGCTGACAGTCATATGGGTACTCCCTTGTAGGTAACTGACTGTCTTTCTCTTGCTGCTTTTAAGATTCCCTCTTTATCTTTTGCTCTTGGCATTTTAATTATGATGTGTCTTGGTGTGGTCCTCTTTGGATTCCTTTTGTTTGGGGTTCTCTGCGCTTCCTGGACTTGTAAGTCTATATCTTTCACCAGGTAGGGGAAGTTTTCTGTCATTATCTCTTCAAAAAGGTTTTCAATATCTTGCCCTCTCTCTCCTTCTGGTACCCCTATAATTCTGATGTTGGTACGCTTGAAGTTGTCCTAGAGGCTCCTTACACTATCTTCATATTTTTGGAATCTCTTTTCTTTTTTCTTTTTCGGTTGGGTATTTTTTGTTTCTTTGTATTTCAAATCTTTGACTTGATTCTTGGGATCCTCTTGTCTGCTGTTGGATCTCTGTAAATTATTCTTTATTTCAGTCAGTGTATGCTTAATTTCTAGTTGGTCCTTTTTCATGTCCTCCACGGTCTCACTATACTTATTGAGGGATTCATTAAATTTATAGGCGGGTTCCATAAAATTCTTGAAAAACCTTATAAACGTGGCCTTGAACTCTATATCCAGTCATTTGCTTTCCTCCATTTCTGCCATTTGTGACCTGTTTCTTTGTCTCCACATTTTGGCTGCTTCCCTGTTTTGATAGAGTGGCCCTGCGTGCCAGGTGTCCCGTAGGGCCCAGTGGCTCAGCCTCCCCAGTTACCTGAGGTGGACGCTCTTGGTGCCTTGGTTGTTGTAGGATCACTGGGAGGAATTGACCTCCAGGCCAATTGGCTGTGAGAATCAGCTCTGTCTGAAGTGGGAGAACTTCTGTGCTGAAGACACCCTTATGGGGCAAGACTTGCTTCAGTGGGGCTTTGGTGCTCACTGAGTCTGCTCCCTGAGTGTGTCCCTTATGGATTTGAGGAGTTGCAATCTGGTTGGTCTCCCTCTCACCACTGGGTGCAGTGGCTCCTGGATATAAGGAGGTGCTAATTCAGCCTCTGCCTGAGGCCACACAGCAGGAGCCATGAAGAGGCTCAGCTATGAAGCAATGCAAGCCGCTGCGGGGCCTTGGGCCTTCTCTTGGAAGTTCCGGGTCTGCCTGGCTCGACTGCAGTTAGGTACATTCACATGCAAAAGCCTCTGCCACAGCCTGGGTGGGGCTCGGTCTCAGGGAATCAAAGGGCAGAGCAAGCAGCTATGGCTGATTCTCCGCCCAGCCCTAAGGAGTCCCGCATCTCAGTGACCCGATAATTCCTGCCAGCACCTCTGAGGGAAAGCCTCCTTCAAGTTCGCCCGCTTCCTGACCGTCCAGCTTCTCCCCGTATGAGTACTGGGTCCCCAGAGACTTCCCGGAACCGGAGTTCAGAGCAGTCGAGAGCTTGTGATTCAAAAAGACAGCCGCGTCCTCAGGTGCCACCCGCTTTCCGCACACGCGCGAGCCGCAGTACCTCTGCACTTCACCTCCGCAGCTCCTCTGGCTCTCAGTGTGCTTTTCCTTCCTTCTAGTTGTAGAATTTACACTCAGCCAGCCTTCCTGTTGTTCTGGATGATGTCCGCTCTGTCCTTTGCGGTATTTTTCAATTGTTGTGGGAGGCAGCAATTTCCCGGTGTTTATCTATGCCGCCATCTTAGTTTCTGGATTGTTTATCTTCATTTCGTTAACTTGTATGAGTTCCCTATAAATTTTGGAGATTAGGCCCTTATCAGATATGACATTGGCAAATATGTTTTCCCACACAGTGGGTTTTCTCGTTGTTTTGTTGATGGTTTCTTTTGCTGTGCAGAAGTTTTTTATTTTGATGTAGTCCCATTTGTTCATGTTCTCTTTAGTTTCAAGTGCCCTAGGAGCTGTATCAGTGAAGAAATTGCTTCGGCATATGTCTGAGATTTTGTTGCCTTTGGATTCTTTTAGAATTGTTATGGTTTCCTGTCGTACACTTAAGTCCTTTATCCATTTTGAGTTTATTTTTGTGTATGGTGTAAGTTGGTGGTCTAGTTTCATTTTCTTGCATATATCTGTCCAATTTTCCCAACACCATTTATTGAAGAGACAATTTTGGCTCCATTGTATGTTCTTGCCTCTTTTGTCAAATATTAATTGAGCATATTGGTTTGGGGCGATTTCTGGGCTCTCTATTCTATTCCATTGATCTATATGCCTATTCTTGTGCAAGTACCAGGCAGTTTTGAGAACAGTGGCTTTGTAATACATCTTGATATCTGGTATTGAGATCCCACCTACTTTGTTCTTTCTCAGGATTGCTGCAGCTATTCGGGGTCTTTTTTTTATTCCAGATGAAATTTTGGAGAGTTCGTTCTAGATCTTTGAAGTATGCCCTTGGTATTTTAATGGGAAGTGCGTTGAATTTATAGATTGCTTTGGGTAGTATGGACATTTTAATGATGTTGATTCTACCAATCCATGAATGCGGTATGTTCTTCCATCTGTTTATGTCTTCCTCTATATCTTTTTTCAACGTCCTGTAGTTTTCTGAGTAGAGGTCTTTTACCTCTTTAATTAAGTTTATTCCTAGGTAGCTTAATTTTTTTGGTGCAATGGTAAACGGGATTGTTTTTATAATCTCTCTTTCTGAAAGTTCACTATTGGTGTATAGAAATGCCTCAGATTTCTTGGGGTTAATTTTGTATCCTGCTACATTGCCAAATTCATGTATTAAGTCTAGTAGCTTTTTGATGGAGTCTCTAGGGTTTTGAATGTATAATATCTTGTCGTCTGCAAATAAGGACAGTTTTACTTCCTCTTTTCCAATTTGGATGCCTTTTATTTCTTCTTCTTGCCTAATTGCAATGGCTAACACTTCCAGTATTATGTTGAACAGGAATGGAGAGAGGGGGCATCCCTGCCTTGTTCCTGTTCTTAGGGGAAATGGTGTTAGTTTTTGTCTGTTGAGTATGATGTTGGCTGTGGGCCTGTCATATATGACTTTTATTATGTTGAGGTATGATCCTTCTACTCCTGCCTTACTGAGAGTTTTTATCAAAAATGGGTGTTGAATTTTGTCAAATGCTTTTTCTGCATCAATTGATATGACCATGTGTTTTTTTTCTTTCAATTTTTTTATGTGATGTATCATGTTTATTGATTTGCGGATATTGTACCATCCTTGCATCCCTGGGATAAATCCTACTTGGTCATGGTGTATGATCTTTTTGATGTACTGCTGGATCCGAATTGCTAAGATTTTGTTGAGGATTTTGGCATCTATGATCATGAGGGATATTGGCCTGTAATTCTCTTTCATTGTGTTGTCTTTACATGGTTTTGGTATTAGGGTGATGCTGGCTTCATTGAATGAGCTTGGAAGTGTTCCTTCCTCTTGAATTTTTTGTAGTAGTCTGAGGAGGATAGGTTTTAGTTCTTCCTTGAATGTTTGGTAAAACTCCCCTGTGGAGCCATCTGGTCCTGGGCTTTTGTTTGATGGAAGCTTTGCGATGACTGCTTCAATTTCTTCCATACTTATTGGCCTGTTGAGATTATTAGATTCTTCCTGATTGAGTTTTGGAATGTTGCATTTTTCTAGGTATTTGTCCATTTCCTCCAGGTCGTCTAGTTTGTTGGAGTAGAGCTGTCCATAGTATTTTTTAACAATCATTTGTATTTCTGTGGGGTCTTTTGTTATTTCACCTCAATCATTTCTGATTTTGTTTATTTGGGTCCTCTCTCTTTGCTTCTTGGTGAGTCTGGCTAGAGGTTTGTCAATCTTGTTTATTCTTTCAAAGAACCAGCTCTTGGTTTCATTGATTTTCTGTATTGCTGTTTTGGTCTCTATGTCATTGTCATTTATTTCTGCTCTAATCTTTATTATCTCCTTCCTTCTACTCACTCTGGGGTTTTCTTGTTGCTCTCTTTCTAATTCTTTGAGTTGTAGAGTTAGATAATTTACTACCATTTTTTCTTATTTTTTGAGATAGACCTGTAGAGCTATAAACTTCCCTCTCAGGACTGCTTTCATTGTGTCCCATAGGTTTTGGATTGTTGTGTTTTCATTATCATTAGTTTCCAGGATGTTTTTAATTTATTCTTTGATCTCATTGGTAACCCAATCAATATTTAATAACATGCTATTCAGCTTCCAGGTGTTTGAGTATTTTGAGTTGTTTTTATTGTAGTTTAATTCTAATATTATGCCATCCTGTCTGCGAAGATGCTTTTTACGATTTCAATCTTCTTGAATTGGGGGATACTTTGCTTGTGACCCAATATATGGTCTCTTTTTGAATATGTCATATGAGCACTTGAGTAGAATGTAAATTCCGTGGCTTTGGGTTGAAGTGTTCTGAAGATGTCTATTAAGTCCATGTGATCTAGTGAGTCATTTCGGATTGCTGTTTCTTTGCTGATTGTTTGTCTAGAGGACTTATCCAGTGCTGTCAGTGGTGTATTAAAGTCCCATACTATGATTGTATTGTTGTCGATCTCTCCTTTGATATCTTCCAGGAGTTTTTTTTTTATGAATTTGGGTGCTCCTGCATTGGGTGCATATATGTTTACCAGGGTTATATCTTCTTGTTGTATTGATCCCTTTAGTATTATGAAGTGGCCTTCCTTATC
The DNA here is from genome assembly GCF_963259705.1 of Myotis daubentonii. Lineage (NCBI taxonomy): Eukaryota > Metazoa > Chordata > Mammalia > Chiroptera > Vespertilionidae > Myotis > Myotis daubentonii. The sequence continues at coordinate 6,683,905 of NC_081855.1, forward strand.
TCTTGTTATGGCCTTCACTTTGAGGTCTATTTTGTCCAATATAAGTATTGCTACCCCAGCTTTCTTTTCCTTTCCATTTGCCTGAAAGATATTTTTCCATCCCTTCACTTTCAGTCTGTGTGAGTCCCTTCTAATGAGGTGGGTCTCTTGTAGACAGGAAATGTATGGGTCATGTTTTTTTATCCATTCAGCCACTTGATGTCTTTTGGTTGGAGCATTTAGTCCATTTACGTTTAAAGTTATTATTAAAAGGTACTTGTTTGTAGCCATTTCTTTTTTTGTGTGGCTGTTTTCTTTCTCAGCCTTGTATTTCTTCTTTTTACACCAGTCCCTTTAGCATTCCTTGCACTGCTGGCTTGGTGGTGATAAACTCCCTTAGCCTTTTATTGTCTGTGAAGCTTCTTATTTTCCCTTCACGTTTGAATGATAGCCTTGCTGGATAGGGTATTCAGTCCTTTTCTTTGCATCACTTTGTAAATTTCTGTCCATTCTTTTCTGGCCTGATGTGCTTCTGTTGAGAAATCATTTGATAATCTAATGGGAGATCCCTTGGATGAAACTTTCCGTCTCTCTCTTGCAGCCTGTAAGATTCTCTCTTTGTCCTGAACATTTGCCATGGTAATTATGATGTGTCTTGGTGTGGGTCTTTTCGGGTTCACCTTATTTGGGACTCTCTGGGCTTGTGTGACTTTTTTCTTCCCCACCTCAGGGAAGTATTTTGATATTATTTCTTCGAATAGGTTTTCTAATCCTTGTTCCTCTTTCTGTTGTTCTGGCACCCCTATTATTCATATGTGGTTTCGTTTCATGTTGTCCCAAAGCTCCCTTAGGCTCTCCTATTGTCTTTTAATTTTTTTCTTCAATTGCAGTACATTTTGAGTGCGTTTTGCTTCCTTGTCTTCTAATTCACTAATTCGGACCTCCGCTTCTCCTAGTCTACTGTTGATACTTTCAATGGTGTTTTTTATTGCAGCTATATCACTCTTCATTTCTTCTTGGGTCTTACTTAAGTTGTTGATTTTTTCATCTGTTTCTTCTAGCTTCTTCCATATGTTATTGATTTTTTCATCTGTTTCTTCTTGCTTCTTGCATAGGTAGTTGACTTTTTCATCTGTTTCTTCTAGCTTCTTTCAGAGGTTGTTGATTTTTTCCTCCATCCGGTATATGCACTCTAGGACCCTTATTCTGAATTCTTTTTCTGTCATGTTGCATGCCTCTGTATTACTTAGCTGCTTTTCTGGAGAGTCCTCCTTCTCTTTCCTTTGGCGGTTTCTTTGTCTACCCATGATTGATCTCACTGACATATCTAGACGTTGAGTCATTCAGTGGCTGCTCCCTGGGTGGCAGTGGTTCCTTGGGCTGTGGTTGCTCCTCGGGCGGTTGTGGTAGCAGCTGCGCCTCAGTTGGCAGCAGCTTCTCTGGTGGGTGCTGTTTACAGCTGTGGTGGCTCTTCTGGCTGGTGGGGGTAGGCTTCACATACAGCTGCTGTTCCTCAGACAGAGGGTGTGGTGCTCATGAGGCTGCTGTTGCTTGGGTCTGCTGCGTTGATTTAAAGGCACAAAATACAACACAACAAGGCACCACGTACCAGGCACTAAACACAAATATATTCACGATATTAATAACCCCAAATAAAGGTGACCACCCGAATTAAGAGAATTAGGGGACAAGGAAGAAAGGAGAGAAAAAGATAAAAGAGAAAAAAGAAAAGAAAAGTAGGGAAGAAAGAAAAAAAAGTAGTGAAAAATGAAATTGATAAAAACGAGGGGGAAAGAAAAGAGGAAAAAAAAAGAGAGGGAAAAAAAGAGCGAAAAGAGAGAATGAAGTAGATGAGGGGAAGAGGCTATGTATATGAGGAGAAAACTCCTATATAACCTCCACAAATCACAACTAACTCCAGCAACAGCTCCCTGGAGATGAATGCAACCTTGAAACAACCAATAATATCCATAAATGCAAGGGAAAACAGAAGCATAAAAATAACCAGGGGGTAGGGGGTGGAGCAAGGGTAAAAACCAGCAGAAAAAAAGAAAAAGAAAAACAGCCTCACAACCAGTCCTAAACACACACACACACACACACGCACACACACACACAAAAAAAACAACCACAAAAAAAACCAATATACTCAACAATCAAGCAAACAGCAACAAAACAATAGAAAGATAAAAGAAGAAAAAAAATTGGATCGTGAAGAAAGATAAGGGATATGCGTATAAGGTTTTAGAGCAGTGGAATGGAAATAGGATATATAAGTAGGGTGAAATTTTGACAGGAGATAAACAGAAGGAATAGGGAAAATCTAAAGCAGGAATAGGATAAGAGAAACAGGACAACAAAAGGAGAAAAGTGAGGGAAAGGGTTTTAGCATAGAGGAAAAATTGAGGTTGGGAAAATTGATGCTAAAACAATGATGAAACAGAATAGAGAACACTAATCCCAAAATAAAATAAAGAGAAAATAAAATGGCACTTTAAAAAAATGGTAAAATGGTAGCAGTAATAATACTGGTTAAAAAATAAAAATGTAGTAATTTAAAGGGTAAAATCAGGTGATGGAAAAAAAAGAGAAAAAATTAGTTTCTTAGTTAAAAGGTGAAAAAAGAAAAAATAAAAAAGAAGAAAAAAATTGCAGTAGTGAAGGTCCTTTTGTTCTCCTACTCGTCAGTCTGGCTTGCCTTAGTCCTGTCAGGAATTCAGGAGAGTGTTGAATTTCCCTGCGATACACTGTTCCTCCCTGTTGTAAACCACAGTCTGGATTTTAAAGCAGGCCATATTTGACTCCCAGACTGCCTTAATTTGTATTTAGCTAAGAGTCAGTTTGTGGCTCAGCCTCTGGGTGGCAGTGTTTTGGGGTTGGCCTCTGAGGCTATAAGGCCTCTCTGTCCAGTAGCTTGGGTTTATCGTCTCTATTGCACTTAAAACTGGTGTGGGGAAGTCGACTGCCCAGAGCTGGTTCCTTAATAGTTATCCGCTCTGTGTTGTTGCTGGGATTGAAAATCTGGATGCTTTAATTTAGAATAGTTCCAGATTTACAGAAAAATTGTGAAGATAATAACCATGTACACCATACCCAATTTCCCTTATTACTAATATCTTACTTATGTTTGGGGCAAATGTAACATGAAGTGAATCATCAGTGAAACAGAGTGAAACCTCACTTCTTTAGTATCTCCAATATCCAGCAATGCTGTTCTAGACCAAGTAGATAAAGGAAAAACTGTACCATGGTGGCATAAAATTTCCCATCTTGAGCAGACAATCCTGTCAATAGTTTAACAATATTCAATACTCTACCATGTAAAAAGGAAATCAAATTCACTCTTATACACTGCCAGCACTAAAACAACACCCTGTTCCTCATGACTGCGACCACCACCATCCATCCCACCCCCCAAATCCAGACCTAAATTAAACCTCAGCTTCTTTTCTTCCTTGCTTAGTGGAGGTTGTTGTCTTGCTTACTGGAGGTTTTCCCCTTCCTGTAGTAGAATACAATTATCTGATTCTTTCTGTCTTTCTCCCTCTTGTCTACATTCAGCTTAAAGTCCAAAGTTACCGTTGGCACTATCTTGGTTATGTAGTTTGGAAACAAGTTAATCACAGAAAGACATTGGTTTTGGGGAAAAATTTGGAAAATGTTTAGGAAATGTGCTTGTAATTGGATGACAGTGGATTGAATGAGGAAGTGTCTGTGGCCAAAAAGCACAAGGCCAGAATCTTGGGAGAGGAATTACTGGGGAAGGGGTAGCTTTGAATAAGGTATTCTGACCTTATCCACTTCTTCGTCATGCAGTTGAGAAACTGACTTCTAATTCACTTTAGGACTTGCAGTTTCTTCATCGATCCTTGAGTTTGGAGTCTTATTCCTTATCTCCACTAGTCTACAATATATTCTTAGTAAGTTTGGCTATCTTGATGCAATGGACACTACTCAAAGGGTCCAAGCCTCTATATAAACTCTCTAGGTGAATGAGGAGCCACTCACTTCAGCTCTGGTTGCCCAAAATCAGTGGTTGCCATGGTGCGGCTTGACATCACAAAGCCTCAGCTTGACCATCCAGGAGGGAAGAGGGCAGCAGAGGATGCAAAAATCTCAGACGCTCGGGGTATAGAAAAGAGACCTTCCTCTTACCTCTTAAAATTTTTCCCAAACTGATCTCTCTCTCTCTCTCTCTCTCTCTCTCTCTCTCTCTCTCTCTCTCTCTTCCTGTAGTTTCACTATAGTCCAGCATATGGCAGGGAGGTGGTGTTTTCTCTAAGCCACTTTCCAAATGCCACCGTCATTTTAGTGGTCCATTTCACTATGTTCAGATATTACCATTTCCTATTATTTTGAGTGTGATTAACAGAAAAACTGTGAAGATAATGCCCATGTACACCATAACCAATTTCCCTTATTACTAATATCTTACTTGAGTATGGGGCAAATGTAACATGAAGTGAATCATCAGTGAAATAGATAGAATGAAACCTCACTTCTCCAGTATATCCAGTATCCAACAACGCTGTTCTAGACCAAGTTGTTGTAGGAAAAACTGTACCATTGTGGCATAAAAGTTCCCATCTTGAGCTGACAATCCTGTCAATAGTTTAACAATACTCAATAGTCTACCATGTAAAAAGGAAATCAAATTCACTATTATACACTGCTGGAACTAACACCACACGCTGTTCCTCATGACTGCCACCACCACCATCTATCCCCCCCCCCCAATCAAACCTAAATGAAACATCAGCTTCTTTACTGCCTTGACGGTATGAGAAAGTGTTGAGGATAAAATCCCCCTTCAGTATTCTCCTTGTCCTTATTCTCATTGTCTGGCTCAGTATGGAATGTCTTGTCTGGTGCCCCAATTAAAGAATTCTACATTACTCCCTGCTCACATTGCTGCCCCCTCCTTAGATGCCTCCCCATCATCTGAAAACACACAAAAATACAAACACATTTCATTTATTCCCTTGCTGGTATTTATTCAAGGACACCATTAATGTTTTCATCTTCTCATAATGCCCATTTCTGAAGTATTTTTTATAGAGGGATACACATTATTATGTGGGTTTCTCTGGGAGAGCTTGGATATCACCTGTGGTAGATGAATACTCCAGAACGTCTTCTTCTGCATTTGTTGGCTTGCTTACTGGAGGTTGTCCCCTTCCTTTAGTAGAAGACATTTATCTGATTCTTTCTGTCATTCTCCCTCTTGTCTTCCTTCATTCAGCTTAAAGTCCAAAATTACCATCGCCACTATGTTGGTTATGTTGTTTGGAAACAAGTTAAACACAGAAAGACATTGGTTTGGGGGAAGAAATTAGAAAATGATTAGGAAACTGGCTTGTAATTGAATGACAATGGATTGAATGAGGAATTGTCTGTGGCCAAAAAGCAGAAGGCCAGAAACTTGGGTGAGGAATTACTGGGGATGGGGCAGCATTTGGGTAAGGTATTCTGACCTTATCCACTTCTTTGTCATCCAGTTGAGAAACTGACTTCTAATTCACTTTAGGACTTGCAGTTCCTTCATCCATCCTTGTGTTTGGAGTCTTATTCCTTATCTCTACTAGTCTACAATATCGTCTAATTAAGTTTCGCTGTCTTGAGGCAACAGACACTACTTAAAGGGTCCTGGCCTCTATATATACTCTCTAGATCAATAAGGAGCCTCTCACTTTAATTCTGGTTGCCCAAAATCAGTGGATGCCATGGTGGGGCTTGACATCACAAAGCCTCAGCTTGACCATCCAGGAGGGGCGGGGGTGGGAGAGGATGCAGATGTCTCAGATGCTCTGGTTATAGAAAAGATACCTTCCTCTTACCTCCTAAAATTTTTCACACACTGACCTCTCTATCATTTCCTCTAGTTCCATTATAGTCCAGCATATTGCAGGGAGGTGGTGTTTCTTCTTAGCCGCTTGCCATACCCCTGGCATTTCAGTGGTCCATTCCACTGACTTCAGATATTACCGTTTCCTTGGATTGTGTGTTGTTTTAATGGATGTTTTATTTTAGAATAGTTCCATATTTACAGAAAAATTGTGAAGACAATACCCATGTACACCATAACCAATTTCCCTTATTACTAATATATTACTTGTATATGGGGAAAATGTAACATGAAGTAAATCATCAGTGAAATGGAGTGAAACCTCACTTCTCTAGTATCTCTAATAGTCAAAAACGCTGTTCTAGACCAAGTTGTTATAGGAAAAACTGTAACAGTTGTGGCATAAAAGTTCCCATCTTGAGCTTACAATCCTGTCAGTACTTTAACAATATTCAATAGTCTACCATGTAAAAAGGAAATCAAATTCATTATTATACACTGCCAGCACTAAAACAACACCCTGTTCCTCATGACTGTGACCACCACCATCCATCCCACCCCCCAAATCCAAAGCTAAATTAAACATCAGCTTCTTTTCTTCCTTGAAAGTATGAGAAATTGTTGAGGAAAAAATCCCTCTTCAGTCTTCTTGTCCTTATTCTAGGTGTCTGGCTCAGTATGGAAAGTCTTGTCTGGTGCCACAATTAAAGAATTCTACATAAGTCCCTTCTCACATGCCTGGCCATCCTTAGATGCCTCCCCATCATCTGGAAACATGCAAAAGTACAAACACATTTCCTTTATACACTTGCTGGTATTTATTCAAGAGACCATTAATGTTTTAATTTTCTCATAATGCCCTTTTCGAAGCCTCAGCTTGACCATTCAGGACGGGCGGGATTGGCAGAGGATGCAGTAATCTCAGACACTCTGGTTAAAGAAAAGAGACCTTCCTCTTAACTCCTAAATTTATTCCCAAACTGACATCTCTCTCTCTCTCATATCCTCTAGTTACATTATAGGCCAGCATATGGCAGGGAGGTGGTGTTTTCTCTAAGCCACATCCCATACTCCCCCGTCATTTCAGTGGGCTATTCCACTATTATCAAATATTACCATTTCCTAGGATTTTGAGTGTTGTTTTAATGGAGGTTTTATTTTAGAATAGTTCCAGATTTACAGAAAAATTGTGAAGATATTTTCCATGTAGACCATAACCAATTTCCCTTATTACTAATATCTTACTTGGGTATGGGGCAAATGTAACATGAAGTGAATCATCAGTGAAACAGTTAGACTCTAACCTCACTTCTCTAGTATCTCCAGTATCCAGCATTGCTGTTCTAGATCAAGTTGTTAAAGGAAAAACTGTACCAGCTGTGGCGTAAAACTTCACATCTTGAGCTGACAATCCTGTCAATAGTTTAACAATATTCAATAGTCTACCATGTGCAAAGGCAATCAAATTAATTATTATACACTGCCAGCACTAAAACAACACCTTGTTCCCCATGACTGTGACCACCACCATCCATCCCACCCCCCTAATCCAAACCTAAATTAAACATCAGCTTCTTTTCTTCCTTGAAAGTATGAGAAAGTGTTGTTGAGGAAAAAATCCCCTGGGCTGAGATAAGGGGGGGGTGGGGGTTTTGGTAGTTATGCTGCTGGCAACAAACCTAAGAGAATTTCAAGTTTACAAAAAAATAACTGTAAACTGTAATCACAATCTTTCTCTGCCCTGGTTTATTCTTTGAACCCCTCCAATGCTGAATCATACTGATACCTATTCTTAGTTTTATCACAAAAGGTCTAGATATATCTTAAGAGTAAAAGTACATTTAAAATATGTTCATAAATATTAATCTAAAATTGCTGAATGTTCTCTTTTGGTAATCGTTAAAGGATTAAGGTTTCTTTTTTTTTAAATTAAATCTTTATTATTCAGATTATTACATTTGTTCCTCTTTTTTCCCCCCCATAACTCCCCTCCTCCCAGTTCCCACCCCACCCTCCGCCCTCACTCCCCACCCACTGTCCTCATCCATAGGTGCACGATTTTTGTCCAGTCTCTTCCCACATCTCCCACACCCCTTTCCCCCCCAAGAATAGTCAGTCCATTCCCTTTCTATGTCCCTGATTCTATTATAATCACCAGTTCATTCTGTTCATCAGATTATTTATTCACTTGATTCTTAGATTCACTTGTTGATAGATGCATATTTGTTGTTCATAATTTGTATCTTTACCTTTCTCTTATTCTTCCTCTTCTTAAAGGATACCTTTCAGCATTTCATATAATCCTGGTTTGGTGGTGATGAACTCCTTTAGCTTTTCCTTATCTCTGAAGCTCTTTATCTGACCTTCAATTCTGAATGATAGCTTTGCTGGATAAAGTAATCTTGGTTGTAGGTTCTTGGTATTCATTACTTTGAATATTTCTTGCCATTCCCTTCTGGCCTGCAAAGTTTCTGTTGAGAAATCAGCTGACAGTCGTATGGGTATTCCCTTGTAGGTAACTGGGTTTCTTTCTCTTGCTGCTTTTAAGATTCTCTCTTTGTCCTTTGCTCTTGGCATTTTAATTATGATGTGTCTTGGTGTGGTCCTCTTTGGATTCCTTTTGTTTGGGGTTCTCCGCGCTTCTTGGACCTGTAAGTCCATTTCTTTCACCAGGTGGGGGAAGTTTTCTGTCATTATTTCTTCAAATAGGTTTTCAATATCTTGCTCTTTCTCATCTTCTGGCACCCCTATAATTCTGATGTTGGTACGCTTGAAGCTGTTCCAGAGGCTCCTTACACTATCCTCGCATTTTTGGATTCTTTTTTCATTTTGCTTTTCCCGTTGGGTGTTTTTTGCTTCCTCGCATTTCAAATCATTGACTTGATTCTTGCGCTCCTCTGGTCTGCTGTCGGGAGTCTGTATAATATTCGTTATTTCAGTCCGTGTATGCTTAATTTCTAGTTGGTTCCCCAATATAACATCGAGGGTCTCATTAGTTTTCTTGTAGATCTCATAAAGTTTATCGGCGGCTTCTAAACAGTTCTTGAGAGACCTTAAAAGTGTGGTTCTGAACTCTATATCTTCCATTGACAATTTTGTCCTGTTTCTTTGTCTCCGCATTTTGTTATGCTTCCTTGGTGCACCCCCTAGTGGTCTTTGTTCACAGTCTTATAGTTAAACCTTGATTGTTGTAGCTAATACCAGGGAGTGTTTGACCTCCAGGCCAAGTGGCTATGGGAATCAGCTGTGTCAGCAGTGAGAGAACTTCTGTCCTCTAGGGAGGTGCTAATCTAGCCTTTGCCTGAGGCTATCTGGCAAATGCGTCTGTGCAGGGCTTGGGCAGGGCGGGTCACACAGGATCAACAGGGTGGGCCGGAGAGAGCAGTTATGGCGGCTCTCAGTCCTGTCCCCAGGGGCTCTGCCTCTCTGAGTCCCAGCACCCGCTGCAAAGCTCGGAGAGAAAGCTTCACTCGCTCTGACCGAAGCCAGACAGTCCCGCTTCTCCCGTTTGAGTCTGGGTCCCTAAAGACTCGACCAGATCTGGAGCTCAGAGTCTGCATCTCCCTCTCGATTGAAAATGCCAACCGCGCCCTCCACCACCAGCCCGCTCCGCACACTCCGCACCTCAGAATTTGACTTCAGCACTGCGCCTCCTCTGAGTGTCCGTATGTGTTTCTCTTTCCTCCTAGTTGTAGGACTTCCACTCAGCCAGCGTTCCTGTGGTTCTGGGTGATGTCCCTTCCGTCTTTTAGTTTTACTTTTGAAGTAGTTGTTCAAAGCAGCAAACTCCGGCGTTAACCTATGCCGCCATCTTGGTTCTCCAACTTTTAAAATTATTTGGATTAAGGTTTCTAAGAAAACAACAACAACAACAACAACAACTAAACTCCCGCTAGAAAAGCAGAGGAGGCACAAAGCTAGAATCTGCACCCCCCCCCTGGTAATTTAGAACTGTTTGCCAGGCACACTCAGCCCCTGAGAGCCAGGTCAAAGATGGGGTGGGGGGGCTGAATGCCTGAGCTGCCCGCAGGCCCAGAAGCCCGTGGTGGAGAAGAAGCCCTGTGCTGGTGGATCAAGGATAGCCTACAAGAGCTGGAGAACTCCGAGGTGCTGGAGCTACCAGTGCGGCCTGTGCTGAGGAGCAGAGCTTGTGGGCAGGAGCAGCTGCAGACAGAAGTCAGCGAGCGCTTTGCTGCTGGCTACATCCAGTGAAGGCCCTGCTTGAGTCCATACCACTGCAAAAGGGCAGCAGCTTCCAGGATTTGCTGGGGGACACTCTGGCTGGGCCCCTGGGAGACCCTAGGTGGAGCAGCTGGCTCACAGGAGGGGCTGAGATCCCCTTCTAGTGCACTCCCTTGAAAGAGGCCTGGTTGCTGCTCTGCTACAAAGGAAACTGGTAAAAAGGCAAAAAGCAAGGCCCTAAGGGTTAACAAAAAGGCACTCTCCCTGGACCTGGAAGCCATCAGGACTTTAAAATTCTCCAAGAGAGGAGGAGTCTGACTTAGAGACTGACTGAAACCTCGTTGGGTTAGAAAAACTGGAGGCTGCATATTGAACCTATAGACTGCAGTTTGTTGGGCAGAGTTCCAAGCCCAGTTATATAGGGGTTAAACTACCTGTGTACAGCAAAACAACTTTCTCCTGTGCCAGAATACATTTAAATAAAATTGAATGCATGATAGACCAGTAAGCTGGAACAAGTAAAATAGGGAAACTGAGCAGAAATCCTATCTTCCCTAAACCAATGACACTTGGGATTAAGTGCTTTGCATTTGCCTCCCTAAACAAAGGTTAAATCCTTTATGTCAATCTGATTAGTGTCATTTGTTGTCCACACCCAGGGAAAAATGAAGTTAGAAAATAAGCCTTATTTTGATTAGTTCTTTTATTCAGGAGGAGCCAACCTGGTCCCTCCCTGCAACATGAATGATAAAATATATGTTAAGGAATTTTAGAATTGCTCAAACCTCGCTGCCTTGGGTCCAGTTCTGCGTGTGTAAGAAGGGACAGAGTAAAGTTTAGTAGAAGGCCAGAAGAAACTGGCAAGGCCATCCAAACCACCCAGCCACTATTGGCCAGAGCCGCCTGAGGCAGGCCTCCTCGAACTGGCAACAGCTGACTCTGACTAGGACAGGCTGGGTTTTTTCCAACTGGGCCCCCATGAGCCAATGGTCAAAATGAAGATCGGGGGCCAGACTGGGAACTTTATGATTGATACAGCGGCAGAGCACTCGGTAGTTACTCAGAAGGTAGCTCCCCTCTCAGGACAGGAAGTCACCATTATTGGAGCTACCGGTATGGTACCACAGCTGCAGAGTGTTCTGCCGCCCCCGCCGATGTTAGTTAGGCGGCCATCAGGTGGTTCATGAATTCCTCTATTTTCCAGTTGACCTGGTCCCTCTAATGGACAGAGACCTTTTAGCCAAAATGGAAGCAGAAACCACTTTTGCCCCAGATGGCTCAGCACAGCCTTGCCTAGGAGAAGAGACCTCTCCAATGATCCTGTCCTTAGAAGTGCCGAGAGAGAAAGGATGGAGACTTCATACCCCCCAGCCAAAGGCCCCCACATCTATTCTTGTCAGGCCCCTATAAGGGGAATTGGGCAGTGTTCCTGTTATCTGCCAAAATTCCCAAGACTGTAAAAGTACTTGTTCACTGAAAAGGTGTAAATGTGGATGTTTATTTGATGTTTATATGTCTACTTAGGTATACATATTTGTAGATAAATAGAACCCCCAGTTAATTTTCTGGTGTATTCTGGAGCAGCCTATTCAGTCTTGAAAGAACTAATGGGACCAGTAACATCTAAGAAGACACCAGTTCTAAGAGCCACCGGAAAAACTGCCTTTTTCCTTGTACATCAAAGAGGACTGTGGACCTCAGAAACAACACGGTAACTCATTCGTTTCTAGTTATGCCAGAATGCCTGTACCCCTTACTTGGACGTGATCTCTTACAGAAATGACAAGCCACCCATAAGCTTGTTCGAGATGCCCTGCCAGTGCCACCTCGGACTCTGTACATCCTTTCCAGCCTGGGGACTTGGTGTGGGTAAAGAAGTTCAGGACCCCAGGACTCACCCCAACTTGAAAAGGACTATACCTGCAGAAAATTGTATAATAGGCTCAGATGATGCCTGCATCTTCATAGACATGGCTTCAGAAAGACAAGGACAATTTTACCTTATATAGAAAGGTCAAAGAGTGGACTTTAGTCACCTCCCTAAAATGTTTGTATAGCCTTGCCATATCTCATGTTTAGTAGCGGAGGATTTAGCTGCCTGAAGCGGCCATGGTGCCAATATTATGTTTCATTGTATTAATATGTTGTATTAACCTTCAATTCTCTTACAGGTTTAAATGTAGCTGTAGCTGTGGACCGGTGATGGTCTACAGTCCTTGGTAGTCTTTGGGAATAACTGGCAAGTGTCCAGTCTCCCACACTGAGCGACATTGATATAGCTATGTGTTAGCTGTCCAGGAAGGGGACTATATGGGATACACCCCAAAAGTAAAGGGTGTCTGGCTGCCAAGAGGGCAGATGCCCAACTGGACAAAGAAGAATACCCATCAGGTTTTGGTCTCTATTGAGAAACAGCTAACAGCTGGCAGCCTGTGTACTGTCTTGCAGGCCTGCATGACCATGCCCATGTCAGGGGTGGTACAAACCTCGGGTGTAGAGAGCTGGGAAAGGCCTATTTAGAATGGAAGGTCTGAGGCATAGTTATGCATTTTTAAAGGACTGACAAGAAAAATCAGAAGATCTGAGAGCAGATCAGTATGTTTTTCTCCTTATACAATTCCTCTGAAATCTGGCAATGCTTAATAAGTCATGGCAATATATTTCTTTGCATGAAATAAATAAGACCAGTTTTCAGTAGTGATTTTATTAACCGGAAACTTTGACTGGAGTATCATGGTTTAAAGAAACCTGTCTGAGCTCTGAAGGCTTGAAGCCAATAAGAGTCCCACGGAGAAAGCCTGGTATCCTGCTTGGGAGCCCTGAAGATGGCTGGCGCTGGAGTGTCAGGCCCATGACCTACCATCCTGGCGGTTGGTGAGAGTAGAAGGGGAGCAATAAGGACACCTCCGCATTCCTGCGGAACCCCCACACACTCTGGGCTGCAACGAGTAGGAGGGCTACTGAGATGGGCCTTAACGCCTAGAGCATGGGCTCAGGTGGAGTTGCTACAGGTGAGGGATTCACCTAACACAGCAGATACTGCAGGCAGGCCTGATGGCAGCTGGATGGCTTGGCTTCCTGGCCACTACAGGGCACATTAAGATTCAATCATGAAATTCCAGCAAAGGTAGTCAGTTACCATTCTTGTTGTGTTTATGCAAACATCAGGCCAAATTGAATGCAGTAGATGAATTCATGTTGATTTGGCTTTTTGATGGCCATAGAGGAATTTTTAAGAAGAAAAACTCTATTTTGATGGAGGTTATTAAAACTGAAATGTTTTCTTTCCCTTCCAGCGGACCATTTGTTATAGTTTGTCTCTGCCAGGTCACAAGCCCAGCTCCTTCTGTGCCCAGGACAGCAGGGAGCCTGACTGGAAGGTGACCTCTGACTAGACACACCCGCAGCAGATCATCCTCAAGAAGACAGCAGACCTCGGCAGACTCCTTGTAATCCTCCTGCTGTTGCTGACTTACAGCCCTTGCATTATTAACAGACTAGTCCAATTTGTCAAGAAGAGTATAAAAGTAGATAAGTTGATAGTTCAGTCCGTCTCATGATTGAGCCGGAAGTTCCAAGACAAGGGGGGAATGAAAGGACAGAACAGGACTGATAGCTGTGCCTTATCCCCTCTTCCAAGAAAAAGCCGCAGAATGTATCAGTTACTCAACCTGCCCTTATCTCAGCGAATGGGAAAGCGGTGGAAACTAGCCCAAGGCCAAAGGTATGCTAGCCACCCCCCTGTCTTTGTGTAATCAGACCCTAGCTGCACCCTGCCCTTGCCTCACTAGCCCCCCCGCCCTCAATCAACCAACCGGAATCAGCCAAATCAATGGTCAGAGTATGCCCCCACCCCCCGAGCCCAATCCCTATAAATTCTTTGTTCCCTTGGGACTCGGGGCTCTCTCTTGCTTCCAGTAATGGAGGCAGGAGGAGCACCAAGTCCCAGGCTTGAATAAAAGACTCTATGCTTTTGCATTGGACTCAGCTCCCTAGTGGCCTGTCTTGGGGGATCTTGAAATCTCGGCATAACATATGTACTTTGGAAACAAGTTAAACCCAGAAAGACATTGGTTTTGGGGAAGAAATTGGAGAATGCTTTGGAAATGGGCTTGTAATAGAATGACAATGGATTGAATAAGGAAGTCTGTGTGGCCAAAAGGCACAAGGCCAGAATCTTGGGTTAGGAATTAAGAGGAAAGGGGGAGCATTTTATTAAGGTATTCTGACCTTATCCACTTCTTCGTCATCCAGTTGAGAAACTGACATCTAATTCACTTTAGGACTTGCAGTTTCTTCATCCATCCTTGTGTTTGGAGTCTTATTCCTTATACCCACTAGTTTACAATATCTTCTTAGTAACTTTGGCTATCTGGAGGCAAGAGACACTACTCAAAGGGTCCTGGCCTCAATATACTCTCTAGGTGAATGAGGAGCCACTCACTTCAGCTCTGGTTGCCCAAAATCAGTGGTTGCCATGGTGTGGCTTGACATCACAAAGCCTCAGCTTGACCATCCATAAGGGGCGGGGTTGGCAGAAGATGCAGAAATCTCAGATGCTCTGGTTTTAGAGAAGAGACCTTCCTCTTGCCTCCTAAAATTTTTCCCAAACTGACCTCTCTCATTTCCTCCAGTTCCATTATAGTCCAGCATATGGGAGGGAGGTGGTGTTTCCTCTAAGACAATTTCCATACTCCCCCGTCATTTCAGTGGTCCATTCCACTATGTTCAGTTGCTATCATTTCCTAGGATTTTGAGTGTTGTTTTAATAGATGTTTTATTTTAGAAGAGTTCAAGATTTACAGAAAAATTGTGAAGATAATAACCATATACACCATACCCAATTTCCCATATTACTAACATCTTACGTATGTATGGAGCAAATGTAACATGAAGTGAATCATCAGTGAAACAGGGTGAAACTTCACTTCTCTAGTATCGGCAATATCCAGCAATGCTGTTCTAGACCAAGTTGTTAAAGGAAAAACTGGACCAGTTGTGGCATAAAACTTCAGATCTTGAGCTGACCATCCTTTCAATAGTTTAACAATAGTCAATAGTCTACCATGTAAAAAGGAAATCAAATTCATTATTATACACTGCCAGCACTAACACAACACCCTGTTCCTCATGACTACGACCACCACCATCCATCCCACCCCCCAAATCCAAAGCTAAATTAAACATCAGCTTCTTTTTTCCTTCCCAGTATGAGAAAGTGTTGAGAAAAAAATCCCCATTCAGACTTCTCCTTGTCCTTATTCTAAATGTCTGGCTCATTATGGAATGGCTTGTCTGGTGCCACAACTAAAGAAATCTACATTACTCCCTTCTCACATGCCTGCCCCCTCCTTAAATCCCTCCCCATCAGTGAAACAGAGTCAAACCTCACTTCTCTAGTATCTCCAATATCCAACAATGCTGTTCTAGACCATGATATTAAAGGAAAAACTGTACCAGTTGTGGCATAAAACTTCACATCTTGAGCTGACCATCCTTTCAATAGTTTAACAATATTCAATAGTCTGCCATGTAAAAAGGAAAACAATTTCTTTATTATACACTACCAGCACTAACACAACTCCCTGTTCCTCATGACTGTGACCACCAACATCCATCCCACCCACCCCCAATACAAACATAAATTCACTTTTGGACTTGCAGTTTCTTCATCCATCCTTGTGTTTGGAGTCTTATTCCTTATCTCTACTAGTCTAAAATATCGTCTTATTAAGTTTCGCTATCTTGAGGCAACAGACACTACTAAAATAGTCCTGGCCTCTACATATACTCTTTAGGTTAATGAGGAGCCACTCCCTTAAGCTCTGGTTGCCCAAAATCAGTGGTTGCCATGGTGTGGCTTGACATCACAAAGCCTCAGCTTGACCATCCAGGAGGGGCGGGGGTGGCAGAGGATGCAGAAATCTAAGACACTCTGGTTATAGAACGGAGACCTTCCTCTTAACTCCTAAAATTTTTCCCAGACTGACCTCTCTCATTTCCTCTAGTTCCATTATAGTCCAGCATATGGCAGGGAGGTGGTGTTTCCTCTAAGACAATTCCCATACTCCTCTGTCATTTCAGTGGTCCATTCCACTATGTTCAGTTGCAACCATTTCCTAGGATTTTGAGTGTTGTTTTAATGGATGTTTTATTTTAGAATAGTTCCAGATTTACAGAAAAGTTGTGACGATAATAACCATGTACACCATACCCAATTTCCCTTATTAATAATATCTTACTTATGTATTGGGCAAATGTAACATGAAGTGAATCATCAGTGAAAAAGTTAGAGTGAAACCTCACTTCTCTAGTATCTCCAATATCCAGCAATGCTGTTCTAGACCAAGTTGTTAAAGGAAAAACTGGAACAGTTGTGGCATAAAACTTCAGATCTTGAGCTGACCATCCTTTCAATAGTTTAGCATGTTCAGGTTCATTTTTTTTGCTTGCAAAAAATTAATATTTAAAGGTATCTAGACTGCATTATAAAATTTCCAAGAAATCTCCTAATTAAAGCAAAAAAAAAAGGGGGATAGTGGAAAAATATAGTGGAAGAATACCATGTAAGGAAATAGATCCTGTAACTAAATTACATTTAGAGAAAAAAATTTTTCGTTTATAATGCTAATAGTGAGACACCCAGAAAAAACACACATTATGCCAGGGTAAGCCAGGGAAAGATCATGTGAAAGAAAAGACCCCAAGTAAGGTTTTTTGTTTTTTTTTCCTTTAACCTTTGGTCGAGAATATGTTTGCATACTTTCAGAGAACAGCTACAAGACCATGTGGATTCCTGTAACAACGGATCACAGAAAGCCAGCCACAAAGACAGAAGAGACAGTTCAGAGATGGAGATGGTGAAGACGCCTTGCCATGCTAGCAGTCAGCAGCTGTGCGTCCCTGCAGGGTGCCCAGGACCAAACCGGAGAGGACCAGACCTGCATTTGTCCACCATCCAGAACCAGCATTTCATTGCTGGCATGTACACATGAACTGTCGGACATTGAAACTTGGACTCAGAACTGTTGGACATTGATTTTGGGACTTAAACATTTTTTGTTCTTATATGTTTATTTCTGGTTTTTTAAGGAAAAAATAAGGGGGAGATGTGGGAAACTGTTTATTGCCTTCACTATCTGATAAGCATAGACAGAGAACTCCCTGAAACCCCCAGAAGGCTGGGTGCCTTTGAAGCCCTAGCCAAGGTCTGAGCTATGCGCCACCTCTGTTTGTCCAGACAGTGGTAGCTGAAAGAACTCGCCCATTTTTTATTATGTAAATCCCTGCTGATGGGCTAGTCTGCCTGTTAATGGCAGGTCGCCTGCCTAAGGGCTACTCCAGATCAATAAAAGATTGGAGCAGCCTGAGCATGGGTGGAAGTCCTTCGGGACTTGGCCGCCTGGTCCCCCAATATTGCAAAATTATCTCGTGTCTTTTTCTCTCATTTGTTGTGCGGCTCCTCTTTCAGATACCGAGCCCTACTCCACGCAGAACGTGGAGGGAGTCTTACTCAACACTTGTGCTTTTAATTTAAACTTCATCATGAAAAATTCATGTCTACCTTAAGATAACATGACTCCATTTTACAACTGCACAAGTATTTCATTATGTATGCACAATAATGTCTTTTTCTCTGTTGTCTATTGATAGATGTTGCCATAATGCCAAAATTTTATGGTGACAATGTTGTCATAAATTTACTATTACTCATATATTTCAACATTTACACTGTGTCTTGAATTCCTATAAAATAAGTTCAAAGTGGAATTGTGTCAAAAAGATTGAATATTTTAATTTATATGGATGCTCCAAATCAGGGGTCCTCAAACTTTTTAAACAGGGGGCCGGTTCACTGTCCCTCAGACTGTTGGAGGGCCGGACTATAGTTTAAAAAAAAACTATGAACAAATTCCTATGCACACAGCGGTGGCAAAAACACCAGGCAGGCCGGATAAATGTTTTCGGCAGGACGCATGAGGCCCGCGGGCCATAGTTTGAGGACCCTTGCTCTCAATTATTCTCTAATAAGCTTGTCCCCAATAAAATGTTTCCCTAAAATGTATGAGTGGCCATTTTTTCACACTCTTTCCAGTACTCAACTTTTCCTATTGCTCATCTGCAAGTGAAATTATTTTTCCTGAACTTGTCAAAGGAAAGTGTGGTTAAAATTGTTTCCCTGGCTTCATAATTTAAAAGCTCCGACTTTGTTGCTTTGATGCAGTGTTCAAAGTGTGGTAACATTTTCTGACCTCCTGTCTTGGTTTTCATTCCCCATTTTTACTTTTATTGTGACTTTCCTTAGCCCTGTTTCCCTGTCTTACTCAATTGGATTCTATTATCAGTAGCGTCGCCTCTTCCAAATTCATAACAGCATCCAAGACTTATGCATCTAAATTCCTTCCTGCCATCTCCCCTGCTCACCTCTCAGGAGTTCAAACTCTTCCCCATATTAACCCTTTATGGACCCTCCTGGAGGTCCCCTAGTTTAAAATGAAGGGTCATCCTTGATTTTACCCTACCTTGTATCTCCAGGACCCAGTCCACCATTGACATGTCATGATTTCATCTCCAAGTGGAGTTAGTTCTTTTCCTACCTTTCCTGCTCTTGTCCTAGTTAAGGCCATCCTCCCCATCTGCTGGGCCTCTGCTCTCTCTGCTTCTGATCTTGTCCTGTCTTCAACCCGTTCTACTCCCTGCAACCAGAGTGATCCATTCAACTTAAAACCAGCCATCCTACCCTACCTGCTTAAGACACTTTAATGACTTCTCATTGTCCTTAAAACATAAAACAGAATGACTCACTGCCTTGTTTTGCCCCATGGACCCCCCAGCCCCAACTAGTGTCTCTCACAGCTTCACTCACAAAACACCAACACTCACTTCCTTTCAGTCCTTGAGACACACTTTTTTGTCTTTGCAGATGTTCTTCCTTCTCTTTGCAAAGCTCTTTTCCCAACTCTCTGAGTATCAGACACTCTCAGCTGTCTGACTCAGCTTAAAGTCTCTCAGAGAAAACCTCCCTGACCATCTAATCTAAGACGTTGCCTTTTCTCACCCCCCACCCCCACTCGCTCCCCGCCATGACTCTCTATTCCAGATTACTGATTCCTTGCAGCATTTATTGGTTTGTGGTTATTTTGTCCTGTCTGCTTGCTTTGAGGAGCTCTCTCCTGTGCTGGTTTACAAAGTCCATGAGGGGAAGCAACCCAGCACCTGGCCCAATCCCACCATCATAGACAATTATATTCTTACTTGAGGCCCAGTGCACAAAAATTCCTGCACTGGCGGGGGTGGGGGGGTGTCCCTCAGCCCCACTTGTGCCCTCTCACAGTCTGGGACCACTTGGGATATAACGTCCTGCTGGCTTAGTCCCACTCCTGGGTGGCAGAGGGCAAGCCCAATCCCTAGGTGCCTGCCCCACTCAAGGCAGGGTCGATGGGGAGGTTGCGGCACCACCCCCTGTCACCCACAGAGCAGGGAGGATCAGGGGGTTGTGGTGCCACTCCTGTCACATACAGTGCCGGCCGATCAGGGGGTTGGAGCACTGCCCCCTGTCACCCACAGAGAAGGGCCCAGCAGGGGTTTGGGAAGCTCTCCCCTGTCATGCACAGAGCAGGGCCAATGATGGGGTTGGGTAGCTCCTGCCGTCATGCACAAAGCAGGGCTGATCAGGGGGTTGGGGAGCTCCCCCCTGTCATACACAGAACAGGGCCGATCAGGAGGTTTTGATGCCACCCTCAGTCACACTCAGGGTAGGGCCAATTGGGGGATTGGGGTGCCGCCCCCTGTCACACTCAAGGCATGATCGATGGCGAGGTTGGGGCACCGCCACATCACCCACAGAGCAGGGCCGATCAGGGGCTTGGGGCACTACCCCCTGTCACACTCAGGGCAGGGCCGATGGGGAGGTGGTGGCTCCACCCTGTCACACACAGAGCAAGGCCCATGGGGGCGGTTGGGGTGCCGCACCCTGTCACACAGAACAGGGCCGATCAGGGGGTTGGGGCACCACAGCCTGTCACACACAGAGACGCAGGGTGATCAGGGGGTTGGGGAGCTCCCCCCTATCAGGCACAGAGCAGGGCCGATCAGGGGGTTGGGGGGCCTTCCCCTGTCACGAACAGAGCACGGCGGATAGGGAGGTTGTGGCCCTGCCCCCGTCATATACAGAGCTGCAGGGCGATCAGGGGCTGCCCCCTGTCACGCTGCTCCAGGGGCCAGGACATTCCACACCACACCTTTGATGAGGACCCGCAGCCCGTTCTACTGTTGCTTTGCCCTGCATATAAGGCGGCTTCTGCCCTCCAGGCACTGGTGTTTGGATTTTGGACTCCACGACCTTGTCCTTGGGCAAGGACTTGTTTTCTTGGGCAAAAACAGCACCTTCTTTTTCTTCTCCTTGGTGAGTACTGTCATGCACATGGTGGGGGTTGCTTTGGCCTGGTCACTGATCGCAGCCTGCTGACCTGGAGAGACTGGAAGGTGCACTTCAGGGTGTTGTTGGCGGTAGGCAGGTCTTTCTTCTTCGTGTCTCTCTTCCTGTCTGTGTGCTGGGCTGCCATCCAGTAATCCACCTGCTGCTCCATCAGCTTGGCGCCATCGCCCTGGCTGGGGGAGGACAAGCACCACTCATTGACAGGATGAGTGGGATGACAAGGCCTAATTGGAGACCAGAAGTATGGACAGAGGGAAGGATAAAAGCACCCTGCAGCCTAAGGGGGCCCATCATCTGAGTCTTCCGACGTGTCTGTGGACTGTTGCACTATCCCAACTTTAACCCACTCCCCCGAAGGGAATGAACTATAAGGACTCCTGTTGGGGCCCTTCTGCTTGTAGGAGAGCAGGGCTTCCCCGACGGGCAGCTGGGAGGCGTAGTTGTCCCCGTGTTGTACTGTGTGATTCTCCTCACGATGTCCAGCGTGTCCTGTATGGCGCTCTGGGCCTCCAGATTATGGAACAGGTCCCACCAGGCCAGGTCATGGAAGAAGCTGTTGTAGCGGTAATGCACGGAGCCCAGGTACCTGGTCACGGGGTGGGAACCCAGCGGGATGACCAGGAAGCTCATGTAGCCCAGTCAGTTGAGCATCTTGTAGGACAGCAGCTCCAGGAAGACCCGCAGCACAACGCTGAAGTAATGCTTTGCCCCTGCCACCAGGATCTTCACCGGCTTAAGGGGCTGGGAATTATTGTCACAGTATCGCTGTATCTGCCAGATGATGGAGCTGAAGGCCGCCGGGACATCAGCCGTGAAGCAGATGCTCAGCACAGGCACCGTGTGCCCCTGAGGGTGTCCGAGGGGAACTGCTCCTGCCAATCAGAGGTTTGACCAGGATGCTGTTCTCTGGCAGCTGGTCATCAGAGATGAGGATGTGGCTCAGCTGGTTGTACGTGGTCTTCCTGGGGATCTGCAGCTGGCTCCCCGGGTCTGGCCACGCTCATTGTCTGGGCTCTTGGCTCACTTTTCCTATGGCTGTGCTCTCTGCCGCTCCTTCAGGTACCTGCCCAGCCATGATGGCGGGATGCTTCCCCTTGGCCGTGGTGGAGGGGATGAGAGATTCAGTCTTGGTGATGTGCCTACTGGGCAGCAGCTTCTTGGTGAGCATGTCCAGGGCTGAGGTCTCTGCCTCCGGGCTGTCCTTGGGCGATGCTGGGTGCTCCCCTGGGTGGGCATGCTCTGGGGCACTGAGTGGGGGACACTGTCACTTGGCTATTGCTGCCTGGGCTTGGTCTTCTCGGGCACAGCAGCTGGCCTAGGAGGCTCCTTTGTTTTGCTTTGTTTGTTGTGTTAACTCTCACTGCAGGTTATTTTTCCACTCATTTTTTAGAGAAAGTTGAAGGGAGGGGGAGAGACAGAGAGGGAGAGAAGCATCGATGTGAGAGAGACACATGGATTGGTTGCTTCCTGCATGTGCCATGACCAGAGCTGGGGATCAAGCCTGTAACTGAGACAGGTGTGCCCATTACCAGATTTCAACCCGGGACCCTTTACTCCGTGCGCCAACACACTAGCCCTCAGCGAACCCTCTAGGACTCGAAAGCTCTTCCTGGCTCTGGGCACCATGGATGCTCCCCATGCCCATTTTGGAACAGAAATGTGACAGGCCTTCGCAGTATGGCCTGAGCTTGGACTTGGTGGTGCAGAGAATGCTGTCATCTTCTTCCCTGTCTGGGCTACTGTCGCTGGTTCTCCAGCAGGTTAGACAGAAGATACAGGTCCTCCTCCACTCGTGGACATGATCTGCAGGGTCTGCTCAGGCTCCAAGGCCGCCTCTGACACTTGGGCCCTGCTCAGCCAAGCCACCTCTTTCTGCTGGTCATAGACCTCGCTGTGACTTTCAATAGTCACTGCTAACTGATCCAGGTCCTCCCCGTGGGCGGCATCATCGATAGCCTCCTGCTCAGTGAAGCTCTCACACTCTTCCTTAGAGTAGTGATTTGTAGACTTGGACTTGGGCCGGCCTGCATGGCGCTGTCCTCACGGTGAATGAACTGGCTAGCCATTTCTGAGGTCCAGACTCAGGCAACTTTGGGGGAGGGGTGCTGTGGGCCACCAAGTCTGAAACACTGTCTCTGGGCTGTTTGGTGCCCGAGGCTCCATGTGTTTTCTTGTGCTTTGGCCAGATTTGCAGGCTCCTGTTGGCTCCGGGCCCTGTGGGTGCTCCCATTTTTGTCTGTGAGCTGGAGTGTGCCAAGCCTTCAAAGAACAGTCTGAGCTTGGGCTTGGGGGTGATGAGGCTGCTGTTATCATCCTCCATGTCTGGGCCACTGTCCCCGGGGTTTTGCAGTGTGTTAAATAGAAGGTCCAGGTCCCACTCCAACTCGGGGACATGCTCTGCTGTGTCCTGCTTGAGTCCACAGCCTCCTCCAACAGTTTGACCTTTCCCAGCCACGCACAACTTTTTCCTTGATATTTTGTGGCCTGATAATGGACGTCTTACCTAATATCCATGGCCTCTGCTTCTTGGGCATCCCCATGTCAATGCCCTCCTAGGCAGTCCGGTCCATGGGTGGCATTGTTGCTGGCCTGTTGCTCAGAGGAGAAGCTCTGATATACCCCCTCAGAGTAATGAACCCTTGACTTAGCCTTGCATCTGGCCTGTACGGCACTGTCCTCCCAGTGGATGGGCTGGTTGGACAGGGAGCAGATCCAGATCTCGGCCACTTTGGCAGAAGCCTCCTCGGCCTCTTTGGCCACCCTTCAGGGATTGCTGCCGGACCTCAGCCATGTGGATGGCGCCCATAGGGAGTGTCTTGTAGCTCCAGATGGTCTGGTTCTTAAAGCGCTTCCTCCAGTGCAACAGGACCTGTAGTTTGTTGCCTTCTT
This sequence comes from Myotis daubentonii, assembly GCF_963259705.1. Lineage (NCBI taxonomy): Eukaryota > Metazoa > Chordata > Mammalia > Chiroptera > Vespertilionidae > Myotis > Myotis daubentonii. Next base: position 6,707,238 of record NC_081855.1, read on the forward strand.
TCTTGAGGAAGTGGGGGTCCTGCAGTGATGTCAGACCCAGGTCTGTCTCCAGTTGTCCACTGGGGAACTGCATACTCCTGTAGAAAGTTCTTGGAGCTCTGCATCTTCACAGTGATCACTGTTGATATGAGGTTGAATCCCTGTATCTTCATGCCAATCACCATGGAGATGAGGTCCTTCTCCAGCTCTTTAAAGACCACCATCTTCATTAAGGTCTGGTTGCACAACCTGGGCACGATCCTGAGACTGGGGCTGTCCAACTCCCGGTTAGCAAACAATTTCTTGGGCTTTAGTGTGTTGAGCCTGGGCACAGGGGTAGGGGAGCGGGAGGTGTGGAGACCAGGACTGTGGGCAGCAAGGTAGCTGCAGCTGCTTACACAATACAGGTCCTTTCTGCATTCTGGGGTGATTGTTTCTCTTCCTGTGTTGGGACAGAGGAGGGACATTCCTTCAGGGGCAGCTTATGAACTGCCAGGTAGTTTGGGGGCTGAAATGCAGACTGAACCCTTAAGCACTCAGTGAGTGTTGTCAGGAGGGGGGACACAAGTGATCCAAGTACAGTGTGTGTGAGAAGGGACCACATGCTCACTGACTGGCCTATTGCCTCTTAGCATCTACAATAACATATCTTTGGAATGTAAAAGGAATTTCTATTTTTCCAGACCCCTCAAAGCATAGGCAATGCTCTGTGGAGACCACCAATCCCCTTATTGTTACGGAGTTCCTTGTTGACTTGTCACTATCTTATATCCACCATGTAAAAGAAGGATGTCTGTGTCATTTTACTGTTTATCCAGTTACAGAGGATTCCTCACTTTGATTTCTCTAGGACCCTGATGGATCACCACTGGATTTCATGTTACCACCATACAGCTCCTGTTTTGATTGTAATGTATAAAATAAGGTGCAAAACTGCCATTCTCCAGAGCATTGTCTCAATCTGCTGAGATTTTCTTCCTGCCAAATGTTGACATTGGAGCTTAAATAAACTCACAAAAATTCTTCACAAGTTTGAGTGTTTCTTACTTTGACATTTACTTGGCGTAGTGGGCCAGGGTTCCAAAAAAGCTCACCCAGGACCAACCTGGGGACCTGGTGTTAGGATTCAACAAAGGACCCATTGAACCACTGTTTCCCCACCCATCGGGTGAACCTGGGTTAGTTGTGTCTTAAATCCAGGACTTTTCCCTTGCTGGTGGTAGAGGGTTAGATTTATTTGAGCTGTATTTTAAATACTCCAGGTGGAACTAAGATTAAGGGTTGAGGGACCATAGGCTAAGACAAGACAGTAGGCAAAACATGGGTGACTGGTGTTAAATTGTGGCTTTCTGATTGGAATTGCTTTCTGAGAATCTGAGCAAAAAACACCTTTGCTGATAAAGTAGAGTTGAACTCAATCAGCTCCAGAAATGCAGGGTCCTGTCCTCCCTCTGGTCTGAGTATTAGGTATTCTTAGGGGACTGAGAATCTCTGTGGAGGTGTGAGGTCTTTCTCAACTCAGTTGCAATTAAAGTGACTGGTTCTTTGGGGTAGCACCCATAAGGTTTTGTCAACTGTTCCCTGACCGTCTGGTTGTTTTAGTCAGCAGGGAGAAAAACCGAGGCACATCACAGGGTTGAATGTGATTTGAGGGGTGAGCGCCTCATGGAGCTCAACCCATAAGCAACACATGTTGACCAACTACATTACATAACAATCCTAGAAAATTTGCTCAGATTCTACAGATATCAGAAAGAAGAGAAAAACCACATACACATACACACAACTACAAAACAACAACAAAACACACCTAAAATTAGCATGGAAAGTTGTGCGTCCAAAGCCAGGAGATGCCAGATCCCAGCTCCCATTAATACTCCTGATAGGAAGTTTTACTTGCAAGTGCTTTACAGAAATGGGAAGATTTATCTAGAAAATATCCTCCTAAAATGGCCAAAAATTCAGTTTTATTTGGGTGCCTAAATAAATTTTTTGGCATGCAATAAAAATTATGAAAATGCCAGGTCTAACATTAAATTGAATGAATGAATGGAAGCACTTTTTTTTTTTTTTTGCTTAAAGTATTACAAAGGGTATTACATATGTGTCCATTTTTTCCCCCGCCCTAGATAGTCCCCTAGCATCCCCTCTCCCCCAGTGTCTTATGTCCATTGGTTATGCTTATATGCATGCATACAAGTCCTTTGGTTGATCTCTTACCCCCCTACCTCCTGCACCCCTACCCTCCCCGGCCTTCCCGCTGCAGTTTGACAATCTGTTTGAGGCAGCTCTGCCTCTGTATCTATTATTGTTCAAAAGTTTATAATGGTCTCTATTATCCATGAATGAGTGAGATCATGTGGTATTTTTCCTTCATTGACTGGCTTATTTCACTTAGCATAATGCTCTCCAGTTCCATCCATGCCATTGCAAATGGTAAGAGTTCCTTCCTTTTTAGAGCAGCATAGTATTCCATCGTGTAGATGTACCACAGTTTTCTAATCCATTCATCTACTGATGGACACTTAGGCTGTTTTCAGATCTTAGCTATGGTGAATTGTGCTGCTATGAACATAGGGGTGCATATATCCTTTCTGATTGGTGTTTCTGGTTTCTTGGGATATATTCCTAGAAGTGGGATCACAGGGTCAAATGGGAGTTCCATTTTCAGTTTTTTAAGGAAACTCCATACTGTCTTCCATAGTGGCTGCACCAGTCTGCATTCCCACCAGCAGTGCACAAGCGTTCCTTTTTCTCCACATCCTCTCCAGCACTTGTCGTTTGTTGATTTGTTGATAATAGCCAGTCTGACAGGTGTGAGATGGTACGTCATTGTTGTTTTGATTTGCATCTCTCGGATGATTAGTTACTTTGAGCATGTTTTCATATGTCTCCTGGCTTTCTGAATGTCCTCTTTTGAAAGGTGTCTATTTAGGTCCTTTGCCCATTTTATGATTGGATGTTTATCTTCCTTTTGTTAAGTTGTATGAGTTCCCTATAAATTTTGGAGATTAGGCCCTTATCAGATATGTCATTGGCAAATATGTTTTCCCACACAGTGGGTTTTCTCGTTGTTTTGTTGATGGTTTCTTTTGCTGTGCAGAAGCTTTTTATTTTGATGTAGTCCCATTTGTTCATTTTCTCTTTAGTTTCAAGTGCCCTAGGAGTTGTATCAGTGAAGAAATTGCTTCGGCATATGTCTGAGATTTTCTTGCCTTTGGATTCTTCTAGAATTTTTATGGTTTCCTGTCGTATATTTAAGTCCTTTATCCATTTTGAGTTTATTTTTGTGTATGGTGTAAGTTGGTGGTCTAGTTTCATTTTCTTGCATATATCTGTCCAATTTTCCCAACACCATTTATTGAAGAGACTATCTTGGCTCCATTGTATGTTCTTGCCTCCTTTGTCAAATATTAATTGAGCATATTGGTTCGGGCCAATTTCTGGGCTCTCTATTCTATTCCATTCATCTGTATGCCTATTCTTGTGCCAGTACCGGGCAGCTTTGAGAACAGTGGCTTTGTAATACATCTTGATATCTGGTATTGAGATCCCACCTACTTTGTTCTTTTTCAGGTTTGCTGCAGCTATTCGGGGTATTTTTTTATTCCAGATGAATTTTTGGAGAGTTCGTTTTAGATCTATGAAGTATGCTGTTGGTATTTTAATGGGAAGTGCGTTGAATTTACAGATTGCTTTGGGTAGTATGGACATTTTAATGATGTTGATTCTACCAATCCATGAACACGGTATGTTCTTCCATCTGTTCATGTCTTCCTCTATGTCTTTTTTCAACGTCCTGTAGTTTTCTGAGTAGAGGTCTTTTACCTCTTTAGTTAAGTTTATTCCTAGGTAGCTTAATTTTTTTGGTGTGATGGTAAACGGGATTGTTTTTATAATCTCTCTTTCTGAAAGTTCACTATTGGTGTATAGAAATGCCTCAGATTTCTTGGGGTTAATTTTGTATCCTGCTACATTGCCAAATTCATGTATTAAGTCTATTAGCTTTTTGATGGAGTCTCTAGGGTTTTGTATGTATAATATCATGTCCTCTGCAAATAAGGACAGTTTTACTTCCTCTTTTCCAATTTGGATGCCTTTTATTTCTTCTTCTTGCCTAATTGCAATGGCTAACACTTCCAGTAATATGTTGAACAGGAGTGGTGTGAGGGGGCATCCCTGTATTGTTCCTGTTCTTAGGGGAAATGGTGTTAGTTTTTCCTGTTGAGTATGATGCTGGCTGTGGGCCTGTCATATATGGCTTTTATTATGTTGAGGTATGATCCTTCTACTCCTGCCTTACTGAGAGTTTTTATCAAAAATGGGTGTTGAATTTTGTCAAATGCTTTCTCTGCATCAATTGATATGACCATGTGTTTTTTTTTCTTTCAATTTGTTTATGTGATGTATCACGTTTATTTATTTTCAGATATTGTACCATCCTTGCATCCCTGGGATAAATCCAACTTGGTCATGGTGTATGATCTTTCTGATGTACTGCTGGATCCGATTTGCTAAGATTTTGTTGAGGATTTTGGCATCAATGTTCATGAGGGATATTGGCCTGTAATTCTCTTTCATTGTGTTGTCTTTACCTGGTTTTGGTATTAGGGTGATGCTGGCTTCATAGAATGAGCTTGGAAGTGTTCCTTCCTCTTGAATTTTTTGTAGTAGTCTGAGCAGGATAGGTTTTAGTTCTTCCTTGAATGTTTGGTAAAACTCCCCTGTGAAGCCGTCTGGTCCGGGGCTTTTGTTTGATGGAAGCTTTTTGATGACTGCTTCAATTTCTTCCATAGTTATTGATTGGCCTGTTGAGATTTTTAGATTCTTCCTGATTGAGTCTTGGAATGTTGTATTTTTCTAGGAATTTGTCCATTCCCTCCAGGTTGTCTAGTTTGTTGGAGTAGAGCTGTCCATAGTATTTTTTAACAATCATGTATTTCTGTATTTCTCAACTCAGTTGCAATTAAAGTGACTGGTTCTTTGGGGTAGCACCCATAAGGTTTTCTCAACTGTTCCCTGACCATCTGGTTGTTTTAGTCAGCAGGGAGATAAACCGAGGCACATCACAGGGTTGAATGTGATTTGAGGGGTGAGCGCCTCATGGAGCTCAACCCATAAGCAACACATGTTGACCAACTACATTACATATCAATCCTAGAAAATTTGCTCAGATTCTACAGATATCAGAAAGAAGAGAAAAACCACATACACATACACACAACTACAAAACAACAACAAAACACACCTAAAATTAGCATGGGAGGTTGTGAGTCCAAAGCCAGGAGATGCCAGATCCCAGCTCCCATTAATACTCCTGATAGGAAGTTTTACTTGCAAGTGCTTTACAGAAATGGGAAGATTTATCTAGAAAATATCCTCCTAAAAATGGCCAAAGTGCAGTTTTATTTGGGTGCCTAAATAAATTTTTTGGCATGCAATAAAAATTAGGAAAATGCCAGGTCTAACATGAAATTGAATGAATGAATGGAAGCACATTTTGATTTGGAAATCAGGAGATTCTAAGAAGCACTTATAAATTCTTTTTTTAAAAAATTAAGGAATTAGAAATTTTAGAGACTGTCTCTGAACTCTTGTGAAGCTAATAAATGCCAACACCACATTCTTCCGCCTTCTCTAGCTCCCCCACTATATCCTTTGCCCTTTCACATCCCTTCTTCCTTCCCCTTCGGTCCCCTCCACTACCCCCCCTTACTGACTTAACAGAAAATGAGAACAGGAATTCTAACAGCTCCCTTTGGAGCAAACCTTGTCTCAGCAAGAGAGGAACCAGCAATTGTTCCTGATTTTCTCAGTGACCCTGATGGATTCACAAAGGCATTTAACTGTTAGAACATGTAATCCTGGCTATTCTAACCTACTCCAATTAATATAGCTAATGGTTTCTGCCAGCAAATGCAACACAATTTCTAAATAAGGTTTGCAAGAAAATTCCTGTAGAGAAATCTGTCCACTGTTAGAATGATAGGAAACTGAAATAGGATGTCGAAAAACAACAACAAACAAACCACACACACACACACACACACACACACGCACGCACACGCACACGCACGCACACGCACACGCACACACACACACACAACTATAGGGTTGATCCATGGGTGTTTCCCATTCTCACTGATAGTTTGGGAGCAGGTGAACTTATCATAGAAAGAGAAGCCACTAAGACCCCTGTAGATACTGGGGCTACTTTATTTGTCCCTAACCACATCCAGCTAATTGTCTTCTCCTTCAGAGTAAAGCTTCTGTGCAAATGGCAGGAATATTTAACCAATGTCTGTTTTTAATCAAAACCTGTTTCCAACTAGGGAATATTATAGCAATATTAGCAAATATCTATCTTTGCTAATAAAATATGCCCCAAATCAGCTGATAGGGAGAGGTGTTTAGTTTGCTTATATGTTTGTTTTATGAAATCAGTGATACCCACATATGCTTTTTCCAGAAGGGTAATATGTATTTAGAAATAAATGAACAAGATATTGAACCCAACAGATTCTGATGAACCCAGCGGTGTGTCCTGAAAGTTGAGGTCCTAGCTGCATCCAGCTTTCTGCGGGGGCTCTGGAAAAGGATCTGCTGGTGGCATCATGCACAGACATGGAGAGGCATGGGGGAGATGGTGAGCATTCAGCAGGTAAATGAGCCTTTGGCCAGTATTTGACTGAAAAGGAGCCCAGAGTTGGAACCACAGGCATGCACCTCTGTCCAGTGCCCACCCAGGGTGGAGGGAGCTGGGCCCCTTTGTTGTGAGGTCAGGCTTATGCAGTTCTGAACCCAACCCTCAATGGAAAATTGGGAAACTGATGTCCATAGAGTGGCAGATATCATCCAATGTCCATGACATTCAGAGCCCAGAGTTCAGGAATGTTCAGACCTTCCAGGCCAAGGCTCCCACCTCTCCAACAGAGTTGGTCTGGACATTAGAAGTTCTGACATACTGGGCAGCTCCTGCATGTTCCTCCGTATCTAGGGGTCAGGGGGCGCTTTGTTTTAGGAACCAGAAAGAGGACTAGCGCTCTCTTTTTTTTTTTACTAAGAGAAATGTTTGTAACATTTTATTTTATTATGGTTTAAAGTATAACATATGTTTCCATTTTTCCCCTAGACCCCTCCCCAGCCACCCCCACCTGCAGCACATGCCCCTACCCCCTTAATGACTGTGTCCATTGATTATGCTTATATGCATGCATTCAAGACCTTTGCTTGGTCTCTTACTCTCTCCCCCACTCTCCCCTGCCTTCCTGCTGAGGTTTGAGGGTCTGTTTGATGCTTCTCTGTCTCTGGATCAATTTTTGTTCATCAGTTTATGTTATTCATTATATTCCTCAAATGAATGAGACCGTGTGATATTTACTTTTATCTGACTGGCTTATTTCACTTAGCATAATGCTCTCCATGTCCATCCAAGCTGTAGTGAATGGTAAGACTTCTTTCTTTTTTACAGCAGCATAGTATTCCATTATGTAGATGTACCACGCGTTTTTTCCACTCAGCTGCTGTTGGGCACTTACGCTGATGGGAATTTAGGCTGTTTCCAAATCTTAGCTATTGTGCTGCTATGAACACAGGGATGCATATATCCTTTTTGATTGGTGTTTCTGCTTTCTTGGGATATATTCCAGAAGTGGAATTACTGGGTAAAATGGGAGTTTCATTTTTAATTTTTCAAAGAGCTCCATGCTGTTTTCCAGAGTGCCTGCTCCAGTCTATGTTCCCACCAGCAATGCACAAGGGTTCCTTTTTTTCCACATAATCACCAGCATTTGTCCTTTCTTGATTTGTGGATGATAGCCATTCTGACAAGTGTGAGATGCTATCCCATTGTGTTTTGAAAAAGTATATTTTATTGATTTCATTGAGAGAGAGAAAAACATCAATGATGAGAGAATCATTGATTAGGTGCCTCCTACATGCCCTTATTGGGGATCAATGCCCAAAACTGGGCATGTGCCCTTGACCGGAATCGAAGCCGGGACTTTTCATTCCTCAGGCCAACACTCTATCCACTGACTAAACCGGCCAGAGACCTCGTTTTTGTTTTCATTTGCACCTCTCACATGATTATTGACTAAAAGCATGTTTTCATAAGGCCATGAGACATATGAAAACAGAACTTTTTTTCTTGTGACTAACAAAAAGAATTTTATTCAACTCACTGAAGTCACATGTCCACCTACAACCGTCATCACTGTGGCCAGGCCAGTGAGCTGTGCTGATAACTCCACTCTGGGGCATGACCCAAACTCCCCAGACCACCTGGATATGGACATTGGCAGCTGTTACAAAGGGGGAAATGGAAGTCATGTCCCCCACAAGCCATTGTCAAATAAAATGTCAACTTCTGGTTTCCACTCTGACATATGACCTTGTAAGTTCTTACTCTCATCCTTACAATGAGAAAAAAGATGAATAATCCAAAAAATCAGGAAGTCCTTTTAGTTCTACCAGATCATTGAAGTCATATGGCTATGAAATTAATCTTTGCCTCTGCAAACTACTGTATTCAGGCTTTGTTAACACAATACAACCTAGCACTAGCATATGTGTGTGCGCACACACAATCTCTCTCTCTCTCTCTCTCTCTCTCTCTCTCTCTCTCTCTCTCTCTCTCTCACACACACACACACACACACACACACACACACACACACACACACACAATGAAATGACCCTGGGTGGAATTAAAAGAAAATCAGACACCGAGGAGGTGACAATAGGAAGAAAAAGAGGTTGTAGGCACTTTTGCCTTGTGGCATTCCTCCTCCTACTTTATAGGTACTACCTTCATGAGCGTGAATATCGCTAAGAAGCACATGCTGCAATAATCCATTGTGCAGGCAGAGAAGAGACAGGATCTAACAGGCACAATGACTTATCCAGGATCAAGAAGAGGTAAGAATGAGGGGTTGAGTCTGGGCCCTGGTCTGTCTCCTCAAACCTAGTACCCTGGCTGCAGCTAAACCTTGTGGAGAGGGTGTGTTCCTGTCACTGTGTACAATGTTGGTATTCCATGGAGAAGGTAGGTGAGCAGTCAGCAGTCTACAGGACTATCTATAGCTGTAATTAGGTGAGGGGAGTCAGGGAGGCAATCCAGGAAGTGAGGTCACTTCCTAATAGAACTTGGAACCCCCGTAACCAGGCACCTACTTTCTAGCAACTGCCCAACTGCCACTCACTTGGCAAGAGACAGTTGACAGTTCAACATGTTCTCTTGTTGTGTTCCCAGTTTGGGGGGCTCTGGTTCCCGGAGACCCTGCAGGGAGCGTTGTTCCAGACTCTGTAGACGGTTCAACACTCGTGCCCGACATCTCTGGCCGTTTTCAAGAAGATCCCCTCAGGTAAGTGAAGGTGGCCTGGGTCAGACCCATTCCCGCCAGGCCAGCCTCCTCTGTGGGCCATCCCTGTGCAACCCACATCCCCCCTCTTCATGTGGTGGATAAGGGGTCCTGCAGGGAGAACCACGGGAGTGTTTGGAGCAGTGGATAACCTATAGGTCCTGTTGTGATCACACCCCAGGGTAGGGCAGGCAGGTGGAGATGGGGCTCTAGAGGGGTCCCTGATCTATACCAATGGGAGTCCTAGGACCTCAGGCTGTCATGCCTTTTCCTTGCCAGTAGAGGACTCAGCAGATCACATTCTGTGTGTCTGGAGTGGAGAGTCACAAGTTTTAGAGAACCAGCAAAACAGGGCTCTGAGGTTTTCCCCTGGTGCCTGGAAACTGTCTTTATAGAGCTCTGCACAGGAGAGTGGACCTGAGCCAACAGATGGGGTCTTCAATTCCATGCCCTTGCAGGCGGCACAGACACCTGATATATCCTCAAGCCTGAAGCACCGCCGCAGGGTGAGTGTAGGTGCCCAATTGACCCAAACTCCAGGACCCCAGGGAGTCAACAGGACTCAGGTTCCAGAAGGCACCCTGCTACTCCCCTGAGATCCCTCCTAGTGCCCAGTTCCCAAAGGAATCTGGGTCCTCATCTCCTCCATGTCAGGAGCTGGGGCCTCCCAGGGCTGCACACTGTATGGGGACCGGGACTGCTTATCACAGAGATCCATGTCTTTTTTCTGTGGGACCTGGACTTAAAACCTTCCATTGCCATGGCGACGGTGCCACACTAAACATACCACATGTCCTAATATCCAAATCCTCCACCCCAGGAAGAGCCTCGGTGTTCTCATCATACATTGGGATGTTCTGTCAGAAATCGCATGGGTGACACTGTTAATACAAGCATGTGCTGTTTGTCCTCTGCTAAGAGAATGACCTAAGATACTAATGTGCTTCATACTCCTCACCTGCAATTCTACTTTTCCTGCCAAGAACCTTTTCTCTTATTAATGTGAAAAACTTTCAGAGCTCTGAAAAATTTGTGTGTGTTTATTTGATCAAAAGTGTCAACAATTGTGAGCGAGAAAAATCTCAATGGGTTGAGAGAATGCTCCCGAGAATGACAATTTTGCACCTTGTTTTATACAATACAAGCAAAAGTGCAGACTTATGTGGGTTGCATGAAATCCATGGGTGATAGATTAGGGAGACAGGAGAAAGCAAATTGGAGACACTTCTGTGATTGGATAAAGGGTAAAATGATAGGCACATATTTCATTTACAATAGTGGATGTAGGATAGTTTCAAGACAACAATGAACTCAAGAGCAACAAAGGGATCTCTGATCTCTGCAGAGCACAGAACAGTGCCTGAGCATGAGGTGTCCAAAATAAGGAAAATCCAATGAATTGTTATCATAGAGGCAAAAAGGCAGTACACACACTCAGTTAAGGTAAAGGTTGACCTTTGTCAGGGAAGATGCCAGACAAGGATCTGACGACCCATCATGAGCTCCTGTTAGTGTTTTAATTTCAGACCATCCTTTGTAGTTACTTAAGGTCTCTGAGTTTGCAAGGCTGCCTTGCAGGACTTCCCTGAGCTAGTCAGGTTAGCATGGGGCCCCTTTTTCATTCACACATCCTCCTTTTATTCAGAAATCAATACAAATTATGCATTGATGATGAGTGTTAGTGTTATGTCTTGCTGAACAATGGACCATTCGGGATAAGGTAAGACTCTAACCTTGAATGGCATTCAACGTGGAATTTTTATTATTAATCAAAATGAAAAGGTGGATGGGAGGCCATGAGATACTAATTGTTCTTCTTAAAAAATATTCTGTATCAATTTTATATTTTGAGCTAACATGAGCAGAGTCCGTTTGCTGCTTGTCTTAAGTTTTGGTATTTTGCATCTAGTATAACACTTACATACCAGGAACAAAAGCAAAAACATTAAAGCAGGAACACTGCTTAGGATTAGAAAATGTCTACTACTAGACAAGAAAGTGACTAAGGAAAGTAAGCATCCCAGCCAACCAAAAACCCTTTGCATGTATTTACATAATTGTTTATTAAGCTAATTTTATGTTTCCTTCCTCATACACTGTTCCTTGTACTTATGCTATGTTTGACCTGAAGAATTAAGACTCTCTACTGTTTCCTTACCATACTGATCATTAGAATGTACTTGTCTAGTAGGTGGGAAAAGTTAGCAGATGTCGAAATTCAACTATTCATATGTAATAAGGTGTGTAATAGAAATATAAAAATCAGTTGATGTACATATAATCAATAACAGTTAGGAGATAGAAGAACAAGGTTTGAGCAGCAGTAATCTGTCAGCATCCAGGCCTTGTTGGCTTCTTGGGAAAGCTGTCAGCCCCCACTGCCCGTGGGTTCTCATCCTTGAAAAGTCTCCAGTCTTCTTGGTGGATGGAGGGCAGTGTCAGTGACAGATATCCATTTAGGGTTAGGCCTCTTATAAGGTAACGTCCTTTTTAACACATTGGAGAGAGTCTTTAATTAATGTGTTTCAATAAACAAAATCTCCTGGTTGTACGTTTTGGTCCTTGAAGTCTTTGTCTCTTGGAAGTACTGTGAAATGAGTGTCACTAATGTATCATTCCCTCTAACCTTCCTAGTGAGTCATGGATAGTAATGTAGAATTTCTGCTTTTAGTTTTCCTTATATTTGAAAAACAAAATGATTTAAAAATCAGCAGTATTTTAAACAGAGTCATAAAAATAATAACCATCTTCTCTTCATTTATTTCCCTACCCATTTTGTTGTTTATCCTGGTTATTTGCTAGTATTTTTGTGAATTCAGTCATTCCTTAGAGTTCTATACTTCTTCATTCAGTTCAAAGATGTGACCTGCGTAGAAACCTGTTACTTAGAGGAAGTCAAGCCCTGACCAGTTTGGCTCAGTGGGTGGAGCTTAGACCTGAGGACTCAAGGGTCCCAGGTTCAATTCAGGTCAAGGGCATGTACCTTGGTTGCAGGCACATTTCCAGTAGGGATTGTGCCAGAGGCAGCTGATCGATGTTTCTCTCGCATCAATGTTTCCAACTCTCTATCCCTCTCTTTTTCTGTAAAAAATCAATAAAATATATGAAAAGAATAAAAAATAGAGTAAGTCAAGAGTCCTTTTCATGAATTTTTCTAAAGATGTAACATATTTGAAAATGCAGTAAAGTAAAACAATATCTATGAACGACAAAACAAAGTGGTATGGTTATAGTTTTGATTGCAATGCAATTGATGAAAACCTGCCTTTTTGGTAAAATATAACATTTCAAGGCAATAATTTTTGGGTAACAAAAATTACTGTAAAATTACAGAGAACGATATGAAAATATATACGTATATGTATATATTTGGATTCAATACATAATTTCAATATAAAAGGAACAGATAGCATGTAAGATTTTAAAACATTGTCCATGGCTTCTTGTATTGAGAATTGGATATAATTCATAAACTTCCAATGTTTGTGCCACAAATACCCGGAATCGAACTGCCAGACACCCTCACAGGGAACCATCCTCTTGGCTGGCCTGGTGTCGCTGACACCAAGACCACTGTTACACCGGAGTGTTTCCTATTTGAAATTTTCTTGAATCTTTGTACATTCCTTCCTAGAGCAGGTTGAAATCTTTAGAACATCCATTTTAGTAAAAATATAGGTACACAAATAGCACAGTTATTTATATTTTTAATTTTTAAAGCTTCTCAGGTAATTTCAAGCATATTAAGTAGTCCTAAATTAGTTAAAAACGTTTCTCTAATAAGGAGAGAGAATAAATCCTTGAGGTACTCCAGGGCCCATTGGAATTGACTCAAAGTCATCTCCTGTTTTAAAAGTCTCTTACAATAGAAACTTTGGGAAGGTTGCAAATATACTTGTGCAAAAGATTACACCATGGACTTTTTGTAAATCTACGTAAAGCAAACACAGACTTAGGGTAACTAACTCTCAAAGATATTAATCATACTTGCAAACAGTTGTAATATTAAGTATTTAGTCCAGACTACAGAATTCTCCTTAATTTACATAAGCATTTAATCTTTGTAGGCCAATAAAAGATTATATCCTAGTAATGTCATATGGAGGCTGACAATTCACCACACATAACACATAGATGAACACATATCACACAAAGACTGTACACACAATTTGAATTATTTTTTGGTAGAGAAATAAAAGAATATTTTTATATAAAACTTTCACACAGTTGTATAGCTTATACCCCCTTTTACAAACCTTTCCTCACCTTTTACAAACCTTCTTACCCATTCAGAAATAACTACCCTTAGAGAAACTTACATTTGCCCTTTTCCTTCAAATATGACTCTCCATACCTCAAGCCTTCTATTGCCATAAATGTATAATTTTTCCAACTTAACTGGAACTTTTAACTGTTAGGAGCATTAATTTCCAATCGTAAGCACACAAGTGAACAAACAGCATTCCTTAGATAGACGTTGATGAACATATTTTAATCAAACTCTTACTTTCAAAAAACACACCTTCAGCAAAGCAAAAAACATTACATCAACAGCTCCAAATCCATTTTACAGACCTTCTGCAATTAAAAAACCCCCAAAAGCAGTGAACTTCAGACTTGTCTAGCAATCAATGTGTCAGTATTCACGTTATTTCAAAATGTGTAGATATTTAATAACTTTCTTTAAAACTTACTAAGTTAGAAAGATATAGTTGAAAAAGCTAAAGAGATTTGTGTAGGTGGGTAAGGTATTGTTTTTTCTATTGGGATAAGTCATATCTTCCAGAGATTTGTATTTTTAAAAATGGGCTAGACAAGACGTCTTGGTGAACTCGGGTATTTTCACTTCAAAGGTTCTGGGAGTTTGGTTGCATGAAGTCAATTACCTGTAAGCCTCCAAAATGAATAGGGGAGGTTTGGAGAAGGTAAAAGGACTTGGTGGGCTTTGAATTGTTTCTGGAGCAAAACCTATGGCACCTTGAAAACTTCATTTGTAAAACAAGGATAGTCATTTTCAATACCTCAGGAACTGGGTTGCCCCCCCCCCCCCCACAAATGTTAGCAAGGGATTGACAAATTCATTCACCCATTTTTGGTTTGTTTCTTTCTATTTGGGAATATTCTTCTAGTTTCCAGAAAGCTCACAACTCTGAGAGGTATAAAGACTTTCAGGTATATGAAACCTCCGTCTGTCTCCCCTGGGAATGGCAACACAGGTCCCAGGTGCAAGATAGTCTTAAAGTTAATGGTGCCCAAGCCTCTCTATTACCCACTTTATATTGCAACCAGGTAATTGGTGTAACAAAAGAAGATTGGCTTCTTGTTTGAGGCACCCAGGGTGAAGTTACTCCCATTTGGTGAATATGTACCCCAAAAGAGAATTCTCACTTCACTGTGGGCTGGTCCCCCATCTTTAGGCAGACATGAGAAAGCCTAGTGTCAGAGGCATGTCTGCATGTCTCTGGGCTGTTTGGGGCCATTCTGAGTAGGGTGGGTACCCTGTTAAGCCATCTCTCAGGGTCTTGTGGGAGATAATACTGAAGAAGAGATGATTAGCAAACATTCGGTCAGTCTCAAGCTTAGTTTCCTCCTGGAAGGTTCCTTTAAAATCATTACTTTCCCTTTTGGTTCAGTATCTGGTTCATTTATTCTAAGTATATATGTTACTATTCTGGAGAAAGCATATGTCAGCATCACTGATATCATTAAACAGTAAAAAAAAAACACCCACTCACTAAACAGGGGAATTGGGGAAGATTTGATAAGCAAACCATATATATTCTCATAACATTCCCTAGTTGGAAGGAAACAGGTTTTGATTAAAAAACAGACATTTGTAGGAAAGCTTTATTCCGATGGTGAAAGCAATTAATTGTTTGTGGTTAAAAACAAATAAAATAGCCTCAATATATACAGGGTTTATATGTTTGCTTCTCCCCCTCCCCCTTTTTTAAAATAGATTTTGTATTGATTTCAGAGAGGAAGGGAAAGGGAGAGAGAGATAGAAACATCAATGATCAGAGAGAATCTCCAATTGGCTGCCTTCTGCACGCCCCCTAATGGGGATCAAGCCTCCAACCTGGGCATGTGCTCTTGACCAGAATCACACCTGGGACCCTTCAGTCTGCAGGCGACACTCTATCTTGGGGCAGCCCTAGGCATGTTTCTGTTTGTATCCTTTTTCTCAATCCTGTTTCAGTTTCCTATATCCCTAAAGTGTGGAGGCTTCTCTATGGGAGTTTTCTATAAACCTTATTGAGTAATTCTCTTGCTTTTGCTCCCAGAAACCAGGAGTATATTAATTGCAATAGGTTAAAATAGCCAGGATTACATGTTCCATCAGTTAAATTTCTCTGTGAACCAATCAGGGCCATAGAGAAAATGGAGGATGATTGCTGGTTCCTCTCTGGCTGAGAGCAGCTTTTCTCCAAAGGGAGTTGGCAGAATTCCTAATCTCATTTTCCCTTAAGTCAGTAGGGAGGGGCAGTGGAGGGGACAGAAGGGGAAGAAAGAAGGAAGGGAAGGAACACATCTGGACAAGGAAGCTCAGAGAGCAAAAGATATAGGGGACGTGCTATAGAAGGGGGAGGATGGGGAGTTAGCATGTATTAGCTTCAGGAGAGTTTGAAGATAATCTCTGAAATTTATTGTTCATTTATTTTTTAAAGAGAATTTGTCTGTGCTTCTCCTTAGAAGTTTCTAATTTCCAAATCAAGATATGCATCCTATACACTCAATCAGTTCAATTTTCAGGCCGCCATTGTTATAGTTATTTGTTTCTTTTGTTTTATTTTGCCTGTGAGAAATTAATTTAGGCACCCAAAGAAAACTGTATATTGGCCATTTTTCAGTTGATATTTTGTAGTTAAATCTTCCTACATTTACACTTCTGTAAAGCACTTGCAAGTCAAGGCTTCCTATCAGGAATATTAATGAGGGCTGGGCCCTGGGAGTTCCCAGCCATGGAGGCACAACTTCCCATGTTAATTATAGGTGTGCTTGTTGGTGTTGTTTTTATGGTTTGGTATCTGCAGAGTCTCAGCACAGTTTCTGGGAGTGTTATGTAGTGGGTTAAAGTTTGTTGCTTTATGGGTTGAGCTGCAAGTTGCTCACTCACCTAGAGTCTCATTCAACCTTCTTATGTGCCTCAGTTTCTCTCCTTGCTGACTACAACAACCAGAAGGGCTACCAGCAGAGGTGGACTAAACCTCATTAGTGCTCCCCCTGAGGAGCCAGTTAGTTTAATTGCAGTTGTGTGGGAATTTCCTTATGGGGCTCCTGCATGTCATGAGGAATGACCTCTGACACATCCGCAAAGATCCTCAGTTGTATAAGAACATCTGAGATTCATGCAGGAAGGATGATGTGCCCCTTTATCTTCTGAGCTGAACAAGATCAGCTCTCACTTAAACAGCTAAGGTGTTTGCCCAGACTCTCAAAAGGCAAATCCGATAGAAAAGCCAGGGGGAAAAACCAGTCCCATTTTCCCTCCTGTCTCTCCATAGCCTGGGATCTATCAACTGTTAACCTTTGTTCCACCAAGAGTATTACAAAATATGGCTCCAATAAAGTCAGCAACACAAGCCAGGGAAGGTCCTGAATCCAACAGACAAGTGTCACAAGTTCACCGGCAGGCAGGGAACTGGTGCGTCAATGGGCCCTTTGCTGGATGCCAGCACCAGGTGTAGGTCTGCAGGGTGGTGCTGGGTGAGATTTTCTGGGATCCTGCGGTATTGTGCCAAGTAAATGTCCATGTAAGAAGCATTCAAAACTGTGACAATTGTTGAGATTTTATCTGAGCCAAATGGTCATTTGCCTTGAATCAAATCCTCAAAGGATTGAAATAATGCTCTGGAGAATGGGAGTTGTCACCTTATTTTAGATATTACAGTCAGAAGTGACGATGTATGTGAGTTGCATGAAATCCATTGGTGATGGATTGGATGAAAAGTGAAATGACAGACACATACTTCTTTCCCATAGGGGGATATAGGACAGAACAGCCAACAATGAACTCAAAAACAATGAGGGGATTTGTGGTCTCCACAGAGCACAAAGTATCCAAAAAAAAGGAAAATTCCTTTGACGTTCCAAAGCTATGTTCTTGTAGATTCCAAAAGATAGTAAACAGTCTCAGTTAAGGTAAATAATGACCTTTTTTGCAGAAGATTCCAACCTAGACCCAGCGACCCACCGTAAACAGCTTTTAGTTAAAACGTTTTAATTTCAAAGCATCTTTGTGATAACTTTAGGTCTCTGAGGTTAAAAGACCATCACCCAGGCCTTCCCTGACCTACTCACAGATTAGCGAGTGGCCACTTTTTGTGTGGCCACACTCTCCTTTGATCACTCATGCGCCACTTCTTGCCACCAATCATGTCCCTCCTCTGTCCCACCACAGGAGAAAAAACCACCAACCCTGAGTAGGAAAAGGTCCGGTAGGATGCCAGCAGCTGCAGCTTCCTCACTAACTGTGGGCCTGGCCAGCACGTCCACGGTGCTCAAAACACAGGTCCCCCAGAACCTGTTCGCCACCTGGGAGGTGGACTGCTCCAGCCCCAGCTGCGTGCCCAGGTGGTGTAGTCTCACTGTAACGAAGCTAGTGATCTTCAAGAAGCTGGCCAAGGACCTCAACTCCGCGGTAATTTCCGTGAGGATGCGGGACTCCAAGGGCATCCTGAGGACCCAAGAGATTGTGCTGCCCCGCAGTAGACCAGTGCAGACCAACCTGGCGCTCACCTTCTCCCTGCAGTACAACCACTTCCTCAAGGGAGAAGGTAACAAGCTCCTGATCATGCTGGAGCAGAGGAAGTGCTCTAAGAACAGAAACGTCCTGGGCTACGAGACACTGGCCTCTGGCGCCATCCGCATGGCTGACGTTATGCAGCGAAACCCCAGGTGTGGCCAGATGGTGAGCCTCTTTGGCAGCATCAAGGAATCCTCCACTACGGTGGCCGAGATCTGGATCTCCTCCCTGTGCAGTGAGCCCATCGAACACGAGGACAGTGCCATGCAGGTCAGTCCTAAGGCCAAGTCGGCAGGTAACTACGAGGGGCAGGATGAGCTGCAGGCCAGCGGCAGGGGAAAGCACAGACACGACCTGGACAAGGATGCCTTGGAGAAGGGGGAACCAAAGAAGCAGCGGCCATCATTACGAGGAAAGCTGAAGCAGAAAGTCCTGGCGCTGTTTCACAGGTCCAAAGTGTCAGAGAGGGACCTTCGGTCTGACATGATGGGGAATCCCAGGAAAAGTGACCCATACCTGGAGGATGATGAGAGCGTCCTCAGCACCCCCAGGCCCAAGCTCAGGCCATATTTCGATGGCCTGTCAGACTCCAGTTTGCAGACGGAGATGTGGGGCAGCCACAGTGACAGTACCAAAACAGAGCCTCTGAGTCTGCCTCACATGCCCGAGAATTCATGGGCCCTGGGATGCAAGCAGCCAAGTGAGAGGGACAACGAATTTGTGGCCCACAGCACACCCACCAGCAAGGTGGACAAGATCCAGATCTCCTCCCTGTCCATGCCGCCCATCGACCATGAGGACAGTGCCAGGCAAGCCAGTCCCGAGGCTGAGTCCTCGGACAACTACTCTGAGTGCATGTGTGAGAGCTTCTTCTCGCAGCGGGAGGCCAGCTACCATACCGCTGACCAGGAGGAGGATGACTGTAATGAGGGGAATCTCATATTCACAAGGAGCAGCCTGACCACGCAACAGAACTACCACCAGAAAGTCCTGTTATGGCTGCACACAGTCCAATTGTCGGAGGAGGTCCTGGGCCCTGAGCAGGACCATGGGGAGCATGTCCCGGAGGTGGAGGAGGACCTGGACCTCCTGTATGACATGCTGCCGAACCCCAGTGACAGTGGCACAGACACTGAGGACGATGGCAGCGTCCTCAGCACCCCCACACCTAAGCTTCGGCCATACTTTGAAGGCCTGTCTAGCGGCCCAGACATGAAGGACAATCACAGTGTCCTCAGCAGCCCCAATCCCAAGCTCAGGCCATACATGGAAGGCCTGTCAGACTCCAGCTTGCCGATGGAGAAGCGGGGCCTCCACAGCACCAGGATCCAAAAGGAGCCTCTGAGTCTGGCTCACCGGCCTGAGAACGCG
Source organism: Myotis daubentonii (assembly GCF_963259705.1). Taxonomy (NCBI): domain Eukaryota; kingdom Metazoa; phylum Chordata; class Mammalia; order Chiroptera; family Vespertilionidae; genus Myotis; species Myotis daubentonii. The sequence continues at coordinate 6,726,696 of NC_081855.1, forward strand.
AGGGCCCCGGGAGGCAAGCAGCCAAGCCACAGTGACTCCCAACTTGTGGCCTACAGCACACCCACCACTAAGATTCGAATGGCCTCCCTGTCCCGCCAGCATATCGATCAGGAGGCCACTGCCATGCCGGCCAGCAACAAGGTCCAAACCTTGCATAACGACCTCGCCAGCACATCTGAGAGCTGCTTCTTTGAGCAGCCGGCCAGCCATGATTCCGTCCACAGGCAGTCCCAGGAGAATAACTTGGACAAAGGTAATCTCATAGTAAGAAGGAGGTGCATGAACAGTCAACACAATTACCACCAGGAAGCCGTGGCATCTATGCTCAGGGCCCAAGTGTCAGAGAAGGTCATATCCTCAGAACAGGCCCTTGTGAGGCATGTCCCCAAAGTGGAGAAGGCTCTGCACCGTCGGTATGACATTGTGCTGAGCTCTAGTGACAGTAGCCTAGACACGGAGGACGATATCAGTGTCCCCAGCACCCCAAAGCCCAAACTCAGGCGATACTTTGACAGCATGTCAAGTGATAGCAGCTCTGACTCAATGGCCCACAGAATTTGCTCCCCTGGGAAGCAGCTGGCACAGCTGGAGGACAACCGGGAGGCAGGGTCCACCTCCCAGCATTGGTTCACCAAGAAGCTGCCATCCATAGTGCGCTTCACCAAGTCTCTGGTCCTGCCCTCCAGCAGGTCCAAGAGGAAGCAGGCTGGCCACCGGGGCTGCGACACAGCCTGGAATGAGTGGGTCAACAGACTGCACAATGAGAGCCCAGACCCACAGAGCCAACGGCAGATCCCCAGGAAGCCCGTCCGTGACCAGCTCAACAACATCCTCATTTCCCAGGACAAGATGCCCGAGAACATCATCCTGGTCAACACCTGCGACTGGCAGGGCCAGTTACTTTCGGACATCCTGCAGGGGCACACGCTGCCCGTGGTGTGCACTTGCTCCACAGATGACGTCCAGGAGGCCTTCAGCATCATCGTCTCCCACATGCAGAGATACTGCAACTGCAATTCCCAGGCCCTGACGCCTGTGAAGATGGCGGTGGCAGGGGCACAGCCCTACTTCAGCGCTGTGCTGCGGGTCTTCGTGAGGCAGCTGTCCCAGCAGCCACCCCAATGGCTAGACTACATGCGCTTCCTGGTCATCCCGCTGGGTCCCCACCCCTTGGCCAGCTACCTGGGCTCCATGGATTGCCGCTACAACCACTTGTTCCAGGACCTGTACTGGCGCGACATGTTCAACAACCTGGAGTCTGAGAACACCTTGCAGGACACACAGGACGTTGTGTCGAGAATCTCTGAGTACGTTGCGGGGGCCAACTGTGTCTACCTGCTGCCCATTGCTGAGGCCATTCTCATGTCTAAGCAGCAGCGCCCCAATGAAAAGTCCACACAGCTCATCCCCTTTGTGGGGGCAGTGAAGGTTGGAAGAGTGGAACCATCTGCAGCCATGTCAGGAGGCTCAGATGATGTAGTCCTCTCATGGTGCGGTGAGCTTCTGTCCCCTACCGGGAAGGCCTCACCCAACACACTCTCCCCCACATCAATGAGTGGGGGCCTGTCCTCCACCAGCCAGAGTGTCCATGCACAGATGATGGAGCTGCAGGTGGATTACTGGACAGCAGTCCAGCCAATAGATACGAAGAGAGTCGCAGAGAAGAAACAGGTGCCTACCTCCAAAAACACACTCAAGTGCTTCTTCCAGTCTGTCCAGGTCAGCAGGCTGCCCCGCAGTGGTGAGGGCACAGCAACACCTGCCATGTCCATGACTGTGGTCACCAAGGAGAGAAAAAAGAAGGCGCCCAAGAAAACCACGGACGAGGATGTGGAGTCCCAAAGCCAGTGCATCCAGGGCATTGGTCGCCTGGTTTGCAGGGCCAAGCACCAGCAGAGCATGCTGCCGGTCGTCATCGATGGCGTGGAGTGGAATGACGTGGCGTTTTTGCAGTTGTCAGCCCAGTGGTCCTCCCACGTCAAGCACTTCCCCATCTGCATCTTCGGACACAACAATCCCACCTTCTAGCCCTGCCCCTCCCCCTGCCCTTCACTCTGCCTTGGCCAAGACCAGAAGGACCCAGCTGCTTTTCTGTGAACAGTTCAGTTTACTACAGACACAGACCCTGGGAACCCAAAGAGAATGTGCTCACAGCCTGGAACCTAAGGGGGTTGCCCCTCACTGGGAGCTCCTCAATGCTCTGTTTAGTAACCAGAACGCTGTGGCGGGTGGGACTCAGGAGGGCAGTGTTGAGCTGGAGCATCATGGAAGATGTGTTTTGGCCTCAGGATGCCCAACATTCTCAGTGAGAAGGGTTCTGGCCTTGAAGAACTGCCCTTCCAGGAAGCCAGGACTCTGCTTCCATGGGAGACAGCTCCAACCTGTGCCCAGACTCAGAGGTTGGCAACCAGAGGTCAAGGGCTAGCCTCTGATGGCAGCCTTCTGAGCAGAACTTGGAGTCCAGTCAGCCCAGGCCTGGGAAACAGCTGCCGGACAGCCAACTGGTCTAGCACCACCTACTCAGGGTTACCAGTGAACTTCAGCCTCACAGGCAGAAAGAAAAAAGACCTGTATGGTGCACATCGCCCTAGCACACTGGCTAGACAAAGTGGTCGATTACCTGAGGAGGGAACCCACCTTCGTTCCTGTTACTACAGAACATTTGTTACCACCCAGCAGCAGTGGAACCAATTATTGACCAGGTGAGCCCCTCCCCCTCCAGAGCACATGCTCATGGGGCCACCTGTTGGCTGTTTGCCTTCAGGTCACTGCAACTCTCTGAGTGTTTGTTCCTCTGAAACCTCGGAGAAGCAGGGAACAGGCTTATAGGGCTATTGTAGGGACTTGCTGGGTTCCTCCCTGGTAAGTGTTCTCTGGGAGCCTAGACCGTGGAGAGGTCTGCTGGAGGGGCTATGATTGAACCAACTGGTCATTTTCTCTTCCTGTTGAAGAAGCCACTGCCAAATTGTGATTCTCTTTGGGGCCTTGGGTTTAGCTCTTTTCTAATATTACAAAGAGATTGGAGATACTATTAGGGGTCTCTGTCCCAGGTGAATCCAGATTAGAGATGCCAGGGGTGAGCAGTGGGGCCCAGGGTCAGCCAGCAATCTGAGATGAGGCTGGTTTGGGCTCATTCAATCAGCACATATATTAGAAGCCCTGCCAGGTACAGAAATGTTTCTAGGCACTGACCATAACCCAGTGCTCAGAGCAGACACCAAGCCTGCACTCCAGAGCTTCCTTCTGTGAGGGAGCGATTCAGTCCCACTAGGCGGCACAGGCTCATAGTGTCCACAGGACACCTGATGTGACGTCCTCCTGGCCTCCTCTCCCTATGGCTGCATCTTCGCGTATTGTGAAGAGGATGGTAAACCTCTGTTCAGCAGAAAACGTGAGTCAGTTTTGGATCAGATCCATGAGGGGAGTATGGAGACTGTGAATTCAAGGTGTTGGCAAAACCCTGGATCCCACTCATGGTGGGATTTATGCAAGAGGCAGAGGTCGGAGGGCTTCCCTAGAAAAAAGACATGAGTCAGAGAGCTGTGCAAGTGGATTTGGGTGGTGTGGGCGAGTGGGAAGGTCAGTGGACAGACAGCCCCTCAGACAATTCATAGCCTTCCACTCCTAATTCTAGCCCAGTCTGCACCCCTATCCCGGGACCTTGCTCCCTAATCTGGTAGAACCTCGGCAGTGGCAGCTTGGGGTACCCCAACCTGTGGGAGTTGAGTTTCAGTGGGAGGCAAAGAACCACACAGGACAGCTAGTGAATGAGGCAGCATGTAGGTGCAGGAGCTAACGTTTGAGGTGATAGGAAGGCCCTGGGGTTTGTTTGATTGCTCACTGGTCAGTATTCCTGAAGCACCTGCTCAGTGCCAATCAGTGACATGAACTGGGTGGACACCAGCCCTCTCAGTCCTAATGGGAGGGAACAGGGACACTGGGAGAGCATGTCAGGTTCCCCTGAAGAAGGGGACAGGTGGTTCCCTCATTGATCCAGAGCTGTCAGGTAGGAGGGCTTCATGCCAACCATTCCTGTGTGACCAGGCCCATCTCTGCCAGGACTGCCAGACTGAAGGTGGACAAGGAGTAGGTCTGGCTTCTGGATGGGCAGGAGCAGCAGGCACAGGACCCCAGGCTCTCTGAGTGGTGCTGTGGGAGGGCCGTGTGGAAGGGAAAGGCAGGCCTCACATTCTGCTGCTCACCTATCTCTCTCCCCAGGGCCATCCCCTGCATCCTGAGCATCTGGCTGGACCAGCACCTTCAGAATTTCTCAGCCTGATGATGCTGTTGGCTTCCATAGAGCTCAACTTGCAGTCTCCTACCTGCCAAACCAGGCCCAGTGCCTCAGCGGGAGCACCTGAGCCCACTGAGGCCGAGACAGGAGGAGGAGGAGGCCTCCGGGGGTGGCGTGGGTGAGTGTGCCTTTGGAAGGCACACAAAAGGCAGTGAGGGTGGTAACATGTCCTCTTCTTGCATCTACAGAACCAGCTCCAGAAGAACATCAGGAAAACCCTCAAGGGCAACGCCACCCTAGTGGCCTCTCCAGAGCCAGAGCCGGATCCAGGCCCAGCTTTCACTGAACTTCAAGAGGCAGAAGAACCATCTGCAGCATTTGAGCAACTCACCCCAGCATCTGTGCGGCCTGTGGTGCTAGATCCCGGGCCAGAGCGCATGTCAGCAGCGATAGCAGAGAGGGCACACTCCTAACCCCATTTAGACACAGTGTTAAATGTTTAATATTCTTGTTACTTATGTTTATAATTTTATTATATTTTTATGATGTTTAATAGCATACAGTGTACCGTAGAGAAAATATACTGAAATACTCCTAAACAGAAACTTAATTTAGATTCTATAAAATTTAACCCTAAAAACCCTCAAAGCTTTGAGCAAGTCTGTTTTTCTGGACCCTGACCCACCCAGGGAGAACTGCCCTCACCTTCTCCACCTGCCCTTCCTGGAGCCAGGACTCTGCTTCCCAGGGAGCTGGCTCCACCCTGTGCTGTGCCCAGACTCAGAGCTGACCTCCCAGTGGGGGCATCCTAAGCCCAACATGGAGGCCTGTCAGCTCACCCCTGGGCCTCCATGTTGTCCCCAACACCACTCACTCAGGCTTCCAAATAAGCTTGACCTTCACAGGGCAAAAAAAAAAAAAAAATTAAATTAAAAATAAAAATGGACATGTAAGGTGCAGACCTCCCAGGAACAGTTAATGGAAAAACTGGTCAAATACTTGGTGCCCAGCTTCCTGGGCAGCGTCCCCACCTTGGTCTGCACCCAACCTTCGGTGTTAATACAGAACTTTTGGGACTCACCAACGTGTGTGGGACCAACCATGGACCAGGTGAGCCCTGCCCCTCCACAGCGCAGTGGTCACTCAGCCACCTGCTTGCTGTGAATCTCCAGATCACTGCATATCCCTGAGTGTTTGTTTCTCTGAACATGGGGAGAGCCTAGGCCCAGCTTCATAGGGTTATTGTAGGGACTTCGGGCGGCGGGTGGGGGGTTCCTCCCAGGAAAAGGCCCGCTGGGAGCCTGGACTCTGGAGAGGTGTGCTGGAGGAGCTGTGCTTGTTCCAATTGGCCATTTTCTCTTCTTTTAAAGAAACGTGTACCTTATTTGTGATTCTCCTCAGGACTTAGGCTAAGCTATTTTCTCTTTCGATAAAGACGTTGTAGATTCCATTAGGGGTCTCTGTCCTGGGTGAAGCCAGATCAGAAATTCCAGGGGTGAGCAGGGGGACCCCAGGCTCACCCAGCCTTCTGAGATGGGGGTGGTTTGGGCTCATTCATTCAGCAAAGGCCCTGACCCCAGGGCTGCACTCCAGGGCTTCCTTCTAGGCAGGAGTGATTTCAGTCACACTGGGCTGCGCAGGCAGGTAGCATCCACAGTACACCCCATATGACTTCTTCCTCAAAGTATCGCTGATCTACACGCACTGTGAAGCAGAAAGTGGATCTCTAAACCAGCAGAAAAAGTGAAAGGGCTTTGGATCAGAGCCTTAAGGGGAGTATGGGGACTGTGAGTTGGAGAAGCTGGCAACACCCTGGATCTCATGCCTTGTGAGATTTCTGCCAGAGGGCAGAGGTCTGAGGGCTTCTGCTAGAAAAAAGGGAGGGAGTCAGAGAGCTGTGCATGTGGATTGAGTGGTGTGGGTGAGTGGGGATCAGGATGGCCCACACAGAAAAGAGCTCCCAGAGGCTGAGCTTAGGCAGGAGCACAGAGCCACTCAGGTCATTGCCCAGGGCCTGCAGTCTGGAGAGCTTCCTGGGGTGGGGCCTTGAACTGGGACTTCAGTGATGGAGATGGGAGGTTTCTTTCTTGTAAGGCACACAAAAGGCAGTCATGGTGGTAACATGTTCTCTTCCTGGATCTACAGAAGCAACTCCAGAGCTAGATGAAGAAACACCTAAAGTGGCAACGCCTACTCTTGTGCCCCCTCCAGAGCCAGAGCAGGCTCCAGGCACAGCCGTCACTGAACTTCCAGATGTGGACCCACCTGCAGCTTGTGAGCAACGCACCTCAGCTCCTTTGGAACCTGTGGTCTTAGATCCTGGGCCACAGCGTGTGTCAGCTGCCACAACAGAGAGGGCTCCCTCCCCTCATTTATATGAAGTTTTAAAATATTTGTGTTCATCACATATATGTTTATAACTTTATGTATTTTTCATACTATTCAGTAACATTCAGTCTAATTAAAGAAAATGTAATGAAATACTCAAATATAAATTTAATTTAGATTCCATAAAATTTAACTCTACAATCCTTTAGAGACTTGAGCAAGTCTGTTTCTTCTGGGCCTGCGTCGTGTTACTATGAGTCATAGGTTGGGAAGAATGAGTCAGGAGCCATCTGCTCTAAGGATGTGATGTTCTTCAGGCCCAAGACAATGGAACTTTGGGGGAAATTGACCCACCAGCATTGGGGCAGGGACCCTTGATGTCAGGGCTGCAAACCCACATTGTGTTTGACTTCATCTCCCATGAGCACATGGACAAAGCCTGGCCTTATGCGCCCCCTGGCGTCCACGTTGCAGAATGCTGTAGGGTTTAACCAGCAGAGAGCAGTTCCTGAACTCTTACTGACACCTGCACCTGGACAGAAAGTCCACCCTGCTCCACGGGCACTGAACAGCTTTCTGAGCATCTCCTCTGTCGGCCCACAGCACAGAAGAGGGGACAGAGAATGTCTCAGGGCCCGGGGTCCACACTCATCTCCTCCAAAGGCACCGCTTCGAAATTTCCTCTGGGGTCAGAGCCTCTGTCTGCCCTCAGACCCTAGGCTCTGGTTCAGCTGGGCTTTTTCCTGAGGCTCTTCTGTCTCACCAGAGCCCAGCAGCCATTCTTTCTCACGCGCCAAGGCTGAACAAGGTTGTGGAGACAGCCTGGCTTCTCCTTTTACATCAATCCTCCTCAGTGCTCTAAACCACCCTGGTGAGGATGGACTAGCAGCCTTGTACAGCACCCCGCCATGGCACAAGCTACACTGACTCAGGACAAATGGGCGCTCACTGGGGACCACACCCAGGGTCCCTACTCTCAAGGAGATCTGCCCTGTTGGTTGACACAGAGAGAAAGGAAATCTGAATGGAGTCTGATGAGACCTCCCACTGACCCCTGAGGACCATAAGCACTGAGAACATGAGCCCATCGCGGGGACATTGCACAGGCTCTCTTTAGGATGTGATTTCTAAACCAGAAAGATGAGTAAGTACTTGTCTACCCTCTTCATCCTGATTTCACAATGGCAGCCGATGAAGGCTTGTGAAATTAAAGGAGGTCTGGAAATCAGGGGCAGGTCTACCTTAGAGGTCCATGGTGATGACAGTGCACTTGCATGCACTTGCAGTGGGCCTGGAGGGGCAGCCGCCTGCCTTGCCTGTAGTGTCTCTGCAGTACACCAATTCCAGCATGTCATAATTTTAAGAGGTTCATCAAAAGGTTGATGAAACTTGGGGTCTCAACAGGGTTGAGTCACACATGTTGGGAATGGCTAAAGGCATTTCCCCAAACCTGAATAGGAAACTGATTGTGGCTGCCAGACAGCTAAAAGGCATCTTAATCTACATGTTATTGCCTCCTACTGGCCAAACAACCTGAACAGCCTTAGGCTAATCCCCAAACTGACAATGCCTCTGTACCCTTTGAAACCTTACCTTTTGAAGTGTATTATCTCCACCTTGCCTTAGGACAAATTGTATTAATAAAAGCAAGGGGCCTAGACAAGGAGGTACTCTTCAGTTCCTTTAGCTGAAGGTCCTCTGACCCCAATGCCTTTCAAAATTATAACTTGGCTCTGGACTCTTTATCAGTCTCTGGATTTCTATGTCATCTGCTCACAGCCTTTTCCAGATTCTTGAACCCTTCTTGATGCTGGGACATGAACCCTGGCACGTCTCCTTACCTTGGAAGCTGAGAACTGTGGTCTCAACAGGTGCTGTTTCTTCTTTCAAATTACACTTTTCAGTTTGGCTCTACTTTGCAGTGTCATTTCCTATGTTTCACAGCCATCATCCAAACTGGAGGCAGAGGGTGTTGGAAATGAGGGGCTGGGGGCTGGAGGTAATTGGGAGGAAAAAAGGAGGGAGATAGGAGGGCAGGGCCAGGGCCTGGTGTGGGACGACTGTGCTAGTGACCTATTGCTGACAGTTACCCCACATTAGAGACTTAACCAACACACACTTATTAGCTCACACATCTGTGACCAGGAATCCCGCATGGCTCAGCTGGGACTACTGTGGTCTCACCTGGGGCAGGATCTCTGTCACTGAGGGCCTGAACTCACTCGGGGGAGGGGGAGTCTTTAGGATTCAGTTTGGATGGAAGGCCTGACTTCCTCTCTCTGTTGGTCTCATTCAGTGCTGGGTCACATGGGTCTGTCCAGATAGCAACTCACAGCACAGAGGCTTATTCCTCAGTGGAGAGGGAGTGAGAGAGCGAGAGAGAGAGAGAGAGAGAGAGAGAGAGAGAGAGAGAGAGAGGGAGAGAGACAGAGCAGATCAGACTGAGCAAGTAGATAAGCATCAACTTTTAAAATCTTATCAGGTTGGGAATTATTCAACTAAAGAACTTGTATGCATATATACATAACTCAGGGACATAGATAATAGGGTGGTGAAGGCCTGGGGTGCGGGGTAGGGATCGGCTAGAAGTGGTCAATGGGGTAAAAAGGGGACATATGTAACACTTTCAACAATGAAGATTAAAAAAATAAAATGGATTTGCTTTAAAATTGTTAAATTAGCCGAAACCGGCTTGGCTAAGTGGATAGAGCGTCAGCCTGCGGACTGAAGGGTCCCAGGTTTGATTCCGGTCAAGGGCATGTACCTGGGTTGCGGGCACATCCCCAGTAGGAGATGTGCAGGAGGGAGCTGATCGATGTTTCTTTCGCATCGATGTTTCTAGCTCTCTATCTCTCTCCCTTCCTCTCTGTAAAAAATCAATAAAATATATTTTAAAAAAATTGTTAAATTATTTTTTTTCTAAAAAATTGATGAGACAGTGAGAGAGAACCAAAAGTGTGTGAGAGAAGCATCAATAGGTTGCCTCCTGTATGCACCCCGACTAGGAATCAAACCCACAACCTAGATATGTGACCTGACCAGGAACCAAATCCATCAGTGCACAGGATGATGCTCAACCACTCTTTCTGGCCCAGGCACTGACTTTTAGAACCAAATCATGGAGGTCGTGTTGGATACCTTTGCCGTCTTCTATGGAGTCACTACGAGCACCCACATTGAAAGGGAGGGAACACATTCACACCACATGAGGAAGGCGAAGAACATGAGGAGTCACTGAGGAGGGAACCAGTGACCTGAGAGGTCCATGCCTTGCCCCGGATCACAGACGGTCAGAATGTAGAGCCTGAGAAAAACCTAGTTGTGTCCTCAAAGAGGGGGTCCTAGGTGCCCCCAGGTTTGCTCAGGGGCTCTGGAAAAGGCTGTGCTGCTTGAATCGTGTGCTGATATGGGGATGGCACAGGGGAGACTGTGAGCACTTGGCAGCCTAGACAGTATTTGTCTGAAAAGGCGCCCAGATCTGGAATCATGTAAGTGCACCTCTGTCCACAACCCACCCGCAGTGGAGAAAGCTGGGCTTCCTTATGCTCAGCTCACGCTTGCGTAGTTGTGGATCACACCCTCATTGGATAATTGGGAAACTGAAGCCCTTGGTCAGGCAGGGATTGGCCAGGGTACATGACATTCAGAGTGCAAACTTCAGGAATGTTCAGACCTTCCAGGCCAAGGCTGCCACCTCCCCACAGAGTTGGTCTGGACTTTAGAAATCCTGACATACTGGGCAGCTTCTGCCTGTTCCTCCCTTTGTGGGGGCTGATTTATTCTGGGATCCAGAAAGGGAGCACTGTCATGTGCACACACACACACACACACTCACACACACAACATTCACTCTAGATGTGATGACTTTGGGAGAGATTATAAAAAAAGCAGACACAGAGGAGGTGACAACAGGAAGGAAAAAGAGGTTGGAGGGAATACCTACATGTGATAGTCCTCCTCCTACTTTATAGCTCCTCCCCCACAGTAGTCTGAACAGCCATAAGAAGCACTTGCTCCATAACCCATTGTGCAGGCAGGACAGAGACGGGCCCTGACAGGCACAATGACTGATCCAGGATCAAGAAAAGGTAAGAATGAGGGATTGAGTCTGCACCCAGGTAGGTTTCCTCAAGTCTGGGACCCTGGCTGCACCCAGAGCTTCTAGGGGGCCGGGCAGAGGGGTGTGCTGGTGCCACTGTGTACAGATAAGGTGTTTCATGCAGAAGAGGTGTCTGCAGACAGCAGCCCACAGGACTACTTGCATAGCTGTCATGAGATGAAGGGACTCAGGGAAGACAATACCAGGTATGAGGTCACTATTCATATAACTTGAAACCCCGTAACCAGGCACCCACATGTAGCCCAACAGGCAGCTCACTTGCCAGGAGGCATTTGCCAGTGCAACATGTTCTCTTGCTGTGTTCCCGGGGATTGTTGCTCTTGCTTCCGGAGTCCCCGCAGTGAGAGCTTTTTTCAGACGGTGCAGACATTGGTTCAACCCTCATCCCTGACGTATGTGTCCACTTCCTAGAATTTGGCCTCAGGTAACACAAGGTGGCCGGGGCCAGACCCATTCAGGCCAGGCCACCTCTGTGTGCCATCCCTGCGCAGCCCACATCCCCTCCCCTTCATGTGTTGGGGAAGAGGGACCTGAAGGGAGAACCCTGGGTCAGGGACAGCTTTCGGGGGCAGTGGATCACCTAGAGGTCCTGCTGTGATTACCCCCTAAGACAGGGCAGGCATGTGGAGATGGGCTTCTAGAGGGGTCCCTTATTGGTGCCAATGGGAATCCTAACCCTCAGGCTGTTACACCTTTTCCTCTGCAGTGGAGATCTCAGCAGACCACACTATGTGTGTGTGTGTGTGTGTGTGTCTGGAGTGGAGGATTACAGGGGTAGAGAACCAGCAAAACAGGGCTCTGAGGCTTTCCTCTTTGTGACTGGGAACTGTCTTTACAGAGTTCCTCACAGGAGAACTGAGAGGACCTGAGATGGCGTCCTCGCCTCAATGCCTCTGCAGGAGGCATAGGTGCCCCATACATCATCCAGCGTGCTGTACTCCTGCAGGGTGAGTGCAGGTGCTGAGGTGACCCAGACTCCAGGATCCGATATAGTCAAAGGTAGCCCTGGGTTCCAGTAACTGCCCTGCCACTCTCCTAGGTCCCTTCTAGAGTCCAATTTCCAAAGGAATCTGGGGCCTGTATCCTCCCCACAACCCACTCTCACTGTCTAGCCCACTTCAGATGAGATGCAAAGTCACTGCCCACAAAGTTTTAGGAATATCAGAAGAGAGACCTGCTCCATTTCACGTCACGCTCAGTCAAGGGTATTTTTGTATTTTTTTTTACAGACTTTCCTATTTTAATGCCCATCTCCCAGTGTCCATGTTGGCCTGACAATCACTATAAACCTTCTCCCACTCTTACACATCATCATGATTAATAGGGATGCTTTTCCCAAAAGGACGTGGGGCTGAAGATACCAAGTCTGTTGCTTTGCCATTTGCTTCCCAGAGGACCACATCCCCATGGTCCCTCCAGGTCAGGAGCTGGGGCCAACCTGGGCTGCACTACTTACCAAGGGGGGACCTGTTATCAGGGCTGGCGATCCAGCTGTTCACTGCTGTGGGACCTGGATGTGACCCCTTCCTATTGTCAAGTCAATGGCGCTTCCCTGAACAACCCACTTGTCCTCATATCCAGACTCTCCCACCCCAGGAAAAGCCTATGTGTTCCCATCTTAGAATGGGATTTTCTGTCAGAAATTCCAGGGTGACCTTGGTAACACAGGGAGCTGTTGTCCATTCTCTACTATGAAATGACTAATATACCAATGTGTCACATCATAACTCACTCCCAAGTCTACCCTGCCTGCCGAGAACCTTTTCTCTTGTCCATCTAGAAAACATGAAAGCCTGTGCAGAATTTTTCTGAGTTTATTGAGCCAAAATGTAGACAATTGCAGTGAAGCAAAATCTCAATGGAATGAGATAATTATGCTCCGGAGAATGGAGCTTTGCACCTCATTTTAAACATTACAATCAGAAGTGGAGACTTGTGTGGTTTCATGAAATTCATTGCTGATAGATGAGGGAAGCAGGAGAAAGCACAGCAGGGAAATCTCTGGGCCTGGAAAAACGGTAAAATGATAGACATGCACTTCTTTCACTTAGGTGTGTATAGGTCAGTAAGAGTCAACAATGAACTCAATAACAATGAGGGGATGTGTGGTCTCTGCAGAGAGCAGAGCAGTGCCTGTGCTCCGAGTGTCTAAATAAAAAGGAAAATTACTTTGACATTACAAAAATATGTTGTTATAGATGTAAAAAGACAATAGACAGGGAAAACTCAAGATGGCGGCATAGGTAAACACTGGAAATTGCTGCCTCGCACAACCACTTCAAAAATACAACTAAAAGACAAAAAGAACATCATCCAGAACCACAGGAAGGCTGCTGAGTGGAAATTCTACAACTAGAAGGAAAGAGAAAAGCACACTGAGACTCAGAGGAGGTGCGGAAGTAAAGTGAAGAAGTACGGAGGTGCACATGGAAAGGGCTGCCAACTGAGTACTCGGTTGTCTTTTTCAATCGGGAGGGAGGCACAATCTCCCTACAGCCCTGACTCCAGTTCCAGGTGAGTCTCTGGGGACCCAGACTCACACAGGAGACACTGTACTGTCTGGCATCAGTCGGAACTCGAGGGCGGCTTTCTATCAGAGGTGCTTGCAGTGATTACTGGGACACTGAGAAGCGGGGCCTCTTAGGGCAGGACTGAGGAGAAGCCAAAGCTGCTTGCTCTGCCCTGTTGATCCTGATACCCCGCCCCACCCAAGCTGTGCACAGAGCCTTTTGCATATGAAAGGCCTGGCCCTTTGCAATTTAAATTACCTAAAAAACTGCAGCTGTGTCAGAGAAAGCCAGAATATCCAAAAGAAGGCCCAAGGCCCCCAGTGGCTTGCATTGCTTCACAGCTGGTCTCCTGCTGGACAGCCTCAGGCAGAGGCTAAATTAGCACCTCCTTAGAGATCCAAGAGTCATTGTACCCAGTGGTCAGAGTGGGACCATCCAGATTACAACTCCTCAGATCCATAAGGGACACACTCAGGGTATAGACTCAGTGAGCACCAAAGCCCCACTGAAGCAAGCCTTGCCCTATAAGGGAGTCTTCAACACAGAAGTTCTCCCACTGCAGACACAGCTGATTCTCACAGCCAATTGGCCTGGAGGTCAATTCCTCCCAGTGATACCTACAACAACCAAGGCTTAACTCCAACAAGACTGTGTACAAAGCCCACAAAGGGGTGCACCAAGAGTGTCCACCTCCGGTAATTGGGGAGGCTGAGCCACTGGGCCCTATAGGACAGCTAGCACAGAAAGAACACTCTATCAACACAGGAGAGCATAAAAATGCGGAGACAAAGAAACAGGTCACAAATGACAGAAATGGAGGAAAGCAAATTACTGGATATAGAGCTCAAAACCCAACTTATACGGTTTTTCAAGAATTTTCTAGAAACTTCCAATAAATTTAGTAAGACCCTCAATAAGTCTAGTGAGACCACCGATACACTTAGTGAGACCCTCAAGAAATCTAGTGAGACCCTCGAGGTTATGAAAAAGGACCACCTAGAAATTAAACATACACTGACTGAAATAAAGAACATTATACGGAGTTCTAACAGCAGACTAGAGGATAGCAAGAATCAAGTCACAGATTTGAAATACGAAGAAGCAAAAAACACCCAACCGGAAAAGCAAAAAGAAAAAAGAATGCATAAATATGAAGATAGTGTAAGGAGCCTCTAGGACAACTTCAAGCGTACCAACGTACGAATTACAGGGGTGCCACAAGAAGAGAGAGAGCAAGATATTGAAAATGTATTTGAAGAAATAATGACAGAAAACTTCCCTTACCTGGTGAAAGAAATAGACTTACAAGTCCAGGAAGCACAGAGAACCCCAAACAAAAGGAATCCAAAGAGGACCACACCAAGACACATAATCATTAAAATGCCAAGAGCAAAAGACAAAGAGAGAATCATAAAGCAGCAAGAGAAAAAAAGTCAGTTATCTACAAGGGAGTACCCATACAACTCTCAGCTGATTCCTCAACAGAAACTTTGCAGGCCAGAAGGGAGTGGTAAGAAATATTCAAAGTGATGGATAGCGAGAACCTACAACCAAGATTATTTTACACATCAAAGCTATCATTCAAAATTGAAGGTCAGATAAAGAGCTTCACAGATAAGAAAAAGTTAAAGAAGTTCATCACCACCAAACCAGTATTATATGAAATGCTGAAAAGTATCCTTTAAGAAGAGGAAGAAAAAGGAAGAAGAAGAAGAAGAAGAAGAAGAAGAAGAAGAAGAAGAAGAAGAAGAAGAAGAAGAAGAAGAAGAAGAAGAAGAAGAAGGAGAAGGTAAAGATACAAATTATGAACAACAAATACACAACAACAAGTGAATCTAAAAATCAAGTGAACAAATACTGATGAACAGAATAAACTGGTGTATATAATAGAATCAGGGGCATAGAGAGGGAGTGGACTGACTATTCTGAGGGGGTAAGGGGTGTGGGGGATGCGGGAAGAGAATGGACAAAAATTGTACATCTATGGATGAGGACAGTGGAGGGAGGCATGTGGTAAGGGCAGAGGGTTGAGTGGGAACCGGGTGGAGGGGAGTTATGGGGGGGAAAATGAGGAACAACTATAATAATCTGAACAATAAAGATTTATTAAAAAAAATTTTCAGGCTCAGTTAAGATAAAGATTGACTTTTTCAGGGAAGATGACAGCCTAGGACACCAGTACCCACCATAAGCTGCTTTTATTTAAAAAAAACAAAACAAACAAAAAACAAACAAACAAAGAAACAACACTTTAAGATCAGACAAACCTTTTCATTTACGTTAGGTCTCTGAGTTTACCATGCTGCCAGGCTAGCATGTGGTCCCTGGAATCACACCTGTCCCATCTCTTGCCACCAATCACTGAGTGCTTGGGGTTCAGTCTGAGCTGGAGTGCCCAACCCACCTGGCAGTTTATGAGCTGCCTCTGGTGGCATGTAACCCTCTCCCAACACAGGATAGAAATCAGACCACCATTTCGGTGCCCGCGGGCCAGGAAAACATGCCCGCCGCACTCAACACACAGGTGCCCATGAACTTGTTTTCCACCTGGGAAGTGGAATGCTCCAGCCCCACCTGCGTACCCAGGCTGTGTAGCCTCACCTTAACCACGCTGCTCATCTACAAGAAGCTGGAGAAGAGGCTCAGGGCTGTGGTGTTCACTATAAAAATGCAGGGCCCCTAAAACAACTTGAGGTCTGAGGAGATTCTGCTGCCCCCTAGTGGGGAACATGTCTTCCATTTCCCCCTTTCGAACAGCTGCCAGTTTCCACATCCAGTTGGTCTGGGTAATGTTGGTCAAGGCCGCAGAGTAGAGGTATCAGCACATCTCAGTGGCCTTGTCACAGTAATGATGGTTGTATGTGGACATGTGATTTCACTGAGTTTACTAAATTCTTTTTATTAGTCATGAGAAAAAAAATTCTGTTTTCATATGTCTCATGGCCTTATGAAAACATGCTTAAAGTCACTAATTATGTGAGAGATGCAAATAAAAACAACAACGAGGGCCCTAGCTGGTTTGGTCAGTGTATAGAGTGTTGGCCTGCGGACTGAAAGGTCCTGGGTTTGATTCAGGTCAAGGGCACATGCCCATTTTTGGGCAATGACCGCCAGTAGGGGGCATGCAAGAGGCAGCCAATCAGTGATTCTATCATCACTGATGTTTTTCTCTGTCTCTGAAATCAATAAAAATATATTTTTAAAAAATACAATGAGTTACCATCTCACACCTGTTGGAATAGCTATCATAAACAAATCGAGAAAGGACAAATGCTGGTGGATATGTGGAAAAAAAGGAACACTTGTGTACTGCTGGTGGGAACGTAGACTGGTTCAGCCACTGTGGAAAACAGTATGGAGCTTCTTTGAAAAATTAAAAATGGAACTCCCATTTGACCCAGTAATTCCAATTCTAGGAATATATCCCAAGAAATCAGAAACGCCAATCAGAAAGGATATATGTACCCCTATGTTCATAGCAGCACAATAGCTAAGATTTGGAAACAGCCTAAGTGCTCATCAGCCTAAGTGCCCATCAGCAGATGAGCGGAAAAAACTGTGGTACATCTACACAATGGAATACTATGCTGCTGTAAAAAAGAAAGAACTCTTACCATTGACAACAGCTTGGATGGACATGGAGAGCATTATGCTAAGTGAAATAAGCCAGTCAGATAAAAATAAATATCACATGGTCTCATACATTTGTGGAATATAATGAATAATATAAACGGATGAACAAAAATAGATGCAGACACAGAGAAGCCTCAAACAGACCATCAAACAGACCCTCCAACCTCAGCGGGAAGGCAGGGGATAGTGGGGGAGAGAGTAAGAGATCAAGCAAAGGTCTTGAATGCATGGATATAAGCATAATCAATGGACACAGACATTGAGGGGGTAGGGGCATGTGCTGGGGTGGGAGTGGCTGAGAAGGGGTCCATGGGGAAAAAAAGAAACATATATTATACTTTAAACCATAATAAAATAAAATAATACAAATATTTCTCTTAGTAAAAAAAAAAAAAAGAGCTAGTGCTCTTCCTGGGTCCCAGCACAAAGCGCCCTTGACCCCTAGATACGGAGGAACAGGCAGGAGCTGCCCAGTGTGTCAGGATTTCTCATGTCCAGACCAACTCTGTGGGGAGGTGGGAGCCTTGGCCTGGAAGGTCTGAACATTCCTGAACTCTGGGCTCTGAATGTCGTGGACATTGGGTAATATCTGCCACTCTATGGACATCAGGTCCCCAATTTTCCATTGAGGGTTGGGTTCACAACTGCATAAGCCTGAGCTCAGAACAAAGGGCCCAGCTCCCTCCACCCTGGGTGGGTATTGGACAGAGGTGCATGCATGCAGTTCCAACTCTGGGCTCCTTGTCAGGCAAATACCGGCCAAATGCTTATCTTACCTGCTGAATGCTCATTCTCTCCCCCATGCCTCTCCATGTCTGTGCATGATTCCACCAGCAGATCCTTTTCCAGAGCCCCCGCAGAAAGCTGGATGCAGCTAGGACCTCAACTTTCAGGACACACCGCTGGGTTCATCTCAGGCTCTGTTGGGTTCAATATCTTGTTCATTTATTTCTAAATACATATTACCCTTCTGGAAAAAGCATATGTGGGTATCACTGATTTCATAAAACAAACATATAAGCAAACTAAACACCTCTCCCTATCAGCTGATTTGGGGCATATTTTATTAGCAAAGATAGATATTTGCTAATATTGCTATAATATTCCCTAGTTGGAAACAGGTTTTGATTAAAAACAGACATTGGTTAAATATTCCTGCCATTTGCACAGAAGCTTTACTCTGAAGGAGAAGACAATTAGCTGGATGTGGTTAGGGACAAATCAAGTAGCCCCAGTATCTACAGGGGTCTTAGTGGCTTCTCTTTCTATGATAAGTTCACCTGCTCCCAAACTATCAGTGAGAATGGGAAACACCCATGGATCAACCCTATAGTTGTGGGTGTGTGTGTGTGTGCGTGTGCGTGCGCGCGTGTGTGTGTGTGTGTGTGTGTGTGTGTGTGTGTGTGTGGTTTGTTTGTTGTTGTTTTTCGACATCCTATTTCAGTTTCCTATCATTCTAACAGTGGACAGATTTCTCTACAGGAATTTTCTTGCAAACCTTATTTAGAAATTGTGTTGCATTTGCTGGCAGAAACCATTAGCTATATTAATTGGAGTAGGTTAGAATAGCCAGGATTACATGTTCTAACAGTTAAATGCCTTTGTGAATCCATCAGGGTCACTGAGAAAATCAGGAACAATTGCTGGTTCCTCTCTTGCTGAGACAAGGTTTGCTCCAAAGGGAGCTGTTAGAATTCCTGTTCTCATTTTCTGTTAAGTCAGTAAGGAAGGGTAGTGGAGGGGACCGAAGGGGAAGGAAGAAGGGATGGGAAAGGGCAAAGGATATAGTGGGGGAGCTAGAGAAGGCGGAAGAATGTAGTGTTGGCATTTATTAGCTTCACAAGAGTTCAGAGACAGTCTCTAAAATTTCTAATTCCTTAATTTTTTAAAAAAAGAATTTATAAGTGCTTCTTAGAATCTCCTGATTTCCAAATCAAAATGTGCTTCCATTCATTCATTCAATTTCATGTTAGACCTGGCATTTTCCTAATTTTTATTGCATGCCAAAAAATTTATTTAGGCACCCAAATAAAACTGCACTTTGGCCATTTTTAGGAGGATATTTTCTAGATAAATCTTCCCATTTCTGTAAAGCACTTGCAAGTAAAACTTCCTATCAGGAGTATTAATGGGAGCTGGGATCGGGCATCTCCTGGCTTTGGACTCACAACCTCCCATGCTAATTTTAGGTGTGTTTTATTGTTGTTTTGTAGTTGTGTGTATGTGTATTTGGTTTTTCTCTTCTTTCTGATATCTGTAGAATCTGAGCAAATTTTCTAGGATTGATATGTAATGTAGTTGGTCAACATGTGTTGCTTATGGGTTGAGCTCCATGAGGCGCTCACCCCTCAAATCACATTCAACCCTGTGATGTGCCTCGGTTTATCTCCCTGCTGACTAAAACAACCAGATGGTCAGGGAACAGTTGAGAAAACCTTATGGGTGCTACCCCAAAGAACCAGTCACTTTAATTGCAACTGAGTTGAGAAATACAGAAATACATGATTGTTAAAAAATACTATGGACAGCTCTACTCCAACAAACTAGACAACCTGGAGGGAATGGACAAATTCCTAGAAAAATACAACATTCCAAGACTCAATCAGGAAGAATCTAAAAATCTCAACAGGCCAATCAATAACTATGGAAGAAATTGAAGCAGTCATCAAAAAGCTTCCATCAAACAAAAGCCCCGGACCAGACGGCTTCACAGGGGAGTTTTACCAAACATTCAAGGAAGAACTAAAACCTATCCTGCTCAGACTACTACAAAAAATTCAAGAGGAAAGAACACTTCCAAGCTCATTCTATGAAGCCAGCATCACCCTAATACCAAAACCAGGTAAAGACAACACAATGAAAGAGAATTACAGGCCAATATCCCTCATGAACATTGATGCCAAAATCCTCAACAAAATCTTAGCAAATCGGATCCAGCAGTACATCAGAAAGATCATACACCATGACCAAGTTGGATTTATCCCAGGGATGCAAGGATGGTACAATATCTGAAAATAAATAAACGTGATACATCACATAAACAAATTGAAAGAAAAAAACCACATGGTCATATCAATTGATGCAGAGAAAGCATTTGACAAAATTCAACACCCATTTTTGATAAAAACTCTCAGTAAGGCAGGAGTAGAAGGATCATACCTCAACATAATAAAAGCCATATATGACAGGCCCACAGCCAGCATCATACTCAACAGGAAAAACTAACACCATTTCCCCTAAGAACAGGAACAATACAGGGATGCCCCCTCACACCACTCCTGTTCAACATATTACTGGAAGTGTTAGCCATTGCAATTAGGCAAGAAGAAGAAATAAAAGGCATCCAAATTGGAAAAGAGGAAGTAAAACTGTCCTTATTTGCAGAGGACATGATATTATACATACAAAACCCTAGAGACTCCATCAAAAAGCTAATAGACTTAATACATGAATTTGGCAATGTAGCAGGATACAAAATTAACCCCAAGAAATCTGAGGCATTTCTATACACCAATAGTAAACTTTCAGTTAGAGAGATTATAAAAACAATCCCGTTTACCATCACACCAAAAAAATTAAGCTACCTAGGAATAAACTTAACTAAAGAGGTAAAAGACCTCTACTCAGAAAACTACAGGACGTTGAAAAAAGACATAGAGGAAGACATGAACAGATGGAAGAACATACCGTGTTCATGGATTGGTAGAATCAACATCATTAAAATGTCCATACTACCCAAAGCAATCTGTAAATTCAACGCACTTCCCATTAAAATACCAACAGCATACTTCATAGATCTAGAACGAACTCTCCAAAAATTCATCTGGAATAAAAAAAGACCCCGAATAGCTGCAGCAATCCTGAAAAAGAACAAAGTAGGTGGGATCTCAATACCAGATATCAAGATGTATTACAAAGCCACTGTTCTCAAAGCTGCCCGGTACTGGCACAAGAATAGGCATACAGATGAATGGAATAGAATAGAGAGCCCAGAAATCGGCCCGAACCAATATGCTCAATTAATATTTGACAAAGGAGGCAAGAACATACAATGGAGCCAAGATAGTCTCTTCAATAAATGGTGTTGGGAAAATTGGACAGATATATGCAAGAAAATGAAACTAGACCACCAACTTACACCATACACAAAAATAAACTCAAAATGGATAAAGGACTTAAATATACGACAGGAAACCATAAAAATTCTAGAAGAATCCAAAGGCAAGAAAATCTCAGACATATGCCGAAGCAATTTCTTCACTGATACAACTCCTAGGGCACTTGAAACTAAAGAGAAAATGAACAAATGGGACTACATCAAAATAAAAAGCTTCTGCACAGCAAAAGAAACCATCAACAAAACAACAAGAAAACCCACTGTGTGGGAAAACATATTTGCCAATGACATATCTGATAAGGGCCTAATCTCCACAATTTATAGGGAACTCATACAACTTAACAAAAGGAAGATAAACATCCAATCAAAAAATGGGCAAAGGACCTAAATAGACACCTTTCAAAAGAGGACATTCAGAAAGCCAAGAGACATATGAAAACATGCTCAAAGTAACTAATCATCCGAGAGATGCAAATCAAAACAACAATGACGTACCATCTCACACCTGTCAGACTGGCTATTATCAACAAATCAACAAACGACAAGTGCTGGAGAGGATGTGGAGAAAAAGGAACGCTTGTGCACTGCTGGTGGGAATGCAGACTGGTGCAGCCACTATGGAAGACAGTATGGAGTTTCCTTAAAAAACTGAAAATGGAACTCCCATTTGACCCTGTGATCCCACTTCTAGGAATATATCCCAAGAAACCAGAAACACCAATCAGAAAGGATATATGCACCCCTATGTTCATAGCAGCACAATTCACCATAGCTAAGATCTGAAAACAGCCTAAGTGTCCATCAGTAGATGAATGGATTAGAAAACTGTGGTACATCTACACGATGGAATACTATGCTGCTCTAAAAAGGAAGGAACTCTTACCATTTGCAATGGCATGGATGGAACTGGAGAGCATTATGCTAAGTGAAATAAGCCAGTCAATGAAGGAAAAATACCACATGATCTCACTCATTCATGGATAATAGAGACCATTATAAACTTTTGAACAATAATAGATACAGAGGCAGAGCTGCCTCAAACAGATTGTCAAACTGCAGCGGGAAGGCGGGGGAGGGTAGGGGTGCAGGAGGTAGGGGGGTAAGAGATCAACCAAAGGACTTGTATTCATGCATATAAGCATAACCAATGGACATAAGACACTGGGGGAGAGGGGATGCTAGGGGACTGTCTAGGGCTGGGGAAAAAATGGACACATATGTAATACCCTTTGTAATACTTTAAGCAAAAAAAAAAAGTGCTTCCATTCATTCATTCAATTTAATGTTAGACCTGGCATTTTCATAATTTTTATTGCATGCCAAAAAATTTATTTAGGCACCCAAATAAAACTGAATTTTTGGCCATTTTAGGAGGATATTTTCTAGATAAATCTTCCCATTTCTGTAAAGCACTTGCAAGTAAAACTTCCTATCAGGAGTATTAATGGGAGCTGGGATCTGGCATCTCCTGGCTTTGGACGCACAACTTTCCATGCTAATTTTAGGTGTGTTTTGTTGTTGTTTTGTAGTTGTGTGTATGTGTATGTGGTTTTTCTCTTCTTTCTGATATCTGTAGAATCTGAGCAAATTTTCTAGGATTGATATGTAATGTAGTTGGTCAACATGTGTTGCTTATGGGTTGAGCTCCATGAGGCACTCACCCCTCAAATCACATTCAACCCTGTGATGTGCCTCGGTTTATCTCGCTGCTGACTAAAACAACCAGACGGTCAGGGAACAGTTGACAAAACCTTATGGGTGCTACCCCAAAGAACCAGTCACTTTAATTGCAACTGAGTTGAGAAAGACCTCACACCTCCACAGAGATTCTCAGTCCCCTAAGAATACCTAATACTCAGACCAGAGGGAGGACAGGACCCTGCATTTCTGGAGCTGATTGAGTTCAACTCTACTTTATCAGCAAAGGTGTTTTTTGCTCAGATTCTCAGAAAGCAATTCCAATCAGAAAGCCACAATTTAACACCAGTCACCCATGTTTTGCCTACTGTCTTGTCTTAGCCTACGGTCCCTCAACCCTTAATCTTAGTTCCACCTGGAGTATTTAAAATACAGCTCAAATAAATCTAACCCTCTACCACCAGCAAGGGAAAAGTCCTGGATTTAAGACACAACTAACCCAGGTTCACCCGATGGGTGGGGAAACAGTGGTTCAATGGGTCCTTTGTTGAATCCTAACACCAGGTCCCCAGGTTGGTCCTGGGTGAGCTTTTTTGGAACCCTGGCCCACTACGCCAAGTAAATGTCAAAGTAAGAAACACTCAAACTTGTGAAGAATTTTTGTGAGTTTATTTAAGCTCCAATGTCAACATTTGGCAGGAAGAAAATCTCAGCAGATTGAGACAATGCTCTGGAGAATGGCAGTTTTGCACCTTATTTTATACATTACAATCAAAACAGGAGCTGTATGGTGGTAACATGAAATCCAGTGGTGATCCATCAGGGTCCTAGAGAAATCAAAGTGAGGAATCCTCTGTAACTGGATAAACAGTAAAATGACACAGACATCCTTCTTTTACATGGTGGATATAAGATAGTGACAAGTCAACAAGGAACTCCGTAACAATAAGGGGATTGGTGGTCTCCACAGAGCATTGCCTATGCTTTGAGGGGTCTGGAAAAATAGAAATTCCTTTTACATTCCAAAGATATGTTATTGTAGATGCTAAGAGGCAATAGGCAGGCTCCGTTAAGGTTAAGATTGCCCTTTGTCAGGGAAGATGTCCGCCTAGGACATGACTACCCACCATAAACTGCTTTTAGTTTAAAAGTTTTCATTTCAGAACATCCTTTGTGATAACTTTAGGTCTCTGAGTTTGCAAGAACATCACACAGGCCTTCCCTGAGCTAGTCAGTGAGCATGTGGTCCCTTCTCACACACACTGTTCTTGGATCACTTGTGTCCCCCCTCCTGACAACACTCACTGAGTGCTTAAGGGTTCAGTCTGCATTTCAGCCCCCAAACTACCTGGCAGTTCATAAGCTGCCCCTGAAGGAATGTCCCTCCTCTGTCCCAACACAGGAAGAGAAACAATCACCCCAGAATGCAGAAAGAACCTGTATTGTGTAAGCAGCTGCAGCTACCTTGCTGCCCACAGTCCTGGTCTCCACACCTCCCGCTCCCCTACCCCTGTGCCCAGGCTCAACACACTAAAGCCCAAGAAATTGTTTGCTAACTGGGAGTTGGACAGCCCCAGTCTCAGGATCGTGCCCAGGTTGTGCAACCTGACCTTAATGAAGATGGTGGTCTCTAAAGAGCTGGAGAAGGACCTCATCTCCATGGTGATTGGCCTGAAGATACAGGGATTCAACCTCATATCAACAGTGATCACTGTGAAGATGCAGGGCTCCAAGAACTTTCTACAGGAGTATGCAGTTCCCCAGTGGACAACTGGAGACAGACCTGGGTCTGACATCACTGCAGGACCCCCACTTCCTCAAGAAAGAAGGCAAAAAACTACAGGTCCTGTTGCACTGGAGGAAGTGCTTTAAGAACCAGACCATCTGGAGCTACAAGACACTCCCTGTGGGCGGCATCCACATGGTTGAGGTCCGGCAGCAATCCCTGAAGGGTGGCCAAAGAGGCCGAGGAGGCTTCTGCCAAAGTGGCCGAGATCTGGATCTGCTCCCGGTCCAACCAGCCCATCCACTCGGAGGACAGTGCTGTACAGGCCAGATGCAAGGATAAGTCAAGGGTTCATTACTCTGAGAGGGTATATCAGAGCTTCTCCTCTGAGCAACAGGCCAGCAACAATGCCACCCATGGACCGGACTGCCGAGGAGGGCATTGACATGGGGATGCCCAAGAAGCAGAGGCCATGGATATTAGGAAAGACGTCCATTACCAGGCCACAAAATATCAAGGAAAAAGTTGTGCGTGGCTGGGAAAGGTCAAACTGTTGGAGGAAGCTGTGGACTCAAGCAGGACACAGCAGAGCATGTCACCGAGTTGGAGTGGGACCTGGACCTTCTATTTAACACACCGCAAAACCCCGGGGACCGTGGCGGAGACATGGAGGATGATAACAGCAGCCTCATCACCCCCAAGCCCAAGCTCAGACTGTTCGTTGAAGGTTTGGCACACTCCAGCTCACAGACAAAAATGGGAGCACCCACAGGGCCTGGAGCCAACAGGAGCCTGCAAATCTGGCCAGAGCACAAGAAAACACATGGGCCCTCGGGAATCAAACAGCCCAGAAACAGTGTTTCAGACTTGGTGGCCCACAGCACCCCTCCCCAAAAGTTGCCTGAGTCTGGACCTCAGAAATGGCTAGCCAGTTCATTCACCGTGAGGACAGCGCCATGCAGGCCGGCCCAAGTCCAAGTCTACAAATCACTACTCTAAGGAGGAGTGTGAGAGCTTCACTGAGCAGGAGGCCAGTGATGATGCTGCGCAGGGGTAGGACCTGGATCAGGAAGCAGTGACCATTGAAAGTCACAGCGAGGTCTATGACCAGCAGAAAGAGGTGGTTGGCTGAGCAGGGCCCAAGTGTCAGAGGAGGCCCTGGGCCCTGAGCAGACCCTGCAGATCATGTCCCCAAGTGGAGGAGGACCTGTACCTTCTGTCTAACCTGCTGGAGAACCAGCAACAGTAGCCCAGACAGGGAAGAAGATGACAGCCTTCTCAGCACCACCAAGCCCAAGCTCAGGCCATACTGCGAAGGCCTGTCACATTTCTGTTCCAAAATGGACATGGGGAGCATCCATGGTGCCCAGAGCCAGGCGGAGCTTCCGAGTTTTAGCTGGTTCTGCTGAGGGCTAGTGTGTTGGCGCACGGAGTAAATGGTCCCAGGTTCAAATCTGGTCACGGGCACAACTGTGTTGATTACAGGCTTGATCCCCAGCCCTGGCCATGGCACATGCAGGAGGCAAGCAATCCATGTGTCTCTCTCACATCGATGCTTCTCTCCCTCTCTGTCTCTCCCCCTCCCTTCAACTTTCTCTAAAAAATGAGTGCAAAAATAACCTCCAGTGAGAGTTAACACAACAAACAAAGCAAAACAAAGGAGCCTCCTAGGCCAGCTGCAGTGCCTGAGAAGACCAAGCCCAGGCAGCAATAGCCAAGTGACAGTGTCCCCCACTCAGAGCCTCAAAGCATGCCCACCCAGGGGAGCAGCCAGCACCACCCAAGGACAGCCCGGAGGCAGAGACCTCAGCCCTGGACATGCTCACCAAGCAGCTGCTGCCCAGTAGGCACATCACCAAGACTGAGTCTCTCATCCCCTCCACCAAGGCCACGGGGAAGCATCCCACCACCATGGCTGGGCAGGTACCTGAAGGAGCAGCAGACGGCACAGCCATAGGACAAGTGAGCCAAAAGCCCAGACAATGAGCGTGGCCAGACCCGGGGAGCCAGCTGCAGATCCCCAGGAAGACCACGTACAACCAGCTGAGCCACATCCTCATCTCTGATGACCAGCTGCCAGAGAACAGCATCCTGGTCAAACCTCTGATTGGCAGGAGCAGTTCCCCTGGGACACCCTCAGGGGCACACGGTGCCTGTGCTGAGCATCTGCTTCACGGCTGATGTCCCGGCGGCCTTCAGCTCCATCATCTGGCGGATACAGCGATACTGTGACAATAATTCCCAGCCCCTTAAGCCGGTGAAGATCCTGGTGGCAGGGGCACAGCACTACTTCAGCGCTGTGCTGTGGGTCTTCCTGGAGCTGCTGTCCTACAAGATGCTCAACTGGCTGGGCTACATGAGCTTCCTGGTCATCCCGCTGGGTTCCCACCCCGTGGCCAGGTACCTGGGCTCCGTGCATTACCGCTACCACAGCTTCTTCCATGACCTGGCCTGGTGGGACCAGTTCCATAATCTGGAGGCCCAGAGTGCAATACAAGGCACACTGGACATCGTGACGAGAATCACACAGTACAACACGGGGACAACTGTGCCTCCCAGCTGCCCGTCAAGGAAGCCCTGCTCTCCTACAGGCAGAAGAGCCCCAATGAGGAGCCCTTATAGTTCATTCCCTTTGGGGGAGTGGGCGAAAGTTGGGACAGTGCAACAGTCCTCAGACACGTCGGGAGACTCAGATGATGGGCCCCCTTGGGCTGCAGGGTGCTTTTATCCTTCCCTCTGTCCATACTTCTGGTCTCCAATTAGGCCTTGTCATCCCACTCATCCTGTCAATGAGTGGTGGTTGTCCTCCCCCAGCCAGGGCGATGGCGCCAATCTGATGGAGCGGCAGGTGGATTACTGGACGGCAGCCCAGCCCACAGACAGGAAGAGAGACACGAAGAAGAAAGACCTGCCTACCGCCAACAACACCCTCAAGTGCACCTTCCAGTCTATCCAGGTCAGCAGGCTGCCGAGCAGTGGCCAGGCCAAAGCAACACCCACCATGTGCATGACAGTGGTCACCAAGGAGAAGAAAATGAAGGTGCTGTTGTTGCCCAAGATAACCAAGGACAAGGTCGTAAAGTCCAAAATCCAAACACCGGTGCCCTGAGGGCTAAAGCCGCCTTACCTGCAGGGCAAAGCAACAGTAGAACGGGCTGCGGGTCCTCATCAAAGGTGTGGTGTGGAATGACGTGAAGTTCTTCCAGCTGACAACCCAGTGGTCCTCCCGCATCCAGCAGTTTCTCATCAGCATCTCCAGACATTCTGACTCCACCTTCCAGCCCTGCCTGCAGCTCTGCTGACACCCAGCATGGGAGGGACCAGCTGCTTTTCTGTTAACCTTTCAGTTTAGTACAGGAACCGACCCTGTAAACACAAAGAGAAACCTTCTTAAGTACAAATGTGCTTACAACCCAGAAGCTAACGTGCTGGCATCATTTATAGCCCCAACTGCTCTGCTGATTAACCAGAACTCTCTGGAGGTCAGGCGGGCAGTGCTGAGCTGGAGAATCATGGAAGGTGAGTTTTAGCCTCAGGACCCCTAACACTCCCAGCAAGAAGGGTTCTCCCTTCTCCACCTGCCCTTCCTGGAAGCCAGGACTCTACCTCCACAGGACTCAGAGCTGTTGTTCAGATGCCAAGGACTGGCCTCCCATTGGGGGCATCCTGAGCGGAACATGGACACTCAGCACAGCCCTGGGCCCCAGCTGCCAACCAGCCAAGTGGCCCCACACCATCCTCTCGTGCTTCCCTAAAAAATACCTGTGTGGTGCAGACCCACAGGCTCACCAGCTAGACAAACTGGTACAATACCAGCTGCCCGCTTCCTGAGCAGGGACTATGCTTTCGCCCTCATCTCTCTGTGTTATCACAGAACATTTGTTCTACCCAACAGGTGTGGGACCAACTATTTCCCAGGTGAACACCCTGCCCCTCCTCAGCACAGGGGTCACTCGGCCCCCTGCTTGCTGGGAGTCTTCAGGGCACTTCGTGTCTCTGAGGGCTTGTGCCTCTAAAAACGGGGTGACCCTAGGGTCAAGCTCACAGGTTTATTGTAGAAACTCAGTGGGGTCCTCCCTGGAATGTGCTGTCTGGGGGCCTGGACAGTGGAGCGGTCTGCTGCACAGGCTGTGGTTGAGCTCATTGGCCATTTTCTCTTCCTCCTGACAAAGCCTCAGCCTCATTTGTGATTCTCCACGAGGCCTTGGGCTAAGCTCTTTTCTCCTTAGATACAGAGATTGGACATTCTATGAGGGGTCGCCAGAACCAAAAATCTCAGAAGTGAGCAATGTGGCCCCATGTTAAGCATATTCTTGACTAAAAGAATACAGAAAAAGTGTGGAAAAAAATCTAAAATACTAGATAGTGTCAGCACTGTGTAGTGGATGAGGGTAGGGGAAGGAAACACAGGAGAGCATGTTAAAGAGCATGTCTTGCTGAGGAAAATATAGATATGTGTAAGAAACCACACGGATATGTTTAACTGCCTGTATTTTAAGTTAAGGGAAAGCATCTTGCCTTGCAAAATAGAATGCGTTTATTTTAAACTTGCCTCCAGAAATAGGACCTATTAAATGACAAGCAAGAAATGATTTTTTAAAAATTAGAAGAAAATTTGGCAAATGGAAGTTATTGTTTGCTTTGTTATTCATATCCACACCTAACAGATAATACCCAGTCTTTTGAACAAAATAAATCATTACCACGTATTATGCCACATAAAAAGTCTCAATAAATTCCAAAGAAGAAATATATGTTTTTTCTCCATTGATATGTTCATGAACCATAATGCATGATGCCTATATGTACTGTAACCATAATGCACTAAGGTAAGAAGTTAATAATAAAGGATAGCTTTAAAATCGCCAAGTATCTGGACACTTAAGAAGATACAACTGAAGCTGAAGTGAAGTATGTTCTGTATAAACCCAGATTTTAAAGGAAATCATGAGTGAGATTATGGAATACTCACAACTAAAAAACAATAAAGAAAAGCTGCAAATCAAAAGCAGCCATAAAAGACAGAGTTTTTGTTTTAAAAAGACTTCTAAGGAAAGAATTACAGCTGAGAAGAGAGATCGAGGTATCCAAATAGTAAATTAAACAGAGCAACAGAGTGACTTTGAAGAAACAAGGAAGGGGGAAAACATAATGGCAGAAATCAGTAAAACAAAGAATTTCAAAATAGCCTTCAACAAATTGGAAAACTGCTTCTCTAGAAATACTGGTAAAATAAAGAGATTTCTAGCCAGACTGACCAAGAAACAGAGAAAAACGCTGTGCGCATAGTTCCAACAAGTTAGGTGAAAGGAACCAATTCCTGGCAAGAAACAAACTATACAACCTTCCTCAAGAGAAAGTGATGCCCTAACTAATCTATTAAAGAAGTTGAATTTGTAGGTAAAGCATCTAATGAAGGGCATCCAGGCCCAAGTGGTTCACTGGAGAATTAAACAGAATAAATCAACAGACACTTCACTGAAGAGGCTATAACATGTTGCATGAGCACTTGAAAAGTTCAACATCATCAGCCATTAGGAAAAGGTTAATTAAACCACAAGGAGACTAACTAAAATAAAAGACTGTGATAACACTCCATGCTGGGGAGGATGTGGAGAAACTGTCACTCATCCAGTGCTGGTGGGAATGTAGCCTATTACAGCCACTGGGGAAAGCAGTTTGGTTGTGTCTTATAAAACTAAACATACAACTAACACACACCGAGCAATTGCACTCCTGGGCATTTATCCCAGAGAAACAGAAACTTTCATCCACTCAAAACCTGAGCACAAATGTCTATAGGAGCTTTATCTTAAAACTTGCAAGCTTTCTCTGAAATCCCTTGTTGGGATTAATGTCTACAGTTTATAAGAAAAGTCTGTCACATAAAAAATGGGTAGAGTATATGAAAAGGGAATTTCATAAAGGGAAACCCAAAACGTTAACAAGATATGAAGAGATGTTAAATTGCACTTGTAGTCAGAGAAGTAATGAGGCGCTCTTTACACCAATCTGCATGACAGATTATAGTGTGATGATGGGAAGTTTTGGTGAGGCTATGGGACAAATGGGAACATGATGGGCTGTGATGGGAGTGTAAACTAGTACAGGTACCCTGGAGGGCCATCTATAAGGACTTAGCAAAATTAAATATGCTCTTATATATTTGAATATTCATATATATAATTTTGCTAAGTCCAAAGAGCATGAAGAATCGCTGTAGGAGAAACTATAACATAGGCCTCTCATTCTCAAGCTTGAACTGATCACTTTTTGATCAGTTTGGCCGGGACACAGGGGGAAAAGCAGGCCTTCTGTGTCAAAATATAGCCCCTCAGAGTCTAAGAGCATGAAGCTGGTTCTTCTGATCAGCATCACTGGGTGGGAATGGACCACTGGGAATATTGGCTAGAATAGATAGCAAAGAGACACCTGGAATAAGTGGGTTCCCAAACCTTATCCTGTCAATTCCACCTCAAAAATTTTAGCCTTTTTATGAGTATTTCCCCACTGACATAAACATCCATCCTCACACGATGTTAATTGCATTGTATATGAACAGCATCCTAATAGATTCATGTGACATGATGAAATGTGGCAAAATGCTGTGATGGAGCCTAAAAAAAGAAAATGGATCATCTGTGTACTTTCTTCTGCTATCTTTTGAAAGTAAAACGATAACATAGGGAAAACAAAAGGACAAAAGTATCACTCTAGTCTAGGTGTACATAGAGCCAGATAAATAGTTTCTGTAATTTTTAAAGTATGACTATTAAGGATTAAATGTAAAAGAATAAAATATATGTAGCATAAATTGTGATCACCTGTGTTACTACTAAATCTTCAAAAGCTGCCATTGCCTGTGTGTCTTTAAATAGAGCATTAGGGTGACAGTTGGGAGACTGTTGAACTCCTGATTCCATCCCAGTTTTCCCTTCCCCAGAGCTACTTACTATCATCCACTCTGCGCTTGTCCCTTGTTCTATAATTTTACTGAAAAGTTGTGTATACACAAGTTATATTTAGTGTTGATTTTGCATTTTTGAAATTTTATTTCAATAGCATCATTCAGAATGTACCCTGACACTTGCTTTTTCACTCAAATCATGCTTTGAGATTTGCCCACGTTGCCACACATACTCCAGTCCATTACTTTTTAGGCATTCACTATGATTACTTTATTCTCCTGTTGAAGGACATTTAGGTTATCTCTAGTTTTCCACCATCATAAACAATGCTGACATGTGTTTCCTTGTATCCCTCATGGGCAGGTGAATGAAGCTTCTCTAGAGTATGCTGCTAAGAATGAGTTTCTAGCAGGAAGGCCATGCACACCTTGGGTTTCACTAGTGGCTGCAACTTCACTGCTGGTTCAGCCATCCCCACTCCCAGCTGCTGTGGATGTTGGCTGCTCATGGTTCCTGAGGGCCCTTTCCCTGTCCAGAGGAGTTAGGTGCTCCCCCTCTACTGCCCTGGGATGTAGGCTCAGTCAGAGGCCAGTAATGACAGGCACTGGGTAGACAAGCCTGGCTCCTTACCTCTGATGGGACTCACTCAGTGGGTACAATTCCTCTTCCAGATCCCCTCTCAGGACCAGGCTGAACATAATGTGCTGAGTCCACATCTCTGCTCACCTCCCTCCATCTTCTTCTGAGGTTACTCCTTCACTAAACTCTGTCCCAGTTCCCAGGAGTCACTGCTGCCAGGGAACCTGGCCCTAGATGATTAATATTGCCAAAGTCTCTCCAAAAGGGCTGCACCAATGTCCACAGTTAGGGGAGGCTTGAAGGCTGAGAAAGAGAAAGCCCTTCTAAGAGATGAGGTGGGGGAGGGGGAGAAGGCAAAGACTCTGAGATGAAAGAGCTTTGTGAATTCAGCAAACTGAATGAAAGCCAGTGTGGCTGAAGTGTGGGGAGGAGAACAAAGAGAAAGATAATGGTTGAGGTTGGAGATGCATGTAGGAGCTGACAAGTAGACCTCATAGGCTGGTTTCCAATTTTGTTTTTTCTAATTGTAATAGGAAGTTTTTTAATGCTTTAAGCAGAAAAGTGATAGGGTACACTTCAGAATAAGAAAATTCATCTGTGTGTAGAGAGAATGTTTTGGAAAAAGATAAAACAAGCAGGGATTTGAGTATTTACACAGCAAGGAGCGTAGATCATAAAAATTAGTGTCAACAAAGAAAGTTAGAAACACAATGGGATTTTTAACACAACACTATGTGTGTCTAAACACACAGACATACAAAGACATAAATCATTCAAGCACACATGCCAAATTTGAGTGGCTACTATGTGGAGGGAGAGGAAGGAAATGGAGATCAGCGGTAATAAGAGACAATAAAACCTGGAAGTTGTCTTCCAAGGAATGGTGGTGACGAGGTGCCATGAATTGAGACATGTAATTTACAGAGCCCTGAACCAAGAAAACAAAAATCAAAACAACAGTAACTACGCTGCTCCCTACCCATCATTTTCCTTCGACCTGTGGAGACCTATGTCTGCGATGGGGAACAGGTTTTCAGAGAGACTTTCCAAATAATCCAACTTTTACCCACTAAGTGGGTGGAACTGGATGGCAGAGGCCTTCCTAGTGATTAATGCAGCATCTGAGTCAAGGAACCTGGAGGAAAGAGGAAGCAGAGCCTCCCTGGAGCCTCATTAGTAAGGACACAGATGGGAGCCCTGAGGCAGTCTCATGCCTGACCTGGTGGGGGTTCCTGATGCTCCCTCTCAGCCTGGTTCCTCCTTTCCCTGGGGCTCCATGGTGCCAGGTCTTACCTCTGGGGTCAGAAATAATCCAGGTTAACATGCCTTGTTATTTCCCCTTTGCACAAGTTTATGACCTGGTCCCAGGAGATCTGGGGACCAAACTTCCACCAGGTCTGGTCGCTCTGTGCCTAGGTGCCCAGGGCAGGAGTAGACACCCATTAGGTATCAATAAACGCCTGTGGATCAAAAGTGATCGCTTGAATCCTTCCTTGATTGGGGGCAAGGACCTTGGGATTTCCCTCCACGTTTTCCTTCAAGTGCGCAGAGAAGCACATGGCATGCTCTGCAAATGCATTTGTCAGATGGTGTTCAAAGAGTTTGCTGAGGTGGTTTCTTTGTTTCCCTGTCTGGCCCTGAGTGACAAACTCTCAATGGATAGAATAGAGTGGATGCTGGCTTTGTCCAATGGCCTGCTTCTCTGAGGCGCTCTAGAGCCATATTCTCAGACACTGTTCAGGGAGATCCAACACCAGGCCCCTAGTATTAGTATATTTGTCTCTAGTACAGTGGTTCTCAACCTTCCTAATGCCCTGACCCTTTAATACATTTCCTCATGTTGTGGTGACCCCCAATTTCAGTGTTACAAATTGAACATAATTAAAGCATAGTGACTAATCACAAAAACAATATGTAATTATGTATGTGTTTTCCAATGGTCTTAGGCGACCCCTGCAAAGGAGTCGCGACCCACAGGTTGAGAACCGCTGCTCTAGGATTTTCCTGTGCCTGTTGACATAGTTTCCATCTTGTCATTCTTATCTCACAAGAAATGTCTGTTGCCCGTAAACATGCTGCAGAACACACTGCTTGAGAGTCCTTTCTATTTGACGGAGCAAGTCCCCTTCTTATATTCTTTTCAAGTGTTTCCTGATTTGTTTGCACATTTATTTTTAGATAAAATTTAGAACAGTGTTTCTTTCCCCAAATTCCTGTTATAATTTTTACTTTAAACTAGAGGAGGCGCCCTGCCTCCTGCCATGCCAGGAGGCACCCCGCGGGCTGCCGCAGGAGCTGGGCCAACCCTGCTCTGCGCCTGGCCAGGACCTGCACCTGACTTCCGCCCCAGGCCCCCTCTGACCCACAGCATGTGTCCGCTCTGGCTTGGGTAGGCCCCACTGTGTCTGTCTCCATCTTTGCTCTGTGCCTCGCCTGTGCATGCAACCTTCTCCAATCTGGTTGTGACCCATTAAAGCATCCTGGCCTAATTTGCATATATGTAAATTTTAGATTAATTCAGGAGAGCATGTGCCTTTGCAATATTTTAAGTTTCTATCCAGAAATGAGTAAGTCCATGATTTATGATTAATAGGAGAAATAGAGCGTTGGAAGGCCCTGGGCAATTTCTGTTAACATCATACTGTTTTACAATATTTTGTTGATGTGACACGTTGCATTTCCACCTGGTGACTGTTTACATACATATGTATTTATAATAGTAATGGGCAATATGTATTGAGTGCCTACCACATGCCAACTCTTACGTTAAGCACTTTATTATTCAGTTTTATCCTTGCAGCTCATTTTTCACGTTTAAAGAACAAGACGTAAAGAACTCAGCTAACGTGCCTGAGGTTTTAATGCAAGTGGCAGTGCCATTCTTCTCACTAACATTTTTTTGTCGATCCTCACCCAGGATAAGTTCCCTTGTCCAGACCAGGACCAAGGATCTAGTCTGCAACTGAGGTATGTACCTTGACCGGAATCAAACCCAAGACCTTTCAGTCCACTGGCTCCCAACTATTCCAGGCTAACAGCTCTCTATTCTCTCACTCACAGGCTGCTCTAATTTCATTGAAAACATCCAGAATGTTCTTCTGGTCACTAGAATACAGAATCTTATTAAGCTCACTGAATTCACATGTCCACATACAACTATCATCACTGTGGTCTGGCCAGTTAGATGTGCTGATACCTCCACTCTGGGGCCCTGAACCACACCCCCCAGAAACAGCTGTATGTGGAAATTGGCAGCTGATAGAAAGGGGGAAATGGAAGTCGTGTCCACCACAGGCCATTGTCAAATAAATATTTGACTTTTGGTTTCCACCCTGACATATAAAAATTTGGAAGTCCTTACTTCCATCCTTACAAGAAAAAAAGAAATGAACAATCTGAAAAACAGGAACTCTTTTTCAATCCATCTGAAATTAACTATGACTATGAAATTAACCTTTGTTGCTGCAAACCATGGAGATTTAGGGCTCTGTTAGAACAATACAACCTAGCCTGTCTTCCTGATAAGACGGAGAACATCTTTTCCACTCAAAGTGAGAGACAAAATCAAAGAGCATGATAAGAGAAGACAGATTTGACCACATCAAAATGTGACGCCACTATTTGGCAAAACACACATCAAATGGAGACAAATGGCAAGCTAGAGAAACCATTTGCAAATTACATGGCAAAAAGCTGATATCCATGACAATTCAGATTTGCTAACAATCCAATGGAAAAGAGGGCAAAAGGTCTCAAACTGAAATTCCAAAAGAAGG
The DNA here is from genome assembly GCF_963259705.1 of Myotis daubentonii. Classification (NCBI taxonomy): domain Eukaryota; kingdom Metazoa; phylum Chordata; class Mammalia; order Chiroptera; family Vespertilionidae; genus Myotis; species Myotis daubentonii. Next base: position 6,762,265 of record NC_081855.1, read on the forward strand.
AATAGGCCAAAAGTATGTGAAAGATACCCAACTGCAGTTTAAACCAGAATGAAAAATGCAAATGAAAATATTGCTCTTTCTCGCCTTGGACAGGGTGCCTTATCAGTTGGTTTGAGAGTCACCCTTACACCAAAAGGATGCAGGTTTGATTCCTGGTCGGGACACATACCACGGATGTGGGTTCTGAAAATGTTCTGGAACTGGAGAGTGCTTGTGATGTTATGGAGCAGTTGTGAAAAATTGTGAATATATTCCATGTTGGAATTTATACTTTGAAGGATCATAGAGTTAAAATTTATATAATTTAGATTTATTTTTAATATAATATTATTAAATTTTATTTAAAAATCATTAAAAAGGGAAAGTCTGTAGAAAAATGCAAAAATACTCTTGACTGAGCATGATGTGAAATGGAGCAAAGTCTCTCTTTTGATATTCCTAAAACATTGTAGGCAGTGACTTTGCATATCATCTAAAAGGGGCTGGACAGTGAGAGTGGGTTGTGAAGAGATAATGGGACCCAGATTCCTTTGGAAATTGGACTCTAGGAAGGACCTAGGGGAGTAGCAGGGCAGCTTCTGGAACCCAGGGTCCCCTTTGACTACATGGACCCTGGAGTCTGGGTCACCTCAGCACCTGCACTCACCCTGCGGCCGTGCTGCACACTGGAGGATGTATGGGGCACCTGTGCCTCCTGCAGAGGCAGGAGGTGAGGACCGCATCTGTCAGCTTCTCTCTATTCTCCTGTGAGGAGCTCTGCAAAGACAGTTCCCAGTCACCAGGGGGAAAGCGTCAGAGCCCTGTTTTGCTGGTTCTGTGACCCCTGTGACCCTGCGCTCCAGACACACACACACACACACACACACACACACACACACACACACACACACACACAGTGTGATCCGCTCAGAAATCCACTGGAGGAAAAGGTGTGACCACCTTAGCGCTAGGATTCCCATCGGCACAGATAAGGGACCCCTCTGGAAGCCCATCTCCACCTGCCTGCCCTGTCCTAGTGGGTGACCACAGCAGGACCTCTAGGTGATCCACTGCCCCGAAAGCTGTTCCTGCCCCAGGGTTCTCCCTTCAGGTCCCTCTTCCCCACACATGAAGGGGAGGGGGTGTGGGCTGCACAGGGATGGTGCACAGAGGTGGCCTGGCCTGAATGGGTCTGACCCCGGCCACCTTGTGTTACCTGAGGCCATATTCTAGAAAATGGCCAGATACCTCCGGGATGAGGGTTGAACCAACGTCAGCACCTTCTGAAAAAGCTCTCACTGCGGGGTCTCCGGAGCAAGAGCACCAATCACAGGGACCACAGCAAGAGAACATCTCGCACTGGTAATGCCTCTTGGCAAGTGAGCTGCCTGCTGGGCTAGATGAGGGTGCCTGGTTACGGGGGTTCCAAGTTCTGTTGGATAGTGACCTCATACCTGGGATTGTCTTCCCTGAGTCCCCTCATTTCATGACACCTATGCCAGTAGTCCTGTGGGCTGCTGTCTGCAGACCCCTCTTATCCATGAAACACCTTATCTGTACACAGTGGCACCAGCACAGCCCTCTGCCCGGCCCCCTAGAAGCTCTGGGTGCAGCCAGGGCCCCAGATTTGAGGAAACTGACCTTGGTGCAGACTCAATTCCTCTTTCTTAGCTCTGCTTGACCCTGGATAAGTCATTGCACCTGTCAGGGCCCGTCTCTCTCCTGCCTGCACAGTGGGTTATGGAGCAAGTGCTTCTTAAGGCTGTTCAGGCTCCTGTGGGGGAGGAGCTGTAAAGTAGGAGGAGAACAGTCACATGCAGGTCGTGCCTCCAACCTCTTTTCCTTCCTCTTGTCACCTCCTCTGTGTCTGCTTTTCTTCTAATCCCACCCAAGGTCCTCACACCTAGAGTGTGTGTGCCATCTAGAGGACACTGGCATGTGTATCCTCCATGCATGCCAGCGCTCCCTTTCTGGATCCCAGAACAAAACGGCCCCACATAGGGAGGAACAAGCAGGAGCTGCCCAGTGTGTCAGGATTTCTAATTTCCAGACCAACTCTGTGTGGAGTTGGGAGCCTTGGCCTGGAACAGGGGTGGGCATACTTTTTGACTGGAGAGCCACAATGGGTTCTTAAACTGGACCGGAGGGCCGGAACAAAAGCATGGATGGAGTGTTTGTGTGAACTAATATAAATTCAAAGTAAACATCATTACATAAAAGGGTACGGTCTTTTTTTTTTTTATTAGTTTTATTCATTTCAAACGGGCGGGATCTGGCCCGCAGGCCGTAGTTTGCCCATGGCTGGCCTGGAAGGTCTGAACATTCCTGAACTCTGGACTCTGAAAGTCATGTACCCTGGCCAATCCCTGCCTGACTACGGGCTTCAGTTTCCGTATTATCCAATGAAGGTGTGATTCAGCACTGCGTAAGCATGAGCTCAGCATAAGGGGCCCCGCCTTTCTCCACTTCGGGTGGGGTGTGAACAGAGGTGGATCTTCGTGATTCCAGATCTGGGCGCCTTTTCAGACAAATACTATCGAGGCTGCCAAGTGCTCACTGTCTCCCCCATGCCATCTCCATGTCTGTACACGATTCCCCCAGCACAGGCTTTTCCAGAGCCCTGAGGAAACCTGGGTGCACCTAGGACCCCACCTCTGAGGACACAGCTGGGTTTATCTCAGGCTCTGCATTCTGACCGTCTGGGATCCTGGGAAAGGCATGGACCTCTCGGGTCACTGGTTCCCTCCTCAGTGACTCCCCATGGTCTGCCCTTCCTCCTGTGGTGTGAATGTGTGCCCTCCCCATAAGTGTGGGTGTCAGTAGTGACTCCACAGAAGATGGCAAAGGGTTCTAAAAGTCAGTGCCTGGCCCGGCCCGAGTGGTTGAGCATCACCTTGTGCACTGAAGGATTGCTGTTCGGTTCCTATCAGGGCACATACCCAGGTTGTGGGTTTGATCCCTAGTCAGGGTGCATACAGGAGGCAACCAACTGATGCTTCTCTCTCACACTTTTGGTTCGCTCTCTCTCTTGTCAATTTTTTAGAAAAAAATAATTTAACAATTTTAAAGAAAATCCATTTTTTTAAATCTTCATTGTTGACAGTGTTACATATGTCTCCTTTTTACCCCATTGTCCACTTCTAGCCAATCTCTACCCCACACCTCAGGCCTTCGCCACCCTATTGTCTGTGTCCCTGGGTTATGCATATATGTATATAACTTTTTGATTGATTTCTTCCCAACATGAAAAGTTTTCTAAAAGAGCAGCGTGACCGCCTGAACTCAGACGAGCACTGCTTCTTCTCACAGAACGGTTGGACAACCCCTATAGCAGAGAGAGAACTACATAACCAAACACCTTTTGAAGAGAAATCATGGTGAAACAAAGAACCAACCCAAATATGAAAGAAAAACAGGCATCATCAGAAAAGGAAGTAAACGAAATGGAGGCAATGGAGGCAAGCAACCTGTCAGAGAAAGAATTCAGAGTAATGGCCATAAGGTGGATGAAAAGAATGGAAGACCAATTCAACAATATGTGTAGGAACCAAGAGGAAATGAAGAAGAACCAAGAGGAAATGAAGAGAAACCAAGAAGAAATGAAAAACGACATCACTGCCATAAAGAACTCAATAGAAAGCATCAACAGTAGACTAGAAGAAGCAGAGGACCGCATCAGCGAGCTAGAAGACAAGGTAGAAAAAAATACCCAAACAGAACAGCTTCTAGAAAAAAAAATTAAAAAGCAGGAAGAGAGCCTAAGAGAACTCTGGGACAATGCTAAACGAAACAACATCCGAATAATAGGGGTGCCAGAAGGAGAGGAAACTGAGCAAGGAATAGAAAACCTGTTTGAAAAAATAGTAACAGAAAATTTCCCTGATATAGGGAGGAAAAAACTCACACAAATCCAAGAAGCTCACAGAGTCCCAAACAAAATGAACCTGAAAAGACCGACACCAAGGCACATAATAATTAAATTGGCAAACACCAGTGACAAAGCAAGAATCTTAAAAGCAGCCAGAGAGAGACAGAAAGTTACCTACAAAGGATACCCCATCAGACTAGCGACCGATTTCTCAACAGAAACACATCAGGCAAGAAGGGAATGGAATGAAATATACAAAGTCATGCAAAGGAAGGGTCTGAATCCAAGAATACTATACCCAGCCAGGCTATCAATCAAAATTGAGGGTCAAATCAGGAGCTTCACAGACAAAAACGGTCTACGGGAGTTTATTACAACCAAACCAGCAATGCAAGAAATGCTAAAGGGTCTGCTGTAAATAGAAAAAAACAGGAAACAAAGAAGGAACGCAGCGGTAAAGAACAAAAATGGCGACTAACAAGTTTCTATCAATAATAACTTTAAATGTAAATGGATTAAATTCCCCAGTCAAAAGGCATAGGGTAAATGAGTGGATAAGAAAACATGACCCATATATCTGCTGTCTACAGGAAACCCACCTCACAAAAAAAGACGCACACAGACTGATGGTGAAGGGATGGAAAAAGGTTTTTCAGGCCAATGGAAGTGAAAAAAAAGCCGGGGTAGCAATACTTATATCTGACAAATTAGATCTCAAAGTGAAGGACATAAAAAGAGATCAAGAAGGCCACTTCATAATACTAAAGGGAGCAGTCCAACAAGAAGAAATAACTCTGGTAAATATATATGCACCCAATATAGGAGCACCCAAATACGTAAGAAATCTTCTGGAGAAGATCAAGGGAGAGATTGACAGCAATACAATCATAGTAGGGGACCTTAACACCCCATTATCTCCACTGGACAAATCCTCTAAACAGAAACTCAGCAAAGAAACATCAATCCTAAATGACTCACTAGATCAGATGGAATTAATTGACATCTTCAGAACATTTCACCCCAAAGCCACAGAATATACATTCTCCTCAGGTGCATATTTGTCATCTTCAAAGATAGACCATATATTGGGTCACAGACAAAGTCTCTTCAAATTCAAGAAAATTGAAATCATATCAAGTATCTTCTCAGACCACAAAGGCATAAAACTGGAAATCAACTACAACAAAAACAATCCAAAAAAATCAAACACATGGAGACTAAATAGCATGCTATTAAACAACGACTGGGTCACCAGTGAGATCAAAGAAGAAATAAAAAACATCATGGCAACAAATGACAATGAAAACACAACAATCCAAAACCTATGGGACACAGCAAAAGCAGTCTTGAGAGGGAAGTTCATAGCTCTACAAGCCTACTGCAAGAAACAAGAAACAATGAGAATAAATGACCTAACTCTACAACTCGAAGAATTAGAAAGAGAGCAACAAAAAAAGCCCACTATAAGCAGAAGGAAGGAAATAACAAAGATCAGAGCGGAGATAAACGACATAGAGATCAAAAAAACAATACAAAAGATCAACAAAACCAAGAGCTGGTTCTTTGAAAGGATAAACAAGATTGATACACCTCTAGCCAGGCTCACCAAGAAACAAAGAGAGAGGACCCAAATAAACAAAATCAGAAATGAAAGAGGAGAAATAACAACAGACCCCATAGAAATACAAAGGATTGTTAGAAAATACTATGAACAACTCTACTCCAACACACTAGACAACCTGGAGGAAATGGACATATTCCTAGATAAATACAACCTTCCAAAACTTAACCAGGAAGAATCTAAAAATCTCAATAGGCCAATAACTATGGAGGAAATCGAAGCAGTAATCAAAAAGCTTCCAGCAAACAAAAGCCCGGGGCCAGATGGCTTCACAGGGGAGTTTTACCAAACATTCAAGGAAGACCTAAAACCTATCCTCCTCAGACTATGTCAAAAGATCCAAGAGGAAGGAGCACTTCCTAGCTCATTCTATGAAGCCAACATCACCCTAATCCCAAAACCAGATAAAGACAATACAATGAAAGAGAATTATAGGCCAATATTCCTCATGAACATAGATGCCAAAATCCTCAACAAAATCCTAGCAAATCGGATCCAGCAGTACATCAAAAAGATCATACACCATGACCAAGTAGGATTTATCCCAGGGATGCAAGGATGGTACAATATCCGCAAATCAATAAACGTGATACATCACATAAACAAATTGAGAGAAAAAAACCACATAGTCATATCAATTGATGCGGAAAAAGCATTTGACAAAATCCAACACCCTTTCTTGATAAAAACTCTCAGCAAGATAGGAATTGAGGGATCATACCTCAACATAATAAAAGCCATATATGACAAACCCACAGCCAACATCATAATCAATGGGCAAAAACTAAAACCATTCCCCCTAAAAACAGGAACAAGACAGGGATGCCCCCTCTCTCCACTCCTGTTCAACATAGTACTGGAAGTACTAGCCATTGCGATCAGACACGAAAGAAATAAAAGGCATCCAGATTGGAAAAGAAGAAGTAAAACTGTCCTTATTTGCAGATGACATGATACTGTACATACAGAACCCTAAAGACTCCATCAAAAAATTATTAGACTTAATAAATGAATTCGGCGATGTAGCAGGATACAAAATTAATGCTAAGAAATCCATGGCATTTCTTTACGCCAATAGTGAACTTACAGAAAGTGAAACTACAGAAGCAATCCCATTTACCATTGCACCAAAAAAATTATAATACCTAGGAATAAACTTAACTAAGGAGGTAAAAAACTTATATGCTGAAAACTACAGGACACTGAAAAAAGAGATAGAGGAAGACATAAACAGATGGAAGAATATACCGTGTTCATGGATTGGTAGAATCAACATCATCAAAATGTCCATACTACCCAAAGCAATTTATAGATTCAATGCAATCCCCATTAAATTACCAACGGCATATTTCACAAATCTAGAATGAACGTTCCAAAAATTCATCTGGAATAAAAAAAGACCCCGAATAGCTGCAGCAATCCTGAGAAAGAACAAAGTAGGTGGGATCTCAATACCAGATATCAAACTGTATTACAAAGCCACTGTTCTTAAAACAGCTTGGTACTGGCACAAGAACAGACATATAGATCAATGGAATAGAATAGAGACCCCAGAAATCGACCCAAACCACTATGCCCAATTAATATTCGACAAAGGAGGCAAGAGCATACAATGGAGTCAAGACAGTCTTTTCAATAAATGGTGTTGGGAAAATTGGACAGATACATGCAAAAGGATGAAACTAGATCACCAACTCACACCATACACAAAAATAAACTCAAAATGGATAAAAGACTTAAACGTAAGATGGGAAACCATAAAAATACTAGAGGAATCCACAGGCAGCGAAATCGCAAACATATGCCGAAGAAATTTCTTCTCTGATAATGCTCCTAGGGCAATGGAAACTAAAGAGAAAATAAACAAATGGGACTACATCAAAATAAAAAGCTTTTGCACAGCAAAGGAAACCATCAAAAAAACAACAAGAAGACCCACTACATGGGAGAACATATTTACCAATGATACCACCGATAAGGGTTTAATTTCCAACATTTACAGGGATCTCATGAAACTTAACAAAAGGAAGATAAACAATCCAATAAAAAAATGGGCAACGGACCTAGATAGACACTTTTCGAAAGAGGACATACAGAAGGCCGAAAGACATATGAAAACCTGCTCAAAGTCACTAATTATACGAGAGATGCAAATCAAAACGACAATGCGTTATCATCTCACACCTGTCAGAATGGCTATCATCAACAAATCAACAAACAACAAGTGTTGGAGAGGGTGTGGAGAAAAAGGAACCCTTCTGCACTGCTGGTGGGAATGCAGACTGGTGCAGCCACTGTGGAGAACAGTATGGAGCTACCTCAGAAGACTAAAAATGGAACTCCCATTTGACCCAGTGATCCCACTACTAGGAATATATCCCAAGAAACCAGAAACGCCAATTAGAAAGGATATATGCACCCCTATGTTCATAGCAGCACAATTCACCATAGCTAAGATCTGGAAACAGCCTAAGTGCCCATCAGCAGATGAGTGGATTAGAAAACTGTGGTACATCTACACGATGGAATACTATGCTGCGGTAAAAAAAAAGGAACTCTTGCCTTTTGCAACAGCATGGATGGAACTGGAGAGCATTATGCTAAGTGAAATAAGCCAGTCAGAGAAAGATAAATACCACATGATCTCACTCATTTGTGGATTATAGAGAACAACATAGACTGATGAAAAGGGACAGACCCAAAGACTGAGAAACAGCGATCAGGCTATCAATCCCCAGAAGGAAAGTAGGGGAGGGCGGGGGTAAGGGGAAGAGATCAACAGAAGGACTTGTATACATGTATATAAGCCAAACCAATGGACATGGACAACGGGGGGATGGGAGCATGAGTTTGTGTGTGGGGGGGAGGTTGGGGGTTAATGGGGGGATGAGGACACATTTGTAATACCTTAACTAATAATAATAAAAAAAAAAGTTTTCTAAAAAGTTGGTGCCTACCCTCTTGCTCACTCAGATCTGTTCTCTCTCTCTCTCTCTCTCTCTCTCTCTCTCTCTCTCTCTCTCCACTGAGGAATGAGCCTCTGTGCTGTGAGTTGCTATCTGGAGAGACCCACATGGCCTGGCACTGAATGAGAACAACAGACAGAAAGTCAAGCCTTCCATCCAAACTGAATCCCAAAGACCCCCCGCCCTCAAGTGAGCTCAGACCCTGAGTGACAGAGATCCTGCCTCAGGTGAGACCACAGTAGTCCCAGCAGAGCCCTGCAGGATTCCTCGTCACAGACGTGTGAGCTAATAAGTGTATGTTGGTTAAGTCTCTAGTGTGGGGTAACTCTCAGCAATAGGTCACTAGCACAGTCGTCCCACACCAGGCCCTGGCCCTGCCCTCCTGTCTCCCCTGTTTTTCTCCTCCCAGTTCCCTCCAGCCCCCACCCCTCACTTCTAACACCCTCTGCCTCCAGTTTGGAGGATGGCTGTGAAACTTAGGAAAGGACCCTGGAAAGTAGAGCCAAACTGAAAAGTGTAATTTGAAATAGGAAACAGCTTCTGTTGAGACCACAGTTCTGAGCTTCCAAGGTAAGGAGACGCTCCACGCAAGGCAGGTGGCTGCCCCTCCAGGCCCATTGCTAGTGAGTCCAAGTTTACTGCCATCACCATGGACCTCTAAGGTAGACCTGCCCCCTGATTCCCAGACCTCATTTAATTTCACAAGCCTTCATCGGCTGCCATTGTGAAATCAGGATGAAGAGGGTAGACAAGTACTTATTCATCTTTCTGGTTTAGAAATCACATCCTAAAGAAAGCCAGTGCAATGTCCCCGTGATGGGCTCACATTCTCAGTGCTTATGGCCCTCAGGGCCAGTGGTAGGTCTCATCAGACTCCGTTCGAATTTCCTTTCACTCCGTGTCAACCTACAGGGCTGATCTCCTTGAGAGCAGGGACCCTGGGTGTGGTCCACAGTGAATACCCATTTGTCCTGAGACCGTGTCGCTTGTGCCATGGTGGGTGCCGTACAAGGCTGTAGTCCATCCTCACCAGGGGTTTCAGAGCACCCAAGAAGACTGATGTAAAAGGAGAAGCCAGGCCGTCTCCACAACCTTGTTCAGCCTTGGGGCGTGAGAAAGAATGGCCACTGGGCTCTGGAGAGACAGAAGAGCCTCAGGAAAAAGCCCAGCTGCACCAGAGCCTAGGGGCTGAGGGCAGAGAGAGGCTCTGACCCCAGAGGAGATTTGGAAGCGGTGCCTGTGGAGGAGATGAGTGTGGACCCCGGGCCCTGGGACATTCCCTGTCCCCTCTTCAGTGCTGTGGGCCGACAGAGGAGATGCTCCGAATGCTGCTCAGTGCGCGTGGAGCAGGTGGAGTTTCTGTCCAGGTGCAGGTGGCAGTCAGGGTTCAGGAACTGCCTGCTGCTGGTTAAACCCTGAAGCATTCTGCACCGTGGACGCCAGGGGGCGCTTATGATCACGCATTGTCCATGTGCTGGTGGGAGATGAAGTTAAATGAAACATGGGTTCCCAGGGGCAGCCCTGACATAAAGGGTCCCTGCCCCAGTGCTCAACAGTCAATTTCCCCCAAAGTCCCATTTTCCTGGGCCTCAAGAACATCACATCCTTAGAGCAGATGGCTCCTGAGAGACTCATTCTTCCCAACCTATGACTCATAGTAACACAGCGGAGGCCCAGAAGAAACAGACTTGCTCAAGGCTCTGAAGGCTTGTAGAGTTAAATTTTATAGAATCTAAATTAAATTTATGTTTTAGAGTATTTCATTATATTTTCTTTAATTAGACTGTATGTTACTGAATAGTATAAGAAAAATACATAAAGTTGTAAACATGTATATGATAAACACAAATACTTTAAAACTCATATAAAGGAGGGGAGGGAGCCCTCTCTGTCCTGGCAGCGGACACAGGCTGTGGCCCAGGATCGAGAACCTCAGGTTCTGAAGGAGCTGAAGCGAGTTTCTCAAATGCTGCAGGTGGGTCCACATCTGGAAGTTCAGTGACAGCTGTGCCTGGAGCCTGCTCTGGCTCAGGAGAGGGGACCAGAGTTGGCATTGCCTCTTTAGGTGTTTCTGGATCTTGCTCTGGAGCTGCTTCTGTAGATCCAGGAAGAGACCATGTTACTACCATGACTGCCTTTGTGTGCCTTCCAAGGATGGGACCTCCCATCTCCATCACTGAAGTCCCAGTTCAAGCCCCCACCCCAGGAAGTCCTCCTACTGCAGGGCATGGGGCACTGACTTGAGCGGCTCTGTGCTCTTGCCTAAGCCCAACCTCTGGGAGCTCTTTGTGTGGGCAGCCACTTCCCCTCCCCACTCACCCACACCACCCAATCCACACGCACAGCTCTCTGACTCCTTCCATTTTTGCGAGGAGAAGCCCTCAGACCACTGCCCTCTTACAGAAATCCCACCATATGTGGGACCCAGAGTGTTGCCACCTTCTCCAAGTCACAGTCCCCATACTCCCCTTAAGGCTCTGATCCAAAGCCCATTCACTTTTTGTGCTGGTCCAGAGATCCACTTTCTGCTTCATGATACGTGTAGATCAGCGATACTTTCAGGAAGAAGTCACACCGACTGTCCCGTGGATGCTACCTGCCTGTGCAGTCCCGTGTGACTGAATCCCTCCTGACTAGACGGAAGCGCTGGAGTGCGGTCCCCGTGGCAGGGCCTTTGTTGAATGAATGAGCCCCAACCACCCCCATCTCAGATAGCTGGGTGAGCCTGGGGTCCCCCTGCTCACCCCTGGGATTTCTAATCTGGCTGCACCAGGACAGGGACCCCTAATGGAATCTCCAATGTCCTTATCAAGAGAGAAAACAGGTTAGCCTAAGGCCTGAGAATCACAAATAAGGCAGGAGCTTGGTTAAGGAGAAGAGAAAATGGCCAATAGGAACAACCACAGCCCCTCCAGCACACCTCTCCAGTGTCCAGGTTCCCAGCAGGCCTTTTCTAAGGGGGACCCCCCCCCAATAACCCTATGAGGCTGGGCCTAGGCTCTCCCCATGTTGAGAGATACAAATACTCAGAAAGGTGCAGTGACCTGAAGACTCACAGCAGCAGGTGGCTGAGTGACCACGGTTCTGTGGAGGGGGCAGGGCTCACCTGGTACATGGTTGGTCCTACACACATTGGTTAGTAGCAAATGCTCTGTATTAACACAGAAGGGTGTGTGGGACCAAGGTGGGGAAGCTGCCTAGGAAGCTAGTCACCAAGGATTTGACCAGTTTATCTAATCCATGTTCCTGGGCAGTCTGCAAGGTACAGGTATATATATACACACCCTCTGAGGGTTAAGTTTATTTGGAATCCAGAGTGAGTGGTGCTGGGGCCACTTGGCTGGTTGACAGCTAAGGCCCAGGGCTGGGCTGACAGGTCTCCATGATGGGCTCAGGATGCCCCCAATGGGAGGCCAGCCTTTGGCCTCTAGCCTCCCAGCTCTGAGTCTGGGAACAGGGTGGAGCCAGCTCCCTAGGAAGCAGAGCCCTGGTTCCAGGAAGGGCAGGTGGAGAAGGTGAGGACAGTTCTTCCTGGGTAGGTCAGGGTCCAGAAAAACAGACTTGCTCAAAGCTCTGAGGGTTGATAGGGTTAAATTTTATAGAATCTAAATTAAGGTAATATTTGGGAGTATTTCAGTAAATGTTTTCATCAGTACACTGTATGTTATTAAATATCATAAAAGTATAGGAGAATTATAAACATATATAACATGAACGGAAAACTTCTAACACTGCATCTAAAGGGGGTTGGGGGGGGCGCCCTCTCTGACGTGGCCGCTGACATGAGCTGTGGCCCAGGATCTGGCACCACAGGCCGCGCAGGAACTGGGTGAGTTGCTCCAATGCTGCAGGTGGTTCTTCTGTCTCTTGAAGTTCAGTGAAAGCTGGGCCTGGATCCGGCTCTGGCTCTGGAGAGGCCACTCCGGTGGCGTTGCCTCTTGAGGGTTTTCCTGATGTTGCTCTGGAGCTGGTTCTGTAGATCCAAGAAGAGGACATGTTACCACCCTCACTGGCTTTTGTGTGCCTTCCAAAGGCACACACACCCACACCACCCCCGGAGGCCTCCTCCTCCTCCTGTCTCGGCCTCAGTGGGCTCAGGTGCTCCCACTGTGAATGGAGGCACTGGGCCTGCTTTGGCAAATTGAGGACTGGCAAGTTGAGCTCTATGGAAGCCGGCAGCATCATCAGGCTGGGAAATTCTGGCGGTGCTGGTCCAGCCCGATGCCCAGGATGCAGGACATGGCTCTGGGGAAAGAGAGAAGTTGGAAACAGAGTCTGAGACCTGGCCTTTCCTTCCCACAGCCCTCAGAGAGCCTGGGGTCCTGTGCCTGCTGCTCCTGCCCGTACAGAAGCCAGACCTACTCCTTGTCCACCTTTAAGCTGGCAGTCCTGGCAGAGACGTGCCTGGTCACCCAGGAGGGGCTGGCAGAAAGCCCTCCTACCTGACAGCTCTGGATCAACGAGGGAACCACCTGTCCCCTTCTTCAGGGGAACCTGACATGCTCTCTCAGTGTCCCTGTCTCCTCCCATACCTGCCCACCGAAATGTCAACTCCATAAGGACAGGGAGGGCTTGTGTCTACTCTGTTCATGTCACTCATTAGCACACAGAGGGTGTTCCAGGTATAGCTCACCAATGAGTGAAAAAATGAACTCTGTCTCCATCCTTGGCTTCCCAGGGCCCTCCTATCACCTCAAACTTTGGCTCCTGCACCTACGTTCTGCGACACTCACTAGCTCCCCTGTGGGGTTCTTCGGCTCCCACTGAAACTCAACTCCCTCAGGGCTGGGTACACTAGCCAAGCTGGCCCTGAGGAGGTTCTACCAAATTAGTGGGCCTGTTCCCTGATTAGGGGTGCAGACAGACTTGGATTAGGTGTGGACGGCTATGAATTTTCTGAGAGGCTGCCTCACCACTGAGCTCCCTCTGCTCTCCCACACCACCCAAATCCACATACACAGCTCTCTGACTCTTGTCCTTTTTCTAGGGGGAGCCCTTAGACCTCTGTCCTCTTGCAGAAATCCCACCATGAGTGGGAACCAGGGTTCTGCCAGAACCTTGAATTCACAGTCCCCATACTCCGCTGATGGCTCTGATCCAAAACCGACTCACGTTTTCTGCTGGAACAGAGGTTCACCTTCCTCTTCACAATACGGGAAGATGCAGCCATAGGGAGAGGAGGCCGGAGGACGTCACATCGGCTGTCCTGTGGACACTCTGAGCCTTTGCAGCCTAGTGTGACTGAATCGCTCGCGACTAGAGGGAAGCTCTGCAGTACAGGCTAGGGGTCTGCTCTGTGCACTGGATTATGGTCAGTGCCTAGAGACGTGTCTGTACCTGGAAGACTCTGATATATTTGCTGAGTGAATGACCCCAAACCAGCCCCATCACAGATAGTTGGGTGACCCTGGGCCCCACTGCTCAGCCCTGGGGTTTCTGTTCTGGCTTCAGCCAGGACAGGGACCCATAACAGAATCTCCAGTCTCTTTATGACATGAGAAAAGAGCTTAGCCCTGGGCCCCGAAAGCATCACATATGAGGAAGAAAATGGACCAATTAGCACAACCACAGCCCCTGCTGCAGACCTATCCCCTGTCTGGACACCCAGAGAAAGCTTTAGGGGAGCACACTACAGGTCCCTACAAAAACCCTATGAGGTTGCTGCTTGATTCACCTCATGTTCTTAGAAACAAACACTCAGAGGGATGCAGTGATCTGAGAGTTCACAGCCAGCAAGGGGCCAAATGACCACTGTGCTGTGGAGGGGCAGGTTGCTCACCTTGTAAATAGCTGGTACAACTGTAGGGTGGCAGCAAATGTTCTGTGATAACCTGAAGAGGAAGGAACGAAGGTGGGTCGCTGCCCAGCGAGGAGGGCACTGGTTTGTCCAGCCCATGTGCCTGTGTGATCTGCACCGTGCAGCTCTTTTTTGTTATTTTGCCTTGTGAGACGTGAGTTCATTGGGAACCATAAGTGGATGGTGCTGGGGCCACTTGGTTGGTTGGCAGCTGGGGTCCAAGGCTGGGCTGGCTGGCCTCCATGTTGTGCTCCGGATGCCCCAATGGGAGGCCAGCCCTTTGCCTTTGGCCGCCCAGCTCTGAGTCTGGGCACAGGCTGGTGCCGGCTCCCAGGGTTAAGCTGAGCCCTGGTTTCCAGGAAGGGCAGGTCTCCAAGGCCAGAAGCCTTGTCACTGACAGTGCTGGGGGTCCTGAGGCCCAAACACACCTTCCATGATGCTCCAGCTCAACACTGCCCTCCTGACTCCCACCTGCCGGAGCTTTCTGGTTATTGAACAGAGCATTTGGGGGTCCCACTGAGGGCAACCCCCTTACGTTGCAGGCTTTGAGGGCATCCAAACTCAAACCGTTTCACTGTGTTTCCAGGGTCTGTGTCTATAGTAAACTGAACTGTTAACAGAAAAGCAGCTCGATACTGCTGGGCTTGGCCCAGGCAGAGTGAAGGGCAGGGGGAGGGGCAGGGCTAGAAGGTGGAATTGTTGTGTTCGAAGATGCAGATGGGGAAGTGCTTGACGTGGGAGGACCACTGGGCTGCCAGCTGGAAGAACGTCACGTCGTTCCACTCCACGCCGTCAATGAGGACCCGCTGCCTGTGCTCCTGGTTCTTGGCTGAGCAAACCAAGCGGCCGATGCCCTGGATGCACTGGCTGTTGGACGCCAAGTCCGTGCCCTTGTCTTTCTTGGGCAAAAACATCACCTTCTTTTCCTTCTCCTTGGTGATCACAGTCATGGACATAGTGGGCGTGGCTGCAGCCTCGCCGCTGCTGGGCAGCCTGCTGACCTGGAGAGACCGGAAGGTGCACCGGAGTGTGTTTTTGGTGGCAGGCAGGTCTTCCTTCTCCCCGCTCCTCTTCCTGTTTGTGGGCTGGGCTGCCGTCCAGTAATCCACCTGCAGCTCCATCAGCTCAGCACCCACACTCTGGCCGGGGGAGGACAGGCCCCCACTCACTGACGACAAGGAAATTAGCTTGTGTGTGGCCTCCCTGGCGGTGGACAGAAGCACATTGGAGCATGAGGGGATGGCTTCAGCTGAGTCTCCTGACGTGGCTGAAATTGGCTCCACTCTTCGGACTTTCACTGCCCCCACAAAGGGAATGAACTTCTGCAAGGGCAGCTCGTCCGGGCTCTTCGGCTTAGAGGTGAGCATGGCCTCTGCGATGGGCAGCTGGAGGACACAGTTGGCCCCTGTGAGGTACTCTTTGATTTTCAACACAATGTTCTGCACAGCATCCTGGGCCTCCAGGTGGTAGAACAGTTCCCACCAGGCCAGGTCCCGTAAGAGTTTGTGGTAGCGGCAATCCACGGAGCCCAGGTACCTGGCCAAGGGGTGGGAACCCAGCGGGATGACCAGGAAGCGCATGGAGTCCAGCCAGTCCGGGTCCTTGTGGGACAGCTGCTCCACAAAGACCCGCAGCACGGTGCTGAAGTAGTGCTGATCCCCCGCCACCGCGATCTTCACTGGCATGGTGGCCTCGGTCTTGCAGTTGCGGTATCTTTGTATCCAGGAGATGATGGAGCTGAAGGCCTCCTGGACATCCACCATGGAGGCGGTACACACGACAGGCAGCGTGTGCTGCTGCAGGACGTCCGACAGGGACTGCCCCTGCCTGTCGGAGGTGTTGATGAGGATGATGTTCTTGGGCAGATAGTCGTTGGACATGAGGCTGTCATTCAGTTGGTCGAACACAGTCTGACTGGGGACCTGCAGTTGGCCCTGTGGGTCTGCGCAGCGCTCCTTGATCAGGCTGTTGGCCGACTCATTCAGGGACCTGCTCCAGCCCCGGTGGGCGGGCTGCTTCCCCTTGGAGCTGCTGGAAGGGATGACCATAGACTCGGTCTTGGTGGTGCGCCTCGTAGTGAGCATGTCCTGGGCAGAGGTCCCTGCCTCCGGGCTGTCCCCAGGCTGTGCCGGCTGCTCCCCAGGGTTGGGCATGCTGTGGGCCACCCAGTCGGAGCCACTGTCGCTTGAAAGGCTTTCACAGTATAATCTGGGCCTGCTTGTCCTGAGGACTCTGTCCTCCTCCATATCTGGGCTGGACAGGCTTTCAGAATATGACATGAGCACAGGCATGGGAGGGGTTGGGAGATGGTCATCATCCTCCATGTCTGAGCCACTGTCCATGGGGCACACCACGCTCTGAAACAGAAAGGCCAGGTCCTTGTCCACATTGGGGACTTCCTCCTCAGACTCCTGCTCCGAGTCCAGGACCTCCAGCGTCATTTGGTACCTGTGCAGCCACTCTGCGACTCTCTGCTGGTAGTGCTGTTGCTTGATGGTGGACCTCCTCCTTCCTATCGGTTTCTCCAGGCCCAAGTCATCCTCGTCCAGGTCATGCCTGTAGGCAGCATTGTAGCCGACCTCCAGCTCAGAGCAGACGATCTCAGACTCTCCCTCAGAGAAGTTATGCGTGGCCTCCACCTCGGTGCTGGCCGGCATGGCGTTGTCCAGGTGGTTGACGGTCTGCCTCGATTGGGAGAAGATCCAGCTCTTGACCACCTTGGTGGGTGGGGTGCTGTAGGCCATCGAGTCAGAGACACTGCCACTGAACAGCTTGCCGCCCGGGCCCTGGGTCTTCCCGGGCATGTCGGCCAGCTGAGGAGGCTCCTTCTGGCTCCGGGCACTGTGTAAGCTCCTGGTCTCCGTCTGCCAGCTGGAGTGTGCCAGGCCTTCAAAGTATTGTCTCTTCTTGGGCTTGGTCTTGCTGAGGATGCTGCTATCATCCTCCATGTCTGGGCCACTGTCGCTGGGATGCTTAAGGGTGTCATAGAGAAGGTCCAGGTCCTCCTCCACCTCAGGGACATGCTCCTTAGGGTCCTGATCCGAGTCCAGGACCTCTTCTGACATGTGGGACCTGGGAAGCAGTGCCATGACTTTCTGCTTCAAGTTTTGTTGCATGCATCGCTTCTGCTTCTTGGGCTGCCCCAGGGCAAAGTCAGCTTCTTCCAGGTCCTGCCTGTGTGTGAGATTGCAGCTGGTCTCCAGCTCAGTGAAGCTTTCAGATTTCCCCTCCATGTCGCTATCCATGGACTTGGCCTTGGGGCTGGCCGGCATGCTGCCATCCTCGTCGTCGATGGGCTGACTGGAGAGGGAGGAGATCCAGATCTCGGCCACCGTGATGGAGGACCCCTGGATCCTGCTGCTGAGGCTCAGCACCCGGCCACCCTCAGGTGGTCGCTGCATCAGCTCAGCCATGTGGACGGCCCCTGTGGCCAGTGTCCTGTAGCCCAGGATGGTCCGGTTGTGATTGCACTTCCTCTGCTGCAGCATGATCTGCAGCTTGTTGCCTTTTCTCTTGAGGAAGTGGGGGTACTCCAGGGAGAAGGTCAGCGCCAGGTCAGTCTCCACTGGTCCGCTGCTGGGCAGCACAATCTCATGGGATCTCAAGATGCCGTTGGCGCCCTGCATCTGCACTGCTATCACCAAGGAGACGAGCTCCTTCTCCAGCCCCTTCAAGACCACCAGCTTCTTTAACGTGAAGCTGCACAATCTGGGCACGCAGCCAGGTCTGGAGCAGTCCACCTCCCAGGTAGAGAAGAAAGTCATGGGCACTGGTGTGTTGAGCACAGTGGGCGAGCGGGCCAGGCCCGCAGGTGGCGAGGAAGCTGCAGCTGCTTCCAGCGTACAGGTACTTGCTGGTTCCTCCCCCTGTGGTGGGACAGAGGAGGGACATTATTGGTGGCAAGAGGTGCGGCACAGGTGATCGAAGGAGAGAGTAAATGACAAATAGTCACACGCTCATCTGTGACTCGCACAGGTAAGGCCTGCATGGTGGCCTTTCAAACTCAGAGACCTAAATTAACCTCACAGTTAGCCTGAAATTAAAACTTGTTATCTAAACACAGTTTATGGTGTGTAGTCATGTGCTCGGCCAGTGTCTTCCCTGACAAAGGACAATCTTTACCTTAACGGAGCCTGTCTGTTGTCTTTTGGCATCTGTGATACATACCTTTGGAATGTTAAAGGAATTTACCTTTTTCTCGTCACCTGGGAGCACAGGCACTGCTCTGTGCTCGGCAGAGACCACCAAGCTGCTCATTGCTATTGAGTTCATTGCTCACTATCCTGTGTGCTCCTGTATGAGGGAGGTATGTGTCTCTCGTTTTACTTTTTATCTAATCCCAGAGCTTTCCATGCTTTGCTTTCTCCTGCCTCCCTAAGCAATGGATTTCATGTGACCCATATACATCTCCACTTTTGATTGTATGTGTAAAAGCAGGTGCAATCCTGCTGTTCTTGGAGCACTACCTCAATACAGTGAGATTTTGTTTTCCGGCCACTGTTGACAGTTGGGCTCCAATAAACTCACAAGAATTCTGCACAGGGTTGAATGCTGCTTACATTGCTATTTACTTAAATTACTGCGGCAGGATTCCAAAGCTCACACAGGACCGCCCTGCAGGCCCAAACCCAGTGCTGGGATCCAGCAAAGGGCCAGTTGGGCCACCAGTTCCCTGCCTGTCAGGTGAACTTGGCTAAGTTGTCTCTTGAATCAGGAACATTCCTTTGCTTGTGATAGAGGGTTCGACTTTAGTTAAGCTGTATTTTAAATCCCCAAGGTGGAACTAAGGTGAAGGGTTGACAGAATCAAGGCTAAGGAGAGACCAGAGGAAACATGGGTGGCTGGTTTTTGACTCTGAGTTTTCATTTGGATTTGCTTTCTGAGAGTCTGAGCAAAAATCCTTCACTGTATAAGTGAGAGCTGAACTTGCTCAGCTCCGAAGGGACACATCCTCCTTCTGACCTGAATCTTGGCTGTTCTTAAGCAACTAAGAATCTTTGTGGAGGTGTCAGAGGTCATTCCTCACGCCAAGCAGGAGCCCCATAGGGAAATTCATACTCAACTGCAATTCACCTGACTGGCTCCTCCGGGGGAGAGCCCATAAGATCAGGTCCACCAGCGTTCCTAGCCCTTCCTGAGGTTTTTATGTTTATTTATTTATTTATCCTCACTCGAGTATATTTTCCCCATGGGTTTAGAGAGAGAGGAAAGGAGGGGGAGATACAGAGAGAGAGAATGAGAGAGACATCGATTGGTTGCCTCCCCCAGGCGCTCCAGTAAGGGCCAGGGATCTAGCTGCAACCGAGGTACATGCCCTTCACCTTGAATCAAACCCAGGACCTCTCAGGGCCTGCATTCTACCCATGGAGCCAAACTGGCTAGAGGCCTTCAGGTCACTTTAGATAACTGGGAGAGAAGCCGAGGCACATAAGAGGGGTGTGAGCATAATGGAGCTCAACCCAGAGCAGCACACTTCGACCCACTCCATAACATCCCTGGAAAACTTGCTCAGATTCTGCAAATATAAAATAACAACAATAACAATAAAAACAAACACACCTATAATTAACATGGGAAGTTGTGCCTCCAGGGCTAGGACCTCCCAGACTCCAGCCCTCATTAACCCCTGATAGGAAGCCTTTTCTTGCAAGTGCTTTATAGAAATGGGAAGATTTAACTTGAAAATATCAACTGAAAAATGGCCAAGATAAATAATCTTTTTGCCGGAAAAAAAAGAAAACTAGAAATACGCTGGCCCCAAAATGAAAATGACTGAATAGGAAGCATATCTTCACATGGAAATTAGAAGCTTCTAAGGAGAAGCACAGAAAATTCTTTTAAAAAATAAATTAATGAGAAATTTTAGAGACTATCTCTGAACTCTCCTGAAGTGAATAAATGCTAACACCCCAATCTCCCCCTACTATAGCACGTCCACTACATCTTTTGCTCTCTGAGCTTCCTTCTCCAGATATGTTCTTTCCCTTCCCTTCTTCCTTCCCCTTCTGTCTCCTCCACTACCCCTCCCTACTGACTTAAGGGAAATGAGAATAGGAATTCTACCAGCTCCCTTTGGAGAAAAGCTGCTCTCAGCCAGAGAGGAACCAGCAATCATCCTCCATTTTCTCTATGGCCCTGATTGGCTCCCAGAGAAATGTCACTGTTAGAACGTGTAATCCTGGCTATTCTAACCTATCGCAATTAATATACTCCTGGTTTCTGGGAGAAAAAGCAAGAGAATTACTAAATAAGGTTGTAAGAAAACTCCTATAGAGAAGTCTGCCCACTCTAGGGATAGAGGAAACTGAAATAGGATGTAGAAAAAGTAAACAAACAAAAGAAGCATAGGGTTGCTCCAAGGGTGTTTCCCCTTCTCACTGTTAGTTTGGGAGAACTTGAAATTATCATAAAACGGGTCGCTACTAAGGCTCCTGTAGATACTGGGGCTATCTTATTTTTCTTAACCACACCTACTAATTGCTTTCTCCATCGGACTAAACCTTCTGTACAAAAATGTCTGCTTTTTAATCAAAACCTGTTTCCTTTCAACTAGGGGTTGTTATGGGCCCATATATATATATATAGTTTGTTAATCAAATCTTTCCCAATTCACCTGATAGGTGAGGTGTTTTTTTTTCTTTTATATGAAATCAGTGATGCCTACATATGCTTTTTCCAGTATAGTTATATATTTAGAATAGATGAACCAGATACTGAACCAAAATAGAAAGTAATGATTTTAAAGGAACCTTCCATGAGGAAACTAACCTTGAGGCTGACCGAAGGTTTGGTAATCATCTTTTCTTTATTAGTATCTTCCACGAGAGCCTGAGAGATGGCTTAACAGGGTACCCACCCTACTCAGAATGTCTCCAGACAGCTCAGAGACATGCACACATGTCTCTAACACTGGGCTTGCTCATATGTCTCTCTATAGATGCGGAACCAGCCCACAGTGACTTGAGATTCCTCTTATGGAGTGCATATTCACCAAGTGGGAGAAACTTGACCCTGAGAAACCCAAGAAAGAAGCCAATCTTCTTTTGTTACACCACCTACCTGGTCCCAATATAAAGTAGGTTATAGAGAGGTTTGGCACCATTATTTTTAAGACTATCATGCAGCTAGAACCTGTTTTTCATTCCCAAGGGAGATGGACAGAGGTTTCATATACCTGAACGCCTTTATAACTCTCAGAGATGTGTGCTTTCTGGAAGTTAGAAAAATGTTCCCAAATAGAAAGAAACATTACAAAAATGGCGAATGAATTTGTCAGTCCCTTGCCAACATTTGGGTGGCAACCCAGTCCCTGGGGTATTAAAAATTACTATCCTTGTTTTACGAATGACATTTACAAGGGGCCAGAGGTTTGGCTGCAGAAGCAATTCAAAGCCCACCAAATCCTTTTACCTTCCCCAAACCACCCCCCTAATTCATTTCAGAAACTTATAGATAACTAGAGGCCCAGTGTAGGACATTTGCGCACTGGGGGTGGGGGTGGGGTCCCTTAGACAGGCCTGCGCCCTTTAGCAGTCTGGGAGTCCTCAGGGGCTGTCCAACTCACAGCTTAGGCCCACTCCTCGCCTCACTCCCCCCGCCCCAGTGCACTGACCACCAGGGGGCAGCTCCTGCGTTGAGTGTCTGCCCCCTCATGGTCAGTGTGCATCATAGTGACTGTTCTGCCATTAGGTCTATTTGCATATTACCCTTTTATTATATAGGATTGGCTTCATGCAACCAAAGTCCCAGAACCTTTGAAGTGAAAAGACCTGAGTTCATTTTTTAAAATAAAACTACAAATCTCTGGAAGGTATGTCTTATCCCAATAGAAAAAAAATGCCTCCCTGACCTACACAAATCACTTTAGCTTATTTCAACTATTTCTTTCTAATTTAATAAATGTTAATGAAAGTTATTGAATAACTAGATATTTTGAAATAACATGAAATACTGAAACATTGATTGCTAGACACGTTCGCATGCTTTGGGGTTTTTTAATACAGAAGGTTTGTAAAATGGATTTGCAGCTGTTGATATATTGACTTGTGTTTTGTTGAAGATGTGTTTCTTGGAAGTGAGAGTGTGATTAAAATATGTTCAGTAACGTCAATCTAAGGAATGCTGGTTTTTCACTTTTGTGCTTTTCATTGGGGAAATTAAGGCTCCTAAGAGTTAAAAGTTCCAGTTAAATTGGAGAACGTATATAGTTGTGATCATAAAAGGCTTGAAGTAGGGAGAGTCATATTTGAAGGAAAAGCACAAATGTAAGTTTCGGTAAGGAGAGTTATTTCTGAATGGGTAAGAAGGTTTGTGAAAGTTGAGAAAAGGTTTGTAAAAGGGGATACAGGCTATAAAATTTTAACTTTATAAAAAATTCTTGCATTTTCTCTGTAAAAATTAGTAATTCAAATTATGTGTATGGTCTGTATGTGATGTGTTCATCTATGGGATATGTATGGTGAATTTTCAGCCTCCAGATGGCATTACTAGCATATAGTCTTTTATTGGCCTAAAAAGGTTAAATACTTATGTAACGTAAGGCGAATTCTGTAGCCTGGACAAAATATTTCATATTAAAACTGTTTCCAAGTGTGATTAATGTCTTTTAGAATTATTTCCATAAGTCTGTGTTTGCTTTACTCCGATTTACAAAAAGTCCAGGCTGTAAGCTTTTGTGTATGTATATTTGCAACCTTCACAAAGTTTCCAGTTTAAGAGACTTTTTAAACCAGCGGTTCTCAACCTGTGGGTTGCGGCCCCTTTGGCGGTTGAACTACCCTTTCACAGGGGTCGCCTAAGACCATCCTGCGTATCAGATATTTACATTACCATTCATAACAGTAGCAATATTACAGTTATAAAGTAGCAACGAAAATCATTTTATGGTTGGGTCACAACATGCGGAACTGTATTTAAAGGGCCAGAAGGTTGAGAACCACTATAATTTAAACAAAAGAATGACTTTGAGTTAATTCCAATGAGCCCTGGAATACTTCAAGGATTTATTCTCTATCCTTATTGAAGGAATTTTTAAACTAAATTAGGCCTATTTTATATGCTTGAAATTATATGGGAAGCTTAGCTAAATTGAAAAAATAAAAATGACTAATCTATTTGTGTACATATGCTTTTATTAAAATGGATGTTCTAAAGATTTCAACCTGCTGTATGAGGGACCCACCAAGATTCAAAGAAAAGTTCAAGTAGGAAGCTCTCAGGTGTAACAGTTCACTTGTCAGCGACACCAGTCCAGCCAAGAGGGATGGTTCCCTGTGAGGGTGTCTGGCGGTGGGACTCCAGATTTGTGGCACAAACATTGGAAGTTTATGAATTATTTCCAATGCTCAATACAAGAAGCCATGGACAATGTTTTAAAACCTTACATATTATTTGTTCTTCTATATTGAAATTATGTATTGAATCTAAATATACATGTACTTACATATTTTTTACATTATTCTCTCTCATTTTACAGTAATTATTATTTTCCAAAAATTATTCCCTAAAAATGTTAAAGCTTACTAACCAAGCAAAGTTGTGTTGTTTTTTTTAAATATATTTTATTGATTTTTTACATAGAGGAAGAGAGAGGGATAGAGAGTTAGAAACATTGATGAGAGAGAAACATTGATCAGCTGCCTCCTGCACACTCCCTGCTAGGGATGTGCCCCCCGTAACCCAGGTACATGCCCTTGACCGGAAATGAACCGGGGACCCTTCAATCCGCATGCTGATGCTCTACACACTGAGCCAAACCGGTTAGGACAAGCAAAGTTTTTTTTATCAATTGCATTATAATCAAGTCTATAACCACGCCACTTTGTTTTGTCATTCATAGACAGTTATTGTTTTACTCTACTGCATTTTCAAATATGTTACATCTTTAGAAAAATCCATGAAAAGAACTCTGACTTACTCTAAATTAAGGTTTGTTAGCAAATCACATCTTTGAACTGAATGAAGAAGCATAGAACTCCAAGGAATAACTGAATTTATGAAAATACTGGCAAATAATCAGGATAAACAAAAAAATGGGTATGGGACTAAATGAAGCGAAGATGATTATTGTTGTTATGACTCTGTTTAAAATACTGCTGATTTTTAAAATTTTTTGTTTTCAAAATATAAGGAAAACTAGAAGCAGACATTCCACATTACTATCCATGACTCACTAAGGTTATCGGGACTGAGAAATTAGTGACATTCATTTCACATACTCCCAAGAGACAAGACCTCAAAGATCAAAACTTACAACCAGGAGATTTTTGTTTATTGAAACACATTCATTAAAGACTCTCTCCAACGTGTTAAAAAGGACCTTCCTTCCCTTATCAGAGGCCTAACCACAGATGGACATCTGTCTCTGACACTGGCCTCCATCCACCATGGACATTGAAGACTTTTCAAGGACGAGAAATCACTGACCATGGGGGCTGACAGCTTCCCCAAGAAGTCAGCAAGGCCTGGATGCTGACAAATTACTGCTGCTAAAACCTTGTTCCTACATCACTTCATTGTTATGATTAAATGTACATCAGATGATTTTATATAGTTATTACCCTCCTTATGGTTTTCTAATGGAAACAATATCTATCTCCCCAGGCTCCTGCCTTATTAAATATGAAAAGTTGAATTTGGATACCTGCTACTTTTTCCCACATACTAGACAGTGACATTCTGATGTTCAATTATAACGAAAGAGTATAGAGTCTTAATTCATCTGGCCAAACATAGCATAAGTACAAGGGACAGTGGATACAGAAGGAAAACATATAATTAGCTTAATAAACAATTATGATAATACATGGAAAGTGATTTTGGTTGGTTGCGATGCATATTCCCCTCAGTCTAGCACTAGACATTTTTTATACCTAAACGGTGTTACTGCTTTAATGCTGTAGCTTTCGTTCCTGGTATGTAAATGTTATACTAGATGCAAAATACCAAAACTAAGACAAGCAGCAAGAGGACTCTGCACATGGTAGCTCAAAATTTAAAATTGATACAGAATATTTTTAACAAGGCCATATGTGATCTCATGGCCTCCCATTCACCTGCCTATATATTTTGAATAATAATAAATATTCCACCTTGAATGCCATTTAAGGTTATAGTCTTGCATCATCCCCAATGGTCCATTGTTCAGCAAGACAAAACACTAACACTGATCATCAATGCAAAATTCATATTAATTTATGAACAAAAGGAGTGTGTATGGGAGAAAAAAGGGGCCCCACGTTAACCTGACTAGCTCAGGGAAGTCCTGCGCGGAGGCCTTGCAAACTCAGAGACTTTAAGTAATTACAAAGGATGGTCTGAAATAAAACACTAACTGAAAGGAGCTCATGGTGGGTAGTCATGTCCTAGTCTGGCATCTTCCCTGACAGAGGTCAATCTTTACCTTAACTGAGCCTGTGTACGGCCTTTTTGCATCTATGATAACATAGCTTTGGATTATCAAAGGAATTTTTCTTATTTTGGATACCTCGTGCACAGGCACCCTTCTGTGCTCTGGGGGAGTTCAGAGATCCCTTTGTTGTTATTGAGTTCATTGTTGACTGGAAACTATCCTACGTCCACCATTGTAAAAGAAGTATGTGCCTATCATTTTACCCTTTATCCAATCACAGAAGTTTCCCCACTTTGCTTTCTCCTCTCTCCCGAATCTATCACCCATGGATTTCATGTAACACACATAAGTCTACACTTTGCTTGTAACTTATAAAATAAGATGAAAAATTGTCATTCTCCAGAGAATTCTGTCAACCCATTGAGATTTTCTCGCCCGCAATTATTGACACTTTGGTTCAAAAAAACCACACAATACTTTTTCACAGCTTTGAAAGTTTTTCACATTGATAAGAGAAAAGGTTCTTGGCAGGAAAAGTAGAATTGCAGGTGAGGAATAGGAAGCATATTGGTATCTTAGATCATTTTCTTAGCAGAGGACAGACAGCACATGCTTGTATTACCAGTGTCACCCGTGCGATTTCTGACAGAACATCCCAATGTAAGATGAGACACAGAGGATTTTCTGTGGCGGAGGGTCTGGATATTAGGACATGTGGTATGTCCAGGGTGGCACCGCTGTCATGGCAACAGAAGGTTATAAAATCCAGGTCCCACAGCAGTGAAGAGATGGATCGCCAGCCCTGATAACAGGTCCCCCTCTTGGTATGTTGTGCAGCCCAGGGAGACCCTAGCTCCTGACCTGGAGGAGACGGGGACACAGATTTCTTTGAAAACTGGACACTACGAGGGATCTCAGGGGAGTAGCAGGGAGCCTTCTGGAACCCAGGTCCCGTTGACTCCCTGGGGTTCTGGAGTTTGGGTCAACTGGGCCCCTACACTCACCCTGAGGTCATGCTGCATACTTGTGGATGTATCAGGTATCTGTGCCTCCTGCAGGGGCATGGAGGTGAGGACCCCATCTGTCGGCTCCGGTCCAATCTCTTGTGCGGAGCTCTGTAAAGACAGTTCCCAGTCACCAGGGGAAAGCCTCAGAGCCCTGTTTTTGTAGGTTCTCTGAGCCTGTGACCCTCCACTCCAGAAATGCACACTGTGTGATCTGCTGAGACCTCCACTGGAGGAAGAGTTGGGACAGTCTGCGGGCTAGGATTCCCATTGGCACAGATAAGGGACCCCTCTGGCAGCCCAACTCCACCTGCCTGCCCTGCCCTGGGGTGTGATCACAACAGGACCTCGACGTTATCTACTGCCCTGAAAACTGTTCCTCCCCCTCGGTTCTCCCTTCAGGTTCCTCTTCCCACCACATGAAGGGGAGGATGTGCGCTGCACAGGGATGGCCCACGGAGGCTGGCCTGGTGTGAATGGGTCTGACCCAGGCCACCTTCTCTTACCTGAGGGGATCGTCTTGAAAACGGCCAGAGATGTCGGGCACGAGTGTTGAACCGTCTACAGAGTCTGGAACAACTCTCCCTGCAGGGTCTCCGGGAACCAGAGCCCCGATAACTGGGAACACAACAAGAGAACATGTTGAACTGTCAACTGTCTCTTGCCAAGTGAGTGGCAGTTGGGCAGTTGCTAGAAAGTGGGAGCCTGGTTACAGGGGTTCCAAGTTCTATTAGGAAGTGACCTCACTTCCTGGGATTGCCTCCCTGACTCCCCTCACCTAATAACAGCGATAGACAGTGCTAGGGCCGCTGACTGCTCACCCACCTTCTCCATGGAACACCCACAGTGTACACAGCGACACCAACACACCCTCTCCACAAGGTCTAGCTGCAGCCAGGGCACTAGTATTGAGGAGACAGATCTAGGCTCAGACTCAACCTCTCATTCTTACCTCATCCTGATCCTGGATAAGTCATTGTGCCTGTTAGAGCCTGTCTCCTCTCTGCCTGCACAATGGATTATTGCAGCATGTGCTTCATAGCGATGTTCAGGCTCATGAGGGGGAGTAGCGATAAAGTAGGAGGAGGACTGTCACAGGCAAAAGTTCCTCCAACCTCCTTTTCTTCCTATTGTCACCTCCTCGGTGTCTGCTTTACTTCTAATTCCACCAAGAGTCATTTGATTGTGTGTGTGTGTGTGTGTGTGCGTGTGTGTGTGTGTTTGCACACAAAAATGGTAGTGCTAGGTTGTATTGTGTTAACAAAGCCTGGATCCAGTGGTTTGTAGCAGCAAAGGTTAATTTCATAGCCATGTGACTTCAATGATCTAATGGATCTAAAAGGAGTTCCTATTTTTTTGGATTGTTCATGTTTTTTCTTCTTGTAAGAATGAGAGTAAGAATTTCCAAGCTCATATGTCAGAGTGTAAACCAGAAGTTGACATTTTATTTGACAATGGCCTGTGGGGAACATGACTTCCATTTCCCCCTTTCGAACAGCTGCCAGTTTCCACATCCAGGTGGTCTGGGTAATGTTGGTCAAGGCCGCAGAGTAGAGGTATCAGCACATCTCAGTGGCCTAGTCACAGTAATGATGGTTGTATGTGGACATGTGATTTCACTGAGTTTAGTAAATTCTTTTTATTAGTCATGAGAAAAAAAATTCTGTTTTCATATGTCTCATGGCCTTATGAAAACATGCTTAAAGTCACTAATCATGTGAGAGGTGCAAATAAAAACAACAACGAGGGCCCTAGCTGGTTTGGTCAGTGGATAGAGTGTTGGCCTGCGGACTGAAAGGTCCCGGGTTTGATTCAGGTCAAGGGCACATGCCCATTTTTGGGCAATGACCCCCAGTAGGAGGCATGCAAGAGGCAGCCAATCAGTGATTCTATCATCACTGATGTTTTTCTCTGTCTCTGAAATCAATAAAAATATATTTTTAAAAAACACAATGAGTTACAATCTCACACCTGTCAGAATGGCTATCATAAACAAATCGAGAAAGGACAAATGCTGGTGGATATGTGGAAAAGAAGGAACACTTGTGCACTGCTGGTGGGAACGTAGACTGGTGCAGCCACTGTGGAAAACAGTATGGAGCTTCTTTGAAAAATTAAAAATGGAACTCCCATTTGACCCAGTAATTCCAATTCTAGGAATATATCCCAAGAAATCAGAAACGCCAATCAGAAAGGATATATGTACCCCTATGTTCATAGCAGCACAATAGCTAAGATTTGGAAACAGCCTAAGTGCTCATCAGCCTAAGTGCCCATTAGCAGATGAGCGGAAAAAGCTGTGGTACATCTACAGAATGGAATACTATGCTGCTGTAAAAAAGAAAGAACTCTTACCATTCACAACAGCTTGGATGGACATGGAGAGCATTATGCTGAGTGAAATAAGCCAGTCAGATAAAAATAAATATCACATGGTCTCATACATTTGTGGAATATAATGAATAACATAAACGGATGAACAAAAATAGATCCAGACACAGAGAAGCCTCAAACAGACCATCAAACAGACCCTCCAACCTCAGCGGGAAGGCAGGGGAGAGTGGGGGAGAGAGTAAGAGATCAAGCAAAGGTCTTGAATGCATGGATATAAGCATAATCAATGGACACAGACATTGAGGAGGTAGGGGCATGTGCTGGGGGGTGGGAGTGGCTGGGGAGGGGTCCATGGGGAAAAAAAGAAACATATGTTATACTTCAAACCATAATAAAATAAAATAATACAAATATTTCCTTAGGAAAAAAAAAAAGAGCTAGTGCTCTTCCTGGGTCCCAGCACAAAGAGCCCTTGACCCCTAGATATGGAGGAACAGGCAGGAGCTGCCCAGTGTGTCAGGAGTTCTCATGTCAGGACCAACTCTGTGGGGAGGTGGGAGCCTTGGCCTGGAATGTCTGAACATTCCTGAACTCTGGGCTCTGAATGTCGTGGACATTGGGTAATATCTGCCACTCTATGGACATCAGGTCCCCAATTTTCCATTGAGGGTTGGGTTCACAACTGCATAAGCCTGAGCTCAGAACAAAGGGCCCAGCTCCCTCCACCCTGGGTGGGTATTGGACAGAGGTGCATGCATGCGGTTCCAACTCTGGGCTCCTTTTCAGGAAAATACCGGCCAAATGCTTATCTTACCTGCTGAATGCTCAATCTCTCCCCCATGCCTCTCCATATCTGTGCATGATTCCACCAGCAGATCCTTTTCCAGAGCCCCCGCAGAAAGCTGGATGCAGCTAGGACCTCAACTTTCAGGACACACCGCTGGGTTCATCTCAGGCTCTGTTGGGTTCAATATCTTGTTCATTTATTTCTAAATACATATTACCCTTCTGGAAAAAGCATATGTGGGTATCACTGATTTCATAAAACAAACAAATATACAAATAAAATACTTCTCCCTATCAGTTGAATTGGGGCAGATTTTATTAGCAAAGATAGTTATTTGCTAATAGTGCTATAACATTCCCCAGTTGGAAACAGGTGTTTTTTTTTTTTTTTTTGAAACAGGTTTTGATTAAAAACAGACATTGGTTAAATATTCCTACCATTTGCACAGAAGCTTTACTCTGAAGGAGAAGACAATTAGCTGGATGTGGTTAGGGACAAATCAAGTAGCCGCAGTATCTACAGGGGTCTTAGTGGCTTCTCTTTCTATGATAAGTTCACCTGCTCCCAAACTATCAGTGAGAATGGGAAACACCCATGGATCAACCCTATAGTTGTGTGTGTGTGAGTGTGTGTGTCTGTGTGTGTGTGTGTGTGTGTGGTTTGTTTGTTGTTGTTTTTTTACATCCTATTTCAGTTTCCTATCATTCTAACAGTGGACAGATTTCTCTACAGGAATTTTCTTGCAAACCTTATTTAGAAATTGTGTTGCATTTGCTGGCAAAAACCATTAGCTATATTAATTGGAATAGGTTAGAATAGCCAGGATTACATGTTCTAACAGTTAAATGCCTTTGTGAATCCATCAGGGTCACTGAGAAAATCAGGAACAATTGCTGGTTCCTCTCTTGCTGAGACAAGGTTTGCTCTAAAGGGAGCTGTTAGAATTCCTATTCTCATTTTCTGTTAAGTCAGTAGGGAGGGGTAGTGAAGGGGACCGAAGGGGAAGGAAGAAGGGATGGGAAAGGGCAAAGGATATAGTGGGGGAGCTAGAGAAGGCGGAAGAATGGGGTGTTGGCATTTATTAGCTTCACAAGAGTTCAGAGACAGTCTCTAAAATTTCTAATTCCTTAATTTTTTAAAAAAGAATTTATATGTGCTTCTTAGAATCTCCTGATTTCCAAATCAAAATGTGCTTCCATTCATTCATTCAATTTAATGTTAGACCTGGCATTTTCCTAATTTTTATTGCATGCCAAAAAATTTATTTAGGCACCCAAATAAAACTGCATTTTGGCCATTTTTAGGAGGATATTTTCTAGATAAATCTTCCCATTTCTGTAAAGCACTTGCAAGTAAAACTTCCTATCAGGAGTATTAATGGGAGCTGGGATCTGGCATCTCCTGGCTTTGGACACACAACTTCCCATGCTAATTTTAGGTGTGTTTTGTTGTTGTTTTGTAGTTGTGTGTATGCCTATGTGGTTTTTCTCTTCTTTCTGATATCTGTAGAATCTGAGCAAATTTTCTAGGATTGTTATGTAATGTAGTTGGTCAACATGTGTTGCTTATGGGTTGAGCTCCATGAGGCGCTCACCCCTCAAATCACATTCAACCCTGTGATGTGCCTCGGTTTATCTCCCTGCTGTCTAAAACAACCAGACGGTCAGGTAACAGTTGACAAAACCTTATGGGTGCTACCCCAAAGAACCAGTCACTTTAATTGCAACTGAGTTGAGAAAGACCTCACACCTCCACAGAGATTCTCAGTCCCCTAAGAATACCTAATACTCAGACCAGAGGGAGGACATGACCCTGCATTTCTGGAGCTGATTGAGTTCAACTCTACTTTATCAGCAAAGGTGTTTTTTGCTCAGATTCTAAGAAAGAAATTCCAATCAGAAAGCCACAATTTAACACCAGTCACCCATGTTTTGCCTACTGTCTTGTCTTAGCCTATGGTCCCTCAACCCTTAATCTTAGTTCCACCTGGAGTATTTAAAATACAGCTCAAATAAATCTAACCCTCTACCACCAGCAAGGGAATAGTCCTGGATTTAAGACACAACTAACCCAGGTTCACCCGATGGGTGGGGAAACAGTGGTTCAATGGGTCCTTTGTTGAATCCTAACACCAGGTCCACAGGTTGGTCCTGGGTGAGCTTTTTTGGAACCATAGCCCACTACGCCAAGTAAATGTCAAAGTAAGAAACACTCAAACTTGTGAAGAATTTTTGTGAGTTTATTTAAGCTCCAATGTCAACATTTGGCAGGAAGAAAATCTCAGCAGATTGAGACAATGCTCTGGAGAATGGCAGTTTTGCACCTTATTTTATACATTACAATCAAAACAGGAGCTGTATGGTGGTAACATGAAATCCAGTGGTGATCCATCAGGGTCTTAGAGAAATCAAAGTGAGGAATCCTCTGTAACTGGATAAACAGTAAAATGACACAGACATCCTTCTTTTACATGGTGGATATAAGATAATGACAAGTCAACAAGGAACTCAGTAACAATAAGGGGATTTGTGGTCCCCACAGAGCATTGCCTATGCTTTGAGAGGTCTGGAAAAATAGAAATTCCTTTTACATTCCAAAGATATGTTATTGTAGATGCTAAGAGGCAATAGGCAGGCTCAGTTAAGGTTAAGATTGACCTTTGTCAGGGAAGATGCCAGCCTAGGACATGACTACCCACCATAAACTGCTTTTAGTTTAAAAGTTTTCATTTCAGAACATCCTTTGTGATAACTTTAGGTCTCTGAGTTTGCAAGAACATCACACAGGCCTTCCCTGAGCCAGTCAGTGAGCATGTGGTCCCTTCTCACACACAGTTCTTGGATCACTTGTGTCCCCCCTCCTGACAACACTCACTGAGTGCTTAAGGGTTCAGTCTGCATTTCAGCCCCCAAATTACCTGGCAGTTCATAAGCTGCCCCTGAAGGAATGTCCCTCCTCTGTCCCAACACAGGAAGAGAAACAATCACCCCAGAATGCAGAAAGGACCTGTATTGTGTAAGCAGCTGCAGCTACCTTGCTGCCCACAGTCCTGGTCTCCACACCTCCCGCTCCCCTACCCCTGTGCCCAGGCTCAACACACTAAAGCCCAAGAAATTGTTTGCTAACCGGGAGATGGACAGCCCCAGTCTCAGGATCGTGCCCAGGTTGTGCAACCTGACCTTAATGAAGATGGTGGTCTTTAAAGAGCTGGAGAAGGACCTCATCTCCATGGTGATTGGCATGAAGATACAGGGATTCAACCTCATATCAACAGTGATCACTGTGAAGAAGCAGGGCTCCAAGAACTTTCTACAGGAGTATGCAGTTCCCCAGTGGACAACTGGAGACAGACCTGGGTCTGACATCACTGCAGGACCCCCACTTCCTCAAGAAAGAAGGCAACAAACTACAGGTCCTGTTGCACTGGAGGAAGCGCTTTAAGAACCAGACCATCTGGAGCTACAAGACACTCCCTGTGGGCGCCATCCACATGGCTGAGGTCCGGTAGCAATCCCTGAAGGGTGGCCAAAGTGGCCGAGGAGGCTTCTGCCAAAGTGGCCGAGATCTGGATTTGCTCCCTGTCCAACCAGCCCATCCACTGGGAGGACAGTGCCATACAGGCCAGATGCAAGGCTAAGTCAAGGGTTCATTACTCTGAGGGGGTTCATCAGACCTTCTCCTCTGAGCGACAGGCCAGCAACAATGCCACCCATAGAACGGACTGCCAAGGAGGGCATTGACATGGGGATGCCCAAGAAGCAGAGGCCATGGATATTAGGAAAGACGTCCATTACCAGGCCACAAAATATCAAGGAAATAGTTGTGCGTGGCTGGGAAAGGTCAAACTGTTGGAGGAAGCTGTGGACTCAAGCAGGACACAGTAGAGCATGTCCCCGAGTTGGAGTGGGACCTGGAGCTTCTATTTAACACACTGCAAAACCCCGGGGACAGTGGCCCAGACATGGAGGATGATAACAGCAGCCTCATCACCCCCAAGCCCAAGCTCAGACTGTTCTTTGAAGGCTTGGCACACTCCAGCTCACAGACAAAAATGGGAGCACCCACAGGGCCCGGAGCCAACAGGAGCCTGCAAATCTGGCCAAAGCACAAGAAAACACATGGGGCCTCGGGCACCAAACAGCCCAGAGACAGTGTTTCAGACTTGGTGGCCCACAGCACCCCTCCCCCAAAGTTGCCTGAGTCTGGACCTCAGAAATGGCTAGCCAGTTCATTCACCGTGAGGACAGCGCCATGCAGGCCGGCCCAAGTCCGAGTCTACAAATCACTACTCTAAGGAGGAGTGTGAGAGCTTCACTGAGCAGGAGGCCAGCGATGATGCCGCCCACGGGGAGGACCTGGATCAGTTAGCAGTGACTATTGAAAGTCACAGCGAGGTCTATGACCAGCAGAAAGAGGTGGCTTGGCTGAGCAGGGCCCAAGTGTCAGAGGAGGCCTTGGACCCTGAGCAGACCCTGCAGAACATGTCCCCGAGTGGAGGAGGACCTGTATCTTCTGTCTAACCTGCTGGAGAACCAGCGACAGTAGCCCAGACAGGGAAGAAGATGACAGCCTTCTCAGCACCACCAAGCCCAAGCTCAGGCCATACTGCGAAGGCCTGTCACATTTCTGTTCCAAAATGGACATGGGGAGCATCCATGATGCCCAGAGCCAGGAAGAGCTTTCGAGTCCTAGAGGGTTCGCTGAGGGCTAGTGTGTTGGCGCACGGAGTAAAGGGTCCTGGGTTGAAATCTGGTCATGGGCACACCTGTCTCAGTTACAGGCTTGATCCCCAGCTCTGGTCATGGCACATGCAGGAGGCAACCAATCCATGTGTCTCTCTCACATCGATGCTTCTCTCCCTCTCTGTCTCTCCCCCTCCCTTCAACTTTCTCTAAAAAATGAGTGGAAAAATAACCTCCAGTGAGAGTTAACACAACAAACAAAGCAAAACAAAGGAGCCTCCTTGGCCAGCTGCAGTGCCCGAGAAGACCAAGCCCAGGCAGCGATAGCCAAGTGACAGTGTCTCCCACTCAGTGCCCCAGAGCATGAGCACCCAGGGGAGCAGCCAGCACCGCCCAAGGACAGCCCGGAGGCAGAGACCTCAGCCCTGGACATGCTCACCAAGAAGCTGCTGCCCAGTAGGCACATCACCAAGACTGAGTCTCTCATCCCCTCCACCAAGGCCAAGGGGAAGCATCCCGCCACCATGGCTGGGCAGGTACCTGAAGGAGCGGCAGAGAGCACAGCCATAGGAAAAGTGAGCCAAGAGCCCAGACAATGAGCGTGGCCAGACCCGGGGAGCCAGCTGCAGATCCCCAGGAAGACCACGTACAACCAGCTGAGCCACATCTTCATCTCTGATGACCAGCTGCCAGAGAACATCATCCAGGTCAAACCTCTGATTGGCAGGAGCAGTTCCCCTTGGACACCCTCAGGGGCACACGGTACCTGTGCTGAGCATCTACTTCACGGCTGATGTCCCGGCGGCCTTCAGCTCCATCATCTGGCGGATACAGTGATACTGTGACAATAATTCCCAGCCCCTTAAGCCGGTGAAGATCCTGGTGGCAGGGGCAAAGCACTACTTCAGCGTTGTGCTGCGGTTCTTCCTGGAGCTGCTATCCTACAAGATGCTCGACTGACTGGGCTACATGAGCTTCCTGGTCATCCCGCTGGGTTCCCACCCCGTGACCAGGTACCTGGGCTCCGTGCATTACTGCTACCACAGCTTCTTCCAGGACCTGGCCGGGTGGGACATGTTCCATAATCTGGAGGCCCAGAGCGCCATACAAGATACGCTGGACATCGTGAGGAGAATCACACAGTACATCACGGGGACAACTATGCCTCCCAGCTGCCCATCGAGAAAGCCCTTCTCTCCTACAAGCAGAAGGGCCCCAACAGGAGTCCTTATAGTACATTCCCTTCAGGGGAGTGGGTGAAAGTTGGGATAGTGCAACAGTCCTCAGACACGTCGGGAGACTCAGATGATGGGCCCCCTTAGGCTGCAGGGTGCTTTTATCCTTCCCTCTGTCCATACTTCTGGCCTCCAATTAGGCCTTGTCATCCCACTCATCCTGTCAATGAGTGGTGCTTGTCCTCCCCCTGCCAGGGCGATGGCGCCAAGCTGATGGAGCAGCAGGTGGATTACTGGATGGCAGCCCAGCCCACAGACAGGAAGAGAGACACGAAGAAGAAAGACCTGCCTACTGCCAACAACACCCTGAAGTGCACCTTCCAGTCTCTCCAGGTCAGCAGGCTGCGATCAGTGGCCAGGCCAAAGCAACCCTACC
Organism: Myotis daubentonii; assembly: GCF_963259705.1. Taxonomy (NCBI): domain Eukaryota; kingdom Metazoa; phylum Chordata; class Mammalia; order Chiroptera; family Vespertilionidae; genus Myotis; species Myotis daubentonii. The sequence continues at coordinate 6,798,264 of NC_081855.1, forward strand.
ATGTGCATGACAGTGGTCACCAAGGAGAAGAAAAAGAAGGTGCTGTTTTTGCCCAAGAAAACAAGTCCTTGCCCAAGGACAAGGTCGTGGAGTTCAAAATCCAAACACCAGTGCCTGGAGGGCAGAAGCCGCCTTATATGCAGGGCAAAGCAACAGTTGAACAGGCTGCGGGTCCTCATCAAAGGTGTGGTGTGGAATGTCCTGGCCCCTGGAGCAGCATGACAGGGGGCAGCCCCTGATCGCCCTGCAGCTCTGTATATGACGGGGGCAGGGCCACAACCTCCCTATCCACCCTGCTCTGTTCATGACAGGGGAAGGCGCCCCAACCCCCTGATCGGCCCTGCTCTGTGACTGATAGGGGGGAGCTCCCCAACCCCCTGATCACCCTGCGTCTCTGTGTGTGACAGGCTGTGGTGCCCAAACCCCCTGATCGGCCCTGCTCTGTGTGACAGGGTGCGGCACCCCAACCGCCCCCATGGGCCTTGCTCTGTGTGTGACAGGGTGGAGCCACAACCTCCCCTTCGGCCCTGCCCTGAGTGTGACAGGGGGTAGTGCCCCAAGCCCCTGATCGGCCCTGCTCTGTGGGTGACAGGGGGCAGTGCTCCAACCCCCTGATCGGCCGGCACTGTATGTGACAGGAGTGGCACCACAACCCCCTGATCCTCCCTGCTCTGTGGGTGACAGGGGGTGGTGCCACAACCTCCCCATCGACCCTGCCTTGAGTGGGGCAGGCACCTAGGGATTGGGCTTGCCCTCTGCCACCCAGGAGTGGGACTAAGCCAGCAGGACGTTATATCCCAAGGGGTCCCAGACAGTGAGAGGGCACAAGTGGGGCTGAGGGACACCCCCCCACCCCTGCCAGTGCAGGAATTTTTGTGCACTGGGCCTCAAGTAAGAATATAATTGTCTATGATGGTGGGATTGGGCCAGGTGCTGGGTTGCTTCCCCTCTTGGACTTTGTAAACCAGCACAGGAGAGAGCTCCTCAAAGCAAGCAGACAGGACAAAATAACCACAAACCAATAAATGCTGCAAGGAATCAGTAATCTGGAATAGAGAGTCATGGCGGGGGGCGAGGGGGGGTGGGGGGTGAGAAAAGGCAACGTCTTGGATTAGATGGTCAGGGAGGTTTTCTCTGAGAGACATTTAAGCTGAGTCAAACAGCTGAGAGTGTCTGATACTCAGAGAGTTGGGAAAAGAGCTTTGCAAAGAGAAGGAAGAACATCTGCAAAGACAAAAAAGTGTGCCTCAAGGACTGAAAGGAAGTGAGTGTTGGTGTTTTGTGAGTGAGGCTGTGAGAGACACTAGTTGGGGCTGGGGGGTCCATGGGGCAAAACAAGGCAGTGAGTCATTCTGTTTTATGTTTTAAGGACAATGAGAAGTCATTAAAGTGTCTTAAGCAGGTAGGGTGGGATGGCTGGTTTTAAGTTGAATGGATCACTCTGGTTGCAGGGAGTAGAACAGGTTGAAGACAGGACAAGATCAGAAGCAGAGAGAGCAGAGGCCCAGCAGATGGGGAAGGTGGCCTGAACTAGGACAAGAGCAGGAAAGGTAGGAAAAGAACTAACTCCACTTGGAGATGAAATCATGACATGTCAATGGTGGACTGGGTCCTAGAGATACAAGGTAGGGTAAAATCAAGGATGACCCTTCATTTTAAACTAGGGGACCTCCAGGAGGGTCCATAAAGGGTTAATATGGGGAAGAGTTTGAACTCCTGAGAGGTGAGCAGGGGAGATGGCAGGAAGGAATTTAGATGCATAAGTCTTGGATGCTGGTATGAATTTGGAAGAGGAGGCGCTACTGGTAACAGAATCCAATTGAGTAAGACAGGGAAACAGGGCAAAGGAAAGTCACAGTAAAGGTAAAATTGGGGAATGAAAACCAAGACAGGAGGTCAGAAAATGTTACCACACTTTGAACACTGCATCAAAGCAACAAAGTCAGGAGCTTTTAAATTATGAAGCCAGGGAAACAATTTTAACCACACTTTCCTTTGACAAGTTCAGGAAAAATAATTTCACTTGCAGATGAGCAATAGGAAAAGTTGAGTACTGGAAAGAGTGTGAAAAAATGGCCACTCGTACATTTTAGGGAAACATTTTATTGGGACAAGCTTATTAGAGAATAATTGAGAGCAAGGGTCCTCAAACTATGGCCCGCGGGCCTCATGCGTCCTGCCGAAAACATTTATCCGGCCTGCCTGGTGTTTTTGCCACCGCTGTGTGAATAGGAATTTGTTCATAGTTTTTTTTTAAACTATAGTCTGGCCCTCCAACAGTCTGAGGGACAATGAACCGGCCCCCTGTTTAAAAAGTTTGAGGACCCCTGATTTGGAGCATCCATACAAATTAAAATATTCAATCTTTTTGACACAATTCCACTTTGAACTTATTTTATAGGAATTCAAAACACAGTGTAAATGTTGAAATATATGAGTAATAGTAAATTTATGACAACATTGTCACCATAAAATTTTGGCATTATGGCAACATCTATCAATAGACAACAGAGAAAAAGACATTATTGTGCATACATAATGAAATACTTGTGCAGTTGTAAAATGGAGTCATGTTATCTTAAGGTAGACATGAATTTTTCATGATGAAGTTTAAATTAAAAGCACAAGTGTTGAGTAAGACTCCCTCCACGTTCTGCGTGGAGTAGGGCTCGGTATCTGAAAGAGGAGCCGCACAACAAATGAGAGAAAAAGACACGAGATAATTTTGCAATATTGGGGGACCAGGCGGCCAAGTCCCGAAGGACTTCCACCCATGCTCAGGCTGCTCCAATCTTTTATTGATCTGGAGTAGCCCTTAGGCAGGCGACCTGCCATTAACAGGCAGACTAGCCCATCAGCAAGGATTTACATAATAAAAAATGGGGGAGTTCTTTCAGCTACCACTGTCTGGACAAACAGAGGTGGCGCATAGCTCAGACCTTGGCTAGGGCTTCAAAGGCACCCAGCCTTCCGGGGGTTTCGGGGAGTTCTCTGTCTATGCTTATCAGATAGAGAAGGCAATAAACAGTTTCCCACATCTCCCCCTTATTTTTTCCTTAAAAAACCAGAAATAAACATATAAGAACAAAAAATGTTTAAGTCCCAAAATCAATGTCCAACAGTTCTGAGTCCAAGTTTCAATGTCCGACAGTTCATGTGTACATGCCAGCAATGAAATGCTGGTTCTGGATGGTGGACAAATGCAGGTCTGGTCCTCTCCGGTTTGGTCCTGGGCACCCTTCAGGGATGCACAGCTGCTGACTGCTAGCATTGCAAGGCGTCTTCACCATCTCCATCTCTGAACTGTCTCTTCTGTCTTTGTGGCTGGCTTTCTGTGATCCGTTGTTACAGGAATCCACATGGTCTTATAGCTGTTCTCTGAAAGTATGCAAACATATTCTCGACCAAAGGTTAAAGGAAAAAAAAACAAAAAACCTTACTTGGGGTCTTTTCTTTCACATGATCTTTCCCTGGCTTACCCTGGCATAATGTGTGTTTTTTCTGGGTGTCTCACTATTAACATTATAAACGAAAAATTTTTTTCTCTAAATGTAATTTAGTTACAGGATCTATTTCCTTACATGGTATTCTTCCACTATATTTTTCCACTATCCCCCCCCCCTTTTTTTGCTTTAATTAGGAGACTTCTTGGAAATTTTATAATGCAGTCTAGATAGCTTTAAATATTAATTTTTTGCAGGCAAAAAAAATGAACCTGAACATGCTAAACTATTGAAAGGATGGTCAGCTCAAGATGTGAAGTTTTATGCCACAACTGGTACAGTATTTCCTTTAACACCATGGTCTAGAACAGCATTGTTGGATATTGGAGATACTAGAGAAGTGAGGTTTGACTCTGTTCCACTGATGCGGAGGGATCTAAGCAGGGGGCAGGCATGTGAGAAGGGAGTAATGTAGATTTCTTTAGTTGTGGCACCAGACAAGCCATTCCATAATGAGCCAGACACTTAGAATAAGGACAAGGAGAAGTTTGAATGGGGATTTTTTCTCAATGCTTTCTCATACTGGCAAGGAAAAAAGAAGCTGATGTTTAATTTAGGTTTGGATTGGGGGGGGGAATGGATGGTGGTGGTCGCAGTCATGAGGAACATGCTGTTGTGTTAGTGCTGGCAGTGTATAATAATGAATTTGATTTCCTTTTTACATGGTAGACTATTGTTAAACTATTGAAAGGATTGTCAGCTCAAGATCTGAAGTTTTATGCCACAACTGGTCCAGTTTTTCCTTTAACAACTTGGTCTAGAACAGCATTGCTGGATATTGGAGATACTAGAGAAGTGAGGTTTCACTCTAACTTTTTCACTGATGATTCACTTCATGTTACATTTTCCCAATACATAAGTAAGATATTATTAATAAGGGAAATTGGGTATGGTGTACATGGTTATTATCTTCACAATTTTATTTTCACATCAGCTTCTTTTTTCCTTGCCAGTATGAGAAAGTGTTGAGAAAAAGTCCCCATTCAGACTTCTCCTTATCCTTATTCTAAGTGTCTGGCTCATTATGGAATGTCTTGTCTGGTGCCACAACTAAAGAAATCTGGAACTATTTTAAAATAAAACATCCATTAAAACAACACTCAAAATCCTAGGAAATGGTAGCAACTGAACATAGTGGAATGGACCACTGAAATGACGGAGGAGTATGGGAATTGTCTTAGAGGAAACACCACCTCCCTGCCATATGCTGGACTATAATGGAACTAGAGGAAATGAGAGAGGTCAGTCTGGGAAAAATTTTAGGAGTTAAGAGGAAGGTCTCCGTTCTATAACCAGAGTGTCTGAGATTTCTGCATCCTCTGCCACCCCCGCCCCTCCTGGATGGTCAAGCTGAGGCTTTGTGATGTCAAGCCACACCATGGCAACCACTGATTTTGGGCAACCAGAGCTTAAGGGAGTGGCTCCTCATTAACCTAAAGAGTATATGTAGAGGCCAGGACTATTTTAGTAGTGTCTGTTGCCTCAAGATAGCGAAACTTAATAAGACGATATTGTAGACTAGTAGAGATAAGGAATAAGACTCCAAACTCAAGGATGGATGAAGAAACTGCAAGTCCAAAAGCGAATTTATGTTTGTATTGGGGGTGGGTGGGATGGATGTTGGTGGTCACAGTCATGAGGAACAGGGAGTTGTGTTAGTGCTGGTAGTGTATAATAAAGAAATTGTTTTCCTTTTTACATGGCAGACTATTGAATATTGTTAAACTATTGAAAGGATGGTGAGCTCAAGATGTGAAGTTTTATGCCACAACTGGTACAGTTTTTCCTTTAATATCATGGTCAAGAACAGCATTGTTGGATATTGGAGATACTAGAGAAGTGAGGTTTGACTCTGTTTCACTGATGGGGAGGGATTTAAGGAGGGGGCAGGCATGTGAGAAGGGCGTAATGTAGATTTCTTTAGTTGTGGCACCAGACAAGCCATTCCATAATGAGCCAGACGTTTAGAATAAGGACAAGGAGAAGTCTGAATGGGGATTTTTTTCTCAACACTTTCTCATACTGGCAAGGAAAAAAGAAGCTGATGTTTAATTTAGCTTTGGATTTGGGGGGTGGGATGGATGGTGGTGGTCGTAGTCATGAGGAACAGGGTGTTGTGTTAGTGCTGGCAGTGTATAATAATGAATTTGATTTCCTTTTTACATGGTAGAGTATTGAATATTGTTAAACTATTGAAAGGATGGTCAGCTCAAGATCTGAAGTTTTATGCCACAACTGGTCCAGTTTTTCCTTTAACAACTTGGTCTAGAACAGCATTGCTGGATAATGGAGATACTAGAGAAGTGAGGTTTCACCCTGTTTCACTGATGATTCACTTCATGTTACATTTGCTCCATACATACGTAAGATGTTAGTAATATGGGAAATTGGGTATGGTGTATATGGTTATTATCTTCACAATTTTTCTGTAAATCTTGAACGCTTCTAAAATAAAACATCTATTAAAACAACACTCAAAATCCTAGGAAATGGTAGCAACTGAACATAGTGGAATGGACCACTGAAATTACGGGGGAGTATGGAAATTGTCTTAGAGGAAACACCACCTCCTGCCATATGCTGGACTATAATGGAACTGGAGGAAATGAGAGAGGTCAGTTTGGGAAAAATTTTAGGAGGCAAGAGCATCTGAGATTTCTGCATCTTCTGCCAACCCCGCCCCTCCTGGATGGTCAAGCTGAGGCTTTGTGATGTCAAGCCACACCATGGCAACCACTGATTTTGTGCAATGAGATCTGTAGTGAGTGGCTCCTCATTGACCTAGAGAGTATATTGAGGCCAGGACCCTTTGAGTAGTGTCTCTTGCCTCAAGATAGCTAAAGTTACTAAGAAGATATTGTAAACTAGTGGATATAAGGAATAAGACTCCAAACACAAGGATGGATGAAGAAACTGCAAGTCCTAAAGTGAATTAGATGTCAGTATCTCAACTGGATGACGAAGAAGTGGATAAGGTCAGAATACCTTAATAAAATGCTCCCCCTTTCCTCTTAATTCCTAACCCAAGATTCTGGCCTTGTGCCTTTTGGCCACACAGACTTCCTTATTCAATCCATTGTCATTCTATTACAAGCCCATTTCCAAATCATTCTCCAATTTCTTCCCCCAAAACAATGTCTTTCTGGGTTTCACTTGTTTCCAAAGTACATATGTTATGCCGAGATTTCAAGATCCCCCAAGACAGGCCACTAGGGAGCTGAGTCCAATGCAAAAGCATAGAATCTTTTATTCAAGCCTGGGACTTGGTGCTCCTCCTGCCTCCATTACTGGAAGCAAGAGAGAGCCCCAGTCCCAAGGGAACAAAGAATTTATAGGGATTGGGCTCGGGGGGTGGGGGCATACTCTGACCATTGATTTGGCTGATTCCGGTTGGTTGATTGAGGGTGGGGGGGGCTAGTGAGGCAAGGGCAGGATGCAGCTAGGGTCTGATTACACAAAGACAGGGGGGTGGCTAGCATACCCTTGGCGTTGGGCTTGTTTCCACTGCTTTCCCATTCGCTGAGATAAGGGCAGGTTGAGTAACTGATACATTCTGCGGCTTTTTCTTGGAAGAGGGGATAAGGCACAGCTATCAGTCCTGTTCTGTCCTTACATTCCCCCCTTGTCTTGGAACTTCGGGCTCAATCATGAGACGGACTGAACTATCAACTTATCGACTTTTATACACTTCTTGACAAATTGGACTAGTCTGTTAATAATGCAAGGGCTGTAAGTCAGCAACAGCAGGAGGATTACAAGGAGTCTGCCGAGGTCTGCTGTCTTCTTGAGGATGATCTGCTGCGGGTGTGTCTAGTCAGAGGTCACCTTCCAGTCAGGCTCCCCACTGTCCTGGGCACAGAAGGAGCTGGGCTTGTGACCTGGCAGAGACAAACTATAACAAATGGTCCGCTGGAAGGGAAAGAAAACATTTCAGTTTTAATAACCTCCATCAAAATAGAGTTTTTCTTCTTAAAAATTCCTCTATGGCCATCAAAAAGCCAAATCAGCATGAATTCATCTACTGCATTCAATTTGGCCTGATGTTTGCATAAACACAACAATAATGGTAACTGACTACCTTTGCTGGAATTTCATGATTGAATCTTAATGTGCCCTGTAGTGGCCAGGAAGCCAAGCCATCCAGCTGCCATCAGGCCTGCCTGCAGTATCTGCTGTCTTAGGTGAATCCCTCACCTGTAGCAACTCCACCTGAGCCCATGCTCTAGGCTTTAAGGCCCATCTCAGTAGCCCTCCTACTCGTTGCAGCCCAGAGTGTGTGGGGGTTCCGCAGGAATGCGGAGGTGTCCTTATTGCTCCCCTTCTACTCTAACCAACCGCTAGGATGGTAGGTCATGGGCCTGACACTCCAGCGCCAGCCATCTTCAGGGCTCCCAAGCAGGATACCAGGCTTTCTCCGTGGGACTCTTATTGGCTTCAAGCCTTCAGAGCTCAGACAGGTTTCTTTAAACCATGATACTCCAGTCAAGGTTTCCAGTTAATAAAATCACTACTGAAAACCGGTCTTATTTATTTCATGCAAAGAAATATATTGCCATGACTTATTAAGCATTGCCAGATTTCAGAGGAATTGTATAAGGAGAAAAACATACTGATCTGCTCTCAGATCTTCTGATTTTTCTTGTCAGTCCTTTAAAAATGCATAACTATGCCTCAGACCTTCCATTCTAAATAGGCCTTTCCCAGCTCTCTACACCCGAGGTTTGTACCACCCCTGACATGGGCATGGTCATGCAGGCCTGCAAGACAGTACACAGGCTGCCAGCTGTTAGCTGTTTCTCAATAGAGACCAAAACCTGATGGGTATTCTTCTTTGTCCAGTTGGGCATCTGCCCTCTTGGCAGCCAGACACCCTTTACTTTTGGGGTGTATCCCATATAGTCCCCTTCCTGGACAGCTAACACATAGCTATATCAATGTCCCTCAGTGTGGGAGACTGGACACTTGCCAGTTATTCCCAAAGACTACCAAGGACTATAGACCATCACCGGTCCACAGCTACAGCTACATTTAAACCTGTAAGAGAATTGAAGGTTAATACAACATATTAATACAATGAAACATAATATTGGCACCATGGCCGCTTCAGGCAGCTAAATCCTCCGCTACTAAACATGAGATATGGCAAGGCTATACAAACATTTTAGGGAGGTGACTAAAGTCGACTCTTTGACCTTTCTATATAAGGTAAAATTGTCCTTGTCTTTCTGAAGCCATGTCTATGAAGATGCAGGCATCATCTGAGCCTATTATACAATTTTCTGCAGGTATAGTCCTTTTCAAGTTGGGGTGAGTCCTGGGGTCCTGAACTTCTTTACCCACACCGAGTCCCCAGGCTGGAAATGATGTACAGAGTCCGAGGTGGCACTGGCAGGCCATCTCGAACAAGCTTATGGGTGGCTTGTCATTTCTGTAAGAGATCACGTCCAAGTAAGGGGTACAGGCATTCTGGCATAACTAGAAACGAATGAGTTACCGTGTTGTTTCTGAGGTCCACAGTCCTTTTTGATGTACAAGGAAAAAGGCAGTTTGTCTGGTGGCTCTTAGAACTGGTGTCTTCTTAGATGTTACTGGTCCCCTTGGTTCTTTCAAGACTGAATAGGCTGCTCCAGAATACACCAGAAAATTAACTGGGGGTTCTATTTATCTCCAAATATGTATACCTAAGTAGACATATAAACATCAAATAAACATCCACATTTACACCTTTTCAGTGAACAAGTACTTTTAGAGTCTTGGGAATTTTGGCAGATAACAGGAACACTGCCCAAGTGCCCTTATGGGGCCTGACAAGAATAGATGTGGGGGCCTTTGGCTGGGGGGTTTGAAGTCTCCATCCTTTCTCTCTCGGCACTGCTAAGGACAGGATCATTGGAGAGGTCTCTTCTCCTAGGCAAGGCTGTGCTGAGCCATCTGGGGAAAAAGTGGTTTCTGCTTCCATTTTGGCTAAAAGGTCTCTGTCCATTAGAGGGACCAGGTCAACTAGAAAATAGAGGAATTCATGAACCACCTGATGGCCGCCTAACTAACATCGGCGGGGGCGGCAGAATACTCTGCAGCTGTGGTACCGTACCGGTAGCTCCAATAATGGTGACTTCCTGTCCTGAGAGGGGAGCTACCTTCTGAGTAACTACCGAGTGCTCTGCCGCTGTATCAATCATAAAGTTCCCAGTCTGGCCCCCGATCTTCATTTTGACCATTGGCTCATGGGGGCCCAGTTGGAAAAAACCCAGTCTGTCCTAGTCAGAGTCAGCTGTTGCCAGTCCGAGGAGGCCTGCCTCAGGCGGCTCTGGCCAATAGTGGCTGGGTGGTTTGGATGGCCTTGCCAGTTTCTTCTGGCCTGCTACTAAACTTTACTCTGTCCCTTCTTACACACGCAGAACTGGACCCAAGGCAGCGAGGTTTGAGCAATTTTAAAATTCCTTAACATACATTTTATCATTCATGTTGCAGGGAGGGACCAGGTTGGCTCTTCCTGAATAAAAGAACTAATCAAAATAAGGCTTATTTTCTAACTTCATTTTTCCCTGGGTGTGGACAACAAATGAAACTAATCAGATTGACATAAAGGATTTAACCTTTGTTTAGGGAGGCAAATGCAAAGCATTTAATCCCAAGTGTCATTGGTTTAGGGAAGATAGGATTTCCGCTCAGTTTCCCTATTTTACGTGTTCCAGCTTACTGGTCTATCATGCATTCAATTTTATTTAAATGTATTCTGGCACAGGAGAAAGTTGTTTTGCTGTACACAGGTAGTTTAACCCCTATATAACTGGGCTTGGACCTCTGCCCAACAAACTGCAGTCTATAGGTTCAATATGCAGCCTCCAGTTTTTCTAACCCAATGAGGTTTCAGTCAGTCTCTGAGTCAGACTCCTCCTCTGTTGGAGAATCTCAAAGTCCTGATGGCTTCCAGGTCCAGGGAGAGTGCCTTTTTGTTAACCCTTAGGGCCTTGCTTTTTGCCTTTTTACCAGTTTCCTTTGTAGCAGAGCAGCAACCAGGCCTCTTTCAAGGGAGTGCACTAGAAGGGGATATCAGCCCCTCCTGTGAGCCAGCTGCTCCACCTAGGGTCTCCCAGGGGCCCAGCCAGAGTGTCCCCCAGCAAATCCTGGAAGCCGCTGCCCTTTTGCAGTGGTATGGACTCAAGCAGGGGCTTCACTGGATGTAGCCAGCAGCAAAGCGCTCGCTGACTTCTGCCTGCAGCTGCTCCTGCCCACAAGCTCTGCTCCTCAGCACAGGCCGCACTGGTAGCTCCAGCACCTCGGAGTTCTCCAGCTCTTGTAGGCTATCCTTGATCCACCAGCACAGGGCTTCTTCTCCATCACGGGCTTCTGGGCCTGCGGGCAGCTCAGGCATTCAGCCCCCCCACCCCATCTTTGACCTGGCTCTCAGGGGCTGAGTGTGCCTGGCAAACAGTTCTAAATTACCAGGGGGGCTGCAGATTCTAGCTTTGTGCCTCCTCTGCTTTTCTAGCGGGAGTTTAGTTGTTGTTGTTGTTGTTTTCTTAGAAACCTTAATCCTTTAATGATTACCAAAAGAGAACATTCAGCAATTTTAGATTAATATTTATGAACATATTTTAAAGGTACTTTTACTCTTAAGATATATCTAGACCTTTTGTGATAAAACTAAGAATAGGTATTAGTATGATTCAGCATTGGAGGGGTTCAAAGAATAAACCAGGGTAGAGAAAGATTGTGATTACAGTTATTTTTTTGTAAACTTGAAATTCTCTTAGGTTTGTTGCCAGCAGCATAACTACCAAAACCCCCACCCCCTTATCTCAGCCCAGGGGATTTTTTCCTCAACAACACTTTCTCATACTTTCAAGGAAGAAAAGAAGCTGATGTTTAATTTAGGTTTGGATTAGGGGGTGGGATGGATGGTGGTCGTCACAGTCATGGGGAACAAGGTGTTGTTTTAGTGCTGGCAGTGTATAATAATTAATTTGATTTCCTTTGTACATGGTAGACTATTGAATATTGTTAAACTATTGACAGGATTGTCAGCTCAAGATGTGAAGTTTTATGCCACAACTGGTACAGTTTTTCCTTTAACAACTTGATCTAGAACAGCAATGCTGGATATTGGAGATACTAGAGAAGTGAGGTTAGACTCTAACTGTTTCACTGATGATTCACTTCATGTTACATTTGCCCCATACCCAAGTAAGATATTAGTAATAAGGGAAATTGGTTATGGTGTACATGGAAAATATCTTCACAATTTTTCTGTAAATCTGGAACTCTTCTAAAATAAAACATCCATTAAAACAACACTCAAAATCCTAGGAAATGGTAATATTTGATAATAGTGGAATAGCCCACTGAAATGACGGGGGAGTATGGGATGTGGCTTAGAGAAAACACCACCTCCCTGCCATATGCTGGCCTATAATGTAACTAGAGGATATGAGAGAGAGAGAGATGTCAGTTTGGGAATAAATTTAGGAGTTAAGAGGAAGGTCTTTTTTCTTTAACCAGAGTGTCTGAGATTACTGCATCCTCTGCCAATCCCGCCCGTCCTGAATGGTCAAGCTGAGGCTTCGAAAAGGGCATTATGAGAAAATTAAAACATTAATGGTCTCTTGAATAAATACCAGCAAGTGTATAAAGGAAATGTGTTTGTACTTTTGCATGTTTCCTGATGATGGGGAGGGATCTAAGGATGGGCAGGCATGTGAGAAGGGACTTATGTAGAATTCTTTAATTGTGGCACAAGACTTTCCATACTGAGCCAGACACCTAGAATAAGGACAAGAAGACTGAAGAGGGATTTTTTCCTCAACAATTTCTCATACTTTCAAGGAAGAAAAGAAGCTGATGTTTAATTTAGGTTTGGATTAGGGGAGTGGGATGGATGGTGGTGGTCACAGTCATGAGGAACAGGGTGTTGTTTTAGTGCTGGCAGTGTATAATAATGAATTTGATTTCCTTTTTACATGGTAGACTATTGAATATTGTTAAAGTATTGACAGGATTGTAAGCTCAAGATGGGAACTTTTATGCCACAACTGTTACAGTTTTTCCTATAACAACTTGGTCTAGAACAGCGTTTTTGGCTTTTAGAGATACTAGAGAAGTGAGGTTTCACTCTATTTCACTGATGATTCACTTCATGTTACATTTTCCCCATACACAAGTAATATATTAGTAATAAGGGAAATTGGTTATGGTGTACATGGGTATTGTCTTCACATTTTTTCTGTAAATATGGAACTATTCTAAAATAAAACATCCATTAAAACAACACACAATCCAAGGAAACGGTAATATCTGAAGTCAGTGGAATGGACCACTGAAATGCCAGGGGTATGGCAAGCGGCTAAGAAGAAACACCACCTCCCTGCAATATGCTGGACTATAATGGAACTAGAGGAAATGATAGAGAGGTCAGTGTGGGGAAAGTTTTAGGAGGTAAGAGGAAGGTATCTTTTCTATAACCAGAGCATCTGAGACATCTGCATCCTCTCCCACCCCCGCCCCTCCTGGATGGTCAAGCTGAGGCTTTGTGATGTCAAGCCCCACCATGGCATCCACTGATTTTGGGCAACCAGAATTAAAGTGAGAGGCTCCTTATTGATCTAGAGAGTATATATAGAGGCCAGGACCCTTTAAGTAGTGTCTGTTGCCTCAAGACAGCGAAACTTAATTAGACGATATTGTAGACTAGTAGAGATAAGGAATAAGACTCCAAACACAAGAATGGATGAAGGAACTGCAAGTCCTAAAGTGAATTAGAAGTCAGTTTCTCAACTGGATGACAAAGAAGTGGATAAGGTCAGAATACCTTACCCAAATGCTGCCCCATCCCCAGTAATTCCTCACCCAAGTTTCTGGCCTTCTGCTTTTTGGCCACAGACAATTCCTCATTCAATCCATTGTCATTCAATTACAAGCCAGTTTCCTAATCATTTTCTAATTTCTTCCCCCAAACCAATGTCTTTCTGTGTTTAACTTGTTTCCAAACAACATAACCAACATAGTGGCAATGGTAATTTTGGACTTTAAGCTGAATGAAGGAAGACAAGAGGGAGAATGACAGAAAGAATCAGATAATTGTCTTTTACTAAAGGAAGGGGACAACCTCCAGTAAGCAAGCCAACAAATGCAGAAGAAGACATTCTGGAGTATTCATCTACCGCAGGTGATATCCAGGCTCTCCCAGAGAAACCCACATAATAATGTGTATCCCTCTATAAAAAATACTTCAGAAATGGGCATTATGAGAAGATGAAAACATTAATGGTGTCCTTGAGTAAATACCAGCAAGGGAATAAATGAAATGTGTTTGTATTTTTGTGTGTTTTCAGATGATGGGGAGGCATCTAAGGAGGGGGCAGCAATGTGAGCAGGGAGTAATGTAGAATTCTTTAATTGGGGCACCAGACAAGACATTCCATACTGAGCCAGACAATGAGAATAAGGACAAGGAGAATACTGAAGGGGGATTTTACCCTCAACACTTTCTCATACGGTCAAGGCAGTAAAGAAGCTGATGTTTCATTTAGGTTTGATTGGGGCGGGGGTGGAATAGATGGTGGTGGTCGCAGTCATGAGGAACAGCGTGTGGTGTTAGTTCCAGCAGTGTATAATAGTGAATTTGATTTCCTTTTTACATGGTAGACTATTGAGTATTGTTAAACTATTGACAGGATTGTCAGCTCAAGATGGGAACTTTTATGCCACAATGGTACAGTTTTTCCTACAACAACTTGGTCTAGGACAGCGTTGTTGGATATTGGATATACTGGAGAAGTGAGGTTTCATTCTATCTATTTCACTGATGATTCACTTCATGTTACATTTGCCCCATACTCAAGTAAGATATTATTAATAAGGGAAATTGGTTATGGTGTACATTGGCATTATCTTCACAGTTTTTCTGTTAATCACACTCAAACTAATAGGAAATGGTAATATCTGAACATAGTGAAATGGACCACTAAAATGACGGTGGCATTTGGAAAGTGGCTTAGAGAAAACACCACCTCCCTGCCATATGCTGGACTATAGTGAAACTACAGGGAGAGAGAGAGAGAGAGAGAGAGAGAGAGAGAGAGAGAGAGAGATCAGTTTGGGAAAAATTTTAATAGGTAAGAGGAAGGTCTCTTTTCTATACCCCGAGCGTCTGAGATTTTTGCATCCTCTGCTGCCCTCTTCCCTCCTGGATGGTCAAGCTGAGGCTTTGTGATGTCAAGCCGCACCATGGCAACCACTGATTTTGGGCAACCAGAGCTGAAGTGAGTGGCTCCTCATTCACCTAGAGAGTTTATATAGAGGATTGGACCCTTTGAGTAGTGTCCATTGCATCAAGATAGCCAAACTTACTAAGAATATATTGTAGACTAGTGGAGATAAGGAATAAGACTCCAAACTCAAGGATCGATGAAGAAACTGCAAGTCCTAAAGTGAATTAGAAGTCAGTTTCTCAACTGCATGACGAAGAAGTGGATAAGGTCAGAATACCTTATTCAAAGCTACCCCTTCCCCAGTAATTCCTCTCCCAAGGTTCTGGCCTTGTGCTTTTTGGCCACAGACACTTCCTCATTCAATCCACTGTCATCCAATTACAAGCACATTTCCGAAACATTTTCCAAATTTTTCCCCAAAACCAATGTCTTTCTGTGATTAACTTGTTTCCAAACTACATAACCAAGATAGTGCCAATGGTAACTTTGGACTTTAAGCTGAATGTAGACAAGAGGGAGAAAGACAGAAAGAATCAGATAATTGTATTTTACTACAGGAAGGGGAAAACCTCCAGTAAGCAAGACAACAACCTCCACTAAGCAAGGAAGAAAAGAAGCTGAGGTTTAATTTAGGTCTGGATTTGGGGGGTGGGATGGATGGTGGTGGCCGCAGTCATGAGGAACAGGGTGTTGTTTTAGTGCTGGCAGTGTATAATAGTGAATTGGATTTCCTTTTTACATGGTAGACTATTGAATATTGTTAAACTATTGACAGGATTGTCCACTCAAGATGGGAAATTTTATGCCACCATGGAAACAGTTTTTCCTTTATCTACTTGGTCTAGAACAGCATTGCTGGATATTGGAGATACTAAAGAAGTGAGGTTTCACTCTGTTTCACTGATGATTCACTTCATGTTACATTTGCCCCAAACATAAGTAAGATATTAGTAATAAGGGAAATTGGGTATGGTGTACATGGTTATTATCTTCACAATTTTTCTGTAAATCTGGAACTATTCTAAAATAAAGCATCCAGATTTTCAATCCCAGCAACAACACAGAGCGGATAACTATTAAGGAACCAGCTCTGGGCAGTCGACTTCCCCACACCAGTTTTAAGTGCAATAGAGACGATAAACCCAAGCTACTGGACAGAGAGGCCTTATAGCCTCAGAGGCCAACCCCAAAACACTGACACCCAGAGGCTGAGCCACAAACTGACTCTTAGCTATATACAAATTAAGGCAGTCTGGGAGTCAAATATGGCCTGCTTTAAAATCCAGACTGTGGCTTACAACAGGGAGTAACAGTGTATTGCAGGGAAATTTAACACTCTCCTGAATTCCTGACAGGACTAAGGCAAGCCAGACTGATGAGTAGAAGAACAGAAGGACCTTTACTACTGCAATTTTTTATTCTTCTTTTTTCTTTTTTCTTTTTTCACCTTTTAACTAAGAAACCAATTTTTTTCTCTTTTTTTTTCCATCACCTGATTTTACCCTTTAAATTACTACATTTTTATTTGTTAACCAGTATTATTACTGCTACCATTTTACCATTTTTTAAAGTGCCATTTTATTTTCTCTTTATTTTATTTTGGGATTAGTGTTCTCTATTCTGTTTCATCATTGTTTTAGCATCAATTTTCCCTACCTCAATTTTACCTCTATGCTAAAACTCTTTCCCTCACTTTTTCTCTTACCCTATTCCTGCTTTAGATTTTCCCTATTTTTTCTGTTTATCTCCTGTCAAAATTTCACCCTACTTATATATCTTATTTCCATTCCACTGCTCTAAAACCTTATACACATATCCCTTATCTTTCTTCACTATCCAATTTTTTTTTCTTCTTTTAACTTTCTATTGTTTTGTTGCTGTTTGCTTGATTGTTGAGTATATTGGGGGGTTTTTTGTGGTTGTTTTTTTTTGGTGTGTGTGTGTGTGTGTGTGTGTGTGTGTGTGTGTGTGTTTAGGACTGGTTGTGAGGCTGTTTTTCTTTTTCTTTTTCTTTTTTTCTGCTGGTTTTTACCCTTGCTCCACCCCCTACCCCCTGGTTATTTTTATGCTTCTGTTTTCCCTTGCATTTCTGGATATTATTGGTTGTTTCAAGGTTGCATTCATCTCCAGCGAGCTGTTGCTGGAGTTTGTTGGGATTCGTGGAGGTTATATAGGAGTTTTCTCCTCATATACATAGCCTCTTCCACTCATCTACTTCATTCTCTCTTTTCGCTCTTCTTTTTCCCTCTCTTTTTTTTTCTCTTTTCTTTCCCCCTCCTTTTTATCAATTTCATTTTTCACTACTTTTTTTTCTTTCTTCCCTACTTTTCTTTTCTTTTTTCTCTTTTATCTTTTTCTCTCCTTTCTTCCTTGTCCCCTAATTCTCTTAATTCGGGTGGTCACCTTTATTTGGGGTTATTAATATCGTGAATATATTTGTGTTTAGTGCCTGGTACGTGGTGCCTTGTTGTGTTGTATTTTGTGCCTTTAAATCAATGCAGCAGACCCAAGCAACAGCAGCCTCATGAGCACCACACCCTCTGTCTGAGGAACAGCAGCTGTATGTGAAGCCTACCCCCACCAGCCAGAAGAGCCACCACAGCTGTGAACAGCACCCAACAGGGGAGCTGCTGCCAACCGCCCAGGGTGCAGCTGCTACCACAACCGCCCGAGGAGCAACCACAGCCCAAGGAACCACTGCCACCCAGGGAGCAGCCACTGAATGACTCAACGTCTAGATATGTCAGTGAGATCAATCATGGGTAGACAAAGAAACCGCCAAAGGAAAGAGAAGGATGACTCTCCAGAAAAGCAGCTAAGTAATACAGAGGCATGCAACATGACAGACAAAGAATTCAGAATAAGGGTCCTAGAGTGCATATACCGGATGGAGGAAAAAATCAACAACCTCTGCAAGAAGCTAGAAGAAACAGATGAAAAAGTCAACTACCTATGCAAGAAGCAAGAAGAAACAGATGAAAAAATCAATAACATATGGAAGAAGCTAGAAGAAACAGATGAAAAAATCAACAACTTAAGTAAGACCCAAGAAGAAATGAAGAGTGATATAGCTGCAACAAAAAACACCATTGAAAGTATCAACAGTAGACTAGGAGAAGCGGAGGTCCGAATTAGTGAATTAGAAGACAAGGAAGCAAAACGCACTCAAAATGTACTGCAATTGAAGAAAAAAATTAAAAGATAGGAGGAGAGCCTAAGGGAGCTTTGGGACAACATGAAACGAAACAACATATGAATAATAGGGGTGCCAGAACAACAGAAAGAGGAACAAGGATTAGAAAACCTACTCGAAGAAATAATATCAGAAAACTTCCCTGAGGTGGGGAAGAAAAAAGTCACACAAGCCCAGAGAGTCCCAAATAAGGTGAACCCGAAAAGACCCACACCAAGACACATCATAATTACCATGGCAAATGTTCAGGACAAAGAGAGAATCTTACAGGCTGCAAGAGAGAGACGGAAAGTTTCATCCAAGGGATCTCCCATTAGATTATCAAATGATTTCTCAACAGAAGCACATCAGGCCAGAAAAGAATGGACAGAAATTTACAAAGTGATGCAAAGCAAAGGACTGAATCCAAGAATACTCTATCCAGCAAGGCTATCATTCAAACTTGAAGGGGAAATAAGAAGCTTCACAGACAATAAAAGGCTAAGGGAGTTTATCACCACCAAGCCAGCAATGCAAGGAATGCTAAAGGGACTGGTGTAAAAAGAAGAAATACAAGGATGAGAAAGAAAACAGCCACACACACAAAAGAAATGGCTACAAACAAGTACCTTTCAATAATAACTTTAAACGTAAATGGACTAAATGCTCCAACCAAAAGACATCAAGTGGCTGAATGGATAAAAAAAAACATGACCCATACATCTGCTGTCTACAAGAGACCCACCTCATTAGAAGGGACTCACACAGACTGAAAGTGAAGGGATGGAAAAATATCTTTCAGGCAAATGGAAAGGAAAAGAAAGCTGGGGTAGCAATACTTATATTGGACAAAATAGACCTCAAAGTGAAGGCCATAACAAGAGATAAGGAAGGTCACTTCATAATACTAAAGGGATCAATACAACAAGACGATATAACCCTGGTAAACATATATGCATCCAATGCAGGAGCACCCAAATTCATAAAAAATCTCCTGGAAGACATCAAAGGAGAGATCGACAACAATACAATCATAGTAGGGGACTTTAATACACCACTGACAGCACTGGATAAGTCCTCTAGACAAACAGTCAGCAAAGAAACAGCAATCCGAAATGACTCACTAGATCACATGGACTTAATAGACATCTTCAGAACACTTCAACCCAAAGCCCACGGAATTTACATTCTACTCAAGTGCTCATATGACATATTCAAAAAGAGACCATATATTGGGTCACAAGCAAAGTATCCCCCAATTCAAGAAGATTGAAATCGTAAAAAGCATCTTCGCAGACACTATGGCATAATATTAGAATTAAACTACAATAAAAACAACTCAAAATACTCAAACACCTGGAAGCTGAATAGCATGTTATTAAATATTGATTGGGTTACCAATGAGATCAAAGAAGAAATTAAAAACATCCTGGAAACTAATGACAATGAAAACACAACAATCCAAAACCTATGGGACACAATGAAAGCAGTCCTGAGAGGGAAGTTTATAGCTCTACAGGCCTATCTCAAAAAATAAGAAAAAATGGGAGTAAATCATCTAACTCTACAACTCAAAAAATTAGAAAGAGAGAAACAAGAAAACCCCAGAGTGAGCAGAAGGAAGGAGATAATAAAGACTAGAGCAGAAATAAATGACAATGACATAGAGACCAAAACAGCAATACAGAAAATCAATGAAACCAAGAGCTGGTTCTTTGAAAGAATAAACAACATTGACAAATGTCTAGCCAGACTCACCAAGAAGCAAAGAGAGAGGACCCAAATGAACAAAATCAGAAATGATTGAGGTGAAATAACAACAGACCCCACAGAAATACAAATGATTGTTAAAAAATACTATAGACAGCTCTACTCCAACAAACTAAACGACCTGGAGGAAATGGACAAATACCTAGAAAAATACAACATTCCAAAACTCAATCAGGAAGAATCTAATAATCTCAACAGGCCAATAAGTATGGAAGAAATTGAAGCAGTCATCACAAAGCTTCCATCAAACAAAAGCCCAGGACCAGATGGCTTCACAGGGAAGTTTTACCAAACATTCAAGGAAGATCTAAAACCTATCCTCCACAGACTACTACAAAAAATTCAAGAGGAAGGAACACTTCCAAGCTTATTCTATGAAGACAGCATCACCCTAATACCAAAACCATGTAAAGACAACACAATGAAAGAGAATTACAGGCCAATATCCCTCTTGAACATAGATGCCAAAATCCTCAACAAAATCTTAGCAAATCAGATCCAGCAGTACATCAGAAAGATCATACACCATGGCCAAGTAGGATTTATCCCAGGGATGCAAGGATGGTACAATATCTGCAAATCAATAAATGTGATACATCACATAAACAAACTGATAGAAAAAAAAAACACATGGTCATATCAATTGATGCAGAAAAAGCATTTGACAAAATTCAACACCCATTTTTGATAACAACTCTCAGTAAGGTGGGAGTAGAAGGATCATACCACAACATAATAAAAGCCATATATGACAGGCCCATAGCCAGCATCATATTCAATGGACAAAAACTAATACCATTTCCCCTAAGAACAGGAAGAAGACAGGGATGCCCCCTCTCACCACTCCTGTTCAACATAGTACTGGAAGTGTTAGCCATTGCAATTCGGCTAGAAGAAGAAATAAAAGGCATCCAAATTGGAAAAGAGGAAGTAAAACTGTCCTTATTTGCAGACGACATCATATTATACATACAAAACCCTAGAGACTCCATCTAAGAGCTACTAGACTTAATACATGAATTTGGCAATGTAGCACGATACAAAATTAACCCCAAGAAATCTGAGGCATTTCTATACACCAATAGTGAACTTTCAGAACGAGAGATTATAAAAACAATCCCATTTACCATCGCACCAAAAAAATTAAGCTACCTAGGAATAAACTTAACTAAAGAGGTAAAAGACCTCTACTCAGAAAACTACAGGACATTGAAAAAAGATATAGAGGAAGACATAAACAGATGGAAGAACATACCATGTTCATGGATTGGTAGAATCAACATCATTAAAATGTCCATACTACCCAAAGCAATCTATAAATTCAACGCACTTCCCATTAAAATACCAACGGCATACTTCACAGATCTATAACGAACTCTCCAAAAATTCATCTGGAATAAAAAAAAAGACCCCGAATAGCTGCAGCGATCCTGAAAAAGAACAAAGTAGGTGGGATCTCAATACCAGATATCAAGATGTATTAGAAAGCCACTGTTCTCAAAACTGCCTGGTACTGGCACAAGAACAGGCATATAGATCAATGGAATAGAATCGAGAGCCCAGAAATCGGCCTGAACCAATATGCTCAATTAATATTTGACAAAGGAGGCAAGAACATACAATGGAGCCAAGATAGTCTCTTCAATAAATGGTGTTGGGAAAACTGGACAGATACATGCAAGAAAATTAAACTAGACCACCAACTTACACCATACACAAAAAATAAACTCAAAATGGATAAAGGACTTAAATATACGACGGGAAACCATACAAATACTAGCAAAATCCAAAGGAAACAAAATCTCAGACATATGCCGAAGCAATTTCTTCACTGATACAGCTCCTAGGGCACTTGAAACTATAGAGAAAATGAATAAATGGGACTACATCAAAATAAAAAGCTTCTGCACAGCAAAAGAAACCATCAACAAAACAATGAGAAAACCCACTGTGTGGGAAAACATATTTGCCAATGTCATATCTGATAAGGGCCTAATCTCCAAAATTTATAGGGAACTCATACAAATTAACAAAAGGAAGTTAAACAGTCCAATCAAAAAATGGGCAAAGGACCTAGATAGACACCTTTCAAAAGAGGACATTCAGAAAGCCAAGTGACATATGAAAACATGCTCAAAGTCACTAATCATCCGAGAGATGCAAATCAAAACAACAATGAGGTACCATCTCACATCTGTCAGACTGGCTATCATCAACAAATCAACAAACGACAAGTGATGGAGAGGATGTGGAGAAAAAGGAACACTTGTGCACTGCTGGTGGGAATGCAGACTAGTGCAGCCACTATGGAAGACACTATGGAGTTTCCTCAAAAAACTGAAAATGGAACTGCCATTTATTCCTGTGATCCCACTTCTAGGAATATATCCCAAGAAACCAGAAACACCAATCAGAAAGTATATATGCACCCCAATGTTCATAGCAGCACAATTCACCATAGCTAAGATCTGGAAACAGCCTAAGTGCCCATCAGTAGATGAATGGATTAGAAAACTGTGGTACATCTACACGATGGAATACTATGCTGCTGTAACAAGGAAGGAACTCTTACCATTTGCAACGGCATGGATGGAACTAGAGACCATAATGTTAAGTGAAATAAGGCCCAGAAATCAGGATTTTAAAAATATTCTCAGGTGATTCTAATGTGCAGCTAAGTTTGAGAACCACTGATTTAGGGGAACATATTAGATCAGTATTTCTGATCTTACCAAAAACATTTTAAATGAATTTAAGATGAATACATTTTACTGAGACTTTTTTTTCTTTTGAAAGTCTAATGCAGGTGGAATGAAAAATTTGAAAACAAAAAATGAGAGAATATGAATAGACTCTATTTAATTTTATGATGTAGAGATAGATCTAACACTTTCCACATGTTGATTTTTTGGCGGGGAGATGAGATGTAAAGGAGAAAAAAGGTCAGTCCTATGAAGTCCTGAACAAAGAGCCTTGCAGACACAGATGTGTGTGCAAAGGCCCTGAGGTGGGAAAGAGCTCCCCGGGTTTTAGGAATGAAATACAGCCCAGGGTGGCTGGAGTAAAGAGGAGAGTGAGACAGGAAGTTGTGCAGAGCAAGCGGTCCAGAGCCTGCAGAGTCTTGTTCAGGTTGTAAGATTTATTCCAGGTGCAATGAGGAGTTTTAGAGGATTTTAAGTGAAAGATTTTAAGTGAAAGATATTTAGCAACTATCTTTCTATTTGTATTTTACGAAGATATTTTAATAATCAGATATGGCTGTTGCATTTTGGATCAGATGCTTTTTCAATGCCTGTCACTTTTTATTAACTTTTATAAAGGTACCTTTTTAAATTTTAGAATATTCATTCCTAGGTTTAATTTTCTAAAAAGCCTACAACATCTGAGAAATGTAATTATTTTCATTTGAAATTTATTTTTAAGAATAGTTGATATACAATCTTATATGGTTATAGTGTTTCAGGTGTTTGATATTGTAATTTGGCAATTTTATCAGCTAACCAGTTTTTTCTTTCTTTTTTTCTTTTTTATTTATAATAGCTACTTCATTCATATATATATATATATACATATATATATATATATATATATACTAATAAAAGAGAAAAATGGTAATTGGCGTACGACAATACCCTTTTCATTGGCTAATCAGGGCTATATGCAAATTAACTGCCAACTATGATTGGCAGTTAACTGCCAACTATGATTGGCAGTTAACTGCCAACAAGATGGCGGTTAATTTGCATATGTAGGCACAATGCAGGGAGGCAAAAGGGAAAGCAGGAAGAAGCCCCCTGCCACTGACAGGGGGGAGCTAAGAGCTGGGGGGCAGGGCAAAGGCGGCCCTGGGGTCGCCTTTGCCCTGCCCCCCAGCCATGATCGGAGAATCAGGCGCCTTTGCCGCCCTGGCCAGTGATAGCAAGAAGTAGGGCTGGAGCCAGCTATGTGAGCTGGGCACGGTCGAAGCTGGTAGTCCCAGGAGCTAGGGGTCCCTTGCCTGGGCCTAAAGCGAAGCCCACGATCGTGGGGCCGCTGCAGCTGCGGGTCCCCACTGCCCCGGCCGGACGCCTAGGCCAGAGGTGTTAGGCCTGGGCAGGGGCGGAGCCTGCAACCGCGGGGAGCTGGGGGTCCCCTGCCCAGGCCTGACACCTCTGCCGGAGGCCTCAGGCCTGGTCAAGGGGCCGATCCGGTGATTGGTGATTGGAGGGTGATGAGGGTCAACTCCTCTGGCCAAGGCATCAGGCCTGGGTGGGGGGCTGAGCCGGGGATTGGGGGGATATGATGGTCCCCTTGCCCAGGCCTGAAGCCTGGGTCAGAGGCGTCAGGCTTGGGCGGAGGGTGGAGCAAGCGATCAGAGGGAGATGGGGGTCCCCTGCCCAGGCATGATTCCTGGACCAGAGGCCTTCAGGCCTGGGTGGGGGCCAGAGCCAGTGATCGGGAGGAGATGGGGGTCCCCTGTCCAAGCCTGACACCTCTGGTGATCAGAGGGTGATGGGGGTCTACGCCTCTGGCCGAGGCATCAGGCCTGGGCAAGGGGAAGAGCCAGCAATAGGAGGGGTCTGGGGGTCCCCTGCCCAGGCCTGATGCCTGGGGGTAGAACCAGTGATGGGGGGAAATGAGGGTCCCCTGCCCAGGCCTGACACCTCTGGCGGAGGCGTCAGGCCTGAGCAAGGGGCCGATCCTGCGATTGGAGGGTGATGGGGGTCAATGCCTGAGGGCTCCCAGTATATGAGAGGGGGCAGGCTGGGCTGAGGGACACTCCCCCCCCCACACACACCCAGTGCACGAATTTCGTGCACCAGGCCCCTAGTGGTTTAATATTAGGAGAGCTTTGAAAGCTCTACGCCTATGCTCTACCCCTATGATCACTGCAGCATTATTTACAATAGCCAAGATAAGGAAGTAACCTCTGGTGGAGGCGTCAGGCCTGGGCAAGGGGCCGATCAGGTGATCAGAGGGTGATGGGGGTCTACGCCTCTGGCCGAGGCATCAGGCCTGGGCAAGGGGAATAGCCAGCAATAGGAGGGGGCTGGGGTTAGAACCAGTGATGTGGGGAAATGAGGGTCCCCTGCCCAGGCCTGACACCTCTGTCAGAGGCGTCAGGCCTGGGCAAGGGGCCGATCCTGCGATTGGAAGGTGATGGGGGTCAATGCCTGAGGGCTCCCAGTATATGAGAGGGGGAAGGCTGGGCTGAGGAACACCCCCCCACACACATCCAGTGCACGAATTTCGTGCACCGGGTCCTTAGGGACCCGGTGCATGAAATTAGATAGATTAAGATATTACATATGTGTCGTTATCCCCACGTTACCCCCTATCCTCCCGCTCAGGACCTCCCCTCCACCACCCGTGGTCCGCGTCCATTGGTTAGGCCTATTAGCTTGCATATAAGTCCTTTGGTTGATCTCTATCCCTTACCCCCACCCTCCCCTACCTTCCCTCCAAGGCCCGACAGTCCAATCGATGACTCTCCGTCTCTGGATCTGACATTGTTCATCAGTTTATGTTGTTCATTATATTCCACAAATGAGTTAGATCATGTGGTATTTATCCTTCTCTGACTGGCTTATTTCACTTGGCATGATGCTCTCCAGTTCCATCCATGCTGTGGCAAATGGTAAGAATTCCTTCTTTTTTACAGCAGAGCTACACATATAGTGGAAGTGCTATAGAAGGGGGAGAATGGGTGTCAGAATTGATTAGCTTCAGGAGAGTTCAGAGATAATCTCTGAAATTTCTTGTTAATTTCGTTTTTAAAGACAATTTATCTGTGCTCCTCCTTAGAAGTTTCTAATTTCCAAATCAAGATGCGCTTCCTATTCATTCAATCAGTTTTATTTTCAGGCGGCATTTTTCTAGTGGTGGTGTTTGTTTTTCTTGCCTGAGAAAAATTAATTAAGGCACCCAAAGACAACTGAATATTGGCCATTTTTCAGTTTATATTTTCTAGTTAAATCTTCTCATTTCTGTAAAGCACTTGCAAGTCAAGGTGTCCTATCAGGAATAGTAATGAGGGCTGGAGTCTGGGAGTTCCCAGCCATGGAGGCACAACTTCCAATGTTAATTATAGGTGTGTTTGTGGTTCTTGCTTTTATTGTTGTTTGGTATCTGCAGTCTCTCAGCAAATTTTCTAGAGGTGTGATGTAGTGGATTGAGGTTTGTTGCTTTAGGGCTTGAGCAGCATGTTGCTCCCTTTCCCAGAGTCTCATTCAACCCTCTTGTGTGCCTCGGTTTCTCTCCCTGCTGTCTACAACAACCAGAAGGGCCACCAGTGCAGGTGGACCAAACCTGATTAGTGCTCCCCCTGAAGAGCCAGTTAGTGTAATTACAGTTGTGTGAGAATTTATGGGGCTCCTGCATGTCCTGAGGACTGACCTCTGACACAGCAGCACAGATCCTTACTTGTCTAAGAACACCTGAGATTCATGCAGGAAAGAGCATGTAATTGGATATTGAATTACAATATTAAGTGAAAGATTTTTCACAATCAAAATCCCCTTCATCTTCTGAGATGAACAAGACCAGCTGTCATTTGTACAGCCCAGGTGTTTGCTCCAGACTCTCAAATGGCAATTCCAATGGAAAAGCCAGTGGTCAAGTCCAGGCCCATTTTCCCTCCTGTCTCTCCTTAGCCTGGGATCTGTCAATCGTTAAACTTAGTTCCCCCAACAGTATTAACAATACGGCTCAAATAAAGTCCGCAGCACAAGCAAGGGGAAGTCCTGGGTCCAAGAGACAACTCACACAAGTTCACTGAACGGGCAGGGAGCTGGGAGGTCGATGGGCCCTTTGCTGCATCCTGGCACCATGTGTAGACCTGCAGGGTGGTGCTGGGTGAGCTTTCCCGGGATCCTGCTGTACTGTGCCAAGTAAATGTCAATGTAAGAAGCATTCAAAACTTTGAACAATTGTTGAGATTTTATCTGAGCCCACCTGTCAATTGCCACGAAGCAAAATCTGAATGCATTGAAATAATGCTCTGGAGAATGGCCGTGTTCACCTTATTTTAGATATTACCATCAAAAGTGGAGATGTATGTTTGTTGTATCAAATCCATTGGCGATAGATACACACATACTTCTTCACACAGGTGGATATAGGATAGAACAGCCAACAATGAACTTAATAACAATGAGGGGATTTGTGGTCTCCACACAGCACAGTGTGTCCAAAACAAGGAACATTACTTTGACATTCCAAAGCTATGATTTTGTGTATTCCAAAAGACAATAGACAGTCTCAGCTAAGTTAAAGATTGACCATTTTTTAGAGAAGATGCCAGCCTACATGTAGTGAAACACCAAAAACTGCTTTTGATTAGAAATGTTTTAACTTCAGGACATCCTTTGTGAATACTTTAGGTCCCTGAGCCTAAAATACCACTCCCAGGCATTCTCTGACCTAATCACAGGTTAGTGAGTGCCCACTTTTTGTGTGACCACACTCTCCTTTGATCACTTATGCCCCACCTCTTGCCACCAATCATGTCCCTCCTCTGTTCCACCACAAGAGGACAAACCATTAACTATGAGTAGAAAAAGAACCCTTAGGGTGCCAGCAGCTGCAGCTTCTGCACGCACTGTGGGCCAGGACAGCACATCCATGGTGCTCAAAACACAGGTACCCCAGAACCTGTTAGCTACCTGGGAGGTGGACTGCTCCAGCCTCAGCTGCGTGCCCAGATGGTGCAGTCTCAGTTTAAAGAAGCTAGTGACCTCCAAGAAGCTGGCCAAGGACCTCAACTCTGTGGTGATTTCTGTGAAGATGTAGGACTCCAAGGGCATCCTGTGGTCCCAAGAGATTGTGCTGCCCCGCAGTGGAGCTGTGCAGACCGACTTGGCACTCACCTTCTCCCTGCAGTACAACCACTTCCTCAAGGGAGAAGGCTAGAAGCTCCAGATCATGGTGGAGCAGAGGAAGCGCTATAAGAACAGGACCGTCCTGGGCTACAAGACACTGGCCACGGGCGCCATCCACACGGCTGACGTCATGCAGCAAAACCCCAATGTGACCAGATGATGAGCCTCTTCAGCAGAGTCAAGGAGTCCTCCACCAAGGTGGCCAAGATCTGGATCTCCTCACTGTGAAGTCAGCCCATCAACAAGGAGGACATGGCCATGCAGAACGAGCCCCAAGGGCAAGTCCACAGGCAACTACACTTGAGGGCAGGATAAGAGCTCCTTTTCTGAGCTGTAAGCCAGCTACAGTGGAAAGCACAGACAGGAACTGCACAAGGATGACTTAGAGAAGAGGAAGCCGAAGAAGCTGCAGTGATCAATAGAAGGAATCTTGAAACAGAAAGTCCTGGTGCTGTTTCACAGGTCCAAAGTGTCAGAGAGTGACCTTCGGGCTGACATGATGGGGAACCGCAGGAAAAGTGACCTCTACATGGAGGAGGATGAGATCATCTTTAGCATCCCCAGGCCCAAGCTCATGCTGTACTGCAAAGGCCTGTCAGGCTCCAGCTAGCAGATGGAGATGTGAGGAAGCCACATTGCCAGGACCAAAACGGAGCCTCTTACTCTTGCCCACATCACGGAGAATGTGTGAGCCCTGGGACGAAAACAGGTAAGTGACAGTGACAATGAATTTGTGGGCTACAGCACACCCACCAGCAAGGTGGACAAGATCCATACCTCCTCCCTGTCCATGCCGTCCATCAACCATGAGTACAGCGCCAGACAAGCCAATCTCAAGGCTGAGTGCTCAGAGAACCACTCTCAGGGCAAGTCTGAGAACTTCCTCTCGAAGCTAGAGGCCTGGTCAGCCACAGGCAGGACCAGGAGGAGGATGACTTCGACGAGGGGAATCTGATAGTCAGAAAGAGGTCCATGACTCGGCAAAAGAACTACCACCAGAAAGTCTTGTTATGGCTGCACACAGTCAAAGTGTCTGAGGAGATCCTGGACATTGGGCAGGAAGGACTATGTGGAGCATTCCAGGAAGTGGAGGAGGACCTGGACCTCCCGTATGACATGCTGGAGAATGCCAGTGACAGTGTGCAGATATCGAGGACTATGACAGCTTCCTCAGCACCCCAACACCTCAGCTCAGGCAATACTTCAAAAGCCTGTCTAGCAGCCCAGACATGAGGGACAATCACAGTGTCCTCAGCAGCCCCAATCTCAAGCTCAGGATATACATCCAAGGCCTGTCAGACTCCAGCTTGCAGATGGAGATGTGGGGCCTCCACAGTGCCAGCATCTGAAAGGAGCTATTGAGTCTGGCCCACCTGCCTAAGATCGCTTGGGCCCAAGGAAGCAAGCAACCAAGCCACAGTGACTCCAAATTTCTGGCTTACAGCATACCCACCCCTCAGATGAACAAGATCCTGAATGGCCACCCTGTCCAGTCAGCCCATGGATCACGATGTCGGTGGCACACAGGCCAACACCGAGGCCCAGACCTTGCATAACGACTCTGCTGAAATGTCTGAGAGCTTCTTCTTTCAGCAGGCAGCTAGCTAAAATGCCACCCACAGTTCATCCCAGGAGAATAACTATAACGAAGGGAATCTGATAGTTAGAAGGAGATGCATGACCAGGCACCGGAATTACCACCCGAGAGCTGTAGAATGCATGCTCATGGCCCAAGTGTCGGAGGAGTTCTCATCCTCACAACAAGCCCTGGACTTTCGGTATCGCACTGTGGAGAGCTCCAGCAAGAGTAGTCTAGACGTGGAGGACGATGTAAGTGTCCCCAGCACCCCAAAGCCCAAGCTCAGGCGATACTTTGACAGCATGTCAAGTGATAGTGGCTCTGACTCAATGGCCCAAGGAATTCTGTCCCCTGGAGAGCAGCTGGAGGACAGCCTGGAAGCACAGTCCTCCATCTGGGGTTGGTTCACCAAGATGCTCCCATCCATAGTGCACTTCACCAAGTTTGTAGTCATCCCCTCCAGCAGGTCTAAGGGGAAACAGGCTGACACCAGGGCTGCAACACAGCCCTGAATGAGTGGTTCAACATCCTGGACAATGATGGTGCAGACCTACAGAACCAGCGGCAGATCCCCAGGAAGCCCATGAGTGACCAGCCAAACAACATCCTCATTTCCCAGGATAAGCTGCCCGAGAACATCATCCTGGTCAACACCTCAGACTGGCAGGGCCAGTTACTTTCAGATATCCTGCAGGGGCACACACTGCCCGTGGTGTGTGCTTGTTCCAGAGTTGATGTCCAGGAGGCATTTAGCATCATCATCTCCCGGATGCAGAGATATTGCAACTGCAATTCCCAAGCTCTGATAGCAGTGTTCTCACCAATCACCCCAATGGCTGGACTCCATGCATTTTCTGGTCATCCTGCTGGGTTCCCACCCCCTGGCCAGATACCTGGGTTCCATGGAATGTCGCTACAACAACTTCTTCCAGGACCTATACTGGTGGGATATGTTCAACAACCTGGAGTCCCAGAACACCTTGCAGGACACACAGGACGTTTTGTCGAGAATCACAGAGTAAGTGCCAACTGTGTCTACCTGCTGCCCATCGCAGAGGCCATGCTAAATGAGCAGCAGAAGCGCCCCAATGAGAAGTCCTCACAGAAGCTCATTCCCTTAGTGGGGGCAGTGAAGGTTGGAAGAGTGGATTGATCTTCAGCCATGTCAAGGGATTCAGATGATGTGGACCCCTCATGCTCCAGTGTTCTTCCTGCCAGGAAGGCCTCACCCAACACACTCTCCCCTTCGTCAATGAGTGGGGGCTTGTCCTCCCCCAGCCAGAGTGTCCATGCCGAGATGATGGAGCCGCAGGTGGATTACTGAATGGCAGCCCAACCAATATACACAAAGAGAATTGTGGAGAAGAAAGACCTGCCTACCGCCAAAAGCACACTAAAGTACTACTTCCAGTCTATCCAGGCCAGCAGGCTGCCCAGCAGTGGTGAGGACAAAGCAACACCCACCATGTCCATGACAGTGGTCACCAATGAGATGAAAAAGAAGGAGCCCAAGAAAACCAAGAACAAGGATGTGAAGTCCACAAGCCAGTGCATTGAGGGCATCGGTCACCTGGTTTGCAAGGCAAGGAACCAGCAGGAAATGCTGCCAGTCGTCATTGATGGCACAGAGTCGAACGACGTGAGGTTCTTCCAGTTGGCAGCCCAGTGGTCCTCTCACATCAAGCTCTTCCCCATCTGCATCTTTGGACATTCCAATTCCACATTCTAGCCCTGCCTCTCTCCCTGCCCTTAGCTCTGCCTTGGCTAAGCCCAGAAGGACCCAGCTGCTTTTCTGTGAACAGATCGGTTTACTACAGACACAGGCCCTGGAGCCACCCAAAGAGAAACTGTTTTGAGTATGAATGCACTCAGAGCCTGGAACCTAAGGGGGTTGTTTCTCACTGGGAGCTCCTAACTGCTCTGTTCAATAACCAGAACGCTCTGTTTAGTGGAAGGCCAGGAGGGTAGTGTTGAGCTAGAGAATCATGGAAGGTGAGTTTTGGCCTCAGGATCCCCAGCATTCCCAGTGAAAAGGGTTTTGGCCTTGAGAACCTGCCCTTCGTGTAAGCCAGGATTCTGCTTCCCTGGGAGCCAGCTCCAGCCTGTGCCCAGACACAGAGCTGGGTGGCAAGAGTTCAAGGGCTGGCCTCTGACTGTGAGCATTCTGAGCAGAACAGGCAGGCCGGTCAGCCCAGCCATTGGATCCAGCTGCCAATCAGCCAGCTGGTCCAGCACCACATTCTTGAGATTTCCAATGAACTTCAGCCTCACAGGGAGAAAAAAACACACAAACAAACAAACAAACAAAAAATCTGACCTGTATGATGCACATGGCCCTGACATACTGGCTAGACAAAGTGGTTGAATACCTGAGAAGGGAATCCACCTTCATTCCTGTCTATACTTACAGAACGTTTGCTACCACCCAACAGCTGTGGGACCAATTATTTACCAGGTGAGCTCCTCCCCTTTGAGAGCACATGATCACCAGGTCAACTGTTGGCTGTTTGCCTTCAGGTCACTGCAACTCTCTGAGTGTTTCTTCCTCTGAACCCTCGGTGAATCCAGGAGCTTGCTCATAGGGTTATTGTAGGAACTCACTGGGTTCCTCCCTGGTAAGTGTTCTCTGGGAGCCTAGACAGTGGAGAGGTCTGCTGGAGGGGCTGTGATTGAGCCAATTGGTTATTTTCTCTTCCTGTTAAGGAAGCCACTGCCAAATTTGTGATTCTCTTTGGGGTCTTGGGCTAAGCTGTTTAAGCATTTCATAAAGAGATTGGAGATACGATTAGGGGTCCACTTCCCAGGTGAATCTGCATCAGGTATGCCTGGGGTGAGCAGTGGACCCCAGGGTCACCCAGCTATCTCAGATTGGGCTGGTTTGGGCTTATTCATTGAGCAGATATATTCGTCACCCTGCCAGGTACAGACATGTCTCTAGGCACTGACCATAATCCAGTGCTCAGAGCAGACACCAAGCCTGCACTAAAGAGCTTCTGTCTAGTCGGGAGTGATTCAGTCACACTAGGCAACACAGGCTCAGAGTGTCCACAGGACAGCCAATGTGTCGTCCTCCTGGTCACCTTTACCTATGGCTGCACCTGCCTATATTGTGAAGAGGACGATAGAACTCTGTTTCAGCAGAAAACGTGAGTCAGTTTTGGATCAGAGTCATGAGGGGAGTATAGGGACTGTGAACTCAAGGTGCTGGCAAAACCCTGTATCCCACACATGGTGGGATTTCTGCAAGAAGGCAGAGGTCTGAGGCTTCTCCTACAAAAAGGAAGGAGTCAAGAGAGCTTTACATGTGGATTTAGGTGGTGTGGGAGAGCAGTGGGAGCTCAGTGAGAGAGTCAGACCCTCAGCAAATTCATATCCTTCCCCTCCTAATCCAATCTTGCCTGCACCCCTATCCCGGGGACGTTGATCACTAATCTGGTAGAACCTCCTCAGTGGCAGCTTGGCAGGTGCACCCCACCCTGTGGGAGCTGAGTTTCAATGGGAGGCAAAGAACCACACAGGACAGCTCCTGAATTATGCAGCATGTAGGTGCAGGAGCCAAAGTTTGAGGTGATAGAAAGGCCCTGGGGTTCGTTTTTTGGGTCATTGGTCAATATTCCTGAAGCACCTACTCTGTGCCAATGAATAACATGAACGCGGTGGACACCAGCCCTCTCAGTCATAAAAGGAGTGTCGTGAGAGGGGCAGGGACACTGAGAGAGCATGTCAGGTTCCCCTGGAGAAGGGAACAGGTGGTTTCCTCATTGTTCCAGAGCTGTCAGTTAGGAGGGGATTGTGCCAGCCCCTCCTGGGTGACCAGGCATTTCTCTGCAAGGACTGCCAGACTAAAGGTGGACAAGGAGTAGGTCTGGCTTGTGGATGGGCAGGAGCAGCAGGCACAGGACCCCAGGCTCTCTGAGTGGTGCTCAGGGAGGGCCCTGTGTAAGGAAAGGCCA
This sequence comes from Myotis daubentonii, assembly GCF_963259705.1. Taxonomy (NCBI): domain Eukaryota; kingdom Metazoa; phylum Chordata; class Mammalia; order Chiroptera; family Vespertilionidae; genus Myotis; species Myotis daubentonii. The sequence goes on from NC_081855.1 coordinate 6,831,310, forward strand.
GGCCTCAGACCCTGCTGCCCACCTATCTCTATCCCAAGGATCATCTCCTGCATCCTGGGCATCTGGGTGGACCAGCACCTCCAGGATTTCCCAGCCTGATGATGCTGTTGGCTGCCCTAGAGCTCAACTTTCCAGTCGCTGACCTGCCAAACCAGGCCCAGAGTCTCCATTCACAGCTGCACCACTGAGGAGGAAACAGAGGAGGAGGAGGAGGCCTCCGTGGGTGGTGTGGGTGAGTGAGCTTTTAGAAGGCAAAAAAAATAAAAATAAAAAAAGCCAGTGAAGGTGGTAACATTACCTCTTCTTGGATCTACAGAACCAGCTCCAGAGCAACATCAGGAAAATGCTCAAGAGGCAACGCCACCCTAGTGGCCTCTCCAGAGCCAGAGCCGGATCCAGGCCCAGCTTTCACTGAACTTCAAGAGGCAGAAGAACCACCTGCAGCATTTGAGCAACTCACCTCAGCTTCTGTGCGGCCTGTAGTGTCAGATCCCAGGCCACAGCGCGTGTCAGCAGCCATGGCAGAGAGGGCACCCTCCTACCCCCATTTAGACGCAGTGTTAAATGTTTTTGGTTCTTGTTACGTATGCTTATAATTTTACTATATTTTTATGATATTTAATAACATACAGTGTACCGTAGAGAAAGTATACTGAAATACTCCTAAACAGAAACTTAATTTAGATTCTATAACATTTAACCCTTTAAATCATCAGATCTTTGAACAAGTTTATTTTTCTGGACCTTGACCCACCCAGGGAGAACTGCCCTCACCTTCTCCACCTGCCCTTCCTGGAGCCAGGACTCTGCTTCCCAGGGAGCTGGCTCAGCCCTGTGCCCAGACTCAGAGCTGGGTGGCCAATGCCAAGGGCTGGCCTCCCATTGGGGGCATCCTCAGCCTAACATGGAGGCCAGTCAGCTCAGCCCTGGGCCTCCATGTTGACCACACCACCACTCACTCAGGGTTCCAAATAAACTTGACCCTCACAAGGAGAAAAAAAAGACATGTAAGGTGCAGACCTCCCAGGAACAGTGACTGGACAAACTGATCAAATATTTGGTGCCCAGCTTCCTGGGCAGCGTCCACACCTTTGACCCCACCCACATTTCTGTGTTAATAGAGAACATTTGCTACTAACCAACGTGTGGGACCAACCATGTACCAGGTGAGCCCTGCCCCTCCACAGCACAGTGGTCACTCAGCCACCTGCTTGCTTTGTCTTCAGTTCATTACATCTCTCTGCGGGATTGTTTCTCTGAACATGGGGAGAGCCGAGGACCAGCCTCATAGGGTTATTGTAGGGACTGGGAGTTGGGGGAGGAATCTCCCTGGGAAATGGCTCTCTGGGTGCCAGGATACTGGAGAGGTGTGTGGAGGGTCTGTGGTTGTTCTAATTGACCATTTTCTCTCCTTAACAAACCTTCTGCCTTATTTGAATTTTTCTTGGGGCCTTAGGCTAAGTTATTTTCTATTTTGAGAAAAAGATTGGAGATTCCATTAGGCATCCTTATCCTGGTTGAAGCCAGTTTAGAAATCCCAGGGGTTCCCCAGAGTCACCCAGCTATCTGAGATAGGGCTGGTTTGGGCTCATTCAGTCAACAAATGCCCTGACTCCAGGCCTTCCCTCCAGAGCTTCCTTTTAGTCAGGAGTGTTTTAGTCACAATAGGTTGCACAGGCAGGTAGCATCCACAGGTCAGGCCATATGACTTCCTCGTTGCAATATCGCTGCACCTTGGCATATTTGGAAGCAAAAAGTGGATCTCAGGACCAGCAAAAAAAGTGAATGTGCTTTGTATCAGAGCCTTAATGGAAGTATGGAGGCTGTGACTTGGAGAAGCTGGAAAAACTTGAATCCCACGCCTTGCCTTGTGAGATTTCTGCAAGAGGGCAGAGGTCTGAGGGCTTCTCCTAGAAAACACGGAGGGGTTCAAAGACCGCTGTGCATGGTGGTGTCTGTGAGTGGGGAGGGAATGGGGTCGATTCCACAGAGAAGAGCTCCCAGAGGCTGGGATAGGCAGGAGCAAAGAGTCCCTCAGGTCAGTGCCCCAAGGCCTGCAGTGTGGAGGACTTCCTGGGGTGGGCTCTTGAACAGAGACTTCAGTGATGCAGATGAGAGATCCATTCTTTGGAAGGAACACAAATCAGTCAGTCATGGCAGTAATATGTTCTTTTCTTGGATCTAGAGAAGCAGCTCCAGAGTAAGATCAAGGAACACCTAAAGAGGAAACACCAACTCTGGTGCCTTCTCCTGAGCCAGAGCAGGCTCCAGGCACAGGTGTCACTAAACTTCCAGATGTGCTACCACCTGCTGCATTGGAGCAACTCACCGCAGCTCCTGTGAGGCCTGTGGTCCTAGAGCCTGGGCCACAGCCTGTGTCAGCTGCCAAGGCAGAGGGGTCTCCCGCCCCCTGCCTCCTCCCCCTTATATGTGGTTATAAAATATTTGTGTTTATTTTATATATCCTTACAATTTTACTGTGTTTTCTTATACTATTCAGTAGCATAGAGTATATTTTACAGAAAATTTAATGAAATACTCTTAAACATAAATTTAACTCAATAATCCTTCAGAGCATTGAGCAAGTCCGTTTCTTCTGGGCCTCAGTCATGTTACTATGAGTCATACATTGGGAATAATTGGTCTCTTAGGAGCCATCTGATCTAAGGATGTGATGTTCTTGAGATCCAGGACAATGGAACTTCGGGGGAAATTGACCAACGAGCATTTGGACAGGGACTCTTTATGTCAGGGCTGTCCCTGGGAACCCACATTTGACTTGACTTCATCTCCCACCAGCACATGGACAAAGCATGGCCTCAAGCGCCCCCTGGCTTCCACTTTCCAGAATGTTGTAGGGTTTAACCAGCAGCAAGCAGTTCCTGAACACTGATGGCCACCTGCACCTGAGACAGAAACTCCACCTGCTCCACGCGCACTGAACAACATCCTGAGCATCTCCTCTGTAGGCCCATAGCACTGAAGAGCTGACAGGGCATGTCCCAGGGCCCAGAGTCCACACTCATCTCCTCTACAGGCACCACTTCTAATCTCCTCTGGGGTCAGAGCCTCTCTCCACTCTCAGCCCCTGAGCTCTGGTTCAGCTGAGCTTTTTCCCAAGGATCTTCTATCTCAACAGAGCCCAGTGGCCATTCCTTCTCATGCCCTAATGCTGAACAAGATTGTGGATGTAGCCTGGCTTCTCCCTTTACATCAGTCCTCTTTAGCCCTCCAAGCCACCATGGAGAGAAGCGACAAACACCCTTCTAGGTACCATGCCCTGGAAAAAGCTACAATATCTCAGGATAAACGGGAATAAACTTTGGACCAGACACACAACCCATGCCCTCAAGGACAACACCTGTCTGAGTTGACACGGGTATTAAAAAATTCTAAAAGAATGTGATGAGTCCTACAGTTAGCTTGGTACCATAAGCATTGAGAACAGCAGCCCATCTGGGGTTCATACACAAGGCTCTTCAGGATGTAATTCTCAAAGCAAACCAGAAAATGAATAAGGATTTGTCTACCCACTTTATCCTGAGTTTTCATGCACCATGGCAATTGAGGGAAACATTTTCAAATTAAGCAAAGACTAGAAAAGTAAAGGGAGGGTAGGTCCACTTTAGAGGCCATGGGCCTTTTTACATTTATGATTGCTGTTAACAGTACATGTCATGAACCAGAATTTGAACAAATATATTTAACAAAAAAAAATGGTTTTAGAGTAACTCCTATGTGCTTGCTGGAACTGCTAAGTACTAGAGATCAGTGATGCTAAAGTGTTTTCAACAACATTCTAATGGAATATAGAAACATGAGAACAATGATCTGATGTGGTTCCCATAGTACAAGTGGACTTAAGTAGACAGCAAGGGGACATTTCTTTGTGGGGAAGTTATTGTGTGTCCACTTCCAAAGAGAATCACTAATGAGCAGCTGACATTTCTAGTCTGTGGAGATACATGATATTAACTAAGCAAGCGAGCCGTTGAAAAAAAATTCAGACAGAGGGAAGAATTAGAAATATTGAATTGAGTCAGGAAACAATAAGGGATGTGGGGGTTGCAAGTACTGGGATCATCAGGAGGTTGGTTCCCAGGACAGGAACATGGATGACAGAGCAGAGAGGAAATCAGACACCAGCTCTGGGAGCCCTGGCATCATGGTCCCTAGCAGTGACCCGCAGTCCTGGTGCAGGAGGAGAGAAGGGAAGCAGATCTTCCTGCGTTTGAGAGCAGGGGATGAGAAGGGGAAGGGAATGGACAATAGTGAGGAGAGAGTGAGATTTAGGTGGGGAAAAGCTCAGACATGTCATAAATGATGACAAGCTGCAGAGTATGGTCAAGACAGGATGTCCCTAAAGTGGTGGGAGGTGATGGTCTCTGCAGTGAGGTGCTAATGAAATGGTGAGAGTAGGAGGTGGATAAACATTCTCATGGACGAATCCTGAGTTCCTGCAGAAGGAACAGAAGGAGATTTTGGAGACAGTTGCCTAATCTGTCCCTAAATATGTGACCTGATTGAAGGGTTAGTAGGAGACTGTGAGCAGGAAGTAGGGAGTGACCCACCCAGATGATGGGATTTCCAGGAGGAGGTCTTCTGGAGCAAGAGAAGCATGTCTGGTGGTGGCCCTGTGTATACAGGTGAGTGATGACTGGCCTCCTGGCACCATGGAGACACCCACATCTGTGGGAAGATCCAGTGCTTTCTCAGATAGCCCTTGTGTCCTTCTTGTTTCTGAAATCCTCAGCTGTTAGCACCCTTTTGGATCTTGAAAGGCCCAAGGGTAATGACATGACTTCAGATGAAAGATAAAGGGACCAGTCATTCAAGATGCTCAGCATGAACTCTCCACTCCTCCCTCCGTGCCCTCTCCTCCCTGCTCCTCTTCAGTCCTGTCTGCTCACTGGGAACCCAGAGGTTGTCTGGAATTCAGGACTAGCTTTACTCCTTGAACCTGGAGCACCCATCACCAAGTGGTTTCCCCAGACCCCAACCCCTGGCTTTTAACAAACCATTGTGAGGTTCAGCTCAGCCAACAAGGTGACTCTCTTCCCTCCACAGGACACCCACACAGGCTAAAACACACACAGATGCACAGTGAGAGGACACACCCCAGGAGCCCAGGACACAGGACAAGAGATCCAGTCCTCTGGGCATACCAGTGCCTCATTCCCAGTGACAAGTGCACACGTGTCTCCAGTGCCCTCCACGGAACCCCTGTTTCATGACGCCCATTCCCCTATGTTCTCAGGGTCGTGCTGGGGCTGAAGCTGGTAGGCCTGAGGCACTGTGTTGATGCTTGCTTTCCTGCTCACTCACTGCAGTTTCTTGATGCTGAGATGCGGATCCAGACTTGAGAAGGAAAAGCATGGCTGGGGCCAGCAGAATCCTCTGTGTTGCTCACCCCTGGGACGTGGCATGTTGTCTGCACTAGGGAGCAGGGGCAGCTGTGGAGAAAAGGCCCTGCTGAGAGAGGTGGTGACTTACGTTGGAGGCCAGAGGGAGCGTGCCCTCATGGCACCTTCCTGGGTCCATCCCCCCTGCAAATTCCACAATTATATTCACCAAGAAGTGGCAATTTTGACAGCATATGTAGGCTAAGAAAAGCAGAAAATGGGCCATATCTGGGGAGAGGAGTCACTTTATAGATTCTCAGGGGTCTTGGAGGCTTCGGATTGGGCAGGGCCCACTGCCTTCTCCCAAAAGGGTGCTTCTCTGTCTCTCTGATTGTGGTAGTTCATGGCTGTCCCCCCCACGAAGGACAGAAACTCAGAACACTGAACATGTATTCATTCTTTCCCCTTTCCTTGAAGATATGGGACAAGTCATTTTCTCAGAACAGCTTCAAATCTAAGGCTAAGGTGACAGAGTGCACAGGCCCAGTCCCACTGGGTCATGAAATGGGCAAAAAGGGAAGATGACAGTAAACAGACTTTCAGGTTCTGATAGCGAGGGAGTGGGGTACACAAGTCTTTGGAAGGTACACAAGTCAGTCATGGTGGTAATATGTTCTCTCCTTGGATCTACAGAAGCAGCTCCAGAGTAAGATCAAGGAACACCTAAAGAGGAAACACCAACTCTGGTGCCTTCTCCAGAGCCAGAGCAGGCTCCAGCCACAGGTGTCACTGAACTTCCAGATGTGCTACCACCTGCTGCACTGTAAACAGTAAACAGTAAACAGTGGCCAAGTCAGAGCAGCCTCCTTTCTGTGTAGGCGCTGAGCTGAGTGTGGGTGGGCAGGACAATGGTGACTGTCACAGACTTCAGATGACGGGGCAGTTGCTGAGACTGGAGGTAAATCCCCTTGAATAGCACAGCCTTTTCTTTCCATAAATAATAAGATGCCTGCTGTGCCCCTGCAAGGCCTTGGGGGTTGCACCGCTGAAAAAATGGCCCTCAGGACTCCTATCTCAGGAGACACAGTTGTAGGGGGCCACACCGCCCACATCACACTCCTCTAACCAGAGATGTGCAAGCAGCCAGCCTGGTTCTCCTGAGATGTCCTGCCAGTCAACCCCCTCCAACGTCCCAGGTTCCAGAGACTGTTCTGCAGGCTTATGTGTAGACCACTTGCTACCCAAAAATCCATATCACCAAGATGGGGCTACACGATAGACAGATGTCTCTAATACATCACATGTAAGGTCAGAGACACTTTGCACAGACCTTTATACATGGAGGGAGGGAGAAAGGTAGGGATGGAGGTGCACACACAAGGTGTAAAACGTGATTTTACATGTCTGTGCCACAAATGACAGCTGCCAGGTGAGGATCATCTTATTTTTTAACTTGGAGGGTATTGACATTAGCTTCCAAATTAAATTGAAGAACATAAGCAAGTGAATATTCCTAAAGAAATCCTCCAAGTTCATGAAGCACCTTCTGAAGCAAGTGAACTTGTCAAATTTGGAAGTGGGTCAAGGTTATTGTCATGAGCTGCAATGACTGCCCTCTAGTGGCCAAGTGAGACATGGCTCATGCGTTGTGGGGCTCCTGGTTCTGTCAGAATTGGAAGCAGACACCAAACTGAGCCTTTGCATGGGCTTGCCTCCAGAGTACAATAAAAAAGTAATGTTGTGCCCAGATTTCATGATTCCCAAGAACCCACAGGGAGCCAGCGAGTCCGATGCAAAAGCAAAGAGTCATTCATTTCAAACCTAGGTTTGGCTCCCCTGCCACACTCACCGATGCAAAGGTAAGCTCCAGTGGCCGAGAGAGAGAGAACTCTGTGTGGAGAGAGGTTTTATAGGGGGTTGGGGTAAGGGGAGGAGAAAGGACTGTGGGCCCTGCCGATTGGCCAGGCACGAGTCGGTGTCTCATTTCACAGGATGTGGTCATAGTGATGGCGTGCACTTCCCTTGACTATCTTCCGGGAAGAAGCTTGCTGAGCACATGGCCAAGGTAAGATGGAGGGCATAGCCCTTACCCTGGGGCAAGGTGGAGGGCGTAGCCCTTACCCTGGGGCAAGGTGGAGGGCATAGTCCTCGCCCATTCAGTAAGAGTCAATCTTTTGGGGTACCTTCTAGTAGAACTCATTGTCCTGTAATTTCATACTAGGAAAACACAGGTTTTGTCCCAAGTCTGGTATTTCAAGGAGTCTGTATTGAGCTCCTGATTCAGGCCCTGGGTTCCAGGACAGAAAAGCCAGGCAAGGTCCCAGCCACTGGATTTGAGGGCATGGTCAGGGTAGTGGGGGGATAATGGGTGCACATCACCCTGCCATATGTTCGTTGAAAAAAAATAGTACATAAAACCAAAGCATATTGATGGAAACCTTCTGATTAAACAAGAAATATTTCAGATGATTAGATCATTCCCCCTCAAGCTATTTGTATACTTTCATCTAAATGTAAACACAGTTATTCCTAATATGGGGTCACCCTACCTTCCCACTCACCATTCATATAACATGAATATTATCCCTGTTCTTTAATAATTTTGAACCTATGATTGCACATTTGCATAGCACTTCTTATGATACATTGTACATACCTGACCTGCTGCCTACCTCTTGGCCAACCACATCTGTTTGTCTCTTCAAAGTGCAGTTCAACAGCTATGAGCTCCAGGTAGCTTCCAAATGTACAATCATTCATTATCCCTCCAGAGCACATGCACCACATTCATTACCCTTAAAGTGCCAGCACTTCATGCTATCTCTTATCTCCTTGAGATCAGAAGCTTGTCCCAGGCCAAGATTGTGCTCAATCAGACCTCCATCCAGCTCTTACCACAGTGCTTGGCATATGATAAACAGTCCATAAAGACATGAACAGCCCTATAATTCTAAATGAGTTCCTCATGGTGTCAGAGAACTAATTGTCCATCAAAATCCATTCACCCAACTTGGGGAGCACAGCTGAATGGCACAACCCAGACCCCCTTGCTGCACTCTGAGCTGCTGTTGTCAGTGGGAGAGGACCAGAACTGAGGTGTGCTGTGGCAGACCTGGAAGATACAATCCACTGGTCTAGATGTAATGACTTTGGGTGGGAAGAGAAACAAAGCAGACACAGAGAAGGTGACAACTGGAAGGAAAGAGAGGTTGGAGGCACTACGTAGATGTGGCAGTCCTCCTCCTACTTTATAGCTCCTACCCACCAATGAGCCTGAGCAGCCCTAAGAAACACTTGTTGCAATAACCCATTGTGCAGGCGGGAGAGAGACAAGCCCTGACAGGTACTATGACTTATGCAGGATTAAGAAGAGGTAAGAATGAGGGGTTGAGTCTGAACCCAGGTATGTCTCCTCAACTCTGGGACCTTGGCTTAGGTTAAGCCTTCTAGGGCGCTGGGGAGCGGGGAGTGTTGGGGGCAACTGTGTACAGATATGGTGTTTCCCAGAGAATAGAGACCTGCAGACAGCAGCCCACAGGACTATTTGCAGAGCTGTTAGTAGATGAGGGGACTCACGGAAGATAATCCCTGGAATTGAGGTCACTTCCCAATAGAACTGGGGACCCTTGTAAACAGGCACCCACATTCTAGCAACAACCCAACCGCAAGCTCACTTGCGAAAGTCGTTTTCCAGTGTAAGATCTTCTCTTGCTGTGTTCCCAGTGATTGCTGCTCTTGCTTCCAGAGACCCCGCAGTGAGAGCTTTTCCAGATGGTGGAGACCTTGATTCAACCCTCGTCCCTGTTCTCTCTGGCCATTTTCCAGAATATGGCCTAAGGTAACACAGGCGGCCTTGGCCAGACCAATCCTGGCTAGGCCACTTCTGTGCACATCCCTTTGCAGCCCACATTGTTACAGAAAAACCGGAGAAGAACCAAACGACGCTCTGAGAGTTTGGAGTTACACTTTATTCACTGTGGTGGACTTAGGGAAATGAATCCAAATTCTAAGCCCCGCTACAAGCAGAACTTCCCTTTTTATGGAAGAGCCAGCCCTTTGTCTGCTTGCTGGCAGAGGCCTTGAAAACTACACAGTTCTATCCAATTAAAAATACACCTGGCATAGCATTGGGTGTATCTAGTCTCTGGCCTACAAGGTCAGACAGCTAAGTTTATCTCCCCCATTATTCAAGCAGGCTAAAGCGGGCTAGAAAGAAAACTTATTTTTTGAATAAGAGGTCGTCTAAAGAATAGCAGAGAATTCCAAACAGTAGTTTTACAGAATAGGGGTTTGCCTTCACAACATAGCCCCCGGGGCAGGATGGGGCTGCTGGGTGGTGGATAACCTAGCAGTTCTGTCATGGTCACACCCCAGGACTGGCATGCAGATGGAGATGGGCTTCCAGAGGAATCTCTTATCCGTGCCAATGGGAATCTTAGGGCCTCAGGCTGTCATGCCTTTTCCTCCCCTTTGAGGGTCTAAGCGGATCATGGGGTGTATGTGTGTGTGTATGTGTGTGTGTCTGGAGTGGAGGGTCACAGGGACCGAGAACCAGCAAAAGAGGGGTCTGAGGCTTTACTGGTGACTGGGACCTGCATTTACAGAGCTCCGCACAGGACAGTGAAATGGAGCTGACAGATGGGGTCCTCTACTCCCTGTTCCTACAGGGGAAACAGGTATACCATACATCCTCAAATGTGCAGCATGGCCTCAGGGTGACTGTGGGTGCTGAGGTGACCCAGACTCCAGGACCCCATGCAGTCAAAGGGAGGTCTGGGTTCCAGAAGCTGCCCTGTTACTCCCCTAAGATCCCTCCCAGATTCCAATTTCCAAAAAATCTGGGCCCCCATCTCTTCCTCCCAACCCACTATAACTGTCCATTCCCTGTCAGATGGGATGCAAAGTCACTGTCCACAAAGTGGTAGGAATATCAGAGGAGAGACTTAGTTCCATTTCACTTTATGCTCAGTCAAGAGTATTTTTGCATTTTCCTAATTACTTTCCCTTTTTAATGCCCATCCCCGAGTGTCCATGTTGGCCTGGACAATCCTTACAAACCTTCTCCCACTCTTACACATCATTGTGATTAGTTGGGATGCTTTTCCAAAAGGACATGGGGCTCAAGGTTCCAAGTCTGTTGCTTTGCCATTTGCTGCCCCGAGGACCACATCCCCTTGCCCCTCCAGGTCAGGATCTGGAGCCTCCCTGGGCTACACAACATACCAGGAGGTGGACCTGTTATCAGGGCTAGCGATCCATCTCTTCACGTCTGTGGGACCTGGACATCATCCCTTTCTGTTGCCATATCAGTCATGTTGCCCTGAACATCCCACTTGTCCTAGTAGCCTGAACCTCCCACCCCAGGAAAAGCCTCTGTGTTTTCATCTTCGAATGAGATGTTTTGACAGAAATCCCAGGACTGATAACGTTAATACAAGCATGTGCTGTCCATCCTTTGCTAAGAAAAGACCTATGATACTAATGTGTTTCACCAGTCCCCACCTCCAATTCTACTTTTGTTGTCAAGAATATTTTCTCCTGTCAATGTAGAAATTTTCAAACCTGTGAAGAAGTTTTGTGAATTTGAGCCAAATTGTCACTAATTGCTGGGAAACAAAATCTCAATAGAAGGAGATAATGCTCTGGAGAATGGCAGTTTTGCATCTTATTTTATACATTACAATTCAAACAGGAGACCTATATGGATTCCTCAAAACCTATTAGTGATAGAGTAGGGAGGCTAGAGACAGCAAAGTGGGGAAACCTCTGGAATTAGATAAACAGCAAGATGATAGACACATACTTCTTTCACTTATGTGTGTGTAGGACAGTTAACAGTCAACAATGGACTCAGTGACAATGAGGGGGTGTGTGGTCTCTGCAGAGAGCAGAGTGGGGCATGTGCTTTCAGGAGTCTGAATTAAAGAAAGTTATATGACATTCCAAAGATATGTTATACTATAGGCAAAAAGACAATAGACAGGCTCAGGTAAGGTAACAATTGACCTTTGTCAGGGAAGATGCTGGCCTAGGACATGACTACCCGCCATAAACTGATTTAGTTTAAAAGTTTTATTTCAGAACATCCTTTGTGGTTACTTTAGGTCTCTGAGTTTGCAGGGTAGCCAGGTTAGCGTGTGCCCCTGTGGTCACTCCTGCCCCACCTCTTGCCACCAATCACTGAATGCCTGGGGGTTCAGTTTGAGATGTAGCCCCCAACCAATCTGGCAGTTCATGAGCTGCCCCTGATGGAACGTGCCCTCTCTGTCCCAACACCGGGTGGAAATAAGACCTCTATGGGGCCTGCAGCTACAGCTTTTCCACCACCCGCAGACCTGGACCGCATCCCCCCTGCCTGCAACAAACAGGTGCCCATGAACCTCTTGCTCCCTGGGAGGTGGATTGCTCCAGCTCCACCTCCACCTTCATGCCCAGGCTGTGAAACCTCACCTTAACCAAGCTGGTGGTTCTAAAGGCCCTTGCAAAGGAGATCACCTCCTTAGTGATAGCTGTGAGAATTAAGGACTCAAAGTGCATCCTGAGGTCTGATCAGATTCTGCTGCTCCCCAGTGAGTTAGTGAAGACTGACCTAGAGCTGACATTCTCCTAGCAGGACCCCCTCTCCCACTAGGCAACAAACTGCAGATCATGCTGCAGCAGAAGCAACACCTTAAAAAACAGACCATCCAAGGGTACAAGATGCTCCCAGTGGGTAACATAGACATGGCTGAGGTGATGCAGGGAGCCTCCGAGGATGGCCAGGTTTTGAGCCTCTACACAACCATCAGGGAGGCATCTGCCTACATGGCGGAGGTCAGCATCTACTCCCTGTCCAGCCAGTCCATGGACCCTGAAAATAACACTCAGCAGGCTGCCACCAAAGCCAAATCCAGGGTTCAGTACACTGAGAGGGAAGATAAAAATCTTCTCTGAGCAGCAGGCCATCCATGATCCTGAGCGGGGGCAGGACCTAGAGGAGGAGGACTTCAATGTGGGAGAAGCCGAGAAGCAGCACAAAAGATTGGTAAGATCACCATTCATGACCAGGCAACAATGTTCCAACAAGGAAGTTGGGATATAGCTGTGCAGGGTGCAAGTGAGGGAGGAAGACCTGGACCTGTAGCAGGAGTCTTCAGAGCATGTCTCTGAGCTGGCGGAGGACCTGGGTATGCTGTATGACTCACTAGAAAACCTCAAAGACTGTGGCCCATGACAGTGTCCTAGGTACCCCGAAGCCCTGGCTCAGGCTATACCTGGAAGACCTGTTCCACTCCAGCTCTCACATTGAGCTGGAGAATTTCCACAGTGCCAAAGCCAGAAGGAGCCCCCAAGTCCAACCCATGTGCCTGAGAAGATGAGCCACAAGCAACCAAGGCAATGTGTCTCAGGCTCAGTGGCCCACACCACACCCACCCCAGGGAGAAACTGGCACAGCCCTAGCACTGACCAGAGGCAGAGATCTCAGCCCTGGATGTGTCCACAGAGATGCTGCCACCCTGTGTCACCAAGACCAAGTCTCTTATCCCCTCCACCACATCGCAGAGGAAGCCGGTGGGCTGCTGGGGCTGGAGCACATCCTGGAAGGAGCAGCAGGTGGGAGAACCAGCAACAAGTGGTCCAACAGACAGGACAGCAAGCACTGCTGAGACGTGCCCAGCCAGCTGTGCAGGGTCCAAGTGTGGGAGGAAGACCTGGACCTGGAGCAGGAGTCTTCAGAGCAAGTCCCTGATCTGGAGGAGGACCTGGATATGCTGTATGACTCGCTGGAAAACCTCAGTGACAGTGGCCCATGACAGTGTCCTCGGTACCCCAAAGCCCTGGCTCAGGCTATACCTGGAAGACCTGTTCCACTCCAGCTTTCAGATGGAGATGGAGAATAGCCACAGTAGCCAAGTAGCCCAGCACCTCTCACTCGGGGTTCCAAATAAACTTCACCCTCACAGACAAAAGAAAGGACCTGTAAGATACACACTGCCCAGGCACCCCGCCTGGACAATCTGATAAACACCTGGTGCCCGACTTCCTGGGCCGTGACCCAACCTTCATACCCACCCACCATTCTGTGTTAATACAGAACATTTGCTACTAGGAACATGTGTGGAACCAACCATGTACCAGGTCATCCCTGTCCCTCCACAACACAGTGGTCACTCAGTCACCTGCTTGCTGTGACTCTTCAGGTCACTGCATCTCTCTGATCGTTTGTTCTTCTGAACACAGGGTAGACTAAGGCCCAGCCTCATAGGGTTATTGTAAGGACTCCAAGGGGTTCTCCCTAGAAAGAGCACACTGGGTGCCTGGACAGTGGAGAGGTCTGCTGGAGGGGCTGTGGCTGTGCTAATTCTCCATTTTCTCTCCCTCTTGACAAAGCCTCTGCCTCATTTGTGATTCTCCTCTGTGCCTTGTACTAAGCTATTTTCTCCGTTGATAAAGAGATGAGAGATTCTATTAGGTATCTCTGTCCTGAGTGAAGCCAGATTAGAAACCCCAGGGGTGAGCAGTGGGGCTCCAGGGTCACCCAGCTATGTGAGATGGGGCTGGTTTGGGCTCATTCATTCAGCAAATATATTTGAAGCCCTGCCAGGTACAGACCCATGTCTCGGTACAGACGCGTGTCTAGGCACAGACCCGTGTCTAGGCACAGACCCGTGTCTAGGCACAGACCCGTGTCTAGGTACAGACCCGTGTCTCGGTACAGACCCGTGTCTAGGTACAGACCTGTGTCTAGGCACAGACCCGTGCCTATGCACAGACCCGTGTCTAGGCACAGACCCGTCTCTAGGCACAGACCTGTCTCTAGGCACAGACCATAATCCAGTGCACAGAGCAGACTCCAAGCCTGCACTGCAGAGCTTCCTTTTATTCAGCAGAGGTTCAGTCACACTGGGCTGCACAGGCAGGTATGTCCACAGGATGGTGGATGTGACATCCTCCTGGCCTCCTGGTGTATCTCTGCATCTTCCCATGTATTGAAGAGGAGGGTGGACCTCTGTACCACAAAAACTGTGAGTGGGTTTAGAATCAGACCCGTGAGGGGAGGATGGGGACTGTGATTTTCAGAAGCTCACAAAATCCTGGATCACACAAGTAGTGGGATTTCTGCAAGAGGACAGAGTTCCGAGGCCTTCTCCTAGAAAAAATGGAGGGAGTCAAAGAGAGCTGTGCATGTGGATTTGGGTGTTGTAGGTGAGTAGGAATGGGATAGAGCTGGGGCCACACAGAGAAGAGCTCCCAGAGGCTGGGGTTAAGCAGAATCATACAGTTGCTCAGGTCAGTGCCCAGGGCCTACAGTCTGGAGGACTTCCTGGGGTGCGGGCTTGAACTGAGACTTCAGTGATGGAGATGGGAGGTTCCTTCCTTGGGAGGTGCACAAAAGGCAGTCATGGTGGTAACATGTTCTCTTCCTGGATCTACAGAAGCAGCTCCAGAGCAAGATCAAGAAACACCTAAATAGGAGACACCAACTCTGGAGCCCTCTCCAGAGCCAGAGCAGGCTCCAGGCACAGCTTTCCCTGAACTTCTACATGTGGACCCACCTGCACTTAGTGAGCAACTCACCTAGGCCCCTGTGAGTCCTATTGTCCTAGGTCCTGGGAGGCAGCCTCTGTCTGCCATCACCAATAATAGCAATTTTTGCAATGTTTGTGTTTATCTTACATACATACTTTGAATTTTACTGATTTTCTTATACTATTGAATGAAATGAAATGTATTTTGAATAAAATTTAATAAGATACTATTAAAAATTAATTTAAATTATACAAAACTTAATTCTTTCTTCTGTTTCCATTTCAATATCATTAAGTACATTCACAATTTTTGGCAACCACCACATCACGTTACCATCCTCTCCAGAATATTTCCTCCAGACCAATCCAGGTGGTTCCAGTCATCGCTCATCCTCCCCACTCAGCTTCTGATAGTCCCTCATCTCTCAGTGTCCCCATGGATTTACCAACTGTGGGTTTTCATGGAAATGAAATCATAGCATATGAGGCCTTTGCTGTCTGACTATGTAATGAATTAGATGAGAAGACTGATTGTGATTTGGTGAGAATAAAAACAATTATTATTAAGAGGTAAAAGTCCCCAAAAAGGTGAACATAATGAGTAAAAAAAAAAACACCCATATTAAATATTTGCATTACTTTGGGGGAATGGACCACTTTGAGAATTATGACATGAGAGCTGGAAACCATGGGGAAATGCCTGGATCACTGAGACACATTTTTTTTCCTGTTTCTATTGTGCATAGAATGAAAATATGAAAGCCAGATATTTTCCTTTATTGTCATATATTAAGTAATAAAATATAGGTCTTTTAAAGTTTTAGAAAAAATAATGTTTTTAAAATATTTTTATTGACTTTAGAGACAGAGGGAGGGAGAGGGATAGAGCAATAAAAACATAGATGAGAGAAAACCATTGAATGGCTGCATGCCTCCTAAGGGGATCAAGCCAGCAACTGGGGTTGTGTGCCCTGACCTGGAATCATACTGGGGACCTCTTGGTTCATGGGTCAACACAATACCACAGAGCCATATGGGCTGGGCAGAAATAAATGATGTTTATTAGTTAAATAAGCATTTAAATGTGAACCAAAAGGAGATACACTCAGTCCTTCTACCCACAAATAATTGCCATGCACAAGAGGTTTCCATCCTTTCATCTCAGTGCTGCAGTGTGTGGGGTGTTGTTGGGAGAGCCTATCAGAACTCTGCTCTTGTGTAACCTGACATGTCCACAGGTGGGCACAGCACAGCCTCATTCCCTTCATTCCTTCTCAGTGACCTTCACAAGAATACATCATAGGAAAGATGCATTGTCACCAAGTCAGTGTGCAGCTGCCTGCCATATGGGACTTTACTTTGGAGGATGTAGGAAGCCACCCATTTCCTTCACTGGCAGAGAAGTGCAAACAAGGATCCCGGAATGCTGGTGAACCTTGAATACATGGCAAGGGCCAGCATTATGCACCAATTGTCTAGTCCAGACAATTGGGGTTCAAGTTATTTCCTGATCAAATAGTCTCAGAGTAAATCCTTCTAATACTTACTGTCCTTTAAGATAGTCTGTCCGTTACCACAACTACCTGCCTAAGAGCTAGATGTATATCCATAATTGAATGAAAAGCTGGCAAAGCCAGGGCACCAGTGGAAGTCATTCCCCTTAAATTGGGCTGGCCCACCTGGCCCCAATATTTCCAAATTATTTCTTGTCTCTTTCATTTGCGTGCAGCCCTTCTTCCAGATCCTGAACCCTGAACCACACAGGAAGTAGGGGAACATTCACAGAAGGACTATTTTGTCTAGTAGCTCCTTGTTAGCATTGGCTATATGGCCACTGGCTCCTACTGTTGTATATTAAATCAGTGAGTGAGATACAAGGCGCCTTAATGAGCCAAATAATTAGGAGTCATTTACTGCAAGCAGCCCAGAGGGAGGTGTTTCTTCCAAATCTCTGGGCAAAGTCACACAGGAAGTCCCGTATTTGTACCTTTTGAGCTTCTTTGTCTGCAGATTTTACAAAGAGCTCTGTGTGAGTTATTGTTACAGACAGTTTGTAATCTTGGATACATAAAGAACAAACATTTAGCATAAGAGTATGGGAATTATTATCAGTATTAGTTGTTATGTTAGATGGCTAGCTTGCATGGTCAGGTTTCTTTACCTTCTTCACCCCATAAGGGCTCATGATCACGCCCTATTCCGGATTGTCCAAGCCATCCTCCAAATACCCTCAGCCACTCGAAGTATAAAGGCTTCTCCACCTGTGGCTGTGAAGGAGAGACTGGCCAGAAAGAATAAATGGGAGTGTGCAGGCAGGAGTCAGTGCCTCTGACCAGGATCATGAGCCCATTTCCCACGCCGTGACCAGGTTTATGCAGAGGAACATGCAACACAGGACCTGCGGGTCTGCAGGACTCTCAGAGTTCCCAGAAGAACATTGGAGACTCTGCTTTGCTGGCCTCCATCCATTTCCCCAACTGTCTGCAACACTGGCACCAACCAATGTTTGTTTTCTAAGTGTCTTCAATTGAACAATGACATTCATAGGAGCAAAGTGAAGTATAATGTTACCATTGATATAACTTAGAGTAAACTATGTAATATCTTTAGATTAGTAAGAAAATGAAAACAGGCACACACATATTACTTGGAAAATATTTTTGCAATTTAATCTTTCCAGCTAATTTTAATCTCACTGCGTGAATAATGTCTTATTCCAAACCCTACATTTCACAGTAATCCTGAGCTGCTTAAAGATTGCTATATTATGATAGTTAATGGATTTAAAAATTATATTTAAACAGGGTATGTATTGTAACAAATGGCTATTGTCATTTGGGCAATGGGGAGGATGAAAATATTGGAAAAGTGAAGGGAAAGTATTATTATTTGCTGAAAAGTTGATCTATCTGTTAAACCTAAGATAAATAACTGAAATGCCACTAGAAATAAAAAGCAACTTCAGCCTGGCCAGCATGGCTCAGTGTTTGAGCATCAACCTATGAACCAGGAAGTCAAGGTTAGATTCCTGGTCAGGGCACATGCCCAGGTTGTGGGTTCAATCCCCCATAGAGGGTGTGCGCAGGAGGCAGCCCATCAACGATTCTCACTCATCATTGATGTTTCCATCTCTTTCTAAATTTTCTTCCTCTCTGAAGTCAATAAATTATATATTTTATAAAAGCAACCTCAGTACAGAGGCCACTTATATTGAATAGACTCAAAGGTAGTGGTGTTCCCAGAGGCCATGTAATGCAATGGTTAAGGTTGTGTTTTCAGACTCTGGGATTCATGTCTGAGCTCTGCCACTTGCACTGAAACCTCAGGCAAGTGAGCTGAGCTCTTTAAGACTTGCCTTTTTCATGTGAAAAATGAGTTGCAAGAATAAAATTAAGTAATAAAATATTTAACACAAAAGAGTTGACCTGTGGTGGCCCCTCAGTAAATATTGCCCATTGCTATCATCAATATACTAGAGGCCCGATGCACGGAATTCATACAGAACAGGCCTTCCTTCTCCCAGCTGCTAGCACCAGCTTCCCTCTGGTACCTGGGACCCAGGCTTCCCTTGCAGGCCCCACATCATTCTGAAGGTTGTCCAGAAGGACATCTGGAAGGACATCTGGTCTAACTAGCATATTATGCTTTTATTATTATAGATGTACATGTGTATAGACATTCATCAAGTGAAAATGCAATGTGAAACATCAAAAAATTATCTAAAGCGTCAAGGTGTTAACAGGAATTGTGCAGGGCCTTCCAATGCTACATTACTCCATCTTATTATAAAGGGATGGATTTACTAAATTCTAGATAGAAAGAATATTGCAGAGGCACATATTCTCCTGAATTAATATAAAATTTACTTATTTGAAGTCAAAATCATAACAGGATTTTTGGGAAACAAAACTATTCTATTTTTATCTAAAAGTAAATATGAAAATAAGCCAGGAAGTGGTTGGAAAGAATATAGGAAGGGGACTTGCTTTGTTGAGTAGAAAGGACGCTCAAGCATGTGGCCTGGTGCTGGAGTGAGCAGGTCCTGGGAGCTGAACAGCGACATCAGGAAAAGCAGTGAGCACACCTGGGACTGAGTGGGTCATTATGGGTCCTTTGGCATAAACAGCACTGGGGCAGCTGTTTATTTAGGGGAACATATTAGGTCAATATTTCAGGTCTCACCAAAAACATTTAAATGTATTTTAGATGAAAAGAATTTGCTGTGCCTTTTTTTCTTTTGAAATCAAATGCAGGTGGAATGAAAATTCTAAAAAGAAAAAATTAGAGAATATAAATAGACTATTTAATTCGTGATTTATATAGATAACACAGCTTTGCAAACAGAGGGATGTGTGTGCAAAGGCCCTGAGGTGGGAAAGAGCCCACTGGGGTGAAGGAATGAAATACAGGCCAGGGTGGCTGGAGGAAAGAGGAGAGTGTGAGGCAGGAAGTTGTGCAGGCCAACGGGGTCCAGAGCCTGTAGAGTCTTGTTCAGGTTGTAAAATTTATTCCAAGTGCAATTAGTAGTTTTAGAGGATTTTAAGTGAAAGATTTTAAGGGAAAGATATTTAGCAAATGTTTTTCCAGTTGCATTTCACAATAGTACTTTAATAGTCAGATATGGCTGTTGTATTTTTGATCAGATGCTTTTTCAGTGCCTATCACTTTTTATTAACTTTTATAAAGATACCTTTTTATTTTAGAATATTCGTTCCTAGGTTTAATTTTCTGAAAAAAACTGCAGCATCTGGGAAATTTATTTTAAATTTATTTTTATTTAAGTATGGTTGCTATATAATCATATATTGCTTATGTTGTTTCAGGTGTATGATATAGTGATTTGACAATTTTATCACCTCACCAATTCTCATAACCATCCGTCACCATGCAAACTTATCACAATATTACTGACTCTATTTTTCTTCCCGTTTCCACCCATCCCCCACACCCTCCCTTCTGGTAATCATCCTTTGGTCACTTTTATTATGATTCTCTTTTTGTTTTGTTCTCTTTTGTTTTTAGAGTCCACATATAAATAAAACTCTATGGTAATTTTCTTTCTCTGCCTGACTTAGTTCATGCAGCATAATACCCTCTAGGTCCCCCCATGTTGTTGCAATTGGTAAGATTTCCTTCTTTTTTATGGTCCAGTAATATTCCATTGTATCTATGCCCCACATCATCTTTATCCATTCATTGTTGATGGACACCTAGGTTACTTCCATGTCTTGGCTTTTGTAAATAATGCAGCAGTGAACATAAGGGTAGCACATATCACTTTTAAAAGCTCTCCTAATATTAAACGATACCTGTGTTTCAGTATAAACTAGTAAGTAGATTATGGTCATGTTTTATTTAGGCTTTTATAGTCATATTTATTAATAAGTTGGTCCACAGTTGCTATTCTGTAGGTGCCGATCTTACTTTATAATATGATATCCATGCATTAACTTTCATAGTAAACTTGAATTCACTTATTTTAATTTCTACTATTTGGATTTTATTGAATTTTCATTAATATCCTCAAATATAACATGTAAAGGAAGTAAAAATCACCCCAGATTCTGTTAACATTTTGGTGAAAGTTCTTCTAATTTTGTTCTTTTATTTAATAGTTTTTATTCACTCAATGTACTGGAGAAAATACTCTGTAAATATTGTCATCATTTTGAATGGCTATTGCATTATCATTGTGTTGTAAATATTTTTAATCAGTATTGTGATCATGGATATTTAGATTTTTCCTGTTTTTTCTATTATAGCCAATGAATCAGTAACTGTCTTTGTACATCACTTTTTGATGTATTTCTAGGTACATTCAAAGGGACCCACACTTTTCATTTTTATACATATTGCCAGAGTGTCCTCCATGAAGATAGTCTCAACTTGCATTTGGCAAATTAATGCAAACTGTCAGGTTCATGCAGCCCTGCCCGCATTATCTGTGAAACATGTTTAATTTCTCAGCACTCATTACTGATAAATCAGGTGAAGATAAAGAAGTTTTTTTTAATAAATTCTTTGTTGTTGAAAGTATTACATGTGCCCCCCTTTTATCCCATTGACCTCTCCCAGCCCACCCATTTTCAACAGCCTGGATGGACCTGGAGAGCATTATGCTAAGCAAAATAAGCCAGGCATAGAAAGATAAGTATCACATGATCTCACTCATTTGTGGAATATAGATTTTTTTTTTTGAAAATTAACCCAATACCTTAAGGAAATAGCAAAAGAAACTTTTTGTAGCTCACCCTCAAATATCGAGAAAGGTATCTCTCTCTAAGAAGCAAGGATAGCAATCAAATCATACTGACAGTTATAATACATACTTGAGACTCAGAAACTTATTTTATACTAGAAATCACTGTGATAGGATTAGACACTGAAGCAAATATCAAACTGCTTATGTTTGGTCTTCCGGTTTTTGTAAATTTAATTTTATATTTCTTGAACGTCATGGAAGTATGCTACACAATCAATTTAGATAATTAATTTAGAGCATCTACAAAAATTAAGATGTTCATTCTTTTTGAGACAATTCCACTCTTGGAACTTATTTTATAGGAATTCAAGCAACTGTGATGAAAATAAAATATGAGTACTAGTAAATTTATGACAACCTTATCATAAAAATTTGGATTCACTACAACATCTATCAACAGACATGAGTAAAATACATTATTGTGCATCATAATGAATACTTATTCAGTTATAAAAAAGTGATGTTATCTTAATGCAGATATGAAAAAAGTTCCCATGATGAAGTTTAAATAAGAAACACAAGTTTGTGCAATCCTATTTTAATTACATACATGTGTGTTTGTATATTATCAGAAAAATCACACCATTAAGATTGGGTATTTTATTATGTAAAAAACAAGCTATTAAAAATATATTGTTCATGTGATTTGACTCTAGAACTCTACTCCTATGGATACAGATCCTAATAAATCATTCAAAATGGAATTAGTTTTATAAAGGAAGATATCCATCATAACATTTTGTACATTTTTTTTAAATAAAGAGAGTCTAAATACCCATACCCATCAAATAGGAAATTTCTAAGCACATGATGGTCCCTAAACAGATGAAATATTATGCAGCATTTTTATGGGACCAGACATTTCTTGTGGGATAAGGATAATAAGACAGAAACTATTTCAACACGCACAGGAAATACTAGAAGTAAATATGCTACTGCGTTGCATATGATTGTCTCTGGGTGATGGGATTTGAGGTGATTTTATTTCTGTTTCTCAGTGGACTGAGATCCAGGACTTCTCCTGGGTGAGAATTGCTCATTCTTCTCAATGTCCCAAGGGTCCAGCCCAGGACTTGGGGCTCAGAAGACATGAGTACTGTCTGCCTAAGGGAGACCATGTGGCCAAGCCTCCTGCAAGGTGTGGCTTCCCCCAAGCTCCTTAGTACGAATGACTAAGAAACTACCACCCTGCCAGGAGCTTCCTCAGGAAGTAACATCGCGAGTTGGAACTTCTTGAGCTGGGTCTGAGAATGTGGCTCTGGAGCACCTCAGAGCAGCATCCACTCTATTCTCCACTGGGATTTTGTCTCTCAAGGCTAGACAGAGAAACAGAGGCACTACCTCAACAAACTCCTTGAACACCAACTGAAAAATGCATTTGCAGAGTATGCCATGTGCTTCTCTGATCACTTGAAGAAAATATAGAGGGAAATCTCAATCTTTGTCCCCAATCAAGGATTCAAGGGATCACTTTTGATCCATAAGCATTTGTTGATACTTAATGGAAATTAGCCTATAAAGTTTACTTGTCTGGCTCCTCCATATATCTCCAACTTCAACCAGGGCATGGTGTCTACTCTTGCCCTGGGCACCTAGGCACAGAATACCAGACCTGGTAGAAGTTTGGTCCCCAGATCTCCTGGGACCAGGACATAAACTTGTGCAAAGGGGAAATAACAAGACATGTTAACGCGGATTATCTCTGATCCCAGAGATGAGACCCGGCTCCACGGAGCCCGCAGGGAAAGGGGGAATTAGGCTGAGACGGTGCATCAGGAGCACCCACCAGGTGAGGCATGAGACTGCCTCAGTGCCCCCATCTGTTTCCTCACTAATGAGGCTCCAGGGAGGGTCTGCTTCCTCTACCCTCCTGGTTCCTTGACTCAGATGCTGCATTAATCACTAGGAAGATCTCTGTCATCCAGTTCAACCCTCTTAGTGGGTAAAAGTTGGATGATTTGGAAGGTCTCTCAGAAAACCTGTTCCCCATCCCAGACTTAGGTCTCCACAAGGTGAAGGAAAACAATGGGTAGGGAAGTGGGTGGTTACTGTTGTTTTGAATTTCGTTTTCTTCCTGCAGAGCTCCCTAAATCATATGCCTCAATCATGACACCTCATCACTTCCATTCCTTGTGAAGCATCTTCCTGGTTTTATTATATATTTTTTTACACCTGATCTCCATTTCCTTCTTCTCCCTCCACATATGTAGCTACTTCAAAATTTGCATGTATGCTTGAAGATACAGATATATTCATGTCTTTGTATGTCTGTATGTTTTAAAGACACACATAGTATTGTGCTATAGATTCCATAGTGTTTCCTACTTTCTGTGTTGACACTATAATTTTTATGATCCACTGTCATTACTGTATGAATATACTAATCCTTAATTCTCTTATCTTTTTTCCAAACCATTCTCTCTACACACAGACTAATTTTCTTAAAGTCTAAATTGAACTGTATCACTTTTCTGCTTAAAGCATTTCAAAAACTTCCTATTACAATTAGGGAAACAATGGAAACCGGCGTATAATTTCTACTTGTCTGGCTCCTACATACATCTCCAACTTCCACCAGTATTATTCTCTTTCTTCTACTCCCACACTTCAGCCACACTGGCTTTTTTTCAGTTGTTTGAATTCACAAAGCTCTTTCATCTCAGTGCCTTTGCCCTCTCCCCCTATCCCACCTCAACTTTTGAATGGCTTTCTCTTTCTCAGCCTTCAAGCCTCTCCTAACTGTGGACATTGTTGCAGCCATTGTGGAGAGACTTGGGCAATATTAGTCACCTTGGGTCAGGCCCCCTGGAAGTGGAACAGAGTTCAGTGAAGGAGTGACCTCAGAAGTACAAGATGGAGGGAGGTGAGGGGAGATGTGGACTCAGTACATTACGTGCAACCTGGTCCTGATAGGGGATCTGGAACAGGAATTGTACCCATTGAATGAGTCCCATTGGAGGTAAGAAGCCAGGCTTGTCTACCCAGTGACAGTCGTTACTGGCCTGTGGCTGAGCCTACATCCCAGGGCAGTGGAGGGGGAGCACCTAACCCCTCTGGCCAGGGAAAGGGCAGTTTGGAGCCATTAGCCACCAACATCTACAGCAGCTGGGAGGGGGCTGAACCAGCCAGTGAAATTGCACCCACTAGTAAATCTTAAGGTGTGCATGGCCTTCCGCCTACAAATTCATTGCTAGCAACATACTCTAGAGAAGCTTCATTCACGTGCCCAGGATGGAGGATACGAGAAAGTCCATGTCAGCATTGTTTATAATGGTGACACCCTAGAGATAACCTAAATTTCCTTCAACAGGAGAATAAAGTAATCATAGTAAGTATCTATTAAAGCAATAAAAGTAATGGAATGGAGTATGTGTAGCCATGTGGATAAACCTCAAAATATGATTTGAGTGAAATAGCAAATTTCAGGATACATTCTGATTGATAATATTGATATAAAATTTCAAAAATGTAAAATCAAAACTAAAATGTTTTGTGGATATAGTACTTTAGAGTAAAATTATAAAAACGTACATAAGAAGGACAAGCACAAAGTGGATGGTAGTTCCTAGCTCTGGGGAAGGAAAAACTGAGATGGAATCAGGAGTTCAACGGTCTCCCAACTGCCACCCTAATGTTCCATTTAAAGACACAAATGCAAGGGCAGCATTTTATGATTTAGGAGTAATACCGGTGATTGTATTTTTTCTAGACACTGGTCTATGTATTTGTAATACTCACACCTTAAAAAATTACAAAATATTCATGTGACTATATATACACCTAAAGTAATACTTCTTTATTTCTATGTTATCTCTTTACTGACAAATGACAACAGAAGAAAGTACACCAATGATTCATTTTCTCTTTTTAGGATCTATCACAGCACTTTGCCTCATTTTATCATGTCAGATAAATTTGTTAGCTATGCTGTTCATATACAATGCAGTTAACATTGCCTGAGAATGTTTTTGTCAGTGAAAAAATAATCATAAAAAGACTCACGTTTTTGAGATAGATAAGGTTTTGGAACTTTTTGCAGCTGTTTCTTTGCTATCTACTCTAGCAAATATTTCCAGTAGCCCATGCCCACCCACTGATGCTGACCTGAAAGCTGGGTTCATGCTCTTAAACTCTTAGGGGCTACAATTTGACACAGAAGGCCTGCTTTTCTCATGTGTCCCAGCGCAGCCAATGTTATTCAAAAAATGACAATTCAAGCTTGAGAATGAGAGACCTATGCTATAAGTTCTCCTACAGTGATTCTTAATGCTCTTTGGCTTGTTTCCTGCTGGGCGGTGGCCAGGAGCAAGCATCTGATCATTTTCACTGAATGAGATCATATGAGGAGGCACAGCTCAGTGCCATGCATGTGAGGTAGTGCTTAGGTTTAGTTGAGCACACAGATCCTGAGTGATGAGAACGGGACCATGCACAGTGAAAATGCTTTCCCTGACCATGTCTTACCTTGCCCCTGTGTGTCCATGTCTAGAGTACTGTGGACCCAGTCAGAGCAATGCTTCTTTTAACAAATGCATGTATCCACCAGAGTTTATTTATCCATTTCCCCAGGTGATGAACACCTAACTGCACACCTCTACAAACAAGGCTGTGATGAACGGCCTTGCATGTCTCACTATGGACCTTAAGACAAGTCCTGTGAGGTATATGCCAGGAATGGGATTCTAGATAGATAGATAGATAGATAGATAGATAGATAGAGATAGATTAGTGGTTATATATACATGCAAATATATGTATATATAGTATATATCCTAATATAGGACATTAGAACAACTATCAGGACTTAGAAAAAGTATATATATGAATATTCAAATATATATAATGTATTTATTTTTAATTTTTCTGTGTACTTATAGATGGCCCTCCTAGGTGCCTGTACTAGTTTATGGTTCCATCACAGTCCATGGCATTTAGAGTGGTGTAAAGAGCATCTCATTACTTCTCTGACCAAAAGTGAGATTTAACATCTCTTCATATTGTGTTAACATTTCAGGTTTCCCTTTATGAAATTCCATTTTCATATACTTTACCCATTTTTTGTTCTGATTTTCTTCCTACCTTTATGTGACAGACATTTCTTACAAACTCTATATATTAATCGCAAAAAGGAATTTCAGAGATAGCTTGCAGGTGTTAAGGTAAAGCTTCTATATTTGTACTCAGGTGTTTGAGGGGATGTAAGTTTCTATTTCTCTGGGATAACTGCCCAGGAGTGCAAATGCTGGTTTGGGTGGTAGCTGCATGTTTAGTTTGGTAAGAAACAACCAACCTGCTTTCCCCAGTGGGTGTAACAGTCTCCATTCCCACCAGCACTGTATGAGTGACAGTTTCTCCACATCCTCCCCAGCATTGAGTTATTGCAAGGCTTTATTTTACTTAGTCGCCTTGTGATTTAATTAACCTTTTCCTGATGTCTTATGATGTTGAACTTTTCAAGTGCTCATGGGACATGTTATAGCCTCTTCAGTGAAGTGTCTCTTTATTGCATTTAATCCTCCAGTGAAACTACCTGGGCCTGGTTGCCCTTCATTAGATGCTTTAACTACAAATTCAATCTCTTTAGTAGACTAGTCAGGGCGTCACTTTCTTTTGACTAAGGTTTCATAGTTTGTTTCTTTCAAAGAATTGGTTTGTTTCACCTAACTTGTTGGAACTGTGGGCACAGTGTTTTTCTCTGTTTCTTGGTCAGTCTAGCTAGAAATCTGTTTATTTTACCAATGTTTGCAGAGAAGCAGTTTTCCAGTTTGTTGAAGGCTATTTTAAAATTCTTTGTTTTTTTGTTTTATTTTTTAAATTTTTACTTTATTTATTTTTTTCTTTATTGATTAAGGTATTACATATATGTCCTTATAGCCCCATTACCCCACACCCCACCACTCGTGCCCTCACCTTCCTGGTGTCTGTGTCCATTGGTTAGGCTTCTATGCATGCATGCAAGTCCTTTGCTTGATCTCTCTCCCTTACCCCCACCCTCCCCTACCTTCCTTCTGAGGTTTCACAGTCTGGTCAATGCTTCTCTGTCTCTGGATCTGTTTTTGTTCATCAGTTTATGTTGTTCATTATATTCCATAAATGAGTGAGATCATGTGGTATTTATCTTCTCGGACTGGCTTATTTCACTTAACATAATGCTCTCCAGTTCCACTCATGCTATTGCAAAGGTAAGAAGTCCTTCTTTTTTGCCGCAGCATAGTATTCCATTGTGTAGATGTAACAGAGTTTTTTAATCCACTCATCTGCTGATCAACACTTAGGCTGTTTCCAAATCTTAGCTATGGTGAATTGTGCCGCTATGAACATAGGGGTGCATATATCCTTCCTGATTGGTATTTTTAGTTTCTTAGTATATATTCCTAGAACTGGAATCACTAGGTCAAAAGGGAGTTTCATTTTTAGTTTTTTTGAGGAAACTCCATACTGTTCTCCACAGTGGCTACACCAGTCTGCATTCCCACCAGCAGTGCACGAGGGTTACTTTTTCTCCTCATCCTCGCCACCACTTGTTTGTTGATTTGTGGATGATAGCAATTCTGACAGGTGTGAGATGGTACCACATTGTCGTTTTGATTTCCATCTCTCAGATGACTGGTGACTTTGAACATGTTTTCATATGTCTCTTGGCCTTCTACATGTCTTCTTTACAAAAGTATCTATTTCGAAAGAAAATAATTCTTTGTTTTACTGATTTCTACCATTATGTTTTTCCCCTTCCTTGATTCTTGGAGGTCACTCTGTTGCTTTCTCTAATTTATTATTTGGATAATTTTTTAAAATATATATATATTATTGATTTTTTAGAGAGAGGAAGGGAGAGAGATAGAGAGCTAGAAACATCGATGACAGAGAAACATCAATCCGCTGCCTCCTGCACATGTCCCACTGGGGATGTGCCCGCAACCCAGGTACATGCCCTTGACCGGAATCGAACCTGGGACCTTCCAGTCCGCAGGCCGACGCTCTATCCACTGAGCCAAACCGGTTTCGGCCTATTTGGATAATTTGACTCTCTTTACAATGGTAGTTCTTTCCTTAGAAGTCTATTTAAAACTAAAATTCTCTCTTTTATGACTGCTTTTGATTTTGTTTTTCTTTATTATATTTTAGTTGTAAATATTCCATAATTTCACTCTTGATTTCCTTTGAACCCAGGGTACATGTAGAATATACTCCACTTTAGGTTCACTTATGCTTTCTCATGTTCAGATATTTGGTTTTAAAGCTATTCTTAATTATTTACTCCTTAGCTTCCTGCATTATGGTTAGAGAACATACTTGCATTATATATTATGGATCATGAACATAGTGATGGAGAAAAAACATATTTTTCCTTTAAAATTTATTGAGACTTCCTATGTGACATAGCACAAGCTAATGTTTTATTTATTTATTTTTTAAGACTGGGTGTTAGATGTCAGGTGCTAATATAATGTGTGTAACAAAGCAAACAATAGCTTCCATTTGTCAAATTTTCTCCTGATTTTTAAAAATAATAACTTACTGCTTCTCATTTC
Source organism: Myotis daubentonii (assembly GCF_963259705.1). NCBI lineage: Eukaryota > Metazoa > Chordata > Mammalia > Chiroptera > Vespertilionidae > Myotis > Myotis daubentonii. The sequence continues at coordinate 6,859,955 of NC_081855.1, forward strand.
ATAGGTCCTATTTCTTGAGAGAGGTTTAAAATGTACACATTTTATTTTATAAGCCAGCATCCTTTCCATTAACTTAAAATACATGCAGTTAAATGCATCCCTAGGGATTTCTTACACACATGCATTTGTTCCCCAGCAAGACACACTCTTCAACATGCTCTCCTGTCTTGTATTCCCCTACTCTCATCCACTACACAGTATTGACACTATCTAGTATTTTTGAATTTTATTTCACACTTTCTATGTATCCTTTTAGTCAAGAATAAACTTTGCTATGTTATTTCTCTGAAATCCACATCCACGCCTCTCTTTGACTCCTTCCCATTTTACTAGGAGAAGTCTTCTGACCTCTGCTCTCTTGCAGAAATCCCCCCATGTGTGGGATCCAGTGTTTGGTCAGCAACTGGAATTCACAGCCCTCATACTCCCCTCACTGCTATGAACCAAAGGCCACTCTCTTTTTCTCCAGTTCCAGAGATCCACCATTTCCTCACAAATGGGAAGATGCAGGCACAGGTCCTGGTTGATGTCATCAACTGTCCTGTGGACACTAGGAGCCTGTGCAGCCTAGAGTGAATGACTCACTCCTAACTAGAAGGAAGCTCTGCAGTGCAGGCTTGGGGTCTGCTTTATTCCCTGGATTGTGGTCAGTGCTTAGAAATGTATGTGTACCTGGCAGGCCTTCTGATATATTTGCCAAATGAACACAAACCAGCCCCTCTCAGAGTTAGGTGAGCCTAGGGACCCATTGCTCATTCCTGGGACTGTGGGTTCTGGCCTCACCAAGTTCACGGACCCCTCAGAGAATTTCCAATCTCTTTATCTAAGGAGAAAAAAAGCTTAGCTCAAGGCTCTGAGGAGAATCACAAATGAGGTGGAGCCTTGGTTAAAAGGAAGAGAAAATGGCCAATTAGCTCAACTACAGCCCCTGCAGCACACCTCTCTACTATGCAGGCACTCAGAGAGGACTCCCCTGAGTCTCTGCAATAAACATATGCGCGTACTCTTTGGTCCCCTCACCTCTCTGGGTTCAGAGGAACAAACACTCAGAGACAGGAAGTGACCTGAAGACTCCCAGTAAGCAGGTGGCTCAGTTACCACTGTACTGTGGAGAGGCCGGTGGTCACTGGAAAGTAGTTTGTCCCACACCTGTTGGGTGGTACTAATATTCTGAAGTATCACGGAAAGGTAGGGATGAAATCAGAGTCCCTGCTCAGGAAGGCCAGCAGCTAGTATGCCACCAGTTTGTCCAGTCAGTATGCCTGGGGTCTGCATTATTCAGTTGCTTTTTTTTCTCTGTGAGTCTGGATTTTATTGGGGACCATGAGTAGGTGGTGCAGGGGCCACTTGGCTGGTTGGAGGTTGAGTCATAGGGCTGGGCTGACTGGCCTCTGTCTTATGCTCAGGATGCCTCCAATGCAAGGCCAGTCCTTGTCATCTGACCACCCAGCTCTGAGTCCTGTGGAGGCAGAGTCCTGGCTTCCAGGAAGGGCAGGTAGAGAAGGTGAGAACCCTTTTCATGGGAGGGTTAGGGGTCCTCAGGCCAAAACACACCTCAAATGATTCTCCAGCTCAACAGCGCCCGACTGACCTCCCACCCGCCAGAGAGCTCTGGTTAAAAAACAGAGCAGTTGGAGGCTCCCAATGGGGCCACCACATTAGTTTCTGGGTTGTGAGCACATCTGTACTTAAGAAGGTTTCTCTTTGTGTTTCCAGGGCCAGTCTCTGTACTAAACTGAAACGTTAAAAGAAAAGCAGTTGGGCCCTCCTGTGCTTGTCGTCAGCAGGGCCACAGGCAGGGCTGAAAGCTGGACTCAGAGTGCCCGGATGCAGATGGGGAAGCATTTGATGTGGGAACATCACTGGGATGTCAGCTGGGAGAATTTCAGGTCATTCCACACCACACCTTTCATGAGGACCCACAGCATGTTCTGCTGGCACTTGGCCTGCAGACAAAGCGGCTTATACTCTCCAGGCACTGGCTTTTGGACTCCATGACCTTGTCCTTGGTTTTGTTGGGCAAAAACAGCACCTTCTGGCTCTTCTCCTTGGTGACCACTGTCATGGATGGTGGGTATTGCTGTACCTCTTTCACTGCTCAGCAGCCTGCTGACCTGGAGAGAGTGAAAATTTGCACTTGAGTGAGTTTTTGGCAGGAGGCAGGTCTTTCTTCTCAGAGTCTCTCTTCCTGTAATGTAGGCTAGGCTGCCATCCAATAATCTACCTGCAACCCCATCAGCTCAGTGCCATCGCCCTGGCTGGGGGAGGCCAAGCCACACTCACTGATGGGGAACAGAGTGGGGTGACGAGGCCTCTTTGGTGACCAGAGGTATGGAGAGTGGGATGGATGAAAGAATGCTACAGCCCAAGGGGGCCCGTCATCTGAGTCTCTTGACATGGCTGTGGACAGTTCAACTATTCCAATTTTTAACACACACACCCCCTCCCCCACAACACAAAGGAAATGAATTGCAAGGACTCCTTTTGGGGGCTCTTCTGCTTGTAGGAGGGCATGGCATACTCAATAGGCAACTGGTAGGCACAGTTGTCCCTGTGATGTCCTGTTGTTTTCACCATGATGTCCAGTGTGTCCTGTTTGGTGCTCTGTGACTCCAGATTATGGAATGGGTCCTGCCAGGCCAGCTCCTGGAAGAAGTTGTTGTAGTGGTAATGCATGGAGCCATGGTACCTGGCCATGTCTGGGAACCCAGGGAAATGACCAGAAAGTGCACGTAGCCCAACAAGTCGAGCATCTTGTAGGACAGCTGCACTAGGAAGATCCTCAGCACAGCGTTGAAGTAGTGCTGTGCCCCTGCCACCAGGAACTTCACCATCTTGAGGGGCTGGCTATTACAGTTACAATATCTCTGCATCTGAGAGATGATGATGCTGAAGGCCATCTGGACATCAGCCATGGAGCAGGTGCACAGCGATATAGCGTGTGCCCCTGCAGGATGTCTGAGGGGACTGCTCCTACCAGTCAGAGGTGTTGATGAGGATGATGTTCTCAGGCAGCTGGTCATCAGAGATGAGGATGTGGTTTAGCTGGTTGTACGTGGTCTTTCTGGGGATCTGCAGCTGGCTCCCTGGGTCTGGGCAGCACTCATTATCTAGGCTGTTGGCCCTCTTGTTTTGTGGATGAGGTGTCTGCCACTCCTTCATGTACCTGCCAAAGCCATCATGTATGGGCTGCTTCCCCTTGGACCTGGTGGAGGGGATGATGAGAGACTTGTCATGGTGATGCGCCCACTGGGCAGCAGCTTCTTGGTGAGCATATCCAGGGCTGAGGTCTCTGCCTCTGGACTGTCCTTGGACTGTGCTGGCTGCTCCCCTGGGTGGGCATGCTCTGGGGCACTAAGTGGGAGACACTGTCACTCACTATTGCTGCCGGGGTTGGTCTTCTCGGGCACTTCAGGCAGACTAGGAGCTCCTTCTGTTTTTTATTTATTTATTTATTTTTTGTTAATTTGTTCACCCTCAATGGAAGACATTTTTCCATTGAGAGAGTGAAAGGGAAGGGGAGAGACAGAGAGTGAGGCAAGCATTAATGTTAAAGAGACCATGGATAGGTTACCTCTTGCATGTGTCACAACCAGGGCCTGGGATTGAGCCGGTAAACAACATGGGTGCCATTGACCAGAACTAATCCTGGGACCCTTTAGTCCGTGGGCTGAGGTTCTAGCCCTGAGTGAAAGCTGGTAGGGCTTGGAAGCTCTGTCTGCCTCTGGGCACCATGGATGCTCCCATGTCCATTTTCAAACTGAAATGTGACAGGTCTTAGAAGTATAGCCTGAGCTTGGGCTTGGTGATGCTGAGAATGCTGTCATCATAGTCCCTGACTGTGCTACTGTTGCTGGGGTTCTCCAGTATGTTAGACAGACTGTGCAGGTCCTCCTCCACTTGAGGACAAGATCTGCAGGGTGCCGCTCCAAGTCCTGGGCCTCCTCTGACAGTTGGGCCCTGCTCAGCCAAGGCATGACTTTCTGATTTAAGTTTGGATGTCTTGTCATGGACATTGTTGTGACTTTCAATAGTCACTGCTTCCTGGGCTCCCCCATGTCAAAGTCTTCCTCGTCCAAGTCCTACCCGTGCGTGGCAACTTCACTGGCTTCCTGCTCAGAGGAGCTCTCATACTCCTCCTTAGAGTAGTGATCTGTGGACTTGGCCTTGGGCTGGGCTGCATGGCACTGTCCTCATGCTAATCATGGGGGAGATACAGACCCAGGTGACTTTGGGCTTGGGGGTGCTGTGGGCCACCTTGTTCCAAACACTGTCGCTGGGCTGTTTGATGCCTGAGGCTCATGTGTTCTCTCATGCTTTGGCCAGATTTGCAGGCTCCTTCTGGCTCAGGGCCCTGTGGATGCTCTCCATCTTTCTCTGTTGCTGGAGGACGGTCCATCCGCTTGACACAGTCACTGCAGGGAATGTGCACACAACCAAGGTACATGCCCTTGACCGCAATCAAATCTGAGACCCTTGAATCCGCAGGCTGACGCTCTATCTGCTGAGCCAAACCGGTTATGGCTGTACAATGGAATATTACTGGACCATAAAAAAGAAGGAAATCTTACCAATTGCAACAACATGGGGGGATCTAGAAGGTATTATGCTGCATGAACTAAGTCAGGCAGAGAAAGAAAATTACCATAGAGCTTTATTTATATGTGGACTCTAAAAACAAAAGAGAACAAAACAATAACAGAATCATAATAAAAGTGACCAAAGGATGATTACCAGAAGGGAGGGTGTGGGGGATAGGTGGAAAGAGGAAGGAAAATAGAGTCAGTAATATTGTGATAAGTTTGCATGGTGACAGATGTTTATGAGAATTGGTGAGGTGATAAAATTGTCAAATCACTATATCATACACCTGAAACAACATAAGCAATAGATGATTATATAGCAACCATACTTAAATAAAAATAAATTTAAAATAAATTTCCCAGATACTGTAGTTTTTTTCAGAAAATTAAACCTAGGAACGAATATTCTAAAATAAAAAGGTATCTTTATAAAAGTTAATAAAAAGTGATAGGCACTGAAAAAGCATCTGATCAAAAATACAACAGCCATATCTGACTATTAAAGTACTATTGTGAAATGCAACTGGAAAAACATTTGCTAAATATCTTTCCCTTAAAATCTTTCACTTAAAATCCTCTAAAACTACTAATTGCACTTGGAATAAATTTTACAACCTGAACAAGACTCTACAGGCTCTGGACCCTGTTGGCCTGCACAACTTCCTGCCTCACACTCTCCTCTTTCCTCCAGCCACCCTGGCCTGTATTTCATTCCTTCACCCCAGTGGGCTCTTTCCCACCTCAGGGCCTTTGCACACACATCCCTCTGTTTGCAAAGCTCTTTGCTCAGGACTTCATAGGACAGACATTTTTACTTCTTTACATCTCATCCAAAAAAGACATCAAAATATGGAAAGTGTTATCTATATAAATCATGGAATTAAATAGAGTCTATTTATATTCTCTAATTTTTTATTTTAGAATTTACATTCCACCTGCATTTGATTTCAAATGAAGAAAAGGCACAGTAAATTCTTTTCATCTAAAATACATTTAAATGTTTTTGGTGAGATCTGAAATATTGACCTAATATGTTCCCCTATATAAACAGCTGCCCCAGTGCTGTTTATGCCAAAGGACCCATAATGACCCACTCAGTCCCAGGTGTGCTCACTGCTTTTCCTGATGTCGCTGTTCAGCTCCCAGGACCTGCTCACTCCAGCACCAGGCCACATGCTTGAGCGTCCTTTCTACTCAACAAAGCAAGTCCCCTTCCTATATTCTTTCCAGCCACTTCCTGGCTTATTTTCATATTTACTTTTAGATAAAAATAGGATAGTTTTTGTTTCCCAAAAATCCTGTCATGATTTTGACTTCAAATAAGTAAATTTTATATTAATTCAGGAGAATATGTGCCTCTGCAATATTCTATCTTTCCATCTAGAAATTAGTAAATCCATTCCTTTATGATAAAATGGAGTAATGTAGCATTGGACGGCCCTGCACAATTCCTGTTAACACCTTGATGCTTTAGATAATTTTTTGATGTTTCACATTATATTTTCACTTGATGAATGTCTATATACATTTACATCTATAATAATAAAAGCATAATATGCTAGTTAGACCAAATGTCCTTCCAGATGTCCTTCTGGACAACCTTCAGAATGATGGCGGGCCTGTGAGGGAAGCCTGGGTCCCAGGTACCAGAGGGAAGCTGGTGCTAGCAGCTGGGGAAAGGAAGGCCTGTTCTGTATGAATTCCGTGCATCGGGCCTCTAGTATATTTATGATAGCAATGGGCAATATTTACTGAGGGGCCACCACTGGTCAACTCTTTGTGTTAAACATTTTGTTACTTAATTTTATTCTTGCAACTCATTTTTCACATGAAAAAGGCAAGTCTTAAAGAGCTCAGCTCACTTGCCTGAGGTTTCAGTGCAAGTGGCAGAGATCAGACATGAATCCCAGAGTCTGACAACACAGCCTTAACCATTGCATTATATGGCCTCTGGGAACACCATTACCTTTGAGTCTATTCAAAATAAGTGGCCACTGTACTGAGATTGCTTTTTTAAAATATGTAATTTATTGACTTCAGAGAGGAATTAAAGATAGAAAGAGATGGAAACATCAATGATGAGTGAGAATCGTTGATGGGCTGCCTCCTGCGCACACCCTCTATGGGGGATTGAACCCACAACCTGGGCATGTGCCCTGAAAAGGAATCCAACTTTGACTTCCTGGCTCATAGGTTGATGCTCAAACACTGAGCCATGCTGGCCAGGCTGAAGTTGCTTTTTATTTCTAGTGGCATTTCAGTTATTTATCTTAGGTTTAACAGATAGATCAACTTTTCAGCAAATAATAATACTTTCCCTTCACTATTCCAATATTTTCATCCTTCCATTGCCCAAATGACAATAGCCATTTGTTACAATACATACCCTGTTTAAATACCATTTTTTAAATCCATTAACTATCATAATATAGCAATCTTTAAGCATCTCAGGAATACTGTGAAATGTAGGGTTTGCAATAAGACATTATTCATGCAGTGAGATTAAAAGAAGCTGGAAAGACTAAATTGCAAAAATAGTTTCCAAGTAATATGTGTGTGCCTGTTTTCATTGTCTTACTAATCTAAAGATATTACATAGTTTACTCTAAGTTATATTAATGCTAACATTATACTTCACTTTGCTCCTATGAATGTCATTGTTCAATTGAAGACACTTAGAAAACAAACATTGGTTGGTGCCAATGTTGCAGACAGTTGGGGAAATGGATGGAGGCCAGCAAAGCAGAGTCTCCAATGTTCTCCTGGGAACTCTGAGAGTCCTGCAGACCCGCAGGTCCTGTGTTGCATGTTCCTCTGCATAAACCTGGTCACGGCGTGGGAAATGGGCTCATGATCCTGGTCAGAGGCACTGACTCCTGCCTGCACACTCCCATTTATTCTTTCTGGCCAGTCTCTCCTTCACAGCCACAGGTGGAGAAGCCTTTATACTTCGCAGTGGCTGAGGGTGTTCAGAGGATGGCTTGGACAATCCGGAATAGGGCGCGATCATGAGCCCTTATGGGGCGAAGAAGGTAAAGCAACCTGTGGCCACAGCACTGTCTGACCTTGCAAGCTAGCCGTCTAACATAAGAACTAATACTGATAGTAATTCCCATACTCTATGCTAAATGTTTGTTCTTTGTGTATCCAAGATTACAAACTGTCTGTGACAATAACTCACACAGAGCTCTTTGTAACATCTGCAGACAAAGAAGCTCAAAAGGTACAAATACAGGACTTCCTGTGTGACTTTGCCCAGAGATTTGGAAGAAACACCTCCCTCTGGGCTGCTTGCAGTAAATGACTCCTAATTATTTGGCTCATTAAGGCGTCTTGTATCTCACTCACTGATTTAAGACACAACAGTAGGAGCCAGTGGCCATATAGCCAATGCTAACAAGGAGCTACTAGACAAAATAGTCCTTCTGTGAATGTTCCCCTACTTCCCGTGTGGTTCAGGGTTCAGGATCTGGAAGAAGGGCCGCACGCAAAGGAAAGAGACAAGAAATAATTTGGAAATATTGGGGCCAGGTGGGAAAGCCCAATTTAAGGGGAATGACTTCCACTGGTGCCCTGGCTTTGCCAGCCTTTCATTCAATTATGGATACACATCTAGCTCTTAGACAGGTAATTGTGGTAACAGACAGACTATCTTAAAGGACAGTAAGTGTTAGAAGGATTTACTCTGAGGCTATTTGATCAGAAAATAACTTGAATCCCAATTGTCTGGACTAGACAATCGGTGCATAATGCTGGCCCTTGTCATGTATGTAAGGTTCACCAGCATTCCGGGATCCTTGTTTGCACTTCTCTGCCAGTGAAGACAATGGGTGGCTTCCTACATCCTTCAAAGTAAAGTCCCATATGGCAGGCAGCTGCACACTGACTAGGTAACAATACACTTTTCCTATGATGTATTCTTGTGAAGGTCACTGAGAAGGAATGAGGGGAACGAGGCTGTGCTGTGCCCACCTGTGGAGATGTCAGGTTACACAAGAGCAGAGTCCTGATAGGCTCTCCCAACAACACCCCACACACTGCAGCACTGAGATGAAAGGATGGAAACCTCAAGGCAATTATTTGTTGGTAGAAGGACTGAGTGTATCTTCTTTTGGTTCACATTTAAATCCTTATTTAACTAATAAAAATCATTTTTTCTGCCCAACCAATATGGCTCTGTGGTATTGTGTTGACCCGGGAACCAAGAGGTCCCCAGTATGATTCCAGGTCAGGGCACACAACCCCAGTTGCTGGCTCGATCCCCTTAGGAGGCATGCAGCCATTCAATGGTTTTCTCTCATCTATGTTTTATCGCTCTATCCCTCTCCCTCCCTCTGCCTCTAAAGTCACTAAAAACATTTTAAAAACGTTATTTTTTCTAAAACCTTAAAAAACATATATTTTATTACTTAATATATGACAATAAAGGAAAATATCTGGCTTTCATATTTTCATTCTATGCTCAATAGAAACAGGAAAAGAAAGGTGTCTCAGCGATCCAGGCATTTCCCCATGGTTTCCAGCTCTCATGTCATAATTCTCAAAGTGGTCCATTCCCCCAAAGTAATGCAAATATTTAATATGGGGTTTTCATTTTACACATTATGTTCGCCTTTTAGGGACTTTTCCCTCTTAATAATAATTGTTTTTGTTCTCACCAAATCACAATCAGTCTTCTCATCTAATTCATTACATAGTCAGACAGCAAAGGCCTCATATGCTATGATTTCGTTTCCATAAAAACCCACAGTTGGTAAATCCATGGGGACACTTAGAGATGAGGGACTATCAGAAGCTGAGTGGGGAGGATGAGCGATGACTGGAACCACCTGGATTGGTCTGGAGGAAATATTCTGGAGAGGATTGTAATGTGATGTGGTGGTTGCCAAAAATTGTGAATGTACTTAATGATGTTGAAATGGAAACTGAAGAAGGAAAGAATTAAATTTTGTATAATTTAAATTAATGTTTAATAGTATCTTATTAAATTTTATTCAAAATACATTTCATTTTATTCAATAGTATAAGAAAATCAGTAAAATTCAAAGTATGTATGTAAGATAAACACAAACATTGCAAAAATTGCTATTATTGGTGATGGCAGACAATAGGACTCACAGGGGCCTAGGTGAGTTGCTCACTAAGTGCAGGTGGGTCCACATCTGGAAGCTCAGTGACAGCTGTGCCTGGAGCCTGCTCTGGCTCTGGAGAGGGCTCCAGAGTTGGTGTCTCCCATTTAGGTGTTTCTTGATCTTGCTCTGGAGCTGCTTCTGTAGATCCAGGAAGAGAACATGTTACCACCATGACTGCCTTTTGTGCACCTCCCAAGGAAGGAACCTCCCATCTCCATCACTGAAGTCTCAGTTCAAGCCCCCACCCCAGGAAGTCTTCCAGACTGCAGGCCCTGGGCACTGACCTGAGCAACTTTATGATTCTGCTTAACCCCAGCCTCTGGGAGCTCTTCCCTGTGTGGCCCCAGCTCTATCCCATTCCTACTCACCTACAACACCCAAATCCACATGCACAGCTCTCTTTGACTCCCTCCATTTTTTCTAGGAGAAGGCCTCGGAACTCTGTCCTCTTGCAGAAATACCACTACTTGTGTGATCCAGGATTTTGCGAGCTTCTGAAAATCACAGTCCCCATCCTCCCCTCATGGCTCTGATTCTAAACCCACTCACATTTTTTGCTGGTACAGAGATCCACCCTCCTCTTCAATACATGGGAAGATGCAGAGATACACCAGGATACCAGGAGGATGTCACATCCACCATCCAGTGGACATACCTGCCTGTGCAGCCTAGTGTGACTGAATCTCTCCTGAATAAAAGGAAGCTCTGCAGTGCAGGCTTGGGGTCTGCTCTGTGCACTGGATTATGGTCTGTACCTAGACACGGGTCTGTACCTAGACACGGGTCTGTACCGAGACATGGGTCTGTGCCTAGACACGGGTCTGTGCCTAGACACGGGTCTGTACCTAGACACGGGTCTGTGCCTAGACACGGGTCTGTGCCTAGACTTGGGTCTGTGCCTAGACACGGGTCTGTACCTAGACACGGGTCTGTGCCTAGACACGGGTCTGTACCTAGACACGGGTCTGTGCCTAGACACGGGTCTGTACCTAGACACGGGTCTGTGCCTTGACACGGGTCTGTGCCTAGACACGGGTCTGTGCCTAGACACGGGTCTGTACCTAGACACGGGTCTGTGCCTAGACTCGGGTCTGTGCCTAGACACGGGTCTGTGCCTAGACACGGGTCTGTGCCTAGACACGGGTCTGTACCTAGACACGGGTCTGTACCTAGACACGGGTCTGTGCCTTGACACGGGTCTGTACCTAGACACGGGTCTGTGCCTAGACACGGGTCTGTACCTAGACACGGGTCTGTACCTAGGCACGGGTCTGTACCTGGCAGGGCTTCAAATATATTTGCTGAATGAATGAGCCCAAACCAGCCCCATCTCACATAGCTGGGTGACCCTGGAGCCCCACTGCTCACCCCTGGGATTTCTAATCTGGCTTCACTCAGGACAGAGATACCTAATAGAATCTCTCATCTCTTTATCAACGGAGAAAATAGCTTAGTACAAGGCACAGAGGAGAATCACAAATGAGGCAGAGGCTTTGTCAAGAGGGAGAGAAAATGGAGAATGAGCACAGCCACAGCCCCTCCGGCAGACCTGTCCACTGTCCAGGCACCCAGTGTGCTCTTTCTAGGGCAGCCGTGGACAAACTATGGCCCACGGGCCGGATCCGGCCTGTTTGAAATAAATAAAACTAAAAAATAAAAAGAAGACCGTACCCTTTTATGTAATGACTAGAGGCCCGGTGCACAAAAATTTGTGCACTCGGGGGGTAGCGGGGGTCCCTCAGCCCGGCCTGTGCCCTCTCGCAGTCTGGGACCCCTCAGGAGATAACAACCTGCTGGCTTAGGCCTGCTTCCGGGTGGCAGAGGGCAGGCCTAATCCCTAGGTGCAGCCCCTGGTCAGGCTCAGAGCAGGGCCGATTGGGGAGTTGGGGCGCTGCCCCCTGTCATGCACAGAGCAGGGCAGATTGGGTGGTTGTGATGCCCCCCTCAGTCACGCTCAGGGTAGGGCCAATTGGGGGGTTGGGGAACTGTCCCCTGTCACTCTCAAGGCAGGGTCGATGGGGAGGTTGCAGCGCCACCCCCTGTCACGCACAGAGCAGGGCCAATCAGGGGGTTGGGGCGCCGCCCTCTATCACCCACAGAACAGGGCTGATCATGGGGTTGGGGCGCCGCCACTCTCACACCCAGGGCAGGGCCGATGGGGAGATTATGGCTCTACCCCATCACACACAGAGCAGGGCCCGTGGGGGGGGGGTGGTGAGGAGCTCCCCCCTATCAGGCACAGAGCAGAGCTGCTCAGGGGGTTGGGGCCATGCCCCCTGGCACGCTGATCCTGGTGCCGGGAGGCATATTACCCTTTTACTATATAGGGTAGAGGCCTGGTGCATGGGTGGGGCCAGCTGGTTTGCCCTGAAGGGTGTCCTTGATCAGGGTGGGGGTCCCCACTGGGGTGCCTGGCCAGTCTGGGTGAGGGGCTGAGGACTGTTTTCAGGCTGGGAGTGACTGAAGTTCCCAACTGCTCCTTTTTTTCTTTTTTCTTTTTTTATTCTGGGCCAGCTTTATCTTGAGGCTTGGCTCCAGCTCTTAGGCCTCCGGCTGAAAGTAGGTTTCTGGCCTTTGCATACAATGTTGCGAATCTGCTGGCTGAAGTCCCGCGGTTTTTGTTACATTGTTTCTTAAACTGCCCACTCAGAGGCCTGCAGCCGCAGGCGGGGAACGTTGGTTTCCTCCAACGATCCTCGGTCACTGAGGCAAGCAAGCCTCATGTTAGTTTCAAACTGCTTGGCTGCCGGCCGCCATCTTGGCTGACAGTTAATTTGCATATCTCGCTGATTAGCCAATGAAAAGGGTAGCGGTCGTACGCCAATTACCATGTTTCTTTTTTATTAGTGTAGATGTTTACTTTGAATTTAGATTAGCTCACACAAACACTCCATCCATGCTTTTGTTCTGGCCCTCCAGTCAAGTTTAAGAACCCATTGTGGCCCTCGAGTCAAAAAGTTTGCCCACCCCTGTTCTAAGGAGAACCCCTTGGAGGCCCTACAATAACCCTATGAGGCTGGGCCTTAGTTTACCCTGTGTTCAGAAGAACAAATGATCGGAGAGATGCAGTGACCTGAAGAGTCACAGCAAGCAGGCGACTGAGTGACCGCTGTGTTGTGGAGGGACAGGGATGACCTGGTACATGGTTGGTCCCACACAGGTTGTTAGTAGCAAATGTTCTGTATTAACACAGAATGGTGGGTGGGTATGAAGGTTGGGTCACTGCCCAGGAAGGCGGGCACCAGGGATTTGATCAGATTGTCCAGGCGGGGGCCTGGGCAGTGTGCATCTTGCAGGTCCTTTCTTTTGTCTGTGAGGGTGAAGTTTATTTGGAACCCCGAGTGAGAGGTGCTGGGCTATTTGGCTACTGTGGCTATTCTCCATCTCCATCTGAAAGCTGGAGTGGAACAGGTCTTCCAGGTATAGCCTGAGCCAGGGCTTCGGGGTACCGAGAACACTGTCATGGGCCACTGTCTCTGAGGTTTTCTAGCGAGTCATACAGCATATCCAGGTCCTCCGCCAGCTCAGGGACATGCTCTGAATACTCCTGCTTCAAGTCTAGGTCTTCCTCCCACACTTGCACCCTGCACAGCTATATCCTAACTTTCTTGTTGGAACATTGTTGCCTGGTAACCAATGGTGTTCTTATTACTCTTTTGTGCTGCTTTTTGGCTCCTCCCACATTGCAGTCCTCCTTTTCCAGGTCCTGCCCCCGCTCAGGATCATGGATAGCCTGCTGCTCAGAGAATATTTCATCTTCCCTCTCAGTGTACTGAACCCTGGATTTGGCTTTGGGCCTGGCCTGCTGAGTGTTATTTTCAGGGTCCATGGACTGGCTGGACAGGGAGTAGATGCTGACCTCCGCCATGTAGGCAGATGCCTCCCTGATGGTTTTGTAGAGGCTCAAAACCTGGCCATCCTCGGAGGCTCCCTGCATCACCTCAGCCATGTCTATGTTACCCACTGTGAGCATCTTGTACCCTTGATGGTCTGTTTTTTAAGGTGTTGCTTCTGCTGCAGCATGATCTGCAGTTTGTTGCCTAGTGGTAGAGGGGGTCCTGCTAGGAGAATGTCAGCTCTAGGTCAGTCTTCACTAACCCACTGGGGAGCAGCAGAATCTGATCAGACCTCAGGATGCACTTTGAGTCCTTAATTCTCACAGCTATCACTAAGGAGATGATCTCCTTTGCCAGGGCCTTTAGAACCACCAGCTTGGTTAAGGTGAGGTTTCACAGCCTGGGCATGCAGGTGGAGGTGGAGCTGGAGCAATCCACCTCCCAGGGAGCAAGAGGTTCATGGGCACCTGTTTGTTGCGGGCAGGGGGGATGCTGTCCAGCTCTGCTGGTGGTGGATAAGCTGTAGCAGCATGCCATATTATTTCCAACCTGTGTTGGGACAGAGAGGGCACGTTCCATCAGAGGCAGCTCAAAAACTGCCAGATGGGTTGGGGGCTACAGCTCAAACTGAACCCCCAGACACTCAGTGATTGATGGCAAGAGGTGGGGCAGGAGTGACCACAGGGGCACACGCTAACCTTGCTACCTTGCAAACTCAGAGACCTAAAGTAACCACAAAGGATGTTCTGAAATAAAACTTTTAAACTAAATCAGTTTATGGTGGGTAGTCATGTCCTAGGCCGGCATCTTCCCTGACAAAGGTCAATTGTTACCTTACCTGAGCCTGTCTATTGTCTTTTTGCCTATAGTATAACATATCTTTGGAATGTCAATATAACTTTCCTTAATTCAGACTCCTGAAAGCACATGCCCCACTCTGCTCTCTGCAGAGACCACACACCCCCTCATTGTCACTGAGTCCATTGTTGATTGTTAACTGTCCTACACACACATAAGTGAAAGAAGTATGTGTCTATCATCTTGCTGTTTATCTAATCCCAGAGGTTTCCCCACTTTGCTGTCTCTAGCCTCCCTAATCTATCACTAATAGATTTCGTGGAATCCATATAGGTCTCCTGTATTGTAATGCCTAACATAAGGTGCAAAACTGCCGTTCCCCAGGGCATTATCTGCTTCTATTGAGATTTTTGTTTCCCAGCAATTAATGACACTTTGGCTCAAATTCACAAAACTTCTTCACAGGTTTGAAAATTTCTACATTGACAGGAGAAAATATTCTTGACAGGAAAAGTAGAATTGGAGGTGGGGACTGGTGAAACACATTAGTGTCTTAGGTCTTTTCTTAGCAAAGGACGGACAGCACATGCTTGTACTAACAGTATCAGTCCTGGGATTTCTGTCTAAACATCTCATTCGAAGATGAAAACACAGAGGCTTTTCCTGGGGTGGGAGGGTCAGGCTATTAGGACAAGTGGGATGTTCAGGGTACCATGGTTGATATGGCAACAGAAAGGGATGATGTCCAGGTCCCACAGCAGTGAAGAGATGCATCGCTAGCCCTAATAACAGGTCCCATGCTGGTATGTTGTGTAGCCCACGGAGGCCCCAGCTCCTGACCTGGAGGGGACAAGGGGATGTGGTCCGCGGGGCAGCAAATGGCAAAGCAACAGACTTGGTACCTTGAGCGCCATGTCCTTTTGGGGAAATCATCCCAACTAATCACAATGCTGTGTAAGAGTGGGAGAAGGTTTGTAAGGATGGTCAGGCCAACATGGACACTCGGGGATGGGCATTAAAAAGAAGAAGTAAGTAGAAAAATGCAAAAATACTCTTGAGTGAGCATAAAGTGAAATGGAACTAAGTCTCTCCTCTGATATTCCTAGCACTTTGTGGATAGTGACTTTGCATCTCTTCTGAAAGAGGATGGACAGTGAGAGTGGGTTCGGAAGAAGAGATGGGGATCCAGATTCCTTTGGAAATTGGAATCTGGGATAGATCTTAGGGGAATAACAGGGCAGCTTCTGGAACCCAGACCTCCCTTTGACTGCATGGGGTCCACGAGTCTGGGTCATCTCAGCACCCACACTCACCCTGAGGCCATGCTGCACACTTGAGGATGTATGGGACACCTGTTTCCCCTCTAGGGACATGGAGTAGAGGACCCCATCTGTCAGCTCCATTTCACTGTCCTGTGCGGAGCTCTGTAAATGCAGGTCCCAGTCACCAGAAAATCCTCAGAGCCCCCTTTTGCTGGTTCTCGGTCCCTGTGACCCTCCACTCCAGACACACACACATACACCCCATGGTCCGCTTAGAGTAGACCCTCAAAGGGGAAGAAAATGCATGACAGCCTGAGGGCCTGATTCCCATTGGCACAGATAAGAAATTCCTCTGGAAGCCCATCTCCATCTGCCTGCCAGTCCTGGGTTGTGAACATGACAGAACTGCTAGGTTATCCACCACCCAGCAGCCCCATCCTGCCCCGGGGGCTATGTTGTGAAGGCAAACCCCTATTCTGTAAAACTACTGTTTGGAATTCTCTGCTATTCTTTAGACGGCCTCTTATTCAAAAAATAAGTTTGCTTTCTAGCCCGCTTTAGCCTGCTTGAATAATGGGGGAGATAAACTTAGCTGTCTGACCTTGTAGGCCAGAGACTAGATACACCCAATGCCATGCCAGGTGCATTTTTAATTGGATAGAACTGTGTAGTTTTCAAGGCCTCCGCCAGCTAGCAGACAAAGGGCTGGCTCTTCCATAAAAAGGGAAGTTCTGCTTGTAGCGGGGCTTAGAATTTGGATTCATTTCCCTAAGTCCACCACAGTGAATAAAGTGTAACTCCAAACTCTCAGAGCGTCGTTTGGTTCTTCTCCGGTTTTTCTGTAACAATGTGGGCTGCAAAGGGATGGTGCACAGAAGTGGCCTAGCCAGGATTGGTCTGGCCAAGGCCGCCTGTGTTACCTTAAGCCATATTCTGGAAAATGGCCAGAGAGAACAGGGACAAGGGTTGAATCAAGGTCTCCACCATCTGGAAAAGCTCTCACTGCGGGGTCTCTGGAAGCAAGAGCAGCAATCACTGGGAACACAGCAAGAGAAGATCTTACACTGGAAAACGACTTTCGCAAGTGAGCTTGCGGTTGGGTTGTTGCTAGAATGTGGGTGCCTGTTTACAAGGGTCCCCAGTTCTATTGGGAAGTGACCTCAATTCCAGGGATTGTCTTCCGTGAGTCCCCTCATCTACTAACAGCTCTGCAAATAGTCCTGTGGGCTGCTGTCTGCAGGTCTCTATTCTCTGGGAAACACCGTATCTTTACACAGTTGCCCCCAACACTCTCCTCTCCCCAGCACCCTAGAAGGCTTAACCTAAGCCAAGGTCCCAGAGTTGAGGAGACAGACCTGGATTCAGACTCAACCCCTCATTCTTACCTCTTCTTAATCCTGCATAAGTCATTGTACCTGTCAGGGCTTTTCTCTCTCCCGCCTGCACAATGGGTTATTGCAACAAGTGTTTCTTAGGGCTGCTCAGGCTCATTGGTGGGTAGGAGCTATAAAGTAGGAGGAGGAATGTCACATCTAGGTAGTGCCTCCAACCTCTCTTTCCTTCCAGTTTTCACCTTCTCTGTGTCTGCTTTGCTTCTCCTCCCACACAAGGTCACTACATCTAGACCAGTGGATTGTATCTGCCAGGTCTGCCGTAGCACACCTCAGTTCTGGTCCTGTCCCACTGACAACAGCAGCTCAGAGGGCACCAAGGGGGGCTGGGTTGTGCCATTCAGCTGTGTGCCCCAAGTTGGGTGAATGTGTTTTGATGGACAATTAAAGTTCTCTGACACCATGAGGAACTCATTTAGAATTATGGTGCTGTTTATGTCTTTACAGAATGTTTACCATATGCCAAGCGCTGTGGAAAGAGCTGATGGAGGTCTGATTGAGCACAATCTTGGCCTGGGACAAGCTTCTGATCTCAAGGAGATAAGACATAGCATGAAGTGCTGGCACTTTAAGGGTAACAGATATGGTGGATGTGCTCTGGAGGGATAGTGAATGATTGTACATTTGGAAACTACCTGGAGCTCATAGCTGTTGAATTGCACTTTGAAGAGACAAACAGATGTGGTTGGCCAAGAGGTAGGCAGCAGGTCAGTTATGTACAACGTATCATAAGAAGTGCTATGCAGCTGTGCAATCTTAGGTTCAAAATTATTAAAGAACAGGGATAATATTCATGTTAAATGAATGGTGAGTGGGAATGTAGGGTGACCCTATATTAGGAATGACTGTGTTTACATTTAGATTAAAGTATTCAAGTAGCTTGAGGGGGAATGATCCAATCATCTGAAATGTTTCTTGTTTAATCAGAAGGCTTCCATCAATATGCTTTGGTTTTATGTACTATTTTTTCAATGAACATATGGCAGGGTGATGTGCAACCATTATCCCCACACTACCTTGACCCTGCCCTCAAGTCCAGTGGCTGGGATCTTGCCTGGCTTTTCTGTTCTGGAACCCAGGACCTGAATCAGGAGCTCAATACAGACTCCTTGAAATACCAGACTTGAGACAAAACCTGTGTTTTCCTAGTGTGAAATGATGGGACAATGACTTCTACTAGAAGGTACCCCAAAAGATTGACTCTTACTATTTTATTGTAGTCTTGAGGCAAGCCCATGCAAAGGCTCAGTTTGGTGTCTGCTTCCAATTCTGTCAGAACCAGGAGCCCCACAACACGTGTGCCATGTCTCACTCGGCCAGTAGAGGGCAGTCATTGCAGTTCATGGCAATAACCTTGACCCACTTCCAAATTTGACAAGTTCACTTTCTTCAGAAGGTGCTTCATGAACTTGGAGGATTTCTTTAGGAATATTCACTTGCTTATGTTCTTCAATTTAATTTGGAAGCTAATGTAAGTACCCTTCAAGTTAGAAAAATAAGATGATCCTCTCCTGGCAGCTGTCACTTGTGGCACAGACATGTAAAATCACGTATTACACCTTGTATGTGCACCTCCATCCCTACCTTTCTCCCTCCCTCCATGTATAAAGGTCTGTGCAAAGTGTCTCTGACCTTACATGTGATGTATTACAGACATCTGTCTATCATGTAGCCCCATCTTGGTGATATGGATTTTTGGGTAGCAAGTGGTCTACACATAAGCCTGCAGAACAGTCTCTGGAAACTGGGAGGCTGGAGGGGGTTGACTGGCAGGACATCTCAGGCGAACCAGGCTGGCTGCTTGCACATCTCTGGTTAGAGGAGTGTGATGTGGGCGGTGTGGCCCCCTACAACTGTGTCTCCTGAGATAGGAGTCCTGAGGGTCAATTTTTTCAGCGGTGCAACCCCCAAGGCCTTGCAGGGGCACAGCAGGCATCTTATTATTTATGGAAAGAAAAGGCTGTGCTATTCAAGGGGATTTACCTCCAGTCTCAGCAACTGCCCCGTCATCTGAAGTCTGTGACAGTCACCATTGTCCTGCCCACCCACACTCAGCTCAGCGCCTACACAGAAAGGAGGCTGCTCTGACTTGGCCACTGTTTACTGTTTACTGTTTACAATGCAGCAGGTGGTAGCACATCTGGAAGTTCAGTGAC
Organism: Myotis daubentonii; assembly: GCF_963259705.1. NCBI lineage: Eukaryota > Metazoa > Chordata > Mammalia > Chiroptera > Vespertilionidae > Myotis > Myotis daubentonii. Next base: position 6,879,113 of record NC_081855.1, read on the forward strand.
ACCTGTGCCTGGAGCCTGCTCTGGCTCTGGAGAAGGTACCAGAGTTGGTGTTTCCTCTTTAGGTGTTCCTTGATCTTACTCTGGAGCTGCTAGATCCAAAAAAAGAACATATTACCACCATGACTGACTGATTTGTGTACCTTCCAAAGAATGGATCTCTCATCTGCATCACTGAAGTCTCTGTTCCAGAGCCCACCCCAGGAAGTAATCCACACTGCAGGCCATGGGGCACTGACCTGAGGGACTATTTGCTCCTGCCTATCCCAGCCTCTGGGAGCTCTTCTCTGTGGAATCCAGCCCCATTCCCTCCCCACTCACAGACACCACCATGCACAGCGATCTTTGAACCCCTCCGTGTTTTCTAGGAGAAGCCCTCAGACCTCTGCCCTCTTGCAGAAATCTCACAAGGCAAGGCATGGGATCCAAGATTTTTCCAGCTTCTCCAAGTCACAGCCTCCATACTTCCCTTAAGGCTCTGATCCAAAGCCCATTCACTTTTTCTGCTGGTCTTGAGATCCACTTTCTGCTTCCAAATATGGCAAGGTGCAGCGATATTGGAACGAGGAAGTCATATGGCCTGACCTGTGGATGCTACCTGCCTGTGCAACCTATTGTGACTAAAACACTCCTGACTAGAAGGAAGCTCTGGAGGGAAATCCTGGAGTCAGGGCATTTGTTGACTGAATGAGCCCAAACCAGCCCTATCTCAGATAGCTGGGTGACCCTGGGGAACCCCTGGGATTGCTAAACTGGCTTCAACCAGGATAAGGATGCCTAATGGAATCTCCAATCTTTTTCTCAAAATAGAAAATAGCTTAGACTAAGGCCCCAAGAAGAATCCAAATAAGGCAGGAGGTTTGTTAAGAAAAGAAAATGGTCAATTAGAACAACCACAGACCCTCTGCACACCTCTCCAGTGTCCAGGCACCCAGAGAGCCATTTCCCAGGGAGATTCCTCCCCCAACCCCTAGTCCCTACAATAACCCTATGAGGCTGGGACTCGGCTCTCCCCATGTTCAGAGAAACAATCGCGCGGAGAGATGTAATGAACTGAAGACACAGCAAGCAGGTGGCTGAGTGACCACTGTGCTGTGGAGGGGCAGGGCTCACCTGGTACATGGTTGGTCCCACACATTGGTTAGTAGCAAATCTTCTCTATTAACACAGAAATGTGGGTGTGGTCAAAGGTGTGGATGCTGCCCAGGAAGCTGGGCACCAAATATTTGATCAGTTTGTCCAGTCACTGTTCCTGGGAGATCTGCACCTTACATGTATTTTTTTCTCCGTGTGAGGGTCAAGTTTATTTGGAAGCTTGAGTGAGTGGTGTTGTGGTCAACATGGAGGCCCAGGGCTGAGCTGACTGGCCTCCATGTCAGGCTGAGGATGCCCCCAATGGGAGGCCAGCCCTTGCCATTGGCCACCCAGCTCTGAGTCTGGGCACAGGGTGGAGCCAGCTCCCTGTGAAGCAGAGTCCTGGCTTCCAGGAAAGGCAGGTGGAGAAGGTGTGGACAGTTCTCCCTGGGTGGGTCAAGGTCCAGAAAAATAGACTTGTTCAAAGCTCTGATGATTTAAAGGGTTAAATTTTATAGAATCTAAAGTAAGGTTATGTTTAGGAGTATTTTATTCAAGGTTCTCTACAATACACTATATGTTACTGAATATCATTAAGAAGTACAGTAGAAGTATAAGCATATGTAACAAACACAAAATGTTAAATACTGCATCAAAATGGGGGTGGGGGCACCCTCTCTGCAATGGCTGCTGACACAGGCTGTGGCCCAGGATCTGGCACCAAGGCCTCAAAGGAACTGGGGTGAGTTGCTCAAATGGGGCAGGTGGTTCTGCCTCTTAAAGTTCAGTGAAAGCTGGGCCTGGATCTGGCTCTGTCTCTGGTAAGGCCACTAGGTTGGAATTGCCTCTTGAGCATTTTCCTGATGTTGCTCTGGAGCTGGTTCTGTAGATCCAAGAAGAGGTAATGTTACCACCTTCACTGGCTTTTATTTATTTATTTATTTATTTATTTATTTATTTATTTATTTATTTATTTATTTATTTATTGTTTTGCCTTCTAAAGGCTCACTCACCCACACCACCCACGGAGGCCTCCTCCTCTGTTTCCTCCTCAGTGGTGCAGCTGTGAATGGAGACTCTGGGCCTGGTTTGGCAGGTCAGCGACTGGAAATTTGAGCTCTAGGGAAGCCAACAGCATCATCAGGCTGGGAAATCCTGGAGGTGCTGGTCCACCCAGATGCCCAGGATGCAGGAGAGGGTTCTTGGGAAAGAGATAGGTGGGCAGCAGGGTCTGAGGCCTGGCCTTTCCTTCCACACGACCCTCCCAGAGCACCACTCAGAGAGCCTGGGGTTCTGTATCTGCTCCTCCTGCCCATCCAGAAGCCCGACCTACTCCTTGTCCATCTTCAGTCTGGCAGTCCTTGCAGAGAAATGCCTGGTCAGCCAGGAGGGGCTGGCAGAATTCGCTCCTAACTGACAGCTCTGGATCAATGAGGAAACCACCAGTCCCCTTCTCCAGGGGAACCTGACAGGCTCTCTCAGTGTCCCTGCCCCTCTCACGACACTCCTATTATGACTGAGAGGGCTGGTATCCACTGTGTTCATGTTATTCATTGGCACAGAGTAGGTGCTTCAGGAATATTGACCAATGACCGAACAAAGGAACCCCAGGGCCTTTCTATCACCTCAATCTTTGGCTCCTGCACCTACATGCTGCATAATTCAGGAGCTGTCCTGTGTGGTTCTTTGCCTCCCATTGAAACTCAGCTCCCACAGGGTGGGGTGCAGCTGCCAAGCTGCCACTGAGGAGGTTCTACCAGATTAGTGATCAACGTCCCCGGGATAGGGGTGCAGGCAAGATTGGATTAGGAGGGGAAGGATATGAATTTGCTGAGGGTCTGACTCTCTCACTGAGCTCCCACTGCTCTCCACACCACCTAAATCCACATGCACAGCTCTCTGACTCCTTCCCTTTTTGTAGGAGAAGCCTCAGACCTCTGCCCTCTTACAGAAATCCCACCATGTGTGGGATCCAGGGTTTGGCCAGCACCTTGAGTTCACAGTCCCTATACTCCCCTCATGGCTCTGATCCAAAACTGACTCACGTTTTCTGCTAAAACAGAATTCTATCATCTCTTCACAATACAGGCAGAGGCAGCCATAGGTAGAGGAAAAGAGGAGGACATCACATGTGCTGTCCTGTGGACACTACGAGCCTGTGTTTCCCAGTGTGACTGAATCACTTCCGACTAGAAGGAAGCTCTTCAGTTCAGGCTTGAGGTCTTCTCTGAGCACTGGATTATGGTCAGTGCCTAGAGACATGTCTGTACCTGTCAGGGTGACTAATATATGTGCTGAATGAATGAGCCCAAACCAGCCCGATCTGAGAAAACTGGGTGACCCTGGGGCCCCACTGCTCACCCCCGGCATACCTGATGCAGATTCACCTGGGAAGTGGACTCCTAATCGTATCTCCAATCTCTTTTTGAAATCTGGAAACAGCTTAGCCCAAGACCCCAAAGAGAATCACAAATTTGGCAGTGGCTTCCTAAACAAGAATAGGAAATAACCAATTGGCTCAATCACAGCCCCTCCAGCAGACCTCTCCACTGTCTAGGCACCCAGAGAATACTTACCAGGGAGGACCCCAGTGAGTCCCTACAATAACCCTAGCTCCTGGGTTCACCGAGGGTTCAGAGGAACAAACACTCAGAGAGTTGCAGTGACCTGAAGGCAAACAGCCAACAGGTGGCCTGGTGATCATGTGCTCTCGAAGGGGAGGGGCTCACCTGGTAAATAATTGGTCTCACAGCTGTTGGGTGGTAACAAAAGTTCTGTAAGTATAGACAGGAATGAAGGTGGGTTCCCTCCCCAGGTATTCAACCACTTTGTCTAGCCAGTATAGCAGGGCCCTGTGCACCACACAGGTCAGGTTTTTTGTTGTTGTTGTTGTTTGTTTTTTTCTCCCTGTGAGGCTGAAGTTCATTGGAAATCTCAAGAATGTGGTGCTGGGGCCATTTGGCTGGGTGGCAGCTGGATCCAAGGGCTGGCTCACCGGCCTCCCTGTTCTGCTCAGAATGCCAACAATCAGAGGCTAGCCCTTCAGCTCTGGCCACCCAGCTCTGAGTCTGAGCACAGGCTGGAGCTGGCTCCCCAGGGAAGCAGAGTCCTGGCTTCCAGGATGGGCAGGTTCTCAAGACCATAACCCTTTTCACTTGGAATGCTGGGGATCCTGAGGCCAAAACATATCTTCCATGATTCTCGAGCTCAACAATACCCTCCTGAATGTCCACGGACAAGAGCATTCTTGTATTGAACAGAGCAGTTAGGAGCTCCCAGTGAGAAACAACCCCCTTAGGTTCCAGGCTCTGAGTGCATTCATACTCAGAACAGTTTCTCTTTGGGTGGCTCCAGGGCCTGTGTCTGTAGTAAACCGATCTGTTCACAGAAAAGCAGCTGGGTCCTTCTGGGCTTAGCCAAGGCAGAGCTAAGGGCAGGGAGAGAGGCAGGGCTAGAATGTGGAATTGGGATGTCCAAAGATGCAGATGGGGAAGAGCTTGACGTGAGAGGACCACTGGGCTGCCAGCTGGAAGAACGTCACGTCGTTCGACTCTGTGCCATCAATGACGACTGGCAGCATTTTCTGCTGGTTCTTTGCCTTGCAAACCAGGTGACCGATGCCCTCAATGCACTGGATTGTGGACTCCACATCCTTGTTCTTGGTTTTCTTGGGCGCCTTCTTTTTCATCTCATTGGTGACCACTGTCATGGACATGGTGGGTGTTGCTGTGTCCTCACCACTGCTGGGCAGCCTGCTGGCCTGGATAGACTGGAAGAAGCACTTGAGTGTGCTTTTGGCGGTAGGCAGGTCTTTATTCTCCACAATTCTCTTCATGTCTATTGGTTGGGCTGCTGTTCCGTAATCCACCTGCAGCTCCATCATCTCTGCATGGACACTCTGGCTGGGGGAGAAGAGGCCCCCACTCATTGACGAAGGGGAGAGTGTGTTGGATGAGGCCTTCCTGGCAGGAAGAACACTGGAGCATGAGGGGTCCACATCATCTGAATCTCTTGACATGGCTGAAGATCGATCCACTCTTCCAACCTTCACTGCCCACACTAAGGGAATGAGCTTCTGTGAGGACATCTCATTGGGGCGCTTCTGCTGCTCATTGAGCATGGCCTCTGCGATGGGCAGCAGGTAGACACAGTTGGCACCTACTCTGTGATTCTCGACAAAACGCCCTGTGTGTCCTGCAAGGTGTTCTGGGACTCCAGGTTGTTGAACATGTCCCACCAGTATAGGTCCTGGAAGAAGTTGTTGTAGCGACATTCCATGGAACCCAGGTATCTGGCCAGGGGGTGGGAACCCATCAGGATGACCAGAAAACGCATGTAGTCCAGCCATTGGGGTGATTGGTGAGAACACTGCTATCAGAGCTTGGGAATTGCAGTTGCAATATCTCTGCATCCGGGAGATGATGATGCTAAATGCCTCCTAGACATAAACTGTGGAACAAGCGCACACCACAGGCAGTGTGTGCCCCTGCAGGATGTCTGAAAGTAACTGGCCCTGCCAGTCCGAGGTGTTGACCAGGATGATGTTCTCGGGCAGCTTGTTCTGGGAAATGAGGGTGTTGTTTGGCTGGTCACTCATGGGCTTCCTGGGGATCTGCCGCTGGCTCTGTAGGTCTGGGCCGTCATTGTTCAGGGTGTTGAACCACTCATTCAGGGCTGTGTTGTAGCCCCGGTGGCCAGCCTGTTTCCCCTTGGCCTGCTGGAGGGGATGACTACAGACTTGGAGAAGAGCACTATGGATGGGAGCATCTTGGTGAACCAACCCCAAATGGAGGACTCTGCCTCCAGGTTGTCCTCCAGCTGCTCCCCAGGTGAATTCCTTGGACCATTGAGTCAGAGCCACCATCACTTGACATGCTGTCAAAGTATCGCCTGAGCGTGGGCTTTGGGGTGCTGGGGACACTTACATCGTCCTCCATGTCTAGACTACTCTCGCTGGAGCTGTCCACAGGGTGATACCGAAAGTCCAGGGCCTTCTCTACTTTGGGGACATGCCTCACCAGGGCCTGTTGTGAGGATACGACCTCCTCCAGCACTTGGTCCATGAGCATGCATTCCACAGCTCTCGGGTGGTAATTCTGGTGCCTGGTCATGCATCTCCTTCTTACTATCAGATTCCCTTCATGAAAGTTATTCCCCTGGGATGAACTGTGGGTGGCATTTTAGCTAGCTGCCTGCTGAAAGTAGAAGCTCTCAGACATGTTGGCAGAGTCGTTATGCAAGGTCTGGGCCTTGGTGCTGGCCTGTATGGCACCGACATCATGATCCATGGGCTGACTGGACAGGGTGGCCATCCAGGATCTTGTCCATCTGACGGGTGGGTATGCTGTAAGCCACAAATTTGGAGTCACTGTGGCTTGGCTGCTTGCCTCCTTGGGCCCATGTGATCTCAGGCAGATGGGCCAGACTCAGTGGCTCCTTTCAGATGCTGGCACTGTGGAGGCCCCACATCTCCATCTGCAAGCTGTAGTCTGACAGGCCTTCCAGGTATATCCTGAACTTGGGATTGGGGCTGCTGAGGACACTGTGATTGTCCCTCATGTCTGGGCGGCTAGACAGGCTTTCGAAGTATTGCCTGAGCTGAGGCGTTGGGGTGCTGAGGACACTGTCATCGTCCTCGATTTCTGGATCACTGTCACTGGCGTTCTCCAGCATGTCATACAGGAGGTCCAGGTCCTCCTCCACCTCCTGGAATGCTCCACATAGTCCTTCCTGCCCAATGTCCAGCATCTCCTCTGACACTTTGACTGTGTGCAGCCATAACAAGACTTTCTGGTGGTAGTTCTGTTGCCGAGTCATGGACCTCCTTCTGACTATCGGATTCCCCTTGTCGAAGTCATCCTCCTCCTGTTCCTGCCTGTGGCTGGCATTGTAGCTGGCCCCGAGCTTCGAGAGAAAGTTCTCAGACTTGCCATTAGAGTGGTTCTCTGAGCACTCAGCCTTGAGATTGGCTTCTCTGGCGCTGTCCTCATGGTTGATGTACGGCATGGACAGGGAGGAGGTATGGATCTTTTCCACCTTGCTGGTGGTGTGCTGTAGCCCACAAATTCATTGTCACTGTCACTTAGCTGTTTTCGTCCCAGGGCCCACGCATTTTCTGTCATGTGGGCAACAGTCAGAGGCTCCTTTTTGGTCCTGGCAATGTGGCTTCCTCGCATCTCCATCTGCTAGCTGGAGCCTGACAGGCCTTTGAAGTATGGCCTGAGCTTGGGTCTGGGGTTGCTAAAGACGATCTCATCATCCTCCATGTAGAGGTCACTTTTCCTCCGGTTCCGCATCATGTCAGCCCGAAGGTCCCTCTCTGACACTTTGGACCTGTGAAACAGCACCAGGACTTTCTGCTTCAAGATTCCTTGTATTGATCACTGCAGCTTCTTCGGCTTCCTCTTCTCGAAGTCATCCTTGTGAAGGTCCTGTCTGTGCTTTCCACTCTAGCTGGCTTACAGCTCAGAAAAGGAGCTCTTATCCTGCCCTCAGTGTTGTTACCTGTGGACTTGGCCTTGAGGCTGGTCTGCTTGGCACTGTCCTCCTCATTGATAGGCTGGCTGCACAGTGAGGAGATCCAGATCTCGGCCATCTTGGTGGAGGACTCCTTGACTCTGCTGCAGAGGCTCAGCATCTGGCCACACCTGGGGTTTTGGTGCATGACGTCAGCCATGTGGATGGCGCCAGAGGCCAGTGTCTTGTAGCCCAGGACGGTCCTGTTCTTAGAGCACTTCCTCTGCTCCAGCATGATCAGGAGCTTGTTACCTTCTCCCTTGAGGAAGTGGTTGTACTGCAGGGAGAAGGTGATCACCAGGTTGGTCTGCACCGGTCTACTGCGGGGCAGCACAATCTCTTGGGACCTCAGGATGCCCTTGGAGTCCTGCATATTCACAGAAATCACCACGGAGATGAGGTTCTTGGCCAGCTTCTTGGAGATCACTAGCTTCTTTAAAGTGAGACTGCACCACCTGGGCACTCAGCTGGGGCTGGAGCAGTCCACCTCCCAGGTAGCTAACAGGTTCCTGGGTACCTGTGCTTTGAGCACTGTGGATGTGCTGGCCTGGCCCACAGTTTGTGAGGAAGCTGCAGCTGCTGGCACCCTACTGGTCCTTTTCCTACTCAGCATTGATGGTTTGTCCTCTTGTGGTGGAACAGAGGAGGGACATGTTTGGTGGCAAGAGGTGGGGCCTAAGTGATCAAAGGAGATTGTGGTCACACAAAAAGTGGGCACTCACTAACCTGTGATTAGGTCAGAGAATGCCTGGGTGGTGGTCTTTTAAGCTCAGGGACCTAAAGTTTTCACAAAGGATGTCCTGAAGTTAAAACATTTCTAATCAAAAGCAGTTTTTGGTGTTTCGCTACATCTAGCCTGGCATCTTCTCTAAAAAATGGTCAATCTTTAACTTAGCTGAGCCTGTCTATTGTCTTTTGGAATCCACAAAAACATAGCTTTGGAATGTCAAAGGAATGTTCCTTGTTTTGGACACACCGTGCTGTGTGGAGACCACAAATCCCCTCATTGTTATTAAGTTCATTGTTGGCTGTTCTATCCTATATCCACCAGTGTGAAGAAGTATGTGTGTATCTATCGCCAGCGGATTTGATACAACAAACATACATCTCCACTTTTGATGGTAATATCTAAAATAAGGTGAACACGGCCATTCTCCACAGCATTGTTTCAATGCATTGAGATTTTGCTTCATGGCAATTGACAGGTGGGCTCAGATAAAATCTCTACAATTGTTCACAGTTTTGAATGCTTCTTACATTGACATGTACTTGGCACAATACAGCAGGATCCCGGAAAAGCTCACCCAGCACCACTGTGCAGACCTACACCTGGTGCTAGGATGCAGGAAAGGGCCCATTGACTTCCCAGCTCCCTGTCCATTTGGTGAACTTGTGTGAGTTGTCTCTTGGACCCAGGACTTCCCCTTGCTTGTGCTGCGGACTTTATTTGAGCCGTATTGTTAATACTGTTGGGGGAACTAAGTTTAACGATTGACAGATCCCAGGCTAAGGAGAGACAGGAGGGAAAATGGGCCTGGACTTGACCACTGGCTTTTCCATTGGAATTGCCATTTGAGAGTCTGGGGCAAACACCTGGGCTGTACAAATGACAGCTGGTCTTGTTCATCTCAGAAGATGAAGGGGATTTTGATTGTGAAAAATCTTTCACTTAATATTGTAATTCAATATCCAATTACATGCTCTTTCCTGCATGAATCTCAGGTGTTCTTAGACAAGTAAGGATCTGTGCTGCTGTGTCAGAGGTCAGTCCTCAGGACATGCAGGAGCCCCATAAATTCTCACACAACTGTAATTAAACTAACTGGCTCTTCAGGGGGAGCACTAATCAGGTTTGGTCCACCTGCACTGGTGGCCCTTCTGGTTGTTGTAGACAGCAGGGAGAGAAACCGAGGCACATAAGAGGGTTGAATGAGACTCTGGGAAAGGGAGCAACATGCTGCTCAAGCCCTAAAGCAACAAACCTCAATCCACTACATCACACCTCTAGAAAATTTGCTGAGAGACTGCAGATACCAAACAACAATAAAAACAAGAGCCACAAACACACCTATAATTAACATTGGAAGTTGTGCCTCCATGGCTGGGAACTCCCAGACTCCAGCCCTCATTACTATTCCTGATAGGACACCTTGACTTGCAAGTGCTTTACAGAAATGAGAAGATTTAACTAGAAAATATTAACTGAAAATGGCCAATATACAGTTGTCTTTCGGTGCCTTAATTAATTTTTCCCAGGCAAGAAATACAAACACCACCATTAGAAAAATGCCTCCTGAAAATTAAACTGATTGAATGAATAGGAAACACATCTTGATTTGGAAATTAGAAACTTCTAAGGAGGAGCACAGATAAATTCTCTTTAAAAACGAAATTAATAAGAAATTTCAGAGATTATCTCTGAACTCTCCTGAAGCTAATAAATTCTAACATCTATTCTCCCCCTTCTATAGAACTTCCACTATATGTGTAGCTCTGCTGTAAAAAAGAAGGGATTCTTACCATTTGCCACAGTATGGATGGAGCTGGAGAGCATTATGCCAAGTGAAATAAGCCAGTCAGAGAAGGATAAATACCACATGATCTCACTAATTTGTGGAATATAATGAACAACGTAAACTGATGAACAATGTCAGATCCAGAGACGGAGAGGCATCGAGTGGACTGTCAGGCCTTGGAGGGAAGGTAGGGGAGGGTGGGGGTAAGGGGGAGAGATCAACCAAAGGACTTATATGAAAGCATATAGGCCTAATCAATGGACACGGACCACAGGGGGTCGGGGGGAGGGCATGAGCGGGGGGATAGGGGGTAACGTGGGGATAAGGACACATATGTAATATCTTAATAAATATATATATATATATATATATATATATATATATATATATGAATAAAGTAGCTATACTATCTAATAAAAGAGAAACATGGTAATTACCGTACGACCGCTACCCTTCCCATTGGCTAATCAGGGAGATATGCAAATTAACTGCCAGCCAAGATGGTGGCCGGCAGCCAGGCAGCTTGAAACTAACATGAGGCTTGCTTGCTTCAGTGACAGAGGACTCCAATGTTCCCCGCCTGCTGCTGCCGGCCTCTGAGCCTGCAGTTTGAAACATTGTAACAAATATAGAAGCTAAACAAAACCCAGAAACCTGCTTTTAGTGAGCCAGGATCTCAGAGCTGGAGTTATACATTGTTTCGATTATAGAACCCAAAAACCAGATACCTGCTTTCAGCAGCAGAGGCCTCAGAGCTGGAGCCAGAGCTAAAGCTGGCCCAGAATAAAAATAAGAGGAAAAAAGGAGCAGTTGGGAGCTTCAGCCCTCAGCCCCTCACCCAGACTGGCCAGGCACCCCAGTGGGGACGCCCACCCTGAAGGCTGTGTGACCAGCTGCAAACAGCCATCATCCCCTCACCCAGGCTGGCCAGGCACCCCAGTGGGGACTCCCACCCTGATCCAGGACACCCTTCATGGCAAACAAGCCAGCCCAACCCATGCACCAGGCCTCTATCCTATATAGTAAAAGGGTACTATGCCTCCCAGCACCGGGATCAGTGGAGCCGAGAGGCCTCCCGGCACCAGGATCAGCATGACAGGGGGCAACGCCCAAACACCCTGATCGCCCTGCAGCTCTGTGTGTGACAGGGGGTGGGGCCACAACCTCCCTATCCACCCTGCTCTGTTCGCGACAGAGGAAGGTGCCCCAACCTCCTGATCAGCCCTCCTCTGTGCCTGATACGGGGGAGCTCCCCAACCCCCTGATTGGCCCTGCTCTGTGCATGACAGGGGGCAGCTCCCCAACCCCCTAATGGGCCCTGCTCTGTGCATGACAGGGTATGGAGCCCCAACCCCCCTGATGGGCCCTGCTCTGTGTGTGATAGGGGGTGGCGCCTCAACCTCCCTATTGACCCTGCCTTGAGTGTGACAGGGGGCAGTGCCCCAACCAACTGATTGGCCCTGCTCTGTGCGTGACAGGGGGTGGCGCCGCAACCTTCCTATTGACCCTGCCTTGAGTGTGACAGGGGGCGGTGCCCCAACTCCCCTATCGGCCCTACTCTGTGAGTGACAGGGGGGAGCTCCTCAACCCCCTGATCGGCCCTGATCTGTGCATGACAGGGGGGAGCTCCCCAACCCCCTAATGGGCCCTGCTCTCTGCATGACAGGGGGGAGCTCCCCAACCCCCTGATCGACCCTGCTCTGTGCATGACAGGGTATGGAGCCCCAACCCCCTGATGGGCCCTGCTCCGTGCGTGACAGGGGGTGGTTGCCGCAACCTCCCTATTGACCCTGCCTTGAGTGTGACAGGGGGTGGTGCCCCAACCCCCTAATCGACCCTACCCTAAGCATGACTGAGGGTGGCATCGCAACCTCCCAATCTGCCCTGCTCTGTGCATGACAGGGTGCGTCGCCCCAACTCCCCAATTGGCCCTGCTCTGATCCCGACCAGGGGATGCACCTAGGGATTGGGCCTGCCCTCTGCCTCACAGGAACAGGCCTAAGCCAGCAGGGCATTATCTCCCGAGGGGTCCCAGACTGCGAGAGGGCACAGGCCAGGCTGAGGGAACCCCCCCTACCCCCCGAGTGTACAAATTTTTTGCACTGAGCCTCTAGTTATTAATAAGAAAGAACGAAAGAAAGAAAGAAAGAAAGAAAGAAAGAAAGAAAGAAAGAAAGGAAAGAAAGAAAGAAAGAAAGAAAGAAAGAAAGAAAGAAAGAAAGAAAGAAAGAAAGAACTGGTGAGCTGATAAAATTGTCAAATTACAATATCAAACACCTGAAACACTATAACTATATAAGATTGTATATCAACTATTCTTAAAAATAAATTTAAAATAAAAATAATTAAATTTCTCAGATGTTGTTGGCTTTTTAGAAAATTAAACCTGAGAATGAATATTCTAAAATTTAAAAAGTTATCTTTATAAAAGTTAATGAAATTGACAGGCATTGAAAAAGCATCTGATCCAAAATGCAACAGCCATATCTGATTATTAAAATATTGTTGTAAAATACAAATAGATAGTTACTAAATATCTTTCACTTAAAATCTTTCACTTAAAATCCTCTAAAACTCCTCATTGCACCTGGAATAAATCTTACAACCTGAACAAGACTGCAGGCTCTGGACCCCATGACCTGCACAACTTCTGTCTCACACTCGTCTTTACTCCAGCCACCCTGGCCTGTATTTCATTCCTAAAACCCGGGGAGCTCTTTCCCACCTCAGGGCCTTTGCACACACATCTGTGTCTGCAAGGCTCTTTGTTCAGGACTTCATAGGACTGACCTTTTTCCTCCTTTACATCTCATCTCCCCCCAAAAAACATCAACATGTGGAAAGTGTTATCTATCTCTACATCATGGAAGTGAATAGAGTCTATTTATATTCTCTCATTTTTTGTTTTTAAATTTTTCATTCCACCTGCTCTAGACTTTCAAGAGAAAAAAAGGCGCGGTAAAATGTATTCATCTTAAACTCATTTTAAATGTTTTTGGTGAGACCTGAAATACTGATCTAATATGTTCCCCTAAATCAGTGGTTCTCAAACTTGGCTGCACATTAGAATCACCTGGGAGTCTTTTTAAAATCCTGATTTCTGGGCCTCATCCTCCGAAAATTCTGTTTCTTTGTTACTAATGTTGTGGCCCCAACCCATAACAAAGAAACAGAATTTCCGGAGGATGAGGCCCAGAAATCAGGATTTTAAAAAGGTTCCCAGCTGATTCTAATGTGCAGCCAAGGTTGAGAACCACGGCAATAAACAGCTGCCCCAGGGCTATTTGTTGCCAAAGGGCCCCATAATGATCCACTCAGTCCCATGTGTGCTCTGCCCTGTTCCTGATGTCGCTGCCCAGCTCCAAGGACCTGCTCACTCCAGCACCAGGGCCGCACTACCTGAGAGTCCTTTCTAGTTGACAGAGCAAGTCCCCTTCTTATATTCTTTTCAACTGTTTCCTGATTTGTTTGCATATTTATTTTTAGATAAAATTTAGAATAGTTTTTGTTTCCCCAAAATCCTGTTATGATTTTTACTTCAAAGAAGTAAATTGTAGATTAATTCATGAGACTATGTGCCCTTGCAACATTTTATCTTTCTATCTAGAATTTAGGAAGTCCCTCCACTTAGGATTAAATGGAGAAATAGAGCATTGGAAGGCCCTGGGCAATTCCTGTTAACATCTTAAGGCTTTAGATTGTTTTGTTGACGTTACACTTTGCATTTCCACCTGATTGTTTACATACATATGTATTAATAAAGTAATGGACCATATATATTGAGTGTCCACCATGTGCCTATTCTTTATGTTAAGCCCATTTTACTTAATTTTATCCTTGCAATTCATTTTCCACATGAAAGGAGCAAGCCTTAAAGAACTCAGCTAACATGCCTGAGGTTTTAATGCAAGTGGCAGTGCCATTCTTCTCACTAAATTATTGTTGTTGTTGTTAATCCTCACCCAAGGATAAGTTTCCATTGATTTTTAGAGAGAATGGAAGAAAGGGGGACAGACAGAGAGACATACATCGATGTGAGAGAGAAATCGACTGGTTGACTACTGCTCTTCCCAGACTAGGGACAAGGATCTAGCCTGCAACCAAGGTATGTGCCCTTACTGGAATCAAACCCAAGACCCTTCAGACTGCTGGCTCCCCGCTACTACTGGCTGACTGCTCTGTCTCTTCCACTCTCTGACTGCTCTAATTTAATTGAGAATATCCAGAATTTCTTTCTGGTCACTAGTATAAAGATTCTTATATCCACATACAACCACTGAAAAAGCATCTGATCCAAAAGGCAACAGGCCAGTTAGATGTGCTGATACCTCCACTCCAGGGCCCTGAACCACACTCCCCAGAACCACCTGGATGTGGAAACAGGCAGCTGTAAGAAAAGGGGGAAATAGACGTCATGTCCACCACAGGCCATTGCCAAATAAAACGTCAACTTCTGGTTTCCACTCTGACATATAAGAAGTAGGAAGTCCTTACTTTCATCCTTACTATAAAAAATGAAGAACAGGTGAACAATCTGAAAAAAGGAACCCTTTTGAAATCCATCAGTTCATTGAAGTCACATGACTATGAAACTAACTTTTGCTGCTGCAAACCACTGAGGTTTAGGGCTCTGTTAGCACAATACAACCTGGCCTATCTTCCAGATAAGACAGAAAACATCTTTTCCACTCAAAGTGAGAAACAAAATCAAAAAGCATAAGAGAAGACAGATTTGACCACATCAAAATGGAATGCATTTCCTTGGCAAAACACACAGCAAGTGGAGACAATGGCAAGCTAGAGAAACCATTTGCAAGTGACATGGCAAAAAGCTGATATCCATAGCAATTGAGATTTCCTAACAATCCAATGGGAAAGAGGGCAAAAGCCCTCCAACTGAAATTCCAAAACAAGAAACAGGGCAAATAGTATGTGAAAAGGTATCCAATTGCAGTATAAACCAGAATGAAAAATTCAAATGAAAATATTGCTCTCTCAAAGCCTGGACAGGGTGCCTCATCAGTTGGTTGGACAGTCATGTCATACACCAGAAGGTGGCAGGTTTGATTCCTGGTCAGGGCACATACCTAGGTTGTGGGTTCTGAAAATGTTCCAGAACTAGAGTGTGTTTGTGATGTGATGTGACAGTTGTGAAAAATTGTGAATGTACTTGAATTTGGAATTTACACTTTGAGGGATCATAGAGTTAAAATTTATATAATTTAAATTTATTTTAAATAAATTTTATTTTAAATAAGTATTCTTTTACTGAATCATATAAGAAAAATACACTAAAATTCGAAGTATGTGTAAGATAAACAATTTTTTTTATATTGCTGTTATCAGGGAGGGGAAAGCCCTCCTGCCATAGCAGCTGACACATGCTGTGGCCCAGGACCTGGGACCACAAGCCTCAAAGGAGAGGAGGACAGTGGCCTGTATCCTCCAGATGATGGTGCTGAAGGCTGCCTGGACCTCAGGCTTGGAGCAGGTGCACACCTCGCCAGCATGTGTTGCTGCAGGACTCAGCCAGGAACTGCCCCTGCCAGTCAGAGGCATTGAGGAGAGGGTGTTCTCGGCAGCTAGTTGTCAGAGATGAGGATGCTGTTTAGTTGATCATACACTGTCATCCTGGGGATCTGCAGCTGGCTCAGTCGGTCAGGACAGTGCTTGTCCAGGCTGTTGACCTGCCTTTGTGTGGCTGTGCCACTTGTCGCTCCTTCTGGGATGTGCTCCAGCCCCAGCAGCCCACCTGCTGCCCAGAGGATCTGGGGGAGGGGATGAGGAGAGACTCGGTTTGCTGATGTGCCCGCTGATTTCTAGCATCTCATCCTGTCACGTTGGTTGGATTTGGCTGCTCCTTCTGGCTCCGGCACTGTGGATGGTCTAGATCTCCCTCTGAGAGCCGGGGTAACATAGGTCTTCCTAGAATGGCCTGAGCCAGGGATTTGGGGTACTGAGGACAACTCTCATGATCTACTGTCGCTAATGTTCTCAACCGAATCACACAGCACATTGAGGTCATCGTCCTCCTCGGTGACATTCCCCCAAGACTCCTGCTCCAGGCTCAGTTCTTCCTCCCACAGTTTCTCCCTACGCAGCCACGCCCCAACCTTCTTGATGGCATATTGTTCCCTTGTCATGGGTGGCACACTTCCTCCTCCTTGGAGCTGCTTTTTGGACTCCCCAAAGTCAAAATCCTCCTCCTCTTGGTCCTGCCAGAGCCTGGGATCACGGCTAGCCTGATGGTCAGAGTAACTAAAGCTGGACTTGGCATTGGGGCCAGCCTGCCGGGTGCTGTCCTCCACTTCCATGGGCTGGCTGGACAAGGAGGAGATGCTGACCTCAGCCACATGGGCAGATGTCTCCGTGATGGTGCTATGGAGGCTCAGCATCTGGCCGCCCTGGAGGGGTCGCAGCATCAACTCAGCCATGTTGATGGTGCCCATGGCGAGTGTCTTATACCCCATGAGGGCCTGGGTGCTGAGGCGCTGCTTCTGCTGCAGGAGGACCTGCAAGGTGCTGCCTTTCCTCTTGAGGGAGTGGGGGTACTGCAGGGAGAAGGTCAGCGCCAGGTCGGTCTGCACTTGACCACTGGGGGGCAGCAGGATCTCATCCGACCTCAAGATGGTCTTGCAGCCCTGGATCTTCACACTGATGACCACACCCCTGACCTCCTTCTCCAGCTCCCTGTAGATCAGCAGCTTGTTTAAGGCGAGGCTGCACTGCCGAGGCACACAGGTGGGGCTGGAGCAGTCCACCTCCCAGGTAGCAAAGATGTTCATCGGCACCTGAGTGTTGAGTGCAGCGGGCAGGTTGTCCAGGCCTGCAGCCGCAGGCCCCATAGAGGCCTTATTTGCACCCTGTGTTGGGACAGAGGGGGCACATAGCATCAGGGTCAGCTCATAAACTGCCAGGTGGGTTGGAGGCTACAGCTCAGACTGAACCCCAAGCACTCAGGGATTGGTAGCTGGAGGTGGGGCAAGAGTGATCACAGAGACCACATGCTAACCTGGCGGCCTTGCAAACTCAGAGACCTAAAGTAACCACAAAGGATGATCTGAAATTAAAGTGTTTTATAAACTACTTGTAAAAGCAGTGTATGGTGGGGAGTCATGTACCAGGCTGTCATCTTCCCTGACAAAGGTCAATCTTTACCTTAACTGAGCTTGTCTATTGTCTTTTTGAATCTACAGCAACATATTTTTGTAATGTCAAAGTAATTTTCCTTCTTTCAGAACACTCAAAGCACAGGCATCATTCTGCAAAGACCACAAATCCGCTTATTGTCATTGAGTTCATTGTTGACTGTTAACTATCCTGCTCACACCTATGTAAAAGAAGTATGTGTCTATCATTTTACCTTTTATCCAACCCCAGAGATTCCCTGCTTTGATTTCTCCTGCCTCCCTAATCTATCACCAATGGATTTCATGCAACCCACACAAGTCTCCTCTTTTGATTGTAATGTATAAATCAAGGTGCAAAGCTGCCATTCACTGGAGCATTACTATCTCATTCGGTTGAGATTTTGCTTCAGCGCAATTGTTTACACTTTGGCTCAGAGAAACTCTGAAAAATTCTTCACAGGTTTTCATGTTTTCTACATGAACAAGAGAAAAGGTTCTTGGCGGAATCCACTTGAAGGTGAGTTATGATGAGACACATTAGTATCTTATTCATTTTCTTAGCAGAGAATGGACAGCACCTCCTGGTGTGAACAATGTCAACCTGGGATTTCTGACAGAAGATCCCATTCTGAGATGGAAACACAGAGGCTTTTCCAGGGGTGGGCGGGTCTGGATATTAGGACAAGTGGGGTGTTCAGGGCAGCACCCTTGACATGGCACAGGAGGGGATCATGTCCAGATCCCACAGCAGTGAACAGTTGGATCGCCAGCCCTGATAACAGGTCCCCCTCTCAGTATGTTGTGCATCCCAGGGAGGCCCCAGCTCCTGACCTGGAGGGACCACAGGGATGTGGTCCTCGGGGGGCAGCAAAGGGCAAAGCAAGAGACTTGGTACCTTGAGCCCCATGTCCTTTTGGAAAAAGCATCCCTACTCATCATGATGGTGTGTAAGAGTGGGAGAAGGTGTGTAAGCATTGTCAGGCCGACCTGGACACTTGGAGATGGGTGTTAAAAAGGGAACGTTTGTAGAGAAATTCGAAAATACACTTGACTGAGCATGAGGTGAAATGGTACAAAGTCTCTCCTCTGATATTCCTAAAACTTTGTGGGCAGTGACTTTGCATCTCATCTGAAAGATGACGGACAGTGAGAGTGGCTTGGGAGGAGGAGATGGAGAGCCAGATTACTGTGGAAAATGGAATCCAGGATGGATCTTGAGAGAATAACAGGGCAGCTTCTGGAACCCAGGGACCCCTTTGCCAGCATGGAGTCCTGGAGTCTGGGTCACCTCAGCACCTGCACTCACCCTGGGGCCATGCTGCTCACTGGAGCATGTATGGGGCACCTGTGCCTCCTGCAGGGGCCGGGAGTTGAGGACCCCTTCTTTCAGCTCCTCGCTGTTCTCCTGCGTGGGGCTCTGTGAAGACAGTTCCCAGTCACCAGGGGGAAAGCCTCAGGGCCCTGTTTTGCTGGTTCTGTGACCCCTGGGTCCCTCCACTGCCGACACACACACAGTGTGATGAACTCAGACCTCCCTTGCAGAGGAAAATGTCTGACAGCCAGAGGGCTAGGAGTGTCATTGGCACAGATAAGGGACCCTGCTGGAAGCCCATCTCCACCTGCCTGCCCTGTCCTGGGGT
Source organism: Myotis daubentonii (assembly GCF_963259705.1). Taxonomy (NCBI): domain Eukaryota; kingdom Metazoa; phylum Chordata; class Mammalia; order Chiroptera; family Vespertilionidae; genus Myotis; species Myotis daubentonii. Next base: position 6,897,986 of record NC_081855.1, read on the forward strand.
CTGAACACAGCAGGACCTCTAGGGGATTCACTGCCCCAAAAGCTGTTCCTGCCCCCAGGCTTCTCCCTTCAGGTCCTTCTTCCCACCACATCAAGGGGAGGGGATGTGGACTGCACAGGGATCGCACACAGAGGTCGCCTGGTCTGAATGGGTCTGACCCAGGCCACCTTGTGTTACCTGAGGCCATGTTTTTGGACAAGGCCAGATACGTCTGGAACGAGGGTTGAACCAACGTCGGCACCGTCTCCAAAAGCTCTCACTGCGGGGTCTCCCGAAGCAAGAGCACCAATCACGGGGAAAACAGCAAGAGAACATCTTGCTCTGCCAAATGCCTCTTGGCAAGTGAGCTACCTGCTGGGCTAAAATGTGGGTGCCTGGTTACGGGAGTACAAAGTTCTATTGGATAGTGACCTCATACCTGGGATTGTCTTCCCTGAGTCCCCTCATCTCATGACAGCTATGCAAGTAGTCCTGTGGGCTGCTGTCTGCAGACCCCTCTTCTCCATGAAGCCCCTTATGTGTACACAGTGACACCAACACCCCCCCAGCTCTCTAGGAGCTCTGTGTGCAGCCAGGGTGCCAGAGTTGAGGAAACCGACCTGAGCTCAGACTCAACCTCTCATTCTTTACTCTTCTTGATCCTGGAGAAGTCATTGTGCCTGTCAGTGCCCATATCTCTCTTGCCTGTGCAATGGGTTACACAGCAAGTGCTTCTTAGGGCTGTTCAGGCTCCTGTGGGGGAGGAGCTGTGAAGTAGGAGGAGGACTGTCACAAGTAGGTAGTGCCTCCAACCTGTTTTTCTTTCCTGTTGTCACCTCCTCTGTGTCTGCTTTTCTTCTAATCCCACCCAAGATCATCACATCTAGACTGTTAGTGTGTGTGTGCGTGTGCATCTGCGTGTGTGTGTGTGTGTGTGTGTGTGTGTGTGTGCGCGCGTGCGCACGCGCATACCAGTGCTCCCTTTCTGGATCCCAGAACAAAACGGCCCTCATAGGGAGGAACAGGCAGGAGCTACCAAATAGGTCAGGATTTCTAATTTCCAAACCAACTCTGTGGGGGAGGTGGGAGCCTTGGCCTAGAACAGTGATGGGGAACCTTTTGAGCTCAGAGTGTCAGCATTTTGAAAAGCCCTAACTTAACTCTGGTGCCATGTCACATATATAAAAATTTTTTGATATTTTCAACCATAGTAAAACAAAGATTTATATTTCTGATATTTATTTTATATATTTAAATGCCATTTAACAAAGAAAAATCAAACAAAAAATGAGTTCGTGTGTCACCTCTGACTCGCGTGTCATAGGTTCGCCATCACTGGCCTAGAAGGTCTGAACTTTCCTGAACTCTGGACCCTGAATGCCATGTACCCTGGCCAATCTCTGCCTGACTACAGGCTTCTGTTTCCCAGTTATCCAATGAGGATGTGATTCAGGACTGCGTAAGCATGAGCTCAACATAAGGGGGCCTGGCTTTCTCCACTGTGGGTGGGTTGTGGACAGTGGTGCACCTTCCTGATTCCAGATCTGAGCGTCTTTTCAGACAAATACCGTCTAGGCTGCCAAATGCCCACTGTCTCCCCCATGCCATCTCCATGTCTGCACACGATTCTACCAGCACAGCCTTTTCCAGAGCCCCTGAGCAAACCTGGGTGCACCTAGGATCCCAAATTTGAGGACACAGCTGGGTTTACTTCAGGCTCTGCATTCTGACCGTCTGTGATCCTGGGCAAGGCATGGACCTCTCAGGTCAGCAGTTCTCTCCTCAGGGACTCCCCGTGGTCTTCACCTTCCTCCTGTGGTGTGAATGTGTGCCATCCCCTTAAGTGTGGGTGTCAGTAGTGCCTGCAGAAAAGACGGCAAAGGGATCCAACACAACCACAGTGACTTGGTTCTAAAGGTCAGTGCCTGGCCCAGCCAGAGAGGCTCAGTTGGTTCAGTGTCATTCTGTGCACCAAAAGGCTGCTGGTGTAATTCCATGACAGGGCACGTGCCTAGGCTATAGGTTCAATCCCTGGTTGGGGCGGGTACAGGAGGCAACCAATCGATGCTGCTCTCTTGCATGGATGTTTCTCTACTTGTCTCTCCCTTCCTTGCTCTATAAACTCAATTAATTTTTGTTTTCTAAAAAGTTGGTGCCTCACACTTGCTCACACTGAACTGTTTTCTCTCTGTCTGTCTGTCTGTCTGTCTCTCTTTCTACCTCTCTGTCTCTCAGGCCACACTGAGGAATAAGCCTCTGTGCTGGGAGTTGCTATCTGGAGAGACCCACATGGCGTGGCACTGAATGAGACCAACAGACAGACAGGAGACAGGTCTTCCATCCAAACTGAATCCTAAAGACCCCCAGCCGCCGAGTGAGCTCAGATCCTCAGTGACATATCCTGCCTCAGGTGAGACCACTGTAGTCCCAGCTGAGCCATGCGGGATTCCTTGTCACAGACTTGTGAGCTAATGCGTGTCCATTGGTTAAGTCTGTAGTGTGGGGTAACTCTCAGCAATAGATCACTAGCACAGTTGTCCCACACCAGGCCCTGAGCCTGCCCTCCCTCCCTCCCTTATCTCCTCCCAGTTCCCTCCAGCCATGCATCCATCTTTCTAACCTCCTCTCCATCCAGACACTTACTGCCTCTAAGTGTCTGCACAGCTAGCTGTGCCTTCCGCCAGGCTAACTACACCTGAGTGTGTGTAGGGCTGGCTCTTTCTGGTCATACTGATGTGAAAATAAATGCCACCTCAGTGCAGGCTTTCAGCCCTTCACCCAGAAGCCTCCAGTCCTCCTCTTAGCACCTGCTCCCTTTCTACACAGCCACTGCTCTTCCCTATCACATGACTGTGTCTGCATGGTTGTGTCTGCCTTGCCTGCAGCCTGTGAGCTCCTTGGGGGCAGGCCCTATGGTTTCTCCTCATGGACCATTGTGAGTGCTCAGGACATAGTTGCGGAGGGAACAGAAAGGCAGATCCATCCATTACAGATCAGCTCAGTTCTTAGAGCCAAATTGACTTTGTCATTTAAATGGGACTTCAGTGAGTGAGCAGGAGCCCAGGTATCAACATGGCACCTCATGCCTACCAGCTTCTACCCCAGCATGATGCGGAGGACATAGGGAAGAGGGCACCAGTGAAACAGGAGTTCTGTGGATTGGGGACATGTGGGCACTGGAAATGAGACACTCAGTTGTGCCGAGAGGCCTGGCTCCCTAGTCCTGTGCCCTGGGCTCCTGAGCTGTGTTCTCTCAGTGTGCATCTGTGTGTATTTAAGACTGTGTGCGTGTCCCTATGGAGGTGAGAGAGTCACCCTGTTAGCTGAGCTGATTCTCACAATGGTTCCTTAAAAACCAGGAGCTGGGAGTCTAGGGAAACCACTTGTTGATGGTACTCCAAGTATGAGGAGTGAAGTTAGGCCTGGATTGCAGACAACCTCGGGGTTCCCAGTGAGCAGACAGGGCTGAAGGGGAGTAGGGAGGAGAGGGCACTGAGGGGAGAGTGGAGAGCTATGGTGAGCATCCTAAATAAGCAGGCCCTTTATCTTTCATCTGAAGGGTCATGTCATTACCCTTGGGCTTTTCAAGATCATAAAGCGTGCTAGCATCTGAGGATTTCAGAAACAAGCAGGACACACGGGCTGAGGAGCGCTGGCTCTCCCACAGTTATGGGTGTGTCCATGGTGCCAGCAGGCCAGTCAGCACTCACCTGTGTACTCTGGGCAACCTCCAGACATGCTTCTGTTGCTTCAGGAGCCCCCCTCTTTGAGATTCCATCACCCAGGTTGGTAACTACTAACTTCTGCCACAGTCTCCTACTAACCCATCAATCAGGCCACATTCTTTAGGGACAAAATAGGCAACTGTCTCCAAAATCTCCTTCTGTCTCACCTGCAGGAAACTCGGGATTGTCCTTGAGGTTGCCTCATCCACCTCTTACTCCCACCATTTTATTAGCACCTCAGTGCTGAGACCATCACCTCCCTCCACTTCATGGACACCTGTCCTCACCATACTCTGCAGCTTTTCATCATTTAGGACATGTGTGACGTCTCCCCACCTACACCCCACTCTCTCCTTACTATTGTCCATGCCCTTCTGCTTCTCATTCTACCTGCTCTCAAACTCAGGAACATCTGCTTCCCTTTTCCCTCCTGTACCAGGACAGCGGGTCACTGCTAGGGACCATCATGCCAGGGCTCCCAGAGCTGGTGTCTGACTTGCTCTCTGCTCAGCCATCCCTGTTCTGGTCCTGGGAACCAACCTCCTGATGATCCTAGTACTTGCAAGCCCACCCCCACATCCCTTATTGTTTCCTGACTCAATTCTATTTTTCTAATTCTTCCTTCTGCCTGAAATGTCTCTCAATGCCTGGCTTGCCTGGTTAATATCATATATCTCCACTGACTAGAAATAGAAAGTTCTCTATAGGGACTCTCTTTGGAAGTGGAAACACAATACTTCTCCACAAAGAAATGTCCTCTTCCTGTCACCCTAAGCCCACTTGTACTATGGGAACCACATGATGTCATTGTCCTCATATATCTGTATTCCAATGATAATCATGTTGAAAAGACTTTAGCATCGCTGATCCCTAGTACTTAGCAGTTCCAGCATACAGGACTTACTCTAAAACCATTTTTTTTGTTAAATATATTTGTTCAAAATCTGGTTTATCCCAACTAATGAATGTTAGGATTGTTAACAGCAATCCTAAATGTACAAAGGCCCATGGTCTCTAAGGTAAACCTACCCTCCCTTTACATCTCCAGCCTTTGTTTAATCTCACAGTGCTTCCCTCAATTGCCATGGCGCATGAAAAATCAGGATAAAGTGGGTAGACAAATCCTTATGCATCTTCCGGTTTGCTTTAGGAATCCGATCCTAAAGAGCCTTGTGTATGGTCCCCAGATGGGCTCCTGTTCTCAGTGCTTATGGTGCCATGTCAGCCATAGGAGTTGTCACATTCCACTAGAATTTTTTAGTGCCCCTGTCAGCCCAGAGAGGTGCTCATCTTGAGGGCATGGTTTGCATGTCTGGTACAAAGATTATTCCCATTTGTTCAGAGACTTTGCAGCTTTTTCCAGAGCATGGTGCCTAGAAGGATGTCAGTCCTTTCTCTACAGGGTGGTTTGGAGCAGTGGAGAGGACTGATGTAAATGGAGAAGCCAGGCTGTCTCCACAACCTTGTTCAGCCTTGGGGCGTGAGAAAGAATTGCTGCTGGGCTCTGGTGATACAGAAGAGCCTCAGGAAAAAGCCCAGCTGAACCAGAGCTCAGGGGATGAGCGTGGAGAGAGACGCTGACCCCAGAGGAGACTTGGAAGCAGTGCCTGTGGAGGAGATGTGTGTGGACCCCGGGCCCTGGGACATTCCCTGTTCCCTCTTCAGTGCTGTGGGCCGACAGAGGAGATGCTCAGAAAGCTGTTCAGTGCCCGTGGAGCAGGGTGGACTTTCTGTCCAGGTGCAGGTGGCAGTCAGTGTTCAGGAACTGCTCTCTGCTGGTTAAACCCTACAGCATTTTGCAACGTGGACACCAGGGGGCGCTTAAGGCCAGGCTTTGTCCATGTGCTGGTGGGAGATGAAGTCAAACACAATGTGGGTTTGCAGCCCTGACATCAAGGGTCCCTGCCCCAATGCTGGTGGGTCAATTTCCCCCAAAGTCCCATTGTCCTGGGCCTCAAGTACATCACATCCTTAGAGCAGATGGCTCCTGAGAGACTAATTCTTCCCAACATATGACTCATAGTAACACGACGCAGACCAAGAAGAAAGGGACTTGCTCAAGGCTCTGAAGGACTGTGGAGTTAAATTTTATAGAATCTAAATGAAATTTATGTTTAAGAGTATTTCATTACATTTTCTTTAATTAGACTATATGTTACTGAATAGTATGAAAAAATACATAAAGTTGTATACATGTATATGATGAACACAAATATTTTAAAACTTCATATAAATGAGGGGAGGGAGCCCTCTCTGTTGTGGCAGCTGACACACGCTGTGGCCCAGGACCTAAGACCACAGGTTCCAAAGGAGCTGAGGTGCGTTGCTCACAAGCTGCAGGTGGGTCCACATCTGGAAGTTCATTGACTGACGGCTGTGTCTGGAATCTGCTCTGGCTCTGGAGAGGGCACCAGAGTAGGCGTTGCCACTTTAGGTGATTCTTCATCTTGCTCTGGAGCTGCTTCTGTAGATCCAGGAAGAGAACATGTTACCCCCATCACTGCCTTTTGTGTGCCTTCCAAGGAAGAAACGTCCCATCTCCATCACTGAAGTCCCAGTTCAAGGCCCCACCCCAGGAAGCCCTCCAGACTGCAGGCCCTGGGCTATGACGTGAGTGGCTCTGTGCTCCTGCCTAAGCTCAGCCTCTGGGAGCTCTTTTCTGTGTGGGCCAGCCTGATCCCCACTCACCCACACCACCCAATCCACATGCACAGCTCTCTGACTCCCTCCCTTTTTTCTAACAGAAGCACTCAGACATTTGGCCTCTTGCAGAAATGTCACAAGGCATGGGATCCAGGGTGTTGCCAGCTTCTCCAACTCACAGTCCCCATACTCCCCTTAAGGCTCTGATCCAAAGCACATTCACTTTTTCTGCTGGTCTAGAGATCCACTTTCTGCTTCACAGTACGTGTAGATCAGCGATACTTTGAGGAAGAAGTCATACCGGCTGTCCTGTGGATGCTACCTGCCTGCGCAGCCCAGTGTGACTGAATCACTCCTGACTAGAAGGAAGCGCTGGAGTGCAGCCCTGGGGTCAGGGCCTTTGCTGAATGAATGAGCCCAAACCACCCCCGTCTCAGAAGGCTGGGTGAGCCTGGGGTCCCCCTGCTCACCCCTGGGATTTCTGATCTGGCTTCACCCAGGACAGAGACCCCTAATGGAATCTACAACGTCTTTATCAAAGGAGAAAATAGCTTAGCCTAAGTCCTGAGGAGAATCACAAATAAGGCACAAGTTTCTTTAAAAGAAGAGAAAATGGCCAATTGGAACAAGCACAGCTCCTCCAGCACAGCTCTCCAGAGTCCAGGCTCCCAGCGGGCCTTTTCCTGGGAGGAACCCCCACCCGCCGCCCCAAGTCCCTACAATAACCCTATGAAGCTGGGCCTAGGCTCTCCCCATGTTCAGAGAAACAAACACTCAGGGACATGCAGTGATCTGGAGACTCACAGCAAGCAGGTGGCTGAGTGACCACTGCGCTGTGGAGGGGCAGGGCTCACCTGGTCCATGGTTGGTCCCACACACGTTGGTGAGTCCCAAAAGTTCTGTATTAACACAGAAGGGTGGGTGCGGACCAAGGTGGGGACGCTGCCCAGGAAGCTGGGCACCAAGTATTTGACCAGTTTTTCCATTAACTGTTCCTGGGAGGTCTGCACCTTACATGTCCATTTTTATTTTTAATTTAATTTTTTTTTTTTTTTGCCCTGTGAAGATCAAGCTTATTTGGAAGCCTGAGTGAGTGGTGTTGGGGACAACGTGGAGGCCCAGGGGTGAGCTGACAGGCCTCCATGTTGGGCTTAGGATGCCCCCACTGGGAGGTCAGTTCTGAGTCTGGGCACAGCACAGGGTGGAGCCAGCTCCCTGGGAAGCAGAGTCCTGGCTCCAGGAAGGGCAGGTGGAGAAGGTGAGGGCAGTTCTCCCTGGGTGGGTCAGGGTCCAGAAAAACAAACTTGCTCAAAGCTTTGAGGGTTTTTAGGGTTAAATTTTATAGACTCTAAATTAAGTTTCTGTTTAGGAATATTTCAGTATATTTTCTCTACGGTACACTGTATGTTATTAAATATCATAAAAATATAATAAAATTATAAACATATCTAACAAGAATATTAAACATTTAACACTGTGTCTAAATGGGGTTAGGAGGGTGCCCTCTCTGCTATCTCTGCTGACATGCGCTCTGGCCCGGGATCTAGCACCACAGGCCGCACAGATGCTGGGGTGAGTTGCTCAAATGCTGCAGGTGGTTCTTCTGCCTCTTGAAGTTCAGTGAAAGCTGGGCCTGGATCCGGCTCTGGCACTGGAGAGGCCACTAGGGTGGCGTTGCCCTTGAGGGTTTTCCTGATGTTCTTCTGGAGCTGGTTCTGTAGATGCAAGAAGAGGACATGTTACCACCCTCACTGCCTTTTGTGTGCCTTCCAAAGGCACACTCACCCACGCCACCCCCGGAGGCCTCCTCCTCCTCCTGTCTCGGCCTCAGTGGGCTCAGGTGCTCCCGCTGAGGCACTGGGCCTGGTTTGGCAGGTAGGAGACTGCAAGTTGAGCTCTATGGAAGCCAACAGCATCATCAGGCTGGGAAATTCTGAAGGTGCTGGTCCAGCCAGATGCTCAGGATGCAGGAGTTGGCCCTGGGGAGAGAGATAGGTGAGCAGCAGAATGTGAGGCCTGCCTTTCCCTTCCACACGGCCCTCCCACAGCACCACTCAGAGAGCCTGGGGTCCTGTGCCTGCTGCTCCTGCCCATCCAGAAGCCCGACCTACTCCTTGTCCACCTTCAGTCTGGCAGTCCTGGCAGAGATGGGCCTGGTCACCCAGGAATGGTTGGCATGAAGCCCTCCTACCTGACAGCTCTGGATCAATGAGGGAACCACCTGTCCCTCTCTTCAGGGGAACCTGACATGCTCTCCCAGTGTCCCTGTTCCCTCCCATTAGGACTGAGAGGGCTGGTGTCCACCCAGTTCATGTCACTGATTGGCACTGAGCAGGTGCTTCAGGAATACTGACCAGTGAGCAATCAAACAAACCCCAGGGCCTTCCTATCACCTCAAACTTTAGCTCCTGCACCTACATGCTGCCTCTGTCACTAGCTGTCCTGTGTGGTTCTTTGCCTCCCACTGAAACTCAACTCCCACAGGGTGGGGTACCCCAAGCTGCCACTGTGGAGGTTCTACCAGATTAGGGAGCAAGGTCCCGGGATAGGGGTGCAGACTGGGCTAGAATTAGGAGTGGAAGGCTATGAATTGTCTGAGGGGCTGTCTGTCCACTGACCTTCCCAGTCGCCCACACCACCCATATCCACTTGCACAGCTCTCTGACTCGTCCTTTTTTCTAGGGAAGCCCTCCGACCTCTGCCTCTTGCATAAATCCCACCATGAGTGGGATCCATGGTTTTGCCAACACCTTGAATTCACAGTCTCCATACTCCCCTCATGGATCTGATCCAAAACTGACTCACGTTTTCTGCTGAACAGAGCTTTACCATCCTCTTCACAATACGCGAAGATGCAGCCATAGGGAGAGGAGGCCAGGAGGACGTCACATCAGGTGTCCTGTTTACACTATGAGCCTGTGCAGCCTAGTGGGACTGAATCGCTCCCTCCCAGAAGGAAGCTCTGGAGTGCAGGCTTGGTGTCTGCTCTGAGCACTGGGTTATGGTCAGTGCCTAGAAACATTTCTGTACCTGGCAGGGCTTCTAATATACGTGCTGATTGAATGAGCCCAAACCAGCCCCATCTCAGATTGCTGGCTGACCCTGGGCCCGACTGCTCACCCCTGGCATCTCTAATCTGGATTCACCTGGGACAGAGACCCCTAATAGTATCTCCAATCTCTTTGTAATATTAGAAAAGAGCTAAACCCAAGGCCCCAAAGAGAATCACAATTTGGCAGTGGCTTCTTCAACAGAAAGAGAAAATGACCAGTTGGTTCAATCACAGCCCCTCCAGCAGACCTCTCCACGGTCTAGGCTCCCAGAGAACACTTACCAGGGAGGAACCCAGCCAGTCCCTACAATAGCCCTATGAGCCTGCTCCCTGCTTCTCCGAGGTTTCAGAGGAACAAACACTCAGAGAGTTGCAGTGACCTGAAGGCAAACAGCCAACAGGTGGCCTGGTGAGCATGTGCTCTGGAGGGGAGGGGCTCACCTGGTCAATAATTGGTTCCACTGCTGCTGGGTGGTAACAAATGTTCTGTAGTAACAGGAACGAAAGTGGGTTCCCTCCTCAGGTAATCGACCACTTTGTCTAGCCAGTGTGCTAGGGCGATGTGCACCATACAGGTCTTTTTTCTTTCTGCCTGTGAGGCTGAAGTTCACTGGTAACCCTGAGTAGGTGGTGCTAGACCAGTTTGCTGTCCGGCAGCTGTTTCCCAGGCCTGGGCTGACTGGACTCCAAGTTCTGCTTAGAAGGCTGCCAACACCTTGAATTCACTGAGGATGTCCGAAAGTAACTGACCTCTGGCTGCCGACCTCTGAGTCTGGGCACAGGTTGGAGCTGTCTCCCAGGGAAGCAGAGTCCTGGCTTCCTGGAAGGGCAGTTCTTCAAGGCCAGAACCCTTCTCACTGAGAATGTTGGGCATCCTGAGGCCAAAACACATCTTCCATGATGCTCCAGCTCAACACTGCCCTCCTGAGTCCCACCCGCCACAGCGTTCTGGTTACTGAACAGAGCATTGAGGAGCTCCCAGTGAGGGGCAACCCCCTTAGGTTCCAGGCTGTGAGCACATTCTCTTTGGGTTCCCAGGGTCTGTGTCTGTAGTAAACTGAACTGTTCACAGAAAAGCAGCTGGGTCCTTCTGGTCTTGGCCAAGGCAGAGTGAAGGGCAGGGGGAGGGGCAGGGCTAGAAGGTGGGATTGTTGTGTCCGAAGATGCAGATGGGGAAGTGCTTGACGTGGGAGGACCACTGGGCGGACAACTGGAAAAACGCCACGTCATTCCACTCCACGCCATCGATGACGACCGGCAGCATGCTCTGCTGGTGCTTGGCCCTGCAAACCAGGCGACCAATGCCCTGGATGCACTGGCTTTGGGACTCCACATCCTCGTCCGTGGTTTTCTTGGGCGCCTTCTTTTTTCTCTCCTTGGTGACCACAGTCATGGACATGGCAGGTGTTGCTGTGCCCTCACCACTGCGGGGCAGCCTGCTGACATGGACAGACTGGAAGAAGCACTTGAGTGTGTTTTTGGTGGTAGGCAGCTGTTTCTTCTCTGCGACTCTCTTTGTATCTATTGGCTGGACTGCTGTCCAGTAATCCACCTGCAGCTCCATCATCTGTGCATGGACACTCTGGCTGGTGGAGGACAGGCCCCCACTCATTGATGTGGGGGAGAGTGTGTTGGGTGAGGCCTTCCCGGTAGGGGACAGAAGCTCACCGCACCATGAGAGGACTACATCATCTGAGCCTCCTGACATGGCTGCAGATGGTTCCACTCTTCCAACCTTCACTGCCCCCACAAAGGGGATGAGCTGTGTGGACTTTTCATTGGGGCGCTGCTGCTTAGACATGAGAATGGCCTCAGCAATGGGCAGCAGGTAGACACAGTTGGCCCCCGCAACGTACTCAGAGATTCTCGACACAACGTCCTGTGTGTCCTGCAAGGTGTTCTCAGACTCCAGGTTGTTGAACATGTCCCGCCAGTACAGGTCCTGGAATAAGTTGTTGTAGCGGCAATCCATGGAGCCCAGGTAGCTGGCCAAGGGGTGGGGACCCAGCGGGATGACCAGGAAGCGCATGTAGTCTAGCCATTGGGGTGGCTGCTGGGACAGCTGCCTCACGAAGACCCGCAGCACAGCGCTGAAGTAGGGCTGTGCCCCTGCCACCGCCATCTTCACAGGCGTCAGGGCCTGGGAATTGCAGTTGCAGTATCTCTGCATGTGGGAGACGATGATGCTGAAGGCCTCCTGGACGTCATCTGTGGAGCAAGTGCACACCACGGGCAGCGTGTGCCCCTGCAGGATGTCCGAAAGTAACTGGCCCTGCCAGTCGCAGGTGTTGACCAGGATGATGTTCTCGGGCATCTTGTCCTGGGAAATGAGGATGTTGCTGAGCTGGTCACGGACGGGCTTCCTGGGGATCTGCCGCTGGCTCTGTGGGTCTGGGCTCTCGTTGTCCAGTCTGTTGACCCACTCATTCCGGGCTGTGTCGCAGCCCCAGTGGCCAGCCTGCTTCCTCTTGGACCTGCTGGAGGGCAGGACCAGAGACTTGGTGAAGCGCACTATGGATGGCAGCTTCTTGGTGAACCAATGCTGGGCGGAGGACCCTGCCTCCCGGTTGTCCTCCAGCTGTGCCAGCTGCTTCCCAGGGGAGCAAATTCTGTGGGCCATTGAGTCAGAGCTGCTATCACTTGACATGCTGTCAAAGTATCGTCTGAGTTTGGGCTTTGGGGTGCTGGGGACACTGATATCGTCCTCTGTGTCTAGGCTACTGTCACTAGAGCTCAGCACAATGTCATACCGACGGTGCAGAGCCTTCTCCACTTTGGGGACATGCCTCACAAGGGCCTGTTCTGAGGATATGACCTTCTCCGACACTTGGGCCCTGAGCATAGATGCCACGGCTTCCTGGTGGTAATTGTGTTGACTGTTCATGCACCTCCTTCTTACTATGAGATTACCTTTGTCCAAGTTATTCTCCTGGGACTGCCTGTGGACGGAATTGTGGCTGGCCGGCTGCTCAAAGAAGCAGCTCTCAGATGTGCTGGCGAGGTCCTTATGCGAGGTTTGGACCTTGTTGCTGGCGGGCATGGCAGTGGCCTCCTGATCGATATGCTGGCGGGACAGGGAGGGCATTCGAATCTCAGTGGTGGGTTTGCTGTAGGCCACAAGTTGGGAGTCACTGTGGCTTGGCTGCTTGCCTCCCGGGGCCCTAGCGTTCTCAGGCAGGTGGGCCAGACTCAGAGGCTCTTTTTGGATCCTGGTGCTGTGGAGGCCCCACATCTCCATCGGCAAGCTGGAGTCTGACAGGCCTTCCATGTATGGCCTGAGCTTGGGATTGGGGCTGCTGAGGACACTGTGATTGTCCTTCATGTCTGGGCCGCTAGACAGGCCTTCAAAGTATGGCCGAAGCTTAGGTGTGGGGGTGCTGAGGACGCTGCCATCGTCCTCAGTGTCTGGGCCACTGTCACTGGGGTTCGGCAGCATGTCATACAGGAGGTCCAGGTCCTCCTCCACCTCCGGGACATGCTCCCCATGGTCCTGCTCAGGGCCCAGGACCTCCTCCGACAATTGGACAGTGCGCAGCCATAACAGGACTTTCTGTTGGTAGTTCTGTTGCGTGGTCAGGGTGCTCCTTGTGAATATGAGATTCCCCTCATCGCAGTCATCCTCCTCCTGGTCAGCGGTATGGTAGCTGGCCTCCCGCTGCGAGAAGAAGCTCTCACACATGCACTCAGAGTAGTTGTCCGAGGACTCAGCCTCGGGACTGGCTTGCCTGGCGCTGTCCTCGTGGTCGATGGGCGGCATAGACAGGGAGGAGATCTGGATCTTGTCCACCTTGCTGGTGGGTGTGCTGTGGGCCACAAATTCGTTGTCCCTCTCGCTTGGCTGCTTGCCTCCCAGGGCCCACGAATTCTCGGGCATGTGGGGCAGACTCAGAGGCTCTGTTTGGGTCCTGTCACTGTGGCTGCCCCACATCTCCGTCTGCAAACTGGAGTCTGACAGGCCATCGAAGTATGGCCTGAGCTTGGGCCTGGGGGTGCTGAGGACGCTCTCATCATCCTCCAGGTATGGGTCACTTTTCCTGCGATTCCCCATCATGTCAGACCGAAGGTCCCTCTCTGACACTTTGGACCTGTGAAACAGCGCCAGGACTTTCTGCTTCAGCTTTCCTCGTATTGATGGCCGCTGCTTCTTTGGTTCCCCCTTCTCCAAGGCATCCTTGTCCAGGTCGTGTCTGTGCTTTCCCCTGCCGCTGGCGTGCAGCTCATCCTGCCCCTCGTAGTTACCTGCCGACTTGGCCTTAGGGCTGACCTGCATGGCAGTGCCCTCGTGTTCGATGGGCTCACTGCACAGGGAGGAGATCCAGATCTCGGCCACCGTAGTGGAGGATTCCTTGATGCTGCCAAAGAGGCTCACCATCTGGCCACACCTGGGGTTTCGCTGCATGACGTCAGCCATGCGGATGGCGCCAGAGGCCAGTGTCTTGTAGCCCAGGACGTTTCTGTTCTTAGAGCACTTCCTCTGCTCCAGCATGATCAGGAGCTTGTTACCTTCTCCCTTGAGGAAGTGGTTGTACTGCAGGGAGAAGGTCAGCGCCAGGTTGGTCTGCACTGGTCTACTGCGGGGCAGCACAATCTCTTGGGACCTCAGGATGCCCTTGGAGTCCCGCATCCTCACGGAAATTACCACGGAGTGGAGGTCCTTGGCCAGCTTCCTGAAGATCACTAGCTTCGTTACAGTGAGACTACACCACCTGGGCACACAGCTGGGGCTGGAGCAGTCCACCTCCCAGGTGGCAAACAGGTTCTGGGGGACCTGTGTTTTGAGCACCGTGGACATGCTGGCCAGGCCCACAGTTCGTGAGGAAGATGCAGCTGCTGGCATCCTACTGGACCTTTTCCTACTCAGGGTTGGTGGTTTTTTCTCCTGTGGTGGGACAGAGGAGGGACATGATTGGTGGCAAGAAGTGGCGCATGAGTGATCAAAGGAGAGTGTGGCCACACAAAAAGTGGCCACTCGCTAATCTGTGATTAGGTCAGGGAAGGCCTGGGTGATGGTCTTTTAACCTCAGAGACCTAAAGATATCACAAAGATGCTTTGAAATTAAAACGTTTTAACTAAAAGCTGTTTACGGTGGGTCGCTGGGTCTAGGTTGGAATCTTCTTCAAAAAAGGTCATTATTTACCTTAACTGAGACTGTCTACTATCTTTTGGAATGTACAAGAACATAGCTTTGGAACGTCAAAGGAATTTTCCTTTTTTTTGGATACTCTGTGGTCTGTGGAGACCACAAATCCCCTCATTGTTATTGAGTTCATTGTTGGCTGTTCTGTCCTATATCCCTCTATGGGAAAGAAGTATGTGTCTGTCATTTCACTTTTCATCCAATCCATCACCAATGGATTTCATGCAACTCACATACATCGCCACTTCTGACTGTAATATCTAAAATAAGGTGACAACTGCCATTCTCCAGAGCATTATTTCAATCCTTTGAGGTTTTGATTCAAGGCAAATGACCATTTGGCTCAGATAAAATCTCAACAATTGTTCACAGTTTTGAATGCTTCTTACATGGACATTTACTTGGCACAATACAGCAGGATCCCAGAAAATCTCACCCAGCACCACCCTGCAGACCTACACCTGGTGCTGGCATCCAGCAAAGGGCCCATTGACGCACCAGTTCCCTGCCTGCCGGTGAACTTGTGACACTTGTCTGTTGGATTCAGGACCTTCCCTTGCTTGTGTTGCTGACTTTATTGGAGCCATATTTTGTAATACTCTTGGTGGAACAAAGGTTAACAGTTGATAGATCCCAGGCTATGGAGAGACAGGAGGGAAAATGGGACTGGTTTTTACCCCTGGCTTTTCTATCGGATTTGCCTTTTGAGAGTCTGGGCAAACACCTTAGCTGTTTAAGTGAGAGCTGATCTTGTTCAGCTCAGAAGATAAAAGGGCACATCCTCCTTCCTGCATGAATCTCAGATGTTCTTAGACAACTGAGGATCTTTGCGGATGTGTCAGAGGTCATTCCTCATGACATGCAGGAGCCCCATAAGGAAATTCCCACACAACTGCAATTAAACTAACTGGCTCTTCAGGGGGAGCACTACTGAGGTTTAGTCCACCTCTGCTGGTAGCCCTTCTGGTTGTTGTAGTCAGCAAGGGGAGAAACTGAGGCACATAAGAAGGTTGAATGAGACTCTAGGTGAGTGAGCAACTTGCAGCTCAACCCATAAAGCAACAAACTTTAACCCACTACATAACACTCCCAGAAACTGTGCTGAGACTCTGCAGATACCAAGCCATAAAAACAACAGCAACAAGCACACCTATAATTAACATGGGAAGTTGTGCCTCCATGGCTGGGAACTCCCAGGCCCCAGCCCTCATTAATATTCCTGATAGGAAGCCTTGACTTGCAAGTGCTTTACAGAAGTATAAATGTAGGAAGTTTTAACTTCAAAATATCAACTGAAAAATGGCCAATATACAGTTTTCTTTGGGTGCCTAATTTAATTTTTCACAGGCAAAATAAAACAAAAGAAACAAATAACTATAACAGTGGCGGCCTGAAAATTGAACTGATTGAGTGTATAGGATGCATATCTTGATTTGGAAATTAGAAACTTCTAAGGAGAAGCACAGACAAATTCTCTTTAAAAAATAAATGAACAATAAATTTCAGAGATTATCTTCAAACTCTCCTGAAGCTAATACATGCTAACTCCCCATCCTCCCCCTTCTATAGCACGTCCCCTATATCTTTTGCTCTCTGAGCTTCCTTGTCCAGATGTGTTCCTTCCCTTCCCTTCTTTCTTCCCCTTCTGTCCCCTCCACTGCCCCTCCCTACTGACTTAAGGGAAAATGAGATGAGGAATTCTGCCAACTCCCTTTGGAGAAAAGCTGCTCTCAGCCAGAGAGGAACCAGCAATCATCCTCCATTTTCTCTATGGCCCTGATTGGTACACAGAGAAATTTAACTGATGGAACATGTAATCCTGGCTATTTTAACCTATTGCAATTAATATACTCCTGGTTTCTGGGAGCAAAAGCAAGAGAATTACTCAATAAGGTTTATAGAAAACTCCCATAGAGAAGCCTCCACACTTTAGGGATATAGGAAACTGAAACAGGATTTAGAAAAAGGATACAAACAGAAACATGCCTAGGGCTGCTCCAAGATAGAGTGTCGCCTGCAGACTGAAGGGTCCCAGGTGTGATTCTGGTCAAGAGCACATGCCCAGGTTGGAGGCTTGATCCCCATTAGGGGGCGTGCAGAAGGCAGCCAATTGGAGATTCTCTCTCATCATTGATGTTTCTATCTGTCTCTCCCTTTCCCTTCCTCTCTGAAATCAATACAAAATCTATTTTAAAAAACGGGGAGGGGGAGAAGCAAACATATAAACCCTGTATATATTGAGGCTATTTTATTTGTTTTTAACCACAAACAATTAATTGCTTTCACCATCGGAATAAAGCTTTCCTACAAATGTCTGTTTTTTAATCAAAACCTGTTTCCTTCCAACTAGGGAATGTTATGAGAATATATATGGTTTGCTTATCAAATCTTCCCCAATTCCCCTGTTTAGTGAGTGGGTTTTTGTTTTTTTTTACTGTTTAATGATATCAGTGATGCTGACATATGCTTTCTCCAGAATAGTAACATATATACTTAGAATAAATGAACCAGATACTGAACCAAAAGGGAAAGTAATGATTTTAAAGGAACCTTCCAGGAGGAAACTAAGCTTGAGACTGACTGAATGTTTGCTAATCCTATCTTCTTCAGTATTATCTTCCACAAGACCCTGAGAGATGGCTTAACAGGGTACCCACCCTACTCAGAATGGCCGCAAACAGCCCAGAGACATGCAGACATGCCTCTGACACTAGGCTTTCTCATATGTCTGCCTAAAGATGGGGGACCAGCCCACAGTGAAGTGAGAATTCTCTTTTGGGGTACATATTCACCAAATGGGAGTAACTTCACCCTGGGTGCCTCAAACAAGAAGCCAATCTTCTTTTGTTACACCAATTACCTGGTTGCAATATAAAGTGGGTAATAGAGAGGCTTTGGCACCATTAACTTTAAGACTATCTTGCACCTGGGACCTGTGTTGCCATTCCCAGGGGAGACAGACGGAGGTTTCATATACCTGAAAGTCTTTATACCTCTCAGAGTTGTGAGCTTTCTGGAAACTAGAAGAATATTCCCAAATAGAAACAATCCAAAAATGGGCGAATGAATTTGTCAGTCCCTTGCTAACATTTGGGGGGGGGGGGGCAACCCAGTTCCTGAGGTATTGAAAATGACTCTCCTTGTTTTACAAATGAAGTTTTCAAGGTGCCATAGGTTTTGCTCCAGAAACAATTCAAAGCCCACCAAGTCCTTTTACCTTCTCCAAACCTCCCCTATTCATTTTGAAGGCTTTACAGGTAATTAGCTTCATGCAACCAAAGTCCCGGAACCTTTGAAGTGAAAATACCTGAGTTCACCAAGACCTCTTGTATAGGCCATTTTTAAAAATACAAATCTCTGGAAGATATGACTTATCCCAATAGAAAAAACAATACCTTACCCACCTACACAAATCTCTTTAGCTTTTTCAACTATATCTTTCTAACTTAGTAAGTTTTAATGAAAGTTATTAAATATCTACACATTTTGAATTAACGTGAATACTGACACATTGATTGCTAGAGAAGTCTGAAGTTCACTGCTTTTGGGGGTTTTTTAATTGCAGAAGGTCTGTAAAATGGATTTGGGGCTGTTGATGTAATGTTTTTTGCTTTGCTGAAGGTGTGTTTTTTGAAAGTAAGAGTTTGATTAAAATATGTTCATCAACGTCTATCTAAGGAATGCTGTTTGTTCACTTGTGTGCTTACGATTGGAAATTAATGCTCCTAATAGTTAAAAGTTCCAGTTAAGTTGGAAGAAATTATACAGTTATGACAATAGAAGGCTTGAGGTATGGAGAGTCATATTTGAAGGAAAAGGGCAAATGTAAGTTTCTCTAAGGATAGTTATTTCTGAATGGGTAAGAAGGTTTGTAAAAGGTGAGGAAAGGTTTGTAAAAGGGGGTATAGGCTATACAACTTTGTGAAAGTTTTATATAAAAATATTCTTTTATTTCTCTACCAAAAAAATAATTCAAATTGTGTGTACAGTCTTTGTGTGATATGTGTTCATCTATGTGTCATGTGTGGTGAATTGTCAGCCTCCATATGACATTACTAGGATATAATCTTTTATTGGCCTACAAAGATTAAATGCTTATGTAAATTAAGGAGAATTCTGTAGTCTGGACAAAATACTTAATATTACAACTGTTTGCAAGTATGATTAATATCTTTTAGAGTTAGTTACCCTAAGTCTGTGTTTGCTTTACGTAGATTTACAAAAAGTCCATGGTATAATCTTTTGCACAAGTATATTTGCAACCTTCCCAAAGTTTCTATTGTAAGAGACTTTTAAAACAGGAGATGACTTTGAGTCAATTCCAATGGGCCCTGGAGTACCTCAAGGATTTATTCTCTCTCCTTATTAGAGAAACGTTTTTAACTAATTTAGGACTACTTAATATGCTTGAAATTACCTGAGGAGCTTTAAAAAATTAAAAATATAAATAACTGTGCTATTTGTGTACCTATATTTTTATTAAAATGGATGTTCTAAAGATTTCAACCTGCTCTAGGAAGGAATGTACAAAGATTCAAGAAAATTTCAAATAGGAAACACTCTGGTGTAACAGTGGTCTTGGTGTCAGCGACACCAGGCCAGCCAAGAGGATGGTTCCCTGTGAGGGTGTCTGGCAGTTGGACTCCGGGTATTTGTGGCACAAACATTGGAAGTTTATGAATTATATCCAATTCTCAATACAAGAAGCCATGGACAATGTTTTAAAATCTTACATTCTATCTGTTCCTTTTATATTGAAATTATGTATTGAATCCAAATATATACATATACGTATATATTTTCATATCGTTCTCTGTAATTTTACAGTAATTTTTGTTACCCAAAAATTATTGCCTTGAAATGTTATATTTTACCAAAAAGGCAGGTTTTCATCAATTGCATTGCAATCAAAACTATAACCATACCACTTTGTTTTGTCGTTCATAGATATTGTTTTACTTTACTGCATTTTCAAATATGTTACATCTTTAGAAAAATTCATGAAAAGGACTCTTGACTTACTCTATTTTTTTATTCTTTTCATATATTTTATTGATTTTTTACAGAAAAAGAGAGGGATAGAGAGTTGGAAACATTGATGAGAGAAACATCCATCAGCTGCCTCTGGCACAATCCCTACTGGAAATGTGCCTGCAACCAAGGTACATGCCCTTGACCTGAATTGAACCTGGGACCCTTGAGTCCTCAGGTCTAAGCTCCACCCACTGAGCCAAACTGGTCAGGGCTTGACTTACTCTAAGTAACAGGTTTCTACGCAGGTCACATCTTTGAACTGAATGAAGAAGTATAGAACTCTAAGGAATGACTGAATTCACGAAAATACTAGCAAATAACCAGGATAAACAACAAAATGGGTAGGGAACTAAATGAAGAGAAGATGGTTATTATTATTATGACTCTGTTTAAAATACTGCTGATTTTTAAATCATTTTGTTTTTCAAATATAAGGAAAACTAAAAGCAGAAATTCTACATTACTATCCATGACTCACTACGAAGGTTAGAGGGAATGATACATTAGTGACACTCATTTCACAGTACTTCCAAGAGACAAAGACTTCAAGGACCAAAACGTACAACCAGGAGATTTTGTTTATTGAAACACATTAATTAAAGACTCTCTCCAATGTGTTAAAAAGGACGTTACCTTATGAGAGGCCTAACCCTAAATGGATATCTGTCACTGACACTGCCCTCCATCCACCAAGGAGACTGAAGACTTTTCAAGGATGAGAACCCACGGGCAGTGGGGGCTGACAGCTTTCCCAAGAAGTCAACAAGGCCTGGATGCTGACAGATTACTGCTGCTCAAACCTTGTTCTTCTATCTCCTAACTGTTATTGATTATATGTACATCAACTGATTTTTATATTTCTATTACACACCTTATTACATATGAATAGTTGAATTTCGACATCTGCTAAGTTTTCCCACCTACTAGACAAGTACATTCTAATGATCAGTATGGTAAGGAAACAGTAGAGAGTCTAAATTCTTCAGGTCAAACATAGCATAAGTACAAGGAACAGTGGATGAAGAAGGAAACATAAAATTAGCTTAATAAACAATTATGTAAATACATGCAAAGGGTTTTTGGTTGGCTGGGATGCTTACTTTCCTTAGTCACTTTCTTGTCTAGTAGTAGACATTTTCTATTCCTAAGCAGTGTTCCTGCTTTAATGTTTTTGCTTTTGTTCCTGGTATGTAAGTGTTATACTAGATGCAAAATACCAAAACTTAAGACAAGCAGCAAACGGACTCTGCTCATGTTAGCTCAAAATATAAAATTGATACAGAATATTTTTTAAGAAGAACATATAGTATCTCATGGCTTCACATCCACTTTTTATGTTGATTAATAATAAAAATTCCACTTTGAATGCCATTCAAGGTTAGAGTCTTACCTTATCCCGAATGGTCCATTGTTCAGCAAGACATGACACTAACACTCATCATCAATGCATAATTTGTATTGATTTCTGAATAAAAGGAGGATGTATGAATGAAAAAGGGGCCCCATGCTAACCTGACTAGCTCAGGGAAGTCCTGCAAGGCAGCCTTGCAAACTCAGAGACCTTAAGTAACTTCAAAGGATGGTCTGAAATTAAAACACTTACAGGAGCTCATGATGGATCGTCAGATCCTTGTCTGGCATCTTCCCTGACAAAGGTCAATCTTTACCTTAACTGAGTGTGTGTACTGCCTTTTTGCCTCTATGATAACAATTCATTGGATTTTCCTTATTTTGGACAGCTCATGCTCAGGCACTGTTCTGTGCTCTGCGGAGATCAGAGATCCCTTCGCTGCTATTGAGTTCTTTGTTGACTTGAAACTATCCTACATCCACCATGGTAAAAGAAATATGTGCCTATCATTTTACCCTTTATCCAATAACAGAAGTGTCTCCTATTTGCTTTCTCCTGTCTCCCTAATCTATCACCCATGGATTTCATGCAACCCACAAAAGTCTGCACTTTTGCTTGTATTGTATAAAATAAGGTGCAAAATTGTCATTCTCAGGAGCATTCTCTCAACCCATTGAGATTTTTCTCGCTCACAATTGTTGACACTTTGGATCAAACAAACACACACAAATTTTTCAGAGCTCTGAAAGTTTTTCACATTAATAAGAGAAAAGGTTCTTGGCAGGAAAAATAGAATTGCAGGTGAGGAATATGAAGCACATTAGTATCTTAGGTCATTCTCTTAGCAGAGGACAAACAGCACATGCTTGTATTAACAGTGTCACCCATGCGATTTCTGACAGAACATCCCAATGTATGATGAGAACACCGAGGCTTTTCCTGGGGTGGAGGGTCTGGATATTAGGACGTGGTATGTTTAGTGTGGCACCGTCGTCATGGCAATGGAAGGTTTTAAGTCCAGGTCCCACAGAAAAAAGACATGGATTTCTGTGATAAGCATTCCCGGCCCCATACAATGTGCAGCCCTGGGAGGCCCCAGCTCCTGACATGGAGGAGATGAGGACCCAGATTCCTTTGGGAACTGGACACTAGGAGGGATCTCAGGGGAGTAGCAGGGTGCCTTCTGGAACCTGAGTCCTGTTGACTCCCTGGGGTCCTGGAGTTTGGGTCAATTGGGCACCTACACTCACCCTGCGGCGGTGCTTCAGGCTTGAGGATATATCAGGTGTCTGTGCCGCCTGCAAGGGCGTGGAATTGAAGACCCCATCTGTCGGCTCCGGTCCGCTCTCCTGTGCAGAGCTCTATAAAGACAGTTTCCAGGCACCAGGGGAAAACCTCAGAGCCCTGTTTTGCTGGTTCTCTAAAACTTGTGACTCTCCACTCCAGACACACAGAATGTGATCTGCTGAGACCTCTACTGGCAAGGAAAAGTCATGACAGCCTGAGAGCCTAGGACTCCCATTGGCATAGATCAGGGACCCCTCTAGAGCCCCATCTCCACCTGCCTGCCCTACCCTGAGGTGTGATCACAGCAGGACCTCTAGGTTATCCACTGCTCCAAACACTCCCGCGGTTCTCCCTGCAGGACCCCCTATCCACCACATGAAGAGGGGGGATGTGGGCTGCACAGGGATGGCCCACAGAGGAGGCTGGCCTGGCGGGAATGGGTCTGACCCAGGCCACCTTCACTTACCTGAGGGGATCTTCTTGAAAACGGCCAGAGATGTCGGGCACGAGTGTTGAACCGTCTACAGAGTCTGGAACAACGCTCCCTGCAGGGTCTCTGGGAACCAGAGCCCCCATAACTGGGAACACAACAAGAGAACATGTTGAACTGTCAACTGTCTCTTGCCAAGTGAGTGGCAGTTGGGCAGTTGCTAGAAAGTGGGTGCCTGGTTACGGGGGTTCCAAGTTCTATT
The DNA here is from genome assembly GCF_963259705.1 of Myotis daubentonii. Lineage (NCBI taxonomy): Eukaryota > Metazoa > Chordata > Mammalia > Chiroptera > Vespertilionidae > Myotis > Myotis daubentonii. Next base: position 6,920,887 of record NC_081855.1, read on the forward strand.
AGGAAGTGACCTCACTTCCTGGAATTGCCTCCCTGACTCCCCTCACCTAATTACAGCTATAGATACTCCTGTGGACTGCTGACTGCTCACCTACCTTCTCCATGGAAAACCAACATTGTACACAGTGACAGGAACACACCCTCTCCACAAGGTCTAGCTGCAGCCAGGGTACTAGGTTTGAGGAGACAGACCAGGGCTCAGACTCAACCCCTCATTCTTACCTCTTCTTGATCCTGGATAAGTCATTGTGCCTGTTAGATCCTGTCTCTTCTCTGCCTGCACAATGGATTATTGCAGCATGTGCTTCTTAGCGATATTCACGCTCATGAAGGTAGTAGCTATAAAGTAGGAGGAGGAATGCCACAAGGCAAAAGTGCCTACAACCTCTTTTTCTTCCTATTGTCACCTCCTTGGTGTCTAATTTTCTTTTAATTCCACCCAGGGTCATTTGATTGTGTGTGGGAGAGAGAGAGAGAGAGAGAGAGAGAGAGAGAGAGAGAGAGAGAGAGATTGTGTGTGCGCACACACACATATGCTAGTGCTAGGTTGTATTGTGTTAACAAAGCCTGAATACAGTAGTTTGCAGAGGCAAAGGTTAATTTCATAGCCATATGATTTCAATGATCTGGTGTAACTAAAAGGACTTCCTGATTTTTTGGATTATTCATCTTTTTTCTAATTGTAAGGATGAGAGTAAGAACTTACAAGGTCATATGTCAGAGTGGAAACCAGAAGTTGACATTTTATTTGACAATGGCTTGTGGGGGACATGACTTCCATTTCCCCCTTTGTAACAGCTGCCAATGTGCATATCCAGGTGGTCTGGGGAGTTTGGGTCAAGGCCCCAGAGTGGAGTTATCAGCACAGCTCACTGGCCTGGCCACAGTGATGACGGTTGTATGTGGACATGTGACTTCAGTGAGTTGAATAAAATTCTTTTTGTTAGTCACAAGAAAAAAAGTTCTGTTTTCATATGTCTCATGGCCTTATGAAAACATGCTTTTAGTCAATAATCATGTGAGAGGTGCAAATGAAAACCAAAACGAGGGCCCTGGCCGGTTTACTCAGTGGATAGAGTGTTGGCCTGAGGAATGAAAAGTCCCGGCTTCGATTCTGGTAAAGGGCACATGCCCAGTTTTGGGCATTGATCCCCAATAAGGGCATGTAGGAGGCAGCTAATCAATGATTCTCTCATCATTGATGTTTTTCTCTCTCTCAATGAAATCAATAAAATGTATTTTTTTCAAAACACAATGGGATAGCATCTCACACTTGTCAGAATGGCTATCATCCACAAATCAAGAAAGGACAAATGCTGGTGATTATGTGGAAAAAAAGGAACCCTTGTGCATTGCTGGTGGGAACATAGACTGGAGCAGGCACTCTGGAAAACAGCATGGAGCTTCTTTGAAAAATTAAAAATGAAACTCCCATTTTACCCAGTAATTCCACTTCTGGAATATATCCCAAGAAAGCAGAAACACCAATCAAAAAGGATATATGCATCCCTGTGTTCATAGCAGCACAATAGCTAAGATTTGGAAACAGCCTAAATTCCCATCAGCGTAAGTGCCCAACAGCAGCTGAGTGGAAAAAACCTGTGGTACATCTACATAATGGAATACTATGCTGCTGTAAAAAAGAAAGAAGTCTTACCATTCACAACAGCTTGGATGGACATGGAGAGCATTATGCTAAGTGAAATAAGCCAGTCAGATAAAAGTAAATATCACATGGTCTCATTCATTTGTGGAATATAATGAATAACATAAACTGATGAACAAAAATCGATCCAGAGACAGAGAAGCATCAAACAGACCCTCAAACCTCAGCAGGAAGGCAGGGGAGAGTGGGGGAGAGAATAAGAGACCAAGCAAAGGTCTTGAATGCATGCATATAAGCATAATCAATGGACACAGTCATTAAGGGGGTAGGGGCATGTGCTGCAGGTGGGGGTGGGTGGGGAGGGGTCTAGGGGAAAAAATGGAAACATATGTTATACTTTAAACCATAATAAAATAAAATGATAAAAACATTTCTCTTAGTAAAAAAAAAAAAAGAGAGCTAGTCCTCTTTCTGGGTCCCAGAACAAAGCGCCCCCTGACCCCTAGATACGGAGGAACCTGCAGGAGCTTCCCAGTATGTCCGGATTTCTAATGTCCAGACCAACTCTGTTGGAGAGGTGGGAGCCTTGGCCTGGAAGGTCTGAACATTCCTGAACTCTGGGCTCTGAATGTCACGGACATTGGATGATATCTGCCACTCTATGGACATCAGTTTACCAATTTTCCATTGAGGGTTGGGTTCAGAACTGCATAAGCCTGACCTCACAACAAAGGGGCCCAGCTCCCTCCACCCTGGGTGGGCACTGGACAGAGGTCCATGCCTGTGGTTCCAACTCTGGGCTCCTTTTCAGTCAAATACTGGCCAAAGGCTCATTTACCTGCCGAATGCTCACCATCTCCCCCATGCCTCTCCATGTCTGTGCATGATGCCACCAGCAGATCCTTTTCCAGAGCCCCCGAGGAAACCTGGGTGCAGCTAGAACCCGTACTTTGAGGACACACCGCTGGATTCATCTCAGGCTCTGTTGGGCTCAGTATCTTGTTCATTTATTTCTAAATACATATTACCCTTCTGGAAAAAGCATGTGTGGGTATTACTGATTTCATAAAACAAACAAATAAGCAAACTAAACACCTCTCCCTATCAGCTGATTTGGGGCATATTTTTTTAGCAAAATAGATATTTGCTAATATTGCTATAACATTCCCTAGTTGGAAACAGGTTTTGATTAAAAACAGACATTGGTAAATATTCCTGCGATTTGCACAGAAGCTTTACTCTGAAGGAGAAGATAATTAGTTGGCTGTGGTTAGGAATAAATAGAGTAGCCCCAGTGTCTACAGGGGTCTTAGTGGCTTCTCTTTCTATGATAATTTCACCTGCTCCCAAACTATCAGTGAGAAGGGAAACACCCATGGATCAACCCTATATTTGTGTGTGTGTGTGTATGTGTGTGTGTGTGTTTGTGTGTGTGTGTGTGTGTGTGGTTTGTTTGTTATTGGTTTTCTACATCCCATTTCAGTGAACAGATTTCTCTACAGGAATTTTCTTGAAAGCCTTATTTAGAATTTGTGTTGCATTTGCTGACAAAAACCATTAGCTATATTAGTTGGAATCAGTTAGAAAATCCAGGATTACATATTCTAAGAGTTCAATGCCTTTGTGAACCCACCAGGGTCATTGGGAAAATCAGGAACATTTGCTAGTTCCTCTCTTGCTGAGACAAGCTTTTCTCCAAAGGGAGTTGTTAGAATTCCTATTCTCATTTTCTCTTAAGTCAGTAGGAAGTGATAGTGGAAGGGACTGAAGGGAAAGGAAGAAGGATGGAAAAGGGTGCAGAATATAGTGGGGGAACTAGAGAAGGTGGAAGAATGGGGTGTTGGAAATTATTACCTTCCGAAGAGTTCAGAGACAGTCTATAAAATTTCCAATTCCTTAATTGTTTTTAAAGGAATTTATATGTGCTTCTGAAAATCTCCTGATTTCCAAATCAAGATATGCTTCCATTCATTCATTCAGTTTAATGTTAGACCTGGCATTTTCCTAATTTTTATTGCATGCCAAAAATTAATTTAGGCACACAAATCAAACTGCACTTTGGCCATTTTTAGGAGGACATTTTCTAATTAAATCTTCCCATTTCTGTAAAGCACGTGTAAGTAAAAGCTTCCTATAAGGAATATTAGTGAGGGATGGGATCGGGCATCTCCTGGACTTGGAGGCACCATTTCCCATGTTAATTTTAGGTGTGTTTTGTTGTTGTTTTGTAGTTGTTTGTATGTGTATGTGGTTTTTCTTTTCTTTCTGATATCTGCAGAATCTGAGCAAATTTTCTAGGATTGTTATATTATGTAGTTGGTCAACCTGTGTTGCTTATCGGTTGAGCTACATGAGGCTCTCACCCCTCAAATCACCTTCAAACCTCTGATGTGCCTCAGTTGATCTCCCTGCTGTCTCAAACAACCAGAGGGTCAGGGAATGGTTGACCAAACCTTATGGGTGCTCCCCCACCAGAACCAGTCACTTTAATTGCAATTGTGTTGAAATTTTGCTTTGGGGCTCCTGCACATCATGAGGAATGACATCACACATCCACAGATATTCTTAGTCTCCTAAGAATACCTAATACTCGGACCTGAGGGAGAATATGACACTGTATTTTTGGAGCTGATTAAGTTCAACTCTAATTTAAATGATAATGGGTTTTGGTTTTTTTTGTTCTTGTTTTTTTTTTTTTTTTTTTGCTCTGATTCTCAGAAAGCAATTCCGATTGGAAAGCCACAATTTAACAACGGCCACCAATTTTTTTCCTACTGTATTGTCTTAACCTAAGTTCCATCAACCCTTAATCTTAGTTCTATCTGGACTATTTAAAAATACAGCTCAAATAAATCTAACCCTCTACCACCAGCAAGGGAAAAGTCATGGATTTAAGATACAAACCACCCAGGTTCACCCAATGGGTGGGGAACCAGCAGTTCAATGGATCCTTTGTTGAATCCTAACACCATGTCCACGGGTTGGTCCTGGGTGAGCTCTTTTGGAATCCTGACCCACTACGTCAAGTAAATGTCAAAGTATGAAACATTCAAACTTGTCAAGAATTTTGGTCGTTTATTTAAGTCCCACTGTCAATAACTGGCAGGATGAAAATCTCAGCAGATTGAGATATTCTCTCTGGCAGTTTTGCACCTTATTTTATACATTACAATCAGAACAGGAGATGTATGGTGGTAACAGGAAACCCAGTGTTGATGCATTAGGGTTTCAGAGAAATCAAAGCAGCGAATTCTCTGTGACTGGATAAACAGTAAAATGACACAGACATACTTCTTTTACATGTGGATATAGGATAGTTCCAAGTCAACAATGAACTCAGTAAGAATGAGGGGATTTGTGGTATCCGCAGAGCATTGCCTATGTGTTGAGGGGCCTGGAAATAGGGAAATTCCTTTGACATTCCAAATTACATGTTATTGTAGATGCCAAAAGGCAATAGACAGGCTCAGTGAAGGTTAAGATTGACCTTTGTCAGGGAAGATGCCAGCCTAGGACACGACTACCAACCATAAACTGCTTTTAGTTTAAAAGTTTTCATTTCAGAACATTCTTTTTGATAACTTTAGGTCTCTGAGTTTGCAAGAACACCACACAGGGCTTCCCTGAGCTTGTCAGTGAGCATGTGGTTCCTTTTCGCAGACACAGTTCTTGGATCACTTGTGCCCCACCTCCTGACAACAGTCACTGAGTGCTTAGGGCAGTGGTCGACAAACTCAGTAGTCAACAGAGCCAAATATAACAGTACAACGATTGAAATTTCTTTTGAGAGCCAAATTTTTTAAACTTAAATTATATAGGTAAGTACATTGTTATTAACTTTATTAGGGTACTCCTAAGGCTTAGGAAGAGCCACAGTCAAGGGGCCAAAGAGCCGCATGTGGCTCGCGAGCCGCAGTTTGCCAATCATGGACTTAGGGGATTGGTCCGAACTAAAGCCCCAACCCACCTGGCAGTTCATAAACTGCCCCTGAGGGAATGTCCCTCCTCTGTCCCAACACAGGAAGAGAAACCATCACCCCAGAATGCAGCAGGACCTGTATGTTGTAAGCAGATGCAGCTACCTTGCTGCCCACAGTCCTGGTCTCCACACCTCCCGCTCCCCCATCCCTGTGCCCAGGTTCAACACCAATGCCCAAGAACCTGTTTGCTACCCAGGAGTTGGACAGCCCCAGCCTCAGATTCGTTCCCAGATTGTGCAACCTGACCTTAATGAAGATGGTGGTGTTCAAAGAGTTGGAGAAGGACCTCATCTCCATGGTGATCGCCATGAAGATGCAGTACTCCACCCTCATATCGATGGTGACCACGGTCAAGATGCAGGGCTCCAAGTACATCCTACGGGAGTATGCTGTTCCCCAGTGAACACCTGGACACAGTCCTGGGGTTGACCTCACTGCAGGACCCCCACTTCCTCTGTGAGAAGGCAACAAGCTATAGGCCCTGTTGCACTGGAGGAAGTGCTTTAAGAACCAGACCATCTGGAGCTAGAAGACACTCCCTGTGGGCGCCATACGCATGGCCAAGGTCAGGCAGCGAACCCTGAAGGGTGGACAAAGTGGCCGAGGAGGCTTCTGCTAAAGTGGCCGATATCTGGATTGCTCCCTGTCCAACCAGCCCATCCACTGGGAGGACAGTGCCATACAGGACAGATGCAAGGCTAAGTCAAGGGTTAATTACTCCGAGGGGGTTCATCAGAGCTTCTCCTCTGAGCAACAGGCCAGCAACTATGCCACCTATGGACTGAACATGGCTGAGAAGGGCATTGACATGGGGGTGCTCAAGAAGTAGAGGCCATGGATATTAGGGAAGATGTGCATTACCAGGCCACAAAATATCAAGGAAAAAGTGGTGGCGTGGCTGGGAAAGTTCAAAGTGTTGGAGGAGGCTGTGGACTCGAGCAGGACACAGCAGAGCATGTCCTAGAGTTGGAGTGGGACATGGACCTTCTATTTAACACACTGCGAAACCCCAGGGACAGTGGCCCAGACATGGAGGATGAGAACAGCACCCTCAGCACCCACAAGCCCAAGCTCAGACTGTTCTTTAAAGGGTTGGCACACTCCAGCTCACAGACACAGACCGAAGCATCCACAGTGCCCAGAGCCAAGAGGAGCCTGCAATTATGGCCAAAGTGCAAGAAAACACGTGAGGCCTCAGGCATCAAACAGCCCAGAGACAGTGTTTCAGACTCGGCGGCCCACAGCACCCCCTCCCCCAAAGTCGCCTGAATCTGGACCTCTTTCATGTCTAGCCAGTCCACTCACCGTGTAGACAGCGCCATGTAGGCCGGCCCAAGACCAAGTCTACAAATCACTACTCTAAAAAGGAGTATGAGAGTTTCGCTGAGCAGGAGGCCGGTGAAGATGCTGCCCATGGATAGGAACTGGATCAGGAAGCAGTGACTATTGAAAGTCACAACAAGGTCCATGACAAGCAGAATGTAGTGGCTTGGCTGAGCAGGGCCTAAGTGTCGGAGGAGGCCCTGGACCGTGAGCAGGACCCTGCAGATCATGTACCCGAGTAGAGGAGGACCCGCACCTTCTGTCTAACATGCTGGAGAACCAGTGACAGTAGCCCAGACAGGGAAGAAGATGACAGCCTTCTCAGCACCACCAAACCCAAGCTCAGGCCATAATGCGAAGGACTGTCACATTTCAGTTCAAAAATGGACATGGGGAGCATCCATGGTGCCCAGAGCCAGGCGGAGCTTCCGAGTTTAAGCTGGTTCTGCTGAGGGCTAGTGTGTTGACGCACGGAGTAAATGGTCCCGGGTTCAAATCTGGTCACGGGCACAACTGTGTTGATTACAGGCTTGATCCCCAGCCCTGGCCATGGCACATGCAGGAGGCAAGCAATCCATGTGTCTCTCTCACATCGATTCCTCTCTCTCTTTCTGTCTCTCCCCGTCCCTTCAAGTTTCTCTAAAAATTCAGTGGAAAAAAAACCTCTGGTGAGGGTTCACAAAACAAACAAAGCCAAACAAAGGAGCTTCCTAGTCCAGCTGAAGTGCCCAAAAAGACCAAGCTCAGTCAGCAACAGCCAAGTGACAGTGTCTCCCACTTAGAGCCCCAGAGCATGCCCACCCAGGGGAGCACCCAACACCGCCCAAGGACAGCCCGGAGGCAGAGACCTCAGCCCTGGACATGCTCACCAAGAAGATGCGGCTCACTAGGCGCATCACCAAGACTGAGTCTCTCATCCCCTCCACCAAGGCCAAGGGGAAGCATACCCGCCACCATGGCTGGTCACGTTCCTGAAGCGGCGGCAGATGGCACAGCCGTAGAACAAGTGAGCCAAGAGCCCAGACAATGAGCATGGCCAGACCCAGGGATCCAGCTGCAGATCCCCAGGAAGACCACGTACAACCACCTGAACCACATCCTCATCTCCGATGACCAGCTGCCAGAGAACATCATCCTGGTCAAACCTCTGATTGGCAGGAGCAGTTCCCCCTCAGACACCCTGCAGGGGCTCATGCTGCCTGTGCTGTGCATCTGCTTCATGGCTGACGTCCGGTGGCCTTCAGCTCCATCATCTGGTGGATACAGAAATACTGTAATGATAATTCCCAGCCCCTTAAGCTGGTGAAGATCCTGGTGGAAGGGGCACAGCACTACTTGAGCGCTGTGCTGCGGGTCTTCCTGGAGCTGCTGTCCTACAAGATGCTCGGCTGGCTGGGCTATGTGCACTTCCTGGTCATCCCGCTGGGTTCCAATCCTGTGGCCAGGTACCTGGGCTCCATGCATTACCACTACAACAGCTTCTCCCAGGACCTGGCCTGATGGGACCTGTTCCATAATCTGGAGGCCCAGAGCGCCATACAAGACACACTGGACATCGTGACGAGAATCACGCAGTACATCACGGGAACATCTGTTCCTCTCAGCTTCCCATCGAGGAAGCCCTGCTCTCCTACAAGCAGAAGAGACCCCATGAGGATTCCTTATAGTTCATTCTTTTCAGGGAGGCAGGTGAAAGTTGGGACAGTGCAACAGTCCTCAGACACGTCGGGAGACTCAGATGACGGGCCCCCTTGGGCTGCAGCATGCTTTTATCCTTCCCTTTGTCCCTACCTCTGTTCACCAACGATGCCTTGTCATCCCACTCATCTTGTCAGTGAGTGGGGTTTGTCCTCCCCCAGCCAGGGCGATGGCGCCAAGCTGATGGAGCGGCAGGTGGATTACTGGACGGCAGCCCAGCCCACAGACAGGAAGAAAGACTCGAAGAAGAAAGACCTGCCTTGCGCCAACAACACCCTCAAGTGCAGCTTCCAGTCTCTCCAGGTCAGCAGGCTGCCCAGCAGTGGCCAGGCCAAAGCAACACCCACCATGTGCATGACAGTACTCACCAAGGAGAAGAAAAAGAAGGTGTTGTTTTCGCCCAAGAAAACCAGGACAAGGCATGGAGTCCAAAATCCAAAAGCCAGTGCTTGGAGGCATAAGCCACCTGGTCTGCAGGGCGAAGCAGCAGGAGAACATTCTGCGGGTCCTCATCAAAGGTGTGGTGTGGAATGAAGTTCTTCCAGCTGGCAGCCCAGGGTCCTTCCGCATCCAGCACTTCCCCATGTGCATCTCCAGACATTCTGACTCCACCTTCCAGCCCTGCCTGCGACCCTGCAGATGCCAAGCACGGGAGGGCCCACCTGCTTTTCAGTTCACCTTTCAGTTTAGTACAGAAACCGACCCTGGAAACACAAAGAGAAACCTTCTTAAGTACAAAAGTGCTCACTACCCGGAAGCTAATGTGCAGCCCCCATTGGGAGCCCCAACTGCTCTGCTGATTAACCAGAACTCTCTGGGGGTCAGGCGGGCAGTGCTGAGCTGGAGAATCATGGAAGGTGAGTTTTGGCATCAGGACCCCTAACACTCCCAGCGGGAAGGGTTCTCCCTTCTCCACCTGCCCTTCCTGGAAGCCAGGACTCTGCCTCCACAGGACTCAGAGCTGGTGGTCAGATGCCAAGGACTGGCCTCCCATTGTGGGCATCCTGAGCAGAACATGGAGGCCAGTCAGCCCAGCCCTGGGCCCCAGCTGCCAACCCGCCAAGTGGCCCCACACCATCCACTGGTGCTTTCCTAAAAAAATAGGTGTGTGGTGCAGACCCCCAGGCACACCCTCTAGACAAACTGGTGCAATACCAGCTGCCCGCCTTCCTGAGCAGGGACTATGCTTTCGCCCTCATCTCTCTGTGTTATGACTGAACATTTGTTCCAACCAACAGGTGTGGGTCCACCTATTTACCAGGTGAGCACCCTGTCCCTGCACAGCACAGTTTTCACGCAGCACCCTGCTTGCTGGGAGTCTTCAGGGCACTTCATGTCTCTGCGTGCTTGTGCCTCTAACCACAGGGTGAACCTAGGGCAGTAATGGCGAAACTTTTGAGCTCTGCATCATGTCAGCATTTTGAAAAACACGAACTTAACTCTGGTGCCATGCCACATATAGAAATTTTTGGATATTTGCAACCATAGTAAAACAAAGAGTTATATTTTTTAATTTTTTTTAATATCTTTTATTGATTTTCCACAGAGAGGAAGGGAGAAGGATATAGAGTCAGAAACATTGATGAGAGAGAAACATCGATCAGCTGCCTGCTGCACATCTCCCACTGGGGATGTGCCCGCAACCCAGGCACATGCCCCTGATCAGAATCGAACCCAAGACCCCTCAGTCCACAGGCCGACTCTCCATCCACTGAGCCAAACCGGCTTTGGCAAGAGTTATATTTTTGATATTTATTTTATATACTTAAATGCCATGTAACAAAGAAAAATCAACCAATGAGTTTGCATGCCACCTCTGACACATGTGTCATAGGTTCGGCATCACTGACCTAGGGTCAAGCTCACAGGTTTATTGTAGAAACTCAGTAGGGTCCTCCCTGGAAAGTGCTCTCTGGGTGCCTGGACAGTGGAGAGGTCTGCTTCACGGGCTGTGGTTGAGCTCCTTGGCCATTTTCTCCTCCTCATGACAAAGCCTCAGCCTCATTTGATTCTCCACAAGGCCTTGGGCTAAGCTCTTTTCTCCTTAGATACAGATTGGAGATTCTATGAGGGGTCGGTGTCCTGGGTGAAGCCAGGACCAAAAATCCCAGAAGGGAGCCACGTGGCCCCATGCTAATTTTATTCTTGACTAAAAGAATACAGAAAAAGAGTGGAAAAAATCTAAAATATTAGTGTCAGCACTGTGTAGTTGATGAGGGTAGAGGAATGATACACAGGAGGGCATATTAAAGAGCATGTCTTGCTGAGGAAAATATAGATATGTGTAATAAATCACAGGGATACATTTAAGTGCATGTATTTTAAGTTATGGGAAAGCACCTTGTCTTGCAAAATAGAATTCATTAATTTTAAACCTGCCATCTGAAATAGGACCTATTAAATGGGAAGCAATAAAGGATTTTTTAAAATAAGAAAATTTGACAAATGGAAGTTATTTTTTTTTTATTGCTTAAAGTATTACAAAGGGTATTACATATGTATCCATTTTATCCCCCCGCCCTAGACAGTCCCCTAGCCTCCCCTATCACCCAGTGTCTTATGTCCATTGGTTATGCTTATATGCATGCATACAAGTCCTTTAGTTGATCTCTTACCCCCCTACCTCCTGCCCCCCAACCCTCCCCGGCCTTCCCGCTGCAGTTTGACAATCTGTTTGAGGCAGCTCTGCCTCTGTATCTATTATTGTTCAAAAGGTTATAATGGTCTCTATTGTCCATGAATGAGTGAGATCATGTGGTATTTTTCCTTTATTGACTGGCTCATTTCACTTAGCATAATGTTCTCCAGTTCCATCCATGACGTTGCAAATGGTAAGAGTTCCTTCCTTTTTACAGCAGCATAGTATTCCATCGTGTAGATGTACCACAGTTTTCTAATCCATTCATCTACTGATGGACACTTAGGCTGTTTCCAGATCTTAGCTATGGTGAATTGTGCTGCTATGAACATAGGGGTGGATATATCCTTTCTGATTGGTTTTTCTGGTTTCTTGGGATATATTCCTAGAAGTGGGATCACAGGGTCAAATGGGAGTTCCATTTTCAGTTTTTTAAGGAAACTCCATACTGTCTTCCATAGTGGCTGCACCAGTCTGCATTCCCACCAGCAGTGCACAAGTGTTCCTTTTTCTCCACATCCTCTCCAGCACTTGTCGTTTGTTGATTTGTTGATGATAGCCAGTCTGACAGGTGTGAGATGGTACCTCATTGCTGTTTTGATTTGCATCTCTCGGATGATTAGTGACTTTGAGCATGTTTTCATATGTCTCTTGGCTTTCTGAATGTCCTCTTTTGAAAGGTGTCTATTTAGGTCCTTTGCCCATTTTTTGATTGGATTGTTTATCTTCCTTTTGTTAAGTTGTATGAGTTCCCTATAAATTTTGGAGATTAGGCCCTTATCAGATATGTCATTGGCAAATATGTTTTCCCACACAGTGGGTTTTCTCGTTGTTTTGTTGATGGTTTCTTTTGCTGTGCAGAAGCTTTTTATTTTGATGTAGTCCCATTTGTTCATTTTTTCTTTAGTTTCAAGTGCCCTAGGAGCTGTATCAGTGAAGAAATTGCTTCGGCATATGTCTGAGATTTTCTTGCCTTTGGATTCTTCTAGAATTTTTATGGTTTCCTGTCGTACATTTAAGTCCTTTATCCATTTTGAGTTTATTTTTGTGTATGGTGTAAGTTGGTGGTCTAGTTTCATTTTCTTGCATATATCTGTCCAATTTTCCCAACACCATTTATTGAAGAGACTATCTTGGCTCCATTGTATGTTCTTGCCTCCTTTGTCAAATATTAATTGAGCATATTGGTTCGGGCCGATTTCTGGGCTCTCTATTCTATTCCATTGATCTATATGCCTATTCTTGTGCCAGTACCAGGCAGTTTTGAGAACAGTGGCTTTGTAATACATCTTGATATCTGGTATTGAGATCCCACCTACTTTGTTCTTTTTCAGGATTGCTGCAGCTATTCGGGGTCTTTTTTTATTCCAGATGAATTTTTGGAAAGTTCGTTCTAGATCTCTGAAGTATGCTGTTGGTACTTTAATGGGAAGTGCATTGAATTTATAGATTGCTTTGGGTAGTATGGACATTTTAATGATGTTGATTCTACCAATCCATGAACACGGTATGTTCTTCCATCTGTTTATGTCTTCCTCTATGTCTTTTTTCAACGTCCTGTAGTTTTCTGAGTAGAGGTCTTTTACCTCTTTAGTTACGTTTATTCCTAGGTAGCTTAGTTTTTTCGGTGCAATGGTAAACGGGATTGTTTTTATAATCTCTCTTTCTGAAAGTTCACTATTGGTGTATAGAAATGCCTCAGATTTCTTGGGGTTAATTTTGTATCCTGCTACATTGCCAAATTCATGTATTAAGTCTAGTAGCTTTTTGATGGAATCTCTAGGGTTTTGTATGTATAATATCATGTCGTCTGCAAATAAGGACAGTTTTACTTCCTCTTTTCCAATTTGGATGCCTTTTATTTCTTCTTCTTGCCGAATTGCAATGGCTAACACTTCCAGTACTATGTTGAACAGGAGTGGTGAGAGGGGGCATCCCTGTCTTGTTCCTGTTCTTAGGGGAAATGGTGTTAGTTTTTGTCCGTTGAGTATGATATTGGCTGTGGGCCTGTCATATATGGCTTTTATTATGTTGAGGTATGATCCTTCTACTCCCACCTTGCTGAGAGTTTTTATCAAAAATGGGTGTTGAATTTTGTCAAATGCTTTTTCTGCATCAATTGATATGACCATGTGGTTTTTTTCTTTCAATTTGTTTATGTGATGTATCACGTTTATTGATTTGCGGATATTGTACCATCCTTGCATCCCTGGGATAAATCCTACTTGGTCATGGTGTATGATCTTTCTGATGTACTGCTGGATCCGATTTGCTAAGATTTTGTTGAGGATTTTGGCATCTATGTTCATGAGGGATATTGGCCTGTAATTCTCTTTCATTGTGTTGTCTTTACCTGGTTTTGGTATTAGGGTGATGCTGGCTTCATAGAATGAGCTTGGAAGTGTTCCTTCCTCTTGAATTTTTTGTAGTAGTCTGAGGAGGATAGGTTTTAGTTCTTCCTTGAATGTTTGGTAAAACTCCCCTGTGAAGCCGTCTGGTCCTGGGCTTTTGTTTGATGGAAGCTTTTTGATGACTGCTTCAATTTCTTCCATAGTTATTGGCCTGTTGAGATTTTTAGATTCTTCCTGATTGAGTTTTGGAATGCTGTATTTTTCTAGGAATTTGTCCATTTCCTCTAGGTTGTCTAGTTTGTTGGAGTAAAGCTGTCCATAGTATTTTTTAACAATCATTTGTATTTCTGTGGGGTCTGTTGTTATTTCGCCTCTATCGTTTCTGATTTTATTTATTTGGGTCCTCTCTCTCTGCTTCTTGGTGAGTCTGGCTAGAGGTTTATCAATCTTGTTTATCCTTTCAAAGAACCAGCTCTTGGTTTCATTGATTTTCTGTATTGTTTTTTTGGTCTCTATGTCATTTATTTCTGCTCTAATCTTTATTATCTCCTTCCTTCTGCTCACTCTGGGGTTTTCTTGTTGCTCTCTTTCTAATTCTTTGAGTTGTAGAGTTAGATGATTTACTACCATTTTTTCTTGTTTTTTGAGATAGGCCTGTAGAGCTATAAACTTCCCTCTCAGGACTGCTTTCAATGTGTCCCATAGGTTTTGGATTGTTGTGTTTTCATTGTCTTTAGTTTCCAGGATGTTTTTAATTTCTTCTTTGATCTCATTGGTAACCCAATCAATATTTAATAGCATGCTATTCAGCTTCCAGGTGTTTGAGTATTTTGGGTTGTTTTTATTGTAGTTTATTTCTAATATTATGCCATCGTGGTCTGCGAAGACGCTTTATATGATTTCAATCTTCTTGAATTTGGGGATACTTTGCTTGTGACCCAATATGTGGTCTATTTTTGAATATGTCCCATGAGCACCTGAGAAGAACGTATATTCTCTGGCTTTGGGGTGAAGTGTTCTGAAGATGTCTATTAAGTCCATCTGATCTAGTGAGTCATTTAGGATTGCTGTGTCTTTGCTGGTTGTTTGTCTATAGGACTTATCCAGTGCTGTCAATGGTGTATTAAAGTCCCCTACTATGATTGTATTGTTGTCGATCTCTCCTTTGATATTTTCCAGGAGTTTTTTTATGAATTTGGGTGCTCCTACATTGGGTGCATATATGTTTACCAGGGTTATATCTTCTTGTTGTATTGATCCCTTTAGTATTATGAAGTGGCCTTCCTTATCTCTTGTTAAGGCCTTCACTTTGAGGTCTATTTTGTCCGATATAAGTATTGCTACCCCAGCTTTCTTTTCCTTTCCATTTGCCTGAAAGATATTTTTCCATCCTTTCACTTTCAGTCTGTGTGAGTCCCTTCTAATGAGGTGGGTTTCTTGTAGACAGCAGATGTATGGGTCATGTTTTTTTATCCATTCAGCCACTCGATGTCTTTTGGTTGGAGCATTTAGTCCGTTTACGTTTAAAGTTATTATTGAAAGGTACTTGTTTGTAGCCATTTCTTTTTTTGTGTGGCTGTTTTCTTTCTGAGCTTTTTATTTCTTATTTTTATACCAGTCCCTTTAGCATTCCTTGCATTGCTGGCTTGGTGGTGACAAACTCCCTTAGTCTTTTATTGTCTGTGAAGCTTCTTATTTCCCCTTCAAGTTTGAATGATAGCCTTGCTGGATAGAGTATTCTTGGATTCAGTCCTTTGCTTTGCATCACTTTGTAAATTTCAGTCCATTCTTTTCTGGCCTGATGTGTTTCTGTTGAGAAGTCATTTGACAATCTAATGGGAGATCCCTTGTATGTAACTTTCCGTCTCTCTCTTGCAGCCTGTAAGATTCTCTCTTTGTCCTGAACATTTGCCATGGTGATTATGATGTGTCTTGGTGTGGGTCTTTTCGGGTTCACCTTGTTTGGGACTCTCTGGGCTTGTGAGACTTTTTTCTTCCCCACCTCAGGAAAGTTTTCTGATATTATTTCTTCGAGTAGGTTTTCTAATCCTTGTTCATCCTTCTGTTGTTCTGGTACTCCTATTATTCGTATGTTGTTTCGTTTCATGTTGTCCCAAAGCTCCCTTAGGCTCTCCTCCTGTCTTTTAATTTTTTTCTCCAATTGCAGTACATTTCGGGTGTGTTTTGCTTCCTTGTCTTCTAATTCACTAATTCGGTCCTCCGCTTCTCCTAGTCTACTGTTGATACTTCCAATGGAGTTTTTCATTGCAGCTATATCACTCTTCATTTCTTCTTGGGTCTTACTTAGGTTGTTGATTTTTTCATCTGTTTCTTCTAGCTTCTTCCATATGTTATCGATTTTTTCATCTGTTTCTTCTAGCTTCTTCCATATGTTATCGATTTTTTCATCTGTTTCTTCTTGCTTCTTGCAGAGGTTGTCGATTTTTTCCTCCATCCGGTTTATGCACTCTAGGATCCTTATTCTGAATTCTTTATCTGTCATGTTGCATGCCTCTGTATTACTTAGCTGCTTTTCTGGAGAGTCCTCCTTCTCTTTCCTTTGGGGGTTTCTTTGTCTACCCATGTTTGATCTCACTGACATATCTAGACGTTGAGTTGTTCAGTGGTTGCTCCCTTGGTGGCAGTGACTCCTTGGTCTGTGGTTGCTCTTCGGGCGGTTGCGGTAGCAGCTGCTCTTCAGTTGTCAGCAGCTCCTCTGGTGGGTGCTGTTCACAGCTGTGGTGGCTCTTCTGGCTGGTGGGGCGAGGTTTCACGTACAGCTGCTGTTCCTCAGCAGAGGATGAGGTGCTCAGGAGGTTGCTGTTGCTTGGATCTGCTGCGTTGATTTAAAGGCACAAAATACAACACAACAAGGCACCACGTACCAGGCACTATACACAAATATATTCACGATATTGATAACCCCAATTAGAGGTGACCACCTGAATTAAGAGAATTAGGGGATAAGGAAGAAGGAAGAGAAAAAGAGAAAAGAGAAAAAGGAAAAGAAAAGTAGGGACCAAAAAAAGGGAGTGCAAAAATGAAATTGGGAAAAAGGAAGGGGGAAAATAAAAGCGAGAAAAGAAAAGAAAAAAAAAAAGAGCGAAAAGAGAGAATGAAGTGGAAGAGGGAAGAGACTTTTTATATGAGGAGAATACTACTATAGAACAGCCATTAATCCCAATAAATTCCAGCAACAGCTCCCTGGATATGAATGCAAACTAGAGACAACCAATAATATAACGATGAAAATAGAATGGTGAACACTAATCCCAAAATAAAATAAAGAAAAAATAAAAATGGCACTTTAAAAAATTGTAAAATGGTAGCAGTAATAATACTGGTTAAAAATAAGAAGGTAGTAATTAAAAGGGTAAAATCAGGTGATGGAAAAAGAAGAAAAGAAAGAGAAAAAAAAGAAAAAAAAGAAAAAAAAAGAACAGAAAAAAAGAGAATGAAAAAAAAATTGGTTTCTTAGTTAAAAAGTGAAAAAAGAAAAAAAATTGCAGTAGTGGAGGTCCTTCGTTTCTTCTGTTCTTCAGTGTTGCTCGCCTTAGACCTTCCAGGTATTCAGGAGAGTGTTGAGTTTCCCTGCGATATACTGTTCCTCTGTGTTGTAAACCACAGTCCTTATTTTAAAGCATGCCGCATTTATTTCCCAGACTGCCTTATTTTGTGTTTAGCAAAGAGTCAGTTTGTGGGTCAGCCTCTGGGTGGCAGTGTTCTGGGGTTGGCCTCTGAGGCTATAGGGCCTCTCTGTCCAGTGGAAGTTCACTGCCCAGAGCTGACTTAGTAATAGTTAGTTACCGGCGCTACGTTATTGCTGGGATTGAAAATCCCTCTATAGGCCAGTCCCTGTTAACTCCCAGGGACTGATCAGGTTATCTTAATCCTTGATCTTACAGGGTGGAATCTGGGTGTGGCTGTGCTCCTTTCCTGGGGGCTGGGGGGAGGAGACTCCCTCTCAGGAGCGGGTGGCTGCCCCAGTCCTGGGCTCAGGGGTGTCTCAGCACTCAATTCACTACCACCTCTCCCGGCTCCCCCTATTTCCCCAGTCTCTCCCCAGATTCCACTCCTCAGCACACTCTCCCTCTCTTCAGCACAGGTGAGTGTCTGTATCCGAAATGTCCCATGAACAGGATTCAGTGAAAACAAACAAACAAATGCCGGCCGCGGAAACGGGGAAGGCTTGGTTTCTGTAAGCTTCTTCCAAATGGAAGTTATTGTTTGCTTTGTTAGACATATTATATCAGACTAACAGATAATACCCAGTCTTTTAAACAAAATAAATCATTACCACATACCATGCCACATAGGAAGTCTCAATAAATTCCAAAGAAGATATATATGTTTTTTCTCCATTGATATGTTCATGAACCATCATGCATGATGCCTATATATTCTCTAACCATAATGCACTAAGGTAAGAAGTTAATAATAAAGAATAGCTTTAAAATCACCAAATATCTGGACAGTTTAGAAAATATAGCAGAAGCTGAAGTGAAGTATATTCTATACAAACCCTGAGTT
This sequence comes from Myotis daubentonii, assembly GCF_963259705.1. NCBI lineage: Eukaryota > Metazoa > Chordata > Mammalia > Chiroptera > Vespertilionidae > Myotis > Myotis daubentonii. The sequence goes on from NC_081855.1 coordinate 6,939,012, forward strand.
CAAAGGAAATTATGAGTGAAATTATGGAATACTCCCAACTAAAAAACAATAAAGAAAAGCTGCATATCAAAAGCAGCCATAAAAGACAGAGTTTTTGTTTTAAATAGACTTCTAAGGAAAGCATTACAGCTGGGAAGAGAGATTGAAGTATCCAAATAGTAAATTACAAAGAGCAACAGAGTGACTTAGAAGAAACAAGGAAAGGGGGAAACATAATGGCAGAAATCAGTAAAACAAAGAATTTGAAAAAGCCTTCAACAAACCAGAAAACTGCTTCTCTAAAAATACTGGTAAAACAAACAGATTTCTAGCCAGACTGACCAAGAAACAGAGAAAAACGCTGTGCGCATATAGCTAACCAGTTAGGCAAAACGGACCAATACCTGGGAGGAAACAAACTATACAACCTTCCTCAAGAGAAAGTGATGCCCTGACTAGTCTATCAAAGAAGTTGAATTTGTAGTTAAAGCATCTAAAGAAGGGAATCCAGGCCCAGGTGGTTCACTGGAGAATTAAACAGAATAAATGAACAGACACTTCACTGAAGAGGCTATAACATGTCGCATGAGCACTTGAAAACTTCAACATCATAAGCCATTAGGGAAAGGTTATTTGACCACAAGGAGACTAACTGAAATAAAAGACTGTGATAACACTTGATGCTGGGGAGGATGTGGAAAAACTCACTCATACAGGGCTGGTGGGAATGTAGACTATAGACTATTACAGCCACTGGGGAAAGTTCTTTGGTTGTTTCTTATGAAATTCAACATGCAACTACCACACACCCCAGCAATTGCACTCTGGGGCATTTATGCCAGAGAAATAGAAACTTTCATCCACTCAGAAACCTGAGCACAAATGTTTATGGGAGCTTTATCTTAAAACCTGCAAGTGATCTCTGAAATCCCTTGTTGGGATTAATATCTACATTTTATAAGAAATGTCTGTCACATAAAAATGGGTAGAGTATATGAAAAGGGAATTTCATAAAGGGAAACCCAAAACGTTAACAAGGTATGAAGAGGTATTCAATTGCACTTGTAGTAACATATGCAGAGATGTTGAATTGTACCTGTAGTCAGAGAAGTAATGAGGCCCTCTTTAAACCGATTTGCAAGACAAATTAGAGTGGGATGATGGGAAGTGTTGGTGAGGCTATGGGACAAATGGGAACATCATGGGCTATGATGGGGGTGTAAACTAGTACAGGCACCCAGGTGGGCCATCTAGAAGTACTTAGCAAAATTAAATATGCTCTTATATATTTGAATATTCATATATATATAATTTTGCTAAGCCCGAAGAGCAAAAGACTCACTATAGGAGAACCTAGAACATACGCCTCTCATTCTCAATCTTGAACTGATCATTTTTTTTTCTTTATTGAATAAGATATTACAAATGTGTCATTACCCCACCAATATCACCTTATCCCCCCAATCCTGCCCTCTCCCTCTCCCTTCCCTCATGTTGTCCACATCCATCACCTATGCTGATATGCATTCATACAAGTCCTTTGGTTGATCTTTCCCCCTCACCGCACCCCCCCAACCCCCGCCTTCCCGCTGAGTTTTGAGCATCTGAAAGATGCTTCCCTGTCTATGGCCATACCACCCTCAAAGCGCCCAATCTTGTCTGATCACTTTTTGAATAACATTTTCTTGGCTGGGATACAGGGGGGAGAGCAGGCCTTCTGTGTCAAAATATAACCCCTCAGAGTCTAACAGCATGAATCTGATTCTTCTGATCAGCATCACTGGGTGGGAATGGACCACTGGAAATATTGGCTAGAATAGATAGCAAAGAGATACCTGGAATAAGTGGGTTCCCAAACCTTATCCTGTCAATTCCACCTAAAGGACATTAGCCTTTTTTATGAATATTTCCACACTGACATAAATATCCTTATGCGATGTTAATTGCATTGTATATGAACAGCATGGCTAACAAATTCCTGTGACATGATGAAATGTGGCAAAGAGCTGTGATGGAGTCTAACCAAGAAAATGGATCATCTGTGTACTTTCTTCTGCTATCATCTGAAAGTAAAACGATAGTATAGGGAAAACAAAAAGACAAAAGTATCACTCAAGGTGTACATAAGGCCACATGAATATTTTCTGTAATTTTTAAAGTGTGACTATTAAGGATTAAATGTAAAAGAATAAAATCTAGGTAGAATAAATTGTGACCACCTGTGTTCCTATTAAATCTTAAATTCTGCCATTGCCTGTGTGTCTTTAAATAGAACATTAGGGTGACAGTTGGGAGACCTTTGAACTCCTGCTTCCATCCCAGTTTTCCTTCCCCAGAGCTACTTACTATCATCCACTTTGTGCTTGTCCCTAAGTAGGTTTCTATAATTTTACTCAAAAGTTGTGTACACACAAGTTAATTTAGAGTTGATTTTGCATTTTTGAAATTTTGTTTCAATAGCATCATTCAGAATGTACCCTGACACTTTCTTTTCCACACAAATCATGCTTTGAGATTTGTCCACGTTGCCACACATACTGCAGTCCATTAGTTTTACCGCTTTACTACGCATTTACTATGATAACTTTATTCTCCTGTTGAAGGACATTTAGGTTATTTCTAGTTTTCCACCATCATAAACAATGCTGAAATGGACTTTCTTGTATCCTTCATGGGCACATGAATGAAGCTTCTCTAGAGTATGTTGCTAAGAATGAATTTCTAGCAGGAAGGCCATGCACACCTTAGGTTTTACTAGTGGATGCAACTTCACTGGCTGGTTCAGCCATCCCCCCTCCCAGCTGCTGTGGATGTTGGCTGCTCATGGCTCCTGATGGCCCTTCCCCTGTCCTGAGCGGGTAGGTGCTCCCAGTCCACTACCCTGGGAGGCCAGTAATGACTGGTACTGGGTAGACAAGCCTGGCTCCTTACCTAAAATGGGAATCACTCAATGGGTGCAATTCCTCTTCCAGATCCCCTCTCAAGACCAGGCTGAACGTAATGTGCTGAGTCCACATCTCTGCTCACCTCCCTCCATCTTCTTTTTCTGAGGTCATTCCTTCACTAAACCCTGTCCCACTTCCCAGGAGTCACTGCTGCCAGGGAACCTGGCCCAAGATGACTAATATTGCCAAAGTCTCTCCTGAATGGCTGCACCAATGTTCACAGGTAGGAGAGGCTTGAAGGCTGAGAAAGAGAAAGCCCATCCTAGAGATGAGGTGGGGGAGGGGGAGAAGGCAAAGGTGCTGAGATGAAAGAAAGAGTTTTGTGAATTCAGCAAACTGAATGAAAGCCAGTGTGGCTGAAGTGTGGGGAGCAGAAGAAAGAGAAGGACACTGGTTGAGATTGGAGATGTATGTAGGTGCCGACAAGGAGACCTCATAGTCTGGTTTCCAATTTTTTTTTTTCTAATTGTAAATGGAAGTTTTTGAAATGGTTTAAGCAGAAAGTGATAGGGTTCAATTTAGACCAAGAAAATTTGTGTGTAGAGAGAATGGTTTGGTAAAAAAGATAAAATAAGCAGGGATTTGAGTATTTACACAGCAAGGAGAGTGGATCATAAAAATTAGTGTCAACACAGAAAGTAAGAAACACAATGGGATTTTTAACACAACACTTCCTGTGTCTATAAAACACACAGACATACAAAGACATAAATTATTTAAGCATACATGCCAATTTTGAAGTGGCTACTATGTGGAGGGAGAGGAAGGGAATGGAGATTAGCGGTAATAAGAGACAATAAAACCTGGAAGTTGTCTTGCAAGGAATGGTGGTGAGAAGGTGAGATAAATGGAAGCATGTGATTTATGGAGCCCTGAACCAAGAAAATAAAAATCAAAACAACAGCTACCACCCACCTCCCTACCCATTATTTCCCTTCACCCTGTGGAGACCCACATCTGCGAAGGGGAACAGGTTTTCAGAGAGACCTTCCAAATAATCCAACTTTAACCTACTAAGTGGGTGGAACTGGATGGCAGAGGCCTTCCTAGTGATTAATTTAGCATCTGAGTGAAGGAACCTGGAGGGAAGAGGAAGCAGAACCTCCCTGGAGCCTCATTAGTAAGGACACAGATGGGAGCCCTGAGGCAGTCTCATGCCTGACCTGGTGGGGGGCTCCTGATGCTCCCTCTCAGCCTAGTTCCACATTTCCCTGGGACTCCATGGTGCCAGGTCTTATCTCTGGGATCAGAGATAATCCAGGTTAACATGTCTTGTTATTTCCCCTTTGCACAAGTTTATGACCTGGTCCCAGGAGATCTGGGGACCAAACTTCCACCATGTCTGGTCGCTCTGTGCCTAGGTGCCCAGGGCAGGAGTAGACACCCATTAGGTATCAATAAATTCCTGTGGATCAAAAGTGATCCCTTGAATCCTTCCTTGATTGGGGGCAAGGACCTTGGGCTTTCCCTCCACGTTTTTCTTCAAGTGCCCAGAGAAGCACAGGGCATGCTCTGCAAATGCATTTGTCAGTTGGTGTTCAAAGAGTTTGTTGAGGTGGTTTCTTTGGTTCCCTGTCTGGCCCTGAGAGACAAACTCTCAATGGCTAGAATAGAGTGGATGCTGGCTTTATCCAATGGCCTGCTTCTCTGAGGTGCTCTAGAGCAGTGGTTCTCAACTTCCTGAAGCCGCGACCCTTTAATACAGTTCCTCATATTGTGGTGACCCCCAATTTCATTGCTACAAATTGAACATGATTAAAGCATACTGATTAATCACAAAAACAATATGTAATTATAAATATTTTTTACGATGGTCAAGGCGACCCCTGTGAAAGGGTTGTTCGACCCCCAAAGGGGTCGCGACCTACAGGTAGAGAACCACTGCTCTAGAGTCATATTCTCAGACACTGTTCAGGGAGATCCAACACCCAATGTTACTTACTGAGCAAGCTCATTGGTGGGTAGTATTTTCTTACTGATTCGTATCTGAATGAGCAGCTTGGGGGAAGCCAATCCTTCCTGGAGGCTTAGCCACATGATCTCCCCTTAGACAGACAGTACTCATGTCTTCTGGACCCCAAGACCTTGCCTCAGCCCTTGGGACATTGAAAGGAAAGAGTAATTCTTACCCAGGAGCAGTCCTGGATCTCAGTCCACTGACAAACAGACAGAAGTAAAATCACCTCAGATTCCATCACCCAGAGACAATCACATGCAACATATTAGTATATTTGTTCCTAGTATTATCCTGTGAATGTTGACATAGTTTCCATCTTGTCATTCTTATCTCATCTGTTTCAGTACCATCATGTGCTTAAGTATTGCCTAAATGGGTCTTTATGCTCTTTTTGTTTTTAAAATACATACATAATGCTGTGATGGATATCTTTATAAAATTTATACCATTTTGAATGATTTATGAGGATCTCTATCAGTGGAAATAGAATTATAGAATCAAATTATATGAACAATGATTCTTTTAATATCTTGTCATTTAAAAATAAAATCCTGATGTAATAATTTAGTAATGGACTTGCAGGTTTTTCTGGTAACATACAAGCACACATATAGGTAATTTAAAATAGGATCACACAAACTTGTGCTTTTAATTTAAACTTCATCTTGGAATATTCCTGTCGAACTTAAGATAACATGACTCCTGTTTACAACTGCTCAAGTATTTCATTATGTATGCACAATAATATCTTTTACTCTGTTGTCTATTGATAGATGTTGCAGTAATGCCAAAATTTTATGATGACAGTGTTGTCATAAATTTACTAATATTCATATATTTCAACGTTTACACTGTTTCTTGAATTCCTATAAAATAAGTTCAAATTGGAGTTGTAACAAAATGATTGACTATTTTAATTTTTATGGATGCTCTAAATCAGGGGTCCTCAACCTTTTTAAACAGGGGGCCAGTTGAACGTCCCTCAGACCGTTGGGGGGCCGGACTATAGTTTAAAAAAAAACTATGAACAAATTCCTATGCACACAGCGGCGGCAAAAACACCCGGTGGGCCGGATAAATGTTTTCGGCGGGCCGCATGTGGCCCACGTCCCATAGTTTGAGGACCCCTGCTCTCAATTATTCTCTAATAAGCTTGTCCTAATAAAATGTTTCCCTAAAATGTATGAGTGGCCATTTTTCACACTCTTTCCAGTACTCAACTTTTCCTATTGCTCATCTGCAAAGGAAATTATTTTTCGTGAACTTGTCAAAGGAAAGTGTGGTTAAAGCTGTTTCCCTGGCTTCATAATTTAAAAGCTCCCAACTTTGTTACCTTGACGCAGCGTTCAAAGTGTGGTAACATTTTCTGACCTCCTGTCCTGGTTTTCATTCCCCAATTTTACCTTTACTGTGACTTTCCTTTGCCCTGTTTCCCTGTCTCACTCAATTGGATTCTATTATCAGTAGCCCCTCCTCTTCCAAATTCATACCACCATCCAAGACTTATGCATCTAAATACCTTCCTGCCATCTCTCCTGCTCACCTCTCAGGAGTTCAAACACTTCCCCATATTAACCCTTTATGGACCCTCCTAGAGGTCCCCTAGTCTAAAATGAAGGGTCATCTTTGATTGTACCCTACCTTGTATCTCCAGGACCCAGTCCACCATTGACATGTCATGATTTCATCTCCAAGTGGAGTCAGTTCTTTTTCTACTTGTCCTGCTCTTGTCCTAGTTCAGGCCACCCTCCCCATCTGCTGGGCCTCTGCTCTCTCTGCTTCTGATCTTGTCCTGTCTTCCACCTGTTCTCCTCCCGGCAAACAGAGTGATCCATTCAACTTAAAACCAGCCATCCCACCCTACCTGCTTAAGACACTTTAATGACTTCTCATTGTCCTTAAAACATAAAACAGAATGACTCACTGGCTTGTTGTGCCCCATGGACCTCCCAATCTCAACTAGTGTCTCTCACAGCCTCACTCACAAAACACCAGCACTGACTTCCTTTCAGTCCTTGAGACACACTTTTGTGTCTTTGCAGATGTTCTTCCTTCTCTTTGCAAAGCTCTTTTCCCAACTCTCTGAGTATCAGACACTCTCAGCTGTCTGACTCAGCTTAAAGTCTCTCAGAGAAAACCTCCCTGACCATCTAATCCAAGACGTTGCCCTTTTCTCTCCCCCCACCCCGCCCCGCCATGACTCTCTATTCCAGATTACTGATTCCTTGTAGCATTTATCGGTTTGTGGTTATTTTGTCCTGTCTGCTTGCTTTGAGGAGCTCTCTCCTGTGCTGCTTTACAAAGTCCATGAGGGGAAGCAACCCAGCACCTGGCCCAATCCCACCATCATAGATAATTATATTCTTAAGATAAATTTCTAGAACTAGAATTTAATCAAAAGCATGTCCTTTTTGTTACTTTATTTTTTAAAGTCACAAAACGACAATGTTGAATGTACATTTTTCTCCTTTTGGGTGTGTGTGGAAAAATACTCAGTAATATGGAGACAGTATTTTTAAAGAATAACAGAGAGAGAGAGAGGGAGAGAGAGAAAGAGAGAGAGTGAGAGAGAGAAAGAGAAGTGACTGTGTAGCATACTTCCAAGACTTTCAAGAAATGTAAAATTAAATTTACAATAAACTGGAAGAACAAATATAAGGAGTTTGGTATTTGCTTCAGTGACTAATCTTATCACAATGATTTCTCGCATAAAAGCAAAGAGTTTCTTGGTCTCATGTATCTGCAATAATTGTCTGTATCATTTATGATTCTTATCCTTGCATCTTGGAGAGATACCTTTCTCAATATTTGTGATTTAGCTCCAAGAAATTCCTTTTGCTATTTCCTTAAGATATTAATTTTTTGCCAAACTGGTTTGGCTCAGTGGATAGAGCGTCGGCCTGCGGACTGAAAGGTCCCAGGTTCGATTCCGGTCAAGGGCATGTACCTTGGTTGCAGGCACATCCCCAGTAGGAGGTGTGCAGGAGGCAGCTGGTCGATGTTTCTCTCTCATCGATGTTTCTAACTCTCTATCCCTCTCCCTTCCTCTCTGTAAAAAATCAATAAAATATATTTTTTAAAAAAAGATATTAATTTTTTAAAAACAACAACTTGTTTATCTTCACCTTGAATTACCAGTAAGGAGTGCTGTGAGAATTAAACCTGTTTCCCAGATCAGATTGGCAGGGCTGCATGAACCTGACAATTTCCATGAACTTGGGGAATGCAAGTTGAAACTACCTCCCTGGAGGACACTCTGGCAATATGTATAACAATGAAGTTCCTTCCCTTTGAATGTACGTAGAAATCTGTCCAAAAGTGATGTGCAAAGACATTTACTGATCCATTGTCTGAATAGGAAAGACAGAAAGAAAGCTAAATATCATCATCACAATATTGATTTAAAATATATATGATGCAATCACAAAATGTAATAGCATGCAGCCATTAAAAGTGATGAAAATATTTAGATATGTTCACCAGCACATTGAGTGAATAAAAATAATTTAGTAAGAAAACAAAAATTGGAAGAATTTTGTTAACAAGACCTGGGTGATTTTTACTTCCTTTACATTTTATATTTAATGATATTACAAAAATTCAACAAAATCTAAACAGTAGAAAATAAACATATGTGGATACAAATTTACTATGGAAGTTACTGCAACAGATATCATAATAAAAAGGAAGTTTGGCACATACAAAAAAACAGCTGTGGACCAACTTATTAATAAATGTGACTAAGAGGAACAAACATGAGCATATCTACTTCATTAGCTTATACTGGAACACAAGTATGGTTTAATATTAGGAGAGCTTTGAAAGCTCTACGCCTATGCTCTAGCCCTATGATCACTGCAGCATTATTTACAATAGCCAAGATACGGAAGTAACTAAGTGCCCATCAACAGATGACTGGATAAAGATGATGTGGTGCATATGTACAATGGAATCTTACTGGGCCACAAATAAGAAGGAAATCTTACCATTTGCAACAACATGGGTGGGTCTAGAACAGTGGTTCTCAACTTTGGGTGCGCATTAGAATCACCTGGAAATCTTCTAAAATCCTGATTTCTGGGCCTCATCCCCGAGAAATTCTGTTTCTTTGTTATGGGGTGGGGCCACAACATTAGTAACAAAGAAACAGAATTTCCAGAGGATGAGGCCCAGAAATCAGGATTTTAAACAGGTTCCTAGGTGATTCTAATGTGCAGCCAAGGTTGAGAACCACTGATCTAGTCTAGAAGGTATTATGCTAAGTGAACTAAGTCAGGCAGTGAGAGACAATTACCATAGAGCTTTATGTATATGTGGAATCAAAAAAATAAAACAAAACAAAACAAAAACAGACTCATAAAAAAAGAGAGAAAAGGGATGGTTACCAGAAGGGAGGGTGTGGGAGGTGGGTGAAAAGGGGAAGGGAAATATAGTCAATGATAATGTGATAAGTTTGTATGATGACAGATGGTTATATGAATTGGTGATGTGATAAAATTGTTGATTCACTATATCATACGCCAGAAAAAAATATAACCTTATAAGACTGTATATCAACTGTACTTAAATTAAAAATAAATAAATAAGTTTCTCAGATGCTGTAGGTTTGTTAAGAAATTAAACCTAGGAATGAATAGTCTAAAATAAAAACCGTATCTTTATAAAAGTTAATAAAAAGTGCTAGGCACTGAAAAAGCATCTGATCAAAAATGCAACAGCAAAATCTGATTATTAAAGTACTATTTTCAAATACAAACAGAAAGATAGTTGCTAAATGTCTTTCACTTAAAATCCTCTAAAAGTCCTCATTGCACTTGGAATAAATTTTACAGCCTGAACAGGACTCTGCAGGCTGGGGTACCCCATTGGCCTGCACAACTTCCTGTCCCACACTCTCCTCTTTACTCCAGCCACCCTGGCCCCTATGTCATTCCTTCACCCCAGTGGGCTCTTTCCCACCTCAGACCTTTGCTCACACACCTCTCTGTCTGCAAGGCTCTTTGCTCAGGACTTCTTAGGACTGACCTTTTTTCTCCTTTACATCTCACCCAAAAGAGATATCAACATGTGGAAAGTGTTCTCTATATCATGGAATTAAATAGAGTTTATGTATATTCTCTCATTTTTTATTTTTAAAATTTTGATTCCACCTTCATTCGATTTTCAGAAGGAACAGACACAGTAAAATATATTAATCATAAATACATTAAAATGTCTTGGGTAAGATCTGAAATATTGATCTAAAGTTTTCCCCTCAATAATTGAGTAGCTGCCCCAGTGCTATTTGCTGCCAAAGGGCCCCCACAATAATCCTCTGAGTCCCACGTGTGCTGCGCCCTGTTCCTGATGTCGCTGCCCAGCTCCCAGGACCTGCTCACTCCAGCACCAGGGCCGCACTGCTTGAGAGTCCTTCCTAATTGACAGAGCCAGTCCCCTTCCTATATTCTTTTCAACTGTTTCCTGATTTGTTTGCATATTTATTTGTAGATAAAATTTAGAACAGTGTTTGTTTCCCCAAAATCCTATTATAATTTTTACTTTAAACTAGAGGCCCAGTGCACTATTGAAATTGCACTAGGAGGCACCCCGAGGGCTGCCACAGGAGTTGGACCTGACCCGCACTGCAGGCAGAGGGACCTGCACCTGACTTCCGCCCCAGGCACCCCCTGCCCCCCTGCCTGTGTCCGCTCCAGGGCTGCCCTAGCCAGGCACAACAACTCAACCCATCCCAGGCCTCCCTCTGCCCCCTTCCTGTGTCCACTCTCGCTCAGGCAGGCCCCCCTGTGTGTGTCTCCATCTCTTCTCCTGGCCTCACCTGCACAGGCAACCTCCTCCTGTCTGGTTGTGATCCTTTAAAGCAGTGGTTCTAAACCTTCCGAATGCCACAACCCTTTAATACATTTCCTCATGTTGTGGTGACCCCCAACCAAAAAATTATTTTCGTTGCTACTTCGTAACTGTAATTTTGTTACTGTTATGAATCATAATGTAAATATCTGATATGCAGGATGTATTTTCATTGTTACAAATTGAACAAAATTAAAGCATAGTGATTAATCACAAAAACAATATGTAGTTCTATATGTGTTTTCCAATGGTCTTAGGCAACCCCTGTGAAAGGGTTGTTCAAACCACAAAGGGGTCGCAACCCATAGGTTGAGAACCACTGCGTTAAAGCTTCCTGGCCTAATTTGCATATTACATATATATGTAAATTTTAGATTAAGTCAGGAGAGTATGTGCCTTTGTAATATTTTATCTTTCTATCCAGAAATGAGTAAGTCCATGCATTTATGATTAAATGGAGAAATAGAGCGTTGGAAGGCCCTGGGCAATTCCTGTTAACATCTTAGTGCTTTAGATTATTTTGTGGATGTTACACATGGTATTTCCACCTGATGATTGTTTACATACACATCAACACTAATGAAAGAGAAAAATGGTAATTGGCGTAAGACCGCTACCCTTTTCATTGGCTAATCAGCGAGATATGCAAATTAACTGTCAGCCAAGATGGTGGCCCGCAGCCAGGCAGCTTGAAACTAACATGAGGCTTGCTTGCCTCAGTGACTGAGGAAACCAACGTTCCCCGCCTGCGCCTGGGGCTGCAGGCCTCTGAGCCTGCAGTTTCAAACATTGTAACAAATGCTGCCCGGCTTCACCCAGCAGGATCGCAACATTGTATGCAAAGGCCAGAAACCTAGAGCCAAGCCTCAAGCTAAAGCTGGCCCAGAATAAAAAAAAAAAAAAGGAAAAAAGGAGCGGTTGGGAGCTTCAGTCACCCCCAGCCTGAAAACAGCCCTCATCCCCTCACCCAGGCTGGCCAGGCACCCCAGTGGGGTCCCCCACCCTGATCCAGGACACCCTTCAGGGCCAACCAGTTGGCCCCCACCCGTGCACCAGGCCTCTACCCTATATAGTAAAAGGGTAATATGCCTCCCAGCACCGGGATCAGTGGAGCTGCAAGGCCTCCCGGCACCGGAATCAGCGTGAGAGGGGGCAGCGCCCAAACCCCCTGATCACCCTGCGGCTCTGTGCAGCACCCCCCCCTCCGCCCCCACGGGCCCTGCTCTGAGTGTGACGGGGTAGAGCCATAACCTCCCCATTGGCCCTGCCCTGAGTGTTACAGTGGCGGCGCCCCAACCCCCTGATCCACCCTGCTCTGTGTGTGACAGGGGACGGTGCCCCAACTCCCCTATCGGCCCTACTCTCTGAGTGACAGCGGGGAGCTCCTAAGCCCCCTGATGGGCCCTGCTCTGTGAGTGACAGGGGCGAGCTCCCCAGCCCCCTGAGGAGCCCTGCTCTGTGTGTGACAGGGGGGAGCTCCCCAACCCCCTGATGGGCCCTGCTCTGTGCATGACAGGGTACGGAGCTCCAACCCCCTAATTGGCCCTGCTCTGTGAGTGACAGGGGGCAGCGCCCCAACCCCCTGATTGCCCTGCTCTGTGCATGACAGGGGGTGGCGCCGCAACTTCCCCATTGACCCTGCCTTGAGTTTGACAGGCGGTGGTGCCCCAACCCCCCAAGAGGCCCTACCCTGAGCGTGACTGAGGGTAGGATTGCAACCTTCCAATCCGCCCTGCTCTGTGCATGACAGGGGGTGGCGCCCCAATGCCCCAATTGGCCCTGCTCTGAGCCCGACCAGGGGCTGCACCTAGAGATTGGGCCTGACCTCTGCCACCCGGGAGCAGGCCTAAGCCAGCAGGTCATTATCTCCTGAGGGGTCCCAGACTGCTAGAGGGCACAGGACAGGCTGAGGGACCCCCCTCGCCCTCGAGTGCACAAATTTTTGTGCACCGGGCCTCTAGTCTTACCTAATAATAGACAAACATGCAAATTGGCCATACCTTTGCTATGCCCACCAGCCAATTGGATGAGTATGCAAATTAACCAAACAAAGATGGCGGTTAATTTGCATACATAGGTGCCCAGCGGCAATTGGAGCCTGCAATCAGAGCTGAGGGGTCACCTGCCCAGGCCTAATGCCTTGAGGAGTTAGGCCTGGGCAGGTGTGGAGCCGGCAATGGCGGGGTGCAGGGGAGGAGTCAGAGATTGGTGATCGCTGGGAGCTCAGAGTCCCCTGCCCAGGCCTAATGCCTCTGCCACAGGTGTTAGTCCTGGGCAGGGGTGGAGCCAGCGATGGTGGCGAGCAGGGGCAGAGCCGGCCATGGCGAGGAGATGGAGGTCCCCTGACCAGGCCTAATGACTTGGCCACAGGCATTAGGCCTGTGCAGGGGCGGAGCCAGCAATTGGTGTAACTACAGAGGAAACACCTTTTCTGACTGCTCATTGGCTAAGTTCCCTGTATGCCACTGGTAATATTCTTAGTAACTTGCATAATAAGAATCCAATAAGGTGATCTAAGGTATTTTTACCACACTCCTGGAGAAAAAAAGAAAGGTCTGCTACTGGAGGGCTAAGAAATGTCATATCCTGCCCTAGCTGGATTTGCTCAGTGGATAATGCCTCGGCCTGCCCACCACAGGGTCTGGGTTCAATTCTAACCAAGGGCATGTACCTAGGTTGCATGCTCCTCCCTGGCCTGGGCCCAGGTCAGGGCTCATACAGGAGGCAACCAATAAATGTGTTCCTCTCACTTTGATGTTCCTCTCTGTCTTTGCCTTTCTCTTCCACATTCTCTAAAAATCAATGGAAACATATCCTCAGGTGAGGATTAAAAAAGAAAGAAAGAAAGAAATGTCATATCCTATGAAAGACACACCTTGAAAATGCCTAAAGAAAGTTGTCTTTTTTTTCATGGACTCAACTGGAGTCCGTGTTGATGAAAACACCTTGGTGGCTGTGGTAACTGGCAATGGCTGCAACAGCGGGGTGATGGGGCTGGTGCCTTCCCCTGATGAGCCCGGTCGCCTCCCACAAAGGGAGGCCAGACTGTGGCTGAGGCCCGCTCCCCAAGGGGAACAGGGAGCAGGCCTAAGCCATCAGTAGGACTTCCCTGAGAGCTCCCAGTATGTGATAGGGGGCAGGCTGGGCTGAGGGACCCCCCCCTCCAGTGCAAAAATTTTCGTGCACCGGGCCTCTAGTGATTTTATAATAGTAATGGGCAATATATATTAAGTGCCTACCATATGACCACTCTTTATGTTAAGCACTTTATTATTCAATTTTATCCTTGCAACTCATTTTTCACAGGAAAAAAACAAGACGTAAAGAGCTCAGCTAACGTGCCTGAGGTTTTAATGCAATTGACAGTGTCATTCTTATCACTAAAATTTTCTTTGTCAATCCTCACCCAAGGATAAGGTTCCCTGGCCCAGACAAGGGCCAAGGATCTAGCCTGCAACTGAGGTATGTACCTTGACTGGAATCAAACCCAAGAACTTTCAGTCCACTGGTTCCCAGCTCTGTCTCGTTCTCTCACTCACCGGCTGCTCTAATTTAATTGAAAACATCCAGAATTTTCTTCTGGTCACTAGTATAAATAATATCATTAAATTAACTGAAGTCACATGTCCACATACAACCATCATCACTGTGGTCTGGCCAGCTAGATGTGCTGAGACCGTCACTCTGGGGCCCTGAATAACACCCCCCAGAAACAGCTGGATGTGGAAATTGGCAGCTGTTAGAAAGGGGAAAATGGAAGTCATGTCCACCACAGGCCATTGTCAAATAAGTATTTGACTTCTGGTTTCCACTGTGATATATAAGACCTTGGAAGTCCTTACTTCCATCCTTACAAGAAAAAAAAAGATGAATGATCTGAACTACAGGAGCTCTTGTTAAACCCATCTGAAATTAACTATGACTACGAAATTAACCTTTGCTGCTGCAAACCATGGAGATTTAGGGCTCTGTTAGAACAATACAACCTTGCCAGTTTTCCAGATAAGACAGAAAACATGTTTTTTACTCAAAGTGAGAGACAAGATCAAAGAGCATGAGAAGAGAAGACAGATTCGACCACATCAAAATGCAATGCGCCTATTTGGCAAAACACACATCAAATGGAGACAAGTGGCAAGCTAGAGAAACCATTTGCAAATTACATGGCAAAAAGCTGATATCCATGACAATTCAGATTTGCTAACAATCCAATGGAAAAGAGGGCAAAAGGTCTCAAACTGAAATTCCATAAGAAGGGATAGGCCAAAAGTATGCGAAAGGTACCCAACTGCAGTTTAAACCAGGATGAAAAATTCAAATGAAAATATTGCTCTTTCTCGCTCTGGACAGGGTGCCTCATCAGTTGGTTGCAGAGTCATCCCATACACCAAAAGGATGCAGGTTTGATTCCTGGTGAGGACACATACCTCGGATGTGGGTTCTGAAAATGTTGTGGAACGGGAGAGTGTTTGTGATGTTATGGAACAGTTGCGAAAAATAGTGAATATATTCCATGTTGGAATTTACAATTTGAAGGATCATAGAGTTAAAATTTATATAATTTAAACTTATTTTTAATATAATATTACTAAGTTTTATTTAAAACACATTTTATTTTACTCGATAGTGTAAGAAAAATACCCTAACCTTTTAAGTATGTGCAAGATAAACAGAAAAATTTTAAAATTGCTATTTTTGGGGAGGGGAAGTCCTCTATCCTGAGGCAGCTGACACAGGCGGCCACCCAGGACCTGGGACCACAGGCCTCCCAGGAGCTGAGGCAAGTGGCTCACAAGCTGCAGGTGGGTCCACATCTGGAAGTTCAGTGACAGCTGTGCCTGGAGCCTGCTCTGGCTCAGGAGAGGGCACCAGAGTTGGCATTTCCTCCTTAGGTGTTTCTTCATCTTGTTCTGGAGCTGCTTCAGTAGATCCAGGAAGGAACTATGTTACTAACACGACTGCCTTTTGTGTGCCTTCCAAGGAAGGGAACCTCCCATCTCCGTCACTGAAGTCTCAGTTCAAGCCCCCACCCCAGGAAGTCCTCCAAACTGCAGGCCATGGGGCACTGACCTGAGCGGCTCTGCACTCCTGCCTAAGCCCAGCCTCTGGGAGCTCTTCTCTGAGTGGCCCAGCCATTTGCACTCCCCCTCACACACACCACCCACTCCTCGTCCTCCTGTGTCTCTGCCTCAGTGGGCTCAGGTGCTCCAGGTGTGAGTGAAGATACTTGGCCTAGGTTGGCAGGTCTGGGACTTGAAAGGTGAGCTCTATGGAGGCCAAAAGCATGATCAGGCTGGGAAATTCTGGCGGCTAATAAAAATCTTGAGGGTACTGGTCCAGTCAGATGCCCAAGATGCAGGAGATGACCCTGAGGAGAGAGAGAGACAGACAGCAGGGTCTGAGGCCTGGCCTTTTTTCCACATGGCCCTCCCAGAGCACCACTCAGAGAGCCTGGGGTCCTGGGCCTGCTGCTCCTGCCCATCCAGGAGCCAGACCTATTCCCTTGCCAACATTCAACCTGGCAGTCCTGGCAGAGATGTGCCTGGTCACCCAGGAGGGGCTGGCAGAAAGCCCTCCGAACTGACAACTCTGCATCAATGAGGGAACCGCCTGTCCTCTTCTTCAGGGGAACCTGACATGCTCTCTCAGTGTCCCTGTTCCCTCCTACTACCCTGCCGCCAAAATGTCAACTCCATGAGGACAGGGAGGGCTGGTGTCTATTAACTTCATGTCACTCATTGGCACACAGTAGTAGGTGCTCCAGGAATAGCTGACCAAGAGTGAACGAAGAAAATCCGTCTGCACTTCTGGTGTCCAGAGACCTCCTAACACCTCAGACTTTGGCTCCAGCTCCTGCGTGTTGTCTAATTCACTAGCTGCCCTGTGGGGTTCTTCTCCTCTAACTGACAGGTAACTCCCATGGGTAGAGAGCAACAGCCAAGCTGCCACTGAGGAGGTTCTACCAGATTAGTGAGCACGGTCCCTGGGTAGGGGTGCAGACTGGGCTGGGATAAGAAGCAGAAGGGTGTGAATTTTCTGAGGAGCTCACTCTGTCTATTGACCTCCCCACTCGCCCACACCACCCATATCTACATGCACAGCTCTCTGAGTCCTGCCCTTTTTCCTAGGAGAAGCCCTCAGACCTCTGCCCTCTTGCAGAAATCCCACCATGCGCGGGATCCAGGGTTCTGCAAGCACCTTGAATTCAGGTCCCATAGTCCCCTCATGGCTCTGATCCAAAGCCAAATCACATTTTCTGCTGGAACAGAGGTCCACTGTCCTCTTCACAACATGGGAAGATGCAGCCATAGGTAGAGGAAGCCAGGAGGACGTCACATCGGCTGTCCTATGGACACTAGGAGCCCGTGCAGCCTAGTGTGACTGAATCACTCTCGACTAGAAGGAAGCACTGGAGTGCAGGCTTGGGGTCTGCTCTGTGCACTGGATCATCGTCAGTGCCTAGAGACGTGTCTGTACCTGGCAGGGCTTCTCGTATATTTGCTGAATGAATGAACCCAAACCATCCCCATCTCAGACAGCTGGATGAGTCTGAACTCCATCGCTCAACCCTGGGGTTTCTGATCTGGCTTCACCTAGGACCGGGACTCATAATGGAATCTCCAATCTCTTTATCTAATGAGAAAAGTGCTTAGCCCTGAGCCCTGAGGAGAATCACAAATTTGGCAGAGACTTTGTCAACAGAATGAAAAAAATGACCAATTGGCTGAAACACAGCCCCTCCAGCAGACCTCTCCACTGTCCAGGCACCCAGAGGCACCCCACTGAGACCCTACAATAACCCTATTGGGACTCACTTTCTGGGGAACAATCACTTAGAGACATTCAGTGACCTGAAGATTCACAGCAAACAAGTGGCCAAATGACCACTGTGCTGTGCAGTGGCAGGAGCTCACCTGATACATGGTTGATCCAACTCCCGTTGTAGCAAATGCTCTATTTCAACAAAGAAAGGTGGGGACCAAAGTGGGGTCCCTGCCCAGAAAGGTGGGCATCAGGTATTTGCCCAGTTTGTCCAGTCAGTGTGCCCAGGTGGTCAGTACCACATTGGTCCTTGGTTTTTCTCTTCTGTTCTGCCTCATGAGGATGGAGTTTATTGGACAGGATGAGAGGGTAGTGCTGGGGCCACTGGGATGGTTGGCAGTGGGGCCCAAGGCTGGCTGACCAGCCTCTGTTTTCAGTCAGGTGCCCCCATGGGAGGCCAGCGCTGAGTCAGGCAGAAAGTGAAGCTGACTCCCCGGGGAAGCGGAGTCCAGGCTTCCAGGAGGGGCAGGCGTTGACACTGAGAAGCTTTCTCAATGGCAGTTTTTGGGTCCTGAAGACCATCACCTTTCAATGATTGCCCAGCTCAACACTGTTGACCTCCCACTTGCCAGAGCATTCTGGGTAATAAGCAGAGCAGTTGGGGGCTCCCTGTGGGCACCACCACGTTAGTTTCCAGGTTATGAGCTTATTCACACTGAAAGGGTTACACTTTGTGTCTCAAGTCTGTCTCGGTGCTAAACCGAAATGTGAACAGAAAAGCAGCTCATCCTGCCCGGGCTTGGCCAGGGCAGAGGGAAGGGTAGGGGACGGGCAGGATCAAAGGTGGGGTTGGAGCTTCCGCCTATGCAGGTGGGAAGTGCTGGATGTGGAGCTCCACGCTGTTCCACTCCACACCGTCAACAAGGACCCACAGTTGTCCTGCTGGTGCTTGGCCCTGCTGAACAGGCGGCTGATGCCCTCCAGGTACTGGCTCTGGTTCTCCAGTTCCTTGTCCTTGGTTTTCTTGGGAAAACACATCACCTTCTTGTTGTTCTCCTTGTCCATGGCCTGGAGGGCGTGGCTGCAGCCTCACCACTGCTGGGCAGCCTGCTCACCTGGAGAAACTGGAGGGGAACTTGAGGGTGTTGTTGGCGGTAGCCTGGGCTTTGTTCTCAGAGTCTCCTTTTCTGTCTGTGGGCTGGGCTGCCATCCAGGAATCCACCCGCAGCCCCATCAGCTCAGCTCCAAAACCCTGGCTCAGGGAAGACTCATCTCCTCTCACTGACGGGGAGGAGAGAAGGATGTGTGATGCCTCCTTGTTTGCCGCAGAACTTGATGGATGGTGGACAACAGCACTCTAGAGCCCAAGTGGGCCGCATAATCTGAGGGTCCTGAGGCGACCCAGAATGGTCTCACAATACCAAGCTCCACAACCCCCACGAAGGGAATGATGTTCAAGGACTCCTCATTGGGGCTCTTCTGTTTTTAGGTGAGTGTGGCCTCCACGATGGGCAGTTGGTGGACAAATTGGCTCCTGTGACGCACTGTGTGGTTCTAAACACCATGGGCAGCATGTCCTGCACAGCCCTGTGGGCCTCCTTGTAGAACAGGTCCCGCCTGGGCAGATCTTGGATGAAGCTGTTGTAGCGGTAATGCACGGAGCCCAGGTACCTGGCCACAAGGTAGGAACCCAACTGGATGACCAGGAAGTGCATGTAGCCCAGCCAGGTGGTGAGGGGCATAGGCTGTCAGACAGCAGCTCCAGGAAGACCCATAACACGGTGCTTAAGTAATGCTGTGCCCCTGACACCACGATCTTCACAGGCTGGGGGGCTGGGAATTATAGAGCCAGCATCTTTGTTTCCAGGAGATGATGGTGCTGAAGGCTGCCTGGACCTCAGCCTTGGAGAAGGTGCACACCCCGGGCAGCATGTGTTGCTGCTGGACTCAGAGGGGAACTGCCCCTGCCAGTCAGGGGCGTTGAGGAGGAGGATATTGTGGGGCAGCTGGCTGTCAGAGATGAGGAAGTGTTTCAGCTGGTCATATACCGTCTCCCTGGGTATAGGACCCAGGCTGTCCAGGCTGTTGTCCCGCTTGTTTCTGGCTCTGCCACCTGCTGCTCCTTCAGGGATGTGCTCCAGGCCCAGCGGCCAACGTGCTCCCCCTGGGATCTGGTGGAAGCGATGAGGAGAGACTCGGTCTTGGAGATGTGCCCACTGGTGGCTTTGGGCTCATCTTCTCTATCACATGGGTTGGACCTGGAGGCTCCTCCTGGTGCTGGCACTGTGGATTCTCTAGCACTCCATCTGAGAGCTGGGCACTGTGGATGCTCTAGCTGGGCTAGGACAGGCCTTCCAAGTATGGCCTGAGCCAGGGCTTCGGGGTCCTGAGGACACTCTCATGGGCCACTGTCACGGTTCTCTAGTGAGTCATACAGCAGATCTAGGTCCTCCTCCACCTCAGGCACATGCTCCGAAGACTCCTGCTCTGAATCCAGGACCTCCTCCAACTCTTGCACCCTGAGCAGCTACGCCCCAACTTTCTTGTTGTCATCTTGTTGCCTGGTCATGAGTGGCTATCTTACTACACTTTGGCGCTGCTTTTTGGGCTCCTCAAAGTGGAAGTCCTCCGCCTCTTGGTCCTGCCCATGCCCGGGATGATTGCTGCCCTGCTGATCTGAGAATATTTCATACTCCACCTCTGAGTGATGAACCAGGGATTTGGACTTGGACTTGGGGCCAGCCTTCTGGGTGCTGTCCTTGGGGTCTATGGGCTGGCTGGACAGGGAGGAGATGCTGACCTCAGCCATGTGGGCAGATTCCTCCATGTTGGTGCTATGGAGTCTCAGCATCTGGCCACCCTCGAGGGGTCGCTACATCACCTCTTCCATGTCGATGGTGCCCGTGGCGAGTGTCCGGTAACCCAGAATGGTCTGGTTGTTAAGGCGCTGCTTCTGCTGCAGCAGGATCTGTTAAGTTGTTGCCTTTTTTCTTGAGAGAGTGAGGGTACTGTAGGGAGATGGTCAGCACCAGGTCGGTCTTCACCTGACCACTAGGGGGCAGCAGAATCTCCTCAGACCTCAAGTGATTTTAGGGGCCCTGCATTTTTATAGTGATCACCACAGCCCTGAGCTCCTTCTCCAGCTTCTTGTAGATGAGCAGCATGGTTAAGGAGAGGCTACACAGCCTGGGTACGCAGGTGGGGCTGGAGCATTCCACTTCCCAGGTGGAAAACAAGTTCATGGGCACCTGTGTGTTGAGTGTGGTGGGCATGCTTTCCTAGCCCACGGGCACCGAAATGGTGGTCTGATTTCTATCCTGTGTTGGGAGAGGGTTACATGCCATCAGAGGCAGCTCATAAACTGCCAGGTGGGTTGGGCACTCCAGCTCAGACTGAACCCCAAGCACTCAGTGATTGGTGGCAAGAGATGGGACAGGTGTGATTCCAGGGACCACATGCTAACCTGGCGGCTTGGCAAACTCAGAGACCTAACGTAAATGAAAAGGTTTGTCTGAACTTAAAGTGTTGTTTGTTTGTTTGTTTTTTGTTGTTTTTTTTTTAAAATAAAAGCAGCTTATGGTGGGTACTGGTGTCCTAGGCTGTCATCTTCCCTGAAAAAGTCAATCTTTATCTTAACTGAGCCTGCTTATTTTTTATAATAAATCTTTATTGTTCAGATTATTACAGTTGTTCCTCTTTTTTCCCCCCATAACTCCCCTCCACCCGGTTCCCACTCCACCCTCTGCCCTTACCCCATGCCCCCCTCCACTGCCCTCATCCATAGATGTACAATTTTTGTCCATTCTCTTCCCGCATCCCCCACACCCCTTACCCCCTCGGAATAGTCAGTCCACTCCCTCTCTATGCCCCTGATTCTATTATATTCACCAGTTTATTCTGTTCATCAGAGTATTTGTTCACTTGATTTTTAGATTCACTTTTTGATGTGTATTTGTTGTCCATAATTTGTATCGTTACCTTCTTCTCCTCCTCCTCCTTCTTCTTCTTCTTCTTCTTCTTCTTCTTCTTCTTCTTCTTCTTCTTCTTCTTCTTCTTCTTCTTCTTCTTCTTCCTTCTTCCTTCTTCTTCCTTCTTCTTCCTCTTCTTCTTCTTCTTCTTCTTTCTTTCTTTCTTCTTCTTCTTCTTCTTCTTCTTCTTCTTCTTCTTCTTCTTCTTCTTCTTCTTCTTCTTCTTCTTCTTCTTTCTTTCTTTCTTTCTTTCTTTCTTTCTTTCTTCTTCTTCTTCTTCTTCTTCTTCTTCTTCTTCTTCTTCTTCTTCTTCTTCTTCTTCTTCTTCTTCTTCTTCTTCTTCTTCTTCTTCTGAAAGGATACCTTTCAGCACTTCATATAATACTGGTTTGGTGGTGATGAACTTCTTTAACTTTTTCTTATCTGTGAAGCTCTTTATCTGACCTTCAATTTTGAATGATAGCTTTGATGGGTAAAATAATCTTGGTTGTAGGTTCTTGCTATCCATCACTTTGAATATTTTTTGCCACTCCCTTCTGGCCTGCAAAGTTTCTGTTGAGGAATCAGCTGAGAGTTGTATGGGTACTCCCTTGTAGGTAACTGACTTTTTTTCTCTTGTTGCTTTATGATTCTCTCTTTGTCTTTTGCTCTTGGCATTTTAATGATGATGTGTCTTGGTGTGGTCCTCTTTGGATTCCTTTTGTTTGGGGTTCTCTGTGCTTCCTGGACTTGTAAGTCTATTTCTTTCACCAGGTAGGGGAAGTTTTCTGTCATTATTTCTTCAAATAGATTTTCAATATCTTGCTCTCTCTCTTCTTGTGGCACCCCTGTAATTCGTATGTTGGTACGCTTGAAGTTGTCCTAGAGGCTCCTTACACTATCTTCATATTTTTGCATTCTTTTTTCTTTTTGCTTTTCCGGTTGGGTGTTTTTTGCTTCTTCATATTTCAAATCTGTGACTTAATTCTTGCTATCCCCTAGTCTGCTGTTAGAACTCCGTATAAGGTTCTTTATTTCAGTCAGTGTATGTTTAATTTCTAGGTGGTCCTTTTTCATAACCTCGAGGGTCTCACTAGATTTCTTCAGGATCTCACTAAGTTTATCGGTGGTCTCACTAGACTTATTGAGGGTCTTACTAAATTTATTGGAAGTTTCTAGAAAATTCTTGAAAAACCGTATACGTTGGGTTTTGAGCTCTATATCCAGTAATTTGCTTTCCTCCATTTCTGTCATTTGTGACCTGTTTCTTTGTCTCCGCATTTTTATGCTCTCCTGTGTTGATAGAGTGTTCTTTCTGTGCTAGCTGTCCTATAGGGCCCAGTGGCTCAGCCTCCCCAATTACCGGAGGTGGACACTCTTGGTGCACCCCTTTGTGGGCTTTGTACACAGTCTTGTTGGAGTTAAGCCTTGGTTGTTGTAGGTATCACTGGGAGGAATTGACCTCTAGGCCAATTGGCTGTGAGAATCAGCTGTGTCTGCAGTGGGAGAACTTCTGTGTTGAAGACACACTTATAGGGCAAGACTTGCTTCAGTGGGGCTTTGGTGCTCACTGAGTCTGTACCCTGAGTGTGTCCCTTATGGATCTGAGGACTTGTAATCTGGATGGTCCCACTCTGACCACTGGGTACAATGGCTCTTGGATCTCTAAGGAGGTGCTAATTTAGCCTCTGCCTGAGGCTGTCCAGCAGGAGACCAGCTGTGAAGCAATGCAAGCCACTGGGGGCCTTGGGCCTTCTTTTGGATATTCTGGCTTTCTCTGACCCAGCTGCAGTTTTTTAGGTAATTTTAGATTGCAAAGGGCCAGGCCTTTCATATGCAAAAGGCTCTGTGCACAGCTTGGGTGGGGCTGGGTATCAGGATCAACAGGGCAGAGCAAGCAGCTTTGGCTTCTCCTCAGTCCTGCCCTAAGAGGCCCCGCTTCTCAGTGTCCCAGTAATCACTGCAAGCACCTCTGATAGAAAGCCGCCCTCGAGTTCCGACTGATGCCAGACAGTACAGTGTCTCCTGTGTGAGTCTGGGTCCCCAGAGACTCACCTGGAACTGGAGTCAGGGCTGTAGGGAGATTGTGCCTCCCTCCCGATTGAAAAAGACAACCGAGAACTCAGTTGGCAGCCCTTTCCATGTGCACCTCCGTACCTCTGCACTTTACTTCCGCACCTCCTCTGAGTCTCAGTGTGCTTTTCTCTTTCCTTCTAGTTGTAGAATTTCCACTCAGCAGCATTCCTGTGGTTCTGGATGATGTTCTTTCTGTCTTTTAGTCGTATTTTTGAAGTGGTTGTGCGAGGCAGCAATTTCCAGTGTTTACCTATGCCGCCATCTTGATTTTTCCCCTGTCTATTTATTTTTACATCTATAACAACATATTTTTGTAATGTCAAAGTAATTTTCCTTTTTATTTAGACACTCGGAGCACAGGCACTGCTCTGCTCTCTGCAGAGACCACACATCCCCTCATTGTTATTGAGTTCATTGTTGACTGTTTACTGACCTATACACACCTAAGTGAAAGAAGTGCATGTCTATCATTTTACCTTTTTTCCAAGCCCAGAGATTTCCCTGCTGTGCTTTCTCCTGCTTCCCTCATCTATCAACAATGAATTTCATGAAACCACACAAGCCTCCACTTTTGATTGTAATGTTTAAAATGAGGTGCAAAGCTCCATTCTCCGGAGCATAATTATCTCATTCCCTTGAGATTTTGCTTCACTGCAATTGTCTACATTTTGGCTCAATAAACTCAGAAAAATTCTGCACAGGTTTCCATGTTTTCTAGATGGACAAGAGAAAAGGTTCTCGGCAGGCAGGGTAGACTTGGGGGTGAGTTATCATGTGACACATTGGTATCTTAGTCATTTCGTAGTAGAGAATGGACAACAGCTCCCTGTGTTACCAAGGTCACCCTGGGATTTCTGACAGAAAATCCCATTCTAAGATGGGAACACATAGGCTTTTCCTGGGGTGGGAGAGTCTGGATATGAGGACAAGTGGGTTGTTCAGGGCAGCGCCATTGACATGACAATAGGAGGGGGTCACATCCAGGTCCCACAGCAGTGAACAGCTGGATCGCCAGCCCTGATAACAGGTCCCCCCTTGGTAAGTAGTGCAGCGCAGGTTGGCCCCAGCTCCTGACCTGGAGGGACCATAGGGATGGGGTCCTCTGGGAAGCAAATGGCAAAGCAACAGACTTGGTATCTTCAGCCCCACGTCCTTTTGGGAAAAGCATCCCTATTAATCGTGATGATGTGTAAGAGTGGGAGAAGGTTTATAATGATTGTCAGGCCAACATGGACACTGGGAGATGGGCATTAAAACAGGAAAGTCTGTAAAAAAAATACAAAAATACACTTGACTGAGTGTGACATGAAATGGAGCAAGGTCTCGCTTCTGATATTCCTAAAACTTTGTGGGCAGTGACTTTGCATCTCATCTGAAGGGGGCTGGACAGTGAGAGTGGGTTGTGGGGAGGATACAGGCCCAAGATTCCTTTGGAAATTGGACTCTAGGAGGGACCTAGGAGAGTGGCAGGGCAGTTACTGGAACCCAGGGCTACCTTTGACTACATGGGATCCTGGAGTCTGGGTCACCTCAGCACCTGCACTCACCCTGCAGGAGTACAGCACGCTGGAAGATGTATGGGGCACCTATGCCTCCTGCAGAGGCATGGAGGTGAGGACCCCATCTTTCAGGTCCTATAAGTTCTCCTGTGAGGAGCTCTGTAAAGACAGTTCCCAGTCACAAGGAGGAAAGCCTCAGAGCCCTGTTTTGCTGGTTCTCTACCCCTGTAATCCTCCACTGCAGACACACACACACACATAGTGTGGTCTGCTGAGATCTCCACTGCAGAGGAAAAGGTGTGACAGCCTGAGGGTTAGGATTCCCATTGGCACCAATAAGGGACCCCTCTAGAAGCCCATCTCCACATGCCTGCCCTGTCTTAGGGGGTAATCACAGCAGGACCTCTAGGTGATCCACTGCCCCCGAAAGCTGTCCCAGCCCCAGGGTTCTCCCTTCAGGTCCCTCTTCCCCAACACATGAAGGGGAGGGGATGTGGGCTGCACAGGGATGGCACACAGAGGTGGCCTGGCCTGAATGGGTCTGGCCCCGGCCACCTTGTGTTACCTGAGGCCAAATTCTAGGAAGTGGACACATACATCAGGGATGAGGGTTGAACCAATGTCTGCACCGTCTGAAAAAAGCTCTCACTGCGGGGACTCCGGAAGCAAGAGCACCAATCACCGGGAACACAGCAAGAGAACATGTTGCACTGGCAGATGCCTCCTGGCAAGTGAGCTGCCTGTTGGGCTACATGTGGGTGCCTGGTTACGGGGTTTCAAGTTATATTGGATAGTGACCTCATACCTGGTATTGTCTTCCCTGAGTCCCTTCATCTCATGACAGCTATGCAAGTAGTCCTGTGGGCTGCTGTCTGCAGACACCTCTTCTGCATGAAACACCTTATCTGTACACAGTGGCACCAGCACAGCCCTCTGCCCAGCCCCCTAGAAGCTCTGGGTGCAGCCAGGGTCCCAGACTTGAGGAAACCTACCTGGGTGCAGACTCAATCCCTCATTCTTACCCTTTCTTGATCCTGGATCAGTCATTGTGCCTGTCAGGGCCCGTCTCTGTCCTGCCTGCACAATGGGTTATGGAGCAAGTGCTTCTTATGGCTGTTCAGGCTACTGTGGGGGAGGAGCTACAAAGTAGGAGGAGGACTATTACATGTAGGTAGTGCCTCCAACCTCTTTTTCCTTCCTGTTGTCACCTCCTCTGTGTCTGCTTTTTTTCTAATCCCTCCCAAAGTCATCACATCTAGAGTGAATGTTGTGTGTGTGAGTGTGTGTGTGTGTGTGTGTGTGTGTGTGTGTGCACATGACAGTGCTCCCTTTCTGGACCCCAGAACAAATCAGCCCCCACAAAGGGAGGAACAGGCAGAAGCTGCCCAGTGTGTCAGGATTTCTAAAGTCCAGACCAACTCTGTGGGGAGGTGGCAGCCTTGACCTGGAAGGTGTGAACATTCCTGAAGTTTGCACTCTGAATGTCATGTACCCTGGCCAATCCCTGCCTGACCAAGGGCTTCAGTTTCCCAATTATCCAATGAGGGTGTGATCCACAACTTCGCAAGCGTGAGCTGAGCATAAGGGGGCCCGGCTTTCTCCACTGCGGGTGGGTTGTGGACAGAGGTGCACTTACATGATTCCAGATCTGGGCGCCTTTTCAGACAAATACTTTCTTGGCTGCCAAGTGCTCACAGTCTCCCCTGTGCCATCTCCATATCAGCAAAGGATTCCAGCAGCACAGCCTTTTCCAGAGCCCCTGAGCAAACCTGGGGGCACCTAAGACCCCCTCTTTGAGGACACAACTGGGTTTTTCTCAGGCTCTACATTCTGACCGTCTGTGATCTGGGGCAAGGCATGGACCTCTCAGGTCACTGGTTCCCTCCTCAGTGACTCCCCATGTTCTTCACCTTCCTCATGTGGTGTGAATGTGTTCCCTCCCTTTCAATGTGGGTGCTCGTAGTGACTCCATAGAAGACGGCAAAGGTATCCAACACGACCTCCATGATTTGTTTCTAAAAGTCAGTGCCTGGGCCAGACAGAGTGGTTGAGCATCATCCTGTGCACTGATGGATTTGGTTCCTGGTCAGGTCACATATCTAGGTTGTGGGTTTGATTCCTAGTCGGGGTGCATACAGGAGGCAACCTATTGATGCTTCTCTCACACACTTTTGGTTCTCTCTCACTGTCTCATCAATTTTTTAGGAAAAAAATAATTTAACAATTTTTTAAAAATATATTTTATTGATTTTTTACAGAGAGGAAGGGAGAGAGATAGAGAGCTAGAAACATCGATGAGAGAGAAACATCGATCAGCTCCCTCCTGCACATCTCCTACTGGGGATATGCCTGCAACCCAAGTACATGCCCTTGGCCGGAATTGAACCTGGGACCCTTCAGTCCGCAGGCTGACGCTCTATCCACTGAGCCAAATCGGTTTCGGCTAATTTAACAATTTTAAAGCAAATCCATTTTATTTCTTTAATCTTCATTGCTGAAAGTGTTACATATGTCCCCTTTTTACCCCATTGACCACTTCTAGCCGATCCCTACCCCGCACCCCAGGCCTTCACCACCCTATTATCTATGTCCCTGAGTTATGTATATATGCATACAAGTTCTTTAGTTGAATAATTCCCAACCTGATAAGATTTTAAAAGTTGATGCTTATCCACTTGCTCACTCTGATCTGCTCTCTCTCTCTCTCTCTCTCTCTCTCTCTCTCTACTGAGGAATAAGCCTCTGTGCTGTGAGTTGCTATCTGGACAGACCCATGTGACCCAGCACTGAATGAGACCAACAGAGAGAGGAAGTCAGGCCTTCCATCCAAACTGAATCCTAAAGACCCCCCCTCCCCTGAGTGAGCTCAGACCCTCAGTGACAGAGATCCTGCCCCAGGTGAGACCACAGTAGTCCCAGCTGAGCCGTGCGGGATTCCTGGTCACAGATGTGTGAGCTAGTAAGTGTGTGTTGGTTAAGTCTCTAATGTGGGGTAACTGTCAGCAATAGGTCACTAGCACAGTCGTCCCACACCAGGCCCTGGCCCTGCCCTCCTATCTCCCTCCTTTTTTCCTCCCAATTACCTCCAGCCCCCAGCCCCTCATTTCCCACACCCTCTGCCTCCAGTTTGGATGATGGCTGTGAAACATAGGAAAGGACGCTGCAAAGTAGAGCCAAACTGAAAAGTGTAATTCGAAAGAAGAAACAGGACCGGTTGTGACCACAGTTCTGAGCTTCCAAGGTAAGGAGATGTGCCAGGGTTCATGTCCCAGCATCAAGAAGGGTTCAAGAATCTGGAAAAGGCTGTGAGCAGATGACATAGAAATCCAGAGACTGATAAAGAGTCCAGAGCCGAGTTATAATTTTGAAAGGCATTGGGGTCAGAGGACCTTCAGCTAAAGGAACTGAAGAGTACCTCCTTGTCTAGGCCCCTTGCTTTTATTAATACAATTTGTCCTAAGGCAAGGTGGAGATAATACACTTCAAAAGGTAAGGTTTCAAAGGGTACAGAGGCATTGTCAGTTTGGGTATTAGCCTAAGGCTGTTCAGGTTGTTTGGCCAGTAGGAGGCAATAACATGTAGATTAAGATGCCTTTTAGCTGTCTGGCAACCACAATCAGTTTCCTATTCAGGTTTGGGGAAATGCCTTTAGCCATTCCCAACATGTGTGACTCAACCCTGTTGAGACCCCAAGTTTCATCAACATTTGATGAACCTCTTAAAATTATGACATGCTGGAATTGGTGTACTGCAGAGACACTACAGGCAAGGCTGGCGGCTGCCCCTCCAGGCCCACTGCAAGTGCATGCAAGTGCACTGTCATCACCATGGACCTCTAAAGTAGACCTGCCCCTGATTTCCAGACCTCCTTTAATTTCACAAGCCTTCATCGGCTGCCATTGTGAAATCAGGATGAAGAGGGTAGACAAGTACTTATTCATCTTTCTGGTTTAGAAATCACATCCTAAAGAGAGCCTGTGCAATGTCCCCACGATGGGCTCACGTTCGCAGTGCTTATGGTCCTCAGGGGTCAGTGGGAGGTCTCATCAGACTCCATTCAGATTTCCTTTCTCTCTGTGTCAACCAACAGGGCAGATCTCCTTGAGAGTAGGGACCCTGGGTGTGGTCCCCAGTGAGCGCCCATTTGTCCTGAGTCAGTGTAGCTTGTGCCATGGCGGGGTGCTGTACAAGGCTGCTAGTCCATCCTCACCAGGGTGGTTCAGAGCACTGAGGAGGATTGATGTAAAAGGAGAAGCCAGGCTGTCACCACAACCTTGTTCAGCCTTGGGGCGTGAGAAAGAATGGCTGCTGGGCTCTGGTGAGACAGAAGAGCCTCAGGAAAAAAGCCCAGCTGAACCAGAGCCTAGGGTCTGAGGGCAGACAGACAGAGGCTCTGACCCCAGAGGAAATTTCGAAGCGGTGCCTCTGGAGGAGATGAGTGTGGACCCCGGGCCCAGGGACATTCCCTGTTCCCTCTTCAGTGCTGTGGGCCGACAGAGGAGATGCTCAGAAAGCTGTTCAGTGCCCGTGGAGCAGGGTGGACTTTCTGTCCAGGTGCAGGTGGCAGTCAGTGTTCAGGAACTGCTCTCTGCTGGTTAAACCCTACAGCATTCTGCAACGTGGACACCAGGGGGCGCTTAAGGCCAGGCTTTGTCCATGTGCTGGTGGGAGATGAAGTCAAACACAATGTGGGTTTGCAGCCCTGACATCAAGGGTCCCTGCCCCAATGCTGGTGGGTCAATTTCCCCCAAAGTCCCATTGTCTTGGGCCTGAAGAACATCACATCCTTAGAGCAGATGGCTCCTGACTCATTCTTCCCAACCTATGACTCATAGTAACACAACGCAGCCCCAGAAGAAACAGACTTGCTCAAGTCTCTGAAGGATTGTAGAGTTAAATTTTATGGAATCTAAATTAAATTTATATTTGAGTATTTCATTACATTTTCTTGAATTAGACTGAATGTTACTGAATAGTATGAAAAATACATAAAGTTATAAACATATATGTGATGAACACAAATATTTTAAAACTTCATATAAATGAGGGGAGGGAGCCCTCTCTGTTGTGGCAGCTGACACATGCTGTGGCCCAGGATCTATGACCACAGGTTCCAAAGGAGCTGAGGGGCGTTGCTCACAAGCTGCAGGTGGGTCCACATCTGGAAGTTCAGTGACGGCTGTGCCTGGTGCCTGCTCTGGCTCTGGAGGGGGCACCAGAGTAGGCGTTGCCACTTTAGGTGTTTCTTCATCTTGCTCTGGAGTTGCTTCTGTAGATCCAGGAAGAGAACATGTTACCACCATGACTGCCTTTTGTGTGCCTTACAAGAAAGAAACTTCCCATCTCCATCACTGAAGTCCCATTTCAAGGCCCCACCCCAGGAAGCCCTCCAGACTGCAGGCCCTGGGCTATGACCTGAGTGGCTCTGTGCTCCTGCCTAAGCTCAGCCTCTGGGAGCTCTTTTCTGTGTGGGCCAGCCTGATTCCCACTCACCCACACCACCCAATCCACATGCACAGCTCTCTGACTCCCTCCCTTTTTTCTAGCAGAAGCCCTCAGACCTCTGCCCTCTGGCAGAAATCTCACAAGGCATGAGATCCAGGGTGTTGCCAGCTTCTCCAACTCACAGTCCCCATACTCCCCTTAAGGCTCTGATCCAAAGCCCATTCACTTTTTCTGCTGGTCTAGAGATCCACTTTCTGCTTCACAGTACGTGTAGATCAGCGATACTTTGAGGAAGAGGTCATATGGGGTGTACTGTGGATGCTACCTGCCTGCGCAGCCCAGTGTGACTGAAATCACTCCTGCCTAGAAGGAAGCGCTGGAGTGCAGCCCTGGGGTCAGGGCCTTTGCTGAATGAATGAGCCCCAACCACCCCCGTCTCAGAAGGCTGGGTGAGCCTAGGGTCCCCCTGCTCACCCCTGGGATTTCTGATCTGGCTTCACCCAGGACAGAGACCCTTAATGGAATCTCTAACGTCTTTATCAAAAGAGAAAATAGCTTAGCCTAAGTCCTGAGGAGAATCACAAATAAGGCACAAGTTTCTTTAAAAGAAGAGAAAATGGCCAATTGGAACAAGCACAGCTCCTCCAGCACAGCTCTCCAGAGTCCAGGCTCCCAGCGGGCATTTTCCTGGGAGGAACCCCCACCCGCCGCCCCAAGTCCCTACAATAACCCTATGAAGCTGGGCCTAGGCTCTCCCCATGTTCAGAGAAAAAAACACTCAGAGACATGCAGTGATCTGGAGACTCACAGCAAGCAGGTGGCTGAGTGACCACTGCGCTGTGGAGGGGCAGGGCTCACCTGGTCCATGGTTGGTCCCACACACGTTGGTGAGTCCCAAAAGTTCTGTATTAACACAGAAGGGTGGGTGCGAACCAAGGTGGGGACGCTGCCCAGGAAGCTGGGCACCAAGTATTTGACCAGTTTTTCCATTAACTGTTCCTGGGAGGTCTGCACCTTACATGTCCATTTTTATTTTTAATTTAATTTTTTTTTTTTTTTTGCCCTGTGAAGGTCAAGCTTATTTGGAAGCCTGAGTGAGTGGTGTTGGGGACAACATGGAGGCCCAGGGGTGAGCTGACAGGCCTCCATGTTGGGCTTAGGATGCCCCCACTGGGAGGTCAGCTCTGAGTCTGGGCACAGCACAGGGTGGAGCCAGCTCCCTGGGAAGCAGAGTCCTGGCTCCAGGAAGGGCAGGTGGAGAAGGTGAGGGCAGTTCTCCCTGGGTGGGTCAGGGTCCAGAAAAACAGACTTGCTCAAAGCTTTGAGGGTTTTTAGGGTTAAATTTTATAGAATCTAAATTAAGTTTCTGTTTAGGAGTATTTCAGTATATTTTCTCTACGGTACACTGTATGCTATTAAATATCATAAAAATATAATAAAATTATAAACATATCTAACAAGAATATTAAACATTTAACACTGTGTCTAAATGGGGTTAGAAGGGTGCCCTCTCTGCTATCGCTGCTGACATGCGCTCTGGCCCGGGATCTAGCACCACAGGCCGCACAGATGCTGGGGTGAGTTGCTCAAATGCTGCAGGTGGTTCTTCTGCCTCTTGAAGTTCAGTGAAAGCTGGGCCTGGATCCGGCTCTGGCTCTGGAGAGGCCACTAGGGTGGCGTTGCCCTTGAGGGTTTTCCTGATGTTCTTCTGGAGCTGGTTCTGTAGATGCAAGAAGAGGACATGTTACCACCCTCACTGCCTTTTGTGTGCCTTCCAAAGGCACACTCACCCACGCCACCCCCGGAAGCCTCCTCCTCCTCCTGTCTCGGCCTCAGTGGGCTCAGGTGCTCCCCCTGGGGCACTGGGCCTGGTTTGGCAGGTAGGAGACTGCAAGTTGAGCTCTATGGAAGCCAACAGCATCATCAGGCTGGGAAATTCTGAAGGTGCTGGTCCAGCCAGATGCTCAGGATGCAGGAGATGGCCCTGGGGAGAGAGATAGGTGAGCAGCAGAATGTGAGGCCTGCCTTTCCCTTCCACATGGCCCTCCCACAGCACCACTCAGAGAGCCTGGGGTCCTGTGCCTGCTGCTCCTGCCCATCCAGAAGCCAGACCTACTCCTTGTCCACCTTCAGTCTGGCAGTCCTGGCAGAGATGGGCCTGGTCACCCAGGAATTGTTGGCATGAAGCCCTCCTACCTGACAGCTCTGGATCAATGAGGGAACCACCTGTCCCCTTCTTCAGGGGAACCTGACATGCTCTCCCAGTGTCCCTGTTCCCTCCCATTAGGACTGAGAGGGCTGGTGTCCACCCAGTTCATGTCACTGATTGGCACTGAGCAGGTGCTTCAGGAATACTGACCAGTGAGCAATCAAACAAACCCCAGGGCCTTCCTATCACCTCAAACTTTAGCTCCTGCACCTACATGCTGCCTCATTCACTAGCTGTCCTGTGTGGTTCTTTGCCTCCCACTGAAACTCAACTCCCACAGGGTGGGGTACCCCAAGATGCCACTGCGGACGTTCTGCCAGATTAGGGAGCAAGGTCCCGGGATAGGGGTGCAGAGTGGGCTAGAATTAGGAGTGGAAGGCTATGAATTGTCTGAGGGGCTGTCTGTCCACTGACCTTCCCACTCGCCCACACCACCCAAATCCACTTGCACAGTTCTCTGACTCATGTCCCTTTTTCTAGGGAAGCCCTCCGACCTCTGCCTCTTGCATAAATCCCACCATGAGTGGGATCCAGGGTTTTGCCAACACCTTGAATTCACAGTCTCCATACTCCCCTCATGGATCTGATCCAAAACTGACTCACGTTTTCTGCTGAACAGAGGTTTACCATCCTCTTCACAATACGCGAAGATGCAGCCATAGGGAGAGGAGGCCAGGAGGACGTCACATCAGGTTTCCTGTGGACACTATGAGCCTGTGCCGCCTAGTGGGACTGAATCGCTCCCTCCCAGAAGGAAGCTCTGGAGTGCAGGCTTGGTGTCTGCTCTGAGCACTGGGTTATGGTCAGTGCCTAGAAACATTTCTGTACCTGGCAGGGCTTCTAATATACGTGCTGATTGAATGAGCCCAAACCAGCCCCATCTCAGATTGCTGGGTGACCCTGGGCCCGACTGCTCACCCCTGGCATCTCTAATCTGGATTCACCTGGAACAGAGACCCCTAAGAGTATCTCCAATCTCTTTGTAATATTAGAAAAGAGCTAAACCCAAGGCCCCAAAGAGAATCACAATTTGGCAGTGGCTTCTTCAACAGGAAGAGAAAATGACCAGTTGGTTCAATCATAGCCCATCCAGCAGACCTCTCCTCGGTCTAGGCTCCCAGAGAACACTTACCAGGGAAGAACCCAGCAAGTCCCTACAATAGCCCTATGAGCCTGCTCCCTGCTTCTCAGAGGTTTCAGAGGAACAAACACTCAGAGAGTTGCAGTGACCTGAAGGCAAACAGCCAACAGGTGGCCCCATGAGCATGTGCTCTGGAGGGGGAGGGGCTCACCTGGTAAATAATTGGTTCCACTGCTGCTGGGTGGTAACAAATGTTCTGTAGTAACAGGAACGAAGGTGGGTTCCCTCCTCAGGTAATTCACCACTTTGTCTAGCCAGTGTGCTAGGGCGATGTGCACCATACAGGTCTTTTTTCTTTCTGCCTGTGAGGCTGAAGTTCACTGGTAACCCTGAGTAGGTGGTGCTAGACCGGTTGGCTGTCCGGCAGCTGTTTCCCAGGCCTGGGCTGAATGGACTCCAAGTTCTGCTCAGAAGGCTGCCATCAGAGGCTAGCCCTTGACCTCTGGCTGCCAACCTCTGAGTCTGGGCACAGGTTGGAGCTGTCTCCCATGGAAGCAGAGTCCTGGCATCTTGGAAGGGCAGGTCTTCAAGGCCAGAACCCTTCTCACTGAGAATGTTGGGCATCCTGAGGCCAAAACACATCTTCCATGATGCTCCAGCTCAACACTGCCCTCCTGAGTCCCACCCGCCACAGCGTTCTGGTTACTGAACAGAGCATTGAGGAGCTCCCAGTGAGGGGCAACCCCCTTAGGTTCCAGGCTGTGAGCACATTCTCTTTGGGTTCCCAGGGTCTGTGTCTGTAGTAAACTGAACTGTTCACAGAAAAGCAGCTGGGTCCTTCTGGTCTTGGCCAAGGCAGAGTGAAGGGCAGGGGGAGGGGCAGGGCTAGAAGGTGGGATTGTTGTGTCCGAAGATGCAGATGGGGAAGTGCTTGACGTGGGAGGACCACTGGGCGGACAACTGGAAAAACGCCACGTCATTCCACTCCACGCCATCGATGACGACCGGCAGCATGCTCTGCTGGTGCTTGGCCCTGCAAACCAGGCGACCAATGCCCTGGATGCACTGGCTTTGGGACTCCACATCCTCGTCCGTGGTTTTCTTGGGCGCCTTCTTTTTTCTCTCCTTGGTGACCACAGTCATGGACATGGCAGGTGTTGCTGTGCCCTCACCACTGCGGGGCAGCCTGCTGACATGGACAGACTGGAAGAAGCACTTGAGTGTGTTTTTGGTGGTAGGCAGCTGTTTCTTCTCTGCGACTCTCTTTGTATCTATTGGCTGGACTGCTGTCCAGTAATCCACCTGCAGCTCCATCATCTGTGCATGGACACTCTGGCTGGTGGAGGACAGGCCCCCACTCATTGATGTGGGGGAGAGTGTGTTGGGTGAGGCCTTCCCGGTAGGGGACAGAAGCTCACCGCACCATGAGAGGACTACATCATCTGAGCCTCCTGACATGGCTGCAGATGGTTCCACTCTTCCAACCTTCACTGCCCCCACAAAGGGGATGAGCTGTGTGGACTTTTCATTGGGGCGCTGCTGCTTAGACATGAGAATGGCCTCAGCAATGGGCAGCAGGTAGACACAGTTGGCCCCCGCAACGTACTCAGAGATTCTCGACACAACGTCCTGTGTGTCCTGCAAGGTGTTCTCAGACTCCAGGTTGTTGAACATGTCGCGCCAGTACAGGTCCTGGAACAAGTGGTTGTAGCGGCAATCCATGGAGCCCAGGTAGCTGGCCAAGGGGTGGGGACCCAGCGGGATGACCAGGAAGCGCATGTAGTCTAGCCATTGGGGTGGCTGCTGGGACAGCTGCCTCACGAAGACCCGCAGCACAGCGCTGAAGTAGGGCTGTGCCCCTGCCACCGCCATCTTCACAGGCGTCAGGGCCTGGGAATTGCAGTTGCAGTATCTCTGCATGTGGGAGACGATGATGCTGAAGGCCTCCTGGACGTCATCTGTGGAGCAAGTGCACACCACGGGCAGCGTGTGCCCCTGCAGGATGTCCGAAAGTAACTGGCCCTGCCAGTCGCAGGTGTTGACCAGGATGATGTTCTCGGGCATCTTGTCCTGGGAAATGAGGATGTTGCTGAGCTGGTCACGGACGGGCTTCCTGGGGATCTGCCGCTGGCTCTGTGGGTCTGGGCTCTCGTTGTCCAGTCTGTTGACCCACTCATTCCAGGCTGTGTCGCAGCCCCGGTGGCCAGCCTGCTTCCTCTTGGACCTGCTGGAGGGCAGGACCAGAGACTTGGTGAAGCGCACTATGGATGGCAGCTTCTTGGTGAACCAGTGCTGGGCGGAGGACCCTGCCTCCCGGTTGTCCTCCAGCTGTGCCAGCTGCTTCCCAGGGGAGCAAATTCTGTGGGCCATTGAGTCAGAGCTGCTATCACTTGACATGCTGTCAAAGTATCGTCTGAGTTTGGGCTTTGGTGTGCTGGGGACACTGATATCGTCCTCCGTGTCTAGGCTACTGTCACTAGAGCTCAGCACAATGTCATACCGACGGTGCAGAGCCTTCTCCACTTTGGGGACATGCCTCACAAGGGCCTGTTCTGAGGATATGACCTTCTCCGACACTTGGGCCCTGAGCATAGATGCCACGGCTTCCTGGTGGTAATTGTGTTGACTGTTCATGCACCTCCTTCTTACTATGAGATTACCTTTGTCCAAGTTATTCTCCTGGGACTGCCTGTGGACGGAATTGTGGCTGGCCGGCTGCTCAAAGAAGCAGCTCTCAGATGTGCTGGCGAGGTCCTTATGCGAGGTTTGGACCTTGTTGCTGGCGGGCATGGCAGTGGCCTCCTGATCGATATGCTGGCGGGACAGGGAGGGCATTCGAATCTCAGTGGTGGGTTTGCTGTAGGCCACAAGTTGGGAGTCACTGTGGCTTGGCTGCTTGCCTCCCGGGGCCCTAGCGTTCTCAGGCAGGTGGGCCAGACTCAGAGGCTCTTTTTGGATCCTGGTGCTGTGGAGGCCCCGCATTTCCATCGGCAAGCTGGAGTCTGACAGGCCTTCCATGTATGGCCTGAGCTTGGGATTGGGGCTGCTGAGGACACTGTGATTGTCCTTCATGTCTGGGCCGCTAGACAGGCCTTCAAAGTATGGCCGAAGCTTAGGTGTGGGGGTGCTGAGGACGCTGCCATCGTCCTCAGTGTCTGGGCCACTGTCACTGGGGTTCGGCAGCATGTCATACAGGAGGTCCAGGTCCTCCTCCACCTCCGGGACATGCTCCCCATGGTCCTGCTCAGGGCCCAGGACCTCCTCCGACAATTGGACAGTGCGCAGCCATAACAGGACTTTCTGTTGGTAGTTCTGTTGCGTGGTCAGGGTGCTCCTTGTGAATATGAGATTCCCCTGATCACAGTCATCCTCCTCCTGGTCAGCGGTATGGTAGCTGGCCTCCCGCTGCGAGAAGAAGCTCTCACACATGCACTCAGAGTAGTTGTCCGAGGACTCAGCCTCGGGACTGTCTTGCCTGGCGCTGTCCTCGTGGTTGATGGGCGGCATGGACAGGGAGGAGATCTGGATCTTGTCCACCTTGCTGGTGGGTGTGCTGTGGGCCACAAATTCGTTGTCCCTCTCGCTTGGCTGCTTGCCTCCCAGGGCCCACGAATTCTCGGGCATGTGGGGCAGACTCAGAGGCTCTGTTTGGGTCCTGTCACTGTGGCTGCCCCACATCTCCGTCTGCAAACTGGAGTCTGACAGGCCATCGAAGTATGGCCTGAGCTTGGGCCTGGGGGTGCTGAGGACGCTCTCATCATCCTCCAGGTATGGGTCACTTTTCCTGCGATTCCCCATCATGTCAGACCGAAGGTCCCTCTCTGACACTTTGGACCTGTGAAACAGCGCCAGGACTTTCTGCTTCAGCTTTCCTCGTATTGATGGCCGCTGCTTCTTTGGTTCCCCCTTCTCCAAGGCATCCTTGTCCAGGTCCTGTCTGTGCTTTCCCCTGCTGCTGGCTTGCAGCTCATCCTGCCCCTCGTAGTTACCTGCTGACTTGGCCTTAGGGCTGACCTGCATGGCACTGCCCTCGTGTTCGATGGGCTCACTGCACAGGGAGGAGATCCAGATCTCGGCCACCGTAGTGGAGGATTCCTTGATGCTGCCAAAGAGGCTCACCATCTGGCCACACCTGGGGTTTCGCTGCATAACGTCAGCCATGCGGATGGCGCCAGAGGCCAGTGTCTCGTAGCCCAGGACGTTTCTGTTCTTAGAGCACTTCCTCTGCTCCAGCATGATCAGGAGCTTGTTACCTTCTCCCTTGAGGAAGTGGTTGTACTGCAGGGAGAAGGTCAGCACCAGGTTGCTCTGCACTGGTCTACTGCGGGGCAGCACAATCTCTTGGGACCTCAGGATGCCCTTGGAGTCCCGCATCCTCACAGAAATTACCGCGGAGTTGAGGCCCTTGGCCAGCTTCTTGAAGATCACTAGCTTCGTTACAGTGAGACTACACCACCTGGGCACGCAGCTGGGGCTGGAGCAGTCCACCTCCCAGGTGGCGAACAGGTTCTGGGGGACCTGTGTTTTGAGCACCGTGGACGTGCTGGCCAGGCCCACAGTTCGTGAGGAAGCTGCAGCTGCTGGCATCCTACCGGACCTTTTCCTACTCAGGGTTGTTGGTTTTTTCTCCTGTGGCGGGACAGAGGAGGGACATGATTGGTGGCAAGAAGTGGCGCATGAGTGATCAAAGGAGAGTGTGGCCACACAAAAAGTGGCCACTCGCTAATCTGTGATTAGGTCAGGGAAGGCCTGGGTGATGGTCTTTTAACCTCAGAGACCTAAAGATATCACAAAGATGCTTTGAAATTAAAACGTTTTAACTAAAAGCTGTTTACGGTGGTCGCTGGGTCCTAGGTTGGAATCTTCTGCAAAAAAAGGTCATTATTTACCTTAACTGAGACTGTCTACTATCTTTTGGAATCTACAAGAACATAGCTTTGGAACGTCAAAGGAATTTTCCTTTTTTTGGATACTCTGTGGTCTGTGGAGACCACAAATCCCCTCATTGTTATTGAGTTCATTTTTGGCTGTTCTGTCCTATATCCCCCTATGGGAAAGAAGTATGTGTCTGTCATTTCACTTTTCATCCAATCCATCACCAATGGATTTCATGCAACTCACATACATCGCCACTTCTGACTGTAATATCTAAAATAAGGTGACAACTGCCATTCTCCAGAGCATTATTTCAATCCTTTGAGGTTTTTATTCAAGGCAAATGACCATTTGGCTCAGATAAAATCTCAACAATTGTTCACAGTTTTGAATGCTTCTTACATGGACATTTACTTGGCACAATACAGCAGGATCCCAGAAACTCTCACCCAGCACCACCTTGCAGACCTACACCTGGTGCTGGCATCCAGCAAAGGGCCCATTGACGCACCAGTTCCCTGCCTGCCGGTGAACTTGTGACACTTGTCTGTTGGATTCAGGACCTTCCCTTGCTTGTGTTGCTGACTTTATTGGAGCCATATTTTGTAATACTCTTGGTGGAACAAAGGTTAACAGTTAATAGATCCCAGGCTATGGAGAGACAGGAGGGAAAATGGGACTGGTTTTTACCCCTGGCTTTTCTATAAGATTTGTCTTTTGAGAGTCTGGGCAAACACCTTAGCTGTTTAAGTGAGAGCTGATCTTGTTCAGCTCAGAAGATAAAGGGGCACATCCTCCTTCCTGCATGAATCTCAGATGTTCTTAGACAACTGAGGATCTTTGCGGATGTGTCAGAGGTCATTCCTCATGACATGCAGGAGCCCCATAAGGAAATTCCCACACAACTGCAATTAAACTAACTGGCTCTTCAGGGGGAGTACTAATGAGGTTTAGTCCACCTCTGCTGGTAGCCCTTCTGGTTGTTGTAGTCAGCAAGGAGAGAAACTGAGGCACATAAGAAGGTTGAATGAGACTCTAGGTGAGTGAGCAACTTGCAGCTCAACCCATAAAGCAACAAACTTTAACCCACTACATAACACTCCCAGAAACTGTGCTGAGACTCTGCAGATACCAAGCCATAAAAACAACAGCAACAAGCACACCTATAATTAACATGGGAAGTTGTGCCTCCATGGCTGGGAACTCCCAGGCCCCAGCCCTCATTAATATTCCTGATAGGAAGCCTTGACTTGCAAGTGCTTTACAGAAGTGTAAATGTAGGAAGTTTTAACTTCAAAATATCAACTGAAAAATGGCCAATATACAGTTTTCTTTGGGTGCCTAATTTAATTTTTCACAGGCAAAATAAAACAAAAGAAACAAATAACTATAACAGTGGCGGCCTGAAAATTGAACTGATTGAGTGTATAGGATGCATATCTTGATTTGGAAATTAGAAACTT
The DNA here is from genome assembly GCF_963259705.1 of Myotis daubentonii. Lineage (NCBI taxonomy): Eukaryota > Metazoa > Chordata > Mammalia > Chiroptera > Vespertilionidae > Myotis > Myotis daubentonii. Next base: position 6,979,097 of record NC_081855.1, read on the forward strand.
CTAAGGAGAAGCACAGACAAATTCTCTTTAAAAAATAAATGAACAATAAATTTCAGAGATTATCTTCAAACTCTCCTGAAGCTAATACATGCTAACTCCCCATCCTCCCCCTTCTATAGCACGTCCCCTATATCTTTTGCTCTCTGAGCTTCCTTGTCCAGATGTGTTCCTTCCCTTCCCTTCTTTCTTCCCCTTCTGTCCCCTCCACTGCCCCTCCCTACTGACTTAAGGGAAAATGAGATGAGGAATTCTGCCAACTCCCTTTGGAGAAAAGCTGCTCTCAGCCAGAGAGGAACCAGCAATCATCCTCCATTTTCTCTATGGCCCTGATTGGTACACAGAGAAATTTAACTGATGGAACATGTAATCCTGGCTATTTTAACCTATTGCAATTAATATACTCCTGGTTTCTGGGAGCAAAAGCAAGAGAATTACTCAATAAGGTTTATAGAAAACTCCCATAGAGAAGCCTCCACACTTTAGGGATATAGGAAACTGAAACAAGATTTAGAAAAAGGATACAAACAGAAACATGCCTAGGGCTGCTCCAGATAGAGTGTCGCCTGCAGACTGAAGGGTCCCAGGTTTGATTCTGGTCAAGAGCACATGCCCAGGTTGGAGACTTGATCCCCATTAGGGGGCGTGCAGAAGGCAGCCAATTGGAGATTCTCTCTCATCATTGATGTTTCTATCTCTCTCTCCCTTTCCCTTCCTCTCTGAAATCAATACAAAATCTATTTTAAAAAAGGGGGAGGGGGAGAAGCAAACATATAAACCCTGTATATATTGAGGCTATTTTATTTGTTTTTAACCACAAACAATTAATTGCTTTCACCATCGGAATAAAGCTTTCCTACAAATGTCTGTTTTTTAATCAAAACCTGTTTCCTTCCAACTAGGGAATGTTATGAGAATATATATGGTTTGCTTATCAAATCTTCCCCAATTCCCCTGTTTAGTGAGTGGGTTTTTGTTTTTTTTTACTGTTTAATGATATCAGTGATGCTGACATATGCTTTCTCCAGAATAGTAACATATATACTTAGAATAAATGAACCAGATACTGAACCAAAAGGGAAAGTAATGATTTTAAAGGAACCTTCCAGGAGGAAACTAAGCTTGAGACTGACTGAATGTTTGCTAATCCTCTCTTCTTCAGTATTATCTTCCACAAGACCCTGAGAGATGGCTTAACAGGGTACCCACCCTACTCAGAATGGCCCCAAACAGCCCAGAGACATGCAGACATGCCTCTGACACTAGGCTTTCTCATATGTCTGCCGAAACATGGGGGACCAGCCCACAGTGAAGTGAGAATTCTCTTTTGGGGTACATATTCACCAAATGGGAGTAACTTCACCCTGGGTGCCTCAAACAAGAAGCCAATCTTCTTTTGTGACACCAATTACCTGGTTGCAATATAAAGTGGGTAATAGAGAGGCTTTGGCACCATTAACTTTAAGACTATCTTGCACCAGGGACCTGTGTTGCCATTCCCAGGGGAGATAGACGGAGGTTTCATATACCTGAAAGTCTTTATACCTCTCAGAGTTGTGAGCTTTCTGGAAACTAGAAGAATATTCCCAAATAGAAACAATCCAAAAATGGGCGAATGAATTTGTCAATCCCTTGCTAACATTTGTGGGGGGGGGGGGGCAACCCAGTTCCTGAGGTATTGAAAATGACTCTCCTTGTTTTACAAATGAAGTTTTCAAGGTGCCATAGGTTTTGCTCCAGAAACAATTCAAAGCCCACCATGTCCTTTTACCTTCTCCAAACCTCCCCTATTCATTTTGGAGGCTTGCAGGTAATTGGCTTCATGCAACCAAAGTCCCAGAACCTTTGAAGTGAAAATACCTGAGTTCACCAAGACGTCTTGTCCAGGCCATTTTTAAAAATACAAATCTCTGGAAGATATGACTTATCCCAATAGAAAAAACAATACCTTACCCACCTACACAAATCTCTTTAGCTTTTTCAACTATATCTTTCTAACTTAGTAAGTTTTAATGAAAGTTATTAAATATCTACACATTTTGAATTAACGTGAATACTGACACATTGATTGCTAGAGAAGTCTGAAGTTCACTGCTTTTGGGGTTTTTTTAATTGCAGAAGGTCTGTAAAATGGATTTGGAGCTGTTGATATAATGTTTTTTGCTTTGCTGAAGGTGTGTTTTTTGAAAGTAAGAGTTTGATTAAAATATGTTCATCAACGTCTATCTAAGGAATGCTGTTTGTTCACTTGTGTGCTTACGATTGGAAATTAATGCTCCTAACAGTTAAAAGTTCCAGTTAAGTTGGAAGAAATTATACAGTTATGACAATAGAAGGCTTGAGGTATGGAGAGTCATATTTGAAGGAAAAGGGCAAATGTAAGTTTCTCTAAGGATAGTTATTTCTGAATGGGTAAGAAGGTTTGTAAAAGGTGAGGAAAGGTTTGTAAAAGGGGGTATAGGCTATACAACTTTGTGAAAGTTTTATATAAAAATATTCTTTTATTTCTCTACCAAAAAAATAATTCAAATTGTGTGTACAGTCTTTGTGTGATATGTGTTCATCTATGTGTCATGTGTGGTGAATTGTCAGCCTCCATATGACATTACTAGGATATAATCTTTTATTGGCCTACAAAGATTAAATGCTTATGTAAATTAAGGAGAATTCTGTAGTCTGGACAAAATACTTAATATTACAACTGTTTGCAAGTATGATTAATATCTTTTAGAGTTAGTTACCCTAAGTCTGTGTTTGCTTTACGTAGATTTACAAAAAGTCCATGGTATAATCTTTTGCACAAGTATATTTGCAACCTTCCCAAAGTTTCTATTGTAAGAGACTTTTAAAACAGGAGATGACTTTGAGTCAATTCCAATGGGCCCTGGAGTACCTCAAGGATTTATTCTCTCTCCTTATTAGAGAAACGTTTTTAACTAATTTAGGACTACTTAATATGCTTGAAATTACCTGAGAAGCTTTAAAAAATTAAAAAATATAAATAACTGTGCTATTTGTGTACCTATATTTTTATTAAAATGGATGTTCTAAAGATTTCAACCTGCTCTAGGAAGGAACATACAAAGATTCAAGAAAATTTCAAATAGGAAACACTCTGGTGTAACAGTGGTCTTGGTGTCAGCGACACCAGGCCAGCCAAGAGGATGGTTCCCTGTGAGGGTGTCTGGCAGTTGGACTCCGGGTATTTGTGGCACAAACATTGGAAGTTTATGAATTATATCCAATTCTCAATACAAGAAGCCATGGACAATGTTTTAAAATCTTACATGCTATCTGTTCCTTTTATATTGAAATTATGTATTGAATCCAAATATATACATATACGTATATATTTTCATATCGTTCTCTGTAATTTTACAGTAATTTTTGTTACCCAAAAATTATTGCCTTGAAATGTTATATTTTACCAAAAAGGCAGGTTTTCATCAATTGCATTGCAATCAAAACTATAACCATACCACTTTGTTTTGTCGTTCATAGATATTGTTTTACTTTACTGCATTTTCAAATATGTTACATCTTTAGAAAAATTCATGAAAAGGACTCTTGACTTACTCTATTTTTTTATTCTTTTCATATATTTTATTGATTTTTTTACAGAAAAAGAAAGGTATAGAGAGTTGGAAACATTGATGAGAGAGAAACATCCATCAGCTGCCTCTGGCACAATCCCTACTGGAAATGTGCCTGCAACCAAGGTACATGCCCTTGACCTGAATTGAACCTGGGACCCTTGAGTCCTCAGGTCTAAGCTCCACCCACTGAGCCAAACTGGTCAGGGCTTGACTTACTCTAAGTAACAGGTTTCTACGCAGGGCACATCTTTGAACTGAATGAAGAAGTATAGAACTCTAAGGAATGACTGAATTCACGAAAATACTAGCAAATAACCAGGATAAACAACAAAATGGGTAGGGAACTAAATGAAGAGAAGATGGTTATTATTGTTATGACTCTGTTTAAAATACTGCTGATTTTTAAATCATTTTGTTTTTCAAATATAAGGAAAACTAAAAGCAGAAATTCTACATTACTATCCATGACTCACTAGGTAGGTTAGAGGGAATGATACATTAGTGACACTCATTTCACAGTAATCCCAAGAGACAAAGACTTCAAGGACCAAAACTTACAACCAGGAGATTTTGTTTATTGAAACACATTAATTAAAGACTCTCTCCAATGTGTTAAAAAGGACGTTACCTTATGAGAGGCCTAACCCTAAATGGATATCTGTCACTGACACTGCCCTCCATCCACTAAGGAGACTGAAGACTTTTCAAGGATGAGAACCCACGGGCAGTGGGGGCTGACAGCTTTCCCAAGAAGTCAACAAGGCCTGGATGCTGACAGATTACTGCTGCTCAAACCTTGTTCTTCTATCTCCTAACTGTTATTGATTATATGTACATCAACTGATTTTTATATTTCTATTACACACCTTATTACATATGAATAGTTGAATTTCGACATCTGCTAAGTTTTCCCACCTACTAGACAAGTACATTCTAATGATCAGTATGGTAAGGAAACAGTAGAGAGTCTAAATTCTTCAGGTCAAACATAGCATAAGTACAAGGAACAGTGGATGAAGAAGGAAACATAAAATTAGCTTAATAAACAATTATGTAAATACATGCAAAGGGTTTTTGGTTGGCTGGGATGCTTATTTTCCTTCGTCACTTTCTTGTCTAGTAGTAGACATTTTCTATTCCTAAGCAGTGTTCCTGCTTTAATGTTTTTGCTTTTGTTCCTGGTATGTAAGTGTTATACTAGATGCAAAATACCAAAACTTAAGACAAGCAGCAAACGGACTCTGCTCATGTTAGCTCAAAATATAAATTTGATACAGAACATTTTTTAAGAAGAACATATAGGATCTCATGGCCTCCCATGCGCCTGCCTTTTAATTTTGATTAATAATAAAAATTCCACTTTGAATGCCATTCAAAGTTAGAGTCTTACCTTATCCCGAATGGTCCATTGTTCAGCAAGACATAACACTAACACTCATCATCAATGCATAATTTGTATTGATTTCTGAATAAAAGGAGGATGTGTGAATGAAAAAGGGGCCCCATGCTAACCTGACTAGCTCAGGGAAGTGATGCAAGGCAGCCTTGCAAACTCAGAGACCTTAAGTAACTACAAAGGATGGTCTGAAATTAAAACACTAACAGGAGCTCATGATGGGTAGTCAGATCCTTGCCTGGCATCTTCCCTGACAAAGGTCAATCTTTACCTTAACTGAGTGTGTGTACTGCCTTTTTGCCTCTATGATAACATATCTTTGGATTTTCCTTATTTTGGACACCTCATGCTCAGGCACTGTTCTGTGCTCTGCGGAGATCAGAGATCCCTTCGTTGCTATTGAGTTCCTTGTTGACTTGAAACTATCCTACATCCACCATGGTAAAAGAAATATGTGCCTATCATTTTACCCTTTATCCAATCACAGAAGTGTCTCCAATTTGCTTTCTCCTGTCTCCCTAATCTATCACCCATGGATTTCATGCAACCCACATAAGTCTGCAATTTTGCTTGTATTGTATAAAATAACGTGAAAAATTGTCATTCTCGGGAGCATTCTCTCAACCCATTGAGATTTTTCTCGCTCACAATTGTTGATACTTTGGATCAAATAAACACACACAAATTTTTCAGAGCTCTGAAAGTTTTTCACATTAATAAGAGAAAAGGTCCTTGGCAGGAAAAGTAGAATTGCAGGTGAGGAATATGAAGCACATTAGTATCTTAGGTCATTCTCTTAGCAGAGGACAAACTGCACATGGTTGTATTAACAGTGTCACCCATGCGATTTCTGACAGAACATCCCAATGTATGATGAGAACACCGAGGCTTTTCCTGGGGTGGAGGATTTGGATATTAGGACATGTGGTATGTTTAGTGTGGCACCGTCGTCATGGCAATGGAAGGTTTTAAAACCAGGTTCCACAGAAAAAAAGACATGGATATCTGTGATATGCAGTCCCAGTCCCCATACAATGTGCAGCCCTGGGAGGCCCCAGCTCCTGACATGGAGGAGATGAGGACCCAGATTCCTTTGGGAACTGGACACTAGGAGGGATCTCAGGGGAGTAGCAGGGTGCCTTCTGGAACCTGAGTCCTGTTGACTCCCTGGGGTCCTGGAGTTTGGGTCAATTGGGCACCTACACTCACCCTGCGGCGGTGCTTCAGGCTTGAGGATATATCAGGTGTCTGTGCCGCCTGCAAGGGAGTGGAATTGAAGACCCCATCTGTTGGCTCCAGTCCGCTCTCCTGTGCAGAGCTCTATAAAGACAGTTTCCAGTCACCAGGGGAAAACCTCAGAGCCCTGTTTTGCTGGTTCTCTAAAACTTGTGACTCTCCACTCCAGACACACAGAATGTGATCTGCTGAGACCTCTACTGGCAAGGAAAAGTCATGACAGCCTGAGGGCCTGGGACTCCCATTGGCATAGATAAGGGACCCCTCTAGAGCCCCATCTCCACCTGCCTGCCCTACCCTGGGGTGTGATCACAGCAGGACCTCTAGGTTATCCACTGCTCCAAACACTCCCGCGGTTCTCCCTGCAGGACCTCCTATCCACCACATGAAGAGGGGGGGATGTGGGCTGCACAGGGATGGCCCACAGAGGAGGCTGGCCTGGTGGGAATGGGTCTGACTCAGGCCACCTTCACTTACCTGAGGGGATCTTCTTGAAAACGGCCAGAGATGTCGGGCACGAGTGTTGAATCGTCTACAGAGTCTGGAACAACACTCCCTGCAGGGTCTCCGGGAACCAGAGCCCCCATAACTGGGAACACAACAAGAGAACATGTTGAACTGTCAACTGTCTCTTGCCAAGTGAGTGGCAGTTGGGCAGTTGCAAGAAAGTGGGTGCCTGGTTACGGGGGTTCCAAGTTCTATCAGGAAGTGACCTCACTTCCTGGAATTGCCTCCCTGACTCCCCTCACCTAATTACAGCTATAGATAGTCCTGAGGGCTGCTGACTGCTCAACTACCTTCTCCATGGAATACCAACATTGTACACAGTGACACGAACACACCCTCTCCACAATGTTTAGCTGAAGCCAAGGTGCTAGGTTTGAGGAGACAGACCAGGGCTCAGACTCAACCCCTCATTCTTACCTCTTCTTGATCCTGGATAAGTCATTGTGCCTGTTAGATCCTGTCTCTTCTCTGCCTGCACAATGGATTATTGCAGCATTTGCTTCTTAGCGATATTCACGCTCATGAAGGTAGTAGCTATAAAGTAGGAGGAGGAATGCCACAAGGCAAAAGTGCCTACAACCTCTTTTTCTTCCTATTGTCACCTCCTCGATGTCTGATTTTCTTTTAATTCCACCCAGGGTCATTTGACTGTGTGTGTGTGTGTATGAGAGAGAGAGAGAGAGAGAGAGAGAGAGAGAGAGAGAGAGAGAGAGAGAGAGAGATTGTGTGTGCGCACACACACATATGTTAGTGCTAGGTTGTATTGTGTTAACAAAGCCTGAATACAGTAGTTTGCAGAGGCAACGATTCATTTCATAGCCATATGCCTTCAATGATCTGGTGGAACTAAAAAGACTTCCTGATTTTTTGGATTATTCATCATTTTTCTTATTGTAAGGATGAGAGTAAGAACTTACAAGGTCATATGTCAGAGTGGAAACCAGAAGTTGACATTTTATTTGACAATGGCTTGTGGGGGACATGACTTCCATTTCCCCCTTTGTAACAGCTGCCAATGTGCATATCCAGGTGGTCTGGGGAGTTTGGGTCAAGGCCCCAGAGTGGAGTTATCAGCACAGCTCACTGGCCTGGCCACAGTGATGACGGTTGTATGTGGACATGTGACTTCAGTGAGTTGAATAAAATTCTTTTTGTTAGTCACAAGAAAAAAAGTTCTGTTTTCATATGTCTCATGGCCTTATGAAAACATGCTTTTAGTCAATAATCATGTGAGAGATGCAAATGAAAACAAAAACGAGGGCTCTGGCTGGTTTAGTCAGTGAATAGAGTGTTGGCCTGAGGAATGAAAAGTCCCGGCTTCGATTCCGGTCAAGGGCACATGCCCAGTTTTGGGCATTGATCCCAAATAGGGGCATGTAGGAGGCAGCTAATCAATGATTCTCTCATCATTGATGTTTTTCTCTCTCTCTCTGAAATCAATAAAAATATATTTTTTCAAAACACAATGGGATACCGTCTCACACTTGTCAGAATGGCTATCATCCAGAAATCAAGAAAGGACAAATGCCGGTGATTATGTGGAAAAAAAGGAACCCTTGTGCATTGCTGGTGGGAACATAGACTGGAGCAGGCACTCTGGAAAACAGTATGGAGCTTCTTTGAAAAATTAAAGTGAAACTCCCATTTTACCCAGTAATTCCACTTCTGGAATATATCCCAAGAAAGCAGAAACACCAATCAAAAAGGATATATGCATCCCTGTGTTCGTAGCAGCACAATAGCTAAGATTTGGAAACAGCCTATATTCCCATCAGCGTAAGTGCCCAACAGCAGCTGAGTGTAAAAAACCCGTGGTACATCTACATTATGGAATACTATGCTGCTGTAAAAAAGAAAGAAGTCTTACCATTCACAACAGCTTGGATGGACATGGAGAGCATTATGCTAAGTGAAATAAGCCCGTCAGTAAAAGTAAATATCACACGGTCTCATTCATTTGTGGAATATAATGAATAACATAAACTGATGAACAAAAATTGATCCAGAGACAGAGAAGCATCAAACAGACCCTCAAACCTCAGCAGGAAGGCAGGGGAGAGTGGGGGAGAGAGTAAGAGACCAAGCAAAGGTCTTGAATGCATGCATATAAGCATAATCAGTGGACACAGTCATTAAGGGGGTAGGTGCATGTGCTGCAGGTGGGGGTGGCTGGGGAGGGGTCTAGGGGAAAAATGGAAACATATGTTATACTTTAAACCATAAGAAAATAAAATAATACAAATATCTCTCTTAGTAAAAAAAAAAAAGAGAGAGAGAGCTAGTGCTCTTTCTGGGTCCCAGAACAAAGCGCCCCCTGACCCCTAGATATGGAGGAACATGCAGGAGCTTCCCAGTATGTCAGGATTTCTAATGTCCAGACCAACTCTGTTGGAGAGGTGGGATCCTTGGCCTGGAAGGTATGAACATTCCTGAACTCTGGGCTCTGAATGTTATGGACATTGGGTGATATCTGCCACTCTATGGACATCAGTTTCCCAATTTTCCATTGAGGGTTGGGTTCAGAACTGCATAAGCCTGACCTCACAACAAAGGGGCCCAGCTCCCTCCACCCTGGGTGGGCACTGGACAGAGGTGCATGCCTGTGGTTCCAACTCTGGACTCCCTTTCAGTAAAATACTGGCGAAAGGCTCATTTACCTGCTGAATGCTCACCATCTCCCCCATGCCTTTCCATGTCTGTGCATGATGCCACCAGCAGATCCTTTTTCAGAGCCCCCGAGGAAACCTGGGTGGAGCCAGGACCCCAACTTTGAGGACACACCGCTGGATTCATCTCAGGCTCTGTTGGGCTCAGTATCTTGTTCATTTATTTCTAAATACATATTACCCTTCTGGAAAAAGCATGTGTGGGTATTACTGATTTCATAAAACAAACAAATAAGCAAACTAAACACCTCTCCCTATCAGCTGATTTGGGGCATATTTTATTAGCAAAGATAGATATTTGCTAATATTGCTATAACATTCCCTAGTTGGAAACAGGTTTTGATTAAAAACAGACATTGGTTAAATATTCCTGCCATTTCCACAGAAGGTTTACTCTGAAGGAGAAGATAATTAGTTCGCTGTGGTTAGGAATACAGTAGCCCCAGTGTCTACAGGGGTCTTAGTGGCTTCTCTTTCTATGATAATTTCACCTGCTCCCAAACTATCAGTGAGAATGCAAACACCCATGGATCAACCCTATATTTGTGTGTGTGTGTGTGTGTGTGTGTGTGTGTGTGTGTGTGTGGTTTGTTTGTTATTGGTTTTCTACATCCCATTTCAGTGAACAGATTTCTCTACAGGAATTTTCCTGAAAGCCTTATTTAGAATTTGTGTTGCATTTGCTGACAAAAACCATTAGCTATATTAATTGGAATCAGTTAGAAAATCCAGGATTACATATTCTAAGAGTTAAATGCCTTTGTGAACCCACCAGGGTCATTGAGAAAATCAGGAACATTTGCTGGTTCCTCTCTTGCTGAGACAAGCTTTTCTCCCAAGGGAGTTGTTAGAATTCCTATTCTCATTTTCTCTTAAGTCAGTAGGAAGTGATAGTGGAGGGGACTGAAGGGAAAGGAAGAAGGATGGAAAAGGGTGCAGAATATAGTGGGGGAACTAGAGAAGGTGGAAGAATGGGGTGTTGGCAATTATTACCTTCAGAAGAGTTCAGAGACAGCAGAGACAGTCTATAAAATTTCTAATTCCTTAATTGTTTTTAAAGGAATTTATATGTGCTTCTGAAAATCTCCTGATTTCCAAATCAAGATATGCTTCCATTCATTCATTCAGTTTAATGCTAGACCTGGCATTTTCCTAATTTTCATTGCATGCCAAAAATTAATTTAGGCACACAAATAAAACTGCACTTTGGCCATTTTAGGAGGATATTTTCTAATTAAATCTTCCCATTTCTGTAAAGCACGTGTAAGTAAAAGCTTCCTATCAGGAATATTAGTGAGGGATGGGATCGGGCATCTCCTGGACTTGGAGGCACCACTTCCCATGTTAATTTTAGGTGTGTTTTGTTGTTGTTGTTTTGTAGTTGTGTGTATGTGTATGTGGTTTTTCTTTTCTTTCCGATATCTGCAGAATCTGAACAAATTCTCTAGGATTGTTATATAATGTAGTTGGTCAACCTGTGTTGCTTATCTGTTGAGCTCCACGAGGCTCTCACCCCTCAAATCACATTCAAACCTCTGATGTGCCTCGGTTGATCTCCCTGCTGTCTCAAACAACCAGAGGGTCAGGGAACGGTTGACCAAACCTTATGGGTGCTCCCCCACCAGAACCAGTCACTTTAATTGCAATTGTGTTGAAATTTTGCTTTGGGGCTTCTGCACATCATGAGGAATGACATCACACATCCACAGAGATTCTTAGTCCCCTAAGAATACCTAATACTCGGACCTGAGGGAGAATATGACACTGTATTTTTGGAGCTGATTTAGTTCAACTCTAATTTGAATGATATTGGGTGTTGTTGTTTTTTTGGGTTTTTTTTGCTCTGATTCTCAGAAAGCAATTCTGATTGGAAAGGCACAATTTAACAACAGCCACCAATTTTTTTCCTACTGTCTTGTCTTAACCTAAGTTCCATCAACCCTTAATCTTAGTTCTATCTGGAGTATTTAAAAATACAGCTCAAATAAATCTAACCCTCTACCACCAGCAAGGGAAAAGTCATGGATTTAAGATACAACTCACCCAGGTTCACCCAATGGGTGGGGAACCAGCAGTTCAATGGGTCCTTTGTTGAATCCTAACACCATGTCCACGGGTTGGTCCTGGGTGAGCTCTTTTGGAATCCTGACCCACTACGTCAAGTAAATGTCAAAGTATGAAACATTCAAACTTGTCAAGAATTTTGGTCGTTTATTTAAGTCCCACTGTCAATAACTGGCAGGATGAAACTCTCAGCGGATTGAGATATTCTCTCTGGCAGTTTTGCACCTTATTTTATACATTACAATCAGAACAGGAGATGTATGGTGGTAACAGGAAACCCAGTGGTGATGCATTAGGGTTTCAGAGAAATCAAAGCAGTGAATCCTCTGTGACTGGATAAACAGTAAAATGACACAGACATACTTCTTTTACATGTGGATATAGGATAGTTCCAAGTCAACAATGAACTCAGTAAGAATGAGGGGATTTGTGGTCTCCGCAGAGCATTGCCTATGTGTTGAGGGGCTTGGAAATAGGGAAATTCCTTTGACATTCCAAATTATATGTTATTGTAGATGCCAAAAGGCAACAGACAGGCTCAGTGAAGGTTAAGATTGCCCTTTGTCAGGGAAGATGCCAGCCTAGGACATGACTACCCACCATAAACTGCTTTTAGTTTAAAAGTTTTCATTTCAGAACATTCTTTTTGATAACTTTAGGTCTCTGAGTTTGCAAGAACACCACACAGGGCTTCCCTGAGCTAGTCAGTGAGCATGTGGTTCCTTTTCACATACACAATTCTTGGATCACTTGTGCCTCACCTCCTGACAACAGTCACTGAGTGCTTAGGGCAGTGGTCCACAAACTCATTAGTCAACAGAGCCAAATATAACAGCACAACGATTGAAATTTCTTTTGAGAGCCAAATTTTTTAAACTTAAATTATATAGGTAAGTACATTGTTATTAACTTTATTAGGGTACTCCTAAGGCTTAGGAAGAGCCACAGTCAAGGGGCCAAAGTGCCACATGTGGCTCGAGAGCCGCAGTTTGCCAATCATGGACTTAGGGGATTGGTCTGAACTAAAGCCCCCAACCCACCTGGCAGTTCATAAACTGCCCCTGAGGGAATGTCCCTCCTCTGTCCCAACACAGGAAGAGTAACCATCACCCCAGAATGCAGCAGGACCTGTATGTTGTAAGCAGATGCAGCTACCTTGCTGCCCACAGTCCTGGTCTCCACACCTCCCGCTCCCCCATCCCTGTGCCCAGGTTCAACACCAATGCCCAAGAACCTGTTTGCTACCCAGGAGTTGGACAGCCCCAGCCTCAGATTCGTGCCCAGGTTGTGCAACCTGACCTTAATGAAGATGGTGGTGTTCAAAGAGTTGGAGAAAGACCTCAACTCCATGGTGATCGCCATGAAGATGCAGTACTCCAACCTCATATTGATGGTGATCACTGTGAAGATGCAGGGCTCCAAGTACATCCTATGGGAGTGTACTGTTCCCCAGTGACAGTCCTGGGGTTGACCTCACTGCAGGACCCCTACTTCCTCTGTGAGAAGGCAACAAGCTACAGGCCCTGTTGCACTGGAGGAAGTGCTTTAAGAACCAGATCATCTGGAGCTAGAAGACACTCCCTGTGGGTGCCATCCGCATGGCCAAGGTCAGGCAGCGAACCCTGAAGGGTGGACAAAGTGGCCGAGGAGGCTTCTGCTAAACTGGCCGAGATCTGGATTGCTCCCTGTCCAACCAGCCCATCCACTGGGAGGACAGCGCCATACAGGACAGATGCAAGGCTAAGTCAAGGGTTCATTACTCTGAGGGGGTACATCAGAGCTTCTCCTCTGAGCAACAGGCCAGCAACTACGCCACCTATGGACCGAACCTGGCTGAGAAGGGCATTGACATGGGGATGCTCAAGCAGTAGAGGCCATGGATATTAGGAAAGATGTGCATTACCAGGCCACAAAATATCAAATAAAAAGTGGTGGTGTGTCTGGGAAAGTTCAAAGTGTTGGAGGAGGCTGTGGACTCGAGCAGGACACAGCAGAGCACGTCCCAGAGTTGGAGTGGGACATGGACCTTCTATTTAACACACTGCGAAACCCCAGGGACAGTGGTCCAGACATGGAGGATGAGAACAGCACCCTCAGCACCCACAAGCCCAAGCTCAGACTGTTCTTTGAAGGGTTGGTACACTCCAGCTCACAGACACAGAGGGAAGCATCCACAGGGCCCGGAGCCAAGAGGAGCCTGCAATTACGGGCAAAGTGCAAGAAAACACGTGAGCCCTCAGGCATCAAACAGCCCAGAGACAGTGTTTCAGACTCGGCGGCCCACTGCACCCCCTCCCCCAAAGTCGCCTGAGTCTGGACCTCCTCCATGTCTAGCCAGTCTTCTCACCGTGTGGACAGCGCCATGTAGGCCAGCCCAAGACCAAGTCTACAAATCACTACTCTATAAAGGAGTATCAGAGCTTCACTGAGCAGGAGGCCGGTGAAGATGCCGCCCATGGATAGGAACTGGATCAGGAAGCAGTGACTATTGAAAGTCACAACAAGGTCCATGACAAGCAGAATGTAGTGGCTTGGCTGAGCTGGGCCTAAGTGTCGGAGGAGGCCCTGGACCGTGAGCAGGACCCTGCAGATCATGTCCCCGAGTAGAGGAGGACCCGCACCTTCTGTCTAACATGCTGGAGAACCAGTGACAGTAGCCCAGACAGGGAAGAAGATGACAGCCTTCTCAGCACCACCAAACCCAAGCTCAGGCCATACTGCGAAGGCCTGTCACATTTCAGTTCAAAAATGGACATGGGGAGCATCCATGGTGCCCAGAGCCAGGCGGAGCTTCCGAGTTTTAGCTGGTTCTGCTGAGGGCTAGTGTGTTGGCGCACGGAGTAAATGGTCCCGGGTGCAAATCTGGTCACGGGCACAACTGTGTTGATTACAGGCTTGATCCCCAGCCCTGGCCATGGCACATGCAGGAGGCAAGCAATCCATGTGTCTCTCTCACATCGATGCCTCTCTCCCTTTCTGTCTCTCCCCGTCCCTTCAAGTTTCTCTAAAAATTCAGTGGAAAAATAACCTCTGGTGAGGGTTCACAAAACAAACAAAGCAAAACAAAGGAGCCTCCTAGTCCAGCTGAAGTGCCCAAAAAGACCAAGCTCAGTCAGCAACAGCCAAGTGACAGTGTCTCCCACTTAGAGCCCCAGAGCATGCCCACCCAGGGGAGCACCAGCAACGCCCAAGGACAGCCCGAAGGCAGAGACCTCAGCCCTGGACATGCTCACCAAGAAGATGCGGCTCACTAGGCGCATCACCAAGACTGAGTCTCTCATCCCCTCCACCAAGGCCAAGGGGAAGCATCCCCGCCACCATGGCTGGGCAGGTTCCTGAAGGGGCGGCAGACGGCACAGCCATAGAACAAGTGAGCCAAGAGCCCAGACAATGAGCATGGCCAGACCTAGGGAGACAGCTGCAGATCCCCAGGAAGACCACGTACAACCAGCTGAACCACATCCTCATCTCTGATGACCAGCTGCCAGAGAACATCATCCTGGTCAAAACTCTGATTGGCAGGAGCAGTTCCCCTCAGATACCCTGCAGGGGCTCATGCTGCCTGTGCTGTGCATCTGCTTCATGGCTGAGGTCCGGTGGCCTTCAGCTCCATCATCTGGTGGATACAGAGATACTGTAATGATAATTCCCAGCCCCTTAAGCCGCTGAAGATCCTGGTGGCAGGGGCACAGCACTACTTCAGCGCTGTGCTGCGGGTCTTCCTGGAGCTGCTGTCCTACAAGATGCTCGGCTGGCTGGGCTATGTGCACTTCCTGGTCATCCCGCTGGGTTCCAATCCTGTGGCCAGGTACCTGGGCTCCATGCATTACCGCTACCACAGCTTCTCCCAGGACCTGGCCTGATGGGACCTGTTCCATAGTCTGGAGGCCCAGAGCGCCATACAAGACACACTGGACATCGTGACGAGAATCGCGCAGTACATCACGGGAACATCTGTTCCTCTCAGCTTCCCATCGAGGAAGCCCTGATCTCCTACAAGCAGAAGAGACCCAATGAGGATTCCTTATAGTTCATTCTTTTCAGGGAGGCAGGAGAAAGTTGGGACAGTGCAACAGTCCTCAGACACGTCGGGAGACTCAGATGATGGACCCCCTTGCGCTGCAGCGTGCTTTTATCCTTCCCTTTGTCCCTACCTCTGTTCACCAATGATGCCTTGTCATCCCACTCATCTTGTCAGTGAGTGGGGTTTGTCCTCCCCCAGCCAGGGCGATGGCACCAAGCTGATGGAGCGGCAGGTGGATTGCTGGACGGCAGCCCAGCCCACAGACAGGAAGAAAGACTTGAAGAAGAAAGACCTGCCTACCGCCAACAACACTCTCAAGTGCACCTTCCAGTCTCTCCAGGTCAGCAGGCTGCCCAGCAGTGGCCAGGCCAAAGCAACACCCACCATGTGCATGACAGTACTCACCAAGGAGAAGAAAAAGAAGGTGTTGTTTTCACCCAAGAAAACCAGGACAAGGCATGGAGTCCAAAATCCAAAAGCCAGTGCTTGGAGGCATAAGCCACCTGGTCTGCAGGGCGAAGCAGCAGGAGAACATTCTGCGGGTCCTCATCAAAGGTGTGGTGTGGAATGAAGTTCTTCCAGCTGGCAGCCCAGGGTCCTTCCACATCCAGCACTTCCCCATGTGCATCTCCAGACATTCTGACTCCACCTTCCAGCCCTGCCTGCGACCCTGCAGATGCCAAGCACAGGAGGGCCCACCTGCTTTTCAGTTCACCTTTCAGTTTAGTACAGAAACCGACCCTGGAAACACAAAGAGAAACCGTCTTAAGTACAAAAGTGCTCACTACCCGGAAGCTAATGTGCAGCCCCCATTGGGAGCCCAACTGCTCTGCTGATTAACCAGAACTCTCTGGGGGTCAGGCGGGCAGTGCTGAGCTGGAGAATCATGGAAGGTGAGTTTTGGCCTCAGGGCCCCTAACTCTCCCAGTGAGAAGGGTTCTCCCTTCTCCACCTGCCCTTCCTGGAAGTCAGGACTCTGCCTCCACAGGACTCAGAGCTGGTGGTCAGATGCCAAGGACTGGCCTCCCATTGCGGGCATCCTGAGCAGAACATGGAGGCCAGTCAGCCCAGCCCTGGGCCCCAGCTGCCAACCCGCCAAGTGGCCCCACACCATCCACTCGTGCTTTCCTAAAACAATAGGTGTGTGGTGCAGACCCCCAGGCACACCGGCTAGACAAACTGGTGCAATACCAGCTGCCCGCCTTCCTGAGCAGGGACTATGCTTTCGCCCTCATCTCTCTGTGTTATGACAGAACATTTGTTCCACCCAATAGGTGTGGGTCCACCTATTTACCAGGTGAGCACCCTGTCCCTGCACAGCACAGTGGTCGCGCGGGACCCTGCTTGCTGGGAGTATTCAGGGCACTTGATGTCTCTGAGTGCTTGTGCCTCTAACCACAGGGTGAACCTAGGGCAGTAATGGCGAAACTTTTGAGCTCTGCATGTCAGCATTTTGAAAAACCCTAACTTAACTCTGGTGCCATGCCACATATAGAAATTTTCGGATATTTGCAACCATAGTAAAACAAAGAGTTATATTTTTTAAAATTTTTTAAATATATTTTATTGATTTCCCCCAGAGAGGAAGGGAGAAGGATATAGAGTCAGAAACATTGATGAGAGAGAAACATCGATCAGCTGCCTGCTGCACATCTCCTACTGGGGATGTGCTCGCAACCCAGGCACATGCCCCCGATCAGAATCGAACCCGGGACCCCTCAGTCCACAGGCCGACGCTCCATCCACTGAGCCAAACCGGCTTTGGCAAGAGTTATATTTTTGATATTTATGTTATATACTAAAATGCTATGTAACAAAGAAAAATCAACCAATGAGTTTGCATGCCACCTCTGACACATGTGTCATAGGTTTGCCATCACTGACTTAGGGTCAAGCTCACAGGTTTATTGTAGAAAGTCAGTGGGGTCCTCCCTGGAAAGTGCTCTCTGGGTGCCTGGACAGTGGAGAGGTCTGCTGCACGGGCTGTGGTTGAGCTCATTGGCCATTTTCTCTGCCTCATGACAAAGCCTCGGCCTCATTTGATTCTCTACAAGGCCTTGGGCTAAGCTCTTTTCTCCTTAGATACAGATCGGAGATTCTATGAGGGGTCGGTGTCCTGGGTGAAGCCAGAACCAAAAATCCCAGAACTGAGCCATGTGGCCCCATGCTAATTTTATTCTTGACTAAAAGATTACAGAAAAAGAGTGGAAAAAATCTAAAATATTAGTGTCAGCACTGTGTAGTGGATGAGGGTAGGGGAATGAAATACAGGAGGGCATATTAAAGAGCATGTCTTGCTGAGGAAAATATATATATGGGTAATAAACCACAGGGATACGTTTAACTGCATGTATTTTAAGTTAAGGGAAAGCACCTTGTCTTGCAAAATAGAATTCATTAATTTTAACTCTGCCTCCTGAAATAGGACCTATTAAATGAGAAGCAATAAAGGATTTTTTTAAAATAAGAAGAAAATTTGACAAATGGAAGTTATTGTTTGCTTTGTTAGACATATTATATCAGACTAACAGAAAATATCCAGTCTTTTAAACAAAATAAATCATTACCACATACTATGCTACATAGGAAATCTCAATAAATACCAAAGAAGATATATATGTATTTTCTCCATTGATATGTTCATGAGCCATCATGCATGATACCTACATATTCTCTAACCATAATACACTAAGGTAAGAAGTTAATAATAAAGAATAGCTTTAAAATCACTAAATATCTGGCTACTAAAGTGCTGCCTCAGGACTCACTGAAACAAACCCTCAGAGTTGGATCAGCTCAGAAAAGAAACATAAAGAACCATGTGAGTAACAGAAATGTATCCAGAAAAGAAACACGTATCTGGGAGGCCAACTGCAGCTTGCTGTGATAGGTAACTGACATGCATCATGTAAATCAATGCTTTAAAAACACACACAAAATGCCCTGGGTAGTTCCTAACTAACGCTTAAATCTAATAACTGCAAGAATCTCTTCTCCATCTCAGCGATGGGAGGTTCAGAGCCTGATGAACCACGGGAGGGGCACGGGGAGGAGAAACCAAGCTGTTACCATTTTGAAACCAAGTTTCATCTGAAGGGGATGCAAGCATGAGCTGTCACTTCTTGGAAGAAGAAGGAAAGCCTTTCACGCGGACTTAGGGGCTAGGACCTGGTGTTCCACTCCATCTTGGCCAAGTACTCCCGAACCAGCCCTGTCTTGTGGATGATGCCTCGTTTCAGTCTCTCCATCGCGCTCTTGCTGCCCGCGTACGTGAGTCAGATCTCCTTCCCTAGTTCTTCGATGATGACCAGCAGCTCAGCATATTTGCTCTGGGGCGCCTGGCTGTTCTCTGTTCCCTGCGTGTTAGAGATGTTGGTCCTAGTCACTCAGCAGCTGGCGGTACTGGGAAGACGTTGCCATGCTGGTGG
This sequence comes from Myotis daubentonii, assembly GCF_963259705.1. NCBI lineage: Eukaryota > Metazoa > Chordata > Mammalia > Chiroptera > Vespertilionidae > Myotis > Myotis daubentonii. Next base: position 6,998,011 of record NC_081855.1, read on the forward strand.
AAGGCGGGTGAACGCTCCCAGAGGCCTTGATGGAGGTGGCGGGCATGTGCATGGTCAAGTTTGATTTGTAAGACATCCCCCCCTCTGCCCCCTGCCTCCCGCTGCGGGGCGCAGGCCCCATGAGACGGCACCGGCAGCGGTGGCAGTGAGGCCAGGCGGTGGCGAGGTGGGCCTGGGGTCTGTGTCCCTGTCTGTGTCCCTGCCCAGCTCCCACACACTTTTTGTTGTTGACAGCTCGAGCGCACTGGCAAATATGGCTGTCCCCTCACCCTGACACTGCCGCAGTATCATGATCTTTCAGTTTCTTGATGTTCTGCTTGTGCTGCTCAATGTCTTTCTGCAGACACTCAAATCTCCTTTTTATGATGAGGGATCTCTTCTTCATGTGGTTTCTTCAAGGCTGCCAGCTGTTCTTTAATCCGCTCTGGGAAGTATCCTTCCTCTTCAGCCTTCTGTTTTTTTTGTGAAGGTCCCAATGGCTTCCCTGATTGCGCCTGCATTGGAGCTGAAATTATCTGACCATTGCAGCCAAAGCCTCTGGCTTACATGGCCCTCACCCCCCACACTTGGAGCCGCAGATGTGCCACCGACGCAGAGACTGCCCTGGTTGTCAGTGCCGCGCAGTTCCGGACTACCCCACTTAGTTTTAAATGCAAACCTGCCTTGGACAGGCCTTGAAGGTCTTTTTTCCATGGCGATCACGGGGTAGCAGGCCAGCCAGCACCCACAGGCCCAGGGGTCCAGGGGTGCCGGCTGGCCTGCGCCGGGGCTCTCTCTGCCTCCAATCCACAATGCAATCACCAATCACCGGCCGCCTTTGCCCGCCCCCACCTCTTGCCTGCCGCCTGGGTTTCAGATCCCTTTCACCTCCCAGCATTGAGGTTACATATGCAAATTACCGGCCATCTTTGTTGGCGGTTAAACGCCATCATGGCTGCCAGTTAATTTGCATATCACCCTGATTAGCCAATGGGAAGGGTAGCGAAGTTACAGTTAATTACCATGTTTCTCTATTATTAGATAGCATGAGAAATATATATTGAGTGCCTACCACATGCCAACTCTTTATGTTAAGCACTTTATTATTATATTTTATCCTTGCAACTCATTTTTTCATAACATTATTTTTATTGTTTTATTGCTTAAAGTATTACAAAGGGTACTACATATGTGTCCTTTTTTTTGCCCCTGGCCTTGACAATCCCCTGGCCTCTCCTACACCCCAGTGTCTTATGTCCATTGGTTATGCTTATATGCATGCATACAAGTCCTTCGGTTGATCTCTTACCCCCCTCCCTCCTGCCCCCCAACCCTCCGTGGCCTTCTCCCTGCACTTTGACAATCAGATTGAGGCAGCTCTGCCTCTGTATCCATTATTGTTCATAAGTTTATAATGGTCTTTATTATCCATGAATGAGTGAGATCATTTTTCCCGTGAAAAGAACAAGTCGTAAAGAACTCAGCTAACATGCCTGAGGTTTTAATGCAAGTGGCAGTGCCATACTTATCACTAAATTTTTTCTTTGTCAATCCTCACCCAAGGGTAAGTTTCCCTGGCCCAGACCAAGGCCAAGGATCTAGCCTGCAACTGACGCAGTTAGCTTGACTGGAGTCAAACCCAACACCTTTCAGTACACTGGTTCACAACTCTTACAGGCGCACAGTTCTATCTCTTTCTCTCACTCACAGGCTGCTCTAATTTAATTGAAAACATCCAGAATTTTTTTTCTGGTCACTAGTAAAAATAATCTTATTAAACTCACTGAAGTCACATGTCCACATACAACCATCATCACTGTGGTCTAGACAGTTACATATGCTGATACCTTCACTCTGGGGCCCTGAATAACAACCCCCAGAAACAGCTGGATTTGGAAATTGGCAGATGTTAGAAAAGGGAAAATGGAAGTCATGTCCACCACAGGCCATTGTCAAATAAATACTTGACTTCTGGTTTTCACTGTGAAGTCCTAACTTCCATCCTTATAAGAGGGAAAAAAAAAAAGAGAATAACAATCTGAAAAACAGGAGCTCTTGTTAAATCCATCTGAAATTAACTATGACTATGAAATTAGCCTTTGCTGCTGCAAACCATGGAGATTTAGGGCTCTGTTAGAACAACACAACCTAGCCCAGCCGTGGGCAAACTACGGCCCGCGGGCCGGATCTGGCCCATCCGGCTGTTCTATCCTGCCCATGGATCCGAAAGAGCGTAGGGTTCTCTTGCTCTCCCCTCCACTCCTTCACCAGCAGCAGTGTTAACATGGCAAAGTCGGGAAACACAGCCGCAGCTCCTTTTTCTGAGTGGGCATATTTAGATCCGCCCATTCAGTAGAAGGAACAACCTCTCAATCTTCCAGTGGCTCCTTGTAATTCCCACGGACGCGTCTCCCGACATCACCCTGGGAATGCATAGACACGTTATCGTGGTGATGTAGGGAGACACGCCCCTGGAGAGCACAGTATCAGAGCCTTTCTGAGGTAAGATTAAGAGCTCTACTCAAACACAATTTTTTCCTGTTCCCACATTCTCTACATCACAATGACTTGTTAATAAAACAACAAAGACTTTCAGCTGTAAAAATGCTTGCTACAGGGCATTTGTGTTAACATGCACCACTGCACATTAGCATCAACGCAAACATGATGGAAACCTATGTACCCTGCATTAACCCTAACTGCGCTGCATTGCAGTACTGCACCACACTGCCATGGCAGCATGGCTAGTGTGAACAAACCCTAATTCAGTGGGTTGAACAAAAAGATTGTATAGAAATGTGATGAACTAAAGATTTTATTACAAAATCGCTTAATTTCAGGGTTTCAGAAGCAATTGGACAAATGAAAAACTGAAAATCAAATGTTCATATCTAATACTTGGATGAAACCCTTTCCTGGTAATGACAGCCTGAAGTCTTGTACTTATGGACATCACCAGATGCTGGGTTTTCTCCTTTGTAATGCTCTGCCAGGCTGTCACAGTAGGGGTATATATATAAATATCCTGCCATTTCCAGCTTTTAATAAGAAAAACTGTTGCAATGGGCATTTAAAAGCGGCACTTGGTTGTTTTTATAGAGTCCAGTGGATGCAATCTGACATTATAATGGGCTCTTTCACACTATGTGCACTGTGGCTGTTTTTTGTCAGTAACGGAAGTGCTAGTGGTAACTACTGGTTACCCATGTTTTGCACTGCCCTAGCACCTCCCATACAAGTGTGTCTGGAAGACACAGCAATGTGCAGCTATGTGTGTTATCATAAACAAAGGGCCTGTGTGAAAGATACACAGGTTTCCTATGGAGGAAAGGGGTTGTTCTCTATGGTCAGGGTGTGCCTCTGTCCCATGTATGAACTTTTTCAGATGATTTTGTTATATATATATATTTTTTAGAAGACCAAAAATGTTATAGTAGAGCAAATTTAATCACTTGTTTTTATACTTTACTGTCTTATTTTAGTAAAGAATTTAATAAGAAAACGTTACTGTTGGTTTTAGCCCAATATTAAACATGAATGGACCAAAGAAAAGGAAAGTGGACAGTGAATGCCGAGTGTTTAAGAGGGAGTGAACAACAAAATATTTTTTCACAGAAGTCCAATCAATGCCAGTATGTCTGATATGCCAGGAAACACTTGCAGTCTTCAAAGAGTACAATCTCAGCCGTCACTTTGCCACAAAGCATGGCAACTATGCTAGCAAGCAGTGACCTCAAGAACGGGAGGCTACTGCACAGAGGTTGATGGCTAAATTACAGGCTCAGCAAAATGTCTTTCACAGACAAACTGCAATTCAAGAGACAACTACCAAAGCAAGTTTTATGCTATCATTCAAATTAGCAAAAGCTAGCAAAGCTCTCTCTGAAGGCGAGTTTTTGAAAGAATGTATGATAGAGACAGCAGGTCTCTTGTGTCCAGAGAGCAAAGGCAAGTTTGAAAAACTCAGCTTATCGCGCAGGACAGTGACTCGTCGAGTGGAACTGATTGATGAAGACTTGGCCAGCAAGTTAAATAGTAAGGCAGAGTTCTTTAAGTTTTATTCACTAGCATTGGATGAAAGTAATGACGTAAAGGACACTGCTCAGCTCTTAATTTTTATCCGAGGGATTAGTGACAATTTTGAAATTACGGAGGAGTTTTTAGCCATGGAGCCACTGAAAGGAAAAACACGGGGAGAGGACTTGTATGACCGGTGTCTACTGTCATCGAGAAAATGAAGCTACCATGGAGTAAACTTGCTAATGTCATGACAGATGGATCTCCAAATTTAACTGGAAAAAATGTTGGACTGCTAAAAAGAATTCAGGATAAAGTGAAAGAGGAGAACCCTAACCAAGATGTTATTTTTCTTCACTGTATTATTCACCAGGAATCATTGTGCAAGACTATATTACAACTTAATCATGTTGTTAATCCAGTCGTAAAGCTTGTTAATTTCATTCGAGCAAAGGGACTTCAGCACCATCAGTTTACTAAGTTTCTGGAGGAAATTGATGCGGATCACCACGACTTATTTTACCACTATCGTGTCCGCTGGTTGAGTTTGGGCAAAGTTTTCCAACGAGTGTGGGAGCTCAAAGAAGAGATTGGTGCATTGTTGAAATTAAAGGGGAAGTCTGACGAATTTACTGAGCTGAGTGACAAGAATTGACTGTGTGACTTTGCATTTGCTATAGATATATTTTCACATTTGAATGAGCTAAATGTGAAGCTACAGGGAAAAGATCAGTATGTACATGGCATATACACTAATGTGAAAGCCTTTAAATCGAAGCTGATTTTCTTTTCCAGACAAATTTCAGACAAAGTCTTCACTCATTTTGCCACACTAGCCACACAGAAGGAGACCATCCAAAACGTGAAGAAATACAGCAAATCACTGGATGACCAGAATGCAGAATTCTGTTGTTGGTTTTCTGATGTTGAAAAAATTGACCAGTCACTTCAACTGGTGGCCTGTCCTTTGTCACAAAACCCTGAAACAGCACCAGAAGAGGTGCAACTGGAACTCGTCGACCTTCAGTCTGACTTTATCCTAAAGGAGAAATTCAGCTCTCTTGAACTAAGAGACTTTTATGCTTCACTTAATGAAGCCACTTTTCCAAACATCCGGAGGATGGCACAGAAGACACTGGTGCTGATTGGGTCAACCTATGTTTGTGAGCAGACATTTAGCGTCATGAACATCAACAAAGCCCCTCACAGATCCAGCTTAACTGACGACCACCTCAGGTCTATCCTGAGAATAGCCACAACAAAACTAACTCCAGACTTTGATGCATTAGCTAAAAAAGGAGACCAACAACACTGTTCCCACTGAAGTTGATGTTTTAAAGACCAAAAACCTTTCAACCCAGTCTACATTGCCATCTACAACTACGTCCCGGGCATAATTTAGAAGTTGCACCAAAGAAAATGTTTAATTTACTGTTTACACATTTTGTTCTTTTCTATTTGTTTTAGTTTTAAATTATTTTATTATATTTAAGTTTAATTTGAAAGGCTTTTATACCTTTCCTTTGTTAGGCAATTTTATTTGCCTTTGCCATCTTCAATATAAGGTATGTTATTGTGCTATGATTCCTCCATTTTTTGAAGTTTCAAATTATAATAATTAGTGTTTACATTCTTCTTCTTAAAATGTTTGAATTGAATAAAACTATTGAAATAAAAATAAAAAAGACCGTACCCTTTTATGTAATGATGTTTACTTTGAATTTATATTAGTTCACACAAACACTCCATCCATGCTTTTGTTCCGGCCCTCCGGTCCAGTTTAAGAACCCATTGTGGCCCTCGAGTCAAAAAGTTTGCCCACCCCTGGGCGGGAGCATTCCACTTCCCAGGTGGAAAACAAGTTCATGGGCACCTGTGTGTTGAATGCAGCAGGCATGCTGTCCAAGCCAGCGGCCGCCGAGGTGGTGGTCTGATTTCTATCCTGTGTTGGGAGAGGGGTACATGCCATCAGAGGCAGCTCATAAACTGCCAGGTGGGCTGGGGGCTCCAGCTCAGACTGAGTCCCAAGCACTCAGTGATTGGTGGCAAGAGGTGGGACAGGAGTGATCTCAGGACGAGATGCTAAACTGGCAGCCTTGCAAACTCAGAGACCTAAAGTAACCACAAAGGATGGTCTGAAATTAAAGTGTGGTGGTTTGGTTTTGTTTTTTAACTAAAAGCAGCTTATGGTGGGTACTAGTGTCCTAGGCCAGTGGTCGGCAAACTGCGGCTCGCAAGCCACACGCGGCTCTTTGGCACCTTGAGTGTGGCTCTCCCTAAGTCTTAGGAGTACCCTAATTAAGTTAATAACAATGTACCTACCTATATAGTTTAAGTTTAAAAAATTTGGCTCTCAAAAGAAATTTAAATCATTGTACTGTTGATATTTGGCTGTTGACTAATGAGTTTGCCGACCACAGTCCTAGGCTGTCATCTTCCCTAAAATAAAGTCAATCTTTATCTTAACTGAGCCTGTCTATTGTCTTTTTGCATCTATGACAACATATTTTTGGAATGTCAAAGAAATTTTCCTTTTTATTCAGACCCTCAGAGCATAGGCACTGCTCTGCTCTCTGCAGAGACCACACATCCCCTCATTGTTATTGAGTTCATTGTTGACTGTTAACTGTCCCATACCCACCTAAGTGAAAGAAGTGCATGTCTATCATTTTACCTTTTTTCCAGGCCCGGAGATTTCCCTGCTGTGCTTCCTCCTGCTTCCCTCATCTATCAACAATGAATTTCATAAAACCACACGTCTCCACTTTTGATTGTAATGTATAGAATCAAGTGCAAAGCTGCCATTCTCCAGAGCATTACTATTTCATTTGGTTGAGATTTTGCTTCACTGCAATTGTCTACACTTTGGCTCAAATAAATTCACAAAAATTCTGCACAGGTTTCCACGTTTTCTACATGGACAAGAGGAAAGGTTCTCGGAAGGCAACAGAGACTTGGAGGTGAGTTATGAAGAGACACACTGGTATCTTAGTCATTTCCTAGCAGAGGATGGACAGCACCTCCCTGTGTTAACAAGGTCACCCTGGGATTTCTGACAGAGCATCCCATTCTAAGATGGGAACACAGAGGGTTCCTGGGGTGGAAGGGCCTGGATATTAGGACAAGTGTGGCGTTCAGGGCAGCACCGTTGACAAGACAACAGGAGGGGGTCACGTCCAGGTCCCATAGAAATGAACAGCTGCATCGCCAGCCCTGATAACAGGTCCCCCCTTTGGAATGTTGTACATCCCAGGGAAGCCCCAGCTCCTGACCTGTAGGGGACACAGGGATGTGGTCCTCAGGGCAGCAAAGGGCAAAGCAACAGACTTGGTACCTTGAGCCCCATGTCCTTTTGGGAAAAGCATCCCCACTAATCACCATGATGTGTAAGAGTGGGAGAAGGGTGTAAGGCTTGTCAGGCCAACATGGACACTTGGAGATGGGCATTAAAAAGGGAAAATCTGTAGAAAAATGCAAAAAACACTCTTGACTGAACATGGTGGGAAATGGTACAGAGTCTCTCTTCTGATATTCCTAAAACTTTGTGGGCAGTGACTTTCATCTCATCTGAAAGGGACTGGACAGTTAGAGTGGGTTGTGGGGAGGATACGGGCCCCAGATTCCTTTGGAAATTGGACTCTAGGAGGGACCTAGGGGAGTAGCAGGGCAGCTTCTGGAACCTCGGGCTCCCTTTGACTATATGGGACCCTGGAGTCTGGGTCACCTCAGCACCTGCACTCACCCTGCGGCCATGCTGCACGCTGGAAGATGTATGGGCACCTGTGCCTCCTCCAGGGGCATGGAGTAGAGGACCCCATCAGTCAGCTCCTCTCTGTTCTCCTGTGCCGAGCTCAGGACTGGAAAGTATAAAGACAGTTCCCAGTCACCAGGAGGAAGGCCTCGGATCCCTGTTTTGTTGGTTCTCTACCCCTGTAATCCTCCACTCCAGACACACACATACAGTGTGATCTGCTGAGACCTCCACTGCAGAGGAAAAGGTGTGACAGCCTGAGGGCTAGGATTCCCATTGGCATAGATAAGGAACCCCTCTGGAACCCCATCTCCACCTGCCTTCCCTGTCCTGGGGTCTGATCACAGCAGGACCTCTAGGGGATCCACTGCCCAGAAAGCTGTTCCTGCCCCTGGTTTCTCCCTACAGGTCCCTCTTTGCAACACATTAAGGGGAAGGGATGTGGGCTGCACAGGGAGCATGGTGGGGGGATGTGGGTAGGGGGGTAAATAAGGGTGTGAATACCAGGAGGCACAGACAATGGGAGCTGGACAAAGGGGGCCATCCTGTGGGAACTAAAAAACATCCTTCCCCAAGGTGTGGGAAAGCCACTGACAAGTTTTAAGCAGTAAAGTGCTGTTATGTTCTTGCTTTAGGATGGTCACTGGCCGCAAAGGGTGGAGAACAGATTGGTGTAAAGCAACGCTGAGTGAGTCAGAGAAATCAGTTGGGAGGCTGACCATCACCCTAGTGAAAGGGCGGTGGCCAAAACGAAGGTAAAGCCAGTGGCCAGAGAGAGATGGACAGGTGGGAGAGTTCTTTACGAAATAAGAAACAGGACTTGGCGGTAACCGCAGTGGGAGAAGAGCTGAGGATATTCGCACTCCTGCTTTTGCAAATGGGCGTGTGAAGAGGAGGCAGCTGAAACATTGAGTCGGGGTGGGTAGGTGAGGAGAGACTAACCATGCTTTGAGGGAACCGCCTCTTCTGATAAAGTTGATGTTACGCTTGCTTACAAGGACATGTTGCTCAGATTTACTGGCACTGTTTGAAAACTTTCCACTTCTCTCCCTCACTGGTGAATTGTCAGTGTTACAAGTCGTCTATGGATGCACGGACATCGGTGTCCCTGTACACCCCACTGTTCCTAACAGTACCCCTTTCGTGTTATTTGAAGGCCAAGGAGTGTGTTGAGGTAAAATATACGGAAAAGGCATAGGCTGCTCGCATACATCTTACGTTAGGTTAACGCAGATGGAACTCCTCGGCGGCTCTGAGCACCGGACCCTGGTCCCTCCAGAGCCGCGCCGCACAGACTAGGCTCCGAGTCCCTGACGTCAGCGCTCTCCAGGGCGATGGACCTCACGTGGCTGATGCAGCCTGTACTCTCGCGAGAAGGAGCAGGTCGGCTTCTTCACATCCCGACCCCAATTCCCACCCCCACCCCCCACCCCACCCCCGACAGCGCCACGTGTGCTCCCACCTGCTGAGAAACTGAGGCTGGCCGTGCCCGGGGCCTTCTGGGAATCCTAGTTCTGGGCTGGATGAGCCTCGCCCCATCCCCTTCTTACGCATGCGCGGCTCCGAGCTGGCCCCAGAGGTTCGGAGCCTTTGTCAAGCCCGGATGGGAGGTGAGTGGGGTTCGGAGGCCGCTTTTCAGCGCTCGGCTCCAGTGGCGGTCCCCGGGGCAGCAGTCTGTGCCGGGGCCGGAGCGCGCATTTGTGGAAGGGGCCTCGAGGGCGGACCAGGAGCCCATCTCCCGCTCCGGCCGGACTCCCTCCGGCGGCTGCCGCCTCCCGGGGACGCGGGTGCGAGCGCGGTGCTGGCGGGCGCGACGGGCGGGGCGCGGGCCGGCGCGGGCTTCAGAGAGAGCCCGAACCCGGCGCCATCTCCTCCAAGCTGCTCGGTCCCCGCAGGTACAGTGCCGAGCGGCCGGAACAGGCAGCCGAGGATCGGTCTGGGGGACCTGGCCCCCCGCGGGATCCAGGTGCCGACGGCCCTGGACCGAGGAAGAAGCGGGGCCTGACCTGACCCGGCCTTTCCGCAGCGCCCCGAGGGCCGGCCGGCGGGAGGACGGGGCTTCTCGCTGTGACGTGCCGAGAGGTCCAGATTGAGGAGCGGGGAGACAGGAGCTCCGAATCTTCGGAACCGGGAGGATTGGGGATCATGGAGGCAGATTGGGCCGCGATGCCCGAGAAGAGAGGTGAGAGTTTTGGGGCTGTTGGACTGTGTGCGGAAGGGGCCCTTCCTCCCCGAAAGGAAATGGGCTGCCCCCGGGGAGGTGGCCCTTGGCGGGCGGCGCTGCCAGTCTCCTTTGTCTGGGGCATGGCTGGGCTCCTTGCATGAGAATGCAGGGCTTGGTGTGGGGGACCCCCTCTCCCCCTGAGCTGGTGCACAGTGGGTCCTGGAAAGCCACCCCAAAATGTTAGCAGCTCAGGCCAGAGCACAGCCTCAGTCACTTTTTCTCCCACGTTCTTTTCCCCCAGCTGTCAGTGAGTCTGGGAACGTAGCTTATTTGGCTGGCAGAAAATATCTCCCCACCTCTGTCATTCCCGTGGCACAACATTCCTATTATGTCCGTCGCCCAGATACTGCTGTTTTGCATCATAGAGAACAGGCGCGGAGGTCGGTAGGTGACTAGCCTGGTCTTTCTTGAAGTTTGGTCTGTGACCTCATGTCAGCCTTTTCTAATGGACTCAGTAGAAAATGTTTTCTCCTGACCCATGGCCTGCTCATGAGATTTCTGGAGTGCACCTCAGACCCAACTACTAGTAGCAATTATTAGGAAGGGGGATCTAGTGATCTACATGTAAATAAGCTTGCAGGGTGATTTTTGAGAACTGAGCCTATTTTTCTTATATTAATTTAATGTACATTAAGGTTGGAAATAAACTGGCTTATCCTCATTTCTCGATGAGAGAGTGCCACCTGCCCGTAGGTGTTCTGTCCGAGTGGCAATGTTCTGGACTTTCTCCATGACCCCAGGGTCAGGGGTTGTCTGGGCTGCCTTCAGGTGCAGTATCTGCGGGAGCATCATTCCTAGAGGGAGGAATCTTTGTCTTGTAAATCTGAAGCACAGCATAGATTTAGATCCCACAGTTACCGCTTTCTTGCCCGTAGCTACGTCTTTCCAGGATTCTTTCTATTCCCAAGAGAAGAGCACAGAAAAGGGAGAAGTGGCAGCTCTCCACCTCACAGCCAGATCCCAGGTGAGTCTTTACTGATTATTGAAATTCCACCTTATTTCTCAGAGTACAGGCGCACCCTTCTTCTTGATGTCAAGTTCCTTTGTCTACTAGAGCCCATCTGGAGAGCTGAGTTCTAATCTAAGACTACTCGGGTGGCTAATGGACTCAGTAGAAAATGTTTTCTGCTAACCCATGGCATCTTCTCCATCTAGTTATACTTATTGTCAGTCAACAGGCAGGTAAGTAGCGTAATTACCCTTCTTTGCCTATTGTGCTAGTTGCTGAGCTTGGTAACATAGGAAACTATTTTAATAGAACATATGGGGCATATCTTAATCTTTAGTTGATTATTCAGGATTCTTTTGTATTTTAGTTGTAATTCCAATTTGGTCCTGGGAGCGTGTCTGTGTAGCATCCACTTACCCTGCCACCATTTTTAATCTTCGGGGTATATCTTAACATTTATGTTTCTGCAAGGGAATCAACATACACATGACTGTTATGTAAGAAATTAAGAAAGCACCTTTCTTTAGAGCTGAAGTGAGTTATGAAAATAGTAAGTGCTCAAAAGTTCAGAAGAGCACTTGAATAGGAAAGCCTATGGAAGGCTTAACTTAAAGAGTTAAAATCCAGCCCTCCAAGATGATGAATGCACAAGTTTAGAAAGTGAAACAATTTTCCAATCTGTCTTAACAAAGGCAAATATTAAGACTTAATTTAAGTGGTGGTTGACCTAGCTGATTTGGCTTAATGGGTAGAGTGTTGGCTTGCAGACTGAAAGGTCCCGGGTTCAATTTCGGTCAAGGGCACATGCCAGGTTGTGGGCTCTATCCCAGTAGAGGGTGTGCAAGAGGCAGCTGATTAGTGATTCTCTCTCATCATTGATGTTTCTATCTCTGTCTATCCCTCTCCCTTCCTCTCTGAAATAAAGAAGAAAAAAAAGAAAAAATTTAAATGGTGGTCATACTCTATCGGTGATTCATGTATTGGTCTTTCAACGTTTTGTATGTTTGAAATTTTTATTAAAAGAAGTTAGGTAAGAGAAAAGAGCTCTTCATGATGTGTGTGGCATGCCACAACCCACGATTCGTAAATTAGCCTTTTTCTTTGCTACTGTGATTCCAAGTGTAAAAAGTCCATATTGTACATTGGTACTGTTTGTAAAAGTGACTTCTTGGGGTCCTTATATACTTGCCTGAATTCATTGGTTTCTCAACTGCCTTACATTAGTATTGAAGACTATTAGTCAAGAAGCTTTAAGTTGCAGATGATAAAACTCAACTCAAACTGATGTAAGGGAAAGGTATTTAGAGAGAACCAAGATGGCGGCGATATAGGCAGAGGTGTCCCAGGTCGTGTCCCAGAGCAAATGGAGCGAGCAGCTGAAGCTAGTAACACTCACACCGAATTGGCGAAATTGCTCAGCTGGTGAGAGGGTTTGTAGCCGGGAAGAGCAGAACTCCCCTGGAAAGGTAAAAAAAACCAGGGATTTGGGCAGGAAAGTTTGCCAGACCTCTGAGCCCAGAGAGTCGGAGGGAGACCGCGTGGCAGACAGCCGCGTCCCTTAGGACAGGCACAGCCCCTGACGGGGGAAAGGAGAACCGTGGGATTCCTGGTGCCGCCAGGGAAATTGAGAGCTGGGTTCTGTGATCACGGAGGACTGAGCCTAAAGGGGGCAGCCTGAAGAGCTGACCTGACCATGCAGTCCCGGTAAGAGAAGAAGCTTACAGAAACCAAGCCTTCCCCGTTTCCGCGGCCGGCATTTGTTTGTTTGTTTTCACTGAATCCTGTTCATGGGACAGTTCGGATACAGACACTCACCTGTGCTGAAGAGAGGGAGAGTGTGCTGAGGAGTGGAATCTGGGGAGAGACTGGGGAAAGAGGGGGAGCCGGGAGAGGTGGTAGTGAATTGAGTGCTGAGACACCCCTGAGCCCAGGACTGGGGCAGCCACCCTCTCCGGAGAATGAGACTCCTCCCCCCAGCCCCCAGGCAAGGAGCACAGCCACACCCAGATTCCACCCTGTACGAGATCAAGGATTAAGATAACCTGATCAGTCCCTGGGAGTTAACAGGGTCTGGCCTATAGGGGGATTTTCAATCCCAGCAACAACATAGCGCTGGTAACTAACTATTACGCAGTCAGCTCTGGGCAGTGAACTTCCACTGGACAGAGAGGCCCTATAGCCTCAGAGGCCAACGCCAGAACACTGCCACCCAGAGGCTGACCCACAAACTGACTCTTTGCTAAACACAAAATAAGGCAGTCTGGGAAATAAATGCGGCATGCTTTAAAATAAGGACTGTGGTTTACAACACAGAGGAACAGTATATCGCAGGGAAACTCAACACTCTCCTGAATACCTGGAAGGTCTAAGGCGAGCCACACTGAAGAATAGAAGAAACGAAGGACCTTCAGTACTGCAATTTTTTTTCTTTTTTCACTTTTTAACTAAGAAACCAATTTTTTTTCATTTTTTTTTCTGTTCTTTTTTTTTTTTCTTTTCTTCTTTTTCCATCACCTGATTTTACCCTTTCAATTACTACCTTCTTATTTTTAACCAGTATTATTACTGCTACCATTTTACCATTTTTTAAAGTGCCATTTTATTTTTTCTTTATTTTATTTTGGGATTAGTGTTCACCATTCTATTTTCATCGTTATATTATTGGTTGTTTCTAGTTTGCATTCATATCCAGGGAGCTGTTGCTGGAATTTGTTGGGATTAATGGCTGTTCTATAGGAGTATTCTCCTCATATAAAAAGTCTCTTCCCCTCTTCCACTTCATTCTCTCTTTTCGCTCTTTTTTTTTTTTTTCTTTTCTTTTCTCGCTTTTATTTCCCCCCCCCTCCTTTTAACCAATTTCATTTTTGCACTCCCTTTTTTTGGTCCCTACTTTTCTTTTCCTTTTTCTCTTTTATCTTTTTCTCTTCCTTCTTCCTTATCCCCTAATTCTCTTAATTCAGGTGGTCACCTTTAATTGGGGTTATTAATATCGTGAATATATTTGTGTATAGTGCCTGGTATGTGGTGCCTTGTTGTGTTGTATTTTGTGCCTTTAAATCAACGCAGCAGATCCAAGCAACAGCAACCTCCTGAGCACCACATCCTCTGCTGAGGAACAGCAGCTGTACGTGAAACCTCGCCCCACCAGCCAGAAGAGCCACCACAGCTGTGAACAGCACCCACCAGAGGAGCTGCTGACAACTGAAGAGCAGCAGCTACCGCAACCGCCCGAAGAGCAACCACAGACCAAGGAGTCACTGCCACCAAGGGAGCAACCACTGAACAACTCAACGTCTAGATATGTCAGTGAGATCAAACATGGGTAGACAAAGAAACCCCCAAAGGAAAGAGAAGGAGGACTCTCCAGAAAAGCAGCTAAGTAATACAGAGGCATGCAACATGACAGATAAAGAATTCAGAATAAGGATCCTAGAGTGCATAAACCGGATGGAGGAAAAAATCGACAACCTCTGCAAGAAGCAAGAAGAAACAGATGAAAAAATCGATAACATATGGAAGAAGCTAGAAGAAACAGATGAAAAAATCGATAACATATGGAAGAAGCTAGAAGAAACAGATGAAAAAATCAACAACCTAAGTAAGACCCAAGAAGAAATGAAGAGTGATATAGCTGCAATGAAAAACACCATTGAAAGTATCAACAGTAGACTAGGAGAAGCAGAGGACCGAATTAGTGAATTAGAAGACAAGGAAGCAAAACACACCCAAAATGTACTGCAATTGGAGAGAAAAATTAAAAGACAGGAGGAGAGCCTAAGGGAGCTTTGGGACAACATGAAACGAAACAACATACGAATAATAGGAGTACCAGAACAACAGAAGGATGAACAAGGATTAGAAAATCTACTCGAAGAAATAATATCAGAAAACTTTCCTGAGGTGGGGAAGAAAAAAGTCACACAAGCCCAGAGAGTCCCAAACAAGGTGAACCCGAAAAGACCCACACCAAGACACATCATAATCACCATGGCAAATGTTCAGGACAAAGAGAGAATCTTACAGGCTGCAAGAGAGAGACGGAAAGTTACATACAAGGGATCTCCCATTAGATTGTCAAATGATTTCTCAACAGAAACACATCAGGCCAGAAAAGAATGGACTGAAATTTACAAAGTGATGCAAAGCAAAGGACTGAATCCAAGAATACTCTATCCAGCAAGGCTATCATTCAAACTTGAAGGGGAAATAAGAAGCTTCACAGACAAAAAAAGGCTAAGGGAGTTTGTCACCACCAAGCCAGCAATGCAAGGAATGCTAAAGGGACTGGTATAAAAATAAGAAATAAAAAGCTCAGAAAGAAAACAGCCACACAAAAAAAGAAATGGTTACAAACAAGTACCTTTCAATAATAACTTTAAACGTAAACGGACTAAATGCTCCAACCAAAAGACATCGAGTGGCTGAATGGATAAAAAAACATGACCCATACATCTGCTGTCTACAAGAAACCCACCTCATTAGAAGGGACTCACACAGACTGAAAGTGAAAGGATGGAAAAATATCTTTCAGGCAAATGGAAAGGAAAAGAAAGCTGGGGTAGCAATACTTATATCGGACAAAATAGACCTCAAAGTGAAGGCCTTAACAAGAGATAAGGAAGGCCACTTCATAATACTAAAGGGATCAATACAACAAGAAGATATAACCCTGGTAAACATATATGCACCCAATGTAGGAGCACCCAAATTCATAAAAAAAACTCCTGGAAGATATCAAAGGAGAGATCGACAACAATACAATCATAGTAGGGGACTTTAATACACCATTGACAGCACTGGATAAGTCCTATAGACAAACAACCAGCAAAGATACAGCAATCCTAAATGACTCACTAGATCAGATGGACTTAATAGACATCTTCAGAACACTTCACCCCAAAGCCAGAGAATATACGTTCTTCTCAGGTGCTCATGGGGCATCTTCAAAAATAGACCACATATTGGGTCACAAGCAAAGTATCCCCAAATTCAAGAAGATTGAAATCATAAAAAGCGTCTTCGCAGACCACGATGGCATAATATTAGAAATAAACTACAATAAAAACAACCCAAAATACTCAAACACCTGGAAGCTGAATAGCATGCTATTAAATATTGATTGGGTTACCAATGAGATCAAAGAAGAAATTAAAAACATCCTGGAAACTAATGACAATGAAAACACAACAATCCAAAACCTATGGGACACATTGAAAGCAGTCCTGAGAGGGAAGTTTATAGCTCTACAGGCCTATCTCAAAAAACAAGAAAAAATGGTAGTAAATCATCTAACTCTACAACTCAAAGAATTAGAAAGAGAGCAACAAGAAAACCCCAGAGTGAGCAGAAGGAAGGAGATAATAAAGATTAGAGCAGAAATAAATGACATAGAGACCAAAAAAACAATACAGAAAATCAATGAAACCAAGAGCTGGTTCTTTGAAAGGATAAACAAGATTGATAAACCTCTAGCCAGACTCACCAAGAAGCAGAGAGAGAGGACCCAAATAAATAAAATCAGAAACGATAGAGGCAAAATAACAACAGACCCCACAGAAATACAAATGATTGTTAAAAAATACTATGGACAGCTTTACTCCAACAAACTAGACAACCTGGAGGAAATGGACAAATTCCTAGAAAAATACAACATTCCAAAACTCAATCAGGAAGAATCTGAAAATCTCAACAGGCCAATAACTATGGAAGAAATTAAAGCAGTCATCAAAAAGCTTCCATCAAACAAAAGCCCAGGACCAGATGGCTTCACAGGGGAGTTTTACCAAACATTCAAGGAAGAACTAAAACCTATCCTCCTCAGACTAGTACAAAAAATTCAAGAGGAAGGAACACTTCCAAGCTCATTCTATGAAGCCAGCATCACCCTAACACCAAAACCAGGTAAAGACAACACAATGAAAGAGAATTACAGGCCAATATCCCTCATGAACATAGATGCCAAAATCCTCAACAAAATCTTAGCAAATCGGATCCAGCAGTACATCAGAAAGATCATACACCATGACCAAGTAGGATTTATCCCAGGGATGCAAGGATGGTACAATATCCGCAAATCAATAAACGTGATACATCACATAAACAAATTGAAAGAAAAAAAACCACATGGTCATATCAATTGATGCAGAAAAAGCATTTGACAAAATTCAACACCCATTTTTGATAAAAACTCTCAGCAAGGTGGGAGTAGAAGGATCATACCTCAACATAATAAAAGCCATATATGACAGGCCCACAGCCAACATCATACTCAACGGACAAAAACTAACACCATTTCCCCTAAGAACAGGAACAAGACAGGGATGCCCACTCTCACCACTCCTGTTCAACATAGTACTGGAAGTGTTAGCCATTGCAATTCGGCAAGAAGAAGAAATAAAAGGCATCCAAATTGGAAAAGAGGAAGTAAAACTGTCCTTATTTGCAGACGACATGATATTATACATACAAAACCCTAGAGATTCCATCA
The DNA here is from genome assembly GCF_963259705.1 of Myotis daubentonii. Taxonomy (NCBI): domain Eukaryota; kingdom Metazoa; phylum Chordata; class Mammalia; order Chiroptera; family Vespertilionidae; genus Myotis; species Myotis daubentonii. The sequence goes on from NC_081855.1 coordinate 7,015,418, forward strand.
AAAAGCTACTAGACTTAATACATGAATTTGGCAATGTAGCAGGATACAAAATTAACCCCAAGAAATCTGAGGCATTTCTATACACCAATAGTGAGCTTTCAGAAAGAGAGATTATAAAAACAATCCCGTTTACCATTGCACCAAAAAAATTAAGCTACCTAGGAATAAACTTAACTAAAGAGGTAAAAGACCTCTACTCAGAAAACTACAGGACGTTGAAAAAAGACATAGAGGAAGACATAAACAGATGGAAGAACATACCATGTTCATGGATTGGTAGAATCAACATCATTAAAATGTCCATACTACCCAAAGCAATCTATAAATTCAACGCACTTCCCATTAAAATACCGACAGCATACTTCAGAGATCTAGAACGAACTTTCCAAAAATTCATCTGGAATAAAAGACGACCCCGAATAGCTGCAGCAATCCTGAAAAAGAACAAAGTAGGTGGGATCTCAATACCAGATATCAAGATGTATTACAAAGCCACTGTTCTCAAAACTGCCTGGTACTGGCACAAGAATAGGCATATAGATCAATGGAATAGAATAGAGACCCCAGAAATCGGCCCGAACCAATATGCTCAATTAATATTTGACAAAGGAGGCAAGAACATACAATGGAGCCAAGATAGTCTCTTCAATAAATGGTGTTGGGAAAATTGGACAGATATATGCAAGAAAATGAAACTAGACCACCAACTTACACCATACACAAAAATAAACTCGAAATGGATAAAGGACTTAAATGTACGACAGGAAACCATAAAAATTCTAGAAGAATCCAAAGGCAACAAAATCTCAGACATATGCCGAAGCAATTTCTTCACTGATACAGCTCCTAGGGCACTTGAAACTAAAGAAAAAAATGAACAAATGGGACTACATCAAAATAAAAAGCTTCTGCACAGCAAAAGAAACCATCAACAAAACAACGAGAAAACCCACTGTGTGGGAAAACATATTTGCCAATGACATATCTGATAAGGGCCTAATCTCCAAAATTTATAGGGAACTCATACAACTTAAAAAAAGGAAGATAAACAATCCAATCAAAAAATGGGCAAAGGACCTAAATAGACACCTTTCAAAAGAGGACATTCAGAAAGCCAAGAGACATATGAAAACATGCTCAAAGTCACTAATCATCCGAGAGATGCAAATCAAAACAGCAATGAGGTACCATCTCACACCTGTCAGACTGGCTATCATCAACAAATCAACAAACGACAAGTGCTGGAGAGGATGTGGAGAAAAAGGAACACTTGTGCACTGCTGGTGGGAATGCAGACTGGTGCAGCCACTATGGAAGACAGTATGGAGTTTCCTTAAAAAACTGAAAATGGAACTCCCATTTGACCCTGTGATCCCACTTCTAGGAATATATCCCAAGAAACCAGAAACACCAATCAGAAAGGATATATGCACCCCTATGTTCATAGCAGCACAATTCACCATAGCTAAGATCTGGAAACAGCCTAAGTGCCCATCAGTAGATGAATGGATTAGATAACTGTGGTACATCTACACGATGGAATACTATGCTGCTGTAAAAAGGAAGGAACTCTTACCATTTGCAACGGCATGGATGGAACTGGAGAGCATTATGCTAAGTGAAATAAGCCAGTCAATAAAGGAAAAATACCACATGATCTCACTCATTCATGGATAATAGAGACCATTATAAACTTTTGAACAATAATAGATACAGAGGCAGAGCTGCCTCAAACAGATTGTCAAACTGCAGCAGGAAGGCCGGGGAGGGTTGGGGGGCAGGAGGTAGGGGGGTAAGAGATCAACTAAAGGACTTGTATGCATGCATATAAGCATAACCAATGGACATAAGACACTGGGTGATAGGGGAGGCTAGGGGACTGTCTAGGGCGGGGGGATAAAATGGATACATATGTAATACCCTTTGTAATACTTTAAGCAATAAAAAAAAAGGTATTTATGGGCTATCATGACTGAGAAATCCAGGTCTAACTAGAAATAAGCTCAAGTAATAATATTAGGACCTATTTCCTCCATTTCACTGACTTCTTTTCTCTCCGTGGGTTTTCCTCTCAAGCAAGCTTTCTTCCTAGTGCTGGCCCCTACCACATCTAGGCTTACAGCTTCCCACGCTGAAGACCCCAGACAAAGGGCAGCTTCCCTCCTGGTCATTCCAGCAGAAGTCCAGGGGTTAACTCTTTAACGGCTATTAGGCCCATTCTTGGACCAATTTGGACAGACCTATGGAATATACCTGCACACACACATGGAAGTACACATACCACCCATGAGTCAGATACAATTAATCCTACCTGAACTCACTGGCCAGCATAGTAGCCAAGGAAAATCCAACTACAAGTGCCAGAGGAACACTTTGATGTTAGATTCAAGACTGTTAGAGCCTCGGATAGATTAAACCTTTTATGGAAATTTTTAAAAACTTTTGTCCTTTTTGCATTGCATTAGGTGTGGTGTGATGCTTTGCCTGGACTGTGTGTTTCGTGTATTCAATTTTTTAAAAGTATTAAAGTTTTAATTCTTAGTTGGTTGTAACCAGGTGAATAGCACAGACATATATAAATGTAAAACTAATATTACTTCCTCCTCAAATTCAGTCCCCTTCTTCTCCCTACTGAGGGTAACAGTTTGATTTCCCAGTATATCTCTCCATATGCTCTTGGTGAACGTGCACTCCTATATTCAGACATGTAATGTTTCCTTTGATTTCTCCCACTGCCAGTCCCCAACTTTGGGGTGTTTTTAGGAGGGTTATGGTATAAACAGGATTTGGCTTTTTTTTAAGGGAAATTAATTCACCCGGCCAGTGTGGCTCAGTTAGCTGAGTGTTGTCCCATGCACCAGGAGGTCAATAGTTTGATTCCTGGTCAGGACACATGCCTGAGTTGGGGGCTCAATCCCCAGTAGAAAATGAACAGGAGGCAGCCAATCCATGTTTCTCTCTCTCCCTCTCCCTTCTCTCTGAAATCAATTAAAAAAAAAAAAAGTTTACTGTTTTTTTTAAAGGGAAATTAACTCATTCGCATTAATATGATCGTATGTTTCAAATTTTTTTTGCCATGTGATTTTTATAGTTCTATTTACTATGCTTTCCTTGTTTCTTGTGTGTGTGTTTCTGTCTTTTGTGCATTGGTTTGCAGTTGTGTCCCGATTTTTTTCTTCTAATCGTCTGGAAGTTAATTTTCATTGAGTGTCAATTTAGCTGGGGGTATGCAGGCTGTAAGATCTCAGTCATTTTTCCTCAAAATTCCTTGTCTACTTAGAGATTTACATTTTATTTTATTTTCCAAGGATGATTGTTGTATGTTTTTAAGTCTCTGATTATTTCCGTTTTTGAAAACTATTTTGAAATAATTTAAGGTTTAAAGAAATGTAAATGGTAGAAAGATTTCTTACCTACTAGGGTTAGGGTTAGGATTTACCCTCCATTCATATTCTCCAAAAGATAACACTTTACCTCACTTTATTCTCATTTTCCAAAATCAGGACACTAGCATTGATACAGTACTACAACCTACTGACCTTATTTAGACCTCCCAGCTAACCTATTGTTCTTGTCTCCCCCCACCTTTAATTTCTGCTTTTATCCTGTAATTCTTTGTTTCTCTTAGTTTGTTGTTCTTTCTCTAACTTGACCTGTATGCTTTGCTAATTTATTTGCATTATTTTTTAATGAAATGGAAGTGTTTAAAGCTATGAAATCACCTCTGAGTACAGTTTTAGTGATTTGGCATTCGTTTTGCATTTTATTATTTTGACATTCGGATGTTTATTTCAATTATCAGTTTTTGCTCTGTTCTATTTATGCTTGGAATCTATTTAAATTTACTTTGTTACTTTTGCAAATGCTTCATGAATGTTTAAATAGGTGTTTTCTATCCAGTTAAGGCATTTGATATATATTTATTTCAATAACCTTGCAATATTATTCACATTCTGTATGGTTTTATTTTAAAAGGCATGTAATGCCTTGGCTGGTATGGCTCAGTTGGTTGGAGTGTCGTCCATGCACCAGAGGTCACGGGTTCATTTCATGGTCAGGGCACATACCTAGGTTGCAGTCAGGGCACATACAGGAGACAAGGGATCGATGTGTCTGTAGCACATCAATGTTTCTCTCGCTCTCTCGCTCTTGTTCTTTCTCTCCCTCACTCTCTAAAAAGTAAAAATAAACTTCATATTCTTTAAATAAGTAAACAAAAAGGCATATAATAATACTTATATGTGTTCACCTCCTTACAGTTTTGTATTTTTTTTGTCTTATAGAAACTTAATTCTATGGTATTTACACATAAACCTCAGTTCTTTCTGTTCCCTTACTCAGTCTGTTGCCATCATTTTTCAGTTACTGCTTTTTGCTTTAAATTATTTCCGTGCTTAATTGGATTTGGTGCTCACTGCCAGTCATTTATTTCATTCCATGACTTATCCACTAATAAGGTCTGTATTTCAACTCATCTTCTGATTGGCTAGATTGAGTCTTCAAGTTTTTATTGAGGACGCACAAGGAGAGTTATGCAGACAGGCTTTTTTTCCTCCTCTATTTTGTCTACTTTGCCAAACTGCATTGTCAACTCATTAGTTCATGTTTTATTTTTAACTCTTTATTTCCCAGAAAAGTGATGTCTCTCAATGGAGAAACTCTCATATTGAACCTAGCAGAGCGCGCATGGCACATAACTGATGCCAGTGGCTTTACATAGAATATTCAGACTCTGAATACTATTAGAACACTTGTCATGTATCGCTGTCACTTTAGGTGTACTCAGTCGCTCTGCTCCAGGGCCACCAGAACTGCGGGGGGCGAGGGATGCTGTCAAGTGAAAGATGGTGAACAGAAGTATGTTTTGTGTCTTAGGCGTCCGTGACATTCAAGGATGTGGCCATGGACCTTACCCCCGAGGAGTGGGGGAAGCTGGATCCTGCACAGAGGGACGTGATGCTGGAGAACTATAGGAACCTGGTCTCGCTCTGTAAGGACGGCTTCTCATTGTGACTCTGCAGTCTGCTCAGGGACAGCATTCCTTATTGACAGTGAAATAGCTTCACAAAGCCTTCGCTTTTCCATTCAGGAGTCATAAAGTCTGAATCCTGTTGGACCCAGAGACAAATCTATTCCTGTTCTAGGTTCTTGGTGAACTGCCTATGCTTGTTTTGTATTAGGATTTTTTGGATTGAAGTGACAGAAACCTAATTCACACTAGCTTAGGGGGCAGGGAGTCTTCTTTTTTTCCATTGATTAAAAAAAAACCACCATATGTATTGTAAGTTAAGTAAATTAATCTATTTTTTAAAAGAGATAACATTTTCCTGGGTATCTTTTGGAATTGAGTAACCGTTGATCCTGCCTAATTTTTTTTTTTTCAGATGGTTCTGTTTTCGTTTTCCCCTTACCCCTAAGGTGCAGTGCTTACCCCTAGAGAGGGCAAATTACTTTTTAAGGTATTTCTCTTCTTTGAAGTTTGTGGCCTTATGAATTTTCAACTAAAAGCCCACATTAACAGCTTGTCGATACTGATATGGGATAAGTACAGCCTCACTTTCTAGAAATCTGTCATTTCTAAAGTCTGTCCTCAGCATGTTACCCCCCAGCTGTTGTGGTCTACTTAACGTTGTGCTTTTCATATGCGCAGCTCAGGACTCGAAAAGATTGGATGGTATTTGTATATAGATTTTGGTGCTCCTCCATAGTTACTTTCTCTATTGGTAGTCCTTTGATAGAACTAAATTGCACTTTCTCAGCAGCAGTAAGACTTTGGCTTTTTACTTGTACTTGATTGCCCCACACCATGATCTGGAAGTATCATCAAGGTGAATATGAATACTACAACATATGTTTGCTTCTGTACTGTAGCCCAAATGTTATTGCTCATCTCTGCCTTCAAAATGTGGCTTTTGAAGTTAAATTGGGTTATTTACCTGTCTTTCTACAAAACAGTTAAATCCATTGGCATATTGATGGGAGGTGGGAAAGATGGGGTGTTTTTTATCTGATTAAGCTTGCTCTTACGTAGGCATTGTGAACCTGGATTAAGTTGGACTTATAAATATTTCTGTCTTCCTTCAGTCATAATGCTGGGCCTCATACGTATCCCTACCTTTCCTCCAGGGGTGAATACTTCTCCCAGCTGCACTGGGTTTCCGCCACTTTCCTCAGGTAACAGTGTTGGAGCCCATCCCCTGGCGATGAAGGCTTCTGTTAATGAAGAGAGGTGGGTTTAGGTAGAGTTTAGGTATTGGATTCCATTCCCCACGTGGGAAAAATCTTGATTCAGGGAATCCAATATATAACCAGGAATTTCTTTTTTCTTTTTTAAATCCTGTGGCTTGGCTTTGCCCTACTGGCTTTATTCCTAGGGTCTCCCCATGTGGCAAAGATGGCCTTTAGTAGCTCTAGGTTTATATTATTCTTCCAATTAGAGAACTAAGGGAAAAAAGGCAGTGCTTTTATCCTAGGAGTTTCAGCAAAGAGGGTCACATGTTGGTTAATGAAACAACGACTAGAGCCAGGGAAATAGGTTACTCTGGGCAGTTTGGAGCCTGTGTGTACCTGTGTGCATGTGTGTGCACACACGTGTACAAGTGCATTTATGTGTTTGTATGGATGTGGTAAGAACTATGTTAGCCCCTCCCCAACCTCATGTAATAAATTCCCTACGAAAGTGGGTTCTAGTAGCTAAAGAAGGAAGAAAGGAAAAGCAGAAGACAAAAATTCTAGTTACCGCAGTCCCAACGTGTGGTGCTGCCCCTGGGGTCCTGTTTTCTCCAGTTCCTTCCCTAAGCTGAGGATTGGTCTGCAGCGTCTCTCTGGAACGGCCTCAGTGAAGAAAGATAAGTTCTCCTCTTTTGACAGGCATGAACACTTGTGTTTTCCAGTGCATAGAAACTCCTTACCAGGCCCAGATTCCTGCAGATGTTTTAAGCTTCATGTGGAGGTCCATCTTCCCTCACTCCAGATCTTCCTGTAATTCCCATCCTCTTTGTAGATCAGGGATTTGGCACTATGCTCTACGATAGATGTTTGCCCATCACAAATAGCTATTAGTTAGTCCCATTTCTTTCTTTCTTCCTTTCTTTGTTTTGAGCAGGGCTTCCAGTTTCCAAGCCTGAGAACTACAATTTGGAGAATGGAAAGGAAACATTGATGCTTGAGAGAAAAGTCCCCAGAAGCAGCTATTCAGGTGAGTCAAATAGATGGGAGTCCTCGGAAATAATAGCCCCGCAGGACAGTGAAGAATTGGCACTTTTCGGTGCTTAAGAAAGACTATATTAGCAGTGCCTACATGCTTTATCCTATGATATAGGACGTATATAATAAAAGCGTAATATGCAAATCGACCAAACGAGGGAACCACCAGTCGGCAGGGGGGCCGGGCAGGCGAGCAGGTGGCACCAGGCCAGCCAAGGCGCATGCCAGTGGGCAGAGGGAAGGGATGGTGATGGGGCGGGAAGGGGGTGGGGGGAAGCAGCAGTGACCAGCAGCGGTGTGATGGGGTGCCTGTGCCAGCCAGCACTGTCCCCTGATCAGCGACCCAGTCGCCTCCTGCAGAGGGAGGCTGGCGGCAGCGGCAGTGGCAGGGTGATGGGGGAGGCGCCTTCCCCTGTTGGCCCAGTTGCCTCCCGCTGAGGGAGGCCTGTGGCTGGCGGGGGAGGGGGGAGCACCATCCCCTGATCTGCCCGCCCGGTCACCTCCCACAGAGGGGTGCAAGAGTGAGAGGACTGTCTCACAATCCAGGACCCCTCAGGGGATGTCGGGCCTAAACCGGCAGTCAGACATCCCTCTCGCAATCCAGGCTGCTGCATGCACCAATGACCATACTTTTCCCACAGGTGAAAGGCATCTTACTGTTGTATGGGCAGCTACATTTTTTTGCCCTAATTATAAAAAATAGTACATAGCATGATCCTTCTGTGGCAGTAGTACCATTTTCCCCATCTTATGGGTGGAAAACTGAAGCAGAGAGAAGTTAAGTAACTAATTGGCTTTGTCACACAGTTATTATAAGTGTCAGAATCAGGGTTGAGCACAAAATGTGCAAGCCAGAGCCCATGCATGTCATCACTGCATCATCCTGTTTTTTTCAGTGTTAGAGTAGCCTTGCCAGGTTTTAATTTTTAAATCTAAGAACCTGTTCCCAGTATATAGGGTAGGGTCCCTAGGCCTGACTAGCGATCAGGTCCATCTGCAGGGCGACCAGCAGGCAGGGCAATTGGGGGGCAGGGGGCCCCCAGCTGGTGGTCTGGCACCATCCGCTGGCCCGCCCAGCCCCAATCACCTCCCTCTGGGGGGCAGTGTGTGTCATAGCCATCAGCAATTCCGCCTCTCAGTCGATTTGCATATTAGGGTTTTATTATATAGGATATATATATATATACACACACACACACACACACATATATATATATATATATATATATATATATATATATATATATATATATATATTTAATTAATTTCAGAGAGGAAGGGAGAGAGATAGAAACAGCAATGATGAGAAAGAGGCATTGATCAGCTGCCTCCTGCACGCCCTTTACTGGGGATCGAGCCCGCAACCTGGGCATGTGCCCTGACCAGGAATCAAACCTTGACCTCCTGGTTCATAGGTTGAAGCTCAACCACTGAGACACACCAGCTGGACTATTTTTAAAATATTTTAAATGAAGATAGCAATTTAAATATATATAAAAGTCGAGAAAAAAATCAAACACATGCTAATATTTTGCTTCATTTTGCCTCTTTTTCTTCTTTTTTTTCAATATAAATAAAAATATAACTACAGGTCCATGAATTTTCACAAGTTGAACACAGCTCCCGAATCAAGAAACAACCTTTCCAGCACCCCTAGAAATACCCTGTGCCCTCTTTAAGTCACTGCCCTCCTTCCTAGAGTAACCTTATCCTAACTTCTAATACCCAGATTAGTTTTGATTTAGTTTTATATAAACAGAATCATATTGTATATACTCTTGTGCCTGACTTCCTTCACTAAAGATTACTGTGAGATACATTCATTTTGTAACATTTAATTATAGTTCATTCTCATTGTTATATAGTCTTTCATTATGTCAGTATACTAGATTTTTGAGTAGTTCCAGTTTTTAGCTATATGAGTAATGCTGCTTATGTATATTCTCTCTTTTGATGAGCACATGTATGCATTTCTGTCGGATATATACATTAAGTAGAATTGTTGGGTTGGAGGGTAGATCATGTTCACTTTTGGTAGATATTGTCAAAAGATCCCCAAAGTACACTGCCAGTGTGGCTCGGTCAGTTAGAGCGTTGTCCCGAGCACCAACTGGTCGCAGGTTCAATTCCAGTCAGGGCACATACCCAGGTTGTGGGTTCAATCAATGCTTCTCTCTCACATCAATGTCTCTCTCTCTCTCTCTCTCTCTCTCTCTCTCTCTCTCTCTCTCCCCCTCCCTCCCTCTCTCCCTCTCCCTCTCCCTCTCCCTCTCCCTCTCCCTCTCCCTCTCCCTGTTCCCCTGTTCCCCTGTTCCCCTCCCTCTCCCTCCCTCCTTCACTTACTCACTCGCTTCCTCTCCAAATCAATAAAAACATATGCTCGGTGAGAATTTTAAAAATTCCGAAACCGGTTTGGCTCAGTGGACAGAGCGTCGGCCTGCGGACTGAAGGGTCCCAGGTTCAATTCTAGTCAAGGGCACTTACCCAGGTTGCAGGCTCAATCCCCAGTAGGGGTATGCAGGATGCAGTTAATCAATGATTCTCCCTCATTATTCACACTAGATTGCCCAAGGAAGTCATTTTGACTGCTTTTTAATTTCAATTAGAAAAACAATTATGTATATAAGGACACAATGTCTTAGAATTTTGTTACTTTTTGTACAATATATAAATGTGTTTATTAATAATTGTAGTTACCTCCCCCCTCCTTCATTTCTGGTATATATATATATTATACCTATATTGCCTCAAAGCAGTCATTTTGACTGCTTGGGGAAATTTTAAATAATCAAATGACTCTTATTATTGAATTGAGTAAATTTCTTATATGACCAGTTCGGCTCTGTATTGAAATAACAGTTTTCATTTTTTTTCGATTACCGTCACATGATAACATACAAGTACATGATAAATTGTCGATACTTGATAAGTTGCAGTTGCTCAATAAGCTAAACTAGTACTTGTTATTCGAATCTTTATGCAGTGATACTTGTTCTAATAAGTTGTTTATTTTATTTCTTTTGCTCCGTAAATTCATGAAAGAAATGTCGAATAGAAGGGAGTTATTGGAAAAGCTAACGAACATAAGTGAAGAGTGCACCGATATAGAATCAGATGCAACAAATTCTGAACTATCATCTGAAAATGAATCGGGTTATATTCAAAGTGAAATATCTGACACTGAAGATAGCGATGAAGAGTCGATCACCAATGATGAAAAGGAAAGTGCCATCAATATGACCAGGAAAAGGTGTAGGGTGCTAAGTAGTTCAGACTCTGATGAAGAAACTGAACACACCTTTCAGGAGACCGAAACAGCTGCCGATGGTACTGTGTGGTCAAAATTTAATGAAGGTGGTATTCCTGGAAGGTTACCATCTACTTGTATTTTCAAGGGTATGAAAGGGCCAACAGGCTACGCAGAAAGGAACATTATGGCAGATAATCCTATCAGTGCGTTCTCGCTGATAGTAGATAACTATGTTATCAAACATAAAGAAGTGCACAGAGGAAGAAGGCCGCCGAATTCTGAGGAACAACTGGACAACAACGTTACCGGGAACATGTACTGGGATTTCATATGCTCGTGGAGCCTACGAGGCAAAAAATTTAAAACTCAGTTATTTATGGTCAGCAAAGTGGGGTCCCGAATTCTTCAGGAAAACTGGCGAGAGAAAAGTTCAAGCAAATCCTACGATTTATTCGTTTTGACAAAAGAACCGAAAGAAGTAGGCACCTACAAACAAATAAGTTTGCCTTGGTTTCGGAAGTAGGGGACAAGTTCATTGAAAATAGTCAAGCTTGCTATCAACCAGGGCAAAATATAACAGTTGACGAGCAATTATTTCCGTCAAAAGCCAGGTGCAGGTTTACACAGTATATGCCTAATAAACCCAACAAATTTGGCATCAAATTCTGGCTTGCATCAGATGTTAGTAGCAAATATGTTTTGAATGGTTTTCCTTATTTGGGGAAAGATGAACAACAACCATTGTCAGTGCTTCTCAGTGAACACGTTGTTCTGAAACTTGTCTAGCCATATACAGGCTGTGGAAGAAATATCACGACTGATAACTTTTTCACTAGCATGTCACTCGCAACAAAATTATTGGCCAAACAAACAACTCTAGTTGGAACTATTAGAGGAAACAAAAGAGAACTACCCAAAGCAGCCAAACAAACGAAGGATAACATGCCTCGTTTTTCCACTCTGCTATATAAATCAGAGAATTGTGTTCTTACAATATATAAAAGCAAACCAAATAAAAGAGTAGCTGTTCTAAGTTCTAAGCATAAATTTGTGAAAATTGATAAAAGTAATAAAAAAATGTTACCGGAATCTATTCAATTTTTTTTAATATATTTTATTGATTTTTCATAGAGCGGAAGGGAGAGGTATAGAGAGTTAGAAACATCGAAGACAGAGGAACATGGATCAGCTGCCTCCTGCACACCTACTGGGGATGTGCCCGCAACCAAGGTACATGCCCTTGGCCGGGATCGAACCTGGGACCTTTCAGTCTGCAGGCCGACGCTCGATCCACTGAGCCAAACCGGTTAGGGCCTATTCAATTTTATAACAGCACAAAATTTGGAGTTCATATGGCGGATCAAATGGCCAGAAAATACACAGTAAAAGCTAGTTCTCGTAGATGGCCCCTCCAAATATTTTTCGATATTTTAGATTTGGCTGCTATAAATGCTTGGATCTTTTACAAAGAAACGACAGGAATACAAATAGAACGAAAAGAGTTCTTGTTTCAATTAGCAGAACAGCTTTCCACCGAATACAGAGCTGGAAGACAGAAAAATTTATCAGAACATGAAGACCCACAAAGATCAACTGCAACATCATCAAATGCAACCCATTTTAACAAACGCCAAATTTGTCAAGTACAACTTTGCCACAACAACAAAACAAATAATATATGTGAAAATGTCAAAAGTATGTTTGCGGAAGATGTACACATAAAAAGATTTCCACTTTCATTTGCATAAAATGTACAAATCATAAATTATTTTTCCAAGTGAAGTAAATTTTTTTGTTAATATTTACTTGTTATATAACTGTATTTACTTGTTAATAACTTGTTATATAACTAAATAATATACAAAATATTAAAACTTAATTTTAAACAAATTTCTTTACACATTAGTTAATCTTTCACAATGCAGTCATTTTGACTGCTTTTGGGCAATATAGGTATATACTAAGTTTCAGTCTTTCTGGTGTTAATGTTTCTATCTCTCCCTTCCTCTCAGAAATCAATATATGAAAAAAAAACCCCAATTGATATTTTGGAAAATACTGGTCCACTGAGTTATGGAGATCGTCCAAATATTGGCACATTACATTATACAATATTTAAAAAATAACAGTCCTGGCCAGGCAGCTCAGTTGGTTATAGCATCATTGGATACACCAAGATTGTGGGCTTGATCCCCAGTCAGGGCACATACAAGGACTAGCCAATAAGTAAGTGGAACAACAAATTGATGTTTCTCTCTTTCCCTCTCTCAAATTAATAAAGGTATTTTAGACAATTTTCGATGTCACCACTGACATTGTCAGAAAAGTCAATTTTAAGTATTCCGAATACCAGCTGTCGGCCCCTGACTAGCTATCAGGCTATCTATCAATGGTAGTTAAATGTTTTTCAAAATTGTAATTTATTACTGGAAGCTCAAATCTTATCAAACACTGTCAGTTGTTTTTCTTGACGTGACAGGCTCACTTCATTCATCTATAGAAAATATCTGCCAAATATCCAACACGGGTAACATAACTTGTCTGTCAGGTGTTCTTTCCAGAAATATGTGGTCCATGAAAAAGATGGCTAGTTCAGCTCACAACTCAAACTATCTCATGAGTGGTTATCTTCAAGACAACCATCATACTGTGACATGACTAGCATTGCTTTATGAATATGTCCTATTTCATCAATCCAGAACATTAAAAAGGCATGTTCTCAAGGTTTGAAGTTTTTAAAAGTTAATAATGTTTACTGTTGTCCAGCTGGAGTGACTCAGTTGGTTGAGAATCATTCTGTGCACCAAAAGGTTGCAGGTTTGATTCCTGCACGGGGTACCTACCTGGGAGGTTGTGGGTTTGATCTCCAGTAAGTTAACCGATTGATGTTTCTCTCTCTCTCTCTCTCTCTCTCTCTCTCTCTCTCTCTCTCTCTCTCTCCCTTTCTATTTGTAAGCATGTCCTCAGATGAGGATTAAAAAATAATAACAATAATACTGTTTACTCGGGCATTTTTTATATGTATTTGTTTTTATTTCAGAAAGGAAGGGGGAGAGAGAGAAAAACATCAGTGATGAGAGAATCATTCAATCAGCTTCCCCCTCATCAATGTTCTTTGCTGCTCTCCAAGGAACACTGGTGGGGCCGCCCATCCTCTGTTATGGGCACGCAAGCTCTTGCCACGTCACAGGCTATTTCCACTGGAACACAGCCACGCCCACACATTATACACTGTCCGTGGCTGCTTTTGTAGCACCCTCTGGTACTTTACAGACAAAGCTTTGGGGCCCTGGTGTACGGAATAAAGTCAGCGTCCCCTGGCACAGCCAGCAGGACTGTATGACCAGGCCTCCACCAGTCCTCCCTGCCTAGTCTCGGTGTGCGTCCTCTGCAGCCCCCTAAAGGGACGGTCCCCTGACCAGCTCATCTCATGACTCTGTTGCTACTCTTGCCTGGAGCTCTCTTCAGAGCTCCCCAGCTCCCAACTAAAACCAACCAGTCAACCAAAAGGTTGCACTGAAATGTTACCGGTTCGATTCCTGCTCAGGGTGTGTGTGGGAGGCAACTGATAGATATTTCTCACATCAATGGCTCTCTCTCTCTCTCTCTTTCTCTCTCTCTCTCTCTCTCTCTCTCTCTCTCTCTCTCTCTCTCTCTCTCTCTCCCTTCCACACTCTCTGAAAAACAAATTAATAAAAACGTGTTGTTTTTTTTTTTTTAAATTCAGCTCAAGACAGGACTCTTCAGTGACACCATCTCTGCACCTCACCGGCCCTCCTGAAGCTCCCTCCCCGTGAGCTCACTTTTGGACAGATTTCTAGGTACATTCGAAGGGAAGGACACTTCATTGTTATACATATTGCCAGAGTGTCCTCCAGGGAGGTAGTTTCAACTTGCATTCCCCAAGTTCATGGAAACTGTCAGGTTCATGCAGCCCTGCCAATCTGATCTGGGAAACAGGTTTAATTCTCACAGCACTCCTTACTGGTAATTCAAGGTGAAGATTAACAAGTTGTTGTTTTTAAAAAATTAATATCTTTTTTTAAAATATGTTTTATTGATTTTTTACAGAGAGGAAGGGAGAGGGATAGAGAGTTAGAAACATCGATGAGAGAGAAACATCGACCAGCTGCCTCCTGCACACCTCCTACTGGGGATGTGCCCGCAACCAAGGTACATGCCCTTGACCGGAATCGAACCTGGGACCTTTCAGTCCGCAGGCCGATGCTCTATCCACTGAGCCAAACCAGTTTGGCAAAAAATTAATATCTTAAGGAAATAGCAAAAGGAACTTCTTGGAGCTAAATCACAAATATTGAGAAAGGTATCTCTCCAAGATGCAAGGATAAGATACAGACAATTATTGCAGATACATGAGACCAAGAAACTCTTTGCTTTTATGCGAGAAATTGTGATAAGATTAGTCACTGAAGCAAATACCAAACTCCTTATATTTGTTCTTCCAGTTTATTGTAAATTTAATTTTACATTTCTTGAAAGTCTTGGAAGTATGCTACATAGTCAGTTCTCTTTCTCTCTCTTTCTCTCTCTCTCTCTCTCTCTCTCTCTCTCTCTCTCTCTCTCTCCCTCTCTCACTCTCTGTTATTCTTTAAAAACACTGTCTCCATATTACTGAGTATTTTTCCACACACACCAAAAAGGAGAAAAATGTACATTCAACATTGTCGTTCTGTGACTTTATAACATAAAGTAACATAAAGGACATGCTTTTGATTAAATTCTAGTTCTAGAAATTTATCTTAAGAATATAATTATCTATGATGGTGGGATTGGGACAGGTGCTGGGTTGCTTCCCCTCATGGACTTTGTAAACCAGCACAGGAGAGAGCTCCTCAAAGCAAGCAGACAGGACAAAATAACCACAAACCGATAAATGCTACAAGGAATCAGTAATCTGGAATAGAGAGTCATGGCGGGGCGGGGTGGGGGGAGAGAAAAGGGCAACGTCTTGGATTAGATGGTCAGGGAGCTTTTCTCTGAGAGACATTTAAGCTGAGTCAGACAGCTGAGAGTGTCTGATACTCAGAGAGTTGGGAAAAGAGCTTTGCAAAGAGAAGGAAGAACATCTGCAAAGACACAAAAGTGTGTCTCAAGGACTGAAAGGAAGTCAGTGCTGGTGTTTTGTGAGTGAGGCTGTGAGAGACACTAGTTGAGGTTGGAAGGTCCATGGGGCACAACAAGCCAGTGAGTCATACTGTTTTATGTTTTAAGGACAATGAGAAGTCATTAAAGTGTCTTAAGCAGGTAGGGTGGGATGGCTGGTTTTAAGTTGAATGGATCACTCTGTTTGCTGGGAGGAGAACAGGTGGTAGACAGGACAAGATCAGAAGCAGAGAGAGCAGAGGCCCAGCAGATGGGGATGGTGGCGTGAACTAGGACAAGAGCAGGACAAGTAGAAAAAGAACTGACTCCACTTGGATATGAAATCATGACATGTCAATGGTGTACTGGGTCCTGGAGATACAAGGTAGGGTACAATCAAAGATGACCCTGCATTTTAGACTAGGGGACCTCCAGGAGGGTCCATAAAGGGTTAATATGGGGAAGTGTTTGAACTCCTGAGAGGTGAGCAGGAGAGATGGCAGGAAGGTATTTAGATGCATAAGGCTTGGATGGTGGTATGAATTTGGAAGAGGAGGCGCTACTGATAATAGAATCCAATTGAGTAAGACAGGGAAACAGGGCAAAGGAAAGTCACAGTAAAGGTAAAATTGGGGAATGAAAACCAGGACAGGAGGTCAGAAAATGTTACCACACTTTGAACGCTGCGTCAAAGCAGCAAAGTGGAGAGCTTTTAAATTATGAAGCCAGGGAAACAACTTTAACCACACTTTTCCTTTGACAAGTTCACGAAAAATAATTTCCTTTGCAGATGAGCAATAGGAAAAGTTGAGTACTGGAAAGAGTGTGAAAAAATGGCCACTCATACATTTTAGGGAAACATTTTATTGGGACAAGCTTATTAGAGAATAATTGAGAGCAGGGGTCCTCAAACTACGGGACGCGGGCCACATGCGGCCCGCCGAAAACATTTATCCGGCCCACCGGGTGTTTTTGCCACCGCTGTGTGCATAGGAATTTGTTCATAGTTTTTTTTAAACTATAGTCCGGCCCCCCAACGGTCTGAGGGACCTTCAACTGGCCCCCTGTTTAAAAAGGTTGAGGACCCCTGATTTAGAGCATCCATACAAATTAAAATATTCAATCATTTTGTTACAACTCCAAGTTCAACTTATTTTATAGGAATTCAAGAAACAGTGTAAACGTTGAAATATATGAATATTAGTAAATTTATGACAACACTGTCATCATAAAATTTTGGCATTACTGCAACATCTATCAATAGACAACAGAGTAAAAGACATTATTGTGCATACATAATGAAATACTTGAGCAGTTGTAAACAGGAGTCATGTTATCTTAAGTTAGACAGGAATTTTCCAAGATGAAGTTTAAATTAAAAGCACAAGTTTGTGTGATCCTATTTTAAATTACCTATATGTGTGCTTGTATGTTACCAGAAAAACCTGCAAGTCCATTACTAAATTATTACATCAGGATTTTATTTTTAAATGACAAGATATTAAAAGAATCATTGTTCATATAATTTGATTCTATAATTCTATTTCCACTGATAGAGATCCTCATAAATCATTCAAAATGGTATAAATTTTATAAAGAAAGATATCCATCACAGCATTATGTATGTATTTTAAAAACAAAAAGAGCATAAAGACCCATTTAGGCAATACTTAAGCACATGATGGTACTGAAACAGATGAGATAAGAATGACAAGATGGAAACTATGTCAACATTCACAGGATAATACTAGGAACAAATATACTAATATGTTGCATGTGATTGTCTCTGGGTGATGGAATCTGAGGTGATTTTACTTCTGTCTGTTTGTCAGTGGACTGAGATCCAGGACTGCTCCTGGGCAAGAATTACTCTTTCCTTTCAATGTCCCAAGGGCTGAGGCAAGGTCTTGGGGCCCAGAAGACATGAGTACTGTCTGTCTAAGGGGAGATCATGTGGCTAAGCCTCCAGGAAGGATTGGCTTCCCCCAAGCTGCTCATTCAGATACGAATCAGTAAGAAAATACTACCCACCAATGAGCTTGCTCAGTAAGTAACATTGGGTGTTGGATCTCCCTGAACAGTGTCTGAGAATATGACTCTAGAACAGTGGTTCTCTACCTGTAGGTCGCGACCCCTTTGGGGGTCGAACAACCCTTTCACAGGGGTCGCCTTGACCATCGTAAAAAATATTTATAATTACATATTGTTTTTGTGATTAATCAGTATGCTTTAATCATGTTCAATTTGTAGCAATGAAATTGGGGGTCACAACAATATGAGGAACTGTATTAAAGGGTCCCGGCTTCAGGAAGTTGAGAACCACTGCTCTAGAGCACCTCAGAGAAGCAGGCCATTGGATAAAGCCAGCATCCACTCTATTCTAGCCATTGAGAGTTTGTCTCTCAGGGCCAGACAGGGAACCAAAGAAACCACCTCAACAAACTCTTTGAACACCAACTGACAAATGCATTTGCAGAGCATGCCCTGTGCTGCTCTGGGCACTTGAAGAAAAACGTGGAGGGAAAGCCCAAGGTCCTTGCCCCCTATCAAGGAAGGATTCAAGCGATCACTTTTGATCCACAGGCATTTATTGATACCTAATGTGTGTCTACTCCTGCCCTGGGCACCCAGGCACAGAGTGACCAGACCTGGTGGAAGTTTGGTCCCCAGATCTCCTGGGACCAGGTCATAAACTTGTGCAAAGGGGAAATAACAAGACATGTTAACCTGGATTATCTCTGATCCCAGAGATAAGACCTGGCACCATGGAGCCCCAGGGAAATGTGGAACTAGGCTGAGAGGGAGCATCAGGAGCCCCCCACCAGGTCAGGCATGAGACTGCCTCAGGGCTCCCATCTGTGTCCTTACTAATGAGGCTCCAGGGAGGTTCTGCTTCCTCTTCCCTCCAGGTTCCTTGACTCAGATGCTGCATTAATCACTAGGAAGGCCTCTGCCATCCAGTTCCACCCACTTAGTAGGTTAAAGTTGGATTATTTGGAAGGTCTCTTTGAAAACCTGTTCCCCATCGCAGATGTGGGTCTCCACAGGGTGAAGGGAAATAATGGGTAGGGAGGTGGGTGGTAGCTGTTGTTTTGATTTTTGTTTTCTTGGTTCAGGGCTCCAGAAATCACATGCTTCAATTTATCCCACCTTCTCACCACCATTCCTTGCAAGACAACTTCCAGGTTTTATTGTCTCTTATTACCGCTAATCTCCATTCCCTTCCTCTCCCTCCACATAGTAGCCACTTCAAAATTGGCATGTATGCTTAAAGAATTTATGTCTTTGTATGTCTGTGTGTTTTATAGACACAGGAAGTGTTGTGTTAAAAATCCCATTGTGTTTCTTACTTTCTATGTTGACACTAATTTTTATGATCCACTCTCCTTGCTGTGTAAATACTCAAATCCCTGCTTATTTTATCTTTTTTACCAAACCATTCTCTCTACACACACATTTTCTTGGTCTAAATTGAACCCTATCACTTTCTGCTTAAACCATTTCAAAAACTTCCATTTACAATTAGAAAAAAAAAATTGGAAACCAGCCTATGGTCTCCTTGTCGGCTCCTACATACATCTCCAACCTCAACCAGTGTCCTTCTCTTTCTTCTGCTCCCCACACTTCAGCCACACTGGCTTCATTCAGTTTGCTGAATTCACAAAACTCTTTCTTTCATCTCAGTACCTTTGCCTTCTCCCCCTCCCCCACCTCATCTCTAGGATGGGCTTTCTCTTTCTCAGCCTTCAAGCCTCTCCTACCTGTGAACATTGGTGCAGCCCTTCTGGAGAGACTTTGGCAATATTAGTCATCTTGGGCCAGGTTCCCTGGCAGCAGTGACTCCTGGGAAGTGGGACAGAGTTTAGTGAAGGAATGACCTCAGAAAAAGAAGATGGAGGGAGGTGAGCAGAGATGTGGACTCAGCACATTACGTTCAGGCTGGTCTTGAGAGGGGATCTGGAAGAGGAATTGTACCCATTGAGTGATTCCCATTTTAGGTAAGGAGCCAGGCTTGTCTACCCAGTACCAGTCATTACTGGCCTCCCAGGGTAGTGGACTGGGAGCACCTACCCGCTCAGGACAGGGGAAGGGCCATCAGGAGCCATGAGCAGCCAACATCCACAGCAGCTGGGAGGGGGGATGGCTGAACCAGCCAGTGAAGTTGCATCCACTAGTAAAACCTAAGGTGTGTATGGCCTTCCTGCTAGAAATTCATTCTTAGCAACATACTCTAGAGAAGCTTCATTCATGTGCCCATGAAGGATACAAGAAAGTCCATTTCAGCATTGTTTATGATGGTGGAAAACTAGAAATAACCCAAATGTCCTTCAACAGGAGAATAAAGTTATCGTAGTAAATGCGTAGTAAAGCGGTAAAACTAATGGACTGCAGTATGTGTGGCAATGTGGACAAATCTCAAAGCATGATTTGTGTGGAAAAGAAAGTGTCAGGGTACATTCTGAATGATGCTATTGAAATAAAATTTCAAAAATGCAAAATCAACTCTAAATTAACTTGTGTGTACACAACTTTTGAGTAAAATTATAGAAACCTACTTAGGGACAAGCACAAAGTGGATGATAGTAAGTAGCTCTGGGGAAGGAAAACTGGGATGGAATCAGGAGTTCAAAGGTCTCCCAACTGTCACCCTAATGTTCTATTTAAAGACACACAGGCAATGGCAGAATTTAAGATTTAATAGGAACACAGGTGATCACAAATTATTCTACATAGATTTTATTCTTTTACATTTAATCCTTAATAGTCACACTTTAAAAATTACAGAAAATATTCATGTGGCCTTATGTACACCTTGAGTGATACTTTTGTCTTTTTGTTTTCCCTATACTATCGTTTTACTTTCAGACGATAGCAGAAGAAAGTACACAGATGATCCATTTTCTCTGTTTAGACTCCATCACAGCTCTTTGCCACATTTCATCATGTCACAGGAATTTGTTAGCCATGCTGTTCATATACAATGCAATTAACATCGCATAAGGATATTTATGTCAGTGGGGAAATACTCATAAAAAAGGCTAATGTCCTTTAGGTGGAATTGACAGGATAAGGTTTGGGAACCCACTTATTCCAGGTATCTCTTTGCTATCTATTCTAGCCAATATTTCCAGTGGTCCATTCCCACCCAGTGATGCTGATCAGAAGAACCAGATTCATGCTGTTAGACTCTGAGGGGTTATATTTTGACACAGAAGGCCTGCTCACCCCCCTGTATCCCAGCCAAGAAAATGTTATTCAAAAAATGATCAGATGAGATTGGGCGCTTTGAGGGTGGTATGGCCATAGACAGGGAAGCATCTTTCAGATGCTCAAAACTCAGAGGGAAGGCGGGGGTTGGGGGGTGCGGTGAGGGGGAAAGATCAACCAAAAGACTTGTATGAATGCATATCAGCATAGGTGATGGATGTGGACAACATGAGGGAAGGGAGAGGGAGAGGGCAGGATTGGGGGGATAAGGTGATATTGGTGGGGTAATGACACATTTGTAATATCTTATTCAATAAAGAAAAAAAAATGATCAGTTCAAGATTGAGAATGAGAGGCCTATGTTCTAGGTTCTCCTATGGTGATTCTTTTGCTCTTCGGACTTAGCAAAATTATACATATGAATATTCAAATATATAAGAGCATATTTAATTTTGCTAAGTACTTCTAGATGGCCCACCTGGGTGCCTGTACTAGTTTACACCCCCATCATAGCCCATGATGTTCCCATTTGTCCCATAGCCTCACCAACACTTCCCATCATCCCACTCTAATTTGTCTTGCATATCGGTTTAAAGAGGGCCTCATTACTTCTCTGACTACAAGTACAATTCAACATCTCTGCATATCTTACTACAAGTGCAATTGAATACCTCTTCATACCTTGTTAACGTTTTGGGTTTCCCTTTATGAAATTCCCTTTTCATATACTCTACCCATTTTTATGTGACAGACATTTCTTATAAAATGTAGATATTAATCCCAACAAGGGATTTCAGAGATCACTTGCAGGTTTTAAGATAAAGCTCCCATAAACATTTGTGCTCAGGTTTCTGAGTGGATGAAAGTTTCTATTTCTCTGGGATAAATGCCCAGGAGTGCAATTGCTCGGTGCGTGTTAGTTGTATGTTTAGTTTTATAAGGAACAACCAAAGTACTTTCCCCAGTGGCTGTAATAGTCTACATTCCCACCAGCACTGTATGAGTGAGTTTTTCCACATCCTCCCCAGCATCAAGTGTCATCACAGTCTTTTATTTCAGTTAGTCTCCTTGTGGTCTAAATAACCTTGTCCTAATGGCTTATGATGTTGAAGTTTTCAAGTGCTCATGCGACATGTTATAGCCTCTTCAGTGAAGTGTCTGTTCATTTATTCTGTTTAATTCTCCAGTGAACCACCTGGGCCTGGATTCCCTTCCTTAGATGCTTTAACTACAAATTCAACTTCTTTGATAGACTAGTCAGGGCATCACTTTCTCTTGAGGAAGGTTGTATAGTTTGTTTCCTCCCAGGTATTGGTCCGTTTTGCCTAACTGGTTAGCTATATGCGCACAGCGTTTTTCTCTGTTTCTTGGTCAGTCTGGCTAGAAATCTGTTTGTTTTACCAGTATTTTTAGAGAAGCAGTTTTCTGGTTTGTTGAAGGCTTTTTCAAATTCTTTGTTTTACTGATTTCTGCCATTATGTTTCCCCCTTTCCTTGTTTCTTCTAAGTCACTCTGTTGCTCTGTGTAATTTACTATTTGGATACTTCAATCTCTCTTCCCAGCTGTAATGCTTTCCTTAGAAGTCTATTTAAAACAAAAACTCTGTCTTTTATGGCTGCTTTTGATATGCAGCTTTTCTTTATTGTTTTTTAGTTGGGAATATTCCATAATTTTACTCATAATTTCCTTTGAACTCAGGGTTTGTATAGAATATACTTCACTTCAGCTTCTGCTATATTTTCTAAACTGTCCAGATATTTGGTGATTTTAAAGCTATTCTTTATTATTAACTTCTTACCTTAGTGCATTATGGTTAGAGAATATATAGGCATCATGCATGATGGTTCATGAACATATCAATGGAGAAAAAACATATATATCTTCTTTGGAATTTATTGAGACTTCCTATGTGGCATGGTATGTGGTAATGATTTATTTTGTTTAAAAGACTGGGTATTATCTGTTAGTCTGATATAATATGTCTAACAAAGCAAACAATAACTTCCATTTGTCAAATTTTCTTCTTATTTTAAAAAATCCTTTATTGCTTCTCATTTAATAGGTCCTATTTCAGGAGGCAGGGTTAAAATTAATGAATTCTATTTTGCAAGACAAGGTGCTTTCCCATAACTTAAAATACATGCACTTAAACGTATCCCTGTGATTTATTACACATATCTATATTTTCCTCAGCAAGACATGCTCTTTAATATGCCCTCCTGTGTATCATTCCTCTACCCTCATCAACTACACAGTGCTGACACTAATATTTTAGATTTTTTCCACTCTTTTTCTGTATTCTTTTAGTCAAGAATAAAATTAACATGGGGCCACATGGCTCACTTCTGGGATTTTTGGTTCTGGCTTCACCCAGGACACCGACCCCTCATAGAATCTCCGATCTGTATCTAAGGAGAAAAGAGCTTAGCCCAAGGCCTTGTAGAGAATCAAATGAGGCTGAGGCTTTGTCACGAGGCAGAGAAAATGGCCAATGAGCTCAACCACAGCCCGTGCAGCAGACCTCTCCACTGTCCAGGCACCCAGAGAGCAGTTCCAAGGGAGGACCCCACTGAGTTTCTACAATAAACCTGTGAGCTTGACCCTAGGTCAGTGATGCCGAACCTATGACACATGTGTCAGAGGTGGCATGCAAACTCATTGGTTGATTTTTCTTTGTTACATGGCATTTAAGTTTATAAAATAAATATCAAAAATATAACTCTTGCCAAAGCCGGTTTGGCTCAGTGGATGGAGCGTCTGCCTGTGGACTGAGGGGTCCCGGGTTCGATTCTGATCGGGGGCATGTGCCTGGGTTGCGGGCACATCCCCAGTGGGAGATGTGCAGCAGGCAGCTGATTGATGTATCTCTCTCATCAATGCTTCTGACTCTATATCCTTCTCCCTTCCTCTCTGTGGAAAATAAATAAAATATATTTAAAAAAATTTAAAAAATATAACTCTTTCTTTTACTATGGTTGCAAATATCCAAAAATTTCTATATGTGGCATGGCACCAGAGTTAAGTTAGGGTTTTTCAAAATGCTGACATGCAGAGCTCAAAAGGTTCGCCTTTACTGCCCTAGGTTCACCCTGTGGTTAGAGGCACAAGCACTCAGAGACATGAAGTGCCCTGAAGACTCCCAGCAAGCAGGGTGCCGTGTGACCACTGTGCTGTGCAGGGACAGGGTGCTCACCTGGTAAATAGGTGGACCCACACCTGTTGGGTGGAACAAATGTTCTGTCATAACACAGAGAGATGAGGGCGAAAGCATAGTCCCTGCTCAGGAAGGTGGGCAGCTGGTATTGCACCAATTTGTCTAGCCGGTGTGCCTGGGGGTCTGCACCACACACCTATTTTTTTAGGAAAGCACGAGTGGATGGTGTGGGGCCACTTGGCGGGTTGGCAGCTGGGGCCCAGGGCTGGGTTGACTGGCCTACATGTTCTGCTCAGGATGCCCGCAATGGGAGGCCAGTCCTTGGCATCTGACCACCAGCTCTGAGTCCTGTGGAGGCAGAGTCCTGGCTTCCAGGAAGGGCAGGTGGAGAAGGGAGAACCCTTCCCGCTGGGAGTGTTAGGGGTCCTGAGGCCAAAACTCACCTTCCATGATTCTCCAGCTCAGCACTGCCCGCCTGACCCCCAGAGAGTTCTGGTTAATCAGCAGAGCAGTTGGGGCTCCCAATGGGGGCTGCACATTAGCTTCCGGGTAGTGAGCACTTTTGTACTTAAGAAGGTTTCTCTTTGTGTTTCCAGGGTCGGTTTCTGTACTAAACTGAAAGGTGAACTGAAAAGCAGGTTGGCCCTCCTGTGCTTGGCATCTGCAGGGTCGCAGGCAGGGCTGGAAGGTGGAGTCAGAATGTCTGGAGATGCACATGGGGAAGTGCTGGATGCGGAAGGACCCTGGGCTGCCAGCTGGAAGAACTTCATTCCACACCACACCTTTGATGAGGACCCGCAGAATGTTCTCCTGCTGCTTCGCCCTGCAGACCAGGTGGCTTATGCCTCCAAGCACTGGCTTTTGGATTTTGGACTCCATGCCTTGTCCTGGTTTTCTTGGGCGAAAACAACACCTTCTTTTTCTTCTCCTTGGTGAGTACTGTCATGCACATGGTGGGTGTTGCTTTGGCCTGGCCACTGCTGGGCAGCCTGCTGACCTGGAGAGACTGGAAGGTGCACTTGAGGGTGTTGTTGGCGGTAGGCATGTCTTCTTCGAGTCTTTCTTCCTGTCTGTGGGCTGGGCTGCCGTCCAGTAATCCACCTGCCGCTCCATCAGCTTGGCGCCATCGCCCTGGCTGGGGGAGGACAAACCCCACTCACTGACAAGATGAGTGGGATGACAAGGCATCATTGGTGAACAGAGGTATGGACAGAGGGAAGGATAAAAGCATGCTGCAGCCCAAGGGGGCCCATCATCTGAGTCTCCCGACGTGTCTGAGGACTGTTGCACTGTCCCAACTTTCACCTGCCTCCCTGAAAAGAATGAACTATAAGGAATCCTCATTGGGTCTCTTCTGCTTGTAGGAGAGCAGGGCTTCTTCGATGGGAAGCTGAGAGGAACAGATGTTCCCGTGATGTACTGCGTGATTCTCGTCACGATGTCCAGTGTGTCTTGTATGGCGCTCTGGGCCTCCAGATTATGGAACAGGTCCCATCAGGCCAGGTCCTGGGAGAAGCTGTTCTAGCGGTAATGCATGGAGCCCAGGTACCTGGCCACAACTTTGGAACCCAGCGGGATGACCAGGAAGTGCACATAGTACAGCCAGCCGAGCATCTTGTAGGACAGCAGCTCCAGGAAGACCCGCAGTACAGCGCTCAAGTAGTGCTGTGCCCCTGCCACCAGGATCTTCAGCGGCTTAAGGGGCTGGGAATTATCATTACAGTATCTCTGTATCCACCAGATGATGGAGCTGAAGGCCACCTGACGTCAGCCATGAAGCAGATGCACAGCACAGGCAGCATGAGCCCCTGCAGAGTGTCTGAGGGGGAACTGCTCCTGCCAATCAGAGGTTTGACCAGGATGATGCTCTCTGGCAGCTGGTCATCAGAGATGAGGATGTGGGTCAGCTGGTTGTACGTGGTCTTCCTGGGGATCTGCAGCTGGATCCCTAGGTCTGGCCATGCTCATTGTCTGGGCGCTTGGCTCACTTGTTCTACGGCTGTGCCATCTGCTGCCCCTTCAGGAACCTGCCCAGCCATGGTGGCGGGTATGCTTCCCCGTGGCCTTGGTGGAGGGGATGAGAGACTCAGTCTTGGTGATGCGCCTAGTGAGCAGCATCTTCTTGGTGAGCATGTCCAGGGCTGAGGTCTCTGCCTCCGGGCTGTCCTTGGGCGGTGCTGGTGCTCCCCTGGGTGGGCATGCTCGGGGGCTCTAAGTGGGAGACACTGTCACTTGGCTGTTGCTGACTGAGCTTGGTCTTTTTGGGCACTTCAGCTGGACTAGGAAGCTCTTTTGTTTTGCTTTGTTTGTTTTGTGAACCCTCACCAGAGGTTATTTTTCCACTGAGTTTTTAGAGCAACTTGAAGGGACGGGGAGAGACAGAAAGGGAGAGAGGCATCGATGTGAGAGAGACACATGGATTGCTTGCCTCCTGCATGTGCCATGGCCAGGGCTGGGGATCAAGCCTGTAATCAACACAGTTGTGCCCGTGACCAGATTTGAACCCGGGACCGTTTACTCCTTGCGCCAACACACTAGCCCTCAGCAGAACCACCTAAAACTTGGAAGCTCCGCCTGGCTGTGGGCACCATGGATGCTCCCCATGTCCATTTTTGAACTGAAATGTGACAGGCCTTCGCAGTATGGCCTGAGCTTGGGTTTGGTGGTGCTGAGAAGGCTGTCATCTTCTTCCCTGTCTGGGCTACTGTCACTGGTTCTCCAGCATGTTAGACAGAATTTGCGGGTCCTCCTCCACTCGGGTACATGATCAGCAGGGTCCTGCTCACGGTCCAGGGCCTCCTCCGACACTTAGGCCCTGCTCAGCCAAGCCACTACATTCTGCTTGTCATGGACCTTGATGTGACTTTCAATAGTCACTGCTTCCTGATCCAGTTCCTATCCATGGGCGGCATCTTCACCGGCCTCCTGCTCAGTGAAGCTCTCATACTCCTTTTTAGAGTAGTGATTTCTAGACTTGGTCTTGGGCCGGCCTACATGGCGCTGTCCACATGGTGAGTGGACTGGCTTGACATGGAGGAGGTCCAGATTCAGGCGACTTTGGGGGAGGGGGTGCTGTGGGCCGGCGAGTCTGAAACACTGTCTCTGGGCTGCTTGGTGCCTGAGGGCTCACGTGTTTTCTTGCACTTTGGCCATAATTACAGGCTCCTCTTGGCTCCGGGCCCTGTGGATGCTTCCGTCTGTGTCTGTGAGCTGGAGTGTGCCAACCCTTCAAAGAACAGTCTGAGCTTGGGCTTGTGGGTGCTGAGGGTGCTGTTCTCATCCTCCATGTCTGGGCCACTGTCCCTGGGGTTTTGCAGTGTGTTAAATAGAAGGTCCATGTCTCACTCGAACTCTGGGACATGCTCTTCTGTGTCCTGCTCGACTCCACAGACTCCTCCAACACTTTGAACTTTCCCAGCCACGCCACCACTTTTTCCTTGATATTTTGTGGCCTGGTAATGCACATCTTTCCTAATATCCATGGCCTCTACTTCTTGAGCATCCCCATGTTAATGCCCTTCTCAGCCAGGTTTCGGTCCATAGGTGGCATAGTTGCTGGCCTGTTGCTCAGAGGAGAAGCTCTGAGGTACCCCCTCGGAGTAATGAACCCTTGACTTAGCCTTGCATCTGTCCTGTATGGCACTGTCCTCCCAGTGGATGGGCTGGTTGGACAGGGAGCAATCCAGATCTCGGCCAGTTTAGCAGAAGCCTCCTCGGCCACTTTGTCCACCCTTCAGGGTTCGCTGCCTGACCTTGGCCATGCGGATGGCGCCCACAGGGAGTGTCTTCTAGCTCCAGATGGTCTGGTTCTTAAAGCACTTCCTCCAGTGCAACAGGGCCTGTAGCTTGTTGCCTTTTCACAGAGGAAGTGGGGGTCCTGCAGTGAGGTCAACCCCAGGACTGTCACTGGGGAACAGCACACTCCCGTAGGATGTACTTGGAGCCCTGCATCTTCACAGTGATCACCATCGATATGAGGTTGGAGTACTGCATCTTCATGGCGATCACCATGGAGATGAGGTCCTTCTCCAACTCTTTGAACACCACCATCTTCATTAAGGTCAGGTTGCACAACCTGGGCACGAATCTGATGCTGGGCCTGTCCAACTCCTGGGTAGCAAACAGGTTCTTGGGCATTGGTGATTAACCTGGGCATAGGGATGGGGGAGCGGGAGGTGTGGAGACCAGGACTGTGGGCAGCAAGGTAGCTGCATCTGCTTACAACATACAGGTCCTGCTGCATTCTGGGGTGATGGTTTCTCTTCCTGTGTTGGGACAGAGGAGGGACATTCCCTCAGGGGCAGTTTATGAACTGCCAGGTGGGTTGGGGCTTTAGTTCGGACCAATCCCCTAAGTCCATGATTGGCAAACTGTGGCTCGCGAGCCACATGCGGCTCTTTTGCCCCTTGACTGTGGATCTTCCTAAGCCTTAGGAGTACCGTAATAAAGTTAATAGCAATATACTTACCTATATAATTTAAGTTTAAAAAATTTGGCTCTCAAAAGAAATTTCAATCATTGTGCTGTTATATTTGGCTCTGTTGACTAATGAGTTTGTCGACCACTGCCCTAAGCACTCAGTGACTGTTGTCAGGAGGTGGGGCACAAGTGATCCAAGAACTGTGTGTGTGAAAAGGAACCACATGCTCACTGACTAGCTCAGGGAAGCCCTGTGTGGTGTTCTTGCAAACTCAGAGACCTAAAGTTATCAAAAAGAATGTTCTGAAATGAAAACTTTTAAACTGAAAGCAGTTTATGGTGGGTAGTCATGTCCTAGGCTGGCATCTTCCCAGACAAAGGGCAATCTTAACCTTCACTGAGCCTGTCTATTACCTTTTGGCATCTACAATAATATATAATTTGCAATGTCAAAGGAATTTCCCTATTTCATGGCCCCTCAACACATAGGCAATGCTCTGTGGAGACCACAAATCCCCTCATTCTTACTGAGTTCATTGTTGACTTGTAACTATACTATATCCACATGTAAAAGAAGTATGTCTGTGTCATTTTACTGTTTATCCAGTCACAGAGGATTCGCTGCTTTGATTTCTCTGAAACCCTAATGCATCACCACTGGGTTTCCTGTTACCACCATACATCTCCTGTTCTGATTGTAATGTATAAAATAAGGTGCAAAACTGCCAGAGAGAATATCTCAATCTGCTGAGATTTTCATCCTGCCAGTTATTGACAGTGGGACTTAAATAAACGACCAACATTCTTGACAAGTTTGAATGTTTCATACTTTGACATTTACTTGACGTAGTGGGTCAGGACTCCAAAAGAGCTCACCCAGGACCAACCTGTGGACATGGTGTTAGGATTCAACAAAGGACCCATTGAACTGCTGGTTCCCCACCCATTGGGTGAACCTGGGTGAGTTGTATCTTAAATCCATGACTTTTCCCTTGCTGGTGGTAGAGGGTTAGATTTATTTGAGCTGTATTTTTAAATAGTCCAGATAGACCTAAAATTAAGGGTTGATGGAACTTAGGTTAAGACAAGACAGTAGGAAAAAAATTGGTGGCTGTTGTTAAATTGTGCCTTTCCAATCAGAATTGCTTTCTGAGAATCAGAGCAAAAAAAAACCCCAAAAAACAACAACACCCATTATCATTTAAATTAGAGTTGAACTAAATCAGCTCCAAAAATACAGTGTCATATTCTCCCTCAGGTCTGAGTATTAGGTATTCTTAGGGGACTAAGAATATCTGTGGATGTGTGATGTCATTCCTCATGATGTGCAGGAGCCCCAAACAAAATTTCAACACAATTGCAATTAAAGTGACTGTTTCTGGTGGGGGAGCACCCATAAGGTTTGGTCAATCGTTCCCTGACCCTCTGGTTGTTTGAGACAGCAGGGAGATCAACCGAGGCACATCAGAGGTTTGAATGTGATTTGAGGGGTGAGAGCCTCGTGGAGCTCAACCGATAAGCAACACAGGTTGACCAATTACATTATATAACAATCCTAGAGAATTTGCTCATATTCTGCAGATATCAGAAAGAAAAGCAAAACCACATACACATACACACAACTACAAAACAACAACAACAAAACACACCTAAAATTAACATGGGAAGTGGTGCCTCCAAGTCCAGGAGATGCCCGATCCCATCCCTCACTAATATTCCTGATAGGAAGCTTTTACTTACACGTGCTTTACAGAAATGGGAAGATTTAATTAGAAAATATCCTCCTAAAAATGGCCAAAGTGCAGTTTGATTTGTGTGCCTAAATTAATTTTTGGCATGCAATGAAAATTAGGGAAATGCCAGGTCTAACATTAAACTGGATGAATGAATGGAAGCATATCTTGATTTGGAAATCAGGAGATTTTCAGAAGCACATATAAATTCCTTTAAAAACAATTAAGGAATTAGAAATTTTATAGACTGTCTCTGAACTGTTCTAAAGGTAATAATTGCCAACACCCCATTCTTCCACCTTCTCTAGTTCCCCCACTATATTCTGCACCCTTTTCCATCCTTCTTCCTTTCCCTTCAGTCCCCTCCACTATCACTTCCTACTGACTTAAGAGAAAATGAGAATAGGAATTCTAACAACTCCCTTGGGAGAAAAGCTTGTCTCAGCAAGAGAGGAACCAGCAAATGTTCCTGATTTTCTCAATGACCCTGGTGGGTTCACAAAGGCATTTAACTCTTAGAATATGTAATCCTGGATACTCTAACTGATTCCAATTAATATAGCTAACAGTTTTTGTCAGCAAATGCAACACAAATTCTAAATAAGCCTTTCAGGAAAATTCCTGTAGAGAAATCTGTTCACTGAAATGGGATGTAGAAAACCAATAACAAACAAACCACACACACACACACACACACACACACACACACACACAAATACAGGGTTGATCCATGGGTGTTTCCCTTCTCACTGATAGTTTGGGAGCAGGTGAAATTATCATAGAAAGAGAAGCCACTAAGACCCCTTAGACACTGGGGCTACTCTATTCCTAACCACAGCCAACTAATTATCTTTTCCTTCAGAGTAAAGCTTCTGTGCAAATGGCAGGAATATTTAACCAATGTCTGTTTTTAATCAAAACCTGTTTCCAACTAGGGAATGTTATAGCAATATTAGCAAATATCTATCTTTGCTAATAAAATATGCCCCAAATCAGCTGATAGGGAGAGGTGTTTAGTTTGCTTATTTGTTTGTTTTATGAAATCAGTGATACCCACACATGCTTTTTCCAGAAGGGTAATATGTATTTAGAAATAAATGAACAAGATACTGAGCCCAACAGAGCCTGAGATGAATCCAGCCGTGTGTCCTCAAAGTTGGGGTCCTGGCTCCACCCAGGTTTCCTCGGGGGCTCTGGAAAAAGATCTGCTGGTGGCATCATGCACAGACATGGAGAGGCATGGGGGAGATGGTGAGCATTCAGCAGGTAAATGAGCCTTTCGCCAATATTTGACTGAAAGGGAGCCCAGAGTTGGAACCACAGGCATGCACCTCTGTCCAGTGCCCACCCAGGGTGGAGGGAGCTGGGCCCCTTTGTTGTGACGTCAGGCTTATGCAGTTCTGAACCCAACCCTCAATGGAAAATTGGGAAACTGATGTCCATAGAGTGGCAGATATCACCCAATGTCCATGACATTCAGAGCCCAGAGTTCAGGAATGTTCATACCTTCCAGGCCAAGGCTCCCACCTCTCCAACAGAGTTGGTCTGGACATTAGAAATCCTGACATACTGGGAAGCTCCTGCATGTTCCTCCATATCTAGGGGTCAGGGGGCGCTTTGTTCTGGGACCCAGAAAGAGCACTAGCTCTCTCTCTTTTTTTCTACTAAGAGAGATATTTGTATTATTTTATTTTCTTATGGTTTAAAGTATAACATATGTTTCCATTTTTCCCCTAGACCCCTCCCCACCCACCCCCACCTGCAGCACATGCCCCTACCCCCTTAATGACTTTGTCCATTGATTATGCTTATATGCACACATTCAAGACCTTTGCTTGGTCTCTTACTCTCTCCCCCACTCTCCCCTGCCTTCCTGCTGAGGTTTGAGGGTCTGTTTGATGCTTCTCTGTCTCTGGATCGATTTTTGATCATCAGTTTATGTTATTCATTATATTCCACAAATGAATGAGACCGTGTGATATTTATTTTTATCTGACTGGCTTATTTCACTTAGCATAATGCTCTCCATGTCCATCCAAGCTGTTGTGAATGGTAAGACTTCTTTCTTTTTTACAGCAGCATAGTATTCCATTATGTAGATGTACCACAGGTTTTTTCCACTCAGCTGCTGTTGGGCACTTACGCTGATGGGAATTTAGGCTGTTTCCAAATCTTAGCTATTGTGCTGCTATGAACACAGGGATGCATATATCCTTTTTGATTGGTGTTTCTGCTTTCTTGGGATATTTTCCAGAAGTGGAATTACGGGGTAAAATGGGAGTTTCATTTTTAATTTTTCAAAGAAGCTCCATACTGTTTTCCACAGTGCCTGCTCCAGTCTACGTTCCCACCAGCAATGCACAAGGGTTCCTTTTTTTCCACATAATCACCAGCATTTGTACTTTCTTGATTTCTGGATGATAGCCATTTTGACAAGTTTGAGACGGTATCCCATTGTGTTTTGAAAAAATATATTTTTATTGATTTCAGAGAGAGAACGAAAAACATCAATGATGAGAGAATCATTGATTAGGTGCCTCCTACATGCCCCTATTTGGGATCAATGCCCAAAACTGGGCATGTGCCCTTGACCGGAATCGAAGCTGGGACTTTTCATTCCTCAGGCCAACACTCTATCCACTGACTAAACCGGCCAGAGACCTCGTTTTTGTTTTCATTTGCACCTCTCACATGATTATTGACTAAAAGCATGTTTTCATAAGGCCATGAGACATATGAAAACAGAACTTTTTTTCTTGTGACTAACAAAAAGAATTTTATTCAACTCACTGAAGTCACATGTCCACATACAACCGTCATCACTGTGCCAGGCCAGTGAGCTGTGCTGATAACTCCACTCTGGGGCATGACCCAAACTCCCCAGACCACCTGGATATGGACATTGGCAGCTGTTAGAAAGGGGGAAATGGAAGTCATGTCCCCCACAAGCCATCCTATCTAATAAAAGAGAAACATGGTAATTGGCGTACGACCGATACCCTTTTCATTGGCTAATCAGCAAGTTATGCAAATTAACTGTCAGCCAAGATGGCGGCCGGCAGCCAGGCAGCTTGAAACTAACATGAGGCTTGGTTGCCTCAGTGACAGAGAATCGTTGGTTTCCAATGTTCCCCGCCTGCGGCTGCAGGCCTCTGAGCGGGCAGTTTGGAAAAAAGGAGCGTTTGGGAGTTCAGTCACCCCCAGCCTGAAAACAGCCCTCAGCTCCTCACCCAGACTGGCC
Organism: Myotis daubentonii; assembly: GCF_963259705.1. NCBI lineage: Eukaryota > Metazoa > Chordata > Mammalia > Chiroptera > Vespertilionidae > Myotis > Myotis daubentonii. The sequence goes on from NC_081855.1 coordinate 7,048,732, forward strand.
AGGCACCCCAGTGGGGACCCCCACCCTGATCCAGGACACCCTTCAGGGCAAACCAGCCGGCCCCACCCGTGCACCAGGCCTCTACCCTATATAGTAAAAGGGTAATATGCCTCCCAGCACCGGGATCAGCGGAGCCGTGAGGCCTCCCGGCACTGGAATCAGCATGACAGGGGGCAGCACCCAAACCCCCTGATCGTCCTGCGGCTCTGTGTGTGACAGGGGGCGGGGCCACAACCTCCCTATCCACCCTGCTCTGTGCCTGATAGGGGGGAGCTCCCCCCCCCGACGGGCCCCGCTCTGTGTGTGACGGGGTAGAGCCATAACCTCCCCATCAGCCCTGCCCTGAGTGTGAGAGTGGCGGCGCCCCAACCCCCTGATCCGCCCTGCTCTGTGGGTGATAGAGGGCAGCACCCCAACCCCCTGATGGGCCCTGCTCTGTGTGTGACAGGGTACAGAGCCCCAACCCCCCTGATGGGCCCTGCTCTGTGTGTGACAGGGGGTTGCTCCACAACCTCCCCATCGACCCTGCCTTGAGTGTGACAGGGGGCAGCGCCCCAACTCCCCAATCAGCCCTGCTCTGAGCCCGACCAGGGGCTGCACCTAGGGATTGGGCCTGCCCTCTGCCACCCGGGAGCAAGCCTAAGCCAGCAGGTCGTTATCTCCCGAGGGGTCCCAGACTGCTAGAGGGCACAGGCCAGGCTGAGGGCCCCCTCCCCCCGAGTGCACAAATTTTTGTGCACCGGGCCTCTAGTTGTCAAATAAAATGTCAACTTCTGGTTTCCACTCTGACATATGACCTTGTAAGTTCTTACTCTCATCCTTACAATAAGAAAAAAGATGAATAATCCAAAAAATCAGGAAGTCTTTTTAGTTCCACCGATCATTGAAGGCATATGGCTATGAAATGAATCGTTGCCTCTGCAAACTACTGTATTCAGGCTTTGTTAACACAATACAACCTAGCACTAACATATGTGTGTGTGCGCGCACACAATCTCTCTCCCTCTCACTCCCTCCCCCTCTCTCTCTCTCTCTCCCTCTCACACACACACACACACACACACACAATCAAATGACTCTGGGTGGAATTAAAAGAAAATCAGACACCGAGGAGGTGACAATAGGAAGAAAAAGAGGTTGTAGGCACTTTTGCCTTGTCGCATTCCTCCTCCTACTTTATAGCTACTACCTTCATGAGCGTGAATATCGCTAAGAAGCAAATGCTGCAATAATCCATTGTGCAGGCAGAGAAGAGACAGGATCTAACAGGCACAATGACTTATCCAGGATCAAGAAGAGGTAAGAATGAGGGGTTGAGTCTGAGCCCTGGTCTGTCTCCACAAACCTAGTACCCTGGCTTCAGCTAAACATTGTGGAGAGGGTGTGTTCGTGTCACTGTGTACAATGTTGGTATTCCATGGAGAAGGTAGTTGAGAAGTCAGCAGCCCACAGGACTATCAATAGCTGTAATTAGGTGAGGGGAGTCAGAGGAGGCAATCCAGGAAGTGAGGTCACTTCCTAATAGAACTTGGAACCCCCGTAACCAGGCACCCAATTTCTAGCAACTGCCCAACTGCCACTCACTTGGCAAGAGACAGTTGACAGTTCAACATGTTCTCTTGTTGTGTTCCCAGTTATGGGGGCTCTGGTTCCCAGAGACCCTGCAGGGAGTGTTGTTCCAGACTCTGTAGACGGTTCAACACTCGTGCCCGACATCTCTGGCCGTTTTCAAGAAGATCCCCTCAGGTAAGTGAAGGTGGCCTGAGTCAGACCCATTCACGCCAGGCCAGCCTCCTCTGTGGGCCATCCCTGTGCAGCCCACATCCCCCCTATTCATGTGGTGGATAGGGGATCCTGCAGGGAGAACCGCGGGAGTGTTTGGAGCAGTGGATAACCTAGAGGTCCTGCTGTGATCACACCCCAGGGTAGGGCAAGCAGGTGGAGATGGGGCTCTAGAGGGGTCCCTTATCTATGCCAATGGGAGGCCTAGGCCCTCAGGCTGTCATGCCTTTTCCTTGCCAGTAGAGGTCTCAGCAGATCACATTCTGTGTGTCTGGAGTGGAGAGTCACAAGTTTTAGAGAACCAGCAAAACAGGGCTCTGAGGTTTTCCCCTGGTGACTGGAAACTGTCTTTATAGAGCTCTGCACAGGAGAGCGGACCTGAGCCGACAGATGGGGTCTTCAATTCCACTCCCTTGCAGGCGGCACAGACACCTGATATATCCTCCAGCCTGAAGCACCGCCGCAGGGTGAGTGTAGGTGCCCAGTTGACCCAAACTCCAGGACCCCAGGGAGTCAACAGGACTCAGGTTCCAGAAGGCACCCTGCTACTCCCCTGAGATCCCTCCTAGTGTCCAGTTCCCAAAGGAATCTGGGTCCTCATCTCCTCCATGTCAGGAGCTGGGGCCACCCAGGGCTGCACACTGTATGGGGACCGGGACTGCTTATCACAGAGATCCATGTCTTTTTTCTGTGGGACCTGGACTTAAAACCTTCCATTGCCATGACGACGGTGCCACACTAAACATACCACATGTCCTAATATCCAAATCCTCCACCCCAGGAAAAGCCTCTGTGTTCTCATCATACATTGGGATGTTCTGTCAGAAATCGCATGGGTGACACTGTTAATACAAGCATGTGCAGTTTGTCCTCTGCTAAGAGAATGACCAAAGATACTAATGTGCTTCATATTCCTCACCTGCAATTCTACTTTTCCTGCCAAGGACCTTTTCTCTTATTAATGTGAAAAACTTTTAGAGCTCTGAATAATTTGTGTGTGTTTATTTGATCCAAAGTGTCAACAATTGTGAGCGAGAAAAATCTCAATGGGTTGAGAGAATGCTCCTGAGAATGACAATTTTGCACCTTATTTTATACAATACAAGCAAAAGTACAGACTTATGTGGGTTGCATGAAATCCATGGGTGATAGATTAGGCAGATAGGAGAAAGCAAATTGGAGACACTTCTGTGATTGGATAAACGGTAAAATGATAGGCACATATTTCTTTTACCATGGTGGATGTAGGATAGTTTCAAGTCAACAATGAACTCAATAGCAACGAAGGGCTCTCTGATCTCCGCAGAGCACAGAACAGTGCCTGAGCATGAGGTGTCCAAAATAAGGAAAATCCAAAGATATGTTATCATAGAGGCAAAAAGGCAGTACACACACTCAGTTAAGGTAAAGATTGACCTATGTCAGGGAAGATGCCAGACAAGGATCTGACTACCCATCATGAGCTCCTGTTAGTGTTTTAATTTCAGACCATCCTTTTTAGTTACTTAAGGTCTCTGAGTTTGCAAGGCTGCCTTGCAGGACTTCCCTGAGCTAGTCAGGTTAGCATGGGGCTCCTTTTTCATTCACACATCCTCCTTTTATTCAGAAATCAATACAAATTATGCATTGATGATGAGTGTTAGTGTTATGCCTTGCTGAACAATGGACCATTCAGGATAAGGTAAGACTCTAACCTTGAATGGCATTCAAAGTGGAATTTTTATTATTAATCAAAATTAAAAGGCAGGTACATGGTTGGCCATGAGATCCTATATGTTCTTGTTAAAAAATATTCTGTATCAATTTTATATTTTGACCTAACATGAGCAGAGTCCATTTGCTGCTTGTCTTAAGTTTTGCTTTTTGCAGCTAGTATAACACTTTCATACCAGGAACAAAAGCAAAAACATTAAAGCAGGAACACTGCTTAGGAATAGAAAATGTCTACTACTAGACAGGAAAGTGACTAAGGAAAATAAGCATCCCAGCCAACCAAAAACCCTTTGCATGTATTTACATAATTGTTTATTAAGCTAATTATATGTGTCCTTCTTCATCCACTGTTCCTTGTACTTATGCTATGTTTGACCTGAAGAATTAAGACTCTCTACTGTTTCCTTACCATACTGATCATTAGAATGTACTTGTCTAGTAGGTGGGAAAACTTAGCAGATGTCGAAATTCAACTATTCATATGTAATAAGGTGTGCAATAAAAATATAAAAATCAGTTGATGTACATATAATCAATAACAGTTAGGAGATAGAAGAACAAGGTTTGAGCAGCAGTAATCTGTCAGTATCCAGGCCTTGTTGACTTCTTGGGAAAGCTGTCAGCCCCCACAGCCCGTGGGTTCTCATCCTTGAAAAGTCTTCAGTCTCCTTGGTGGATGGAGGGCAGTGTCAGTGACAGATATCCATTTAGGGTTAGGCCTCTCATAAGGTAACGTCCTTTTTAACACATTGGAGAGAGTCTTTAATTAATGTGTTTCAATAAACAAAATCTCCTGGTTGTACGTTTTGGTCCTTGAAGCCTTTGTCTCTTGGAAGTACTGTGAAATGAGTGTCACTAATGTATCATTCCCTCTAACCTTCCTAGTGAGTCATGGATAGTAATGTAGAATTTCTGCTTTTAGTTTTCCTTATATTTGAAAAACAAAATGATTTAAAAATCAGCAGTATTTTAAACAGAGTCATAACAATAATAACCATCTTCTCTTCATTTAGTTCCCTACCCATTTTGTTGTTTATCCTGGTTATTTGCTAGTATTTTCGTGAATTCAGTCATTCCTTAGAGTTCTATACTTCTTCATTCAGTTCAAAGATGTGACCTGCGTAGAAACCTGTTACTTAGAGGAAGTCAAGCCCTGACCAGTTTGGCTCAGTGGGTGGAGCTTAGACCTGAGGACTCAAGGGTCCCAGGTTCAATTCAGGTCAAGGGCATGTACCTTGGTTGCAGGCACATTTCCAGTAGGGATTGTGCCAGAGGCAGCTGATGGATGTTTCTCTCTCATCAATGTTTCCAACTCTCTATACCTCTCTTTTTCTGTAAAAAATCAATAAAATATATGAAAAGAATAAAAAATAGAGTAAGTCAAGGGTCCTTTTCATGAATTTTTCTAAAGATGTAACATATTTGAAAATGCAGTAAAGTAAAACAATATCTATGAACGACAAAACAAAGTGGTATGGCTATAGTTTTGATTGCAATGCAATTGATGAAAAACTGCCTTTTTGGTAAAATATAACATTTCAAGGCAATGATTTTTGGATAACAAAAATTACTGTAAAATTACAGAGAACAATATGAAAATATATAAGTATATGTATGAATTTGGATTCAATACATAATTTCAATATAAAAGGAACAGGTGGCATGTAAGATTTTAAAACATTGTCCATGGCTTCTTGTATTGAGAATTGGATATAATTCATAAACTTCCAATGTTTGTGCCACAAATACCCGGAGTCGAACTGCCAGACACCCTCACAGGGAACCATCCTCTTGGCCGGCCTGGTGTCGCTGACACCAAGACCACTGTTACACCAGAGTGTTTCCTATTTGAAATTTTCTTGAATCTTTGTACATTCCTTCCTAGAGCAGGTTGAAATCTTTAGAACATCCATTTTAATAAAAATATAGGTACACAAATAGCACAGTTATTTATATTTTTTAAAATTTTTAAAGCTTCTCAGGTAATTTCAAGCATATTAAGTAGTCCTAAATTAGTTAAAAACGTTTCTCTAATAAGGAGAGAGAATAAATCCTTGAGGTACTCCAGGGCCCATTGGAATTGACTCAAAGTCATCTCCTGTTTTAAAAGTCTCTTACAATAGAAACTTTGGGAAGGTTGCAAATATACTTGTGCAAAAGATTACACCATGGACTTTTTGTAAATCTACGTAAAGCAAACACAGAGTTAGGGTAACTAACTCTAAAAGATATTAATCATACTTGCAAACAGTTGTAATATTAAGTATTTTGTCCAGACTACAGAATTCTCCTTAATTTACATAAGCATTTAATCTTTGTAGGCCAATAAAAGAATATATCCTAGTAATGTCATATGGAGGCTGACAAATCAGCACACATAACACATAGATGAACACATATCACACAAAGACTGTACACACAATTTGAATTATTTTTTTGGTAGAGAAATAAAAGAATATTTTTATATAAAACTTTCACAAAATTGTATAGCCTATACCACCTTTTACAAACCTTTCCTCAACTTTTACAAACCTTGTTACCCATTCAGAAATAACTATCCTTAGAGAAACTTACATTTGCCCTTTTCCTTCAAATATGACTCTCCATACCTCAAGCCTTCTATTGTCATAACTGTATAATTTCTTCCAACTTAACTGGAACTTTTAACTGTTAGGAGCATTAATTTCCAATCATAAGCACACAAGTGAACAAACAGCATTCCTCAGATTGACGTTGATGAACGTATTTTAATCAAACTCTTACTTTCAAAAAACACACCTTCAGCAAAGCAAAAAACATTACATCAACAGCTCCAAATCCAGACCTCCTGCAATTAAAAAACCCCCAAAAGCAGTGAACTTCAGACTTGTCTAGCAATCAATGTGTCAGTATTCACGTTATTTCAAAATGTGTAGATATTTAATAACTTTCATTAAAACTTACTAAGTTAGAAAGATATAGTTGAAAAAGCTAAAGAGATTTGTGTAGGTGGGTAAGGTATTGTTTTTTCTATTGGGATAAGTCATATCTTCCAGAGATTTGTATTTTTAAAAATGGCCTAGACAAGACGTCTTGGTGAACTCAGGTATTTTCACTTCAAAGGTTCTGGGACTTTGGTTGCATGAAGTCAATTACCTGTAAGCCTTCAAAATGAATAGGGGAGGTTTGGAGAAGGTAAAAGGACTTGGTGGGCTTTGAATTGTTTCTGGAGCAAAACCTATGGCACCTTGAAAACTTCATTTGTAAAACAAGGATAGTCATTTTCAATACCTCAGGAACTGGGTTGCCCTCCCCCCCACCACAAATGTTAGCAAGGGATTGACAAATTCATTCACCCATTTTTGGATTGTTTCTTTCTATTTGGGAATATTTTTCTAGTTTCCAGAAAGCTCACAACTCTGAGAGGTATAAAGACTTTCAGGTATATGAAACCTCCGTCTGTCTCCCCTGGGAATGGCAACACAGGTCCCAGGTGCAAGATGGTCTTAAAGTTAACGGTGTCAAAGCCACTCTATTACCCACTTTATATTGCAACCAGGTAATTGGTGTAACAAAAGAAGATTGGCTTCTTGTTTGAGGCACCCAGGGTCAAGTTACTCCCATTTGGTGAATATGTACCCCAAAAGAGAATTCTCACTTCACTGTGGGCTGGTCCCCCATCTTTAGGCAGACATATGAGAAAGCCTAGTGTCAGAGGCATGGCTGCATGTCTCTGGGCTGTTTGGGGCCATTCTGAGTAGGGTGGGTACCCTGTTAAGCCATCTCTCAGGGTCTTGTGGAAGATAATACTGAAGAAGAGATGATTAGCAAACATTCGGTCAGTCTCAAGCTTAGTTTCCTCCTGGAAGGTTCCTTTAAAAGCATTACTTTTCCTTTTGGTTCAGTATCTGGTTCATTTATTCTAAGTATATATGTTACTATTCTGGAGAAAGCATATGTCAGCATCACTGATTTCATTAAACAGTAAAAAAAAAAACAACCCACTCACTAAACAGGGGAATTGGGGAAGATTTGATAAGCAAACCATATATAGTCTCATAATATTCCCTAGTTGGAAGGAAACAGGTTTTGATTAAAAACCAGACATTTGTAGGAAAGCTTTATTCCGATGGTGAAAGCAATTAATTGTTTGTGGTTAAAAACAAATAAAATAGTCTCAATATATACAGGGTTTATATGTTTGCTTCTCCCCCTCCCCCTTTTTAAAAATAGATTTTGTATTGATTTCAGAGAGGAAGGGAAAGGGAGAGAGAGATAGAAACATCAATGATGAGAGAGAATCTCCAATTGGCTGCCTTCTGCACGCCCCCTAATGGGGATCAAGCCTGCAACCTGGGCAAGTGCTCTTGAGGAGAATCAAACCTGGGACCCTTCCAGTCTGTAGGCGTCACTCTATCTCCTTAGCCAGACTGGCTAGGGCAATGGCTTCCCTTTTAATGATCATTTAAAATTCTCCCAAAGTATCAGTGGGAAGGAAAAACAAGCTTGGAGCAGCCCTAGGCATGTTTCTGTTTGTATCCTTTTTCTAAATCCTGTTTCAGTTTCCTATATCCCTAAAGTGTGGAGGCTTCTCTATAGGAGTTTTCTATAAACCTTATTGAGTAATTCTCTTGCGTTTGCTCCCAGAAACCAGGAGTATATTAATTGCAATAGGTTAAAATAGCCAGGATTACATGTTCCATCAGTTAAATTTCTCTGTGAACCAATCAGGGCCATAGAGAAAATGGAGGATGATTGCTGATTCCTCTCTGGCTGAGAGCAGCTTTTCTCCAAAGGGAGTTGGCAGAATTCCTCATCTCATTTTCCCTTAAGTCAGTAGGGAGGGGCAGTGGAGGGGACAGAAGGGGAAGAAAGAAGGGAAGGGTAGGAACACATCTGGACAAGGAAGCTCAGAGAGCAAAAGATATAGGGGACGTGCTATAGAAGGGGGAGGATGGGGTGTTAGCATGTATTAGCTTCAGGAGAGTTTGAAGATAATCTCTGAAATTTATTGTTCATTTATTTTTTAAAGAGAATTTGTCTGTGCTTCTCCTTAGAAGTTTCTAATTTCCAAATCAAGATATGCATCCTATACACTCAATCAGTTCAATTTTCAGGCCGCCATTGTTATAGGTATTTGTTTCTTTTGTTTTATTTTGCCTGTGAAAAATTAATTTAGGCACCCAAAGAAAACTGTATATTGGCCATTTTTCAGTTGATAATTTGTAGTTAAATCTTCCTACATTTACACTTCTGTAAAGCACTTGCAAGTCAAGGCTTCCTATCAGGAATATTAATGAGGGCTGGGGCCTGGGAGTTCCCAGCCATGGAGGCACAACTTCCCATGTTAATTATAGGTGTGCTTGTTGCTGTTGTTTTTATGGTTTGGTATCTGCAGAGTCTCAGCACAGTTTCTGGGAGTGTTATGTAGTGGGTTAAAGTTTGTTGCTTTATGGGTTGAGCTGCAAGTTGCTCACTCACCTAGAGTCTCATTCAACATTCTTATGTGCCTCAGTTTCTCTCCTTGCTGACTACAACAACCAGAAGGGCTACCAGCAGAGGTGGACTAAACCTCATTAGTGCTTCCCCTGAAGAGCCAGTTAGTTTAATTGCAGTTGTGTGGGAATTTCCTAATGGGGTTCCTGCATGTCATGAGGAATGACCTCTGACACATCCGCAAAGATCCTCAGTTGTATAAGAACATCTGAGATTCATGCAGGAAGGATGATGTGTCCCTTTATCTTCTGAGCTGAACAAGATCAGCTCTCACTTAAACAGCTAAGGTGTTTGCCCAGACTCTCAAAAGGCAAATCTTATAGAAAAGCCAGGGGTAAAAAACAGTCCCATTTTCCCTCCTGTCTCTACATAGCCTGGGATCTATCAACTGTTAACCTTTGTTCCACCAAGAGTATTACAAAATATGGCTCCAATAAAGTCAGCAACACAAGCAAGGGAAAGTCCTGAATCCAACAGACAAGTGTCACAAGTTCACCGGCAGGCAGGGAACTGGTGCGTCAATGGGCCCTTTGCTGGATGCCAGCACCAGGTGTAGGTCTGCAGGGTGGTGCTGGGTGAGATTTTCTGGGATCCTGCTGTATTGTGCCAAGTAAATGTCCATGTAAGAAGCATTCAAAACTGTGAACAATTGTTGAGATTTTATCTGAGCCAAATGGTCATTTGCCTTGAATAAAAACCTCAATGGATTGAAATAATGCTCTGGAGAATGGCAGTTGTCAACTTATTTTAGATATTACGGTCAGAAGTGGCGATGTATGTGAGTTGCATGAAATCCATTGCTGATAGATTGGACGAAAAGTGAAATGACAGACACATACTTCTTTCCCATAGGGGGATATAGGACAGAACAGCCAACAATGAACTCAAAAACAATGAGGGGATTTGTGGTCTCCACAGAGCACAGAGTATCCAAAAAAAAGGAAAATTCCTTTGACGTTCCAAAGCTATGTTCTTGTAGATTCCAAAAGACAGTAGACAGTCACAGTTAAGGTAAATAATGACCGTTTTTGCAGAAGATTCCAACGTAGGACCCAGCGACCCACCGTAAACAGCTTTTAGTTAAAACGTTTTAATTTCAAAGCATCTTTGTGATAACTTTAGGTCTCTGAGGTAAAAAGACCATCAGTCAGGCCTTCCCTGACCTACTCACAGATTAGCGAGTGGCCACTTTTTGTGTGGCCACACTCTCCTTTGATCACTCATGCGCCACTTCTTGCCACCAATCATGTCCCTCCTCTGTCCCACCACAGGAGAAAAAACCACCAACCCTGAGTAGGAAAAGGTCCAGTAGGATGCCAGCAGCTGCAGCTTCCTCACGAACAGTGGGCCTGGCCAGCACGTCCACGGTGCTCAAAACACTGGTCCCCCAGAACCTGTTCGCCACCTGGGAGGTGGACTGCTCCAGCCCCAGCTGCGTGCCCAGGTGGTGTAGTCTCACTGTAACGAAGCTAGTAATCTTCAAGAAGCTGGCCAAGGACCTCCACTCCGTGGTAATTTCCGTGAGGATGCGGGACTCCAAGGGCATCCTGAGGTCCCAAGAGATTGTGCTGCCCCGCAGTAGACCAGTGCAGACCAACCTGGTGCTGACCTTCTCCCTGCAGTACAACCACTTCCTCAAGGGAGAAGGTAACAAGCTCCTGATCATGCTGGAGCAGAGGAAGTGCTCTAAGAACAGAAACGTCCTGGGCTACGAGACACTGGCCTCTGGTGCCATCCGCATGGCTGACGTCATGCAGCGAAACCCCAGGTGTGGCCAGATGGTGAGCCTCTTTGGCAGCATCAAGGAATCCTCCACTACGGTGGCCGAGATCTGGATCTCCTCCCTGTGCAGTGAGCCCATCGAACACGAGGGCACTGCCATGCAGGTCAGCCCTAAGGCCAAGTCGGCAGGTAACTACGAGGGGCAGGATGAGCTGCAGGCCAGTGGCAGGGGAAAGCACAGACACGACCTGGACAAGGATGCCTTGGAGAAGGGGGAACCAAAGAAGCAGCGGCCATCATTACGAGGAAAGCTGAAGCAGAAAGTCCTGGCGCTGTTTCACAGGTCCAAAGTGTCAGAGAGGGACCTTTGGTCTGACATGATGGGGAATCGCAGGAAAAGTGACCCATACCTGGAGGATGATGAGAGCATCCTCAGCACCCCCAGGCCCAAGCTCAGGCCATACTTCGATGGCCTGTCAGACTCCAGTTTGCAGACGGAGATTTGGGGCAGCCACAGTGACAGTACCCAAACAGAGCCTCTGAGTCTGCCCCACATGCCGGAGAATTCGTGGGCCCTGGGAGGCAAGCTACCAAGCGAGAGGGACAACGAATTTGTGGCCCACAGCACACCCACCAGCAAGGTGGACAAGATCCAGATCTCCTCCCTGTCCATGCCGCCCATCGACCAGGAGGACAGCGCCAGGCAAGCCAGTCCCGAGGCTGAGTCCTCGGACAACTATTCTGAGTGCATGTGTGAGAGCATCTTCTCACAGCGGGAGGCCAGCTACCATACCGCTGACCAGGAGGAGGATGACTGTGATGAGGGGAATCTCATATTCACAAGGAGCACCCTGACCACGCAACAGAACTACCACCAGAAAGTCCTGTTATGGCTGCGCACAGTCCAATTGTCGGAGGAGGTCCTGGGCCCTGAGCAGGACCATGGGGAGCATGTCCTGGAGGTGGAGGAGGACCTGGACCTCCTGTATGACATGCTGCCGAACCCCAGTGACAGTGGCACAGGCACTGAGGACGATGGCAGCGTCCTCAGCACCCCCACACCTAAGCTTCGGCCATACTTTGAAGGCCTGTCTAGCGGCCCAGACATGAAGGACAATCACAGTGTCCTCAGCAGCCCCAATCCCAAGCTCAGGCCATACATGGAAGGCCTGCCAGACTCCAGCTTGCCGATGGAGATGCGGGGCCTCCACAGCACCAGGATCCAAAAGGAGCCTCTGAGTCTGGCCCACCTGCCTGAGAACGCGAGGGCCCCGGGAGGCAAGCAGCCCAGCCACAGTGACTCCCAAATTGTGGCCTACAGCACACCCACCACTGAGATTCCAATGGCCTCCATGTCCCGCCAGCATATCGATCAGGAGGCCACTGCCATGCAGGCCAGCAACAAGGTCCAAACCTCGCATAACGACCTCGCCAGCACATCTGAGAGCTGCTTCCCTGAGCAGCCGGCCAGCCACAATGCCGTCCGCAGGCAGTCCCAGGAGAATAACTTGGACAAAGGTAATCTCATAGTAAGAAGGAGGTGCATGAACAGTCAACACAATTACCACCAGGAAGCCGTGGCGTCTATGCTCAGGGCCCAAGTGTCGGAGAAGGTCATATCCTCAGAACAGGCCCTTGTGAGGCATGTCCCCAAAGTGGAGAAGGCTCTGCACCGTCGGTATGACATTGTGCTGAGCTCTAGTGACAGTAGCCTAGACACGGAGGACGATATCAGTGTCCCCAGCACACCAAAGCCCAAACTCAGGCGATACTTTGACAGCATGTCAAGTGATAGTAGCTCTGACTCAATGGCCCACAGAATTCGCTCCCCTGGGAAGCAGCTGGCACAGCTGGAGGACAACCTGGAGGCAGGGTCCTCCGCCCAGCATTGGTTCACCAAGAAGCTGCCATCCATAGTGCGCTTCACCAAGTCTCTGGTCCTGCCCTCCAGCAGGTCCAAGAGGAAGCAGGCTGGCCACCGGGGCTGCGACACAGCCTGGAATGAGTGGGTCTACAGACTGGACAACGAGAGCCCAGACCCACAGAGCCAGCGCCAGATCCCCAGGAAGCCCGTCCGTGACCAGCTCAGCAACATCCTCATTTCCCAGGACAAGATGCCCGAGAACATCATCCTGGTCAACACCTGCAACTGGCAGGGCCAGTTACTTTCGGACATCCTGCAGGGGCACACGCTGCCCGTGGTGTGCACTTGCTCCACAGATGACGTCCAGGAGGCCTTCAGCATCATCGTCTCCCACATGCAGAGATACTGCAACTGCAATTCCCAGGCCCTGACGCCTGTGAAGATGGCGGTGGCAGGGGCACAGCCCTACTTCAGCGCTGTGCTGCGGGTCTTCGTGAGGCAGCTGTCCCAGCAGCCACCCCAATGGCTAGACTACATGCACTTCCTGGTCATCCCGCTGGGTCCCCACCCCTTGGCCAGCTACCTGGGCTCCATGGATTGCCGCTACAACCACTTGTTCCAGGACCTGTACTGGCGCGACATGTTCAACAACCTGGAGTCTGAGAACACCTTGCAGGACACACAGGACGTTGTGTCCAGAATCTCTGAGTACGTTGCGGGGGCCAACTGTGTCTACCTGCTGCCCATTGCTGAGGCCATTCTCATGACTAAGCAGCAGCGCCCCAATGAAAAGTCCACACAGCTCATCCCCTTTGTGGGGGCAGTGAAGGTTGGAAGAGTGGAACCATCTGCAGCCATGTCAGGAGGCTCAGATGATGTAGTCCTCTCATGGTGCGGTGAGCTTCTGTCCCCTACCGGGAAGGCCTCACCCAACACACTCTCCCCCACATCAATGAGTGGGGGCCTGTCCTCCACCAGCCAGAGTGTCCATGCACAGATGATGGAGCTGCAGGTGGATTACTGGACAGCAGTGCAGCCAATAGATACGAAGAGAGTCGCAGAGAAGAAACAGCTGCCTACCTCCAAAAACACACTCAAGTGCTTCTTCCAGTCTGTCCAGGTCAGCAGGCTGCCCCGCAGTGGTGAGGTCACAGCAACACCTGCCATGTCCATGACTGTGGTCACCAAGGAGAGAAAAAAGAAGGCGCCCAAGAAAACCACGGACGAGGATGTGGAGTGCCAAAGCCAGTGCATCCAGGGCATTGGTCGCCTGGTTTGCAGGGCCAAGCACCAGCAGAGCATGCTGCCGGTCGTCATCGATGGCGTGGAGTGGAATGACGTGGCGTTTTTGCAGTTGTCAGCCCAGTGGTCCTCCCACGTCAAGCACTTCCCCATCTGCATCTTCGGACACAACAATCCCACCTTCTAGCCCTGCCCCTCCCCCTGCCCTTCACTCTGCCTTGGCCAAGACCAGAAGGACCCAGCTGCTTTTCTGTGAACAGTTCAGTTTACTTCAGACACAGACCCTGGGAACCCAAAGAGAATGTGCTCACAGCCTGGAACCTAAGGGCATTGCCCCTCACTGGGAGCTCCTCAATGCTCTGTTCAGTAACCAGAACGCTGTGGCGGGTGGGACTCAGGAGGGCAGTGTTGAGCTGGAGCATCATGGAAGATGTGTTTTGGCCTCAGGATGCCCAATATTCTCAGTGAGAAGGGTTCTGGCCTTGAAGACCTGCCCTTCCAGGAAGCCAGGACTCTGCTTCCCTGGGAGACAGCTCCAACCTGTGCCCAGACTCAGAGGTTGGCAGCCAGAGGTCAAGGGCTAGCCTCTGATGGCAGCCTTCTGAGCAGAACTTGGAGTCCAGTCAGCCCAGGCCTGGGAAACAGCTGCCGGACAGCAAACTGGTCTAGCACCACCTACTCAGGGTTACCAGTGAACTTCAGCCTCACAGGCAGAAAGAAAAAAGACCTGTATGGTGCACATCGCCCTAGCACACTGGCTAGACAAAGTGGTCGATTACCTGAGGAGGGAACCCACCTTCGTTCCTGTTACTACAGAACACTTGTTACCACCCAGCAGCAGTGGAACCAATTATTTACCAGGTGAGCCCCTCCCCCTCCAGAGCACATGCTCACCAGGCCACCTGTTGGCTGTTTGCCTTCAGGTCACTGCAACTCTCTGAGTGTTTGTTCCTCTGAAACCTCAGAGAAGCAGGGAGCAGGCTCATAGGGCTATTGTAGGGACTCGCTGGGGTCCTCCCTGGTAAGTGTTCTCTGGGAGCCTAGACCGGGGAGAGGTCTGCTGGAGGGGCTGTGATTGAACCTACTGGTCTCTCTTTGGGGCCTTGGGTTTAGCTCTTTTCTAATATTACAAAGAGATTGGAGATACTATTAGGGGTCTCTGTCCCAGGTGAATCCAGATTAGAGATGCCAGGGGTGAGCAGTGTGGCCCATGGTCACCCAGCAATCTGAGATGGGGCTGGTTTGGGCTCATTCAATCAGCACGTATATTAGAAGCCATGCCTGGTACAGAAATGTTTCTAGGCACTGACCATAACCCAGTGCTCAGAGCAGACACCAAGCCTGCACTCCAGAGCTTCCTTCTGGGAGGGAGCGATTCAGTCCCACTAGGCGGCACAGGCTCATAGTGTCCACAGAACACCTGATGTGACATCCTCCTGGCCTCCTCTCCCTATGGCTGCATCTTCGCGTATTGTGAAGAGGATGGTAAAGCTCTGTTCAGCAGAAAACGTGAGTCAGTTTTGGATCATATCCACGAGGGGAGTATGGAGACTGTGAATTCAAGGTGTTGGCAAAACCATGGATCCCACTCATGGTGGGATTTCTGCAAGAGGCAGAGTTCGGAGGGCTTCTGTAGAAAAAAGGACATGAGTCAGAGAGCTGTGCAAGTGGATATGGGTGGTGTGGGCGACTGGGAAGGTCAGTGGACAGACAGCCCCTCAGACAATTCATAGCCTTCCACTCCTAATTCTAGCCCACTCTGCACCCCTATCCCGGTACCTTGCTCCATAATCTGGCAGAACCTCCGCAGTAGCAGCTTGGGGTACCCCACTCTGTGGGAGTTGAGTTTCAGTGGGAGGCAAAGAACCACACAGGAGAGCTAGTGAATGAGGCAGCATGTAGGTACAGGAGCCAAAGGTTGAGGTGATAGGAAGGCCCTGCGGTTTGTTTGATTGCTCACTTGTCAGTATTTCTGAAGCACCTGCTCAGTGCCAATCAGTGACATGAACTGGGTGGACACCAGCCCTCTCAGTCCTAATGGGAGGGAACAGGGACACTGGGAGAGCATGTCAGGTTCCCCTGAAGAAGGGGACAGGTGGTTTCCTCATTGATCCAGAGCTGTCAGGTAGGAGGGCTTCATGCCAACCATTCCTGGGTGATCAGGCCCATCTCTGCCAGGACTGCCAGACTGAAGGTGGACAAGGAGTAGGTCTGGCTTCTGGATGGGCAGGAGCAGCAGGCAGGGACCCCAGGCTATCTGAGTGGTGCTGTGGGAGGGCCGTGTGGAAGGGAAGGGCAGGCCTCACATTCTGCTACTCACCTATCTCTCTCCCCAGGGCCATCTCCTGCATCCTGAGCATCTGGCTGGACCAGCACCTTCAGAATTTCTCAGCCTGATGATGCTGTTGGCTTCCATAGAGCTCAACTTGCAGTCTCCTACCTGCCAAACCAGGCCCAGTGCCTCAGCGGGAGAACCTGAGCCCACTGAGGCCGAGACAGGAGGAGGAGGAGGCCTCCAGGGGTGGTGTGGGTGAGTGTGCCTTTGGAAGGCACACAAAAGGCAGTGAGGGTGGTAACAGGTCTTCTTCTTGCATCTACAGAACCAGCTCCAGAAGAACATCAGGAAAACCCTCAAGGGCAACGCCACCCTAGTGGCCTCTCCAGAGCCAGAGCCGGATCCAGGCCCAGCTTTCACTGAACTTCAAGAGGCAGAAGAACCACCTGCAGCATTTGAGCAACTCACCCCAGCATCTGTGCGGCCTGTGGTGCTAGATCCCGGGCCAGAGCGCATGTCAGCAGCGATAGCAGAGAGGGCACCCTTCTAACCCCATTTAGACACAGTGTTAAATGTTTAATATTCTTGTTAGATATGTTTATAATTTTATTATATTTTTATGATATTTAATAGCATACAGTGTACCATAGAGAAAATATACTGAAATACTCCTAAACAGAAACTTAATTTAGATTCTATAAAATTTAACCCTAAAAACCCTCAAAGCTTTGAGCAAGTCTGTTTTTCTGGACCCTGACCCACCCAGGGAGAAGTGCCCTCACCTTCTCCACCTGCCCTTCCTGGAGCCAGGACTCTGCTTCCCAGGGAGCTGGCTCCACCCTGTGCTGTGCCCAGACTCAGAGCTGACCTCCCAGTGGGGGCATCCTAAGCCCAACATGGAGGCCTGTCAGCTCACCCCTGGGCCTCCACATTGTCCCCAACACCACTCACTCAGGCTTCCAAATAAGCTTGATCTTCACAGGGCAAAAAAAAAAAAAAAAAAAAAATTAAATTAAAAATAAAAATGGACATGTAAGGTGCAGACCTCCCAGGAACAGTTAATGGAAAAACTGGTCAAATACTTGGTGCCCAGCTTCCTGGGCAGCGTCCCCACCTTGGTCCGCACCCACCCTTCTGTGTTAATACAGAACTTTTGGGACTCACCAACGTGTGTGGGACCAACCATGGACCAGGTGAGCCCTGCCCCTCCACAGCGCAGTGGTCACTCAGCCACCTGCTTGCTGTGAGTCTCCAGATCACTGCATGTCCCTGAGAGTTTGTTTCTCTGAACATGGGGAGAGCCTAGGCCCAGCTTCATAGGGTTATTGTAGGGACTTGGGGCGGCGGGTGGGGGTTCCTCCCAGGAAAATGCCCGCTGGGAGCCTGGACTCTGGAGAGCTGTGCTGGAGGAGCTGTGCTTGTTCCAATTGGCCATTTTCTCTTCTTTTAAAGAAACTTGTGCCTTATTTGTGATTCTCCTCAGGACTTAGGCTAAGCTATTTTCTCTTTTGATAAAGACGTTAGAGATTCCATTAGGGGTCTCTGTCCTGGGTGAAGCCAGATCAGAAATCCCAGGGGTGAGCAGGGGGACCCCAGGCTCACCCAGCCTTCTGAGATGGGGGTGGTTGGGGCTCATTCATTCAGCAAAGGCCCTGACCCCAGGGCTGCACTCCAGCGCTTCCTTCTAGGCAGGAGTGATTTCAGTCACACTGGGCTGCGCAGGCAGGTAGCATCCACAGTACACCCCATATGACTTCTTCCTCAAAGTATCGCTGATCTACACGCACTGTGAAGCAGAAAGTGGATCTCTAGACCAGCAGAAAAAGTGAATGGGCTTTGGATCAGAGCCTTAAGGGGAGTATGGGGACTGTGAGTTGGAGAAGCTGGCAACACCCTGGATCTCATGCCTTGTGAGATTTCTGCCAGAGGGCAGAGGTCTGAGGGCTTCTGCTAGAAAAAAGGGAGGGAGTCAGAGAGCTGTGCATGTGGATTGGGTGGTGTGGGTGAGTGGGGGGTCAGGCTGGCCCACACAGAGAAGAGCTCCCAGAGGCTGAGCTTAGGCAGGAGCACAGAGCCACTCAGGTCATTGCCCAGGGCCTGCAGTCTGGAGGGCTTCCTGGGGTGGGGCCTTGAACTGGGACTTCAGTGATGGAGATGGGAGGTTTCTTTCTTGTAAGGCACACAAAAGGCAGTCATGGTGGTAACATGTTCTCTTCCTGGATCTACAGAAGGAGCTCCAGAGCAAGATGAAGAAACACCTAAAGTGGCAACCCCTACTCTGGAGCCCTCTCCAGAGCCAGAGCAGGCTCCAGGCACAGCCGTCACTGAACTTCCAGATGTGGACCCACCTGCAGCTTGTGAGCAACGCACCTCAGCTCCTTTGGAACCTGTGGTCTTAGATCCTGGGCCACAGCGTGTGTCAGCTGCCACAACAGAGAGGGCTCCCTCCCCTCATTTATATGAAGTTTAAAATATTTGTGTTCATCATATATATGTTTATAACTTTATGTATTTTTTCATACTATTCAGTCACATTCAGTCTAATTAAAGAAAATGTAGTGAAATACTCAAATATAAATTTAATTTAGATTCCATAAAATTTAACTCTACAATCCATCAGAGACTTGAGCAAATCTTTTTCTTCTGGGCCTGCGTCGTGTTACTATGAGTCATAGGTTGGGAAGAATGAGTCTTTCAGGAGCCATCTGCTCTAAGGATGTGATGTACTTGAGGCCCAGGACAATGGGACTTTGGGGGAAATTGACCCACCAGCATTGGGGCAGGGACCCTTGATGTCAGGGCTGCAAACCCACATTGTGTTTGACTTCATCTCCCACCAGCACATGGACAAAGCCTGGCCTTAAGCGCCCCCTGGCGTCCACGTTGCAGAATGCTGTAGGGTTTAACCAGCAGAGAGCAGTTCCTGAACCCTTACTGACACCTGCACCTGGACAGAAAGGTCACCCTGCTCCACGGGCACTGAACAGCTTTCTGAGCATCTCCTCTGTCGGCCCACAGCACTGAAGCGGGGACAGGGAATGTTCCAGGGCCCGGGGTCCACACTCATCTCCTCCAAAGGCACCGCTTCGAAATTTCCTCTGGGGTCAGAGTCTCTGTCTGTCTGCCCTCAGACCCTAGGCTCTGGTTCAGCTGGGCTTTTTCCTGAGGCCCTTCTGTCTCTCCAGAGCCCAGCAGCCATTCTTTCTCACACCCCAAGGCTGAACAAGGTTGTGGAGACAGCCTGGCTTCTCCTTTTACATCAATCCTCCTCAGTGCTCTGAACCACCCTGGTGAGGATGGACTAGCAGCCTTGTACAGCACCCCGCCATGGCACAAGCTACACTGACTCAGGACAAATGGGCGCTCACTGGGGACCACACCCAGGGTCCCTACTCTCAAGGAGATCTGCCCTGTTGGTTGACACAGAGAGAAAGGAAATCTGAATGGAGTATGATGAGACTTCCCACTGACCCCTGAGGACCATAAGCACTGAGAACATGAGCCCATCGTGGGGACATTGCACAGGCTCTCTTTAGGATGTGATTTCTAAACCAGAAAGATGAATAAGTACTTGTCTACCCTCTTCATCCTGATTTTACAATGGCAACCGATGAAGGCTTGTGAAATTAAAGGAGGTCTGGAAATCAGGGGCAGGTCTACCTTAGAGGTCCATGGTGATGACAGTGCACTTGCATGCACTCTCAGTGGGCCTGGAGGGGCAGCCGCCTGCCTTGCCTGTAGTGTCTCTGCAGTAGACCAATTCCAGCATGTCATAATTATAAGAGGTTCATCAAAAGGTTGATGAAACTTGGGGTCTCAACAGGGTTGAGTCACACATGTTGGGAATGGCTAAAGGCATTTCCCCAAACCTGAATAGGAAACTGATTGTGGTTGCCAGACAGCTAAAAGGCATCTTAATCTACAGGTTATTGCCTCCTACTGGCCAAACAACCTGAACAGCCTTAGGCTATTCCCCAAACTGACAATGCCTCTGTACCCTTTGAAACCTTACCTTTTGAAGTGTATTATCTCCACCTTGCCTTAGGACAAATTGTGTTAATAAAAGCAAGGGGCCTAGACAAGGAGGTACTCTTCAGTTCCTTTAGCTGAAGGTCCTCTGACCCCAATGCCTTTCAAAATTATAACTGGTCTCCGGACTCTTTATCAGTCTCTGGATTTCTATGTCATCTGCGCACAGCCTTTTCCAGATTCTTGAACCCTTCTTGATGCTGGGACATGAACCCTGGCACGTCTCCTTACCTTGGAAGCTCAGAACTGTGGTCTTGACCGGTGCTGTTTCTTCTTTCGAATTACACTTTTCATTTGGCTCTACTTTGCAGCATCCTTTCCTAAAGTTCACAGCCATCATCCAAACTGGAGGCAGAGGGTGTGAAAAATGAGGGACTGGGGGCTGGAGGCAATTGGGAGGAAAAAAGAAGGGAGATAGAAGGGCAGGGCCAGGGCCTGGTGTGGGACCACTGTGCTAGTGATCTATTGCTGACAGTTATCCCACATTAGAGACTTAACCAACACACACTTATTAGCTCACACAGCTGTGACAAGGAATCCTGCATGGCTCAGCTGGGACTACTGTGGTCTCACCTGTGGCAGGATCTCTGTCACTGAGGGTCTGAGCTCACTTGGGGGAAGGGGGGGGTCTTTGGGATTCAGTTTGGATGGAAGGCCTGACTTCCTCTCTCTCTGTTGGTCTCATTCAGTGCTGGGTCACATGGGTTTCTCCAGATAGCAACTAATAGCACAGAGGCTTATTCCTCAGTGCAGAGAGAGAGAGAGAGAGAGAGAGAGAGAGAGAGAGAGAGAGCAGATCAGAGTAAGCAAGTGGATAAGCATCAATTTTTATTTATTTTTATTGCTTAAAATATTACAAAGGGTATTACATATGTGTCCATTTTTCCCCCCCGCCCTAGACAGTCCCCTAGCCTCCCCTATCCCCCAGTGTCTTATGTCCATTGGTTATGCTTATATGCATGCATACAAGTCCTTTGGTTGATCTCTTGCCCCCCTACCTCCTGCCCCCCAACCCTCCCCGGCCTTCCCGCTGCAGTTTGACAATCTGTTTGAGGCAGCTCTGCCTCTGTATCTATTATTGTTCAAAAGTTTATAATGGTCTCTATTATCCATGAATGAGTGAGATCATGTGGTATTTTTCCTTCATTGATTGGCTTATTTCACTTAGCATAATGCTCTCCAGTTCCATCCATGCCATTGCAAATGGTAAGAGATACTTCCTTTTTAGAGCAGCATAGTATTCCATCGTGTAGATGTACCACAGTTTTCTAATCCTTTCATCGACTGATGGGCACTTAGGCTGTTTCTAGATCTTAGCTATGGTGTATTGTGCTGCTATGAACATAGGGGTACATATATCCTTTCTGATTGGTGTTTCTGGTTTCTTTGGATATATTCCTTGAAGTGGGATCACAGGGTCAACTGGGAGTTCCATTTTCAGTTTTTTGAGGAAACTCCATACTGTCTTCCATAGTGGCTGCACCTGTCTGCATTCCCACCAGCAGTGCACAAGCGTTCCTTTTTCTCCACATCCTCTCCAGCACTTGTCGTTTGTTGATTTGTTGATGATAGCCAGTCTGACAGGTGTGAGATGGTACCTCGTTGTTGTTTTGATTTGCATCTCTCGGATGATTAGTGACTTTGAGCATGTTTTCATATATCTGTTGGCTTTCTGAATGTCCTCTTTTGAAAGGTGTCTATTTAGGTCCTTTGCCCATTTTTTGATTGGATTGTTTATCTTCTTTTTTAATATATTTTTTATTGATTAAGATATTACATATGTGTCCTTGTCCCCACATTACCCTCTACCCCACCCCCGCTCATGCCCTCACCCCCCCCCCCCACCGTTGTCCGTGTCCATTGGTTAGGCCTATATGCTTGCATATAAGTCCTTTGGTTGATCTTTCCCCCTTACCCCTACCCTCCCCTACCTTCCCTCCAAGGCCCGACAGTCCAATCAATGCCTCTCCGTCTCAGGATCAGCCCTTGTTCATCAGTTTATGTTGTTCATTATATTCCACAAATGAGTGAGATCCTGTGGTATTTATCCGCTCTCTAGTTCCATCCATGCTGTGGCAAATGGTAAGAGTTCCTTTTTCTTCTTCCTCTTCTTAAAGAATACCTTTCAGCATTTCATATAATGCTGGTTTGGTGGTGATGAACTCCTTTAGCTTTTTCTTATCTGTGAAGCTCTTTATCTGACCTTCTATTCTGAATGATAGCTTTTCTGGATAAAGTAATCTTGGTTGCAGGTTCTTGCTATTCATCACTTTGAATATTTCTTGCCACTCTCTTCTGGCCTGCATGGTTTCTGTTGAGAAATCAGCTGACAGTCATATGGGTACTCCCTTGTAGGTAACTGACTGTCTTTCTCTTGCTGCTTTTAAGATTCCCTCTTTATCTTTTGCTCTTGGCATTTTAATTATGATGTGTCTTGGTGTGGTCCTCTTTGGATTCCTTTTGTTTGGGGTTCTCTGTGCTTCCTGGACTTGTAAGTCTATATCTTTCACCAGGTAGGGGAAGTTTTCTGTCATTATCTCTTCAAAAAGGTTTTCAATATCTTGCCCTCTCTCTCCTTCTGGTACCCCTATAATTCTGATGTTGGTACGCTTGAAGTTGTCCTAGAGGCTCCTTACACTATCTTCATATTTTTGGAATCTCTTTTCTTTTTTCTTTTTCGGTTGGGTATTTTTTGTTTCTTTGTATTTCAAATCTTTGACTTGATTCTTGGGATCCTCTTGTCTGCTGTTGGATCTCTGTAAATTATTCTTTATTTCAGTCAGTGTATGCTTAATTTCTAGTTGGTCCTTTTTCATGTCCTCCACGGTCTCACTATACTTATTGAGGAATTCATTAAATTTATAGGCGGGTTCCATAAAATTCTTGAAAAACCTTATAAACGTGGCCTTGAACTCTATATCCAGTCATTTGCTTTCCTCCATTTCTGCCATTTGTGACCTGTTTCTTTGTCTCCACATTTTGGCTGCTTCCCTGTTTTGATAGAGTGGCCCTGCGTGCCAGGTGTCCCGTAGGGCCCAGTGGCTCAGCCTCCCCAGTTACCTGAGGTGGACGCTCTTGGTGCCTTGGTTGTTGTAGGATCACTGGGAGGAATTGACCTCCAGGCCAATTGGCTGTGAGAATCAGCTCTGTCTGAAGTGGGAGAACTTCTGTGCTGAAGACACCCTTATGGGGCAAGACTTGCTTCAGTGGGGCTTTGGTGCTCACTGAGTCTGCTCCCTGAGTGTGTCCCTTATGGATTTGAGGAGTTGCAATCTGGTTGGTCTCCCTCTCACCACTGGGTGCAGTGGCTCCTGGATATAAGGAGGTGCTAATTCAGCCTCTGCCTGAGGCCACACAGCAGGAGCCATGAAGAGGCTCAGCTATGAAGCAATGCAAGCCGCTGCGGGGCCTTGGGCCTTCTCTTGGAAGTTCCGGGTCTGCCTGGCTCGACTGCAGTTAGGTACATTCACATGCAAAAGCCTCTGCCACAGCCTGGGTGGGGCTCGGTCTCAGGGAATCAAAGGGCGGAGCAAGCAGCTATGGCTGATTCTCCGCCCAGCCCTAAGGAGTCCCGCATCTCAGTGACCCGATAATTCCTGCCAGCACATCTGAGGGAAAGCCTCCTTCAAGTTCGCCCGCTTCCTGACCGTCCAGCTTCTCCCCATATGAGTACTGGGTCCCCAGAGACTTCCCGGAACCGGAGTTCAGAGCAGTCGAGAGCTTGTGATTCAAAAAGACAGCCGCGTCCTCAGGTGCCACCCGCTTTCCGCACACGCACGAGCCGCAGTACCTCTGCACTTCACCTCCGCAGCTCCTCTGGCTCTCAGTGTGCTTTTCTTTCCTTCTAGTTGTAGAATTTACACTCAGCCAGCCTTCCTGTTGTTCTGGATGATGTCCGCTCTGTCCTTTGCGGTATTTTTCAATTGTTGTGGGAGGCAGCAATTTCCCGGTGTTTATCTATGCCGCCATCTTAGTTTCTGGATTGTTTATCTTCATTTCGTTAACTTGTATGAGTTCCCTATAAATTTTGGAGATTAGGCCCTTATCAGATATGACATTGGCAAATATGTTTTCCCACACAGTGGGTTTTCTCATTGTTTTGTTGATGGTTTCTTTTGCTGTGCAGAAGTTTTTTATTTTGATGTAGTCCCATTTGTTCATGTTCTCTTTAGTTTCAAGTGCCCTAGGAGCTGTATCAGTGAAGAAATTGCTTCGGCATATGTCTGAGATTTTGTTGCCTTTGGATTCTTCTAGAATTGTTATGGTTTCCTGTCGTACACTTAAGTCCTTTATCCATTTTGAGTTTATTTTTGTGTATGGTGTAAGTTGGTGGTCTAGTTTCATTTTCTTGCATATATCTGTCCAATTTTCCCAACACCATTTATTGAAGAGACAATTTTGGCTCCATTGTATGTTCTTGCCTCTTTTGTCAAATATTAATTGAGCATATTGGTTTGGGGCGATTTCTGGGCTCTCTATTCTATTCCATTGATCTATATGCCTATTCTTGTGCAAGTACCAGGCAGTTTTGAGAACAGTGGCTTTGTAATACATCTTGATATCTGGTATTGAGATCCCACCTACTTTGTTCTTTCTCAGGATTGCTGCAGCTATTCGGGGTCTTTTTTTTATTCCAGATGAAATTTTGGAGAGTTCGTTCTAGATCTTTGAAGTATGCCCTTGGTATTTTAATGGGAAGTGCGTTGAATTTATAGATTGCTTTGGGTAGTATGGACATTTTAATGATGTTGATTCTACCAATCCATGAATGCGGTATGTTCTTCCATCTGTTTATGTCTTCCTCTATATCTTTTTTCAACGTCCTGTAGTTTTCTGAGTAGAGGTCTTTTACCTCTTTAATTAAGTTTATTCCTAGGTAGCTTAATTTTTTTGGTGCAATGGTAAACGGGATTGTTTTTATAATCTCTCTTTCTGAAAGTTCACTATTGGTGTATAGAAATGCCTCAGATTCCTTGGGGTTAATTTTGTATCCTGCTACATTGCCAAATTCATGTATTAAGTCTAGTAGCTTTTTGATGGAGTCTCTAGGGTTTTGAATGTATAATATCTTGTCGTCTGCAAATAAGGACAGTTTTACTTCCTCTTTTCCAATTTGGATGCCTTTTATTTCTTCTTCTTGCCTAATTGCAATGGCTAACACTTCCAGTATTATGTTGAACAGGAATGGAGAGAGGGGGCATCCCTGCCTTGTTCCTGTTCTTAGGGGAAATGGTGTTAGTTTTTGTCTGTTGAGTATGATGTTGGCTGTGGGCCTGTCATATATGACTTTTATTATGTTGAGGTATGATCCTTCTACTCCTGCCTTACTGAGAGTTTTTATCAAAAATGGGTGTTGAATTTTGTCAAATGCTTTTTCTGCATCAATTGATATGACCATGTGTTTTTTTTTTTCCTTTCAATTTGTTTATGTGATGTATCATGTTTATTGATTTGCGGATATTGTACCATCCTTGCATCCCTGGGATAAATCCTACTTGGTCATGGTGTATGATCTTTTTGATGTACTGCTGGATCCGAATTGCTAAGATTTTGTTGAGGATTTTGGCATCTATGATCATGAGGGATATTGGCCTGTAATTCTCTTTCATTGTGTTGTCTTTACATGGTTTTGGTATTAGGGTGATGCTGGCTTCATTGAATGAGCTTGGAAGTGTTCCTTCCTCTTGAATTTTTTGTAGTAGTCTGAGGAGGATAGGTTTTAGTTCTTCCTTGAATGTTTGGTAAAACTCCCCTGTGGAGCCATCTGGTCCTGGGCTTTTGTTTGATGGAAGCTTTGCGATGACTGCTTCAATTTCTTCCATACTTATTGGCCTGTTGAGATTATTAGATTCTTCCTGATTGAGTTTTGGAATGTTGCATTTTTCTAGGTATTTGTCCATTTCCTCCAGGTCGTCTAGTTTGTTGGAGTAGAGCTGTCCATAGTATTTTTTAACAATCATTTGTATTTCTGTGGGGTCTTTTGTTATTTCACCTCAATCATTTCTGATTTTGTTTATTTGGGTCCTCTCTCTTTGCTTCTTGGTGAGTCTGGCTAGAGGTTTGTCAATCTTGTTTATTCTTTCAAAGAACCAGCTCTTGGTTTCATTGATTTTCTGTATTGCTGTTTTGGTCTCTATGTCATTGTCATTTATTTCTGCTCTAATCTTTATTATCTCCTTCCTTCTACTCACTCTGGGGTTTTCTTGTTGCTCTCTTTCTAATTCTTTGAGTTGTAGAGTTAGATAATTTACTACCATTTTTTCTTATTTTTTGAGATAGACCTGTAGAGCTATAAACTTCCCTCTCAGGACTGCTTTCATTGTGTCCCATAGGTTTTGGATTGTTGTGTTTTCATTATCATTAGTTTCCAGGATGTTTTTAATTTATTCTTTGATCTCATTGGTAACCCAATCAATATTTAATAACATGCTATTCAGCTTCCAGGTGTTTGAGTATTTTGAGTTGTTTTTATTGTAGTTTAATTCTAATATTATGCCATCGTGTCTGCTAAGATGCTTTTTACGATTTCAATCTTCTTGAATTGGGGGATACTTTGCTTGTGACCCAATATATGGTCTCTTTTTGAATATGTCATATGAGCACTTGAGTAGAATGTAAATTCCGTGGCTTTGGGTTGAAGTGTTCTGAAGATGTCTATTAAGTCCATGTGATCTAGTGAGTCATTTCGGATTGCTGTTTCTTTGCTGATTGTTTGTCTAGAGGACTTATCCAGTGCTGTCAGTGGTGTATTAAAGTCCGATACTATGATTGTATTGTTGTCGATCTCACCTTTGATATCTTCCAGGAGTTTTTTTTTATGAATTTGGGTGCTCCTGCATTGGGTGCATATATGTTTACCAGGGTTATATCTTCTTGTTGTATTGATCCCTTTAGTATTATGAAGTGGCCTTCCTTATCTCTTGTTATGGCCTTCACTTTGAGGTCTATTTTGTCCAATATAAGTATTGCTACCCCAGCTTTCTTTTCCTTTCCATTTGCCTGAAAGATATTTTTCCATCCCTTCACTTTCAGTCTGTGTGAGTCCCTTCTAATGAGGTGGGTCTCTTGTAGACAGGAAATGTATGGGTCATGTTTTTTTATCCATTCAGCCACTTGATGTCTTTTGGTTGGAGCATTTAGTCCATTTACGTTTAAAGTTATTATTAAAAGGTACTTGTTTGTAGCCATTTCTTTTTTTGTGTGGCTGTTTTCTTTCTCAGCCTTGTATTTCTTCTTTTTACACCAGTCCCTTTAGCATTCCTTGCATTGCTGGCTTGGTGGTGATAAACTCCCTTAGCCTTTTATTGTCTGTGAAGCTTCTTATTTTCCCTTCACGTTTGAATGATAGCCTTGCTGGATAGGGTATTCAGTCCTTTGCTTTGCATCACTTTGTAAATTTCTGTCCATTCTTTTCTGGCCTGATGTGCTTCTGTTGAGAAATCATTTGATAATCTAATGGGAGATCCCTTGGATGAAACTTTCCGTCTCTCTCTTGCAGCCTGTAAGATTCTCTCTTTGTCCTGAACATTTGCCATGGTAATTATGATGTGTCTTGGTGTGGGTCTTTTCGGGTTCACCTTATTTGGGACTCTCTGGGCTTGTGTGACTTTTTTCTTCCCCACCTCAGGGAAGTATTTTGATATTATTTCTTCGAATAGGTTTTCTAATCCTTGTTCCTCTTTCTGTTGATCTGGCACCCCTATTATTCATATGTTGTTTCGTTTCATGTTGTCCCAAAGCTCCCTTAGGCTCTCCTATTGTCTTTTAATTTTTTTCTTCAATTGCAGTACATTTTGAGTGCGTTTTGCTTCCTTGTCTTCTAATTCACTAATTCGGACCTCCGCTTCTCCTAGTCTACTGTTGATACTTTCAATGGTGTTTTTTATTGCAGCTATATCACTCTTCATTTCTTCTTGGGTCTTACTTAAGTTGTTGATTTTTTCATCTGTTTCTTCTAGCTTCTTCCATATGTTATTGATTTTTTCATCTGTTTCTTCTTGCTTCTTGCATAGGTAGTTGACTTTTTCATCTGTTTCTTCTAGCTTCTTGCAGAGGTTGTTGATTTTTTCCTCCATCCGGTATATGCACTCTAGGACCCTTATTCTGAATTCTTTTTCTGTCATGTTGCATGCCTCTGTATTACTTAGCTGCTTTTCTGGCGAGTCCTCCTTCTCTTTCCTTTGGCGGTTTCTTTGTCTACCCATGATTGATCTCACTGACATATCTAGACGTTGAGTCATTCAGTGGCTGCTCCCTGGGTGGCAGTGGTTCCTTGGGCTGTGGTTGCTCCTCGGGCGGTTGTGGTAGCAGCTGCGCCTCAGTTGGCAGCAGCTTCTCTGGTGGGTGCTGTTTACAGCTGTGGTGGCTCTTCTGGCTGGTGGGGGTAGGCTTCACATACAGCTGCTGTTCCTCAGACAGAGGGTGTGGTGCTCATGAGGCTGCTGTTGCTTGGGTCTGCTGCGTTGATTTAAAGGCACAAAATACAACACAACAAGGCACCACGTACCAGGCACTAAACACAAATATATTCACGATATTAATAACCCCAAATAAAGGTGACCACCCGAATTAAGAGAATTAGGGGACAAGGAAGAAAGGAGAGAAAAAGATAAAAGAGAAAAAAGAAAAGAAAAGTAGGGAAGAAAGAAAAAAAAGTAGTGAAAAATGAAATTGATAAAAACGAGGGGGAAAGAAAAGAGGAAAAAAAAAGAGAGGGAAAAAAAGAGCGAAAAGAGAGAATGAAGTAGATGAGGGGAAGAGGCTATGTATATGAGGAGAAAACTCCTATATAACCTCCACAAATCACAACTAACTCCAGCAACAGCTCCCTGGAGATGAATGCAACCTTGAAACAACCAATAATATCCATAAATGCAAGGGAAAACAGAAGCATAAAAATAACCAGGGGGTAGGGGGTGGAGCAAGGGTAAAAACCAGCAGAAAAAAAGAAAAAGAAAAACAGCCTCACAACCAGTCCTAAACACACACACACACACACGCACACACACACACACAAAAAAAACAACCACAAAAAAAACCAATATACTCAACAGTCAAGCAAACAGCAACAAAACAATAGAAAGATAAAAGAAGAAAAAAAATTGGATCGTGAAGAAAGATAAGGGATATGTGTATAAGGTTTTAGAGCAGTGGAATGGAAATAGGATATATAAGTAGGGTGAAATTTTGACAGGAGATAAACAGAAGGAATAGGGAAAATCTAAAGCAGGAATAGGATAAGAGAAACAGGACAACAAAAGGAGAAAAGTGAGGGAAAGGGTTTTAGCATAGAGGAAAAATTGAGGTTTGGAAAATTGATGCTAAAACAATGATGAAACAGAATAGAGAACACTAATCCCAAAATAAAATAAAGAGAAAATAAAATGGCACTTTAAAAAAATGGTAAAATGGTAGCAGTAATAATACTGGTTAAAAAATAAAAATGTAGTAATTTAAAGGGTAAAATCAGGTGATGGAAAAAAAAGAGAAAAAATTAGTTTCTTAGTTAAAAGGTGAAAAAAGAAAAAATAAAAAAGAAGAAAAAAATTGCAGTAGTGAAGGTCCTTTTGTTCTCCTACTCGTCAGTCTGGCTTGCCTTAGTCCTGTCAGGAATTCAGGAGAGTGTTGAATTTCCCTGCGATACACTGTTCCTCCCTGTTGTAAACCACAGTCTGGATTTTAAAGCAGGCCATATTTGACTCCCAGACTGCCTTAATTTGTATTTAGCTAAGAGTCAGTTTGTGGCTCAGCCTCTGGGTGGCAGTGTTTTGGGGTTGGCCTCTGAGGCTATAAGGCCTCTCTGTCCAGTAGCTTGGGTTTATCGTCTCTATTGCACTTAAAACTGGTGTGGGGAAGTTGACTGCCCAGAGCTGGTTCCTTAATAGTTATCCGCTCTGTGTTGTTGCTGGGATTGAAAATCTGGATGCTTTAATTTAGAATAGTTCCAGATTTACAGAAAAATTGTGAAGATAATAACCATGTACACCATACCCAATTTCCCTTATTACTAATATCTTACTTATGTTTGGGGCAAATGTAACATGAAGTGAATCATCAGTGAAACAGAGTGAAACCTCACTTCTTTAGTATCTCCAATATCCAGCAATGCTGTTCTAGACCAAGTAGATAAAGGAAAAGCTGTACCATGGTGGCATAAAATTTCCCATCTTGAGCAGACAATCCTGTCAATAGTTTAACAATATTCAATACTCTACCATGTAAAAAGGAAATCAAATTCACTCTTATACACTGCCAGCACTAAAACAACACCCTGTTCCTCATGACTGCGACCACCACCATCCATCCCACCCCCCAAATCCAGACCTAAATTAAACCTCAGCTTCTTTTCTTCCTTGCTTAGTGGAGGTTGTTGTCTTGCTTACTGGAGGTTTTCCCCTTCCTGTAGTAGAATACAATTATCTGATTCTTTCTGTCTTTCTCCCTCTTGTCTACATTCAGCTTAAAGTCCAAAGTTACCGTTGGCACTATCTTGGTTATGTAGTTTGGAAACAAGTTAATCACAGAAAGATATTGGTTTTGGGGAAAAATTTGGAAAATGTTTAGGAAATGTGCTTGTAATTGGATGACAGTGGATTGAATGAGGAAGTGTCTGTGGCCAAAAAGCACAAGGCCAGAATCTTGGGAGAGGAATTACTGGGGAAGGGGTAGCTTTGAATAAGGTATTCTGACCTTATCCACTTCTTCGTCATGCAGTTGAGAAACTGACTTCTAATTCACTTTAGGACTTGCAGTTTCTTCATCGATCCTTGAGTTTGGAGTCTTATTCCTTATCTCCACTAGTCTACAATATATTCTTAGTAAGTTTGGCTATCTTGATGCAATGGACACTACTCAAAGGGTCCAAGCCTCTATATAAACTCTCTAGGTGAATGAGGAGCCACTCACTTCAGCTCTGGTTGCCCAAAATCAGTGGTTGCCATGGTGCGGCTTGACATCACAAAGCCTCAGCTTGACCATCCAGGAGGGAAGAGGGCAGCAGAGGATGCAAAAATCTCAGACGCTCGGGGTATAGAAAAGAGACCTTCCTCTTACCTCTTAAAATTTTTCCCAAACTGATCTCTCTCTCTCTCTCTCTCTCTCTCTCTCTCTCTCTCTCTCTCTTCCTGTAGTTTCACTATAGTCCAGCATATGGCAGGGAGGTGGTGTTTTCTCTAAGCCACTTTCCAAATGCCACCGTCATTTTAGTGGTCCATTTCACTATGTTCAGATATTACCATTTCCTATTATTTTGAGTGTGATTAACAGAAAAAACTGTGAAGATAATGCCCATGTACACCATAACCAATTTCCCTTATTACTAATATCTTACTTGAGTATGGGGCAAATGTAACATGAAGTGAATCATCAGTGAAATAGATAGAATGAAACCTCACTTCTCCAGTATATCCAGTATCCAACAACGCTGTTCTAGACCAAGTTGTTGTAGGAAAAACTGTACCATTGTGGCATAAAAGTTCCCATCTTGAGCTGACAATCCTGTCAATAGTTTAACAATACTCAATAGTCTACCATGTAAAAAGGAAATCAAATTCACTATTATACACTGCTGGAACTAACACCACACGCTGTTCCTCATGACTGCCACCACCACCATCTATCCCCCCCCCCAATCAAACCTAAATGAAACATCAGCTTCTTTACTGCCTTGACGGTATGAGAAAGTGTTGAGGATAAAATCCCCCTTCAGTATTCTCCTTGTCCTTATTCTCATTGTCTGGCTCAGTATGGAATGTCTTGTCTGGTGCCCCAATTAAAGAATTCTACATTACTCCCTGCTCACATTGCTGCCCCCTCCTTAGATGCCTCCCCATCATCTGAAAACACACAAAAATACAAACACATTTCATTTATTCCCTTGCTGGTATTTATTCAAGGACACCATTAATGTTTTCATCTTCTCATAATGCCCATTTCTGAAGTATTTTTTATAGAGGGATACACATTATTATGTGGGTTTCTCTGGGAGAGCTTGGATATCACCTGCGGTAGATGAATACTCCAGAACGTCTTCTTCTGCATTTGTTGGCTTGCTTACTGGAGGTTGTCCCCTTCCTTTAGTAGAAGACATTTATCTGATTCTTTCTGTCATTCTCCCTCTTGTCTTCCTTCATTCAGCTTAAAGTCCAAAATTACCATCGCCACTATGTTGGTTATGTTGTTTGGAAACAAGTTAAACACAGAAAGACATTGGTTTGGGGGAAGAAATTAGAAAATGATTAGGAAACTGGCTTGTAATTGAATGACAATGGATTGAATGAGGAATTGTCTGTGGCCAAAAAGCAGAAGGCCAGAAACTTGGGTGAGGAATTACTGGGGATGGGGCAGCATTTGGGTAAGGTATTCTGACCTTATCCACTTCTTTGTCATCCAGTTGAGAAACTGACTTCTAATTCACTTTAGGACTTGCAGTTCCTTCATCCATCCTTGTGTTTGGAGTCTTATTCCTTATCTCTACTAGTCTACAATATCGTCTAATTAAGTTTCGCTGTCTTGAGGCAACAGACACTACTTAAAGGGTCCTGGCCTCTATATATACTCTCTAGATCAATAAGGAGCCTCTCACTTTAATTCTGGTTGCCCAAAATCAGTGGATGCCATGGTGGGGCTTGACATCACAAAGCCTCAGCTTGACCATCCAGGAGGGGCGGGGGTGGGAGAGGATGCAGATGTCTCAGATGCTCTGGTTATAGAAAAGATACCTTCCTCTTACCTCCTAAAATTTTCCCCACACTGACCTCTCTATCATTTCCTCTAGTTCCATTATAGTCCAGCATATTGCAGGGAGGTGGTGTTTCTTCTTAGCCGCTTGCCATACCCCTGGCATTTCAGTGGTCCATTCCACTGACTTCAGATATTACCGTTTCCTTGGATTGTGTGTTGTTTTAATGGATGTTTTATTTTAGAATAGTTCCATATTTACAGAAAAATTGTGAAGACAATACCCATGTACACCATAACCAATTTCCCTTATTACTAATATATTACTTGTATATGGGGAAAATGTAACATGAAGTAAATCATCAGTGAAATGGAGTGAAACCTCACTTCTCTAGTATCTCTAATAGTCAAAAACGCTGTTCTAGACCAAGTTGTTATAGGAAAAACTGTAACAGTTGTGGCATAAAAGTTCCCATCTTGAGCTTACAATCCTGTCAGTACTTTAACAATATTCAATAGTCTACCATGTAAAAAGGAAATCAAATTCATTATTATACACTGCCAGCACTAAAACAACACCCTGTTCCTCATGACTGTGACCACCACCATCCATCCCACCCCCCAAATCCAAAGCTAAATTAAACATCAGCTTCTTTTCTTCCTTGAAAGTATGAGAAATTGTTGAGGAAAAAATCCCTCTTCAGTCTTCTTGTCCTTATTCTAGGTGTCTGGCTCAGTATGGAAAGTCTTGTCTGGTGCCACAATTAAAGAATTCTACATAAGTCCCTTCTCACATGCCTGACCATCCTTAGATGCCTCCCCATCATCTGGAAACATGCAAAAGTACAAACACATTTCCTTTATACACTTGCTGGTATTTATTCAAGAGACCATTAATGTTTTAATTTTCTCATAATGCCCTTTTCGAAGCCTCAGCTTGACCATTCAGGACGGGCGGGATTGGCAGAGGATGCAGTAATCTCAGACACTCTGGTTAAAGAAAAGAGACCTTCCTCTTAACTCCTAAATTTATTCCCAAACTGACATCTCTCTCTCTCTCATATCCTCTAGTTACATTATAGGCCAGCATATGGCAGGGAGGTGGTGTTTTCTCTAAGCCACATCCCATACTCCCCCGTCATTTCAGTGGGCTATTCCACTATTATCAAATATTACCATTTCCTAGGATTTTGAGTGTTGTTTTAATGGAGGTTTTATTTTAGAATAGTTCCAGATTTACAGAAAAATTGTGAAGATATTTTCCATGTAGACCATAACCAATTTCCCTTATTACTAATATCTTACTTGGGTATGGGGCAAATGTAACATGAAGTGAATCATCAGTGAAACAGTTAGACTCTAACCTCACTTCTCTAGTATCTCCAGTATCCAGCATTGCTGTTCTAGATCAAGTTGTTAAAGGAAAAACTGTACCAGCTGTGGCGTAAAACTTCACATCTTGAGCTGACAATCCTGTCAATAGTTTAACAATATTCAATAGTCTACCATGTGCAAAGGCAATCAAATTAATTATTATACACTGCCAGCACTAAAACAACACCTTGTTCCCCATGACTGTGACCACCACCATCCATCCCACCCCCCTAATCCAAACCTAAATTAAACATCAGCTTCTTTTCTTCCTTGAAAGTATGAGAAAGTGTTGTTGAGGAAAAAATCCCCTGGGCTGAGATAAGGGGGGGGGGGGGTGGGGGTTTTGGTAGTTATGCTGCTGGCAACAAACCTAAGAGAATTTCAAGTTTACAAAAAAATAACTGTAATCACAATCTTTCTCTGCCCTGGTTTATTCTTTGAACCCCTCCAATGCTGAATCATACTGATACCTATTCTTAGTTTTATCACAAAAGGTCTAGATATATCTTAAGAGTAAAAGTACATTTAAAATATGTTCATAAATATTAATCTAAAATTGCTGAATGTTCTCTTTTGGTAATCGTTAAAGGATTAAGGTTTCTTTTTTTTTTAATTAAATCTTTATTGTTCAGATTATTACATTTGTTCCTCTTTTTTCCCCCCCATAACTCCCCTCCTCCCAGTTCCCACCCCACCCTCCGCCCTCACTCCCCACCCACTGTCCTCATCCATAGGTGCACGATTTTTGTCCAGTCTCTTCCCACATCTCCCACACCCCTTTCCCCCCCAAGAATAGTCAGTCCATTCCCTTTCTATGTCCCTGATTCTATTATAATCACCAGTTCATTCTGTTCATCAGATTATTTATTCACTTGATTCTTAGATTCACTTGTTGATAGATGCATATTTGTTGTTCATAATTTGTATCTTTACCTTTCTCTTATTCTTCCTCTTCTTAAAGGATACCTTTCAGCATTTCATATAATCCTGGTTTGGTGGTGATGAACTCCTTTAGCTTTTCCTTATCTCTGAAGCTCTTTATCTGACCTTCAATTCTGAATGATAGCTTTGCTGGATAAAGTAATCTTGGTTGTAGGTTCTTGGTATTCATTACTTTGAATATTTCTTGCCATTCCCTTCTGGCCTGCAAAGTTTCTGTTGAGAAATCAGCTGACAGTCGTATGGGTATTCCCTTGTAGGTAACTGGGTTTCTTTCTCTTGCTGCTTTTAAGATTCTCTCTTTGTCCTTTGCTCTTGGCATTTTAATTATGATGTGTCTTGGTGTGGTCCTCTTTGGATTCCTTTTGTTTGGGGTTCTCCGCGCTTCTTGGACCTGTAAGTCCATTTCTTTCACCAGGTGGGGGAAGTTTTCTGTCATTATTTCTTCAAATAGGTTTTCAATATCTTGCTCTTTCTCATCTTCTGGCACCCCTATAATTCTGATGTTGGTACGCTTGAAGCTGTTCCAGAGGCTCCTTACACTATCCTCGCATTTTTGGATTCTTTTTTCATTTTGCTTTTCCCGTTGGGTGTTTTTTGCTTCCTCGCATTTCAAATCATTGACTTGATTCTTGCGCTCCTCTGGTCTGCTGTCGGGAGTCTGTATAATATTCGTTATTTCAGTCCGTGTATGCTTAATTTCTAGTTGGTTCCCCAATATAACATCGAGGGTCTCATTAGTTTTCTTGTAGATCTCATAAAGTTTATCGGCGGCTTCTAAACAGTTCTTGAGAGACCTTAAAAGTGTGGTTCTGAACTCTATATCTTCCATTGACAATTTTGTCCTGTTTCTTTGTCTCCGCATTTTGTTATGCTTCCTTGGTGCACCCCCTAGTGGTCTTTGTTCACAGTCTTATAGTTAAACCTTGATTGTTGTAGCTAATACCAGGGAGTGTTTGCCTGAGGCTATCTGGCAAATGCCTCTGTGCAGGGCTTGGGCAGGGCGGGTCACACAGGATCAACAGGG
Organism: Myotis daubentonii; assembly: GCF_963259705.1. Lineage (NCBI taxonomy): Eukaryota > Metazoa > Chordata > Mammalia > Chiroptera > Vespertilionidae > Myotis > Myotis daubentonii. The sequence continues at coordinate 7,084,852 of NC_081855.1, forward strand.
TGGGCCGGAGAGAGCAGTTATGGCGGCTCTCAGTCCTGTCCCCAGGGGCTCTGCCTCTCTGAGTCCCAGCACCCGCTGCAAAGCTCGGAGAGAAAGCTTCACTCGCTCTGACCGAAGCCAGACAGTCCCGCTTCTCCCGTTTGAGTCTGGGTCCCTAAAGACTCGACCAGATCTGGAGCTCAGAGTCTGCATCTCCCTCTCGATTGAAAATGCCAACCGCGCCCTCCACCACCAGCCCGCTCCGCACACTCCGCACCTCAGAATTTGACTTCAGCACTGCGCCTCCTCTGAGTGTCCGTATGTGTTTCTCTTTCCTCCTAGTTGTAGGACTTCCACTCAGCCAGCGTTCCTGTGGTTCTGGGTGATGTCCCTTCCGTCTTTTAGTTTTACTTTTGAAGTAGTTGTTCAAAGCAGCAAACTCCGGCGTTAACCTATGCCGCCATCTTGGTTCTCCAACTTTTAAAATTATTTGGATTAAGGTTTCTAAGAAAACAACAACAACAACAACAACAACTAAACTCCCGCTAGAAAAGCAGAGGAGGCACAAAGCTAGAATCTGCACCCCCCCTGGTAATTTAGAACTGTTTGCCAGGCACACTCAGCCCCTGAGAGCCAGGTCAAAGATGGGGTGGGGGGGCTGAATGCCTGAGCTGCCCGCAGGCCCAGAAGCCCGTGGTGGAGAAGAAGCCCTGTGCTGGTGGATCAAGGATAGCCTACAAGAGCTGGAGAACTCCGAGGTGCTGGAGCTACCAGTGCGGCCTGTGCTGAGGAGCAGAGCTTGTGGGCAGGAGCAGCTGCAGACAGAAGTCAGCGAGCGCTTTGCTGCTGGCTACATCCAGTGAAGGCCCTGCTTGAGTCCATACCACTGCAAAAGGGCAGCAGCTTCCAGGATTTGCTGGGGGACACTCTGGCTGGGCCCCTGGGAGACCCTAGGTGGAGCAGCTGGCTCACAGGAGGGGCTGAGATCCCCTTCTAGTGCACTCCCTTGAAAGAGGCCTGGTTGCTGCTCTGCTACAAAGGAAACTGGTAAAAAGGCAAAAAGCAAGGCCCTAAGGGTTAACAAAAAGGCACTCTCCCTGGACCTGGAAGCCATCAGGACTTTAAAATTCTCCAAGAGAGGAGGAGTCTGACTTAGAGACTGACTGAAACCTCGTTGGGTTAGAAAAACTGGAGGCTGCATATTGAACCTATAGACTGCAGTTTGTTGGGCAGAGTTCCAAGCCCAGTTATATAGGGGTTAAACTACCTGTGTACAGCAAAACAACTTTCTCCTGTGCCAGAATACATTTAAATAAAATTGAATGCATGATAGACCAGTAAGCTGGAACAAGTAAAATAGGGAAACTGAGCAGAAATCCTATCTTCCCTAAACCAATGACACTTGGGATTAAGTGCTTTGCATTTGCCTCCCTAAACAAAGGTTAAATCCTTTATGTCAATCTGATTAGTGTCATTTGTTGTCCACACCCAGGGAAAAATGAAGTTAGAAAATAAGCCTTATTTTGATTAGTTCTTTTATTCAGGAGGAGCCAACCTGGTCCCTCCCTGCAACATGAATGATAAAATATATGTTAAGGAATTTTAGAATTGCTCAAACCTCGCTGCCTTGGGTCCAGTTCTGCGTGTGTAAGAAGGGACAGAGTAAAGTTTAGTAGAAGGCCAGAAGAAACTGGCAAGGCCATCCAAACCACCCAGCCACTATTGGCCAGAGCCGCCTGAGGCAGGCCTCCTCGAACTGGCAACAGCTGACTCTGACTAGGACAGGCTGGGTTTTTTCCAACTGGGCCCCCATGAGCCAATGGTCAAAATGAAGATCGGGGGCCAGACTGGGAACTTTATGATTGATACAGCGGCAGAGCACTCGGTAGTTACTCAGAAGGTAGCTCCCCTCTCAGGACAGGAAGTCACCATTATTGGAGCTACCGGTATGGTACCACAGCTGCAGAGTGTTCTGCCGCCCCCGCCGATGTTAGTTAGGCGGCCATCAGGTGGTTCATGAATTCCTCTATTTTCCAGTTGACCTGGTCCCTCTAATGGACAGAGACCTTTTAGCCAAAATGGAAGCAGAAACCACTTTTGCCCCAGATGGCTCAGCACAGCCTTGCCTAGGAGAAGAGACCTCTCCAATGATCCTGTCCTTAGCAGTGCCGAGAGAGAAAGGATGGAGACTTCATACCCCCCAGCCAAAGGCCCCCACATCTATTCTTGTCAGGCCCCTATAAGGGGAATTGGGCAGTGTTCCTGTTATCTGCCAAAATTCCCAAGACTGTAAAAGTACTTGTTCACTGAAAAGGTGTAAATGTGGATGTTTATTTGATGTTTATATGTCTACTTAGGTATACATATTTGTAGATAAATAGAACCCCCAGTTAATTTTCTGGTGTATTCTGGAGCAGCCTATTCAGTCTTGAAAGAACTAATGGGACCAGTAACATCTAAGAAGACACCAGTTCTAAGAGCCACCGGAAAAACTGCCTTTTTCCTTGTACATCAAAGAGGACTGTGGACCTCAGAAACAACACGGTAACTCATTCGTTTCTAGTTATGCCAGAATGCCTGTACCCCTTACTTGGACGTGATCTCTTACAGAAATGACAAGCCACCCATAAGCTTGTTCGAGATGCCCTGCCAGTGCCACCTCGGACTCTGTACATCCTTTCCAGCCTGGGGACTTGGTGTGGGTAAAGAAGTTCAGGACCCCAGGACTCACCCCAACTTGAAAAGGACTATACCTGCAGAAAATTGTATAATAGGCTCAGATGATGCCTGCATCTTCATAGACATGGCTTCAGAAAGACAAGGACAATTTTACCTTATATAGAAAGGTCAAAGAGTGGACTTTAGTCACCTCCCTAAAATGTTTGTATAGCCTTGCCATATCTCATGTTTAGTAGCGGAGGATTTAGCTGCCTGAAGCGGCCATGGTGCCAATATTATGTTTCATTGTATTAATATGTTGTATTAACCTTCAATTCTCTTACAGGTTTAAATGTAGCTGTAGCTGTGGACCGGTGATGGTCTACAGTCCTTGGTAGTCTTTGGGAATAACTGGCAAGTGTCCAGTCTCCCACACTGAGCGACATTGATATAGCTATGTGTTAGCTGTCCAGGAAGGGGACTATATGGGATACACCCCAAAAGTAAAGGGTGTCTGGCTGCCAAGAGGGCAGATGCCCAACTGGACAAAGAAGAATACCCATCAGGTTTTGGTCTCTATTGAGAAACAGCTAACAGCTGGCAGCCTGTGTACTGTCTTGCAGGCCTGCATGACCATGCCCATGTCAGGGGTGGTACAAACCTCGGGTGTAGAGAGCTGGGAAAGGCCTATTTAGAATGGAAGGTCTGAGGCATAGTTATGCATTTTTAAAGGACTGACAAGAAAAATCAGAAGATCTGAGAGCAGATCAGTATGTTTTTCTCCTTATACAATTCCTCTGAAATCTGGCAATGCTTAATAAGTCATGGCAATATATTTCTTTGCATGAAATAAATAAGACCAGTTTTCAGTAGTGATTTTATTAACCGGAAACTTTGACTGGAGTATCATGGTTTAAAGAAACCTGTCTGAGCTCTGAAGGCTTGAAGCCAATAAGAGTCCCACGGAGAAAGCCTGGTATCCTGCTTGGGAGCCCTGAAGATGGCTGGCGCTGGAGTGTCAGGCCCATGACCTACCATCCTGGCGGTTGGTGAGAGTAGAAGGGGAGCAATAAGGACACCTCCGCATTCCTGCGGAACCCCCACACACTCTGGGCTGCAACGAGTAGGAGGGCTACTGAGATGGGCCTTAACGCCTAGAGCATGGGCTCAGGTGGAGTTGCTACAGGTGAGGGATTCACCTAACACAGCAGATACTGCAGGCAGGCCTGATGGCAGCTGGATGGCTTGGCTTCCTGGCCACTACAGGGCACATTAAGATTCAATCATGAAATTCCAGCAAAGGTAGTCAGTTACCATTCTTGTTGTGTTTATGCAAACATCAGGCCAAATTGAATGCAGTAGATGAATTCATGTTGATTTGGCTTTTTGATGGCCATAGAGGAATTTTTAAGAAGAAAAACTCTATTTTGATGGAGGTTATTAAAACTGAAATGTTTTCTTTCCCTTCCAGCGGACCATTTGTTATAGTTTGTCTCTGCCAGGTCACAAGCCCAGCTCCTTCTGTGCCCAGGACAGCAGGGAGCCTGACTGGAAGGTGACCTCTGACTAGACACACCCGCAGCAGATCATCCTCAAGAAGACAGCAGACCTCGGCAGACTCCTTGTAATCCTCCTGCTGTTGCTGACTTACAGCCCTTGCATTATTAACAGACTAGTCCAATTTGTCAAGAAGAGTATAAAAGTAGATAAGTTGATAGTTCAGTCCGTCTCATGATTGAGCCGGAAGTTCCAAGACAAGGGGGGAATGAAAGGACAGAACAGGACTGATAGCTGTGCCTTATCCCCTCTTCCAAGAAAAAGCCGCAGAATGTATCAGTTACTCAACCTGCCCTTATCTCAGCGAATGGGAAAGCGGTGGAAACTAGCCCAAGGCCAAAGGTATGCTAGCCACCCCCCTGTCTTTGTGTAATCAGACCCTAGCTGCACCCTGCCCTTGCCTCACTAGCCCCCCCGCCCTCAATCAACCAACCGGAATCAGCCAAATCAATGGTCAGAGTATGCCCCCACCCCCCGAGCCCAATCCCTATAAATTCTTTGTTCCCTTGGGACTCGGGGCTCTCTCTTGCTTCCAGTAATGGAGGCAGGAGGAGCACCAAGTCCCAGGCTTGAATAAAAGACTCTATGCTTTTGCATTGGACTCAGCTCCCTAGTGGCCTGTCTTGGGGGATCTTGAAATCTCGGCATAACATATGTACTTTGGAAACAAGTTAAACCCAGAAAGACATTGGTTTTGGGGAAGAAATTGGAGAATGCTTTGGAAATGGGCTTGTAATAGAATGACAATGGATTGAATAAGGAAGTCTGTGTGGCCAAAAGGCACAAGGCCAGAATCTTGGGTTAGGAATTAAGAGGAAAGGGGGAGCATTTTATTAAGGTATTCTGACCTTATCCACTTCTTCGTCATCCAGTTGAGAAACTGACATCTAATTCACTTTAGGACTTGCAGTTTCTTCATCCATCCTTGTGTTTGGAGTCTTATTCCTTATACCCACTAGTTTACAATATCTTCTTAGTAACTTTGGCTATCTGGAGGCAAGAGACACTACTCAAAGGGTCCTGGCCTCAATATACTCTCTAGGTGAATGAGGAGCCACTCACTTCAGCTCTGGTTGCCCAAAATCAGTGGTTGCCATGGTGTGGCTTGACATCACAAAGCCTCAGCTTGACCATCCATAAGGGGCGGGGTTGGCAGAAGATGCAGAAATCTCAGATGCTCTGGTTTTAGAGAAGAGACCTTCCTCTTGCCTCCTAAAATTTTTCCCAAACTGACCTCTCTCATTTCCTCCAGTTCCATTATAGTCCAGCATATGGGAGGGAGGTGGTGTTTCCTCTAAGACAATTTCCATACTCCCCCGTCATTTCAGTGGTCCATTCCACTATGTTCAGTTGCTATCATTTCCTAGGATTTTGAGTGTTGTTTTAATAGATGTTTTATTTTAGAAGAGTTCAAGATTTACAGAAAAATTGTGAAGATAATAACCATATACACCATACCCAATTTCCCATATTACTAACATCTTACGTATATATGGAGCAAATGTAACATGAAGTGAATCATCAGTGAAACAGGGTGAAACTTCACTTCTCTAGTATTGGCAATATCCAGCAATGCTGTTCTAGACCAAGTTGTTAAAGGAAAAACTGGACCAGTTGTGGCATAAAACTTCAGATCTTGAGCTGACCATCCTTTCAATAGTTTAACAATAGTCAATAGTCTACCATGTAAAAAGGAAATCAAATTCATTATTATACACTGCCAGCACTAACACAACACCCTGTTCCTCATGACTACGACCACCACCATCCATCCCACCCCCCAAATCCAAAGCTAAATTAAACATCAGCTTCTTTTTTCCTTCCCAGTATGAGAAAGTGTTGAGAAAAAAATCCCCATTCAGACTTCTCCTTGTCCTTATTCTAAATGTCTGGCTCATTATGGAATGGCTTGTCTGGTGCCACAACTAAAGAAATCTACATTACTCCCTTCTCACATGCCTGCCCCCTCCTTAAATCCCTCCCCATCAGTGAAACAGAGTCAAACCTCACTTCTCTAGTATCTCCAATATCCAACAATGCTGTTCTAGACCATGATATTAAAGGAAAAACTGTACCAGTTGTGGCATAAAACTTCACATCTTGAGCTGACCATCCTTTCAATAGTTTAACAATATTCAATAGTCTGCCATGTAAAAAGGAAAACAATTTCTTTATTATACACTACCAGCACTAACACAACTCCCTGTTCCTCATGACTGTGACCACCAACATCCATCCCACCCACCCCCAATACAAACATAAATTCACTTTTGGACTTGCAGTTTCTTCATCCATCCTTGTGTTTGGAGTCTTATTCCTTATCTCTACTAGTCTAAAATATCGTCTTATTAAGTTTCGCTATCTTGAGGCAACAGACACTACTAAAATAGTCCTGGCCTCTACATATACTCTTTAGGTTAATGAGGAGCCACTCCCTTAAGCTCTGGTTGCCCAAAATCAGTGGTTGCCATGGTGTGGCTTGACATCACAAAGCCTCAGCTTGACCATCCAGGAGGGGCGGGGGTGGCAGAGGATGCAGAAATCTCAGACACTCTGGTTATAGAACGGAGACCTTCCTCTTAACTCCTAAAATTTTTCCCAGACTGACCTCTCTCATTTCCTCTAGTTCCATTATAGTCCAGCATATGGCAGGGAGGTGGTGTTTCCTCTAAGACAATTCCCATACTCCTCTGTCATTTCAGTGGTCCATTCCACTATGTTCAGTTGCAACCATTTCCTAGGATTTTGAGTGTTGTTTTAATGGATGTTTTATTTTAGAATAGTTCCAGATTTACAGAAAAGTTGTGACGATAATAACCATGTACACCATACCCAATTTCCTTTATTAATAATATCTTACTTATGTATTGGGCAAATGTAACATGAAGTGAATCATCAGTGAAAAAGTTAGAGTGAAACCTCACTTCTCTAGTATCTCCAATATCCAGCAATGCTGTTCTAGACCAAGTTGTTAAAGGAAAAACTGGAACAGTTGTGGCATAAAACTTCAGATCTTGAGCTGACCATCCTTTCAATAGTTTAGCATGTTCAGGTTCATTTTTTTTGCTTGCAAAAAATTAATATTTAAAGGTATCTAGACTGCATTATAAAATTTCCAAGAAATCTCCTAATTAAAGCAAAAAAAAAAGGGGGATAGTGGAAAAATATAGTGGAAGAATACCATGTAAGGAAATAGATCCTGTAACTAAATTACATTTAGAGAAAAAAATTTTTCGTTTATAATGCTAATAGTGAGACACCCAGAAAAAACACACATTATGCCAGGGTAAGCCAGGGAAAGATCATGTGAAAGAAAAGACCCCAAGTAAGGTTTTTTGTTTTTTTTTCCTTTAACCTTTGGTCGAGAATATGTTTGCATACTTTCAGAGAACAGCTACAAGACCATGTGGATTCCTGTAACAACGGATCACAGAAAGCCAGCCACAAAGACAGAAGAGACAGTTCAGAGATGGAGATGGTGAAGACGCCTTGCCATGCTAGCAGTCAGCAGCTGTGCGTCCCTGCAGGGTGCCCAGGACCAAACCGGAGAGGACCAGACCTGCATTTGTCCACCATCCAGAACCAGCATTTCATTGCTGGCATGTACACATGAACTGTCGGACATTGAAACTTGGACTCAGAACTGTTGGACATTGATTTTGGGACTTAAACATTTTTTGTTCTTATATGTTTATTTCTGGTTTTTTAAGGAAAAAATAAGGGGGAGATGTGGGAAACTGTTTATTGCCTTCACTATCTGATAAGCATAGACAGAGAACTCCCTGAAACCCCCAGAAGGCTGGGTGCCTTTGAAGCCCTAGCCAAGGTCTGAGCTATGCGCCACCTCTGTTTGTCCAGACAGTGGTAGCTGAAAGAACTCGCCCATTTTTTATTATGTAAATCCTTGCTGATGGGCTAGTCTGCCTGTTAATGGCAGGTCGCCTGCCTAAGGGCTACTCCAGATCAATAAAAGATTGGAGCAGCCTGAGCATGGGTGGAAGTCCTTCGGGACTTGGCCGCCTGGTCCCCCAATATTGCAAAATTATCTCGTGTCTTTTTCTCTCATTTGTTGTGCGGCTCCTCTTTCAGATACCGAGCCCTACTCCACGCAGAACGTGGAGGGAGTCTTACTCAACACTTGTGCTTTTAATTTAAACTTCATCATGAAAAATTCATGTCTACCTTAAGATAACATGACTCCATTTTACAACTGCACAAGTATTTCATTATGTATGCACAATAATGTCTTTTTCTCTGTTGTCTATTGATAGATGTTGCCATAATGCCAAAATTTTATGGTGACAATGTTGTCATAAATTTACTATTACTCATATATTTCAACATTTACACTGTGTCTTGAATTCCTATAAAATAAGTTCAAAGTGGAATTGTGTCAAAAAGATTGAATATTTTAATTTATATGGATGCTCCAAATCAGGGGTCCTCAAACTTTTTAAACAGGGGGCTGGTTCACTGTCCCTCAGACTGTTGGAGGGCCGGACTATAGTTTAAAAAAAAACTATGAACAAATTCCTATGCACACAGCGGTGGCAAAAACACCAGGCAGGCCGGATAAATGTTTTCGGCAGGACGCATGAGGCCCGCGGGCCATAGTTTGAGGACCCTTGCTCTCAATTATTCTCTAATAAGCTTGTCCCCAATAAAATGTTTCCCTAAAATGTATGAGTGGCCATTTTTTCACACTCTTTCCAGTACTCAACTTTTCCTATTGCTCATCTGCAAGTGAAATTATTTTTCCTGAACTTGTCAAAGGAAAGTGTGGTTAAAATTGTTTCCCTGGCTTCATAATTTAAAAGCTCCGACTTTGTTGCTTTGATGCAGTGTTCAAAGTGTGGTAACATTTTCTGACCTCCTGTCTTGGTTTTCATTCCCCATTTTTACTTTTATTGTGACTTTCCTTAGCCCTGTTTCCCTGTCTTACTCAATTGGATTCTATTATCAGTAGCGTCGCCTCTTCCAAATTCATAACAGCATCCAAGACTTATGCATCTAAATTCCTTCCTGCCATCTCCCCTGCTCACCTCTCAGGAGTTCAAACTCTTCCCCATATTAACCCTTTATGGACCCTCCTGGAGGTCCCCTAGTTTAAAATGAAGGGTCATCCTTGATTTTACCCTACCTTGTATCTCCAGGACCCAGTCCACCATTGACATGTCATGATTTCATCTCCAAGTGGAGTTAGTTCTTTTCCTACCTTTCCTGCTCTTGTCCTAGTTAAGGCCATCCTCCCCATCTGCTGGGCCTCTGCTCTCTCTGCTTCTGATCTTGTCCTGTCTTCAACCCGTTCTACTCCCTGCAACCAGAGTGATCCATTCAACTTAAAACCAGCCATCCTACCCTACCTGCTTAAGACACTTTAATGACTTCTCATTGTCCTTAAAACATAAAACAGAATGACTCACTGCCTTGTTTTGCCCCATGGACCCCCCAGCCCCAACTAGTGTCTCTCACAGCTTCACTCACAAAACACCAACACTCACTTCCTTTCAGTCCTTGAGGCACACTTTTTTGTCTTTGCAGATGTTCTTCCTTCTCTTTGCAAAGCTCTTTTCCCAACTCTCTGAGTATCAGACACTCTCAGCTGTCTGACTCAGCTTAAAGTCTCTCAGAGAAAACCTCCCTGACCATCTAATCTAAGACGTTGCCTTTTCTCACCCCCCACCCCCACTCGCTCCCCGCCATGACTCTCTATTCCAGATTACTGATTCCTTGCAGCATTTATTGGTTTGTGGTTATTTTGTCCTGTCTGCTTGCTTTGAGGAGCTCTCTCCTGTGCTGGTTTACAAAGTCCATGAGGGGAAGCAACCCAGCACCTGGCCCAATCCCACCATCATAGACAATTATATTCTTACTTGAGGCCCAGTGCACAAAAATTCCTGCACTGGCGGGGGTGGGGGGGTGTCCCTCAGCCCCACTTGTGCCCTCTCACAGTCTGGGACCCCTTGGGATATAACGTCCTGCTGGCTTAGTCCCACTCCTGGGTGGCAGAGGGCAAGCCCAATCCCTAGGTGCCTGCCCCACTCAAGGCAGGGTCGATGGGGAGGTTGCGGCACCACCCCCTGTCACCCACAGAGCAGGGAGGATCAGGGGGTTGTGGTGCCACTCCTGTCACATACAGTGCCGGCCGATCAGGGGGTTGGAGCACTGCCCCCTGTCACCCACAGAGAAGGGCCCAGCAGGGGTTTGGGAAGCTCTCCCCTGTCATGCACAGAGCAGGGCCAATGATGGGGTTGGGTAGCTCCTGCCGTCATGCACAGAGCAGGGCTGATCAGGGGGTTGGGGAGCTCCCCCCTGTCATACACAGAACAGGGCCGATCAGGAGGTTTTGATGCCACCCTCAGTCACACTCAGGGTAGGGCCAATTTGGGGATTGGGGTGCCGCCCCCTGTCACACTCAAGGCATGATCGATGGCGAGGTTGGGGCACCGCCACATCACCCACAGAGCAGGGCCGATCAGGGGCTTGGGGCACTACCCCCTGTCACACTCAGGGCAGGGCCGATGGGGAGGTGGTGGCTCCACCCTGTCACACACAGAGCAAGGCCCATGGGGGCGGTTGGGGTGCCGCACCCTGTCACACAGAACAGGGCCGATCAGGGGGTTGGGGCACCACAGCCTGTCACACACAGAGACGCAGGGTGATCAGGGGGGTGGGGAGCTCCCCCCTATCAGGCACAGAGCAGGGCCGATCAGGGGGTTGGGGGGCCTTCCCCTGTCACGAACAGAGCACGGCGGATAGGGAGGTTGTGGCCCTGCCCCCGTCATATACAGAGCTGCAGGGCGATCAGGGGCTGCCCCCTGTCACGCTGCTCCAGGGGCCAGGACATTCCACACCACACCTTTGATGAGGACCCGCAGCCTGTTCTACTGTTGCTTTGCCCTGCATATAAGGCGGCTTCTGCCCTCCAGGCACTGGTGTTTGGATTTTGGACTCCACGACCTTGTCCTTGGGCAAGGACTTGTTTTCTTGGGCAAAAACAGCACCTTCTTTTTCTTCTCCTTGGTGAGTACTGTCATGCACATGGTGGGGGTTGCTTTGGCCTGGTCACTGATCGCAGCCTGCTGACCTGGAGAGACTGGAAGGTGCACTTCAGGGTGTTGTTGGCGGTAGGCAGGTCTTTCTTCTTCGTGTCTCTCTTCCTGTCTGTGTGCTGGGCTGCCATCCAGTAATCCACCTGCTGCTCCATCAGCTTGGCGCCATCGCCCTGGCTGGGGGAGGACAAGCACCACTCATTGACAGGATGAGTGGGATGACAAGGCCTAATTGGAGACCAGAAGTATGGACAGAGGGAAGGATAAAAGCACCCTGCAGCCTAAGGGGGCCCATCATCTGAGTCTTCCGACGTGTCTGTGGACTGTTGCACTATCCCAACTTTAACCCACTCCCCCGAAGGGAATGAACTATAAGGACTCCTGTTGGGGCCCTTCTGCTTGTAGGAGAGCAGGGCTTCCCCGACGGGCAGCTGGGAGGCGTAGTTGTCCCCGTGTTGTACTGTGTGATTCTCCTCACGATGTCCAGCGTGTCCTGTATGGCGCTCTGGGCCTCCAGATTATGGAACAGGTCCCACCAGGCCAGGTCATGGAAGAAGCTGTTGTAGCGGTAATGCACGGAGCCCAGGTACCTGGCCACGGGGTGGGAACCCAGCGGGATGACCAGGAAGCTCATGTAGCCCAGTCAGTTGAGCATCTTGTAGGACAGCAGCTCCAGGAAGACCCGCAGGACAACGCTGAAGTAATGCTTTGCCCCTGCCACCAGGATCTTCACCGGCTTAAGGGGCTGGGAATTATTGTCACAGTATCGCTGTATCCGCCAGATGATGGAGCTGAAGGCCGCCGGGACATCAGCCGTGAAGCAGATGCTCAGCACAGGCACCGTGTGCCCCTGAGGGTGTCCGAGGGGAACTGCTCCTGCCAATCAGAGGTTTGACCAGGATGCTGTTCTCTGGCAGCTGGTCATCAGAGATGAGGATGTGGCTCAGCTGGTTGTACGTGGTCTTCCTGGGGATCTGCAGCTGGCTCCCCGGGTCTGGCCACGCTCATTGTCTGGGCTCTTGGCTCACTTTTCCTATGGCTGTGCTCTCTGCCGCTCCTTCAGGTACCTGCCCAGCCATGGTGGCGGGATGCTTCCCCTTGGCCGTGGTGGAGGGGATGAGAGATTCAGTCTTGGTGATGTGCCTACTGGGCAGCAGCTTCTTGGTGAGCATGTCCAGGGCTGAGGTCTCTGCCTCCGGGCTGTCCTTGGGCGATGCTGGGTGCTCCCCTGGGTGGGCATGCTCTGGGGCACTGAGTGGGGGACACTGTCACTTGGCTATTGCTGCCTGGGCTTGGTCTTCTCGGGCACAGCAGCTGGCCTAGGAGGCTCCTTTGTTTTGCTTTGTTTGTTGTGTTAACTCTCACTGCAGGTTATTTTTCCACTCATTTTTTAGAGAAAGTTGAAGGGAGGGGGAGAGACAGAGAGGGAGAGAAGCATCGATGTGAGAGAGACACATGGATTGGTTGCTTCCTGCATGTGCCATGACCAGAGCTGGGGATCAAGCCTGTAACTGAGACAGGTGTGCCCATTACCAGATTTCAACCCGGGACCCTTTACTCCGTGCGCCAACACACTAGCCCTCAGCGAACCCTCTAGGACTCGAAAGCTCTTCCTGGCTCTGGGCACCATGGATGCTCCCCATGCCCATTTTGGAACAGAAATGAGACAGGCCTTCGCAGTATGGCCTGAGCTTGGACTTGGTGGTGCAGAGAATGCTGTCATCTTCTTCCCTGTCTGGGCTACTGTCGCTGGTTCTCCAGCAGGTTAGACAGAAGATACAGGTCCTCCTCCACTCGTGGACATGATCTGCAGGGTCTGCTCAGGCTCCAAGGCCGCCTCTGACACTTGGGCCCTGCTCAGCCAAGCCACCTCTTTCTGCTGGTCATAGACCTCGCTGTGACTTTCAATAGTCACTGCTAACTGATCCAGGTCCTCCCCGTGGGCGGCATCATCGATAGCCTCCTGCTCAGTGAAGCTCTCACACTCTTCCTTAGAGTAGTGATTTGTAGACTTGGACTTGGGCCGGCCTGCATGGCGCTGTCCTCACGGTGAATGAACTGGCTAGCCATTTCTGAGGTCCAGACTCAGGCAACTTTGGGGGAGGGGTGCTGTGGGCCACCAAGTCTGAAACACTGTCTCTGGGCTGTTTGGTGCCCGAGGCTCCATGTGTTTTCTTGTGCTTTGGCCAGATTTGCAGGCTCCTGTTGGCTCCGGGCCCTGTGGGTGCTCCCATTTTTGTCTGTGAGCTGGAGTGTGCCAAGCCTTCAAAGAACAGTCTGAGCTTGGGCTTGGGGGTGATGAGGCTGCTGTTATCATCCTCCATGTCTGGGCCACTGTCCCCGGGGTTTTGCAGTGTGTTAAATAGAAGGTCCAGGTCCCACTCCAACTCGGGGACATGCTCTGCTGTGTCCTGCTTGAGTCCACAGCCTCCTCCAACAGTTTGACCTTTCCCAGCCACGCACAACTTTTTCCTTGATATTTTGTGGCCTGATAATGGACGTCTTACCTAATATCCATGGCCTCTGCTTCTTGGGCATCCCCATGTCAATGCCCTCCTAGGCAGTCCGGTCCATGGGTGGCATTGTTGCTGGCCTGTTGCTCAGAGGAGAAGCTCTGATATACCCCCTCAGAGTAATGAACCCTTGACTTAGCCTTGCATCTGGCCTGTACGGCACTGTCCTCCCAGTGGATGGGCTGGTTGGACAGGGAGCAGATCCAGATCTCGGCCACTTTGGCAGAAGCCTCCTCGGCCTCTTTGGCCACCCTTCAGGGATTGCTGCCGGACCTCAACCATGTGGATGGCGCCCACAGGGAGTGTCTTGTAGCTCCAGATGGTCTGGTTCTTAAAGCGCTTCCTCCAGTGCAACAGGACCTGTAGTTTGTTGCCTTCTTTCTTGAGGAAGTGGGGGTCCTGCAGTGATGTCAGACCCAGGTCTGTCTCCAGTTGTCCACTGGGGAACTGCATACTCCTGTAGAAAGTTCTTGGAGCCCTGCATCTTCACAGTGATCACTGTTGATATGAGGTTGAATCCCTGTATCTTCATGCCAATCACCATGGAGATGAGGTCCTTCTCCAGCTCTTTAAAGACCACCATCTTCATTAAGGTCTGGTTGCACAACCTGGGCACGATCCTGAGACTGGGGCTGTCCAACTCCCGGTTAGCAAACAATTTCTTGGGCTTTAGTGTGTTGAGCCTGGGCACAGGGGTAGGGGAGCGGGAGGTGTGGAGACCAGGACTGTGGGCAGCAAGGTAGCTGCAGCTGCTTACACAATACAGGTCCTTTCTGCATTCTGGGGTGATTGTTTCTCTTCCTGTGTTGGGACAGAGGAGGGACATTCCTTCAGGGGCAGCTTATGAACTGCCAGGTAGTTTGGGGGCTGAAATGCAGACTGAACCCTTAAGCACTCAGTGAGTGTTGTCAGGAGGGGGGACACAAGTGATCCAAGAACAGTGTGTGTGAGAAGGGACCACATGCTCACTGACTGGCTCAGGGAAGGCCTGTGTGATGTTCTTGCAAACTCAGAGACCTAAAGTTATCACAAAGGATGTTCTGAAATGAAAACTTTTAAACTAAAAGCAGTTTATGGTGGGTAGTCATGTCTTAGGCTGGCATCTTCCCTGACAAAGGTCAATCTTAACCTTAACTGAGCCTGCCTATTGCCTCTTAGCATCTACAATAACATATCTTTGGAATGTAAAAGGAATTTCTATTTTTCCAGACCCCTCAAAGCATAGGCAATGCTCTGTGGAGACCACCAATCCCCTTATTGTTACGGAGTTCCTTGTTGACTTGTCACTATCTTATATCCACCATGTAAAAGAAGGATGTCTGTGTCATTTTACTGTTTATCCAGTTACAGAGGATTCCTCACTTTGATTTCTCTAGGACCCTGATGGATCACCACTGGATTTCATGTTACCACCATACAGCTCCTGTTTTGATTGTAATGTATAAAATAAGGTGCAAAACTGCCATTCTCCAGAGCATTGTCTCAATCTGCTGAGATTTTCTTCCTGCCAAATGTTGACATTGGAGCTTAAATAAACTCACAAAAATTCTTCACAAGTTTGAGTGTTTCTTACTTTGACATTTACTTGGCGTAGTGGGCCAGGGTTCCAAAAAAGCTCACCCAGGACCAACCTGGGGACCTGGTGTTAGGATTCAACAAAGGACCCATTGAACCACTGTTTCCCCACCCATCGGGTGAACCTGGGTTAGTTGTGTCTTAAATCCAGGACTTTTCCCTTGCTGGTGGTAGAGGGTTAGATTTATTTGAGCTGTATTTTAAATACTCCAGGTGGAACTAAGATTAAGGGTTGAGGGACCATAGGCTAAGACAAGACAGTAGGCAAAACATGGGTGACTGGTGTTAAATTGTGGCTTTCTGATTGGAATTGCTTTCTGAGAATCTGAGCAAAAAACACCTTTGCTGATAAAGTAGAGTTGAACTCAATCAGCTCCAGAAATGCAGGGTCATGTCCTCCCTCTGGTCTGAGTATTAGGTATTCTTAGGGGACTGAGAATCTCTGTGGAGGTGTGAGGTCTTTCTCAACTCAGTTGCAATTAAAGTGACTGGTTCTTTGGGGTAGCACCCATAAGGTTTTGTCAACTGTTCCCTGACCGTCTGGTTGTTTTAGTCAGCAGCGAGATAAACCGAGGCACATCACAGGGTTGAATGTGATTTGAGGGGTGCGTGCCTCATGGAGCTCAACCCATAAGCAACACATGTTGACCAACTACATTACATATCAATCCTAGAAAATTTGCTCAGATTCTACAGATATCAGAAAGAAGAGAAAAACCACATACACATACACACAACTACAAAACAACAACAAAACACACCTAAAATTAGCATGGAAAGTTGTGCGTCCAAAGCCAGGAGATGCCAGATCCCAGCTCCCATTAATACTCCTGATAGGAAGTTTTACTTGCAAGTGCTTTACAGAAATGGGAAGATTTATCTAGAAAATATCCTCCTAAAATGGCCAAAAATTCAGTTTTATTTGGGTGCCTAAATAAATTTTTTGGCATGCAATAAAAATTATGAAAATGCCAGGTCTAACATTAAATTGAATGAATGAATGGAAGCACTTTTTTTTTTTGCTTAAAGTATTACAAAGGGTATTACATATGTGTCCATTTTTTCCCCCGCCCTAGACAGTCCCCTAGCATCCCCTCTCCCCCAGTGTCTTATGTCCATTGGTTATGCTTATATGCATGAATACAAGTCCTTTGGTTGATCTCTTACCCCCCTACCTCCTGCACCCCTACCCTCCCCCGCCTTCCCGCTGCAGTTTGACAATCTGTTTGAGGCAGCTCTGCCTCTGTATCTATTATTGTTCAAAAGTTTATAATGGTCTCTATTATCCATGAATGAGTGAGATCATGTGGTATTTTTCCTTCATTGACTGGCTTATTTCACTTAGCATAATGCTCTCCAGTTCCATCCATGCCATTGCAAATGGTAAGAGTTCCTTCCTTTTTAGAGCAGCATAGTATTCCATCGTGTAGATGTACCACAGTTTTCTAATCCATTCATCTACTGATGGGCACTTAGGCTGTTTTCAGATCTTAGCTATGGTGAATTGTGCTGCTATGAACATAGGGGTGCATATATCCTTTCTGATTGGTGTTTCTGGTTTCTTGGGATATATTCCTAGAAGTGGGATCACAGGGTCAAATGGGAGTTCCATTTTCAGTTTTTTAAGGAAACTCCATACTGTCTTCCATAGTGGCTGCACCAGTCTGCATTCCCACCAGCAGTGCACAAGCGTTCCTTTTTCTCCACATCCTCTCCAGCACTTGTCGTTTGTTGATTTGTTGATAATAGCCAGTCTGACAGGTGTGAGATGGTACGTCATTGTTGTTTTGATTTGCATCTCTCGGATGATTAGTTACTTTGAGCATGTTTTCATATGTCTCCTGGCTTTCTGAATGTCCTCTTTTGAAAGGTGTCTATTTAGGTCCTTTGCCCATTTTTTGATTGGATGTTTATCTTCCTTTTGTTAAGTTGTATGAGTTCCCTATAAATTTTGGAGATTAGGCCCTTATCAGATATGTCATTGGCAAATATGTTTTCCCACACAGTGGGTTTTCTCGTTGTTTTGTTGATGGTTTCTTTTGCTGTGCAGAAGCTTTTTATTTTGATGTAGTCCCATTTGTTCATTTTCTCTTTAGTTTCAAGTGCCCTAGGAGTTGTATCAGTGAAGAAATTGCTTCGGCATATGTCTGAGATTTTCTTGCCTTTGGATTCTTCTAGAATTTTTATGGTTTCCTGTCGTATATTTAAGTCCTTTATCCATTTTGAGTTTATTTTTGTGTATGGTGTAAGTTGGTGGTCTAGTTTCATTTTCTTGCATATATCTGTCCAATTTTCCCAACACCATTTATTGAAGAGACTATCTTGGCTCCATTGTATGTTCTTGCCTCCTTTGTCAAATATTAATTGAGCATATTGGTTCGGGCCAATTTCTGGGCTCTCTATTCTATTCCATTCATCTGTATGCCTATTCTTGTGCCAGTACCGGGCAGCTTTGAGAACAGTGGCTTTGTAATACATCTTGATATCTGGTATTGAGATCCCACCTACTTTGTTCTTTTTCAGGATTGCTGCAGCTATTCGGGGTCTTTTTTTATTCCAGATGAATTTTTGGAGAGTTCGTTCTAGATCTATGAAGTATGCTGTTGGTATTTTAATGGGAAGTGCGTTGAATTTACAGATTGCTTTGGGTAGTATGGACATTTTAATGATGTTGATTCTACCAATCCATGAACACGGTATGTTCTTCCATCTGTTCATGTCTTCCTCTATGTCTTTTTTCAACGTCCTGTAGTTTTCTGAGTAGAGGTCTTTTACCTCTTTAGTTAAGTTTATTCCTAGGTAGCTTAATTTTTTTGGTGTGATGGTAAACGGGATTGTTTTTATAATCTCTCTAACTGAAAGTTTACTATTGGTGTATAGAAATGCCTCAGATTTCTTGGGGTTAATTTTGTATCCTGCTACATTGCCAAATTCATGTATTAAGTCTATTAGCTTTTTGATGGAGTCTCTAGGGTTTTGTATGTATAATATCATGTCCTCTGCAAATAAGGACAGTTTTACTTCCTCTTTTCCAATTTGGATGCCTTTTATTTCTTCTTCTTGCCTAATTGCAATGGCTAACACTTCCAGTAATATGTTGAACAGGAGTGGTGTGAGGGGGCATCCCAGTATTGTTCCTGTTCTTAGGGGAAATGGTGTTAGTTTTTCCTGTTGAGTATGATGCTGGCTGTGGGCCTGTCATATATGGCTTTTATTATGTTGAGGTATGATCCTTCTACTCCTGCCTTACTGAGAGTTTTTATCAAAAATGGGTGTTGAATTTTGTCAAATGCTTTCTCTGCATCAATTGATATGACCATGTGGTTTTTTTCTTTCAATTTGTTTATGTGATGTATCACGTTTATTTATTTTCAGATATTGTACCATCCTTGCATCCCTGGGATAAATCCAACTTGGTCATGGTGTATGATCTTTCTGATGTACTGCTGGATCCGATTTGCTAAGATTTTGTTGAGGATTTTGGCATCAATGTTCATGAGGGATATTGGCCTGTAATTCTCTTTCATTGTGTTGTCTTTACCTGGTTTTGGTATTAGGGTGATGCTGGCTTCATAGAATGAGCTTGGAAGTGTTCTTTCCTCTTGAATTTTTTGTAGTAGTCTGAGCAGGATAGGTTTTAGTTCTTCCTTGAATGTTTGGTAAAACTCCCCTGTGAAGCCGTCTGGTCCGGGGCTTTTGTTTGATGGAAGCTTTTTGATGACTGCTTCAATTTCTTCCATAGTTATTGATTGGCCTGTTGAGATTTTTAGATTCTTCCTGATTGAGTCTTGGAATGTTGTATTTTTCTAGGAATTTGTCCATTCCCTCCAGGTTGTCTAGTTTGTTGGAGTAGAGCTGTCCATAGTATTTTTTAACAATCATGTATTTCTGTATTTCTCAACTCAGTTGCAATTAAAGTGACTGGTTCTTTGGGGTAGCACCCATAAGGTTTTCTCAACTGTTCCCTGACCGTCTGGTTGTTTTAGTCAGCAGGGAGAAAAACCGAGGCACATCACAGGGTTGAATGTGATTTGAGGGGTGAGCGCCTCATGGAGCTCAACCCATAAGCAACACATGTTGACCAACTACATTACATAACAATCCTAGAAAATTTGCTCAGATTCTACAGATATCAGAAAGAAGAGAAAAACCACATACACATACACACAACTACAAAACAACAACAAAACACACCTAAAATTAGCATGGAAAGTTGTGCGTCCAAAGCCAGGAGATGCCAGATCCCAGCTCCCATTAATACTCCTGATAGGAAGTTTTACTTGCAAGTGCTTTACAGAAATGGGAAGATTTATCTAGAAAATATCCTCCTAAAATGGCCAAAAATTCAGTTTTATTTGGGTGCCTAAATAAATTTTTTGGCATGCAATAAAAATTATGAAAATGCCAGGTCTAACATTAAATTGAATGAATGAATGGAAGCACTTTTTTTTTTTTGCTTAAAGTATTACAAAGGGTATTACATATGTGTCCATTTTTTCCCCCGCCCTAGATAGTCCCCTAGCATCCCCTCTCCCCCAGTGTCTTATGTCCATTGGTTATGCTTATATGCATGCATACAAGTCCTTTGGTTGATCTCTTACCCCCCTACCTCCTGCACCCCTACCCTCCCCGGCCTTCCCGCTGCAGTTTGACAATCTGTTTGAGGCAGCTCTGCCTCTGTATCTATTATTGTTCAAGAGTTTATAATGGTCTCTATTATCCATGAATGAGTGAGATCATGTGGTATTTTTCCTTCATTGACTGGCTTATTTCACTTAGCATAATGCTCTCCAGTTCCATCCATGCCATTGCAAATGGTAAGAGTTCCTTCCTTTTTAGAGCAGCATAGTATTCCATCGTGTAGATGTACCACAGTTTTCTAATCCATTCATCTACTGATGGGCACTTAGGCTGTTTTCAGATCTTAGCTATGGTGAATTGTGCTGCTATGAACATAGGGGTGCATATATCCTTTCTGATTGGTGTTTCTGGTTTCTTGGGATATATTCCTAGAAGTGGGATCACAGGGTCAAATGGGAGTTCCATTTTCAGTTTTTTAAGGAAACTCCATACTGTCTTCCATAGTGGCTGCACCAGTCTGCATTCCCACCAGCAGTGCACAAGCGTTCCTTTTTCTCCACATCCTCTCCAGCACTTGTCGTTTGTTGATTTGTTGATAATAGCCAGTCTGACAGGTGTGAGATGGTACGTCATTGTTGTTTTGATTTGCATCTCTCGGATGATTAGTTACTTTGAGCATGTTTTCATATGTCTCCTGGCTTTCTGAATGTCCTCTTTTGAAAGGTGTCTATTTAGGTCCTTTGCCCATTTTTTGATTGGATGTTTATCTTCCTTTTGTTAAGTTGTATGAGTTCCCTATAAATTTTGGAGATTAGGCCCTTATCAGATATGTCATTGGCAAATATGTTTTCCCACACAGTGGGTTTTCTCGTTGTTTTGTTGATGGTTTCTTTTGCTGTGCAGAAGCTTTTTATTTTGATGTAGTCCCATTTGTTCATTTTCTCTTTAGTTTCAAGTGCCCTAGGAGTTGTATCAGTGAAGAAATTGCTTCGGCATATGTCTGAGATTTTCTTGCCTTTGGATTCTTCTAGAATTTTTATGGTTTCCTGTCGTATATTTAAGTCCTTTATCCATTTTGAGTTTATTTTTGTGTATGGTGTAAGTTGGTGGTCTAGTTTCATTTTCTTGCATATATCTGTCCAATTTTCCCAACACCATTTATTGAAGAGACTATCTTGGCTCCATTGTATGTTCTTGCCTCCTTTGTCAAATATTAATTGAGCATATTGGTTCGGGCCAATTTCTGGGCTCTCTATTCTATTCCATTCATCTGTATGCCTATTCTTGTGCCAGTACCGGGCAGCTTTGAGAACAGTGGCTTTGTAATACATCTTGATATCTGGTATTGAGATCCCACCTACTTTGTTCTTTTTCAGGTTTGCTGCAGCTATTCGGGGTCTTTTTTTATTCCAGATGAATTTTTGGAGAGTTCGTTCTAGATCTATGAAGTATGCTGTTGGTATTTTAATGGGAAGTGCGTTGAATTTACAGATTGCTTTGGGTAGTATGGACATTTTAATGATGTTGATTCTACCAATCCATGAACACGGTATGTTCTTCCATCTGTTCATGTCTTCCTCTATGTCTTTTTTCAACGTCCTGTAGTTTTCTGAGTAGAGGTCTTTTACCTCTTTAGTTAAGTTTATTCCTAGGTAGCTTAATTTTTTTGGTGTGATGGTAAACGGGATTGTTTTTATAATCTCTCTTTCTGAAAGTTCACTATTGGTGTATAGAAATGCCTCAGATTTCTTGGGGTTAATTTTGTATCCTGCTACATTGCCAAATTCATGTATTAAGTCTATTAGCTTTTTGATGGAGTCTCTAGGGTTTTGTATGTATAATATCATGTCCTCTGCAAATAAGGACAGTTTTACTTCCTCTTTTCCAATTTGGATGCCTTTTATTTCTTCTTCTTGCCTAATTGCAATGGCTAACACTTCCAGTAATATGTTGAACAGGAGTGGTGTGAGGGGGCATCCCAGTATTGTTCCTGTTCTTAGGGGAAATGGTGTTAGTTTTTCCTGTTGAGTATGATGCTGGCTGTGGGCCTGTCATATATGGCTTTTATTATGTTGAGGTATGATCCTTCTACTCCTGCCTTACTGAGAGTTTTTATCAAAAATGGGTGATGAATTTTGTCAAATGCTTTCTCTGCATCAATTGATATGACCATGTGTTTTTTTTTCTTTCAATTTGTTTATGTGATGTATCACGTTTATTTATTTTCAGATATTGTACCATCCTTGCATCCCTGGGATAAATCCAACTTGGTCATCGTGTATGATCTTTCTGATGTACTGCTGGATCCGATTTGCTAAGATTTTGTTGAGGATTTTGGCATCAATGTTCATGAGGGATATTGGCCTGTAATTCTCTTTCATTGTGTTGTCTTTACCTGGTTTTGGTATTAGGGTGATGCTGGCTTCATAGAATGAGCTTGGAAGTGTTCCTTCCTCTTGAATTTTTTGTAGTAGTCTGAGCAGGATAGGTTTTAGTTCTTCCTTGAATGTTTGGTAAAACTCCCCTGTGAAGCCGTCTGGTCCGAGGCTTTTGTTTGATGGAAGCTTTTTGATGACTGCTTCAATTTCTTCCATAGTTATTGATTGGCCTGTTGAGATTTTTAGATTCTTCCTGATTGAGTCTTGGAATGTTGTATTTTTCTAGGAATTTGTCCATTCCCTCCAGGTTGTCTAGTTTGTTGGAGTAGAGCTGTCCATAGTATTTTTTAACAATCATGTATTTCTGTATTTCTCAACTCAGTTGCAATTAAAGTGACTGGTTCTTTGGGGTAGCACCCATAAGGTTTTCTCAACTGTTCCCTGACCATCTGGTTGTTTTAGTCAGCAGGGAGATAAACCGAGGCACATCACAGGGTTGAATGTGATTTGAGGGGTGAGCGCCTCATGGAGCTCAACCCATAAGCAACACATGTTGACCAACTACATTACATATCAATCCTAGAAAATTTGCTCAGATTCTACAGATATCAGAAAGAAGAGAAAAACCACATACACATACACACAACTACAAAACAACAATAAAACACACCTAAAATTAGCATGGGAGGTTGTGAGTCCAAAGCCAGGAGATGCCAGATCCCAGCTCCCATTAATCCTCCTGATAGGAAGTTTTACTTGCAAGTGCTTTACAGAAATGGGAAGATTTATCTAGAAAATATCCTCCTAAAAATGGCCAAAGTGCAGTTTTATTTGGGTGCCTAAATAAATTTTTTGGCATGCAATAAAAATTATGAAAATGCCAGGTCTAACATGAAATTGAATGAATGAATGGAAGCACATTTTGATTTGGAAATCAGGAGATTCTAAGAAGCACTTATAAATTCTTTTTTTAAAAAATTAAGGAATTAGAAATTTTAGAGACTGTCTCTGAACTCTTGTGAAGCTAATAAATGCCAACACCACATTCTTCCGCCTTCTCTAGCTCCCCCACTATATCCTTTGCCCTTTCACATCCCTTCTTCCTTCCCCTTCGGTCCCCTCCACTACCCCTCCTTACTGACTTAACAGAAAATGAGAACAGGAATTCTAACAGCTCCCTTTGGAGCAAACCTTGTCTCAGCAAGAGAGGAACCAGCAATTGTTCCTGATTTTCTCAGTGACCCTGATGGATTCACAAAGGCATTTAACTGTTAGAACATGTAATCCTGGCTATTCTAACCTACTCCAATTAATATAGCTAATGGTTTCTGCCAGCAAATGCAACACAATTTCTAAATAAGGTTTGCAAGAAAATTCCTGTAGAGAAATCTGTCCACTGTTAGAATTATAGGAAACTGAAATAGGATGTCGAAAAACAACAACAAACAAACCACACACACACACACACACACACACACACACACACACACACACACACGCACACGCACACACACACACACAACTATAGCGTTGATCCATGGGTGTTTCCCATTCTCACTGATAGTTTGGGAGCAGGTGAACTTATCATAGAAAGAGAAGCCACTAAGACCCCTGTAGATACTGGGGCTACTTTATTTGTCCCTAACCACATCCAGCTAATTGTCTTCTCCTTCAGAGTAAAGCTTCTGTGCAAATGGTAGGAATATTTAACCAATGTCTGTTTTTAATCAAAACCTGTTTCCAACTAGGGAATGTTATAGCAATATTAGCAAATATCTATCTTTGCTAATAAAATATGCCCCAAATCAGCTGATAGGGAGAGGTGTTTAGTTTGCTTATATGTTTGTTTTATGAAATCAGTGATACCCACATATGCTTTTTCCAGAAGGGTAATATGTATTTAGAAATAAATGAACAAGATATTGAACCCAACAGATTCTGATGAACCCAGCGGTGTGTCCTAAAAGTTGAGGTCCTAGCTGCATCCAGCTTTCTGCGGGGGCTCTGGAAAAGGATCTGCTGGTGGAATCATGCACAGACATGGAGAGGCATGGGGGAGAGAATGAGCATTCAGCAGGTAAGATAAGCATTTGGCCGGTATTTGCCTGAAAAGGAGCCCAGAGTTGGAACCGCATGCATGCACCTCTGTCCAATACCCACCCAGGGTGGAGGGAGCTGGGCCCTTTGTTCTGAGCTCAGGCTTATGCAGTTGTGAACCCAACCCTCAATGGAAAATTGGGGACCTGATGTCCATAGAGTGGCAGATATTACCCAATGTCGACGACATTCAGAGCCCAGAGTTCAGGAATGTTCACACCTTCCAGGCCAAGGCTCCCACCTCCCCACAGAGTTGGTCTGGACATGAGAAATCCTGACACCCTAGGCAGCTCCTGCCTGTTCCTCCGTATCTAGGGGTCGAGAGGCACTTTGTGCTGGGACCCAGGAAGAGCACTAGCTCTTTTTTTTTTTTTACTAAGAGAAATATTTGTATTATTTTATTTTATTATGGTTTAAAGTATGATATATGTTTCTTTTTGTCCCCATGGACCCCTCCTCAGCCACTCCCACCCCCCAGCACATGCCCCTACCCCCTCAATGTCTGTGTCCATTGATTATGCTTATATCCATGCATTCAAGACCTTTCCTTGATCTCTTACTCTCTCCCCCACTCTCCCCTGCCTTCCAGCTGAGGTTGGAGGGTGTGTTTGAAGGTCTGTTTGAGGCTTCTCTGTGTCTGGATCTATTTTTGTTCATCCATTTATGTTATTCATTATATTCCACAAATGTATGAGACCATGTGATATTTATTTTGATCTGACTGGCTTATTTCTCTTAGCATAATGCTCTCCATGTCCATCCAAGCTGTTGTCAATGGTAAGAGTTCTTTCTTTTTTACAGCAGCATAGTATTCCATTGTGTAGATGTACCACAGTTTTTTCCGCTCATCTGCTGATGGGCACCTAGGCTGATGAGCACTTACGCTGTTTCCAAATCTTAGCTATTGTGCTGCTATGAACACAGGGGTACATATATCCTTTCTGATTGGCGTTTCTGATTTCTTGGGATATATTCCTAGAATTGGAATTACTGGGTCAAATGGGAGTTCCATTTTTAATTTTTCAAAGAAGCTCCATACTGTTTTCCACAGTGGCTGCACCAGTCTACGTTCCCACCAGCAGTGCACAAGTGTTCCTTTTTTCCCACATATCCACCAGCATTTGTCCTTTCTCGATTTGTTTATGATAGCCATTCCGACAGGTGTGAGATGGTAACTCATTGTGTTTTTTAAAAATATATTTTTATTGATTTCAGAGACAGAGAAAAACATCAATGATGATAGAATCACTGATTGGCTGCCTCTTGCATGCCCCCTACTGGGGGTCATTGCCCAAAAATGGGCATGTGCCCTTGACCTGAATCCAACCCAGGACTTTTCAGTCCGCAGGCCAACACTCTATACACTGACCAAACCAGCTAGGGCCCTCGTTGTTGTTTTTATTTGCATCTGTCACATCATTAGTGACTTTAAGCATGTTTTCATAAGGCCATGAGGCATACGAAAACAGAATTTTTTTCTTATGACTAATAAAAAGAATTCATTAAACTCAGTGAAATCACATGTCCACATACAACCATCATTACTGTGACAAGGCCACTGAGATGTGCTGATACCTCTACTCTGCGGCCTTGACCAACATTACCCAGACCACCTGGATGTGGAAACTGGCAGCTGTTCGAAAGGGGGAAATGGAAGTCATGTTCCCCACAGGCCATTGTCAAATAAAATGTCAACTTCTGGTTTACACTCTGACATATGAGCTTGGAAGTTCTTACTCTCATTCTTACAAGAAGAAAAAACATGAACAATCCAAAAAAATAGGAACTCCTTTTAGATCCATTAGATCATTGAAGTCACATGGCTATGAAATTAACCTTTGCTGCTGCAAACCACTGGATCCAGGCTTTGTTAACACAATACAACCTAGCACTACCATTTTTGTGTGCAAACACAAACACACACACACACACACACACACACGCACACACACACTCACACACACGCGCGATCAAATGACTCTTGGTGGAATTAGAAGTAAAGCAGACACCGAGGAGCTGACAATAGGAAGAAAAGGAGGTTGGAAGCACTTTTGCCTGTGACAGTCCTCCTCCTACTTTATCGCTACTCCCCCTCATGAGCCTCAACATCGCTAAGAAGCACATGCTGCAATAATCCATTGTGCAGGCAGAGAGGAGACAGGCTCTAACAGGCACAATGACTTATCCAGGATCAGGAAGAGGTAAGAATGAGAGGTTGAGTCTGAGCCCAGGTCTGTCTCCTCAAATCTAGTGCCCTGGCTGCAGCTAGACCTTGTGGAGAGGATGTGTTGGTGTCACTGTGTACACTGTGGGTGTTCCATGGAGAAGGTGGGTGAGCAGTCAGCAGCCCCTAGCACTGTCTATCGCTGTTATTAGGTGAGGGGAGTCAGGGAGGCAATCCCAGGAAGTGAGGTCACTTCCTAATAGAACTTGGAACCCCGTAACCAGGCACCCACTTTCTAGCAACTGCCCAACCGCCACTCACTTGGCAAGAGACAGTTGACAGTTCAACATGTTCTCTTGTTGTGTTCCCAGTTATCGGGGCTCTGGTTCCCGGAGACCCTGCAGGGAGAGTTGTTCCAGACTCTGTAGACGGTTCAACTCTCGTGCCCGACATCTCTGGCCATTTTCAAGGCGATCCCCTCAGGTAAGAGAAGGTGGCCTGGGTCAGACCCATTCACACCAGGCCAGCCTCCTCTGTGGGCCATCCCTGTGCAGCGCACATCCTCCCCTTCATGTGGTGGGAAGAGGAACCTGAAGGGAGAACCGAGGGGGAGGAACAGTTTTCAGGGCAGTGGATAATGTCGAGGGCCTGCTGTGATCACACCCCAGGGCAGGGCAGGCAGGTGGAGATGGGCTCCCAGAGGGGTCCCTTATCTGTGCCAATGGGAGTCCTAGCCCGCAGACTGTCCCAACTCTTCCTCCAGTGGAGGTCTCAGCAGATCACACAGTGTGCATGTCTGGAGTGGAGGGTCACAGGCTCAGAGAACCTACAAAAACAGGGCTCTGAGGCTTTCCCCTGGTGACTGGGAACTGTCTTTACAGAGCTCCGCACAGGAGACTAGACCGGAGCCGACAGATGGGGTCCTCACCTCCATGCCCCTGCAGGAGGCACAGATACCTGATACATCCACAAGTATGCAGCATGACCTCAGGGTGAGTGTAGGGGCCCAGTTGACCCAAACTCCAGAACCCCAGGGAGTCAACGGGACCTGGGTTCCAGAAGGCTCCCTGCTACTCCCCTGAGATCCCTCCTTGTGTCCAGTTTTCAAAGGAATCTGTGTCCTCGTCTCCTCCAGGTCAGGAGCTAGGGTCTCCCTGGGCTGCACAACATACCAAGAGGGGGACCTGTTATCAGGGCTGGCGATCCATCTCTTCACTGCTGTGGGACCTGGATTTTATAACCTTCTGTTGCCATGACAGCGGTGCCACCCTGGACATACCACAGGTCCTAATGTCCAGACCCTCCACCGCAGAAAATCCTCTGTGTCTCATCTTACATTGGGATGTTCTGTCAGAAATCGCACGGGTGACACTGGTAATACAAGCATGTGCTGTCTGTCCTCTGCTAAGAAAATGATCTAAGATACCAATGTGCTTCCTATTCCTCACTGCAATTCTACTCTTCCTGCCAAGAACCTTTTCTCTTATCAATGTGAAAAACTTTCAAAGCTGTGAAAAAGTATTGTGTGTTTTTTTGAACCAAAGTGTCAATAATTGCGGGCGAGAAAATCTCAATGGGTTGACAGAATGCTCTGGAGAATGACAATTTTTCATCTTATTTTATAAGTTACAAGCAAAGTGCAGACTTATGTGTGTTACATGAAATCCATGGGTGATAGATTCGGGAGAGAGGAGAAAGCAAAGTGGGGAAACTTCTGTGATTGGATAAAGGCTAAAATGATAGGCACATACTTCTTTTACAATGGTGGACGTAGGATAGTTTCAAGTCAACAATGAACTCAATAACAACAAAGGGATCTCTGAACTCCCCCAGAGCACAGAAGGGTGCCTGTGCACGAGGTGTCCAAAATAAGAAAAATTCCTTTGATAATCCAAAGCTGTTATCATAGATGCCAAAAGGCCGTACACAGGCTCAGTTAAGGTAAAGATTGACCTTTGTCAGGGAAGATGCCAGACTAGGACATGACTACCCACCATAAGCTCCTTTCAGTTAGTGTTTTATTTCAGACCATCCTTTGTAGTTACTTAAAGTCTCTGAGTTTGCAAGGCCTCCACGCAGGACTTCCCTGAGCTAGTCAGGTTAACGTGGGGCCCCTTTTTTCTTCCATACACACTCCTTTTGTTCATAAATTAATATGAATTATGCATTGATGATCAGTGTTAGTGTTTTGTCTTGCTGAACAATGGACCATTGGGGATGACGCAAGACTATAACCTTAAATGGCATTCAAGGTGGAATTTTTATTATTATTCAAAATAAATAGGCAGGTGAATGGGAGGCCATGAGATCACATATGGCCTTGTTAAAAAATATTCTGTATCAATTTTAAATTTTGAGCTACCATGTGCAGAGTCCTCTTGCTGCTTGTCTTCGTTTTGGTATTTTGCATCTAGTATAACATTTACATACCAGGAACAAAAGCTACAGCATTAAAGCAGTAACACCGTTTAGGTATAAAAAATGTCTAGTGCTAGACTGAGGGGAATAAGCATCGCAACCAACCAAAATCACTTTCCATGTATTATCATAATTGTTTATTAAGCTAATTATATGTTTTCCTTCTGTATCCACTGTCCCTTGTACTTATGCTATGTTTGGCCAGATGAATTAAGACTCTATACTCTTTCGTTATAATTGAACATCAGAATGTCACTGTCTAGTAGGTGGGAAAAAGTAGCAGGTATCCAAATTCAACTTTTCATATTTAATAAGGCAGGAGCCTGGGGAGATAGATATTGTTTCCATTAGAAAACCATAAGGAGGGTAATAACTATATAAAATCATCTGATGTACATTTAATCATAACAATGAAGTGATGTAGGAACAAGGTTTGAGCAGCAGTAATTTGTCAGCATCCAGGCCTTGCTGACTTCTTGGGGAAGCTGTCAGCCCCCATGGTCAGTGGTTTCTCGTCCTTGAAAAGTCTTCAATGTCCATGGTGGATGGAGGCCAGTGTCACAGACAGATGTCCATCTGTGGTTAGGCCTCTGATAAGGGAAGGAAGGTCCTTTTTAACACGTTGGAGAGAGTCTTTAATGAATGTGTTTCAATAAACAAAAATCTCCTGGTTGTAAGTTTTGATCTTTGACGTCTTTGTCTCTTGGGAGTATGTGAAATGAATGTCACTAATTTCTCAGTCCCGATAACCTTAGTGAGTCATTGATAGTAATGTGGAATGTCTGCTTCTAGTTTTCCTTATATTTTGAAAACAAAAAATTTTAAAAATCAGCAGTATTTTAAACAGAGTCATAACAACAATAATCATCTTCGCTTCATTTAGTCCCATACCCATTTTTTTGTTTATCCTGATTATTTGCCAGTATTTTCATAAATTCAGTTATTCCTTGGAGTTCTATGCTTCTTCATTCAGTTCAAAGATGTGATTTGCTAACAAACCTTAATTTAGAGTAAGTCAGAGTTCTTTTCATGGATTTTTCTAAAGATGTAACATATTTGAAAATGCAGTAGAGTAAAACAATAACTGACTATGAATGAGAAAACAAAGTGGCATGGTTATAGACTTGATTATAATGCAATTGATAAAAAAACTTTGCTTGCCCTAACCGGTTTGGCTCAGTGTGTAGAGCATCGGCCTGCGGACTGAAAGGTCCCAGGTTCAATTCCGGTCAAGGGCATGTACCTGGGTTATGGGCACATCCCTAGCCGGGAGTGTGCAGGAGGCAGCTGATCAATGTTTCTCTCTCATCAATGTTTCTAACTCTCTATCCCTCTCTCTTCCTCTCTGTAAAAAGTCAATAAAATATATTAAAAAAAAACCAACACAACTTTGCTTGGTTAGTAAGCTTTAACATTTTAAGGGAATAATTTTTGGAAAATAATAATTACTGTAAATGAGAGAAAATAATATAAAAAATATGTAAGTACATGTATATTTAGATTCAATACATAATTTCAATATAGAAGAACAAATAATATGTAAGGTTTTAAAACATTGTCCATGGCTTCTTGTATTGAGCATTGGAAATAATTCATAAACTTCCAATGTTTGTGCCACAAATCTGGAGTCCCACGGCCAGACACCCTCACAGGGAACCATCCCTCTTGGCTGGACTGGTGTCGCTGACAAGTGAACTGTTACACCTGAGAGCTTCCTACTTGAACTTTTCTTTGAATCTTGATGGGTCCCTCATACAGCAGGTTGAAGTCTTTAGAACATCCATTTTAATAAAAGCATATGTACACAAATAGATTAGTCATTTTTATTTTTTTAATTTAGCTAAGTTTCCCATATAATTTCAAGCATATAAAACAGGCCTAATTTAGTTTAAAAATTCCTTCAATAAGGATAGAGAATAAATCCTTGAAGTATTCCAGGGCTCATTGGAATTAACTCAAAGTCATTCTTTTGTTTAAATTACAGTGGTTCTCAACCTTCTGGCCCTTTAAATACAGTTCCGCATGTTGTGACCCAACCATAAAATTATTTTCGTTGCTACTTTATAACTGTAATATTGCTACTGTTATGAATGGTAATGTAAATATCTGATATGCAGGATGGTCTTAGGCGACCCCTGTGAAAGGGTAGTTCAACCGCTAAAGGGGCCGCAACCCACAGGTTGAGAACCGCTGGTTTAAAAAGTCTCTTAAACTGGAAACTTTGTGAAGGTTGCAAATATACATACACAAAAGCTTACAGCCTGGACTTTTTGTAAATCGGAGTAAAGCAAACACAGGCTTATGGAAATAATTCTAAAAGACATTAATCACACTTAGAAACAGTTTTAATATGAAATATTTTGTCCAGACTACAGAATTCGCCTTACTTTACATAAGTATTTAACCTTTTTAGGCCAATAAAAGACTATATGCTAGTAATGCCATCTGGAGGCTGAAAATTCACCATACATATCCCATAGGTGAACACATCACATACAGACCATACACATAATTTGAATTACTAACTTTTACAGAGAAAATGCAAGAATTTTTTATAAAGTTAAAATTTTATAGCCTGTATCCCCTTTTACAAACCTTTTCTCAACTTTCACAAACCTTCTTACCCATTCAGAAATAACTCTCCTTACCGAAACTTACATTTGTCCTTTTCCTTCAAATATGACTCTCCCTACCTCAAGCCTTTTATGATCACAACTATATAATTTCTCCAACTTAACTGGAACTTTTAACCCTTAGGAGCCTTAATTTCCCCAATGAAAAGCACAAAATGAACAACCAGCATTCCTTAGATTGACGTTAATGAACATATTTTAATCACACTCTCACTTCCAAGAAACACATCTTCAACAAAACACAAGTCAACATATCAACAGCTGCAAATCCATTTTACAAACCTTCTGTATTAAAAAACCCAAAAGCATGTGAACTTGTCTAGCAATCGGTGTTTCAGTATTTCATGTTATTTCAAAATATCTAGTTATTCAATAACTTTCATTAACATTTATTAAATTAGAAAGAAATAGTTGAAATACGCTAAAGTGATTTGTGTAGGTCAGGGAGGCATTTTTTTTCTATTGGGATAAGACATACCTTCCAGAGATTTGTAGTTTTATTTTAAAAAATGAACTCAGGTCTTTTCACTTCAAAGGTTCTGGGACTTTGGTTGCATGAAGCCAATCCTATATAATAAAAGGGTAATATGCAAATAGACCTAATGGCAGAACAGTCACTATGATGCACACTGACCATGAGGGGGCAGACACTCAACGCAGGAGCTGCCCCCTGGTGGTCAGTGCACTGGGGGGAGGGGGGGAGGGAGGCGAGGAGTGGGCCTAAGCTGTGAGTTGGACAGCCTCTGAGGACTCCCAGACTGCTAAAGGGCGCAGGCCTGTCTAAGGGACACCCCCTCCCACCCCCAGTGCGCGAATGTCCTACACTGGGCCTCTAGTTATCTATAAGTTTCTGAAATGAATTAGGGGGGTGGTTTGGGGAAGGTAAAAGGATTTGGTGGGCTTTGAATTGCTTCTGCAGCCAAACCTCTGGCCCCTCGTAAATGTCATTCGTAAAACAAGGATAGTAATTTTTAATACCCCAGGGACTGGGTTGCCACCCAAATGTTGGCAAGGGACTGACAAATTCATTCGCCATTTTTGTAATGTTTCTTTCTATTTGGGAACATTTTTCTAGCTTCCAGAAAGCACACATCTCTGAGAGTTATAAAGGCGTCCAGGTATATGAAACCTCTGTCCATCTCCCTTGGGAATGAAAAACAGGTTCTAGCTGCATGATAGTCTTAAAAATAATGGTGCCAAACCTCTCTATAACCTACTTTATATTGGGACCAGGTAGGTGGTGTAACAAAAGAAGATTGGCTTCTTTCTTGGGTTTCTCAGGGTCAAGTTTCTCCCACTTGGTGAATATGCACTCCATAAGAGGACTCTCAAGTCACTGTGGGCTGGTTCCGCATCTATAGAGAGACATATGAGCAAGCCCAGTGTTAGAGACATGTGTGCATGTCTCTGAGCTGTCTGGAGACATTCTGAGTAGGGTGGGTACCCTGTTAAGCCATCTCTCAGGCTCTCGTGGAAGATACTAATAAAGAAAAGATGATTACCAAACCTTCGGTCAGCCTCAAAGTTAGTTTCCTCATGGAAGGTTCCTTTAAAATCATTACTTTCTATTTTGGTTCAGTATCTGGTTCATCTATCCTAAATATATAACTATTCTGGAAAAAGCATATGTAGGCATCACTGATTTCATATAAAAGAAAAAAAAACACCTCACCTATCAGGTGAATTGGGAAAGATTTGATTAACAAACTATATATATATATATATATATATATATATATATATATATATATATAGGCCCATAACAACCCCTAGTTGAAAGGAAACAGGTTTTGATTAAAAAGCAGACATTTTTGTACAGAATGTTTAGTCTGATGGAGAAAGCAATTAGTAGGTGCGGTGAAGAAAAATAAGATAGCCCCAGTATCTAGAGGAGCCTTAGTAGCGTCCCGTTTTATGATAATTTCAAGTTCTCCCAAACTAACAGTGAAAGGGGAAACACCCTTGGAGCAACCCTATGCTTCTTTTGTTTGTTTACTTTTTCTACATCCTATTTCAGTTTCCTCTATCCCTAGAGTGGGCAGACTTCTCTATAGGAGTTTTCTTACAACCTTATTTAGTAATTCTCTTGCTTTTGCTCCCAGAAACCAGGAGTATATTAATTGCGATAGGTTAGAATAGCCAGGATTACACGTTCTAACAGTGACATTTCTCTGGGAGCCAATCAGGGCCATAGAGAAAATGGAGAACAATTGCTGGTTCCTCTCTGGCTGAGAGCAGCTTTTCTCCAAAGGGAGCTGGTAGCATTCCTAATCTCATTTTCCCTTAAGTCAGTAGGGAGGGGTAGTGGAGGAGACAGAAGGGGAAGGAAGAAGGGAAGGGAAAGAACACATCTGGAGAAGGAAGCTCAGAGAGCAAAAGATGTAGTGGACGTGCTATAGAAGGGGGAGATTGGGGTGTTAGCATTTATTCACTTCAGGAGAGTTCAGAGATAGTCTCTAAAATTTCTCATTAATTTATTTTTTAAAAGAATTTTCTGTGCTTCTCCTTAGAAGCTTCTAATTTCCATGTGAAGATATGCTTCCTATTCAGTCATTTTCATTTTGGGGCCAGCGTCCTTCTAGTTTTCTTTTTTTTCCGGCAAAAACATTATTTATCTTCGCCATTTTTCAGTTGATATTTTCAAGTTAAATCTTCCCATTTCTATAAAGCACTTGCAAGAAAAGGCTTCCTATCAGGGGTTAATGAGGGCTGGAGTCTGGGTGGTCCTAGCCCTGGAGGCACAACTTCCCATGTTAATTATAGGTGTGTTTGTTTTTATTGTTATTGTTGTTATTTTATATTTGCAGAATCTGAGCAAGTTTTCCAGGGATGTTATGGAGTGGGTCGAAGTGTGCTGCTCTGGGTTGAGCTCCATTATGCTCACACCCCTCTTATGTGCCTCGGCTTCTCTCCCAGTTATGTAAAGTGACCTGAAGGCCTCTAGCCAGTTTGGCTCCATGGGTAGAATGCAGGCCCTGAGAGGTCCTGGGTTTGATTCAAGGTGAAGGGCATGTACCTCGGTTGCAGCTTGATCCCTGGCCCTTACTGGAGCGCCTGGGGGATGCAACCAATCGAAGTCTCTCTCATTCTCTCTCTCTGTATCTCCCCCTCCTTTCCTCTCTCTCTAAACCCATGGGGAAAATATACTCGAGTGAGGATAAATAAATAAATAAAAGTAAAAACCTCAGGAAGGGCTAGGAACGCTGGTGGACCTGACCTTATGGGCTCTCCCCCGGAGGAGCCAGTCAGGTGAATTACAGTTGAGTATGAATTTCCCTATGGGGCTCCTGCTTGGCGTGAGGAATGACCTCTGACACCTCCACAAAGATTCTTAGTTGCTTAAGAACAGCCAAGATTCAGGTCAGAAGGAGGATGTGTCCCTTCGGAGCTGAGCAAGTTCAGCTCTCACTTATACAGTGAAGGATGTTTGCTCATACCCTCAGAAAGCAAAATCCAAATGAAAACTCAGAGTCAAACACCAGCCACCCATGTTTCCTCTGGTCTCTCCTTAGCCTTGATTCTGTCAACCCTTCACCTTAGTTCCACCTTGGGGATTTAAAATACAGCTTAACTAAAGTCGAACCCTCTATCACAAGCAAAGGAATGTTCCTGATTCAAGAGACAACTTAGCCAAGTTCACCTGACAGGCAGGGCACTGGTGGCCCAACGGGCCCTTTGCTGGATCCCAGCACTGGGTTTGGGTCTGCAGGGCGGTCCTGTGTGACCTTTGGAATCCTGCCGCAGTAATTCAAGTAAATAGCAATGTAAGCAGCATTCAACCCTGTGCAGAATTCTTGTGAGTTTATTGGAGCCCAACTGTCAACAGTGGCCGGAAAACAAAATCTCACTGTATTGAGGGAGTGCTCCAAGAATGGCAGGATTGCACCTGCTTTTACACATACAATCAAAAGTGGAGATGTATATGGGTCACATGAAATCCATTGCTTAGGGAGGCAGGAGAAAGCAAAGCATGGAAAGCTCTGGGATTAGATAAAAAGTAAAACGAGAGACACATACCTCCCTCATACAGGAGCACACAGGATAGTGAGCAATGAACTCAATACCAATGAGCAGCTTGGTGGTCTCTGCCGAGCACAGAGCAGTGCCTGTGCTCCCAGGTGACGAGAAAAAGGAAAATTCCTTTAACATTCCAAAGGTATGTATCACAGATGCCCAAAGACAACAGACAGGCTCCGTTAAGGTAAAGATTGTCCTTTGTCAGGGAAGACACTGGCCGAGCACATGACTACACACCATAAACTGTGTTTAGGTAACAAGTTTTAATTTCAGGCTAACTTTGTGGTTAATTTCGGTCTCTGAGTTTGAAAGGCCACCATGCAGGCCTTACCTGTGCGAGTCACAGATGAGCGTGTGACTATTTGTCATTTACTCTCTCCTTCGATCACCTGTGCCCCACCTCTTGCCACCAATCATGTCCCTCCTCTGTCCCACCACAGGGGGACAAACCAGCAAGTACCTGTACGCTGGAAGCAGCTGCAGCTTCCTCGCCACCTGCGGGCCTGGCCCGCTCGCCCACTGTGCTCAACACGCCAGTGCCCATGACTTTCTTCTCTACCTGGGAGGTGGGCTGCTCCAGACCTGACTGCGTGCCCAGATTGTGCAGCTTCACGTTAAAGAAGCTGGTGGTCTTGAAGGGGCTGGAGAAGGAGCTCGTCTCCTTGGTGATAGCAGTGCAGATGCAGGGCACCAACGGCATCTTGAGATCCCATGAGATTGTGCTGCCCAGCAGCGGACCAGTGGAGACTGACCTGGCGCTGACCTTCTCCCTGGAGTACCCCCACTTCCTCAAGAGAAAAGGCAACAAGCTGCAGATCATGCTGCAGCAGAGGAAGTGCAATCACAACCGGACCATCCTGGGCTACAGGACACTGGCCACAGGGGCCGTCCACATGGCTGAGCTGATGCAGCGACCACCTGAGGGTGGCCGGGTGCTGAGCCTCAGCAGCAGGATCCAGGGGTCCTCCATCACGGTGGCTGAGATCTGGATCTCCTCCCTCTCCAGTCAGCCCATCGACGACGAGGATGGCAGCATGCCGGCCAGCCCCAAGGCCAAGTCCATGGATAGCGACATGGAGGGGAAATCTGAAAGCTTCACTGAGCTGGAGACCAGCTGCAATCTCACACACAGGCAGGACCTGGAAGAAGCTGACTTTGCCCTGGGGCAGCCCAAGAAGCAGCAGCGATGCATGCAACAAAACTTGAAGCAGAAAGTCATGGCACTGCTTCCCAGGTCCCACATGTCAGAAGAGGTCCTGGACTCGGATCAGGACCCTAAGGAGCATGTCCCTGAGGTGGAGGAGGACCTGGACCTACTCTATGACACCCTTAAGCATCCCAGCGACAGTGGCCCAGACATGGAGGATGATAGCAGCATCCTCAGCAAGACCAAGCCCAAGACCAGACAATACTTTGAAGGCCTGGCACACTCCAGCTGGCAGACGGAGACCAGGAGCTTACACAGTGCCCGGAGCCAGAAGGAGCCTCCTCAGCTGGCCGACATGCCCGGGAAGACCCAGGGCCCGGGCGGCAAGCTGTTCAGTGGCAGTGTCTCTGACTCGATGGCCTACAGCACCCCGCCCACCAAGGTGGTCAAGAGCTGGATCTTCTCCCAATCGAGGCAGACCGTCAACCACCTGGACAACGCCATGCCGGCCAGCACCGAGGTGGAGGCCACGCATAACTTCTCTGAGGGAGTGTCTGAGATTGTCTGCTCTGAGCTGGAGGTCGGCTACAATGCCGCCTACAGGCATGACCTGGACGAGGATGACTTGGACCTGGAGAAACCGATAGGAAGGAGGAGGTCCACCATCAAGCAACAGCACTACCGGCAGAGAGTCGCAGAGTGGCTGCACAGGTACCAAATGACGCTGGAGGTCCTGGACTCGGAGCAGGAGTCTGAGGAGGAAGTCCCCGATGTGGACAAGGACCTGGCCTTTCTGTTTCAGAGTGTGGTGTGCCCCATGGACAGTGGCTCAGACATGGAGGATGATGACCGTCTCCCAACCCCTCCCATGCCTGAGCTCATGTCATATTCTGAAAGCCTGTCCAGCCCAGATATGGAGGAGTATGACAGAGTCCTCAGGACAAGCAGGCCCAGATTATACTGTGAAAGCCTTTCAAGCGACAGTGGCTCCGACTGGGTGGCCCACAGCATGCCCAACCCTGGGGAGCAGCCGGCACAGCCTGGGGACAGCCCGGAGGCAGGGACCTCTGCCCAGGACATGCTCACTACGAGGCGCACCACCAAGACCGAGTCTCTGGTCATCCCTTCCAGCAGCTCCAAGGGGAAGCAGCCCGCCCGCCGGGGCTGGAGCAGGTCCCTGAATGAGTCGGCCAACAGCCTGATCAAGGAGCGCTGCGCAGACCCACAGAGCCAACTGCAGGTCCCCAGTCAGACTGTGTTCGACCAACTGAACGACAGCCTCATGTCCAACGACTATCTGCCCAAGAACATCATCCTCATCAACACCTCCAACAGGCAGGGGCAGTCCCTGTCGGACGTCCTGCAGCAGCACACGCTGCCCGTCGTGTGTACCGCCTCCATAGTGGATGTCCAGGAGGCCTTCAGCTCCATCATCTCCTGGATACAAAGATACTGCAACTGCAAGACCGAGGCCACCATGCCAGTGAAGATCGCGGTGGCGGGGGATCAGCACTACTTCAGCACCGTGCTGCGGGTCTTTGTGGAGCAGCTGTCCCACAAGGACCCGGACTGGCTGGACTCCATGCGCTTCCTGGTCATCCCGCTGGGTTCCCACCCCTTGGCCAGGTACCTGGGCTCCGTGGATTGCCGCTACCACAAACTCTTACGGGACCTGGCCTGGTGGGAACTGTTCTACCACCTGGAGGCCCAGGATGCTGTGCAGAACATTGTGTTGAAAATCAGAGAGTACCTCACAGGGGCCAACTGTGTCCTCCAGCTGCCCATCGCAGAGGCCATGCTCACCTCTAAGCCAAAGAGCCCGGACGAGCTGCCCTTGCAGAAGTTCATTCCCTTTGTGGGGGCAGTGAAAGTTCGAAGAGTGGAGCCAATTTCAGCCACGTCAGGAGACTCAGCTGAAGCCGTCCCCTCATGCTCCAATGTGCTTCTGTCCACCGCCAGGGAGGCCACACACAAGCTAATTTCCTTGTCGTCAGTGAGTGGGGGCCTATCCTCCCCCGGCCAGAGTGCGGGTGCTGAGCTGATGGAGCTGCAGGTGGATTACTGGACGGCAGCCCAGCCCACAAACAGGAAGAGGAGCGGGGAGAAGGAAGACCTGCCTGCCACCAAAAACACACTCCGGTGCACCTTCCGGTCTCTCCAGGTCAGCAGGCTGCCCAGCAGCGGCGAGGCTGCAGCCACGCCCACAATGTCCATGACTGTGATCACCAAGGAGAAGGAAAAGAAGGTGATGTTTTTGCCCAAGAAAGACAAGGGCACGGACTTGGCGTCCAACAGCCAGTGCATCCAGGGCATCGGCCGCTTGGTCTGCTCAGCCAAGAACCAGGAGCACAGGCAGCGGGTCCTCATTGACGGCGTGGAGTGGAACGACGTGACATTCTTCCAGCTGGCAGCCCAGTGGTCCTCCCACGTCAAGCACTTCCCCGTCTGCATCTTCGAACACAAGTCTACCTTCTAGCCCTGCCCCTCCCCCTGCCCTTCACTCTGCCTGGGCCAAGCCCAGCAGTATCGAGCTGCTTTTCTGTTAACAATTCAGTTTACTATAGACACAGACCCTGGAAACACAGAGAAACGGTTTGAGTTTGGATGCGCACAAAGCCTGGAACCTAAGGGGGTGCCCTCAATGGGACCCCCAGATGCTCTGTTCAATAACCAGAAAGCTCCGGCAGGTGGGAGTCAGGAGGGCAGTGTTGAGCTGGAGCATCATGGAAGGTGTGTTTGGGCCTCAGGACCCCCAGCACTGTCAGTGACAAGGCTTCTGGCCTTGGAGACCTGCCCTTCCTGGAAACCAGGGCTCAGCTTAACCCTGGGAGCCGGCACCAGCCTGTGCCCAGACTCAGAGCTGGGCGGCCAAAGGCAAAGGGCTGGCCTCCCATTGGGGCATCCGGAGCACAACATGGAGGCCAGCCAGCCCAGCCTTGGACCCCAGCTGCCAACCAACCAAGTGGCCCCAGCACCATCCACTTATGGTTCCCAATGAACTCACGTCTCACAAGGCAAAATAACAAAAAAGAGCTGCACGGTGCAGATCACACAGGCACATGGGCTGGACAAACCAGTGCCCTCCTCGCTGGGCAGCGACCCACCTTCGTTCCTTCCTCTTCAGGTTATCACAGAACATTTGCTGCCACCCTACAGTTGTACCAGCTATTTACAAGGTGAGCAACCTGCCCCTCCACAGCACAGTGGTCATTTGGCCCCTTGCTGGCTGTGAACTCTCAGATCACTGCATCCCTCTGAGTGTTTGTTTCTAAGAACATGAGGTGAATCAAGCAGCAACCTCATAGGGTTTCTGTAGGGACCTGTAGTGTGCTCCCCTAAAGCTTTCTCTGGGTGTCCAGACAGGGGATAGGTCTGCAGCAGGGGCTGTGGTTGTGCTAATTGGTCCATTTTCTTCCTCATATGTGATGCTTTCGGGGCCCAGGGCTAAGCTCTTTTCTCATGTCATAAAGAGACTGGAGATTCTGTTATGGGTCCCTGTCCTGGCTGAAGCCAGAACAGAAACCCCAGGGCTGAGCAGTGGGGCCCAGGGTCACCCAACTATCTGTGATGGGGCTGGTTTGGGGTCATTCACTCAGCAAATATATCAGAGTCTTCCAGGTACAGACACGTCTCTAGGCACTGACCATAATCCAGTGCACAGAGCAGACCCCTAGCCTGTACTGCAGAGCTTCCCTCTAGTCGCGAGCGATTCAGTCACACTAGGCTGCAAAGGCTCAGAGTGTCCACAGGACAGCCGATGTGACGTCCTCCGGCCTCCTCTCCCTATGGCTGCATCTTCCCGTATTGTGAAGAGGAAGGTGAACCTCTGTTCCAGCAGAAAACGTGAGTCGGTTTTGGATCAGAGCCATCAGCGGAGTATGGGGACTGTGAATTCAAGGTTCTGGCAGAACCCTGGTTCCCACTCATGGTGGGATT
Organism: Myotis daubentonii; assembly: GCF_963259705.1. Classification (NCBI taxonomy): domain Eukaryota; kingdom Metazoa; phylum Chordata; class Mammalia; order Chiroptera; family Vespertilionidae; genus Myotis; species Myotis daubentonii. Next base: position 7,125,557 of record NC_081855.1, read on the forward strand.
TCTGCAAGAGGACAGAGGTCTAAGGGCTCCCCCTAGAAAAAGGACAAGAGTCAGAGAGCTGTGTATGTGGATTTGGGTGGTGTGGGAGAGCAGAGGGAGCTCAGTGGTGAGGCAGCCTCTCAGAAAATTCATAGCCGTCCACACCTAATCCAAGTCTGTCTGCACCCCTAATCAGGGAACAGGCCCACTAATTTGGTAGAACCTCCTCAGGGCCAGCTTGGCTAGTGTACCCAGCCCTGAGGGAGTTGAGTTTCAGTGGGAGCCGAAGAACCCCACAGGGGAGCTAGTGAGTGTCGCAGAACGTAGGTGCAGGAGCCAAAGTTTGAGGTGATAGGAGGGCCCTGGGAAGCCAAGGATGGAGACAGAGTTCATTTTTTCACTCATTGGTGAGCTATACCTGGAACACCCTCTGTGTGCTAATGAGTGACATGAACAGAGTAGACACAAGCCCTCCCTGTCCTTATGGAGTTGACATTTCGGTGGGCAGGTATGGGAGGAGACAGGGACACTGAGAGAGCATGTCAGGTTCCCCTGAAGAAGGGGACAGGTGGTTCCCTCGTTGATCCAGAGCTGTCAGGTAGGAGGGCTTTCTGCCAGCCCCTCCTGGGTGACCAGGCACGTCTCTGCCAGGACTGCCAGCTTAAAGGTGGACAAGGAGTAGGTCTGGCTTCTGTACGGGCAGGAGCAGCAGGCACAGGACCCCAGGCTCTCTGAGGGCTGTGGGAAGGAAAGGCCAGGTCTCAGACTCTGTTTCCAACTTCTCTCTTTCCCCAGAGCCATGTCCTGCATCCTGGGCATCGGGCTGGACCAGCACCGCCAGAATTTCCCAGCCTGATGATGCTGCCGGCTTCCATAGAGCTCAACTTGCCAGTCCTCAACTTGCCAAAGCAGGCCCAGTGCCTCCATTCACAGTGGGAGCACCTGAGCCCACTGAGGCCGAGACAGGAGAAGGAGGAGGCCTCCGGGGGTGGTGTGGGTGTGTGTGCCTTTGGAAGGCACACAAAAGCCAGTGAGGGTGGTAACATGTCCTCTTCTTGGATCTACAGAACCAGCTCCAGAGCAACATCAGGAAAACCCTCAAGAGGCAACGCCACCGGAGTGGCCTCTCCAGAGCCAGAGCCGGATCCAGGCCCAGCTTTCACTGAACTTCAAGAGACAGAAGAACCACCTGCAGCATTGGAGCAACTCACCCAGTTCCTGCGCGGCCTGTGGTGCCAGATCCTGGGCCACAGCTCATGTCAGCGGCCACGTCAGAGAGGGCGCCCCCCCCCAACCCCCTTTAGATGCTGCAGTGTTAGAAGTTTTCCGTTCATGTTATATATGTTTATAATTCTCCTATACTTTTATGATATTTAATAACATACAGTGTACTGATGAAAACATTTACTGAAATACTCCCAAATATTACCTTAATTTAGATTCTATAAAATTTAACCCTATCAACCCTCAGAGCTTTGAGCAAGTCTGTTTTTCTGGACCCAAACCTACCCAGGGAGAACTGTCCTCACCTTCTCCACCTGCCCTTCCTGGAACCAGGACTCTGCTTCCTAGGGAGCTGGCTCCACCCTGTTCCCAGACTCAGAGCTGGGAGGCTAGAGGCCAAAGGCTGGCCTCCCATTGGGGGCATCCTGAGCCCATCATGGAGACCTGTCAGCCCAGCCCTGGGCCTTAGCTGTCAACCAGCCAAGTGGCCCCAGCACCACTCACTCTGGATTCCAAATAAACTTAACCCTCAGAGGGTGTGTATATATATACCTGTACCTTGCAGACTGCCCAGGAACATGGATTAGATAAACTGGTCAAATCCTTGGTGACTAGCTTCCTAGGCAGCTTCCCCACCTTGGTCCCACACACCCTTCTGTGTTAATACAGAGCATTTGCTACTAACCAATGTGTGTGGGACCAACCATGTACCAGGTGAGCCCTGCCCCCTCCACAGAACCGTGGTCACTCAGCCACCTGCTGCTGTGAGTCTTCAGGTCACTGCACCTTTCTGAGTATTTGTATCTCTCAACATGGGGAGAGCCTAGGCCCAGCCTCATAGGGTTATTGGGGGGGGGTCCCCCTTAGAAAAGGCCTGCTGGGAACCTGGACACTGGAGAGGTGTGCTGGAGGGGCTGTGGTTGTTCCTATTGGCCATTTTCTCTTCTCCTTAACCAAGCTCCTGCCTTATTTGTGATTCTCAGGCCTTAGGCTAACCTGTTTTCTCTCTTGATAAGGACATTGGAGATTCCATTAGGGGTCCCTGTCCTGGTGCAGCCAGATTAGAAATCCCAGGGGTGAGCAGGGGGACCCCAGGCTCACCCAGCTATCTGAGATGGGGGTGGTTGGGGCTCATTCATTCAGCAAAGGCCCTGCCACCGGGACCGCACTCCAGCGCTTCCGTCTAGTCAGGAGGGATTCAGTCACACTGGGCTGCACAGGCAGGTAGCATCCACAGGACAGTCGGTGTGACTTCTTCCTGAAAGTATCGCTGATCTACACGTATCATGAAGCAGAAAGTGGATCTCTGGACCAGCAGAAAAAGTGAATGGGCTTTGGATCAGAGCCTTAAGGGAAGTATGGGGACTGTGACTTGGAGAAGGTGGCAACACTCTGGGTCCCACATATGGTGGGATTTCTGTAAGAGGGCAGTGGTCTGAGGGCTTCTCCTCGCAAAAATGGAAGGAGTCAGAGAGCTGTGCGTGTGGATTGGGTGGTGTGGGTGAGTGGGGAGGGGAAGTGGCTGCCCACACAAAGAGCTCCCAGAGGTTGGGCTTAGGCAAGAGCACAGAGCCGCTCAAGTCAGTGCCCCATGCCCTGCAGTAGGAGGACTTCCTGGGGTGGGGGCTTGAACTGGGACTTCAGTGATGGAGATGGGAGGTCCCATCCTTGGAAGGCACACAAAGGCAGTCATGGTAGTAACATGGTCTCTTCCTGGATCTACAGAAGCAGCTCCAGAGCAAGATCCAGAAACACCTAAAGAGGCAATGCCAACTCTGGTCCCCTCTCCTGAGCCAGAGCAGGCTCCAGGCACAGCTGTCACTGAACTTCCAGATGTGGACCCACCTGCAGCATTTGAGAAACTCGCTTCAGCTCCTTCAGAACCTGAGGTTCTCGATCCTGGGCCACAGCCTGTGTCCGCTGCCAGGACAGAGAGGGCTCCCTCCCCTCCTTTATATGAGTTTTAAAGTATTTGTGTTTATCATATACATGTTTACAACTTTATGTATTTTTCTTATACTATTCAGTAACATACAGTCTAATTAAAGAAAATATAATGAAATACTCTAAAACATAAATTTAATTTAGATTCTCTAAAATTTAACTCTACAAGCCTTCAGAGCCTTGAGCAAGTCTGTTTCTTCTGGGCCTCCGCTGTGTTACTATGAGTCATAGGTTGGGAAGAATGAGTCTCTCAGGAGCCATCTGCTCTAAGGATGTGATGTTCTTGAGGCCCAGGAAAATGGGACTTTGGGGGAAATTGACTGTTGAGCACTGGGGCAGGGACCCTTTATGTCAGGGCTGCCCCTGGGAACCCATGTTTCATTTAACTTCATCTCCCACCAGCACATGGACAATGCGTGATCATAAGCGCCCCCTGGCGTCCACGGTGCAGAATGCTTCAGGGTTTAACCAGCAGCAGGCAGTTCCTGAACCCTGACTGCCACCTGCACCTGAACAGAAACTCCACCTGCTCCACGCGCACTGAGCAGCATTCGGAGAATCTCCTCTGTCGGCCCACAGCACTGAAGAGGGGACAGGGAATGTCCCAGGGCCCGGGGTCCACACTCATCTCCTCCACAGGCACCGCTTCCAAATCTCCTCTGGGGTCAGAGCCTCTCTCTGCCCTCAGCCCCTAGGCTCTGGTGCAGCTGGGCTTTTTCCTGAGGCTCTTCTGTCTCTCCAGAGCCCAGTGGCCATTCTTTCTCACGCCCCAAGGCTGAACAAGGTTGTGGAGACGGCCTGGCTTCTCCTTTTACATCAGTCTTCTTGAGTGCTCTGAAACCCCTGGTGAGGATGGACTACAGCCTTGTATGGCACCCACCATGGCACAAGCGACACTGTCTCAGGACAAATGGGTATTCACTGTGGACCACACCCAGGGTCCCTGCTCTCAAGGAGATCAGCCCTGTAGGTTGACACGGAGTGAAAGGAAATTCGAACGGAGTCTGATGAGACCTACCACTGGCCCTGAGGGCCATAAGCACTGAGAATGTGAGCCCATCACGGGGACATTGCACTGGCTTTCTTTAGGATGTGATTTCTAAACCAGAAAGATGAATAAGTACTTGTCTACCCTCTTCATCCTGATTTCACAATGGCAGCCGATGAAGGCTTGTGAAATTAAATGAGGTCTGGGAATCAGGGGGCAGGTCTACCTTAGAGGTCCATGGTGATGGCAGTAAACTTGGACTCACTAGCAATGGGCCTGGAGGGGCAGCCACCTGCCTTCCGTGGAGCGTCTCCTTACCTTGGAAGCTCAGAACTGTGGTCTCAACAGAAGCTGTTTCCTATTTCAAATTACACTTTTCAGTTTGGCTCTACTTTCCAGGGTCCTTTCCTAAGTTTCACAGCCATCCTCCAAACTGGAGGCAGAGGGTGTTAGAAGTGAGGGGTGGGGGCTGGAGGGAACTGGGAGGAGAAAAACAGGGGAGACAGGAGGGCAGGGCCAGGGCCTGGTGTGGGATGACTGTGCTAGTGACCTATTGTTGAGAGTTACCCCACACTAGAGACTTAACCAACATACACTTATTAGCTCACACGTCTGTGACGAGGAATCCTGCAGGGCTCTGCTGGGACTACTGTGGTCTCACCTGAGGCAGGATCTCTGTCACTCAGGGTCTGAGCTCACTTGAGGGCAGGGGGTCTTTGGGATTCAGTTTGGATGGAAGGCTTGACTTTCTGTCTGTTGTTCTCATTCAGTGCCAGGCCATGTGGGTCTCTCCAGATAGCAACTCACAGCACAGAGGCTCATTCCTCAGTGGAGAGAGAGAGAGAGAGAGAGAGAGAGAGAGAGAGAGAGAGAGAGAGAGAGAGAACAGATCTGAGTGAGCAAGAGGGTAGGCACCAACTTTTTAGAAAACTTTTTTTTTTATTATTATTAGTTAAGGTATTACAAATGTGTCCTCATCCCCCCATTAACCCCCAACCTCCCCCCCACACACAAACTCATGCTCCCATCCCCCCGTTGTCCATGTCCATTGGTTTGGCTTATATACATGTATACAAGTCCTTCTGTTGATCTCTTCCCCTTACCCCCGCCCTCCCCTACTTTCCTTCTGGGGATTGATAGCCTGATCGCTGTTTCTCAGTCTTTGGGTCTGTCCCTTTTCATCAGTCTATGTTGTTCTCTATAATCCACAAATGAGTGAGATCATGTGGTATTTATCTTTCTCTGACTGGCTTATTTCACTTAGCATAATGCTCTCCAGTTCCATCTATGCTGTTGCAAAAGGCAAGAGTTCCTTTTTTTTTACCGCAGCATAGTATTCCATCGTGTAGATGTACCACAGTTTTCTAATCCACTCATCTGCTGATGGGCACTTAGGCTGTTTCCAGATCTTAGCTATGGTGAATTGTGCTGCTATGAACATAGGGGTGCATATATCCTTTCTAATTGGCGTTTCTGGTTTCTTGGGATATATTCCTAGTAGTGGGATCACTGGGTCAAATGGGAGTTCCATTTTTAGTCTTCTGAGGTAGCTCCATACTGTTCTCCACAGTGGCTGCACCAGTCTGCATTCCCACCAGCAGTGCAGAAGGGTTCCTTTTTCTCCACACCCTCTCCAACACTTGTTGTTTGTTGATTTGTTGATGATAGCCATTCTGACAGGTGTGAGATGATAACGCATTGTCGTTTTGATTTGCATCTCTCGTATAATTAGTGACTTTGAGCAGGTTTTCATATGTCTTTCGGCCTTCTGTATGTCCTCTTTCGAAAAGTGTCTATCTAGGTCCGTTGCCCATTTTTTTATTGGATTGTTTATCTTCCTTTTGTTAAGTTTCATGAGATCCCTGTAAATGTTGGAAATTAAACCCTTATCGGTGGTATCATTGGTAAATATGTTCTCCCATGTAGTGGGTCTTCTTGTTGTTTTTTTGATGGTTTCCTTTGCTGTGCAAAAGCTTTTTATTTTGATGTAGTCCCATTTGTTTATTTTCTCTTTAGTTTCCATTGCCCTAGGAGCATTATCAGAGAAGAAATTTCTTCGGCATATGTTTGCGATTTCGCTGCCTGTGGATTCCTCTAGTATTTTTATGGTTTCCCATCTTACGTTTAATTCTTTTATCCATTTTGAGTTTATTTTTGTGTATGGTGTGAGTTGGTGATCTAGTTTCATCCTTTTGCATGTATCTGTCCAATTTTCCCAACACCATTTATTGAAAAGACTGTCTTGACTCCATTGTATGCTCTTGCCTCCTTTGTCGAATATTAATTGGGCATAGTGGTTTGGGTCGATTTCTGGGGTCTCTATTCTATTCCATTGATCTATATGTCTGTTCTTGTGCCAGTACCAAGCTGTTTTAAGAACAGTGGCTTTGTAATACAGTTTGATATCTGGTATTGAGATCCCACCTACTTTGTTCTTAGGATTGCTGCAGCTATTCGGGGTCTTTTTTTATTCCAGATGAATTTTTGGAACGTTCGTTCTAGATTTGTGAAATATGCCGTTGGTAATTTAATGGGGATTGCATTGAATCTATAAATTGCTTTGGGTAGTATGGACATTTTGATGATGTTGATTCTACCAATCCATGAACACGGTATATTCTTCCATCTGTTTATGTCTTCCTCTATCTCTTTTTTCAGTGTGCTGTAGTTTTCAGCATATAAGTTTTTTACCTCCTTAGTTAAGTTTATTCCTAGGTATTATAATTTTTTTGGTGCAATGGTAAATGGGATTGCTTCTGTAGTTTCACTTTCTGTAAGTTCACTATTGGTGTAAAGAAATGCCATGGATTTCTTAGCATTAATTTTGTATCCTGCTACATTGCCGAATTCATTTATTAAGTCTAATAATTTTTTGATGGAGTCTTTAGGGTTCTGTATGTACAGTATCATGTCATCTGCAAATAAGGACAGTTTTACTTCTTCTTTTCCAATCTGGATGCCTTTTATTTCTTCTTCGTGTCTGATCGCAATGGCTAGTACTTCCAGTACTATGTTGAACAGGAGTGGAGAGAGGGGGCATCCCTGTCTTGTTCCTGTTTTTAGGGGGAATGGTTTTAGTTTTTGCCCATTGATTATGATGTTGGCTGTGGGTTTGTCATATATGGCTTTTATTATGTTGAGGTATGATCCCTCAATTCCTATCTTGCTGAGAGTTTTTATCAAGAAAGGGTGTTGGATTTTGTCAAATGCTTTTTCCGCATCAATTGATATGACTATGTGGTTTTTTTCTCTCAATTTGTTTATGTGATGTATCACGTTTATTGATTTGCGGATATTGTACCATCCTTGCATCCCTGGGATAAATCCTACTTGGTCATGGTATATGATCTTTTTGATGTACTGCTGGATCCGATTTGCTAGGATTTTGTTGAGGATTTTGGCATCTATGTTCATGAGGGATATTGGCCTATAATTCTCTTTCATTGTATTGTCTTTATCTGGTTTTGGGATTAGGGTGATGTTGGCTTCATAGAATGAGCTGGGAAGTGCTCCTTCCTCTTGGATCTTTTGACATAGTCTGAGGAGGATAGGTTTTAGGTCTTCCTTGAATGTTTGATAAAACTCCCCTGTGAAGCCATCTGGCCCCGGGCTTTTGTTTGCTGGAAGCTTTTTGATTACTGCTTCGATTTCCTCCATAGTTATTGGCCTATTGAGATTTTTAGATTCTTCCTGGTTAAGTTTTGGAAGGTTGTATTTATCTAGGAATATGTCCATTTCCTCCAGGTTGTCTAGTGTGTTGGAGTAGAGTTGTTCATAGTATTTTCTAACAATCCTTTGTATTTCTATGGGGTCTGTTGTTATTTCTCCTCTTTCATTTCTGATTTTGTTTATTTGGGTCCTCTCTCTTTGTTTCTTGGTGAGCCTGGCTAGAGGTGTATCAATCTTGTTTATCCTTTCAAAGAACCAGCTCTTGGTTTTGTTGATCTTTTGTATTGTTTTTTTGATCTCTATGTCGTTTATCTCCGCTCTGATCTTTGTTATTTCCTTCCTTCTGCTTATAGTGGGCTTTTTTTGTTGCTCTCTTTCTAATTCTTCGAGTTGTAGAGTTAGGTCATTTATTCTCATTGTTTCTTGTTTCTTGCAGTAGGCTTGTAGAGCTATGAACTTCCCTCTCAAGACTGCTTTTGCTGTGTCCCATAGGTTTTGGATTGTTGTGTTTTCATTGTCATTTGTTGCCATGATGTTTTTTATTTCTTCTTTGATCTCACTGGTGACCCAGTCGTTGTTTAATAGCATGCTATTTAGTCTCCATGTGTTTGATTTTTTTGGATTGTTTTTGTTGTAGTTGATTTCCAGTTTTATGCCTTTGTGGTCTGAGAAGATACTTGATATGATTTCAATTTTCTTGAATTTGAAGAGACTTTGTCTGTGACCCAATATATGATCTATCTTTGAAGATGACAAATGTGCACCTGAGGAGAATGTATATTCTGTGGCTTTGGGGTGAAATGTTCTGAAGATGTCAATTAATTCCATCTGATCTAGTGAGTCATTTAGGATTGATGTTTCTTTGCTGAGTTTCTGTTTAGAGGATTTGTCCAGTGGAGATAATGGGGTGTTAAGGTCCCCTACTATGATTGTATTGCTGTCAATCTCTCCCTTGATCTTCTCCAGAAGATTTCTTACGTATTTGGGTGCTCCTATATTGGGTGCATATATATTTACCAGAGTTATTTCTTCTTGTTGGACTGCTCCCTTTAGTATTATGAAGTGGCCTTCTTGATCTCTTTTTATGTCCTTCACTTTGAGATCTAATTTGTCAGATATAAGTATTGCTACCCCGGCTTTTTTTTTTCACTTCCATTGGCCTGAAAAACCTTTTTCCATCCCTTCACCATCAGTCTGTGTGCGTCTTTTTTTGTGAGGTGGGTTTCCTGTAGACAGCAGATATATGGGTCATGTTTTCTTATCCACTCATTTACCCTATGCCTTTTGACTGGGGAATTTAATCCATTTACATTTAAAGTTATTATTGATAGAAACTTGTTAGTCGCCATTTTTGTTCTTTACCGCTGCGTTCCTTCTTTGTTTCCTGTTTTTTTCTATTTACAGCAGACCCTTTAGCATTTCTTGCATTGCTGGTTTGGTTGTAATAAACTCCCGTAGACCATTTTTGTCTGTGAAGCTCCTGATTTGACCCTCAATTTTGATTGATAGCCTCGCTGGGTATAGTATTCTTGGATTCAGACCCTTCCTTTGCATGACTTTGTATATTTCATTCCATTCCCTTCTTGCCTGATGTGTTTCTGTTGAGAAATCGGTCGCTAGTCTGATGGGGGATCCTTTGTAGGTAACTTTCTGTCTCTCTCTGGCTGCTTTTTAAGATTCTTGCTTTGTCGCTGGTGTTTGCCAATTTAATTATTATGTGCCTTGGTGTCGGTCTTTTCGGGTTCATTTTGTTTGGGACTCTGTGAGCTTCTTGGATTTGTGTGAGTTTTTTCCTCCCTATATCAGGGAAATTTTCTGTTACTATTTTTTCAAACAGGTTTTCTATTCCTTGCTCAGTTTCCTCTCCTTCTGGCACCCCTATTATTCGGATGTTGTTTCGTTTAGCATTGTCCCAGAGTTCTCTTAGGCTCTCTTCCTGCTTTTTAATTTTTTTTTTCTAGAAGCTGTTCTGTTTGGGTATTTTTTTCTACCTTGTCTTCTAGCTCGCTGATGCGGTCCTCTGCTTCTTCTAGTCTACTGTTGATGCTTTCTATTGAGTTCTTTATGGCAGTGATGTCATTTTTCATTTCTTCTTGATTTCTCTTCATTTCCTCTTGGTTCTTCTTCATTTCCTCTTGGTTCCTACACATATTGTTGAATTGGTCTTCCATTCTTTTCATCCACCTTATGGCCATTACTCTGAATTCTTTCTCTGACAGGTTGCTTGCCTCCATTGCCTCCATTTTGTTTACTTCCTTTTCTGATGATGCCTGTTTTTCTTTCATATTTGGGTTGGTTCTTTGTTTCACCATGATTTCTCTTCAAAAGGTGTTTGGTTATGTAGTTCTCTCTCTGCTATAGGGGTTGTCCAACCGTTCTGTGAGAAGAAGCAGTGCTCGTCTGAGTTCAGGCGGTCACGCTGCTCTTTTAGAAAACTTTTCATGTTGGGAAGAAATCAATCAAAAAGTTATATACATATATGCATAACCCAGGGACACAGACAATAGGGTGGCGAAGGCCTGGGGTGTGGGGTAGAGATTGGCTAGAAGTGGACAATGGGGTAAAAAGGAGACATATGTAACACTGTCAACAATGAAGATTTAAAAAAATGGATTTTCTTTAAAATTGTTAAATTATTTTTTTCTAAAAAATTGACAAGAGAGAGAGCGAACCAAAAGTGTGAGAGAGAAGCATCAGTTGGTTGCCTCCTGTATGCACCCTGACTAGGGATCAAACCCACAACCTGGGTATGTGCCCTGATAGGAACCGAACAGCAATCCTTCAGTGCACAAGGTGATGCTCAACCACTCGGGCCGGGCCAGGCACTGACTTTTAGAACCAAATCATGGAGGTCATGTTGGATCCCTTTGCCATCTTCTGTGGAGTCACTACTGACACCCACACTTACGGGGAGGGCACACATTCACACCACAGGAGGAAGGGCAGACCGTGGGGAGTCACTGAGGAGGGAACCAGTGACCCGAGAGGTCCATGCCTTTCCCAGGATCCCAGACGGTCAGAATGCAGAGCCTGAGATAAACCCAGCTGTGTCCTCAGAGGTGGGGTCCTAGGTGCACCCAGGTTTCCTCAGGGCTCTGGAAAAGCCTGTGCTGGGGGAATCGTGTACAGACATGGAGATGGCATGGGGAGACAGTGAGCACTTGGCAGCCTAGATAGTATTTGTCTGAAAATGCGCCCAGATCTGGAATCACGAAGATCCACCTCTGTTCACACCCCACCCGAAGTGGAGAAAGGCGGGGCCCCTTATGCTGAGCTCATGCTTACGCAGTGCTGAATCACACCTTCATTGGATAATACGGAAACTGAAGCCCGTAGTCAGGCAGGGATTGGCCAGGGTACATGACATTCAGAGTCCAGAGTTCAGGAATGTTCAGACCTTCCAGGCCAGCCATGGGCAAACTACGGCCTCCGGGCCAGATCCCGCCCGTTTGAAAAGAATAAAACTAATAAAAAAAAAAAAAGACCGTACCCTTTTATGTAATGATGTTTACTTTGAATTTATATTAGTTCACACAAACACTCCATCCATGCTTTTGTTCCGGCCCTCCAGTCCAGTTTAAGAACCCATTGTGGCCCTCGAGTCAAAAAGTATGCCCACCCCTGTTCCAGGCCAAGGCTCCCAACTCCACACAGAGTTGGTCTGGAAATTAGAAATCCTGACACACTGGGCAGCTCCTGCTTGTTCCTCCCTATGTGGGGCCGTTTTGTTCTGGGATCCAGAAAGGGAGCGCTGGCATGCATGGAGGATACACATGCCAGTGTCCTCTAGATGGCACACACACTCTAGGTGTGAGGACCTTGGGTGGGATTAGAAGAAAAGCAGACACAGAGGAGGTGACAACAGGAAGGAAAAGAGGTTGGAGGCACGACCTGCATGTGACTGTTCTCCTCCTACTTTACAGCTCCTCCCCCACAGGAGCCTGAACAGCCCTAAGAAGCACTTGCTCCATAACCCACTGTGCAGGCAGGAGAGAGACGGGCCCTGACAGGTGCAATGACTTATCCAGGGTCAAGCAGAGGTAAGAAAGAGGAATTGAGTCTGCACCAAGGTCAGTTTCCTCAAATCTGGGGCCCTGGCTGCACCCAGAGCTTCTAGGGGGCCGGGCAGAGGGCTGTGCTGGTGCCACTGTGTACAGATAAGGTGTTTCATGGAGAAGAGGGGTCTGCAGACAGCAGCCCACAGGACTACTGGCATAGGTGTCATGAAATGAGGGGACTCAGGGAAGACAATCCCAGGTATGAGGTCACTATCCAACAGAACTTGGAACCCCCGTAACCAGGCACCCTCATCTAGCCCAGCAGGCAGCTCACTTGCCAAGAGGCATTACCAGTGCGAGATGTTCTCTTGCTGTGGTCCCTGTGACTGGTGCTCTTGCTCCGGAGACCCCGCAGTGAGAGCTTTTTCAGACGGTGCTGACGTTGGTTCAACCCTCATCCCGGAGGTATCTGGCCATTTTCTAGAATATGGCCTCAGGTAACACAAGGTGGCTGGGGTCAGACCCATTCAGGCCAGGCCACCTCTGTGCACCATCCCTGTGCAGCCCACACCCCCTCCCCTTCATGTGTGGGAAAGAGGGACCTGAAGGGGGAACCCTGGGGCAGGAACAGCTTTCGGGGCAGTGGATCACCTAGAGGTCCTGCTGTGGTCACCCACTAGGACAGGGCAGGCAGGTGGAGATGGGCTTCCAGAGGGGTCCCTTATCTGTGCCGATGGGAATCCTAGCGCTAAGGTGGTCACACCTTTTCCTCCAGTGGATTTCTGAGCGGATCACACTGTGTGTGTGTGTGTGTGTGTGTGTGTGTGTGTGTGTGTGTGTGTGTCTGGAGCGCAGGGTCACAGGGGTCACAGAACCAGCAAAACAGGGCTCTGACGCTTTCCCTCTGGTGACTGGGAACTGTCTTTGCAGAGCTCCTCACAGGAGAATAGAGAGAAGCTGACAGATGCGGTCCTCACCTCCTGCCTCTGCAGGAGGCACAGGTGCCCCATACATCCTCCAGTGTGCAGCACGGCCGCAGGGTGAGTGCAGGTGCTGAGGTGACCCAGACTCCAGGGTCCATGTAGTCAAAGGGGACCCTGGGTTCCAGAAGCTGCCCTGATACTCCCCTAGGTCCTTCCTAGAGTCCAATTTCCAAAGGAATCTGGGTTCCATTATCTCTTCACAACCCACTCTCACTGTCCAGCCCCTTTTAGATGATATGCAAAGTCACTGCCTACAATGTTTTAGGAATATCAAAAGAGAGACTTTGCTCCATTTCACATCATGCTCAGTCAAGAGTATTTTTGCATTTTTCTACAGACTTTCCCTTTTTAATGATTTTTAAATAAAATTTAATAATATTATATTAAAAATAAATCTAAATTATATAAATTTTAACTCTATGATCCTTCAAAGTATAAATTCCAACATGGAATATATTCACAATTTTTCACAACTGCTCCATAACATCACAAGCACTCTCCAGTTCCAGAACATTTTCAGAACCCACATCCGAGGTATGTGTCCCGACCAGGAATCAAACCTGCATCCTTTTGGTGTAAGGGTGACTCTCAAACCAACTGATAAGGCACCCTGTCCAAGGCGAGAAAGAGCAATATTTTCATTTGCATTTTTCATTCTGGTTTAAACTGCAGTTGGGTATCTTTCACATACTTTTGGCCTATTCCTTCTTTTGGAATTTCAGTTTGAGACCTTTTGCCCTCTTTTCCATTGGATTGTTAGCAAATCTGAATTGTCATGGATATCAGCTTTTTGCCATGTAATTTGCAAATGGTTTCTCTAGCTTGCCATTTGTTTCCATTTGATGTGTGTTTTGCCAAATAGTGGTGTCACATTTTGATGTGGTCAAATCTGTCTTCTCTTATCATGCTCTTTGATTTTGTCTCTCACTTTGAGTGGAAAAGATGTTCTCCGTCTTATCAGGAAGACAGGCTAGGTTGTATTGTTCTAACAGAGCCCTAAATCTCCATGGTTTGCAGCAGCAAAGGTTAATTTCATAGTCATAGTTAATTTCAGATGGATTGAAAAAGAGTTCCTGTTTTTCAGATTGTTCATTTCTTTTTTTCTTGTAAGGATGGAAGTAAGGACTTCCAAATTTTTATATGTCAGGGTGGAAACCAAAAGTCAAATATTTATTTTACAATGGCCTGTGGTGGACACGACTTCCATTTCCCCCTTTCTATCAGCTGCCAATTTCCACACCCAGCTGTTTCTGGGGGGTGTGGTTCAGGGCCCCAGAGTGGAGGTATCAGCACATCTAACTGGCCAGACCACAGTGATGATAGTTGTATGTGGACATGTGAATTCAGTGAGCTTAATAAGATTCTTTATTCTAGTGACCAGAAGAACATTCTGGATGTTTTCAATGAAATTAGAGCAGCCTGTGAGTGAGAGAATAGAGAGCTGTTAGCCTGGAATAGTTGGGAGCCAGTGGACTGAAAGGTCTTGGGTTTGATTCCGGTCAAGGTACATACCTCAGTTGCAGACTAGATCCTTGGTCCTGGTCTGGACAAGGGAACTTATCCTGGGTGAGGATCGACAAAAAAATGTTAGTGAGAAGAATGGCACTGCCACTTGCATTAAAACCTCAGGCACGTTAGCTGAGTTCTTTACGTCTTGTTCTTTAAACGTGAAAAATGAGCTGCAAGGATAAAACTGAATAATAAAGTGCTTAACGTAAGAGTTGGCATGTGGTAGGCACTCAATACATATTGCCCATTACTATGATAAATACATATGTATGTAAACAGTCACCAGGTGGAAATGCAATGTGTCACATCAACAAAATATTGTAAAACAGTATGATGTTAACAGAAATTGCCCAGGGCCTTCCAACGCTCTATTTCTCCTTTTAATCATAAATCATGGACTTACTCATTTCTGGATAGAAACTTAAAATATTGCAAAGGCACATGCTCTCCTGAATTAATCTAAAATTTACATATATGCAAATTAGGCCAGGATGCTTTAATGGGTCACAACCAGATTGGAGAAGGTTGCATGCACAGGCGAGGCACAGAGCAAAGATGGAGACAGACACAGTGGGGCCTACCCAAGCCAGAGCGGACACATGCTGTGGGTCAGAGGGGGCCTGGGGCGGAAGTCAGGTGCAGGTCCTGGCCAGGCGCAGAGCAGGGTTGGCCCAGCTCCTGCGGCAGCCCGCGGGGTGCCTCCTGGCATGGCAGGAGGCAGGGCGCCTCCTCTAGTTTAAAGTAAAAATTATAACAGGAATTTGGGGAAAGAAACACTGTTCTAAATTTTATCTAAAAATAAATGTGCAAACAAATCAGGAAACACTTGAAAAGAATATAAGAAGGGGACTTGCTCCGTCAAATAGAAAGGACTCTCAAGCAGTGTGTTCTGCAGCATGTTTACGGGCAACAGACATTTCTTGTGAGATAAGAATGACAAGATGGAAACTATGTCAACAGGCACAGGAAAATCCTAGAGCAGCGGTTCTCAACCTGTGGGTCGCGACTCCTTTGCAGGGGTCGCCTAAGACCATTGGAAAACACATACATAATTACATATTGTTTTTGTGATTAGTCACTATGCTTTAATTATGTTCAA
Source organism: Myotis daubentonii (assembly GCF_963259705.1). Classification (NCBI taxonomy): domain Eukaryota; kingdom Metazoa; phylum Chordata; class Mammalia; order Chiroptera; family Vespertilionidae; genus Myotis; species Myotis daubentonii. Next base: position 7,140,950 of record NC_081855.1, read on the forward strand.
TTTGTAACACTGAAATTGGGGGTCACCACAACATGAGGAACTGTATTAAAGGGTCAGGGCATTAGGAAGGTTGAGAACCACTGTACTAGAGACAAATATACTAATACTAGGGGCCTGGTGTTGGATCTCCCTGAACAGTGTCTGAGAATATGGCTCTAGAGCGCCTCAGAGAAGCAGGCCATTGGACAAAGCCAGCATCCACTCTATTCTATCCATTGAGAGTTTGTCACTCAGGGCCAGACAGGGAAACAAAGAAACCACCTCAGCAAACTCTTTGAACACCAACTGACAAATGCATTTGCAGAGCATGCCATGTGCTTCTCTGCGCACTTGAAGGAAAACGTGGAGGGAAATCCCAAGGTCCTTGCCCCCAATCAAGGAAGGATTCAAGCGATCACTTTTGATCCACAGGCGTTTATTGATACCTAATGGGTGTCTACTCCTGCCCTGGGCACCTAGGCACAGAGCGACCAGACCTGGTGGAAGTTTGGTCCCCAGATCTCCTGGGACCAGGTCATAAACTTGTGCAAAGGGGAAATAACAAGGCATGTTAACCTGGATTATTTCTGACCCCAGAGGTAAGACCTGGCACCATGGAGCCCCAGGGAAAGGAGGAACCAGGCTGAGAGGGAGCATCAGGAACCCCCACCAGGTCAGGCATGAGACTGCCTCAGGGCTCCCATGTGTGTCCTTACTAATGAGGCTCCAGGGAGGCTCTGCTTCCTCTTTCCTCCAGGTTCCTTGACTCAGATGCTGCATTAATCACTAGGAAGGCCTCTGCCATCCAGTTCCACCCACTTAGTGGGTAAAAGTTGGATTATTTGGAAAGTCTCTCTGAAAACCTGTTCCCCATCACAGACATAGGTCTCCACAGGTCGAAGGAAAATGATGGGTAGGGAGCAGCGTGGTTACTGTTGTTTTGATTTTTGTTTTCTTGGTTCAGGGCTCTGTAAATTACATGTCTCAATTCATGGCACCTCGTCACCACCATTCCTTGGAAGACAACTTCCAGGTTTTATTGTCTCTTATTACCGCTGATCTCCATTTCCTTCCTCTCCCTCCACATAGTAGCCACTCAAATTTGGCATGTGTGCTTGAATGATTTATGTCTTTGTATGTCTGTGTGTTTAGACACACATAGTGTTGTGTTAAAAATCCCATTGTGTTTCTAACTTTCTTTGTTGACACTAATTTTTATGATCTACGCTCCTTGCTGTGTAAATACTCAAATCCCTGCTTGTTTTATCTTTTTCCAAAACATTCTCTCTACACACAGATGAATTTTCTTATTCTGAAGTGTACCCTATCACTTTTCTGCTTAAAGCATTAAAAAACTTCCTATTACAATTAGAAAAAACAAAATTGGAAACCAGCCTATGAGGTCTACTTGTCAGCTCCTACATGCATCTCCAACCTCAACCATTATCTTTCTCTTTGTTCTCCTCCCCACACTTCAGCCACACTGGCTTTCATTCAGTTTGCTGAATTCACAAAGCTCTTTCATCTCAGAGTCTTTGCCTTCTCCCCCTCCCCCACCTCATCTCTTAGAAGGGCTTTCTCTTTCTCAGCCTTCAAGCCTCCCCTAACTGTGGACATTGGTGCAGCCCTTTTGGAGAGACTTTGGCAATATTAATCATCTAGGGCCAGGTTCCCTGGCAGCAGTGACTCCTGGGAACTGGGACAGAGTTTAGTGAAGGAGTAACCTCAGAAGAAGATGGAGGGAGGTGAGCAGAGATGTGGACTCAGCACATTATGTTCAGCCTGGTCCTGAGAGGGGATCTGGAAGAGGAATTGTACCCACTGAGTGAGTCCCATCAGAGGTAAGGAGCCAGGCTTGTCTACCCAGTGCCTGTCATTACTGGCCTCTGACTGAGCCTACATCCCAGGGCAGTAGAGGGGGAGCACCTAACTCCTCTGGACAGGGAAAGGGCCCTCAGGAACCATGAGCAGCCAACATCCACAGCAGCTGGGAGTGGGGATGGCTGAACCAGCAGTGAAGTTGCAGCCACTAGTGAAACCCAAGGTGTGCATGGCCTTCCTGCTAGAAACTCATTCTTAGCAGCATACTCTAGAGAAGCTTCATTCACCTGCCCATGAGGGATACAAGGAAACACATGTCAGCATTGTTTATGATGGTGGAAAACTAGAGATAACCTAAATGTCCTTCAACAGGAGAATAAAGTAATCATAGTGAATGCCTAAAAAGTAATGGACTGGAGTATGTGTGGCAACGTGGGCAAATCTCAAAGCATGATTTGAGTGAAAAAGCAAGTGTCAGGGTACATTCTGAATGATGCTATTGAAATAAAATTTCAAAAATGCAAAATCAACACTAAATATAACTTGTGTATACACAACTTTTCAGTAAAATTATAGAACAAGGGACAAGCGCAGAGTGGATGATAGTAAGTAGCTCTGGGGAAGGGAAAACTGGGATGGAATCAGGAGTTCAACAGTCTCCCAACTGTCACCCTAATGCTCTATTTAAAGACACACAGGCAATGGCAGCTTTTGAAGATTTAGTAGTAACACAGGTGATCACAATTTATGCTACATATATTTTATTCTTTTACATTTAATCCTTAATAGTCATACTTTAAAAATTACAGAAACTATTTATCTGGCTCTATGTACACCTAGACTAGAGTGATACTTTTGTCCTTTTGTTTTCCCTATGTTATCGTTTTACTTTCAAAAGATAGCAGAAGAAAGTACACAGATGATCCATTTTCTTTTTTTAGGCTCCATCACAGCATTTTGCCACATTTCATCATGTCACATGAATCTATTAGGATGCTGTTCATATACAATGCAATTAACATCGTGTGAGGATGGATGTTTATGTCAGTGGGGAAATACTCATAAAAAGGCTAAAATTTTTGAGGTGGAATTGACAGGATAAGGTTTGGGAACCCACTTATTCCAGGTGTCTCTTTGCTATCTATTCTAGCCAATATTCCCAGTGGTCCATTCCCACCCAGTGATGCTGATCAGAAGAACCAGCTTCATGCTCTTAGACTCTGAGGGGCTATATTTTGACACAGAAGGCCTGCTTTTCCCCCTGTGTCCCGGCCAAACTGATCAAAAAGTGATCAGTTCAAGCTTGAGAATGAGAGGCCTATGTTATAGTTTCTCCTACAGCGATTCTTCATGCTCTTTGGACTTAGCAAAATTATATATATGAATATTCAAATATATAAGAGCATATTTAATTTTGCTAAGTCCTTATAGATGGCCCTCCAGGGTACCTGTACTAGTTTACACTCCCATCACAGCCCATCATGTTCCCATTTGTCCCATAGCCTCACCAAAACTTCCCATCATCACACTCTAATCTGTCATGCAGATTGGTGTAAAGAGCGCCTCATTACTTCTCTGACTACAAGTGCAATTTAACATCTCTTCATATCTTGTTAACGTTTTGGGTTTCCCTTTATGAAATTCCCTTTTCATATACTCTACCCATTTTTTATGTGACAGACTTTTCTTATAAACTGTAGACATTAATCCCAACAAGGGATTTCAGAGAAAGCTTGCAAGTTTTAAGATAAAGCTCCTATAGACATTTGTGCTCAGGTTTTGAGTGGATGAAAGTTTCTGTTTCTCTGGGATAAATGCCCAGGAGTGCAATTGCTCGGTGTGTGTTAGTTGTATGTTTAGTTTTATAAGACACAACCAAACTGCTTTCCCCAGTGGCTGTAATAGGCTACATTCCCACCAGCACTGGATGAGTGACAGTTTCTCCACATCCTCCCCAGCATGGAGTGTTATCACAGTCTTTTATTTTAGTTAGTCTCCTTGTGGTTTAATTAACCTTTTCCTAATGGCTGATGATGTTGAACTTTTCAAGTGCTCATGCAACATGTTATAGCCTCTTCAGTGAAGTGTCTGTTCATTTATTCTGTTTAAGTCTCCAGTGAACCACTTGGGCCTGGATGCCCTTCATTAGATGCTTTACCTACAAATTCAACTTCTTTAATAGATTAGTTAGGGCATCACTTTCTCTTGAGGAAGGTTGTATAGTTTGTTTCTTGCCAGGAATTGGTTCCTTTCACCTAACTTGTTGGAACTATGCGCACAGCGTTTTTCTCTGTTTCTTGGTCAGTCTGGCTAGAAATCTCTTTATTTTACCAGTATTTCTAGAGAAGCAGTTTTCCAATTTGTTGAAGGCTATTTTGAAATTCTTTGTTTTACTGATTTCTGCCATTATGTTTTCCCCCTTCCTTGTTTCTTCAAAGTCACTCTGTTGCTCTGTTTAATTTACTATTTGGATACCTCGATCTCTCTTCTCAGCTGTAATTCTTTCCTTAGAAGTCTTTTTAAAACAAAAACTCTGTCTTTTATGGCTGCTTTTGATTTGCAGCTTTTCTTTATTGTTTTTTAGTTGTGAGTATTCCATAATCTCACTCATGATTTCCTTTAAAATCTGGGTTTATACAGAACATACTTCACTTCAGCTTCAGTTGTATCTTCTTAAGTGTCCAGATACTTGGCGATTTTAAAGCTATCCTTTATTATTAACTTCTTACCTTAGTGCATTATGGTTACAGTACATATAGGCATCATGCATTATGGTTCATGAACATATCAATGGAGAAAAAACATATATTTCTTCTTTGGAATTTATTGAGACTTTTTATGTGGCATAATACGTGGTAATGATTTATTTTGTTCAAAAGACTGGGTATTATCTGTTAGGTGTGGATATGAATAACAAAGCAAACAATAACTTCCATTTGCCAAATTTTCTTCTAATTTTTAAAAAATCATTTCTTGCTTGTCATTTAATAGGTCCTATTTCTGGAGGCAAGTTTAAAATAAACGCATTCTATTTTGCAAGGCAAGATGCTTTCCCTTAACTTAAAATACAGGCAGTTAAACATATCCGTGTGGTTTCTTACACATATCTATATTTTCCTCAGCAAGACATGCTCTTTAACATGCTCTCCTGTGTTTCCTTCCCCTACCCTCATCCACTACACAGTGCTGACACTATCTAGTATTTTAGATTTTTTTCCACACTTTTTCTGTATTCTTTTAGTCAAGAATATGCTTAACATGGGGCCACATTGCTCACTTCTGAGATTTTTGGTTCTGGCGACCCCTCATAGAATGTCCAATCTCTGTATCTAAGGAGAAAAGAGCTTAGCTCAAGGCCTCGTGGAGAATCACAAATGAGGCTGAGGCTTTGTCAGGAGGAAGAGAAAATGGCCAATGAGCTCAACCACAGCCTGTGCAGCAGACCGCTCCACTGTCCAGGCCCCCAGACAGCACATTCCAGGGAGGACCCCACTGAGTTTCTACAATAAACCTGTGAGCTTGACCCTAGGGTCACCCCGTTTTTAGAGGCACAAGCCCTCAGAGACACGAAGTGCCCTGAAGACTCCCAGCAAGCAGGGGGCCGAGTGACCCCTGTGCTGAGGAGGGGCAGGGTGTTCACCTGGGAAATAGTTGGTCCCACACCTGTTGGGTAGAACAAATGTTCTGTGATAACACAGAGAGATGAGGGCGAAAGCAGAGTCCCTGCTCAGGAAGCGGGCAGCTGGTATTGTACCAGTTTGTCTAGCTGGTGAGCCTGTGGGTCTGCACCACACAGGTATTTTTTAGGGAAGCACGAGAGGATGGTGTGGGGCCACTTGGCTGGTTGGCAGCTGGGGCCCAGGGCTGTGCTGAGTGTCCATGTTCCGCTCAGGATGCCCCCAATGGGAGGCCAGTCCTTGGCATCTGACCACCAGCTCTGAGTCCTGTGGAGGTAGAGTCCTGGCTTCCAGGAAGGGCAGGTGGAGAAGGGAGAACCCTTCTTGCTGGGAGTGTTAGGGGTCCTGAGGCTAAAACTCACCTTCCATGATTCTCCAGCTCAGCACTGCCCGCCTGACCTCCAGAGAGTTCTGGTTAATCAGCAGAGCAGTTGGGGCTATAAATGATGCCAGCACGTTAGCTTCTGGGTTGTAAGCACATTTGTACTTAAGAAGGTTTCTCTTTGTGTTTACAGGGTCGGTTTCTGTACTAAACTGAAAGGTTAACAGAAAAGCAGCTGGTCCCTCCCATGCTGGGTGTCAGCAGAGCTGCAGGCAGGGCTGGAAGGTGGAGTCAGAATGTCTGGAGATGCTGATGAGAAACTGCTGGATGCGGGAGGACCACTGGGTTGTCAGCTGGAAGAACTTCACGTCATTCCACACCACACCTTTGATGAGGACCCGCAGCCCGTTCTACTGTTGCTTTGCCCTGCAGGTAAGGCGGCTTATGCCCTCCGGGCACCGGTGTTTGGATTTTGGACTTTACGACCTTGTCCTTGGTTATCTTGGGCAACAACAGCACCTTCATTTTCTTCTCCTTGGTGACCACTGTCATGCACATGGTGGGTGTTGCTTTGGCCTGGCCACTGCTCGGCAGCCTGCTGACCTGGAGAGACTGGAAGGTGCACTTGAGGGTGTTGTTGGCGGTAGGCAGGTCTTTCTTCTTCGTGTCTCTCTTCCTGTCTGTGGGCTGGGCTGCTGTCCAGTAATCCACCTGCCGCTCCATCAGCTTGGCACCATCGCCCTGGCTGGGGGAGGACAACCACCACTCATTGACAGGATGAGTGGGATGACAAGGCCTAATTGGAGACCAGAAGTATGGACAGAGGGAAGGATAAAAGCACCCTGCAGCCCAAGGGGGCCCATCATCTGAGTCTCCCGACGTGTCTGAGGACTGTTGCACTGTCCCAACTTTCACCCATTCCCCCAAAGGGAATGAACTATAAGGGCTCCTCATTGGGGCTCTTCTGCTTGTAGGAGAGCAGGGCTTCCTTGACGGGCAGCTGGGAGTCACAGTTGTCCCCGTGTTGTACTGTGTGATTCTCGTCACGATGTCCAGTGTGCCTTGTATTGCACTCTGGGCCTCCAGATTATGGAACTGGTCCCACCAGGCCAGGTCATGGAAGAAGCTGTGGTAGCGGTAATGCACGGAGCCCAGGTACCTGGCCACGGGGTGGGAACCCAGCGGGATGACCAGGAAGCTCATGTAGCCCAGCCAGTTGAGCATCTTGTAGGACAGCAGCTCCAGGAAGACCCGCAGCACAGCGCTGAAGTAGTGCTGTGCCCCTGCCACCAGGATCTTCACCGGCTTAAGGGGCTGGGAATTATTGTCACAGTATCGCTGTATCCGCCAGATGATGGAGCTGAAGGCCGCCGGGACATCAGCCGTGAAGCAGATGCTCAGCACAGGCACCGTGTGCCCCTGAGGGTGTCCCAGGGGAACTGCTCCTGCCAATCAGAGGTTTGACCTGGATGATGTTCTCTGGCAGCTGGTCATCAGAGACGAGGATGTGGCTCAGCTGGTTGTACGTGGTCTTCCTGGGGATCTGCAGCTGGCTCCCCGGGTCTGGCCACGCTCATTGTCTGGGCTTTTGGCTCACTTTTCCTATGGCTGTGCCGTCTGCTGCTCCTTCAGGTACCTGCCCAGCCATGGTGGTGGGATGCTTCCCCGTGGCCTTGGTGGAGGGGATGAGAGACTCAGTCTTGGTGATGTGCCTACTGGGCAGCAGCTGCTTGGTGAGCATATTCAGGGCTGAGGTCTCTGCCTCCGGGCTGTCCTTGGGTGGTGCTGGCTGCTCCCCTGGGTGGGCATGCTCTGAGGCACTGAGTGGGGGACACTGTCACTTGGCTATTGCTGCCTGGGCTTGGTCTTCTCAGGCACTGCAGCTGGCCTAGGAGGCTCCTTTGTTTTGCTTTGTTTGTTGTGTTAACTCTCACTGGAGGTTATTTTTGCACTCATTTTTTAGAGAAAGTTGAAGGGAGGGGGAGAGACAGAGAGGGAGAGAAGCATCAATGTGAGAGAGACACATGGATTGGTTGCCTCCTGCATGTGCCATGACCAGAGCTGGGGATCAAGCCTGTAACTGAGACAGGTGTGCCCATGACCAGATTTTAACCCGGGACCCTTTACTCCGTGCGCCAACACACTAGCCCTCAGCGAACCCTCTAGGACTCGAAAGCTCTTCCTGGCTCTGGGCACCATGGATGCTGCCCATGTCCATTTTGGAACAGAAATGTGACAGGCCTTCACAGTATGGCCTGAGCTTGGGCTTGGTGGTGCTGAGAAGGCTGTCATCTTCTTCCCTGTCTGGGCTACTGTTGCTGGTTCTCCAGCAGGTTAGACAGAAGGTACAGGTCCTCCTCCACTCGGGGACATGATCTGCAGGGTCTGCTCAGGGCCCAGGGCCTCCTCTGACACTTGGGCCCTGCTCAGCCAACCACCTCTTTCTGCTGGTCATAGACCTCGCTGTGACTTTCAATGGTCACTGCTTCCTGATCCAGGTCCTACCCCTGCGCAGCATCATCACTGGCCTCCTGCTCAGTGAAGCTCTCACACTCCTCCTTAGAGTAGTGATTTGTAGACTTGGACTTGGGCCGGCCTGCATGGCGCTGTCCTCACGGTGAATGAACTGGCTAGCCATTTCTGAGGTCCAGACTCAGGCAACTTTGGGGGAGGGGTGCTGTGGGCCACCAAGTCTGAAACACTGTTTCTGGGCTGTTTGATTCCCGAGGGCCCATGTGTTTTCTTGTGCTCTGGCCAGATTTGCAGGCTCCTGTTGGCTCCAGGCCCTGTGGGTGCTCCCATTTTTGTCTGTGAGCTGGAGTGTGCCAAACCTTCAACGAACAGTCTGAGCTTGGGCTTGGGGGTGATGAGGCTGCTGTTATCATCCTCCATGTCTCCGCCACGGTCCCCGGGGTTTTGCGGTGTGTTAAATAGAAGGTCCAGGTCCCACTCCAACTCGGGGACATGCTCTGCTGTGTCCTGCTTGAGTCCACAGCTTCCTCCAACAGTTTGACCTTTCCCAGCCACGCACAACTTTTTCCTTGATATTTTGTGGCCTGGTAATGGACGTCTTTCCTAATATCCATGGCCTCTGCTTCTTGGGCATCCCCATGTCAATGCCCTCCTCGGCAGTCCGGTCCATGGGTGGCATTGTTGCTGGCCTGTTGCTCAGAGGAGAAGCTCTGATATACCCTCTCAGAGTAATGAACCCTTGACTTAGCCTTGCATCTGGCCTGTACAGCACTGTCCTCCGAGTGGATGGGCTGGTTGGACCGGGAGCAGATCCAGATCTCGGCCACTTTGGCAGAAGCCTCCTCGGCCTCTTTGGCCACCCTTCAGGGATTGCTGCCGGACCTCAGCCATGTGGATGGCGCCCACAGGGAGTGTCTTGTAGCTCCAGATGGTCTGGTTCTTAAAGCGCTTCCTCCAGTGCAACAGGACCTGTAGTTTGTTGCCTTCTTTCTTGAGGAAGTGGGGGTCCTGCAGTGATGTCAGACCCAGGTCTGTCTCCAGTTGTCCACTGGGGAACTGCATACTCCTGTAGAAAGTTCTTGGAGCCCTGCATCTTCACAGTGATCACTGTTGATATGAGGTTGAATCCCTGTATCTTCATGCCAATCACCATGGAGATGAGGTCCTTCTCCAGCTCTTTAAAGACCACCATCTTCATTAAGGTCTGGTTGCACAACCTGGGCACGATCCTGAGACTGGGGCTGTCCAACTCCCGGTTAGCAAACAATTTCTTGGGCTTTAGTGTGTTGAGCCTGGGCACAGGGGTAGGGGAGCGGGAGGTGTGGAGACCAGGACTGTGGGCAGCAAGGTAGCTGCAGCTGCTTACACAATACAGGTCCTTTCTGCATTCTGGGGTGATTGTTTCTCTTCCTGTGTTGGGACAGAGGAGGGACATTCCTTCAGGGGCAGCTTATGAACTGCCAGGTAGTTTGGGGGCTGAAATGCAGACTGAACCCTTAAGCACTCAGTGAGTGTTGTCAGGAGGGGGGACACAAGTGATCCAAGAACAGTGTGTGTGAGAAGGGACCACATGCTCACTGACTGGCTCAGGGAAGGCCTGTGTGATGTTCTTGCAAACTCAGAGACCTAAAGTTATCACAAAGGATGTTCTGAAATGAAAACTTTTAAACTAAAAGCAGTTTATGGTGGGTAGTCATGTCTTAGGCTGGCATCTTCCCTGACAAAGGTCAATCTTAACCTTAACTGAGCCTGCCTATTGCCTCTTAGCATCTACAATAACATATCTTTGGAATGTAAAAGGAATTTCTATTTTTCCAGACCCCTCAAAGCATAGGCAATGCTCTGTGGAGACCACCAATCCCCTTATTGTTACGGAGTTCCTTGTTGACTTGTCACTATCTTATATCCACCATGTAAAAGAAGGATGTCTGTGTCATTTTACTGTTTATCCAGTTACAGAGGATTCCTCACTTTGATTTCTCTAGGACCCTGATGGATCACCACTGGATTTCATGTTACCACCATACAGCTCCTGTTTTGATTGTAATGTATAAAATAAGGTGCAAAACTGCCATTCTCCAGAGCATTGTCTCAATCTGCTGAGATTTTCTTCCTGCCAAATGTTGACATTGGAGCTTAAATAAACTCACAAAAATTCTTCACAAGTTTGAGTGTTTCTTACTTTGACATTTACTTGGCGTAGTGGGCCAGGGTTCCAAAAAAGCTCACCCAGGACCAACCTGGGGACCTGGTGTTAGGATTCAACAAAGGACCCATTGAACCACTGTTTCCCCACCCATCGGGTGAACCTGGGTTAGTTGTGTCTTAAATCCAGGACTTTTCCCTTGCTGGTGGTAGAGGGTTAGATTTATTTGAGCTGTATTTTAAATACTCCAGGTGGAACTAAGATTAAGGGTTGAGGGACCATAGGCTAAGACAAGACAGTAGGCAAAACATGGGTGACTGGTGTTAAATTGTGGCTTTCTGATTGGAATTGCTTTCTGAGAATCTGAGCAAAAAACACCTTTGCTGATAAAGTAGAGTTGAACTCAATCAGCTCCAGAAATGCAGGGTCATGTCCTCCCTCTGGTCTGAGTATTAGGTATTCTTAGGGGACTGAGAATCTCTGTGGAGGTGTGAGGTCTTTCTCAACTCAGTTGCAATTAAAGTGACTGGTTCTTTGGGGTAGCACCCATAAGGTTTTGTCAACTGTTCCCTGACCGTCTGGTTGTTTTAGTCAGCAGCGAGATAAACCGAGGCACATCACAGGGTTGAATGTGATTTGAGGGGTGCGTGCCTCATGGAGCTCAACCCATAAGCAACACATGTTGACCAACTACATTACATATCAATCCTAGAAAATTTGCTCAGATTCTACAGATATCAGAAAGAAGAGAAAAACCACATACACATACACACAACTACAAAACAACAACAAAACACACCTAAAATTAGCATGGAAAGTTGTGCGTCCAAAGCCAGGAGATGCCAGATCCCAGCTCCCATTAATACTCCTGATAGGAAGTTTTACTTGCAAGTGCTTTACAGAAATGGGAAGATTTATCTAGAAAATATCCTCCTAAAATGGCCAAAAATTCAGTTTTATTTGGGTGCCTAAATAAATTTTTTGGCATGCAATAAAAATTATGAAAATGCCAGGTCTAACATTAAATTGAATGAATGAATGGAAGCACTTTTTTTTTTTGCTTAAAGTATTACAAAGGGTATTACATATGTGTCCATTTTTTCCCCCGCCCTAGACAGTCCCCTAGCATCCCCTCTCCCCCAGTGTCTTATGTCCATTGGTTATGCTTATATGCATGAATACAAGTCCTTTGGTTGATCTCTTACCCCCCTACCTCCTGCACCCCTACCCTCCCCCGCCTTCCCGCTGCAGTTTGACAATCTGTTTGAGGCAGCTCTGCCTCTGTATCTATTATTGTTCAAGAGTTTATAATGGTCTCTATTATCCATGAATGAGTGAGATCATGTGGTATTTTTCCTTCATTGACTGGCTTATTTCACTTAGCATAATGCTCTCCAGTTCCATCCATGCCATTGCAAATGGTAAGAGTTCCTTCCTTTTTAGAGCAGCATAGTATTCCATCGTGTAGATGTACCACAGTTTTCTAATCCATTCATCTACTGATGGACACTTAGGCTGTTTTCAGATCTTAGCTATGGTGAATTGTGCTGCTATGAACATAGGGGTGCATATATCCTTTCTGATTGGTGTTTCTGGTTTCTTGGGATATATTCCTAGAAGTGGGATCACAGGGTCAAATGGGAGTTCCATTTTCAGTTTTTTAAGGAAACTCCATACTGTCTTCCATAGTGGCTGCACCAGTCTGCATTCCCACCAGCAGTGCACAAGCGTTCCTTTTTCTCCACATCCTCTCCATCACTTGTCGTTTGTTGATTTGTTGATGATAGCCAGTCTGACAGGTGTGAGATGGTACGTCATTGTTGTTTTGATTTGCATCTCTCGGATGATTAGTTACTTTGAGCATGTTTTCATATGTCTCCTGGCTTTCTGAATGTCCTCTTTTGAAAGGTGTCTATTTAGGTCCTTTGCCCATTTTTTGATTGGATGTTTATCTTCCTTTTGTTAAGTTGTATGAGTTCCCTATAAATTTTGGAGATTAGGCCCTTATCAGATATGTCATTGGCAAATATGTTTTCCCACACAGTGGGTTTTCTCGTTGTTTTGTTGATGGTTTCTTTTGCTGTGCAGAAGCTTTTTATTTTGATGTAGTCCCATTTGTTCATTTTCTCTTTAGTTTCAAGTGCCCTAGGAGTTGTATCAGTGAAGAAATTGCTTCGGCATATGTCTGAGATTTTCTTGCCTTTGGATTCTTCTAGAATTTTTATGGTTTCCTGTCGTATATTTAAGTCCTTTATCCATTTTGAGTTTATTTTTGTGTATGGTGTAAGTTGGTGGTCTAGTTTCATTTTCTTGCATATATCTGTCCAATTTTCCCAACACCATTTATTGAAGAGACTATCTTGGCTCCATTGTATGTTCTTGCCTCCTTTGTCAAATATTAATTGAGCATATTGGTTCGGGCCGATTTCTGGGCTCTCTATTCTATTCCATTCATCTGTATGCCTATTCTTGTGCCAGTACCGGGCAGCTTTGAGAACAGTGGCTTTGTAATACATCTTGATATCTGGTATTGAGATCCCACCTACTTTGTTCTTTTTCAGGATTGCTGCAGCTATTCGGGGTCTTTTTTTATTCCAGATGAATTTTTGGAGAGTTCGTTCTAGATCTATGAAGTATGCTGTTGGTATTTTAATGGGAAGTGCGTTGAATTTACAGATTGCTTTGGGTAGTATGGACATTTTAATGATGTTGATTCTACCAATCCATGAACACGGTATGTTCTTCCATCTGTTCATGTCTTCCTCTATGTCTTTTTTCAACGTCCTGTAGTTTTCTGAGTAGAGGTCTTTTACCTCTTTAGTTAAGTTTATTCCTAGGTAGCTTAATTTTTTTGGTGTGATGGTAAACGGGATTGTTTTTATAATCTCTCTAACTGAAAGTTTACTATTGGTGTATAGAAATGCCTCAGATTTCTTGGGGTTAATTTTGTATCCTGCTACATTGCCAAATTCATGTATTAAGTCTATTAGCTTTTTGATGGAGTCTCTAGGGTTTTGTATGTATAATATCATGTCCTCTGCAAATAAGGACAGTTTTACTTCCTCTTTTCCAATTTGGATGCCTTTTATTTCTTCTTCTTGCCTAATTGCAATGGCTAACACTTCCAGTAATATGTTGAACAGGAGTGGTGTGAGGGGGCATCCCTGTATTGTTCCTGTTCTTAGGGGAAATGGTGTTAGTTTTTGTCTGTTGAGTATGATGCTGGCTGTGGGCCTGTCATATATGGCTTTTATTATGTTGAGGTATGATCCTTCTACTCCTGCCTTACTGAGAGTTTTTATCAAAAATGGGTGTTGAATTTTGTCAAATGCTTTCTCTGCATCAATTGATATGACCATGTGGTTTTTTTCTTTCAATTTGTTTATGTGATGTATCACGTTTATTTATTTTCAGATATTGTACCATCCTTGCATCCCTGGGATAAATCCAACTTGGTCATGGTGTATGATCTTTCTGATGTACTGCTGGATCCGATTTGCTAAGATTTTGTTGAGGATTTTGGCATCAATGTTCATGAGGGATATTGGCCTGTAATTCTCTTTCATTGTGTTGTCTTTACCTGGTTTTGGTATTAGGGTGATGCTGGCTTCATAGAATGAGCTTGGAAGTGTTCTTTCCTCTTGAATTTTTTGTAGTAGTCTGAGCAGGATAGGTTTTAGTTCTTCCTTGAATGTTTGGTAAAACTCCCCTGTGAAGCCGTCTGGTCCGGGGCTTTTGTTTGATGGAAGCTTTTTGATGACTGCTTCAATTTCTTCCATAGTTATTGATTGGCCTGTTGAGATTTTTAGATTCTTCCTGATTGAGTCTTGGAATGTTGTATTTTTCTAGGAATTTGTCCATTCCCTCCAGGTTGTCTAGTTTGTTGGAGTAGAGCTGTCCATAGTATTTTTTAACAATCATGTATTTCTGTATTTCTCAACTCAGTTGCAATTAAAGTGACTGGTTCTTTGGGGTAGCACCCATAAGGTTTTCTCAACTGTTCCCTGACCGTCTGGTTGTTTTAGTCAGCAGGGAGATAAACCGAGGCACATCACAGGGTTGAATGTGATTTGAGGGGTGAGCGCCTCATGGAGCTCAACCCATAAGCAACACATGTTGACCAACTACATTACATATCAATCCTAGAAAATTTGCTCAGATTCTACAGATATCAGAAAGAAGAGAAAAACCACATACACATACACACAACTACAAAACAACAATAAAACACACCTAAAATTAGCATGGGAGGTTGTGAGTCCAAAGCCAGGAGATGCCCGATCCCAGCTCCCATTAATACTCCTGATAGGAAGTTTTACTTGCAAGTGCTTTACAGAAATGGGAAGATTTATCTAGAAAATATCCTCCTAAAAATGGCCAAAGTGCAGTTTTATTTGGGTGCCTAAATAAATTTTTTGGCATGCAATAAAAATTATGAAAATGCCAGGTCTAACATGAAATTGAATGAATGAATGGAAGCACATTTTGATTTGGAAATCAGGAGATTCTAAGAAGCACTTATAAATTCTTTTTTTAAAAAATTAAGGAATTAGAAATTTTAGAGACTGTTTCTGAACTCTTGTGAAGCTAATAAATGCCAACACTACATTCTTCCGCCTTCTCTAGCTCCCCCACTATATCCTTTGCCCTTTCCCATCCCTTCTTCCTTCCCCTTCGGTCCCCTCCACTACCCTTCCTTACTGACTTAACAGAAAATGAGAACAGGAATTCTAACAGCTCCCTTTGGAGCAAACCTTGTCTCAGCAAGAGAGGAACCAGCAATTGTTCCTGATTTTCTCAGTGACCCTGATGGATTCACAAAGGCATTTAACTGTTAGAACATGTAATCCTGGCTATTCTAACCTACTCCAATTAATATAGCTAATGGTTTCTGCCAGCAAATGCAACACAATTTCTAAATAAGGTTTGCAAGAAAATTCCTGTAGAGAAATCTGTCCACTGTTAGAATTATAGGAAACTGAAATAGGATGTCGAAAAACAACAACAAACAAACCACACACACACACACACACACACACACACACACACACACACACACAACTATAGGGTTGATCCATGGGTGTTTCCCATTCTCACTGATAGTTTGGGAGCAGGTGAACTTGTCATAGAAAGAGAAGCCACTAAGACCCCTGTAGATACTGGGGCTACTTTATTTGTCCCTAACCACATCCAGCTAATTGTCTTCTCCTTCAGAGTAAAGCTTCTGTGCAAATGGTAGGAATATTTAACCAATGTCTGTTTTTAATCAAAACCTGTTTCCAACTAGGGAATGTTATAGCAATATTAGCAAATATCTATCTTTGCTAATAAAATATGCCCCAAATCAGCTGATAGGGAGAGGTGTTTAGTTTGCTTATATGTTTGTTTTATGAAATCAGTGATACCCACATATGCTTTTTCCAGAAGGGTAATATGTATTTAGAAATAAATGAACAAGATATTGAACCCAACAGAGCCTGAGATGAACCCAGCGGTGTGTCCTGAAAGTTGAGGTCCTAGCTGCATCCAGCTTTCTGCGGGGGCTCTGGAAAAGGATCTGCTGGTGGAATCATGCACAGACATGGAGAGGCATGGGGGAGAGAATGAGCATTCAGCAGGTAAGATAAGCATTTGGCCGGTATTTGCCTGACAAGGAGCCCAGAGTTGGAACCGCATGCATGCACCTCTGTCCAATACCCACCCAGGGTGGAGGGAGCTGGGCCCTTTGTTCTGAGCTCAGGCTTATGCAGTTGTGAACCCAACCCTCAATGGAAAATTGGGGACCTGATGTCCATAGAGTGGCAGATATTACCCAATGTCCACGACATTCAGAGCCCAGAGTTCAGGAATGTTCAGACCTTCCAGGCCAAGGCTCCCACCTCCCCACAGAGTTGGTCTGGACATGAGAAATCCTGACACACTGGGCAGCTCCTGCCTGTTCCTCCGTATCTAGGGGTCAAGGGCGCTTTGTGCTGGGACCCAGGAAGAGCACTAGCTCTTTTTTTTTTTTTTTTACTAAGAGAAATATTTGTATTATTTTATTTTATTATGGTTTAAAGTATAATATATGTTTCTTTTTTTCCCCATGGACCCCTTCTCAGCCACTCCCACCCCAGCACATGCCCCTACCCCCTCAATGTCTGTGTCCATTGATTATGCTTATATCCATGCATTCAAGACCTTTGCTTGATCTCTTACTCTCTCCCCCACTATCCCCTGCCTTCCCGCTGAGGTTGGAGGGTCTGTTTGATGGTCTGTTTGAGGCTTCTCTGTGTCTGCATCTATTTTTGTTCATCCGTTTATATTATTCATTATATTCCACAAATGTATGAGACCATGTGATATTTATTTTTATCTGACTGGCTTATTTCACTTAGCATAATGCTCTCCATGTCCATCCAAGCTGTTGTCAATGGTAAGAGTTCTTTCTTTTTTACAGCAGCATAGTATTCCATTGTGTAGATGTACCACAGTTTTTTCCGCTCATCTGCTGATGGGCACTTAGGCTGATGAGCACTTAGGCTGTTTCCAAATCTTAGCTATTGTGCTGCTATGAACATAGGGGTACATATATCCTTTCTGATTGGCGTTTCTGATTTCTTGGGATATATTCCTAGAATTGGAATTACTGGGTCAAATGGGAGTTCCATTTTTAATTTTTCAAAGAAGCTCCATACTGTTTTCCACAGTGGCTGAACCAGTCTACGTTCCCACCAGCAGTACACAAGTGTTCCTTTTTTTCCACATATCCACCAGCATTTGTCCTTTCTCGATTTGTTTATGATAGCTATTCCAACAGGTGTGAGATGGTAACTCATTGTATTTTTTAAAAATATATTTTTATTGATTTCAGAGACAGAGAAAAACATCAGTGATGATAGAATCACTGATTGGCTGCCTCTTGCATGCCCCCTACTGGCGGTCATTGCCCAAAAATGGGCATGTGCTCTTGACCTGAATCAAACCCAGGACCTTTCAGTCCGCAGGCCAACACTCTATACACTGACCAAACCAGCTAGGGCCCTCGTTGTTGTTTTTATTTGCATCTCTCACATGATTAGTGACTTTAAGCATGTTTTCATAAGGCCATGAGACATATGAAAACAGAATTTTTTTTCTCATGACTAATAAAAAGAATTTAGTAAACTCAGTGAAATCACATGTCCACATACAACCATCATTACTGTGACAAGGCCACTGAGATGTGCTGATACCTCTACTCTGCGGCCTTGACCAACATTACCCAGACCAACTGGATGTGGAAACTGGCAGCTGTTCGAAAGGGGGAAATGGAAGTCATGTTCCCCACTAGGGGGCAGCAGAATCTCCTCAGACCTCAAGTTGTTTTAGGGGCCCTGCATTTTTATAGTGAACACCACAGCCCTGAGCCTCTTCTCCAGCTTCTTGTAGATGAGCAGCGTGGTTAAGGTGAGGCTACACAGCCTGGGTACGCAGGTGGGGCTGGAGCATTCCACTTCCCAGGTGGAAAACAAGTTCATGGGCACCTGTGTGTTGAGTGCGGCGGGCATGTTTTCCTGGCCCGCGGGCACCGAAATGGTGGTCTGATTTCTATCCTGTGTTGGGAGAGGGTTACATGCCACCAGAGGCAGCTCATAAACTGCCAGGTGGGTTGGGCACTCCAGCTCAGACTGAACCCCAAGCACTCAGTGATTGGTGGCAAGAGATGGGACAGGTGTGATTCCAGGGACCACATGCTAGCCTGGCAGCATGGTAAACTCAGAGACCTAACGTAAATGAAAAGGGTTGTCTGATCTTAAAGTGTTGTTTCTTTGTTTGTTTGTTTTTTGTTTGTTTTGTTTTTTTTAAATAAAAGCAGCTTATGGTGGGTACTGGTGTCCTAGGCTGTCATCTTCCCTGAAAAAGTCAATCTTTATCTTAACTGAGCCTGAAAATTTTTTTTAATAAATCTTTATTGTTCAGATTATTATAGTTGTTCCTCATTTTCCCCCCCATAACTCCCCTCCACCCGGTTCCCACTCAACCCTCTGCCCTTACCACATGCCTCCCTCCACTGTCCTCATCCATAGATGTACAATTTTTGTCCATTCTCTTCCCGCATCCCCCACACCCCTTACCCCCTCAGAATAGTCAGTCCACTCCCTCTCTATGCCCCTGATTCTATTATATTCACCAGTTTATTCTGTTCATCAGAGTATTTGTTCACTTGATTTTTAGATTCACTTGTTGTTGTGTATTTGTTGTTCATAATTTGTATCTTTACCTTCTCCTTCTTCTTCTTCTTCTTCTTCTTCTTCTTCTTCTTCTTCTTCTTCTTCTTCTTCTTCTTCTTCTTCTTCTTCTTCCTTTTTCTTCCTCTTCTTAAAGGATACTTTTCAGCATTTCATATAATACTGGTTTGGTGGTGATGAACTTCTTTAACTTTTTCTTATCTGTGAAGCTCTTTATCTGACCTTCAATTTTGAATGATAGCTTTGATGTGTAAAATAATCTTGGTTGTAGGTTCTCGCTATCCATCACTTTGAATATTTCTTACCACTCCCTTCTGGCCTGCAAAGTTTCTGTTGAGGAATCAGCTGAGAGTTGTATGGGTACTCCCTTGTAGATAACTGACTTTTTTTCTCTTGCTGCTTTATGATTCTCTCTTTGTCTTTTGCTCTTGGCATTTTAATGATGATGTGTCTTGGTGTGGTCCTCTTTGGATTCCTTTTGTTTGGGGTTCTCTGTGTTTCCTGGACTTGTAAGTCTATTTCTTTCACCAGGTAAGGGAAGTTTTCTGTCATTATTTCTTCAAATACATTTTCAATATCTTGCTCTCTCTCTTCTTCTGGCACCCCTGTAATTCGTACGTTGGTACGCTTGAAGTTGTCCTAGAGGCTCCTTACACTATCTTCATATTTATGCATTCTTTTTTCTTTTTGCTTTTCCGGTTGGGTGTTTTTTGCTTCTTCGTATTTCAAATCTGTGACTTGATTCTTGCTATCCTCTAGTCTGCTGTTAGAACTCCGTATAATGTTCTTTATTTCAGTCAGTGTATGTTTAATTTCTAGGTGGTCCTTTTTCATAACCTCGAGGGTCTCACTAGATTTCTTGAGGGTCTCACTAAGTGTATCGGTGGTCTCACTAGACTTATTGAGGGTCTTACTAAATTTATTGGAAGTTTCTAGAAAATTCTTGAAAAACCGTATAAGTTGGGTTTTGAGCTCTATATCCAGTAATTTGCTTTCCTCCATTTCTGTCATTTGTGACCTGTTTCTTTGTCTCCGCATTTTTATGCTCTCCTGTGTTGATAGAGTGTTCTTTCTGTGCTAGCTGTCCTATAGGGCCCAGTGGCTCAGCCTCCCCAATTACCGGAGGTGGACACTCTTGGTGCACCCCTTTGTGGGCTTTGTACACAGTCTTGTTGGAGTTAAGCCTTGGTTGTTGTAGGTATCACTGGGAGGAATTGACCTCCAGGCCAATTGGCTGTGAGAATCAGCTGTGTCTGCAGTGGGAGAACTTCTGTGTTGAAGACTCCCTTATAGGGCAAGGCTTGCTTCAGTGGGGCTTTGGTGCTCACTGAGTCTATACCCTGAGTGTGTCCCTTATGGATCTGAGGAGTTGTAATCTGGATGGTCCCACTCTGACCACTGGGTACAATGACTCTTGGATCTCTAAGGAGGTGCTAATTTAGCATCTGCCTGAGGCTGTCCAGCAGGAGACCAGCTGTGAAGCAATGCAAGCCACTGGGGGCCTTGGGCCTTCTTTTGGATATTCTGGCTTTCTCTGACACAGCTGCAGTTTTTTAGGTAATTTAAATTGCAAAGGGCCAGGCCTTTCATATGCAAAAGGCTCTGTGCACAGCTTGGGTGGGGCTGGGTTTCAGGATCAACAGGGCAGAGCAAGCAGCTTTGGCTTCTCCTCAGTCCTGCCCTAAGAGGCCCCGCTTCTCAGTGTCCCAGTAATCACTGCAAGCACCTCTGATAGAAAGCCGCCCTCGAGTTCCGACTGATGCCAGACAGTACAGTTTCTCCTGTGTGAGTCTGGGTCCCCAGAGACTCACCTGGAACTGGAGTCAGGGCTGTAGGGAGATTGTGCCTCCCTCCCGATTGAAAAAGACAACCGAGTACTCAGTTGGCAGCACTTTCCATGTGCACCTCCGTACTTCTTCACTTTACTTCCGCACCTCCTCTGAGTCTCAGTGTGCTTTTCTCTTTCCTTCTAGTTGTAGAATTTCCACTCAGCAGCCTTCCTGTGGTTCTGGATGATGTTCTTTTTGTCTTTTAGTTGTATTTTTGAAGTGGTTGTGCGAGGCAGCAATTTCCAGTGTTTACCTATGCCGCCATCTTGAGTTTTCCCTGTCTATTGTCTTTTTACATCTATAACAACATATTTTTGTAATGTCAAAGTAATTTTCCTTTTTATTTAGACACTCGGAGCACAGGCACTGCTCTGCTCTCTGCAGAGACCACACATCCCCTCATTGTTATTGAGTTCATTGTTGACTCTTTACTGACCTATACACACCTAAGTGAAAGAAGTGCATGTCTATCATTTTACCGTTTTTCCAGGCCCAGAGATTTCCCTGCTGTGCTTTCTCCTGCTTCCCTCATCTATCAGCAATGAATTTCATGAAACCACACAAGTCTCCACTTCTGATTGTAATGTTTAAAATGAGGTGCAAAGCTCCATTCTCCGGAGCATAATTATCTCATTCCCTTGAGATTTTGCTTCACTGCAATTGTCTACATTTTGGCTCAATAAACTCAGAAAAATTCTGCACAGGCTTTCATGTTTTCTAGATGGACAAGAGAAAAGGTTCTCGGCAGGCAGGGTAGACTTGGGAGTGAGTTATGATGTGACACATTGGTATATTAGTCATTTCATAGTAGAGAATGGACAACAGCTCCCTGTGTTACCAAGGTCACCCTGGAATTTCTGACAGAAAATCCCATTCTAAGATGGGAACACATAGGCTTTTCCTGGGGTGGGAGAGTCTGGATATGAGGACAAGTGGGTTGTTCAGGGAAGCGCCATTGACTTGACAATAGGAAGGGGTCACATCCAGGTCCCACAGCAGTGAACAGCTGGATCGCCAGCCCTGATAACAGGTCCCCCCTTGGTAAGTAGTGCAGCCCAGGTTGGCCCCAGCTCCTGACCTGGAGGGACCATGGGGATGTGGTCCTCTGGGAAGCAAATGGCAAAGCAACAGACTTGGTATCTTCAGCCCCACGTCCTTTTGGGAAAAGCATCCCTATTAATCATGATGATGTGTAAGAGTGGGAGAAGGTTTATAGTGATTGTCAGGCCAACATGGACACTGGGAGATGGGCATTAAAATAGGAAAGTCTGTAAAAAAAAATACAAAAATACCCTTGACTGAGCGTGACGTGAAATGGAGCAGGTCTCTCTTCTGATATTCCTAAAACTTTGTGAGCAGTGACTTTGCATCTCATCTGAAGTGGGCTAGACAGTGAGAGTGGGTTGTGGGGAGGATACAGGCCCCAGATTCCTTTGGAAATTGGACTCTAGAAGGGACCTAGGAGAGTGGCAGGGCAGTTACTGGAACCCAGGGCTACCTTTGACTATATCGGATCCTGGAGTCTGGGTCACCTCAGCACCTGCACTCACCCTGCAGGAGTACAGCACGCTGGATGATGTATGGGGCACCTATGCCTCCTGCAGAGGCATTGAGGCGAGGACGCCATCTCAGGTCCTCTCAGTTCTCCTGTGAGGAACTCTGTAAAGACAGTTCCCAGTCACAAAGAGGAAAGCCTCAGAGCCCTGTTTTGCTGGTTCTCTACCCCTGTAATCCTCCACTCCAGACACACACACACACACACACACATAGTGTGGTCTGCTGAGATCTCCACTGCAGAGGAAAAGGTGTAACGCCTGAGGGTTAGGATTCCCATTGGCACCAATAAGGGACCCCTCTAGAAGCCCATCTCCACATGCCTGCCCTGTCTTAGGGGGTAATCACAGCAGGACCTCTAGGTGATCCACTGCCCCCGAAAGCTGTCCCTGCCCCAGGGTTCTCCCTTCAGGTCCCTCTTCCCCAACACATGAAGGGGAGGGGATGTGGGCTGCGCAGGGATGGCACACAGAGGTGGCCTGGCCTGAATGGGTCTGGCCCCGGCCACCTTGTGTTACCTGAGGCCAAATTCTAGGAAGTGGACACATACGTCAGGGATGAGGGTTGAACCAATGTCTGCACTGTCTGAAAAAAGCTCTCACTGCGGGGACTCCGGAAGCAAGAGCACCAATCACCGGGAACACAGCAAGAGAACATGTTGCACTGGCAAATGCCTCCTGGCAAGTGAGCTGCCTGTTGGGCTACATGTGGGTGCCTGGTTACGGGGTTTCAAGTTATATGAATAGTGACCTCATACCTGGTATTGTCTTCCCTGAGTCCCTTCATCTCATGACAGCTATGCAAGTAGTCCTGTGGGCTGCTGTCTGCAGACACCTCTTCTGCATGAAACACCTTATCTGTACACAGTGGCACCAGCACACCCCTCTGCCCGGCCCCCTAGAAGCTCTGGGTGCAGCCAGGGTCCCAGACTTGAGGAAACCTACCTGGGTGCAGACTCAATCCCTCATTCTTACCTTTTCTTGATCCTGGATCAGTCATTGTGCCTGTCAGGGCCCGTCTCTGTCCTGCCTGCACAATGGGTTATGGAGCAAGTGCTTCTTATGGCTGTTCAGACTACTGTGGGGGAGGAGCTATAAAGTAGGAGGAGGACTATCACATGTAGGTATTGCCTCCAACCTCTTTTTCCTTCCTGTTGTCACCTCCTCTGTGTCTGCTTTTTTTATAATCTCTCCCAAAGTCATCACATCTAGAGTGAATGTTGTGTGTGTGAGTGTGTGTGTGTGTGTGTGTGTGTGTGTGCGCACATGACAGTGCTCCCTTTCTGGACCCCAGAACAAATCAGCCCCCACAAAGGGAGGAACAGGCAGAAGCTGCCCAGTATGTCAGGATTTCTAAAGTCCAGACCAACTCTGTGGGGAGGTGGCAGCCTTGGCCTGGAAGGTCTGAACATTCCTGAAGTTTGCACTCTGAATGTCATGTACCCTGGCCAATCCCTGCCTGACCAAGGGCTTCAGTTTCCCAATTATCCAATGAGGGTGTGATCCACAACTACGCAAGCGTGAGCTGAGCATAAGGAAGCCCAGCTTTCTCCACTGTGGGTGGGTTGTGGACAGAGGTGCACTTACATGATTCCAGATCTGGGCGCCTTTTCAGACAAATACTGTCTAGGCTGCCAAGTGCTCACAGTCTCCCCTGTGCCATCCCCATATCAGCACACGATTCAAGCAGCACAGCCTTTTCCAGAGCCCCTGAGCAAACCTGGGGGCACCTAGGACCCCCTCTTTGAGGACACAACTAGGTTTTTCTCAGGCTCTACATTCTGACCGTCTGTGATCCGGGGCAAGGCATGGACCTCTCAGGTCACTGGTTCCCTCCTCAGTGACTCCTCATGTTCTTCGCCTTCCTCATGTGGTGTGAATGTGTTCCCTCCCTTTCAATGTGGGTGCTCGTAGTGACTCCATAGAAGACGGCAAAGGTATCCAACACGACCTCCATGATTTGGTTCTAAAAGTCAGTGCCTGGGCCAGACAGAGTGGTTGAGCATCATCCTGTGCACTGATGGATTTGGTTCCTGGTCAGGTCACATATCTAGGTTGTGGGTTTGATTCCTAGTCGGGGTGCATACAGGAGGCAACCTATTGATGCTTCTCTCACACACTTTTGGTTCTCTCTCACTGTCTCATCAATTTTTTAGAAAAAAAATAATTTAACAATTTTTTTAAAATATATTTTATTGATTTTTTACAGAGAGGAAGGGAGAGAGATAGAGAGCTAGAAACATCGATGCGAAAGAAACATCGATCAGCTCCCTCCTGCACATCTCCTACTGGGGATGTGCCCGCAACCCAGGTACATGCCCTTGACCGGAATCAAACCTGGGACCCTTCAGTCCGCAGGCTGACGCTCTATCCACTTAGCCAAGCCGGTTTCGGCTAATTTAACAATTTTAAAGCAAATCCATTTTATTTTTTTAATCTTCATTGTTGAAAGTGTTACATATGTCCCCTTTTTACCCCATTGACCACTTCTAGCCGATCCCTACCCCGCACCCCAGGCCTTCACCACCCTATTATCTATGTCCCTGAGTTATGTATATATGCATACAAGTTCTTTAGTTGAATAATTCCCAACCTGATAAGATTTTAAAAGTTGATGCTTATCTACTTGCTCAGTCTGATCTGCTCTGTCTCTCTCCCTCTCTCTCTCTCTCTCTCTCTCTCTCTCTCTCTCTCTCTCTCTCTCTCGCTCTCGCTCTCTCACTCCCTCTCCACTGAGGAATAAGCCTCTGTGCTGTGAGTTGCTATCTGGACAGACCCATGTGACCCAGCACTGAATGAGACCAACAGAGAGAGGAAGTCAGGCCTTCCATCCAAACTGAATCCTAAAGACTCCCCCTCCCCCGAGTGAGTTCAGGCCCTCAGTGACAGAGATCCTGCCCCAGGTGAGACCACAGTAGTCCCAGCTGAGCCATGCGGGATTCCTGGTCACAGATGTGTGAGCTAATAAGTGTGTGTTGGTAAAGTCTCTAATGTGGGGTAACTGTCAGCAATAGGTCACTAGCACAGTCGTCCCACACCAGGCCCTGGCCCTGCCCTCCTATCTCCCTCCTTTTTTCCTCCCAATTACCTCCAGCCCCAAGCCCCTCATTTCCCACACCCTCTGCCTCCAGTTTGGATGATGGCTGTGAAACATAGGAAAGGACACTGCAAAGTAGAGCCAAACTGAAAAGTGTAATTTGAAAGAAGAAACAGCACCTGTTGAGACCACAGTTCTCAGCTTCCAAGGTAAGGAGACGTGCCAGGGTTCATGTCCCAGCATCAAGAAGGGTTCAAGAATCTGGAAAAGGCTGTGAGCAGATGACATAGAAATCCAGAGACTGATAAAGAGTCCAGAGCCAAGTTATAATTTTGAAAGGCATTGGGGTCAGAGGACCTTCAGCTAAAGGAACTGAAGAGTACCTCCTTGTCTAGGCCCCTTGCTTTTATTAATACAATTTGTCCTAAGGCAAGGTGGAGATAATACACTTCAAAAGGTAAGGTTTCAAAGGGTACAGAGGCATTGTCAGTTTGGGTATTAGCCTAAGGCTGTTCAGGTTGTTTGGCCAGTAGGAGGCAATAACATGTAGATTAAGATGCCTTTTAGCTGTCTGGCAGCCACAATCAGTTTCCTATTCAGGTTTGGGGAAATGCCTTTAGCCATTCCCAACATGTGTGACTCAACCCTGTTGAGACCCCAAGTTTCATCAACCTTTTGATGAACCTCTTAAAATTATGACATGCTGGAATTGGTGTACTGCAGAGACACTACAGGCAAGGCAGGCGGCTGCCCCTCCAGGCCCACTGCAAGTGCATGCAAGTGCACTGTCATCACCATGGACCTCTAAGGTAGACCTGCCCCTGATTTCCAGACCTCCTTTAATTTCACAAGCCTTCATCGGCTGCCATTGTGAAATTAGGATGAAGAGGGTAGACAAGTACTTACTCATCTTTCTGGTTTAGAAATCACATCCTAAAGAGAGCCTGTGCAATGTCCCCACGATGGGCTCATGTTCTCAGTGCTTATGGTCCTCAGGGGTCAGTGGGAGGTCTCATCAGACTCCATTCAGATTTCCTTTCTCTCTGTGTCAACCAACAGGGCAGATCTCCTTGAGAGTAGGGACCCTGGGTGTGGTCCCCAGTGAGCGCCCATTTGTCCTGAGTCAGTGTAGCTTGTGCCATGGCGGGGTGCTGTACAAGGCTGCTAGTCCATCCTCACCAGGGTGGTTTAGAGCACTGAGGAGGATTGATGTAAAAGGAGAAGCCAGGCTGTCTCCACAACCTTGTTCAGCCTTGGCGCGTGAGAAAGAATGGCTGCTGGGCTCTGGTGAGACAGAAGAGCCTCAGGAAAAAGCCCAGCTGAACCAGAGCCTAGGGTCTGAGGGCAGACAGAGGCTCTGACCCCAGAGGAAATTTCGAAGCGGTGCCTCTGGAGGAGATGAGTGTGGACCCCGGGCCCTGAGACATTCTCTGTCCCCTCTTCTGTGCTGTGGGCCGACAGAGGAGATGCTCAGAAAGCTGTTCAGTGCCCGTGGAGCAGGGTGGACTTTCTGTCCAGGTGCAGGTGTCAGTAAGAGTTCAGGAACTGCTCTCTGCTGGTTAAACCCTACAGCATTCTGCAACGTGGACGCCAGGGGGCGCATAAGGCCAGGCTTTGTCCATGTGCTCATGGGAGATGAAGTCAAACACAATGTGGGTTTGCAGCCCTGACATCAAGGGTCCCTGCCCCAATGCTGGTGGGTCAATTTCCCCCAAAGTTCCATTGTCTTGGGCCTGAAGAACATCACATCCTTAGAGCAGATGGCTCCTGACTCATTCTTCCCAACCTATGACTCATAGTAACACAACGCAGGCCCAGAAGAAACAGACTTGCTCAAGTCTCTGAAGGATTGTAGAGTTAAATTTTATGGAATCTAAATTAAATTTATATTTGAGTATTTCATTACATTTTCTTTAATTAGACTGAATGTTACTGAATAGTATGAAAAATACATAAAGTTATAAACATATATATGATGAACACAAATATTTTAAAACTTCATATAAATGAGGGGAGGGAGCCCTCTCTGTTGTGGCAGCTGACACATGCTGTGGCCCAGGATCTAAGACCACAGGTTCCAAAGGAGCTGAGGTGCGTTGCTCACAAGCTGCAGGTGGGTCCACATCTGGAAGTTCAGTGACGGCTGTGCCTGGAGCCTGCTCTGGCTCTGGAGGGGGCACCAGAGTAGGCGTTGCCACTTTAGGTGTTTCTTCATCTAGCTCTGGAGTTGCTTCTGTAGATCCAGGAAGAGAACATGTTACCACCATGACTGCCTTTTGTGTGCCTTACAAGAAAGAAACCTCCCATCTCCATCACTGAAGTCCCAGTTCAAGGCCCCACCCCAGGAAGCTCTCCAGACTGCAGGCCCTGGGCAATGACCTGAGTGGCTCTGTGCTCCTGCCTAAGCTCAGCCTCTGGGAGCTCTTTTCTGTGTGGGCCATCCTGATCCCCACTCACCCACACCACTCAATCCACATGCACAGCTCTCTGACTCCCTCCCTTTTTTCTAGCAGAAGCCCTCAGACCTCTGCCCTCTGGCAGAAATCTCACAAGGCATGAGATCCAGGGTGTTGCCAGCTTCTCCAACTCACAGTCCCCATACTCCCCTTAAGGCTCTGATCCAAAGCCCTTTCACTTTTTCTGCTGGTTTAGAGATCCACTTTCTGCTTCACAGTGCGTGTAGATCAGCGATACTTTGAGGAAGAAGTCATATGGGGTGTACTGTGGATGCTACCTGCCTGTGCAGCCCAGTGTGACTGAAATCACTCCTGCCTAGAAGGAAGCCCTGGAGTGCAGCCCTGGGGTCAGGGCCTTTGCTGAATGAATGAGCCCAAACCACCCCCATCTCAGAAGGCTGGGTGAGCCTGGGGTCCCCCTGCTCACCCCTGGAATTTCTGATCTGGCTTCACCCAGGACAGAGACCCCTAATGGAATCTCTAACGTCTTTATCGAAAGAGAAAATAGCTTAGCCTAAGTCCTGAGGAGAATCACAAATAAGGTACACGTTTCTTTAAAAGAAGAGAAAATGGCCAATTGGAACAAGCACAGCTCCTCCAGCACACCTCTCCAGAGTCCAGGCTCCCAGCGGGCCTTTTCCTGGGAGGAACCCCCCACCCGCCGCCCGAAGTCCCTACAATAACCCTATGAAGCTGGGCCTAGGCTCTCCCCATGTTCAGAGAAACAAACACTCAGGGATATGCAGTGATCTGGAGATTCACAGCAAGCAGGTGGCTGAGTGACCACTGCGCTGTGGAGGGGCAGGGCTCACCTGGTCCATGGTTGGTCCCACACACGTTGGTGAGTCCCAAAAGTTCTGTATTAACACCGAAGGTTGGGTGCGGACCAAGGTGGGGACGCTGCCCAGGAAGCTGGGCACCAAGTATTTGACCAGTTTTTCCATTAACTGTTCCTGGGAGGTCTGCACCTTACATGTCCATTTTTATTTTTAATTTAATTTTTTTTTTTCCCCTGTGAAGATCAAGCTTATTTGGAAGCCTGAGTGAGTGGTGTTGGGGACAACATGGAGGCCCAGGGGTGAGCTGACAGGCCTCCATGTTGGGCTTAGGATGCCCCCACTGGGAGGTCAGCTCTGAGTCTGGGCACAGCACAGGGTGGAGCCAGCTCCCTGGGAAGCAGAGTCCTGGCTCCAGGAAGGGCAGGTGGAGAAGGTGAGGGCAGTTCTCCCTGGGTGGGTCAGGGTCCAGAAAAACAGACTTGCTCAAAGCTTTGAGGGTTTTTAGGGTTAAATTTTATAGAATCTAAATTAAGTTTCTGTTTAGGAGTATTTCAGTATATTTTCTCTACGGTACACTGTATGCTATTAAACATCATAAAAATATAATAAAATTATAAACATATCTAACAAGAATATTAAACATTTAACACTGTGTCTAAATGGGGTTAGGAGTGTGCCCTCTCTGCTATCGCTGCTGACATGCGCTCTGGCCCGGGATCTAGCACCACAGGCCGCACAGATGCTGGGGTGAGTTGCTCAAATGCTGCAGATGGTTCTTCTGCCTCTTGAAGTTCAGTGAAAGCTGGGCCTGGATCCGGCTCTGGCTCTGGAGAGGCCACTAGGGTGGCGTTGCCCTTGAGGGTTTTCCTGATGTTCTTCTGGAGCTGGTTCTGTAGATGCAAGAAGAGGACATGTTACCACCCTCACTGCCTTTTGTGTGCCTTCCAAAGGCACACTCACCCACGCCACCCCCGGAGGCCTCCTCCTCCTCCTGTCTCGGCCTCAGTGGGCTCAGGTGCTCCCGCTGAGGCACTGGGCCTGGTTTGGCAGGTAGGAGACTGCAAGTTGAGCTCTATGGAAGCCAACAGCATCATCAGGCTGGGAAATTCTGAAGGTGCTGGTCCAGCCAGATGCTCAGGATGCAGGAGATGGCCCTGGGGAGAGAGATAGGTGAGCAGCAGAATGTGAGGCCTGCCTTTCCCTTCCACACGGCCCTCCCACAGCACCACTCAGAGAGCCTGGGGTCCTGTGCCTGCTGCTCCTGCCCATCCAGAAGCCAGACCTACTCCTTGTCCACCTTCAGTCTGGCAGTCCTGACAGAGATGGGCCTGGTCACACAGGAATGGTTGGCATGAAGCCCTCCTACCTGACAGCTCTGGATCAATGAGGGAACCACCTGTCCCCTTCTTCAGGGGAACCTGACATGCTCTCCCAGTGTCCCTGTTCCCTCCCATTAGGACTGAGAGGGCTGGTGTCCACCCAGTTCATGTCACTGATTGGCACTGAGCAGGTGCTTCAGGAATACTGACCAGTGAGCAATCAAACAAACCCCAGGGCCTTTCTATCACCTCAAACGTTAGCTCCTGCACCTACATGCTGCCTCATTCACTAGCTGTCCTGTGTGGTTCTTTGCCTCCCACTGAAACTCAACTCCCACAGGTTGGGGTACCCCAAGCTGCCACTGCCGAGGTTCTACCAGATTAGGGAGCAAGGTCCCGGGATAGGGGTGCAGACTGGGCTAGAATTAGGAGTGGAAGGCTATGAATTGTCTGAGGGGCTGTCTGTCCACTGACCTTCCCACTCGCCCACACCACCCAAATCCACTTGCACAGCTCTCTGACTCATGTCTTTTTTCTAGGGAAGCCCTCCGACCTCTGCCTCTTGCATAAATCCCACCATGAGTGGGATCCAGGGTTTTGCCAACACCTTGAATTCACAGTCTCCATACTCCCCTCATGGATCTGATCCAAAACTGACTCACGTTTTCTGCTGAACAGAGGTTTACCATCCTCTTCACAATACGCGAAGATGCAGCCATAGGGAGAGGAGGCCAGGAGGATGTCACATCAGGTGTCCTGTGGACACTATGAGCCTGTGCCGCCTAGTGGGTCTGAATCGCTCCCTCACAGAAGGAAGCTCTGGAGTGCAGGCTTGGTGTCTGCTCTGAGCACTGGGTTATGGTCAGTGCCTAGAAACATTTCTGTACCTGGCAGGGCTTCTAATATATGTGCTGATTGAATGAGCCCAAACCAGCCTCATCTCAGATTGCTGGCTGACCCTGGGCCCCACTGCTCACCCCTGGCATCTCTAATCTGGATTCACCTGGGACAGAGACCCCTAAGAGTATCTCCAATCTCTTTGTAATATTAGAAAAGAGCTAAACCCAAGGCCCCAAAGAGAATCACAATTTGGCAGTGGCTTCTTCAACAGGAAGAGAAAATGACCAGTTGGTTCAATCATAGCCCCTCCAGCAGACCTCTCCACGGTCTAGGCTCCCAGAGAACACTTACCAGGGAGGAACCCAGCAAGTCCCTACAATAGCCCTATAAGCCTGTTCCCTGCTTCTCCGAGGTTTCAGAGGAACAAACACTCAGAGAGTTGCAGTGACCTGAAGGCAAACAGCCAACAGGTGGCCCCATGAGCATGTGCTCTGGAGGGGGAGGGGCTCACCTGGTCAATAATTGGTTCCACTGCTGCTGGGTGGTAACAAATGTTCTGTAGTAACAGGAACGAAGGTGGGTTCCCTCCTCAGGTAATCGACCACTTTGTCTAGCCAGTGTGCTAGGGCGATGTGCACCATACAGGTCTTTTTTCTTTCTGCCTGTGAGGCTGAAGTTCACTGGTAACCCTGAGTAGGTGGTGCTAGACCAGTTGGCTGTCCGGCAGCTGTTTCCCAGGCCTGGGCTGACTGGACTCCAAGTTCTGCTCAGAAGGCTGCCATCAGAGGCTAGCCCTTGACCTCTGGTTGCCAACCTCTGAGTCTGGGCACAGGTTGGAGCTGTCTCCCAGGGAAGCAGAGTCCTGGCATCCTGGAAGGGCAGGTCTTCAAGGCCAGAACCCTTCTCACTGAGAATGTTGGGCATCCTGAGGCCAAAACACATCTTCCATGATGCTCCAGCTCAACACTGCCCTCCTGAGTCCCACCCGCCACAGCTTTCTGGTTACTGAACAGAGCATTGAGGAGCTCCCAGTGAGGGGCAACCCCCTTAGGTTCCAGGCTGTGAGCACATTCTCTTTGGGTTCCCAGGGTCTGTGTCTGTAGTAAACTGAACTGTTCACAGAAAAGCAGCTGGGTCCTTCTGGTCTTGGCCAAGGCAGAGTGAAGGGCAGGGGGAGGGGCAGGGCTAGAAGGTGGGATTGTTGTGTCCGAAGATGCAGATGGGGAAGTGCTTGACGTGGGAGGACCACTGGGCTGACAACTGCAAAAACGCCACGTCATTCCACTCCACGCCATCGATGACGACCGGCAGCATGCTCTGCTGGTGCTTGGCCCTGCAAACCAGGCGACCAATGCCCTGGATGCACTGGCTTTGGCACTCCACATCCTCGTCCGTGGTTTTCTTGGGCGCCTTCTTTTTTCTCTCCTTGGTGACCACAGTCATGGACATGGCAGGTGTTGCTGTGCCCTCACCACTGCGGGGCAGCCTGCTGACCTGGACAGACTGGAAGAAGCACTTGAGTGTGTTTTTGGAGGTAGGCAGCTGTTTCTTCTCTGCGACTCTCTTCGTATCTATTGGCTGGACTGCTGTCCAGTAATCCACCTGCAGCTCCATCATCTGTGCATGGACACTCTGGCTGGTGGAGGACAGGCCCCCACTCATTGATGTGGGGGAGAGTGTGTTGGGTGAGGCCTTCCCGGTAGGGGACAGAAGCTCACCGCACCATGAGAGGACTACATCATCTGAGCCTCCTGACATGGCTGCAGATGGTTCCACTCTTCCAACCTTCACTGCCCCCACAAAGGGGATGAGCTGTGTGGACTTTTCATTGGGGCGCTGCTGCTTAGACATGAGAATGGCCTCAGCAATGGGCAGCAGGTAGACACAGTTGGCCCCCGCAACGTACTCAGAGATTCTGGACACAACGTCCTGTGTGTCCTGCAAGGTGTTCTCAGACTCCAGGTTGTTGAACATGTCGCGCCAGTACAGGTCCTGGAACAAGTGGTTGTAGCGGCAATCCATGGAGCCCAGGTAGCTGGCCAAGGGGTGGGGACCCAGCGGGATGACCAGGAAGCGCATGTAGTCTAGCCATTGGGGTGGCTGCTGGGACAGCTGCCTCACGAAGACCCGCAGCACAGCGCTGAAGTAGGGCTGTGCCCCTGCCACCGCCATCTTCACAGGCGTCAGGGCCTGGGAATTGCAGTTGCAGTATCTCTGCATGTGGGAGACGATGATGCTGAAGGCCTCCTGGACGTCATCTGTGGAGCAAGTGCACACCACGGGCAGCGTGTGCCCCTGCAGGATGTCTGAAAGTAACTGGCCCTGCCAGTCGCAGGTGTTGACCAGGATGATGTTCTCGGGCATCTTGTCCTGGGAAATGAGGATGTTGTTGAGCTGGTCACGGACGGGCTTCCTGGGGATCTGCCGTTGGCTCTGTGGGTCTGGGCTCTCATTGTGCAGTCTGTTGACCCACTCATTCCAGGCTGTGTCGCAGCCCCGGTGGCCAGCCTGCTTCCTCTTGGACCTGCTGGAGGGCAGGACCAGAGACTTGGTGAAGCGCACTATGGATGGCAGCTTCTTGGTGAACCAATGCTGGGAGGAGGACCCTGCCTCCCGGTTGTCCTCCAGCTGTGCCAGCTGCTTCCCAGGGGAGCAAATTCTGTGGGCCATTGAGTCAGAGCTGCTATCACTTGACATGCTGTCAAAGTATCGCCTGAGTTTGGGCTTTGGTGTGCTGGGGACACTGATATCGTCCTCCGTGTCTAGGCTACTGTCACTAGAGCTCAGCACAATGTCATACCGACGGTGCAGAGCCTTCTCCACTTTGGGGACATGCCTCACAAGGGCCTGTTCTGAGGATATGACCTTCTCTGACACTTGGGCCCTGAGCATAGACGCCACGGCTTCCTGGTGGTAATTGTGTTGACTGTTCATGCACCTCCTTCTTACTATGAGATTACCTTTGTCCAAGTTATTCTCCTGGGACTGCCTGTGGACGGAATCATGGCTGGCCGGCTGCTCAAAGAAGCAGCTCTCAGATGTGCTGGCGAGGTCGTTATGCAAGGTTTGGACCTTGTTGCTGGCTGGCATGGCGCTGGCCTCCTGATCGATATGCTGGCGGGACAGGGAGGCCATTCGAATCTTAGTTGTGGGTGTGCTGTAGGCCACAAGTTGGGAGTCACTGTGGCTTGGCTGCTTGCCTCCCGGGGCCCTCGCGTTCTCAGGCCGGTGAGCCAGACTCAGAGGCTCCTTTTGGATCCTGGTGCTGTGGAGGCCCCGCTTCTCCATCGGCAAGCTGGAGTCTGACAGGCCTTCCATGTATGGCCTGAGCTTGGGATTGGGGCTGCTGAGGACACTGTGATTGTCCTTCATGTCTGGGCCGCTAGACAGGCCTTCAAAGTATGGCCGAAGCTTAGGTGTGGGGGTGCTGAGGACGCTGCCATCGTCCTCAGTGTCTGTGCCTCTGTCACTGGGGTTCGGCAGCATGTCATACAGGAGGTCCAGGTCCTCCTCCACCTCCGGGACATGCTCCCCATGGTCCTGCTCAGGGCCCAGGACCTCCTCCGACAATTGGACTGTGTGCAGCCATAACAGGACTTTCTGTTGGTAGTTCTGTTGCGTGGTCAGGCTGCTCCTTGTGAATATGAGATTCCCCTCATTACAGTCATCCTCCTCCTGGTCAGCGGTATGGTAGCTGGCCTCCCGCTGCGAGAAGAAGCTCTCACACATGCACTCAGAGTAGTTGTCCGAGGACTCAGCCTCGGGACTGGCTTGCCTGGCACTGTCCTCGTGGTCGATGGGCGGCATGCACAGGGAGGAGATCTGGATCTTGTCCACCTTGCTGGTGGGTGTGCTGTGGGCCACAAATTCGTTGTCCCTCTCACTTGGCTGCTTGCATCCCAGGGCCCATGAATTCTCGGGCATGTGAGGCAGACTCAGAGGCTCTGTTTTGGTACTGTCACTGTGGCTGCCCCACATCTCCGTCTGCAAACTGGAGTCTGACAGGCCATCGAAATATGGCCTGAGCTTGGGCCTGGGGGTGCTGAGGACGCTCTCATCATCCTCCAGGTATGGGTCACTTTTCCTGGGATTCCCCATCATGTCAGACCGAAGGTCCCTCTCTGACACTTTGGACCTGTGAAACAGCGCCAGGACTTTCTGCTTCAGCTTTCCTCGTAATGATGGCCGCTGCTTCTTTGGTTCCCCCTTCTCCAAGGCATCCTTGTCCAGGTCCTGTCTGTGCTTTCCCCTGCCGCTGGCCTGCAGCTCATCCTGCCCCTCGTAGTTACCTGCCGACTTGGCCTTAGGGCTGACCTGCATGGCACTGTCCTCGTGTTCGATGGGCTCACTGCACAGGGAGGAGATCCAGATCTTGGCCACCGTAGTGGAGGATTCCTTGATGCTGCCAAAGAGGCTCACCATCTGGCCACACCTGGGGTTTCGCTGCATAACGTCAGCCATGCGGATGGCGCCAGAGGCCAGTGTCTCGTAGCCCAGGACGTTTCTGTTCTTAGAGCACTTCCTCTGCTCCAGCATGATCAGGAGCTTGTTACCTTCTCCCTTGAGGAAGTGGTTGTACTGCAGGGAGAAGGTGAGCGCCAGGTTGGTCTGCACTGGTCTACTGCGGGGCAGCACAATCTCTTGGGTCCTCAGGATGCCCTTGGAGTCCCGCATCCTCACGGAAATTACCGCGGAGTTGAGGTCCTTGGCCAGCTTCTTGAAGATCACTAGCTTCGTTACAGTGAGACTACACCACCTGGGCACGCAGCTGGGGCTGGAGCAGTCCACCTCCCAGGTGGCGAACAGGTTCTGGGGGACCTGTGTTTTGAGCACCGTGGACGTGCTGGCCAGGCCCACAGTTAGTGAGGAAGCTGCAGCTGCTGGCATCCTACCGGACCTTTTCCTACTCAGGGTTGGTGGTTTTTTCTCCTGTGGTGGGACAGAGGAGGGACATGATTGGTGGCAAGAAGTGGCGCATGAGTGATCAAAGGTGAGTGTGGCCACACAAAAAGTGGCCACTCGCTAATCTGTGATTAGGTCAGGGAAGGCCTGGGTGATGGTCTTTTAACCTCAGAGACCTAAAGTTATCACAAAGATGCTTTGAAATTAAAACGTTTTAACTAAAAGCTGTTTACGGTGGGTCGCTGGGTCTAGGTTGGAATCTTCTGCAAAAAAGGTCATTATTTACCTTAACTGAGACTGTTTACTATCTTTTGGAATCTACAAGAACATAGCTTTGGAACGTCAAAGGAATTTTCCTTTTTTTTGGATACTCTGTGCTCTGTGGAGACCACAAATCCCCTCATTGTTATTGAGTTCATTGTTGGCTGTTCTGTCCTATATCCCCCTATGGGAAAGAAGTATGTGTCTGTCATTTCACTTTTCATCCAATCCATCACCAATGGATTTCATGCAACTCACATACATCGTCACTTCTGACTGTAATATCTAAAATAAGGTGACAACTGCCATTCTCCAGAGCATTATTTCAATCCTTTGAGGATTTGATTCAAGGCAAATGACCATTTGGCTCAGATAAAATCTCAACAATTGTCACAGTTTTGAATGCTTCTTACATGGACATTTACTTGGCACAATACAGCAGGATCCCAGAAAATCTCACCCAGCACCACCCTGCAGACGTACACCTGGTGCTGGCATCCAGCAAAGGGCCCATTGACGCACCAGTTCCCTGCCTGCCGGTGAACTTGTGACACTTGTCTGTTGGATTCAGGACCTTCCCTGGCTTGTGTTGCTGACTTTATTGGAGCCATATTTTGTAATACTCTTGGTGGAACAAAGGTTAACAGTTGATAGATCCCAGGCTATGGAGAGACAGGAGGGAAAATGGGACTGGTTTTTACCCCTGGCTTTTCTATCGGATTTGCCTTTTGAGAGTCTGGGCAAACACCTTAGCTGTTTAAGTGAGAGCTGATCTTGTTCAGCTCAGAAGATAAAGGGGCACATCCTCCTTCCTGCATGAATCTCAGATGTTCTTAGACAACTGAGGATCTTTGCGGATGTGTCAGAGGTCATTCCTCATGACATGCAGGAGCCCCATAAGGAAATTCCCACACAACTGCAATTAAACTAACTGGCTCCTCAGGGGGAGCACTAATGAGGTTTAGTCCACCTCTGCTGGTAGCCCTTCTGGTTGTTGTAGTCAGCAAGGAGAGAAACTGAGGCACATAAGAAGGTTGAATGAGACTCTAGGTGAGTGAGCAACTTGCAGCTCAACCCATAAAGCAACAAACTTTAACCCACTACATAACACTCCCAGAAACTGTGCTGAGACTCTGCAGATACCAAACCATAAAAACAACTCCAACAAGCACACCTATAATTAACATGGGAAGTTGTGCCTCCATGGCTGGGAACTCCCAGGCCCCAGCCCTCATTAATATTCCTGATAGGAAGCCTTGACTTTCAAGTGCTTTACAGAAGTGTAAATGTAGGAAGATTTAACTACAAAATATCAACTGAAAAATGGCCAATATACAGTTTTCTTTGGGTGCCTAAATTAATTTCTCACAGGCAAAATAAAACAAAAGAAACAAATAACTATAACAATGGCGGCCTGAAAATTGAACTGATTGAGTGTATAGGATGCATATCTTGATTTGGAAATTAGAAACTTCTAAGGAGAAGCACAGACAAATTCTCTTTAAAAAATAAATGAACAATAAATTTCAGAGATTATCTTCAAACTCTCCTGAAGCTAATACATGCTAACTCCCCATCCTCCCCCTTCTATAGCACGTCCCCTATATCTTTTGCTCTCTGAGCTTCCTTGTCCAGATGTGTTCCTTCCCTTCCTTCTTTCTTCCCCTTCTGTCCCCTCCACTGCCCCTCCCTACTGACTTAAGGGAAAATGAGATTAGGAATTCTGCCAACTCCCTTTGGAGAAAAGCTGCTCTCAGCCAGAGAGGAACCAGCAATCATCCTCCATTTTCTCTATGGCCCTGATTGGTTCACAGAGAAATTTAACTGATGGAACATGTAATCCTGGCTATTTTAACCTATTGCAATTAATATACTCCTGGTTTCTGGGAGCAAAAGCAAGAGAATTACTCAATAAGGTTTATAGAAAACTCCCATAGAGAAGCCTCCGCACTTTAGGGATATAGGAAACTGAAACAGGATTTAGAAAAAGGATACAAACAGAAACATGCCTAGGGCTGCTCCAAGATAGAGTGTCGCCTGCAGACTGAAGGGTCCCAGGTGTGATTCTGGTCAAGAGCACATGCCCAGGTTGGAGGCTTGATCCCCATTAGGGGGCGTGCAGAAGGCAGCCAATTGGAGATTCTCTCTCATCATTGATGTTTCTATCTCTCTCTCCCTTTCCCTTCCTCTCTGAAATCAATACAAAATCTATTTTAAAAAAGGGGGAGGGGGAGAAGCAAACATATAAACCCTGTATATATTGAGGCTATTTTATTTGTTTTTAACCACAAACAATTAATTGCTTTCACCATCGGAATAAAGCTTTCCTACAAATGTCTGTTTTTTAATCAAAACCTGTTTCCTTCCAACTAGGGAATGTTATGAGAATATATATGGTTTGCTTATCAAATCTTCCCCAATTCCCCTGTTTAGTGAGTGGGTGTTTTTTTTTTACTGTTTAATGATATCAGTGATGCTGACATATGCTTTCTCCAGAATAGTAACATATATACTTAGAATAAATGAACCAGATACTGAACCAAAAGGGAAAGTAATGATTTTAAAGGAACCTTCCAGGAGGAAACTAAGCTTGAGACTGACCGAATGTTTGCTAATCATCTCTTCTTCAGTATTATCTCCCACAAGACCCTGAGAGATGGCTTAACAGGGTACCCACCCTACTCAGAATGGCCCCAAACAGCCCAGAGACATGCAGCCATGCCTCTGACACTAGGCTTTCTCATATGTCTGCCTAAAGATGGGGGACCAGCCCACAGTGAAGTGAGAATTCTCTTTTGGGGTACATATTCACCAAATGGGAGTAACTTGACCCTGGGTGCCTCAAACAAGAAGCCAATCTTCTTTTGTTACACCAATTACCTGGTTGCAATATAAAGTGGGTAATAGAGAGGCTTGGGCACCATTAACTTTAAGACTATCTTGCACCTGGGACCTGTGTTGCCATTCCCAGGGGAGACAGACGGAGGTTTCATATACCTGAAAGTCTTTATACCTCTCAGAGTTGTGAGCTTTCTGGAAACTAGAAGAATATTCCCAAATAGAAAGAAACAAACCAAAAATGGGTGAATGAATTTGTCAATCCCTTGCTAACATTTGTGGGGGGGGGGGGGCAACCCAGTTCCTGAGGTATTGAAAATGACTATCCTTGTTTTACAAATGAAGTTTTCAAGGTGCCATAGGTTTTGCTCCAGAAACAATTCAAAGCCCACCAAGTCCTTTTACCTTCTCCAAACCTCCCCTATTCATTTTGGAGGCTTACAGGTAATTGACTTCATGCAACCAAACTCCCAGAACCTTTGAAGTGAAAATACCCGAGTTCACCAAGACGTCTTGTCTAGCCCATTTTTAAAAATACAAATCTCTGGAAGATATGACTTATCCCAATAGAAAAAACAATACCTTACCCACCTACACAAATCTCTTTAGCTTTTTCAACTATATCTTTCTAACTTAGTAAGTTTTAAAGAAAGTTATTAAATATCTACACATTTTGAAATAACGTGAATACTGACACATTGATTGCTAGACAAGTCTGAAGTTCACTGCTTTTGGGGGTTTTTTAATTGCAGAAGGTCTGTAAAATGGATTTGGAGCTGTTGATGTAATGTTTTTTGCTTTGCTGAAGGTGTGTTTTTTGAAAGTAAGAGTTTGATTAAAATATGTTCATCAACGTCTATCTAAGGAATGCTGTTTGTTCACTTGTGTGCTTACGATTGGAAATTAATGCTCCTAACAGTTAAAAGTTCCAGTTAAGTTGGAAAAATTATACATTTATGGCAATAGAAGGCTTGAGGTATGGAGAGTCATATTTGAAGGAAAAGGGCAAATGTAAGTTTCTCTAAGGGTAGTTATTTCTGAATGGGTAAGAAGGTTTGTAAAAGGTGAGGAAAGGTTTGTAAAAGGGGGTATAAGCTATACAACTGTGTGAAAGTTTTATATAAAAATATTCTTTTATTTCTCTACCAAAAAATAATTCAAATTGTGTGTACAGTCTTTGTGTGATATGTGTTCATCTATGTGTTATGTGTGGTGAATTGTCAGCCTCCATATGACATTACTAGGATATAATCTTTTATTGGCCTACAAAGATTAAATGCTTATGTAAATTAAGGAGAATTCTGTAGTCTGGACAAAATACTTAATATTACAACTGTTTGCAAGTATGATTAATATCTTTGAGAGTTAGTTACCCTAAGTCTGTGTTTGCTTTACGTAGATTTACAAAAAGTCCATGGTGTAATCTTTTGCACAAGTATATTTGCAACCTTCCCAAAGTTTCTATTGTAAGAGACTTTTAAAACAGGAGATGACTTTGAGTCAATTCCAATGGGCCCTGGAGTACCTCAAGGATTTATTCTCTCTCCTTATTAGAGAAACGTTTTTAACTAATTTAGGACTACTTAATATGCTTGAAATTACCTGAGAAGCTTTAAAAAATTAAAAATATAAATAACTGTGCTATTTGTGTACCTATATTTTTACTAAAATGGATGTTCTAAAGATTTCAACCTGCTCTAGGAAGGAATGTACAAAGATTCAAGAAAATTTCAAATAGGAAACACTCCGGTGTAACAGTGGTCTTGGTGTCAGCGACACCAGGCCAGCCAAGAGGATGGTTCCCTGTGAGGGTGTCTGGCAGTTCGATTCCGGGTATTTGTGGCACAAACATTGGAAGTTTATGAATTATATCCAATTCTCAATACAAGAAGCCATGGACAATGTTTTAAAATCTTACATGCTATCTGTTCCTTTTATATTGAAATTATGTATTGAATCCAAATATATACATATACGTATATATTTTCATATCGTTCTCTGTAATTTTACAGTAATTTTTGTTACCCAAAAATTATTGCCTTGAAATGTTATATTTTACCAAAAAGGCAGGTTTTCATCAATTGCATTGCAATCAAAACTATAACCATACCACTTTGTTTTGTCGTTCATAGATATTGTTTTACTTTACTGCATTTTCAAATATGTTACATCTTTAGAAAAATTCATGAAAAGGACTCTTGACTTACTCTATTTTTTATTCTTTTCATATATTTTATTGATTTTTTACAGAAAAAGAGAGGTATAGAGAGTTGGAAACATTGATGCGAGAGAAACATCGATCAGCTGCCTCTGGCACAATCCCTACTGGAAATGTGCCTGCAAACAAGGTACATGCCCTTGACCTGAATTGAACCTGGGACCCTTGAGTCCTCAGGTCTAAGCTCCACCCACTGAGCCAAACTGGTCAGGGCTTGACTTCCTCTAAGTAACAGGTTTCTACGCAGGTCACATCTTTGAACTGAATGAAGAAGTATAGAACTCTAAGGAATGACTGAATTCACAAAAATACTAGCAAATAACCAGGATAAACAACAAAATGGGTAGGGAAATAAATGAAGAGAAGATGGTTATTATTGTTATGACTCTGTTTAAAATACTGCTGATTTTTAAATCATTTTGTTTTTCAAATATAAGGAAAACTAAAAGCAGAAATTCTACATTACTATCCATGACTCACTAGGAAGGTTAGAGGGAATGATACATTAGTGACACTCATTTCACAGTACTTCCAAGAGACAAAGACTTCAAGGACCAAAACGTACAACCAGGAGATTTTGTTTATTGAAACACATTAATTAAAGACTCTCTCCAATGTGTTAAAAAGGACGTTACCTTATAAGAGGCCTAACCCTAAATGGATATCTGTCACTGACACTGCCCTCCATCCACCAAGAAGACTGGAGACTTTTCAAGGATGAGAACCCACGGGCTGTGGGGGCTGACAGCTTTCCCAAGAAGCCAACAAGGCCTGGATGCTGACAGATTACTGCTGCTCAAACCTTGTTCTTCTATCTCCTAACTGTTATTGATTATATGTACATCAACTGATTTTTATATTTCTATTACACACCTTATTACATATGAATAGTTGAATTTCGACATCTGCTAACTTTTCCCACCTACTAGACAAGTACATTCTAATGATCAGTATGGTAAGGAAACAGTAGAGAGTCTTAATTCTTCAGGTCAAACATAGCATAAGTACAAGGAACAGTGTATGAGGAAGGAAACATAAAATTAGCTTAATAAACAATTATGTAAATACATGCAAAGGGTTTTTGGTTGGCTGGGATGCTTACTTTCC
Organism: Myotis daubentonii; assembly: GCF_963259705.1. Lineage (NCBI taxonomy): Eukaryota > Metazoa > Chordata > Mammalia > Chiroptera > Vespertilionidae > Myotis > Myotis daubentonii. The sequence continues at coordinate 7,182,716 of NC_081855.1, forward strand.
TTAGTCACTTTCTTGTCTAGTAGTAGACATTTTCTAATCCTAAGCAGTGTTCCTGCTTTAATGTTTTTGCTTTTGTTCCTGGTATGTAAGTGTTATACTAGATGCATAATACCAAAACTTAAGACAAGCAGCAAACGGACTCTGCTCATGTTAGCTCAAAATATAAAATTGATACAGAATATTTTTTAAGAAGAACAATTAGTATCTCATGGCCTCCCATCCACCTTTTCATTTTGATTAATAATAAAAATTCCACGTTGAATGCCATTCAAGGTTAGAGTCTTACCTTATCCCGAATGGTCCATTGTTCAGCAAGACATAACACTAACACTCATCATCAATGCATAATTTGTATTGATTTCTGAATAAAAGGAGGATGTGTGAATGAAAAAGGGGCCCCATGCTAACCTGACTAGCTCAGGGAAGTCCTGCAAGGCAGCCTTGCAAACTCAGAGACCTTAAGTAACTACAAAGGATGGTCTGAAATTAAAACACTAACAGGAGCTCATGATGGGTCGTCAGATCCTTGTCTGGCATCTTCCCTGACAAAGGTCAACCTTTACCTTAACTGAGTGTGTGTACTGCCTTTTTGCCTCTATGATAACAATTCATTGGATTTTCCTTATTTTGGACACCTCATGCTCAGGCACTGTTCTGTGCTCTGCAGAGATCAGAGATCCCTTCGTTGCTCTTGAGTTCATTGTTGTCTTGAAACTATCCTACATCCACTATTGTAAATGAAATATGTGCCTATCATTTTACCCTTTATCCAATCACAGAAGTGTCTCCAATTTGCTTTCTCCTGTCTCCCTAATCTATCACCCATGGATTTCATGCAACCCACATAAGTCTGCACTTTTGCTTGTATTGTATAAAACAAGGTGCAAAATTGTCATTCTCGGGAGCATTCTCTCAACCCATTGAGATTTTTCTCGCTCACAATTGTTGACACTTTTGATCAAATAAACACACACAAATTTTTCAGAGCTCTGAAAGTTTTTCACATTAATAAGAGAAAAGGTTCTTGGCAGGAAAAGTAGAATTGCAGGTGAGGAGTATGAAGCACATTAGTATCTTAGGTCATTCTCTTAGCAGAGGACAAACAGCACATGCTTGTATTAACAGTGTCACCCATGCGATTTCTGACAGAACATCCCAATGTATGATGAGAACACCGAGGCTCTTCCTGGGGTGGAGGATTTGGATATTAGGACATGTGGTATGTTTAGTGTGGCACCGTCGCCATGGCAATGGAAGGTTTTAAGTCCAGGTCCCACAGAAAAAAGACATGGATCTCTGTGATAAGCAGTCCCGGTCCCCATACAGTGTGCAGCCCTGGGAGGCCCCAGCTCCTGACATGGAGGAGATGAGGACCCAGATTCCTTTGGGAACTGGGCACTAGGAGGGATCTCAGGGGAGTAGCAGGGTGCCTTCTGGAACCTGAGTCCTGTTGACTCCCTGGGGTCCTGGAGTTTGGGTCAATTGGGCACCTACACTCACCCTGCGGCGGTGCTTCAGGCTTGAGGATATATCAGGTGTCTGTGCAGCCTGCAAGGGAGTGGAATTGAAGACCCCATCTGTTGGCTCAGGTCCACTCTCCTGTGCAGAGCTCTATAAAGACAGTTTCCAGGCACCAGGGGAAAACCTCAGAGCCCTGTTTTGCTGGTTCTCTAAAACTTGTGACTCTCCACTCCAGACACACAGAATGTGATCTGCTGAGTCCTCTACTGGCAAGGAAAAGGCATGACAGCCTGAGGTCCTAGGACTCCCATTGGTATAGATCAGGGACCCCTCTAGAGCCCCATCTCCACCTGCCTGCCCTACCCTGGGGTGTGATCACAACAGGACCTATAGGTTATCCACTGCTCCAAACACTCCCGTGGTTCTCCCTGCAGGACCCCTTATCCACCACATGAAGAGGGGGGATGTGGGTTGCACAGGGATGGCCCACAGAGGAGGCTGGCCTGGCGAGAATGGGTCTGACCCAGGCCACCTTCACTTACCTGAGGGGATCTTCTTGAAAACGGCCAGAGATGTCGGGCACGAGTGTTGAACCGTCTACAGAGTCTGGAACAACGCTCCCTGCAGGGTCTCCGGGAACCAGAGACCCCCAAACTGGGAACACAACAAGAGAACATGTTGAACTGTCAACTGTCTCTTGCCAAGTGAGTGGCAGTTGGGGAGTTGCTAGAAAGTGGGTGCCTGGTTACGGGGGTTCCAAGTTCTATCAGGAAGTGACCTCACTTCCTGGATTGCCTCTCTGACTCCCCTCACCTAATTACAGCTATAGATAGTCCTGTAGACTGCTGACTGCTCACCTACCTTCTCCATGGAATACCAACATTGTACACAGTGACAGGAACACACCCTCTCCACAAGGTTTAGCTGCAGCCAGGGTACTAGGTTTGAGGAGACAGACCAGGGCCCAGACTCAACCCCTCATTCTTACCTCTTCTTGATCCTGGATAAGTCATTGTGCCTGTTAGATCCTGTCTCTTCTCTGCCTGCACAATGGATTATTGCAGCATGTGCTTCTTAGCGATATTCACGCTCATGAAGGTAGTACCTATAAAGTAGGAGGAGGAATGCCACAAGGCAAAAGTGCCTACAACCTCTTTTTCTTCCTATTGTCACCTTCTCGGTGTCTGATTTTCTTTTAATTCCACCCAGGGTCATTTCATTGTGTGTGTGTGTGTGTGTGTGTGTGTGTGTGTGTGTGTGTGTGTGTGAGAGAGAGAGAGAGAGAGAGAAAGAGAGAGAGAGAGAGAGAGAGAGAGAGAGAGAGAGAGAGAGAGAGAGATTGTGTGTGCGCACACACATATGCTAGTGCTAGGTTGTATTGTGTTAACAAAGCCTGAATACAGTAGTTTGCAGAGGCAAAGATTAATTTCATAGCCATATGACTTCAATGATCTGGTAGAACTAAAAGGACTTCCTGATTTTTTGGATTATTCATCTTTTTTCTCATTGTAAGGATGAGAGTAAGAACTTACAAGGTCATATGTCAGAGTGGAAACCAGAAGTTGACATTTTATTTGACAATGGCTTGTGGGGGACATGACTTCCATTTCCCCCTTTGTAACAGCTGCCAATGTCCATATCCAGGTGGTCTGGGGAGTTTGGGTCATGCCCCAGAGTGGAGTTATCAGCACAGCTCACTGGCCTGGCCACAGTGATGACGGTTGTAGGTGGACATGTGACTTCAGTGAGTTGAATAAAATTCTTTTTGTTAGTCACAAGAAAAAAAGTTCTGTTTTCATATGTCTCATGGCCTTATGAAAACATGCTTTTAGTCAATAATCATGTGAGAGGTGCAAATGAAAACCAAAACGAGGGCCCTGGCCGGTTTAGTCAGTGGATAGAGTGTTGGCCTGAGGAATGAAAAGTCCCGGCTTCGATTCCGGTCAAGGGCACATGCCCAGTTTTGGGCATTGATCCCCAATAAGGGCATGTAGGAGGCAGCTAATCAATGATTCTCTCATCATTGATGTTTTTCTCTCTCTCAATGAAATCAATAAAATATACTTTTTCAAAACACAATGGGATAGCATCTCACACTTGTCAGAATGGCTATCATCCACAAATCAAGAAAGGACAAATGCTGGTGATTATGTGGAAAAAAAGGAACCCTTGTGCATTGCTGGTGGGAACATAGACTGGAGCAGGCACTCTGGAAAACAGCATGGAGCTCTTTGAAAAATTAAAAATGAAACTCCCATTTTACCCAGTAATTCCACTTCTGGAATATATCCCAAGAAAGCAGAAACACCAATCAAAAAGGATATATGCATCCCTGTGTTCATAGCAGCACAATAGCTAAGATTTGGAAACAGCCTAAATTCCCATCAGCGTAAGTGCCCAACAGCAGCTGAGTGGAAAAAACCCGTGGTACATCTACATAATGGAATACTATGCTGCTGTAAAAAAGAAAGAAGTCTTACCATTCACAACAGCTTGGATGGACATGGAGAGCATTATGCTAAGTGAAATAAGCCAGTCAGATAAAAGTAAATATCACACGGTCTCATTCATTTGAGGAATATAATGAATAACATAAACTGATGAACAAAAATTGATCCAGAGACAGAGAAGCATCAAACAGACCCTCAAACCTCAGCAGGAAGGCAGGGGAGAGTGGGGGAGAGAGTAAGAGACCAAGCAAAGGTCTTGAATGCATGCATATAAGCATAATCAATGGACACAGTCATTAAGGGGGTAGGGGCATGTGCTGCAGGTGGGGGTGGGTGGGGAGGGGTCTAGGGGAAAAATGGAAACATATGTTATACTTTAAACCATAATAAAATAAAATGTTACAAACATTTCTCTTAGTAAAAAAAAAAAGAGAGCGCTAGTCCTCTTTCTGGTTCCTAAAACAAAGCGCCCCCTGACCCCTAGATACGGAGGAACATGCAGGAGCTGCCCAGTATGTCAGAATTTCTAATGTCCAGACCAACTCTGTTGGAGAGGTGGGAGCCTTGGCCTGGAAGGTCTGAACATTCCTGAACTCTGGGCTCTGAATGTCATGGACATTGGATGATATCTGCCACTCTATGGACATCAGTTTCCCAATTTTCCATTGAGGGTTGGGTTCAGAACTGCATAAGCCTGACCTCACAACAAAGGGGCCCAGCTCCCTCCACCCTGGGTGGGCACTGGACAGAGGTGCATGCCTGTGGTTCCAACTCTGGGCTCCTTTTCAGTCAAATACTGGCCAAAGGCTCATTTACCTGCTGAATGCTCACCATCTCCCCCATGCCTCTCCATGTCTGTGCATGATGCCACCAGCAGATCCTTTTCCAGAGCCCCTGAGGAAACCTGGGTGTAGCTAGAACCCCTAATTTGAGGACACACCGCTGGATTCATCTCAGGCTCTGTTGGGCTCAGTATCTTGTTCATTTATTTCTAAATACATATTACCCTTCTGGAAAAAGCATGTGTGGGTATTACTGATTTCATAAAACAAACAAATAATCAAACTAAACACCTCTCCCTATCAGCTGATTTGGGGCATATTGTATTAGCAAAGATAGATATTTGCTAATATTGCTATAACATTCCCTAGTTGGAAACAGGTTTTGATTAAAAACAGACATTGGTTAAATATTCCTGCCATTTGCACAGAAGCTTTACTCTGAAGGAGAAGATAATTAGTTGGCTGTGGTTAGGAATAAATAGAGTAGCCCCAGTGTCTACAGGGGTCTTAGTGGCTTCTCTTTCTATGATAATTTGACCTGCTCCCAAACTATCAGTGAGAATGCAAACACCCATGGATCAACCCTATATTTGTGTGTGTGTGTGTGTATGTGTGTGTGTGTGTGTGTGTGTGTGTGTGTGTGTGTGTGTGTGTGTGGTTTGTTTGTTATTGGTTTTCTACATCCCATTTCAGTGAACAGATTTCTCTACAGGAATTTTCTTGAAAGCCTTATTTAGAATTTGTGTTGCATTTGCTGACAAAAACCATTAGCTATATTAATTGGAATCAGTTAGAAAATCCAGGATTACATATTCTAAGAGTTAAATGCCTTTGTGAACCCACCAGGGTCATTGAGAAAATCAGGAACATTTGCTGGTTCCTCTCTTGCTGAGACAAGCTTTTCTCCCAAGGGAGTTGTTAGAATTCCTATTCTCATTTTCTCTTAAGTCAGTAGGAAGTGATAGTGGAGGGGACTGAAGGGAAAGGAAGAAGGATGGAAAAGCGTGCAGAATATAGTGGGGGAACTAGAGAAGGTGGAAGAATGGGGTGTTGGCAATTATTACCTTCAAAAGAGTTCAGAGACAGTCTATAAAATTTCCAATTCCTTAATTGTTTTTAAAGGAATTTATATGTGCTTCTGAAAATCTCCTGATTTCCAAATCAAGATATGCTTCCATTCATTCATTCAGTTTAATGCTAGACCTGGCATTTTCCTAATTTTCATTGCATGCCAAAAATTAATTTAGGCACACAAATAAAACTGCACTTTGGCCATTTTAGGAGGATATTTTCTAATTAAATCTTCCCATTTCTGTAAAGCACTTGTAAGTAAAAGCTTCCTATCAGGAATATTAGTGAGGGATGGGATCGGGCATCTCCTGGACTTGGAGGCACCATTTCCCATGTTAATTTTAGGTGTGTTTTGTTGTTGTTGTTTTGTAGTTGTGTGTATGTGTATGTGGTTTTTCTTTTCTTTCCGATATCTGCAGAATCTGAGCAAATTTTCTAGGATTGTTATATTATGTAGTTGGTCAACCTGTGTTGCTTATCGGTTGAGCTCCACAAGGCTCTCACCCCTCAAATCACATTCAAACCTCTGATGTGCCTCGGTTGATCTCCCTGCTGTCTCAAACAACCAGAGGGTCAGGGAATGGTTGACCAAACCTTATGGGTGCTCCCCCACCAGAACCAGTTACTTTAATTGCTATTGTGTTGAAATTTTGCTTTGGGGATCCTGCACATCATGAGGAATGACATCACACATCCGCAGAGATTCTTAGTCCCCTAAGAATACCTAATACTCGGACCTGAGGGAGAATATGACACTGTATTTTTGGAGCTGATTAAGTTCAACTCTAATTTAAATGATAATGGGTTTTGTTCGTTTTTTTTTGTTCTTGTTTTTTTTTTTTTTTTTGCTCTGATTCTCAGAAAGCAATTCCGATTGGAGAGCCACAATTTAACAACAGCCACCAAGGTTTTTCCTACTGTCTTGTCTTAACCTAAGTTCTATCAACCCTTAATCTTTGTTCTATCTGGAGTATTTAAAAATACAGCTCAAATAAATCTAACCCTCTACCACCAGCAAGGGAAAAGTCATGGATTTAAGATACAACTCACCCAGGTTCACCCAATGGGTGGGGAACCAGCAGTTCAATGGGTCCTTTGTTGAATCCTAACACCATGTCCACGGGTTGGTCCTGGGTGAGCTCTTTTGGAATCCTGACCCACTACATCAAGTAAATGTCAAAGTATGAAACATTCAAACTTGTCAAGAATTTTGGTCATTTATTTAAGTCCCACTGTCAATAACTGGCAGGATGAAAATCTCAGCAGATTGAGATATTCTCTCTGGCAGTTTTGCACCTTATTTTATACATTACAAGCAGAACAGGAGATGTATGGTGGTAACAGGAAACCCAGTGGTGATGCATTAGGGCTTCAGAGAAATCAAAGCAGCGAATCCTCTGTGACTGGATAAACAGTAAAATGACACAGACATACTTCTTTTACATGGTGGATATAGGATAGTTCCAAGTCAACAATGAACTCAGTAAGAATGAGGGGATTTGTGGTCTCCGCAGAGCATTGCCTATGTGTTGAGGGGCCTGGAAATAGGGAAATTCCTTTGACATTCCAAAGATATGTTATTGTAGATGCCAAATGGCAATAGACAGGCTCAGTTAAGGTTAAGATTGACCTTTGTCAGGGAAGATGCCAGCCTAGGACATGACTACCCACCATAAACTGCTTTTAGTTTAAAAGTTTTCATTTCAGAACATTCTTTTTGATAACTTTAGGTCTCTGAGTTTGCAAGAACACCACACAGGGCTTCCATGAGCTTGTCAGTGAGCATGTGGCTCCTTTTCACACACACAGTTCTTGGATCACTTGTGCCCCACCTCCTGACAACAGTCACTGAGTGCTTAGGGCAGTGGTCGACAAACTCATTAGTCAACAGAGCCAAATATAACAGTACAACGATTGAAATTTCTTTTGAGAGCCAAATTTTTTAAACTTAAATTATATAGGTAAGTACATTGTTATTAACTTTATTAGGGTACTCCTAAGGCTTAGGAAGAGCCACAGTCAAGGGGCCAAAGAGCCGCATGTGGCTCGCGAGCCGCAGTTTGCCAATCATGGACTTAGGGGATTGGTCCGAACTAAAGCCCCAACCCACCTGGCAGTTCATAAACTGCCCCTGAGGGAATGTCCCTCCTCTGTCCCAACACAGGAAGAGAAACCATCACCCCAGAATGCAGCAGGACCTGTATGTTGTAAGCAGATGCAGCTACCTTGCTGCCCACAGTCCTGGTCTCCACACCTCCCGCTCCCCCATCCCTGTGCCCAGGTTCAACACCAATGCCCAAGAACCTGTTTGCTACCCAGGAGTTGGACAGCCCCAGCCTCAGATTCGTTCCCAGATTGTGCAACCTGACCTTAATGAACATGGTGGTGTTCAAAGAGTTGGAGAAGGACCTCATCTCCATGGTGATCGCCATGAAGATGCAGTACTCCACCCTCATATCGATGGTGACCACGGTGAAGATGCAGGGCTCCAAGTACATCCTACAGGAGTGTGCTGTTCCCCAGTGACAGTCCTGGGGTTGACCTCACTTCAGGACCCGCACTTCCTCTGTGAGAAGGCAACAAGCTATAGGCCCTGTTGCACTGGAGGAAGTGCTTTAAGAACCAGACCATCTGGAGCTAGAAGACACTCCCTGTGGGCGCCATCCGCATGGCCAAGGTCAGGCAGTGAACCCTGAAGGGTGGACAAAGTGGCCGAGGAGGCTTCTGCTAAACTGGCCGAGATCTGGATTGCTCCCTGTCCAACCAGCCCATCCACTGGGAGGACAGTGCCATACAGGACAGATGCAAGGCTAAGTCAAGGGTTCATTACTCCAAGGGGATACATCAGAGCTTCTCCTCTGAGCAACAGGCCAGCAACTATGCCACCTATGGACCGAACCTGGCTGAGAAGGGCATTGACATGGGGATGCTCAAGAAGTAGAGGCCATGGATATTAGGAAAGATGTGCATTACCAGGCCACAAAATGTCAAGGAAAAAGTGGTGGCGTGGCTGGGAAAGTTCAAAGTGTTGGAGGAGGCTGTGGACTCGAGCAGGACACAGCAGAGCCTGTCCCAGAGTTGGAGTGGGACATGGACCTTCTATTTAACACACTGCGAAACCCCAGGGACAGTGGCCCAGACATGGAGGATGAGAACAGCACCCTCAGCACCCACAAGCCCAAGCTTAGACTGTTCTTTGAAGGGTTGGCACACTCCAGCTCACAGACACAGACGGAAGCATCCACAGGGCCCGGAGCCAAGAGGAGCCTGCAATTATGGCCAAAGTGCAAGAAAACACGTGAGCCCTCAGGCATCGAACAGCCCAGAGACAGTGTTTCAGACTCGGCGGCCCACAGCACCCCCTCCCCCAAAGTCGCCTGAGTCTGGACCTCCTCCATGTCTAGCCAGTCCACTCACCGTGTGGACAGCGCCATGTAGGTCGGCCCAAGACCAAGTCTACAAATCACTACTCTAAAAAGGAGTATGAGAGCTTCACTGAGCAGGAGGCCGGTGAAGATGCCGCCCATGGATAGGAACTGGATCAGGAAGCAGTGACTATTGAAAGTCACAACAAGGTCCATGACAAGCAGAATGTAGTGGCTTGGCTGAGCTGGGCCTAAGTGTCAGAGGAGGCCCTGGACTGTGAGTAGGACCCTGCTGATCATGTACCCGAGTAGAGGAGGACCGCACCTTCTGTCTAACATGCTGGAGAACCAGTGACAGTAGCCCAGACAGGGAAGATGATGACAGCCTTCTCAGCACCACCAAACCCAAGCTCAGGCCATACTGCGAAGGCCTGTCACATTTCAGTTCAAAAATGGACATGGGGAGCATCCATGGTGCCCAGAGCCAGGTGGAGCTTCCGAGTTTTAGCTGGGTCTGCTGAGGGCTAGTGTGTTGACGCACGGAGTAAATGGTCCCGGGTTCAAATCTGGTCACGGGCACAACTGTGTTGATTACAGGCTTGATCCCCGGCCCTGGCCACGGCACATGCAGGAGGCAAGCAATCCATGTGTCTCTCTCACATCGATGCCTCTCTCCCTTTCTGTCTCTCCCCGTCCCTTCAAGTTGCTCTAAAAATTCAGTGGAAAAATAACCTCTGGTGACGGAAAATTGGACAGATATATGCAAGAAAATGAAACTAGACCACCAACTTACACCATACACAAAAATAAACTCAAAATGGATAAAGGACTTAAATATACGACAGGAAACCATAAAAATTCTAGAAGAATCCAAAGGCAAGAAAATCTCAGACATATGCCGAAGCAATTTCTTCACTGATACAACTCCTAGGGCACTTGAAACTAAAGAGAAAATGAACAAATGGGACTACATCAAAATAAAAAGCTTCTGCACAGCAAAAGAAACCATCAACAAAACAACGAGAAAACCCACTGTGTGGGAAAACATATTTGCCAATGACATATCTGATAAGGGCCTAATCTCCAAAATTTATAGGGAACTCATACAACTTAACAAAAGGAAGATAAACATCCAATCAAAAAATGGGCAAAGGACCTAAATAGACACCTTTCAAAAGAGGACATTCAGAAAGCCAGGAGACATATGAAAACATGCTCAAAGTAACTAATCATCCGAGAGATGCAAATCAAAACAACAATGACGTACCATCTCACACCTGTCAGACTGGCTATTATCAACAAATCAACAAACGACAAGTGCTGGAGAGGATGTGGAGAAAAAGGAACGCTTGTGCACTGCTGGTGGGAATGCAGACTGGTGCAGCCACTATGGAAGACAGTATGGAGTTTCCTTAAAAAACTGAAAATGGAACTCCCATTTGACCCTGTGATCCCACTTCTAGGAATATATCCCAAGAAACCAGAAACACCAATCAGAAAGGATATATGCACCCCTATGTTCATAGCAGCACAATTCACCATAGCTAAGATCTGAAAACAGCCTAAGTGTCCATCAGTAGATGAACGGATTAGAAAACTGTGGTACATCTACACGATGGAATACTATGCTGCTCTAAAAAGGAAGGAACTCTTACCATTTGCAATGGCATGGATGGAACTGGAGAGCATTATGCTAAGTGAAATAAGCCAGTCAATGAAGGAAAAATACCACATGATCTCACTCATTCATGGATAATAGAGACCATTATAAACTTTTGAACAATAATAGATACAGAGGCAGAGCTGCCTCAAACAGATTGTCAAACTGCAGCGGGAAGGCCGGGGAGGGTAGGGGTGCAGGAGGTAGGGGGGTAAGAGATCAACCAAAGGACTTGTATTCATGCATATAAGCATAACCAATGGACATAAGACACTGGGGGAGAGGGGATGCTAGGGGACTATCTAGGGCGGGGGGAAAAATGGACACATATGTAATACCCTTTGTAATACTTTAAGCAAAAAAAAAAAAAAAGTGCTTCCATTCATTCATTCAATTTAATGTTAGACCTGGCATTTTCATAATTTTTATTGCATGCCAAAAAATTTATTTAGGCACCCAAATAAAACTGAATTTTTGGCCATTTTAGGAGGATATTTTCTAGATAAATCTTCCCATTTCTGTAAAGCACTTGCAAGTAAAACTTCCTATCAGGAGTATTAATGGGAGCTGGGATCTGGCATCTCCTGGCTTTGGACGCACAACTTTCCATGCTAATTTTAGGTGTGTTTTGTTGTTGTTTTGTAGTTGTGTGTATGTGTATGTGGTTTTTCTCTTCTTTCTGATATCTGTAGAATCTGAGCAAATTTTCTAGGATTGTTATGTAATGTAGTTGGTCAACATGTGTTGCTTATGGGTTGAGCTCCATGAGGCGCTCACCCCTCAAATCACATTCAACCCTGTGATGTGCCTCGGTTTTTCTCCCTGCTGACTAAAACAACCAGACGGTCAGGGAACAGTTGACAAAACCTTATGGGTGCTACCCCAAAGAACCAGTCACTTTAATTGCAACTGAGTTGAGAAAGACCTCACACCTCCACAGAGATTCTCAGTCCCCTAAGAATACCTAATACTCAGACCAGAGGGAGGACAGGACCCTGCATTTCTGGAGCTGATTGAGTTCAACTCTACTTTATCAGCAAAGGTGTTTTTTGCTCAGATTCTCAGAAAGCAATTCCAATCAGAAAGCCACAATTTAACACCAGTCACCCATGTTTTGCCTACTGTCTTGTCTTAGCCTATGGTCCCTCAACCCTTAATCTTAGTTCCACCTGGAGTATTTAAAATACAGCTCAAATAAATCTAACCCTCTACCACCAGCAAGGGAAAAGTCCTGGATTTAAGACACAACTAACCCAGGTTCACCCGATGGGTGGGGAAACAGTGGTTCAATGGGTCCTTTGTTGAATCCTAACACCAGGTCCCCAGGTTGGTCCTGGGTGAGCTTTTTTGGAACCCTGGCCCACTACGCCAAGTAAATGTCAAAGTAAGAAACACTCAAACTTGTGAAGAATTTTTGTGAGTTTATTTAAGCTCCAATGTCAACATTTGGCAGGAAGAAAATCTCAGCAGATTGAGACAATGCTCTGGAGAATGGCAGTTTTGCACCTTATTTTATACATTACAATCAAAACAGGAGCTGTATGGTGGTAACATGAAATCCAGTGGTGATCCATCAGGGTCCTAGAGAAATCAAAGTGAGGAATCCTCTGTAACTGGATAAACAATAAAATGACACAGACATCCTTCTTTTACATGGTGGATATAAGATAGTGACAAGTCAACAAGGAACTCCGTAACAATAAGGGGATTGGTGGTCTCCACAGAGCATTGCCTATGCTTTGAGGGGTCTGGAAAAATAGAAATTCCTTTTACATTCCAAAGATATGTTATTGTAGATGCTAAGAGGCAATAGGCCAGTCAGTGAGCATGTGGTCCCTTCTCACACACACTGTACTTGGATCACTTGTGTCCCCCCTCCTGACAACACTCACTGAGTGCTTAAGGGTTCAGTCTGCATTTCAGCCCCCAAACTACCTGGCAGTTCATAAGCTGCCCCTGAAGGAATGTCCCTCCTCTGTCCCAACACAGGAAGAGAAACAATCACCCCAGAATGCAGAAAGGACCTGTATTGTGTAAGCAGCTGCAGCTACCTTGCTGCCCACAGTCCTGGTCTCCACACCTCCCGCTCCCCTACCCCTGTGCCCAGGCTCAACACACTAAAGCCCAAGAAATTGTTTGCTAACCGGGAGTTGGACAGCCCCAGTCTCAGGATCGTGCCCAGGTTGTGCAACCAGACCTTAATGAAGATGGTGGTCTTTAAAGAGCTGGAGAAGGACCTCATCTCCATGGTGATTGGCATGAAGATACAGGGATTCAACCTCATATCAACAGTGATCACTGTGAAGATGCAGGGCTCCAAGAACTTTCTACAGGAGTATGCAGTTCCCCAGTGGACAACTGGAGACAGACCTGGGTCTGACATCACTGCAGGACCCCCACTTCCTCAAGAAAGAAGGCAACAAACTACAGGTCCTGTTGCACTGGAGGAAGCGCTTTAAGAACCAGACCATCTGGAGCTACAAGACACTCCCTGTGGGCGCCATCCACATGGCTGAGGTCCGGCAGCAATCCCTGAAGGGTGGCCAAAGAGGCCGAGGAGGCTTCTGCCAAAGTGGCCGAGATCTGGATCTGCTCCCTGTCCAACCAGCCCATCCACTGGGAGGACAGTGCCGTACAGGCCAGATGCAAGGCTAAGTCAAGGGTTCATTACTCTGAGGGGGTATATCAGAGCTTCTCCTCTGAGCAACAGGCCAGCAACAATGCCACCCATGGACCGGACTGCCTAGGAGGGCATTGACATGGGGATGCCCAAGAAGCAGAGGCCATGGATATTAGGTAAGACGTCCATTATCAGGCCACAAAATATCAAGGAAAAAGTTGTGCGTGGCTGGGAAAGGTCAAACTGTTGGAGGAGGCTGTGGACTCAAGCAGGACACAGCAGAGCATGTCCCCGAGTTGGAGTGGGACCTGGACCTTCTATTTAACACACTGCAAAACCCCGGGGACAGTGGCCCAGACATGGAGGATGATAACAGCAGCCTCATCACCCCCAAGCCCAAGCTCAGACTGTTCTTTGAAGGCTTGGCACACTCCAGCTCACAGACAAAAATGGGAGCACCCACAGGGCCCGGAGCCAACAGGAGCCTGCAAATCTGGCCAAAGCACAAGAAAACACATGGAGCCTCGGGCACCAAACAGCCCAGAGACAGTGTTTCAGACTTGGTGGCCCACAGCACCCCTCCCCCAAAGTTGCCTGAGTCTGGACCTCAGAAATGGCTAGCCAGTTCATTCACCGTGAGGACAGCGCCATGCAGGCCGGCCCAAGTCCAAGTCTACAAATCACTACTCTAAGGAAGAGTGTGAGAGCTTCACTGAGCAGGAGGCTATCGATGATGCCGCCCACGGGGAGGACCTGGATCAGTTAGCAGTGACTATTGAAAGTCACAGCGAGGTCTATGACCAGCAGAAAGAGGTGGCTTGGCTGAGCAGGGCCCAAGTGTCAGAGGCGGCCTTGGAGCCTGAGCAGACCCTGCAGATCATGTCCACGAGTGGAGGAGGACCTGTATCTTCTGTCTAACCTGCTGGAGAACCAGCGACAGTAGCCCAGACAGGGAAGAAGATGACAGCATTCTCTGCACCACCAAGTCCAAGCTCAGGCCATACTGCGAAGGCCTGTCACATTTCTGTTCCAAAATGGGCATGGGGAGCATCCATGGTGCCCAGAGCCAGGAAGAGCTTTCGAGTCCTAGAGGGTTCGCTGAGGGCTAGTGTGTTGGCGCACGGAGTAAAGGGTCCCGGGTTGAAATCTGGTAATGGGCACACCTGTCTCAGTTACAGGCTTGATCCCCAGCTCTGGTCATGGCACATGCAGGAAGCAACCAATCCATGTGTCTCTCTCACATCGATGCTTCTCTCCCTCTCTGTCTCTCCCCCTCCCTTCAACTTTCTCTAAAAAATGAGTGGAAAAATAACCTGCAGTGAGAGTTAACACAACAAACAAAGCAAAACAAAGGAGCCTCCTAGGCCAGCTGCTGTGCCCGAGAAGACCAAGCCCAGGCAGCAATAGCCAAGTGACAGTGTCCCCCACTCAGTGCCCCAGAGCATGCCCACCCAGGGGAGCACCCAGCATCGCCCAAGGACAGCCCGGAGGCAGAGACCTCAGCCCTGGACATGCTCACCAAGAAGCTGCTGCCCAGTAGGCACATCACCAAGACTGAATCTCTCATCCCCTCCACCACGGCTAAGGGGAAGCATCCCGCCATCATGGCTGGGCAGGTACCTGAAGGAGCGGCAGAGAGCACAGCCATAGGAAAAGTGAGCCAAGAGCCCAGACAATGAGCGTGGCCAGACCCGGGGAGCCAGCTGCAGATCCCCAGGAAGACCACGTACAACCAGCTGAGCCACATCCTCATCTCTGATGACCAGCTGCCAGAGAACATCATCCTGGTCAAACCTCTGATTGGCAGGAGCAGTTCCCCTCGGACACCCTCAGGGGCACACGGTGCCTGTGCTGAGCATCTGCTTCACGGCTGATGTCCCGGCGGCCTTCAGCTCCATCATCTGGCAGATACAGCGATACTGTGACAATAATTCCCAGCCCCTTAAGCCGGTGAAGATCCTGGTGGCAGGGGCAAAGCATTACTTCAGCGTTGTGCTGCGGGTCTTCCTGGAGCTGCTGTCCTACAAGATGCTCAACTGACTGGGCTACATGAGCTTCCTGGTCATCCCGCTGGGTTCCCACCCCGTGACCAGGTACCTGGGCTCCGTGCATTACCGCTACAACAGCTTCTTCCATGACCTGGCCTGGTGGGACCTGTTCCATAATCTGGAGGCCCAGAGCGCCATACAGGACACGCTGGACATCGTGAGGAGAATCACACAGTACAACACGGGGACAACTACGCCTCCCAGCTGCCCGTCGGGGAAGCCCTGCTCTCCTACAAGCAGAAGGGCCCCAACAGGAGTCCTTATAGTTCATTCCCTTCGGGGGAGTGGGTTAAAGTTGGGATAGTGCAACAGTCCACAGACACGTCGGAAGACTCAGATGATGGGCCCCCTTAGGCTGCAGGGTGCTTTTATCCTTCCCTCTGTCCATACTTCTGGTCTCCAATTAGGCCTTGTCATCCCACTCATCCTGTCAATGAGTGGTGCTTGTCCTCCCCCAGCCAGGGCGATGGCGCCAAGCTGATGGAGCAGCAGGTGGATTACTGGATGGCAGCCCAGCACACAGACAGGAAGAGAGACACGAAGAAGAAAGACCTGCCTACCGCCAACAACACCCTGAAGTGCACCTTCCAGTCTCTCCAGGTCAGCAGGCTGCGATCAGTGACCAGGCCAAAGCAACCCCCACCATGTGCATGACAGTACTCACCAAGGAGAAGAAAAAGAAGGTGCTGTTTTTGCCCAAGAAAACAAGTCCTTGCCCAAGGACAAGGTCGTGGAGTCCAAAATCCAAACACCAGTGCCTGGAGGGCAGAAGCCGCCTTATATGCAGGGCAAAGCAACAGTAGAACAGGCTGCGGGTCCTCATCAAAGGTGTGGTGTGGAATGTCCTGGCCCCTGGAGCAGCGTGACAGGGGGCAGCCCCTGATCGCCCTGCAGCTCTGTATATGACGGGGGCAGGGCCACAACCTCCCTATCCGCCGTGCTCTGTTCGTGACAGGGGAAGGCCCCCCAACCCCCTGATCGGCCCTGCTCTGTGCCTGATAGGGGGGAGCTCCCCACCCCCCTGATCACCCTGCGTCTCTGTGTGTGACAGGCTGTGGTGCCCCAACCCCCTGATCGGCCCTGTTCTGTGTGACAGGGTGCGGCACCCCAACCGCCCCCATGGGCCTTGCTCTGTGTGTGACAGGGTGGAGCCACCACCTCCCCATCGGCCCTGCCCTGAGTGTGACAGGGGGTAGTGCCCCAAGCCCCTGATCGGCCCTGCTCTCTGGGTGATGTGGCGGTGCCCCAACCTCGCCATCGATCATGCCTTGAGTGTGACAGGGGGCGGCACCCCAATCCCCCAATTGGCCCTACCCTGAGTGTGACTGAGGGTGGCATCAAAACCTCCTGATCGGCCCTGTTCTGTGTATGACAGGGGGGAGCTCCCCAACCCCCTGATCAGCCCTGCTTTGTGCATGACGGCAGGAGCTACCCAACCCCATCATTGGCCCTGCTCTGTGCATGACAGGGGAGAGCTTCCCAAACCCCTGCTGGGCCCTTCTCTGTGGGTGACAGGGGGCAGTGCTCCAACCCCCTGATCGGCCGGCACTGTATGTGACAGGAGTGGCACCACAACCCCCTGATCCTCCCTGCTCTGTGGGTGACAGGGGGTGGTGCCGCAACCTCCCCATCGACCCTGCCTTGAGTGGGGCAGGCACCTAGGGATTGGGCTTGCCCTCTGCCACCCAGGAGTGGGACTAAGCCAGCAGGACGTTATATCCCAAGTGGTCCCAGACTGTGAGAGGGCACAAGTGGGGCTGAGGGACACCCCCCCACCCCCGCCAGTGCAGGAATTTTTGTGCACTGGGCCTCAAGTAAGAATATAATTGTCTATGATGGTGGGATTGGGCCAGGTGCTGGGTTGCTTCCCCTCATGGACTTTGTAAACCAGCACAGGAGAGAGCTCCTCAAAGCAAGCAGACAGGACAAAATAACCACAAACCAATAAATGCTGCAAGGAATCAGTAATCTGGAATAGAGAGTCATGGCGGGGAGCGAGTGGGGGTGGGGGGTGAGAAAAGGCAACGTCTTAGATTAGATGGTCAGGGAGGTTTTCTCTGAGAGACTTTAAGCTGAGTCAGACAGCTGAGAGTGTCTGATACTCAGAGAGTTGGGAGAAGAGCTTTGCAAAGAGAAGGAAGAACATCTGCAAAGACAAAAAAGTGTGCCTCAAGGACTGAAAGGAAGTGAGTGTTGGTGTTTTGTGAGTGAAGCTGTGAGAGACACTAGTTGGGGCTGGGGGGTCCATGGGGCAAAACAAGGCAGTGAGTCATTCTGTTTTATGTTTTAAGGACAATGAGAAGTCATTAAAGTGTCTTAAGCAGGTAGGGTAGGATGGCTGGTTTTAAGTTGAATGGATCACTCTGGTTGCAGGGAGTAGAACGGGTTGAAGACAGGACAAGATCAGAAGCAGAGAGAGCAGAGGCCCAGCAGATGGGGAGGATGGCCTTAACTAGGACAAGAGCAGGAAAGGTAGGAAAAGAACTAACTCCACTTGGAGATGAAATCATGACATGTCAATGGTGGACTGGGTCCTGGAGATACAAGGTAGGGTAAAATCAAGGATGACCCTTCATTTTAAACTAGGGGACCTCCAGGAGGGTCCATAAAGGGTTAATATGGGGAAGAGTTTGAACTCCTGAGAGGTGAGCAGGGGAGATGGCAGGAAGGAATTTAGATGCATAAGTCTTGGATGCTGTTATGAATTTGGAAGAGGCGACGCTACTGATAATAGAATCCAATTGAGTAAGACAGGGAAACAGGGCTAAGGAAAGTCACAATAAAAGTAAAAATGGGGAATGAAAACCAAGACAGGAGGTCAGAAAATGTTACCACACTTTGAACACTGCATCAAAGCAACAAAGTCGGAGCTTTTAAATTATGAAGCCAGGGAAACAATTTTAACCACACTTTCCTTTGACAAGTTCAGGAAAAATAATTTCACTTGCAGATGAGCAATAGGAAAAGTTGAGTACTGGAAAGAGTGTGAAAAAATGGCCACTCATACATTTTAGGGAAACATTTTATTGGGGACAAGCTTATTAGAGAATAATTGAGAGCAAGGGTCCTCAAACTATGGCCCGCGGGCCTCATGCGTCCTGCCGAAAACATTTATCCGGCCTGCCTGGTGTTTTTGCCACCGCTGTGTGCATAGGAATTTGTTCATAGTTTTTTTTTAAACTATAGTCCGGCCCTCCAACAGTCTGAGGGACAGTGAACCGGCCCCCTGTTTAAAAAGTTTGAGGACCCCTGATTTGGAGCATCCATATAAATTAAAATATTCAATCTTTTTGACACAATTCCACTTTGAACTTATTTTATAGGAATTCAAGACACAGTGTAAATGTTGAAATATATGAGTAATAGTAAATTTATGACAACATTGTCACCATAAAATTTTGGCATTATGGCAACATCTATCAATAGACAACAGAGAAAAAGACATTATTGTGCATACATAATGAAATACTTGTGCAGTTGTAAAATGGAGTCATGTTATCTTAAGGTAGACATGAATTTTTCATGATGAAGTTTAAATTAAAAGCACAAGTGTTGAGTAAGACTCCCTCCACGTTCTGCGTGGAGTAGGGCTCGGTATCTGAAAGAGGAGCCGCACAACAAATGAGAGAAAAAGACACGAGATAATTTTGCAATATTGGGGGACCAGGCGGCCAAGTCCCGAAGGACTTCCACCCATGCTCAGGCTGCTCCAATCTTTTATTGATCTGGAGTAGCCCTTAGGCAGGCGACCTGCCATTAACAGGCAGACTAGCCCATCAGCAAGGATTTACATAATAAAAAATGGGCGAGTTCTTTCAGCTACCACTGTCTGGACAAACAGAGGTGGCGCATAGCTCAGACCTTGGCTAGGGCTTCAAAGGCACCCAGCCTTCTGGGGGTTTCAGGGAGTTCTCTGTCTATGCTTATCAGATAGTGAAGGCAATAAACAGTTTCCCACATCTCCCCCTTATTTTTTCCTTAAAAAACCAGAAATAAACATATAAGAACAAAAAATGTTTAAGTCCCAAAATCAATGTCCAACAGTTCTGAGTCCAAGTTTCAATGTCCGACAGTTCATGTGTACATGCCAGCAATGAAATGCTGGTTCTGGATGGTGGACAAATGCAGGTCTGGTCCTCTCCGGTTTGGTCCTGGGCACCCTGCAGGGACGCACAGCTGCTGACTGCTAGCATGGCAAGGCGTCTTCACCATCTCCATCTCTGAACTGTCTCTTCTGTCTTTGTGGCTGGCTTTCTGTGATCCGTTGTTACAGGAATCCACATGGTCTTGTAGCTGTTCTCTGAAAGTATGCAAACATATTCTCGACCAAAGGTTAAAGGAAAAAAAAACAAAAAACCTTACTTGGGGTCTTTTCTTTCACATGATCTTTCCCTGGCTTACCCTGGCATAATGTGTGTTTTTTCTGGGTGTCTCACTATTAGCATTATAAACGAAAAATTTTTTTCTCTAAATGTAATTTAGTTACAGGATCTATTTCCTTACATGGTATTCTTCCACTATATTTTTCCACTATCCCCCTTTTTTTTTTGCTTTAATTAGGAGATTTCTTGGAAATTTTATAATGCAGTCTAGATACCTTTAAATATTAATTTTTTGCAAGCAAAAAAAATGAACCTGAACATGCTAAACTATTGAAAGGATGGTCAGCTCAAGATCTGAAGTTTTATGCCACAACTGTTCCAGTTTTTCCTTTAACAACTTGGTCTAGAACAGCATTGCTGGATATTGGAGATACTAGAGAAGTGAGGTTTCACTCTAACTTTTTCACTGATGATTCACTTCATGTTACATTTGCCCAATACATAAGTAAGATATTATTAATAAGGGAAATTGGGTATGGTGTACATGGTTATTATCGTCACAACTTTTCTGTAAATCTGGAACTATTCTAAAATAAAACATCCATTAAAACAACACTCAAAATCCTAGGAAATGGTTGCAACTGAACATAGTGGAATGGACCACTGAAATGACAGAGGAGTATGGGAATTGTCTTAGAGGAAACACCACCTCCCTGCCATATGCTGGACTATAATGGAACTAGAGGAAATGAGAGAGGTCAGTCTGGGAAAAATTTTAGGAGTTAAGAGGAAGGTCTCCGTTCTATAACCAGAGTGTCTTAGATTTCTGCATCCTCTGCCACCCCCGCCCCTCCTGGATGGTCAAGCTGAGGCTTTGTGATGTCAAGCCACACCATGGCAACCACTGATTTTGGGCAACCAGAGCTTAAGGGAGTGGCTCCTCATTAACCTAAAGAGTATATGTAGAGGCCAGGACTATTTTAGTAGTGTCTGTTGCCTCAAGATAGCGAAACTTAATAAGACGATATTTTAGACTAGTAGAGATAAGGAATAAGACTCCAAACACAAGGATGGATGAAGAAACTGCAAGTCCAAAAGTGAATTTATGTTTGTATTGGGGGTGGGTGGGATGGATGTTGGTGGTCACAGTCATGAGGAACAGGGAGTTGTGTTAGTGCTGGTAGTGTATAATAAAGAAATTGTTTTCCTTTTTACATGGCAGACTATTGAATATTGTTAAACTATTGAAAGGATGGTCAGCTCAAGATGTGAAGTTTTATGCCACAACTGGTACAGTTTTTCCTTTAATATCATGGTCTAGAACAGCATTGTTGGATATTGGAGATACTAGAGAAGTGAGGTTTGACTCTGTTTCACTGATGGGGAGGGATTTAAGGAGGGGGCAGGCATGTGAGAAGGGAGTAATGTAGATTTCTTTAGTTGTGGCACCAGACAAGCCATTCCATAATGAGCCAGACATTTAGAATAAGGACAAGGAGAAGTCTGAATGGGGATTTTTTTCTCAACACTTTCTCATACTGGGAAGGAAAAAAGAAGCTGATGTTTAATTTAGCTTTGGATTTGGGGGGTGGGATGGATGGTGGTGGTCGTAGTCATGAGGAACAGGGTGTTGTGTTAGTGCTGGCAGTGTATAATAATGAATTTGATTTCCTTTTTACATGGTAGACTATTGACTATTGTTAAACTATTGAAAGGATGATCAGCTCAAGATCTGAAGTTTTATGCCACAACTGGTCCAGTTTTTCCTTTAACAACTTGGTCTAGAACAGCATTGCTGGATATTGCCGATACTAGAGAAGTGAAGTTTCACCCTGTTTCACTGATGATTCACTTCATGTTACATTTGCTCCATACATACGTAAGATGTTAGTAATATGGGAAATTGGGTATGGTGTATATGGTTATTATCTTCACAATTTTTCTGTAAATCTTGAACTCTTCTAAAATAAAACATCTATTAAAACAACACTCAAAATCCTAGGAAATGATAGCAACTGAACATAGTGGAATGGACCACTGAAATGACGGGGGAGTATGGAAATTGTCTTAGAGGAAACACCACCTCCCTCCCATATGCTGGACTATAATGGAACTGGAGGAAATGAGAGAGGTCAGTTTGGGAAAAATTTTAGGAGGCAAGAGGAAGGTCTCTTCTCTAAAACCAGAGCATCTGAGATTTCTGCATCTTCTGCCAACCCCGCCCCTTATGGATGGTCAAGCTGAGGCTTTGTGATGTCAAGCCACACCATGGCAACCACTGATTTTGGGCAACCAGAGCTGAAGTGAGTGGCTCCTCATTCACCTAGAGAGTATATTGAGGCCAGGACCCTTTGAGTAGTGTCTCTTGCCTCCAGATAGCCAAAGTTACTAAGAAGATATTGTAAACTAGTGGGTATAAGGAATAAGACTCCAAACACAAGGATGGATGAAGAAACTGCAAGTCCTAAAGTGAATTAGATGTCAGTTTCTCAACTGGATGACGAAGAAGTGGATAAGGTCAGAATACCTTAATAAAATGCTCCCCCTTTCCTCTTAATTCCTAACCCAAGATTCTGGCCTTGTGCCTTTTGGCCACACAGACTTCCTTATTCAATCCATTGTCATTCTATTACAAGCCCATTTCCAAAGCATTCTCCAATTTCTTCCCCAAAACCAATGTCTTTCTGGGTTTAACTTGTTTCCAAAGTACATATGTTATGCCGAGATTTCAAGATCCCCCAAGACAGGCCACTAGGGAGCTGAGTCCAATGCAAAAGCATAGAGTCTTTTATTCAAGCCTGGGACTTGGTGCTCCTCCTGCCTCCATTACTGGAAGCAAGAGAGAGCCCCGAGTCCCAAGGGAACAAAGAATTTATAGGGATTGGGCTCGGGGGGTGGGGGCATACTCTGACCATTGATTTGGCTGATTCCGGTTGGTTGATTGAGGGCGGGGGGGCTAGTGAGGCAAGGGCAGGGTGCAGCTAGGGTCTGATTACACAAAGACAGGGGGGTGGCTAGCATACCTTTGGCCTTGGGCTAGTTTCCACCGCTTTCCCATTCGCTGAGATAAGGGCAGGTTGAGTAACTGATACATTCTGCGGCTTTTTCTTGGAAGAGGGGATAAGGCACAGCTATCAGTCCTGTTCTGTCCTTTCATTCCCCCCTTGTCTTGGAACTTCCGGCTCAATCATGAGACGGACTGAACTATCAACTTATCTACTTTTATACTCTTCTTGACAAATTGGACTAGTCTGTTAATAATGCAAGGGCTGTAAGTCAGCAACAGCAGGAGGATTACAAGGAGTCTGCCGAGGTCTGCTGTCTTCTTGAGGATGATCTGCTGCGGGTGTGTCTAGTCAGAGGTCACCTTCCAGTCAGGCTCCCTGCTGTCCTGGGCACAGAAGGAGCTGGGCTTGTGACCTGGCAGAGACAAACTATAACAAATGGTCCGCTGGAAGGGAAAGAAAACATTTCAGTTTTAATAACCTCCATCAAAATAGAGTTTTTCTTCTTAAAAATTCCTCTATGGCCATCAAAAAGCCAAATCAACATGAATTCATCTACTGCATTCAATTTGGCCTGATGTTTGCATAAACACAACAAGAATGGTAACTGACTACCTTTGCTGGAATTTCATGATTGAATCTTAATGTGCCCTGTAGTGGCCAGGAAGCCAAGCCATCCAGCTGCCATCAGGCCTGCCTGCAGTATCTGCTGTGTTAGGTGAATCCCTCACCTGTAGCAACTCCACCTGAGCCCATGCTCTAGGCGTTAAGGCCCATCTCAGTAGCCCTCCTACTCGTTGCAGCCCAGAGTGTGTGGGGGTTCCGCAGGAATGCGGAGGTGTCCTTATTGCTCCCCTTCTACTCTCACCAACCGCCAGGATGGTAGGTCATGGGCCTGACACTCCAGCGCCAGCCATCTTCAGGGCTCCCAAGCAGGATACCAGGCTTTCTCCGTGGGACTCTTATTGGCTTCAAGCCTTCAGAGCTCAGACAGGTTTCTTTAAACCATGATACTCCAGTCAAAGTTTCCGGTTAATAAAATCACTACTGAAAACTGGTCTTATTTATTTCATGCAAAGAAATATATTGCCATGACTTATTAAGCATTGCCAGATTTCAGAGGAATTGTATAAGGAGAAAAACATACTGATCTGCTCTCAGATCTTCTGATTTTTCTTGTCAGTCCTTTAAAAATGCATAACTATGCCTCAGACCTTCCATTCTAAATAGGCCTTTCCCAGCTCTCTACACCCGAGGTTTGTACCACCCCTGACATGGGCATGGTCATGCAGGCCTGCAAGACAGTACACAGGCTGCCAGCTGTTAGCTGTTTCTCAATAGAGACCAAAACCTGATGGGTATTCTTCTTTGTCCAGTTGGGCATCTGCCCTCTTGGCAGCCAGACACCCTTTACTTTTGGGGTGTATCCCATATAGTCCCCTTCCTGGACAGCTAACACATAGCTATATCAATGTCGCTCAGTGTGGGAGACTGGACACTTGCCAGTTATTCCCAAAGACTACCAAGGACTGTAGACCATCACCGGTCCACAGCTACAGCTACATTTAAACCTGTAAGAGAATTGAAGGTTAATACAACATATTAATACAATGAAACATAATATTGGCACCATGGCTGCTTCAGGCAGCTAAATCCTCCGCTACTAAACATGAGATATGGCAAGGCTATACAAACATTTTAGGGAGGTGACTAAAGTCCACTCTTTGACCTTTCTATATAAGGTAAAATTGTCCTTGTCTTTCTGAAGCCATGTCTATGAAGATGCAGGCATCATCTGAGCCTATTATACAATTTTCTGCAGGTATAGTCCTTTTCAAGTTGGGGTGAGTCCTGGGGTCCTGAACTTCTTTACCCACACCAAGTCCCCAGGCTGGAAAGGATGTACAGAGTCCGAGGTGGCACTGGCAGGGCATCTCGAACAAGCTTATGGGTGGCTTGTCATTTCTGTAAGAGATCACGTCCAAGTAAGGGGTACAGGCATTCTGGCATAACTAGAAACGAATGAGTTACCGTGTTGTTTCTGAGGTCCACAGTCCTCTTTGATGTACAAGGAAAAAGGCAGTTTTTCCGGTGGCTCTTAGAACTGGTGTCTTCTTAGATGTTACTGGTCCCATTAGTTCTTTCAAGACTGAATAGGCTGCTCCAGAATACACCAGAAAATTAACTGGGGGTTCTATTTATCTACAAATATGTATACCTAAGTAGACATATAAACATCAAATAAACATCCACATTTACACCTTTTCAGTGAACAAGTACTTTTACAGTCTTGGGAATTTTGGCAGATAACAGGAACACTGCCCAATTCCCCTTATAGGGGCCTGACAAGAATAGATGTGGGGGCCTTTGGCTGGGGGGTATGAAGTCTCCATCCTTTCTCTCTCGGCACTGCTAAGGACAGGATCATTGGAGAGGTCTCTTCTCCTAGGCAAGGCTGTGCTGAGCCATCTGGGGCAAAAGTGGTTTCTGCTTCCATTTTGGCTAAAAGGTCTCTGTCCATTAGAGGGACCAGGTCAACTGGAAAATAGAGGAATTCATGAACCACCTGATGGCCGCCTAACTAACATCGGCGGGGGCGGCAGAACACTCTGCAGCTGTGGTACCATACCGGTAGCTCCAATAATGGTGACTTCCTGTCCTGAGAGGGGAGCTACCTTCTGAGTAACTACCGAGTGCTCTGCCGCTGTATCAATCATAAAGTTCCCAGTCTGGCCCCCGATCTTCATTTTGACCATTGGCTCATGGGGGCCCAGTTGGAAAAAACCCAGCCTGTCCTAGTCAGAGTCAGCTGTTGCCAGTTCGAGGAGGCCTGCCTCAGGCGGCTCTGGCCAATAGTGGCTGGGTGGTTTGGATGGCCTTGCCAGTTTCTTCTGGCCTTCTACTAAACTTTACTCTGTCCCTTCTTACACACGCAGAACTGGACCCAAGGCAGTGAGGTTTGAGCAATTCTAAAATTCCTTAACATATATTTTATCATTCATGTTGCAGGGAGGGACCAGGTTGGCTCCTCCTGAATAAAAGAACTAATCAAAATAAGGCTTATTTTCTAACTTCATTTTTCCCTGGGTGTGGACAACAAATGACACTAATCAGATTGACATAAAGGATTTAACCTTTGTTTAGGGAGGCAAATGCAAAGCACTTAATCCCAAGTGTCATTGGTTTAGGGAAGATAGGATTTCTGCTCAGTTTCCCTATTTTACTTGTTCCAGCTTACTGGTCTATCATGCATTCAATTTTATTTAAATGTATTCTGGCACAGGAGAAAGTTGTTTTGCTGTACACAGGTAGTTTAACCCCTATATAACTGGGCTTGGAACTCTGCCCAACAAACTGCAGTCTATAGGTTCAATATGCAGCCTCCAGTTTTTCTAACCCAACGAGGTTTCAGTCAGTCTCTAAGTCAGACTCCTCCTCTCTTAGAGAATTTTAAAGTCCTGATGGCTTCCAGGTCCAGGGAGAGTGCCTTTTTGTTAACCCTTAGGGCCTTGCTTTTTGCCTTTTTACCAGTTTCCTTTGTAGCAGAGCAGCAACCAGGCCTCTTTCAAGGGAGTGCACTAGAAGGGGATCTCAGCCCCTCCTGTGAGCCAGCTGCTCCACCTAGGGTCTCCCAGGGGCCCAGCCAGAGTGTCCCCCAGCAAATCCTGGAAGCTGCTGCCCTTTTGCAGTGGTATGGACTCAAGCAGGGCCTTCACTGGATGTAGCCAGCAGCAAAGCGCTCGCTGACTTCTGTCTGCAGCTGCTCCTGCCCACAAGCTCTGCTCCTCAGCACAGGCCACACTGGTAGCTCCAGCACCTCGGAGTTCTCCAGCTCTTGTAGGCTATCCTTGATCCACCAGCACAGGGCTTCTTCTCCACCACGGGCTTCTGGGCCTGCGGGCAGCTCAGGCATTCAGCCCCCCCACCCCATCTTTGACCTGGCTCTCAGGGGCTGAGTGTGCCTGGCAAACAGTTCTAAATTACCAGGGGGGGTGCAGATTCTAGCTTTGTGCCTCCTCTGCTTTTCTAGCGGGAGTTTAGTTGTTGTTGTTGTTGTTGTTGTTTTCTTAGAAACCTTAATCCAAATAATTTTAAAAGTTGGAGAACCAAGATGGCGGCATAGGTTAACGCCGGAGTTTGCTGCTTTGAACAACTACTTCAAAAGTAAAACTAAAAGACGGAAGGGACATCACCCAGAACCACAGGAACGCTGGCTGAGTGGAAGTCCTACAACTAGGAGGAAAGAGAAACACATACGGACACTCAGAGGAGGCGCAGTGCTGAAGTCAAATTCTGAGGTGCGGAGTGTGCGGAGCGGGCTGGTGGTGGAGGGCGCGGTTGGCATTTTCAATCGAGAGGGAGATGCAGACTCTGAGCTCCAGATCTGGTCGAGTCTTTAGGGACCCAGACTCAAACGGGAGAAGCGGGACTGTCTGGCTTCGGTCAGAGCGAGTGAAGCTTTCTCTCCGAGCTTTGCAGCGGGTGCTGGGACTCAGAGAGGCAGAGCCCCTGGGGACAGGACTGAGAGCCGCCATAACTGCTGTCTCCGGCCCACCCTGTTGATCCTGTGTGACCCGCCCTGCCCAAGCCCTGCACAGAGGCATTTGCCAGATAGCCTCAGGCAAAGGCTAGATTAGCACCTCCCTAGAGGACAGAAGTTCTCTCACTGCTGACACAGCTGATTCCCATAGCCACTTGGCCTGGAGGTCAAACACTCCCTGGTATTAGCTACAACAATCAAGGTTTAACTATAAGACTGTGAACAAAGACCACTAGGGGGTGCACCAAGGAAGCATAACAAAATGCGGAGACAAAGAAACAGGACAAAATTGTCAATGGAAGATATAGAGTTCAGAACCACACTTTTAAGGTCTCTCAAGAACTGTTTAGAAGCCGCCGATAAACTTTATGAGATCTACAAGAAAACTAATGAGACCCTCGATGTTATATTGGGGAACCAACTAGAAATTAAGCATACACGGACTGAAATAACGAATATTATACAGACTCCCGACAGCAGACCAGAGGAGCGCAAGAATCAAGTCAATGATTTGAAATGCGAGGAAGCAAAAAACACCCAACGGGAAAAGCAAAATGAAAAAAGAATCCAAAAATGCGAGGATAGTGTAAGGAGCCTCTGGAACAGCTTCAAGCGTACCAACATCAGAATTATAGGGGTGCCAGAAGATGAGAAAGAGCAAGATATTGAAAACCTATTTGAAGAAATAATGACAGAAAACTTCCCCCACCTGGTGAAAGAAATGGACTTACAGGTCCAAGAAGCGCGGAGAACCCCAAACAAAAGGAATCCAAAGAGGACCACACCAAGACACATCATAATTAAAATGCCAAGAGCAAAGGACAAAGAGAGAATCTTAAAAGCAGCAAGAGAAAGAAACCCAGTTACCTACAAGGGAATACCCATACGACTGTCAGCTGATTTCTCAACAGAAACTTTGCAGGCCAGAAGGGAATGGCAAGAAATATTCAAAGTAATGAATACCAAGAACCTACAACCAAGATTACTTTATCCAGCAAAGCTATCATTCAGAATTGAAGGTCAGATAAAGAGCTTCAGAGATAAGGAAAAGCTAAAGGAGTTCATCACCACCAAACCAGGATTATATGAAATGCTGAAAGGTATCCTTTAAGAAGAGGAAGAATAAGAGAAAGGTAAAGATACAAATTATGAACAACAAATATGCATCTATCAACAAGTGAATCTAAGAATCAAGTGAATAAATAATCTGATGAACAGAATGAACTGTTGATTATATTAGAATCAGGGACATAGAAAGGGAATGGACTGACTATTCTTGGGGGGGAAAGGGGTGTGGGAGATGTGGGAAGAGACTGGACAAAAATCGTGCACCTATGGATGAGGACAGTGGGTGGGGAGTGAGGGCGGAGGGTGGGGTGGGAACTGGGAGGAGGGGAGTTATGGGGGGGAAAAAAGAGGAACAAATGTAATAATCTGAACAATAAAGATTTAATTAAAAAAAAAAGAAACCTTAATCCTTTAACGATTACCAAAAGAGAACATTCAGCAATTTTAGATTAATATTTATGAACATATTTTAAATGTACTTTTACTCTTAAGATATATCTAGACCTTTTGTGATAAAACTAAGAATAGGTATCAGTATGATTCAGCATTGGAGGGGTTCAAAGAATAAACCAGGGCAGAGAAAGATTGTGATTACAGTTATTTTTTTGTAAACTTGAAATTCTCTTAGGTTTGTTGCCAGCAGCATAACTACCAAAACCCCCACCCCCCCTTATCTCAGCCCAGGGGATTTTTTCCTCAACAACACTTTCTCATACTTTCAAGGAAGAAAAGAAGCTGATGTTTAATTTAGGTTTGGATTAGGGGGGTGGGATGGATGGTGGTGGTCACAGTCATGGGGAACAAGGTGTTGTTTTAGTGCTGGCAGTGTATAATAATTAATTTGATTGCCTTTGCACATGGTAGACTATTGAATATTGTTAAACTATTGACAGGATTGTCAGCTCAAGATGTGAAGTTTTACGCCACAGCTGGTACAGTTTTTCCTTTAACAACTTGATCTAGAACAGCAATGCTGGATACTGGAGATACTAGAGAAGTGAGGTTAGAGTCTAACTGTTTCACTGATGATTCACTTCATGTTACATTTGCCCCATACCCAAGTAAGATATTAGTAATAAGGGAAATTGGTTATGGTCTACATGGAAAATATCTTCACAATTTTTCTGTAAATCTGGAACTATTCTAAAATAAAACCTCCATTAAAACAACACTCAAAATCCTAGGAAATGGTAATATTTGATAATAGTGGAATAGCCCACTGAAATGACGGGGGAGTATGGGATGTGGCTTAGAGAAAACACCACCTCCCTGCCATATGCTGGCCTATAATGTAACTAGAGGATATGAGAGAGAGAGAGATGTCAGTTTGGGAATAAATTTAGGAGTTAAGAGGAAGGTCTCTTTTCTTTAACCAGAGTGTCTGAGATTACTGCATCCTCTGCCAATCCCGCCCGTCCTGAATGGTCAAGCTGAGGCTTCGAAAAGGGCATTATGAGAAAATTAAAACATTAATGGTCTCTTGAATAAATACCAGCAAGTGTATAAAGGAAATGTGTTTGTACTTTTGCATGTTTCCAGATGATGGGGAGGCATCTAAGGATGGCCAGGCATGTGAGAAGGGACTTATGTAGAATTCTTTAATTGTGGCACCAGACAAGACTTTCCATACTGAGCCAGACACCTAGAATAAGGACAAGAAGACTGAAGAGGGATTTTTTCCTCAACAATTTCTCATACTTTCAAGGAAGAAAAGAAGCTGATGTTTAATTTAGCTTTGGATTTGGGGGGTGGGATGGATGGTGGTGGTCACAGTCATGAGGAACAGGGTGTTGTTTTAGTGCTGGCAGTGTATAATAATGAATTTGATTTCCTTTTTACATGGTAGACTATTGAATATTGTTAAAGTACTGACAGGATTGTAAGCTCAAGATGGGAACTTTTATGCCACAACTGTTACAGTTTTTCCTATAACAACTTGGTCTAGAACAGCGTTTTTGACTATTAGAGATACTAGAGAAGTGAGGTTTCACTCCATTTCACTGATGATTTACTTCATGTTACATTTTCCCCATATACAAGTAATATATTAGTAATAAGGGAAATTGGTTATGGTGTACATGGGTATTGTCTTCACAATTTTTCTGTAAATATGGAACTATTCTAAAATAAAACATCCATTAAAACAACACACAATCCAAGGAAACGGTAATATCTGAAGTCAGTGGAATGGACCACTGAAATGCCAGGGGTATGGCAAGCGGCTAAGAAGAAACACCACCTCCCTGCAATATGCTGGACTATAATGGAACTAGAGGAAATGATAGAGAGGTCAGTGTGTGAAAAATTTTAGGAGGTAAGAGGAAGGTATCTTTTCTATAACCAGAGCATCTGAGACATCTGCATCCTCTCCCACCCCCGCCCCTCCTGGATGGTCAAGCTGAGGCTTTGTGATGTCAAGCCCCACCATGGCATCCACTGATTTTGGGCAACCAGAATTAAAGTGAGAGGCTCCTTATTGATCTAGAGAGTATATATAGAGGCCAGGACCCTTTAAGTAGTGTCTGTTGCCTCAAGACAGCGAAACTTAATTAGACGATATTGTAGACTAGTAGAGATAAGGAATAAGACTCCAAACACAAGGATGGATGAAGGAACTGCAAGTCCTAAAGTGAATTAGAAGTCAGTTTCTCAACTGGATGACAAAGAAGTGGATAAGGTCAGAATACCTTACCCAAATGCTGCCCCATCCCCAGTAATTCCTCACCCAAGTTTCTGGCCTTCTGCTTTTTGGCCACAGACAATTCCTCATTCAATCCATTGTCATTCAATTACAAGCCAGTTTCCTAATCATTTTCTAATTTCTTCCCCCAAACCAATGTCTTTCTGTGTTTAACTTGTTTCCAAACAACATAACCAACATAGTGGCGATGGTAATTTTGGACTTTAAGCTGAATGAAGGAAGACAAGAGGGAGAATGACAGAAAGAATCAGATAAATGTCTTCTACTAAAGGAAGGGGACAACCTCCAGTAAGCAAGCCAACAAATGCAGAAGACGTTCTGGAGTATTCATCTACCGCAGGTGATATCCAAGCTCTCCCAGAGAAACCCACATAATAATGTGTATCCCTCTATAAAAAATACTTCAGAAATGGGCATTATGAGAAGATGAAAACATTAATGGTGTCCTTGAATAAATACCAGCAAGGGAATAAATGAAATGTGTTTGTATTTTTGTGTGTTTTCAGATGATGGGGAGGCATCTAAGGAGGGGGCAGCAATGTGAGCAGGGAGTAATGTAGAATTCTTTAATTGGGGCACCAGACAAGACATTCCATACTGAGCCAGACAATGAGAATAAGGACAAGGAGAATACTGAAGGGGGATTTTATCCTCAACACTTTCTCATACTGTCAAGGCAGTAAAGAAGCTGATGTTTCATTTAGGTTTGATTGGGGGGGGGATAGATGGTGGTGGTGGCAGTCATGAGGAACAGCGTGTGGTGTTAGTTCCAGCAGTGTATAATAGTGAATTTGATTTCCTTTTTACATGGTAGACTATTGAGTATTGTTAAACTATTGACAGGATTGTCAGCTCAAGATGGGAA
Source organism: Myotis daubentonii (assembly GCF_963259705.1). NCBI lineage: Eukaryota > Metazoa > Chordata > Mammalia > Chiroptera > Vespertilionidae > Myotis > Myotis daubentonii. The sequence continues at coordinate 7,214,674 of NC_081855.1, forward strand.
CTTTTATGCCACAATGGTACAGTTTTTCCTACAACAACTTGGTCTAGAACAGCGTTGTTGGATACTGGATATACTGGAGAAGTGAGGTTTCATTCTATCTATTTCACTGATGATTCACTTCATGTTACATTTGCCCCATACTCAAGTAAGATATTAGTAATAAGGGAAATTGGTTATGGTGTACATGGGCATTATCTTCACAGTTTTTCTGTTAATCACACTCAAAATAATAGGAAATGGTAATATCTGAACATAGTGAAATGGACCACTAAAATGACGGTGGCATTTGGAAAGTGGCTTAGAGAAAACACCACCTCCCTGCCATATGCTGGACTATAGTGAAACTACAGGAAGAGAGAGAGAGAGAGAGAGAGAGAGAGAGAGAGAGAGAGAGAGAGAGAGAGAGATCAGTTTGGGAAAAATTTTAAGAGGTAAGAGGAAGGTCTCTTTTCTATACCCCGAGCGTCTGAGATTTTTGCATCCTCTGCTGCCCTCTTCCCTCCTGGATGGTCAAGCTGAGGCTTTGTGATGTCAAGCCGCACCATGGCAACCACTGATTTTGGGCAACCAGAGCTGAAGTGAGTGGCTCCTCATTCACCTAGAGAGTTTATATAGAGGCTTGGACCCTTTGAGTAGTGTCCATTGCATCAAGATAGCCAAACTTACTAAGAATATATTGTAGACTAGTGGAGATAAGGAATAAGACTCCAAACTCAAGGATCGATGAAGAAACTGCAAGTCCTAAAGTGAATTAGAAGTCAGTTTCTCAACTGCATGACGAAGAAGTGGATAAGGTCAGAATACCTTATTCAAAGCTACCCCTTCCCCAGTAATTCCTCTCCCAAGATTCTGGCCTTGTGCTTTTTGGCCACAGACACTTCCTCATTCAATCCACTGTCATCCAATTACAAGCACATTTCCTAAACATTTTCCAAATTTTTCCCCAAAACCAATGTCTTTCTGTGATTAACTTGTTTCCAAACTACATAACCAAGATAGTGCCAACGGTAACTTTGGACTTTAAGCTGAATGTAGACAAGAGGGAGAAAGACAGAAAGAATCAGATAATTGTATTCTACTACAGGAAGGGGAAAACCTCCAGTAAGCAAGACAACAACCTCCACTAAGCAAGGAAGAAAAGAAGCTGAGGTTTAATTTAGGTCTGGATTTGGGGGGTGGGATGGATGGTGGTGGTCGCAGTCATGAGGAACAGGGTGTTGTTTTAGTGCTGGCAGTGTATAAGAGTGAATTTGATTTCCTTTTTACATGGTAGAGTATTGAATATTGTTAAACTATTGACAGGATTGTCTGCTCAAGATGGGAAATTTTATGCCACCATGGTACAGCTTTTCCTTTATCTACTTGGTCTAGAACAGCATTGCTGGATATTGGAGATACTAAAGAAGTGAGGTTTCACTCTGTTTCACTGATGATTCACTTCATGTTACATTTGCCCCAAACATAAGTAAGATATTAGTAATAAGGGAAATTGGGTATGGTGTACATGGTTATTATCTTCACAATTTTTCTGTAAATCTGGAACTATTCTAAATTAAAGCATCCAGATTTTCAATCCCAGCAACAACACAGAGCGGATAACTATTAAGGAACCAGCTCTGGGCAGTCGACTTCCCCACACCAGTTTTAAGTGCAATAGAGACGATAAACCCAAGCTACTGGACAGAGAGGCCTTATAGCCTCAGAGGCCAACCCCAAAACACTGCCACCCAGAGGCTGAGCCACAAACTGACTCTTAGCTAAATACAAATTAAGGCAGTCTGGGAGTCAAATATGGCCTGCTTTAAAATCCAGACTGTGGTTTACAACAGGGAGGAACAGTGTATCGCAGGGAAATTCAACACTCTCCTGAATTCCTGACAGGACTAAAGCAAGCCAGACTGACGAGTAGGAGAACAAAAGGACCTTCACTACTGCAATTTTTTTCTTCTTTTTTATTTTTTCTTTTTTCACCTTTTAACTAAGAAACTAATTTTTTCTCTTTTTTTTCCATCACCTGATTTTACCCTTTAAATTACTACATTTTTATTTTTTAACCAGTATTATTACTGCTACCATTTTACCATTTTTTTAAAGTGCCATTTTATTTTCTCTTTATTTTATTTTGGGATTAGTGTTCTCTATTCTGTTTCATCATTGTTTTAGCATCAATTTTCCAAACCTCAATTTTTCCTCTATGCTAAAACCCTTTCCCTCACTTTTCTCCTTTTGTTGTCCTGTTTCTCTTATCCTATTCCTGCTTTAGATTTTCCCTATTCCTTCTGTTTATCTCCTGTCAAAATTTCACCCTACTTATATATCCTATTTCCATTCCACTGCTCTAAAACCTTATACACATATCCCTTATCTTTCTTCACGATCCAATTTTTTTTCTTCTTTTATCTTTCTATTGTTTTGTTGCTGTTTGCTTGATTGTTGAGTATATTGGTTTTTTTTGTGGTTGTTTTTTTTTTTGTGTGTGTGTGTGCGTGTGTGTGTGTGTGTGTTTAGGACTGGTTGTGAGGCTGTTTTTCTTTTTCTTTTTTTCTGCTGGTTTTTACCCTTGCTCCACCCCCTACCCCCTGGTTATTTTTATGCTTCTGTTTTCCCTTGCATTTATGGATATTATTGGTTGTTTCAAGGTTGCATTCATCTCCAGGGAGCTGTTGCTGGAGTTAGTTGTGATTTGTGGAGGTTATATAGGAGTTTTCTCCTCATATACATAGCCTCTTCCCCTCATCTACTTCATTCTCTCTTTTCGCTCTTTTTTTCCCTCTCTTTTTTTTTCCTCTTTTCTTTCCCCCTCGTTTTTATCAATTTCATTTTTCACTACTTTTTTTTCTTTCTTCCCTACTTTTCTTTTCTTTTTTCTCTTTTATCTTTTTCTCTCCTTTCTTCCTTGTCCCCTAATTCTCTTAATTCGGGTGGTCACCTTTATTTGGGGTTATTAATATCGTGAATATATTTGTGTTTAGTGCCTGGTACGTGGTGCCTTGTTGTGTTGTATTTTGTGCCTTTAAATCAACGCAGCAGACCCAAGCAACAGCAGCCTCATGAGCACCACACCCTCTGTCTGAGGAACAGCAGCTGTATGTGAAGCCTACCCCCACCAGCCAGAAGAGCCACCACAGCTGTAAACAGCACCCACCAGAGAAGCTGCTGCCAACTGAGGCGCAGCTGCTACCACAACCGCCCGAGGAGCAACCACAGCCCAAGGAACCACTGCCACCCAGGGAGCAGCCACTGAATGACTCAACGTCTAGATATGTCAGTGAGATCAATCATGGGTAGACAAAGAAACCGCCAAAGGAAAGAGAAGGAGGACTCGCCAGAAAAGCAGCTAAGTAATACAGAGGCATGCAACATGACAGAAAAAGAATTCAGAATAAGGGTCCTAGAGTGCATATACCGGATGGAGGAAAAAATCAACAACCTCTGCAAGAAGCTAGAAGAAACAGATGAAAAAGTCAACTACCTATGCAAGAAGCAAGAAGAAACAGATGAAAAAATCAATAACATATGGAAGAAGCTAGAAGAAACAGATGAAAAAATCAACAACTTAAGTAAGACCCAAGAAGAAATGAAGAGTGATATAGCTGCAATAAAAAACACCGTTGAAAGTATCAACAGTAGACTAGGAGAAGCGGAGGTCCGAATTAGTGAATTAGAAGACAAGGAAGCAAAACGCACTCAAAATGTACTGCAATTGAAGAAAAAAATTAAAAGACAATAGGAGAGCCTAAGGGAGCTTTGGGACAACATGAAACGAAACCACATATGAATAATAGGGGTGCCAGAACAACAGAAAGAGGAACAAGGATTAGAAAACCTATTCGAAGAAATAATATCAAAATACTTCCCTGAGGTGGGGAAGAAAAAAGTCACACAAGCCCAGAGAGTCCCAAATAAGGTGAACCCGAAAAGACCCACACCAAGACACATCATAATTACCATGGCAAATGTTCAGGACAAAGAGAGAATCTTACAGGCTGCAAGAGAGAGACGGAAAGTTTCATCCAAGGGATCTCCCATTAGATTATCAAATGATTTCTCAACAGAAGCACATCAGGCCAGAAAAGAATGGACAGAAATTTACAAAGTGATGCAAAGCAAAGGACTGAATACCCTATCCAGCAAGGCTATCATTTAAACGTGAAGGGAAAATAAGAAGCTTCACAGACAATAAAAGGCTAAGGGAGTTTATCACCACCAAGCCAGCAATGCAAGGAATGCTAAAGGGACTGGTGTAAAAAGAAGAAATACAAGGCTGAGAAAGAAAACAGCCACACAAAAAAAGAAATGGCTACAAACAAGTACCTTTTAATAATAACTTTAAACGTAAATGGACTAAATGCTCCAACCAAAAGACATCAAGTGGCTGAATGGATAAAAAAACATGACCCATACATTTCCTGTCTACAAGAGACCCACCTCATTAGAAGGGACTCACACAGACTGAAAGTGAAGGGATGGAAAAATATCTTTCAGGCAAATGGAAAGGAAAAGAAAGCTGGGGTAGCAATACTTATATTGGACAAAATAGACCTCAAAGTGAAGGCCATAACAAGAGATAAGGAAGGCCACTTCATAATACTAAAGGGATCAATACAACAAGAAGATATAACCCTGGTAAACATATATGCACCCAATGCAGGAGCACCCAAATTCATAAAAAAAAAACTCCTGGAAGATATCAAAGGAGAGATCGACAACAATACAATCATAGTATGGGACTTTAATACACCACTGACAGCACTGGATAAGTCCTCTAGACAAACAATCAGCAAAGAAACAGCAATCCGAAATGACTCACTAGATCACATGGACTTAATAGACATCTTCAGAACACTTCAACCCAAAGCCACGGAATTTACATTCTACTCAAGTGCTCATATGACATATTCAAAAAGAGACCATATATTGGGTCACAAGCAAAGTATCCCCCAATTCAAGAAGATTGAAATCGTAAAAAGCATCTTCGCAGACACGATGGCATAATATTAGAATTAAACTACAATAAAAACAACTCAAAATACTCAAACACCTGGAAGCTGAATAGCATGTTATTAAATATTGATTGGGTTACCAATGAGATCAAAGAATAAATTAAAAACATCCTGGAAACTAATGATAATGAAAACACAACAATCCAAAACCTATGGGACACAATGAAAGCAGTCCTGAGAGGGAAGTTTATAGCTCTACAGGTCTATCTCAAAAAATAAGAAAAAATGGTAGTAAATTATCTAACTCTACAACTCAAAGAATTAGAAAGAGAGCAACAAGAAAACCCCAGAGTGAGTAGAAGGAAGGAGATAATAAAGATTAGAGCAGAAATAAATGACAATGACATAGAGACCAAAACAGCAATACAGAAAATCAATGAAACCAAGAGCTGGTTCTTTGAAAGAATAAACAAGATTGACAAACCTCTAGCCAGACTCACCAAGAAGCAAAGAGAGAGGACCCAAATAAACAAAATCAGAAATGATTGAGGTGAAATAACAAAAGACCCCACAGAAATACAAATGATTGTTAAAAAATACTATGGACAGCTCTACTCCAACAAACTAGACGACCTGGAGGAAATGGACAAATACCTAGAAAAATGCAACATTCCAAAACTCAATCAGGAAGAATCTAATAATCTCAACAGGCCAATAAGTATGGAAGAAATTGAAGCAGTCATCGCAAAGCTTCCATCAAACAAAAGCCCAGGACCAGATGGCTCCACAGGGGAGTTTTACCAAACATTCAAGGAAAAACTAAAACCTATCCTCCTCAGACTACTACAAAAAATTCAAGAGGAAGGAACACTTCCAAGCTCATTCAATGAAGCCAGCATCACCCTAATACCAAAACCATGTAAAGACAACACAATGAAAGAGAATTACAGGCCAATATCCCTCATGATCATAGATGCCAAAATCCTCAACAAAATCTTAGCAATTCGGATCCAGCAGTACATCAAAAAGATCATACACCATGACCAAGTAGGATTTATCCCAGGGATGCAAGGATGGTACAATATCCGCAAATCAATAAACATGATACATCACATAAACAAATTGAAAGAAAAAAAACACATGGTCATATCAATTGATGCAGAAAAAGCATTTGACAAAATTCAACACCCATTTTTGATAAAAACTCTCAGTAAGGCAGGAGTAGAAGGATCATACCTCAACATAATAAAAGTCATATATGACAGGCCCACAGCCAACATCATACTCAACAGACAAAAACTAACACCATTTCCCCTAAGAACAGGAACAAGGCAGGGATGCCCCCTCTCTCCATTCCTGTTCAACATAATACTGGAAGTGTTAGCCATTGCAATTAGGCAAGAAGAAGAAATAAAAGGCATCCAAATTGGAAAAGAGGAAGTAAAACTGTCCTTATTTGCAGACGACAAGATATTATACATTCAAAACCCTAGAGACTCCATCAAAAAGCTACTAGACTTAATACATGAATTTGGCAATGTAGCAGGATACAAAATTAACCCCAAGGAATCTGAGGCATTTCTATACACCAATAGTGAACTTTCAGAAAGAGAGATTATAAAAACAATCCCGTTTACCATTGCACCAAAAAAATTAAGCTACCTAGGAATAAACTTAATTAAAGAGGTAAAAGACCTCTACTCAGAAAACTACAGGACGTTGAAAAAAGATATAGAGGAAGACATAAACAGATGGAAGAACATACCGCATTCATGGATTGGTAGAATCAACATCATTAAAATGTCCATACTACCCAAAGCAATCTATAAATTCAACGCACTTCCCATTAAAATACCAAGGGCATACTTCAAAGATCTAGAACGAACTCTCCAAAATTTCATCTGGAATAAAAAAAAGACCCCGAATAGCTGCAGCAATCCTGAGAAAGAACAAAGTAGGTGGGATCTCAATACCAGATATCAAGATGTATTACAAAGCCACTGTTCTCAAAACTGCCTGGTACTTGCACAAGAATAGGCATATAGATCAATGGAATAGAATAGAGAGCCCAGAAATCGCCCCAAACCAATATGCTCAATTAATATTTGACAAAAGAGGCAAGAACATACAATGGAGCCAAAATTGTCTCTTCAATAAATGGTGTTGGGAAAATTGGACAGATATATGCAAGAAAATGAAACTAGACCACCAACTTACACCATACACAAAAATAAACTCAAAATGGATAAAGGACTTAAGTGTACGACAGGAAACCATAACAATTCTAGAAGAATCCAAAGGCAACAAAATCTCAGACATATGCCGAAGCAATTTCTTCACTGATACAGCTCCTAGGGCACTTGAAACTAAAGAGAACATGAACAAATGGGACTACATCAAAATAAAAAACTTCTGCACAGCAAAAGAAACCATCAACAAAACAACGAGAAAACCCACTGTGTGGGAAAACATATTTGCCAATGTCATATCTGATAAGGGCCTAATCTCCAAAATTTATAGGGAACTCATACAAGTTAACGAAATGAAGATAAACAATCCAGAAACTAAGATGGCGGCATAGATAAACACCGGGAAATTGCTGCCTCCCACAACAATTGAAAAATACCGCAAAGGACAGAGCGGACATCATCCAGAACAACAGGAAGGCTGGCTGAGTGTAAATTCTACAACTAGAAGGAAAGAAAAGCACACTGAGAGCCAGAGGAGCTGCGGAGGTGAAGTGCAGAGGTACTGCGGCTCGCGCGTGTGCGGAAAGCGGGTGGCACCTGAGGACGCGGCTGTCTTTTTGAATCACAAGCTCTCGACTGCTCTGAACTCCGGTTCCGGGAAGTCTCTGGGGACCCAGTACGCATACGGGGAGAAGCTGGACGGTCAGGAAGCGGGCGAACTTGAAGGAGGCTTTCCCTCAGAGGTGCTGGCAGGAATTATCGGGTCACTGAGATGCGGGACTCCTTAGGGCTGGGCGGAGAATCAGCCATAGCTGCTTGCTCCGCCCTTTGATTCCCTGAGACCGAGCCCCACCCAGGCTGTGGCAGAGGCTTTTGCATGTGAATGTACCTAACTGCAGTCGAGCCAGGCAGACCCGGAACTTCCAAGAGAAGGCCCAAGGCCCCGCAGCGGCTTGCATTGCTTCATAGCTGAGCCTCTTCATGGCTCCTGCTGTGTGGCCTCAGGCAGAGGCTGAATTAGCACCTCCTTATATCCAGGAGCCACTGCACCCACTGGTGAGAGGGAGACCAACCAGATTGCAACTCCTCAAATCCATAAGGGACACACTCAGGGAGCAGACTCAGTGAGCACCAAAGCCCCACTGAAGCAAGTCTTGCCCCATAAGGGTGTCTTCAGCACAGAAGTTCTCCCACTTCAGACAGAGCTGATTCTCACAGCCAATTGGCCTGGAGGTCAATTCCTCCCAGTGATCCTACAACAACCAAGGCACCAAGAGCGTCCACCTCAGGTAACTGGGGAGGCTGAGCCACTGGGCCCTACGGGACACCTGGCACGCAGGGCCACTCTATCAAAACAGGGAAGCAGCCAAAATGTGGAGACAAAGAAACAGGTCACAAATGGCAGAAATGGAGGAAAGCAAATGACTGGATATAGAGTTCAAGGCCACGTTTATAAGGTTTTTCAAGAATTTTATGGAACCCGCCTATAAATTTAATGAATCCCTCAATAAGTATAGTGAGACCGTGGAGGACATGAAAAAGGACCAACTAGAAATTAAGCATACACTGACTGAAATAAAGAATAATTTACAGAGATCCAACAGCAGACAAAAGGATCCCAAGAATCAAGTCAAAGATTTGAAATACAAAGAAACAAAAAATACCCAACCGAAAAAGAAAAAAGAAAAGAGATTCCAAAAATATGAAGATAGTGTAAGGAGCCTCTAGGACAACTTCAAGCGTACCAACATCAGAATTATAGGGGTACCAGAAGGAGAGAGAGGGCAAGATATTGAAAACCTTTTTGAAGAGATAATGACAGAAAACTTCCCCTACCTGGTGAAAGATATAGACTTACAAGTCCAGGAAGCGCAGAGAACCCCAAACAAAAGGAATCCAAAGAGGACCACACCAAGACACATCATAATTAAAATGCCAAGAGCAAAAGATAAAGAGGGAATCTTAAAAGCAGCAAGAGAAAGACAGTCAGTTGCCGGGGTCCAACCCCAGCTGGTCCAGGGGTCCCCAAAGGTGTGGACGGAGTCGGCGAAGAAGGAATGACACGGAGACAGCGTTCAGTTGATCAGCAGCCTAGCCAGGATCTCCAGCCAAGTTCTGGTCTTGATCTCCAGAGAGGCTCTGCTTCGGATCTCCGGCGAGGTTCTGTAGCCATGTTCCCTCGCTAGGTTCTCCAGCCAGGTTCTGTCCAGGCTCTCCAGTCAGGTTCAGTGTCCAGGTTCCAGTCAGGTTCTCCTGCCAATCTCTGTAGTCAGGTTCAGTCCAGGATCCCTTGCCATGTTCTCCCGCTAGGCTCTGTCTCTAGGCTCCGAGGCCAGTCCCTCTCCAGGATCCTCCGGCATGCTCTCTCCAGCGAAGTTCTTCTGTCTCTAGGCTCCGTGTAGGTTCTGTCTTCTGAATTCTGTCTCCTGAGTTCTGAGTGTTTCTGTCTTGTTACAACTGTATTTATACCAGTTGATTCAATCCTATCAATCTCTATTACAAAGGTTAGGGCGTTTCTTATCTCCATTCCAGGGAGAAAAGATTATGTAGTTTAAGCATGATTGTTCGTAGTTAAAGGGATTAATTACCCGCCTGGCACTTAGTTAAGAGGTTTTATTCCCTCCCTAACTTCAGGGGAAAATCCCTACCTGGGGAAACCACCTTTCTCAGAGACCTTGGTTAAAACACATAGTGCCAAGAACAGTATGCCATATATGCCAGGTCCCTTGAAACAGCAAGCATGGACCGGCTCCCGGCAGTCAGTTACCTACAAGGGAGTACCCATATGACTGTCAGCTGATTTCTCAACAGAAACCATGCAGGCCAGAAGAGAGTGGCAAGAAATATTCAAAGTGATGAATAGCAAGAACCTGCAACCAAGATTACTTTATCCAGAAAAGCTATCATTCAGAATAGAAGGTCAGATAAAGAGCTTCACAGATAAGAAAAAGCTAAAGGAGTTCATCACCACCAAACCAGCATTATATGAAATGCTGAAAGGTATTCTTTAAGAAGAGGAAGAAGAAAAAGGAACTCTTACCATTTGCCACAGCATGGATGGAACTAGAGAGCGGATAAATACCACAGGATCTCACTCATTTGTGGAATATAATGAACAACATAAACTGATGAACAAGGGCTGATCCTGAGACGGAGAGGCATTGATTGGACTGTCGGGCCTTGGAGGGAAGGTAGGGGAGGGTAGGGGTAAGGGGGAAAGATCAACCAAAGGACTTATATGCAAGCATATAGGCCTAACCAATGGACACGGACAACGGTGGGGGGGGGGGTGAGGGCATGAGCGGGGGTGGGGTAGAGGGTAATGTGGGGACAAGGACACATATGTAATATCTTAATCAATAAAAAATATATTAAAAAAGAAGATAAACAATCCAATCAAAAAATGGGCAAAGGACCTAAATAGACACCTTTCAAAAGAGGACATTCAGAAAGCCAACAGATATATGAAAACATGCTCAAAGTCACTAATCATCCGAGAGATGCAAATCAAAACAACAACGAGGTACCATCTCACACCTGTCAGACTGGCTATCATCAACAAATCAACAAACGACAAGTGCTGGAGAGGATGTGGAGAAAAAGGAACACTTGTGCACTGCTGGTGGGAATGCAGACAGGTGCAGCCACTATGGAAGACAGTATGGAGTTTCCTCAAAAAACTGAAAATGGAACTCCCAGTTGACCCTGTGATCCCACTTCAAGGAATATATCCAAAGAAACCAGAAACACCAATCAGAAAGGATATATGTACCCCTATGTTCATAGCAGCACAATACACCATAGCTAAGATCTAGAAACAGCCTAAGTGCCCATCAGTCGATGAAAGGATTAGAAAACTGTGGTACATCTACACGATGGAATACTATGCTGCTCTAAAAAGGAAGTATCTCTTACCATTTGCAATGGCATGGATGGAACTGGAGAGCATTATGCTAAGTGAAATAAGCCAATCAATGAAGGAAAAATACCACATGATCTCACTCATTCATGGATAATAGAGACCATTATAAACTTTTGAACAATAATAGATACAGAGGCAGAGCTGCCTCAAACAGATTGTCAAACTGCAGCGGGAAGGCCGGGGAGGGTTGGGGGGCAGGAGGTAGGGGGGCAAGAGATCAACCAAAGGACTTGTATGCATGCATATAAGCATAACCAATGGACATAAGACACTGGGGGATAGGGGAGGCTAGGGGACTGTCTAGGGCGGGGGGGAAAAATGGACACATATGTAATACCCTTTGTAATATTTTAAGCAATAAAAATAAATAAAAATTGATGCTTATCCACTTGCTTACTCTGATCTGCTCTCTCTCTCTCTCTCTCTCTCTCTCTCTGCACTGAGGAATAAGCCTCTGTGCTATTAGTTGCTATCTGGAGAAACCCATGTGACCCAGCACTGAATGAGACCAACAGAGAGAGAGGAAGTCAGGCCTTCCATCCAAACTGAATCCCAAAGACCCCCCCCCCTTCCCCCAAGTGAGCTCAGACCCTCAGTGACAGAGATCCTGCCACAGGTGAGACCACAGTAGTCCCAGCTGAGCCATGCAGGATTCCTTGTCACAGCTGTGTGAGCTAATAAGTGTGTGTTGGTTAAGTCTCTAATGTGGGATAACTGTCAGCAATAGATCACTAGCACAGTGGTCCCACACCAGGCCCTGGCCCTGCCCTTCTATCTCCCTTCTTTTTTCCTCCCAATTGCCTCCAGCCCCCAGTCCCTCATTTTTCACACCCTCTGCCTCCAGTTTGGATGATGGCTGTGAAATTTAGGAAAGGATGCTGCAAAGTAGAGCCAAATGAAAAGTGTAATTCGAAAGAAGAAACAGCACCTGTCAAGACCACAGTTCTGAGCTTCCAAGGTAAGGAGACGTGCCAGGGTTCATGTCCCAGCATCAAGAAGGGTTCAAGAATCTGGAAAAGGCTGTGCGCAGATGACATAGAAATCCAGAGACTGATAAAGAGTCCGGAGACCAGTTATAATTTTGAAAGGCATTGGGGTCAGAGGACCTTCAGCTAAAGGAACTGAAGAGTACCTCCTTGTCTAGGCCCCTTGCTTTTATTAACACAATTTGTCCTAAGGCAAGGTGGAGATAATACACTTCAAAAGGTAAGGTTTCAAAGGGTACAGAGGCATTGTCAGTTTGGGGAATAGCCTAAGGCTGTTCAGGTTGTTGGCCAGTAGGAGGCAATAACCTGTAGATTAAGATGCCTTTTAGCTGTCTGGCAACCACAATCAGTTTCCTATTCAGGTTTGGGGAAATGCCTTTAGCCATTCCCAACATGTGTGACTCAACCCTGTTGAGACCCCAAGTTTCATCAACCTTTTGATGAACCTCTTAAAATTATGACATGCTGGAATTGGTCTACTGCAGAGACACTACAGGCAAGGCAGGCGGCTGCCCCTCCAGGCCCACTGAGAGTGCATGCAAGTGCACTGTCATCACCATGGACCTCTAAGGTAGACCTGCCCCTGATTTCCAGACCTCCTTTAATTTCACAAGCCTTCATCGGTTGCCATTGTAAAATCAGGATGAAGAGGGTAGACAAGTACTTATTCATCTTTCTGGTTTAGAAATCACATCCTAAAGAGAGCCTGTGCAATGTCCCCACGATGGGCTCATGTTCGCAGTGCTTATGGTCCTCAGGGGTCAGTGGGAAGTCTCATCATACTCCATTCAGATTTCCTTTCTCTCTGTGTCAACCAACAGGGCAGATCTCCTTGAGAGTAGGGACCCTGGGTGTGGTCCCCAGTGAGCGCCCATTTGTCCTGAGTCAGTGTAGCTTGTGCCATGGCGGGGTGCTGTACAAGGCTGCTAGTCCATCCTCACCAGGGTGGTTCAGAGCACTGAGGAGGATTGATGTAAAAGGAGAAGCCAGGCTGTCTCCACAACCTTGTTCAGCCTTGGGGTGTGAGAAAGAATGGCTGCTGGGCTCTGGAGAGACAGAAGGGCCTCAGGAAAAAGCCCAGCTGAACCAGAGCCTAGGGTCTGAAGGCAGACAGACAGAGACTCTGACCCCAGAGGAAATTTCGAAGCGGTGCCTTTGGAGGAGATGAGTGTGGACCCCGGGCCCTGGAACATTCCCTGTCCCCGCTTCAGTGCTGTGGGCCGACAGAGGAGATGCTCAGAAAGCTGTTCAGTGCGCGTGGAGCAGGGTGACCTTTCTGTCCAGGTGCAGGTGTCAGTAAGGGTTCAGGAACTGCTCTCTGCTGGTTAAACCCTACAGCATTCTGCAACGTGGACGCCAGGGGGCGCTTAAGGCCAGGCTTTGTCCATGTGCTGGTGGGAGATGAAGTCAAACACAATGTGGGTTTGCAGCCCTGACATCAAGGGTCCCTGCCCCAATGCTGGTGGGTCAATTTCCCCCAAAGTCCCATTGTCCTGGGCCTCAAGTACATCACATCCTTAGAGCAGATGGCTCCTGAAAGACTCATTCTTCCCAACCTATGACTCATAGTAACACGACGCAGGCCCAGAAGAAAAAGATTTGCTCAAGTCTCTGATGGATTGTAGAGTTAAATTTTATGGAATCTAAATTAAATTTATATTTGAGTATTTCATTACATTTTCTTTAATTAGACTGAATGTGACTGAATAGTATGAAAAAATACATAAAGTTATAAACATATATATGATGAACACAAATATTTTAAAACTTCATATAAATGAGGGGAGGGAGCCCTCTCTGTTGTGGCAGCTGACACACGCTGTGGCCCAGGATCTAAGACCACAGGTTCCAAAGGAGCTGAGGTGCGTTGCTCACAAGCTGCAGGTGGGTCCACATCTGGAAGTTCAGTGACGGCTGTGCCTGGAGCCTGCTCTGGCTCTGGAGAGGGCTCCAGAGTAGGGGTTGCCACTTTAGGTGTTTCTTCATCTTGCTCTGGAGCTCCTTCTGTAGATCCAGGAAGAGAACATGTTACCACCATGACTGCCTTTTGTGTGCCTTACAAGAAAGAAACTTCCCACCTCCATCACTGAAGTCCCAGTTCAAGGCCCCACCCCAGGAAGCCCTCCAGACTGCAGGCCCTGGGCAATGACCTGAGTGGCTCTGTGCTCCTGCCTAAGCTCAGCCTCTGGGAGCTCTTTTCTGTGTGGGCCAGCCTGACCCCCCACTCACCCACACCACCCAATCCACATGCACAGCTCTCTGACTCCCTCCCTTTTTTCTAGCAGAAGCCCTCAGACCTCTGCCCTCTGGCAGAAATCTCACAAGGCATGAGATCCAGGGTGTTGCCAGCTTCTCCAACTCACAGTCCCCATACTCCCCTTAAGGCTCTGATCCAAAGCCCATTCACTTTTTCTGCTGGTCTAGAGATCCACTTTCTGCTTCACAGTGCGTGTAGATCAGCGATACTTTGAGGAAGAAGTCATATGGGGTGTACTGTGGATGCTACCTGCCTGCGCAGCCCAGTGTGACTGAAATCACTCCTGCCTAGAAGGAAGCACTGGAGTGCAGCCCTGGGGTCAGGGCCTTTGCTGAATGAATGAGCCCCAACCACCCCCATCTCAGAAGGCTGGGTGAGCCTGGGGTCCCCCTGCTCACCCCTGGGATTTCTGATCTGGCTTCACCCAGGACAGAGACCCTTAATGGAATCTCTAACGTCTTTATCAAAAGAGAAAATAGCTTAGCCTAAGTCCTGAGGAGAATCACAAATAAGGCACAAGTTTCTTTAAAAGAAGAGAAAATGGCCAATTGGAACAAGCACAGCTCCTCCAGCACAGCTCTCCAGAGTCCAGGCTCCCAGCGGGCATTTTCCTGGGAGGAACCCCCACCCGCCGCCCCAAGTCCCTACAATAACCCTATGAAGCTGGGCCTAGGCTCTCCCCATGTTCAGAGAAACAAACTCTCAGGGACATGCAGTGATCTGGAGACTCACAGCAAGCAGGTGGCTGAGTGACCACTGCGCTGTGGAGGGGCAGGGCTCACCTGGTCCATGGTTGGTCCCACACACGTTGGTGAGTCCCAAAAGTTCCGTATTAACACAGAAGGGTGGGTGCGGACCAAGGTGGGGACGCTGCCCAGGAAGCTGGGCACCAAGTATTTGACCAGTTTTTCCATTAACTGTTCCTGGGAGGTCTGCACCTTACATGTCCATTTTTATTTTTAATTTAATTTTTTTTTTTTTTTTTTTTTTTTTGCCCTGTGAAGGTCAAGCTTATTTGGAAGCCTGAGTGAGTGGTGTTGGGGACAACATGGAGGCCCAGGGGTGAGCTGACAGGCCTCCATGTTGGGCTTAGGATGCCCCCACTGGGAGGTCAGCTCTGAGTCTGGGCACAGCACAGGGTGGAGCCAGCTCCCTGGGAAGCAGAGTCCTGGCTCCAGGAAGGGCAGGTGGAGAAGGTGAGGGCAGTTCTCCCTGGGTGGGTCAGGGTCCAGAAAAACAGACTTGCTCAAAGCTTTGAGGGTTTTTAGGGTTAAATTTTATAGAATCTAAATTAAGTTTCTGTTTAGGAGTATTTCAGTATATTTTCTCTACGGTACACTGTATGCTATTAAATATCATAAAAATATAATAAAATTATAAACATATCTAACAAGAATATTAAACATTTAACACTGTGTCTAAATGGGGTTAGAAGGGTGCCCTCTCTGCTATCGCTGCTGACATGCGCTCTGGCCCGGGATCTAGCACCACAGGCCGCACAGATGCTGGGGTGAGTTGCTCAAATGCTGCAGGTGGTTCTTCTGCCTCTTGAAGTTCAGTGAAAGCTGGGCCTGGATCCGGCTCTGGCTCTGGAGAGGCCACTAGGGTGGCGTTGCCCTTGAGGGTTTTCCTGATGTTCTTCTGGAGCTGGTTCTGTAGGTGCAAGAAGAGGACATGTTACCACCCTCACTGCCTTTTGTGTGCCTTCCAAAGGCACACTCACCCACGCCACCCCCTGAGGCCTCCTCCTCCTCCTGTCTCGGCCTCAGTGGGCTCAGGTGCTCCCGCTGGGGCACTGGGCCTGGTTTGGCAGGTAGGAGACTGCAAGTTGAGCTCTATGGAAGCCAACAGCATCATCAGGCTGGGAAATTCTGAAGGTGCTGGTCCAGCCAGATGCTCAGGATGCAGGAGATGGCCCTGGGGAGAGAGATAGGTGAGCAGCAGAATGTGAGGCCTGCCTTTCCCTTCCACACGGCCCTCCCACAGCACCACTCAGAGAGCCTGGGGTCCTGTGCCTGCTGCTCCTGCCCATCCAGAAGCCAGACCTACTCCTTGTCCACCTTCAGTCTGGCAGTCCTGGCAGAGACGGGCCTGGTCACCCAGGAATGGTTGGCATGAAGCCCTCCTACCTGACAGCTCTGGATCAATGAGGGAACCACCTGTCCCCCTCTTCAGGGGAACCTGACATGCTCTCCCAGTGTCCCTGTTCCCTCCCATTAGGACTGAGAGGGCTGGTGTCCACCCAGTTCATGTCACTCATTGGCACTGAGCAGAGGCTTCAGGAATACTGACCAGTGAGCAATCAAACAAACCCCAGGGCCTTCCTATCACCTCAAACTTTAGCTCCTGCACCTACATGCTGCCTCATTCACTAGCTGTCCTGTGTGGTTCTTTGCCTCCCACTGAAACTCAACTCCCACAGGGTGGGGTACCCCAAGCTGCCACTGCGGAGGTTCTGCCAGATTAGGGAGCAAGGTCCCGGGATAGGGGTGCAGACTGGGCTAGAATT
Source organism: Myotis daubentonii (assembly GCF_963259705.1). Taxonomy (NCBI): domain Eukaryota; kingdom Metazoa; phylum Chordata; class Mammalia; order Chiroptera; family Vespertilionidae; genus Myotis; species Myotis daubentonii. The sequence continues at coordinate 7,231,480 of NC_081855.1, forward strand.
AGGAGTGGAAGGCTATGAATTGTCTGAGGGGCTGTCTGTCCACTGACCTTCCCACTCGCCCACACCACCCAAATCCACTTGCACAGCTCTCTGACTCATGTCCCTTTTTCTAGGGAAGCCCTCCGACCTCTGCCTCTTGCATAAATCCCACCATGAGTGGGATCCAGGGTTTTGCCAACACCTTGAATTCACAGTCTCCATACTCCCCTCATGGATCTGATCCAAAACTGACTCACGTTTTCTGCTGAACAGAGCTTTACCATCCTCTTCACAATACGCGAAGATGCAGCCATAGGGAGAGGAGGCCAGGAGGACGTCACATCAGGTGTCCTGTGGACACTATGAGCCTGTGCCGCCTAGTGGGACTGAATCGCTCCCTCCCAGAAGGAAGCTCTGGAGTGCAGTGTTGGGGTCTGGTCTGAGCACTGGGTTATGGTCAGTGCCTAGAAACATTTCTGTACCAGGCATGGCTTCTAATATACGTGCTGATTGAATGAGCCCAAACCAGCCCCATCTCAGATTGCTGGGTGACCATGGGCCACACTGCTCACCCCTGGCATCTCTAATCTGGATTCACCTGGGACAGAGACCCCTAATAGTATCTCCAATCTCTTTGTAATATTAGAAAAGAGCTAAACCCAAGGCCCCAAAGAGAATCACAATTTGGCAGTGGCTTCTTCAACAGGAAGAGAAAATGACCAGTTGGTTCAATCATAGCCCCTCCAGCAGACCTCTCCACGGTCTAGGCTCCCAGAGAACAGTTACCAGGGAGGAACTCAGCAAGTCCCTACAATATCCCTATAAGCCTGTTCCCTGCTTCTCCGAGGTTTCAGAGGAACAAACACTCAGAGAGTTGCAGTGACCTGAAGGCAAACAGCCAACAGGTGGCCCCATGAGCATGTGCTCTGGAGGGGGAGGGGCTCACCTGGTCAATAATTGGTTCCACTGCTGCTGGGTGGTAACAAATGTTCTGTAGTAACAGGAACGAAGGTGGGTTCCCTCCTCAGGTAATCGACCACTTTGCCTAGCCAGTGTGCTAGGGCGATGTGCACCATACAGGTCTTTTTTCTTTCTGCCTGTGAGGCTGAAGTTCACTGGTAACCCTGAGTAGGTGGTGCTAGACCAGTTGGCTGTCCGGCAGCTGTTTCCCAGGCCTGGGCTGACTGGACTCCAAGTTCTGCTCAGAAGGCTGCCATCAGAGGCTAGCCCTTGACCTCTGGCTGCCAACCTCTGAGTCTGAGCACAGGTTGGAGCTGTCTCCCATGGAAGCAGAGTCCTGGCTTCCTGGAAGGGCAGATCTTCAAGGCCAGAACCCTTCTCACTGAGAATGTTGGGCATCCTGAGGCCAAAACACATCTTCCATGATGCTCCAGCTCAACACTGCCCTCCTGAGTCCCACCCGCCACAGCGTTCTGGTTACTGAACAGAGCATTGAGGAGCTCCCAGTGAGGGGCAACCCCCTTAGGTTCCAGGCTGTGAGCACATTCTCTTTGGGTTCCCAGGGTCTGTGTCTGTAGTAAACTGAACTGTTCACAGAAAAGCAGCTGGGTCCTTCTGGTCTTGGCCAAGGCAGAGTGAAGGGCAGGGGGAGGGGCAGGGCTAGAAGGTGGGATTGTTGTGTCCGAAGATGCAGATGGGGAAGTGCTTGACGTGGGAGGACCACTGGGCTGACAACTGCAAAAACGCCACGTCATTCCACTCCACGCCATCGATGACGACCGGCAGCATGCTCTGCTGGTGCTTGGCCCTGCAAACCAGGCGACCAATGCCCTGGATGCACTGGCTTTGGGACTCCACATCCTCATCCGTGGTTTTCTTGGGCGCCTTCTTTTTTCTCTCCTTGGTGACCACAGTCATGGACATGGCAGGTGTTGCTGTGCCCTCACCACTGCGGGGCAGCCTGCTGACCTGGACAGACTGGAAGAAGCACTTGAGTGTGTTTTTGGTGGTAGGCAGCTGTTTCTTCTCTGCGACTCTCTTCGTATCTATTGGCTGGACTGCTGTCCAGTAATCCACCTGCAGCTCCATCATCTGTGCATGGACACTCTGGCTGGTGGAGGACAGGCCCCCACTCATTGATGTGGGGGAGAGTGTGTTGGGTGAGGCCTTCCCGGTAGGGGACAGAAGCTCACCGCACCATGAGAGGACTACATCATCTGAGCCTCCTGACATGGCTGCAGATGGTTCCACTCTTCCAACCTTCACTGCCCCCACAAAGGGGATGAGCTGTGTGGACTTTTCATTGGGGCGCTGCTGCTTAGACATGAGAATGGCCTCAGCAATGGGCAGCAGGTAGACACAGTTGGCCCCCGCAACGTACTCAGAGATTCTCGACACAACGTCCTGTGTGTCCTGCAAGGTGTTCTCAGACTCCAGGTTGTTGAACATGTCGCGCCAGTACAGGTCCTGGAACAAGTGGTTGTAGCGGCAATCCATGGAGCCCAGGTAGCTGGCCAAGGGGTGGGGACCCAGCGGGATGACCAGGAAGCGCATGTAGTCTAGCCATTGGGGTGGCTGCTGGGACAGCTGCCTCACGAAGACCCGCAGCACAGCGCTGAAGTAGGGCTGTGCCCCTGCCACGGCCATCTTCACAGGCGTCAGGGCCTGGGAATTGCAGTTGCAGTATCTCTGCATGTGGGAGACGATGATGCTGAAGGCCTCCTGGACGTCATCTGTGGAGCAAGTGCACACCACGGGCAGCGTGTGCCCCTGCAGGATGTCCGAAAGTAACTGGCCCTGCCAGTCGCAGGTGTTGACCAGGATGATGTTCTCGGGCATCTTGTCCTGGGAAATGAGGATGTTGTTGAGCTGGTCACGGACGGGCTTCCTGGGGATCTGCCGTTGGCTCTGTGGGTCTGGGCTCTCATTGTGCAGTCTGTTGACCCACTCATTCCGGGCTGTGTCGCAGCCCCGGTGGCCAGCCTGCTTCCTCTTGGACCTGCTGGAGGGCAGGACCAGAGACTTGGTGAAGCGCACTATGGATGGCAGCTTCTTGGTGAACCAGTGCTGGGCGGAGGACCCTGCCTCCCGGTTGTCCTCCAGCTGTGCCAGCTGCTTCCCAGGGGAGCAAATTCTGTGGGCCATTGAGTCAGAGCTGCTATCACTTGACATGCTGTCAAAGTATCGCCTGAGTTTGGGCTTTGGGGTGCTGGGGACACTGATATCGTCCTCCGTGTCTAGGCTACTGTCACTAGAGCTCAGCACAATGTCATAGCGACGGTGCAGAGCCTTCTCCACTTTGGGGACATGCCTCACAAGGGCCTGTTCTGAGGATATGACCTTCTCCGACACTTGGGCCCTGAGCATAGATGCCATGGCTTCCTGGTGGTAATTGTGTTGACTGTTCATGCACCTCCTTCTTACTATGAGATTACCTTTGTCCAAGTTATTCTCCTGGGACTGCCTGTGGACGGAATCATGGCTGGCCGGCTGCTCAAAGAAGCAGCTCTCAGATGTGCTGGCGAGGTCGTTATGCGAGGTTTGGACCTTGTTGCTGGCTGGCATGGCAGTGGCCTTCTGATCGATATGCTGGCGGGACAGGGAGGCCATTCGAATCTTAGTGGTGGGTGTGCTGTAGGCCACAAGTTGGGAGTCACTGTGGCTTGGCTGCTTGCCTTCCGGGGCCCTCGCGTTCTCAGGCCGGTGAGCCAGACTCAGAGGCTCCTTTTGGATCCTGGTGCTGTGGAGGCCCCGCATCTCCATCGGCAAGCTGGAGTCTGACAGGCCTTCCATGTATGGCCTGAGCTTGGGATTGGGGCTGCTGAGGACACTGTGATTGTCCTTCATGTCTGGGCCGCTAGACAGGCCTTCAAAGTATGGCCGAAGCTTAGGTGTGGGGGTGCTGAGGACGCTGCCATCGTCCTCAGTGTCTGGGCCACTGTCACTGGGGTTCGGCAGCATGTCATACAGGAGGTCCAGGTCCTCCTCCACCTCCAGGACATGCTCCCCATGGTCCTGCTCAGGGCCCAGGACCTCCTCCGACAATTGGACTGTGCGCAGCCATAACAGGACTTTCTGGTGGTAGTTCTGTTGCGTGGTCAGGCTGCTCCTTGTGAATATGGGATTCCCCTCATTACAGTCATCCTCCTCCTGCTCAGCGGTATGGTAGCTGGCCTCCCGCTGCAAGAAGAAGCTCTCACACATGCACTCAGAGTAGTTGTCCGAGGACTCAGCCTCGGGACTGGCTTGCCTGGCGCTGTCCTCGTGGTCGATGGGCGGCATGGACAGGGAGGAGATCTGGATCTTGTCCACCTTGCTGGTGGGTGTGCTGTGGGCCACAAATTCGTTGTCCCTCTCACTTGGCTGCTTGCATCCCAGGGCCCACGAATTCTCGGGCATGTGAGGCAGACTCAGAGGCTCTGTTTTGGTACTGTCACTGTGGCTGCCCCACATCTCCGTCTGCAAACTGGAGTCTGACAGGCCATCGAAATATGGCCTGAGCTTGGGCCTGGGGGTGCTGAGGACGCTCTCATCATCCTCCAGGTATGGGTCACTTTTCCTGGGATTCCCCATCATGTCAGACCGAAGGTCCCTCTCTGACACTTTGGACCTGTGAAACAGCGCCAGGACTTTCTGCTTCAGCTTTCCTCGTATTGATGGCCGCTGCTTCTTTGGTTCCCCCTTCTCCAAGGCATCCTTGTCCAGGTCCTGTCTCTGCTTTCCCCTGCCGCTGGCCTGCAGCTCATCCTGCCCCTCGTAGTTACCTGCCGACTTGGCCTTAGGGCTGACATGCATGGCACTGCCCTCGTGTTCGATGGGCTCACTGCACAGGGAGGAGATCCAGATCTCGGCCACCGTAGTGGAGGATTCCTTGATTCTGCCAAAGAGGCTCACGATCTGGCCACACCTGGGGTTTTGCTGCATAACGTCAGCCATGCGGATGGCGCCAGAGGCCAGTGTCTCGTAGCCCAGGACGTTTCTGTTCTTAGAGCACTTCCTCTGCTCCAGCATGATCAGGAGCTTGTTACCTTCTCCCTTGAGGAAGTGGTTGTACTGCAGGGAGAAGGTCAGCGCCAGGTTGGTCTGCACTGGTCTACTGCGGGGAAGCACAATCTCCTGGCACCTCAGGATGCCCTTGGAGTCTCGCATCTTCACGGAAATTACCACGGAGTTGAGGTCCTTGGCCAGCTTCTTGAAGATCACTAGCTTCGTTACAGTGAGACTACACCACCTGGGCACGCAGCTGGGGCTGGAGCAGTCCACCTCCCAGGTGGCGAACAGGTTCTGGGGGACCTGTGTTTTGAGCACCGTGGACGTGCTGGCCAGGCCCACAGTTAGTGAGGAAGCTGCAGCTGCTGGCATCCTACCGGACCTTTTCCTACTCAGGGTTGGTGGTTTTTTCTCCTGTGGTGGGACAGAGGAGGGACATGATTGGTGGCAAGAAGTGGCGCATGAGTGATCAAAGGAGAGTGTGGCCACACAAAAAGTGGCCACTCGCTAATCTGTGATTAGGTCAGGGAAGGCCTGGGTGATGGTCTTTTAACCTCAGAGACCTAAAGTTATCACAAAGATGCTTTGAAATTAAAACGTTTTAACTAAAAGCTGTTTACGGTGGGTCGCTGGGTCTAGGTTGGAATCTTCTGCAAAAAAGGTCATTATTTACCTTAACTGAGACTGTTTATTATGTTTTGGAATCTACAAGAACATAGCTTTGGAACGTCAAAGGAATTTTCCTTTTTTTTGGATACTCTGTGCTCTGTGGAGACCACAAATCCCCTCATTGTTATTGAGTTCATTGTTGGCTGTTCTGTCCTATATCCCCCTATGGGAAAGAAGTATGTGTCTGTCATTTCACTTTTCATCCAATCCATCACCACTGGATTTCATGCAACTCACATACATCGCCACTTCTGACTGTAATATCTAAAATAAGGTGACAACTGCCATTCTCCAGAGCATTATTTCAATCCTTTGAGGTTTTGATTCAAGGCAAATGACCATTTGGCTCAGATAAAATCTCAACAATTGTTCACAGTTTTGAATGCTTCTTACATGGACATTTACTTGGCACAATACAGCAGGATCCCAGAAAATCTCACCCAGCACCACCCTGCAGACCTACACCTGGTGCTGGCATCCAGCAAAGGGCCCATTGACGCACCAGTTCCCTGCCTGCCGGTGAACTTGTGACACTTGTCTGTTGGATTCAGGACCTTCCCTTGCTTGTGTTCCTGACTTTATTGGAGCCATATTTTGTAATACTCTTGGTGGAACAAAGGTTAACAGTTGATAGATCCCAGGCTATGGAGAGACAGGAGGGAAAATGGGACTGGTTTTTACCCCTGGCTTTTCTATCGGATTTGCCTTTTGAGAGTCTGGGCAAACACCTTAGCTGTTTAAGTGAGAGCTGATCTTGTTCAGCTCAGAAGATAAAGGGGCACATCCTCCTTCCTGCATGAATCTCAGATGTTCTTAGACAACTGAGGATCTTTGCGGATGTGTCAGAGGTCATTCCTCATGACATGCAGGAGCCCCATAAGGAAATTCCCACACAACTGCAATTAAACTAACTGGCTCCTCAGGGGGAGCACTAATGAGGTTTAGTCCACCTCTGCTGGTAGCCCTTCTGGTTGTTGTAGTCAGCAAGGAGAGAAACTGAGGCACATAAGAAGGTTGAATGAGACTCTAGGTGAGTGAGCAACTTGCAGCTCAACCCATAAAGCAACGAACTTTAACCCACTACATAACACTCCCAGAAACTGTGCTGAGACTCTGCAGATACCAAACCATAAAAACAACAGCAACAAGCACACCTATAATTAACATGGGAAGTTGTGCCTCCATGGCTGGGAACTCCCAGGCCCCAGCCCTCATTAATATTCCTGATAGGAAGCCTTGACTTGCAAGTGCTTTACAGAAGTGTAAATGTAGGAAGTTTTAACTACAAAATATCAACTGAAAAATGGCCAATATACAGTTTTCTTTGGGTGCCTAAATTAATTTCTCACAGGCAAAATAAAACAAAAGAAACAAATAACTATAACAATGGCGGCCTGAAAATTGAACTGATTGAGTGTATAGGATGCATATCTTGATTTGGAAATTAGAAACTTCTAAGGAGAAGCACAGACAAATTCTCTTTAAAAAATAAATGAACAATAAATTTCAGAGATTATCTTCAAACTCTCCTGAAGCTAATACATGCTAACTCCCCATCCTCCCCCTTCTATAGCACGTCCCCTATATCTTTTGCTCTCTGAGCTTCCTTGTCCAGATGTGTTCCTTCCCTTCCCTTCTTTCTTCCCCTTCTGTCCCCTCCACTGCCCCTCCCTACTGACTTAAGGGAAAATGCGATTAGGAATTCTGCCAACTCGCTTTGGAGAAAAGCTGCTCTCAGCCAGAGAGGAACCAGCAATCATCCTCCATTTTCTCTATGGCCCTGATTGGTTCACAGAGAAATTTAACTGATGGAACATGTAATCCTGGCTATTTTAACCTATTGAAATTAATATACTCCTGGTTTCTGGGAGCAAAAGCAAGAGAATTACTCAATAAGGTTTATAGAAAACTCCCATAGAGAAGCCTCCACACTTTAGGGATATAGGAAACTGAAACAGGATTTAGAAAAAGGATACAAACAGAAACATGCCTAGGGCTGCTCCAAGATAGAGTGTCGCCTGCAGACTGAAGGGTCCCAGGTGTGATTCTGGTCAAGAGCACATGCCCAGGTTGGAGGCTTGATCCCCATTAGGGGGCGTGCAGAAGGCAGCCAATTGGAGATTCTCTCTCATCATTGATGTTTCTATCTCTCTCTCCCTTTCCCTTCCTCTCTGAAATCAATACAAAATCTATTTTAAAAAAGGGGGAGGGGGAGAAGCAAACATATAAACCCTGTATATATTGAGGCTATTTTATTTGTTTTTAACCACAAACAATTAATTGCTTTCACCATCGGAATAAAGCTTTCCTACAAATGTCTGTTTTTTAATCAAAACCTGTTTCCTTCCAACAAGGGAATGTTATGAGAATATATATGGTTTGCTTATCAAATCTTCCCCAATTCCCCTGTTTAGTGAGTGGGTGTTTTTTTTTACTGTTTAATGATATCAGTGATGCTGACATATGCTTTCTCCAGAATAGTAACATATATACTTAGAATAAATGAACCAGATACTGAACCAAAAGGGAAAGTAATGATTTTAAAGGAACCTTCCAGGAGGAAACTAAGCTTGAGACTGACCGAATGTTTGCTAATCATCTCTTCTTCAGTATTATCTTCCACAAGACCCTGAGAGATGGCTTAACAGGGTACCCACCCTACTCAGAATGGCCGCAAACAGCCCAGAGACATGCAGACATGCCTCTGACACTAGGCTTTCTCATATGTCTGCCTAAAGATGGGGGACCAGCCCACAGTGAAGTGAGAATTCTCTTTTGGGGTACATATTCACCAAATGGGAGTAACTTGACCCTGGGTGCCTCAAACAAGAAGCCAATCTTCTTTTGTTACACCAATTACCTGGTTGCAATATAAAGTGGGTAATAGAGAGGCTTGGGCACCATTAACTTTAAGACTATCTTGCACATGGGACCTGTGTTGCCATTCCCAGGGGAGACAGACGGAGGTTTCATATACCTGAAAGTCTTTATACCTCTCAGAGTTGTGAGCTTTCTGGAAACTAGAAGAATATTCCCAAATAGAAAGAAACAAACCAAAAATGGGTGAATGAATTTGTCAATCCCTTGCTAACATTTGTGGGGGGGGGGGCAACCCAGTTCCTGAGGTATTGAAAATGACTCTCCTTGTTTTACAAATGAAGTTTTCAAGGTGCCATAGGTTTTGCTCCAGAAACAATTCAAAGCCCACCAAGTCCTTTTACCTTCTCCAAACCTCCCCTATTCATTTTGGAGGCTTACAGGTAATTGGCTTCATGCAACCAAAGTCCCAGAACCTTTGAAGTGAAAATACCTGAGTTCACCAAGACGTCTTGTCTAGGCCATTTTTAAAAATACAAATCTCTGGAAGATATGACTTATCCCAATAGAAAAAACAATACCTTACCCACCTACACAAATCTCTTTAGCTTTTTCAACTATATCTTTCTAACTTAGTAAGTTTTAAAGAAAGTTATTAAATATCTACACATTTTGAAATAACGTGAATACTGACACATTGATTGCTAGACAAGTCTGAAGTTCACTGCTTTTGGGGGTTTTTTAATTGCAGAAGGTCTGTAAAATGGATTTGGAGCTGTTGATGTAATGTTTTTTGCTTTGCTGAAGGTGTGTTTTTTGAAAGTAAGAGTTTGATTAAAATATGTTCATCAACGTCTATCTAAGGAATGCTGTTTGTTCACTTGTGTGCTTACGATTGGAAATTAATGCTCCTAACAGTTAAAAGTTCCAGTTAAGTTGGAAAAATTATACAGTTATGACAATAGAAGGCTTGAGGTATGGAGAGTCATATTTGAAGGAAAAGGGCAAATGTAAGTTTCTCTAAGGGTAGTTATTTCTGAATGGGTAAGAAGGTTGTAAAAGGTGAGGAAAGGTTTGTAAAAGGGGGTATAAGCTATACAACTGTGTGAAAGTTTTATATAAAAATATTCTTTTATTTCTCTACCAAAAAAATAATTCAAATTGTGTGTACAGTCTTTGTGTGATATGTGTTCATCTATGTGTCATGTGTGGTGAATTGTCAGCCTCCATATGACATTACTAGGATATAATCTTTTATTGGCCTACAAAGATTAAATGCTTATGTAAATTAAGGAGAATTCTGTAGTCTGGACAAAATACTTAATATTACAACTGTTTGCAAGTATGATTAATATCTTTTAGAGTTAGTTACCCTAAGTCTGTGTTTGCTTTACGTAGATTTACAAAAAGTCCATGGTATAATCTTTTGCACAAGTATATTTGCAACCTTCCCAAAGTTTCTATTGTAAGAGACTTTTAAAACAGGAGATGACTTTGAGTCAATTCCAATGGGCCCTGGAGTACCTCAAGGATTTATTCTCTCTCCTTATTAGAGAAACGTTTTTAACTAATTTAGGACTACTTAATATGCTTGAAATTACCTGAGGAGCTTTAAAAAATTAAAAATATAAATAACTGTGCTATTTGTGTACCTATATTTTTATTAAAATGGATGTTCTAAAGATTTCAACCTGCTCTAGGAAGGAATGTACAAAGATTCCAGAAAATTTCAAATAGGAAACACTCTGGTGTAACAGTGGTCTTGGTGTCAGCGACACCAGGCCAGCCAAGAGGATGGTTCCCTGTGAGGGTGTCTGGCAGTTGGACTCCGGGTATTTGTGGCACAAACATTGGAAGTTTATGAATTATATCCAATTCTCAATACAAGAAGCCATGGACAATGTTTTAAAATCTTACATTCTATCTGTTCCTTTTATATTGAAATTATGTATTGAATCCAAATATATACATATACGTATATATTTTCATATCGTTCTCTGTAATTTTACAGTAATTTTTGTTACCCAAAAATTATTGCCTTGAAATGTTATATTTTACCAAAAAGGCAGGTTTTCATCAATTGCATTGCAATCAAAACTATAACCATACCACTTTGTTTTGTCGTTCATAGATATTGTTTTACTTTACTGCATTTTCAAATATGTTACATCTTTAGAAAAATTCATGAAAAGGACTCTTGACTTACTCTATTTTTTTATTCTTTTCATATATTTTATTGATTTTTTACAGAAAAAGAGAGGTATAGAGAGTTGGAAACATTGATGAGAGAGAAACATCCATCAGCTGCCTCTGGCACAATCCCTACTGGAAATGTGGCTGCAACCAAGGTACATGCCCTTGACCTGAATTGAACCTGGGACCCTTGAGTCCTCAGGTCTAAGCTCCACCCACTGAGCCAAACTGGTCAGGGCTTGACTTCCTCTAAGTAACAGGTTTCTACGCAGGTCACATCTTTGAACTGAATGAAGAAGTATAGAACTCTAAGGAATGACTGAATTCACGAAAATACTAGCAAATAACCAGGATAAACAACAAAATGGGTAGGGAACTAAATGAAGAGAAGATGGTTATTATTGTTATGACTCTGTTTAAAATACTGCTGATTTTTAAATCATTTTGTTTTTCAAATATAAGGAAAACTAAAAGCAGAAATTCTACATTACTATCCATGACTCACTACGAAGGTTAGAGGGAATGATACATTAGTGACACTCATTTCACAGTACTTCCAAGAGACAAAGACTTCAAGGACCAAAACTTACAACCAGGAGATTTTGTTTATTGAAACACATTAATTAAAGACTCTCTCCAATGTGTTAAAAAGGACGTTACCTTATGAGAGGCCTAACCCTAAATGGATATCTGTCACTGACACTGCCCTCCATCCACCAAGGAGACTGAAGACTTTTCAAGGATGAGAACCCACGGGCTGTGGGGGCTGACAGCTTTCCCAAGAAGTCAACAAGGCCTGGATGCTGACAGATTACTGCTGCTCAAACCTTGTTCTTCTATCTCCTAACTGTTATTGATTATATGTACATCAACTGATTTTTATATTTTTATTGCACACCTTATTACATATGAATAGTTGAATTTCGACATCTGCTAAGTTTTCCCACCTACTAGACAAGTACATTCTAATGATCAGTATGGTAAGGAAACAGTAGAGAGTCTAAATTCTTCAGGTCAAACATAGCATAAGTACAAGGAACAGTGGATGAAGAAGGAAACATAAAATTAGCTTAATAAACAATTATGTAAATACATGCAAAGGGTTTTTGGTTGGCTGGGATGCTTATTTTCCTTAGTCACTTTCTTGTCTAGTAGTAGACATTTTATATTCCTAAGCAGTGTTCCTGCTTTAATGTTTTTGCTTTTGTTCCTGGTATGTAAGTGTTATACTAGATGCAAAATACCAAAACTTAAGACAAGCAGCAAACGGACTCTGCTCATGTTAGCTCAAAATATAAAATTGATACAGAATATTTTTTAAGAAGAACATATAGTATCTCATGGCTTCACATCCACCTTTTTATGTTGATTAATAATAAAAATTCCACTTTGAATGCCATTCAAGGTTAGAGTCTTACCTTATCCCGAATGGTCCATTGTTCAGCAAGACATAACACTAACACTCATCATCAATGCATAATTTGTATTGATTTCTGAATAAAAGGAGGATGTATGAATGAAAAAGGGGCCCCATGCTAACCTGACTAGCTCAGGGAAGTCCTGCAAGGCAGCCTTGCAAACTCAGAGACCTTAAGTAACTTCAAAGGATGGTCTGAAATTAAAACACTTACAGGAGCTCATGATGGATCGTCAGATCCTTGTCTGGCATCTTCCCTGACAAAGGTCAATCTTTACCTTAACTGAGTGTGTGTACTGCCTTTTTGCCTCTATGATAACATATCTTTGGATTTTCCTTATTTTGGACACCTCATGCTCAGGCACTGTTCTGTGCTCTGCGGAGATCAGAGATCCCTTCGTTGCTATTGAGTTCATTGTTGACTTGAAACTATCCTACATCCACCATGGTAAAAGAAATATGTGCCTATCATTTTACCCTTTATCCAATCACAGAAGTGTCTCCAATTTGCTTTCTCCTGTCTCCCTAATCTATCACCCATGGATTTCATGCAACCCACATAAGTCTGCAATTTTGCTTGTATTGTATAAAATAACGTGAAAAATTGTCATTCTCGGGAGCATTCTCTCAACTCATTGAGATTTTTCTCGCTCACAATTGTTGACACTTTGGATCAAATAAACACACACAAATTTTTCAGAGCTCTGAAAGTTTTTCACATTAATAAGAGAAAAGGTCCTTGGCAGGAAAAGTAGAATTGCAGGTGAGGAATATGAAGCACATTAGTATCTTAGGTCATTCTCTTAGCAGAGGACAAACTGCACATGCTTGTATTAACAGTGTCACCCATGCGATTTCTGACAGAACATCCCAATGTATGATGAGAACACCGAGGCTTTTCCTGGGGTGGAGGATTTGGATATTAGGACATGTGGTATGTTTAGTGTGGCACCGTCGTCATGGCAATGGAAGGTTTTAAGTCCAGGTCCCACAGAAAAAAGACATGGATCTCTGTGATAAGCAGTCCTGGTCCCCATACAATGTGCAGCCCTGGGAGGCCCCAGCTCCTGACATGGAGGAGATGAGGACCCAGATTCCTTTGGGAACTGGACACTAGGAGGGATCTCAGGGGAGTAGCAGGGTGCCTTCTGGAACCTGAGTCCTGTTGACTCCCTGGGGTCCTGGAGTTTGGGTCAATTGGGCACTTACACTCACCCTGCGGCAAAGCTTCAGGCTGGAGGATATATCAGGTGTCTGTGCCGCCTGCAAGGGCATGGAATTGAAGACCCCATCTGTTGGCTCCAGTCCGCTCTCCTGTGCAGAGCTCTATAAAGACAGTTTCCAGTCACCAGGGGAAAACCTCAGAGCCCTGTTTTGCTGGTTCTCTAAAACTTGTGACTCTCCACTCCAGACACACAGAATGTGATCTGCTGAGACCTCTACTGGCAAGGAAAAGTCATGACAGCCTGAGGGCCTGGGACTCCCATTGGCATAGATAAGGGACCCCTCTAGAGCCCCATCTCCACCTGCCTGCCCTACCCTGGGGTGTGATCACAGCAGGACCTCTAGGTTATCCACTGCTCCAAACACTCCCGCGGTTCTCCCTGCAGGACCTCCTATCCACCACATGAAGAGGGGGGGATGTGGGCTGCACAGGGATGGCCCACAGAGGAGGCTGGCCTGGTGGGAATGGGTCTGACTCAGGCCACCTTCACTTACCTGAGGGGATCTTCTTGAAAACGGCCAGAGATGTCGGGCACGAGTGTTGAATCGTCTACAGAGTCTGGAACAACACTCCCTGCAGGGTCTCCGGGAACCAGAGCCCCCATAACTGGGAACACAACAAGAGAACATGTTGAACTGTCAACTGTCTCTTGCCAAGTGAGTGGCAGTTGGGCAGTTGCAAGAAAGTGGGTGCCTGGTTACGGGGGTTCCAAGTTCTATCAGGAAGTGACCTCACTTCCTGGAATTGCCTCCCTGACTCCCCTCACCTAATTACAGCTATAGATAGTCCTGAGGGCTGCTGACTGCTCAACTACCTTCTCCATGGAATACCAACATTGTACACAGTGACACGAACACACCCTCTCCACAATGTTTAGCTGAAGCCAAGGTGCTAGGTTTGAGGAGACAGACCAGGGCTCAGACTCAACCCCTCATTCTTACCTCTTCTTGATCCTGGATAAGTCATTGTGCCTGTTAGATCCTGTCTCCTCTCTGCCTGCACAATGGATTATTGCAGCATTTGCTTCTTAGCGATATTCACGCTCATGAAGGTAGTAGCTATAAAGTAGGAGGAGGAATGCCACAAGGCAAAAGTGCCTACAACCTCTTTTTCTTCCTATTGTCACCTCCTCGATGTCTGATTTTCTTTTAATTCCACCCAGGGTCATTTGACTGTGTGTGTGTGTGTATGAGAGAGAGAGAGAGAGAGAGAGAGAGAGAGAGAGAGAGAGAGAGAGAGATTGTGTGTGCGCACACACACATATGTTAGTGCTAGGTTGTATTGTGTTAACAAAGCCTGAATACAGTAGTTTGCAGAGGCAACGATTCATTTCATAGCCATATGCCTTCAATGATCTGGTGGAACTAAAAAGACTTCCTGATTTTTTGGATTATTCATCATTTTTCTTATTGTAAGGATGAGAGTAAGAACTTACAAGGTCATATGTCAGAGTGGAAACCAGAAGTTGACATTTTATTTGACAATGGCTTGTGGGGGACATGACTTCCATTTCCCCCTTTGTAACAGCTGCCAATGTCCATATCCAGGTGGTCTGGGGAGTTTGGGTCAAGGCCCCAGAGTGGAGTTATCAGCACAGCTCACTGGCCTGGCCACAGTGATGACGGTTGTATGTGGACATGTGACTTCAGTGAGTTGAATAAAATTCTTTTTGTTAGTCACAAGAAAAAAAGTTCTGTTTTCATATGTCTCATGGCCTTATGAAAACATGCTTTTAGTCAATAATCATGTGAGAGATGCAAATGAAAACAAAAACGAGGGCTCTGGCTGGTTTAGTCAGTGGATAGAGTGTTGGCCTGAGGAATGAAAAGTCCCGGCTTCGATTCCGGTCAAGGGCACATGCCCAGTTTTGGGCATTGATCCCAAATAGGGGCATGTAGGAGGCAGCTAATCAATGATTCTCTCATCATTGATGTTTTTCTCTCTCTCTCTGAAATCAATAAAAATATATTTTTTCAAAACACAATGGGATACCGTCTCACACTTGTCAGAATGGCTATCATCCAGAAATCAAGAAAGGACAAATGCCGGTGATTATGTGGAAAAAAAGGAACCCTTGTGCATTGCTGGTGGGAACATAGACTGGAGCAGGCACTCTGGAAAACAGTATGGAGCTTCTTTGAAAAATTAAAGTGAAACTCCCATTTTACCCAGTAATTCCACTTCTGGAATATATCCCAAGAAAGCAGAAACACCAATCAAAAAGGATATATGCATCCCTGTGTTCGTAGCAGCACAATAGCTAAGATTTGGAAACAGCCTATATTCCCATCAGCGTAAGTGCCCAACAGCAGCTGAGTGTAAAAAACCCGTGGTACATCTACATTATGGAATACTATGCTGCTGTAAAAAAGAAAGAAGTCTTACCATTCACAACAGCTTGGATGGACATGGAGAGCATTATGCTAAGTGAAATAAGCCCGTCAGTAAAAGTAAATATCACACGGTCTCATTCATTTGTGGAATATAATGAATAACATAAACTGATGAACAAAAATTGATCCAGAGACAGAGAAGCATCAAACAGACCCTCAAACCTCAGCAGGAAGGCAGGGGAGAGTGGGGGAGAGAGTAAGAGACCAAGCAAAGGTCTTGAATGCATGCATATAAGCATAATCAGTGGACACAGCCATTAAGGGGGTAGGTGCATGTGCTGCAGGTGGGGGTGGCTGGGGAGGGGTCTAGGGGAAAAATGGAAACATATGTTATACTTTAAACCATAATAAAATAAAATAATACAAATATTTCTCTTAGTAAAAAAAAAAAAAGAGAGAGAGAGCTAGTGCTCTTTCTGGGTCCCAGAACAAAGCGCCCCCTGACCCCTAGATATGGAGGAACATGCAGGAGCTTCCCAGTATGTCAGGATTTCTAATGTCCAGACCAACTCTGTTGGAGAGGTGGGAGCCTTGGCCTGGAAGGTATGAACATTCCTGAACTCTGGGCTCTGAATGTCATGGACATTGGGTGATATCTGCCACTCTATGGACATCAGTTTCCCAATTTTCCATTGAGGGTTGGGTTCAGAACTGCATAAGCCTGACCTCACAACAAAGGGGCCCAGCTCCCTCCACCCTGGGTGGGCACTGGACAGAGGTGCATGCCTGTGGTTCCAACTCTGGACTCCCTTTCAGTAAAATACTGGCGAAAGGCTCATTTACCTGCTGAATGCTCACCATCTCCCCCATGCCTTTCCATGTCTGTGCATGATGCCACCAGCAGATCCTTTTTCAGAGCCCCCGAGGAAACCTGGGTGGAGCCAGGACCCCAACTTTGAGGACACACCGCTGGATTCATCTCAGGCTCTGTTGGGCTCAGTATCTTGTTCATTTATTTCTAAATAGATATTACCCTTCTGGAAAAAGCATGTGTGGGTATTACTGATTTCATAAAACAAACAAATAAGCAAACTAAACACCTCTCCCTATCAGCTGATTTGGGGCATATTTTATTAGCAAAGATAGATATTTGCTAATATTGCTATAACATTCCCTAGTTGGAAACAGGTTTTGATTAAAAACAGACATTGGTTAAATATTCCTGCCATTTCCACAGAAGGTTTACTCTGAAGGAGAAGATAATTAGTTCGCTGTGGTTAGGAATACAGTAGCCCCAGTGTCTACAGGGGTCTTAGTGGCTTCTCTTTCTATGATAATTTCACCTGCTCCCAAACTATCAGTGAGAATGCAAACACCCATGGATCAACCCTATATCTGTGTGTGTGTGTGTATGTGTGTGTTTGTGTGTGTGTGTGTGTGTTTGTGTGTGTGTTTGTGTGTGTGTGTGTGTGTGTGTGTGTGTGTGTGTGTGTGTGTGTGTGTGTGGTTTGTTTGTTATTGGTTTTCTACATCCCATTTCAGTGAACAGATTTCTCTACAGGAATTTTCCTGAAAGCCTTATTTAGAATTTGTGTTGCATTTGCTGACAAAAACCATTAGCTATATTAATTGGAATCAGTTAGAAAATCCAGGATTACATATTCTAAGAGTTAAATGCCTTTGTGAACCCACCAGGGTCATTGAGAAAATCAGGAACATTTGCTGGTTCCTCTCTTGCTGAGACAAGCTTTTCTCCAAAGGGAGTTGTTAGAATTCCTATTCTCATTTTCTCTTAAGTCAGTAGGAAGTGATAGTGGAGGGGACTGAAGGGAAAGGAAGAAGGATGGAAAAGGGTGCAGAATATAGTGGGGGAACTAGAGAAGGTGGAAGAATGGGGTGTTGGCAATTATTACCTTCAGAAGAGTTCAGAGACAGTCTATAAAATTTCTAATTCCTTAATTGTTTTTAAAGGAATTTATATGTGCTTCTGAAAATCTCCTGATTTCCAAATCAAGATATGCTTCCATTCATTCATTCAGTTTAATGCTAGACCTGGCATTTTCCTAATTTTCATTGCATGCCAAAAATTAATTTAGGCACACAAATAAAACTGCACTTTGTCCATTTTAGGAGGATATTTTCTAATTAAATCTTCCCATTTCTGTAAAGCATGTGTAAGTAAAAGCTTCCTATCAGGAATATTAGTGAGGGATGGGATCGGGCATCTCCTGGACTTGGAGGCACCACTTCCCATGTTAATTTTAGGTGTGTTTTGTTGTTGTTGTTTTGTAGTTGTGTGTATGTGTATGTGGTTTTTCTTTTCTTTCCGATATCTGCAGAATCTGAGCAAATTCTCTAGGATTGTTATATAATGTAGTTGGTCAACCTGTGTTGCTTATCTGTTGAGCTCCACGAGGCTCTCACCCCTCAAATCACATTCAAACCTCTGATGTGCCTCGGTTGATCTCCCTGCTGTCTCAAACAACCAGAGGGTCAGGGAACGGTTGACCAAACCTTATGGGTGCTCCCCCACCAGAACCAGTCACTTTAATTGCAATTGTGTTCAAATTTTGTTTGGGGCTCCTGCACATCATGAGGAATGACATCACACATCCACAGATATTCTTAGTCCCCTAAGAATACCTAATACTCAGACCTGAGGGAGAATATGACACTGTATTTTTGGAGCTGATTTAGTTCAACTCTAATTTGAATGATTTGGGTGTTGCTGTTTTTTGGGGGTTTTTTTGCTCTGATTCTCAGAAAGCAATTCCGATTGGAAAGGCACAATTTAACAACAGCCACCAATTTTTTTCCTACTGTCTTGTCTTAACCTAAGTTCCATCAACCCTTAATCTTAGTTCTATCTGGAGTATTTAAAAATACAGCTCAAATAAATCTAACCCTCTACCACCAGCAAGGGAAAAGTCATGGATTTAAGATACAACTCACCCAGGTTCACCCAATGGGTGGGGAACCAGCAGTTCAATGGGTCCTTTGTTGAATCCTAACACCATGTCCACGGGTTGGTCCTGGGTGAGCTCTTTTGGAATCCTGACCCACTACGTCAAGTAAAAGTCAAAGTATGAAACATTCAAACTTGTCAAGAATTTTGGTCGTTTATTTAAGTCCCACTGTCAATAACTGGCAGGATGAAACTCTCAGCAGATTGAGATATTCTCTCTGGCAGTTTTGCACCTTATTTTATACATTACAATCAGAACAGGAGATGTATGGTGGTAACAGGAAACCCAGTGGTGATGCATTAGGGTTTCAGAGAAATCAAAGCAGTGAATCCTCTGTGACTGGATAAACAGTAAAATGACACAGACATACTTCTTTTACATGTGGATATAGGATAGTTCCAAGTGAACAATGAACTCAGTAAGAATGAGGGGATTTGTGGTCTCCGCAGAGCATTGCCTATGTGTTGAGGGGCTTGGAAATAGGGAAATTCCTTTGACATTCCAAATTATATGTTATTGTAGATGCCAAAAGGCAACAGACAGGCTCAGTGAAGGTTAAGATTGCCCTTTGTCAGGGAAGATGCCAGCCTAGGACATGACTACCCACCATAAACTGCTTTTAGTTTAGAAGTTTTCATTTCAGAACATTCTTTTTGATAACTTTAGGTCTCTGAGTTTGCAAGAACACCACACAGGGCTTCCCTGAGCTAGTCAGTGAGCATGTGGTTCCTTTTCACATACACAATTCTTGGATCACTTGTGCCTCACCTCCTGACAACAGTCACTGAGTGCTTAGGGCAGTGGTCCACAAACTCATTAGTCAACAGAGCCAAATATAACAGCACAACGATTGAAATTTCTTTTGAGAGCCAAATTTTTTAAACTTAAATTATATAGGTAAGTACATTGTTATTAACTTTATTAGGGTACTCCTAAGGCTTAGGAAGAGCCACAGTCAAGGGGCCAAAGTGCCACATGTGGCTCGAGAGCCGCAGTTTGCCAATCATGGACTTAGGGGATTGGTCTGAACTAAAGCCCCCAACCCACCTGGCAGTTCATAAACTGCCCCTGAGGGAATGTCCCTCCTCTGTCCCAACACAGGAAGAGTAACCATCACCCCAGAATGCAGCAGGACCTGTATGTTGTAAGCAGATGCAGCTACCTTGCTGCCCACAGTCCTGGTCTCCACACCTCCCGCTCCCCCATCCCTGTGCCCAGGTTCAACACCAATGCCCAAGAACCTGTTTGCTACCCAGGAGTTGGACAGCCCCAGCCTCAGATTCGTGCCCAGGTTGTGCAACCTGACCTTAATGAAGATGGTGGTGTTCAAAGAGTTGGAGAAAGACCTCAACTCCATGGTGATCGCCATGAAGATGCAGTACTCCAACCTCATATTGATGGTGATCACTGTGAAGATGCAGGGCTCCAAGTACATCCTATGGGAGTGTACTGTTCCCCAGTGACAGTCCTGGGGTTGACCTCACTGCAGGACCCCTACTTCCTCTGTGAGAAGGCAACAAGCTACAGGCCCTGTTGCACTGGAGGAAGTGCTTTAAGAACCAGATCATCTGGAGCTAGAAGACACTCCCTGTGGGCGCCATACGCATGGCCAAGGTCAGGCAGCGAACCCTGAAGGGTGGACAAAGTGGCCGAGGAGGCTTCTGCTAAACTGGCCGAGATCTGGATTGCTCCCTGTCCAACCAGCCCATCCACTGGGAGGACAGCGCCATACAGGACAGATGCAAGGCTAAGTCAAGGGTTCATTACTCTGAGGGGGTACATCAGAGCTTCTCCTCTGAGCAACAGGCCAGCAACTATGCCACCTATGGACCGAACCTGGCTGAGAAGGGCATTGACATGGGGATGCTCAAGAAGTAGAGGCCATGGATATTAGGAAAGATGTGCATTACCAGGCCACAAAATATCAAATAAAAAGTGGTGGTGTGTCTGGGAAAGTTCAAAGTGTTGGAGGAGGCTGTGGACTCGAGCAGGACACAGCAGAGCACGTCCCAGAGTTGGAGTGGGACATGGACCTTCTATTTAACACACTGCGAAACCCCAGGGACAGTGGTCCAGACATGGAGGATGAGAACAGCACCCTCAGCACCCACAAGCCCAAGCTCAGACTGTTCTTTGAAGGGTTGGCACACTCCAGCTCACAGACACAGAGGGAAGCATCCACAGGGCCCGGAGCCAAGAGGAGTCTGCAATTAGGGGCAAAGTGCAAGAAAACACGTGAGCCCTCAGGCATCAAACAGCTCAGAGACAGTGTTTCAGACTCGGCGGCCCACTGCACCCCCTCCCCCAAAGTCGCCTGAGTCTGGACCTCCTCCATGTCTTGCCAGTCTTCTCACCGTGTGGACAGCGCCATGTAGGCCAGCCCAAGACCAAGTCTACAAATCACTACTCTATAAAGGAGTATCAGAGCTTCACTGAGCAGGAGGCCGGTGAAGATGCCGCCCATGGATAGGAACTGGATCAGGAAGCAGTGACTATTGAAAGTCACAACAAGGTCCATGACAAGCAGAATGTAGTGGCTTGGCTGAGCTGGGCCTAAGTGTCGGAGGAGGCCCTGGACCGTGAGCAGGACCCTGCAGATCATGTCCCCGAGTACAGGAGGACCCGCACCTTCTGTCTAACATGCTGGAGAACCAGTGACAGTAGCCCAGACAGGGAAGAAGATGACAGCCTTCTCAGCACCACCAAACCCAAGCTCAGGCCATACTGCGAAGGACTGTCACATTTCAGTTCAAAAATGGACATGGGGAGCATCCATGGTGCCCAGAGCCAGGCGGAGCTTCCGAGTTTTAGGTGGTTCTGCTGAGGGCTAGTGTGTTGGCGCATGGAGTAAATGGTCCCGGGTTCAAATCTGGTCACGGGCACAACTGTGTTGATTACAGGCTTGATCCCCAGCCCTGGCCATGGCACATGCAGGAGGCAAGCAATCCATGTGTCTCTCTCACATCGATGCCTCTCTCCCTTTCTGTCTCTCCCCGGCCCTTCAAGTTTCTCTAAAAATTCAGTGGAAAAATAACCTCTGGTGAGGGTTCACAAAACAAACAAAGCAAAACAAAGGAGCCTCCTAGTCCAGCTGAAGTGCCCAAAAAGACCAAGCTCAGTCAGCAACAGCCAAGTGACAGTGTCTCCCACTTAGAGCCCCAGAGCATGCCCACACAGGGGAGCACCCAGCACCGCCCAAGGACAGCCCGAAGGCAGAGACCTCAGCCCTGGACATGCTCACCAAGAAGATGCGGCTCACTAGGCGCATCACCAAGACTGAGTCTCTCATCCCCTCCACCAAGGCCAAGGGGAAGCATCCCCGCCACCATGGCTGGGCAGGTTCCTGAAGGGGCGGCAGACGGCACAGCCGTAGAACAAGTGAGCCAAGAGCCCAGACAATGAGCATGGCCAGACCCAGGGATCCAGCTGCAGATCCCCAGGAAGACCACGTACAACCAGCTGAACCACATCCTCATCTCTGATGACCAGCTGCCAGAGAACATCATCCTGGTCAAAACTCTGATTGGCAGGAGCAGTTCCCCTCAGATACCCTGCAGGGGCTCATGCTGCCTGTGCTGTGCATCTGCTTCATGGCTGAGGTCCGGTGGCCTTCAGCTCCATCATCTGGTGGATACAGAGATACTGTAATGATAATTCCCAGCCCCTTAAGCCGCTGAAGATCCTGGTGGCAGGGGCACAGCACTACTTCAGCGCTGTGCTGCGGGTCATCCTGGAGCTGCTGTCCTACAAGATGCTCGGCTGGCTGGGCTATGTGCACTTCCTGGTCATCCCGCTGGGTTCCAATCCTGTGGCCAGGTACCTGGGCTCCATGCATTACCACTACAACAGCTTCTCCCAGGACCTGGCCTGATGGGACCTGTTCCATAGTCTGGAGGCCCAGAGCGCCATACAAGACACACTGGACATCGTGACGAGAATCGCGCAGTACATCACGGGAACATCTGTTCCTCTCAGCTTCCCATCGAGGAAGCCCTGATCTCCTACAAGCAGAAGAGACCCAATGAGGATTCCTTATAGTTCATTCTTTTCAGGGTGGCAGGAGAAAGTTGGGACAGTGCAACAGTCCTCAGACACGTCGGGAGACTCAGATGATGGACCCCCTTGCGCTGCAGCGTGCTTTTATCCTTCCCTTTGTCCCTACCTCTGTTCACCAATGATGCCTTGTCATCCCACTCATCTTGTCAGTGAGTGGGGTTTGTCCTCCCCCAGCCAGGGCGATGGCACCAAGCTGATGGAGCGGCAGGTGGATTGCTGGACGGCAGCCCAGCCCACAGACAGGAAGAAAGACTCAAAGAAGAAAGACCTGCCTACCGCCAACAACACTCTCAAGTGCACCTTCCAGTCTCTCCAGGTCAGCAGGCTGCCCAGCAGTGGCCAGGCCAAAGCAACACCCACCATGTGCATGACAGTACTCACCAAGGAGAAGAAAAAGAAGGTGTTGTTTTCGCCCAAGAAAACCAGGACAAGGCATGGAGTCCAAAATCCAAAAGCCAGTGCTTGGAGGCATAAGCCACCTGGTCTGCAGGGCGAAGCAGCAGGAGAACATTCTGCGGGTCCTCATCAAAGGTGTGGTGTGGAATGAAGTTCTTCCCGCTGGCAGCCCAGGGTCCTTCCGCATCCAGCACTTCCCCATGTGCATCTCCAGACATTCTGACTCCACCTTCCAGCCCTGCCTGCGACCCTGCAGATGCCAAGCACAGGAGGGCCCACCTGCTTTTCAGTTCACCTTTCAGTTTAGTACAGAAACCGACCCTGGAAACACAAAGAGAAACCTTCTTAAGTACGAAAGTGCTCACTACCCGGAAGCTAATGTGCAGCCCCCATTGGGAGCCCCAACTGCTCTGCTGATTAACCAGAGCTCTCTGGGGGTCAGGCGGGCAGTGCTGAGCTGGAGAGTCATGGAAGGTGAGTTTTGGCCTCAGGACCCCTAACACTCCCAGCGAGAAGGGTTCTCCCTTCTCCACCTGCCCTTCCTGGAAGCCAGGACTCTGCCTCCACAGGACTCATAGCTGGTGGTCAGATGCCAAGGACTGGCCTCCCATTGCGGGCATCCTGAGCAGAACATGGAGGCCAGTCAGCCCAGCCCTGGGCCCCAGCTGCCAACCCGCCAAGTGGCCCCACACCATCCACTCGTGCTTTCCTAAAAAAATAGGTGTGTGGTGCAGACCCCCAGGCACACCGGCTAGACAAATTGGTGCAATACCAGCTGCCCGCCTTCCTGAGCAGGGACTATGCTTTCGCCCTCATCTCTCTGTGTTATGACAGAACATTTGTTCCACCCAACAGGTGTGGGTCCACCTATTTACCAGGTGAGCACCCTGTCCCTGCACAGCACAGTGGTCACACGGCACCCTGCTTGCTGGGAGTCTTCAGGGCACTTCATGTCTCTGAGTGCTTGTGCCTCTAACCACAGGGTGAACCTAGGGCAGTAATGGCGAAACTTTTGAGCTCTGCATGTCAGCATTTTGAAAAACCCTAACTTAACTCTGGTGCCATGCCACATATAGAAATTTTTGGATATTTGCAACCATAGTAAAAGAATTATATTTTTTAAATTTTTTTAATATATTTTATTGATTTTCCACAGAGAGGAAGGGAGAAGGATATAGAGTCAGAAACATTGATGAGAGAGAAACATCAATCAGCTGCCTGCTGCACATCTCCCACTGGGGATGTGCCCGCAACCCAGGCACATGCCCCCGATCAGAATCGAACCCAGGGCCCCTCAGTCCACAGGCCGACTCTCCATACACTGAGCCAAACCGGCTTTGGCAAGAGTTATATTTTTGATATTTATTTTATATACTTAAATGCCATGTAACAAAGAAAAATCAACCAATGAGTTTGCATGCCACCTCTGACACATGTGTCATAGGTTCGGCATCACTGACCTAGGGTCAAGCTCACAGGTTTATTGTAGAAACTCAGTAGGGTCCTCCCTGGAAAGTGCTCTCTGGGTGCCTGGACAGTGGAGAGGTCTGCTGCACGGGCTGTGGTTGAGCTCATTGGCCATTTTCTCTTCCTCATGGCAAAGCTTCAACCTCATTTGATTCTCCACAAGGCCTTGGGCTAAGCTCTTTTCTCCTTAGATACAGATTGGAGATTCTATGAGGGGTCGGTGTCCTGGGTGAAGCCAGAACCAAAAATCCCAGAAGCGAGCCATGTGGCCCCATGCTAATTTTTCTCTTGACTAAAAGAATACAGAAAAAGAGTGGAAAAAATCTAAAATATTAGTGTCAGCACTGTGTAGTTGATGAGGGTCGAGGAATGATACACAGGAGGGCATATTAAAGAGCATGTCTTGCTGAGGAAAATATAGATATGTGTAATAAATCACAGGGATATGTTTAAGTGCATGTATTTTAAGTTATGGGAAAGCACCTTGTCTTGCAAAATAGAATTCATTAATTTTAAACCTACCATCTGAAATAGGACCTATTAAATGGGAAGCAATAAAGGATTTTTTAAAATAAGAAAATTTGACAAATGGAAGTTATTGTTTGCTTTGTTAGACATATTATATCAGACTAACCAATAATACCCAGTCTTTTAAACAAAATAAATCATTACCACATACCATGCCACATAGGAAGTCTCAATAAATTCCAAAGAAGATATATATGTTTTTTCTCCATTGATATGTACATGAACCATCATGCATGATGCCTATATATTCTCTAACCATAATGCACTAAGGTAAGAAGTTAATAATAAAGAATAGCTTTAAAATCACCAAATATCTGGACAGTTTAGAAAATATAGCAGAAGCTGAAGTGAAGTATATTCTATACAAACCCTGAGTTCAAAGGAAATTATGAGTGAAATTATGGAATACTCCCAACTAAAAAACAATAAAGAAAAGCTGCATATCAAAAGCAGCCATAACAGACAGAGTTTTTGTTTTAAATAGACTTCTAAGGAAAGCATTACAGCTGGGAAGAGAGATTGAAGTATCCAAATAGTAAATTACAGAGAGCAACAGAGTGACTTAGAAGAAACAAGGAAAGGGGGAAACATAATGGCAGAAATCAGTAAAACAAAGAATTTGAAAAAGCCTTCAACAAACCAGAAAACTGCTTCTCTAAAAATACTGGTAAAACAAACAGATTTCTAGCCAGACTGACCAAGAAACAGAGAAAAACGCTGTGCGCATATAGCTAACCAGTTAGGCAAAACGGACCAATACCTGGGAGGAAACAAACTATACAACCTTCCTCAAGAGAAAGTGATGCCCTGACTAGTCTATCAAAGAAGTTGAATTTGTAGTTAAAGCATCTAAGGAAGGGAATCCAGGCCCAGGTGGTTCACTGGAGAATTAAACAGAATAAATGAACAGACACTTCACTGAAGAGGCTATAACATGTCGCATGAGCACTTGAAAACTTCAACATCATAAGCCATTAGGACAAGGTTATTTAGACCACAAGGAGACTAACTGAAATAAAAGACTGTGATAACACTTGATGCTGGGGAGGATGTGGAAAAACTCACTCATACAGTGCTGGTGGGAATGTAGACTATTACAGCCACTGGGGAAAGTACTTTGGTTGTTCCTTATGAAATTCAACATGCAACTACCACACACCCCAGCAATTGCACTCTGGGGCATTTATGCCAGAGAAATAGAAACTTTCATCCACTCAGAAACCTGAGCACAAATGTTTATGGGAGCTTTATCTTAAAACCTGCAAGTGATCTCTGAAATCCCTTGTTGGGATTAATATCTACATTTTATAAGAAATGTCTGTCACATAAAAATGGGTAGAGTATATGAAAAGGGAATTTCATAAAGGGAAACCCAAAACGTTAACAAGGTATGAAGAGGTATTCAATTGCACTTGTAGTAAGATATGCAGAGATGTTGAATTGTACTTGTAGTCAGAGAAGTAATGAGGCCCTCTTTAAACCGATTTGCAAGACAAATTAGAGTGGGATGATGGGAAGTGTTGGTGAGGCTATGGGACAAATGGGAACATCATGGGCTATGATGGGGGTGTAAACTAGTACAGGCACCCAGGTGGGCCATCTAGAAGTACTTAGCAAAATTAAATATGCTCTTATATATTTGAATATTCATATGTATAATTTTGCTAAGTCCGAAGAGCAAAAGAATCACCATAGGAGAACCTAGAACATAGGCCTCTCATTCTCAATCTTGAACTGATCATTTTTTTTTTCTTTATTGAATAAGATATTACAAATGTGTCATTACCCCACTAATATCACCTTATCCCCCCAATCCTGCCCTCTCCCTCTCCCTTCCCTCATGTTGTCCACATCCATCACCTATGCTGATATGCATTCATACAAGTCCTTTGGTTGATCTTTCCCCCTCACCGCACCCCCTAACCCCCGCCTTCCCGCTGAGTTTTGAGCATCTGAAAGATGCTTCCCTGTCTATGGCCATACCACCCTCAAAGCGCCCAATCTTGTCTGATCACTTCTTGAATAACATTTTCTTGGCTGGGATACAGGGGGGAGAGCAGGCCTTCTGTGTCAAAATATAACCCCTCAGAGTCTAACAGCATGAATCTGGTTCTTCTGATCAGCATCACTGGGTGGGAATGGACCACTGGAAATATTGGCTAGAATAGATAGCAAAGAGACACCTGGAATAAGTGGGTTCCCAAACCTTATCCTGTCAATTCCACCTAAAGGACATTAGCCTTTTTTATGAGTATTTCCCCACTGACATAAATATCCTTATGCGATGTTAATTGCATTGTATATGAACAGCATGGCTAACAAATTCCTGTGACATGATGAAATGTGGCAAAGAGCTGTGATGGAGTCTAAACAGAGAAATTGGATCATCTGTGTACTGTCTTCTGCTATCGTCTGAAAGTAAAACGATAGTATAGGGAAAACAAAAAGACAAAAGTATCACTCAAGGTGTACATAAGGCCACATGAATATTTTCTGTAATTTTTAAAGTGTGACTATTAAGGATTAAATGTAAAAGAATAAAATCTATGTAGAATAATTTGTGATCACCTGTGTTCCTATTAAATCTTAAATTCTGCCATTGCCTGTGTGTCTTTAAATAGAGCATTAGGGTGACAGTTGGGAGACCTTTGAACTCCTGATTCCATCCCAGTTTTCCTTCCCCAGAGCTACTTACTATCATCCACTTTGTGCTTGTCCCTAAGTAGGTTTCTATAATTTTACTCAAAAGTTGTGTACACACAAGTTAATTTAGAGTTGATTTTGCATTTTTGAAATTTTATTTCAATAGCATCATTCAGAATGTACCCTGACACTTTCTTTTCCAAACAAACCATGCTTTGAGATTTGTCCACATTGCCACACATACTGCAGTCCATTAGTTTTACCGCTTTACTACGCATTTACTATGATAGCTTTATTCTCCTGTTGAAGGACATTTAGGTTATTTCTAGTTTTCCACCATCATAAACAATGCTGAAATGGACTTTCTTGTATCCTTCATGGGCACATGAATGAAGCTTCTCTAGAGTATGTTGCTAAGAATGAATTTCTAGCAGGAAGGCCATACACACCTTAGGTTTTACTAGTGGATGCAACTTCACTGGCTGGTTCAGCCATCCCCCCTCCCAGCTGCTGTGGATGTTGGCTGCTCATGGCTCCTGATGGCCCTTCCCCTGTCCTGAGCGGGTAGGTGCTCCCAGTCCACTACCCTGGGAGGCCAGTAATGACTGGTACTGGGTAGAGAAGCCTGGCTCCTTACCTAAAATGGGAATCACTCAATGGGTACAATTCCTCTTCCAGATCCCCTCTCAAGACCAGGCTGAACATAATGTGCTGAGTCCACATCTCTGCTCACCTCCCTCCATCTTCTTTTTCTGAGGTCATTCCTTCACTAAACTCGGTCCCACTTCCCAGGAGTCACTGCTGCCAGGGAACCTGGCCCAAGATGACTAATATTGACAAAGTTTCTCCAGAAGGGCTGCACCAATGTTCACAAGTAGGAGAGGCTTGAAGGCTGAGAAAGAGAAAGCCCATCCTAGAGATGAGGTGGGGGAGGGGGAGAAGGCAAAGGTGCTGAGATGAAAGAAAGTTTTGTGAATTCAGCAAACTGATTGAAAGCCAGTGTGGCTGAAGTGTGGGGAGCAGAAGAAAGAGAAGGACACTGGTTGAGGTTGGAGATGTATGTAGGAGCCGACAAGGAGACCATAGGCTGGTTTCCAATTTTTTTTTTTCTAATTGTAAATGGAAGTTTTTGAAATGGTTTAAGCAGAAAGTGATAGGGTTCAATTTAGACCAAGAAAATGTGTGTGTAGAGAGAATGGTTTGGTAAAAAAGATAAAATAAGCAGGGATCTGAGTATTTACACAGCAAGGAGAGTGGATCATAAAAATTAGTGTCAACACAGAAAGTAAGAAACACAATGGGATTTTTAACACAACACTTCCTGTGTCTATAAAACACACAGACATACAAAGACATAAATTCTTTAAGCATACATGCCAATTTTGAAGTGGCTACTATGTGGAGGGAGAGGAAGGGAATGGAGATTAGCGGTAATAAGAGACAATAAAACCTGGAAGTTGTCTTGCAAGGAATGGTGGTGAGAAGGTGGGATAAATTGAAGCATGTGATTTCTGGAGCCCTGAACCAAGAAAACAAAAATCAAAACAACAGCTACCACCCACCTCCCTACCCATTATTTCCCTTCACCCTGTGGAGACCCACATCTGCGATGGGGAACAGGTTTTCAGAGAGACCTTCCAAATAATCCAACTTTTACCTACTAAGTGGGTGGAACTGGATGGCAGAGGCCTTCCTAGTGATTAATGCAGCATCTGAGTCAAGGAACCTGGAGGGAAGAGGAAGCAGAACCTCCCTGGAGCCTCATTAGTAAGGACACAGATGGGAGCCCTGAGGCAGTCTCATGCCTGACCTGGTGGGGGGCTCCTGATGCTCCCTCTCAGCCTAGTTCCACATTTCCCTGGGGCTCCATGGTGCCAGGTCTTATCTCTGGGATCAGAGATAATCCAGGTTAACATGTCTTGTTATTTCCCCTTTGCACAAGTTTATGACCTGGTCCCAGGAGATCTGGGGACCAAACTTCCACCATGTCTGGTCGCTCTGTGCCTAGGTGCCCAGGGCAGGAGTAGACACCCATTAGGTATCAATAAACGCCTGTGGATCAAAAGTGATCGCTTGAATCCTTCCTTGATAGGGGGCAAGGACCTTGGGCTTTCCCTCCACGTTTTTCTTCAAGTGCCCAGAGCAGCACAGGGCATGCTCTGCAAATGCATTTGTCAGTTGGTGTTCAAAGAGTTTGTTGAGGTGGTTTCTTTGGTTCCCTGTCTGGCCCTGAGAGACAAACTCTCAATGGCTAGAATAGAGTGGATGCTGGCTTTATCCAATGGCCTGCTTCTCTGAGGTGCTCTAGAGCAGTGGTTCTCAACTTCCTGAAGCCGGGACCCTTTAATACAGTTCCTCATATTGTGGTGACCCCCAATTTCATTGCTACAAATTGAACATGATTAAAGCATACTGATTAATCACAAAAACAATATGTAATTATAAATATTTTTTACGATGGTCAAGGCGACCCCTGTGAAAGGGTTGTTCGACCCCCAAAGGGGTCGCGACCTACAGGTAGAGAACCACTGCTCTAGAGTCATATTCTCAGACACTGTTCAGGGAGATCCAACACCCAATGTTACTTACTGAGCAAGCTCATTGGTGGGTAGTATTTTCTTACTGATTCGTATCTGAATGAGCAGCTTGGGGGAAGCCAATCCTTCCTGGAGGCTTAGCCACATGATCTCCCCTTAGACAGACAGTACTCATGTCTTCTGGGCCCCAAGACCTTGCCTCAGCCCTTGGGACATTGAAAGGAAAGAGTAATTCTTACCCAGGAGCAGTCCTGGATCTCAGTCCACTGACAAACAGACAGAAGTAAAATCACCTCAGATTCCATCACCCAGAGACAATCACATGCAACATATTAGTATATTTGTTCCTAGTATTATCCTGTGAATGTTGACATAGTTTCCATCTTGTCATTCTTATCTCATCTGTTTCAGTACCATCATGTGCTTAAGTATTGCCTAAATGGGTCTTTATGCTCTTTTTGTTTTTAAAATACATACATAATGCTGTGATGGATATCTTTCTTTATAAAATTTATACCATTTTGAATGATTTATGAGGATCTCTATTAGTGGAAATAGAATTATAGAATCAAATTATATGAACAATGATTCTTTTAATATCTTGTCATTTAAAAATAAAATCCTGATGTAATAATTTAGTAATGGACTTGCAGGTTTTTCTGGTAACATACAAGCACACATATAGGTAATTTAAAATAGGATCACACAAACTTGTTCTTTTAATTTAAACTTCATCTTGGAAAATTCCTGTCTAACTTAAGATAATATGACTCCTGTTTACAACTGCTCAAGTATTTCATTATGTATGCACAATAATGTCTTTTACTCTGTTGTCTATTGATAGATGTTGCAGTAATGCCAAAATTTTATGATGACAGTGTTGTCATAAATTTACTAATATTCATATATTTCAACGTTTACACTGTTTCTTGAATTCCTATAAAATAAGTTGAACTTGGAGTTGTAACAAAATGATTGAATATTTTAATTTGTATGGATGCTCTAAATCAGGGGTCCTCAACCTTTTTAAACAGGGGGCCAGTTGAACGTCCCTCAGACCGTTGGGGGGGCCGGACTATAGTTTAAAAAAAACTATGAACAAATTCCTATGCACACAGCGGCGTCAAAAACACCCGGTGTGCCAGATAAATGTTTTCGGCGGGCCGCATGTGGCCCGCGTCCCGTAGTTTGAGGACCCCTGCTCTCAATTATTCTCTAATAAGCTTGTCCCAATAAAATGTTTCCCTAAAATGTATGAGTGGCCATTTTTTCACACTCTTTCCAGTACTCAACTTTTCCTATTGCTCATCTGCAAAGGAAATTATTTTTCGTGAACTTGTCAAATGAAAGTGTGGTTAAAGTTGTTTCCCTGGCTTCATAATTTAAAAGCTCCCCACTTTGTTGCAGCGTACAAAGTGTGGTAACATTTTCTGACCTCCTGTCCTGGTTTTCATTCCCCAATTTTACCTTTACTGTGACTTTCCTTTGCCCTGTTTCCCTGTCTTACTCAATTGGATTCTATTATCAGTAGCGCCTCCTCTTCCAAATTCATACCACCATCCAAGCCTTATGCATCTAAATACCTTCCTGCCATCTCTCCTGCTCACCTCTCAGGTGTTCAAACACTTCCCCATATTAACCCTTTATGGACCCTCCTAGAGGTCCCCTAGTTTAAAATGAAGGGTCATCTTTGATTTTACCCTACCTTGTATCTCCAGGACCCAGTCCACCATTGACATGTCATGATTTCATCTCCAAGTGGAGTCAGTTCTTTTTCTACTTGTCCTGCTCTTGTCCTAGTTCAGGCCACCCTCCCCATCTGCTGGGCCTCTGCTCTCTCTGCTTCTGATCTTGTCCTGTCTTCCACCTGTTCTCCTCCCGGCAAACAGAGTGATCCATTCAACTTAAAACCAGCCATCCCACCCTACCTGCTTAAGACACTTTAATGACTTCTCATTGTCCTTAAAACATAAAACAGAATGACTCACTGCCTTGTTGTGCCCCATGGACCTCCCAACCTCAACTAGTGTCTCTCACAGCTTCACTCACAAAACACCAGCACTGACTTCCTTTCAGTCCTTGAGACACACTTTTGTGTCTTTGCAGATGTTCTTCCTTCTCTTTGCAAAGCTCTTTTCCCAACTCTCTGAGTATCAGACACTCTCAGCTGTCTGACTCAGCTTAAAGTCTCTCAGAGAAAACCTCCCTGACCATCTAATCTAAGACATGGCCCTTTTCTCTCCCCCCACCCCGCCCCGCCATGACTCTCTATTCCAGATTACTGATTCCTTGTAGCATTTATCGGTTTGTGGTTATTTTGTCCTGTCTGCTTGCTTTGAGGAGCTCTCTCCAGTGCTGGTTTACAAAGTCCATGAGGGGAAGCAACCCAGCACCTGACCCAATCCCACCATCGTAGATAATTATATTCTTAAGATAAATTTCTAGAACTAGAATTCAATCAAAAGCATGTCCTATTTGTTACTTTATTTTTTAAAGTCACAAAATGACAATGTTGAATGTACATTTTTCTCCTTTTTGGTGTGTGTGGAAAAATATTCAGTAATATGGAGACAGTATTTTTAAAGAATAACAGAGAGTGAGAGAGGGAGAGAAAGAGAGAGAGAGAGAGAGAGAGAGAGAGAGACAGAGAGAGAGAGACAGAGAGAGAGAGACAGAGAGAGAGAGACAGAGAGAGAAGTGACTGTGTAGCATACTTCCAAGATTTTCAAGAAATGTAAAATTAAATTTACAATAAACTGGAAGAACAAATATAAGGAGTTTGGTATTTGCTTCAGTGACTAATCTTATCACAATGATTTCTCGCATAAAAGGAAAGAGTTTCTTGGTCTCATGTATCTGCAATAATTGTCTGTATCATTTATGATTCTTATCCTTGCATCTTGGAGAGATACCTTTCTCAGTATTTGTGATTTAGCTCCAAGAAGTTCCTTTTGCTATTTCCTTAAGATTTTAATTTTTTGCCAAACTGGTTTGGCTGAGTGGATAGAGCATCGGCCTGCGGACTGAAAAGTCCCAGGTTCGATTCCGGTCAAGGGCATGTACCTTGGTTGCGGGCACATCCCCAGTAGGAGGTGTGCAGGAGGCAGCTGGTCGATGTTTCTCTCTCATAGATGTTTCTAACTCTCTATCCCTCTCCCTTCCTCTCTGTAAAAAATCAATAAAACATATTTTTTAAAAAAAGATATTAATTTTTTAAAAACAACAACTTGTTAATCTTCACCTTGAATTACCAGTAAGGAGTGCTGTGAGAATTAAACCTGTTTCCCAGATCAGATTGGCAGGGCTGCATGAACCTGACAATTTCCATGAACTTGGGGAATGCAAGTTGAAACTACCTCCCTGGAGGACACTCTGGCAATATGTATAACAATGAAGTGTGCTTCCCTTTGAATGTACGTAGAAATCTGTCCAAAATTGATGTGCAAAGACATTTACTGATCCATTGTCTGAATAGGAAAGACAGAAAGAAAGCGAAATATCATCATCACAATATTGATTAAAAATATATATGATGCAATCACAAAATGTAATAGCATGCAGCCATTAAAAATGAAGAAAATATTTAGAGATGTTCACCAGCACATTGAGTGAATAAAAATAATTTAGTAAGAAAACAAAAATTGGAAGAATTTTGTTAATAAGACCTGGGTTATTTTTACTTCCTTTACATTTTATATTTAATGATATTACAAAAATTCAACAAAATCCAAACAGTAGAAAATAAACATATGTGGATACAAATTTAATATGGAAGTTAATGCAACAGATATCATAATAAAAAGGAAGTTTGGCACATACAAAAAAACAGCTGTGGACCAACTTATTAATAAATGTGACTAAGAGGAACAAACATGAGCATATCTACTTCATTAGCTTATACTGGAACACAAGTATGGTTTAATATTAGGAGAGCTTTGAAAGCTCTACGCCTATGCTCTAGCCCTATGATCACTGCAGCATTATTTACAATAGCCAAGATACGGAAGTAACTAAGTGCCCATCAACAGATGACTGGATAAAGATGATGTCGTGCATATGTACAATGGAATCTTACTGGGCCACAAATAAGAAGGAAATCTTACCATTTGCAACAACATGGGTGGGTCTAGAACAGTGGTTCTCAACTTTGGGTGCGCATTAGAATCACCTGGGAATCTTTTTAAAATCCTGATTTCTGGGCCTCATCCCCGAGAAATTCTGTTTCTTTGTTATGGGGTGGGGTCACAACATTAGTAACAAAGAAACAGAATTTCCAGAGGATGAGGCCCAGAAATCAGGATTTTAAACAGGTTCCTAGGTGATTCTAATGTGCAGCCAAGGTTGAGAACCACTGATCTAGTCTAGAAGGTATTATGCTAAGTGAAGTAAGTCAGGCAGAGAAAGACAATTACCATAGAGCTTTATGTATATGTGGAATCAAAAAACAAAACTAAACAAAAACAGACTCATAATAAAAGAGAGAAAAGGGATGGTGACCAGAAGGGAGGTGTGGGAGGTGGGTGAAAAGGGGAAGGGAAATATAGTCAATGATAATGTGATAAGTTTGTATGATGACAGATGGTTATATGAATTGGTGAGGTGATAAAATTGTCGATTCACTATATCATACGCCAGAAACAATATAACCATATAAGATTGTATATCAACTATACTTAAATTAAAAATAAATAAATAAGTTTCTCAGATGCTGTAGGTTTGTTAAGAAATTAAACCTAGGAATGAATAGTCTAAAATAAAAACCGTATCTTTATAAAAGTTAATAAAAAGTGCTAGGCACTGAAAAAGCATCTGATCAAAAATGCAACAGCCAAATCTGATTATTAAAGTACTATTTTCAAATACAAACAGAAAGATAATTGCTAAATGTCTTTCACTTAAAATCCTCTAAAAGTCCTCATTGCACTTGGAATAAATTTTACAGCCTGAACAGGACTCTGCAGGCTGGGGGACCCCATTGGCCCGCACAACTTCCTGTCCCAAACTCTCCTCTTTACTCCAGCCACCCTGGCCCCTATGTCATTCCTTCACCCCAGTGGGCTCTTTCCCACCTCAGGCCTTTGCTCACACACCTCTCTGTCTGCAAGGCTCTTTGCTCAGGACTTCATAGGACTGACCTTTTTTCTCCTTTACATCTCACCCAAAAGAGACATCAACATGTGGAAAGTGTTCTCTATATCATGGAATTAAATAGAGTTTATGCATATTCTCTCATTTTTTTTATTTTTAAAATTTTGATTCCACCTTCATTAAATTTTCAGAAGAAAAAGACACAGTAAAATATATTAATTGTAAATACATTAAAATGTCTTGGGTAAGATCTGAAATATTGATCTAAAGTTTTCCCCTCAATAATTGAGCAGCTGCCCCAGTGCTATTTGCTGCCAAAGGGCCCCCACAATAATCCCCTGAGTCCCAAGTGTGCTGCGCCCCGTTCCTGATGTCGCTGCCCAGCTCCCAGGACCTGCTCACTCCAGCACCAGGGCCGCACTGCTTGAGAGTCCTTCCTAATTGACAGAGCCAATTTTCAACTGTTTCCTGATTTGTTTGCATATTTATTTGTAGATAAAATTTAGAACAGTGTTTGTTTCCCCAAAATCCTATTATAATTTTTACTTTAAACTAGAGGCCCAGTGCACTATTGAAATTGCACTAGGAGGCACCCCGAGGGCTGCCACAGGAGTTGGACCTGACCCACGCTGCAGGCAGAGGGACCTGCACCTGACTTCCGCCCCAGGCACCCCCTGCCCCCCTGCCTGTGTCCGCTCCAGGGCTGCCCTAGCCAGGCACAGCAACTCAACCCATCCCAGGCCTCCCTCTGCCCCCTTCCTGTGTCCACTCTCGCTCAGGCAGGCCCCCCTGTGTGTGTCTCCATCTCTTCTCCTGGCCTCACCTGCACAGGCAACCTCCTCCTGTCTGGTTGTGATCCTTTAAAGCAGTGGTTCTAAACCTTCCGAATGCCACAACCCTTTAATACATTTCCTCATGTTGTGCTGACCCCCAACCAAAAAATTATTTTCGTTGCTACTTCGTAACTATAATTTTGTTACTGTTATGAATCATAATGTAAATATCTGATATGCAGGATGTATTTTCATTGTTACAAATTGAACAAAATTAAAGCATAGTCATTAATCACAAAAACAATATGTAGTTCTATATGTGTTTTCCAATGGTCTTAAGCAACCCCTGTGAAAGGGTTGTTCAACCCACAAAGGGGTCACAACCCATAGGTTGAGAACCACTGCGTTAAAGCTTCCTGGCCTAATTTGCATATTACATATATATGTAAATTTTAGATTAATTCAGGAGAGTATGTGCCTTTGTAATATTTTATCTTTCTATCCAGAAATGAGTAAGTCCATGCATTTATGATTAAATGGAGAAATAGACCGTTGGAAGGCCCTGGGCAATTCCTGTTAACATCTTACTGCTTTAGATTATTTTGTGGATGTTACACATGGTATTTCCACCTGATGATTGTTTACATACACATCAACACTAATGAAAGAGAAAAATGGCAATTGGCGTACGACCGCTACCCTTTTCATTGGCTAATCAGCGAGATATGCAAATTAACTGTCAGCCAAGATGGCGGCCCGCAGCCAGGCAGCTTGAAACTAACATGAGGCTTGCTTGCCTCCGTGACAGAGGAAACCAACGTTCCCCGCCTGCGCCTGGGGCTGCAGGCCTCTGAGCCTGCAGTTTCAAACATTGTAACAAATACCGCTGGACTTCAGCCAGCAGGATCGCAACATTGTATGCAAAGGCCAGAAACCTAGAGCCAAGCCTCAAGCTAAAGCTGGCCCAGAATAAAAAAAAAAAAAGGAAAAAAGGAGCGGTTGGGAGCTTCAGTCACCCCCAGCCTGAAAACAGCCCTCATCCCCTCACCCAGGCTGGCCAGGCACCCCAGTGGGGACCCCCACCCTGATCCAGGACACCCTTCAGGGCCAACCAGTTGGCCCCCACCCGTGCACCAGGCCTCTACCCTATATAGTAAAAGGGTAATATGCCTCCCAGCACCGGGATCAGTGGAGCTGCAAGGCCTCCCGGCACCGGAATCAGCGTGAGAGGGGGCAGCGCCCAAACCCCCTGATCACCCTGCAGCTCTGTGCAGCACCCCCCCCTCCGCCCCCACGGGCCCTGCTCTGAGTGTGACGGGGTAGAGCCATAACCTCCCCATTGGCCCTGCCCTGAGTGTTACAGTGGCGGCGCCCCAACCCCCTGATCCACCCTGCTCTGTGTGTGACAGGGGACGGTGCCCCAACTCCCCTATCGGCCCTACTCTCTGAGTGACAGCGGGGAGCTCCTCAGCCCCCTGATGGGCCCTGCTCTGTGAGTGACAGGGGCGAGCTCCCCAGCCCCCTGAGGAGCCCTGCTCTGTTGTGACAGGGGGGAGCTCCCCAACCCCCTGATGGGCCCTGCTCTGTGCATGACAGGGTACGGAGCTCCAACCCCCTAATTGGCCCTGCTCTGTGAGTGACAGGGGGCAGTGCCCCAACCCCCTGATTGGCCCTGCTCTGTGCGTGACAGGGGGTGGCGCCGCAACCTCCCCATCGACCCTGCCTTGAGTGTGACAGGGGGTGGTGCCCCAACCCCCCAATCGGCCCTACCCTGAGCGTGACTGAGGGTGGCATCGCAACCTCCCAATCCGCCCTGCTCTGTGCATGACATGGGGTGGCGCCCCAATGCCCCAATTGGCCCTGCTCTGAGCCCAACCAGGGGCTGCACCTAGAGATTGGGCCTGCCCTCTGCCACCCGGGAGCAGGCCTAAGCCAGCAGGTCATTATCTCCCGAGGGGTCCCAGACTGTTAGAGGGCACAGGCCAGGCTGAGGGACCCCCCTACCCCCCGAGTGCACAAATTTTTGTGCACCGGGCCTCTAGTCTTACCTAATAATAGACAAACATTCAAATTGGCCATACCTTTCCTATGCCCACCAGCCAATTGGATGATTATGCAAATTAACCAAACAAAGATGGCGGTTAATTTGCATACATAGGCGCCCAGTGGCAATTGGAGCCTGCAATCAGAGCTGAGGGGTCTCCTGCCCAGGCCTAATGCCTTGAGGAGTTAGACCTGGGCAGGTGTGGAGCCGGCAATGGCGGGGTGCAGGGGAGGAGTCGGTGATTGGTGATCACTGGGAGCTGGGACTCCCCTGCCCAGACCTAATGCCTCTGCCACAGGTGTTAGTCCTGGGCAGGGGTGGAGCCAGCGATGGTGGGGAGCAGGGGCGGAACCGGCCATGGCGAGGAGATGGAGGTCCCCTGCCCAGGCCTAATGACTTGGCCACAGGCATTAGGCCTGTGCAGGGGCGGAGCCAGCAATTGGTGTAACTACAGAGGAAACACCTTTTCTGACTGCTCATTGGCTAAGTTCCCTGTATGCCACTGGTAATATTCTTAGTAACTTGCATAATAAGAATCCAATAAGGTGATCTAAGGTATTTTTACCACACTCCTGGAGAAAAAAAGAAAGGTCTGCTACTGGAGGGCTAAGCAATGTCATATCCT
The DNA here is from genome assembly GCF_963259705.1 of Myotis daubentonii. Classification (NCBI taxonomy): domain Eukaryota; kingdom Metazoa; phylum Chordata; class Mammalia; order Chiroptera; family Vespertilionidae; genus Myotis; species Myotis daubentonii. The sequence goes on from NC_081855.1 coordinate 7,270,186, forward strand.
GCCCTAGCTGGATTTGCTCAGTGGATAATGCCTTGGCCTGCCCACCACAGGGTCTGGGTTCAATTCTGACCAAGGGCATGTACCTAGGTTGCATGCTCCTCCCTGGCCTGGGCCCAGGTCAGGGCTCATACAGGAGGCAACCAATAAATGTGTTCCTCTCACTTTGATGTTCCTCTCTGTCTTTGCCTTTCTCTTCCACATTCTCTAAAAGTCAATGGAAACATATCCTCAGGTGAGGATAAAAAAAGAAAGAAAGAAAGAAATGTCATATCCTATGAAAGACACACCTTGAAAATGCCTAAAGAAAGTTGTCTTTTTTTCATGGACTCAACTGGAGTCCGTGTTGATGAAAACACCCTGGTGGCTGTGGTGACTGGCAATGGCTGCAACAGCGGGGTTATGGGGCTGGTGCCTTCCCCTGATGAGCCCGGTCGCCTCCCACAAAGGGAGGCCAGACTGTGGTTTAGGCCCGCTGCCCAAGGGGAACAGGGAGCAGGCCTAAGCCATCAGTAGGACTTCCCTGAGAGCTCCCAGTATGTGATAGGGGGCAGGCTGGGCTGAGGGACCCCCCCTCCAGTGCAAAAATTTTCGTGCACCGGGCCTCTAGTGTATTTATAATAGTAATGGGTAATACATATTAAGTGCCTACCATATGACCACTCTTTACGTTAAGCACTTTATTATTCAATTTTATCCTTGCAACTCATTTTTCACAGGAAAAAAACAAGACGTAAAGAGCTCAGCTAACGTGCCTGAGGTTTTAATGCAATTGACAGTGTCATTCTTATCACTAAAATTTTCTTTGTCAATCCTCACCCAAGGATAAGGTTCCCTGGCCCAGACAAGGGCCAAGCATCTAGCCTGCAACTGAGGTATGTACCTTGACTGGAATCAAACCCAAGAACTTTCAGTCCACTGGTTCCCAGCTCTGTCTCGTTCTCTCACTCACAGGCTGCTCTAATTTAATTGAAAACATCCAGAATTTTCTTCTGGTCACTAGTATAAATAATATCATTAAATTAACTGAAGTCACATGTCCACATACAACCATCATCACTGTGGTCTGGCCAGCTAGATGTGCTGAGACCGTCACTCTGGGGCCCTGAATAACACCCCCCAGAAACAGCTGGATGTGGAAATTGGCAGCTGTTAGAAAGGGGAAAATGGAAGTCATGTCCACCACAGGCCATTGTCAAATAAGTATTTGACTTCTGGTTTCCACTGTGATATATAAGACCTTGGAAGTCCTTACTTCCATCCTTACAAGAAAAAAAAAAGATGAATGATCTGAACTACAGGAGCTCTTGTTAAACCCATCTGAAATTAACTATGACTACGAAATTAACCTTTGCTGCTGCAAACCATGGAGATTTAGGGCTCTGTTAGAACAATACAACCTTGCCAGTTTTCCAGATAAGACAGAAAACATGTTTTTTACTCAAAGTGAGAGACAAGATCAAAGAGCATGAGAAGAGAAGACAGATTCGACCACATCAAAATGCAATGTGTCTATTTGGCAAAACACACATCAAATGGAGACAAGTGGCAAGCTAGAGAAACCATTTGCAAGTTACATGGCAAAAAGCTGATATCCATGACAATTCAGATTTGCTAACAATCCAATGGAAAAGAGGGCAAAAGGTCTCAAACTGAAATTCCATAAGAAGGGATAGGCCAAAAGCATGCGAAAGATACCCAACTGCAGTTTAAACCAGAATGAAAAATTCAAATGAAAATATTGCTCTTTCTCGCTCTGGACAGGGTGCCTCATCAGTTGGTTGCAGAGTCATCCCATACACCAAAAGGATGCAGGTTTGATTCCTGGTGAGGACACATACCTCGGATGTGGGTTCTGAAAATGTTGTGGAACGGGAGAGTGTTTGTGATGTTATGGAACAGTTGCGAAAAATAGTGAATATATTCCATGTTGGAATTTACAATTTGAAGGATCATAGAGTTAAAATTTATATAATTTAAACTTATTTTTAATATAATATTACTAAGTTTTATTTAAAACACATTTTATTTTACTCGATAGTGTAAGAAAAATACCCTAACCTTCTAAGTATGTGCAAGATAAACACAAAAAGTTTTTTAATAGCTATTATTGGGGAGGGGAAGTCCTCTCTGCTGAGGCAGCTGATACAGGCTGCCTCCAGGACCTGGGACCACAGGCCTCCCAGGAGCTGAGGCAAGTGGCTCACAAGCTGCAGGTGGGTCCACATCTGGAAGTTCAGTGACAGCTGTGCCTGGAGCCTGCTCTGGCTCAGGAGAGGGCACCAGAGTTGGCATTTCTACCTTAGGTGTTTCTTCATCTTGTTCTATAGCTGCTTCTGTAGATCCAGGAAGAGAACATGTTACCACCACGACTGCCTTTTGTGTGCCTTCCAAGGAAGGGAACCTCCCAACTCCATCACTGAAGTCTCAGTTCATGTCCCCACCCCAGGACGTCCTCCAGACTGCAGGCCATGGGGCACTGACCTGAGCGGCTCTGCACTCCTGCCTAAGCCCAGCCTCTGGGAGCTCTTCTCTGAGTGGCCCAGCCGTTTGCACTCCCCCTCACACACACCACCCACTCCTCGTCCTCCTGTGTCTCCGCCTCAGTGGGCTCAGGTGCTCCAGGTGTGAGTGAAGATACTTGGCCTAGGTTGGCAGGTCTGGGACTTGAAAGGTGAGCTCTATGGAGGCCAAAAGCATGATCAGGCTGGGAAATTCTGGTGGCTAATAAAAATCTTGAGGGTACTGGTCCAGTCAGATGCCCAAGATGCAGGAGATGACCCTGAGGAGAGAGAGAGACAGACAGCAGGGTCTGAGGCCTGGCCTTTTTTCCACATGGCCCTCCCAGAGCACCACTCAGAGAACCTGGGGTCCTGTGCCTGCTGCTCCTGCCCATCCAGGAGCCAGACCTATTCCCTTGCCAACATTCAACCTGGCAGTCCTGGCAGAGATGTGCCTGGTCACCCAGGAGGGGCTGGCAGAAAGCCCTCCGAACTGACAACTCTGCATCAATGAGGGAACCGCCTGTCCTCTTCTTCAGGGGAACCTGACATGCTCTCTCAGTGTCCCTGTTCCCTCCTACTACCCTGCCGCCAAAATGTCAACTCCATGAGGACAGGGAGGGCTGGTGTCTATTAAGTTCCTGTCACTCATTGGCACACAGTAGTAGGTGCTCCAGGAATAGCTGACCAAGAGTGAACGAAGAAAATCTGTCTGCACCTCTGGTGTCCAGAGACCTCCTAACACCTCAGACTTTGGCTCCAGCTCCTGCGTGTTGTCTAATTCACTAGCTGCCCTGTGGGGTTCTTCTCCTCTAACTGACAGGTAACTCCCATGGGTAGAGAGCAACAGCCAAGCTGCCACTGAGGAGGTTCTACCAGATTAGTGAGCACGGTCCCTGGGTAGGGGTTCAGACTGGGCTGGGATTAGAAGCAGAAGGGTGTGAATTTTCTGAGGGGCTCACTCTGTCCACTGACGTCCCCACTCGCCCCCTCCACCCATATCTACATGCACAGCTCCCTGAGTCCTGCTCTTTTTCCTAGGAGAAGCCCTCAGACTGCTGCCCTCTTGCAGAAATCCCACCATGCGTGGGAAACAGGGTTCTGCCAGCCCCTAGAATTCAGGTCCCATACTCCCTTCATGGCTCTGATCCAAAGCCAAATCACGTTTTCTGCTGGAACAGAGGTCCACTGTCCTCTTCACAACATGGGAAGATGCAGTCATAGGTAGAGGAGGCCAGGAGGACGTCACATCGGCTGTCCTATGGACACTAGGAGCCTGTGCAGCCTAGTGTGACTGAATCATTCTCGACTAGAAGGAAGCACTGGAGTGCAGGCTTGGGGTCTGCTCTGTGCACTGGATCATCGTCAGTGCCTAGAGACGTGTCTGTACCTGGCAGGGCTTCTCGTATATTTGCTGAATGAATGAACCCAAACCATCCCCATCTCAGACAGCTGGATGAGTCTGAACTCCATCACTCAACCCTGGGGTTTCTGATCTGGCTTCACCTAGGACCGGGACTCATAATGGAATCTCCAATCTCTTTATCTAATGAGAAAAGTGCTTAGCCCTGAGCCCTGAGGAGAATCACAAATTTGGCAGAGACTTTGTCAACAGAATGAAAAAAAAATGACCAATTGGCTGAAACACAGCCCCTCCAGCAGACCTCTCCACTGTCCAGGCACCCAGAGGCACCCCACTGAGACCCTACAATAACCCTATTGGGACTCACTTTCTGGGGAACAATCACTTAGAGACATGCAGTGACCTGAAGATTCACAGCAAACAAGTGGCCAAATGACCACTGTGCTGTGCAGGGGCAGGAGCTCACCTGATACATGGTTGATACAACTCCTGTTGTAGCAAATGCTCTATGACAACAAAGAAAGGTGGGGACCAAAGTGGGGTCCCTGCCCAGGAAGGTGGGCATCAGGTATTTACCCAGTTTGTCCAGTCAGTGTGCCCAGGTGGTCAGTACCACATTGGTCCTTGGTTTTTCTCTTCTGTTCTGCCTCATGAGGATGGAGTTTATTGGACAGCATGAGAGGGTAGTGCTGAGGCCACTGGGATGGTTGGCAGTGGGGCCCAAGGCTGGCTGACCAGCCTCTGTTTTCAGTCAGGTGTCCCCATGGGAGGCCAGCGCTGAGTCAGGCAGAAAGTGAAGCTGACTCCCCGGGGAAGCGGAGTCCAGGCTTCCAGGAGGGGCAGGCGTTGACACTGAGAAGCTTTCTCAATGGCAGTTTTTGGGTCCTGAAGACCATCACCTTCAATGATTGCCCAGCTCAACACTGTTGACCTCCCACTTGCCAGAGCATTCTGGGTAATAAGCAGAGCAGTTGGGGGCTCCCTGTGGGCACCACCTAGTTAGTTTCCAGGTTATGAGCTTATTCACACTGAAAGGGTTACACTTTGTGTCTCAAGAGTGTGTCTCGGTGCTAAACCGAAATGTGAACAGAAAAGCAGCTCATCCTGCCCGGGCTTGGCCAGGGCAGAGGGAAGGGTAGGGGACGGGCAGGATCAAAGGTGGGGTTGGAGCTTCCGCCTATGCAGGTGGGAAGTGCTGGATGTGGAGCTCCACGCTGTTCCACTCCACAGTGTCAACAAGGACCCACAGTTGTCCTGCTGGTGCTTGGCCCTGCTGAACAGGCGGCTGATGCCCTCCAGGCACTGGCTCTGGTTCTCCAGTTCCTTGTCCTTGGTTTTCTTGGGAAAACACATCACCTTCTTGTTGTTCTCCTTGTCCATGACCTGGAGGGCGTGGCTGCAGCCTCACCACTGCTGGGCAGCCTGCTCACCTGGAGAAACTGGAGGGGAACTTGAGGGTGTTGTTAGGGGTAGCCTGGGCTTTGTTCTCAGAGTCTCCTTTTCTGTCTGTGGGCAGGGCTGCCATCCAGGAATCCACCCGCAGCCTCATCAGCTCAGCTCCAACACCCTGGCTCAGGAAAGACTCATCTCCTCTCACTGACGGGGAGGAGAGAAGGATGTGTGATGCCTCCCTGTTTGCCACAGGCCCGTATGGAGGGTAGACGACAGCACTCTAGAGCCCAAGCGGGCCGCATAATCTGAGGGTCCTGAGGCGACCCAGAACGGTCTCACAATACCAAGCTCCACAACCCCCACGAAGGGAATGATGTTCAAGGACTCCTCATTGGGGCTCTTCTGTTTGTAGGTGAGTGTGGCCTCCACGATGGGCAGTTGGTGGACAAATTGGCTCCTGTGATGCACTGTGTGGTTCTCAACACCATGGGCAGCATGTCCTGTACAGCCCTCTGGGCCTCCTTGTAGAACAGGTCCCGCCTGGGCAGGTTCTGGATGAAGCTGTTGTAGCGGTAATGCACGGAGCCCAGGTACCTGGCCACAAGGTAGGAACGCAACTGGATGACCAGGAAGTGCATGTAGCCCAGCCAGGTGGTGAGGGGCATAGGTTGTCAGACAGCAGCTCCAGGAAGACCCATAACACGGTGCTTAAGTACTGCTGTGCCCCTGACACCACGATCTTCACAGGCTGGGGGGCTGGGAATTATAGAGCCGGCATCTTTGTTTCCACGAGATGATGGTGCTGAAGGCTGCCTGGGCCTCAGCCTTGGAGAAGGTGCACACCCCGGGCAGCATGTGTTGCTGCTGGACTCAGACGGGAACTGCCCCTGCCAGTCAGGGGCGTTGAGGAGGAGGATGTTGTGGGGCAGCTGGCTGTCAGAGATGAGGAAGTGTTTCAGCTGGTCATATACCGTCTCCCTGGGGATCTGCAGCTGGCTCAGGGGTTGGGGCAGTGCTTGTTGTCCAGGCTGTTGGCCCGCTTGTTTCTGGCTCTGCCACCTGATGCTCCTTCAGGGATGTGCTCCAGGCCCAGCGGCCAACGTGCTCCCCCTGGGATCTGGTGGAAGCGATAAGGAGAGACTCGGTCTTGCTGATGCGCCCACTGGTGGCTTTGGGCTCATCTTCTCTGTCACATGGGTTGGACCTGGAGGCTCCTCCTGGTGCTGGCACTGTGGATTCTCTAGCACTCCATCTGAGAGCTGGGCACTGTGGATGCTCTAGCTGGGCTGGGACAGGCCTTCCAAGTATGGCCTAAGCCAGGGCTTCAGGGTCCTGAGGACACTCTCATGGGCCACTGTCACGGTTCGGTTCTCTAGTGAGTCATACAGCAGATCTAGGTCCTCCTCCACCTCAGGCACATGCTCCGAAGACTCCTGCTCTGAATCCAGGACCTCCTCCCACTCTTGCACCCTGAGCAGCTACGCCCCAACTTTCTTGTTGTCATCTTGTTGCCTGGTCATGAGTGGCTATCTTACTACACTTTGGCGCTGCTTTTTGGGCTCCTCAAAGTGGAAGTCCTCCGCCTCTTGGTCCTGCCCATGCCCGGGATGATAGCTGCCCTGCTGATCTGAGAATATTTCATACTCCACCTCTGAGTAATGAACCAGGGATTTGGACTTGGACTTGGGGCCAGCCTTCTGGGTGCTGTCCTTGGGGTCTATGGGCTGGCTGGACAGGGAGGAGATGCTGACCTCAGCCATGTGGGCAGATTCCTCCATGTTGGTGCTATGTGGAGTCTCAGCATCTGGCCACCCTCGAGGGGTCGCTACATCACCTCTTCCATGTCGATGGTGCCCGTGGCGAGTGTCCGGTAACCCAGAATGGTCTGGTTGTTAAGGCGCTGCTTCTGCTGCAGCAGGATCTGTTAAGTTGTTGCCTTTTTTCTTGAGAGAGTGAGGGTACTGTAGGGAGATGGTCAGCACCAGGTCGGTCTTCACCTGACCACTAGGGGGCAGCAGAATCTCCTCAGACCTCAAGTGATTTTAGGGGCCCTGCATTTTTATAGTGATCACCACAGCCCTGAGCTCCTTCTCCAGCTTCTTGTAGATGAGCAGCATGGTTAAGGTGAGGCTACACAGCTTGGGTACGCAGGTGGGGCTGGAGCATTCCACTTCCCAGGTGGAAAACAAGTTCATGGGCACCTGTGTGTTGAGTGTGGTGGGCATGCTTTCCTGGCCCGCGGGTACCGAAATGGTGGTCTGATTTCTATCCTGTGTTGGGAGAGGGTTACATGCCATCAGAGGCAGCTCCTAAACTGCCAGGTGGGTTGGGCACTCCAGCTCAGACTGAACCCCAAGCACTCAGTGATTGGTGGCAAGAGATGGGACAGGTGTGATTCCAGGGACCACATGCTAACCTGGCGGCGTGGCAAACTCAGAGACCTAATGTAAATGAAAAGGTTTGTCTGAACTTATAGTGTTGTTTGTTTGTTTGTTTTTTGTTGTTTTTTTTTTTTTTAAATAAAAGCAGCTTATGGTGGGTACTGGTGTCCTAGGCTGTCATCTTCCCTGAAAAAGTCAATCTTTATCTTAACTGAGCCTGCTTATTTTTTATAATAAATCTTTATTGTTCAGATTATTACAGTTGTTCCTCTTTTTTCCCCCCATAACTCCCCTCCACCCGGTTCCCACTCCACCCTCTGCCCTTACCCCATGTCCCCCTCCACTGCCCTCATCCATAGATGTACAATTTTTGTCCATTCTCTTCCCGCATCCCCCACACCCCTTACCCCCTCAGAATAGTCAGTCCATTCCCTCTCTATGCCCCTGATTCTATTATATTCACCAGTTTATTCTGTTCATCAGAGTATTTGTTCACTTGATTTTTAGATTCACTTTTTGATGTGTATTTGTTGTCCATAATTTGTATGGTTACCTTCTTCTTCTTCTTCTTCTTCTTCTTCTTCTTCTTCTTCTTCTTCTTCTTCTTCTTCTTCTTCTTCTTCTTCTTCTTCCTTCTTCTTCCTCTTCTTCTTTCTTTCTTTCTTTCTTTCTTTCTTTCTTTCTTTCTTTCTTTCTTTCTTTCTTTCTTCTTCTTCTTCTTCTTCTTCTTCTTCTTCTTCTTCTTCTTCTTCTTCTTCTTCTTCTTCTTCTTCTTCTTCTTCTTCTGAAAGGATACCTTTCAGCACTTCATATAATACTGGTTTGGTGGTGATGAACTTATTTAACTTTTTCTTATCTGTGAAGCTCTTTATCTGACCTTCAATTTTGAATGATAGCTTTGATGGGTAAAATAATCTTGGTTGTAGGTTCTTGCTATCCATCACTTTGAATATTTTTTGCCACTCCCTTCTGGCCTGCAAAGTTTCTGTTGAGGAATCAGCTGAGAGTTGTATGGGTACTCCCTTGTAGGTAACTGACTTTTTTTCTCTTGTTGCTTTATGATTCTCTCTTTGTCTTTTGCTCTTGGCATTTTAATGATGATGTGTCTTGGTGTGGTCCTCTTTGGATTCCTTTTGTTTGGGGTTCTCTGTGCTTCCTGGACTTGTAAGTCTATTTCTTTCACCAGGTAGGGGAAGTTTTCTGTCATTATTTCTTCAAATAGATTTTCAATATCTTGCTCTCTCTCTTCTTGTGGCACCCCTGTAATTCATATGTTGGTACGCTTGAAGTTGTCCTAGAGGCTCCTTACACTATCTTCATATTTTTGCATTCTTTTTTCTTTTTGCTTTTCCGGTTGGGTGTTTTTTGCTTCTTCATATTTCAAATCTGTGACTTAATTCTTGCTATCCCCTAGTCTGCTGTTAGAACTCCGTATAATGTTCTTTATTTCAGTCAGTGTATGTTTAATTTCTAGGTGGCCCTTTTTCATAACCTCGAGGGTCTCACTAGATTTCTTGAGGATCTCACTAAGTTTATCGGTGGTCTCACTAGACTTATTGAGGGTCTTACTAAATTTATTGGAAGTTTCTAGAAAATTCTTGAAAAACCGTATACATTGGGTTTTGAGCTCTATATCCAGTAATTTGCTTTCCTCCATTTCTGTCATTTGTGACCTGTTTCTTTGTCTCCGCATTTTTATGCTCTCCTGTGTTGATAGAGTGTTCTTTCTGTGCTAGCTGTCCTATAGGGCCCAGTGGCTCAGCCTCCCCAATTACCGGAGGTGGACACTCTTGGTGCATCCCTTTGTGGGCTTTGTACACAGTCTTGTTGGAGTTAAGCCTTGGTTGTTGTAGGTATCACTGGGAGGAATTGACCTCTAGGCCAATTGGCTGTGAGAATCAGCTGTGTCTGCAGTGGGAGAACTTCTGTGTTGAAGACACACTTATAGGGCAAGACTTGCTTCAGTGGGGCTTTGGTGCTCACTGAGTCTGTACCCTGAGTGTTTCCCTTATGGATCTGAGGAGTTGTAATCTGGATGGTCCCACTCTGACCACTGGGTACAATGGCTCTTGGATCTCTAAGGAGGTGCTAATTTAGCCTCTGCCTGAGGCTGTCCAGCAGGAGACCAGCTGTGAAGCAATGCAAGCCACTGGGGGCCTTGGGCCTTCTTTTGGATATTCTGGCTTTCTTTGACCCAGCTGCAGTTTTTTAGGAAATTTTAGATTGCAAAGGGCCAGGCCTTTCATATGCAAAAGGCTCTGTGCACAGCTTGGGTGGGGCGGGGTATCAGGATCAACAGGGCAGAGCAAGCAGCTTTGGCTTCTCCTCAGTCCTGCCCTAAGAGGCCCCGCTTCTCAGTGTCCCAGTAATCACTGCAAGCACCTCTGATAGAAAGCCGCCCTCGAGTTCCGACTGATGCCAGACAGTACAGTGTCTCCTGTGTGAGTCTGGGTCCCCAGAGACTCACCTGGAACTGGAGTCAGGGCTGTAGGGAGATTGTGCCTCCCTCCCGATTGAAAAAGACAACCGAGTACTCAGTTGGCAGCCCTTTCCATGTGCACCTCTGTATCTCTGCACTTTACTTCCGCACCTCCTCTGAGTCTCAGTGTGCTTTTCTCTTTCCTTCTAGTTGTAGAATTTCCACTCAGCAGTCTTCCTGTGGTTCTGGATGATGTTCTTTCTGTCTTTTAGTTGTATTTTTGAAGTGGTTGTGCGAGGCAGCAATTTCCAGTGTTTACCTATGCCGCCATCTTGATTTTTTCCCTGTCTATTTATTTTTACATCTATAACAACATATTTTTGTAATGCCAAAGTAATTTTCCTTTTTATTTAGACACTCGGAGCACAGGCACTGCTCTGCTCTCTGCAGAGACCACACATCCCCTCATTGTTATTGAGTTCATTGTTGACTGTTTACTGACCTATACACACCTAAGTGAAAGAAGTGCATGTCTATCATTTTACCTTTTTTCCAGGCCCAGAGATTTCCCTGCTGTGCTTTCTCCTGCTTCCCTCATCTATCAACAATGAATTTCATGAAACCACACAAGCCTCCACTTTTGATTGTAATGTTTAAAATGAGGTGCAAAGCTCCATTCTCCGGAGCATAATTATCTCATTCCATTGAGATTTTGCTTCACTGCAATTGTCTACATTTTGGCTCAATAAACTCAGAAAAATTCTGCACAGGTTTCCATGTTTTCTAGATGGACAAGAGAAAAGGTTCTCGTCAGGCAGGGTAGACTTGGGGGTGAGTTATCATGTGACACATTGGTATCTTAGTCATTTCGTAGTAGAGAATGGACAACAGCTCCCTGTGTTACCAAGGTCACCCTGGGATTTCTGACAGAAAATCCCATTCTAAGATGGGAACACATAGGCTTTTCCTGGGGTGGGAGAGTCTGGATATGAGGACAAGTGGGTTGTTCAGGGCAGCGCCATTGACATGACAATAGGAGGGGGTCACATCCAGGTCCCACAGCAGTGAACAGCTGGATCGCCAGCCCTGATAACAGGTCCCCCCTTGGTAAGTAGTGCAGCGCAGGTTGGCCCCAGCTCCTGACCTGGAGGGACCATAGGGATGGGGTCCTCTGGGAAGCAAATGGCAAAGCAACAGACTTGGTATCTTCAGCCCCACGTCCTTTTGGGAAAAGCATCCCTATTAATCATGATGATGTGTAAGAGTGGGAGAAGGTTTATAATGATTGTCAGGCCAACATGGACACTGGGAGATGGGCATTAAAACAGGAAAGTCTGTAAAAAAAAATACAAAAATACACTTGACTGAGTGTGACGTGAAATGGAGCAAGGTCTCGCTTCTGATATTCCTAAAACTTTGTGGGCAGTGACTTTGCATCTCATCTGAAGGGGGCTGGACAGTGAGAGTGGGTTGTGGGGAGGATACAGGCCCAAGATTCCTTTGGAAATTGGACTCTAGGAGGGACCTAGGAGAGTGGCAGGGCAGTTCCTGGAACCCAGGGATACCTTTGACTACATGGGATCCTGGAGTCTGGGTCACCTCAGCACCTGCACTCACCCTGCAGGAGTACAGCACGCTGGAAGATGTATGGGGCACCTATGCCTCCTGCAGAGGCATGGAGGTGAGGACCCCATCTTTCAGGTCCTCTAAGTTCTCCTGTGAGGAGCTCTGTAAAGACAGTTCCCAGTCACAAGGAGGAAAGCCTCAGAGCCCTGTTTTGCTGGTTCTCTACCCCTGTAATCCTCCACTGCAGACACACACACACACATAGTGTGGTCTGCTGAGATCTCCACTGCCGAGGAAAAGGTGTGACAGCCTGAGGGTTAGGATTCCCATTGGCACCAATAAGGGACCCCTCTAGAAGCCCATCTCCAGATGCCTGCCCTGTCTTAGGGGGTAATCACAGCAGGACCTCTAGGTGATCCACTGCCCCCGAAAGCTGTCCCAGCCCCAGGGTTCTCCCTTCAGGTCCCTCTTCCCCAACACATGAAGGGGAGGGGATGTGGGCTGTGCAGGGATGGCACACAGAGGTGGCCTGGCCTGAATGGGTCTGGCCCCGGCCACCTTGTGTTACCTGAGGCCAAATTCTAGGAAGTGGACACATACATCAGGGATGAGGGTTGAACCAATGTCTGCACCGTCTGAAAAAAGCTCTCACTGCGGGGACTCCGGAAGCAAGAGCACCAATCACCGGGAACACAGCAAGAGAACATGTTGCACTGGCAGATGCCTCCTGGCAAGTGAGCTGCCTGTTGGGCTACATGTGGGTGCCTGGTTACGGGGTTTTAAGTTATATTGGATAGTGACCTCATACCTGGTATTGTCTTCCCTGAGTCCCTTCATCTCATGACAGCTATGCAAGTAGTCCTGTGGGCTGCTGTCTGCAGACACCTCTTCTGCATGAAACACCTTATCTGTACACAGTGGCACCAGCACAGCCCTCTGCCCAGCCCCCTAGAAGCTCTGGGTGCAGCCAGGGTCCCAGACTTGAGGAAACCTACCTGGGTGCAGACTCAATCCCTCATTCTTACCTTTTCTTGATCCTGGATCAGTCATTGTGCCTGTCAGGGCCTGTCTCTGTCCTGCCTGCACAATGGGTTATGGAGCAAGTGCTTCTTATGGCTGTTCAGGCTACTGTGGGGGAGGAGCTACAAAGTAGGAGGAGGACTATTACATGTAGGTAGTGCCTCCAACCTCTTTTTCCTTCCTGTTGTCACCTCCTCTGTGTCTGCTTTTTTTCTAATCCCTCCCAAAGTCATCACATCTAGAGTGAATGTTGTGTGTGTGAGTGTGTGTGTGTGTGTGTGTGTGTGTGTGCACATGACAGTGCTCCCTTTCTGGACCCCAGAACAAATCAGCCCCCACAAAGGGAGGAACAGGCAGAAGCTGCCCAGTATGTCAGGATTTCTAAAGTCCAGACCAACTCTGTGGGGAGGTGGCAGCCTTGACCTGGAAGGTGTGAACATTCCTGAAGTTTGCACTCTGAATGTCATGTACCCTGGCCAATCCCTGCCTGACCAAGGGCTTCAGTTTCCCAATTATCCAATGAGGGTGTGATCCACAACTTCGCAAGCGTGAGCTGAGCATAAGAGGGCCTGGCTTTCTCCACTGCGGGTGGGTTGTGGACAGAGGTGCACTTACATGATTCCAGATCTGGGCGCCTTTTCAGACAAATACTGTCTTGGCTGCCAAGTGCTCACAGTCTCCCCTGTGCCATCTCCATATCAGCACATGATTCCAGCAGCACAGCCTTTTCCAGAGCCCCTGAGCAAACCTGGGGGCACCTAAGACCCCCTCTTTGAGGACACAACTGGGTTTTTCTCAGGCTCTACATTCTGACCGTCTGTGATCCGGGGCAAGGCATGGACCTCTCAGGTCACTGGTTCCCTCCTCAGTGACTCCCCATGTTCTTCACCTTCCTCATGTGGTGTGAATGTGTTCCCTCCCTTTCAATGTGGGTGCTCGTAGTGACTCCATAGAAGACGGCAAAGGTATCCAACACGACCTCCATGATTTGTTTCTAAAAGTCAGTGCCTGGGCCAGACAGAGTGGTTGAGCATCATCCTGTGCACTGATGGATTTGGTTCCTGGTCAGGTCACATATCTAGGTTGTGGGTTTGATTCCTAGTCGGGGTGCATACAGGAGGCAACCTATTGATGCTTCTCTCACACACTTTTGGTTCTCTCTCACTGTCTCATCAATTTTTTAGGAAAAAAATAATTTAACAATTTTTTAAAAATATATTTTATTGATTTTTTACAGAGAGGAAGGGAGAGAGATAGAGAGCTAGAAACATCGATGAGAGAGAAACATCGATCAGCTCCCTCCTGCACATCTCCTACTGGGGATATGCCTGCAACCCAAGTACATGCCCTTGGCCGGAATTGAACCTGGGACCCTTCAGTCCGCAGGCTGACGCTCTATCCACTGAGCCAAATCGGTTTCGGCTAATTTAACAATTTTAAAGCAAATCCATTTTATTTCTTTAATCTTCATTGCTGAAAGTGTTACATATGTCCCCTTTTTACCCCATTGACCACTTCTAGCCGATCCCTACCCCGCACCCCAGGCCTTCACCACCCTATTATCTATGTCCCTGAGTTATGTATATATGCATACAAGTTCTTTAGTTGAATAATTCCCAACCTGATAAGATTTTAAAAGTTGATGCTTATCCACTTGCTCACTCTGATCTGCTCTCTCTCTCTCTCTCTCTCTCTCTCTCTCTCTCTACTGAGGAATAAGCCTCTGTGCTGTGAGTTGCTATCTGGACAGACCCATGTGACCCAGCACTGAATGAGACCAACAGAGAGAGGAAGTCAGGCCTTCCATCCAAACTGAATCCTAAAGACCCCCCCTCCCCTGAGTGAGCTCAGACCCTCAGTGACAGAGATCCTGCCCCAGGTGAGACCACAGTAGTCCCAGCTGAGCCATGCGGGATTCCTGGTCACAGATGTGTGAGCTAGTAAGTGTGTGTTGGTTAAGTCTCTAATGTGGGGTAACTGTCAGCAATAGGTCACTAGCACAGTCGTCCCACACCAGGCCCTGGCCCTGCCCTCCTATCTCCCTCCTTTTTTCCTCCCAATTACCTCCAGCCCCCAGCCCCTCATTTCCCACACCCTCTGCCTCCAGTTTGGATGATGGCTGTGAAACATAGGAAAGGACGCTGCAAAGTAGAGCCAAACTGAAAAGTGTAATTCGAAAGAAGAAACAGGACCGGTTGTGACCACAGTTCTGAGCTTCCAAGGTAAGGAGATGTGCCAGGGTTCATGTCCCAGCATCAAGAAGGGTTCAAGAATCTGGAAAAGGCTGTGAGCAGATGACATAGAAATCCAGAGACTGATAAAGAGTCCAGAGCCGAGTTATAATTTTGAAAGGCATTGGGGTCAGAGGACCTTCAGCTAAAGGAACTGAAGAGTACCTCCTTGTCTAGGCCCCTTGCTTTTATTAACACAATTTGTCCTAAGGCAAGGTGGAGATAATACACTTCAAAAGGTAAGGTTTCAAAGGGTATAGAGGCATTGTCAGTTTGGGTATTAGCCTAAGGCTGTTCAGGTTGTTTGGCCAGTAGGAGGCAATAACATGTAGATTAAGATGCCTTTTAGCTGTCTGGCAACCACAATCAGTTTCCTATTCAGGTTTGGGGAAATGCCTTTAGCCATTCCCAACATGTGTGACTCAACCCTGTTGAGACCCCAAGTTTCATCAACATTTGATGAACCTCTTAAAATTATGACATGCTGGAATTGGTGTACTGCAGAGACACTACAGGCAAGGCTGGCGGCTGCCCCTCCAGGCCCACTGCAAGTGCATGCAAGTGCACTGTCATCACCATGGACCTCTAAAGTAGACCTGCCCCTGATTTCCAGACCTCCTTTAATTTCACAAGCCTTCATCGGCTGCCATTGTGAAATCAGGATGAAGAGGGTAGACAAGTACTTATTCATCTTTCTGGTTTAGAAATCACATCCTAAAGAGAGCCTGTGCAATGTCCCCACGATGGGCTCACGTGCGCAGTGCTTATGGTCCTCAGGGGTCAGTGGGAGGTCTCATCAGACTCCATTCAGATTTCCTTTCTCTCTGTGTCAACCAACAGGGCAGATCTCCTTGAGAGTAGGGACCCTGGGTGTGGTCCCCAGTGAGCGCCCATTTGTCCTGAGTCAGTGTAGCTTGTGCCATGGCGGGGTGCTGTACAAGGCTGCTAGTCCATCCTCACCAGGGTGGTTCAGAGCACTGAGGAGGATTGATGTAAAAGGAGAAGCCAGGCTGTCACCACAACCTTGTTCAGCCTTGGGGCGTGAGAAAGAATGGCTGCTGGGCTCTGGTGAGACAGAAGAGCCTCAGGAAAAAAGCCCAGCTGAACCAGAGCCTAGGGTCTGAGGGCAGACAGACAGAGGCTCTGACCCCAGAGGAAATTTCGAAGCGGTGCCTCTGGAGGAGATGAGTGTGGACCCCGGGCCCAGGGACATTCCCTGTTCCCTCTTCAGTGCTGTGGGCCGACAGAGGAGATGCTCAGAAAGCTGTTCAGTGCCCGTGGAGCAGGGTGGACTTTCTGTCCAGGTGCAGGTGGCAGTCAGTGTTCAGGAACTGCTCTCTGCTGGTTAAACCCTACAGCATTCTGCAACGTGGACACCAGGGGGCGCTGAAGGCCAGGCTTTGTCCATGTGCTGGTGGGAGATGAAGTCAAACACAATGTGGGTTTGCAGCCCTGACATCAAGGGTCCCTGCCCCAATGCTGGTGGGTCAATTTCCCCCAAAGTCCCATTGTCTTGGGCCTGAAGAACATCACATCCTTAGAGCAGATGGCTCCTGACTCATTCTTCCCAACCTATGACTCATAGTAACACAACGCAGCCCCAGAAGAAACAGACTTGCTCAAGTCTCTGAAGGATTGTAGAGTTAAATTTTATGGAATCTAAATTAAATTTATATTTGAGTATTTCATTACATTTTCTTGAATTAGACTGAATGTTACTGAATAGTATGAAAAATACATAAAGTTATAAACATATATGTGATGAACACAAATATTTTAAAACTTCATATAAATGAGGGGAGGGAGCCCTCTCTGTTGTGGCAGCTGACACACGCTGTGGCCCAGGATCTATGACCACAGGTTCCAAAGGAGCTGAGGGGCGTTGCTCACAAGCTGCAGGTGGGTCCACATCTGGAAGTTCAGTGACGGCTGTGCCTGGTGCCTGCTCTGGCTCTGGAGGGGGCACCAGAGTAGGCGTTGCCACTTTAGGTGTTTCTTCATCTTGCTCTGGAGTTGCTTCTGTAGATCCAGGAAGAGAACATGTTACCACCATGACTGCCTTTTGTGTGCCTTACAAGAAAGAAACTTCCCACCTCCATCACTGAAGTCCCATTTCAAGGCCCCACCCCAGGAAGCCCTCCAGACTGCAGGCCCTGGGCTATGACCTGAGTGGCTCTGTGCTCCTGCCTAAGCTCAGCCTCTGGGAGCTCTTTTCTGTGTGGGCCAGCCTGATCCCCACTCACCCACACCACCCAATCCACATGCACAGCTCTCTGACTCCCTCCCTTTTTTCTAGCAGAAGCCCTCAGACCTCTGCCCTCTGGCAGAAATCTCACAAGGCATGAGATCCAGGGTGTTGCCAGCTTCTCCAACTCACAGTCCCCATACTCCCCTTAAGGCTCTGATCCAAAGCCCATTCACTTTTTCTGCTGGTCTAGAGATCCACTTTCTGCTTCACAGTACGTGTAGATCAGGGATACTTTGAGGAAGAAATCATATGGGGTGTCCTGTGGATGCTACCTGCCTGTGCAGCCCAGTGTGACTGAAATCACTCCTGCCTAGAAGGAAGCGCTGGAGTGCAGCCCTGGGGTCAGGGCCTTTGCTGAATGAATGAGCCCAAACCACCCCCATCTCAGAAGGCTGGGTGAGACTGGGGTCCCCCTGCTCACCCCTGGGATTTCTGATCTGGCTTCACCCAGGACAGAGACCCTTAATGGAATCTCTAACGTCTTTATCAAAAGAGAAAATAGCTTAGCCTAAGTCCTGAGGAGAATCACAAAGAAGGCACAAGTTTCTTTAAAAGAAGAGAAAATGGCCAATTGGAACAAGCACAGCTCCTCCAGCACAGCTCTCCAGAGTCCAGGCTCCCAGCGGGCATTTTCCTGGGAGGAACCCCCACCCGCCGCCCCAAGTCCCTACAATAACCCTATGAAGCTGGGCCTAGGCTCTCCCCATGTTCAGAGAAAAAAACACTCAGAGACATGCAGTGATCTGGAGACTCACAGCAAGCAGGTGGCTGAGTGACCACTGCGCTGTGGAGGGGCAGGGCTCACCTGGTCCATGGTTGGTCCCACACACGTTGGTGAGTCCCAAAAGTTCTGTATTAACACAGGAGGGTGGGTGCGAACCAAGGTGGGGACGCTGCCCAGGAAGCTGGGCACCAAGTATTTGACCAGTTTTTCCATTAACTGTTCCTGGGAGGTCTGCACCTTACATGTCCATTTTTATTTTTAATTTAATTTTTTTTTTTTTTTTTTGCCCTGTGAAGGTCAAGCTTATTTGGAAGCCTGAGTGAGTGGTGTTGGGGACAACATGGAGGCCCAGGGGTGAGCTGACAGGCCTCCATGTTGGGCTTAGGATGCCCCCACTGGGAGGTCAGCTCTGAGTCTGGGCACAGCACAGGGTGGAGCCAGCTCCCTGGGAAGCAGAGTCCTGGCTCCAGGAAGGGCAGGTGGAGAAGGTGAGGGCAGTTCTCCCTGGGTGGGTCAGGGTCCAGAAAAACAGACTTGCTCAAAGCTTTGAGGGTTTTTAGGGTTAAATTTTATAGAATCTAAATTAAGTTTCTGTTTAGGAGTATTTCAGTATATTTTCTCTACGGTACACTGTATGCTATTAAATATCATAAAAATATAATAAAATTATAAACATATCTAACAAGAATATTAAACATTTAACACTGTGTCTAAATGGGGTTAGAAGGGTGCCCTCTCTGCTATCGCTGCTGACACGCGCTCTGGCCCGGGATCTAGCACCACAGGCCGCACAGATGCTGGGGTGAGTTGCTCAAATGCTGCAGGTGGTTCTTCTGCCTCTTGAAGTTCAGTGAAAGCTGGGCCTGGATCCGGCTCTGGCTCTGGAGAGGCCACTAGGGTGGCGTTGCCCTTGAGGGTTTTCCTGATGTTCTTCTGGAGCTGGTTCTGTAGATGCAAGAAGAGGACATGTTACCACCCTCACTGCCTTTTGTGTGCCTTCCAAAGGCACACTCACCCACGCCACCCCCGGAAGCCTCCTCCTCCTCCTGTCTCAGCCTCAGTGGGCTCAGGTGCTCCCCCTGGGGCACTGGGCCTGGTTTGGCAGGTAGGAGACTGCAAGTTGAGCTCTATGGAAGCCAACAGCATCATCAGGCTGGGAAATTCTGAAGGTGCTGGTCCAGCCAGATGCTCAGGATGCAGGAGATGGCCCTGGGGAGAGAGATAGGTGAGCAGCAGAATGTGAGGCCTGCCTTTCCCTTCCACACGGCCCTCCCACAGCACCACTCAGAGAGCCTGGGGTCCTGTGCCTGCTGCTCCTGCCCATCCAGAAGCCAGACCTACTCCTTGTCCACCTTCAGTCTGGCAGTCCTGGCAGAGATGGGCCTGGTCACCCAGGAATGGTTGGCATGAAGCCCTCCTACCTGACAGCTCTGGATCAATGAGGGAACCACCTGTCCCCTTCTTCAGGGGAACCTGACATGCTCTCCCAGTGTCCCTGTTCCCTCCCATTAGGACTGAGAGGGCTGGTGTCCACCCAGTTCATGTCACTGATTGGCACTGAGCAGGTGCTTCAGGAATACTGACCAGTGAGCAATCAAACAAACCCCAGGGCCTTCCTATCACCTCAAACTTTAGCTCCTGCACCTACATGCTGCCTCATTCACTAGCTGTCCTGTGTGGTTCTTTGCCTCCCACTGAAACTCAACTCCCACAGGGTGGGGTACCCCAAGCTGCCACTGCGGACGTTCTGCCAGATTAGGGAGCAAGGTCCCGGGATAGGGGTGCAGACTGGGCTAGAATTAGGAGTGGAAGGCTATGAATTGTCTGAGGGGCTGTCT
The DNA here is from genome assembly GCF_963259705.1 of Myotis daubentonii. Lineage (NCBI taxonomy): Eukaryota > Metazoa > Chordata > Mammalia > Chiroptera > Vespertilionidae > Myotis > Myotis daubentonii. The sequence goes on from NC_081855.1 coordinate 7,289,866, forward strand.
GTCCACTGACCTTCCCACTCGCCCACACCACCCAAATCCACTTGCACAGCTCTCTGACTCATGTCTTTTTTCTAGGGAAGCCCTCCGACCTCTGCCTCTTGCATAAATCCCACCATGAGTGGGATCCAGGGTTTTGCCAACACCTTGAATTCACAGTCTCCATACTCCCCTCATGGATCTGATCCAAAACTGACTCACGTTTTCTGCTGAACAGAGGTTTACCATCCTCTTCACAATACGCGAAGATGCAGCCATAGGGAGAGGAGGCCAGGAGGACGTCACATCAGGTTTCCTGTGGACACTATGAGCCTGTGCCGCCTAGTGGGACTGAATCGCTCCCTCCCAGAAGGAAGCTCTGGAGTGCAGTGTTGGGGTCTGGTCTGAGCACTGGGTTATGGTCAGTGCCTAGAAAAATTTCTGTACCTGGCAGGGCTTCTAATATACGTGCTGATTGAATGAGCCCAAACCAGCCCCATCTCAGATTGCTGGGTGACCCTGGGCCCCACTGCTCACCCCTGGCATCTCTAATCTGGATTCACCTGGGACAGAGACCCCTAAGAGTATCTCCAATCTCTTTGTAATATTAGAAAAGAGCTAAACCCAAGGCCCCAAAGAGAATCACAATTTGGCAGTGGCTTCTTCAACAGGAAGAGAAAATGACCAGTTGGTTCAATCATAGCCCCTCCAGCAGACCTCTCCTCGGTCTAGGCTCCCAGAGAACACTTACCACGGAAGAACCCAGAAAGTCCCTACAATAGCCCTATGAGCCTGCTCCCTGCTTCTCAGAGGTTTCAGAGGAACAAACACTCAGAGAGTTGTAGTGACCTGAAGGCAAACAGCCAACAGGTGGCCCCATGAGCATGTGCTCTGGAGGGGGAGGGGCTCACCTGGTAAATAATTGGTTCCACTGCTGCTGGGTGGTAACAAATGTTCTGTAGTAACAGGAACGAAGGTGGGTTCCCTCCTCAGGTAATTGACCACTTTGTCTAGCCAGTGTGCTAAGGCGATGTGCACCATACAGGTCTTTTTTCTTTCTGCCTGTGAGGCTGAAGTTCACTGGTAACCCTGAGTAGGTGGTGCTAGACCGGTTGGCTGTCCGGCAGCTGTTTCCCAGGCCTGGGCTGAATGGACTCCAAGTTCTGCTCAGAAGGCTGCCATCAGAGGCTAGCCCTTGACCTCTGGCTGCCAACCTCTGAGTCTGGGCACAGGTTGGAGCTGTCTCCCATGGAAGCAGAGTCCTGGCATCCTGGAAGGGCAGGTCTTCAAGGCCAGAACCCTTCTCACTGAGAATGTTGGGCATCCTGAGGTCAAAACACATCTTCCATGATGCTCCAGCTCAACACTGCCCTCCTGAGTCCCACCCGCCACAGCGTTCTGGTTACTGAACAGAGCATTGAGGAGCTCCCAGTGAGGGGCAACCCCCTTAGGTTCCAGGCTGTGAGCACATTCTCTTTGGGTTCCCAGGGTCTGTGTCTGTAGTAAACTGAACTGTTCACAGAAAAGCAGCTGGGTCCTTCTGGTCTTGGCCAAGGCAGAGTGAAGGGCAGGGGGAGGGGCAGGGCTAGAAGGTGGGATTGTTGTGTCCGAAGATGCAGATGGGGAAGTGCTTGACGTGGGAGGACCACTGGGCGGACAACTGGAAAAACGCCACGTCATTCCACTCCACGCCATCGATGACGACCGGCAGCATGCTCTGCTGGTGCTTGGCCCTGCAAACCAGGCGACCAATGCCCTGGATGCACTGGCTTTGGGACTCCACATCCTCGTCCGTGGTTTTCTTGGGCGCCTTCTTTTTTCTCTCCTTGGTGACCACAGTCATGGACATGGCAGGTGTTGCTGTGCCCTCACCACTGCGGGGCAGCCTGCTGACATGGACAGACTGGAAGAAGCACTTGAGTGTGTTTTTGGTGGTAGGCAGCTGTTTCTTCTCTGCGACTCTCTTCGTATCTATTGGCTGGACTGCTGTCCAGTAATCCACCTGCAGCTCCATTATCTGTGCATGGACACTCTGGCTGGTGGAGGACAGGCCCCCACTCATTGATGTGGGGGAGAGTGTGTTGGGTGAGGCCTTCCCGGTAGGGGACAGAAGCTCACCGCACCATGAGAGGACTACATCATCTGAGCCTCCTGACATGGCTGCAGATGGTTCCACTCTTCCAACCTTCACTGCCCCCACAAAGGGGATGAGCTGTGTGGACTTTTCATTGGGGCGCTGCTGCTTAGACATGAGAATGGCCTCAGCAATGGGCAGCAGGTAGACACAGTTGGCCCCCGCAATGTACTCAGAGATTCTCGACACAACGTCCTGTGTGTCCTGCAAGGTGTTCTCAGACTCCAGGTTGTTGAACATGTCCCGCCAGTACAGGTCCTGGAATAAGTTGTTGTAGCAGCAATCCATGGAGCCCAGGTAGCTGGCCAAGGGGTGGGGACCCAGCGGGATGACCAGGAAGCGCATGTAGTCTAGCCATTGGGGTGGCTGCTGGGACAGCTGCCTCACGAAGACCCGCAGCACAGCGCTGAAGTAGGGCTGTGCCCCTGCCACCGCCATCTTCACAGGCGTCAGGGCCTGGGAATTGCAGTTGCAGTATCTCTGCATGTGGGAGACGATGATGCTGAAGGCCTCCTGGACGTCATCTGTGGAGCAAGTGCACACCACGGGCAGCGTGTGCCCCTGCAGGATGTCCGAAAGTAACTGGCCCTGCCAGTCGCAGGTGTTGACCAGGATGATGTTCTCGGGCATCTTCTCCTGGGAAATGAGGATGTTGCTGAGCTGGTCACGGACGGGCTTCCTGGGGATCTGCCGCTGGCTCTGTGGGTCTGGGCTCTCGTTGTCCAGTCTGTTGACCCACTCATTCCGGGCTGTGTCGCAGCCCCGGTGGCCAGCCTGCTTCCTCTTGGACCTGCTGGAGGGCAGGACCAGAGACTTGGTGAAGCGCACTATGGATGGCAGCTTCTTGGTGAACCAGTGCTGGGCGGAGGACCCTGCCTCCCGGTTGTCCTCCAGCTGTGCCAGCTGCTTCCCAGGGGAGCAAATTCTGTGGGCCATTGAGTCAGAGCTGCTATCACTTGACATGCTGTCAAAGTATCGCCTGAGTTTGGGCTTTGGGGTGCTGGGGACACTGATATCGTCCTCCGTGTCTAGGCTACTGTCACTAGAGCTCAGCACAATGTCATAGCGACGGTGCAGAGCCTTCTCCACTTTGGGGACATGCCTCACAAGGGCCTGTTCTGAGGATATGACCTTCTCCGACACTTGGGCCCTGAGCATAGATGCCACGGCTTCCTGGTGGTAATTGTGTTGACTGTTCATGCACCTCCTTCTTACTATGAGATTACCTTTGTCCAAGTTATTCTCCTGGGACTGCCTGTGGACGGAATTGTGGCTGGCCGGCTGCTCAAAGAAGCAGCTCTCAGATGTGCTGGCGTGGTCGTTATGCGAGGTTTGGACCTTGTTGCTGGCCGGCATGGCAGTGGCCTCCTGATCGATATGCTGGCGGGACAGGGAGGGCATTCGAATCTCAGTGGTGGGTTTGCTGTAGGCCACAAGTTGGGAGTCACTGTGGCTTGGCTGCTTGCCTCCTGGGGCCCTCGCGTTCTCAGGCAGGTGGGCCAGACTCAGAGGCTCCTTTTGGATCCTGGTGCTGTGGAGGCCCCGCATCTCCATCGGCAAGCTGGAGTCTGACAGGCCTTCCATGTATGGCCTGAGCTTGGGATTGGGGCTGCTGAGGACACTGTGATTGTCCTTCATGTCTGGGCCGCTAGACAGGCCTTCAAAGTATGGCCGAAGCTTAGGTGTGGGGGTGCTGAGGATGCTGCCATCTTCCTCAGTGTCTGTGCCACTGTCACTGGGATTCGGCAGTATGTCATACAGGAGGTCCAGGTCCTCCTCCACCTCCGGGACATGCTCCCCATGGTCCTGCTCAGGGCCGAGGACCTCCTCCGACAATTGGACAGTGCGCAGCCATAACAGGACTTTCTGTTGGTAGTTCTGTTGCGTGGTCAGGGTGCTCCTTGTGAATATGAGATTCCCCTCATCACAGTCATCCTCCTCCTGGTCAGCGGTATGGTAGCTGGCCTCCCGCTGCGAGAAGAAGCTCTCACACATGCACTCAGAGTAGTTGTCCGAGGACTCAGCATCGGGACTGTCTTGCCTGGCGCTGTCCTCGTGGTCGATGGGCGGCATGGACAGGGAGGAGATCTGGATCTTGTCCACCTTGCTGGTGGGTGTGCTGTGGGCCACAAATTCGTTGTCCCTCTCGCTTGGCTGCTTGCCTCCCAGGGCCCACGAATTTTCGGGCATGTGGGGCAGACTCAGAGGCTCTGTTTGGGTCCTGTCACTGTGGCTGCCCCACATCTCCGTCTGCAAACTGGAGTCTGACAGGCCATCGAAGTATGGCCTGAGCTTGGGCCTGGGGGTGCTGAGGACGCTCTCATCATCCTCCAGGTATGGGTCACTTTTCCTGCAATTCCCCATCATGTCAGACCGAAGGTCCCTCTCTGACACTTTGGACCTGTGAAACAGCGCCAGGACTTTCTGCTTCAGCTTTCCTCGTATTGATGGCCGCTGCTTCTTTGGTTCCCCCTTCTCCAAGGCATCCTTGTCCAGGTCCTGTCTGTGCTTTCCCCTGCCGCTGGCCTGCAGCTCATTCTGCCCCTCGTAGACACCTGCCGACTTGGCCTTAGGGCTGACCTGCATCGCAGTGCCCTCGTGTTCGATGGGCTCACTGCACAGGGAGGAGATCCAGATCTCGGCCACCGTAGTGGAGGATTCCTTGATGCTGCCAAAGAGGCTCACCATCTGGCCACACCTGGGGTTTCGCTGCATGACGTCAGCCATGCGGATGGCGCCAGAGGCCAGTGTCTTGTAGCCCAGGACGTTTCTGTTCTTAGAGCACTTCCTCTGCTCCAGCATGATCAGGAGCTTGTTACCTTCTCCCTTGAGGAAGTGGTTGTACTGCAGGGAGAAGGTGAGCGCCAGGTTGGTCTGCACTGGTCTACTGCGGGGCAGCACAATCTCTTGGGACCTCAGGATGCCCTTGGAGTCTCGCATCCTCACGGAAATTACCACGGAGTGGAGGTCCTTGGCCAGCTTCTTGAAGATCACTAGCTTTGTTACGGTGAGACTACACCACCTGGGCACGCAGCTGGGGCTGGAGCAGTCCACCTCCCAGGTGGCGAACAGGTTCTGGGGGACCTGTGTTTTGAGCACCTTGGACGTGCTGGCCAGGCCCACAGTTCGTGAGGAAGCTGCAGCTGCTGGCATCCTACTGGACCTTTTCCTACTCAGGGTTGTTGGTTTTTTCTCCTGTGGTGGGACAGAGGAGGGACATGATTGGTGGCAAGAAGTGGTGCATGAGTGATCAAAGGAGAGTGTGGCCACTCAAAAAGTGGCCACTCGCTAATCTGTGATTAGGTCAGGGAAGGCCTGGGTGATGGTCTTTTAACCTCAGAGACCTAAAGTTATCACAAAGATGCTTTGAAATTAAAACGTTTTAACTAAAAGCTGTTTACGGTGGTCGCTGGGTCCTAGGTTGGAATCTTCTGCAAAAAAAGGTCATTATTTACCTTAACTGAGACTGTCTACTATCTTTTGGAATCTACAAGAACATAGCTTTGGAACGTCAAAGAAATTTTCCTTTTTTTTGGATACTCTGTGGTCTGTGGAGACCACAAATCCCCTCATTGTTATTGAGTTCATTGTTGGCTGTTCTGTCCTATATCCCCCTATGGGAAAGAAGTATGTGTCTGTCATTTCACTTTTCATCCAATCCATCACCAATGGATTTCATGCAACTCACATACATCGCCACTTCTGACTGTAATATCTAAAATAAGGTGACAACTGCCATTCTCCAGAGCATTATTTCAATCCTTTGAGGTTTTTATTCAAGGCAAATGACCATTTGGCTCAGATAAAATCTCAACAATTGTTCACAGTTTTGAATGCTTCTTACATGGACATTTACTTGGCACAATACAGCAGGATACCAGAAACTCTCACCCAGCACCACCTTGCAGACCTACACCTGGTGCTGGCATCCAGCAAAGGGCCCATTGACGCACCAGTTCCCTGCCTGCCGGTGAACTTGTGACACTTGTCTGTTGGATTCAGGACCCTCCCTTGCTTGTGTTGCTGACTTTATTTGAGCCATATTTTGTAATACTCTTGGTGGAACAAAGGTTAACAGTTAATAGATCCCAGGCTATGGAGAGACAGGAGGGAAAATGGGACTGGTTTTTACCCCTGGCTTTTCTATAAGATTTGCCTTTTGAGAGTCTGGGCAAACACCTTAGCTGTTTAAGTGAGAGCTGATCTTGTTCAGCTCAGAAGATAAAGGGGCACATCCTCCTTCCTGCATGAATCTCAGATGTTCTTAGACAACTGAGGATCTTTGCGGATGTGTCAGAGGTCATTCCTCATGACATGCAGGAGCCCCATAAGGAAATTCCCACACAACTGCAATTAAACTAACTGGCTCTTCAGGGGGAGTACTAATGAGGTTTAGTCCACCTCTGCTGGTAGCCCTTCTGGTTGTTGTAGTCAGCAAGGAGAGAAACTGAGGCACATAAGAAGGTTGAATGAGACTCTAGGTGAGTGAGCAACTTGCAGCTCAACCCATAAAGCAACAAACTTTAACCCACTACATAACACTCCCAGAAACTGTGCTGAGACTCTGCAGATACCAAACCATAAAAACAACAGCAACAAGCACACCTATAATTAACATGGGAAGTTGTGCCTCCATGGCTGGGAACTCCCAGGCCCCAGGCATAATTAATATTCCTGATAGGAAGCCTTGACTTGCAAGTGCTTTACAGAAGTGTAAATGTAGGAAGTTTTAACTTCAAAATATCAACTGAAAAATGGCCAATATACAGTTTTCTTTGGGTGCTTAAATTAATTACTCACAGGCAAAATAAAACAAAAGAAACAAATACCTATAACAATGGCGGCCTGAAAATTGAACTGATTGAGTGTATAGGATGCATATCTTGATTTGGAAATTAGAAACTTCTAAGGAGAAGCACAGACAAATTCTCTTTAAAAAATAAATGAACAATAAATTTCAGAGATTATCTTCAAACTCTCCTGAAGCTAATACATGCTAACACCCCATCCTCCCCCTTCTATAGCACGTCCCCTATATCTTTTGCTCTCTGAGCTTCCTTGTCCAGATGTGTTCCTTCCCTTCCCTTCTTTCTTCCCCTTCTGTCCCCTCCACTGCCCCTCCCTACTGACTTAAGGGAAAATGAGATTAGGAATTCTGCCAACTCCCTTTGGAGAAAAGCTGCTCTCAGCCAGAGAGGAACCAGCAATCATCCTCCATTTTCTCTATGGCCCTGATTGGTACACAGAGAAATTTAACTGATGGAACATGTAATCCTGGCTATTTTAACCTATTGCAATTAATATACTCCTGGTTTCTGGGAGCAAAAGCAAGAGAATTACTCAATAAGGTTTATAGAAAACTCCCATAGAGAAGCCTCCACACTTTAGGGATATAGGAAACTGAAACAGGATTTAGAAAAAGGATACAAACAGAAACATGCCTAGGGCTGCTCCAAGATAGAGTGTCGCCTGCAGACTGAAGGGTCCCAGGTTTGATTCTGGTCAAGAGCACATGACCAGGTTGGAGGCTTGATCCCCATTAGGGGGCCTGCAGAAGGCAGCCAATTGGAGATTCTCTCTCATCATTGATGTTTCTATCTCTCTCTCCCTTTCCCTTCCTCTCTGAAATCAATACAAAATCTATTTTAAAAAAGGGGGAGGGGGAGAAGCAAACATATAAACCCTGTATATATTGAGGCTATTTTATTTGTTTTTAACCACAAACAATTAATTGCTTTCACCATCGGAATAAAGCTTTCCTACAAATGTCTGTTTTTTAATCAAAACCTGTTTCCTTCCAACTAGGGAATGTTATGAGAATATATATGGTTTGCTTATCAAATCTTCCCCAATTCCCCTGTTTAGTGAGTGGGTTTTTGTTTTTTTTTACTGTTTAATGATATCAGTGATGCTGACATATGCTTTCTCCAGAATAGTAACATATATACTTAGAATAAATGAACCAGATACTGAACCAAAAGGGAAAGTAATGATTTTAAAGGAACCTTCCAGGAGGAAACTAAGCTTGAGACTGACTGAATGTTTGCTAATCATCTCTTCTTCAGTATTATCTTCCACAAGACCCTGAGAGATGGCTTAACAGGGTACCCACCGTACTCAGAATGGCCCCAAACAGCCCAGAGACATGCAGTCATGCCTCTGACACTAGGCTTTCTCATATGTCTGCCTAAAGATGGGGGACCAGCCCACAGTGAAGTGAGAATTCTCTTTTGGGGTACATATTCACCAAATGGGAGTAACTTCACCCTGGGTGCCTCAAACAAGAAGCCAATCTTCTTTTGTTACACCAATTACCTGGTTGCAATATAAAGTGGGTAATAGAGAGGCTTTGGCACCATTAACTTTAAGACTATCTTGCACCTGGGACCTGTGTTGCCATTCCCAGGGGAGATAGACGGAGGTTTCATATACCTGAAAGTCTTTATACCTCTCAGAGTTGTGAGCTTTCTGGAAACTAGAAGAATATTCCCAAATAGAAACAATCCAAAAATGGGCGAATGAATTTGTCAATCCCTTGCTAACATTTGTGGGGGGGGGGGGCAACCCAGTTCTTGAGGTATTGAAAATGACTCTCCTTGTTTTACAAATGAAGTTTTCAAGGTGCCATAGGTTTTGCTCCAGAAACAATTCAAAGCCCACCATGTCCTTTTACCTTCTCCAAACCTCCCCTATTCATTTTGGAGGCTTACAGGTAATTGGCTTCATGCAACCAAAGTCCCAGAACCTTTGAAGTGAAAATACCTGAGTTCACCAAGACGTCTTGTCCAGGCCATTTTTAAAAATACAAATCTCTGGAAGATATGACTTATCCCAATAGAAAAAAACAATACCTTACCCACCAACACAAATCTCCTTAGCTTTTTCAACTATATCTTTCTAACTTAGTAAGTTTTAATGAAAGTTATTAAATATCTACACATTTTGAAATAACGTGAATACTGACACATTGATTGCTAGACAAGTCTGAAGTTCACTGCTTTTGGGGGTTTTTTAATTGCAGAAGGTCTGTAAAATGGATTTGGAGCTGTTGATGTAATGTTTTTTGCTTTGCTGAAGGTGTGTTTTTTGAAAGTAAGAGTTTGATTAAAATATGTTCATCAACGTCTATCTAAGGAATGCTGTTTGTTCACTTGTGTGCTTACGATTGGAAATTAATGCTCCTAACAGTTAAAAGTTCCAGTTAAGTTGGAAGAAATTATACAGTTATGACAATAGAAGGCTTGAGGTATGGAGAATCATATTTGAAGGAAAAGGGCAAATGTAAGTTTCTCTAAGGATAGTTATTTCTGAATGGGTAAGAAGGTTTGTAAAAGGTGAGGAAAGGTTTGTAAAAGGGGGTATAGGCTATACAACTTTGTGAAAGTTTTATATAAAAATATTCTTTTATTTCTCTACCAAAAAAAATAATTCAAATTGTGTGTACAGTCTTTGTGTGATATGTGTTCATCTATGTGTCATGTGTGGTGAATTGTCAGCCTCCATATGACATTACTAGGATATAATCTTTTATTGGCCTACAAAGATTAAATGCTTATGTAAATTAAGGAGAATTCTGTAGTCTGGACAAAATACTTAATATTACAACTGTTTGCAAGTATGATTAATATCTTTTAGAGTTAGTTACCCTAAGTCTGTGTTTGCTTTACGTAGATTTACAAAAAGTCCATGGTATAATCTTTTGCACAAGTATATTTGCAACCTTCCCAAAGTTTCTATTGTAAGAGACTTTTAAAACAGGAGATGACTTTGAGTCAATTCCAATGGGCCCTGGAGTACCTCAAGGATTTATTCTCTCTCCTTATTAGAGAAACGTTTTTAACTAATTTAGGACTACTTAATATGCTTGAAATTACCTGAGGAGCTTTAAAAAATTAAAAATATAAATAACTGTGCTATTTGTGTACCTATATTTTTATTAAAATGGATGTTCTAAAGATTTCAACCTGCTCTAGGAAGGAATGTACAAAGATTCAAGAAAATTTCAAATAGGAAACACTCTGGTGTAACAGTGGTCTTGGTGTCAGCGACACCAGGCCAGCCAAGAGGATGGTTCCCTGTGAGGGTGTCTGGCAGTTCGACTCCGGGTATTTGTGGCACAAACATTGGAAGTTTATGAATTATATCCAATTCTCAATACAAGAAGCCATGGACAATGTTTTAAAATCTTACATGCTATCTGTTCCTTTTATATTGAAATTATGTATTGAATCCAAATATATACATATACTTATATATTTTCATATCGTTCTCTGTAATTTTACAGTAATTTTTGTTACACAAAAATTATTGCCTTGAAATGTTATATTTTACCAAAAAGGCAGGATTTCATCAATTGCATTGCAATCAAAACTATAACCATACCACTTTGTTTTGTCGTTCATAGATATTGTTTTACTTTACTGCATTTTCAAATATGTTACATCTTTAGAAAAATTCATGAAAAGGACTCTTGACTTACTCTATTTTTTTATTCTTTTCATATATTTTATTTATTTTTTACAGAAAAAGAGAGGTATAGAGAGTTGGAAACATTGATGAGAGAGAAACATTGATCAGCTGCCTCTGGCACAATCCCTACTGGAAATGTGCCTGCAACCAAGGTACATGCCCTTGACCTGAATTGAACCTGGGACCCTTGAGTCCTCAGGTCTAAGCTCCACCCACTGAGCCAAACTGGTCAGGGCTTGACTTACTCTAAGTAACAGGTTTCTACGCAGGTCACATCTTTGAACTGAATGAAGAAGTATAGAACTCTAAGGAATGACTGAATTCACGAAAATACTAGCAAATAACCAGGATAAACAACAAAATGGGTAGGGAACTAAATGAAGAGAAGATGGTTATTATTGTTATGACTCTGTTTAAAATACTGCTGATTTTTAAATCATTTTGTTTTTCAAATATAAGGAAAACTAAAAGCAGAAATTCTACATTACTATCCATGACTCACTAGGTAGGTTAGAGGGAATGATACATTAGTGACACTCATTTCACAGTAATCCCAAGAGACAAAGACTTCAAGGACCAAAACTTACAACCAGGAGATTTTGTTTATTGAAACACATTAATTAAAGACTCTCTCCAATGTCTTAAAAAGGACGTTACCTTATGAGAGGCCTAACCCTAAATGGATATCTGTCACTGACACTGCCCTCCATCCACCAAGAAGACTGAAGACTTTTCAAGGATGAGAACCCACGGGCAGTGGGGGCTGACAGCTTTCCCAAGAAGTCAACAAGGCCTGGATGCTGACAGATTACTGCTGCTCAAACCTTGTTCTTCTATCTCCTAACTGTTATTGATTATATGTACATCAACTGATTTTTATATTTCTATTACACACCTTATTACATATGAATAGTTGAATTTCGACATCTGCTAAGTTTTCCCACCTACTAGACAAGTACATTCTAATGATCAGTATGGTAAGGAAACAGTAGAGAGTCTAAATTCTTCAGGTCAAACATAGCATAAGTACAAGGAACAGTGGATGAAGAAGGAAACATAAAATTAGCTTAATAAACAATTATGTAAATACATGCAAAGGGTTTTTGGTTGGCTGGGATGCTTATTTTCCTTAGTCACTTTCTTGTCTAGTAGTAGACATTTTATATTCCTAAGCAGTGTTCCTGCTTTAATGTTTTTGCTTTTGTTCCTGGTATGTAAGTGTTATACTAGATGCAAAATACCAAAACTTAAGACAAGCAGCAAACGGACTCTGCTCATGTTAGCTCAAAATATAAATTTGATACAGAACATTTTTTAAGAAGAACATATAGGATCTCATGGCCTCCCATGCGCCTGCCTTTTAATTTTGATTAATAATAAAAATTCCACTTTGAATGCCATTCAAAGTTAGAGTCTTATCTTATCCCGAATGGTCCATTGTTCAGCAAGACATAACACTAACACTCATCATCAATGCATAATTTGTATTGATTTCTGAATAAAAGGAGGATGTGTGAATGAAAAAGGGGCCCCATGCTAACCTGACTAGCTCAGGGAAGTGATGCAAGGCAGCCTTGCAAACTCAGAGACCTTAAGTAACTACAAAGGATGGTCTGAAATTAAAACACTAACAGGAGCTCATGATGGGTAGTCAGATCCTTGCCTGGCATCTTCCCTGACAAAGGTCAATCTTTACCTTAACTGAGTGTGTGTACTGCCTTTTTGCCTCTATGATAACATATCTTTGGATTTTCCTTATTTTGGACACCTCATGCTCAGGCACTGTTCTGTGCTCTGCGGAGATCAGAGATCCCTTCGTTGCTATTGAGTTCCTTGTTGACTTGAAACTATCCTACATCCACCATGGTAAAAGAAATATGTGCCTATCATTTTACCCTTTATCCAATCACAGAAGTGTCTCCAATTTGCTTTCTCCTGTCTCCCTAATCTATCACCCATGGATTTCATGCAACCCACATAAGTCTGCAATTTTGCTTGTATTGTATAAAATAACGTGAAAAATTGTCATTCTCGGGAGCATTCTCTCAACCCATTGAGATTTTTCTCGCTCACAATTGTTGACACTTTGGATCAAATAAACACACACAAATTTTTCAGAGCTCTGAAAGTTTTTCACATTAATAAGAGAAAAGGTCCTTGGCAGGAAAAGTAGAATTGCAGGTGAGGAATATGAAGCACATTAGTATCTTAGGTCATTCTCTTAGCAGAGGACAAACTGCACATGCTTGTATTAACAGTGTCACCCATGCGATTTCTGACAGAACATCCCAATGTATGATGAGAACACCGAGGCTTTTCCTGGGGTGGAGGATTTGGATATTAGGACATGTGGTATGTTTAGTGTGGCACCGTCGTCATGGCAATGGAAGGTTTTAAGTCCAGGTCCCACAGAAAAAAGACATGGATCTCTGTGATAAGCAGTCCTGGTCCCCATACAATGTGCAGCCCTGGGAGGCCCCAGCTCCTGACATGGAGGAGATGAGGACCCAGATTCCTTTGGGAACTGGACACTAGGAGGGATCTCAGGGGAGTAGCAGGGTGCCTTCTGGAACCTGAGTCCTGTTGACTCCCTGGGGTCCTGGAGTTTGGGTCAATTGGGCACCTACACTCACCCTGCGGCGGTGCTTCAGGCTGGAGGATATATCAGGTGTCTGTGCCGCCTGCAAGGGCATGGAATTGAAGACCCCATCTGTTGGCTCCAGTCCGCTCTCCTGTGCAGAGCTCTATAAAGACAGTTTCCAGTCACCAGGGGAAAACCTCAGAGCCCTGTTTTGCTGGTTCTCTAAAACTTGTGACTCTCCACTCCAGACACACAGAATGTGATCTGCTGAGACCTCTACTGGCAAGGAAAAGTCATGACAGCCTGAGGGCCTGGGACTCCCATTGGCATAGATAAGGGACCCCTCTAGAGCCCCATCTCCACCTGCCTGCCCTACCCTGGGGTGTGATCACAGCAGGACCTCTAGGTTATCCACTGCTCCAAACACTCCCGCGGTTCTCCCTGCAGGACCTCCTATCCACCACATGAAGAGGGGGGGATGTGGGCTGCACAGGGATGGCCCACAGAGGAGGCTGGCCTGGCGGGAATGGGTCTGACTCAGGCCACCTTCACTTACCTGAGGGGATCTTCTTGAAAACGGCCAGAGATGTCGGGCACGAGTGTTGAATCGTCTACAGAGTCTGGAACAACACTCCCTGCAGGGTCTCCGGGAACCAGAGCCCCCATAACTGGGAACACAACAAGAGAACATGTTGAACTGTCAACTGTCTCTTGCCAAGTGAGTGGCAGTTGGGCAGTTGCAAGAAAGTGGGTGCCTGGTTACGGGGGTTCCAAGTTCTATCAGGAAGTGACCTCACTTCCTGGAATTGCCTCCCTGACTCCCCTCACCTAATTACAGCTATAGATAGTCCTGAGGGCTGCTGACTGCTCAACTACCTTCTCCATGGAATACCAACATTGTACACAGTGACACGAACACACCCTCTCCACAATGTTTAGCTGAAGCCAAGGTGCTAGGTTTGAGGAGACAGACCAGGGCTCAGACTCAACCCCTCATTCTTACCTCTTCTTGATCCTGGATAAGTCATTGTGCCTGTTAGATCCTGTCTCCTCTCTGCCTGCACAATGGATTATTGCAGCATTTGCTTCTTAGCGATATTCACGCTCATGAAGGTAGTAGCTATAAAGTAGGAGGAGGAATGCCACAAGGCAAAAGTGCCTACAACCTCTTTTTCTTCCTATTGTCACCTCCTCGATGTCTGATTTTCTTTTAATTCCACCCAGGGTCATTTGACTGTGTGTGTGTGTGTATGAGAGAGAGAGAGAGAGAGAGAGAGAGAGAGAGAGAGAGAGAGAGAGATTGTGTGTGCGCACACACACATATGTTAGTGCTAGGTTGTATTGTGTTAACAAAGCCTGAATACAGTAGTTTGCAGAGGCAACGATTCATTTCATAGCCATATGCCTTCAATGATCTGGTGGAACTAAAAAGACTTCCTGATTTTTTGGATTATTCATCATTTTTCTTATTGTAAGGATGAGAGTAAGAACTTACAAGGTCATATGTCAGAGTGGAAACCAGAAGTTGACATTTTATTTGACAATGGCTTGTGGGGGACATGACTTCCATTTCCCCCTTTGTAACAGCTGCCAATGTCCATATCCAGGTGGTCTGGGGAGTTTGGGTCAAGGCCCCAGAGTGGAGTTATCAGCACAGCTCACTGGCCTGGCCACAGTGATGACGGTTGTATGTGGACATGTGACTTCAGTGAGTTGAATAAAATTCTTTTTGTTAGTCACAAGAAAAAAAGTTCTGTTTTCATATGTCTCATGGCCTTATGAAAACATGCTTTTAGTCAATAATCATGTGAGAGATGCAAATGAAAACAAAAACGAGGGCTCTGGCTGGTTTAGTCAGTGGATAGAGTGTTGGCCTGAGGAATGAAAAGTCCCGGCTTCGATTCCGGTCAAGGGCACATGCCCAGTTTTGGGCATTGATCCCAAATAGGGGCATGTAGGAGGCAGCTAATCAATGATTCTCTCATCATTGATGTTTTTCTCTCTCTCTCTGAAATCAATAAAAATATATTTTTTCAAAACACAATGGGATACCGTCTCACACTTGTCAGAATGGCTATCATCCAGAAATCAAGAAAGGACAAATGCCGGTGATTATGTGGAAAAAAAGGAACCCTTGTGCATTGCTGGTGGGAACATAGACTGGAGCAGGCACTCTGGAAAACAGTATGGAGCTTCTTTGAAAAATTAAAGTGAAACTCCCATTTTACCCAGTAATTCCACTTCTGGAATATATCCCAAGAAAGCAGAAACACCAATCAAAAAGGATATATGCATCCCTGTGTTCGTAGCAGCACAATAGCTAAGATTTGGAAACAGCCTATATTCCCATCAGCGTAAGTGCCCAACAGCAGCTGAGTGTAAAAAACCCGTGGTACATCTACATTATGGAATACTATGCTGCTGTAAAAAAGAAAGAAGTCTTACCATTCACAACAGCTTGGATGGACATGGAGAGCATTATGCTAAGTGAAATAAGCCCGTCAGTAAAAGTAAATATCACACGGTCTCATTCATTTGTGGAATATAATGAATAACATAAACTGATGAACAAAAATTGATCCAGAGACAGAGAAGCATCAAACAGACCCTCAAACCTCAGCAGGAAGGCAGGGGAGAGTGGGGGAGAGAGTAAGAGACCAAGCAAAGGTCTTGAATGCATGCATATAAGCATAATCAGTGGACACAGCCATTAAGGGGGTAGGTGCATGTGCTGCAGGTGGGGGTGGCTGGGGAGGGGTCTAGGGGAAAAATGGAAACATATGTTATACTTTAAACCATAATAAAATAAAATAATACAAATATTTCTCTTAGTAAAAAAAAAAAAAAGAGAGAGAGAGCTAGTGCTCTTTCTGGGTCCCAGAACAAAGCGCCCCCTGACCCCTAGATATGGAGGAACATGCAGGAGCTTCCCAGTATGTCAGGATTTCTAATGTCCAGACCAACTCTGTTGGAGAGGTGGGAGCCTTGGCCTGGAAGGTATGAACATTCCTGAACTCTGGGCTCTGAATGTCATGGACATTGGGTGATATCTGCCACTCTATGGACATCAGTTTCCCAATTTTCCATTGAGGGTTGGGTTCAGAACTGCATAAGCCTGACCTCACAACAAAGGGGCCCAGCTCCCTCCACCCTGGGTGGGCACTGGACAGAGGTGCATGCCTGTGGTTCCAACTCTGGACTCCCTTTCAGTAAAATACTGGCGAAAGGCTCATTTACCTGCTGAATGCTCACCATCTCCCCCATGCCTTTCCATGTCTGTGCATGATGCCACCAGCAGATCCTTTTTCAGAGCCCCCGAGGAAACCTGGGTGGAGCCAGGACCCCAACTTTGAGGACACACCGCTGGATTCATCTCAGGCTCTGTTGGGCTCAGTATCTTGTTCATTTATTTCTAAATAGATATTACCCTTCTGGAAAAAGCATGTGTGGGTATTACTGATTTCATAAAACAAACAAATAAGCAAACTAAACACCTCTCCCTATCAGCTGATTTGGGGCATATTTTATTAGCAAAGATAGATATTTGCTAATATTGCTATAACATTCCCTAGTTGGAAACAGGTTTTGATTAAAAACAGACATTGGTTAAATATTCCTGCCATTTCCACAGAAGGTTTACTCTGAAGGAGAAGATAATTAGTTCGCTGTGGTTAGGAATACAGTAGCCCCAGTGTCTACAGGGGTCTTAGTGGCTTCTCTTTCTATGATAATTTCACCTGCTCCCAAACTATCAGTGAGAATGCAAACACCCATGGATCAACCCTATATCTGTGTGTGTGTGTGTATGTGTGTGTTTGTGTGTGTGTGTGTGTTTGTGTGTGTGTTTGTGTGTGTGTGTGTGTGTGTGTGTGTGTGTGTGTGTGTGTGTGTGTGTGTGTGGTTTGTTTGTTATTGGTTTTCTACATCCCATTTCAGTGAACAGATTTCTCTACAGGAATTTTCCTGAAAGCCTTATTTAGAATTTGTGTTGCATTTGCTGACAAAAACCATTAGCTATATTAATTGGAATCAGTTAGAAAATCCAGGATTACATATTCTAAGAGTTAAATGCCTTTGTGAACCCACCAGGGTCATTGAGAAAATCAGGAACATTTGCTGGTTCCTCTCTTGCTGAGACAAGCTTTTCTCCAAAGGGAGTTGTTAGAATTCCTATTCTCATTTTCTCTTAAGTCAGTAGGAAGTGATAGTGGAGGGGACTGAAGGGAAAGGAAGAAGGATGGAAAAGGGTGCAGAATATAGTGGGGGAACTAGAGAAGGTGGAAGAATGGGGTGTTGGCAATTATTACCTTCAGAAGAGTTCAGAGACAGTCTATAAAATTTCTAATTCCTTAATTGTTTTTAAAGGAATTTATATGTGCTTCTGAAAATCTCCTGATTTCCAAATCAAGATATGCTTCCATTCATTCATTCAGTTTAATGCTAGACCTGGCATTTTCCTAATTTTCATTGCATGCCAAAAATTAATTTAGGCACACAAATAAAACTGCACTTTGTCCATTTTAGGAGGATATTTTCTAATTAAATCTTCCCATTTCTGTAAAGCATGTGTAAGTAAAAGCTTCCTATCAGGAATATTAGTGAGGGATGGGATCGGGCATCTCCTGGACTTGGAGGCACCACTTCCCATGTTAATTTTAGGTGTGTTTTGTTGTTGTTGTTTTGTAGTTGTGTGTATGTGTATGTGGTTTTTCTTTTCTTTCCGATATCTGCAGAATCTGAGCAAATTCTCTAGGATTGTTATATAATGTAGTTGGTCAACCTGTGTTGCTTATCTGTTGAGCTCCACGAGGCTCTCACCCCTCAAATCACATTCAAACCTCTGATGTGCCTCGGTTGATCTCCCTGCTGTCTCAAACAACCAGAGGGTCAGGGAACGGTTGACCAAACCTTATGGGTGCTCCCCCACCAGAACCAGTCACTTTAATTGCAATTGTGTTCAAATTTTGTTTGGGGCTCCTGCACATCATGAGGAATGACATCACACATCCAAAGATATTCTTAGTCCCCTAAGAATACCTAATACTCAGACCTGAGGGAGAATATGACACTGTATTTTTGGAGCTGATTTAGTTCAACTCTAATTTGAATGATATTGGGTGTTGTTGTTTTTTGGGGTTTTTTTTGCTCTGATTCTCAGAAAGCAATTCCGATTGGAAAGGCACAATTTAACAACAGCCACCAATTTTTTTCCTACTGTCTTGTCTTAACCTAAGTTCCATCAACCCTTAATCTTAGTTCTATCTGGAGTATTTAAAAATACAGCTCAAATAAATCTAACCCTCTACCACCAGCAAGGGAAAAGTCATGGATTTAAGATACAACTCACCCAGGTTCACCCAATGGGTGGGGAACCAGCAGTTCAATGGGTCCTTTGTTGAATCCTAACACCATGTCCACGGGTTGGTCCTGGGTGAGCTCTTTTGGAGTCCTGACCCACTACGTCAAGTAAATGTCAAAGTATGAAACATTCAAACTTGTCAAGAATTTTGGTCGTTTATTTAAGTCCCACTGTCAATAACTGGCAGGATGAAACTCTCAGCGGATTGAGATATTCTCTCTGGCAGTTTTGCACCTTATTTTATACATTACAATCAGAACAGGAGATGTATGGTGGTAACAGGAAACCCAGTGGTGATGCATTAGGGTTTCAGAGAAATCAAAGCAGCGAATTCTCTGTGACTGGATAAACAGTAAAATGACACAGACATACTTCTTTTACATGTGGATATAGGATAGTTCCAAGTCAACAATGAACTCAGTAAGAATGAGGGGATTTGTGGTCTCCGCAGAGCATTGCCTATGTGTTGAGGGGCCATGAAATAGGGAAATTCCTTTGACATTCCAAATTACATGTTATTGTAGATGCCAAAAGGCAATAGACAGGCTCAGTGAAGGTTAAGATTGCCCTTCGTCTGGGAAGATGCCAGCCTAGGACATAACTACCCACCATAAACTGCTTTCAGTTTAAAAGTTTTCATTTCAGAACATTCTTTTTGATAACTTTAGGTCTCTGAGTTTGCAAGAACACCACACAGGGCTTCCCTGAGCTAGTCAGTGAGCATGTGGTTCCTTTTCACATACACAATTCTTGGATCACTTGTGCCTCACCTCCTGACAACAGTCACTGAGTGCTTAGGGCAGTGGTCGACAAACTCATTAGTCAACAGAGCCAAATATAACAGCACAACGATTGAAATTTCTTTTGAGAGCCAAATTTTTTAAACTTAAATTATATAGGTAAGTACATTGTTATTAACTTTATTAGGGTACTCCTAAGGCTTAGGAAGAGCCACAGTCAAGGGGCCAAAGTGCCGCATGTGGCTCGAGAGCCTCAGTTTGCCAATCATGGACTTAGGGGATTCGTCCGAACTAAAGCCCCAACCCACCTGGCAGTTCATAAACTGCCCCTGAGGGAATGTCCCTCCTCTGTCCCAACACAGGAAGAGTAACCATCACCCCAGAATGCAGCAGGACCTGTATGTTGTAAGCAGATGCAGCTACCTTGCTGCCCACAGTTCTAGTCTCCACACCTCCCGCTCCCCCATCCCTGTGCCCAGGTTCAACACCAATGCCCAAGAACCTGTTTGCTACCCAGGAGTTGGACAGCCCCAGCCTCAGATTCGTGCCCAGGTTGTGCAACCTGACCTTAATGAAGATGGTGGTGTTCAAAGAGTTGGAGAAAGACCTCAACTCCATGGTGATCGCCATGAAGATGCAGTACTCCAACCTCATATCGATGGTGATCACTGTGAAGATGCAGGGCTCCAAGTACATCCTACGGGAGTGTGCTGTTCCCCAGTGACAGTCCTGGGGTTGACCTCACTGCAGGACCCCCACTTCCTCTGTGAGAAGGCAACAAGCTACAGGCCCTGTTGCACTGGAGGAAGTGCTTTAAGAACCAGATCATCTGGAGCTAGAAGACACTCCCTGTGGGTGCCATCCGCATGGCCAAGGTCAGGCAGCAAACCCTGAAGGGTGGACAAAGTGGCCGAGGAGGCTTCTGCTAAACTGGCCGAGATCTGGATTGCTCCCTGTCCAACCAGCCCATCCACTGGGAGGACAGCGCCATACAGGACAGATGCAAGGCTAAGTCAAGGGTTCATTACTCCGAGGGGGTACATCAGAGCTTCTCCTCTGAGCAACAGGCCAGCAACTATGCCACCTATGGACCGAACCTGGCTGAGAAGGGCATTGACATGGGGATGCTCAAGCAGTAGAGGCCATGGATATTAGGAAAGATGTGCATTACCAGGCCATAAAATATCAAATAAAAAGTGGTGGTGTGTCTGGGAAAGTTCAAAGTGTTGGAGGAGGCTGTGGACTCGAGCAGGACACAGCAGAGCACGTCCCAGAGTTGGAGTGGGACATGGACCTTCTATTTAACACACTGCGAAACCCCAGGGACAGTGGTCCAGACATGGAGGATGAGAACAGCACCCTCAGCACCCACAAGCCCAAGCTCAGACTGTTCTTTGAAGGGTTGGCACACTCCAGCTCACAGACACAGACGGAAGCATCCACAGGGCCCGGAGCCAAGAGGAGTTTTCAATTAGGGGCAAAGTGCAAGAAAACACGTGAGCCCTCAGGCATCAAACAGCCCAGAGACAGTGTTTCAGACTCGGCGGCCCACTGCACCCCCTCCCCCAAAGTCGCCTGAGTCTGGACCTCCTCCATGTCTAGCCAGTCTTCTCACCGTGTGGACAGCGCCATGTAGGCCGGCCCAAGACCAAGTCTACAAATCACTACTCTATAAAGGAGTATCAGAGCTTCACTGAGCAGGAGGCCGGTGAAGATGCTGCCCATGGATAGGAACTGGATCAGGAAGCAGTGACTATTGAAAGTCACAACAAGGTCCATGACAAGCAGAATGTAGTGGCTTGGCTGAGCTGGGCCTAAGTGTCGGAGGAGGCCCTGGACCGTGAGCAGGACCCTGCAGATCATGTACCCGAGTAGAGGAGGACCCGCACCTTCTGTCTAACATGCTGGAGAACCAGTGACAGTAGCCCAGACAGGGAAGAAGATGACAGCCTTCTCAGCACCACCAAACCCAAGCTCAGGCCATACTGCGAAGGCCTGTCACATTTCAGTTCAAAAATGGACATGGGGAGCATCCATGGTGCCCAGAGCCAGGCGGAGCTTCCGAGTTTTAGCTGGTTCTGCTGAGGGCTAGTGTGTTGGCGCACGGAGTAAATGGTCCCGGGTTCAAATCTGGTCACGGGCACAACTGTGTTGATTACAGGCTTGATCCCCAGCCCTGGCCATGGCACATGCAGGAGGCAAGCAATCCATGTGTCTCTCTCACATCGATGCTTCTCTCCCTTTCTGTCTCTCCCCGTCCCTTCAAGTTTCTCTAAAAATTCAGTGGAAAAATAACCTCTGGTGAGGGTTCACAAAACAAACAAAGCAAAACAAAGGAGCCTCCTAGCCCAGCTGAAGTGCCCAAAAAGACCAAGCTCAGTCAGCAACAGCCAAGTGACAGTGTCTCCCACTTAGAGCCCCAGAGCATGCCCACCCAGGGGAGCACCAGCACCGCCCAAGGACAGCCCGGAGGCAGAGACCTCAGCCCTGGACATGCTCACCAAGAAGATGCTGCTCACTAGGCGCATCACCAAGACTGAGTCTCTCATCCCCTCCACCAAGGCCAAGGGGAAGCATCCCCGCCACCATGGCTGGGCAGGTTCCTGAAGGGGCGGCAGACGGCACAGCCGTAGAACAAGTGAGCCAAGAGCCCAGACAATGAGCATGGCCAGACCTAGGGAGATAGCTGCAGATCCCCAGGAAGACCATGTACAACCAGCTGAACCACATCCTCATCTCTGATGACCAGCTGCCAGAGAACATCATCCTGGTCAAACCTCTGATTGGCAGGAGCAGTTCCCCCTCAGACACCCTGCAGGGACTCATGCTGCCTGGGCTGTGCATCTGCTTCATGGCTGAGGTCCGGTGGCCTTCAGCTCCATCATCTGGTGGATACAGAGATACTGTAATGATAATTCCCAGCCCCTTAAGCCGCTGAAGATCCTGGTGGCAGGGGCACAGCACTACTTGAGCGCTGTGCTGTGGGTCTTCCTGGAGCTGCTGTCCTATAAGATGCTCGGTTGGCTGGGCTATGTGCACTTCCTGGTCATCCCGCTGGCTTCCAACTTCGTGGCCAGGTACCTGGGCTCCATGCATTACCGCTAGAACAGCTTCTCCCAGGACCTGGCCTGATGGGACCTGTTCCATAATCTGGAGGCCCAGAGCGCCATACAAGACACACTGGACATCGTGACGAGAATCACGCAGTACATCACGGGAACATCTGTTCCTCTCAGCTTCCCATCGAGGAAGCCCTGATCTCCTACAAGCAGAAGAGACCCAATGAGGATTCCTTATAGTTCATTCTTTTAAGGGTGGCAGGAGAAAGTTGGGACAGTGCAACAGTCCTCAGACACGTCGGGAGACTCAGATGATGGACCCCCTTGCGCTGCAGCGTGCTTTTATCCTTCCCTTTGTCCCTACCTCTGTTCACCAATGATGCCTTGTCATCCCACTCATCTTGTCAGTGAGTGGGGTTTGTCCTCCCCCAGCCAGGGCGATGGCGCCAAGCTGATGGAGCGGCAGGTGGATTGCTGGACGGCAGCCCAGCCCACAGACAGGAAGAAAGACTCGAAGAAGAAAGACCTGCCTACCGCCAACAACACTCTCAAGTGCACCTTCCAGTCTCTCCAGGTCAGCAGGCTGCCCAGCAGTGGCCAGGCCAAAGCAACACCCACCATGTGCATGACAGTACTCACCAAGGAGAAGAAAAAGAAGGTGTTGTTTTCGCCCAAGAAAACCAGGACAAGGCATGGAGTCCAAAATCCAAAAGCCAGTGCTTGGAGGCATAAGCCACCTGGTCTGCAGGGCGAAGCAGCAGGAGAACATTCTGCGGGTCCTCATCAAAGGTGTGGTGTGGAATGAAGTTCTTCCAGCTGGCAGCCCAGGGTCCTTCCGCTTCCAGCACTTCCCCATGTGCATCTCCAGACATTCTGACTACACCTTCCAGCCCTGCCTGCGACCCTGCAGATGCCAAGCACAGGAGGGCCCACCTGCTTTTCTGTTCACCTTTCAGTTTAGTACAGAAACCGACCCTGGAAACACAAAGAGAAACCTTCTTAAGTACAAAAGTGCTCACTACCCGGAAGCTAATGTGCAGCCCCCATTGGGAGCCTCAACTGCTCTGCTGATTAACCAGAACTCTCTGGGGGTCAGGCGGGCAGTGCTGAGCTGGAGAATCATGGAAGGTGAGTTTTGGCCTCAGGGCCACTAACACTCCCAGCGAGAAGGGTTCTCCCTTCTCCACCTGCCCTTCCTGGAAGCCAGGACTCTGCCTCTACAGGACTCAGAGCTGGTGGTCAGATGCCAAGGACTGGCCTCCCATTGCGGGCATCCTGAGCAAAACATGGAGGCCAGTCAGCCCAGCCCTGGGCCCCAGCTGCCAACCCGCCAAGTGGCCCCACACCATCCACTCGTGCTTTCCTAAAAAAATAGGTGTGTGGTGCAGACCCCCAGGCACACCCTCTAGACAAACTGGTGCAATACCAGCTGCCCGCCTTCCTGAGCAGGGACTATGCTTTCGCCCTCATCTCTCTGTGTTATGACAGAACATTTGTTCCACCCAACAGGTGTGGGTCCACCTATTTACCAGGTGAGCACCCTGTCCCTGCACAGCACAGTGGTCACGCGGCACCCTGCTTGCTGGGAGTCTTCAGGGCACTTCATGTCTCTGAGTGCTTGTGCCTCTAACCACAGGGTGAACCTAGGGCAGTAATGGCGAAACTTTTGAGCTCTGCATGTCAGCATTTTGAAAAACCCTAACTTAACTCTGGTGCCATGCCACATATAGAAATTTTTGGATATTTGCAACCATAGTAAAACAAAGAGTTATATTTTTTAAAAATTTTTAAATATATTTTATTGATTTCCCACAGAGAGGAAGGGAGAAGGATATAGATTCAGAAACATTGATGAGAGAGAAACATCGATCAGCTGCCTGCTGCACATCTCCCACTGGGGATGTGCCCGCAACCCAGGCACATGCCCCCGATCAGAATCGAACCCGGGACCCCTCAGTCCACAGGCCGACGCTCCATCCACTGAGCCAAACCGGCTTTGGCAAGAGTTATATTTTTGATATTTATGTTATATACTTAAATGCTATGTAACAAAGAAAAATCAACCAATGAGTTTGCATGCCACCTCTGACACATGTGTCATAGGTTTGCCATCACTGACTTAGGGTCAAGCTCACAGGTTTATTGTAGAAACTCAGTGGGGTCCTCCCTGGAAAGTGCTCTCTGGGTGCCTGGACAGTGGAGAGGTCTGCTGCACGGGCTGTGGTTGAGCTCATTGGCCATTTTCTCCGCCTCATGACAAAGCCTCAACCTCATTTGATTCTCTACAAGGCCTTGGGCTAAGCTCATTTCTCCTTAGATACAGATCGGAGATTCTATGAGGGGTCGCTGTCCTGGGTGAAGCCAGAACCAAAAATCCCAGAACTGAGCCATGTGGCCCCATGCTAATTTTATTCTTGACTAAAAGATTATAGAAAAAGAGTGGAAAAAATCTAAAATATTAGTGTCAGCACTGTGTAGTGGATGAGGGTAGGGGAATGAAATACAGGAGGGCATATTAAAGAGCATGTCTTGCTGAGGAAAATATATATATGGGTAATAAACCACAGGGATACGTTTAACTGCATGTATTTTAAGTTAAGGGAAAGCACCTTGTCTTGCAAAATAGAATTCATTAATTTTAACTCTGCCTCCTGAAATAGGACCTATTAAATGAGAAGCAATAAAGGATTTTTTAAAATAAGAAGAAAATTTGACAAATGGAAGTTATTGTTTGCTTTGTTAGACATATTATATCAGACTAACAGATAATACCCAGTCTTTTAAACAAAATAAATCATTACCACATACTATGCTACATAGGAAGTCTCAATAAATACCAAAGAAGATATATATGTATTTTCTCCATTGATATGTGCATGAGCCATCATGCATGATACCTATATATTCTCTAACCATAATACACTAAGGTAAGAAGTTAATAATAAAAAATAGCTTTAAAATCACTAAATATCTGGCTACTAAAGTGCTGCCTCAGGACTCACTGAAACAAACCCTCAGAGTTGGATCAGCTCAGAAGAGAAACATAAAGAACCATGTGAGTAACAGAAATGTATCCAGAAAAGAAACACGTATCTGGGAGGCCAACTGCAGCTTGCTGTGATAGGTAACTGACGTGCATCATGTAAATCAATGCTTTAAAAAAACACACAAAATGCCCTGGGTAGTTCTGAACTAACGCTTACATCTAATAACTGCAAAAATCTCTTCTCCATCTCAGCGATGGGAGGTTCAGAGCCTGATGAACCACGGGAGGGGCACAGGGAGGAGAAACCAAGCTGTTACCATTTTGAAACCAAGTTTCATCTGAAGGGGATGCAAGCATGAGCTGTCACTTCTTGGAAGAAGAAGGAAAGCCTTTCACGTGGACTTAGGGGCTAGGACCTGGTGTTCCGCTCCATCTTGGCCAAGCACTCCCGAACCAGCCCTGTCATGTGGATGATGCCTCGTTTCAGTCTCTCCATCGCGCTCTTGCTGCCCGCGTACGTGAGTCAGATCTCCTTCCCTAGTTCTTCGATGATGACCAGCAGCTCAGCATATTTACTCTGGGACGCCTGGCTGTTCTCTGTTCCCTGCGTGTTAGAGATGTTGGTCCTAGTCACTCAGCAGCTGGCGGTACTGGGAAGACGTTGCCATGCTGGTGGAAGGCGGGTGAATGCTCCCAGAGGCCTTGATGGAGGTGGCGGGCATGTGCATGGTCAAGTTCGGTTTGTAAGACATCCCCTCCTCTGCCCCCTGCCTCCCGAAGTGGGGCGCAGGCCCCATGAAACAGCACCGGCAGCGGTGGCAGTGAGGCCAGGCGGTGGCGAGGTGGGCCTGGGGTCTGTGACCCTGTCTGTGTGCCTGCCCAGCTCCCGCACACTTTTTGTTGTTGACAGCTCGAGCACACTGGCAAATATGGCCGTCCCCTCACCCTGACACTGCCGCAGTATCATGATCTTTCAGTTTCTTGGTGTTCTGCTTGTGCTGCTCAATGTCTTTCTGCAGACACTGAAATCTCCTTTTTATGATGAGGGATCTCTTCTTCATGTTGTTTCTTCAAGGCTGCCAGCTGTTCTTTAATCCGCTCTGGGAAGTATCCTTCCTCTTCAGCCTTCTTTTTTTTTTTTTTTTTTTTTGTGAAGGTCCCAATGGCTTCCCTGATTGCGCCTGCATTGGAGCTGAAATTATCTGACCATTGCAGCCAAAGTCTCTGGCTTACATGGCCCTCACACCCCACACTTGGAGCCGCAGATGTGCCACCGACGCAGAGACTGCCCTGGTTGTCAGTGCCGCGCAGTTCCGGACTACCCCACTTAGTTTTAAATGCAAACCTGCCTTGGACAGGCCTTGAAGGTCTTTTTTCCATGGCGATCACGGGGTAGCAGGCCAGCCAGCACCCACAGCCCCAGGGGTCCAGGGGTGCCGGCTGGCCTGCGCCGGGGCTCTCTCTGCCTCCAATCCACAATGCAATCACCGATCACCGGCCGCCTTTGCCCGCCCCCACCTCTTGCCTGCCGCCTGGGTTTCAGATCCCTTTCACCTCCCAGCATTGCGGCTACATATGCAAATTACCCGCCATCTTTGTTGGCGGTTAAACGCCATCATGGCTGGCAGTTAATTTGCATATTGCCCTGATTAGCCAATGGGAAGGGTAGCGAAGTTACAGTAAATTACCATGTTTCTCTATTATTAGATAGGATGAGAAATATATATTGAGTGCCTACCACATGCCAACTCTTTATGTTAAGCACTTTATTATTATATTTTATCCTTGCAACTCATTTTTTCATAACATTATTTTTATTGTTTTATTGCTTAAAGTATTACAAAGGGTACTACATATGTGTCCTTTTTTTTGCCCCCGCCCTTGACAATCCCCTGGCCTCTCCTACACCCCAGTGTC
Source organism: Myotis daubentonii (assembly GCF_963259705.1). NCBI lineage: Eukaryota > Metazoa > Chordata > Mammalia > Chiroptera > Vespertilionidae > Myotis > Myotis daubentonii. Next base: position 7,317,087 of record NC_081855.1, read on the forward strand.
TTATGTCCATTGGTTATGCTTATATGCATGCATACAAGTCCTTCGGTGGATCTCTTACCCCCCTCCCTCCTGCCCCCCAACCCTCCCTGGCCTTCCCCCTGCACTTTGACAATCAGATTGAGACAGCTCTGCCTCTGTATCTATTATTGTTCATAAGTTTATAATGGTCTTTATTATCCATGAATGAGTGAGATCATTTTTCCCGTGAAAAGGACAAGACGTAAAGAACTCAGCTAACGTGCCTGAGGTTTTAATGCAAGTGGCAGTGCCATACTTATCACTAAATTTTTTCTTTGTCAATCCTCACCCAAGGGTAAGTTTCCCTGGCCCAGACCAAGGCCAAGGATCTAGCCTGCAACTGAGGCAGTTAGCTTGACTGGAGTCAAACCCAACACCTTTCAGTCCACTGGTTCGCAACTCTTACAGGCAAACAGCTCTATCTCTTTCTCTCACTCATAGGCTGCTCTAATTTAATTGAAAACATCCAGAATTTTCTTCTGGTCACTAGTAAAAATAATCTTATTAAACTCACTGAAGTCACATGTCCACATACAACCATCATCACTGTGGTCTAGACAGTTAGATATGCTGATACCTTCACTCTGGGGCCCTGAATAACAACCCCCAGAAACAGCTGGATTTGGAAATTGGCAGATGTTAGAAAAGGGAAAATGGAAGTCATGTCCACCACAGGCCACTGTCAAATAAGTATTTGACTTCTGGTTTTCACTGTGAAGTCCTAACTTCCATCCTTATAAGAGAAAAAAAAAAGAGAGAGAATAACAATCTGAAAAACAGGAGCTCTTGTTAAATCCATCTGAAATTAACTATGACTATGAAATTAACCTTTGCTGCTGCAAACCGTGGCGATTTAAGGCTCTGTTAGAACAATACAACCTAGCCAGTCTTCCCGATAAGATCAAAAACATGTTTTCCATTCAAAGTGAGAGACAAAATCAAAGAGCATGAGAAGAGAAGACAGATTCGACCACATCAAAATGCAATGTGTCTATTTGTCAAAACACACATCAAATGGAGACAAATGGCAAGCTAGAGAATCCATTTGAAAGTTACATGGCAAAAACCTGATATCCATGACAATTCAGATTTGCTAACAATCCAATGGACAAGAGGGCAAAAGGTCTCAAACTGAAATTCCAAAAGAAGGGATAGGCCAAAAGTATGCGAAAGATACCCAACTGCAGTTTAAACCAGAATGAAAAATTCAAATGAAAATATTGCTCTTTCTCACCCTGAACAGGGTGCCTCACCTGTTCGATGGAGAGTCATCCCATACACCAAAAGGATGCAGGTTTGATTCCGGGTCACGACACATACCTCAGATGTGGGTTCTGAAAATGTTGTGGAACTGGAGAGTGTTTGTGATGTGATGGAACAGTTGCGAAAAATTGTGAATATTCTCCATGTTGGAATTTACACTTTGAAGGATCATAGAGTTAAAATTTATATAATGTAAAGTTATTTTTCAGATAATAGTATTAAATTTTATTAAAAAAAGCATTTTATTTTACTCAATAGTGTAAGAAAAATACCCTAACCTTCTAAGTATGTGCAAGAGAAACACAAACATTTCTTAAATTGCTATTACTGGGAGGTCAGGGGAGTCCTCTCTGCCGAGGCAGCTGACACAGGCTGCCCCCCAGGATCTGGGACCACAGGCCTCCCAGATGCTGAGGCTAGTGTCTCAGAAGCTGCAGGTGGGTCCACATCTGGAAGTTCGGTGACAGCTGTACCTGGAGCCTGCTCTGGCTCAGGAGAGGGCACCAGAGTTGGCATTTTCTCTTTAGGTGTTTCTTCATCTTGCTCTGGAGCTGCTTCTGTAGATCCAGGAAGGAACTATGTTACCACCATGACCGCCTTTCGTGTGCCTTCCAAGGAAGGGAACCTCCCATCTCCATCACTGAAGTCCCAGTTCAAGCCCCCACCCCAGGACATCCTCCAGACTGCAGGCCATGGGGCACTGACCTGAGCAGCTCTGTGCTCCTGCCTAAGCCAGGCTCTGGGAGCTCTTCTCTGAGTGGCGCAGCCACATGCCCTCCCCATCACACACACCACACCTCCTCCTGCTGTGTCTCCGCCTCAGTGGGCTCAGGTGCTCCAGCTCTGAGTGGAGATACTGGGCCTGGGTTGGCAGGTCTGGGACTGGAACAGGAGCTCTATGGAGGCCAAAAGCATGATTAGGCTGGAAAATTCTGGCGGCCGATAAAAATCCTCAGTGTACTGGTCCAGCCATATGCCCAAGATGCAGGAGATGACCCTGGGGAGAGAGATAGACTGACAGCTGCGTCTGAGGCCTGGTTTTTCTTTCCACATGGCCCTCCCAGAGCACCACCCAGACAGCCTTAGGGTCCTGTGCCTGCTGCTGCTCCTGCCCATCCAGAAGGCAGACCTACTCCTTGCTCACCTTCAACCTGGCAGTCCTGGCAGAGATGTGCCTGGTCACCCAGGAGGGGCTGGCAGAAAGCCCTCCTTACTTACAGCTCTGGATCAATGAGGGAATCGCCTGTCCTCTTCTTCAGGGCAACCTGACATGCTCTCTCAGTGTCCCTGTACCCTCCCACTACCCTCCCACCTGAATGTCAACTCCATGAGGACAGGGAGGGCTGGTGTCTATTAAGTTCCTGTCACTCACTGACACACAGTAGGTGCTCCAGGTATAGCTGACCAATGAGTGAACAAAGAAAATCCTCTGGTGTCCAGACACCTCCTAACACATCAAACTTTGGCTCCTGCACCTATGTGCTGCCTACTTCACTAGCTGCCCTGTGGAGTTCTTCTTCTCTAACTGACAGTTAACTCCCATGGGGAGAGAGCTACCACCAAGCTACCACTGAGAAGGTTCTACCAGAATAGTGAACAAGGTCCCTGGATAAGGGTGTAGATTCGGCTAGGATTAGAAGCAGAGGGGTGTGAATTTTCTGAGGGGCTCACTCTGTCCACTGACCTCCCCAATCACCCACACCACCCATGTGCACATGAACAGCTCTCTGACTCCTGCCTTTTTTCCTAGGAGAAACCCTCAGACCTCTGCCCTCCAGCAGAAATCCCACCATGAGTAGGATCCAGGGTTCTTCCAGCACCTTGAATTCAGGTCCCACACTCCCCTCATGACTCTGATCCGAAGCCAAATCACGTTTTCTACTGGAACAGAGATTCACTGTCCTCTTCACAATACAGGAAGGTGCAGCCATAGGTAGAGGAGGCCAGGAGGACGTCACATCGGCTGTTCTGTCGACACTCTGAGCCTGTGCACCCTAATGTGACTGAATCGCTCCCGACTAGAAGGGAGCTCTGTAGTGCAGGCTTGGGGCTTGCCCTGTGCACTGGATTATGGTCAGTGCCTAGAGACGTGTCTGTACCTGGAAGAGCTTCTCATATATTTGCTGATTGAATCCTCCCCCACTGAATTCTTTCACAGAACCCTGTACCAGTCCACTAGTATTTATATGTGACTAGAGGCCTGGTGCACAAAAATTTGTGCACTGACGGGAGGGGGTTTTGTCCCTCAGTCCCACTTGTGCCCTCTCACAGTCTGGGACTCCTCGGGAGATAACGACCTGCTGGCTTAGGCCCGCTCCGCTCCCAGGTGGCAGAGGGCAGGCCCAATCCTTAGGTGCAGCCCTTGGTCGGGCTCAGAGCAGGGCCGATTGGGGAGTTGGTGTGCCGCCCCCTGTCGCCGCCCCCTGTCATGCACAGCAGGGTGGATCCGGAGGTTGCGATGCCACCCCCAGTCACGCTCATTAGTCTCATGCAGGACTCCTCTCCAGATTCCTGAGGCCCAGCACATGGTCAGCCAGGCACAGAGGAAGGAACCTACAGTGGCTAAGGGTCTGGGCTCCACTCAGAGAGGGCCCGGTTCAAATCCCAGCTCAGTCAAGCTGTCTGTCCTCTCTGAGCCCAGATCACCAGCCAGGGACAGTGCTAGCCCCACTCACAGGGCTGAGGTGAGGGTGAAATGATGCCAAGTACCTGGTGCAGGGTAAGTGCCCACTGCTGTGAGTGACTGAGTGCTTAGACGGGGGTTCCCCAGCCAGGAGACCAGCTTTCCCATGGGGTCTGCTCGAGGTCAGGGCCCTAGTGCCGAAGATGCAGTTGCCCAAGAGTTGGTAAAGGCTCTTTATTCAGTCCTGAGGTCGCGCTGGTCCAGCAGGGTGAGGGCAGGGGCTGCCTGGGACCAGTCTTCAGCCCCAGGGACATCCAGGCTGGACTGGTAGGCACCAGGTACCAAGACCTGCAGGGTGAACTCGGTAATGATAGCAGTGAGCCCTCAGATGCGGTGTGGCCCAAGCAGGAAGACAGGCATTGTGTAACGGAAGTGGCCACTCTTGCAGAATTGGGTGCAGCATTGGTTCTGCACCTGCAGCAGGTGGACCAGTGGCAGTGCAAACACTTCCTCCAACTATGACAGGAGGCAGGGGAGGATGGACAGAGGACTGACCATGGCAGCTTTCCCCCATTGGGACATCCCATTCCCGGCATCCTTGCCCCAACTCACCTCCTCTGGGTTGGACTGGAGGCTCTGGGGATCCAGCAGGCCCACTCCAGCGACCACCAACACCACCGTGCTCTTTGCCTGGGCCAAGGAGGCAGGCCGTCAAGGGAGGCATGGCCTTGGCAGGCCTTTGGGGCTGGAGAAGGGAGGCTGAGAGGGAGACCCCACCCTTGCCATCCAGAGGCCATTAGCAGTCAAGGCCAGGTCCATCTGACCCCAGTCCTGCGTGGGGCTCACTCCAGCCAGACTGACCGACTCAGGTCCCCCATTCAGGCCTCTGGGCCTTCGCAGATTTTCCCTCCACTTAGAACAACCTTCCCTTAATTTTACTACCCTGAAACCTGCAGGGTATGAAGGACATGTCTCTCCCACTCTTCTTTTTTTCTTCATCATTCTATTTATTACATGGATGAATATTAACATCTCATGGTATCCATCTAATTCAGTCAAAACCAACAAATGAAAAAGGTTAACGATTTTTCAAATGAACATTCTTACAGACTCCCCTGTAACTTAAAATAGAAATATGTTCACTGCATTAAATTGTGACAAACTTAAAAAATGTCATTAAAAAAAGTCACCTTTAGTACTTAAATAAATTCATTAATTATTTGATGGCATCAATTTCCAAGTTAAAAAATAAATGTTGCTTCATTCGATACTTTTCAAAAAGGACATCTGGGTGGTTCTCTATAGCTGGATATATATATATATCTGTATATATACATATATATATATATATATATATATATATATATATATCCTGTATAATAATAGAGAAACATGGTAATTAACCATAACTTCGCTACCCTTCCCATTGGCTAATCAGTGAGATACGCAAATTAACTGCCAGCCAAGATGGCAGCCGGCAGCCAGGCAGCTGAAGTGAACATGACGCTTGCTTGCTCCAGTGATGGAGGAAGCCAACATTCCCTGCCTGCCGCACCTCAGCTCTGAGCTCCGGATGAAACAATGTTGCAATTATAGAACCTAAACAAACCCCAGAAACCTGCTTTCAACCAGCGAGGCCTCAGAGCTTAGAGCGGCCAGTGATGGCAACAGAGTTTCAATTATAGAATCTGAACAAATCCAGGTACCTGCTTTCAGCCGGCAAAGGCCTCGGAGCTGGAGCAAAGAGCTGGAGCAGGCTCTCAGCTCCAGTTACCCCTATCGAAGGAAAATAAATCCCAGAATAAAAAGAAAAAAAAGAGAGGCTGGGAGCTTCAGTTGCCCACCAGCCTGAAAACAGCCCTCAGCCCCTCACCCAGACTAGCCAGGCACCCCAGTGGGGACCCCCACCCTGACGGGGGTGTGACCAGCTGCAAACAGCCATCATCCCCTCATCCAGGCTGGCCAGGCACCCAAGCAGGACCCTCACCCTGATCCGGGACAATCTTCAGGGCAAACCAGCCAGCCCCCACGCGTGCACCAGGCCTCTATCCTATATAGTAAAAGGGGAATATGCAAACTGACCCTAACAGCAGGACTGGGAATGACTGGTCACTATGACACACACTGACCACCAGGGGGCAGACGCTCGATGCAGGAGCTGCCCTCTGGTGGTCAGGGCGCTCTCACATGGGAGTAGCTCTGTTCAGCCACAAGCCAGGCTGATGGCTACAGTACAGCAGTGGTGGTGGGAGCCTCTCCTGCCTCCTCAGCAGCACTAAGGATGTCCGACTGCAGCTTAGGTCTACACCCTGCTGGCAAGTGGGCATCCCCCGAGGGCTGCCGGCCTGCCAGAGGGATGTCTGATTGCCATCTTAGGCCCAATCCCCTGGGGAGCGGGCCTAAGCCAGCAGGTGGTCATCCCCTGAGGGGTCCCAGACTCTGCAAGTGGGTACAGGCCGGACTGCGGGACCCCCCTCGCCCCCGAGTGCACAAACTTTTGTGCACCTGGCCTCTAGTGTGTGTGTGTATATGTATATGTATATATATATATGCATAATTGTCCTATTGTTTCTAAAAATTTTTCAAATCTGGCTTTCCTATTTGAGAAAAGGCCTGCCGCGCTCTCTCACAACCCCCCTATGAAGGATAAAACTTAGACTTTGCTTTAATCATCAGAACTACCAGAAAAAAAATTTTTCTTGAGGTTGCTGTTTAATTCCATTTTCACCCAATAAAAAGTACAGAAACACTGTCTTTATTTGATGGTGTCCATAAATATTACACTCCATGGGTAGCAAAAATATTTTTTTATTTACAATTTACAGTTTCACAAGTGAAAATCGTACATTTTTACACATAACAATTTTGTTTTGTTAAATTTGCACACATCTGTATAACTTTCACACAACAAGCACCGGAAACTGTGCAGGCAGTAGGCTATGCAAATACTAAAATGTATTTATAAACCAAATGATAGCTGAAGGCCCTGCCTCAGTTAGGCAATTTATACAGATAGTTCTATATATACATAAAAAAAAAAAATCTTCACCTAGATCCAAACAGCAGCTTTTTTAAAAAAGAAAAACATACTTTTCTCATTTTATTTAAACTGACTCAACTATATCATCTTCCGTTTTAATTTAATGGACCTGGCGCAGGGGTCACCTGTACCCTCCGGAACCTAAGAAGGGGAGGGGCTTGCTCAGGTAACGTGACTGGGCAGTTCCCATCTTTGCCTGGAGAGGAAGGGAACTGATGTTGAGAGCCACAGACAGGCCAGGCACTTGCTGATGGCCTCCCACTAGGTGCCCACACCACCCTCCTACGAGTAAAGCCCATGTCTCGGGAGCAGCTCTGAGATGTTGCTATGCTGTCCTCTGTACAAGCTGGTGGGGTATCAATTTGTTCTTCCTTAACATTGGTACTCTCACAGGGTTCCTGAAATTCATTTCTGACCATGTTCAACATAATATTCAGAGGGTTTTCAACTGGTTTCTTGCTGGGAGATGGTGTACAGTCAAATGAAGATGTATTTTGATCATCTTCATAACATGATGGATGACAAATCTTTCCATCCACTCTGATGGCATTCTTTAAATGCCACTCCTCCTCTTCGTCATCCCAGTATTGTTCAAATTGGTCTTGACAGATTTCACAACTCTCCACTGCTCCAGCTGGCCCTGCCGGTACACTTTGGGACTGCTTTTCCTTAGCAGCTTGCTGAGTTTTGAGCACAACTTCTTCATGCGCCTTTTCAAGAAACTGGCTCTTTGCCCGTTCTTCCAAATCAGCTATTTCCTCAAATTCTATCCAGTCTGTTGAACTGTAGTACCAACGTCTATGAGTAACTTTTCTGCTAACGTCTTTTTTAGTTCTATTTTGCCGATAATGCCAGTCCAAGTGATCTGCATATACATCTGCCTGTGACGTTGTAAACCTCATTCCACAAGAGTAACACTGAATACCAGTGTGCAGTTGATTTATAACACTATCATAACGTTGTTTTAACTCTTCCATTGTAAAATTGGTAAGATCGGGAACATCTCGATCTTCATTTTGACCTTCCTTCTCTTCAGTGGGAGGCTGAGCAGCAACTTCATTTACTTGTGCTGTAGCTGAATCAGGCTGGGACAATTTGAGAATTCCTGTTCTTAGCAGTTTTGAAAATAATTCATTGGCATCTGCCTGACTGAGGTGATGATCAGGATATGCCTTAGGAAGGGCTCCGGAAGGATTCTGAACAAATGCTCCAGGATTTTTTGGATGAACTGGTAAAAATTGTTGTCCCTGGCCAAACGGTACTGGCTGAGCAACACCAGTGAGAACCTGTTGAGACACCTGCATGTTTCCCGCTGTTATCTGAGCAGGTAAATTGCCAAAGTTTCCACATTGAGGACTTTGAAGATTCTTTTCATCAAAAGAGTGTCCAGAAGCTCTGCTAAGGGGATTTGAGAAACTCTGGTTTCCAGGGCCACGCAGTCCATTAAAATTGGGTCCTTGAGGTGAATCAAATATTTGTTCGTGTCTTGGGAATTGCAGTCCTTTGGATGGGGCATTAAAAGCATTGCCAGGTGGCTCACTATATGGACCAGTCTGACGGAACGAAACGGATTCAAGCCTTTGTGAAGGATGATTGTCAAATCGTGTGCCTTGAAGACCAAGGGGAACACCAAACCTTGATGCTTGCTGGTGTTGTGGACCATCAAGTCTTTGAGGAACACCATCAAATCTTGGTTGAACCTGCTGTCCAGGTGGTCCATCAAATCTCTGTGAGCCTGGCTGACCAGTTCTTTCAAATCTAGGACCTAGTTGGCCATGTAATCCATCAAATCTTGGTAAGAGTGATGGCTGACCTGGCTTCCCATCAAACCTGAAAGCATGACAACCTTCCAATCTTGGACCACCTTGACCCAGAGGCCCTTCAAGTCTCAGTCCACCTCCTGGTACAGGACCGTCAAACCTCATTCCACCTCCTTGTCGGACTAAAGGTCCCTCAAACCTGATCCCAAACCCTGGTTGACCATGTGGACCCTGAAACCTAAGGTTTCCACCAAGTTGATTATGTTGTCCTTCAAACCTCAGGCCAGCGACTGACTGGCCATGGTGGCCCTCAAACCTCATTCCAACTCCGTGCTGTAGCAAAGGGCCCTCAAATCTGATCCCACCTTCTGGCTGACTATGAGGTCCATCAAACCTAATTGCAGGTCCTGATGGACCACGACCCCCCTCAAATCTATGTCCACGTATAGGCTGACCTCCGGGATTATCAAATCTAAGTCCACCCACAGGCTGACCATGAGGTCCCTCAAACCTCAGACCAGGGGAACCTTCCAACCGAAAACCACCTCTGCCTGCTTGACCAACTGGCCCTTCAAACCTCAGAGGTGTCCCTTCTGGTCCCGGAGGACCTTCAAATCTCAAAGGACCACCGGCCCCCATTTGTCCAGGTGACCCATCCAATCGAAGAAAACCTGGTGCAGAAGGTCCATCAATCCTAGGGCTTAATTTATTAGGTCCTTCAAAAATCATCTTGGTCGGGCCATCTCTTGTTACCGATGGCCTACTAGGTTCATCAAATAACGGTCTGTCTTCAGCTAACACTGTAAGGCGCTGATTTGTATCTAGGCCGGCGAGTCGTGATGCTGAGGTATCTACAAATGGTTCACCTGCATCTTCACATCTAGGTCACTTAAGTGGAAAATGATCATTGAATGGTGACCTCTGCTCTTCTCGTACACCTTCTTGATACTGAAATAGCTGTCGAATTTGAGGCGCAACAACAAGGTACTCATCCTGTGTAATTTCACCAGATGCTAAATGTTCACTCGTCTTTTGAAGTAATTCTCTTTTGCTTGCGAGAGTTAACTCTGTGAAAACCTGAAGATTGGCATCTACGCTTAATCGATGCTGTTGTTTTGGGGCTCGAGGTGACACAACCCCTTTAGCGCTCGACCAGCTTTCCCTCCGCCTTAGATGAGGAGATTTACTATGGTCCTCACCTTGTTGTAAGCTTTTATTTTCTTGTGGTCGTTCGTCTTCAGTCTTTTTTATTCGCTTTGGATCTCGAACATCTTGTTCAGCACTTCTCTTAGCATTTCTTTCTTCCCTGGAAGGTGGCACAAAGTCTTCCATATGTGACTGCTTACATCCAGAGTGGCACATCTTTCCAGCTGAAGGCTCTTCAGGCGATTTATTTAGAAATGTAGAAGTCACATGGATGCTAGATGTATTCTGATTGGGGGGTAGAGGTTGAACAGGCCAAGCAGGATCTAATGAATTGACTCTGACATCCAGGGCATGAAGAATCTTCAATGGGAATATCTCATTCCATGTGGAACGTAATTTAAATAGACTTTTTCTGGTATTTTTATCCACCTTTTCAAACACACGAATAAATGTTGCAACTAGATTTGTAGTAAAGGCGGTGAGATACTCTCGGCCAACGTTTTTCACGATAGAATCCATAAGGTACATAACGGGAAGCTTCTCTGAGGAAGGAGCCTTGGCGGTTTGGGCCTCGATGAGAGAGACGATATCCTTGGCGAAGTGCAGGTTCTCCTGGGCTAGAATGGTCAGCATATTGATGTGCGGTTTGCTATTGACGGTCAGGTCTTCGAGGGATGACTGATAATCCCGACAGGCGTCCTCCCGGGCCCCCAAGGGACCGGCCTCGGCCAGGGTGGGCTCTGACATTGTGCCGTGGCCGCAGCTGCAGCCGCTCTTGACACCCCGTGTCACTGCCGACCGCGCTTCCTCTCCCCACTCCGGCCTCACCACGTGCTGACTGACCGCGGAGGGGTATTGGGGGACGACACGGGGGGAACGCCAGGTACTCAAGGCTGCCTTCGCACAGTGATCTCCACACACTTTCAGCCACCTCAGGAGCCTCTTTCTCCACAGGAACAAAAGGGTGCCGGCGCAGGTGGCTGCAGCTCCTAGGGGAATCCTGTTTGGGCGCCCTCTGTTTGGGTCCTGCCCGAACAGGTCCAGGGGTTCCCAAAGGTGTGGACGGAGTCGGCGAAGAAGGAAGGACACAGACAGCAGCGTTCAGTTGATCATCAGAGCCAGGTTCTCTAGCCAGGATCTCCAGCCACGTTCTGTCTTTTATTGCCTTCTTACATCTGCATTTATACCAGTTGATTTTAATCCTCTCAATTTCTATTGCAAAGGTTAGGGCGTTTCTTTTCTCCATTCCAGGAAGTAAAGATTATGTAGCTTAAGCGTGATTGGTCGTAGTTAAAGTGATTAACTACCCGCCTGGCGCTTAGTTAAGGGGTTTTATCCCCTCCCTAGCTTCAGGGGAAAATCCCTACCTGGGGAAACAACCTATCTCGGAGAGGTGACCTCAGTTAAAACACATAGCGCCAAGAAGGGGAGCCAATGTATTAAGAACAGTATGGCATATACATATACGCCAAGTCCCTTGAAAGATACACTGGGCAGATGTTTCTTCCCTGCAGCGACTGTGTCAAGCAGCAAGGACGGACCAGCTTCTGGCATTCAACCACTGAGCCAAGCCAGAGAGGGCTGACAGACACCCTTTATTTTATTTTATTTTACTTTATTTTATTAATTTTTATATATATTTTTTCCTTTGTGTGAAGAAATATGAATGAACTGTACATAAACATGTCAAAGCAAACTAGTTCACTGTCACAACTTTAAATGTCTCAGGAGCACAGCGAATGCTAAACACACTAACATCGTGTTGCTACTTCAATAGCTGGGGAGTGGCGAGCGCTGGCCTATGGCTTAGGATCTGTGTCCATGCTTGTTTCCTGAACCTCCTCCACCTCTGAGAGCTGTCCCCTGCCTTCAGTATGCAAATTAGCTGCCATCTTGTTGCTGCAGGTTTCGGGTCAACACTGGGGTGCCTGGCCAGTCTGGGTGAGGGGATGATAGCTGTTTTCAGGCTGGCGGGCAACTGAGGCTCCCAACCTCCCTTTTTTTCTTTTTTCTTTTCATTCTGGGATTTATTTCCCTTCTATGGCTGTCACTGGAGCTGAGATCCGTCTTTAGCTCTGAGGCTGGGCTCCAGCTCTGAGACCTCGGCTGCAGAAAGCAGGTATCTGGGTTTGTTTGGGTTCTATAATTGTAACACTCTTGCGATCCTGCTGGCTGAAGCCCGGCTGGCTGAAATCGGGTTTCTGAGGCAGGTTTCCCTTCTATAATTGCAACACAGTTGCTTAGAGTTGCAGCTCAGAGCCCAACAGCGGCAGGCGGGGAACGTTGGTTTCCCCTGTCACTGTAGCAAGCAAGCCTCCTGTTCGCATCAGCTGCCTGGCTGCCGGCCGCCATCTTGGTTGGCAGTTAATTTGCATATCTCCCTGATTAGCCAATGGGAAGGGTAGCGAAGTTACGGCTAATTACCATGTTTCTCTTTTATTAGATAGGACTAGTGGCCCAGTGCACGAAATTCATGCACGGGGGGGAAGGGGGAGTTCCCTCAGCCCAGCCTGCACCCTCTCTAATCAGGGATCCCTTGGGGGATGTCCGACTGCTGGTTTAGGCCCGATCCCTGGGATCCCCCTAACTGGCAGCCGGACATCCCTCTTGCAATCTGGGACCACTGGCTCCTAACTGCTCACCTGCCTGCCGACCTGTTCTCCCTAACTGTTCGCCCTGCTGGCCTGACCCCCCTAACTGCTCTCCCCTGCCAGCCTGATTGTCCTAACTGCTCTCCCCTGCCGGCTTGATCCCCAAACTGCTCTCCCCTGCCAGCCTGATCGCCCCAACCGCCTCTGCCTCGGCCCGCCACCATGGCTTTGTCCAAAAGGACATCCAGAAAGTTGCCTGGAAGCTGTTTGGTCTAATTAGCACATTACCCTTTTATTAGTATAGATTGATTTCAGAGAGGGAGGGAGATAGAAACATCAATGATGAGAGAGAATCATTGACTGACTGCCTCCTGCACGCCCCACACTGGGGATCAAACCCATAACCCAGGCATGTGCCCTGACCAGGAATTGAACTCTGGGGCCCTTCAGCCCTCAGGCAGAGGCTCTATCCATTGAGCAACACTGGCTATGGATACACTTTCCCTTTCCACTGGGACGTGTTCTGATTGCTGGAGCTGAAACACTGAAGCTGCCTCACTGGGGCAGAGTGGGGTGCAGTGGGTTGGAGTAGGTGAAGCCCCCTGAAAGCTGGAGAGGGGCCTTGTTTAACAGCCGGACTGTCTCATGGCTGTGCTGCCTCGCAGTTGTATGGCCACACTGTTGGGCTGTGCTACTGTCAGTGAGAGTTTACACAACTGAACTGTCTGCACAGATAGCTTCCTCCTCACCACACCCCCAAGCTGGGGGTTCCTCTTAGGGTTGAAGTGATACCGACCACCCTTGGTTGGTAGCCCAATCGGCCACTTTGGAAAGAGAAGTGGGGAATCCTGATTTTACGTGAATGCTCCAATTTCTTAAGTTGGCAACTAATGCGAACTTCAGGTGTTTGGGCCAAACCAGAGAGGTGGTCGGGTCCGGTGTCCAGGCCACTGGGCGGCACTGGGCTCAGCCCAGTTGTAAAGGGCCCCTAGGCGTCTGGGCAGGTGAAGGGGTTGGGGGTACGCTTCGGTAATTCCAATGTCACCCCACTGGGTTTTGGTGGTTTTTTCGCCACTGATGACAATTTACTATAATCTGTTGGCAGCATAGATAGATATTAGTTACCAGAACTATGTCTCCATAGAAGTGGACAGTATGTAGCCATTCTATTGGGAACTGTGTGCACTTAAGCATCAGCATGATCTTTCAATTTATTTTTTGTGGTTGTTAATGAAAATAAGCTTTATTACATCAAGTAATAAATACATACAAAGATGCAAACAGTATTAGTCACTGTCTTCCACATGTTTGGATCCACTGATGGGAAAGGCGGAACTGAAATGTACATACATCCTTAGGGGAAATTTCAAGGGTCCTTGTCAGGCGAGGTTCTATAAATTGCTCTTCCTTCTGTATTTATAACTTGTGCATTTTAAAGATTGACTTCAAAGTACTAATAGTCATGCAAATGCTTAAGCAAAAAAAAAAAAAACACAGAACAGTTACATTGAAAAGAATTTAGACTGTGTGGTGAATGGGCACTGGCTACTATAGTGCTGCCTCAGGACTCACTGAAACAAACCCTCAGAGTTGGATCAGCTCAGAAGAGAAACATAAAGAACCATGTGAGTAACAGAAATGTATCCAGAAAAGAAACACGTATCTGGGAGGCCAACTGCAGCTTGCTGTGATAGGTAACTGACATGCATCCTGTAAATCAATGCTTTAAAAAAACACACAAAATGCCCTGGGTAGTTCTGAACTAACGCTTAAATCTAATAACTGCAAAAATCTCTTCTCCATCTCAGCGATGGGAGGTTCAGAGCCTGATGAACCACGGGAGGGGCACGGGGAGGAGAAACCAAGCTGTTACCATTTTGAAACCAAGTTTCATCTGAAGGGGATGCAAGCATGAGCTGTCACTTCTTGGAAGAAGAAGGAAAGCCTTTCACGTGGACTTAGGGGCTAGGACCTGGTGTTCTGCTCCATCTTGGCCAAGCACTCCCGAACCAGCCATGTCGTGTGGATGATGCCTCGTTTCAGTCTCTCCATCACGCTCTTGCTGCCCGCGTACGTGAGTCAGATCTCCTTCCCTAGTTCTTCGATGATGACCAGCAGCTCAGCATATTTGCTCTGGGGCGCCTGGCTGTTCTCTGTTCCCTGCATGTTAGAGATGTTGGTCCTAGTCACTCAGCAGCTGGCGGTACTGGGAAGACGTTGCCATGCTGGTGGAAGGCGGATGAACGCTCCCAGAGGCCTTGATGGAGGTGGCGGGCATGTGCATGGTCAAGTTCAGTTTGTAAGACATCCCCCCCTCCGCCCCCTGTCTCCCGCTGCGGGGCACAGGCCCCATAAGACGGCATCGGCAGCGGTGGCAGTGAGGCCAGGCGGTGGTGAGGTGGGCCTGGGTCTGTGTCCCTGTCTGTGTGCCTGCCCAGCTCCCACACACTTTTTGTTGTTGACAGCTCGAGCGCACTGGCAAATATGGCTGTCCCCTCACCCTGACACTGCCGCAGTATCATGATCTTTCAGTTTCTTGATGTTCTGCCTGTGCTGCTCAATGTCTTTCTGCAGACACTGAAATCTCCTTTTTATGATGAGGGATCTCTTCTTCATGTTGTTTCTTCAAGGCTGCCAGCTGTTCTTTAATCCGCTCTGGGAAGTATCCTTCCTCTTCAGCCTTCTTTTTTTTTTTTTTTTGTGAAGGTCCCAATGGCTTCCCTGATTGCGCCTGCATTGGAGCTGAAATTATCTGACCATTGCAGCCAAAGTCTCTGGCTTACATGGCCCTCACACTCCACACTTGGAGCCGCAGATGTGCCACCGACGCAGAGACTGCCCTGGTTGTCAGTGCCGCGCAGTTCCGGACTACCCCACTTAGTTTTAAATGCAAACCTGCCTTGGACAGGCCTTGAAGGTCTTTTTTCCATGGCGATCACGGGGTAGCAGGCCAGCCAGCACCCACAGCCCCAGGGGTCCAGGGGTGCCGGCTGGCCTGCGCCGGGGCTCTCTCTGCCTCCAATCCACAATGCAATCACCGATCACCGGCCGCCTTTGCCTGCCCCCACCTCTTGCCTGCCGCCTGGGTTTCAGATCCCTTTCACCTCCCAGCATTGTGGCTACATATGCAAATTACCCACCATCTTTGTTGGCGGTTAAACGCCATCATGGCTGGCAGTTAATTTGCATATTGCCCTGATTAGCCAATGGGAAGGGTAGCGAAGTTACAGTAAATTACCATGTTTCTCTATTATTAGATAGGATGAGAAATATATATTGAGTGCCTACCACATGCCAACTCTTTATGTTAAGCACTTTATTATTATATTTTATCCTTGCAACTCATTTTTTCATAACATTATTTTTATTGTTTTATTGCTTAAAGTATTACAAAGGGTACTACATATGTGTCCTTTTTTTTGCCCCCGCCCTTGACAATCCCCTGGCCTCTCCTACACCCCAGTGTCTTATGTCCATTGGTTATGCTTATATGCATGCATACAAGTCCTTCGGTGGATCTCTTACCCCCCTCCCTCCTGCCCCCCAACCCTCCCTGGCCTTCCCCCTGCACTTTGACAATCAGATTGAGGCAGCTCTGCCTCTGTATCCATTATTGTTCATAAGTTTATAATGGTCTTTATTATCCATGAATGAGTGAGATCATTTTTCCCGTGAAAAGGACAAGACGTAAAGAACTCAGCTAACGTGCCTGAGGTTTTAATGCAAGTGGCAGTGCCATACTTATCACTAAATTTTTTCTTTGTCAATCCTCACCCAAGGGTAAGTTTCCCTGGCCCAGACGAAGGCCAAGGATCTAGCCTGCAACTGAGGCAGTTAGCTTGACTGGAGTCAAACCCAACACCTTTCAGTCCACTGGTTCACAACTCTCACAGGCAAACAGCTCTATCTCTTTCTCTCACTCACAGGCTGCTCTAATTTAATTGAAAACATCCAGAATTTTCTTCTGGTCACTAGTAAAAATAATCTTATTAAACTCACTGAAGTCACATGTCCACATACAACCATCATCACTGTGGTCTAGACAGTTAGATATGCTGATACCTTCACTCTGGGGCCCTGAATAACAACCCCCAGAAACAGCTGGATTTGGAAATTGGCAGATGTTAGAAAAGGGAAAATGGAAGTCATGTCCACCACAGGCCACTGTCAAATAAGTATTTGACTTCTGGTTTTCATTGTGAAGTCCTAACTTCCATCCTTATAAGAGAAAAAAAAAAAGAGAGAGAATAACAATCTGAAAAGCAGGAGCTCTTGTTAAATCCATCTGAAATTAACTATGACTATGAAATTAGCCTTTGCTGCTGCAAACCGTGGAGATTTAGGGCTCTGTTAGAACAATACAACCTAGCCCAGCCGTGGGCAAACTACGGCCCGCGGGCCGGATCTGGCCCATCCGGCTGTTCTATCGGGCCCATGGATCCGAAAGAGCGAGGGTTCTCTTGCTCTCCCCGCCACTCCTTCACCAGCAGCAGTGTTAACATGGCAACGTCGGGAAACACAGCCGCAGCTCCTTCTTCTGAGTGGGCAGATTTAGATCCGCCCATTCAGTAGAAAGAACAACCTCTCAATCTTCCAGTGGCTCCTTGTAATTCCCGCGGACGCGTCTCCGGATATCACCCTGGGAATGCATAGACACGTTATCGTGGTGATGTAGGGAGACACGCCCCTGGAGAGCACAGTATCAGAGCCTTTCTGAGGTAAGATTAAGAGCTCTACTCAAACACAATTTTTTTCCTGTTCCCACATTCTGTACATCACAATGACTTGTTAATAAAACAACAAAGACTTTCAGCTGTAAAAATGCTTGCTACAGGGCATTTGTGTTAACATGCACCACTGCACATTAGCATCAACGCAAACACGATGGAAAGCTATGTACCCTGCATTAACCCTAACTGCGCTGCATTGCAGTACTGCACCACACTGCCATGGCAGCATGGCTAGTGTGAACAAACCCTAATTCAGTGGGTTGAACAAAAAGATTGTATAGAAATGTGATGAACTAAAGATTTTATTACAAAATCGCTTAATTTCAGGGTTTCAGAAGCAATTGGACAAATGAAAAACTGAAAATCAAATGTTCATATCTAATACTTGGATGAAACCCTTTCCTGGTAATGACAGCCTGAAGTCTTGTACTTATGGACATCACCAGATGCTGGGTTTTCTCCTTTGTAATGCTCTGCCAGGCTGTCACAGTAGGGGTATATATATAAATATCCTGCCATTTCCAGCTTTTAATAAGAAAAACTGTTGCAATGGGCATTTAAAAGTGGCACCTGGTTGTTTTTATAGAGTCCAGTGGATGCAATCTGACATTATAATGGGCTCTTTCACACTATGTGCACTGCGGCTGTTTTTTGTCAGTAACGGAAGTGCTAGTGGTAACTACTGGTTACCCATGTTTTGCACTGCCCTAGCACCTCCCATACAAGTGTGTCTGGAAGACACAGCAATGTGCAGCTATGTGTGTTATCATAAACAAAGGGCCTGTGTGAAAGATACACAGGTTTTCTATGGAGGAAAGGGGTTGTTCTCTATGGTCAGGGTGTGCCTCTGTCCCATGTATGAACTTTTTCAGATGATTTTGTTATATATATATATTTTTAGACCAAAAATCTTATAGTAGAGCAAATTTAATCACTTGTTTTTATACTTTACTGTCTTATTTTAGTAAAGAATTTAATAAGAAAACGGTACTGTTGGTTTTAGCCCAATATTAAACATGAATGGACCAAAGAAAAGGAAAGTGGACAGTGAATGCCGAGTGTTTAAGAGGGAGTGGACAACAAAATATTTTTTCACAGAAGTCCAATCAATGCCGGTATGTCTGATATGCCAGGAAACACTTGCAGTCTTCAAAGAGTACAATCTCAGCCGTCACTTTGCCACAAAGCATGGCAACTATGCTAGCAAGCAGTGACCTCAAGAACGGGAGGCTACTGCACAGAGGTTGATGGCTAAATTACAGGCTCAGCAAAATGTCTTTCACAGACAAACTGCAATTCAAGAGACAACTACCAAAGCAAGTTTTATGCTATCATTCAAATTAGCAAAAGCTAGCAAAGCTCTCTCTGAAGGCGAGTTTTTGAAAGAATGTATGATAGAGACAGCAGGTCTCTTGTGTCCAGAGAGCAAAGGCAAGTTTGAAAAACTCAGCTTATCGCGCAGGACAGTGACTCGTCGAGTGGAACTGACTGATGAAGACTTGGCCAGCAAGTTAAATAGTAAGGCAGAGTTCTTTAAGTTTTATTCACTAGCATTGGATGAAAGTAATGACGTAAAGGACACTGCTCAGCTCTTAATTTTTATCCGAGGGATTAGTGACAATTTTGAAATTACGGAGGAGTTTTCAGCCATGGAGCCACTGAAAGGAAAAACACGGGGAGAGGACTTGTATGACCGGTGTCTACTGTCATCGAGAAAAGGAAGATACCATGGAGTAAACTTGCTAATGTCACGACAGATGGATCTCCAAATTTAACTGGAAAAAATGTTGGACTGCTAAAAAGAATTCAGGATAAAGTGAAAGAGGAGAACCCTAACCAAGATGTTATTTTTCTTCACTGTATTATTCACCAGGAATCATTGTGCAAGTCTATATCACAACTTAATCATGTTGTTAATCCAGTCGTAAAGCTTGTTAATTTCATTCGAGCAAAGGGACTTCAGCACCATCAGTTTACTAAGTTTCTGGAGGAAATTGATGCGGATCACCACGACTTATTTTACCACTATCGTGTCCGCTGGTTGAGTTTGGGCAAAGTTTTCCAACGAGTGTGGGAGCTCAAAGAAGAGATTGGTGCATTTTTGAAATTAAAGGGCAAGTCTGACGAATTTACTGAGCTGAGTGACAAGAATTGGCTGTGTGACTTTGCATTTGCTATAGATATATTTTCACATTTGAATGAGCTAAATGTGAAGCTACAGGGAAAAGATCAGTATGTACATGGCATATACACTAATGTGAAAGCCTTTCAATCGAAGCTGATTTTCTTTTCCAGACAAATTTCAGACAAAGTCTTCACTCATTTTGCCACACTAGCCACACAGAAGGAGACCATCCAAAACGTGAAGAAATACAGCAAATCACTGGATGACCTGAATGCAGAATTCTGTCATTGGTTTTCTGATGTTGAAAAAATTGACCAGTCACTTCAACTGGTGGCCTGTCCTTTGTCACAAAACCCTGAAACAGCACCAGAAGAGGTGCAACTGGAACTCATCGATCTTCAGTCTGACTTTGTCCTAAAGGAGAAATTCAGCTCTCCTGAACTAAGAGACTTTTATGCTTCACTTAATGAAGCCACTTTTCCAAACATACGGAAGATAGCACAGAAGACACTGGTGCTGTTTGGGTCAACCTATGTTTGTGAGCAGACATTTAGCATCATGAACATCAACAAAGCCCCTCACAGATCCAGCTTAACTGACGACCACCTCAGGTCTATCCTGAGAATAGCCACAACAAAACTAACTCAAGACTTTGATGCATTAGCTAAAAAAGGAGACCAACAACACTGTTCCCACTGAAGTTGATGTTTTAAAGACCAAAAACCTTTCAACCCATTCTACATTGCCATCTACAACTACGTCCCGGGCATAATTTAGAAGTTGCACCAAAGAAAATGTTTAATTTACTGTTTACACATTTTGTTCTTTTCTATTTGTTTTAGTTTTAAGTTATTTTATTATATTTAAGTTTAATTTGAAAGGCTTTTATACCTTTCCTTTGTTAGGCAATTTTATTTGCCTTTGCCATCTTCAATATAAGGTATGTTATTGTGCTATGATTCCTCCATTTTTTGAAGTTTCAAATTATAATAATTAGTGTTTACATTCTTCTTCTTAAAATGTTTGAATTGAATAAATCTATTGAAATAAAAATAAAAAAGACCGTACCCTTTTATGTAATGATGTTTACTTTGAATTTATATTAGTTCACACAAACACTCCATCCATGCTTTTGTTCCGGCCCTCCGGTCCAGTTTAAGAACCCATTGTGGCCCTCGAGTCAAAAAGTTTGCCCACCCCTGGGTGGGAGCATTCCACTTCCCAGGTGGGAAACAAATTCATGGGCACCTGTGTGTTGAATGCAGCAGGCATGCTGTCCAAGCCAGCGGGCGCCGAGGTGGTGGTCTGATTTCTATCCTGTGTTGGGAGAGGGGTACATGCCATCAGAGGCAGCTCATAAACTGCCAGGTGGGCTGGGGGCTCCAGCTCAGACTGAGTCCCAAGCACTCAGTGATTGGTGGCAAGAGGTGGGACAGGAGTGATCTCAGGACGAGATGCTAAACTGGCAGCCTTGCAAACTCAGAGACCTAAAGTAACCACAAAGGATGGTCTGAAATTAAAGTGTGGTGGTTTGGTTTTGTTTTTTAACTAAAAGCAGCTTATGGTGGGTACTAGTGTCCTAGGCCAGTGGTCGGCAAACTGCGGCTCGCAAGCCACACGCGGCTCTTTGGCACCTTGAGTGTGGCTCTCCCTAAGTCTTAGGAGTACCCTAATTAAGTTAATAACAATGTACCTACCTATATAGTTTAAGTTTAAAAAATTTGGCTCTCAAAAGAAATTTAAATCATTGTACTGTTGATATTTGGCTGTTGACTAATGAGTTTGCCGACCACAGTCCTAGGCTGTCATCTTCCCTGAAATAAAGTCAATCTTTATCTTAACTGAGCCTGTCTATTGTCTTTTTGCATCTATGACAACATATTTTTGGAATGTCAAAGAAATTTTCCTTTTTATTCAGACCCTCAGAGCATAGGCACTGCTCTGCTCTCTGCAGAGACCACACATTCCCTCATTGTTATTGAGTTCATTGTTGACTGTTAACTGTCCCATACCCACCTAAGTGAAAGAAGTGCATGTCTATCATTTTACCTTTTTTCCAGGCCCAGAGATTTCCCTGCTGTGCTTCCTCCTGCTTCCCTCATCTATCAACAATGAATTTCATAAAACCACACAAGTCTCCACTTTTGATTGTAATGTATAGAATGAAGTGCAAAGCTGCCATTCTCCAGAGCATTACTATTTCATTCGGTTGAGATTTTGCTTCACTGCAATTGTCTACACTTTGGCTCAAATAAATTCACAAAAATTCTGCACAGGTTTCCACGTTTTCTACATGGACAAGAGGAAAGGTTCTCAGAAGGCAACAGAGACTTGGAGGTGAGTTATGAAGAGACACACTGGTATCTTAGTCATTTCCTAGCAGAGAATGGACAACACATCCCTGTGTTAACAAGGACACCCCGGGATTTCTGACAGAGCATCCCATTCTTAGATGGGAACACAGAGGGTTCCTGGGGTGGAAGGGTCTGGATATTAGGACAAGTGTGGCGTTCAGGGCAGCACCGTTGACAAGACAACAGGAGGGGGTCACGTCCAGGTCCCATAGAAATGAACACCTGCATCGCCAGCCCTGATAACAGGCCCCCCCTTTGGTATGTTGTACATCCCAGGGAAGCCCCAGCTCCTAACCTGTAGGGGACACAGGGATGTGGTCCTCAGGGCAGCAAAGGGCAAAGCAACAGACTTGGTACCTTGAGCCCCATGTCCTTTTGGGAAAAGCATCCCCACTAATCACCATGATGTGTAAGAGTGGGAGAAGGTGTGTAAGGCTTGTCAGGCCAACATGGACACTTGGAGATGGGCATTAAAAAGGGAAAATCTGTAGAAAAATGCAAAAAACACTCTTGACTGAACATGATGGGAAATGGTACAAAGTCTCTCTTCTGATATTCCTAAAACTTTGTGGGCAGTGACTTTCATCTCATCTGAAAGGGACTGGACAGTTAGAGTGGGTTGTGGGGAGGATACGGGCCCCAGATTCCTTTGGAAATTGGACTCTAGGAGGGACCTAGGGGAGTAGCAGGGCAGCTTCTGGAACCTCGGGCTCCCTTTGACTATATGGGACCCTGGAGTCTGGGTCACCTCAGCACCTGCACTCACCCTGCGGCCATGCTGCACGCTGGAAGATGTATGGGCACCTGTGCCTCCTCCAGGGGCATGGAGTAGAGGACCCCATCAGTCAGCTCCTCTCTGTTCTCCTGTGCAGAGCTCAGGACTGGGAACTATAAAGACAGTTCCCAGTCACCAGGAGGAAGGCCTCGGATCCCTGTTTTGCTGGTTCTCTACCCCTGTAATCCTCCACTCCAGACACACACACACACAGTGTGATCTGCTGAGACCTCCACTGCAGAGGAAAAGGTGTGACAGCCTGAGGGCTAGGATTCCCATTGGCATAGATAAGGAACCCCTCTGGAACCCCATCTCCACCTGCCTGCCCTGTCCTGGGGTCTGATCACAGCAGGACCTCTAGGGGATCCACTGCCCAGAAAGCTGTTCCTGCCCCTGGTTTCTCCCTACAGGTCCCTCTTTGCAACACATTAAGGGGAGGGGATGTGGGCTGCACAGGGAGCAGGGTGGGGGGGATGTGGGAAGGGGGGTAAATAAGGGTGTGAATACCAGGAGGCACAGACAATGGGAGCTGGACAAAGGGTGCCATCCTGTGGGAACTAAAAACCATCGTTCCCCAAGGTGTGCAAAAGCCACTGACAAGTTTTAAGCAGTAAAGTGCTGTTACGTTCTTGCTTTAGGATGGTCACTGGCCGCAAAGGGTGGAGAACAGATTGGTGTAAAGCAACGCTGAGTGAGTCAGAGAAATCAGTTGGGAGGCTGACCATCACCCTAGTGAAAGGGCGGTGGCCAAAACGAAGGTAAAGCCAGTGGCCAGAGAGAGATGGACACGTGGGAGAGTTCTTTACGAAATAAGAAACAGGACTTGGCGGTAACCGCAGCGGGAGAAGAGCTGAGGATATTCGCACTCCTGCTTTTGCAAATGGGCTTGTGAAGAGGAGGCAGCTGAAACATTGAGTCGGGGTGGGTAGGTGAGGAGAGACTAACCATGCTTTGAGGGAACCGCCTCTTCTGATAAAGTTGATGTTACGCTTGCTTACAAGGACATGTTGCTCAGATTTACCGGCACTGTTTGAAAACTTTCCACTTCTCTCCCTCACTGGTGAATTGTCAGTGTTACAAGTCGTCTATGGACGCACGGACATCGGTGTCCCTGTACACCCCACTGTTCCTAAAAGTACACCTTTCGTGTTATTTGAAGGCCAAGGAGTGTGTTGAGGTAAAATATACGGAAAAGGCATAGGCTGCTCGCATACATCTTACGTTAGGTTAACGCAGATGGAACTCCTCGGCGGCTCTGAGCACCGGACCCTGGTCCCTCCAGAGCCGCGCCGCACAGACTAGGCTCCGAGTCCCTGATGTCAGCGCTCTCCAGGGCGATGGACCTCACGTGGGTGATGCAGCCCGTACTCTCCCGAGAAGGAGCAGGTCGGCTTCTTCACATCCCGACCCCAATTCCCACCCCCACCCCCCACCCCACCCCCCGACAGCGCCACGTGTGCTCCCACCTGCTGAGAAACGGAGGTTGGCCGTGCCCGGGGCCTTCTGGGAATCGTAGTTCTGGGCTGGATGAGGCTCGCCAGCCTCGCCCCATCCCCTTCTTACGCATGCGCGGCTCCGAGCTGGCCCCAGAGGTTCGGAGCCTTTGTCAAGCCCGGATGGGAGGTGAGTGGGGTTCGGAGGCCGCTTTTCAGCGCTCGGCTCCCGGGGCGGCCCCCGGGGCAGCAGTCTGTGCCGGGCCCGGAGCGCGCATTTGTGGAAGGGGCCTCGAGGGCGGACCATGAGCCCATCTCCCGCTCCGGCCGGACTCCCTCCGGCGGCTGCCGCCTCCCGGGGACGCGGGTGCGAGCGCGGTGCTGGCGGGCGCGACGGGCGGGGCGCGGGCCGGCGCGGGCTTCAGAGAGAGCCCGAACCCGGCGCCATCTCCTCCAAGCTGCTCGGTCCCCGCAGGTACAGTGCTGAGCGGCCGGAACAGGCATCCGAGGATCGGTCTGGGGGACCTGGCCCCCCGCGGGATCCAGGTGCCGAGGGCCCGGGCCCGAGGAAGAAGCGGGGCCTGACCTGACCCGGCCTTTCCGCAGCGCCCCGAGGGCCGGCCGGCGGGAGGACGGGGCTTCTCGCTGTGACGTGCCGAGAGGTCCAGATGGAGGAGCGCGGAGACGGGAGCTCCGAATCTTCGGAACCGGGAGGATTGGGGATCATGGAGGCAGATTGGGCCGAGGTGCCCGAGAAGAGAGGTGAGAGTTGCGGGGCTGTTGGACTGTGTGCGGAAGTGGCCCTTCCTCCCCGAAAGGAAATGGGCTGCCCCGGGGAGGTGGCCCTTGTCGGGCGGCTCTGCCAGTCTCCTTTGTCTGGGGCATGGCTGGGCTCCTTGCATGATAATGCACGGCTTGGTGTGGGGCACCCCCTCTCCCCCTGAGCTGGTGCACAGTGGGTCCTGGAAAGCCACCCCAAAATGTTAGCAGCTCAGGCCAGAGCACAGCCTCAGTCACTTTTTCTCCCACGTTCTTTTCCCCCAGCTGTCAGTGAGTCTGGGAACGTAGCTTATTTGGCTGGCAGAAAATACCTCCCCACCTCTGTTATTCCCGTGGCACAACATTCGTATTATGTCCGTCGCGCAGATACTGCTGTTTTGCATCTTGGAGAACAGGCGCGGAGGTCGGTAGTTGACTAGCCCGGTCTTTCTTGAAGTTTGGTCTGTGACTTCATGTCAGCCTTTTCTAATGGACTCAGTAGAAAATGTTTTCTCCTGACCCATGGCCTGCTCATGAGATTTCTGGAGTGCACCTCAGACCCAACTACTAGTAGCAATTATTAGGAAGGGGAATCTAGTGATCTACATGTAAATAAGCTTGCAGGGTGATTTTTGAGAACTGAGCCTATTTTTCTTATATTAATTTAATGTACATTAAGGTTGGAAATAAACTGGCTTATCCTCATTTCTCGATTAGAGGGTACACCTGCCAGTAGGTGTTCTGTCCCAGTGGCAACGTTCCTGGACTTTCTCCATGACCCCAGGGTCAAGGGTTGTCTGGGCTGCCTTCAGGTGCAGTACCTGCGGGAGCATCATTCCTAGAGGGAGGAATCTTTGTCTTGTAAATCTGAAGCACAGCATAGATTTAGATCCCACAGTTACCGCTTTCTTGCCCGTAGCTACGTCTTTCCAGGATTCTTTCTATTCCCAAGAGAAGAGCACAGAAAAGGGAGAAGTGGCAGCTCTCCACCTCACAGCCAGATCCCAGGTGAGTCTGTACTGATTATTGAAATTCCACCTTATTTCTCAGAGTACAGGCGCACCCTTCTTCTTGATGTCAAGTTCCTTTGTCTACTAGAGCCCATCTGGAGAGCTGAGTTCTAATCTAAGACTACTCGGGTGGCTAATGGACTCAGTAGAAAATGTTTTCTGCTAACCCATGGCATCTTCTCCATCTAGTTATACTTATTGTCAGTCAACAGGCAGGTAAGTAGCGTAATTACCCTTCTTTGCCTATTGTGCTAGTTGCTGAGCTTGGTAACGTAGGAAACTATTTTAATAGAACATATGGGGCATATCTTAATCTTTAGTTGATTATTCGGGATTCTTTTGTATTTTAGTTGTAATTCCAATTTGGTCCTGGGAGCGTGTCTGTGTAGCATCCACTTACCCTGCCACCATTTTTAATCTTCGGGGTATATCTTAACATTTATGTTTCTGCAAGGGAATCAACATACACATGACTGTTATGTAAGAAATTAAGAAAGCACCTTTCTTTAGAGCTGAAGTGAGTTATGAAAATAGTAAGTGCTCAAAAGTTCAGAAGAGCACTTGAATAGGAAAGCCTATGGAAGGCTTAACTTAAAGAGTTAAAATCCAGCCCTCCAAGATGATGAATGCACAAGTTTAGAAAGTGAAACAATTTTCCAATCTGTCTTAACAAAGGCAAATATTAAGAATTAATCTAAGTGGTGGTTGACCTAGCTGATTTGGCTTAATGGGTAGAGTGTTGGCTTGCAGACTGAAAGGTCCCGGGTTCAATTTCGGTCAAGGGCACATGCCAGGTTGTGGGCTCTATCCCAGTAGAGGGTGTGCGAGAGGCAGCTGATTAGTGATTCTCTCTCATCATTGATGTTTCTATCTCTGTCTATCCCTCTCCCTTCCTCTCTGAAATAAAGAAGAAAAAAAAGAAAAAATTTAAATGGTGGTCGTACTCTATGGGTGATTCATGTATTGGTCTTTCAACGTTTTGTATGTTTGAAATTTTTATTAAAAGAAGTTAGGTAAGAGAAAAGAGCTCTTCATGATGTGTGTGGCATGCCACAACCCACGATTCCTGAATTAGCCTTTTTCTTTGCTACTGTGATTCCAAGTGTAAAAAGTCCATATTGTACATTGGTACTGTTTGTAAAAGTGACTTCTTGGGGTCCTTATATACTTGCCTGAATTCATTGGTTTCTCAACTGCCTTACATTAGTATTGAAGACTATTAGTCAAGAAGCTTTAAGTTGCAGATGATAAAACTCAACTCAAACTGATGTAAGGGAAAGGTATTTAGAGAGAACCAAGATGGCGGCGATATACGCAGACGTGTCCCAGGTCGTGTCCCGGAGCAAATGGAGCGAGCAGCTGAAGCTAGTAACACTCACACCGAATTGGCGAAATTGCTCAGCTGGTGAGAGGGTTTGCAGCCGGGAAGAGCAGAACTCCCCTGGAAAGGTAAAAAAAAAACAGGGATTTGGGCAGGAAAGTTTGCCAGACCTCTGAGCCCAGAGAGTCGGAGGGAGACCGCGTGGCAGACAGCCGCGTCCCTTGGGACAGGCACAGCCCCTGACGGGGGAAAGGAGAACCGCGGGATTCCTGGCGCCGCCAGGGAAATTGAGAGCTGGGTTCTGTGATCACGGAGGACTGAGCCTAAAGGGGGCAGCCTGAAGAGCTGACCTGACCATGCAGTCCCGGTAAGAGAAGAAGCTTACAGAAACCAAGCCTTCCCCGTTTCCGCGGCCGGCATTTGTTTGTTTGTTTTCACTGAATCCTGTTCATGGGACATTTCGGATACAGACACTCACCTGTGCTGAAGAGAGGGAGAGTGTGCTGAGGAGTGGAATCTGGGGAGAGACTGGGGAAAGAGGGGGAGCTGGGAGAGGTGGTAGTGAATTGAGTGCTGAGACACCCCTGAGCCCAGGACTGGGGCAGCCACCCTCTCCAGAGAATGAGACTCCTCCCCCCAGCCCCCAGGCAAGGAGCACAGCCACACCCAGATTCCACCCTGTACGACATCAAGGATTAAGATAACCTGATCAGTCCCTGGGAGTTAACAGGGTCTGGCCTATAGGGGGATTTTCAATCCCAGCAACAACATAGCGCCAGTAACTAACTATTACGCAGTCAGCTCTGGGCAGTGAACTTCCACTGGACAGAGAGGCCCTATAGCCTCAGAGGCCAACGCCAGAACACTGCCACCCAGAGGCTGACCCACAAACTGACTCTTTGCTAAACACAAAATGAGGCAGTCTGGGAAATAAATGCGGCATGCTTTAAAATAAGGACTGTGGTTTACAACACAGAGGAACAGTATATCGCAGGGAAACTCAACACTCTCCTGAATACCTGGAAGGTCTAAGGCGATCCACACTGAAGAATAGAAGAAACGAAGGACCTTCACAACTGCAATTTTTTTTTCTTTTTTCACTTTTTAACTAAGAAACCAATTTTTCTTCATTTTTTTTTCTGTTCTTTTTTTTTTTTTTCTTTTCTTCTTTTTCCATCACCTGATTTTACCCTTTCAATTACTACCTTCTTATTTTTAACCAGTATTATTACTGCTACCATTTTACCATTTTTTAAAGTTCCATTTTATTTTTTCTTTATTTTATTTTGGGATTAGTGTTCACCATTCTATTTTCATCGTTATATTATTGGTTGTTTCTAGTTTGCATTCATATCCAGGGAGCTGTTGCTGGAATTTATTGGGATTAATGGCTGTTCTATAGGAGTATTCTCCTCATATAAAAAGTCTCTTCCCCTCTTCCACTTCATTCTCTCTTTTCGCTCTTTTTTTTTCTTTTCTTTTCTCGCTTTTACTTCCCCCCCTCCTTTTAACCAATTTCATTTTTGCACTCCCTTTTTTTGGTCCCTACTTTTCTTTTCCTTTTTCTCTTTTATCTTTTTCTCTTCCTTCTTCCTTATCCCCTAATTCTCTTAATTCAGGTGGTCACCTTTAATTGGGGTTATTAATATCGTGAATATATTTGTGTATAGTGCCTGGTACGTGGTGCCTTGTTGTGTTGTATTTTGTGCCTTTAAATCAACGCAGCAGATCCAAGCAACAGCAACCTCCTGAGCACCACATCCTCTGCTGAGGAAAAGCAGCTGTACGTGAAACCTCGCCCCACCAGCCAGAAGAGCCACCACAGCTGTGAACAGCACCCACCAGAGGAGCTGCTGACAACTGAAGAGCAGCTGCTACCGCAACCGCCCGAAGAGCAACCACAGACCAAGGAGTCACTGTCACCAAGGGAGCAACCACTGAACGACTCAACGTCTAGATATGTCAGTGAGATCAAACATGGGTAGACAAAGAAACCCCCAAAGGAAAGAGAAGGAGGACTCTCCAGAAAAGCAGCTAAGTAGTACAGAGGCATGCAACATGACAGATAAAGAATTCAGAATAAGGATCCTAGAGTGCATAAACCGGATGGAGGAAAAAATCGACAACCTCTGCAAGAAGCAAGAAGAAACAGATGAAAAAATCGATAACATATGGAAGAAGCTAGAAGAAACAGATGAAAAAATCGATAACATATGGAAGAAGCTAGAAGAAACAGATGAAAAAATCAACAACCTAAGTAAGACCCAAGAAGAAATGAAGAGTGATATAGCTGCAATGAAAAACTCCATTGAAAGTATCAACAGTAGACTAGGAGAAGCGGAGGACCGAATTAGTGAATTAGAAGACAAGGAAGCAAAACACACCCAAAATGTACTGCAATTGGAGAAAAAAATTAAAAGACAGGAGGAGAGCCTAAGGGAGCTTTGGGACAACATGAAACGAAACAACATACGAATAATAGGAGTACCAGAACAACAGAAGGATGAACAAGGATTAGAAAACCTACTTGAAGAAATAATATCAGAAAACTTTCCTGAGGTGGGGAAGAAAAAAGTCACACAAGCCCAGAGAGTCCCAAACAAGGTGAACCCGAAAAGACCCACACCAAGACACATCATAATCACCATGGCAAATGTTCAGGACAAAGAGAGAATCTTACAGGCTGCAAGAGAGAGACGGAAAGTTACATACAAGGGATCTCCCATTAGATTGTCAAATGATTTCTCAACAGAAACACATCAGGCCAGAAAAGAATGGACTGAAATTTACAAAGTGATGCAAAGCAAAGGACTGAATCCAAGAATACTCTATCCAGCAAGGCTATCATTCAAACTTGAAGGGGAAATAAGAAGCTTCACAGACAAAAAAAGGCTAAGGGAGTTTGTCACCACCAAGCCAGCAATGCAAGGAATGCTAAAGGGACTGGTATAAAAATAAGAAATAAAAAGCTCAGAAAGAAAACAGCCACACAAAAAAAGAAATGGTTACAAACAAGTACCTTTCAATAATAACTTTAAACGTAAACGGACTAAATGCTCCAACCAAAAGACATCGAGTGGCTGAGTGGATAAAAAAACATGACCCATACATCTGCTGTCTACAAGAAACCCACCTCATTAGAAGGGACTCACACAGACTGAAAGTGAAAGGATGGAAAAATATCTTTCAGGCAAATGGAAAGGAAAAGAAAGCTGGGGTAGCAATACTTATATCGGACAAAATAGACCTCAAAGTGAAGGCCTTAACAAGAGATAAGGAAGGCCACTTCATAATACTAAAGGGATCAATACAACAAGAAGATATAACCCTGGTAAACATATATGCACCCAATGTAGGAGCACCCAAATTCATAAAAAAACTCCTGGAAGATATCAAAGGAAAGATCGACAACAATACAATCATAGTAGGGGACTTTAATACACCATTGACAGCACTGGATAAGTCCTATAGACAAACAATCAGCAAAGATACAGCAATCCGAAATGACTCACTAGATCACATGGACTTAATAGACATCTTCAGAACACTTCAACCCAAAGCCACGGAATTTACATTCTACTCAAGTGCTCATATGACATATTCAAAAAGAGACCATATATTGGGTCACAAGCAAAGTATCCCCCAATTCAAGAAGATTGAAATCGTAAAGAGCATCTTCGCAGACACGATGGCATAATATTAGAATTAAACTACAATAAAAACAACTCAAAATACTCAAACACCTGGAAGCTGAATAGCATGTTATTAAATATTGATTGGGTTACCAATGAGATCAAAGAAGAAATTAAAAACATCCTGGAAACTAATGATAATGAAAACACAACAATCCAAAACCTATGGGACACAATGAAAGCAGTCCTGAGAGGGAAGTTTATAGCTCTACAGGCCTATCTCAAAAAATAAGAAAAAATGGTAGTAAATAATCTAACTCTACAACTCAAAGAATTAGAAAGAGAGCAACAAGAAAACCCCAGAGTGAGCAGAAGGAAGGAGACAATAAAGACTAGAGCAGAAATAAATGACAATGACATAGAGACCAAAACAGCAATACAGAAAATCAATGAAACCAAGAGCTGGTCCTTTGAAAGAATAAACAAGATTGACAAACCTCTAGCCAGACTCACCAAGAAGCAAAGAGAGAGGACCCAAATAAAAAAAAAAATCAGAAATGATTGAGGTGAAATAACAACAGACCCCACAGAAATACAAATGATTGTTAAAAAATACTATGGACAGCTCTACTCCAACAAACTAGACGACCTGGAGGAAATGGACAAATACTTAGAAAAATACAACATTCCAAAACTCAATCAGGAAGAATCTAATAATCTCAACAGGCCAATAAGTATGGAAGAAATTGAAGCAGTCATCACAAAGCTTCCATCAAACAAAAGCCCAGGACCAGATGGCTTCACAGGGAAGTTTTACCAAACATTCAAGGAAGATCTAAAACCTATCCTCCACAGACTACCACCAAAAATTCAAGAGGAAGGAACACTTCCAAGATTATTCTATGAAGACAGCATCACCCTAATACCAAAACCAGGTAAAGACAACACAATAAAAGAGAATTACAGGCCAATATCCCTCTTGAATATAGATGCCAAAATCCTCAACAAAATCTTAGCAAATCGGATCCAGCAGTACATCAGAAAGATCATACACCATGGCCAAGTAGGATTTATCCCAGGGATGCAAGGATGGACAATATCTGCAAATCAATAAACGTGATACATCACATAAACAAACTGATAGAAAAAAAACACATGGTCATATCAATTGATGCAGAAAAAGCATTTGACAAAATTCAACACCCATTTTTGATAACAACTCTCAGCAAGGTGGGAGTAGAAGGATCATACCTCAACATAATAAAAGCCATATATGACAGGCCCACAGCCAGCATCATACTCAACGGGCAAAAACTAACACCATTTCCCCTAAGAACAGGAAGAAGACAGGGATGCCCCCTCTCACCACTCCTGTTCAACATAGTACTGGAAGTGTTAGCCATTGCAATTCGGCAAGAAGAAGAAATAAAAGGCATCCAAATTGGAAAAGAGGAAGTAAAACTGTCCTTATTTGCAGACGACATGATATTATACATACAAAACCCTAGAGACTCCATCAAAAAGCTACTAGACTTAATACATGAGTTTGGCAATGTAGCAGGATACAAAATTAACCCCAAGGAATCTGAGGCATTTCTATACAACAATAGTGAACTTTCAGAAAGAGAGATTATAAAAACAATCCCGTTTACCATCGCACCCAAAAAATTAAGCTACCTAGGAATAAACTTAACTAAAGAGGTAAAAGACCTCTACTCAGAAAACTACAGGACATTGAAAAAAGATATAGAGGAAGACATAAACAGATGGAAGAAGATACCATGTTCATGGATTGGTAGAATCAACATCATTAAAATGTCCATACTACCCAAAGCAATCTATAAATTCAACGCACTTCCCATTAAAATACCAATGGCATACTTCACAGATCTATAACGAACTCTCCAAAAATTCATCCGGAATAAAAAAAAAAAAAAGACCCCGAATAGCTGCAGCGATCCTGAAAAAGAACAAAGTAGGTGGGATCTCAATACCAGATATCAAGATGTATTACAAAGCCACTGTTCTCAAAACTGCCTGGTACTGGCACAAGAACAGGCATATAGATCAATGGAATAGAATAGAGAACCCAGAAATCGGCCTGAACCAATATGCTCAATTAATATTTGACAAAGGAGGCAAGAACATACAATGGAGCCAAGATAGTCTCTTCAATAAATGGTGTTGGGAAAATTGGACAGATACATGCAAGAAAATGAAACTAGACCACCAACTTACACCATACACAAAAAATAAACTCAAAATGGATAAAGGACTTAAATATACGATGGGAAACCATACAAATACTAGCAAAATCCAAAGGAAACAAAATCTCAGACATATGCCGAAGCAATTTCTTCACTGATACAGCTCTTAGGGCACTTGAAACTATAGAGAAAATGAATAAATGGGACTACATCAAAATAAAAAGCTTCTGCACAGCAAAAGAAACCATCAACAAAACAATGAGAAAACCCACTGTGTGGGAAAACGTATTTGCCAATGACATATCTGATAAGGGCCTAATCTCCAAAATTTATAGGGAACTCATACAAATTAACAAAAGGAAGTTAAACAGTCCAATCAAAAAATGGGCAAAGGACCTAGATAGACACCTTTCAAAAGGGGACATTCAGAAAGCCAAGAGACATATGAAAACATGCTCAAAGTCACTAATCATCCGAGTGATGCAAATCAAAACAACAATGAGGTACCATCTCACATCTGTCAGACTGGCTATCATCAACAAATCAATAAACGACAAGTGCTGGAGAGGATGTGGAGAAAAAGGAACACTTGTGCACTGCTGGTGGGAATGCAGACTGTTGCAGCCACTATGGAAGACACTATGGAGTTTCCTCAAAAAACTGAAAATGGAACTGCCATTTATTCCTGTGTTCCCACTTCTAGGAATATATCCCAAGAAACCAGAAACACCAATCAGAAAGTATATATGCACCCCAATGTTCATAGCAGCACAATTCACCATAGCTAAGATCTGGAAACAGCCTAAGTGCCCATCAGTAGATGAATGGATTAGAAAACTGTGGTACATCTACATGATGGAATACTATGCTGCTGTAACAAGGAAGGAACTATTACCATTTGCAATGGCATGGATGGAACTAGAGACCATAATGTTAAGTGAAATAAGGCCCAGAAATCAGGATTTTAAAAAAGATTCTGAGGTGATTCTAATGTGCAGCTAAGTTTGAGAACCACTGATTTAGGGGAACATATTAGATCAGTATTTCTGATCTTACCAAAAACATTTTAAATGAATTTAAGATGAATACATTTTACTGCAACTTTTTTTTCTTTTGAAAGTCTAATGCAGGTGGAATGAAAAATTTGAAAACAAAAAATGAGAGAATATGAATAGACTCTATTTAATTTTATGATGTAGAGATAGATCTAACACTTTCCACATGTTGATTTTTTGGGGGGGAGATGAGATGTAAAGGAGAAAAAAGGTCAGTCCTATGAAGTCCTGAACAAAGAGCCTTGCAGACACAGATGTGTGTGCAAAGGCCCTGAGGTGGGAAAGAGCTCCCCGGGTTTTAGGAATGAAATACAGCCCAGGGTGGCTGGAGTAAAGAGGAGAGTGAGACAGGAAGTTGTGCAGAGCAAGGCGTCCAGAGCCTGCAGTCTTGTTCAGGTTGTAAGATTTATTCCAGGTGCAATGAGGAGTTTTAGAGGATTTTAAGTGAAAGATTTTAAGTGAAAGATATTTAGCAACTATCTTTCTATTTGTATTTTACGAAGATATTTTAATAATCAGATATGGCTGTTGCATTTTGGATCACATGCTTTTTCAATGCCTGTCACTTTTTATTAACTTTTATAAAGGTACCTTTTTAAATTTTAGAATATTCATTCCTAGGCTTAATTTTCTAAAAAGCCTACAACATCTGAGAAATGTAATTATTTTCATTTGAAATTTATCTTTAAGAATAGTTGATATACAATCTTATATGGTTATAGTGTTTCAGGTGTTTGATATTGTAATTTGACAATTTTATCAGCTAACCAGTTTTTTCTTTCTTTTTTTCTTTTTTATTAATAATAGCTACTTCATTCATATATATATATCTACACTAATAAAAGAGAAAAATGGTAATTGGCGTACGACAATACCCTTTTCATTGGCTAATCAGGGCTATATGCAAATTAACTGCCAACAAGATGGCGGTTAATTTGCATATGTAGGCACAATGCAGGGAGGCGAAAGGGAAAGCAGGAAGAAGCCCCCTGCCACTGACAGTGATCAGAAACCCAGGGGGGAGCTAAGAGCTGGGGAGCAGGGCAAAGGTGGCCCTGGGGTCGCCTTTGCCCTGCCCCCCAGCCATGATCGGAGAATCAGGCGCCTTTGCCGCCCTGGCCAGTGATAGCAGGAAGTAGGGGTGGAGCCAGCGATGGGAGCTGGGCACGGTCGAAGCTGGCAGTCCCAAGAGCTAGGGGTCCCTTGACTGGGCCTAAAGCGAAGCCCACGATCGCGGGGCCGCTGCAGCTGTGGGTCCCCGCTGCCCGGGCCGGACGCCTACTATGCTGCTGTAAAAAGGAAGGAACTCTTACCATTTGCAACGTCATGGATGGAACTGCTAAGTGAAATAAGCCAGTCAATAAAGGAAAAATACCACATGATCTCACTCATTCATGGACAATAGAGACCATTATAAACTTTTGAACAATAATAGATACAGAGGCAGAGCTGCCTCAAACAGATTGTCAAACTGCAGCAGGACGGCCGTGGAGGGTTGGGGGGCAGGAGGTAGGGGGGTAAGAGATCAACTAAAGGACTTGTATGCATGCATATAAGCATAACCAATGGACATAAGACACTGGGTGATAGGGGAGGCTAGGGGACTGTCTAGGGCGGGGGGATAAAATGGATACATATGTAATACCCTTTGTAATACTTTAAGCAATAAAAAAAAAAAGGTATTTATGGGCTATCATGACTGAGAAATCCAGGTCTAACTAGAAATAAGCTCAAGTAATAACATTAGGACCTATTTCCTCCATTTCACTGACTTCTTCTTTTCTCTCCGTGGGTTTTCCTCTCAAGCAAGCTTTCTTCCTAGTGCTGGCCCCTACCACATCTAGGCTTACAGCTTCCCACGCTGAAGACCCCAGACAAAGGGCAGCTTCCCTCCTGGTCATTCCAGCAGAAGTCCAGGGGTTAACTCTTTAACGGCTATTAGGCCCATTCTTGGACCAATTTGGACAGAACTATGGAATATACCTGCACCCACACATGGAAGTACACATACCACCCATGAGTCAGATACAATTAATCCTACCTGAACTCACTGGCCAGCATAGTAGCCAAGGAAAATCCAACTACAAGTGCCAGAGGAACACTTTGATGTTAGATTCAAGACTGTTAGAGCCTCGGGTAGATTAAACCTTTTATGGAAATTTTTAAAAACTTTTGTCCTTTTTGCATTGCATTAGGTGTGGTGTGATGCTTTGCCTGGACTGTGTGTTTCGTGTATTCAATTTTTTAAAAGTATTAAAGTTTTAATTCTTAGTTGGTTGTAACCAGGTGAATAGCACAGACATATATAAATGTAAAACTAATATTACTTCCTCCTCAAATTCAGTCCCCTTCTTCTCCCTACTGAGGGTAACAGTTTGATTTCCCAGTATATCTCTCCATATGCTCTTGGTGAACTTGCACTCCTATATTCAGACATGTAATGTTTCCTTTGATTTCTCCCACTGCCAGTCCCCAACTTTGGGGTGTTTTTAGGAGGGTTATGGAATAAACAGGATTTGGCTTTTTTTTAAGGGAAATTAATTCACTCGGCCAGTGTGGCGCAGTTAGCTGAGTGTTGTCCCATGCACCAGGAGGTCAATAGTTTGATTCCTGGTCAGGACACATGCCTGAGTTGGGGGCTCAATCCCCAGTAGAAAATGAACAGGAGGCAGCCAATCCATGTTTCTCTCTCTCCCTCTCCCTTCTCTCTGAAATCAATTAAAAAAAAAAAGTTTACTGTTTTTTTTAAAGGGAAATTAACTCATTCGCATTAATATGATCGTATGTTTCAAATTTTTTTTGCCATGTGATTTTTATAGTTATATTTACTATGCTTTCCTTGTTTTTTGTGTGTGTGTTTTTGTCTTTTGTGCATTGGTTTGCAGTTGTGTCCCGATTTTTTCTTCTAATCGTCTGGAAGTTAATTTTCATTGAGTGTCAATTTAGCTGGGGGTATGCAGGCTGTACGATCTCAGTCATTTTTCCTCAAAATTCCTTGTCTACTTAGAGATTTACATTTTATTTTATTTTCCAAGGATGATTGTTGTATGTTTTTAAGTCTCAGATTATTTCCGTTTTTGAAAACTATTTTGAAATAATTTAAGGTTTAAAGAAATGTAAATGGTAGAAAGATTTCTTACATACTAGGGTTAGGGTTAGGATTTACCCTCCATTCATATTCTCCAAAAGATAACACTTTACCTCACTTTATTCTCATTTTCCAAAATCAGGACACTAGCATTGATACAGTACTACAACCTACTGACCTTATTTAGACCTCCCAGCTAACCTATTGTTCTTGTCTCCCCCCACCTTTAATTTCTGCTTTTATCCTGTAATTCTTTGTTTCTCTTAGTTTGTTGTTCTTTCTCTAACTTGACCTGTATGCTTTGCTAATTTATTTGCATTATTTTTTAATGAAATGGAAGTGTTTAAAGCTATGAAATCACCTCTGAGTACAGTTTTAGTGATTTGGCATTCGTTTTGCATTTTATTATTTTGACATTCGGATGTTTATTTCAATTATCAGTTTTTGCTCTGTTCTATTTATGCTTGGAATCTATTTAAATTTACTTTGTTACTTTTGCAAATGCTTCATGAATGTTTAAATAGGTGTTTTCTATCCAGTTAAGGCATTTGATATATATTTATTTCAATAACCTTGCAATATTATTCACATTCTGTATGGTTTTATTTTAAAAGGCATGTAATGCCTTGGCTGGTATGGCTCAGTTGGTTGGAGTGTCGTCCATGCACCAGAGGTCACGGGTTCATTTCATGGTCAGGGCACATACCTAGGTTGCAGTCAGGGCACATACAGGAGACAAGGGATCGATGTGTCTGTAGCACATCAATGTTTCTCTCGCTCTCTCGCTCTTGTTCTTTCTCTCCCTCACTCTCTAAAAAGTAAAAATAAACTTCATATTCTTTAAATAAGTAAACAAAAAGGCATATAATAATACTTATATGTGTTCACCTCCTTACAGTTTTGTATTTTTTTTGTCTTATAGAAACTTAATTCTATGGTATTTACACATAAACCTCAGTTCTTTCTGTTCCCTTACTCAGTCTGTTGCCATCATTTTTCAGTTACTGCTTTTTGCTTTAAATTATTTCCGTGCTTAATTGGATTTGGTGCTCACTGCCAGTCATTTATTTCATTCCATGACTTATCCACTAATAAGGTCTGTATTTCAACTCATCTTCTGATTGGCTAGATTGAGTCTTCAAGTTTTTATTGAGGACGCACAAGGAGAGTTATGCAGACAGGCTTTTTTTCCTCCTCTATTTTGTCTACTTTGCCAAACTGCATTGTCAACTCATTAGTTCATGTTTTATTTTTAACTCTTTATTTCCCAGAAAAGTGATGTCTCTCAATGGAGAAACTCTCATATTGAACCTAGCAGAGCGCGCATGGCACATAACTGATGCCAGTGGCTTTACATAGAATATTCAGACTCTGAATACTATTAGAACACTTGTCATGTATCGCTGTCACTTTAGGTGTACTCAGTCGCTCTGCTCCAGGGCCACCAGAACTGCGGGGGGCGAGGGATGCTGTCAAGTGAAAGATGGTGAACAGAAGTATGTTTTGTGTCTTAGGCGTCCGTGACATTCAAGGATGTGGCCATGGACCTTACCCCCGAGGAGTGGGGGAAGCTGGATCCTGCACAGAGGGACGTGATGCTGGAGAACTATAGGAACCTGGTCTCGCTCTGTAAGGACGGCTTCTCATTGTGACTCTACAGTCTGCTCAGGGACAGCATTCCTTATTGACAGTGAAATAGCTTCACAAAGCCTTCGCTTTTCCATTCAGGAGTCATAAAGTCTGAATCCTGTTGGACCCAGAGACAAATCTATTCCTGTTCTAGGTTCTTGGTGAACTGCCTATGCTTGTTTTGTATTAGGATTTTTTGGATTGAAGTGACAGAAACCTAATTCACACTAGCTTAGGGGGCAGGGAGTCTTCTTTTTTTCCATTGATTAAAAAAAAACCACCATATGTATTGTAAGTTAAGTAAATTAATCTATTTTTTAAAAGAGATAACATTTTCCTGGGTATCTTTTGGAATTGAGTAACCGTTGATCCTGCCTAATTTTTTTTTTTTTCAGATGGTTCTGTTTTCGTTTTCCCCTTACCCCTAAGGTGCAGTGCTTACCCCTAGAGAGGGCAAATTACTTTTTAAGGTATTTCTCTTCTTTGAAGTTTGTGGCCTTATAAATTTTCAACTAAAAGCCCACATTAACAGCTTGTCGATACTGATATGGGATAAGTACAGCCTCACTTTCTAGAAATCTGTCATTTCTAAAGTCTGTCCTCAGCATGTTACCCCCCAGCTGTTGTGGTCTACTTAACGTTGTGCTTTTCATATGCGCAGCTCAGGACTCGAAAAGATTGGATGGTATTTGTATATAGATTTTGGTGCTCCTCCATAGTTACTTTCTCTATTGGTAGTCCTTTGATAGAACTAAATTGCACTTTCTCAGCAGCAGTAAGACTTTGGCTTTTTACTTGTACTTGATTGCCCCACACCATGATCTGGAAGTATCATCAAGGTGAATATGAATACTACAACATATGTTTGCTTCTGTACTGTAGCCCAAATGTTATTGCTCATCTCTGCCTTCAAAATGTGGCTTTTGAAGTTAAATTGGGTTATTTACCTGTCTTTCTACAAAACAGTTAAATCCATTGGCATATTGATGGGAGGTGGGAAAGATGGGGTGTTTTTTATCTGATTAAGCTTGCTCTTACGTAGGCATTGTGAACCTGGATTAAGTTGGACTTATAAATATTTCTGTCTTCCTTCAGTCATAATGCTGGGCCTCATACGTATCCCTACCTTTCCTCCAGGGGTGAATACTTCTCCCAGCTGCACTGGGTTTCCGCCACTTGCCTCAGGTAACAGTGTTGGAGCCCATCCCCTGGCGATGAAGGCTTCTGTTAATGAAGAGAGGTGGGTTTAGGTAGAGTTTAGGTATTGGATTCCATTCCCCACGTGGGAAAAATCTTGATTCAGGGAATCCAATATATAACCAGGAATTTCTTTTTTCTTTTTTAAATCCTGTGGCTTGGCTTTGCCCTACTGGCTTTATTCCTAGGGTCTCCCCATGTGGCAAAGATGGCCTTTAGTAGCTCTAGGGTTATATTATTCTTCCAATTAGAGAACTAAGGGAAAAAAGGCAGTGCTTCTATCCTAGGAGTTTCAGCAAAGAGGGTCACATGTTGGTTAATGAAACAACGACTAGAGCCAGGGAAATAGGTTACTCTGGGCAGTTTGGAGCCTGTGTGTACCTGTGTGCATGTGTGTGCACACACGTGTACAAGTGCATTTATGTGTTTGTATGGATGTGGTAAGAACTATGTTAGCCCCTCCCCAACCTCATGTAATAAATTCCCTACGAAAGTGGGTTCTAGTAGCTAAAGAAGGAAGAAAGGAAAAGCAGAAGACAAAAATTCTAGTTACCGCAGTCCCAACGTGTGGTGCTGCCCCTGGGGTCCTGTTTTCTCCAGTTCCTTCCCTAAGCTGAGGATTGATCTGCAGCGTCTCTCTGGAACGGCCTCAGTGAAGAAAGATAAGTTCTCCTCTTTTGACAGGCATGAACACTTGTGTTTTCCAGTGCATAGAAACTCCTTACCAGGCCCAGATTCCTGCAGATGTTTTAAGCTTCATGTGGAGGTCCATCTTCCCTCACTCCAGATCTTCCTGTAATTCCCATCCTCTTTGTAGATCAGGGATTT
This sequence comes from Myotis daubentonii, assembly GCF_963259705.1. Classification (NCBI taxonomy): domain Eukaryota; kingdom Metazoa; phylum Chordata; class Mammalia; order Chiroptera; family Vespertilionidae; genus Myotis; species Myotis daubentonii. Next base: position 7,357,671 of record NC_081855.1, read on the forward strand.
GGCACTATGCTCTACGATAGATGTTTGCCCATCACAAATAGCTATTAGTTAGTCCCATTTCTTTCTTTCTTCCTTTCTTTGTTTTGAGCAGGGCTTCCAGTTTCCAAGCCTGAGAACTACAATTTGGAGAATGGAAAGGAAACATTGATGCTTGAGAGAAAAGTCCCCAGAAGCAGCTATTCAGGTGAGTCAAATAGATGGGAGTCCTCGGAAATAATAGCCCCGCAGGACAGTGAAGAATTGGCACTTTTCGGTGCTTAAGAAAGACTATATTAGCAGTGCCTACATGCTTTATCCTATGATATAGGACGTATATAATAAAAGCGTAATATGCAAATCGACCAAACGAGGGAACCACCAGTCGGCAGGGGGGCCGGGCAGGCGAGCAGGTGGCACCAGGCCAGCCAAGGCGCATGCCAGTGGGCAGAGGGAAGGGATGGTGATGGGGCGGGAAGGGGGTGGGGGGAAGCAGCAGTGACCAGCAGCGGTGTGATGGGGTGCCTGTGCCAGCCAGCACTGTCCCCTGATCAGCGACCCAGTCGCCTCCTGCAGAGGGAGGCTGGCGGCAGCGGCAGTGGCAGGGTGATGGGGGAGGCGCCTTCCCCTGTTGGCCCAGTTGCCTCCCGCTGAGGGAGGCCTGTGGCTGGCGGGGGAGGGGGGAGCACCATCCCCTGATCTGCCCGCCCGGTCACCTCCCACAGAGGGGTGCAGGAGTGAGAGGACTGTCTCACAATCCAGGACCCCTCAGGGGATGTCGGGCCTAAACCGGCAGTCAGACATCCCTCTCGCAATCCAGGCTGCTGCATGCACCAATGACCATACTTTTCCCACAGGTGAAAGGCATCTTACTGTTGTATGGGCAGCTACATTTTTTTGCCCTAATTATAAAAAATAGTACATAGCATGATCCTTCTGTGGCAGTAGTACCATTTTCCCCATCTTATGGGTGGAAAACTGAAGCAGAGAGAAGTTAAGTAACTAATTGGCTTTGTCACACAGTTATTATAAGTGTCAGAATCAGGGTTGAGCACAAAATGTGCAAGCCAGAGCCCATGCATGTCATCACTGCATCATCCTGTTTTTTTCAGTGTTAGAGTAGCCTTGCCAGGTTTTAATTTTTAAATCTAAGAACCTGTTCCCAGTATATAGGGTAGGGTCCCTAGGCCTGACTAGCGATCAGGTCCATCTGCAGGGCGACCAGCAGGCAGGGCAATTGGGGGGCAGGGGGCCCCCAGCTGGTGGTCTGGCACCATCCGCTGGCCCGCCCAGCCCCAATCACCTCCCTCTGGGGGGCAGTGTGTGTCATAGCCATCAGCAATTCCGCCTCTCAGTCGATTTGCATATTAGGGTTTTATTATATAGGATATATATATATATACACACACACACACACACACACATATATATATATATATATATTTAATTAATTTCAGAGAGGAAGGGAGAGAGATAGAAACAGCAATGATGAGAAAGAGGCATTGATCAGCTGCCTCCTGCACGCCCTTTACTGGGGATCGAGCCCGCAACCTGGGCATGTGCCCTGACCAGGAATCAAACCTTGACCTCCTGGTTCATAGGTTGAAGCTCAACCACTGAGACACACCAGCCGGACTATTTTTAAAATATTTTAAATGAAGATAGCAATTTAAATATATATAAAAGTCGAGAAAAAAATCAAACACATGCTAATATTTTGCTTCATTTTGCCTCTTTTTCTTCTTTTTTTTCAATATAAATAAAAATATAACTACAGGTCCATGAATTTTCACAAGTTGAACACAGCTCCCGAATCAAGAAACAACCTTTCCAGCACCCCTAGAAATACCCTGTGCCCTCTTTAAGTCACTGCCCTCCTTCCTAGAGTAACCTTATCCTAACTTCTAATACCCAGATTAGTTTTGATTTAGTTTTATATAAACAGAATCATATTGTATATACTCTTGTGCCTGACTTCCTTCACTAAAGATTACTGTGAGATACATTCATTTTGTAACATTTAATTATAGTTCATTCTCATTGTTATATAGTCTTTCATTATGTCAGTATACTAGATTTTTGAGTAGTTCCAGTTTTTAGCTATATGAGTAATGCTGCTTATGTATATTCTCTCTTTTGATGAGCACATGTATGCATTTCTGTCGGATATATACATTAAGTAGAATTGTTGGGTTGGAGGGTAGATCATGTTCACTTTTGGTAGATATTGTCAAAAGATCCCCAAAGTACACTGCCAGTGTGGCTCGGTCAGTTAGAGCGTTGTCCCGAGCACCAACTGGTCGCAGGTTCAATTCCAGTCAGGGCACATACCCAGGTTGTGGGTTCAATCAATGCTTCTCTCTCACATCAATGTCTCTCTCTCTCTCTCTCTCTCTCTCTCTCTCTCCCCCCCTCCCTCCCTCTCTCCCTCTCCCTCTCCCTCTCCCTCTCCCTCTCCCTCTCCCTCTCCCTCTCCCTCTCCCTCTCCCTGTTCCCCTGTTCCCCTGTTCCCCTCCCTCTCCCTCCCTCCTTCACTTACTCACTCGCTTCCTCTCCAAATCAATAAAAACATATGCTCGGTGAGAATTTTAAAAATGCCGAAACCGGTTTGGCTCAGTGGACAGAGCGTCGGCCTGCGGACTGAAAGGTCCCAGGTTCGATTCTGGTCAAGGGCATGTACCTGGGTTGCGGGCATATCCCCAGTGGGAGATGTGCAGGAGGCAGCTAATTGATGTTTCTCTCTCATTGATGTTTCTAACTCTCTATCTCCCTCCCTTCCTCTCTGTAAAAAATTAATAAAATATATTTAAAAAAATAATTATAAAGAATTTTTTTTAAAAAGGAAAGAAAGAAAATCCAGCCTCACCCCCAGTATATAGTAGGAAAAGGGAGGAGGATTTTATGGTCTCTTCCGGTACTTGTGGCTGTTCTGTTACTACACCAAAACTGAGGAAGTGGTAGTTTCTTAAAGATTAGTTAACAGTGTGGCATCTGAAACTATATCCATGGTTTTTCATACTCTTACATTAAAACCTATTGATATTTTCACCCTAGCTGGGTTGGCTCAGTGGATAGAGCGTCAGCCTGCAGACTGAAGGGTCCCAGGTTCAATTCTAGTCAAGGGCACTTACCCAGGTTGCAGGCTCAATCCCCAGTAGGGGTATGCAGGATGCAGTTAATCAATGATTCTCCCTCATTATTCACACTAGATTGCCCAAGGAAGTCATTTTGACTGCTTTTTAATTTCAATTAGAAAAACAATTATGTATATAAGGACACAATGTCTTAGAATTTTGTTACTTTTTGTACAATATATAAATGTGTTTATTAATAATTGTAGTTACCTCCCCCCTCCTTCATTTCTGGTATATATATATATTATACCTATATTGCCTCAAAGCAGTCATTTTGACTGCTTGGGGAAATTTTAAATAATCAAATGACTCTTATTATTGAATTGAGTAAATTTCTTATATGACCAGTTCGGCTCTGTATTGAAATAACAGTTTTCATTTTTTTTCGATTACCGTCACATGATAACATACAAGTACATGATAAATTGTCGATACTTGATAAGTTGCAGTTGCTCAATAAGCTAAACTAGTACTTGTTATTCGAATCTTTATGCAGTGATACTTGTTCTAATAAGTTGTTTATTTTATTTCTTTTGCTCCGTAAATTCATGAAAGAAATGTCGAATAGAAGGGAGTTATTGGAAAAGCTAACGAACATAAGTGAAGAGTGCACCGATATAGAATCAGATGCAACAAATTCTGAACTATCATCTGAAAATGAATCGGGTTATATTCAAAGTGAAATATCTGACACTGAAGATAGCGATGAAGAGTCGATCACCAATGATGAAAAGGAAAGTGCCATCAATATGACCAGGAAAAGGTGTAGGGTGCTAAGTAGTTCAGACTCTGATGAAGAAACTGAATACACCTTTCAGGAGACCGAAACAGCTGCCGATGGTACTGTGTGGTCAAAATTTAACGAAGGTGGTATTCCTGGAAGGTTACCATCTACTTGTATTTTCAAGGGTATGAAAGGGCCAACAGGCTACGCAGAAAGGAACATTATGGCAGATAATCCTATCAGTGCGTTCTCGCTGATAGTAGATAACTATGTTATCAAACATAAAGAAGTGCACAGAGGAAGAAGGCCGCCGAATTCTGAGGAACGACTGGACAACAACGTTACCGGGAACATGTACTGGGATTTCATATGCTCGTGGAGCCTACGAGGCAAAAAATTTAAAACTCAGTTATTTATGGTCAGCAAAGTGGGGTCCCGAATTCTTCAGGAAAACTGGGGAGAGAAAAGTTCAAGCAAATCCTACGATTTATTCGTTTTGACAAAAGAACCGAAAGAAGTAGGCACCTACAAACAAATAAGTTTGCCTTGGTTTCGGAAGTAGGGGACAAGTTCATTGAAAATAGTCAAGCTTGCTATCAACCAGGGCAAAATATAACAGTTGACGAGCAATTATTTCCGTCAAAAGCCAGGTGCAGGTTTACACAGTATATGCCTAATAAACCCAACAAATTTGGCATCAAATTCTGGCTTGCATCAGATGTTAGTAGCAAATATGTTTTGAATGGTTTTCCTTATTTGGGGAAAGATGAACAACAACCATCGTCAGTGCTTCTCAGTGAACACGTTGTTCTGAAACTTGTCTAGCCATATACAGGCTGTGGAAGAAATATCACGACTGATAACTTTTTCACTAGCATGTCACTCGCAACAAAATTATTGGCCAAACAAACAACTCTAGTTGGAACTATTAGAGGAAACAAAAGAGAACTACCCAAAGCAGCCAAACAAACGAAGGATAACATGCCTCGTTTTTCCACTCTGCTATATAAATCAGAGAATTGTGTTCTTACAATATATAAAAGCAAACCAAATAAAAGAGTAGCTGTTCTAAGTTCTAAGCATAAATTTGTGAAAATTGATAAAAGTAATAAAAAAATGTTACCGGAATCTATTCAATTTTTTTTAATATATTTTATTGATTTTTCATAGAGCGGAAGGGAGAGGTATAGAGAGTTAGAAACATCGAAGACAGAGGAACATGGATCAGCTGCCTCCTGCACACCTACTGGGGATGTGCCCGCAACCAAGGTACATGCCCTTGGCCGGGATCGAACCTGGGACCTTTCAGTCTGCAGGCCGACGCTCGATCCACTGAGCCAAACCGGTTAGGGCCTATTCAATTTTATAACAGCACAAAATTTGGAGTTCATATGGCGGATCAAATGGCCAGAAAATACACAGTAAAAGCTAGTTCTCGTAGATGGCCCCTCCAAATATTTTTCGATATTTTAGATTTGGCTGCTATAAATGCTTGGATCTTTTACAAAGAAACGACAGGAATACAAATAGAACGAAAAGAGTTCTTGTTTCAATTAGCAGAACAGCTTTCCACCGAATACAGAGCTGGAAGACAGAAAAATTTATCAGAACATGAAGACCCACAAAGATCAACTGCAACATCATCAAATGCAACCCATTTTAACAAACGCCAAATTTGTCAAGTACAACTTTGCCACAACAACAAAACAAATAATATATGTGAAAATGTCAAAAGTATGTTTGCGGAAGATGTACACATAAAAAGATTTCCACTTTCATTTGCATAAAATGTACAAATCATAAATTATTTTTCCAAGTGAAGTAAATTTTTTTGTTAATATTTACTTGTTATATAACTGTATTTACTTGTTAATAACTTGTTATATAACTAAATAATATACAAAATATTAAAACTTAATTTTAAACAAATTTCTTTACACATTAGTTAATCTTTCACAATGCAGTCATTTTGACTGCTTTTGGGCAATATAGGTATATACTAAGTTTCAGTCTTTCTGGTGTTAATGTTTCTATCTCTCCCTTCCTCTCAGAAATCAATATATGAAAAAAAAAACCCAATTGATATTTTGGAAAATACTGGTCCACTGAGTTATGGAGATCGTCCAAATATTGGCACATTACATTATACAATATTTAAAAAATAACAGTCCTGGCCAGGCAGCTCAGTTGGTTATAGCATCATTGGATACACCAAGATTGTGGGCTTGATCCCCAGTCAGGGCACATACAAGGACTAGCCAATAAGTAAGTGGAACAACAAATTGATGTTTCTCTCTTTCCCTCTCTCAAATTAATAAAGGTATTTTAGACAATTTTCGATGTCACCACTGACATTGTCAGAAAAGTCAATTTTAAGTATTCCGAATACCAGCTGTCGGCCCCTGACTAGCTATCAGGCTATCTATCAATGGTAGTTAAATGTTTTTCAAAATTGTAATTTATTACTGGAAGCTCAAATCTTATCAAACACTGTCAGTTGTTTTTCTTGACGTGACAGGCTCACTTCATTCATCTATAGAAAATATCTGCCAAATATCCAACACGGGTAACATAACTTGTCTGTCAGGTGTTCTTTCCAGAAATATGTGGTCCATGAAAAAGATGGCTAGTTCAGCTCACAACTCAAACTATCTCATGAGTGGTTATCTTCAAGACAACCATCATACTGTGACATGACTAGCATTGCTTTATGAATATGTCCTATTTCATCAATCCAGAACATTAAAAAGGCATGTTCTCAAGGTTTGAAGTTTTTAAAAGTTAATAATGTTTACTGTTGTCCAGCTGGAGTGACTCAGTTGGTTGAGAATCATTCTGTGCACCAAAAGGTTGCAGGTTTGATTCCTGCACGGGGTACCTACCTGGGAGGTTGTGGGTTTGATCTCCAGTAAGTTAACCGATTGATGTTTCTCTCTCTCTCTCTCTCTCTCTCTCTCTCTCTCTCTCTCTCTCTCTCCCTTTCTATTTGTAAGCATGTCCTCAGATGAGGATTAAAAAATAATAACAATAATACTGTTTACTCGGGCATTTTTTATATGTATTTGTTTTTATTTCAGAAAGGAAGGGGGAGAGAGAGAAAAACATCAGTGATGAGAGAATCATTCAATCAGCTTCCCCCTCATCAATGTTCTTTGCTGCTCTCCAAGGAACACTGGTGGGGCCGCCCATCCTCTGTTATGGGCACGCAAGCTCTTGCCACGTCACAGGCTATTTCCACTGGAACACAGCCACGCCCACACATTATACACTGTCCGTGGCTGCTTTTGTAGCACCCTCTGGTACTTTACAGACAAAGCTTTGGGGCCCTGGTGTACGGAATAAAGTCAGCGTCCCCTGGCACAGCCAGCAGGACTGTATGACCAGGCCTCCACCAGTCCTCCCTGCCTAGTCTCGGTGTGCGTCCTCTGCAGCCCCCTAAAGGGACGGTCCCCTGACCAGCTCATCTCATGACTCTGTTGCTACTCTTGCCTGGAGCTCTCTTCAGAGCTCCCCAGCTCCCAACTAAAACCAACCAGTCAACCAAAAGGTTGCACTGAAATGTTACCGGTTCGATTCCTGCTCAGGGTGTGTGTGGGAGGCAACTGATAGATATTTCTCACATCAATGGCTCTCTCTCTCTCTCTCTTTCTCTCTCTCTCTCTCTCTCTCTCTCTCTCTCTCTCTCTCTCTCTCTCCCTTCCACACTCTCTGAAAAACAAATTAATAAAAACGTGTTGGTTTTTTTTTTTTAAATTCAGCTCAAGACAGGACTCTTCAGTGACACCATCTCTGCACCTCACCGGCCCTCCTGAAGCTCCCTCCCCGTGAGCTCACTTTTGGACAGATTTCTAGGTACATTCGAAGGGAAGGACACTTCATTGTTATACATATTGCCAGAGTGTCCTCCAGGGAGGTAGTTTCAACTTGCATTCCCCAAGTTCATGGAAACTGTCAGGTTCATGCAGCCCTGCCAATCTGATCTGGGAAACAGGTTTAATTCTCACAGCACTCCTTACTGGTAATTCAAGGTGAAGATTAACAAGTTGTTGTTTTTAAAAAATTAATATCTTTTTTTAAAATATGTTTTATTGATTTTTTACAGAGAGGAAGGGAGAGGGATAGAGAGTTAGAAACATCGATGAGAGAGAAACATCGACCAGCTGCCTCCTGCACACCTCCTACTGGGGATGTGCCCGCAACCAAGGTACATGCCCTTGACCGGAATCGAACCTGGGACCTTTCAGTCTGCAGGCCGATGCTCTATCCACTGAGCCAAACCAGTTTGGCAAAAAATTAATATCTTAAGGAAATAGCAAAAGGAACTTCTTGGAGCTAAATCACAAATATTGAGAAAGGTATCTCTCCAAGATGCAAGGATAAGATACAGACAATTATTGCAGATACATGAGACCAAGAAACTCTTTGCTTTTATGCGAGAAATTGTGATAAGATTAGTCACTGAAGCAAATACCAAACTCCTTATATTTGTTCTTCCAGTTTATTGTAAATTTAATTTTACATTTCTTGAAAGTCTTGGAAGTATGCTACATAGTCACTTCTCTTTCTCTCTCTTTCTCTCTCTCTCTCTCTCTCTCTCTCTCTCTCTCTCTCTCTCTCTCTCCCTCTCCCTCTCCCTCTCTCACTCTCTGTTATTCTTTAAAAATACTGTCTCCATATTACTGAGTATTTTTCCACACACACCAAAAAGGAGAAAAATGTACATTCAACATTGTCGTTCTGTGACTTTATAACATAAAGTAACATAAAGGACATGCTTTTGATTAAATTCTAGTTCTAGAAATTTATCTTAAGAATATAATTATCTATGATGGTGGGATTGGGACAGGTGCTGGGTTGCTTCCCCTCATGGACTTTGTAAACCAGCACAGGAGAGAGCTCCTCAAAGCAAGCAGACAGGACAAAATAACCACAAACCGATAAATGCTACAAGGAATCAGTAATCTGGAATAGAGAGTCATGGCGGGGCGGGGTGGGGGGAGAGAAAAGGGCAACGTCTTGGATTAGATGGTCAGGGAGCTTTTCTCTGAGAGACATTTAAGCTGAGTCAGACAGCTGAGAGTGTCTGATACTCAGAGAGTTGGGAAAAGAGCTTTGCAAAGAGAAGGAAGAACATCTGCAAAGACACAAAAGTGTGTCTCAAGGACTGAAAGGAAGTCAGTGCTGGTGTTTTGTGAGTGAGGCTGTGAGAGACACTAGTTGAGGTTGGGAGGTCCATGGGGCACAACAAGCCAGTGAGTCATACTGTTTTATGTTTTAAGGACAATGAGAAGTCATTAAAGTGTCTTAAGCAGGTAGGGTGGGATGGCTGGTTTTAAGTTGAATGGATCACTCTGTTTGCTGGGAGGAGAACAGGTGGAAGACAGGACAAGATCAGAAGCAGAGAGAGCAGAGGCCCAGCAGATGGGGATGGTGGCGTGAACTAGGACAAGAGCAGGACAAGTAGAAAAAGAACTGACTCCACTTGGATATGAAATCATGACATGTCAATGGTGTACTGGGTCCTGGAGATACAAGGTAGGGTACAATCAAAGATGACCCTGCATTTTAGACTAGGGGACCTCCAGGAGGGTCCATAAAGGGTTAATATGGGGAAGTGTTTGAACTCCTGAGAGGTGAGCAGGAGAGATGGCAGGAAGGTATTTAGATGCATAAGGCTTGGATGGTGGTATGAATTTGGAAGAGGAGGCGCTACTGATAATAGAATCCAATTGAGTAAGACAGGGAAACAGGGCAAAGGAAAGTCACAGTAAAGGTAAAATTGGGGAATGAAAACCAGGACAGGAGGTCAGAAAATGTTACCACACTTTGAACGCTGCGTCAAAGCAGCAAAGTGGAGAGCTTTTAAATTATGAAGCCAGGGAAACAACTTTAACCACACTTTTCCTTTGACAAGTTCACGAAAAATAATTTCCTTTGCAGATGAGCAATAGGAAAAGTTGAGTACTGGAAAGAGTGTGAAAAAATGGCCACTCATACATTTTAGGGAAACATTTTATTGGGACAAGCTTATTAGAGAATAATTGAGAGCAGGGGTCCTCAAACTACGGGACGCGGGCCACATGCGGCCCGCCGAAAACATTTATCCGGCCCACCGGGTGTTTTTGCCACCGCTGTGTGCATAGGAATTTGTTCATAGTTTTTTTTAAACTATAGTCCGGCCCCCCAACGGTCTGAGGGACCTTCAACTGGCCCCCTGTTTAAAAAGGTTGAGGACCCCTGATTTAGAGCATCCATAAAAATTAAAATATTCAATCATTTTGTTACAACTCCAATTTGAACTTATTTTATAGGAATTCAAGAAACAGTGTAAACGTTGAAATATATGAATATTAGTAAATTTATGACAACACTGTCATCATAAAATTTTGGCATTACTGCAACATCTATCAATAGACAACAGAGTAAAAGATATTATTGTGCATACATAATGAAATACTTGAGCAGTTGTAAACAGGAGTCATGTTATCTTAAGTTAGACAGGAATTTTCCAAGATGAAGTTTAAATTAAAAGCACAAGTTTGTGTGATCCTATTTTAAATTACCTATATGTGTGCTTGTATGTTACCAGAAAAACCTGCAAGTCCATTACTAAATTATTACATCAGGATTTTATTTTTAAATGACAAGATATTAAAAGAATCATTGTTCATATAATTTGATTCTATAATTCTATTTCCACTGATAGAGATCCTCATAAATCATTCAAAATGGTATAAATTTTATAAAGAAAGATATCCATCACAGCATTATGTATGTATTTTAAAAACAAAAAGAGCATAAAGACCCATTTAGGCAATACTTAAGCACATGATGGTACTGAAACAGATGAGATAAGAATGACAAGATGGAAACTATGTCAACATTCACAGGATAATACTAGGAACAAATATACTAATATGTTGCATGTGATTGTCTCTGGGTGATGGAATCTGAGGTGATTTTACTTCTGTCTGTTTGTCAGTGGACTGAGATCCAGGACTGCTCCTGGGCAAGAATTACTCTTTCCTTTCAATGTCCCAAGGGCTGAGGCAAGGTCTTGGGGCCCAGAAGACATGAGTACTGTCTGTCTAAGGGGAGATCATGTGGCTAAGCCTCCAGGAAGGATTGGCTTCCCCCAAGCTGCTCATTCAGATACGAATCAGTAAGAAAATACTACCCACCAATGAGCTTGCTCAGTAAGTAACATTGGGTGTTGGATCTCCCTGAACAGTGTCTGAGAATATGACTCTAGAACAGTGGTTCTCTACCTGTAGGTCGCGACCCCTTTGGGGGTCGAACAACCCTTTCACAGGGGTCGCCTTGACCATCGTAAAAAATATTTATAATTACATATTGTTTTTGTGATTAATCAGTATGCTTTAATCATGTTCAATTTGTAGCAATGAAATTGGGGGTCACAACAATATGAGGAACTGTATTAAAGGGTCCCGGCTTCAGGAAGTTGAGAACCACTGCTCTAGAGCACCTCAGAGAAGCAGGCCATTGGATAAAGCCAGCATCCACTCTATTCTAGCCATTGAGAGTTTGTCTCTCAGGGCCAGACAGGGAACCAAAGAAACCACCTCAACAAACTCTTTGAACACCAACTGACAAATGCATTTGCAGAGCATGCCCTGTGCTTCTCTGGGCACTTGAAGAAAAACGTGGAGGGAAAGCCCAAGGTCCTTGCCCCCTATCAAGGAAGGATTCAAGCGATCACTTTTGATCCATAGGCGTTTATTGATACCTAATGTGTGTCTACTCCTGCCCTGGGCACCCAGGCACAGAGTGACCAGACCTGGTGGAAGTTTGGTCCCCAGATCTCCTGGGACCAGGTCATAAACTTGTGCAAAGGGGAAATAACAAGACATGTTAACCTGGATTATCTCTGATCCCAGAGATAAGACCTGGCACCATGGAGCCCCAGGGAAATGTGGAACTAGGCTGAGAGGGAGCATCAGGAGCCCCCCACCAGGTCAGGCATGAGACTGCCTCAGGGCTCCCATCTGTGTCCTTACTAATGAGGCTCCAGGGAGGTTCTGCTTCCTCTTCCCTCCAGGTTCCTTGACTCAGATGCTGCATTAATCACTAGGAAGGCCTCTGCCATCCAGTTCCACCCACTTAGTAGGTTAAAGTTGGATTATTTGGAAGGTCTCTCTGAAAACCTGTTCCCCATCGCAGATGTGGGTCTCCACAGGGTGAAGGGAAATAATGGGTAGGGAGGTGGGTGGTAGCTGTTGTTTTGATTTTTGTTTTCTTGGTTCAGGGCTCCAGAAATCACATGCTTCAATTTATCCCAACTTCTCACCACCATTCCTTGCAAGACAACTTCCAGGTTTTATTGTCTCTTATTACTGCTAATCTCCATTCCCTTCCTCTCCCTCCACATAGTAGCCACTTCAAAATTGGCATGTATGCTTAAAGAATTTATGTCTTTGTATGTCTGTGTGTTTTATAGACACAGGAAGTGTTGTGTTAAAAATCCCATTGTGTTTCTTACTTTCTATGTTGACACTAATTTTTATGATCCACTCTCCTTGCTGTGTAAATACTCAAATCCCTGCTTATTTTATCTTTTTTACCAAACCATTCTCTCTACACACACATTTTCTTGGTCTAAATTGAACCCTATCACTTTCTGCTTAAACCATTTCAAAAACTTCCATTTACAATTAGAAAAAAAAAAATTGGAAACCAGCCTATGGTCTCCTTGTCGGCTCCTACATACATCTCCAACCTCAACCAGTGTCCTTCTCTTTCTTCTGCTCCCCACACTTCAGCCACACTGGCTTCATTCAGTTTGCTGAATTCACAAAACTCTTTCTTTCATCTCAGTACCTTTGCCTTCTCCCCCTCCCCCACCTCATCTCTAGGATGGGCTTTCTCTTTCTCAGCCTTCAAGCCTCTCCTACCTGTGAACATTGGTGCAGCCCTTCTGGAGAAACTTTGTCAATATTAGTCATCTTGGGCCAGGTTCCCTGGCAGCAGTGACTCCTGGGAAGTGGGACAGAGTTTAGTGAAGGAATGACCTCAGAAAAAGAAGATGGAGGGAGGTGAGCAGAGATGTGGACTCAGCACATTACGTTCAGGCTGGTCTTGAGAGGGGATCTGGAAGAGGAATTGTACCCATTGAGTGATTCCCATTTTAGGTAAGGAGCCAGGCTTGTCTACCCAGTACCAGTCATTACTGGCCTCCCAGGGTAGTGGACTGGGAGCACCTACCCGCTCAGGACAGGGGAAGGGCCATCAGGAGCCATGAGCAGCCAACATCCACAGCAGCTGGGAGGGGGGATGGCTGAACCAGCCAGTGAAGTTGCATCCACTAGTAAAACCTAAGGTGTGTATGGCCTTCCTGCTAGAAATTCATTCTTAGCAACATACTCTAGAGAAGCTTCATTCATGTGCCCATGAAGGATACAAGAAAGTCCATTTCAGCATTGTTTATGATGGTGGAAAACTAGAAATAACCCAAATGTCCTTCAACAGGAGAATAAAGTTATCATAGTAAATGCGTAGTAAAGCGGTAAAACTAATGGACTGCAGTATGTGTGGCAATGTGGACAAATCTCAAAGCATGATTTGTGTGGAAAAGAAAGTGTCAGGGTACATTCTGAATGATGCTATTGAAATAAAATTTCAAAAATGCAAAATCAACTCTAAATTAACTTGTGTGTACACAACTTTTGAGTAAAATTATAGAAACCTACTTAGGGACAAGCACAAAGTGGATGATAGTAAGTAGCTCTGGGGAAGGAAAACTGGGATGGAATCAGGAGTTCAAAGGTCTCCCAACTGTCACCCTAATGTTCTATTTAAAGACACACAGGCAATGGCAGAATTTAAGATTTAATAGGAACACAGGTGATCACAAATTATTCTACATAGATTTTATTCTTTTACATTTAATCCTTAATAGTCACACTATAAAAATTACAGAAAATATTCATGTGGCCTTATGTACACCTTGAGTGATACTTTTGTCTTTTTGTTTTCCCTATACTATCGTTTTACTTTCAGATGATAGCAGAAGAAAGTACACAGATGATCCATTTTCTCTGTTTAGACTCCATCACAGCTCTTTGCCACATTTCATCATGTCACAGGAATTTGTTAGCCATGCTGTTCATATACAATGCAATTAACATCGCATAAGGATATTTATGTCAGTGGGGAAATACTCATAAAAAAGGCTAATGTCCTTTAGGTGGAATTGACAGGATAAGGTTTGGGAACCCACTTATTCCAGGTATCTCTTTGCTATCTATTCTAGCCAATATTTCCAGTGGTCCATTCCCACCCAGTGATGCTGATCAGAAGAACCAGATTCATGCTGTTAGACTCTGAGGGGTTATATTTTGACACAGAAGGCCTGCTCAACCCCTGTATCCCAGCCAAGAAAATGTTATTCAAAAAGTGATCAGATGAGATTGGGCGCTTTGAGGGTGGTATGGCCATAGACAGGGAAGCATCTTTCAGATGCTCAAAACTCAGAGGGAAGGCGGGGGTTGGGGGGTGTGGTGAGGGGGAAAGATCAACCAAAAGACTTGTATGAATGCATATCAGCATAGGTGATGGATGTGGACAACATGAGGGAAGGGAGAGGGAGAGGGCAGGATTGGGGGGATAAGGTGATATTGGTGGGGTAATGACACATTTTAATATCTTATTCAATAAAGAAAAAAAATGATCAGTTCAAGATTGAGAATGAGAGGCCTATGTTCTAGGTTCTCCTATGGTGATTCTTTTGCTCTTCGGACTTAGCAAAATTATACATATGAATATTCAAATATATAAGAGCATATTTAATTTTGCTAAGTACTTCTAGATGGCCCACCTGGGTGCCTGTACTAGTTTACACCCCCATCATAGCCCATGATGTTCCCATTTGTCCCATAGCCTCACCAACACTTCCCATCATCCCACTCTAATTTGTCTTGCATATCGGTTTAAAGAGGGCCTCATTACTTCTCTGACTACAAGTACAATTCAACATCTCTGCATATCTTACTACAAGTGCAATTGAATACCTCTTCATACCTTGTTAACGTTTTGGGTTTCCCTTTATGAAATTCCCTTTTCATATACTCTACCCATTTTTATGTGACAGACATTTCTTATAAAATGTAGATATTAATCCCAACAAGGGATTTCAGAGATCACTTGCAGGTTTTAAGATAAAGCTCCCATAAACATTTGTGCTCAGGTTTCTGAGTGGATGAAAGTTTCTATTTCTCTGGGATAAATGCCCAGGAGTGCAATTGCTCGGGTGTGTGGTAGTTGCATGTTGAATTTCATAAGAAACAACCAAAGTACTTTCCCCAGTGGCTGTAATAGTCTACATTCCCACCAGCACTGTATGAGTGAGTTTTTCCACATCCTCCCCAGCATCAAGTGTCATCACAGTCTTTTATTTCAGTTAGTCTCCTTGTGGTCTAAATAACCTTGTCCTAATGGCTTATGATGTTGAAGTTTTCAAGTGCTCATGCGACATGTTATAGCCTCTTCAGTGAAGTGTCTGTTCATTTATTCTGTTTAATTCTCCAGTGAACCACCTGGGCCTGGATTCCCTTCCTTAGATGCTTTAACTACAAATTCAACTTCTTTGATAGACTAGTCAGGGCATCACTTTCTCTTGAGGAAGGTTGTATAGTTTGTTTCCTCCCAGGTATTGGTCCGTTTTGCCTAACTGGTTAGCTATATGTGCACAGCGTTTTTCTCTGTTTCTTGGTCAGTCTGGCTAGAAATCTGTTTGTTTTACCAGTATTTTTAGAGAAGCAGTTTTCTGGTTTGTTGAAGGCTTTTTCAAATTCTTTGTTTTACTGATTTCTGCCATTATGTTTCCCCCTTTCCTTGTTTCTTCTAAGTCACTCTGTTGCTCTGTGTAATTTACTATTTGGATACTTCAATCTCTCTTCCCAGCTGTAATGCTTTCCTTAGAAGTCTATTTAAAACAAAAACTCTGTCTTTTATGGCTGCTTTTGATATGCAGCTTTTCTTTATTGTTTTTTAGTTGGGAATATTCCATAATTTTACTCATAATTTCCTTTGAACTCAGGGTTTGTATAGAATATACTTCACTTCAGCTTCTGCTATATTTTCTAAACTGTCCAGATATTTGGTGATTTTAAAGCTATTCTTTATTATTAACTTCTTACCTTAGTGCATTATGGTTAGAGAATATATAGGCATCATGCATGATGGTTCATGAACATATCAATGGAGAAAAAACATATATATCTTCTTTGGAATTTATTGAGACTTCCTATGTGGCATGGTATGTGGTAATGATTTATTTTGTTTAAAAGACTGGGTATTATCTGTTAGTCTGATATAATATGTCTAACAAAGCAAACAATAACTTCCATTTGTCAAATTTTCTTCTTATTTTAAAAAATCCTTTATTGCTTCTCATTTAATAGGTCCTATTTCAGGAGGCAGGGTTAAAATTAATGAATTCTATTTTGCAAGACAAGGTGCTTTCCCATAACTTAAAATACATGCACTTAAACGTATCCCTGTGATTTATTACACATATCTATATTTTCCTCAGCAAGACATGCTCTTTAATATGCCCTCCTGTGTATCATTCCTCTACCCTCATCAACTACACAGTGCTGACACTAATATTTTAGATTTTTTCCACTCTTTTTCTGTATTCTTTTAGTCAAGAATAAAATTAACATGGGGCCACATGGCTCACTTCTGGGATTTTTGGTTCTGGCTTCACCCAGGACACCGACCCCTCATAGAATCTCCGATCTGTATCTAAGGAGAAAAGAGCTTAGCCCAAGGCCTTGTAGAGAATCAAATGAGGCTGAGGCTTTGTCACGAGGCAGAGAAAATGGCCAGTGAGCTCAACCACAGCCCGTGCAGCAGACCTCTCCACTGTCCAGGCACCCAGAGAGCAGTTCCAAGGGAGGACCCCACTGAGTTTCTACAATAAACCTGTGAGCTTGACCCTAGGTCAGTGATGCCGAACCTATGACACATGTGTCAGAGGTGGCATGCAAACTCATTGGTTGATTTTTCTTTGTTACATGGCATTTAAGTTTATAAAATAAATATCAAAAATATAACTCTTGCCAAAGCCGGTTTGGCTCAGTGGATGGAGCGTCTGCCTGTGGACTGAGGGGTCCCGGGTTCGATTCTGATCGGGGGCATGTGCCTGGGTTGCGGGCACATCCCCAGTGGGAGATGTGCAGCAGGCAGCTGATTGATGTATCTCTCTCATCAATGCTTCTGACTCTATATCCTTCTCCCTTCCTCTCTGTGGAAAATAAATAAAATATATTTAAAAAAATTTAAAAAATATAACTCTTTCTTTTACTATGGTTGCAAATATCCAAAAATTTCTATATGTGGCATGGCACCAGAGTTAAGTTAGGGTTTTTCAAAATGCTGACATGCAGAGCTCAAAAGGTTCGCCTTTACTGCCCTAGGTTCACCCTGTGGTTAGAGGCACAAGCACTCAGAGACATGAAGTGCCCTGAAGACTCCCAGCAAGCAGGGTGCCGTGTGACCACTGTGCTGTGCAGGGACAGGGTGCTCACCTGGTAAATAGGTGGACCCACACCTGTTGGGTGGAACAAATGTTCTGTCATAACACAGAGAGATGAGGGCGAAAGCATAGTCCCTGCTCAGGAAGGTGGGCAGCTGGTATTGCACCAATTTGTCTAGCCGGTGTGCCTGGGGGTCTGCACCACACACCTATTTTTTTAGGAAAGCACGAGTGGATGGTGTGGGGCCACTTGGCGGGTTGGCAGCTGGGGCCCAGGGCTGGGTT
This sequence comes from Myotis daubentonii, assembly GCF_963259705.1. Taxonomy (NCBI): domain Eukaryota; kingdom Metazoa; phylum Chordata; class Mammalia; order Chiroptera; family Vespertilionidae; genus Myotis; species Myotis daubentonii. Next base: position 7,375,288 of record NC_081855.1, read on the forward strand.
GACTGGCCTCCATGTTCTGCTCAGGATGCCCGCAATGGGAGGCCAGTCCTTGGCATCTGACCACCAGCTCTGAGTCCTGTGGAGGCAGAGTCCTGGCTTCCAGGAAGGGCAGGTGGAGAAGGGAGAACCCTTCTCGCTGGGAGTGTTAGGGGTCCTGATGCCAAAACTCACCTTCCATGATTCTCCAGCTCAGCACTGCCCGCCTGACCCCCAGAGAGCTCTGGTTAATCAGCAGAGCAGTTGGGGCTCCCAATGGGGGCTGCACATTAGCTTCCGGGTAGTGAGCACTTTTGTACTTAAGAAGGTTTCTCTTTGTGTTTCCAGGGTCGGTTTCTGTACTAAACTGAAAGGTGAACTGAAAAGCAGGTGGGCCCTCCTGTGCTTGGCATCTGCAGGGCCGCAGGCAGGGCTGGAAGGTGGAGTCAGAATGTCTGGAGATGCACATGGGGAAGTGCTGGATGCGGAAGGACCCTGGGCTGCCAGCTGGAAGAACTTCATTCCACACCACACCTTTGATGAGGACCCGCAGAATGTTCTCCTGCTGCTTCGCCCTGCAGACCAGGTGGCTTATGCCTCCAAGCACTGGCTTTTGGATTTTGGACTCCATGCCTTGTCCTGGTTTTCTTGGGCGAAAACAACACCTTCTTTTTCTTCTCCTTGGTGAGTACTGTCATGCACATGGTGGGTGTTGCTTTGGCCTGGCCACTGCTGGGCAGCCTGCTGACCTGGAGAGACTGGAAGGTGCACTTGAGGGTGTTGTTGGCGGTAGGCATGTCTTCTTCGAGTCTTTCTTCCTGTCTGTGGGCTGGGCTGCCGTCCAGTAATCCACCTGCCGCTCCATCAGCTTGGCGCCATCGCCCTGGCTGGGGGAGGACAAACCCCACTCACTGACAAGATGAGTGGGATGACAAGGCATCATTGGTGAACATAGGTATGGACAGAGGGAAGGATAAAAGCACACTGCAGCCCAAGGGGGCCCATCATCTGAGTCTCCCGACGTGTCTGAGGACTGTTGCACTGTCCCAACTTTCACCTGCCTCCCTGAAAAGAATGAACTATAAGGAATCCTCATTGGGTCTGTTCTGCTTGTAGGAGAGCAGGGCTTCTTCGATGGGAAGCTGAGAGGAACAGATGTTCCCGTGATGTACTGCGTGATTCTCGTCACGATGTCCAGTGTGTCTTGTATGGCGCTCTGGGCCTCCAGATTATGGAACAGGTCCCATCAGGCCAGGTCCTGGGAGAAGCTGTTCTAGCGGTAATGCATGGAGCCCAGGTACCTGGCCACAACTTTGGAACCCAGCGGGATGACCAGGAAGTGCACATAGTACAGCCAGCCGAGCATCTTGTAGGACAGCAGCTCCAGGAAGACCCGCAGTACAGCGCTCAAGTAGTGCTGTGCCCCTTCCACCAGGATCTTCAGCGGCTTAAGGGGCTGGGAATTATCATTACAGTATCTCTGTATCCACCAGATGATGGAGCTGAAGGCCACCTGACGTCAGCCATGAAGCAGATGCACAGCACAGGCAGCATGAGCCCCTGCAGAGTGTCTGAGGGGGAACTGCTCCTGCCAATCAGAGGTTTGACCAGGATGATGCTCTCTGGCAGCTGGTCATCAGAGATGAGGATGTGGTTCAGCTGGTTGTACGTGGTCTTCCTGGGGATCTGCAGCTGGATCCCTAGGTCTGGCCATGCTCATTGTCTGGGCGCTTGGCTCACTTGTTCTACGGCTGTGCCATCTGCTGCCCCTTCAGGAACCTGCCCAGCTATGGTGGCGGGTATGCTTCCCCGTGGCCTTGGTGGAGGGGATGAGAGACTCAGTCTTGGTGATGCGCCTAGTGAGCGGCATCTTCTTGGTGAGCATGTCCAGGGCTGAGGTCTCTGCCTCCGGGCTGTCCTTGGGCGGTGCTGGTGCTCCCCTGGGTGGGCATGCTCTGGGGCTCTAAGTGGGAGACACTGTCACTTGGCTGTTGCTGACTGAGCTTGGTCTTTTTGGGCACTTCAGCTGGACTAGGAAGCTCTTTTGTTTTGCTTTGTTTGTTTTGTGAACCCTCACCAGAGGTTATTTTTCCACTGAGTTTTTAGAGCAACTTGAAGGGACGGGGAGAGACAGAAAGGGAGAGAAGCATCGATGTGAGAGAGACACATGGATTGCTTGCCTCCTGCATGTGCCATGGCCAGGGCTGGGGATCAATCCTGTAATCAACACAGTTGTGCCCGTGACCAGATTTGAACCCGGGACCGTTTACTCCTTGCGCCAACACACTAGCCCTCAGCAGAACCACCTAAAACTTGGAAGCTCCGCCTGGCTCTGGGCACCATGGATGCTCCCCATGTCCATTTTTGAACTGAAATGTGACAGGCCTTCGCAGTATGGCCTGAGCTTGGGTTTGGTGGTGCTGAGAAGGCTGTCATCTTCTTCCCTGTCTGGGCTACTGTCACTGGTTCTCCAGCATGTTAGACAGAATTTGCGGGTCCTCCTCCACTCGGGTACATGATCAGCAGGGTCCTGCTCACGGTCCAGGGCCTCCTCCGACACTTAGGCCCTGCTCAGCCAAGCCACTACATTCTGCTTGTCATGGACCTTGATGTGACTTTCAATAGTCACTGCTTCCTGATCCAGTTCCTATCCATGGGCGGCATCTTCACCGGCCTCCTGCTCAGTGAAGCTCTCATACTCCTTTTTAGAGTAGTGATTTCTAGACTTGGTCTTGGGCCGGCCTACATGGCGCTGTCCACATGGTGATTGGACTGGCTTGACATGGAGGAGGTCCAGATTCAGGCGACTTTGGGGGAGGGGGTGCTGTGGGCCGGCGAGTCTGAAACACTGTCTCTGGGCTGCTTGGTGCCTGAGGGCTCACGTGTTTTCTTGCACTTTGGCCGTAATTACAGGCTCCTCTTGGCTCCGGGCCCTGTGGATGCTTCCGTCTGTGTCTGTGAGCTGGAGTGTGCCAACCCTTCAAAGAACAGTCTGAGCTTGGGCTTGTGGGTGCTGAGGGTGCTGTTCTCATCCTCCATGTCTGGGCCACTGTCCCTGGGGTTTTGCAGTGTGTTAAATAGAAGGTCCATGTCTCACTCGAACTCTGGGACATGCTCTTCTGTGTCCTGCTCGACTCCACAGACTCCTCCAACACTTTGAACTTTCCCAGCCACGCCACCACTTTTTCCTTGATATTTTGTGGCCTGGTAATGCACATCTTTCCTAATATCCATGGCCTCTACTTCTTGAGCATCCCCATGTTAATGCCCTTCTCAGCCAGGTTTCGGTCCATAGGTGGCATAGTTGCTGGCCTGTTGCTCAGAGGAGAAGCTCTGAGGTACCCCCTCGGAGTAATGAACCCTTGACTTAGCCTTGCATCTGTCCTGTATGGCACTGTCCTCCCAGTGGATGGGCTGGTTGGACAGGGAGCAATCCAGATCTCGGCCAGTTTAGCAGAAGCCTCCTCGGCCACTTTGTCCACCCTTCAGGGTTTGCTGCCTGACCTTGGCCATGCGTATGGTGCCCACAGGGAGTGTCTTCTAGCTCCAGATGGTCTGGTTCTTAAAGCACTTCCTCCAGTGCAACAGGGCCTGTAGCTTGTTGCCTTTTCACAGAGGAAGTGGGGGTCCTGCAGTGAGGTCAACCCCAGGACTGTCACTGGGGAACAGCACACTCCCGTAGGATGTACTTGGAGCCCTGCATCTTCACAGTGATCACCATCGATATGAGGTTGGAGTACTGCATCTTCATGGCGATCACCATGGAGATGAGGTCCTTCTCCAACTCTTTGAACACCACCATCTTCATTAAGGTCAGGTTGCACAACCTGGGCACGAATCTGAGGCTGGGCCTGTCCAACTCCTGGGTAGCAAACAGGTTCTTGGGCATTGGTGATTAACCTGGGCATAGGGATGGGGGAGCGGGAGGTGTGGAGACCAGGACTGTGGGCAGCAAGGTAGCTGCATCTGCTTACAACATACAGGTCCTGCTGCATTCTGGGGTGATGGTTTCTCTTCCTGTGTTGGGACAGAGGAGGGACATTCCCTCAGGGGCAGTTTATGAACTGCCAGGTGGGTTGGGGCTTTAGTTCGGACCAATCCCCTAAGTCCATGATTGGCAAACTGTGGCTCGCGAGCCACATGCGGCTCTTTTGCCCCTTGACTGTGGATCTTCCTAAGCCTTAGGAGTACCGTAATAAAGTTAATAGCAATATACTTACCTATATAATTTAAGTTTAAAAAATTTGGCTCTCAAAAGAAATTTCAATCATTGTGCTGTTATATTTGGCTCTGTTGACTAATGAGTTTGTCGACCACTGCCCTAAGCACTCAGTGACTGTTGTCAGGAGGTGGGGCACAAGTGATCCAAGAACTGTGTGTGTGAAAAGGAACCACATGCTCACTGACTAGCTCAGGGAAGCCCTGTGTGGTGTTCTTGCAAACTCAGAGACCTAAAGTTATCAAAAAGAATGTTCTGAAATGAAAACTTTTAAACTGAAAGCAGTTTATGGTGGGTAGTCATGTCCTAGGCTGGCATCTTCCCAGACAAAGGGCAATCTTAACCTTCACTGAGCCTGTCTATTACCTTTTGGCATCTACAATAATATATAATTTGCAATGTCAAAGGAATTTCCCTATTTCATGGCCCCTCAACACATAGGCAATGCTCTGTGGAGACCACAAATCCCCTCATTCTTACTGAGTTCATTGTTGACTTGTAACTATACTATATCCACATGTAAAAGAAGTATGTCTGTGTCATTTTACTGTTTATCCAGTCACAGAGGATTCGCTGCTTTGATTTCTCTGAAACCCTAATGCATCACCACTGGGTTTCCTGTTACCACCATACATCTCCTGTTCTGATTGTAATGTATAAAATAAGGTGCAAAACTGCCAGAGAGAATATCTCAATCTGCTGAGATTTTCATCCTGCCAGTTATTGACAGTGGGACTTAAATAAACGACCAAAATTCTTGACAAGTTTGAATGTTTCATACTTTGACATTTACTTGACGTAGTGGGTCAGGACTCCAAAAGAGCTCACCCAGGACCAACCTGTGGACATGGTGTTAGGATTCAACAAAGGACCCATTGAACTGCTGGTTCCCCACCCATTGGGTGAACCTGGGTGAGTTGTATCTTAAATCCATGACTTTTCCCTTGCTGGTGGTAGAGGGTTAGATTTATTTGAGCTGTATTTTTAAATAGTCCAGATAGACCTAAAATTAAGGGTTGATGGAACTTAGGTTAAGACAAGACAGTAGGAAAAAAATTGGTGGCTGTTGTTAAATTGTGCCTTTCCAATCAGAATTGCTTTCTGAGAATCAGAGCAAAAAAAACCCCAAAAAACAACAACACCCATTATCATTTAAATTAGAGTTGAACTAAATCAGCTCCAAAAATACAGTGTCATATTCTCCCTCAGGTCTGAGTATTAGGTATTCTTAGGGGACTAAGAATATCTGTGGATGTGTGATGTCATTCCTCATGATGTGCAGGAGCCCCAAACAAAATTTCAACACAATTGCAATTAAAGTGACTGTTTCTGGTGGGGGAGCACCCATAAGGTTTGGTCAACCGTTCCCTGACCCTCTGGTTGTTTGAGACAGCAGGGAGATCAACCGAGGCACATCAGAGGTTTGAATGTGATTTGAGGGGTGAGAGCCTCGTGGAGCTCAACCGATAAGCAACACAGGTTGACCAATTACATTATATAACAATCCTAGAGAATTTGCTCATATTCTGCAGATATCAGAAAGAAAAGCAAAACCACATACACATACACACAACTACAAAACAACAACAACAAAACACACCTAAAATTAACATGGGAAGTGGTGCCTCCAAGTCCAGGAGATGCCCGATGCCAGCCCTCACTAATATTCCTGATAGGAAGCTTTTACTTACACGTGCTTTACAGAAATGGGAAGATTTAATTAGAAAATATCCTCCTAAAAATGGCCAAAGTGCAGTTTGATTTGTGTGCCTAAATTAATTTTTGGCATGCAATGAAAATTAGGGAAATGCCAGGTCTAACATTAAACTGGATGAATGAATGGAAGCATACCTTGATTTGGAAATCAGGAGATTTTCAGAAGCACATATAAATTCCTTTAAAAACAATTAAGGAATTAGAAATTTTATAGACTGTCTCTGAACTCTTCTGAAGGTAATAATTGCCAACACCCCATTCTTCCACCTTCTCTAGTTCCCCCACTATATTCTGCACCCTTTTCCATCCTTCTTCCTTTCCCTTCAGTCCCCTCCACTATCACTTCCTACTGACTTAAGAGAAAATGAGAATAGGAATTCTAACAACTCCCTTTGGAGAAAAGCTTGTCTCAGTAAGAGAGGAACCAGCAAATGTTCCTGATTTTCTCAATGACCCTGGTGGGTTCACAAAGGCATTTAACTCTTAGAATATGTAATCCTGGATACTCTAACTGATTCCAATTAATATAGCTAACAGTTTTTGTCAGCAAATGCAACACAAATTCTAAATAAGCCTTTCAGGAAAATTCCTGTAGAGAAATCTGTTCACTGAAATGGGATGTAGAAAACCAATAACAAACAAACCACACACACACACACACACACACACACACACACACACACACACACACAAATACAGGGTTGATCCATGGGTGTTTCCCTTCTCACTGATAGTTTGGGAGCAGGTGAAATTATCATAGAAAGAGAAGCCACTAAGACCCCTTAGACACTGGGGCTACTCTATTCCTAACCACAGCCAACTAATTATCTTTTCCTTCAGAGTAAAGCTTCTGTGCAAATGGCAGGAATATTTAACCAATGTCTGTTTTTAATCAAAACCTGTTTCCAACTAGGGAATGTTATAGCAATATTAGCAAATATCTATCTTTGCTAATAAAATATGCCCCAAATCAGCTGATAGGGAGAGGTGTTTAGTTTGCTTATTTGTTTGTTTTATGAAATCAGTGATACCCACACATGCTTTTTCCAGAAGGGTAATATGTATTTAGAAATAAATGAACAAGATACTGAGCCCAACAGAGCCTGAGATGAATCCAGCCGTGTGTCCTCAAAGTTGGGGTCCTGGCTCCACCCAGGTTTCCTCGGGGGCTCTGAAAAAGGATCTGCTGGTGGCATCATGCACAGACATGGAGAGGCATGGGGGAGATGGTGAGCATTCAGCAGGTAAATGAGCCTTTCGCCAATATTTGACTGAAAGGGAGCCCAGAGTTGGAACCACAGGCATGCACCTCTGTCCAGTGCCCACCCAGGGTGGAGGGAGCTGGGCCCCTTTGTTGTGACGTCAGGCTTATGCAGTTCTGAACCCAACCCTCAATGGAAAATTGGGAAACTGATGTCCATAGAGTGGCAGATATCACCCAATGTCCATGACATTCAGAGCCCAGAGTTCAGGAATGTTCATACCTTCCAGGCCAAGGCTCCCACCTCTCCAACAGAGTTGGTCTGGACATTAGAAATCCTGACATACTGGGAAGCTCCTGCATGTTCCTCCATATCTAGGGGTCAGGGGGCGCTTTGTTCTGGGACCCAGAAAGAGCACTAGCTCTCTCTTTTTTTTTCTACTAAGAGAGATATTTTTATTATTTTATTTTCTTATGGTTTAAAGTATAACATATGTTTCCATTTTTCCCCTAGACCCCTCCCCACCCACCCCCACCTGCAGCACATGCCCCTACCCCCTTAATGACTGTGTCCATTGATTATGCTTATATGCACACATTCAAGACCTTTGCTTGGTCTCTTACTCTCTCCCCCACTCTCCCCTGCCTTCCTGCTGAGGTTTGAGGGTCTGTTTGATGCTTCTCTGTCTCTGGATCGATTTTTGATCATCAGTTTATGTTATTCATTATATTCCACAAATGAATGAGACCGTGTGATATTTATTTTTATCTGACTGGCTTATTTCACTTAGCATAATGCTCTCCAGGTCCATCCAAGCTGTTGTGAATGGTAAGACTTCTTTCTTTTTTACAGCAGCATAGTATTCCATTATGTAGATGTACCACAGGTTTTTTCCACTCAGCTGCTGTTGGGCACTTACGCTGATGGGAATTTAGGCTGTTTCCAAATCTTAGCTATTGTGCTGCTATGAACACAGGGATGCATATATCCTTTTTGATTGGTGTTTCTGCTTTCTTGGGATATTTTCCAGAAGTGGAATTACGGGGTAAAATGGGAGTTTCATTTTTAATTTTTCAAAGAAGCTCCATACTGTTTTCCACAGTGCCTGCTCCAGTCTACGTTCCCACCAGCAATGCACAAGGGTTCCTTTTTTTCCACATAATCACCAGCATTTGTCCTTTCTTGATTTCTGGATGATAGCCATTTTGACAAGTTTGAGACGGTATCCCATTGTGTTTTGAAAAAATATATTTTTATTGATTTCAGAGAGAGAACGAAAAACATCAATGATGAGAGAATCATTGATTAGGTGCCTCCTACATGCCCCTATTTGGGATCAATGTCCAAAACTGGGCATGTGCCCTTGACCGGAATCGAAGCTGGGACTTTTCATTCCTCAGGCCAACACTCTATCCACTGACTAAACCGGCCAGAGACCTCGTTTTTGTTTTCATTTGCACCTCTCACATGATTATTGACTAAAAGCATGTTTTCATAAGGCCATGAGACATATGAAAACAGAACTTTTTTTCTTGTGACTAACAAAAAGAATTTTATTCAACTCACTGAAGTCACATGTCCACATACAACCGTCATCACTGTGCCAGGCCAGTGAGCTGTGCTGATAACTCCACTCTGGGGCATGACCCAAACTCCCCAGACCACCTGGATATGGACATTGGCAGCTGTTAGAAAGGGGGAAATGGAAGTCATGTCCCCCACAAGCCATCCTATCTAATAAAAGAGAAACATGGTAATTGGCGTACGACCGATACCCTTTTCATTGGCTAATCAGCAAGTTATGCAAATTAACTGTCAGCCAAGATGGCGGCCGGCAGCCAGGCAGCTTGAAACTAACATGAGGCTTGGTTGCCTCAGTGACAGAGAATCGTTGGTTTCCAATGTTCCCCGCCTGCGGCTGCAGGCCTCTGAGCGGGCAGTTTGGAAAAAAGGAGCGTTTGGGAGTTCAGTCACCCCCAGCCTGAAAACAGCCCTCAGCTCCTCACCCAGACTGGCCAGGCACCCCAGTGGGGACCCCCACCCTGATCCAGGACACCCTTCAGGGCAAACCAGCCGGCCCCACCCGTGCACCAGGCCTCTACCCTATATAGTAAAAGGGTAATATGCCTCCCAGCACCGGGATCAGCGGAGCCGTGAGGCCTCCCGGCACTGGAATCAGCATGACAGGGGGCAGCACCCAAACCCCCTGATCGTCCTGCGGCTCTGTGTGTGACAGGGGGCGGGGCCACAACCTCCCTATCCACCCTGCTCTGTGCCTGATAGGGGGGAGCTCCCCCCCCCACGGGCCCCGCTCTGTGTGTGACGGGGTAGAGCCATAACCTCCCCATCAGCCCTGCCCTGAGTGTGAGAGTGGCGGCGCCCCAACCCCCTGATCCGCCCTGCTCTGTGGGTGATAGAGGGCAGCACCCCAACCCCCTGATGGGCCCTGCTCTGTGTGTGACAGGGTACAGAGCCCCAACCCCCCTGATGGGCCCTGCTCTGTGTGTGACAGGGGGTTGCTCCACAACCTCCCCATCGACCCTGCCTTGAGTGTGACAGGGGGCAGCGCCCCAACTCCCCAATCAGCCCTGCTCTGAGCCCGACCAGGGGCTGCACCTAGGGATTGGGCCTGCCCTCTGCCACCCGGGAGCAAGCCTAAGCCAGCAGGTCGTTATCTCCCGAGGGGTCCCAGACTGCTAGAGGGCACAGGCCAGGCTGAGGGCCCCCTCCCCCCGAGTGCACAAATTTTTGTGCACCGGGCCTCTAGTTGTCAAATAAAATGTCAACTTCTGGTTTCCACTCTGACATATGACCTTGTAAGTTCTTACTCTCATCCTTACAATAAGAAAAAAGATGAATAATCCAAAAAATCAGGAAGTCTTTTTAGTTCCACCGATCATTGAAGGCATATGGCTATGAAATGAATCGTTGCCTCTGCAAACTACTGTATTCAGGCTTTGTTAACACAATACAACCTAGCACTAACATATGTGTGTGTGCGCGCACACAATCTCTCTCCCTCTCACTCCCTCCCTCTCTCTCTCTCTCTCTCTCTCTCTCTCTCCCTCTCACACACACACACACACACACACACACACACACACACACACACAATCAAATGACTCTGGGTGGAATTAAAAGAAAATCAGACACCGAGGAGGTGACAATAGGAAGAAAAAGAGGTTGTAGGCACTTTTGCCTTGTCGCATTCCTCCTCCTACTTTATAGCTACTACCTTCATGAGCGTGAATATCGCTAAGAAGCAAATGCTGCAATAATCCATTGTGCAGGCAGAGAAGAGACAGGATCTAACAGGCACAATGACTTATCCAGGATCAAGAAGAGGTAAGAATGAGGGGTTGAGTCTGAGCCCTGGTCTGTCTCCACAAACCTAGTACCCTGGCTTCAGCTAAACATTGTGGAGAGGGTGTGTTCGTGTCACTGTGTACAATGTTGGTATTCCATGGAGAAGGTAGTTGAGCAGTCAGCAGCCCACAGGACTATCAATAGCTGTAATTAGGTGAGGGGAGTCAGAGAGGCAATCCAGGAAGTGAGGTCACTTCCTAATAGAACTTGGAACCCCCGTAACCAGGCACCCAATTTCTAGCAACTGCCCAACTGCCACTCACTTGGCAAGAGACAGTTGACAGTTCTACATGTTCTCTTGTTGTGTTCCCAGTTATGGGGGCTCTGGTTACCAGAGACCCTGCAGGGAGTGTTGTTCCAGACTCTGTAGACGGTTCAACACTCGTGCCCGACATCTCTGGCCGTTTTCAAGAAGATCCCCTCAGGTAAGTGAAGGTGGCCTGAGTCAGACCCATTCACGCCAGGCCAGCCTCCTCTGTGGGCCATCCCTGTGCAGCCCACATCCCCCCTATTCATGTGGTGGATAGGGGATCCTGCAGGGAGAACCGCGGGAGTGTTTGGAGCAGTGGATAACCTAGATGTCCTGCTGTGATCACACCCCAGGGTAGGGCAAGCAGGTGGAGATGGGACTCTAGAGGGGTCCCTTATCTATGCCAATGGGAGGCCTAGGCCCTCAGGCTGTCATGCCTTTTCCTTGCCAGTAGAGGTCTCAGCAGATCACATTCTGTGTGTCTGGAGTGGAGAGTCACAAGTTTTAGAGAACCAGCAAAACAGGGCTCTGAGGTTTTCCCCTGGTGACTGGAAATTGTCTTTATAGAGCTCTGCACAGGAGAGCGGACCTGAGCCGACAGATGGGGTCTTCAATTCCACTCCCTTGCAGGCGGCACAGACACCTGATATATCCTCCAGCCTGAAGCACCGCCGCAGGGTGAGTGTAGGTGCCCAGTTGACCCAAACTCCAGGACCCCAGGGAGTCAACAGGACTCAGGTTCCAGAAGGCACCCTGCTACTCCCCTGAGATCCCTCCTAGTGTCCAGTTCCCAAAGGAATCTGGGTCCTCATCTCCTCCATGTCAGGAGCTGGGGCCACCCAGGGCTGCACACTGTATGGGGACAGGGACTGCTTATCACAGAGATCCATGTCTTTTTTCTGTGGGACCTGGACTTAAAACCTTCCATTGCCATGACGACGGTGCCACACTAAACATACCACATGTCCTAATATCCAAATCCTCCACCCCAGGAAAAGCCTCTGTGTTCTCATCATACATTGGGATGTTCTGTCAGAAATCGCATGGGTGACACTGTTAATACAAGCATGTGCAGTTTGTCCTCTGCTAAGAGAATGACCAAAGATACTAATGTGCTTCATATTCCTCACCTGCAATTCTACTTTTCCTGCCAAGGACCTTTTCTCTTATTAATGTGAAAAACTTTTAGAGCTCTGAATAATTTGTGTGTGTTTATTTGATCCAAAGTGTCAACAATTGTGAGCGAGAAAAATCTCAATGGGTTGAGAGAATGCTCCTGAGAATGACAATTTTGCACCTTATTTTATACAATACAAGCAAAAGTACAGACTTATGTGGGTTGCATGAAATCCATGGGTGATAGATTAGGCAGATAGGAGAAAGCAAATTGGAGACACTTCTGTGATTGGATAAACGGTAAAATGATAGGCACATATTTCTTTTACCATGGTGGATGTAGGATAGTTTCAAGTCAACAATGAACTCAATAGCAACGAAGGGCTCTCTGATCTCCGCAGAGCACAGAACAGTGCCTGAGCATGAGGTGTCCAAAATAAGGAAAATCCAAAGATATGTTATCATAGAGGCAAAAAGGCAGTACACACACTCAGTTAAGGTAAAGATTGACCTATGTCAGGGAAGATGCCAGACAAGGATCTGACTACCCATCATGAGCTCCTGTTAGTGTTTTAATTTCAGACCATCCTTTTTAGTTACTTAAGGTCTCTGAGTTTGCAAGGCTGCCTTGCAGGACTTCCCTGAGCTAGTCAGGTTAGCATGGGGCCCCTTTTTCATTCACACATCCTCCTTTTATTCAGAAATCAATACAAATTATGCATTGATGATGAGTGTTAGTGTTATGCCTTGCTGAACAATGGACCATTCAGGATAAGGTAAGACTCTAACCTTGAATGGCATTCAAAGTGGAATTTTTATTATTAATCAAAATTAAAAGGCAGGTACATGGGAGGCCATGAGATCCTATATGTTCTTGTTAAAAAATATTCTGTATCAATTTTATATTTTGACCTAACATGAGCAGAGTCCATTTGCTGCTTGTCTTAAGTTTTGGTATTTTGCAGCTAGTATAACACTTTCATACCAGGAACAAAAGCAAAAACATTAAAGCAGGAACACTGCTTAGGAATAGAAAATGTCTACTACTAGACAAGAAAGTGACTAAGGAAAATAAGCATCCCAGCCAACCAAAAACCCTTTGCATGTATTTACATAATTGTTTATTAAGCTAATTATATGTGTCCTTCTTCATCCACTGTTCCTTGTACTTATGCTATGTTTGACCTGAAGAATTAAGACTCTCTACTGTTTCCTTACCATACTGATCATTAGAATGTACTTGTCTAGTAGGTGGGAAAACTTAGCAGATGTCGAAATTCAACTATTCATATGTAATAAGGTGTGCAATAAAAATATAAAAATCAGTTGATGTACATATAATCAATAACAGTTAGGAGATAGAAGAACAAGGTTTGAGCAGCAGTAATCTGTCAGTATCCAGGCCTTGTTGACTTCTTGGGAAAGCTGTCAGCCCCCACAGCCCGTGGGTTCTCATCCTTGAAAAGTCTTCAGTCTCCTTGGTGGATGGAGGGCAGTGTCAGTGACAGATATCCATTTAGGGTTAGGCCTCTCATAAGGTAACGTCCTTTTTAACACATTGGAGAGAGTCTTTAATTAATGTGTTTCAATAAACAAAATCTCCTGGTTGTACGTTTTGGTCCTTGAAGCCTTTGTCTCTTGGAAGTACTGTGAAATGAGTGTCACTAATGTATCATTCCCTCTAACCTTCCTAGTGAGTCATGGATAGTAATGTAGAATTTCTGCTTTTAGTTTTCCTTATATTTGAAAAACAAAATGATTTAAAAATCAGCAGTATTTTAAACAGAGTCATAACAATAATAACCATCTTCTCTTCATTTAGTTCCCTACCCATTTTGTTGTTTATCCTGGTTATTTGCTAGTATTTTCGTGAATTCAGTCATTCCTTAGAGTTCTATACTTCTTCATTCATTTCAAAGATGTGACCTGCGTAGAAACGTGTTACTTAGAGGAAGTCAAGCCCTGACCAGTTTGGCTCAGTGGGTGGAGCTTAGACCTGAGGACTCAAGGGTCCCAGGTTCAATTCAGGTCAAGGGCATGTACCTTGGTTGCAGGCACATTTCCAGTAGGGATTGTGCCAGAGGCAGCTGATCAATGTTTCTCTCGCATCAATGTTTCCAACTCTCTATACCTCTCTTTTTCTGTAAAAAATCAATAAAATATATGAAAAGAATAAAAAATAGAGTAAGTCAAGGGTCCTTTTCATGAATTTTTCTAAAGATGTAACATATTTGAAAATGCAGTAAAGTAAAACAATATCTATGAACGACAAAACAAAGTGGTATGGCTATAGTTTTGATTGCAATGCAATTGATGAAAAACTGCCTTTTTGGTAAAATATAACATTTCAAGGCAATGATTTTTGGATAACAAAAATTACTGTAAAATTACAGAGAACAATATGAAAATATATAAGTATATGTATGTATTTGGATTCAATACATAATTTCAATATAAAAGGAACAGGTGGCATGTAAGATTTTAAAACATTGTCCATGGCTTCTTGTATTGAGAATTGGATATAATTCATAAACTTCCAATGTTTGTGCCACAAATACCCGGAGTCGAACTGCCAGACACCCTCACAGGGAACCATCCTCTTGGCCGGCCTGGTGTCGCTGACACCAAGACCACTGTTACACCAGAGTGTTTCCTATTTGAAATTTTCTTGAATCTTTGTACATTCCTTCCTAGAGCAGGTTGAAATCTTTAGAACATCCATTTTAATAAAAATATAGGTACACAAATAGCACAGTTATTTATATTTTTTAAAATTTTTAAAGCTTCTCAGGTAATTTCAAGCATATTAAGTAGTCCTAAATTAGTTAAAAACGTTTCTCTAATAAGGAGAGAGAATAAATCCTTGAGGTACTCCAGGGCCCATTGGAATTGACTCAAAGTCATCTCCTGTTTTAAAAGTCTCTTACAATAGAAACTTTGGGAAGGTTGCAAATATACTTGTGCAAAAGATTACACCATGGACTTTTTGTAAATCTACGTAAAGCAAACACAGACTTAGGGTAACTAACTCTAAAAGATATTAATCATACTTGCAAACAGTTGTAATATTAAGTATTTTGTCCAGACTACAGAATTCTCCTTAATTTACATAAGCATTTAATCTTTGTAGGCCAATAAAAGGTTATATCCTAGTAATGTCATATGGAGGCTGACAAATCAGCACACATAACACATAGATGAACACATATCACACAAAGACTGTACACACAATTTGAATTATTTTTTTGGTAGAGAAATAAAAGAATATTTTTATATAAAACTTTCACAAAATTGTATAGCCTATACCCCCTTTTAGAAACCTTTCCTCAACTTTTACAAACCTTGTTACCCATTCAGAAATAACTATCCTTAGAGAAACTTACATTTGCCCTTTTCCTTCAAATATGACTCTCCATACCTCAAGCCTTCTATTGTCATAACTGTATAATTTCTTCCAACTTAACTGGAACTTTTAACTGTTAGGAGCATTAATTTCCAATCATAAGCACACAAGTGAACAAACAGCATTCCTTAGATTGACGTTGATGAACGTATTTTAATCAAACTCTTACTTTCAAAAAACACACCTTCAGCAAAGCAAAAAACATTACATCAACAGCTCCAAATCCAGACCTCCTGCAATTAAAAAACCCCCAAAAGCAGTGAACTTCAGACTTGTCTAGCAATCAATGTGTCAGTATTCACGTTATTTCAAAATGTGTAGATATTTAATAACTTTCATTAAAACTTACTAAGTTAGAAAGATATAGTTGAAAAAGCTAAAGAGATTTGTGTAGGTGGGTAAGGTATTGTTTTTTCTATTGGGATAAGTCATATCTTCCAGAGATTTGTATTTTTAAAAATGGCCTAGACAAGACGTCTTGGTGAACTCAGGTATTTTCACTTCAAAGGTTCTGGGACTTTGGTTGCATGAAGTCAATTACCTGTAAGCCTTCAAAATGAATAGGGGAGGTTTGGAGAAGGTAAAAGGACTTGGTGGGCTTTGAATTGTTTCTGGAGCAAAACCTATGGCACCTTGAAAACTTCATTTGTAAAACAAGGATAGTCATTTTCAATACCTCAGGAACTGGGTTGCCCTCCCCCCCACCACAAATGTTAGCAAGGGATTGACAAATTCATTCACCCATTTTTGGATTGTTTCTTTCTATTTGGGAATATTTTTCTAGTTTCCAGAAAGCTCACAACTCTGAGAGGTATAAAGACTTTCAGGTATATGAAACCTCCGTCTGTCTCCCCTGGGAATGGCAACACAGGTCCCAGGTGCAAGATGGTCTTAAAGTTAACGGTGTCAAAGCCACTCTATTACCCACTTTATATTGCAACCGGGTAATTGGTGTAACAAAAGAAGATTGGCTTCTTGTTTGAGGCACCCAGGGTCAAGTTACTCCCATTTGGTGAATATGTACCCCAAAAGAGAATTCTCACTTCACTGTGGGCTGGTCCCCCATCTTTAGGCAGACATATGAGAAAGCCTAGTGTCAGAGGCATGTCTGCATGTCTCTGGGCTGTTTGGGGCCATTCTGAGTAGGGTGGGTACCCTGTTAAGCCATCTCTCAGGGTCTTGTGGAAGATAATACTGAAGAAGAGATGATTAGCAAACATTCGGTCAGTCTCAAGCTTAGTTTCCTCCTGGAAGGTTCCTTTAAAAGCATTACTTTTCCTTTTGGTTCAGTATCTGGTTCATTTATTCTAAGTATATACGTTACTATTCTGGAGAAAGCATATGTCAGCATCACTGATTTCATTAAACAGTAAAAAAAAAACAACCCACTCACTAAACAGGGGAATTGGGGAAGATTTGATAAGCAAACCATATATAGTCTCATAATATTCCCTAGTTGGAAGGAAACAGGTTTTGATTAAAAACCAGACATTTGTAGGAAAGCTTTATTCCGATGGTGAAAGCAATTAATTGTTTGTGGTTAAAAACAAATAAAATAGTCTCAATATATACAGGGTTTATATGTTTGCTTCTCCCCCTCCCCCTTTTTTAAAATAGATTTTGTATTGATTTCAGAGAGGAAGGGAAAGGGAGAGAGAGATAGAAACATCAATGATGAGAGAGAATCTCCAATTGGCTGCCTTCTGCACGCCCCCTAATGGGGATCAAGCCTGCAACCTGGGCAAGTGCTCTTGAGGAGAATCAAACCTGGCACCCTTCCAGTCTGTAGGCGACACTCTATCTCCTTAGCCAGACTGGCTAGGGCAATGGCTTCCCTTTTAATGATCATTTAAAATTCTCCCAAAGTATCAGTGGGAAGGAAAAACAAGCTTGGAGCAGCCCTAGGCATGTTTCTGTTTGTATCCTTTTTCTAAATCCTGTTTCAGTTTCCTATATCCCTAAAGTGTGGAGGCTTCTCTATAGGAGTTTTCTATAAACCTTATTGAGTAATTCTCTTGCTTTTGCTCCCAGAAACCAGGAGTATATTAATTGCAATAGGTTAAAATAGCCAGGATTACATGTTCCATCAGTTAAATTTCTCTGTGAACCAATCAGGGCCATAGAGAAAATGGAGGATGATTGCTGATTCCTCTCTGGCTGAGAGCAGCTTTTCTCCAAAGGGAGTTGGCAGAATTCCTCATCTCATTTTCCCTTAAGTCAGTAGGGAGGGGCAGTGGAGGGGACAGAAGGGGAAGAAAGAAGGGAAGGGTAGGAACACATCTGGACAAGGAAGCTCAGAGAGCAAAAGATATAGGGGACGTGCTATAGAAGGGGGAGGATGGGGTGTTAGCATGTATTAGCTTCAGGAGAGTTTGAAGATAATCTCTGAAATTTATTGTTCATTTATTTTTTAAAGAGAATTTGTCTGTGCTTCTCCTTAGAAGTTTCTAATTTCCAAATCAAGATATGCATCCTATACACTCAATCAGTTCAATT
The DNA here is from genome assembly GCF_963259705.1 of Myotis daubentonii. Lineage (NCBI taxonomy): Eukaryota > Metazoa > Chordata > Mammalia > Chiroptera > Vespertilionidae > Myotis > Myotis daubentonii. The sequence continues at coordinate 7,393,032 of NC_081855.1, forward strand.
TTCAGGCCGCCATTGTTATAGGTATTTGTTTCTTTTGTTTTATTTTGCCTGTGAAAAATTAATTTAGGCACCCAAAGAAAACTGTATATTGGCCATTTTTCAGTTGATAATTTGTAGTTAAATCTTCCTACATTTACACTTCTGTAAAGCACTTGCAAGTCAAGGCTTCCTATCAGGAATATTAATGAGGGCTGGGGCCTGGGAGTTCCCAGCCATGGAGGCACAACTTCCCATGTTAATTATAGGTGTGCTTGTTGCTGTTGTTTTTATGGTTTGGTATCTGCAGAGTCTCAGCACAGTTTCTGGGAGTGTTATGTAGTGGGTTAAAGTTTGTTGCTTTATGGGTTGAGCTGCAAGTTGCTCACTCACCTAGAGTCTCATTCAACCTTCTTATGTGCCTCAGTTTCTCTCCTTGCTGACTACAACAACCAGAAGGGCTACCAGCAGAGGTGGACTAAACCTCATTAGTGCTTCCCCTGAAGAGCCAGTTAGTTTAATTGCAGTTGTGTGGGAATTTCCTAATGGGGTTCCTGCATGTCATGAGGAATGACCTCTGACACATCCGCAAAGATCCTCAGTTGTATAAGAACATCTGAGATTCATGCAGGAAGGATGATGTGCCCCTTTATCTTCTGAGGTGAACAAGATCAGCTCTCACTTAAACAGCTAAGGTGTTTGCCCAGACTCTCAAAAGGCAAATCTTATAGAAAAGCCAGGGGTAAAAACCAGTCCCATTTTCCCTCCTGTCTCTACATAGCCTGGGATCTATCAACTGTTAACCTTTGTTCCACCAAGAGTATTACAAAATATGGCTCCAATAAAGTCAGCAACACAAGCAAGGGAGGGTCCTGAATCCAACAGACAAGTGTCACAAGTTCACCAGCAGGCAGGGAACTGGTGCGTCAATGGGCCCTTTGCTGGATGCCAGCACCAGGTGTAGGTCTGCAGGGTGGTGCTGGGTGAGATTTTCTGGGATCCTGCTGTATTGTGCCAAGTAAATGTCCATGTAAGAAGCATTCAAAACTGTGAACAATTGTTTAGATTTTATCTGAGCCAAATGGTCATTTGCCTTGAATAAAAACCTCAATGGATTGAAATAATGCTCTGGAGAATGGCAGTTGTCAACTTATTTTAGATATTACGGTCAGAAGTGGCGATGTATGTGAGTTGCATGAAATCCATTGCTGATAGATTGGACGAAAAGTGAAATGACAGACACATACTTCTTTCCCATAGGGGGATATAGGACAGAACAGCCAACAATGAACTCAAAAACAATGAGGGGATTTGTGGTCTCCACAGAGCACAGAGTATCCAAAAAAAAGGAAAATTCCTTTGACGTTCCAAAGCTATGTTCTTGTAGATTCCAAAAGACAGTAGACAGTCACAGTTAAGGTAAATAACGACCGTTTTTGCAGAAGATTCCAACGTAGGACCCAGCGACCCACCGTAAACAGCTTTTAGTTAAAACGTTTTAATTTCAAAGCATCTTTGTGATAACTTTAGGTCTCTGAGGTAAAAAGACCATCAGTCAGGCCTTCCCTGACCTACTCACAGATTAGCGAGTGGCCATTTTTTGTGTGGCCACACTCTCCTTTGATCACTCATGCGCCACTTCTTGCCACCAATCATGTCCCTCCTCTGTCCCACCACAGGAGAAAAAAACACCAACCCTGAGTAGGAAAAGGTCCAGTAGGATGCCAGCAGCTGCAGCTTCCTCACGAACTGTGGGCCTGGCCAGCACGTCCACGGTGCTCAAAACACTGGTCCCCCAGAACCTGTTCGCCACCTGGGAGGTGGACTGCTCCAGCCCCAGCTGCGTGCCCAGGTGGTGTAGTCTCACTGTAACGAAGCTAGTAATCTTCAAGAAGCTGGCCAAGGACCTCCACTCCGTGGTAATTTCCGTGAGGATGCGGGACTCCAAGGGCATCCTGAGGTCCCAAGAGATTGTGCTGCCCCGCAGTAGACCAGTGCAGACCAACCTGGCGCTCACCTTCTCCCTGCAGTACAACCACTTCCTCAAGGGAGAAGGTAACAAGCTCCTGATCATGCTGGAGCAGAGGAAGTGCTCTAAGAACAGAAACGTCCTGGGCTATGAGACACTGGCCTCTGGTGCCATCCGCATGGCTGACGTCATGCAGCGAAACCCCAGGTGTGGCCAGATGGTGAGCCTCTTTGGCAGCATCAAGGAATCCTCCACTACGGTGGCCGAGATCTGGATCTCCTCCCTGTGCAGTGAGCCCATCGAACACGAGGGCACTGCCATGCAGGTCAGCCCTAAGGCCAAGTCGGCAGGTAACTACGAGGGGCAGGATGAGCTGCAGGCCAGCGGCAGGGGAAAGCACAGACACGACCTGGACAAGGATGCCTTGGAGAAGGGGGAACCAAAGAAGCAGCGGCCATCATTACGAGGAAAGCTGAAGCAGAAAGTCCTGGCGCTGTTTCACAGGTCCAAAGTGTCAGAGAGGGACCTTTGGTCTGACATGATGGGGAATCGCAGGAAAAGTGACCCATACCTGGAGGATGATGAGAGCATCCTCAGCACCCCCAGGCCCAAGCTCAGGCCATACTTCGATGGCCTGTCAGACTCCAGTTTGCAGACGGAGATTTGGGGCAGCCACAGTGACAGTACCCAAACAGAGCCTCTGAGTCTGCCCCACATGCCGGAGAATTCGTGGGCCCTGGGAGGCAAGCTACCAAGCGAGAGGGACAACGAATTTGTGGCCCACAGCACACCCACCAGCAAGGTGGACAAGATCCAGATCTCCTCCCTGTCCATGCCGCCCATCGACCAGGAGGACAGCGCCAGGCAAGACAGTCCCGAGGCTGAGTCCTCGGACAACTATTCTGAGTGCATGTGTGAGAGCTTCTTCTCACAGCGGGAGGCCAGCTACCATACCGCTGACCAGGAGGAGGATGACTGTGATGAGGGGAATCTCATATTCACAAGGAGCAGCCTGACCACGCAACAGAACTACCACCAGAAAGTCCTGTTATGGCTGCGCACAGTCCAATTGTCGGAGGAGGTCCTGGGCCCTGAGCAGGACCATGGGGAGCATGTCCCGGAGGTGGAGGAGGACCTGGACCTCCTGTATGACATGCTGCCGAACCCCAGTGACAGTGGCACAGACACTGAGGACGATGGCAGCGTCCTCAGCACCCCCACACCTAAGCTTCGGCCATACTTTGAAGGCCTGTCTAGCGGCCCAGACATGAAGGACAATCACAGTGTCCTCAGCAGCCCCAATCCCAAGCTCAGGCCATACATGGAAGGCCTGCCAGACTCCAGCTTGCCGATGGAGATGCGGGGCCTCCACAGCACCAGGATCCAAAAGGAGCCTCTGAGTCTGGCCCACCTGCCTGAGAACGTGAGGGCCCCGGGAGGCAAGCAGCCCAGCCACAGTGACTCCCAACTTGTGGCCTACAGCACACCCACCACTGAGATTCCAATGGCCTCCATGTCCCGCCAGCATATCGATCAGGAGGCCACTGCCATGCCGGCCAGCAACAAGGTCCAAACCTCGCATAACGACCTCGCCAGCACATCTGAGAGCTGCTTCCCTGAGCAGCCGGCCAGCCACAATGCCGTCCGCAGGCAGTCCCAGGAGAATAACTTGGACAAAGGTAATCTCATAGTAAGAAGGAGGTGCATGAACAGTCAACACAATTACCACCAGGAAGCCGTGGCGTCTATGCTCAGGGCCCAAGTGTCGGAGAAGGTCATATCCTCAGAACAGGCCCTTGTGAGGCATGTCCCCAAAGTGGAGAAGGCTCTGCACCGTCGGTATGACATTGTGCTGAGCTCTAGTGACAGTAGCCTAGACACGGAGGACGATATCAGTGTCCCCAGCACACCAAAGCCCAAACTCAGGCGATACTTTGACAGCATGTCAAGTGATAGTAGCTCTGACTCAATGGCCCACAGAATTCGCTCCCCTGGGAAGCAGCTGGCACAGCTGGAGGACAACCTGGAGGCAGGGTCCTCCGCCCAGCATTGGTTCACCAAGAAGCTGCCATCCATAGTGCGCTTCACCAAGTCTCTGGTCCTGCCCTCCAGCAGGTCCAAGAGGAAGCAGGCTGGCCACCGGGGCTGCGACACAGCCTGGAATGAGTGGGTCTACAGACTGGACAACGAGAGCCCAGACCCACAGAGCCAGCGGCAGATCCCCAGGAAGCCCGTCCGTGACCAGCTCAGCAACATCCTCATTTCCCAGGACAAGATGCCCGAGAACATCATCCTGGTCAACACCTGCGACTGGCAGGGCCAGTTACTTTCGGACATCCTGCAGGGGCACACGCTGCCCGTGGTGTGCACTTGCTCCACAGATGACGTCCAGGAGGCCTTCAGCATCATCGTCTCACACATGCAGAGATACTGCAACTGCAATTCCCAGGCCCTGACGCCTGTGAAGATGGCCGTGGCAGGGGCACAGCCCTACTTCAGCGCTGTGCTGCGGGTCTTCGTGAGGCAGCTGTCCCAGCAGCCACCCCAATGCCTAGACTACATGCGCTTCCTGGTCATCCCGCTGGGTCCCCACCCCTTGGCCAGCTACCTGGGCTCCATGGATTGCCGCTACAACCACTTGTTCCAGGACCTGTACTGGCGCGACATGTTCAACAACCTGGAGTCTGAGAACACCTTGCAGGACACACAGGACGTTGTGTCGAGAATCTCTGAGTACGTTGCGGGGGCCAACTGTGTCTACCTGCTGCCCATTGCTGAGGCCATTCTCATGTCTAAGCAGCAGCGCCCCAATGAAAAGTCCACACAGCTCATCCCCTTTGTGGGGGCAGTGAAGGTTGGAAGAGTGGAACCATCTGCAGCCATGTCAGGAGGCTCAGATGATGTAGTCCTCTCATGGTGCGGTGAGCTTCTGTCCCCTACCGGGAAGGCCTCACCCAACACACTCTCCCCCACATCAATGAGTGGGGGCCTGTCCTCCACCAGCCAGAGTGTCCATGCACAGATGATGGAGCTGCAGGTGGATTACTGGACAGCAGTCCAGCCAATAGATACGAAGAGAGTCGCAGAGAAGAAACAGCTGCCTACCTCCAAAAACACACTCAAGTGCTTCTTCCAGTCTGTCCAGGTCAGCAGGCTGCCCCGCAGTGGTGAGGTCACAGCAACACCTGCCATGTCAATGACTGTGGTCACCAAGGAGAGAAAAAAGAAGGCGCCCAAGAAAACCACGGACGAGGATGTGGAGTCCCAAAGCCAGTGCATCCAGGGCATTGGTCGCCTGGTTTGCAGGGCCAAGCACCAGCAGAGCATGCTGCCAGTCGTCATCGATGGCGTGGAATGGAATGACGTGGCGTTTTTGCAGTTGTCCGCCCAGTGGTCCTCCCACGTCAAGCACTTCCCCATCTGCATCTTCGGACACAACAATCCCACCTTCTAGCCCTGCCCCTCCCCCTGCCCTTCACTCTGCCTTGGCCAAGACCAGAAGGACCCAGCTGCTTTTCTGTGAACAGTTCAGTTTACTTCAGACACAGACCCTGGGAACCCAAAGAGAATGTGCTCACAGCCTGGAACCTAAGGGCATTGCCCCTCACTGGGAGCTCCTCAATGCTCTGTTCAGTAACCAGAACGCTGTGGCGGGTGGGACTCAGGAGGGCAGTGTTGAGCTGGAGCATCATGGAAGATGTGTTTTGGCCTCAGGATGCCCAACATTCTCAGTGAGAAGGGTTCTGGCCTTGAAGACCTGCCCTTCCAGGAAGCCAGGACTCTGCTTCCCTGGGAGACAGCTCCAACCTGTGCCCAGACTCAGAGCTCGGCAGCCAGAGGTCAAGGGCTAGCCTCTGATGGCAGCCTTCTGAGCAGAACTTGGAGTCCAGTCAGCCCAGGCCTGGGAAACAGCTGCCGGACAGCCAACTGGTCTAGCACCACCTACTCAGGGTTACCAGTGAACTTCAGCCTCACAGGCAGAAAGAAAAAAGACCTGTATGGTGCACATCGCCCTAGCACACTGGCTAGACAAAGTGGTCGATTACCTGAGGAGGGAACCCACCTTCGTTCCTGTTACTACAGAACACTTGTTACCACCCAGCAGCAGTGGAACCAATTATTTACCAGGTGAGCCCCTCCCCCTCCAGAGCACATGCTCACCAGGCCACCTGTTGGCTGTTTGCCTTCAGGTCACTGCAACTCTCTGAGTGTTTGTTCCTCTGAAACCTCAGAGAAGCAGGGAGCAGGCTCATAGGGCTATTGTAGGGACTCGCTGGGGTCCTCCCTGGTAAGTGTTCTCTGGGAGCCTAGACCGGGGAGAGGTCTGCTGGAGGGGCTGTGATTGAACCTACTGGTCTCTCTTTGGGGCCTTGGGTTTAGCTCTTTTCTAATATTACAAAGAGATTGGAGATACTATTAGGGGTCTCTGTCCCAGGTGACTCCAGATTAGAGATGCCAGGGGTGAGCAGTGTGGCCCATGGTCACCCAGCAATCTGAGATGGGGCTGGTTTGGGCTCATTCAATCAGCACGTATATTAGAAGCCATGCCTGGTACAGAAATGTTTCTAGGCACTGACCATAACCCAGTGCTCAGAGCAGACACCAAGCCTGCACTCCAGAGCTTCCTTCTGGGAGGGAGTGATTCAGTCCCACTAGGCGGCACAGGCTCATAGTGTCCACAGAACACCTGATGTGACGTCCTCCTGGCCTCCTCTCCCTATGGCTGCATCTTCGCGTATTGTGAAGAGGATGGTAAAGCTCTGTTCAGCAGAAAACGTGAGTCAGTTTTGGATCATATCCACGAGGGGAGTATGGAGACTGTGAATTCAAGGTGTTGGCAAAACCATGGATCCCACTCATGGTGGGATTTCTGCAAGAGGCAGAGTTCGGAGGGCTTCTGTAGAAAAAAGGACATGAGTCAGAGAGCTGTGCAAGTGGATATGGGTGGTGTGGGCGACTGGGAAGGTCAGTGGACAGACAGCCCCTCAGACAATTCATAGCCTTCCACTCCTAATTCTAGCCCACTCTGCACCCCTATCCCGGGACCTTGCTCCATAATCTGGCAGAACCTCCGCAGTAGCAGCTTGGGGTACCCCACTCTGTGGGAGTTGAGTTTCAGTGGGAGGCAAAGAACCACACAGGAGAGCTAGTGAATGAGGCAGCATGTAGGTACAGGAGCCAAAGTTTGAGGTGATAGGAAGGCCCTGCGGTTTGTTTGATTGCTCACTTGTCAGTATTTCTGAAGCACCTGCTCAGTGCCAATCAGTGACATGAACTGGGTGGACACCAGCCCTCTCAGTCCTAATGGGAGGGAACAGGGACACTGGGAGAGCATGTCAGGTTCCCCTGAAGAAGGGGACAGGTGGTTTCCTCATTGATCCAGAGCTGTCAGGTAGGAGGGCTTCATGTCAACCATTCCTGGGTGATCAGGCCCATCTCTGCCAGGACTGCCAGACTGAAGGTGGACAAGGAGTAGGTCTGGCTTCTGGATGGGCAGGAGCAGCAGGCAGGGACCCCAGGCTATCTGAGTGGTGCTGTGGGAGGGCCGTGTGGAAGGGAAGGGCAGGCCTCACATTCTGCTACTCACCTATCTCTCTCCCCAGGGCCATCTCCTGCATCCTGAGCATCTGGCTGGACCAGCACCTTCAGAATTTCTCAGCCTGATGATGCTGTTGGCTTCCATAGAGCTCAACTTGCAGTCTCCTACCTGCCAAACCAGGCCCAGTGCCTCAGCGGGAGAACCTGAGCCCACTGAGGCCGAGACAGGAGGAGGAGGAGGCCTCCAGGGGTGGTGTGGGTGAGTGTGCCTTTGGAAGGCACACAAAAGGCAGTGAGGGTGGTAACAGGTCTTCTTCTTGCATCTACAGAACCAGCTCCAGAAGAACATCAGGAAAACCCTCAAGGGCAACCCCACCCTAGTGGCCTCTCCAGAGCCAGAGCCGGATCCAGGCCCAGCTTTCACTGAACTTCAAGAGGCAGAAGAACCACCTGCAGCATTTGAGCAACTCACCCCAGCATCTGTGCGGCCTGTGGTGCTAGATCCCGGGCCAGAGCGCATGTCAGCAGCGATAGCAGAGAGGGCACCCTTCTAACCCCATTTAGACACAGTGTTAAATGTTTAATATTCTTGTTAGATATGTTTATAATTTTATTATATTTTTATGATATTTAATAGCATACAGTGTACCGTAGAGAAAATATACTGAAATACTCCTAAACAGAAACTTAATTTAGATTCTATAAAATTTAACCCTAAAAACCCTCAAAGCTTTGAGCAAGTCTGTTTTTCTGGACCCTGACCCACCCAGGGAGAACTGCCCTCACCTTCTCCACCTGCCCTTCCTGGAGCCAGGACTCTGCTTCCCAGGGAGCTGGCTCCACCCTGTGCTGTGCCCAGACTCAGAGCTGACCTCCCAGTGGGGGCATCCTAAGCCCAACATGGAGGCCTGTCAGCTCACCCCTGGGCCTCCACGTTGTCCCCAACACCACTCACTCAGGCTTCCAAATAAGCTTGATCTTCACAGGGCAAAAAAAAAAAAAAAAAAAAAATTAAATTAAAAATAAAAATGGACATGTAAGGTGCAGACCTCCCAGGAACAGTTAATGGAAAAACTGGTCAAATACTTGGTGCCCAGCTTCCTGGGCAGCGTCCCCACCTTGGTCCGCACCCACCCTTCTGTGTTAATACGGAACTTTTGGGACTCACCAACGTGTGTGGGACCAACCATGGACCAGGTGAGCCCTGCCCCTCCACAGCGCAGTGGTGTCTCAGCCACCTGCTTGCTGTGAGTCTCCAGATCACTGCATGTCCCTGAGAGTTTGTTTCTCTGAACATGGGGAGAGCGTAGGCCCAGCTTCATAGGGTTATTGTAGGGACTTGGGGCGGCGGGTGGGGGTTCCTCCCAGGAAAATGCCCGCTGGGAGCCTGGACTCTGGAGAGCTGTGCTGGAGGAGCTGTGCTTGTTCCAATTGGCCATTTTCTCTTCTTTTAAAGAAACTTGTGCCTTATTTGTGATTCTCCTCAGGACTTAGGCTAAGCTATTTTCTCTTTTGATAATGACGTTGGTGATTCCATTAGGGGTCTCTGTCCTTGGTGAAGCCAGATCAGAAATCTCAGGACTGAGCAGTGGGACCCCAGGCTCACCCAAGCTTCTGAGATGGGGGTGGTTGGGGCTCATTCATTCAGCAAAGGCCCTGACCCCAGGGCTGCACTCCAGCGCTTCCTTCTAGGCAGGAGTGATTTCAGTCACACTGGGCTGCGCAGGCAGGTAGCATCCACAGTACACCCCATATGACTTCTTCCTCAAAGTATCGCTGATCTACACGCACTGTGAAGCAGAAAGTGGATCTCTAGACCAGCAGAAAAAGTGAATGGGCTTTGGATCAGAGCCTTAAGGGGAGTATGGGGACTGTGAGTTGGAGAAGCTGGCAACACCCTGGATCTCATGCCTTGTGAGATTTCTGCCAGAGGGCAGAGGTCTGAGGGCTTCTGCTAGAAAAAAGGGAGGGAGTCAGAGAGCTGTGCATGTGGATTGGGTGGTGTGGGTGAGTGGGGGGTCAGGCTGGCCCACACAGAATAGAGCTCCCAGAGGCTGAGCTTAGGCAGGAGCACAGAGCCACTCAGGTCATTGCCCAGGGCCTGCAGTCTGGAGGGCTTCCTGGGGTGGGGCCTTGAACTGGGACTTCAGTGATGGAGATGGGAGGTTTCTTTCTTGTAAGGCACACAAAAGGCAGTCATGGTGGTAACATGTTCTCTTCCTGGATCTACAGAAGGAGCTCCAGAGCAAGATGAAGAAACACCTAAAGTGGCAACCCCTACTCTGGAGCCCTCTCCAGAGCCAGAGCAGGCTCCAGGCACAGCCGTCACTGAACTTCCAGATGTGGACCCACCTGCAGCTTGTGAGCAACGCACCTCAGCTCCTTTGGAACCTGTGGTCTTAGATCCTGGGCCACAGCGTGTGTCAGCTGCCACAACAGAGAGGGCTCCCTCCCCTCATTTATATGAAGTTTTAAAATATTTGTGTTCATCATATATATGTTTATAACTTTATGTATTTTTTCATACTATTCAGTCACATTCAGTCTAATTAAAGAAAATGTAATGAAATACTCAAATATAAATTTAATTTAGATTCCATAAAATTTAACTCTACAATCCATCAGAGACTTGAGCAAACCTTTTTCTTCTGGGCCTGCGTCGTGTTACTATGAGTCATAGGTTGGGAAGAATGAGTCTTTCAGGAGCCATCTGCTCTAAGGATGTGATGTACTTGAGGCCCAGGACAATGGGACTTTGGGGGAAATTGACCCACCAGCATTGGGGCAGGGACCCTTGATGTCAGGGCTGCAAACCCACATTGTGTTTGACTTCATCTCCCACCAGCACATGGACAAAGCCTGGCCTTAAGCGCCCCCTGGCGTCCACGTTGCAGAATGCTGTAGGGTTTAACCAGCAGAGAGCAGTTCCTGAACCCTTACTGACACCTGCACCTGGACAGAAAGGTCACCCTGCTCCACGCGCACTGAACAGCTTTCTGAGCATCTCCTCTGTCGGCCCACAGCACTGAAGCGGGGACAGGGAATGTTCCAGGGCCCGGGGTCCACACTCATCTCCTCCAAAGGCACCGCTTCGAAATTTCCTCTGGGGTCAGAGTCTCTGTCTGTCTGCCTTCAGACCCTAGGCTCTGGTTCAGCTGGGCTTTTTCCTGAGGCCCTTCTGTCTCTCCAGAGCCCAGCAGCCATTCTTTCTCACACCCCAAGGCTGAACAAGGTTGTGGAGACAGCCTGGCTTCTCCTTTTACATCAATCCTCCTCAGTGCTCTGAACCACCCTGGTGAGGATGGACTAGCAGCCTTGTACAGCACCCCGCCATGGCACAAGCTACACTGACTCAGGACAAATGGGCGCTCACTGGGGACCACACCCAGGGTCCCTACTCTCAAGGAGATCTGCCCTGTTGGTTGACACAGAGAGAAAGGAAATCTGAATGGAGTATGATGAGACTTCCCACTGACCCCTGAGGACCATAAGCACTGAGAACATGAGCCCATCGTGGGGACATTGCACAGGCTCTCTTTAGGATGTGATTTCTAAACCAGAAAGATGAATAAGTACTTGTCTACCCTCTTCATCCTGATTTTACAATGGCAACCGATGAAGGCTTGTGAAATTAAAGGAGGTCTGGAAATCAGGGGCAGGTCTACCTTAGAGGTCCATGGTGATGACAGTGCACTTGCATGCACTCTCAGTGGGCCTGGAGGGGCAGCCGCCTGCCTTGCCTGTAGTGTCTCTGCAGTAGACCAATTCCAGCATGTCATAATTATAAGAGGTTCATCAAAAGGTTGATGAAACTTGGGGTCTCAACAGGGTTGAGTCACACATGTTGGGAATGGCTAAAGGCATTTCCCCAAACCTGAATAGGAAACTGATTGTGGTTGCCAGACAGCTAAAAGGCATCTTAATCTACAGGTTATTGCCTCCTACTGGCCAAACAACCTGAACAGCCTTAGGCTATTCCCCAAACTGACAATGCCTCTGTACCCTTTGAAACCTTACCTTTTGAAGTGTATTATCTCCACCTTGCCTTAGGACAAATTGTGTTAATAAAAGCAAGGGGCCTAGACAAGGAGGTACTCTTCAGTTCCTTTAGCTGAAGGTCCTCTGACCCCAATGCCTTTCAAAATTATAACTGGTCTCCGGACTCTTTATCAGTCTCTGGATTTCTATGTCATCTGCGCACAGCCTTTTCCAGATTCTTGAACCCTTCTTGATGCTGGGACATGAACCCTGGCACGTCTCCTTACCTTGGAAGCTCAGAACTGTGGTCTTGACAGGTGCTGTTTCTTCTTTCGAATTACACTTTTCATTTGGCTCTACTTTGCAGCATCCTTTCCTAAATTTCACAGCCATCATCCAAACTGGAGGCAGAGGGTGTGAAAAATGAGGGACTGGGGGCTGGAGGCAATTGGGAGGAAAAAAGAAGGGAGATAGAAGGGCAGGGCCAGGGCCTGGTGTGGGACCACTGTGCTAGTGATCTATTGCTGACAGTTATCCCACATTAGAGACTTAACCAACACACACTTACTAGCTCACACATCTGTGACCAGGAATCCTGCATGGCTCAGCTGGGACTACTGTGGTCTCACCTGTGGCAGGATCTCTGTCACTGAGGGTCTGAGCTCACTTGGGGGAAGGGGGGGGGGTCTTTGGGATTCAGTTTGGATGGAAGGCCTGACTTCCTCTCTCTCTGTTGGTCTCATTCAGTGCTGGGTCACATGGGTTTCTCCAGATAGCAACTAATAGCACAGAGGCTTATTCCTCAGTGCAGAGAGAGAGAGAGAGAGAGAGAGAGAGAGAGAGAGAGAGAGCAGATCAGAGTAAGCAAGTGGATAAGCATCAATTTTTATTTATTTTTATTGCTTAAAATATTACAAAGGGTATTACATATGTGTCCATTTTTCCCCCCCGCCCTAGACAGTCCCCTAGCCTCCCCTATCCCCCAGTGTCTTATGTCCATTGGTTATGCTTATATGCATGCATACAAGTCCTTTGGTTGATCTCTTGCCCCCCTACCTCCTGCCCCCCAACCCTCCCCGGCCTTCCCGCTGCAGTTTGACAATCTGTTTGAGGCAGCTCTGCCTCTGTATCTATTATTGTTCAAAAGTTTATAATGGTCTCTATTATCCATGAATGAGTGAGATCATGTGGTATTTTTCCTTCATTGATTGGCTTATTTCACTTAGCATAATGCTCTCCAGTTCCATCCATGCCATTGCAAATGGTAAGAGATACTTCCTTTTTAGAGCAGCATAGTATTCCATCGTGTAGATGTACCACAGTTTTCTAATCCTTTCATCGACTGATGGGCACTTAGGCTGTTTCTAGATCTTAGCTATGGTGTATTGTGCTGCTATGAACATAGGGGTACATATATCCTTTCTGATTGGTGTTTCTGGTTTCTTTGGATATATTCCTTGAAGTGGGATCACAGGGTCAACTGGGAATTCCATTTTCAGTTTTTTGAGGAAACTCCATACTGTCTTCCATAGTGGCTGCACCTGTCTGCATTCCCACCAGCAGTGCACAAGTGTTCCTTTTTCTCCACATCCTCTCCAGCACTTGTCGTTTGTTGATTTGTTGATGATAGCCAGTCTGACAGGTGTGAGATGGTACCTCATTGTTGTTTTGATTTGCATCTCTCGGATGATTAGTGACTTTGAGCATGTTTTCATATATCTGTTGGCTTTCTGAATGTCCTCTTTTGAAAGGTGTCTATTTAGGTCCTTTGCCCATTTTTTGATTGGATTGTTTATCTTCTTTTTTAATATATTTTTTATTGATTAAGATATTACATATGTGTCCTTGTCCCCACATTACCCTCTACCCCACCCCCGCTCATGCCCTCACCCCCCCCCCCACCGTTGTCCGTGTCCATTGGTTAGGCCTATATGCTTGCATATAAGTCCTTTGGTTGATCTTTCCCCCTTACCCCTACCCTCCCCTACCTTCCCTCCAAGGCCCGACAGTCCAATCAATGCCTCTCCATCTCAGGATCAGCCCTTGTTCATCAGTTTATGTTGTTCATTATATTCCACAAATGAGTGAGATCCTGTGGTATTTATCCGCTCTCTAGTTCCATCCATGCTGTGGCAAATGGTAAGAGTTCCTTTTTCTTCTTCCTCTTCTTAAAGAATACCTTTCAGCATTTCATATAATGCTGGTTTGGTGGTGATGAACTCCTTTAGCTTTTTCTTATCTGTGAAGCTCTTTATCTGACCTTCTATTCTGAATGATAGCTTTTCTGGATAAAGTAATCTTGGTTGCAGGTTCTTGCTATTCATCACTTTGAATATTTCTTGCCACTCTCTTCTGGCCTGCATGGTTTCTGTTGAGAAATCAGCTGACAGTCATATGGGTACTCCCTTGTAGGTAACTGACTGTCTTTCTCTTGCTGCTTTTAAGATTCCCTCTTTATCTTTTGCTCTTGGCATTTTAATTATGATGTGTCTTGGTGTGGTCCTCTTTGGATTCCTTTTGTTTGGGGTTCTCTGCGCTTCCTGGACTTGTAAGTCTATATCTTTCACCAGGTAGGGGAAGTTTTCTGTCATTATCTCTTCAAAAAGGTTTTCAATATCTTGCCCTCTCTCTCCTTCTGGTACCCCTATAATTCTGATGTTGGTACGCTTGAAGTTGTCCTAGAGGCTCCTTACACTATCTTCATATTTTTGGAATCTCTTTTCTTTTTTCTTTTTCGGTTGGGTATTTTTTGTTTCTTTGTATTTCAAATCTTTGACTTGATTCTTGGGATCCTCTTGTCTGCTGTTGGATCTCTGTAAATTATTCTTTATTTCAGTCAGTGTATGCTTAATTTCTAGTTGGTCCTTTTTCATGTCCTCCACGGTCTCACTATACTTATTGAGGGATTCATTAAATTTATAGGCGGGTTCCATAAAATTCTTGAAAAACCTTATAAACGTGGCCTTGAACTCTATATCCAGTCATTTGCTTTCCTCCATTTCTGCCATTTGTGACCTGTTTCTTTGTCTCCACATTTTGGCTGCTTCCCTGTTTTGATAGAGTGGCCCTGCGTGCCAGGTGTCCCGTAGGGCCCAGTGGCTCAGCCTCCCCAGTTACCTGAGGTGGACGCTCTTGGTGCCTTGGTTGTTGTAGGATCACTGGGAGGAATTGACCTCCAGGCCAATTGGCTGTGAGAATCAGCTCTGTCTGAAGTGGGAGAACTTCTGTGCTGAAGACACCCTTATGGGGCAAGACTTGCTTCAGTGGGGCTTTGGTGCTCACTGAGTCTGCTCCCTGAGTGTGTCCCTTATGGATCTGAGGAGTTGCAATCTGGTTGGTCTCCCTCTCACCACTGGGTGCAGTGGCTCCTGGATATAAGGAGGTGCTAATTCAGCCTCTGCCTGAGGCCACACAGCAGGAGCCATGAAGAGGCTCAGCTATGAAGCAATGCAAGCCGCTGCGGGGCCTTGGGCCTTCTCTTGGAAGTTCCGGGTCTGCCTGGCTCGACTGCAGTTAGGTACATTCACATGCAAAAGCCTCTGCCACAGCCTGGGTGGGGCTCGGTCTCAGGGAATCAAAGGGCGGAGCAAGCAGCTATGGCTGATTCTCCGCCCAGCCCTAAGGAGTCCCGCATCTCAGTGACCCGATAATTCCTGCCAGCACCTCTGAGGGAAAGCCTCCTTCAAGTTCGCCCGCTTCCTGACCGTCCAGCTTCTCCCCGTATGAGTACTGGGTTCCCAGAGACTTCCCGGAACCGGAGTTCAGAGCAGTCGAGAGCTTGTGATTCAAAAAGACAGCCGCGTCCTCAGGTGCCACCCGCTTTCCGCACACGCGCGAGCCGCAGTACCTCTGCACTTCACCTCCGCAGCTCCTCTGGCTCTCAGTGTGCTTTTCTTTCCTTCTAGTTGTAGAATTTACACTCAGCCAGCCTTCCTGTTGTTCTGGATGATGTCCGCTCTGTCCTTTGCGGTATTTTTCAATTGTTGTGGGAGGCAGCAATTTCCCGGTGTTTATCTATGCCGCCATCTTAGTTTCTGGATTGTTTATCTTCATTTCGTTAACTTGTATGAGTTCCCTATAAATTTTGGAGATTAGGCCCTTATCAGATATGACATTGGCAAATATGTTTTCCCACACAGTGGGTTTTCTCGTTGTTTTGTTGATGGTTTCTTTTGCTGTGCAGAAGTTTTTTATTTTGATGTAGTCCCATTTGTTCATGTTCTCTTTAGTTTCAAGTGCCCTAGGAGCTGTATCAGTGAAGAAATTGCTTCGGCATATGTCTGAGATTTTGTTGCCTTTGGATTCTTCTAGAATTGTTATGGTTTCCTGTCGTACACTTAAGTCCTTTATCCATTTTGAGTTTATTTTTGTGTATGGTGTAAGTTGGTGGTCTAGTTTCATTTTCTTGCATATATCTGTCCAATTTTCCCAACACCATTTATTGAAGAGACAATTTTGGCTCCATTGTATGTTCTTGCCTCTTTTGTCAAATATTAATTGAGCATATTGGTTTGGGGCGATTTCTGGGCTCTCTATTCTATTCCATTGATCTATATGCCTATTCTTGTGCAAGTACCAGGCAGTTTTGAGAACAGTGGCTTTGTAATACATCTTGATATCTGGTATTGAGATCCCACCTACTTTGTTCTTTCTCAGGATTGCTGCAGCTATTCGGGGTCTTTTTTTTATTCCAGATGAAATTTTGGAGAGTTCATTCTAGATCTTTGAAGTATGCGCTTGGTATTTTAATGGGAAGTGCGTTGAATTTATAGATTGCTTTGGGTAGTATGGACATTTTAATGATGTTGATTCTACCAATCCATGAATGCGGTATGTTCTTCCATCTGTTTATGTCTTCCTCTATATCTTTTTTCAACGTCCTGTAGTTTTCTGAGTAGAGGTCTTTTACCTCTTTAATTAAGTTTATTCCTAGGTAGCTTAATTTTTTTGGTGCAATGGTAAACGGGATTGTTTTTATAATCTCTCTTTCTGAAAGTTCACTATTGGTGTATAGAAATGCCTCAGATTCCTTGGGGTTAATTTTGTATCCTGCTACATTGCCAAATTCATGTATTAAGTCTAGTAGCTTTTTGATGGAGTCTCTAGGGTTTTGAATGTATAATATCTTGTCGTCTGCAAATAAGGACAGTTTTACTTCCTCTTTTCCAATTTGGATGCCTTTTATTTCTTCTTCTTGCCTAATTGCAATGGCTAACACTTCCAGTATTATGTTGAACAGGAATGGAGAGAGGGGGCATCCCTGCCTTGTTCCTGTTCTTAGGGGAAATGGTGTTAGTTTTTGTCTGTTGAGTATGATGTTGGCTGTGGGCCTGTCATATATGACTTTTATTATGTTGAGGTATGATCCTTCTACTCCTGCCTTACTGAGAGTTTTTATCAAAAATGGGTGTTGAATTTTGTCAAATGCTTTTTCTGCATCAATTGATATGACCATGTGTTTTTTTTTCTTTCAATTTGTTTATGTGATGTATCATGTTTATTGATTTGCGGATATTGTACCATCCTTGCATCCCTGGGATAAATCCTACTTGGTCATGGTGTATGATCTTTTTGATGTACTGCTGGATCCGAATTGCTAAGATTTTGTTGAGGATTTTGGCATCTATGATCATGAGGGATATTGGCCTGTAATTCTCTTTCATTGTGTTGTCTTTACATGGTTTTGGTATTAGGGTGATGCTGGCTTCATTGAATGAGCTTGGAAGTGTTCCTTCCTCTTGAATTTTTTGTAGTAGTCTGAGGAGGATAGGTTTTAGTTCTTCCTTGAATGTTTGGTAAAACTCCCCTGTGGAGCCATCTGGTCCTGGGCTTTTGTTTGATGGAAGCTTTGCGATGACTGCTTCAATTTCTTCCATACTTATTGGCCTGTTGAGATTATTAGATTCTTCCTGATTGAGTTTTGGAATGTTGCATTTTTCTAGGTATTTGTCCATTTCCTCCAGGTCGTCTAGTTTGTTGGAGTAGAGCTGTCCATAGTATTTTTTAACAATCATTTGTATTTCTGTGGGGTCTTTTGTTATTTCACCTCAATCATTTCTGATTTTGTTTATTTTCCTCTCTCTTTGCTTCTTGGTGAGTCTGGCTAGAGGTTTGTCAATCTTGTTTATTCTTTCAAAGAACCAGCTCTTGGTTTCATTGATTTTCTGTATTGCTGTTTTGGTCTCTATGTCATTGTCATTTATTTCTGCTCTAATCTTTATTATCTCCTTCCTTCTACTCACTCTGGGGTTTTCTTGTTGCTCTCTTTCTAATTCTTTGAGTTGTAGAGTTAGATAATTTACTACCATTTTTTCTTATTTTTTGAGATAGACCTGTAGAGCTATAAACTTCCCTCTCAGGACTGCTTTCATTGTGTCCCATAGGTTTTGGATTGTTGTGTTTTCATTATCATTAGTTTCCAGGATGTTTTTAATTTATTCTTTGATCTCATTGGTAACCCAATCAATATTTAATAACATGCTATTCAGCTTCCAGGTGTTTGAGTATTTTGAGTTGTTTTTATTGTACTTTAATTCTAATATTATGCCATCGTGTCTGCGAAGATGCTTTTTACGATTTCAATCTTCTTGAATTGGGGGATACTTTGCTTGTGACCCAATATATGGTCTCTTTTTGAATATGTCATATGAGCACTTGAGTAGAATGTAAATTCCGTGGCTTTGGGTTGAAGTGTTCTGAAGATGTCTATTAAGTCCATGTGATCTAGTGAGTCATTTCGGATTGCTGTTTCTTTGCTGATTGTTTGTCTAGAGGACTTATCCAGTGCTGTCAGTGGTGTATTAAAGTCCCATACTATGATTGTATTGTTGTCGATCTCACCTTTGATATCTTCCAGGAGTTTTTTTTTATGAATTTGGGTGCTCCTGCATTGGGTGCATATATGTTTACCAGGGTTATATCTTCTTGTTGTATTGATCCCTTTAGTATTATGAAGTGGCCTTCCTTATCTCTTGTTATGGCCTTCACTTTGAGGTCTATTTTGTCCAATATAAGTATTGCTACCCCAGCTTTCTTTTCCTTTCCATTTGCCTGAAAGATATTTTTCCATCCCTTCACTTTCAGTCTGTGTGAGTCCCTTCTAATGAGGTGGGTCTCTTGTAGACAGGAAATGTATGGGTCATGTTTTTTTATCCATTCAGCCACTTGATGTCTTTTGGTTGGAGCATTTAGTCCATTTACGTTTAAAGTTATTATTAAATGGTACTTGTTTGTAGCCATTTCTTTTTTTGTGTGGCTGTTTTCTTTCTCAGCCTTGTATTTCTTCTTTTTACACCAGTCCCTTTAGCATTCCTTGCATTGCTGGCTTGGTGGTGATAAACTCCCTTAGCCTTTTATTGTCTGTGAAGCTTCTTATTTTCCCTTCACGTTTGAATGATAGCCTTGCTGGATAGGGTATTCAGTCCTTTGCTTTGCATCACTTTGTA
Organism: Myotis daubentonii; assembly: GCF_963259705.1. Taxonomy (NCBI): domain Eukaryota; kingdom Metazoa; phylum Chordata; class Mammalia; order Chiroptera; family Vespertilionidae; genus Myotis; species Myotis daubentonii. Next base: position 7,411,938 of record NC_081855.1, read on the forward strand.
AATTTCTGTCCATTCTTTTCTGGCCTGATGTGCTTCTGTTGAGAAATCATTTGATAATCTAATGGGAGATCCCTTGGATGAAACTTTCCGTCTCTCTCTTGCAGCCTGTAAGATTCTCTCTTTGTCCTGAACATTTGCCATGGTAATTATGATGTGTCTTGGTGTGGGTCTTTTCGGGTTCACCTTATTTGGGACTCTCTGGGCTTGTGTGACTTTTTTCTTCCCCACCTCAGGGAAGTATTTTGATATTATTTCTTCGAATAGGTTTTCTAATCCTTGTTCCTCTTTCTGTTGTTCTGGCACCCCTATTATTCATATGTTGTTTTGTTTCATGTTGTCCCAAAGCTCCCTTAGGCTCTCCTCCTGTCTTTTAATTTTTTTCTTCAATTGCAGTACATTTTGAGTGTGTTTTTGCTTCCTTGTCTTTTAATTCACTAATTCGGTCCTCCGCTTCTCCTAGTCTACTGTTGATACTTTCAATGGTGTTTTTTATTGCAGCTATATCACTCTTCATTTCTTCTTGGGTCTTACTTAAGTTGTTGATTTTTTCATCTGTTTCTTCTAGCTTCTTCCATATGTTATTGATTTCTTCATATGTTTTTTCTTGCTTCTTGCATAGGTAGTTGACTTTTTCATCTGTTTCTTCTAGCTTCTTGCAGAGGTTGTTGATTTTTTCCTCCATCTGGTATATGCACTCTAGGACCCTTATTCTGAATTCTTTTTCTGTCATGTTGCATGCCTCTGTATTACTTAGCTGCTTTTCTGGAGAGTCCTCCTTCTCTTTCCTTTGGGGGTTTCTTTGTCTACCCATGATTGATCTCACTGACATATCTAGACGTTGAGTCATTCAGTGGCTGCTCCCTGGGTGGCAGTGGTTCCTTGGGCTGTGGTTGCTCCTCGGGCGGTTGTGGTAGCAGCTGCGCCTCAGTTGGCAGCAGCTCCTCTGGTGGGTGCTGTTCACAGCTGTGGTGGCTCTTCTGGCTGGTGGGGGTAGGCTTCACATACAGCTGCTGTTCCTCAGACAGAGGGTGTGGTGCTCATGAGGCTGCTGTTGCTTGGGTCTGCTGCGTTGATTTAAAGGCACAAAATACAACACAACAAGGCACCACGTACCAGGCACTAAACACAAATATATTCACGATATTAATAACCCCAAATAAAGGTGACCACCCGAATTAAGAGAATTAGGGGACAAGGAAGAAAGGAGAGAAAAAGATAAAAGAGAAAAAAGAAAAGAAAAGTAGGGAAGAAAGAAAAAAAAGTAGTGAAAAATGAAATTGATAAAAACGAGGGGGAAAGAAAAGAGGAAAAAAAAAGAGAGGAAAAAAAGAGCGAAAAGAGAGAATGAAGTAGATGAGGGGAAGAGGCTATGTATATGAGGAGAAAACTCCTATATAACCTCCACAAATCACAACTAACTCCAGCAACAGCTCCCTGGAGATGAATGCAACCTTGAAACAACCAATAATATCCATAAATGCAAGGGAAAACAGAAGCATAAAAATAACCAGGGGGTAGGGGGTGGAGCAAGGGTAAAAACCAGCAGAAAAAAAGAAAAAGAAAAACAGCCTCACAACCAGTCCTAAACACACACACACACACACACACACACACACACACACACACACACACAAAAAAAAAAACAACCACAAAAAAAACCAATATACTCAACAATCAAGCAAACAGCAACAAAACAATAGAAAGATAAAAGAAGAAAAAAAATTGGATCGTGAAGAAAGATAAGGGATATGTGTATAAGGTTTTAGAGCAGTGGAATGGAAATAGGATATATAAGTAGGGTGAAATTTTGACAGGAGATAAACAGAAGGAATAGGGAAAATCTAAAGCAGGAATAGGATAAGAGAAACAGGACAACAAAAGGAGAAAAGTGAGGGAAAGGGTTTTAGCATAGAGGAAAAATTGAGGTTGGGAAAATTGATGCTAAAACAATGATGAAACAGAATAGAGAACACTAATCCCAAAATAAAATAAAGAGAAAATAAAATGGCACTTTAAAAAAATGGTAAAATGGTAGCAGTAATAATACTGGTTAAAAAATAAAAATGTAGTAATTTAAAGGGTAAAATCAGGTGATGGAAAAAAAAGAGAAAAAATTAGTTTCTTAGTTAAAAGGTGAAAAAAGAAAAAAGAAAAAAGAAGAATAAAAAATTGCAGTAGTGAAGGTCCTTTTGTTCTCCTACTCGTCAGTCTGGCTTGCCTTAGTCCTGTGAGGAATTCAGGAGAGTGTTGAATTTCCCTGCGATACACTGTTCCTCCCTGTTGTAAACCACAGTCTGGATTTTAAAGCAGGCCATATTTGACTCCCAGACTGCCTTAATTTGTATTTAGCTAAGAGTCAGTTTGTGGCTCAGCCTCTGGGTGGCAGTGTTTTGGGGTTGGCCTCTGAGGCTATAAGGCCTCTCTGTCCAGTAGCTTGGGTTTATCGTCTCTATTGCACTTAAAACTGGTGTGGGGAAGTCGACTGCCCAGAGCTGGTTCCTTAATAGTTATCCGCTCTGTGTTGTTGCTGGGATTGAAAATCTGGATGCTTTAATTTAGAATAGTTCCAGATTTACAGAAAAATTGTGAAGATAATAACCATGTACACCATACCCAATTTCCTTTATTACTAATATCTTACTTATGTTTGGGGCAAATGTAACATGAAGTGAATCATCAGTGAAACAGAGTGAAACCTCACTTCTTTAGTATCTCCAATATCCAGCAATGCTGTTCTAGACCAAGTAGATAAAGGAAAAACTGTACCATGGTGGCATAAAATTTCCCATCTTGAGCAGACAATCCTGTCAATAGTTTAACAATATTCAATACTCTACCATGTAAAAAGGAAATCAAATTCACTCTTATACACTGCCAGCACTAAAACAACACCCTGTTCCTCATGACTGCGACCACCACCATCCATCCCACCCCCCAAATCCAGACCTAAATTAAACCTCAGCTTCTTTTCTTCCTTGCTTAGTGGAGGTGGTTGTCTTGCTTACTGGAGGTTTTCCCCTTCCTGTAGTAGAATACAATTATCTGATTCTTTCTGTCTTTCTCCCTCTTGTCTACATTCAGCTTAAAGTCCAAAGTTACCGTTGGCACTATCTTGGTTATGTAGTTTGGAAACAAGTTAATCACAGAAAGACATTGGTTTTGGGGAAAAATTTGGAAAATGTTTAGGAAATGTGCTTGTAATTGGATGACAGTGGATTGAATGAGGAAGTGTCTGTGGCCAAAAAGCACAAGGCCAGAATCTTGGGAGAGGAATTACTGGGGAAGGGGTAGCTTTGAATAAGGTATTCTGACCTTATCCACTTCTTCGTCATGCAGTTGAGAAACTGACTTCTAATTCACTTTAGGACTTGCAGTTTCTTCATCGATCCTTGAGTTTGGAGTCTTATTCCTTATCTCCACTAGTCTACAATATATTCTTAGTAAGTTTGGCTATCTTGATGCAATGGACACTACTCAAAGGGTCCAAGCCTCTATATAAACTCTCTAGGTGAATGAGGAGCCACTCACTTCAGCTCTGGTTGCCCAAAATCAGTGGTTGCCATGGTGTGGCTTGACATCACAAAGCCTCAGCTTGACCATCCAGGAGGGAAGAGGGCAGCAGAGGATGCAAAAATCTCAGACGCTCGGGGTATAGAAAAGAGACCTTCCTCTTACCTCTTAAAATTTTTCCCAAACTGATCTCTCTCTCTCTCTCTCTCTCTCTCTCTCTCTCTCTCTCTCTCTCTTCCTGTAGTTTCACTATAGTCCAGCATATGGCAGGGAGGTGGTGTTTTCTCTAAGCCACTTTCCAAATGCCACCGTCATTTTAGTGGTCCATTTCACTATGTTCAGATATTACCATTTCCTATTATTTTGAGTGTGATTAACAGAAAAACTGTGAAGATAATGCCCATGTACACCATAACCAATTTCCCTTATTACTAATATCTTACTTGAGTATGGGGCAAATGTAACATGAAGTGAATCATCAGTGAAATAGATAGAATGAAACCTCACTTCTCCAGTATATCCAGTATCCAACAACGCTGTTCTAGACCAAGTTGTTGTAGGAAAAACTGTACCATTGTGGCATAAAAGTTCCCATCTTGAGCTGACAATCCTGTCAATAGTTTAACAATACTCAATAGTCTACCATGTAAAAAGGAAATCAAATTCACTATTATACACTGCTGGAACTAACACCACACGCTGTTCCTCATGACTGCCACCACCACCATCTATCCCCCCCCCAATCAAACCTAAATGAAACATCAGCTTCTTTACTGCCTTGACGGTATGAGAAAGTGTTGAGGATAAAATCCCCCTTCAGTATTCTCCTTGTCCTTATTCTCATTGTCTGGCTCAGTATGGAATGTCTTGTCTGGTGCCCCAATTAAAGAATTCTACATTACTCCCTGCTCACATTGCTGCCCCCTCCTTAGATGCCTCCCCATCATCTGAAAACACACAAAAATACAAACACATTTCATTTATTCCCTTGCTGGTATTTATTCAAGGACACCATTAATGTTTTCATCTTCTCATAATGCCCATTTCTGAAGTATTTTTTATAGAGGGATACACATTATTATGTGGGTTTCTCTGGGAGAGCTTGGATATCACCTGCGGTAGATGAATACTCCAGAACGTCTTCTTCTGCATTTGTTGGCTTGCTTACTGGAGGTTGTCCCCTTCCTTTAGTAGAAGACATTTATCTGATTCTTTCTATCATTCTCCCTCTTGTCTTCCTTCATTCAGCTTAAAGTCCAAAATTACCATCGCCACTATGTTGGTTATGTTGTTTGGAAACAAGTTAAACACAGAAAGACATTGGTTTGGGAGAAGAAATTAGAAAATGATTAGGAAACTGGCTTGTAATTGAATGACAATGGATTGAATGAGGAATTGTCTGTGGCCAAAAAGCAGAAGGCCAGAAACTTGGGTGAGGAATTACTGGGGATGGGGCAGCATTTGGGTAAGGTATTCTGACCTTATCCACTTCTTTGTCATCCAGTTGAGAAACTGACTTCTAATTCACTTTAGGACTTGCAGTTCCTTCATCCATCCTTGTGTTTGGAGTCTTATTCCTTATCTCTACTAGTCTACAATATCGTCTAATTAAGTTTCGCTGTCTTGAGGCAACAGACACTACTTAAAGGGTCCTGGCCTCTATATATACTCTCTAGATCAATAAGGAGCCTCTCACTTTAATTCTGGTTGCCCAAAATCAGTGGATGCCATGGTGGGGCTTGACATCACAAAGCCTCAGCTTGACCATCCAGGAGGGGCGGGGGTGGGAGAGGATGCAGATGTCTCAGATGCTCTGGTTATAGAAAAGATACCTTCCTCTTACCTCCTAAAATTTTTCACACACTGACCTCTCTATCATTTCCTCTAGTTCCATTATAGTCCAGCATATTGCAGGGAGGTGGTGTTTCTTCTTAGCCGCTTGCCATACCCCTGGCATTTCAGTGGTCCATTCCACTGACTTCAGATATTACCGTTTCCTTGGATTGTGTGTTGTTTTAATGGATGTTTTATTTTAGAATAGTTCCATATTTACAGAAAAATTGTGAAGACAATACCCATGTACACCATAACCAATTTCCCTTATTACTAATATATTACTTGTATATGGGGAAAATGTAACATGAAGTAAATCATCAGTGAAATGGAGTGAAACCTCACTTCTCTAGTATCTCTAATAGTCAAAAACGCTGTTCTAGACCAAGTTGTTATAGGAAAAACTGTAACAGTTGTGGCATAAAAGTTCCCATCTTGAGCTTACAATCCTGTCAGTACTTTAACAATATTCAATAGTCTACCATGTAAAAAGGAAATCAAATTCATTATTATACACTGCCAGCACTAAAACAACACCCTGTTCCTCATGACTGTGACCACCACCATCCATCCCACCCCCCAAATCCAAAGCTAAATTAAACATCAGCTTCTTTTCTTCCTTGAAAGTATGAGAAATTGTTGAGGAAAAAATCCCTCTTCAGTCTTCTTGTCCTTATTCTAGGTGTCTGGCTCAGTATGGAAAGTCTTGTCTGGTGCCACAATTAAAGAATTCTACATAAGTCCCTTCTCACATGCCTGGCCATCCTTAGATGCCTCCCCATCATCTGGAAACATGCAAAAGTACAAACACATTTCCTTTATACACTTGCTGGTATTTATTCAAGAGACCATTAATGTTTTAATTTTCTCATAATGCCCTTTTCGAAGCCTCAGCTTGACCATTCAGGACGGGCGGGATTGGCAGAGGATGCAGTAATCTCAGACACTCTGGTTAAAGAAAAGAGACCTTCCTCTTAACTCCTAAATTTATTCCCAAACTGACATCTCTCTCTCTCTCATATCCTCTAGTTACATTATAGGCCAGCATATGGCAGGGAGGTGGTGTTTTCTCTAAGCCACATCCCATACTCCCCCGTCATTTCAGTGGGCTATTCCACTATTATCAAATATTACCATTTCCTAGGATTTTGAGTGTTGTTTTAATGGATGTTTTATTTTAGAATAGTTCCAGATTTACAGAAAAATTGTGAAGATATTTTCCATGTAGACCATAACCAATTTCCCTTATTACTAATATCTTACTTGGGTATGGGGCAAATGTAACATGAAGTGAATCATCAGTGAAACAGTTAGAGTCTAACCTCACTTCTCTAGTATCTCCAGTATCCAGCATTGCTGTTCTAGATCAAGTTGTTAAAGGAAAAACTGTACCAGCTGTGGCGTAAAACTTCACATCTTGAGCTGACAATCCTGTCAATAGTTTAACAATATTCAATAGTCTACCATGTGCAAAGGCAATCAAATTAATTATTATACACTGCCAGCACTAAAACAACACCTTGTTCCCCATGACTGTGACCACCACCATCCATCCCACCCTCCTAATCCAAACCTAAATTAAACATCAGCTTCTTTTCTTCCTTGAAAGTATGAGAAAGTGTTGTTGAGGAAAAAATCCCCTGGGCTGAGATAAGGGGGGGGGTGGGGGTTTTGGTAGTTATGCTGCTGGCAACAAACCTAAGAGAATTTCAAGTTTACAAAAAAATAACTGTAATCACAATCTTTCTCTGCCCTGGTTTATTCTTTGAACCCCTCCAATGCTGAATCATACTGATACCTATTCTTAGTTTTATCACAAAAGGTCTAGATATATCTTAAGAGTAAAAGTACATTTAAAATATGTTCATAAATATTAATCTAAAATTGCTGAATGTTCTCTTTTGGTAATCGTTAAAGGATTAAGGTTTCTTTTTTTTTTAATTAAATCTTTATTGTTCAGATTATTACATTTGTTCCTCTTTTTTCCCCCCCATAACTCCCCTCCTCCCAGTTCCCACCCCACCCTCCGCCCTCACTCCCCACCCACTGTCCTCATCCATAGGTGCACGATTTTTGTCCAGTCTCTTCCCACATCTCCCACACCCCTTTCCCCCCCAAGAATAGTCAGTCCATTCCCTTTCTATGTCCCTGATTCTATTATAATCACCAGTTCATTCTGTTCATCAGATTATTTATTCACTTGATTCTTAGATTCACTTGTTGATAGATGCATATTTGTTGTTCATAATTTGTATCTTTACCTTTCTCTTATTCTTCCTCTTCTTAAAGGATACCTTTCAGCATTTCATATAATCCTGGTTTGGTGGTGATGAACTCCTTTAGCTTTTCCTTATCTCTGAAGCTCTTTATCTGACCTTCAATTCTGAATGATAGCTTTGCTGGATAAAGTAATCTTGGTTGTAGGTTCTTGGTATTCATTACTTTGAATATTTCTTGCCATTCCCTTCTGGCCTGCAAAGTTTCTGTTGAGAAATCAGCTGACAGTCGTATGGGTATTCCCTTGTAGGTAACTGGGTTTCTTTCTCTTGCTGCTTTTAAGATTCTCTCTTTGTCCTTTGCTCTTGGCATTTTAATTATGATGTGTCTTGGTGTGGTCCTCTTTGGATTCCTTTTGTTTGGGGTTCTCCGCGCTTCTTGGACCTGTAAGTCCATTTCTTTCACCAGGTGGGGGAAGTTTTCTGTCATTATTTCTTCAAATAGGTTTTCAATATCTTGCTCTTTCTCATCTTCTGGCACCCCTATAATTCTGATGTTGGTACGCTTGAAGCTGTTCCAGAGGCTCCTTACACTATCCTCGCATTTTTGGATTCTTTTTTCATTTTGCTTTTCCCGTTGGGTGTTTTTTGCTTCCTCGCATTTCAAATCATTGACTTGATTCTTGCGCTCCTCTGGTCTGCTGTCGGGAGTCTGTATAATATTCGTTATTTCAGTCCGTGTATGCTTAATTTCTAGTTGGTTCCCCAATATAACATCGAGGGTCTCATTAGTTTTCTTGTAGATCTCATAAAGTTTATCGGCGGCTTCTAAACAGTTCTTGAGAGACCTTAAAAGTGTGGTTCTGAACTCTATATCTTCCATTGACAATTTTGTCCTGTTTCTTTGTCTCCGCATTTTGTTATGCTTCCTTGGTGCACCCCCTAGTGGTCTTTGTTCACAGTCTTATAGTTAAACCTTGATTGTTGTAGCTAATACCAGGGAGTGTTTGACCTCCAGGCCAAGTGGCTATGGGAATCAGCTGTGTCAGCAGTGAGAGAACTTCTGTCCTCTAGGGAGGTGCTAATCTAGCCTTTGCCTGAGGCTATCTGGCAAATGCCTCTGTGCAGGGCTTGGGCAGGGCGGGTCACACAGGATCAACAGGGTGGGCCGGAGAGAGCAGTTATGGCGGCTCTCAGTCCTGTCCCCAGGGGCTCTGCCTCTCTGAGTCCCAGCACCCGCTGCAAAGCTCGGAGAGAAAGCTTCACTCGCTCTGACTGAAGCCAGACAGTCCCGCTTCTCCCGTTTGAGTCTGGGTCCCTAAAGACTCGACCGGATCTGGAGCTCAGAGTCTGCGTCTCCCTCTCGATTGAAAATGCCAACCGCGCCCTCCACCACCAGCCCGCTCCGCACACTCCGCACCTCAGAATTTGACTTCAGCACTGCGCCTCCTCTGAGTGTCCGCATGTGTTTCTCTTTCCTCCTAGTTGTAGGACTTCCACTCAGCCAGCGTTCCTGTGGTTCTGGGTGATGTCCCTTCCATCTTTTAGTTTTACTTTTGAAGTAGTTGTTCAAAGCAGCAAACTCCGGCGTTAACCTATGCCGCCATCTTGGTTCTCCAACTTTTAAAATTATTTGGATTAAGGTTTCTAAGAAAACAACAACAACAACAACAACAACTAAACTCCCGCTAGAAAAGCAGAGGAGGCACAAAGCTAGAATCTGCAGCCCCCCTGGTAATTTAAAACTGTTTGCCAGGCACACTCAGCCCCTGAGAGCCAGGTCAAAGATGGGGTGGGGGGGCTGAATGCCTGAGCTGCCCGCAGGCCCAGAAGCCCGTGGTGGAGAAGAAGCCCTGTGCTGGTGGATCAAGGATAGCCTACAAGAGCTGGAGAACTCCGAGGTGCTGGAGCTACCAGTGCGGCCTGTGCTGAGGAGCAGAGCTTGTGGGCAGGAGCAGCTGCAGACAGAAGTCAGCGAGCGCTTTGCTGCTGGCTACATCCAGTGAAGGCCCTGCTTGAGTCCATACCACTGCAAAAGGGCAGCAGCTTCCAGGATTTGCTGGGGGACACTCTGGCTGGGCCCCTGGGAGACCCTAGGTGGAGCAGCTGGCTCACAGGAGGGGCTGAGATCCCCTTCTAGTGCACTCCCTTGAAAGAGGCCTGGTTGCTGCTCTGCTACAAAGGAAACTGGTAAAAAGGCAAAAAGCAAGGCCCTAAGGGTTAACAAAAAGGCACTCTCCCTGGACCTGGAAGCCATCAGGACTTTAAAATTCTCCAAGAGAGGAGGAGTCTGACTTAGAGACTGACTGAAACCTCGTTGGGTTAGAAAAACTGGAGGCTGCATATTGAACCTATAGACTGCAGTTTGTTGGGCAGAGGTCCAAGCCCAGTTATATAGGGGTTAAACTACCTGTGTACAGCAAAACAACTTTCTCCTGTGCCAGAATACATTTAAATAAAATTGAATGCATGATAGACCAGTAAGCTGGAACAAGTAAAATAGGGAAACTGAGCAGAAATCCTATCTTCCCTAAACCAATGACACTTGGGATTAAGTGCTTTGCATTTGCCTCCCTAAACAAAGGTTAAATCCTTTATGTCAATCTGATTAGTGTCATTTGTTGTCCACACCCAGGGAAAAATGAAGTTAGAAAATAAGCCTTATTTTGATTAGTTCTTTTATTCAGGAGGAGCCAACCTGGTCCCTCCCTGCAACATGAATGATAAAATATATGTTAAGGAATTTTAGAATTGCTCAAACCTCGCTGCCTTGGGTCCAGTTCTGCGTGTGTAAGAAGGGACAGAGTAAAGTTTAGTAGAAGGCCAGAAGAAACTGGCAAGGCCATCCAAACCACCCAGCCACTATTGGCCAGAGCCGCCTGAGGCAGGCCTCCTCGAACTGGCAACAGCTGACTCTGACTAGGACAGGCTGGGTTTTTTCCAACTGGGCCCCCATGAGCCAATGGTCAAAATGAAGATCGGGGGCCAGACTGGGAACTTTATGATTGATACAGCGGCAGAGCACTCGGTAGTTACTCAGAAGGTAGCTCCCCTCTCAGGACAGGAAGTCACCATTATTGGAGCTACCGGTATGGTACCACAGCTGCAGAGTGTTCTGCCGCCCCCGCCGATGTTAGTTAGGCGGCCATCAGGTGGTTCATGAATTCCTCTATTTTCCAGTTGACCTGGTCCCTCTAATGGACAGAGACCTTTTAGCCAAAATGGAAGCAGAAACCACTTTTGCCCCAGATGGCTCAGCACAGCCTTGCCTAGGAGAAGAGACCTCTCCAATGATCCTGTCCTTAGCAGTGCCGAGAGAGAAAGGATGGAGACTTCATACCCCCCAGCCAAAGGCCCCCACATCTATTCTTGTCAGGCCCCTATAAGGGGAATTGGGCAGTGTTCCTGTTATCTGCCAAAATTCCCAAGACTGTAAAAGTACTTGTTCACTGAAAAGGTGTAAATGTGGATGTTTATTTGATGTTTATATGTCTACTTAGGTATACATATTTGTAGATAAATAGAACCCCCAGTTAATTTTCTGGTGTATTCTGGAGCAGCCTATTCAGTCTTGAAAGAACTAATGGGACCAGTAACATCTAAGAAGACACCAGTTCTAAGAGCCACCGGAAAAACTGCCTTTTTCCTTGTACATCAAAGAGGACTGTGGACCTCAGAAACAACACGGTAACTCATTCGTTTCTAGTTATGCCAGAATGCCTGTACCCCTTACTTGGACGTGATCTCTTACAGAAATGACAAGCCACCCATAAGCTTGTTCGAGATGCCCTGCCAGTGCCACCTCGGACTCTGTACATCCTTTCCAGCCTGGGGACTTGGTGTGGGTAAAGAAGTTCAGGACCCCAGGACTCACCCCAACTTGAAAAGGACTATACCTGCAGAAAATTGTATAATAGGCTCAGATGATGCCTGCATCTTCATAGACATGGCTTCAGAAAGACAAGGACAATTTTACCTTATATAGAAAGGTCAAAGAGTGGACTTTAGTCACCTCCCTAAAATGTTTGTATAGCCTTGCCATATCTCATGTTTAGTAGCGGAGGATTTAGCTGCCTGAAGCGGCCATGGTGCCAATATTATGTTTCACTGTATTAATATGTTGTATTAACCTTCAATTCTCTTACAGGTTTAAATGTAGCTGTAGCTGTGGACCGGTGATGGTCTACAGTCCTTGGTAGTCTTTGGGAATAACTGGCAAGTGTCCAGTCTCCCACACTGAGCGACATTGATATAGCTATGTGTTAGCTGTCCAGGAAGGGGACTATATGGGATACACCCCAAAAGTAAAGGGTGTCTGGCTGCCAAGAGGGCAGATGCCCAACTGGACAAAGAAGAATACCCATCAGGTTTTGGTCTCTATTGAGAAACAGCTAACAGCTGGCAGCCTGTGTACTGTCTTGCAGGCCTGCATGACCATGCCCATGTCAGGGGTGGTACAAACCTCGGGTGTAGAGAGCTGGGAAAGGCCTATTTAGAATGGAAGGTCTGAGGCATAGTTATGCATTTTTAAAGGACTGACAAGAAAAATCAGAAGATCTGAGAGCAGATCAGTATGTTTTTCTCCTTATACAATTCCTCTGAAATCTGGCAATGCTTAATAAGTCATGGCAATATATTTCTTTGCATGAAATAAATAAGACCAGTTTTCAGTAGTGATTTTATTAACCGGAAACTTTGACTGGAGTATCATGGTTTAAAGAAACCTGTCTGAGCTCTGAAGGCTTGAAGCCAATAAGAGTCCCACGGAGAAAGCCTGGTATCCTGCTTGGGAGCCCTGAAGATGGCTGGCGCTGGAGTGTCAGGCCCATGACCTACCATCCTGGCGGTTGGTGAGAGTAGAAGGGGAGCAATAAGGACACCTCCGCATTCCTGCGGAACCCCCACACACTCTGGGCTGCAAAGAGTAGGAGGGCTACTGAGATGGGCCTTAACGCCTAGAGCATGGGCTCAGGTGGAGTTGCTACAGGTGAGGGATTCACCTAACACAGCAGATACTGCAGGCAGGCCTGATGGCAGCTGGATGGCTTGGCTTCCTGGCCACTACAGGGCACATTAAGATTCAATCATGAAATTCCAGCAAAGGTAGTCAGTTACCATTCTTGTTGTGTTTATGCAAACATCAGGCCAAATTGAATGCAGTAGATGAATTCATGTTGATTTGGCTTTTTGATGGCCATAGAGGAATTTTTAAGAAGAAAAACTCTATTTTGATGGAGGTTATTAAAACTGAAATGTTTTCTTTCCCTTCCAGCGGACCATTTGTTATAGTTTGTCTCTGCCAGGTCACAAGCCCAGCTCCTTCTGTGCCCAGGACAGCAGGGAGCCTGACTGGAAGGTGACCTCTGACTAGACACACCCGCAGCAGATCATCCTCAAGAAGACAGCAGACCTCGGCAGACTCCTTGTAATCCTCCTGCTGTTGCTGACTTACAGCCCTTGCATTATTAACAGACTAGTCCAATTTGTCAAGAAGAGTATAAAAGTAGATAAGTTGATAGTTCAGTCCGTCTCATGATTGAGCCGGAAGTTCCAAGACAAGGGGGGAATGAAAGGACAGAACAGGACTGATAGCTGTGCCTTATCCCCTCTTCCAAGAAAAAGCCGCAGAATGTATCAGTTACTCAACCTGCCCTTATCTCAGCGAATGGGAAAGCGGTGGAAACTAGCCCAAGGCCAAGGGTATGCTAGCCACCCCCCTGTCTTTGTGTAATCAGACCCTAGCTGCACCCTGCCCTTGCCTCACTAGCCCCCCCGCCCTCAATCAACCAACCGGAATCAGCCAAATCAATGGTCAGAGTATGCCCCCACCCCCCGAGCCCAATCCCTATAAATTCTTTGTTCCCTTGGGACTCGGGGCTCTCTCTTGCTTCCAGTAATGGAGGCAGGAGGAGCACCAAGTCCCAGGCTTGAATAAAAGACTCTATGCTTTTGCATTGGACTCAGCTCCCTAGTGGCCTGTCTTGGGGGATCTTGAAATCTCGGCATAACATATGTACTTTGGAAACAAGTGAAACCCAGAAAGACATTGTTTTGGGGGAAGAAATTGGAGAATGATTTGGAAATGGGCTTGTAATAGAATGACAATGGATTGAATAAGGAAGTCTGTGTGGCCAAAAGGCACAAGGCCAGAATCTTGGGTTAGGAATTAAGAGGAAAGGGGGAGCATTTTATTAAGGTATTCTGACCTTATCCACTTCTTCGTCATCCAGTTGAGAAACTGACATCTAATTCACTTTAGGACTTGCAGTTTCTTCATCCATCCTTGTGTTTGGAGTCTTATTCCTTATACCCACTAGTTTACAATATCTTCTTAGTAACTTTGGCTATCTGGAGGTAAGAGACACTACTCAAAGGGTCCTGGCCTCAATATACTCTCTAGGTGAATGAGGAGCCACTCACTTCAGCTCTGGTTGCCCAAAATCAGTGGTTGCCATGGTGTGGCTTGACATCACAAAGCCTCAGCTTGACCATCCATAAGGGGCGGGGTTGGCAGAAGATGCAGAAATCTCAGATGCTCTGGTTTTAGAGAAGAGACCTTCCTCTTGCCTCCTAAAATTTTTCCCAAACTGACCTCTCTCATTTCCTCCAGTTCCATTATAGTCCAGCATATGGGAGGGAGGTGGTGTTTCCTCTAAGACAATTTCCATACTCCCCCGTCATTTCAGTGGTCCATTCCACTATGTTCAGTTGCTATCATTTCCTAGGATTTTGAGTGTTGTTTTAATAGATGTTTTATTTTAGAAGAGTTCAAGATTTACAGAAAAATTGTGAAGATAATAACCATATACACCATACCCAATTTCCCATATTACTAACATCTTACGTATGTATGGAGCAAATGTAACATGAAGTGAATCATCAGTGAAACAGGGTGAAACTTCACTTCTCTAGTATCGGCAATATCCAGCAATGCTGTTCTAGACCAAGTTGTTAAAGGAAAAACTGGACCAGTTGTGGCATAAAACTTCAGATCTTGAGCTGACCATCCTTTCAATAGTTTAACAATATTCAATAGTCTACCATGTAAAAAGGAAATCAAATTCATTATTATACACTGCCAGCACTAACACAACACCCTGTTCCTCATGACTACGACCACCACCATCCATCCCACCCCCCAAATCCAAAGCTAAATTAAACATCAGCTTCTTTTTTCCTTCCCAGTATGAGAAAGTGTTGAGAAAAAAATCCCCATTCAGACTTCTCCTTGTCCTTATTCTAAATGTCTGGCTCATTATGGAATGGCTTGTCTGGTGCCACAACTAAAGAAATCTACATTACTCCCTTCTCACATGCCTGCCCCCTCCTTAAATCCCTCCCCATCAGTGAAACAGAGTCAAACCTCACTTCTCTAGTATCTCCAATATCCAACAATGCTGTTCTAGACCATGATATTAAAGGAAAAACTGTACCAGTTGTGGCATAAAACTTCACATCTTGAGCTGACCATCCTTTCAATAGTTTAACAATATTCAATAGTCTGCCATGTAAAAAGGAAAACAATTTCTTTATTATACACTACCAGCACTAACACAACTCCCTGTTCCTCATGACTGTGACCACCAACATCCATCCCACCCACCCCCAATACAAACATAAATTCACTTTTGGACTTGCAGTTTCTTCATCCATCCTTGTGTTTGGAGTCTTATTCCTTATCTCTACTAGTCTAAAATATCGTCTTATTAAGTTTCGCTATCTTGAGGCAACAGACACTACTAAAATAGTCCTGGCCTCTACATATACTCTTTAGGTTAATGAGGAGCCACTCCCTTAAGCTCTGGTTGCCCAAAATCAGTGGTTGCCATGGTGTGGCTTGACATCACAAAGCCTCAGCTTGACCATCCAGGAGGGGCGGGGGTGGCAGAGGATGCAGAAATCTCAGACACTCTGGTTATAGAACGGAGACCTTCCTCTTAACTCCTAAAATTTTTCCCAGACTGACCTCTCTCATTTCCTCTAGTTCCATTATAGTCCAGCATATGGCAGGGAGGTGGTGTTTCCTCTAAGACAATTCCCATACTCCTCTGTCATTTCAGTGGTCCATTCCACTATGTTCAGTTGCAACCATTTCCTAGGATTTTGAGTGTTGTTTTAATGGATGTTTTATTTTAGAATAGTTCCAGATTTACAGAAAAGTTGTGACGATAATAACCATGTACACCATACCCAATTTCCCTTATTAATAATATCTTACTTATGTATTGGGCAAATGTAACATGAAGTGAATCATCAGTGAAAAAGTTAGAGTGAAACCTCACTTCTCTAGTATCTCCAATATCCAGCAATGCTGTTCTAGACCAAGTTGTTAAAGGAAAAACTGGAACAGTTGTGGCATAAAACTTCAGATCTTGAGCTGACCATCCTTTCAATAGTTTAGCATGTTCAGGTTCATTTTTTTTGCTTGCAAAAAATTAATATTTAAAGGTATCTAGACTGCATTATAAAATTTCCAAGAAATCTCCTAATTAAAGCAAAAAAAAAGGGGGATAGTGGAAAAATATAGTGGAAGAATACCATGTAAGGAAATAGATCCTGTAACTAAATTACATTTAGAGAAAAAAAATTTTCGTTTATAATGCTAATAGTGAGACACCCAGAAAAAACACACATTATGCCAGGGTAAGCCAGGGAAAGATCATGTGAAAGAAAAGACCCCAAGTAAGGTTTTTTGTTTTTTTTTCCTTTAACCTTTGGTCGAGAATATGTTTGCATACTTTCAGAGAACAGCTACAAGACCATGTGGATTCCTGTAACAACGGATCACAGAAAGCCAGCCACAAAGACAGAAGAGACAGTTCAGAGATGGAGATGGTGAAGACGCCTTGCCATGCTAGCAGTCAGCAGCTGTGCGTCCCTGCAGGGTGCCCAGGACCAAACCGGAGAGGACCAGACCTGCATTTGTCCACCATCCAGAACCAGCATTTCATTGCTGGCATGTACACATGAACTGTCGGACATTGAAACTTGGACTCAGAACTGTTGGACATTGATTTTGGGACTTAAACATTTTTTGTTCTTATATGTTTATTTCTGGTTTTTTAAGGAAAAAATAAGGGGGAGATGTGGGAAACTGTTTATTGCCTTCACTATCTGATAAGCATAGACAGAGAACTCCCTGAAACCCCCAGAAGGCTGGGTGCCTTTGAAGCCCTAGCCAAGGTCTGAGCTATGCGCCACCTCTGTTTGTCCAGACAGTGGTAGCTGAAAGAACTCGCCCATTTTTTATTATGTAAATCCTTGCTGATGGGCTAGTCTGCCTGTTAATGGCAGGTCGCCTGCCTAAGGGCTACTCCAGATCAATAAAAGATTGGAGCAGCCTGAGCATGGGTGGAAGTCCTTCGGGACTTGGCCGCCTGGTCCCCCAATATTGCAAAATTATCTCGTGTCTTTTTCTCTCATTTGTTGTGCGGCTCCTCTTTCAGATACCGAGCCCTACTCCACGCAGAACGTGGAGGGAGTCTTACTCAACACTTGTGCTTTTAATTTAAACTTCATCATGAAAAATTCATGTCTACCTTAAGATAACATGACTCCATTTTACAACTGCACAAGTATTTCATTATGTATGCACAATAATGTCTTTTTCTCTGTTGTCTATTGATAGATGTTGCCATAATGCCAAAATTTTATGGTGACAATGTTGTCATAAATTTACTATTACTCATATATTTCAACATTTACACTGTGTCTTGAATTCCTATAAAATAAGTTCAAAGTGGAATTGTGTCAAAAAGATTGAATATTTTAATTTATATGGATGCTCCAAATCAGGGGTCCTCAAACTTTTTAAACAGGGGGCCGGTTCACTGTCCCTCAGACTGTTGGAGGGCCGGACTATAGTTTAAAAAAAAACTATGAACAAATTCCTATGCACACAGCGGTGGCAAAAACACCAGGCAGGCCGGATAAATGTTTTCGGCAGGACGCATGAGGCCCGCGGGCCATAGCTTGAGGACCCTTGCTCTCAATTATTCTCTAATAAGCTTGTCCCCAATAAAATGTTTCCCTAAAATGTATGAGTGGCCATTTTTTCACACTCTTTCCAGTACTCAACTTTTCCTATTGCTCATCTGCAAGTGAAATTATTTTTCCTGAACTTGTCAAAGGAAAGTGTGGTTAAAATTGTTTCCCTGGCTTCATAATTTAAAAGCTCCGACTTTGTTGCTTTGATGCAGTGTTCAAAGTGTGGTAACATTTTCTGACCTCCTGTCTTGGTTTTCATTCCCCAATTTTACTTTTATTGTGACTTTCCTTAGCCCTGTTTCCCTGTCTTACTCAATTGGATTCTATTATCAGTAGCGTCGCCTCTTCCAAATTCATAACAGCATCCAAGACTTATGCATCTAAATTCCTTCCTGCCATCTCCCCTGCTCACCTCTCAGGAGTTCAAACTCTTCCCCATATTAACCCTTTATGGACCCTCCTGGAGGTCCCCTAGTTTAAAATGAAGGGTCATCCTTGATTTTACCCTACCTTGTATCTCCAGGACCCAGTCCACCATTGACATGTCATGATTTCATCTCCAAGTGGAGTTAGTTCTTTTCCTACCTTTCCTGCTCTTGTCCTAGTTAAGGCCATCCTCCCCATCTGCTGGGCCTCTGCTCTCTCTGCTTCTGATCTTGTCCTGTCTTCAACCCGTTCTACTCCCTGCAACCAGAGTGATCCATTCAACTTAAAACCAGCCATCCTACCCTACCTGCTTAAGACACTTTAATGACTTCTCATTGTCCTTAAAACATAAAACAGAATGACTCACTGCCTTGTTTTGCCCCATGGACCCCCCAGCCCCAACTAGTGTCTCTCACAGCTTCACTCACAAAACACCAACACTCACTTCCTTTCAGTCCTTGAGGCACACTTTTTTGTCTTTGCAGATGTTCTTCCTTCTCTTTGCAAAGCTCTTTTCCCAACTCTCTGAGTATCAGACACTCTCAGCTGTCTGACTCAGCTTAAAGTCTCTCAGAGAAAACCTCCCTGACCATCTAATCTAAGACGTTGCCTTTTCTCACCCCCCACCCCCACTCGCTCCCCGCCATGACTCTCTATTCCAGATTACTGATTCCTTGCAGCATTTATTGGTTTGTGGTTATTTTGTCCTGTCTGCTTGCTTTGAGGAGCTCTCTCCTGTGCTGGTTTACAAAGTCCATGAGGGGAAGCAACCCAGCACCTGGCCCAATCCCACCATCATAGACAATTATATTCTTACTTGAGGCCCAGTGCACAAAAATTCCTGCACTGGCGGGGGTGGGGGGGTGTCCCTCAGCCCCACTTGTGCCCTCTCACAGTCTGGGACCCCTTGGGATATAACGTCCTGCTGGCTTAGTCCCACTCCTGGGTGGCAGAGGGCAAGCCCAATCCCTAGGTGCCTGCCCCACTCAAGGCAGGGTCGATGGGGAGGTTGCGGCACCACCCCCTGTCACCCACAGAGCAGGGAGGATCAGGGGGTTGTGGTGCCACTCCTGTCACATACAGTGCCGGCCGATCAGGGGGTTGGAGCACTGCCCCCTGTCACCCACAGAGAAGGGCCCAGCAGGGGTTTGGGAAGCTCTCCCCTGTCATGCACAGAGCAGGGCCAATGATGGGGTTGGGTAGCTCCTGCCGTCATGCACAGAGCAGGGCTGATCAGGGGGTTGGGGAGCTCCCCCCTGTCATACACAGAACAGGGCCGATCAGGAGGTTTTGATGCCACCCTCAGTCACACTCAGGGTAGGGCCAATTGGGGGATTGGGGTGCCGCCCCCTGTCACACTCAAGGCATGATCGATGGCGAGGTTGGGGCACCGCCACATCACCCAGAGAGCAGGGCCGATCAGGGGCTTGGGGCACTACCCCCTGTCACACTCAGGGCAGGGCCGATGGGGAGGTGGTGGCTCCACCCTGTCACACACAGAGCAAGGCCCATGGGGGCGGTTGGGGTGCCGCACCCTGTCACACAGAACAGGGCCGATCAGGGGGTTGGGGCACCACAGCCTGTCACACACAGAGACGCAGAGTGATCAGGGGGGTGGGGAGCTCCCCCCTATCAGGCACAGAGCAGGGCCGATCAGGGGGTTGGGGGGCCTTCCCCTGTCACGAACAGAGCACGGCGGATAGGGAGGTTGTGGCCCTGCCCCCGTCATATACAGAGCTGCAGGGCGATCAGGGGCTGCCCCCTGTCACGCTGCTCCAGGGGCCAGGACATTCCACACCACACCTTTGATGAGGACCCGCAGCCTGTTCTACTGTTGCTTTGCCCTGCATATAAGGCGGCTTCTGCCCTCCAGGCACTGGTGTTTGGATTTTGGACTCCACGACCTTGTCCTTGGGCAAGGACTTGTTTTCTTGGGCAAAAACAGCACCTTCATTTTCTTCTCCTTGGTGAGTACTGTCATGCACATGGTGGGTGTTGCTTTGGCCTGGTCACTGATCGCAGCCTGCTGACCTGGAGAGACTGGAAGGTGCACTTCAGGGTGTTGTTGGCGGTAGGCAGGTCTTTCTTCTTCGTGTCTCTCTTCCTGTCTGTGTGCTGGGCTGCCATCCAGTAATCCACCTGCTGCTCCATCAGCTTGGCGCCATCGCCCTGGCTGGGGGAGGACAAGCACCACTCATTGACAGGATGAGTGGGATGACAAGGCCTAATTGGAGACCAGAAGTATGGACAGAGGGAAGGATAAAAGCACCCTGCAGCCTAAGGGGGCCCATCATCTGAGTCTTCCGACGTGTCTGTGGACTGTTGCACTATCCCAACTTTAACCCACTCCCCCGAAGGGAATGAACTATAAGGACTCCTGTTGGGGCCCTTCTGCTTGTAGGAGAGCAGGGCTTCCCCGACGGGCAGCTGGGAGGCGTAGTTGTCCCCGTGTTGTACTGTGTGATTCTCCTCACGATGTCCAGCGTGTCCTGTATGGCGCTCTGGGCCTCCAGATTATGGAACAGGTCCCACCAGGCCAGGTCATGGAAGAAGCTGTTGTAGCGGTAATGCACGGAGCCCAGGTACCTGGTCACGGGGTGGGAACCCAGCGGGATGACCAGGAAGCTCATGTAGCCCAGTCAGTTGAGCATCTTGTAGGACAGCAGCTCCAGGAAGACCCGAAGCACAACCAGGATCTTCACCGGCTTAAGGGGCTGGGAATTATTGTCACAGTATCGCTGTATCTGCCAGATGATGGAGCTGAAGGCCGCCGGGACATCAGCCGTGAAGCAGATGCTCAGCACAGGCACCGTGTGCCCCTGAGGGTGTCCGAGGGGAACTGCTCCTGCCAATCAGAGGTTTGACCAGGATGCTGTTCTCTGGCAGCTGGTCATCAGAGATGAGGATGTGGCTCAGCTGGTTGTACGTGGTCTTCCTGGGGATCTGCAGCTGGCTCCCCGGGTCTGGCCACGCTCATTGTCTGGGCTCTTGGCTCACTTTTCCTATGGCTGTGCTCTCTGCCGCTCCTTCAGGTACCTGCCCAGCCGTGATGGCGGGATGCTTCCCCTTGGCCGTGGTGGAGGGGATGAGAGATTCAGTCTTGGTGATGTGCCTACTGGGCAGCAGCTTCTTGGTGAGCATGTCCAGGGCTGAGGTCTCTGCCTCCGGGCTGTCCTTGGGCGATGCTGGGTGCTCCCCTGGGTGGGCATGCTCTGGGGCACTGAGTGGGGGACACTGTCACTTGGCTATTGCTGCCTGGGCTTGGTCTTCTCGGGCACAGCAGCTGGCCTAGGAGGCTCCTTTGTTTTGCTTTGTTTGTTGTGTTAACTCTCACTGCAGGTTATTTTTCCACTCATTTTTTAGAGAAAGTTGAAGGGAGGGGGAGAGACAGAGAGGGAGAGAAGCATCGATGTGAGAGAGACACATGGATTGGTTGCTTCCTGCATGTGCCATGACCAGAGCTGGGGATCAAGCCTGTAACTGAGACAGGTGTGCCCATTACCAGATTTCAACCCGGGACCCTTTACTCCGTGCGCCAACACACTAGCCCTCAGCGAACCCTCTAGGACTCGAAAGCTCTTCCTGGCTCTGGGCACCATGGATGCTCCCCATGCCCATTTTGGAACAGAAATGTGACAGGCCTTCGCAGTATGGCCTGAGCTTGGACTTGGTGGTGCAGAGAATGCTGTCATCTTCTTCCCTGTCTGGGCTACTGTCGCTGGTTCTCCAGCAGGTTAGACAGAAGATACAGGTCCTCCTCCACTCGTGGACATGATCTGCAGGGTCTGCTCAGGCTCCAAGGCCGCCTCTGACACTTGGGCCCTGCTCAGCCAAGCCACCTCTTTCTGCTGGTCATAGACCTCGCTGTGACTTTCAATAGTCACTGCTAACTGATCCAGGTCCTCCCCGTGGGCGGCATCATCGATAGCCTCCTGCTCAGTGAAGCTCTCACACTCTTCCTTAGAGTAGTGATTTGTAGACTTGGACTTGGGCCGGCCTGCATGGCGCTGTCCTCACGGTGAATGAACTGGCTAGCCATTTCTGAGGTCCAGACTCAGGCAACTTTGGGGGAGGGGTGCTGTGGGCCACCAAGTCTGAAACACTGTCTCTGGGCTGTTTGGTGCCCGAGGCTCCATGTGTTTTCTTGTGCTTTGGCCAGATTTGCAGGCTCCTGTTGGCTCCGGGCCCTGTGGGTGCTCCCATTTTTGTCTGTGAGCTGGAGTGTGCCAAGCCTTCAAAGAACAGTCTGAGCTTGGGCTTGGGGGTGATGAGGCTGCTGTTATCATCCTCCATGTCTGGGCCACTGTCCCCGGGGTTTTGCAGTGTGTTAAATAGAAGGTCCAGGTCCCACTCCAACTCGGGGACATGCTCTGCTGTGTCCTGCTTGAGTCCACAGCCTCCTCCAACAGTTTGACCTTTCCCAGCCACGCACAACTTTTTCCTTGATATTTTGTGGCCTGATAATGGACGTCTTACCTAATATCCATGGCCTCTGCTTCTTGGGCATCCCCATGTCAATGCCCTCCTAGGCAGTCCGGTCCATGGGTGGCATTGTTGCTGGCCTGTTGCTCAGAGGAGAAGCTCTGATATACCCCCTCAGAGTAATGAACCCCTGACTTAGCCTTGCATCTGGCCTGTACGGCACTGTCCTCCCAGTGGATGGGCTGGTTGGACAGGGAGCAGATCCAGATCTCGGCCACTTTGGCAGAAGCCTCCTCGGCCTCTTTGGCCACCCTTCAGGGATTGCTGCCGGACCTCAGCCATGTGGATGGCGCCCACAGGGAGTGTCTTGTAGCTCCAGATGGTCTGGTTCTTAAAGCGCTTCCTCCAGTGCAACAGGACCTGTAGTTTGTTGCCTTCTTTCTTGAGGAAGTGGGGGTCCTGCAGTGATGTCAGACCCAGGTCTGTCTCCAGTTGTCCACTGGGGAACTGCATACTCCTGTAGAAAGTTCTTGGAGCCCTGCATCTTCACAGTGATCACTGTTGATATGAGGTTGAATCCCTGTATCTTCATGCCAATCACCATGGAGATGAGGTCCTTCTCCAGCTCTTTAAAGACCACCATCTTCATTAAGGTCTGGTTGCACAACCTGGGCACGATCCTGAGACTGGGGCTGTCCAACTCCCGGTTAGCAAACAATTTCTTGGGCTTTAGTGTGTTGAGCCTGGGCACAGGGGTAGGGGAGCGGGAGGTGTGGAGACCAGGACTGTGGGCAGCAAGGTAGCTGCAGCTGCTTACACAATACAGGTCCTTTCTGCATTCTGGGGTGATTGTTTCTCTTCCTGTGTTGGGACAGAGGAGGGACATTCCTTCAGGGGCAGCTTATGAACTGCCAGGTAGTTTGGGGGCTGAAATGCAGACTGAACCCTTAAGCACTCAGTGAGTGTTGTCAGGAGGGGGGACACAAGTGATCCAAGTACAGTGTGTGTGAGAAGGGACCACATGCTCACTGACTGGCCTATTGCCTCTTAGCATCTACAATAACATATCTTTGGAATGTAAAAGGAATTTCTATTTTTCCAGACCCCTCAAAGCATAGGCAATGCTCTGTGGAGACCACCAATCCCCTTATTGTTACGGAGTTCCTTGTTGACTTGTCACTATCTTATATCCACCATGTAAAAGAAGGATGTCTGTGTCATTTTACTGTTTATCCAGTTACAGAGGATTCCTCACTTTGATTTCTCTAGGACCCTGATGGATCACCACTGGATTTCATGTTACCACCATACAGCTCCTGTTTTGATTGTAATGTATAAAATAAGGTGCAAAACTGCCATTCTCCAGAGCATTGTCTCAATCTGCTGAGATTTTCTTCCTGCCAAATGTTGACATTGGAGCTTAAATAAACTCACAAAAATTCTTCACAAGTTTGAGTGTTTCTTACTTTGACATTTACTTGGCGTAGTGGGCCAGGGTTCCAAAAAAGCTCACCCAGGACCAACCTGGGGACCTGGTGTTAGGATTCAACAAAGGACCCATTGAACCACTGTTTCCCCACCCATCGGGTGAACCTGGGTTAGTTGTGTCTTAAATCCAGGACTTTTCCCTTGCTGGTGGTAGAGGGTTAGATTTATTTGAGCTGTATTTTAAATACTCCAGGTGGAACTAAGATTAAGGGTTGAGGGACCATAGGCTAAGACAAGACAGTAGGCAAAACATGGGTGACTGGTGTTAAATTGTGGCTTTCTGATTGGAATTGCTTTCTGAGAATCTGAGCAAAAAACACCTTTGCTGATAAAGTAGAGTTGAACTCAATCAGCTCCAGAAATGCAGGGTCCTGTCCTCCCTCTGGTCTGAGTATTAGGTATTCTTAGGGGACTGAGAATCTCTGTGGAGGTGTGAGGTCTTTCTCAACTCAGTTGCAATTAAAGTGACTGGTTCTTTGGGGTAGCCCCCATAAGGTTTTGTCAACTGTTCCCTGACCGTCTGGTTGTTTTAGTCAGCAGGGAGAAAAACCGAGGCACATCACAGGGTTGAATGTGATTTGAGGGGTGAGCGCCTCATGGAGCTCAACCCATAAGCAACACATGTTGACCAACTACATTACATAACAATCCTAGAAAATTTGCTCAGATTCTACAGATATCAGAAAGAAGAGAAAAACCACATACACATACACACAACTACAAAACAACAACAAAACACACCTAAAATTAGCATGGAAAGTTGTGCGTCCAAAGCCAGGAGATGCCAGATCCCAGCTCCCATTAATACTCCTGATAGGAAGTTTTACTTGCAAGTGCTTTACAGAAATGGGAAGATTTATCTAGAAAATATCCTCCTAAAATGGCCAAAAATTCAGTTTTATTTGGGTGCCTAAATAAATTTTTTGGCATGCAATAAAAATTATGAAAATGCCAGGTCTAACATTAAATTGAATGAATGAATGGAAGCACTTTTTTTTTTTTTTGCTTAAAGTATTACAAAGGGTATTACATATGTGTCCATTTTTTCCCCCGCCCTAGATAGTCCCCTAGCATCCCCTCTCCCCCAGTGTCTTATGTCCATTGGTTATGCTTATATGCATGCATACAAGTCCTTTGGTTGATCTCTTACCCCCCTACCTCCTGCACCCCTACCCTCCCCGGCCTTCCCGCTGCAGTTTGACAATCTGTTTGAGGCAGCTCTGCCTCTGTATCTATTATTGTTCAAAAGTTTATAATGGTCTCTATTATCCATGAATGAGTGAGATCATGTGGTATTTTTCCTTCATTGACTGGCTTATTTCACTTAGCATAATGCTCTCCAGTTCCATCCATGCCATTGCAAATGGTAAGAGTTCCTTCCTTTTTAGAGCAGCATAGTATTCCATCGTGTAGATGTACCACAGTTTTCTAATCCATTCATCTACTGATGGGCACTTAGGCTGTTTTCAGATCTTAGCTATGGTGAATTGTGCTGCTATGAACATAGGGGTGCATATATCCTTTCTGATTGGTGTTTCTGGTTTCTTGGGATATATTCCTAGAAGTGGGATCACAGGGTCAAATGGGAGTTCCATTTTCAGTTTTTTAAGGAAACTCCATACTGTCTTCCATAGTGGCTGCACCAGTCTGCATTCCCACCAGCAGTGCACAAGCGTTCCTTTTTCTCCACATCCTCTCCAGCACTTGTCGTTTGTTGATTTGTTGATAATAGCCAGTCTGACAGGTGTGAGATGGTACGTCATTGTTGTTTTGATTTGCATCTCTCGGATGATTAGTGACTTTGAGCATGTTTTCATATGTCTCCTGGCTTTCTGAATGTCCTCTTTTGAAAGGTGTCTATTTAGGTCCTTTGCCCATTTTTTGATTGGATGTTTATCTTCCTTTTGTTAAGTTGTATGAGTTCCCTATAAATTTTGGAGATTAGGCCCTTATCAGATATGTCATTGGCAAATATGTTTTCCCACACAGTGGGTTTTCTCGTTGTTTTGTTGATGGTTTCTTTTGCTGTGCAGAAGCTTTTTATTTTGATGTAGTCCCATTTGTTCATTTTCTCTTTAGTTTCAAGTGCCCTAGGAGTTGTATCAGTGAAGAAATTGCTTCGGCATATGTCTGAGATTTTCTTGCCTTTGGATTCTTCTAGAATTTTTATGGTTTCCTGTCGTATATTTAAGTCCTTTATCCATTTTGAGTTTATTTTTGTGTATGGTGTAAGTTGGTGGTCTAGTTTCATTTTCTTGCATATATCTGTCCAATTTTCCCAACACCATTTATTGAAGAGACTATCTTGGCTCCATTGTATGTTCTTGCCTCCTTTGTCAAATATTAATTGAGCATATTGGTTCGGGCCAATTTCTGGGCTCTCTATTCTATTCCATTCATCTGTATGCCTATTCTTGTGCCAGTACCGGGCAGCTTTGAGAACAGTGGCTTTGTAATACATCTTGATATCTGGTATTGAGATCCCACCTACTTTGTTCTTTTTCAGGTTTGCTGCAGCTATTTGGGGTCTTTTTTTATTCCAGATGAATTTTTGGAGAGTTCGTTCTAGATCTATGAAGTATGCTGTTGGTATTTTAATGGGAAGTGCGTTGAATTTACAGATTGCTTTGGGTAGTATGGACATTTTAATGATGTTGATTCTACCAATCCATGAACACGGTATGTTCTTCCATCTGTTCATGTCTTCCTCTATGTCTTTTTTCAACGTCCTGTAGTTTTCTGAGTAGAGGTCTTTTACCTCTTTAGTTAAGTTTATTCCTAGGTAGCTTAATTTTTTTGGTGTGATGGTAAACGGGCTTGTTTTTATAATCTCTCTTTCTGAAAGTTCACTATTGGTGTATAGAAATGCCTCAGATTTCTTGGGGTTAATTTTGTATCCTGCTACATTGCCAAATTCATGTATTAAGTCTATTAGCTTTTTGATGGAGTCTCTAGGGTTTTGTATGTATAATATCATGTCTTCTGCAAATAAGGACAGTTTTACTTCCTCTTTTCCAATTTGGATGCCTTTTATTTCTTCTTCTTGCCTAATTGCAATGGCTAACACTTCCAGTAATATGTTGAACAGGAGTGGTGTGAGGGGGCATCCCTGTATTGTTCCTGTTCTTAGGGGAAATGGTGTTAGTTTTTCCTGTTGAGTATGATGCTGGCTGTGGGCCTGTCATATATGGCTTTTATTATGTTGAGGTATGATCCTTCTACTCCTGCCTTACTGAGAGTTTTTATCAAAAATGGGTGTTGAATTTTGTCAAATGCTTTCTCTGCATCAATTGATATGACCATGTGTTTTTTTTTCTTTCAATTTGTTTATGTGATGTATCACGTTTATTTATTTTCAGATATTGTACCATCCTTGCATCCCTGGGATAAATCCAACTTGGTCATCGTGTATGATCTTTCTGATGTACTGCTGGATCCGATTTGCTAAGATTTTGTTGAGGATTTTGGCATCAATGTTCATGAGGGATATTGGCCTGTAATTCTCTTTCATTGTGTTGTCTTTACCTGGTTTTGGTATTAGGGTGATGCTGGCTTCATAGAATGAGCTTGGAAGTGTTCCTTCCTCTTGAATTTTTTGTAGTAGTCTGAGCAGGATAGGTTTTAGTTCTTCCTTGAATGTTTGGTAAAACTCCCCTGTGAAGCCGTCTGGTCCGGGGCTTTTGTTTGATGGAAGCTTTTTGATGACTGCTTCAATTTCTTCCATAGTTATTGATTGGCCTGTTGAGATTTTTAGATTCTTCCTGATTGAGTCTTGGAATGTTGTATTTTTCTAGGAATTTGTCCATTCCCTCCAGGTTGTCTAGTTTGTTGGAGTAGAGCTGTCCATAGTATTTTTTAACAATCATGTATTTCTGTATTTCTCAACTCAGTTGCAATTAAAGTGACTGGTTCTTTGGGGTAGCACCCATAGGTTTTCTCAACTGTTCCCTGACCATCTGGTTGTTTTAGTCAGCAGGGAGATAAACCGAGGCACATCACAGGGTTGAATGTGATTTGAGGGGTGAGCGCCTCATGGAGCTCAACCCATAAGCAACACATGTTGACCAACTACATTACATATCAATCCTAGAAAATTTGCTCAGATTCTACAGATATCAGAAAGAAGAGAAAAACCACATACACATACACACAACTACAAAACAACAATAAAACACACCTAAAATTAGCATGGGAGGTTGTGAGTCCAAAGCCAGGAGATGCCAGATCCCAGCTCCCATTAATACTCCTGATAGGAAGTTTTACTTGCAAGTGCTTTACAGAAATGGGAAGATTTATCTAGAAAATATCCTCCTAAAAATGGCCAAAGTGCAGTTTTATTTGGGTGCCTAAATAAATTTTTTGGCATGCAATAAAAATTAGGAAAATGCCAGGTCTAACATGAAATTGAATGAATGAATGGAAGCACATTTTGATTTGGAAATCAGGAGATTCTAAGAAGCACTTATAAATTCTTTTTTTAAAAAATTAAGGAATTAGAAATTTTAGAGACTGTCTCTGAACTCTTGTGAAGCTAATAAATGCCAACACCACATTCTTCCGCCTTCTCTAGCTCCCCCACTATATCCTTTGCCCTTTCACATCCCTTCTTCCTTCCCCTTCGGTCCCCTCCACTACCCCTCCTTACTGACTTAACAGAAAATGAGAACAGGAATTCTAAAAGCTCCCTTTGGAGCAAACCTTGTCTCAGCAAGAGAGGAACCAGCAATTGTTCCTGATTTTCTCAGTGACCCTGATGGATTCACAAAGGCATTTAACTGTTAGAACATGTAATCCTGGCTATTCTAACCTACTCCAATTAATATAGCTAATGGTTTCTGCCAGCAAATGCAACACAATTTCTAAATAAGGTTTGCAAGAAAATTCCTGTAGAGAAATCTGTCCACTGTTAGAATGATAGGAAACTGAAATAGGATGTCGAAAAACAACAACAAACAAACCACACACACACACACACACACACACACACAACTATAGGTTGATCCATGGGTGTTTCCCATTCTCACTGCTGGTTTGGGAGCAGGTGAACTTATCATAGAAAGAGAAGCCACTAAGACCCCTGTAGATACTGGGGCTACTTTATTTGTCCCTAACCACATCCAGCTAATTGTCTTCTCCTTCAGAGTAAAGCTTCTGTGCAAATGGTAGGAAAATTTAACCAATGTCTGTTTTTAATCAAAACCTGTTTCCAACTAGGGAATATTATAGCAATATTAGCAAATATCTATCTTTGCTAATAAAATATGCCCCAAATCAGCTGATAGGGAGAGGTGTTTAGTTTGCTTATATGTTTGTTTTATGAAATCAGTGATACCCACATATGCTTTTTCCAGAAGGGTAATATGTATTTAGAAATAAATGAACAAGATATTGAACCCAACAGATTCTGATGAACCCAGCGGTGTGTCCTGAAAGTTGAGGTCCTAGCTGCATCCAGCTTTCTGCGGGGGCTCTGGAAAAGGTTCTGCTGGTGGAATCATGCACAGACATGGAGAGGCATGGGGGAGAGATTGAGCATTCAGCAGGTAAGATAAGCATTTGGCCGGTATTTGCCTGAAAAGGAGCCCAGAGTTGGAACCGCATGCATGCACCTCTGTCCAATACCCACCCAGGGTGGAGGGAGCTGGGCCCTTTGTTCTGAGCTCAGGCTTATGCAGTTGTGAACCCAACCCTCAATGGAAAATTGGGGACCTGATGTCCATAGAGTGGCAGATATTACCCAATGTCGACGACATTCAGAGCCCAGAGTTCAGGAATGTTCACACCTTCCAGGCCAAGGCTCCCACCTCCCCACAGAGTTGGTCTGGACATGAGAAATCCTGACACCCTAGGCAGCTCCTGCCTGTTCCTCCGTATCTAGGGGTCGAGAGGCACTTTGTGCTGGGACCCAGGAAGAGCACTAGCTCTTTTTTTTTTTTACTAAGAGAAATATTTGTATTATTTTATTTTATTATGGTTTAAAGTATGATATATGTTTCTTTTTGTCCCCATGGACCCCTCCTCAGCCACTCCCACCCCCCAGCACATGCCCCTACCCCCTCAATGTCTGTGTCCATTGATTATGCTTATATCCATGCATTCAAGACCTTTCCTTGATCTCTTACTCTCTCCCCCACTCTCCCCTGCCTTCCAGCTGAGGTTGGAGGGTGTGTTTGAAGGTCTGTTTGAGGCTTCTCTGTGTCTGGATCTATTTTTGTTCATCCATTTATGTTATTCATTATATTCCACAAATGTATGAGACCATGTGATATTTATTTTGATCTGACTGGCTTATTTCTCTTAGCATAATGCTCTCCATGTCCATCCAAGCTGTTGTGAATGGTAAGAGTTCTTTCTTTTTTACAGCAGCATAGTATTCCATTGTGTAGATGTACCACAGTTTTTTCCGCTCATCTGCTGATGGGCACCTAGGCTGATGAGCACTTACGCTGTTTCCAAATCTTAGCTATTGTGCTGCTATGAACATAGGGGTACATATATCCTTTCTGATTGGCGTTTCTGATTTCTTGGGATATATTCCTAGAATTGGAATTACTGGGTCAAATGGGAGTTCCATTTTTAATTTTTCAAAGAAGCTCCATACTGTTTTCCACAGTGGCTGCACCAGTCTACGTTCCCACCAGCAGTGCACAAGTGTTCCTTTTTTCCCACATATCCACCAGCATTTGTCCTTTCTCGATTTGTTTATGATAGCCATTCCGACAGGTGTGAGATGGTAACTCATTGTGTTTTTTAAAAATATATTTTTATTGATTTCAGAGACAGAGAAAAACATCAATGATGATAGAATCACTGATTGGCTGCCTCTTGCATGCCCCCTACTGGGGGTCATTGCCCAAAAATGGGCATGTGCCCTTGACCTGAATCCAACCCAGGACTTTTCAGTCCGCAGGCCAACACTCTATACACTGACCAAACCAGCTAGGGCCCTCGTTGTTGTTTTTATTTGCATCTGTCACATCATTAGTGACTTTAAGCATGTTTTCATAAGGCCATGAGGCATACGAAAACAGAATTTTTTTCTTATGACTAATAAAAAGAATTCATTAAACTCAGTGAAATCACATGTCCACATACAACCATCATTACTGTGACAAGGCCACTGAGATGTGCTGATACCTCTACTCTGCGGCCTTGACCAACATTACCCAGACCACCTGGATGTGGAAACTGGCAGCTGTTCGAAAGGGGGAAATGGAAGTCATGTTCCCCACAGGCCATTGTCAAATAAAATGTCAACTTCTGGTTTACACTCTGACATATGAGCTTGGAAGTTCTTACTCTCATTCTTACAAGAAGAAAAAACATGAACAATCCAAAAAAATAGGAACTCCTTTTAGATCCATTAGATCATTGAAGTCACATGGCTATGAAATTAACCTTTGCTGCTGCAAACCACTGGATCCAGGCTTTGTTAACACAATACAACCTAGCACTACCATTTTTGTGTGCAAACACAAACACACACACACACACACACACACGCACACACACACTCACACACACGCGCGATCAAATGACTCTTGGTGGAATTAGAAGTAAAGCAGACACCGAGGAGCTGACAATAGGAAGAAAAGGAGGTTGGAGGAACTTTTGCCTGTGACAGTCCTCCTCCTACTTTATCGCTACTCCCCGTCATGAGCCTCAACATCGCTAAGAAGCACATGCTGCAATAATCCATTGTGCAGGCAGAGAGGAGACAGGCTCTAACAGGCACAATGACTTATCCAGGATCAGGAAGAGGTAAGAATGAGAGGTTGAGTCTGAGCCCAGGTCTGTCTCCTCAAATCTAGTGCCCTGGCTGCAGCTAGACCTTGTGGAGAGGATGTGTTGGTGTCACTGTGTACACTGTGGGTGTTCCATGGAGAAGGTGGGTGAGCAGTCAGCAGCCCCTAGCACTGTCTATCGCTGTTATTAGGTGAGGGGAGTCAGGGAGGCAATCCCAGGAAGTTAGGTCACTTCCTAATAGAACTTGGAACCCCGTAACCAGGCACCCACTTTCTAGCAACTGCCCAACCGCCACTCACTTGGCAAGAGACAGTTGACAGTTCAACATGTTCTCTTGTTGTGTTCCCAGTTATCGGGGCTCTGGTTCCCGGAGACCCTGCAGGGAGAGTTGTTCCAGACTCTGTAGACGGTTCAACACTCGTGCCCGACATCTCTGGCCATTTTCAAGGCGATCCCCTCAGGTAAGAGAAGGTGGCCTGGGTCAGACCCATTCACACCAGGCCAGCCTCCTCTGTGGGCCATCCCTGTGCAGCGCACATCCTCCCCTTCATGTGGTGGGAAGAGGAACCTGAAGGGAGAACCGAGGGGGAGGAACAGTTTTCAGGGCAGTGGATAATGTCGAGGGCCTGCTGTGATCACACCCCAGGGCAGGGCAGGCAGGTGGAGATGGGCTCCCAGAGGGGTCCCTTATCTGTGCCAATGGGAGTCCTAGCCCGCAGACTGTCCCAACTCTTCCTCCAGTGGAGGTCTCAGCAGATCACACAGTGTGCATGTCTGGAGTGGAGGGTCACAGGCTCAGAGAACCTACAAAAACAGGGCTCTGAGGCTTTCCCCTGGTGACTGGGAACTGTCTTTACAGAGCTCCGCACAGGAGACTAGACCGGAGCCGACAGATGGGGTCCTCACCTCCATGCCCCTGCAGGAGGCACAGATACCTGATACATCCACAAGTCTGCAGCATGACCTCAGGGTGAGTGTAGGGGCCCAGTTGACCCAAACTCCAGAACCCCAGGGAGTCAACGGGACCTGGGTTCCAGAAGGCTCCCTGCTACTCCCCTGAGATCCCTCCTTGTGTCCAGTTTTCAAAGGAATCTGTGTCCTCGTCTCCTCCAGGTCAGGAGCTAGGGTCTCCCTGGGCTGCACAACATACCAAGAGGGGGACCTGTTATCAGGGCTGGCGATCCATCTCTTCACTGCTGTGGGACCTGGATTTTATAACCTTCTGTTGCCATGACAGCGGTGCCACCCTGGACATACCACAGGTCCTAATGTCCAGACCCTCCACCGCAGAAAATCCTCTGTGTCTCATCTTACATTGGGATGTTCTGTCAGAAATCGCACGGGTGACACTGGTAATACAAGCATGTGCTGTCTGTCCTCTGCTAAGAAAATGATCTAAGATACCAATGTGCTTCCTATTCCTCACTGCAATTCTACTCTTCCTGCCAAGAACCTTTTCTCTTATCAATGTGAAAAACTTTCAAAGCTGTGAAAAAGTATTGTGTGTTTTTTGAACCAAAGTGTCAATAATTGCGGGCGAGAAAATCTCAATGGGTTGACAGAATGCTCTGGAGAATGACAATTTTTCATCTTATTTTATAAGTTACAAGCAAAGTGCAGACTTATGTGTGTTACATGAAATCCATGGGTGATAGATTCGGGAGAGAGGAGAAAGCAAAGTGGGGAAACTTCTGTGATTGGATAAAGGCTAAAATGATAGGCACATACTTCTTTTACAATGGTGGACGTAGGATAGTTTCAAGTCAACAATGAACTCAATAACAACAAAGGGATCTCTGAACTCCCCCAGAGCACAGAAGGGTGCCTGTGCACGAGGTGTCCAAAATAAGAAAAATTCCTTTGATAATCCAAAGCTGTTATCATAGATGCCAAAAGGCCGTACACAGGCTCAGTTAAGGTAAAGATTGACCTTTGTCAGGGAAGATGCCAGACTAGGACATGACTACCCACCATAAGCTCCTTTCAGTTAGTGTTTTATTTCAGACCATCCTTTGTAGTTACTTAAAGTCTCTGAGTTTGCAAGGCCTCCACGCAGGACTTCCCTGAGCTAGTCAGGTTAACGTGGGGCCCCTTTTTTCTTCCATACACACTCCTTTTGTTCATAAATTAATATGAATTATGCATTGATGATCAGTGTTAGTGTTTTGTCTTGCTGAACAATGGACCATTGGGGATGACGCAAGACTATAACCTTAAATGGCATTCAAGGTGGAATTTTTATTATTATTCAAAATAAATAGGCAGGTGAATGGGAGGCCATGAGATCACATATGGCCTTGTTAAAAAATATTCTGTATCAATTTTAAATTTTGAGCTACCATGTGCAGAGTCCTCTTGCTGCTTGTCTTCGTTTTGGTATTTTGCATCTAGTATAACATTTACATACCAGGAACAAAAGCTACAGCATTAAAGCAGTAACACCGTTTAGGTATAAAAAATGTCTAGTGCTAGACTGAGGGGAATAAGCATCGCAACCAACCAAAATCACTTTCCATGTATTATCATAATTGTTTATTAAGCTAATTATATGTTTTCCTTCTGTATCCACTGTCCCTTGTACTTATGCTATGTTTGGCCAGATGAATTAAGACTCTATACTCTTTCGTTATAATTGAACATCAGAATGTCACTGTCTAGTAGGTGGGAAAAAGTAGCAGGTATCCAAATTCAACTTTTCATATTTAATAAGGCAGGAGCCTGGGGAGATAGATATTGTTTCCATTAGAAAACCATAAGGAGGGTAATAACTATGTAAAATCATCTGATGTACATTTAATCATAACAATGAAGTGATGTAGGAACAAGGTTTGAGCAGCAGTAATTTGTCAGCATCCAGGCCTTGCTGACTTCTTGGGGAAGCTGTCAGCCCCCATGGTCAGTGGTTTCTCGTCCTTGAAAAGTCTTCAATGTCCATGGTGGATGGAGGCCAGTGTCACAGACAGATGTCCATCTGTGGTTAGGCCTCTGATAAGGGAAGGAAGGTCCTTTTTAACACGTTGGAGAGAGTCTTTAATGAATGTGTTTCAATAAACAAAAATCTCCTGGTTGTAAGTTTTGATCTTTGACGTCTTTGTCTCTTGGGAGTATGTGAAATGAATGTCACTAATTTCTCAGTCCCGATAACCTTAGTGAGTCATTGATAGTAATGTGGAATGTCTGCTTCTAGTTTTCCTTATATTTTGAAAACAAAAAATTTTAAAAATCAGCAGTATTTTAAACAGAGTCATAACAACAATAATCATCTTCGCTTCATTTAGTCCCATACCCATTTTTTTGTTTATCCTGATTATTTGCCAGTATTTTCATAAATTCAGTTATTCCTTGGAGTTCTATGCTTCTTCATTCAGTTCAAAGATGTGATTTGCTAACAAACCTTAATTTAGAGTAAGTCAGAGTTCTTTTCATGGATTTTTCTAAAGATGTAACATATTTGAAAATGCAGTAGAGTAAAACAATAACTGACTATGAATGAGAAAACAAAGTGGCATGGTTATAGACTTGATTATAATGCAATTGATAAAAAAAACTTTGCTTGCCCTAACCGGTTTGGCTCAGTGTGTAGAGCATCGGCCTGCGGACTGAAAGGTCCCAGGTTCAATTCCGGTCAAGGGCATGTACCTGGGTTATGGGCACATCCCTAGCCGGGAGTGTGCAGGAGGCAGCTGATCAATGTTTCTCTCTCATCAATGTTTCTAACTCTCTATCCCTCTCTCTTCCTCTCTGTAAAAAATCAATAAAATATATTAAAAAAAAACCAACACAACTTTGCTTGGTTAGTAAGCTTTAACATTTTAAGGGAATAATTTTTGGAAAATAATAATTACTGTAAATGAGAGAAAATAATATAAAAAATATGTAAGTACATGTATATTTAGATTCAATACATAATTTCAATATAGAAGAACAAATAATATGTAAGGTTTTAAAACATTGTCCATGGCTTCTTGTATTGAGCATTGGAAATAATTCATAAACTTCCAATGTTTGTGCCACAAATCTGGAGTCCCACGGCCAGACACCCTCACAGGGAACCATCCCTCTTGGCTGGACTGGTGTCGCTGACAAGTGAACTGTTACACCTGAGAGCTTCCTACTTGAACTTTTCTTTGAATCTTGATGGGTCCCTCATACAGCAGGTTGAAGTCTTTAGAACATCCATTTTAATAAAAGCATATGTACACAAATAGATTAGTCATTTTTATTTTTTTAATTTAGCTAAGTTTCCCATATAATTTCAAGCATATAAAACAGGCCTAATTTAGTTTAAAAATTCCTTCAATAAGGATAGAGAATAAATCCTTGAAGTATTCCAGGGCTCATTGGAATTAACTCAAAGTCATTCTTTTGTTTAAATTACAGTGGTTCTCAACCTTCTGGCCCTTTAAATACAGTTCCGCATGTTGTGACCCAACCATAAAATTATTTTCGTTGCTACTTTATAACTGTAATATTGCTACTGTTATGAATGGTAATGTAAATATCTGATATGCAGGATGGTCTTAGGCGACCCCTGTGAAAGGGTAGTTCAACCGCCAAAGGGGCCGCAACCCACAGGTTGAGAACCGCTGGTTTAAAAAGTCTCTTAAACTGGAAACTTTGTGAAGGTTGCAAATATACATACACAAAAGCTTACAGCCTGGACTTTTTGTAAATCGGAGTAAAGCAAACACAGGCTTATGGAAATAATTCTAAAAGACATTAATCACACTTAGAAACAGTTTTAATATGAAATATTTTGTCCAGACTACAGAATTCGCCTTACTTTACATAAGTATTTAACCTTTTTAGGCCAATAAAAGACTATATGCTAGTAATGCCATCTGGAGGCTGAAAATTCACCATACATATCCCATAGGTGAACACATCACATACAGACCATACACATAATTTGAATTACTAACTTTTACAGAGAAAATGCAAGAATTTTTTATAAAGTTAAAATTTTATAGCCTGTATCCCCTTTTACAAACCTTTTCTCAACTTTCACAAACCTTCTTACCCATTCAGAAATAACTCTCCTTACCGAAACTTACATTTGTCCTTTTCCTTCAAATATGACTCTCCCTACCTCAAGCCTTTTATGATCACAACTATATAATTTCTCCAACTTAACTGGAACTTTTAACCCTTAGGAGCCTTAATTTCCCCAATGAAAAGCACAAAATGAACAACCAGCATTCCTTAGATTGACGTTAATGAACATATTTTAATCACACTCTCACTTCCAAGAAACACATCTTCAACAAAACACAAGTCAATATATCAACAGCTGCAAATCCATTTTACAAACCTTCTGTATTAAAAAACCCAAAAGCATGTGAACTTGTCTAGCAATCAGTGTTTCAGTATTTCATGTTATTTCAAAATATCTAGTTATTCAATAACTTTCATTAACATTTATTAAATTAGAAAGAAATAGTTGAAATACGCTAAAGTGATTTGTGTAGGTCAGGGAGGCATTTTTTTTCTATTGGGATAAGACATACCTTCCAGAGATTTGTAGTTTTATTTTAAAAAATGAACTCAGGTCTTTTCACTTCAAAGGTTC
Organism: Myotis daubentonii; assembly: GCF_963259705.1. Classification (NCBI taxonomy): domain Eukaryota; kingdom Metazoa; phylum Chordata; class Mammalia; order Chiroptera; family Vespertilionidae; genus Myotis; species Myotis daubentonii. The sequence continues at coordinate 7,449,135 of NC_081855.1, forward strand.
TGGGACTTTGGTTGCATGAAGCCAATCCTATATAATAAAAGGGTAATATGCAAATAGACCTAATGGCAGAACAGTCACTATGATGCACACTGACCATGAGGGGGCAGACACTCAACGCAGGAGCTGCCCCCTTGTGGTCAGTGCACTGGGGGGTGGGGGGGGAGGGAGGCGAGGAGCGGGCCTAAGCTGTGAGTTGGACAGCCCCTGAGGACTCCCAGACTGCTAAAGGGCGCAGGCCTGTCTAAGGGACCCCACCCCCACCCCCAGTGCATGAATGTCCTACACTGGGCCTCTAGTTATCTATAAGTTTCTGAAATGAGTTAGGGGGGTGGTTTGGGGAAGGTAAAAGGATTTGGTGGGCTTTGAATTGCTTCTGCAGCCAAACCTCTGGCCCCTTGTAAATGTCATTTGTAAAACAAGGATAGTCATTTTTAATACCCCAGGGACTGGGTTGCCACCCAAATGTTGGCAAGGGACTGACAAATTCATGCGCCATTTTTGTAATGTTTCTTTCTATTTGGGAACATTTTTCTAACTTCCAGAAAGCACACATCTCTGAGAGTTATAAAGGCGTTCAGGTATATGAAACCTCTGTCCATCTCCCTTGGGAATGAAAAACAGGTTCTAGCTGCATGGTAGTCTTAAAAATAATGGTGCCAAACCTCTCTATAACCTACTTTATATTGGGACCAGGTAGGTGGTGTAACAAAAGAAGATTGGCTTCTTTCTTGGGGTTCTCAGGGTCAAGTTTCTCCCACTTGGTGAATATGCACTCCATAAGAGGAATCTCAAGTCACTGTGGGCTGGTTCCGCATCTATAGAGAGACATATGAGCAAGCCCAAGTGTTAGAGACATGTGTGCATGTCTCTGAGCTGTCTGGAGACATTCTGAGTAGGGTGGGTACCCTGTTAAGCCATCTCTCAGGCTCTCGTGGAAGATACTAATAAAGAAAAGATGATTACCAAACCTTCGGTCAGCCTCAAAGTTAGTTTCCTCATGGAAGGTTCCTTTAAAATCATTACTTTCTATTTTGGTTCAGTATCTGGTTCATCTATTCTAAATATATAACTATTCTGGAAAAAGCATATGTAGGCATCACTGATTTCATATAAAAGAAAAAAAAAACACCTCACCTATCAGGTGAATTGGGAAAGATTTGATTAACAAACTATATATATATATATATATATATATAGGCCCATAACAACCCCTAGTTGAAAGGAAACAGGTTTTGATTAAAAAGCAGACATTTTTGTACAGAAGGTTTAGTCCGATGGAGAAAGCAATTAGTAGGTGCGGTGAAGAAAAATAAGATAGCCCCAGTATCTAGAGGAGCCTTAGTAGCGTCCCGTTTTATGATAATTTCAAGTTCTCCCAAACTAACAGTGAAAGGGGAAACACCCTTGGAGCAACCCTATGCTTCTTTTGTTTGTTTACTTTTTCTACATCCTATTTCAGTTTCCTCTATCCCTAGAGTGGGCAGACTTCTCTATAGGAGTTTTCTTACAACCTTATTTAGTAATTCTCTTGCTTTTGCTCCCAGAAACCAGGAGTATATTAATTGCGATAGGTTAGAATAGCCAGGATTACACGTTCTAACAGTGACATTTCTCTGGGAGCCAATCAGGGCCATAGAGAAAATGGAGAACAATTGCTGGTTCCTCTCTGGCTGAGAGCAGCTTTTCTCCAAAGGGAGCTGGTAGCATTCCTATTCTCATTTCCCTTAAGTCAGTAGGGAGGGGTAGTGGAGGAGACAGAAGGGGAAGGAAGAAGGGAAGGGAAAGAACACATCTGGACAAGGAAGCTCAGAGAGCAAAAGATGTAGTGGATGTGCTATAGAAGGGGGAGATTGGGGTGTTAGCATTTATTCACTTCAGGAGAGTTCAGAGATAGTCTCTAAAATTTCTCATTAATTTATTTTTTAAAAGAATTTTCTGTGTTTCTCCTTAGAAGCTTCTAATTTCCATGTGAAGATATGCTTCCTATTCAGTCATTTTCATTTTGGGGCCAGCGTACTTCTAGTTTTCTTTTTTTTCCGGCAAAAAGATTATTTATCTTCGCCATTTTTCAGTTGATATTTTCAAGTTAAATCTTCCCATTTCTATAAAGCACTTGCAAGAAAAGGCTTCCTATCAGGGGTTAATGAGGGCTGGAGTCTGGGAGGTCCTAGCCCTGGAGGCACAACTTCCCATGTTAATTATAGGTGTGTTTGTTTTTATTGTTATTGTTGTTATTTTATATTTGCAGAATCTGAGCAAGTTTTCCAGGGATGTTATGGAGTGGGTCGAAGTGTGCTGCTCTGGGTTGAGCTCCATTATGCTCACACCCCTCTTATGTGCCTCGGCTTCTCTCCCAGTTATGTAAAGTGACCTGAAGGCCTCTAGCCAGTTTGGCTCCATGGGTAGAATGCAGGCCCTGAGAGGTCCTGGGTTTGATTCAAGGTGAAGGGCATGTACCTCGGTTGCAGCTTGATCCCTGGCCCTTACTGGAGCGCCTGGGGGATGCAACCAATCGAAGTCTCTCTCATTCTCTCTCTCTGTATCTCCCCCTCCTTTCCTCTCTCTCTAAACCCATGGGGAAAATATACTCGAGTGAGGATATATAAATAAATAAACATAAAAACCTCAGGAAGGGCTAGGAACGCTGGTGGACCTGACCTTATGGGGTCTCCCCCGGAGGAGCCAGTCAGATGAATTACAGTTGAGTATGAATTTCCCTATGGGGCTCCTGCTTGGCGTGAGGAATGACCTCTGACACCTCCACAAAGATTCTTAGTTGCTTAAGAACAGCCAAGATTCAGGTCAGAAGGAGTATGTGTCCCTTCGGAGCTGAGCAAGTTCAGCTCTCACTTATACAGTGAAGGATGTTTGCTCATACTCTCAGAAAGCAAAATCCAAATGAAAACTCAGAGTCAAACACCAGCCACCCATGTTTCCTCTGGTCTCTCCTTAGCCTTGATTCTGTCAACCCTTCACCTTACTTCCACCTTGGGGATTTAAAATACAGCTTAACTAAAGTCGAACCCTCTATCACAAGCAAAGGAATGTTCCTGATTCAAGAGACAACTTAGCCAAGTTCACCTGACAGGCAGGGAACTGGTGGCCCAACTGGCCCTTTGCTGGATCCCAGCACTGGGTTTGGGTCTGCAGGGCGGTCCTGTGTGACCTTTGAAATACTGCCGCAGTAATTCAAGTAAATAGCAATGTAAGCAGCATTCAACCCTGTGCAGAATTCTTGTGAGTTTATTGGAGCCCAACTGTCAACAGTGGCCGGAAAACAAAATCTCACTGTATTGAGGTAGTGCTCCAAGAATGGCAGGATTGCACCTGCTTTTACACATACAATCAAAAGTGGAGATGTATATGGGTCACATGAAGTCCATTGCTTAGGGAGGCAGGAGAAAGCAAAGCATGGAAAGCTCTGGGATTAGATAAAAAGTAAAACGAGAGACACATACCTCTCTCATGCAGGAGCACACAGGATAGTGAGCAATGAACTCAATACCAATGAGCAGCTTGGTGGTCTCTGCCGAGCACAGAGCAGTGCCTGTGCTCCCAGGTGACGAGAAAAAGGAAAATTCCTTTAACATTCCAAAGGTATGTATCACAGATGCCAAAAGACAACAGACAGGTTCCGTTAAGGTAAAGATTGTCCTTTGTCAGGGAAGACACTGGCCGAGCACATGACTACACACCATAAACTGTGTTTAGGTAACACGTTTTAATTTCAGGCTAACTTTGTGGTTAATTTCGGTCTCTGAGTTTGAAAGGCCACCATGCAGGCCTTACCTGTGCGAGTCACAGATGAGCGTGTGACTATTTGTCATTTACTCTCTCCTTCGATCACCTGTGCCCCACCTCTTGCCACCAATCATGTCCCTCCTCTGTCCCACCACAGGGGGAGAAACCATCAAGTACCTGTACGCTGGAAGCGGCTGAAGCCTCCTCGCCACCTGCGGGCCTGGCCCGCTCTCCCACTGTGCTCAACACGCCAGTGCCCATGACTTTCTTGTCTACCTGGGAGGTGGACTGCTCCAGACCTGACTGCGTGCCCAGATTGTGCAGCTTCACGTTAAAGAAGCTGGTGGTCTTGAAGGGGCTGGAGAAGGAGCTCGTCTCCTTGGTGATAGCAGTGCAGATGCAGGGCGCCAACGGCATCCTGAGATCCCATGAGATTGTGCTGCCCAGCAGCGGACCAGTGGAGACTGACCTGGCGCTGACCTTCTCCCTGGAGTACCCCCACTTCCTCAAGAGAAAAGGCAACAAGCTGCAGATCATGCTGCAGCAGAGGAAGTGCAATCACAACCGGACCATCCTGGGCTACAGGACACTGGCCACAGGGGCCGTCCACATGGCTGAGCTGATGCAGCGACCACCTGAGGGTGGCCGGGTGCTGAGCCTCAGCAGCAGGATCCAGGGGTCCTCCATCACGGTGGCTGAGATCTGGATCTCCTCCCTCTCCAGTCAGCCCATCGACGACGAGGATGGCAGCATGCTGGCCAGCCCCAAGGCCAAGTCCATGGATATTGACATGGAGGGGAAATCTGAAAGCTTCACTGAGCTGGAGACCAGCTGCAATCTCACACACAGGCAGGACCTGGAAGAAGCTGACTTTGCCCTGGGGCAGCCCAAGAAGCAGAAGCGATGCATGCAACAAAACTTGAAGCAGAAAGTCATGGCACTGCTTACCAGGTCCCACATGTCAGAAGAGGTCCTGGACTCGGATCAGGACCCTAAGGAGCATGTCCCTGAGGTGGAGGAGGACCTGGACCTACTCTATGACACCCTTAAGCATCCCAGCAACAGTGGCCCAGACATGGAGGATGATAGCAGCATCCTCAGCAAGACCAAGCCCAAGACCAGACAATACTTTGAAGGCCTGGCACACTCCAGCTGGCAGACGGAGACCAGGAGCTTACACAGTGCCCGGAGCCAGAAGGAGCCTCCTCAGCTGGCCGACATGCCCGGGAAGACCCAGGGCCCGGGCGGCAAGCTGTTCAGTGGCAGTGTCTCTGACTCGATGGCCTACAGCACCCCACCCACCAAGGTGGTCAAGAGCTGGATCTTCTCCCAATCGAGGCAGACCGTCAACCACCTGGAAAACGCCATGCCGGCCAGCACCGAGGCGGAGGCCACGCATAACTTCTCTGAAGGAGAGTCTGAGATCGTCTGCTCTGAGCTGGAGGTCAGCTACAATGCTGCCTACAGGCATGACCTAGATGAGGATGACTTGGGCCTGGAGAAACCGATAGGAAGGAGGAGGTCCACCATCAAGCAACAGCACTACCAGCAGAGAGTCGCAGAGTGGCTGCACAGGTACCAAATGACGCTGGAGGTCCTGGACTCGGAGCAGGAGTCTGAGGAGGAAGTCCCCGATGTGGACAAGGACCTGGCCTTTCTGTTTCAGAGCGTGGTGTGCCCCATGGACAGCGGCTCAGACATGGAGGATGATGACCATCTCCCAACCCCTCCCATGCCTGAGCTCATGTCATATTCTGAAAGCCTGTCCAGCCCAGATATGGAGGAGGACGACAGAGTCCTCAGGACAAGCAGGCCCAGATTATACTGTGAAAGCCTTTCAAGCGACAGTGGCTCCGACTGGGTGGCCCACAGGATGCCCAACCCTGGGGAGCAGCCGGCACAGCCTGGGGACAGCCCGGAGGCAGGGACCTCTGCCCAGGACATGCTCACTACGAGGCGCACCACCAAGACCGAGTCTCTGGTCATCCCTTCCAGCAGCTCCAAGGGGAAGCAGCCCGCCCGCCGGGGCTGGAGCAGGTCCCTGAATGAGTCGGCCAACAGCCTGATCAAGGAGCGCTGTGCAGACCCACAGAGCCAACTGCAGGTCCCCAGTCAGACTGTGTTCGACCACCTGAATGACAGCCTCATGTCCAACGACTATCTGCCCAAGAACATCATCCTCATCAACACCTCCGACAGGCAGGGGCAGTCCCTGTCAGACGTCCTGCAGCAGCACACGCTGCCCGTCGTGTGTACCGCCTCCATGGTGGATGTCCAGGAGGCCTTCAGCTCCATCATCTCCTGGATACAAAGATACCGCAACTGCAAGACCGAGGCCACCATGCCAGTGAAGATCGCGGTGGCGGGGGATCAGCACTACTTCAGCACCGTGCTGTGGGTCTTTGTGGAGCAGCTGTCCCACAAGGACCCGGACTGGCTGGACTCCATGCGCTTCCTGGTCATCCCGCTGGGTTCTCACCCCTTGGCCAGGTACCTGGGCTCCGTGGATTGCCGCTACCACAAACTCTTACGGGACCTGGCCTGGTGGGAACTGTTCTACCACCTGGAGGCCCAGGATGCTGTGCAGAACATTGTGTTGAAAATCAGAGAGTACCTCACAGGGGACAACTGTGTCCTCCAGCTGCCCATCGCAGAGGCCATGCTCACCTCTAAGCCAAAGAGCCCGGACGAGCTGCCCTTGCAGAAGTTCATTCCCTTTGTGGGGGCAGTGAAAGTCCGAAGAGTGGAGCCAATTTCAGCCACGTCAGGAGACTCAGCTGAAGCCGTCCCCTCATGCTCCAATGTGCTTCTGTCCACCGCCAGGGAGGCCACTCACAAGCTAATTTCCTTGTCGTCAGTGAGTGGGGGCCTGTCCTCCCCCGGCCAGAGTGTGGGTGCTGAGCTGATGGAGCTGCAGGTGGATTACTGGACGGCAGCCCAGCCCACAAACAGGAAGAGGAGTGGGGAGAAGGAAGACCTGCCTGCCACCAAAAACACACTCCGGTGCACCTTCCGGTCTCTCCAGGTCAGCAGGCTGCCCAGCAGTGGCGAATCTGCAGCCACGCCCACAATGTCCATGACTGTGATCACCAAGGAGAAGGAAAAGAAGGTGATGTTTTTGCCCAAGAAAGACAAGGGCACGGACTTGGCCTCCAACAGCCAGTGCATCCAGGGCATCGGCCGCTTGGTCTGCTCAGCCAAGAACCAGGAGCACAGGCAGCGGGTCCTCATTGATGGCGTGGAGTGGAACGACGTGACGTTCTTCCAGCTGGCAGCCCAGTGGTCCTCCCACGTCAAGCACTTCCCCGTCTGCATCTTCGAACACAACAATTCCACCTTCTAGCCCTGCCCCTCCCCCTGCCCTTCACTCTGCCTGGGCCAAGCCCAGCAGTATCGAGCTGCTTTTCTGTTAACAGTTCAGTTTACTATAGACACAGACCCTGGAAACACAGTGAAACGGTTTGAGTTTGGATGCGCTCAAAGCCTGCAACGTAAGGGGGTTGCCCTCAGTGGGACCCCCAAATGCTCTGTTCAATAACCAGAAAGCTCCGGCAGGTGGGAGTCAGGAGGGCAGTGTTGAGCTGGAGCATCATGGAAGGTGTGTTTGGTCCTCAGGACCCCCAGCACTGTCAGTGACAAGGCTTCTGGCCTTGGAGACCTGCCCTTCCTGGAAACCAGGGCTCAGCTTAACCCTGGGAGCCGGCACCAGCCTGTGCCCAGACTCAGAGCTGGGCGGCCAAAGGCAAAGGGCTGGCCTCCCATTGGGGCATCCGGAGCACAACTCGGAGGCCAGCCAGCCCAGCCTTGGACCCCAGCTGCCAACCAACCAAGTGGCCCCAGCACCATCCACTTATGGTTCCCAATGAACTCACGTCTCACAAGGCAAAATAACAAAAAAGAGCTGCACGGTGCAGATCACACAGGCACATGGGCTGGACAAACCAGTGCCCTCCTCGCTGGGCAGCGCCCACCTTCGTTCCTACCTCTTCAGGTTATCACAGAACATTTGCTGCCACCCTACAGTTGTACCAGCTATTTACAAGGTGAGCAACCTGCCCCTCCACAGCACAGTGGTCATTTGGCCCCTTGCTGGCTGTGAACTCTCAGATCACTGCATCCCTCTCAGTGTTTGTTTCTAAGAACATGAGGTGAATCAAGCAGCAACCTCATAGGGTTTCTGTAGGGACCTGTAGTGTGCTCCCCTAAAGCTTTCTCTGGGTGCCCAGATAGGGGATAGGTCTGCAGCAGGGGCTGTGGTTGTGCTAATTGGTCCTTTTTCTTCCTCATATGTGATGCTTTCGGGGCCCAGGGCTAAGCTCTTTTCTCATGTCATAAAGAGACTGGAGATTCTGTTATGGGTCCCTGTCTTGGCTGAAGCCAGAACAGAAACCCCAGGGCTGAGCAGTGGGGCCCAGGGTCACCCAACTATCTGTGATGGGGCTGGTTTGGGGTCATTCACTCAGCAAATATATCAGAGTCTTCCAGGTACAGACACGTCTCTAGGCACTGACCATAATCCAGTGCACAGAGCAGACCCCTAGCCTGTACTGCAGAGCTTCCCTCTAGTCGGGAGCGATTCAGTCACACTAGGCTGCACAGGCTCCGAGTGTCCACAAGACAGCCAATGTGACGTCCTCCGGCCTCCTCTCCCTATGGCTGCATCTTCCCGTATTGTGAAGAGGAAGGTGAACCTCTGTTCCAGCAGAAAACGTGAGTCGGTTTTGGATCAGAGCCATCAGCGGAGTATGGGGACTGTGAATTCAAGGTTCTGGCAGAACCCTGGTTCCCACTCATGGTGGGATTTCTGCAAGAGGACAGAGGTCTAAGGGCTCCCCCTAGAAAAAGGACAAGAGTCAGAGAGCTGTGTATGTGGATTTGGGTGGTGTGGGAGAGCAGAGGGAGCTCAGTGGTGAGGCAGCCTCTCAGAAAATTCATAGCCATCCACTCCTAATCCAAGTCTGTCTGCACCCCTAATCAGGGAACAGGCCCACTAATTTGGTAGAACCTCCTCAGGGCCAGCTTGGCTAGTGTACCCAGCCCTGAGGTAGTTGAGTTTCAGTGGGAGCCGAAGAACCCCACAGGGGAGCTAGTGAGTTAGGCAGAACGTAGGTGCAGGAGCCAAAGTTTGAGGTGATAGGAGGGCCCTGGGAAGCCAAGGATGGAGACAGAGTTCATTTTTTCACTCATTGGTGAGCTATACCTGGAACACCCTCTGTGTGCTAATGAGTGACATGAACAGAGTAGACACAAGCCCTCCCTGTCCTTATGGAGTTGACATTTCGGTGGGCAGGTATGGGAGGAGACAGGGACACTGAGAGAGCATGTCAGGTTCCCCTGAAGAAGGGGACAGGTGGTTCCCTCGTTGATCCAGAGCTGTCAGGTAGGAGGGCTTTCTGCCAGCCCCTCCTGGGTGACCAGGCACGTCTCTGCCAGGACTGCCAGCTTAAAGGTGGACAAGGAGTAGGTCTGGCTTCTGTACGGGCAGGAGCAGCAGGCACAGGACCCCAGGCTCTCTGAGTGGTGCTCTGGGAGGGCTGTGGGAAGGAAAGGCCAGGTCTCAGACTCTGTTTCCAACTTATCTCTTTCCCCAGAGCCATGTCCTGCATCCTGGGCATCGGGCTGGACCAGCACCGCCAGAATTTCCCAGCCTGATGATGCTGCCGGCTTCCATAGAGCTCAACTTGCCAGTCCTCAACTTGCCAAAGCAGGCCCAGTGCCTCCATTCACAGTGAGAGCACCTGAGCCCACTGAGGCCGAGACAGGAGGAGGAGGAGGCCTCCGGGGGTGGTGTGGGTGTGTGTGCCTTTGGAAGGCACACAAAAGGCAGTGAGGGTGGTAACATGTCCTCTTCTTGGATCTACAGAACCAGCTCCAGAGCAACATCAGGAAAACCATCAAGAGGCAACGCCACCGGAGTGGCCTCTCCAGAGCCAGAGCCGGATCCAGGCCCAGCTTTCACTGAACTTCAAGATACAGAAGAACCACCTGCAGCATTGGAGCAACTCATCCAGTTCCTGCGCGGCCTGTGGTGCCAGATCCTGGGCCACAGCTCATGTCAGCGGCCACGTCAGAGAGGGCGCCCCCCCCCCCAACCCCCTTTAGATGCAGTGTTAGAAGTTTTCTGTTCATGTTATATATGTTTATAATTCTTCTATACTTTTATGATATTTAATAACATACAGTGTACTGATGAAAACATTTACTGAAATACTCCCAAATATTACCTTAATTTAGATTCTATAAAATTTAACCCTATCAACCCTCAGAGCTTTGAGCAAGTCTGTTTTTCTGGACCCTGACCTACCCAGGGAGAACTGTCCTCACCTTCTCCACCTGCCCTTCCTGGAACCAGGACTCTGCTTCCTAGGGAGCTGGCTCCACCCTGTTCCCAGACTCAGAGCTGGGAGGTTAGAGGCCAAAGGCTGGCCTCCCATTGGGGGCATCCTGAGCCCATCATGGAGGCCTGTCAGCCCAGCCCTGGGCCTTAGCTGTCAACCAGCCAAGTGGCCCCAGCACCACTCACTCTGGATTCCAAATAAACTTAACCCTCAGAGGGTGTGTATATATATACCTGTACCTTGCAGACTGCCCAGGAACATGGATTAGATAAACTGGTCAAATCCTTGGTGACTAGCTTCCTAGGCAGCTTCCCCACCTTGGTCCCACACACCCTTCTGTGTGAATACAGAGCATTTGCTACTAACCAATGTGTGTGGGACCAACCACGTACCAGGTGAGCCCTGCACCCTCTACAGAACCGTGGTCACTCAGACCCTGTTGCTGTGAGTCTTCAGGTCACTGCACCTTTCTGAGTATTTGTATCTCTCAACATGGGGAGAGCCTAGGCCCAGCCTCATAGGGTTATTGGGGGGGGGGGTCCCCCTTAGAAAAGGCCTGCTGGGAACCTGGACACTGGAGAGGTGTGCTGGAGGGGCTGTGGTTGTTCCTATTGGCCATTTTCTCTTCTCCTTAACCAAGCTCCTGCCTTATTTGTGATTCTCAGGCCTTAGGCTAAGCTGTTTTCTCTCTTGATAAGGACATTGGAGATTCCATTAGGGGTCCCTGTCCTGGTGCAGCCAGATTAGAAATCCCAGGGGTGAGCAGGGGGACCCCAGGCTCACCCAGCTATCTGAGATGGGGGTGGTTGGGGCTCATTCATTCAGCAAAGGCCCTGCCACCGGGACCGCACTCCAGCGCTTCCGTCTAGTCAGGAGGGATTCAGTCACAGGGGACTGCACAGGCAGGCAGCATCCACGGGACAGTCGGTGTGACTTCTTCCTGAAAGTATCGCTGATCTACATGTATCGTGAAGCAGAAAGTGGATCTCTGGACCAGCACAAAAAGTGAATGGGCTTTGGATCAGAGCCTTAAGGGAAGTATGGGGACTGTGACTTGGAGAAGGTGGCAACACTCTGGGTCCCACATATGGTGGGATTTCTGTAAGAGGGCAGTGGTCTGAGGGCTTCTCCTCGCAAAAATGGAAGGAGTCAGAGAGCTGTGCGTGTGGATTGGGTGGTGTGGGTGAGTGGGGAGGGGTAGTGGTTGCCCACACAAAGAGCTCCCAGAGGTTGGGCTTAGGCAAGAGCACAGAGCCGCTCAGGTCAGTGCCCCATGCCCTGCAGTAGGAGGACTTCCTGGGGTGGGGGCTTGAACTGGGACTTCAGTGATGGAGATGGGAGGTCCCATCCTTGGAAGGCACACAAAGGCAGTCATGGTAGTAACATGGTCTCTTCCTGGATCTACAGAAGCAGCTCCAGAGCAAGATCCAGAAACACCTAAAGAGGCAATGCCAACTCTGGTCCCCTCTCCTGAGCCAGAGCAGGCTCCAGGCACAGCTGTCACTGAGCTTCAAGATGTGGACCCACCTGCAGCATTTGAGAAACTCGCCTCAGCTCCTTCAGAACCTGAGGTTCTCGATCCTGGGCCACAGCCTGTGTCCGCTGCCAGGACAGAGAGGGCTCCTTCCCCTCCTTTATATGAGTTTTAAAGTATTTGTGTTTATCATATACATGTTTAAAACTTTATGTATTTTTCTTATACTATTCAGTAACATACAGTCTACTTAAAGAAAATATAATGAAATACTCTAAAACATAAATTTAATTTAGATTCTATAAAATTTAACTCTACAAGCCTTCAGAGCCTTGAGCAAGTCTGTTTCTTCTGGGCCTCCGCTGTGTTACTATGAGTCATAGGTTGGGAAGAATGAGTCTCTCAGGAGCCATCTGCTCTAAGGATGTGATGTTCTTGAGGCCCAGGACAATGGGACTTTGGGGGAAATTGACTGTTGAGCACTGGGGCAGGGACCCTTTATGTAAGGGCTGTCCCTGGGAACCCATGTTTCATTTAACTTCATCTCCCACCAGCACATGGACAATGCGTGATCATAAGCGCCCCCTGGCGTCCACGGTGCAGAATGCTTCAGGGTTTAACCAGCAGCAGGCAGTTCCTGAACCCTTACTGACACCTGCACCTGGACAGAAACTCCACCTGCTCCACGCGCACTGAGCAGCATTCGGAGCATCTCCTCTGTCCGCCCACAGCACTGAAGAGGGGACAGGGAATGTCCCAGGGCCCGGGGTCCACATTCATCTCCTCCACAGGCACCGCTTCCAAATCTCCTCTGGGGTCAGAGCCTCTCTCTGCCCTCAGCCCCTAGGCTCTGGTGCAGCTGGGCTTTTTCCTGAGGCTCTTCTGTCTCTCCAGAGCCCAGCGGCCATTCTTTCTCACGCCCCAAGGCTGAACAAGGTTGTGGAGACGGCCTGGCTTCTCCTTTTACATCAGTCCTCTTGGGTGCTCTGAACCCCCTGGTGAGGATGGACTACAGCCTTGTACGGCACCCACCATGGCACAAGCGACACTGTCTCAGGACAAATGGGTATTCACTGTGGACCACACCCAGGGTCCCTGCTCTCAAGGAGATCAGCCCTGTAGGTTGACACGGAGTGAAAGGAAATTCGAACGGAGTCTGATGAGACCTACCACTGGCCCTGAGGGCCATAAGCACTGAGAATGTGAGCCCATCACGGGGACATTGCACTGGCTTTCTTTAGGATGTGATTTCTAAACCAGAAAGATGAATAAGTACTTGTCTACCCTCTTCATCCTGATTTCACAATGGCAGCCGATGAAGGCTTGTGAAATTAAATGAGGTCTGGGAATCAGGGGGCAGGTCTACCTTAGAGGTCCATGGTGATGGCAGTGAACTTGGACTCACTAGCAATGGGCCTGGAGGGGCAGCCACCTGCCTTGCGCGGAGCGTCTCCTTACCTTGGAAGCTCAGAACTGTGGTCTCAACAGAAGCTGTTTCCTATTTCAAATTACACTTTTCAGTTTGGCTCTACTTTCCAGGGTCCTTTCCTAAGTTTCACAGCCATCCTCCAAACTGGAGGCAGAGGGTGTTAGAAGTGAGGGGTGGGGGCTGGAGGGAACTGGGAGGAGAAAAACGGGGGAGAAAGGAGGGCAGGGCCAGGGCCTGGTGTGGGACGACTGTGCTAGTGACCTATTGCTGAGAGTTACCCCACACTAGAGACTTAACCAACATACACTTATTAGCTCACACGTCTGTGAAGAGGAATCCTGCAGGGCTCTGCTGGGACTACTGTGGTCTCACCTGAGGCAGGATCTCTGTCACTCAGGGTCTGAGCTCACTTGAGGGCGGGAGGTCTTTAGGATTCAGTTTGGATGGAAGGCTTGACTTTCTGTCTGTTGTTCTCATTCAGTGCCAGGCCATGTGGGTCTCTCCAGATAGCAACTCACAGCACAGAGGCTCATTCCTCAGTGGAGAGAGAGAGACAGAGAGAGAGAGAGAGAGAGAGAGAGAGAGAGAGAGAGAGAGAGAACAGATCTGAGTGAGCAAGAGGGTAGGCACCAACTTTTTAGAAAACTTTTTTTTTATTATTATTAGTTAAGGTATTACAAATGTGTCCTCATCCCCCCATTAACCCCCAACCTCCCCCCCACACACAAACTCATGCTCCCTTCCCCCTGTTGTCCATGTCCATTGGTTTGGCTTATATACATGTATACAAGTCCTTCTGTTGATCTCTTCCCCTTACCCCCGCCCTCCCCTACTTTCCTTCTGGGGATTGATAGCCTGATCGCTGTTTCTCAGTCTTTGGGTCTGTCCCTTTTCATCAGTCTATGTTGTTCTCTATAATCCACAAATGAGTGAGATCATGTGGTATTTATCTTTCTCTGACTGGCTTATTTCACTTAGCATAATGCTCTCCAGTTCCATCCATGCTGTTGCAAAAGGCAAGAGTTCCTTTTTTTTTACCGCAGCATAGTATTCCATCTTGTAGATGTACCACAGTTTTCTAATCCACTCATCTGCTGATGGGCACTTAGGCTGTTTCCAGATCTTAGCTATGGTGAATTGTGCTACTATGAACATAGGGGTGCATATATCCTTTCTTATTGGCGTTTCTGGTTTCTTGGGATATATTCCTAGTAGTGGGATCACTGGGTCAAATGGGAGTTCCATTTTTAGTCTTCTGAGGTAGCTCCATACTGTTCTCCACAGTGGCTGCACCAGTCTGCATTCCTACCAGCAGTGCAGAAGGGTTCCTTTTTCTCCACACCCTCTCCAACACTTGTTGTTTGTTGATTTGTTGATGATAGCCATTCTGACAGGTGTGAGATGATAACGCATTGTCATTTTGATTTGCATCTCTCGTATAATTAGTGACTTTGAGCAGGTTTTCATATGTCTTTCGGCCTTCTGTATGTCCTCTTTCGAAAAGTGTCTATCTAGGTCCGTTGCCCATTTTTTTATTGGATTGTTTATCTTCCTTTTGTTAAGTTTCATGAGATCCCTGTAAATGTTGGAAATTAAACCCTTATCGGTGGTATCATTGGTAAATATGTTCTCCCATGTAGTGGGTCTTCTTGTTGTTTTTTTGATGGTTTCCTTTGCTGTGCAAAAGCTTTTTATTTTGATGTAGTCCCATTTGTTTATTTTCTCTTTAGTTTCCATTGCCCTAGGAGCATTATCAGAGAAGAAATTTCTTCGGCATATGTTTGCGATTTCGCTGCCTGTGGATTCCTCTAGTATTTTTATGGTTTCCCATCTTACGTTTAAGTCTTTTATCCATTTTGAATTTATTTTTGTGTATGGTGTGAGTTGGTGATCTAGTTTCATCCTTTTGCATGTATCTGTCCAATTTTCCCAACACCATTTATTGAAAAGACTGTCTTGACTCTATTGTATGCTCTTGCCTCCTTTGTCGAATATTAATTGGGCATAGTGGTTTGGGTCGATTTCTGGGGTCTCTATTCTATTCCATTGATCTATATGTCTGTTCTTGTGCCAGTACCAAGCTGTTTTAAGAACAGTGGCTTTGTAATACAGTTTGATATCTGGTATTGAGATCCCACCTACTTTGTTCTTAGGATTGCTGCAGCTATTCAGGGTCTTTTTTTATTCCAGATGAATTTTTGGAACGTTCGTTCTAGATTTGTGAAATATGCCGTTGGTAATTTAATGGGGATTGCATTGAATCTATAAATTGCTTTGGGTAGTATGGACATTTTGATGATGTTGATTCTACCAATCCATGAACACGGTATATTCTTCCATCTGTTTATGTCTTCCTCTATCTCTTTTTTCAGTGTCCTGTAGTTTTCAGCATATAAGTTTTTTACCTCCTTAGTTAAGTTTATTCCTAGGTATTATAATTTTTTTGGTGCAATGGTAAATGGGATTGCTTCTGTAGTTTCACTTTCTGTAAGTTCACTATTGGTGTAAAGAAATGCCATGGATTTCTTAGCATTAATTTTGTATCCTGCTACATTGCCGAATTCATTTATTAAGTCTAATAATTTTTTGATGGAGTCTTTAGGGTTCTGTATGTACAGTATCATGTCATCTGCAAATAAGGACAGTTTTACTTCTTCTTTTCCAATCTGGATGCCTTTTATTTCTTCTTCGTGTCTGATCGCAATGGCTAGTACTTCCAGTACTATGTTGAACAGGAGTGGAGAGAGGGGGCATCCCTGTCTTGTTCCTGTTTTTAGGGGGAATGGTTTTAGTTTTTGCCCATTGATTATGATGTTGGCTGTGGGTTTGTCATATATGGCTTTTATTATGTTGAGGTATGATCCCTCAATTCCTATCTTGCTGAGAGTTTTTATCAAGAAAGGGTGTTGGATTTTGTCAAATGCTTTTTCCGCATCAATTGATATGACTATGTGGTTTTTTTCTCTCAATTTGTTTATGTGATGTATCACGTTTATTGATTTGCGGATATTGTACCATCCTTGCATCCCTGGGATAAATCCTACTTGGTCATGGTGTATGATCTTTTTGATGTACTGCTGGATCTGATTTGCTAGGATTTTGTTGAGGATTTTGGCTTCTATGTTCATGAGGGATATTGGCCTATAATTCTCTTTCATTGTATTGTCTTTATCTGGTTTTGGGATTAGGGTGATGTTGGCTTCATAGAATGAGCTGGGAAGTGCTCCTTCCTCTTGGATCTTTTGACATAGTCTGAGGAGGATAGGTTTTAGGTCTTCCTTGAATGTTTGGTAAAACTCCCCTGTGAAGCCATCTGGCCCCGGGCTTTTGTTTGCTGGAAGCTTTTTGATTACTGCTTCGATTTCCTCCATAGTTCTTGGCCTATTGAGATTTTTAGATTCTTCCTGGTTAAGTTTTGGAAGGTTGTATTTATCTAGGAATATGTCCATTTCCTCCAGGTTGTCTAGTGTGTTGGAGTAGAGTTGTTCATAGTATTTTCTAACAATCCTTTGTATTTCTATGGGGTCTGTTGTTATTTCTCCTCTTTCATTTCTGATTTTGTTTATTTGGGTCCTCTCTCTTTGTTTCTTGGTGAGCCTGGCTAGAGGTGTATCAATCTTGTTTATCCTTTCAAAGAACCAGCTCTTGGTTTTGTTGATCTTTTGTATTGTTTTTTTGATCTCTATGTCGTTTATCTCCGCTCTGATCTTTGTTATTTCCTTCCTTCTGCTTATAGTGGGCTTTTTTTGTTGCTCTCTTTCTAATTCTTCGAGTTGTAGAGTTAGGTCATTTATTCTCATTGTTTCTTGTTTCTTGCAGTAGGCTTGTAGAGCTATGAACTTCCCTCTCAAGACTGCTTTTGCTGTGTCCCATAGGTTTTGGATTGTTGTGTTTTCATTGTCATTTGTTGCCATGATGTTTTTTATTTCTTCTTTGATCTCACTGGTGACCCAGTCGTTGTTTAATAGCATGCTATTTAGTCTCCATGTGTTTGATTTTTTTGGATTGTTTTTGTTGTAGTTGATTTCCAGTTTTATGCCTTTGTGGTCTGAGAAGATACTTGATATGATTTCAATTTTCTTGAATTTGAAGAGACTTTGTCTGTGACCCAATATATGGTCTATCTTTGAAGATGACAAATGTGCACCTGAGGAGAATGTATATTCTGTGGCTTTGGGGTGAAATGTTCTGAAGATGTCAATTAATTCCATCTGATCTAGTGAGTCATTTAGGATTGATGTTTCTTTGCTGAGTTTCTGTTTAGAGGATTTGTCCAGTGGAGATAATGGGGTGTTAAGGTCCCCTACTATGATTGTATTGCTGTCAATCTCTCCCTTGATCTTCTCCAGAAGATTTCTTACGTATTTGGGTGCTCCTATATTGGGTGCATATATATTTACCAGAGTTATTTCTTCTTGTTGGACTGCTCCCTTTAGTATTATGAAGTGGCCTTCTTGATCTCTTTTTATGTCCTTCACTTTGAGATCTAATTTGTCAGATATAAGTATTGCTACCCCGGCTTTTTTTTCACTTCCATTGGCCTGAAAAACCTTTTTCCATCCCTTCACCATCAGTCTGTGTGCGTCTTTTTTTCTGAGGTGGGTTTCCTGTAGACAGCAGATATATGGGTCATGTTTTCTTATCCACTCATTTACCCTATGCCTTTTGACTGGGGAATTTAATCCATTTACATTTAAAGTTATTATTGATAGAAACTTGTTAGTCGCCATTTTTGTTCTTTACCGCTGCGTTCCTTCTTTGTTTCCTGTTTTTTTCTATTTACAGCAGACCCTTTAGCATTTCTTGCATTGCTGGTTTGGTTGTAATAAACTCCCGTAGACCGTTTTTGTCTGTGAAGCTCCTGATTTGACCCTCAATTTTGATTGATAGCCTCGCTGGGTATAGTATTCTTGGATTCAGACCCTTCCTTTGCATGACTTTGTATATTTCATTCCATTCCCTTCTTGCCTGATGTGTTTCTGTTGAGAAATCGGTCGCTAGTCTGATGGGGGATCCTTTGTAGGTAACTTTCTGTCTCTCTCTGGCTGCTTTTAAGATTCTTGCTTTGTCGCTGGTGTTTGCCAATTTAATTATTATGTGCCTTGGTGTCGGTCTTTTCGGGTTCATTTTGTTTGGGACTCTGTGAGCTTCTTGGATTTGTGTGAGTTTTTTCCTCCCTATATCAGGGAAATTTTCTGTTACTATTTTTTCAAACAGGTTTTCTATTCCTTGCTCAGTTTCCTCTCCTTCTGGCACCCCTATTATTCGGATGTTGTTTCGTTTAGCATTGTCCCAGAGTTCTCTTAGGCTCTCTTCCTGCTTTTTAATTTTTTTTTCTAGAAGCTGTTCTGTTTGGGTATTTTTTTCTACCTTGTCTTCTAGCTCGCTGATGCGGTCCTCTGCTTCTTCTAGTCTACTGTTGATGCTTTCTATTGAGTTCTTTATGGCAGTGATGTCATTTTTCATTTCTTCTTGGTTTCTCTTCATTTCCTCTTGGTTCTTCTTCATTTCCTCTTGGTTCCTACACATATTGTTGAATTGGTCTTCCATTCTTTTCATCCACCTTATGGCCATTACTCTGAATTCTTTCTCTGACAGGTTGCTTGCCTCCATTGCCTCCATTTCGTTTACTTCCTTTTCTGATGATGCCTGTTTTTCTTTCATATTTGGGTTGGTTCTTTGTTTCACCATGATTTCTCTTCAAAAGGTGTTTGGTTATGTAGTTCTCTCTCTGCTATAGGAGTTGTCCAACCGTTCTGTGAGAAGAAGCAGTGCTCGTCTGAGTTCAGGCGGTCACGCTGCTCTTTTAGAAAACTTTTCATGTTGGGAAGAAATCAATCAAAAAGTTATATACATATATGCATAACCCAGGGACACAGACAATAGGGTGGCGAAGGCCTGGGGTGTGGGGTAGAGATTGGCTAGAAGTGGACAATGGGGTAAAAAGGAGACATATGTAACACTTTCAACAATGAAGATTTAAAAAAATGGATTTTCTTTAAAATTGTTAAATTATTTTTTTCTAAAAAATTGACGAGAGAGAGAGAGAACCAAAAGTGTGAGAGAGAAGCATCAGTTGGTTGCCTCCTGTATGCACCCTGACTAGGGATCAAACCCACAACCTGGGTATGTGCCCTGATAGGAACCGAACAGCAATCCTTCAGTGCACAAGGTGATGCTCAACCACTCGGGCCAGGCCAGGCACTGACTTTTAGAACCAAATCATGGAGGTCATGTTGGATCCCTTTGCCATCTTCTGTGGAGTCACTACTGACACCCACACTTACGGGGAGGGCACACATTCACACCACAGGAGGAAGGGCAGACCATGGGGAGTCACTGAGGAGGGAACCAGTGACCCGAGAGGTCCATGCCTTGCCCAGGATCCCAGACGGTCAGAATGCAGAGCCTGAGATAAACCCAGCTGTGTCCTCAGAGGTGGGGTCCTAGGTGCACCCAGGTTTCCTCAGGGCTCTGGAAAAGCCTGTGCTGGGGGAATCGTGTACAGACATGGAGATGGCATGGGAGAGACAGTGAGCACTTGGCAGCCTCGATAGTATTTGTCTGAAAAGGCGCCCAGATCTGGAATCACGAAAATCCACCTCTGTTCACACCCCACCCGAAGTGGAGAAAGCCGGGGCCCCTTATGCTGAGCTCATGCTTACGCAGTGCTGAATCACACCTTCATTGGATAATACGGAAACTGAAGCCCGTAGTCAGGCAGGGATTGGCCAGGGTACATGACTTTCAGAGTCCAGAGTTCAGGAATGTTCAGACCTTCCAGGCCAGCCATGGGCAAACTACGGCCCGCGGGCCAGATCCCGCCCGTTTGAAATGAATAAAACTAATAAAAAAAAAAAGACCGTACCCTTTTATGTAATGATGTTTACTTTGAATTTATATTAGTTCACACAAACACTCCATCCATGCTTTTGTTCCGGCCCTCCGGTCCAGTTTAAGAAACCATTGTGGCCCTCGAGTCAAAAAGTATGCCCACCCCTGTTCCAAGCCAAGGCTCCCAACTCCACACAGAGTTGGTCTGGAAATTAGAAATCCTGACACACTGGGCAGCTCCTGCTTGTTCCTCCCTATGTGGGGCCGTTTTGTTCTGGGATCCAGAAAGGGAGCGCTGGCATGCATGGAGGATACACATCCCAGTGTCCTCTAGATGGCACACACACTCTAGGTGTGAGGACCTTGGGTGGGATTAGAAGAAAAGCAGACACAGAGGAGGTGACAACAGGAAGGAAAAGAGGTTGGAGGCACGACCTGCATGTGACTGTTCTCCTCCTACTTTACAGCTCCTCCCCCACAGGAGCCTGAACAGCCCTAAGAAGCACTTGCTCCATAACCCACTGTGCAAGCAGGAGAGAGACGGGCCCTGACAGGTGCAATGACTTATCCAGGGTCAAGCAGAGGTAAGAAAGAGGAATTGAGTCTGAACTAAGGTCAGTTTCCTCAAATCTGGGGCCCTGGCTGCACCCAGAGCTTCTAGGGGGCCGGGCAGAGGGCTGTGCTGGTGCCACTGTGTACAGATAAGGTGTTTCATGGAGAAGAGGGGTCTGCAGACAGCAGTCCACAGGACTACTGGCATAGGTGTCATGAAATGAGGGGACTCAGGGAAGACAATCCCAGGTATGAGGTCACTATCCAACAGAACTTGGAACCCCCGTAACCAGGCACCCTCATCTAGCCCAGCAGGCAGCTCACTTGCCAAGAGGCATTACCAGTGCGAGATGTTCTCTTGCTGTGGTCCCTGTGATTGGTGCCCTTGCTCCGGAGACCCCGCAGTGAGAGCTTTTTCAGACGGTGCTGACGTTGGTTCAACACTCATCCCGGAGGTATCTGGCCATTTTCTAGAATATGGCCTCAGGTAACACAAGGTGGCCGGGGTCAGACCCATTCAGACCAGGCCACCTCTGTGCACCATCCCTGTGCAGCCCACACCCCCTCCCCTTCATGTGTGGGGAAGAGGGACCTGAAGGGAGAACCCTGGGGCAGGAACAGCTTTCGGGGCAGTGGATCACCTAGAGGTCCTGCTGTGGTCACCCACTAGGACAGGGCAGGCAGGTGGAGATGGGCTTCCAGAGGGGTCCCTTATCTGTGCCGATGGGAATCCTAGCGTAAGGTGGTCACACCTTTTCCTCCAGTGGATTTCTGAGCGGATCACACTGTGTGTGTGTGTGTGTGTGTGTGTGTGTGTGTGTGTGTGTCTGGAGCGCAGGGTCACAGGGGTCACAGAACCAGCAAAACAGGGCTCTGAGGCTTTCCCCCTGGTGACTGGGAACTGTCTTTGCAGAGCTCCTCACAGGAGAATAGAGAGAAGCTGACAGATGCGGTCCTCACCTCCTGCCTCTGCAGGAGGCACAGGTGCCCCATACATCCTCCAGTGTGCAGCACGGCCGCAGGGTGAGTGCAGGTGCTGAGGTGACCCAGACTCCAGGGTCCATGTAGTCAAAGGGGACCCTGGGTTCCAGAAGCTGCCCTGCTACTCCCCTAGGTCCTTCCTAGAGTCCAATTTCCAAAGGAATCTGGGTCCCATTATCTCTTCACAACCCACTCTCACTGTCCAGCCCCTTTTAGATGATATGCAAAGTCACTGCCTACAATGTTTTAGGAATATCAAAAGAGAGACTTTGCTCCATTTCACATCATGCTCAGTCAAGAGTATTTTTGCATTTTTCTACAGACTTTCCCTTTTTAATGATTTTTAAATAAAATTTAATAATATTATATTAAAAATAAATCTAAATTATATAAATTTTAACTCTATGATCCTTCAAAGTATAAATTCCAACATGGAATATATTCACAATTTTTCACAACTGCTCCATAACATCACAAGCACTCTCCAGTTCCAGAACATTTTCAGAACCCACATCCGAGGTATGTGTCCCGACCAGGAATCAAACCTGCATCCTTTTGGTGTAAGGGTGACTCTCAAACCAACTGATAAGGCACCCTGTCCAAGGCGAGAAAGAGCAATATTTTCATTTGCATTTTTCATTCTGGTTTAAACTGCAGTTGGGTATCTTTCACATACTTCTGGCCTATTCCTTCTTTTGGAATTTCAGTTTGAGACCTTTTGCCCTCTTTTCCATTGGATTGTTAGCAAATCTGAATTGTCATGGATATCATCTTTTTGCCATGTAATTTGCAAATGGTTTCTCTAGCTTGCCATTTGTTTCCATTTGATGTGTGTTTTGCCAAATAGTGGTGTCACATTTTGATGTGGTCAAATCTGTCTTCTCTTATCATGCTCTTTGATTTTGTCTCTCACTTTGAGTGGAAAAGATGTTCTCCGTCTTATCAGGAAGACAGGCTAGGTTGTATTGTTCTAACAGAGCCCTAAATCTCCATGGTTTGCAGCAGCAAAGGTTAATTTCATAGTCATAGTTAATTTCAGATGGATTGAAAAAGAGTTCCTGTTTTTCAGATTGTTCATTTCTTTTTTTCTTGTAAGGATGGAAGTAAGGACTTCCAAATTTTTATATGTCAGGGTGGAAACCAAAAGTCAAATATTTATTTTACAATGGCCTGTGGTGGACACGACTTCCATTTCCCCCTTTCTATCAGCTGCCAATTTCCACATCCAGCTGTTTCTGGGGGGTGTGGTTCAGGGCCCCAGAGTGGAGGTATCAGCCCATCTAACTGGCCAGACCACAGTGATGATAGTTGTATGTGGACATGTGAATTCAGTGAGCTTAATAAGATTCTTTATTCTAGTGACCAGAAGAACATTCTGGATGTTTTCAATGAAATTAGAGCAGCCTGTGAGTGAGAGAATAGAGAGCTGTTAGCCTGGAATAGTTGGGAGCCAGTGGACTGAAAGGTCTTGGGTTTGATTCCGGTCAAGGTACATACCTCAGTTGCAGACTAGATCCTTGGTCCTGGTCTGGACAAGGGAACTTATCCTGGGTGAGGATCGACAAAAAAATGTTAGTGAGAAGAATGGCACTGCCACTTGCATTAAAACCTCAGGCACGTTAGCTGAGTTCTTTACGTCTTGTTCTTTAAACGTGAAAAATGAGCTGCAAGGATAAAACTGAATAATAAAGTGCTTAACGTAAGAGTTGGCATGTGGTAGGCACTCAATACATATTGCCCATTACTATTATAAATACATATGTATGTAAACAGTCACCAGGTGGAAATGCAACGTGTCACATCAACAAAATATTGTAAAACAGTAAGATGTTAACAGAAATTGCCCAGGGCCTTCCAACGCTCTATTTCTCCTTTTAATCATAAATCATGGACTTACTCATTTCTGGATAGAAACTTAAAATATTGCAAAGGCACATGCTCTCCTGAATTAATCTAAAATTTACATATATGCAAATTAGGCCAGGATGCTTTAATGGGTCACAACCAGATTGGAGAAGGTTGCATGCACAGGCGAGGCAGGGAGCAGAGATGGAGACAGACACAGTGGGGCCTACCCAAGCCAGAGCGGACACATGCTGTGGGTCAGAGGGGGCCTGGGGCGGAAGTCAGGCGCAGGTCCTGGCCAGGCGCAGAGCGGGGCTGGCCCAACTCCTGCAGCAGCCCGCGGGGTGCCTCCTGGCATGGCAGGAGGCAGGGCGCCTCCTCTAGTTTAAAGTAAAAATTATAACAGGAATTTGGGGAAAGAAACACTGTTCTAAATTTTATCTAAAAATAAATGTGCAAACAAATCAGAAAACACTTGAAAAGAATATAAGAAGGGGACTTGCTCCGTCAAATAGAAAGGACTCTCAAGCAGTGTGTTCTGCAGCATGTTTACGGGCAACAGACATTTCTTGTGAGATAAGAATGACAAGATGGAAACTATGTCAACAGGCACAGGAAAATCCTAGAGCAGCGGTTCTCAACCTGTGGGTCGCGACTCCTTTGCAGGGGTCGCCTAAGACCATTGGAAAACACATACATAATTACATATTGTTTTTGTGATTATTCACTATGCTTTAATTATGTTCAATTTGTAACACTGAAATTGGGGGTCACCACAATATGAGGAACTGTATTAAAGGGTCAGGGCATTAGGAAGGTTGAGAACCACTGTACTAGAGACAAATATACTAATACTAGGGGCCTGGTGTTGGATCTCCCTGCACAGTGTCTGAGAATATGGCTCTAGAGCGCCTCAGAGAAGCAGGCCATGGATAAAGCCAGCATCCACTCTATTCTATCCATTGAGAGTTTGTCACTCAGGGCCAGACAGGGAAACAAAGAAACCACCTCAGCAAACTCTTTGAACACCAACTGACAAATGCATTTGCAGAGCATGCCATGTGCTTCTCTGGGCACTTGAAGGAAAACGTGGAGTGAAATCCCAAGGTCCTTGCCCCCAATCAAGGAAGGATTCAAGCGATCACTTTTGATCCACAGGCGTTTATTGATACCTAATGGGTGTCTACTCCTGCCCTGGGCACCTAGGCACAGAGCGACCAGACCTGGTGGAAGTTTGGTCCCCAGATCTCCTGGGACCAGGTCATAAACTTGTGCAAAGGGGAAATAACAAGGCATGTTAACCTGGATTATTTCTGACCCCAGAGGTAAGACCTGGCACCATGGAGCCCCAGGGAAAGGAGGAACCAGGCTGAGAGGGAGCATCAGGAACCCCCACCAGGTCAGGCATGAGACTGCCTCAGGGCTCCCATCTGTGTCCTTACTAATGAGGCTCCAGGGAGGCTCTGCTTCCTCTTTCCTCCAGGTTCCTTGACTCAGATGCTGCATTAATCACTAGGAAGGCCTCTGCCATTCAGTTCCACCCACTTAGTGGGTAAAAGTTGGATTATTTGGAAAGTCTCTCTGAAAACCTGTTCCCCATCGCAGACATAGGTCTCCACAGGTCGAAGGAAAATGATGGGTAGGGAGCAGCGTAGTTACTGTTGTTTTGATTTTTGTTTTCTTGGTTCAGGGCTCTGTAAATTACATGTCTCAATTCATGGCACCTCGTCACCACCATTCCTTGGAAGACAACTTCCAGGTTTTATTGTCTCTTATTACCGCTGATCTCCATTTCCTTCCTCTCCCTCCACATAGTAGCCACTCAAATTTGGCATGTGTGCTTGAATGATTTATGTCTTTGTATGTCTGTGTGTTTAGACACACATAGTGTTGTGTTAAAAATCCCATTGTGTTTCTAACTTTCTTTGTTGACACTAATTTTTATGATCTACGCTCCTTACTGTGTAAATACTCAAATCCCTGCTTGTTTTATCTTTTTCCAAAACATTCTCTCTACACACAGATGAATTTTCTTATTCTGAAGTGTACCCTATCACTTTTCTGCTTAAGGCATTAACAAACTTCCTATTACAATTATAAAAAACAAAATTGGAAACCAGCCTATGAGGTCTACTTGTCAGCTCCTACATGCATCTCCAACCTCAACCATTATCTTTCTCTTTGTTCTCCTCCCCACACTTCAGCCACACTGGCTTTCATTCAGTTTGCTGAATTCACAAAGCTCTTTCATCTCAGAGTCTTTGCCGTCTCCCCCTCCCCCACCTCATCTCTTAGAAGGGCTTTCTCTTTCTCAGCCTTCAAGCCTCCCCTAACTGTGAACATTGGTGCAGCCCTTTTGGAGAGACTTTGGCAATATTAATCATCTAGGGCCAGGTTCCCTGGCAGCAGTGACTCCTGGGAACTGGGACAGAGTTTAGTGAAGGAGTAACCTCAGAAGAAGATGGAGGGAGGTGAGCAGAGATGTGGACTCAGCACATTATGTTCAGCCTGGTCCTGAGAGGGGATCTGGAAGAGGAATTGTACCCACTGAGTCCCATCAGAGGTAAGGAGCCAGGCTTGTCTACCCAGTGCCTGTCATTACTGGCCTCTGACTGAGCCTACATCCCAGGGCAGTAGAGAGGGAGCACCTAACCCCTCTGGACAGGGAAAGGGCCCTCAGGAGCCATGAGCAGCCAACATCCACAGCAGCTGGGAGTGGGGATGGCTGAACCAGCAGTGAAGTTGCAGCCACTAGTGAAACCCAAGGTGTGCATGGCCTTCCTGCTAGAAACTCATTCTTAGCAGCATACTCTAGAGAAGCTTCATTCACGTGCCCATGAGGGATACAAGGAAACACATGTCAGCATTGTTTATGATGGTGGAAAACTAGAGATAACCTAAATGTCCTTCAACAGGAGAATAAAGTAATCATAGTGAATGCCTAAAAAGTAATGGACTGGAGTATGTGTGGCAACGTGGGCAAATCTCAAAGCATGATTTGAGTGAAAAAGCAAGTGTCAGGGTACATTCTGAATGATGCTATTGAAATAAAATTTCAAAAATGCAAAATCAACACTAAATATAACTTGTGTATACACAACTTTTCAGTAAAATTATAGAACAAGGGACAAGCGCAGAGTGGATGATAGTAAGTAGCTCTGGGGAAGGGAAAGCTGGGATGGAATCAGGAGTTCAACAGTCTCCCAACTGTCACCCTAATGCTCTATTTAAAGACACACAGGCAATGGCAGCTTTTGAAGATTTAGTAGTAACACAGGTGATCACAATTTATGCTACATATATTTTATTCTTTTACATTTAATCCTTAATAGTCATACTTTAAAAATTACAGAAAATAGTTATGTGGCTCTATGTACACCTAGACTAGAGTGATACTTTTGTCCTTTTGTTTTCCCTATGTTATCGTTTTACTTTCAAAAGATAGCAGAAGAAAGTACACAGATGATCCATTTTCTTTTTTTAGGCTCCATCACAGCATTTTGCCACATTTCATCATGTCACATGAATCTGTTAGGATGCTGTTCATATACAATGCAATTAACATCGTGTGAGGATGGATGTTTATGTCAGTGGGGAAATACTCATAAAAAGGCTAAAATTTTTGAGGTGGAATTGACAGGATAAGGTTTGGGAACCCACTTATTCCAGGTGTCTCTTTGCTATCTATTCTAGCCAATATTCCCAGTGGTCCATTCCCACCCAGTGATGCTGATCAGAAGAACCAGCTTCATGCTCTTAGACTCTGAGGGGCTATATTTTGACACAGAAGGCCTGCTTTTCCCCCTGTGTCCCGGCCAAACTGATCAAAAAGTGATCAGTTCAAGCTTGAGAATGAGAGGCCTATGTTATAGTTTCTCCTACAGCGATTCTTCATGCTCTTTGGACTTAGCAAAATTATATATATGAATATTCAAATATATAAGAGCATATTTAATTTTGCTAAGTCCTTATAGATGGCCCCCCAGAGTACCTGTACTAGTTTACACTCCCATCACAGCCCATCATGTTCCCATTTGTCCCATAGCCTCACCAAAACTTCCCATCATCACACTCTAATCTGTCATGCAGATTGGTGTAAAGAGCGCCTCATTACTTCTCTGACTACAAGTGCAATTTAACATCTCTTCATATCTTGTTAACGTTTTGGGTTTCCCTTTATGAAATTCCCTTTTCATATACTCTACCCATTTTTTATGTGACAGACTTTTCTTATAAACTGTAGACATTAATCCCAACAAGGGATTTCAGAGAAAGCTTGCAAGTTTTAAGATAAAGCTCCTATAGACATTTGTGCTCAGGTTTTGAGTGGATGAAAGTTTCTATTTCTCTGGGATAAATGCCCAGGAGTGCAATTGCTCGGTGTGTGTTAGTTGTATGTTTAGTTTTATAAGACACAACCAAACTGCTTTCCCCAGTGGCTGTAATAGGCTACATTCCCACCAGCACTGGATGAGTGACAGTTTCTCCACATCCTCCCCAGCATGGAGTGTTATCACAGTCTTTTAGTTAGTCTCCTTGTGGTTTAATTAACCTTTTCCTAATGGCTGATGATGTTGAACTTTTCAAGTGCTCATGCAACATGTTATAGCCTCTTCAGTGAAGTGTCTGTTCATTTATTCTGTTTAATTCTCCAGTGAACCACTTGGGCCTGGATGCCCTTCATTAGATGCTTTACCTACAAATTCAACTTCTTTAATAGATTAGTTAGGGCATCACTTTCTCTTGAGGAAGGTTGTATAGTTTGTTTCTTGCCAGGAATTGGTCCGTTTCACCTAACTTGTTGGAACTATGCGCACAGCGTTTTTCTCTGTTTCTTGGTGAGTCTGGCTAGAAATCTCTTTATTTTACCAGTATTTCTAGAGAAGCAGTTTTCCAATTTGTTGAAGGCTATTTTGAAATTCTTTGTTTTACTGATTTCTGCCATTATGTTTTCCCCCTTCCTTGTTTCTTCAAAGTCACTCTGTTGCTCTGTTTAATTTACTATTTGGATACCTCGATCTCTCTTCTCAGCTGTAATTCTTTCCTTAGAAGTCTTTTTAAAACAAAAACTCTGTCTTTTATGGCTGCTTTTGATTTGCAGCTTTTCTTTATTGTTTTTTAGTTGTGAGTATTCCATAATCTCACTCATGATTTCCTTTAAAATCTGGGTTTATACAGAACATACTTCACTTCAGCTTCAGTTGTATCTTCTTAAGTGTCCAGATACTTGGCGATTTTAAAGCTATCCTTTATTATTAACTTCTTACCTTAGTGCATTATGGTTACAGTACATATAGGCATCATGCATTATGGTTCATGAACATATCAATGGAGAACAAACATATATTTCTTCTTTGGAATTTATTGAGACTTTTTATGTGGCATAATACGTGGTAATGATTTATTTTGTTCAAAAGACTGGGTATTATCTGTTAGGTGTGGATATGAATAACAAAGCAAACAATAACTTCCATTTGCCAAATTTTCTTCTGATTTTTAAAAAATCATTTTATGCTTGTCATTTAATAGGTCCTATTTCTGGAGGCAAGTTTAAAATAAACGCATTCTATTTTGCAAGGCAAGATGCTTTCCCTTAACTTAAAATACAGGCAGTTAAACATATCCGTGTGGTTTCTTACACATATCTATATTTTCCTCAGCAAGACATGCTCTTTAACATGCTCTCCTGTGTTTCCTTCCCCTACCCTCATCCACTATACAGTGCTGACACTATCTAGTATTTTAGATTTTTTTCCACACTTTTTCTGTATTCTTTTAGTCAAGAATATGCTTAACATGGGGCCACATTGCTCACTTCTGAGATTTTTGGTTCTGGCGACCCCTCATAGAATGTCCAATCTCTGTATCTAAGGAGAAAAGAGCTTAGCTCAAGGCCTCGTGGAGAATCACAAATGAGGCTGAGGCTTTGTCAGGAGGAAGAGAAAATGGCCAATGAGCTCAACCACAGCCCGTGCAGCAGACCGCTCCACTGTCCAGGCCCCCAGACAGCACATTCCAGGGAGGACCCCACTGAGTTTCTACAATAAACCTGTGAGCTTGACCCTAGGGTCACCCCGTGTTTAGAGGCACAAGCCCTCAGAGACACGAAGTGCCCTGAAGACTCCCAGCAAGCAGGGGGCCGAGTGACCCCTGTGCTGAGGAGGGGCAGGGTGTTCACCTGGGAAATAGGTGGACCCACACCTTTTGGGTAGAACAAATGTTCTGTGATAACACAGAGAGATGAGGGCGAAAGCAGAGTCCCTGCTCAGGAAGCGGGCAGCTGGTATTGTACCAGTTTGTCTAGCCGGTGCGCCTGTGGGTCTGCACCACACAGGTATTTTTTAGGGAAGCACGAGAGGATGGTGTGGGGCCACTTGGCTGGTTGGCAGCTGGGGCCCAGGGCTGTGCTGAGTGTCCATGTTCCGCTCAGGATGCCCCCAATGGGAGGCCAGTCCTTGGCATCTGACCACCAGCTCTGAGTCCTGTGGAGGTAGAGTCCTGGCTTCCAGGAAGAGCAGGTGGAGAAGGGAGAACCCTTCTTGCTGGGAGTGTTAGGGGTCCTGAGGCTAAAACTCACCTTCCATGATTCTCCAGCTCAGCACTGCCCGCCTGACCTCCAGAGAGTTCTGGTTAATCAGCAGAGCAGTTGGGGCTATAAATGATGCCAGCACGTTAGCTTCTGGGTTGTAAGCACATTTGTACTTAAGAAGGTTTCTCTTTGTGTTTACAGGGTCGGTTTCTGTACTAAACTGAAAGGTTAACAGAAAAGCAGCTGGTCCCTCCCATGCTGGGTGTCAGCAGAGCTGCAGGCAGGGCTGGAAGGTGCAATCAGAATGTCTGGAGATGCTGATGAGAAACTGCTGGACGCGGGAGGACCACTGGGTTGTCAGCTGGAAGAACTTCACATCATTCCACACCACACCTTTGATGAGGACCCGCAGCCCGTTCTACTGTTGCTTTGCCCTGCAGGTAAGGCGGCTTATGCCCTCCGGGCACCGGTGTTTGGATTTTGGACTTTACGACCTTGTCCTTGGTTATCTTGGGCAACAACAGCACCTTCATTTTCTTCTCCTTGGTGACCACTGTCATGCACATGGTGGGTGTTGCTTTGGCCTGGCCACTGCTCAGCAGCCTGCTGACCTGGAGAGACTGGAAGGTGCACTTGAGGGTGTTGTTGGCGGTAGGCAGGTCTTTCTTCTTCGTGTCTCTCTTCCTGTCTGTGGGCTGGGCTGCCGTCCAGTAATCCACCTGCCGCTCCATCAGATTGGCGCCATCGCCCTGGCTGGGGGAGGACAACCACCACTCATTGACAGGATGAGTGGGATGACGAGGCCTAATTGGAGACCAGAAGTATGGACAGAGGGAAGGATAAAAGCACCCTGCAGCCCAAGGGGGCCCATCATCTGAGTCTCCCGACGTGTCTGAGGACTGTTGCACTGTCCCAACTTTCACCCACTCCCCGACGGGAATGAACTATAAGGACTCCTCATTGGGGCTCTTCTGCTTGTAGGAGAGCAGGGCTTCCTTGACGGGCAGCTGGGAGTCACAGTTGTCCCCGTGTTGTACTGTGTGATTCTCGTCACGATGTCCAGTGTGCCTTGTATTGCACTCTGGGCCTCCAGATTATGGAACAGGTCCCACCAGGCCAGGTCATGGAAGAAGCTGTGGTAGCGGTAATGCACGGAGCCCAGGTACCTGGCCACGGGGTGGGAACCCAGCGGGATGACCAGGAAGCTCATGTAGCCCAGTCAGCCGAGCATCTTGTAGGACAGCAGCTCCAGGAAGACCCGCAGCACAGCGCTGAAGTAGTGCTGTGCCCCTGCCACCAGGATCTTCACCGGCTTAAGGGGCTGGGAATTATTGTCACAGTATCGCTGTATCCGCCAGATGATGGAGCTGAAGGCCACCGGGACATCAGCCGTGAAGCAGATGCTCAGCACAGGCACCGTGTGCCCCTGAGGGTGTCCCAGGGGAACTGCTCCTGCCAATCAGAGGTTTGACCTGGATGATGTTCTCTGGCAGCTGGTCATCAGAGATGAGGATGTGGCTCAGCTGGTTGTACGTGGTCTTCCTGGGGATCTGCAGGTGGCTCCCCGGGTCTGGCCACACTCATTGTCTGGGCTTTTGGCTCACTTGTCCTATGGCTGTGCCGTCTGGTGCTCCTTCAGGTACCTGCCCAGCCATGGTGGTGGGATGCTTCCCCGTGGCCTTGGTGGAGGGGATGAGAGACTCAGTCTTGGTGATGTGCCTACTGGGCAGCAGCTGCTTGGTGAGCATGTTCAGGGCTGAGGTCTCTGCCTCCGGGCTGTCCTTGGGCGGTGCTGGCTGCTCCCCTGGGTGCGCATGCTCTGGGGCACTGAGTGGGAGACACTGTCACTTGGCTATTGCTGCCTGGGCTTGGTCTTCTCGGGCACTGCAGCTGGCCTAGGAGGCTCCTTTGTTTTGCTTTGTTTGTTGTGTTAACTCTCACTGGAGGTTATTTTTGCACTCATTTTTTAGAGAAAGTTGAAGGGAGGGGGAGAGACAGAGAGGGAGAGAAGCATCAATGTGAGAGAGACACATGGATTGGTTGCCTCCTGCATGTGCCATGACCAGAGCTGGGGATCAAGCCTGTAACTGAGACAGGTGTGCCCATGACCAGATTTTAACCCGGGACCCTTTACTCCGTGCGCCAACACACTAGCCCTCAGCGAACCCTCTAGGACTCGAAAGCTCTTCCTGGCTCTGGGCACCATGGATGCTCCCCATGTCCATTTTGGAACAGAATTGTGACAGGCCTTCGCAGTATGGCCTGAGCTTGGGCTTGGTGGTGCTGAGAAGGCTGTCATCTTCTTCCCTCTCTGGGCTACTGTCGCTGGTTCTCCAGCAGGTTAGACAGAAGGTACAGGTCCTCCTCCACTCGGGGACATGATCTGCAGGGTCTGCTCAGGGCCCAGGGCCTCCTCTGACACTTGGGCCCTGCTCAGCCAACCACCTCTTTCTGCTGGTCATAGACCTCGCTGTGACTTTCAATGGTCACTGCTTCCTGATCCAGGTCCTACCCCTGGGCAGCATCATCACTGGCCTCCTGCTCAGTGAAGCTCTCACACTCCTCCTTAGAGTAGTGATTTGTAGACTTGGACTTGGGCCGGCCTGCATGGTGCTGTCCTCATGGTGAATGAACTGGCTAGCCATTTCTGAGGTCCAGACTCAGGCAACTTTTGGGGAGGGGTGCTGTGGGCCACCAAGTCTGAAACACTGTTTCTGGGCTGTATGATGCCCGAGGGCCCATGTGTTTTCTTGTGCTCTGGCCAGATTTGCAGGCTCCTGTTGGCTCCGGGCCCTGTGGGTGCTCCCATTTTTGTCTGTGAGCTGGAGTGTGCCAAACCTTCAACGAACAGTCTGAGCTTGGGCTTGGGGGTGATGAGGCTGCTGTTATCATCCTCCATGTCTCGGCCACGGTCCCTGGGGTTTTGCGGTGTGTTAAATAGAAGGTCCAGGTCCCACTCCAACTCGGGGACATGCTCTGCTGTGTCCTGCTTGAGTCCACAGCTTCCTCCAACAGTTTGACCTTTCCCAGGCACGCACAACTTTTTCCTTGATATTTTGTGGCCTGGTAATGGACGTCTTTCCTAATATCCATGGCCTCTGCTTCTTGGGCATCCCCATGTCAATACCCTCCTCGGCAGTCCGGTCCATGGGTGGCATTGTTGCTGGCCTGTTGCTCAGAGGAGAAGCTCTGATATACCCCCTCAGAGTAATGAACCCTTGACTTAGCCTTGCATCTGGCCTGTACGGCACTGTCCTCCCAGTGGATGGGCTGGTTGGACAGGGAGCAGATCCAGATCTCGGCCACTTTGGCAGAAGCCTCCTCGGCCTCTTTGGCCACCCTTCAGGGATTGCTGCCGGACCTCAGCCATGTGGATGCCGCCCACAGGGAGTGTCTTGTAGCTCCAGATGGTCTGGTTCTTAAAGCACTTCCTCCAGTGCAACAGGACCTGTAGTTTTTTGCCTTCTTTCTTGAGCAAGTGGGGGTCCTGCAGTGATGTCAGACCCAGGTCTGTCTCCAATTGTCCACTGGGGAACTGCATACTCCTGTAGAAAGTTCTTGGAGCCCTGCATCTTCATAGTGATCACTGTTGATATGAGGTTGAATCCCTGTATCTTCATGCCAATCACCATGGAGATGAGGTCCTTCTCCAGCTCTTTAGAGACCACCATCTTCATTAAGGTCAGGTTGCACAACCTGGGCACGATCCTGAGACTGGGGCTGTCCAACTCCCGGTTAGCAAACAATTTCTTGGGCTTTAGTGTGTTGAGCCTGGGCACAGGGGTAGGGGAGCGGGAGGTGTGGAGACCAGGACTATGGGCAGCAAGGTAGCTGCAGCTGCTTACACAATACAGGTCCTTTCTGCATTCTGGGGTGATTGTTTCTCTTCCTGTGTTGGGACAGAGGAGGAACATTCCTTCAGGGGCAGCTTATGAACTGCCAGGTAGTTTGGGGGCTGAAATGCAGACTGAACCCTTAAGCACTCAGTGAGTGTTGTCAGGAGGGGGGACACAAGTGATCCAAGAACAGTGTGTGTGAGAAGGGACCACATGCTCACTGACTAGCTCAGGGAAGGCCTGTGTGATGTTCTTGCAAACTCAGAGACCTAAAGTTATCACAAAGGATGTTCTGAAATGAAAACTTTTAAACTAAAAGCAGTTTATGGTGGGTAGTCATGTCCTAGGCGGGCATCTTCCCTGACAAAGGTCAATCTTAACCTTAACGGAGCCTGCCTATTGCCTCTTACCATCTACAATAACATATCTTTCGAATGTAAAAGGAATTTCTATTTTTCCAGACCCCTCAAAGCATAGGCAATGCTCTGTGGAGACCACAAATCCCCTTATTGTTTCTGAGTTCATTGTTGAATTGTAACTATCTTATATCCACCATGTAAAAGAAGTATGTCTGTGTCATTTTACTGTTTATCCAGTTACAGAGGATTCCTCACTTTGATTTCTCTAGGACCCTGATGGATCACCACTGGATTTCATGTTACCACCATACAGCTCCCGTTTTGATTGTAATGTATAAAATAAGGTGCAAAATTGCCATTCTCCAGAGCATTGTCTCAATCTGCTGAGATTTTCTTCCTGCCAAATGTTGACATTGGAGCTTAAATAAACTCACAAAAATTCTTCACAAGTTTGAGTGTTTCTTACTTTGACATTTACTTGGCGTAGTGGGTCAGGGTTCCAAAAAAGCTCACCCAGGACCAACCTGCGGACCTGGTGTTAGTATTCAACAAAGGACCCATTGAACCACTGTTTCCCCACCCATCGGGTGAACCTGGGTCAGTTGTGTCTTAAATCCAGGACTTTTCCCTTGCTGGTGCTAGAGGGTTAGACTTATCTGAGCTGTATTTTAAATACTCCAGGTGGAACTAAGATTAAGGGTTCAGGGACCATAGGCTAAGACAAGACATGGGTGACTGGTGTTAAATTGTGGCTTTCTGATTGGAATTGCTTTCTGAGAATCTGAGAAAAAAACACCTTTGCTGATAAAGTAGAGTTGAACTCAATCAACTCCAAAAATGCAGGGTCATGTCCTCCCTCTGGTCTGAGTATTAGGTATTCTTAGCGGACTGAGAATCTCTGTGGAGGTGTGAGGTCTTTCTTAACTCAGTTGCAATTAAAGTGACTGGTTCTTTGGGGTAGCACCCATTAGGTTTTGTCAACTGTTCCCTGACTGTCTGGCTGTTTTAATCAGCAGGGAGAAAAACCGAGGCACATCACAGGGTTGAATGTGATTTGAGGGGTGAGCGCCTCATGGAGCTCAACCCATAAGCAACACATGTTGACCAACTACATTACATAACAACCCTAGAAAATTTGCTCAGATTCTACAGATATCAGAAAGAAGAGAAAAACCACATACACATACACACAACTACAAAACAACAACAAAACACACCTAAAATTAGCATGGGAAGATGTGCGTCCAAAGGCAGGAGATGCCAGATCCCAGCTCCCATTAATACTCCTGAAAGGAAGTGTTACTTGCAAGTGCTTTACAGAAATGGGAAGATTTATCTAGAAAATATCCTCCTAAAAATGGGCAAAATGCAGTTTTATTTGGGTGCCTAAATAAATTTTTTGGCATGCAATAAAAATTATGAAAATGCCAGGTCTAACATTAAACTGAATGAATGAATGGAAGCACATTTTGATATGGAAATCAGGAGATCCTAAGAAGCACATATAAATTCTTTTTTAAAAAATTATGGAATTAGAAATTTTAGAGACTGTCTCTGAACTCTTGTGAAGCTAATAAATGCCAACACCCCATTATTCCGCCTTCTCTAGCTCCCCCACTATATCCTTTGCCCTTTCCCATCCCTTCTTCCTTCCCCTTTGGTCCCCTCCATTACCCCTCCCTACTGACTTAACAGAAAATGAGAATAGGAATTCTAACAGCTCCCTTTGGAGCAAACCTTGTCTCAGCAAGAGAGGAACCAGCAATTGTTCCTGATTTTCTCAGTGACCCTGATGGATTCACAAAGGCATTTAACTGTTAGAACATGTAATCCATTCTATTCTAACCTATTCCAATTAACATAGCTAATAGTTTCTGCCAGCAAATGGAACACAATTTCTAAATAAGGTTTGCAAGAAAATTCCTGTAGAGAAATCTGTCCACTGTTAGAATGATAGGAAACTGAAATAGGATGTAGAGAAACAACAACAAACAAACCACACACACACACACACACACACACACACACACACACACACACACACAACTATAGCGTTGATCCATGGGTGTTTCCCATTCTCACTGATGGTTTGGGAGCAGGTGAACTTATCATAGAAAGAGAAGCCACTAAGACCCCTGTAGATACTGGGGCTACTTTATTTGTCCCTAACCACATCCAGCTAATTGTCTTCTCCTTCAGAGTAAAGCGTCTGTGCAAATGGTAGGAATATTTAACCAATGTCTGTTTTTAATCAAAACCTGTTTCCAACTAGGGAATGTTATAGCAATATTAGCAAATAACTATCTTTGCTAATAAAATCTGCCCCAATTCAACTGATAGGGAGAACTATTTTATTTGTATATTTGTTTGTTTTATGAAATCAGTGATACCCACATATGCTTTTTCCAGAAGGGTAATATGTATTTAGAAATAAATGAACAAGATATTGAACCCAACAGAGCCTGAGATGAACCCAGCGGTGTGTCCTGAAAGTTGAGGTCCTAGCTGCATCCAGCTTTCTGAGGGGGCTCTGGAAAAGGATCTGCTGGTGGAATCATGCCCAGATATGGAGAGGCATGGGGGAGAGATTGAGCATTCAGCAGGTAAGATAAGCATGTGGCCGGTATTTGCCTGAAAAGGAGCCCAGAGTTGGAACCGCATGCATGCACCTCTGTCCAATACCCACCCAGGGTGGAGGGAGCTGGGCCCTTTGTTCTGAGCTCAGGCTTATGCAGTTGTGAACCCAACCCTCAATGGAAAATTGGGGACCTGATGTCCATAGAGTGGCAGATATTACCCAATGTCCACGACATTCAGAGCCCAGAGTTCAGGAATGTTCAGACCTTCCAGGCCAAGGCTCCCACCTCCCCACAGAGTTGGTCTGGACATGAGAAATCCTGACACACTGGGCAGCTCCTGCCTGTTCCTCCGTATCTAGGGGTCAAGGGCGCTTTGTGCTGGGACCCAGGAAGAGCACTAGCTCTTTTTTTTTTTTTTTTTTACTAAGAGAAATATTTGTATTATTTTATTTTATTATGGTTTAAAGTATGATATATATTTCTTTTTTCCCCCATGGACCCCTCCTCAGCCACTCCCACCCCCAGCACATGCCCCTACCCCCTCAATGTCTGTTTCCATTGATTATGCTTATATCCATGCATTCAAGACCTTTGCTTGATCTCTTACTCTCTCCCCCACTCTCCCCTGCCTTCCCGCTGAGGTTGGAGGGTCTGTTTGATGGTCTGTTTGAGGCTTCTCTGTGTCTGCATCTATTTTTGTTCATCCGTTTATGTTATTCATTATATTCCACAAATGTATGAGACCATGTGATATTTATTTTTATCTGACTGGCTTATTTCACTTAGCATAATGCTCTCCATGTCCATCCAAGCTGTTGTGAATGGTAAGAGTTCTTTCTTTTTTACAGCAGCATAGTATTCCATTGTGTAGATGTACCACAGTTTTTTCCGCTCATCTGCTGATGGGCACTTAGGCTGATGAGCACTTAGGCTGTTTCCAAATCTTAGCTATTGTGCTGCTATGAACATAGGGGTACATATATTCTTTCTGATTGGCGTTTCTGATTTCTTGGGATATATTCCTAGAATTGAAATTACTGGGTCAAATGGGAGTTCCATTTTTAACTTTTCAAAGAAGCTCCATACTGTTTTCCACAGTGGCTGCACCAGTCTACGTTCCCACCAGCAGTACACAAGTGTTCCTTTTTTTCCACATATCCACCAGCATTTGTCCTTTCTCGATTTGTTTATGATAGCTATTCCAACAGGTGTGAGATGGTAACTCATTGTATTTTTTAAAAATATATTTTTATTGATTTCAGAGACAGAGAAAAACATCAATGATGATAGAATCACTGATTGGCTGCCTCTTGCATGCCCCCTACTGGCGGTCATTGCCCAAAAATGGGCATGTGCCCTTGACCTGAATCAAACCCAGGACCTTTCAGTCCTCAGGCCAA
Source organism: Myotis daubentonii (assembly GCF_963259705.1). Taxonomy (NCBI): domain Eukaryota; kingdom Metazoa; phylum Chordata; class Mammalia; order Chiroptera; family Vespertilionidae; genus Myotis; species Myotis daubentonii. The sequence continues at coordinate 7,487,032 of NC_081855.1, forward strand.
CACTCTATACACTGACCAAACCAGCTAGGGCCCTCGCTGTTGTTTTTATTTGCATCTCTCACATGATTAGTGACTTTAAGCATGTTTTCATAAGGCCATGAGACATATGAAAACAGAATTTTTTTTCTCATGACTAATAAAAAGAATTTATTAAACTCAGTGAAATCACATGTCCACATACAACCATCATTACTGTGACAAGGCCACTGAGATGTGCTGATACCTCTACTCTGCGGCCTTGACCAACATTACCCAGACCACCTGGATGTGGAAACTGGCAGCTGTTCGAAAGGGGCAAATGGAAGTCATGTTCCCCACTAGGGGGCAGCAGAATCTCCTCAGACCTCAAGTGATTTTAGGGGCCCTGCATTTTTATAGTGATCACCACAGCCCTGAGCTCCTTCTCCAGCTTCTTGTAGATGAGCAGCTTGGTTAAGGTGAGGCTACACAGCCTGGGTACGCAGGTGGGGCTGGAGCATTCCACTTCCCAGGTGGAAAACAAGTTCATGGGCACCTGTGTGTTGAGTGCAGCGGGCATGTTTCCTGGCCCGCGGGCACCGAAATGGTGGTCTGATTTCTATCCTGTGTTGGGAGAGGGTTACATGCCACCAGAGGCAGCTCATAAACTGCCAGGTGGGTTGGGCACTCCAGCTCAGACTGAACCCCAAGCACTCAGTGATTGGTGGCAAGAGATGGGACAGGTGTGATTCCAGGGACCACATGCTAACCTGGCGGCTTGGCAAACTCAGAGACCTAACGTAAATGAAAAGGTTTGTCTGAACTTAAAGTGTTGTTTGTTTGTTTGTTTTAAATAAAAGCAGCTTATGGTGGGTACTGGTGTCCTAGGCTGTCATCTTCCCTGAAAAAGTCAATCTTTATCTTAACTGAGCCTGCCTATTTTTTAATAAATATTTGTTGTTCAGATTATTACAGTTGTTCCTCTTTTTTCCCCACATAACTCCCCTCCACCCGGTTCCCACTCCACCCTCTGCCCTTACCCCATGCCCCCCTCCACTGTCCTCATCCATAGATGTACAATTTTTGTCCATTCTCTTCCCGCATCCCCCACACCCCTTACCCCCTCAGAATAGTCAGTCCACTCCCTCCCTATGCCCCTGATTCTATTATATTCACCAGTTTATTCTGTTCATCAGAGTATTTGTTCACTTGATTTTTAGATTCACTTTTTGATGTGTATTTATTGTTCATAATTTGTATCTTTACCTTCTTCTTCTTCTTCTTCTTCTTCTTCTTCTTCTTCTTCTTCTTCTTCTTCTTCTTCTTCTTCTTCTTCTTCTTCTTCCTCTTCTTCTTCTTCTTCTGAAAGGGTACCTTTCAGCACTTCATATAATACTGGTTTGGTAGTGATGAACTTCTTTAACTTTTTCTTATCTGTGAAGCTCTTTATCTGACCTTCAATTTTGAATGATAGCTTTGATGGGTAAAATAATCTTGATTGTAGGTTCTTGCTATCCATCACTTTGAATATTTCTTGCCACTCCCTTCTGGCCTGCAAAGTTTCTGTTGAGGAATCAGCTGAGAGTTGTATGGGTCCTCCCTTGTAGGTAACGGACTTTTTTTCTCTTGCTGCTTTATGATTCTCTCTTTGTCTTTTGCTCTTGGCATTTTAATGATGATGTGTCTTGGTGTGGTCCTCTTTGGATTCCTTTTGTTTGGGGTTCTCTGTGCTTCCTGGACTTGTAAGTCTATTTCTTTCACCAGGTAGGGGAAGTTTCCTGTCATTATTTCTTCAAATAGATTTTCAATATCTTGCTCTCTCTCTTCTTCTGGCACCCCTGTAATTCGTATGTTGGTACGCTTGAAGTTGTCCTAGAGGCTCCTTACACTATCTTCATATTTTTGGATTCTTTTTTCTTTTTGCTTTTCCGGTTGGGTGTTTTTTGCTTCTTCATATTTCAAATCTGTGACTTAATTCTTGCTATCCTCTAGTCTGCTGTTAGAACTCTGTATAATGTTCTTTATTTCAGTCAGTGTATGTTTAATTTCTAGGTGGTCCTTTTTCATAACCTCGAGGGTCTCACTAGATTTCTTGAGGGTCTCACTAAGTTTATCGGTGGTCTCAATAGACTTATTGAGGGTCTTACTAAATTTATTGGAAGTTTCTAGAAAATTTTTGAAAAACCATATAAGTTGGGTTTTGAGCTCTATATCCAGTAATTTACTTTCCTCCATTTCTGTCATTTGTGACCTGTTTCTTTGTCTCCGCATTTTTATGCTTTCCTGTGTTGATAGAGTGTTCTTTCTGTGCTAGCTGTCCTATAGGGCCCAGTGGCTCAGCCTCCCCAATTACCGGAGGTGGACACTCTTGGTGCACCCCTTTGTGGGCTTTGTACACAGTCTTGTTGGAGTAAGCCTTGGTTGTTGTAGGTATCACTGGGAGGAATTGACCTCCAGGCCAATTGGCTGTGAGAATCAGCTGTGTCTGCAGTGGGAGAACTTCTGTGTTGAAGACACACTTATAGGGCAAGGCTTGCTTCAGTGGGGCTTTGGTGCTCACTGAGTCTGTACCCTGAGTGTGTCCCTTATGGATCTGAGGAGTTGTAATCTGGATGGTCCCACTCTGAGCACTGGGTACAATGGCTCTTGGATCTCTAAGGAGGTGCTAATTTAGCCTCTGCCTGAAGCTGTCCAGCAGGAGACCAGCTGTGAAGCACTGCAAGCCACTGGGGGCCTTGGGCCTTCTTTTGGATATTCTGGCTTTCAATGACCCAGCTGCAGTTTTTTAGGTAATTTTAGATTGCAAAGGGCGAGGCCTTTCGTATCCAAAAGGCTCTGTGCACAGCTTGGGTGGGGCGGGGTATCAGGATCAACAGGGCAGAGCAAGCAGCTTTGGCTTCTCCTCAGTCCTGCCCTAAGAGGCCCCGCTTCTCAGTGTCCCAGTAATCACTGCAAGCACCTCTGATAGAAAGCCGCCCTCGAGTTCCGACTGATGCCAGACAGTACAGTTTCTCCTGTGTGAGTCTGGGTCCCCAGAGACTCACCTGGAACTGGAGTCAGGGCTGTAGGGAGATTGTGCCTCCCTCCTGATTGAAAAAGACAACCGAGTACTCAGTTGGCAGCCCTTTCCATGTGCACCTCCGTACCTCTGCACTTTACTTCCGCACCTCCTCTGAGTCTCAGTGTGCTTTTCTCTTTCCTTCCAGTTGAAGAATTTCCACTCAGCAGCCTTCCTGTGGTTCTGGATGATGTTCTTTCTGTCTTTTAGTTGTATTTTTGAAGTGGTTGTGCGAGGCAGCAATTTCCAGTGTTTACCTATGCCGCCATCTTGATTTTTCTCTGTCTATTGTCTTTTTACATCTATAACAACATATTTTTGTAATGTCAAAGTAATTTTCCTTTTAATTTAGACACTCGGAGCACAGGCACTGCTCTGCTCTCTGCAGAGACCACACATCCCCTCATTGTTATTGAGTTCATTGTTGACTGTTTACTGACCTATACACACCTAAGTGAAAGAAGTGCATGTCTATCATTTTACCTTTTTTCCAGGCCCAGAGATTTCCCTGCTGTGCTTTCTCCTGCTTCCCTCATCTATCAGCAATGAATTTCATGAAACCACACAAGTCTCCACTTCTGATTGTAATGTTTAAAATGAGGTGCAAAGCTCCATTCTCCGGAGCATAATTATCTCATTCCATTGAGATTTTGCTTCACTGCAATTGTCTACATTTTGGCCCAATAAACTCAGAAAAATTCTGCACAGGTTTCCATGTTTTCTAGATGGACAAGAGAAAAGGTTCTCGGCAGGCAGGGTAGGCTTGGGAGTGAGTTATGATGTGACACATTGGTATCTTAGTCATTTCGTAGTAGAGAATGGACAACAGCTCCCTGTGTTACCAAGGTCACCCTGGGATTTCTGACAGAAAATCCCATTATAAGATGGGAACACATAGGCTTTTCCTGGGGTGGGAGAGTCTGGATATGAGGACAAGTGGGTTGTTCAGGGCAGCGCCATTGACATGACAATAGGAGGGGGTCACATCCAGGTCCCACAGCAGTGAACAGCTGGATCGCCAGCCCTGATAACAGGTCCCCCCTTGGTAAGTAATGCAGCCCATGTTGGCCCCAGCTCCTGACCTGGAGGGACCATGGGGATGGGGTCCTCTGGGAAGCAAATGGCAAAGCAACAGACTTGGTATCTTCAGCCCCACGTCCTTTTGGGAAAAGCATCCCTATTAATCATGATGATGTGTAAGTGTGGGAGAAGGTTTATAATGATTGTCAGGCCAACATGGACACTGGGAGATGGGCATTAAAACAGGAAAGTCTGTAAAAAAAAATACAAAAATACCCTTGACTGAGCGTGACGTGAAATGGAGCAGGTCTCTCTCCTGATATTTCTAAAACTTTGTGGGCAGTGACTTTGCATCTCATCTGAAGGGGGCTAGACAGTGAGAGTGGGTTGTGGGGAGGATACAGGCCCCAGATTCTTTTGGAAATTGGACTCTAGAAGGGACCTAGGAGAGTGGCAGGGCAGTTACTGGAACCCAGGGCTACCTTTGACTATATCGGATCCTGAAGTCTGGGTCACCTCAGCACCTGCACTCACCCTGCAGGAGTACAGCACACTGGATGATGTATGGGGCACCTATGCCTCCTGCAGAGGCATGGAGGCGAGGACGCCATCTCAGATCCTCTCAGTTCACCTGTGAGGAACTCTGTAAAGACAGTTCCCAGTCACAAGGAGGAAAGCCTCAGAGCCCTGTTTTGCTGGTTCTCTACCCCTGTAATCCTCCACTCCAGACAAACACACACACATAGTGTGGTCTGCTGAGATCTCCACTGCAGAGGAAAAGGTGTAACAGCCTGAGGGTTAGGATTCCCATTGGCACCAATAAGGGACCCCTCTAGAAGCCCATCTCCACATGCCTGCCCTGTCTTAGTGGGTAATCACAGCAGGACCTCTAGGTGATCCACTGCCCCCGAAAGCTGTCCCTGCCCCAGGGTTCTCCCTTCAGGTCCCTCTTCCCCAACACATGAAGGGGAGGGGATGTGGGCTGCGCAGGGATGGCACACAGAGGTGGCCTGGCCTGAATGGGTCTGGTCCCGGCCACCTTGTGTTACCTGAGGCCAAATTCTAGGAAGTGGACACATACGTCAGGGATGAGGGTTGAACCAATGTCTGCACCGTCTGAAAAAAGCTCTCACTGTGGGGACTCCGGAAGCAAGAGCAACAATCCCCGGGAACACAGCAAGAGAACATGGTGCACTGGCAAATGCCTCCTGGCAAGTGAGCTGCCTGTTGGGCTACATGTGGGTGCCTGGTTACGGGGTTTCAAGTTATATTGGATAGTGACCTCATACCTGGTATTGTCTTCCCTGAGTCCCTTCATCTCATGACAGCTATGCAAGTAGTCCTGTGGGCTGCTGTCTGCAGACACCTCTTCTGCATGAAACACCTTATCTGTACACAGTGGCACCAGCACACCCCTCTGCCCAGCCCCCTAGAAGCTCTGGGTGCAGCCAGGGTCCCAGACTTGAGGAAACCTACCTGGGTGCAGACTCAATCCCTCATTCTTACCTTTTCTTGATCCTGGATCAGTCATTGTGCCTGTCAGGGCCCGTCTCTCTCCTGCCTGCACAATGGGTTATGGAGCAAGTGCTTCTTATGGCTGTTCAGACTACTGTGGGGGAGGAGCTACAAAGTAGGAGGAGGACTATCACATGTAGGTATTGCCTCCAACCTCTTTTTCCTTCCTGTTGTCACCTCCTCTGTGTCTGCTTTTTTCTAATCCCTCCCAAAGTCATCACATCTAGAGTGAATGTTGTGTGTGTGAGTGTGTGGGTGTGTGTGTGTGTGCACATGACAGTGCTCCCTTACTGGACCCCAGAACAAATCAGCCCCCACAAAGGGAGGAACAGGCAGAAGCTGCCCAGTATGTCAGGATTTCTAAAGTCCAGACCAACTCTGTGGGGAGGTGGCAGCCTTGGCCTGGAAGGTCTGAACATTCCTGAAGTTTGCACTCTGAATGTCATGTACCCTGGCCAATCCCTGCCTGACCAAGGGCTTCAGTTTCCCAATTATCCAATGAGGGTGTGATCCACAACTACGCAAGCGTGAGCTGAGCATAAGGGGGCCCAGCTTTCTCCACTGCGGGTGGGTTGTGGACAGAGGTGCACTTACATGATTCCAGATCTGGGCGCCTTTTCAGACAAATACTGTCTAGGCTGCCAAGTGCTCACAGTCTCCCCTGTGCCATCTCCATATCAGCACAGGATTCCAGCGGCACAGCCTTTTCCAGAGCCCCTGAGCAAACCTGGGGGCACCTAGGACCCCCTCTTTGAGGACACAACTGGGTTTTTCTCAGGCTCTACATTCTGACCGTCTGTGATCCGGGGCAAGGCATGGACCTCTCAGGTCACTGGTTCCCTCCTCAGTGACTCCCCATGTTCTTCACCTTCCTCGTGTGGTGTGAATGTGTTCCCTCCCTTTCAATGTGGGTGCTCATAGTGACTCCATAGAAGACGGCAAAGGTATCCAACACGACCTCCATGATTTGTTTCTAAAAGTCAGTGCCTGGGCCAGACAGAGTGGTTGAGCATCATCCTGTGCACTGATGGATTTGGTTCCTGGTCAGGTCACATATCTAGGTTGTGGGTTTGATTCTTAGTCGGGGTGCATACAGGAGGCAACCTATTGATGCTTCTCTCACACACTTTTGGTTCTCTCTCACTGTCTCATCAATTTTTTAGAAAAAAAATAATTTAACAATTTTTTTAAATATATTTTATTGATTTTTTACAGAGAGGAAGGGAGAGAGATAGAGAGCTAGAAACATCGATGAGAGAGAAACATCGATCAGCTCCCTCCTGCACATCTCCTACTGGGGATGTGCCCGCAACCCAGGTACATGCCCTTGACCGGAATCAAACCTGGGACCCTTCAGTCCGCAGGCTGACGCTCTATCCACTGAGCCAAGCCGGTTTCGGCTAATTTAACAATTTTAAAGCAAATCCATTTTATTTTTTTAATCTTCATTGTTGAAAGTGTTACATATGTCCCCTTTTTACCCCATTGACCACTTCTAGCCGATCCCTACCCCGCACCCCAGGCTTTCACCACCCTATTATCTATGTCCCTGAGTTATGTATATATGCATACAAGTTCTTTAGTTGAATAATTCCCAACCTGATAAGATTTTAAAAGTTGATGCTTATCTACTTGCTCACTCTGATATGCTCTGTCTCTCTGTCTCTCTGTCTCTCTCTCTCTCTCGCTCTCTCTCTCTCCCTCTCCACTGAGGAATAAGCCTCTGTGCTGTGAGTTGCTATCTGGACAGACCCATGTGACCCAGCACTGAATGAGACCAACAGAGCGAGGAAGACAGGCCTTCCATCCAAACTGAATCCTAAAGACTCCCCCTCCCCTGAGTGAGCTCAGACCCTCAGTGACAGAGATCCTGCCCCAGGTGAGACCACAGTAGTCCCAGCTGAGCCATGCGGGATTCCTGGTCACAGATGTGTGAGCTAATAAGTGTGTGTTGGTTAAGTCTCTAATGTGGGGTAACTGTCAGCAATAGGTCACTAGCACAGTCGTCCCACACCAGGCCCTGGCCCCGCCCTCCTATCTCCCTCCTTTTTTCCTCCCAATTACCTCCAGCCCCCAGCCCCTCATTTCCAACACCCTCTGCCTCCAGTTTGGATGATGGCTGTGAAACATAGGAAATGACACTGCAAAGTAGAGCCAAACTGAAAAGTGTAATTCGAAAGAAGAAACAGCACCTGTTGAGACCACAGTTCTGAGCTTCCAAGGTAAGGAGATGTGCCAGGGTTCATGTCCCAGCATCAAGAAGGGTTCAAGAATCTGGAAAAGGCTGTGCGCAGATGACATAGAAATCCAGAGACTGATAAAGAGTCCGGAGATGAGTTATAATTTTGAAAGGCATTGGGGTCAGAGGACCTTCAGCTAAAGGAACTGAAGAGTACCCCCTTGTCTAGGCCCCTTGCTTTTATTAACACAATTTGTCCTAAGGCAAGGTGGAGATAATACACTTCAAAAGGTAAGGTTTCAAAGGGTACAGAGGCATTGTCACTTTGGGGAATAGCCTAAGGCTGTTCAGGTTGTTTGGCCAGTAGGAGGCAATAACATGTAGATTAAGATGCCTTTTAGCTGTCTGGCAACCACAATCAGTTTCCTATTCAGGTTTGGGGAAATGCCTTTAGCCATTTCCAACATGTGTGACTCAACCCTGTTGAGACCCTAAGTTTCATCAGCCTTTTGATGAGCCTCTTAAAATTATGACATGCTGGAATTGGTCTACTGCAGAGACACTACAGGCAAGGCAGGCGGCTGCCCCTCCAGGCCCACTGCAAGTGGATGCAAGTGCACTGTCATCACCATGGACCTCTAAGGTAGACCTGCCCCTGATTTCCAGACCTCCTTTAATTTCACAAGCCTTCATCGGCTGCCATTGTAAAATCAGGATGAAGAGGGTAGATAAGTACTTATTCATCTTTCTGGTTTAGAAATCACATCCTAAAGAGAGCCTGTGCAATGTCCCCACGATGGGCTCACGTTCGCAGTGCTTATGGTCCTCAGGGGTTTGTGGGAGGTCTCATCAGACTCCATTCAGATTTCCTTTCTCTCTGTGTCAACCAACAGGGCAGATCTCCTTGAGAGCAGGGACCCTGGGTGTGGTCCCCAGTGGGCGCCCGTTTGTCCTGAGTCAGTGTAGCTTGTGCCATGGCGGGGTGCTGTACAAGGCTGCTAGTCCATCCTCACCAGGGTGGTTCAGAGCACTGAGGAGGATTGATGTAAAAGGAGAAGCCAGGCTGTCTCCACAACCTTGTTCAGCCTTGGCGCGTGAGAAAGAATGGCTGCTGGGCTCTGGTGAGACAGAAGAGCCTCAGAAAAAAGCCCAGCTGAACCAGAGCCTAGGGTCTGAGGGCAGACAGACAGAGGCTCTGACCCCAGAGGAAATTTCGAAGCGGTGCCTCTGGAGGAGATGAGTGTGGACCCCGGGCCCTGGGACATTCCCTGTCCCCTCTTCAGTGCTGTGGGCCGACAGAGGAGATGCTCAGAAAGCTGTTCAGTGCGCGTGGAGCAGGGTGGACTTTCTGTCCAGGTGCAGGTGTCAGTAAGGGTTCAGGAACTGCTCTCTGCTGGTTAAACCCTACAGCATTCTGCAACGTGGACGCCAGGGGGCGCTTAAGGCCAGGCTTTGTCCATGTGCTGGTGGGAGATGAAGTCAAACACAATGTGGGTTTGCAGGCTGGACATCAAGGGTCCCTGCCCCAATGCTGGTGGGTCAATTTCCCCCAAAGTCCCATTGTCTTGGGCCTGAAGAACATCACATCCTTAGAGCAGATGGCTCCTGACTCATTCTTCCCAACCTATGATTCATAGTAACACAACGCAGCCCCAGAAGAAACAGACATGCTCAAGTCTCTGAAGGATTGTATAGTTAAATTTTATGGAATCTAAATTAAATTTATATTTGAGTATTTCATTACATTTTCTTTAATTAGACTGAATGTTACTGAATGGTATGAAAAATACATAAAGTTATAAACATATATATGATGAACACAAATATTTTAAAACTTCATATAAATGAGGGGAGGGAGCCCTCTCTGTTGTGGCAGCTGACACACGCTGTGGCCCAGGATCTAAGACCACAGGTTCCAAAGGAGCTGAGGTGCGTTGCTCACAAGCTGCAGGTGGGTCCACATCTGGAAGTTCAGTGACGGCTGTGCCTGGAGCCTGCTCTGGCTCTGGAGGGGGCACCAGAGTAGGCGTTGCCACTTTAGGTGTTTCTTCATCTTGCTCTGGAGTTGCTTCTGTAGATCCAGAAAGAGAACATGTTACCACCATGACTGCCTTTTGTGTGCCTTACAAGAAAGAAACCTCCCATCTCCATCACTGAAGTCCCAGTTCAAGGCCCCACCCCAGGAAGCCCTCCAGACTGCAGGCCCTGGGCAATGACCTGAGTGGCTCTGTGCTCCTGCCTAAGCTCAGCCTCTGGGAGCTCTTTTCTGTGTGGGCCAGCCTGATCCCCACTCACCCACACCACCCAATCCACATGCACAGCTCTCTGACTCCCTCCCTTTTTTCTAGCAGAAGCCCTCAGACCTCTTCCCTCTGGCAGAAATCTCACAAGGCATGAGATCCAGGGTGTTGCCAGCTTCTCCAACTCACAGTCCCCATACTCCCCTTAAGGCTCTGATCCAAAGCCCATTCACTTTTTCTGCTGGTCTAGAGATCCACTTTCTGCTTCACAGTACGTGTAGATCAGCGATACTTTGAGGAAGAAGTCATATGGGGTGTACTGTGGATGCTACCTGCCTGTGCAGCCCAGTGTGACTGAAATCACTCCTGCCTAGAAGGAAGCCCTGGAGTGCAGCCCTGGGGTCAGGGCCTTTGTTGAATGAATGAGCCCAAACCACCCCTATCTCAGAAGCTTGGGTGAGCCTGGGGTCCCACTGCTCAGTCCTGAGATTTCTGATCTGGCTTCACCAAGGACAGAGACCCCTAATGGAATCACCAACGTCATTATCAAAAGAGAAAATAGCTTAGCCTAAGTCCTGAGGAGAATCACAAATAAGGCACAAGTTTCTTTAAAAGAAGAGGAAATGGCCAATTGGAACAACCACAGCTCCTCCAGCACACCTCTCCAGAGTCCAGGCTCCCAGCGGGCCTTTTCCTGGGAGGAACCCCCCTCCCGCTGCCCCAAGTCCCTACAATAACCCTATGAAGCTGGGCCTAGGCTCTCCCCATGATCAGAGAAACAAACACTCAGGGATATGCAGTGATATGGAGACTCACAGCAAGCAGGTGGCTGAGTGACCACTGTGCTGTGGAGGGGCAGGGCTCACCTGGTCCATGGTTGGTCCCACACACGTTGGTGAGTCCCAAAAGTTCTGTATTAACACAGAAGGGTGGGTGCGGACCAAGGTGGGGACGCTGCCCAGGAAGCTGGGCACCAAGTATTTGACCAGTTTTTCCATTAACTGTTCCTGGGAGGTCTGCACCTTACATGTCCATTTTTATTTTTAATTATGTTTTTTCCCCTGTGAAGGTCAAGCTTATTTGGAAGCCTGAGTGAGTGGTGTTGGGGACAACATGGAGGCCCAGGGGTGAGCTGACAGGCCTCCATGTTGGGCTTAGGATGCCCCCACTGGGAGGTCAGCTCTGAGTCTGGGCACAGCACAGGGTGGAGCCAGCTCCCTGGGAAGCAGAGTCCTGGCTCCAGGAAGGGCAGGTGGAGAAGGTGAGGGCAGTTCTCCCTGGGTGGGTCAGGGTCCAGAAAAACAGACTTGCTCAAAGCTTTGAGGGTTTTTAGGGTTAAATTTTATAGAATCTAAATTAAGTTTCTGTTTAGGAGTATTTCAGTATATTTTCTCTACGGTACACTGTATGCTATTAAATATCATAAAAATATAATAAAATTATAAACATATCTAACAAGAATATTAAACATTTAACACTGTGTCTAAATGGGGTTAGAAGGGTGCCCTCTCTGCTATCGCTGCTGACATGCGCTCTGGCCCGGGATCTAGCACCACAGGCCGCACAGATGCTGGGGTGAGTTGCTCAAATGCTGCAGGTGGTTCTTCTGCCTCTTGAAGTTCAGTGAAAGCTGGGCCTGGATCCGGCTCTGGCTCTGGAGAGGCCACTAGGGTGGCGTTGCCCTTGAGGGTTTTCCTGATGTTCTTCTGGAGCTGGTTCTGTAGATGCAAGAAGAGGACATGTTACCACCCTCACTGCCTTTTGTGTGCCTTCCAAAGGCACACTCACCCACGCCACCCCCGGAAGCCTCCTCCTCCTCCTGTCTCGGCCTCAGTGGGCTCAGGTGCTCCCCCTGGGGCACTGGGCCTGGTTTGGCAGGTAGGAGACTGCAAGTTGAGCTCTATGGAAGCCAACAGCATCATCAGGCTGGGAAATTCTGAAGGTGCTGGTCCAGCCAGATGCTCAGGATGCAGGAGATGGCCCTGGGGAGAGAGATAGGTGAGCAGCAGAATGTGAGGCCTGCCTTTCCCTTCCACATGGCCCTCCCACAGCACCACTCAGAGAGCCTGGGGTCCTGTGCCTGCTGCTCCTGCCCATCCAGAAGCCAGACCTACTCCTTGTCCACCTTCAGTCTGGCAGTCCTGGCAGAGATGGGCCTGGTCACCCAGGAATGGTTTGCATGAAGCCCTCCTACCTGACAGCTCTGGATCAATGAGGGAACCACCTGTCCCCTTCTTCAGGGGAACCTGACATGCTCTCCCAGTGTCCCTGTTCCCTCCCATTAGGACTGAGAGGGCTGGTGTCCACCCAGTTCATGTCACTCATTGGCACTGAGCAGGTGCTTCAGGAATACTGACCAGTGAGCAATCAAACAAACCCCAGAGCCTTCCTATCACCTCAAACTTTAGCTCCTGCACCTACATGCTGCCTCATTCACTAGCTGTCCTGTGTGGTTCTTTGCCTCCCACTGAAACTCAACTCCCACAGGGTGGGGTACCCCAAGCTGCCACTGCGGACGTTCTGCCAGATTAGGAAGCAAGGTCCCGGGATAGGGGTGGAGACTGGGCTAGAATTAGGAGTGGAAGGCTATGAATTGTCTGAGGGGCTGTCTGTCCACTGACCTTCCCACTCGCCCACACCACCCAAATCCACTTGCACAGCTCTCTGACTCATGTCCTTTTTTCTAGGGAAGCCCTCCGACCTCTGCCTCTTGCATAAATCCCACCATGAGTGGGATCCAGGGTTTTGCCAACACCTTGAATTCACAGTCTCCATACTCCCCTCATGGATCTGATCCAAAACTGACTCACGTTTTCTGCTGAACAGAGGTTTACCATCCTCTTCACAATACGCGAAGATGCAGCCATAGGGAGAGGAGGCCAGGAGGACGTCACATCAGGTTTCCTGTGGACACTATGAGCCTGTGCCGCCTAGTGGGACTGAATCGCTCCCTCCCAGAAGGAAGCTCTGGAGTGCAGGCTTGGTGTCTGCTCTGAGCACTGGGTTATGGTCAGTGCCTAGAAACATTTCTGTACCTGGCAGGGCTTCTAATATACGTGCTGAGTGAATGAGCCCAAACCAGCCCCATCTAAGATTGCTGGCTGACCCTGGGCCCCACTGCTCACCCCTGGCATCTCTAATCTGGATTCACCTGGGACAGAGACCCCTAAGAGTATCTCCAATCTCTTTGTAATATTAGAAAAGAGCTAAACCCAAGGCCCCAAAGAGAATCACAATTTGGCAGTGGCTTCTTCAACAGGAAGAGAAAATGACCAGTTGGTTCAATCATAGCCCCTCCAGCAGACCTCTCCTCGGTCTAGGCTCCCAGAGAACACTTACCAGGGAAGAACCCAGCAAGTCCCTACAATAGCCCTATGAGCCTGCTCCCTGCTTCTCTGAGGTTTCAGAGGAACAAACACTCAGAGAGTTGCAGTGACCTGAAGGCAAACAGCCAACAGGTGGCCCCATGAGCATGTGCTCTGGAGGGGGAGGGGCTCACCTGGTCAATAATTGGTTCCACTGCTGCTGGGTGGTAACAAATGTTCTGTAGTAACAGGAACGAAGGTGGGTTCCCTCCTCAGGTAATCGACCACTTTGTCTAGCCAGTGTGCTAGGGCGATGTGCACCATACAGGTCTTTTTTCTTTCTGCCTGTGAGGCTGAAGTTCACTGGTAACCCTGAGTAGGTGGTGCTAGACCGGTTGGCTGTCCAGCAGCTGTTTCCCAGGCCTGGGCTGACTGGACTCCAAGTTCTGCTCAGAAGGCTGCCATCAGAGGCTAGCCCTTGACCTCTGGCTGCCAACCTCTGAGTCTGGGCACAGGTTGGAGCTGTCTCCCATGGAAGAAGAGTCCTGGCATCCTGGAAGGGCAGGTCTTCAAGGCCAGAACCCTTCTCACTGAGAATGTTGGGCATCCTGAGGCCAAAACACATCTTCCATGATCCTCCAGCTCAACACTGCCCTCCTGAGTCCCACCCGCCACAGCGTTCTGGTTACTGAACAGAGCATTGAGGAGCTCCCAGTGAGGGGCAACCCCCTTAGGTTCCAGGCTGTGAGCACATTCTCTTTGGGTTCCCAGGGTCTGTGTCTGTAGTAAACTGAACTGTTCACAGAAAAGCAGCTGGGTCCTTCTCGTCTTGGCCAAGGCAGAGTGAAGGGCAGGGGGAGGGGCAGGGCTAGAAGGTGGGATTGTTGTGTCCGAAGATGCAGATGGGGAAGTGCTTGACGTGGGAGGACCACTGGGCGGACAACTGGAAAAACGCCACGTCATTCCACTCCACGCCATCGATGACGACTGGCAGCATGCTCTGCTGGTGCTTGGCCCTGCAAGCCAGGCGACCAATGCCCTGGATGCACTGGCTTTGGGACTCCACATCCTCGTCCGTGGTTTTCTTGGGCGCCTTCTTTTTTCTCTCCTTGGTGACCACAGTCATGGACATGGCAGGTGTTGCTGTGCCCTCACCACTGCGGGGCAGCCTGCTGACCTGGACAGACTGGAAGAAGCACTTGAGTGTGTTTTTGGTGGTAGGCAGCTGTTTCTTCTCTGCGACTCTCTTCGTATCTATTGGCTGGACTGCTGTCCAGTAATCCACCTGCAGCTCCATCATCTGTGCATGGACACTCTGGCTGGTGGAGGACAGGCCCCCACTCATTGATGTGGGGGAGAGTGTGTTGGGTGAGGCCTTCCCGGTAGGGGACAGAAGCTCACCGCACCATGAGAGGACTACATCATCTGAGCCTCCTGACATGGCTGCAGATGGTTCCACTCTTCCAACCTTCACTGCCCCCACAAAGGGGATGAGCTGTGTGGACTTTTCATTGGGGCGCTGCTGCTTAGACATGAGAATGGCCTCAGCAATGGGCAGCAGGTAGACACAGTTGGCCCCCGCAACGTACTCAGAGATTCTCGACACAACGTCCTGTGTGTCCTGCAAGGTGTTCTCAGACTCCAGGTTGTTGAACATGTCCCGCCAGTACAGGTCCTGGAACAAGTGGTTGTAGCGGCAATCCATGGAGCCCAGGTAGCTGGCCAAGGGGTGGGGACCCAGCGGGATGACCAGGAAGCGCATGTAGTGTAGCCATTGGGGTGGCTGCTGGGACAGCTGCCTCACGAAGACCCGCAGCACAGCGCTGAAGTAGGGCTGTGCCCCTGCCACCGCCATCTTCACAGGCGTCAGGGCCTGGGAATTGCAGTTGCAGTATCTCTGCATGTGTGAGACGATGATGCTGAAGGCCTCCTGGACGTCATCTGTGGAGCAAGTGCACACCACGGGCAGCGTGTGCCCCTGCAGGATGTCCGAAAGTAACTGGCCCTGCCAGTCGCAGGTGTTGACCAGGATGATGTTCTCGGGCATCTTGTCCTGGGAAATGAGGATGTTGCTGAGCTGGTCACGGACGGGCTTCCTGGGGATCTGCCGCTGGCTCTGTGGGTCTGGGCTCTCGTTGTCCAGTCTGTTGACCCACTCATTCCGGGCTGTGTCGCAGCCCCGGTGGCCAGCCTGCTTCCTCTTGGACCTGCTGGAGGGCAGGACCAGAGACTTGGTGAAGCGCACTATGGATGGCAGCTTCTTGGTGAACCAATGCTGGGCGGAGGACCCTGCCTCCCGGTTGTCCTCCAGCTGTGCCAGCTGCTTCCCAGGGGAGCGAATTCTGTGGGCCATTGAGTCAGAGCTGCTATCACTTGACATGCTGTCAAAGTATCGCCTGAGTTTGGGCTTTGGGGTGCTGGGGACACTGATATCGTCCTCCGTGTCTAGGCTACTGTCACTAGAGCTCAGCACAATGTCATACCGACGGTGCAGAGCCTTCTCCACTTTGGGGACATGCCTCACAAGGGCCTGTTCTGAGGATATGACCTTCTCCGACACTTGGGCCCTGAGCATAGATGCCACGGCTTCCTGGTGGTAATTGTGTTGACTGTTCATGCACCTCCTTCTTACTATGAGATTACCTTTGTCCAAGTTATTCTCCTGGGACTGCCTGTGGACGGCATTGTGGCTGGCCGGCTGCTCAGAGAAGCAGCTCTCAGATGTGCTGGCGAGGTCGTTATGCGAGGTTTGGACCTTGTTGCTGGCCGGCATGGCAGTGGCCTCCTGATCGATATGCTGGCGGGACAGGGAGGCCATTCGAATCTTAGTGGTGGGTGTGCTGTAGGCCACAAGTTGGGAGTCACTGTGGCTTGGCTGCTTGCCTCCCGGGGCCCTCGCGTTCTCAGGCAGGTGGGCCAGACTCAGAGGCTCCTTTTGGATTCTGGTGCTGTGGAGGCCCCGCATCTCCATCGGCAAGCTGGAGTCTGACAGGCCTTCCATGTATGGCCTGAGCTTGGGATTGGGGCTGCTGAGGACACTGTGATTGTCCTTCATGTCTGGGCCGCTAGACAGGCCTTCAAAGTATGGCCGAAGCTTAGGTGTGGGGGTGCTGAGGACGCTGCCATCGTCCTCAGTGTCTGGGCCACTGTCACTGGGGTTCGGCAGCATGTCATACAGGAGGTCCAGGTCCTCCTCCACCTCCGGGACATGCTCCCCATGGTCCTGCTCAGGGCCCAGGACCTCCTCCGACAATTGGATTGTGCGCAGCCATAACAGGACTTTCTGTTGGTAGTTCTGTTGCGTGGTCAGGCTGCTCCTTGTGAATATGAGATTCCCCTCATCACAGTCATCCTCCTCCTGGTCAGCGGTATGGTAGCTGGCCTCCCGCTGCGAGAAGAAGCTCTCACACATGCACTCAGAGTAGTTGTCCGAGGACTCAGCCTCGGGACTGGCTTGCCTGGCGCTGTCCTCGTGGTCGATGGGCGGCATGGACAGGGAGGAGATCTGGATCTTGTCCACCTTGCTGGTGGGTGTGCTGTGGGCCACAAATTCGTTGTCCCTCTCGCTTGGCTGCTTGCCTCCCAGGGCCCACGAATTCTCGGGCATGTGGGGCAGACTCAGAGGCTCTGTTTGGGTCCTGTCACTGTGGCTGCCCCACATCTCCGTCTGCAAACTGGAGTCTGACAGGCCATCGAAGTATGGCCTGAGCTTGGGCCTGGGGGTGCTGAGGACGCTCTCATCATCCTCCAGGTATGGGTCACTTTTCCTGCGATTCCCCATCATGTCAGACCGAAGGTCCCTCTCTGACACTTTGGACCTGTGAAACAGCGCCAGGACTTTCTGCTTCAGCTTTCCTCGTATTGATGGCCGCTGCTTCTTTGGTTCCCCCTTCTCCAAGGCATCCTTGTCCAGGTCCTGTCTGTGCTTTCCCCTGCTGCTGGCCTGCAGCTCATCCTGCCCCTCGTAGTTACCTGCCGACTTGGCCTTAGGGCTGACCTGCATGGCACTGCCCTCGTGTTCGATGGGCTCACTGCACAGGGAGGAGATCCAGATCTCGGCCACCATAGTGGAGGATTCCTTGATGCTGCCAAAGAGGCTCACCATCTGGCCACACCTGGGGTTTCGCTGCATGACGTCAGCCATGCGGATGGCGCCAGAGGCCAGTGTCTCGTAGCCCAGGACGTTCCTGTTCTTAGAGCACTTCCTCTGCTCCAGCATGATCAGGAGCTTGTTACCTTCTCCCTTGAGGAAGTGGTTGTACTGCAGGGAGAAGGTCAGCGCCAGGTTGGTCTGCACTGGTCTACTGCGGGGCAGCACAATCTCTTGGGACCTCAGGATGCCCTTGGAGTCCCGCATCCTCACGGAAATTACCACGGAGTTGAGGTCCTTGGCCAGCTTCTTGAAGATCACTAGCTTCGTTACAGTGAGACTACACCACCTGGGCACGCAGCTGGGGCTGGAGCAGTCCACCTCCCAGGTGGCGAACAGGTTCTGGGGGACCTGTGTTTTGAGCACCGTGGATGTGCTGGCCAGGCCCACAGTTCGTGAGGAAGCTGCAGCTGCTGGCATCCTACCGGACCTTTTCCTACTCAGGGTTGGTGGTTTTTTCTCCTGTGGTGGGACAGAGGAGGGACATGATTGGTGGCAAGAAGTGGGGCATGAGCGATCAAAGGAGAGTGTGGCCACACAAAAAGTGGCCACTCGCTAATCTGTGATTAGGTCAGGGAAGGCCTGGGTGATGGTCTTTTAACCTCAGAGACGTAAAGTTATCACAAAGATGCTTTGAAATTAAAACGTTTTAACTAAAAGCTGTTTACGGTGGGTCGCTGGGTCCTAGGTTGGAATCTTCTTCAAAAAAGGTCATTATTTACCTTAACTGAGACTGTCTACTATCTTTTGGAATCTACAAGAACATAGCTTTGGAACGTCAAAGGAATTTTCCTTTTTTTTTGGATACTCTGTGCTCTGTGGAGACCACAAATCCCCTCATTGTTATTGAGTTCATTGTTGGCTGTTCTGTCCTATATCCCTCTATGGGAAAGAAGTATGTGTCTGTCATTTCACTTTTCATCCAATCCATCACCAATGGATTTCATGCAACTCACATACATCGCCACTTCTGACTGTAATATCTAAAATAAGGTGACAACTGCCATTCTCCAGAGCATTATTTCAATCCTTTGAGGTTTTGATTCAAGGCAAATGACCATTTGGCTCAGATAAAATCTCAACAATTGTTCACAGTTTTGAATGCTTCTTACATGGACATTTACTTGGCACAATACAGCAGGATCCCAGAAAATCTCACCCAGCACCACCCTGCAGACCTACACCTGGTGCTGGCATCCAGCAAAGGGCCCATTGACGCACCAGTTCCCTGCCTGCCGGTGAACTTGTGACACTTGTCTGTTGGATTCAGGAACTTCCCTTGCTTGTGTTGCTGACTTTATTGGAGCCATATTTTGTAATACTCTTGGTGGAACAAAGGTTAACAGTTGCTAGATCCCAGGCTATGGAGAGACAGGAGGGAAAATGGGACTGGTTTTTACCCCTGGCTTTTCTATCGGATTTGCCTTTTGAGAGTCTGGGCAAACACCTTAGCTGTTTAAGTGAGAGCTGATCTTGTTCAGCTCAGAAGATAAAGGGGCACATCCTCCTTCCTGCATGAATCTCAGATGTTCTTAGACAACTGAGGATCTTTGCGGATGTGTCAGAGGTCATTCCTCATGACATGCAGGAGCCCCATAAGGAAATTCCCACACAACTGCAATTAAACTAACTGGCTCTTCAGCGGGAGCACTAATGAGGTTTAGTCCACCTCTGCTGGTAGCCCTTCTGGCTGTTGTAGTCAGCAAGGAGAGAAACTGAGGCACATAAGAAGGTTGAATGAGACTCTAGGTGAGTGAGCTACTTGCAGTTCAACCCATAAAGCAACAAACTTTAACCCACTACATAACACTCCCAGAAACTGTGCTGAGACTCTGCAGATACCAAACCATAAAAACAACACCAACAAGCACACCTATAATTAACATGGGAAGTTGTGCCTCCATGGCTGGGAACTCCCAGGCCCCAGCCCTCATTAATATTCCTGATAGGAAGCCTTGACTTGCAAGTGCTTTACAGAAGTGTAAATGTAGGAAGTTTTAACTACAAAATATCAACTGAAAAATGGCCAATATACAGTTTTCTTTGGGTGCCTAAATTAATTTCTCACAGGCAAAATAAAACAAAAGAAACAAATACCTATAACAGTGGCGGCCTGAAAATTGAACTGATTGAGTGTATAGGATGCATATCTTGATTTGGAAATTAGAAACTTCTAAGGAGAAGCACAGACAAATTCTCTTTAAAAAATAAATGAACAATAAATTTCAGAGATTATCTTCAAACTCTCCTGAAGCTAATACATGCTAACACCCCATCCTCCCCCTTCTATAGCACGTCCCCTATATCTTTTGCTCTCTGAGCTTCCTTGTCCAGATGTGTTCCTTCCCTTCCCTTCTTTCTTCCCCTTCTGTCCCCTCCACTGCCCCTCCCTACTGACTTAAGGGAAAATGAGATTAGGAATTCTGCCAGCTCTCTTTGGAGAAAAGCTGCTCTCAGCCAGAGAGGGATCAGCAATCATCCTCCATTTTCTCTATGGCCCTGATTGGTTCACAGAGAAATTTAACTGATGGAACATGTAATCCTGGCTATTTTAACCTATTGCAATTAATATACTCCTGGTTTCTGGGAGCAAAAGCAAGAGAATTACTCAGTAAGGGTTATAGAAAAGTCCCATAGAGAAGCCTCCACACTTTAGGGATATAGGAAACTGAAACAGGATTTAGAAAAAGGATACAAACAGAAACATGCCTAGGGCTGCTCCAAGATAGAGTGTTGCCTGCAGACTGAAGGGTCCCAGGTTTGACTCTGGTCAAGAGCACATGCCCAGGTTGCAGGCTTGATCCCCATTAGGGGGCGTGCAGAAGGCAGCCAATTGGAGATTCTCTCTCATCATTGATGTTTCTATCTCTCTCTCCCTTTCCCTTCCTCTCTGAAATCAATACAAAATCTATTTTAAAAAACGGGGAGGGGGAGAAGCAAACATATAAACCCTGTATATATTGAGGCTATTTTATTTGTTTTTAACCACAAACAATTAATTGCTTTCACCATCGGAATAAAGCTTTCCTACAAATGTCTGTTTTTTAATCAAAACCTGTTTGCTTCCAACTAGGGAATGTTATGAGAATATATATGGTTTGCTTATCAAATCTTCCCCAATTCCCCTGTTTAGTGAGTGGGTGTTTTTTTTTTTTTTACTGTTTAATGATATCAGTGATGCTGACATACGCTTTCTGCAGAATAGTAACATATATACTTAGAATAAATGAACCAGATACTGAACCAAAAGGGAAAGTAATGATTTTAAAGGAACCTTCCAGGAGGAAACTAAGCTTGAGACTGACTGAATGTTTGCTAATCATCTCTTCTTCAGTATTACCTTCCACAAGACCCTGAGAGATGGCTTAACAGGGTACCCACCCTACTCAGAATGGCCCCAAACAGCCCAGAGACATGCAGACATGCCTCTGACACTAGGCTTTCTCATATGTCTGCCTAAAGATGGGGGACCAGCCCACAGTGAAGTGAGAATTCTCTTTTGGGGTACATATTCACCAAATGGGAGTAACTTGACCCTGGGTGCCTCAAACAAGAAGCCAATCTTCTTTTGTTACACCAATTACCTGGTTGCAATATAAAGTGGGTAATAGAGAGGCTTGGGCACCATTAACTTTAAGACTATCTTGCACATGGGACCTGTGTTGCCATTCCCAGGGGAGACAGACAGAGGTTTCATATACCTGAAAGTCTTTATACCTCTCAGAGTTGTGAGCTTTCTGGAAACTAGAAAAATATTCCCAAATAGAAAGAAACAATCCAAAAATGGGTGAATGAATTTGTCAATCCCTTGCTAACATTTGTGGGGGGGGGGGGGAAACCCAGTTCCTGAGGTATTGAAAATGACTATCCTTGTTTTACAAATGAAGTTTTCAAGGTGCCATAGGTTTTGCTCCAGAAACAATTCAAAGCCCACCAAGTCCTTTTACCTTCTCCAAACCTCCCCTATTCATTTTGGAGGCTTACAGGTAATTGACTTCATGCAACCAAAGTCCCAGAACCTTTGAAGTGAAAATACCTGAGTTCACCAAGACGTCTTGCCTAGGCCATTTTTAAAAATACAAATCTCTGGAAGATATGACTTATCCCAATAGAAAAAACAACACCTTACCCACCTACACAAATCTCCTTAGCTTTTTCAACTATATCTTTCTAACTTAGTAAGTTTTAATGAAAGTTATTAAATATCTACACATTTTGAAATAACGTGAATACTGACACATTGATTGCTAGACAAGTCTGAAGTTCACTGCTTTTGGGGGTTTTTTAATTGCAGAAGGTCTGTAAAATGGATTTGGAGCTGTTGATGTAATGTTTTTTGCTTTGCTGAAGGTGTGTTTTTTGAAAGTAAGAGTTTGATTAAAATATGTTCATCAACGTCTATCTAAGGAATGCTGTTTGTTCACTTGTGTGCTTATGATTGGAAATTAATGCTCCTAACAGTTAAAAGTTCCAGTTAAGTTGGAAGAAATTATACAGTTATGACAATAGAAGGCTTGAGGTATGGAGAGTCATATTTGAAGGAAAAGGGCAAATGTAAGTTTCTCTAAGGATAGTTATTTCTGAATGGGTAACAAGGTTTGTAAAAGTTGAGGAAAGGTTTGTAAAATGGGGTATAGGCTCTATAATTTTGTGAAAGTTTTATATAAAAATATTCTTTTATTTCTCTACCAAAAAAATAATTCAAATTGTGTGTACAGTCTTTGTGTGATATGTGTTCATCTATGTGTTATGTGTGGTGAATTGTCAGCCTCCATATGACATTACTAGGATATATTCTTTTATTGGCCTACAAAGATTAAATGCTTATGTAAATTAAGGAGAATTCTGTAGTCTGGACAAAATACTTAATATTACAACTGTTTGCAAGTATGATTAATATCTTTTAGAGTTAGTTACCCTAAGTCTGTGTTTGCTTTACGTAGATTTACAAAAAGTCCATGGTATAATCTTTTGCACAAGTATATTTGCAACCTTCCCAAAGTTTCTATTGTAAGAGACTTTTAAAACAGGAGATGACTTTGAGTCAATTCCAATGGGCCCTGGAGTACCTCAAGGATTTATTCTCTCTCCTTATTAGAGAAACGTTTTTAACTAATTTAGGACTACTTAATATGCTTGAAATTACCTGAGAAGCTTTAAAAAATTAAAAAATATAAATAACTGTGCTATTTGTGTACCTATATTTTTATTAAAATGGATGTTCTAAAGATTTCAACCTGCTCTAGGAAGGAACTTACAAAGATTCAAGAAAATTTCAAATAGGAAACACTCCGGTGTAACAGTGGTCTTGGTGTCAGCGACACCAGGCCGGCCAAGAGGATGGTTCCCTGTGAGGGTGTCTGGCAGTTGGACTCCGGGTATTTGTGGCACAAACATTGGAAGTTTATGAATTATATCCAATTCTCAATACAAGAAGCCATGGACAATGTTTTAAAATCTTACATGCTATCTGTTCCTTTTATATTGAAATTATGTATTGAATCAAAATATATACATATACTTATATATTTTCATATCGTTCTCTGTAATTTTACAGTAATTTTTGTTATCCAAAAATTATTGCCTTGAAATGTTATATTTTACCAAAAAGGCAGTTTTTCATCAATTGCATTGCAATCAAAACTATAGCCATACCACTTTGTTTTGTCGTTCATAGATATTGTTTTACTTTACTGCATTTTCAAATATGTTACATCTTTAGAAAAATTCATGAAAAGGACTCTTGACTTACTCTATTTTTTTATTCTTTTCATATATTTTATTGATTTTTTACAGAAAAAGAGAGGTATAGAGAGTTGGAAACATTGATGAGAGAGAAACATCGATCAGCTGCCTCTGGCACAATCCCTACTGGAAATGTGCCTGCAACCAAGGTACATGCCCTTGATCTGAATTGAACCTGGGACCCTTGAGTCCTCAGGTCTAAGCTCCATCCACTGAGCCAAACTGGTCAGGGCTTGACTTCCTCTAAGTAACAGGTTTCTACGCAGGTCACATCTTTGAACTGAATGAAGAAGTATAGAACTCTAAGGAATGACTGAATTCACAAAAATACTAGCAAATAACCAGGAAAAACAACAAAATGGGTAGGGAACTAAATGAAGAGAAGATGGTTATTATTGTTATGACTCTGTTTAAAATACTGCTGATTTTTAAATCATTTTGTTTTTCAAATATAAGGAAAACTAAAAGCAGAAATTCTATATTAGTATCCATGACTCACTAGGTAGGTTAGAGGGAATGATACATTAGTGACATTCATTTCACAGTAATCCCAAGAGACAAAGACTTCAAGGACCAAAACTTACAACCAGGAGATTTTGTTTATTGAAACACATTAATTAAAGACTCTCTCCAATGTGTTAAAAAGGACGTTACCTTATGAGAGGCCTAACCCTAAATGGATATCTGTCACTGACACTGCCCTCCATCCACCAAGGAGACTGAAAACTTTTCAAGGATGAGAACCCACGGGCTGTGGGGGCTGACAGCTTTCCCAAGAAGCCAACAAGGCCTGGATGCTGACAGCTTACTGCTGCTCAAACCTTGTTCTTCTATCTCCTAACTGTTATTGATTATATGTACATCAACTGATTTTTATATTTTTATTACACACCTTATTACATATGAATAGTTGAATTTCGACATCTGCTAAGTTTTCCCACCTACTAGACAAGTACATTCTAATGATCAGTATGGTAAGGAAACAGTAGAGAGTCTTAATTCTTCAGGTCAAACATAGCATAAGTACAAGGAACAGTGGATGAAGAAGGAAACATATAATTAGCTTAATAAACAATTATGTAAATACATGCAAAGGGTTTTTGGTTGGCTGGGATGCTTATTTTCCTTAGTCACTTTCTTGTCTAGTAGTAGACATTTTCTATTCCTAAGCAGTGTTCCTGCTTTAATGTTTTTGCTTTTGTTCCTGGTATGTAAGTGTTATACTAGATGCAAAATACCAAAACTTAAGACAAGCAGCAAACGGACTCTGCTCACGTTAGCTCAAAATATAAAATTGATACAGAACATTTTTTAAGAAGAACATATAGGATCTCATGGCCTCCCATGCGCCTGCCTTTTAATTTTGATTAATAATAAAAATTCCACTTTGAATGCCATTCAAAGTTAGAGTCTTACCTTATCCCTAATGGTCCATTGTTCAGCAAGACATAACACTAACACTCATCATCAATGCATAATTTGTATTGATTTCTGAATAAAAGGAGGATGTGTGAATGAAAAAGGGGCCCCATGCTAACCTGACTAGCTCAGGGAAGTCCTGCAAGGCAGCCTTGCAAACTCAGAGACCTTAAGTAACTACAAAGGATGGTCTGAAATTAAAACACTAACAGGAGCTCATGATGGGTAGTCAGATCCTTGCCTGGCATCTTCCCTGACAAAGGTCAATCTTTACCTTAACTGAGTGTGTGTACTGCCTTTTTGCCTCTATGATAACATATCTTTGGATTTTCCTTATTTTGGACACCTCATGCTCAGGCACTGTTCTGTGCTCTGCGGAGATCAGAGATCCCTTCGTTGCTATTGAGTTCATTGTTGACTTGAAACTATCCTACATCCACCATGGTAAAAGAAATATGTGCCTATCATTTTACCCTTTATCCAATCACAGAAGTGTCTCCAATTTGCTTTCTCCTGTCTCCCTAATCTATCACCCATGGATTTCATGCAACCCACATAAGTCTGCAATTTTGCTTGTATTGTATAAAATAACGTGAAAAATTGTCATTCTCGGGAGCATTCTCTCAACCCATTGAGATTTTTCTCGCTCACAATTGTTGACACTTTGGATCAAATAAACACACACAAATTTTTCAGAGCTCTGAAAGTTTTTCACATTAATAAGAGAAAAGGTCCTTGGCAGGAAAAGTAGAATTGCAGGTGAGGAATATGAAGCACATTAGTATCTTAGGTCATTCTCTTAGCAGAGGACAAACTGCACATGCTTGTATTAACAGTGTCACCCATGCGATTTCTGACAGAACATCCCAATGTATGATGAGAACACCGAGGCTTTTCCTGGGGTGGAGGATTTGGATATTAGGACATGTGGTATGTTTAGTGTGGCACCGTCGTCATGGCAATGGAAGGTTTTAAGTCCAGGTCCCACAGAAAAAAAGACATGGATCTCTGTGATATGCAGTCCCGGTCCCCATACAATGTGCAGCCCTGGGAGGCCCCAGCTTCTGACATGGAGGAGATGAGGACCCAGATTCCTTTGGGAACTGGGCACTAGGAGGTATCTCAGGGGAGTAGCAGGGTGCCTTCTGGAACCTGAGTCCTGTTGACTCCCTGGGGTCCTGGAGTTTGGGTCAATTGGGCACCTACACTCACCCTGCGGCGGTGCTTCAGGCTGGAGGATATATCAGGTGTCTGTGCCGCCTGCAAGGGCATGGAATTGAAGACCCCATCTGTTGGCTCCAGTCCGCTCTCCTGTGCAGAGCTCTATAAAGACAGTTTCCAGTCACCAGGGGAAAACCTCAGAGCCCTGTTTTGCTGGTTCTCTAAAACTTGTGACTCTCCACTCCAGACACACAGAATGTGATCTGCTGAGACCTCTACTGGCAAGGAAAAGTCATGACAGCCTGAGGGCCTGGGACTCCCATTGGCATAGATAAGGGACCCCTCTAGAGCCCCATCTCCACCTGCCAGCCCTACCCTGGGGTGTGATCACAGCAGGACCTCTAGGTTATCCACTGCTCCAAACACTCCCGCGGTTCTCCCTGCAGGACCTCCTATCCACCACATGAAGAGGGGGGGATGTGGGCTGCACAGGGATGGCCCACAGAGGAGGCTGGACTGGCGGGAATGGGTCTGACTCAGGCCACCTTCACTTACCTGAGGGGATCTTCTTGAAAACGGCCAGAGATGTCGGGCACGAGTGTTGAATCGTCTACAGAGTCTGGAACAACACTCCCTGCAGGGTCTCTGGGAACCAGAGCCCCCATAACTGGGAACACAACAAGAGAACATGTTGAACTGTCAACTGTCTCTTGCCAAGTGAGTGGCAGTTGGGCAGTTGCAAGAAAGTGGGTGCCTGGTTACGGGGGTTCCAAGTTCTATCAGGAAGTGACCTCACTTCCTGGAATTGCCTCCCTGACTCCCCTCACCTAATTACAGCTATAGATAGTCCTGAGGGCTGCTGACTGCTCAACTACCTTCTCCATGGAATACCAACATTGTACACAGTGACACGAACACACCCTCTCCACAATGTTTAGCTGAAGCCAAGGTGCTAGGT
Organism: Myotis daubentonii; assembly: GCF_963259705.1. Classification (NCBI taxonomy): domain Eukaryota; kingdom Metazoa; phylum Chordata; class Mammalia; order Chiroptera; family Vespertilionidae; genus Myotis; species Myotis daubentonii. Next base: position 7,513,740 of record NC_081855.1, read on the forward strand.
TTGAGGAGACAGACCAGGGCTCAGACTCAACCCCTTATTCTTACCTCTTCTTGATCCTGGATAAGTCATTGTGCCTGTTAGAGCCTGTCTCTTCTCTGCCTGCACAATGGATTATTGCAGCATTTGCTTCTTAGCGATATTCACGCTCATGAAGGTAGTAGCTATAAAGTAGGAGGAGGAATGCCACAAGGCAAAAGTGCCTACAACCTCTTTTTCTTCCTATTGTCACCTCCTCGATGTCTGATTTTCTTTTAATTCCACCCAGGGTCATTTGACTGTGTGTGTGTGTGTATGTGAGAGAGAGAAGAGAGAGAGAGAGAGAGAGAGAGAGAGAGAGAGAGAGAGAGAGAGAGAGAGAGAGATTCTGTGTGTGCACACACACATATGTTAGTGCTAGGTTGTATTGTGTTAACAAAGCCTGAATACAGTAGTTTGCAGAGGCAACGATTCATTTCATAGCCATATGCCTTCAATGATCTGGTGGAACTAAAAAGACTTCCTGATTTTTTTGATTATTCATCATTTTTCTTATTGTAAGGATGAGAGTAAGAACTTACAAGGTCATATGTCAGAGTGGAAACCAGAAGTTGACATTTTATTTGACAATGGCTTGTGGGGGACATGACTTCCATTTCCCCCTTTCTAACAGCTGCCAATGTCCATATCCAGGTGGTCTGGGGAGTTTGGGTCAAGGCCCCAGAGTGGAGTTATCAGCACAGCTCACTGGCCTGGCCACAGTGATGACGGTTGTATGTGGACATGTGACTTCAGTGAGTTGAATAAAATTCTTTTTGTTAGTCACAAGAAAAAAAGTTCTGTTTTCATATGTCTCATGGCCTTATGAAAACATGCTTTTAGTCAATAATCATGTGAGAGGTGCAAATGAAAACAAAAACGAGGGCCCTGGCTGGTTTAGTCAGTGGATAGAGTGTTGGCCTGAGGAATGAAAAGTCCCGGCTTCAATTCCGGTCAAGGGCACATGCCCAGTTTTGGACATTGATCCCAAATAGGGGCATGTAGGAGGCAGCTAATCAATGATTCTCTCATCATTGATGTTTTTCTCTCTCTCTCTGAAATCAATAAAAATATATTTTTTCAAAACACAATGGGATACCGTCTCACACTTGTCAGAATGGCTATCATCCAGAAATCAAGAAAGGACAAATGCCGGTGATTATGTGGAAAAAAAGGAACCCTTGTGCATTGCTGGTGGGAACATAGACTGGAGCAGGCACTCTGGAAAACAGTATGGAGCTTCTTTGAAAAATTAAAGTGAAACTCCCATTTTACCCAGTAATTCCACTTCTGGAATATATCCCAAGAAAGCAGAAACACCAATCAAAAAGGATATATGCATCCCTGTGTTCATAGCAGCACAATAGCTAAGATTTGGAAACAGCCTAAATTCCCATCAGCGTAAGTGCCCAACAGCAGCTGAGTGTAAAAAACCTGTTGTACATCTACATAATGGAATACTATGCTGCTGTAAAAAAGAAAGAAGTCTTACCATACACAACAGCTTGGATGGACATGGAGAGCCTTATGCTAAGTGAAATAAGCCAGTCAGATAAAAGTAAATATCACACGGTCTCATTCATTTGTGGAATATAATGAATAACATAAACTGATGAACAAAAATCGATCCAGAGACAGAGAAGCATCAAACAGACCCTCAAACCTCAGCAGGAAGGCAGGGGAGAGTGGGGGAGAGAGTAAGAGACCAAGCAAAGGTCTTGAATGCATGCATATAAGCATTATCAGTGGACACAGTCATTAAGGGGGTAGGTGCATGTGCTGCAGGTGGGGGTGGCTGGGGAGGGGTCTAGGGGAAAAATGGAAACATATGTTATACTTTAAACCATAATAAAATAAAATAATACAAATATTTCTCTTAGTAAAAAAAAAAAAAAAAGAGAGAGAGAGCTAGTGCTCTTTCTGGGTCCCAGAACAAAGCGCCCCCTGACCCCTAGATATGGAGGAACATGCAGGAGCTTCCCAGTATGTCAGGATTTCTAATGTCCAGACCAACTCTGTTGGAGAGGTGGGATCCTTGGCCTGGAAGGTCTGAACATTCCTGAACTCTGGGCTCTGAATGTCATGGACATTGGGTGATATCTGCAACTCTATGGACATCAGTTTCCCAATTTTCCATTGAGGGTTGGGTTCAGAACTGCATAAGCCTGACGTCACAACAAAGGGGCCCAGCTCCCTCCACCCTGGGTGGGCACTGGACAGAGGTGCATGCCTGTGGTTCCAACTCTGGGCTCCTTTTCAGTCAAATACTGGCCAAAGGCTCATTTACCTGCTGAATGCTCACCATCTCCCCCATGCCTCTCCATGTCTGTGCATGATGCCACCAGCAGATCCTTTTTCAGAGCCCCCGAGGAAACCTGGGTGGAGCCAGGACCCCAACTTTGAGGACACACCGCTGGATTCATCTCAGGCTCTGTTGGGCTCAGTATTTTGTTCATTTATTTCTAAATACATATTACCCTTCTGGAAAAAGCATGTGTGGGTATCACTGATTTCATAAAACAAACAAATAAGCAAACTAAACACCTCTCCCTATCAGCTGATTTGGGGCAGATTTTATTAGCAAAGATAGATATTTGCTAATATTGCTATAACATTCCCTACTTGGAAACAGGTTTTGATTAAAAACAGACATTGGTTAAATATTCCTGCCATTTCCACAGAAGGTTTACTCTGAAGGAGAAGATAATTAGTTCGCTGTGGTTAGGAATAGAGTAGCCCCAGTGTCTACAGGGGTCTTAGTGGCTTCTCTTTCTATGATAATTTCACCTGCTCCCAAACTATCAGTGAGAATGCAAACACCCATGGATCAACCCTATATTTGTGTGTGTGTGTGTGTGTGTTTGTGTGTGTGTGTGTGTGTGTGTGTGGTTTGTTTGTTATTGGTTTTCTACATCCCATTTCAATGAACAGATTTCTCTACAGGAATTTTCCTGAAAGCCTTATTTAGAATTTGTGTTGCATTTGCTGACAAAAACCATTAGCTATATTAATTGGAATCAGTTAGAAAATCCAGGATTACATATTCTAAGAGTTAAATGCCTTTGTGAACCCACCAGGGTCATTGAGAAAATCAGGAACATTTGCTGGTTCCTCTCTTGCTGAGACAAGCTTTTCTCCAAAGGGAGTTGTTAGAATTCCTATTCTCATTTTCTCTTAAGTCAGTAGGAAGTGATAGTGGAGGGGACTGAAGGGAAAGGAAGAAGGATGGAAAAGGGTGCAGAATATAGTGGGGGAACTAGAGAAGGTGGAAGAATGGGGTGTTGGCAATTATTACCTTCAGAAGAGTTCAGAGACAGTCTATAAAATTTCTAATTCCTTAATTGTTTTTAAAGGAATTTATATGTGCTTCTGAAAATCTCCTGATTTCCAAATCAAGATGTGCTTCCATTCATTCATTCAGTTTAATGCTAGACCTGGCATTTTCCTAATTTTCATTGCATGCCAAAAATTAATTTAGGCACACAAATAAAACTGCACTTTGGCCATTTTAGGAGGATATTTTCTAATTAAATCTTCCCATTTCTGTAAAGCACGTGTAAGTAAAAGCTTCCTATCAGGAATATTAGTGAGGGATGGGATCGGGCATCTCCTGGACTTGGAGGCACCACTTCCCATGTTAATTTTAGGTGTGTTTTGTTGTTGTTGTTTTGTAGTTGTGTGTATGTGTATGTGGTTTTTCTTTTCTTTCCGATATCTGCAGAATCTGAGCAAATTCTCTAGGATTGTTATATAATGTAGTTGGTCAACCTGTGTTGCTTATCTGTTGAGCTCCACGAGGCTCTCACCCCTCAAATCACATTCAAACCTCTGATGTCCCTCGGTTGATCTCCCTGCTGTCTCAAACAACCAGAGGGTCAGGGAACGGTTGACCAAACCTTATGGGTGCTCCCCCACCAGAACCAGTCACTTTAATTGCAATTGTGTTCAAATTTTGTTTGGGGCTCCTGCACATCATGAGGAATGACATCACACATCCACAGATATTCTTAGTCCCCTAAGAATACCTAATACTCAGAATATGACACTGTATTTTTGGAGCTGATTTAGTTCAACTCTAATTTGAATGATATTGGGTGTTGTTGTTTTTTTGGGTTTTTTTTGCTCTGATTCTCAGAAAGCAATTCCGATTGGAAAGGCACAATTTAACAACAGCCACCAATTTTTTTCCTACTGTCTTGTCTTAACCTAAGTTCCATCAACCCTAAATCTTAGGTCTATCTGGAGTATTTAAAAATACAGCTGAAATGAATCTAACCCTCTACCACCAGCAAGGGAAAAGTCATGGATTTAAGATACAACTCACCCAGGTTCACCCAATGGGTGGGGAACCAGCAGTTCAATGGGTCCTTTGTTGAATCCTAACACCATGTCCACGGGTTGGTCCTGGGTGAGCTCCTTTGGAATCCTGACCCACTACGTCAAGTAAAAGTCAAAGTATGAAACATTCAAACTTGTCAAGAATTTTGGTCGTTTATTTAAGTCCCACTGTCAATAACTGGCAGGATGAAACTCTCAGCGGATTGAGATATTCTCTCTGGCAGTTTTGCACCTTATTTTATACATTACAATCAGAACAGGAGATGTATGGTGGTAACAGGAAACCCAGTGGTGATGCATTAGGGTTTCAGAGAAATCAAAGCAGTGGATCCTCTGTGACTGGATAAACAGTAAAATGACACAGACATACTTCTTTTACATGTGGATATAGGATAGTTCCAAGTCAACAATGAACTCAGTAAGAATGAGGGGATTTGTGGTCTCCGCAGAGCATTGCCTATGTGTTGAGGGGCCTGGAAATAGGGAAATTCCTTTGACATTCCAAATTATATGTTATTGTAGATGCCAAAAGGCAGTAGACAGGCTCAGTGAAGGTTAAGATTGCCCTTCGTCTGGGAAGATGCCAGCCTAGGACATGACTACCCACCCTAAACTGCTTTTAGTTTAAAAGTTTTCATTTCAGAACATTCTTTTTGATAACTTTAGGTCTCTGAGTTTGCAAGAACACCACACAGGGCTTCCCTGAGCTAGTCAGTGAGCATGTGGTTCCTTTTCACATACACAATTCTTGGATCACTTGTGCCTCACCTCCTGACAACAGTCACTGAGTGCTTAGGGCAGTGGTCGACAAACTCATTAGTCAACAGAGCCAAATATAACAGCACAACGATTGAAATTTCTTTTGAGAGCCAAATTTTTTAAACTTAAATTATATAGGTAAGTACATTGTTATTAACTTTATTAGGGTACTCCTAAGGCTTAGGAAGAGCCACAGTCAAGGGGCCAAAGTGCCGCATGTGGCTCGAGAGCCGCAGTTTGCCAATCATGGACTTAGGGTATTGGTCTGAACTAAAGCCCCCAACCCACCTGGCAGTTCATAAACTGCCCCTGAGGGAATGTCCCTCCTCTGTCCCAACACAGGAAGAGTAACCATCACCCCAGAATGCAGCAGGACCTGTATGTTGTAAGCAGATGCAGCTACCTTGCTGCCCACAGTCCTGGTCTCCACACCTCCCGCTCCCCCATCCCTGTGCCCAGGTTCAACACCAATGCCCAAGAACCTGTTTGCTACCCAGGAGTTGGACAGCCCCAGCCTCAGATTCGTGCCCAGGTTGTGCAACCTGACCTTAATGAAGATGGTGGTGTTCAAAGAGTTGGAGAAAGACCTCAACTCCATGGTGATCGCCATGAAGATGCAGTACTCCAACCTCATATTGATGGTGATCACTGTGAAGATGCAGGGCTCCAAGTACATCCTACGGGAGTGTGCTGTTCCCCAGTGACAGTCCTGGGGTTGACCTCACTGCAGGACCCCCACTTCCTCTGTTAGAAGGCAACAAGCTACAGGCCCTGTTGCACTGGAGGAAGTGCTTTAAGAACCAGATCATCTGGAGCTAGAAGACACTCCCTGTGGGTGCCATCCACATGGCCAAGGTCAGGCAGCGAACCCTGAAGGGTGGACAAAGTGGCCGAGGAGGCTTCTGCTAAAGTGGCCGAGATCTGGATTGCTCCCTGTCCAACCAGCCCATCCACTGGGAGGACAGTGCCATACAGGACAGATGCAAGGCTAAGTCAAGGGTTCATTACTCCGAGGGGGTACATCAGAGCTTCTCCTCTGAGCAACAGGCCAGCAACTATGCCACCTATGGACCGAACCTGGCTGAGAAGGGCATTGACACGGGGATGCTCAAGAAGTAGAGGCCATGGATATTAGGAAAGATGTGCATTACCAGGCCACAAAATATCAAGGAAAAAGTGGTGGTGTGTCTGGGAAAGTTCAAAGTGTTGGAGGAGGCTGTGGACTCGAGCAGGACACAGCAGAGCACGTCCCAGAGTTGGAGTGGGACATGGACCTTCTATTTAACACACTGCAAAACCCCAGGGACAGTGGTCCAGACATGGAGGATGAGAACAGCACCCTCAGCACCCACAAGCCCAAGCTCAGACTGTTCTTTGAAGGGTTGGCACACTCCAGCTCACAGACACAGACGGAAGCATCCACAGGGCCCGGAGCCAAGAGGAGTCTGCAATTAGGGCCAAAGTGCAAGAAAACACGTGAGCCCTCAGGCATCAAAGAGCCCAGAGACAGTGTTTCAGACTCGGCGGCCCACTGCACCCCCTCCCCCAAAGTCGCCTGAGTCTGGACCTCCTTCATGTCTAGCCAGTCTTCTCACCGTGTGGACAGCGCCATGTAGGCCGGCCCAAGACCAAGTCTACAAATCACTACTCTATAAAGGAGTATCAGAGCTTCACTGAGCAGGAGGCCGGTGAAGATGCCGCCCATGGATAGGAACTGGATCAGGAAGCAGTGACTATTGAAAGTCACAACAAGGTCCATGACAAGCAGAATGTAGTGGCTTGGCTGAGCTGGGCCTAAGTGTCGGAGGAGGCCCTGGGCCGTGAGCAGGACCCTGCAGATCATGTACCCGAGTAGAGGAGGACCCGCACCTTCTGTCTAACATGCTGGAGAACCAGTGACAGTAGCCCAGACAGGGAAGAAGATGATAGCCTTCTCAGCACCACCAAACCCAAGCTCAGGCCATACTGCGAAGGACTGTCACATTTCAGTTCAAAAATGGACATGGGGAGCATCCATGGTGCCCAGAGCCAGGTGGAGCTTCCGAGTTTTAGCTGGTTCTGCTGAGGGCTAGTGTGTTGGCGCACGGAGTAAATGGTCCCGGGTTCAAATCTGGTCACGGGCACCACTGTGTTGATTACAGGCTTGATTCCCAGCCCTGGCCATGGCACATGCAGGAGGCAAGCAATCCATGTGTCTCTCTCACATCGATGCTTCTCTCCCTTTCTGTCTCTCCCCGTCCCTTCAAGTTTCTCTAAAAATTCAGTGGAAAAATAACCTCTGGTGAGGGTTCACAAAACAAACAAAGCAAAACAAAGGAGCCTCCTAGTCCAGCTGAAGTGCCCAAAAAGACCAAGCTCAGTCAGCAACAGCCAAGTGACAGTGTCTCCCACTTAGAGCCCCAGAGCAAGCCCACCCGGGGGAGCGCCCAGCACCGCCCAAGGACAGCCCGGAGGCAGAGACCTCAGCCCTGGACATGCTCACCAAGAAGATGCTGCTCACTAGGCGCATCACCAAGACTGAGTCTCTCATCCCCTCCACCAAGGCCACGGGGAAGCATACCCGCCACCATGGCTGGGCAGGTTCCTGAAGGGGCGGCAGACGGCACAGCCATAGAACAAGTGAGCCAAGAGCCCAGACAATGAGCATGGCCAGACCCAGGGATCCAGCTGCAGATCCCCAGGAAGACCATGTACAACCAGCTGAACCACATCCTCATCTCTGATGACCAGCTGCCAGAGAGCATCATCCTGGTCAAACCTCTGATTGGCAGGAGCAGTTCCCCTCAGACACCCTGCAGGGGCTCATGCTGCCTGGGCTGTGCATCTGCTTCATGTATGACGTCCGGTGGCCTTCAGCTCCATCATCTGGTGGATACAGAGATACTGTAATGATAATTCCCAGCCCCTTAAGCCGCTGAAGATCCTGGTGGCAGGCCACAGCACTACTTGAGCGCTGTGCTGTGGGTCTTCCTGGAGCTGCTGTCCTACAAGATGCTCGGTTGGCTGGGCTATGTGCACTTCCTGGTCATCCCGCTGGGTTCCAACTTTGTGGCCAGGTACCTGGGCTCCATGCATTACCACTACAACAGCTTCTCCCAGGACCTGGACTGATGGGACCTGTTCCATAATCTGGAGGCCCAGAGCGCCATACAAGACACACTGGACATCGTGACGAGAATCACGCAGTACATCACGGGAACATCTGTTACTCTCAGCTTCCCATCGAGGAAGCCCTGATCTCCTACAAGCAGAAGAGACCCAATGAGGATTCCTTATAGTTCATTCTTTTCAGGGTGGCAGGAGAAAGTTGGGACAGTGCAACAGTCCTCAGACACGTCGGGAGACTCAGATGATGGGCCCCCTTGCGCTGCAGCGTGCTTTTATCCTTCCCTTTGTCCCTACCTCTGTTCACCAACGATGCCTTGTCATCCCAGTCATCTTGTCAGTGAGTGGGGTTTGTCCTCCCCCAGCCAGGGCGATGGCGCCAAGCTGATGGAGCGACAGGTGGATTGCTGGACGGCAGCCCAGCCCACAGACAGGAAGAAAGACTCGAAGAAGAAAGACCTGCCTACCGCCAACAACACTCTCAAGTGCACCTTCCAGTCTCTCCAGGTCAGCAGGCTGCCCAGCAGTGGCCAGGCCAAAGCAACACCCACCATGTGCATGACAGTATTCACCAAGGAGAAGAAAAAGGTGTTGTTTTCGCCCAAGAAAACCAGGACAAGGCATGGAGTCCAAAATCCAAAAGCCAGTGCTTGGAGGCATAAGCCACCTGGTCTGCAGGGCGAAGCAGCAGGAGAACATTCTGCGGGTCCTCATCAAAGGTGTTGAGTGGAATGAAGTTCTTCCAGCTGGCAGCCCAGGGTCCTTCCGCATCCAGCACTTCCCCATGTGCATCTCCAGACATTCTGACTCCACCTTCCAGCCCTGCCTGCGACCCTGCAGATGCCAAGCACAGGAGGGCCCACCTGCTTTTCTGTTCACCTTTCAGTTTAGTACAGAAACCGACCCTGGAAACACAAAGAGAAACCTTCTTAAGTACAAAAGTGCTCACTACCCGGAAGCTAATGTGCAGCCCCCATTGGGAGCCCCAACTGCTCTGCTGATTAACCAGAACTCTCTGGGGGTCAGGCGGGCAGTGCTGAGCTGGAGAATCATGGAAGGTGAGTTTTGGCATCAGGACCCCTAACACTCCCAGCGGGAAGGGTTCTCCCTTCTCCACCTGCCCTTCCTGGAAGCCAGGACTCTGCCTCCACAGGACTCAGAGCTGGTGGTCAGATGCCAAGGACTGGCCTCCCATTGCCGGCATCCTGAGCAGAACATGGAGGCCAGTCAGCCCAGCCCTGGGCCCCAGCTGCCAACCCGCCAAGTGGCCCCACACCATCCACTCGTGCTTTCCTAAAAAAATAGGTGTGTGGTGCAGACCCCCAGGCACACCGGCTAGACAAATTGGTGCAATACCAGCTGCCCGCCTTCCTGAGCAGGGACTATGCTTTCGCCCTCATCTCTCTGTGTTATGACAGAACATTTGTTCCACCCAACAGGTGTGGGTCCACCTATTTACCAGGTGAGCACCCTGTCCCTGCACAGCATAGTTTTCACGCGGCACCCTGCTTGCTGGGAGTCTTCAGGGCACTTCATGTCTCTGAGTGCTTGTGCCTCTAACCACAGGATGAACCTAGGGCAGTAATGGCGAAACTTTTGAGCTCTGCATGTCAGCATTTTGAAAAACCCTAACTTAACTCTGGTGCCATGCCACATATAGAAATTTTTGGATATTTGCAACCATAGTAAAACAAAGAGTTATATTTTTTAAAAATTTTTAAATATATTTTATTGATTTCCCACAGAGAGGAAGGGAGAAGGATATAGAGTCAGAAACATTGATGAGAGAGAAACATCGATCAGCTGCCTGCTGCACATCTCCCACTGGGGATGTGCCCGCAACCCAGGCACATGCCCCCGATCAGAATCGAACCCGGGACCGCTCAGTCCACAGGCCGACTCTCCATCCACTGAGCCAAACCGGCTTTGGCAAGAGTTATATTTTTGATATTTATGTTATATACTTAAATGCTATGTAACAAAGAAAAATCAACCAATGAGTTTGCATGCCACCTCTGACACATGTGTCATAGGTTCGGCATCACTGACTTAGGGTCAAGCTCACAGGTTTATTGTAGAAACTCAGTGGGGTCCTCCCTGGAAAGTGCTCTCTGGGTGCCTGGACAGTGGAGAGGTCTGCTGCACGGGCTGTGGTTGAGCTCATTGGCCATTTTCTCTGCCTCATGACAAAGCCTCGGCCTCATTTGATTCTCTACAAGGCCTTGGGCTAAGCTCATTTCTCCTTAGATACAGATTGGAGATTCTATGAGGGGTCGGTGTCCTGGGTGAAGCCAGAACCAAAAATCCCAGAACTGAGCCATGTGGCCCCATGCAAATTTTATTCTTGACTAAAAGATTACAGAAAAAGAGTGGAAAAAATCTAAAATATTAGTGTCAGCACTGTGTAGTGGATGAGGGTAGGGGAATGAAATACAGGAGGGCATATTAAAGAGCATGTCTTGCTGAGGAAAATATATATATGGGTAATAAACCACAGGGATACGTTTAACTGCATGTATTTTAAGTTAAGGGAAAGCACCTTGTCTTGCAAAATAGAATTCATTAATTTTAACTCTGCCTCCTGAAATAGGACCTATTAAATGAGAAGCAATAAAGGATTTTTTAAAATAAGAAGAAAATTTGACAAATGGAAGTTATTGTTTGCTTTTTTAGACATATTATATCAGACTAACAGAAAATATCCAGTCTTTTAAACAAAATAAATCATTACCACATACTATGCTACATAGGAAGTCTCAATAAATACCAAAGAAGATATATATGTATTTTCTCCATTGATATGTTCATGAGCCATCATGCATGATACCTATATATTCTCTAACCATAATACACTAAGGTAAGAAGTTAATAATAAAGAATAGCTTTAAAATCACTAAATATCTGGCTACTAAAGTGCTGCCTCAGGACTCACTGAAACAAACCCTCAGAGTTGGATCAGCTCAGAAGAGAAACATAAAGAACCATGTGAGTAACAGAAATGTATCCAGAAAAGAAACACGTATCTGGGAGGCCAACTGCAGCTTGCTGTGATAGGTAACTGACGTGCATCATGTAAATCAATGCTTTAAAAAAACACACAAAATGCCCTGGGTAGTTCCTAACTAACTCTTACTTCTAATAACTGCAAAAATCTCTTCTCCATCTCAGCGATGGGAGGTTCAGAGCCTGATGAACCACGGGAGGGGCACGGGGAGGAGAAACCAAGCTGTTACCATTTTGAAACCAAGTTTCATCTGAAGGGGATGCAAGCATGAGCTGTCACTTCTTGGAAGAAGAAGGAAAGCCTTTCACGCGGACTTAGGGGCTAGGACCTGGTGTTCCGCTCCATCTTGGCCAAGCACTCCCGAACCAGCCCTGTCTTGTGGATGATGCCTCGTTTCAGTCTCTCCATCGCGCTCTTGCTGCCCGCGTACGTGAGTCAGATCTCCTTCCCTAGTTCTTCGATGATGACCAGCAGCTCAGCATATTTACTCCGGGGCGCCTGGCTGTTCTCTGTTCCCTGCGTGTTAGAGATGTTGGTCCTAGTCACTCAGCAGCTGGCGGTACTGGGAAGACGTTGCCATGCTGGTGGAAGGCGGGTGAATGCTCCCAGAGGCCTTGATGGAGGTGGCGGGCATGTGCATGGTCAAGTTTGGTTTGTAAGACATCCCCTCCTCTACCCCCTGCCTCCCGAAGTGGGGCGCAGGCCCCATGAAACAGCACCGGAAGCGGTGAAAGTGAGGCCAGGCGGTGGCGAGGTGGGCCTGGGGTCTGTGTCCCTGTCTGTGTGCCTGCCCAGCTCCCGCACACTTTTTGTTGTTGACAGCTCGAGCGCACTGGCAAATATGGCTGTCCCCTCACCCTGACACTGCCGCAGTATCATGATCTTTCAGTTTCTTGGTGTTCTGCTTGTGCTGCTCAATGTCTTTCTGCAGACACTCAAATCTCCTTTTTATGATGAGGGATCTCTTCTTCATGTTGTTTCTTCAAGGCTGCCAGCTGTTCTTTAATCCGCTCTGGGAAGTATCCTTCCTCTTCAGCCTTCTGTTTTTTTTGTGAAGGTCCCAATGGCTTCCCTGATTGCGCCTGCATTGGAGCTGAAATTATCTGACCATTGCAGCCAAAGCCTCTGGCTTACATGGCCCTCACACCCCACACTTGGAGCCGCAGATGTGCCACCGACGCAGAGACTGCCCTGGTTGTCAGTGCCGCGCAGTTCCGGACTACCCCACTTAGTTTTAAATGCAAACCTGCCTTGGACAGGCCTTGAAGGTCTTTTTTCCATGGTGATCACGGGGTAGCAGGCCAGCCAGCACCCACAGTCCCAGGGGTCCAGGGGTGCCGGCTGGCCTGCGCCAGGGCTCTCTCTGCCTCCAATCCACAATGCAATCACCGATCACCGGCCGCCTTTGCCCGCCCCCACCTCTTGCCTGCCGCCTGGGTTTCAGATCCCTTTCACCTCCCAGCATTGCGGCTACATATGCAAATTACCCGCCATCTTTGTTGGCGGTTAAACGCCATCATGGCTGGCAGTTAATTTGCATATTGCCCTGATTAGCCAATGGGAAGGGTAGCGAAGTTACAGTAAATTACCATGTTTCTCTATTATTAGATAGGATGAGAAATATATATTGAGTGCCTACCACATGCCAACTCTTTGTTAAGCACTTTATTATTATATTTTATCCTTGCAACTCATTTTTTCATAACATTATTTTTATTGTTTTATTGCTTAAAGTATTACAAAGGGTACTACATATGTGTCCTTTTTTTTGCCCCCGCCCTTGACAATCCCCTGGCCTCTCCTACACCCCAGTGTCTTATGTCCATTGGTTATGCTTATATGCATGCATACAAGTCCTTCGGTGGATCTCTTACCCTCCTCCCTCCTGCCCCCCAACCCTCCCTGGCCTTCCCCCTGCACTTTGACAATCAGATTGAGGCAGCTCTGCCTCTGTATCTATTATTGTTCATAAGTTTATAATGGTCTTTATTATCCATGAATGAGTGAGATCATTTTTCCCGTGAAAAGGACAAGACGTAAAGAACTCAGCTAACGTGCCTGAGGTTTAATGCAAGTGGCAGTGCCATACTTATCACTAAGTTTTTTCTTTGTCAATCCTCACCCAAGGGTAAGTTTCCCTGGCCCAGACCAAGGCCAAGGATCTAGCCTGCAACTGAGGCAGTTAGCTTGACTGGAGTCAAACCCAACACCTTTCAGTCCACTGGTTCGCAACTCTTACAGGCAAACAGCTCTATCTCTTTCTCTCACTCATAGGCTGCTCTAATTTAATTGAAAACATCCAGAATTTTCTTCTGGTCACTATTAAAAATAATCTTATTAAACTCACTGAAGTCACATGTCCACATACAACCATCATCACTGTGGTCTAGACAGTTAGATATGCTGATACCTTCACTCTGGGGCCCTGAATAACAACCCCCAGAAACAGCTGGATTTGGAAATTGGCAGATGTTAGAAAAGGGAAAATGGAAGTCATGTCCACCACAGGCCACTGTCAAATAAATATTTGACTTCTGGTTTTCACTGTGAAGTCCTAACTTCCATCCTTATAAGAGAAAAAAAAAAAGAGAGAGAATAACAATCTGAAAAACAGGAGCTCTTGTTAAATCCATCTGAAATTAACTATGACTATGAAATTAACCTTTGCTGCTGCAAACCGTGGCGATTTAAGGCTCTGTTAGAACAATAAAACCTAGCCAGTCTTCCCGATAAGATCAAAAACATGTTTTCCACTCAAAGTGAGAGACAAAATCAAAGAGCATGAGAAGAGAAGACAGATTCGACCACATCAAAATGCAATGTGTCTATTTGTCAAAACACACATCAAATGGAGACAAATGGCAAGCTAGAGAATCCATTTGAAAGTTACATGGCAAAAACCTGATATCCATGACAATTCAGATTTGCTAACAATCCAATGGACAAGAGGGCAAAAGGTCTCAAACTGAAATTCCAAAAGAAGGGATAGGCCAAAAGTATGCGAAAAATACCCAACTGCAGTTTAAACCAGAATGAAAAATTCAAATGAAAATATTGCTCTTTCTCACCCTGAACAGGGTGCCTCACCTGTTTGATGGAGAGTCATCCCATACACCAAAGGATGCAGGTTTGATTCCGGGTCACGACACATACCTCAGATGTGGGTTCTGAATATGTTGTGGAACTGGAGAGTGTTTGTGATGTGATGGAACAGTTGCGAAAAATTGTGAATATTCTCCATGTTGGAATTTACACTTTGAAGGATCATAGAGTTAAAATTTATATAATGTAAAGTTATTTTTCAGATAATAGTATTAAATTTTATTAAAAAAAACATTTTATTTTACTCAATAGTGTAAGAAAAATACCCTAACCTTCTAAGTATGTGCAAGAGAAACACAAACATTTCTTAAATTGCTATTACTGGGAGGTCAGGGGAGTCCTCTCTGCCGAGGCAGCTGACACAGGCTGCCCCCCAGGATCTGGGACCACAGGCCTCCCAGATGCTGAGGCTAGTGTCTCAGAAGCTGCAGGTGGGTCCACATCTGGAAGTTCGGTGACAGCTGTGCCTGGAGCCTGCTCTGGCTCAGGAGAGGGCACCAGAGTTGGCATTTTCTCTTTAGGTGTTTCTTCATCTTGCTCTGGAGCTGCTTCTGTAGATCCAGGAAGGAACTATGTTACCACCATGACCGCCTTTCGTGTGCCTTCCAAGGAAGGGAACCTCCCATCTCCATCACTGAAGTCCCAGTTCAAGCCCCCACCCCAGGACATCCTCCAGACTGCAGGCCATGGGGCACTGACCTGAGCAGCTCTGTGCTCCTGCCTAAGCCAGGCTCTGGGAGCTCTTCTCTGAGTGGCGCAGCCACATGCCCTCCCCATCACACACACCACACCTCCTCCTGCTGTGTCTCCGCCTCAGTGGGCTCAGGTGCTCCAGCTCTGAGTGGAGATACTGGGCCTGGGTTGGCAGGTCTGGGACTGGAACAGGAGCTCTATGGAGGCCAAAAGCATGATTAGGCTGGGAAATTCTGGCGGCCGATAAAAATCCTCAGTGTACTGGTCCAGCCATATGCCCAAGATGCAGGAGATGACCCTGGGGAGAGAGATAGCCTGACAGCTGTGTCTGAGGCCTGGTTTTTCTTTCCACATGGCCCTCCCAGAGCACCACCCAGACAGCCTAGGGTCCTGTGCCTGCTGCTGCTCCTGCCCATCCAGAAGGCAGACCTACTCCTTGCTCACCTTCAACCTGGCAGTTCTGGCAGAAATGTGCCTGGTCACCCAGGAGGGGCTGGCAGAAAGCCCTCCTTACTTACAGCTCTGGATCAATGAGGGAATCGCCTGTCCTCTTCTTCAGGGGAACCTGACATGCTCTCTCAGTGTCCCTGTACACTCCCACTACCCTCCCACCTGAATGTCAACTCCATGAGGACAGGGAGGGCTGGTGTCTATTAAGTTCCTGTCACTCACTGACACACAGTAGGTGCTCCAGGTATAGCTGACCAATGAGTGAACAAAGAAAATCCTCTGGTGTCCAGACACCTCCTAACACATCAAACTTTGGCTCCTGCACCTATGTGCTGCCTACTTCACTAGCTGACCTGTGGAGTTCTTCTTCTCTAACTGACAGTTAACTCCCATGGGGAGAGAGCTACCACCAAGCTACCACTGAGAAGGTTCTACCAGAATAGTGAACAAGGTCCCTGGATAAGGGTGTAGATTCGGCTAGGATTAGAAGCAGAGGGGTGTGAATTTTCTGAGGGGCTCACTCTGTCCACTGACCTCCCCAATCACCCACACCACCCATGTGCACATGAACAGCTCTCTGACTCCTGCCTTTTTTCCTAGGAGAAACCCTCAGACCTCTGCCCTCCAGCAGAAATCCCACCATGAGTAGGATCCAGGGTTCTTCCAGCACCTTGAATTCAGGTCCCACACTCCCCTCATGACTCTGATCCAAAGCCAAATCACGTTTTCTACTGGAACAGAGATTCACTGTCCTCTTCACAATACAGGAAGGTGCAGCCATAGGTAGAGGAGGCCAGGAGGACGTCACATCGGCTGTTCTGTCGACACTCTGAGCCTGTGCACCCTAATGTGACTGAATCGCTCCCGACTAGAAGGGAGCTCTGTAGTGCAGGCTTGGGGCTTGCCCTGTGCACTGGATTATGGTCAGTGCCTAGAGACGTGTCTGTACCTGGAAGAGCTTCTCATATATTTGCTGATTGAATCCTCCCCCACTGAATTCTTTCACAGAACCCTGTATCAGTCCACTAGTATTTATATGTGACTAGAGGCCTGGTGCACAAAAATTTGTGCACTGACGGGAGGGGGTTTTGTCCCTCAGTCCCACTTGTGCCCTCTCACAGTCTGGGACTCCTCGGGAGATAACGACCTGCTGGCTTAGGCCCGCTCCGCTCCCGGGTGGCAGAGGGCAGGCCCAATCCTTAGGTGCAGCCCTTGGTCGGGCTCAGAGCAGGGCCGATTGGGGAGTTGGTGTGCCGCCCCCTGTCGCCGCCCCCTGTCATGCACAGCAGGGTGGATCCGGAGGTTGCGATGCCACCCCCAATCACGCTCATTAGTCTCATGCAGGACTCCTCTCCAGATTCCTGAGGCCCAGCACATGGTCAGCCAGGCACAGAGGAAGGAACCTACAGTGGCTAAGGGTCTGGGCTCCACTCAGAGAGGGCCCAGTTCAAATCCCAGCTCAGTCAAGCTGTCTGTCCTCTCTGAGCCCAGATCACCAGCCAGGGACAGTGCTAGCCCCACTCACAGGGCTGAGGTGAGGGTGAAATGATGCCAAGTACCTGGTGCAGGGTAAGTGCCCACTGCTGTTGGTGACTGAGTGCTTAGACGGGGGTTCCCCAGCCAGGAGACCAGCTTTCCCATGGGGTCTGCTCGAGGTCAGGGCCCTAGCGCCGAAGATGCAGTTGCCCAAGAGTTGGTAAAGGCTCTTTATTCAGTCCTGAGGTCGCGCTGGTCTGCCGGGGTCCAACCCCAGCAGGTCCAGGGGTCCCCAAAGGTGTGGACGGAGTCGGCGAAGAAGGAATGACACGGAGACAGCGTTCAGTTGATCAGCAGCCTAGCCAGGATCTCCAGCCAAGTTCTGGTCTTGATCTCCAGAGAGGCTCTGCTGCTTATTGTCTTGTTACATCCGTATTTATACCAGTTGATTTTAATCCTGTCAATTTCTATTACAAAAGTTAGGGTGTTTCTTATCTCCATTCCAGGGAGTAAAGATTATGTAGCTTAAGCATGATTGTTTGTAGTGATTAACTACCCGCCTGGCACTTAGTTAAGGAGTTTCATCCCCTCCCTGACTTCAGGGAAAAATTCCTACCTGGGGAAACAACCTTTCTCGGAGAGGTGACCTTGGTTAAAACACACAGCGCTAAGGGGAGCAAACATATTAAGAACAGTATGCTATATACGCCAGGTCCCTTGAAACATATGCTGTGCAGATGTTTCTTTCCTGCAGCGACTGTGTCAAGCAGCAAGGATGGACCGGCTTCCGGCAAATTCCCCCTTTTTTATTTTTTAAATGCTCACGCATGCAAATCAGTGGCCACCTCTCAGATTGGGCCATTTAAGTCTCGGAAGAAGAGTGGCAAGCAATGATAGTGAGCATAGCTATAAACATAGTGGATGGAGCGCAGAAGGAGCCCCATTCCTGTAGAAGGTTGCCAGCCTCTTCAGTCAAGGGATTTCAGCTGTCCTCAAGTTATTGGTTTGATTGTCTTTGTTGGTCTGGCTAGCGGGCGGCGTCACTGGCGACAGGCTTCCCGAAGCGTCAGCAAGTTGAAGGGCTGCATCAAAGGGTCCATCAGGGCTGTGGTTGATGGTGGTGTCGATGTCCGAGGAGGAGTAAGCTGTGCCCTCTGGATCCAGCTGATATTGAAAATGGAGGGTAGTAGAAAAAGAAGAGAAAGCAAAAGAACTACAAGGCATGGAAGTGTTTAGAAAAAAGAGGGAGAAGAAAGGGAAGAAGGCAGCATCTTGACACAGCCCTTTCCTTCAGCTTCCCCTTTCCCTGTGGTCCCAGGTAGAAATGGGAAACAAGTCCTATTGTAGTGAGAGGGCAGCTGCTGTCAGCCAGTCTCTGTCTTTACCTGGGTCCCGATCTGAGCTGGGCATGGGAAGCAGGAAGCAGCCATGGGGACAGGAGACCTTCATCAGAAGGGGCGAGTGTTCAAGCCCCTGCACCATTGGGGAGGGGGGTCTGTGCCCCACCTTTGTTGCACCCCAAGTTTTCTCCTACTGGCCCCCGACTGTGCCTGTCTTAGGTTGCCCCACCCTGTGGAGTCTTACCCGTCGTTGACTACCAGCCATCTCTGGGCCAAGTAGGGTGATGTGAGGTTCAGTTTTGTCTCCTTGATATCCTATGTCCCTCTGGCCTCCATGCCCAGCAACTGCCTTTGGATTCCCTCGCCTGCTGGCGGGGCTCTGGCATTGATCATAGGGAACTCAGGTTTCTTCTCTAGAGAGGGCCCAGCTTACACCATTGGGCCAGAGACAGATCCATGGTACCAGCCACCATGAGGCTTCAACCTCAGCATGAACAGAGAGCTCAGGCAACAGCTATGGGCAATTGGATTGTAAGAAGAGGGTCCCTCTTGGCACAAGGGTAAGAGGCGCCAATACAGGACAAAGGAGAGTCCTGGAACAGGGCTTTCTCAGCCCAGGATGTCAGGCTCTTGGCACAAGACAACTCCATGTATGGGACATATACTAGACACCCCCTAGTCATGGCAGAAAAGGGAGGTGCCCTTCCTGGAACAGTAGGGTAGGGAGATTCTAGAAAAGGCTGTGTTCAGGAAAGAAGGAGAAAGGCCAAAGAACCAGCAAGCAAGTAGTTAGATTTTTAAAAAAAGGAAAAAGGGAAGATGTGGGGCAAAGCTGGGACATGTGGAAAGACAAAAAGGAGGCACATGTGATCCTCCCAATGGACAGATAGTTCCAGCTCAGGGCTGCACATCTGCTGCAGACGGGCACTGGTCAGGTGTGCTATGATGAGGCAGAGATGGCGGGCAGTGAGACATAAGGTCGGACTAGACGGTCTGGAATCCACACAGGTGAGTCTGCGTCCTGTGGAAATATACAAGCATATCCTCTCCCCTGGGTTAAAAGTACATCAGGTCCCTTCCAGGCTCCTGTAAGCAAGTCTCTCCATTTGACGAGGGCTTTAGGTTTAGTTAGATCAGGGTTCCAATGCCTGTACATCGGGGAATTTCCCTCAGAATCTACATTTAGTATATTAATTACAAGTTGAGCATGTTGTAGAACATGATGAGGAGAGGAATATTTAAACTCATTTTCTTGTAATTTTTTAATTTGTGTTTTTAAAGTTTGGTGAGCCATTTCTACTATTGCTTGGCCTTGAGGATTGTAGGGTATTCCTGTAGTATGTGCGATGCCGAATGTACAGCATAAGTTTTTAAAAGCTCTAGAGGTATAGGCAGGCCCATTGTCAGTTTTAAGTGCCCTTGGTATTCCTAGGTAGGAAAAGCATTGGAATAGATGTTGACTTACATCTTTAAAGGCTTCTCCTGTACGTGCAGAAGCAAGGATAACATGAGAAAAGGTATCAATACAAACATGCACATAGCAAAGTTTGCCAAAAGATGGGACATGAGTAATATCCATCTGCCATAAGTCACAGGGTCTAAGTCCTCTTGGATTAACTCCAGTAGCAGGGCTAGGAAAATGAGTAGGACAATGGCCACAGTCACGCACAATACTTTGAGCAGCTTCTCTAGATATGCGATAATATAGACGGAGAGCAGAAGCATTTTGATGGTGAATGGCATGAGACCGCCGGGCTTCTTCTAGAGCTGTACAAACTACTGGGCGAGTTAGTAAATCCGCCTGATAATTTCCTTCGCTTAAGGGTCCTGGTAGGCAGGAATGAGCTCTAATATGTCCAATATAGAAAGCCTTTTCTCGTTTGTGAATGCAAGTTTGTAGCTGAGTTAACAAAGAGAAAATGGTTGTTCTTCCTTGTGGGAGAGAGGCGGTCTCAATATGAGGAAATAATTTAACTATATATTGAGAGTCAGTGTACAAGTTAAAGGGAACCTGTTGCAATTGTTCAAAAGCATAAATGACTGCCAAAAGCTCTGTTCTCTGAGCTGACGTCTCTAGAGTTTGTTGAACATGGGTTATTGAGTCAATGATTGTTACTGCCCTACCATTAGAGGAACCATCTGTGAATACTAAGGAGGCAGGAGGTGATAATGGTTCTTTTGAACATTTAATAGGAAATATAAACGGATGTAGGGAGAGAAATTGCAATATAGGTGATCTTGGCAAATGATGTAAAATTTGCCCTGGGAAGTTACCTATAGCTATTTGCCACTCTTCTTCAAATTGTAATAGTGTGTCTAATTGTTCTCTTTTATAAGGTATTATTATCTCAGTAACTTCTCTTCCAAAGAGTTCGATACTGCGTCGTCTACCTTTGATAATGAGAGTGGCCACTAGGGAGGGATAGGGTGGTACAATCTTCCTAGGAGTGACAGGTAAATGTATCCATTCTAATGGTCCTTCCTGCCACAAGCATCCTGTAGGAGTATATTTAGTGGCTAGAATAATTAAGGCCCAAGATTTGGAATAATCTAGATACTGTAGTTGCTGTTTATTGATGGCCTGTTCTATTTTTGCTATAGCCTTTTCTCCTTCTACAGTTAATTGTTGGGGAGACTTAGGGTTAGAATCTCCCTTTAAAATGTCAAATAGAGGTTTCAAGTCAAGAGTGGTTATTTTTAGATATGGCCTGACCCAGTTGATATCACCTAATAGTTTCTGATAATCATTCAATGTGTTTAAATGATCTTTTCTTAATTGTAGAGGCTGATGGGTGATAGTAGAGGTATGTAATATTCTGCCTAAGTATGAAAAAGAAGGTTCAGTCTGAATCTTTTCTGGGGCTATTTTTAGACCATGTTCTTCTAAAGCAAGGATGGTCTGAGTAAGAATTTCCTGTAAAGTAGCCCGATCTTTATGAGCTAGTAAAATATCATCCATATAATGAATAAGATATAGATCTGAAAATTTCTTTCTAATAACTTGCAATGCCTGATCTACAAACTTTTGACATAATGTAGGACTATTTTTCATCCCTTGTGGGAGAACCTTCCATTGGTATCTCTGATAAGGCTGTTTAAAGTTTTCTGATGGTATGCTGAATGCGAATATTTGACAATCAGCTGGGTGGAGAGGTATAGTGAAAAAACAATCCTGTAAGTCAATAACAACAACACAATACTCCTGTGGAATTGCCACAGGGGAGGGCAATCCAGGTTGTAAGGAGCCCATATCTTCCATGGTGGCATTTATGGCTCTTAGATCTTGCAAAAGTCTCCACTTGCCTGATTTCTTTCTTATTACAAATATGGGTGTGTTCCAGGGACTATTTGATGGCTCTATATGCCCCTCTGCTAATTGCTGATCAATTAATTGTCGGGCTGCTGATATTTTCTCAGATGTTAAGGGCCATTGCTCAACCCATACTGGTTGTGACGATTTCCAGACTATGGGATCAGCAGTCCTAAGGGCAATGGCCCCAATTACAGATCCTGTCGAGGAGTGTGAGGTATTACTTTCCTTTCCTAATCCCTTTCCTGGATTAAATCTCGTGTCTAGCATCTGTGCTGTTACTCTATCACTGGGGCTATATAATACAACTCCCATTTGAGACAAGATATCTCTTCCCCATAATGTAAAGGGGATAGTCGTAATGACATAGGGACAGAATGTCCCTGAATGTTGATCTTCATCAGCCCAAGTTAAAATCTGAGAACTCTTTTTTACATTAGATGCCTTGCCTAGTCCTACTAGGGAAGTGGAGGTGGTGTGCGTGGGCCATGAAGAGGGCCAATCCTTCCCTGCTATGCAGGAAACATCTGCTCCTGTATCCAATAGACCTTCAATTGGTTTTCCCTGAATTTGTAAAATTTTTGTAGGTCTAGTAGCATGGATTTCTTGTATCCAAAATGCTGCATCGCTAGATCCAAAGCCTCCGGCCCCTCTAGCTTCCTGGGTAACAGCTGTCCCTATTTTATGTATTGGTAACAGGATTAATTGGGCAATTCTCTGGTTGGGCTGAATCTGTATAGTTGTGGTGGGTGGGGAAAGTAAAATCTGTATTTCTCCTGTGTAGTCTGCATCAACAACTCCTGGGATGACTAAGATCCCCTGTAAGGAGGTGGAGCTCCGCCCTAATATTAAACCTACGGTTCCCTCAGGCAGTGGCCCAGACACTCCTGTAGGAATGGCTGCTACTGGCGAGTCTGGGGTTAGTATTGCGTGGGTGGTTGAGTGGAGGTCCAATCCTGCACTGCCTGGGGTTGCCCTGAAGAGGTCACTGACTGATCGAAATTTGCAGAGGGGTTGAAGGTTGATGCCCCTATTATTGCAGGGGCCTGGGGCTGGCCCCTTCTCAAGTTTCCCAATTGAGGTGATGGGATATAACCTCCTTGGAAGCTATTTGTAGAGTTTAAAGGCCGACCATTTTTATGGTATTTTGATCTACATTCCTTTGCCCAATGGAATCCTTTCTGACATCGGGGACAAACGGTTTTTGGAGGATTAATATTACTCCCTAATGTATTTCCAGGCTGTCGAGGAGCTTGCCATCTGGCCTGAGTATTATTATTATTTTTATTTGGGCATTCTCTGCTAAAGTGCCCAGATAAGCCACAAGAGTAGCAGTTCATATTTCTTTTATTACCTGTATTATTGCTGGCTTGTCCTATAGCCTGTACATATTGAGGGTATGTCTCCCCTTTGAGAGCTGCAGCTATAGCTACACCCTGTATAAATGCTGGACTTACATCAGCACACTGTTTTATAAAATCATTTATAGTTCCTGTTCTGCGAATCGGCCTTAATAAAGCCTGACAGGTATTATTAGCATTTTCAAAAGCCAGTTGTTTGATTAGGATATCGGCTGCCTCTTTGTTATTGATTACTCTCTTGACTGCCTGCATGAGGCGAGAAAGGAAATCCTGATATGGTTCCTCAACCTTCTGTTTAACCTCTGTAAGGGTGGTTGTTTTTCCTGCTGTACAAGGTAGGGATTTCCAGGCACTTACTGCACAACTGGTTACTTTGGTAAGTGCCTCTGTGGGCATATTCATTTGCTCCTCAGCCGTGTTAAAATCACCTTCTCCTAATATCATGTCTAGGGTTATTCCTTTTCTGGTTTTTTCCCTAGTGGCTACAGCTTTCTTAGCAAGATCATCATATTCAGTTTTCCATAATAAGTAATCGCCTCCTGAGAGACAGGATTTACAAACCTGTGACCAATCATAAGGAGTCATCCATTTACTGGCTAGGGTTTCTACCAAGGTTTGTGTGTAAGGAGCTAGAGGTCCATATTCAGAGCAGGCCAATTTTAATTCTTTAAGTACTTTGTAAGGTATAGGCTCTAAGGTGGGGTTTCTATTCCCACCAGACTCATTCTCATATGTAACTGGGAAGCAGAGTGAGAATTCAAGATCTCCATTAGCTTCAGCTTCTCTTATCGCCCTTTGAAATTTAGACATGGAGCTCCTAGGAGCCACAGGACCTGGTTTAGGCTTCCTTTCTAATTTGGGGAGCCTGTTTTGAATGGGAGGGCCACTCTCCTCTCTACTGACTGGAAAGGACCAATGGTCATGTTTATGATATTTATTCTCCTCCCGATCAGTAGGCATAGCTAAATTGCTTTTAGATTGAGCTGAAGACAATGATGATGTATCCTCTCTGGGTGGAGCTGAGGGACTATTTAAATTTTGAGAAAGTTCAACCGTTTTTGCCTCTGGTGCCAAGGTGTCACAGATTGAATCCCAGAGGGAAAAGAAACATGGCAGGACCGCCTCAGATCCATGGTGTTTCTTTAATTGCTTTCCTACTTCAACCCAAGTTTTTAAATTAACAGTTCCATCCTCTGGAAGCCATTGACATACTTCTTCTATAAAACTTTCTGTCTCACTGGGAGTAACCTCAACTCCAATTCTGCTAGTAAGCATATGCGTTAAAAGATTAATACAGAGTCTTTTTTCTTTAGACTCAGTATGACCCATCTTGTCAATCTAAGTTCTGTACTAACTACCCGCTTACCCTACTTATCCTCTATAGGGGGGTCTGTAGCACCCTGGTGGAGTCCTATCCGTCCCGAGTGTGGGGGTTTTCAAAAGGGGGGGGCTTACCTAAGGGAATCCTGTTCCAGGGATTCCCAAAGGTGTGGACGGAGTCGGCAAAGACTATCCACCCTTTTCCTATGGTGGAGTCCTATCCGTCCCGAGTGCGGGGTGCTTACCTAGGGGTCCCTGTTCGGGCGCCAGATGCCGGGGTCCAACCCCAGCAGGTCCAGGGGTCCCCAAAGGTGTGGACGGAGTCGGCGAAGAAGGAATGACACGGAGACAGCGTTCAGTTGATCAGCAGCCTAGCCAGGATCTCCAGCCAAGTTCTGGTCTTGATCTCCAGAGAGGCTCTGCTGCTTATTGTCTTGTTACATCTGTATTTATACCAGTTGATTTTAATCCTGTCAATTTCTATTACAAAGGTTAGGGTGTTTCTTATCTCCATTCCAGGGAGTAAAGATTATGTAGCTTAAGCATGATTGTTTGTAGTGATTAACTACCCGCCTGGCACTTAGTTAAGGAGTTTCATCCCCTCCCTGACTTCAGGGAAAAATTCCTACCTGGGGAAACAACCTTTCTCGGAGAGGTGACCTGGGTTAAAACACACAGCGCTAAGGGGAGCAAACATATTAAGAACAGTATGCTATATACGCCAGGTCCCTTGAAACATATGCTGTGCAGATGTTTCTTTCCTGCAGCGACTGTGTCAAGCAGCAAGGATGGACCGGCTTCCGGCACTGGTCCAGCAGGGTGAGGGCAGGGGCTGCCTGGGACCAGTCTTCAGCCCCAGGGACATCCAGGCTGGACTGGTAGGCACCAGGTACCAAGACCTGCAGGGTGAACTCGGTAATGATAGCGGTGAGCCCCCAGATGTGGTGTGGCCCAAGCAGGAAGACAGGCATTGTGTAACGGAAGTGGCCACTCTTGCAGAAGTGGGTGCAGCATTGGTTCTGCACCTGCAGCAGGTGGACCAGTGGCAGTGCAAACACTTCCTCCAACTATGACAGGAGGCAGGGGAGGATGGACAGAGGACTGACCATGGCAGCTTTCCCCCATTGGGACATCCCATTCCCGGCATCCTTGCCCCAACTCACCTCCTCTGGGTTGGACTGGAGGCTCTGGGGATCCAGCAGGCCCACTCCAGCGACCACCAACACCACCGTGCTCTTTGCCTGGGCCAAGGAGGCAGGCCGTCAAGGGAGGCATGGCCTTGGCAGGCCTTTGGGGCTGGAGAAGGGAGGCTGAGAGGGAGACCCCACCCTTGCCATCCAGAGGCCATTAGCAGTCAAGGCCGGGTCCATCTGACCCCAGTCCTGCGTGGGGCTCACTCCAGCCAGACTGACCGACTCAGGTCCCCCATTCAGGCCTCTGGGCCTTCGCAGATTTTCCCTCCACTTAGAACAACCTTCCCTTAATTTTACTACCCTGAAACCTGCAGGGTATGAAGGACATGTCTCTCCCACTCTTCTTTTTTTCTTCATCATTCTATTTATTACATGGATGAATATTAACATCTCGTGGTATCCATCTAATTCAGTCAAAACCAACAAATGAAAAAGGTTAACGATTTTTCAAATGAACATTCTTACAGACTCCCCTCTAACTTAAAATAGAAATATGTTCACTGCATTAAATTGTGACAAACTTAAAAAATGTCATTAAAAAAAGTCACCTTTAGTACTTAAATAAATTCATTAATTATTTGATGGCATCAATTTCCAAGTTAAAAAATAAATGTTGCTTCATTCGATACTTTTCAAAAAGGGCATCTGGGTGGTTCTCTATAGCTGGATATATATATATATATATCTGTGTATATATATATATATATATATATATATATATATATATATCCTGTATAATAATAGAGAAACATGGTAATTAACCATAACTTCGCTACCCTTCCCATTGGCTAATCAGTGAGATACGCAAATTAACTGCCAGCCAAGATGGCAGCCGGCAGCCAGGCAGCTGAAGTGAACATGACGCTTGCTTGCTCCAGTGATGGAGGAAGCCAGCATTCCCTGCCTGCCGCACCTCAGCTCTGAGCTCCGGATGAAACAATGTTGCAATTATAGAACCTAAACAAACCCCAGAAACCTGCTTTCAACCAGCGAGGCCTCAGAGCTTAGAGCGGCCAGTGATGGCAACAGAGTTTCAATTATAGAATCTGAACAAATCCAGGTACCTGCTTTCAGCCGGCAAAGGCCTCGGAGCTGGAGCAAAGAGCTGGAGCAGGCTCTCAGCTCCAGTTACCCCTATAGAAGGAAAATAAATCCCAGAATAAAAAGAAAAAAAAGAGAGGCTGGGAGCTTCAGTTGCCCACCAGCCTGAAAACAGCCCTCAGCCCCTCACCCAGACTAGCCAGGCACCCCAGTGGGGACCCCCACCCTGACGGGGGTGTGACCAGCTGCAAATAGCCATCATCCCCTCATCCAGGCTGGCCAGGCACCCAAGCAGGACCCTCACCCTGATCCGGGACAATCTTCAGGGCAAACCAGCCAGCCCCCACGCGTGCACCAGGCCTCTATCCTATATAGTAAAAGGGGAATATGCAAACTGACCCTAACAGCAGGACTGGGAATGACTGGTCACTATGACACACACTGACCACCAGGGGGCAGACGCTCGATGCAGGAGCTGCCCTCTGGTGGTCAGGGCGCTCTCACATGGAAGTAGCTCTGTTCAGCCACAAGCCAGGCTGAAGGTTACAGTACAGCAGTGGTGGTGGGAGCCTCTCCTGCCTCCTCAGCAGCACTAAGGATGTCAGACTGCAGCTTAGGTCTACACCCTGCTGGCAAGTGGGCATCCCCCGAGGGCTGTCGGCCTGCCAGAGGGATGTCTGATTGCCATCTTAGGCCCAATCCCCTGGGGAGCGGGCCTAAGCCAGCAGGTGGTCATCCCCTGAGGGGTCCCAGACTCTGCAAGTGGGTACAGGCCGGACTGCGGGACCCCCCTCGCCCCCAAGTGCACAAACTTTTGTGCACCTGGCCTCTAGTGTGTGTGTGTATATATATATGTATATATATATATATGCATAATTGCCCTATTGTTTCTAAAAATTTTTCAAATCTGGCTTTCCTATTTGAGAAAAGGCCTGCCGCGCTCTCTCACAACCCCCCTATGAAGGATAAAACTTAGACTTTGCTTTAATCATCAGAACTACCAGAAAAAAATTTTTTCTTGAGGTTGCTGTTTAATTCCATTTTCACCCAATAAAAAGTACAGAAACACTGTCTTTATTTGATGGTGTCCATAAATATTACACTCCATGGGTAGCAAAAATATTTTTTTATTTACAATTTACAGTTTCACAAGTGAAAATCGTACATTTTTACACATAACAATTTTGTTTTGTTAAATTTGCACACATCTGTATAACTTTCACACAACAAGCACCGGAAACTGTGCAGGCAGTAGGCTATGCAAATACTAAAATGTATTTATAAACCAAATGATAGCTGAAGGCCCTGCCTCAGCTAGGCAATTTATACAGATAGTTCTATATATACATAAAAAAAAAATCTTCATCTAGATCCAAACAGCAGCTTTTTTAAAAAAGGAAAACATACTTTTCTCATTTTATTTAAACTGACTCAACTATATCATCTTCCGTTTTAATTTAATGGACCTGGCGCAGGGGTCACCTGTACCCTCCGGAACCTAAGAAGGGGAGGGGCTTGCTCAGGTAACGTGACTGGGCAGTTCCCATCTTTGCCTGGAGAGGAAGGGAACTGATGTTGAGAGCCACAGACAGGCCAGGCACTTGCTGATGGCCTCCCACTAGGTGCCCACACCACCCTCCTACGAGTAAAACCCATGTCTCGGGAGCAGCTCTGAGATGTTGCTATGCTGTCCTCTGTACAAGCTGGTGGGGTATCAATTTGTTCTTCCTTAACATTGGTACTTTCACAGGGTTCCTGCAATTCATTTCTGACAATGTTCAACATAATATTCAGAGGGTTTTCAACTGGCATCTTGCTGGGAGATGATGTACAATCAAATGAAGATGTATTTTGATCATCTTCATAACATGATGGATGACAAATCTTTCCATCCACTCTGATGGCATTCTTTAAATGCCACTCCTCCTCTTCGTCATCCCAGTATTGTTCAAATTGGTCTTGACAGATTTCACAACTCTCCACTGCTCCAGCTGGCCCTGCTGGTACACTTTGGGACTGCTTTTCCTTAGCAGCTTGCTGAGTATTGAGCACAACTTCTTCATGCGCCTTTTCAAGAAACTGGCTCTTTGCCCGTTCTTCCAAATCAGCTATTTCCTCAAACTCTATCCAGTCTGTTGAACTGTAGTACCAATGTCTATGAGTAACTTTTCTGCTAACGTCTTTTTTAGTTCTATTTTGCCGATAATGCCAGTCCAAGTGATCTGCATATACATCTGCCTGTGACGTTGTAAACCTCATTCCACAAGAGTAACACTGAATACCAGTGTGCAGTTGATTTATAACACTATCATAACGTTGTTTTAACTCTTCCATTGTAAAATTGGTAAGATCGGGAACATCTCGATCTTCATTTTGACCTTCCTTCTCTTCAGTGGGAGGCTGAGCAGCAACTTCATTTACTTGTGCTGTAGCTGAATCAGGCTGGGACAATTTGAGAATTCCTGTTCTTAGCAGTTTTGAAAATAATTCATTGGCATCCGCCTGACTGAGGTGATGATCAGGATATGCCTTAGGAAGGGCTCCGGAAGGATTCTGAACAAATGCTCCAGGATTTTTTGGATGAACTGGTAAAAATTGTTGTCCCTGGCCAAACGGTACTGGCTGAGCAACACCAGTGAGAACCTGTTGAGACACCTGCATGTTTCCCGCTGTTATCTGAGCAGGTAAACTGCCAAAGTTTCCACATTGAGGACTTTGAAGATTCTTTTCATCAAAAGAGTGTCCAGAAGCTCTGCTAAGGGGATTTGAGAAACTCTGGTTTCCAGGGCCACGCAGTCCATTAAAATTGGGTCCTTGAGGTGAATCAAATATTTGTTCGTGTCTTGGGAATTGCAGTCCTTGGGATGGGGCATTAAAAGCATTGCCAGGTGGCTCACTATATGGACCAGTCTGACGGAACGAAACGGATTCAAGCCTTTGTGAAGGATGATTGTCAAATCGTGTGCCTTGAAGACCAAGGGGAACACCAAACCTTGATGCTTGCTGGTGTTGTGGACCATCAAGTCTTTGAGGAACACCATCAAATCTTGGTTGAACCTGCTGTCCAGGTGGTCCATCAAATCTCTGTGAGCCTGGCTGACCAGTTCTTTCAAATCTAGGACCTAGTTGGCCATGTAATCCATCAAATCTTGGTAAGAGTGATGGCTGACCTGGCTGCCCATCACACCTGAAAGCATGACAACCTTCCAATCTTGGACCACCTTGACCCAGAGGCCCTTCAAGTCTCAGTCCACCTCCTGGTACAGGACCGTCAAACCTCATTCCACCTCCTTGTCGGACTAAAGGTCCCTCAAACCTGATCCCAAACCCTGGTTGACCATGTGGACCCTGAAACCTAAGGTTTCCACCAAGTTGATTATGTTGTCCTTCAAACCTCAGGCCAGCGACTGACTGGCCATGGGGGCCCTCAAACCTTATTCCAACTCCGTGCTGTAGCAAAGGGCCCTCAAATCTGATCCCACCTTCTGGCTGACCATGAGGCCCATCAAACCTAATTGCAGGTCCTGATGGACCACGACCCCCCTCAAATCTATGTCCACGTATAGGCTGACCTCCGGGATTATCAAATCTAAGTCCACCCACAGGCTGACCATGAGGTCCCTCAAACCTCAGACCAGGGGAACCTTCCAACCGAAAACCACCTCTGCCTGCTTGACCAACTGGCCCTTCAAACCTCAGAGGTGTCCCTTCTGGTCCCGGAGGACCTTCAAATCTCAAAGGACCACCGGCCCCCATTTGTCCAGGTGACCCATCCAATCGAAGAAAACCTGGTGCAGAAGGTCCATCAATCCTAGGGCTTAATTTATTAGGTCCTTCAAAAATCATCTTGGTCGGGCCATCTCTTGTTACCGATGGCCTACTAGGTTCATCAAATAACGGTCTGTCTTCAGCTAACACTGTAAGGCGCTGATTTGTATCTAGGCCGGCGAGTCGTGATGCTGAGGTATCTACAAATGGTTCACCTGCATCTTCACATCTAGGTCGCTTAAGTGGAAAACGATCATTGAATGGTGACCTCTGCTCTTCTCGTACACCTTTTTGATACTGAAATAGCTGTCGAATTTGAGGCGCAACAACAAGGTACTCATCCTGTGTAATTTCACCAGATGCTAAATGTTCACTCGTCTTTTGAAGTAATTCTCTTTTGCTTGCGAGAGTTAACTCTGTGAAAACCTGAAGATTGGCATCTACGCTTAATCGATGCTGTTGCTTTGGGGCTCGAGGTGACACAACCCCTTTAGCGCTCGACCAGCTTTCCCTCCGCCTTAGATGAGGAGATTTACTATGGTCCTCACCTTGTTGTAAGCTTTTATTTTCTTGTGGTCGTTCGTCTTCAGTCTTTTTTATTCGCTTTGGATCTCGAACATCTTGTTCAGCACTTCTCTTAGCATTTCTTTCTTCCCTGGAAGGTGGCACAAAGTCTTCCATATGTGACTGCTTACATCCAGAGTGGCACATCTTTCCAGCTGAAGGCTCTTCAGGCGATTTATTTAGAAATGTAGAAGTCACATGGATGCTAGATGTATTCTGATTGGGGGGTAGAGGTTGAACAGGCCAAGCAGGATCTAATGAATTGACTCTGACATCCAGGGCACGAAGAATCTTCAATGGGAATATCTCATTCCATGTGGAACGTAATTTAAATAGACTTTTTCTGGTATTTTTATCCACCTTTTCAAACACACGAATAAATGTTGCAACTAGATTTGTAGTAAAGGCGGTGAGATACTCTCGGCCAACGTTTTTCACGATAGAATCCATAAGGTACATAACGGGAAGCTTCTCTGAGGAAGGAGCCTTGGCGGTTTGGGCCTCGATGAGAGAGACGATATCCTTGGCGAAGTGCAGGTTCTCCTGGGCTAGAATGGTCAGCATATTGATGTGCAGTTTGCTATTGACGGTCAGGTCTTCGAGGGATGACTGATAATCCCGACAGGCGTCCTCCCGGGCCCCCAAGGGACCGGCCTCGGCCAGGGTGGGCTCTGACATTGTGCCGTGGCCGCAGCTGCAGCCGCTCTTGACACCCCGTGTCACTGCCGACCGCGCTTCCTCTCCCCACTCCGGCCTCACCACGTGCTGACTGACCGCGGAGGGGTATTGGGGGACGACACGGGGGGAACCCCAGGTACTCAAGGCTGCCTTCGCACAGTGATCTCCACACACTTTCAGCCACCTCAGGAGCCTCTTTCTCCACAGGAACAAAAGGGTGCCGGTGCAGGTGGCTGCAGCTCCTAGGGGAATCCTGTTTGGGCGCCCTCTGTTTGGGTCCTGCCCGAACAGGTCCAGGGGTTCCCAAAGGTGTGGACGGAGTCGGCGAAGAAGGAAGGACACAGACAGCAGCGTTCAGTTGATCATCAGAGCCAGGTTCTCTAGCCAGGATCTCCAGCCACGTTCTGTCTTTTATTGCCTTCTTAACATCTGCATTTATACCAGTTGATTTTAATCCTCTCAATTTCTATTGCAAAGATTAGGGCGTTTCTTTTCTCCATTCCAGGAAGTAAAGATTATGTAGCTTAAGCGTGATTGGTCGTAGTTAAAGTGATTAACTACCCGCCTGGCGCTTAGTTAAGGGGTTTTATCCCCTCCCTAGCTTCAGGGGTAAATCCCTACCTGGGGAAACAACCTATCTCGGAGAGGTGACCTCAGTTAAAACACATAGCGCCAAGAAGGGGAGCCAATGTATTAAGAACAGTATGGCATATACATATACGCCAAGTCCCTTGAAAGATACACTGGGCAGATGTTTCTTCCCTGCAGCGACTGTGTCAAGCAGCAAGGACGGACCAGCTTCTGGCATTCAACCACTGAGCCAAGCCAGAGAGGGCTGACAGACACCCTTTATGTTATTTTATTTTACTTTATTTTATTAATTTTTATATATATTTTTTCCTTTGTGTGAAGAAATATGAATGAACTGTACATAAACATGTCAAAGCAAACTAGTTCACTGTCACAACTTTAAATGTCTCAGGAGCACAGCAAATGCTAAACACACTAACATCGTGTTGCTACTTCAATAGCTGGGGAGTGGCGAGCGCTGGCCTATGGCTTAGGATCTGTGTCCATGCTTGTTTCCTGAACCTCCTCCACCTCTGAGAGCTGTCCCCTGCCTTCAGTATGCAAATTAGCTGCCATCTTGTTGCTGCAGGTTTCGGGTCAACACTGGGGTGCCTGGCCAGTCTGGGTGAGGGGATGATAGCTGCTTTTAGGCTGGCGGGCAACTGAGGCTCCCAACCTCCCTTTTTTTCTTTTTTCTTTTCATTCTGGGATTTATTTCCCTTCTATGGCTGTCACTGGAGCTGAGATCCATCTTTAGCTCTGAGGCTGGGCTCCAGCTCTGAGACCTCGGCTGCAGAAAGCAGGTATCCAGGTTTGTTTGGGTTCTATAATTGTAACACTCTTGCAATCCTGCTGGCTGAAGCCCAGCTGGCTGAAATCGGGTTTCTGAGGCAGGTTTCCCTTCTATAATTGCAACATAGTTGCTTAGAGTTGCAGCTCAGAGCCCAACAGCGGCAGGCGGGGAACGTTGGTTTCCCCTGTCACTGTAGCAAGCAAGCCTCCTGTTCGCATCAGCTGCCTGGCTGCCGGCCACCATCTTGGTTGGCAGTTAATTTGCATATCTCCCTGATTAGCCAATGGGAAGGGTAGCGAAGTTACGGCTAATTACCATGTTTCTCTTTTATTAGATAGGACTAGTGGCCCAGTGCACGAAATTCATGCACGGGGGGGAAGGGGGAGTTCCCTCAGCCCAGCCTGCACCCTCTCTAATCAGGGAACCCTTGGGGGATGTCCGACTGCTGGTTTAGGCCCGATCCCTGGGATCCCCCTAACTGGCAGCCGGACATCCCTCTTGCAATCTGGGACCACTGGCTCCTAACTGCTCACCTGCCTGCCGACCTGTTCTCCCTAACTGTTTGCCCTGCTGGCCTGACCCCCCTAACTGCTCTCCCCTGCCAGCCTGATTGTCCTAACTGCTCTCCCCTGCCAGCTTGATCCCCAAACTGCTCTCCCCTGCCAGCCTGATCGCCCCTAACCGGCTCTGCCTCGGCCCGCCACCATGGCTTTGTCCAAAAGGACATCCAGAAAGTTGCCTGGAAGTTGTTTGGTCTAATTAGCACATTACCCTTTTATTAGTATAGATTGATTTCAGAGAGGGAGGGAGATAGAAACATCAATGATGAGAGAGAATCATTGACTGACTGCCTCCTGCACGCCCCACACTGGGGATCAAACCCATAACCCAGGCATGTGCCCTGACCAGGAATTGAACTCTGGGGCCCTTCAGCCCTCAGGCAGAGGCTCTATCCATTGAGCAACACTGGCTATGGATACACTTTCCCTTTCCACTGGGACGTGTTCTGATTGCTGGAGCTGAAACACTGAAGCTGCCTCACTGGGGCAAAGTGGGGTGCAGTGGGTTGGAGTAGGTGAAGCCCCCTGAAAGCTGGAGAGGGGCCTTTTTTAACAGCCGGACTGTCTCATGGCTGTGCTGCCTCGCAGTTGTATGGCCACACTGTTGGGCTGTGCTACTGTCAGTGAGAGTTTACACAACTGAACTGTCTGCACAGATAGCTTCCTCCTCACCACACCCCCAAGCTGGGGGTTCCTCTTAGGGTTGAAGTGATACCGACCACCCTTGGTTGGTAGCCCAATCGGCCACTTTGGAAAGAGAAGTGGGGAATCCTGATTTTACGTGAATGCTCCAATTTCTTAAGTTGGCAACTAATGCGAACTTCAGATGTTTGGGCCAAACCAGAGAGGTGGTCGGGTCTGGTGTCCAGGCCACTGGGCGGCACTGGGTTCAGCCCAGTTGTAAAGGGCCCCTAGGCGTCTGGGCAGGTGAAGGGGTTGGGGGTACGCTTCGGTAATTCCAATGTCACCCCACTGGGTTTTGGGTGTTTTTTCCCCACTGATGACAATTTACTATAATCTGTTGGCAGCATAGATAGATATTAGTTACCAGAACTATGTCTCCATAGAAGTGGACAGTATGTAGCCATTCTATTGGGAACTGTGTGCACTTAAGCATCAGCATGATCTTTCAATTTATTTTTTGCGGTTGTTAATGAAAATAAGCTTTATTACATCAAGTAATAAATACATACAAAGATGCAAACAGTATTAGTCACTGTCTTCCACATGTTTGGATCCACTGATGGGAAAGGTGGAACTGAAATGTACATACATCCTTAGGGGAAATTTCAAGGGTCCTTGTCAGGCGAGGTTCTATAAATTGCTCTTCCTTCTGTATTTATAACTTGTGCATTTTAAAGATTGACTTCAAAGTACTAATAGTCATGCAAATGCTTAAGGAAAAAAAAAAAACAGAACAGTTACATTGAAAAGAATTTAGACTGTGTGGTGAATGGGCACTGGCTACTATAGTGCTGCCTCAGGACTCACTGAAACAAACCCTCAGAGTTGGATCAGCTCAGAAGAGAAACATAAAGAACCATGTGAGTAACAGAAATGTATCCAGAAAAGAAACACGTATCTGGGAGGCCAACTGCAGCTTGCTGTGATAGGTAACTGACATGCATCCTGTAAATCAATGCTTTAAAAAAACACACAAAATGCCCTGGGTAGTTCTGAACTAATGCTTAAATCTAATAACTGCAAAAATCTCTTCTCCATCTCAGCGATGGGAGGTTCAGAGCCTGATGAACCACGGGAGGGGCACGGGGAGGAGAAACCAAGCTGTTACCATTTTGAAACCAAGTTTCATCTGAAGGGGATGCAAGCATGAGCTGTCACTTCTTGGAAGAAGAAGGAAAGCCTTTCACGTGGACTTAGGGGCTAGGACCTGGTGTTCCGCTCCATCTTGGCCAAGCACTCCCGAACCAGCCATGTCGTGTGGATGATGCCTCGTTTCAGTCTCTCCATCGCGCTCTTGCTGCCCGCGTACGTGAGTCAGATCTCCTTCCCTAGTTCTTCGATGATGACCAGCAGCTCAGCATATTTGCTCTGGGGCGCCTGGCTGTTCTCTGTTCCCTGCATGTTAGAGATGTTGGTCCTAGTCACTCAGCAGCTGGCGGTACTGGGAAGACGTTGCCATGCTGGTGGAAGGCGGATGAACGCTCCCAGAGGCCTTGATGGAGGTGGCGGGCATGTGCATGGTCAAGTTCAGTTTGTAAGACATCCCCCCCTCCGTCCCCTGTCTCCCGCTGCGGGGCGCAGGCCCCATAAGACGGCATCGGCAGCGGTGGCAGTGAGGCCAGGCGGTGGTGAGGTGGGCCTGGGTCTGTGTCCCTGTCTGTGTGCCTGCCCAGCTCCCACACACTTTTTGTTGTTGACAGCTCGAGCGCACTGGCAAATATGGCTGTCCCCTCACCCTGACACTGCCGCAGTATCATGATCTTTCAGTTTCTTGATGTTCTGCCTGTGCTGCTCAATGTCTTTCTGCAGACACTCAAATCTCCTTTTTATGCTGAGGGATCTCTTCTTCATGTTGTTTCTTCAAGGCTGCCAGCTGTTCTTTAATCCGCTCTGGGAAGTATCCTTCCTCTTCAGCCTTCTTTTTTTTTTTTTTGTGAAGGTCCCAATGGCTTCCCTGATTGCGCCTGCATTGGAGCTGAAATTATCTGACCATTGCAGCCAAAACCTCTGGCTTACATGGCCCTCACCCCCCACACTTGGAGCCGCAGATGTGCCACTGACGCAGAGACTGCCCTGGTTGTCAGTGCCGCGCAGTTCCGGACTACCCCACTTAGTTTTAAATGCAAACCTGCCTTGGACAGGCCTTGAAGGTCTCTTTTCCATGGCGATCACGGGGTAGCAGGCCAGCCAGCACCCACAGCCCCAGGGGTCCAGGGATGCCGGCTGGCCTGCGCCGGGGCTCTCTCTGCCTCCAATCCACAATGCAATCACCGATCACCGGCCGCCTTTGCCTGCCCCCACCTCTTGCCTGCCGCCTGGGTTTCAGATCCCTTTCACCTCCCAGCATTGTGGCTACATATGCAAATTACCCACCATCTTTGTTGGCGGTTAAACGCCATCATGGCTGGCAGTTAATTTGCATATTGCCCTGATTAGCCAATGGGAAGGGTAGCGAAGTTACAGTTAATTAAGATGTTTCTCTATTATTAGATAGGATGAGAAATATATATTGAGTGCCTACCACATGCCAACTCTTTATGTTAAGCACTTTATTATTATATTTTATCCTTGCAACTCATTTTTTCATAACATTATTTTTATTGTTTTATTGCTTAAAGTATTACAAAGGGTACTACATATGTGTCCTTTTTTTTGCCCCCGCCCTTGACAATCCCCTGGCCTCTCCTACACCCCAGTGTCTTATGTCCATTGGTTATGCTTATATGCATGCATACAAGTCCTTCGGTGGATCTCTTACCCCCCTCCCTCCTGCCCCCCAACCCTCCCTGGCCTTCCCCCTGCACTTTGACAATCAGATTGAGGCAGCTCTGCCTCTGTATCCATTATTGTTCATAAGTTTATAATGGTCTTTATTATCCATGAATGAGTGAGATCATTTTTCCCGTGAAAAGAACAAGACGTAAAGAACTCAGCTAACGTGCCTGAGGTTTTAATGCAAGTGGCAGTGCCATACTTATCACTAAATTTTTTCTTCGTCAATCCTCACCCAAGGGTAAGTTTCCCTGGCCCAGACCAAGGCCAAGGATCTAGCCTGCAACTGAGGCAGTTAGCTTGACTGGAGTCAAACCCAACACCTTTCAGTCCACTGGTTCACAACTCTCACAGGCAAACAGCTCTATCTCTTTCTCTCACTCACAGGCTGCTCTAATTTAATTGAAAACATCCAGAATTTTCTTCTGGTCACTAGTAAAAATAATCTTATTAAACTCACTGAAGTCACATGTCCACATACAACCATCATCACTGTGGTCTAGACAGTTAGATATGCTGATACCTTCACTCTGGGTCCCTGAATAACAACCCCCAGAAACAGCTGGATTTGGAAATTGGCAGATGTTAGAAAAGGGAAAATGGAAGTCATGTCCACCACAGGCCACTGTCAAATAAATACTTGACTTCTGGTTTTCATTGTGAAGTCCTAACTTCCATCCTTATAAGAGAAAAAAAAAAGAGAGAGAATAACAATCTGAAAAGCAGGAGCTCTTGTTAAATCCATCTGAAATTAACTATGACTATGAAATTAACCTTTGCTGCTGCAAACCACGGAGATTTAGGGCTCTGTTAGAACAACACAACCTGGCCCAGCCGTGGGCAAACTACGGCCCGCGGGCCGGATCTGGCCCATCCGGCTGTTCTATCCGGCCCATGGATCCGAAAGAGCGTAGGGTTCTCTTGCTCTCCCCTCCACTCCTTCACCAGCAGCAGTGTTAACATGGCAACGTCGGGAAACACAGCCGCAGCTCCTTCTTCTGAGTGGGCAGATTTAGATCCGCCCATTCAGTAGAAGGAACAACCTCTCAATCTTCCAGTGGCTCCTTGTAATTCCTGCGGACGCGTCTCCGGACATCACCCTGGGAATGCGTAGACACGTTATCGTGGTGATGTAGGGAGACACGCCCCTGGAGAGCACAGTATCAGAGCCTTTCTGAGGTAAGATTAAGAGCTCTACTCAAACACAATTTTTTTCCTGTTCCCACATTCTGTACATCACAATGACTTGTTAATAAAACAACAAAGACTTTCAGCTGTAAAAATGCTTGCTACAGGGCATTTGTGTTAACATGCACCACTGCACATTAGCATCAACGCAAACACGATGGAAACCTATGTACCCTGCATTAACCCTAACTGCGCTGCATTGCAGTACTGCACCACACTGCCATGGCAGCATGGCTAGTGTGAACAAACCCTAATTCAGTGGGTTGAACAAAAAGATTGTATAGAAATGTGATGAACTAAAGATTTTATTACAAAATCGCTTAATTTCAGGGTTTCAGAAGCAATTGGACAAATGAAAAACTGAAAATCAAATGTTCATATCTAATACTTGGATGAAACCCTTTCCTGGTAATGACAGCCTGAAGTCTTGTACTTATGGACATCACCAGATGCTGGGTTTTCTCCTTTGTAATGCTCTGCCAGGCTGTCACAGTAGGGGTATATATATAAATATCCTGCCATTTCCAGCTTTTAATAAGAAAAACTGTTGCAATGGGCATTTAAAAGTGGCACCTGGTTGTTTTTATAGAGTCCAGTGGATGCAATCTGACATTATAATGGGCTCTTTCACACTATGTGCACTGCGGCTGTTTTTTGTCAGTAAGGGAAGTGCTAGTGGTAACTACTGGTTACCCATGTTTTGCACTGCCCTAGCACCTCCCATACAAGTGTGTCTGGAAGACACAGCAATGTGCAGCTATGTGTGTTATCATAAACAAAGGGCCTGTGTGAAAGATACACAGGTTTTCTATGGAGGAAAGGGGTTGTTCTCTATGGTCAGGGTGTGCCTCTGTCCCATGTATGAACTTTTTCAGATGATTTTGTTATATATATATATTTTTAGACCAAAAATCTTATAGTAGAGCAAATTTAATCACTTGTTTTTATACTTTACTGTCTTATTTTAGTAAAGAATTTAATAAGAAAACGGTACTGTTGGTTTTAGCCCAATATTAAACATGAATGGACCAAAGAAAAGGAAAGTGGACAGTGAATGCCGAGTGTTTAAGAGGGAGTGGACAACAAAATATTTTTTCACAGAAGTCCAATCAATGCCGGTATGTCTGAAATGCCAGGAAACACTTGCAGTCTTCAAAGAGTACAATCTCAGCTGTCACTTTGCCACAAAGCATGGCAACTATGCTAGCAAGCAGTCACCTCAAGAACGGGAGGCTACTACACAGAGGTTGATGGCTAAATTACAGGCTCAGCAAAATGTCTTTCACAGACAAACTGCAATTCAAGAGACAACTACCAAAGCAAGTTTTATGCTATCATTCAAATTAGCAAAAGCTAGCAAAGCTCTCTCTGAAGGCGAGTTTTTGAAAGAATGTATGATAGAGACAGCAGGTCTCTTGTGTCCAGAGAGCAAAGGCAAGTTTGAAAAACTCAGCTTATCGCGCAGGACAGTGACTCGTCGAGTGGAACTGATTGATGAAGACTTGGCCAGCAAGTTAAATAGTAAGGCAGAGTTCTTTAAGTTTTATTCACTAGCAGTGGATGAAAGTAATGACGTAAAGGACACTGCTCAGCTCTTAATTTTTATCCGAGGGATTAGTGACAATTTTGAAATTACGGAGGAGTTTTTAGCCATGGAGCCACTGAAAGGAAAAACACGGGGAGAGGACTTGTATGACCGGTGTCTACTGTCATCAAGAAAATGAAGCTACCATGGAGTAAACTTGCTAATGTCACGACAGATGGATCTCCAAATTTAACTGGAAAAAATGTTGGACTGCTAAAAAGAATTCAGGATAAAGTGAAAGAGGAGAACCCTAACCAAGATGTTATTTTTCTTCACTGTATTATTCACCAGGAATCATTGTGCAAGTCTATATTACAACTTAATCATGTTGTTAATCCAGTCGTAAAGCTTGTTAATTTCATTCGAGCAAAGGGACTTCAGCACCATCAGTTTATTAAGTTTCTGGAGGAAATTGATGCGGATCAGCACGACTTATTTTACCACTATCGTGTCCGCTGGTTGAGTTTGGGCAAAGTTTTCCAACGAGTGTGGGAGCTCAAAGAAGAGATTGGTGCATTGTTGAAATTAAAGGGGAAGTCTGACGAATTTATTGAGCTGAGTGACAAGAATTGGCTGTGTGACTTTGCATTTGCTATAGATATATTTTCACATTTGAATGAGCTAAATGTGAAGCTACAGGGAAAAGATCAGTATGTACATGGCATATACACTAATGTGAAAGCCTTTAAATCGAAGCTGATTTTCTTTTCCAGACAAATTTCAGACAAAGTCTTCACTCATTTTGCCACACTAGCCACACAGAAGGAGACCATCCAAAACGTGAAGAAATACAGCAAATCACTGGATGACCAGAATGCAGAATTCTGTCGTTGGTTTTCTGATGTTGAAAAAATTGACCAGTCACTTCAACTGGTGGCCTGTCCTTTGTCACAAAACCCTGAAACAGCACCAGAAGAGGTGCAACTGGAACTCATCGATCTTCAGTCTGACTTTGTCCTAAAGGAGAAATTCAGCTCTCTTGAACTAAGAGACTTTTATGCTTCACTTAATGAAGCCACTTTTCCAAATATCCGGAGGATGGCACAGAAGACACTGGTGCTGTTTGGGTCAACCTATGTTTGTGAGCAGACATTTAGCATCATGAACATCAACAAAGCCCCTCACAGATCCAGCTTAACTGACGACCACCTCAGGTCTATCCTGGGAATAGCCACAACAAAACTAACTCCAGACTTTGATGCATTAGCTAAAAAAGGAGACCAACAACACTGTTCCCACTGAAGTTGATGTTTTAAAGACCAAAAACCTTTCAACCCAGTCTACATTGCCATCTACAACTACGTCCCAGGCATAATTTAGAAGTTGCAACAAAGAAAATGTTTAATTTACAGTTTACACATTTTGTTCTTTTCTATTTGTTTTAGTTTTAAATTGTATTATTATATTTAAGTTTAATTTGAAAGGCTTTTATACCTTTCCTTTGTTAGGCAATTTTATTTGCCTTTGCCATCTTCAGTGTAAGGTATGTTATTGTGCTATGATTCCTCCATTTTTTGAAGTTTCAAATTATAATAATTAGTGTTTACATTCTTCTTCTTAAAATGTTTGAATTGAATAAAACTATTGAAATAAAAATAAAAAAGACCGTACCCTTTTATGTAATGATGTTTACTTTGAATTTATATTAGTTCACACAAACACTCCATCCATGCTTTTGTTCCGGCCCTCCGGTCCAGTTTAAGAACCCATTGTGGCCCTCGAGTCAAAAAGTTTGCCCACCCCTGGGCGGGAGCATTCCACTTCCCAGGTGGAAAACAAGTTCATGGGCACCTGTGTGATGAATGCAGCAGGCATGCTGTCCAAGCCCGCGGCCGCGCTGCCGAGGTGGTGGTCTGATTTCTATCCGGTGTTGGGAGAGGGGTACATGCCATCAGAGGCAGCTCATAAACTGCCAGGTGGGCTGGGGGCTCCAGCTCAGACTGAGTCCCAAGCACTCAGTGATTGGTGGCAAGAGGTGGGACAGGAGTGATCCCAGGACGAGATGCTAAACTGGCAGCCTTGCAAACTCAGAGACCTAAA
The DNA here is from genome assembly GCF_963259705.1 of Myotis daubentonii. Lineage (NCBI taxonomy): Eukaryota > Metazoa > Chordata > Mammalia > Chiroptera > Vespertilionidae > Myotis > Myotis daubentonii. The sequence continues at coordinate 7,555,449 of NC_081855.1, forward strand.
GTAACCACAAAGGATGGTCTGAAATTAAAGTGTGGTGGTTTGGTTTTGTTTTTTAACTAAAAGCAGCTTATGGTGGGTACAAGCTTCCTAGGCCAGTGGTCGGCAAACTGCGGCTCACAAGCCACACGCGGCTCTTTGGCACCTTGAGTGTGGCTCTCCCTAAGTCTTAGGAGTACCCTAATTAAGTTAATAACAATGTACCTACCTATATAGTTTAAGTTTAAAAAATTTGGCTCTCAAAAGAAATTTAAATCATTGTACTGTTGATATTTGGCTATTGACTAATGAGTTTGCCGACCACAGTCCTAGGCTGTCATCTTCCCTGAAATAAAGTCAATCTTTATCTTAACTGAGCCTGTCTATTGTCTTTTTGCATCTATGACAACATATTTTTGGAATGTCAAAGAAATTTTCCTTTTTATTCAGACCCTCAGAGCATAGGCACTGCTCTGCTCTCTGCAGAGACCACACATCCCCTCATTGTTATTGAGTTCACTGTTGACTGTTAACTGTCCCATACCCACCTAAGTGAAAGAAGTGCATGTCTATCATTTTACCTTTTTTCCAGGCCCAGAGATTTCCCTGCTGTGCTTCCTCCTGCTTCCCTCATCTATCAACAATGAATTTCATAAAACCACACAAGTCTCCACTTTTGATTGTAATGTATAGAATGAAGTGCAAAGCTGCCATTCTCCGGAGCATTACTATTTCAATCGGTTGAGATTTTGCTTCACTGCAATTGTCTGCACTTTGGCTCCAATAAATTCACAAAAATTCTGCACAGGTTTCCACGTTTTCTACATGGACAAGAGGAAAGGTTCTCAGAAGGCAACAGAGACTTGGAGGTGAGTTATGAAGAGACACACTGTTATCTTAGTCATTTCCTAGCAGAGAATGGACAACACCTCCCTGTGTTAACAAGGTCACCCCGGGATTTCTGACAGAGCATCCCATTCTAAGATGGGAACACAGAGGGTTCCTGGGGTGGAAGGGTCTGGATATTAGGACAAGTGTGGCGTTCAGGGCAGCACCGTTGACAAGACAACAGGAGGGGGTCACGTCCAGGTCCCATAGAAATGAACAGCTGCATCGCCAGCCCTGATAACAGGTCCCCCCTTTAGTATGTTGTACATCCCAGGGAAGCCCCAGCTCCTGGCCTGTAGGGGACACAGGGATGTGGTCCTCAGGGCAGCAAAGGGCAAAGCAACAGACTTGGTACCTTGAGCCCCATGTCCTTTTGGGAAAAGCATCCCCACTAATCACCATGATGTGTAAGAGTGGGGGAAGGTGTGTAAGGCTTGTCAGGCCAACATGGACACTTGGAGATGGGCATTAAAAAGGGAAAATCTGTAGAAAAATGCAAAAAACACTCTTGACTGAACATGATGGGAAATGATACAAAGTCTCTCTTCTGATATTCCTAAAACTTTGTGGGCAGTGACTTTCATCTCATCTGAAAGGGACCGGACAGTGAGAGTGGGTTGTGGGGAGGATACGGGCCCCAGATTCCTTTGGAAATTGGACTCTAGGAGGGACCTAGGGGAGTAGCAGGGCAGCTTCTGGAACCTCGGGCTCCCTTTGACTATATGGGACCCTGGAGTGTGGGTCACCTCAACACCTGCACTCACCCTGCGGCCATGCTGCACGCTGGAAGATGTATGGGCACCCGTGCCTCCTCCAGGGGCATGGAGTAGAGGACCCCATCAGACAGCTCCTCTCTGTTCTCCTGTGCAGAGCTCAGGACTGGGAACTATAAGGACAGTTCCCAGTCACCAGGAGGAAGGCCTCAGATCCCTGTTTTGTTGGTTCTCTACCCCTGTAATCCTCCACTCCAGACACACACATACAGTGTGATCTGCTGAGACCTCCACTGCAGAGGAAAAGGTGTGACAGCCTGAGGGCTAGGATTCCCATTGGCATAGATAAGGAACCCCTCTGGAACCCCATCTCCACCTGCCTGCCCTGTCCTGGGGTCTGATCACAGCAGGACCTCTAGGGGATCCACTCCCCAGAAAGCTGTTCCTGCCCCTGGTTTCTCCCTACAGGTCCCTCTTTGCAACACATTAAGGGGAGGGGATGTGGGCTGCACAGGGAGCAGGGTGGGGGGGATGTGGGGAGGGGGGGGTAAATAAGGGTGTGAATACCAGGAGGCACAGACAATGGGAGCTGGACAAAGGGTGCCATCCTGTGGGAACTAAAAACCATCGTTCCCCAAGGTGTGGGAAAGCCACTGACAAGTTTTAAGCAGTAAAGTGCTGTTATGTTCTTGCTTTAGGATGGTCACTGGCCGCAAAGGGTGGAGAACAGATTGGTGTAAAGCAACGCTGAGTGAGTCAGAGAAATCAGTTGGGAGGCTGACCATAACCCTAGTGAAAGGGCGGTGGCCAAAACGAAGGTAAAGCCAGTGGCCAGAGAGAGATGGACACGTGGGAGAGTTCTTTATGAAATAAGAAACAGGACTTGGCGGTAACCGCAGAGGGAGAAGAGCTGAGGATATTCTCACTCCTGCTTTTGCAAATGGGCGTGTGAAGAGGAGGCAGCTGAAACATTGAGTCGGGGCGGGTAGGTGAGGAGAGACTAACCATGCTTTGAGGGAACCGCCTCTTCTGATAAAGTTGATGTTACGCTTGCTTATAAGGACATGTTGCTCAGATTTACCGGCACTGTTTGAAAACTTTCCACTTCTCTCCCTCACTGGTGAATTGTCAGTGTTACAAGTCGTCTATGGATGCACGGACATCGGTGTCCCTGTACACCCCACTGTTCCTAAAAGTACACCTTTCGTGTTATTTGAAGGCCAAGGAGTGTGTTGAGGTAAAATATACGGAAAAGGCATAGGCTGCTCGCATACATCTTACTTTAGGTTAACGCAGATGGAACTCCTCGGAGGCTCTGAGCACCGCACCCTGGTCCCTCCAGCGCCGCGCCGCACAGACTAGGCTCCGAGTCCCTGACGTCAGCGCTCTCCAGGGCGATGGACCTCACGTGGCTGATGCAGCCCGTACTCTCGCGAGAAGGAGCAGGTCGGCTTCTTCACATCCCGACCCCAATTCCCACCCCCACCCCCCACCCCACCCCCCGACAGCGCCACGTGTGCTCCCACCTGCTGAGAAACGGAGGTTGGCCGTGCCCGGGGCCTTCTGGGAATCGTAGTTCTGGGCTGGATGAGCCTCGCCCCCATCCCCTTCTTACGCATGCGCGGCTCCGAGCTGGCCCCAGAGGTTCGGAGCCTTTGTCAAGCCCGGATGGGAGGTGAGTGGGGTTCGGAGGCCGCTTTTCAGCGCTCGGCTCCCGGGGCGGCCCCCGGGGCAGCAGTCTGTGCCGGAGCTGGAGCGCGCATTTGTGGAAGGGGCCTCGAGGGCGGACCATGAGCCCATCTCCCGCTCCGGCCGGACACCCTCCGGCGGCTGCCGCCTCCCGGGGACGCGGGTGCGAGCGCGGTGCTGGCGGGCGCGACGGGCGGGGCGCGGGCCGGCGCGGGCTTCAGAGAGAGCCCGAACCCGGCGCCATCTCCTCCAAGCTGCTCGGTCCCCGCAGGTACAGTGCTGAGCGGCCGGAACAGGCATCCGAGGATCGGTCTGGGGGACCTGGCCCCCCGCGGGATCCATGTGCCTTCGGCCCTGGACCGAGGAAGAAGTGGGGCCTGACCTGACCCGGCCTTTCCGCAGCGCCCCGAGGGCCGGCCGGCGGGAGGACGGGGCTTCTCGCTGTGACGTGCCGAGAGGTCCAGATGGAGGAGCGCGGAGACGGGAGCTCCGAATCTTCGGAACCGGGAGGATTGGGGATCATGGAGGCAGATTGGGCCGAGGTGCCCGAGAAGAGAGGTGAGAGTTGCGGGGCTGTTGGACTGTGTGCGGAAGTGGCCCTTCCTCCCCGAAAGGAAATGGGCTGCCCCCGGGGAGGTGGCCCTTGGCGGGCGGCTCTGCCAGTCTCCTTTGTCTGGGGCATGGCTGGGCTCCTTGCATGAGAATGCATGGCTTGGTGTGGGGCACCCCCTCTCCCCCTGAGCTGGTGCACAGTGGGTCCTGGAAAGCCACCCCAAAATGTTAGCAGCTCAGGCCAGAGCACAGCCTCAGTCACTTTTTCTCCCACGTTCTTTTCCCCCAGCTGTCAGTGAGTCTGGGAACGTAGCTTATTTGGCTGGCAGAAAATACCTCCCCACCTCTGTTATTCCCGTGGCACAACATTCGTATTATGTCCGTCGCGCAGATACTGCTGTTTTGCATCTTGGAGAACAGGCGCGGAGGTCGGTAGTTGACTAGCCCGGTCTTTCTTGAAGTTTGGTCTGTGACTTCATGTCAGCCTTTTCTAATGGACTCAGTAGAAAATGTTTTCTCCTGACCCATGGCCTGCTCATGAGATTTCTGGAGTGCACCTCAGACCCAACTACTAGTAGCAATTATTAGGAAGGGGAATCTAGTGATCTACATGTAAATAAGCTTGCAGGGTGATTTTTGAGAACTGAGCCTATTTTTCTTATATTAATTTAATGTACATTAAGGTTGGAAATAAACTGGCTTATCCTCATTTCTCGATTAGAGGGTACACCTGCCAGTAGGTGTTCTGTCCCAGTGGCAACGTTCCTGGACTTTCTCCATGACCCCAGGGTCAAGGGTTGTCTGGGCTGCCTTCAGGTGCAGTATCTGCGGGAGCATCATTCCTAGAGGGAGGAATCTTTGTCTTGTAAATCTGAAGCACAGCATAGATTTAGATCCCACAGTTACCGCTTTCTTGCCCGTAGCTACGTCTTTCCAGGATTCTTTCTATTCCCAAGAGAAGAGCACAGAAAAGGGAGAAGTGGCAGCTCTCCACCTCACAGCCAGATCCCAGGTGAGTCTGTACTGATTATTGAAATTCCACCTTATTTCTCAGAGTACAGGCGCACCCTTCTTCTTGATGTCAAGTTCCTTTGTCTACTAGAGCCCATCTGGAGAGCTGAGTTCTAATCTAAGACTACTCGGGTGGCTAATGGACTCAGTAGAAAATGTTTTCTGCTAACCCATGGCATCTTCTCCATCTAGTTATACTTATTGTCAGTCAACAGGCAGGTAAGTAGCGTAATTACCCTTCTTTGCCTATTGTGCTAGTTGCTGAGCTTGGTAACGTAGGAAACTATTTTAATAGAACATATGGGGCATATCTTAATCTTTAGTTGATTATTCAGGATTCTTTTGTATTTTAGTTGTAATTCCAATTTGGTCCTGGGAGCGTGTCTGTGTAGCATCCACTTACCCTGCCACCATTTTTAATCTTCGGGGTATATCTTAACATTTATGTTTCTGCAAGGGAATCAACATACACATGACTGTTATGTAAGAAATTAAGAAAGCACCTTTCTTTACAGCTGAAGTGAGTTATGAAAATAGTAAGTGCTCAAAAGTTCAGAAGAGCACTTGAATAGGAAAGCCTATGGAAGGCTTAACTTAAAGAGTTAAAATCCAGCCCTCCAAGATGATGAATGCACAAGTTTAGAAAGTGAAACAATTTTCCAATCTGTCTTAACAAAGGCAAATATTAAGAATTAATCTAAGTGGTGGTTGACCTAGCTGATTTGGCTTAATGGGTAGAGTGTTGGCTTGCAGACTGAAAGGTCCCGGGTTCAATTTCGGTCAAGGGCACATGCCAGGTTGTGGGCTCTATCCCAGTAGAGGGTGTGCGAGAGGCAGCTGATTAGTGATTCTCTCTCATCATTGATGTTTCTATCTCTGTCTATCCCTCTCCCTTCCTCTCTGAAATAAAGAAGAAAAAAAAGAAAAAATTTAAATGGTGGTCGTACTCTATGGGTGATTCATGTATTGGTCTTTCAACGTTTTGTATGTTTGAAATTTTTATTAAAAGAAGTTAGGTAAGAGAAAAGAGCTCTTCATGATGTGTGTGGCATGCCACAACCCACGATTCCTAAATTAGCCTTTTTCTTTGCTACTGTGATTCCAAGTGTAAAAAGTCCATATTGTACATTGGTACTGTTTGTAAAAGTGACTTCTTGGGGTCCTTATATACTTGCCTGAATTCATTGGTTTCTCAACTGCCTTACATTAGTATTGAAGACTATTAGTCAAGAAGCTTTAAGTTGCAGATGATAAAACTCAACTCAAACTGATGTAAGGGAAAGGTATTTAGAGAGAACCAAGATGGCGGCGATATACGCAGACGTGTCCCAGGTCGTGTCCCGGAGCAAATGGAGCGAGCAGCTGAAGCTAGTAACACTCACACCGAATTGGCGAAATTGCTCAGCTGGTGAGAGGGTTTGCAGCCGGGAAGAGCAGAACTCCCCTGGAAAGGTAAAAAAAAAACAGGGATTTGGGCAGGAAAGTTTGCCAGACCTCTGAGCCCAGAGAGTCGGAGGGAGACCGCGTGGCAGACAGCCGCGTCCCTTGGGACAGGCACAGCCCCTGACGGGGGAAAGGAGAACCGCGGGATTCCTGGCGCCGCCAGGGAAATTGAGAGCTGGGTTCTGTGATCACGGAGGACTGAGCCTAAAGGGGGCAGCCTGAAGAGCTGACCTGACCATGCAGTCCCGGTAAGAGAAGAAGCTTACAGAAACCAAGCCTTCCCCGTTTCCGCGGCCGGCATTTGTTTGTTTGTTTTCACTGAATCCTGTTCATGGGACATTTCGGATACAGACACTCACCTGTGCTGAAGAGAGGGAGAGTGTGCTGAGGAGTGGAATCTGGGGAGAGACTGGGGAAAGAGGGGGAGCTGGGAGAGGTGGTAGTGAATTGAGTGCTGAGACACCCCTGAGCCCAGGACTGGGGCAGCCACCCTCTCCAGAGAATGAGACTCCTCCCCCCAGCCCCCAGGCAAGGAGCACAGCCACACGCAGATTCCACCCTGTACGACATCAAGGATTAAGATAACCTGATCAGTCCCTGGGAGTTAACAGGGTCTGGCCTATAGGGGGATTTTCAATCCCAGCAAAAACATAGCGCCAGTAACTAACTATTACGCAGTCAGCTCTGGGCAGTGAACTTCCACTGGACAGAGAGGCCCTATAGCCTCAGAGGCCAACGCCAGAACACTGCCACCCAGAGGCTGACCCACAAACTGACTCTTTGCTAAACACAAAATAAGGCAGTCTGGGAAATAAATGCGGCATGCTTTAAAATAAGGACTGTGGTTTACAACACAGAGGAACAGTATATCGCAGGGAAACTCAACACTCTCCTGAATACCTGGAAGGTCTAAGGCGATCCACACTGAAGAATAGAAGAAACGAAGGACCTTCACTACTGCAATTTTTTTTTCTTTTTTCACTTTTTAACTAAGAAACCAATTTTTCTTCATTTTTTTTTTGTTCTTTTTTTTTTTTTCTTCTTTTTCCATCACCTGATTTTACCCTTTCAATTACTACCTTCTTATTTTTAACCAGTATTATTACTGCTACCATTTTACCATTTTTTAAAGTGCCATTTTATTTTTTCTTTATTTTATTTTGGGATTAGTGTTCACCATTCTATTTTCATCGTTATATTATTGGTTGTCTCTAGTTTGCATTCATATCCAGGGAGCTGTTGCTGGAATTTGTTGGGATTAATGGCTGTTCTATAGGAGTATTCTCCTCATATAAAAAGTCTCTTCCCCTCTTCCACTTCATTCTCTCTTTTCGCTCTTTTTTTTTTCTTTTCTTTTCTCGCTTTTATTTCCCCCCCTCCTTTTAACCAATTTCATTTTTGCACTCCCTTTTTTTGGTCCCTACTTTTCTTTTCCTTTTTCTCTTTTATCTTTTTCTCTTCCTTCTTCCTTATCCCCTAATTCTCTTAATTCAGGTGGTCACCTCTAATTGGGGTTATTAATATCGTGAATACATTTGTGTATAGTGCCTGGTACGTGGTGCCTTGTTGTGTTGTATTTTGTGCCTTTAAATCAACGCAGCAGATCCAAGCAACAGCAACCTCCTGAGCACCTCATCCTCTGCTGAGGAACAGCAGCTGTACGTGAAACCTCGCCCCACCAGCCAGAAGAGCCACCACAGCTGTGAACAGCACCCACCAGAGGAGCTGCTGACAACTGAAGAGCAGCTGCTACCGCAACCGCCCGAAGAGCAACCACAGACCAAGGAGTCACTGCCACCAAGGGAGCAACCACTGAACAACTCAACGTCTAGATATGTCAGTGAGATCAAACATGGGTAGACAAAGAAACCCCCAAAGGAAAGAGAAGGAGGACTCTCCAGAAAAGCAGCTAAGTAGTACAGAGGCATGCAACATGACAGATAAAGAATTCAGAATAAGGATCCTAGAGTGCATAAACCGGATGGAGGAAAAAATCGACAACCTCTGCAAGAAGCAAGAAGAAACAGATGAAAAAATCGATAACATATGGAAGAAGCTAGAAGAAACAGATGAAAAAATCGATAACATATGGAAGAAGCTAGAAGAAACAGATGAAAAAATCAACAACCTAAGTAAGACCCAAGAAGAAATGAAGAGTGATATAGCTGCAATGAAAAACTCCATTGAAAGTATCAACAGTTGACTAGGAGAAGCGGAGGACCGAATTAGTGAATTAGAAGACAAGGAAGCAAAACACACCCAAAATGTACTGCAATTGGAGAAAAAAATTAAAAGACAGGAGGAGAGCCTAAGGGAGCTTTGGGACAACATGAAACGAAACAACATACGAATAATAGGAGTACCAGAACAACAGAAGGATGAACAAGGATTAGAAAACCTACTTGAAGAAATAATATCAGAAAACTTTCCTGAGGTGGGGAAGAAAAAAGTCACACAAGCCCAGAGAGTCCCAAACAAGGTGAACCCGAAAAGACCCACACCAAGACACATCATAATCACCATGGCAAATGTTCAGGACAAAGAGAGAATCTTACAGGCTGCAAGAGAGAGACGGAAAGTTACATACAAGGGATCTCCCATTAGATTGTCAAATGATTTCTCAACAGAAACACATCAGGCCAGAAAAGAATGGACTGAAATTTACAAAGTGATGCAAAGCAAAGGACTGAATCCAAGAATACTCTATCCAGCAAGGCTATCATTCAAACTTGAAGGGGAAATAAGAAGCTTCACAGACAATAAAAGGCTAAGGGAGTTTGTCACCACCAAGCCAGCAATGCAAGGAATGCTAAAGGGACTGGTATAAAAATAAGAAATAAAAAGCTCAGAAAGAAAACAGCCACACAAAAAAAGAAATGGTTACAAACAAGTACCTTTCAATAATAACTTTAAACGTAAACGGACTAAATGCTCCAACCAAAAGACATCGAGTGGCTGAGTGGATAAAAAAACATGACCCATACATCTGCTGTCTACAAGAAACCCACCTCATTAGAAGGGACTCACACAGACTGAAAGTGAAAGGATGGAAAAATATCTTTCAGGCAAATGGAAAGGAAAAGAAAGCTGGGGTAGCAATACTTATATCGGACAAAATAGACCTCAAAGTGAAGGCCTTAACAAGAGATAAGGAAGGCCACTTCATAATACTAAAGGAATCAATACAACAAGAAGATATAACCCTGGTAAACATATATGCACCCAATGTAGGAGCACCCAAATTCATAAAAAAACTCCTGGAAGATATCAAAGGAAAGATCGACAACAATACAATCATAGTAGGGGACTTTAATACACCACTGACAGCACTGGATAAGTCCTATAGACAAACAATCAGCAAAGATACAGCAATCCGAAATGACTCACTAGATCACATGGACTTAATAGACATCTTCAGAACACTTCAACCCAAAGCCACGGAATTTACATTCTACTCAAGTGCTCATATGACATATTCAAAAAGAGACCATATATTGGGTCACAAGCAAAGTATCCCCCAATTCAAGAAGATTGAAATCGTAAAGAGCATCTTCGCAGACACGATGGCATAATATTAGAATTAAACTACAATAAAAACAACTCAAAATACTCAAACACCTGGAAGCTGAATAGCATGTTATTAAATATTGATTGGGTTACCAATGAGATCAAAGAAGAAATTAAAAACATCCTGGGAACTAATGATAATGAAAACACAACAATCCAAAACCTATGGGACACAATGAAAGCAATCCTGAGAGGGAAGTTTATAGCTCTACAGGCCTATCTCAAAAAATAAGAAAAAATGGTAGTAAATAATCTAACTCTACAACTCAAAGAATTAGAAAGAGAGCAACAAGAAAACCCCAGAGTGAGCAGAAGGAAGGAGACAATAAAGACTAGAGCAGAAATAAATGACAATGACATAGAGACCAAAACAGCAATACAGAAAATCAATGAAACCAAGAGCTGGTCCTTTGAAAGAATAAACAAGATTGACAAACCTCTAGCCAGACTCACCAAGAAGCAAAGAGAGAGGACCCAAATAAAAAAAAAATCAGAAATGATTGAGGTGAAATAACAACAGACCCCACAGAAATACAAATGATTGTTAAAAAATACTATGGACAGCTCTACTCCAACAAACTAGACGACCTGGAGGAAATGGACAAATACTTAGAAAAATACAACATTCCAAAACTCAATCAGGAAGAATCTAATAATCTCAACAGGCCAATAAGTATGGAAGAAATTGAAGCAGTCATCACAAAGCTTCCATCAAACAAAAGCCCAGGACCAGATGGCTTCACAGGGAAGTTTTACCAAACATTCAAGGAAGATCTAAAACCTATCCTCCACAGACTACCACAAAAAATTCAAGAGGAAGGAACACTTCCAAGATTATTCTATGAAGACAGCATCACCCTAATACCAAAACCAGGTAAAGACAACACAATAAAAGAGAATTACAGGCCAATATCCCTCTTGAACATAGATGCCAAAATCCTCAACAAAATCTTAGCAAATCGGATCCAGCAGTACATCAGAAAGATCATACACCATGGCCAAGTAGGATTTATCCCAGGGATGCAAGGATGGACAATATCTGCAAATCAATAAACGTGATACATCACATAAACAAACTGATAGAAAAAAAACACATGGTCATATCAATTGATGCAGAAAAAGCATTTGACAAAATTCAACACCCATTTTTGATAAAAACTCTCAGCAAGGTGGGAGTAGAAGGATCATACCTCAACATAATAAAAGCCATATATGACAGGCCCACAGCCAGCATCATACTCAACGGGCAAAAACTAACACCATTTCCCCTAAGAACAGGAAGAAGACAGGGATGCCCCCTCTCACCACTCCTGTTCAACATAGTACTGGAAGTGTTAGCCATTGCAATTCGGCAAGAAGAAGAAATAAAAGGCATCCAAATTGGAAAAGAGGAAGTAAAACTGTCCTTATTTGCAGACGACATGATATTATACATACAAAACCCTAGAGACTCCATCAAAAAGCTACTAGACTTAATACATGAGTTTGGCAATGTAGCAGGATACAAAATTAACCCCAAGGAATCTGAGGCATTTCTATACAACAATAGTGAACTTTCAGAAAGAGAGATTATAAAAACAATCCCGTTTACCATCGCACCCAAAAAATTAAGCTACCTAGGAATAAACTTAACTAAAGAGGTAAAAGACCTCTACTCAGAAAACTACAGGACATTGAAAAAAGATATAGAGGAAGACATAAACAGATGGAAGAACATACCATGTTCATGGATTGGTAGAATCAACATCATTAAAATGTCCATACTACCCAAAGCAATCTATAAATTCAACGCACTTCCCATTAAAATACCAATGGCATACTTCACAGATCTATAACGAACTCTCCAATAATTCATCCGGAATAAAAAAAAAAAAAAAAGACCCCGAATAGCTGCAGCGATCCTGAAAAAGAACAAAGTAGGTGGGATCTCAATACCAGATATCAAGATGTATTACAAAGCCACTGTTCTCAAAACTGCCTGGTACTGGCACAAGAACAGGCATATAGATCAATGGAATAGAATAGAGAGCCCAGAAATCGGCCTGAACCAATATGCTCAATTAATATTTGACAAAGGAGGCAAGAACATACAATGGAGCCAAGATAGTCTCTTCAATAAATGGTGTTGGGAAAATTGGACAGATACATGCAAGAAAATGAAACTAGACCACCAACTTACACCATACACAAAAAATAAACTCAAAATGGATAAAGGACTTAAATATACGACGGGAAACCATACAAATACTAGCAAAATCCAAAGGAAACAAAATCTCAGACATATGCCGAAGCAATTTCTTCACTGATACAGCTCTTAGGGCACTTGAAACTATAGAGAAAATGAATAAATGGGACTACATCAAAATAAAAAGCTTCTGCACAGCAAAAGAAACCATCAACAAAACAATGAGAAAACCCACTGTGTGGGAAAACGTATTTGCCAATGACATATCTGATAAGGGCCTAATCTCCAAAATTTATAGGGAACTCATACAAATTAACAAAAGGAAGTTAAACAGTCCAATCAAAAAATGGGCAAAGGACCTAGATAGACACCTTTCAAAAGGGGACATTCAGAAAGCCAAGAGACATATGAAAACATGCTCAAAGTCACTAATCATCCGAGTGATGCAAATCAAAACAACAATGAGGTACCATCTCACATCTGTCAGACTGGCTATCATCAACAAATCAATAAACGACAAGTGCTGGAGAGGATGTGGAGAAAAAGGAACACTTGTGCACTGCTGGTGGGAATGCAGACTGGTGCAGCCACTATGGAAGACACTATGGAGTTTCCTCAAAAAACTGAAAATGGAACTGCCATTTATTCCTGTGATCCCACTTCTAGGAATATATCCCAAGAAACCAGAAACACCAATCAGAAAGTATATATGCACCCCAATGTTCATAGCAGCACAATTCACCATAGCTAAGATCTGGAAACAGCCTAAGTGCCCATCAGTAGATGAATGGATTAGAAAACTGTGGTACATCTACATGATGGAATACTATGCTGCTGTAACAAGGAAGGAACTATTACCATTTGCAATGGCATGGATGGAACTAGAGACCATAATGTTAAGTGAAATAAGGCCCAGAAATCAGGATTTTAAAAAAGATTCTGAGGTGATTCTAATGTGCAGCTAAGTTTGAGAACCACTGATTTAGGGGAACATATTAGATCAGTATTTCTGATCTTACCAAAAACATTTTAAATGAATTTAAGATGAATACATTTTACTGCAACTTTTTTTTTCTTTTGAAAGTCTAATGCAGGTGGAATGAAAAATTTGAAAACAAAAAATGAGAGAATATGAATAGACTCTATTTAATTTTATGATGTAGAGATAGATCTAACACTTTCCACATGTTGATTTTTTGGGGGGGAGATGAGATGTAAAGGAGAAAAAAGGTCAGTCCTATGAAGTCCTGAACAAAGAGCCTTGCAGACACAGATGTGTGTGCAAAGGCCCTGAGGTGGGAAAGAGCTCCCCGGGTTTTAGGAATGAAATACAGCCCAGGGTGGCTGGAGTAAAGAGGAGAGTGAGACAGGAAGTTGTGCAGAGCAAGGGGTCCAGAGCCTGCAGTCTTGTTCAGGTTGTAAGATTTATTCCAGGTGCAATGAGGAGTTTTAGAGGATTTTAAGTGAAAGATTTTAAGTGAAAGATATTTAGCAACTATCTTTCTATTTGTATTTTACGAAGATATTTTAATAATCAGATATGGCTGTTGCATTTTGGATCACATGCTTTTTCAATGCCTGTCACTTTTTATTAACTTTTATAAAGGTACCTTTTTAAATTTTAGAATATTCATTCCTAGGCTTAATTTTCTAAAAAGCCTACAACATCTGAGAAATGTAATTATTTTCATTTGAAATTTATCTTTAAGAATAGTTGATATTCAATCTTATATGGTTATAGTGTTTCAGGTGTTTGATATTGTAATTTGACAATTTTATCAGCTAACCAGTTTTTTCTTTCTTTTTTTCTTTTTTATTAATAATAGCTACTTCATTCATATATATATATCTACACTAATAAAAGAGAAAAATGGTAATTGGCGTACGACAATACCCTTTTCATTGGCTAATCAGGGCTATATGCAAATTAACTGCCAACTATGATTGGCAGTTAACTGCCAACTATGATTGGCAGTTAACTGCCAACAAGATGGCGGTTAATTTGCATATGTAGGCACAATGCAGGGAGGCGAAAGGGAAAGCAGGAAGAAGCCCCCTGCCACTGACAGTGATCAGAAACCCAGGGGGGAGCTAAGAGCTGGGGAGCAGGGCAAAGGTGGCCCTGGGGTCGCCTTTGCCCTGCCCCCCAGCCATGATCGGAGAATCAGGCGCCTTTGCCGCCCTGGCCAGTGATAGCAGGAAGTAGGGGTGGAGCCAGCGATGGGAGCTGGGCACGGTCGAAGCTGGCAGTCCCAAGAGCTAGGGGTCCCTTGACTGGGCCTAAAGCGAAGCCCACGATCGCGGGGCCGCTGCAGCTGTGGGTCCCCGCTGCCCGGGCCGGACGCCTACTATGCTGCTGTAAAAAGGAAGGAACTCTTACCATTTGCAACGTCATGGATGGAACTGGAGAGCATTATGCTAAGTGAAATAAGCCAGTCAATAAAGGAAAAATACCACATGATCTCACTCATTCATGGACAATAGAGACCATTATAAACTTTTGAACAATAATAGATACAGAGGCAGAGCTGCCTCAAACAGATTGTCAAACTGCAGCAGGACGGCCGGGGAGGGTGGGTGCAGGAGGTAGGGGGGTAAGAGATCAACTAAAGGACTTGTATGCATGCATATAAGCATAACCAATGGACATAAGACACTGGGTGATAGGGGAGGCTAGGGGACTGTCTAGGGCGGGGGGATAAAATGGATACATATGTAATACCCTTTGTAATACTTTAAGCAATAAAAAAAAAAAGGTATTTATGGGCTATCATGACTGAGAAATCCAGGTCTAACTAGAAATAAGCTCAAGTAATAACATTAGGACCTATTTCCTCCATTTCACTGACTTCTTCTTTTCTCTCTGTGGGTTTTCCTCTCAAGCAAGCTTTCTTCCTAGTGCTGGCCCCTACCACATCTAGGCTTACAGCTTCCCACGCTGAAGACCCCAGACAAAGGGCAGCTTCCCTCCTGGTCATTCCAGCAGAAGTCCAGGGGTTAACTCTTTAACGGCTATTAGGCCCATTCTTGGACCAATTTGGACAGAACTATGGAATATACCTGCACCCACACATGGAAGTACACATACCACCCATGAGTCAGATACAATTAATCCTACCTGAACTCACTGGCCAGCATAGTAGCCAAGGAAAATCCAACTACAAGTGCCAGAGGAACACTTTGATGTTAGATTCAAGACTGTTAGAGCCTCGGGTAGATTAAACCTTTTATGGAAATTTTTAAAAACTTTTGTCCTTTTTGCATTGCATTAGGTGTGGTGTGATGCTTTGCCTGGACTGTGTGTTTCGTGTATTCAATTTTTTAAAAGTATTAAAGTTTTAATTCTTAGTTGGTTGTAACCAGGTGAATAGCACAGACATATATAAATGTAAAACTAATATTACTTCCTCCTCAAATTCAGTCCCCTTCTTCTCCCTACTGAGGGTAACAGTTTGATTTCCCAGTATATCTCTCCATATGCTCTTGGTGAACTTGCACTCCTATATTCAGACATGTAATGTTTCCTTTGATTTCTCCCACTGCCAGTCCCCAACTTTGGGGTGTTTTTAGGAGGGTTATGGAATAAACAGGATTTGGCTTTTTTTTTAAGGGAAATTAATTCACCCGGCCAGTGTGGCGCAGTTAGCTGAGTGTTGTCCCATGCACCAGGAGGTCAATAGTTTGATTCCTGGTCAGGACACATGCCTGAGTTGGGGGCTCAATCCCCAGTAGAAAATGAACAGGAGGCAGCCAATCCATGTTTCTCTCTCTCCCTCTCCCTTCTCTCTGAAATCAATTAAAAAAAAAAAGTTTACTGTTTTTTTTAAAGGGAAATTAACTCATTCGCATTAATATGATCGTATGTTTCAAATTTTTTTTGCCATGTGATTTTTATAGTTCTATTTACTATGCTTTCCTTGTTTCTTGTGTGTGTGTTTCTGTCTTTTGTGCATTGGTTTGCAGTTGTGTCCCGATTTTTTTCTTCTGATCGTCTGGAAGTTAATTTTCATTGAGTGTCAATTTAGCTGGGGGTATGCAGGCTGTAAGATCTCAGTCATTTTTCCTCAAAATTCCTTGTCTACTTAGAGATTTACATTTTATTTTATTTTCCAAGGATGATTGTTGTATGTTTTTAAGTCTCAGATTATTTCCGTTTTTGAAAACTATTTTGAAATAATTTAAGGTTTAAAGAAATGTAAATGGTAGAAAGATTTCTTACATACTAGGGTTAGGGTTAGGATTTACCCTCCATTCATATTCTCCAAAAGATAACACTTTACCTCACTTTATTCTCATTTTCCAAAATCAGGACACTAGCATTGATACAGTACTACAACCTACTGACCTTATTTAGACCTCCCAGCTAACCTATTGTTCTTGTCTCCCCCCACCTTTAATTTCTGCTTTTATCCTGTAATTCTTTGTTTCTCTTAGTTTGTTGTTCTTTCTCTAACTTGACCTGTATGCTTTGCTAATTTATTTGCATTATTTTTTAATGAAATGGAAGTGTTTAAAGCTATGAAATCACCTCTGAGTACAGTTTTAGTGATTTGGCATTGGTTTTGCATTTTATTATTTTGACATTCGGATGTTTATTTCAATTATCAGTTTTTGCTCTGTTCTATTTATGCTTGGAATCTATTTAAATTTACTTTGTTACTTTTGCAAATGCTTCATGAATGTTTAAATAGGTGTTTTCTATCCAGTTAAGGCATTTGATATATATTTATTTCAATAACCTTGGAATATTATTCACATTCTGTATGGTTTTATTTTAAAAGGCATGTAATGCCTTGGCTGGTATGGCTCAGTTGGTTAGAGTGTCGTCCATGCACCAGAGGTCACGGGTTCATTTCATGGTCAGGGCACATACCTAGGTTGCAGTCAGGGCACATACAGGAGACAAGGGATCGATGTGTCTGTAGCACATCAATGTTTCTCTCGCTCTCTCGCTCTTGTTCTTTCTCTCCCTCACTCTCTAAAAAGTAAAAATAAACTTCATATTCTTTAAATAAGTAAACAAAAAGGCATATAATAATACTTATATGTGTTCACCTCCTTACAGTTTTGTATTTTTTTTGTCTTATAGAAACTTAATTCTATGGTATTTACACATAAACCTCAGTTCTTTCTGTTCCCTTACTCAGTCTGTTGCCATCATTTTTCAGTTACTGCTTTTTGCTTTAAATTATTTCCGTGCTTAATTGGATTTGGTGCTCACTGCCAGTCATTTATTTCATTCCATGACTTATCCACTAATAAGGTCTGTATTTCAACTCATCTTCTGATTGGCTAGATTGAGTCTTCAAGTTTTTATTGAGGACGCACAAGGAGAGTTATGCAGACAGGCTTTTTTTCCTCCTCTATTTTGTCTACTTTGCCAAACTGCATCGTCAACTCATTAGTTCATGTTTTATTTTTAACTCTTTATTTCCCAGAAAAGTGATGTCTCTCAATGGAGAAACTCTCATATTGAACCTAGCAGAGCGGGCATGGCACATAACTGATGCCAGTGGCTTTACATAGAATATTCAGACTCTGAATACTATTAGAACACTTGTCATGTATCGCTGTCACTTTAGGTGTACTCAGTCGCTCTGCTCCAGGGCCACCAGAACTGCGGGGGGCGAGGGATGCTGTCAAGTGAAAGATGGTGAACAGAAGTATGTTTTGTGTCTTAGGCATCCGTGACATTCAAGGATGTGGCCATGGACCTTACCCCCGAGGAGTGGGGGAAGCTGGATCCTGCACAGAGGGACGTGATGCTGGAGAACTATAGGAACCTGGTCTCGCTCTGTAAGGACGGCTTCTCATTGTGACTCTGCAGTCTGCTCAGGGACAGCATTCCTTATTGACAGTGAAATAGCTTCACAAAGCCTTCGCTTTTCCATTCAGGAGTCATAAAGTCTGAATCCTGTTGGACCCAGAGACAAATCTATTCCTGTTCTAGGTTCTTGGTGAACTGCCTATGCTTGTTTTGTATTAGGATTTTTTGGATTGAAGTGACAGAAACCTAATTCACACTAGCTTAGGGGGCAGGGAGTCTTCTTTTTTTCCATTGATTAAAAAAAAACCACCATATGTATTGTAAGTTAAGTAAATTAATCTATTTTTTAAAAGAGATAACATTTTCCTGGGTATCTTTTGGAATTGAGTAACCGTTGATCCTGCCTAATTTTTTTTTTTTCAGATGGTTCTGTTTTCGTTTTCCCCTTACCCCTAAGGTGCAGTGCTTACCCCTAGAGAGGGCAAATTACTTTTTAAGGTATTTCTCTTCTTTGAAGTTTGTGGCCTTATGAATTTTCAACTAAAAGCCCACATTAACAGCTTGTCGATACTGATATGGGATAAGTACAGCCTCACTTTCTAGAAATCTGTCATTTCTAAAGTCTGTCCTCAGCATGTTACCCCCCAGCTGTTGTGGTCTACTTAAACTTGTGCTTTTCATATGCACAGCTCAGGACTCGAAAAGATTGGATGGTATTTGTATATAGATTTTGGTGCTCCTCCATAGTTACTTTCTTTATTGGTAGTCCTTTGAAAGAACTAAATTGCACTTTCTCAGCAGCAGTAAGACTTGGGCTTTTTACTTGTACTTGATTGCCCCACACCATGATCTGGAAGTATCATCAAGGTGAATATGAATACTACAACATATGTTTGCTTCTGTACTGTAGCCCAAATGTTATTGCTCATCTCTGCCTTCAAAATGTGGCTTTTGAAGTTAAATTGGGTTATTTACCTGGCTTTCTACAAAACAGTTAAATCCATTGGCATATTGATGGGAGGTGGGAAAGATGGGGTGTTTTTTATCTGATTAAGCTTGCTCTTACGTAGGCATTGTGAACCTGGATTAAGTGTGGACTTATAAATATTTCTGTCTTCCTTCAGTCATAATGCTGGGCCTCATACGTATCCCTACCTTTCCTCCAGGGGTGAATACTTCTCCCAGCTGCACTGGGTTTCCGCCACTTTCCTCAGGTAACAGTGTTGGAGCCCATCCCCTGGCGATGAAGGCTTCTGTTAATGAAGAGAGGTGGGTTTAGGTAGAGTTTAGGTATTGGATTCCATTCCCCACGTGGGAAAAATCTTGATTCAGGGAATCCAATATATAACCAGGAATTTCTTTTTTCTTTTTTAAATCCTGTGGCTTGGCTTTGCCCTACTGGCTTTATTCCTAGGGTCTCCCCATGTGGCAAAGATGGCCTTTAGTAGCTCTAGGTTTATATTATTCTTCCAATTAGAGAACTAAGGGAAAAAAGGCAGTGCTTCTATCCTAGGAGTTTCAGCAAAGAGGGTCACATGTTGGTTAATGAAACAACGACTAGAGCCAGGGAAATAGGTTACTCTGGGCAGTTTGGAGCCTGTGTGTACCTGTGTGCATGTGTGTGCACACACGTGTACAAGTGCATTTATGTGTTTGTATGGATGTGGTAAGAACTATGTTAGCCCCTCCCCAACCTCATGTAATAAATTCCCTACGAAAGTGGGTTCTAGTAGCTAAAGAAGGAAGAAAGGAAAAGCAGAAGACAAAAATTCTAGTTACCACAGTCCCAACGTGTGGTGCTGCCCCTGGGGTCCTGTTTTCTCCAGTTCCTTCCCTAAGCTGAGGATTGATCTGCAGCGTCTCTCTGGAACGTCCTCAGTGAAGAAAGATAAGTTCTCCTCTTTTGACAGGCATGAACACTTGTGTTTTCCAGTGCATAGAAACTCCTTACCAGGCCCAGATTCCTGCAGATGTTTTAAGCTTCATGTGGAGGTCCATCTTCCCTCACTCCAGATCTTCCTGTAATTCCCGTCCTCTTTGTAGATCAGGGATTTGGCACTATGCTCTACGATAGATGTTTGCCCATCACAAATAGCTATTAGTAAGTCCCATTTCTTTCTTTCTTCCTTTCTTTGTTTTGAGCAGGGCTTCCAGTTTCCAAGCCTGAGAACTACAATTTGGAGAATGGAAAGGAAACATTGATGCTTGAGAGAAAAGTCCCCAGAAGCAGCTATTCAGGTGAGTCAAATAGATGGGAGTCCTCGGAAATAATAGCCCCGCAGGACAGTGAAGAATTGGCACTTTTCGGTGCTTAAGAAAGACTATATTAGCAGTGCCTACATGCTTTATCCTATGATATAGGACGTATATAATAAAAGCGTAATATGCAAATCGACCAAACGAGGGAACCACCAGTCGGCAGGGGGGCCGGGCAGGCGAGCAGGTGGCACCAGGCCAGCCAAGGCGCATGCCAGTGGGCAGAGGGAAGGGATGGTGATGGGGCGGGAAGGGGGTGGGGGGAAGCAGCAGTGACCAGCAGCGGTGTGATGGGGTGCCTGTGCCAGCCAGCACTGTCCCCTGATCAGCGACCCAGTCGCCTCCTGCAGAGGGAGGCTGGCGGCAGTGGCAGTGGCAGGGTGATGGGGGATGCGCCTTCCCCTGTTGGCCCAGTTGCCTCCCGCTGAGGGAGGCCTGTGGCGGGGCGGGGGAGGGGGGAGCACCATCCCCTGATCTGCCCGCCCGGTCACCTCCCACAGAGGGGTGCAGGAGTGAGAGGACTGTCTCACAATCCAGGACCCCTCAGGGGATGTCGGGCCTAAACTGGCAGTCAGACATCCCTCTCGCAATCCAGGCTGCTGCATGCACCAATGACCATACTTTTCCCACAGGTGAAAGGCATCTTACTGTTGTATGGGCAGCTACATTTTTTTGCCCTAATTATAAAAAATAGTACATAGCATGATCCTTCTGTGGCAGTAGTACCATTTTCCCCATCTTATGGGTGGAAAACTGAAGCAGAGAGAAGTTAAGTAACTAATTGGCTTTGTCACACAGTTATTATAAGTGTCAGAATCAGGGTTGAGCCCAAAATGTGCAAGCCAGAGCCCATGCATGTTATCACTGCATCATCCTGTTTTTTTCAGTGTTAGAGTAGCCTTGCCAGGTTTTAATTTTTAAATCTAAGAACCTGTTCCCAGTATATAGGGTAGGGTCCCTAGGCCTGACCAGCAATCAGGTCCATCTGCAGGGCGACCAGCAGGCAGGGCAATTGGGGGGCAAGGGGCCCCCAGCTGGTGGTCTGGCACCATCCGCTGGCCCGCCCAGCCCCAATCACCTCCCTCTGCGGGGCAGTGTGTGTCATAGCCATCAGCCATTCCGCCTTTCAGTCGATTTGCATATTAGGGTTTTATTATATAGGATATATATATATATGTATATATATATATATATATATATGTATATATATATATATATATATAAAATTAATTTCAGAGAGGAAGGGAGAGAGATAGAAACAGCAATGATGAGAAAGAGGCATTGATCAGCTGCCTCCTGCACGCCCTTTACTGGGGATCGAGCCCGCAACCTGGGCATGTGCCCTGACCAGGAATCAAACCTTGACCTCCTCGTTCATAGGTTGAAGCTCAACCACTGAGACACACCAGCCGGACTATTTTTAAAATATTTTAAATGAAGATAGCAATTTAAATATATATAAAAGTCGAGAAAAAAATCAAACACATGCTAATATTTTGCTTCATTTTGCCTCTTTTTCTTCTTTTTTTTCAATATAAATAAAAATATAACTACAGGTCCATGAATTTTCACAAGTTGAACACAGCTCCCGAATCAAGAAACAACCTTTCCAGCACCCCTAGAAATACCCTGTGCCCTCTTTAAGTCACTGCCCTCCTTCCTAGAGTAACCTTATCCTAACTTCTAATACCCAGATTAGTTTTGATTTAGTTTTATATAAACAGAATCATATTGTATATACTCTTGTGCCTGACTTCCTTCACTAAAGATTACTGTGAGATACATTCATTTTGTAACATTTAATTATAGTTCATTCTCATTGTTATATAGTCTTTCATTATGTCAGTATACTAGATTTTTGAGTAGTTCCAGTTTTTAGCTATATGAGTAATGCTGCTTATGTATATTCTCTCTTTTGATGAGCACATGTATGCATTTCTGTCGGATATATACATTAAGTAGAATTGTTGGGTTGGAGGGTAGATCATGTTCACTTTTGGTAGATATTGTCAAAAGATCCCCAAAGTACACTGCCAGTGTGGCTCGGTCAGTTAGAGCGTTGTCCCGAGCACCAACTGGTCGCAGGTTCAATTCCAGTCAGGGCACATACCCAGGTTGTGGGTTCAATCAATGCTTCTCTCTCACATCAATGCCTCTCTCTCTCTCTCTCTCTCTCTCTCTCTCTCTCTCCCCCTCCCTCCCTCTCTCCCTCTCCCTCTCCCTCTCCCTCTCCCTGTTCCCCTGTTCCCCTGTTCCCCTCCCTCTCCCTCCCTCCTTCACTTACTCACTCGCTTCCTCTCCAAATCAATAAAAACATATGCTCGGTGAGAATTTTAAAAATGCCGAAACCGGTTTGGCTCAGTGGACAGAGCGTCGGCCTGCGGACTGAAAGGTCCCAGGTTCGATTCCGGTCAAGGGCATGTACCTGGGTTGCGGGCATATCCCCAGTGGGAGATGTGCAGGAGGCAGCTGATTGATGTTTCTCTCTCATTGATGTTTCTAACTCTCTATCTCTCTCCCTTCCTCTCTGTAAAAAATTAATAAAATATATTTAAAAAAATAATTATAAAGAATTTTTTTTAAAAAGGAAAGAAAGAAAATCCAGCCTCACCCCCAGTATATAGTAGGAAAAGGGAGGAGGATTTTATGGTCTCTTCCGGTACTTGTGGCTGTTCTGTTACTACACCAAAACTGAGGAAGTGGTAGTTTCTTAAAGATTAGTTAACAGTGTGGCATCTGAAACTATATCCATGGTTTTTCATACTCTTACATTAAAACCTATTGATATTTTCACCCTAGCTGGGTTGGCTCAGTGGATAGAGTGTCAGCCTGCAGACTGAAGGGTCCCAGGTTCAATTCTAGTCAAGGGCACTTACCCAGGTTGCAGGCTCAATCCCCAGTAGGGGTATGCAGGATGCAGTTAATCAATGATTCTCCCTCATTATTCACACTAGATTGCCCAAGGAAGTCATTTTGACTGCTTTTTAATTTCAATTAGAAAAACAATTATGTATATAAGGACACAATGTCTTAGAATTTTGTTACTTTTTGTACAATATATAAATGTGTTTATTAATAATTGTAGTTACCTCCCCCCTCCTTCATTTCTGGTATATATATATATTATACCTATATTGCCTCAAAGCAGTCATTTTGACTGCTTGGGGAAATTTTAAATAATCAAATGACTCTTATTATTGAATTGAGTAAATTTCTTATATGACCAGTTCGGCTCTGTATTGAAATAACAGTTTTCATTTTTTTTCGATTACCGTCACATGATAACATACAAGTACATGATAAATTGTCGATACTTGATAAGTTGCAGTTGCTCAATAAGCTAAACTAGTACTTGTTATTCGAATCTTTATGCAGTGATACTTGTTCTAATAAGTTGTTTATTTTATTTCTTTTGCTCCCTAAATTCATGAAAGAAATGTCGAATAGAAGGGAGTTATTGGAAAAGCTAACGAACATAAGTGAAGAGTGCACCGATATAGAATCAGATGCAACAAATTCTGAACTATCATCTGAAAATGAAGCGGATTATATTCAAAGTGAAATATCTGACACTGAAGATAGCGATGAAGAGTCGATCACCAATGATGAAAAGGAAAGTGCCATCAATATGACCAGGAAAAGGTGTAGGGTGCTAAGTAGTTCAGACTCTGATGAAGAAACTGAACACACCTTTCAGGAGACCGAAACAGCTGCCGATGGTACTGTGTGGTCAAAATTTAACGAAGGTGGTATTCCTGGAAGGTTACCATCTACTTGTATTTTCAAGGGTATGAAAGGGCCAACAGGCTACGCAGAAAGGAACATTATGGCAGATAATCCTATCAGTGCGTTCTCGCTGATAGTAGATAACTATGTTATCAAACATAAAGAAGTGCACAGAGGAAGAAGGCCGCCGAATTCTGAGGAACGACTGGACAACAACGTTACCGGGAACATGTACTGGGATTTCATATGCTCGTGGAGCCTACGAGGCAAAAAATTTAAAACTCAGTTATTTATGGTCAGCAAAGTGGGGTCCCGAATTCTTCAGGAAAACTGGCGAGAGAAAAGTTCAAGCAAATCCTACGATTTATTCGTTTTGACAAAAGAACCGAAAGAAGTAGGCACCTACAAACAAATAAGTTTGCCTTGGTTTCGGAAGTAGGGGACAAGTTCATTGAAAATAGTCAAGCTTGCTATCAACCAGGGCAAAATATAACAGTTGACGAGCAATTATTTCCGTCAAAAGCCAGGTGCAGGTTTACACAGTATATGCCTAATAAACCCAACAAATTTGGCATCAAATTCTGGCTTGCATCAGATGTTAGTAGCAAATATGTTTTGAATGGTTTTCCTTATTTGGGGAAAGATGAACAACAACCATCGTCAGTGCTTCTCAGTGAACACGTTGTTCTGAAACTTGTCTAGCCATATACAGGCTGTGAAAGAAATACCACGACTGATAACTTTTTCACTAGCATGTCACTCGCAACAAAATTATTGGCCAAACAAACAACTCTAGTTGGAACTATTAGAGGAAACAAAAGAGAACTACCCAAAGCAGCCAAACAAACGAAGGATAACATGCCTTATTTTTCCACTCTGCTATATAAATCAGAGAATTGTGTTCTTACAATATATAAAAGCAAACCAAATAAAAGAGTAGCTGTTCTAAGTTCTAAGCATAAATTTGTGAAAATTGATAAAAGTAATAAAAAAATGTTACCGGAATCTATTCAATTTTTTTTAATATATTTTATTGATTTTTCATAGAGCGGAAGGGAGAGGTATAGAGAGTTAGAAACATCGAAGACAGAGGAACATGGATCAGCTGCCTCCTGCACACCTACTGGGGATGTGCCCGCAACCAAGGTACATGCCCTTGGCCGGGATCAAACCTGGGACCTTTCAGTCTGCAGGCCGACGCTCGATCCACTGAGCCAAACCGGTTAGGGCCTATTCAATTTTATAACAGCACAAAATTTGGAGTTCATATGGCGGATCAAATGGCCAGAAAATACACAGTAAAAGCTAGTTCTCGTAGATGGCCCCTCCAAATATTTTTCAATATTTTAGGTTTGGCTGCTATAAATGCTTGGATCTTTTACAAAGAAACGACAGGAATACAAATAGAACGAAAAGAGTTCTTGTTTCAATTAGCAGAACAGCTTTCCACCGAATACAGAGCTGGAAGACAGAAAAATTTATCAGAACATGAAGACCCACAAAGATCAACTGCAACATCATCAAATGCAACCCATTTTAACAAACGCCAAATTTGTCAAGTACAACTTTGCCACAACAACAAAACAAATATGTGAAAATGTCAAAAGTATGTTTGCGGAAGATGTACACATAAAAAGATTTCCACTTTCATTTGCATAAAATGTACAAATCATAAATTATTTTTCCAAGTGAAGTAAATTTTTTTGTTAATATTTACTTGTTATATAACTGTATTTACTTGTTAATAACTTGTTATATAACTAAATAATATACAAAATATTAAAACTTAATTTTAAACAAATTTCTTTACACATTAGTTAATCTTTCACAATGCAGTCATTTTTACTGCTTTTGGGCAATATAGGTATATACTAAGTTTCAGTCTTTCTGGTGTTAATGTTTCTATCTCTCCCTTCCTCTCAGAAATCAATATATGAAAAAAAAACCCCAATTGATATTTTGGAAAATACTGGTCCACTGAGTTATGGAGATCGTCCAAATATTGGCACATTACATTATACAATATTTAAAAAATAACAGTCCTGGCCAGGCAGCTCAGTTGGTTATAGCATCATTGGATACACCAAGATTGTGGGCTTGATCCCCAGTCAGGGCACATACAAGGACTAGCCAATAAGTAAGTGGAACAACAAATTGATGTTTCTCTCTTTCCCTCTCTCAAATTAATAAAGGTATTTTAGACAATTTTCGATGTCACCACTGACATTGTCAGAAAAGTCAATTTTAAGTATTCCGAAGACCAGCTGTCGGCCCCTGACTAGCTATCAGGCTATCTATCAATGGTAGTTAAATGTTTTTCAAAATTGTAATTTATTACTGGAAGCTCAAATTTTATCAAACACTGTCAGTTGTTTTTCTTGACGTGACAGGCTCACTTCATTCATCTATAGAAAATATCTGCCAAATATCCAACACGGGTAACATAACTTGTCTGTCAGGTGTTCTTTCCAGAAATATGTGGTCCATGAAAAAGATGGCTAGTTCAGCTCACAACTCAAACTATCTCATGAGTGGTTATCTTCAAGACAACCATCATACTGTGACATGACTAGCATTGCTTTATGAATATGTCCTATTTCATCAATCCAGAACATTAAAAAGGCATGTTCTCAAGGTTTGAAGTTTTTAAAAGTTAATAATGTTTACTGTTGTCCAGCTGGAGTGACTCAGTTGGTTGAGAATCATTCTGTGCACCAAAAGGTTGCAGGTTTGATTCCTGCACGGGGTACCTACCTGGGAGGTTGTGGGTTTGATCTCCAGTAAGTTAACCGATTGATGTTTCTCTCTCTCTCTCTCTCTCTCTCTCTCTCTCTCTCTCTCTCTCTCTCTCCCTTTCTATTTGTAAGCATGTCCTCAGATGAGGATTAAAAAATAATAACAATAATACTGTTTACTCGGGCATTTTTTATATGTATTTGTTTTTATTTCAGAAAGGAAGGGGGAGAGAGAGAAAAACATCAGAGATGAGAGAATCATTCAATCAGCTTCCCCCTCATCAATGTTCTTTGCTGCTCTCCAAGGAACACTGGTGGGGCCGCCCATCCTCTGTTATGGGCACGCAAGCTCTTGCCACGTCACAGGCTATTTCCACTGGAACACAGCCACGCCCACACATTATACACTGTCCGTGGCTGCTTTTGTAGCACCCTCTGGTACTTTACAGACAAAGCTTTGGGGCCCTGGTGTACGGAATAAAGTCAGCGTCCCCTGGCACAGCCAGCAGGACTGTATGACCAGGCCTCCACCAGTCCTCCCTGCCTAGTCTCGGTGTGCGTCCTCTGCAGCCCCCTAAAGGGACGGTCCCCTGACCAGCTCATCTCATGACTCTGTTGCTACTCTTGCCTGGAGCTCTCTTCAGAGCTCCCCAGCTCCCAACTAACACCAACCAGTCAACCAAAAGGTTGCACTGAAATGTTACCGGTTCGATTCCTGCTCAGGGTGTGTGTGGGAGGCAACTGATAGATATTTCTCACATCAATGGCTCTCTCTCTCTCTCTCTCTCTCTCTCTCTCTCTCTCTCTCTCTCTCTCCCTTCCACACTCTCTGAAAAACAAATTAATAAAAACGTGTTGGTTTTTTTTTTTTAATTCAGCTCAAGACAGGACTCTTCAGTGACGCCATCTCTGCACCTCACCGGCCCTCCTGAAGCTCCCTCCCCGTGAGCTCACTTTTGGACAGATTTCTAGGTACATTCAAAGGGAAGGACACTTCATTGTTATACATATTGCCAGAGTGTCCTCCAGGGAGGTAGTTTCAACTTGCATTCCCCAAGTTCATGGAAACTGTCAGGTTCATGCAGCCCTGCCAATCTGATCTGGGAAACAGGTTTAATTCTCACAGCACTCCTTACTGGTAATTCAAGGTGAAGATTAACAAGTTGTTGTTTTTAAAAAATATCTTTTTTTAAAATATGTTTTATTGATTTTTTACAGAGAGGAAGGGAGAGGGATAGAGAGTTAGAAACATCGATGAGAGAGAAACATCGACCAGCTGCCTCCTGCAGACCTCCTACTGGGGATGTGCCCGCAACCAAGGTACATGCCCTTGACCGGAATCGAACCTGGGACCTTTCAGTCCGCAGGCTGATGCTCTATCCACTGAGCCAAACCAGTTTGGCAAAAAATTAATATCTTAAGGAAATAGCAAAAGGAACTTCTTGGAGCTAAATCACAAATATTGAGAAAGGTATCTCTCCAAGATGCAAGGATAAGATACAGACAATTATTGCAGATACATGAGACCAAGAAACTCTTTGCTTTTATGCGAGAAATTGTGATAAGATTAGTCACTGAAGCAAATACCAAACTCCTTATATTTGTTCTTCCAGTTTATTGTAAATTAAATTTTACATTTCTTGAAAGTCTTGGAAGTATGCTACATAGTCACTTCTCTCTCTCTCTCTCTCTCTCTCTCTCTCTCTCTCTCTCTCTCTCTCTCCTCTCTCACTCTCTGTTATTCTTTAAAAATACTGTCTCCATATTACTGAGTATTTTTCCACACACACCAAAAAGGAGAAAAATGTACATTCAACATTGTCGTTTTGTGACTTTATAACATAAAGTAACATAAAGGACATGTTTTTGATCAAATACTAGTTCTAGAAATTTATCTTAAGAATATAATTATCTATGATGGTGGGATTGGGACAGGTGCTGGGTTGCTTCCCCTCATGGACTTTGTAAACCAGCACAGGAGAGAGCTCCTCAAAGCAAGCAGACAGGACAAAATAACCACAAACCGATAAATGCTACAAGGAATCAGTAATCTGGAATAGAGAGTCATGGCGGGGCGGGGTGGGGGGAGAGAAAAGGGCAACGTCTTGGATTAGATGGTCAGGGAGCTTTTCTCTGAGAGACATTTAAGCTGAGTCAGACAGCTGAGAGTGTCTGATACTCAGAGAGTTGGGAAAAGAGCTTTGCAAAGAGAAGGAAGAACATCTGCAAAGACACAAAAGTGTGTCTCAAGGACTGAAAGGAAGTCAGTGCTGGTGTTTTGTGAGTGAGGCTGTGAGAGACACTAGTTGAGGTTGGGAGGTCCATGGGGCACAACAAGCCAGTGAGTCATACTGTTTTATGTTTTAAGGACAATGAGAAGTCATTAAAGTGTCTTAAGCAGGTAGGGTGGGATGGCTGGTTTTAAGTTGAATGGATCACTCTGTTTGCTGGGAGGAGAACAGGTGGAAGACAGGACAAGATCAGAAGCAGAGAGAGCAGAGGCCCAGCAGATGGGGATGGTGGCGTGAACTAGGACAAGAGCAGGACAAGTAGAAAAAGAACTGACTCCACTTGGATATGAAATCATGACATGTCAATGGTGGACTGGGTCCTGGAGATACAAAGTAGGGTAAAATCAAAGATGACCCTTCATTTCAGACTAGGGGACCTCCAGGAGGGTCCATAAAGGGTTAATATGGGGAAGTGTTTGAACTCCTGAGAGGTGAGCAGGAGAGATGGCAGGAAGGTATTGAGATGCATAAGTCTTGGATGGTGGTATGAATTTGGAAGAGGAGACGCTACTGATAATAGAATCCAATTGAGTAAGACAGGGAAACAGGGCAAAGGAAAGTCACAGTAAAGGTAAAATTGGGGAATGAAAACCAGGACAGGAGGTCAGAAAATGTTACCACACTTTGAACGCTGCGTCAAAGCAACAAAGTGGAGAGCTTTTAAATTATGAAGCCAGGGAAACAACTTTAACCACACTTTTCCTTTGACAAGTTCACGAAAAATAATTTCCTTTGCAGATGAGCAATAGGAAAAGTTGAGTACTGGAAAGAGTGTGAAAAAATGGCCACTCATACATTTTAGGGAAACATTTTATTGGGACAAGCTTATTAGAGAATAATTGAGAGCAGGGGTCCTCAAACTACAGGACGCGGGCCACATGCGGCCCGCCGAAAACATTTATCCGGCCCACCGGGTGTTTTTGCCACCGCTGTGTGCATAGGAATTTGTTCATAGTTTTTTTTTAAACTATAGTCCGGCCCCCCAACGGTCTGAGGGACCTTCAACTGGCCCCCTGTTTAAAAAGGTTGAGGACCCCTGATTTAGAGCATCCATACAAATTAAAATATTCAATCATTTTGTTACAACTCCAATTTGAACTTATTTTATAGGAATTCAAGAAACAGTGTAAACGTTGAAATATATGAATATTAGTAAATTTATGACAACACTGTCATCATAAAATTTTGGCATTACTGCAACATCTATCAATAGACAACAGAGTAAAAGATATTATTGTGCATACATAATGAAATACTTGAGCAGTTGTAAACAGGAGTCATGTTATCTTAAGTTAGACAGGAATTTTCCAAGATGAAGTTTAAATTAAAAGCACAAGTTTGTGTGATCCAATTTTAAATTACCTATATGTGTGCTTGTATGTTACCAGAAAAACCTGCAAGTCCATTACTAAATTATTACATCAGGATTTTATTTTTAAATGACAAGATATTAAAAGAATCATTGTTCATATAATTTGATTCTATAAGTTTATTTCCACTGATAGAGATCCTCATAAATCATTCAAAATGGTATAAATTTTATAAAGAAAGATATCCATCACAGCATTATGTATGTATTTTAAAAACAAAAAGAGCATAAAGACCCATTTAGGCAATACTTAAGCACATGATGGTACTGAAACAGATGAGATAAGAATGACAAGATGGAAACTATGTCAACATTCACAGGATAATACTAGGAACAAATATACTAATATGTTGCATGTGATTGTCTCTGGGTGATGGAATCTGAGGTGATTTTACTTCTGTCTGTTTGTCAGTGGACTGAGATCCAGGACTGCTCCTGGGTAAGAATTACTCTTTCCTTTCAATGTCCCAAGGGCTGAGGCAAGGTCTTGGGGCCCAGAAGACATGAGTACTGTCTGTCTAGGGGGAGATCATGTGGCTAAGCCTCCAGGAAGGATTGGCTTCCCCCAAGCTGCTCATTCAGATACGAATCTGTAAGAAAATACTACCCACCAATGAGCTTGCTCAGTAAGTAACATTGGGTGTTGGATCTCCCTGAACAGTGTCTGAGAATATGACTCTAGAGCAGTGGTTCTCTACCTGTAGGTCGCGACCCCTTTGGGGGTCGAACAACCCTTTCACAGGGGTCGCCTTGACCATCGTAAAAAATATTTATAATTACATATTGTTTTTGTGATTAATCAGTATGCTTTAATCATGTTCAATTTGTAGCAATGAAATTGGGGGTCACCACAATATGAGGAACTGTATTAAAGGGTCCCGGCTTCAGGAAGTTGAGAACCACTGCTCTAGAGCACCTCAGAGAAGCAGGCCATTGGATAAAGCCAGCATCCACTCTATTCTATCCATTGAGAGTTTGTCTCTCAGGGCCAGACAGGGAACCAAAGAAACCACCTCAACAAACTCTTTGAACACCAACTGACAAATGCATTTGCAGAGCATTCCCTGTGCTTCTCTGGGCACTTGAAGAAAAACGTGGAGGGAAAGCCCAAGGTCCTTGCCCCCAATCAAGGAAGGATTCAAGCGATCACTTTTGATCCACAGGCGTTTATTGAGACCTAATGGGTGTCTACTCCTGCCCTGGGCACCCAGGCACAGAGTGACCAGACATGGTGGAAGTTTGGTCCCCAGATCTCCTGGGACCAGGTCATAAACTTGTGCAAAGGGGAAATAACAAGACATGTTAACCTGGATTATCTCTGATCCCAGAGATAAGACCTGGCACCATGGAGCCCCAGGGAAATGTGGAACTAGGCTCAGAGGGAGCATCAGGAGCCCCCCACCAGGTCAGGCATGAGACTGCCTCAGGGCTCCCATCTGTGTCCTTACTAATGAGGCTCCAGGGAGGTTCTGCTTCCTCTTCCCTCCAGGTTCCTTGACTCAGATGCTGCATTAATCACTAGGAAGGCCTCTGCCATCCAGTTCCACCCACTTAGTAGGTTAAAGTTGGATTATTTGGAAGGTCTCTCTGAAAACCTGTTCCCCTTCGCAGATGTGGGTCTCCACAGGGTGAAGGGAAATAATGGGTAGGGAGGTGGGTGGTAGCTGTTGTTTTGATTTTTGTTTTCTTGGTTCAGGGCTCCAGAAATCACATGCTTCAATTTATCCCACCTTTTCACCACCATTCCTTGCAAGACAACTTCCAGGTTTTATTGTCTCTTATTACCTCTAATCTCCATTCCCTTCCTCTCCCTCCACATAGTAGCCACTTCAAAATTGGCATGTATGCTTAAAGAATTTATGTCTTTGTATGTCTGTGTGTTTTATAGACACAGGAAGTGTTGTGTTAAAAATCCCATTGTGTTTCTTACTTTCTATGTTGACACTAATTTTTATGATCCACTCTCCTTGCTGTGTAAATACTCAAATCCCTGCTTATTTTATCTTTTTTACCAAACCATTCTCTCTACACACAAATTTTCTTGGTCTAAATTGAACCCTATCACTTTCTGCTTAAACCATTTCAAAAACTTCCATTTACAATTAGAAAAAAAAAATTGGAAACCAGCCTATGGTCTCCTTGTCGGCTCCTACATACATCTCCAACCTCAACCAGTGTCCTTCTCTTTCTTCTGCTCCCCACACTTCAGCCACACTGGCTTTCATTCAGTTTGCTGAATTCACAAAACTCTTTCTTTCATCTCAGCACCTTTGCCTTCTCCCCCTCCCCCACCTCATCTCTAGGATGGGCTTTCTCTTTCTCAGCCTTCAAGCCTCTCCTACCTGTGAACATTGGTGCAGCCCTTCTGGAGAGACTTTGGCAATATTAGCCATCTTGGGCCAGGTTCCCTGGCAGCAGTGACTCCTGGGAAGTGGGACAGAGTTTAGTGAAGGAATGACCTCAGAAAAAGAAGATGGAGGGAGGTGAGCAGAGATGTGGACTCAGCACATTACGTTCAGGCTGGTCTTGAGAGGGGATCTGGAAGAGGAATTGTACCCATTGAGTGATTCCCATTTTAGGTAAGGAGCCAGGCTTGTCTACCCAGTACCAGTCATTACTGGCCTCCCAGGGTAGTGGACTGGGAGCACCTACCCGCTCAGGACAGGGGAAGGGCCATCAGGAGCCATGAGCAGCCAACATCCACAGCAGCTGGGAGGGGGGATGGCTGAACCAGCCAGTGAAGTTGCATCCACTAGTAAAACCTAAGGTGTGTATGGCCTTCCTGCTAGAAATTCATTCTTAGCAACATACTCTAGAGAAGCTTCATTCATGTGCCCATGAAGGATACAAGAAAGTCCATTTCAGCATTGTTTATGATGGTGGAAAACTAGAAATAACCCAAATGTCCTTCAACAGGAGAATAAAGTTATCATAGTAAATGCCTAGTAAAGCGGTAAAACTAATGGACTGCAGTATGTGTGGCAACGTGGACAAATCTCAAAGCATGATTTGTGTGGAAAAGAAAGTGTCAGGGTACATTCTGAATGATGCTATTGAAATAAAATTTCAAAAATGCAAAATCAACTCTAAATTAACTTGTGTGTACACAACTTTTGAGTAAAATTATAGAAACCTACTTAGGGACAAGCACAAAGTGGATGATAGTAAGTAGCTCTGGGGAAGGAAAACTGGGATGGAATCAGGAGTTCATAGGTCTCCCAACTGTCACCCTAATGCTCTATTTAAAGACACACAGGCAATGGCAGAATTTAAGATTTAATAGGAACACAGGTGATCACAAATTATTCTACATAGATTTTATTCTTTTACATTTAATCCTTAATAGTCACACTTTAAAAATTACAGAAAATATTCATGTGGCCTTATGTACACCTTGAGTGATACTTTTGTCTTTTTGTTTTCCCTATACTATCGTTTTACTTTCAGACGATAGCAGAAGACAGTACACAGATGATCCAATTTCTCTGTTTAGACTCCATCACAGCTCTTTGCCACATTTCATCATGTCACAGGAATTTGTTAGCCATGCTGTTCATATACAATGCAATTAACATCGCATAAGGATATTTATGTCAGTGGGGAAATACTCATAAAAAAGGCTAATGTCCTTTAGGTGGAATTGACAGGATAAGGTTTGGGAACCCACTTATTCCAGGTATCTCTTTGCTATCTATTCTAGCCAATATTTCCAGTGGTCCATTCCCACCCAGTGATGCTGATCAGAAGAACCAGCTTCATGCTGTTAGACTCTGAGGGGTTATATTTTGACACAGAAGGCCTGCTCTCCCCCCTGTATCCCAGCCAAGAAAATGTTATTCAAAAAGTGATCAGATGAGATTGGGCGCTTTGAGGGTGGTATGGCCATAGACAGGGAAGCATCTTTCAGATGCTCAAAATTCAGCGGGAAGGCGGGGGTTGGGGGGTGCGGTGAAGGGGAAAGATCAACCAAAAGACTTGTATGAATGCATATCAGCATAGGTGATGGATGTGGACAACATGAGGGAAGGGAGAGGGAGAGGGCAGGATTGGGGGGATAAGGTGATATTGGTGGGGTAATGACACATTTTAATATCTTATTCAATAAAGAAAAAAAAATGATCAGTTCAAGATTGAGAATGAGAGGCCTATGTTCTAGGTTCTCCTATGGTGATTCTTTTGCTCTTCGGACTTAGCAAAATTATACATATGAATATTCAAATATATAAGAGCATATTTAATTTTGCTAAGTACTTCTAGATGGCCCACCTGGGTGCCTGTACTAGTTTACACCCCCATCATAGCCCATGATGTTCCCATTTGTCCCATAGCCTCACCAACACTTCCCATCATCCCACTCTAATTTGTCTTGCAAATCGGTTTAAAGAGGGCCTCATTACTTCTCTGACTACAAGTACAATTCAACATCTCTGCATATCTTACTACAAGTGCAATTGAATACCTCTTCATACCTTGTTAACGTTTTGGGTTTCCCTTTATGAAATTCCCTTTTCATATACTCTACCCATTTTTATGTGACAGACATTTCTGATAAAATGTAGATATTAATCGCAACAAGGGATTTCAGAGATCACTTGCAGGTTTTAAGATAAAGCTCCCATAAACATTTGTGCTCAGGTTTCTGAGTGGATGAAAGTTTCTATTTCTCTGGGATAAATGCCCAGGAGTGCAATTGCTCGGTGCGTGTTAGTTGTATGTTTAGTTTTATAAGGAACAACCAAAGTACTTTCCCCAGTGGCTGTAATAGTCTACATTCCCACCAGCCCTGTATGAGTGAGTTTTTCCACATCCTCCCCACCATCAAGTGTTATCACAGTCTTTTATTTCAGTTAGTCTCCTTGTGGTCTAAATAACCTTTTCCTAATGGCTTATGATGTTGAAGTTTTCAAGTGCTCATGGGACATGTTATAGCCTCTTCAGTGAAGTGTCTGTTCATTTATTCTGTTTAATTCTCCAGTGAACCACCTGGGCCTGGGTTCCCTTCCTTAGATGCTTTAACTACAAATTCAACTTCTTTGATAGACTAGTCAGGGCATCACTTTCTCTTGAGGAAGGTTGTATAGTTTGTTTCCTCCCAGGTATTGGTCCGTTTTGCCTAACTGGTTAGCTATATGCGCACAGCGTTTTTCTCTGTTTCTTGGTCAGTCTGGCTAGAAATCTGTTTGTTTTACCAGTATTTTTAGAGAAGCAGTTTTCTGGTTTGTTGAAGGCTTTTTCAAATTCTTTGTTTTACTGATTTCTGCCATTATGTTTCCCCCTTTCCTTGTTTCTTCTAAGTCACTCTGTTGCTCTCTGTAATTTACTATTTGGATACTTCAATCTCTCTTCCCAGCTGTAATGCTTTCCTTAGAAGTCTATTTAAAACAAAAACTCTGTCTTTTATGGCTGCTTTTGATATGCAGCTTTTCTTTATTGTTTTTTAGTTGGGAGTATTCCATAATTTTACTCATAATTTCCTTTGAACTCAGGGTTTGTATAGAATATACTTCACTTCAGCTTCTGCTATATTTTCTAAACTGTCCAGATATTTGGTGATTTTAAAGCTATTCTTTATTATTAACTTCTTACCTTAGTGCATTATGGTTAGAGAATATATAGGCATCATGCATGATGGTTCATGAACATATCAATGGAGAAAAAACATATATATCTTCTTTGGAATTTATTGAGACTTCCTATGTGGCATGGTATGTGGTAATGATTTATTTTGTTTAAAAGACTGGGTATTATCTGTTAGTCTGATATAATATGTCTAACAAAGCAAACAATAACTTCCATTTGTCAAATTTTCTTCTTATTTTAAAAAATCCTTTATTGCTTCTCATTTAATAGGTCCTATTTCAGGAGGCAGGGTTAAAATTAATGAATTCTATTTTGCAAGACAAGGTGCTTTCCCATAACTTAAAATACATGCACTTAAACGTATCCCTGTGATTTATTACACATATCTATATTTTCCTCAGCAAGACATGCTCTTTAATATGCCCTCCTGTGTATCATTCCTCTACCCTCATCAACTACACAGTGCTGACACTAATATTTTAGATTTTTTCCACTCTTTTTCTGTAATCTTTTAGTCAAGAATAAAATTAGCATGGGGCCACGTGGCTCACTTCTGGGATTTTTGGTTCTGGCTTCACCCAGGACACCGACCCCTCATAGAATCTCCAATCTGTATCTAAGGAGAAAAGAGCTTAGCCCAAGGCCTTGTGGAGAATCAAATGAGGCTGAGGCTTTGTCACGAGGCAGAGAAAATGGCCAATGAGCTCAACCACAGCCCGTGCAGCAGACCTCTCCACTGTCCAGGCACCCAGAGAGCACTTTCCAGGGAGGACCCCACTGAGTTTCTACAATAAACCTGTGAGCTTGACCCTAGGTCAGTGATGCCGAACCTATGACACATGTGTCAGAGGTGGCATGCAAACTCATTGGTTGATTTTTCTTTGTTACATGGCATTTAAGTATATAAAATAAATATCAAAAATATAACTCTTGCCAAAGCCGGTTTGGCTCAGTGGATGGAGCGTCTGCCTGTGGACTGAGGGGTCCCGGGTTCGATTCTGATCGGGGGCATGTGCCTGGGTTGCGGGCACATCCCCAGTGGGAGATGTGCAGCAGGCAGCTGATTGATGTATCTCTCTCATCAATGCTTCTGACTGTATATCCTTCTCCCTTCCTCTCTGTGGAAAATAAATAAAATATATTTAAAAAAATTTAAAAAATATAACTCTTTGTTTTACTATGGTTGCAAATATCCAAAAATTTCTATATGTGGCATGGCACCAGAGTTAAGTTAGGGTTTTTCAAAATGCTGACATGCAGAGCTCAAAAGTTTCGCCTTTACTGCCCTAGGTTCACCCTGTGGTTAGAGGCACAAGCACTCAGAGACATGAAGTGCCCTGAAGACTCCCAGCAAGCAGGGTGCCGTGTGACCACTGTGCTGTGCAGGGACAGGGTGCTCACCTGGTAAATAGGTGGACCCACACCTGTTGGGTGGAACAAATGTTCTGTCATAACACAGAGAGATGAGGGCGAAAGCATAGTCCCTGCTCAGGAAGGCGGGCAGCTGGTATTGCACCAATTTGTCTAGCCGGTGTGCCTGGGGGTCTGCACCACACACCTATTTTTTTAGGAAAGCACGAGTGGATGGTGTGGGGCCACTTGGCGGGTTGGCAGCTGGGGCCCAGGGCTGGGCTGACTGGCCTCCATGTTCTGCTCAGGATGCCCGCAATGGGAGGCCAGTCCTTGGCATCTGACCACCAGCTCTGAGTCCTGTGGAGGCAGAGTCCTGGCTTCCAGGAAGGGCAGGTGGAGAAGGGAGAACCCTTCTCGCTGGGAGTGTTAGGGGTCCTGATGCCAAAACTCACCTTCCATGATTCTCCAGCTCAGCACTGCCCGCCTGACCCCCAGAGAGTTCTGGTTAATCAGCAGAGCAGTTGGGGCTCCCAATGGGGGCTGCACATTAGCTTCCGGGTAGTGAGCACTTTTGTACTTAAGAAGGTTTCTCTTTGTGTTTCCAGGGTCGGTTTCTGTACTAAACTGAAAGGTGAACAGAAAAGCAGGTGGGCCCTCCTGTGCTTGGCATCTGCAGGGTCGCAGGCAGGGCTGGAAGGTGGAGTCAGAATGTCTGGAGATGCACATGGGGAAGTGCTGGATGCGGAAGGACCCTGGGCTGCCAGCTGGAAGAACTTCATTCCACACCACACCTTTGATGAGGACCCGCAGAATGTTCTCCTGCTGCGTTGCCCTGCAGACCAGGTGGCTTATGCCTCCAAGCACTGGCTTTTGGATTTTGGACTCCATGCCTTGTCCTGGTTTTCTTGGGCGAAAACAACACCTTCTTTTTCTTCTCCTTGGTGAGTACTGTCATGCACATGGTGGGTGTTGCTTTGGCCTGGCCAATACTGGGCAGCCTGCTGACCTGGAGAGACTGGAAGGTGCACTTGAGGGTGTTGTTGGCGGTAGGCAGGTCTTCTTCGAGTCTTTCTTCCTGTCTGTGGGCTGGGCTGCCGTCCAGCAATCCACCTGCCGCTCCATCAGCTTGGCGCCATCGCCCTGTCTGGGGGAGGACAAACCCCACTCACTGACAAGATGAGTGGGATGACAAGGCCTCATTGGTGAACAGAGGTAGGGACAGAGGGAAGGATAAAAGCACGCTGCAGCCCAAGGGGGCCCATCATCTGAGTCTCCCGACGTGTCTGAGGACTGTTGCACTGTCCCAACTTTCACCTGCCTCCCTGAAAAGAATGAACTATAAGGAATCCTCATTGGGTCTCTTCTGCTTGTAGGAGAGCAGGGCTTCCTCGATGGGAAGCTGAGAGGAACAGATGTTCCCGTGATGTACTGCGTGATTCTCGTCACGATGTCCAGTGTGTCTTGTATGGCGCTCTGGGCCTCCAGATTATGGAACAGGTCCCATCAGGCCAGGTCCTGGGAGAAGCTGTGGTAGCGGTAATGCATGGAGCCCAGGTACCTGGCCACAACTTTGGAACCCAGCGGGATGACCAGGAAGTGCACATAGCCCAGCCAGCCGAGCATCTTGTAGGACAGCAGCTCCAGGAAGACCCGCAGCACAGCGCTCAAGTAGTGCTGTGCCCCTGCCACCAGGATCTTCAGCGGCTTAAGGGGCTGGGAATTATCATTACAGTATCTCTGTATCCACCAGATGATGGAGCTGAAGGCCACCGGACGTCAGCCATGAAGCAGATGCACAGCACAGGCAGCATGAGCCCCTGCAGGGTGTCTGAGAGGGAACTGCTCCTGCCAATCAGAGGTTTGACCAGGATGATGCTCTCTGGCAGCTGGTCATCAGAGATGGGGATGTGGTTCAGCTGGTTGTACATGGTCTTCCTGGGGATCTGCAGCTGGCTCCCTGGGTCTGAACATGCTCATTGTCTGGGCTCTTGGCTCACTTGTTCTATGGCTGTGCCGTCTGCCGCCCCTTCAGGAACCTGACCAGCCATGGTGGCGGGGATGCTTCCCCTTGGCCTTGGTGGAGGGGATGAGAGACTCAGTCTTGGTGATGCGCCTAGTGAGCAGCATCTTCTTGGTGAGCATGTCCAGGGCTGAGGTCTCTGCCTCCGGGCTGTCCTTGGGCGGTGCTGGTGCTCCCCTGGGTGGGCATGCTCTGGGGCTCTAAGTGGGAGACACTGTCACTTGGCTGTTGCTGACTGACCTTGGTCTTTTTGGGCACTTCAGCTGGACTAGGAAGCTCTTTTGTTTTGCTTTGTTTGTTTTGTGAACCCTCACCAGAGGTTATTTTTCCACTGAATTTTTAGAGAAACTTGAAGGGACGGGGAGAGACAGAAAGAGAGAGAAGCATCGATGTGAGAGAGACACATGGATTGCTTGCCTCCTGCATGTGCCATGGCCAGGGCTGGGGATCAAGCCTGTAATCAACACAGTTGTGCCCGTGACCAGATTTGAACCCGGGACTGTTTACTCCGTGCGTCAACACACTAGCCCTCAGCAGAACCACCTAAAACTTGGAAGCTCCGCCTGGCTGTGGGCACCATGGATGCTCCCCATGTCCATTTTTGAACTGAAATGTGACAGTCCTTCGCAGTATGGCCTGAGCTTGGGTTTGGTGGTGCTGAGAAGGCTGTCATCTTCTTCCCTGTCTGGGCTACTGTCACTGGTTCTCCAGCATGTTAGACAGAAGGTGCGGGTCCTCCTCCACTCGGGTACATGATCAGCAGGGTCCTGCTCACAGTCCAGGGCCTCCTCCGACACTTAGGCCCTGCTCAGCCAAGCCACTACATTCTGCTTGTCATGGACCTTGATGTGACTTTCAATAGTCACTGCTTCCTGATCCAGTTCCTATCCATGGGCGGCATCTTCACCGGCCTTCTGCTCAGTGAAGCTCTCATACTCCTTTTTAGAGTAGTGATTTGTAGACTTGGTCTTGGGCCGGCCTACATGGCGCTGTCCACATGGTGAGTGGACTGGCTTGACATGGAGGAGGTCCAGATTCAGGCGACTTTGGGGGAGGGGGTGCTGTGGGCCCGCGAGTCTGAAACACTGTCTCTGGGCTGCTTGGTGCCTGAGGGCTCACGTGTTTTCTTGCACTTTGGCCATAATTGCAGACTCCTCTTGGCTCCGGGCCCTGTGGATGCTTCCGTCTGTGTCTGTGAGCTGGAGTGTGCCAACCCTTCAAAGAACAGTCTGAGCTTGGGCTTGTGGGTGCTGAGGGTGCTGTTCTCATCCTCCATGTCTGGGCCACTGTCCCTGGGGTTTCGCAGTGTGTTAAATAGAAGGTCCATGTCTCACTCGAACTCTGGGACATGCTCTTCTGTGTCCTGCTCGACTCCACAGACTCCTCCAACACTTTGAACTTTCCCAGCCACGCCACCACTTTTTCCTTGATATTTTGTGGCCTGGTAATTCACATCTTTCCTAATATTCATGGCCTCTACTTCTTGAGCATCCCCATGTTAATGCCCTTCTCAGCCAGGTTTCGGTCCATAGGTGGCATAGTTGCTGGCCTGTTGCTCAGAGGAGAAGCTCTGATGTACCCCCTCGGAGTAATGAACCCTTGACTTAGCCTTGCATCTGTCCTGTATGGCACTGTCCTCCCAGTGGATGGGCTGGTTGGACAGGGAGCAATCCAGATCTCGGCCAGTTTAGCAGAAGCCTCCTCGGCCACTTTGTCCACCCTTCAGGGTTCGCTGCCTGACCTTGGCCATGCTTATGGCGCCCACAGGGAGTGTCTTCTAGCTCCAGATGGTCTGGTTCTTAAAGCACTTCCTCCAGTGCAACAGGGCCTGTAGCTTGTTGCCTTTTCACAGAGGAAGTGGGGGTCCTTCAGTGAGGTCAACCCCAGGACTGTCACTGGGGAACAGCACACTCCCGTAGGATGTACTTGGAGCCCTGCATCTTCACAGTGATCACCATCGATATGAGGGTGGAGTACTGCATCTTCATGGCGATCACCATGGAGATGAGGTCCTTCTCCAACTCTTTGAACACCACCATCTTCATTAAGGTCAGGTTGCACAACCTGGGCACGAATCTGAGGCTGGGGCTGTCCAACTCCTGGGTAGCAAACAGGTTCCTGGGCATTGGTGTTGAACCTGGGCACAGGGATGGGGAAGCGGGAGGTGTGGAGACCAGGACTGTGGGCAGCAAGGTAGCTGCATCTGCTTACAACATACAGGTCCTGCTGCATTCTGGGGTGATGGTTTCTCTTCCTGTGTTGGGACAGAGGAGGGACATTCCCTCAGGGGCAGTTTATGAACTGCCAGGTGGGTTGGGGCTTTAGTTCGGACCAATCCCCTAAGTCCATGATTGGCAAACTGCGGGTCGCGAGCCACATGCGGCTCTTTGGCCCCTTGACTGTGGCTCTTCCTAAGCCTTAGGAGTACCCTAATAAAGTTAATAGCAATATGCTTACCTATATAATTTAAGTTTAAAAAATTTGGCTCTCAAAAGAAATTTCAATCATTGTGCTGTTATATTTGGCTCTGTTGACTAATGAGTTTGTCGACCACTGCCCTAAGCACTCAGTGACTGTTGTCAGGAGGTGGGGCACAAGTGATCCAAGAACTGTGTGTGTGAAAAGGAACCACATGCTCACTGACTAGCTCAGGGAAGCCCTGTGTGGTGTTCTTGCAAACTCAGAGACCTAAAGTTATCAAAAAGAATGTTCTGAAATGAAAACTTTTAAACTAAAAGCAGTTTATGGTGGGTAGTCATGTCCTAGGCTGGCATCTTCCCAGACAAAGGGCAATCTAAACCTTCACTGAGCCTGTCTATTACCTTTTGGCATCTACAATAATATATAATTTGCAATGTCAAAGGAATTTCCCTATTTCATGGCCCCTCAACACATAGGCAATGCTCTGTGGAGACCACAAATCCCCTCATTCTTACTGAGTTCATTGTTGACTTGGAACTATCCTATATCCACATGTAAAAGAAGTATGTCTGTGTCATTTTACTGTTTATCCAGTCACAGAGGATTCGCTGCTTTGATTTCTCTGAAACCCTAATGCATCACCACTGGGTTTCCTGTTACCACCATACATCTCCTGTTCTGATTGTAATGTATAAAATAAGGTGCAAAACTGCCAGAGAGAATATCTCAATTCGCTGAGATTTTCATCCTGCCAGTTATTGACAGTGGGACTTAAATAAACGACCAAAATTCTTGACAAGTTTGAATGTTTCATACTTTGACATTTACTTCATGTAGTGGGTCAGGATTCCAAAAGAGCTCACCCAGGACCAACCCGTGGACATGGTGTTAGGATTCAACAAAGGACCCATTGAACTGCTGGTTCCCCACCCATTGGGTGAACCTGGGTGAGTTGTATCTTAAATCCATGACTTTTCCCTTGCTGGTGGTAGAGGGTTAGATTTATTTGAGCTGTATTTTTAAATAGTCCAGATAGACCTAAAATTAAGGGTTGATGGAACTTAGGTTAAGACAAGACAGTAGGAAAAAAATTGGTGGCTGTTGTTAAATTGTGGCTTTCCAATCAGAATTGCTTTCTGAGAATCAGAGCAAAAAAAAACCCCAAAAAACAACAACACCCATTATCATTTAAATTAGAGTTGAACTAAATCAGCTCCAAAAATACAGTGTCATATTCTCCCTCAGGTCTGAGTATTAGGTATTCTTAGGGGACTAAGAATATCTGTGGATGTGTGATGTCATTCCTCATGATGTGCAGGAGCCCCAAACAAAATTTCAACACAATTGCAATTAAAGTGACTGGTTCTGGTGGGGGAGCACCCATAAGGTTTGGTCAACCGTTCCCTGACCCTCTGGTTGTTTGAGACAGCAGGGAGATCAACCGAGGCACATCAGAGGTTTGAATGTGATTTGAGGGGTGAGAGCCTCGTGGAGCTCAACCGATAAGCAACACAGGTTGACCAATTACATTATATAACAATCCTAGAGAATTTGCTCATATTCTGCAGATATCAGAAAGAAAAGCAAAACCACATACACATACACACAACTA
Organism: Myotis daubentonii; assembly: GCF_963259705.1. NCBI lineage: Eukaryota > Metazoa > Chordata > Mammalia > Chiroptera > Vespertilionidae > Myotis > Myotis daubentonii. Next base: position 7,598,603 of record NC_081855.1, read on the forward strand.
CAAAACAACAACAACAAAACACACCTAAAATTAACATGGGAAGTGGTGCCTCCAAGTCCAGGAGATGCCCGATTACAGCCCTCACTAATATTCCTGATAGGAAGCTTTTACTTACACGTGCTTTACAGAAATGGGAAGATTTAATTAGAAAATATCCTCCTAAAAATGGCCAAAGTGCAGTTTGATTTGTGTGCCTAAATTAATTTTTGGCATGCAATGAAAATTAGGGAAATGCCAGGTCTAACATTAAACTGGATGAATGAATGGAAGCATATCTTGATTTGGAAATCAGGAGATTTTCAGAAGCACATATAAATTCCTTTAAAAACAATTAAGGAATTAGAAATTTTATAGACTGTCTCTGAACTGTTCTAAAGGTAATAATTGCCAACACCCCATTCTTCCACCTTCTCTAGTTCCCCCACTATATTCTGCACCCTTTTCCATCCTTCTTCCTTTCACTTCAGTCCCCTCCACTATCACTTCCTACTGACTTAAGAGAAAATGAGAATAGGAATTCTAACAACTCCCTTTGGAGAAAAGCTTGTCTCAGCAAGAGAGGGACCAGCAAATGTTCCTGATTTTCTCAATGACCCTGGTGGGTTCACAAAGGCATTTAACTCTTAGAATATGTAATCCTGGATTTTCTAACTGATTCCAATTAATATAGCTAATGGTTTTTGTCAGCAAATGCAACACAAATTCTAAATAAGGCTTTCAGGAAAATTCCTGTAGAGAAATCTGTTCACTGAAATGGGATGTAGAAAACCAATAACAAACAAACCACACACACACACACACACACACACACACACACACACACACACAGATATAGGGTTGATCCATGGGTGTTTCCCTTCTCACTGATAGTTTGGGAGCAGGTGAAATTATCATAGAAAGAGAAGCCACTAAGACCCCTTAGACACTGGGGCTACTCTATTCCTAACCACAGCCAACTAATTATCTTTTCCTTCAGAGTAAAGCTTCTGTGCAAATGGCAGGAATATTTAACCAATGTCTGTTTTTAATCAAAACCTGTTTCCAACTAGGGAATGTTATAGCAATATTAGCAAATATCTATCTTTGCTAATAAAATATGCCCCAAATCAGCTGATAGGGAGAGGTGTTTAGTTTGCTTATTTGTTTGTTTTATGAAATCAGTGATACCCACACATGCTTTTTCCAGAAGGGTAATATGTATTTAGAAATAAATGAACAAGATACTGAGCCCAACAGAGCCTGAGATGAATCCAGCGGTGTGTCCTCAAAGTTGGGGTCCTGGCTCCACCCAGGTTTCCTCGGGGGCTCTGGAAAAGGATCTGCTGGTGGCATCATGCACAGACATGGAGAGGCATGGGGGAGATGGTGAGCATTCAGCAGGTAAATGAGCCTTTCGCCAATATTTGACTGAAAGGAAGCCCAGAGTTGGAACCACAGGCATGCACCTCTGTCCAGTGCCCACCCAGGGTGGAGGGAGCTGGGCCCCTTTGTTGTGACGTCAGGCTTATGCAGTTCTGAACCCAACCCTCAATGGAAAATTGGGAAACTGATGTCCATAGAGTGGCAGATATCACCCAATGTCCATGACATTCAGAGCCCAGAGTTCAGGAATGTTCAGACCTTCCAGGCCAAGGCTCCCACCTCTCCAACAGAGTTGGTCTGGACATTAGAAATCCTGACATACTGGGAAGCTCCTGCATGTTCCTCCATATCTAGGGGTCAGGGGGCGCTTTGCTCTGGGACCCAGAACGAGCACTAGCTCCCTTTTTTTTTTTCTACTAAGAGAGATATTTGTATTATTTTATTTTCTTATGGTTTAAAGTATAACATATGTTTCCATTTTTCCCCTAGACCCCTCCCCACCCACCCCCACCTGCAGCACATGCCCCTACCCCCTTAATGACTGTGTCCATTGATTATGCTTATATGCACACATTCAAGACCTTTGCTTGGTCTCTTACTCTCTCCCCCACTCTCCCCTGCCTTCCTGCTGAGGTTTGAGGGTCTGTTTGATGCTTCTCTGTCTCTGGATCGATTTTTGATCATCAGTTTATGTTATTCATTATATTCCACAAATGAATGAGACCGTGTGATATTTATTTTTATCTGACTGGCTTATTTCACTTAGCATAATGCTCTCCATGTCCATCCAAGCTGTTGTGAATGGTAAGACTTCTTTCTTTTTTACAGCAGCATAGTATTCCATTATGTAGATGTACCACAGGTTTTTTACACTCAGCTGCTGTTGGGCACTTACGCTGATGGGAATTTAGGCTGTTTCCAAATCTTAGCTATTGTGCTGCTATGAACACAGGGATGCATATATCCTTTTTGATTGGTGTTTCTGCTTTCTTGGGATATATTCCAGAAGTGGAATTACGGGGTAAAATGGGAGTTTCATTTTTAATTTTTCAAAGAAGCTCCATACTGTTTTCCACAGTGCCTGCTCCAGTCTACGTTCCCACCAGCAATGCACAAGGGTTCCTTTTTTTCCACATAATCACCAGCATTTGTACTTTCTTGATTTCTGGATGATAGCCATTTTGACAAGTTTGAGACAGTATCCCATTGTGTTTTGAAAAAATATATTTTTATTGATTTCAGAGAGAGAACGAAAAACATCAATGATGAGAGAATCATTGATTAGGTGCCTCCTACATGCCCCTATTTGGGATCAATGCCCAAAACTGGGCATGTGCCCTTGACCGGAATCGAAGCTGGGACTTTTCATTCCTCAGGCCAACACTCTATCCACTGACTAAACCGGCCAGAGACCTCGTTTTTGTTTTCATTTGCACCTCTCACATGATTATTGACTAAAAGCATGTTTTCATAAGGCCATGAGACATATGACAACAGAACTTTTTTTCTTGTGACTAACAAAAAGAATTTTATTCAACTCACTGAAGTCACATGTCCACATACAACCGTCATCACTGTGCCAGGCCAGTGAGCTGTGCTGATAACTCCACTCTGGGGCATGACCCAAACTCCCCAGACCACCTGGATATGGACATTGGCAGCTGTTAGAAAGGGGGAAATGGAAGTCATGTCCCCCACAAGCCATCCTATCTAATAAAAGAGAAACATGGTAATTGGCGTACGACCGATACCCTTTTCATTGGCTAATCAGCAAGTTATGCAAATTAACTGTCAGCCAAGATGGCGGCGGGCAGCCAGGCAGCTTGAAACTAACATGAGGCTTGGTTGCCTCAGTGACAGAGAATCGTTGGTTTCCAACGTTCCCCGCCTGCGGCTGCAGGCCTCTGAGCGGGCAGTTTGGAAAAAAGGAGCGTTTGGGAGTTCAGTCACCCCCAGCCTGAAAACAGCCCTCAGCTCCTCACCCAGACTGGCCAGGCACCCCAGTGGGGACCCCCACCCTGATCCAGGACACCCTTCAGGGCAAACCAGCCGGCCCCACCCGTGCACCAGGCCTCTACCCTATATAGTACAAGGGTAATATGCCTCCCAGCACCGGGATCAGCGGAGCCGTGAGGCCTCCCGGCACTGGAATCAGCATGACAGGGGGCAGCACCCAAACCCCCTGATCGTCCTGCGGCTCTGTGTGTGACAGGGGGCGGGGCCACAACCTCCCTATCCACCCTGCTCTGTGCCTGATAGGGGGGAGCTCCCCCCCCCACGGGCCCTGCTCTGTGTGTGACGAGGTAGAGCCATAACCTCCCCATCAGCCCTGCCCTGAGTGTGAGAGTGGCGGCGCCCCAACCCCCTGATCCGCCCTGCTCTGTGGGTGATAGAGGGCAGCACCCCAACCCCCTGATGGGCCCTGCTCTGTGCGTGACAGGGTACAGAGCCCCAACCCCCCTGATGGGCCCTGCTCTGTGTGTGACAGGGGGTTGCTCCACAACCTCCCCATCGACCCTGCCTTGAGTGTGACAGGGGGCAGCGCCCCAACTCCCCAATCAGCCCTGCTCTGAGCCCGACCAGGGGCTGCACCTAGGGATTGGGCCTGCCCTCTGCCACCCGGGAGCAAGCCTAAGCCAGCAGGTCGTTATCTCCCGAGGTGTCCCAGACTGCTAGAGGGCACAGGCCAGGCTGAGGGCCCCCTCCCCCCGAGTGCACAAATTTTTGTGCACGGGGCCTCTAGTTGTCAAATAAAATGTCAACTTCTGGTTTCCACTCTGACATATGACCTTGTAAGTTCTTACTCTCATCCTTACAATAAGAAAAAAGGTGAATAATCCAAAAAATCAGGAAGTCTTTTTAGTTCCACCGATCATTGAAGGCATATGGCTATGAAATGAATCGTTGCCTCTGCAAACTACTGTATTCAGGCTTTGTTAACACAATACAACCTAGCACTAACATATGTGTGTGTGCGCGCACACAATCTCTCTCCCTCTCACTCCCTCCCTCTCTCTCTCTCTCTCTCTCTCTCCCTCTCTCTCACACACACACACACACACACACACACACACACAATCAAATGACTCTGGGTGGAATTAAAAGAAAATCAGACACCGAGGAGGTGACAATAGGAAGAAAAAGAGGTTGTAGGCACTTTTGCCTTGTGGCATTCCTCCTCCTACTTTATAGCTACTACCTTCATGAGCGTGAATATCGCTAAGAAGCAAATGCTGCAATAATCCATTGTGCAGGCAGAGAAGAGACAGGATCTAACAGGCACAATGACTTATCCAGGATCAAGAAGAGGTAAGAATGAGGGGTTGAGTCTGAGCCCTGGTCTGTCTCCACAAACCTAGTACCCTGGCTTCAGCTAAACATTGTGGAGAGGGTGTGTTCGTGTCACTGTGTACAATGTTGGTATTCCATGGAGAAGGTAGTTGAGCAGTCAGCAGCCCACAGGACTATCAATAGCTGTAATTAGGTGAGGGGAGTCAGAGAGGCAATCCAGGAAGTGAGGTCACTTCCTAATAGAACTTGGAACCCCCGTAACCAGGCACCCAATTTCTAGCAACTGCCCAACTGCCACTCACTTGGCAAGATTCAGTTGACAGTTCAACATGTTCTCTTGTTGTGTTCCCAGTTATGGGGGCTCTGGTTCCCGGAGACCCTGCAGGGAGTGTTGTTCCAGACTCTGTAGACGGTTCAACACTCGTGCCCGACATCTCTGGCCGTTTTCAAGAAGATCCCCTCAGGTAAGTGAAGGTGGCCTGAGTCAGACCCATTCACGCCAGGCCAGCCTCCTCTGTGGGCCATCCCTGTGCAGCCCACATCCCCCCTATTCATGTGGTGGATAGGGGATCCTGCAGGGAGAACCGCGGGAGTGTTTGGAGCAGTGGATAACCTAGATGTCCTGCTGTGATCACACCCCAGGGTAGGGCAGGCAGGTGGAGATGGGGCTCTAGAGGGGTCCCTTATCTATGCCAATGGGAGGCCTAGGCCCTCAGGCTGTCATGCCTTTTCCTTGCCAGTAGAGGTCTCAGCAGATCACATTCTGTGTGTCTGGAGTGGAGAGTCACAAGTTTTAGAGAACCAGCAAAACAGGGCTCTGAGGTTTTCCCCTGGTGACTGGAAACTGTCTTTATAGAGCTCTGCACAGGAGAGCGGACCTGAGCCGACAGATGGGGTCTTCAATTCCACTCCCTTGCAGGCGGCACAGACACCTGATATATCCTCCAGCCTGAAGCACTGCCGCAGGGTGAGTGTAGGTGCCCAGTTGACCCAAACTCCAGGACCCCAGGGAGTCAACAGGACTCAGGTTCCAGAAGGCACCCTGCTACTCCCCTGAGATCCCTCCTAGTGTCCAGTTCCCAAAGGAATCTGGGTCCTCATCTCCTCCATGTCAGGAGCTGGGGCCACCCAGGGCTGCACACTGTATGGGGACCGGGACTGCTTATCACAGAGATCCATGTCTTTTTTCTGTGGGACCTGGACTTAAAACCTTCCATTGCCATGACGACGGTGCCACACTAAACATACCACATGTCCTAATATCCAAATCCTCCACCCCAGGAAAAGCCTCTGTGTTCTCATCATACATTGGGATGTTCTGTCAGAAATCGCATGGGTGACACTGTTAATACAAGCATGTGCAGTTTGTCCTCTCCTAAGAGAATGACCAAAGATACTAATGTGCTTCATATTCCTCACCTGCAATTCTACTTTTCCTGCCAAGGACCTTTTCTCTTATTAATGTGAAAAACTTTCAGAGCTCTGAATAATTTGTGTGTGTTTATTTGATCCAAAGTGTCAACAATTGTGAGCGAGAAAAATCTCAAGGGGTTGAGAGAATGCTCCTGAGAATGACAATTTTGCACCTTATTTTATACAATACAAGCAAAAGTACAGACTTATGTGGGTTGCATGAAATCCATGGGTGATAGATTAGGCAGATAGGAGAAAGCAAATTGGAGACACTTCTGTGATTGGATAAAGGGTAAAATGATAGGCACATATTTCTTTTACCATGGTGGATGTAGGATAGTTTCAAGTCAACAATGAACTCAATAGCAACGAAGGGCTCTCTGATCTCCGCAGAGCACAGAACAGTGCCTGAGCATGAGGTGTCCAAAATAACGAAAATCCAAAGATATGTTATCATAGAGGCAAAAAGGCAGTACACACACTCAGTTAAGGTAAAGATTGACCTATGTCAGGGAAGATGCCAGACAAGGATCTGACTACCCATCATGAGCTCCTGTTAGTGTTTTAATTTCAGACCATCCTTTGTAGTTACTTAAGGTCTCTGAGTTTGCAAGGCTGCCTTGCAGGACATCCCTGAGCTAGTCAGGTTAGCATGGGGCCCCTTTTTCATTCACACATCCTCCTTTTATTCAGAAATCAATACAAATTATGCATTGATGATGAGTGTTAGTGTTATGTCTTGCTGAACAATGGACCATTCAGGATAAGGTAAGACTCTAACCTTGAATGGCATTCAAAGTGGAATTTTTATTATTAATCAAAATTAAAAGGCAGGTACATGGGAGGCCATGAGATCCTATATGTTCTTGTTAAAAAATATTCTGTATCAATTTTATATTTTGACCTAACATGAGCAGAGTCCATTTGCTGCTTGTCTTAAGTTTTGGTATTTTGCAGCTAGTATAACACTTTCATACCAGGAACAAAAGCAAAAACATTAAAGCAGTAACACTGCTTAGGAATAGAAAATGTCTACTACTAGACAAGAAAGTGACTAAGGAAAATAAGCATCCCAGCCAACCAAAAACCCTTTGCATGTATTTACATAATTGTTTATTAAGCTAATTATATGTGTCCTTCTTCATCCACTGTTCCTTGTACTTATGCTATGTTTGACCTGAAGAATTAAGACTCTCTACTGTTTCCTTACCATACTGATCATTAGAATGTACTTGTCTAGTAGGTGGGAAAACTTAGCAGATGTCGAAATTCAACTATTCATATGTAATAAGGTGTGCAATAAAAATATAAAAATCAGTTGATGTACATATAATCAATAACAGTTAGGAGATAGAAGAACAAGGTTTGAGCAGCAGTAATCTGTCAGCATCCAGGCCTTGTTGACTTCTTGGGAAAGCTGTCAGCCCCCACAGCCCGTGGGTTCTCATCCTTGAAAAGTCTTCAGTCTCCTTGGTGGATGGAGGGCAGTGTCAGTGACAGATATCCATTTAGGGTTAGGCCTCTCATAAGGTAACGTCCTTTTTAACACATTGGAGAGAGTCTTTAATTAATGTGTTTCAATAAACAAAATCTCCTGGTTGTAAGTTTTGGTCCTTGAAGTCTTTGTCTCTTGGGATTACTGTGAAATGAATGTCACTAATGTATCATTCCCTCTAACCTTCCTAGTGAGTCATGGATAGTAATGTAGAATTTCTGCTTTTAGTTTTCCTTATATTTGAAAAACAAAATGATTTAAAAATCAGCAGTATTTTAAACAGAGTCATAACAATAATAACCATCTTCTCTTCATTTAGTTCCCTACCCATTTTGTTGTTTATCCTGGTTATTTGCTAGTATTTTCGTGAATTCAGTCATTCCTTAGAGTTCTATACTTCTTCATTCAGTTCAAAGATGTGACCTGCGTAGAAACCTGTTACTTAGAGTAAGTCAAGCCCTGACCAGTTTGGCTCAGTGGGTGGAGCTTAGACCTGAGGACTCAAGGGTCCCAGGTTCAATTCAGGTCAAGGGCATGTACCTTGGTTGCAGGCACATTTCCAGTAGGGATTGTGCCAGAGGCAGCTGATGGATGTTTCTCTCTCATCAATGTTTCCAACTCTCTATACCTCTCTTTTTCTGTAAAAAATCAATAAAATATATGAAAAGAATAAAAAAATAGAGTAAGTCAAGAGTCCTTTTCATGAATTTTTCTAAAGATGTAACATATTTGAAAATGCAGTAAAGTAAAACAATATCTATGAACGACAAAACAAAGTGGTATGGCTATAGTTTTGATTGCAATGCAATTGATGAAAAACTGCCTTTTTGGTAAAATATAACATTTCAAGGCAATGATTTTTGGATAACAAAAATTACTGTAAAATTACAGAGAACAATATGAAAATATATAAGTATATGTATGTATTTGGATTCAATACATAATTTCAATATAAAAGGAACAGATAGCATGTAAGATTTTAAAACATTGTCCATGGCTTCTTGTATTGAGAATTGGATACAATTCATAAACTTCCAATGTTTGTGCCACAAATACCCGGAGTCGAACTGCCAGACACCCTCACAGGGAACCATCCTCTTGGCCGGCCTGGTGTCGCTGACACCAAGACCACTGTTACACCGGAGTGTTTCCTATTTGAAATTTTCTTGAATCTTTGTACGTTCCTTCCTAGAGCAGGTTGAAATCTTTAGAACATCCATTTTAATAAAAATATAGGTACACAAATAGCACAGTTATTTATATTTTTTAAATTTTTTAAAGCTTCTCAGGTAATTTCAAGCATATTAAGTAGTCCTAAATTAGTTAAAAACGTTTCTCTAATAAGGAGAGAGAATAAATCCTTGAGATACTCCAGGGCCCATTGGAATTGACTCAAAGTCATCTCCTGTTTTAAAAGTCTCTTACAATAGAATCTTTGGGAAGGTTGCAAATATACTTGTGCAAAAGATTATACCATGGACTTTTGTAAATCTACGTAAAGCAAACACAGACTTAGGGTAACTAACTCTAAAAGATATTAATCATACTTGCAAACAGTTGTAATATTAAGTATTTTGTCCAGACTACAGAATTCTCCTTAATTTACATAAGCATTTAATCTTTGTAGGCCAATAAAAGATTATATCCTAGTAATGTCATATGGAGGCTGACAATTCACCACACATGACACATAGATGAACACATATCACACAAAGACTGTACACACAATTTGAATTATTTTTTTGGTAGAGAAATAAAAGAATATTTTTATATAAAACTTTCACAAAATTGTATAGCCTATACCCCCTTTTACAAACCTTTCCTCAACTTTTACAAACCTTGTTACCCATTCAGAAATAACTATCCTTAGAGAAACTTACATTTGCCCTTTTCCTTCAAATATGACTCTCCATACCTCAAGCCTTCTATTGTCATAACTGTATAATTTCTTCCAACTTAACTGGAACTTTTAACTGTTAGGAGCATTAATTTCCAATCATAAGCACACAAGTGAACAAACAGCATTCCTTAGATTGACGTTGATGAACATATTTTAATCAAACTCTTACTTTCAAAAAACACACCTTCAGCAAAGCAAAAAACATTACATCAACAGCTCCAAATCCATTTTACAGACCTTCTGCAATTAAAAAACCCCCAAAAGCAGTGAACTTCAGACTTGTCTAGCAATCAATGTGTCAGTATTCACATTATTTCAAAATGTGTAGATATTTAATAACTTTCATTAAAACTTACTAAGTTAGAAAGATATAGTTGAAAAAGCTAAAGAGATTTGTGTAGGTGGGTAAGGTATTGTTTTTTCTATTGGGATAAGTCATATCTTCCAGAGATTTGTATTTTTAAAAATGGCCTATACAAGACGTCTTGGTGAACTCAGGTATTTTCACTTCAAAGGTTCTGGGACTTTGGTTGCATGAAGTCAATTACCTGTAAGCCTCCAAAATGAATAGGGGGAGGTTTGGAGAAGGTAAAAGGACTTGGTGGGCTTTGAATTGTTTCTGGAGCAAAACCTATGGCACCTTGAAAACTTCATTTGTAAAACAAGGATAGTCATTTTCAATACCTCAGGAACTGGGTTGCCCTCCCCCCCACCACAAATGTTAGCAAGGGATTGACAAATTCATTCACCCATTTTTGGATTGTTTCTTTCTATTTGGGAATATTTTTCTAGTTTCCAGAAAGCTCACAACTCTGAGAGGTATAAAGACTTTCAGGTATATGAAACCTCCATCTGCTTCCCTGGGAATGGCAACACAGGTCCCATGTGCAAGATAGTCTTAAAGTTAACGGTGTCAAAGCCACTCTATTACCCACTTTATATTGCAACCAGGTAATTGGTGTAACAAAAGAAGATTGGCTTCTTGTTTGAGGCACCCAGGGTCAAGTTACTCCCATTTGGTGAATATGTACCCCAAAAGAGAATTCTCACTTCACTGTGGGCTGGTTCCCCATCTTTAGGCAGACATATGAGAAAGCCTAGTGTTAGAGGCATGTCTGCATGCCTCTGGGCTGTTTGCGGCCATTCTGAGTAGGGTGGGTACCCTGTTAAGCCATCTCTCAGGGTCTTGTGGAAGATAATACTGAAGAAGAGATGATTAGCAAACATTCGGTCAGTCTCAAGCTTAGTTTCCTCCTGGAAGGTTCCTTTAAAATCATTACTTTCCCTTTTGGTTCAGTATCTGGTTCATTTATTCTAAGTATATATGTTACTATTCTGGAGAAAGCATAGGTCAGCATCACTGATTTCATTAAACAGTAAAAAAAAACCTACTCACTACACAGGGGAATTGGGGAAGATTTGATAAGCAAACCATATATATTCTCATAACATTCCCTAGTTGGAAGGAAACAGGTTTTGATTAAAAAACAGACATTTGTAGGAAAGCTTTATTCGGATGGTGAAAGCAATTAATTGGTTGCGGTCAAAAACAAATAAAATAGCCTCAATATATACAGGGTACTTAGTGGCTTCTCCCCCTCCTCCTTTTTTAAAATAGATTTTGTATTGATTTCAGAGAGGAAGGGAAAGGGAGAGAGAGATAGAAAAATCAATGATGAGAGAGAATCCCCAATTGGCTGCCTTCTGCACGCCCCCTAATGGGGATCAAGTCTGCAACCTGGGCATGTGCTCTTGACCAGAATCACACCTGGGACCCTTCAGTCTGCAGGCAACACTCTATCTCCTTAGCCAAACTGGCTAGGGCAATGGCTTTCCTTTTAATGATCATTTAAAATTCTCCCAAAGTATCAGTGGGAAGGAAAAACAAGCTTGGAGCAGCCCTAGGCATGTTTCTGTTTGTATCCTTTTTCTAAATCCTGTTTCAGTTTCCTATATCCCTAAAGTGTGGAGGATTCTCTATGGGAGTTTTCTATAAACCTTATTGAGCAATTCTCTTGAGTTTCCTCCCAGAAACCAGGAGTATATTAATTGCAATAGGTTAAAATAGCCAGGATTACATGTTCCATCAGTTAAATTTCTCTGTGAACCAATCAGGGCCATAGAGAAAATGGAGGATGATTGCTGATTCCTCTCTGGCCGAGAGCAGCTTTTCTCCAAAGGGAGTTGGCAGAATTCCTAATCTCATTTTCCCTTAAGTCAGTAGGGAGGGGCAGTGGAGGGGACAGAAGGGGAAGAAAGAAGGGAAGGGAAGGAACACATCTGGACAAGGAAGCTGAGAGAGCAAAAGATATAGGGGACATGCTATAGAACGGGGAGGATGGGGTGTTAGCATGTATTAGCTTCAGGAGAGTTTGAAGATAATCTCTGAAATTTATTGTTCATTTATTTTTTAAAGAGAATTTGTCTGTGCTTCTCCTTAGAAGTTTCTAATTTCCAAATCAAGATATGCATCCTATACACTCAATCAGTTCAATTTTCAGGCCGCCATTGTTATAGTTATTTGTTTCTTTTGTTTTATTTTGCCTGTGAGAAATTAATTTAGGCACCCAAAGAAAACTGTATATTGGCCATTTTTCAGTTGATATTTTGTAGTTAAAACTTCCTACATTTACACTTCTGTAAAGCACTTGCAAGTCAAGGCTTCCTATCAGGAATATTAATGAGGGCTGGGGCCTGGGAGTTCCCAGCCATGGAGGCACAACTTCCCATGTTAATTATAGGTGTGCTTGTTGCTGTTGTTTTTATGGTTTGGTATCTGCAGAGTCTCAGCACAGTTTCTGGGAGTGTTATGTAGTGGGTTAAAGTTTGTTGCTTTATGGGTTGAGCTGCAAGTTGCTCACTCACCTAGAGTCTCATTCAACCTTCTTATGTGCCTCAGTTTCTCTCCTTGCTGACTACAACAACCAGAAGGGCTACCAGAAGAGGTGGACTAAACCTCATTAGTGCTCCCCATGAAGAGCCAGTTAGTTTAATTGCAGTTGTGTGGGAATTTCCTTATGGGGCTCCTGCATGTCATGAGGAATGACTTCTGACACATCCGCAAAGATCCTCAGTTGTCTAAGAACATCTGAGATTCATGCAGGAAGGAGGATGTGCCCCTTTATCTTCTGAGCTGAACAAGATCAGCTCTCACTTAAACAGCTAAGGTGTTTGCCCAGACTCTCAAAAGGCAAATCCGATAGAAAAGCCAGGGGTAAAAACCAGTCCCATTTTCCCTCCTGTCTCTCCATAGCCTGGGATCTATCAACTGTTAACCTTTGTTCCACCAAGAGTATTACAAAATATGGCTCCAATAAAGTCAGCAACACAAGCAAGGGAAGGTCCTGAATTCAACAGACAAGTGTCACAAGTTCACCGGCAGGCAGGGAACTAGTGCGTCAATGGGCCCTTTGCTGGATGCCAGCACCAGGTGTAGGTCTGCAGGGTGGTGCTGGGTGAGATTTTCTGGGATCCTGCTGTATTGTGCCAAGTAAATGTCCATGTAAGAAGCATTCAAAACTGTGAACAATTGTTGAGATTTTATCTGAGCCAAATGGTCATTTGCCTTGAATCAAAACCTCAAAGGATTGAAATAATGCTCTGGAGAATGGCAGTTGTCACCTTATTTTAGATATTACAGTCAGAAGTGGCGATGTATGTGAGTTGCATGAAATCCACTGGTGATGGATTGGATGAAAAGTGAAATGACAGACACATACTTCTTTCCCATAGGGGGATATAGGACAGAACAGCCAACAATGAACTCAATAACAATGAGGGGATTTGTGGTCTCCACAGAGCACAGAGTATCCAAAAAAAAGGAAAATTCCTTTGACGTTCCAAAGCTATGTTCTTGTAGATTCCAAAAGATAGTAGACAGTCTCAGTTAAGGTAAATAATGACCTTTTTTGCAGAAGATTCCAACCTAGGACCCAGCGACCCACCGTAAACAGCTTTTAGTTAAAACGTTTTAATTTCAAAGCATCTTTGTGATAACTTTAGGTCTCTGAGGTTAAAAGACCATCACCCAGGCCTTCCCTGACCTAATCACAGATTAGCGAGTGGCCACTTTTTGTGTGGCCACACTCTCCTTTGATCACTCATGCGCCACTTCTTGCCACCAATCATGTCCCTCCTCTGTCCCACCACAGGAGAAAAAACCACCAACCCTGAGTAGGAAAAGGTCCAGTAGGATGCCAGCAGCTGCAGCTTCCTCACGAACTGTCGGCCTGGCCAGCACGTCCAAGGTGCTCAAAACACAGGTCCCCCAGAACCTGTTCGCCACCTGGGAGGTGGACTGCTCCAGCCCCAGCTGCGTGCCCAGGTGGTGTAGTCTCACCGTAACGAAGCTAGTGATCTTCAAGAAGCTGGCCAAGGACCTCCACTCCGTGGTAATTTCCGTGAGGATGCGAGACTCCAAGGGCATCCTGAGGTCCCAAGAGATTGTGCTGCCCCGCAGTAGACCAGTGCAGACCAACCTGGCGCTCACCTTCTCCCTGCAGTACAACCACTTCCTCAAGGGAGAAGGTAACAAGCTCCTGATCATGCTGGAGCAGAGGAAGTGCTCTAAGAACAGAAACGTCCTGGGCTACGAGACACTGGCCTCTGGCGCCATCCGCATGGCTGACGTCATGCAGCGAAACCCCAGGTGTGGCCAGATGGTGAGCCTCTTTGGCAGCATCAAGGAATCCTCCACTACGGTGGCCGAGATCTGGATCTCCTCCCTGTGCAGTGAGCCCATCGAACACGAGGGCAGTGCCATGCAGGTCAGCCCTAAGGCCAAGTCGGCAGGTAACTACGAGGGGCAGGATGAGCTGCAGGCCAGCGGCAGGGGAAAGCACAGACAGGACCTGGACAAGGATGCCTTGGAGAAGGGGGAACCAAAGAAGCAGCGGCCATCAATACGAGGAAAGCTGAAGCAGAAAGTCCTGGCGCTGTTTCACAGGTCCAAAGTGTCAGAGAGGGACCTTCGGTCTGACATGATGGGGAATCCCAGGAAAAGTGACCCATACCTGGAGGATGATGAGAGCGTCCTCAGCACCCCCAGGCCCAAGCTCAGGCCATACTTCGATGGCCTGTCAGACTCCAGTTTGCACACGGAGATGTGGGGCAGCCACAGTGACAGGACCCAAACAGAGCCTCTGAGTCTGCCCCACATGCCCGAGAATTCGTGGGCCCTGGGAGGCAAGCAGCCAAGCGAGAGGGACAACGAATTTGTGTCCCACAGCACACCCACCAGCAAGGTGGACAAGATCCAGATCTCCTCCCTGTCCATGCCGCCCATCGACCACGAGGACAGCGCCAGGCAAGACAGTCCTGAGGCTGAGTCCTCGGACAACTACTCTGAGTGCATGTGTGAGAGCTTCTTTTCGCAGCGGGAGGCCAGCTACCATACCGCTGACCAGGAGGAGGATGACTGTGATGAGGGGAATCTCATATTCACAAGGAGCACCCTGACCATGCAACAGAACTACCAACAGAAAGTCCTGTTATGGCTGCGCACTGTCCAATTGTCGGAGGAGGTCCTGGGCCCTGAGCAGGACCATGGGGAGCATGTCCCGGAGGTGGAGGAGGACCTGGACCTCCTGTATGACATGCTGCCGAATCCCAGTGACAGTGGCCCAGACACTGAGGACGATGGCAGCGTCCTCAGCACCCCCACACCTAAGCTTTGGCCATACTTTGAAGGCCTGTCTAGCGGCCCAGACATGAAGGACAATCACAGTGTCCTCAGCAGCCCCAATCCCAAGCTCAGGCCATACATGGAAGGCCTGTCAGACTCCAGCTTGCCGATGGAGATGCGGGGCCTCCACAGCACCAGGATCCAAAAGGAGCCTCTGAGTCTGGCCCACCTGCCTGAGAACGCTAGGGCCCCGGGAGGCAAGCAGCCAAGCCACAGTGACTCCCAACTTGTGGCCTACAGCAAACCCACCACTGAGATTCGAATGCCCTCCCTGTCCCGCCAGCATATCGATCAGGAGGCCACTGCCATGCCGGCCAGCAACAAGGTCCAAACCTCGCATAACGACCTCGCCAGCACATCTGAGAGCTGCTTCTTTGAGCAGCCGGCCAGCCACAATTCCGTCCACAGGCAGTCCCAGGAGAATAACTTGGACAAAGGTAATCTCATAGTAAGAAGGAGGTGCATGAACAGTCAACACAATTACCACCAGGAAGCCGTGGCATCTATGCTCAGGGCCCAAGTGTCGGAGAAGGTCATATCCTCAGAACAGGCCCTTGTGAGGCATGTCCCCAAAGTGGAGAAGGCTCTGCACCGTCGGTATGACATTGTGCTGAGCTCTAGTGACAGTAGCCTAGACACGGAGGACGATATCAGTGTCCCCAGCACCCCAAAGCCCAAACTCAGGCGATACTTTGACAGCATGTCAAGTGATAGCAGCTCTGACTCAATGGCCCACAGAATTTGCTCCCCTGGGAAGCAGCTGGCACAGCTGGAGGACAACCGGGAGGCAGGGTCCTCCGCCCAGCACTGGTTCACCAAGAAGCTGCCATCCATAGTGCGCTTCACCAAGTCTCTGGTCCTGCCCTCCAGCAGGTCCAAGAGGAAGCAGGCTGGCCACCGGGGCTGCGACACAGCCCGGAATGAGTGGGTCAACAGACTGGACAACGAGAGCCCAGACCCACAGAGCCAGCGGCAGATCCCCAGGAAGCCCGTCCGTGACCAGCTCAGCAACATCCTCATTTCCCAGGACAAGATGCCCGAGAACATCATCCTGGTCAACACCTGCGACTGGCAGGGCCAGTTACTTTCGGACATCCTGCAGGGGCACACGCTGCCCGTGGTGTGCACTTGCTCCACAGATGACGTCCAGGAGGCCTTCAGCATCATCGTCTCCCACATGCAGAGATACTGCAACTGCAATTCCCAGGCCCTGACGCCTGTGAAGATGGCGGTGGCAGGGGCACAGCCCTACTTCAGCGCTGTGCTGCGGGTCTTCGTGAGGCAGCTGTCCCAGCAGCCACCCCAATGGCTAGACTACATGCGCTTCCTGGTCATCCCGCTGGGTCCCCACCCCTTGGCCAGCTACCTGGGCTCCATGGATTGCTGCTACAACAACTTATTCCAGGACCTGTACTGGCGGGACATGTTCAACAACCTGGAGTCTGAGAACACCTTGCAGGACACACAGGACGTTGTGTCGAGAATCTCTGAGTACGTTGCGGGGGCCAACTGTGTCTACCTGCTGCCCATTGCTGAGGCCATTCTCATGTCTAAGCAGCAGCGCCCCAATGAAAAGTCCACACAGCTCATCCCCTTTGTGGGGGCAGTGAAGGTTGGAAGAGTGGAACCATCTGCAGCCATGTCAGGAGGCTCAGATGATGTAGTCCTCTCATGGTGCGGTGAGCTTCTGTCCCCTACCGGGAAGGCCTCACCCAACACACTCTCCCCCACATCAATGAGTGGGGGCCTGTCCTCCACCAGCCAGAGTGTCCATGCACAGATGATGGAGCTGCAGGTGGATTACTGGACAGCAGTCCAGCCAATAGATACGAAGAGAGTCGCAGAGAAGAAACAGCTGCCTACCACCAAAAACACACTCAAGTGCTTCTTCCAGTCTGTCCATGTCAGCAGGCTGCCCCGCAGTGGTGAGGGCACAGCAACACCTGCCATGTCCATGACTGTGGTCACCAAGGAGAGAAAAAAGAAGGCGCCCAAGAAAACCATGGACGAGGATGTGGAGTCCCAAAGCCAGTGCATCCAGGGCATTGGTCGCCTGGTTTGCAGGGCCAAGCACCAGCAGAGCATGCTGCCGGTCGTCATCGATGGCGTGGAGTGGAATGACGTGGCGTTTTTCCAGTTGTCCGCCCAGTGGTCCTCCCACGTCAAGCACTTCCCCATCTGCATCTTCGGACACAACAATCCCACCTTCTAGCCCTGCCCCTCCCCCTGCCCTTCACTCTGCCTTGGCCAAGACCAGAAGGACCCAGCTGCTTTTCTGTGAACAGTTCAGTTTACTACAGACACAGACCCTGGGAACCCAAAGAGAATGTGCTCACAGCCTGGAACCTAAGGGGGTTGCCCCTCACTGGGAGCTCCTCAATGCTCTGTTCAGTAACCAGAACGCTGTGGCGGGTGGGACTCAGGAGGGCAGTGTTGAGCTGGAGCATCATGGAAGATGTGTTTTGACCTCAGGATGCCCAACATTCTCAGTGAGAAGGGTTCTGGCCTTGAAGGCCTGCCCTTCCAGGAAGCCAGGACTCTGTTTCCCTGGGAGACAGCTCCAACATGTGCCCAGACTCAGAGGTTGGCAGCCAGACGTCAAGGGCTAGCCTCTGATGGCAGCATTCTGAGAAGATCTTGGAGTCCAGTCAACCCAGCCCTGGGAAACAGCTGCCGGACAGCCAACTGGTCTAGCACCGCCTACTCAGGGTTACCAGTGAACTTCAGCCTCACAGGCAGAAAGAAAAAAGACCTGTATGGTGCACATCGCCCTAGCACACTGGCTAGACAAAGTGGTTGATTACCTGAGGAGGGAACCCACCTTCGTTCCTGTTACTACAGAACATTTGTTACCACCCAGCAGCAGTGGAACCAATTATTGACCAGGTGAGCCCCTCCCCCTCCAGAGCACATGCTCACCAGGCCACCTGTTGGCTGTTTGCCTTCAGGTCACTGCAACTCTCTGAGTGTTTGTTCCTCTGAAACCTCTGAGAAGCAGGGAGCAGGCTCATAGGGCTATTGTAGGGACTTGCTGGGTTCTTCCCTGGTAAGTGTTCTCTGGGAGCCTAGACCGAGGAGAGGTCTGCTGGAGGGGCTGTGATTGAACCAACTGGTCATTTTCTCTTTCTGTTGAAGAAGCCACTGCCAAATTGTGATTCTCTTTGGGGCCTTGGGTTAAGCTCTTTTCTAATATTACAAAGAGATTGGAGATACTATTAGGGGTCTCTGTCCCAGGTGAATCCAGATTAGAGATGCCAGGGGTGAGCAGTGGGGCCCAGGGTCACCCAGCAATCTGAGATGGGGCTGGTTTGGGCTCATTCAATCAGCACGTATATTAGAAGCCCTGCCAGGTACAGAAATGTTTCTAGGCACTGACCATAACCCAGTGCTCAGAGCAGACACCAAGCCTGCACTCCAGAGCTTCCTTCTGGGAGGGAGCGATTCAGTCCCACTAGGCGGCACAGGCTCATAGTGTCCACAGGAAACCTGATGTGACGTCCTCCTGGCCTCCTCTCCCTATGGCTGCATCTTCGCGTATTGTGAAGAGGATGGTAAACCTCTGTTCAGCAGAAAACGTGAGTCAGTTTTGGATCAGATCCATGAGGGGAGTATGGAGACTGTGAATTCAAGGTGTTGGCAAAACCCTGGATCCCACTCATGGTGGGATTTATGCAAGAGGCAGAGGTCGGAGGGCTTCCCTAGAAAAAGGGACATGAGTCAGAGAACTGTGCAAGTGGATTTGGGTGGTGTGGGCGAGTGGGAAGGTCAGTGGACAGACAGCCCCTCAGACAATTCATAGCCTTCCACTCCTAATTCTAGCCCAGTCTGCACCCCTATCCCGGGACCTTGCTCCCTAATCTGGCAGAACGTCCGCAGTGGCAGCTTGGGGTACCCCACCCTGTGGGAGTTGAGTTTCAGTGGGAGGCAAAGAACCACACAGGACAGCTAGTGAATGAGGCAGCATGTAGGTGCAGGAGCTAACGTTTGAGGTGATAGGAAGGCCCTGGGGTTTGTTTGATTGCTCACTGGTCAGTATTCCTGAAGCACCTGCTCAGTGCCAATCAGTGACATGAACTGGGTGGACACCAGCCCTCTCAGTCCTAATGGGAGGGAACAGGGACACTGGGAGAGCATGTCAGGTTCCCCTGAAGAAGGGGACAGGTGGTTCCCTCATTGATCCAGAGCTGTCAGGTAGGAGGGCTTCATGCCAACCATTCCTGGGTGACCAGGCCCATCTCTGCCAGGACTGCCAGACTGAAGGTGGACAAGGAGTAGGTCTGGCTTCTGGATGGGCAGGAGCAGCAGGCACAGGACCCCAGGCTCTCTGAGTGGTGCTGTGGGAGGGCCGTGTGGAAGGGAAAGGCAGGCCTCACATTCTGCTGCTCACCTATCTCTCTCCCCAGGGCCATCTCCTGCATCCTGAGCATCTGGCTGGACCAGCACCGCCAGAATTTCCCAGCCTGATGATGCTGTTGGCTTCCATAGAGCTCAACTTGCAGTCTCCTACCTGCCAAACCAGGCCCAGTGCCCCAGCGGGAGCACCTGAGCCCACTGAGGCCGAGACAGGAGGAGGAGGAGGCTTCCGGGGGTGGCGTGGGTGAGTGTGCCTTTGGAAGGCACACAAAAGGCAGTGAGGGTGGTAACATGTCCTCTTCTTGCATCTACAGAACCAGCTCCAGAAGAACATCAGGAAAACCCTCAAGGGCAACCCCACCCTAGTGGCCTCTCCAGAGCCAGAGCCGGATCCAGGCCCAGCTTTCACTGAACTTCAAGAGGCAGAAGAACCACCTGCAGCATTTGAGCAACTCACCCCAGCATCTGTGCGGCCTGTGGTGCTAGATCCCGGGCCAGAGCGCATGTCAGCAGCGATAGCAGAGAGGGCACCCTTCTAACCCCATTTAGACACAGTGTTAAATGTTTAATATTCTTGTTAGATATGTTTATAATTTTATTATATTTTTATGATATTTAATAGCATACAGTGTACCATAGAGAAAATATACTGAAATACTCCTAAACAGAAACTTAATTTAGATTCTATAAAATTTAACCCTAAAAACCCTCAAAGCTTTGAGCAAGTCTGTTTTTCTGGACCCTGACCCACCCAGGGAGAACTGCCCTCACCTTCTCCACCTGCCCTTCCTGGAGCCAGGACTCTGCTTCCCAGGGAGCTGGCTCCACCCTGTGCTGTGCCCAGACTCAGAGCTGACCTCCCAGTGGGGGCATCCTAAGCCCAACATGGAGGCCTGTCAGCTCACCCCTGGGCCTCCATGTTGTCCCCAACACCACTCACTCAGGCTTCCAAATAAGCTTGACCTTCACAGGGCAAAAAAAAAAAAAAAAAAATTAAATTAAAAATAAAAATGGACATGTAAGGTGCAGACCTCCCAGGAACAGTTAATGGAAAAACTGGTCAAATACTTGGTGCCCAGCTTCCTGGGCAGCGTCCCCACCTTGGTTCGCACCCACCCTTCTGTGTTAATACAGAACTTTTGGGACTCACCAACGTGTGTGGGACCAACCATGGACCAGGTGAGCCCTGCCCCTCCACAGCGCAGTGGTCACTCAGCCACCTGCTTGCTGTGAGTCTCCAGATCACTGCATGTCCCTGAGTGTTTGTTTCTCTGAACATGGGGAGAGCCTAGGCCCAGGTTCATAGGGTTATTGTAGGGACTTGGGGCGGCGGGTGGGGGTTCCTCCCAGGAAAAGGCCCGCTGGGAGCCTGGACTCTGGAGAGCTGTGCTGGAGGAGCTGTGCTTGTTCCAATTGGCCATTTTCTCTTCTTTTAAAGAAACTTGTGCCTTATTTGTGATTCTCCTCAGGACTTAGGCTAAGCTATTTTCTCTTTTGATAAAGACGTTAGAGATTCCATTAGGGGTCTCTGTCCTGGGTGAAGCCAGATCAGAAATCCCAGGGGTGAGCAGGGGGACCCCAGGCTCACCCAGCCTTCTGAGATGGGGGTGGTTTGGGCTCATTCATTCAGCAAAGGCCCTGACCCCAGGGCTGCACTCCAGCGCTTCCTTCTAGGCAGGAGTGATTTCAGTCACACTGGGCTGCGCAGGCAGGTAGCATCCACAGTACACCCCATATGACCTCTTCCTCAAAGTATCGCTGATCTACACGTACTGTGAAGCAGAAAGTGGATCTCTAGACCAGCAGAAAAAGTGAATGGGCTTTGGATCAGAGCCTTAAGGGGAGTATGGGGACTGTGAGTTGGAGAAGCTGGCAACACCCTGGATCTCATGCCTTGTGAGATTTCTGCCAGAGGGCAGAGGTCTGAGGGCTTCTGCTAGAAAAAAGGGAGGGAGTCAGAGAGCTGTGCATGTGGATTGGGTGGTGTGGGTGAGTGGGGATCAGGCTGGCCCACACAGAAAAGAGCTCCCAGAGGCTGAGCTTAGGCAGGAGCACAGAGCCACTCAGGTCATAGCCCAGGGCCTGCAGTCTGGAGGGCTTCCTGGGGGGGGGCCTTGAAATGGGACTTCAGTGATGGAGATGGGAAGTTTCTTTCTTGTAAGGCACACAAAAGGCAGTCATGGTGGTAACATGTTCTCTTCCTGTATCTACAGAAGCAACTCCAGAGCAAGATGAAGAAACACCTAAAGTGGCAACGCCTACTCTGGTGCCCCCTCCAGAGCCAGAGCAGGCACCAGGCACAGTCGTCACTGAACTTGCAGATGTGGACCCACCTGCAGCTTGTGAGCAACGCCCCTCAGCTCCTTTGGAACCTGTGGTCTTAGATCCTGGGCCACAGCGTGTGTCAGCTGCCACAACAGAGAGGGCTCCCTCCCCTCATTTATATGAAGTTTTAAAATATTTGTGTTCATCACATATATGTTTATAACTTTATGTATTTTTCATACTATTCAGTAACATTCAGTCTAATTCAAGAAAATGTAATGAAATACTCAAATATAAATTTAATTTAGATTCCATAAAATTTAACTCTACAATCCTTCAGAGACTTGAGCAAGTCTGTTTCTTCTGGGGCTGCGTTGTGTTACTATGAGTCATAGGTTGGGAAGAATGAGTCAGGAGCCATCTGCTCTAAGGATGTGATGTTCTTCAGGCCCAAGACAATGGGACTTTGGGGGAAATTGACCCACCAGCATTGGGGCAGGGACCCTTGATGTCAGGGCTGCAAACCCACATTGTGTTTGACTTCATCTCCCACCAGCACATGGACAAAGCCTGGCCTTCAGCGCCCCCTGGTGTCCACGTTGCAGAATGCTGTAGGGTTTAACCAGCAGAGAGCAGTTCCTGAACACTGACTGCCACCTGCACCTGGACAGAAAGTCCACCCTGCTCCACGGGCACTGAACAGCTTTCTGAGCATCTCCTCTGTCAGCCCACAGCACTGAAGAGGGAACAGGGAATGTCCCTGGGCCCGGGGTCCACACTCATCTCCTCCAGAGGCACCGCTTCGAAATTTCCTCTGGGGTCAGAGCCTCTGTCTGTCTGCCCTCAGACCCTAGGCTCTGGTTCAGCTGGGCTTTTTCCTGAGGCTCTTCTGTCTCACCAGAGCCCAGCAGCCATTCTTTCTCACGCCCCAAGGCTGAACAAGTTTGTGGTGACAGCCTGGCTTCTCCTTTTACATCAATCCTCCTCAGTGCTCTGAACCACCCTGGTGAGGATGGACTAGCAGCCTTGTACAGCACCCCGCCATGGCACAAGCTACACTGACTCAGGACAAATGGGCGCTCACTGGGGACCACACCCAGGGTCCCTGCTCTCAAGGAGATCTGCCCTGTTGGTTGACACAGAGAGAAAGGAAATCTGAATGGAGTCTGATGAGACCTCCCACTGACCCCTGAGGACCATAAGCACTGCGAACGTGAGCCCATCGTGGGGACATTGCACAGGCTCTCTTTAGGATGTGATTTCTAAAGCAGAAAGATGAATAAGTACTTGTCTACCCTCTTCATCCTGATTTCACAATGGCAGCCGATGAAGGCTTGTGAAATTAAAGGAGGTCTGGAAATCAGGGGCAGGTCTACTTTAGAGGTCCATGGTGATGACAGTGCACTTGCATGCACTTGCAGTGGGCCTGGAGGGGCAGCCGCCAGCCTTGCCTGTAGTGTCTCTGCAGTACACCAATTCCAGCATGTCATAATTTTAAGAGGTTCATCAAATGTTGATGAAACTTGGGGTCTCAACAGGGTTGAGTCACACATGTTGGGAATGGCTAAAGGCATTTCCCCAAACCTGAATAGGAAACTGATTGTGGTTGCCAGACAGCTAAAAGGCATTTTAATCTACATGTTATTTCCTCCTACTGGTCAAACAACCTGAACAGCCTTAGGCTAATACCCAAACTGACAATGCCTCTGTACCCTTTGAAACCTTACCTTTTGAAGTGTATTATCTCCACCTTGCCTTAGGACAAATTGTGTTAATAAAAGCAAGGGGCCTAGACAAGGAGGTACTCTTCAGTTCCTTTAGCTGAAGGTCCTCTGACCCCAATGCCTTTCAAAATTATAACTCTGCTCTGGACTCTTTATCAGTCTCTGGATTTCTATGTCATCTGCTCACAGCCTTTTCCAGATTCTTGAACCCTTCTTGATGCTGGGACATGAACCCTGGCACATCTCCTTACCTTGGAAGCTCAGAACTGTGGTCATAACCGGTCCTGTTTCTTCTTTCGAATTACACTTTTCAGTTTGGCTCTACTTTGCAGCGTCCTTTCCTATGTTTCACAGCCATCATCCAAACTGGAGGCAGAGGGTGTGGGAAATGAGGGGCTGGGGGCTGGAGGTAATTGGGAGGAAAAAATGAGGGAGATAGGAGGGCAGGGTCAGGGCCTGGTGTGGGACGACTGTGCTAGTGACCTATTGCTGACAGTTACCCCACATTAGAGACTTAACCAACACACACTTATTAGCTCACACATCTGTGACCAGGAATCCCGCATGGCTCAGCTGGGACTACTGTGGTCTCACCTGGGGCAGGATCTCTGTCACTGAGGGTCTGAGCTCACTCAGGGGAGGGGGGGTCTTTAGGATTCAGTTTGGATGGAAGGCCTGACTTCCTCTCTCTGTTGGTCTCATTCAGTGCTGGGTCACATGGGTCTGTCCAGATAGCAACTCACAGCACAGAGGCTTATTCCTCAGTAGAGAGAGAGAGAGAGAGAGAGAGAGAGAGAGAGAGAGAGAGCAGATCAGAGTGAGCAAGTGGATAAGCATCAACTTTTAAAATCTTATCAGGTTGGGAATTATTCAACTAAAGAACTTGTATGCATATATACATAACTCAGGGACATAGATAATAGGGTGGTGAAGGCCTGGGGTGCGGGGTAGGGATCGGCTAGAAGTGGTCAATGGGGTAAAAAGGGGACATATGTAACACTTTCAGCAATGAAGATTAAAGAAATAAAATGGATTTGCTTTAAAATTGTTAAATTAGCCGAAACCGATTTGGCTCAGTGGATAGAGCGTCAGCCTGCGGACTGAAGGGTCCCAGGTTCAATTCCGGCCAAGGGCATGTACTTGGGTTGCAGGCATATCCCCAGTAGGAGATGTGCAGGAGGGAGCTGATCGATGTTTCTCTCTCATCGATGTTTCTAGCTCTCTATCTCTCTCCCTTCCTCTCTGTAAAAAATCAATAAAATATATTTTTAAAAAATTGTTAAATTATTTTTTTCCTAAAAAATTGATGAGACAGTGAGAGAGAACCAAAAGTGTGTGAGAGAAGCATCAATAGGTTGCCTCCTGTATGCACCCCGACTAGGAATCAAACCCACAACCTAGATATGTGACCTGACCAGGAACCAAATCCATCAGTGCACAGGATGATGCTCAACCACTCTGTCTGGCCCAGGCACTGACTTTTAGAAACAAATCATGGAGGTCGTGTTGGATACCTTTGCCGTCTTCTATGGAGTCACTACGAGCACCCACATTGAAAGGGAGGGAACACATTCACACCACATGAGGAAGGTGAAGAACATGGGGAGTCACTGAGGAGGGAACCAGTGACCTGAGAGGTCCATGCCTTGCCCCGGATCACAGACGGTCAGAATGTAGAGCCTGAGAAAAACCCAGTTGTGTCCTCAAAGAGGGGGTCTTAGGTGCCCCCAGGTTTGCTCAGGGGCTCTGGAAAAGGCTGTGCTGCTGGAATCCTGTGCTGATATGGAGATGGCACAGGGGAGACTGTGAGCACTTGGCAGCCAAGACAGTATTTGTCTGAAAAGGCGCCCAGATCTGGAATCATGTAAGTGCACCTCTGTCCACAACCCACCCGCAGTGGAGAAAGCCAGGCCCTCTTATGCTCAGCTCACGCTTGCGAAGTTGTGGATCACACCCTCATTGGATAATTGGGAAACTGAAGCCCTTGGTCAGGCAGGGATTGGCCAGGGTACATGACATTCAGAGTGCAAACTTCAGGAATGTTCACACCTTCCAGGTCAAGGCTGCCACCTCCCCACAGAGTTCGTCTGGACTTTAGAAATCCTGACATACTGGGCAGCTTCTGCCTGTTCCTCCCTTTGTGGGGGCTGATTTGTTCTGGGGTCCAGAAAGGGAGCACTGTCATGTGCACACACACACACACACACACACTCACACACACAACATTCACTCTAGATGTGATGACTTTGGGAGGGATTAGAAAAAAAGCAGACACAGAGGAGGTGACAACAGGAAGGAAAAAGAGGTTGGAGGCACTACCTACATGTAATAGTCCTCCTACTTTGTAGCTACTCCCCCACAGTAGCCTGAACAGCCATAAGAAGCACTTGCTCCATAACCCATTGTGCAGGCAGGACAGAGACGGGCCCTGACAGGCACAATGACTGATCCAGGATCAAGAAAAGGTAAGAATGAGGGATTGAGTCTGCACCCAGGTAGGTTTCCTCAAGTCTGGGACCCTGGCTGCACCCAGAGCTTCTAGGGGGCTGGGCAGAGGGCTGTGCTGGTGCCACTGTGTACAGATAAGGTGTTTCATGCAGAAGAGGTGTCTGCAGACAGCAGCCCACAGGACTACTTGCATAGCTGTCATGAGATGAAGGGACTCAGGGAAGACAATACCAGGTAGGAGGTCACTATCCAATATAACTTGAAACCCCGTAACCAGGCACCCACATGTAGCCCAACAGGCAGCTCACTTGCCAGGAGGCATCTGCCAGTGCAACATGTTCTCTTGCTGTGTTCCCGGTGATTGGTGCTCTTGCTTCCGGAGTCCCCGCAGTGAGAGCTTTTTTCAGACGGTGCAGACATTGGTTCAACCCTCATCCCTGATGTATGTGTCCACTTCCTAGAATTTGGCCTCAGGTAACACAAGGTGGCCGGGGCCAGACCCATTCAGGCCAGGCCACCTCTGTGTGCCATCCCTGCGCAGCCCACATCCCCTCCCCTTCATGTGTTGGGGAAGAGGGACCTGAAGGGAGAACCCTGGGGCTGGGACAGCTTTCGGGGGCAGTGGATCACCTAGAGGTCCTGCTGTGATTACCCCCTAAGACAGGGCAGGCATGTGGAGATGGGCTTCTAGAGGGGTCCCTTATTGGTGCCAATGGGAATCCTAACCCTCAGGCTGTCACACCTTTTCCTCTGCAGTGGAGATCTCAGCAGACCACACTATGTGTGTGTGTGTGTCTGCAGTGGAGGATTACAGGGGTAGAGAACCAGCAAAACAGGGCTCTGAGGCTTTCCTCCTTGTGACTGGGAACTGTCTTTACAGAGCTCCTCACAGGAGAACTTAGAGGACCTGAAAGATGGGGTCCTCACCTCCATGCCTCTGCAGGAGGCATAGGTGCCCCATACATCTTCCAGTGTGCTGTACTCCTGCAGGGTGAGTGCAGGTGCTGAGGTGACCCAGACTCCAGGATCCCATGTAGTCAAAGGTAGCCCTGGGTTCCAGTAACTGCCCTGCCACTCTCCTAGGTCCCTCCTAGAGTCCAATTTCCAAAGGAATCTTGGGCCTGTATCCTCCCCACAACCCACTCTCACTGTCCAGCCCCCTTCAGATGAGATGCAAAGTCACTGCCCACAAAGTTTTAGGAATATCAGAAGCGAGACCTTGCTCCATTTCACGTCACACTCAGTCAAGTGTATTTTTGTATTTTTTTTTTTACAGACTTTCCTGTTTTAATGCCCATCTCCCAGTGTCCATGTTGGCCTGACAATCATTATAAACCTTCTCCCACTCTTACACATCATCATGATTAATAGGGATGCTTTTCCCAAAAGGACGTGGGGCTGAAGATACCAAGTCTGTTGCTTTGCCATTTGCTTCCCAGAGGACCCCATCCCTATGGTCCCTCCAGGTCAGGAGCTGGGGCCAACCTGCGCTGCACTACTTACCAAGGGGGGACCTGTTATCAGGGCTGGCGATCCAGCTGTTCACTGCTGTGGGACCTGGATGTGACCCCCTCCTATTGTCATGTCAATGGTGCTGCCCTGAACAACCCACTTGTCCTCATATCCAGACTCTCCCACCCCAGGAAAAGCCTATGTGTTCCCATCTTAGAATGGGATTTTCTGTCAGAAATCCCAGGGTGACCTTGGTAACACAGGGAGCTGTTGTCCATTCTCTACTACGAAATGACTAAGATACCAATGTGTCACATGATAACTCACCCCCAAGTCTACCCTGCCTGACGAGAACCTTTTCTCTTGTCCATCTAGAAAACATGGAAACCTGTGCAGAATTTTTCTGAGTTTATTGAGCCAAAATGTAGACAATTGCAGTGAAGCAAAATCTCAATGGAATGAGATAATTATGCTCCGGAGAATGGAGCTTTGCACCTCATTTTAAACATTACAATCAAAAGTGGAGACTTGTGTGGTTTCATGAAATTCATTGTTGATAGATGAGGGAAGCAGGAGAAAGCACAGCAGGGAAATCTCTGGGCCTGGAAAAAAGGTAAAATGATAGACATGCACTTCTTTCACTTAGGTGTGTATAGGTCAGTAAACAGTCAACAATGAACTCAATAACAATGAGGGGATGTGTGGTCTCTGCAGAGAGCAGAGCAGTGCCTGTGCTCTGAGTGTCTAAATAAAAAGGAAAATTACTTTGACATTACAAAAATATGTTGTTATAGATGTAAAAATAAATAGACAGGGAAAAAATCAAGATGGCGGCATAGGTAAACACTGGAAATTGCTGCCTCGCACAACCACTTCAAAAATACAACTAAAAGACAGAAAGAACATCATCCAGAACCACAGGAAGACTGCTGAGTGGAAATTCTACAACTAGAAGGAAAGAGAAAAGCACACTGAGACTCAGAGGAGGTGCGGAAGTAAAGTGCAGAGGTACGGAGGTGCACATGTAAAGGGCTGCCAACTGAGTACTCGGTTGTCTTTTTCAATCGGGAGGGAGGCACAATCTCCCTACAGCCCTGACTCCAGTTCCAGGTGAGTCTCTGGGGACCCAGACTCACACAGGAGACACTGTACTGTCTGGCATCAGTCGGAACTCGAGGGCAGCTTTCTATCAGAGGTGCTTGCAGTGATTACTGGGACACTGAGAAGCGGGGCCTCTTAGGGCAGGACTGAGGAGAAGCCAAAGCTGCTTGCTCTGCCCTGTTGATCCTGATACCCCGCCCCACCCAAGCTGTGCACAGAGCCTTTTGCATATGAAAGGCCTGGCCCTTTGCAATCTAAAATTACCTAAAAAACTGCAGCTGGGTCAAAGAAAGCCAGAATATCCAAAAGAAGGCCCAAGGCCCCCAGTGGCTTGCATTGCTTCACAGCTGGTCTCCTGCTGGACAGCCTCAGGCAGAGGCTAAATTAGCACCTCCTTAGAGATCCAAGAGCCATTGTACCCAGTGGTCAGAGTGGGACCATCCAGATTACAACTCCTCAGATCCATAAGGGACACACTCAGGGTACAGACTCAGTGAGCACCAAAGCCCCACTGAAGCAAGTCTTGCCCTATAAGTGTGTCTTCAACACAGAAGTTCTCCCACTGCAGACACAGCTGATTCTCACAGCCAATTGGCCTAGAGGTCAATTCCTCCCAGTGATACCTACAACAACCAAGGCTTAACTCCAACAAGACTGTGTACAAAGCCCACAAAGGGGTGCACCAAGAGTGTCCACCTCCGGTAATTGGGGAGGCTGAGCCACTGGGCCCTATAGGACAGCTAGCACAGAAAGAACACTCTATCAACACAGGAGAGCATAAAAATGCGGAGACAAAGAAACAGGTCACAAATGACAGAAATGGAGGAAAGCAAATTACTGGATATAGAGCTCAAAACCCAACGTATACGGTTTTTCAAGAATTTTCTAGAAACTTCCAATAAATTTAGTAAGACCCTCAATAAGTCTAGTGAGACCACCGATAAACTTAGTGAGATCCTCAAGAAATCTAGTGAGACCCTCGAGGTTATGAAAAAGGACCACCTAGAAATTAAACATACACTGACTGAAATAAAGAACCTTATACGGAGTTCTAACAGCAGACTAGGGGATAGCAAGAATTAAGTCACAGATTTGAAATATGAAGAAGCAAAAAACACCCAACCGGAAAAGCAAAAAGAAAAAAGAATGCAAAAATATGAAGATAGTGTAAGGAGCCTCTAGGACAACTTCAAGCATACCAACATACGAATTACAGGGGTGCCACAAGAAGAGAGAGAGCAAGATATTGAAAATCTATTTGAAGAAATAATGACAGAAAACTTCCCCTACCTGGTGAAAGAAATAGACTTACAAGTCCAGGAAGCACAGAGAACCCCAAACAAAAGGAATCCAAAGAGGACCACACCAAGACACATCATCATTAAAATGCCAAGAGCAAAAGACAAAGAGAGAATCATAAAGCAGCAAGAGAAAAAAAGTCAGTTACCTACAAGGGAGTACCCATACAACTCTCAGCTGATTCCTCAACAGAAACTTTGCAGGCCAGAAGGGAGTGGCAAAAAATATTCAAAGTGATGGATAGCAAGAACCTACAATCAAGATTATTTTACCCATCAAAGCTATCATTCAAAATTGAAGGTCAGATAAAGAGCTTCACAGATAAGAAAAAGTTAAAGAAGTTCATCACCACCAAACCAGTATTATATGAAGTGCTGAAAGGTATCCTTTCAGAAGAAGAAGAAGAAGAAGAAGAAGAAGAAGAAGAAGAAGAAGAAGAAGAAGAAGAAGAAGAAGAAGAAGAAGAAGAAGGAGAAGAAGAAGAAGAAGAAGAAGAAGAAGAAGAAGAAGAAGAAGAAGAAGAAGAAGAAGAAGAAGAAGAAGAAGAAGAAGGTAACAATACAAATTATGGACAACAAATACACATCAAAAAGTGAATCTAAAAATCAAGTGAACAAATACTCTGATGAACAGAATAAACTGGTGAATATAATAGAATCAGGGGCATAGAGAGGGAATGGACTGACTATTCTGAGGGGGTAAGGGGTGTGGGGGATGCGGGAAGAGAATGGACAAAAATTGTACATCTATGGATG
Organism: Myotis daubentonii; assembly: GCF_963259705.1. Lineage (NCBI taxonomy): Eukaryota > Metazoa > Chordata > Mammalia > Chiroptera > Vespertilionidae > Myotis > Myotis daubentonii. The sequence goes on from NC_081855.1 coordinate 7,629,144, forward strand.
AGGGCAGTGGAGGGGGGCATGGGGTAAGGGCAGAGGGTGGAGTGGGAACCGGGTGGAGGGGAGTTATGGGGGGAAAAAAGAGGAACAACTGTAATAATCTGAACAATAAAGATTTATTATAAAAAATAGGCAGGCTCAGTTAAGATAAAGATTGACTTTTTCAGGGAAGATGACAGCCTAGGACACCAGTACCCACCATAAGCTGCTTTTATTTTAAAAAAAAACAACAAAAAACAAACAAACAAACAACACTATAAGTTCAGACAAACCTTTTCATTTACATTAGGTCTCTGAGTTTGCCACGCCGCCAGGTTAGCATGTGGTCCCTGGAATCACACCTGTCCCATCTCTTGCCACCAATCACTGAGTGCTTGGGGTTCAGTCTGAGCTGGAGTGCCCAACCCACCTGGCAGTTTATGAGCTGCCTCTGATGGCATGTAACCCTCTCCCAACACAGGATAGAAATCAGACCACCATTTCGGTGCCCGCGGGCCAGGAAAGCATGCCCACCACACTCAACACACAGGTGCCCATGAACTTGTTTTCCACCTGGGAAGTGGAATGCTCCAGCCCCACCTGCGTACCCAAGCTGTGTAGCCTCACCTTAACCATGCTGCTCATCTACAAGAAGCTGGAGAAGGAGCTCAGGGCTGTGGTGATCACTATAAAAATGCGGGGCCCCTAAAATCACTTGAGGTCTGAGGAGATTCTGCTGCCCCCTAGTGGTCAGGTGAAGACCGACCTGGTGCTGACCATCTCCCTACAGTACCCTCACTCTCTCAAGAAAAAAGGCAACAACTTAACAGATCCTGCTGCAGCAGAAGCAGCGCCTTAACAACCAGACCATTCTGGGTTACCGGACACTCGCCACGGGCACCATCGACATGGAAGAGGTGATGTAGCGACCCCTCGAGGGTGGCCAGATGCTGAGACTCCATAGCACCAACATGGAGGAATCTGCCCACATGGCTGAGGTCAGCATCTCCTCCCTGTCCAGCCAGCCCATAGACCCCAAGGACAGCACCCAGAAGGCTGGCCCCAAGTCCAAGTCCAAATCCCTGGTTCATTACTCAGAGGTGGAGTATGAAATATTCTCAGATCAGCAGGGCAGCTATCATCCCGGGCATGGGCAGGACCAAGAGGCGGAGGACTTCCACTTTGAGGAGCCCAAAAAGCAGCGCCAAAGTGTAGTAAGATAGCCACTCATGACCAGGCAACAAGATGACAACAAGAAAGTTGGGGCGTAGCTGCTCAGGGTGCAAGAGTGGGAGGAGGTCCTGGATTCAGAGCAGGAGTCTTCAGAGCATGTGCCTGAGGTGGAGGAGGACCTAGATCTGCTGTATGACTCACTAGAGAACCGAACCGTGACAGTGGCCCATGAGAGTGTCCTCAGGACCCTGAAGCCCTGGCTCAGGCCATACTTGGAAGGCCTGTCCCAGCCCAGCTAGAGCATCCACAGTGCCCAGCTCTCAGATGGAGTGCTAGAGAATCCACAGTGCCAGCACCAGGAGGAGCCTCCAGGTCCAACCCATGTGACAGAGAAGATGAGCCCAAAGCCACCAGTGGGCGCATCAGCAAGACCGAGTCTCTCCTTATCGCTTCCACCAGATCCCAGGGGGAGCACGTTGGCCGCTGGGCCTGGAGCACATCCCTGAAGGAGCAGCAGGTGGCAGAGCCAGAAACAAGCGGGCCAACAGCCTGGACAACAAGCACTGCCCCAACCCCTGAGCCAGCTGCAGATCCCCAGGGAGACGGTATATGACCAGCTGAAACACTTCCTCATCTCTGACAGCCAGCTGCCCCACAACATCCTCCTCCTCAACGCCCCTGACTGGCAGGGGCAGTTCCCGTCTGAGTCCAGCAGCAACACATGCTGCCCGGGGTGTGCACCTTCTCCAAGGCTGAGGCCCAGGCAGCCTTCAGCACCATCATCTCGTGGAAACAAAGATGCCGGCTCTATAATTCCCAGCCCCCCAGCCTGTGAAGATCGTGGTGTCAGGGGCACAGCAGTACTTAAGCACCGTGTTATGGGTCTTCCTGGAGCTGCTGTCTGACAACCTATGCCCCTCACCACCTGGCTGGGCTACATGCACTTCCTGGTCATCCAGTTGCGTTCCTACCTTGTGGCCAGGTACCTGGGCTCCGTGCATTACCGCTACAACAGCTTCATCCAGAACCTGCCCAGGCGGGACCTGTTCTACAAGGAGGCCCAGAGGGCTGTACAGGACATGCTGCCCATGGTGTTGAGAACCACACAGTGCATCACAGGAGCCAATTTGTCCACCAACTGCCCATCGTGGAGGCCACACTCACCTACAAACAGAAGAGCCCCAATGAGGAGTCCTTGAACATCATTCCCTTCGTGGGGGTTGTGGAGCTTGGTATTGTGAGACCGTTCTGGGTCGGCTCAGGACACTCAGGTTATGCGGCCCGCTTGGGCTCTAGAGTGCTGTCGTCTACCCTCCATACGGGCCTGTGGCAAACAGGGAGGCATCACACATCCTTCTCTCCTCCCCGTCAGTGAGAGGAGATGAGTCTTCCCTGAGCCAGGGTGTTGGAGCTGAGCTGATGAGGCTGCGGGTGGATTCCTGGATGGCAGCCCTGCCCACAGACAGAAAAGGAGACTCTGAGAACAAAGCCCAGGCTACCCCTAACAACACCCTCAAGTTCCCCTCCAGTTTCTCCAGGTGAGCAGGCTGCCCAGCAGTGGTGAGGCTGCAGCCACGCCCTCCAGGTCATGGACAAGGAGAACAACAAGAAGGTGATGTGTTTTCCCAAGAAAACCAAGGACAAGGAACTGGAGAACCAGAGCCAGTGCCTGGAGGGCATCAGCCGCCTGTTCAGCAGGGCCAAGCACCAGCAGGACAACTGTGGGTCCTTGTTGACGCTGTGGAGTGGAACAGCGTGGAGCTCCCACATCCAGCACTTCCCACCTGCATAGTCGGAAGCTCCAACCCCACCTTTGATCCTGCCCGTCCCCTACCCTTCCCTCTGCCCTGGCCAAGCCCGGGCAGGATGAGCTGCTTTTCTGTTCACATTTCGGTTTAGCACCGAGACACACTCTTGAGACACAAAGTGTAACCCTTTCAGTGTGAATAAGCTCATAACCTGGAAACTAACGTGGTGGTGCCCACAGGGAGCCCCCAACTGCTCTGCTTATTACCCAGAATGCTCTGGCAAGTGGGAGGTCAACAGTGTTGAGCTGGGCAATCATTGAAGGTGATGGTCTTCAGGACCCAAAAACTGCCATTGAGAAAGCTTCTCAGTGTCAACACCTGCCCCTCCTGGAAGCCTGGACTCAGCTTCCCCGGGGAGTGAGTCAGCTTCACTTTCTGCCTGACTCAGCGCTGGCCTCCCATGGGGGCACCTGACTGAAAACAGAGGCTGGTCAGCCAGCCTTGGGCCCCACTGCCAACCATCCCAGTGGCCTCAGCACTACCCTCTCATGCTGTCCAATAAACTCCATCCTCATGAGGCAGAACAGAAGAGAAAAACCAAGGACCAATGTGGTACTGACCACCTGGGCACACTGACTGGACAAACTGGGCAAATACCTGATGCCCACCTTTCTGGGCAGGGACCCCACTTTTGTCCCCACCTTTCTTTGTTGAAATAGAGCATTTGCTACAACAGGAGTTGGATCAACCATGTATCAGGTGAGCTCCTGCCCCTGCACAGCACAGTGGTCATTTGGCCACTTGTTTGCTGTGAATCTTCAGGTCACTGCATGTCTCTAAGTGATTGTTCCCCAGAAAGTGAGTCCCAATAGGGTTATTGTACGGTCTCAGTGGGGTGCCTCTGGGTGCCTGGACAGTGGAGAGGTCTGCTGGAAGGGCTGTGTTTCAGCCAATTGGTCATTTTTTTCATTCTGTTGACAAAGTCTCTGCCAAATTTGTGATTCTCCTCAGGGCTCAGGGCTAAGCACTTTTCTCATTAGATAAAGAGATTGGAGATCCCATTATGAGTCCCGGTCCTAGGTGAAGCCAGATCAGAAACCCCAGGGTTGAGCGATGGAGTTCAGACTCATCCAGCTGTCTGAGATGGGGATGGTTTGGGTTCATTCATTCAGCAAATATATGAGAAGCCCTGCCAGGTACAGACACGTCTCTAGGCACTGACGATGATCCAGTGCACAGAGCAGACCCCAAGCCTGCACTCCAGTGCTTCCTTCTAGTCGAGAGTGATTCAGTCACACTAGGCTGCACGGGCTCCAAGTGTCCATAGGACAGCCGATGTGACGTCCTCCTGGCCTCCTCTACCTATGGCTGCATCTTCCCATGTTGTGAAGAGGACAGTGGACCTCTGTTCCAGCAGAAAACGTGATTTGGCTTTGGATAAGCGCCATGAGGGGACTATGGGACCTGAATTCAAGGTGCTTGCAGAACCCTGGATCCCGCGCATGGTGGGATTTCTGCAAGAGGGCAGAGGTCTGAGGGCTTCTCCTAGGAAAAAGGGCAGGACTCAGAGAGCTGTGCATGTAGATATGGGTGGAGGGGGCGAGTGGGGAGGTCAATAGACAGAGTGAGCTCCTCAGAAAATTCACACCCTTCTGCTTCTAATCCCAGCCCAGTCTGCACCCCTACCCAGGGACCGTGCTCACTAATCTGGTAGAACCTCCTCAGTGGCAGCTTGGCTGTTGCTCTCTACCCATGGGAGTTACCTGTCAGTTAGAGGAGAAGAACCCCACAGGGCAGCTAGTGAATTAGACAACACGCAGGAGCTGGAGCCAAAGTCTGAGGTGTTAGGAGGTCTCTGGACACCAGAAGTGCAGACGGATTTTCTTCGTTCACTCTTGGTCAGCTATTCCTGGAGCACCTACTACTGTGTGCCAATGAGTGACATGAAGTTAATAGACACCAGCCCTCCCTGTCCTCATGGAGTTGACATTTTGGACAACAAGCACTGCCCCAACCCCTGAGCCAGCTGCAGTCCCCTGAAGAAGAGGACAGGCGGTTCCCTCATTGATGCAGAGTTGTCAGTTCGGAGGGCTTTCTGCCAGCCCCTCCTGGGTGACCAGGCACATCTCTGCCAGGACTGCCAGGTTGAATGTTGGCAAGGGAATAGGTCTGGCTCCTGGATAGGCAGGAGCAGCAGGCACAGGACCCCAGGCTCTCTGAGTGGTGCTCTGGGAGGGCCATGTGGAAAAAAGGCCAGGCCTCAGACCCTGCTGTCTGTCTCTCTCTCTCCTCAGGGTCATCTCCTGCATCTTGGGCATCTGACTGGACCAGTACCCTCAAGATTTTTATTAGCCGCCAGAATTTCCCAGCCTGATCATGCTTTTGGCCTCCATAGAGCTCACCTTTCAAGTCCCAGACCTGCCAACCTAGGCCAAGTATCTTCACTCACACCTGGAGCACCTGAGCCCACTGAAGCGGAGACACAGGAGGATGAGGAGTGGGTGGTGTGTGTGAGGGGGAGTGCAAATGGCTGGGCCACTCAGAGAAGAGCTCCCAGAGGCTGGGCTTAGGCAGGAGCACAGAGCCGCTCAGGTCAGTGCCCCATGGCCTGCAGTTTGGAGGACTTCCTGGGGTGGGGACATGAACTGGGACTTCAGTGACGGAGATGGGAGGTTCCCTTCCTTGGAAGGCACACAAAAGGCAGTCGTGGTGGTAACATGTTCTCTTCCTGGATCTACTGAAGCAGCTCCAGAACAAGATGAAGAAACACCTAAGGTAGAAATGCCAACTCTGGTGCCCTCTCCTGAGCCAGAGCAGGCTCCAGGCACAGCTGTCACTGAACTTCCAGATGTGGACCCACCTGCAGCTTGTGAGCCACTTGCCTCAGCTCCTGGGAGGCCTGTGGTCCCAGGTCCTGGGTGGCCACCTGTGTCAGCTGCCTCAGGATAGAGGACTTCCCCTCCCCCAAAATAGCAATTTTAAAATTTTTCTGTTTATCTTGCACATACTTAAAAGGTTAGGGTATTTTTCTTACACTATCGAGTAAAATAAAATGTGTTTTAAATAAAACTTAGTAATATTATATTAAAAATAAGTTTAAATTATATAAATTTTAACTCTATGATCCTTCAAATTGTAAATTCCAACATGGAATATATTCACTATTTTTCGCAACTGTTCCATAACATCACAAACACTCTCCCGTTCCACAACATTTTCAGAACCCACATCCGAGGTATGTGTCCTCACCAGGAATCAAACCTGCATCCTTTTGGTATATGGGATGACTCTCCAACCAACTGATGAGGCACCCTGTCCAGAGCGAGAAAGAGCAATATTTTCATTTGAATTTTTCATTCTGGTTTAAACTGCAGTTGGGTATCTTTCACATACTTTTGGCCTATCCCTTCTTATGGAATTTCAGTTTGAGACCTTTTGCCCTCTTTTCCATTGGATTGTTAGCAAATCTGAATTGTCATGGATATCAGCTTTTTGCCATGTAACTTGCAAATGGTTTCTCTAGCTTGCCACTTGTCTCCATTTGATGTGTGTTTTGCCAAATAGGCGCATTGCATTTTGATGTGGTCGAATCTGTCTTCTCTTCTCATGCTCTTTGATCTTGTCTCTCACTTTGAGTAAAAAACATGTTTTCTGTCTTATCTGGAAAACTGGCAAGGTTGTATTGTTCTAACAGAGCCCTAAATCTCCATGGTTTGCAGCAGCAAAAGTTAATTTCATAGTCATAGTTAATTTCAGATGGGTTTTATTTATTTATTTATTTATTTATTTATTTATTTATTTATTTATTTATTTATTTATTTTTATTGCTTAAAGTATTACAAAGGGTATTACATATGTATCCATTTTATCCCCCCGCCCTAGACAGTCCCCTAGCCTCCCCTATCACCCAGTGTCTTATGTCCATTGGTTATGCTTATATGCATGCATACAAGTCCTTTAGTTGATCTCTTACCCCCCTACCTCCTGCCCCCCAACCCTCCACGGCCTTCCCGCTGCAGTTTGACAATCTGTTTGAGGCAGCTCTGCCTCTGTTTCTATTATTGTTCAAAAGTTTATAATGGTCTCTATTGTCCATGAATGAGTGAGATCATGTGGTATTTTTCCTTTATTGACTGGCTTATTTCACTTAGCATAATGCTCTCCAGTTCCATCCATGACGTTGCAAATGGTAAGAGTTCCTTCCTTGTTACAGCAGCATAGTATTCCATCGTGTAGATGTACCACAGTTTTCTAATCCATTCATCTACTGATGGACACTTAGGCTGTTTCCAGATCTTAGCTATGGTGAATTGTGCTGCTATGAACATAGGGGTGCATATATCCTTTCTGATTGGTGTTTCTGGTTTCTTGGGATATATTCCTAGAAGTGGGATCACAGGGTCAAATGGGAGTTCCATTTTCAGTTTTTTAAGGAAACTCCATACTGTCTTCCATAGTGGCTGCACCAGTCTGCATTCCCACCAGCAGTGCACAAGTGTTCCTTTTTCTCCACATCCTCTCCAGCACTTGTCGTTTGTTGATTTGTTGATGATAGCCAGTCTGACCGGTGTGAGATGGTACCTCATTGCTGTTTTGATTTGCATCTCTCGGATGATTAGTGACTTTGAGCATGTTTTCATATGTCCCTTGGCTTTCTGGATGTCCTCTTTTGAAAGGTGTCTATTTAGGTCCTTTGCCCATTTTTTGATTGGATTGTTTATCTTTCTTTTGTTAAGTTGTATGAGTTCCCTATAAATTTTGGAGATTAGGCCCTTATCAGATATGTCATTGGCAAATATGTTTTCCCACACAGTGGGTTTTCTCGTTGTTTTGTTGATGGTTTCTTTTGCTGTGCAGAAGCTTTTTATTTTGATGTAGTCCCATTTGTTCATTTTTTCTTTAGTTTCAAGTGCCCTAGGAGCTGTATCAGTGAAGAAATTGCTTCGGCATATGTCTGAGATTTTGTTGCCTTTGGATTCTTCTAGAATTTTTATGGTTTCCCGCCGTACATTTAAGTCCTTTATCCATTTTGAGTTTATTTAGCTATATTAATTGGACTAGGTTAGAATAGCCAGGATTACATGTTCTAACAGTTAAATGCCTTTGTGAATCCATCAGGGTCACTGAGAAAATCAGGAACAATTGCTGGTTCCTCTCTTGCTGAGACAAGGTTTGCTCCAAAGGGAGCTGTTAGAATTCCTATTCTCATTTTCTGTTAAGTCAGTAGGGAGGGGTAGTGGAGGGGACCCAAGGGGAAGGAAGAAGGGATGGGAAAGAGCAAAGGATATAGTGGGGGAGCTAGAGAAGGCGGAAGAATGGGGTGTTGGCATTTATTAGCTTCACAAGAGTTCAGAGACAGTCTCTAAAATTTCTAATTCCTTAATTTTTTGAAAAAGAATTTATATGTGCTTCTTAGAATCTCCTGATTTCCAAATCAAAATGTGCTTCCATTCATTCATTCAATTTCATGTTAGACCTGGCATTTTCCTAATTTTTATTGCATGCCAAAAAATTTATTTAGGCACCCAAATAAAACTGCATTTTGGCCATTTTTAGGAGGATATTTTCTAGATAAATCTTCCCATTTCTGTAAAGCACTTGCAAGTAAAACTTCCTTTCAGGAGTATTAATGGGGGCTGGGATCTGGCATCTCCTGGCTTTGGATGCACAACTTCCCATGCTAATTTTAGGTGTGTTTTGTTGTTGTTTTGTAGTTGTGTGTATGTGTATGTGGTTTTTCTCTTCTTTCTGATATCTGTAGAATCTGAGCAAATTTTCTAGGATTGTTATGTAATGTAGTTGGTCAACATGTGTTGCTTATGGGTTGAGCTCCATGAGGCGCTCACCCCTCAAATCACATTCAACCCTGTGATGTGCCTCGGTTTATCTCCCTGCTGATTAAAACAACCAGACAGTCAGGGAACAGTTGACAAAACCTTATGGGTGCTCCCCCAAAGAACCAGTCACTTTAATTGCAACTGAGTTGAGAAAGACCTCACACCTCCACAGAGATTCTCAGTCCCCTAAGAATACCTAATACTCAGACCAGAGGGAGGACATGACCCTGCATTTTTGGAGCTGATTGAGTTCAACTCTACTTTATCAGCAAAGGTGTTTTTTGCTCAGATTCTCAGAAAGCAATTCCAATCAGAAAGCCACAATTTAACACCAGTCACCCATGTTTTGCCTACTGTCTTGTCTTAGCCTATGATCCCTCAACCCTTAATCTTAGTTCCACCTGGAGTATTTAAAATACAGCTCAAATAAATCTAACCCTCTAGCACCAGCAAGGGAAAAGTCCTGGATTTAAGACACAACTAACCCAGGTTCACCCGATGGGTGGGGAAACAGTGGTTCAATGGGTCCTTTGTTGAATACTAACACCAGGTCTGCAGGTTGGTCCTGGGTGAGCTTTTTTGGAACCCTGACCCACTACGCCAAGTAAATGTCAAAGTAAGAAACACTCAAACTTGTGAAGAATTTTTGTGAGTTTATTTAAGCTCCAATGTCAACATTTGGCAGGAAGAAAATCTCAGCAGATTGAGACAATGCTCTGGAGAATGGCAGTTTTGCACCTTATTTTATACATTACAATCAAAACAGGAGCTGTATGGTGGTAACATGAAATCCAGTGGTGATCCATCAGGGTCCTAGAGAAATCAAAGTGAGGAATCCTCTGTAACTGGATAAACAGTAAAATGACACAGACATACTTCTTTTACATGGTGGATATAAGATATTTACAAGTCAACAAGGAACTCAGTAACAATAAGGGGATTTGTGGTCTCCACAGAGCATTGCCTATGCTTTGAGGAGTCTGGAAAAATAGAAATTCCTTTTACATTCCAAAGATATGTTATTGTAGATGCTAAGAGGCAATAGGCAGGCTCAGTTAAGGTTAAGATTGACCTTTGTCAGGGAAGATGCCAGCCTAGGACATGACTACCCACCATAAACTGCTTTTAGTTTAAAAGTTTTCATTTCAGAACATCCTTTGTGATAACTTTAGGTCTCTGAGTTTGCAAGAACATCACACAGGCCTTCCCTGAGCTAGTCAGTGAGCATGTGGTCCCTTCTCACACACACTGTTCTTGGATCACTTGTGTCCCCCCTCCTGACAACACTCACTGAGTGCTTAAGGGTTCAGTCTGCATTTCAGCCCCCAAACTACCTGGCAGTTCATAAGCTGCCCCTGAAGGAATGTCCCTCCTCTGTCCCAACACAGGAAGAGAAACAATCACCCCAGAATGCAGAAAGGACCTGTATTGTGTAAGCAGCTGCAGCTACCTTGCTGCCCACAGTCCTGGTCTCCACACCTCCCGCTCCCCTACCCCTGTGCCCAGGCTCAACACACTAAAGCCCAAGAAATTGTTTGCTAACCGGGAGTTGGACAGCCCCAGTCTCAGGATCGTGCCCAGGTTGTGCAACCTGACCTTAATGAAGATGGTGGTCTTTAAAGAGCTGGAGAAGGACCTCATCTCCATGGTGATTGGCATGAAGATACAGGGATTCAACCTCATATCAACAGTGATCACTGTGAAGATGCAGGGCTCCAAGAACTTTCTACAGGAGTATGCAGTTCCCCAGTGGACAACTGGAGACAGACCTGGGTCTGACATCACTGCAGGACCCCCACTTCCTCAAGAAGAAGGCAACAAACTACAGGTCCTGTTGCACTGGAGGAAGCGCTTTAAGAACCAGACCATCTGGAGCTACAAGACACTCCCTGTGGGCGCCATCCATATGGCTGAGGTCCGGCAGCAATCCCTGAAGGGTGGCCAAAGTGGCCGAGGAGGCTTCTGGCAAAGTGGCCGAGATCTGGATCTGCTCCCTGTCCAACCAGCCCATCCACTGGGAGGACAGTGCCGTACAGGCCAGATGCAAGGCTAAGTCAAGGGTTCATTACTCTGAGGGGGTTCATCAGACCTTCTCCTCTGAGCAACAGGCCAGCAACAATGCCACCCATGGACCGGACTGCCGAGGAGGGCATTGACATGGGGATGCCCAAGAAGCAGAGGCCATGGATATTAGGAAAAACGTCCATTACCAGGCCACAAAATATCAAGGAAAAAGTTGTGCGTGGCTGGGAAAGGTCAAACTGTTGGAGGAGGCTGTGGACTCAAGCAGGACACAGCAGAGCATGTCCCCGAGTTGGAGTGGGACCTGGACCTTCTATTTAACACACTGCAAAACCCCGGGGACAGTGGCCCAGACATGGAGGATGATAACAGCAGCCTCATCACCCCCAAGCCCAAGCTCAGACTGTTCGTTGAAGGTTTGGCACACTCCAGCTCACAGACAAAAATGGGAGCACCCACAGGGCCCGGAGCCAACAGGAGCCTGCAAATCTGGCCAAAGCACAAGAAAACACATGGGCCCTTGGGCATCAAACAGCCCAGAGACAGTGTTTCAGACTTGGTGGCCCACAGCACCCCTCCCCCAAAGTTGCCTGAGTCTGGACCCTCAGAAATGGCTAGCCAGTTCATTCACCGTGAGGACATCGCCATGCAGGCCGGCCCAAGCCCAAGTCTACAAATCACTACTCTAAGGAGGAGTATGAGAGCTTCACTGAGCAGGACGCCAGTGATGATGCCGCCCAGGGGTAGGACCTGGATCAGGAAGCAGTGACCATTGAAAGTCACAGCGAGGACTATGACCAGCAGAAAGCGGTGGCTTGGCTGAGCAAGGCCCAAGTGTCAGAGGTGGCCCTGCGCCCTGAGCAGACCCTGCAGATCATGTCCCCGAGTGGAGGAGGACCTGTATCTTCTGTCTAACTTGCTGGAGAACCAGCGACAGTAGCCCAGACAGGGAAGAAGATGACAGCCTTCTCAGCACCACCAAGCCCAAGCACAGGCCATACTGCGAAGGCCTGTCACATTTCAGTTCAAAAATGTACATGGGGAGCATCCATGGTGCCCAGAGCCACGAAGAGCTTTCGAGTCCTAGAGGGTTCGCTGAGGGCTAGTGTGTTGGCGCACGGAGTAAAGGGTCCCAGGTTAAAATCTGGTCATGGGCACACCTGTCTCAGTTACAGGCTTGATCCCCAGCTCTGGTCATGGCACATGCAGGAGGCAACCAATCCATGTGTCTCTCTCACATCGATGCTTCTCTCCCTCTCTGTCTCTCCCCCTCCCTTCAACTTTCTCTAAAAAATGAGTGGAAAAATAACCTCCAGTGAGAGTTAACACAACAAACAAAGCAAAACAAAGGAGCCTCCTAGGCCAGCTGCAGTGCCTGAGAAGACCAAGCCCAGGCAGCAATAGCCAAGTGACAGTGTCTCCCACTCAGTGCCCCAAAGCATGCGCACCCAGGGGAGCAGCCAGCACCGCCCAAGGACAGCCCGGAGGCAGAGACCTCAGCCCTGAACATGCTCACCAAGAAGCTGCTGCCCAGTAGGCACATCACCAAGACTGAGTCTCTCATCCCCTCCACCAAGGCCACGGGGAAGCATCCCACCACCATGGCTGGGCAGGTACCTGAAGGAGCAGCAGACGGCACAGCCATAGGACAAGTGAGCCAAAAGCCCAGACAATGAGTGTGGCCAGACCCGGGGAGCCAGCTGCAGATCCCCAGGAAGACCACGTACAACCAGCTGAGCCACAGCCTCATCTCTGATGACCAGCTGCCAGAGAACATCATCCTGGTCAAACCTCTGATTGGCAGGAGCAGTTCCCCTCGGACACCCTCAGGGGCACATGGTGCCTGTGCTGAGCATCTGCTTCATGGCTGATGTCCCGGCGGCCTTCAGCTCCATCATCTGGCGGATACAGCGATACTGTGACAATAATTCCCAGCCCCTTAAGCCGGTGAAGATCCTGGTGGCAGGGGCACAGCACTACTTCAGCGCTGTGCTGCGGGTCTTCCTGGAGCTGCTGTCCTACAAGATGCTCAACTGGCTGGGCTACATGAGCTTCCTGGTCATCCCGCTGGGTTCCCACCCCGTGGCCAGGTACCTGGGCTCCGTGCATTACCGCTACCACAGCTTCTTCCAGGACCTGGCCTGATGGGACCAGTTCCATAATCTGGAGGCCCAGAGTGCAATACAAGGCACACTGGACATCGTGACCAGAATCACACAGTACAACACGGGGACAACTATGCCTCCCAGCTGCCCATCGAGAAAGCCCTTCTCTCCTACAAGCAGAAGGGCCCCAACAGGAGTCCTTATAGTACATTCCCTTCAGGGGAGTGGGTGAAAGTTGGGATAGTGCAACAGTCCACAGACACGTCGGGAGACTCAGATGATGGGCCCCCTTGGGCTGCAGGGTGCTTTTATCCTTCCCTCTGTCCATACTTCTGGTCTCCAATTAGGCCTTGTCATCCCACTCATCCTGTCAATGAGTGGTGGTTGTCCTCCCCCAGCCAGGGCGATGGCGCCAATCTGATGGAGCAGCAGGTGGATTACTGGACGGCAGCCCAGCCCACAGACAGGAAGAGAGACACGAAGAAGAAAGACCTGCCTACCGCCAACAACACCCTCAAGTGCACCTTCCAGTCTCTCCAGGTCAGCAGGCTGCCAAGCAGTGGCCAGGCCAAAGCAACCCCCACCATGTGCATGACAGTGGTCACCAAGGAGAAGAAAATGAAGGTGCTGTTGTTGCCCAAGATAACCAAGGACAAGGTTGTAAAGTCCAAAATCCAAACACCGGTGCCCGGAGGGCATAAGCCGCCTTACCTGCAGGGCAAAGCAACAGTAGAACAGGCTGCGGGTCCTCATCAAAGGTGTGGTGTGGAATGACGTGAAGTTCTTCCAGCTGACAACCCAGTGGTCCTCCCGCGTCCAGCAGTTTCTCATCAGCATCTCCAGACATTCTGACTCCACCTTCCAGCCCTGCCTGCAGCTCTGCTGACACCCAGCATGGGAGGGACCAGCTGCTTTTCTGTTAACCTTTCAATATAGTACAGAAACCGACCCTGTAAACACAAAGAGAAACCTTCTTAAGTACAAATGTGCTTACAACCCAGAAGCTAATGTGCTGGCATCATTTATAGCCCCAACTGCTCTGCTGATTAACCAGAACTCTCTGGAGGTCAGGCGGGCAGTGCTGAGCTGGAGAATCATGGAAGGTGAGTTTTGGCCTCAGGACCCCTAACACTCCCAGCGAGAAGGGTTCTCCCTTCTCCACCTGCCCTTCCTGGAAGCCAGGACTCTGCCTCCACAGGACTCAGAGCTGGTGGTCAGATGCCAAGGACTGGCCTCCCATTGGGGGCATCCTGAGCGGAACATGGACACTCAGCACAGCCCTGGGCCCCAGCTGCCAACCAGCCAAGTGGCCCCACACCATCCTCTCGTGCTTCCCTAAAAAATACCTGTGTGGTGCAGACCCACAGGCGCACCGGCTAGACAAACTGGTACAATACCAGCTGCCTGCTTCCTGAGCAGGGACTCTGCTTTCGCCCTCATCTCTCTGTGTTATCACAGAACATTTGTTCTACCCAACAGGTGAGGGACCAACTATTTCCCAGGTGAGCACCCTGCCCCTCCTCAGCACAGGGGTCACTCGGCCCCCTGCTTGCTGGGAGTCTTCAGGGCACTTCGTGTCTCTGAGGGCTTGTGCCTCTAAACACGGGGTGACCCTAGGGTCAAGCTCACAGGTTTATTGTAGAAACTCAGTGGGGTCCTCCCTGGAAAGTGCTGTCTGGGGGCCTGGACAGTGGAGCGGTCTGCTGCACAGGCTGTGGTTGAGCTCATTGGCCATTTTCTCTTCCTCCTGACAAAGCCTCAGCCTCATTTGTGATTCTCCACGAGGCCTTGAGCTAAGCCCTTTTCTCCTTAGATACAGAGATTGGACATTCTATGAGGGGTCGCCAGAACCAAAAATCTCAGAAGTGAGCAATGTGGCCCCATGTTAAGCATATTCTTGACTAAAAGAATACAGAAAAAGTGTGGAAAAAAATCTAAAATACTAGATAGTGTCAGCACTGTGTAGTGGATGAGGGTAGGGGAAGGAAACACAGGAGAGCATATTAAAGAGCATGTCTTGCTGAGGAAAATATAGATATGTGTAAGAAACCACACGGATATGTTTAACTGCCTGTATTTTAAGTTAAGGGAAAGCATCTTGCCTTGCAAAATAGAATGCGTTTATTTTAAACTTGCCTCCAGAAATAGGACCTAATAAATGACAAGCAAGAAATGATTTTTTAAAAATCAGAAGAAAATTTGGCAAATGGAAGTTATTGTTTGCTTTGTTATTCATATCCACACCTAACAGATAATACCCAGTCTTTTGAACAAAATAAATCATTACCAAGTATTATGCCACATAAAAAGTCTCAATAAATTCCAAAGAAGAAATATATGTTTTTTCTCCATTGATATGTTCATGAACTATAATGCATGATGCCTACATGTACTGTAACCATAATGCACTAAGGTAAGAAGTTAATAATAAAGGATAGCTTTAAAATCGCCAAGTATCTGGACACTTAAGAAGATACAACCGAAGCTGAAGTGAAGTATGTTCTGTATAAACCCAGATTTTAAAGGAAATCATGAGTGAGATTATGGAATACTCACAACTAAAAAACAATAAAGAAAAGCTGCAAATCAAAAGCAGCCATAAAAGACAGAATTTTTGTTTTAAAAAGACTTCTAAGGAAAGAATTACAGCTGAGAAGAGAGATTGAGGTATCCAAATAGTAAATTAAACAGAGCAACAGAGTGACTTTGAAGAAACAAGGAAGGGGGAAAACATAATGGCAGAAATCAGTAAAACAAAGAATTTCAAAATAGCCTTCAACAAATTGGAAAACTGCTTCTCTAGAAATACTGGTAAAATAAAGAGATTTCTAGCCAGACTGACCAAGAAACAGAGAAAAACGCTGTGCGCATAGTTCCAACAAGTTAGGTGAAACGGACCAATTCCTGGCAAGAAACAAACTATACAACCTTCCTCAAGAGAAAGTGATGCCCTAACTAGTCTATTAAAGAAGTTGAATTTGTAGGTAAAGCATCTAATGAAGGGCATCCAGGCCCAAGTGGTTCACTGGAGAATTAAACAGAATAAATGAACAGACACTTCACTGAAGAGGCTATAACATGTTGCATGAGCACTTGAAAAGTTCAACATCATCAGCCATTAGGAAAAGGTTAATTAAACCACAAGGAGACTAACTAAAATAAAAGACTGTGATAACACTCCATGCTGGGGAGGATGTGGAGAAACTGTCACTCATCCAGTGCTGGTGGGAATGTAGCCTATTACAGCCACTGGGGAAAGCAGTTTGGTTGTGTCTTATAAAACTAAACATACAACTAACACACACCGAGCAATTGCACTCCTGGGCATTTATCCCAGAGAAACAGAAACTTTCATCCACTCAAAACCTGAGCACAAATGTCTATAGGAGCTTTATCTTAAAACTTGCAAGCTTTCTCTGAAATCCCTTGTTGGGATTAATGTCTACAGTTTATAAGAAAAGTCTGTCACATAAAAAATGGGTAGAGTATATGAAAAGGGAATTTCATAAAGGGAAACCCAAAACGTTAACAAGATATGAAGAGATGTTAAATTGCACTTGTAGTCAGAGAAGTAATGAGGCGCTCTTTACACCAATCTGCATGACAGATTAGAGTGTGATGATGGGAAGTTTTGGTGAGGCTATGGGACAAATGGGAACATGATGGGCTGTGATGGGAGTGTAAACTAGTACAGGTACCCTGGAGGGCCATCTATAAGGACTTAGCAAAATTAAATATGCTCTTATATATTTGAATATTCATATATATAATTTTGCTAAGTCCAAAGAGCATGAAGAATCGCTGTAGGAGAAACTATAACATAGGCCTCTCATTCTCAAGCTTGAACTGATCACTTTTTGATCAGTTTGGCCGGGACACAGGGGGAAAAGCAGGCCTTCTGTGTCAAAATATAGCCCCTCAGAGTCTAAGAGCATGAAGCTGGTTCTTCTGATCAGCATCACTGGGTGGGAATGGACCACTGGGAATATTGGCTAGAATAGATAGCAAAGAGACACCTGGAATAAGTGGGTTCCCAAACCTTATCCTGTCAATTCCACCTCAAAAATTTTAGCCTTTTTATGAGTATTTCCCCACTGACATAAACATCCATCCTCACACGATGTTAATTGCATTGTATATGAACAGCATCCTAATAGATTCATGTGACATGATGAAATGTGGCAAAATGCTGTGATGGAGCCTAAAAAAAGAAAATGGATCATCTGTGTACTTTCTTCTGCTATCTTTTGAAAGTAAAACGATAACATAGGGAAAACAAAAGGACAAAAGTATCACTCTAGTCTATGTGTACATAGAGCCAGATAAATAGTTTCTGTAATTTTTAAAGTATGACTATTAAGGATTAAATGTAAAAGAATAAAATATATGTAGCATAAATTGTGATCACCTGTGTTACTACTAAATCTTCAAAAGCTGCCATTGCCTGTGTGTCTTTAAATAGAGCATTAGGGTGACAGTTGGGAGACTGTTGAACTCCTGATTCCATCCCAGTTTTCCCTTCCCCAGAGCTACTTACTATCATCCACTCTGCGCTTGTCCCTTGTTCTATAATTTTACTGAAAAGTTGTGTATACACAAGTTATATTTAGTGTTGATTTTGCATTTTTGAAATTTTATTTCAATAGCATCATTCAGAATGTACCCTGACACTTGCTTTTTCACTCAAATCATGCTTTGAGATTTGCCCACGTTGCCACACATACTCCAGTCCATTACTTTTTAGGCATTCACTATGATTACTTTATTCTCCTGTTGAAGGACATTTAGGTTATCTCTAGTTTTCCACCATCATAAACAATGCTGACATGTGTTTCCTTGTATCCCTCATGGGCAGGTGAATGAAGCTTCTCTAGAGTATGCTGCTAAGAATGAGTTTCTAGCAGGAAGGCCATGCACACCTTGGGTTTCACTAGTGGCTGCAACTTCACTGCTGGTTCAGCCATCCCCACTCCCAGCTGCTGTGGATGTTGGCTGCTCATGGTTCCTGAGGGCCCTTTCCCTGTCCAGAGGAGTTAGGTGCTCCCCCTCTACTTCCCTGGGATGTAGGCTCAGTCAGAGGCCAGTAATGACAGGCACTGGGTAGACAAGCCTGGCTCCTTACCTCTGATGGGACTCACTCAGTGGGTACAATTCCTCTTCCAGATCCCCTCTCAGGACCAGGCTGAACATAATGTGCTGAGTCCACATCTCTGCTCACCTCCCTCCATCTTCTTCTGAGGTTACTCCTTCACTAAACTCTGTCCCAGTTCCCAGGAGTCACTGCTGCCAGGGAACCTGGCCCTAGATGATTAATATTGCCAAAGTCTCTCCAAAAGGGCTGCACCAATGTCCACAGTTAGGGGAGGCTTGAAGGCTGAGAAAGAGAAAGCCCTTCTAAGAGATGAGGTGGGGGAGGGGGAGAAGGCAAAGACTCTGAGATGAAAGAGCTTTGTGAATTCAGCAAACTGAATGAAAGCCAGTGTGGCTGAAGTGTGGGGAGGAGAACAAAGAGAAAGATAATGGTTGAGGTTGGAGATGCATGTAGGAGCTGACAAGTAGACCTCATAGGCTGGTTTCCAATTTTGTTTTTTCTAATTGTAATAGGAAGTTTTTTAATGCTTTAAGCAGAAAAGTGATAGGGTACACTTCAGAATAAGAAAATTCATCTGTGTGTAGAGAGAATGTTTTGGAAAAAGATAAAACAAGCAGGGATTTGAGTATTTACACAGCAAGGAGCGTAGATCATAAAAATTAGTGTCAACAAAGAAAGTTAGAAACACAATGGGATTTTTAACACAACACTATGTGTGTCTAAACACACAGACATACAAAGACATAAATCATTCAAGCACACATGCCAAATTTGAGTGGCTACTATGTGGAGGGAGAGGAAGGAAATGGAGATCAGCGGTAATAAGAGACAATAAAACCTGGAAGTTGTCTTCCAAGGAATGGTGGTGACGAGGTGCCATGAATTGAGACATGTAATTTACAGAGCCCTGAACCAAGAAAACAAAAATCAAAACAACAGTAACTACGCTGCTCCCTACCCATCATTTTCCTTCGACCTGTGGAGACCTATGTCTGCGATGGGGAACAGGTTTTCAGAGAGACTTTCCAAATAATCCAACTTTTACCCACTAAGTGGGTGGAACTGGGTGGCAGAGGCCTTCCTAGTGATTAATGCAGCATCTGAGTCAAGGAACCTGGAGGAAAGAGGAAGCAGAGCCTCCCTGGAGCCTCATTAGTAAGGACACAGATGGGAGCCCTGAGGCAGTCTCATGCCTGACCTGGTGGGGGTTCCTGATGCTCCCTCTCAGCCTGGTTCCTCCTTTCCCTGGGGCTCCATGGTGCCAGGTCTTACCTCTGGGGTCAGAAATAATCCAGGTTAACATGCCTTGTTATTTCCCCTTTGCACAAGTTTATGACCTGGTCCCAGGAGATCTGGGGACCAAACTTCCACCAGGTCTGGTCGCTCTGTGCCTAGGTGCCCAGGGCAGGAGTAGACACCCATTAGGTATCAATAAACGCCTGTGGATCAAAAGTGATCGCTTGAATCCTTCCTTGATTGGGGGCAAGGACCTTGGGATTTCCCTCCACGTTTTCCTTCAAGTGCCCAGAGAAGCACATGGCATGCTCTGCAAATGCATTTGTCAGTTGGTGTTCAAAGAGTTTGCTGAGGTGGTTTCTTTGTTTCCCTGTCTGGCCCTGAGTGACAAACTCTCAATGGATAGAATAGAGTGGATGCTGGCTTTGTCCAATGGCCTGCTTCTCTGAGGTGCTCTAGAGCCATATTCTCAGACACTGTTCAGGGAGATCCAACACCAGGCCCCTGGTATTAGTATATTTGTCTCTAGTACAGTGGTTCTCAACCTTCCTAATGTCCTGACCCTTTAATACAGTTCCTCATGTTGTGGTGACCCCCAATTTCAGTGTTACAAATTGAACATAATTA
Organism: Myotis daubentonii; assembly: GCF_963259705.1. Taxonomy (NCBI): domain Eukaryota; kingdom Metazoa; phylum Chordata; class Mammalia; order Chiroptera; family Vespertilionidae; genus Myotis; species Myotis daubentonii. Next base: position 7,648,960 of record NC_081855.1, read on the forward strand.
AAGCATAGTGACTAATCACAAAAACAATATGTAATTATGTATGTGTTTTCCAATGGTCTTAGGCGACCCCTGCAAAGGAGTCGCGACCCACAGGTTGAGAACCGCTGCTCTAGGATTTTCCTGTGCCTGTTGACATAGTTTCCATCTTGTCATTCTTATCTCACAAGAAATGTCTGTTGCCCGTAAACATGCTGCAGAACACACTGCTTGAGAGTCCTTTCTATTTGACGGAGCAAGTCCCCTTCTTATATTCTTTTCAAGTGTTTCCTGATTTGTTTGCACATTTATTTTTAGATAAAATTTAGAACAGTGTTTCTTTCCCCAAATTCCTGTTATAATTTTTACTTTAAACTAGAGGAGGCGCCCTGCCTCCTGCCATGCCAGGAGGCACCCCGCGGGCTGCCGCAGGAGCTGGGCCAACCCTGCTCTGCGCCTGGCCAGGACCTGCACCTGACTTCCGCCCCAGGCCCCCTCTGACCCACAGCATGTGTCCGCTCTGGCTTGGGTAGGCCCCACTGTGTCTGTCTCCATCTTTGCTCTGTGCCTCGCCTGTGCATGCAACCTTCTCCAATCTGGTTGTGACCCATTAAAGCATCCTGGCCTAATTTGCATATATGTAAATTTTAGATTAATTCAGGAGAGCATGTGCCTTTGCAATATTTTAAGTTTCTATCCAGAAATGAGTAAGTCCATGATTTATGATTAAAAGGAGAAATAGAGCGTTGGAAGGCCCTGGGCAATTTCTGTTAACATCATACTGTTTTACAATATTTTGTTGATGTGACACGTTGCATTTCCACCTGGTGACTGTTTACATACATATGTATTTATAATAGTAATGGGCAATATGTATTGAGTGCCTACCACATGCCAACTCTTACGTTAAGCACTTTATTATTCAGTTTTATCCTTGCAGCTCATTTTTCACGTTTAAAGAACAAGACGTAAAGAACTCAGCTAACGTGCCTGAGGTTTTAATGCAAGTGGCAGTGCCATTCTTCTCACTAACATTTTTTTGTCGATCCTCACCCAGGATAAGTTCCCTTGTCCAGACCAGGACCAAGGATCTAGTCTGCAACTGAGGTATGTACCTTGACCGGAATCAAACCCAAGACCTTTCAGTCCACTGGCTCCCAACTATTCCAGGCTAACAGCTCTCTATTTCTCTCACTCACAGGCTGCTCTAATTTCATTGAAAACATCCAGAATGTTCTTCTGGTCACTAGAATAAAGAATCTTATTAAGCTCACTGAAGTCACATGTCCACATACAACTATCATCACTGTGGTCTGGCCAGTTAGATGTGCTGATACCTCCACTCTGGGGCCCTGAACCACACCCCCCAGAACCAGCTGGATGTGGAAATTGGCAGCTGCTAGAAAGGGGGAAATGGAAGTCGTGTCCACCACAGGCCATTGTCAAATAAATATTTGACTTTTGGTTTCCACCCTGACATATAAGAATTTGGAAGTCCTTACTTCCATCCTTACAAGAAAAAAAAATGAACAATCTGAAAAACAGGAACTCTTTTTCAATCCATCTGAAATTAACTATGACTATGAAATTAACCTTTGCTGCTGCAAACCATGGAGATTTAGGGCTCTGTTAGAACAATACAACCTCGCCTATCTTCCTGATAAGACGGAGAACATCTTTTCCACTCAAACTGAGAGACAAAATCAAAGAGCATGATAAGAGAAGACAGATTTGACCACATCAAAATGTGACACCACTATTTGGCAAAACACACATCAAATGGAGACAAATGGCAAGCTAGAGAAACCATTTGCAAATTACATGGCAAAAAGCTGATATCCATGACAATTCAGATTTGCTAACAATCCAATGGAAAAGAGGGCAAAAGGTCTCAAACTGAAATTCCAAAAGAAGGAATAGGCCAAAAGTATGTGAAAGATACCCAACTGCAGTTTAAACCAGAAAGAAAAATGCAAATGAAAATATTGCTCTTTCTCGCCCTGGACAGGGTGCCTTATCAGTTGGTTTGAGAGTCACCCTTACACCAAAAGGATGCAGGTTTGATTCCTGGTCGGGACACATACCTCGGATGTGGGTTCTGAAAATGTTCTGGAACTGGAGAGTGCTTGTGATGTTATGGAGCAGTTGTGAAAAATTGTAAATATACTCCATGTTGGAATTTATACTTTGAAGGATCATAGAGTTAAAATTTATATAATTTAGATTTATTTTTAATATAATATTATTAAATTTTATTTAAAAATCATTAAAAAGGGAAAGTCTGTAGAAAAATGCAAAAATACTCTTGACTGAGCATGATGTGAAATGGAGCAAAGTCTCTCTTTTGATATTCCTAAAACATTGTAGGCAGTGACTTTGCATCTCATCTAAAAGGGGCTGGACAGTGAGAGTGGGTTGTGAGGAGATAATGGGCCCCAGATACCTTTGGAAATTGGACTCTAGGAAGGACCTAGGGGAGTAGCAGGGCAGCTTCTGGAACCCAGGGCTCCCTTTGACTACATGGACCCTGGAGTCTGGGTCACCTCAGCACCTGCACTCACCCTGTGGCCGTGCTGCATGCTGGAGGATGTATGGGGCACCTGTGCCTCCTGCAGAGGCAGGAGGTGAGGACCGCATCTGTCAGCAGCTCTCTGTTCTCCTGTGAGGAGCTCTGCAAAGACAGTTCCCAGTCACCAGGGGGAAAGCCTCAGAGCCCTGTTTTGCTGGTTTTGTGACCCCTGTGACTCTCCGCTCCAGACACACACACACACACACACACACACACACACACACACACACACACACACACACAGTGCGATCCTCTCAGAAATCCACTGGAGGAAAAGGTGTGGCCACCTTAGCGCTAGGATTCCCATCTGCACAGATAAGGGACCCCTCTGGAAGCCCATCTCCACCTGCCTGCCCTGTCCTAGTGGGTGACCACAGCAGGACCTCTAGGTGATCCACTGCCCCGAAAGCTGTTCCTGCCCCAGGGTTCTCCCTTCAGGTCCCTCTTCCCCACACATGAAGGGGAGGGGGTGTGGGCTGCACAGGGATGGTGCACAGAGGTGGCCTGGCCTGAATGGGTCTGACCCCGGCCACCTTGTGTTACCTGAGGCTATATTCTAGAAAATGGCCAGATACGTCCGGGATGAGGGTTGAACCAACGTCCGCACTGTCTGAAAAAGCTCTCACTGCGGGGTCTCCGGAGCAAGAGCATCAATCACAGGGACCGCAGCAAGAGATCATCTTGCACTGGTACTGCCTCTTGGCAAGTGAGCTGCCTGCTGGGCTAGATGAGGGTGCCTGGCTACGGGGGTTCCAAGTTCTGTTGGATAGTGACCTCATACCTGGGATTGTCTTCCCTGAGTCCCCTCATCTCATGACAGCTATGCCAGTAGTCCTGTGGGCTGCTGTCTGCAGACCCCTCTTCTCCATGAAACACCTTATCTGTACACAGTGGCACCAGCACAGCCCTCTGCCCAGCCCCCTAGAAGCTCTGGGTGCAGCCAGGGCCCCAGATTTGAGGAAACTGACCTTGGTGCAGACTCAATTCCTCTTTCTTACCTGTTCTTGACCCTGGATAAGTCATTGCACCTGTCAGGGCCCGTCTCTCTCCTGCCTGCACAGTGGGTTATGGAGCAAGTGCTTCTTAGGGCTGTTCAGGCTCCTGTGGGGGAGGAGCTGTAAAGTAGGAGGAGAACAGTCACATGCAGGTCGTGCCTCCAACCTCTTTTCCTTCCTGTTGTCACCTCCTCTGTGTCTGCTTTTCTTCTAATCCCACCCAAGGTCATCACACCTAGAGTGTGTGTGCCATCTAGAGGACACTGGCATGTGTATCCTCCATGCATGCCAGCGCTCCCTTTCTGGATCCCAGAACAAAACGGCCCCACATAGGGAGGAACAGGCAGGAGCTGCCCAGTGTGTCAGGATTTCTAATTTCCAGACCAACTCTGTGTGGAGGTGGGAGCCTTGGCCTGGAACAGGGGTGGGCATACTTTTTGACTCGAGGGCCACAATGGGTTCTTAAACTGGACCGGAGGGCCGGAACAAAAGCATGGATGGAGTGTTTGTGTGAACTAATATAAATTCAAAGTAAACATCATTACATAAAAGGGTACGGTCTTTTTTTTTTTTTTTTAGTTTTATTCATTTCAAACGGGCTGGATCTGGCCCGCGGGCCGTAGTTTGCCCATGGCTGGCCTGGAAGGTCTGAACATTCCTGAACTCTGGACTCTGAATGTCATGTACCCTGGCCAATCCCTGCCTGACTACGGGCTTCAGTTTCCGTATTATCCAATGAAGGTATGATTCAGCACTGCGTAAGCATGAGCTCAGCATAAGGGGCCCCGCCTTTCTCCACTTCGGGTGGGGTGTGAACAGAGGTGGATCTTCGTGATTCCAGATCTGGGCGCCTTTTCAGGCAAATACTATCGAGGCTGCCAAGTGCTCACTGTCTCCCCCATGCCATCTCCATGTCTGTACACGATTCCCCCAGCACAGGCTTTTCCAGAGCCCTGAGGAAACCTGGGTGCACCTAGGACCCCACCTTTGAGGACACAGCTGGGTTTATCTCAGGCTCTGCATTCTGACCGTCTGGGATCCTGGGAAAGGCATGGACCTCTCGGGTCACTGGTTCCCTCCTCAGTGACTCCCCATGGTCTTCCCTTCCTCCTGTGGTGTGAATGTGTGCCCTCCCCGTAAGTGTGGGTGTCAGTAGTGACTCCACAGAAGATGGCAAAGGGATCCAACATGACCTCCATGATTTGGTTCTAAAAGTCAGTGCTTGGCCCGGCCCGAGTGGTTGAGCATCACCTTGTGCACTGAAGGATTGCTGTTTGGTTCCTATCAGGGCACATACCCAGGTTGTGGGTTTGAACCCTAGTCAGGGTGCATACAGGAGGCAACCAACTGATGCTTCTTTCTCACACTTTTGGTTCTCTCTCTTGTCAATTTTTTAGAAAAAAATAATTTAACAATTTTTAGTCTTCATTGTTGAAAGTGTTACATATGTCCCCTTTTTACCCCATTGTCCACTTCTAACCAATCTCTACCCCACACCCCAGGCCTTCGCCACCCTATTGTCTGTGTCCCTGGGTTATGCATATATGTATACAACTTTTTGATTGATTTCTTTCCAACATGAAAAGTTTTCTAAAAAGTTGGTGCCTACCCTCTTGCTCACTCAGATCTGTTTTCTCTCTCTCTCTCTCTCTCTCTCTCTCTCTCTCTCTCTCTCTCTCTCTCTCAACTGAGGAATGAGCCTCTGTGCTGTGAGTTGCTATCTGGAGAGACCCACATGGCCTGGCACTGAATGAGACCAACAGACAGAAAGTCAAGCCTTCCATCCAAACTGAATCCCAAAGACCCCCGCCCCCAAGTGAGCTCAGACCCCTGAGTGACAGAGATCCTGACTCAGGTGAGACCACAGTAGTCCCAGCAGAGCCCTGCAGGATTCCTCGTCACAGACGTGTGAGCTAATAAGTGTGTGTTGGTTAAGTCTCTAGTGTGGGGTAACTCTCAGCAATAGGTCACTAGCACAGTCGTCCCACACCAGGCCCTGGCCCTGCCCTCCTGTCTCCCCCGTTTTTCTCCTCCCAGTTCCCTCCAGCCCCCACCCCTCACTTCTAACACCCTCTGCCTCCAGTTTGGAGGATGGCTGTGAAACTTAGGAAAGGACCCTGGAAAGTAGAGCCAAACTGAAAAGTGTAATTTGAAATAGGAAACAGCTTCTGTTGAGACCACAGTTCTGAGCTTCCAAGGTAAGGAGACGCTCCACGCAAGGCAGGTGGCTGCCCCTCCAGGCCCATTGCTAGTGAGTCCAAGTTTACTGCCATCACCATGGACCTCTAAGGTAGACCTGCCCCCTGATTCCCAGACCTCATTTAATTTCACAAGCCTTCATCGGCTGCCATTGTGAAATCAGGATGAAGAGGGTAGACAAGTACTTATTCATCTTTCTGGTTTAGAAATCACATCCTAAAGAAAGCCAGTGCAATGTCCCCGTGATGGGCTCACATTCTCAGTGCTTATGGCCCTCAGGGCCAGTGGTAGGTCTCATCAGACTCCGTTCGAATTTCCTTTCACTCCGTGTCAACCTACAGGGCAGATCTCCTTGAGAGCAGGGACCCTGGGTGTGGTCCACAGTGAATACCCATTTGTCCTGAGACAGTGTCGCTTGTGCCATGGTGGGTGCCGCACAAGGCTGTAGTCCATCCTCAACAGGTGGTTCAGAGCACCCAAGAGGACTGATGTAAAAGGAGAAGCCAGGCCGTCTCCACAACCTTGTTCAGCCTTGGGGCGTGAGAAAGAATGGCCACTAGGCTCTGGAGAGACAGAAGAGCCTCAGGAAAAAGCCCAGCTGCACCAGAGCCTAGGGGCTGAGGGCAGAGAGAGGCTCTGATCCCAGAGGAGATTTGGAAGCGGTGCCTGTGGAGGAGATGAGTGTGGACCCCGGGCCCTGGGACATTCCCTGTCCCCTCTTCAGTGCTGTGGGCCGACAGAGGAGATGCTCCGAATGCTGCTCAGTGCGCGTGGAGCAGGTGGAGTTTCTGTCCAGGTGCAGGTGGCAGTCAGGGTTCAGGAACTGCCTGCTGCTGGTTAAACCCTGAAGCATTCTGCACCGTGGACGCCAGGGGGCGCTTATGATCACGCATTGTCCATGTGCTGGTGGGAGATGAAGTTAAATGAAACATGGGTTCCCAGGGGCAGCCCTTACATAAAGGGTCCCTGCCCCAGTGCTCAACAGTCAATTTCCCCCAAAGTCCCATTGTCCTGGGCCTCAAGAACATCACATCCTTAGAGCAGATGGCTCCTGAGAGACTCATTCTTCCCAACCTATGACTCATAGTAACACAGCGGAGGCCCAGAAGAAACAGACTTGCTCAAGGCTCTGAAGGCTTGTAGAGTTAAATTTTATAGAATCTAAATTAAATTTATGTTTAAGAGTATTTCATTATATTTTCTTTAATTAGACTGTATGTTACTGAATAGTATAAGAAAAATACATAAAGTTGTAAACATGTATATGATAAACACAAATACTTTAAAACTCATATAAAGGAGGGGAGGGCGCCCTCTCTGTCCTGGCAGCGGACACAGGCTGTGGCCCAGGATCGAGAACCTCAGGTTCTGAAGGAGCTGAGGCGAGTTTCTCAAATGATGCAGGTGGGTCCACATCTGGAAGTTCGGTGACAGCTGTGCCTGGAGCCTGCTCTGGCTCAGGAGAGGGGACCAGAGTTGGCATTGCCTCTTTAAGTGTTTCTGGATCTTGCTCTGGAGCTGCTTCTGTAGATCCAGGAAGAGACCATGTTACTACCATGACTGCCTTTGTGTGCCTTCCAAGGATGGGACCTCCCATCTCCATCACTGAAGTCCCAGTTCAAGCCCCCACCCCAGGAAGTCCTCCTACTGCAGGGCATGGGGCACTGACCTGAGCGGCTCTGTGCTCTTGCCTAAGCCCAACCTCTGGGAGCTCTTTGTGTGGGCAGCCACTTCCCCTCCCCACTCACCCACACCACCCAATCCACACGCACAGCTCTCTGACTCCTTCCATTTTTGCGAGGAGAAGCCCTCAGACCACTGCCCTCTTACAGAAATCCCACCATATGTGGGACCCAGAGTGTTGCCACCTTCTCCAAGTCACAGTCCCCATACTTCCCTTAAGGCTCTGATCCAAAGCCCATTCACTTTTTGTGCTGGTCCAGAGATCCACTTTCTGCTTCATGATACGTGTAGATCAGCGATACTTTCAGGAAGAAGTCACACCGACTGTCCTGTGGATGCTACCTGCCTGTGCAGCCCAGTGTGACTGAATCCCTCCTGACTAGAAGGAAGCGCTGGAGTGCGGTCCCGGTGGCAGGGCCTTTGCTGAATGAATGAGCCCCAACCACCCCCATCTCAGATAGCTGGGTGAGCCTGGGGTCCCCCTGCTCACCCCTGGGATTTCTAATCTGGCTGCACCAGGACAGGGACCCCTAATGGAATCTCCAATGTCCTTATCAAGAGAGAAAACACCTAAGCCTAAGGCCTGAGAATCACAAATAAGGCAGGAGCTTGGTTAAGGAGAAGAGAAAATGGCCAATAGGAACAACCACAGCCCCTCCAGCACACCTCTCCAGTGTCCAGGTTCCCAGCAGGCCTTTTCTAAGGGGGACCCCCCACAATAACCCTATGAGGCTAGGCCTAGGCTCTCCCCATGTTCAGAGAAACAAATACTCAGAAAGGTGCAGTGACCTGAAGACTCACAGCAGCAGGTGGCTGAATGACCACGGTTCTGTGGAGGGGGCAGGGCTCACCTGGTACATGGTTGGTCCCACACACATTGGTTAGTAGCAAATGCTCTGTATTAACACAGAAGGGTGTGTGGGACCAAGGTGGGGAAGCTGCCTAGGAAGCTAGTCACCAAGGATTTGACCAGTTTATCTAATCCATGTTCCTGGGCAGTCTGCAAGGTACAGGTATATATATACACACCCTCTGAGGGCTAAGTTTATTTGGAATCCAGAGTGAGTGGTGCTGGGGCCACTTGGCTGGTTGACAGCTAAGGCCCAGGGCTGGGCTGACAGGCCTCCATGATGGGCTCAGGATGCCCCCAATGGGAGGCCAGCCTTTGGCCTCTAGCCTCCCAGCTCTGAGTCTGGGAACAGGGTGGAGCCAGCTCCCTAGGAAGCAGAGTCCTGGTTCCAGGAAGGGCAGGTGGAGAAGGTGAGGACAGTTCTCCCTGGGTAGGTCAGGGTCCAGAAAAACAGACTTGCTCAAAGCTCTGAGGGTTTATAGGGTTAAATTTTATAGAATCTAAATTAAGGTAATATTTGGGAGTATTTCAGTAAATGTTTTCATCAGTACACTGTATGTTATTAAATATCATAAAAGTATAGGAAAATTATAAACATATATAACATGAACAGAAAACTTCTAACACTGCATCTAAAGGGGGTTGCGGGGGGGCGCCCTCTCTGACGTGGCCGCTGACATGAGCTGTGGCCCAGGATCTGGCACCACAGGCCGCGCAGGAACTGGGGTGAGTTGCTCCAATGCTGCAGGTGGTTCTTCTGTCTCTTGAAGTTCAGTGAAAGCTGGGCCTGGATCCGGCTCTGGCTCTGGAGAGGCCACTCCGGTGGCGTTGCCTCTTGAGGGTTTTCCTGATGTTGCTCTGGAGCTGGTTCTGTAGATCCAAGAAGAGGACATGTTACCACCCTCACTGCCTTTTGTGTGCCTTCCAAAGGCACACACACCCACACCACCCCCGGAGGCCTCCTCCTCCTCCTGTCTCGGCCTCAGTGGGCTCAGGTGCTCCCACTGTGAATGGAGGCACTGGGCCTGCTTTGGCAAGTTGAGGACTGGCAAGTTGAGCTCTATGGAAGCCGGCAGCATCATCAGGATGGGAAATTCTGGCGGTGCTGGTCCAGCCCGATGCCCAGGATGCAGGACATGGCTCTGGGGAAAGAGATAAGTTGGAAACAGAGTCTGAGACCTGGCCTTTCCTTCCCACAGCCCTCCCAGAGCACCACTCAGAGAGCCTGGGGTACTGTGCCTGCTGCTCCTGCCCGTACAGAAGCCAGACCTACTCCTTGTCCACCTTTAAGCTGGCAGTCCTGGCAGAGACGTGCCTGGTCACCCAGGAGGGGCTGGCAGAAAGCGCTCCTACCTGACAGCTCTGGATCAACGAGGGAACCACCTGTCCCCTTCTTCAGGGGAACCTGACATGCTCTCTCAGTGTCCCTGTCTCCTCCCATACCTGCCCACCGAAATGTCAACTCCATAAGGACAGGGAGGGCTTGTGTCTACTCTGTTCATGTCACTCATTAGCACACAGAGGGTGTTCCAGGTATAGCTGACCAATGAGTGAAAAAATGAACTCTGTCTCCATCCTTGGCTTCCCAGGGCCCTCCTATCACCTCAAACTTTGGCTCCTGCACCTACTTTCTGCCTGACTCACTAGCCCCCCTGTGGGGTTCTTCGGCTCCCACTGAAACTCAACTCCCTCAGGGCTGGGTACACTAGCCAAGCTGGCCCTGAGGAGGTTCTACCAAATTAGTGGGCCTGATCCCTGATTAGGGGTGCAGACAGACTTGGATTAGGTGTGGACGGCTATGAATTTTCTGAGAGGCTGCCTCACCACTGAGCTCCCTCTGCTCTCCCACACCACCCAAATCCACATGCACAGCTCTCTGACTCTTGTCCTTTTTCTAGGGGAAGCCCTTAGACCTCTGACCTCTTGCAGAAATCCCACCATAAGTGGGAACCAGGGTTCTGCCAGAACCTTGAATTCACAGTCCCCATACTCCGCTGATGGCTCTGATCCAAAACCGACTCACGTTTTCTGCTGGAACAGAGGTTCACCTTCCTCTTCACAATACGGGAAGATGCAGCCATAGGGAGAGGAGGCCGGAGGACATCACATCGGCTGTCTTGTGGACACTCCGAGCCTGTGCAGCCTAGTGTGACTGAATCGCTCTCGACTAGAGGGAAGCTCTGCAGTAAAGGCTAGGGGTCTGCTCAGTGTGCTGGATTATGGTCAGTGCCTAGAGACGTGTCTGTACCTGGAAGACTCTGATATATTTGCTGAGTGAATGACCCCAAACCAGCCCCATCACAGATAGTTGGGTGACCCTGGGCCCCACTGCTCAGCCCTGGGGTTTCTGCTCTGGCTTCAGCCAGGACAGGGACCCATAACAGAATCTCCAGTCTCTTTATGACATGAGAAAAGAGCTTAGCCCTGGGCCCCGAAAGCATCACATATGAGGAAGAAAAAGGACCAATTAGCACAACCACAGCCCCTGCTGCAGACCTATCCCCTGTCTGGACACCCAGAGAAAGCTTTAGGGGAGCACACTACAGGGTCCCTACAAAAACTCTATGAGGTTGCTCCTTGATTCACCTCATGTTCTTAGAAACAAACACTGAGAGGGATGCAGTGATCTGAGAGTTCACAGCCAGCAAGGGGCCAAATGACCACTGTGCTGTGGAGGGGCAGGTTGCTCACCTTGTAAATAGCTGGTACAACTGTAGGGTGGCAGCAAATGTTCTGTGATAACCTGAAGAGGTAGGGACGAAGGTGGGCGCTGCCCAGCGAGGAGGGCACTGGTTTGTCCAGCCCATGTGCCTGTGTGATCTGCACCGTACAGCTCTTTTTTGTTATTTTGCCTTGTGAGACGTGAGTTCATTGGGAACCATAAGTGGGTGGTGCTGGGGCCACTTGGTTGGTTGGCAGCTGGGGTCCAAGGTTGGGCTGGCTGGCCTCCGAGTTGTGCTCCGGGTGCCCCAATGGGAGGCCAGCCCTTTGCCTCTGGCCGCCCAGCTCTGAGTCTGGGCACAGGCTGGTGCCGGCTCCCAGGGTTAAGCTGAGCCCTGGTTTCCAGGAAGGGCAGGTCTCCAAGGCCAGAAGCCTTGTCACTGACAGTGCTGGGGGTCCTGAGGCCCAAACACACCTTCCATGATGCTCCAGCTCAACACTGCCCTCCTGACTCCCACCTGCCGGAGCTTTCTGGTTATTGAACAGAGCATTTGGGGGTCCCACTGAGGGCAACCCCCTTACGTTGCAGGCTTTGAGCGCATCCAAACTCAAACCGTTTCACTGTGTTTCCAGGGTCTGTGTCTATAGTAAACTGAACTGTTAACAGAAAAGCAGCTCGATACTGCTGTGCTTGGCCCAGGCAGAGTGAAGGGCAGGGAGCGGGGCGGGGCTAGAAGGTGGAATTGTTGTGTTCGAAGATGCAGACGGGGAAGTGCTTGACGTGGGAGGACCACTGGGCTGCCAGCTGGAAGAACGTCACGTCGTTCCACTCCACGCCGTCAATGAGGACCCGCTGCCTGTGCTCCTGGTTCTTGGCTGAGCAGACCAAGCGGCCGATGCCCTGGATGCACTGGCTGTTGGACGCCAATTCCGTGCCCTTGTCTTTCTTGGGCAAAAACTTCACCTTCTTTTCCTTCTCCTTGGTGATCACAGTCATGGACATAGTGGGCGTGGCTGCAGCCTCGCCGCTGCTGGGCAGCCTGCTGACCTGGAGAGCCCGGAAGGTGCACCGGAGTGTGTTTTTGGTGGCAGGCAGGTCTTCCTTCTCCCCGCTCCTCTTCCTGTTTGTGGGCTGGGCTGCCGTCCAGTAATCCACCTGCAGCTCCATCAGCTCAGCACCCACACTCTGGCCGGGGGAGGACAGGCCCCCACTCACTGACCACAAGGAAATTAGCTTGTGTGTGGCCTCCCTGGCGGTGGACAGAAGCACATTGGAGCATGAGGGGACGGCTTCAGCTGAGTCTCCTGACGTGGCTGAAATTGGCTCCACTCTTCGGACTTTCACTGCCCCCACAAAGGGAATGAACTTCTGCAAGGGCAGCTCGTCCGGGCTGTTCGGCTTAGAGGTGAGCATGGCCTCTGCGATGGGCAGCTGGAGGACACAGTTGGCCCCTGTGAGGTACTCTCTGATTTTCAACACAATGTTCTGCACAGCATCCTGGGCCTCCAGGTGGTAGAACAGTTCCCACCAGGCCAGGTCCCGTAAGAGTTTGTGGTAGCGGCAATCCACGGAGCCCAGGTACCTGGCCAAGGGGTGGGAACCCAGCGGGATGACCAGGAAGCGCATGGAGTCCAGCCAGTCCGGGGCCTTGTGGGACAGCTGCTCCACAAAGACCCGCAGCACGGTGCTGAAGTAGTGTTGATCCCCCGCCACCGCGATCTTCACTGGCATGGTGGCCTCGGTCTTGCAGTTGCGGTATCTTTGTATCCAGGAGATGATGGAGCTGAAGGCCTCCTGGACATCCACCATGGAGCCGGTGCACACGACGGGCAGCGTGTGCTGCTGCAGGACGTCCGACAGGGACTGCCCCTGCCTGTCGGAGGTGTTGATGAGGATGATGTTCTTGGGCAGATAGTCGTTGGACATGAGGCTGTCATTCAGTTGGTCGAACACAGTCTTGCTGGGGACCTGCAGTTGGCTCTGTGGGTCTGGGCAGCGCTCCTTGATCAGGCTGTTGGCCGACTCATTCAGGGACCTGCTCCAGCCCCGGCGGGCGGGCTGCTTCCCCTTGGAGCTGCTGGAAGGGATGACCAGAGACTCGGTCTTGGTGGTGCGCCTCGTTGTGAGCATGTCCTGGGCAGAGGTCCCTGCTTCCGGGCTGTCCCCAGGCTGTGCCGGCTGCTCCCCAGGGTTGGGCATGGTGTGGGCCACCCAGTCGGAGCCACTGTCGCTTGAAAGGCTTTCACAGTATAATCTGGGCCTGCTTGTCCTGAGGACTCTGTCATCCTCCTCCATATCTGGGCTGGACAGGCTTTCAGAATATGACATGAGCACAGGCATGGGAGGGGTTGGGAGACGGTCATCATCCTCCATGTCTGAGCCACTGTCCATGGGGCACACCACGCTCTGAAACAGAAAGGCCAGGTCCTTGTCCACATCGGGGACTTCCTCCTCAGACTCCTGCTCCGAGTCCAGGACCTCCAGCGTCATTTGGTACCTGTGCAGCCACTCTGCGACTCTCTGCTGGTAGTGCTGTTGCTTGATGGTGGACCTCCTCCTTCCTATCGGTTTCCCCAGGTCCAAGTCATCCTCGTCCAGGTCATGCCTGTAGGCGGCATTGTAGCCGACCTCCAGCTCAGAGCAGACGATCTCAGACTCTCCCTCAGAGAAGTTATGCGTGGCCTCCGCCTCGGTGCTGGCTGGCATGGCGTTGTCCAGGTGGTTGACGGTCTGCCTCGATTGGGAGAAGATCCAGCTCTTGACCACCTCGGTGGGTGGGGTGCTGTAGGCCATCGAGTCAGAGACACTGCCACTGAACAGCTTGCCGCCCGGGCCCTGGGTCTTAACGGGCATGTTGGCCAGCTGAGGAGGTTCCTTCTGGCTCCGGGCACTTTGTAAGCTCCTCGTCTCCGTCTGCCAGCTGGAGTGTGCCAGGCCTTCAAAGTATTGTCTGGTCTTGGGCTTGGTCTTGCTGAGGATGCTGCTATCATCCTCCATGTCTGGGCCACTGTCGCTGGGATGCTTAAGGGTGTCATAGAGTAGGTCCAGGTCCTCCTCCACCTCAGGGACATGCTCCTTAGGGTCCTGATCCGAGTCCAGGACCTCTTCTGACATGTGGGACCTGGGAAGCAGTGCCATGACTTTCTGCTTCAAGTTTTGTTGCATGCATCGCTGCTGCTTCTTGGGCTGCCCCAGGGCAAAGTCAGCTTCTTCCAGGTCCTGCCTGTGTGTGAGATTGCAGCTGGTCTCCAGCTCAGTGAAGCTTTCAGATTTCCCCTCCATGTCGCTATCCATGGACTTGGCCTTGGGGCTGGCCGGCATGCTGCCATCCTCGTCGTCGATGGGCTGACTGGAGAGGGAGGAGATCCAGATCTCAGCCACCGTGATGGAGGACCCCTGGATCCTGCTGCTGAGGCTCAGCACCTGGCCACCCTCAGGTGGTCGCTGCATCAGCTCCGCCATGTGGATGGCCCCTGTGGCCAGTGTCCTGTAGCCCAGGATGGTCCGGTTGTGATTGCACTTCCTCTGCTGCAGCATGATCTGCAGCTTGTTGCCTTTTCTCTTGAGGAAGTGGGGGTACTCCAGGGAGAAGGTCAGTGCCAGGTCAGTCTCCACTGGTCCGCTGCTGGGCAGCACAATCTCATGGGATCTCAAGATGCCGTTGGCGCCCTGCATCTGCACTGCTATCACCAAGGAGACGAGCTCCTTCTCCAGCCCCTTCAAGACCACCAGCTTCTTTAACGTGAAGCTGGACAATCTGGGCACGCAGCCAGGTCTGGAGCAGTCCACCTCCCAGGTAGAGAAGAAAGTCACGGGCACTGGTGTGTTGAGCACAGTGGGCGAGCGGGCCAGGCCCGCAGGTGGCGAGGAAGCTGCAGCTGCTTCCAGCGTACAGGTACTTGATGGTTTCTCCCCCTGTGGTGGGACAGAGGAGGGACATGATTGGTGGCAAGAGGTGGGGCACAGGTGATCGAAGGAGAGAGTAAATGACAAATAGTCACACGCTCATCTGTGACTCGCACAGGTAAGGCCTGCATGGTGGCCTTTCAAACTCAGAGACCTAAATTAACCACAAAGTTAGCCTGAAATTAAAACTTGTTACCTAAACACAGTTTATGGTGTGTAGTCATGTGCTCGGCCAGTGTCTTCCCTGACAAAGGACAATCTTTACCTTAACGGAGCCTGTCTGTTGTCTTTTGGCATCTGTGATACATACCTTTGGATTGTTAAAGGAATTTTCCTTTTTCTCGTCACCTGGGAGCACAGGCACTGCTCTGTGCTCGGCAGAGACCACCAAGCTGCTCATTGGTATTGAGTTCATTGCTCACTATCCTGTGTGCTCCTGTATGAGAGAGGTATGTGTCTCTCGTTTTACTTTTTATCTAATCCCAGAGCTTTCCCTGCTTTGCTTTCTCCTGCCTCCCTAAGCAATGGATTTCATGTGACCCATATACATCTCCACTTTTGATTGTATGTGTAAAAGCAGGTGCAATCCTGCCATTCTTGGAGCACTACCTCAATACAGTGAGATTTTGTTTTCCGGCCGCTGTTGACAGTTGGGCTCCAATAAACTCACAAGAATTCTGCACAGGGTTGAATGCTGCTTACATTGCTATTTACTTGAATTACTGCGGCAGGATTCCAAAGGTCACACAGGAATGCCCTGCAGACCCAGACCCGGTGCTGGTATCCAGCAAAGGGCCAGTTGGGCCACCAGTTCCCTGCCTGTCAGGTGAACTTGGCTAAGTTGTCTCTTGAATCAGGAACTTTCCTTTGCTTGTGATAGAGGGTTCGACTTTAGTTAAGCTGTATTTTAAATCCCCAAGGTGGAACTAAGGTGAAGGGTTGACAGAATCAAGGGTAAGGAGAGACCAGAGGAAACATGGGTGGCTGGTTTTTGACTCTGGGTTTTCATTTGGATTTGCTTTCTGAGAGAATGAGCAAACATCCTTCACTGTATAAGTGAGAGCTGAACTCGCTCAGCTCCGAAGGGACACATACTCCTTCTGACCTGAATCTTGGCTGTTCTTAAGCAACTAAGAATCTTTGTGGAGGTGTCAGAGGTCATTCCTCATGCCAAGAAGGAGCCCCATAGGGAAATTCATACTCAACTGTAATTCACCTGACTGGCTCCTCCGGGGGAGAGCCCATAAGGTCAGGTCCACCAGCGTTCCTAGCCCTTCCTGAGGTTTTTTATTTTTATTTCTTTATTTATCCTCACTCGAGTATATTTTCCCCATGGGTTTAGAGAGAGAGGAAAGGAGGGGGAGATACAGAGAGAGAGAATGAGAGAGACATCGATTGGTTGCCTCCCCCAGGCGCTCCAGTAAGGGCCAGGGATCAAGCTGCAACCGAGGTACATGCCCTTCACCTTGAATCAAACCCAGGACCTCTCAGGGCCTTCATTCTACCCATGGAGCCAAACTGGCTGGAGGCCTTCAGGTCGCTTTAGATAACTGGGAGAGAAGCCGAGGCACATAAGAGGGGTGTGAACATAATGGAGCTCAACCCAGAGCAGCACACTTCGACCCACTCCATAACATCCCTGGAAAACTTGCTCAGATTCTGCAAATATAAAATAACAACAATAACAATAAAAACAAACACACCTATAATTAACATGGGAAGTTGTGCCTCCAGGGCTAGGACCTCCCAGACTCCAGCCCTCATTAACCCCTGATAGGAAGCCTTTTCTTGCAAGTGCTTTACAGAAATGGGAAGATTTAACTTGAAAATATCAACTGAAAAATGGCCAAGATAAATAATATTTTTGCAGGAAAAAAAAGAAAACTAGAAATATGCTGGCCCCAAAATGAAAATGACTGAATAGGAAGCATATCTTCACATGGAAATTAGAAGCTTCTAAGGAGAAGCACAGAAAATTCTTTTAAAAAATAAATTAATGAGAAATTTTAGAGACTATCTCTGAACTCTCCTGAAGTGGATAAATGCTAACACCCCAATCTCCCCCTTCTATAGCACGTCCACTACATCTTTTGCTCTCTGAGCTTCCTTGTCCAGATGTGTTCTTTCCCTTCCCTTCTTCCTTCCCCTTCTGTCTCCTCCACTACCCCTCCCTACTGACTTAAGGGAAATGAGAATAGGAATTCTACCAGCTCCCTTTGGAGAAAAGCTGCTCTCAGCCAGAGAGGAACCAGCAATTGTTCTCCATTTTCTCTATGGCCCTGATTGGCTCCCAGAGAAATGTCACTGTTAGAACGTGTAATCCTGGCTATTCTAACCTATCGCAATTAATATACTCCTGGTTTCTGGGAGCAAAAGCAAGAGAATTACTAAATAAGGTTGTAAGAAAACTCCTATAGAGAAGTCTGCCCACTCTAGGGATAGAGAAAACTGAACTAGGATGTAGAAAAAGTAAACAAACAAAAGAAGCATAGGGTTGCTCCAAGGGTGTTTCCCCTTTCACTGTTAGTTTGGGAGAACTTGAAATTATCATAAAACGGGACGCTACTAAGGCTCCTGTAGATACTGGGGCTATCTTATTTTTCTTAACCGCACCTACTAATTGCTTTCTCCATCGGACTAAACCTTCTGTACAAAAATGTCTGCTTTTTAATCAAAACCTGTTTCCTTTCAACTAGGGGTTGTTATGGACTATATATATATATATATATAGATATATATATATATATATAGTTTGCTAATCAAATCTTTCCCAATTCACCTGATAGGTGAGGTGTTTTTTTTTTCTTTTATATGAAATCAGTGATGCCTACATATTCTTTTCCCAGAATAGTTATATATTTAGAATAAATGAACCAGATACTGAACCAAAATAGAAAGTAATGATTTTAAAGGAACCTTCCATGAGGAAACTAACCTTGAGGTTGACCGAAGGTTTGGTAATCATCTTTTCTTTATTAGTATCTTCCACGAGAGCCTGAGAGATGGCTTAACAGGGTACCCACCCTACTCAGAATGTCTCCAGACAGCTCAGAGACATGCACACATGTCTCTAACACTGGGCTTGCTCATATGTCTCTCTATAGATGCAGAACCAGCCCACAGTGACTTGAGAGTCCTCTTATGGAGTACATAGTCACCAAGTGGGAGAAACTTGACCCTGAGAAACCCAAGAAAGAAGCCAATCTTCTTTTGTTACACCACCTACCTGGTCCCAATATAAAGTGGGTTATAGAGAGGTTTGGCACCATTATTTTTAAGACTATCAAGCAGCTAGAACCTGTTTTTCATTCCCAAGGGAGATGGACTGAGGTTTCATATACCTGAAAGCCTTTATAACTCTCAGAGATGTGTGCTTTCTGGAAGCTAGAAAAATGTTCCCAAATAGAAAGAAACATTCCAAAAATGGCGAATGAATTTGTCAGTCCCTTGCCAACATTTGGGTGGCAACCCAGTCCCTGGGGTATTAAAAATGACTATCCTTGTTTTATGAATGACATTTACAAGGGGCCAGAGGTTTGGCTGCAGAAGCAATTCCACGCCCACCAAATCGTTTTACCTTCCCCAAACCACCCCCCTAATTCATTTCAGAAACTTATAGATAACTAGAGGCCCAGTGTAGGACATTTGCGCACTGGGGGTGGGAGGGGGTGTCCCTTAGACAGGCCTGCCCCCTTTAGCAGTCTGGGAGTCCTCAGGGGCTGTCCAACTCACAGCTTAGGCCCGCTCCTCGCCTCACTCCCCCCCCCCCCCCCCCAGTGCACTGACCACCAGGGGGCAGCTCCTGCGTTGAGTGTCTGCCCCCTCATGGTCAGTGTGCATCATAGTGACTGTTCTGCCATTAGGTCCATTTGCATATTACCCTTTTATTATATAGGATTGGCTTCATGCAACCAAAGTCCCAGAACCTTTGAAGTGAAAAGACCTGAGTTCATTTTTTAAAATAAAACTACAAATCTCTGGAAGGTATGTCTTATCCCAATAGAAAAAAAATGCCTCCCCGACCTACACAAATCACTTTAGCTTATTTCAACTATTTCTTTCTAATTTAATAAATGTTAATGAAAGTTATTGGATAACTAGATATTTTGAAATAACATGAAATACTGAAACATTGATTGCTAGACACGTTCGCATGCTTTGGGGTTTTTTAATACAGAAGGTTTGTAAAATGGATTTGCAGCTGTTGATATATTGACTTGTGTTTTGTTGAAGATGTGTTTCTTGGAAGTGAGAGTGTGATTAAAATATGTTCAGTAACGTCAATCTAAGGAATGCTGGTTGTTCACTTTTGTGCTTTTCATTGGGGAAATTAAGGCTCCTAAGAGTTAAAAGTTCCAGTTAAATTGGAGAACGTATATAGTTGTGATCATAAAAGGCTTGAAGTAGGGAGAGTCATATTTGAAGGAAAAGCACAAATGTAAGTTTCGGTAAGGAGAGTTATTTCTGAATGGGTAAGAAGGTTTGTGAAAGTTGAGAAAAGGTTTGTAAAAGGGGATACAGGCTATAAAATTTTAACTTTATAAAAAATTCTTGCATTTTCTCTGTAAAAATTAGTAATTCAAATTATGTGTATGGTCTGTATGTGATGTGTTCATCTATGGGATATGTATGGTGAATTTTCAGCCTCCAGATGGCATTACTAGCATATAGTCTTTTATTGGCCTAAAAAGGTTAAATACTTATGTAAAGTAAGGCGAATTCTGTAGTCTGGACAAAATATTTCATATTAAAACTGTTTCCAAGTGTGATTAATGTCTTTTAGAATTATTTCCATAAGTCTGTGTTTGCTTTACTCCGATTTACAAAAAGTCCAGGCTGTAAGCTTTTGTGTATATATATTTGCAACCTTCACAAAGTTTCCAGTTTAAGAGACTTTTTAAACCAGCGGTTCTCAACCTGTGGGTTGCGGCCCCTTTGGCGGTTGAACTACCCTTTCACAGGGGTCGCCTAAGACCATCCTGCGTATCAGATATTTACATTACCATTCATAACAGTAGCAATATTACAGTTATAAAGTAGCAACGAAAATCATTTTATGGTTGGGTCACAACATGCGGAACTGTATTTAAAGGGCCAGAAGGTTGAGAACCACTGTAATTTAAACAAAAGAATGACTTTGAGTTAATTCCAATGAGCCCTGGAATACTTCAAGGATTTATTCTCTATCCTTATTGAAGGAATTTTTAAACTAAATTAGGCCTATTTTATATGCTTGAAATTATATGGGAAGCTTAGCTAAATTGAAAAAATAAAAATGACTAATCTATTTGTGTACATATGCTTTTATTAAAATGGATGTTCTAAAGATTTCAACCTGCTGTATGAGGGACCCATCAACATTCAAAGAAAAGTTCAAATAGGAAGCTATCAGGTGTAACAGTTCACTTGTCAGTGACACCAGTCCAGCCAAGAGGGATGGTTCCCTGTGAGGGTGTCTGGCCGTGGGACTCCAGATTTGTGGCACAAACATTGGAAGTTTATGAATTATTTCCAATGCTCAATACAAGAAGCCATTGACAATGTTTTAAAACCTTACATATTATTTGTTCTTCTATATTGAAATTATGTATTGAATCTAAATATACATGTACTTACATATTTTTTATATTATTCTCTCTCATTTTACAGTAATTATTATTTTCCAAAAATTATTCCCTTAAAATGTTAAAGCTTACTAACCAAGCAAAGTTGTGTTGGTTTTTTTTAATATATTTTATTGATTTTTTACAGAGAGGAAGATAGAGGGATAGAGAGTTAGAAACATTGATGAGAGAGAAACATTGATCAGCTGCCTCCTGCACACTCCCTGCTAGGGATGTGCCCCCCGTAACCCAGGTACATGCCCTTGACCGGAAATGAACCGGGGACCCTTCAATCCGCAGGCTGATGCTCTACACACTGAGCCAAACCGGTTAGGACAAGCAAAGTTTTTTTTATCAATTGCATTATAATCAAGTCTATAACCACGCCACTTTGTTTTGTCATTCATAGACAGTTATTGTTTTACTCCACTGCATTTTCAAATATGTTACATCTTTAGAAAAATCCATGAACTCTGACTTACTCTAAATTAAGGTTTGTTAGCAAATCACATCTTTGAACTGAATGAAGAAGCATAGAACTCCAAGGAATAACTGAATTTATGAAAATACTGGCAAATAATCAGGATAAACAAAAAAATGGGTATGGGACTAAATGAAGCGAAGATGATTATTGTTGTTATGACTCTGTTTAAAATACTGCTGATTTTTAAAATTTTTTGTTTTCAAAATATAAGGAAAACTAGAAGCAGACATTCCACATTACTATCCATGACTCACTAAGGTTATCGGGACTGAGAAATTAGTGACATTCATTTCACATACTCCCAAGAGACAAGACCTCAAAGATCAAAACTTACAACCAGGAGATTTTTGTTTATTGAAACACATTCATTAAAGACTCTCTCCAACGTGTTAAAAAGGACCTTCCTTCCCTTATCAGAGGCCTAACCACAGATGGACATCTGTCTCTGACACTGGCCTCCATCCACCATGGACATTGAAGACTTTTCAAGGACGAGAAACCACTGACCATGGGGGCTGACAGCTTCCCCAAGAAGTCAGCAAGGCCTGGATGCTGACAAATTACTGCTGCTCAAACCTTGTTCCTACATCACTTCATTGTTATGATTAAATGTACATCAGATGATTTTATATAGTTATTACCCTCCTTATGGTTTTCTAATGGAAACAATATCTATCTCCCCAGGCTCCTGCCTTATTAAATCTGAAAAGTTGAATTTGGATACCTGCTACTTTTTCCCACCTACTAGACAGTGACATTCTGATGTTCAATTATAACGAAAGAGTATAGAGTCTTAAATCATCTGGCCAAACATAGCATAAGTACAAGGGACAGTGGATACAGAAGGAAAACATATAATTAGCTTAATAAACAATTATGATAATACATGGAAAGTGATTTTGGTTGGTTGCGATGCATATTCCCCTCAGTCTAGCACTAGACATTTTTTATACCTAAACGGTGTTACTGCTTTAATGCTGTAGCTTTCGTTCCTGGTATGTAAATGTTATACTAGATGCAAAATACCAAAACTAAGACAAGCAGCAAGAGGACTCTGCACATGGTAGCTCAAAATTTAAAATTGATACAGAATATTTTTTCACAAGGCCATAAGTGATCTCATGGCCTCCCATTCACCTGCCTGTATATTTTGAATAATAATAAAAATTCCACCTTGAATGCCATTTAAGGTTATAGTCTTGCATCATCCCCAATGGTCCATTGTTCGCAAGACAAAACACTAACACTGATCATCAATGCAAAATTCATATTAATTTATGAACAATGGAGTGTGTATGGAAGAAAAAAGGGGCCCCACGTTAACCTGACTAGCTCAGGGAAGTCCTGCGTGGAGGCCTTGCAAACTCAGAGACTTTAAGTAACTACACAGGATGGTCTGAAATAAAACACTAACTGAAAGGAGCTCATGGTGGGTAGTCATGCCCTAGTCTGGCATCTTCCCTGACAGAGGTCAATCTTTACCTTAACTGAGCCTGTGTACGGCCTTTTTGCATC
Source organism: Myotis daubentonii (assembly GCF_963259705.1). Taxonomy (NCBI): domain Eukaryota; kingdom Metazoa; phylum Chordata; class Mammalia; order Chiroptera; family Vespertilionidae; genus Myotis; species Myotis daubentonii. Next base: position 7,671,402 of record NC_081855.1, read on the forward strand.
TATGATAACATAGCTTTGGATTATCAAGGGAAGTTTTCTCATTTTGGACACCTCGTGCACAGGCAGCCTTCTGTGCTCTGGGGGAGTTCAGAGATCCCTTTGTTGTTATTGAGTTCATTGTTGACTGGAAACTATCCTATGTCCACCATTGTAAAAGAAGTATGTGCCTATCATTTTACCCTTTATCCAATCACAGAAGTTTCCCCACTTTGCTTTCTCCTCTCTCCCGAATCTATCACCCATGGATTTCATGTAACACACATAAGTCTACACTTTGCTTGTAACTTATAAAATAAGATGAAAAATTGTCATTCTCCAGAGCATTCTGTCAACCCATTGAGATTTTCCCTCCCGCAATTATTGACACTTTGGTTCAAAAAAAAAACACACAATACTTTTTCACAGCTTTGAAAATTTTTCACATTGATAAGAGAAAAGGTTCTTGGCAGGAAAAGTAGAATTGCAGGTGAGGAATAGGAAGCATATTGGTATCTTAGATCATTTTCTTAGCAGAGGACAGACAGCACATGCTTGTATTACCAGTGTCACCCGTGCGATTTCTGACAGAACATCCCAATGTAAGATGAGACACAGAGGATTTTCTGTGGCGGAGGGTCTGGATATTAGGACATGTGGTATGTCCAGGGTGGCACCGCTGTCATGGCAACAGAAGGTTATAAAATCCAGGTCCCACAGCAGTGAAGAGATGGATCGCCAGCCCTGATAACAGGTCCCCCTCTTGGTATGTTGTGCAGCCCAGGGAGACCCTAGCTCCTGACCTGGAGGAGACGGGGACACAGATTCCTTTGAAAACTGGACACTAGGAGGGATCTCAGGGGAGTAGCAGGGAGCCTTCTGGAACCCAGGTCCCGTTGACTCCCTGGGGTTCTGGAGTTTGGGTCAACTGGGCCCCTACACTCACCCTGAGGTCATGCTGCATACTTGTGGATGTATCAGGTATCTGTGCCTCCTGCAGGGGCATGGAGGTGAGGACCCCATCTGTCAGCTCCGGTCCAGTCTCCTGTGCGGAGCTCTGTAAAGACAGTTCCCAGTCACCAGGGGAAAGCCTTAGAGCCCTGTTTTTGTAGGTTCTCTGAGCCTGTGACCCTCCACTCCAGAAATGCACACTGTGTGATCTGCTGAGACCTCCACTGGAGGAAGAGTTGGGACAGTCTGCGGGCTAGGATTCCCATTGGCACAGATAAGGGACCCCTCTGGCAGCCCAACTCCACCTGCCTGCCCTGCCCTGGGGTGTGATCACAGCAGGACCTCGACGTTATCTACTGCCCTGAAAACTGTTCCTCCCCCTCGGTTCTCCCTTCAGGTTCCTCTTCCCACCACATGAAGGGGAGGATGTGCGCTGCACAGGGATGGCCCACGGAGGCTGGCCTGGTGTGAATGGGTCTGACCCAGGCCACCTTCTCTTACCTGAGGGGATCGTCTTGAAAACGGCCAGAGATGTCGGGCACGAGTGTTGAACCGTCTACAGAGTCTGGAACAACTCTCCCTGCAGGGTCTCCGGGAACCAGAGCCCCGATAACTGGGAACACAACAAGAGAACATGTTGAACTGTCAACTGTCTCTTGCCAAGTGAGTGGCAGTTGGGCAGTTGCTAGAAAGTGGGAGCCTGGTTACAGGGGTTCCAAGTTCTATTAGGAAGTGACCTCACTTCCTGGGATTGCCTCCCTGACTCCCCTCACCTAATAACAGCGATAGACAGTGCTAGGGCCGCTGACTGCTCACCCACCTTCTCCATGGAACACCCACAGTGTACACAGCGACACCAACACACCCTCTCCACAAGGTCTAGCTGCAGCCAGGGCACTAGTATTGAGGAGACAGATCTAGGCTCAGACTCAACCTCTCATTCTTACCTCTTCCTGATCCTGGATAAGTCATTGTGCCTGTTAGAGCCTGTCTCCTCTCTGCCTGCACAATGGATTATTGCAGCATGTGCTTCTTAGCGATGTTCAGGCTCATGAGGGGGAGTAGCGATAAAGTAGGAGGAGGACTGTCACAGGCAAAAGTTCCTCCAACCTCCTTTTCTTCCTATTGTCACCTCCTCGGTGTCTGCTTTACTTCTAATTCCACCAAGAGTCGTTTGATTGTGTGTGTGTGTGTGTGTGCGTGCGTGTGTGTGTGTGTGTGTTTGCACACAAAAATGGTAGTGCTAGGTTGTATTGTGTTAACAAAGCCTGGATCCAGTGGTTTGTAGCAGCAAAGGTTAATTTCATAGCCATGTGACTTCAATGATCTAATGGATCTAAAAGGAGTTCCTATTTTTTTGAATTGTTCATGTTTTTTCTTCTTGTAAGAATGAGAGTAAGAACTTCCAAGCTCATATGTCAGAGTGTAAACCAGAAGTTGACATTTTATTTGACAATGGCCTGTGGGGAACATGACTTCCATTTCCCCCTTTTGAACAGCTGCCAGTTTCCACATCCAGGTGGTCTGGGTAATGTTGGTCAAGGCCGCAGAGTAGAGGTATCAGCACATCTCAGTGGCCTAGTCACAGTAATGACGGTTGTATGTGGACATGTGATTTCACTGAGTTTAGTAAATTCTTTTTATTAGTCATGAGAAAAAAATTCTGTTTTCATATGTCTCATGGCCTTATGAAAACATGCTTAAAGTCACTAATCATGTGAGAGATGCAAATAAAAACAACAACGAGGGCCCTAGCTGGTTTGGTCAGTGGATAGAGTGTTGGCCTGCGGACTGAAAGGTCCCGGGTTTGATTCAGGTCAAGGGCACATGCCCATTTTTGGGCAATGACCCCCAGTAGGAGGCATGCAAGAGGCAGCCAATCAGTGATTCTATCATCACTGATGTTTTTCTCTGTCTCTGAAATCAATAAAAATATATTTTTAAAAAACACAATGAGTTACCATCTCACACCTGTCAGAATGGCTATCATAAACAAATCGAGAAAGGACAAATGCTGGTGGATATGTGGAAAAGAAGGAACACTTGTGCACTGCTGGTGGGAACGTAGACTGGTGCAGCCACTGTGGAAAACAGTATGGAGCTTCTTTGAAAAATTAAAAATGGAACTCCCATTTGACCCAGTAATTCCAATTCTAGGAATATATCCCAAGAAATCAGAAACGCCAATCAGAAAGGATATATGTACCCCTAGGTTCATAGCAGCACAATAGCTAAGATTTGGAAACATCCTAAGTGCTCATCAGCATAAGTGCCCATTAGCAGATGAGCGGAAAAAGCTGTGGTACATCTACAGAATGGAATACTATGCTGCTGTAAAAAAGAAAGAACTCTTACCATTCACAACAGCTTGGATGGACGTGGAGAGCATTATGCTGAGTGAAATAAGCCAGTCAGATAAAAATAAATATCACATGGTCTCATACATTTGTGGAATATAATGAATAACATAAACGGATGAACAAAAATAGATCCAGACACAGAGAAGCCTCAAACAGACCATCAAACAGACCCTCCAACCTCAGCAGGAAGGCAGGGGAGAGTGGGGGAGAGAGTAAGAGATCAAGCAAAGGTCTTGAATGCATGGATATAAGCATAATCAATGGACACAGACATTGAGGAGGTAGGGGCATGTGCTGGGGGGTGGGAGTGGCTGGGGAGGGGTCCATGGGGAAAAAAAGAAACATATGTTATACTTTAAACCATAATAAAATAAAATAATACAAATATTTCCTTAGTAAAAAAAAAAAAAAAGAGCTAGTGCTCTTCCTGGGTCTCAGCACAAAGAGCCCTTGACCCCTAGATATGGAGGAACAGGCAGGAGCTGCCCAGTGTGTCAGGAGTTCTCATGTCAGGACCAACTCTGTGGGGAGGTGGGAGCCTTGGCCTGGAATGTCTGAACATTCCTGAACTCTGGGCTCTGAATGTCGTGGACATTGGGTAATATCTGCCACTCTATGGACATCAGGTCCCCAATTTTCCATTGAGGGTTGGGTTCACAACTGCATAAGCCTGAGCTCAGAACAAAGGGCCCAGCTCCCTCCACCCTGGGTGGGTATTGGACAGAGGTGCATGCATGCGGTTCCAACTCTGGGCTCCTTTTCAGGCAAATACCGGCCAAATGCTTATCTTACCTGCTGAATGCTCAATCTCTCCCCCATGCCTCTCCATGTCTGCGCATGATTCCACCAGCAGATCCTTTTCCAGAGCCCCCGCAGAAAGCTGGATGCAGCTAGGACCTCAACTTTCAGGACACACCGCTGGGTTCATCTCAGGCTCTGTTGGGTTCAATATCTTGTTCATTTATTTCTAAATACATATTACCCTTCTGGAAAAAGCATATGTGGGTATCACTGATTTCATAAAACAAACAAATATACAAATAAAATAGTTCTCCCTATAAGTTGAATTGGGGCAGATTTTATTAGCAAAGATAGTTATTTGCTAATATTGCTATAACATTCCCCAGTTGGAAACAGGTTTTTTTTTTTTTTTTGAAACAGGTTTTGATTAAAAACAGACATTGGTTAAATATTCCTGCCATTTGCCCAGAAGCTTTACTCTGAAGGAGAAGACAATTAGCTGGATGTGGTTACGGACAAATCAAGTAGCCCCAGTATCTACAGGGGTCTTAGTGGCTTCTCTTTCTATGATAAGTTCACCTGCTCCCAAACTATCAGTGAGAATGGGAAACACCCATGGATCAACCCTATAGTTGTGTGTGTGTGAGTGTGTGTGTGTGTGTGTGTGTGTGTGTGTGTGTGTGTGTGTGTGTGGTTTGTTTGTTGTTGTTTTTCTACATCCTATTTCAGTTTCCTATCATTCTAACAGTGGACAGATTTCTCTACAGGAATTTTCTTGCAAACCTTATTTAGAAATTGTGTTGCATTTGCTGGCAGAAACCATTAGCTATATTAATTGGAGTAGGTTAGAATAGCCAGGATTACATGTTCTAACAGTTAAATGCCTTTGTGAATCCATCAGGGTCACTGAGAAAATCAGGAACAATTGCTGGTTCCTCTCTTGCTGAGACAAGGTTTGCTCCAAAGGGAGCTGTTAGAATTCCTATTCTCATTTTCTGTTAAGTCAGTAGGGAGGGGTAGTGAAGGGGACCGAAGGGGAAGGAAGAAGGGATGGGAAAGGGCAAAGGATATAGTGGGGGAGCTAGAGAAGGCGGAAGAATGAGGTGTTGGCATTTATTAGCTTCACAAGAGTTCAGAGACAGTCTCTAAAATTTCTAATTCCTTAATTTTTTAAAAAAGAATTTATATGTGCTTCTTAGAATCTCCTGATTTCCAAATCAAAATGTGCTCCCATTCATTCATTCAATTTAATGTTAGACCTGGCATTTTCCTAATTTTTATTGCATGCCAAAAAATTTATTTAGGCACCCAAATAAAACTGCATTTTGGCCATTTTTAGGAGGATATTTTCTAGATAAATCTTCCCATTTCTGTAAAGCACTTGCAAGTAAAACTTCCTATCAGGAGTATTAATGGGAGCTGGGATCTGGCACCTCCTGCCTTTGGACGCACAACTTCCCATGCTAATTTTAGGTGTGTTTTGTTGTTGTTTTGTAGTTGTGTGTATGTGTATGTGGTTTTTCTCTTCTTTCTGATATCTGTAGAATCTGAGCAAATTTTCTAGAATTGTTATGTAATGTAGTTGGTCAACATGTGTTGCTTATGGGTTGAGCTCCATGAGGCGCTCACCCCTCAAATCACATTCAACCCTGTGATGTGCCTCGGTTTATCTCCCTGATGACTAAAACAACCAGACGGTCAGGGAACAGTTGACCAAACCTTATGGGTGCTCCCCCAAAGAACCAGTCACTTTAATTGCAACTGAGTTGAGAAAGACCTCACACCTCCACAGAGATTCTCAGTCCCCTAAGAATACCTAATACTCAGACCAGAGGGAGGACATGACCCTGCATTTCTGGAGCTGATTGAGTTCAACTCTACTTTATCAGCAAAGGTGTTTTTTGCTCAGATTCTCAGAAAGCAATTCCAATCAGAAAGCCACAATTTAACACCAGTCACCCATGTTTTGCCTACTGTCTTGTCTTAGCCTATGGTCCCTCAACCCTTAATCTTAGTTCCACCTGGAGTATTTAAAATACAGCTCAAATAAATCTAACCCTCTACCACCAGCAAGGGAATAGTCCTGGATTTAAGACACAACTAACCCAGGTTCACCTGATGGGTGGGGAAACAGTGGTTCAATGGGTCCTTTGTTGAATCCTAACACCAGGTCCACAGGTTGGTCCTGGGTGAGCTTTTTTGGAACCATGGCCCACTACGCCAAGTAAATATCAAAGTAAGAAACACTCAAACTTGTGAAAAATTTTTGTGAGTTTATTTAAGCTCCAATGTCAACATTTGGCAGGAAGAAAATCTCAGCAGATTGAGACAATGCTCTGGAGAATGGCAGTTTTGCACCTTATTTTATACATTACAATCAAAACAGGAGCTGTATGGTGGTAACATGTAATCCAGTGGTGATCCATCAGGGTCCTAGAGAAATCAAAGTGAGGAATCCTCTGTAACTGGATAAACAGTAAAATGACACAGACATCCTTCTTTTACATGGTGGATATAAGATAATGACAAGTCAACAAGGAACTCAGTAACAATAAGGGGATTTGTGGTCCCCACAGAGCATTGCCTATGCTTTGAGAGGTCTGGAAAAATAGAAATTCCTTTTACATTCCAAAGATGTGTTATTGTAGATGGTAAGAGGCAATAGGCAGGCTCAGTTAAGGTTAAGATTGACCTTTGTCAGGGAAGATGCCAGCCTAGGACATGACTACCCACCATAAACTGCTTTTAGTTTAAAAGTTTTCATTTCAGAACATCCTTTGTGATAACTTTAGGTCTCTGAGTTTGCAAGAACATCACACAGGCCTTCCCTGAGCCAGTCAGTGAGCATGTGGTCCCTTCTCACACACAGTTCTTGGATCACTTGTGTCCCCCCTCCTGACAACACTCACTGAGTGCTTAAGGGTTCAGTCTGCATTTCAGCCCCCAAATTACCTGGCAGTTCATAAGCTGCCCCTGAAGGAATGTCCCTCCTCTGTCCCAACACAGGAAGAGAAACAATCACCCCAGAATGCAGAAAGGACCTGTATTGTGTAAGCAGCTGCAGCTACCTTGCTGCCCACAGTCCTGGTCTCCACACCTCCCGCTCCCCTACCCCTGTGCCCAGGCTCAACACACTAAAGCCCAAGAAATTGTTTGCTAACCGGGAGATGGACAGCCCCAGTCTCAGGATCGTGCCCAGGTTGTGCAACCTGACCTTAATGAAGATGGTGGTCTTTAAAGAGCTGGAGAAGGACCTCATCTCCATGGTGTTTGGCATGAAGATACAGGGATTCAACCTCATATCAACAGTGATCACTGTGAAGATGCAGGGCTCCAAGAACTTTCTACAGGAGTATGCAGTTCCCCAGTGGACAATTGGAGACAGACCTGGGTCTGACATCACTGCAGGACCCCCACTTCCTCAAGAAAGAAGGCAACAAACTACAGGTCCTGTTGCACTGGAGGAAGCGCTTTAAGAACCAGACCATCTGGAGCTACAAGACACTCCCTGTGGGCGCCATCCACATGGCTGAGGTCCGGTAGCAATCCCTGAAGGGTGGCCAAAGTGGCCGAGGAGGCTTCTGCCAAAGTGGCCGAGATCTGGATTTGCTCCCTGTCCAACCAGCCCATCCACTGGGAGGACAGTGCTGTACAGGCCAGATGCAAGGCTAAGTCAAGGGTTCATTACTCTGAGGGGGTATATCAGAGCTTCTCCTCTGAGCAACAGGCCAGCAACAATGCCACCCATGGACCGGACTGCCGAGGAGGGCATTGACATGGGGATGCCCAAGAAGCAGAGGCCATGGATATTAGGAAAGACGTCCATTACCAGGCCACAAAATATCAAGGAAAAAGTTGTGCGTGGCTGGGAAAGGTCAAACTGTTGGAGGAGGCTGTGGACTCAAGCAGGACACAGCAGAGCATGTCCCCGAGTTGGAGTGAGACCTGGAGCTTCTATTTAACACACTGCAAAACCCCGGGGACAGTGGCCCAGACATGGAGGATGATAACAGCAGCCTCATCACCCCCAAGCCCAAGCTCAGACTGTTCTTTGAAGGCTTGGCACACTCCAGCTCACAGACAAAAATGGGAGCACCCACAGGGCCCGGAGCCAACAGGAGCCTGCAAATCTGGCCAAAGCACAAGAAAACACATGGGCCCTCGGGCACCAAACAGCCCAGAGACAGTGTTTCAGACTTGGTGGCCCACAGCACCCCTCCCCCAAAGTTGCCTGAGTCTGGACCTCAGAAATGGCTAGCCAGTTCATTCACCGTGAGGACAGCGCCATGCAGGCCGGCCCAAGCCCAAGTCTACAAATCACTACTCTAAGGAGGAGTGTGAGAGCTTCACTGAGCAGGAGGCCAGCGATGATGCCACCCACGCGGAGGACCTGGATCAGTTAGCAGTGACTATTGAAAGTCACAGCGAGGTCTATGACCAGCAGAAAGAGGTGGCTTGGCTGAGCAGGGCCCAAGTGTCAGAGGAGGCCCTGGGCCCTGAGCAGACCCTGCAGATCATGTCCCCGAGTGGAGGAGGACCTGTATCTTCTGTCTAACCTGCTGGAGAACCAGCGACAGTAGCCCAGACAGGGAAGAAGATGACAGCCTTCTCAGCACCACCAAGCCCAAGCTCAGGCCATACTGCGAAGGCCTGTCACATTTCTGTTCCAAAATGGACATGGGGAGCATCCATGGTGCCCAGAGCCACGAAGAGCTTTCGAGACCTAGAGGGTTCGCTGAGGGCTAGTGTGTTGGCGCACGGAGTAAAGGGTCCTGGGTTGAAATCTGGTCATGGGCACACCTGTCTCAGTTACAGGCTTGATCCCCAGCTCTGGTCATGGCACATGCAGGAGGCAACCAATCCATGTGTCTCTCTCACATTGATGCTTCTCTCCCTCTCTGTCTCTCCCCCTCCCTTCAACTTTCTCTAAAAAATGAGTGGAAAAATAACCTCCAGTGAGAGTTAACACAACAAACAAAGCAAAACAAAGGAGCCTCCTAGGCCAGCTGCAGTGCCCGAGAAGACCAAGCCCAGGCAGCGATAGCCAAGTGACAGTGTCTCCCACTCAGTGCCCCAGAGCATGAGCACCCAGGGGAGCAGCCAGCACCGCCCAAGGACAGCCCGGAGGCAGAGACCTCAACCCTGGACATGCTCACCAAGAAGCTGCTGCCCAGTAGGCACATCACCAAGACTGAGTCTCTCATCCCCTCCACCAAGGCCAAGGGGAAGCATCCCGCCACCATGGCTGGGAAGGTACCTGAAGGAGCGGCAGAGAGCACAGCCATAGGAAAAGTGAGCTAAGAGCCCAGACAATGAGCGTGGCCAGACCCGGGGAGCCAGCTGCAGATCCCCAAGAAGACCACGTACAACCAGCTGAGCCACATCTTCATCTCTGATGACCAGCTGCCAGAGAACATCATCCTGGTCAAACCTCTGATTGGCAGGAGCAGTTCCCCTCGGACACCCTCAGGGGCACACGGTACCTGTGCTGAGCATCTACTTCACGGCTGATGTCCCAGCGGCCTTCAGCTCCATCATCTGGCGGATACAGTGATACTGTGACAATAATTCCCAGCCCCTTAAGCCGGTGAAGATCCTGGTGGCAGGGGCAAAGCACTACTTCAGCGTTGTGCTGCGGTTCTTCCTGGAGCTGCTATCCTACAAGATGCTCGACTGACTGGGCTACATGAGCTTCCTGGTCATCACGCTTGGTTCCCACCCCGTGACCAGGTACCTGGGCTCCGTGCATTACTGCTACCACAGCTTCTTCCAGGACCTGGCCGGGTGGGACCAGTTCCATAATCTGGAGGCCCAGAGCGCCATACAGGACACGCTGGACATCGTGATGAGAATCACACAGTACATCACGGGGACAACTATGCCTCCCAGCTGCCCATCGAGAAAGCCCTTCTCTCCTACAAGCAGAAGGGCCCCAACAGTAGTCCTTATAGTTCATTCCCTTCAGGGGAGTGGGTGAAAGTTGGGACAGTGCAACAGTCCTCAGACACGTCGGGAGACTCAGATGATGGGCCCCCTTAGGCTGCAGGGTGCTTTTATCCTTCCCTCTGTCCATACTTCTGGTCTCCAATTAGGCCTTGTCATCCCACTCATCCTGTCAATGAGTGGTGGTTGTCCTCCCCCAGCCAGGGCGATGGCGCCAATCTGATGGAACGGCAGGTGGATTACTGGACGGCAGCCCAGCCCACAGACAGGAAGAGAGACACGAAGAAGAAAGACCTGCCTACCGCCAACAACACCCTGAAGTGCACCTTCCAGTCTCTCCAGGTCAGCAGGCTGCGATCAGTGGCCAGGCCAAAGCAACCCCACCATGTGCATGACAGTACTCACCAAGGAGAAGAAAAAGAAGGTGCTGTTTTTGCCCAAGAAAACAAGTCCTTGCCCAAGGACAAGGTCGTGGAGTCCAAAATCCAAACACCAGTGCCTGGAGGGCAGAAGCCGCCGTATATGCAGGGCAAAGCAACAGTTGGACAGGCTGCGGGTCCTCATCAAAGGTGTGGTGTGGAATGTCCTGGCCCCTGGAGCAGCGTGACAGGGGGCAGCCCCTGATCACCCTGCATCTCTGTATATGACGGGGGCAGGGCCACAACCTCCCTATCCACCCTGCTCTGTTCGTGACAGGGGAAGGCGCCCCAACCCCCTGATCGGCCCTGCTCTGTGACTGATAGGGGGGAGCTCCCCAACCCCCTGATCACCCTGCGTCTCTGTGTGTGACAGGCTGTGGTGCCCCAACCCCCTGATCGGCCCTGCTCTGTGTGACAGGGTGCAGCACCCCAACCGCCCCCATGGGCCTTGCTCTGTGTGTGACAGGGTGGAGCCACAACCTCCCCTTCGGCCCTGCCCTGAGTGTGACAGGGGGTAGTGCCCCAAGCCCCTGATCGGCCCTGCTCTGTGGGTGACAGGGGGCAGTGCTCCAACCCCCTGATCGGCCGGCACTGTATGTGACAGGAGTGGCACCACAACCCCCTGATCTTCCCTGCTCTGTGGGTGACAGGGGGTGGTGCCACAACCTCCCCATCGACCCTGCCTTGAGTGGGGCAGGCACCTAGGGATTGGGCTTGCCCTCTGCCACCCAGGAGTGGGACTAAGCCAGCAGGACGTTATATCCCAAGGGGTCCCAGACTGTGAGAGGGCACAAGTGGGGCTGAGGGACACCCCCCCACCCCTGCCAGTGCAGGAATTTTTGTGCACTGGGCCTCAAGTAAGAATATAATTGTCTATGATGGTGGGATTGGGCCAGGTGCTGGGTTGCTTCCCCTCTTGGACTTTGTAAACCAGCACAGGAGAGAGCTCCTCAAAGCAAGCAGACAGGACAAAATAACCACAAACCAATAAATGCTGCAAGGAATCAGTAATCTGGAATAGAGAGTCATGGCGGGGGGCGAGGGTGGGTGGGGGGTGAGAAAAGGCAACGTCTTAGATTAGATGGTCAGGGAGGTTTTCTCTGAGAGACATTTAAGCTGAGTCAAACAGCTGAGAGTGTCTGATACTCAGAGAGTTGGGAAAAGAGCTTTGCAAAGAGAAGGAAGAACATCTGCAAAGACAAAAAATTGTGTCTCAAGGACTGAAAGGAAGTGAGTGTTGGTGTTTTGTGAGTGAGGCTGTGAGAGACACTAGTTGGGGCTGGGGGGTCCATGGGGCAAAACAAGGCAGTGAGTCATTCTGTTTTATGTTTTAAGGACAATGAGAAGTCATTAAAGTGTCTATTCAGGTAGGGTGGGATGGCTGGTTTTAAGTTGAATGGATCACTCTGGTTGCAGGGAGTAGAACAGGTTGAAGACAGGACAAGATCAGAAGCAGAGAGAGCAGAGGCCCAGCAGATGGAGAGGGTGGCCTGAACTAGGACAAGAGCAGGAAAGGTAGGAAAAGAACTGACTCCACTTGGAGATGAAATCATGACATGTCAATGGTGGACTGGGTCCTAGAGATACAAGGTAGGGTAAAATCAAGGATGACCCTTCATTTTAAACTAGGGGACCTCCAGGAGGGTCCATAAAGGGTTAATATGGGGAAGAGTTTGAACTCCTGAGAGGTGAGCAGGGGAGATGGCAGGAAGGAATTTAGATGCATAAGTCTTGGATGCTGGTATGAATTTGGAAGAGGAGGCGCTACTGGTAACAGAATCCAATTGAGTAAGACAGGGAAACAGGGCAAAGGAAAGTCACAGTAAAGGTAAAATTGGGGAATGAAAACCAAGACAGGAGGTCAGAAAATGTTACCACACTTTGAACACTGCATCAAAGCAACAAAGTCGGAGCTTTTAAATTATGAAGCCAGGGAAACAATTTTAACCACACTTTCCTTTGACAAGTTCAGGAAAAATAATTTCACTTGCAGATGAGCAATAGGAAAAGTTGAGTACTGGAAAGAGTGTGAAAAAATGGCCACTCATACATTTTAGGGAAACATTTTATTGGGACAAGCTTATTAGAGAATAATTGAGAGCAAGGGTCCTCAAACTATGGCCCGCGGGCCTCATGCGTCCTGCCGAAAACATTTATCCGGCCTGCCTGGTGTTTTTGCCACCGCTGTGTGCATAGGAATTTGTTCATAGTTTTTTTTTAAACTATAGTCTGTCCCTCCAACAGTCTGAGGGACAGTGAACCGGCCCCCTGTTTAAAAAGTTTGAGGACCCCTGATTTGGAGCATCCATACAAATTAAAATATTCAATCTTTTTGACACAATTCCACTTTGAACTTATTTTATAGGAATTCAAGACACAGTGTAAATGTTGAAATATATGAGTAATAGTAAATTTATGACAACATTGTCACCATAAAATTTTGGCATTACGGCAACATCTATCAATAGACAACAGAGAAAAAGACATTATTGTGCATACATAATGAAATACTTGTGCAGTTGTAAAATGGAGTCATGTTATCTTAAGGTAGACATGAATTTTTCATGATGAAGTTTAAATTAAAAGCACAAGTGTTGAGTAAGACTCCCTCCACGTTCTGCGTGGAGTAGGGCTCGGTATCTGAAAGAGGAGCCACACAACAAATGAGAGAAAAAGACACGAGATAATTTTGCAATATTGGGGGACCAGGCGGCCAAGTCCCGAAGGACTTCCACCCATGCTCAGGCTGCTCCAATCTTTTATTGATCTGGAGTAGCCCTTAGGCAGGCGACCTGCCATTAACAGGCAGACTAGCCCATCAGCAAGGATTTACATAATAAAAAATGGGGGAGTTCTTTCAGCTACCACTGTCTGGACAAACAGAGGTGGCGCATAGCTCAGACCTTGGCTAGGGCTTCAAAGGCACCCAGCCTTCCGGGGGTTTCGGGGAGTTCTCTGTCTATGCTTATCAGATAGTGAAGGCAATAAACAGTTTCCCACATCTCCCCCTTATTTTTTCCTTAAAAAACCAGAAATAAACATATAAGAACAAAAAATGTTTAAGTCCCAAAATCAATGTCCAACAGTTCTGAGTCCAAGTTTCAATGTCCGACAGTTCATGTGTACATGCCAGCAATGAAATGCTGGTTCTGGATGGTGGACAAATGCAGGTCTGGTCCTCTCCGGTTTGGTCCTGGGCACCCTGCAGGGATGCACAGCTGCTGATTGCTAGCATTGCAAGGCGTCTTCACCATCTCCATCTCTGAACTGTCTCTTCTGTCTTTGTGGCTGGCTTTCTGTGATCCGTTGTTACAGGAATCCACATGGTCTTATAGCTGTTCTCTGAAACTATGCAAACATATTCTCGACCAAAGGGTAAAGGAAAAAAAAAAACAAAAAACCTTACTTGGGGTCTTTTCTTTCACATGATCTTTCCCTGGCTTACCCTGGCATAATGTGTGTTTTTTCTGGGTGTCTCACTATTAGCATTATAAACGAAAAATTTTTTTCTCTAAATGTAATTTAGTTACAGGATCTATTTCCTTACATGGTATTCTTCCACTATATTTTTCCACTATCCCCCCCCCCTTTTTTTTGCTTTAATTAGGAGACTTCTTGGAAATTTTATAATGCAGTCTAGATAGCTTTAAATATTAATTTTTTTGCAGGCAAAAAAAATGAACCTGAACATGCTAAACTATTGAAAGGATGGTCAGCTCAAGATGTGAAGTTTTATGCCACAACTGGTACAGTATTTCCTTTAACACCATGGTCTAGAACAGCATTGTTGGATATTGGAGATACTAGAGAAGTGAGGTTTGACTCTGTTCCACTGATGCGGAGGGATCTAAGGAGGGGGCAGGCATGTGAGAAGGGCGTAATGTAGATTTCTTTAGTTGTGGCACCAGACAAGCCATTCCATAATGAGCCAGACACTTAGAATAAGGACAAGGAGAAGTTTGAATGGGGATTTTTTCTCAATGCTTTCTCATACTGGCAAGGAAAAAAGAAGCTGATGTTTAATTTAGGTTTGGATTGGGGGGGGGAATGGATGGTGGTGGTCGCAGTCATGAGGAACATGCTGTTGTGTTAGTGCTGGCAGTGTATAATAATGAATTTGATTTCCTTTTTACATGGTAGACTATTGTTAAACTATTGAAAGGATGGTCAGCTCAAGATCTGAAGTTTTATGCCACAACTGTTCCAGTTTTTCCTTTAACAACTTGGTCTAGAACAGCATTGCTGGATATTGGAGATACTAGAGAAGTGAGGTTTCACTCTAACTTTTTCACTGATGATTCACTTCATGTTACATTTTCCCAATACATAAGTAAGATATTATTAATAAGGGAAATTGGGTATGGTGTACATGGTTATTATCTTCACAATTTTATTTTCACATCAGCTTCTTTTTTCCTTGCCAGTATGAGAAAGTGTTGAGAAAAAATCCCCATTCAGACTTCTCCTTGTCCTTATTCTAAGTGTCTGGCTCATTATGGAATGGCTTGTCTGGTGCCACAACTAAAGAAATCTGGAACTATTCTAAAATAAAACATCCATTAAAACAACACTCAAAATCCTAGGAAATGGTAGCAACTGAACATAGTGGAATGGACCACTGAAATGACGGAGGAGTATGGGAATTGTCTTAGAGGAAACACCACCTCCCTGCCATATGCTGGACTATAATGGAACTAGAGGAAATGAGAGAGGTCAGTCTGGGAAAAATTTTAGGAGTTAAGAGGAAGGTCTCCGTTCTATAACCAGAGTGTCTGAGATTTCTGCATCCTCTGCCACCCCCGCCCCTCCTGGATGGTCAAGCTGAGGCTTTGTGATGTCAAGCCACACCATGGCAACCACTGATTTTGGGCAACCAGAGCTTAAGGGAGTGGCTCCTCATTAACCTAAAGAGTATATGTAGAGGCCAGGACTATTTTAGTAGTGTCTGTTGCCTCAAGATAGCGAAACTTAATAAGATGATATTGTAGACTAGTAGAGATAAGGAATAAGACTCCAAACACAAGGATGGATGAAGAAACTGCAAGTCCAAAAGTGAATTTATGTTTGTATTGGGGGTGGGTGGGATGGATGTTGGTGGTCACAGTCATGAGGAACAGGGAGTTGTGTTAGTGCTGGTAGTGTATAATAAAGAAATTGTTTTCCTTTTTACATGGCAGACTATTGAATATTGTTAAACTATTGAAAGGATGGTCAGCTCAAGATGTGAAGTTTTATGCCACAACTGGTACAGTTTTTCCTTTAATATCATGGTCAAGAACAGCATTGTTGGATATTGGAGATACTAGAGAAGTGAGGTTTGACTCTGTTTCACTGATGGGGAGGGATTTAAGGAGGGGGCAGGCATGTGAGAAGGGCGTAATGTAGATTTCTTTAGTTGTGGCACCAGACAAGCCATTCCATAATGAGCCAGACATTTAGAATAAGGACAAGGAGAAGTCTGAATGGGGATTTTTTTCTCAACACTTTCTCATACTGGCAAGGAAAAAAGAAGCTGATGTTTAATTTAGGTTTGGATTAGGGGAGTGGGATGGATGGTGGTGGTCGTAGTCATGAGGAACAGGGTGTTGTTTTAGTGCTGGAAGTGTATAATAATGAATTTGATTTCCTTTTTACATGGTAGAGTATTGAATATTGTTAAACTATTGAAAGGATGGTCAGCTCAAGATCTGAAGTTTTATGCCATAACTGGTCCAGTTTTTCCTTTAACAACTTGGTCTAGAACAGCATTGCTGGATATTGGAGATACTAGAGAAGTGAGGTTTCACCCTGTTTCACTGATGATTCACTTCATGTTACATTTGCTCCATACATACGTAAGATGTTAGTAATATGGGAAATTGGGTATGGTGTATATGGTTATTATCTTCACAATTTTTCTGTAAATCTTGAACGCTTCTGAAATAAAACATCTATTAAAACAACACTCAAAATCCTAGGAAATGGTAGCAACTGAACATAGTGGAATGGACCACTGAAATGACGGGGGAGTATGGAAATTGTCTTAGAGGAAACACCACCTCCTGCCATATGCTGGACTATAATGGAACTGGAGGAAATGAGAGAGGTCAGTTTGGGAAAAATTTTAGGAGGCAAGAGGAAGGTCTCTAAAACCAGAGCATCTGAGATTTCTGCATCTTCTGCCAACCCCGCCCCTCATGGATGGTCAAGCTGAGGCTTTGTAATGTCAAGCCACACCATGGCAACCACTGATTTTGTGCAATGAGATCTGTAGTGAGTGGCTCCTCATTGACCTAGAGAGTATATTGAGGCCAGGAACCTTTGAGTAGTGTCTCTTGCCTCAAGATAGCCAAAGTTACTAAGAAGATATTGTAAACTAGTGGATATAAGGAATAATACTCCAAACACAAGGATGGATGAAGAAACTGCAAGTCCTAAAGTGAATTAGATGTCAGTATCTTAACTGGATGACGAAGAAGTGGATAAGGTCAGAATACCTTAATAAAATGCTCCCCCTTTCCTCTTAATTCCTAACCCAAGATTCTGGCCTTGTGCCTTTTGGCCACACAGACTTCCTTATTCAATCCATTGTCATTCTATTACAAGCCCATTTCCAAATCATTCTCCAATTTCTTCTCCCAAACCAATGTCTTTCTGGGTTTAACTTGTTTCCAAAGTACATATGTTATGCCGAGATTTCAAGATCCCCCAAGACAGGCCACTAGGGAGCTGAGTCCAATGCAAAAGCATAGAGTCTTTTATTCAAGCCTGGGACTTGGTGCTCCTCCTGCCTCCATTACTGGAAGCAAGAGAGAGCCCCTAGTCCCAAGGGAACAAAGAATTTATAGGGATTGGGCTCGGGGGGTGGGGGCATACTCTGACCATTGATTTGGCTGATTCTGGTTGGTTGATTGAGGGTGGGGGGGGCTAGTGAGGCAAGGGCAGGATGCAGCTAGGGTCTGATTACACAAAGACAGGGGGGTGGCTAGCATACCCTTGGCCTTGGGCTAGTTTCCACTGCTTTCCCATTCGCTGAGATAAGGGCAGGTTGAGTAACTGATACATTCTGCGGCTTTTTCTTGGAAGAGGGGATAAGTCACAGCTATCAGTCCTGTTCTGTCCTTACATTCCCCCCTTGTCTTGGAACTTCCGGCTCAATCATGAGACGGACTGAACTATCAACTTATCGACTTTTATACACTTCTTGACAAATTGGACTAGTCTGTTAATAATGCAAGGGCTGTAAGTCAGCAACAGCAGGAGGATTACAAGGAGTCTGCCGAGGTCTGCTGTCTTCTTGAGGATGATCTGCTGCGGGTGTGTCTAGTCAGAGGTCACCTTCCAGTCAGGCTCCCCACTGTCCTGGGCACAGAAGGAGCTGGGCTTGTAACCTGGCAGAGAAAAACTATAACAAATGGTCCGCTGGAAGGGAAAGAAAACATTTCAGTTTTAATAACCTCCATCAAAATAGAGTTTTTCTTCTTAAAAACTCCTCTATGGCCATCAAAAAGCCAAATCAGCATGAATTCATCTACTGCATTCAATTTGGCCTGATGTTTGCATAAACACAACAATAATGGTAACTGACTACCTTTGCTGGAATTTCATGATTGAATCTTAATGTGCCCTGTAGTGGCCAGGAAGCCAAGCCATCCAGCTGCCATCAGGCCTGCCTGCAGTATCTGCTGTGTTAGGTGAATCCCTCACCTGTAGCAACTCCACCTGAGCCCATGCTCTAGGCGTTAAGGCCCATCTCAGTAGCCCTCCTACTCTTTGCAGCCCAGAGTGTGTGGGGGTTCCGCAGGAATGCGGAGGTGTCCTTATTGCTCCCCTTCTACTCTAACCAACCGCTAGGATGGTAGGTCATGGGCCTGACACTCCAGCGCCAGCCATCTTCAGGGCTCCCAAGCAGGATACCAGGCTTTCTCCATGGGACTCTTATTGGCTTCAAGCCTTCAGAGCTCAGACAGGTTTCTTTAAACCATGATACTCCAGTCAAAGTTTCCGGTTAATAAAATCACTACTGAAAACTGGTCTTATTTATTTCATGCAAAGAAATATATTGCCATGACTTATTAAGCATTGCCAGATTTCAGAGGAATTGTATAAGGAGAAAAACATACTGATCTGCTCTCAGATCTTCTGATTTTTCTTGTCAGTCCTTTAAAAATGCATAACTATGCCTCAGACCTTCCATTCTAAATAGGCCTTTCCCAGCTCTCTACACCCGAGGTTTGTACCACCCCTGACATGGGCATGGTCATGCAGGCCTGCAAGACAGTACACAGGCTGCCAGCTGTTAGCTGTTTCTCAATAGAGACCAAAACCTGATGGGTATTCTTCTTTGTCCAGTTGGGCATCTGCCCTCTTGGCAGCCAGACACCCTTTACTTTTGGGGTGTATCCCATATAGTCCCCTTCCTGGACAGCTAACACATAGCTATATCAATGTCCCTCAGTGTGGGAGACTGGACACTTGCCAGTTATTCCCAAAGACTACCAAGGACTGTAGACCATCACTGGTCCACAGCTACAGCTACATTTAAACCTGTAAGAGAATTGAAGGTTAATACAACATATTAATACAATGAAACATAATATTGGAACCATGGCCGCTTCAGGCAGCTAAATCCTCCGCTACTAAACATGAGATATTGCAAGGCTATACAAACATTTTAGGGAGGTGACTAAAGTCGACTCTTTGACCTTTCTATATAAGGTAAAATTGTCCTTGTCTTTCTGAAGCCATGTCTATGAAAATGCAGGCATCATCTGAGCCTATTATACAATTTTCTGCAGGTATAGTCCTTTTCAAGTTGGGGTGAGTCCTGGGGTCCTGAACTTCTTTACCCACACCGAGTCCCCAGGCTGGAAAGGATGTACAGAGTCCGAGGTGGCACTGGCAGGTCATCTCGAACAAGCTTATGGGTGGCTTGTCATTTCTGTAAGAGATCACGTCCAAGTAAGGGGTACAGGCATTCTGGCATAACTAGAAACGAATGAGTTACCGTGTTGTTTCTGAGGTCCACAGTCCTTTTTGATGTACAAGGAAAAAGGCAGTTTGTCCGGTGGCTCTTAGAACTGGTGTCTTCTTAGATGTTACTGGTCCCCTTGGTTCTTTCAAGACTGAATAGGCTGCTCCAGAATACACCAGAAAATTAACCGGGGGTTCTATTTATCTCCAAATATGTATACCTAAGTAGACATATAAACATCAAATAAACATCCACATTTACACCTTTTCAGTGAACAAGTACTTTTACAGTCTTGGGAATTTTGGCAGATAACAGGAACACTGCCCAAGTGCCCTTATGGGGCCTGACAAGAATAGATGTGGGGGCCTTTGGCTGGGGGGTATGAAGTCTCCATCCTTTCTCTCTCGGCACTGCTAAGGACAGGATCATTGGAGAGGTCTCTTCTCCTAGGCAAGGCTGTGCTGAGCCATCTGGGGCAAAAGTGGTTTCTGCTTCCATTTTGGCTAAAAGGTCTCTGTCCATTAGAGGGACCAGGTCAACTGGAAAATAGAGGAATTCATGAACCACCTGATGGCCGCCTAACTAACATCGGCGGGGGCGGCAGAACACTCTGCAGCTGTGGTACCATACCGGTAGCTCCAATAATGGTGACTTCCTGTCCTGAGAGGGGAGCTACCTTCTGAGTAACTACCGAGTGCTCTGCCGCTGTATCAATCATAAAGTTCCCAGTCTGGCCCCCGATCTTCATTTTGACCATTGGCTCATGGGGGCCCAGTTGGAAAAAACCCAGTCTGTCCTAGTCAGAGTCAGCTGTTGCCAGTCCGAGGAGGCCTGCCTCAGGCGGCTCTGGCCAATAGTGGCTGGGTGGTTTGAATGGCCTTGCCAGCATCTTCTGGCCTGCTACTAAACTTTACTCTGTCCCTTCTTACACACGCAGAACTGGACCCAAGGCAGCGAGGTTTGAGCAATTTTAAAATTCCTTAACATACATTTTATCATTCATGTTGCAGGGAGGGACCAGGTTGGCTCCTCCTGAATAAAAGAACTAATCAAAATAAGGCTTATTTTCTAACTTCATTTTTCCCTGGGTGTGGACAACAAATGAAACTAATCAGATTGACATAAAGGATTTAACCTTTGTTTAGGGAGGCAAATGCAAAGCATTTAATCCCAAGTGTCATTGGTTTAGGGAAGATAGGATTTCTGCTCATTTTCCCTATTTTACTTGTTCCAGCTTACTGGTCTATCATGCATTCAATTTTATTTAAATGTATTCTGTCACAGGAGAAAGTTGTTTTGCTGTACACAGGTAGTTTAACCCCTATATAACTGGGCTTGGACCTCTGCCCAACAAACTGCAGTCTATAGGTTCAATATGCAGCCTCCAGTTTTTCTAACCCAATGAGGTTTCAGTCAGTCTCTGAGTCAGACTCCTCCTCTCTTGGAGAATCTCAAAGTCCTGATGGCTTCCAGGTCCAGGGAGAGTGCCTTTTTGTTAACCCTTAGGGCCTTGCTTTTTGCCTTTTTACCAGTTTCCTTTGTAGCAGAGCAACAACCAGGCCTCTTACAAAGGAGTGCACTAGAAGGGGATATCAGCCCCTCCTGTGAGCCAGCTGCTCCACCTAGGGTCTCCCAGGGGCCCAGCCAGAGTGTCCCCCAGCAAATCCTGGAAGCCGCTGCCCTTTTGCAGTGGTATGGACTCAAGCAGGGCCTTCACTGGATGTAGCCAGCAGCAAAGTGCTCACTGACTTCTGCCTGTAGCTGCTCCTGCCCACAAGCTCTGCTCCTCAGCACAGGCCGCACTGGTAGCTCCAGCACCTCGGAGTTCTCCAGCTCTTGTAGGCTATCCTTGATCCACCAGCACAGGGCTTCTTCTCCATCACGGGCTTCTGGGCCTGCGGGCAGCTCAGGCATTCAGCCCCCCCACCCCTTCTTTGACCTGGCTCTCAGGGGCTGAGTGTGCCTGGCAAACAGTTTTAAATTACCAGGGGGGGCTGCAGATTCTAGCTTTGTGCCTCCTCTGCTTTTCTAGCGGGAGTTTAGTTGTTGTTGTTGTTGTTTTCTTAGAAACCTTAATCCTTTAATGATTACCAAAAGAGAACATTCAGCAATTTTAGATTAATATTTATGAACATATTTTAAAGGTACTTTTACTCTTAAGATATATCTAGACCTTTTGTGATAAAACTAAGAATAGGTATTAGTATGATTCAGCATTGGAGGGGTTCGAAGAATAAACCAGGGTAGAGAAAGATTGTGATTACAGTTATTTTTTTGTAAACTTGAAATTCTCTTAGGTTTGTTGCCAGCAGCATAACTACCAAAACCCCCACCCCCTTATCTCAGCCCAGGGGATTTTTTCCTCAACAACACTTTCTCATACTTTCAAGGAAGAAAAGAAGCTGATGTTTAATTTAGGTTTGGATTAGGGGGTGGGATGGATGGTGGTCGTCACAGTCATGGGGAACAAGGTGTTGTTTTAGTGCTGGCAGTGTATAATAATTAATTTGATTTCCTTAGTACATGGTAGACTATTGAATATTGTTAAACTATTGACAGGATTGTCAGCTCAAGATGTGAAGTTTTATGCCACAACTTGTACAGTTTTTCCTTTAACAACTTGATCTAGAACAGCAATGCTGGATATTGGAGATACTAGAGAAGTGAGGTTAGACTCTAACTGTTTCACTGATGATTCACTTCATGTTACATTTTCCCCATACCCAAGTAAGATATTAGTAATAAGGGAAATTGGTTATGGTATACATGGAAAATATCTTCCCAATTTTTCTGTAAATCTGGAACTCTTCTAAAATAAAACATCCATTAAAACAACACTCAAAGTACTAGGAAATGGTAATATTTGATAATAGTGGAATAGCCCACTGAAATGACGGGGGAGTATGGGATGTGACTTAGAGAAAACACCACCTCCCTGCCATATGCTGGCCTATAATGTAACTAGAGGATAGGGGAGAGAGAGAGAGATGTCAGTTTGGGAATAAATTTAGGAGTTAAGAGGAAGGTCTCTTTTCTTTAACCAGAGTGTCTGAGATTACTGCATCCTCTGCCAATCCCGCCCGTCCTGAATGGTCAAGCTGAGGCTTCGAAAAGGGCATTATGAGAAAATTAAAACATTAATGGTCTCTTGAATAAATACCAGCAAGTGTATAAAGGAAATGTGTTTGTACTTTTGCATGTTTCCTGATGATGGGGAGGGATCTAAGGATGGGCAGGCATGTGAGAAGGGACTTATGTAGAATTCTTTAATTGTGGCACAAGACTTTCCATACTGAGCCAGACACCTAGAATAAGGACAAGAAGACTGAAGAGGGATTTTTTCCTCAACACTTTCTCATACTTTCAAGGAAGAAAAAAAGCTGATGTTTAATTTAGGTTTGGATTAGGGGAGTGGGATGGATGGTGGTGGTCACAGTCATGAGGAACAGGGTGTTGTTTTAGTGCTGGCAGTTTATAATAATGAATTTGATTTCCTTTTTACATGGTAGACTATTGAATATTGTTAAAGTATTGACAGGATTGTAAGCTCAAGATGGGAACTTTTATGCCACAACTGTTACAGTTTTTCCTATAACAACTTGGTCTAGAACAGCGTTTTTGGCTTTTAGAGATACTAGAGAAGTGAGGTTTCACTCTATTTCACTGATGATTCACTTCATGTTACATTTTCCCCATACACAAGTAATATATTAGTAATAAGGGAAATTGGTTATGGTGTGCATGGGTATTGTCTTCACAATTTTTCTGTAAATATGGAACTATTCTAAAATAAAACATCCATTAAAACAACACACAATCCAAGGAAACGGTAATATCTGAAGTCAGTGGAATGGACCACTGAAATGCCAGGGGTATGGCAAGCGGCTAAGAAGAAACACCACCTCCCTGCAATATGCTGGACTATAATGGAACTAGAGGAAATGATAGAGAGGTCAGTGTGGGGAAAATTTTAGGAGGTAAGAGGAAGGTATCTTTTCTATAACCAGAGCATCTGAGACATCTGCATCCTCTCCCACCCCCGCCCCTCCTGGATGGTCAAGCTGAGGCTTTGTGATGTCAAGCCCCACCATGGCATCCACTGATTTTGGGCAACCAGAATTAAAGTGAGAGGCTCCTTATTGATCTAGAGAGTATATATAGAGGCCAGGACCCTTTAAGTAGTGTCTGTTGCCTCAAGACAGCGAAACTTAATTAGACGATATTGTAGACTAGTAGAGATAAGGAATAAGACTCCAAACACAAGGATGGATGAAGGAACTGCAAGTCCTAAAGTGAATTAGAAGTCAGTTTCTCAACTGGATGACAAAGAAGTGGATAAGGTCAGAATACCTTACCTAAATGCTGCCCCATCCCCAGTAATTCCTCACCCAAGTTTCTGGCCTTCTGCTTTTTGGCCACAGACAATTCCTCATTCAATCCATTGTCATTCAATTACAAGCCAGTTTCCTAATCATTTTCTAATTTCTTCCCCCAAACCAATGTCTTTCTGTGTTTAACTTGTTTCCAAACAACATAACCAACATAGTGGCAATGGTAATTTTGGACTTTAAGCTGAATGAAGGAAGACAAGAGGGAGAATGACAGAAAGAATCAGATAATTGTCTTTTACTAAAGGAAGGGGACAACCTCCAGTAAGCAAGCCAACAAATGCAGAAGAAGACGTTCTGGAGTATTCATCTACCGCAGGTGATATCCAGGCTCTCCCAGAGAAACCCACATAATAATGTGTATCCCTCTATAAAAAATACTTCAGAAATGGGCATTATGAGAAGATGAAAACATTAATGGTGTCCTTGAATAAATACCAGCAAGGGAATAAATGAAATGTGTTTGTATTTTTGTGTGTTTTCAGATGATGGGGAGGCATCTAAGGAGGGGGCAGCAATGTGAGCAGGGAGTAATGTAGAATTCTTTAATTGGGGCACCAGACAAGACATTCCATACTGAGCCAGACAATGAGAATAAGGACAAGGAGAATACTGAAGGGGGATTTTATCCTCAACACTTTCTCATACGGTCAAGGCAGTAAAGAAGCTGATGTTTCATTTAGGTTTGATTGGGGGGGGTGGTGGAATAGATGGTGGTGGTCGCAGTCATGAGGAACAGCGTGTGGTGTTAGTGCTAGCAGTGTATAATAGTGAATTTGATTTCCTTTTTACATGGTAGACTATTGAGTATTGTTAAACTATTGACAGGATTGTCAGCTCAAGATGGGAACTTTTATGCCACAATGGTACAGTTTTTCCTACAACAACTTGGTCTAGGACAGCGTTGTTGGATATTGGATATACTGGAGAAGTGAGGTTTCATTCTATCTATTTCACTGATGATTCACTTCATGTTACATTTGCCCCATACTCAAGTAAGATATTAGTAATAAGGGAAATTGGTTATGGTGTACATGGGCATTATCTTCACAGTTTTTCTGTTAATCACACTCAAAATAATAGGAAATGGTAATATCTGAACATAGTGAAATGGACCACTAAAATGACGGTGGCATTTGGAAAGTGGCTTAGAGAAAACACCACCTCCCTGCCATATGCTGGACTATAGTGAAACTACAGGAAGAGAGAGAGAGAGAGAGAGAGAGAGAGAGAGAGAGAGAGAGAGAGAGAGAGATCAGTTTGGGAAAAATTTTAAGAGGTAAGAGGAAGGTCTCTTTTCTATACCCCGAGCGTCTGAGATTTTTGCATCCTCTGCTGCCCTCTTCCCTCCTGGATGGTCAAGCTGAGGCTTTGTGATGTCAAGCCGCACCATGGCAACCACTGATTTTGGGCAACCAGAGCTGAAGTGAGTGGCTCCTCATTCACCCAGAGAGTTTATATAGAGGCTTGGACCCTTTGAGTAGTGTCCATTGCATCAAGATAGCCAAACTTACTAAGAATATATTGTAGACTAGTGGAGATAAGGAATAAGACTCCAAACTCAAGGATCGATGAAGAAACTGCAAGTCCTAAAGTGAATTAGAAGTCAGTTTCTCAACTGCATGACGAAGAAGTGGATAAGGTCAGAATACCTTATTCAAAGCTACCCCTTCCCCAGTAATTCCTTTCCCAAGGTTCTGGCCTTGTGCTTTTTGGCCACAGACACTTCCTCATTCAATCCACTGTCATCCAATTACAAGCACATTTCCTAAACATTTTCCAAATTTTTCCCCAAAACCAATGTCTTTCTGTGATTAACTTGTTTCCAAACTACATAACCAAGATAGTGCCAATGGTAACTTTGGACTTTAAGCTGAATGTAGACAAGAGGGAGAAAGACAGAAAGAATCAGATAATTGTATTTTACTACAGGAAGGGGAAAACCTCCAGTAAGCAAGACAACAACCTCCACTAAGCAAGGAAGAAAAGAAGCTGAGGTTTAATTTAGGTCTGTATTTGGGGGGTGGGATGGATGGTGGTGGCCGCAGTCATGAGGAACAGGGTGTTGTTTTAGTGCTGGCAGTGTATAATAGTGAATTGGATTTCCTTTTTACATGGTAGACTATTGAATATTGTTAAACTATTGACAGGATTGTCCGCTCAAGATGGGAAATTTTATGCCACCATGGAAACAGTTTTTCCTTTATCTACTTGGTCTAGAACAGCATTGCTGGATATTGGAGATACTAAAGAAGTGAGGTTTCACTCTGTTTCACTGATGATTCACTTCATGTTACATTTGCCCCAAACATAAGTAAGATATTAGGAATAAGGGAAATTGGGTATGGTGTACATGGTTATTATCTTCCCAATTTTTCTGTAAATCTGGAACTATTCTAAAATAAAGCATCCAGATTTTCAATCCCAGCAACAACACAGAGCGGTTAACTATTAAGGAACCAGCTCTGGGCAGTCGACTTCCCCACACCAGTTTTAAGTGCAATAGAGACGATAAACCCAAGCTACTGGACAGAGAGGCCTTATAGCCTCAGAGGCCAACCCAAAAACACTGCCACCCAAAGGCTGAGCCACAAACTGACTCTTAGCTAAATACAAATTAAGGCAGTCTGGGAGTCAAATATGGCCTGCTTTAAAATCCAGACTGTGGTTTACAACAGGGAGGTACAGTGTATTGCAGGGAAATTTAACTCTCTCCTGAATTCCTGACAGGACTAAGGCAAGCCAGACTGATGAGTAGAAGAACAGAAGGACCTTTACTACTGCAATTTTTTATTCTTCTTTTTTCTTTTTTCTTTTTTCACCTTTTAACTAAGAAACCAATTTTTTCTCTTTTTATTTCCATCACCTGATTTTACCCTTTAAATTACTACATTTTTATTTGTTAACCAGTATTATTACTGCTACCATTTTACCATTTTTTAAAGTGCCATTTTATTTTCTCTTTATTTTATTTTGGGATTAGTGTTCTCTATTCTGTTTCATCATTGTTTTAGCATCAATTTTCCCTACCTCAATTTTACCTCTATGCTAAAACTCTTTCCCTCACTTTTCTCCTTTTGTTGTCCTGTTTCTCTTACCCTATTCCTGCTTTAGATTTTCCCTATTTTTTCTGTTTATCTCCTGTCAAAATTTCACCCTACTTATATATCTTATTTCCATTCCACTGCTCTAAAACCTTATACACATATCCCTTATCTTTCTTCACTATCCATTTTTTTTTTCTTCTTTTAACTTTCTATTGTTTTGTTGCTGTTTGCTTGATTGTTGAGTATATTGGGGTTTTTTTTGTGGTTGTTTTTTTTTTTTTTGTGTGTGTGTGTGTGTGTGTGTGTGTGTGTGTGTTTAGGACTGGTTGTGAGGCTGTTTTTCTTTTTCTTTTTCTTTTTTTCTGCTGGTTTTTACCCTTGCTCCACCCCCTACCCCCTGGTTATTTTTATGCTTCTGTTTTCCCTTGCATTTCTGGATATTATTGGTTGTTTCAAGGTTGCATTCATCTCCAGCGAGCTGTTGCTGGAGTTTGTTGGGATTCGTGGAGGTTATATAGGAGTTTTCTCCTCATATACATAGCCTCTTCCCCTCATCTACTTCATTCTCTCTTTTCGCTCTTTTTTTCCCCTCTCTTTTTTTTTTCTCTTTTCTTTCCCCCTCGTTTTTATCAATTTCATTTTTCACTACTTTTTTTTCTTTCTTCCCTACTTTTCTTTTCTTTTTTCTCTTTTATCTTTTTCTCTCCTTTCTTCCTTGTCCCCTAATTCTCTTAATTCGGGTGGTCACCTTTATTTGGGGATATTAATATCGTGAATATATTTGTGTTTAGTGCCTGGTACATGGTGCCTTGTTGTGTTGTATTTTGTGCCTTTAAATCAATGCAGCAGACCCAAGCAACAGCAGCCTCATGAGCACCACACCCTCTGTCTAAGGAACAGCAGCTGTATGTGAAGCCTACCCCCACCAGCCAGAAGAGCCACCACAGCTGTGAACAGCACCCAACAGGGGAGCTGCTGCCAACCGCCCAGGGTGCAGCTGCTACCACAACCGCCCGAGGAGCAACCACAGCCCAAGGAACCACTGCCACCCAGGGAGCAGCCACTGAATGACTCAACGTCTAGATATGTCAGTGAGATCAATCATGGGTAGACAAAGAAACCGCCAAAGGAAAGAGAAGGATGACTCTCCAGAAAAGCAGCTAAGTAATACAGAGGCATGCAACATGACAGACAAAGAATTCAGAATAAGGGTCCTAGAGTGCATATACCGGATGGAGGAAAAAATCAACAACCTCTGCAAGAAGCTAGAAGAAACAGATGAAAAAGTCAACTACCTATGCAAGAAGCAAGAAGAAACCGATGAAAAAATCAATAACATATGGAAGAAGCTAGAAGAAACAGATGAAAAAATCAACAACTTAAGTAAGACCCAAGAAGAAATGAATAGTGATATAGCTGCAACAAAAAACACCATTGAAAGTATCAACAGTAGACTAGGAGAAGCGGAGGTCCGAATTAGTGAATTAGAAGACAAGGAAGCAAAACGCACTCAAAATGTACTGCAATTGAAGAAAAAAATTAAAAGACAGAGGAGAGCCTAAGGGAGCTTTGGGACAACATGAAATGAAACAACATATGAATAATAGGGGTGCCAGAACAACAGAAAGAGGAACAAGGATTAGAAAACCTATTCGAAGAAATAATATCAGAAAACTTCCCTGAGGTGGGGAAGAAAAAAGTCACACAAGCCCAGAGAGTCCCAAATCAGGTGAACCCGAAAAGACCCACACCAAGACACATCATAATTACCATGGCAAATGTTCAGGACAAAGAGAGAATCTTACAGGCTGCAAGAGAGAGACGCAAAGTTTCATCCAAGGGATCTCCCATTAGATTATCAAATGATTTCTCAACAGAAGCACATCAGGCCAGAAAAGAATGGACAGAAATTTACAAAGTGATGCAAAGCAAAGGACTGAATCCAAGAATACTCTATCCAGCAAGGCTATCATTCAAACTTGAAGGGGAAATAAGAAGCTTCACAGACAATAAAAGGCTAAGGGAGTTTATCACCACCAAGCCAGCAATGCAAGGAATGCTAAAGGGACTGGTGTAAAAAGAAGAAATACAAGGATGAGAAAGAAAACAGCCACACACACAAAAGAAATGGCTACAAACAAGTACCTTTCAATAATAACTTTAAACGTAAATGGACTAAATGCTCCAACCAAAAGACATCAAGTGGCTGAATGGATAAAAAAAACATGACCCATACATCTGCTGTCTACAAGAGACCCACCTCATTAGAAGGGACTCACACAGACTGAAAGTGAAGGGATGGAAAAATATCTTTCAGGCAAATGGAAAGGAAAAGAAAGCTGGGGTAGCAATACTTATATTGGACAAAATAGACCTCAAAGTGAAGGCCATAACAAGAGATAAGGAAGGCCACTTCATAATACTAAAGGGATCAATACAACAAGACGATATAACCCTGGTAAACATATATGCATCCAATGCAGGAGCACCCAAATTCATAAAAAATCTCCTGGAAGACATCAAAGGAGAGATCGACAACAATACAATCATAGTAGGGGACTTTAATACACCACTGACAGCACTGGATAAGTCCTCTAGACAAACAATCAGCAAAGAAACAGCAATCCGAAATGACTCACTAGATCACATGGACTTAATAGACATCTTCAGAACACTTCAACCCAAAGCCCACGGAATTTACATTCTACTCAAGTGCTCATATGACATATTCAAAAAGAGACCATATATTGGGTCACAAGCAAAGTATCCCCCAATTCAAGAAGATTGAAATCGTAAAAAGCATCTTCGCAGACACTATGGCATAATATTAGAATTAAACTACAATAAAAACAACTCAAAATACTCAAACACCTGGAAGCTGAATAGCATGTTATTAAATATTGATTGGGTTACCAATGAGATCAAAGAAGAAATTAAAAACATCCTGGAAACTAATGACAATGAAAACACAACAATCCAAAACCTATGGGACACAATGAAAGCAGTCCTGAGAGGGAAGTTTATAGCTCTACAGGCCTATCTCAAAAAATAAGAAAAAATGGGAGTAAATCATCTAACTCTACAACTCAAAAAATTAGAAAGAGAGAAACAAGAAAACCCCAGAGTGAGCAGAAGGAAGGAGATAATAAAGACTAGAGCAGAAATAAATGACAATGACATAGAGACCAAAACAGCAATACAGAAAATCAATGAAACCAAGAGCTGGTTCTTTGAAAGAATAAACAACATTGACAAATGTCTAGCCAGACTCACCAAGAAGCAAAGAGAGAGGACCCAAATGAACAAAATCAGAAATGATTGAGGTGAAATAACAACAGACCCCACAGAAATACAAATGATTGTTAAAAAATACTATGGACAGCTCTACTCCAACAAACAAAACGACCTGGAGGAAATGGACAAATACCTAGAAAAATACAACATTCCAAAACTCAATCAGGAAGAATCTAATAATCTAACAGGCCAATAAGTATGGAAGAAATTGAAGCAGTCATCACAAAGCTTCCATCAAACAAAAGCCCAGGACCAGATGGCTTCACAGGGAAGTTTTACCAAACATTCAAGGAAGATCTAAAACCTATCCTCCACAGACTACTACAAAAAATTCAAGAGGAAGGAACACTTCCAAGCTTATTCTATGAAGACAGCATCACCCTAATAACAAAACCAGGTAAAGACAACACAATGAAAGAGAATTACAGGCCAATATCCCTCTTGAACATAGATGCCAAAATCCTCAACAAAATCTTAGCAAATCAGGTCCAGCAGTACATCAGAAAGATCATACACCATGGCCAATTAGGATTTATCCCAGGGATGCAAGGATGGTACAATATCTGCAAATCAATAAACGTGATACATCACATAAACAAACTGATAGAAAAAAAAACACATGGTCATATCAATTGATGCAGAAAAAGCATTTGACAAAATTCAACACCCATTTTTGATAACAACTCTCAGTAAGGTGGGAGTAGAAGGATCATACCACAACATAATAAAAGCCATATATGACAGGCCCATAGCCAACATCATATTCAATGGACAAAAACTAATACCATTTCCCCTAAGAACAGGAAGAAGACAGGGATGCCCCCTCTCACCACTCCTGTTCAACATAGTACTGGAAGTGTTAGCCATTGCAATTCGGCAAGAAGAAGAAATAAAAGGCATCCAAATTGGAAAAGAGGAAGTAAAACTGTCCTTATTTGCAGATGACATCATATTATACATACAAAACCCTAGAGACTCCATCAAAGAGCTACTAGACTTAATACATGAATTTGGCAATGTAGCACGATACAAAATTAACCTCAAGAAATCTGAGGCATTTCTATACACCAATAGTGAACTTTCAGAACTAGAGATTATAAAAACAATCCCATTTACCATCGCACCAAAAAAATTAAGCTACCTAGGAATAAACTTAACTAAAGAGGTAAAAGACCTCTACTCAGAAAACTACAGGACATTGAAAAAAGATATAGAGGAAGACATAAACAGATGGAAGAACATACCATGTTCATGGATTGGTAGAATCAACATCATTAAAATGTCCATACTACCCAAAGCAATCTATAAATTCAACGCACTTCCCATTAAAATACCAACGGCATACTTCACAGATCTATAACGAACTCTCCAAAAATTCATCTGGAATAAAAAAAAAGACCCCGAATAGCTGCAGCGATCCTGAAAAAGAACAAAGTAGGTGGGATCTCAATACCAGATATCAAGATGTATTAGAAAGCCACTGTTCTCAAAGCTGCCTGGTACTGGCACAAGAACAGGCATATAGATCAATGGAATAGAATAGAGAGCCCAGAAATCGGCCTGAACCAATATGCTCAATTAATATTTGACAAAGGAGGCAAGAACATACAATGGAGCCAAGATAGTCTCTTCAATAAATGGTGTTGGGAAAATTGGACAGATACATGCAAGAAAATGAAACTAGACCACCAACTTACACCATACACAAAAAATAAACTCAAAATAGATAAAGGACTTAAATATACGATGGGAAACCATACAAATACTAGCAAAATCCAAAGGAAACAAAATCTCAGACATATGCCGAAGCAATTTCTTCACTATTACAGCTCCTAGGGCACTTGAAACTATAGAGAAAATGAATAAATGGGACTACATCAAAATAAAAAGCTTCTGCACAGCAAAAGAAACCATCAACAAAACAATGAGAAAACCCACTGTGTGGGAAAACATATTTGCCAATGTCATATCTGATAAGGGCCTAATCTCCAAAATTTATAGGGAACTCATACAAATTAACAAAAGGAAGTTAAACAGTCCAATCAAAAAATGGGCAAAGGACCTAGATAGACACCTTTCAAAAGAGGACATTCAGAAAGCCAAGTGACATATGAAAACATGCTCAAAGTCACTAATCATCCGAGAGATGCAAATCAAAACAACAATGAGGTACCATCTCACATCTGTCAGACTGGCTATCATCAACAAATCAATAAACGACAAGTGCTGGAGAGGATGTGGAGAAAAAGGAACACTTGTGCACTGCTGGTGGGAATGCAGACTAGTGCAGCCACTATGGAAGACACTATGGAGTTTCCTCAAAAAACTGAAAATGGAACTGCCATTTATTCCTGTGATCCCACTTCTAGGAATATATCCCAAGAAACCAGAAACACCAATCAGAAAGTATATATGCACCCCAATGTTCATAGCAGCACAATTCACCATAGCTAAGATCTGGAAACAGCCTAAGTGCCCATCAGTAGATGAATGGATTAGAAAACCGTGGTACATCTACACGATGGAATACTATGCTGCTGTAACAAGGAAGGAACTCTTACCATTTGCAACGGCATGGATGGAACTAGAGACCATAATGTTAAGTGAAATAAGGCCCAGAAATCAGGATTTTAAAAAGATTCTCAGGTGATTCTAATGTGCAGCTAAGTTTGAGAACCACTGATTTTGGGGAACATATTAGATCAGTATTTCTGATCTTACCAAAAACATTTTAAATGAATTTAAGATGAATACATTTTACTGAGACTTTTTTTTCTTTTGAAAGTCTAATGCAGGTGGAATGAAAAATTTGAAAACAAAAAATGAGAGAATATGAATAGACTCTATTTAATTTTATGATGTAGAGATAGATCTAACACTTTCCACATGTTGATTTTTTGGCGGGGAGATGAGATGTAAAGGAGAAAAAAGGTCAGTCCTATGAAGTCCTGAACAAAGAGCCTTGCAGACACAGATGTGTGTGCAAAGGCCCTGAGGTGGGAAAGAGCTCCCCGGGTTTTAGGAATGAAATACAGCCCAGGGTGGCTGGAGTAAAGAGGAGAGTGAGACAGGAAGTTGTGCAGAGCAAGGGGTCCAGAGCCTGCAGAGTCTTGTTCAGGTTGTAAGATTTATTCCAGGTGCAATGAGGAGTTTTAGAGGATTTTAAGTGAAAGATTTTAAGTGAAAGATATTTAGCAACTATCTTTCTATTTGTATTTTACGAAGATATTTTAATAATCAGATATGGCTGTTGCATTTTGGATCAGATGCTTTTTCAATGCCTGTCACTTTTTATTAACTTTTATAAAGGTACCTTTTTAAATTTTAGAATATTCATTCCTAGGTTTAATTTTCTAAAAAGCCTACAACATCTGAGAAATGTAATTATTTTCATTTGAAATTTATTTTTAAGAATAGTTGATATACAATCTTATATGGTTATAGTGTTTCAGGTGTTTGATATTGTAATTTGGCAATTTTATCAGCTAACCAGTTTTTTCTTTCTTTTTTTCTTTTTTATTTATAATAGCTACTTCATTCATATATATATATATATATATATATATATATATATATATATACTAATAAAAGAGAAAAATGGTAATTGGCGTACGACAATACCCTTTTCATTGGCTAATCAGGGCTATATGCAAATTAACTGCCAACTATGATTGGCAGTTAACTGCCAACTATGATTGGCAGTTAACTGCCAACAAGATGGCGGTTAATTTGCATATGTAGGCACAATGCAGGGAGGCAAAAGGGAAAGCAGGAAGAAGCCCCCTGCCACTGACAGGGGGGAGCTAAGAGCTGGGGGGCAGGGCAAAGGCGGCCCTGGGGTCGCCTTTGCCCTGCCCCCCAGCCATGATCGGAGAATCAGGCGCCTTTGCCGCCCTGGCCAGTGATAGCAGGAAGTAGGGCTGGAGCCAACTATGTGAGCTGGGCACGGTCGAAGCTGGTAGTCCCAGGAGCTAGGGGTCCCTTGCCTGGGCCTAAAGCAAAGCCCACGATCGCGGGGCCGCTGCAGCTGCGGGTCCCCACTGCCCGGGCCGGACGCCTAGGCCAGAGGTGTTAGGCCTGGGCAGGGGCGGAGCCTGCAACCGCGGGGAGCTGGGGGTCCCCTGCCCAGTCCTGACACCTCTGCCGGAGGCCTCAGGCCTGGTCAAGGGGCCGATCCGGTGATTGGTGATTGGAGGGTGATGAGGGTCAACTCCTCTGGCCGAGGCATCAGGCCTGGGTGGGGGGCTGAGCCGGGGATTGGGGGGATATGATGGTCCCCTTGCCCAGGCCTGAAGCCTGGGTCAGAGGCGTCAGGCTTGGGCGGAGGGTGGAGCAAGCGATCAGAGGGAGATGGGGGTCCCCTGCCCAGGCATGATTCCTGGGCCAGAGGCCTCAGGCCTGGGTGGGGGCCAGAGCCAGTGATCGGGAGGAGATGGGGGTCCCCTGTCCAAGCCTGACACCTCTGGTGATCAGAGGGTGATGGGGGTCTACGCCTCTGGCCGAGGCATCAGGCCTGGGCAAGGGGAAGAGCCAGCAATAGGAGGAGTCTGGGGTTCCCCTGCCCAGGCCTGATGCCTGGGGGTAGAACCAGTGATGGGGGGAAATGAGGGTCCCCTGCCCAGGCCTGACACCTCTGGCGGAGGCGTCAGGCCTGAGCAAGGGGCCGATCCTGCGATTGGAGGGTGATGGGGGTCAATGCCTGAGGGCTCCCAGTATATGAGAGGGGGCAGGCTGGGCTGAGGGACACTCCCCCCCCCACACACACACCCAGTGCACGAATTTCGTGCACCAGGCCCCTAGTGGTTTAATATTAGGAGAGCTTTGAAAGCTCTACGCCTATGCTCTACCCCTATGATCACTGCAGCATTATTTACAATAGCCAAGATAAGGAAGTAACCTCTGGCGGAGGCGTCAGGCCTGGGCAATGGGCCGATCAGGTGATCAGAGGGTGATGGGGGTCTACGCCTCTGGCCGAGGCATCAGGCCTGGGCAAGGGGAATAGCCAGCAATAGGAGGGGGCTGGGGTTAGAACCATTGATGGGGGGAAATGAGGGTCCCCTGCCCAGGCCTGACACCTCTGTCAGAGGCGTCAGGCCTGGGCAAGGGGCCGATCCTGTGATTGGAGGGTGATGGGGGTCAACGCCTGAGGGCTCCCAGTATATGAGAGGGGGAAGGCTGGGCTGAGGAACACCCCCACACACACACCCCCACACACACATCCACCGGGTCCCTAGTGTGTATATATATATATATATATATATATATATATATATATATATATAGATAGATAGATAAAGATATTACATATGTGTCCTTATCCCCACGTTACCCCCTATCCTCCCGCTCATGACCTCCCCTCCACCACCCGTGGTCCGCGTCCATTGGTTAGGCCTATTAGCTTGCATATAAGTCCTTTGGTTGATCTCTATCCCTTACCCCCACCCTCCCCTACCTTCCCTCCAAGGCCCGACAGTCCAATCGATGACTCTCCGTCTCTGGATCTGACATTGTTCATCAGTTTATGTTGTTCATTATATTCCACAAATGAGTTAGATCATGTGGTATTTATCCTTCTCTGACTGGCTTATTTCACTTGGCATGATGCTCTCCAGTTCCATCCATGCTGTGGCAAAGGGTAAGAATTCCTTCTTTTTTACAGCAGAGCTACACATATAGTGGAAGTGCTATAGAAGGGGGAGAATGGGTGTCAGAATTGATTAGCTTCAGGAGAGTTCAGAGATAATCTCTGAAATTTCTTGTTAATTTCGTTTTTAAAGACAATTTATCTGTGCTCCTCCTTAGAAGTTTCTAATTTCCAAATCAAGATGCGCTTCCTATTCATTCAATCAGTTTTATTTTCAGGTGGCATTTTTCTAGTGGTGGTGTTTGTTTTTCTTGCCTGAGAAAAATTAATTAAGGCACCCAAAGACAACTGAATATTGGCCATTTTTCAGTTTATATTTTCTAGTTAAATCTTCTCATTTCTGTAAAGCACTTGCAAGTCAAGGTGTCCTATCAGGAATAGTAATGAGGGCTGGAGTCTGGGAGTTCCCAGCCATGGAGGCACAACTTCCAATGTTAATTATAGGTGTGTTTGTGGTTCTTGTTTTTATTGTTGTTTGGTATCTGCAGTCTCTCAGCAAATTTTCAAGAGGTGTGATGTAGTGGATTGAGGTTTGTTGCTTTAGGGCTTGAGCAGCATGTTGCTCCCTTTCCCAGAGTCTCATTCAACCCTCTTATGTGGCTCGGTTTCTCTCCCTGCTGTCTACAACAACCAGAAGGGCCACCAGGGCAGGTGGACCAAACCTGATTAGTGCTCCCCCTGAAGAGCCAGTTAGTGTAATTACAGTTGTGTGAGAATTTATGGGGCTCCTGCATGTCCTGAGGACTGACCTCTGACACAGCAGCACAGATCCTTACTTGTCTAAGAACACCTGAGATTCATGCAGGAAAGAGCATGTAATTGGATATTGAATTACAATATTAAGTGAAAGATTTTTCACAATCAAAATCCCCTTCATCTTCTGAGATGAACAAGACCAGCTGTCATTTGTACAGCCCAGGTGTTTGCTCCAGACTCTCAAATGGCAATTCCAATGGAAAAGCCAGTGGTCAAGTCCAGGCCCATTTTCCCTCCTGTCTCTCCTTAGCCTGGGATCTGTCAATCGTTAAACTTAGTTCCCCCAACAGTATTAACAATACGGCTCAAATAAAGTCCGCAGCACAAGCAAGGGGAAGTCCTGGGTCCAAGAGACAACTCACACAAGTTCATTGAACGGGCAGGGAGCTGGGAGGTCGATGGGCCCTTTGCTGCATCCTGGCACCATGTGTAGACCTGCAGGGTGGTGCTGGGTGAGCTTTCCCGGGATCCTGCTGTACTGTGCCAAGTAAATGTCAATGTAAGAAGCATTCAAAACTTTGAAAAATTGTTGAGATTTTATCTGAACCCACCTGTCAATTGCCATGAAGCAAAATCTGAATGCATTGAAATAATGCTCTGGAGAATGGCCGTGTTCACCTTATTTTAGATATTACCATCAAAAGTGGAGATGTATGTTTGTTGTATCAAATCCGTTGGCGATAGATACACACATACTTCTTCACACAGGTGGATATAGGATAGAACAGCCAACAATGAACTTAATAACAATGAGGGGATTTGTGGTCTCCACACAGCACGGTGTGTCCAAAACAAGGAACATTACTTTGACATTCCAAAGCTATGATTTTGTGTATTCCAAAAGACAATAGACAGTCTCAGCTAAGTTAAAGATTGACCATTTTTTAGAGAAGATGCCAGCCTACATGTAGTGAAACACCAAAAACTGCTTTTGATGAGAAATGTTTTAACTTCAGGACATCCTTTGTGAATACTTTAGGTCCCTGAGCCTAAAATACCACTCCCAGGCATTCTCTGACCTAATCACAGGTTAGTGAGTGCCCACTTTTTGTGTGAGCACACTCTCCTTTGATCACTTATGCCCCACCTCTTGCCACCAATCATGTCCCTCCTCTGTTCCACCACAAGAGGACAAACCATTAACTATGAGTAGAAAAAGAACCCTTAGGGTGCCAGCAGCTGCAGCTTCTGCACGCACTGTGGGCCAGGACAGCACATCCATGGTGCTCAAAACACAGGTACCCCAGAACCTGTTAGCTACCTGGGAGGTGGACTGCTCCAGCCTCAGCTGCGTGCCCAGATGGTGCAGTCTCAGTTTAAAGAAGCTAGTGACCTCCAAGAAGCTGGCCAAGGACCTCAACTCCGTGGTGATTTCTGTGAAGATGTAGGACTCCAAGGGCATCCTGTGGTCCCAAGAGATTGTGCTGCCCCGCAGTAGACCAGTGCAGACCAACCTGGCGCTCACCTTCTCCCTGCAGTACAACCACTTCCTCAAGGGAGAAGGTAACAAGCTCCTGATCATGCTGGAGCAGAGGAAGTGCTCTAAGAACAGGAACGTCCTGGGCTACAAGACACTGGCCTCTGGTGCCATCCACATGGCTGACGTCATGCACCAAAACCCCAGGTGTGGCCAGATGCTGAGCGTCTGCAGCAGAGTCAAGGAGTCCTCCACCAAGATGGCCGAGATCTGGATCTCCTCACTGTGCAGTCAGCCCATCAATGAGGAGGACAGTGCCAAGCAGACCAGCCTCAAGGCCAAGTCCACAGGTAACAACACTGAGGGCAGGATAAGAGCTCCTTTTCTGAGCTGTAGGCCAGCTACAGTGGAAAGCACAGACAGGAACTGCACAAGGATGACTTAGAGAAGAGGAAGCCGAAGAAGCTGCAGTGATCAATAGAAGGAATCTTGAAACAGAAAGTCCTGGTGCTGTTTCACAGGTCCAAAGTGTCAGAGAGTGACCTTCGGGCTGACATGATGGGGAACCACAGGAAAAGTGACCTCTACATGGAGGAGGATGAGATCATCTTTAGCATCCCCAGGCCCAAGCTCATGCTGTACTGCAAAGGCCTGTCAGGCTCCAGCTAGCAGATGGAGATGTGAGGAAGCCACATTGCCAGGACCAAAACGGAGCCTCTTACTCTTGCCCACATCACGGAGAATGTGTGAGCCCTGGGACGAAAACAGCTAAGTGACAGTGACAATGAATTTGTGGGCTACAGCACACCCACCAGCAAGGTGGACAAGATCCATACCTCCTCCTTGTCCATGCCGTCCATCAACCATGAGTACAGCGCCAGACAAGCCAATCTCAAGGCTGAGTGCTCAGAGAACCACTCTCAGGGCAAGTCTGAGAACTTCCTCTCGAAGCTAGAGGCCAGCTGCAGTGTCAGCCACAGGCAGGACCAGGAGGAGGATGACTTCGACGAGGGGAATCTGATAGTCAGAAAGAGGTCCATGACTCGGCAACAGAACTACCACCAGAAAGTCTTGTTATGGCTGCACACAGTCAAAGTGTCTGAGGAGATCCTGGACATTGGGCAGGAAGGACTATGTGGAGCATTCCAGGAAGTGGAGGAGGACCTGGACCTCCTGTATGACATGCTGGAGAATGCCAGTGACAGTGTCCAGATATCGAGGACTATGACAGCGTCCTCAGCACCCCAACACCTCAGCTCAGGCAATACTTCAAAAGCCTGTCTAGCAGCCCAGACATGAGGGACAATCACAGTGTCCTCAGCAGCCCCAATCTCAAGCTCAGGATATACATCGAAGGCCTGTCAGACTCCAGCTTGCAGATGGAGATGTGGGGCCTCCACAGTGCCAGCATCTGAAAGGAGCTATTGAGTCTGGCCCACCTGCCTAAGATCGCTTGGGCCCAAGGAAGCAAGCAACCAAGCCACAGTGACTCCAAATTTCTGGCTTACAGCATACCCACCCCTCAGATGAACAAGATCCTGAATGGCCACCCTGTCCAGTCAGCCCATGGATCACGATGTCGGTGGCACACAGGCCAACACCGAGGCCCAGACCTTGCATAACGACTCTGCTGAAATGTCTGAGAGCTTCTTCTTTCAGCAGGCAGCTAGCTAAAATGCCACCCACAGTTCATCCCAGGAGAATAACTGTAACGAAGGGAATCTGATAGTTAGAAGGAGATGCATGACCAGGCACCGGAATTACCACCCGAGAGCTGTAGAATGCATGCTCATGGCCCAAGTGTCAGAGGAGTTCTCATCCTCACAACAAGCCCTGGACTTTCGGTATCGCACTGTGGAGAGCTCCAGCAAGAGTAGTCTAGACGTGGAGGACGATGTAAGTGTCCCCAGCACCCCAAAGCCCAAGCTCAGGCGATACTTTGACAGCATGTCAAGTGATAGTGGCTCTGACTCAATGGCCCAAGGAATTCTGTCCCCTGGAGAGCAGCTGGAGGACAGCCTGGAGGCACAGTCCTCCATCTGGGGTTGGTTCACCAAGATGCTCCCATCCATAGTGCACTTCACCAAGTCTGTAGTCATCCCCTCCAGCAGGTCCAAGGGGAAACAGGCTGACACCAGGGCTGCAACACAGCCCTGAATGAGTGGTTCAACATCCTGGACAATGATGGTGCAGACCTACAGAACCAGCGGCAGATCCCCAGGAAGCCCATGAGTGACCAGCCAAACAACATCCTCATTTCCCAGGATAAGCTGCCCGAGAACATCATCCTGGTCAACACCTCAGACTGGCAGGGCCAGTTACTTTCAGATATCCTGCAGGGGCACACACTGCCCGTGGTGTGTGCTTGTTCCAGAGTTGATGTCCAGGAGGCATTTAGCATCATCATCTCCCGGATGCAGAGATATTGCAACTGCAATTCCCAAGCTCTGATAGCAGTGTTCTCACCAATCACCCCAATGGCTGGACTCCATGCATTTTCTGGTCATCCTGCTGGGTTCTCACCCCCTGGCCAGATACCTGGGTTCCATGGAATGTCGCTACAACAACTTCTTCCAGGACCTATACTGGTGGGATATGTTCAACAACCTGGAGTCCCAGAACCCCTTGCAGGGCACACAGGACGTTTTGTCGAGAATCACAGAGTAGGTGCCAACTGTGTCTACCTGCTGCCCATCGCAGAGGCCATGCTCAATGAGCAGCAGAAGCGCCCCAATGAGAAGTCCTCACAGAAGCTCATTCCCTTAGTGGGGGCAGTGAAGGTTGGAAGAGTGGATTGATCTTCAGCCATGTCAAGGGATTCAGATGATGTGGACCCCTCATGCTCCAGTGTTCTTCCTGCCAGGAAGGCCTCACCCAACACACTCTCCCCTTCGTCAATGAGTGGGGGCCTGTCCTCCCCCAGCCAGAGTGTCCATGCAGAGATGATGGAGCCGCAGGTGGATTACTGAATGGCAGCCCAACCAATATACACAAAGAGAATTGTGGAGAAGAAAGACCTGCCTACCGCCAAAAGCACACTAAAGTACTACTTCCAGTCTATCCAGGCCAGCAGGCTGCCCAGCAGTGGTGAGGACACAGCAACACCCACCATGTCCATGACAGTGGTCACCAATGAGATGAAAGAGAAGGAGCCCAAGAAAACCAAGAACAAGGATGTGAAGTCCACAAGCCAGTGCATTGAGGGCATCGGTCACCTGGTTTGCAAGGCAAGGAACCAGCAGGAAATGCTGCCAGTCGTCATTGATGACACAGAGTCGAACGACGTGAGGTTCTTCCAGTTGGCAGCCCAGTGGTCCTCTCACATCAAGCTCTTCCCCATCTGCATCTTTGGACATCCCAATTCCACATTCTAGCCCTGCCTCTCTCCCTGCCCTTAGCTCTGCCTTGGCTAAGCCCAGAAGGACCCAGCTGCTTTTCTGTGAACAGATCGGTTTACTACAGACACAGGCCCTGGAGCCACCCAAAGAGAAACTGTTTTGAGTATGAATGCACTCAGAGCCTGGAACCTAAGGGGGTTGTTTCTCACTGGGAGCTCCTAACTGCTCTGTTCAATAACCAGAACGCTCTGTTTAGTGGAAGGCCAGGAGGGTAGTGTTGAGCTAGAGAATCATGG
The DNA here is from genome assembly GCF_963259705.1 of Myotis daubentonii. NCBI lineage: Eukaryota > Metazoa > Chordata > Mammalia > Chiroptera > Vespertilionidae > Myotis > Myotis daubentonii. Next base: position 7,712,925 of record NC_081855.1, read on the forward strand.
AAGGTGTGTTTTGGCCTCAGGATCCCCAGCATTCCCAGTGAAAAGGGTTTTGGCCTTGAGAACCTGCCCTTCGTGTAAGCCAGGATTCTGCTTCCCTGGGAGCCAGCTCCAGCCTGTGCCCAGACACAGAGCTGGGTGGCAAGAGGTCAAGGGCTGGCCTCTGACTGTGAGCATTCTGAGCAGAACAGGCAGGCCGGTCAGCCCAGCCATTGGATCCAGCTGCCAATCAGCCAGCTGGTCCAGCACCACATTCTTGAGATTTCCAATGAACTTCAGCCTCACAGGGAGAAAAAAACACACAAACAAACAAACAAACAAAAAATCTGACCTGTATGATGCACATGGCCCTGACATACTGGCTAGACAAAGTGGTTGAATACCTGAGAAGGTAATCCACCTTCATTCCTGTCTATACTTACAGAACGTTTGCTACCACCCAACAGCTGTGGGACCAATTATTTACCAGGTGAGCTCCTCCCCTTTGAGAGCACATGATCACCAGGTCAACTGTTGGCTGTTTGCCTTCAGGTCACTGCAACTCTCTGAGTGTTTCTTCCTCTGAACCCTCGGTGAATCCAGGAGCTTGCTCATAGGGTTATTGTAGGAACTCACTGGGTTCCTCCCTGGTAAGTGTTCTCTGGGAGCCTAGACAGTGGAGAGGTCTGCTGGAGGGGCTGTGATTGAGCCAATTGGTTTTTTCTCTTCCTGTTAAGGAAGCCACTGCCAAATTTGTGATTCTCTTTGGGGTCTTGGGCTAAGCTGTTTAAGCATTTCATAAAGAGATTGGAGATACGATTAGGGGTCCACTTCCCAGGTGAATCTGCATCAGGTATGCCTGGGGTGAGCAGTGGACCCCAGGGTCACCCAGCTATCTCAGATTGGGCTGGTTTGGGCTTATTCATTGAGCAGATATATTCGTCACCCTGCCAGGTACAGACATGTCTCTAGGCACTGACCATAATCCAGTGCTCAGAGCAGACACCAAGCCTGCACTAAAGAGCTTCTGTCTAGTCGGGAGTGATTCAGTCACACTAGGCAACACAGGCTCAGAGTGTCCACAGGACAGCACATGTGTCGTCCTCCTGGTCACCTTTACCTATGGCTGCACCTGCCTATATTGTGAAGAGGACGATAGAACTCTGTTTCAGCAGAAAACGTGAGTCAGTTTTGGATCAGAGTCATGAGGGGAGTATAGGGACTGTGAACTCAAGGTGCTGGCAAAACCCTGGATCCCACACATGGTGGGATTTCTGCAAGAGGGCAGAGGTCTGAGGCTTCTCCTACAAAAAGGAAGGAGTCAAGAGAGCTTTACATGTGGATTTAGGTGGTGTGGGAGAGCAGTGGGAGCTCAGTGAGAGAGTCAGACCCTCAGCAAATTCATATCCTTCCCCTCCTAATCCAATCTTGCCTGCACCCCTATCCCGGGGACGTTGATCACTAATCTGGGAGAACCTCCTCAGTGGCAGCTTGGCAGGTGCACCCCACCCTGTGGGAGCTGAGTTTCAATGGGAGGCAAAGAACCACACAGGACAGCTCTGAATTATGCAGCATGTAGGTGCAGGAGCCAAAGATTGAGGTGATAGAAAGGCCCTGGGGTTCCTTTGTTCGGTCATTGGTCAATATTCCTGAAGCACCTACTCTGTGCCAATGAAAAACATGAACGCGGTGGACACCAGCCCTCTCAGTCATAAAAGGAGTGTAGTGAGAGGGGCAGGGACACTGAGAGAGCATGTCAGGTTCCCCTGGAGAAGGGAACAGGTGGTTTCCTCATTGATCCAGAGCTGTCAGTTAGGAGGCGATTCTGCCAGCCCCTCCTGGGTGACCAGGCATTTCTCTGCAAGGACTGCCAGACTGAAGGTGGACAAGGAGTAGGTCTGGCTTCTGGATGGGCAGGAGCAGCAGGCACAGGACCCCAAGGCTCTCTGAGTGGTGCTCAGGGAGGGCCCTGTGTAAGGAAAGGCCAGGCCTCAGACCCTGCTGCCCACCTATCTCTATCCCAAGGATCATCTCCTGCATCCTGGGCATCTGGCTGGACCAGCACCTCCAGGATTTCCCAGCCTGATGATGCTGTTGGCTGCCCTAGAGCTCAACTTTCCAGTCGCTGACCTGCCAAACCAGGCCCAGAGTCTCCATTCACAGCTGCACCACTGAGGAGGAAACAGAGGAGGAGGAGGAGGCCTCCGTGGGTGGTGTGGGTGAGTGAGCCTTTAGAAGGCAAAAATAAATAAATAAATAAATAAAAGCCAGTGAAGGTGGTAACATTACCTCTTCTTGGATCTACAGAACCAGCTCCAGAGCAACATCAGGAAAACCCTCAAGGGCAACGCCACCCTAGTGGCCTCTCCAGAGCCAGAGCCGGATCCAGGCCCAGCTTTCACTGAACTTCAAGAGGCAGAAGAACCACCTGCAGCATTTGAGCAACTCACCTCAGCTTCTGTGCGGCCTGTAGTGTTAGATCCCGGGCCACAGTGCGTGTCAGCAGCCATGGCAGAGAGGGCACCCTCCTACCCCCATTTAGACGCAGTGTTAAATGTTTTTGGTTCTTGTTACGTATGCTTATAATTTTACTATATTTTTATGATATTTAATAACATACAGTGTACCGTAGAGAAAGTATACTGAAATTCTCCTAAACAGAAACTTAATTTAGATTCTATAACATTTAACCCTTTAAATCATCAGATCTTTGAACAAGTTTATTTTTCTGGACCTTGACCCACCCAGGGAGAACTGTCCTCACCTTCTCCACCTGCCTTTCCTGGAAGCCAGGACTCTGCTTCCCAGGGAGCTGGCTCAGCCCTGTGCCCAGACTCAGAGCTGGGTGGCCAATGCCAAGGGCTGGCCTCCCATTGGGGACATCCTCAGCCTAACATGGAGGCCAGTCAGCTCAGCCCTGGGCCTCCATGTTGACCACACCACCACTCACTCAGGCTTCCAAATAAACTTGACCCTCACAAGGAGAAAAAAAAGACATGTAAGGTGCAGACCTCCCAGGAACAGTGACTGGACAAACTGATCAAATATTTGGTGCCCAGCTTCCTGGGCAGCGTCCACACCTTTGACCACACCCACATTTCTGTGTTAATAGAGAAGATTTGCTACTAACCAATGTGTGGGACCAACCATGAACCAGGTGAGCCCTGCCCCTCCACAGCACAGTGGTCACTCAGCCACCTGCTTGCTTTGTCTTCAGGTCATTACATCTCTCTGTGGGATTGATTCTCTGAACATGGGGAGAGCCGAGGACCAGCCTCATAGGGTTATTGTAGGGACTGGGAGTTGGGGGAGGAATCTCCCTGGGAAAAGGCTCTCTGGGTGCCTGGATACTGGAGAGGTGTGCGGAGGGTCTGTGGTTGTTCTAATTGACCATTTTCTCTCCTTAACAAACCTTCTGCCTTATTTGAATTCTTCTTGGGGCCTTAGGCTAAGTTATTTTCTATTTTGAGAAAAAGATTGGAGATTCCATTAGGCATCCTTATCCTGGTTGAAGCCAGTTTAGAAATCCCAGGGGTTCCCCAGGGTCACCCAGCTATCTGAGATAGGGCTGGTTTGGGCTCATTCAGTCAACAAATGCCCTGACTCCAGGATTTCCCTCCAGAGCTTCCTTCTAGTCAGGAGTGTTTTAGTCACAATAGGTTGCACAGGCAGGTAGCATCCACAGGTCAGGCCATATATGACTTCCTCGTTGCAATATCGCTGCACCTTGGCATATTTGGAAGCAGAAAGTGGATCTCAGGACCAGCAAAAAAAGTGAATGTGCTTTGTATCAGAGCCTTAATGGAAGTATGGAGGCTGTGACTTGGAGAAGTTGGAAAAACTTGAATCCCACGCCTTGCCTTGTGAGATTTCTGCAAGAGGGCAGAGGTCTGAGGGCTTCTCCTAGAAAACATGGAGGGGTTCAAAGACCGCTGTGCATGGTGGTGTCTGTGAGTGGGGAGGGAATGGGGTGGATTCCACAGAGAAGAGCTCCCAGAGGCTGGGATAGGCAGGAGCAAAGAGTCCCTCAGGTCAGTGCCCCAAGGCCTGCAGTGTGGAGGGGGCTCTTGAACAGAGACTTCAGTGATGCAGATGAGAGATCCATTCTTTGGAAGGTACACAAATCAGTCAGTCATGGTGGTAATATGTTCTCTTCTTGGATCTAGAGAAGCAGCTCCAGAGTAAGATCAAGGAACACCTAAAGAGGAAACACCAACTCTGGTGCCTTCTCCTGAGCCAGAGAAGGCTCCAGGCACAGGTGTCACTGAATTTCCAGATGTGCAACCACCTGCTGCATTGGAGCAACTCACCGCAGCTCCTGTGTGGCCTGTGGTCCTAGAGCCTGGGCCACAGCCTGTGTCAGCTGCCAAGGCAGAGGGGTCTCCCGCCCCCTGCCCCCTTCCTCTTATATGTGGTTATAAAATATTTGTGTTTATTTTATATATCCTTACAATTTTACTGTGTTTTTCTTATACTATTCAGTAGCATAGAGTATATTTTACAGAAAATTTAATGAAAAACTCTTAAACATAAATTTAATTTTGATCCTATAAAATTTAACTCAATAATCCTTCAGAGCATTGAGCAAGTCCGTTTCTTCTGGGCCTCAGTCATGTTACTATGAGTCATACATTGGGAATAATTGGTCTCTCAGGAGCCATATGATCTAAGGATGTGATGTTCTTGAGATCCAGGACAATGGAACTTTGGGGGAAATTGACCAACGAGCATTTGGACAGGGACTCTTTATGTCAGGGCTGTCCCTGGGAACCCACATTTGACTTGACTTCATCTCCCACCAGCACATGGACAAAGCATGGCCTCAAGCACCCCCTGGCTTCCACTTTCCAGAATGTTGTAGGGTTTAACCAGCAGCAAGCAGTTCCTGAACACTGATGGCCACCTGCACCTGAGACAGAAACTCCACTGCTCCACGCGCACTGAACAGCATCCTGAGCATCTCCTCTGTAGGCCCATAGCACTGAAGAGCTGACAGGGCATGTCCCAGGGCCCAGAGTCCACACTCATCTCCTCTACAGGCACCACTTCTAATCTCCTCTGGGGTCAGAGCCTCTCTCCACTCTCAGCCCCTGAGCTCTGGTTCAGCTGAGCTTTTTCCCGAGGATCTTCTGTCTCAACAGAGCTCAGTGGCCATTCCTTCTCATGCCCTAATGCTGAACAAGATTGTGGATGTAGCCTGGCTTCTCCCTTTACATCAGTCCTCTTTAGCCCTCCAAGCCACCATGGAGAGAAGCGACAAACACCCTTCTTGTCACCATGCCTTGGAAAAAGCTACGATATCTCAGGATAAACGGGAATAAACTTTGGACCAGACACACAACCCATGCCCTCAAGGACAACACCTGTCTGAGTTGACACGGGTATTAAGAAATTCTAAAAGAATGTGATGAGTCCTACAGTTAGCTTGGTACCATAAGCATTGAGAACAGCAGCCCATCTGGGGATCATACATAAGGCTCTTTAGGATGAGATTCTCAAAGCAAACCAGAAGATGCATAAGGATTTGTCTACCCACTTTATCCTGATTTTTCATGTACCATGGCAATTGAGGGAAACATTTTCAAATTAAGCAAAGGCTAGAAAGGAAAGGGAGCTTAGGTCCACTTTAGAGGCCATGGGCCTTTTTACATTTATGATTGCTATTAACAGTACATGTTATGAACCAGATAACAAAAAAAAAATGGTTTTAGAGTAAGTCCTATGTGCTGGAACTGCTAAGTACTAGAGATCAGTGATGCTAAAGTGTTTTCAACAACATTCTAATGGAATACAGAAACATGAGAACAATGATCTGATGTGGTTCCCATAGTACAAGTGGACTTAAGTAGACAGCAAGGAGACATTTCTTTGTGGGGAAGTATTGTGTGTCCACTTCCAAAGAGAATCACTAATGAGCAGCTGACATTTCTAGACTGTGGAGATACATGATATTAACTAAGCAGGCGAGCCATTGAAAAACATTTCGGACAGAGGGAAGAATTATAAATATTGAATTGAGTCAGGAAACAATAAGGGATGTGGGGGTTGCAAGTACTGGGATCATCAGGAGGTTGGTTCCCAGGACAGGAACATGGATGACAGAGCAGAGAGGAAATCAGACACCAGCTCTGGGAGCCCTGGCATGATGGTCCCTAGCAGTGACCCGCAGTCCTGGTGCAGGAGGAGAGAAGGGAAGCAGATCTTCCTGCGTTGGAGAGCAGGTGGAATGAGAAGGGGAAGGGAATGGACAATAGTGAGGAGAGAGTGAGATGTAGGTGGGGAAAAGCTCAGACATGTCCTAAATGATGACAAGCTGCAGAGTATGGTCAAGACAGGATGTCCCTAAAGTGGAGGGAGGTGATGGTCTCTGCACTGAGTTGCTAATGAAATGGTGAGAGTAGGAGTTGGACGAACATTCTCATGGATGAATCCCGAGTTCCTGCAGGTGGGACAGAAGGAGATTTTGGAGACAGTTGCCTAATCTACCCCTAAATATGTGACCTGTTTGAAGGGTTAGTAGGAGACTGTGAGCAGGAGGTAGGGAGTGACCCACCCAGATGATGGGATCTCCAGAAGGGGGTCTTCTGGAGCAAGAGAAGCATGCCTGGTGGTGGCCCTGTGTATACAGCTGAGTGCTCACTGGCCTCCTGGCACCATGGAGACACCCACATCTGTGGGAAGATCCAGTGTTTGCTCAGATAGCCCTTGTGTCCTGCTTGTTTCTGAAATCCTCAGCTGTTATCACCCTTTTGGATCTTGAAAGGCCCAAGGGTAATGACATGACTTTAGATGACAGATAAAGGGACCAGTCATTCAAGATGCTCAGCATGAACTCCACTCCTCCCTCCATGCCCTCTCCTCCCTGTTCCTCTTCAGTCTTGTCTGCTCACTGGGAACCCAGACATTGTCTGGAATGCAGGACTAGCTTTACTCCTCGTACCTGGTGCACCCATCACCAAGTGGTTTCCCCAGATCTCAACCCCTGGCTTTTAACAAACCATTGTGAGGTTCAGCTCAGCCAACAGGGTGACTCTCATCCCTCTACAGGACACACAACAGGCTTAAACAAACACACAGATGCACAGTGAGAGGACACACCTCAGGAGCCCAGGACACAAGACAAGAGATCCAGTCCTCTGGGCATAACAGAGTGTCTCATTCACAGTGACAAGTGCCCACATGTCTGCAGTGCCCTCCACGGAACCCATTTGATGACGCCCTTTCCCCTATGTTCTCAGGGTCATGCTGGGGCAGGAGCTGGTAGGCCTGAGGCACTGTGTTGATACTTGCTTTCCTGCTCACTCACTGTAGTTACTTGATGCTGAGATGCGGGTCCAGACTTGAGGAGGAAAAGCATGGCTGGGGCCAGCAGAATGCTTTGTGCTGCTCACCCCTGGGACGTGGCATGTTGTCTGCACTAGGGAGCAGCGGCAGCTGTGGAGAAAAGGCCCTGCTGAGAGACGTGGTGACTTATGTTGGAGGCCAGGGGGAGGGTGCCCTCACGGCACCTTCCTGGGTCAATCCCTGTGCAAATTCCACAATTAGATTCACCAAGAAGTGGCAGTTTTGACAGCATATGTAGGCAAGGAAAGGAACAAAATGGGCCATATCTGAGGAGAGGAGTCACTTTATCGATTCTCGGGGGTCTTGGAGGCTTCGGGTCGGGCAGGGCCCACTGCCTTCTCCCGAAAGGGTGCTTCTCTGTTGCTCTGATTGTGGTAGTTCATGGCTGTCCCCCCACCAAGGACAGCAACTCAGAACACTGAACATGTCTTCATTCTTTCCCCTTTCCTTGAAGATATGGAACAAGTCATTTTCTCAAAACAGCTTCAAATCTAAGGCTAAGGTGAAAGAGTGCACAGGCCCAGTTCCACTGGGTTATGAAATGGGAAATCAGGGAAGATGACAGTAAACAGACTGTCAGGTTCTGATAGCGAGGAAGTGGGGTACACAAGTCTTTGGAAGGTACACAAGTCAGTCATGGTGGTAATATGTTCTCTTCTTGGATCTACAGAAGCAGCTCCAGAGTAAGATCAAGGAACACGTAAAGAGGAAACACCAACTCTGGTGCCTTCTCCAGAGCCAGAGCAGGCTCCAGGCACAGGTGTCACTGAACTTCCAGATGTGCTACCACCTGCTGCACTGTAAACAGTAAACAGTAAACAGTGGCCAAGTCAGAGCAGCCTCCTTTCTATGTAGGCGCTGAGCTGAGTATGAGGGGCAGGACGATGGTGACTGTCACAGACTTCAGATGACGGGGCAGTTGCTGAGACTGGAGGTAAAGCCCCTTGAATAGCACAGCCTTTTCTTTCCATAAATAATAAGATGCCTGCTGTGCCCCTGCAAGGCCTTGGGGGTTGCACCGGTGAAAAAATTGGCCCTCAGGACTCCTATCTCAGGAGACACAGTTGTAGGGGGCCACACCGCCCACATCACACTCCTCTAACCAGAGATGTGCAAGCAGCCAGCCTGGTTCGCCTGAGATGTCCTGCCAGTCAACCTCCTCCAGCCTCCCAGGTTCCAGAGACTGTTCTGCAGGCTTATGTGTAGACCACTTGCTACCCAAAAATCCATATCACCAAAATGGGGCTACATGATAGACAGATGTCTCTAATACATCACATGTAAGGTCAGAGACACTTTGCACAGACCTTTATACATGGAGGGAGGGAGAAAGGTAGGGATGGAGGTGCACATACAAGGTGTAATACGTGATTTTACATGTCTGTGCCACAAGTGACAGCTGCCAGGAGAGGATCATCTAATTTTTGTAACTAGGAGGGTATTTACATTAGCTTCCAAATTAAATTGAAGAACATAATCAAGTGAATATTCCTCAGAGAAATCCTCCAAGTTCATGAAGCACCTTCTGAAGAAAGTGAACTTGTCAAATTTGGAAGTAGGTCAAGGTCATTGTCATGAGCTGCAATGACTGCCCTCCAGTGGCCGAGTGAGACATGGCACACGTGTTATGGGGCTCCTGGTTCTGTCAGCATTGGAAGCAGACACCAAACTGAGCCTTTGCATGGGCTTGCCTCCAGACCACAATAACATAGTAAGAGTCAATCTTTTGGGGTACCTTCTAGTAGAAGTCATTGTCCCGTCATTCACACTAGGAAAACACAGGCTTTGTCCCAAGTCTGGTATTTCAAAGAGTCTGTATTGAGCTCCTGAGTCAGGCCCTGGGTTCCAGGACAGAAAAGCCAGGCAAGGTCCCAGCCACTGGACTTGAGGGTAGGGGCAGGGAAATATGGGGATAATGGGAGCACATCACCCTGCCATATGTTGGTTGAAAAAATAGTACATAAAACCAAAGCATATTGATGGAAGCCTTCTGATTAAACAAGAAACATTTCAGATGATTGGATCATTCCCCCTCAAGCTATTTTTATACTTTCACCTACATGTAAACACAGTTATTCCTAACATGGGGTCACCCTATATTCCCACTCACCATTCATTTAACATGAATATTATCCCTGTTCTTTAATAATTTTGAACCTATGATTGCACAGCTGAATAGCACTTCTTATGATACATTGTACATAACTGACCTGCTGCCTACCTCTTGGCCAACCACATCTGTTTGTCTCTTCAAAGTGCAGTTTGACAGCTATGAGCTCCAGGTAGCTTCCAAATGTACAACCAAAAACTATCCCTCCAGAGCACACGCACCACATTCGTTACCCTTAAAGTGCCAGCACTTCATGCTATGTCTTATCTCCTTGAGATCAGAAGCTTGTCCCAAGCCAAGATTCTGCTCAATCAGACCTCCATCCAGCTCTTACCACAGCGCTTGTCATATGGTAAATAGTCCGTAAAGACGTGAACAGCACCATAATTCTAAACGACTTCCTCATGGTGTCAGAGAACTTTAATTGTCCATCAAAACACATTCACCCAACTTGGGGCACACAGCTGAATGGCACAACCCAGCCTCCCTTGCTGCCCTCTGAGCTGCTGTTGTCAGTGGGAGAGGACCAGAACTGAGGTGTGCTACGGCAGACCGGGCAGATACAATCCACTGGTCTAGATGTAATGACCTTGTGGGGGAGGAGAAGCAAAGCAGACACAGAGAAGGTGACAACTGGAAGGAAAGAGAGGTTGGAGGTACTACCTAGATGTGACAGTCCTCCTCCTACTTTAGCTCCTACCCACCAATGAGCCTGAATAGCCCTAAGAAGCACTTGTTGCAATAACCCATTGTGCAGGCAGGAGAGATACAGGCCCTGACAGGTACTATGACTTAATGCAGGATTATGAAGAGGTAAGAATGAGGGGTTGAGCCTGACCCCAGGTCTGTCTCCTCAACTCTGGGACCTTGGCTGAGATTAGGCCTTCTAGGGTGCTGGGAAGAAGGGCGTGCTGGGGGCAACTATGTACAGATATGGTGTTTCCCAGAGAACAGGGATCTGCAGATAGCAGCCCACAGGTCTATTTTCAGAACTGTTAGTAGATGAGGGGACTCAGGGAAGACAATCCCTGGAATTGAGGTCACTTCTCAATAGAACTGGGGACCCTTATAAACAGGCACCAACATTCTAGCAACAACCCAACCGCCAGCTCACTTGCCAAGAGGCGTTTGCCAGTGCAAGATCTTCTCTTGCTTTGTCCCCAGTGACTGGTGCTCTTGCTTCCGGAGAACCCACAGTGAGAGCTTTTCCAGATGGTGGAGACCTTGATTCAACCCTCGTCCCTGTTCTCTCTGGCCATTTTCCAGAATATGGCCTAAGGTAACACAGGCGGCCTTGGCCAGACAAATCCTGGCTAGGCCACCTCTGTGCACCATCCCTTTGCAGCCCACATTGTTACAGAAAAACCGGAGAAGAACCAAAGAACGCTCTGAGAGTTTGGAGTTACACTTTATTCACTGCGGTGGGCTTAGGGAAATGAATCCAAATTCTAAGCACTGCTACAAGCAGAACTTCCCTTTTTATGGAAAAGCCAGCCCATTGTCTGCTTGCTGGTGGTGGCCTTGAAAACTACACAGTTCTATCCAATTAAAAATGCACCTGGCATGGCATTGGGTGTATCTAGTCTCTGGCCTACAAGGTCAGACAGCTAAGTTTATCTCCCCCATTATTCAAGCAAGCTAAAGCAGGCTAGAAAGCAAAGTTATATTTTGAATAAGAGGCCATCTAAAGAATAGCAGAGAATTCCAAACAGTAGTTTTACAAAATAGAGGTGTGCCTTCACAACATAGCCCCCAGGGCAGGAAGAGGCTGCTGTATGATGGATAACCTGGCAGTTCTGTCATGGTCACACCCAAGGACTGGCAGGCAGATGGAGATGGGTTTCCAGAGGAATCTCTTATCTGTGCCAATGGGAACCTTAGGCCCTCAGGCTGTCATGCCTTTTCCTCCCCTTTGAGGGTCTAAGCGGATCATGGTGTGTGTGTGTGTGTCTGGAGTGGAGGGTCACATGGACCAACAACCAGCAAAAAAGAGGCTTTTCTGGTGACTGGGACCTGTATTTACAGAGCTCCGCACAGGACAGTGAAATGGAGCTGAGAGATGGGGTCCTCAACTCCATGTTCCTACAAGGGAAACAGGTGTCCCATACATCCTCAAGTGTGCAGCACGGCCTCAGGATGAGTGTGGGTGCTGAGGTGACCAAGACTCAAGGACCCCATGAAGTCAAAGGGGTCCCTGGGTTCCAGAAGCTGCCTTGTTACTCCCCTAAGATCCTTCCCAGATTCCAATTTCCAAAGGAATCTGGGTCCCCATCTCTTCCTCCCAACCCACTATAACTGTCCATTCCCTGTCAGATGGGATGCAAAGTCACTGTCCACAAAGTGGTAGGAATATCAGAGGAGAGACTTAGTTCCATTTCACTTTATGCTCAGTCAAGTGTATTTTTGCATTTTTCTACTTACTTTGCCTTTTTAATGCCCATCCCCGAGTGTCCATGTTGGCCTGAAATCCTTACAAACCTTCTCCCACTCTTACACAGCATTGTGATTAGTAAGGATGCTTTTCCCAAAAGGACATGGGGCTCAAGGTACCAAGTCTGTTGCTTTGCCATTTGCTGCCCCGAGGACCACATCCACTTGGCCCCTCCATGTCAGGAGCTGGGGCTTCCCTGGGCTACACAACATACCACGATGGGACCTGTTATCAGGGCTAGCGATGCATCTCTTCACTGCTGTGAGACCTGGACATCATCCCCTTCTGTTGCCATATCAACCATGTTGCCCTGAACATCCCACTTGTCCTAATAGCCTGACCCTCCTACCCCAGGAAAAGCCTCTGTGTTCTCATCTTCGAATGAGATGTTTTGACAGAAATCCCAGGACTGATACTGTTAGTACAAGCATGTGCTGTCCGTCCTTTACTAAGAAAAGACCTAAGGTACTAATGTGTCTCACCAGTCCCCAGCTCCAATTCTACTTTTCCTGTCAAGAATATTTTCTCCTGTCAATGTAGAAATTTTCAAACCTGTGAAGAAGTTTTGTGAATTTGAGCCAAAGTGTCACTAATTGCCAGGAAACAAAATCTCAATAGAAGCAGATAATGCTCTGGAGAATGGCAGTTTTGCACCTTATTTTATACATTACAGTTCAAACAGGAGACCTATATGGATTCCACGAAATCCATTAGTGATAGCTTAGGGAGGCTAGAGACAGCAAAGTGGGGAAACCTCTGGGATTAGATAAACAGCAAGATGATAGACACATACTTCTTTCACTTATGTGAGTGTAGGACATTTAACAGTCAACAATGGACTCAGTGACAATGAGGGGGTGTGTGGTCTCTGCAGAGAGCAGAGTGGGGCACGTGTTTTCAGGAGTCTGAATTAAGGAAAGTTGTATTGACATTCCAAAGATATGTTCTACTATAGGCAAAAAGACAATAGACAGGCTCAGGTAAGGTAACAATTGACCTTTGTCAGGGAAGATGCCGGCCTAGGACATGACTACCCACCATAAACTGATTTAGTTTAAAAGTTTTAATTTCAGAACATCCTTTGTGGTTACTTTAGGTCTCTGAGTTTGCAGGGTAGCCAGGTTAGCGTGTGCCCCTGTGGTCACTCCTGCCCCACCTCTTGCCACCAATCACTGAGTGCCTGGGGGTTCAGTTTGAGCTGTAGCCCCCAACCCATCTGGCAGTTTATGAGCTGCTTCTGATGGAACGTGCTCCCTCTTTGCCAACACAGGTTGGAAATAAGACCTCTATGGAGCCTGCAGCAACAGCTTTTTCACCACCTGCAGAGCTGGACAGCATCCCCCCTGCCCACAACAAACAAGTGCCCATGAACTTATTGCTCCCTGGGAGGTGGATTGCCCCAGCTCCACCTCCACCTGCATGCCCAGGCTATGAAACCTCACCTTAACCAAGCTGGTGGTTCTAAAGGCCCTTGCAAAGGAGATCACCTCCTTAGTGATAGCTGTGAGAATTAAGGACTCAAAGTGCATCCTGAGGTCTGACCAGATTCTGCTGCCCCCCAGTGGATTAGTGAAGAGTGACCTGGAGCTGACCTTCTCCCTGCAGGACCCCCTCTCCCTCTAGGCAACAAACTGCAGATCATGCTGCAGCAGAAGCAACACCTTATAAAACAGACCATCCAAGGGTACAAGATGCTCGCAGTGGGTAACATAGAAATGGCTGAGGTGATGCAGGGAGCCTCCGAGGATGGCCAGGTTTTGAGCCTCTACACAACCGTCAGGGAGGCATCTGACTACATGGCGGAGGTCAGCATCTACTCCCTGTCCAGCCAGTCCATGGATCCGGAAAATAACACTCAGCAGGCCGGCCCCAAAGCCAAATCCAGGGTTCAGGACACTGAGAGGGAAGATAAAAATCTTCTCTGAGCAGCAGGCCATCCATGATCCTGAGCGGGGGCAGGACCTGGAAAAGGAGGACGGATGTGGGAGAAGCCGAGAAGCAGCACAAAAGAGTAGTAAGATCACCATTCATGACCAGGCAACAATGTTCCAACAAGAAAGTTGGGATATAGCTGTGCAGGGTGCAAGTGTGGGGGGAAGACCTGGACCTGGAGCAGGAGTCTTCAGAGCATGTCTCTGAGCTGGCGGAGGACCTGGATATGCTGTATGACTCACTAGAAAACCTCAAAGACTGTGGCCCATGACAGTGTCCTAGGTACCCCGAAGCCCTGGCTCAGGCTATACCTGGAAGACCTGTTCCACTCCAGCTCTCAGATGCAGATGGAGAATATCCACAGTGCCAGAGCCAGAAGGAGCCTCCAAGTCCAACCCATGTGCCTGAGAAGATGAGCCACAAGCAACCAAGGCACTGTGTCTCAGGCTCAGTGGCCCACAGCACACCCACCCCAGGGAGAAACTGGCACAGCCCTAGCACTGACCAGAGGGAGAGACCTCAGCCCTGGATGTGTCCACAGAGATACTGCCACCCTGTGTCACCAAGACCAAGTCTCTCATCACCTCCACCAGATCTCAGGGGAAGCCGGTGGGATGCTGGGGCTGGAGCACATCCCGGAAGGAGCAGCAGGTGGGAGAACAAGGAACAAGTGGTCCAACAGACAGGACAGCAAGCACTGCTGAGACGTGCCCAGCCAGCTGTGCAGGGTCCAAGTGTGGGAGGAAGACCTGGACCTGGAGCAGGAGTCTTCAGAGCAAGTCCCTGATCTGGAGGAGGACCTGGATATGCTGTATGACTCACTAGAAAACCTCAGTGACAGTGGCCCATGACAATGTCCTTGGTACCCCGAAGCCCTGGCTCAGGCTATACCTGGAAGACCTGTTCCACTCCAGCTCTCAGATGGAGATGGAGAATATCCACAGTAGCCAAGTAGCCCCAGCACCTCTCACTCGGGGTTCCAAATAAACTTCTCCCTCACAGACAAAAGAAAGGACCTGCAAGATGCACACTGCCCAGGCTCCCCGCCTGGACAATCTGATCAAATCCCAGGTGCCCGCCTTCCTGGGCAGTGACCCAACCTTCATACCCACCCACCATTCTGTGTTAATACAGAACATTTGCTACTAACAACCTGTGTGGGACCAACCATGTACCAGGTCAGCCCTGTCCCTCCACAACACAGTGGTCACTCAGTCACCTGCTTGCTGTGACTCTTCAGGTCACTGCATCTCTCTGATCGTTTGTTCTTCTGAACACAGGGTAGACTAAGGCCCAGCCTCATAGGGTTATTGTAGGGACTCCAAGGGGTTCTCCCTAGAAAGTGCACACTGGGTGCCTGGAGAGTGGAGAGGTCTGCTGGACGGGCTATGGCTGTGCTAATTCTCCATTTTCTCTCCCTCTTGACAAAGCCTCTGCCTCATTTGTGATTCTCCTCTGTGCCTTGTACTAAGCTATTTTCTCCGTTGATAAAGAGATGAGAGATTCTATTAGGTATCTCTGTCCTGAGTGAAGCCAGATTAGAAATCCCAGGGGTGAGCAGTGGGGCTCCAGGGTCACCCAGCTATGTGAGATGGGGCTGGTTTGGGCTCATTCATTCAGCAAATATATTTGAAGCCCTGCCAGGTACAGACCCATGTCTCGGTACAGACGCGTGTCTAGGCACAGACCCGTGTCTAGGCACAGACGCGTGTCTAGGCACAGACCCGTGTCTAGGTACAGACCCGTGTCTCGGTACAGACCCGTGTCTCGGTACAGACCCGTGTCTAGGTACAGACCTGTGTCTAGGCACAGACCCGTGTCTAGGCACAGACCCGTCTCTAGGCACAGACCCGTCTCTAGGCACAGACCATAATCCAGTGCACAGAGCAGACCCCAAGCCTGCACTGCAGAGCTTCCTTTTATTCAGGAGAGGTTCAGTCACACTGGGCTGCACAGGCAGGTATGTCCACAGGCTGGTTGATGTGACATCCTCCTGGCCTCCTGGTGTATCTCTGCATCTTCCCATGTATTGAAGAGGAGGGTGGACCTCTGTACCAGCAAAAACTGTGAGTGGGTTTAGAATCAGAGCCGTGAGGGGAGGATGGGGACTGTGATTTTCAGAAGCTCGCAAAATCCTGGATCACACAATTAGTGGGATTTCTGCAAGAGGACAGAGTTCCGAGGCCTTCTCCTAGAAAAAATGGAGGGAGTCAAAGAGAGCTGTGCATGTGGATTTGGGTGTTGTAGGTGAGTAGGAATGGGATAGAGCTGGGGCCACACAGAGAAGAGCTCCCAGAGGCTGGGGTTAAGCAGAATCATACAGTTGCTCAGGTCAGTGCCCAGGGCCTACAGTCTGGAGGACTTCCTGGGGTGGGGGCTTGAACTGAGACTTCAGTGATGGAGATGGGAGGTTCCTTCCTTGGGAGGTGCACAAAAGGCAGTCATGGTGGTAACATGTTCTCTTCCTGGATCTACAGAAGCAGCTCCAGAGCAAGATCAAGAAACACCTAAATAGGAGACACCAACTCTGGAGCCCTCTCCAGAGCCAGAGCAGGCTCCAGGCACAGCTTTCCCTGAACTTCTACATGTGGACCCACCTGCACTTAGTGAGCAACTCACCTAGGCCCCTGTGAGTCCTATTGTCCTAGGTCCTGGGAGGCAGCCTCTGTCTGCCATCACCAATAATAGCAATTTTTGCAATGTTTGTGTTTATCTTACATACATACTTTCAATTTTACTGATTTTCTTATACTATTGAATAAAATGAAATGTATTTTGAATAAAATTTAATAATATACTATTAAACATTAATTTAAATTATACAAAATTTAATTCTTTCCTTCTTCAAAGTTTCCATTTCAACATCATTAAGTACATTCACAATTTTTGGCAACCACCACATCACGTTACCATCCTCTCCAGAATATTTCCTCCAGACCAATCCAGGTGGTTCCAGTCATCGCTCCTCCTCCCCACTCAGCTTCTGATAGTCCCTCATCTCTAAGTGTCCCCATGGATTTACCAACTGTGGGTTTTCATGGAAACGAAATCATAGCATATGAGGCCTTTGCTGTCTGACTATGTAATGAATTAGATGAGAAGACTGATTGTGATTTGGTGAGAATAAAAACAACTATTATTAAGAGCTAAAAGTCCCCAAAAAGGTGAACATAATGAGTAAAAAAAAAAAAAAACACCCATATTAAATATTTGCATTACTGTGGGGAATGGACCACTTTGAGAATTATGACATGAGAGCTGGAAACCATGGGGAAATGCCTGGATCACTGAGACACATTTCTTTTCCTGTTTCTATTGTGCATAGAATGAAAATATGAAAGCCAGATATTTTCCTTTATTGTCATATATTAAGTAATAAAATATAGGTTTTTTAAAGTTTTAGAAAAAATAATGTTTTTAAAATGTTTTTATTGACTTTAGAGACAGAGGGAGGGAGACGGATAGAGCAATAAAAACATAGATGAGAGAAAACCATTGAATGGCTGCATGCCTCCTAAGGGGATCAAGCCAGCAACTGGGGTTGTGTGCCCTGACCTGGAATCATACTGGGGACCTCTTGGTTCATGGGTCCACACAATACCACAGAGCCATATGGGCTGGGCAGAAAAAAATGATGTTTATTAGTTAAATAAGGATTTTAATGTGAGCCAAAAGAAGATACACTCACCACTTCTACCCACAAATAATTGCCATGAACAAGAGGTTTCCATCCTTTCATCTCAGTGCTGCAGTGTGTGGGGTGTTGTTGGGAGAGCCTATCAGGACTCTGCTCTTGTGTAACCTGACATCTCCACAGGTGGGCACAGCACAGCCTCATTCCCTTCATTCCTTCTCAGTGACCTTCACAAGAATACATCATAGGAAAGATGCATTGTCACCAAGTCAGTGTGCAGCTGCCTGCCATATGGGACTTTACTTTGGAGGATGTAGGAAGCCACCCATTTCCTTCACTGGCAGAGAAGTGCAAACAAGGATCCCGGAATGCTGGTGAACCTTGAATACATGGCAAGGGCCAGCATTATGCACCAATTGTCTAGTCCAGACAATTGGGGTTCAAGTTATTTCCTGATCAAATAGTCTCAGAGTAAATCCTTCTAATACTTACTGTCCTTTAAGATAGTCTGTCCATTACCACAACTACCTGTCTAAGAGCTAGATGTATATCCATAATTGAATGAAAAGCTGGCAAAGCCAGGGCACCAGTGGAAGTCATTCCCCTTAAATTGGGCTGGCCCACCTGGCCCCAATATTTCCAAATTATTTCTTGTCTCTTTCATTTGCGTGCAGCCCTTCTTCCAGATCCTGAACCCTGAACCACACAGGAAGTAGGGGAACATTCACAGAAGGACAATTTTGTCTAGTAGCTCCTTGTTAGCATTGGCTATATGGCCACTGGCTCCTACTGTTGTATATTAAATCAGTGAGTGAGATACAAGGCGCCTTAATGAGCCAAATAATTAGGAGTCATTTACTGCAAGCAGCCCAGAGGGAGGTGTTTCTTCCAAATCTCTGGGCAAAGTCACACAGGAAGTCCTGTATTTGTACCTTTTGAGCTTCTTTGTCTGCAGATGTTACAAAGAGCTCTGTGTGAGTTATTGTCACAGACAGTTTGTAATCTTGGATACACAAAGAACAAACATTTAGCATAGAGTATGGGAATTACTATCAGTATTAGTTCTTATGTTAGACGGCTAGCTTGCAAGGTCAGACAGTGCTGTGGCCACAGGTTGCTTTACCTTCTTCGCCCCATAAGGGCTCATGATCGCGCCCTATTCCGGATTGTCCTAGCCATCCTCTGAACACCCTCAGCCACTGCGAAGTATAAAGGCTTCTCCACCTGTGGCTGTGAAGGAGAGACTGGCCAGAAAGAATAAATGGGAGTGTGCAGGCAGGAGTCAGTGCCTCTGACCAGGATCATGAGCCCATTTCCCACGCCGTGACCAGGTTTATGCAGAGGAACATGCAACACAGGACCTGCGGGTCTGCAGGACTCTCAGAGTTCCCAGAAGAACATTGGAGACTCTGCTTTGCTGGCCTCCATCCATTTCCCCAACTGTCTGCAACATTGGCACCAAACAATGTTTGTTTTCTAAGTGTCTTCAATTGAGCAATGACATTCATAGGAGCAAAGTGAAGTATAATGTTACCATTGATATAACTTAGAGTAAACTATGTAATATCTTTAGATTAGTAAGAAAATGAAAACAGGCACACACATATTACTTGGAAAATATTTTTGCAATTTAATCTTTCCAGCTAATTTTAATCTCACTGCGTGAAAAATGTCTTATTTCAAACCCTACATTTCACAGTAATCCTGAGCTGCTTAATGATTGCTATATTATGATAGTTAATGGATTTAAAAATTATATTTAAAACAGGGTATGTATTGTAACAAATGGCTATTGTCATTTGGGCAATGGGGAGGATGAAAATATTGGAAAAGTGAAGGGAAAGTATTATTATTTGCTGAAAAGTTGATCTATCTGTTAAACCTAAGATAAATAACTGAAATGCCACTAGAAATAAAAAGCAACTTTAGCCTGGCCAGCATGGCTCAGTGTTTGAGCATCAACCTATGAACCAGGAAGTCAAGGTTAGATTCCTGGTCAGGGCACATGCCCAGGTTGTGGGTTCAATCCCCCATAGAGGATGTGCAGGAGGCAGCCCATCAACGATTCTCACTCATCATTGATGTTTCCATCTCTTTCTAACTTTTCTTCCTCTCTGAAGTCAATAAATTATATATTTTATAAAAGCAACCTCAGTACAGAGGCCACTTATATTGAATAGACTCAAAGGTAGTGGTGTTCCCAGAGGCCATGTAATGCAATGGTTAAGGTTGTGTTTTCAGACTCTGGGATTCATGTCTGAGCTCTGCCACTTGCACTGAAACCTCAGGCAAGTGAGCTGAGCTCTTTAAGACTTGCCTTTTTCATGTGAAAAATGAGTTGCAAGAATAAAATTAAGTAATAAATTGTTTAACACAAAAGAGTTGACCTGTGGTGGCACCTCAGTAAATATTGCCCATTGCTATCATAAATATACTAGAGGCCCGATGCACGGAATTCATACAGAATAGGCCTTCCTTCCCCCAGCTGCTAGCACCAGCTTCCCTCTGGTACCTGGGACCCAGGCTTCCCTTGCAGGCCCCGCATCATTCTGAAGGTTGTCCAGAAGGACATCTGGAAGGACATCTGGTCTAACTAGCATATTATGCTTTTATTATTATAGATGTACATGTGTATAGACATTCATGAAGTGAAAATGCAATGTGAAACATCAAAAAATTATCTAAAGCATCAAGGTGTTAACAGGAATTGTGCAGGGCCGTCCAATGCTACATTACTCCATCTTATTATAAAGGGATGGATTTTCTAAATTCTAGATAGAAAGAATATTGCAGAGGCACATATTCTCCTGAATTAATATAAAATTTACTTATTTGAAGTCAAAATCATAACAGGATTTTTGGGAAACAAAAACTATTCTATTTTTATCTAAAAGTAAATATGAAAATAAGCCAGGAAGTGGTTGGAAAGAATATAGGAAGGGGACTTGCTTTGTTGAGTAGAAAGGACGCTCAAGCGTGTGGCCTGGTGCTGGAGTGAGCAGGTCCTGGGAGCTGAACAGCGACATCAGGAAAAGCAGTGAGCACACCTGGGACTGAGTGGGTCATTATGGGTCCTTTGGCATAAATAGCACTGGGGCAGCTGTTTATTTAGGGGAACATACTAGGTCAATATTTCAGGTCTCACCAAAAACATTTAAATGTATTTTCGATGAAAAGAATTTACTGTGCCTTTTTTTCTTTTGAAATCAAATGCAGGTGGAATGAAAATTCTAAAAAGAAAAAATTAGAGAATATAAATAGACTATTTAATTCGTGATTTATATAGATAACACTTTCCATATTTTGATGTCTTTTTTGGATGAGATGTAAAGAAGTAAAAATGTCTGTCCTATGAAGTCCTGAGCAAAGAGCTTTGCAAACAGAGGGATGTGTGTGCAAAGGCCCTGAGGTGGGAAAGAGCCCACTGGGGTGAAGGAATGACATACGGGCCAGGGTGGCTGGAGGAAAGAGGAGAGTGTGAGGCAGGAAGTTGTGCAGGCCAGCGGGGTCCAGGGCCTGTAGAGTCTTGTTCAGGTTGTAAAATTTATTCCAAGTGCAATTAGTAGTTTTAGAGGATTTTAAGTGAAAGATTTTAAGGGAAAGATATTTAGCAAATGTTTTTCCAGTTGCATTTCACAATAGTACTTTAATAGTCAGATATGGCTGTTGTATTTTTGATCAGATGCTTTTTCAGTGCCTATCACTTTTTATTAACTTTTATAAAGATACCTTTTTATTTTAGAATATTCGTTCCTAGGTTTAATTTTCTGAAAAAAACTGCAGTATCTGGGAAATTTATTTTAAATTTATTTTTATTTAAGTATGGTTGCTATATAATCATCTATTGCTTATGTTGTTTCAGGTGTATGATATAGTGATTTGACAATTTTATCACCTCACCAATTCTCATAACCATCCGTCACCATGCAAACTTATCACAATATTACTGACTCTATTTTTCTTCCCGTTTCCACCCATCCCCCACACCCTCCCTTCTGGTAACCATCCTTTGGTCACTTTTATTATGATTCTGTTTTTTTTTGTTCTCTTTTGTTTTTAGAGTCCACATATAAATAAAACTCTATGGTAATTTTCTTTCTCTGCCTGACTTAGTTCATGCAGCATAATACCCTCTAGGTCCCCCCATGTTGTTGCAATTGGTAAGATTTCCTTCTTTTTTATGGTCCAGTAATATGTATCTATGCCCCACATCATCTTTATCCATTCATTGTCGATGGACACCTAGGTTACTTCCATGTCTTGGCTATTGTAAATAATGCAGCAGTGAACATAAGGGTAGCACATATCAATTTTAAAAGCTCCCCTAATATTAAACGACACCTGTGCTTCAGTATAAACTAGTAAGTAGATTATGGTCATGTTTTATTTAGGCTTTTATAGTCATATTTATTAATAAGTTGGTCCACAGTTGCTATTCTGTAGGTGCCGATCTTACTTTATAATATGATATCCATGCATTAACTTCCATAGTAAACTTGAATTCACTTATTTTAATTTCTACTATTTGGATTTTATTGAATTTTCATTAATATCCTCAAATATAACATGGAAAGGAAGTAAAAATCACCCCAGATTCTGTTAACATTTTGGTGAAAGTTCTTCTAATTTTGTTCTTTTATTAAGTAGTTTTTATTCACTCAATGTACTGGAGACCATACTCTGTAAATATTGTCATCATTTTGAATGGCTGCATGCAATTGCATTATCATTGTGTCGTAAATATTTTTAATCAGTATTGTGATCATGGATATTTAGATTTTTCCTGTTTTTTCTATTATAGCCAATGAATCAGTAACTGTCTTTGTACATCATTTTTTGATGTATTTCTAGGTACATTCAAAGGGACGCACACTTTTCATTTTTATACATATTGCCAGAGTGTCCTCCATGAAGATAGTCTCAACTTGCATTTGGCAAATTAATGCAAACTGTCAGGTTCATGCAGCCCTGCCCGTGTTATCTGTGAAACATGTTTAATTTCTCAGCACTCATTACTGATAAATCAGGTGAAGATAAAGAAGTTTTTTTTTTATAAATTCTTTGTTGTTGAAAGTATTACATGTGCCCCCCTTTTATCCCATTGACCTCTCCCAGCCCACCCATTTTCAACAGCCTGGATGGACCTGGAGAGCATTATGCTAAGCAAAATAAGCCAGGCATAGAAAGATAAGTATCACATGATCTCACTCATTTGTGGAATATAGATTTTTTTTTAAATTAACCCAATACCTTAAGGAAATAGCAAAAGGAACTTTTTGTAGCTCAACCTCAAATATCGAGAAAGGTATCTCTCTCTAAGAATCAAGGATAGCAATCAAATCATACTGACAGTTATAATACATACTTGAGACCCAGAAACTTATTTTATACTAGAAATCACTGTGATAGGATTAGACACTGAAGCAAATATCAAACTGCTTATGTTTAGTCTTCCGGTTTTTGTAAATTTAATTTTATATTTCTTGAACGTCATGGAAGTATGCTACACAATCAATTTAGATAATTAATTTAGAGCATCTACAAAAATTAAGATGTTCATTCTTTTTGAGACAATTCCACTCTTTGAACTTATTTTATAGGAATTCAAGCAACTGTGATGAAAATAAAATATGAGTACTAGTAAATTTATGACAACCTTATTCATAAAAATTTGGATTCACTACAACATCTATCAACAGACATGAGTAAAATACATTATTGTGCATCATAATGAATACTTATTCAGTTATAAAAAAGTGATGTTATCTTAATGCAGATATGAAAAAAGTTCCCATGATGAAGTTTAAATAAGAAACACAAGTTTGTGCAATCCTATTTTAATTACATACATGTGTGTTTTTATATTATCAGAAAAATCACACCATTAAGATTGGGCATTTTATTATGTAAAAAACAAGCTATTAAAATATATATTGTTCATGTGATTTGACTCTAGAACTCTACTCCTATGGATACAGATCCTAATAAATCATTCAAAATGGAATTAGTTTTATAAAGGAAGATATCCATCATAACATTTTGTACATTTTTTTAAATAAAGAGAGTCTAAATACCCATACCCATCAAATAGGAAATTTCTAAGCACATGATGGTCCCTAAACAGATGAAATATTATGCAGCATTTTTATGGGACCAGACATTTCTTGTGGGATAAGGATAATAAGACAGAAACTATTTCAACACGCACAGGAAATACTAGAAGTAAATATGCTACTGCGTTGCATATGATTGTCTCTGGGTGATGGGATTTGAGGTGATTTTATTTCTGTTTCTCAGTGGACTGAGATCCAGGACTTCTCCTGGGTGAGAATTGCTCATTCCTCTCAATGTCCCAAGGGTCCAGCCCAGGACTTGGGGCTCAGAAGACATGAGTACTGTCTGCCTAAGGGAGACCATGTGGCCAAGCCTCCAGCAAGGTGTGGCTTCCCCCAAGCTCCTCGCTCAGTAGGAATGACTAAGAAACTACCACCCCGCCAAGAGCTTCCTCAGGAAGTAACATTGGTTGTTGGAACTTCTTGAGCTGGGTCTGAGAATGTGGCTCTTGAGCACCTCAGAGCAGCATCCACTCTATTCTCCACTGGGATTTTGTCTCTCAAGGCTAGACAGAGAAACAGAGGCACTACCTCAACAAACTCCTTGAACACCAACTGAAAAATGCATTTGCAGAGTATGCCATGTGCTTCTCTGATCACTTGAAGAAAATATAGAGGGAAATCTCAAGTTCTTTGTCCCCAATCAAGGATTCAAGGGATCACTTTTGATCCATAAGCATTTGTTGATACTTAATGGAAATTAGCCTATAAAGTTTACTTGTCTGGCTCCTCCATATATCTCCAAATTCAACCAGGGCATGGTGTCTACTCTTGCCCTGGGCACCTAGGCACAGAATACCAGACCTGGTAGAAGTTTGGTCCCCAGATCTCCTGGGACCAGGACATAAACTTGTGCAAAGGGGAAATAACAAGACATGTTAACCCGGATTATCTCTGATCCCAGCGATGAAACCCGGCTCCACGGAGCCCGCAGGGAAAGGGGGAATTAGGCTGAGACGGTGCATCAGGAGCACCCACCAGGTCAGGCATGAGACTGCCTCAGTGCCCCCATCTGTTTCCTCACTAATGAGGCTCCAAGGAGGTTCTGCTTCCTCTACCCTCCTGGTTCCTGAATTAATCACTAGGAAGATCTCTGTCATCCAGTTCAACCTTCTTAGTGGGTAAAAGTTGGATGATTTGGAAGGTCTCTCAGAAAACCTGTTCCCCATTCCAGACTTAGGTCTCCACAAGGTGAAGGAAAACAATGGGTAGGGAAGTGGGTGGTTACTGTTGTTTTGAATTTCGTTTTCTTCGTGCAGAGCTCCCTAAATCATATGCCTCAATCATGACACCTCATCACTTCCATTCCTTGTGAGGCATCTTCCTGGTTTTATTATATATTTTTTTACATCTGATCTCTATTTCCTTCTTCTCCCTCCACATATGTAGCTACTTCAAAATTGGCATGTATGCTTGAAGATACAGATATATTCATGTCTTTGTATGTCTGTATGTTTTATAGACACACATAGTATTGTGCTATAGATTCCATAGTGTTTCCTACTTTCTGTGTTGACACTATAATTTTTATGATCCACTGTCATTACTGTATGAATATACTAATCCCTGACTCTCTTATCTTTTTTCCAAACCATTCTCTCTACACACAGACTAATTTTCTTAAAGTCTAAATTGAACTGTATCACTTTTCTGCTCAAAGCATTTCAAAAACTTCCTATTACAATTAGGGAAACAATGGAAACCGGCGTATAATTTCTACTTGTCTGGCTCCTACATACATCTCCAACTTCCACCAGTAGCATTCTCTTTCTTCTGCTCCCACACTTCAGCCACACTGGCTTTCTTTCAGTTTGTTGAATTCACAAAGCTCTCTCATCTCAGTGCCTTTGCCCTCTCCCCCTACCCCACCTCAACTTTTGATGGCTTTCTCTTTCTCAGCCTTCAAGCCTCTCCTAACTGTGGACATTGTTGCAGCCATTGTGGAGAGACTTGGGCAATATTAGTCACCTTGGGTCAGGCTCCCTGGAAGTGGAACAGAGTTCAGTGAAGGAGTGACCTCAGAAGTACAAGATGGAGGGAGGTGAGGGGAGATGTGGGCTCAGTACATTACATGCAGCCTGGTCCTGATAGGGGAACTGGAACAGGAATTGTACCCACTGAATGAGTCCCATTGGAGGTAAGAAGCCAGGCTTGTCTACCCAGTGCCAGTCGTTACTGGCCTGTGGCTGAGCCTACATCCCAGGGCAGTGGAGGGGGAGCACCTACCCCCTCTGGCCAGGGAAAGGGCAGTTTGGAGCCATTAGCCACCAACATCTACAGCATCTGGGAGGGGGCTGAACCAGCCAGTGAAATTGCACCCACTAGTAAATCTTGAGGTGTGCGCGGCCTCCCGCCTACAAATTCATTGCTAGCAACACACTCTAGAGAACCTTCATTCACGTGCCCAGAATGGAGGATACGAGAAAGTCCATGTCAGCATTGTTTATAATGGTGACACACTAGAGGTAATCTAAATTTCCTTCAACAGGAGAATACAGTAATCATAGTAAGTATCTATTAAAGCGATAAAAGTAATGGAATGCAGTATGTGTAGCCATGTGGATAAACCTCAAAATATGATTTGAGTCAAATAACAAGTTTCAGGATACATTCTGATTGATACTATTGATATAAAATTTCAAAAATGTAAAATCAAAACTAAAATATTTTGTGGATATACTACTTTAGAGTAAACTTATAAAAACGTACATAAGATTGACAAGCACAAAGTGGATGGTAGTTCCTAGCTCTGGGGAAGGAAAAACTGAGATGGAATCAGGAGTTCAACGGTCTCCCAACTGCCACCCTAATGTTCCATTTAAAGACACAAATGCAAGGGCAGCATTTTATGATTTAGGAGTAATACCGGTGATTGTATTTTTTTTCTAGACACTGGTCTATGTATTTGTAATACTCACACCTTAAAAAATTACAAAATATTCATGTGACTATATATACACCTAAAGTAATACTTCTTTATTTCTATGTCATCTCTTTACTGACAAATGACAACAGAAGAAAGTACACCAATGATTCATTTTCTCTTTTTAGGATCTATCACAGCACTTTGCCTCATTTTATCATGTCAGATAAATTTGTTAGCTATGCTGTGCTTATACAATGCAGTTAACATTGCCTGAGAATGTTTTTGTCAGTGAAAAAATAATCATAAAAAGACTCACGTTTTTGAGATAGATAAGGTTTTGGAACTTTTTGCAGCTGTTTCTTTGCTATCTATTCTAGCAAATATTTCCAGTAGCCCATGCCCACCCACTGATGCTGACCTGAAAGCTGGGTTCATGCTCTTAAACTCTTAGGGGCTACAATTTGACACAGAAGGCCTGCTTTTCTCATGTGTCCCAGCGCAGCCAATGTTATTCAAAAAATGACAATTCAAGCTTGAGAATGAGAGACCTATGCTATAAGTTCTCCTACAGTGATTCTTAATGCTCTTTGGCTTGTTTCCTGCTGGGCGGTGGCCAGGAGCAAGCATCTGATCATTTTCACTGAATGAGATCATATGAGGAGGCACAGCTCAGTGCCATGCATGTGAGGTAGTGCTTAGGTTTAGTTGAGCACACAGATCCTGAGTGATGAGAACGGGACCATGCACAGTGAAAATGCTTTCCCTGACCATGTCTTACCTTGCCCCTGTGTGTCCATGTCTAGAGTACTGTGGACCCAGTCAGAGCAATGCTTCTTTTAACAAATGCATGTATCCACCAGAGTTTATTTACCCATTTCCCCAGGTGATGAACACCTAACTGCACACCTCTACAAACAAGGCTGTGATGAACGGCCTTGCATGTCTCACTATGGACCTTAAGACAAGTCCTGTGAGGTATATGCCAGGAATGGGATTCTAGATAGATAGATAGATAGATAGATAGATAGATAGATAGATAGATAGATATAGATAGATTAGTGGTTATATATACATGCAAATATATGTATATATAGTATATATCCTAATATAGGACATTAGAACAACTATCAGGACTTAGAAAAAGTATATATATGAATATTCAAATATATATAATGTATTTATTTTTAATTTTTCTGTGTACTTATAGATGGCCCTCCTAGGTGCCTGTACTAGTTTATGGTTCCATCACAGTCCATGGCATTTAGAGTGGTGTAAAGAGCATCTCATTACTTCTCTGACCAAAAGTGAGATTTAACATCTCTTCATATTGTGTTAACATTTCAGGTTTCCCTTTATGAAATTCCATTTTCATATACTTTACCCATTTTTTGTTCTGATTTTCTTCCTACCTTTATGTGACAGACATTTCTTACAAACTCTATATATTAATCGCAAAAAGGAATTTCAGAGATAGCTTGCAGGTGTTAAGGTAAAGCTTCTATATTTGTACTCAGGTGTTTGAGGGGATGTAAGTTTCTATTTCTCTGGGATAACTGCCCAGGAGTGCAAATGCTGGGTTGGGTGGTAGCTGCATGTTTAGTTTGGTAAGAAACAACCAACCTGCTTTCCCCAGTGGGTGTAACAGTCTTCATTCCCACCAGCACTGTATGAGTGACAGTTTCTCCACATCCTCCCCAGCATTGAGTTATTGCAAGGCTTTATTTTACTTAGTCGCCTTGTGATTTAATTAACCTTTTCCTGATGTCTTATGATGTTGAACTTTTCAAGTGCTCATGGGACATGTTATAGCCTCTTCAGTGAAGTGTCTCTTTATTGCATTTAATCCTCCAGTGAAACTACCTGGGCCTGGTTGCCCTTCATTAGATGCTTTAACTACAAATTCAATCTCTTTAGTAGACTAGTCAGGGCGTCACTTTCTTTTGACTAAGGTTTCATAGTTTGTTTCTTTCAAAGAATTGGTTTGTTTCACCTAACTTGTTGGAACTGTGGGCACAGTGTTTTTCTCTGTTTCTTGGTCAGTCTAGCTAGAAATCTGTTTATTTTACCAATGTTTGCAGAGAAGCAGTTTTCCAGTTTGTTGAAGGCTATTTTAAAATTCTTTGTTTTTTTGTTTTATTTTTTAAATTTTTACTTTATTTATTTTTTTCTTTATTGATTAAGGTATTACATATATGTCCTTATAGCCCCATTACCCCACACCCCACCACTCGTGCCCTCACCTTCCTGGTGTCTGTGTCCATTGGTTAGGCTTCTATGCATGCATGCAAGTCCTTTGCTTGATCTCTCTCCCTTACCCCCACCCTCCCCTACCTTCCTTCTGAGGTTTCACAGTCTGGTCAATGCTTCTCTGTCTCTGGATCTGTTTTTGTTCATCAGTTTATGTTGTTCATTATATTCCATAAATGAGTGAGATCATGTGGTATTTATCTTCTCTGACTGGCTTATTTCACTTAACATAATGCTCTCCAGTTCCACTCATGCTATTGCAAAGATAAGAAGTCCTTCTTTTTTGCCGCAGCATAGTATTCCATTGTGTAGATGTAACAGAGTTTTTTAATCCACTCATCTGCTGATCAACACTTAGGCTGTTTCCAAATCTTAGCTATGGTGAATTGTGCCGCTATGAACATAGGGGTGCATATATCCTTCCTGATTGGTATTTTTAGTTTCTTAGTATATATTCCTAGAACTGGAATCACTAGGTCAAAAGAGAGTTTCATTTTTAGTTTTTTGAGGAAACTCCATACTGTTCTCCACAGTGGCTACACCAGTCTGCATTCCCACCAGCAGTGCACGAGGGTTACTTTTTCTCCTCATCCTCGCCATCACTTGTTTGTTGATTTGTGGATGATAGCAATTCTGACAGGTGTGAGATGGTACCACACTATCGTTTTGATTTCCATCTCTCAGATGACTGGTGACTTTGAACATGTTTTCATATGTCTCTTGGCCTTCTACATGTCTTCTTTACAAAAGTATCTATTTCAAAAGAAAATAATTCTTTGTTTTACTGATTTCTACCAATATGTTTTTCCCCTTCCTTGATTCTTGGAGGTCACTCTGTTGCTTTCTCTAATTTATTATTTGGATAATTTTTTAAAATATATATATATATTATTGATTTTTTAGAGTGAGGAAGGGAGAGAGATAGAGAGCTAGAAACATCGATGACAGAGAAACATCAATCCGCTGCCTCCTGCACATCTCCCACTGGGGATGTGCCCGCAACCCAGGTACATGCCCTTGACCGGAATCGAACCTGGGACCTTCCAGTCCGCAGGCCGACGCTCTATCCACTGAGCCAAACCGGTTTCGGCCTATTTGGATAACTTGACTCTCTTTACAATGGTAGTTCTTTCCTTAGAAGTCTATTTAAAACTAAAATTCTCTCTTATGACTGCTTTTGATTTTGTTTTTCTTTATTATATTTTAGTTGTAAATATTCCATAATTTCACTCTTGATTTCCTTTGAACCCAGGGTACCTGTAGAATATACTCCACTTTAGGTTCACTTATGCTTTCTCATGTGCAGATATTTGGTTTTAAAGCTATTCTTAATTATTTACTCCTTAGCTTCCTGCATTATGGTTAGAGAACATACTTGCATTATATATTATGGATCATGAACATAGTGATGGAGAAAAAACATATTTTTCCTTTAAAATTTATTGAGACTTCCTATGTGACATAGCACAAGCTAATGTTTTATTTATTTATTTTTTAAGACTGGGTGTTAGATGTCAGGTGCTAATATAATGTGTGTAACAAAGCAAACAATAGCTTCCATTTGTCAAATTTTCTCCTGATTTTTAAAAATAATAACTTACTGCTTCTCATTTCATAGGTCCTATTTCTTAAGAGAGGTTTAAAATGTACACATTT
Organism: Myotis daubentonii; assembly: GCF_963259705.1. Classification (NCBI taxonomy): domain Eukaryota; kingdom Metazoa; phylum Chordata; class Mammalia; order Chiroptera; family Vespertilionidae; genus Myotis; species Myotis daubentonii. The sequence goes on from NC_081855.1 coordinate 7,743,234, forward strand.
TATTTTATAAGCCAGCATCCTTTCCATTAACTTAAAATACATGCAGTTAAATGCATCCCTAGGGATTTCTTACACACATGCATTTGTTCCCCAGCAAGACACACTCTTCAACATGCTCTCCTGTCTTGTATTCCCCTACTCTCATCCACTACACAGTATTGACACTATCTAGTATTTTTTAATTTTATTTCACACTTTCTATGTATCCTTTTAGTCAAGAATAAACTTTGCTATGTTATTTCTCTGAAATCCACATCCACGCCTCTCTTTGACTCCTTCCCATTTTACTAGGAGAAGTCTTCTGACCTCTGCTCTCTTGCAGAAATCCCCCCATGTGTGGGATCCAGTGTTTGGTCAGCAACTGGAATTCACAGCCCTCATACTCCCCTCACTGCTATGAACCAAAGGCCACTCTCTTTTTCTCCAGTTCCAGAGATCCACCATTTCTTCACAAATGGGAAGATGCAGGCACAGGTCCTGGTTGATGTCATCAACTGTCCTGTGGACACTAGGAGCCTGTGCAGCCTAGAGTGAATGACTCACTCCTAACTAGAAGGAAGCTCTGCAGTGCAGGCTTGGGGTCTGCTTTATTCCCTGGATTATGGTCAGTGCTTAGAAATGTATGTGTACCTGGCAGGCCTTCTGATATATTTGCCAAATAAACACAAACCAGCCCCTCTCAGAGTTAGGTGAGCCTAGGGACCCATTGCTCATTCCTGGGACTTTGGGTTCTGGCCTCACCAAGTTCACGGACCCCTCAGAGAATTTCCAATCTCTTTATCTAAGGAGAAAAAAAGCTTAGCTCAAGGCTCTGAGGAGAATCACAAATGAGGTGGAGCCTTGGTTAAAAGGAAGAGAAAATGGCCAATTAGCTCAACTACAGCCCCTGCAGCACACCTCTCTACTATGCAGGCACTCAGAGAGGACTCCCCTGAGTCTCTGCAATAAACATATGCGCGTACTCTTTGGTCCCCTCACCTCTCTGGGTTCAGAGGAACAAACACTCAGAGACAGGAAGTGACCTGAAGACTCCCAGTAAGCAGGTGGCTCAGTTACCACTGTACTGTGGAGAGGCCGGTGGTCACTGGAAAGTAGTTTGTCCCACACCTGTTGGGTGGTACTAATATTCTGAAGTATCACGGAAAGGTAGGGATGAAATCAGAGTCCCTGCTCAGGAAGGCCAGCAGCTAGTATGCCACCAGTTTGTCCAGTCAGTATGCCTGGGGTCTGCATTATTCAGTTGCTTTTTTTTCTCTGTGAGTCTGGATTTTATTGGGGACCATGAGTAGGTGGTGCAGGGGCCACTTGGCTGGTTGGAGGTTGAGTCATAGGGCTGGGCTGACTGGCCTCTGTCTTATGCTCAGGATGCCTCCAATGCAAGGCCAGTCCTTGTCATCTGACCACCCAGCTCTGAGTCCTGTGGAGGCAGAGTCCTGGCTTCCAGGAAGGGCAGGTAGAGAAGGTGAGAACCCTTTTCATGGGAGGGTTAGGGGTCCTCAGGCCAAAACACACCTCAAATGATTCTCCAGCTCAACAGCGCCCGACTGACCTCCCACCCGCCAGAGAGCTCTGGTTAAAAAACAGAGCAGTTGGAGGCTCCCAATGGGGCCACCACATTAGTTTCTGGGTTGTGAGAACATTTGTACTTAAGAAGGTTTCTCTTTGTGTTTCCAGGGCCAGTCTCTGTACTAAACTGAAACGTTAACAGAAAAGCAGTTGGGCCCTCCTGTGCTTGTCGTCAGCAGGGCCACAGGCAGGGCTGAAAGCTGGACTCAGAGTGCCCGGATGCAGATGGGGAAGCATTTGATGTGGGAACATCACTGGGATGCCAGCTGGGAGAATTTCAGGTCATTCCACACCACACCTTTCATGAGGACCCACAGCATGTTCTGCTGGCACTTGGCCTGCAGACAAAGCGGCTTATACTCTCCAGGCACTGGCTTTTGGACTCCATGACCTTGTCCTTGGTTTTGTTGGGCAAAAACAGCACCTTCTGGCTCTTCTCCTTGGTGACCACTGTCATGGATGGTGGGTATTACTGTACCTCTTCACTGCTCAGCAGCCTGCTGACCTGGAGAGAGTGAAAGTTTGCACTTGAGTGAGTTTTTGGCAGGAGGCAGGTCTTTCTTCTCAGAGTCTCTCTTCCTGTAATGTAGGCTAGGCTGCCATCCAATAATCTACCTGCAACCCCATCAGCTCAGTGCCATCGCCCTGGCTGGGGGAGGCCAAGCCACACTCACTGATGGGGAACAGAGTGGGGTGACGAGGCCTCTTTGGTGACCAGAGGTATGGAGAGTGGGATGGATGAAAGAATGCTACAGCCCAAGGGGGCCCGTCATCTGAGTCTCTTGACATGGCTGAGGACAGTTCCACTATTCCAATATTTAACACACACACCCCCTCCCCCGCAACACAAAGGAAATGAATTGCAAGGACTCCTTTTGGGGGCTCTTCTGCTTGTAGGAGGGCATGGCATACTCAATAGGCAACTGGTAGGCACAGTTGTCCCTGTGATGTCCTGTTGTTTTCACCATGATGTCCAGTGTGTCCTGTTTGGTGCTCTGTGACTCCAGATTATGGAATGGGTCCTGCCAGGCCAGCTCCTGGAAGAAGTTGTTGTAGCGGTAATGCATGGAGCCATGGTACCTGGCCATGTCTGGGAACCCAGGGAAATGACCAGAAAGTGCACGTAGCCCAACCAGTCGAGCATCTTGTAGGACAGCTGCACTAGGAAGATCCGCAGCACAGCGTTGAAGTAGTGCTGTGCCCCTGCCACCAGGAACTTCACCATCTTGAGGGGCTGGCTATTACAGTTACAATATCTCTGCATCTGAGAGATGATGATGCTGAAGGCCATCTGGACATCAGCCATGGAGCAGGTGCACAGCGATATAGCGTGTGCCCCTGCAGGATGTCTGAGGGGAATGCACCTACCAGTCAGAGGTGTTGATGAGGATGATGTTCTCAGGCAGCTGGTCATCAGAGATGAGGATGTGGTTTAGCTGGTTGTACGTGGTCTTTCTGGGGATCTGCAGCTGGCTCCCTGGGTCCGGGCAGCACTCATTATCTAGGCTGTTGGCCCTCTTGTTTTGTGGATGAGGTGTCTGCCACTCCTTCATGTACCTGCCAAAGCCATCATGTATGGGCTGCTTCCCCTTGGACCTGGTGGAGGGGATGATGAGAGACTTGTCATGGTGATGCGCCCACTGGGAAGCAGCTTCTTGGTGAGCATATCCAGGGCTGAGGTCTCTGCCTCTGGACTGTCCTTGGACTGTGCTGGCTGCTCCCCTGGGTGGGCATGCTCTGGGGCACTAAGTGGGAGACACTGTCACTCACTATTGCTGCCGGGGTTGGTCTTCTCGGGCACTTCAGGCAGACTAGGAGCTCCTTCTGTTTTTTATTTATTTATTTATTTTTTGTTAATTTGTTCACCCTCAATGGAAGACATTTTTCCATTGAGAGAGTGAAAGGGAAGGGGAGAGACAGAGAGCGAGGCAAGCATTAATGTTAAAGAGACCATGGATAGGTTACCTCTTGCATGTGTCACAACCAGGGCCTGGGATTGAGCCGGTAAACAACATGGGTGCCATTGACCAGAACTAATCCTGGGACCCTTTAGTCCGTGGGCTGAGGTTCTAGCCCTGAGTGAAAACTGGTAGGGCTTGGAAGCTCTGTCTGCCTCTGGGCACCATGGATGCTCCCATGTCCATTTTCAAATTGAAATGTGACAGGTCTTAGAAGTATAGCCTGAGCTCTGGCTTGGTGATGCTGAGAATGCTGTCATCATAGTCCCTGACTGTGCTACTGTTGCTGGGGTTCTCCAGTATGTTAGACAGACTGTGCAGGTCCTCCTCCACTTGAGGACAAGATCTGCAGGGTGCCGCTCCAAGTCCTGGGCCTCCTCTGACAGTTGGGCCCTGCTCAGCCAAGGCATGACTTTCTGATTTAAGTTTGGATGTCTTGTCATGGACATTGTTGTGACTTTCAATAGTCGCTGCTTCCTGGGCTCCCCCATGTCAAAGTCTTCCTCGTCCAAGTCCTACCCGTGCGTGGCAACTTCACTGGCTTCCTGCTCAGAGGAGCTCTCATACTCCTCCTTAGAGTAGTGATCTGTGGACTTGGCCTTGGGCTGGGCTGCATGGCACTGTCCTCATGCTAATCATGGAGGAGATACAGACCCAGGTGACTTTGGGCTTGGGGGTGCTGTGGGCCACCTTGTTCCAAACACTGTCGCTGGGCTGTTTGATGCCTGAGGCTCATGTGTTCTCTCATGCTTTGGCCAGATTTGCAGGCTTCTTCTGGCTCAGGGCCCTGTGGATGCTCTCCATCTTTCTCTGTTGCTGGAGGACGGTCCATCCGCTTGACACAGTCACTGCAGGGAATGTGCACACAACCAAGGTACATGCCCTTGACCGCAATCAAATCTGAGACCCTTGAATCTGCAGGCCGACGCTCTATCTGCTGAGCCAAACCGGTTATGGCTGTACAATGGAATATTACTGGACCATAAAAAAGAAGGAAATCTTACCAATTGCAACAACATGGGGGGATCTAGAAGGTATTATGCTGCATGAACTAAGTCAGGCAGAGAAAGAAAATTACCATAGAGCTTTATTTATATGTGGACTCTAAAAACAAAAGAGAACAAAACAATAACAGAATCATAATAAAAGTGACCAAAGGATGATTACCAGAAGGGAGGGTGTGGGGGATGGGTGGAAAGAGGAAGGAAAATAGAGTCAGTAATATTGTGATAAGTTTGCATGGTGACAGATGGTTATGAGAATTGGTGAGGTGATAAAATTGTCAAATCACTATATCATACACCTGAAACAACATAAGCAATAGATGATTATATAGCAACCATACTTAAATAAAAATAAATTTAAAATAAATTTCCCAGATACTGTAGTTTTTTTCAGAAAATTAAACCTAGGAACAAATATTCTAAAATAAAAAAGGTATCTTTATAAAAGTTAATAAAAAGTGATAGGCACTGAAAAAGCATCTGATCAAAAATACAACAGCCATATCTGACTATTAAAGTACTATTGTGAAATACAACTGGAAAAACATTTGCTAAATATCTTTCCCTTAAAATCTTTCACTTAAAATCCTCTAAAACTACTAATTGCACTTGGAATAAATTTTACAACCTGAACAAGACTCTACAGGCTCTGGACCCCGTTGGCCTGCACAACTTCCTGCCTCACACTCTCCTCTTTCCTCCAGCCACCCTGGCCTGTATTTCATTCCTTCACCCCAGTGGGCTCTTTCCCACCTCAGGGCCTTTGCACACACATCCCTCTGTTTGCAAAGCTCTTTGCTCAGGACTTCATAGGACAGACATTTTTACTTCTTTACATCTCATCCAAAAAAGACATCAAAATATGGAAAGTGTTATCTATATAAATCATGGAATTAAATAGAGTGTATTTATATTCTCTAATTTTTTATTTTAGAATTTTCATTCCACCTGCATTTGATTTCAAATGAAGAAAAGGCACAGTAAATTCTTTTTATCTAAAATACCTTTAAATGTTTTTGGTGAGATCTGAAATATTGACCTAATATGTCCCCCTAAATAAACAGCTGCCCCAGTGCTATTTATGCCAAAGGACCCATAATGACCCACTCAGTCCCAGGTGTGCTCACTGCTTTTCCTGATGTCACTGTTCAGCTCCCAGGACCTGCTCACTCCAGCACCAGGCCACATGCTTGAGCGTCCTTTCTACTCAACAAAGCAAGTCCCCTTCCTATATTCTTTCCAGCCACTTCCTGGCTTATTTTCATATTTACTTTTAGATAAAAATAGGATAGTTTTTGTTTCCCAAAAATCCTGTTATGATTTTGACTTCAAATAAGTAAATTTTATATTAATTCAGGAGAATATGTGCCTCTGCAATACTCTTTCTATCTAGAAATTAGTAAAGCCATCCATTTATGATAAAATGGAGTAATGGAGCATTAGAAGGCCCTGCACAATTCCTGTTAACACCTTGATGCTTTAGATAATTTTTTGATGTTTCACATTATATTTTCACTTGATGGATGTCTATATACATTTACATCTATAATAATAAAAGCATAATATGCTAGTTAGACCAAATGTCCTTCCAGATGTCCTTCCAGACAACCTTCAGAATGATGGCGGGCCTGCGAGGGAAGCCCGGGTCCCAGGTACCAGAGGGAAGCTGGTGCTAGCAGCTGGGGGAAGGAAGGCCTGTTCTGTATGAATTTCATGCTTCAGGCCTCTAGTATATTTATGATAGCAATGGGCAATATTTACTGAGGGGCCACCACAGGTCAACTCTTTGTGTTAAACATTTTGTTACTTAATTTTATTCTTGCAACTCATTTTTCACATGAAAAAGGCAAGTCTTAAAGAGCTCAGCTCACTTGCCTGAGGTTTCAGTGCAAGTGGCAGAGATCAGACATGAATCCCAGAGTCTGACAACACAGCCTTAACCATTGCATTATATGGCCTCTGGGAACACCATTACCTTTGAGTCTATTCAAAATACGTGGCCACTGTACTGAGATTGCTTTTTTAAAATATGTAATTTATTGACTTCAGAGAGGAAGTAAAGATAGAAAGAGATGGAAACATCAATGATGAGTGAGAATCGTTGATGGGCTGCCTCCTGCGCACACCCTCTATGGGGGATTGAACCCACAACCTGGGCATGTGCCCTGAAAAGGAATCCAACTTTGACTTCCTGGTTCATAGGTTGATGCTCAAACACTGAGCCATGCTGGCCAGGCTGAAGTTGCTTTTTATTTCTAGTGGCATTTCAGTTATTTATCTTAGGTTTAACAGATAGATCAACTTTTCAGCAAATAATAATACTTTCCCTTCACTTTTCCAATATTTTCATCCTCCCATTGCCCAAATGACAATAGCCATTTGTTACAATACATACCCCGTTTAAATACCATTTTTAAATCCATTAACTATCATAATATAGCAATCTTTAAGCATCTCAGGAATACTGTGAAATGTAGGGTTTGCAATAAGACATTATTCATGCAGTGAGATTAAAAGAAGCTGGAAAGACTAAATTGCAAAAACATTTTCCAAGTAATATGTGTGTGCCTGTTTTCATTTTCTTACTAATCTAAAGATATTACATAGTTTACTCTAAGTTATATCAATGCTAACATTATACTTCATTTTGCTCCTATGAATGTCATTGCTCAAATGAAGACACTTAGAAAACAAACATTGGTTGGTGCCAATGTTGCAGACAGTTGGGGAAATGGATGGAGGCCAGCAAAGCAGAGTCTCCAATGTTCTTCTGGGAACTCTGAGAGTCCTGCAGACCCGCAGGTCCTGTGTTGCATGTTCCTCTGCATAAACCTGGTCACGGCGTGGGAAATGGGCTCATGATCCTGGTCAGAGGCACTGACTCCTGCCTGCACACTCCCATTTATTCTTTCTGGCCAGTCTCTCCTTCACAGCCACAGGTGGAGAAGCCTTTATACTTCGCAGTGGCTGAGGGTGTTCAGAGGATGGCTTGGACAATCCGGAATAGGGCGCGATCATGAGCCCTTATGGGGCGAAGAAGGTAAAGCAACCTGTGGCCACAGCACTGTCTGACCTTGCAAGCTAGCCGTCTAACATAAGAACTAATACTGATAGTAATTCCCATACTCTATGCTAAATGTTTGTTCTTTGTGTATCCAAGATTACAAACTGTCTGTGACAATAACTCACACAGAGCTCTTTGTAACATCTGCAGACAAAGAAGCTCAAAAGGTACAAATACAGGACTTCCTGTGTGACTTTGCCCAGAGATTTGGAAGAAACACCTCCCTCTGGGCTGCTTGCAGTAAATGACTCCTAATTATTTGGCTCATTAAGGCGCCTTGTATCTCACTCACTGATTTAAGATACAACAGTAGGAGCCAGTGGCCATATAGCCAATGCTAACAAGGAGCTACTAGACAAAATAGTCCTTCTGTGAATGTTCCCCTACTTCCCGTGTGGTTCAGGATTCAGGGTCTGGAAGAAGGGCCGCACGCAAATAAAAGAGACAAGAAATAATTTGGAAATCTTGGGGGCCAGGTGGGCCAGCCCAATTTAAGGGGAATGACTTCCACTGGGGCCCTGGCCTCGCCAGCCTTTCATTCAATTATGGATACACATCTAGCTCTTAGACAGGTAATTGTGGTAACAAACAGACTAGCTTAAAGGACAGTATTAGAATGATTTACTCTCAGTCATTTGTCCAGGAAATAACTTGAGCCCCAATTGTCTGGACTAGATAATCGGTGCATAATGCTGGCCCTTGCCATGTATTCAAGGTTCACCAGCATTCCGGGATCCTTGTTTGCACTTCTCTGCTAGTGAAGACAATGGGTGGCTTCCTACATCCTCCAAAGTAAAGTCCCATATGGCAGGCAGCTGCACACTGACTAGGTAACAATACACCTTTCCTATGATGTATTCTTGTGAAGGTATGAGGGGAACGAGGCTGTGCTGTGCCCACCTGTGGACATGTCAGGTTACACAAGAGCAGAGTTCCTATAGGCTCTCCCAACAACACCCCACACACTGCAGCACTGAGATGAAAAGATGGAAACCTCTTGTTCATGACAATTATTTGTTGGTAGAAGGACTGAGTGTATCTTCTTTTGGTTCCCATTTAAATCCTTATTTAACTAATAAACATCATTTTTTTCTGCCCAGCCCATATGGCTCTGTGGTATTGTGTTGACTCATGAACCAAGAGGTCCCCTGTATGATTCCAGGTCAGGGCACACAACCCCAGTTGCTGGCTGGATCCCCTTAGGAGGCATGCAGCCATTCAATGGTTTTCTCTCATGTATGTTTTTATCTCTCTATCCCTCTCCCTTCCTCTGTCTCTAAAGTCAATAAAAACATTTAAAAAACATTATTTTTCCTAAAACCTTAAAAAAACATATATTTTATTACTTAATATATGACAATAAAGGAAAAAATCTGGCTTTCATATTTTCATTCTATGCACAATAGAAACAGGAAAAAGAAAGGTGTCTCAGCGATCCAGGCATTTCCCCATGGTTTCCAGCTCTCATGTCATAATTCTCAAAGTGGTCCATTCCCCACAGTAATGCAAATATTTAATATGGGGTTTTCTTTTTACACGTTATCTTCGCCTTTTGGGGACTTTTCCCTCTTAATAAAAATTGTTTTTGTTCTCACCAAATCACAATCAGTCTTCTCATCTAATTCATTATGTAGTCAGACAGCAAAGGCCTCATATGCTATGATTTCGTTTCCATGAAAACCCACAGTTGGTAAATCCATGGGGACACTTAGAGATGAGGGACTATCAGAAGCTGAGTGGGGAGGATGAGCGATGACTGGAACCACCTGGATTGGTCTGGAGGAAATATTCTGGAGAGGATGGTAACGTGATGTGGTGGTTGCCAAAAATTGTGAATGTACTTAATGATGTTGAAATGGAAACTGAAGAAGGAAAGAATTAAATTTTGTATAATTTAAATTAATTTTTAATAGTATCTTATTAAATTTTATTCAAAATACATTTCATTTCATTCAATAGTATAAGAAAATCAGTAAAATTCAAAGTATGTATGTAAGATAAACACAAACATTGTAAAAACTGCTATTATTGGTGATGGCAGACAGAGGCTGCTTCCCAGGACCTCGGACAACATGACTTGCAGGGGCTGAGGTCAGTTGCTTACAAAGTGCAGATGGTTCCACATCTGGAAGTTCAGGGAAAGCTGTGCCTGGAGCGTGCTCTGGCTCTGGAGAGGGCACTGGAGTTGGCATTTCCTCTTTAGGTCTTTCTTGATCTTGCTTTGGAGCTGCTTCTGTAGATCCAGGAAGAGAACATGTTACCACCATGACTGCCTTTTGGGCAACTCCCAAGGAAGGAACCTCTCATCTCCATCACTGAAGTCTCAGTTCAAGCCCCCACCCCAGGAAGTCCTCCAGACTGCAGGCCATGGGCACTGACCTGAGCGAATGTATGATTCTGCCTAACCCCAGCCCCTGGGAGCTCTTCTCTGTGTGGCCCAAGCTCTATCCCATTCCTACTCACCTACAACACCCAAATCCACATGCATAGCTCTCTTTGACTCCCTCCATTTGTTTCCAGGAGAAGGCCTCAGAACTCTGTCCTCTTGCAGAAATCCCACTACTTGTGTGATCCAGGATTTTGTGAGCTTCTGAAAATCACAGTCCCCATCCTCCCCTCATGGCACTGATTCTAAACCCACTAACATTTTTTGCTGGTACAGAGGTCCACCACCCTCTTCAATACATGGGAAGATGCAGAGGTACACCAGGAGGCCAGGAGGATGTCACATCAACCAGCCTGTGGACATACCTGCCTGTGCAGCCTAGTGTGACTGAACCTCTGCTGAATAAAAGGAAGCTCTGCAGTGCAGGCTTGGAGTCTGCTCTGTGCACTGGATTATGGTCTGTGCCTAGACATGGGTCTGTGCCTAGACACGGGTCTGTGCGTAGACACGGGTCTGAACCTAGACACGGGTCTGTACCTAGACACGGGTCTGTGCCTATACATGGGTCTGTACCTAGACACGGGTCTGAAACTAGACACGGGTCTGTGCCTAGACACGGGTCTGTGCCTAGACATGGGTCTGTACCTAGACACAGGTCTGTGCCGAGACATGGGTCTTTGCCTAGACACGGGTCTGTACTGAGACACGGGTCTGTACCGAGTCACGGGTCTGTACCGAGACACGGGTCTGTACCGAGACACGGGTCTGTACCTGGCAGGGCTTCAAATATATTTGCTGAATGAATGAGCCCAAACCAGCCCCATCTCACATAGCTGGGTGACCCTGGAGCCCCACTGCTCACCCCTGGGGTTTCTAATCTGGCTTCACTCAGGACAGAGGTACCTAATAGAATCTCTCATCTCTTTATCAACGGAGAAAATAGCTTAGTACAAGGCCCAGAGGAGAATCACAAATGAGGCAGAGGCGTTTTCAAGAGGGAGAGAAAATGGAGAATTAGCACAGCCATAGCCCCTCCAGCAGACCTCTCCACTGTCCAGGCACCCAGTGTGCTCTTTCTAGGGAGAACCCCTTGGAGTCCCTACAATAACCCTATGAGGCTGGGCCTTAGTCTACCCTGTGTTCAGAAGAACCAACGATCAGAGAGCTGCAGTGACCTGAAGAGTCACAGCAAGCAGGTGACTGAGTGACCGCTGTGTTGTGGAGGGACAGGGCTGACCTGGTACATGGTTGGTCCCACACAGGTTGTTAGTAGCAAATGTTCTGTATTAACACAGAATGGTGGGTGGGTATGAAGGTTGGGTCACTGCCCAGGAAGGCGGGCACCTGGGATTTGATCAGATTGTCCAGGCGGGGAGCCTGGGCAGTGTGCATCTTACAGGTCCTTTCTTTTGTCTGTGAGAGTGAAGTTTATTTGGAACCCCGAGTGAGAGGTGCTGGGGCTACTTGGCTACTGTGGATATTCTCCATCTCCATCTGAGAGCTGGAGTGGAACAGGTCTTCCAGGTTTATCCTGAGCCAGGGCTTCGGGGTACCAAGGACACTGTCATGGGCCACTGTCACTGAGGTTTTCTAGTGAGTCATACAGCATATCCAGGTCCTCCTCCAGATCAGGGACTTGCTCTGAAGACTCCTGCTCCATGTCCAAGTCTTCCTCCCACACTTGGACCCTGCACAGCTGGCTGGGCACGTCTCAGCAGTGCTTGCTGTCCTGTCTGTTGGACCACTTGTTGCTGGTTCTCCCACCTGCTGCTCCTTCCGGGATGTGCTCCAGCCCCAGCAGCCCACCGGCTTCCCCTGAGATCTGGTGGAGGTGATGAGAGACTTGGTCTTGGTGACACAGGGTGGCAGTATCTCTGTGGACACATCCAGGGCTGAGGTCTCTGTCTCTGGTCAGTGCTAGGGCTGTGCCAGTTTCTCCCTGGGGTGGGTGTGCTGTGGGCCACTGAGCCTGAGACACAGTGCCTTGGTTGCTTGTGGCTCATCTTCTCAGGCACATGGGTTGGACTTGGAGGCTCCTTCTGGCTCTGGCACTGTGGATATTCTCCATCTGCATCTGAGAGCTGGAGTGGAACAGGTCTTCCAGGTATAGCCTGAGCCAGGGCTTCGGGGTACCTAGGACACTGTCATGGGCCACAGTCTTTGAGGTTTTCTAGTGAGTCATACAGCATATCCAGGTCCTCCGCCAGCTCAGGGACATGCTCTGAAGACTCCTACTCCAGGTCCAGGTCTTTCTCTTACACTTGCACCCAGAACAGCTATATCCCATCTTTCTTGTTGGAACATTGTTGCCTGGTCATGAATGGTGATCTTACTACTCTTTTGTGCTGCTTCTCGGCTTCTCCCACATCGCAGTCCTCCTTTTCCAGGTCCTGCCCCCGCTCAGGATCATGGATGGCCTGATGCTCAGGGAAGATTTTTATCTTCCCTCTCAGTGTACTGAACCCTGGATTTGGCTTTGGGGAGGGCCTGCTGAGTGTTATTTTCAGGATCCATGGACTGGCTGGACAGGGAGTAGATGCTGACCTCCGCCATGTAGGCAGATGCCTCCCTGATGGTTGTGTAGAGGCTCAAAACCTGGCCATCCTCGGAGGCTCCCTGCATCACCTCAGCCATTTCTATGTTACCCACTGGGAGCATCTTGTACCCTTGGATGGTCTGTTTTTTAAGGTGTTGCTTCTGCTGCAGCATGATCTGCAGTTTGTTGCCTAGAGGGAGAGGGGGTCCTGCAGGGAGAAGGTCAGCTCCAGGTCAGTCTTCACTAATCCACTGGGGGGCAGCAGAATCTGGTCAGACCTCAGGATGCACTTTGAGTCCTTAATTCTCACAGCTATCACTAAGGAGGTGATCTCCTTTCAAGGGCCTTTAGAACCACCAGCTTGGTTAAGGTGAGGTTTCACAGCCTGGGCATACAGGTGGAGGTGGAGCTGGGGCAATCCACCTCCCAGGGAGCAATAAGTTCATGGGCACCTGTTTGTTGTGGGCAGGGGGGATGCTGTCCAGCTCTGCAGGTGGTGAAAAAGCTGTGGCTGCAGGCCCCATAGAGGTCTCATTTCCAACCTGTGTGGGCACAGAGGGAGCATGTTCCATCAGAGGCAGCTCATAAACTGCCAGATGGGTTGGGGGCTACAGCTCAAACTGAACCCCCAGACACTCAGTGATTGGTGGCAAGAGGTGGGGCAGGAGTGACCACAGGGGGGCACACGCCAACCTGGCTACCTTGCAAACTCAGAGACCTAAAGTAACCACAAAGGATGTTCTGAAATTAAAACTTTTAAACTAAATCAGTTTATGGTGGGTAGTCATGTCCTAGGCCGGCATCTTCCCTGACAAAGGTCAATTGTTACCTTACCTGAGCCTGTCTATTGTCTTTTTGCCTATAGTATAACATATCTTTGGAATGTCAATATAACTTTCCTTAATTAAGACTCCTGAAAGCACATGCCCCACTCTGCTCTCTGCAGAGACCACACACCCCCTCATTGTCACTGAGTCCATTGTTGACTGTTAACTGTCCTACACACACATAAGTGAAAGAAGTATGTGTCTATCATCTTGCTGTTTATCTAATCCCAGAGGTTTCCCCACTTTGCTGTCTCTAGCCTCCCTAAGCTATCACTAATGGATTTCGTGGAATCCATATAGGTCTCCTGTTTGAACTGTAATGTATAAAATAAGGTGCAAAACTGCCATTCTCCAGAGCATTATCTGCTTCTATTGAGATTTTGTTTCCTGGCAATTAGTGACACTTTGGCTCAAATTCACATCAATTCTTCACAGGTTTGAAAATTTCTACATTGACAGGAGAAAATATTCTTGACAGGAAAAGTAGAATTGGAGCTGGGGACTGGTGAGACACATTAGTACCTTAGGTCTTTTCTTAGCAAAGGATGGACAGCACATGCTTGTATTAACAGTATCAGTCCTGGGATTTCTGTCAAAACATCTCATTCGAAGATGAGAACACAGAGGCTTTTCCTGGGGTAGGAGGGTCAGGCCATTAGGACAAGTGGGATGTTCAGGGCAACATGGTTGATATGGCAACAGAAGGGGATGATGTCCAGGTCTCACAGCAGTGAAGAGATGCATCGCTAGCCCTGATAACTGGTCCCATCGTGGTATGTTGTGTAGCCCAGGGAGGCTCCAGCTCCTGACATGGAGGGGCCAAGTGGATGTGGTCCTCGGGGCAGCAAATGGCAAAGCAACAGACTTGGTACCTTGAGCCCCATGTCCTTTTGGGAAAAGCATCCTTACTAATCACAATGATGTGTAAGAGTGGGAGAAGGTTTGTAAGGATTGTCAGGCCAACATGGACACTCGGGGATGGGCATTAAAAAGGCAAAGTAAGTAGAAAAATGCAAAAATACTCTTGACTGAGCATAAAGTGAAATGGAACTAAGTCTCTCCTCTGATATTCCTACCACTTTGTGGACAGTGACTTTGCATCCCATCTGACAGGGAATGGACAGTGAGAATGGGTTGGGAGGAAGAGATGGGGACCCAGATTCCTTTGGAAATTGGAATCTGGGAGGGATCTTAGGGGAGTAACAAGGCAGCTTCTGGAACCCAGGGACCCCTTTGACTGCATGGGGTCCTTGAGTCTGGGTCACCTCAGCACCCACACTCATCCTGAGCCCGTGCTGCACACTTGAGGATGTATGGGACACCTGTTTCCCTTGTAGGAACATGGAGTTGAGGACCCCATCTGTCAGCTCCATTTGACTGTCCTGTGCGGAGCTCTATAAATACAGGTCCCAGTCACCAGAAAAGCCTCTTTTGCTGGTTCTCGGTCCCTGTGTCCCTCCACTCCAGACACACACACACACATACACTCCATGATCCGCTTAGACCCTCAAAGGGGAGGAAAAGGCATGACAGCCTGAGGGCCTAACATTCCCATTGGCACAGATGAGAGATTCCTCTGGAAACCCATCTCCATCTGCCTGCCAGTCCTTGGGTGTGACCATGACAGAACTGCCAGGTTATCCATCATACAGCAGCCTCTTCCTGCACTGGGGGCTATGTTGTGAAGGCACACCTCTATTTTGTAAAACTACTGTTTGGAATTCTCTGCTATTCTTTAGATGGCCTCTTATTCAAAATATAACTTTGCTTTCTAGCCTGCTTTAGCTTGCTTGAATAATGGGGGAGATAAACTTAGCTGTCTGACCTTGTAGGCCAGAGACTAGATACACCCAATGCCATGCCAGGTGCATTTTTAATTGGATAGAACTGTGTAGTTTTCAAGGCCGCCACCAGCAAGCAGACAATGGGCTGGCTCTTCCATAAAAAGGGAAGTTCTGCTTGTAGCAGTGCTTAGAATTTGGATTCATTTCCCTAAGCCCACCTCAGTGAATAAAGTGTAACTCCAAACTCTCAGAGCATTCTTTGGTTCTTCTTCGGTTTTTCTGTAACAATGTGGGCTGCCAAGGGATGGTGCACAGAGGTGGCCTAGCCAGGATTTGTCTGGCCAAGGCCGCCTGTGTTACCTTAGGCCATATTCTGGAAAATGGCCAGAGAGAACAGGGACGAGGGTTGAATCAAGGTCTCCACCATCTGGAAAAGCTCTCACTGTGGGGTCTCCGGAAGCAAGAGCACCAGTCACTGGGAACAAAGCAAGAGAAGATCTTGCACTGGCAAACGCCTCTTGTCAAGTGAGCTGGCGGTTGGGTTGTTGCTAGAATGTATGTGCCTGTTTATAAGGGTCCCCAGTTCTATTGAGAAGTGACCTCAATTCCAGGGATTGTCTTCCCTGAGTCCCCTCATCTACTAACAGTTCTGCAAATAGACCTGTGGGCTGCTATCTGCAGATCCCTGTTCTCTGGGAAACACCATATCTGTACACAGTTGCCCCCACCACGCCCCTCTTCCCAGCACCCTCGAAGGCCTAATCTCAGCCAAGGTCCCAGAGTTGAGGAGACAGACCTGGGGTCAGGCTCACCCCCTCATTCTTACCTCTTCATAATCCTGCATTAAGTCATAGTACCTGTCAGGGCCTGTATCTCTCCTGCCTGCACAATGGGTTATTGCAACAAGTGCTTCTTAGGGCTATTCAGGCTCATTGGTGGGTAGGAGCTAAAGTAGGAGGAGGACTGTCACATCTAGGTAGTGCCTCCAACCTCTCTTTCCTTCCAGTTGTCACCTTCTCTGTGTCTGCTTTGCTTCTCCTCCCCCACAAGGTCATTACATCTAGACCAGTGGATTGTATCTGCCCGGTCTGCTGTAGCACACCTCAGTTCTGGTCCTGTCCCACTGACAACAGCAGCTCAGAGGGCACCAAGGGGGGCTGGGTTGTGCCATTCAGGTGTGCTCCCCAACTTGGGTGAATGGTTTTTGATGGACAATTAAAGTTCTCTGACACCATGAGGAACTCGTTTAGAATTATGGTGCTGTTCACGTCTTTACGGACTGTTTACCATATGCCAAGCGCTGTGGTAAGAGCTGGATGGAGGTCTGATTGAGCAGAATCTTGGCTTGGGACAAGCTTCTGATCTCAAGGAGATAAGACATAGCATGAAGTGCTGGCACTTTAAGGGTAACGAATGTGGTGCGTGTGCTCTGGAGGGATAGTTTATGGTTGTACATTTGGAAGCTACCTGGAGCTCATAGCTGTCAAACTGCACTTTGAAGAGACAAACAGATGTGGTTGGCCAAGAGGTAGGCAGCAGGTCAGTTATGTACAATGTATCATAAGAAGTGCTATTCAGCTGTGCAATCATAGGTTCAAAATTATTAAAGAACAGGGATAATATTCATGTTAAATGAATGGTGAGTGGGAATATAGGGTGACCCCATGTTAGGAATAACTGTGTTTACATGTAGGTGAAAGATAGCTTGAGGGGGAATGATCCAATCATCTGAAATGTTTCTTGTTTAATCTGAAGGCTTCCATCAATATGCTTTTGATTTATGTACTATTTTTTCAACCAACATATGGCAGGGTGATGTGCACCCATTATCCCCACATTTCCCTGCCCCTACCCTCAAGTCCAGTGCCTGGGACCTTGCCTGGCTTTTCTGTCCTGGAACCCAGGGCCTGACTCAGGAGCTCAATACAGACTCCTTGAAATACCAGACTTGGGACAAAGACTGTGTTTCCCTAGTGTGAAATGACGGGACAATGACTTCTACTAGAAGGTACCCCAAAAGATTGACTCTTACTATTTTATTGTAGTCTGGAGGCAAGCCCATGCAAAGGCTCAGTTTGGTTTCTGCTTCCAATGCTGACAGAACCAGGAGCCCCACAACACGTGTGCCATGTCTCACTCGGCCACTGGAGGGCAGTCATTGCAGCTTATGACAATGACCTTGACCTACTTCCAAATTTGACAAGTTCACTTTCTTCAGAATATGCTTCTTGAACTTGGAGGATTTCTCTGAGGAATATTCACTTGATTATGTTCTTCAACTTAATTTGGAAACTAATGTAAATACTCTCCAAGTTACAAAAATAAGATGATCCTCGCCTGGCAGCTGTTACTTGAGGCACAGACACGTAAAATCACGTATTACACCTTGTATGTGCACCTCCATCCCTACCTTTCTCCCTCCCTCCATGTATAAAGGTCTGTGCAAAGTGTCTCTGACCTCCCATGATGTATTAGAGACATCTGTCTCATGTTGCCCCATATGGATTTTTGGGTAGCAAGTGGTCTACACATAAGACTGCAGAACAATCTCTGGAACCAGGGACGTTGGAGGAGGTTGACTGGCAGGACATCTCCAGCGAACCAGGCTGGCTGCTTGCACATCTCTGGTTAGAGGAGTGTGATGTAGGAAGGTGTGGCCCCCTACAACTGTGTCTTCTGAGATAGGAGTCCTGAGGGCCAATTTTTTCACTGGTGCAAACCCCAAGGCCTTGCAGGGGCACAGCGGGCATCTTATTATTTATGGAAAGAAAAGGCTGTGTTATTCAAGGGGCTTTACCTCCAGTCTCAGCAACTGCCCCGTCACGTGAAGTCTGTGACAGTCACCATCGTCCTGCCCACCCACACTCAGCTCAGCGCCTACAGAGAAAGGAGGCTGCTCTGACTTGGCCACTGTTTACTGTTTACTGTTTACAATGCAGCAGGTGGTAGCACATCTGGAAGTTCAGTGACACCTGTGCCTGGAGCCTGCTCTGGCTCTGGAGAAGGCACCAGAGTTGGTGTTTCCTCTTTACGTGTTCCTTGATCTTACTCTGGAGCTGCTTCTGTAGATCCAAGAAGAGAACATATTATCACCATGACTGACTTGTGTACCTTCCAAAGACTTGTGTACCCCACTTCCTTGCTATCAGAACCTGACAGTCTGTTTACTGTCATCTTCCCTGATTTCCCATTTCATAACCCAGTGGAACTGGGCCTGTGCACTCTGTCACCTTAGCCTTAGATTTGAAGCTGTTCTGAAAAAATGACTTGTCCCATATCTTCAAGGAAAGGGGAAAGAATGAAGACATGTTCAGTGTTCCTGAGTTTCTGTCCTTGGTGGGGGGACAGCCATGAACTACCACAATCAGAGCAACAGAGAAGCACCCTTTCAGGAGAAGGCAGTGGGCCCTGCCCGACCCTAAGCTTCCAAGACACCCGAGAATCGATAAAGTGACTCCTCTCCTCAGATATTGCCCATTTTCTTCCTTTCCTTGCCTACATATGTTGTCAAAACTGCCACTTCTTGGTGAATATAATTGTGGAATTTGCACGGGGATTGACCCAGGAAGGTGCCGTGAGGGCACCCTCCCTCTGGCCTCCAACATAAGTCACCACCACTCTCAGCAGGGCCTTTTCTCCACAGCTGCCGCTGCTCCCTAGTGCAGACAACATGCCACGTCCCAGGGGTGAGCAGCACAAAGCATTCTGCTGGCCCCAGCCATGCTTTTCCTCCTCAAGTCTGGACCCGCATCTCAGCATCAAGAAACTACAGTGAGTGAGCAGGAAAGCAAGTATCAACACAGTGCCTCAGGCCTACCTGCTTCAGCCCCAGCACGACCCTGAGAACATAGGGGAACGGGCGTCATGAAACGGGTTCCGTGGAGGGCACTGCAGACACGTGGGCACTTGTCACTGTGAATGAGACACTCTGTTATGCCCAGAGGACTGGATCTCTTGTCCTGTGTCCTGGGCTCCTGAGGTGTGTCCTCTCACTGTGCATCTGTGTGTTTGTTTAAGCCTGTTGTGTGTCCTGTAGAGGGAAGAGAGTCACCCTGTTGGCTGAGCTGAACCTCACAATGGTTTGTTAAAAGCCAGGGGTTGAGATCTGGGGAAACCACTTGGTGATGGGTGCACCAGGTACGAGGAGTAAAGCTAGTCCTGCATTCCAGACAACCTCTGGGTTCCCAGTGAGCAGACAGGACAGAAGAGGAACAGGGAGGAGAGGGCACAGAGGGAGGAGTGGAGAGTTCATGCTGAGCATCTTGAATGACTGGTCCCTTTATCTGTCATCTAAAGTCATGTCATTACCCTTGGGCCTTTCAAGATCCAAAAGGGTGCTAACAGCTGAGGATTTCAGAAACAAGCAGGATACAAGGGCTATCTGAGCAAACACTGGATCTTCCCACAGATGTGGGTGTCTCCATGGTGCCAGGAGGCCAGTCAGCACTCAGCTGTATACACAGGGCCACCACCAGACATGCTTCTCTTGCTCCAGAAGACCCCCTTCTGGAGATCCCATCATCTGGGTGGGTCACTCCCTACCTCCTGCTCACAGTCTCCTACTAACCCTTCAATCAGGTCACATATTTAGGGACAGATTAGGCAACTGTCTCCAAAATCTCCTTCTGTCCCACCTGCAGGAACTCGGGATTCATCCATGAGAATGTTTGTCCAACTCCTACTCTCACCATTTCATTAGCAACTCAGTGCAGAGACCATCACCTCCCTCCACTTTAGGGACATCCTGTCTTGACCATACTCTGCAGCTTGTCATCATTTAGGACATGTCTGAGCTTTTCCCCACCTACATCTCACTCTCTCCTCACTATTGTCCATTCCCTTCCCCTTCTCATTCCACCTGCTCTCAAACGCAGGAAGATCTGCTTCCCTTCTCTCCTCCTGCACCAGGACTGCGGGTCACTGCTAGGGACCATCATGCCAGGGCTCTCAGAGCTGGTGTCTGATTTCCTCTCTGCTCTGCCATCCATGTTCCTGTCCTGGGAACCAACCTCCTGATGATCCCAGTACTTGCAACCCCCACATCCCTTATTGTTTCCTGACTCAATTCAATATTTCTAATTCTTCCCTCTGTCTGAAATGTTTTTCAATGGCTCACCTGCTTAGTTAATATCATGTATCTCCACAGTCTAGAAATGTCAATTGCTCATTAGTAATTCTCTTTGGAAGTGGACACACAATACTTCCCCACAAAGAAATGTCCCCTTGCTGTCTACTTAAGTCCACTTGTACTATGGGAACCACATCAGGTCATTGTTCTCATGTTTCTGTATTCCATTAGAATGTTGTTGAAAACACTTTAGCATTACTGATCTCTAGTACTTAGCAGTTCCAGCACATAGGACTTACTCTAAAACCATGAAGTGATGTAAGAACAAGGTTTGAGCAGCAGTAATTTGTCAGCGTCCAGGCCTTGCTGACTTCTTGGGGAAGCTGTCAGCCCCCATGGTCAGTGGTTTCTAGTCCTTGACAAGTCTTCAATGTCCGTGGTGGATGGAGGCCAGTGTCACAGATAGATGTCCACCTGTGGTTAGGCCTCTAATAAGGTAAGGTCCTTTTTAACACTTTGGAGAGAGGCTTTAATGAATGTGTTTCAATAAACAAAAATCTCCTGGTTGTAAGTTTTTATCTTTGACGTCTTTGTCTCTCGGGAGTACTGTGAAATGAATGTCACTAATTTATCAGTCCCGATAACCTTAGTGAGTCATGGATAGTAATGTGGGATGTCTGCTTCTAGTTTTCCTTATATTTTGAAAACAAAAATTTTAAAAGTCAGCAGTATTTTAGACGAGTCATAACAACAATAATCATCTTCACTTCATTTAGTCCCATACCCATTTTTTTGTTTATCCTGATTATTTGCCAGTATTTTCATAAATTCAGTTATTCCTTGGAGTTCTGTACTTCTTCATTCAGTTCAAAGATGTGACCTGCTTAGAAACCTTAATTTAGAGTAAGTCAGAGTTATTTTCATGGATTTTTCTAAAGATGTAACATATTTGAAAATGCAGTAGAGTAAAACAATAACTTTCTATGAATGACAAAACAAAGTGGCATGGTTATAGATTTGATTATAATGCAATTGATAAAATAAACTTTGCTTGTTTAGTAAGCTTTAACATTTTAAGAGTATAATTTTTGGAAAAGAATAATTACTGTAAAATGAGAGAGCATAATATAAAATATATGTAAGTATATGTATATTTAGATTCAATACATAATTTCAATATAGAAGAACAAATAATATGTAAGATTTTAAAACATTGTCCATGGCTTCTTGTATTGAGCATTAGAAATAATTCATAAACTTCCAATGTTTGCGCCACAAATATCTGGAGTCTCACTGCCAGACGCCCTCACAGGGAACCATCCCTCTTGGCTGGACTGGTGTCGCTGACAAGTGAACTGTAACACCTGAGAGCTTCCTATTTGAACTTTTCTTTGAATCTTGGTGGGTCCCTCATGCAGCCGGTTGAAATCTTTAGAACATCCATTTTAATGAAAGCATATGTCCACAAATAGATTAGTCATTTTTATTTTTTTTTTATTTAGCGAAGCATCCCATGTAATTTCAAACATATAAAATAGGCCTAATTTAGTTTAAAAACATTCCTTCAATAAGGATACAGAACAAATCCTTGAAGTCTTCAAGGGCACATTGGAATTAACTCAAAGTCATTCTTTTGTCTAAATTACAGTGGTTCTCAACCTTCTGGCCCTTTAAATACAGTTCCTCATGTTGTGACCCAACCATAAAATTATTTTCGTTGCTACTTTATAACTGTAATATTGCTACTGTTATGAATCGTAATGTAAATATCTGATATGCAGGATGGTGTTAGGTGACCCTTGTGGAAGGGTCGTTCAACCGCCAAAGTGGTTGCGACCCACAGGTTGAGAACCGCTGGTTTAAAGTCTCTTAAACTGGAAACTTTGTGAAGGTTGCAAATATACATACACAAAAGCTTACAGCCTGGACTTTTTGTAAATCGAAGGAAAGCAAACACAGACTTATGGTAATAACTCTAAAAGACATTAACACACTTAGAAACAGTTTTAATATTAAATATTTTGTCCAGACTACAGAATTCGCCTTAATTTACATAAGTATTTAATCTTTTTAGGCCAATAAAAGACTATCTACTAGTAATGCCATCTGGAGGCTGAAAATTCACCACATATACACATAGATGAACACATCACATACACACCATACACATAATTTGAATTACTAATTTTCACAGAGAAAATGCAAGAATTTTTTTTTATAAAGTTAAAACTTTCACAAAATTTTATAGCCTGTGTACCCCCTTTTACAAACCTTTTCTCAACTTTCACAAACCTTCTTACCCATTCAGAAATAACTCTCCTTACAGAAACTTACATTTGTCCTTTTCCTTCAAATATGACTCTCCTTACCTCAAGCCTTTTATGATCACAACTATGTAATTTCTCCAACTTACCTGGAACTTTTAACTCTTAGGAGCCTTAATTTCCCCAATGATAAGCACAAAAGGGAACAACCAGCATGCCTTAGATTGACGTCAATGAACATATTTTAATCACACTCTCACTTCCAAGAAACACATCTTCAACCAAACACAAGTCATTATACCAACAGCTGCAAATCCATTTTATAAACCTTCTGTATTAAAAAACCCCAAAGCAGGTTAACTTGCCTTGCAAAAAATGTTTCAGTATTTCATGTTATTTCAAAATATCTAGTTATTCAATAACTTTCATTAAAATTTACTAAGTTAGAAAGAAATAGTTGAAATAAGCTAAAGTGATTTGTGTAGTTGGGGAGGTATTTTTTCTTCTTTTGGGATAAGACATACCTTCCAGAGAATTGTAGTTTTATTTTAAAAAATGAACTCAGGTATTATCACTTCAAAGGTTGTGGGACTTTGGTTGCATGAAGCCAATCCTATATAATAAAAGGGTAATATGCAAATCGACCTAATGGCAGAACAGTCACTATGATGCACACTGAACACGAGGGGGTAGACACTCAACACAGGAGCTGCCCCCTTTTGGTCAGTGCACTGGGGGTGGGGGCCTAGGGGGAGGTGAGGAGCGGGCCTAAGCCGTGAGTTGGACAGCCCCTGAGGCCTCCCAGACTGCTAAAGGGGGCAGGCCTGTCTAAGGGACCCCACCCCCACCCCCAGTGCATGAATGTCCTACACTGGGCCTCTAGTTATCTATAAGTTTCTGAAATGAATTAGGGGGGTGGTTTGGGGAAGGTAAAAGGATTTGGTGGGCTTTGAATTGCTTCTGCAGCCAAACCTCTGGCCCCTTGAAAACTTAATTCATAAAACAAGGATAGTCATTTTCAATACCCCAGGGACTGGGTTGCCACCCAAATGTTGGCAAGGGACTGACCAATTCATTTGTCCATTTTTGGAATGTTTCTTTCAATTTGGGAACATTTTTCTAGCTTCCAGAAAGCACACACCTCTGAGAGGTATAAAGGCTTTCAGGTATAGGAAACCTCTGTCCATCTCCCTTGGGAATGAAATACAGGTTCTAGCTGCATGATAGTCTTAAAACTAATGGTGCCAAACCTCTCTATTACCCACTCTATACTGGGACCAGGTAGGTGGTGTAACAAAAGAAGATTGGCTTCTTTCTTGAGTTTCTCAGGGTCAAGTTTCTCCCACTTGGTGAATATGTACTCCATAAGAGGACTCTCAAGTCACTGTGGGCTGGTTCCGCATCTATAGAGAGACCTATGAGCAAGCCCAGTGTTAGAGACATGTGTGCATGTCTCTGAGCTGTCTGGAGACATTCTGAGTAGGGTGGGTACCCTGTTAAGCCATCTCTCAGGCTCTCGTGGAAGATACTAATAAAGAAAAGATGATTACCAAACCTTTGCTCAGTCTCAAGGTTAGTTTCCTCATGGAAGGTTCCTTTAAAATCATTACTTTCCATTTTGGTTCAGTATCTGGTTCATTTATTCTAAATGTATAACTATTCTGTGGAAAGATATGTAGGCATCACAGATTTCATATAAAAGAAAAAAAAAAACCTCACCTATCAGGTGAATTGGGAAAGATTTGATTAGCAAACTATATATATATATATATATATATATATATATATATATATATATATATATATATATATATATATCTCCATAACAACCCCTAGTTGAAAGGAAACAGGTTTTGATTAAAAAGCAGACATTTTTTTACAGAAGGTTTAGTCCGATGGAGAAAGCAATTAGTGGGTGCGGTTAAGAACAATAAGATAGCGCCAGTATCTACAGGAGTCTTAGAGCTTCCCTTTTTATGATAATTTCAAGTTCTCCCAATCTAACAGTGAGAAGGGGAAACACTCTTGGAGCAACCCTATGCTTCTTATGTTTGTTTACTTTTTCTACATCCTATTTCAGTTTCCTCTATCCCTAGAGTGGGCAGACTTCTCTATAGGAGTTTTCTTACAACCATATTTAGTAATTCTCTTGCTTTTGCTCCCAGAAACCAGGAGTATATTAATTGCGATAGGTTAGAATAGCCAGGATTACACGTTCTAACAGTGACATTTCTCTGGGAGCCAATCAGGGCCATAGAGAAAATGGAGAACAATTGCTGGTTCCGCTCTGGCTGAGAGCAGCTTTTCTCCAAAGGGAGCTGGTAGAATTCCTATTCTCATTTCCCTTAAGTCAGTAGGGAGGGGTAGTGGAGGAGACAGAAGGGGAAGGAAGAAGGGAAGGGAAAGAACACATCTGGACAAGGAAGCTCAGAGAGCAAAAGATGTAGTGGACTTGCTATAGAAGGGGGAGATTGGGGTGTTAGCATTTATTCGCTTCAGGAGAGTTCAGAGATAGTCTCTAAAATTTCTCATTAATTTATTTTTTAAAAGAATTTTCCATGCTTCTCCTGAGAAGCTTCTAATTTCCAAATCAAGATATGCTTCCTATTCAGTCATTTTCATTTTGGGGCCAGCATATTTCTAGTTTTCTTTTTTTTCCTGCAAAAAATTTATTTATCTTGGCCATTTTTCAGTTGATATTTTCAAGTTAAATCTGCCCATTTCTGTAAAGCACTTGCAAGAAAAGGCTTCCTATCAGGGGCTAATGAGGGCTGGAGTCTGGGAGGTCCTAGCCCTGGGGCCACAACTTCCCATGTTAATTACAGGTGTGTTTGTTTTTATTGTTATTGTTGTTATTTTATATTTGCAGAATCTGAGCAAGTTTTCCAGGGATGTTATGGAGTGGGTCGAAGTGTGCTGCTCTGGGTTGAGCTCCATTATGCTCACACCCCTCTTTTGTGCCTCGGCTTCTCTCCCAGTTATCTAAGGCGACCTGAAGGCCTCTAGCCAGCTTGGCTCCATGAGTAGAATGCAGGCCCTGAGAGGTCCTGGGTTTGATTCAAGGTGAAGGGCATGTACCTTGGTTGCAGCTTGATCCCTGGCCCTTACTGGAGCGCCTGGGGGAGGCAACCAATCGATGTCTCTCTCATTCTCTCTCTCTGTATCTCCCCCTCCTTTCCTCTCTCTCTAAACCCATGGGGAAAATATACTCGAGTGAGGATAAATAAATAAATAAAAACAAAAACCTCAGAAAGGGCTGGGAATGCTGGTGGACCTAACCTTATGGGCTCTCCCCGGAGGAGCCAGTCAGGTGAATTAGAGTTGAGTTGGAATTTCTCTATGGGGCTCCTGCTTGGCGTGAGGAATGACCTCTGACACCTCCACAAAGATTCTTAGTTGCTTAAGAACAGGCAAGATTCAGGTCAGAAGGAGGATGTGTGCCTTCGGAGCTGAGTAAGGTCAGCTCTCACTTATACAGTGAAGGTTTTTTGCTCAGACTCTCAGAAAGCAAATCCAAATGAAAACCCAGAGTCAAAAACCAGCCACCCATGTTTCCTCTGGTCTCTCCTTAGCCTTGATTCTGTCAACACTTAACCTTAGTTCCACCTTGTGGATTTAAAAATACAGCTTAACTAAAGTCGAACCCACTATCACAAGCAAAGGAAGGTTCTGGATTCAAGAGACAACTTAGCCAAATGCACCTGACAGGCAGGGAACTGGTGGCCCAACGGGCCCTTTGCTGGATCCCAGCACCGTGTCTGGGTCTGCAGGGCGGTCCTGTGTGACCTTTGGAATCCTGCCACAGTAAGCCAAGTAAATAGCAATGTAAGCAGCATTCAACCCTGTGCAGAATTCTTGTGAGTTTATTGGAGCCCAACTGTCAACAGTGGCCGGAAAACAAAATCTCACTGTATTGAGGTAGTGCTCCAAGAATGGCAGGATTGCACCTGCTTTTACACATACAATCAAAAGTGAAGATGTATGTGGGTCACATGAAATCCATTGCTTAGGGAGGCAGGAGAAAGCAAAGCAGGGAAATCTCTGGGATTAGATAAAAAGTAAAACGAGAGACACATACCTCTCTCATACAGGAGCACACAGGATAGTGAGCAATGAACTCAATAGCAATGAGCAGCTTTGTGGTCTTCTGCAGAGCACAGAGCAGTGCCTGTGCTCCTAGGTGACGAGAAAAAGGAAAATTCCTTTAACATTCCAAAGGTATGTTATCACAGATGCCAAAAGACAACAGACAGGCCCAGTTAAGGTAAAGATTGACCATTCTCAGGGAAGACACTGGCCTCGCATATGACTACACACCATAAACTGCGTTTAGATAACAAGTTTTAATTTCAGGCTAACTGTGAGGTTAATTTAGGTCTCTGAGTTTGAAAGGCCACCATGCAGGCCTTACCTGTGCGAGTCAAAGATGAGCGTGTGACTATTTGTCATTTACTCTCTCCTTCGATCACCTGTGCCCCACCTCTTGCCACCAATCATGTCCCTCCTCTGTCCCACCACAGGGGGAGAAACCATCAAGTACCTGTACGCTGGAAGCAGGTGCAGCTTCCTCGCCACCTGCGGGCCTGGCCCGCTCGCCCACTGTGCTCAACACACCAGTGCCCATGACTTTCTTCTCTACCTGGGAGGTAGACTGCTCCAGACCTGGCTGCGTGCCCAGATTGTGCAGCTTCACGTTAAAGAAGCTGGTGGTCTTGAAGGGGCTGGAGAAGGAGCTCGTCTCCTTGGTGATAGCAGTGCAGATGCAGGGCGCCAACGGCATCTTGAGATCCCATGATATTGTGCTGCCCAGCAGCGGACCAGTGGAGACTGACCTGGCGCTGACCTTCTCCCTGGAGTACCCCCACTTCCTCAAGAGAAAAGGCAACAAGCTGCAGATCATGCTGCAGCAGAGGAAGTGCAATCACAACCGGACCATCCTGGGCTACAGGACACTGGCCACAGGGGCCATCCACATGGCTGAGCTGATGCAGCGACCACCTGAAGGTGGCCAGGTGCTGAGCCTCAGCAGCAGGATCCAGGGGTCCTCCATCACGGTGGCTGAGATCTGGATCTCCTCCCTATCCAGTCAGCCCATCGGCGACGAGGATGGCAGCATGCAGGCCAGCCCCAAGGCCAAGTCCATGGATAGCCACATGGAGGGGACATCTGAAAGCTTCACTGAGCTGGACGCCAGCTACAATCTCACACACAGGCAGGACCTGGAAGAAGCTGACTTTGACCTGGGGCAGCCCAAGAAGCAGCAGCAATGCAGGCAACAAAACTTGAAGCAGAAAGTCATGGCACTGCTTCCCAGGTCCCACATGTCAGAAGAGGTCCTGGACTCGGATCAGGACCCTAAGGAGCATGTCCCTGAGGTGGAGGAGGACCTGGACCTTCTCTATGACACCCTTCAGCATCCCAGCGACAGTGGCCCAGACATGGAGGACGATAGCAGCATCCTCAGCAACACCAAGCCCAAGACCAGACAATACTTTGAAGGCCTGGCACACTCCAGCTGGCAGACGGAGACGAGGAGCTTACACAGTGCCCGGAGCCAGAAGGAGCCTCCTCAGCTGGCCGGCATGCCCGGGAAGACCCAGGGCCCGGGTGGCAAGCTGTTCAGTGGCAGTGCCTCTGACTCGATGGCCTACAGCACCCCACCCACCAAGGTGGTCAAGAGCTGGATCTTCTCCCAATCGAGCCAGACCATCAAACACCTGGACAAAGCCATGCTGGCCAGCACCGAGGTGGAGGCCACGCATAACTTCTGTGAGGGAGAGTCTGAGATCGTCTGCTCTGAGCTGGAGGTCAGCTACAATGCGGCCTACAGGCATGACCTGGACGAGGATGACTTGGACCTGGAGAAACCGATAGGAAGGAGGAGGTCCACCATCAAGCAACAGCACTACCAGCAGAGAGTCGCAGAGTGGCTGCACAGGTACCAAATGACGCTGGAGGTCCTGGACTCGGAGCAGGAGTCTGAGGAGGAAGTCCCCGATGTGGACAAGGACCTGGCCTTTCTGTTTCAGAGCGTGGTGTGCCCCATGGACAGTGGCTCAGACATGGAGGATGATGACCGTCTCCCAACCCCTCCCATGCCTGAGCTCATGTCATATTCTGAAAGCCTGTCCAGCCCAGATATGGAGGAGGATGACAGAGTCCTCAGGACCCACCGGCCCAAATTATACTGTGAAAGCCTTTCAAGCGACAGTGGCTCCGACTGGGTGGCCCACAGCATGCCCAAACCTGGGGAGCAGCCGGCACAGCCTGGGGACAGCCCGGAGGCAGGGACCTTTGCCCAGGACATGCTCACTAAGAGGCGCACCACCAAGACCGAGTCTCTGGTCATCCCTTCTACCAGCTCCAAGGGGAAGCAGCCCGCCCGCCGGGGCTGGAGCAGGTCCCTGAATGAGTCGGCCAACAGCCTGATCAAGGAGCGCTGCGCAGACCCACAGAGCCAACTGCAGGTTCCCAGTCAGACTGTGTTCGACCAACTGAACGACAGCCTCATGTCCAACGACTATCTACCCAAGAACATCATCCTCATCAACACCTCCGACAGGTAGGGGCAGTCCCTGTCGGACGTCCTGCAGCAGCACACGCTGCCCGCCGTGTGTACCGCCTCCATGGTGGATGTCCAGGAGGCCTTCAGCTCCATCATCTCCTGGATACAAAGATACCGCAACTGCAAGACCGAGGCCACCATGCCAGTGAAGATCGCGGTGGCGGGGGATCAGCACTACTTCAGCACCGTGCTGCGGGTCTTTGTGGAGCAGCTGTCCCACAAGGCCCCGGACTGGCTAGACTACATGTGCTTCCTGGTCATGGCTAGACTACATGTGCTTCCTGGTCATCCCGCTGGGTTCCCACCCCTTGGCCAGGTACCTGGGCTCCGTGGATTGCCGCTACTACAAACTCTTACGGGACTTGGCCTGGTGGGAACTGTTCTGAACTGTTCTACCACCTGGAGGCCCAGGATGCTGTGCAGAACATTGTGTTGAAAATCAGAGAGTACCTCACAGGGGCCAACTGTGTCCTCCAGCTGCCCATCGCAGAGGCCATGCTCATCTCTAAGCCGAAGAGCCCGGACGAGCTGTCCTTGCAGAAGTTCATTCCCTTTGTGGGGGCAGTGAAAGTTGGAAGAGTGGAGCCAATTCCAGCCACGTCAGGAGACTCAGCTGAAGCCGTCCCCTCATGCTCCAATGTGCTTCTGTCCACCGCCAGGGAGGCCACACACAAGCTAATTTCCTTGTGGTCAGTGAGTGGGGGCCTGTCCTCCCCCGGCCAGAGTGTGGGTGCTGAGCTGATGGAGCTGCAGGTGGATTACTGGACGGCAGCCCAGCCCACAAACAGGAAGAGGAGCGGGGAGAAGGAAGACCTGCCTGCCACCAAAAACACACTCCGGTGCACCTTCCGGTCTCTCCAGGTCAGCAGGCTGCCCAGCAGCGGCGAGGCTGCAGCCACGCCCACAATGGCCATGACTGTGATCACCAAGGAGAAGCAAAAGAAGGTGATGTTTTTGTCGCAGAAGGACAAGGGCACGGACTTGGAGCCCAACAGCCAGTGCATCCAGGGCATCGGCCGCTTGGTCTGCTCAGCCAAGAACCAGGAGCACAGGCAGCGGGTCCTCATTGACGGCGTGGAGTGGAACGACGTGACGTTCTTCCAGCTGGCAGCCCGATGGTCCTCCCACGTCAAACACTTCCCAGTCTGCATCTTCGAACACAACAATTCCACCTTCTAGCCCCGCCCCTCCCCCTGCCCTTCACTCTGCCTGGGCCAAGCCCAGGAGGACCCAGCTGCTTTCTGTGAACAGTTCAGTTTACTATAGGCACAGACCCTGGAAACACAGAGAAACTGTTTTGAGTTTGAATGCGCTCACAGCCTGGAACCTAAGGGGGTTGCCCTCGCTCAGACCCCCAAATGCTCTGTTTAATAACCAGAAAGCTCCGGCAGGTGGGAGTCAGGAGATCATAGTTGAGATGGAGCATCATGGAAGGTGGGTTTTGGCCTCAGAACCCCCAGCACTGTCAGTGAGAAGGGTTCTGGCCTTGGAGACCTGCCCTTCCTGGAAACCTGGGCTCAGTTTAACCCTGGGAGCCGGCACCAGCTTGTGCCCAGACTCAGAGCTGGGCGGCCAGAGGCAAAGGGCTGGCCTCCCATTGGGGCATCCGGAGCACAACATGGAGGCCAGCCAGCCCAGCCTTGGACCCCAGCTGCCAACCAACCAAGTGGCCCCAGCACCATCCACTTATAGTTCCCAATGAACTCCGGTCTCACAGGGCGACATAACAAAAAAGAGCTGTACGGTGCAGATCACACAGGCACACGGGGTGGAAACACCGGTGCCCTCCTTGCTGAGCAGCAACCCACCTAGGTCCCTACCTCTTCAGGTTACCACAGAACATTTGATGCCACCCAACAGCTGTACCAACTATTTACAAGGTGAGCAACCTGCCCCTCCACAGCACAGTGGTCATTTGGCCCCTTGCTGGCTGTGAACTCTCAGATCACTGCATCCCTCTCAGTGTTTGTTTCTAAGAACATGAGGTGAATCAAGGAGCAACCTCATAGAGTTTTTGTAGGGACCCTGTAGTGTGCTCCCCTAAAGCTTTCTCTGGGTGCCCAGATAGGGGATAGGTCTGCAGCAGCGGTGTGGTTGTGCTAATTGGTCCTTTTTCTTACTCATATGTGATGCTTTCGGGGCCCAGGGCTAAGCTCTTTTCTCATGTCATAAAGAGACTGGAGATTCTGTTATGGGTCCCTGTCCTGGCTGAAGCCAGAGCAGAAACCCCAGGGCTGAGCAGTGGGGCCCAGGGTCACCCAACTATCTGTGATGGGGCTGGTTTGGGGTCATTCACTCAGCAAATATATCAGAGTCTTCCAGGTACAGACACGTCTCTAGGCACTGACCATAATCCAGTGCACAGAGCAAACCCCTAGCCTGTACTGCAGAGCTTCCCTCTAGTCGGGAGCGATTCAGTCACACTAGGCTGCACAGGCTCGGAGTGTCCACAAGACAGCCGATGTGACGTCCTCCGGCCTCCCCTCCCTATGGCTGCATCTTCCTGTATTGTGAAGAGGAAGGTGAACCTCTGTTCCAGCAGAAAACGTGAGTCGGTTTTGGATCAGAGCCATCAGCGGAGTATGGGGACTGTGAATTCAAGGTTCTGGCAGAACCCTGTATCCCACACATGGTGGGATTTCTGCAAGAGGGCAGAGGTCTGAGGGCTCCTCCTAGAAAAAGGACAAGAGTCAGAGAGCTGTGCATGTGGATTCGGGTGGTGTGGGAGAGGAGTGGGAGCTCAGTGGTGAGTCAGCCTCTCAGAAAATTCATAGTCTTCCAATCCTAATCCAAGTCTGCCTGCACCCCTAATCAGGGATCATGCTCATTAATTTGGTAGGACCTCCTTAGGGCCAGCTTGGCAAGTGTACCCAGCCCTGAGGGAGTTGAGTTTCAGTGGGAGGTGAAGAACCCCACAGGGAGGCTAGTGAATTAGGCAGCATGTAGGCGCAGGATCCAAAGTTTGGGTGATAGGAAGGCCCTGGGATGTCAAGGATGGAGACAGAGTTCATTTGTTCGCTCATTGCTCAGCTATTTCTGGAGCACCTACTATGTGCTAATGAGTGACATGAAAAGAGTGGACACCAACCCTCCCTGTCCTGATGGAGTTGACATTTCGGTGGGAAGGTATCAGAGGGGTCAGGAACACTGAGAGAGCATGTCAGATTCCCCTGAAGAAGGGGACAGGTGGTTCCCTCATTGATCCAGACTCTCAGTTATGAGGGCTTTCTGCTAGCCACTCTTGGGAGACCAGGCACATATCTGCCAGGACTGCCAGGTTGAAGGTGGACAAGGAGTAGGTCTGGCTTCTGGACGGGCAGGAACAGCAGGCACAGGACCCCAGACTCTCTGAGTGGTGCTCTGGGAGGGCCGTGTGGAAGGAAAGGCCAGGCCTCAGACTCTGCTTTCAACTTATCTCTCTCCCCAGGGCCATCTCCTGCATCCTGGGCATCAGGCTGGACCAGCACCGCCAGAATTTCCCAGCCTGATGATGCTGTTGGCTTCCATACAGCTCAACTTTCCAGTCTCCTACCTGCCAAAGCAGGCCCAGTGCCTCCATTCACAGCGGGAGCACCTGAGCCCACTGAGGCCGAGACAGGAGGAGGAGGAGGCCTTTGGGGGGTGGTGTGGGGGAGTGTGCCTTTGGAAGGCACACAAAAGGCAGTGAGGGTGGTAACATGTCCTCTTCTTGCATCTACAGAACCAGCTCCAGAGCAACATGAGGAAAACCTTCAAGAGGCAACACCACCCTAGTGGCTTCTCCAGAGCTAGAGCCGGATCCAGGCCCAGCTTTCACTGAACTTCAAGAGGCAGAAGAACCACCTGCAGCATTGGAGCAACTCACCCCAGTTCCTGCGTTGCCTTCTTTGTCAGGTCCCGGGCCACAGTGCGTGTCAGCGGTCATGGCAGAGACGGCGCCCCCTACCCCCATTTAGATGCAGTGTTAGAAGCTTTCTGTTCATGTTACCTATACTTATACTTTTACTATATTTTTATGATATTTAATAACATACAGTGTACTGTAGAGAACATTTACTGAAATACTCCCAAATATTACCTTAATTAAGACTCTATAAAATTTAACCCTATAAACCCTCAAAGCTTTGAGCAAGTCTGTTTTTCTGGACACTGACCACCCAGGGAGCACTGTCCTCACCTTCTCCACCTGCCCTTCCTGGAGCCAGGACTCTGCTTCCCAGGGAGCTGGCTCCACCCTGTGCCCAGACTCAGAGCTGGGTAGCCAGAGGCCAAGGGCTGGCCTCCCATTGGGGGCATCCTATGCTCATTATGGAGGCCTGTCAACCCAGCCTTAAGCCTCAGCTGTCAGCCAGCCAAGTGGCCCCAGCACCACTCACTCTGGATTCCAAATATTCTTGACCCTCAGAAGGCAAATATATATACATATATCTGTACTATACAAACACCCAGGAACATGGATTAGATAAACTGGTCAAATCCTTGGTGAGTAGCTTCCTGGGCAGCGTCCCCACCTTGATCCCACCCACCCTTCTGTGTTAATACAGAACATGTGCTACTAACCAACGTGTGTGGGGCCCACCATGTACCAGGTGAGCCCTGCCCCTCCACAGAACCGTGGTCACTCAGCTACCTGCTGCTGTGAGTCTTCAGGTCACTGCACCTCTCTGAGTATTTGCTTCTCTGAACATGGGGAGAGCCTAGGCCCAGCCTCATAGGGTTATTGGGGCGGGGGTCCCCCTTCGAAAAGGCCTGCTGGGAACCTGGACTCTGGAGAGGTGTGCTGGAGGGGCTGTGGTTGTTCCTATTGGCCATTTTCTCTTCTCCTTAACCAAGCTTCTGCCTTATTTGTGATTCTCAGGCCTTAGGCTAAGCTGTTTTGTCCTTTGATAAAGACATTGGAGATTCCATTAGGCATCCCTGTCCTGGGTGAAGCCATATTAGAAATCCCAGGGGTGAGCAGGGGGACCCCAGGCTCACCCAGGCTTCTGAGATGGGGGTGGTTTGGGCTCATTCATTCAGCTAATGCACTGCCCCCAGGACCGCACTCCAGCGCTTCCTTCTAGTCAGGAGGGATTCAGTCACACTGGGCTGCACAGGCAGGTAGCATCCACAGGACAGTCGGTGTGACTTCTTCTTCAAAGTATCGCTGATCTACACGTATCATGAAGCAGAAAGTGGATCTCTGGACCAGCACAAAAAGTGAATGTGCTTTGGATCAGATCCTTAAGGGGAGTATGGGGACTGTGACTTGGAGAAGGTGGCCACACTCTGGATCCCACATATGGTGGGATTTCTGCAAGAGCGCAGTGGTCTGAGGGCTTCTGCTAGAAAAAAGGGCAGGAGTCAGAGAGCTCTGCATGTGGATTGGGTGGTGTGGGTGAGGGGGAGGGGATGTGGCTGCCCACACAGAGAAGACCTCCCAGAGGCTGGGCTTAGGCAGGAGCACAGAGCCGCTCAGGTCAGTGCCCAGGGCCTGCAGTCTGGAGGACGTCCTGGGGTGGGGGCTTGAACTGGGACTTCAGTGATGGAGATGGGAGGTTCCTTCCTTGGAAGGCACACAAAGGCAGTTATGGTGGTAACATGTTCTCCTCTTGGATCTACAGAAGCAGCTCCAGAGCAAGATCCAGAAACACTTGAAGAGGAAAGGCCAATCTGGTCCCCTCTCCTGAGCCAGAGCAGGCTCCAGGCACAGCCGTCACTGAACTTCCAGATGTGGACCCACCTGCAGCTTGTGAGCCACTCACCTCAGCTCCTTCGAAACCTCTGGTCCTGATCCTGGGCCACAGCGAGTGTCCGCTGCCACGACAGAGAGGGCTCCCTCCCCTCCTTTATATGAAGTTTTAAAATATTTGTGTTTATCATATTCATGTTTATAACTTTACTGTATTTTTCTCATACTATTCAGTAAACTAGAGTCTATTTTTTTAAAAAAATATAATGAAATACTCTTAAGTACAAACTTAATTTAAATTCTATAAAATTTAACTCTACAATCCTTCAGAGCCTTGAGCAAGTCTGTTTCTTCTACGCCTGCGTCGTGTTACTATGAGTCATAGGTTGGGAAGAATTAGTCTCTCAGGAGCCATCTGCTCTAAGGATGTGACGTTCTTGAGGGCCAGGACAATGGGACTTTGGGGGAAATTGACTGAGGAGCTTTGGAGCAGGGACCCTTTAAGTCAGGGCTGCCCCTGGGAACCCACATTTCATTTAACTTCATCTGCCCCCATCACATGGACAAAGCACGGCCTTAGGCGCCCCCTGGAGTCCACGTTGCAGAATGCTGCAGGGTTTAACCAGCAGCAGGCAGTTCCTGAACCCTGACTGCCACCTGTACCTGGACAGAAACTCCACCTGCTCCAAGCGCGCTGAGCAGCATTCTGAGCATCTCCTCTGTCGGCCCACAGCACTGAAGAGGGGACAGGGAATGTCCCAGGGCCCGAGGTACACACTCATCTCCTCCACAGGCACCGCTTCCAAATCTCAGGGGTCAGAGCCTCTCTCTGCCCTCAGACCCTAGGCTCTGGATCAGCTGGGCTTTTTCCTGAGGCTCTTCTGTCTCACCAGAGCCCAGCAGCCATTCTTTCTCACGCCCCAAGGCTGAACAAGGTTGTAGAGGCAGCCTGGCTTCTCCTTTTACATCAATCCTCTTCGGTGCTCTGAAAACCCCTGGTGAGGATGAACTACAGCCTTGTACGGCACCCGCCATGGCACAAGCTCCACTCTCTCAGGACAAGTGGGTATTCACTGTGGACCACACCCAGGGTCCCTGCTCTCAAGGAGATCAGCCCTGTAGGTTGACACGGAGAGAAAGGAAATTTGAATGGAGTCTGATGAGACCTACCACTGACCCCTGAGGACCATAAGCACTGAGAATGTGAGCCCATCGCAGGGACATTGCAATGGCTCTCTTTAGGATGTCATTTCTAAACCAGAAAGATGAATAAGTATTTGTCTACCCTCTTCATCCTGATTTCACAATGGCAGCTGATAAAGGCTTGTGAAAGTTAAATGAGGTCTGGAAATCAGGGGGGCAGGTCTACCTTAGAGGTCCATGGTGATGGCAGTGCACTTGCGCGCACTAGCAATGGGCCTGGAGGGGCAGCCGCCTGCCTTCGTGGAGTGTCTCCTTACCTTGGAAGCTCAGAACTGTGTTTTCAACAGAAGCTGTTTCCTATTTCAAATAACACTTTTCATTTTGGCTCTACTTGGCAGGGTCCTTTCCTAAGTTTCACAGCCATCTTACAAACTGGGGGCAGAGGGTGTTAGAAGTGAGGGGTGGGGGCTGGAGGGAACTGGGAGGAGAAAAACGGGGGAGATAGGACGGCAGGGCCAGGGCCTGGTGTGGGACGACTGTGCTAGTGACCTATTGCTGAGAGTTACCCCACACTAGAGACTTAACCAACACACACTTATTAGCTCACACGTCTGTGATGAGGAATCCCGCAGGGCTCAGCTGGGACTTCTGTGGTCTCACCTGAGGCAGGATCTGTGTCACTGAGGGTCTGAACTCACTCGGGGGGGGGGGGCTTTTTGGATTCAGTTTGGATGGAAGGCTTGACTTCCTGTCTATCTGTTGGTCTCATTCAGTGCCAGGCCATGTGGGTCTCTCCAGATAGCAACTCACAGTACAGAGGCTAATTCCTCAGTGTGGAGAGAGAGAGAGAGAGAGAGAGAGAGAGAGAGAGAGAGAGAGAGAACACAGGTCAGAGTGAGCAAGTGGGTAGGCACTGAATATTTAAAAAATTTTTCAGGGTGGGACGATAGCAACCAAAGAACTTGTATGCATATATGCATAACCCAGGGACACAGAGAGTAGGGTGGTGAGGGCCTATTGTCTTCACCAATAGGGTGGGGGACAGGGATTGTTTAGAAGTGTTCAATTGGGAAAAAAGGGGACATATGTAACACTTTCAACAATAAAGATTAAAAAAAATAAATAAAATGAATTTGCTTTAAATATTGTTATTTCCTACCCCCCCCCCCAAATTGACTGGAAGCAGAGAGAGAGAGAGAGAGAGAGAGAGAGAGAGAGAGAGAGAGAGAGACATCAATGTGTGAGAGAAGCATCAATTGGTTGCCTCCTGTATGCACCCCGATAGGAATCAAACCCACAACCTCGGTATGTGCCCTGACCAGGAACCGAACAGCAATCCTTCAGTGCACAGGATGATGCTCAACCACTCTGGCTGGGTCAGGCACTGACTTTTAGAACCAAATCATGGAGGTCGAGTTGGATCCCTTTGCCATCTTCTATGGAGTCACTACGAGCACCCACATTGAAAGGGAGGGAACACATTCACACCACACGAGGAAGGTGCAGACCATGGGGAGTCACTGAGGAGGGAACTGGTGACCCGAGAGGTCCATGCCTTGCCCAGGATCCCAGACGGTCAGAATGCAGAGCCTGAGATAAACCCAGCTGTGTCCTCAAAGGTGGGGTCCTAGGTGCACCCAGGTTTCCTCAGGGCTCTGGAAAAGGCTGTGCTGGTGGAATCGTGTACAGACATGGAGATGGCATGGGGGGACAGTGAGCACTTGGCAGCCTCGATAGTATTTGTTTGAAAAGGCGCCCAGATCTGGAATCACGAAGGTGCACCTCTGTCCACAAACCACCCACAGTGAAGAAAGCCGGGCCCTTTATGCTGAGCTCATGCTTAAGTAGTTGTGGATCACACCCTCATTGGATAACTGGGAAACTGAAGCCCGTAGTCAAGCAGGGATTGGCCCAGGTACATGACATTCAGAGTCCAGAGTTCAGGAATGCTCAGGCCTTCCAGGCCAAGGTTCCCACCTCCCCACAGAGTTGGTCTGGAAATTAGAAATCCTGACACACTGGGCAGCTCCTGCCTGTTCCTCCCTATGTGGAGGCCGTTTTCTTCTGGGATCCAGAAAGCAGGCACTGGCACGTACACACACACACACACACACACACACACACACACACACACACTCTAGATGTGATGACCTTGGGTGAGATTAGAAGAAAAGCAGACACAGAGGAGGTGACCACAGGAAGGAAAAAGAGGTTGGAGGCACGACCTACATGTCACTGTTCTCCTACTTTACAGCTCCTCCCCCACAGGAGCCTGAACAGCCCTAAGAAGCACTTGCTCCATAACCCACTGTGCAGGCAGGAGAGAGATGGGCCTGACATGCGCAATGACTTATCCAGGATCAAGAAGAGGTAAGAATGAGGGTTTGAGCCGAAACCGGTTTGGCTCAGTGGATGGAGCTTCGGCCTGCGGACTGAAAGGTCCCGCGTTCTATTCCGGTCAGGGGCATGTACCTGGGTTGCGGGCACATCCCCAGTAGGAGATATGCAGGAGGCAGCTGATCGGTGTTTCTCTCTCATCGATGTTTCTAGCTCTCTATCTTTCTACCTTCCTCTCTGTAAAAAATCAATAAAATATATTTTTTTTTAAAAAAAAGAATGAGGGTTTGAGTCTGAACCAAGGTCGGCTTCCTCAAGTCTGGGACCCTGGCTGCACCCAGAGCTTCTAGGGGGCTGGGCAGAGGGCTGTGCTGGTGCCACTGTGCACAGATAAGGTGTTTCATGGAGAAGAGGGGTCTGCAGACAGCAGCCCACAGGACTACTTGCATAGCTGTCATGAGATGAGGGGACTCAGGGATGACAATCCCAGGTATGAGGTCACTATCCAATAGGACTTGCAACCCCCGTAACCAGGCAACCACATTTTAGCCCACCAGGCAGCTCACTTGCCAAGAGGCATTTGCCAGAGCAAGATGTTTTCTTGTTGTGCTCCTCGTGATTGGTTCTCTCGCTTCCGGAGACCCCGCAGTGAGAGCTTTTTCGGACGGCTTCGACGTTTGCTCAACCGTCGTCCCCGACGTATCTATCCACTTCCTAGCTTTTGGTCTCAGGTAACACAAGGTGACCGGGGTCAGACCCATTCAGGCCAGGCCACCTCTGTGCGCCATCCCTGTGCAGCCCACATCCCCTCCCCTTCATGTGTGGGGAAGAGGGACCAGAAGGGAGAAGCCTGGGGTGGGAACAGCTTTCGGGGCAGTGGATCACCTAGGGGTCCTGCTGTGATCAGACCCCAGGACAGGGCAGGCAGGTGGAGGTGGGGTTCCAGAGGGGTCCCTTATCTGTGCCAATGGGAACCCTAGCCCTCAGACTGTCACCCCTTTTCCTCCACAGTGGAGGTCTGAGTGCATCACGCTGTGTGTGTCTGGAATTGAGGGTCACATGGGTTACAGAACCAGCAAAACAGGGCTCAGAGGCTTTTCTCCTGGTGACTGGGAACTGTCTTTACAGTTCCCATTTCCAGTCCTGAGCTCCAAAGAGGAGAACGGAGAGGAGCTGACTGATGGAGTCCTCAACTTCATGCCCGTGGAGGAGGCACAGTGGCCCCATACACCTTCCAGCGTGCAGCATGGCCGCAGGGTGAGTGCATGTGCTGAGGTGACCCAGACTCCAGGGTCCATGTAGTCAAAAGGAGCCCTGGGTTCCAGAAGCTGCCCTGCTACTCCCCTAGGTCCCTCCTAGAGTCCAATTTCCAAAGGAATCTGGGGCCCGTATCCTCCCCACAACCCACTCTCACTGTCCTGCCACTTTCAGATAAGATGCAAAGTCACTGCCCACAAAGTTTTAGGAATATCAGAAGAGAGACTTTGCTCCATTTCACATCATGCTCAGTAAGAGTATTTTTGCATTTTTCTATAGAATCCACCCCCCCCCTTTTTAAATATATAGGTCACTGATTTTTTTTTTACAGGGAGGAAGGGAGAGGGATAGAGAGCCAGAAACATCGATGAGAGAGAAACATCAATCAGCTGCCTCCTGCACACTCCCCACTGGGGACGTGCCCCCAACCAAGGCACATTCTCAGGCCAGAATCGAACCTAGAACCCTTCAGTCCACAGGCCGACATTCCATCCACTGAGCCAAACTGGCCAGGGCCAGACTATCCCTTTTTAATGCCCATCTCCATATGTCCATGTTGGCTTGACAATCCTTACACACCTTCTCCCACTCTTACACATCATCATGATTAATAGGGATGCTTTTCCCAAAAGGACATGGCGCTCAAGGTACCAAGTCTGTTGTTTTGCCATTTGCTGCCCTGAGGACCACATCCCTGTGGCCCCTCCAGGTCAGGGGTTGGGGCCTCCCTGGGCTGCACAACATACCGGGAGGGGTACCTGTTGTCAGGGCTGGCTATCTAGCTGTTCACTGCTGTGGGACCTGGACGTGATCCCCTCCTGTTGTCATGTCAACAGTGCTGCCCTGAACACCCCACTTGTCCTAATATCCAGACCCTCTCACCCCAGGAAAAGCCTCTGTGTTCCCATCTTAGAGTGGGATGTTCTGTCAGAAATCCCAGGGTGACCTTGTTAACACAGGGAGGTGCTGTCCATACTCTGCTAAGAAATGACTAAGACACCAATGTGTCTCATCATAACTCACCTCCAAGTCTACGTTGCCTGCGAGAACCTTTTCTCTTGTCCATGTAGAAAACATGGAAACCTGTGCAGAAATTTTATGAGTTTATTTGAGCCCCAGTGTAGACAATTGCGGTGAAACAAAATCTCAACCGAAGGAGATAATAATGCTCTGGAGAATGGCAGCTGTGCACCTCATTTTATACATTACAATCAAAAGTGGAGACTTGTGTGGGTCCCATGAAGTGCATTGTTGATAGATGAGGGAAGCAGGAGAAAGCACAGCAGGGAAACTTCTGTCATTGGATAAAAGGTAAAATGATAGACACACACTTCCTTCACTTAGGTGTGTGCAGGGTAGTTAACAGTCAACAGTGAACTCGGTAACAATGAGAGATGTGTGGTCTCTGCAGAGAGCAGAACGGTGCCTGTGCTTTGAGGAGTCTGAATAAAAAGGAAAATTACTTTGACATTCCAAAAATATGTTGTTACTAGTGGCCTGGTGCACGAAATTCATGCATATTAAAAGGGAATTAATTAGAGGCAATATTATAATATTGCTATTTGCCCTTTCTCTATAATAGAAGTGTCAGAGATGAAAGAAAATTAGTAAAATGTATATGAAAATCTCCCTCCTATCACAGTCTGGGGTGTGCCGCGGGACCCAGAGTCAAGTCCCCACCCACCCAAGTCAAGTGCACGCCTGCAAATGGTGTAAGACCCAGACCCAGCTGGCCCTACTCCTGTCAAGCCCCAGAGGGCAGGGGGTGCAACCTTAGGTCCCCTATCAAACCTCACCAAGTGGGGGGCATGGCCTCAGGTCCCCTGGTGCAGCCTCAGGTCCCCCGGCCTGGTGCTGGGGTGGCAGACACGGTCTCAGGTCCCCCGTCAAGCCCTGCCGGGCTAGGGGCGCAGCCTCAGGTCCCCCAGCACGATGGCGTGAGGGCACAAGGGCATGACTACCATTAGCATATTAGCTCTTTCTTTATAGGAGAGATTCAAAAAGACAATAGACAGGCTCAGTTAAGATAAAGATTGACCTTTTTCAGGGAAGATGACAGCCTAGGACGCCACTGCTTTGAGTTAAAAAACAACCAAACACTTTAATTTCAGACCATCCTTTGTGGTTACTTTAGGTCTCTAAGTATGCAAGGCCGCCAGGTTAGCAAGAGGTTCCTGCAATCACTCCTGCCCCACCTCTTGCACCAATCACTGAGTGCTTGGGGTTCAGTCTGAGCTGCAGCCCCCAACCCACCTGGCAGTTTCTGAGCTGCCTCTGATGGCATGTCCCCCTCTCCCAACACAGGATAGAACTCAGACCCCCATCTCGGCACCCGCGGGCCTGGACAGCATGCCCGCCGCACTCAACACACAGGTGCCTCTGAACTTGTTTTCCACCTGGGAGGTGGAATGCTCCAGCCCCACCTGCCTGCCCAGGCTGTGTAGCCTCAGCTTAACCAAGCTGCTCATCTACAAGAAGCTGGAGAAGGAGCTCAGCGCTGTGGTGATCAGTGTAAAAATACAGGGCTCCAAAAAGATCTTGAGGTCGGACGAGATTCTGCTGCCCCCTAGTGGTCATGTGAAGACCGACCTGGCGCTGACCTTCTCCTTTCAGTATCCTCACAACCTAAACAGAGCAAGAAACAAGCTGCAGATCCTGCTGCAGAAGAAGCAGCGTATTAACAACCAGACCATCCCGGGTTACCGGACGCTTGCCATGGGCACCATCGAAATGGCTGAAGTAATGCAGCGACCCCTCGAGGGTGGCCGGATGCTGAGCCTCCATAGCACCATCACGGAGGCCCGGGCCCCGGTGGCTGAGGTCAACATCGCCTCCCTGTCCAGCCAGCCCATCGACCCCGAGGACAGCACCCAGCGGGCCGGCTCCAAAGCCAAGTCCCGGCTTCATTATTCAGAGATGGAGTATGAAGTATTCTTGGATCAGCAGGGCAACTCTGATCCCGAGCACGGCCAGGACCAAGAGGAGGAGGACTTTGACTTTGAGGAGCCCAAAATGCAGCGCCAAAGGCTAGGAAGATCGCCACTCACCATCAGGCAGCAAGATGCCAACGATAAAGTTGGGGCGTGGCTGCGCAGGTTCCCAGAGTGGGAGGAAGACCTGGACCTGCAGCAGGAGTCTTTGGAGAATGTCTTTGCGGTGGAGGACTTGGATCTGTTGTACGATTCAATACAGAACACTGACAGTGGCCCATGAGTGTCCTCAGGACCCCAAAACTGCTATTGAGAAAGGCTCTCACCATCAACACCTGCCTTTCCTGGAAGACAGGACTCTGCTTCCCGGGGAGTCCACTTCCTTGTGTGCCCGACAGCGCTGGCCTCCCATGGGGGCACCTGACAGAACACGGAGGCCGGTCAGCCAGCCCTGGGCCCAGCTGCCATCCAGCCCAGTGGCGCCAGCACTACCCTCTCATGGTGTCCAATACACTCCATCCTCACGAGGCAGAACAGCAGGGAAAAACCAAGGACCAGTGTGGTACCGACCACCTGAGCACACTGACTGGAAAGACTGGGCAAATACCAGCTGCCCACCTTCCTGGGCAGGGACCCCGCATTTTTCCCCACCTTCCCGTGCTGTTATAGAGCATTTGCTACGACAGGTGTGGGACCAGCCATGTACCAGGTGAGTCCCTGCCCCTGCACAGCACAGTGGTCAATTGGCCACCTGTTTGCTGTGAATCTTCAGGTCACTGTATGTCTCTAAGTGATTGTTCCCCGAATGTGAGGCCCAATAGGGTTATTGTAGGGTCTCAGTGGGGTGCCTCTGGGTGCCTGGACAGTGGAGAGGTCTGCTGGAGGGGCTGTGTTTGAGCCAATTGGTCATTTTCTCTTGCTGTTGA
The DNA here is from genome assembly GCF_963259705.1 of Myotis daubentonii. Lineage (NCBI taxonomy): Eukaryota > Metazoa > Chordata > Mammalia > Chiroptera > Vespertilionidae > Myotis > Myotis daubentonii. Next base: position 7,786,499 of record NC_081855.1, read on the forward strand.
CAAAGTCTCTGCCAAATTTGTGATTCTCCTCAGGGCCCAGGGCTAAGCACTCGTCTCATTAGATAAAGAGATTGGAGATTCCATTATTGGTCCTGGTCCTGGATGAAGCCAGATCTGAAACCCCAGGGTTGAGCTCTCTGAGATGGGGCAGGTTTGGGCTCATTCACTCAGCAAATATAGGAGAAGCCCTGCCAGGTACAGACATATCTCTAGGCACTGCCCATAATCCAGTGCACAGAGCAGACCCCAAGCTTCTGCACCTCAGAGCTTCCTTCTAGTCGGGAGCGATTCAGTCACACTAGGCTGCACAGGCTCGTAGTGTCCGCAGGAAAGCTGATGTGACGTCCTCCGGGCCTCTACCGATGGCTGCATCTTCCCGTATTGTGAAGAGGATGGTGGACCTCTGCTCCAGCAGAAAATGTGATTTGGCTTTGGATCAGAGCCGTGAGGGGAGTATGGGGCCTGAATTCAAGGTGCTGGCAGAACCCTGGATCCCACTCATGGTGGGATCTCTGAAAGAGGGCAGAGGCCTGAGAGCTTCTCCTAGGAAAAAGGGCAGGACTCAGAGAGCTGTGCATGTGGATATGGGTGGAGTGGGCGAGTGGGGAGGTCAGTGGACAGAGTGAGCCCCTCAGAAAATTCATACCTTTCTGCTTCTAATCCCAGCCCAGTCTGCACCCCTATTCAGGGACCTTGCTCACTAATCGGGTAGAACCTCCTCAGTGGCAGCTTGTCTGTTGCTCTCTTCTCATGGGAGTTAAATGTCAATTGAGGAGAAGAACCCCACAGGGCAGCTAGTGAATTAGGCAGCACGTAGGTGTAGCAGCCAAAGTTTGAGGTGTTAAGAGGTCCCTGAGCAGCCAGAGGTGCAGACGGATTATTTTGTTCACTCATTGGTCAGCTATTCCTGGAGCACCTACTGTGTGCCAATGAGTGACATGAATGGAGTAGACACCAGCCCTCCTTGTCCTCATGGAGTTGTCATTTGGGGGAGAGGGTAGTGGGAGGGGATAGGGACACTGAGAGAGCATGTCAGGTCCCCCTGAAGAAGGGGACAGGTGGTTCCCTCATTGATCCAGAGCTGTCAGTTAGGATGGCTTTCTGCCAGCCCCTCCTGGGTGACCAGGCGCGTCTCTGCCAGGTCTGCCAGACTGAAGGTGGACAAGGAGTAGGTCTGGCTTGTGGATGGGCAGGAGCAGCAGGCACAGGACCCCAGGCTCTCTGAGTGGTGCTCTGGGAGGGCTGTGGGAAGGAAAAGCAAGGTCTCAGACCCTGCTCTCTACCTATCTCTCTCCCCAGGGCCATCTCCTGCATCCTGGGCATCTGGCTGGACCAGTACCCTGAAGATTTTTATTGGCCGCCAGAATTTCCCATCCTGATTTGGCCTCCATAGAGCTCACCTTTCCAGTCCCAGAGCTGCCAAACCAGGCCCAGCATCTCCACTCACAGCTGGAGCACCTGAGCCCACTGAGGCGGAGACACAGGAGGAGGAGAAGTAGGTGGTGTGTGTGAGGGGGAGGGCACATGGCTGGGCCACAATGAGAAGAGCTCCCAGAGCCTGGCTTAGGCAGGAGCACAGAACTGCTCAGGTCAGTGCCCCAGTGGCCTGCAGTCTGGAGGACTTCCTGGGGTGGGGACATGAACTGGGACTTCAGTGACGGAGATGGGAGGTTCCCTTCCTTGGAAGGCACACAAAAGGCAGTCATGGTGGTAACATGTTCTCTTCCTGGATCTACAGAAGCTGCTCCAGAGCAAGATGAAGAAATATCTACAGAGGAAATGCCAACTCTGGTGCCCTCTCCTGAGCCAGAGCAGGCTCCAGGCACAGCTGTCACTGAGCTCCCAGATGTGGACCCACCCGTAGCTTTTGAGCCACTCGCCTGAGCTCTTATGAAGCCTGTGAGGCCAGGTCCTGGGCCACAGAGTGTGTCAGCTGCCACAGCAAATGGGGCTCCAACACCCCCTTTATGTACAGTTTCAAAATATTTGTGTTTATTTTCTATATGCTTACAATGTTACTGTATTTTTCTCATACTATTCAGTAAACTACGGCCTATTTTAAAGAAAATGTAATGAAATACTGTTAAACATAAATGTAATTTCTATTCTACAAAATGTAACTCTACAATCCTTCAGAGCCTTGAGCAAGCCTGTTGCTTCTGGGCCTCCATCGTGTTACTATGAGTCATAGGTTGGGAAGAATGAGCCTCTCAGGAGCCATCTGCTCTACGAATGAGGCTCTTGAGGCCCAGGACAATGGGACTTTGGGGGAAATTGACTGAGGAGCATTGGGGCAGGGACCCTTTATGTCAGGGCTGCCCTGGGAACCCACATTCTGTTTGACTTCATCTCCCACCAGCACAGGGGCCAAGCATGGCCTTAAGCGCCCCTGGCATCCACATTGCAGAATGCTGTAGGGTAGTGGTTCTCAACCTTGGCTGCACTTTAGAATCACCTGGGAATCCTTTTAAAATCCTGATTTCTGGGCCTCATCCTCCGGAAATTCTGTTTCTTTTTTATGGGGTGAGACCACAACATTAGTAACAAAGAGACAGAATTTCCGGAGGATGAGCCCCAGAAATCAGGATTTTAAAAAGATTTCCAGGTGACTTTAATGTGCAGCCAAGGCTGAGAACCACTGCTATAGGGTTTAACCACCAGCAAGCAGTTCCTGAACACTGACCTCCGTCTGCACCTGCACAGAAACTCCACCTGCTGCTGCACACGCACTGAACAGCATTCTGAGTCTCCTCTGTCGGCCCACAGCACTGAAAAGGGGACAGGGAATGTCCCAGGGCCCGGGGTCCACACTCATCTCCTCCACAGGCACCGCTTCCAAGTCTCCTCTGGGGTCAGCATCTCTCTCCACCCTCAGCCCCTGAGCTCTGGTTCAGCTGGGCTTTTTCCTGAGGCTCTTCTGTATCACCAGAGCCCAGCGGTAATTCTTTCTCACGCCCCAAGGCTGAACAAGGTTGTGGATGTGGCCTGGCTTCTCCATTTACATCAGTCCTCTGCACTGCTCCAAACCACCCTGTAGAGAAAGGACTGACATCCTTCTAGGCACCATGCCCTGGAAAAAGCTGCAAAGTCTCTGAACAAATGGGAATAAGCTTTGTACCAGGTATACAACCCATGCCCTCAAGATGAGCACCTCTCTGGGCTGACAGGGGTACTAAAAAATTCTAGTGGAATGTGACAACTCCTATGGCTGACATGGCACCATAAGCACTGAGAACAGGAGCCCATCTGGGGACCATACACAAGGCTCTTTAGGATCGAATTCCTAAAGCAAACCAGAAGATGCATAAGGATTTGTCTACCCACTTTATCCTGATTTTTCATGCTCCATGGCAATTGAGGGAAGCACTGTGAGATTAAACAAAGGCTGGAGAAGTAAAGGGAGGGTTAGGTCTACCTTAGAGACCATGGGCCTTTGTACATTTAGGATTGCTGTTAACAATATTAACATTCAGTAGTTGGGATGGACCAGAATTTGAACAAATATATTTAACAAAAACAAAAATGGTTTTAGAGTAAGTCCTGTGTGCTGGAACTGCTAAGTACTAGGGACCAGCGATGCTAAAGTCTTTCCATCACGATTATCATTGGAATACAGATATATGAGGACAATGACATCATGTGGTTCCCATAGTACATGTGGGCTTAGGGTGACAGGAAGAGGACATTTCTTTGTGGAGAAGTATTGTGTGTCCACTTCCAAAGAGAGTCCCTATAGAGAACTTTCTATTGCTAGTCAGTGGAGATATATGATATTAACCAGGCAAGCCAGGCATTGAGAGACATTTCAGGCAGAAGGAAGAATTAGAAAAATAGAATTGAGTCAGGAAACAATAAGGAATGTGGGGGTGGGCTTGCAAGTACTGGGATCATCAGGAGGTTGGTTCCCAGGACCGGAACAGGGATGGCTGAGCAGAGAGCAAGTCAGACACCAGCTCTGGGAGCCCTGGCATGATGGTCCCTAGCAGTGACCCGCAGTCCTGGTGCAGGAGGAGAGAAGGGAAGCAGATCTTCCTGCATTGGAGAGCAGGTGGAATGAGAAGCGGAAAGGCATGGACAATAGTGAGGAGAGAGTGAGGTGTAGGTGGGGAGACGTCACACATGTCCTAAATGATGAAAAGCTGCAGAGTATGGTGAGGACAGGTGCCCCTGAAGTGGAGGGAGGTGATGGTCTCAGCACTGAGGTGCTAATGAAATGGTGGGAGTAAGAGGTGGATGAGGCAACCTCAAGGACAATGCCGAGTTTCCTGCAGGTGAGACAGAAGCAGATTTTGGAGACTGTTGCCTATTTTGTCCCTAAAGAATGTGGCCTGATTGGTGGGTTAGTAGGAGACTGTGGCAGAAGTTAGTAGTTACCAACCTGGATGATGGAATCTCAAGGAGTGGGGGCTCCTGAAGCAACAGAAGCATGTCTGGAGGTTGCCCTGAGTACACAGGTGAGTGCTGAATGGCCTGCTGGTGCCATGGAGACACCCATAACTGTGGGAGAGCTAGCGCTCCTCAGGTAGCCGGTGTGTCCCTCTTGTTTCTGAAATCCTCAGCTGCTAGCACCCTTTATGATCTTGAAAAGCCCAAGGGTAGTGACATGGCCCTTCAGATGTCAGATAAAGGGCCTGGTTATTTAGGATGCTCAGCATAGCTCTCCACTGCTCCCTCAGTGCCCTCTCCTCCCTGCTCCACTTCAGCCCTGTCTGCTCACTGGGAACCCCGATGTTGTCTGCAATCCAGGCCTAGTTTACTCCTCATACTTGGAGCACCATCACCAAGTGGTTTCCCTAGACTCCCAGCTCCTGGTTTTTAAGAAACCATTGTGAGAATCAGCTCAGCTAACAGGGTGACAATCTCACCTCCATAGGGACATGCACACAGTCTTAAATACACACAGATGCACACTGAGAGAACACAACTCAGGAGCCCAGGGCACAAGACTAGGGAGCCAGGCCTCTCGGCACAACTGAGTGTCTCATTCCCAGTGCCCACATGTCGCCAATCCACAGAACCCCTGTTTCACTGGTGCCCTCTTCCCTATTTCCTTCCCATCATGCTGGGGCAGAAGCTGGTAGGCATGAGGCGCCAGGTTGATACCTGGGCTCCTGCTCACTCACTGAAGTCCCTTGATTCTCAGATGCGGATCCAGACTTGAGAAGGAAAAGCATGGCTGGGGCCAGCAGAATGCTTTGTGCTGCTCACCCCTGGGACCTGGCACGTGGGCTGTACTAGGGAGCAGGGGCAGGTGTGGACAAAAGGCCCTGCTGAGAGAGAGGGTCATTATGCTGGAGGCCAGCGGGAGGGTGCCCTGCTAGCAACTTCCTGGGTAAATCCCCTCTGCAAAATTCCACAATTAGATTCACCAGGAAGCGGCGGTTTTGACAGCATATGTAGGCAAAGAAAAGCAGCAAAGGGGCCATATCTGGGAGAGGAGACACTTTATTGATACTCAGGGTTTCAGAGGCCTGGGGTTGAGCTGGGCTCACTGGCTTCTCCCAAAAGGGTGCTGCTCCGTGGCTCTGATTGTGACAGTCCATGGCTGTGCCCCCACCAAGGACAGAAACTCAGAACACAGGACATGTCTTCACTCTTGTTCCTTTCCTCAAAGATATGGGACAAGTCATTTTCTCAGAACAGCCCCAAATCTCAGCTTAAGGTGACAGAGTCAATGGATCATGAAAGGGTCAACAAAGTAGTAGACAGTGAGCAGAATTTCAGGTTCCAATAGGAACAGAGAGGGGCCAAGTCAGAACAGCCTCATTTCTCTGTGGACAGACTAGGCGTTGAGCTGAGGGTGGGTGGGCGGGACGATGGTGACTGTCACAGACTTCAGGTTATGGGACAGTTGCTGAGACTGGAGGTGAAGCCCCTTCAATCACACACGTTTCTCTTCCCATAAATACTAAGATGCCTGCTGTGCCCCTGCAAAGCCTTGGGGATTGCACCGGTGAAAAACTGACCTGCAGGTTCCTGTCTCAGAAGACACACTTGTAGAGGGTATAGACCTCCCACAGACACACACCTCTAACCGAGATGAGCAAGCAGCCAGCCTGGTTCTGCTGAGATCTCCTGCCAGTCACTGTCCTCAGGTCTCCCAGGTTTCAGACTCAGTTCCATGTTCTAATGGTAGGACCACTTGCTACCTAAAGATCACTATCACCAAGACAGGGCTACATGATTGACAGATATCTCTAATACGTCACTTGTAAGGTCAGAGATACTTTACAGAGAAAGATCTTTAAACATGGCTGGAGGGAGCGAGGTAGTTAAGGAGGTGCATATACATGGTGGGACACATGATTTTACATGTCTGTGTCACAAGTGACAGCTGCCAGGGAGTTGATCTTATTATTTTTGTTACTTACAGGGGATTTACATTAACTTCCAAATTAAATTGAAGGAAAAAATCAAATGAATATTTCTTTGAGAAATCCTTGAAGTTGATGAAGCTCCTTCTGAAAAAAGGCGACTTGTCAAAGTTGGAAGGGGGTCAAGGTCATTGTCATGAGCCGCAAATGCACTGCCCTCCTGTGGACAAGTGAGACATGGCACACATGTTGTGGGGCTCATGGTTCTGACAGCAATAGAATCAGACACCAAACAGAGCCTTTGCCTGGGCTTGCCTGTAGACCAAAATAAAATCAGTCAGAGTCAATATTGTGGGGTGCCTTCTAGTAGAAATCAATGTCCTGTCACTTCACACTAGGAAGACACAGGCTTTGTCCCAGGTCTGGTATTTCAGGGAGTCTGCATTGAGCTCCTGAGTCAGGCCCTGGGTTCCAGGACAGAAAAGCCAGACAAGGTCCCAGTTCCTTGACTCCAGGGCAGGGGCAAGGAAGTGTGGGGATAATGGGCCTTCATCACAGTACCATTTGTCTGGTTGAAAACAGTATACATAAACCAAAGCATGTTGATGGAAGCTGCCCTTGTCAGTGGGAGAGGAAAGGGACTGATGACCAACATGGCAGACTTGGCGGATACAATCCCCCAGCATGCACTTCTCTATGACCTGTCCCCTTGGGCTGATGGAAGCACGTGGGGTGAGGTCCTAGGGATGAAGAAGGCTCATGAGGGAAGAACTCTGGGTTCTTGAGTGACCACAGAAGGATGCATCTCTCCAATCTGAGCATCCTCCCCCCACCCACCAGCACTGGTATGACATGCTATGAAAATTTGGGGGGATTTTTCCATAATTCAGCATAAGTTAATCCCCCCCCTAAGAGGATTAAACCGCGGGATGAACTTACATGGTTATCCTTCTAGGCCATTTAAAATGACAAAGTCAATTTGGCTCTAAGAACTGAGCTGATCTGTAATGGATGGATCTGCCTTTCTGTTCCCTCCGCAACTGTGTCCTGAGCACTCACACTGGTCCATGAGGAGAAACCATAGGGCCTGCCCACTAGGAGGTCACAGGCTGCAGGGAAGGTGGACACAACCACGCAGACACAGTCACATGAGAGGGAAGAGCAGTGGCTGTGTAGAAAGGGAAAAGGTGCTGAGAGGAGGGCTGGAAGCTTCTGGGTGAGGGGCTGAAAGCCTGCACTGAGGTGGCATTTATTTTTACATCAGCAGGACCAGAAGGAGCCAGCCCTGCACACACTCAGGTGTAGTTAGCCTGGCGGAAGGCACAGCTAGCTTGCAGACACTTAGAGGCAGTAAGTGTCTGGATGGAGAGGAGGTTAGAAAGATGGACGCATGGCTGGAGGGAACTGGGAGGAGATAAGGGAGGGAGGGCAGGCTCAGGGCCTGGTGTGGGATGACTGTGCTAGTGATCTATTGCTGAGAGTTACCCCACACTACAGACTTAACCAACAGACACGTATTAGCTCACATGTCTGTGACAAGGAATCCCGTATGGCTCAGCTGGGACTACTGTGGTCTCACCTGGGGCAGGATATGTCACTGAGGGTCTGAGCTCACTCGGCGGCTGGGGGTCTTTAGGATTCAGTTTGGATGGAAGACCTGACTCCTCTCTGTCTGTTGGTCTCATTCAGTGCCAGGCCATGTGGGTCTCTCCAGATAGCAACTCACAGCACAGAGGCTTATTCCTCAGTGTGGCCTGAGAGACAGAGAGGTAGAGAGAGAGAGAGACAGACAGACAGACAGAGAGAAAACAGTTCAGTGTGAGCAAGTGTGAGGCACCGACTTTTTAGAAAACAAAAATTTAATTGATTTTATAGAGCAAGGAAGGGAAAGAGACAAGTAGAGAAACATCCATGCAAGAGAGCAGCATCGATTGGTTGCCTCCTGTACCCGCCCCAACCAGGGATTGAACTTATAGCCTAGGCATGTGCCCTGTCATGGAATTACACCAGCAGCCTTTTGGTGCACAGAACGACACTGAACCAACTGAGCCTCTCTGGCTGGGCCAGGCACTGACCTTTAGAACCAAGTCACTGAGTTTGTGTTGGATCCCTTTGCCGTCTTTTCTGCAGGCACTACTGACACCCACACTTAAGGGGATGGCACACATTCACACCACAGGAGGAAGGTGAAGACCACGGGGAGTCCCTGAGGAGAGAACTGCTGACCTGAGAGGCCCGTGCCTTGCCCAGGATCACAGACGGTCAGAATGCAGAGCCGGAAGTAAAGCCAGCTGTGTGTCCTCAAATTTGGGATCCTAGGTGCACCCAGGTTTGCTCAGGGGCTCTGGAAAAGGCTGTGCTGGTAGAATCGTGTGCAGACATGGAGATGGCATGGGGGGGACGGTGGGCATTTGGCAGCCTAGACAGTATTTATCTGAAAAGACGCTCAGATCTGGAATCTCGAAGGTGCACCTCTGTCCACAACCCATCCACAGTGGAGAAAGCCAGGCCCCCTTATGTTGAGCTCATGCTTACGCAGTCCTGAATCACATCCTCATTGCATAACTGGGAAATGGAAGCACATAGTCAGGCCAGGATTGGTCAGGGTACATGGCATTCAGGGTCCAGAGTTCAGGAAAGTTCAGACCATCTAGGACAGTGATCGCGAACCTACGCGTGTCAGAGGTGACACACGAACTCATTTTTTTTCGTTGATTTTTCATTGTTAAATGGCATTTAAATATATAAAATAAATATCAGATATATAAATCTTTGTTTTACTATGGTTGCAAATATCAAAACATTTTTATATATGTGACACAGCACCAGAGTTAAGTTAGGGCTTTTCAAAATGGTGACACTCTGAGCTCAAAAGGTTCACCATCACTGTTCTAGGCCAAGGCTCCCACCTCCCCCACAGAGTTGGTTTGGAAATTAGAAATCCTGACCTATTTGGTAGCTCCTGCCTGTTCCTCCCTATATGGGGGCTGTTCTGTTCTGGGATCCAGAAAGGGAGCACTGGTATGCGCGCGTACACACACACACACACACACAGTCTAGATCTGATGATCTTGGGTGGGATTAGAAGAAGACACAGAGGAGCTGACAACAGGAATGAAAAACAGGTTGGAGGCACTACCTACTTGTGACAGTCCTCCTCCTACTTTACAGCTCCTCCCCCACATGAGCCTGAACAGCCCTAAGAAGCACTTGCTGTGTAACCCATTGTGCAGGCAGGAGAGAGATGGGCACTGACAGGCACAATGACTTCTCCAGGATCAAGAAGAGTAAAGAATGAGAGGGTGAGTCTGAGCTCAGGTCGGTTTCCTCAACTCTGGCACCCTGGCTGCACACAGAGCTCCTAGAGAGCTGGGGGGGTGTTGGTGTCACTGTGTACAGATAAGGGGCTTCATGGAGAAGAGGGGTCTGCAGACAGCAGCCCACAGGACTACTTGCATAGCTGTCATGAGATGAGGGGACTCTGGGAAGACAATCCCAGGTATGAGGTCACTATGCAATAGAACTTTGAACTACCGTAACCAGGCACCCACATTTTAGCCCAACAGGTAGCTAGCTCACTTGCCAAGAGGCATTTGGCAGAGCAAGATGTTTTCTTGCTGTTTTCCCAGTGATTGGTGCTCTTGCTTCGGGAGACCCCGCAGTGAGAGCTTTTGGAGACGGTGCCGACGTTGGTTTAACCCTCGTTCCAGACGTATCTGGCCTTGTCCAAAAACATGGCCTCAGGTAACACAAGGTGGCCTGGGTCAGACCCATTCAGACCAGGCGACCTCTGTGTGTGATCCCTGTGCAGCCCACATCCCCTCCCCTTGATGTGGTGGGAAGAAGGACCTGAAGGGAGAAGCCTGGGGCAGGAACAGCTTTTGGGGCAATGAATCCCCTAGAGGTCCTGCTGTGTTCAGACCCCAGGACAGATCAGGCAGGTGGAGATGGGCTTCCAGCAGGGTCCCTTATCTGTGCCAATGACACTCCTAGCCCTCTGGCTGTCAGACATTTTCCTCTGCAGGGGAGGTCTGAGTTCATCACACTGTGTGTGTCGGCAGTGGAGGGACCCAGGGGTCACAGAACCAGCAAAACAGGGCCCTGAGGATTTCCCCCTGGTGACTGGGAACTGTCTTCACAGAGCCCCACGCAGGAGAACGGCGAGGAGCTGAAAGATGGGGTCCTCAACTCCATGCCCCTGCAGGACGCACAGGTGCCCCATACATGCTCCAGTGAGCAGCATGGCCCCAGGGTGAGTGCAGGTGCTGAGGTGCCCCCGACTCCAGGACCCCATGCAGTCAAAGGGGTCCCTGGGTTCCAGAAGCTGCCCTGTTATTCTCTCAAGATCCATCCCGGATTCCATTTTCCAAAGTAATCTGGCTCTCCATCTCCTCCTCCCAAGCCACTCTCACTGTCCGTCATCTTTCAGATGAGATGCAAAGTCACTGCCCACAAAGTTTTAGGAATATCAGAAGAGAGACTTTGTACCATTTCACCTCATGCTCAGTCAAGTGTATTTTCGAATTTCTCTACAAACGTTCCCTTTTTAACACCCATCTCCAAGTGTCCAGGTAGGCCTGACAATGCTTACACACCTTCTCCCACTCTTACACACCATCATGATGAGTAGGGATGCTTTTCCCAAAAGGACATGGGGCTCAAGGTACCAAGTCTGTTGCTTTGCCCTTTGCTGCCCCGAGGACCACATCCCTGTGGTCCCTCCAGGTCAGGAGCTGGGGCCTCCCTGGGATGCACAACATACCGAGAGGGGGACCTGTTATCAGGGCTGGCGATCCAACTGTTCACTGCTGTGGGATCTGGACATGATCCCCTCCTGTACCATGTCAAGGGTGCTTCCCTGAACACCCCACTTATCCTAATATCCAGACCCTCCCACCCCTGGAAAAGCCTCTGTGTTTCCATCTCAGAATGGGATCTTCTGTCAGAAATCCCAGGTTGACATTGTTCACACCAGGAGGTGCTGTCCATTCTCTGCTAAGAAAATGAATAAGATACTAATGTGTCTCATCATAACTGTCCTCCAAGTCGATTCCGCCAAGAACCTTTTCTCTTGTTCATGTAGAAAACATGAAAACCTGTGAAGAATTTTTCAGAGTTTCTCTGAGCCAAAGTCTAAACAATTGCGCTGAAGCAAAATCTCAACCGAATGAGATAGTAATGCTCCAGTGAATGGCAGCTTTGCACCTTGATTTATACATTACAATCAAAAGAGGAGACTTGTGTGGGTTGCATGAAATCCATTGGTGATAGATTAGGGAGGCAGGAGAAATCAAAGCAGGGAATCTCTGGGGTTGGATAAAAGGTAAAATGATAGACACATACTTCTTTCACATAGGTGTGAGCAGGATAGTTAACAGTCAACAATGAACTCAATGACAATAAGCGGATTTGTGGTCTTTGCAGAATGATGCCTGTGCTTTGAGTGTTCTGAAAGAAGGAAAATTACTTTGACATTACAAAAATATGTTGCTGTAGATTCAAAAAGACAATAGACAAGCTCAGTTAAGGTCAAGATTGACCTTTGTCAGGGAAGATGACAGCCTGGGACATGACTCCCCACCATACACTGCTTTTACAAGTAGTTTAAAAAACACTTTAATTTCGGATCATCCTTTGTGGTTACTTTAGGTCTCTGAGTTTGCAAGGCCGCCAGGTTAGCATGTGGTCTCTGTGATCACTCTTGCCCCACCTCCAGCTACCAATCCCTGAGTGCTTGGGGTTCAGTCTGAGCTGTAGCCTCCAACCCACCTGGCAGTTTATGAGCTGACCCTGATGCTATGTGCCCCCTCTGTCCCAACACAGGGTGCAAATGAGGCCTCTATGGGGCCTGCGGCTGCAGGCCTGGACAGCCTGCCCGCTGCACTCAACACTCAGGTGCCGATGAACATCTTTGCTACCTGGGAGGTGGACTGCTCCAGCCCCACCTGTGTGCCTCGGCAGTGCAGCCTCCCCTTAAACAAGCTGCTGATCTACAGGGAGCTGGAGAAGGAGGTCAGGGGTGTGGTCATCAGTGTGAAGATCAAGGGCTGCAAGACCATCTAGAGGTCGGATGAGATCCTGCTGCCCCCCAGTGGTCAAGTGCAGACCGACCTGGCGCTGACCTTCTCCCTGCAGTACCCCCACTCCCTCAAGAGGAAAGGCAGCACCTTGCAGGTCCTCCTGCAGCAGAAGCAGCGCCTCAGCACCCAGGCCCTCGTGGGGTATAAGACGCTCGCCATGGGCACCATCAACATGGCTGAGTTGATGCTGCGACCCCTCCAGGGCGGCCAGATGCTGAGCCTCCATAGCACCATCATGGAGACATCTGACCATGTGGCTGAGGTCAGCATCTCCTCCTTGTCCAGCCAGCCCATGGAAGTGGAGGACAGCACCCGGCAGGCTGGCCCCAAAGCCAAGTCCAGCTTTAGTTACTCTGACCATCAGGCTAGCCGTGATCCCAGGCTCTGGCAGGACCAAGAGGAGGAGGATTTTGACTTTGGGGAGTCCAAAAAGCAGCTCCAAGGAGGAGGAAGTGTGCCACCCATGACAAGGGAACAATATGCCATCAAGAAGGTTGGGGCGTGGCTGCGTAGGGAGAAACTGTGGGAGGAAGAACTGAGCCTGGAGCAGGAGTCTTGGGGGAATGTCACCGAGGAGGACGATGACCTCAATGTGCTGTGTGATTCGGTTGAGAACATTAGCGACAGTGGCTCATGAAAGTTTCCTCAGTACCCAAAAACCCTGGCTCAGGCCATTCTAGGAAGACCTATGTTACCCCGGCTCTCAGAGGGAGATCTAGACCATCCACAGTGCCGGAGCCAGAAGGAGCGGCCAAATCCAACCAACGTGACAGGATGAGATGCTAGAAAGCAGCGGGCACATCAGCAAACCGAGTCTCTCCTCATCCCCTCCCCCAGATCCTCTGGGCAGCAGGTGGGCTGCTGGGGCTGGAGCACATCCCAGAAGGAGCGACAAGTGGCACAGCCACACAAAGGCAGGTCAACAGCCTGGAGAAGCACTGTCCTGACCGACTGAGCCAGCTGCAGATCCCCAGGATGACAGTGTATGATCACCTAAACTGCATCCTCATCTCTGACAACTAGCTGCCGAGACCATCCTCTCCTCAATGCCTCTGACTGGCAGGGGCAGTTCCTGGCTGAGTCCTGCAGCAACACATGCTGGCGAGGTGTGCACCTGCTCCAAGCCTGAGGTCCAGGCAGCCTTCAGCACCATCATCTGGAGGATACAGGCCACTGGCCTCATCTCCTTTGAGGCTTGTGGTCCCAGGTCCTGGGCCACAGCATGTGTCAGCTGCTATGGCAGGAGGGCTTCCCCTCCCTGATAACAGCAATATAAAAAAAAATTGTTTATCTTACACATACTTCGAATTTTAGTGTATTTTTCTTATATGATTGAGTAAAAGAATACTTATTTAAAATAAAATTTATTTAAAATAAATTTAAATTATATAAATTTTAACTCTATGATCCCTCAAAGTGTAAATTCCAAATTCAAGTACATTCACAATTTTTCACAACTGTCACATCACATCACAAACACACTCTAGTTCTGGAACATTTTCAGAACCCACAACCTAGGTATGTGCCCTGACCAGGAATCAAACCTGCCACCTTCTGGTGTATGAAATGACTGTCCAACCAACTGATGAGGCACCCTGTGCAGGGTGTGAGAGAGCAATATTTTCATTTGAATGTTTCATTCTGGTTTATACTGCAATCGGATACCTTTTCACATACTATTTGCCCTGTTTCTTGTTTTGGAATTTCAGTTGGAGGGCTTTTGCCCTCTTTCCCATTGGATTGTTAGGAAATCTCAATTGCTATGGATATCAGCTTTTTGCCATGTCACTTGCAAATGGTTTCTCTAGCTTGCCATTGTCTCCACTTGCTGTGTGTTTTGCCAAGGAAATGCATTCCATTTTGATGTGGTCAAATCTGTCTTCTCTTACGCTTTTTGATTTTGTTTCTCACTTTGAGTGGAAAAGATGTTTTCTGTCTTATCTGGAAGATAGGCCAGGTTGTATTGTGCTAACAGAGCCCTAAACCTCAGTGGTTTGCAGCAGCAAAAGTTAGTTTCATAGTCATGTGACTTCAATGAACTGATGGATTTCAAAAGGGTTCCTTTTTTCAGATTGTTCACCTGTTCTTCATTTTTTATAGTAAGGATGAAAGTAAGGACTTCCAACTTCTTATATGTCAGAGTGGAAACCAGAAGTTGACGTTTTATTTGGCAATGGCCTGTGGTGGACATGACGTCTATTTCCCCCTTTTCTTACAGCTGCCTGTTTCCACATCCGGGTGGTTCTGGGGAGTGTGGTTCAGGGCCCTGGAGTGGAGGTATCAGTACATCTAACTGGCCTGTTGCCTTTTGGATCAGATGCTTTTTCAGTGGTCGTATGTGGATATAAGAATCTTTATACTAGTGACCAGAAAGAAATTCTGGATATTCTCAATTAAATTAGAGCAGTCAGAGAGTGGAAGAGACAGAGCAGTCAGCCAGTAGTAGCGGGGAGCCAGCAGTCTGAAGGGTCTTGGGTTTGATTCCAGTAAGGGCACATACCTTGGTTGCAGGCTAGATCCTTGTCCCTAGTCTGGGAAGAGTAGTAGTCAACCAGTCGATTTCTCTCTCACATCGATGTATGTCTCTCTGTCTGTCCCCCTCCCTTCCATTCTCTCTGAAATTCAATGGAAACTTATCCTTGGGTGAGGATTAACAACAACAACAACAACGACTTAGTGAGAAGAATGGCACTGTCACCTGCATTGAAACCTCAGGCATGTTAGCTGAGTTCTTTAAGGCTTGCTCTTTTCATGTAGAAAATGAGTTGCAAGGATAAAATTAAGTAAAATGTGCTTAACATAAAGAATTGGTACATGGTGGACACTCAATATATATGGTCCATTACTTTATTAATACATATGTATGTAAACAATCATCAGGTGGAAATGCAAAGTGTAACGTCAACAAAACAATCTAAAGCATTAAGATATTAACAGGAATTGCCCAGGGCCTTCCAATGCTCTATTTCTCCATTTAATCCTAAGTGGATGGACTTCCTAAATTCTAGATAGAAAGATAAAATGTTGCAAGGGCTACATAGTCTCATGAATTAATCTACAATTTATTTCTTTGAAGTAAAAATCGTAACAGGATTTTGGGGAAACAAAAACTATTCTAAATTTTATCTAAAAATAAATATGCAAACAAACCAGGAAACAGTTGAAAAGAATATAAGAAGGGGACTGGCTCTGTCAAGTAGAAAGGACTCTCAAGCAGTGCGGCCCTGGTGCTGGAGTGAGCAGGTCCTGGGAGCTGGGCAGCGGCATCAGGAACAGGGCGCAGCACATGTGGGACTGAGTGGGTCATTATGGGCCCTTTGGCAACAAATAGCCCTGGGGCAGCTGTTTACTGCCGTGGTCTCAACCTTGGCTGCACATTAGAATCACCTGGGAACCTTTTTAAAATCCTGATTTCTGGGCCTCATCCTCCGGAAATTCTGTTTCTTTGTTATGGGTTGGGGTCACAATATTTATATTAGAGAATATAAATAGACTCTATTTAATTCCATGATGTAGAGATAGATAACACTTTCCATATGTTGATGTTTTTTGGGGGGAGATGAGATGTAAAGGAGGAAAAAGGTCAGTCCTATGAAGTCCTGAACAAAGAGCCTTGCAGACACAGATGTGTGTGCAAAGGCCCTGAGGTGGGAAAGAGCGCCCCGGGTTTTAGGAATGAAATACAGACCAGGGTGGCTGGAGTAAAGACGAGTGTGAGACAGAAGTTGTGCAGGTCAAGGGGTCCAGAGCCTGCAGTCTTGTTCAGGTTGTAAGATTTATTCCAGGTGCAATGAGGAGTTTTAGAGGATTTTAAGTGAAAGATTTTAAGTGAAAGATATTTAGCAACTATCTATTTGTATTTTACAAAAATATTTTAATCAGATATGGCTGTTGCATTTTGGATCAGATGCTTTTTCAATGCCTGTCAATTTCATTAACTTTTATAAAGATAACTTTTTAAATTTTAAAATATTCATTCCTAGGTTTAATTTTTTAAAAAGCCTACAACATCTGAGAAATTTAATTATTTTTATTTTAAATTTATTTTTAAGAATAGTTGATATACAATCTTATATAGTTATAGTGTTTCAGGTGTTTGATATTGTAATTTGACAATTTTATCAGCTCACCAGTTCTTTCTTTCTTTCTTTGTTATTAATAACTAGAGGCCCAGTGCACAAAAATTTGTGCACTTGGGGGGTAGGGGGGGTCCCTCAGCCTGGCCTGTGCCCTCTCGCAGTCAGGGACCCCTCGGGAGTTAACACCCTGCTGGCTTAGTCCTGCTCCCAGGTGGCAGAGGGCAGGCCCAATCCCTAGGTGCAGCCGCTGGTCGGGCTCAGAGCAGGGCCGATTGGGGAGTTGGGGTGCCGCCCCCTGTCATGCACAGAGCAGGGCAGATTGGGAGGTTGCGATGCCACCCTCAGTCATGCTTAGGGTAGGGCCGATTCTGGGGTTGGGGCACCGCCCCCTGTCACACTCAAGGCAGGGTCAATAGGGAGGTTGCAGCACCACCCCCTGTCAAGCACAGAGCAGGGTCGATCAGGGGGTTGGGGATCTCCCTCCTGTCACACACAGAACAGGGCCCATTAGGGGGTTGGGGAGCTCCCCCCTGTCATGCACAGAGCAGGGCCGATCAGGGGGTTGAGGAGCTCCCCACTGTCACTCACAGAGTAGGGCCGATAGGGGAGTTGGGTCACCTCCCCCTGTCACCCACAGAGTAGGGCCGATCAGGGGATTGGGGCGCCGCCACTGTAAAACTCAGAGCAGGGCCAATGCAGAGGTTATGGCTTCCCTGTTACACACAGAGCAGGGCCCGTGGCGGGGGTGGGGGGAGGGTTGGGGCGCCGCACCCTGTCACACACAGAGCAGGGCAGGTCAGGGCATTGGGGCGCCACACCCTGTCACACACAGAGCTGCAGGGCGATCAGGGGGTTGGGGAGCTCCACCGTATCAGGCACAGAGCAGGGCTGATCTGGAGGTTGGGGCGCCTTCCCTGTCATGAACAGAACAGGGCTGATAGGGAGGTTGTGGCCCCTCCCCCTGTCACACACAGAGACGCAGGGCGATCAGGGCGTTTGGGCATTACCCCCTGTCATGCTGATCCCAGTGGTGCTGGGAAGCCTTGCGGCTCCGCTGATCCCGGTGCTGGGAGGCATAGTAC
The DNA here is from genome assembly GCF_963259705.1 of Myotis daubentonii. NCBI lineage: Eukaryota > Metazoa > Chordata > Mammalia > Chiroptera > Vespertilionidae > Myotis > Myotis daubentonii. Next base: position 7,804,054 of record NC_081855.1, read on the forward strand.
CCTTTTACTATATAGGATAGAGGCCTGGTGCATGGGTTGGGATGTCTGGTTTGCCCTGAAGGGTGTCCTGGATCAGGGTGGGGGTCCCCACTGGGGTGCCTGGCCAGCCTGGGTGAGGGGATGATGGCTGTTTGCAGCTGGTCACACAGCCTTCAGGGTGGGCGTCCCCACTGGGGTGTCTGGCCAGTCTGGGTGAGGGGATGAGGGCTGAATCTCCCAACTGCTCCTTTTTTTCTTTTATTTTTATTCTGGGCCAGCTTTAGCTCTGGCTCCAGCTCTGAGGCCTCTGCTGCTGAAAGCAGGTATCTGGTTTGTTTGGGTTCTATAATCGAAACAATGTATAACTCCAGCTCTGAGATCCCGGCTCACTAAAAGCAGGTTTCTGGGGTTTTGTTTAGCTTCTATATTTGTTACAATGTTTCAAACTGCAGGCTCAGAGGCCGGCAGTGGCAGGCAGGGAACGTTGGAGTCCTCCGTCACTGAAGCAAGCAAGACTCATGTTCGCTTCAAGCTGCCTGGCTGCCGGCCGCAATCTTGGCTGGCAGTTAATTTGCATATCGCCCTGATTAGCCAATGGGAAGGGTAGCAGTCGTACGCTAATTACCATGTTTCTCTTTTATTAGATAGGATATCTACTTTATTCATATATATATATATATATATATATATATATATATATATTGATTAAGATATTACATATGTGTCCTTATCCCTACGTTACCCCCTATCCCCCTGCTCATGCCCTCCCCCCGACCCCCTGTGGTCCGTGTCCATTGATTAGGCCTATATGCTTTCATATAAGTCCTTTGGTTTATCTCTCCCTCTTACCACCACCCTCCCCTACCTTCCCTCCAAGGCCCGACAGTCCAGTCGATGCCTCTCCGTCTCTGGATCTGACATTGTTCATCAGTTTACGTTGTTCATTATATTCCAAAAATGAGTGAGATCATGTGGTATTTATCCTTCTCTGACTGGCTTATTTCACTTGACATAATGCTCTCCAGTTCCACCCATACTGTGGCAAATGATAAGAATCCCTTCTTTTTTACAGCAGAGCTACACATATAGTGGAAGTGCTATAGAAGAGGGAGAATGGGTGTTAGAATTTATTAGCTTCAGGACAGTTCAGAGATAATCTCTGAAATTTCTTATTAATTTCGTTTTTATTTATTTATTTATTTATTTTTAAATATATTTTTGATATTTTTCACAGATGAAGGGAGAGAGATAGAGAGTTAGAAACATTGATGAGAGAGAAACATCGATCAGCTGCCTCCTGCACATCTCCTACTGGGGATATGCCCGCAACCCAGGTACATGCCCTTGACCGGAATCGAACCTGGGACCTTTCAGTCCGCAGGCCGACGCTCTATCCACTAAGCCAAACCGGTTTTGGCAATTTCGTTTTTAAAGAGAATTTATCTGTGCTCCTCCTTAGAAGTTTCTAATTTCCAAATCAAGATGCGTTTCCTATTCATTCAATCAGTTTAATTTTCAGGAGGCATTTTTCTAATGGTGGTGTTTGTATTTCTTGCCTGAGAAAAATTAATTAAGGCACCCAAAGACAACTGTATATTGGACATTTTTCAGTTATATTTTCTAGTTAAATCTTCTCATTTCTGTAAAGCACTTATAAGTCAAGGTGTCCTATCAGGAATAGTAATGAGGGCTGGAGTCTGGGAGTTCCCAGCCATGGAGGCACAACTTCCAATGTTAATTATAGGTGTGTTTGTGGCTCTTGTTTTTATTGTTGTTTGGTATCTGCAGTCTCTCAGCAAATTTTCTAGAGGTGTGATGTAGTGGGTTGAGGTTTGTTGCTATATGGGTTGAGCAGCATGATGCTCACTTTCCTAGAATCTCATTCAACCCTCTTATGTGCCTCGGTTTCTCTCCCTTTTGTTTACAACAACCAGAAGGGCCACCAGGGCAGGTGGACCAAACCTGATTAGTGCTCCTCCTGAAAAGCCAGTTAGTTTAATTACAGTTGTGTGAGAATTTATGGGGCTCCTGCGTGTCGTGAGGACTGACCTCTGACACAGCACCACAGATCCTTACTTGTCTAAGAACACCTGAGATTCATGCAGGAAAGAGTATGTAATTTGATATTGAATTACAATATTAAGTGAAAGATTTTCACAATGAAAATCCCCTTCATCTTCTGAGATGAACAAGACCAGCTGTCATTTGTACAGCCCAGGTGTTTGCCCCAGACTCTCAAATGGCAATTCCAATAGGAAGGCCAGTGGTCAAGTCCAGGCCCATTTTCCCTCCTGTCTCTCCTTAGCCTGGGATCTGTCAATCATTAACCTTAGTTCCCCCAACAGTATTAACAATACGGCTCAAATAAAGTCCGAGCACAAGCAAGGGAAGGTCCTGGGTCCAAGAGACAACTCACACAAGTTCACCGAACGGGCAGGGAGCTAGGTCTGCACAGTGGTGCTGGGTGAGCTTTTCCGGGATCCTGCTGTATTGTGCCAAGTACATGTCAATGTAATAAGCATTCAAAACTGTGAACAATTGTTGAGATTTTATCTGAGCCCACCTGTCAATTGCCATGAAGCAAAATCTGAATGCATTGAAATAATGCTCTGGAGAATGGCCCTGTCCACCTTATTTTAGATATTACCATCAAAAGTGGAGATGTATGTTTGTTGTATCAAATCCGTTGGTGATAGATACACACATACTTCTTCACACAGGTGGATATAGGATAGAACAGCCAACCATGAACTTAATAACAATGAGGGGATTTGTGGTCTCCACAGAGCACAGTGTGTCCAAAACAAGGAACATTCCTTTGACATTCCAAAGCTATGTTTTTGTGGATTCCAAAAGACAATAGACAGGCTCAGCTAAGTTAAAGATTGACCATTTTTTAGAGAAGATGCCAGCCTAGATGTAGCGAAACACCAAAAACTGCTTTTGATTAGAAATGTTTTAACTTCAGGACATCCTTTGTGAAAACTTTAGGTCCCTGAGCTTAAAAGACCACCACCCAGGCATTCTCTGACCTAATCACAGGTTAGTGAGTGCCCACTTTTTGTGTGACCACAATCTCCTTTGATCACTTAGGCCCCACCTCTTGCCACCAATCATGTCCCTCCTCTGTTCCACCACAAGAGGACAAACCATCAATGCTGAGTAGGAAAAGGACCAGTAGGGTGCCAGCAGCTGCAGCTTCCTCACGAACTGTGGGCCAGGCCAGCACATCCACAGTGCTCAAAGCACAGGTACCCAGGAACCTGTTAGCTACCTGGGAGGTGGACTGCTCCAGCCTCAGCTGCATGCCCAGATGGTGTAGTCTCACTTTAAAGAAGCTAGTGATCTCCAAGAAGCTGGCCAAGAACCTCATCTCCGTGGTGATTTCTGTGAATATGCAGGACTCCAAGGGCATCCTGAGGTCCCAAGAGATTGTGCTGCCCCGCAGTAGACCAGTGCAGACCAACCTGGCGCTCACCTTCTCCCTGCAGTACAACCACTTCCTCAAGGGAGAAGGCAACAAGCTCCTGATCATGCTGGAGCAGAGGAAGTGCTCTAAGAACAGGAACGTCCTGGGATACAAGACACTGGCCTCTGGCGCCATCCACATGGCTGACGTCATGCACCAAAACCCCAGGTGTGGCCAGATGCTGAGCCTCTGCAGAAGAGTCAAGGAGTCCTCCACCAAGATGGCCGAGATCTGGATCTCCTCACTGTGCAGTCAGCCCATCAATGAGGAGGACAGTGCCAAGCAGACAAGCCCCAAGGCCAAGTCCACAGGTAACAACACTGAGGGCAGGATAAGAGCTCCTTTTCTGAGCTGTAAGCCAGCTAGAATGGAAAGCACAGACAAGGATGACTTCGAGAAGAGGAAGCCGAAGAAGCTGCAGTGATCAATACAAGGAATCTTGAAGCAGAAAGTCCTGGTGCTGTTTCACAGGTCCAAAGTGTCAGAGAGGGACCTTTGGGCTGACATGATGGGGAACCGGAGGAAAAGTGACCTCTACATGGAGGATGATGAGATCGTCTTTAGCAACCCCAGACCCAAGCTCAGGCCATACTTGAAAGGCCTGTCAGGCTCCAGCTAGCAGATGGAGATGCGAGGAAGCCACATTGCCAGGACCAAACGGAGCCTCTGACTCTTGCTCACGTGACAGAAAATGCGTGGGCCCTGGGACGAAAACAGCTAAGTGACTGTGACAATGAATTTGTGGGCTACAGCACACCACCAGCAAGGTGGACAAGATCCATACCTCCTCCCTGTCCATGCCGTACATCAACGATGAGGACAGCGCCAGAAAGCCAATCTCAAGGCTGAGTGCTCAGAGAACCACTCTAACGGCAAGTCTGAGAACTTCCTCTCAAAGCTAGGGGCCAGATGTAATGCCAGCCACAGGCAGTACCAGGAGGAGGATGCCTTCAACAAGGGGAATTTGATAGTCAGAAGGAGGTCCATGACTCGGCAACAGAACTACCACCAGAAAGTCTTGTTATGGCTGCACACAGTCAAAGTGTCAGAGGAGATCCTGGACATTGGGCAGGAAGGACTATGTGGAGCATTCCAGGATGTGGAGGAGGACCTGGACCTCCTGTATGACATGCTGGAGAATGCCAGTGACAGTGATCCAGAAAATTGAGGATGATGACAGCGTCCTCAGCACCCCAACGCCTCAGCTCAGGCAATACTTCAAAAGCCTGTCTAGCAGCCCAGACATGAGGGACAATCACAGTGTCCTCAGCAGCCCCAATCCCAAGTTCAGGATATACATGGAAGGCCTGTCAGACTACAGCTTGCAGATGGAGATGTGGGGCCTCCACAGTGCCAGCATCTGAAAGGAGCCACTGAGTCTGGCCCATCTGCCTGAGATCACATGGGCCCAAGGACGCAAGCAGCCAAGCCACAGTGACTCCAAATTTGTGGCTTACAGCATACCCACCCGTCAGATGGACAAGATTCTGGATGGCCACCCTGTCCAGTCAGCCCATGGATCATGATGTCGGTGCCATACAGGCCAGCACCAAGGCCCAGACCTTGCATAACGACTCTGCCAACATGTCTGAGAGCTTCTACTTTCAGCAGGCAGCTAGCTAAAATGCCACCCACAATTCATCCCAGGGGAATAACTTTCATGAAGGGAATCTGATAGTAAGAAGGAGATGCATGACCAGGCACCAGAATTACCACCCAAGAGCTGTGGAATGCATGCTCATGGACCAAGTGCTGGAGGAGGTCGTATCCTCACAACAGGCCCTGGTGAGGCATGTCCCCAAAGTAGAGAAGGCCCTGGACTTTCGGTATCACACTGTGGAGAGCTCCAGCGAGAGTAGTCTAGACATGGAGGATGATGTAAGTGTCCCCAGCACCCAAAATCCCAAGCTCAGGCAATATTTTGACAGCATGTCAAGTGATAGTGGCTCTGACTCAATGGTCCAAGGAATTCACCTGGGGAGCAGCTGGAAGACAGCCTGGAGGCAGAGTCCTCCATCTGGGGTTGGTTCACCAAGATGCTCCCATCCATAGTGCGCTTCACCAAGTCTGTAGTCATCCCCTCCAGCAGGTCCAGGGAGAAACAGGCTGGCCACCGGGGCTGCAACACAGCCCTGAATGAGTGGTTCAACAGCCTGGACAATGACGGCCCAGACCTACAGAGCCAGCGGCAGATCCCCAGGAAGCCCATGAGTGACCAGCCAAACAACACCCTCATTTCCCAGAACAAGCTGCCCAAGAACATCATCCTGGTCAACACTTCGGACTGGCAGGGCCAGTTACTTTCAGACACCTGCAGCGGCACACACTCCCCGTGGTGTGCACTTGTTCCACAGTTTATGTCTAGGAGGCATTTAGCATCATCATCTCCTGGATGCAGAGATATTGCAAATGCAATTCCCAAGCTCTGATAGCAGTTTTGTCACCAATCACCCCAATGGCTGGACTACATGCGTTTTCTGGTCATCCTGTTGGGCTCCCACCCCCTGGCCAGCTACCTGGGTTCCATGGAATGTCGCTACAACTTCTTCCAGGACCTATACTGGTGGGACATGTTCAACAACCTGGAGTCCCAGAACACCTTGCAGGACACACAGGACGTTTTGTTGAGAATCACAGAGTAGGTGCCAACTGTGTCTACCTGCTGCCCATCACAGAGGCCATGCTCAATGAGTAGCAGAATCGCCCCAATGAGAAGTCCTCACAGAAGCTCATTCCCTTAGTGGGGGAAGTGAAGGTTGGAAGAGTGGAACCATATTCAGCCATGTCAATAGATTCAGATGATGTAGTCCCCTCATGCTCCAGTGAGCTTCCTGCCAGGAAGGCCTCATCCAACACACTCTCCCCTTCGTCAATGAGTGGGAGCCTGTCCTCCCCCAGCCAGAGTGTCCATGCAGAGATGATCGAGCTGCACGTGGATTACGGAACAGCAGCCCAACTAATAGACATGAAGAGAATTGTGGAGAAGAAAGAACTGCCTACCACCAAAAGCACACTCAAGTGCTTCTTCCAGTCTATCCAGGCCAGCAGGCTGCCCAGCAGTGGTGAGGACACAGCAACACCCACCATGTCCATGACAGTGGTCACCAATGAGATGAAAAAGAAGGAGCCAAAGAAAACCAAGAACAAGGATGTTGAGTCCACAAGCCAGTGCATTGAGGGCATCGGTCACCTTGTTTGCAAGGCAAAGAACCAGCAGAAAATGCTGCCAGTCGTCATTGATGGCACAGAGTCGAACAACGTGACGTTCTTCCAGCTGGCAGCCCAGTGGTCCTCTCACATCAAGCTCTTCCCCATCAGCATCTTTGGACATTCCAATTCCACATTCTAGCCCTGCCTCTCTCCCTGCCCTTCACCCTGCCCTTGCCAAGCCCAGAAGAACACAGCTGCTTTTCTGTGAACAGATCGGTTTACTACAGACACAGGCCCTGAAGACACCCAAAGAGAAACTGTTTTGAGTTTGAATGCACTCAGAGCCTGGAACCTAAGGGGGTTGTTTCTCACTCGGAGCTCCTAACTGCTCTGTTCAATACAAGAATGCTCTGGTAAGTGGAAGGTCAGGAGGGTAGTGTTGAACTGGAGAATCATAGAAGATATGTTTTAGCCTCAGGATCCCCAGCATTCCCAGTGAAAAGGGTTATGGCCTTGAGAACCTGCCCTTCCTGGAACCCAGGACTCTGCTACCCTGGGGAGCCAACTCCAGCGTGTGCCCAGACTCAGAGCTGGGTGACGAGAGGCCAAGGGGTGGCCTCCCATTGGGGGTATCCTCAGCCCAACATGGAGGCCTGTCAGCTCAGCCCTGGACCTCCCTGTTGACCACAACAACACTCACTCAGGCTTCCAAATAAACTTGACCCTCACAAGGTCAAGAAAAAATACATGTAAGGTGCAGATCTCCCAGGAACAGTTACTGGACAAACTGATCAAATATTTGGTGCCCAGCTTCCTGGGCAGCGTCCACACCTTTGACCCCACCCACATTTCTGTGTTAATAGAGAAGATTTGCTACTAACCAACGTGTGGGACCCACCATGTACCAGGTGAGCCCTGCCCCTCCACAGCACAGTGGTCACTCAGCCACCTGCTTGCTGTGTCCTCAGGTCAGTACATCTCTCTGCGCGATTGCTTCTCTGAACATGGGGAAAGCCGAGGACCAGCCTCATAGGGTTATTGTAGGGACTAGGGGTTGGGGGAGGAATCTCCCTGGGAAATGGCCTGGACTCCGGAAAGATGTGTGGAGGGTCCGTGATTGTTCTAATTGACCATTTCTCTTCTTAACAAACCTTCTGCCTTATTTGGATTCTTCTTGGGGCCTTAGGCTAAGCTATTTTCTATTTTGAGAAAAAGATTGGAGAATCCATTAGGCATCCTTATCCTGGGTGAAGCCAGTTTAGCAATCCCAGGGGTTCCCCAGGGTCACCCAGCTATCTGAGATAGGGCTGGTTTGGGCTCATTCAGTCAACAAATGCCCTGACTCCAGGATTTCCCTCCAGAGCTTCCTTCTAATCTGGAGTGTTTTAGTCACAATAGGTTGCACAGGCAGGTAGCATCCACAGGTCAGGCCATGTGACTTCCTCGTTGCAATATCTCTGCACCTTGGCATATTTGGAAGCAGGAAGTGGATCTCAGGACCAGCAGAAAACATGAATTGGCTTTGGATCAGAGCCTTAAGGGAAGTATGGGGGCTGTGACTTGGAGAAGCTGGAAAAACCTTGGATCCCACGCCTTGCCTTGTGAGATTTCTGCAAGAGGGCAGAGGTCTGAGGGCTTCTCCTAGAAAACACGGAGGGGTTCAAAGACCACTGTGCATGTGGATTTGGGTGGTGTCTGTGAGTGGGGAGGGAATGGGGCTGGATTCCACAGAGAAGAGCTCCCAGAGGCTGGGATAGGCAGGAGCAAAGAGTCCCTCAGGGCAGTGCCCCATGGTCTGCAGTATGGAGGACTTCCTGGGCTTGGCTCTGGAACAGAGACTTCAGTGATGCAGATGAGAGATCCATTCTTTGGAAGGTACACAAGTCAGTCAGTCAGTCATGGTGGTAATATGTTTTCTTCTTGGATCTACAGACGCAGCTCCAGAGTAAGATCAAGGAACACCTAAAGAGGAAACACCAACTCTGGTGCCCTCTCCAGAGCCAGAGCAGGCTCCAGGCACAGGGGTCACTGAATTTCCAGATGTGCAACCACCTGCTGCATTGGAGCAACTCACCCCAGCTCCTGTGAGACCTCTGGTCCTAGAGCCTGGGCCACAGCCAGTGTCAGCTGCCAAGGCAGAGGGGGCTCCCGCCCCCTCCACCCTGGGTCTTATATGTGGTTTTAAAATATTTGTGCTTATTTTATACTAGAGTCCCAGTGCACGAAATTCTTGCACTGGGGGGAGGGGGTCCCTCAGCCTGGCCTGCACCCTCTCCAATCTGGGACTCCTTGGGGGATGTCAGACTGCCGGTTAAGGCCCGATCCTGCACCAGCAGTCGGGCATCCCTCTCACAATTCAGGACCGCTGGCTCTTAACCACGCACCTGCCTTCCTGCCTGCCTGATTGCCCCTAACCACTCTGTTTGCCAGCCTGATCACCCCCAACTGCTGGCCTGATTGCCCCCAACTGCCTCCCCTGCCAGCCTGTTTGCCCCCAATTACCCCCTGCCACCGGCCTGATTGCTCCTAACTGCCCCCCCCCACCAGCCTGATTGGGGTTGGGGGGCCGATTGAGGGTGGGGCTGGCCATGGGGAGGGGCTGTGGTTGGTGGCCTGGGCATCCACCCCCCCAAATTAGTTGGGGTGTGGCGATCGGGGCCAGTGGCATGGGGAGGAGCCATAGGTGGTTGGCCAGCCAGCCCTTCCCCTGATTGCAGTGTGTGTGTGTGTGGGGGGGCAATCTGGGGTGGGGCTGGGCAAGGGGAGAGGCTGCAGGAGATTGGCTGGCCAGTTCTGCCCCCTATTGGGGTAGGGGGATCAGGGGTGGGGCCAGCCTGGGGAGGGGCTGCAGGACGTTGGCTGCCTGGCCCTGCCCCCTCTGGGGTGGGAGGATGCAATCAGGGGCAGACAGCCACTGGGAGGGGCTGTGGGCCTATTGTGGTGGGGCAGGTTGATCAAGGGCAGGGCTGGGGGGGGAGGAGGGGGGTGGGAAGAGAGGGGGTATTTGGCCAGCCAGCCTGCTATTTTCTTTTTTGGCAACTTCACAACTTTTACTTGTGGTGCCTGTGCTATGTCTGAAAAATACCTTCTCCCTCTGCCCGGGACAGCGATGGGGAGGGGGCAGCAAAAAACAGAAGACATCCCTCCCTATTGCACAGGGACCCTATATACAGGCTCACCTGGCCCAGGCCGGCGGGATGCTTGGCACATTCTAGGATCCCTGCTCAGGGGATGGAGGAGTGATTGGTGGCAGCACACGTGAGAGGGGACCTCTGGGTGACCACTCTGGTCCTGGCTACTGGTCTTGGCACTTCCTGGTCCCCAGTTCCTTTCTGGTCCTGCCTGCAGCCCTGGTCCCCCTACCTGGCTCAGCCTCCCATCTCCATCCTGGCCTAAGATGGCCCCCTTGGCTCCTGGGGCTCTGTCCTCCCCTCCTAACCTGGAGATCTCAAGGAAGATTATGGCTTCTCAGAGACTCGTCGACAGCCCTGTCACTCATGTTCACACAGGGAAGGGGTCATGTGACAAAAGCAGCTGTACAAATGCGGGTGCAGGGGCAAGTCCTCCGGGGTCACTTGGACAGTTTGCTGATGATGCAGATCAGGGCCACATTCTCATCCTTGAGGCGCTGGTTATCAGCTTGATTGGACAGGCCCTTCAGCTCCTCCTCCAGTTCAGCGGCCCTGCACTCCAGGGCCCTGCACTCAAATCTCGCCAGCTCCAGGATGGCTGGCCTCTCTGCAAAGTGCTCTTGCCTCTGCATGGCGCGCTCCAGCTCCAACTTAAGCTGCTCCAGAGCAGCGTGGTCTGGGTCAGGGCCTCAGGAAGTCTCTCATTCTCAATGTGCAGCTTTGCGTAGAGCTTCCTGAAGCTCCCTCAGGCTCTTCCAATTTGGGCTGGGGTTCTGGGTTTAGGTCCTGCTGCCTCTGGAGGGGAAGGGCTGGATTCTGGGCTGATGTCCACTGGCTTCACCTTCTCCCCCTTCGCAGGCCCCCTCCTCTCATCGCCAGCTCTGCAGTGCTCCCTGGGGGCCTGTGGTCCCTGCCCTGCCCCTCAGGCACCTCAACTCTCTGGGCAGGGCCATCAGAATTCTCAACCCCAGGGACTCGGGGCTGCCAGGAAGGGTCCAGGCTCTGTGCGCCCTGCTCTTGATGTGGATGGGAGAGTCTGATCAGGGGAAGGTCTGCAGGGGGGGAGGGGCTGCGAGGTCGGCTGCTGGCCCCACCCCCTGATAAGGCAGTGTGCTGGCTACAGTGGGCTTCATAGCTACTGGCCCAATCAGGGCCATGTTCTGCCTGCTCACCACTCCCCAGTCCCAACACCGCCTCCACTGCCAGGCTATCAGGCCTTCGGTATCACCAGCTCACAGCGCCTGCTTTCCCACAGGCCTGAGCCTGCATGCATGTGCGCCCGGCCGGCAGCTGATGGAACTCACTGCTGGCTTGGGGCCACTCACACCTGGGCGGGCAGGTCGCAGGCACTGCCACCACCACTAATGCGACTGCCGCTGCCGCTGCTGCTGTTGCTGCTGCTGGGGCTTGAGGCACTGACAGAGGCTGCCGGACATGCCCGCGAACTACCCTCCCCAGGTTAGGTCACACATGGGATGCGCAGGCCGGCCATCACTGCTTCTGCCCAGGGTCCAGTCTCACAGGGGATACCGAGGCAGGTACCCGATCACTGCGGTCCCACCCGCCAACCCCAGGTCGCCTGCAGGAGGGCCGGATGAGGGCAGGGCAGGTGCCCGATTGCCAGGGTCCCACCCGCCAGCCCCAGGTCCCCCTCCTGAGGGCCAGATGAGGGCGGGGACCTCTGCAGCCAGCCCCGGATAGAGGCAGCTGGCGGTTGGCACTGTCACGCCCTGCCTGCAGTATGCAAATTAGCCGCCACATTGGCTGGCAGTTCATTTGCATATCTTGCTGATTAGCCAATGGGAAGGGTAGCGAAGCTACAGTTAATTACTATGTTTCTCTAGTATTAGATAGGATATGCCTACAATTTTACTGTGGTTTTCTTATACTAATCAGTAGTATAGAGTCTATTTTAAAGAAAATTTAATGAAATACACTTAAACCTAAATTTAATTTTGATCCTATAAAATTTAACTCTATAATCCTTCAGAGCCTTGAGCAAGTCTGTTTCTTCTGGGCCTCAGTCATGTTACTATGAGTCATACATTGGGAATAATTAGTCTCTTAGGAGCCATCAGATCTAAGGATATGATGTTCTTGAGATCCAGGACAATGGAACTTTGGGGGAAATTGACCGAGGAGCATTTGGGCAGGGACTCTTTATGTCAGGGCTGTCCCTGGGAACCCACATTTGACTTGACTTCATCTCCCACCAGCACATGGGCAAAGCATGACCTCAAGCTCCCCCTGGCTTCCACTTTCTGGAATGTTGTAGGGTTTAACCAGCAGCAAGCAGTTCCTGAACACTGATGGCCACCTGCACCTGAGACAGAAACTCCACCCTGCTCCATGCACACTGAACAGCATCCTGAGCATCTCCTCTGTAGGCCCATAGCACTGAAGAGCTGACAGGGCATGTCCCAGGGCCCAGAGTCCACACTCATCTCCTCTACAGGAACCACTTCTAATCTCCTCTGGGGTCAGAGCCTCTCTCCACTCTCAGTCCCTGAGCTCTGGTTCAGCTGAGCTTTTTCCTGAGGCTCTTCTGTCTCACCAGAGCCCAGTAGCCATTCCTTCTCATGCCCTAAGGCTGAACAAGGTTGTGTATGTAGCCTGGCTTCTCCCTTTACATCAGTCCTCTTTAGCCCTCCAAGCCACCCTGGAGAGAAGCGACTAACACCCTTCTAGGTACCATGCCCTGGAAAAAGCTACAATATCTCAGGATAAATGAGAATAAACTTTGGACCAGACACACAACCCATGCCCTCAAGGACAACAGCTGTCTGGGTTGACACGGGTATTAAAAAATTCTAAAAGAATGTGATGAGTCCTACAGTTAGCTTGGTACCATAAGCATTGAGAACAGCAGCCCATCTGGGGATCATACACAAGGCTCTTTAGGATGTAATTCTCAAAGCAAACCAGAAAATGAATAAGGATTTGTCTACCCACTTTATCCTGAGTTTTCATGCACCATGGCAATTGAGGGAAACATTTTCAAATTAAGCAAAGACTAGAAAAGTAAAGGGAGGGTAGGTCCACTTAAGAGGCCATGGGCCTTTTTACATTTATGATTGCTGTTAACAGTACATGTCATGAACCAGAATTTGAACAAATATATTTAACAAAAAAAAATGGTTTTAGAGTAAGTCCTATGTGCTTGCTGGAACTGCTAAGTACTAGAGATCAGTGATGCTAAAGTGTTTTCAACAACATTCTAATGGAATATAGAAACATGAGAACAATGATCTGATGTGGTTCCCATAGTACAAGTGGACTTAAGTAGACAGCAAGGGGACATTTCTTTGTGGGGAAGTATTGTGTGTCCACTTCCAAAGAGAATCACTAATGGGCAGCTGACATTTCTAGTCTGTGGAGATACATGATATTAACTAAGCAGGTGAGCCGTTGAAAAAAAATTCAGGCAGAGGGAAGAATTATAAATATTGAATTGAGTCAGGAAACAATAAGGGATGTGGGGGTTGCAAGTACTGGGATCATCAGGAGGTTGGTTCCCAGGACAGGAACATGGATGACAGAGCAGAGAGGAAATCAGACACCAGCTCTGGGAGCCCTGGCATCATGGTCCCTAGCAGTGACCCGCAGTCCTGGTGCAGGAGGAGAGAAGGGAAGCAGATCTTCCTGCGTTGGAGAGCAGGTGGAATGAGAAGCGGAAAGGCATGGACAATAGTGAGGAGAGAGTGAGATGTAGGTGGGGAAAAGCTCAGACATGTCCTAAATGATGACAAGCTGCAGAGTATGGTCAAGACAGGATGTCCCTAAAGTGGTGGGAGGTGATGGTCTCTGCACTGAGTTGCTAATGAAATGGTGAGAGTAGGAGTTGGACGAACATTCTCATGGACGAATCCTGAGTTCCTGCAGAAGGAACAGAAGGAGATTTTGGAGACAGTTGCCTAATCTGTCCCTAAATATGTGACCTGATTGAAGGGTTAGTAGGAGACTGTGAGCAGGAAGTAGGGAGTGACCCACCCAGATGATGGGATTTCCAGGAGGAGGTCTTCTGGAGCAAGAGAAGCATGTCTGGTGGTGGCCCTGTGTATACAGGTGAGTGCTGACTGGCCTCCTGGCACCATGGAGACACCCACATCTGTGGGAAGATCCAGTGCTTTCTCAGATAGCCCTTGTGTCCTTCTTGTTTCTGAAATCCTCAGCTGTTAGCACCCTTTTGAATCTTGAAAGGCCCAAGGGTAATGACATGACTTCAGATGACAGATAAAGGGACCAGTCATTCAAGATGCTCAGCATGAACTCTCCACTCCTCCCTCTGTGCCCTCTCCTCCCTGCTCCTCTTCAGTCCTGTCTGCTCACTGGGAACCCAGAGGTTGTCTGGAATTCAGGACTAGCTTTACTCCTTGTACCTGGAGCACCCATCACCAAGTGGTTTCCCCAGACCCCAACCCCTGGCTTTTAACAAACCATTGTGAGGTTCAGCTCAGCCAACAGGGTGACTCTCTTCCCTCCACAGGACACCCACACAGGCTAAAACACACACAGATGCACAGTGAGAGGACACACCCCAGGAGCCCAGGACACAGGACAAGAGATCCAGTCCTCTGGGCATACCAGTGTCTCATTCCCAGAGACAAGTGCACACGTGTCTCCAGTGCCCTCCACGGAACCCCTGTTTCATGACGCCCATTCCCCTATGTTCTCAGGGTCGTGCTGGGGCTGAAGCTGGTAGGCCTGAGGCACTGTGTTGATACTTGCTTTCCTGCTCACTCACTGCAGTTTCTTGATGCTGAGATGCGGATCCAGACTTGAGAAGGAAAAGCATGGCTGGGGCCAGCAGAATCCTTTGTGCTGCTCACCCCTGGGACGTGGCATGTTGTCTGCACTAGGGAGCAGGGGTAGCTGTGGAGAAAAGGCCCTGCTGAGAGAGGTGGTGACTTACGTTGGAGGCCAGAGGGAGCGTGCCCTCATGGCACCTTCCTGGGTCCATACCCCCTGCAAATTCCACAATTATATTCACCAAGAAGTGGCAGTTTTGACAGCATATGTAGGCTAAGAAACGCAGAAAATGGGCCATATCTGGGGAGAGGAGTCACTTTATAGATTCTCAGGGGTCTTGGAGGCTTCGGATTGGGCAGGGCCCACTGCCTTCTCCCAAAAGGGTGCTTCTCTGTCTCTCTGATTGTGGTAGTTCATGGCTGCCCCCCCCCACGAAGGACAGAAACTCAGAACACTGAACATGTATTCATTATTTCCCCTTTCATTGAAGATATGGGACAAGTCATTTTCTCAGAACAGCTTCAAATCTAAGGCTAAGGTGACAGAGTACACAGGCCCAGTTCCACTGGGTCATGAAATGGGCAAAAAGGGAAGATGACAGTAAACAGGCTTTCAGGTTCTGATAGCGAGGGAGTGGGGTACACAAGTCTTTGGAAGGTACACAAGTCAGTCATGGTGGTAATATGTTCTCTCCTTGGATCTACAGAAGCAGCTCCAGAGTAAGATCAAGGAACACGTAAAGAGGAAACACCAACTCTGGTGCCTTCTCCAGAGCCAGAGCAGGCTCCAGCCACAGGTGTCACTGAACTTCCAGATGTGCTACCACCTGCTGCATTGTAAACAGTAAACAGTGGCCAAGTCAGAGCAGCCTCCTTTCTGTGTAGACGCTGAGCTGAGTGTGGGTGGGCAGGACAATGGTGACTGTCACAGACTTCAGATGACGGGGCAGTTGCTGAGACTGGAGGTAAAGCCCCTTGAATAGCACAGCCTTTTCTTTCCATAAATAATAAGATGCCTGCTGTGCCCCTGCAAGGCCTTGGGGGTTGCACCGCTGAAAAAATTTCAGGAGACACAGTTGTAGGGGGCCACACCGCCCACATCACACTCCTCTAACCAGAGATGTGCAAGCAGCCAGCCTGGTTCTCCTGAGATGTCCTGCCAGTCAACCTCCTCCAACGTCCCAGGTTCCAGAGAGTGTTCTGCAGGCTTATGTGTAGACTACTTGCTACCCCCAAATCCATATCACCAAGATGGGGCTACACGATAGACAGATGTCTCTAATACATCACATGTAAGGTCAGAGACACTTTGCACAGACGTTTATACATGAAGGGATGGAGAAAGGTAGGGATGGAGGTGCACACACAAGGTGTAAAACGTGATTTTACATGTCTGTGCCACAAGTGACAGCTGCCAGGTGCGGATCATCTTATTTTTTAACTTGGAGGGTATTGACATTAGCTTCCAAATTAAATTGAAGAACATAAGCAAGTGAATATTCCTAAAGAAATCCTCCAAGTTCATGAAGCACCTTCTGAAGAAAGTGAACTTGTCAAATTTGGAAGTGGGTCAAGGTTATTGTCATGAGCTGCAATGACTGCCCTCTAGTGGCCAAGTGAGACATGGCTCATGTGTTGTGGGGCTCCTGGTTCTGTCAGAATTGGAAGCAGACACCAAACTGAGCCTTTGCATGGGCTTGCCTCCAGAGTACAATAAAAAAGTAATGTTGTGCCCAGATTTCATGATTCCCAAGAACCCACAGGGAGCCAGCGAGTCCGATGCAAAAGCAAAGAGTCATTCATTTCAAACCTAGGTTTGGCTCCCCTGCCACACTCACCGATGCAAAGGTAAGCTCCAGTGGCCGAGAGAGAGAGAACTCTGTGTGGAGAGAGGTTTTATAGGGGGTTGGGGTAAGGGGAGGAGAAAGGACTGTGGGCCCTGCCGATTGGCCAGGCACGAGTTGGTGTCTCATTTCACAGGATGTGGTCATAGTGATGGCGTGCACTTCCCTTGACTATCTTCCGGGAAGAAGCTTGCTGAGCACATGGCCAAGGTAAGATGGAGGGCATAGCCCTTACCCTGGGGCAAGGTGGAGGGCGTAGTCCTCGCCCATTCAGTAAGAGTCAATCTTTTGGGGTACCTTCTAGTAGAAGTCATTGTCCCGTCATTTCATACTAGGAAAACACAGGCTTTGTCCCAAGTCTGGTATTTCAAGGAGTCTGTATTGAGCTCCTGATTCAGGCCCTGGGTTCCAGGACAGAAAAGCCAGGCAAGGTCCCAGCCACTGGATTTGAGGGCATGGTCAGGGTAGTGGGGGGATAATGGGTGCACATCACCCTGCCATATGTTCGTTGAAAAAAATAGTACATAAAACCAAAGCATATTGATGGAAACCTTCTGATTAAACAAGAAATATTTCAGATGATTGGATCATTCCCCCTCAAGCTATTTGTATACTTTCATCTAAATGTAAACACAGTTATTCCTAATATGGGGTCACCCTACCTTCCCACTCACCATTCATTTAACATGAATATTATCCCTGTTCTTTAATAATTTTGAACCTATGATTGCACAGTTGCATAGCACTTCTTATGATACATTGTACATACCTGACCTGCTTCCTACCTCTTGGCCAACCACATCTGTTTGTCTCTTCAAAGTGCAGTTCAACAGCTATGAGCTCCAGGTAGCTTCCAAATGTACAATCATTCATTATCCCTCCAGAGCACATGCACCACATTCATTACCCTTAAAGTGCCAGCACTTCATGCTATGTCTTATCTCCTTGAGATCAGAAGCTTGTCCCAGGCCAAGATTGTGCTCAATCAAACATCCATCCAGCTCTTACCACAGTGCTTGGCATATGGTAAACAGTCCATAAAGACATGAACAGCCCTATGATTCTAAATGAGTTCCTCATGGTGTCAGAGAACAAATTGTCCATCAAAATCCATTCACCCAACTTGGGGAGCACAGCTGCATGGCACAACCCAGACCCCCTTGCTTCCCTCTGAGCTGCTGTTGTCAGTGGGAGAGGACCAGAACTGAGGTGTGCTGTGGCAGACCTGGAAGATACAATCCACTGGTCTAGATGTAATGACTTTGGGTGGGAAGAGAAACAAAGCAGACACAGAGAAGGTGAAAACTGGAAGGAAAGAGAGGTTGGAGGCACTACCTAGATGTGACAGTCCTCCTCCTACTTTATAGCTCCTACCCACCAATGAGCCTGAGCAGCCCTAAGAAACACTTGTTGCAATAACCCATTGTGTAGGCAGGAGAGATACAGGCCCTGACAGGTACTATGACTTATGCAGGATTAAGAAGAGGTAAGAATGAGGGGTTGAGTCTGAACCCAGGTCTGTCTACTCAACTCTGGGACCTTGGCTTAGGTTAAGCCTTCTAGGGCACTGGGGAGCGGGGAGTGTTGGGGGCAACTGTGTACAGATATGGTGTTTCCCAGAGAATAGAGACCTGCAGACAGCAGCCCACAGGACTATTTGCAGAGCTGTTAGTAGATGAGGGGACTCACGGAAGACAATCCCTGGAATTGAGGTCACTTCCCAATAGAACTGGGGACCCTTGTAAACAGGCACCCACATTCTAGCAACAACCCAACCGCAAGCTCACTTGCGAAAGTCATTTTCCAGTGTAAGATCTTCTCTTGCTGTGTTCCCAGTGATTGCTGCTCTTGCTTCCAGAGACCCCGCAGTGAGAGCTTTTCCAGATGGTGGAGACCTTGATTCAACCCTCGTCCCTGTTCTCTCTGGCCATTTTCCAGAATATGGCCTAAGGTAACACAGGCGGCCTTGGCCAGACCAATCCTGGTTAGGCCACCTCTGTGCACCATCCCTTTGCAGCCCACATTGTTACAGAAAAACTGGAGAAGAACCAAAGAACGCTCTGAGAGTTTGGAGTTACACTTTATTCACTGTGGTGGACTTAGGAAAATGAATCCAAATTCTAAGGCCCGCTACAAGCAGAACTTCCCTTTTTATGGAAGAGCCAGCCCTTTGTCTGCTTGCTGGCAGAGGCCTTGAAAACTACACAGTTCTATCCAATTAGAAATACACCTGGCATAGCATTGGGTGTATCTAGTCTCTGGCCTACAAGGTCAGACAGCTAAGTTTATCTCCCCCATTATTCAAGCAGGCTAAAGCGGGCTAGAAAGCAAACTTATTTTTTGAATAAGAGGCCGTCTAAAGAGTAGCAGAGAATTCCAAACAGTAGTTTTACAGAATAGGGGTTTGCCTTCACAACATAGCCCCCGGGGCAGGATGGGGCTGCTGGGTGGTGGATAACCTAGCAGTTCTGTCATGGTCACATCCCAGGACTGGCAGGCAGATGGAGATGGGCTTCCAGAGGAATCTTTTATCCGTGCCAATGGGAATCTTAGGGCCTCAGGATGTCATGCCTTTTCCTCCCCTTTGAGGGTCTAAGCGGATCATGGGGTATGTGTGTGTGTGTGTGTGTGTGTGTGTGTGTGTGTGTGTGTGTGTGTCTGGAGTGGGGGGTCACAGGGACCGAGAACCAGCAAAAGAGGGGTCTGAGGCTTTTCTGGTGACTGGGACCTGCATTTACAGAGCTTCGCACAGGACAGTGAAATGGAGCTGACAGGTGGGGTCCTCTACTCCCTGTTCCTACAGGGGAAACAGGTGTACCATACATCCTCAAATGTGCAGCATGGCCTCAGGGTGACTGTGGGTGCTGAGGTGACCCAGACTCCAGGACCCCATGCAGTCAAAGGGAGGTCTGGGTTCCAGAAGCTGCCCTGTTACTCCCCTAAGATCCCTCCCAGATTCCAATTTCCAAAGGAATCTGGGCCCCCATCTCTTCCTCCCAACCCACTATAACTGTCCATTCCCTGTCATATGGGATGCAAAGTCACTGTCCACAAAGTGGTAGGAATATCAGAGGAGAGACTTAGTTCCATTTCACTTTATGCTCAGTCAAGAGTATTTTTGCATTTTCCTAATTACTTTCCCTTTTTAATGCCCATCCCCGAGTGTCCATGTTGGCCTGACAATCCTTACAAACCTTCTCCCACTCTTACACATCATTGTGATTAGTTGGGATGCTTTTCCCAAAAGGACATGGGGCTCAAGGTTCCAAGTCTGTTGCTTTGCCATTTGCTGCCCCAAGGACCACATCCCCTTGTCCCCTCCAGGTCAGGATCTGGAGCTTCCCTGGGCTACACAACATACCAGGAGGTGGACCTGTTATCAGGGCTAGCGATCCATCTCTTCACGTCTGTGGGACCTGGACATCATCCCTTTCTCTTGCCATATCAGTCATGTTGCCCTGAACATCCCACTTGTCCTAGTAGCCTGAACCTCCCACCCCAGGAAAAGCCTCTGTGTTTTCATCTTCGAATGAGATGTTTTGACAGAAATCCCAGGACTGATACTGTTAATACAAGCATGTGCTGTCTGTCCTTTGCTAAGAAAAGACCTATGATACTAATGTGTTTCACCAGTCCCCACCTCCAACTCTACTTTTGTTGTCAAGAATATTTTCTCATGTCAATGTAGAAATTTTCAAACCTGTGAAGAAGTTTTGTGAATTTGAGCCAAATTGTCACTAACTGCTGGGAAACAAAATCTCAATAGAAGGAGATAATGCTCTGGAGAATGGCAGTTTTGCATCTTATTTTATACATTACAATTCAAACAGGAGACCTATATGGATTCCTCAAAACCTATTAGTGATAGAGTAGGGAGGCTAGAGACAGCAAAGTGGGGAAACCTCTGGAATTAGATAAACAGCAAGATGATAGACACATACTTCTTTCACTTATGTGTGTGTAGGACAGTTAACAGTCAACAATGGACTCAGTAACAATGAGGGGATGTGTGGTCTCTGCAGAGAGCAGAGTGGGGCATGTGCTTTCAGGAGTCTGAATTAAGGAAAGTTGTATTGACATTCCAAAGATATGTTATACTATAGGCAAAAAGACAATAGACAGGCTCAGGTAAGGTAACAATTGACCTTTGTCAGGGAAGATGCCGGCCTAGGACATGACTACCCACCATAAACTGATTTAGTTTAAAAGTTTTATTTCAGAACATCCTTTGTGGTTACTTTAGGTCTCTGAGTTTGCAGGGTAGCCAGGTTAGCGTGTGCCCCTGTGGTCACTCCTGCCCCACCTCTTGCCACCAATCACTGAATGCCTGGGGGTTCAGTTTGAGATGTAGCCCCCAACCAATCTGGCAGTTCATGAGCTGCCCCTGATGGAACGTGCCCTCTCTGTCCCAACACCGGGTGGAAATAAGACCTCTATGGGGCATGCAGCTACAGCTTTTCCACCACCCGCAGACCTGGACAGCATCCCCCCTGCCTGCAACAAACAGGTGCCCATGAACCTCTTTCTCCCTGGGAGGTGGATTGCTCCAGCTCCACCTCCACCTGCATGCCCAGGCTGTGAAACCTCACCTTAACCAAGCTGGTGGTTCTAAAGGCCCTTGCAAAGGAGATCACCTCCTTAGTGATAGCTGTGAGAATTAAGGACTCAAAGTGCATCCTGAGGTCTGATCAGATTCTGCTGCCCCCCAGTGGATTAGTGAAGACTGACCTGGAGCTGACATTCTCCTAGCAGGACCCCCTCTCCCACTAGGCAACAAACTGCAGATCATGCTGCAGCAGAAGCAACACCTTAAAAAACAGACCATCCAAGGGTACAAGATGCTCGCAGTGGGTAACATAGACATGGCTGAGGTGATGCAGTGAGCCTCCGAGGACAGCCAGGTTTTGAGCCTCTACACAACCATCAGGGAGGCATCTGCCTACATGGCGGAGGTCAGCATCTACTCCCTGTCCAGCCAGTCCATGGACCCTGAAAATAACACTCAGCAGGCCAGCCCCAAAGTCAAATCCAGGGTTCAGTACACTGAGAGGGAAGATAAAAATCTTCTCTGAGCATCAGGCTATCCATGATCCTGAGCGGGGGCAGGCCCTGGAAAAGGAGGACTGCGATGTGGGAGAAGCCGAGAAGCAGCACAAAAGATTGGTAAGATCACCATTCATGACCAGGCAACAATGTTCCAACAAGGAAGTTGGGATATAGCTGTGCAGGGTGCAAGTGTGGGAGGAAGACCTGGACCTGGAGCAGGAGTCTTCAGAGCATGTCTCTGAGCTGGCGGAGGACCTGGATATGCTGTGTGACTCACTAGAAAACCTCAAAGACTGTGGCCCATGACAGTGTCCTAGGTACCCCGAAGCCCTGGCTCAGGCTATACCTGGAAGACCTGTTCCACTCCAGCTCTCAGATGGAGCTGGAGAATATCCACAGTGCCAGAGCAGGAAGGAGCCCCCAAGTCCAACCCATGTGCCTGAGAAGATGAGCCACAAGCAACCAAGGCAATATGTCTCAGGCTCAGTGGCCCACACCACACCCACCCCAGGGAGAAACTGGCACAGCCCTAGCACTGACCAGAGGCAGAGATCTCAGCCATGGATGTGTCCACGGAGATGCTGCCACCCAGTGTCACCAAGACCAAGTCTCTTATCCCCTCCACCATATCGCAGAGGAAGCCGGTGGGCTGCTGGGGCTGGAGCACATCCCGGAAGGAGCAGCAGGTGGGAGAACCAGCAACAAGTGGTCCAACAGACAGGACAGCAAGCACTGCTGAGACTTGCCCAGCCAGCTGTGCAGGGTCCAAGTGTGGGAGGAAGACCTGGACCTGGAGCAGGAGTCTTCAGAGCAAGTCCCTGATCTGGAGGAGGA
The DNA here is from genome assembly GCF_963259705.1 of Myotis daubentonii. Classification (NCBI taxonomy): domain Eukaryota; kingdom Metazoa; phylum Chordata; class Mammalia; order Chiroptera; family Vespertilionidae; genus Myotis; species Myotis daubentonii. Next base: position 7,826,255 of record NC_081855.1, read on the forward strand.
CCTGGATATGCTGTATGACTCGCTAGAAAACCTCAGTGACAGTGGCCCATGACAGTGTCCTCGGTACCCCAAAGCCCTGGCTCAGGCTATACCTGGAAGACCTGTTCCACTCCAGCTTTCAGATGGAGATGGAGAATAGCCACAGTAGCCAAGTAGCCCAGCACCTCTCACTCGGGGTTCCAAATAAACTTCACCCTCACAGACAAAAGAAAGGACCTGTAAGATACACACTGCCCAGGCACCCTGCCTGGACAATCTGATAAACACCTGGTGCCCGACTTCCTGGGCCGTGACCCAACCTTCATACCCACCCACCATTCTGTGTTAATACAGAACATTTGCTACTAGGAACATGTGTGGGACCAACCATGTACCAGGTCATCCCTGTCCCTCCACAACACAGTGGTCACTCAGTCACCTGCTTGCTGTGACTCTTCAGGTCACTGCATCTCTCCGATCGTTTGTTCTTCTGAACACAGGGTAGACTAAGGCCCAGCCTCATAGGGTTATTGTAAGGACTCCAAGGGGTTCTCCCTAGAAAGAACACACTGGGTGCCTGGACAGTGGAGAGGACAGCTGGAGGGGCTGTGGCTGTGCTCATTCTCCATTTTCTCTCCCTCTTGACAAAGCCTCTGCCTCATTTGTGATTCTCCTCTGTGCCTTGTACTAAGCTATTTTCTCCGTTGATAAAGAGATGAGAGATTCTATTAGGTATCTCTGTCCTGAATGAAGCCAGATTAGAAACCCCAGGGGTGAGCAGTGGGGCTCCAGGGTCACCCAGCTATGTGAGATGGGGCTTGTTTGGGCTCATTCATTCAGCAAATATATTTGAAGCCCTACCAGGTACAGACCCATGTCTCGGTACAGACGCGTGTCTAGGCACAGACCCGTGTCTAGGCACAGACCCATGTCTAGGCACAGACCCGTGTCTCGGTACAGACCCATGTCTAGGTACAGACCCGTGTCTCGGTACCGACCCGTGTCTAGGCACAGACCCATGTCTAGGTACAGACGCGTGTCTAGGAACAGACCCGTGTCTAGGCACAGACCCGTCTCTAGGCACCGACCATAATCCAGTGCACAGAGCAGACCCCAAGCCTGCACTGCAGAGCTTCCTTTTGTTCAGGAGAGGTTTAGTCACACTGGGCTGCACAGGTATGTCCACAGGCTGGTTGATGTGACATCCTCCTGGCCTCCTGGTGTATCTCTGCATCTTCCCATGTATTGAAGAGGAGGGTGGACCTCTGTACCAGCAAAAACTGTGAGTGGGTTTAGAATCAGACCCGTGAGGGGAGGATGGGGACTGTGATTTTCAGAAGCTCACAAAATCCTGGATCACACAAGTAGTGGGATTTCTGCAAGAGGACAGAGTTCCGAGGCCTTCTCCTAGAAAAAATGGAGGGAGTCAAAGAGAGCTGTGCATGTGGATTTGGGTGTTGTAGGTGAGTAGGAATGGGATAGAGCTGGGGCCACACCGAGAAGAGCTCCCAGAGGCTGGGGTTAAGCAGAATCATAAAGTTGCTCAGGTCAGTGCCCAGGGCCTACAGTCTGGAGGACTCCCTGGGGTGGGGGCTTGAACTGAGACTTCAGTGATGGAGATGGGAGGTTCCTTCCTTGGGAGGTGCAGAAAAGGCAGTCATGGTGGTAACATGTTCTCTTCCTGGATCTACAGAAGCAGCTCCAGAGCAAGATCAAGAAACACCTAAATGGGAAACACCAACTCTGGAGCCCTCTCCAGAGCCAGAGCAGGCTCCAGGCACAGCTTTCCCTGAACTTCTACATGTGGACCCACCTGCACTTAGTGAGCAACTCACCTAGGCCCCTGTGAGTCCTATTGTCCTAGGTCCTGGGAGGCAGCCTCTGTCTGCCATCACCAATAATAGCAATTTTTGCAATGTTTGTGTTTATCTTACATACATACTTTGAATTTTACTGATTTTCTTATACTATTGAATAAAATGAAATGTATTTTGAATAAAATTTAATAAGATACTATTAAACATTAATTTAAATTATACAAAACTTAATTCTTTCCTTCTTCAAAGTTTCCATTTCAACATCATTAAGTACATTCACAATTTTTGGCAACCACCACATCACGTTACCATCCTCTCCAGAATATTTCCTCCAGACCAATCCAGGTGGTTCCAGTCATCGCTCCTCCTCCCCACTCAGCTTCTGATAGTCCCTCATCTCTAAGTGTCCCCATGGATTTACCAACTGTGGGTTTTCGTGGAAACGAAATCATAGCATATGAGGCCTTTGCTGTCTGACTATGTAATGAATTAGATGAGAAGACTGATTGTGATTTGGTGAGAACAAAAACAATTATTATTAAGAGCTAAAAGTCCCCAAAAAGGTGAACATAATGAGTAAAAAAAAAAAAAACACCCATATTAAATATTTGCATTACTGTGGGGAATGGACCACTTTGAGAATTATGACATGAGAGCTGGAAACCATGGGGAAATGCCTGGATCACTGAGACACATTTCTTTTCCTGTTTCTATTGTGCATAGAATGAAAATATGAAAGCCAGATATTTTCCTTTATTGTCATATGTTAAGTAATAAAATATAGGTTTTTTAAAGTTTTAGAAAAAATAATGTTTTTAAAATGTTTTTATTGACTTTAGAGACAGAGGGAGTGAGAGGGATAGAGCAATAAAAACATAGATGAGAGAAAACCATTGAATGGCTGCATGCCTCCTAAGGGGATCAAGCCAGCAACTGGGGTTGTGTGCCCTGACCTGGAATCATACTGGGGACCTCTTGGTTCATGGGTCAACACAATACCACAGAGCCATATGGGCTGGGCAGAAATAAATGATGTTTATTAGTTAAATAAGGATTTAAATGTGAACCAAAAGGAGATACACTCAGTCCTTCTACCCACAAATAATTGCCATGAACAAGAGGTTTCCATCCTTTCATCTCAGTGCTGCAGTGTGTGGGGTGTTGTTGGGAGAGCCTATCAGAACTCTGCTCTTGTGTAACCTGACATCTCCACAGGTGGGCACAGCACAGCCTCATTCCCTTCATTCCTTCTCAGTGACCTTCACAAGAATACATCATAGGAAAGATGTATTGTCACCAAGTCAGTGTGCAGCTGCCTGCCATATGGGACTTTACTTTGGAGGATGTAGGAAGCCACCCATTTCCTTCACTGGCAGAGAAGTGCAAACAAGGATCCCGGAATGCTGGTGAACCTTGAATACGTGGCAAGGGCCAGCATTATGCACCAATTGTCTAGTCCAGACAATTGGGGTTCAAGTTATTTCCTGATCAAATAGTCTCAGAGTAAATCCTTCTAATACTTACTGTCCTTTAAGATAGTCTGTCCGTTACCACAACTACCTGTCTAAGAGCTAGATGTATATCCATAATTGAATGAAAAGCTGGCAAAGCCAGGGCACCAGTGGAAGTCATTCCCCTTAAATTGGGCTGGCCCACCTGGCCCCAATATTTCCAAATTATTTCTTGTCTCTTTCATTTGCATGCGGCCCTTCTTCCAGATCCTGAACCCTGAACCACACAGGAAGTAGGGGAACATTCACAGAAGGAATATTTTGTCTAGTAGCTCCTTGTTAGCATTGGCTATATGGCCACTAGCTCCTACTGTTGTATCTTAAATCAGTGAGTGAGATACAAGGCGCCTTAATGAGCCAAATAATTAGGAGTCATTTATTGCAAGCAGCCCAGAGGGAGGTGTTTCTTCCAAATCTCTGGGCAAAGTCACACAGGAAGTCCTGTATTTGTACCTTTTGAGCTTCTTTGTCTGCAGATTTTACAAAGAGCTCTGTGTGAGTTATTGTTACAGACAGTTTGTAATCTTGGATACATAAAGAACAAACATTTAGCATAGAGTATGGGAATTATTATCAGTATTAGTTGTTATGTTAGATGGCTAGCTTGCATGGTCAGGTTTCTTTACCTTCTTCACCCCATAAGGGCTCATGATCACGCCCTATTCCAGATTGTCCAAGCCATCCTCCAAATACCCTCAGCCACTCGAAGTATAAAGGCTTCTCCACCTGTGACTGTGAAGGAGAGACTGGCCAGAAAGAATAAATGGGAGTGTGCAGGCAGGAGTCAGTGCCTCTGACCAGGATCATGAGCCCATTTCCCACGCCGTGACCAGGTTTATGCATAGGAACATGCAACACAGGACCTGCGGGTCTGCAGGACTCTCAGAGTTCCCAGGAGAAGAACATTGGAGACTCTGCTTTGCTGGCCTCCATCCATTTCCCCAACTGTCTGCAACATTGGCACCAAACAATGTTTGTTTTCTAAGTGTCTTCAATTGAACAATGACATTCATAGGAGCAAAGTGAAGTATAATGTTACCATTGATATAACTTAGAGTAAACTATGTAATATCTTTAGATTAGTAAGAAAATGAAAACAGGCACACACATATTACTTGGAAAATATTTTTGCAATTTAATCTTTCCAGCAATTTTAATCTCACTGCGTGAATAATGTCTTATTTCAAACCCTACATTTCACAGTAATCCTGAGCTGCTTAATGATTGCTATATTATGATAGTTAATGGATTTAAAAATTATATTTAAAACAGGGTATGTATTGTAACAAATGGCTATTGTCATTTGGGCAATGGGGAGGATGAAAATATTGGAAAAGTGAAGGGAAAGTATTATTATTTGCTGAAAAGTTGATCTATCTGTTAAACCTAAGATAAATAACTGAAATGCCACTAGAAATAAAAAGCAACTTTAGCCTGGCCAGCATGGCTCAGTGTTTGAGCATCAACCTATGAACCTGGAAGTCAAGGTTAGATTCCTGGTCAGGGCACATGCCCAGGTTGTGGGTTCAATCCCCCATACAGGGTGTGCAGGAGGCAGCCCATCAATGATTCTCACTCATCATTAATGTTTCCATCTCTTTCTAACTTTTCTTCCTCTCTGAAGTCAATAAATTACATATTTTAAAAAAGCAACCTCAGTACAGTGGCCACTTATATTGAATAGACTCAAAGGTAATGGTGTTCCCAGAGGCCATATAATGCAATGGTTAAGGTTGTGTTTTCAGACTCTGGGATTCATGTCTGAGCTTTGCCACTTGCACTGAAACCTCAGGCAGGTTACCTGAGCTCTTTAAGATTTGCCTTTTTCATGTGAAAAATGAGTTGCAAGAATAAAATTAAGTAATAAAATGTTTAACACAAAGAGTTGACCAGTGGTGGCCCCTCAGTAAATATTGCCCATTGCTATCATAAATATACTAGAGGCCCGATGCACGGAATTCATACAGAACAGGCCTTCCTTTCCCCAGCTGCTAGCACCAGCTTCCCTCTGGTACCTGGGACCCAGGCTTCCCTTGCAGGCCCCGCATCATTCTGAAGGTTGTCCAGAAGGACATCTGGAAGGACATCTGGTCTAACTAGCATATTAAGCTTTTATTATTATAGATGTACATGTGTATAGACATTCATCAAGTGAAAATGCAATGTGAAACATCAAAAAATTATCTAAAGCGTCAAGGTGTTAACAGGAATTGTGCAGGACCTTCCAATGCTACATTACTCCATCTTATTATAAAGGGATGGATTTTCTAAATTCTAGATAGAAAGAATATTGCAGAGGCACATATTCTCCTGAATTAATATAAAATTTACTTATTTGAAGTCAAAATCATAACAGGATTTTTGGGAAACAAAACTATTCTATTTTTATCTAAAAGTAAATATGAAAATAAGCCAGGAAGTGGTTGGAAAGAATATAGGAAGGGGACTTGCTTTGTTGAGTAGAAAGGACGCTCAAGCGTGTGGCCTGGTGCTGGAGTGAGCAGGTCCTGGGAGCTGAACAGCGACATCAGGAAAAGCAGTGAGCACACCTGGGACTGAGTGGGTCATTATGGGTCCTTTGGCATAAACAGCACTGGGGCAGCTGTTTATTTAGGGGAACATATTAGGTCAATATTTCAGGTCTCACCAAAAACATTTAAATGTATTTTCGATGAAAAGAATTTACTGTGCCTTTTTTTCTTTTGAAATCAAATGCAGGTGGAATGAAAATTCTAAAAAGAAAAAATTAGAGAATATAAATAGACTATTTAATTCGTGATTTATATAGATAACACAGCTTTGCGAACAGTGCGATGTGTGTGCAAAGGCCCTGAGGTGGGAAAGAGCCCACTGGGGTGAAGGAATGACATACGGGCCAGGGTGGCTGGAGGAAAGAGGAGAGTGAGACAGGAAGTTGTGCAGGCCAGCGGGGTCCAGGGCCTGTAGAGTCTTGTTCAGGTTGTAAAATTTATTCCAAGTGCAATTAGTAGTTTTAGAGGATTTTAAGTGAAAGATTTTAAGGGAAAGATATTTAGCAAATGTTTTTCCAGTTGCATTTCACAATAGTACTTTAATAGTCAGATATGGCTGTTGTATTTTTGATCAGATGCTTTTTCAGTGCCTATCACTTTTTATTAACTTTTATAAAGATACCTTTTTATTTTAGAATATTCGTTCCTAGGTTTAATTTTCTGAAAAAAACTACAGTATCTGGGAAATTTATTTTAAATTTATTTTTATTTAAGTATGTTTGCTATATAATCATATATTGCTTATGTTGTTTCAGGTGTATGATATAGTGATTTGACAATTTTATCACCTCACCAATTCTCATAACCATCCGTCACCATGCAAACTTATCACAATATTACTGACTCTATTTTTCTTCCCGTTTCCACCCATCCCCCACACCCTCCCTTCTGGTAATCATCCTTTGGTCACTTTTATTATGATTCTGTTATTGTTTTGTTCTCTTTTGTTTTTAGAGTCCACATATAAATAAAACTCTATGGTAATTTTCTTTCTCTGCCTGACTTAGTTCATGCAGCATAATACCCTCTAGGTCCCCCCATGTTGTTGCAATTGGTAAGATTTCCTTCTTTTTTATGGTCCAGTAATATTCCATTGAATCTATGCCCCACATCATCTTTATCCATTCATTGTCGATGGACACCTAGGTTACTTCCATGTCTTGGCTTTTGTAAATAATGCAGCAGTGAACATAAGGGTAGCACATATCACTTTTAAAAGCTCTCCTAATATTAAACGACACCTGTGCTTCAGTATAAACTAGTAAGTAGATTATGGTCATGTTTTATTTAGGCTTTTATAGTCATATTTATTAATAAGTTGGTCCACAGTTGCTATTCTGTAGGTGCCGATCTTACTTTATAATATGATATCCATGCATTAACTTCCATAGTAAACTTGAATTCACTTATTTTAATTTCTACTATTTGGATTTTATTGAATTTTCATTAATATCCTCAAATATAACATGTAAAGGAAGTAAAAATCACCCCAGGTTCTGTTAACATTTTGGTGAAAGTTCTTCTAATTTTGTTCTTTTATTTAATAGTTTTTATTCACTCAATGTACTGGAGAAAATACTCTGTAAATATTGTCATCGTTTTGAATGGCTATTGCATTATCATTGTGTCGTAAATATTTTTAATCAGTATTGTGATCATGGATATTTAGATTTTTCCTGTTTTTTCTATTATAGCCAATGAATCAGTAACTGTCTTTGTACATCATTTTTTGATGTATTTCTAGATACATTCAAAGGGACGCACACTTTTCATTTTGCCAGAGTGTCCTCCATGAAGATAGTCTCAACTTGCATTTGGCAAATTAATGCAAACTGTCAGGTTCATGCAGCCCTGCCCGCATTATCTGTGAAGCATGTTTAATTTCTCAGCACTCATTACTGACAAATCAGGTGAAGATAAAGAAGTTTTTTTTATAAATTCTTTGTTGTTGAAAGTATTACATGTGCCCCCCTTTGATCCCATTGACCTCTCCCAGCCCACCCATTTGCAACAGCCTGGATGGACCTGGAGAGCATTATGCTAAGCAAAATAAGCCAGGCATAGAAAGATAAGTATCACATGATCTCACTCATTTGTGGAATATAGATTTTTTTTTTGAAAATTAACCCAATACCTTAAGGAAATAGCAAAAGGAACTTTTTGTAGCTCAACCTCAAATATCGAGAAAGGTATCTCTCACTAAGAATCAAGGATAGCAATCAAATCATACTGACAGTTATAATACATACTTGAGACCCAGAAACTTATTTTATACTAGAAATCACTGTGATAGGATTAGACACTGAAGCAAATATCAAACTGCTTATGTTTGGTCTTCCGGATTTTGTAAATTTACTTTTATATTTCTTGAACGTCATGGAAGTATGCTACACAATCAATTTAGATAATTAATTTAGAGCATCTACAAAAATTAAGATGTTCATTCTTTTTGAGACAATTCCACTCTTTGAACTTATTTTATAGGAATTCAAGCAACTGTGATGAAAATAAAATATGAGTACTAGTAAATTTATGACAACATTGTCATCATAAAAATTTGGATTCACTACAACATCTATCAACAGACATGAGTAAAATACATTATTGTGCATCATAATGAATACTTATTCAGTTATAAAAAAGTGATGTTATCTTAATGCAGATATGAAAAAAGTTCCCATGATGAAGTTTAAATAAGAAACACAAGTTTGTGCAATCCTATTTTAATTACATACATGTGTGTTTGTATATTATCAGAAAAATCACACCATTAAGATTGGATATTTTATTATGTAAAAAACAAGCTATTAAAAATATATTGTTCATGTGATTTGACTCTAGAACTCTACTCCTATGGATACAGATCCTAATAAATCATTCAAAATGGAATTAGTTTTATAAAGGAAGATATCCATCATAACATTTTGTACATTTTTTTAAATAAAGAGAGTCTAAATACCCATACCTATCAAATAGGAAATTTCTAAGCACATGATGGTCCCTAAACAGATGAAATATTATGCAGCATTTTTATGGGACCAGACATTTCTTGTGGGATAAGGATAATAAGACAGAAACTATTTCAACACGCACAGGAAATACTAGAAGTAAATATGCTACTGCGTTGCATATGATTGTCTCTGGGTGATGGGATTTGAGGTGATTTTATTTCTGTTTCTCAGTGGACTGAGATCCAGGACTTCTCCTGGGTGAGAATTGCTCATTCCTCTCAATGTCCCAAGGGTCCAGCCCAGGACTTGGGGCTCAGAAGACATGAGTACTGTCTGCCTAAGGTAGACCATGTGGCCAAGCCTCCTGCAAGGTTTGGTTTCCCCCAAGCTCCTCGCTCAGTGCGAATGACTAAGAAACTAACACCCCGCCAGGAGTTTCCTCAGTAAGTAACATCGGGTGTTGGAACTTCTTAAGCTGGGTCTGAGAATGTGGCTCTGGAGCACCTCAGAGCAGCATCCACTCTATTCTCCACTGGGATTTTGTCTCTCAAGGCTAGACAGAGAAACAGAGGCACTACCTCAACAAACTCCTTGAACACCAACTGAAAAATGCATTTGCAGAGCATGCCATGTGCTTCTCTGATCACTTGAAGAAAATATAAAGGGAAATCTCAAGTTCTTTGTCCCCAACCAAGGATTAAAGGGATCACTTTTGATCCATAAGCATTTGTTGATACTTAATGGAAATTAGCCTATAAAGTTTACTTGTCTGGCTCCTCCATATATCTCCAACTTCAACCAGGGCATGGTGTCTACTCTTGCCCTGGGCACCTAGGCACAGAATACCAGACCTGGTAGAAGTTTGGTCCCCAGATCTCCTGGGACCAGGACATAAACTTGTGCAAAGGGGAAATAACAAGACATGTTAACCCGGATTATCTCTGATCCCAGAGATGAGACCCGGCTCCACGGAGCCCGCAGGGAAAGGGGGAATTAGGCTGAGACGGTGCATCAGGAGCACCCACCAGGTGAGGCATGAGACTGCCTCAGTGCCACCATCTGTTTCCTCACTAATGAGGCTCCAGGGAGGGTCTGCTTCCTCTACCCTCCTGCTTCCTGCATTAATCACTAGGAAGATCTCTCTCTTCCAGTTCATCCTTCTTAGTGGGTAAAAGTTGGATGATTTGGAAGGTCTCTCAGAAAACCTGTTCCCCATCGCAGACTTAGGTCTCCACAAGGTGAAGGAAAACAATGGGTAGGGAAGTGGGTGGTTACTGTTGTTTTGAATTTCGTTTTCTTCCTGCAGAGCTCCCTAAATCATATGCCTCAATCATGACACCTCATCACTTCCATTCCTTGTGAGGCATCTTCCTGGTTTTATTAAATATTTTTTTACATCTGATCTCTATTTCCTTCTTCTCCCTCCACATATGTAGCTACTTCAAAATTGGCATGTATGCTTGAAGATACAGATATATTCATGTCTTTGTATGTCTGTATGTTTTATAGACACACATAGTATTGTGCTATAGATTCCATAGTGTTTCCTACTTTCTGTGTTGACACTATAATTTTTATGATCCACTGTCATTACTGTATGAATATACTAATCCCTGACTCTCTTATCTTTTTTCCAAACCATTCTCTCTACACACAGACTAATTTTCTTAAAGTCTAAATTGAACTGTATCACTTTTCTGCTTAAAGCATTTCAAAAACTTCCTATTACAATTAGGGAAACAATGGAAACCGGCGTATAATTTCTACTTGTCTGGCTCCTACATACATCTCCAACTTCCACCAGTATCATTCTCTTTCTTCTGCTCCCACACTTCAGCCACACTGGCTTTCTTTCAGTTTGTTGAATTCACAAAGCTCTCTCATCTCAGTGCCTTTGCCCTCTCCCCCTACCCCACATCAACTTTTGAATGGCTTTCTCTTTCTCAGCCTTCAAGCCTCTCCTAACTGTGGACATTGTTGCAGCCATTGTGGAGAGACTTGGGCAATATTAGTCACCTTGGGTCAGGCTCCCTGGAAGTGGAACAGAGTTCAGTGAAGGAGTGACCTCAGAAGTACAAGATGGAGGGAGGTGAGGGGAGATGTGGGCTCAGTACATTACATGCAGCCTGGTCCTGATAGGGGAACTGGAACAGGAATTGTACCCACTGAATGAGTCCCATTAGAGGTAAGAAGCCAGGCTTGTCTACCCAGTGCCAGTCGTTACTGGCCTGTGGCTGAGCCTACATCCCAGGGCAGTGGAGAGGGAGCACCTACCCCCTCTGGCCAGGGAAAGGGCAGTTTGGAGCCATTAGCCACCAACATCTACAGCATCTGGGAGGGGGCTGAACCAGCCAGTGAAATTGCACCCACTAGTAAATCTTGAGGTGTGCGCGGCCTCCCGCCTACAAATTCATTGCTAGCAACACACTCTAGAGAACCTTCATTCACGTGCCCAGAATGGAGGATACGAGAAAGTCCATGTCAGTATTGTTTATAATGGTGACACACTAGAGATAATCTAAATTTCCTTCAACAGGAGAATACAGTAATCATAGTAAGTATCTATTAAAGTGATAAAAGTAATGGAATGCAGTATGTGTAGCCATGTGGATAAACCTCAAAATATGATTTGAGTCAAATAACAAGTTTCAGGATACATTCTGATTGATACTATTGATATAAAATTTCAAAAATGTAAAATCAAAACTAAAATATTTTGTGGATATACTACTTTAGAGTAAACTTATAAAAACGTACATAAGATTGACAAGCACAAAGTGGATGGTAGTTCCTAGCTCTGGGGAAGGAAAAACTGAGATGGAATCAGGAGTTCAACAGTCTCCCAACTGCCACCCTAATGTTCCATTTAAAGACACAAATGCAAGGGCAGCATTTTATGATTTAGGAGTAATACCGGTGATTGTATTTTTTCTAGACACTGGTCTATGTATTTGTAATACTCACACCTTAAAAAATTACAAGATATTCATGTGACTATATATACACCTAAAGTAATACTTCTTTATTTCTATGTCATCTCTTTACTGACAAATGACAACAGAAGAAAGTACACCAATGATTCATTTTCTCTTTTTAGGATCTATCACAGCACTTTGCCTCATTTTATCATGTCAGATAAATTTGTTAGCTATGCTGTTCATATACAATGCAGTTAACATTGCCTGAGAATGTTTTTGTCAGTGAAAAAATAATCATAAAAAGACTCACGTTTTTGAGATAGATAAGGTTTTGGAACTTTTTGCAGCTGTTTCTTTGCTATCTATTCTAGCAAATATTTCCAGTAGCCCATGCCCACCCACTGATGCTGACCTGAAAGCTGGGTTCATGCTCTTAAACTCTTAGGGGCTACAATTTGACACAGAAGGCCTGCTTTTCTCATGTGTCCCAGCGCAGCCAATGTTATTCAAAAAATGACAATTCAAGCTTGAGAATGAGAGACCTATGCTATAAGTTCTCCTACAGTGATTCTTAACGCTCTTTGGCTTGTTTCCTGCTGGGCGGTGGCCAGGAGCAAGCATCTGATCATTTTCACTGAATGAGATCATATGAGGAGGCACAGCTCAGTGCCATGCATGTGAGGTAGTTCTTAGGTTTAGTTGAGCACACAGATCCTGAGTGATGAGAACGGGACCATGCACAGTGAAAATGCTTTCCCTGACCATGTCTTACCTTGCCCCTGTGTGTCCATGTCTAAAGTACTGTGGACCCAGTCAGAGCAATGCTTCTTTTAACAAATGCATGTATCCACCAGAGTTTATTTACCCATTTCCCCAGGTGATGAACACCTAACTGCACACCTCTACAAACAAGGCTGTGATGAACGGCCTTGCATGTCTCACTATGGACCTTAAGACAAGTCCTGTGAGGTATATGCCAGGAATGGGATTCTAGATAGATAGATAGATAGATAGATAGATAGATAGATAGATAGATAGATAGATATAGATGGATTAGTGGTTATATATACATGCAAATATATGTATATATAGTATATATCCTAATATAGGACATTAGAACAACTATCAGGACTTAGAAAAAGTATATATATGAATATTCAAATATATATAAAGTATTTAATTTTAATTTTTCTGTGTACTTATAGATGACCCTCCTGGGTACCTGTACTAGTTTATGGTTCCATCACAGTCCATGGCATTTAGAGTGGTGTAAAGAGCATCTCATTATTTCTCTGACCAAAAGTGAGATTTAATATCTCTTCATATTGTGTTAACATTTCAGGTTTCCCTTTATGAAATTCCATTTTCATATACTTTACCCATTTTTTGTTCTGATTTTCTTCCTACCTTTATGTGACAGACATTTCTTACAAACTCTATATATTAATCGCAAAAAGGAATTTCAGAGATAGCTTGCAGGTGTTAAGGTAAAGCTTCTATATTTGTACTCAGGTGTTTGAGGGGATGTAAGTTTCTATTTCTCTGGGATAACTGCCCTGGAGTGCAAATGCTGGGTTGTGTGGTAGCTGCATGTTTAGTTTGGTAAGAAACAACCAAACTGCTTTCCCCAGTGGGTGTAACAGTCTCCATTCCAACCAGCCCTGTATGAGTGACAGTTTCTCCACATCCTCCCCAGCATTGAGTTATTGGAGGGCTTTATTTTACTTAGTCTCCTTGTGATTTAATTAACCTTTTCCTGATGGCTTATGATGTTGAACTTTTCAAGTGCTCATAGGACATGCTATAGCCTCTTCAGTGAAGTGTCTATTTATTGCATTTAATCCTCCAGTGAAACTACCTGGGCCTGGATGCCCTTCATTAGATGCTTTAACTACAAATTCAATCTCTTTAGTAGACTAGTCAGGGCGTCACTTTCTTTTGACTAAGGTTTCATAGTTTGTTTCTTTCAAGGAATTGGTTTGCTTCACCTAACTTGTTGGAACTATGGGCACAGTGTTTTTCTCTGCTTCTTGGTCAGTCTAGCTAGAAATCTGTTTATTTTACCAATGTTTGCAGAGAAGCAGTTTTCCAGTTTGTTGAAGGCTATTTTAAAATTCTTTGTTTTTTTGTTTTGTTTTTTAAATGTTTACTTTATTTATTTTTTTCTTTATTGAATAAGGTATTACATATATGTCCTTATAGTCCCATTACCCCACACCCCACCACTCATGCCCTCACCTTCCTGGTGTCTGTGTCCATTGGTTAGGCTTCTATGCATGCATGCAAGTCCTTTGCTTGATCTCTCCCCCTTACCCCCACCCTCCTCTACCTTCCTTCTGAGGTTTCACAGTCTGGTCAATGCTTCTCTGTCTCTGGATCTGTTTTTGTTCATCAGTTTATGTTGTTCATTATATTCCATAAATGAGTGAGATCATGTGGTATTTATCTTCTCTGACTGGCTTATTTCACTTAACATAATGCTCTCCAGTTCCACTCATGCTATTGCAAAGGTAAGAAGTCCTTCTTTTTTGTCGCAGCATAGTATTCCATTGTGTAGATGTACCAGAGTTTTTTAATCCACTCATCTGCTGATCAACACTTAGGCTGTTTCCAAATCTTAGCTAGGGTGAATTGTGCCGCTATGAACATAGGGGTGCATATATCCTTCCTGATTGGTATTTTTAGTTTCTTAGTATATATTCCTAGAACTGGAATCACTAGGTCAAAAGGGAGTTTCATTTTTAGTTTTTTGAGGAAACTCCATACTGTTCTCCACAGAGGCTACACCAGTCTGCATTCCCACCAGCAGTGCACGAGGGTTACTTTTTCTCCTCATCCTCGCCACCACTTGTTTGTTGATTTGTGGATGATAGCCATTCTGACAGGTGTGAGATGGTACCGCATTGTCGTTTTGATTTCCATCTCTCAGATGACTGGTGACTTTGAACATGTTTTCATATGTCTCTTGGCCTTCTACATGTCTTCTTTACAACAGTATCTATTTCGAAAGAAAATAATTCTTTGTTTTACTGATTTCTACCATTATGTTTTTCCCCTTCCTTGATTCTTGGAGGTCACTCTGTTGCTTTCTCTAATTTATTATTTGGATAATTTTTTAAAAAATATATATTTTATTGATTTTTTAGAGAGAGGAAGGGAGAGAGATAGAGAGCTAGAAACATCGATGAGAGAGAAACATCGATCCGCTGCCTCCTGCACATCTCCCACTGGGGATGTGCCTGTAACCCAGGTACATGCCTTTGACCGGAATCGAACCTGGGACCTTTCAGTCCGCAGGCCGACGCTCTATCCACTGAACCAAACCTGTTTCGGCCTATTTGGATAATTTGACTCTCTTTACAATGGTAGTTCTTTCCTTAGAAGTCTATTTAAAACTAAAATTCTCTCTTTTATGACTGCTTTTGATTTTGTTTTTCTTTATTATATTTTAGTTGTAAATATTCCATAATTTCACTCTTGATTTCCTTTGAACCCAGGGTACATGTAGAATATACTCCACTTTAGGTTCACTTATGCTTTCTCATGTGCAGATATTTGGTTTTAAAGCTATTCTTAATTATTTACTCCTTAGCTTCCTGCATTATGGTTAGAGAACATACTTGCGTTATGTATTATGGATCATGAACATAGTGATGGAGAAAAAACATATTTTTCCTTTAAAATTTATTGAGACTTCCTATGTGACATAGCACAAGCTAATGTTTTATTTATTTTTTTTTTAAGACTGGGTGTTAGATGTCAGGTGCTAATATAATGTGTGTAACAAAGCAAACAATAGCTTCCATTTGTCAAATTTTCTCCTGATTTTTTAAAAAAATAACTTACTGCTTCTCATTTCATAGGTCCTATTTCTTGAGAGAGGTTTAAAATGTACACATATATTTTATAAGCCAGCATCCTTTCCATTAACTTAAAATGCATGCAGTTAAATGCATCCCTAGGGATTTCTTACACACGTGCATTTGTTCCCCAGCAAGACACACTCTTTAACATGCTCTCCTGTCTTGTATTCCCCTACTCTCATGCACTCACAGTATTGACACTATCTAGTATTTTAGAATTTTATTTCACACTTTCTATGTATCCTTTTAGTCAAGAATACACTTTGCTATGTTATTTCTCTGAAATCCACATCCACGCCTCTCTTTGACTCCTTCCCATTTTACTAGGAGAAGTCTTCTGACCTCTGCTCTCTTGCAGAAATCCCCCCATGTGTGGGATCCAGTGTTTGGTCAGCAACTGGAATTCACAGCCCTCATACTCCCCTCACTGCTATGAACCAAAGGCCACTCTCTTTTTCTCCAGTTCCAGAGATCCACCATTTCTTCACAAATGGGAAGATGCAGGCACAGGTCCTGGTTGATGTCATCAACTGTCCTGTGGACACTAGGAGCCTGTGCAGTCTAGAGTGAATGACTCACTCCTAACTAGGAGGAAGCTCTGCAGTGCAGGCTTGGGGTCTGCTTTATTCCCTGGATTGTGGTCAGTGCTTAGAAATGTATGTGTACCTGGCAGGCCTTCTGATATATTTGCCAAATGAACACAAACCAGCCCCTCTCAGAGTTAGGTGAGCCTAGGGACCCATTGCTCATTCCTGGGACTGTGGGTTCTGGCCTCACCAAGTTCACGGACCCCTCAGAGAATCTCCAATCTCTTTATCTAAGGAGAAAAAAGCTTAGCTCAAGGCTCTGAGGAGAATCACAAATGAGGTGGAGCCTTGGTTAAAAGGAAGAGAAAATGGCCAATTAGCTCAACTACAGCCCCTGCAGCACACCTCTCTACTATGCAGGCACTCAGAGAGGACTCCACTGAGTCTCTGCAATAAACATATGCGCTTACTCTTTGGTCCCCTCACCTCTCTGGGTTCAGAGGAACAAACACTCAGAGACAGGAAGTGACCTGAAGACACCCAGTAAGCAGGTGGCTCGGTGACCACTGTGCTGTGGAGAGGTCGGTGGTCACTGGAAAGTAGTTTTTCCCACACCTGTTGGGTGGTACTTATGTTCTGAAATAACACGGAAAGGTAGGGATGAAATCAGAGTCCCTGCTCAGGAAGGCCAGAAGCTAGTATGCCACCAGTTTGTCCAGTCAGTATGCCTGGGGTCTGCATTATTCGGTTGCTTTTTTTTCTCTGTGAGTCTGGATTTTATTGGGGACCATGAGTAGGTGGTGCAGGGGCCACTTGGCTGGTTGGAGGTTGAGTCATAGGGCTGGGCTGACTGGCCTCTGTCTTATGCCCAGGATGCCTCCAATGCAAGGCCAGTCCTTGTCATCTGACCACCCAGCTCTGAGCCCTGTGGAGGCAGAGTCCTGGCTTCCAGGAAGGGCAGGTAGAGAAGGTGAGAACCCTTTTCATGGGAGGGTTAGGGGTCCTCAGGCCAAAACACACCTCAAATGATTCTCCAGCTCAACAGCGCCCGACTGACCTCCCACCCGCCAGAGAGCTCTGGTTAAAAAACAGAGCTGTTGGAGGCTCCCAATGGGGCCACCACATTAGGTTCTGGGTTGTGAGCACATCTGTACTTAAGAAGGTTTCTCTTTGTGTTTCCAGGGCCAGTCTCTGTACTAAACCGAAATGTTAAAAGAAAAGCAGTTGGGCCCTCCTGTGCTTGTCGTCAGCAGGGCAACAGGCAGGGCTGAAAGCTGGACTCAGAGTGCCCGGATGCAGATGGGGAAGCATTTGATGTGGGAACATCACTGGGATGCCAGCTGGAAGAATTTCAGGTCATTCCACACCACACCTTTCATGAGGACCCACAGCATGTTCTGCTGGCGCTTGGCCTGCAGACAAAGCGGCTTATACTCTCCAGGCACTGGCTTTTGGACTCCATGACCTTGTCCTTGGTTTTGTTGGGCAAAAACAGCACCTTCTGGCTCTTCTCCTTGGTGACCACTGTCATGGATGGTGGGTATTACTGTACCTCTTCACTGCTCAGCAGCCTGCTGACCTGGAGAGAGTGAAAGTTTGCACTTGAGTGAGTTTTTGGCAGGAGGCAGGTCTTTCTTCTCAGAGTCTCTCTTCCTGTAATGTAGGCTAGGCTGCCATCCAATAATCTACCTGCAACCCCATCAGCTCAGTGCCATCGCCCTGGCTGGGGGAGGCCAAGCCACACTCACTGATGGGGAACAGAGTGGGGTGACGAGGCCTCTTTGGTGACCAGAGGTATGGAGAGTGGGATGGATGAAAGAATGCTGCAGCCCAAGGGGGCCCGTCATCTGAGTCTCTTGACATGGCTGAGGACAGTTCCACTATTCCAATATTTAACACACACACCCCCTCCCCCCCCCCAACACGAAGGAAATGAATTGCAAGGACTCCTTTTGGGGGCTCTTCTGCTTGTAGGAGGGCATGGCATACTCAATAGGCAACTGGTAGGCACAGTTGGCCCTGTGATGTCCTGTTGTTATCACCACGATGTCCAGCGTGTCCTGTTTGGTGCTCTGTGACTCCAGATTATGGAATGGGTCCTGCCAGGCCAGCTCCTGGAAGAAGTTGCTGTAGCGGTAATACATGGAGCCATGGTACCTGGCCATGTCTGGGAACCCAGGGAAATGACCAGAAAGTGCACGTAGCCCAACCAGTCGAGCATCTTGTAGGACAGCTGCATTAGGAAGATCTGCAGCACAGCGCTGAAGTAGTGCTGTGCCCCTGCCACCAGGAACTTCACCATCTTGAGGGGCTGGCTATTACAGTTACAATATCTCTGCATCTGAGAGATGATGATGCTGAAGGCCATCTGGACATCAGCCATGGAGCAGGTGCACAGCGATATAGCGTGTGCCCCTGCAGGATGTCTGAGGGGAATGCACCTACCAGTCAGAGGTGTTGATGAGGATGATGTTCTCAGGCAGCTGGTCATCAGAGATGAGGATGTGGTTTAGCTGGTTGTACGTGGTCTTTCTGGGGATCTGCAGCTGGCTCCCTGGGTCCGGGCAGCACTCATTATCTAGGCTGTTGGCCCTCTTGTTTTGTGGATGAGGTGTCTGCCACTCCTTCATGTACCTGCCAAAGCCATCATGTATGGGCTGCTTCCCCTTGGACCTGGTGGAGGGGATGATGAGAGACTTGTCATGGTGATGCGCCCACTGGGAAGCAGCTTCTTGGTGAGCATATCCAGGGCTGAGGTCTCTGCCTCTGGACTGTCCTTGGACTGTGCTGGCTGCTCCCCTGGGTGGGCATGCTCTGGGGCACTAAGTGGGAGACACTGTCACTCACTATTGCTGCCGGGGTTGGTCTTCTCGGGCACTTCAGGCAGACTAGGAGCTCCTTCTGTTTTTTATTTATTTATTTATTTTTTGTTAATTTGTTCACCCTCAATGGAAGACATTTTTCCATTGAGAGAGTGAAAGGGAAGGGGAGAGACAGAGAGCGAGGCAAGCATTAATGTTAAAGAGACCATGGATAGGTTACCTCTTGCATGTGTCACAACCAGGGCCTGGGATTGAGCCGGTAAACAACATGGGTGCCATTGACCAGAACTAATCCTGGGACCCTTTAGTCCGTGGGCTGAGGTTCTAGCCCTGAGTGAAAACTGGTAGGGCTTGGAAGCTCTGTCTGCCTCTGGGCACCATGGATGCTCCCATGTCCATTTTCAAACTGAAATGTGACAGGTCTTAGAAGTATAGCCTGAGCTCTGGCTTGGTGATGCTGAGAATGCTGTCATCATAGTCCCTGACTGTGCTACTGTTGCTGGGGTTCTCCAGTATGTTAGACAGACTGTGCAGGTCCTCCTCCACTTGAGGACAAGATCTGCAGGGTGCCGCTCCAAGTCCTGGGCCTCCTCTGACAGTTGGGCCCTGCTCAGCCAAGGCATGACTTTCTGATTTAAGTTTGGATGTCTTGTCATGGACATTGTTGTGACTTTCAATAGTCGCTGCTTCCTGGGCTCCCCCATGTCAAAGTCTTCCTCGTCCAAGTCCTACCCATGCGTGGCAACTTCACTGGCTTCCTGCTCAGAGGAGCTCTCATACTCCTCCTTAGAGTAGTGATCTGTGGACTTGGCCTTGGGCTGGGCTGCATGGCACTGTCCTCATGCTAATCATGGAGGAGATACAGACCCAGGTGACTTTGGGCTTGGGGGTGCTGTGGGCCACCTTGTTCCAAACACTGTCGCTGGGCTGTTTGATGCCTGAGGCTCATGTGTTCTCTCATGCTTTGGCCAGATTTGCAGGCTTCTTCTGGCTCAGGGCCCTGTGGATGCTCTCCATCTTTCTCTGTTGCTGGAGGACGGTCCATCCGCTTGACACAGTCACTGCAGGGAATGTGCACACAACCAAGGTACATGCCCTTGACCGCAATCAAATCTGAGACCCTTGAATCTGCAGGCCGACGCTCTATCTGCTGAGCCAAACCGGTTATGGCTGTACAATGGAATATTACTGGACCATAAAAAAGAAGGAAATCTTACCAATTGCAACAACATGGGGGGATCTAGAAGGTATTATGCTGCATGAACTAAGTCAGGCAGAGAAAGAAAATTACCATAGAGCTTTATTTATATGTGGACTCTAAAAACAAAAGAGAACAAAACAATAACAGAATCATAATAAAAGTGACCAAAGGATGATTACCAGAAGGGAGGGTGTGGGGGATGGGTGGAAAGAGGAAGGAAAATAGAGTCAGTAATATTGTGATAAGTTTGCATGGTGACGGATGGTTATGAGAATTGGTGAGGTGATAAAATTGTCAAATCACTATATCATACACCTGAAACAACATAAGCAATAGATGATTATATAGCAACCATACTTAAATAAAAATAAATTTAAAATAAATTTCCCAGATACTGTAGTTTTTTTCAGAAAATTAAACCTAGGAACAAATATTCTAAAATAAAAAAGGTATCTTTATAAAAGTTAATAAAAAGTGATAGGCACTGAAAAAGCATCTGATCAAAAATACAACAGCCATATCTGACTATTAAAGTACTATTATGAAATACAACTGGAAAAACATTTGCTAAATATCTTTCCCTTAAAATCTTTCACTTAAAATCCTCTAAAACTACTAATTGCACTTGGAATAAATTTTACAACCTGAACAAGACTCTACAGGCTCTGGACCCCGTTGGCCTGCACAACTTCCTGCCTCACACTCTCCTCTTTCCTCCAGCCACCCTGGCCTGTATTTCATTCCTTCACCCCAGTGGGCTCTTTCCCACCTCAGGGCCTTTGCACACACATCCCTCTGTTTGCAAAGCTCTTTGCTCAGGACTTCATAGGACAGACATTTTTACTTCTTTACATCTCATCCAAAAAAGACATCAAAATATGGAAAGTGTTATCTATATAAATCATGGAATTAAATAGAGTGTATTTATAGTCTCTAATTTTTTATTTTAGAATTTTCATTCCACCTGCATTTGATTTCAAATGAAGAAAAGGCACAGTAAATTCTTTTTATCTAAAATACCTTTAAATGTTTTTGGTGAGATCTGAAATATTGACCTAATATGTCCCCCTAAATAAACAGCTGCCCCAGTGCTATTTATGCCAAAGGACCCATAATGACCCACTCAGTCCCAGGTGTGCTCACTGCTTTTCCTGATGTCACTGTTCAGCTCCCAGGACCTGCTCACTCCAGCACCAGGCCACATGCTTGAGCGTCCTTTCTACTCAACAAAGCAAGTCCCCTTCCTATATTCTTTCCAGCCACTTCCTGGCTTATTTTCATATTTACTTTTAGATAAAAATAGGATAGTTTTTGTTTCCCAAAAATCCTGTTATGATTTTGACTTCAAATAAGTAAATTTTATATTAATTCAGGAGAATATGTGCCTCTGCAATACTCTTTCTATCTAGAAATTAGTAAAGCCATCCATTTATGATAAAATGGAGTAATGGAGCATTAGAAGGCCCTGCACAATTCCTGTTAACACCTTGATGCTTTAGATAATTTTTTGACGTTTCACATTATATTTTCACTTGATGAATGTCTATATACATTTACATCTATAATAATAAAAGCATAATATGCTAGTTAGACCAAATGTCCTTCCAGACGTCCTTCCAGACAACCTTCAGAATGATGGCGGGCCTGCGAGGGAAGCCCGGGTCCCAGGTACCAGAGGGAAGCTGGTGCTAGCAGCTGGGGGAAGGAAGGCCTGTTCTGTATGAATTTCATGCTTCAGGCCTCTAGTATATTTATGATAGCAATGGGCAATATTTACTGAGGGGCCACCACAGGTCAACTCTTTGTGTTAAACATTTTGTTACTTAATTTTATTCTTGCAACTCATTTTTCACATGAAAAAGGCAAGTCTTAAAGAGCTCAGCTCACTTGCCTGAGGTTTCAGTGCAAGTGGCAGAGATCAGACATGAATCCCAGAGTCTGACAACACAGCCTTAACCATTGCATTATATGGCCTCTGGGAACACCATTACCTTTGAGTCTATTCAAAATACGTGGCCACTGTACTGAGATTGCTTTTTTAAAATATGTAATTTATTGACTTCAGAGAGGAAGTAAAGATAGAAAGAGATGGAAACATCAATGATGAGTGAGAATCGTTGATGGGCTGCCTCCTGCGCACACCCTCTATGGGGGATTGAACCCACAACCTGGGCATGTGCCCTGAAAAGGAATCCAACTTTGACTTCCTGGTTCATAGGTTGATGCTCAAACACTGAGCCATGCTGGCCAGGCTGAAGTTGCTTTTTATTTCTAGTGGCATTTCAGTTATTTATCTTAGGTTTAACAGATAGATCAACTTTTCAGCAAATAATAATACTTTCCCTTCACTTTTCCAATATTCTCATCCTCCCATTGCCCAAATGACAATAGCCATTTGTTACAATACATACCCCGTTTAAATACCATTTTTAAATCCATTAACTATCATAATATAGCAATCTTTAAGCATCTCAGGAATACTGTGAAATGTAGGGTTTGCAATAAGACATTATTCATGCAGTGAGATTAAAAGAAGCTGGAAAGACTAAATTGCAAAAACATTTTCCAAGTAATATGTGTGTGCCTGTTTTCATTTTCTTACTAATCTAAAGATATTACATAGTTTACTCTAAGTTATATCAATGCTAACATTATACTTCATTTTGCTCCTATGAATGTCATTGCTCAAATGAAGACACTTAGAAAACAAACATTGTTTGGTGCCAATGTTGCAGACAGTTGGGGAAATGGATGGAGGCCAGCAAAGCAGAGTCTCCAATGTTCTCCTGGGAACTCTGAGAGTCCTGCAGACCCGCAGGTCCTGTGTTGCATGTTCCTCTGCATAAACCTGGTCACGGCGTGGGAAATGGGCTCATGATCCTGGTCAGAGGCACTGACTCCTGCCTGCACACTCCCATTTATTCTTTCTGGCCAGTCTCTCCTTCACAGCCACAGGTGGAGAAGCCTTTATACTTCGAGTGGCTGAGGGTGTTCAGAGGATGGCTTGGACAATCCGGAATAGGGCGCGATCATGAGCCCTGATGGGGCGAAGAAGGTAAAGCAACCTGTGGCCACAGCACTGTCTGACCTTGCAAGCTAGCCGTCTAACATAAGAACTAATACTGATAGTAATCCCCATACTCTATGCTACATGTTTGTTCTTTGTGTATCCAAGATTACAAACTGTCTGTGACAATAACTCACACAGAGCTCTTTGTAAAATCTGCAGACAAAGAAGCTCAAAAGGTACAAATACAGGACTTCCTGTGTGACTTTGCCCAGAGATTTGGAAGAAACGCCTCCCTCTGGGCTGCTTGCAGTAAATGACTCCTAATTATTTGGCTCATTAAGGCGTCTTGTACCTCACTCACTGATTTAAGACACAACAGTAGGAGCCAGTGGCCATATAGCCAATGCTAACAAGGAGCTACTAGACAAAATAGTCCTTCTGTGAATGTTCCCCTACTTCCCGTGTGGTTCAGGGTTCAGGATCTGGAAGAAGGGCCGCACGCAAAGGAAAGAGACAAGAAATAATTTGGAAATATTGGGGCCAGGTGGGCAAGCCCAATTTAAGGGGAATGACTTCCACTGGTGCCCTGGCTTTGCCAGCCTTTCATTCAATTATGGATACACATCTAGCTCTTAGACAGGTAATTGTGGTAACAGACAGACTATCTTAAAGGACAGTAAGTGTTAGAAGGATTTACTCTGAGGCTATTTGATCAGAAAATAACTTGAATCCCAATTGTCTGGACTAGACAATCGGTGCATAATGCTGGCCCTTGTCATGTATGTAAGGTTCACCAGCATTCCGGGATCCTTGTTTGCACTTCTCTGCCAGTGAAGACAATGGGTGGCTTCCTACATCCTTCAAAGTAAAGTCCCATATGGCAGGCAGCTGCACACTGACTAGGTAACAATACACTTTTCCTATGATGTATTCTTGTGAAGGTCACTGAGAAGGAATGAGGGGAACGAGGCTGTGCTGTGCCCACCTGTGGAGATGTCAGGTTACACAAGAGCAGAGTCCTGATAGGCTCTCCCAACAACACCCCACACACTGCAGCACTGAGATGAAAGGATGGAAACCTCAAGGCAATTATTTGTTGGTAGAAGGACTGAGTGTATCTTCTTTTGGTTCACATTTAAATCCTTATTTAACTAATAAAAATCATTTTTTCTGCCCAACCAATATGGCTCTGTGGTATTGTGTTGACCCGGGAACCAAGAGGTCCCCAGTATGATTCCAGGTCAGGGCACACAACCCCAGTTGCTGGCTCGATCCCCTTAGGAGGCATGCAGCCATTCAATGGTTTTCTCTCATCTATGTTTTATCGCTCTATCCCTCTCCCTCCCTCTGCCTCTAAAGTCACTAAAAACATTTTAAAAACGTTATTTTTTCTAAAACCTTAAAAAACATATATTTTATTACTTAATATATGACAATAAAGGAAAATATCTGGCTTTCATATTTTCATTCTATGCTCAATAGAAACAGGAAAAGAAAGGTGTCTCAGCGATCCAGGCATTTCCCCATGGTTTCCAGCTCTCATGTCATAATTCTCAAAGTGGTCCATTCCCCCAAAGTAATGCAAATATTTAATATGGGGTTTTCATTTTACACATTATGTTCGCCTTTTAGGGACTTTTCCCTCTTAATAATAATTGTTTTTGTTCTCACCAAATCACAATCAGTCTTCTCATCTAATTCATTACATAGTCAGACAGCAAAGGCCTCATATGCTATGATTTCGTTTCCATAAAAACCCACAGTTGGTAAATCCATGGGGACACTGAGAGATGAGGGACTATCAGAAGCTGAGTGGGGAGGATGAGCGATGACTGGAACCACCTGGATTGGTCTGGAGGAAATATTCTGGAGAGGATGGTAACGTGATGTGGTGGTTGCCAAAAATTGTGAATGTACTTAATGATGTTGAAATGGAAACTGAAGAAGGAAAGAATTAAATTTTGTATAATTTAAATTAATGTTTAATAGTATCTTATTAAATTTTATTCAAAATACATTTCATTTTATTCAATAGTATAAGAAAATCAGTAAAATTCAAAGTATGTATGTAAGATAAACACAAACATTGCAAAAATTGCTATTATTGGTGATGGCAGACAATAGGACTCACAGGGGCCTAGGTGAGTTGCTCACTAAGTGCAGGTGGGTCCACATCTGGAAGCTCAGTGACAGCTGTGCCTGGAGCCTGCTCTGGCTGGAGAGGGCTCCAGAGTTGGTGTCTCCCATTTAGGTGTTTCTTGATCTTGCTCTGGAGCTGCTTCTGTAGATCCAGGAAGAGAACATGTTACCACCATGACTGCCTTTTGTGCACCTCCCAAGGAAGGAACCTCCCATCTCCATCACTGAAGTCTCAGTTCAAGCCCCCACCCCAGGAAGTCTTCCAGACTGCAGGCCCTGGGCACTGACCTGAGCAACTTTATGATTCTGCTTAACCCCAGCCTCTGGGAGCTCTTCCCTGTGTGGCCCCAGCTCTATCCCATTCCTACTCACCTACAACACCCAAATCCACATGCACAGCTCTCTTTGACTCCCTCCATTTTTTCTAGGAGAAGGCCTCGGAACTCTGTCCTCTTGCAGAAATACCACTACTTGTGTGATCCAGGATTTTGCGAGCTTCTGAAAATCACAGTCCCCATCCTCCCCTCATGGCTCTGATTCTAAACCCACTCACATTTTTTGCTGGTACAGAGATCCACCCTCCTCTTCAATACATGGGAAGATGCAGAGATACACCAGGATACCAGGAGGATGTCACATCCACCATCCAGTGGACATACCTGCCTGTGCAGCCTAGTGTGACTGAATCTCTCCTGAATAAAAGGAAGCTCTGCAGTGCAGGCTTGGGGTCTGCTCTGTGCACTGGATTATGGTCTGTACCTAGACACGGGTCTGTACCTAGACACGGGTCTGTACCGAGACATGGGTCTGTGCCTAGACACGGGTCTGTGCCTAGACACGGGTCTGTACCTAGACACGGGTCTGTGCCTAGACACGGGTCTGTGCCTAGACTTGGGTCTGTGCCTAGACACGGGTCTGTACCTAGACACGGGTCTGTGCCTAGACACGGGTCTGTACCTAGACACGGGTCTGTGCCTAGACACGGGTCTGTACCTAGACACGGGTCTGTGCCTTGACACGGGTCTGTACCTAGACACGGGTCTGTGCCTAGACACGGGTCTGTACCTAGACACGGGTCTGTGCCTAGACTCGGGTCTGTGCCTAGACACGGGTCTGTACCTAGACACGGGTCTGTGCCTAGACACGGGTCTGTACCTAGACACGGGTCTGTGCCTAGACACGGGTCTGTACCTAGACACGGGTCTGTGCCTTGACACGGGTCTGTACCTAGACACGGGTCTGTGCCTAGACACGGGTCTGTACCTAGACACGGGTCTGTACCTAGACACGGGTCTGTACCTGGCAGGGCTTCAAATATATTTGCTGAATGAATGAGCCCAAACCAGCCCCATCTCACATAGCTGGGTGACCCTGGAGCCCCACTGCTCACCCCTGGGATTTCTAATCTGGCTTCACTCAGGACAGAGATACCTAATAGAATCTCTCATCTCTTTATCAACGGAGAAAATAGCTTAGTACAAGGCACAGAGGAGAATCACAAATGAGGCAGAGGCTTTGTCAAGAGGGAGAGAAAATGGAGAATGAGCACAGCCACAGCCCCTCCGGCAGACCTGTCCACTGTCCAGGCACCCAGTGTGCTCTTTCTAGGGCAGCCGTGGACAAACTATGGCCCACGGGCCGGATCCGGCCTGTTTGAAATAAATAAAACTAAAAAATAAAAAGAAGACCGTACCCTTTTATGTAATGACTAGAGGCCCGGTGCACAAAAATTTGTGCACTCGGGGGGTAGCGGGGGTCCCTCAGCCCGGCCTGTGCCCTCTCGCAGTCTGGGACCCCTCAGGAGATAACAACCTGCTGGCTTAGGCCTGCTTCCGGGTGGCAGAGGGCAGGCCTAATCCCTAGGTGCAGCCCCTGGTCAGGCTCAGAGCAGGGCCGATTGGGGAGTTGGGGCGCTGCCCCCTGTCATGCACAGAGCAGGGCAGATTGGGTGGTTGTGATGCCCCCCTCAGTCACGCTCAGGGTAGGGCCAATTGGGGGGTTGGGGAACTGTCCCCTGTCACTCTCAAGGCAGGGTCGATGGGGAGGTTGCAGCGCCACCCCCTGTCACGCACAGAGCAGGGCCAATCAGGGGGTTGGGGCGCCGCCCTCTATCACCCACAGAACAGGGCTGATCATGGGGTTGGGGCGCCGCCACTCTCACACCCAGGGCAGGGCCGATGGGGAGATTATGGCTCTACCCCATCACACACAGAGCAGGGCCCGTGGGGGGGGGGGTGGTGAGGAGCTCCCCCCTATCAGGCACAGAGCAGAGCTGCTCAGGGGGTTGGGGCCATGCCCCCTGGCACGCTGATCCTGGTGCCGGGAGGCATATTACCCTTTTACTATATAGGGTAGAGGCCTGGTGCATGGGTGGGGCCAGCTGGTTTGCCCTGAAGGGTGTCCTTGATCAGGGTGGGGGTCCCCACTGGGGTGCCTGGCCAGTCTGGGTGAGGGGCTGAGGACTGTTTTCAGGCTGGGAGTGACTGAAGTTCCCAACTGCTCCTTTTTTTCTTTTTTCTTTTTTTATTCTGGGCCAGCTTTATCTTGAGGCTTGGCTCCAGCTCTTAGGCCTCCGGCTGAAAGTAGGTTTCTGGCCTTTGCATACAATGTTGCGAATCTGCTGGCTGAAGTCCCGCGGTTTTTGTTACATTGTTTCTTAAACTGCCCACTCAGAGGCCTGCAGCCGCAGGCGGGGAACGTTGGTTTCCTCCAACGATCCTCGGTCACTGAGGCAAGCAAGCCTCATGTTAGTTTCAAACTGCTTGGCTGCCGGCCGCCATCTTGGCTGACAGTTAATTTGCATATCTCACTGATTAGCCAATGAAAAGGGTAGCGGCCGTACGCCAATTACCATGTTTCTTTTTTATTAGTGTAGATGTTTACTTTGAATTTAGATTAGCTCACACAAACACTCCATCCATGCTTTTGTTCTGGCCCTCCAGTCAAGTTTAAGAACCCATTGTGGCCCTCGAGTCAAAAAGTTTGCCCACCCCTGTTCTAAGGAGAACCCCTTGGAGGCCCTACAATAACCCTATGAGGCTGGGCCTTAGTTTACCCTGTGTTCAGAAGAACAAATGATCGGAGAGATGCAGTGACCTGAAGAGTCACAGCAAGCAGGCGACTGAGTGACCGCTGTGTTGTGGAGGGACAGGGATGACCTGGTACATGGTTGGTCCCACACAGGTTGTTAGTAGCAAATGTTCTGTATTAACACAGAATGGTGGGTGGGTATGAAGGTTGGGTCACTGCCCAGGAAGGCGGGCACCAGGGATTTGATCAGATTGTCCAGGCGGGGGCCTGGGCAGTGTGCATCTTGCAGGTCCTTTCTTTTGTCTGTGAGGGTGAAGTTTATTTGGAACCCCGAGTGAGAGGTGCTGGGCTATTTGGCTACTGTGGCTATTCTCCATCTCCATCTGAAAGCTGGAGTGGAACAGGTCTTCCAGGTATAGCCTGAGCCAGGGCTTCGGGGTACCGAGAACACTGTCATGGGCCACTGTCTCTGAGGTTTTCTAGCGAGTCATACAGCATATCCAGGTCCTCCGCCAGCTCAGGGACATGCTCTGAATACTCCTGCTTCAAGTCTAGGTCTTCCTCCCACACTTGCACCCTGCACAGCTATATCCTAACTTTCTTGTTGGAACATTGTTGCCTGGTAACCAATGGTGTTCTTATTACTCTTTTGTGCTGCTTTTTGGCTCCTCCCACATTGCAGTCCTCCTTTTCCAGGTCCTGCACCCGCTCAGGATCATGGATAGCCTGCTGCTCAGAGAATATTTCATCTTCCCTCTCAGTGTACTGAACCCTGGATTTGGCTTTGGGCCTGGCCTGCTGAGTGTTATTTTCAGGGTCCATGGACTGGCTGGACAGGGAGTAGATGCTGACCTCCGCCATGTAGGCAGATGCCTCCCTGATGGTTTTGTAGAGGCTCAAAACCTGGCCATCCTCGGAGGCTCCCTGCATCACCTCAGCCATGTCTATGTTACCCACTGTGAGCATCTTGTACCCTTGATGGTCTGTTTTTTAAGGTGTTGCTTCTGCTGCAGCATGATCTGCAGTTTGTTGCCTAGTGGTAGAGGGGGTCCTGCTAGGAGAATGTCAGCTCTAGGTCAGTCTTCACTAACCCACTGGGGAGCAGCAGAATCTGATCAGACCTCAGGATGCACTTTGAGTCCTTAATTCTCACAGCTATCACTAAGGAGATGATCTCCTTTGCCAGGGCCTTTAGAACCACCAGCTTGGTTAAGGTGAGGTTTCACAGCCTGGGCATGCAGGTGGAGGTGGAGCTGGAGCAATCCACCTCCCAGGGAGCAAGAGGTTCATGGGCACCTGTTTGTTGCGGGCAGGGGGGATGCTGTCCAGCTCTGCTGGTGGTGGATAAGCTGTAGCAGCATGCCATATTATTTCCAACCTGTGTTGGGACAGAGAGGGCACGTTCCATCAGAGGCAGCTCAAAAACTGCCAGATGGGTTGGGGGCTACAGCTCAAACTGAACCCCCAGACACTCAGTGATTGATGGCAAGAGGTGGGGCAGGAGTGACCACAGGGGCACACGCTAACCTTGCTACCTTGCAAACTCAGAGACCTAAAGTAACCACAAAGGATGTTCTGAAATAAAACTTTTAAACTAAATCAGTTTATGGTGGGTAGTCATGTCCTAGGCCGGCATCTTCCCTGACAAAGGTCAATTGTTACCTTACCTGAGCCTGTCTATTGTCTTTTTGCCTATAGTATAACATATCTTTGGAATGTCAATATAACTTTCCTTAATTCAGACTCCTGAAAGCACATGCCCCACTCTGCTCTCTGCAGAGACCACACACCCCCTCATTGTCACTGAGTCCATTGTTGATTGTTAACTGTCCTACACACACATAAGTGAAAGAAGTATGTGTCTATCATCTTGCTGTTTATCTAATCCCAGAGGTTTCCCCACTTTGCTGTCTCTAGCCTCCCTAATCTATCACTAATAGATTTCGTGGAATCCATATAGGTCTCCTGTATTGTAATGCCTAACATAAGGTGCAAAACTGCCGTTCCCCAGGGCATTATCTGCTTCTATTGAGATTTTTGTTTCCCAGCAATTAATGACACTTTGGCTCAAATTCACAAAACTTCTTCACAGGTTTGAAAATTTCTACATTGACAGGAGAAAATATTCTTGACAGGAAAAGTAGAATTGGAGGTGGGGACTGGTGAAACACATTAGTGTCTTAGGTCTTTTCTTAGCAAAGGACGGACAGCACATGCTTGTACTAACAGTATCAGTCCTGGGATTTCTGTCTAAACATCTCATTCGAAGATGAAAACACAGAGGCTTTTCCTGGGGTGGGAGGGTCAGGCTATTAGGACAAGTGGGATGTTCAGGGTACCATGGTTGATATGGCAACAGAAAGGGATGATGTCCAGGTCCCACAGCAGTGAAGAGATGCATCGCTAGCCCTAATAACAGGTCCCATGCTGGTATGTTGTGTAGCCCACGGAGGCCCCAGCTCCTGACCTGGAGGGGACAAGGGGATGTGGTCCGCGGGGCAGTAAATGGCAAAGCAACAGACTTGGTACCTTGAGCCCCATGTCCTTTTGGGGAAATCATCCCAACTAATCACAATGCTGTGTAAGAGTGGGAGAAGGTTTGTAAGGATGGTCAGGCCAACATGGACACTCGGGGATGGGCATTAAAAAGAAGAAGTAAGTAGAAAAATGCAAAAATACTCTTGAGTGAGCATAAAGTGAAATGGAACTAAGTCTCTCCTCTGATATTCCTAGCACTTTGTGGATAGTGACTTTGCATCTCTTCTGAAAGAGGATGGACAGTGAGAGTGGGTTCGGAAGAAGAGATGGGGATCCAGATTCCTTTGGAAATTGGAATCTGGGATAGATCTTAGGGGAATAACAGGGCAGCTTCTGGAACCCAGACCTCCCTTTGACTGCATGGGGTCCACGAGTCTGGGTCATCTCAGCACCCACACTCACCCTGAGGCCATGCTGCACACTTGAGGATGTATGGGACACCTGTTTCCCCTCTAGGGACATGGAGTAGAGGACCCCATCTGTCAGCTCCATTTCACTGTCCTGTGCGGAGCTCTGTAAATGCAGGTCCCAGTCACCAGAAAATCCTCAGAGCCCCCTTTTGCTGGTTCTCGGTCCCTGTGACCCTCCACTCCAGACACACACACATACACCCCATGGTCCGCTTAGAGTAGACCCTCAAAGGGGAAGAAAATGCATGACAGCCTGAGGGCCTGATTCCCATTGGCACAGATAAGAAATTCCTCTGGAAGCCCATCTCCATCTGCCTGCCAGTCCTGGGTTGTGAACATGACAGAACTGCTAGGTTATCCACCACCCAGCAGCCCCATCCTGCCCCGGGGGCTATGTTGTGAAGGCAAACCCCTATTCTGTAAAACTACTGTTTGGAATTCTCTGCTATTCTTTAGACGGCCTCTTATTCAAAAAATAAGTTTGCTTTCTAGCCCGCTTTAGCCTGCTTGAATAATGGGGGAGATAAACTTAGCTGTCTGACCTTGTAGGCCAGAGACTAGATACACCCAATGCCATGCCAGGTGCATTTTTAATTGGATAGAACTGTGTAGTTTTCAAGGCCTCCGCCAGCTAGCAGACAAAGGGCTGGCTCTTCCATAAAAAGGGAAGTTCTGCTTGTAGCGGGGCTTAGAATTTGGATTCATTTCCCTAAGTCCACCACAGTGAATAAAGTGTAACTCCAAACTCTCAGAGCGTCGTTTGGTTCTTCTCCGGTTTTTCTGTAACAATGTGGGCTGCAAAGGGATGGTGCACAGAAGTGGCCTAGCCAGGATTGGTCTGGCCAAGGCCGCCTGTGTTACCTTAAGCCATATTCTGGAAAATGGCCAGAGAGAACAGGGACAAGGGTTGAATCAAGGTCTCCACCATCTGGAAAAGCTCTCACTGCGGGGTCTCTGGAAGCAAGAGCAGCAATCACTGGGAACACAGCAAGAGAAGATCTTACACTGGAAAATGACTTTCGCAAGTGAGCTTGCGGTTGGGTTGTTGCTAGAATGTGGGTGCCTGTTTACAAGGGTCCCCAGTTCTATTGGGAAGTGACCTCAATTCCAGGGATTGTCTTCCGTGAGTCCCCTCATCTACTAACAGCTCTGCAAATAGTCCTGTGGGCTGCTGTCTGCAGGTCTCTATTCTCTGGGAAACACCGTATCTTTACACAGTTGCCCCCAACACTCTCCTCTCCCCAGCACCCTAGAAGGCTTAACCTAAGCCAAGGTCCCAGAGTTGAGGAGACAGACCTGGATTCAGACTCAACCCCTCATTCTTACCTCTTCTTAATCCTGCATAAGTCATTGTACCTGTCAGGGCTTTTCTCTCTCCCGCCTGCACAATGGGTTATTGCAACAAGTGTTTCTTAGGGCTGCTCAGGCTCATTGGTGGGTAGGAGCTATAAAGTAGGAGGAGGAATGTCACATCTAGGTAGTGCCTCCAACCTCTCTTTCCTTCCAGTTTTCACCTTCTCTGTGTCTGCTTTGCTTCTCCTCCCACACAAGGTCACTACATCTAGACCAGTGGATTGTATCTGCCAGGTCTGCCGTAGCACACCTCAGTTCTGGTCCTGTCCCACTGACAACAGCAGCTCAGAGGGCACCAAGGGGGGCTGGGTTGTGCCATTCAGCTGTGTGCCCCAAGTTGGGTGAATGTGTTTTGATGGACAATTAAAGTTCTCTGACACCATGAGGAACTCATTTAGAATTATGGTGCTGTTTATGTCTTTACAGAATGTTTACCATATGCCAAGCGCTGTGGAAAGAGCTGATGGAGGTCTGATTGAGCACAATCTTGGCCTGGGACAAGCTTCTGATCTCAAGGAGATAAGACATAGCATGAAGTGCTGGCACTTTAAGGGTAACAGATATGGTGGATGTGCTCTGGAGGGATAGTGAATGATTGTACATTTGGAAACTACCTGGAGCTCATAGCTGTTGAATTGCACTTTGAAGAGACAAACAGATGTGGTTGGCCAAGAGGTAGGCAGCAGGTCAGTTATGTACAACGTATCATAAGAAGTGCTATGCAGCTGTGCAATCTTAGGTTCAAAATTATTAAAGAACAGGGATAATATTCATGTTAAATGAATGGTGAGTGGGAATGTAGGGTGACCCTATATTAGGAATGACTGTGTTTACATTTAGATTAAAGTATTCAAGTAGCTTGAGGGGGAATGATCCAATCATCTGAAATGTTTCTTGTTTAATCAGAAGGCTTCCATCAATATGCTTTGGTTTTATGTACTATTTTTTCAATGAACATATGGCAGGGTGATGTGCAACCATTATCCCCACACTACCTTGACCCTGCCCTCAAGTCCAGTGGCTGGGATGTTGCCTGGCTTTTCTGTTCTGGAACCCAGGACCTGAATCAGGAGCTCAATACAGACTCCTTGAAATACCAGACTTGAGACAAAACCTGTGTTTTCCTAGTGTGAAATGATGGGACAATGACTTCTACTAGAAGGTACCCCAAAAGATTGACTCTTACTATTTTATTGTAGTCTTGAGGCAAGCCCATGCAAAGGCTCAGTTTGGTGTCTGCTTCCAATTCTGTCAGAACCAGGAGCCCCACAACACGTGTGCCATGTCTCACTCGGCCACTAGAGGGCAGTCATTGCAGTTCATGGCAATAACCTTGACCCACTTCCAAATTTGACAAGTTCACTTTCTTCAGAAGGTGCTTCATGAACTTGGAGGATTTCTTTAGGAATATTCACTTGCTTATGTTCTTCAATTTAATTTGGAAGCTAATGTAAGTACCCTTCAAGTTAGAAAAATAAGATGATCCTCTCCTGGCAGCTGTCACTTGTGGCACAGACATGTAAAATCACGTATTACACCTTGTATGTGCACCTCCATCCCTACCTTTCTCCCTCCCTCCATGTATAAAGGTCTGTGCAAAGTGTCTCTGACCTTACATGTGATGTATTACAGACATCTGTCTATCATGTAGCCCCATCTTGGTGATATGGATTTTTGGGTAGCAAGTGGTCTACACATAAGCCTGCAGAACAGTCTCTGGAAACTGGGAGGCTGGAGGGGGTTGACTGGCAGGACATCTCAGGCGAACCAGGCTGGCTGCTTGCACATCTCTGGTTAGAGGAGTGTGATGTGGGCGGTGTGGCCCCCTACAACTGTGTCTCCTGAGATAGGAGTCCTGAGGGCCAATTTTTTCAGCGGTGCAACCCCCAAGGCCTTGCAGGGGCACAGCAGGCATCTTATTATTTATGGAAAGAAAAGGCTGTGCTATTCAAGGGGATTTACCTCCAGTCTCAGCAACTGCCCCGTCATCTGAAGTCTGTGACAGTCACCATTGTCCTGCCCACCCACACTCAGCTCAGCGCCTACACAGAAAGGAGGCTGCTCTGACTTGGCCACTGTTTACTGTTTACTGTTTACAATGCAGCAGGTGGTAGCACATCTGGAAGTTCAGTGACACCTGTGCCTGGAGCCTGCTCTGGCTCTGGAGAAGGTACCAGAGTTGGTGTTTCCTCTTTAGGTGTTCCTTGATCTTACTCTGGAGCTGCTAGATCCAAAAAAAGAACATATTACCACCATGACTGACTGATTTGTGTACCTTCCAAAGAATGGATCTCTCATCTGCATCACTGAAGTCTCTGTTCCAGAGCCCACCCCAGGAAGTAATCCACACTGCAGGCCATGGGGCACTGACCTGAGGGACTATTTGCTCCTGCCTATCCCAGCCTCTGGGAGCTCTTCTCTGTGGAATCCAGCCCCATTCCCTCCCCACTCACAGACACCACCATGCACAGCGATCTTTGAACCCCTCCGTGTTTTCTAGGAGAAGCCCTCAGACCTCTGCCCTCTTGCAGAAATCTCACAAGGCAAGGCATGGGATCCAAGATTTTTCCAGCTTCTCCAAGTCACAGCCTCCATACTTCCCTTAAGGCTCTGATCCAAAGCCCATTCACTTTTTCTGCTGGTCTTGAGATCCACTTTCTGCTTCCAAATATGGCAAGGTGCAGCGATATTGGAACGAGGAAGTCATATGGCCTGACCTGTGGATGCTACCTGCCTGTGCAACCTATTGTGACTAAAACACTCCTGACTAGAAGGAAGCTCTGGAGGGAAATCCTGGAGTCAGGGCATTTGTTGACTGAATGAGCCCAAACCAGCCCTATCTCAGATAGCTGGGTGACCCTGGGGAACCCCTGGGATTGCTAAACTGGCTTCAACCAGGATAAGGATGCCTAATGGAATCTCCAATCTTTTTCTCAAAATAGAAAATAGCTTAGACTAAGGCCCCAAGAAGAATCCAAATAAGGCAGGAGGTTTGTTAAGAAAAGAAAATGGTCAATTAGAACAACCACAGACCCTCTGCACACCTCTCCAGTGTCCAGGCACCCAGAGAGCCATTTCCCAGGGAGATTCCTCCCCCAACCCCTAGTCCCTACAATAACCCTATGAGGCTGGGACTCGGCTCTCCCCATGTTCAGAGAAACAATCGCGCGGAGAGATGTAATGAACTGAAGACACAGCAAGCAGGTGGCTGAGTGACCACTGTGCTGTGGAGGGGCAGGGCTCACCTGGTACATGGTTGGTCCCACACATTGGTTAGTAGCAAATCTTCTCTATTAACACAGAAATGTGGGTGTGGTCAAAGGTGTGGATGCTGCCCAGGAAGCTGGGCACCAAATATTTGATCAGTTTGTCCAGTCACTGTTCCTGGGAGATCTGCACCTTACATGTATTTTTTTCTCCGTGTGAGGGTCAAGTTTATTTGGAAGCTTGAGTGAGTAGTGTTGTGGTCAACATGGAGGCCCAGGGCTGAGCTGACTGGCCTCCATGTCAGGCTGAGGATGCCCCCAATGGGAGGCCAGCCCTTGCCATTGGCCACCCAGCTCTGAGTCTGGGCACAGGGTGGAGCCAGCTCCCTGTGAAGCAGAGTCCTGGCTTCCAGGAAAGGCAGGTGGAGAAGGTGTGGACAGTTCTCCCTGGGTGGGTCAAGGTCCAGAAAAATAGACTTGTTCAAAGCTCTGATGATTTAAAGGGTTAAATTTTATAGAATCTAAAGTAAGGTTATGTTTAGGAGTATTTTATTCAAGGTTCTCTACAATACACTATATGTTACTGAATATCATTAAGAAGTACAGTAGAAGTATAAGCATATGTAACAAACACAAAATGTTAAATACTGCATCAAAATGGGGGTGGGGGCACCCTCTCTGCAATGGCTGCTGACACAGGCTGTGGCCCAGGATCTGGCACCAAGGCCTCAAAGGAACTGGGGTGAGTTGCTCAAATGGGGCAGGTGGTTCTGCCTCTTAAAGTTCAGTGAAAGCTGGGCCTGGATCTGGCTCTGTCTCTGGTAAGGCCACTAGGTTGGAATTGCCTCTTGAGCATTTTCCTGATGTTGCTCTGGAGCTGGTTCTGTAGATCCAAGAAGAGGTAATGTTACCACCTTCACTGGCTTTTATTTATTTATTTATTTATTTATTTATTTATTTATTTATTTATTTATTTATTTATTGTTTTGCCTTCTAAAGGCTCACTCACCCACACCACCCACGGAGGCCTCCTCCTCTGTTTCCTCCTCAGTGGTGCAGCTGTGAATGGAGACTCTGGGCCTGGTTTGGCAGGTCAGCGACTGGAAATTTGAGCTCTAGGGAAGCCAACAGCATCATCAGGCTGGGAAATCCTGGAGGTGCTGGTCCACCCAGATGCCCAGGATGCAGGAGAGGGTTCTTGGGAAAGAGATAGGTGGGCAGCAGGGTCTGAGGCCTGGCCTTTCCTTCCACACGACCCTCCCAGAGCACCACTCAGAGAGCCTGGGGTTCTGTATCTGCTCCTCCTGCCCATCCAGAAGCCCGACCTACTCCTTGTCCATCTTCAGTCTGGCAGTCCTTGCAGAGAAATGCCTGGTCAGCCAGGAGGGGCTGGCAGAATTCGCTCCTAACTGACAGCTCTGGATCAATGAGGAAACCACCAGTCCCCTTCTCCAGGGGAACCTGACAGGCTCTCTCAGTGTCCCTGCCCCTCTCACGACACTCCTATTATGACTGAGAGGGCTGGTATCCACTGTGTTCATGTTATTCATTGGCACAGAGTAGGTGCTTCAGGAATATTGACCAATGACCGAACAAAGGAACCCCAGGGCCTTTCTATCACCTCAATCTTTGGCTCCTGCACCTACATGCTGCATAATTCAGGAGCTGTCCTGTGTGGTTCTTTGCCTCCCATTGAAACTCAGCTCCCACAGGGTGGGGTGCAGCTGCCAAGCTGCCACTGAGGAGGTTCTACCAGATTAGTGATCAACGTCCCCGGGATAGGGGTGCAGGCAAGATTGGATTAGGAGGGGAAGGATATGAATTTGCTGAGGGTCTGACTCTCTCACTGAGCTCCCACTGCTCTCCACACCACCTAAATCCACATGCACAGCTCTCTGACTCCTTCCCTTTTTGTAGGAGAAGCCTCAGACCTCTGCCCTCTTACAGAAATCCCACCATGTGTGGGATCCAGGGTTTGGCCAGCACCTTGAGTTCACAGTCCCTATACTCCCCTCATGGCTCTGATCCAAAACTGACTCACGTTTTCTGCTAAAACAGAATTCTATCATCTCTTCACAATACAGGCAGAGGCAGCCATAGGTAGAGGAAAAGAGGAGGACATCACATGTGCTGTCCTGTGGACACTACGAGCCTGTGTTTCCCAGTGTGACTGAATCACTTCCGACTAGAAGGAAGCTCTTCAGTTCAGGCTTGAGGTCTTCTCTGAGCACTGGATTATGGTCAGTGCCTAGAGACATGTCTGTACCTGTCAGGGTGACTAATATATGTGCTGAATGAATGAGCCCAAACCAGCCCGATCTGAGAAAACTGGGTGACCCTGGGGCCCCACTGCTCACCCCCGGCATACCTGATGCAGATTCACCTGGGAAGTGGACTCCTAATCGTATCTCCAATCTCTTTTTGAAATCTGGAAACAGCTTAGCCCAAGACCCCAAAGAGAATCACAAATTTGGCAGTGGCTTCCTAAACAAGAATAGGAAATAACCAATTGGCTCAATCACAGCCCCTCCAGCAGACCTCTCCACTGTCTAGGCACCCAGAGAATACTTACCAGGGAGGACCCCAGTGAGTCCCTACAATAACCCTAGCTCCTGGGTTCACCGAGGGTTCAGAGGAACAAACACTCAGAGAGTTGCAGTGACCTGAAGGCAAACAGCCAACAGGTGGCCTGGTGATCATGTGCTCTCGAAGGGGAGGGGCTCACCTGGTAAATAATTGGTCTCACAGCTGTTGGGTGGTAACAAAAGTTCTGTAAGTATAGACAGGAATGAAGGTGGGTTCCCTCCCCAGGTATTCAACCACTTTGTCTAGCCAGTATAGCAGGGCCCTGTGCACCACACAGGTCAGGTTTTTTGTTGTTGTTGTTGTTTGTTTTTTTCTCCCTGTGAGGCTGAAGTTCATTGGAAATCTCAAGAATGTGGTGCTGGGGCCATTTGGCTGGGTGGCAGCTGGATCCAAGGGCTGGCTCACCGGCCTCCCTGTTCTGCTCAGAATGCCAACAATCAGAGGCTAGCCCTTCAGCTCTGGCCACCCAGCTCTGAGTCTGAGCACAGGCTGGAGCTGGCTCCCCAGGGAAGCAGAGTCCTGGCTTCCAGGATGGGCAGGTTCTCAAGACCATAACCCTTTTCACTTGGAATGCTGGGGATCCTGAGGCCAAAACATATCTTCCATGATTCTCGAGCTCAACAATACCCTCCTGAATGTCCACGGACAAGAGCATTCTTGTATTGAACAGAGCAGTTAGGAGCTCCCAGTGAGAAACAACCCCCTTAGGTTCCAGGCTCTGAGTGCATTCATACTCAGAACAGTTTCTCTTTGGGTGGCTCCAGGGCCTGTGTCTGTAGTAAACCGATCTGTTCACAGAAAAGCAGCTGGGTCCTTCTGGGCTTAGCCAAGGCAGAGCTAAGGGCAGGGAGAGAGGCAGGGCTAGAATGTGGAATTGGGATGTCCAAAGATGCAGATGGGGAAGAGCTTGACGTGAGAGGACCACTGGGCTGCCAGCTGGAAGAACGTCACGTCGTTCGACTCTGTGCCATCAATGACGACTGGCAGCATTTTCTGCTGGTTCTTTGCCTTGCAAACCAGGTGACCGATGCCCTCAATGCACTGGATTGTGGACTCCACATCCTTGTTCTTGGTTTTCTTGGGCGCCTTCTTTTTCATCTCATTGGTGACCACTGTCATGGACATGGTGGGTGTTGCTGTGTCCTCACCACTGCTGGGCAGCCTGCTGGCCTGGATAGACTGGAAGAAGCACTTGAGTGTGCTTTTGGCGGTAGGCAGGTCTTTATTCTCCACAATTCTCTTCATGTCTATTGGTTGGGCTGCTGTTCCGTAATCCACCTGCAGCTCCATCATCTCTGCATGGACACTCTGGCTGGGGGAGAAGAGGCCCCCACTCATTGACGAAGGGGAGAGTGTGTTGGATGAGGCCTTCCTGGCAGGAAGAACACTGGAGCATGAGGGGTCCACATCATCTGAATCTCTTGACATGGCTGAAGATCGATCCACTCTTCCAACCTTCACTGCCCACACTAAGGGAATGAGCTTCTGTGAGGACATCTCATTGGGGCGCTTCTGCTGCTCATTGAGCATGGCCTCTGCGATGGGCAGCAGGTAGACACAGTTGGCACCTACTCTGTGATTCTCGACAAAACGCCCTGTGTGTCCTGCAAGGTGTTCTGGGACTCCAGGTTGTTGAACATGTCCCACCAGTATAGGTCCTGGAAGAAGTTGTTGTAGCGACATTCCATGGAACCCAGGTATCTGGCCAGGGGGTGGGAACCCATCAGGATGACCAGAAAACGCATGTAGTCCAGCCATTGGGGTGATTGGTGAGAACACTGC
The DNA here is from genome assembly GCF_963259705.1 of Myotis daubentonii. NCBI lineage: Eukaryota > Metazoa > Chordata > Mammalia > Chiroptera > Vespertilionidae > Myotis > Myotis daubentonii. The sequence continues at coordinate 7,866,429 of NC_081855.1, forward strand.
TATCAGAGCTTGGGAATTGCAGTTGCAATATCTCTGCATCCGGGAGATGATGATGCTAAATGCCTCCTGGACATCAACTGTGGAACAAGCGCACACCACAGGCAGTGTGTGCCCCTGCAGGATGTCTGAAAGTAACTGGCCCTGCCAGTCCGAGGTGTTGACCAGGATGATGTTCTCGGGCAGCTTGTTCTGGGAAATGAGGGTGTTGTTTGGCTGGTCACTCATGGGCTTCCTGGGGATCTGCCGCTGGCTCTGTAGGTCTGGGCCGTCATTGTTCAGGGTGTTGAACCACTCATTCAGGGCTGTGTTGTAGCCCCGGTGGCCAGCCTGTTTCCCCTTGGCCTGCTGGAGGGGATGACTACAGACTTGGAGAAGAGCACTATGGATGGGAGCATCTTGGTGAACCAACCCCAAATGGAGGACTCTGCCTCCAGGTTGTCCTCCAGCTGCTCCCCAGGTGAATTCCTTGGACCATTGAGTCAGAGCCACCATCACTTGACATGCTGTCAAAGTATCGCCTGAGCGTGGGCTTTGGGGTGCTGGGGACACTTACATCGTCCTCCATGTCTAGACTACTCTCGCTGGAGCTGTCCACAGGGTGATACCGAAAGTCCAGGGCCTTCTCTACTTTGGGGACATGCCTCACCAGGGCCTGTTGTGAGGATACGACCTCCTCCAGCACTTGGTCCATGAGCATGCATTCCACAGCTCTCGGGTGGTAATTCTGGTGCCTGGTCATGCATCTCCTTCTTACTATCAGATTCCCTTCATGAAAGTTATTCCCCTGGGATGAACTGTGGGTGGCATTTTAGCTAGCTGCCTGCTGAAAGTAGAAGCTCTCAGACATGTTGGCAGAGTCGTTATGCAAGGTCTGGGCCTTGGTGCTGGCCTGTATGGCACCGACATCATGATCCATGGGCTGACTGGACAGGGTGGCCATCCAGGATCTTGTCCATCTGACGGGTGGGTATGCTGTAAGCCACAAATTTGGAGTCACTGTGGCTTGGCTGCTTGCCTCCTTGGGCCCATGTGATCTCAGGCAGATGGGCCAGACTCAGTGGCTCCTTTCAGATGCTGGCACTGTGGAGGCCCCACATCTCCATCTGCAAGCTGTAGTCTGACAGGCCTTCCAGGTATATCCTGAACTTGGGATTGGGGCTGCTGAGGACACTGTGATTGTCCCTCATGTCTGGGCGGCTAGACAGGCTTTCGAAGTATTGCCTGAGCTGAGGCGTTGGGGTGCTGAGGACACTGTCATCGTCCTCGATTTCTGGATCACTGTCACTGGCGTTCTCCAGCATGTCATACAGGAGGTCCAGGTCCTCCTCCACCTCCTGGAATGCTCCACATAGTCCTTCCTGCCCAATGTCCAGCATCTCCTCTGACACTTTGACTGTGTGCAGCCATAACAAGACTTTCTGGTGGTAGTTCTGTTGCCGAGTCATGGACCTCCTTCTGACTATCGGATTCCCCTTGTCGAAGTCATCCTCCTCCTGTTCCTGCCTGTGGCTGGCATTGTAGCTGGCCCCGAGCTTCGAGAGAAAGTTCTCAGACTTGCCATTAGAGTGGTTCTCTGAGCACTCAGCCTTGAGATTGGCTTCTCTGGCGCTGTCCTCATGGTTGATGTACGGCATGGACAGGGAGGAGGTATGGATCTTTTCCACCTTGCTGGTGGTGTGCTGTAGCCCACAAATTCATTGCACTGTCACTTAGCTGTTTTCGTCCCAGGGCCCACGCATTTTCTGTCATGTGGGCAACAGTCAGAGGCTCCTTTTTGGTCCTGGCAATGTGGCTTCCTCGCATCTCCATCTGCTAGCTGGAGCCTGACAGGCCTTTGAAGTATGGCCTGAGCTTGGGTCTGGGGTTGCTAAAGACGATCTCATCATCCTCCATGTAGAGGTCACTTTTCCTCCGGTTCCGCATCATGTCAGCCCGAAGGTCCCTCTCTGACACTTTGGACCTGTGAAACAGCACCAGGACTTTCTGCTTCAAGATTCCTTGTATTGATCACTGCAGCTTCTTCGGCTTCCTCTTCTCGAAGTCATCCTTGTGAAGGTCCTGTCTGTGCTTTCCACTCTAGCTGGCTTACAGCTCAGAAAAGGAGCTCTTATCCTGCCCTCAGTGTTGTTACCTGTGGACTTGGCCTTGAGGCTGGTCTGCTTGGCACTGTCCTCCTCATTGATAGGCTGGCTGCACAGTGAGGAGATCCAGATCTCGGCCATCTTGGTGGAGGACTCCTTGACTCTGCTGCAGAGGCTCAGCATCTGGCCACACCTGGGGTTTTGGTGCATGACGTCAGCCATGTGGATGGCGCCAGAGGCCAGTGTCTTGTAGCCCAGGACGTTCCTGTTCTTAGAGCACTTCCTCTGCTCCAGCATGATCAGGAGCTTGTTACCTTCTCCCTTGAGGAAGTGGTTGTACTGCAGGGAGAAGGTGATCACCAGGTTGGTCTGCACCGGTCTACTGCGGGGCAGCACAATCTCTTGGGACCTCAGGATGCCCTTGGAGTCCTGCATATTCACAGAAATCACCACGGAGATGAGGTTCTTGGCCAGCTTCTTGGAGATCACTAGCTTCTTTAAAGTGAGACTGCACCACCTGGGCACTCAGCTGGGGCTGGAGCAGTCCACCTCCCAGGTAGCTAACAGGTTCCTGGGTACCTGTGCTTTGAGCACTGTGGATGTGCTGGCCTGGCCCACAGTTTGTGAGGAAGCTGCAGCTGCTGGCACCCTACTGGTCCTTTTCCTACTCAGCATTGATGGTTTGTCCTCTTGTGGTGGAACAGAGGAGGGACATGTTTGGTGGCAAGAGGTGGGGCCTAAGTGATCAAAGGAGATTGTGGTCACACAAAAAGTGGGCACTCACTAACCTGTGATTAGGTCAGAGAATGCCTGGGTGGTGGTCTTTTAAGCTCAGGGACCTAAAGTTTTCACAAAGGATGTCCTGAAGTTAAAACATTTCTAATCAAAAGCAGTTTTTGGTGTTTCGCTACATCTAGCCTGGCATCTTCTCTAAAAAATGGTCAATCTTTAACTTAGCTGAGCCTGTCTATTGTCTTTTGGAATCCACAAAAACATAGCTTTGGAATGTCAAAGGAATGTTCCTTGTTTTGGACACACCGTGCTGTGTGGAGACCACAAATCCCCTCATTGTTATTAAGTTCATTGTTGGCTGTTCTATCCTATATCCACCAGTGTGAAGAAGTATGTGTGTATCTATCGCCAGCGGATTTGATACAACAAACATACATCTCCACTTTTGATGGTAATATCTAAAATAAGGTGAACACGGCCATTCTCCACAGCATTGTTTCAATGCATTGAGATTTTGCTTCATGGCAATTGACAGGTGGGCTCAGATAAAATCTCTACAATTGTTCACAGTTTTGAATGCTTCTTACATTGACATGTACTTGGCACAATACAGCAGGATCCCGGAAAAGCTCACCCAGCACCACTGTGCAGACCTACACCTGGTGCTAGGATGCAGGAAAGGGCCCATTGACTTCCCAGCTCCCTGTCCATTTGGTGAACTTGTGTGAGTTGTCTCTTGGACCCAGGACTTCCCCTTGCTTGTGCTGCGGACTTTATTTGAGCCGTATTGTTAATACTGTTGGGGGAACTAAGTTTAACGATTGACAGATCCCAGGCTAAGGAGAGACAGGAGGGAAAATGGGCCTGGACTTGACCACTGGCTTTTCCATTGGAATTGCCATTTGAGAGTCTGGGGCAAACACCTGGGCTGTACAAATGACAGCTGGTCTTGTTCATCTCAGAAGATGAAGGGGATTTTGATTGTGAAAAATCTTTCACTTAATATTGTAATTCAATATCCAATTACATGCTCTTTCCTGCATGAATCTCAGGTGTTCTTAGACAAGTAAGGATCTGTGCTGCTGTGTCAGAGGTCAGTCCTCAGGACATGCAGGAGCCCCATAAATTCTCACACAACTGTAATTAAACTAACTGGCTCTTCAGGGGGAGCACTAATCAGGTTTGGTCCACCTGCACTGGTGGCCCTTCTGGTTGTTGTAGACAGCAGGGAGAGAAACCGAGGCACATAAGAGGGTTGAATGAGACTCTGGGAAAGGGAGCAACATGCTGCTCAAGCCCTAAAGCAACAAACCTCAATCCACTACATCACACCTCTAGAAAATTTGCTGAGAGACTGCAGATACCAAACAACAATAAAAACAAGAGCCACAAACACACCTATAATTAACATTGGAAGTTGTGCCTCCATGGCTGGGAACTCCCAGACTCCAGCCCTCATTACTATTCCTGATAGGACACCTTGACTTGCAAGTGCTTTACAGAAATGAGAAGATTTAACTAGAAAATATTAACTGAAAATGGCCAATATACAGTTGTCTTTCGGTGCCTTAATTAATTTTTCCCAGGCAAGAAATACAAACACCACCATTAGAAAAATGCCTCCTGAAAATTAAACTGATTGAATGAATAGGAAACACATCTTGATTTGGAAATTAGAAACTTCTAAGGAGGAGCACAGATAAATTCTCTTTAAAAACGAAATTAATAAGAAATTTCAGAGATTATCTCTGAACTCTCCTGAAGCTAATAAATTCTAACATCCATTCTCCCCCTTCTATAGAACTTCCACTATATGTGTAGCTCTGCTGTAAAAAAGAAGGGATTCTTACCATTTGCCACAGTATGGATGGAGCTGGAGAGCATTATGCCAAGTGAAATAAGCCAGTCAGAGAAGGATAAATACCACATGATCTCACTAATTTGTGGAATATAATGAACAACGTAAACTGATGAACAATGTCAGATCCAGAGACGGAGAGGCATCGAGTGGACTGTCAGGCCTTGGAGGGAAGGTAGGGGAGGGTGGGGGTAAGGGGGAGAGATCAACCAAAGGACTTATATGAAAGCATATAGGCCTAATCAATGGACACGGACCACAGGGGGTCGGGGGGAGGGCATGAGCGGGGGGATAGGGGGTAACGTGGGGATAAGGACACATATGTAATATCTTAATAAATATATATATATATATATATATATATATATATATATATATATATATATGAATAAAGTAGCTATACTATCTAATAAAAGAGAAACATGGTAATTACCGTACGACCGCTACCCTTCCCATTGGCTAATCAGGGAGATATGCAAATTAACTGCCAGCCAAGATGGTGGCCGGCAGCCAGGCAGCTTGAAACTAACATGAGGCTTGCTTGCTTCAGTGACAGAGGACTCCAATGTTCCCCGCCTGCTGCTGCCGGCCTCTGAGCCTGCAGTTTGAAACATTGTAACAAATATAGAAGCTAAACAAAACCCAGAAACCTGCTTTTAGTGAGCCAGGATCTCAGAGCTGGAGTTATACATTGTTTCGATTATAGAACCCAAAAACCAGATACCTGCTTTCAGCAGCAGAGGCCTCAGAGCTGGAGCCAGAGCTAAAGCTGGCCCAGAATAAAAATAAGAGGAAAAAAGGAGCAGTTGGGAGCTTCAGCCCTCAGCCCCTCACCCAGACTGGCCAGGCACCCCAGTGGGGACGCCCACCCTGAAGGCTGTGTGACCAGCTGCAAACAGCCATCATCCCCTCACCCAGGCTGGCCAGGCACCCCAGTGGGGACTCCCACCCTGATCCAGGACACCCTTCATGGCAAACAAGCCAGCCCAACCCATGCACCAGGCCTCTATCCTATATAGTAAAAGGGTACTATGCCTCCCAGCACCGGGATCAGTGGAGCCGAGAGGCCTCCCGGCACCAGGATCAGCATGACAGGGGGCAACGCCCAAACACCCTGATCGCCCTGCAGCTCTGTGTGTGACAGGGGGTGGGGCCACAACCTCCCTATCCACCCTGCTCTGTTCGCGACAGAGGAAGGTGCCCCAACCTCCTGATCAGCCCTCCTCTGTGCCTGATACGGGGGAGCTCCCCAACCCCCTGATTGGCCCTGCTCTGTGCATGACAGGGGGCAGCTCCCCAACCCCCTAATGGGCCCTGCTCTGTGCATGACAGGGTATGGAGCCCCAACCCCCCTGATGGGCCCTGCTCTGTGTGTGATAGGGGGTGGCGCCTCAACCTCCCTATTGACCCTGCCTTGAGTGTGACAGGGGGCAGTGCCCCAACCAACTGATTGGCCCTGCTCTGTGCGTGACAGGGGGTGGCGCCGCAACCTTCCTATTGACCCTGCCTTGAGTGTGACAGGGGGCGGTGCCCCAACTCCCCTATCGGCCCTACTCTGTGAGTGACAGGGGGGAGCTCCTCAACCCCCTGATCGGCCCTGATCTGTGCATGACAGGGGGGAGCTCCCCAACCCCCTAATGGGCCCTGCTCTCTGCATGACAGGGGGGAGCTCCCCAACCCCCTGATCGACCCTGCTCTGTGCATGACAGGGTATGGAGCCCCAACCCCCTGATGGGCCCTGCTCCGTGCGTGACAGGGGGTGGTTGCCGCAACCTCCCTATTGACCCTGCCTTGAGTGTGACAGGGGGTGGTGCCCCAACCCCCTAATCGACCCTACCCTAAGCATGACTGAGGGTGGCATCGCAACCTCCCAATCTGCCCTGCTCTGTGCATGACAGGGTGCGTCGCCCCAACTCCCCAATTGGCCCTGCTCTGATCCCGACCAGGGGATGCACCTAGGGATTGGGCCTGCCCTCTGCCTCACAGGAACAGGCCTAAGCCAGCAGGGCGTTATCTCCCGAGGGGTCCCAGACTGCGAGAGGGCACAGGCCAGGCTGAGGGACGCCCCCCTACCCCCCGAGTGTACAAATTTTTTGCACTGAGCCTCTAGTTATTAATAAGAAAGAACGAAAGAAAGAAAGAAAGAAAGAAAGAAAGAAAGAAAGAAAGAAAGAAAGAAAGAAAGAAAGAAAGAAAGGAAAGAAAGAAAGAAAGAAAGAAAGAAAGAAAGAAAGAAAGAAAGAAAGAAAGAAAGAAAGAAAGAACGAACTGGTGAGCTGATAAAATTGTCAAATTACAATATCAAACACCTGAAACACTATAACTATATAAGATTGTATATCAACTATTCTTAAAAATAAATTTAAAATAAAAATAATTAAATTTCTCAGATGTTGTTGGCTTTTTAGAAAATTAAACCTGAGAATGAATATTCTAAAATTTAAAAAGTTATCTTTATAAAAGTTAATGAAATTGACAGGCATTGAAAAAGCATCTGATCCAAAATGCAACAGCCATATCTGATTATTAAAATATTGTTGTAAAATACAAATAGATAGTTACTAAATATCTTTCACTTAAAATCTTTCACTTAAAATCCTCTAAAACTCCTCATTGCACCTGGAATAAATCTTACAACCTGAACAAGACTGCAGGCTCTGGACCCCATGACCTGCACAACTTCTGTCTCACACTCGTCTTTACTCCAGCCACCCTGGCCTGTATTTCATTCCTAAAACCCGGGGAGCTCTTTCCCACCTCAGGGCCTTTGCACACACATCTGTGTCTGCAAGGCTCTTTGTTCAGGACTTCATAGGACTGACCTTTTTCCTCCTTTACATCTCATCTCCCCCCAAAAAACATCAACATGTGGAAAGTGTTATCTATCTCTACATCATGGAAGTGAATAGAGTCTATTTATATTCTCTCATTTTTTGTTTTTAAATTTTTCATTCCACCTGCTCTAGACTTTCAAGAGAAAAAAAGGCGCGGTAAAATGTATTCATCTTAAACTCATTTTAAATGTTTTTGGTGAGACCTGAAATACTGATCTAATATGTTCCCCTAAATCAGTGGTTCTCAAACTTGGCTGCACATTAGAATCACCTGGGAGTCTTTTTAAAATCCTGATTTCTGGGCCTCATCCTCCGAAAATTCTGTTTCTTTGTTACTAATGTTGTGGCCCCAACCCATAACAAAGAAACAGAATTTCCGGAGGATGAGGCCCAGAAATCAGGATTTTAAAAAGGTTCCCAGCTGATTCTAATGTGCAGCCAAGGTTGAGAACCACGGCAATAAACAGCTGTCCCAGGGCTATTTGTTGCCAAAGGGCCCATAATGATCCACTCAGTCCCATGTGTGCTCTGCCCTGTTCCTGATGTCGCTGCCCAGCTCCCAGGACCTGCTCACTCCAGCACCAGGGCCGCACTACCTGAGAGTCCTTTCTAGTTGACAGAGCAAGTCCCCTTCTTATATTCTTTTCAACTGTTTCCTGATTTGTTTGCATATTTATTTTTAGATAAAATTTAGAATAGTTTTTGTTTCCCCAAAATCCTGTTATGATTTTTACTTCAAAGAAGTAAATTGTAGATTAATTCATGAGACTATGTGCCCTTGCAACATTTTATCTTTCTATCTAGAATTTAGGAAGTCCCTCCACTTAGGATTAAATGGAGAAATAGAGCATTGGAAGGCCCTGGGCAATTCCTGTTAACATCTTAAGGCTTTAGATTGTTTTGTTGACGTTACACTTTGCATTTCCACCTGATTGTTTACATACATATGTATTAATAAAGTAATGGACCATATATATTGAGTGTCCACCATGTGCCTATTCTTTATGTTAAGCCCATTTTACTTAATTTTATCCTTGCAATTCATTTTCCACATGAAAGGAGCAAGCCTTAAAGAACTCAGCTAACATGCCTGAGGTTTTAATGCAAGTGGCAGTGCCATTCTTCTCACTAAATTATTGTTGTTGTTGTTGTTGTTAATCCTCACCCAAGGATAAGTTTCCATTGATTTTTAGAGAGAATGGAAGAAAGGGGGACAGACAGAGAGACATACATCGATGTGAGAGAGAAATCGATTGGTTGACTACTGCTCTTCCCAGACTAGGGACAAGGATCTAGCCTGCAACCAAGGTATGTGCCCTTACTGGAATCAAACCCAAGACCCTTCAGACTGCTGGCTCCCCGCTACTACTGGCTGACTGCTCTGTCTCTTCCACTCTCTGACTGCTCTAATTTAATTGAGAATATCCAGAATTTCTTTCTGGTCACTAGTATAAAGATTCTTATATCCACATACAACCACTGAAAAAGCATCTGATCCAAAAGGCAACAGGCCAGTTAGATGTGCTGATACCTCCACTCCAGGGCCCTGAACCACACTCCCCAGAACCACCTGGATGTGGAAACAGGCAGCTGTAAGAAAAGGGGGAAATAGACGTCATGTCCACCACAGGCCATTGCCAAATAAAACGTCAACTTCTGGTTTCCACTCTGACATATAAGAAGTAGGAAGTCCTTACTTTCATCCTTACTATAAAAAATGAAGAACAGGTGAACAATCTGAAAAAAGGAACCCTTTTGAAATCCATCAGTTCATTGAAGTCACATGACTATGAAACTAACTTTTGCTGCTGCAAACCACTGAGGTTTAGGGCTCTGTTAGCACAATACAACCTGGCCTATCTTCCAGATAAGACAGAAAACATCTTTTCCACTCAAAGTGAGAAACAAAATCAAAAAGCATAAGAGAAGACAGATTTGACCACATCAAAATGGAATGCATTTCCTTGGCAAAACACACAGCAAGTGGAGACAATGGCAAGCTAGAGAAACCATTTGCAAGTGACATGGCAAAAAGCTGATATCCATAGCAATTGAGATTTCCTAACAATCCAATGGGAAAGAGGGCAAAAGCCCTCCAACTGAAATTCCAAAACAAGAAACAGGGCAAATAGTATGTGAAAAGGTATCCAATTGCAGTATAAACCAGAATGAAAAATTCAAATGAAAATATTGCTCTCTCAAAGCCTGGACAGGGTGCCTCATCAGTTGGTTGGACAGTCATGTCATACACCAGAAGGTGGCAGGTTTGATTCCTGGTCAGGGCACATACCTAGGTTGTGGGTTCTGAAAATGTTCCAGAACTAGAGTGTGTTTGTGATGTGATGTGACAGTTGTGAAAAATTGTGAATGTACTTGAATTTGGAATTTACACTTTGAGGGATCATAGAGTTAAAATTTATATAATTTAAATTTATTTTAAATAAATTTTATTTTAAATAAGTATTCTTTTACTGAATCATATAAGAAAAATACACTAAAATTCGAAGTATGTGTAAGATAAACAATTTTTTTTATATTGCTGTTATCAGGGAGGGGAAAGCCCTCCTGCCATAGCAGCTGACACATGCTGTGGCCCAGGACCTGGGACCACAAGCCTCAAAGGAGAGGAGGACAGTGGCCTGTATCCTCCAGATGATGGTGCTGAAGGCTGCCTGGACCTCAGGCTTGGAGCAGGTGCACACCTCGCCAGCATGTGTTGCTGCAGGACTCAGCCAGGAACTGCCCCTGCCAGTCAGAGGCATTGAGGAGAGGGTGTTCTCGGCAGCTAGTTGTCAGAGATGAGGATGCTGTTTAGTTGATCATACACTGTCATCCTGGGGATCTGCAGCTGGCTCAGTCGGTCAGGACAGTGCTTGTCCAGGCTGTTGACCTGCCTTTGTGTGGCTGTGCCACTTGTCGCTCCTTCTGGGATGTGCTCCAGCCCCAGCAGCCCACCTGCTGCCCAGAGGATCTGGGGGAGGGGATGAGGAGAGACTCGGTTTGGTGATGTGCCCGCTGATTTCTAGCATCTCATCCTGTCACGTTGGTTGGATTTGGCTGCTCCTTCTGGCTCCGGCACTGTGGATGGTCTAGATCTCCCTCTGAGAGCCGGGGTAACATAGGTCTTCCTAGAATGGCCTGAGCCAGGGATTTGGGGTACTGAGGACAACTCTCATGATCTACTGTCGCTAATGTTCTCAACCGAATCACACAGCACATTGAGGTCATCGTCCTCCTCGGTGACATTCCCCCAAGACTCCTGCTCCAGGCTCAGTTCTTCCTCCCACAGTTTCTCCCTACGCAGCCACGCCCCAACCTTCTTGATGGCATATTGTTCCCTTGTCATGGGTGGCACACTTCCTCCTCCTTGGAGCTGCTTTTTGGACTCCCCAAAGTCAAAATCCTCCTCCTCTTGGTCCTGCCAGAGCCTGGGATCACGGCTAGCCTGATGGTCAGAGTAACTAAAGCTGGACTTGGCATTGGGGCCAGCCTGCCGGGTGCTGTCCTCCACTTCCATGGGCTGGCTGGACAAGGAGGAGATGCTGACCTCAGCCACATGGGCAGATGTCTCCGTGATGGTGCTATGGAGGCTCAGCATCTGGCCGCCCTGGAGGGGTCGCAGCATCAACTCAGCCATGTTGATGGTGCCCATGGCGAGTGTCTTATACCCCATGAGGGCCTGGGTGCTGAGGCGCTGCTTCTGCTGCAGGAGGACCTGCAAGGTGCTGCCTTTCCTCTTGAGGGAGTGGGGGTACTGCAGGGAGAAGGTCAGCGCCAGGTCGGTCTGCACTTGACCACTGGGGGGCAGCAGGATCTCATCCGACCTCAAGATGGTCTTGCAGCCCTGGATCTTCACACTGATGACCACACCCCTGACCTCCTTCTCCAGCTCCCTGTAGATCAGCAGCTTGTTTAAGGCGAGGCTGCACTGCCGAGGCACACAGGTGGGGCTGGAGCAGTCCACCTCCCAGGTAGCAAAGATGTTCATCGGCACCTGAGTGTTGAGTGCAGCGGGCAGGTTGTCCAGGCCTGCAGCCGCAGGCCCCATAGAGGCCTTATTTGCACCCTGTGTTGGGACAGAGGGGGCACATAGCATCAGGGTCAGCTCATAAACTGCCAGGTGGGTTGGAGGCTACAGCTCAGACTGAACCCCAAGCACTCAGGGATTGGTAGCTGGAGGTGGGGCAAGAGTGATCACAGAGACCACATGCTAACCTGGCGGCCTTGCAAACTCAGAGACCTAAAGTAACCACAAAGGATGATCCGAAATTAAAGTGTTTTTTAAACTACTTGTAAAAGCAGTGTATGGTGGGGAGTCATGTACCAGGCTGTCATCTTCCCTGACAAAGGTCAATCTTTACCTTAACTGAGCTTGTCTATTGTCTTTTTGAATCTACAGCAACATATTTTTGTAATGTCAAAGTAATTTTCCTTCTTTCAGAACACTCAAAGCACAGGCATCATTCTGCAAAGACCACAAATCCGCTTATTGTCATTGAGTTCATTGTTGACTGTTAACTATCCTGCTCACACCTATGTAAAAGAAGTATGTGTCTATCATTTTACCTTTTATCCAACCCCAGAGATTCCCTGCTTTGATTTCTCCTGCCTCCCTAATCTATCACCAATGGATTTCATGCAACCCACACAAGTCTCCTCTTTTGATTGTAATGTATAAATCAAGGTGCAAAGCTGCCATTCACTGGAGCATTACTATCTCATTCGGTTGAGATTTTGCTTCAGCGCAATTGTTTACACTTTGGCTCAGAGAAACTCTGAAAAATTCTTCACAGGTTTTCATGTTTTCTACATGAACAAGAGAAAAGGTTCTTGGCGGAATCCACTTGAAGGTGAGTTATGATGAGACACATTAGTATCTTATTCATTTTCTTAGCAGAGAATGGACAGCACCTCCTGGTGTGAACAATGTCAACCTGGGATTTCTGACAGAAGATCCCATTCTGAGATGGAAACACAGAGGCTTTTCCAGGGGTGGGCAGGTCTGGATATTAGGACAAGTGGGGTGTTCAGTGCAGCACCCTTGACATGGCACAGGAGGGGATCATGTCCAGATCCCACAGCAGTGAACAGTTGGATCGCCAGCCCTGATAACAGGTCCCCCTCTCAGTATGTTGTGCATCCCAGGGAGGCCCCAGCTCCTGACCTGGAGGGACCACAGGGATGTGGTCCTCGGGGGGCAGCAAAGGGCAAAGCAAGAGACTTGGTACCTTGAGCCCCATGTCCTTTTGGAAAAAGCATCCCTACTCATCATGATGGTGTGTAAGAGTGGGAGAAGGTGTGTAAGCATTGTCAGGCCGACCTGGACACTTGGAGATGGGTGTTAAAAAGGGAACGTTTGTAGAGAAATTCGAAAATACACTTGACTGAGCATGAGGTGAAATGGTACAAAGTCTCTCCTCTGATATTCCTAAAACTTTGTGGGCAGTGACTTTGCATCTCATCTGAAAGATGACGGACAGTGAGAGTGGCTTGGGAGGAGGAGATGGAGAGCCAGATTACTGTGGAAAATGGAATCCAGGATGGATCTTGAGAGAATAACAGGGCAGCTTCTGGAACCCAGGGACCCCTTTGCCAGCATGGAGTCCTGGAGTCTGGGTCACCTCAGCACCTGCACTCACCCTGGGGCCATGCTGCTCACTGGAGCATGTATGGGGCACCTGTGCCTCCTGCAGGGGCAGGGAGTTGAGGACCCCTTCTTTCAGCTCCTCGCTGTTCTCCTGCGTGGGGCTCTGTGAAGACAGTTCCCAGTCACCAGGGGGAAAGCCTCAGGGCCCTGTTTTGCTGGTTCTGTGACCCCTGGGTCCCTCCACTGCCGACACACACACAGTGTGATGAACTCAGACCTCCCTTGCAGAGGAAAATGTCTGACAGCCAGAGGGCTAGGAGTGTCATTGGCACAGATAAGGGACCCTGCTGGAAGCCCATCTCCACCTGCCTGCCCTGTCCTGGGGTCTGAACACAGCAGGACCTCTAGGGGATTCACTGCCCCAAAAGCTGTTCCTGCCCCCAGGCTTCTCCCTTCAGGTCCTTCTTCCCACCACATCAAGGGGAGGGGATGTGGACTGCACAGGGATCGCACACAGAGGTCGCCTGGTCTGAATGGGTCTGACCCAGGCCACCTTGTGTTACCTGAGGCCATGTTTTTGGACAAGGCCAGATACGTCTGGAACGAGGGTTGAACCAACGTCGGCACCGTCTCCAAAAGCTCTCACTGCGGGGTCTCCCGAAGCAAGAGCACCAATCACGGGGAAAACAGCAAGAGAACATCTTGCTCTGCCAAATGCCTCTTGGCAAGTGAGCTACCTGCTGGGCTAAAATGTGGGTGCCTGGTTACGGGAGTACAAAGTTCTATTGGATAGTGACCTCATACCTGGGATTGTCTTCCCTGAGTCCCCTCATCTCATGACAGCTATGCAAGTAGTCCTGTGGGCTGCTGTCTGCAGACCCCTCTTCTCCATGAAGCCCCTTATGTGTACACAGTGACACCAACACCCCCCCAGCTCTCTAGGAGCTCTGTGTGCAGCCAGGGTGCCAGAGTTGAGGAAACCGACCTGAGCTCAGACTCAACCTCTCATTCTTTACTCTTCTTGATCCTGGAGAAGTCATTGTGCCTGTCAGTGCCCATATCTCTCTTGCCTGTGCAATGGGTTACACAGCAAGTGCTTCTTAGGGCTGTTCAGGCTCCTGTGGGGGAGGAGCTGTGAAGTAGGAGGAGGACTGTCACAAGTAGGTAGTGCCTCCAACCTGTTTTTCTTTCCTGTTGTCACCTCCTCTGTGTCTGCTTTTCTTCTAATCCCACCCAAGATCATCACATCTAGACTGTTAGTGTGTGTGTGCGTGTGCATCTGCGTGTGTGTGTGTGTGTGTGTGTGTGTGTGTGTGTGTGTGTGCGCGTGCGCACGCGCATACCAGTGCTCCCTTTCTGGATCCCAGAACAAAACGGCCCTCATAGGGAGGAACAGGCAGGAGCTACCAAATAGGTCAGGATTTCTAATTTCCAAACCAACTCTGTGGGGGAGGTGGGAGCCTTGGCCTAGAACAGTGATGAGGAACCTTTTGAGCTCAGAGTGTCAGCATTTTGAAAAGCCCTAACTTAACTCTGGTGCCATGTCACATATATAAAAATTTTTTGATATTTTCAACCATAGTAAAACAAAGATTTATATTTCTGATATTTATTTTATATATTTAAATGCCATTTAACAAAGAAAAATCAAACAAAAAATGAGTTCGTGTGTCACCTCTGACTCGCGTGTCATAGGTTCGCCATCACTGGCCTAGAAGGTCTGAACTTTCCTGAACTCTGGACCCTGAATGCCATGTACCCTGGCCAATCTCTGCCTGACTACAGGCTTCTGTTTCCCAGTTATCCAATGAGGATGTGATTCAGGACTGCGTAAGCATGAGCTCAACATAAGGGGGCCTGGCTTTCTCCACTGTGGGTGGGTTGTGGACAGTGGTGCACCTTCCTGATTCCAGATCTGAGCGTCTTTTCAGACAAATACCGTCTAGGCTGCCAAATGCCCACTGTCTCCCCCATGCCATCTCCATGTCTGCACACGATTCTACCAGCACAGCCTTTTCCAGAGCCCCTGAGCAAACCTGGGTGCACCTAGGATCCCAAATTTGAGGACACAGCTGGGTTTACTTCAGGCTCTGCATTCTGACCGTCTGTGATCCTGGGCAAGGCATGGACCTCTCAGGTCAGCAGTTCTCTCCTCAGGGACTCCCCGTGGTCTTCACCTTCCTCCTGTGGTGTGAATGTGTGCCATCCCCTTAAGTGTGGGTGTCAGTAGTGCCTGCAGAAAAGACGGCAAAGGGATCCAACACAACCACAGTGACTTGGTTCTAAAGGTCAGTGCCTGGCCCAGCCAGAGAGGCTCAGTTGGTTCAGTGTCATTCTGTGCACCAAAAGGCTGCTGGTGTAATTCCATGACAGGGCACGTGCCTAGGCTATAGGTTCAATCCCTGGTTGGGGCGGGTACAGGAGGCAACTAATCGATGCTGCTCTCTTGCATGGATGTTTCTCTACTTGTCTCTCCCTTCCTTGCTCTATAAACTCAATTAATTTTTGTTTTCTAAAAAGTTGGTGCCTCACACTTGCTCACACTGAACTGTTTTCTCTCTGTCTGTCTGTCTGTCTGTCTCTCTTTCTACCTCTCTGTCTCTCAGGCCACACTGAGGAATAAGCCTCTGTGCTGGGAGTTGCTATCTGGAGAGACCCACATGGCGTGGCACTGAATGAGACCAACAGACAGACAGGAGACAGGTCTTCCATCCAAACTGAATCCTAAAGACCCCCAGCCGCCGAGTGAGCTCAGATCCTCAGTGACATATCCTGCCTCAGGTGAGACCACTGTAGTCCCAGCTGAGCCATGCGGGATTCCTTGTCACAGACTTGTGAGCTAATGCGTGTCCATTGGTTAAGTCTGTAGTGTGGGGTAACTCTCAGCAATAGATCACTAGCACAGTTGTCCCACACCAGGCCCTGAGCCTGCCCTCCCTCCCTCCCTTATCTCCTCCCAGTTCCCTCCAGCCATGCATCCATCTTTCTAACCTCCTCTCCATCCAGACACTTACTGCCTCTAAGTGTCTGCACAGCTAGCTGTGCCTTCCGCCAGGCTAACTACACCTGAGTGTGTGTAGGGCTGGCTCTTTCTGGTCATACTGATGTGAAAATAAATGCCACCTCAGTGCAGGCTTTCAGCCCTTCACCCAGAAGCCTCCAGTCCTCCTCTTAGCACCTGCTCCCTTTCTACACAGCCACTGCTCTTCCCTATCACATGACTGTGTCTGCATGGTTGTGTCTGCCTTGCCTGCAGCCTGTGAGCTCCTTGGGGGCAGGCCCTATGGTTTCTCCTCATGGACCATTGTGAGTGCTCAGGACATAGTTGCGGAGGGAACAGAAAGGCAGATCCATCCATTACAGATCAGCTCAGTTCTTAGAGCCAAATTGACTTTGTCATTTAAATGGGACTTCAGTGAGTGAGCAGGAGCCCAGGTATCAACATGGCACCTCATGCCTACCAGCTTCTACCCCAGCATGATGCGGAGGACATAGGGAAGAGGGCACCAGTGAAACAGGAGTTCTGTGGATTGGGGACATGTGGGCACTGGAAATGAGACACTCAGTTGTGCCGAGAGGCCTGGCTCCCTAGTCCTGTGCCCTGGGCTCCTGAGCTGTGTTCTCTCAGTGTGCATCTGTGTGTATTTAAGACTGTGTGCGTGTCCCTATGGAGGTGAGAGAGTCACCCTGTTAGCTGAGCTGATTCTCACAATGGTTCCTTAAAAACCAGGAGCTGGGAGTCTAGGGAAACCACTTGTTGATGGTACTCCAAGTATGAGGAGTGAAGTTAGGCCTGGATTGCAGACAACCTCGGGGTTCCCAGTGAGCAGACAGGGCTGAAGGGGAGTAGGGAGGAGAGGGCACTGAGGGGAGAGTGGAGAGCTATGCTGAGCATCCTAAATAAGCAGGCCCTTTATCTTTCATCTGAAGGGTCATGTCATTACCCTTGGGCTTTTCAAGATCATAAAGCGTGCTAGCATCTGAGGATTTCAGAAACAAGCAGGACACACGGGCTGAGGAGCGCTGGCTCTCCCACAGTTATGGGTGTGTCCATGGTGCCAGCAGGCCAGTCAGCACTCACCTGTGTACTCTGGGCAACCTCCAGACATGCTTCTGTTGCTTCAGGAGCCCCCCTCTTTGAGATTCCATCACCCAGGTTGGTAACTACTAACTTCTGCCACAGTCTCCTACTAACCCATCAATCAGGCCACATTCTTTAGGGACAAAATAGGCAACTGTCTCCAAAATCTCCTTCTGTCTCACCTGCAGGAAACTCGGGATTGTCCTTGAGGTTGCCTCATCCACCTCTTACTCCCACCATTTTATTAGCACCTCAGTGCTGAGACCATCACCTCCCTCCACTTCATGGACACCTGTCCTCACCATACTCTGCAGCTTTTCATCATTTAGGACATGTGTGACGTCTCCCCACCTACACCCCACTCTCTCCTTACTATTGTCCATGCCCTTCTGCTTCTCATTCTACCTGCTCTCAAACTCAGGAACATCTGCTTCCCTTTTCCCTCCTGTACCAGGACAGCGGGTCACTGCTAGGGACCATCATGCCAGGGCTCCCAGAGCTGGTGTCTGACTTGCTCTCTGCTCAGCCATCCCTGTTCTGGTCCTGGGAACCAACCTCCTGATGATCCTAGTACTTGCAAGCCCACCCCCACATCCCTTATTGTTTCCTGACTCAATTCTATTTTTCTAATTCTTCCTTCTGCCTGAAATGTCTCTCAATGCCTGGCTTGCCTGGTTAATATCATATATCTCCACTGACTAGAAATAGAAAGTTCTCTATAGGGACTCTCTTTGGAAGTGGAAACACAATACTTCTCCACAAAGAAATGTCCTCTTCCTGTCACCCTAAGCCCACTTGTACTATGGGAACCACATGATGTCATTGTCCTCATATATCTGTATTCCAATGATAATCATGTTGAAAAGACTTTAGCATCGCTGATCCCTAGTACTTAGCAGTTCCAGCATACAGGACTTACTCTAAAACCATTTTTTTTGTTAAATATATTTGTTCAAAATCTGGTTTATCCCAACTAATGAATGTTAGGATTGTTAACAGCAATCCTAAATGTACAAAGGCCCATGGTCTCTAAGGTAAACCTACCCTCCCTTTACATCTCCAGCCTTTGTTTAATCTCACAGTGCTTCCCTCAATTGCCATGGCGCATGAAAAATCAGGATAAAGTGGGTAGACAAATCCTTATGCATCTTCCGGTTTGCTTTAGGAATCCGATCCTAAAGAGCCTTGTGTATGGTCCCCAGATGGGCTCCTGTTCTCAGTGCTTATGGTGCCATGTCAGCCATAGGAGTTGTCACATTCCACTAGAATTTTTTAGTGCCCCTGTCAGCCCAGAGAGGTGCTCATCTTGAGGGCATGGTTTGCATGTCTGGTACAAAGATTATTCCCATTTGTTCAGAGACTTTGCAGCTTTTTCCAGAGCATGGTGCCTAGAAGGATGTCAGTCCTTTCTCTACAGGGTGGTTTGGAGCAGTGGAGAGGACTGATGTAAATGGAGAAGCCAGGCTGTCTCCACAACCTTGTTCAGCCTTGGGGCGTGAGAAAGAATTGCTGCTGGGCTCTGGTGATACAGAAGAGCCTCAGGAAAAAGCCCAGCTGAACCAGAGCTCAGGGGATGAGCGTGGAGAGAGACGCTGACCCCAGAGGAGACTTGGAAGCAGTGCCTGTGGAGGAGATGTGTGTGGACCCCGGGCCCTGGGACATTCCCTGTTCCCTCTTCAGTGCTGTGGGCCGACAGAGGAGATGCTCAGAAAGCTGTTCAGTGCCCGTGGAGCAGGGTGGACTTTCTGTCCAGGTGCAGGTGGCAGTCAGTGTTCAGGAACTGCTCTCTGCTGGTTAAACCCTACAGCATTTTGCAACGTGGACACCAGGGGGCGCTTAAGGCCAGGCTTTGTCCATGTGCTGGTGGGAGATGAAGTTAAACACAATGTGGGTTTGCAGCCCTGACATCAAGGGTCCCTGCCCCAATGCTGGTGGGTCAATTTCCCCCAAAGTCCCATTGTCCTGGGCCTCAAGTACATCACATCCTTAGAGCAGATGGCTCCTGAGAGACTAATTCTTCCCAACATATGACTCATAGTAACACGACGCAGACCAAGAAGAAAGGGACTTGCTCAAGGCTCTGAAGGACTGTGGAGTTAAATTTTATAGAATCTAAATGAAATTTATGTTTAAGAGTATTTCATTACATTTTCTTTAATTAGACTATATGTTACTGAATAGTATGAAAAAATACATAAAGTTGTATACATGTATATGATGAACACAAATATTTTAAAACTTCATATAAATGAGGGGAGGGAGCCCTCTCTGTTGTGGCAGCTGACACACGCTGTGGCCCAGGACCTAAGACCACAGGTTCCAAAGGAGCTGAGGTGCGTTGCTCACAAGCTGCAGGTGGGTCCACATCTGGAAGTTCATTGACTGACGGCTGTGTCTGGAATCTGCTCTGGCTCTGGAGAGGGCACCAGAGTAGGCGTTGCCACTTTAGGTGATTCTTCATCTTGCTCTGGAGCTGCTTCTGTAGATCCAGGAAGAGAACATGTTACCCCCATCACTGCCTTTTGTGTGCCTTCCAAGGAAGAAACGTCCCATCTCCATCACTGAAGTCCCAGTTCAAGGCCCCACCCCAGGAAGCCCTCCAGACTGCAGGCCCTGGGCTATGACGTGAGTGGCTCTGTGCTCCTGCCTAAGCTCAGCCTCTGGGAGCTCTTTTCTGTGTGGGCCAGCCTGATCCCCACTCACCCACACCACCCAATCCACATGCACAGCTCTCTGACTCCCTCCCTTTTTTCTAACAGAAGCACTCAGACATTTGGCCTCTTGCAGAAATGTCACAAGGCATGGGATCCAGGGTGTTGCCAGCTTCTCCAACTCACAGTCCCCATACTCCCCTTAAGGCTCTGATCCAAAGCACATTCACTTTTTCTGCTGGTCTAGAGATCCACTTTCTGCTTCACAGTACGTGTAGATCAGCGATACTTTGAGGAAGAGGTCATATGGGGTGTCCTGTGGATGCTACCTGCCTGCGCAGCCCAGTGTGACTGAATCACTCCTGCCTAGAAGGAAGCGCTGGAGTGCAGCCCTGGGGTCAGGGCCTTTGCTGAATGAATGAGCCCAAACCACCCCCGTCTCAGAAGGCTGGGTGAGCCTGGGGTCCCCCTGCTCACCCCTGGGATTTCTGATCTGGCTTCACCCAGGACAGAGACCCCTAATGGAATCTACAACGTCTTTATCAAAGGAGAAAATAGCTTAGCCTAAGTCCTGAGGAGAATCACAAATAAGGCACAAGTTTCTTTAAAAGAAGAGAAAATGGCCAATTGGAACAAGCACAGCTCCTCCAGCACAGCTCTCCAGAGTCCAGGCTCCCAGCGGGCCTTTTCCTGGGAGGAACCCCCACCCGCCGCCCCAAGTCCCTACAATAACCCTATGAAGCTGGGCCTAGGCTCTCCCCATGTTCAGAGAAACAAACACTCAGGGACATGCAGTGATCTGGAGACTCACAGCAAGCAGGTGGCTGAGTGACCACTGCGCTGTGGAGGGGCAGGGCTCACCTGGTCCATGGTTGGTCCCACACACGTTGGTGAGTCCCAAAAGTTCTGTATTAACACAGAAGGGTGGGTGCGGACCAAGGTGGGGATGCTGCCCAGGAAGCTGGGCACCAAGTATTTGACCAGTTTTTCCATTAACTGTTCCTGGGAGGTCTGCACCTTACATGTCCATTTTTATTTTTAATTTAATTTTTTTTTTTTTTTTGCCCTGTGAAGATCAAGCTTATTTGGAAGCCTGAGTGAGTGGTGTTGGGGACAACGTGGAGGCCCAGGGGTGAGCTGACAGGCCTCCATGTTGGGCTTAGGATGCCCCCACTGGGAGGTCAGTTCTGAGTCTGGGCACAGCACAGGGTGGAGCCAGCTCCCTGGGAAGCAGAGTCCTGGCTCCAGGAAGGGCAGGTGGAGAAGGTGAGGGCAGTTCTCCCTGGGTGGGTCAGGGTCCAGAAAAACAAACTTGCTCAAAGCTTTGAGGGTTTTTAGGGTTAAATTTTATAGACTCTAAATTAAGTTTCTGTTTAGGAATATTTCAGTATATTTTCTCTACGGTACACTGTATGTTATTAAATATCATAAAAATATAATAAAATTATAAACATATCTAACAAGAATATTAAACATTTAACACTGTGTCTAAATGGGGTTAGGAGGGTGCCCTCTCTGCTATCTCTGCTGACATGCGCTCTGGCCCGTGATCTAGCACCACAGGCCGCACAGATGCTGGGGTGAGTTGCTCCAATGCTGCAGGTGGTTCTTCTGTCTCTTGAAGTTCAGTGAAAGCTGGGCCTGGATCCGGCTCTGGCACTGGAGAGGCCACTAGGGTGGCGTTGCCCTTGAGGGTTTTCCTGATGTTCTTCTAGAGCTGGTTCTGTAGATGCAAGAAGAGGACATGTTACCACCCTCACTGCCTTTTGTGTGCCTTCCAAAGGCACACTCACCCACGCCACCCCCGGAGGCCTCCTCCTCCTCCTGTCTCGGCCTCAGTGGGCTCAGGTGCTCCCGCTGAGGCACTGGGCCTGGTTTGGCAGGTAGGAGACTGCAAGTTGAGCTCTATGGAAGCCAACAGCATCATCAGGCTGGGAAATTCTGAAGGTGCTGGTCCAGCCAGATGCTCAGGATGCAGGAGTTGGCCCTGGGGAGAGAGATAGGTGAGCAGCAGAATGTGAGGCCTGCCTTTCCCTTCCACACGGCCCTCCCACAGCACCACTCAGAGAGCCTGGGGTCCTGTGCCTGCTGCTCCTGCCCATCCAGAAGCCCGACCTACTCCTTGTCCACCTTCAGTCTGGCAGTCCTGGCAGAGATGGGCCTGGTCACCCAGGAATGGTTGGCATGAAGCCCTCCTACCTGACAGCTCTGGATCAATGAGGGAACCACCTGTCCCCCTCTTCAGGGGAACCTGACATGCTCTCCCAGTGTCCCTGTTCCCTCCCATTAGGACTGAGAGGGCTGGTGTCCACCCAGTTCATGTCACTGATTGGCACTGAGCAGGTGCTTCAGAAATACTGACCAGTGAGCAATCAAACAAACCCCAGGGCCTTCCTATCACCTCAAACTTTAGCTCCTGCACCTACATGCTGCCTCATTCACTAGCTGTCCTGTGTGGTTCTTTGCCTCCCACTGAAACTCAACTCCCACAGGGTGGGGTACCCCAAGCTGCCACTGTGGAGGTTCTACCAGATTAGGGAGCAAGGTCCCGGGATAGGGGTGCAGACTGGGCTAGAATTAGGAGTGGAAGGCTATGAATTGTCTGAGGGGCTGTCTGTCCACTGACCTTCCCACTCGCCCACACCACCCATATCCACTTGCACAGCTCTCTGACTCATGTCCTTTTTTCTAGGGAAGCCCTCCGACCTCTGCCTCTTGCATAAATCCCACCATGAGTGGGATCCATGGTTTTGCCAACACCTTGAATTCACAGTCTCCATACTCCCCTCATGGATCTGATCCAAAACTGACTCACGTTTTCTGCTGAACAGAGCTTTACCATCCTCTTCACAATACGCGAAGATGCAGCCATAGGGAGAGGAGGCCAGGAGGACGTCACATCAGGTGTCCTGTTTACACTATGAGCCTGTGCAGCCTAGTGGGACTGAATCGCTCCCTCCCAGAAGGAAGCTCTGGAGTGCAGGCTTGGTGTCTGCTCTGAGCACTGGGTTATGGTCAGTGCCTAGAAACATTTCTGTACCTGGCAGGGCTTCTAATATACGTGCTGAGTGAATGAGCCCAAACCAGCCCCATCTCAGATTGCTGGCTGACCCTGGGCCCGACTGCTCACCCCTGGCATCTCTAATCTGGATTCACCTGGGACAGAGACCCCTAATAGTATCTCCAATCTCTTTGTAATATTAGAAAAGAGCTAAACCCAAGGCCCCAAAGAGAATCACAATTTGGCAGTGGCTTCTTCAACAGAAAGAGAAAATGACCAGTTGGTTCAATCACAGCCCCTCCAGCAGACCTCTCCACGGTCTAGGCTCCCAGAGAACACTTACCAGGGAGGAACCCAGCCAGTCCCTACAATAGCCCTATGAGCCTGCTCCCTGCTTCTCCGAGGTTTCAGAGGAACAAACACTCAGAGAGTTGCAGTGACCTGAAGGCAAACAGCCAACAGGTGGCCTGGTGAGCATGTGCTCTGGAGGGGAGGGGCTCACCTGGTCAATAATTGGTTCCACTGCTGCTGGGTGGTAACAAATGTTCTGTAGTAACAGGAACGAAAGTGGGTTCCCTCCTCAGGTAATCGACCACTTTGTCTAGCCAGTGTGCTAGGGCGATGTGCACCATACAGGTCTTTTTTCTTTCTGCCTGTGAGGCTGAAGTTCACTGGTAACCCTGAGTAGGTGGTGCTAGACCAGTTTGCTGTCCGGCAGCTGTTTCCCAGGCCTGGGCTGACTGGACTCCAAGTTCTGCTTAGAAGGCTGCCAACACCTTGAATTCACTGAGGATGTCCGAAAGTAACTGACCTCTGGCTGCCGACCTCTGAGTCTGGGCACAGGTTGGAGCTGTCTCCCAGGGAAGCAGAGTCCTGGCTTCCTGGAAGGGCAGTTCTTCAAGGCCAGAACCCTTCTCACTGAGAATGTTGGGCATCCTGAGGCCAAAACACATCTTCCATGATGCTCCAGCTCAACACTGCCCTCCTGAGTCCCACCCGCCACAGCGTTCTGGTTACTGAACAGAGCATTGAGGAGCTCCCAGTGAGGGGCAACCCCCTTAGGTTCCAGGCTGTGAGCACATTCTCTTTGGGTTCCCAGGGTCTGTGTCTGTAGTAAACTGAACTGTTCACAGAAAAGCAGCTGGGTCCTTCTGGTCTTGGCCAAGGCAGAGTGAAGGGCAGGGGGAGGGGCAGGGCTAGAAGGTGGGATTGTTGTGTCCGAAGATGCAGATGGGGAAGTGCTTGACGTGGGAGGACCACTGGGCGGACAACTGGAAAAACGCCACGTCATTCCACTCCACGCCATCGATGACGACGGGCAGCATGCTCTGCTGGTGCTTGGCCCTGCAAACCAGGCGACCAATGCCCTGGATGCACTGGCTTTGGGACTCCACATCCTCGTCCGTGGTTTTCTTGGGCGCCTTCTTTTTTCTCTCCTTGGTGACCACAGTCATGGACATGGCAGGTGTTGCTGTGCCCTCACCACTGCGGGGCAGCCTGCTGACATGGACAGACTGGAAGAAGCACTTGAGTGTGTTTTTGGTGGTAGGCAGCTGTTTCTTCTCTGCGACTCTCTTTGTATCTATTGGCTGGACTGCTGTCCAGTAATCCACCTGCAGCTCCATCATCTGTGCATGGACACTCTGGCTGGTGGAGGACAGGCCCCCACTCATTGATGTGGGGGAGAGTGTGTTGGGTGAGGCCTTCCCGGTAGGGGACAGAAGCTCACCGCACCATGAGAGGACTACATCATCTGAGCCTCCTGACATGGCTGCAGATGGTTCCACTCTTCCAACCTTCACTGCCCCCACAAAGGGGATGAGCTGTGTGGACTTTTCATTGGGGCGCTGCTGCTTAGACATGAGAATGGCCTCAGCAATGGGCAGCAGGTAGACACAGTTGGCCCCCGCAACGTACTCAGAGATTCTCGACACAACGTCCTGTGTGTCCTGCAAGGTGTTCTCAGACTCCAGGTTGTTGAACATGTCCCGCCAGTACAGGTCCTGGAATAAGTTGTTGTAGCGGCAATCCATGGAGCCCAGGTAGCTGGCCAAGGGGTGGGGACCCAGCGGGATGACCAGGAAGCGCATGTAGTCTAGCCATTGGGGTGGCTGCTGGGACAGCTGCCTCACGAAGACCCGCAGCACAGCGCTGAAGTAGGGCTGTGCCCCTGCCACGGCCATCTTCACAGGCGTCAGGGCCTGGGAATTGCAGTTGCAGTATCTCTGCATGTGGGAGACGATGATGCTGAAGGCCTCCTGGACGTCATCTGTGGAGCAAGTGCACACCACGGGCAGCGTGTGCCCCTGCAGGATGTCCGAAAGTAACTGGCCCTGCCAGTCGCAGGTGTTGACCAGGATGATGTTCTCGGGCATCTTGTCCTGGGAAATGAGGATGTTGCTGAGCTGGTCACGGACGGGCTTCCTGGGGATCTGCCGCTGGCTCTGTGGGTCTGGGCTCTCGTTGTCCAGTCTGTTGACCCACTCATTCCGGGCTGTGTCGCAGCCCCAGTGGCCAGCCTGCTTCCTCTTGGACCTGCTGGAGGGCAGGACCAGAGACTTGGTGAAGCGCACTATGGATGGCAGCTTCTTGGTGAACCAATGCTGGGCGGAGGACCCTGCCTCCCGGTTGTCCTCCAGCTGTGCCAGCTGCTTCCCAGGGGAGCAAATTCTGTGGGCCATTGAGTCAGAGCTGCTATCATTTGACATGCTGTCAAAGTATCGTCTGAGTTTGGGCTTTGGGGTGCTGGGGACACTGATATCGTCCTCTGTGTCTAGGCTACTGTCACTAGAGCTCAGCACAATGTCATACCGACGGTGCAGAGCCTTCTCCACTTTGGGGACATGCCTCACAAGGGCCTGTTCTGAGGATATGACCTTCTCCGACACTTGGGCCCTGAGCATAGATGCCACGGCTTCCTGGTGGTAATTGTGTTGACTGTTCATGCACCTCCTTCTTACTATGAGATTACCTTTGTCCAAGTTATTCTCCTGGGACTGCCTGTGGACGGAATTGTGGCTGGCCGGCTGCTCAAAGAAGCAGCTCTCAGATGTGCTGGCGAGGTCCTTATGCGAGGTTTGGACCTTGTTGCTGGCGGGCATGGCAGTGGCCTCCTGATCGATATGCTGGCGGGACAGGGAGGGCATTCGAATCTCAGTGGTGGGTTTGCTGTAGGCCACAAGTTGGGAGTCACTGTGGCTTGGCTGCTTGCCTCCCGGGGCCCTAGCGTTCTCAGGCAGGTGGGCCAGACTCAGAGGCTCTTTTTGGATCCTGGTGCTGTGGAGGCCCCACATCTCCATCGGCAAGCTGGAGTCTGACAGGCCTTCCATGTATGGCCTGAGCTTGGGATTGGGGCTGCTGAGGACACTGTGATTGTCCTTCATGTCTGGGCCGCTAGACAGGCCTTCAAAGTATGGCCGAAGCTTAGGTGTGGGGGTGCTGAGGACGCTGCCATCGTCCTCAGTGTCTGGGCCACTGTCACTGGGGTTCGGCAGCATGTCATACAGGAGGTCCAGGTCCTCCTCCACCTCCGGGACATGCTCCCCATGGTCCTGCTCAGGGCCCAGGACCTCCTCCGACAATTGGATTGTGCGCAGCCATAACAGGACTTTCTGTTGGTAGTTCTGTTGCGTGGTCAGGCTGCTCCTTGTGAATATGAGATTCCCCTCATCACAGTCATCCTCCTCCTGGTCAGCGGTATGGTAGCTGGCCTCCCGCTGCGAGAAGAAGCTCTCACACATGCACTCAGAGTAGTTGTCCGAGGACTCAGCCTCGGGACTGGCTTGCCTGGCGCTGTCCTCGTGGTCGATGGGCGGCATGGACAGGGAGGAGATCTGGATCTTGTCCACCTTGCTGGTGGGTGTGCTGTGGGCCACAAATTCGTTGTCCCTCTCGCTTGGCTGCTTGCCTCCCAGGGCCCACGAATTTTCGGGCATGTGGGGCAGACTCAGAGGCTCTGTTTGGGTCCTGTCACTGTGGCTGCCCCACATCTCCGTCTGCAAACTGGAGTCTGACAGGCCATCGAAGTATGGCCTGAGCTTGGGCCTGGGGGTGCTGAGGACGCTCTCATCATCCTCCAGGTATGGGTCACTTTTCCTGCAATTCCCCATCATGTCAGACCGAAGGTCCCTCTCTGACACTTTGGACCTGTGAAACAGCGCCAGGACTTTCTGCTTCAGCTTTCCTCGTATTGATGGCCGCTGCTTCTTTGGTTCCCCCTTCTCCAAGGCATCCTTGTCCAGGTCCTGTCTGTGCTTTCCCCTGCCGCTGGCCTGCAGCTCATTCTGCCCCTCGTAGACACCTGCCGACTTGGCCTTAGGGCTGACCTGCATGGCAGTGCCCTCGTGTTCGATGGGCTCACTGCACAGGGAGGAGATCCAGATCTCGGCCACCGTAGTGGAGGATTCCTTGATGCTGCCAAAGAGGCTCACCATCTGGCCACACCTGGGGTTTCGCTGCATGACGTCAGCCATGCGGATGGCGCCAGAGGCCAGTGTCTTGTAGCCCAGGACGTTTCTGTTCTTAGAGCACTTCCTCTGCTCCAGCATGATCAGGAGCTTGTTACCTTCTCCCTTGAGGAAGTGGTTGTACTGCAGGGAGAAGGTGAGCGCCAGGTTGGTCTGCACTGGTCTACTTCGGGGCAGCACAATCTCTTGGGACCTCAGGATGCCCTTGGAGTCTCGCATCCTCACGGAAATTACCACGGAGTGGAGGTCCTTGGCCAGCTTCCTGAAGATCACTAGCTTCGTTACAGTGAGACTACACCACCTGGGCACACAGCTGGGGCTGGAGCAGTCCACCTCCCAGGTGGCAAACAGGTTCTGGGGGACCTGTGTTTTGAGCACCGTGGACATGCTGGCCAGGCCCACAGTTCGTGAGGAAGATGCAGCTGCTGGCATCCTACTGGACCTTTTCCTACTCAGGGTTGGTGGTTTTTTCTCCTGTGGTGGGACAGAGGAGGGACATGATTGGTGGCAAGAAGTGGCGCATGAGTGATCAAAGGAGAGTGTGGCCACACAAAAAGTGGCCACTCGCTAATCTGTGATTAGGTCAGGGAAGGCCTGGGTGATGGTCTTTTAACCTCAGAGACCTAAAGATATCACAAAGATGCTTTGAAATTAAAACGTTTTAACTAAAAGCTGTTTACGGTGGGTCGCTGGGCCCTAGGTTGGAATCTTCTTCAAAAAAGGTCATTATTTACCTTAACTGAGACTGTCTACTATCTTTTGGAATCTACAAGAACATAGCTTTGGAACGTCAAAGGAATTTTCCTTTTTTTTTGGATACTCTGTGGTCTGTGGAGACCACAAATCCCCTCATTGTTATTGAGTTCATTGTTGGCTGTTCTGTCCTATATCCCTCTATGGGAAAGAAGTATGTGTCTGTCATTTCACTTTTCATCCAATCCATCACCAATGGATTTCATGCAACTCACATACATCGCCACTTCTGACTGTAATATCTAAAATAAGGTGACAACTGCCATTCTCCAGAGCATTATTTCAATCCTTTGAGGTTTTGATTCAAGGCAAATGACCATTTGGCTCAGATAAAATCTCAACAATTGTTCACAGTTTTGAATGCTTCTTACATGGACATTTACTTGGCACAATACAGCAGGATCCCAGAAAATCTCACCCAGCACCACCCTGCAGACCTACACCTGGTGCTGGCATCCAGCAAAGGGCCCATTGACCAGTTCCCTGCCTGCCGGTGAACTTGTGACACTTGTCTGTTGGATTCAGGACCTTCCCTTGCTTGTGTTGCTGACTTTATTGGAGCCATATTTTGTAATACTCTTGGTGGAACAAAGGTTAACAGTTGATAGATCCCAGGCTATGGAGAGACAGGAGGGAAAATGGGACTGGTTTTTACCCCTGGCTTTTCTATCGGATTTGCCTTTTGAGAGTCTGGGCAAACACCTTAGCTGTTTAAGTGAGAGCTGATCTTGTTCAGCTCAGAAGATAAAGGGGCACATCCTCCTTCCTGCATGAATCTCAGATGTTCTTAGACAACTGAGGATCTTTGCGGATGTGTCAGAGGTCATTCCTCATGACATGCAGGAGCCCCATAAGGAAATTC
Organism: Myotis daubentonii; assembly: GCF_963259705.1. Taxonomy (NCBI): domain Eukaryota; kingdom Metazoa; phylum Chordata; class Mammalia; order Chiroptera; family Vespertilionidae; genus Myotis; species Myotis daubentonii. The sequence continues at coordinate 7,895,335 of NC_081855.1, forward strand.
CCACACAACTGCAATTAAACTAACTGGCTCTTCATGGGGAGCACTAATGAGGTTTAGTCCACCTCTTCTGGTAGCCCTTCTGGTTGTTGTAGTCAGCAAGGAGAGAAACTGAGGCACATAAGAAGGTTGAATGAGACTCTAGGTGAGTGAGCAACTTGCAGCTCAACCCATAAAGCAACAAACTTTAACCCACTACATAACACTCCCAGAAACTGTGCTGAGACTCTGCAGATACCAAACCATAAAAACAACAGCAACAAGCACACCTATAATTAACATGGGAAGTTGTGCCTCCATGGCTGGGAACTCCCAGGCCCCAGCCCTCATTAATATTCCTGATAGGAAGCCTTGACTTGCAAGTGCTTTACGGAAGTATAAATGTAGGAAGTTTTAACTTCAAAATATCAACTGAAAAATGGCCAATATACAGTTTTCTTTGGGTGCCTAATTTAATTTTTCACAGGCAAAATAAAACAAAAGAAACAAATAACTATAACAGTGGCGGCCTGAAAATTGAACTGATTGAGTGTATAGGATGCATATCTTGATTTGGAAATTAGAAACTTCTAAGGAGAAGCACAGACAAATTCTCTTTAAAAAATAAATGAACAATAAATTTCAGAGATTATCTTCAAACTCTCCTGAAGCTAATACATGCTAACTCCCCATCCTCCCCCTTCTATAGCACGTCCCCTATATCTTTTGCTCTCTGAGCTTCCTTGTCCAGATGTGTTCCTTCCCTTCCCTTCTTTCTTCCCCTTCTGTCCCCTCCACTGCCCCTCCCTACTGACTTAAGGGAAAATGAGATGAGGAATTCTGCCAACTCCCTTTGGAGAAAAGCTGCTCTCAGCCAGAGAGGAACCAGCAATCATCCTCCATTTTCTCTATGGCCCTGATTGGTACACAGAGAAATTTAACTGATGGAACATGTAATCCTGGCTATTTTAACCTATTGCAATTAATATACTCCTGGTTTCTGGGAGCAAAAGCAAGAGAATTACTCAATAAGGTTTATAGAAAACTCCCATAGAGAAGCCTCCACACTTTAGGGATATAGGAAACTGAAACAGGATTTAGAAAAAGGATACAAACAGAAACATGCCTAGGGCTGCTCCAAGATAGAGTGTCGCCTGCAGACTGAAGGGTCCCAGGTGTGATTCTGGTCAAGAGCACATGCCCAGGTTGGAGGCTTGATCCCCATTAGGGGGCGTGCAGAAGGCAGCCAATTGGAGATTCTCTCTCATCATTGATGTTTCTATCTGTCTCTCCCTTTCCCTTCCTCTCTGAAATCAATACAAAATCTATTTTAAAAAACGGGGAGGGGGAGAAGCAAACATATAAACCCTGTATATATTGAGGCTATTTTATTTGTTTTTAACCACAAACAATTAATTGCTTTCACCATCGGAATAAAGCTTTCCTACAAATGTCTGTTTTTTAATCAAAACCTGTTTCCTTCTAACTAGGGAATGTTATGAGAATATATATGGTTTGCTTATCAAATCTTCCCCAATTCCCCTGTTTAGTGAGTGGGTTTTTGTTTTTTTTTACTGTTTAATGATATCAGTGATGCTGACATATGCTTTCTCCAGAATAGTAACATATATACTTAGAATAAATGAACCAGATACTGAACCAAAAGGGAAAGTAATGATTTTAAAGGAACCTTCCAGGAGGAAACTAAGCTTGAGACTGACTGAATGTTTGCTAATCCTCTCTTCTTCAGTATTATCTTCCACAAGACCCTGAGAGATGGCTTAACAGGGTACCCACCCTACTCAGAATGGCCGCAAACAGCCCAGAGACATGCAGACATGCCTCTGACACTAGGCTTTCTCATATGTCTGCCTAAAGATGGGGGACCAGCCCACAGTGAAGTGAGAATTCTCTTTTGGGGTACATATTCACCAAATGGGAGTAACTTCACCCTGGGTGCCTCAAACAAGAAGCCAATCTTCTTTTGTTACACCAATTACCTGGTTGCAATATAAAGTGGGTAATAGAGAGGCTTTGGCACCATTAACTTTAAGACTATCTTGCACCTGGGACCTGTGTTGCCATTCCCAGGGGAGACAGACGGAGGTTTCATATACCTGAAAGTCTTTATACCTCTCAGAGTTGTGAGCTTTCTGGAAACTAGAAGAATATTCCCAAATAGAAACAATCCAAAAATGGGCGAATGAATTTGTCAGTCCCTTGCTAACATTTGGGGGGGGGGGGGCAACCCAGTTCCTGAGGTATTGAAAATGACTCTCCTTGTTTTACAAATGAAGTTTTCAAGGTGCCATAGGTTTTGCTCCAGAAACAATTCAAAGCCCACCAAGTCCTTTTACCTTCTCCAAACCTCCCCTATTCATTTTGAAGGCTTACAGGTAATTAGCTTCATGCAACCAAAGTCCCGGGACCTTTGAAGTGAAAATACCTGAGTTCACCAAGACGTCTTGTATAGGCCATTTTTAAAAATACAAATCTCTGGAAGATATGACTTATCCCAATAGAAAAAACAATACCTTACCCACCTACACAAATCTCTTTAGCTTTTTCAACTATATCTTTCTAACTTAGTAAGTTTTAATGAAAGTTATTAAATATCTACACATTTTGAATTAACGTGAATACTGACACATTGATTGCTAGAGAAGTCTGAAGTTCACTGCTTTTGGGGGTTTTTTAATTGCAGAAGGTCTGTAAAATGGATTTGGGGCTGTTGATGTAATGTTTTTTGCTTTGCTGAAGGTGTGTTTTTTGAAAGTAAGAGTTTGATTAAAATATGTTCATCAACGTCTATCTAAGGAATGCTGTTTGTTCACTTGTGTGCTTACGATTGGAAATTAATGCTCCTAATAGTTAAAAGTTCCAGTTAAGTTGGAAGAAATTATACAGTTATGACAATAGAAGGCTTGAGGTATGGAGAGTCATATTTGAAGGAAAAGGGCAAATGTAAGTTTCTCTAAGGATAGTTATTTCTGAATGGGTAAGAAGGTTTGTAAAAGGTGAGGAAAGGTTTGTAAAAGGGGGTATAGGCTATACAACTTTGTGAAAGTTTTATATAAAAATATTCTTTTATTTCTCTACCAAAAAAATAATTCAAATTGCGTGTACAGTCTTTGTGTGATATGTGTTCATCTATGTGTCATCTGTGGTGAATTGTCAGCCTCCATATGACATTACTAGGATATAATCTTTTATTGGCCTACAAAGATTAAATGCTTATGTAAATTAAGGAGAATTCTGTAGTCTGGACAAAATACTTAATATTACAACTGTTTGCAAGTATGATTAATATCTTTTAGAGTTAGTTACCCTAAGTCTGTGTTTGCTTTACGTAGATTTACAAAAAGTCCATGGTATAATCTTTTGCACAAGTATATTTGCAACCTTCCCAAAGTTTCTATTGTAAGAGACTTTTAAAACAGGAGATGACTTTGAGTCAATTCCAATGGGCCCTGGAGTACCTCAAGGATTTATTCTCTCTCCTTATTAGAGAAACGTTTTTAACTAATTTAGGACTACTTAATATGCTTGAAATTACCTGAGGAGCTTTAAAAAATTAAAAATATAAATAACTGTGCTATTTGTGTACCTATATTTTTATTAAAATGGATGTTCTAAAGATTTCAACCTGCTCTAGGAAGGAATGTACAAAGATTCAAGAAAATTTCAAATAGGAAACACTCTGGTGTAACAGTGGTCTTGGTGTCAGCGACACCAGGCCAGCCAAGAGGATGGTTCCCTGTGAGGGTGTCTGGCAGTTGGACTCCGGGTATTTGTGGCACAAACATTGGAAGTTTATGAATTATATCCAATTCTCAATACAAGAAGCCATGGACAATGTTTTAAAATCTTACATTCTATCTGTTCCTTTTATATTGAAATTATGTATTGAATCCAAATATATACATATACGTATATATTTTCATATCGTTCTCTGTAATTTTACAGTAATTTTTGTTACCCAAAAATTATTGCCTTGAAATGTTATATTTTACCAAAAAGGCAGGTTTTCATCAATTGCATTGCAATCAAAACTATAACCATACCACTTTGTTTTGTCGTTCATAGATATTGTTTTACTTTACTGCATTTTCAAATATGTTACATCTTTAGAAAAATTCATGAAAAGGACTCTTGACTTACTCTATTTTTTTATTCTTTTCATATATTTTATTGATTTTTTACAGAAAAAGAGAGGGATAGAGAGTTGGAAACATTGATGAGAGAAACATCGATCAGCTGCCTCTGGCACAATCCCTACTGGAAATGTGCCTGCAACCAAGGTACATGCCCTTGACCTGAATTGAACCTGGGACCCTTGAGTCCTCAGGTCTAAGCTCCACCCACTGAGCCAAACTGGTCAGGGCTTGACTTACTCTAAGTAACAGGTTTCTACGCAGGTCACATCTTTGAACTGAATGAAGAAGTATAGAACTCTAAGGAATGACTGAATTCACGAAAATACTAGCAAATAACCAGGATAAACAACAAAATGGGTAGGGAACTAAATGAAGAGAAGATGGTTATTATTATTATGACTCTGTTTAAAATACTGCTGATTTTTAAATCATTTTGTTTTTCAAATATAAGGAAAACTAAAAGCAGAAATTCTACATTACTATCCATGACTCACTACGAAGGTTAGAGGGAATGATACATTAGTGACACTCATTTCACAGTACTTCCAAGAGACAAAGACTTCAAGGACCAAAACGTACAACCAGGAGATTTTGTTTATTGAAACACATTAATTAAAGACTCTCTCCAATGTGTTAAAAAGGACGTTACCTTATGAGAGGCCTAACCCTAAATGGATATCTGTCACTGACACTGCCCTCCATCCACCAAGGAGACTGAAGACTTTTCAAGGATGAGAACCCACGGGCAGTGGGGGCTGACAGCTTTCCCAAGAAGTCAACAAGGCCTGGATGCTGACAGATTACTGCTGCTCAAACCTTGTTCTTCTATCTCCTAACTGTTATTGATTATATGTACATCAACTGATTTTTATATTTCTATTACACACCTTATTACATATGAATAGTTGAATTTCGACATCTGCTAAGTTTTCCCACCTACTAGACAAGTACATTCTAATGATCAGTATGGTAAGGAAACAGTAGAGAGTCTAAATTCTTCAGGTCAAATATAGCATAAGTACAAGGAACAGTGGATGAAGAAGGAAACATAAAATTAGCTTAATAAACAATTATGTAAATACATGCAAAGGGTTTTTGGTTGGCTGGGATGCTTACTTTCCTTAGTCACTTTCTTGTCTAGTAGTAGACATTTTCTATTCCTAAGCAGTGTTCCTGCTTTAATGTTTTTGCTTTTGTTCCTGGTATGTAAGTGTTATACTAGATGCAAAATACCAAAACTTAAGACAAGCAGCAAACGGACTCTGCTCATGTTAGCTCAAAATATAAAATTGATACAGAATATTTTTTAAGAAGAACATATAGTATCTCATGGCTTCACATCCACTTTTTATGTTGATTAATAATAAAAATTCCACTTTGAATGCCATTCAAGGTTAGAGTCTTACCTTATCCCGAATGGTCCATTGTTCAGCAAGACATGACACTAACACTCATCATCAATGCATAATTTGTATTGATTTCTGAATAAAAGGAGGATGTATGAATGAAAAAGGGGCCCCATGCTAACCTGACTAGCTCAGGGAAGTCCTGCAAGGCAGCCTTGCAAACTCAGAGACCTTAAGTAACTTCAAAGGATGGTCTGAATTTAAAACACTTACAGGAGCTCATGATGGATCGTCAGATCCTTGTCTGGCATCTTCCCTGACAAAGGTCAATCTTTACCTTAACTGAGTGTGTGTACTGCCTTTTTGCCTCTATGATAAAAATTCATTGGATTTTCCTTATTTTGGACAGCTCATGCTCAGGCACTGTTCTGTGCTCTGCGGAGATCAGAGATCCCTTCGCTGCTATTGAGTTCTTTGTTGACTTGAAACTATCCTACATCCACCATGGTAAAAGAAATATGTGCCTATCATTTTACCCTTTATCCAATAACAGAAGTGTCTCCTATTTGCTTTCTCCTGTCTCCCTAATCTATCACCCATGGATTTCATGCAACCCACAAAAGTCTGCACTTTTGCTTGTATTGTATAAAATAAGGTGCAAAATTGTCATTCTCAGGAGCATTCTCTCAACCCATTGAGATTTTTCTCGCTCACAATTGTTGACACTTTGGATCAAACAAACACACACAAATTTTTCAGAGCTCTGAAAGTTTTTCACATTAATAAGAGAAAAGGTTCTTGGCAGGAAAAATAGAATTGCAGGTGAGGAATATGAAGCACATTAGTATCTTAGGTCATTCTCTTAGCAGAGGACAAACAGCACATGCTTGTATTAACAGTGTCACCCATGCGATTTCTGACAGAACATCCCAATGTATGATGAGAACACCGAGGCTTTTCCTGGGGTGGAGGGTCTGGATATTAGGACGTGGTATGTTTAGTGTGGCACCGTCGTCATGGCAATGGAAGGTTTTAAGTCCAGGTCCCACAGAAAAAAGACATGGATTTCTGTGATAAGCATTCCCGGTCCCCATACAATGTGCAGCCCTGGGAGGCCCCAGCTCCTGACATGGAGGAGATGAGGACCCAGATTCCTTTGGGAACTGGACACTAGGAGGGATCTCAGGGGAGTAGCAGGGTGCCTTCTGGAACCTGAGTCCTGTTGACTCCCTGGGGTCCTGGAGTTTGGGTCAATTGGGCACCTACACTCACCCTGCGGCGGTGCTTCAGGCTTGAGGATATATCAGGTGTCTGTGCCGCCTGCAAGGGCGTGGAATTGAAGACCCCATCTGTCGGCTCCGGTCCGCTCTCCTGTGCAGAGCTCTATAAAGACAGTTTCCAGGCACCAGGGGAAAACCTCAGAGCCCTGTTTTGCTGGTTCTCTAAAACTTGTGACTCTCCACTCCAGACACACAGAATGTGATCTGCTGAGACCTCTACTGGCAAGGAAAAGTCATGACAGCCTGAGAGCCTAGGACTCCCATTGGCATAGATCAGGGACCCCTCTAGAGCCCCATCTCCACCTGCCTGCCCTACCCTGAGGTGTGATCACAGCAGGACCTCTAGGTTATCCACTGCTCCAAACACTCCCGCGGTTCTCCCTGCAGGACCCCCTATCCACCACATGAAGAGGGGGGATGTGGGCTGCACAGGGATGGCCCACAGAGGAGGCTGGCCTGGCGGGAATGGGTCTGACCCAGGCCACCTTCACTTACCTGAGGGGATCTTCTTGAAAACGGCCAGAGATGTCGGGCACGAGTGTTCAACCGTCTACAGAGTCTGGAACAACGCTCCCTGCAGGGTCTCTGGGAACCAGAGCCCCCATAACTGGGAACACAACAAGAGAACATGTTGAACTGTCAACTGTCTCTTGCCAAGTGAGTGGCAGTTGGGCAGTTGCTAGAAAGTGGGTGCCTGGTTACGGGGGTTCCAAGTTCTATTAGGAAGTGACCTCACTTCCTGGAATTGCCTCCCTGACTCCCCTCACCTAATTACAGCTATAGATACTCCTGTGGACTGCTGACTGCTCACCTACCTTCTCCATGGAAAACCAACATTGTACACAGTGACAGGAACACACCCTCTCCACAAGGTCTAGCTGCAGCCAGGGTACTAGGTTTGAGGAGACAGACCAGGGCTCAGACTCAACCCCTCATTCTTACCTCTTCTTGATCCTGGATAAGTCATTGTGCCTGTTAGATCCTGTCTCTTCTCTGCCTGCACAATGGATTATTGCAGCATGTGCTTCTTAGCGATATTCACGCTCATGAAGGTAGTAGCTATAAAGTAGGAGGAGGAATGCCACAAGGCAAAAGTGCCTACAACCTCTTTTTCTTCCTATTGTCACCTCCTTGGTGTCTAATTTTCTTTTAATTCCACCCAGGGTCATTTGATTGTGTGTGGGAGAGAGAGAGAGAGAGAGAGAGAGAGAGAGAGAGAGAGAGAGATTGTGTGTGCGCACACACACATATGCTAGTGCTAGGTTGTATTGTGTTAACAAAGCCTGAATACAGTAGTTTGCAGAGGCAAAGGTTAATTTCATAGCCATATGATTTCAATGATCTGGTGTAACTAAAAGGACTTCCTGATTTTTTGGATTATTCATCTTTTTTCTAATTGTAAGGATGAGAGTAAGAACTTACAAGGTCATATGTCAGAGTGGAAACCAGAAGTTGACATTTTATTTGACAATGGCTTGTGGGGGACATGACTTCCATTTCCCCCTTTGTAACAGCTGCCAATGTGCATATCCAGGTGGTCTGGGGAGTTTGGGTCAAGGCCCCAGAGTGGAGTTATCAGCACAGCTCACTGGCCTGGCCACAGTGATGACGGTTGTATGTGGACATGTGACTTCAGTGAGTTGAATAAAATTCTTTTTGTTAGTCACAAGAAAAAAAGTTCTGTTTTCATATGTCTCATGGCCTTATGAAAACATGCTTTTAGTCAATAATCATGTGAGAGGTGCAAATGAAAACCAAAACGAGGGCCCTGGCCGGTTTACTCAGTGGATAGAGTGTTGGCCTGAGGAATGAAAAGTCCCGGCTTCGATTCTGGTAAAGGGCACATGCCCAGTTTTGGGCATTGATCCCCAATAAGGGCATGTAGGAGGCAGCTAATCAATGATTCTCTCATCATTGATGTTTTTCTCTCTCTCAATGAAATCAATAAAATGTATTTTTTTCAAAACACAATGGGATAGCATCTCACACTTGTCAGAATGGCTATCATCCACAAATCAAGAAAGGACAAATGCTGGTGATTATGTGGAAAAAAAGGAACCCTTGTGCATTGCTGGTGGGAACATAGACTGGAGCAGGCACTCTGGAAAACAGCATGGAGCTTCTTTGAAAAATTAAAAATGAAACTCCCATTTTACCCAGTAATTCCACTTCTGGAATATATCCCAAGAAAGCAGAAACACCAATCAAAAAGGATATATGCATCCCTGTGTTCATAGCAGCACAATAGCTAAGATTTGGAAACAGCCTAAATTCCCATCAGCGTAAGTGCCCAACAGCAGCTGAGTGGAAAAAACCTGTGGTATATCTACATACTGGAATACTATGCTGCTGTAAAAAAGAAAGAAGTCTTACCATTCACAACAGCTTGGATGGACATGGAGAGCATTATGCTAAGTGAAATAAGCCAGTCAGATAAAAGTAAATATCACATGGTCTCATTCATTTGTGGAATATAATGAATAACATAAACTGATGAACAAAAATCGATCCAGAGACAGAGAAGCATCAAACAGACCCTCAAACCTCAGCAGGAAGGCAGGGGAGAGTGGGGGAGAGAATAAGAGACCAAGCAAAGGTCTTGAATGCATGCATATAAGCATAATCAATGGACACAGTCATTAAGGGGGTAGGGGCATGTGCTGCAGGTGGGGGTGGGTGGGGAGGGGTCTAGGGGAAAAATGGAAACATATGTTATACTTTAAACCATAATAAAATAAAATGATACAAACATTTCTCTTAGTAAAAAAAAAAAAAGAGAGCTAGTCCTCTTTCTGGGTCCCAGAACAAAGCACCCCCTGACCCCTAGATACGGAGGAACCTGCAGGAGCTTCCCAGTATGTCCGGATTTCTAATGTCCAGACCAACTCTGTTGGAGAGGTGGGAGCCTTGGCCTGGAAGGTCTGAACATTCCTGAACTCTGGGCTCTGAATGTCACGGACATTGGATGATATCTGCCACTCTATGGACATCAGTTTACCAATTTTCCATTGAGGGTTGGGTTCAGAACTGCATAAGCCTGACCTCACAACAAAGGGGCCCAGCTCCCTCCACCCTGGGTGGGCACTGGACAGAGGTCCATGCCTGTGGTTCCAACTCTGGGCTCCTTTTCAGTCAAATACTGGCCAAAGGCTCATTTACCTGCTGAATGCTCACCATCTCCCCCATGCCTCTCCATGTCTGTGCATGATGCCACCAGCAGATCCTTTTCCAGAGCCCCCGAGGAAACCTGGGTGCAGCTAGAACCCGTACTTTGAGGACACACCGCTGGATTCATCTCAGGCTCTGTTGGGCTCAGTATCTTGTTCATTTATTTCTAAATACATATTACCCTTCTGGAAAAAGCATGTGTGGGTATTACTGATTTCATAAAACAAACAAATAAGCAAACTAAACACCTCTCCCTATCAGCTGATTTGGGGCATATTTTTTTAGCAAAATAGATATTTGCTAATATTGCTATAACATTCCCTAGTTGGAAACAGGTTTTGATTAAAAACAGACATTGGTAAATATTCCTGCGATTTGCACAGAAGCTTTACTCTGAAGGAGAAGATAATTAGTTGGCTGTGGTTAGGAATAAATAGAGTAGCCCCAGTGTCTACAGGGGTCTTAGTGGCTTCTCTTTCTATGATAATTTCACCTGCTCCCAAACTATCAGTGAGAAGGGAAACACCCATGGATCAACCCTATATTTGTGTGTGTGTGTGTGTATGTGTGTGTGTGTGTTTGTGTGTGTGTGTGTGTGTGTGGTTTGTTTGTTATTGGTTTTCTACATCCCATTTCAGTGAACAGATTTCTCTACAGGAATTTTCTTGAAAGCCTTATTTAGAATTTGTGTTGCATTTGCTGACAAAAACCATTAGCTATATTAGTTGGAATCAGTTAGAAAATCCAGGATTACATATTCTAAGAGTTCAATGCCTTTGTGAACCCACCAGGGTCATTGGGAAAATCAGGAACATTTGCTAGTTCCTCTCTTGCTGAGACAAGCTTTTCTCCAAAGGGAGTTGTTAGAATTCCTATTCTCATTTTCTCTTAAGTCAGTAGGAAGTGATAGTGGAAGGGACTGAAGGGAAAGGAAGAAGGATGGAAAAGGGTGCAGAATATAGTGGGGGAACTAGAGAAGGTGGAAGAATGGGGTGTTGGAAATTATTACCTTCCGAAGAGTTCAGAGACAGTCTATAAAATTTCCAATTCCTTAATTGTTTTTAAAGGAATTTATATGTGCTTCTGAAAATCTCCTGATTTCCAAATCAAGATATGCTTCCATTCATTCATTCAGTTTAATGTTAGACCTGGCATTTTCCTAATTTTTATTGCATGCCAAAAATTAATTTAGGCACACAAATCAAACTGCACTTTGGCCATTTTTAGGAGGACATTTTCTAATTAAATCTTCCCATTTCTGTAAAGCACGTGTAAGTAAAAGCTTCCTATAAGGAATATTAGTGAGGGATGGGATCGGGCATCTCCTGGACTTGGAGGCACCATTTCCCATGTTAATTTTAGGTGTGTTTTGTTGTTGTTTTGTAGTTGTTTGTATGTGTATGTGGTTTTTCTTTTCTTTCTGATATCTGCAGAATCTGAGCAAATTTTCTAGGATTGTTATATTATGTAGTTGGTCAACCTGTGTTGCTTATCGGTTGAGCTACATGAGGCTCTCACCCCTCAAATCACATTCAAACCTCTGATGTGCCTCGGTTGATCTCCCTGCTGTCTCAAACAACCAGAGGGTCAGGGAATGGTTGACCAAACCTTATGGGTGCTCCCCCACCAGAACCAGTCACTTTAATTGCAATTGTGTTGAAATTTTGCTTTGGGGCTCCTGCACATCATGAGGAATGACATCACACATCCACAGATATTCTTAGTCTCCTAAGAATACCTAATACTCGGACCTGAGGGAGAATATGACACTGTATTTTTGGAGCTGATTAAGTTCAACTCTAATTTAAATGATAATGGGTTTTGGTTTTTTTTGTTCTTGTTTTTTTTTTTTTTTTTGCTCTGATTCTCAGAAAGCAATTCCGATTGGAAAGCCACAATTTAACAATGGCCACCAATTTTTTTCCTACTGTATTGTCTTAACCTAAGTTCCATCAACCCTTAATCTTAGTTCTATCTGGACTATTTAAAAATACAGCTCAAATAAATCTAACCCTCTACCACCAGCAAGGGAAAAGTCATGGATTTAAGATACAAACCACCCAGGTTCACCCAATGGGTGGGGAACCAGCAGTTCAATGGATCCTTTGTTGAATCCTAACACCATGTCCACGGGTTGGTCCTGGGTGAGCTCTTTTGGAATCCTGACCCACTACGTCAAGTAAATGTCAAAGTATGAAACATTCAAACTTGTCAAGAATTTTGGTCGTTTATTTAAGTCCCACTGTCAATAACTGGCAGGATGAAAATCTCAGCAGATTGAGATATTCTCTCTGGCAGTTTTGCACCTTATTTTATACATTACAATCAGAACAGGAGATGTATGGTGGTAACAGGAAACCCAGTGTTGATGCATTAGGGTTTCAGAGAAATCAAAGCAGCGAATTCTCTGTGACTGGATAAACAGTAAAATGACACAGACATACTTCTTTTACATGTGGATATAGGATAGTTCCAAGTCAACAATGAACTCAGTAAGAATGAGGGGATTTGTGGTATCCGCAGAGCATTGCCTATGTGTTGAGGGGCCTGGAAATAGGGAAATTCCTTTGACATTCCAAATTACATGTTATTGTAGATGCCAAAAGGCAATAGACAGGCTCAGTGAAGGTTAAGATTGACCTTTGTCAGGGAAGATGCCAGCCTAGGACACGACTACCAACCATAAACTGCTTTTAGTTTAAAAGTTTTCATTTCAGAACATTCTTTTTGATAACTTTAGGTCTCTGAGTTTGCAAGAACACCACACAGGGCTTCCCTGAGCTTGTCAGTGAGCATGTGGTTCCTTTTCGCACACACAGTTCTTGGATCACTTGTGCCCCACCTCCTGACAACAGTCACTGAGTGCTTAGGGCAGTGGTCGACAAACTCAGTAGTCAACAGAGCCAAATATAACAGTACAACGATTGAAATTTCTTTTGAGAGCCAAATTTTTTAAACTTAAATTATATAGGTAAGTACATTGTTATTAACTTTATTAGGGTACTCCTAAGGCTTAGGAAGAGCCACAGTCAAGGGGCCAAAGAGCCGCATGTGGCTCGCGAGCCGCAGTTTGCCAATCATGGACTTAGGGGATTGGTCCGAACTAAAGCCCCAACCCACCTGGCAGTTCATAAACTGCCCCTGAGGGAATGTCCCTCCTCTGTCCCAACACAGGAAGAGAAACCATCACCCCAGAATGCAGCAGGACCTGTATGTTGTAAGCAGATGCAGCTACCTTGCTGCCCACAGTCCTGGTCTCCACACCTCCCGCTCCCCCATCCCTGTGCCCAGGTTCAACACCAATGCCCAAGAACCTGTTTGCTACCCAGGAGTTGGACAGCCCCAGCCTCAGATTCGTTCCCAGATTGTGCAACCTGACCTTAATGAAGATGGTGGTGTTCAAAGAGTTGGAGAAGGACCTCATCTCCATGGTGATCGCCATGAAGATGCAGTACTCCACCCTCATATCGATGGTGACCACGGTCAAGATGCAGGGCTCTAAGTACATCCTACGGGAGTATGCTGTTCCCCAGTGAACAACTGGACACAGTCCTGGGGTTGACCTCACTGCAGGACCCCCACTTCCTCTGTGAGAAGGCAACAAGCTATAGGCCCTGTTGCACTGGAGGAAGTGCTTTAAGAACCAGACCATCTGGAGCTAGAAGACACTCCCTGTGGGCGCCATACGCATGGCCAAGGTCAGGCAGCGAACCCTGAAGGGTGGACAAAGTGGCCGAGGAGGCTTCTGCTAAAGTGGCCGATATCTGGATTGCTCCCTGTCCAACCAGCCCATCCACTGGGAGGACAGTGCCATACAGGACAGATGCAAGGCTAAGTCAAGGGTTAATTACTCCGAGGGGGTTCATCAGAGCTTCTCCTCTGAGCAACAGGCCAGCAACTATGCCACCTATGGACTGAACATGGCTGAGAAGGGCATTGACATGGGGGTGCTCAAGAAGTAGAGGCCATGGATATTAGGAAAGATGTGCATTACCAGGCCACAAAATATCAAGGAAAAAGTGGTGGCGTGGCTGGGAAAGTTCAAAGTGTTGGAGGAGGCTGTGGACTCGAGCAGGACACAGCAGAGCATGTCCTAGAGTTGGAGTGGGACATGGACCTTCTATTTAACACACTGCGAAACCCCAGGGACAGTGGCCCAGACATGGAGGATGAGAACAGCACCCTCAGCACCCACAAGCCCAAGCTCAGACTGTTCTTTAAAGGGTTGGCACACTCCAGCTCACAGACACAGACCGAAGCATCCACAGTGCCCAGAGCCAAGAGGAGCCTGCAATTATGGCCAAAGTGCAAGAAAACACGTGAGGCCTCAGGCATCAAACAGCCCAGAGACAGTGTTTCAGACTCGGCGGCCCACAGCACCCCCTCCCCCAAAGTCGCCTGAATCTGGACCTCTTTCATGTCTAGCCAGTCCACTCACCGTGTAGACAGCGCCATGTAGGCCGGCCCAAGACCAAGTCTACAAATCACTACTCTAAAAAGGAGTATGAGAGTTTCGCTGAGCAGGAGGCCGGTGAAGATGCTGCCCATGGATAGGAACTGGATCAGGAAGCAGTGACTATTGAAAGTCACAACAAGGTCCATGACAAGCAGAATGTAGTGGCTTGGCTGAGCAGGGCCTAAGTGTCGGAGGAGGCCCTGGACCGTGAGCAGGACCCTGCAGATCATGTACCCGAGTAGAGGAGGACCCGCACCTTCTGTCTAACATGCTGGAGAACCAGTGACAGTAGCCCAGACAGGGAAGAAGATGACAGCCTTCTCAGCACCACCAAACCCAAGCTCAGGCCATACTGCGAAGGACTGTCACATTTCAGTTCAAAAATGGACATGGGGAGCATCCATGGTGCCCAGAGCCAGGCGGAGCTTCCGAGTTTAAGCTGGTTCTGCTGAGGGCTAGTGTGTTGACGCACGGAGTAAATGGTCCCGGGTTCAAATCTGGTCACGGGCACAACTGTGTTGATTACAGGCTTGATCCCCAGCCCTGGCCATGGCACATGCAGGAGGCAAGCAATCCATGTGTCTCTCTCACATCGATTCCTCTCTCTCTTTCTGTCTCTCCCCGTCCCTTCAAGTTTCTCTAAAAATTCAGTGGAAAAAAAACCTCTGGTGAGGGTTCACAAAACAAACAAAGCCAAACAAAGGAGCTTCCTAGTCCAGCTGAAGTGCCCAAAAAGACCAAGCTCAGTCAGCAACAGCCAAGTGACAGTGTCTCCCACTTAGAGCCCCAGAGCATGCCCACCCAGGGGAGCACCCAACACCGCCCAAGGACAGCCCGGAGGCAGAGACCTCAGCCCTGGACATGCTCACCAAGAAGATGCGGCTCACTAGGCGCATCACCAAGACTGAGTCTCTCATCCCCTCCACCAAGGCCAAGGGGAAGCATACCCGCCACCATGGCTGGTCACGTTCCTGAAGCGGCGGCAGATGGCACAGCCGTAGAACAAGTGAGCCAAGAGCCCAGACAATGAGCATGGCCAGACCCAGGGATCCAGCTGCAGATCCCCAGGAAGACCACGTACAACCACCTGAACCACATCCTCATCTCCGATGACCAGCTGCCAGAGAACATCATCCTGGTCAAACCTCTGATTGGCAGGAGCAGTTCCCCCTCAGACACCCTGCAGGGGCTCATGCTGCCTGTGCTGTGCATCTGCTTCATGGCTGACGTCCGGTGGCCTTCAGCTCCATCATCTGGTGGATACAGAAATACTGTAATGATAATTCCCAGCCCCTTAAGCTGGTGAAGATCCTGGTGGAAGGGGCACAGCACTACTTGAGCGCTGTGCTGCGGGTCTTCCTGGAGCTGCTGTCCTACAAGATGCTCGGCTGGCTGGGCTATGTGCACTTCCTGGTCATCCCGCTGGGTTCCAATCCTGTGGCCAGGTACCTGGGCTCCATGCATTACCACTACAACAGCTTCTCCCAGGACCTGGCCTGATGGGACCTGTTCCATAATCTGGAGGCCCAGAGCGCCATACAAGACACACTGGACATCGTGACGAGAATCACGCAGTACATCACGGGAACATCTGTTCCTCTCAGCTTCCCATCGAGGAAGCCCTGCTCTCCTACAAGCAGAAGAGACCCCATGAGGATTCCTTATAGTTCATTCTTTTCAGGGAGGCAGGTGAAAGTTGGGACAGTGCAACAGTCCTCAGACACGTCGGGAGACTCAGATGATGGGCCCCCTTGGGCTGCAGGGTGCTTTTATCCTTCCCTTTGTCCCTACCTCTGTTCACCAACGATGCCTTGTCATCCCACTCATCTTGTCAGTGAGTGGTGGTTGTCCTCCCCCAGCCAGGGCGATGGCACCAAGCTGATGGAGCGGCAGGTGGATTACTGGACGGCAGCCCAGCCCACAGACAGGAAGAAAGACTCGAAGAAGAAAGACCTGCCTTGCGCCAACAACACCCTCAAGTGCAGCTTCCAGTCTCTCCAGGTCAGCAGGCTGCCCAGCAGTGGCCAGGCCAAAGCAACACCCACCATGTGCATGACAGTACTCACCAAGGAGAAGAAAAAGAAGGTGTTGTTTTCGCCCAAGAAAACCAGGACAAGGCATGGAGTCCAAAATCCAAAAGCCAGTGCTTGGAGGCATAAGCCACCTGGTCTGCAGGGCGAAGAAGCAGGAGAACATTCTGCGGGTCCTCATCAAAGGTGTGGTGTGGAATGAAGTTCTTCCAGCTGGCAGCCCAGGGTCCTTCCGCATCCAGCACTTCCCCATGTGCATCTCCAGACATTCTGACTACACCTTCCAGCCCTGCCTGCGACCCTGCAGATGCCAAGCACAGGAGGGCCCACCTGCTTTTCAGTTCACCTTTCAGTTTAGTACAGAAACCGACCCTGGAAACACAAAGAGAAACCTTCTTAAGTACAAAAGTGCTCACTACCCGGAAGCTAATGTGCAGCCCCCATTGGGAGCCTCAACTGCTCTGCTGATTAACCAGAACTCTCTGGGGGTCAGGCGGGCAGTGCTGAGCTGGAGAATCATGGAAGGTGAGTTTTGGCATCAGGACCCCTAACACTCCCAGCGGGAAGGGTTCTCCCTTCTCCACCTGCCCTTCCTGGAAGCCAGGACTCTGCCTCCACAGGACTCAGAGCTGGTGGTCAGATGCCAAGGACTGGCCTCCCATTGTGGGCATCCTGAGCAGAACATGGAGGCCAGTCAGCCCAGCCCTGGGCCGTAGCTGCCAACCCGCCAAGTGGCCCCACACCATCCACTGGTGCTTTCCTAAAAAAATAGGTGTGTGGTGCAGACCCCCAGGAACACCCTCTAGACAAACTGGTGCAATACCAGCTGCCCGCCTTCCTGAGCAGGGACTATGCTTTCGCCCTCATCTCTCTGTGTTATGACAGAACATTTGTTCCACCCAACAGGTGTGGGTCCACCTATTTACCAGGTGAGCACCCTGTCCCTGCACAGCACAGTGGTCACGCGGCACCCTGCTTGCTGGGAGTCTTCAGGGCACTTCATGTCTCTGCGTGCTTGTGCCTCTAACCACAGGGTGAACCTAGGGCAGTAATGGCGAAACTTTTGAGCTCTGCATCATGTCAGCATTTTGAAAAACACGAACTTAACTCTGGTGCCATGCCACATATAGAAATTTTTGGATATTTGCAACCATAGTAAAACAAAGAGTTATATTTTTTAATTTTTTTTAATATCTTTTATTGATTTTCCACAGAGAGGAAGGGAGAAGGATATAGAGTCAGAAACATTGATGAGAGAGAAACATCGATCAGCTGCCTGCTGCACATCTCCCACTGGGGATGTGCCCGCAACCCAGGCACATGCCCCTGATCAGAATCGAACCCAAGACCCCTCAGTCCACAGGCCGACTCTCCATCCACTGAGCCAAACCGGCTTTGGCAAGAGTTATATTTTTGATATTTATTTTATATACTTAAATGCCATGTAACAAAGAAAAATCAACCAATGAGTTTGCATGCCACCTCTGACACATGTGTCATAGGTTCGGCATCACTGACCTAGGGTCAAGCTCACAGGTTTATTGTAGAAACTCAGTAGGGTCCTCCCTGGAAAGTGCTCTCTGGGTGCCTGGACAGTGGAGAGGTCTGCTTCACGGGCTGTGGTTGAGCTCCTTGGCCATTTTCTCCTCCTCATGACAAAGCCTCAGCCTCATTTGATTCTCCACAAGGCCTTGGGCTAAGCTCTTTTCTCCTTAGATACAGATTGGAGATTCTATGAGGGGTCGGTGTCCTGGGTGAAGCCAGGACCAAAAATCCCAGAAGGGAGCCACGTGGCCCCATGCTAATTTTATTCTTGACTAAAAGAATACAGAAAAAGAGTGGAAAAAATCTAAAATATTAGTGTCAGCACTGTGTAGTTGATGAGGGTAGAGGAATGATACACAGGAGGGCATATTAAAGAGCATGTCTTGCTGAGGAAAATATAGATATGTGTAATAAATCACAGGGATACATTTAAGTGCATGTATTTTAAGTTATGGGAAAGCACCTTGTCTTGCAAAATAGAATTCATTAATTTTAAACCTGCCATCTGAAATAGGACCTATTAAATGGGAAGCAATAAAGGATTTTTTAAAATAAGAAAATTTGACAAATGGAAGTTATTTTTTTTTTATTGCTTAAAGTATTACAAAGGGTATTACATATGTATCCATTTTATCCCCCCGCCCTAGACAGTCCCCTAGCCTCCCCTATCACCCAGTGTCTTATGTCCATTGGTTATGCTTATATGCATGCATACAAGTCCTTTAGTTGATCTCTTACCCCCCTACCTCCTGCCCCCCAACCCTCCCCGGCCTTCCCGCTGCAGTTTGACAATCTGTTTGAGGCAGCTCTGCCTCTGTATCTATTATTGTTCAAAAGGTTATAATGGTCTCTATTGTCCATGAATGAGTGAGATCATGTGGTATTTTTCCTTTATTGACTGGCTTATTTCACTTAGCATAATGTTCTCCAGTTCCATCCATGACGTTGCAAATGGTAAGAGTTCCTTCCTTTTTACAGCAGCATAGTATTCCATCGTGTAGATGTACCACAGTTTTCTAATCCATTCATCTACTGATGGACACTTAGGCTGTTTCCAGATCTTAGCTATGGTGAATTGTGCTGCTATGAACATAGGGGTGGATATATCCTTTCTGATTGGTTTTTCTGGTTTCTTGGGATATATTCCTAGAAGTGGGATCACAGGGTCAAATGGGAGTTCCATTTTCAGTTTTTTAAGGAAACTCCATACTGTCTTCCATAGTGGCTGCACCAGTCTGCATTCCCACCAGCAGTGCACAAGTGTTCCTTTTTCTCCACATCCTCTCCAGCACTTGTCGTTTGTTGATTTGTTGATGATAGCCAGTCTGACAGGTGTGAGATGGTACCTCATTGCTGTTTTGATTTGCATCTCTCGGATGATTAGTGACTTTGAGCATGTTTTCATATGTCTCTTGGCTTTCTGAATGTCCTCTTTTGAAAGGTGTCTATTTAGGTCCTTTGCCCATTTTTTGATTGGATTGTTTATCTTCCTTTTGTTAAGTTGTATGAGTTCCCTATAAATTTTGGAGATTAGGCCCTTATCAGATATGTCATTGGCAAATATGTTTTCCCACACAGTGGGTTTTCTCGTTGTTTTGTTGATGGTTTCTTTTGCTGTGCAGAAGCTTTTTATTTTGATGTAGTCCCATTTGTTCATTTTTTCTTTAGTTTCAAGTGCCCTAGGAGCTGTATCAGTGAAGAAATTGCTTCGGCATATGTCTGAGATTTTCTTGCCTTTGGATTCTTCTAGAATTTTTATGGTTTCCTGTCGTACATTTAAGTCCTTTATCCATTTTGAGTTTATTTTTGTGTATGGTGTAAGTTGGTGGTCTAGTTTCATTTTCTTGCATATATCTGTCCAATTTTCCCAACACCATTTATTGAAGAGACTATCTTGGCTCCATTGTATGTTCTTGCCTCCTTTGTCAAATATTAATTGAGCATATTGGTTCGGGCCGATTTCTGGGCTCTCTATTCTATTCCATTGATCTATATGCCTATTCTTGTGCCAGTACCAGGCAGTTTTGAGAACAGTGGCTTTGTAATACAACTTGATATCTGGTATTGAGATCCCACCTACTTTGTTCTTTTTCAGGATTGCTGCAGCTATTCGGGGTCTTTTTTTATTCCAGATGAATTTTTGGAAAGTTCGTTCTAGATCTCTGAAGTATGCTGTTGGTACTTTAATGGGAAGTGCGTTGAATTTATAGATTGCTTTGGGTAGTATGGACATTTTAATGATGTTGATTCTACCAATCCATGAACACGGTATGTTCTTCCATCTGTTTATGTCTTCCTCTATGTCTTTTTTCAACGTCCTGTAGTTTTCTGAGTAGAGGTCTTTTACCTCTTTAGTTACGTTTATTCCTAGGTAGCTTAGTTTTTTCGGTGCAATGGTAAACGGGATTGTTTTTATAATCTCTCTTTCTGAAAGTTCACTATTGGTGTATAGAAATGCCTCAGATTTCTTGGGGTTAATTTTGTATCCTGCTACATTGCCAAATTCATGTATTAAGTCTAGTAGCTTTTTGATGGAATCTCTAGGGTTTTGTATGTATAATATCATGTCGTCTGCAAATAAGGACAGTTTTACTTCCTCTTTTCCAATTTGGATGCCTTTTATTTCTTCTTCTTGCCGAATTGCAATGGCTAACACTTCCAGTACTATGTTGAACAGGAGTGGTGAGAGGGGGCATCCCTGTCTTGTTCCTGTTCTTAGGGGAAATGGTGTTAGTTTTTGTCCGTTGAGTATGATATTGGCTGTGGGCCTGTCATATATGGCTTTTATTATGTTGAGGTATGATCCTTCTACTCCCACCTTGCTGAGAGTTTTTATCAAAAATGGGTGTTGAATTTTGTCAAATGCTTTTTCTGCATCAATTGATATGACCATGTGGTTTTTTTCTTTCAATTTGTTTATGTGATGTATCACGTTTATTGATTTGCGGATATTGTACCATCCTTGCATCCCTGGGATAAATCCTACTTGGTCATGGTGTATGATCTTTCTGATGTACTGCTGGATCCGATTTGCTAAGATTTTGTTGAGGATTTTGGCATCTATGTTCATGAGGGATATTGGCCTGTAATTCTCTTTCATTGTGTTGTCTTTACCTGGTTTTGGTATTAGGGTGATGCTGGCTTCATAGAATGAGCTTGGAAGTGTTCCTTCCTCTTGAATTTTTTGTAGTAGTCTGAGGAGGATAGGTTTTAGTTCTTCCTTGAATGTTTGGTAAAACTCCCCTGTGAAGCCGTCTGGTCCTGGGCTTTTGTTTGATGGAAGCTTTTTGATGACTGCTTCAATTTCTTCCATAGTTATTGGCCTGTTGAGATTTTTAGATTCTTCCTGATTGAGTTTTGGAATGCTGTATTTTTCTAGGAATTTGTCCATTTCCTCTAGGTTGTCTAGTTTGTTGGAGTAAAGCTGTCCATAGTATTTTTTAACAATCATTTGTATTTCTGTGGGGTCTGTTGTTATTTCGCCTCTATCGTTTCTGATTTTATTTATTTGGGTCCTCTCTCTCTGCTTCTTGGTGAGTCTGGCTAGAGGTTTATCAATCTTGTTTATCCTTTCAAAGAACCAGCTCTTGGTTTCATTGATTTTCTGTATTGTTTTTTTGGTCTCTATGTCATTTATTTCTGCTCTAATCTTTATTATCTCCTTCCTTCTGCTCACTCTGGGGTTTTCTTGTTGCTCTCTTTCTAATTCTTTGAGTTGTAGAGTTAGATGATTTACTACCATTTTTTCTTGTTTTTTGAGATAGGCCTGTAGAGCTATAAACTTCCCTCTCAGGACTGCTTTCAATGTGTCCCATAGGTTTTGGATTGTTGTGTTTTCATTGTCTTTAGTTTCCAGGATGTTTTTAATTTCTTCTTTGATCTCATTGGTAACCCAATCAATATTTAATAGCATGCTATTCAGCTTCCAGGTGTTTGAGTATTTTGGGTTGTTTTTATTGTAGTTTATTTCTAATATTATGCCATCGTGGTCTGCGAAGACGCTTTATATGATTTCAATCTTCTTGAATTTGGGGATACTTTGCTTGTGACCCAATATGTGGTCTATTTTTGAATATGTCCCATGAGCACCTGAGAAGAACGTATATTCTCTGGCTTTGGGGTGAAGTGTTCTGAAGATGTCTATTAAGTCCATCTGATCTAGTGAGTCATTTAGGATTGCTGTGTCTTTGCTGGTTGTTTGTCTATAGGACTTATCCAGTGCTGTCAATGGTGTATTAAAGTCCCCTACTATGATTGTATTGTTGTCGATCTTTCCTTTGATATTTTCCAGGAGTTTTTTTATGAATTTGGGTGCTCCTACATTGGGTGCATATATGTTTACCAGGGTTATATCTTCTTGTTGTATTGATCCCTTTAGTATTATGAAGTGGCCTTCCTTATCTCTTGTTAAGGCCTTCACTTTGAGGTCTATTTTGTCCGATATAAGTATTGCTACCCCAGCTTTCTTTTCCTTTCCATTTGCCTGAAAGATATTTTTCCATCCTTTCACTTTCAGTCTGTGTGAGTCCCTTCTAATGAGGTGGGTTTCTTGTAGACAGCAGATGTATGGGTCATGTTTTTTTATCCATTCAGCCACTCGATGTCTTTTGGTTGGAGCATTTAGTCCGTTTACGTTTAAAGTTATTATTGAAAGGTACTTGTTTGTAGCCATTTCTTTTTTTGTGTGGCTGTTTTCTTTCTGAGCTTTTTATTTCTTATTTTTATACCAGTCCCTTTAGCATTCCTTGCATTGCTGGCTTGGTGGTGACAAACTCCCTTAGTCTTTTATTGTCTGTGAAGCTTCTTATTTCCCCTTCAAGTTTGAATGATAGCCTTGCTGGATAGAGTATTCTTGGATTCAGTCCTTTGCTTTGCATCACTTTGTAAATTTCAGTCCATTCTTTTCTGGCCTGATGTGTTTCTGTTGAGAAGTCATTTGACAATCTAATGGGAGATCCCTTGTATGTAACTTTCCGTCTCTCTCTTGCAGCCTGTAAGATTCTCTCTTTGTCCTGAACATTTGCCATGGTGATTATGATGTGTCTTGGTGTGGGTCTTTTCGGGTTCACCTTGTTTGGGACTCTCTGGGCTTGTGAGACTTTTTTCTTCCCCACCTCAGGAAAGTTTTCTGATATTATTTCTTCGAGTAGGTTTTCTAATCCTTGTTCATCCTTCTGTTGTTCTGGTACTCCTATTATTCGTATGTTGTTTCGTTTCATGTTGTCCCAAAGCTCCCTTAGGCTCTCCTCCTGTCTTTTAATTTTTTTCTCCAATTGCAGTACATTTCGGGTGTGTTTTGCTTCCTTGTCTTCTAATTCACTAATTCGGTCCTCCGCTTCTCCTAGTCTACTGTTGATACTTCCAATGGAGTTTTTCATTGCAGCTATATCACTCTTCATTTCTTCTTGGGTCTTACTTAGGTTGTTGATTTTTTCATCTGTTTCTTCTAGCTTCTTCCATATGTTATCGATTTTTTCATCTGTTTCTTCTAGCTTCTTCCATATGTTATCGATTTTTTCATCTGTTTCTTCTTGCTTCTTGCAGAGGTTGTCGATTTTTTCCTCCATCCGGTTTATGCACTCTAGGATCCTTATTCTGAATTCTTTATCTGTCATGTTGCATGCCTCTGTATTACTTAGCTGCTTTTCTGGAGAGTCCTCCTTCTCTTTCCTTTGGGGGTTTCTTTGTCTACCCATGTTTGATCTCACTGACATATCTAGACGTTGAGTTGTTCAGTGGTTGCTCCCTTGGTGGCAGTGACTCCTTGGTCTGTGGTTGCTCTTCGGGCGGTTGCGGTAGCAGCTGCTCTTCAGTTGTCAGCAGCTCCTCTGGTGGGTGCTGTTCACAGCTGTGGTGGCTCTTCTGGCTGGTGGGGCGAGGTTTCACGTACAGCTGCTGTTCCTCAGCAGAGGATGAGGTGCTCAGGAGGTTGCTGTTGCTTGGATCTGCTGCGTTGATTTAAAGGCACAAAATACAACACAACAAGGCACCACGTACCAGGCACTATACACAAATATATTCACGATATTGATAACCCCAATTAGAGGTGACCACCTGAATTAAGAGAATTAGGGGATAAGGAAGAAGGAAGAGAAAAAGAGAAAAGAGAAAAAGGAAAAGAAAAGTAGGGACCAAAAAAAGGGAGTGCAAAAATGAAATTGGGAAAAAGGAAGGGGGAAAATAAAAGCGAGAAAAGAAAAGAAAAAAAAAAGAGCGAAAAGAGAGAATGAAGTGGAAGAGGGAAGAGACTTTTTATATGAGGAGAATACTCCTATAGAACAGCCATTAATCCCAATAAATTCCAGCAACAGCTCCCTGGATATGAATGCAAACTAGAGACAACCAATAATATAACGATGAAAATAGAATGGTGAACACTAATCCCAAAATAAAATAAAGAAAAAATAAAAATGGCACTTTAAAAAATTGTAAAATGGTAGCAGTAATAATACTGGTTAAAAATAAGAAGGTAGTAATTAAAAGGGTAAAATCAGGTGATGGAAAAAGAAGAAAAGAAAGAGAAAAAAAAGAAAAAAAAGAAAAAAAAAGAACAGAAAAAAAGAGAATGAAAAAAAAATTGGTTTCTTAGTTAAAAAGTGAAAAAAGAAAAAAAATTGCAGTAGTGGAGGTCCTTCGTTTCTTCTGTTCTTCAGTGTTGCTCGCCTTAGACCTTCCAGGTATTCAGGAGAGTGTTGAGTTTCCCTGCGATATACTGTTCCTCTGTGTTGTAAACCACAGTCCTTATTTTAAAGCATGCCGCATTTATTTCCCAGACTGCCTTATTTTGTGTTTAGCAAAGAGTCAGTTTGTGGGTCAGCCTCTGGGTGGCAGTGTTCTGGGGTTGGCCTCTGAGGCTATAGGGCCTCTCTGTCCAGTGGAAGTTCACTGCCCAGAGCTGACTTAGTAATAGTTAGTTACCGGCGCTACGTTATTGCTGGGATTGAAAATCCCTCTATAGGCCAGTCCCTGTTAACTCCCAGGGACTGATCAGGTTATCTTAATCCTTGATCTTACAGGGTGGAATCTGGGTGTGGCTGTGCTCCTTGCCTGGGGGCTGGGGGGAGGAGACTCCCTCTCAGGAGCGGGTGGCTGCCCCAGTCCTGGGCTCAGGGGTGTCTCAGCACTCAATTCACTACCACCTCTCCCGGCTCCCCCTATTTCCCCAGTCTCTCCCCAGATTCCACTCCTCAGCACACTCTCCCTCTCTTCAGCACAGGTGAGTGTCTGTATCCGAAATGTCCCATGAACAGGATTCAGTGAAAACAAACAAACAAATGCCGGCCGCGGAAACGGGGAAGGCTTGGTTTCTGTAAGCTTCTTCCAAATGGAAGTTATTGTTTGCTTTGTTAGACATATTATATCAGACTAACAGATAATACCCAGTCTTTTAAACAAAATAAATCATTACCACATACCATGCCACATAGGAAGTCTCAATAAATTCCAAAGAAGATATATATGTTTTTTCTCCATTGATATGTTCATGAACCATCATGCATGATGCCTATATATTCTCTAACCATAATGCACTAAGGTAAGAAGTTAATAATAAAGAATAGCTTTAAAATCACCAAATATCTGGACAGTTTAGAAAATATAGCAGAAGCTGAAGTGAAGTATATTCTATACAAACCCTGAGTTCAAAGGAAATTATGAGTGAAATTATGGAATACTCCCAACTAAAAAACAATAAAGAAAAGCTGCATATCAAAAGCAGCCATAAAAGACAGAGTTTTTGTTTTAAATAGACTTCTAAGGAAAGCATTACAGCTGGGAAGAGAGATTGAAGTATCCAAATAGTAAATTACAAAGAGCAACAGAGTGACTTAGAAGAAACAAGGAAAGGGGGAAACATAATGGCAGAAATCAGTAAAACAAAGAATTTGAAAAAGCCTTCAACAAACCAGAAAACTGCTTCTCTAAAAATACTGGTAAAACAAACAGATTTCTAGCCAGACTGACCAAGAAACAGAGAAAAACGCTGTGCGCATATAGCTAACCAGTTAGGCAAAACGGACCAATACCTGGGAGGAAACAAACTATACAACCTTCCTCAAGAGAAAGTGATGCCCTGACTAGTCTATCAAAGAAGTTGAATTTGTAGTTAAAGCATCTAAAGAAGGGAATCCAGGCCCAGGTGGTTCACTGGAGAATTAAACAGAATAAATGAACAGACACTTCACTGAAGAGGCTATAACATGTCGCATGAGCACTTGAAAACTTCAACATCATAAGCCATTAGGGAAAGGTTATTTGACCACAAGGAGACTAACTGAAATAAAAGACTGTGATAACACTTGATGCTGGGGAGGATGTGGAAAAACTCACTCATACAGGGCTGGTGGGAATGTAGACTATAGACTATTACAGCCACTGGGGAAAGTTCTTTGGTTGTTTCTTATGAAATTCAACATGCAACTACCACACACCCCAGCAATTGCACTCTGGGGCATTTATGCCAGAGAAATAGAAACTTTCATCCACTCAGAAACCTGAGCACAAATGTTTATGGGAGCTTTATCTTAAAACCTGCAAGTGATCTCTGAAATCCCTTGTTGGGATTAATATCTACATTTTATAAGAAATGTCTGTCACATAAAAATGGGTAGAGTATATGAAAAGGGAATTTCATAAAGGGAAACCCAAAACGTTAACAAGGTATGAAGAGGTATTCAATTGCACTTGTAGTAACATATGCAGAGATGTTGAATTGTACCTGTAGTCAGAGAAGTAATGAGGCCCTCTTTAAACCGATTTGCAAGACAAATTAGAGTGGGATGATGGGAAGTGTTGGTGAGGCTATGGGACAAATGGGAACATCATGGGCTATGATGGGGGTGTAAACTAGTACAGGCACCCAGGTGGGCCATCTAGAAGTACTTAGCAAAATTAAATATGCTCTTATATATTTGAATATTCATATATATATAATTTTGCTAAGCCCGAAGAGCAAAAGACTCACCATAGGAGAACCTAGAACATACGCCTCTCATTCTCAATCTTGAACTGATCATTTTTTTTTCTTTATTGAATAAGATATTACAAATGTGTCATTACCCCACCAATATCACCTTATTCCCCCAATCCTGCCCTCTCCCTCTCCCTTCCCTCATGTTGTCCACATCCATCACCTATGCTGATATGCATTCATACAAGTCCTTTGGTTGATCTTTCCCCCTCACCGCACCCCCCCAACCCCCGCCTTCCCGCTGAGTTTTGAGCATCTGAAAGATGCTTCCCTGTCTATGGCCATACCACCCTCAAAGCGCCCAATCTTGTCTGATCACTTTTTGAATAACATTTTCTTGGCTGGGATACAGGGGGGAGAGCAGGCCTTCTGTGTCAAAATATAACCCCTCAGAGTCTAACAGCATGAATCTGATTCTTCTGATCAGCATCACTGGGTGGGAATGGACCACTGGAAATATTGGCTAGAATAGATAGCAAAGAGATACCTGGAATAAGTGGGTTCCCAAACCTTATCCTGTCAATTCCACC
The DNA here is from genome assembly GCF_963259705.1 of Myotis daubentonii. Taxonomy (NCBI): domain Eukaryota; kingdom Metazoa; phylum Chordata; class Mammalia; order Chiroptera; family Vespertilionidae; genus Myotis; species Myotis daubentonii. The sequence goes on from NC_081855.1 coordinate 7,922,791, forward strand.
TAAAGGACATTAGCCTTTTTTATGAATATTTCCCCACTGACATAAATATCCTTATGCGATGTTAATTGCATTGTATATGAACAGCATGGCTAACAAATTCCTGTGACATGATGAAATGTGGCAAAGAGCTGTGATGGAGTCTAAACAGAGAAAATGGATCATCTGTGTACTTTCTTCTGCTATCATCTGAAAGTAAAACGATAGTATAGGGAAAACAAAAAGACAAAAGTATCACTCAAGGTGTACATAAGGCCACATGAATATTTTCTGTAATTTTTAAAGTGTGACTATTAAGGATTAAATGTAAAAGAATAAAATCTAGGTAGAATAAATTGTGACCACCTGTGTTCCTATTAAATCTTAAATTCTGCCATTGCCTGTGTGTCTTTAAATAGAGCATTAGGGTGACAGTTGGGAGACCTTTGAACTCCTGCTTCCATCCCAGTTTTCCTTCCCCAGAGCTACTTACTATCATCCACTTTGTGCTTGTCCCTAAGTAGGTTTCTATAATTTTACTCAAAAGTTGTGTACACACAAGTTAATTTAGAGTTGATTTTGCATTTTTGAAATTTTGTTTCAATAGCATCATTCAGAATGTACCCTGACACTTTCTTTTCCACACAAATCATGCTTTGAGATTTGTCCACGTTGCCACACATACTGCAGTCCATTAGTTTTACCGCTTTACTACGCATTTACTATGATAACTTTATTCTCCTGTTGAAGGACATTTAGGTTATTTCTAGTTTTCCACCATCATAAACAATGCTGAAATGGACTTTCTTGTATCCTTCATGGGCACATGAATGAAGCTTCTCTAGAGTATGTTGCTAAGAATGAATTTCTAGCAGGAAGGCCATGCACACCTTAGGTTTTACTAGTGGATGCAACTTCACTGGCTGGTTCAGCCATCCCCCCTCCCAGCTGCTGTGGATGTTGGCTGCTCATGGCTCCTGATGGCCCTTCCCCTGTCCTGAGCGGGTAGGTGCTCCCAGTCCACTACCCTGGGAGGCCAGTAATGACTGGTACTGGGTAGACAAGCCTGGCTCCTTACCTAAAATGGGAATCACTCAATGGGTGCAATTCCTCTTCCAGATCCCCTCTCAAGACCAGGCTGAACGTAATGTGCTGAGTCCACATCTCTGCTCACCTCCCTCCATCTTCTTTTTCTGAGGTCATTCCTTCACTAAACCCTGTCCCACTTCCCAGGAGTCGCTGCTGCCAGGGAACGTGGCCCAAGATGACTAATATTGCCAAAGTCTCTCCTGAAGGGCTGCACCAATGTTCACAGTTAGGAGAGGCTTGAAGGCTGAGAAAGAGAAAGCCCATCCTAGAGATGAGGTGGGGGATGGGGAGAAGGCAAAGGTGCTGAGATGAAAGAAAGAGTTTTGTGAATTCAGCAAACTGAATGAAAGCCAGTGTGGCTGAAGTGTGGGGAGCAGAAGAAAGAGAAGGACACTGGTTGAGGTTGGAGATGTATGTAGGTGCCGACAAGGAGACCTCATAGTCTGGTTTCCAATTTTTTTTTTTCTAATTGTAAATGGAAGTTTTTGAAATGGTTTAAGCAGAAAGTGATAGGGTTCAATTTAGACCAAGAAAATTTGTGTGTAGAGAGAATGGTTTGGTAAAAAAGATAAAATAAGCAGGGATTTGAGTATTTACACAGCAAGGAGAGTGGATCATAAAAATTAGTGTCAACACAGAAAGTAAGAAACACAATGGGATTTTTAACACAACACTTCCTGTGTCTATAAAACACACAGACATACAAAGACATAAATTATTTAAGCATACATGCCAATTTTGAAGTGGCTACTATGTGGAGGGAGAGGAAGGGAATGGAGATTAGCGGTAATAAGAGACAATAAAACCTGGAAGTTGTCTTGCAAGGAATGGTGGTGAGAAGGTGAGATAAATGGAAGCATGTGATTTATGGAGCCCTGAACCAAGAAAATAAAAATCAAAACAACAGCTACCACCCACCTCCCTACCCATTATTTCCCTTCACCCTGTGGAGACCCACATCTGCGAAGGGGAACAGGTTTTCAGAGAGACCTTCCAAATAATCCAACTTTAACCTACTAAGTGGGTGGAACTGGATGGCAGAGGCCTTCCTAGTGATTAATGTAGCATCTGAGTCAAGGAACCTGGAGGGAAGAGGAAGCAGAACCTCCCTGGAGCCTCATTAGTAAGGACACAGATGGGAGCCCTGAGGCAGTCTCATGCCTGACCTGGTGGGGGGCTCCCGATGCTCCCTCTCAGCCTAGTTCCACATTTCCCTGGGACTCCATGGTGCCAGGTCTTATCTCTGGGATCAGAGATAATCCAGGTTAACATGTCTTGTTATTTCCCCTTTGCACAAGTTTATGACCTGGTCCCAGGAGATCTGGGGACCAAACTTCCACCATGTCTGGTCACTCTGTGCCTAGGTGCCCAGGGCAGGAGTAGACACCCATTAGGTATCAATAAATTCCTGTGGATCAAAAGTGATCCCTTGAATCCTTCCTTGATTGGGGGCAAGGACCTTGGGCTTTCCCTCCACGTTTTTCTTCAAGTGCCCAGAGAAGCACAGGGCATGCTCTGCAAATGCATTTGTCAGTTGGTGTTCAAAGAGTTTGTTGAGGTTTTTTCTTTGGTTCCCTGTCTGGCCCTGAGAGACAAACTCTCAATGGATAGAATAGAGTGGATGCTGGCTTTATCCAATGGCCTGCTTCTCTGAGGTGCTCTAGAGCAGTGGTTCTCAACTTCCTGAAGCCGCGACCCTTTAATACAGTTCCTCATATTGTGGTGACCCCCAATTTCATTGCTACAAATTGAACATGATTAAAGCATACTGATTAATCACAAAAACAATATGTAATTATAAATATTTTTTACGATGGTCAAGGCGACCCCTGTGAAAGGGTTGTTCGACCCCCAAAGGGGTCGCGACCTACAGGTAGAGAACCACTGCTCTAGAGTCACATTCTCAGACACTGTTCAGGGAGATCCAACACCCAATGTTACTTACTGAGCAAGTTCATTGGTGGGTAGTATTTTCTTACAGATTCGTATCTGAATGAGCAGCTTGGGGGAAGCCAATCCTTCCTGGAGGCTTAGCCACATGATCTCCCCTTAGACAGACAGTACTCATGTCTTCTGGGCCCCAAGACCTTGCCTCAGCCCTTGGGACATGGAAAGGAAAGAGTAATTCTTACCCAGGAGCAGTCCTGGATCTCAGTCCACTGACAAACAGACAGAAGTAAAATCACCTCAGATTCCATCACCCAGAGACAATCACATGCAACATATTAGTATATTTGTTCCTAGTATTATCCTGTGAATGTTGACATAGTTTCCATCTTGTCATTCTTATCTCATCTGTTTCAGTACCATCATGTGCTTAAGTATTGCCTAAATGGGTCTTTATGCTCTTTTTGTTTTTAAAATACATACATAATGCTGTGATGGATATCTTTATAAAATTTATACCATTTTGAATGATTTATGAGGATCTCTATCAGTGGAAATAGAATTATAGAATCAAATTATATGAACAATGATTCTTTTAATATCTTGTCATTTAAGAATAAAATCCTGATGTAATAATTTAGTAATGGACTTGCAGGTTTTTCTGGTAACATACAAGCACACATATAGGTAATTTAAAATAGGATCACACAAACTTGTGCTTTTAATTTAAACTTCATCTTGGAATATTCCTGTCGAACTTAAGATAACATGACTCCTGTTTACAACTGCTCAAGTATTTCATTATGTATGCACAATAATATCTTTTACTCTGTTGTCTATTGATAGATGTTGCAGTAATGCCAAAATTTTATGATGACAGTGTTGTCATAAATTTACTAATATTCATATATTTCAACGTTTACACTGTTTCTTGAATTCCTATAAAATAAGTTCAAATTGGAGTTGTAACAAAATGATTGACTATTTTAATTTTTATGGATGCTCTAAATCAGGGGTCCTCAACCTTTTTAAACAGGGGGCCAGTTGAACGTCCCTCAGACCGTTGGGGGGCCGGACTATAGTTTAAAAAAAAACTATGAACAAATTCCTATGCACACAGCGGCGGCAAAAACACCCGGTGGGCCGGATAAATGTTTTCGGCGGGCCGCATGTGGCCCGCGTCCCATAGTTTGAGGACCCCTGCTCTCAATTATTCTCTAATAAGCTTGTCCTAATAAAATGTTTCCCTAAAATGTATGAGTGGCCATTTTTCACACTCTTTCCAGTACTCAACTTTTCCTATTGCTCATCTGCAAAGGAAATTATTTTTCGTGAACTTGTCAAAGGAAAGTGTGGTTAAAGCTGTTTCCCTGGCTTCATAATTTAAAAGCTCCCAACTTTGTTACCTTGACGCAGCGTTCAAAGTGTGGTAACATTTTCTGACCTCCTGTCCTGGTTTTCATTCCCCAATTTTACCTTTACTGTGACTTTCCTTTGCCCTGTTTCCCTGTCTCACTCAATTGGATTCTATTATCAGTAGCCCCTCCTCTTCCAAATTCATACCACCATCCAAGACTTATGCATCTAAATACCTTCCTGCCATCTCTCCTGCTCACCTCTCAGGAGTTCAAACACATCCCCATATTAACCCTTTATGGACCCTCCTAGAGGTCCCCTAGTCTAAAATGAAGGGTCATCTTTGATTGTACCCTACCTTGTATCTCCAGGACCCAGTCCACCATTGACATGTCATGATTTCATCTCCAAGTGGAGTCAGTTCTTTTTCTACTTGTCCTGCTCTTGTCCTAGTTCAGGCCACCCTCCCCATCTGCTGGGCCTCTGCTCTCTCTGCTTCTGATCTTGTCCTGTCTTCCACCTGTTCTCCTCCCGGCAAACAGAGTGATCCATTCAACTTAAAACCAGCCATCCCACCCTACCTGCTTAAGACACTTTAATGACTTCTCATTGTCCTTAAAACATAAAACAGAATGACTCACTGGCTTGTTGTGCCCCATGGACCTCCCAATCTCAACTAGTGTCTCTCACAGCCTCACTCACAAAACACCAGCACTGACTTCCTTTCAGTCCTTGAGACACACTTTTGTGTCTTTGCAGATGTTCTTCCTTCTCTTTGCAAAGCTCTTTTCCCAACTCTCTGAGTATCAGACACTCTCAGCTGTCTGACTCAGCTTAAAGTCTCTCAGAGAAAACCTCCCTGACCATCTAATCCAAGACGTTGCCCTTTTCTCTCCCCCCACCCCGCCCCGCCATGACTCTCTATTCCAGATTACTGATTCTTTGTAGCATTTATCGGTTTGTGGTTATTTTGTCCTGTCTGCTTGCTTTGAGGAGCTCTCTCCTGTGCTGGTTTACAAAGTCCATGAGGGGAAGCAACCCAGCACCTGGCCCAATCCCACCATCATAGATAATTATATTCTTAAGATAAATTTCTAGAACTAGAATTTAATCAAAAGCATGTCCTTTTTGTTACTTTATTTTTTAAAGTCACAAAACGACAATGTTGAATGTACATTTTTCTCCTTTTGGGTGTGTGTGGAAAAATACTCAGTAATATGGAGACAGTATTTTTAAAGAATAACAGAGAGTGAGAGAGGGAGAGAGAGAGAGAGAGAGAGTGAGAGAGAGAAAGAGAAGTGACTGTGTAGCATACTTCCAAGACTTTCAAGAAATGTAAAATTAAATTTACAATAAACTGGAAGAACAAATATAAGGAGTTTGGTATTTGCTTCAGTGACTAATCTTATCACAATGATTTCTCGCATAAAAGCAAAGAGTTTCTTGGTCTCATGTATCTGCAATAATTGTCTGTATCATTTATGATTCTTATCCTTGCATCTTGGAGAGATACCTTTCTCAATATTTGTGATTTAACTCCAAGAAATTCCTTTTGCTATTTCTTTAAGATATTAATTTTTTGCCAAACTGGTTTGGCTCAGTGGATAGAGCGTCGGCCTGCGGACTGAAAGGTCCCAGGTTCGATTCCGGTCAAGGGCATGTACCTTGGTTGCAGGCACATCCCCAGTAGGAGGTGTGCAGGAGGCAGCTGGTCGATGTTTCTCTCTCATCGATGTTTCTAACTCTCTATCCCTCTCCCTTCCTCTCTGTAAAAAATCAATAAAATATATTTTTTAAAAAAAAGATATTAATTTTTTAAAAACAACAACTTGTTTATCTTCACCTTGAATTACCAGTAAGGAGTGCTGTGAGAATTAAACCTGTTTCCCAGATCAGATTGGCAGGGCTGCATGAACCTGACAATTTCCATGAACTTGGGGAATGCAAGTTGAAACTACCTCCCTGGAGGACACTCTGGCAATATGTATAACAATGAAGTTCCTTCCCTTTGAATGTACGTAGAAATCTGTCCAAAAGTGATGTGCAAAGACATTTACTGATCCATTGTCTGAATAGGAAAGACAGAAAGAAAGCTAAATATCATCATCACAATATTGATTTAAAATATATATGATGCAATCACAAAATGTAATAGCATGCAGCCATTAAAAGTGATGAAAATATTTAGAGATGTTCACCAGCACATTGAGTGAATAAAAATAATTTAGTAAGAAAACAAAAATTGGAAGAATTTTGTTAACAAGACCTGGGTGATTTTTACTTCCTTTACATTTTATATTTAATGATATTACAAAAATTCAACAAAATCTAAACAGTAGAAAATAAACATATGTGGATACAAATTTACTATGGAAGTTACTGCAACAGATATCATAATAAAAAGGAAGTTTGGCACATACAAAAAAACAGCTGTGGACCAACTTATTAATAAATGTGACTAAGAGGAACAAACATGAGCATATCTACTTCATTAGCTTATACTGGAACACAAGTATGGTTTAATATTAGGAGAGCTTTGAAAGCTCTACGCCTATGCTCTAGCCCTATGATCACTGCAGCATTATTTACAATAGCCAAGATACGGAAGTAACTAAGTGCCCATCAACAGATGACTGGATAAAGATGATGTGGTGCATATGTACAATGGAATCTTACTGGGCCACAAATAAGAAGGAAATCTTACCATTTGCAACAACATGGGTGGGTCTAGAACAGTGGTTCTCAACTTTGGGTGCGCATTAGAATCACCTGGAAATCTTTTAAAATCCTGATTTCTGGGCCTCATCCCCGAGAAATTCTGTTTCTTTGTTATGGGGTGGGGCCACAACATTAGTAACAAAGAAACAGAATTTCCAGAGGATGAGGCCCAGAAATCAGGATTTTAAACAGGTTCCTAGGTGATTCTAATGTGCAGCCAAGGTTGAGAACCACTGATCTAGTCTAGAAGGTATTATGCTAAGTGAACTAAGTCAGGCAGTGAGAGACAATTACCATAGAGCTTTATGTATATGTGGAATCAAAAAAACAAAACAAAACAAAAACAGACTCATAAAAAAAGAGAGAAAAGGGATGGTTACCAGAAGGGAGGGTGTGGGAGGTGGGTGAAAAGGGGAAGGGAAATATAGTCAATGATAATGTGATAAGTTTGTATGATGACAGATGGTTATATGAATTGGTGATGTGATAAAATTGTTGATTCACTATATCATACGCCAGAAAAAATATAACCTTATAAGACTGTATATCAACTGTACTTAAATTAAAAATAAATAAATAAGTTTCTCAGATGCTGTAGGTTTGTTAAGAAATTAAACCTAGGAATGAATAGTCTAAAATAAAAACCGTATCTTTATAAAAGTTAATAAAAAGTGCTAGGCACTGAAAAAGCATCTGATCAAAAATGCAACAGCAAAATCTGATTATTAAAGTACTATTTTCAAATACAAACAGAAAGATAGTTGCTAAATGTCTTTCACTTAAAATCCTCTAAAAGTCCTCATTGCACTTGGAATAAATTTTACAGCCTGAACAGGACTCTGCAGGCTGGGGGACCCCATTGGCCTGCACAACTTCCTGTCCCACACTCTCCTCTTTACTCCAGCCACCCTGGCCCCTATGTCATTCCTTCACCCCAGTGGGCTCTTTCCCACCTCAGACCTTTGCTCACACACCTCTCTGTCTGCAAGGCTCTTTGCTCAGGACTTCTTAGGACTGACCTTTTTTCTCCTTTACATCTCACCCAAAAGAGATATCAACATGTGGAAAGTGTTCTCTATATCATGGAATTAAATAGAGTTTATGTATATTCTCTCATTTTTTATTTTTAAAATTTTGATTCCACCTTCATTCGATTTTCAGAAGGAAAAGACACAGTAAAATATATTAATCATAAATACATTAAAATGTCTTGGGTAAGATCTGAAATATTGATCTAAAGTTTTCCCCTCAATAATTGAGCAGCTGCCCCAGTGCTATTTGCTGCCAAAGGGCCCCCACAATAATCCTCTGAGTCCCACGTGTGCTGCGCCCTGTTCCTGATGTCGCTGCCCAGCTCCCAGGACCTGCTCACTCCAGCACCAGGGCCGCACTGCTTGAGAGTCCTTCCTAATTGACAGAGCCAGTCCCCTTCCTATATTCTTTTCAACTGTTTCCTGATTTGTTTGCATATTTATTTGTAGATAAAATTTAGAACAGTGTTTGTTTCCCCAAAATCCTATTATAATTTTTACTTTAAACTAGAGGCCCAGTGCACTATTGAAATTGCACTAGGAGGCACCCGGAGGGCTGCCACAGGAGTTGGACCTGACCCACGCTGCAGGCAGAGGGACCTGCACCTGACTTCCGCCCCAGGCACCCCCTGCCCCCCTGCCTGTGTCCGCTCCAGGGCTGCCCTAGCCAGGCACAACAACTCAACCCATCCCAGGCCTCCCTCTGCCCCCTTCCTGTGTCCACTCTCGCTCAGGCAGGCCCCCCTGTGTCTGTCTCCATCTCTTCTCCTGTCCTTACCTGCACAGGCAACCTCCTCCTGTCTGGTTGTGATCCTTTAAAGCAGTGGTTCTAAACCTTCCGAATGCCACAACCCTTTAATACATTTCCTCATGTTGTGGTGACCCCCAACCAAAAAATTATTTTCGTTGCTACTTCGTAACTGTAATTTTGTTACTGTTATGAATCATAATGTAAATATCTGATATGCAGGATGTATTTTCATTGTTACAAATTGAACAAAATTAAAGCATAGTGATTAATCACAAAAACAATATGTAGTTCTATATGTGTTTTCCAATGGTCTTAGGCAACCCCTGTGAAAGGGTTGTTCAAACCACAAAGGGGTCGCAACCCATAGGTTGAGAACCACTGCGTTAAAGCTTCCTGGCCTAATTTGCATATTACATATATATGTAAATTTTAGATTAAGTCAGGAGAGTATGTGCCTTTGTAATATTTTATCTTTCTATCCAGAAATGAGTAAGTCCATGCATTTATGATTAAATGGAGAAATAGAGCGTTGGAAGGCCCTGGGCAATTCCTGTTAACATCTTAGTGCTTTAGATTATTTTGTGGATGTTACACATGGTATTTCCACCTGATGATTGTTTACATACACATCAACACTAATGAAAGAGAAAAATGGTAATTGGCGTAAGACCGCTACCCTTTTCATTGGCTAATCAGCGAGATATGCAAATTAACTGTCAGCCAAGATGGTGGCCCGCAGCCAGGCAGCTTGAAACTAACATGAGGCTTGCTTGCCTCAGTGACTGAGGAAACCAACGTTCCCCGCCTGCGCCTGGGGCTGCAGGCCTCTGAGCCTGCAGTTTCAAACATTGTAACAAATGCCGCCCGGCTTCACCCAGCAGGATCGCAACATTGTATGCAAAGGCCAGAAACCTAGAGCCAAGCCTCAAGCTAAAGCTGGCCCAGAATAAAAAAAAAAAAGGAAAAAAGGAGCGGTTGGGAGCTTCAGTCACCCCCAGCCTGAAAACAGCCCTCATCCCCTCACCCAGGCTGGCCAGGCACCCCAGTGGGGTCCCCCACCCTGATCCAGGACACCCTTCAGGGCCAACCAGTTGGCCCCCACCCGTGCACCAGGCCTCTACCCTATATAGTAAAAGGGTAATATGCCTCCCAGCACCGGGATCAGTGGAGCTGCAAGGCCTCCCGGCACCGGAATCAGCGTGAGAGGGGGCAGCGCCCAAACCCCCTGATCACCCTGCAGCTCTGTGCAGCACCCCCCCCTCCGCCCCCACGGGCCCTGCTCTGAGTGTGACGGGGTAGAGCCATAACCTCCCCATTGGCCCTGCCCTGAGTGTTACAGTGGCGGCGCCCCAACCCCCTGATCCACCCTGCTCTGTGTGTGACAGGGGACGGTGCCCCAACTCCCCTATCGGCCCTACTCTCTGAGTGACAGCGGGGAGCTCCTAAGCCCCCTGATGGGCCCTGCTCTGTGAGTGACAGGGGCGAGCTCCCCAGCCCCCTGAGGAGCCCTGCTCTGTGTGTGACAGGGGGGAGCTCCCCAACCCCCTGATGGGCCCTGCTCTGTGCATGACAGGGTACGGAGCTCCAACCCCCTAATTGGCCCTGCTCTGTGAGTGACAGGGGGCAGTGCCCCAACCCCCTGATTGCCCTGCTCTGTGCATGACAGGGGGTGGCGCCGCAACTTCCCCATTGACCCTGCCTTGAGTTTGACAGGCGGTGGTGCCCCAACCCCCCAAGAGGCCCTACCCTGAGCGTGACTGAGGGTAGGATTGCAACCTTCCAATCCGCCCTGCTCTGTGCATGACAGGGGGTGGCGCCCCAATGCCCCAATTGGCCCTGCTCTGAGCCCGACCAGGGGCTGCACCTAGAGATTGGGCCTGACCTCTGCCACCCGGGAGCAGGCCTAAGCCAGCAGGTCATTATCTCCTGAGGGGTCCCAGACTGCTAGAGGGCACAGGACAGGCTGAGGGACCCCCCTCGCCCTCGAGTGCACAAATTTTTGTGCACCGGGCCTCTAGTCTTACCTAATAATAGACAAACATGCAAATTGGCCATACCTTTGCTATGCCCACCAGCCAATTGGATGAGTATGCAAATTAACCAAACAAAGATGGCGGTTAATTTGCATACATAGGTGCCCAGCGGCAATTGGAGCCTGCAATCAGAGCTGAGGGGTCACCTGCCCAGGCCTAATGCCTTGAGGAGTTAGGCCTGGGCAGGTGTGGAGCCGGCAATGGCGGGGTGCAGGGGAGGAGTCAGAGATTGGTGATCGCTGGGAGCTCAGAGTCCCCTGCCCAGGCCTAATGCCTCTGCCACAGGTGTTAGTCCTGGGCAGGGGTGGAGCCAGCGATGGTGGCGAGCAGGGGCAGAGCCGGCCATGGCGAGGAGATGGAGGTCCCCTGACCAGGCCTAATGACTTGGCCACAGGCATTAGGCCTGTGCAGGGGCGGAGCCAGCAATTGGTGTAACTACAGAGGAAACACCTTTTCTGACTGCTCATTGGCTAAGTTCCCTGTATGCCACTGGTAATATTCTTAGTAACTTGCATAATAAGAATCCAATAAGGTGATCTAAGGTATTTTTACCACACTCCTGGAGAAAAAAAGAAAGGTCTGCTACTGGAGGGCTAAGAAATGTCATATCCTGCCCTAGCTGGATTTGCTCAGTGGATAATGCCTCGGCCTGCCCACCACAGGGTCTGGGTTCAATTCTAACCAAGGGCATGTACCTAGGTTGCATGCTCCTCCCTGGCCTGGGCCCAGGTCAGGGCTCATACAGGAGGCAACCAATAAATGTGTTCCTCTCACTTTGATGTTCCTCTCTGTCTTTGCCTTTCTCTTCCACATTCTCTAAAAATCAATGGAAACATATCCTCAGGTGAGGATTAAAAAAGAAAGAAAGAAAGAAATGTCATATCCTATGAAAGACACACCTTGAAAATGCCTAAAGAAAGTTGTCTTTTTTTTCATGGACTCAACTGGAGTCCGTGTTGATGAAAACACCTTGGTGGCTGTGGTAACTGGCAATGGCTGCAACAGCGGGGTGATGGGGCTGGTGCCTTCCCCTGATGAGCCCGGTCGCCTCCCACAAAGGGAGGCCAGACTGTGGCTGAGGCCCGCTCCCCAAGGGGAACAGGGAGCAGGCCTAAGCCATCAGTAGGACTTCCCTGAGAGCTCCCAGTATGTGATAGGGGGCAGGCTGGGCTGAGGGACCCCCCCCTCCAGTGCAAAAATTTTCGTGCACCGGGCCTCTAGTGATTTTATAATAGTAATGGGCAATATATATTAAGTGCCTACCATATGACCACTCTTTATGTTAAGCACTTTATTATTCAATTTTATCCTTGCAACTCATTTTTCACAGGAAAAAAACAAGACGTAAAGAGCTCAGCTAACGTGCCTGAGGTTTTAATGCAATTGACAGTGTCATTCTTATCACTAAAATTTTCTTTGTCAATCCTCACCCAAGGATAAGGTTCCCTGGCCCAGACAAGGGCCAAGGATCTAGCCTGCAACTGAGGTATGTACCTTGACTGGAATCAAACCCAAGAACTTTCAGTCCACTGGTTCCCAGCTCTGTCTCGTTCTCTCACTCACCGGCTGCTCTAATTTAATTGAAAACATCCAGAATTTTCTTCTGGTCACTAGTATAAATAATATCATTAAATTAACTGAAGTCACATGTCCACATACAACCATCATCACTGTGGTCTGGCCAGCTAGATGTGCTGAGACCGTCACTCTGGGGCCCTGAATAACACCCCCCAGAAACAGCTGGATGTGGAAATTGGCAGCTGTTAGAAAGGGGAAAATGGAAGTCATGTCCACCACAGGCCATTGTCAAATAAGTATTTGACTTCTGGTTTCCACTGTGATATATAAGACCTTGGAAGTCCTTACTTCCATCCTTACAAGAAAAAAAAAGATGAATGATCTGAACTACAGGAGCTCTTGTTAAACCCATCTGAAATTAACTATGACTACGAAATTAACCTTTGCTGCTGCAAACCATGGAGATTTAGGGCTCTGTTAGAACAATACAACCTTGCCAGTTTTCCAGATAAGACAGAAAACATGTTTTTTACTCAAAGTGAGAGACAAGATCAAAGAGCATGAGAAGAGAAGACAGATTCGACCACATCAAAATGCAATGCGCCTATTTGGCAAAACACACATCAAATGGAGACAAGTGGCAAGCTAGAGAAACCATTTGCAAATTACATGGCAAAAAGCTGATATCCATGACAATTCAGATTTGCTAACAATCCAATGGAAAAGAGGGCAAAAGGTCTCAAACTGAAATTCCATAAGAAGGGATAGGCCAAAAGTATGCGAAAGGTACCCAACTGCAGTTTAAACCAGGATGAAAAATTCAAATGAAAATATTGCTCTTTCTCGCTCTGGACAGGGTGCCTCATCAGTTGGTTGCAGAGTCATCCCATACACCAAAAGGATGCAGGTTTGATTCCTGGTGAGGACACATACCTCGGATGTGGGTTCTGAAAATGTTGTGGAACGGGAGAGTGTTTGTGATGTTATGGAACAGTTGCGAAAAATAGTGAATATATTCCATGTTGGAATTTACAATTTGAAGGATCATAGAGTTAAAATTTATATAATTTAAACTTATTTTTAATATAATATTACTAAGTTTTATTTAAAACACATTTTATTTTACTCGATAGTGTAAGAAAAATACCCTAACCTTTTAAGTATGTGCAAGATAAACAGAAAAATTTTAAAATTGCTATTTTTGGGGAGGGGAAGTCCTCTATCCTGAGGCAGCTGACACAGGCGGCCACCCAGGACCTGGGACCACAGGCCTCCCAGGAGCTGAGGCAAGTGGCTCACAAGCTGCAGGTGGGTCCACATCTGGAAGTTCAGTGACAGCTGTGCCTGGAGCCTGCTCTGGCTCAGGAGAGGGCACCAGAGTTGGCATTTCCTCCTTAGGTGTTTCTTCATCTTGTTCTGGAGCTGCTTCAGTAGATCCAGGAAGGAACTATGTTACTAACACGACTGCCTTTTGTGTGCCTTCCAAGGAAGGGAACCTCCCATCTCCGTCACTGAAGTCTCAGTTCAAGCCCCCACCCCAGGAAGTCCTCCAAACTGCAGGCCATGGGGCACTGACCTGAGCGGCTCTGCACTCCTGCCTAAGCCCAGCCTCTGGGAGCTCTTCTCTGAGTGGCCCAGCCATTTGCACTCCCCCTCACACACACCACCCACTCCTCGTCCTCCTGTGTCTCTGCCTCAGTGGGCTCAGGTGCTCCAGGTGTGAGTGAAGATACTTGGCCTAGGTTGGCAGGTCTGGGACTTGAAAGGTGAGCTCTATGGAGGCCAAAAGCATGATCAGGCTGGGAAATTCTGGCGGCTAATAAAAATCTTGAGGGTACTGGTCCAGTCAGATGCCCAAGATGCAGGAGATGACCCTGAGGAGAGAGAGAGACAGACAGCAGGGTCTGAGGCCTGGCCTTTTTTCCACATGGCCCTCCCAGAGCACCACTCAGAGAGCCTGGGGTCCTGGGCCTGCTGCTCCTGCCCATCCAGGAGCCAGACCTATTCCCTTGCCAACATTCAACCTGGCAGTCCTGGCAGAGATGTGCCTGGTCACCCAGGAGGGGCTGGCAGAAAGCCCTCCGAACTGACAACTCTGCATCAATGAGGGAACCGCCTGTCCTCTTCTTCAGGGGAACCTGACATGCTCTCTCAGTGTCCCTGTTCCCTCCTACTACCCTGCCGCCAAAATGTCAACTCCATGAGGACAGGGAGGGCTGGTGTCTATTAACTTCATGTCACTCATTGGCACACAGTAGTAGGTGCTCCAGGAATAGCTGACCAAGAGTGAACGAAGAAAATCCGTCTGCACTTCTGGTGTCCAGAGACCTCCTAACACCTCAGACTTTGGCTCCAGCTCCTGCGTGTTGTCTAATTCACTAGCTGCCCTGTGGGGTTCTTCTCCTCTAACTGACAGGTAACTCCCATGGGTAGAGAGCAACAGCCAAGCTGCCACTGAGGAGGTTCTACCAGATTAGTGAGCACGGTCCCTGGGTAGGGGTGCAGACTGGGCTGGGATAAGAAGCAGAAGGGTGTGAATTTTCTGAGGAGCTCACTCTGTCTATTGACCTCCCCACTCGCCCACACCACCCATATCTACATGCACAGCTCTCTGAGTCCTGCCCTTTTTCCTAGGAGAAGCCCTCAGACCTCTGCCCTCTTGCAGAAATCCCACCATGCGCGGGATCCAGGGTTCTGCAAGCACCTTGAATTCAGGTCCCATAGTCCCCTCATGGCTCTGATCCAAAGCCAAATCACATTTTCTGCTGGAACAGAGGTCCACTGTCCTCTTCACAACATGGGAAGATGCAGCCATAGGTAGAGGAAGCCAAGAGGACGTCACATCGGCTGTCCTATGGACACTAGGAGCCCGTGCAGCCTAGTGTGACTGAATCACTCTCGACTAGAAGGAAGCACTGGAGTGCAGGCTTGGGGTCTGCTCTGTGCACTGGATCATCGTCAGTGCCTAGAGACGTGTCTGTACCTGGCAGGGCTTCTCGTATATTTGCTGAATGAATGAACCCAAACCATCCCCATCTCAGACAGCTGGATGAGTCTGAACTCCATCGCTCAACCCTGGGGTTTCTGATCTGGCTTCACCTAGGACCGGGACTCATAATGGAATCTCCAATCTCTTTATCTAATGAGAAAAGTGCTTAGCCCTGAGCCCTGAGGAGAATCACAAATTTGGCAGAGACTTTGTCAACAGAATGAAAAAAATGACCAATTGGCTGAAACACAGCCCCTCCAGCAGACCTCTCCACTGTCCAGGCACCCAGAGGCACCCCACTGAGACCCTACAATAACCCTATTGGGACTCACTTTCTGGGGAACAATCACTTAGAGACATGCAGTGACCTGAAGATTCACAGCAAACAAGTGGCCAAATGACCACTGTGCTGTGCAGAGGCAGGAGCTCACCTGATACATGGTTGATCCAACTCCTGTTGTAGCAAATGCTCTATTTCAACAAAGAAAGGTGGGGACCAAAGTGGGGTCCCTGCCCAGGAAGGTGGGCATCAGGTATTTGCCCAGTTTGTCCAGTCAGTGTGCCCAGGTGGTCAGTACCACATTGGTCCTTGGTTTTTCTCTTCTGTTCTGCCTCATGAGGATGGAGTTTATTGGACAGGATGAGAGGGTAGTGCTGGGGCCACTGGGATGGTTGGCAGTGGGGCCCAAGGCTGGCTGACCAGCCTCTGTTTTCAGTCAGGTGCCCCCATGGGAGGCCAGCGCTGAGTCAGGCAGAAAGTGAAGCTGACTCCCCGGGGAAGCGGAGTCCAGGCTTCCAGGAGGGGCAGGCGTTGACACTGAGAAGCTTTCTCAATGGCAGTTTTTGGGTCCTGAAGACCATCACCTTTCAATGATTGCCCAGCTCAACACTGTTGACCTCCCACTTGCCAGAGCATTCTGGGTAATAAGCAGAGCAGTTGGGGGCTCCCTGTGGGCACCACCACGTTAGTTTCCAGGTTATGAGCTTATTCACACTGAAAGGGTTACACTTTGTGTCTCAAGTCTGTCTCGGTGCTAAACCGAAATGTGAACAGAAAAGCAGCTCATCCTGCCCGGGCTTGGCCAGGGCAGAGGGAAGGGTAGGGGACGGGCAGGATCAAAGGTGGGGTTGGAGCTTCCGCCTATGCAGGTGGGAAGTGCTGGATGTGGAGCTCCACGCTGTTCCACTCCACACCGTCAACAAGGACCCACAGTTGTCCTGCTGGTGCTTGGCCCTGCTGAACAGGCGGCTGATGCCCTCCAGGTACTGGCTCTGGTTCTCCAGTTCCTTGTCCTTGGTTTTCTTGGGAAAACACATCACCTTCTTGTTGTTCTCCTTGTCCATGGCCTGGAGGGCGTGGCTGCAGCCTCACCACTGCTGGGCAGCCTGCTCACCTGGAGAAACTGGAGGGGAACTTGAGGGTGTTGTTGGCGGTAGCCTGGGCTTTGTTCTCAGAGTCTCCTTTTCTGTCTGTGGGCTGGGCTGCCATCCAGGAATCCACCCGCAGCCCCATCAGCTCAGCTCCAAAACCCTGGCTCAGGGAAGACTCATCTCCTCTCACTGACGGGGAGGAGAGAAGGATGTGTGATGCCTCCTTGTTTGCCGCAGAACTTGATGGATGGTGGACAACAGCACTCTAGAGCCCAAGTGGGCCGCATAATCTGAGGGTCCTGAGGCGACCCAGAATGGTCTCACAATACCAAGCTCCACAACCCCCACGAAGGGAATGATGTTCAAGGACTCCTCATTGGGGCTCTTCTGTTTTTAGGTGAGTGTGGCCTCCACGATGGGCAGTTGGTGGACAAATTGGCTCCTGTGACGCACTGTGTGGTTCTAAACACCATGGGCAGCATGTCCTGCACAGCCCTGTGGGCCTCCTTGTAGAACAGGTCCCGCCTGGGCAGATCTTGGATGAAGCTGTTGTAGCGGTAATGCACGGAGCCCAGGTACCTGGCCACAAGGTAGGAACCCAACTGGATGACCAGGAAGTGCATGTAGCCCAGCCAGGTGGTGAGGGGCATAGGCTGTCAGACAGCAGCTCCAGGAAGACCCATAACACGGTGCTTAAGTAATGCTGTGCCCCTGACACCACGATCTTCACAGGCTGGGGGGCTGGGAATTATAGAGCCAGCATCTTTGTTTCCAGGAGATGATGGTGCTGAAGGCTGCCTGGACCTCAGCCTTGGAGAAGGTGCACACCCCGGGCAGCATGTGTTGCTGCTGGACTCAGAGGGGAACTGCCCCTGCCAGTCAGGGGCGTTGAGGAGGAGGATATTGTGGGGCAGCTGGCTGTCAGAGATGAGGAAGTGTTTCAGCTGGTCATATACCGTCTCCCTGGGTATAGGACCCAGGCTGTCCAGGCTGTTGTCCCGCTTGTTTCTGGCTCTGCCACCTGCTGCTCCTTCAGGGATGTGCTCCAGGCCCAGCGGCCAACGTGCTCCCCCTGGGATCTGGTGGAAGCGATGAGGAGAGACTCGGTCTTGGAGATGTGCCCACTGGTGGCTTTGGGCTCATCTTCTCTATCACATGGGTTGGACCTGGAGGCTCCTCCTGGTGCTGGCACTGTGGATTCTCTAGCACTCCATCTGAGAGCTGGGCACTGTGGATGCTCTAGCTGGGCTAGGACAGGCCTTCCAAGTATGGCCTGAGCCAGGGCTTCGGGGTCCTGAGGACACTCTCATGGGCCACTGTCATGGTTCTCTAGTGAGTCATACAGCAGATCTAGGTCCTCCTCCACCTCAGGCACATGCTCCGAAGACTCCTGCTCTGAATCCAGGACCTCCTCCAACTCTTGCACCCTGAGCAGCTACGCCCCAACTTTCTTGTTGTCATCTTGTTGCCTGGTCATGAGTGGCTATCTTACTACACTTTGGCGCTGCTTTTTGGGCTCCTCAAAGTGGAAGTCCTCCGCCTCTTGGTCCTGCCCATGCCCGGGATGATTGCTGCCCTGCTGATCTGAGAATATTTCATACTCCACCTCTGAGTGATGAACCAGGGATTTGGACTTGGACTTGGGGCCAGCCTTCTGGGTGCTGTCCTTGGGGTCTATGGGCTGGCTGGACAGGGAGGAGATGCTGACCTCAGCCATGTGGGCAGATTCCTCCATGTTGGTGCTATGGAGTCTCAGCATCTGGCCACCCTCGAGGGGTCGCTACATCACCTCTTCCATGTCGATGGTGCCCGTGGCGAGTGTCCGGTAACCCAGAATGGTCTGGTTGTTAAGGCGCTGCTTCTGCTGCAGCAGGATCTGTTAAGTTGTTGCCTTTTTTCTTGAGAGAGTGAGGGTACTGTAGGGAGATGGTCAGCACCAGGTCGGTCTTCACCTGACCACTAGGGGGCAGCAGAATCTCCTCAGACCTCAAGTGATTTTAGGGGCCCTGCATTTTTATAGTGATCACCACAGCCCTGAGCTCCTTCTCCAGCTTCTTGTAGATGAGCAGCATGGTTAAGGAGAGGCTACACAGCCTGGGTACGCAGGTGGGGCTGGAGCATTCCACTTCCCAGGTGGAAAACAAGTTCATGGGCACCTGTGTGTTGAGTGTGGTGGGCATGCTTTCCTAGCCCACGGGCACCGAAATGGTGGTCTGATTTCTATCCTGTGTTGGGAGAGGGTTACATGCCATCAGAGGCAGCTCATAAACTGCCAGGTGGGTTGGGCACTCCAGCTCAGACTGAACCCCAAGCACTCAGTGATTGGTGGCAAGAGATGGGACAGGTGTGATTCCAGGGACCACATGCTAACCTGGCGGCTTGGCAAACTCAGAGACCTAACGTAAATGAAAAGGTTTGTCTGAACTTAAAGTGTTGTTTGTTTGTTTGTTTTTTCTTGTTTTTTTTTTAAAATAAAAGCAGCTTATGGTGGGTACTGGTGTCCTAGGCTGTCATCTTCCCTGAAAAAGTCAATCTTTATCTTAACTGAGCCTGCTTATTTTTTATAATAAATCTTTATTGTTCAGATTATTACAGTTGTTCCTCTTTTTTCCCCCCATAACTCCCCTCCACCCGGTTCCCACTCCACCCTCTGCCCTTACCCCATGCCCCCCTCCACTGCCCTCATCCATAGATGTACAATTTTTGTCCATTCTCTTCCCGCATCCCCCACACCCCTTACCCCCTCGGAATAGTCAGTCCACTCCCTCTCTATGCCCCTGATTCTATTATATTCACCAGTTTATTCTGTTCATCAGAGTATTTGTTCACTTGATTTTTAGATTCACTTTTTGATGTGTATTTGTTGTCCATAATTTGTATCGTTACCTTCTTCTTCTTCTCCTTCTTCTTCTTCTTCTTCTTCTTCTTCTTCTTCTTCTTCTTCTTCTTCTTCTTCTTCTTCTTCTTCTTCTTCTTCCTTCTTCCTTCTTCTTCCTTCTTCTTCCTCTTCTTCTTCTTCTTCTTCTTTCTTTCTTTCTTTCTTCTTCTTCTTCTTCTTCTTCTTCTTCTTCTTCTTCTTCTTTCTTTCTTTCTTTCTTTCTTTCTTTCTTTCTTTCTTTCTTCTTCTTCTTCTTCTTCTTCTTCTTCTTCTTCTTCTTCTTCTTCTTCTTCTTCTGAAAGGATACCTTTCAGCACTTCATATAATACTGGTTTGGTGGTGATGAACTTCTTTAACTTTTTCTTATCTGTGAAGCTCTTTATCTGACCTTCAATTTTGAATGATAGCTTTGATGGGTAAAATAATCTTGGTTGTAGGTTCTTGCTATCCATCACTTTGAATATTTTTTGCCACTCCCTTCTGGCCTGCAAAGTTTCTGTTGAGGAATCAGCTGAGAGTTGTATGGGTACTCCCTTGTAGGTAACTGACTTTTTTTCTCTTGCTGCTTTATGATTCTCTCTTTGTCTTTTGCTCTTGGCATTTTAATGATGATGTGTCTTGGTGTGGTCCTCTTTGGATTCCTTTTGTTTGGGGTTCTCTGTGCTTCCTGGACTTGTAAGTCTATTTCTTTCACCAGGTAGGGGAAGTTTTCTGTCATTATTTCTTCAAATAGATTTTCAATATCTTGCTCTCTCTCTTCTTGTGGCACCCCTGTAATTCGTATGTTGGTACGCTTGAAGTTGTCCTAGAGGCTCCTTACACTATCTTCATATTTTTGCATTCTTTTTTCTTTTTGCTTTTCCGGTTGGGTGTTTTTTGCTTCTTCATATTTCAAATCTGTGACTTAATTCTTGCTATCCCCTAGTCTGCTGTTAGAACTCCGTATAAGGTTCTTTATTTCAGTCAGTGTATGTTTAATTTCTAGGTGGTCCTTTTTCATAACCTCGAGGGTCTCACTAGATTTCTTCAGGATCTCACTAAGTTTATCGGTGGTCTCACTAGACTTATTGAGGGTCTTACTAAATTTATTGGAAGTTTCTAGAAAATTCTTGAAAAACCGTATACGTTGGGTTTTGAGCTCTATATCCAGTAATTTGCTTTCCTCCATTTCTGTCATTTGTGACCTGTTTCTTTGTCTCCGCATTTTTATGCTCTCCTGTGTTGATAGAGTGTTCTTTCTGTGCTAGCTGTCCTATAGGGCCCAGTGGCTCAGCCTCCCCAATTACCGGAGGTGGACACTCTTGGTGCACCCCTTTGTGGGCTTTGTACACAGTCTTGTTGGAGTTAAGCCTTGGTTGTTGTAGGTATCACTGGGAGGAATTGACCTCTAGGCCAATTGGCTGTGAGAATCAGCTGTGTCTGCAGTGGGAGAACTTCTGTGTTGAAGACACACTTATAGGGCAAGACTTGCTTCAGTGGGGCTTTGGTGCTCACTGAGTCTGTACCCTGAGTGTGTCCCTTATGGATCTGAGGAGTTGTAATCTGGATGGTCCCACTCTGACCACTGGGTACAATGGCTCTTGGATCTCTAAGGAGGTGCTAATTTAGCCTCTGCCTGAGGCTGTCCAGCAGGAGACCAGCTGTGAAGCAATGCAAGCCACTGGGGGCCTTGGGCCTTCTTTTGGATATTCTGGCTTTCTCTGACCCAGCTGCAGTTTTTTAGGTAATTTTAGATTGCAAAGGGCCAGGCCTTTCATATGCAAAAGGCTCTGTGCACAGCTTGGGTGGGGCTGGGTATCAGGATCAACAGGGCAGAGCAAGCAGCTTTGGCTTCTCCTCAGTCCTGCCCTAAGAGGCCCCGCTTCTCAGTGTCCCAGTAATCACTGCAAGCACCTCTGATAGAAAGCCGCCCTCGAGTTCCGACTGATGCCAGACAGTACAGTGTCTCCTGTGTGAGTCTGGGTCCCCAGAGACTCACCTGGAACTGGAGTCAGGGCTGTAGGGAGATTGTGCCTCCCTCCCGATTGAAAAAGACAACCGAGAACTCAGTTGGCAGCCCTTTCCATGTGCACCTCCGTACCTCTGCACTTTACTTCCGCACCTCCTCTGAGTCTCAGTGTGCTTTTCTCTTTCCTTCTAGTTGTAGAATTTCCACTCAGCAGCATTCCTGTGGTTCTGGATGATGTTCTTTCTGTCTTTTAGTCGTATTTTTGAAGTGGTTGTGCGAGGCAGCAATTTCCAGTGTTTACCTATGCCGCCATCTTGATTTTTCCCCTGTCTATTTATTTTTACATCTATAACAACATATTTTTGTAATGTCAAAGTAATTTTCCTTTTTATTTAGACACTCGGAGCACAGGCACTGCTCTGCTCTCTGCAGAGACCACACATCCCCTCATTGTTATTGAGTTCATTGTTGACTGTTTACTGACCTATACACACCTAAGTGAAAGAAGTGCATGTCTATCATTTTACCTTTTTTCCAAGCCCAGAGATTTCCCTGCTGTGCTTTCTCCTGCTTCCCTCATCTATCAACAATGAATTTCATGAAACCACACAAGCCTCCACTTTTGATTGTAATGTTTAAAATGAGGTGCAAAGCTCCATTCTCCGGAGCATAATTATCTCATTCCCTTGAGATTTTACTTCACTGCAATTGTCTACATTTTGGCTCAATAAACTCAGAAAAATTCTGCACAGGTTTCCATGTTTTCTAGATGGACAAGAGAAAAGGTTCTCGGCAGGCAGGGTAGACTTGGGGGTGAGTTATCATGTGACACATTGGTATCTTAGTCATTTCGTAGTAGAGAATGGACAACAGCTCCCTGTGTTACCAAGGTCACCCTGGGATTTCTGACAGAAAATCCCATTCTAAGATGGGAACACATAGGCTTTTCCTGGGGTGGGAGAGTCTGGATATGAGGACAAGTGGGTTGTTCAGGGCAGCGCCATTGACATGACAATAGGAGGGGGTCACATCCAGGTCCCACAGCAGTGAACAGCTGGATCGCCAGCCCTGATAACAGGTCCCCCCTTGGTAAGTAGTGCAGCGCAGGTTGGCCCCAGCTCCTGACCTGGAGGGACCATAGGGATGGGGTCCTCTGGGAAGCAAATGGCAAAGCAACAGACTTGGTATCTTCAGCCCCACGTCCTTTTGGGAAAAGCATCCCTATTAATCGTGATGATGTGTAAGAGTGGGAGAAGGTTTATAATGATTGTCAGGCCAACATGGACACTGGGAGATGGGCATTAAAACAGGAAAGTCTGTAAAAAAAATACAAAAATACACTTGACTGAGTGTGACATGAAATGGAGCAAGGTCTCGCTTCTGATATTCCTAAAACTTTGTGGGCAGTGACTTTGCATCTCATCTGAAGGGGGCTGGACAGTGAGAGTGGGTTGTGGGGAGGATACAGGCCCAAGATTCCTTTGGAAATTGGACTCTAGGAGGGACCTAGGAGAGTGGCAGGGCAGTTACTGGAACCCAGGGCTACCTTTGACTACATGGGATCCTGGAGTCTGGGTCACCTCAGCACCTGCACTCACCCTGCAGGAGTACAGCACGCTGGAAGATGTATGGGGCACCTATGCCTCCTGCAGAGGCATGGAGGTGAGGACCCCATCTTTCAGGTCCTATAAGTTCTCCTGTGAGGAGCTCTGTAAAGACAGTTCCCAGTCACAAGGAGGAAAGCCTCAGAGCCCTGTTTTGCTGGTTCTCTACCCCTGTAATCCTCCACTGCAGACACACACACACACATAGTGTGGTCTGCTGAGATCTCCACTGCCGAGGAAAAGGTGTGACAGCCTGAGGGTTAGGATTCCCATTGGCACCAATAAGGGACCCCTCTAGAAGCCCATCTCCACATGCCTGCCCTGTCTTAGGGGGTAATCACAGCAGGACCTCTAGGTGATCCACTGCCCCCGAAAGCTGTCCCAGCCCCAGGGTTCTCCCTTCAGGTCCCTCTTCCCCAACACATGAAGGGGAGGGGATGTGGGCTGCACAGGGATGGCACACAGAGGTGGCCTGGCCTGAATGGGTCTGGCCCCGGCCACCTTGTGTTACCTGAGGCCAAATTCTAGGAAGTGGACACATACATCAGGGATGAGGGTTGAACCAATGTCTGCACCGTCTGAAAAAAGCTCTCACTGCGGGGACTCCGGAAGCAAGAGCACCAATCACCGGGAACACAGCAAGAGAACATGTTGCACTGGCAGATGCCTCCTGGCAAGTGAGCTGCCTGTTGGGCTACATGTGGGTGCCTGGTTATGGGGTTTTAAGTTATATTGGATAGTGACCTCATACCTGGTATTGTCTTCCCTGAGTCCCTTCATCTCATGACAGCTATGCAAGTAGTCCTGTGGGCTGCTGTCTGCAGACACCTCTTCTGCATGAAACACCTTATCTGTACACAGTGGCACCAGCACAGCCCTCTGCCCAGCCCCCTAGAAGCTCTGGGTGCAGCCAGGGTCCCAGACTTGAGGAAACCTACCTGGGTGCAGACTCAATCCCTCATTCTTACCTTTTCTTGATCCTGGATCAGTCATTGTGCCTGTCAGGGCCTGTCTCTGTCCTGCCTGCACAATGGGTTATGGAGCAAGTGCTTCTTATGGCTGTTCAGGCTACTGTGGGGGAGGAGCTACAAAGTAGGAGGAGGACTATTACATGTAGGTAGTGCCTCCAACCTCTTTTTCCTTCCTGTTGTCACCTCCTCTGTGTCTGCTTTTTTTCTAATCCCTCCCAAAGTCATCACATCTAGAGTGAATGTTGTGTGTGTGAGTGTGTGTGTGTGTGTGTGTGTGTGTGTGTGTGCACATGACAGTGCTCCCTTTCTGGACCCCAGAACAAATCAGCCCCCACAAAGGGAGGAACAGGCAGAAGCTGCCCAGTATGTCAGGATTTCTAAAGTCCAGACCAACTCTGTGGGGAGGTGGCAGCCTTGACCTGGAAGGTGTGAACATTCCTGAAGTTTGCACTCTGAATGTCATGTACCCTGGCCAATCCCTGCCTGACCAAGGGCTTCAGTTTCCCAATTATCCAATGAGGGTGTGATCCACAACTTCGCAAGCGTGAGCTGAGCATAAGAGGGCCTGGCTTTCTCCACTGCGGGTGGGTTGTGGACAGAGGTGCACTTACATGATTCCAGATCTGGGCGCCTTTTCAGACAAATACTGTCTTGGCTGCCAAGTGCTCACAGTCTCCCCTGTGCCATCTCCATATCAGCACATGATTCCAGCAGCACAGCCTTTTCCAGAGCCCCTGAGCAAACCTGGGGGCACCTAAGACCCCCTCTTTGAGGACACAACTGGGTTTTTCTCAGGCTCTACATTCTGACCGTCTGTGATCCGGGGCAAGGCATGGACCTCTCAGGTCACTGGTTCCCTCCTCAGTGACTCCCCATGTTCTTCACCTTCCTCATGTGGTGTGAATGTGTTCCCTCCCTTTCAATGTGGGTGCTCGTAGTGACTCCATAGAAGACGGCAAAGGTATCCAACACGACCTCCATGATTTGTTTCTAAAAGTCAGTGCCTGGGCCAGACAGAGTGGTTGAGCATCATCCTGTGCACTGATGGATTTGGTTCCTGGTCAGGTCACATATCTAGGTTGTGGGTTTGATTCCTAGTCGGGGTGCATACAGGAGGCAACCTATTGATGCTTCTCTCACACACTTTTGGTTCTCTCTCACTGTCTCATCAATTTTTTAGGAAAAAAATAATTTAACAATTTTTTAAAAATATATTTTATTGATTTTTTACAGAGAGGAAGGGAGAGAGATAGAGAGCTAGAAACATCGATGAGAGAGAAACATCGATCAGCTCCCTCCTGCACATCTCCTACTGGGTATATGCCTGCAACCCAAGTACATGCCCTTGGCCGGAATTGAACCTGGGACCCTTCAGTCCGCAGGCTGACGCTCTATCCACTGAGCCAAATCGGTTTCGGCTAATTTAACAATTTTAAAGCAAATCCATTTTATTTCTTTAATCTTCATTGCTGAAAGTGTTACATATGTCCCCTTTTTACCCCATTGACCACTTCTAGCCGATCCCTACCCCGCACCCCAGGCCTTCACCACCCTATTATCTATGTCCCTGAGTTATGTATATATGCATACAAGTTCTTTAGTTGAATAATTCCCAACCTGATAAGATTTTAAAAGTTGATGCTTATCCACTTGCTCACTCTGATCTGCTCTCTCTCTCTCTCTCTCTCTCTCTCTCTCTACTGAGGAATAAGCCTCTGTGCTGTGAGTTGCTATCTGGACAGACCCATGTGACCCAGCACTGAATGAGACCAACAGAGAGAGGAAGTCAGGCCTTCCATCCAAACTGAATCCTAAAGACCCCCCCTCCCCTGAGTGAGCTCAGACCCTCAGTGACAGAGATCCTGCCCCAGGTGAGACCACAGTAGTCCCAGCTGAGCCGTGCGGGATTCCTGGTCACAGATGTGTGAGCTAGTAAGTGTGTGTTGGTTAAGTCTCTAATGTGGGGTAACTGTCAGCAATAGGTCACTAGCACAGTCGTCCCACACCAGGCCCTGGCCCTGCCCTCCTATCTCCCTCCTTTTTTCCTCCCAATTACCTCCAGCCCCCAGCCCCTCATTTCCCACACCCTCTGCCTCCAGTTTGGATGATGGCTGTGAAACATAGGAAAGGACGCTGCAAAGTAGAGCCAAACTGAAAAGTGTAATTCGAAAGAAGAAACAGGACCGGTTGTGACCACAGTTCTGAGCTTCCAAGGTAAGGAGATGTGCCAGGGTTCATGTCCCAGCATCAAGAAGGGTTCAAGAATCTGGAAAAGGCTGTGAGCAGATGACATAGAAATCCAGAGACTGATAAAGAGTCCAGAGCCGAGTTATAATTTTGAAAGGCATTGGGGTCAGAGGACCTTCAGCTAAAGGAACTGAAGAGTACCTCCTTGTCTAGGCCCCTTGCTTTTATTAATACAATTTGTCCTAAGGCAAGGTGGAGATAATACACTTCAAAAGGTAAGGTTTCAAAGGGTACAGAGGCATTGTCAGTTTGGGTATTAGGCTAAGGCTGTTCAGGTTGTTTGGCCAGTAGGAGGCAATAACATGTAGATTAAGATGCCTTTTAGCTGTCTGGCAACCACAATCAGTTTCCTATTCAGGTTTGGGGAAATGCCTTTAGCCATTCCCAACATGTGTGACTCAACCCTGTTGAGACCCCAAGTTTCATCAACATTTGATGAACCTCTTAAAATTATGACATGCTGGAATTGGTGTACTGCAGAGACACTACAGGCAAGGCTGGCGGCTGCCCCTCCAGGCCCACTGCAAGTGCATGCAAGTGCACTGTCATCACCATGGACCTCTAAAGTAGACCTGCCCCTGATTTCCAGACCTCCTTTAATTTCACAAGCCTTCATCGGCTGCCATTGTGAAATCAGGATGAAGAGGGTAGACAAGTACTTATTCATCTTTCTGATTTAGAAATCACATCCTAAAGAGAGCCTGTGCAATGTCCCCACGATGGGCTCACGTTCGCAGTGCTTATGGTCCTCAGGGGTCAGTGGGAGGTCTCATCAGACTCCATTCAGATTTCCTTTCTCTCTGTGTCAACCAACAGGGCAGATCTCCTTGAGAGTAGGGACCCTGGGTGTGGTCCCCAGTGAGCGCCCATTTGTCCTGAGTCAGTGTAGCTTGTGCCATGGCGGGGTGCTGTACAAGGCTGCTAGTCCATCCTCACCAGGGTGGTTCAGAGCACTGAGGAGGATTGATGTAAAAGGAGAAGCCAGGCTGTCACCACAACCTTGTTCAGCCTTGGGGCGTGAGAAAGAATGGCTGCTGGGTTCTGGTGAGACAGAAGAGCCTCAGGAAAAAAGCCCAGCTGAACCAGAGCCTAGGGTCTGAGGGCAGACAGACAGAGGCTCTGACCCCAGAGGAAATTTCGAAGCGGTGCCTCTGGAGGAGATGAGTGTGGACCCCGGGCCCAGGGACATTCCCTGTTCCCTCTTCAGTGCTGTGGGCCGACAGAGGAGATGCTCAGAAAGCTGTTCAGTGCCCGTGGAGCAGGGTGGACTTTCTGTCCAGGTGCAGGTGGCAGTCAGTGTTCAGGAACTGCTCTCTGCTGGTTAAACCCTACAGCATTCTGCAACGTGGACACCAGGGGGCGCTTAAGGCCAGGCTTTGTCCATGTGCTGGTGGGAGATGAAGTCAAACACAATGTGGGTTTGCAGCCCTGACATCAAGGGTCCCTGACCCAATGCTGGTGGGTCAATTTCCCCCAAAGTCCCATTGTCTTGGGCCTGAAGAACATCACATCCTTAGAGCAGATGGCTCCTGACTCATTCTTCCCAACCTATGACTCATAGTAACACAACGCAGCCCCAGAAGAAACAGACTTGCTCAAGTCTCTGAAGGATTGTAGAGTTAAATTTTATGGAATCTAAATTAAATTTATATTTGAGTATTTCATTACATTTTCTTGAATTAGACTGAATGTTACTGAATAGTATGAAAAATACATAAAGTTATAAACATATATGTGATGAACACAAATATTTTAAAACTTCATATAAATGAGGGGAGGGAGCCCTCTCTGTTGTGGCAGCTGACACACGCTGTGGCCCAGGATCTATGACCACAGGTTCCAAAGGAGCTGAGGGGCGTTGCTCACAAGCTGCAGGTGGGTCCACATCTGGAAGTTCAGTGACGGCTGTGCCTGGTGCCTGCTCTGGCTCTGGAGGGGGCACCAGAGTAGGCGTTGCCACTTTAGGTGTTTCTTCATCTTGCTCTGGAGTTGCTTCTGTAGATCCAGGAAGAGAACATGTTACCACCATGACTGCCTTTTGTGTGCCTTACAAGAAAGAAACTTCCCATCTCCATCACTGAAGTCCCATTTCAAGGCCCCACCCCAGGAAGCCCTCCAGACTGCAGGCCCTGGGCTATGACCTGAGTGGCTCTGTGCTCCTGCCTAAGCTCAGCCTCTGGGAGCTCTTTTCTGTGTGGGCCAGCCTGATCCCCACTCACCCACACCACCCAATCCACATGCACAGCTCTCTGACTCCCTCCCTTTTTTCTAGCAGAAGCCCTCAGACCTCTGCCCTCTGGCAGAAATCTCACAAGGCATGAGATCCAGGGTGTTGCCAGCTTCTCCAACTCACAGTCCCCATACTCCCCTTAAGGCTCTGATCCAAAGCCCATTCACTTTTTCTGCTGGTCTAGAGATCCACTTTCTGCTTCACAGTACGTGTAGATCAGCGATACTTTGAGGAAGAAGTCATATGGGGTGTACTGTGGATGCTACCTGCCTGTGCAGCCCAGTGTGACTGAAATCACTCCTGCCTAGAAGGAAGCCCTGGAGTGCAGCCCTGGGGTCAGGGCCTTTGTTGAATGAATGAGCCCAAACCACCCCTATCTCAGAAGCTTGGGTGAGCCTGGGGTCCCACTGCTCAGTCCTGAGATTTCTGATCTGGCTTCACCAAGGACAGAGACCCCTAATGGAATCACCAACGTCATTATCAAAAGAGAAAATAGCTTAGCCTAAGTCCTGAGGAGAATCACAAATAAGGCACAAGTTTCTTTAAAAGAAGAGGAAATGGCCAATTGGAACAACCACAGCTCCTCCAGCACACCTCTCCAGAGTCCAGGCTCCCAGCGGGCCTTTTCCTGGGAGGAACCCCCCTCCCGCTGCCCCAAGTCCCTACAATAACCCTATGAAGCTGGGCCTAGGCTCTCCCCATGATCAGAGAAACAAACACTCAGGGATATGCAGTGATCTGGAGACTCACAGCAAGCAGGTGGCTGAGTGACCACTGTGCTGTGGAGGGGCAGGGCTCACCTGGTCCATGGTTGGTCCCACACACGTTGGTGAGTCCCAAAAGTTCTGTATTAACACAGAAGGGTGGGTGCAGACCAAGGTGGGGACGCTGCCCAGGAAGCTGGGCACCAAGTATTTGACCAGTTTTTCCATTAACTGTTCCTGGGAGGTCTGCACCTTACATGTCCATTTTTATTTTTAATTATGTTTTTTCCCCTGTGAAGGTCAAGCTTATTTGGAAGCCTGAGTGAGTGGTGTTGGGGACAACATGGAGGCCCAGGGGTGAGCTGACAGGCCTCCATGTTGGGCTTAGGATGCCCCCACTGGGAGGTCAGCTCTGAGTCTGGGCACAGCACAGGGTGGAGCCAGCTCCCTGGGAAGCAGAGTCCTGGCTCCAGGAAGGGCAGGTGGAGAAGGTGAGGGCAGTTCTCCCTGGGTGGGTCAGGGTCCAGAAAAACAGACTTGCTCAAAGCTTTGAGGGTTTTTAGGGTTAAATTTTATAGAATCTAAATTAAGTTTCTGTTTAGGAGTATTTCAGTATATTTTCTCTACGGTACACTGTATGCTATTAAATATCATAAAAATATAATAAAATTATAAACATATCTAACAAGAATATTAAACATTTAACACTGTGTCTAAATGGGGTTAGAAGGGTGCCCTCTCTGCTATCGCTGCTGACATGCGCTCTGGCCCGGGATCTAGCACCACAGGCCGCACAGATGCTGGGGTGAGTTGCTCAAATGCTGCAGGTGGTTCTTCTGCCTCTTGAAGTTCAGTGAAAGCTGGGCCTGGATCCGGCTCTGGCTCTGGAGAGGCCACTAGGGTGGGGTTGCCCTTGAGGGTTTTCCTGATGTTCTTCTGGAGCTGGTTCTGTAGATGCAAGAAGAGGACATGTTACCACCCTCACTGCCTTTTGTGTGCCTTCCAAAGGCACACTCACCCACGCCACCCCCGGAAGCCTCCTCCTCCTCCTGTCTCGGCCTCAGTGGGCTCAGGTGCTCCCGCTGGGGCACTGGGCCTGGTTTGGCAGGTAGGAGACTGCAAGTTGAGCTCTATGGAAGCCAACAGCATCATCAGGCTGGGAAATTCTGAAGGTGCTGGTCCAGCCAGATGCTCAGGATGCAGGAGATGGCCCTGGGGAGAGAGATAGGTGAGCAGCAGAATGTGAGGCCTGCCTTTCCCTTCCACATGGCCCTCCCACAGCACCACTCAGAGAGCCTGGGGTCCTGTGCCTGCTGCTCCTGCCCATCCATAAGCCAGACCTACTCCTTGTCCACCTTCAGTCTGGCAGTCCTGGCAGAGATGGGCCTGGTCACCCAGGAATGGTTTGCATGAAGCCCTCCTACCTGACAGCTCTGGATCAATGAGGGAACCACCTGTCCCCTTCTTCAGGGGAACCTGACATGCTCTCCCAGTGTCCCTGTTCCCTCCCATTAGGACTGAGAGGGCTGGTGTCCACCCAGTTCATGTCACTCATTGGCACTGAGCAGGTGCTTCAGGAATACTGACCAGTGAGCAATCAAACAAACCCCAGAGCCTTCCTATCACCTCAAACTTTAGCTCCTGCACCTACATGCTGCCTCATTCACTAGCTGTCCTGTGTGGTTCTTTGCCTCCCACTGAAACTCAACTCCCACAGGGTGGGGTACCCCAAGCTGCCACTGCGGACGTTCTGCCAGATTAGGAAGCAAGGTCCCGGGATAGGGGTGGAGACTGGGCTAGAATTAGGAGTGGAAGGCTATGAATTGTCTGAGGGGCTGTCTGTCCACTGACCTTCCCACTCGCCCACACCACCCAAATCCACTTGCACAGCTCTCTGACTCATGTCCTTTTTTCTAGGGAAGCCCTCCGACCTCTGCCTCTTGCATAAATCCCACCATGAGTGGGATCCAGGGTTTTGCCAACACCTTGAATTCACAGTCTCCATACTCCCCTCATGGATCTGATCCAAAACTGACTCACGTTTTCTGCTGAACAGAGGTTTACCATCCTCTTCACAATACGCGAAGATGCAGCCATAGGGAGAGGAGGCCAGGAGGACGTCACATCAGGTTTCCTGTGGACACTATGAGCCTGTGCCGCCTAGTGGGACTGAATCGCTCCCTCCCAGAAGGAAGCTCTGGAGTGCAGGCTTGGTGTCTGCTCTGAGCACTGGGTTATGGTCAGTGCCTAGAAACATTTCTGTACCTGGCAGGGCTTCTAATATACGTGCTGAGTGAATGAGCCCAAACCAGCCCCATCTAAGATTGCTGGCTGACCCTGGGCCCCACTGCTCACCCCTGGCATCTCTAATCTGGATTCACCTGGGACAGAGACCCCTAAGAGTATCTCCAATCTCTTTGTAATATTAGAAAAGAGCTAAACCCAAGGCCCCAAAGAGAATCACAATTTGGCAGTGGCTTCTTCAACAGGAAGAGAAAATGACCAGTTGGTTCAATCATAGCCCCTCCAGCAGACCTCTCCTCGGTCTAGGCTCCCAGAGAACACTTACCAGGGAAGAACCCAGCAAGTCCCTACAATAGCCCTATGAGCCTGCTCCCTGCTTCTCAGAGGTTTCAGAGGAACAAACACTCAGAGAGTTGCAGTGACCTGAAGGCAAACAGCCAACAGGTGGCCCCATGAGCATGTGCTCTGGAGGGGGAGGGGCTCACCTGGTCAATAATTGGTTCCACTGCTGCTGGGTGGTAACAAATGTTCTGTAGTAACAGGAACGAAGGTGGGTTCCCTCCTCAGGTAATCGACCACTTTGTCTAGCCAGTGTGCTAGGGCGATGTGCACCATACAGGTCTTTTTTCTTTCTGCCTGTGAGGCTGAAGTTCACTGGTAACCCTGAGTAGGTGGTGCTAGACCGGTTGGCTGTCCAGCAGCTGTTTCCCAGGCCTGGGCTGACTGGACTCCAAGTTCTGCTCAGAAGGCTGCCATCAGAGGCTAGCCCTTGACCTCTGGCTGCCAACCTCTGAGTCTGGGCACAGGTTGGAGCTGTCTCCCATGGAAGAAGAGTCCTGGCATCCTGGAAGGGCAGGTCTTCAAGGCCAGAACCCTTCTCACTGAGAATGTTGGGCATCCTGAGGCCAAAACACATCTTCCATGATGCTCCAGCTCAACACTGCCCTCCTGAGTCCCACCCGCCACAGCGTTCTGGTTACTGAACAGAGCATTGAGGAGCTCCCAGTGAGGGGCAACCCCCTTAGGTTCCAGGCTGTGAGCACATTCTCTTTGGGTTCCCAGGGTCTGTGTCTGTAGTAAACTGAACTGTTCACAGAAAAGCAGCTGGGTCCTTCTGGTCTTGGCCAAGGCAGAGTGAAGGGCAGGGGGAGGGGCAGGGCTAGAAGGTGGGATTGTTGTGTCCGAAGATGCAGATGGGGAAGTGCTTGACGTGGGAGGACCACTGGGCGGACAACTGGAAAAACGCCACGTCATTCCACTCCACGCCATCGATGACGACCGGCAGCATGCTCTGCTGGTGCTTGGCCCTGCAAGCCAGGCGACCAATGCCCTGGATGCACTGGCTTTGGGACTCCACATCCTCGTCCGTGGTTTTCTTGGGCGCCTTCTTTTTTCTCTCCTTGGTGACCACAGTCATGGACATGGCAGGTGTTGCTGTGCCCTCACCACTGCGGGGCAGCCTGCTGACCTGGACAGACTGGAAGAAGCACTTGAGTGTGTTTTTGGTGGTAGGCAGCTGTTTCTTCTCTGCGACTCTCTTTGTATCTATTGGCTGGACTGCTGTCCAGTAATCCACCTGCAGCTCCATCATCTGTGCATGGACACTCTGGCTGGTGGAGGACAGGCCCCCACTCATTGATGTGGGGGAGAGTGTGTTGGGTGAGGCCTTCCCGGTAGGGGACAGAAGCTCACCGCACCATGAGAGGACTACATCATCTGAGCCTCCTGACATGGCTGCAGATGGTTCCACTCTTCCAACCTTCACTGCCCCCACAAAGGGGATGAGCTGTGTGGACTTTTCATTGGGGCGCTGCTGCTTAGACATGAGAATGGCCTCAGCAATGGGCAGCAGGTAGACACAGTTGGCCCCCGCAACGTACTCAGAGATTCTCGACACAACGTCCTGTGTGTCCTGCAAGGTGTTCTCAGACTCCAGGTTGTTGAACATGTCCCGCCAGTACAGGTCCTGGAACAAGTGGTTGTAGCGGCAATCCATGGAGCCCAGGTAGCTGGCCAAGGGGTGGGGACCCAGCGGGATGACCAGGAAGCGCATGTAGTCTAGCCATTGGGGTGGCTGCTGGGACAGCTGCCTCACGAAGACCCGCAGCACAGCGCTGAAGTAGGGCTGTGCCCCTGCCACCGCCATCTTCACAGGCGTCAGGGCCTGGGAATTGCAGTTGCAGTATCTCTGCATGTGTGAGACGATGATGCTGAAGGCCTCCTGGACGTCATCTGTGGAGCAAGTGCACACCACGGGCAGCGTGTGCCCCTGCAGGATGTCCGAAAGTAACTGGCCCTGCCAGTCGCAGGTGTTGACCAGGATGATGTTCTCGGGCATCTTGTCCTGGGAAATGAGGATGTTGCTGAGCTGGTCACGGACGGGCTTCCTGGGGATCTGCCGCTGGCTCTGTGGGTCTGGGCTCTCGTTGTCCAGTCTGTTGACCCACTCATTCCGGGCTGTGTCGCAGCCCCGGTGGCCAGCCTGCTTCCTCTTGGACCTGCTGGAGGGCAGGACCAGAGACTTGGTGAAGCGCACTATGGATGGCAGCTTCTTGGTGAACCAATGCTGGGCGGAGGACCCTGCCTCCCGGTTGTCCTCCAGCTGTGCCAGCTGCTTCCCAGGGGAGCGAATTCTGTGGGCCATTGAGTCAGAGCTGCTATCACTTGACATGCTGTCAAAGTATCGCCTGAGTTTGGGCTTTGGGGTGCTGGGGACACTGATATCGTCCTCCGTGTCTAGGCTACTGTCACTAGAGCTCAGCACAATGTCATACCGACGGTGCAGAGCCTTCTCCACTTTGGGGACATGCCTCACAAGGGCCTGTTCTGAGGATATGACCTTCTCCGACACTTGGGCCCTGAGCATAGATGCCACGGCTTCCTGGTGGTAATTGTGTTGACTGTTCATGCACCTCCTTCTTACTATGAGATTACCTTTGTCCAAGTTATTCTCCTGGGACTGCCTGTGGACGGCATTGTGGCTGGCCGGCTGCTCAGAGAAGCAGCTCTCAGATGTGCTGGCGAGGTCGTTATGCGAGGTTTGGACCTTGTTGCTGGCCGGCATGGCAGTGGCCTCCTGATCGATATGCTGGCGGGACAGGGAGGCCATTCGAATCTTAGTGGTGGGTGTGCTGTAGGCCACAAGTTGGGAGTCACTGTGGCTTGGCTGCTTGCCTCCCGGGGCCCTCGCGTTCTCAGGCAGGTGGGCCAGACTCAGAGGCTCCTTTTGGATTCTGGTGCTGTGGAGGCCCCGCATCTCCATCGGCAAGCTGGAGTCTGACAGGCCTTCCATGTATGGCCTGAGCTTGGGATTGGGGCTGCTGAGGACACTGTGATTGTCCTTCATGTCTGGGCCGCTAGACAGGCCTTCAAAGTATGGCCGAAGCTTAGGTGTGGGGGTGCTGAGGACGCTGCCATCGTCCTCAGTGTCTGGGCCACTGTCACTGGGGTTCGGCAGCATGTCATACAGGAGGTCCAGGTCCTCCTCCACCTCCGGGACATGCTCCCCATGGTCCTGCTCAGGGCCCAGGACCTCCTCCGACAATTGGATTGTGCGCAGCCATAACAGGACTTTCTGTTGGTAGTTCTGTTGCGTGGTCAGGCTGCTCCTTGTGAATATGAGATTCCCCTCATCACAGTCATCCTCCTCCTGGTCAGCGGTATGGTAGCTGGCCTCCCGCTGCGAGAAGAAGCTCTCACACATGCACTCAGAGTAGTTGTCCGAGGACTCAGCCTCGGGACTGGCTTGCCTGGCGCTGTCCTCGTGGTCGATGGGCGGCATGGACAGGGAGGAGATCTGGATCTTGTCCACCTTGCTGGTGGGTGTGCTGTGGGCCACAAATTCGTTGTCCCTCTCGCTTGGCTGCTTGCCTCCCAGGGCCCACGAATTTTCGGGCATGTGGGGCAGACTCAGAGGCTCTGTTTGGGTCCTGTCACTGTGGCTGCCCCACATCTCCGTCTGCAAACTGGAGTCTGACAGGCCATCGAAGTATGGCCTGAGCTTGGGCCTGGGGGTGCTGAGGACGCTCTCATCATCCTCCAGGTATGGGTCACTTTTCCTGCAATTCCCCATCATGTCAGACCGAAGGTCCCTCTCTGACACTTTGGACCTGTGAAACAGCGCCAGGACTTTCTGCTTCAGCTTTCCTCGTATTGATGGCCGCTGCTTCTTTGGTTCCCCCTTCTCCAAGGCATCCTTGTCCAGGTCCTGTCTGTGCTTTCCCCTGCCGCTGGCCTGCAGCTCATTCTGCCCCTCGTAGACACCTGCCGACTTGGCCTTAGGGCTGACCTGCATGGCAGTGCCCTCGTGTTCGATGGGCTCACTGCACAGGGAGGAGATCCAGATCTCGGCCACCGTAGTGGAGGATTCCTTGATGCTGCCAAAGAGGCTCACCATCTGGCCACACCTGGGGTTTCGCTGCATGACGTCAGCCATGCGGATGGCGCCAGAGGCCAGTGTCTTGTAGCCCAGGACGTTTCTGTTCTTAGAGCACTTCCTCTGCTCCAGCATGATCAGGAGCTTGTTACCTTCTCCCTTGAGGAAGTGGTTGTACTGCAGGGAGAAGGTGAGCGCCAGGTTGGTCTGCACTGGTCTACTTCGGGGCAGCACAATCTCTTGGGACCTCAGGATGCCCTTGGAGTCTCGCATCCTCACGGAAATTACCACGGAGTGGAAGTCCTTGGCCAGCTTCTTGAAGATCACTAGCTTCGTTACGGTGAGACTACACCACCTGGGCACGCAGCTGGGGCTGGAGCAGTCCACCTCCCAGGTGGCGAACAGGTTCTGGGGGACCTGTGTTTTGAGCACCTTGGACGTGCTGGCCAGGCCCACAGTTCGTGAGGAAGCTGCAGCTGCTGGCATCCTACTGGACCTTTTCCTACTCAGGGTTGTTGGTTTTTTCTCCTGTGGTGGGACAGAGGAGGGACATGATTGGTGGCAAGAAGTGGTGCATGAGTGATCAAAGGAGAGTGTGGCCACTCAAAAAGTGGCCACTCGCTAATCTGTGATTAGGTCAGGGAAGGCCTGGGTGATGGTCTTTTAACCTCAGAGACCTAAAGTTATCACAAAGATGCTTTGAAATTAAAACGTTTTAACTAAAAGCTGTTTACGGTGGTCGCTGGGTCCTAGGTTGGAATCTTCTGCAAAAAAAGGTCATTATTTACCTTAACTGAGACTGTCTACTATCTTTTGGAATCTACAAGAACATAGCTTTGGAACGTCAAAGAAATTTTCCTTTTTTTTGGATACTCTGTGGTCTGTGGAGACCACAAATCCCCTCATTGTTATTGAGTTCATTGTTGGCTGTTCTGTCCTATATCCCCCTATGGGAAAGAAGTATGTGTCTGTCATTTCACTTTTCATCCAATCCATCACCAATGGATTTCATGCAACTCACATACATCGCCACTTCTGACTGTAATATCTAAAATAAGGTGACAACTGCCATTCTCCAGAGCATTATTTCAATCCTTTGAGGTTTTTATTCAAGGCAAATGACCATTTGGCTCAGATAAAATCTCAACTATTGTTCACAGTTTTGAATGCTTCTTACATGGACATTTACTTGGCACAATACAGCAGGATCCCAGAAACTCTCACCCAGCACCACCTTGCAGACCTACACCTGGTGCTGGCATCCAGCAAAGGGCCCATTGACGCACCAGTTCCCTGCCTGCCGGTGAACTTGTGACACTTGTCTGTTGGATTCAGGACCCTCCCTTGCTTGTGTTGCTGACTTTATTTGAGCCATATTTTGTAATACTCTTGGTGGAACAAAGGTTAACAGTTGCTAGATCCCAGGCTATGGAGAGACAGGAGGGAAAATGGGACTGGTTTTTACCCCTGGCTTTTCTATAAGATTTGTCTTTTGAGAGTCTGGGCAAACACCTTAGCTGTTTAAGTGAGAGCTGATCTTGTTCAGCTCAGAAGATAAAGGGGCACATCCTCCTTCCTGCATGAATCTCAGATGTTCTTAGACAACTGAGGATCTTTGCGGATGTGTCAGAGGTCATTCCTCATGACATGCAGGAGCCCCATAAGGAAATTCCCACACAACTGCAATTAAACTAACTGGCTCTTCAGGGGGAGTACTAATGAGGTTTAGTCCACCTCTGCTGGTAGCCCTTCTGGTTGTTGTAGTCAGCAAGGAGAGAAACTGAGGCACATAAGAAGGTTGAATGAGACTCTAGGTGAGTGAGCAACTTGCAGCTCAACCCATAAAGCAACAAACTTTAACCCACTACATAACACTCCCAGAAACTGTGCTGAGACTCTGCAGATACCAAACCATAAAAACAACAGCAACAAGCACACCTATAATTAACATGGGAAGTTGTGCCTCCATGGCTGGGAACTCCCAGGCCCCAGGCCTCATTAATATTCCTGATAGGAAGCCTTGACTTGCAAGTGCTTTACAGAAGTGTAAATGTAGGAAGTTTTAACTTCAAAATATCAACTGAAAAATGGCCAATATACAGTTTTCTTTGGGTGCTTAAATTAATTACTCACAGGCAAAATAAAACAAAAGAAACAAATAACTATAACAGTGGCGGCCTGAAAATTGAACTGATTGAGTGTATAGGATGCATATCTTGATTTGGAAATTAGAAACTTCTAAGGAGAAGCACAGACAAATTCTCTTTAAAAAATAAATGAACAATAAATTTCAGAGATTATCTTCAAACTCTCCTGAAGCTAATACATGCTAACTCCCCATCCTCCCCCTTCTATAGCAGGTCCCCTATATCTTTTGCTCTCTGAGCTTCCTTGTCCAGATGTGTTCCTTCCCTTCCCTTCTTTCTTCCCCTTCTGTCCCCTCCACTGCCCCTCCCTACTGACTTAAGGGAAAATGAGATTAGGAATTCTGCCAACTCGCTTTGGAGAAAAGCTGCTCTCAGCCAGAGAGGAACCAGCAATCATCCTCCATTTTCTCTATGGCCCTGATTGGTACACAGAGAAATTTAACTGATGGAACATGTAATCCTGGCTATTTTAACCTATTGCAATTAATATACTCCTGGTTTCTGGGAGCAAAAGCAAGAGAATTACTCAATAAGGTTTATAGAAAACTCCCATAGAGAAGCCTCCACACTTTAGGGATATAGGAAACTGAAACAGGATTTAGAAAAAGGATACAAACAGAAACATGCCTAGGGCTGCTCCAAGATAGAGTGTCGCCTGCAGACTGAAGGGTCCCAGGTTTGATTCTGGTCAAGAGCACATGACCAGGTTGGAGGCTTGATCCCCATTAGGGGGCGTGCAGAAGGCAGCCAATTGGAGATTCTCTCTCATCATTGATGTTTCTATCTCTCTCTCCCTTTCCCTTCCTCTCTGAAATCAATACAAAATCTATTTTAAAAAAGGGGGAGGGGGAGAAGCAAACATATAAACCCTGTATATATTGAGGCTATTTTATTTGTTTTTAACCACAAACAATTAATTGCTTTCACCATCGGAATAAAGCTTTCCTACAAATGTCTGTTTTTTAATCAAAACCTGTTTCCTTCCAACTAGGGAATGTTATGAGAATATATATGGTTTGCTTATCAAATCTTCCCCAATTCCCCTGTTTAGTGAGTGGGTTTTTGTTTTTTTTTACTGTTTAATGATATCAGTGATGCTGACTTATGCTTTCCCCAGAATAGTAACATATATACTTAGAATAAATGAACCAGATACTGAACCAAAAGGGAAAGTAATGATTTTAAAGGAACCTTCCAGGAGGAAACTAAGCTTGAGACTGACTGAATGTTTGCTAATCATCTCTTCTTCAGTATTATCTTCCACAAGACCCTGAGAGATGGCTTAACAGGGTACCCACCATACTCAGAATGGCCCCAAACAGCCCAGAGACATGCAGCCATGCCTCTGACACTAGGCTTTCTCATATGTCTGCCTAAAGATGGGGGACCAGCCCACAGTGAAGTGAGAATTCTCTTTTGGGGTACATATTCACCAAATGGGAGTAACTTCACCCTGGGTGCCTCAAACAAGAAGCCAATCTTCTTTTGTTACACCAATTACCTGGTTGCAATATAAAGTGGGTAATAGAGAGGCTTTGGCACCATTAACTTTAAGACTATCTTGCACCTGGGACCTGTGTTGCCATTCCCAGGGGAGATAGACGGAGGTTTC
The DNA here is from genome assembly GCF_963259705.1 of Myotis daubentonii. Lineage (NCBI taxonomy): Eukaryota > Metazoa > Chordata > Mammalia > Chiroptera > Vespertilionidae > Myotis > Myotis daubentonii. The sequence continues at coordinate 7,962,470 of NC_081855.1, forward strand.
ATATACCTGAAAGTCTTTATACCTCTCAGAGTTGTGAGCTTTCTGGAAACTAGAAGAATATTCCCAAATAGAAACAATCCAAAAATGGGCGAATGAATTTGTCAATCCCTTGCTAACATTTGTGGGGGGGGGGGGCAACCCAGTTCTTGAGGTATTGAAAATGACTCTCCTTGTTTTACAAATGAAGTTTTCAAGGTGCCATAGGTTTTGCTCAAGAAACAATTCAAAGCCCACCATGTCCTTTTACCTTCTCCAAACCTCCCCTATTCATTTTGGAGGCTTACAGGTAATTGGCTTCATGCAACCAAAGTCCCAGAACCTTTGAAGTGAAAATACCTGAGTTCACCAAGACGTCTTGTCCAGGCCATTTTTAAAAATACAAATCTCTGGAAGATATGACTTATCCCAATAGAAAAAACAATACCTTACCCACCAACACAAATCTCCTTAGCTTTTTCAACTATATCTTTCTAACTTAGTAAGTTTTAATGAAAGTTATTAAATATCTACACATTTTGAAATAACGTGAATACTGACACATTGATTGCTAGACAAGTCTGAAGTTCACTGCTTTTGGGGTTTTTTTAATTGCAGAAGGTCTGTAAAATGGATTTGGAGCTGTTGATATAATGTTTTTTGCTTTGCTGAAGGTGTGTTTTTTGAAAGTAAGAGTTTGATTAAAATATGTTCATCAACGTCTATCTAAGGAATGCTGTTTGTTCACTTGTGTGCTTACGATTGGAAATTAATGCTCCTAACAGTTAAAAGTTCCAGTTAAGTTGGAAGAAATTATACAGTTATGACAATAGAAGGCTTGAGGTATGGAGAGTCATATTTGAAGGAAAAGGGCAAATGTAAGTTTCTCTAAGGATAGTTATTTCTGAATGGGTAAGAAGGTTTGTAAAAGGTGAGGAAAGGTTTGTAAAAGGGGGTATAGGCTATACAACTTTGTGAAAGTTTTATATAAAAATATTCTTTTATTTCTCTACCAAAAAAATAATTCAAATTGTGTGTACAGTCTTTGTGTGATATGTGTTCATCTATGTGTCATGTGTGGTGAATTGTCAGCCTCCATATGACATTACTAGGATATAATCTTTTATTGGCCTACAAAGATTAAATGCTTATGTAAATTAAGGAGAATTCTGTAGTCTGGACAAAATACTTAATATTACAACTGTTTGCAAGTATGATTAATATCTTTTAGAGTTAGTTACCCTAAGTCTGTGTTTGCTTTACGTAGATTTACAAAAAGTCCATGGTATAATCTTTTGCACAAGTATATTTGCAACCTTCCCAAAGTTTCTATTGTAAGAGACTTTTAAAACAGGAGATGACTTTGAGTCAATTCCAATGGGCCCTGGAGTACCTCAAGGATTTATTCTCTCTCCTTATTAGAGAAACGTTTTTAACTAATTTAGGACTACTTAATATGCTTGAAATTACCTGAGGAGCTTTAAAAAATTAAAAATATAAATAACTGTGCTATTTGTGTACCTATATTTTTATTAAAATGGATGTTCTAAAGATTTCAACCTGCTCTAGGAAGGAATGTACAAAGATTCAAGAAAATTTCAAATAGGAAACACTCTGGTGTAACAGTGGTCTTGGTGTCAGCGACACCAGGCCAGCCAAGAGGATGGTTCCCTGTGAGGGTGTCCGGCAGTTCGACTCCGGGTATTTGTGGCACAAACATTGGAAGTTTATGAATTATATCCAATTCTCAATACAAGAAGCCATGGACAATGTTTTAAAATCTTACATGCTATCTGTTCCTTTTATATTGAAATTATGTATTGAATCCAAATATATACATATACTTATATATTTTCATATCGTTCTCTGTAATTTTACAGTAATTTTTGTTACACAAAAATTATTGCCTTGAAATGTTATATTTTACCAAAAAGGCAGGATTTCATCAATTGCATTGCAATCAAAACTATAACCATACCACTTTGTTTTGTCGTTCATAGATATTGTTTTACTTTACTGCATTTTCAAATATGTTACATCTTTAGAAAAATTCATGAAAAGGACTCTTGACTTACTCTATTTTTTTATTCTTTTCATATATTTTATTGATTTTTTACAGAAAAAGAGAGGTATAGAGAGTTGGAAACATTGATGAGAGAGAAACATCGATCAGCTGCCTCTGGCACAATCCCTACTGGAAATGTGCCTGCAACCAAGGTACATGCCCTTGACCTGAATTGAACCTGGGACCCTTGAGTCCTCAGGTCTAAGCTCCACCCACTGAGCCAAACTGGTCAGGGCTTGACTTACTCTAAGTAACAGGTTTCTACGCAGGTCACATCTTTGAACTGAATGAAGAAGTATAGAACTCTAAGGAATGACTGAATTCACGAAAATACTAGCAAATAACCAGGATAAACAACAAAATGGGTAGGGAACTAAATGAAGAGAAGATGGTTATTATTGTTATGACTCTGTTTAAAATACTGCTGATTTTTAAATCATTTTGTTTTTCAAATATAAGGAAAACTAAAAGCAGAAATTCTACATTACTATCCATGACTCACTAGGTAGGTTAGAGGGAATGATACATTAGTGACACTCATTTCACAGTAATCCCAAGAGACAAAGACTTCAAGGACCAAAACTTACAACCAGGAGATTTTGTTTATTGAAACACATTAATTAAAGACTCTCTCCAATGTCTTAAAAAGGACGTTACCTTATGAGAGGCCTAACCCTAAATGGATATCTGTCACTGACACTGCCCTCCATCCACCAAGAAGACTGAAGACTTTTCAAGGATGAGAACCCACGGGCAGTGGGGGCTGACAGCTTTCCCAAGAAGTCAACAAGGCCTGGATGCTGACAGATTACTGCTGCTCAAACCTTGTTCTTCTATCTCCTAACTGTTATTGATTATATGTACATCAACTGATTTTTATATTTCTATTACACACCTTATTACATATGAATAGTTGAATTTCGACATCTGCTAAGTTTTCCCACCTACTAGACAAGTACATTCTAATGATCAGTATGGTAAGGAAACAGTAGAGAGTCTAAATTCTTCAGGTCAAACATAGCATAAGTACAAGGAACAGTGGATGAAGAAGGAAACATAAAATTAGCTTAATAAACAATTATGTAAATACATGCAAAGGGTTTTTGGTTGGCTGGGATGCTTATTTTCCTTAGTCACTTTCTTGTCTAGTAGTAGACATTTTATATTCCTAAGCAGTGTTCCTGCTTTAATGTTTTTGCTTTTGTTCCTGGTATGTAAGTGTTATACTAGATGCAAAATACCAAAACTTAAGACAAGCAGCAAACGGACTCTGCTCATGTTAGCTCAAAATATAAATTTGATACAGAACATTTTTTAAGAAGAACATATAGGATCTCATGGCCTCCCATGCGCCTGCCTTTTAATTTTGATTAATAATAAAAATTCCACTTTGAATGCCATTCAAAGTTAGAGTCTTATCTTATCCCGAATGGTCCATTGTTCAGCAAGACATAACACTAACACTCATCATCAATGCATAATTTGTATTGATTTCTGAATAAAAGGAGGATGTGTGAATGAAAAAGGGGCCCCATGCTAACCTGACTAGCTCAGGGAAGTGATGCAAGGCAGCCTTGCAAACTCAGAGACCTTAAGTAACTACAAAGGATGGTCTGAAATTAAAACACTAACAGGAGCTCATGATGGGTAGTCAGATCCTTGCCTGGCATCTTCCCTGACAAAGGTCAATCTTTACCTTAACTGAGTGTGTGTACTGCCTTTTTGCCTCTATGATAACATATCTTTGGATTTTCCTTATTTTGGACACCTCATGCTCAGGCACTGTTCTGTGCTCTGCGGAGATCAGAGATCCCTTCGTTGCTATTGAGTTCCTTGTTGACTTGAAACTATCCTACATCCACCATGGTAAAAGAAATATGTGCCTATCATTTTACCCTTTATCCAATCACAGAAGTGTCTCCAATTTGCTTTCTCCTGTCTCCCTAATCTATCACCCATGGATTTCATGCAACCCACATAAGTCTGCAATTTTGCTTGTATTGTATAAAATAACGTGAAAAATTGTCATTCTCGGGAGCATTCTCTCAACCCATTGAGATTTTTCTCGCTCACAATTGTTGACACTTTGGATCAAATAAACACACACAAATTTTTCAGAGCTCTGAAAGTTTTTCACATTAATAAGAGAAAAGGCAGGAAAAGTAGAATTGCAGGTGAGGAATATGAAGCACATTAGTATCTTAGGTCATTCTCTTAGCAGAGGACAAACTGCACATGCTTGTATTAACAGTGTCACCCATGCGATTTCTGACAGAACATCCCAATGTATGATGAGAACACCGAGGCTTTTCCTGGGGTGGAGGATTTGGATATTAGGACATGTGGTATGTTTAGTGTGGCACCGTCGTCATGGCAATGGAAGGTTTTAAGTCCAGGTCCCACAGAAAAAAGACATGGATCTCTGTGATAAGCAGTCCTGGTCCCCATACAATGTGCAGCCCTGGGAGGCCCCAGCTCCTGACATGGAGGAGATGAGGACCCAGATTCCTTTGGGAACTGGACACTAGGAGGGATCTCAGGGGAGTAGCAGGGTGCCTTCTGGAACCTGAGTCCTGTTGACTCCCTGGGGTCCTGGAGTTTGGGTCAATTGGGCACCTACACTCACCCTGCGGCGGTGCTTCAGGCTGGAGGATATATCAGGTGTCTGTGCCGCCTGCAAGGGCATGGAATTGAAGACCCCATCTGTTGGCTCCAGTCCGCTCTCCTGTGCAGAGCTCTATAAAGACAGTTTCCAGTCACCAGGGGAAAACCTCAGAGCCCTGTTTTGCTGGTTCTCTAAAACTTGTGACTCTCCACTCCAGACACACAGAATGTGATCTGCTGAGACCTCTACTGGCAAGGAAAAGTCATGACAGCCTGAGGGCCTGGGACTCCCATTGGCATAGATAAGGGACCCCTCTAGAGCCCCATCTCCACCTGCCTGCCCTACCCTGGGGTGTGATCACAGCAGGACCTCTAGGTTATCCACTGCTCCAAACACTCCCGCGGTTCTCCCTGCAGGACCTCCTATCCACCACATGAAGAGGGGGGGATGTGGGCTGCACAGGGATGGCCCACAGAGGAGGCTGGCCTGGCGGGAATGGGTCTGACTCAGGCCACCTTCACTTACCTGAGGGGATCTTCTTGAAAACGGCCAGAGATGTCGGGCACGAGTGTTGAATCGTCTACAGAGTCTGGAACAACACTCCCTGCAGGGTCTCCGGGAACCAGAGCCCCCATAACTGGGAACACAACAAGAGAACATGTTGAACTGTCAACTGTCTCTTGCCAAGTGAGTGGCAGTTGGGCAGTTGCAAGAAAGTGGGTGCCTGGTTACGGGGGTTCCAAGTTCTATCAGGAAGTGACCTCACTTCCTGGAATTGCCTCCCTGACTCCCCTCACCTAATTACAGCTATAGATAGTCCTGAGGGCTGCTGACTGCTCAACTACCTTCTCCATGGAATACCAACATTGTACACAGTGACACGAACACACCCTCTCCACAATGTTTAGCTGAAGCCAAGGTGCTAGGTTTGAGGAGACAGACCAGGGCTCAGACTCAACCCCTCATTCTTACCTCTTCTTGATCCTGGATAAGTCATTGTGCCTGTTAGATCCTGTCTCTTCTCTGCCTGCACAATGGATTATTGCAGCATTTGCTTCTTAGCGATATTCACGCTCATGAAGGTAGTAGCTATAAAGTAGGAGGAGGAATGCCACAAGGCAAAAGTGCCTACAACCTCTTTTTCTTCCTATTGTCACCTCCTCGATGTCTGATTTTCTTTTAATTCCACCCAGGGTCATTTGACTGTGTGTGTGTGTGTGTATGAGAGAGAGAGAGAGAGAGAGAGAGAGAGAGAGAGAGAGAGAGAGAGAGAGATTGTGTGTGCGCACACACACATATGTTAGTGCTAGGTTGTATTGTGTTAACAAAGCCTGAATACAGTAGTTTGCAGAGGCAACGATTCATTTCATAGCCATATGCCTTCAATGATCTGGTGGAACTAAAAAGACTTCCTGATTTTTTGGATTATTCATCATTTTTCTTATTGTAAGGATGAGAGTAAGAACTTACAAGGTCATATGTCAGAGTGGAAACCAGAAGTTGACATTTTATTTGACAATGGCTTGTGGGGGACATGACTTCCATTTCCCCCTTTGTAACAGCTGCCAATGTCCATATCCAGGTGGTCTGGGGAGTTTGGGTCAAGGCCCCAGAGTGGAGTTATCAGCACAGCTCACTGGCCTGGCCACAGTGATGACGGTTGTATGTGGACATGTGACTTCAGTGAGTTGAATAAAATTCTTTTTGTTAGTCACAAGAAAAAAAGTTCTGTTTTCATATGTCTCATGGCCTTATGAAAACATGCTTTTAGTCAATAATCATGTGAGAGATGCAAATGAAAACAAAAACGAGGGCTCTGGCTGGTTTAGTCAGTGGATAGAGTGTTGGCCTGAGGAATGAAAAGTCCCGGCTTCGATTCCGGTCAAGGGCACATGCCCAGTTTTGGGCATTGATCCCAAATAGGGGCATGTAGGAGGCAGCTAATCAATGATTCTCTCATCATTGATGTTTTTCTCTCTCTCTCTGAAATCAATAAAAATATATTTTTTCAAAACACAATGGGATACCGTCTCACACTTGTCAGAATGGCTATCATCCAGAAATCAAGAAAGGACAAATGCCGGTGATTATGTGGAAAAAAAGGAACCCTTGTGCATTGCTGGTGGGAACATAGACTGGAGCAGGCACTCTGGAAAACAGTATGGAGCTTCTTTGAAAAATTAAAGTGAAACTCCCATTTTACCCAGTAATTCCACTTCTGGAATATATCCCAAGAAAGCAGAAACACCAATCAAAAAGGATATATGCATCCCTGTGTTCGTAGCAGCACAATAGCTAAGATTTGGAAACAGCCTATATTCCCATCAGCGTAAGTGCCCAACAGCAGCTGAGTGTAAAAAACCCGTGGTACATCTACATTATGGAATACTATGCTGCTGTAAAAAAGAAAGAAGTCTTACCATTCACAACAGCTTGGATGGACATGGAGAGCATTATGCTAAGTGAAATAAGCCCGTCAGTAAAAGTAAATATCACACGGTCTCATTCATTTGTGGAATATAATGAATAACATAAACTGATGAACAAAAATTGATCCAGAGACAGAGAAGCATCAAACAGACCCTCAAACCTCAGCAGGAAGGCAGGGGAGAGTGGGGGAGAGAGTAAGAGACCAAGCAAAGGTCTTGAATGCATGCATATAAGCATAATCAGTGGACACAGCCATTAAGGGGGTAGGTGCATGTGCTGCAGGTGGGGGTGGCTGGGGAGGGGTCTAGGGGAAAAATGGAAACATATGTTATACTTTAAACCATAATAAAATAAAATAATACAAATATTTCTCTTAGTAAAAAAAAAAAAAAGAGAGAGAGAGCTAGTGCTCTTTCTGGGTCCCAGAACAAAGCGCCCCCTGACCCCTAGATATGGAGGAACATGCAGGAGCTTCCCAGTATGTCAGGATTTCTAATGTCCAGACCAACTCTGTTGGAGAGGTGGGAGCCTTGGCCTGGAAGGTATGAACATTCCTGAACTCTGGGCTCTGAATGTCATGGACATTGGGTGATATCTGCCACTCTATGGACATCAGTTTCCCAATTTTCCATTGAGGGTTGGGTTCAGAACTGCATAAGCCTGACCTCACAACAAAGGGGCCCAGCTCCCTCCACCCTGGGTGGGCACTGGACAGAGGTGCATGCCTGTGGTTCCAACTCTGGACTCCCTTTCAGTAAAATACTGGCGAAAGGCTCATTTACCTGCTGAATGCTCACCATCTCCCCCATGCCTTTCCATGTCTGTGCATGATGCCACCAGCAGATCCTTTTTCAGAGCCCCCGAGGAAACCTGGGTGGAGCCAGGACCCCAACTTTGAGGACACACCGCTGGATTCATCTCAGGCTCTGTTGGGCTCAGTATCTTGTTCATTTATTTCTAAATACATATTACCCTTCTGGAAAAAGCATGTGTGGGTATTACTGATTTCATAAAACAAACAAATAAGCAAACTAAACACCTCTCCCTATCAGCTGATTTGGGGCATATTTTATTAGCAAAGATAGATATTTGCTAATATTGCTATAACATTCCCTAGTTGGAAACAGGTTTTGATTAAAAACAGACATTGGTTAAATATTCCTGCCATTTCCACAGAAGGTTTACTCTGAAGGAGAAGATAATTAGTTCGCTGTGGTTAGGAATAGAGTAGCCCCAGTGTCTACAGGGGTCTTAGTGGCTTCTCTTTCTATGATAATTTCACCTGCTCCCAAACTATCAGTGAGAATGCAAACACCCATGGATCAACCCTATATCTGTGTGTGTGTGTGTATGTGTGTGTTTGTGTGTGTGTGTGTGTGTTTGTGTGTGTGTGTGTGTTTGGTGTGTGTTTGTGTGTGTGTGTGTGTGTGTGTGTGTGTGTGTGTGGTTTGTTTGTTATTGGTTTTCTACATCCCATTTCAGTGAACAGATTTCTCTACAGGAATTTTCCTGAAAGCCTTATTTAGAATTTGTGTTGCATTTGCTGACAAAAACCATTAGCTATATTAATTGGAATCAGTTAGAAAATCCAGGATTACATATTCTAAGAGTTAAATGCCTTTGTGAACCCACCAGGGTCATTGAGAAAATCAGGAACATTTGCTGGTTCCTCTCTTGCTGAGACAAGCTTTTCTCCAAAGGGAGTTGTTAGAATTCCTATTCTCATTTTCTCTTAAGTCAGTAGGAAGTGATAGTGGAGGGGACTGAAGGGAAAGGAAGAAGGATGGAAAAGGGTGCAGAATATAGTGGGGGAACTAGAGAAGGTGGAAGAATGGGGTGTTGGCAATTATTACCTTCAGAAGAGTTCAGAGACAGTCTATAAAATTTCTAATTCCTTAATTGTTTTTAAAGGAATTTATATGTGCTTCTGAAAATCTCCTGATTTCCAAATCAAGATATGCTTCCATTCATTCATTCAGTTTAATGCTAGACCTGGCATTTTCCTAATTTTCATTGCATGCCAAAAATTAATTTAGGCACACAAATAAAACTGCACTTTGTCCATTTTAGGAGGATATTTTCTAATTAAATCTTCCCATTTCTGTAAAGCATGTGTAAGTAAAAGCTTCCTATCAGGAATATTAGTGAGGGATGGGATCGGGCATCTCCTGGACTTGGAGGCACCACTTCCCATGTTAATTTTAGGTGTGTTTTGTTGTTGTTGTTTTGTAGTTGTGTGTATGTGTATGTGGTTTTTCTTTTCTTTCCGATATCTGCAGAATCTGAGCAAATTCTCTAGGATTGTTATATAATGTAGTTGGTCAACCTGTGTTGCTTATCTGTTGAGCTCCACGAGGCTCTCACCCCTCAAATCACATTCAAACCTCTGATGTGCCTCGGTTGATCTCCCTGCTGTCTCAAACAACCAGAGGGTCAGGGAACGGTTGACCAAACCTTATGGGTGCTCCCCCACCAGAACCAGTCACTTTAATTGCAATTGTGTTCAAATTTTGTTTGGGGCTCCTGCACATCATGAGGAATGACATCACACATCCAAAGATATTCTTAGTCCCCTAAGAATACCTAATACTCAGACCTGAGGGAGAATATGACACTGTATTTTTGGAGCTGATTTAGTTCAACTCTAATTTGAATGATATTGGGTGTTGTTGTTTTTTGGGGTTTTTTTTGCTCTGATTCTCAGAAAGCAATTCCGATTGGAAAGGCACAATTTAACAACAGCCACCAATTTTTTTCCTACTGTCTTGTCTTAACCTAAGTTCCATCAACCCTTAATCTTAGTTCTATCTGGACTATTTAAAAATACAGCTCAAATAAATCTAACCCTCTACCACCAGCAAGGGAAAAGTCATGGATTTAAGATACAACTCACCCAGGTTCACCCAATGGGTGGGGAACCAGCAGTTCAATGGGTCCTTTGTTGAATCCTAACACCATGTCCACGGGTTGGTCCTGGGTGAGCTCTTTTGGAGTCCTGACCCACTACGTCAAGTAAATGTCAAAGTATGAAACATTCAAACTTGTCAAGAATTTTGGTCGTTTATTTAAGTCCCACTGTCAATAACTGGCAGGATGAAACTCTCAGCGGATTGAGATATTCTCTCTGGCAGTTTTGCACCTTATTTTATACATTACAATCAGAACAGGAGATGTATGGTGGTAACAGGAAACCCAGTGGTGATGCATTAGGGTTTCAGAGAAATCAAAGCAGCGAATCCTCTGTGACTGGATAAACAGTAAAATGACACAGACATACTTCTTTTACATGTGGATATAGGATAGTTCCAAGTCAACAATGAACTCAGTAAGAATGAGGGGATTTGTGGTCTCCGCAGAGCATTGCCTATGTGTTGAGGGGCCATGAAATAGGGAAATTCCTTTGACATTCCAAATTACATGTTATTGTAGATGCCAAAAGGCAATAGACAGGCTCAGTGAAGGTTAAGATTGCCCTTCGTCTGGGAAGATGCCAGCCTAGGACATAACTACCCACCATAAACTGCTTTCAGTTTAAAAGTTTTCATTTCAGAACATTCTTTTTGATAACTTTAGGTCTCTGAGTTTGCAAGAACACCACACAGGGCTTCCCTGAGCTAGTCAGTGAGCATGTGGTTCCTTTTCACATACACAATTCTTGGATCACTTGTGCCTCACCTCCTGACAACAGTCACTGAGTGCTTAGGGCAGTGGTCGACAAACTCATTAGTCAACAGAGCCAAATATAACAGCACAACGATTGAAATTTCTTTTGAGAGCCAAATTTTTTAAACTTAAATTATATAGGTAAGTACATTGTTATTAACTTTATTAGGGTACTCCTAAGGCTTAGGAAGAGCCACAGTCAAGGGGCCAAAGTGCCGCATGTGGCTCGAGAGCCGCAGTTTGCCAATCATGGACTTAGGGGATTCGTCCGAACTAAAGCCCCAACCCACCTGGCAGTTCATAAACTGCCCCTGAGGGAATGTCCCTCCTCTGTCCCAACACAGGAAGAGTAACCATCACCCCAGAATGCAGCAGGACCTGTATGTTGTAAGCAGATGCAGCTACCTTGCTGCCCACAGTTCTAGTCTCCACACCTCCCGCTCCCCCATCCCTGTGCCCAGGTTCAACACCAATGCCCAAGAACCTGTTTGCTACCCAGGAGTTGGACAGCCCCAGCCTCAGATTCGTGCCCAGGTTGTGCAACCTGACCTTAATGAAGATGGTGGTGTTCAAAGAGTTGGAGAAAGACCTCAACTCCATGGTGATCGCCATGAAGATGCAGTACTCCAACCTCATATCGATGGTGATCACTGTGAAGATGCAGGGCTCCAAGTACATCCTACGGGAGTGTGCTGTTCCCCAGTGAACAACTGGACACAGTCCTGGGGTTGACCTCACTGCAGGACCCCCACTTCCTCTGTGAGAAGGCAACAAGCTACAGGCCCTGTTGCACTGGAGGAAGTGCTTTAAGAACCAGATCATCTGGAGCTAGAAGACACTCCCTGTGGGTGCCATCCGCATGGCCAAGGTCAGGCAGCAAACCCTGAAGGGTGGACAAAGTGGCCGAGGAGGCTTCTGCTAAACTGGCCGAGATCTGGATTGCTCCCTGTCCAACCAGCCCATCCACTGGGAGGACAGTGCCATACAGGACAGATGCAAGGCTAAGTCAAGGGTTCATTACTCCGAGGGGGTACATCAGAGCTTCTCCTCTGAGCAACAGGCCAGCAACTATGCCACCTATGGACCGAACCTGGCTGAGAAGGGCATTGACATGGGGATGCTCAAGCAGTAGAGGCCATGGATATTAGGAAAGATGTGCATTACCAGGCCATAAAATATCAAATAAAAAGTGGTGGTGTGTCTGGGAAAGTTCAAAGTGTTGGAGGAGGCTGTGGACTCGAGCAGGACACAGCAGAGCACGTCCCAGAGTTGGAGTGGGACATGGACCTTCTATTTAACACACTGCGAAACCCCAGGGACAGTGGTCCAGACATGGAGGATGAGAACAGCACCCTCAGCACCCACAAGCCCAAGCTCAGACTGTTCTTTGAAGGGTTGGCACACTCCAGCTCACAGACACAGACGGAAGCATCCACAGGGCCCGGAGCCAAGAGGAGTTTTCAATTAGGGGCAAAGTGCAAGAAAACACGTGAGCCCTCAGGCATCAAACAGCCCAGAGACAGTGTTTCAGACTCGGCGGCCCACTGCACCCCCTCCCCCAAAGTCGCCTGAGTCTGGACCTCCTCCATGTCTAGCCAGTCTTCTCACCGTGTGGACAGCGCCATGTAGGCCGGCCCAAGACCAAGTCTACAAATCACTACTCTATAAAGGAGTATCAGAGCTTCACTGAGCAGGAGGCCGGTGAAGATGCCGCCCATGGATAGGAACTGGATCAGGAAGCAGTGACTATTGAAAGTCACAACAAGGTCCATGACAAGCAGAATGTAGTGGCTTGGCTGAGCTGGGCCTAAGTGTCGGAGGAGGCCCTGGACCGTGAGCAGGACCCTGCAGATCATGTACCCGAGTAGAGGAGGACCCGCACCTTCTGTCTAACATGCTGGAGAACCAGTGACAGTAGCCCAGACAGGGAAGAAGATGACAGCCTTCTCAGCACCACCAAACCCAAGCTCAGGCCATACTGCGAAGGCCTGTCACATTTCAGTTCAAAAATGGACATGGGGAGCATCCATGGTGCCCAGAGCCAGGCGGAGCTTCCGAGTTTTAGGTGGTTCTGCTGAGGGCTAGTGTGTTGGCGCACGGAGTAAATGGTCCCGGGTTCAAATCTGGTCACGGGCACAACTGTGTTGATTACAGGCTTGATCCCCAGCCCTGGCCATGGCACATGCAGGAGGCAAGCAATCCATGTGTCTCTCTCACATCGATGCTTCTCTCCCTTTCTGTCTCTCCCCGTCCCTTCAAGTTTCTCTAAAAACTCAGTGGAAAAATAACCTCTGGTGAGGGTTCACAAAACAAACAAAGCAAAACAAAGGAGCCTCCTAGTCCAGCTGAAGTGCCCAAAAAGACCAAGCTCAGTCAGCAACAGCCAAGTGACAGTGTCTCCCACTTAGAGCCCCAGAGCATGCCCACCCAGGGGAGCACCAGCACCGCCCAAGGACAGCCCGGAGGCAGAGACCTCAGCCCTGGACATGCTCACCAAGAAGATGCTGCTCACTAGGCGCATCACCAAGACTGAGTCTCTCATCCCCTCCACCAAGGCCAAGGGGAAGCATCCCCGCCACCATGGCTGGGCAGGTTCCTGAAGGGGCGGCAGACGGCACAGCCGTAGAACAAGTGAGCCAAGAGCCCAGACAATGAGCATGGCCAGACCTAGGGAGATAGCTGCAGATCCCCAGGAAGACCATGTACAACCAGCTGAACCACATCCTCATCTCTGATGACCAGCTGCCAGAGAACATCATCCTGGTCAAACCTCTGATTGGCAGGAGCAGTTCCCCCTCAGACACCCTGCAGGGACTCATGCTGCCTGGGCTGTGCATCTGCTTCATGGCTGAGGTCTGGTGGCCTTCAGCTCCATCATCTGGTGGATACAGAGATACTGTAATGATAATTCCCAGCCCCTTAAGCCGCTGAAGATCCTGGTGGCAGGGGCACAGCACTACTTGAGCGCTGTGCTGTGGGTCTTCCTGGAGCTGCTGTCCTATAAGATGCTCGGTTGGCTGGGCTATGTGCACTTCCTGGTCATCCCGCTGGCTTCCAACTTCGTGGCCAGGTACCTGGGCTCCATGCATTACCGCTAGAACAGCTTCTCCCAGGACCTGGCCTGATGGGACCTGTTCCATAATCTGGAGGCCCAGAGCGCCATACAAGACACACTGGACATCGTGACGAGAATCACGCAGTACATCACGGGAACATCTGTTCCTCTCAGCTTCCCATCGAGGAAGCCCTGATCTCCTACAAGCAGAAGAGACCCAATGAGGATTCCTTATAGTTCATTCTTTTAAGGGTGGCAGGAGAAAGTTGGGACAGTGCAACAGTCCTCAGAGACGTCGGGAGACTCAGATGATGGACCCCCTTGCGCTGCAGCGTGCTTTTATCCTTCCCTTTGTCCCTACCTCTGTTCACCAATGATGCCTTGTCATCCCACTCATCTTGTCAGTGAGTGGGGTTTGTCCTCCCCCAGCCAGGGCGATGGCGCCAAGCTGATGGAGCGGCAGGTGGATTGCTGGACGGCAGCCCAGCCCACAGACAGGAAGAAAGACTCGAAGAAGAAAGACCTGCCTACCGCCAACAACACTCTCAAGTGCACCTTCCAGTCTCTCCAGGTCAGCAGGCTGCCCAGCAGTGGCCAGGCCAAAGCAACACCCACCATGTGCATGACAGTACTCACCAAGGAGAAGAAAAAGAAGGTGTTGTTTTCGCCCAAGAAAACCAGGACAAGGCATGGAGTCCAAAATCCAAAAGCCAGTGCTTGGAGGCATAAGCCACCTGGTCTGCAGGGCGAAGAAGCAGGAGAACATTCTGCGGGTCCTCATCAAAGGTGTGGTGTGGAATGAAGTTCTTCCAGCTGGCAGCCCAGGGTCCTTCCGCATCCAGCACTTCCCCATGTGCATCTCCAGACATTCTGACTACACCTTCCAGCCCTGCCTGCGACCCTGCAGATGCCAAGCACAGGAGGGCCCACCTGCTTTTCTGTTCACCTTTCAGTTTAGTACAGAAACCGACCCTGGAAACACAAAGAGAAACCTTCTTAAGTACGAAAGTGCTCACTACCCGGAAGCTAATGTACAGCCCCCATTGGGAGCCTCAACTGCTCTGCTGATTAACCAGAACTCTCTGGGGGTCAGGCGGGCAGTGCTGAGCTGGAGAATCATGGAAGGTGAGTTTTGGCCTCAGGGCCACTAACACTCCCAGCGAGAAGGGTTCTCCCTTCTCCACCTGCCCTTCCTGGAAGTCAGGACTCTGCCTCTACAGGACTCAGAGCTGGTGGTCAGATGCCAAGGACTGGCCTCCCATTGCGGGCATCCTGAGCAAAACATGGAGGCCAGTCAGCCCAGCCCTGGGCCCCAGCTGCCAACCCGCCAAGTGGCCCCACACCATCCACTCGTGCTTTCCTAAAAAAATAGGTGTGTGGTGCAGACCCCCAGGCACACCCTCTAGACAAACTGGTGCAATACCAGCTGCCCGCCTTCCTGAGCAGGGACTATGCTTTCGCCCTCATCTCTCTGTGTTATGACAGAACTTTTGTTCCACCCAACAGGTGTGGGTCCACCTATTTACCAGGTGAGCACCCTGTCCCTGCACAGCACAGTGGTCACGCGGCACCCTGCTTGCTGGGAGTCTTCAGGGCACTTCATGTCTCTGAGTGCTTGTGCCTCTAACCACAGGGTGAACCTAGGGCAGTAATGGCGAAACTTTTGAGCTCTGCATGTCAGCATTTTGAAAAACCCTAACTTAACTCTGGTGCCATGCCACATATAGAAATTTTTGGATATTTGCAACCATAGTAAAACAAAGAGTTATATTTTTTAAAAATTTTTAAATATATTTTATTGATTTCCCACAGAGAGGAAGGGAGAAGGATATAGATTCAGAAACATTGATGAGAGAGAAACATCGATCAGCTGCCTGCTGCACATCTCCCACTGGGGATGTGCCCGCAACCCAGGCACATGCCCCCGATCAGAATTGAACCCGGGACCCCTCAGTCCACAGGCCGACGCTCCATCCACTGAGCCAAACCGGCTTTGGCAAGAGTTATATTTTTGATATTTATGTTATATACTTAAATGCTATGTAACAAAGAAAAATCAACCAATGAGTTTGCATGCCACCTCTGACACATGTGTCATAGGTTTGCCATCACTGACTTAGGGTCAAGCTCACAGGTTTATTGTAGAAACTCAGTGGGGTCCTCCCTGGAAAGTGCTCTCTGGGTGCCTGGACAGTGGAGAGGTCTGCTGCACGGGCTGTGGTTGAGCTCATTGGCCATTTTCTCCGCCTCATGACAAAGCCTCAACCTCATTTGATTCTCTACAAGGCCTTGGGCTAAGCTCATTTCTCCTTAGATACAGATCGGAGATTCTATGAGGGGTCGCTGTCCTGGGTGAAGCCAGAACCAAAAATCCCAGAACTGAGCCTTGTGGCCCCATGCTAATTTTATTCTTGACTAAAAGATTATAGAAAAAGAGTGGAAAAAATCTAAAATATTAGTGTCAGCACTGTGTAGTAGATGAGGGTAGGGGAATGAAATACAGGAGGGCATATTAAAGAGCATGTCTTGCTGAGGAAAATATATATATGGGTAATAAACCACAGGGATACGTTTAACTGCATGTATTTTAAGTTAAGGGAAAGCACCTTGTCTTGCAAAATAGAATTCATTAATTTTAACTCTGCCTCCTGAAATAGGACCTATTAAATGAGAAGCAATAAAGGATTTTTTAAAATAAGAAGAAAATTTGACAAATGGAAGTTATTGTTTGCTTTGTTAGACATATTATATCAGACTAACAGATAATACCCAGTCTTTTAAACAAAATAAATCATTACCACATACTATGCTACATAGGAAGTCTCAATAAATACCAAAGAAGATATATATGTATTTTCTCCATTGATATGTGCATGAGCCATCATGCATGATACCTATATATTCTCTAACCATAATACACTAAGGTAAGAAGTTAATAATAAAAAATAGCTTTAAAATCACTAAATATCTGGCTACTAAAGTGCTGCCTCAGGACTCACTGAAACAAACCCTCAGAGTTGGATCAGCTCAGAAGAGAAACATAAAGAACCATGTGAGTAACAGAAATGTATCCAGAAAAGAAACACGTATCTGGGAGGCCAACTGCAGCTTGCTGTGATAGGTAACTGACGTGCATCATGTAAATCAATGCTTTAAAAAAACACACAAAATGCCCTGGGTAGTTCTGAACTAACGCTTAAATCTAATAACTGCAAAAATCTCTTCTCCATCTCAGCGATGGGAGGTTCAGAGCCTGATGAACCACGGGAGGGGCACAGGGAGGAGAAACCAAGCTGTTACCATTTTGAAACCAAGTTTCATCTGAAGGGGATGCAAGCATGAGCTGTCACTTCTTGGAAGAAGAAGGAAAGCCTTTCACGTGGACTTAGGGGCTAGGACCTGGTGTTCCGCTCCATCTTGGCCAAGCACTCCCGAACCAGCCCTGTCATGTGGATGATGCCTCGTTTCAGTCTCTCCATCGCGCTCTTGCTGCCCGCGTACGTGAGTCAGATCTCCTTCCCTAGTTCTTCGATGATGACCAGCAGCTCAGCATATTTACTCTGGGACGCCTGGCTGTTCTCTGTTCCCTGCGTGTTAGAGATGTTGGTCCTAGTCACTCAGCAGCTGGCGGTACTGGGAAGACGTTGCCATGCTGGTGGAAGGCGGGTGAATGCTCCCAGAGGCCTTGATGGAGGTGGCGGGCATGTGCATGGTCAAGTTCGGTTTGTAAGACATCCCCTCCTCTGCCCCCTGCCTCCCGAAGTGGGGCGCAGGCCCCATGAAACAGCACCGGCAGCGGTGGCAGTGAGGCCAGGCGGTGGCGAGGTGGGCCTGGGGTCTGTGACCCTGTCTGTGTGCCTGCCCAGCTCCCGCACACTTTTTGTTGTTGACAGCTCGAGCACACTGGCAAATATGGCCGTCCCCTCACCCTGACACTGCCGCAGTATCATGATCTTTCAGTTTCTTGGTGTTCTGCTTGTGCTGCTCAATGTCTTTCTGCAGACACTCAAATCTCCTTTTTATGATGAGGGATCTCTTCTTCATGTTGTTTCTTCAAGGCTGCCAGCTGTTCTTTAATCCGCTCTGGGAAGTATCCTTCCTCTTCAGCCTTCTTTTTTTTTTTTTTTTTTGTGAAGGTCCCAATGGCTTCCCTGATTGCGCCTGCATTGGAGCTGAAATTATCTGACCATTGCAGCCAAAGTCTCTGGCTTACATGGCCCTCACACCCCACACTTGGAGCCGCAGATGTGCCACCGACGCAGAGACTGCCCTGGTTGTCAGTGCCGCGCAGTTCCGGACTACCCCACTTAGTTTTAAATGCAAACCTGCCTTGGACAGGCCTTGAAGGTCTTTTTTCCATGGCGATCACGGGGTAGCAGGCCAGCCAGCACCCACAGCCCCAGGGGTCCAGGGGTGCCGGCTGGCCTGCGCCGGGGCTCTCTCTGCCTCCAATCCACAATGCAATCACCGATCACCGGCCGCCTTTGCCCGCCCCCACCTCTTGCCTGCCGCCTGGGTTTCAGATCCCTTTCACCTCCCAGCATTGTGGCTACATATGCAAATTACCCGCCATCTTTGTTGGCGGTTAAACGCCATCATGGCTGGCAGTTAATTTGCATATTGCCCTGATTAGCCAATGGGAAGGGTAGCGAAGTTACAGTAAATTACCATGTTTCTCTATTATTAGATAGGATGAGAAATATATATTGAGTGCCTACCACATGCCAACTCTTTATGTTAAGCACTTTATTATTATATTTTATCCTTGCAACTCATTTTTTCATAACATTATTTTTATTGTTTTATTGCTTAAAGTATTACAAAGGGTACTACATATGTGTCCTTTTTTTTGCCCCCGCCCTTGACAATCCCCTGGCCTCTCCTACACCCCAGTGTCTTATGTCCATTGGTTATGCTTATATGCATGCATACAAGTCCTTCGGTGGATCTCTTACCCCCCTCCCTCCTGCCCCCCAACCCTCCCTGGCCTTCCCCCTGCACTTTGACAATCAGATTGAGACAGCTCTGCCTCTGTATCTATTATTGTTCATAAGTTTATAATGGTCTTTATTATCCATGAATGAGTGAGATCATTTTTCCCGTGAAAAGGACAAGACGTAAAGAACTCAGCTAACGTGCCTGAGGTTTTAATGCAAGTGGCAGTGCCATACTTATCACTAAATTTTTTCTTTGTCAATCCTCACCCAAGGGTAAGTTTCCCTGGCCCAGACCAAGGCCAAGGATCTAGCCTGCAACTGAGGCAGTTAGCTTGACTGGAGTCAAACCCAACACCTTTCAGTCCACTGGTTTGCAACTCTTACAGGCAAACAGCTCTATCTCTTTCTCTCACTCATAGGCTGCTCTAATTTAATTGAAAACATCCAGAATTTTCTTCTGGTCACTAGTAAAAATAATCTTATTAAACTCACTGAAGTCACATGTCCACATACAACCATCATCACTGTGGTCTAGACAGTTAGATATGCTGATACCTTCACTCTGGGGCCCTGAATAACAACCCCCAGAAACAGCTGGATTTGGAAATTGGCAGATGTTAGAAAAGGGAAAATGGAAGTCATGTCCACCACAGGCCACTGTCAAATAAGTATTTGACTTCTGGTTTTCACTGTGAAGTCCTAACTTCCATCCTTATAAGAGAAAAAAAAAAGAGAGAGAATAACAATCTGAAAAACAGGAGCTCTTGTTAAATCCATCTGAAATTAACTATGACTATGAAATTAACCTTTGCTGCTGCAAACCGTGGCGATTTAAGGCTCTGTTAGAACAATACAACCTAGCCAGTCTTCCCGATAAGATCAAAAACATGTTTTCCATTCAAAGTGAGAGACAAAATCAAAGAGCATGAGAAGAGAAGACAGATTCGACCACATCAAAATGCAATGTGTCTATTTGTCAAAACACACATCAAATGGAGACAAATGGCAAGCTAGAGAATCCATTTGAAAGTTACATGGCAAAAACCTGATATCCATGACAATTCAGATTTGCTAACAATCCAATGGACAAGAGGGCAAAAGGTCTCAAACTGAAATTCCAAAAGAAGGGATAGGCCAAAAGTATGCGAAAGATACCCAACTGCAGTTTAAACCAGAATGAAAAATTCAAATGAAAATATTGCTCTTTCTCACCCTGAACAGGGTGCCTCACCTGTTCGATGGAGAGTCATCCCATACACCAAAAGGATGCAGGTTTGATTCCGGGTCACGACACATACCTCAGATGTGGGTTCTGAAAATGTTGTGGAACGGGAGAGTGTTTGTGATGTGATGGAACAGTTGCGAAAAATTGTGAATATTCTCCATGTTGGAATTTACACTTTGAAGGATCATAGAGTTAAAATTTATATAATGTAAAGTTATTTTTCAGATAATAGTATTAAATTTTATTAAAAAAAGCATTTTATTTTACTCAATAGTGTAAGAAAAATACCCTAACCTTCTAAGTATGTGCAAGAGAAACACAAACATTTCTTAAATTGCTATTACTGGGAGGTCAGGGGAGTCCTCTCTGCCGAGGCAGCTGACACAGGCTGCCCCCCAGGATCTGGGACCACAGGCCTCCCAGATGCTGAGGCTAGTGTCTCAGAAGCTGCAGGTGGGTCCACATCTGGAAGTTCGGTGACAGCTGTACCTGGAGCCTGCTCTGGCTCAGGAGAGGGCACCAGAGTTGGCATTTTCTCTTTAGGTGTTTCTTCATCTTGCTCTGGAGCTGCTTCTGTAGATCCAGGAAGGAACTATGTTACCACCATGACCGCCTTTCGTGTGCCTTCCAAGGAAGGGAACCTCCCATCTCCATCACTGAAGTCCCAGTTCAAGCCCCCACCCCAGGACATCCTCCAGACTGCAGGCCATGGGGCACTGACCTGAGCAGCTCTGTGCTCCTGCCTAAGCCAGGCTCTGGGAGCTCTTCTCTGAGTGGCGCAGCCACATGCCCTCCCCATCACACACACCACACCTCCTCCTGCTGTGTCTCCGCCTCAGTGGGCTCAGGTGCTCCAGCTCTGAGTGGAGATACTGGGCCTGGGTTGGCAGGTCTGGGACTGGAACAGGAGCTCTATGGAGGCCAAAAGCATGATTAGGCTGGAAAATTCTGGCGGCCGATAAAAATCCTCAGTGTACTGGTCCAGCCATATGCCCAAGATGCAGGAGATGACCCTGGGGAGAGAGATAGACTGACAGCTGCGTCTGAGGCCTGGTTTTTCTTTCCACATGGCCCTCCCAGAGCACCACCCAGACAGCCTTAGGGTCCTGTGCCTGCTGCTGCTCCTGCCCATCCAGAAGGCAGACCTACTCCTTGCTCACCTTCAACCTGGCAGTCCTGGCAGAGATGTGCCTGGTCACCCAGGAGGGGCTGGCAGAAAGCCCTCCTTACTTACAGCTCTGGATCAATGAGGGAATCGCCTGTCCTCTTCTTCAGGGCAACCTGACATGCTCTCTCAGTGTCCCTGTACCCTCCCACTACCCTCCCACCTGAATGTCAACTCCATGAGGACAGGGAGGGCTGGTGTCTATTAAGTTCCTGTCACTCACTGACACACAGTAGGTGCTCCAGGTATAGCTGACCAATGAGTGAACAAAGAAAATCCTCTGGTGTCCAGACACCTCCTAACACATCAAACTTTGGCTCCTGCACCTATGTGCTGCCTACTTCACTAGCTGCCCTGTGGAGTTCTTCTTCTCTAACTGACAGTTAACTCCCATGGGGAGAGAGCTACCACCAAGCTACCACTGAGAAGGTTCTACCAGAATAGTGAACAAGGTCCCTGGATAAGGGTGTAGATTCGGCTAGGATTAGAAGCAGAGGGGTGTGAATTTTCTGAGGGGCTCACTCTGTCCACTGACCTCCCCAATCACCCACACCACCCATGTGCACATGAACAGCTCTCTGACTCCTGCCTTTTTTCCTAGGAGAAACCCTCAGACCTCTGCCCTCCAGCAGAAATCCCACCATGAGTAGGATCCAGGGTTCTTCCAGCACCTTGAATTCAGGTCCCACACTCCCCTCATGACTCTGATCCGAAGCCAAATCACGTTTTCTACTGGAACAGAGATTCACTGTCCTCTTCACAATACAGGAAGGTGCAGCCATAGGTAGAGGAGGCCAGGAGGACATCACATCGGCTGTTCTGTCGACACTCTGAGCCTGTGCACCCTAATGTGACTGAATCGCTCCCGACTAGAAGGGAGCTCTGTAGTGCAGGCTTGGGGCTTGCCCTGTGCACTGGATTATGGTCAGTGCCTAGAGACGTGTCTGTACCTGGAAGAGCTTCTCATATATTTGCTGATTGAATCCTCCCCCACTGAATTCTTTCACAGAACCCTGTATCAGTCCACTAGTATTTATATGTGACTAGAGGCCTGGTGCACAAAAATTTGTGCACTGACGGGAGGGGGTTTTGTCCCTCAGTCCCACTTGTGCCCTCTCACAGTCTGGGACTCCTCGGGAGATAACGACCTGCTGGCTTAGGCCCGCTCCGCTCCCAGGTGGCAGAGGGCAGGCCCAATCCTTAGGTGCAGCCCTTGGTCGGGCTCAGAGCAGGGCCGATTGGGGAGTTGGTGTGCCGCCCCCTGTCGCCGCCCCCTGTCATGCACAGCAGGGTGGATCCGGAGGTTGCGATGCCACCCCCAGTCACGCTCATTAGTCTCATGCAGGACTCCTCTCCAGATTCCTGAGGCCCAGCACATGGTCAGCCAGGCACAGAGGAAGGAACCTACAGTGGCTAAGGGTCTGGGCTCCACTCAGAGAGGGCCCGGTTCAAATCCCAGCTCAGTCAAGCTGTCTGTCCTCTCTGAGCCCAGATCACCAGCCAGGGACAGTGCTAGCCCCACTCACAGGGCTGAGGTGAGGGTGAAATGATGCCAAGTACCTGGTGCAGGGTAAGTGCCCACTGCTGTGAGTGACTGAGTGCTTAGACGGGGGTTCCCCAGCCAGGAGACCAGCTTTCCCATGGGGTCTGCTCGAGGTCAGGGCCCTAGTGCCGAAGATGCAGTTGCCCAAGAGTTGGTAAAGGCTCTTTATTCAGTCCTGAGGTCGCGCTGGTCCAGCAGGGTGAGGGCAGGGGCTGCCTGGGACCAGTCTTCAGCCCCAGGGACATCCAGGCTAGACTGGTAGGCACCAGGTACCAAGACCTGCAGGGTGAACTCGGTAATGATAGCAGTGAGCCCCCAGATGCGGTGTGGCCCAAGCAGGAAGACAGGCATTGTGTAACGGAAGTGGCCACTCTTGCAGAATTGGGTGCAGCATTGGTTCTGCACCTGCAGCAGGTGGACCAGTGGCAGTGCAAACACTTCCTCCAACTATGACAGGAGGCAGGGGAGGATGGACAGAGGACTGACCATGGCAGCTTTCCCCCATTGGGACATCCCATTCCCGGCATCCTTGCCCCAACTCACCTCCTCTGGGTTGGACTGGAGGCTCTGGGGATCCAGCGGGCCCACTCCAGCGACCACCAACACCACCGTGCTCTTTGCCTGGGCCAAGGAGGCAGGCCGTCAAGGGAGGCATGGCCTTGGCAGGCCTTTGGGGCTGGAGAAGGGAGGCTGAGAGGGAGACCCCACCCTTGCCATCCAGAGGCCATTAGCAGTCAAGGCCAGGTCCATCTGACCCCAGTCCTGCGTGGGGCTCACTCCAGCCAGACTGACCGACTCAGGTCCCCCATTCAGGCCTCTGGGCCTTCGCAGATTTTCCCTCCACTTAGAACAACCTTCCCTTAATTTTACTACCCTGAAACCTGCAGGGTATGAAGGACATGTCTCTCCCACTCTTCTTTTTTTCTTCATCATTCTATTTATTACATGGATGAATATTAACATCTCATGGTATCCATCTAATTCAGTCAAAACCAACAAATGAAAAAGGTTAACGATTTTTCAAATGAACATTCTTACAGACTCCCCTGTAACTTAAAATAGAAATATGTTCACTGCATTAAATTGTGACAAACTTAAAAAATGTCATTAAAAAAAGTCACCTTTAGTACTTAAATAAATTCATTAATTATTTGATGGCATCAATTTCCAAGTTAAAAAATAAATGTTGCTTCATTCGATACTTTTCAAAAAGGACATCTGGGTGGTTCTCTATAGCTGGATATATATATATATCTGTATATATATATATATATATATATATATATATATATATATCCTGTATAATAATAGAGAAACATGGTAATTAACCATAACTTCGCTACCCTTCCCATTGGCTAATCAGTGAGATACGCAAATTAACTGCCAGCCAAGATGGCAGCCGGCAGCCAGGCAGCTGAAGTGAACATGACGCTTGCTTGCTCCAGTGATGGAGGAAGCCAACATTCCCTGCCTGCCGCACCTCAGCTCTGAGCTCCGGATGAAACAATGTTGCAATTATAGAACCTAAACAAACCCCAGAAACCTGCTTTCAACCAGCGAGGCCTCAGAGCTTAGAGCGGCCAGTGATGGCAACAGAGTTTCAATTATAGAATCTGAACAAATCCAGGTACCTGCTTTCAGCCGGCAAAGGCCTCGGAGCTGGAGCAAAGAGCTGGAGCAGGCTCTCAGCTCCAGTTACCCCTATCGAAGGAAAATAAATCCCAGAATAAAAAGAAAAAAAAGAGAGGCTGGGAGCTTCAGTTGCCCACCAGCCTGAAAACAGCCCTCAGCCCCTCACCCAGACTAGCCAGGCACCCCAGTGGGGACCCCCACCCTGACGGGGGTGTGACCAGCTGCAAACAGCCATCATCCCCTCATCCAGGCTGGCCAGGCACCCAAGCAGGACCCTCACCCTGATCCGGGACAATCTTCAGGGCAAACCAGCCAGCCCCCACGCGTGCACCAGGCCTCTATCCTATATAGTAAAAGGGGAATATGCAAACTGACCCTAACAGCAGGACTGGGAATGACTGGTCACTATGACACACACTGACCACCAGGGGGCAGACGCTCGATGCAGGAGCTGCCCTCTGGTGGTCAGGGCGCTCTCACATGGGAGTAGCTCTGTTCAGCCACAAGCCAGGCTGATGGCTACAGTACAGCAGTGGTGGTGGGAGCCTCTCCTGCCTCCTCAGCAGCACTAAGGATGTCCGACTGCAGCTTAGGTCTACACCCTGCTGGCAAGTGGGCATCCCCCGAGGGCTGCCGGCCTGCCAGAGGGATGTCTGATTGCCATCTTAGGCCCAATCCCCTGGGGAGCGGGCCTAAGCCAGCAGGTGGTCATCCCCTGAGGGGTCCCAGACTCTGCAAGTGGGTACAGGCCGGACTGCGGGACCCCCCTCGCCCCCGAGTGCACAAACTTTTGTGCACCTGGCCTCTAGTGTGTGTGTGTATATGTATATGTATATATATATATGCATAATTGTCCTATTGTTTCTAAAAATTTTTCAAATCTGGCTTTCCTATTTGAGAAAAGGCCTGCCGCGCTCTCTCACAACCCCCCTATGAAGGATAAAACTTAGACTTTGCTTTAATCATCAGAACTACCAGAAAAAAAATTTTTCTTGAGGTTGCTGTTTAATTCCATTTTCACCCAATAAAAAGTACAGAAACACTGTCTTTATTTGATGGTGTCCATAAATATTACACTCCATGGGTAGCAAAAATATTTTTTTATTTACAATTTACAGTTTCACAAGTGAAAATCGTACATTTTTACACATAACAATTTTGTTTTGTTAAATTTGCACACATCTGTATAACTTTCACACAACAAGCACCGGAAACTGTGCAGGCAGTAGGCTATGCAAATACTAAAATGTATTTATAAACCAAATGATAGCTGAAGGCCCTGCCTCAGTTAGGCAATTTATACAGATAGTTCTATATATACATAAAAAAAAAAATCTTCACCTAGATCCAAACAGCAGCTTTTTTAAAAAAGAAAAACATACTTTTCTCATTTTATTTAAACTGACTCAACTATATCATCTTCCGTTTTAATTTAATGGACCTGGCGCAGGGGTCACCTGTACCCTCCGGAACCTAAGAAGGGGAGGGGCTTGCTCAGGTAACGTGACTGGGCAGTTCCCATCTTTGCCTGGAGAGGAAGGGAACTGATGTTGAGAGCCACAGACAGGCCAGGCACTTGCTGATGGCCTCCCACTAGGTGCCCACACCACCCTCCTACGAGTAAAGCCCATGTCTCGGGAGCAGCTCTGAGATGTTGCTATGCTGTCCTCTGTACAAGCTGGTGGGGTATCAATTTGTTCTTCCTTAACATTGGTACTCTCACAGGGTTCCTGAAATTCATTTCTGACCATGTTCAACATAATATTCAGAGGGTTTTCAACTGGTTTCTTGCTGGGAGATGGTGTACAGTCAAATGAAGATGTATTTTGATCATCTTCATAACATGATGGATGACAAATCTTTCCATCCACTCTGATGGCATTCTTTAAATGCCACTCCTCCTCTTCGTCATCCCAGTATTGTTCAAATTGGTCTTGACAGATTTCACAACTCTCCACTGCTCCAGCTGGCCCTGCCGGTACACTTTGGGACTGCTTTTCCTTAGCAGCTTGCTGAGTTTTGAGCACAACTTCTTCATGCGCCTTTTCAAGAAACTGGCTCTTTGCCCGTTCTTCCAAATCAGCTATTTCCTCAAATTCTATCCAGTCTGTTGAACTGTAGTACCAACGTCTATGAGTAACTTTTCTGCTAACGTCTTTTTTAGTTCTATTTTGCCGATAATGCCAGTCCAAGTGATCTGCATATACATCTGCCTGTGACGTTGTAAACCTCATTCCACAAGAGTAACACTGAATACCAGTGTGCAGTTGATTTATAACACTATCATAACGTTGTTTTAACTCTTCCATTGTAAAATTGGTAAGATCGGGAACATCTCGATCTTCATTTTGACCTTCCTTCTCTTCAGTGGGAGGCTGAGCAGCAACTTCATTTACTTGTGCTGTAGCTGAATCAGGCTGGGACAATTTGAGAATTCCTGTTCTTAGCAGTTTTGAAAATAATTCATTGGCATCTGCCTGACTGAGGTGATGATCAGGATATGCCTTAGGAAGGGCTCCGGAAGGATTCTGAACAAATGCTCCAGGATTTTTTGGATGAACTGGTAAAAATTGTTGTCCCTGGCCAAACGGTACTGGCTGAGCAACACCAGTGAGAACCTGTTGAGACACCTGCATGTTTCCCGCTGTTATCTGAGCAGGTAAATTGCCAAAGTTTCCACATTGAGGACTTTGAAGATTCTTTTCATCAAAAGAGTGTCCAGAAGCTCTGCTAAGGGGATTTGAGAAACTCTGGTTTCCAGGGCCACGCAGTCCATTAAAATTGGGTCCTTGAGGTGAATCAAATATTTGTTCGTGTCTTGGGAATTGCAGTCCTTTGGATGGGGCATTAAAAGCATTGCCAGGTGGCTCACTATATGGACCAGTCTGACGGAACGAAACGGATTCAAGCCTTTGTGAAGGATGATTGTCAAATCGTGTGCCTTGAAGACCAAGGGGAACACCAAACCTTGATGCTTGCTGGTGTTGTGGACCATCAAGTCTTTGAGGAACACCATCAAATCTTGGTTGAACCTGCTGTCCAGGTGGTCCATCAAATCTCTGTGAGCCTGGCTGACCAGTTCTTTCAAATCTAGGACCTAGTTGGCCATGTAATCCATCAAATCTTGGTAAGAGTGATGGCTGACCTGGCTTCCCATCAAACCTGAAAGCATGACAACCTTCCAATCTTGGACCACCTTGACCCAGAGGCCCTTCAAGTCTCAGTCCACCTCCTGGTACAGGACCGTCAAACCTCATTCCACCTCCTTGTCGGACTAAAGGTCCCTCAAACCTGATCCCAAACCCTGGTTGACCATGTGGACCCTGAAACCTAAGGTTTCCACCAAGTTGATTATGTTGTCCTTCAAACCTCAGGCCAGCGACTGACTGGCCATGGTGGCCCTCAAACCTCATTCCAACTCCGTGCTGTAGCAAAGGGCCCTCAAATCTGATCCCACCTTCTGGCTGACTATGAGGTCCATCAAACCTAATTGCAGGTCCTGATGGACCACGACCCCCCTCAAATCTATGTCCACGTATAGGCTGACCTCCGGGATTATCAAATCTAAGTCCACCCACAGGCTGACCATGAGGTCCCTCAAACCTCAGACCAGGGGAACCTTCCAACCGAAAACCACCTCTGCCTGCTTGACCAACTGGCCCTTCAAACCTCAGAGGTGTCCCTTCTGGTCCCGGAGGACCTTCAAATCTCAAAGGACCACTGGCCCCCATTTGTCCAGGTGACCCATCCAATCGAAGAAAACCTGGTGCAGAAGGTCCATCAATCCTAGGGCTTAATTTATTAGGTCCTTCAAAAATCATCTTGGTCGGGCCATCTCTTGTTACCGATGGCCTACTAGGTTCATCAAATAACGGTCTGTCTTCAGCTAACACTGTAAGGCGCTGATTTGTATCTAGGCCGGCGAGTCGTGATGCTGAGGTATCTACAAATGGTTCACCTGCATCTTCACATCTAGGTCGCTTAAGTGGAAAATGATCATTGAATGGTGACCTCTGCTCTTCTCGTACACCTTCTTGATACTGAAATAGCTGTCGAATTTGAGGCGCAACAACAAGGTACTCATCCTGTGTAATTTCACCAGATGCTAAATGTTCACTCGTCTTTTGAAGTAATTCTCTTTTGCTTGCGAGAGTTAACTCTGTGAAAACCTGAAGATTGGCATCTACGCTTAATCGATGCTGTTGTTTTGGGGCTCGAGGTGACACAACCCCTTTAGCGCTCGACCAGCTTTCCCTCCGCCTTAGATGAGGAGATTTACTATGGTCCTCACCTTGTTGTAATCTTTTATTTTCTTGTGGTCGTTCGTCTTCAGTCTTTTTTATTCGCTTTGGATCTCGAACATCTTGTTCAGCACTTCTCTTAGCATTTCTTTCTTCCCTGGAAGGTGGCACAAAGTCTTCCATATGTGACTGCTTACATCCAGAGTGGCACATCTTTCCAGCTGAAGGCTCTTCAGGCGATTTATTTAGAAATGTAGAAGTCACATGGATGCTAGATGTATTCTGATTGGGGGGTAGAGGTTGAACAGGCCAAGCAGGATCTAATGAATTGACTCTGACATCCAGGGCATGAAGAATCTTCAATGGGAATATCTCATTCCATGTGGAACGTAATTTAAATAGACTTTTTCTGGTATTTTTATCCACCTTTTCAAACACACGAATAAATGTTGCAACTAGATTTGTAGTAAAGGCGGTGAGATACTCTCGGCCAACGTTTTTCACGATAGAATCCATAAGGTACATAACGGGAAGCTTCTCTGAGGAAGGAGCCTTGGCGGTTTGGGCCTCGATGAGAGAGACGATATCCTTGGCGAAGTGCAGGTTCTCCTGGGCTAGAATGGTCAGCATATTGATGTGCGGTTTGCTATTGACGGTCAGGTCTTCGAGGGATGACTGATAATCCCGACAGGCGTCCTCCCGGGCCCCCAAGGGACCGGCCTCGGCCAGGGTGGGCTCTGACATTGTGCCGTGGCCGCAGCTGCAGCCGCTCTTGACACCCCGTGTCACTGCCGACCGCGCTTCCTCTCCCCACTCCGGCCTCACCACGTGCTGACTGACCGCGGAGGGGTATTGGGGGACGACACGGGGGGAACGCCAGGTACTCAAGGCTGCCTTCGCACAGTGATCTCCACACACTTTCAGCCACCTCAGGAGCCTCTTTCTCCACAGGAACAAAAGGGTGCCGGCGCAGGTGGCTGCAGCTCCTAGGGGAATCCTGTTTGGGCGCCCTCTGTTTGGGTCCTGCCCGAACAGGTCCAGGGGTTCCCAAAGGTGTGGACGGAGTCGGCGAAGAAGGAAGGACACAGACAGCAGCGTTCAGTTGATCATCAGAGCCAGGTTCTCTAGCCAGGATCTCCAGCCACGTTCTGTCTTTTATTGCCTTCTTACATCTGCATTTATACCAGTTGATTTTAATCCTCTCAATTTCTATTGCAAAGGTTAGGGCGTTTCTTTTCTCCATTCCAGGAAGTAAAGATTATGTAGCTTAAGCGTGATTGGTCATAGTTAAAGTGATTAACTACCCGCCTGGCGCTTAGTTAAGGGGTTTTATCCCCTCCCTAGCTTCAGGGGAAAATCCCTACCTGGGGAAACAACCTATCTCGGAGAGGTGACCTCAGTTAAAACACATAGCGCCAAGAAGGGGAGCCAATGTATTAAGAACAGTATGGCATATACATATACGCCAAGTCCCTTGAAAGATACACTGGGCAGATGTTTCTTCCCTGCAGCGACTGTGTCAAGCAGCAAGGACGGACCAGCTTCTGGCATTCAACCACTGAGCCAAGCCAGAGAGGGCTGACAGACACCCTTTATTTTATTTTATTTTACTTTATTTTATTAATTTTTATATATATTTTTTCCTTTGTGTGAAGAAATATGAATGAACTGTACATAAACATGTCAAAGCAAACTAGTTCACTGTCACAACTTTAAATGTCTCAGGAGCACAGCGAATGCTAAACACACTAACATCGTGTTGCTACTTCAATAGCTGGGGAGTGGCGAGCGCTGGCCTATGGCTTAGGATCTGTGTCCATGCTTGTTTCCTGAACCTCCTCCACCTCTGAGAGCTGTCCCCTGCCTTCAGTATGCAAATTAGCTGCCATCTTGTTGCTGCAGGTTTCGGGTCAACATTGGGGTGCCTGGCCAGTCTGGGTGAGGGGATGATAGCTGTTTTCAGGCTGGCGGGCAACTGAGGCTCCCAACCTCCCTTTTTTTCTTTTTTCTTTTCATTCTGGGATTTATTTCCCTTCTATGGCTGTCACTGGAGCTGAGATCCGTCTTTAGCTCTGAGGCTGGGCTCCAGCTCTGAGACCTCGGCTGCAGAAAGCAGGTATCTGGGTTTGTTTGGGTTCTATAATTGTAACACTCTTGCGATCCTGCTGGCTGAAGCCCGGCTGGCTGAAATCGGGTTTCTGAGGCAGGTTTCCCTTCTATAATTGCAACACAGTTGCTTAGAGTTGCAGCTCAGAGCCCAACAGCGGCAGGCGGGGAACGTTGGTTTCCCCTGTCACTGTAGCAAGCAAGCCTCCTGTTCGCATCAGCTGCCTGGCTGCCGGCCGCCATCTTGGTTGGCAGTTAATTTGCATATCTCCCTGATTAGCCAATGGGAAGGGTAGCGAAGTTACGGCTAATTACCATGTTTCTCTTTTATTAGATAGGACTAGTGGCCCAGTGCACGAAATTCATGCACGGGGGGGAAGGGGGAGTTCCCTCAGCCCAGCCTGCACCCTCTCTGATCAGGGATCCCTTGGGGGATGTCCGACTGCTGGTTTAGGCCCGATCCCTGGGATCCCCCTAACTGGCAGCCGGACATCCCTCTTGCAATCTGGGACCACTGGCTCCTAACTGCTCACCTGCCTGCCGACCTGTTCTCCCTAACTGTTCGCCCTGCTGGCCTGACCCCCCTAACTGCTCTCCCCTGCCAGCCTGATTGTCCTAACTGCTCTCCCCTGCCGGCTTGATCCCCAAACTGCTCTCCCCTGCCAGCCTGATCGCCCCAACCGCCTCTGCCTCGGCCCGCCACCATGGCTTTGTCCAAAAGGACATCCAGAAAGTTGCCTGGAAGCTGTTTGGTCTAATTAGCACATTACCCTTTTATTAGTATAGATTGATTTCAGAGAGGGAGGGAGATAGAAACATCAATGATGAGAGAGAATCATTGACTGACTGCCTCCTGCACGCCCCACACTGGGGATCAAACCCATAACCCAGGCATGTGCCCTGACCAGGAATTGAACTCTGGGGCCCTTCAGCCCTCAGGCAGAGGCTCTATCCATTGAGCAACACTGGCTATGGATACACTTTCCCTTTCCACTGGGACGTGTTCTGATTGCTGGAGCTGAAACACTGAAGCTGCCTCACTGGGGCAGAGTGGGGTGCAGTGGGTTGGAGTAGGTGAAGCCCCCTGAAAGCTGGAGAGGGGCCTTGTTTAACAGCCGGACTGTCTCATGGCTGTGCTGCCTCGCAGTTGTATGGCCACACTGTTGGGCTGTGCTACTGTCAGTGAGAGTTTACACAACTGAACTGTCTGCACAGATAGCTTCCTCCTCACCACACCCCCAAGCTGGGGGTTCCTCTTAGGGTTGAAGTGATACCGACCACCCTTGGTTGGTAGCCCAATCGGCCACTTTGGAAAGAGAAGTGGGGAATCCTGATTTTACGTGAATGCTCCAATTTCTTAAGTTGGCAACTAATGCGAACTTCAGGTGTTTGGGCCAAACCAGAGAGGTGGTCGGGTCTGGTGTCCAGGCCACTGGGCGGCACTGGGCTCAGCCCAGTTGTAAAGGGCCCCTAGGCGTCTGGGCAGGTGAAGGGGTTGGGGGTACGCTTCGGTAATTCCAATGTCACCCCACTGGGTTTTGGTGGTTTTTTCCCCACTGATGACAATTTACTATAATCTGTTGGCAGCATAGATAGATATTAGTTACCAGAACTATGTCTCCATAGAAGTGGACAGTATGTAGCCATTCTATTGGGAACTGTGTGCACTTAAGCATCAGCATGATCTTTCAATTTATTTTTTGTGGTTGTTAATGAAAATAAGCTTTATTACATCAAGTAATAAATACATACAAAGATGCAAACAGTATTAGTCACTGTCTTCCACATGTTTGGATCCACTGATGGGAAAGGCGGAACTGAAATGTACATACATCCTTAGGGGAAATTTCAAGGGTCCTTGTCAGGCGAGGTTCTATAAATTGCTCTTCCTTCTGTATTTATAACTTGTGCATTTTAAAGATTGACTTCAAAGTACTAATAGTCATGCAAATGCTTAAGCAAAAAAAAAAAAAAACAGAACAGTTACATTGAAAAGAATTTAGACTGTGTGGTGAATGGGCACTGGCTACTATAGTGCTGCCTCAGGACTCACTGAAACAAACCCTCAGAGTTGGATCAGCTCAGAAGAGAAACATAAAGAACCATGTGAGTAACAGAAATGTATCCAGAAAAGAAACACGTATCTGGGAGGCCAACTGCAGCTTGCTGTGATAGGTAACTGACATGCATCCTGTAAATCAATGCTTTAAAAAAACACACAAAATGCCCTGGGTAGTTCTGAACTAACGCTTAAATCTAATAACTGCAAAAATCTCTTCTCCATCTCAGCGATGGGAGGTTCAGAGCCTGATGAACCACGGGAGGGGCACGGGGAGGAGAAACCAAGCTGTTACCATTTTGAAACCAAGTTTCATCTGAAGGGGATGCAAGCATGAGCTGTCACTTCTTGGAAGAAGAAGGAAAGCCTTTCACGTGGACTTAGGGGCTAGGACCTGGTGTTCTGCTCCATCTTGGCCAAGCACTCCCGAACCAGCCATGTCGTGTGGATGATGCCTCGTTTCAGTCTCTCCATCGCGCTCTTGCTGCCCGCGTACGTGAGTCAGATCTCCTTCCCTAGTTCTTCGATGATGACCAGCAGCTCAGCATATTTGCTCTGGGGCGCCTGGCTGTTCTCTGTTCCCTGCATGTTAGAGATGTTGGTCCTAGTCACTCAGCAGCTGGCGGTACTGGGAAGACGTTGCCATGCTGGTGGAAGGCGGATGAACGCTCCCAGAGGCCTTGATGGAGGTGGCGGGCATGTGCATGGTCAAGTTCAGTTTGTAAGACATCCCCCCCTCCGCCCCCTGTCTCCCGCTGCGGGGCACAGGCCCCATAAGACGGCATCGGCAGCGGTGGCAGCGAGGCCAGGCGGTGGTGAGGTGGGCCTGGGTCTGTGTCCCTGTCTGTGTGCCTGCCCAGCTCCCACACACTTTTTGTTGTTGACAGCTCGAGCGCACTGGCAAATATGGCTGTCCCCTCACCCTGACACTGCCGCAGTATCATGATCTTTCAGTTTCTTGATGTTCTGCCTGTGCTGCTCAATGTCTTTCTGCAGACACTCAAATCTCCTTTTTATGATGAGGGATCTCTTCTTCATGTTGTTTCTTCAAGGCTGCCAGCTGTTCTTTAATCCGCTCTGGGAAGTATCCTTCCTCTTCAGCCTTCTTTTTTTTTTTTTTTTGTGAAGGTCCCAATGGCTTCCCTGATTGCGCCTGCATTGGAGCTGAAATTATCTGACCATTGCAGCCAAAGTCTCTGGCTTACATGGCCCTCACACTCCACACTTGGAGCCGCAGATGTGCCACCGACGCAGAGACTGCCCTGGTTGTCAGTGCCGCGCAGTTCCGGACTACCCCACTTAGTTTTAAATGCAAACCTGCCTTGGACAGGCCTTGAAGGTCTTTTTTCCATGGCGATCACGGGGTAGCAGGCCAGCCAGCACCCACAGCCCCAGGGGTCCAGGGGTGCCGGCTGGCCTGCGCCGGGGCTCTCTCTGCCTCCAATCCACAATGCAATCACCGATCACCGGCCGCCTTTGCCTGCCCCCACCTCTTGCCTGCCGCCTGGGTTTCAGATCCCTTTCACCTCCCAGCATTGTGGCTACATATGCAAATTACCCACCATCTTTGTTGGCGGTTAAACGCCATCATGGCTGGCAGTTAATTTGCATATTGCCCTGATTAGCCAATGGGAAGGGTAGCGAAGTTACAGTAAATTACCATGTTTCTCTATTATTAGATAGGATGAGAAATATATATTGAGTGCCTACCACATGCCAACTCTTTATGTTAAGCACTTTATTATTATATTTTATACTTGCAACTCATTTTTTCATAACATTATTTTTATTGTTTTATTGCTTAAAGTATTACAAAGGGTACTACATATGTGTCCTTTTTTTTGCCCCCGCCCTTGACAATCCCCTGGCCTCTCCTACACCCCAGTGTCTTATGTCCATTGGTTATGCTTATATGCATGCATACAAGTCCTTCGGTGGATCTCTTACCCCCCTCCCTCCTGCCCCCCAACCCTCCCTGGCCTTCCCCCTGCACTTTGACAATCAGATTGAGGCAGCTCTGCCTCTGTATCCATTATTGTTCATAAGTTTATAATGGTCTTTATTATCCATGAATGAGTGAGATCATTTTTCCCGTGAAAAGATCAAGACGTAAAGAACTCAGCTAACGTGCCTGAGGTTTTAATGCAAGTGGCAGTGCCATACTTATCACTAAATTTTTTCTTTGTCAATCCTCACCCAAGGGTAAGTTTCCCTGGCCCAGACGAAGGCCAAGGATCTAGCCTGCAACTGAGGCAGTTAGCTTGACTGGAGTCAAACCCAACACCTTTCAGTCCACTGGTTCACAACTCTCACAGGCAAACAGCTCTATCTCTTTCTCTCACTCACAGGCTGCTCTAATTTAATTGAAAACATCCAGAATTTTCTTCTGGTCACTAGTAAAAATAATCTTATTAAACTCACTGAAGTCACATGTCCACATACAACCATCATCACTGTGGTCTAGACAGTTAGATATGCTGATACCTTCACTCTGGGGCCCTGAATAACAACCCCCAGAAACAGCTGGATTTGGAAATTGGCAGATGTTAGAAAAGGGAAAATGGAAGTCATGTCCACCACAGGCCACTGTCAAATAAGTATTTGACTTCTGGTTTTCATTGTGAAGTCCTAACTTCCATCCTTATAAGAGAAAAAAAAAAAGAGAGAGAATAACAATCTGAAAAGCAGGAGCTCTTGTTAAATCCATCTGAAATTAACTATGACTATGAAATTAGCCTTTGCTGCTGCAAACCGTGGAGATTTAGGGCTCTGTTAGAACAATACAACCTAGCCC
Source organism: Myotis daubentonii (assembly GCF_963259705.1). Taxonomy (NCBI): domain Eukaryota; kingdom Metazoa; phylum Chordata; class Mammalia; order Chiroptera; family Vespertilionidae; genus Myotis; species Myotis daubentonii. Next base: position 7,997,966 of record NC_081855.1, read on the forward strand.
AGCCGTGGGCAAACTACGGCCCGCGGGCCGGATCTGGCCCATCCGGCTGTTCTATCGGGCCCATGGATCCGAAAGAGCGAGGGTTCTCTTGCTCTCCCCGCCACTCCTTCACCAGCAGCAGTGTTAACATGGCAACGTCGGGAAACACAGCCGCAGCTCCTTCTTCTGAGTGGGCAGATTTAGATCCGCCCATTCAGTAGAAAGAACAACCTCTCAATCTTCCAGTGGCTCCTTGTAATTCCCGCGGACGCGTCTCCGGATATCACCCTGGGAATGCATAGACACGTTATCGTGGTGATGTAGGGAGACACGCCCCTGGAGAGCACAGTATCAGAGCCTTTCTGAGGTAAGATTAAGAGCTCTACTCAAACACAATTTTTTTCCTGTTCCCACATTCTGTACATCACAATGACTTGTTAATAAAACAACAAAGACTTTCAGCTGTAAAAATGCTTGCTACAGGGCATTTGTGTTAACATGCACCACTGCACATTAGCATCAACGCAAACACGATGGAAAGCTATGTACCCTGCATTAACCCTAACTGCGCTGCATTGCAGTACTGCACCACACTGCCATGGCAGCATGGCTAGTGTGAACAAACCCTAATTCAGTGGGTTGAACAAAAAGATTGTATAGAAATGTGATGAACTAAAGATTTTATTACAAAATCGCTTAATTTCAGGGTTTCAGAAGCAATTGGACAAATGAAAAACTGAAAATCAAATGTTCATATCTAATACTTGGATGAAACCCTTTCCTGGTAATGACAGCCTGAAGTCTTGTACTTATGGACATCACCAGATGCTGGGTTTTCTCCTTTGTAATGCTCTGCCAGGCTGTCACAGTAGGGGTATATATATAAATATCCTGCCATTTCCAGCTTTTAATAAGAAAAACTGTTGCAATGGGCATTTAAAAGTGGCACCTGGTTGTTTTTATAGAGTCCAGTGGATGCAATCTGACATTATAATGGGCTCTTTCACACTATGTGCACTGCGGCTGTTTTTTGTCAGTAACGGAAGTGCTAGTGGTAACTACTGGTTACCCATGTTTTGCACTGCCCTAGCACCTCCCATACAAGTGTGTCTGGAAGACACAGCAATGTGCAGCTATGTGTGTTATCATAAACAAAGGGCCTGTGTGAAAGATACACAGGTTTTCTATGGAGGAAAGGGGTTGTTCTCTATGGTCAGGGTGTGCCTCTGTCCCATGTATGAACTTTTTCAGATGATTTTGTTATATATATATATTTTTAGACCAAAAATCTTATAGTAGAGCAAATTTAATCACTTGTTTTTATACTTTACTGTCTTATTTTAGTAAAGAATTTAATAAGAAAACGGTACTGTTGGTTTTAGCCCAATATTAAACATGAATGGACCAAAGAAAAGGAAAGTGGACAGTGAATGCCGAGTGTTTAAGAGGGAGTGGACAACAAAATATTTTTTCACAGAAGTCCAATCAATGCCGGTATGTCTGATATGCCAGGAAACACTTGCAGTCTTCAAAGAGTACAATCTCAGCCGTCACTTTGCCACAAAGCATGGCAACTATGCTAGCAAGCAGTGACCTCAAGAACGGGAGGCTACTGCACAGAGGTTGATGGCTAAATTACAGGCTCAGCAAAATGTCTTTCACAGACAAACTGCAATTCAAGAGACAACTACCAAAGCAAGTTTTATGCTATCATTCAAATTAGCAAAAGCTAGCAAAGCTCTCTCTGAAGGCGAGTTTTTGAAAGAATGTATGATAGAGACAGCAGGTCTCTTGTGTCCAGAGAGCAAAGGCAAGTTTGAAAAACTCAGCTTATCGCGCAGGACAGTGACTCGTCGAGTGGAACTGACTGATGAAGACTTGGCCAGCAAGTTAAATAGTAAGGCAGAGTTCTTTAAGTTTTATTCACTAGCATTGGATGAAAGTAATGACGTAAAGGACACTGCTCAGCTCTTAATTTTTATCCGAGGGATTAGTGACAATTTTGAAATTACGGAGGAGTTTTCAGCCATGGAGCCACTGAAAGGAAAAACACGGGGAGAGGACTTGTATGACCGGTGTCTACTGTCATCGAGAAAAGGAAGATACCATGGAGTAAACTTGCTAATGTCACGACAGATGGATCTCCAAATTTAACTGGAAAAAATGTTGGACTGCTAAAAAGAATTCAGGATAAAGTGAAAGAGGAGAACCCTAACCAAGATGTTATTTTTCTTCACTGTATTATTCACCAGGAATCATTGTGCAAGTCTATATCACAACTTAATCATGTTGTTAATCCAGTCGTAAAGCTTGTTAATTTCATTCGAGCAAAGGGACTTCAGCACCATCAGTTTACTAAGTTTCTGGGGGAAATTGATGCGGATCACCACGACTTATTTTACCACTATCGTGTCCGCTGGTTGAGTTTGGGCAAAGTTTTCCAACGAGTGTGGGAGCTCAAAGAAGAGATTGGTGCATTTTTGAAATTAAAGGGCAAGTCTGACGAATTTACTGAGCTGAGTGACAAGAATTGGCTGTGTGACTTTGCATTTGCTATAGATATATTTTCACATTTGAATGAGCTAAATGTGAAGCTACAGGGAAAAGATCAGTATGTACATGGCATATACACTAATGTGAAAGCCTTTCAATCGAAGCTGATTTTCTTTTCCAGACAAATTTCAGACAAAGTCTTCACTCATTTTGCCACACTAGCCACACAGAAGGAGACCATCCAAAACGTGAAGAAATACAGCAAATCACTGGATGACCTGAATGCAGAATTCTGTCATTGGTTTTCTGATGTTGAAAAAATTGACCAGTCACTTCAACTGGTGGCCTGTCCTTTGTCACAAAACCCTGAAACAGCACCAGAAGAGGTGCAACTGGAACTCATCGATCTTCAGTCTGACTTTGTCCTAAAGGAGAAATTCAGCTCTCCTGAACTAAGAGACTTTTATGCTTCACTTAATGAAGCCACTTTTCCAAACATACGGAAGATAGCACAGAAGACACTGGTGCTGTTTGGGTCAACCTATGTTTGTGAGCAGACATTTAGCATCATGAACATCAACAAAGCCCCTCACAGATCCAGCTTAACTGACGACCACCTCAGGTCTATCCTGAGAATAGCCACAACAAAACTAACTCAAGACTTTGATGCATTAGCTAAAAAAGGAGACCAACAACACTGTTCCCACTGAAGTTGATGTTTTAAAGACCAAAAACCTTTCAACCCATTCTACATTGCCATCTACAACTACGTCCCGGGCATAATTTAGAAGTTGCACCAAAGAAAATGTTTAATTTACTGTTTACACATTTTGTTCTTTTCTATTTGTTTTAGTTTTAAGTTATTTTATTATATTTAACTTTAATTTGAAAGGCTTTTATACCTTTCCTTTGTTAGGCAATTTTATTTGCCTTTGCCATCTTCAATATAAGGTATGTTATTGTGCTATGATTCCTCCATTTTTTGAAGTTTCAAATTATAATAATTAGTGTTTACATTCTTCTTCTTAAAATGTTTGAATTGAATAAATCTATTGAAATAAAAATAAAAAAGACCGTACCCTTTTATGTAATGATGTTTACTTTGAATTTATATTAGTTCACACAAACACTCCATCCATGCTTTTGTTCCGGCCCTCCGGTCCAGTTTAAGAACCCATTGTGGCCCTCGAGTCAAAAAGTTTGCCCACCCCTGGGTGGGAGCATTCCACTTCCCAGGTGGGAAACAAATTCATGGGCACCTGTGTGTTGAATGCAGCAGGCATGCTGTCCAAGCCAGCGGGCGCCGAGGTGGTGGTCTGATTTCTATCCTGTGTTGGGAGAGGGGTACATGCCATCAGAGGCAGCTCATAAACTGCCAGGTGGGCTGGGGGCTCCAGCTCAGACTGAGTCCCAAGCACTCAGTGATTGGTGGCAAGAGGTGGGACAGGAGTGATCTCAGGACGAGATGCTAAACTGGCAGCCTTGCAAACTCAGAGACCTAAAGTAACCACAAAGGATGGTCTGAAATTAAAGTGTGGTGGTTTGGTTTTGTTTTTTAACTAAAAGCAGCTTATGGTGGGTACTAGTGTCCTAGGCCAGTGGTCGGCAAACTGCGGCTCGCAAGCCACACGCGGCTCTTTGGCACCTTGAGTGTGGCTCTCCCTAAGTCTTAGGAGTACCCTAATTAAGTTAATAACAATGTACCTACCTATATAGTTTAAGTTTAAAAAATTTGGCTCTCAAAAGAAATTTAAATCATTGTACTGTTGATATTTGGCTGTTGACTAATGAGTTTGCCGACCACAGTCCTAGGCTGTCATCTTCCCTGAAATAAAGTCAATCTTTATCTTAACTGAGCCTGTCTATTGTCTTTTTGCATCTATGACAACATATTTTTGGAATGTCAAAGAAATTTTCCTTTTTATTCAGACCCTCAGAGCATAGGCACTGCTCTGCTCTCTGCAGAGACCACACATTCCCTCATTGTTATTGAGTTCATTGTTGACTGTTAACTGTCCCATACCCACCTAAGTGAAAGAAGTGCATGTCTATCATTTTACCTTTTTTCCAGGCCCAGAGATTTCCCTGCTGTGCTTCCTCCTGCTTCCCTCATCTATCAACAATGAATTTCATAAAACCACGCAAGTCTCCACTTTTGATTGTAATGTATAGAATGAAGTGCAAAGCTGCCATTCTCCAGAGCATTACTATTTCATTCGGTTGAGATTTTGCTTCACTGCAATTGTCTACACTTTGGCTCAAATAAATTCACAAAAATTCTGCACAGGTTTCCACGTTTTCTACATGGACAAGAGGAAAGGTTCTCAGAAGGCAACAGAGACTTGGAGGTGAGTTATGAAGAGACACACTGGTATCTTAGTCATTTCCTAGCAGAGAATGGACAACACATCCCTGTGTTAACAAGGACACCCCGGGATTTCTGACAGAGCATCCCATTCTTAGATGGGAACACAGAGGGTTCCTGGGGTGGAAGTGTGGCGTTCAGGGCAGCACCGTTGACAAGACAACAGGAGGGGGTCATGTCCAGGTCCCATAGAAATGAACAGCTGCATCGCCAGCCCTGATAACAGGTCCCCCCTTTGGTATGCTGTACATCCCAGGGAAGCCCCAGCTCCTGACCTGTAGGGGACACAGGGATGTGGTCCTCAGGGCAGCAAAGGGCAAAGCAACAGACTTGGTACCTTGAGCCCCATGTCCTTTTGGGAAAAGCATCCCCACTAATCACCATGATGTGTAAGAGTGGGAGAAGGTGTGTAAGGCTTGTCAGGCCAACATGGACACTTGGAGATGGGCATTAGAAAGGGAAAATCTGTAGAAAAATGCAAAAAACACTCTTGACTGAACATGATGGGAAATGGTACAAAGTCTCTCTTCTGATATTCCTAAAACTTTGTGGGCAGTGACTTTCATCTCATCTGAAAGGGACTGGACAGTTAGAGTGGGTTGTGGGGAGGATACGGGCCCCAGATTCCTTTGGAAATTGGACTCTAGGAGGGACCTAGGGGAGTAGCAGGGCAGCTTCTGGAACCTCGGGCTCCCTTTGACTATATGGGACCCTGGAGTCTGGGTCACCTCAGCACCTGCACTCACCCTGCGGCCATGCTGCACGCTGGAAGATGTATGGGCACCTGTGCCTCCTCCAGGGGCATGGAGTAGAGGACCCCATCAGTCAGCTCCTCTCTGTTCTCCTGTGCAGAGCTCAGGACTGGGAACTATAAAGACAGTTCCCAGTCACCAGGAGGAAGGCCTCGGATCCCTGTTTTGCTGGTTCTCTACCCCTGTAATCCTCCACTCCAGACACACACACACACAGTGTGATCTGCTGAGACCTCCACTGCAGAGGAAAAGGTGTGACAGCCTGAGGGCTAGGATTCCCATTGGCATAGATAAGGAACCCCTCTGGAACCCCATCTCCACCTGCCTGCCCTGTCCTGGGGTCTGATCACAGCAGGACCTCTAGGGGATCCACTGCCCAGAAAGCTGTTCCTACCCCTGGTTTCTCCCTACAGGTCCCTCTTTGCAACACATTAAGGGGAGGGGATGTGGGCTGCACAGGGAGCAGGGTGGGGGGGATGTGGGAAGGGGGGTAAATAAGGGTGTGAATACCAGGAGGCACAGACAATGGGAGCTGGACAAAGGGTGCCATCCTGTGGGAACTAAAAACCATCGTTCCCCAAGGTGTGCAAAAGCCACTGACAAGTTTTAAGCAGTAAAGTGCTGTTACGTTCTTGCTTTAGGATGGTCACTGGCCGCAAAGGGTGGAGAACAGATTGGTGTAAAGCAACGCTGAGTGAGTCAGAGAAATCAGTTGGGAGGCTGACCATCACCCTAGTGAAAGGGCGGTGGCCAAAACGAAGGTAAAGCCAGTGGCCAGAGAGAGATGGACACGTGGGAGAGTTCTTTACGAAATAAGAAACAGGACTTGGCGGTAACCGCAGCGGGAGAAGAGCTGAGGATATTCGCACTCCTGCTTTTGCAAATGGGCGTGTGAAGAGGAGGCAGCTGAAACATTGAGTCGGGGCGGGTAGGTGAGGAGAGACTAACCATGCTTTGAGGGAACCGCCTCTTCTGATAAAGTTGATGTTACGCTTGCTTACAAGGACATGTTGCTCAGATTTACCGGCACTGTTTGAAAACTTTCCACTTCTCTCCCTCACTGGTGAATTGTCAGTGTTACAAGTCGTCTATGGACGCACGGACATCGGTGTCCCTGTACACCCCACTGTTCCTAAAAGTACACCTTTCGTGTTATTTGAAGGCCAAGGAGTGTGTTGAGGTAAAATATACGGAAAAGGCATAGGCTGCTCGCATACATCTTACGTTAGGTTAACGCAGATGGAACTCCTCAGCGGCTCTGAGCACCGGACCCTGGTCCCTCCAGAGCCGCGCCGCACAGACTAGGCTCCGAGTCCCTGATGTCAGCGCTCTCCAGGGCGATGGACCTCACGTGGGTGATGCAGCCCGTACTCTCCCGAGAAGGAGCAGGTCGGCTTCTTCACATCCCGACCCCAATTCCCACCCCCACCCCCCACCCCACCCCCCGACAGCGCCATGTGTGCTCCCACCTGCTGAGAAACGGAGGTTGGCCGTGCCCGGGGCCTTCTGGGAATCGTAGTTCTGGGCTGGATGAGGCTCGCCAGCCTCGCCCCATCCCCTTCTTACGCATGCGCGGCTCCGAGCTGGCCCCAGAGGTTCGGAGCCTTTGTCAAGCCCGGATGGGAGGTGAGTGGGGTTCGGAGGCCGCTTTTCAGCGCTCGGCTCCCGGGGCGGCCCCCGGGGCAGCAGTCTGTGCCGGGCCCGGAGCGCGCATTTGTGGAAGGGGCCTCGAGGGCGGACCATGAGCCCATCTCCCGCTCCGGCCGGACTCCCTCTGGCGGCTGCCGCCTCCCTGGGACGCGGGTGCGAGCGCGGTGCTGGCGGGCGCGACGGGCGGGGCGCGGGCCGGCGCGGGCTTCAGAGAGAGCCCGAACCCGGCGCCATCTCCTCCAAGCTGCTCGGTCCCCGCAGGTACAGTGCTGAGCGGCCGGAACAGGCATCCGAGGATCGGTCTGGGGGACCTGGCCCCCCGCGGGATCCAGGTGCCGAGGGCCCGGGCCCGAGGAAGAAGCGGGGCCTGACCTGACCCGGCCTTTCCGCAGCGCCCCGAGGGCCGGCCGGCGGGAGGACGGGGCTTCTCGCTGTGACGTGCCGAGAGGTCCAGATGGAGGAGCGCGGAGACGGGAGCTCCGAATCTTCGGAACCGGGAGGATTGGGGATCATGGAGGCAGATTGGGCCGAGGTGCCCGAGAAGAGAGGTGAGAGTTGCGGGGCTGTTGGACTGTGTGCGGAAGTGGCCCTTCCTCCCCGAAAGGAAATGGGCTGCCCCGGGGAGGTGGCCCTTGTCGGGCGGCTCTGCCAGTCTCCTTTGTCTGGGGCATGGCTGGGCTCCTTGCATGAGAATGCACGGCTTGGTGTGGGGCACCCCCTCTCCCCCTGAGCTGGTGCACAGTGGGTCCTGGAAAGCCACCCCAAAATGTTAGCAGCTCAGGCCAGAGCACAGCCTCAGTCACTTTTTCTCCCACGTTCTTTTCCCCCAGCTGTCAGTGAGTCTGGGAACGTAGCTTATTTGGCTGGCAGAAAATACCTCCCCACCTCTGTTATTCCCGTGGCACAACATTCGTATTATGTCCGTCGCGCAGATACTGCTGTTTTGCATCTTGGAGAACAGGCGCGGAGGTCGGTAGTTGACTAGCCCGGTCTTTCTTGAAGTTTGGTCTGTGACTTCATGTCAGCCTTTTCTAATGGACTCAGTAGAAAATGTTTTCTCCTGACCCATGGCCTGCTCATGAGATTTCTGGAGTGCACCTCAGACCCAACTACTAGTAGCAATTATTAGGAAGGGGAATCTAGTGATCTACATGTAAATAAGCTTGCAGGGTGATTTTTGAGAACTGAGCCTATTTTTCTTATATTAATTTAATGTACATTAAGGTTGGAAATAAACTGGCTTATCCTCATTTCTTGATTAGAGGGTACACCTGCCAGTAGGTGTTCTGTCCCAGTGGCAACGTTCCTGGACTTTCTCCATGACCCCAGGGTCAAGGGTTGTCTGGGCTGCCTTCAGGTGCAGTACCTGCGGGAGCATCATTCCTAGAGGGAGGAATCTTTGTCTTGTAAATCTGAAGCACAGCATAGATTTAGATCCCACAGTTACCGCTTTCTTGCCCGTAGCTACGTCTTTCCAGGATTCTTTCTATTCCCAAGAGAAGAGCACAGAAAAGGGAGAAGTGGCAGCTCTCCACCTCACAGCCAGATCCCAGGTGAGTCTGTACTGATTATTGAAATTCCACCTTATTTCTCAGAGTACAGGCGCACCCTTCTTCTTGATGTCAAGTTCCTTTGTCTACTAGAGCCCATCTGGAGAGCTGAGTTCTAATCTAAGACTACTCGGGTGGCTAATGGACTCAGTAGAAAATGTTTTCTGCTAACCCATGGCATCTTCTCCATCTAGTTATACTTATTGTCAGTCAACAGGCAGGTAAGTAGCGTAATTACCCTTCTTTGCCTATTGTGCTAGTTGCTGAGCTTGGTAACGTAGGAAACTATTTTAATAGAACATATGGGGCATATCTTAATCTTTAGTTGATTATTCAGGATTCTTTTGTATTTTAGTTGTAATTCCAATTTGGTCCTGGGAGCGTGTCTGTGTAGCATCCACTTACCCTGCCACCATTTTTAATCTTCGGGGTATATCTTAACATTTATGTTTCTGCAAGGGAATCAACATACACATGACTGTTATGTAAGAAATTAAGAAAGCACCTTTCTTTAGAGCTGAAGTGAGTTATGAAAATAGTAAGTGCTCAAAAGTTCAGAAGAGCACTTGAATAGGAAAGCCTATGGAAGGCTTAACTTAAAGAGTTAAAATCCAGCCCTCCAAGATGATGAATGCACAAGTTTAGAAAGTGAAACAATTTTCCAATCTGTCTTAACAAAGGCAAATATTAAGAATTAATCTAAGTGGTGGTTGACCTAGCTGATTTGGCTTAATGGGTAGAGTGTTGGCTTGCAGACTGAAAGGTCCCGGGTTCAATTTCGGTCAAGGGCACATGCCAGGTTGTGGGCTCTATCCCAGTAGAGGGTGTGCGAGAGGCAGCTGATTAGTGATTCTCTCTCATCATTGATGTTTCTATCTCTGTCTATCCCTCTCCCTTCCTCTCTGAAATAAAGAAGAAAAAAAAGAAAAAATTTAAATGGTGGTCGTACTCTATGGGTGATTCATGTATTGGTCTTTCAACGTTTTGTATGTTTGAAATTTTTATTAAAAGAAGTTAGGTAAGAGAAAAGAGCTCTTCATGATGTGTGTGGCATGCCACAACCCACGATTCCTAAATTAGCCTTTTTCTTTGCTACTGTGATTCCAAGTGTAAAAAGTCCATATTGTACATTGGTACTGTTTGTAAAAGTGACTTCTTGGGGTCCTTATATACTTGCCTGAATTCATTGGTTTCTCAACTGCCTTACATTAGTACTGAAGACTATTAGTCAAGAAGCTTTAAGTTGCAGATGATAAAACTCAACTCAAACTGATGTAAGGGAAAGGTATTTAGAGAGAACCAAGATGGCGGCGATATACGCAGACGTGTCCCAGGTCGTGTCCCGGAGCAAATGGAGCGAGCAGCTGAAGCTAGTAACACTCACACCGAATTGGCGAAATTGCTCAGCTGGTGAGAGGGTTTGCAGCCGGGAAGAGCAGAACTCCCCTGGAAAGGTAAAAAAAAAACAGGGATTTGGGCAGGAAAGTTTGCCAGACCTCTGAGCCCAGAGAGTCGGAGGGAGACCGCGTGGCAGACAGCCGCGTCCCTTGGGACAGGCACAGCCCCTGACGGGGGAAAGGAGAACCGCGGGATTCCTGGCGCCGCCAGGGAAATTGAGAGCTGGGTTCTGTGATCACGGAGGACTGAGCCTAAAGGGGGCAGCCTGAAGAGCTGACCTGACCATGCAGTCCCGGTAAGAGAAGAAGCTTACAGAAACCAAGCCTTCCCCGTTTCCGCGGCCGGCATTTGTTTGTTTGTTTTCACTGAATCCTGTTCATGGGACATTTCGGATACAGACACTCACCTGTGCTGAAGAGAGGGAGAGTGTGCTGAGGAGTGGAATCTGGGGAGAGACTGGGGAAAGAGGGGGAGCTGGGAGAGGTGGTAGTGAATTGAGTGCTGAGACACCCCTGAGCCCAGGACTGGGGCAGCCACCCTCTCCAGAGAATGAGACTCCTCCCCCCAGCCCCCAGGCAAGGAGCACAGCCACACCCAGATTCCACCCTGTACGACATCAAGGATTAAGATAACCTGATCAGTCCCTGGGAGTTAACAGGGTCTGGCCTATAGGGGGATTTTCAATCCCAGCAACAACATAGCGCCAGTAACTAACTATTACGCAGTCAGCTCTGGGCAGTGAACTTCCACTGGACAGAGAGGCCCTATAGCCTCAGAGGCCAACGCCAGAACACTGCCACCCAGAGGCTGACCCACAAACTGACTCTTTGCTAAACACAAAATAAGGCAGTCTGGGAAATAAATGCGGCATGCTTTAAAATAAGGACTGTGGTTTACAACACAGAGGAACAGTATATCGCAGGGAAACTCAACACTCTCCTGAATACCTGGAAGGTCTAAGGCGATCCACACTGAAGAATAGAAGAAACGAAGGACCTTCACAACTGCAATTTTTTTTTTCTTTTTTCACTTTTTAACTAAGAAACCAATTTTTCTTCATTTTTTTTTCTGTTCTTTTTTTTTTTTTTCTTTTCTTCTTTTTCCATCACCTGATTTTACCCTTTCAATTACTACCTTCTTATTTTTAACCAGTATTATTACTGCTACCATTTTACCATTTTTTAAAGTTCCATTTTATTTTTTCTTTATTTTATTTTGGGATTAGTGTTCACCATTCTATTTTCATCGTTATATTATTGGTTGTTTCTAGTTTGCATTCATATCCAGGGAGCTGTTGCTGGAATTTATTGGGATTAATGGCTGTTCTATAGGAGTATTCTCCTCATATAAAAAGTCTCTTCCCCTCTTCCACTTCATTCTCTCTTTTCGCTCTTTTTTTTTCTTTTCTTTTCTCGCTTTTACTTCCCCCCCTCCTTTTAACCAATTTCATTTTTGCACTCCCTTTTTTTGGTCCCTACTTTTCTTTTCCTTTTTCTCTTTTATCTTTTTCTCTTCCTTCTTCCTTATCCCCTAATTCTCTTAATTCAGGTGGTCACCTCTAATTGGGGTTATCAATATCGTGAATATATTTGTGTATAGTGCCTGGTACGTGGTGCCTTGTTGTGTTGTATTTTGTGCCTTTAAATCAACGCAGCAGATCCAAGCAACAGCAACCTCCTGAGCACCTCATCCTCTGCTGAGGAACAGCAGCTGTACGTGAAACCTCGCCCCACCAGCCAGAAGAGCCACCACAGCTGTGAACAGCACCCACCAGAGGAGCTGCTGACAACTGAAGAGCAGCTGCTACCGCAACCGCCCGAAGAGCAACCACAGACCAAGGAGTCACTGTCACCAAGGGAGCAACCACTGAACGACTCAACGTCTAGATATGTCAGTGAGATCAAACATGGGTAGACAAAGAAACCCCCAAAGGAAAGAGAAGGAGGACTCTCCAGAAAAGCAGCTAAGTAGTACAGAGGCATGCAACATGACAGATAAAGAATTCAGAATAAGGATCCTAGAGTGCATAAACCGGATGGAGGAAAAAATCGACAACCTCTGCAAGAAGCAAGAAGAAACAGATGAAAAAATCGATAACATATGGAAGAAGCTAGAAGAAACAGATGAAAAAATCGATAACATATGGAAGAAGCTAGAAGAAACAGATGAAAAAATCAACAACCTAAGTAAGACCCAAGAAGAAATGAAGAGTGATATAGCTGCAATGAAAAACTCCATTGAAAGTATCAACAGTTGACTAGGAGAAGCGGAGGACCGAATTAGTGAATTAGAAGACAAGGAAGCAAAACACACCCAAAATGTACTGCAATTGGAGAAAAAAATTAAAAGACAGGAGGAGAGCCTAAGGGAGCTTTGGGACAACATGAAACGAAACAACATACGAATAATAGGAGTACCAGAACAACAGAAGGATGAACAAGGATTAGAAAACCTACTTGAAGAAATAATATCAGAAAACTTTCCTGAGGTGGGGAAGAAAAAAGTCACACAAGCCCAGAGAGTCCCAAACAAGGTGAACCCGAAAAGACCCACACCAAGACACATCATAATCACCATGGCAAATGTTCAGGACAAAGAGAGAATCTTACAGGCTGCAAGAGAGAGACGGAAAGTTACATACAAGGGATCTCCCATTAGATTGTCAAATGATTTCTCAACAGAAACACATCAGGCCAGAAAAGAATGGACTGAAATTTACAAAGTGATGCAAAGCAAAGGACTGAATCCAAGAATACTCTATCCAGCAAGGCTATCATTCAAACTTGAAGGGGAAATAAGAAGCTTCACAGACAAAAAAAGGCTAAGGGAGTTTGTCACCACCAAGCCAGCAATGCAAGGAATGCTAAAGGGACTGGTATAAAAATAAGAAATAAAAAGCTCAGAAAGAAAACAGCCACACAAAAAAAGAAATGGTTACAAACAAGTACCTTTCAATAATAACTTTAAACGTAAACGGACTAAATGCTCCAACCAAAAGACATCGAGTGGCTGAGTGGATAAAAAAACATGACCCATACATCTGCTGTCTACAAGAAACCCACCTCATTAGAAGGGACTCAGACAGACTGAAAGTGAAAGGATGGAAAAATATCTTTCAGGCAAATGGAAAGGAAAAGAAAGCTGGGGTAGCAATACTTATATCGGACAAAATAGACCTCAAAGTGAAGGCCTTAACAAGAGATAAGGAAGGCCACTTCATAATACTAAAGGGATCAATACAACAAGAAGATATAACCCTGGTAAACATATATGCACCCAATGTAGGAGCACCCAAATTCATAAAAAAACTCCTGGAAGATATCAAAGGAAAGATCGACAACAATACAATCATAGTAGGGGACTTTAATACACCATTGACAGCACTGGATAAGTCCTATAGACAAACAATCAGCAAAGATACAGCAATCCGAAATGACTCACTAGATCACATGGACTTAATAGACATCTTCAGAACACTTCAACCCAAAGCCACGGAATTTACATTCTACTCAAGTGCTCATATGACATATTCAAAAAGAGACCATATATTGGGTCACAAGCAAAGTATCCCCCAATTCAAGAAGATTGAAATCGTAAAGAGCATCTTCGCAGACACGATGGCATAATATTAGAATTAAACTACAATAAAAACAACTCAAAATACTCAAACACCTGGAAGCTGAATAGCATGTTATTAAATATTGATTGGGTTACCAATGAGATCAAAGAAGAAATTAAAAACATCCTGGAAACTAATGATAATGAAAACACAACAATCCAAAACCTATGGGACACAATGAAAGCAGTCCTGAGAGGGAAGTTTATAGCTCTACAGGCCTATCTCAAAAAATAAGAAAAAATGGTAGTAAATTATCTAACTCTACAACTCAAAGAATTAGAAAGAGAGCAACAAGAAAACCCCAGAGTGAGCAGAAGGAAGGAGACAATAAAGACTAGAGCAGAAATAAATGACAATGACATAGAGACCAAAACAGCAATACAGAAAATCAATGAAACCAAGAGCTGGTCCTTTGAAAGAATAAACAAGATTGACAAACCTCTAGCCAGACTCACCAAGAAGCAAAGAGAGAGGACCCAAATAAAAAAAAAATCAGAAATGATTGAGGTGAAATAACAACAGACCCCACAGAAATACAAATGATTGTTAAAAAATACTATGGACAGCTCTACTCCAACAAACTAGACGACCTGGAGGAAATGGACAAATACTTAGAAAAATACAACATTCCAAAACTCAATCAGGAAGAATCTAATAATCTCAACAGGCCAATAAGTATGGAAGAAATTGAAGCAGTCATCACAAAGCTTCCATCAAACAAAAGCCCAGGACCAGATGGCTTCACAGGGAAGTTTTACCAAACATTCAAGGAAGATCTAAAACCTATCCTCCACAGACTACCACAAAAAATTCAAGAGGAAGGAACACTTCCAAGATTATTCTATGAAGACAGCATCACCCTAATACCAAAACCAGGTAAAGACAACACAATAAAAGAGAATTACAGGCCAATATCCCTCTTGAACATAGATGCCAAAATCCTCAACAAAATCTTAGCAAATCGGATCCAGCAGTACATCAGAAAGATCATACACCATGGCCAAGTAGGATTTATCCCAGGGATGCAAGGATGGACAATATCTGCAAATCAATAAACGTGATACATCACATAAACAAACTGATAGAAAAAAAACACATGGTCATATCAATTGATGCAGAAAAAGCATTTGACAAAATTCAACACCCATTTTTGATAACAACTCTCAGCAAGGTGGGAGTAGAAGGATCATACCTCAACATAATAAAAGCCATATATGACAGGCCCACAGCCAGCATCATACTCAACGGGCAAAAACTAACACCATTTCCCCTAAGAACAGGAAGAAGACAGGGATGCCCCCTCTCACCACTCCTGTTCAACATAGTACTGGAAGTGTTAGCCATTGCAATTCGGCAAGAAGAAGAAATAAAAGGCATCCAAATTGGAAAAGAGGAAGTAAAACTGTCCTTATTTGCAGAGGACATGATATTATACATACAAAACCCTAGAGACTCCATCAAAAAGCTACTAGACTTAATACATGAGTTTGGCAATGTAGCAGGATACAAAATTAACCCCAAGGAATCTGAGGCATTTCTATACAACAATAGTGAACTTTCAGAAAGAGAGATTATAAAAACAATCCCGTTTACCATCGCACCCAAAAAATTAAGCTACCTAGGAATAAACTTAACTAAAGAGGTAAAAGACCTCTACTCAGAAAACTACAGGACATTGAAAAAAGATATAGAGGAAGACATAAACAGATGGAAGAAGATACCATGTTCATGGATTGGTAGAATCAACATCATTAAAATGTCCATACTACCCAAAGCAATCTATAAATTCAACGCACTTCCCATTAAAATACCAATGGCATACTTCACAGATCTATAACGAACTCTCCAAAAATTCATCCGGAATAAAAAAAAAAAAAAAGACCCCGAATAGCTGCAGCGATCCTGAAAAAGAACAAAGTAGGTGGGATCTCAATACCAGATATCAAGATGTATTACAAAGCCACTGTTCTCAAAACTGCCTGGTACTGGCACAAGAACAGGCATATAGATCAATGGAATAGAATAGAGAACCCAGAAATCGGCCTGAACCAATATGCTCAATTAATATTTGACAAAGGAGGCAAGAACATACAATGGAGCCAAGATAGTCTCTTCAATAAATGGTGTTGGGAAAATTGGACAGATACATGCAAGAAAATGAAACTAGACCACCAACTTACACCATACACAAAAAATAAACTCAAAATGGATAAAGGACTTAAATATATGATGGGAAACCATACAAATACTAGCAAAATCCAAAGCAAACAAAATCTCAGACATATGCCGAAGCAATTTCTTCACTGATACAGCTCTTAGGGCACTTGAAACTATAGAGAAAATGAATAAATGGGACTACATCAAAATAAAAAGCTTCTGCACAGCAAAAGAAACCATCAACAAAACAATGAGAAAACCCACTGTGTGGGAAAACGTATTTGCCAATGACATATCTGATAAGGGCCTAATCTCCAAAATTTATAGGGAACTCATACAAATTAACAAAAGGAAGTTAAACAGTCCAATCAAAAAATGGGCAAAGGACCTAGATAGACACCTTTCAAAAGGGGACATTCAGAAAGCCAAGAGACATATGAAAACATGCTCAAAGTCACTAATCATCCGAGTGATGCAAATCAAAACAACAATGAGGTACCATCTCACATCTGTCAGACTGGCTATCATCAACAAATCAATAAACGACAAGTGCTGGAGAGGATGTGGAGAAAAAGGAACACTTGTGCACTGCTGGTGGGAATGCAGACTGTTGCAGCCACTATGGAAGACACTATGGAGTTTCCTCAAAAAACTGAAAATGGAACTGCCATTTATTCCTGTGTTCCCACTTCTAGGAATATATCCCAAGAAACCAGAAACACCAATCAGAAAGTATATATGCACCCCAATGTTCATAGCAGCACAATTCACCATAGCTAAGATCTGGAAACAGCCTAAGTGCCCATCAGTAGATGAATGGATTAGAAAACTGTGGTACATCTACATGATGGAATACTATGCTGCTGTAACAAGGAAGGAACTATTACCATTTGCAATGGCATGGATGGAACTAGAGACCATAATGTTAAGTGAAATAAGGCCCAGAAATCAGGATTTTAAAAAAGATTCTGAGGTGATTCTAATGTGCAGCTAAGTTTGAGAACCACTGATTTAGGGGAACATATTAGATCAGTATTTCTGATCTTACCAAAAACATTTTAAATGAATTTAAGATGAATACATTTTACTGCAACTTTTTTTTCTTTTGAAAGTCTAATGCAGGTGGAATGAAAAATTTGAAAACAAAAAATGAGAGAATATGAATAGACTCTATTTAATTTTATGATGTAGAGATAGATCTAACACTTTCCACATGTTGATTTTTTGGGGGGGAGATGAGATGTAAAGGAGAAAAAAGGTCAGTCCTATGAAGTCCTGAACAAAGAGCCTTGCAGACACAGATGTGTGTGCAAAGGCCCTGAGGTGGGAAAGAGCTCCCCGGGTTTTAGGAATGAAATACAGCCCAGGGTGGCTGGAGTAAAGAGGAGAGTGAGACAGGAAGTTGTGCAGAGCAAGGCGTCCAGAGCCTGCAGTCTTGTTCAGGTTGTAAGATTTATTCCAGGTGCAATGAGGAGTTTTAGAGGATTTTAAGTGAAAGATTTTAAGTGAAAGATATTTAGCAACTATCTTTCTATTTGTATTTTACGAAGATATTTTAATAATCAGATATGGCTGTTGCATTTTGGATCACATGCTTTTTCAATGCCTGTCACTTTTTATTAACTTTTATAAAGGTACCTTTTTAAATTTTAGAATATTCATTCCTAGGCTTAATTTTCTAAAAAGCCTACAACATCTGAGAAATGTAATTATTTTCATTTGAAATTTATCTTTAAGAATAGTTGATATACAATCTTATATGGTTATAGTGTTTCAGGTGTTTGATATTGTAATTTGACAATTTTATCAGCTAACCAGTTTTTTCTTTTTTATTAATAATAGCTACTTCATTCATATATATATATCTACACTAATAAAAGAGAAAAATGGTAATTGGCGTACGACAATACCCTTTTCATTGGCTAATCAGGGCTATATGCAAATTAACTGCCAACAAGATGGCGGTTAATTTGCATATGTAGGCACAATGCAGGGAGGCGAAAGGGAAAGCAGGAAGAAGCCCCCTGCCACTGACAGTGATCAGAAACCCAGGGGGGAGCTAAGAGCTGGGGAGCAGGGCAAAGGTGGCCCTGGGGTCGCCTTTGCCCTGCCCCCCAGCCATGATCGGAGAATCAGGCGCCTTTGCCGCCCTGGCCAGTGATAGCAGGAAGTAGGGGTGGAGCCAGCGATGGGAGCTGGGCACGGTCGAAGCTGGCAGTCCCAAGAGCTAGGGGTCCCTTGACTGGGCCTAAAGCGAAGCCCACGATCGCGGGGCCGCTGCAGCTGTGGGTCCCCGCTGCCCGGGCCGGACGCCTACTATGCTGCTGTAAAAAGGAAGGAACTCTTACCATTTGCAACGTCATGGATGGAACTGGAGAGCATTATGCTAAGTGAAATAAGCCAGTCAATAAAGGAAAAATACCACATGATCTCACTCATTCATGGACAATAGAGACCATTATAAACTTTTGAACAATAATAGATACAGAGGCAGAGCTGCCTCAAACAGATTGTCAAACTGCAGCAGGACGGCCGTGGAGGGTTGGGGGGCAGGAGGTAGGGGGGTAAGAGATCAACTAAAGGACTTGTATGCATGCATATAAGCATAACCAATGGACATAAGACACTGGGTGATAGGGGAGGCTAGGGGACTGTCTAGGGCGGGGGGATAAAATGGATACATATGTAATACCCTTTGTAATACTTTAAGCAATAAAAAAAAAAAGGTATTTATGGGCTATCATGACTGAGAAATCCAGGTCTAACTAGAAATAAGCTCAAGTAATAACATTAGGACCTATTTCCTCCATTTCACTGACTTCTTCTTTTCTCTCCGTGGGTTTTCCTCTCAAGCAAGCTTTCTTCCTAGTGCTGGCCCCTACCACATCTAGGCTTACAGCTTCCCACGCTGAAGACCCCAGACAAAGGGCAGCTTCCCTCCTGGTCATTCCAGCAGAAGTCCAGGGGTTAACTCTTTAACGGCTATTAGGCCCATTCTTGGACCAATTTGGACAGAACTATGGAATATACCTGCACCCACACATGGAAGTACACATACCACCCATGAGTCAGATACAATTAATCCTACCTGAACTCACTGGCCAGCATAGTAGCCAAGGAAAATCCAACTACAAGTGCCAGAGGAACACTTTGATGTTAGATTCAAGACTGTTAAGAGCCTCGGGTAGATTAAACCTTTTATGGAAATTTTTAAAAACTTTTGTCCTTTTTGCATTGCATTAGGTGTGGTGTGATGCTTTGCCTGGACTGTGTGTTTCGTGTATTCAATTTTTTAAAAGTATTAAAGTTTTAATTCTTAGTTGGTTGTAACCAGGTGAATAGCACAGACATATATAAATGTAAAACTAATATTACTTCCTCCTCAAATTCAGTCCCCTTCTTCTCCCTACTGAGGGTAACAGTTTGATTTCCCAGTATATCTCTCCATATGCTCTTGGTGAACTTGCACTCCTATATTCAGACATGTAATGTTTCCTTTGATTTCTCCCACTGCCAGTCCCCAACTTTGGGGTGTTTTTAGGAGGGTTATGGAATAAACAGGATTTGGCTTTTTTTTAAGGGAAATTAATTCACTCGGCCAGTGTGGCGCAGTTAGCTGAGTGTTGTCCCATGCACCAGGAGGTCAATAGTTTGATTCCTGGTCAGGACACATGCCTGAGTTGGGGGCTCAATCCCCAGTAGAAAATGAACAGGAGGCAGCCAATCCATGTTTCTCTCTCTCCCTCTCCCTTCTCTCTGAAATCAATTAAAAAAAAAAAGTTTACTGTTTTTTTTAAAGGGAAATTAACTCATTCGCATTAATATGATCGTATGTTTCAAATTTTTTTTGCCATGTGATTTTTATAGTTATATTTACTATGCTTTCCTTGTTTTTTGTGTGTGTGTTTTTGTCTTTTGTGCATTGGTTTGCAGTTGTGTCCCGATTTTTTCTTCTAATCGTCTGGAAGTTAATTTTCATTGAGTGTCAATTTAGCTGGGGGTATGCAGGCTGTACGATCTCAGTCATTTTTCCTCAAAATTCCTTGTCTACTTAGAGATTTACATTTTATTTTATTTTCCAAGGATGATTGTTGTATGTTTTTAAGTCTCAGATTATTTCCGTTTTTGAAAACTATTTTGAAATAATTTAAGGTTTAAAGAAATGTAAATGGTAGAAAGATTTCTTACATACTAGGGTTAGGGTTAGGATTTACCCTCCATTCATATTCTCCAAAAGATAACACTTTACCTCACTTTATTCTCATTTTCCAAAATCAGGACACTAGCATTGATACAGTACTACAACCTACTGACCTTATTTAGACCTCCCAGCTAACCTATTGTTCTTGTCTCCCCCCACCTTTAATTTCTGCTTTTATCCTGTAATTCTTTGTTTCTCTTAGTTTGTTGTTCTTTCTCTAACTTGACCTGTATGCTTTGCTAATTTATTTGCATTATTTTTTAATGAAATGGAAGTGTTTAAAGCTATGAAATCACCTCTGAGTACAGTTTTAGTGATTTGGCATTCGTTTTGCATTTTATTATTTTGACATTCGGATGTTTATTTCAATTATCAGTTTTTGCTCTGTTCTATTTATGCTTGGAATCTATTTAAATTTACTTTGTTACTTTTGCAAATGCTTCATGAATGTTTAAATAGGTGTTTTCTATCCAGTTAAGGCATTTGATATATATTTATTTCAATAACCTTGCAATATTATTCACATTCTGTATGGTTTTATTTTAAAAGGCATGTAATGCCTTGGCTGGTATGGCTCAGTTGGTTGGAGTGTCGTCCATGCACCAGAGGTCACGGGTTCATTTCATGGTCAGGGCACATACCTAGGTTGCCGTCAGGGCACATACAGGAGACAAGGGATCGATGTGTCTGTAGCACATCAATGTTTCTCTCGCTCTCTCGCTCTTGTTCTTTCTCTCCCTCACTCTCTAAAAAGTAAAAATAAACTTCATATTCTTTAAATAAGTAAACAAAAAGGCATATAATAATACTTATATGTGTTCACCTCCTTACAGTTTTGTATTTTTTTTGTCTTATAGAAACTTAATTCTATGGTATTTACACATAAACCTCAGTTCTTTCTGTTCCCTTACTCAGTCTGTTGCCATCATTTTTCAGTTACTGCTTTTTGCTTTAAATTATTTCCGTGCTTAATTGGATTTGGTGCTCACTGCCAGTCATTTATTTCATTCCATGACTTATCCACTAATAAGGTCTGTATTTCAACTCATCTTCTGATTGGCTAGATTGAGTCTTCAAGTTTTTATTGAGGACGCACAAGGAGAGTTATGCAGACAGGCTTTTTTTCCTCCTCTATTTTGTCTACTTTGCCAAACTGCATTGTCAACTCATTAGTTCATGTTTTATTTTTAACTCTTTATTTCCCAGAAAAGTGATGTCTCTCAATGGAGAAACTCTCATATTGAACCTAGCAGAGCGCGCATGGCACATAACTGATGCCAGTGGCTTTACATAGAATATTCAGACTCTGAATACTATTAGAACACTTGTCATGTATCGCTGTCACTTTAGGTGTACTCAGTCGCTCTGCTCCAGGGCCACCAGAACTGCGGGGGGCGAGGGATGCTGTCAAGTGAAAGATGGTGAACAGAAGTATGTTTTGTGTCTTAGGCGTCCGTGACATTCAAGGATGTGGCCATGGACCTTACCCCCGAGGAGTGGGGGAAGCTGGATCCTGCACAGAGGGACGTGATGCTGGAGAACTATAGGAACCTGGTCTCGCTCTGTAAGGACGGCTTCTCATTGTGACTCTGCAGTCTGCTCAGGGACAGCATTCCTTATTGACAGTGAAATAGCTTCACAAAGCCTTCGCTTTTCCATTCAGGAGTCATAAAGTCTGAATCCTGTTGGACCCAGAGACAAATCTATTCCTGTTCTAGGTTCTTGGTGAACTGCCTATGCTTGTTTTGTATTAGGATTTTTTGGATTGAAGTGACAGAAACCTAATTCACACTAGCTTAGGGGGCAGGGAGTCTTCTTTTTTTCCATTGATTAAAAAAAAACCACCATATGTATTGTAAGTTAAGTAAATTAATCTATTTTTTAAAAGAGATAACATTTTCCTGGGTATCTTTTGGAATTGAGTAACCGTTGATCCTGCCTAATTTTTTTTTTTTCAGATGGTTCTGTTTTCGTTTTCCCCTTACCCCTAAGGTGCAGTGCTTACCCCTAGAGAGGGCAAATTACTTTTTAAGGTATTTCTCTTCTTTGAAGTTTGTGGCCTTATGAATTTTCAACTAAAAGCCCACATTAACAGCTTGTCGATACTGATATGGGATAAGTACAGCCTCACTTTCTAGAAATCTGTCATTTCTAAAGTCTGTCCTCAGCATGTTACCCCCCAGCTGTTGTGGTCTACTTAACGTTGTGCTTTTCATATGCGCAGCTCAGGACTCGAAAAGATTGGATGGTATTTGTATATAGATTTTGGTGCTCCTCCATAGTTACTTTCTCTATTGGTAGTCCTTTGATAGAACTAAATTGCACTTTCTCAGCAGCAGTAAGACTTTGGCTTTTTACTTGTACTTGATTGCCCCACACCATGATCTGGAAGTATCATCAAGGTGAATATGAATACTACAACATATGTTTGCTTCTGTACTGTAGCCCAAATGTTATTGCTCATCTCTGCCTTCAAAATGTGGCTTTTGAAGTTAAATTGGGTTATTTACCTGTCTTTCTACAAAACAGTTAAATCCATTGGCATATTGATGGGAGGTGGGAAAGATGGGGTGTTTTTTATCTGATTAAGCTTGCTCTTACGTAGGCATTGTGAACCTGGATTAAGTTGGACTTATAAATATTTCTGTCTTCCTTCAGTCATAATGCTGGGCCTCATACGTATCCCTACCTTTCCTCCAGGGGTGAATACTTCTCCCAGCTGCACTGGGTTTCCGCCACTTGCCTCAGGTAACAGTGTTGGAGCCCATCCCCTGGCGATGAAGGCTTCTGTTAATGAAGAGAGGTGGGTTTAGGTAGAGTTTAGGTATTGGATTCCATTCCCCACGTGGGAAAAATCTTGATTCAGGGAATCCAATATATAACCAGGAATTTCTTTTTTCTTTTTTAAATCCTGTGGCTTGGCTTTGCCCTACTGGCTTTATTCCTAGGGTCTCCCCATGTGGCAAAGATGGCCTTTAGTAGCTCTAGGGTTATATTATTCTTCCAATTAGAGAACTAAGGGAAAAAAGGCAGTGCTTCTATCCTAGGAGTTTCAGCAAAGAGGTTCACATGTTGGTTAATGAAACAACGACTAGAGCCAGGGAAATAGGTTACTCTGGGCAGTTTGGAGCCTGTGTGTACCTGTGTGCATGTGTGTGCACACACGTGTACAAGTGCATTTATGTGTTTGTATGGATGTGGTAAGAACTATGTTAGCCCCTCCCCAACCTCATGTAATAAATTCCCTACGAAAGTGGGTTCTAGTAGCTAAAGAAGGAAGAAAGGAAAAGCAGAAGACAAAAATTCTAGTTACCGCAGTCCCAACGTGTGGTGCTGCCCCTGGGGTCCTGTTTTCTCCAGTTCCTTCCCTAAGCTGAGGATTGATCTGCAGCGTCTCTCTGGAACGGCCTCAGTGAAGAAAGATAAGTTCTCCTCTTTTGACAGGCATGAACACTTGTGTTTTCCAGTGCATAGAAACTCCTTACCAGGCCCAGATTCCTGCAGATGTTTTAAGCTTCATGTGGAGGTCCATCTTCCCTCACTCCAGATCTTCCTGTAATTCCCATCCTCTTTGTAGATCAGGGATTTGGCACTATGCTCTACGATAGATGTTTGCCCATCACAAATAGCTATTAGTTAGTCCCATTTCTTTCTTTCTTCCTTTCTTTGTTTTGAGCAGGGCTTCCAGTTTCCAAGCCTGAGAACTACAATTTGGAGAATGGAAAGGAAACATTGATGCTTGAGAGAAAAGTCCCCAGAAGCAGCTATTCAGGTGAGTCAAATAGATGGGAGTCCTCGGAAATAATAGCCCCGCAGGACAGTGAAGAATTGGCACTTTTCGGTGCTTAAGAAAGACTATATTAGCAGTGCCTACATGCTTTATCCTATGATATAGGACGTATATAATAAAAGCGTAATATGCAAATCGACCAAACGAGGGAACCACCAGTCGGCAGGGGGGCCGGGCAGGCGAGCAGGTGGCACCAGGCCAGCCAAGGCGCATGCCAGTGGGCAGAGGGAAGGGATGGTGATGGGGCGGGAAGGGGGTGGGGGGAAGCAGCAGTGACCAGCAGCGGTGTGATGGGGTGCCTGTGCCAGCCAGCACTGTCCCCTGATCAGCGACCCAGTCGCCTCCTGCAGAGGGAGGCTGGTGGCAGCGGCAGTGGCAGGGTGATGGGGGTGGCGCCTTCCCCTGTTGGCCCAGTTGCCTCCCGCTGAGGGAGGCCTGTGGCGGGGCGGGGGAGGGGGGAGCACCATCCTCTGATCTGCCCGCCTGGTCACCTCCCACAGAGGGGTGCAGGAGTGAGAGGACAGTCTCACAATCCAGGACCCCTCAGGGGATGTCGGGCCTAAACCGGCAGTCAGACATCCCTCTCGCAATCCAGGCTGCTGCATGCACCAATGACCATACTTTTCCCACAGGTGAAAGGCATCTTACTGTTGTATGGGCAGCTACATTTTTTTGCCCTAATTATAAAAAATAGTACATAGCATGATCCTTCTGTGGCAGTAGTACCATTTTCCCCATCTTATGGGTGGAAAACTGAAGCAGAGAGAAGTTAAGTAACTAATTGGCTTTGTCACACAGTTATTATAAGTGTCAGAATCAGGGTTGAGCACAAAATGTGCAAGCCAGAGCCCATGCATGTCATCACTGCATCATCCTGTTTTTTTCAGTGTTAGAGTAGCCTTGCCAGGTTTTAATTTTTAAATCTAAGAACCTGTTCCCAGTATATAGGGTAGGGTCCCTAGGCCTGACTAGCGATCAGGTCCATCTGCAGGGCGACCAGCAGGCAGGGCAATTGGGGGGCAGGGGGCCCCCAGCTGGTGGTCTGGCACCATCCGCTGGCCCGCCCAGCCCCAATCACCTCCCTCTGGGGGGCAGTGTGTGTCATAGCCATCAGCAATTCCGCCTCTCAGTCGATTTGCATATTAGGGTTTTATTATATAGGATATATATATATATACACACACACACACACACACATATATATATATATATATATATATATATATATATATATATTTAATTAATTTCAGAGAGGAAGGGAGAGAGATAGAAACAGCAATGATGAGAAAGAGGCATTGATCAGCTGCCTCCTGCACGCCCTTTACTGGGGATCGAGCCCGCAACCTGGGCATGTGCCCTGACCAGGAATCAAACCTTGACCTCCTGGTTCATAGGTTGAAGCTCAACCACTGAGACACACCAGCCGGACTATTTTTAAAATATTTTAAATGAAGATAGCAATTTAAATATATATAAAAGTCGAGAAAAAAATCAAACACATGCTAATATTTTGCTTCATTTTGCCTCTTTTTCTTCTTTTTTTTCAATATAAATAAAAATATAACTACAGGTCCATGAATTTTCACAAGTTGAACACAGCTCCCGAATCAAGAAACAACCTTTCCAGCACCCCTAGAAATACCCTGTGCCCTCTTTAAGTCACTGCCCTCCTTCCTAGAGTAACCTTATCCTAACTTCTAATACCCAGATTAGTTTTGATTTAGTTTTATATAAACAGAATCATATTGTATATACTCTTGTGCCTGACTTCCTTCACTAAAGATTACTGTGAGATACATTCATTTTGTAACATTTAATTATAGTTCATTCTCATTGTTATATAGTCTTTCATTATGTCAGTATACTAGATTTTTGAGTAGTTCCAGTTTTTAGCTATATGAGTAATGCTGCTTATGTATATTCTCTCTTTTGATGAGCACATGTATGCATTTCTGTCGGATATATACATTAAGTAGAATTGTTGGGTTGGAGGGTAGATCATGTTCACTTTTGGTAGATATTGTCAAAAGATCCCCAAAGTACACTGCCAGTGTGGCTCGGTCAGTTAGAGCGTTGTCCCGAGCACCAACTGGTCGCAGGTTCAATTCCAGTCAGGGCACATACCCAGGTTGTGGGTTCAATCAATGCTTCTCTCTCACATCAATGTCTCTCTCTCTCTCTCTCTCTCTCTCTCTCTCTCTCTCTCTCTCCCCCTCCCTCCCTCTCTCCCTCTCCCTCTCCCTCTCCCTCTCCCTCTCCCTCTCCCTCTCCCTGTTCCCCTGTTCCCCTGTTCCCCTCCCTCTCCCTCCCTCCTTCACTTACTCACTCGCTTCCTCTCCAAATCAATAAAAACATATGCTCGGTGAGAATTTTAAAAATTCCGAAACCGGTTTGGCTCAGTGGACAGAGCGTCGGCCTGCGGACTGAAGGGTCCCAGGTTCAATTCTAGTCAAGGGCACTTACCCAGGTTGCAGGCTCAATCCCCAGTAGGGGTATGCAGGATGCAGTTAATCAATGATTCTCCCTCATTATTCACACTAGATTGCCCAAGGAAGTCATTTTGACTGCTTTTTAATTTCAATTAGAAAAACAATTATGTATATAAGGACACAATGTCTTAGAATTTTGTTACTTTTTGTACAATATATAAATGTGTTTATTAATAATTGTAGTTACCTCCCCCCTCCTTCATTTCTGGTATATATATATATTATACCTATATTGCCTCAAAGCAGTCATTTTGACTGCTTGGGGAAATTTTAAATAATCAAATGACTCTTATTATTGAATTGAGTAAATTTCTTATATGACCAGTTCGGCTCTGTATTGAAATAACAGTTTTCATTTTTTTTCGATTACCGTCACATGATAACATACAAGTACATGATAAATTGTCGATACTTGATAAGTTGCAGTTGCTCAATAAGCTAAACTAGTACTTGTTATTCGAATCTTTATGCAGTGATACTTGTTCTAATAAGTTGTTTATTTTATTTCTTTTGCTCCGTAAATTCATGAAAGAAATGTCGAATAGAAGGGAGTTATTGGAAAAGCTAACGAACATAAGTGAAGAGTGCACCGATATAGAATCAGATGCAACAAATTCTGAACTATCATCTGAAAATGAATCGGGTTATATTCAAAGTGAAATATCTGACACTGAAGATAGCGATGAAGAGTCGATCACCAATGATGAAAAGGAAAGTGCCATCAATATGACCAGGAAAAGGTGTAGGGTGCTAAGTAGTTCAGACTCTGATGAAGAAACTGAATACACCTTTCAGGAGACCGAAACAGCTGCCGATGGTACTGTGTGGTCAAAATTTAACGAAGGTGGTATTCCTGGAAGGTTACCATCTACTTGTATTTTCAAGGGTATGAAAGGGCCAACAGGCTACGCAGAAAGGAACATTATGGCAGATAATCCTATCAGTGCGTTCTCCCTGATAGTAGATAACTATGTTATCAAACATAAAGAAGTGCACAGAGGAAGAAGGCCGCCGAATTCTGAGGAACGACTGGACAACAACGTTACCGGGAACATGTACTGGGATTTCATATGCTCGTGGAGCCTACGAGGCAAAAAATTTAAAACTCAGTTATTTATGGTCAGCAAAGTGGGGTCCCGAATTCTTCAGGAAAACTGGCGAGAGAAAAGTTCAAGCAAATCCTACGATTTATTCGTTTTGACAAAAGAACCGAAAGAAGTAGGCACCTACAAACAAATAAGTTTGCCTTGGTTTCGGAAGTAGGGGACAAGTTCATTGAAAATAGTCAAGCTTGCTATCAACCAGGGCAAAATATAACAGTTGACGAGCAATTATTTCCGTCAAAAGCCAGGTGCAGGTTTACACAGTATATGCCTAATAAACCCAACAAATTTGGCATCAAATTCTGGCTTGCATCAGATGTTAGTAGCAAATATGTTTTGAATGGTTTTCCTTATTTGGGGAAAGATGAACAACAACCATCGTCAGTGCTTCTCAGTGAACACGTTGTTCTGAAACTTGTCTAGCCATATACAGGCTGTGGAAGAAATATCACGACTGATAACTTTTTCACTAGCATGTCACTCGCAACAAAATTATTGGCCAAACAAACAACTCTAGTTGGAACTATTAGAGGAAACAAAAGAGAACTACCCAAAGCAGCCAAACAAACGAAGGATAACATGCCTCGTTTTTCCACTCTGCTATATAAATCAGAGAATTGTGTTCTTACAATATATAAAAGCAAACCAAATAAAAGAGTAGCTGTTCTAAGTTCTAAGCATAAATTTGTGAAAATTGATAAAAGTAATAAAAAAATGTTACCGGAATCTATTCAATTTTTTTTAATATATTTTATTGATTTTTCATAGAGCGGAAGGGAGAGGTATAGAGAGTTAGAAACATCGAAGACAGAGGAACATGGATCAGCTGCCTCCTGCACACCTACTGGGGATGTGCCCGCAACCAAGGTACATGCCCTTGGCCGGGATCGAACCTGGGACCTTTCAGTCTGCAGGCCGACGCTCGATCCACTGAGCCAAACCGGTTAGGGCCTATTCAATTTTATAACAGCACAAAATTTGGAGTTCATATGGCGGATCAAATGGCCAGAAAATACACAGTAAAAGCTAGTTCTCGTAGATGGCCCCTCCAAATATTTTTCGATATTTTAGATTTGGCTGCTATAAATGCTTGGATCTTTTACAAAGAAACGACAGGAATACAAATAGAACGAAAAGAGTTCTTGTTTCAATTAGCAGAACAGCTTTCCACCGAATACAGAGCTGGAAGACAGAAAAATTTATCAGAACATGAAGACCCACAAAGATCAACTGCAACATCATCAAATGCAACCCATTTTAACAAACGCCAAATTTGTCAAGTACAACTTTGCCACAACAACAAAACAAATAATATATGTGAAAATGTCAAAAGTATGTTTGCGGAAGATGTACACATAAAAAGATTTCCACTTTCATTTGCATAAAATGTACAAATCATAAATTATTTTTCCAAGTGAAGTAAATTTTTTTGTTAATATTTACTTGTTATATAACTGTATTTACTTGTTAATAACTTGTTATATAACTAAATAATATACAAAATATTAAAACTTAATTTTAAACAAATTTCTTTACACATTAGTTAATCTTTCACAATGCAGTCATTTTGACTGCTTTTGGGCAATATAGGTATATACTAAGTTTCAGTCTTTCTGGTGTTAATGTTTCTATCTCTCCCTTCCTCTCAGAAATCAATATATGAAAAAAAAAACCCAATTGATATTTTGGAAAATACTGGTCCACTGAGTTATGGAGATCGTCCAAATATTGGCACATTACATTATACAATATTTAAAAAATAACAGTCCTGGCCAGGCAGCTCAGTTGGTTATAGCATCATTGGATACACCAAGATTGTGGGCTTGATCCCCAGTCAGGGCACATACAAGGACTAGCCAATAAGTAAGTGGAACAACAAATTGATGTTTCTCTCTTTCCCTCTCTCAAATTAATAAAGGTATTTTAGACAATTTTCGATGTCACCACTGACATTGTCAGAAAAGTCAATTTTAAGTATTCCGAATACCAGCTGTCGGCCCCTGACTAGCTATCAGGCTATCTATCAATGGTAGTTAAATGTTTTTCAAAATTGTAATTTATTACTGGAAGCTCAAATCTTATCAAACACTGTCAGTTGTTTTTCTTGACGTGACAGGCTCACTTCATTCATCTATAGAAAATATCTGCCAAATATCCAACACGGGTAACATAACTTGTCTGTCAGGTGTTCTTTCCAGAAATATGTGGTCCATGAAAAAGATGGCTAGTTCAGCTCACAACTCAAACTATCTCATGAGTGGTTATCTTCAAGACAACCATCATACTGTGACATGACTAGCATTGCTTTATGAATATGTCCTATTTCATCAATCCAGAACATTAAAAAGGCATGTTCTCAAGGTTTGAAGTTTTTAAAAGTTAATAATGTTTACTGTTGTCCAGCTGGAGTGACTCAGTTGGTTGAGAATCATTCTGTGCACCAAAAGGTTGCAGGTTTGATTCCTGCACGGGGTACCTACCTGGGAGGTTGTGGGTTTGATCTCCAGTAAGTTAACCGATTGATGTTTCCCTCTCTCTCTCTCTCTCTCTCTCTCTCTCTCTCTCTCTCTCTCTCTCTCCCTTTCTATTTGTAAGCATGTCCTCAGATGAGGATTAAAAAATAATAACAATAATACTGTTTACTCGGGCATTTTTTATATGTATTTGTTTTTATTTCAGAAAGGAAGGGGGAGAGAGAGAAAAACATCAGTGATGAGAGAATCATTCAATCAGCTTCCCCCTCATCAATGTTCTTTGCTGCTCTCCAAGGAACACTGGTGGGGCCGCCCATCCTCTGTTATGGGCACGCAAGCTCTTGCCACGTCACAGGCTATTTCCACTGGAACACAGCCACGCCCACACATTATACACTGTCCGTGGCTGCTTTTGTAGCACCCTCTGGTACTTTACAGACAAAGCTTTGGGGCCCTGGTGTACGGAATAAAGTCAGCGTCCCCTGGCACAGCCAGCAGGACTGTATGACCAGGCCTCCACCAGTCCTCCCTGCCTAGTCTCGGTGTGCGTCCTCTGCAGCCCCCTAAAGGGACGGTCCCCTGACCAGCTCATCTCATGACTCTGTTGCTACTCTTGCCTGGAGCTCTCTTCAGAGCTCCCCAGCTCCCAACTAAAACCAACCAGTCAACCAAAAGGTTGCACTGAAATGTTACCGGTTCGATTCCTGCTCAGGGTGTGTGTGGGAGGCAACTGATAGATATTTCTCACATCAATGGCTCTCTCTCTCTCTCTCTTTCTCTCTCTCTCTCTCTCTCTCTCTCTCTCTCTCTCTCTCTCTCTCTCTCCTTCCACACTCTCTGAAAAACAAATTAATAAAAACGTGTTGGTTTTTTTTTTTTAAATTCAGCTCAAGACAGGACTCTTCAGTGACACCATCTCTGCACCTCACCGGCCCTCCTGAAGCTCCCTCCCCGTGAGCTCACTTTTGGACAGATTTCTAGGTACATTCGAAGGGAAGGACACTTCATTGTTATACATATTGCCAGAGTGTCCTCCAGGGAGGTAGTTTCAACTTGCATTCCCCAAGTTCATGGAAACTGTCAGGTTCATGCAGCCCTGCCAATCTGATCTGGGAAACAGGTTTAATTCTCACAGCACTCCTTACTGGTAATTCAAGGTGAAGATTAACAAGTTGTTGTTTTTAAAAAATTAATATCTTTTTTTAAAATATGTTTTATTGATTTTTTACAGAGAGGAAGGGAGAGGGATAGAGAGTTAGAAACATCGATGAGAGAGAAACATCGACCAGCTGCCTCCTGCACACCTCCTACTGGGGATGTGCCCGCAACCAAGGTACATGCCCTTGACCGGAATCGAACCTGGGACCTTTCAGTCTGCAGGCCGATGCTCTATCCACTGAGCCAAACCAGTTTGGCAAAAAATTAATATCTTAAGGAAATAGCAAAAGGAACTTCTTGGAGCTAAATCACAAATATTGAGAAAGGTATCTCTCCAAGATGCAAGGATAAGATACAGACAATTATTGCAGATACATGAGACCAAGAAACTCTTTGCTTTTATGCGAGAAATTGTGATAAGATTAGTCACTGAAGCAAATACCAAACTCCTTATATTTGTTCTTCCAGTTTATTGTAAATTTAATTTTACATTTCTTGAAAGTCTTGGAAGTATGCTACATAGTCACTTCTCTTTCTCTCTCTTTCTCTCTCTCTCTCTCTCTCTCTCTCTCTCTCTCTCTCTCTCTCTCCCTCTCTCACTCTCTGTTATTCTTTAAAAATACTGTCTCCATATTACTGAGTATTTTTCCACACACACCAAAAAGGAGAAAAATGTACATTCAACATTGTCGTTCTGTGACTTTATAACATAAAGTAACATAAAGGACATGCTTTTGATTAAATTCTAGTTCTAGAAATTTATCTTAAGAATATAATTATCTATGATGGTGGGATTGGGACAGGTGCTGGGTTGCTTCCCCTCATGGACTTTGTAAACCAGCACAGGAGAGAGCTCCTCAAAGCAAGCAGACAGGACAAAATAACCACAAACCGATAAATGCTACAAGGAATCAATAATCTGGAATAGAGAGTCATGGCGGGGCGGGGTGGGGGGAGAGAAAAGGGCAACGTCTTGGATTAGATGGTCAGGGAGCTTTTCTCTGAGAGACATTTAAGCTGAGTCAGACAGCTGAGAGTGTCTGATACTCAGAGAGTTGGGAAAAGAGCTTTGCAAAGAGAAGGAAGAACATCTGCAAAGACACAAAAGTGTGTCTCAAGGACTGAAAGGAAGTCAGTGCTGGTGTTTTGTGAGTGAGGCTGTGAGAGACACTAGTTGAGGTTGGGAGGTCCATGGGGCACAACAAGCCAGTGAGTCATACTGTTTTATGTTTTAAGGACAATGAGAACTCATTAAAGTGTCTTAAGCAGGTAGGGTGGGATGGCTGGTTTTAAGTTGAATGGATCACTCTGTTTGCTGGGAGGAGAACAGGTGGAAGACAGGACAAGATCAGAAGCAGAGAGAGCAGAGGCCCAGCAGATGGGGATGGTGGCGTGAACTAGGACAAGAGCAGGACAAGTAGAAAAAGAACTGACTCCACTTGGATATGAAATCATGACATGTCAATGGTGTACTGGGTCCTGGAGATACAAGGTAGGGTACAATCAAAGATGACCCTGCATTTTAGACTAGGGGACCTCCAGGAGGGTCCATAAAGGGTTAATATGGGGAAGTGTTTGAACTCCTGAGAGGTGAGCAGGAGAGATGGCAGGAAGGTATTTAGATGCATAAGGCTTGGATGGTGGTATGAATTTGGAAGAGGAGGCGCTACTGATAATAGAATCCAATTGAGTAAGACAGGGAAACAGGGCAAAGGAAAGTCACAGTAAAGGTAAAATTGGGGAATGAAAACCAGGACAGGAGGTCAGAAAATGTTACCACACTTTGAACGCTGCGTCAAAGCAGCAAAGTGGAGAGCTTTTAAATTATGAAGCCAGGGAAACAACTTTAACCACACTTTTCCTTTGACAAGTTCACGAAAAATAATTTCCTTTGCAGATGAGCAATAGGAAAAGTTGAGTACTGGAAAGAGTGTGAAAAAATGGCCACTCATACATTTTAGGGAAACATTTTATTGGGACAAGCTTATTAGAGAATAATTGAGAGCAGGGGTCCTCAAACTACGGGACGCGGGCCACATGCGGCCCGCCGAAAACATTTATCCGGCCCACCGGGTGTTTTTGCCACCGCTGTGTGCATAGGAATTTGTTCATAGTTTTTTTTAAACTATAGTCCGGCCCCCCAACGGTCTGAGGGACCTTCAACTGGCCCCCTGTTTAAAAAGGTTGAGGACCCCTGATTTAGAGCATCCATAAAAATTAAAATATTCAATCATTTTGTTACAACTCCAATTTGAACTTATTTTATAGGAATTCAAGAAACAGTGTAAACGTTGAAATATATGAATATTAGTAAATTTATGACAACACTGTCATCATAAAATTTTGGCATTACTGCAACATCTATCAATAGACAACAGAGTAAAAGATATTATTGTGCATACATAATGAAATACTTGAGCAGTTGTAAACAGGAGTCATGTTATCTTAAGTTAGACAGGAATTTTCCAAGATGAAGTTTAAATTAAAAGCACAAGTTTGTGTGATCCTATTTTAAATTACCTATATGTGTGCTTGTATGTTACCAGAAAAACCTGCAAGTCCATTACTAAATTATTACATCAGGATTTTATTTTTAAATGACAAGATATTAAAAGAATCATTGTTCATATAATTTGATTCTATAATTCTATTTCCACTGATAGAGATCCTCATAAATCATTCAAAATGGTATAAATTTTATAAAGAAAGATATCCATCACAGCATTATGTATGTATTTTAAAAACAAAAAGAGCATAAAGACCCATTTAGGCAATACTTAAGCACATGATGGTACTGAAACAGATGAGATAAGAATGACAAGATGGAAACTATGTCAACATTCACAGGATAATACTAGGAACAAATATACTAATATGTTGCATGTGATTGTCTCTGGGTGATGGAATCTGAGGTGATTTTACTTCTGTCTGTTTGTCAGTGGACTGAGATCCAGGACTGCTCCTGGGCAAGAATTACTCTTTCCTTTCAATGTCCCAAGGGCTGAGGCAAGGTCTTGGGGCCCAGAAGACATGAGTACTGTCTGTCTAAGGGGAGATCATGTGGCTAAGCCTCCAGGAAGGATTGGCTTCCCCCAAGCTGCTCATTCAGATACGAATCAGTAAGAAAATACTACCCACCAATGAGCTTGCTCAGTAAGTAACATTGGGTGTTGGATCTCCCTGAACAGTGTCTGAGAATATGACTCTAGAACAGTGGTTCTCTACCTGTAGGTCGCGACCCCTTTGGGGGTCGAACAACCCTTTCACAGGGGTCGCCTTGACCATTGTAAAAAATATTTATAATTACATATTGTTTTTGTGATTAATCAGTATGCTTTAATCATGTTCAATTTGTAGCAATGAAATTGGGGGTCACAACAATATGAGGAACTGTATTAAAGGGTCCCGGCTTCAGGAAGTTGAGAACCACTGCTCTAGAGCACCTCAGAGAAGCAGGCCATTGGATAAAGCCAGCATCCACTCTATTCTAGCCATTGAGAGTTTGTCTCTCAGGGCCAGACAGGGAACCAAAGAAACCACCTCAACAAACTCTTTGAACACCAACTGACAAATGCATTTGCAGAGCATGCCCTGTGCTTCTCTGGGCACTTGAAGAAAAACGTGGAGGGAAAGCCCAAGGTCCTTGCCCCCTATCAAGGAAGGATTCAAGCGATCACTTTTGATCCATAGGTGTTTATTGATACCTAATGTGTGTCTACTCCTGCCCTGGGCACCCAGGCACAGAGTGACCAGACCTGGTGGAAGTTTGGTCCCCAGATCTCCTGGGACCAGGTCATAAACTTGTGCAAAGGGGAAATAACAAGACATGTTAACCTGGATTATCTCTGATCCCAGAGATAAGACCTGGCACCATGGAGCCCCAGGGAAATGTGGAACTAGGCTGAGAGGGAGCATCAGGAGCCCCCCACCAGGTCAGGCATGAGACTGCCTCAGGGCTCCCATCTGTGTCCTTACTAATGAGGCTCCAGGGAGGTTCTGCTTCCTCTTCCCTCCAGGTTCCTTGACTCAGATGCTGCATTAATCACTAGGAAGGCCTCTGCCATCCAGTTCCACCCACTTAGTAGGTTAAAGTTGGATTATTTGGAAGGTCTCTCTGAAAACCTGTTCCCCATCGCAGATGTGGGTCTCCACAGGGTGAAGGGAAATAATGGGTAGGGAGGTGGGTGGTAGCTGTTGTTTTGATTTTTGTTTTCTTGGTTCAGGGCTCCAGAAATCACATGCTTCAATTTATCCCACCTTCTCACCACCATTCCTTGCAAGACAACTTCCAGGTTTTATTGTCTCTTATTACTGCTAATCTCCATTCCCTTCCTCTCCCTCCACATAGTAGCCACTTCAAAATTGGCATGTATGCTTAAAGAATTTATGTCTTTGTATGTCTGTGTGTTTTATAGACACAGGAAGTGTTGTGTTAAAAATCCCATTGTGTTTCTTACTTTCTATGTTGACACTAATTTTTATGATCCACTCTCCTTGCTGTGTAAATACTCAAATCCCTGCTTATTTTATCTTTTTTACCAAACCATTCTCTCTACACACACATTTTCTTGGTCTAAATTGAACCCTATCACTTTCTGCTTAAACCATTTCAAAAACTTCCATTTACAATTAGAAAAAAAAAAATTGGAAACCAGCCTATGGTCTCCTTGTCGGCTCCTACATACATCTCCAACCTCAACCAGTGTCCTTCTCTTTCTTCTGCTCCCCACACTTCAGCCACACTGGCTTCATTCAGTTTGCTGAATTCACAAAACTCTTTCTTTCATCTCAGTACCTTTGCCTTCTCCCCCTCCCCCACCTCATCTCTAGGATGGGCTTTCTCTTTCTCAGCCTTCAAGCCTCTCCTACCTGTGAACATTGGTGCAGCCCTTCTGGAGAAACTTTGTCAATATTAGTCATCTTGGGCCAGGTTCCCTGGCAGCAGTGACTCCTGGGAAGTGGGACAGAGTTTAGTGAAGGAATGACCTCAGAAAAAGAAGATGGAGGGAGGTGAGCAGAGATGTGGACTCAGCACATTACGTTCAGGCTGGTCTTGAGAGGGGATCTGGAAGAGGAATTGTACCCATTGAGTGATTCCCATTTTAGGTAAGGAGCCAGGCTTGTCTACCCAGTACCAGTCATTACTGGCCTCCCAGGGTAGTGGACTGGGAGCACCTACCCGCTCAGGACAGGGGAAGGGCCATCAGGAGCCATGAGCAGCCAACATCCACAGCAGCTGGGAGGGGGGATGGCTGAACCAGCCAGTGAAGTTGCATCCACTAGTAAAACCTAAGGTGTGTATGGCCTTCCTGCTAGAAATTCATTCTTAGCAACATACTCTAGAGAAGCTTCATTCATGTGCCCATGAAGGATACAAGAAAGTCCATTTCAGCATTGTTTATGATGGTGGAAAACTAGAAATAACCCAAATGTCCTTCAACAGGAGAATAAAGTTATCATAGTAAATGCGTAGTAAAGCGGTAAAACTAATGGACTGCAGTATGTGTGGCAATGTGGACAAATCTCAAAGCATGATTTGTGTGGAAAAGAAAGTGTCAGGGTACATTCTGAATGATGCTATTGAAATAAAATTTCAAAAATGCAAAATCAACTCTAAATTAACTTGTGTGTACACAACTTTTGAGTAAAATTATAGAAACCTACTTAGGGACAAGCACAAAGTGGATGATAGTAAGTAGCTCTGGGGAAGGAAAACTGGGATGGAATCAGGAGTTCAAAGGTCTCCCAACTGTCACCCTAATGTTCTATTTAAAGACACACAGGCAATGGCAGAATTTAAGATTTAATAGGAACACAGGTGATCACAAATTATTCTACATAGATTTTATTCTTTTACATTTAATCCTTAATAGTCACACTTTAAAAATTACAGAAAATATTCATGTGGCCTTATGTACACCTTGAGTGATACTTTTGTCTTTTTGTTTTCCCTATACTATCGTTTTACTTTCAGATGATAGCAGAAGAAAGTACACAGATGATCCATTTTCTCTGTTTAGACTCCATCACAGCTCTTTGCCACATTTCATCATGTCACAGGAATTTGTTAGCCATGCTGTTCATATACAATGCAATTAACATCGCATAAGGATATTTATGTCAGTGGGGAAATACTCATAAAAAAGGCTAATGTCCTTTAGGTGGAATTGACAGGATAAGGTTTGGGAACCCACTTATTCCAGGTATCTCTTTGCTATCTATTCTAGCCAATATTTCCAGTGGTCCATTCCCACCCAGTGATGCTGATCAGAAGAACCAGATTCATGCTGTTAGACTCTGAGGGGTTATATTTTGACACAGAAGGCCTGCTCAACCCCTGTATCCCAGCCAAGAAAATGTTATTCAAAAAGTGATCAGATGAGATTGGGCGCTTTGAGGGTGGTATGGCCATAGACAGGGAAGCATCTTTCAGATGCTCAAAACTCAGAGGGAAGGCGGGGGTTGGGGGGTGTGGTGAGGGGGAAAGATCAACCAAAAGACTTGTATGAATGCATATCAGCATAGGTGATGGATGTGGACAACATGAGGGAAGGGAGAGGGAGAGGGCAGGATTGGGGGGATAAGGTGATATTGGTGGGGTAATGACACATTTTAATATCTTATTCAATAAAGAAAAAAAATGATCAGTTCAAGATTGAGAATGAGAGGCCTATGTTCTAGGTTCTCCTATGGTGATTCTTTTGCTCTTCGGACTTAGCAAAATTATACATATGAATATTCAAATATATAAGAGCATATTTAATTTTGCTAAGTACTTCTAGATGGCCCACCTGGGTGCCTGTACTAGTTTACACCCCCATCATAGCCCATGATGTTCCCATTTGTCCCATAGCCTCACCAACACTTCCCATCATCCCACTCTAATTTGTCTTGCATATCGGTTTAAAGAGGGCCTCATTACTTCTCTGACTACAAGTACAATTCAACATCTCTGCATATCTTACTACAAGTGCAATTGAATACCTCTTCATACCTTGTTAACGTTTTGGGTTTCCCTTTATGAAATTCCCTTTTCATATACTCTACCCATTTTTATGTGACAGACATTTCTTATAAAATGTAGATATTAATCCCAACAAGGGATTTCAGAGATCACTTGCAGGTTTTAAGATAAAGCTCCCATAAACATTTGTGCTCAGGTTTCTGAGTGGATGAAAGTTTCTATTTCTCTGGGATAAATGCCCAGGAGTGCAATTGCTCGGGTGTGTGGTAGTTGCATGTTGAATTTCATAAGAAACAACCAAAGTACTTTCCCCAGTGGCTGTAATAGTCTACATTCCCACCAGCACTGTATGAGTGAGTTTTTCCACATCCTCCCCAGCATCAAGTGTCATCACAGTCTTTTATTTCAGTTAGTCTCCTTGTGGTCTAAATAACCTTGTCCTAATGGCTTATGATGTTGAAGTTTTCAAGTGCTCATGCGACATGTTATAGCCTCTTCAGTGAAGTGTCTGTTCATTTATTCTGTTTAATTCTCCAGTGAACCACCTGGGCCTGGATTCCCTTCCTTAGATGCTTTAACTACAAATTCAACTTCTTTGATAGACTAGTCAGGGCATCACTTTCTCTTGAGGAAGGTTGTATAGTTTGTTTCCTCCCAGGTATTGGTCCGTTTTGCCTAACTGGTTAGCTATATGCGCACAGCGTTTTTCTCTGTTTCTTGGTCAGTCTGGCTAGAAATCTGTTTGTTTTACCAGTATTTTTAGAGAAGCAGTTTTCTGGTTTGTTGAAGGCTTTTTCAAATTCTTTGTTTTACTGATTTCTGCCATTATGTTTCCCCCTTTCCTTGTTTCTTCTAAGTCACTCTGTTGCTCTGTGTAATTTACTATTTGGATACTTCAATCTCTCTTCCCAGCTGTAATGCTTTCCTTAGAAGTCTATTTAAAACAAAAACTCTGTCTGTTATGGCTGCTTTTGATATGCAGCTTTTCTTTATTGTTTTTTAGTTGGGAATATTCCATAATTTTACTCATAATTTCCTTTGAACTCAGGGTTTGTATAGAATATACTTCACTTCAGCTTCTGCTATATTTTCTAAACTGTCCAGATATTTGGTGATTTTAAAGCTATTCTTTATTATTAACTTCTTACCTTAGTGCATTATGGTTAGAGAATATATAGGCATCATGCATGATGGTTCATGAACATATCAATGGAGAAAAAACATATATATCTTCTTTGGAATTTATTGAGACTTCCTATGTGGCATGGTATGTGGTAATGATTTATTTTGTTTAAAAGACTGGGTATTATCTGTTAGTCTGATATAATATGTCTAACAAAGCAAACAATAACTTCCATTTGTCAAATTTTCTTCTTATTTTAAAAAATCCTTTATTGCTTCTCATTTAATAGGTCCTATTTCAGGAGGCAGGGTTAAAATTAATGAATTCTATTTTGCAAGACAAGGTGCTTTCCCATAACTTAAAATACATGCACTTAAACGTATCCCTGTGATTTATTACACATATCTATATTTTCCTCAGCAAGACATGCTCTTTAATATGCCCTCCTGTGTATCATTCCTCTACCCTCATCAACTACACAGTGCTGACACTAATATTTTAGATTTTTTCCACTCTTTTTCTGTATTCTTTTAGTCAAGAATAAAATTAACATGGGGCCACATGGCTCACTTCTGGGATTTTTGGTTCTGGCTTCACCCAGGACACCGACCCCTCATAGAATCTCCGATCTGTATCTAAGGAGAAAAGAGCTTAGCCCAAGGCCTTGTAGAGAATCAAATGAGGCTGAGGCTTTGTCACGAGGCAGAGAAAATGGCCAATGAGCTCAACCACAGCCCGTGCAGCAGACCTCTCCACTGTCCAGGCACCCAGAGAGCAGTTCCAAGGGAGGACCCCACTGAGTTTCTACAATAAACCTGTGAGCTTGACCCTAGGTCAGTGATGCCGAACCTATGACACATGTGTCAGAGGTGGCATGCAAACTCATTGGTTGATTTTTCTTTGTTACATGGCATTTAAGTTTATAAAATAAATATCAAAAATATAACTCTTGCCAAAGCCGGTTTGGCTCAGTGGATGGAGCGTCTGCCTGTGGACTGAGGGGTCCCGGGTTCGATTCTGATCGGGGGCATGTGCCTGGGTTGCGGGCACATCCCCAGTGGGAGATGTGCAGCAGGCAGCTGATTGATG
The DNA here is from genome assembly GCF_963259705.1 of Myotis daubentonii. Lineage (NCBI taxonomy): Eukaryota > Metazoa > Chordata > Mammalia > Chiroptera > Vespertilionidae > Myotis > Myotis daubentonii. The sequence goes on from NC_081855.1 coordinate 8,038,320, forward strand.
TATCTCTCTCATCAATGCTTCTGACTCTATATCCTTCTCCCTTCCTCTCTGTGGAAAATAAATAAAATATATTTAAAAAAATTTAAAAAATATAACTCTTTCTTTTACTATGGTTGCAAATATCCAAAAATTTCTATATGTGGCATGGCACCAGAGTTAAGTTAGGGTTTTTCAAAATGCTGACATGCAGAGCTCAAAAGGTTCGCCTTTACTGCCCTAGGTTCACCCTGTGGTTAGAGGCACAAGCACTCAGAGACATGAAGTGCCCTGAAGACTCCCAGCAAGCAGGGTGCCGTGTGACCACTGTGCTGTGCAGGGACAGGGTGCTCACCTGGTAAATAGGTGGACCCACACCTGTTGGGTGGAACAAATGTTCTGTCATAACACAGAGAGATGAGGGCGAAAGCATAGTCCCTGTTCAGGAAGGTGGGCAGCTGGTATTGCACCAATTTGTCTAGCCGGTGTGCCTGGGGGTCTGCACCACACACCTATTTTTTTAGGAAAGCACGAGTGGATGGTGTGGGGCCACTTGGCGGGTTGGCAGCTGGGGCCCAGGGCTGGGTTGACTGGCCTCCATGTTCTGCTCAGGATGCCCGCAATGGGAGGCCAGTCCTTGGCATCTGACCACCAGCTCTGAGTCCTGTGGAGGCAGAGTCCTGGCTTCCAGGAAGGGCAGGTGGAGAAGGGAGAACCCTTCTCGCTGGGAGTGTTAGGGGTCCTGAGGCCAAAACTCACCTTCCATGATTCTCCAGCTCAGCACTGCCCGCCTGACCCCCAGAGAGTTCTGGTTAATCAGCAGAGCAGTTGAGGCTCCCAATGGGGGCTGCACATTAGCTTCCGGGTAGTGAGCACTTTTGTACTTAAGAAGGTTTCTCTTTGTGTTTCCAGGGTCGGTTTCTGTACTAAACTGAAAGGTGAACTGAAAAGCAGGTGGGCCCTCCTGTGCTTGGCATCTGCAGGGCCGCAGGCAGGGCTGGAAGGTGGAGTCAGAATGTCTGGAGATGCACATGGGGAAGTGCTGGATGCGGAAGGACCCTGGGCTGCCAGCTGGAAGAACTTCATTCCACACCACACCTTTGATGAGGACCCGCAGAATGTTCTCCTGCTGCTTCGCCCTGCAGACCAGGTGGCTTATGCCTCCAAGCACTGGCTTTTGGATTTTGGACTCCATGCCTTGTCCTGGTTTTCTTGGGCGAAAACAACACCTTCTTTTTCTTCTCCTTGGTGAGTACTGTCATGCACATGGTGGGTGTTGCTTTGGCCTGGCCACTGCTGGGCAGCCTGCTGACCTGGAGAGACTGGAAGGTGCACTTGAGGGTGTTGTTGGCGGTAGGCATGTCTTCTTCGAGTCTTTCTTCCTGTCTGTGGGCTGGGCTGCCGTCCAGTAATCCACCTGCCGCTCCATCAGCTTGGCGCCATCGCCCTGGCTGGGGGAGGACAAACCCCACTCACTGACAAGATGAGTGGGATGACAAGGCATCATTGGTGAACAGAGGTATGGACAGAGGGAAGGATAAAAGCATGCTGCAGCCCAAGGGGGCCCATCATCTGAGTCTCCCGACGTGTCTGAGGACTGTTGCACTGTCCCAACTTTCACCTGCCTCCCTGAAAAGAATGAACTATAAGGAATCCTCATTGGGTCTGTTCTGCTTGTAGGAGAGCAGGGCTTCTTCGATGGGAAGCTGAGAGGAACAGATGTTCCCGTGATGTACTGCGTGATTCTCGTCACGATGTCCAGTGTGTCTTGTATGGCGCTCTGGGCCTCCAGATTATGGAACAGGTCCCATCAGGCCAGGTCCTGGGAGAAGCTGTTCTAGCGGTAATGCATGGAGCCCAGGTACCTGGCCACAACTTTGGAACCCAGCGGGATGACCAGGAAGTGCACATAGTACAGCCAGCCGAGCATCTTGTAGGACAGCAGCTCCAGGAAGACCCGCAGTACAGCGCTCAAGTAGTGCTGTGCCCCTGCCACCAGGATCTTCAGCGGCTTAAGGGGCTGGGAATTATCATTACAGTATCTCTGTATCCACCAGATGATGGAGCTGAAGGCCACCTGACGTCAGCCATGAAGCAGATGCACAGCACAGGCAGCATGAGCCCCTGCAGAGTGTCTGAGGGGGAACTGCTCCTGCCAATCAGAGGTTTGACCAGGATGATGCTCTCTGGCAGCTGGTCATCAGAGATGAGGATGTGGTTCAGCTGGTTGTACGTGGTCTTCCTGGGGATCTGCAGCTGGATCCCTAGGTCTGGCCATGCTCATTGTCTGAGCTCTTGGCTCACTTGTTCTATGGCTGTGCCGTCTGCCGCCCCTTCAGGAACCTGCCCAGCCATGGTGGCGGGGATGCTTCCCCTTGGCCTTGGTGGAGGGGATGAGAGACTCAGTCTTGGTGATGCGCCTAGTGAGCGGCATCTTCTTGGTGAGCATGTCCAGGGCTGAGGTCTCTGCCTCCGGGCTGTCCTTGGGCGGTGCTGGTGCTCCCCTGGGTGGGCATGCTCTGGGGCTCTAAGTGGGAGACACTGTCACTTGGCTGTTGCTGACTGAGCTTGGTCTTTTTGGGCACTTCAGCTGGACTAGGAGGCTCCTTTGTTTGGCTTTGTTTGTTTTGTGAACCCTCACCAGAGGTTATTTTTCCACTGAGTTTTTAGAGCAACTTGAAGGGACGGGGAGAGACAGAAAGGGAGAGAAGCATCGATGTGAGAGAGACACATGGATTGCTTGCCTCCTGCATGTGCCATGGCCAGGGCTGGGGATCAATCCTGTAATCAACACAGTTGTGCCCGTGACCAGATTTGAACCCGGGACCGTTTACTCCTTGCGCCAACACACTAGCCCTCAGCAGAACCACCTAAAACTTGGAAGCTCCGCCTGGCTGTGGGCACCATGGATGCTCCCCATGTCCATTTTTGAACTGAAATGTGACAGGCCTTCGCAGTATGGCCTGAGCTTGGGTTTGGTGGTGCTGAGAAGGCTGTCATCTTCTTCCCTGTCTGGGCTACTGTCACTGGTTCTCCAGCATGTTAGACAGAATTTGCGGGTCCTCCTCCACTCGGGTACATGATCAGCAGGGTCCTGCTCACGGTCCAGGGCCTCCTCCGACACTTAGGCCCTGCTCAGCCAAGCCACTACATTCTGCTTGTCATGGACCTTGATGTGACTTTCAATAGTCACTGCTTCCTGATCCAGTTCCTATCCATGGGCGGCATCTTCACCGGCCTCCTGCTCAGTGAAGCTCTCATACTCCTTTTTAGAGTAGTGATTTCTAGACTTGGTCTTGGGCCGGCCTACATGGCGCTGTCCACATGGTGAGTGGACTGGCTTGACATGGAGGAGGTCCAGATTCAGGCGACTTTGGGGGAGGGGGTGCTGTGGGCCGGCGAGTCTGAAACACTGTCTCTGGGCTGCTTGGTGCCTGAGGGCTCACGTGTTTTCTTGCACTTTGGCCATAATTACAGGCTCCTCTTGGCTCCGGGCCCTGTGGATGCTTCCGTCTGTGTCTGTGAGCTGGAGTGTGCCAACCCTTCAAAGAACAGTCTGAGCTTGGGCTTGTGGGTGCTGAGGGTGCTGTTCTCATCCTCCATGTCTGGGCCACTGTCCCTGGGGTTTTGCAGTGTGTTAAATAGAAGGTCCATGTCTCACTCGAACTCTGGGACATGCTCTTCTGTGTCCTGCTCGACTCCACAGACTCCTCCAACACTTTGAACTTTCCCAGCCACGCCACCACTTTTTCCTTGATATTTTGTGGCCTGGTAATGCACATCTTTCCTAATATCCATGGCCTCTACTTCTTGAGCATCCCCATGTTAATGCCCTTCTCAGCCAGGTTTCGGTCCATAGGTGGCATAGTTGCTGGCCTGTTGCTCAGAGGAGAAGCTCTGAGGTACCCCCTCGGAGTAATGAACCCTTGACTTAGCCTTGCATCTGTCCTGTATGGCACTGTCCTCCCAGTGGATGGGCTGGTTGGACAGGGAGCAATCCAGATCTCGGCCAGTTTAGCAGAAGCCTCCTCGGCCACTTTGTCCACCCTTCAGGGTTTGCTGCCTGACCTTGGCCATGCGTATGGTGCCCACAGGGAGTGTCTTCTAGCTCCAGATGGTCTGGTTCTTAAAGCACTTCCTCCAGTGCAACAGGGCCTGTAGCTTGTTGCCTTTTCACAGAGGAAGTGGGGGTCCTGCAGTGAGGTCAACCCCAGGACTGTCACTGGGGAACAGCACACTCCCGTAGGATGTACTTGGAGCCCTGCATCTTCACAGTGATCACCATCGATATGAGGTTGGAGTACTGCATCTTCATGGCGATCACCATGGAGATGAGGTCCTTCTCCAACTCTTTGAACACCACCATCTTCATTAAGGTCAGGTTGCACAACCTGGGCACGAATCTGAGGCTGGGCCTGTCCAACTCCTGGGTAGCAAACAGGTTCTTGGGCATTGGTGATTAACCTGGGCATAGGGATGGGGGAGCGGGAGGTGTGGAGACCAGGACTGTGGGCAGCAAGGTAGCTGCATCTGCTTACAACATACAGGTCCTGCTGCATTCTGGGGTGATGGTTTCTCTTCCTGTGTTGGGACAGAGGAGGGACATTCCCTCAGGGGCAGTTTATGAACTGCCAGGTGGGTTGGGGCTTTAGTTCGGACCAATCCCCTAAGTCCATGATTGGCAAACTGTGGCTCGCGAGCCACATGCGGCTCTTTTGCCCCTTGACTGTGGATCTTCCTAAGCCTTAGGAGTACCGTAATAAAGTTAATAGCAATATACTTACCTATATAATTTAAGTTTAAAAAATTTGGCTCTCAAAAGAAATTTCAATCATTGTGCTGTTATATTTGGCTCTGTTGACTAATGAGTTTGTCGACCACTGCCCTAAGCACTCAGTGACTGTTGTCAGGAGGTGGGGCACAAGTGATCCAAGAACTGTGTGTGTGAAAAGGAACCACATGCTCACTGACTAGCTCAGGGAAGCCCTGTGTGGTGTTCTTGCAAACTCAGAGACCTAAAGTTATCAAAAAGAATGTTCTGAAATGAAAACTTTTAAACTGAAAGCAGTTTATGGTGGGTAGTCATGTCCTAGGCTGGCATCTTCCCAGACAAAGGGCAATCTTAACCTTCACTGAGCCTGTCTATTACCTTTTGGCATCTACAATAATATATAATTTGCAATGTCAAAGGAATTTCCCTATTTCATGGCCCCTCAACACATAGGCAATGCTCTGTGGAGACCACAAATCCCCTCATTCTTACTGAGTTCATTGTTGACTTGTAACTATACTATATCCACATGTAAAAGAAGTATGTCTGTGTCATTTTACTGTTTATCCAGTCACAGAGGATTCGCTGCTTTGATTTCTCTGAAACCCTAATGCATCACCACTGGGTTTCCTGTTACCACCATACATCTCCTGTTCTGATTGTAATGTATAAAATAAGGTGCAAAACTGCCAGAGAGAATATCTCAATCTGCTGAGATTTTCATCCTGCCAGTTATTGACAGTGGGACTTAAATAAACGACCAAAATTCTTGACAAGTTTGAATGTTTCATACTTTGACATTTACTTGACGTAGTGGGTCAGGACTCCAAAAGAGCTCACCCAGGACCAACCTGTGGACATGGTGTTAGGATTCAACAAAGGACCCATTGAACTGCTGGTTCCCCACCCATTGGGTGAACCTGGGTGAGTTGTATCTTAAATCCATGACTTTTCCCTTGCTGGTGGTAGAGGGTTAGATTTATTTGAGCTGTATTTTTAAATAGTCCAGATAGACCTAAAATTAAGGGTTGATGGAACTTAGGTTAAGACAAGACAGTAGGAAAAAAATTGGTGGCTGTTGTTAAATTGTGCCTTTCCAATCAGAATTGCTTTCTGAGAATCAGAGCAAAAAAAACCCCAAAAAACAACAACACCCATTATCATTTAAATTAGAGTTGAACTAAATCAGCTCCAAAAATACAGTGTCATATTCTCCCTCAGGTCTGAGTATTAGGTATTCTTAGGGGACTAAGAATATCTGTGGATGTGTGATGTCATTCCTCATGATGTGCAGGAGCCCCAAACAAAATTTCAACACAATTGCAATTAAAGTGACTGTTTCTGGTGGGGGAGCACCCATAAGGTTTGGTCAACCATTCCCTGACCCTCTGGTTGTTTGAGACAGCAGGGAGATCAACCGAGGCACATCAGAGGTTTGAATGTGATTTGAGGGGTGAGAGCCTCGTGGAGCTCAACCGATAAGCAACACAGGTTGACCAATTACATTATATAACAATCCTAGAGAATTTGCTCATATTCTGCAGATATCAGAAAGAAAAGCAAAACCACATACACATACACACAACTACAAAACAACAACAACAAAACACACCTAAAATTAACATGGGAAGTGGTGCCTCCAAGTCCAGGAGATGCCCGATGCCAGCCCTCACTAATATTCCTGATAGGAAGCTTTTACTTACACGTGCTTTACAGAAATGGGAAGATTTAATTAGAAAATATCCTCCTAAAAATGGCCAAAGTGCAGTTTGATTTGTGTGCCTAAATTAATTTTTGGCATGCAATGAAAATTAGGGAAATGCCAGGTCTAACATTAAACTGGATGAATGAATGGAAGCATACCTTGATTTGGAAATCAGGAGATTTTCAGAAGCACATATAAATTCCTTTAAAAACAATTAAGGAATTAGAAATTTTATAGACTGTCTCTGAACTCTTCTGAAGGTAATAATTGCCAACACCCCATTCTTCCACCTTCTCTAGTTCCCCCACTATATTCTGCACCCTTTTCCATCCTTCTTCCTTTCCCTTCAGTCCCCTCCACTATCACTTCCTACTGACTTAAGAGAAAATGAGAATAGGAATTCTAACAACTCCCTTGGGAGAAAAGCTTGTCTCAGCAAGAGAGGAACCAGCAAATGTTCCTGATTTTCTCAATGACCCTGGTGGGTTCACAAAGGCATTTAACTCTTAGAATATGTAATCCTGGATACTCTAACTGATTCCAATTAATATAGCTAACAGTTTTTGTCAGCAAATGCAACACAAATTCTAAATAAGGCTTTCAGGAAAATTCCTGTAGAGAAATCTGTTCACTGAAATGGGATGTAGAAAACCAATAACAAACAAACCACACACACACACACACACACACACACACACACACACACACACACACACAAATACAGGGTTGATCCATGGGTGTTTCCCTTCTCACTGATAGTTTGGGAGCAGGTGAAATTATCATAGAAAGAGAAGCCACTAAGACCCCTTAGACACTGGGGCTACTCTATTCCTAACCACAGCCAACTAATTATCTTTTCCTTCAGAGTAAAGCTTCTGTGCAAATGGCAGGAATATTTAACCAATGTCTGTTTTTAATCAAAACCTGTTTCCAACTAGGGAATGTTATAGCAATATTAGCAAATATCTATCTTTGCTAATAAAATATGCCCCAAATCAGCTGATAGGGAGAGGTGTTTAGTTTGCTTATTTGTTTGTTTTATGAAATCAGTGATACCCACACATGCTTTTTCCAGAAGGGTAATATGTATTTAGAAATAAATGAACAAGATACTGAGCCCAACAGAGCCTGAGATGAATCCAGCCGTGTGTCCTCAAAGTTGGGGTCCTGGCTCCACCCAGGTTTCCTCGGGGGCTCTGGAAAAGGATCTGCTGGTGGCATCATGCACAGACATGGAGAGGCATGGGGGAGATGGTGAGCATTCAGCAGGTAAATGAGCCTTTCGCCAATATTTGACTGAAAGGGAGCCCAGAGTTGGAACCACAGGCATGCACCTCTGTCCAGTGCCCACCCAGGGTGGAGGGAGCTGGGCCCCTTTGTTGTGACGTCAGGCTTATGCAGTTCTGAACCCAACCCTCAATGGAAAATTGGGAAACTGATGTCCATAGAGTGGCAGATATCACCCAATGTCCATGACATTCAGAGCCCAGAGTTCAGGAATGTTCATACCTTCCAGGCCAAGGCTCCCACCTCTCCAACAGAGTTGGTCTGGACATTAGAAATCCTGACATACTGGGAAGCTCCTGCATGTTCCTCCATATCTAGGGGTCAGGGGGCGCTTTGTTCTGGGACCCAGAAAGAGCACTAGCTCTCTCTTTTTTTTTCTACTAAGAGAGATATTTGTATTATTTTATTTTCTTATGGTTTAAAGTATAACATATGTTTCCATTTTTCCCCTAGACCCCTCCCCAGCCACCCCCACCTGCAGCACATGCCCCTACCCCCTTAATGACTGTGTCCATTGATTATGCTTATATGCACACATTCAAGACCTTTGCTTGGTCTCTTACTCTCTCCCCCACTCTCCCCTGCCTTCCTGCTGAGGTTTGAGGGTCTGTTTGATGCTTCTCTGTCTCTGGATCAATTTTTGATCATCAGTTTATGTTATTCATTATATTCCACAAATGAATGAGACCGTGTGATATTTATTTTTATCTGACTGGCTTATTTCACTTAGCATAATGCTCTCCATGTCCATCCAAGCTGTTGTGAATGGTAAGACTTCTTTCTTTTTTACAGCAGCATAGTATTCCATTATTTAGATGTACCACAGGTTTTTTCCACTCAGCTGCTGTTGGGCACTTACGCTGATGGGAATTTAGGCTGTTTCCAAATCTTAGCTATTGTGCTGCTATGAACACAGGGATGCATATATCCTTTTTGATTGGTGTTTCTGCTTTCTTGGGATATTTTCCAGAAGTGGAATTACGGGGTAAAATGGGAGTTTCATTTTTAATTTTTCAAAGAAGCTCCATACTGTTTTCCACAGTGCCTGCTCCAGTCTACGTTCCCACCAGCAATGCACAAGGGTTCCTTTTTTTCCACATAATCACCAGCATTTGTACTTTCTTGATTTCTGGATGATAGCCATTTTGACAAGTTTGAGACGGTATCCCATTGTGTTTTGAAAAAATATATTTTTATTGATTTCAGAGAGAGAACGAAAAACATCAATGATGAGAGAATCATTGATTAGGTGCCTCCTACATGCCCCTATTTGGGATCAATGCCCAAAACTGGGCATGTGCCCTTGACCGGAATCGAAGCTGGGACTTTTCATTCCTCAGGCCAACACTCTATCCACTGACTAAACCGGCCAGAGACCTCGTTTTTGTTTTCATTTGCACCTCTCACATGATTATTGACTAAAAGCATGTTTTCATAAGGCCATGAGACATATGAAAACAGAACTTTTTTTCTTGTGACTAACAAAAAGAATTTTATTCAACTCACTGAAGTCACATGTCCACATACAACCGTCATCACTGTGCCAGGCCAGTGAGCTGTGCTGATAACTCCACTCTGGGGCATGACCCAAACTCCCCAGACCACCTGGATATGGACATTGGCAGCTGTTAGAAAGGGGGAAATGGAAGTCATGTCCCCCACAAGCCATCCTATCTAATAAAAGAGAAACATGGTAATTGGCGTACGACCGATACCCTTTTCATTGGCTAATCAGCAAGTTATGCAAATTAACTGTCAGCCAAGATGGCGGCCGGCAGCCAGGCAGCTTGAAACTAACATGAGGCTTGGTTGCCTCAGTGACAGAGAATCGTTGGTTTCCAATGTTCCCCGCCTGCGGCTGCAGGCCTCTGAGCGGGCAGTTTGGAAAAAAGGAGCGTTTGGGAGTTCAGTCACCCCCAGCCTGAAAACAGCCCTCAGCTCCTCACCCAGACTGGCCAGGCACCCCAGTGGGGACCCCCACCCTGATCCAGGACACCCTTCAGGGCAAACCAGCCGGCCCCACCCGTGCACCAGGCCTCTACCCTATATAGTAAAAGGGTAATATGCCTCCCAGCACCGGGATCAGCGGAGCCGTGAGGCCTCCCGGCACTGGAATCAGCATGACAGGGGGCAGCACCCAAACCCCCTGATCGTCCTGCGGCTCTGTGTGTGACAGGGGGCGGGGCCACAACCTCCCTATCCACCCTGCTCTGTGCCTGATAGGGGGGAGCTCCCCCCCCCCACGGGCCCCGCTCTGTGTGTGACGGGGTAGAGCCATAACCTCCCCATCAGCCCTGCCCTGAGTGTGAGAGTGGCGGCGCCCCAACCCCCTGATCCGCCCTGCTCTGTGGGTGATAGAGGGCAGCACCCCAACCCCCTGATGGGCCCTGCTCTGTGTGTGACAGGGTACAGAGCCTCAACCCCCCTGATGGGCCCTGCTCTGTGTGTGACAGGGGGTTGCTCCACAACCTCCCCATCGACCCTGCCTTGAGTGTGACAGGGGGCAGCGCCCCAACTCCCCAATCAGCCCTGCTCTGAGCCCGACCAGGGGCTGCACCTAGGGATTGGGCCTGCCCTCTGCCACCCGGGAGCAAGCCTAAGCCAGCAGGTCGTTATCTCCCGAGGGGTCCCAGACTGCTAGAGGGCACAGGCCAGGCTGAGGGCCCCCTCCCCCCGAGTGCACAAATTTTTGTGCACCGGGCCTCTAGTTGTCAAATAAAATGTCAACTTCTGGTTTCCACTCTGACATATGACCTTGTAAGTTCTTACTCTCATCCTTACAATAAGAAAAAAGATGAATAATCCAAAAAATCAGGAAGTCTTTTTAGTTCCACCAATCATTGAAGGCATATGGCTATGAAATGAATCGTTGCCTCTGCAAACTACTGTATTCAGGCTTTGTTAACACAATACAACCTAGCACTAACATATGTGTGTGTGCGCGCACACAATCTCTCTCCCTCTCACTCCCTCCCTCTCTCTCTCTCTCTCTCTCTCTCCCTCTCTCACACACACACACACACACACACACACACACACACACAATCAAATGACTCTGGGTGGAATTAAAAGAAAATCAGACACCGAGGAGGTGACAATAGGAAGAAAAAGAGGTTGTAGGCACTTTTGCCTTGTCGCATTCCTCCTCCTACTTTATAGCTACTACCTTCATGAGCGTGAATATCGCTAAGAAGCAAATGCTGCAATAATCCATTGTGCAGGCAGAGAAGAGACAGGATCTAACAGGCACAATGACTTATCCAGGATCAAGAAGAGGTAAGAATGAGGGGTTGAGTCTGAGCCCTGGTCTGTCTCCACAAACCTAGTACCCTGGCTTCAGCTAAACATTGTGGAGAGGGTGTGTTCGTGTCACTGTGTACAATGTTGGTATTCCATGGAGAAGGTAGTTGAGAGTCAGCAGCCCACAGGACTATCAATAGCTGTAATTAGGTGAGGGGAGTCAGAGAGGCAATCCAGGAAGTGAGGTCACTTCCTAATAGAACTTGGAACCCCCGTAACCAGGCACCCAATTTCTAGCAACTGCCCAACTGCCACTCACTTGGCAAGAGACAGTTGACAGTTCAACATGTTCTCTTGTTGTGTTCCCAGTTATGGGGGCTCTGGTTCCCAGAGACCCTGCAGGGAGTGTTGTTCCAGACTCTGTAGACGGTTCAACACTCGTGCCCGACATCTCTGGCCGTTTTCAAGAAGATCCCCTCAGGTAAGTGAAGGTGGCCTGAGTCAGACCCATTCACGCCAGGCCAGCCTCCTCTGTGGGCCATCCCTGTGCAGCCCACATCCCCCCTATTCATGTGGTGGATAGGGGATCCTGCAGGGAGAACCGCGGGAGTGTTTGGAGCAGTGGATAACCTAGATGTCCTGCTGTGATCACACCCCAGGGTAGGGCAAGCAGGTGGAGATGGGACTCTAGAGGGGTCCCTTATCTATGCCAATGGGAGGCCTAGGCCCTCAGGCTGTCATGCCTTTTCCTTGCCAGTAGAGGTCTCAGCAGATCACATTCTGTGTGTCTGGAGTGGAGAGTCACAAGTTTTAGAGAACCAGCAAAACAGGGCTCTGAGGTTTTCCCCTGGTGACTGGAAATTGTCTTTATAGAGCTCTGCACAGGAGAGCGGACCTGAGCCGACAGATGGGGTCTTCAATTCCACTCCCTTGCAGGCGGCACAGACACCTGATATATCCTCCAGCCTGAAGCACCGCCGCAGGGTGAGTGTAGGTGCCCAGTTGACCCAAACTCCAGGACCCCAGGGAGTCAACAGGACTCAGGTTCCAGAAGGCACCCTGCTACTCCCCTGAGATCCCTCCTAGTGTCCAGTTCCCAAAGGAATCTGGGTCCTCATCTCCTCCATGTCAGGAGCTGGGGCCACCCAGGGCTGCACACTGTATGGGGACCGGGACTGCTTATCACAGAGATCCATGTCTTTTTTCTGTGGGACCTGGACTTAAAACCTTCCATTGCCATGACGACGGTGCCACACTAAACATACCACATGTCCTAATATCCAAATCCTCCACCCCAGGAAAAGCCTCTGTGTTCTCATCATACATTGGGATGTTCTGTCAGAAATCGCATGGGTGACACTGTTAATACAAGCATGTGCAGTTTGTCCTCTGCTAAGAGAATGACCAAAGATACTAATGTGCTTCATATTCCTCACCTGCAATTCTACTTTTCCTGCCAAGGACCTTTTCTCTTATTAATGTGAAAAACTTTTAGAGCTCTGAATAATTTGTGTGTGTTTATTTGATCCAAAGTGTCAACAATTGTGAGCGAGAAAAATCTCAATGGGTTGAGAGAATGCTCCTGAGAATGACAATTTTGCACCTTATTTTATACAATACAAGCAAAAGTACAGACTTATGTGGGTTGCATGAAATCCATGGGTGATAGATTAGGCAGATAGGAGAAAGCAAATTGGAGACACTTCTGTGATTGGATAAACGGTAAAATGATAGGCACATATTTCTTTTACCATGGTGGATGTAGGATAGTTTCAAGTCAACAATGAACTCAATAGCAACGAAGGGCTCTCTGATCTCCGCAGAGCACAGAACAGTGCCTGAGCATGAGGTGTCCAAAATAAGGAAAATCCAAAGATATGTTATCATAGAGGCAAAAAGGCAGTACACACACTCAGTTAAGGTAAAGATTGACCTATGTCAGGGAAGATGCCAGACAAGGATCTGACTACCCATCATGAGCTCCTGTTAGTGTTTTAATTTCAGACCATCCTTTTTAGTTACTTAAGGTCTCTGAGTTTGCAAGGCTGCCTTGCAGGACTTCCCTGAGCTAGTCAGGTTAGCATGGGGCCCCTTTTTCATTCACACATCCTCCTTTTATTCAGAAATCAATACAAATTATGCATTGATGATGAGTGTTAGTGTTATGCCTTGCTGAACAATGGACCATTCAGGATAAGGTAAGACTCTAACCTTGAATGGCATTCAAAGTGGAATTTTTATTATTAATCAAAATTAAAAGGCAGGTACATGGGAGGCCATGAGATCCTATATGTTCTTGTTAAAAAATATTCTGTATCAATTTTATATTTTGACCTAACATGAGCAGAGTCCATTTGCTGCTTGTCTTAAGTTTTGGTATTTTGCAGCTAGTATAACACTTTCATACCAGGAACAAAAGCAAAAACATTAAAGCAGGAACACTGCTTAGGAATAGAAAATGTCTACTACTAGACAAGAAAGTGACTAAGGAAAATAAGCATCCCAGCCAACCAAAAACCGTTTGCGTGTATTTACATAATTGTTTATTAAGCTAATTATATGTGTCCTTCTTCATCCACTGTTCCTTGTACTTATGCTATGTTTGACCTGAAGAATTAAGACTCTCTACTGTTTCCTTACCATACTGATCATTAGAATGTACTTGTCTAGTAGGTGGGAAAACTTAGCAGATGTCGAAATTCAACTATTCATATGTAATAAGGTGTGCAATAAAAATATAAAAATCAGTTGATGTACATATAATCAATAACAGTTAGGAGATAGAAGAACAAGGTTTGAGCAGCAGTAATCTGTCAGCATCCAGGCCTTGTTGACTTCTTGGGAAAGCTGTCAGCCCCCACAGCCCGTGGGTTCTCATCCTTGAAAAGTCTTCAGTCTCCTTGGTGGATGGAGGGCAGTGTCAGTGACAGATATCCATTTAGGGTTAGGCCTCTCATAAGGTAACGTCCTTTTTAACACATTGGAGAGAGTCTTTAATTAATGTGTTTCAATAAACAAAATCTCCTGGTTGTACGTTTTGGTCCTTGAAGCCTTTGTCTCTTGGAAGTACTGTGAAATGAGTGTCACTAATGTATCATTCCCTCTAACCTTCCTAGTGAGTCATGGATAGTAATGTAGAATTTCTGCTTTTAGTTTTCCTTATATTTGAAAAACAAAATGATTTAAAAATCAGCAGTATTTTAAACAGAGTCATAACAATAATAACCATCTTCTCTTCATTTAGTTCCCTACCCATTTTGTTGTTTATCCTGGTTATTTGCTAGTATTTTCGTGAATTCAGTCATTCCTTAGAGTTCTATACTTCTTCATTCAGTTCAAAGATGTGACCTGCGTAGAAACCTGTTACTTAGAGGAAGTCAAGCCCTGACCAGTTTGGCTCAGTGGGTGGAGCTTAGACCTGAGGACTCAAGGGTCCCAGGTTCAATTCAGGTCAAGGGCATGTACCTTGGTTGCAGGCACATTTCCAGTAGGGATTGTGCCAGAGGCAGCTGATCAATGTTTCTCTCGCATCAATGTTTCCAACTCTCTATACCTCTCTTTTTCTGTAAAAAATCAATAAAATATATGAAAAGAATAAAAAATAGAGTAAGTCAAGGGTCCTTTTCATGAATTTTTCTAAAGATGTAACATATTTGAAAATGCAGTAAAGTAAAACAATATCTATGAACGACAAAACAAAGTGGTATGGCTATAGTTTTGATTGCAATGCAATTGATGAAAAACTGCCTTTTTGGTAAAATATAACATTTCAAGGCAATGATTTTTGGATAACAAAAATTACTGTAAAATTACAGAGAACAATATGAAAATATATAAGTATATGTATGTATTTGGATTCAATACATAATTTCAATATAAAAGGAACAGGTGGCATGTAAGATTTTAAAACATTGTCCATGGCTTCTTGTATTGAGAATTGGATATAATTCATAAACTTCCAATGTTTGTGCCACAAATACCCGGAGTCGAACTGCCAGACACCCTCACAGGGAACCATCCTCTTGGCCGGCCTGGTGTCGCTGACACCAAGACCACTGTTACACCAGAGTGTTTCCTATTTAAAATTTTCTTGAATCTTTGTACATTCCTTCCTAGAGCAGGTTGAAATCTTTAGAACATCCATTTTAATAAAAATATAGGTACACAAATAGCACAGTTATTTATATTTTTTAAAATTTTTAAAGCTTCTCAGGTAATTTCAAGCATATTAAGTAGTCCTAAATTAGTTAAAAACGTTTCTCTAATAAGGAGAGAGAATAAATCCTTGAGGTACTCCAGGGCCCATTGGAATTGACTCAAAGTCATCTCCTGTTTTAAAAGTCTCTTACAATAGAAACTTTGGGAAGGTTGCAAATATACTTGTGCAAAAGATTACACCATGGACTTTTTGTAAATCTACGTAAAGCAAACACAGACTTAGGGTAACTAACTCTAAAAGATATTAATCATACTTGCAAACAGTTGTAATATTAAGTATTTTGTCCAGACTACAGAATTCTCCTTAATTTACATAAGCATTTAATCTTTGTAGGCCAATAAAAGGTTATATCCTAGTAATGTCATATGGAGGCTGACAAATCAGCACACATAACACATAGATGAACACATATCACACAAAGACTGTACACACAATTTGAATTATTTTTTTGGTAGAGAAATAAAAGAATATTTTTATATAAAACTTTCACAAAATTGTATAGCCTATACCCCCTTTTAGAAACCTTTCCTCAACTTTTACAAACCTTGTTACCCATTCAGAAATAACTATCCTTAGAGAAACTTACATTTGCCCTTTTCCTTCAAATATGACTCTCCATACCTCAAGCCTTCTATTGTCATAACTGTATAATTTCTTCCAACTTAACTGGAACTTTTAACTGTTAGGAGCATTAATTTCCAATCATAAGCACACAAGTGATCAAACAGCATTCCTTAGATTGACGTTGATGAACGTATTTTAATCAAACTCTTACTTTCAAAAAACACACCTTCAGCAAAGCAAAAAACATTATATCAACAGCTCCAAATCCAGACCTCCTACAATTAAAAAACCCCCAAAAGCAGTGAACTTCAGACTTGTCTAGCAATCAATGTGTCAGTATTCACGTTATTTCAAAATGTGTAGATATTTAATAACTTTCATTAAAACTTACTAAGTTAGAAAGATATAGTTGAAAAAGCTAAAGAGATTTGTGTAGGTGGGTAAGGTATTGTTTTTTCTATTGGGATAAGTCATATCTTCCAGAGATTTGTATTTTTAAAAATGGCCTAGACAAGACGTCTTGGTGAACTCAGGTATTTTCACTTCAAAGGTTCTGGGACTTTGGTTGCATGAAGTCAATTACCTGTAAGCCTTCAAAATGAATAGGGGAGGTTTGGAGAAGGTAAAAGGACTTGGTGGGCTTTGAATTGTTTCTGGAGCAAAACCTATGGCACCTTGAAAACTTCATTTGTAAAACAAGGATAGTCATTTTCAATACCTCAGGAACTGGGTTGCCCTCCCCCCCACCACAAATGTTAGCAAGGGATTGACAAATTCATTCACCCATTTTTGGATTGTTTCTTTCTATTTGGGAATATTTTTCTAGTTTCCAGAAAGCTCACAACTCTGAGAGGTATAAAGACTTTCAGGTATATGAAACCTCCGTCTGTCTCCCCTGGGAATGGCAACACAGGTCCCAGGTGCAAGATGGTCTTAAAGTTAACGGTGTCAAAGCCACTCTATTACCCACTTTATATTGCAACCAGGTAATTGGTGTAACAAAAGAAGATTGGCTTCTTGTTTGAGGCACCCAGGGTCAAGTTACTCCCATTTGGTGAATATGTACCCCAAAAGAGAATTCTCACTTCACTGTGGGCTGGTCCCCCATCTTTAGGCAGACATATGAGAAAGCCTAGTGTCAGAGGCATGTCTGCATGTCTCTGGGCTGTTTGGGGCCATTCTGAGTAGGGTGGGTACCCTGTTAAGCCATCTCTCAGGGTCTTGTGGAAGATAATACTGAAGAAGAGATGATTAGCAAACATTCGGTCAGTCTCAAGCTTAGTTTCCTCCTGGAAGGTTCCTTTAAAAGCATTACTTTTCCTTTTGGTTCAGTATCTGGTTCATTTATTCTAAGTATATACGTTACTATTCTGGAGAAAGCATATGTCAGCATCACTGATTTCATTAAACAGTAAAAAAAAAAACAACCCACTCACTAAACAGGGGAATTGGGGAAGATTTGATAAGCAAACCATATATAGTCTCATAATATTCCCTAGTTGGAAGGAAACAGGTTTTGATTAAAAACCAGACATTTGTAGGAAAGCTTTATTCCGATGGTGAAAGCAATTAATTGTTTGTGGTTAAAAACAAATAAAATAGTCTCAATATATACAGGGTTTATATGTTTGCTTCTCCCCCTCCCCCTTTTTTAAAATAGATTTTGTATTGATTTCAGAGAGGAAGGGAAAGGGAGAGAGAGATAGAAACATCAATGATGAGAGAGAATCTCCAATTGGCTGCCTTCTGCACGCCCCCTAATGGGGATCAAGCCTGCAACCTGGGCAAGTGCTCTTGAGGAGAATCAAACCTGGGACCCTTCCAGTCTGTAGGCGACACTCTATCTCCTTAGCCAGACTGGCTAGGGCAATGGCTTCCCTTTTAATGATCATTTAAAATTCTCCCAAAGTATCAGTGGGAAGGAAAAACAAGCTTGGAGCAGCCCTAGGCATGTTTCTGTTTGTATCCTTTTTCTAAATCCTGTTTCAGTTTCCTATATCCCTAAAGTGTGGAGGCTTCTCTATAGGAGTTTTCTATAAACCTTATTGAGTAATTCTCTTGCTTTTGCTCCCAGAAACCAGGAGTATATTAATTGCAATAGGTTAAAATAGCCAGGATTACATGTTCCATCAGTTAAATTTCTCTGTGAACCAATCAGGGCCATAGAGAAAATGGAGGATGATTGTTGATTCCTCTCTGGCTGAGAGCAGCTTTTCTCCAAAGGGAGTTGGCAGAATTCCTAATCTCATTTTCCCTTAAGTCAGTAGGGAGGGGCAGTGGAGGGGACAGAAGGGGAAGAAAGAAGGGAAGGGTAGGAACACATCTGGACAAGGAAGCTCAGAGAGCAAAAGATATAGGGGACGTGCTATAGAAGGGGGAGGATGGGGTGTTAGCATGTATTAGCTTCAGGAGAGTTTGAAGATAATCTCTGAAATTTATTGTTCATTTATTTTTTAAAGAGAATTTGTCTGTGCTTCTCCTTAGAAGTTTCTAATTTCCAAATCAAGATATGCATCCTATACACTCAATCAGTTCAATTTTCAGGCCGCCATTGTTATAGGTATTTGTTTCTTTTGTTTTATTTTGCCTGTGAAAAATTAATTTAGGCACCCAAAGAAAACTGTATATTGGCCATTTTTCAGTTGATAATTTGTAGTTAAATCTTCCTACATTTACACTTCTGTAAAGCACTTGCAAGTCAAGGCTTCCTATCAGGAATATTAATGAGGGCTGGGGCCTGGGAGTTCCCAGCCATGGAGGCACAACTTCCCATGTTAATTATAGGTGTGCTTGTTGCTGTTGTTTTTATGGTTTGGTATCTGCAGAGTCTCAGCACAGTTTCTGGGAGTGTTATGTAGTGGGTTAAAGTTTGTTGCTTTATGGGTTGAGCTGCAAGTTGCTCACTCACCTAGAGTCTCATTCAACCTTCTTATGTGCCTCAGTTTCTCTCCTTGCTGACTACAACAACCAGAAGGGCTACCAGCAGAGGTGGACTAAACCTCATTAGTGCTTCCCCTGAAGAGCCAGTTAGTTTAATTGCAGTTGTGTGGGAATTTCCTAATGGGGTTCCTGCATGTCATGAGGAATGACCTCTGACACATCCGCAAAGATCCTCAGTTGTATAAGAACATCTGAGATTCATGCAGGAAGGATGATGTGCCCCTTTATCTTCTGAGGTGAACAAGATCAGCTCTCACTTAAACAGCTAAGGTGTTTGCCCAGACTCTCAAAAGGCAAATCTTATAGAAAAGCCAGGGGTAAAAACCAGTCCCATTTTCCCTCCTGTCTCTACATAGCCTGGGATCTATCAACTGTTAACCTTTGTTCCACCAAGAGTATTACAAAATATGGCTCCAATAAAGTCAGCAACACAAGCAAGGGAGGGTCCTGAATCCAACAGACAAGTGTCACAAGTTCACCGGCAGGCAGGGAACTGGTGCGTCAATGGGCCCTTTGCTGGATGCCAGCACCAGGTGTAGGTCTGCAGGGTGGTGCTGGGTGAGATTTTCTGGGATCCTGCTGTATTGTGCCAAGTAAATGTCCATGTAAGAAGCATTCAAAACTGTGAACAATTGTTTAGATTTTATCTGAGCCAAATGGTCATTTGCCTTGAATAAAAACCTCAATGGATTGAAATAATGCTCTGGAGAATGGCAGTTGTCAACTTATTTTAGATATTACGGTCAGAAGTGGCGATGTATGTGAGTTGCATGAAATCCATTGCTGATAGATTGGACGAAAAGTGAAATGACAGACACATACTTCTTTCCCATAGGGGGATATAGGACAGAACAGCCAACAATGAACTCAAAAACAATGAGGGGATTTGTGGTCTCCACAGAGCACAGAGTATCCAAAAAAAAGGAAAATTCCTTTGACGTTCCAAAGCTATGTTCTTGTAGATTCCAAAAGACAGTAGACAGTCACAGTTAAGGTAAATAATGACCGTTTTTGCAGAAGATTCCAACGTAGGACCCAGCGACCCACCGTAAACAGCTTTTAGTTAAAACGTTTTAATTTCAAAGCATCTTTGTGATAACTTTAGGTCTCTGAGGTAAAAAGACCATCAGTCAGGCCTTCCCTGACCTACTCACAGATTAGCGAGTGGCCACTTTTTGTGTGGCCACACTCTCCTTTGATCACTCATGCGCCACTTCTTGCCACCAATCATGTCCCTCCTCTGTCCCACCACAGGAGAAAAAAACACCAACCCTGAGTAGGAAAAGGTCCAGTAGGATGCCAGCAGCTGCAGCTTCCTCACGAACTGTGGGCCTGGCCAGCACGTCCACGGTGCTCAAAACACTGGTCCCCCAGAACCTGTTCGCCACCTGGGAGGTGGACTGCTCCAGCCCCAGCTGCGTGCCCAGGTGGTGTAGTCTCACTGTAACGAAGCTAGTAATCTTCAAGAAGCTGGCCAAGGACCTCCACTCCGTGGTAATTTCCGTGAGGATGCGGGACTCCAAGGGCATCCTGAGGTCCCAAGAGATTGTGCTGCCCCGCAGTAGACCAGTGCAGACCAACCTGGCGCTCACCTTCTCCCTGCAGTACAACCACTTCCTCAAGGGAGAAGGTAACAAGCTCCTGATCATGCTGGAGCAGAGGAAGTGCTCTAAGAACAGAAACGTCCTGGGCTATGAGACACTGGCCTCTGGTGCCATCCGCATGGCTGACGTCATGCAGCGAAACCCCAGGTGTGGCCAGATGGTGAGCCTCTTTGGCAGCATCAAGGAATCCTCCACTACGGTGGCCGAGATCTGGATCTCCTCCCTGTGCAGTGAGCCCATCGAACACGAGGGCACTGCCATGCAGGTCAGCCCTAAGGCCAAGTCGGCAGGTAACTACGAGGGGCAGGATGAGCTGCAGGCCAGCGGCAGGGGAAAGCACAGACACGACCTGGACAAGGATGCCTTGGAGAAGGGGGAACCAAAGAAGCAGCGGCCATCATTACGAGGAAAGCTGAAGCAGAAAGTCCTGGCGCTGTTTCACAGGTCCAAAGTGTCAGAGAGGGACCTTTGGTCTGACATGATGGGGAATCGCAGGAAAAGTGACCCATACCTGGAGGATGATGAGAGCATCCTCAGCACCCCCAGGCCCAAGCTCAGGCCATACTTCGATGGCCTGTCAGACTCCAGTTTGCAGACGGAGATTTGGGGCAGCCACAGTGACAGTACCCAAACAGAGCCTCTGAGTCTGCCCCACATGCCGGAGAATTCGTGGGCCCTGGGAGGCAAGCTACCAAGCGAGAGGGACAACGAATTTGTGGCCCACAGCACACCCACCAGCAAGGTGGACAAGATCCAGATCTCCTCCCTGTCCATGCCGCCCATCGACCACGAGGACAGCGCCAGGCAAGACAGTCCCGAGGCTGAGTCCTCGGACAACTATTCTGAGTGCATGTGTGAGAGCTTCTTCTCACAGCGGGAGGCCAGCTACCATACCGCTGACCAGGAGGAGGATGACTGTGATGAGGGGAATCTCATATTCACAAGGAGCAGCCTGACCACGCAACAGAACTACCACCAGAAAGTCCTGTTATGGCTGCGCACAGTCCAATTGTCGGAGGAGGTCCTGGGCCCTGAGCAGGACCATGGGGAGCATGTCCCGGAGGTGGAGGAGGACCTGGACCTCCTGTATGACATGCTGCCGAACCCCAGTGACAGTGGCACAGACACTGAGGACGATGGCAGCGTCCTCAGCACCCCCACACCTAAGCTTCGGCCATACTTTGAAGGCCTGTCTAGCGGCCCAGACATGAAGGACAATCACAGTGTCCTCAGCAGCCCCAATCCCAAGCTCAGGCCATACATGGAAGGCCTGCCAGACTCCAGCTTGCCGATGGAGATGCGGGGCCTCCACAGCACCAGGATCCAAAAGGAGCCTCTGAGTCTGGCCCACCTGCCTGAGAACGTGAGGGCCCCGGGAGGCAAGCAGCCCAGCCACAGTGACTCCCAACTTGTGGCCTACAGCACACCCACCACTGAGATTCCAATGGCCTCCATGTCCCGCCAGCATATCGATCAGGAGGCCACTGCCATGCCGGCCAGCAACAAGGTCCAAACCTCGCATAACGACCTCGCCAGCACATCTGAGAGCTGCTTCCCTGAGCAGCCGGCCAGCCACAATGCCGTCCGCAGGCAGTCCCAGGAGAATAACTTGGACAAAGGTAATCTCATAGTAAGAAGGAGGTGCATGAACAGTCAACACAATTACCACCAGGAAGCCGTGGCGTCTATGCTCAGGGCCCAAGTGTCGGAGAAGGTCATATCCTCAGAACAGGCCCTTGTGAGGCATGTCCCCAAAGTGGAGAAGGCTCTGCACCATCAGTATGACATTGTGCTGAGCTCTAGTGACAGTAGCCTAGACACGGAGGACGATATCAGTGTCCCCAGCACACCAAAGCCCAAACTCAGGCGATACTTTGACAGCATGTCAAGTGATAGTAGCTCTGACTCAATGGCCCACAGAATTCGCTCCCCTGGGAAGCAGCTGGCACAGCTGGAGGACAACCTGGAGGCAGGGTCCTCCGCCCAGCATTGGTTCACCAAGAAGCTGCCATCCATAGTGCGCTTCACCAAGTCTCTGGTCCTGCCCTCCAGCAGGTCCAAGAGGAAGCAGGCTGGCCACCGGGGCTGCGACACAGCCTGGAATGAGTGGGTCTACAGACTGGACAACGAGAGCCCAGACCCACAGAGCCAGCGGCAGATCCCCAGGAAGCCCGTCCGTGACCAGCTCAGCAACATCCTCATTTCCCAGGACAAGATGCCCGAGAACATCATCCTGGTCAACACCTGCGACTGGCAGGGCCAGTTACTTTCGGACATCCTGCAGGGGCACACGCTGCCCGTGGTGTGCACTTGCTCCACAGATGACGTCCAGGAGGCCTTCAGCATCATCGTCTCACACATGCAGAGATACTGCAACTGCAATTCCCAGGCCCTGACGCCTGTGAAGATGGCCGTGGCAGGGGCACAGCCCTACTTCAGCGCTGTGCTGCGGGTCTTCGTGAGGCAGCTGTCCCAGCAGCCACCCCAATGCCTAGACTACATGCGCTTCCTGGTCATCCCGCTGGGTCCCCACCCCTTGGCCAGCTACCTGGGCTCCATGGATTGCCGCTACAACCACTTGTTCCAGGACCTGTACTGGCGCGACATGTTCAACAACCTGGAGTCTGAGAACACCTTGCAGGACACACAGGACGTTGTGTCGAGAATCTCTGAGTACGTTGCGGGGGCCAACTGTGTCTACCTGCTGCCCATTGCTGAGGCCATTCTCATGTCTAAGCAGCAGCGCCCCAATGAAAAGTCCACACAGCTCATCCCCTTTGTGGGGGCAGTGAAGGTTGGAAGAGTGGAACCATCTGCAGCCATGTCAGGAGGCTCAGATGATGTAGTCCTCTCATGGTGCGGTGAGCTTCTGTCCCCTACCGGGAAGGCCTCACCCAACACAC
Organism: Myotis daubentonii; assembly: GCF_963259705.1. Lineage (NCBI taxonomy): Eukaryota > Metazoa > Chordata > Mammalia > Chiroptera > Vespertilionidae > Myotis > Myotis daubentonii. The sequence goes on from NC_081855.1 coordinate 8,061,529, forward strand.
TCTCCCCCACATCAATGAGTGGGGGCCTGTCCTCCACCAGCCAGAGTGTCCATGCACAGATGATGGAGCTGCAGGTGGATTACTGGACAGCAGTCCAGCCAATAGATACAAAGAGAGTCGCAGAGAAGAAACAGCTGCCTACCTCCAAAAACACACTCAAGTGCTTCTTCCAGTCTGTCCAGGTCAGCAGGCTGCCCCGCAGTGGTGAGGTCACAGCAACACCTGCCATGTCAATGACTGTGGTCACCAAGGAGAGAAAAAAGAAGGCGCCCAAGAAAACCACGGACGAGGATGTGGAGTCCCAAAGCCAGTGCATCCAGGGCATTGGTCGCCTGGTTTGCAGGGCCAAGCACCAGCAGAGCATGCTGCCGGTCGTCATCGATGGCGTGGAGTGGAATGACGTGGCGTTTTTGCAGTTGTCCGCCCAGTGGTCCTCCCACGTCAAGCACTTCCCCATCTGCATCTTCGGACACAACAATCCCACCTTCTAGCCCTGCCCCTCCCCCTGCCCTTCACTCTGCCTTGGCCAAGACCAGAAGGACCCAGCTGCTTTTCTGTGAACAGTTCAGTTTACTTCAGACACAGACCCTGGGAACCCAAAGAGAATGTGCTCACAGCCTGGAACCTAAGGGCATTGCCCCTCACTGGGAGCTCCTCAATGCTCTGTTCAGTAACCAGAACGCTGTGGCGGGTGGGACTCAGGAGGGCAGTGTTGAGCTGGAGCATCATGGAAGATGTGTTTTGGCCTCAGGATGCCCAACATTCTCAGTGAGAAGGGTTCTGGCCTTGAAGACCTGCCCTTCCAGGAAGCCAGGACTCTGCTTCCCTGGGAGACAGCTCCAACCTGTGCCCAGACTCAGAGCTCGGCAGCCAGAGGTCAAGGGCTAGCCTCTGATGGCAGCCTTCTGAGCAGAACTTGGAGTCCAGTCAGCCCAGGCCTGGGAAACAGCTGCCGGACAGCCAACTGGTCTAGCACCACCTACTCAGGGTTACCAGTGAACTTCAGCCTCACAGGCAGAAAGAAAAAAGACCTGTATGGTGCACATCGCCCTAGCACACTGGCTAGACAAAGTGGTCGATTACCTGAGGAGGGAACCCACCTTCGTTCCTGTTACTACAGAACACTTGTTACCACCCAGCAGCAGTGGAACCAATTATTTACCAGGTGAGCCCCTCCCCCTCCAGAGCACATGCTCACCAGGCCACCTGTTGGCTGTTTGCCTTCAGGTCACTGCAACTCTCTGAGTGTTTGTTCCTCTGAAACCTCTGAGAAGCAGGGAGCAGGCTCATAGGGCTATTGTAGGGACTCGCTGGGGTCCTCCCTGGTAAGTGTTCTCTGGGAGCCTAGACCGGGGAGAGGTCTGCTGGAGGGGCTGTGATTGAACCTACTGGTCTCTCTTTGGGGCCTTGGGTTTAGCTCTTTTCTAATATTACAAAGAGATTGGAGATACTATTAGGGGTCTCTGTCCCAGGTGAATCCAGATTAGAGATGCCAGGGGTGAGCAGTGTGGCCCATGGTCACCCAGCAATCTGAGATGGGGCTGGTTTGGGCTCATTCAATCAGCACGTATATTAGAAGCCATGCCTGGTACAGAAATGTTTCTAGGCACTGACCATAACCCAGTGCTCAGAGCAGACACCAAGCCTGCACTCCAGAGCTTCCTTCTGGGAGGGAGCGATTCAGTCCCACTAGGCGGCACAGGCTCATAGTGTCCACAGGAAACCTGATGTGACGTCCTCCTGGCCTCCTCTCCCTATGGCTGCATCTTCGCGTATTGTGAAGAGGATGGTAAACCTCTGTTCAGCAGAAAACGTGAGTCAGTTTTGGATCATATCCACGAGGGGAGTATGGAGACTGTGAATTCAAGGTGTTGGCAAAACCCTGGATCCCACTCATGGTGGGATTTCTGCAAGAGGCAGAGTTCGGAGGGCTTCTGTAGAAAAAAGGACATGAGTCAGAGAGCTGTGCAAGTGGATATGGGTGGTGTGGGCGACTGGGAAGGTCAGTGGACAGACAGCCCCTCAGACAATTCATAGCCTTCCACTCCTAATTCTAGCCCACTCTGCACCCCTATCCCGGGACCTTGCTCCATAATCTGGCAGAACCTCCGCAGTAGCAGCTTGGGGTACCCCACTCTGTGGGAGTTGAGTTTCAGTGGGAGGCAAAGAACCACACAGGAGAGCTAGGAATGAGGCAGCATGTAGGTACAGGAGCCAAAGTTTGAGGTGATAGGAAGGCCCTGCGGTTTGTTTGATTGCTCACTTGTCAGTATTTCTGAAGCACCTGCTCAGTGCCAATCAGTGACATGAACTGGGTGGACACCAGCCCTCTCAGTCCTAATGGGAGGGAACAGGGACACTGGGAGAGCATGTCAGGTTCCCCTGAAGAAGGGGACAGGTGGTTTCCTCATTGATCCAGAGCTGTCAGGTAGGAGGGCTTCATGCCAACCATTCCTGGGTGATCAGGCCCATCTCTGCCAGGACTGCCAGACTGAAGGTGGACAAGGAGTAGGTCTGGCTTCTGGATGGGCAGGAGCAGCAGGCAGGGACCCCAGGCTATCTGAGTGGTGCTGTGGGAGGGCCGTGTGGAAGGGAAGGGCAGGCCTCACATTCTGCTACTCACCTATCTCTCTCCCCAGGGCCATCTCCTGCATCCTGAGCATCTGGCTGGACCAGCACCTTCAGAATTTCTCAGCCTGATGATGCTGTTGGCTTCCATAGAGCTCAACTTGCAGTCTCCTACCTGCCAAACCAGGCCCAGTGCCCCAGCGGGAGCACCTGAGCCCACTGAGGCCGAGACAGGAGGAGGAGGAGGCCTCCGGGGGTGGTGTGGGTGAGTGTGCCTTTGGAAGGCACACAAAAGGCAGTGAGGGTGGTAACAGGTCTTCTTCTTGCATCTACAGAACCAGCTCCAGAAGAACATCAGGAAAACCCTCAAGGGCAACCCCACCCTAGTGGCCTCTCCAGAGCCAGAGCCGGATCCAGGCCCAGCTTTCACTGAACTTCAAGAGGCAGAAGAACCACCTGCAGCATTTGAGCAACTCACCCCAGCATCTGTGCGGCCTGTGGTGCTAGATCCCGGGCCAGAGCGCATGTCAGCAGCGATAGCAGAGAGGGCACCCTTCTAACCCCATTTAGACACAGTGTTAAATGTTTAATATTCTTGTTAGATATGTTTATAATTTTATTATATTTTTATGATATTTAATAGCATACAGTGTACCGTAGAGAAAATATACTGAAATACTCCTAAACAGAAACTTAATTTAGATTCTATAAAATTTAACCCTAAAAACCCTCAAAGCTTTGAGCAAGTCTGTTTTTCTGGACCCTGACCCACCCAGGGAGAACTGCCCTCACCTTCTCCACCTGCCCTTCCTGGAGCCAGGACTCTGCTTCCCAGGGAGCTGGCTCCACCCTGTGCTGTGCCCAGACTCAGAGCTGCCCTCCCAGTGGGGGCATCCTAAGCCCAACATGGAGGCCTGTCAGCTCACCCCTGGGCCTCCACGTTGTCCCCAACACCACTCACTCAGGCTTCCAAATAAGCTTGATCTTCACAGGGCAAAAAAAAAAAAAAAAAAAAAATTAAATTAAAAATAAAAATGGACATGTAAGGTGCAGACCTCCCAGGAACAGTTAATGGAAAAACTGGTCAAATACTTGGTGCCCAGCTTCCTGGGCAGCGTCCCCACCTTGGTCCGCACCCACCCTTCTGTGTTAATACGGAACTTTTGGGACTCACCAACGTGTGTGGGACCAACCATGGACCAGGTGAGCCCTGCCCCTCCACAGCGCAGTGGTCACTCAGCCACCTGCTTGCTGTGAGTCTCCAGATCACTGCATGTCCCTGAGAGTTTGTTTCTCTGAACATGGGGAGAGCCTAGGCCCAGCTTCATAGGGTTATTGTAGGGACTTGGGGCGGCGGGTGGGGGTTCCTCCCAGGAAAATGCCCGCTGGGAGCCTGGACTCTGGAGAGCTGTGCTGGAGGAGCTGTGCTTGTTCCAATTGGCCATTTTCTCTTCTTTTAAAGAAACTTGTGCCTTATTTGTGATTCTCCTCAGGACTTAGGCTAAGCTATTTTCTCTTTTGATAAAGACGTAGATTCCATTAGGGGTCTCTGTCCTGGGTGAAGCCAGATCAGAAATCCCAGGGGTGAGCAGGGGGACCCCAGGCTCACCCAGCCTTCTGAGATGGGGGTGGTTGGGGCTCATTCATTCAGCAAAGGCCCTGACCCCAGGGCTGCACTCCAGCGCTTCCTTCTAGGCAGGAGTGATTTCAGTCACACTGGGCTGCGCAGGCAGGTAGCATCCACAGTACACCCCATATGACTTCTTCCTCAAAGTATCGCTGATCTACACGCACTGTGAAGCAGAAAGTGGATCTCTAAACCAGCAGAAAAAGTGAATGGGCTTTGGATCAGAGCCTTAAGGGGAGTATGGGGACTGTGAGTTGGAGAAGCTGGCAACACCCTGGATCTCATGCCTTGTGAGATTTCTGCCAGAGGGCAGAGGTCTGAGGGCTTCTGCTAGAAAAAAGGGAGGGAGTCAGAGAGCTGTGCATGTGGATTGGGTGGTGTGGGTGAGTGGGGGGTCAGGCTGGCCCACACAGAATAGAGCTCCCAGAGGCTGAGCTTAGGCAGGAGCACAGAGCCACTCAGGTCATTGCCCAGGGCCTGCAGTCTGGAGGGCTTCCTGGGGTGGGGCCTTGAACTGGGACTTCAGTGATGGAGATGGGAGGTTTCTTTCTTGTAAGGCACACAAAAGGCAGTCATGGTGGTAACATGTTCTCTTCCTGGATCTACAGAAGGAGCTCCAGAGCAAGATGAAGAAACACCTAAAGTGGCAACCCCTACTCTGGAGCCCTCTCCAGAGCCAGAGCAGGCTCCAGGCACAGCCGTCACTGAACTTCCAGATGTGGACCCACCTGCAGCTTGTGAGCAACGCACCTCAGCTCCTTTGGAACCTGTGGTCTTAGATCCTGGGCCACAGCGTGTGTCAGCTGCCACAACAGAGAGGGCTCCCTCCCCTCATTTATATGAAGTTTTAAAATATTTGTGTTCATCATATATATGTTTATAACTTTATGTATTTTTTCATACTATTCAGTCACATTCAGTCTAATTAAAGAAAATGTAATGAAATACTCAAATATAAATTTAATTTAGATTCCATAAAATTTAACTCTACAATCCATCAGAGACTTGAGCAAACCTTTTTCTTCTGGGCCTGCGTCGTGTTACTATGAGTCATAGGTTGGGAAGAATGAGTCTTTCAGGAGCCATCTGCTCTAAGGATGTGATGTACTTGAGGCCCAGGACAATGGGACTTTGGGGGAAATTGACCCACCAGCATTGGGGCAGGGACCCTTGATGTCAGGGCTGCAAACCCACATTGTGTTTGACTTCATCTCCCACCAGCACATGGACAAAGCCTGGCCTTAAGCGCCCCCTGGCGTCCACGTTGCAGAATGCTGTAGGGTTTAACCAGCAGAGAGCAGTTCCTGAACCCTTACTGACACCTGCACCTGGACAGAAAGGTCACCCTGCTCCACGCGCACTGAACAGCTTTCTGAGCATCTCCTCTGTCGGCCCACAGCACTGAAGCGGGGACAGGGAATGTTCCAGGGCCCGGGGTCCACACTCATCTCCTCCAAAGGCACCGCTTCGAAATTTCCTCTGGGGTCAGAGTCTCTGTCTGTCTGCCTTCAGACCCTAGGCTCTGGTTCAGCTGGGCTTTTTCCTGAGGCCCTTCTGTCTCTCCAGAGCCCAGCAGCCATTCTTTCTCACACCCCAAGGCTGAACAAGGTTGTGGAGACAGCCTGGCTTCTCCTTTTACATCAATCCTCCTCAGTGCTCTGAACCACCCTGGTGAGGATGGACTAGCAGCCTTGTACAGCACCCCGCCATGGCACAAGCTACACTGACTCAGGACAAATGGGCGCTCACTGGGGACCACACCCAGGGTCCCTACTCTCAAGGAGATCTGCCCTGTTGGTTGACACAGAGAGAAAGGAAATCTGAATGGAGTATGATGAGACTTCCCACTGACCCCTGAGGACCATAAGCACTGAGAACATGAGCCCATCGTGGGGACATTGCACAGGCTCTCTTTAGGATGTGATTTCTAAACCAGAAAGATGAATAAGTACTTGTCTACCCTCTTCATCCTGATTTTACAATGGCAACCGATGAAGGCTTGTGAAATTAAAGGAGGTCTGGAAATCAGGGGCAGGTCTACCTTAGAGGTCCATGGTGATGACAGTGCACTTGCATGCACTCTCAGTGGGCCTGGAGGGGCAGCCGCCTGCCTTGCCTGTAGTGTCTCTGCAGTAGACCAATTCCAGCATGTCATAATTATAAGAGGTTCATCAAAAGGTTGATGAAACTTGGGGTCTCAACAGGGTTGAGTCACACATGTTGGGAATGGCTAAAGGCATTTCCCCAAACCTGAATAGGAAACTGATTGTGGTTGCCAGACAGCTAAAAGGCATCTTAATCTACAGGTTATTGCCTCCTACTGGCCAAACAACCTGAACAGCCTTAGGCTATTCCCCAAACTGACAATGCCTCTGTACCCTTTGAAACCTTACCTTTTGAAGTGTATTATCTCCACCTTGCCTTAGGACAAATTGTGTTAATAAAAGCAAGGGGCCTAGACAAGGAGGTACTCTTCAGTTCCTTTAGCTGAAGGTCCTCTGACCCCAATGCCTTTCAAAATTATAACTGGTCTCCGGACTCTTTATCAGTCTCTGGATTTCTATGTCATCTGCGCACAGCCTTTTCCAGATTCTTGAACCCTTCTTGATGCTGGGACATGAACCCTGGCACGTCTCCTTACCTTGGAAGCTCAGAACTGTGGTCTTGACAGGTGCTGTTTCTTCTTTCGAATTACACTTTTCATTTGGCTCTACTTTGCAGCATCCTTTCCTAAATTTCACAGCCATCATCCAAACTGGAGGCAGAGGGTGTGAAAAATGAGGGACTGGGGGCTGGAGGCAATTGGGAGGAAAAAAGAAGGGAGATAGAAGGGCAGGGCCAGGGCCTGGTGTGGGACCACTGTGCTAGTGATCTATTGCTGACAGTTATCCCACATTAGAGACTTAACCAACACACACTTATTAGCTCACACAGCTGTGACAAGGAATCCTGCATGGCTCAGCTGGGACTACTGTGGTCTCACCTGTGGCAGGATCTCTGTCACTGAGGGTCTGAGCTCACTTGGGGGAAGGGGGGGGGGGGTCTTTGGGATTCAGTTTGGATGGAAGGCCTGACTTCCTCTCTCTCTGTTGGTCTCATTCAGTGCTGGGTCACATGGGTTTCTCCAGATAGCAACTAATAGCACAGAGGCTTATTCCTCAGTGCAGAGAGAGAGAGAGAGAGAGAGAGAGAGAGAGAGAGAGAGAGCAGATCAGAGTAAGCAAGTGGATAAGCATCAATTTTTATTTATTTTTATTGCTTAAAATATTACAAAGGGTATTACATATGTGTCCATTTTTCCCCCCCGCCCTAGACAGTCCCCTAGCCTCCCCTATCCCCCAGTGTCTTATGTCCATTGGTTATGCTTATATGCATGCATACAAGTCCTTTGGTTGATCTCTTGCCCCCCTACCTCCTGCCCCCCAACCCTCCCCGGCCTTCCCGCTGCAGTTTGACAATCTGTTTGAGGCAGCTCTGCCTCTGTATCTATTATTGTTCAAAAGTTTATAATGGTCTCTATTATCCATGAATGAGTGAGATCATGTGGTATTTTTCCTTCATTGATTGGCTTATTTCACTTAGCATAATGTTCTCCAGTTCCATCCATGCCATTGCAAATGGTAAGAGATACTTCCTTTTTAGAGCAGCATAGTATTCCATCGTGTAGATGTACCACAGTTTTCTAATCCTTTCATCGACTGATGGGCACTTAGGCTGTTTCTAGATCTTAGCTATGGTGTATTGTGCTGCTATGAACATAGGGGTACATATATCCTTTCTGATTGGTGTTTCTGGTTTCTTTGGATATATTCCTTGAAGTGGGATCACAGGGTCAACTGGGAATTCCATTTTCAGTTTTTTGAGGAAACTCCATACTGTCTTCCATAGTGGCTGCACCTGTCTGCATTCCCACCAGCAGTGCACAAGTGTTCCTTTTTCTCCACATCCTCTCCAGCACTTGTCGTTTGTTGATTTGTTGATGATAGCCAGTCTGACAGGTGTGAGATGGTACCTCATTGTTGTTTTGATTTGCATCTCTCGGATGATTAGTGACTTTGAGCATGTTTTCATATATCTGTTGGCTTTCTGAATGTCCTCTTTTGAAAGGTGTCTATTTAGGTCCTTTGCCCATTTTTTGATTGGATTGTTTATCTTCTTTTTTAATATATTTTTTATTGATTAAGATATTACATATGTGTCCTTGTCCCCACATTACCCTCTACCCCACCCCCGCTCATGCCCTCACCCCCCCCCCCCACCGTTGTCCGTGTCCATTGGTTAGGCCTATATGCTTGCATATAAGTCCTTTGGTTGATCTTTCCCCCTTACCCCTACCCTCCCCTACCTTCCCTCCAAGGCCCGACAGTCCAATCAATGCCTCTCCGTCTCAGGATCAGCCCTTGTTCATCAGTTTATGTTGTTCATTATATTCCACAAATGAGTGAGATCCTGTGGTATTTATCCGCTCTCTAGTTCCATCCATGCTGTGGCAAATGGTAAGAGTTCCTTTTTCTTCTTCCTCTTCTTAAAGAATACCTTTCAGCATTTCATATAATGCTGGTTTGGTGGTGATGAACTCCTTTAGCTTTTTCTTATCTGTGAAGCTCTTTATCTGACCTTCTATTCTGAATGATAGCTTTTCTGGATAAAGTAATCTTGGTTGCAGGTTCTTGCTATTCATCACTTTGAATATTTCTTGCCACTCTCTTCTGGCCTGCATGGTTTCTGTTGAGAAATCAGCTGACAGTCATATGGGTACTCCCTTGTAGGTAACTGACTGTCTTTCTCTTGCTGCTTTTAAGATTCCCTCTTTATCTTTTGCTCTTGGCATTTTAATTATGATGTGTCTTGGTGTGGTCCTCTTTGGATTCCTTTTGTTTGGGGTTCTCTGCACTTCCTGGACTTGTAAGTCTATATCTTTCACCAGGTAGGGGAAGTTTTCTGTCATTATCTCTTCAAAAAGGTTTTCAATATCTTGCCCTCTCTCTCCTTCTGGTACCCCTATAATTCTGATGTTGGTACGCTTGAAGTTGTCCTAGAGGCTCCTTACACTATCTTCATATTTTTGGAATCTCTTTTCTTTTTTCTTTTTCGGTTGGGTATTTTTTGTTTCTTTGTATTTCAAATCTTTGACTTGATTCTTGGGATCCTCTTGTCTGCTGTTGGATCTCTGTAAATTATTCTTTATTTCAGTCAGTGTATGCTTAATTTCTAGTTGGTCCTTTTTCATGTCCTCCACGGTCTCACTATACTTATTGAGGGATTCATTAAATTTATAGGCGGGTTCCATAAAATTCTTGAAAAACCTTATAAACGTGGCCTTGAACTCTATATCCAGTCATTTGCTTTCCTCCATTTCTGCCATTTGTGACCTGTTTCTTTGTCTCCACATTTTGGCTGCTTCCCTGTTTTGATAGAGTGGCCCTGCGTGCCAGGTGTCCCGTAGGGCCCAGTGGCTCAGCCTCCCCAGTTACCTGAGGTGGACGCTCTTGGTGCCTTGGTTGTTGTAGGATCACTGGGAGGAATTGACCTCCAGGCCAATTGGCTGTGAGAATCAGCTCTGTCTGAAGTGGGAGAACTTCTGTGCTGAAGACACCCTTATGGGGCAAGACTTGCTTCAGTGGGGCTTTGGTGCTCACTGAGTCTGCTCCCTGAGTGTGTCCCTTATGGATCTGAGGAGTTGCAATCTGGTTGGTCTCCCTCTCACCACTGGGTGCAGTGGCTCCTGGATATAAGGAGGTGCTAATTCAGCCTCTGCCTGAGGCCACACAGCAGGAGCCATGAAGAGGCTCAGCTATGAAGCAATGCAAGCCGCTGCGGGGCCTTGGGCCTTCTCTTGGAAGTTCCGGGTCTGCCTGGCTCGACTGCAGTTAGGTACATTCACATGCAAAAGCCTCTGCCACAGCCTGGGTGGGGCTCGGTCTCAGGGAATCAAAGGGCGGAGCAAGCAGCTATGGCTGATTCTCCGCCCAGCCCTAAGGAGTCCCGCATCTCAGTGACCCGATAATTCCTGCCAGCACCTCTGAGGGAAAGCCTCCTTCAAGTTCGCCCGCTTCCTGACCGTCCAGCTTCTCCCCGTATGAGTACTGGGTTCCCAGAGACTTCCCGGAACCGGAGTTCAGAGCAGTCGAGAGCTTGTGATTCAAAAAGACAGCCGCGTCCTCAGGTGCCACCCGCTTTCCGCACACGCGCGAGCCGCAGTACCTCTGCACTTCACCTCCGCAGCTCCTCTGGCTCTCAGTGTGCTTTTCTTTCCTTCTAGTTGTAGAATTTACACTCAGCCAGCCTTCCTGTTGTTCTGGATGATGTCCGCTCTGTCCTTTGCGGTATTTTTCAATTGTTGTGGGAGGCAGCAATTTCCCGGTGTTTATCTATGCCGCCATCTTAGTTTCTGGATTGTTTATCTTCATTTCGTTAACTTGTATGAGTTCCCTATAAATTTTGGAGATTAGGCCCTTATCAGATATGACATTGGCAAATATGTTTTCCCACACAGTGGGTTTTCTCGTTGTTTTGTTGATGGTTTCTTTTGCTGTGCAGAAGTTTTTTATTTTGATGTAGTCCCATTTGTTCATGTTCTCTTTAGTTTCAAGTGCCCTAGGAGCTGTATCAGTGAAGAAATTGCTTCGGCATATGTCTGAGATTTTGTTGCCTTTGGATTCTTCTAGAATTGTTATGGTTTCCTGTCGTACACTTAAGTCCTTTATCCATTTTGAGTTTATTTTTGTGTATGGTGTAAGTTGGTGGTCTAGTTTCATTTTCTTGCATATATCTGTCCAATTTTCCCAACACCATTTATTGAAGAGACAATTTTGGCTCCATTGTATGTTCTTGCCTCTTTTGTCAAATATTAATTGAGCATATTGGTTTGGGGCGATTTCTGGGCTCTCTATTCTATTCCATTGATCTATATGCCTATTCTTGTGCAAGTACCAGGCAGTTTTGAGAACAGTGGCTTTGTAATACATCTTGATATCTGGTATTGAGATCCCACCTACTTTGTTCTTTCTCAGGATTGCTGCAGCTATTCGGGGTCTTTTTTTTATTCCAGATGAAATTTTGGAGAGTTCGTTCTAGATCTTTGAAGTATGCGCTTGGTATTTTAATGGGAAGTGCGTTGAATTTATAGATTGCTTTGGGTAGTATGGACATTTTAATGATGTTGATTCTACCAATCCATGAATGCGGTATGTTCTTCCATCTGTTTATGTCTTCCTCTATATCTTTTTTCAACGTCCTGTAGTTTTCTGAGTAGAGGTCTTTTACCTCTTTAATTAAGTTTATTCCTAGGTAGCTTAATTTTTTTGGTGCAATGGTAAACGGGATTGTTTTTATAATCTCTCTTTCTGAAAGTTCACTATTGGTGTATAGAAATGCCTCAGATTCCTTGGGGTTAATTTTGTATCCTGCTACATTGCCAAATTCATGTATTAAGTCTAGTAGCTTTTTGATGGAGTCTCTAGGGTTTTGAATGTATAATATCTTGTCGTCTGCAAATAAGGACAGTTTTACTTCCTCTTTTCCAATTTGGATGCCTTTTATTTCTTCTTCTTGCCTAATTGCAATGGCTAACACTTCCAGTATTATGTTGAACAGGAATGGAGAGAGGGGGCATCCCTGCCTTGTTCCTGTTCTTAGGGGAAATGGTGTTAGTTTTTGTCTGTTGAGTATGATGTTGGCTGTGGGCCTGTCATATATGACTTTTATTATGTTGAGGTATGATCCTTCTACTCCTGCCTTACTGAGAGTTTTTATCAAAAATGGGTGTTGAATTTTGTCAAATGCTTTTTCTGCATCAATTGATATGACCATGTGTTTTTTTTTCTTTCAATTTGTTTATGTGATGTATCATGTTTATTGATTTGCGGATATTGTACCATCCTTGCATCCCTGGGATAAATCCTACTTGGTCATGGTGTATGATCTTTTTGATGTACTGCTGGATCCAAATTGCTAAGATTTTGTTGAGGATTTTGGCATCTATGATCATGAGGGATATTGGCCTGTAATTCTCTTTCATTGTGTTGTCTTTACATGGTTTTGGTATTAGGGTGATGCTGGCTTCATTGAATGAGCTTGGAAGTGTTCCTTCCTCTTGAATTTTTTGTAGTAGTCTGAGGAGGATAGGTTTTAGTTCTTCCTTGAATGTTTGGTAAAACTCCCCTGTGGAGCCATCTGGTCCTGGGCTTTTGTTTGATGGAAGCTTTGCGATGACTGCTTCAATTTCGTCCATACTTATTGGCCTGTTGAGATTATTAGATTCTTCCTGATTGAGTTTTGGAATGTTGCATTTTTCTAGGTATTTGTCCATTTCCTCCAGGTCGTCTAGTTTGTTGGAGTAGAGCTGTCCATAGTATTTTTTAACAATCATTTGTATTTCTGTGGGGTCTTTTGTTATTTCACCTCAATCATTTCTGATTTTGTTTATTTTCCTCTCTCTTTGCTTCTTGGTGAGTCTGGCTAGAGGTTTGTCAATCTTGTTTATTCTTTCAAAGAACCAGCTCTTGGTTTCATTGATTTTCTGTATTGCTGTTTTGGTCTCTATGTCATTGTCATTTATTTCTGCTCTAATCTTTATTATCTCCTTCCTTCTACTCACTCTGGGGTTTTCTTGTTGCTCTCTTTCTAATTCTTTGAGTTGTAGAGTTAGATAATTTACTACCATTTTTTCTTATTTTTTGAGATAGACCTGTAGAGCTATAAACTTCCCTCTCAGGACTGCTTTCATTGTGTCCCATAGGTTTTGGATTGTTGTGTTTTCATTATCATTAGTTTCCAGGATGTTTTTAATTTATTCTTTGATCTCATTGGTAACCCAATCAATATTTAATAACATGCTATTCAGCTTCCAGGTGTTTGAGTATTTTGAGTTGTTTTTATTGTACTTTAATTCTAATATTATGCCATCGTGTCTGCGAAGATGCTTTTTACGATTTCAATCTTCTTGAATTGGGGGATACTTTGCTTGTGACCCAATATATGGTCTCTTTTTGAATATGTCATATGAGCACTTGAGTAGAATGTAAATTCCGTGGCTTTGGGTTGAAGTGTTCTGAAGATGTCTATTAAGTCCATGTGATCTAGTGAGTCATTTCGGATTGCTGTTTCTTTGCTGATTGTTTGTCTAGAGGACTTATCCAGTGCTGTCAGTGGTGTATTAAAGTCCCATACTATGATTGTATTGTTGTCGATCTCACCTTTGATATCTTCCAGGAGTTTTTTTTTATGAATTTGGGTGCTCCTGCATTGGGTGCATATATGTTTACCAGGGTTATATCTTCTTGTTGTATTGATCCCTTTAGTATTATGAAGTGGCCTTCCTTATCTCTTGTTATGGCCTTCACTTTGAGGTCTATTTTGTCCAATATAAGTATTGCTACCCCAGCTTTCTTTTCCTTTCCATTTGCCTGAAAGATATTTTTCCATCCCTTCACTTTCAGTCTGTGTGAGTCCCTTCTAATGAGGTGGGTCTCTTGTAGACAGGAAATGTATGGGTCATGTTTTTTTATCCATTCAGCCACTTGATGTCTTTTGGTTGGAGCATTTAGTCCATTTACGTTTAAAGTTATTATTAAATGGTACTTGTTTGTAGCCATTTCTTTTTTTGTGTGGCTGTTTTCTTTCTCAGCCTTGTATTTCTTCTTTTTACACCAGTCCCTTTAGCATTCCTTGCATTGCTGGCTTGGTGGTGATAAACTCCCTTAGCCTTTTATTGTCTGTGAAGCTTCTTATTTTCCCTTCACGTTTGAATGATAGCCTTGCTGGATAGGGTATTCAGTCCTTTGCTTTGCATCACTTTGTAAATTTCTGTCCATTCTTTTCTGGCCTGATGTGCTTCTGTTGAGAAATCATTTGATAATCTAATGGGAGATCCCTTGGATGAAACTTTCCGTCTCTCTCTTGCAGCCTGTAAGATTCTCTCTTTGTCCTGAACATTTGCCATGGTAATTATGATGTGTCTTGGTGTGGGTCTTTTCGGGTTCACCTTATTTGGGACTCTCTGGGCTTGTGTGACTTTTTTCTTCCCCACCTCAGGGAAGTATTTTGATATTATTTCTTCGAATAGGTTTTCTAATCCTTGTTCCTCTTTCTGTTGTTCTGGCACCCCTATTATTCATATGTTGTTTTGTTTCATGTTGTCCCAAAGCTCCCTTAGGCTCTCCTCCTGTCTTTTAATTTTTTTCTTCAATTGCAGTACATTTTGAGTGTGTTTTTGCTTCCTTGTCTTTTAATTCACTAATTCGGTCCTCCGCTTCTCCTAGTCTACTGTTGATACTTTCAATGGTGTTTTTTATTGCAGCTATATCACTCTTCATTTCTTCTTGGGTCTTACTTAAGTTGTTGATTTTTTCATCTGTTTCTTCTAGCTTCTTCCATATGTTATTGATTTCTTCATATGTTTTTTCTTGCTTCTTGCATAGGTAGTTGACTTTTTCATCTGTTTCTTCTAGCTTCTTGCAGAGGTTGTTGATTTTTTCCTCCATCTGGTATATGCACTCTAGGACCCTTATTCTGAATTCTTTTTCTGTCATGTTGCATGCCTCTGTATTACTTAGCTGCTTTTCTGGAGAGTCCTCCTTCTCTTTCCTTTGGGGGTTTCTTTGTCTACCCATGATTGATCTCACTGACATATCTAGACGTTGAGTCATTCAGTGGCTGCTCCCTGGGTGGCAGTGGTTCCTTGGGCTGTGGTTGCTCCTCGGGCGGTTGTGGTAGCAGCTGCGCCTCAGTTGGCAGCAGCTCCTCTGGTGGGTGCTGTTCACAGCTGTGGTGGCTCTTCTGGCTGGTGGGGGTAGGCTTCACATACAGCTGCTGTTCCTCAGACAGAGGGTGTGGTGCTCATGAGGCTGCTGTTGCTTGGGTCTGCTGCGTTGATTTAAAGGCACAAAATACAACACAACAAGGCACCACGTACCAGGCACTAAACACAAATATATTCACGATATTAATAACCCCAAATAAAGGTGACCACCCGAATTAAGAGAATTAGGGGACAAGGAAGAAAGGAGAGAAAAAGATAAAAGAGAAAAAAGAAAAGAAAAGTAGGGAAGAAAGAAAAAAAAGTAGTGAAAAATGAAATTGATAAAAACGAGGGGGAAAGAAAAGAGGAAAAAAAAAGAGAGGGAAAAAAAGAGTGAAAAGAGAGAATGAAGTAGATGAGGGGAAGAGGCTATGTATATGAGGAGAAAACTCCTATATAACCTCCACAAATCACAACTAACTCCAGCAACAGCTCCCTGGAGATGAATGCAACCTTGAAACAACCAATAATATCCATAAATGCAAGGGAAAACAGAAGCATAAAAATAACCAGGGGGTAGGGGGTGGAGCAAGGGTAAAAACCAGCAGAAAAAAAGAAAAAGAAAAACAGCCTCACAACCAGTCCTAAACACACACACACACACACACACACACACACACACAAAAAAAAAACAACCACAAAAAAAACCAATATACTCAACAATCAAGCAAACAGCAACAAAACAATAGAAAGATAAAAGAAGAAAAAAAATTGGATCGTGAAGAAAGATAAGGGATATGTGTATAAGGTTTTAGAGCAGTGGAATGGAAATAGGATATATAAGTAGGGTGAAATTTTGACAGGAGATAAACAGAAGGAATAGGGAAAATCTAAAGCAGGAATAGGATAAGAGAAACAGGACAACAAAAGGAGAAAAGTGAGGGAAAGGGTTTTAGCATAGAGGAAAAATTGAGGTTGGGAAAATTGATGCTAAAACAATGATGAAACAGAATAGAGAACACTAATCCCAAAATAAAATAAAGAGAAAATAAAATGGCACTTTAAAAAAATGGTAAAATGGTAGCAGTAATAATACTGGTTAAAAAATAAAAATGTAGTAATTTAAAGGGTAAAATCAGGTGATGGAAAAAAAAGAGAAAAAATTAGTTTCTTAGTTAAAAGGTGAAAAAAGAAAAAATAAAAAAGAAGAAAAAAATTGCAGTAGTGAAGGTCCTTTTGTTCTCCTACTCGTCAGTCTGGCTTGCCTTAGTCCTGTCAGGAATTCAGGAGAGTGTTGAATTTCCCTGCGATACACTGTTCCTCCCTGTTGTAAACCACAGTCTGGATTTTAAAGCAGGCCATATTTGACTCCCAGACTGCCTTAATTTGTATTTAGCTAAGAGTCAGTTTGTGGCTCAGCCTCTGGGTGGCAGTGTTTTGGGGTTGGCCTCTGAGGCTATAAGGCCTCTCTGTCCAGTAGCTTGGGTTTATCGTCTCTATTGCACTTAAAACTGGTGTGGGGAAGTCGACTGCCCAGAGCTGGTTCCTTAATAGTTATCCGCTCTGTGTTGTTGCTGGGATTGAAAATCTGGATGCTTTAATTTAGAATAGTTCCAGATTTACAGAAAAATTGTGAAGATAATAACCATGTACACCATACCCAATTTCCTTTATTACTAATATCTTACTTATGTTTGGGGCAAATGTAACATGAAGTGAATCATCAGTGAAACAGAGTGAAACCTCACTTCTTTAGTATCTCCAATATCCAGCAATGCTGTTCTAGACCAAGTAGATAAAGGAAAAACTGTACCATGGTGGCATAAAATTTCCCATCTTGAGCAGACAATCCTGTCAATAGTTTAACAATATTCAATACTCTACCATGTAAAAAGGAAATCAAATTCACTCTTATACACTGCCAGCACTAAAACAACACCCTGTTCCTCATGACTGCGACCACCACCATCCATCCCACCCCCCAAATCCAGACCTAAATTAAACCTCAGCTTCTTTTCTTCCTTGCTTAGTGGAGGTTGTTGTCTTGCTTACTGGAGGTTTTCCCCTTCCTGTAGTAGAATACAATTATCTGATTCTTTCTGTCTTTCTCCCTCTTGTCTACATTCAGCTTAAAGTCCAAAGTTACCGTTGGCACTATCTTGGTTATGTAGTTTGGAAACAAGTTAATCACAGAAAGACATTGGTTTTGGGGAAAAATTTGGAAAATGTTTAGGAAATGTGCTTGTAATTGGATGACAGTGGATTGAATGAGGAAGTGTCTGTGGCCAAAAAGCACAAGGCCAGAATCTTGGGAGAGGAATTACTGGGGAAGGGGTAGCTTTGAATAAGGTATTCTGACCTTATCCACTTCTTCGTCATGCAGTTGAGAAACTGACTTCTAATTCACTTTAGGACTTGCAGTTTCTTCATCAATCCTTGAGTTTGGAGTCTTATTCCTTATCTCCACTAGTCTACAATATATTCTTAGTAAGTTTGGCTATCTTGATGCAATGGACACTACTCAAAGGGTCCAAGCCTCTATATAAACTCTCTAGGTGAATGAGGAGCCACTCACTTCAGCTCTGGTTGCCCAAAATCAGTGGTTGCCATGGTGCGGCTTGACATCACAAAGCCTCAGCTTGACCATCCAGGAGGGAAGAGGGCAGCAGAGGATGCAAAAATCTCAGACGCTCGGGGTATAGAAAAGAGACCTTCCTCTTACCTCTTAAAATTTTTCCCAAACTGATCTCTCTCTCTCTCTCTCTCTCTCTCTCTCTCTCTCTCTCTCTCTCTTCCTGTAGTTTCACTATAGTCCAGCATATGGCAGGGAGGTGGTGTTTTCTCTAAGCCACTTTCCAAATGCCACCGTCATTTTAGTGGTCCATTTCACTATGTTCAGATATTACCATTTCCTATTATTTTGAATGTGATTAACAGAAAAACTGTGAAGATAATGCCCATGTACACCATAACCAATTTCCCTTATTACTAATATCTTACTTGAGTATGGGGCAAATGTAACATGAAGTGAATCATCAGTGAAATAGATAGAATGAAACCTCACTTCTCCAGTATATCCAGTATCCAACAACGCTGTTCTAGACCAAGTTGTTGTAGGAAAAACTGTACCATTGTGGCATAAAAGTTCCCATCTTGAGCTGACAATCCTGTCAATAGTTTAACAATACTCAATAGTCTACCATGTAAAAAGGAAATCAAATTCACTATTATACACTGCTGGAACTAACACCACACGCTGTTCCTCATGACTGCCACCACCACCATCTATCCCCCCCCCAATCAAACCTAAATGAAACATCAGCTTCTTTACTGCCTTGACGGTATGAGAAAGTGTTGAGGATAAAATCCCCCTTCAGTATTCTCCTTGTCCTTATTCTCATTGTCTGGCTCAGTATGGAATGTCTTGTCTGGTGCCCCAATTAAAGAATTCTACATTACTCCCTGCTCACATTGCTGCCCCCTCCTTAGATGCCTCCCCATCATCTGAAAACACACAAAAATACAAACACATTTCATTTATTCCCTTGCTGGTATTTATTCAAGGACACCATTAATGTTTTCATCTTCTCATAATGCCCATTTCTGAAGTATTTTTTATAGAGGGATACACATTATTATGTGGGTTTCTCTGGGAGAGCTTGGATATCACCTGCAGTAGATGAATACTCCAGAACGTCTTCTTCTGCATTTGTTGGCTTGCTTACTGGAGGTTGTCCCCTTCCTTTAGTAGAAGACATTTATCTGATTCTTTCTGTCATTCTCCCTCTTGTCTTCCTTCATTCAGCTTAAAGTCCAAAATTACCATCGCCACTATGTTGGTTATGTTGTTTGGAAACAAGTTAAACACAGAAAGACATTGGTTTGGGGGAAGAAATTAGAAAATGATTAGGAAACTGGCTTGTAATTGAATGACAATGGATTGAATGAGGAATTGTCTGTGGCCAAAAAGCAGAAGGCCAGAAACTTGGGTGAGGAATTACTGGGGATGGGGCAGCATTTGGGTAAGGTATTCTGACCTTATCCACTTCTTTGTCATCCAGTTGAGAAACTGACTTCTAATTCACTTTAGGACTTGCAGTTCCTTCATCCATCCTTGTGTTTGGAGTCTTATTCCTTATCTCTACTAGTCTACAATATCGTCTAATTAAGTTTCGCTGTCTTGAGGCAACAGACACTACTTAAAGGGTCCTGGCCTCTATATATACTCTCTAGATCAATAAGGAGCCTCTCACTTTAATTCTGGTTGCCCAAAATCAGTGGATGCCATGGTGGGGCTTGACATCACAAAGCCTCAGCTTGACCATCCAGGAGGGGCGGGGGTGGGAGAGGATGCAGATGTCTCAGATGCTCTGGTTATAGAAAAGATACCTTCCTCTTACCTCCTAAAATTTTTCACACACTGACCTCTCTATCATTTCCTCTAGTTCCATTATAGTCCAGCATATTGCAGGGAGGTGGTGTTTCTTCTTAGCCGCTTGCCATACCCCTGGCATTTCAGTGGTCCATTCCACTGACTTCAGATATTACAGTTTCCTTGGATTGTGTGTTGTTTTAATGGATGTTTTATTTTAGAATAGTTCCATATTTACAGAAAAATTGTGAAGACAATACCCATGTACACCATA
Source organism: Myotis daubentonii (assembly GCF_963259705.1). Classification (NCBI taxonomy): domain Eukaryota; kingdom Metazoa; phylum Chordata; class Mammalia; order Chiroptera; family Vespertilionidae; genus Myotis; species Myotis daubentonii. Next base: position 8,081,111 of record NC_081855.1, read on the forward strand.
ACCAATTTCCCTTATTACTAATATATTACTTGTATATGGGGAAAATGTAACATGAAGTAAATCATCAGTAAAATGGAGTGAAACCTCACTTCTCTAGTATCTCTAATAGTCAAAAACGCTGTTCTAGACCAAGTTGTTATAGGAAAAACTGTAACAGTTGTGGCATAAAAGTTCCCATCTTGAGCTTACAATCCTGTCAGTACTTTAACAATATTCAATAGTCTACCATGTAAAAAGGAAATCAAATTCATTATTATACACTGCCAGCACTAAAACAACACCCTGTTCCTCATGACTGTGACCACCACCATCCATCCCACCCCCCCAAATCCAAAGCTAAATTAAACATCAGCTTCTTTTCTTCCTTGAAAGTATGAGAAATTGTTGAGGAAAAAATCCCTCTTCAGTCTTCTTGTCCTTATTCTAGGTGTCTGGCTCAGTATGGAAAGTCTTGTCTGGTGCCACAATTAAAGAATTCTACATAAGTCCCTTCTCACATGCCTGGCCATCCTTAGATGCCTCCCCATCATCTGGAAACATGCAAAAGTACAAACACATTTCCTTTATACACTTGCTGGTATTTATTCAAGAGACCATTAATGTTTTAATTTTCTCATAATGCCCTTTTCGAAGCCTCAGCTTGACCATTCAGGACGGGCGGGATTGGCAGAGGATGCAGTAATCTCAGACACTCTGGTTAAAGAAAAGAGACCTTCCTCTTAACTCCTAAATTTATTCCCAAACTGACATCTCTCTCTCTCTCATATCCTCTAGTTACATTATAGGCCAGCATATGGCAGGGAGGTGGTGTTTTCTCTAAGCCACATCCCATACTCCCCCGTCATTTCAGTGGGCTATTCCACTATTATCAAATATTACCATTTCCTAGGATTTTGAGTGTTGTTTTAATGGATGTTTTATTTTAGAATAGTTCCAGATTTACAGAAAAATTGTGAAGATATTTTCCATGTAGACCATAACCAATTTCCCTTATTACTAATATCTTACTTGGGTATGGGGCAAATGTAACATGAAGTGAATCATCAGTGAAACAGTTAGAGTCTAACCTCACTTCTCTAGTATCTCCAGTATCCAGCATTGCTGTTCTAGATCAAGTTGTTAAAGGAAAAACTGTACCAGCTGTGGCGTAAAACTTCACATCTTGAGCTGACAATCCTGTCAATAGTTTAACAATATTCAATAGTCTACCATGTGCAAAGGCAATCAAATTAATTATTATACACTGCCAGCACTAAAACAACACCTTGTTCCCCATGACTGTGACCACCACCATCCATCCCACCCCCCTAATCCAAACCTAAATTAAACATCAGCTTCTTTTCTTCCTTGAAAGTATGAGAAAGTGTTGTTGAGGAAAAAATCCCCTGGGCTGAGATAAGGGGGGGGTGGGGGTTTTGGTAGTTATGCTGCTGGCAACAAACCTAAGAGAATTTCAAGTTTACAAAAAAATAACTGTAATCACAATCTTTCTCTGCCCTGGTTTATTCTTTGAACCCCTCCAATGCTGAATCATACTGATACCTATTCTTAGTTTTATCACAAAAGGTCTAGATATATCTTAAGAGTAAAAGTACATTTAAAATATGTTCATAAATATTAATCTAAAATTGCTGAATGTTCTCTTTTGGTAATCGTTAAAGGATTAAGGTTTCTTTTTTTTTTTAATTAAATCTTTATTGTTCAGATTATTACATTTGTTCCTCTTTTTTCCCCCCCATAACTCCCCTCCTCCCAGTTCCCACCCCACCCTCCGCCCTCACTCCCCACCCACTGTCCTCATCCATAGGTGCACGATTTTTGTCCAGTCTCTTCCCACATCTCCCACACCCCTTTCCCCCCCAAGAATAGTCAGTCCATTCCCTTTCTATGTCCCTGATTCTATTATAATCACCAGTTCATTCTGTTCATCAGATTATTTATTCACTTGATTCTTAGATTCACTTGTTGATAGATGCATATTTGTTGTTCATAATTTGTATCTTTACCTTTCTCTTATTCTTCCTCTTCTTAAAGGATACCTTTCAGCATTTCATATAATCCTGGTTTGGTGGTGATGAACTCCTTTAGCTTTTCCTTATCTCTGAAGCTCTTTATCTGACCTTCAATTCTGAATGATAGCTTTGCTGGATAAAGTAATCTTGGTTGTAGGTTCTTGGTATTCATTACTTTGAATATTTCTTGCCATTCCCTTCTGGCCTGCAAAGTTTCTGTTGAGAAATCAGCTGACAGTCGTATGGGTATTCCCTTGTAGGTAACTGGGTTTCTTTCTCTTGCTGCTTTTAAGATTCTCTCTTTGTCCTTTGCTCTTGGCATTTTAATTATGATGTGTCTTGGTGTGGTCCTCTTTGGATTCCTTTTGTTTGGGGTTCTCCGCGCTTCTTGGACCTGTAAGTCCATTTCTTTCACCAGGTGGGGGAAGTTTTCTGTCATTATTTCTTCAAATAGGTTTTCAATATCTTGCTCTTTCTCATCTTCTGGCACCCCTATAATTCTGATGTTGGTACGCTTGAAGCTGTTCCAGAGGCTCCTTACACTATCCTCGCATTTTTGGATTCTTTTTTCATTTTGCTTTTCCCGTTGGGTGTTTTTTGCTTCCTCGCATTTCAAATCATTGACTTGATTCTTGCGCTCCTCTGGTCTGCTGTCGGGAGTCTGTATAATATTCGTTATTTCAGTCCGTGTATGCTTAATTTCTAGTTGGTTCCCCAATATAACATCGAGGGTCTCATTAGTTTTCTTGTAGATCTCATAAAGTTTATCGGCGGCTTCTAAACAGTTCTTGAGAGACCTTAAAAGTGTGGTTCTGAACTCTATATCTTCCATTGACAATTTTGTCCTGTTTCTTTGTCTCCGCATTTTGTTATGCTTCCTTGGTGCACCCCCTAGTGGTCTTTGTTCACAGTCTTATAGTTAAACCTTGATTGTTGTAGCTAATACCAGGGAGTGTTTGACCTCCAGGCCAAGTGGCTATGGGAATCAGCTGTGTCAGCAGTGAGAGAACTTCTGTCCTCTAGGGAGGTGCTAATCTAGCCTTTGCCTGAGGCTATCTGGCAAATGCCTCTGTGCAGGGCTTGGGCAGGGCGGGTCACACAGGATCAACAGGGTGGGCCGGAGAGAGCAGTTATGGCGGCTCTCAGTCCTGTCCCCAGGGGCTCTGCCTCTCTGAGTCCCAGCACCCGCTGCAAAGCTCGGAGAGAAAGCTTCACTCGCTCTGACTGAAGCCAGACAGTCCCGCTTCTCCCGTTTGAGTCTGGGTCCCTAAAGACTCGACCGGATCTGGAGCTCAGAGTCTGCGTCTCCCTCTCGATTGAAAATGCCAACCGCGCCCTCCACCACCAGCCCGCTCCGCACACTCCGCACCTCAGAATTTGACTTCAGCACTGCGCCTCCTCTGAGTGTCCGCATGTGTTTCTCTTTCCTCCTAGTTGTAGGACTTCCACTCAGCCAGCGTTCCTGTGGTTCTGGGTGATGTCCCTTCCGTCTTTTAGTTTTACTTTTGAAGTAGTTGTTCAAAGCAGCAAACTCCGGCGTTAACCTATGCCGCCATCTTGGTTCTCCAACTTTTAAAATTATTTGGATTAAGGTTTCTAAGAAAAGAACAACAACAACAACAACAACTAAACTCCCGCTAGAAAAGCAGAGGAGGCACAAAGCTAGAATCTGCAGCCCCCCTGGTAATTTAAAACTGTTTGCCAGGCACACTCAGCCCCTGAGAGCCAGGTCAAAGATGGGGTGGGGGGGCTGAATGCCTGAGCTGCCCGCAGGCCCAGAAGCCCGTGGTGGAGAAGAAGCCCTGTGCTGGTGGATCAAGGATAGCCTACAAGAGCTGGAGAACTCCGAGGTGCTGGAGCTACCAGTGCGGCCTGTGCTGAGGAGCAGAGCTTGTGGGCAGGAGCAGCTGCAGACAGAAGTCAGCGAGCGCTTTGCTGCTGGCTACATCCAGTGAAGGCCCTGCTTGAGTCCATACCACTGCAAAAGGGCAGCAGCTTCCAGGATTTGCTGGGGGACACTCTGGCTGGGCCCCTGGGAGACCCTAGGTGGAGCAGCTGGCTCACAGGAGGGGCTGAGATCCCCTTCTAGTGCACTCCCTTGAAAGAGGCCTGGTTGCTTCTCTGCTACAAAGGAAACTGGTAAAAAGGCAAAAAGCAAGGCCCTAAGGGTTAACAAAAAGGCACTCTCCCTGGACCTGGAAGCCATCAGGACTTTAAAATTCTCCAAGAGAGGAGGAGTCTGACTTAGAGACTGACTGAAACCTCGTTGGGTTAGAAAAACTGGAGGCTGCATATTGAACCTATAGACTGCAGTTTGTTGGGCAGAGGTCCAAGCCCAGTTATATAGGGGTTAAACTACCTGTGTACAGCAAAACAACTTTCTCCTGTGCCAGAATACATTTAAATAAAATTGAATGCATGATAGACCAGTAAGCTGGAACAAGTAAAATAGGGAAACTGAGCAGAAATCCTATCTTCCCTAAACCAATGACACTTGGGATTAAGTGCTTTGCATTTGCCTCCCTAAACAAAGGTTAAATCCTTTATGTCAATCTGATTAGTGTCATTTGTTGTCCACACCCAGGGAAAAATGAAGTTAGAAAATAAGCCTTATTTTGATTAGTTCTTTTATTCAGGAGGAGCCAACCTGGTCCCTCCCTGCAACATGAATGATAAAATATATGTTAAGGAATTTTAGAATTGCTCAAACCTCGCTGCCTTGGGTCCAGTTCTGCGTGTGTAAGAAGGGACAGAGTAAAGTTTAGTAGAAGGCCAGAAGAAACTGGCAAGGCCATCCAAACCACCCAGCCACTATTGGCCAGAGCCGCCTGAGGCAGGCCTCCTCGAACTGGCAACAGCTGACTCTGACTAGGACAGGCTGGGTTTTTTCCAACTGGGCCCCCATGAGCCAATGGTCAAAATGAAGATCGGGGGCCAGACTGGGAACTTTATGATTGATACAGCGGCAGAGCACTCGGTAGTTACTCAGAAGGTAGCTCCCCTCTCAGGACAGGAAGTCACCATTATTGGAGCTACCGGTATGGTACCACAGCTGCAGAGTGTTCTGCCGCCCCCGCCGATGTTAGTTAGGCGGCCATCAGGTGGTTCATGAATTCCTCTATTTTCCAGTTGACCTGGTCCCTCTAATGGACAGAGACCTTTTAGCCAAAATGGAAGCAGAAACCACTTTTGCCCCAGATGGCTCAGCACAGCCTTGCCTAGGAGAAGAGACCTCTCCAATGATCCTGTCCTTAGCAGTGCCGAGAGAGAAAGGATGGAGACTTCATACCCCCCAGCCAAAGGCCCCCACATCTATTCTTGTCAGGCCCCTATAAGGGGAATTGGGCAGTGTTCCTGTTATCTGCCAAAATTCCCAAGACTGTAAAAGTACTTGTTCACTGAAAAGGTGTAAATGTGGATGTTTATTTGATGTTTATATGTCTACTTAGGTATACATATTTGTAGATAAATAGAACCCCCAGTTAATTTTCTGGTGTATTCTGGAGCAGCCTATTCAGTCTTGAAAGAACTAATGGGACCAGTAACATCTAAGAAGACACCAGTTCTAAGAGCCACCGGAAAAACTGCCTTTTTCCTTGTACATCAAAGAGGACTGTGGACCTCAGAAACAACACGGTAACTCATTCGTTTCTAGTTATGCCAGAATGCCTGTACCCCTTACTTGGACGTGATCTCTTACAGAAATGACAAGCCACCCATAAGCTTGTTCGAGATGCCCTGCCAGTGCCACCTCGGACTCTGTACATCCTTTCCAGCCTGGGGACTTGGTGTGGGTAAAGAAGTTCAGGACCCCAGGACTCACCCCAACTTGAAAAGGACTATACCTGCAGAAAATTGTATAATAGGCTCAGATGATGCCTGCATCTTCATAGACATGGCTTCAGAAAGACAAGGACAATTTTACCTTATATAGAAAGGTCAAAGAGTGGACTTTAGTCACCTCCCTAAAATGTTTGTATAGCCTTGCCATATCTCATGTTTAGTAGCGGAGGATTTAGCTGCCTGAAGCGGCCATGGTGCCAATATTATGTTTCATTGTATTAATATGTTGTATTAACCTTCAATTCTCTTACAGGTTTAAATGTAGCTGTAGCTGTGGACCGGTGATGGTCTACAGTCCTTGGTAGTCTTTGGGAATAACTGGCAAGTGTCCAGTCTCCCACACTGAGCGACATTGATATAGCTATGTGTTAGCTGTCCAGGAAGGGGACTATATGGGATACACCCCAAAAGTAAAGGGTGTCTGGCTGCCAAGAGGGCAGATGCCCAACTGGACAAAGAAGAATACCCATCAGGTTTTGGTCTCTATTGAGAAACAGCTAACAGCTGGCAGCCTGTGTACTGTCTTGCAGGCCTGCATGACCATGCCCATGTCAGGGGTGGTACAAACCTCGGGTGTAGAGAGCTGGGAAAGGCCTATTTAGAATGGAAGGTCTGAGGCATAGTTATGCATTTTTAAAGGACTGACAAGAAAAATCAGAAGATCTGAGAGCAGATCAGTATGTTTTTCTCCTTATACAATTCCTCTGAAATCTGGCAATGCTTAATAAGTCATGGCAATATATTTCTTTGCATGAAATAAATAAGACCAGTTTTCAGTAGTGATTTTATTAACCGGAAACTTTGACTGGAGTATCATGGTTTAAAGAAACCTGTCTGAGCTCTGAAGGCTTGAAGCCAATAAGAGTCCCACGGAGAAAGCCTGGTATCCTGCTTGGGAGCCCTGAAGATGGCTGGCGCTGGAGTGTCAGGCCCATGACCTACCATCCTGGCGGTTGGTGAGAGTAGAAGGGGAGCAATAAGGACACCTCCGCATTCCTGCGGAACCCCCACACACTCTGGGCTGCAAAGAGTAGGAGGGCTACTGAGATGGGCCTTAACGCCTAGAGCATGGGCTCAGGTGGAGTTGCTACAGGTGAGGGATTCACCTAACACAGCAGATACTGCAGGCAGGCCTGATGGCAGCTGGATGGCTTGGCTTCCTGGCCACTACAGGGCACATTAAGATTCAATCATGAAATTCCAGCAAAGGTAGTCAGTTACCATTCTTGTTGTGTTTATGCAAACATCAGGCCAAATTGAATGCAGTAGATGAATTCATGTTGATTTGGCTTTTTGATGGCCATAGAGGAATTTTTAAGAAGAAAAACTCTATTTTGATGGAGGTTATTAAAACTGAAATGTTTTCTTTCCCTTCCAGCGGACCATTTGTTATAGTTTGTCTCTGCCAGGTCACAAGCCCAGCTCCTTCTGTGCCCAGGACAGCAGGGAGCCTGACTGGAAGGTGACCTCTGACTAGACACACCCGCAGCAGATCATCCTCAAGAAGACAGCAGACCTCGGCAGACTCCTTGTAATCCTCCTGCTGTTGCTGACTTACAGCCCTTGCATTATTAACAGACTAGTCCAATTTGTCAAGAAGAGTATAAAAGTAGATAAGTTGATAGTTCAGTCCGTCTCATGATTGAGCCGGAAGTTCCAAGACAAGGGGGGAATGAAAGGACAGAACAGGACTGATAGCTGTGCCTTATCCCCTCTTCCAAGAAAAAGCCGCAGAATGTATCAGTTACTCAACCTGCCCTTATCTCAGCGAATGGGAAAGCGGTGGAAACTAGCCCAAGGCCAAGGGTATGCTAGCCACCCCCCTGTCTTTGTGTAATCAGACCCTAGCTGCACCCTGCCCTTGCCTCACTAGCCCCCCCGCCCTCAATCAACCAACCGGAATCAGCCAAATCAATGGTCAGAGTATGCCCCCACCCCCCGAGCCCAATCCCTATAAATTCTTTGTTCCCTTGGGACTCGGGGCTCTCTCTTGCTTCCAGTAATGGAGGCAGGAGGAGCACCAAGTCCCAGGCTTGAATAAAAGACTCTATGCTTTTGCATTGGACTCAGCTCCCTAGTGGCCTGTCTTGGGGGATCTTGAAATCTCGGCATAACATATGTACTTTGGAAACAAGTTAAACCCAGAAAGACATTGGTTTTGGGGAAGAAATTGGAGAATGATTTGGAAATGGGCTTGTAATAGAATGACAATGGATTGAATAAGGAAGTCTGTGTGGCCAAAAGGCACAAGGCCAGAATCTTGGGTTAGGAATTAAGAGGAAAGGGGGAGCATTTTATTAAGGTATTCTGACCTTATCCACTTCTTCGTCATCCAGTTGAGAAACTGACATCTAATTCACTTTAGGACTTGCAGTTTCTTCATCCATCCTTGTGTTTGGAGTCTTATTCCTTATACCCACTAGTTTACAATATCTTCTTAGTAACTTTGGCTATCTGGAGGTAAGAGACACTACTCAAAGGGTCCTGGCCTCAATATACTCTCTAGGTGAATGAGGAGCCACTCACTTCAGCTCTGGTTGCCCAAAATCAGTGGTTGCCATGGTGTGGCTTGACATCACAAAGCCTCAGCTTGACCATCCATAAGGGGCGGGGTTGGCAGAAGATGCAGAAATCTCAGATGCTCTGGTTTTAGAGAAGAGACCTTCCTCTTGCCTCCTAAAATTTTTCCCAAACTGACCTCTCTCATTTCCTCCAGTTCCATTATAGTCCAGCATATGGGAGGGAGGTGGTGTTTCCTCTAAGACAATTTCCATACTCCCCCGTCATTTCAGTGGTCCATTCCACTATGTTCAGTTGCTATCATTTCCTAGGATTTTGAGTGTTGTTTTAATAGATGTTTTATTTTAGAAGAGTTCAAGATTTACAGAAAAATTGTGAAGATAATAACCATATACACCATACCCAATTTCCCATATTACTAACATCTTACGTATGTATGGAGCAAATGTAACATGAAGTGAATCATCAGTGAAACAGGGTGAAACTTCACTTCTCTAGTATCGGCAATATCCAGCAATGCTGTTCTAGACCAAGTTGTTAAAGGAAAAACTGGACCAGTTGTGGCATAAAACTTCAGATCTTGAGCTGACCATCCTTTCAATAGTTTAACAATATTCAATAGTCTACCATGTAAAAAGGAAATCAAATTCATTATTATACACTGCCAGCACTAACACAACACCCTGTTCCTCATGACTACGACCACCACCATCCATCCCACCCCCCAAATCCAAAGCTAAATTAAACATCAGCTTCTTTTTTCCTTCCCAGTATGAGAAAGTGTTGAGAAAAAAATCCCCATTCAGACTTCTCCTTGTCCTTATTCTAAATGTCTGGCTCATTATGGAATGGCTTGTCTGGTGCCACAACTAAAGAAATCTACATTACTCCCTTCTCACATGCCTGCCCCCTCCTTAAATCCCTCCCCATCAGTGAAACAGAGTCAAACCTCACTTCTCTAGTATCTCCAATATCCAACAATGCTGTTCTAGACCATGATATTAAAGGAAAAACTGTACCAGTTGTGGCATAAAACTTCACATCTTGAGCTGACCATCCTTTCAATAGTTTAACAATATTCAATAGTCTGCCATGTAAAAAGGAAAACAATTTCTTTATTATACACTACCAGCACTAACACAACTCCCTGTTCCTCATGACTGTGACCACCAACATCCATCCCACCCACCCCCAATACAAACATAAATTCACTTTTGGACTTGCAGTTTCTTCATCCATCCTTGTGTTTGGAGTCTTATTCCTTATCTCTACTAGTCTAAAATATCGTCTTATTAAGTTTCGCTATCTTGAGGCAACAGACACTACTAAAATAGTCCTGGCCTCTACATATACTCTTTAGGTTAATGAGGAGCCACTCCCTTAAGCTCTGGTTGCCCAAAATCAGTGGTTGCCATGGTGTGGCTTGACATCACAAAGCCTCAGCTTGACCATCCAGGAGGGGCGGGGGTGGCAGAGGATGCAGAAATCTCAGACACTCTGGTTATAGAACGGAGACCTTCCTCTTAACTCCTAAAATTTTTCCCAGACTGACCTCTCTCATTTCCTCTAGTTCCATTATAGTCCAGCATATGGCAGGGAGGTGGTGTTTCCTCTAAGACAATTCCCATACTCCTCTGTCATTTCAGTGGTCCATTCCACTATGTTCAGTTGCAACCATTTCCTAGGATTTTGAGTGTTGTTTTAATGGATGTTTTATTTTAGAATAGTTCCAGATTTACAGAAAAGTTGTGACGATAATAACCATGTACACCATACCCAATTTCCCTTATTAATAATATCTTACTTATGTATTGGGCAAATGTAACATGAAGTGAATCATCAGTGAAAAAGTTAGAGTGAAACCTCACTTCTCTAGTATCTCCAATATCCAGCAATGCTGTTCTAGACCAAGTTGTTAAAGGAAAAACTGGAACAGTTGTGGCATAAAACTTCAGATCTTGAGCTGACCATCCTTTCAATAGTTTAGCATGTTCAGGTTCATTTTTTTTGCTTGCAAAAAATTAATATTTAAAGGTATCTAGACTGCATTATAAAATTTCCAAGAAATCTCCTAATTAAAGCAAAAAAAAAGGGGGATAGTGGAAAAATATAGTGGAAGAATACCATGTAAGGAAATAGATCCTGTAACTAAATTACATTTAGAGAAAAAAAATTTTCGTTTATAATGCTAATAGTGAGACACCCAGAAAAAACACACATTATGCCAGGGTAAGCCAGGGAAAGATCATGTGAAAGAAAAGACCCCAAGTAAGGTTTTTTGTTTTTTTTTCCTTTAACCTTTGGTCGAGAATATGTTTGCATACTTTCAGAGAACAGCTACAAGACCATGTGGATTCCTGTAACAACGGATCACAGAAAGCCAGCCACAAAGACAGAAGAGACAGTTCAGAGATGGAGATGGTGAAGACGCCTTGCCATGCTAGCAGTCAGCAGCTGTGCGTCCCTGCAGGGTGCCCAGGACCAAACCGGAGAGGACCAGACCTGCATTTGTCCACCATCCAGAACCAGCATTTCATTGCTGGCATGTACACATGAACTGTCGGACATTGAAACTTGGACTCAGAACTGTTGGACATTGATTTTGGGACTTAAACATTTTTTGTTCTTATATGTTTATTTCTGGTTTTTTAAGGAAAAAATAAGGGGGAGATGTGGGAAACTGTTTATTGCCTTCACTATCTGATAAGCATAGACAGAGAACTCCCTGAAACCCCCAGAAGGCTGGGTGCCTTTGAAGCCCTAGCCAAGGTCTGAGCTATGCGCCACCTCTGTTTGTCCAGACAGTGGTAGCTGAAAGAACTCGCCCATTTTTTATTATGTAAATCCTTGCTGATGGGCTAGTCTGCCTGTTAATGGCAGGTCGCCTGCCTAAGGGCTACTCCAGATCAATAAAAGATTGGAGCAGCCTGAGCATGGGTGGAAGTCCTTCGGGACTTGGCCGCCTGGTCCCCCAATATTGCAAAATTATCTCGTGTCTTTTTCTCTCATTTGTTGTGCGGCTCCTCTTTCAGATACCGAGCCCTACTCCACGCAGAACGTGGAGGGAGTCTTACTCAACACTTGTGCTTTTAATTTAAACTTCATCATGAAAAATTCATGTCTACCTTAAGATAACATGACTCCATTTTACAACTGCACAAGTATTTCATTATGTATGCACAATAATGTCTTTTTCTCTGTTGTCTATTGATAGATGTTGCCATAATGCCAAAATTTTATGGTGACAATGTTGTCATAAATTTACTATTACTCATATATTTCAACATTTACACTGTGTCTTGAATTCCTATAAAATAAGTTCAAAGTGGAATTGTGTCAAAAAGATTGAATATTTTAATTTATATGGATGCTCCAAATCAGGGGTCCTCAAACTTTTTAAACAGGGGGCCGGTTCACTGTCCCTCAGACTGTTGGAGGGCCGGACTATAGTTTAAAAAAAAACTATGAACAAATTCCTATGCACACAGCGGTGGCAAAAACACCAGGCAGGCCGGATAAATGTTTTCGGCAGGACGCATGAGGCCCGCGGGCCATAGCTTGAGGACCCTTGCTCTCAATTATTCTCTAATAAGCTTGTCCCCAATAAAATGTTTCCCTAAAATGTATGAGTGGCCATTTTTTCACACTCTTTCCAGTACTCAACTTTTCCTATTGCTCATCTGCAAGTGAAATTATTTTTCCTGAACTTGTCAAAGGAAAGTGTGGTTAAAATTGTTTCCCTGGCTTCATAATTTAAAAGCTCCGACTTTGTTGCTTTGATGCAGTGTTCAAAGTGTGGTAACATTTTCTGACCTCCTGTCTTGGTTTTCATTCCCCAATTTTACTTTTATTGTGACTTTCCTTAGCCCTGTTTCCCTGTCTTACTCAATTGGATTCTATTATCAGTAGCGTCGCCTCTTCCAAATTCATAACAGCATCCAAGACTTATGCATCTAAATTCCTTCCTGCCATCTCCCCTGCTCACCTCTCAGGAGTTCAAACTCTTCCCCATATTAACCCTTTATGGACCCTCCTGGAGGTCCCCTAGTTTAAAATGAAGGGTCATCCTTGATTTTACCCTACCTTGTATCTCCAGGACCCAGTCCACCATTGACATGTCATGATTTCATCTCCAAGTGGAGTTAGTTCTTTTCCTACCTTTCCTGCTCTTGTCCTAGTTAAGGCCATCCTCCCCATCTGCTGGGCCTCTGCTCTCTCTGCTTCTGATCTTGTCCTGTCTTCAACCCGTTCTACTCCCTGCAACCAGAGTGATCCATTCAACTTAAAACCAGCCATCCTACCCTACCTGCTTAAGACACTTTAATGACTTCTCATTGTCCTTAAAACATAAAACAGAATGACTCACTGCCTTGTTTTGCCCCATGGACCCCCCAGCCCCAACTAGTGTCTCTCACAGCTTCACTCACAAAACACCAACACTCACTTCCTTTCAGTCCTTGAGGCACACTTTTTTGTCTTTGCAGATGTTCTTCCTTCTCTTTGCAAAGCTCTTTTCCCAACTCTCTGAGTATCAGACACTCTCAGCTGTCTGACTCAGCTTAAAGTCTCTCAGAGAAAACCTCCCTGACCATCTAATCTAAGACGTTGCCTTTTCTCACCCCCCACCCCCACTCGCTCCCCGCCATGACTCTCTATTCCAGATTACTGATTCCTTGCAGCATTTATTGGTTTGTGGTTATTTTGTCCTGTCTGCTTGCTTTGAGGAGCTCTCTCCTGTGCTGGTTTACAAAGTCCATGAGGGGAAGCAACCCAGCACCTGGCCCAATCCCACCATCATAGACAATTATATTCTTACTTGAGGCCCAGTGCACAAAAATTCCTGCACTGGCGGGGGTGGGGGGGTGTCCCTCAGCCCCACTTGTGCCCTCTCACAGTCTGGGACCCCTTGGGATATAACGTCCTGCTGGCTTAGTCCCACTCCTGGGTGGCAGAGGGCAAGCCCAATCCCTAGGTGCCTGCCCCACTCAAGGCAGGGTCGATGGGGAGGTTGCGGCACCACCCCCTGTCACCCACAGAGCAGGGAGGATCAGGGGGTTGTGGTGCCACTCCTGTCACATACAGTGCCGGCCGATCAGGGGGTTGGAGCACTGCCCCCTGTCACCCACAGAGAAGGGCCCAGCAGGGGTTTGGGAAGCTCTCCCCTGTCATGCACAGAGCAGGGCCAATGATGGGGTTGGGTAGCTCCTGCCGTCATGCACAGAACAGGGCTGATCAGGGGGTTGGGGAGCTCCCCCCTGTCATACACAGAACAGGGCCGATCAGGAGGTTTTGATGCCACCCTCAGTCACACTCAGGGTAGGGCCAATTGGGGGATTGGGGTGCCGCCCCCTGTCACACTCAAGGCATGATCGATGGCGAGGTTGGGGCACCGCCACATCACCCACAGAGCAGGGCCGATCAGGGGCTTGGGGCACTACCCCCTGTCACACTCAGGGCAGGGCCGATGGGGAGGTGGTGGCTCCACCCTGTCACACACAGAGCAAGGCCCATGGGGGCGGTTGGGGTGCCGCACCCTGTCACACAGAACAGGGCCGATCAGGGGGTTGGGGCACCACAGCCTGTCACACACAGAGACGCAGAGTGATCAGGGGGGTGGGGAGCTCCCCCCTATCAGGCACAGAGCAGGGCCGATCAGGGGGTTGGGGGGCCTTCCCCTGTCACGAACAGAGCACGGCGGATAGGGAGGTTGTGGCCCTGCCCCCGTCATATACAGAGCTGCAGGGCGATCAGGGGCTGCCCCCTGTCACGCTGCTCCAGGGGCCAGGACATTCCACACCACACCTTTGATGAGGACCCGCAGCCTGTTCTACTGTTGCTTTGCCCTGCATATAAGGCGGCTTCTGCCCTCCAGGCACTGGTGTTTGGATTTTGGACTCCACGACCTTGTCCTTGGGCAAGGACTTGTTTTCTTGGGCAAAAACAGCACCTTCATTTTCTTCTCCTTGGTGAGTACTGTCATGCACATGGTGGGTGTTGCTTTGGCCTGGTCACTGATCGCAGCCTGCTGACCTGGAGAGACTGGAAGGTGCACTTCAGGGTGTTGTTGGCGGTAGGCAGGTCTTTCTTCTTCGTGTCTCTCTTCCTGTCTGTGTGCTGGGCTGCCATCCAGTAATCCACCTGCTGCTCCATCAGCTTGGCGCCATCGCCCTGGCTGGGGGAGGACAAGCACCACTCATTGACAGGATGAGTGGGATGACAAGGCCTAATTGGAGACCAGAAGTATGGACAGAGGGAAGGATAAAAGCACCCTGCAGCCTAAGGGGGCCCATCATCTGAGTCTTCCGACGTGTCTGTGGACTGTTGCACTATCCCAACTTTAACCCACTCCCCCGAAGGGAATGAAATATAAGGACTCCTGTTGGGGCCCTTCTGCTTGTAGGAGAGCAGGGCTTCCCCGACGGGCAGCTGGGAGGCGTAGTTGTCCCCGTGTTGTACTGTGTGATTCTCCTCACGATGTCCAGCGTGTCCTGTATGGCGCTCTGGGCCTCCAGATTATGGAACAGGTCCCACCAGGCCAGGTCATGGAAGAAGCTGTTGTAGCGGTAATGCACGGAGCCCAGGTACCTGGTCACGGGGTGGGAACCCAGCGGGATGACCAGGAAGCTCATGTAGCCCAGTCAGTTGAGCATCTTGTAGGACAGCAGCTCCAGGAAGACCCGAAGCACAACCAGGATCTTCACCGGCTTAAGGGGCTGGGAATTATTGTCACAGTATCGCTGTATCTGCCAGATGATGGAGCTGAAGGCCGCCGGGACATCAGCCGTGAAGCAGATGCTCAGCACAGGCACCGTGTGCCCCTGAGGGTGTCCGAGGGGAACTGCTCCTGCCAATCAGAGGTTTGACCAGGATGCTGTTCTCTGGCAGCTGGTCATCAGAGATGAGGATGTGGCTCAGCTGGTTGTACGTGGTCTTCCTGGGGATCTGCAGCTGGCTCCCCGGGTCTGGCCACGCTCATTGTCTGGGCTCTTGGCTCACTTTTCCTATGGCTGTGCTCTCTGCCGCTCCTTCAGGTACCTGCCCAGCCATGGTGGCGGGATGCTTCCCCTTGGCCGTGGTGGAGGGGATGAGAGATTCAGTCTTGGTGATGTGCCTACTGGGCAGCAGCTTCTTGGTGAGCATGTCCAGGGCTGAGGTCTCTGCCTCCGGGCTGTCCTTGGGCGATGCTGGGTGCTCCCCTGGGTGGGCATGCTCTGGGGCACTGAGTGGGGGACACTGTCACTTGGCTATTGCTGCCTGGGCTTGGTCTTCTCGGGCACAGCAGCTGGCCTAGGAGGCTCCTTTGTTTTGCTTTGTTTGTTGTGTTAACTCTCACTGCAGGTTATTTTTCCACTCATTTTTTAGAGAAAGTTGAAGGGAGGGGGAGAGACAGAGAGGGAGAGAAGCATCGATGTGAGAGAGACACATGGATTGGTTGCTTCCTGCATGTGCCATGACCAGAGCTGGGGATCAAGCCTGTAACTGAGACAGGTGTGCCCATTACCAGATTTCAACCCGGGACCCTTTACTCCGTGCGCCAACACACTAGCCCTCAGCGAACCCTCTAGGACTCGAAAGCTCTTCCTGGCTCTGGGCACCATGGATGCTCCCCATGCCCATTTTGGAACAGAAATATGACAGGCCTTCGCAGTATGGCCTGAGCTTGGACTTGGTGGTGCAGAGAATGCTGTCATCTTCTTCCCTGTCTGGGCTACTGTCGCTGGTTCTCCAGCAGGTTAGACAGAAGATACAGGTCCTCCTCCACTCGTGGACATGATCTGCAGGGTCTGCTCAGGCTCCAAGGCCGCCTCTGACACTTGGGCCCTGCTCAGCCAAGCCACCTCTTTCTGCTGGTCATAGACCTCGCTGTGACTTTCAATAGTCACTGCTAACTGATCCAGGTCCTCCCCGTGGGCGGCATCATCGATAGCCTCCTGCTCAGTGAAGCTCTCACACTCTTCCTTAGAGTAGTGATTTGTAGACTTGGACTTGGGCCGGCCTGCATGGCGCTGTCCTCACGGTGAATGAACTGGCTAGCCATTTCTGAGGTCCAGACTCAGGCAACTTTGGGGGAGGGGTGCTGTGGGCCACCAAGTCTGAAACACTGTCTCTGGGCTGTTTGGTGCCCGAGGCTCCATGTGTTTTCTTGTGCTTTGGCCAGATTTGCAGGCTCCTGTTGGCTCCGGGCCCTGTGGGTGCTCCCATTTTTGTCTGTGAGCTGGAGTGTGCCAAGCCTTCAAAGAACAGTCTGAGCTTGGGCTTGGGGGTGATGAGGCTGCTGTTATCATCCTCCATGTCTGGGCCACTGTCCCCGGGGTTTTGCAGTGTGTTAAATAGAAGGTCCAGGTCCCACTCCAACTCGGGGACATGCTCTGCTGTGTCCTGCTTGAGTCCACAGCCTCCTCCAACAGTTTGACCTTTCCCAGCCACGCACAACTTTTTCCTTGATATTTTGTGGCCTGATAATGGACGTCTTACCTAATATCCATGGCCTCTGCTTCTTGGGCATCCCCATGTCAATGCCCTCCTAGGCAGTCCGGTCCATGGGTGGCATTGTTGCTGGCCTGTTGCTCAGAGGAGAAGCTCTGATATACCCCCTCAGAGTAATGAACCCTTGACTTAGCCTTGCATCTGGCCTGTACGGCACTGTCCTCCCAGTGGATGGGCTGGTTGGACAGGGAGCAGATCCAGATCTCGGCCACTTTGGCAGAAGCCTCCTCGGCCTCTTTGGCCACCCTTCAGGGATTGCTGCCGGACCTCAGCCATGTGGATGGCGCCCACAGGGAGTGCCTTGTAGCTCCAGATGGTCTGGTTCTTAAAGCGCTTCCTCCAGTGCAACAGGACCTGTAGTTTGTTGCCTTCTTTCTTGAGGAAGTGGGGGTCCTGCAGTGATGTCAGACCCAGGTCTGTCTCCAGTTGTCCACTGGGGAACTGCATACTCCTGTAGAAAGTTCTTGGAGCCCTGCATCTTCACAGTGATCACTGTTGATATGAGGTTGAATCCCTGTATCTTCATGCCAATCACCATGGAGATGAGGTCCTTCTCCAGCTCTTTAAAGACCACCATCTTCATTAAGGTCTGGTTGCACAACCTGGGCACGATCCTGAGACTGGGGCTGTCCAACTCCCGGTTAGCAAACAATTTCTTGGGCTTTAGTGTGTTGAGCCTGGGCACAGGGGTAGGGGAGCGGGAGGTGTGGAGACCAGGACTGTGGGCAGCAAGGTAGCTGCAGCTGCTTACACAATACAGGTCCTTTCTGCATTCTGGGGTGATTGTTTCTCTTCCTGTGTTGGGACAGAGGAGGGACATTCCTTCAGGGGCAGCTTATGAACTGCCAGGTAGTTTGGGGGCTGAAATGCAGACTGAACCCTTAAGCACTCAGTGAGTGTTGTCAGGAGGGGGGACACAAGTGATCCAAGTACAGTGTGTGTGAGAAGGGACCACATGCTCACTGACTGGCCTATTGCCTCTTAGCATCTACAATAACATATCTTTGGAATGTAAAAGGAATTTCTATTTTTCCAGACCCCTCAAAGCATAGGCAATGCTCTGTGGAGACCACCAATCCCCTTATTGTTACGGAGTTCCTTGTTGACTTGTCACTATCTTATATCCACCATGTAAAAGAAGGATGTCTGTTTCATTTTACTGTTTATCCAGTTACAGAGGATTCCTCACTTTGATTTCTCTAGGACCCTGATGGATCACCACTGGATTTCATGTTACCACCATACAGCTCCTGTTTTGATTGTAATGTATAAAATAAGGTGCAAAACTGCCATTCTCCAGAGCATTGTCTCAATCTGCTGAGATTTTCTTCCTGCCAAATGTTGACATTGGAGCTTAAATAAACTCACAAAAATTCTTCACAAGTTTGAGTGTTTCTTACTTTGACATTTACTTGGCGTAGTGGGCCAGGGTTCCAAAAAAGCTCACCCAGGACCAACCTGGGGACCTGGTGTTAGGATTCAACAAAGGACCCATTGAACCACTGTTTCCCCACCCATCGGGTGAACCTGGGTTAGTTGTGTCTTAAATCCAGGACTTTTCCCTTGCTGGTGGTAGAGGGTTAGATTTATTTGAGCTGTATTTTAAATACTCCAGGTGGAACTAAGATTAAGGGTTGAGGGACCATAGGCTAAGACAAGACAGTAGGCAAAACATGGGTGACTGGTGTTAAATTGTGGCTTTCTGATTGGAATTGCTTTCTGAGAATCTGAGCAAAAAACACCTTTGCTGATAAAGTAGAGTTGAACTCAATCAGCTCCAGAAATGCAGGGTCCTGTCCTCCCTCTGGTCTGAGTATTAGGTATTCTTAGGGGACTGAGAATCTCTGTGGAGGTGTGAGGTCTTTCTCAACTCAGTTGCAATTAAAGTGACTGGTTCTTTGGGGTAGCCCCCATAAGGTTTTGTCAACTGTTCCCTGACCGTCTGGTTGTTTTAGTCAGCAGGGAGAAAAACCGAGGCACATCACAGGGTTGAATGTGATTTGAGGGGTGAGCGCCTCATGGAGCTCAACCCATAAGCAACACATGTTGACCAACTACATTACATAACAATCCTAGAAAATTTGCTCAGATTCTACAGATATCAGAAAGAAGAGAAAAACCACATACACATACACACAACTACAAAACAACAACAAAACACACCTAAAATTAGCATGGAAAGTTGTGCGTCCAAAGCCAGGAGATGCCAGATCCCAGCTCCCATTAATACTCCTGATAGGAAGTTTTACTTGCAAGTGCTTTACAGAAATGGGAAGATTTATCTAGAAAATATCCTCCTAAAATGGCCAAAAATTCAGTTTTATTTGGGTGCCTAAATAAAGTTTTTGGCATGCAATAAAAATTATGAAAATGCCAGGTCTAACATTAAATTGAATGAATGAATGGAAGCACTTTTTTTTTTTTTTGCTTAAAGTATTACAAAGGGTATTACATATGTGTCCATTTTTTCCCCCGCCCTAGATAGTCCCCTAGCATCCCCTCTCCCCCAGTGTCTTATGTCCATTGGTTATGCTTATATGCATGCATACAAGTCCTTTGGTTGATCACTTACCCCCCTACCTCCTGCACCCCTACCCTCCCCGGCCTTCCCGCTGCAGTTTGACAATCTGTTTGAGGCAGCTCTGCCTCTGTATCTATTATTGTTCAAAAGTTTATAATGGTCTCTATTATCCATGAATGAGTGAGATCATGTGGTATTTTTCCTTCATTGACTGGCTTATTTCACTTAGCATAATGCTCTCCAGTTCCATCCATGCCATTGCAAATGGTAAGAGTTCCTTCCTTTTTAGAGCAGCATAGTATTCCATCGTGTAGATGTACCACAGTTTTCTAATCCATTCATCTACTGATGGGCACTTAGGCTGTTTTCAGATCTTAGCTATGGTGAATTGTGCTGCTATGAACATAGGGGTGCATATATCCTTTCTGATTGGTGTTTCTGGTTTCTTGGGATATATTCCTAGAAGTGGGATCACAGGGTCAAATGGGAGTTCCATTTTCAGTTTTTTAAGGAAACTCCATACTGTCTTCCATAGTGGCTGCACCAGTCTGCATTCCCACCAGCAGTGCACAAGCGTTCCTTTTTCTCCACATCCTCTCCAGCACTTGTCGTTTGTTGATTTGTTGATAATAGCCAGTCTGACAGGTGTGAGATGGTACGTCATTGTTGTTTTGATTTGCATCTCTCGGATGATTAGTTACTTTGAGCATGTTTTCATATGTCTCCTGGCTTTCTGAATGTCCTCTTTTGAAAGGTGTCTATTTAGGTACTTTGCCCATTTTTTGATTGGATGTTTATCTTCCTTTTGTTAAGTTGTATGAGTTCCCTATAAATTTTGGAGATTAGGCCCTTATCAGATATGTCATTGGCAAATATGTTTTCCCACACAGTGGGTTTTCTCGTTGTTTTGTTGATGGTTTCTTTTGCTGTGCAGAAGCTTTTTATTTTGATGTAGTCCCATTTGTTCATTTTCTCTTTAGTTTCAAGTGCCCTAGGAGTTGTATCAGTGAAGAAATTGCTTCGGCATATGTCTGAGATTTTCTTGCCTTTGGATTCTTCTAGAATTTTTATGGTTTCCTGTCGTATATTTAAGTCCTTTATCCATTTTGAGTTTATTTTTGTGTATGGTGTAAGTTGGTGGTCTAGTTTCATTTTCTTGCATATATCTGTCCAATTTTCCCAACACCATTTATTGAAGAGACTATCTTGGCTCCATTGTATGTTCTTGCCTCCTTTGTCAAATATTAATTGAGCATATTGGTTCGGGCCAATTTCTGGGCTCTCTATTCTATTCCATTCATCTGTATGCCTATTCTTGTGCCAGTACCGGGCAGCTTTGAGAACAGTGGCTTTGTAATACATCTTGATATCTGGTATTGAGATCCCACCTACTTTGTTCTTTTTCAGGTTTGCTGCAGCTATTCGGGGTCTTTTTTTATTCCAGATGAATTTTTGGAGAGTTCGTTCTAGATCTATGAAGTATGCTGTTGGTATTTTAATGGGAAGTGCGTTGAATTTACAGATTGCTTTGGGTAGTATGGACATTTTAATGATGTTGATTCTACCAATCCATGAACACGGTATGTTCTTCCATCTGTTCATGTCTTCCTCTATGTCTTTTTTCAACGTCCTGTAGTTTTCTGAGTAGAGGTCTTTTACCTCTTTAGTTAAGTTTATTCCTAGGTAGCTTAATTTTTTTTGGTGTGATGGTAAACGGGCTTGTTTTTATAATCTCTCTTTCTGAAAGTTCACTATTGGTGTATAGAAATGCCTCAGATTTCTTGGGGTTAATTTTGTATCCTGCTACATTGCCAAATTCATGTATTAAGTCTATTAGCTTTTTGATGGAGTCTCTAGGGTTTTGTATGTATAATATCATGTCCTCTGCAAATAAGGACAGTTTTACTTCCTCTTTTCCAATTTGGATGCCTTTTATTTCTTCTTCTTGCCTAATTGCAATGGCTAACACTTCCAGTAATATGTTGAACAGGAGTGGTGTGAGGGGGCATCCCTGTATTGTTCCTGTTCTTAGGGGAAATGGTGTTAGTTTTTCCTGTTGAGTATGATGCTGGCTGTGGGCCTGTCATATATGGCTTTTATTATGTTGAGGTATGATCCTTCTACTCCTGCCTTACTGAGAGTTTTTATCAAAAATGGGTGTTGAATTTTGTCAAATGCTTTCTCTGCATCAATTGATATGACCATGTGTTTTTTTTTCTTTCAATTTGTTTATGTGATGTATCACGTTTATTTATTTTCAGATATTGTACCATCCTTGCATCCCTGGGATAAATCCAACTTGGTCATCGTGTATGATCTTTCTGATGTACTGCTGGATCCGATTTGCTAAGATTTTGTTGAGGATTTTGGCATCAATGTTCATGAGGGATATTGGCCTGTAATTCTCTTTCATTGTGTTGTCTTTACCTGGTTTTGGTATTAGGGTGATGCTGGCTTCATAGAATGAGCTTGGAAGTGTTCCTTCCTCTTGAATTTTTTGTAGTAGTCTGAGCAGGATAGGTTTTAGTTCTTCCTTGAATGTTTGGTAAAACTCCCCTGTGAAGCCGTCTGGTCCGGGGCTTTTGTTTGATGGAAGCTTTTTGATGACTGCTTCAATTTCTTCCATAGTTAGTGATTGGCCTGTTGAGATTTTTAGATTCTTCCTGATTGAGTCTTGGAATGTTGTATTTTTCTAGGAATTTGTCCATTCCCTCCAGGTTGTCTAGTTTGTTGGAGTAGAGCTGTCCATAGTATTTTTTAACAATCATGTATTTCTGTATTTCTCAACTCAGTTGCAATTAAAGTGACTGGTTCTTTGGGGTAGCACCCATAGGTTTTCTCAACTGTTCCCTGACCATCTGGTTGTTTTAGTCAGCAGGGAGATAAACCGAGGCACATCACAGGGTTGAATGTGATTTGAGGGGTGAGCGCCTCATGGAGCTCAACCCATAAGCAACACATGTTGACCAACTACATTACATATCAATCCTAGAAAATTTGCTCAGATTCTACAGATATCAGAAAGAAGAGAAAAACCACATACACATACACACAACTACAAAACAACAATAAAACACACCTAAAATTAGCATGGGAGGTTGTGAGTCCAAAGCCAGGAGATGCCAGATCCCAGCTCCCATTAATACTCCTGATAGGAAGTTTTACTTGCAAGTGCTTTACAGAAATGGGAAGATTTATCTAGAAAATATCCTCCTAAAAATGGCCAAAGTGCAGTTTTATTTGGGTGCCTAAATAAATTTTTTGGCATGCAATAAAAATTAGGAAAATGCCAGGTCTAACATGAAATTGAATGAATGAATGGAAGCACATTTTGATTTGGAAATCAGGAGATTCTAAGAAGCACTTATAAATTCTTTTTTTAAAAAATTAAGGAATTAGAAATTTTAGAGACTGTCTCTGAACTCTTGTGAAGCTAATAAATGCCAACACCACATTCTTCCGCCTTCTCTAGCTCCCCCACTATATCCTTTGCCCTTTCACATCCCTTCTTCCTTCCCCTTCGGTCCCCTCCACTACCCCTCCTTACTGACTTAACAGAAAATGAGAACAGGAATTCTAAAAGCTCCCTTTGGAGCAAACCTTGTCTCAGCAAGAGAGGAACCAGCAATTGTTCCTGATTTTCTCAGTGACCCTGATGGATTCACAAAGGCATTTAACTGTTAGAACATGTAATCCTGGCTATTCTAACCTACTCCAATTAATATAGCTAATGGTTTCTGCCAGCAAATGGAACACAATTTCTAAATAAGGTTTGCAAGAAAATTCCTGTAGAGAAATCTGTCCACTGTTAGAATGATAGGAAACTGAAATAGGATGTCGAAAAACAACAACAAACAAACCACACACACACACACACACACACACACACACACACACACACACACACAACTATAGGGTTGATCCATGGGTGTTTCCCATTCTCACTGATAGTTTGGGAGCAGGTGAACTTATCATAGAAAGAGAAGCCACTAAGACCCCTGTAGATACTGGGGCTACTTTATTTGTCCCTAACCACATCCAGCTAATTGTCTTCTCCTTCAGAGTAAAGCTTCTGTGCAAATGGTAGGAAAATTTAACCAATGTCTGTTTTTAATCAAAACCTGTTTCCAACTAGGGAATATTATAGCAATATTAGCAAATATCTATCTTTGCTAATAAAATATGCCCCAAATCAGCTGATAGGGAGAGGTGTTTAGTTTGCTTATATGTTTGTTTTATGAAATCAGTGATACCCACATATGCTTTTTCCAGAAGGGTAATATGTATTTAGAAATAAATGAACAAGATATTGAACCCAACAGATTCTGATGAACCCAGCGGTGTGTCCTGAAAGTTGAGGTCCTAGCTGCATCCAGCTTTCTGCGGGGGCTCTGGAAAAGGTTCTGCTGGTGGAATCATGCACAGACATGGAGAGGCATGGGGGAGAGATTGAGCATTCAGCAGGTAAGATAAGCATTTGGCCGGTATTTGCCTGAAAAGGAGCCCAGAGTTGGAACCGCATGCATGCACCTCTGTCCAATACCCACCCAGGGTGGAGGGAGCTGGGCCCTTTGTTCTGAGCTCAGGCTTATGCAGTTGTGAACCCAACCCTCAATGGAAAATTGGGGACCTGATGTCCATAGAGTGGCAGATATTACCCAATGTCCACGACATTCAGAGCCCAGAGTTCAGGAATGTTCAGACCTTCCAGGCCAAGGCTCCCACCTCCCCACAGAGTTGGTCTGGACATGAGAAATCCTGACACACTGGGCAGCTCCTGCCTGTTCCTCCGTATCTAGGGGTCAAGGGCGCTTTGTGCTGGGACCCAGGAAGAGCACTAGCTCTTTTTTTTTTTTACTAAGAGAAATATTTGTATTATTTTATTTTATTATGGTTTAAAGTATGATATATGTTTCTTTTTGTCCCCATGGACCCCTCCTCAGCCACTCCCACCCCCCAGCACATGCCCCTACCCCCTCAATGTCTGTGTCCATTGATTATGCTTATATCCATGCATTCAAGACCTTTCCTTGATCTCTTACTCTCTCCCCCACTCTCCCCTGCCTTCCAGCTGAGGTTGGAGGGTGTGTTTGAAGGTCTGTTTGAGGCTTCTCTGTGTCTGGATCTATTTTTGTTCATCCATTTATGTTATTCATTATATTCCACAAATGTATGAGACCATGTGATATTTATTTTGATCTGACTGGCTTATTTCTCTTAGCATAATGCTCTCCATGTCCATCCAAGCTGTTGTGAATGGTAAGAGTTCTTTCTTTTTTACAGCAGCATAGTATTCCATTGTGTAGATGTACCACAGTTTTTTCCGCTCATCTGCTGATGGGCACCTAGGCTGATGAGCACTTACGCTGTTTCCAAATCTTAGCTATTGTGCTGCTATGAACATAGGGGTACATATATCCTTTCTGATTGGCGTTTCTGATTTCTTGGGATATATTCCTAGAATTGGAATTACTGGGTCAAATGGGAGTTCCATTTTTAATTTTTCAAAGAAGCTCCATACTGTTTTCCACAGTGGCTGCACCAGTCTACGTTCCCACCAGCAGTGCACAAGTGTTCCTTTTTTCCCACATATCCACCAGCATTTGTCCTTTCTCGATTTGTTTATGATAGCCATTCCGACAGGTGTGAGATGGTAACTCATTGTGTTTTTTAAAAATATATTTTTATTGATTTCAGAGACAGAGAAAAACATCAATGATGATAGAATCACTGATTGGCTGCCTCTTGCATGCCCCCTACTGGGGGTCATTGCCCAAAAATGGGCATGTGCCCTTGACCTGAATCCAACCCAGGACTTTTCAGTCCGCAGGCCAACACTCTATACACTGACCAAACCAGCTAGGGCCCTCGTTGTTGTTTTTATTTGCATCTGTCACATCATTAGTGACTTTAAGCATGTTTTCATAAGGCCATGAGGCATACGAAAACAGAATTTTTTTCTTATGACTAATAAAAAGAATTCATTAAACTCAGTGAAATCACATGTCCACATACAACCGTCATTACTGTGACAAGGCCACTGAGATGTGCTGATACCTCTACTCTGCGGCCTTGACCAACATTACCCAGACCACCTGGATGTGGAAACTGGCAGCTGTTCGAAAGGGGGAAATGGAAGTCATGTTCCCCACAGGCCATTGTCAAATAAAATGTCAACTTCTGGTTTACACTCTGACATATGAGCTTGGAAGTTCTTACTCTCATTCTTACAAGAAGAAAAAACATGAACAATCCAAAAAAATAGGAACTCCTTTTAGATCCATTAGATCATTGAAGTCACATGGCTATGAAATTAACCTTTGCTGCTGCAAACCACTGGATCCAGGCTTTGTTAACACAATACAACCTAGCACTACCATTTTTGTGTGCAAACACAAACACACACACACACACACACACACGCACACACACACTCACACACACGCGCGATCAAATGACTCTTGGTGGAATTAGAAGTAAAGCAGACACCGAGGAGCTGACAATAGGAAGAAAAGGAGGTTGGAGGAACTTTTGCCTGTGACAGTCCTCCTCCTACTTTATCGCTACTCCCCGTCATGAGCCTCAACATCGCTAAGAAGCACATGCTGCAATAATCCATTGTGCAGGCAGAGAGGAGACAGGCTCTAACAGGCACAATGACTTATCCAGGATCAGGAAGAGGTAAGAATGAGAGGTTGAGTCTGAGCCCAGGTCTGTCTCCTCAAATCTAGTGCCCTGGCTGCAGCTAGACCTTGTGGAGAGGATGTGTTGGTGTCACTGTGTACACTGTGGGTGTTCCATGGAGAAGGTGGGTGAGCAGTCAGCAGCCCCTAGCACTGTCTATCGCTGTTATTAGGTGAGGGGAGTCAGGGAGGCAATCCCAGGAAGTTAGGTCACTTCCTAATAGAACTTGGAACCCCGTAACCAGGCACCCACTTTCTAGCAACTGCCCAACCGCCACTCACTTGGCAAGAGACAGTTGACAGTTCAACATGTTCTCTTGTTGTGTTCCCAGTTATCGGGGCTCTGGTTCCCGGAGACCCTGCAGGGAGAGTTGTTCCAGACTCTGTAGACGGTTCAACACTCGTGCCCGACACCTCTGGCCATTTTCAAGGCGATCCCCTCAGGTAAGAGAAAGTGGCCTGGGTCAGACCCATTCACACCAGGCCAGCCTCCTCTGTGGGCCATCCCTGTGCAGCGCACATCCTCCCCTTCATGTGGTGGGAAGAGGAACCTGAAGGGAGAACCGAGGGGGAGGAACAGTTTTCAGGGCAGTGGATAATGTCGAGGGCCTGCTGTGATCACACCCCAGGGCAGGGCAGGCAGGTGGAGATGGGCTCCCAGAGGGGTCCCTTATCTGTGCCAATGGGAGTCCTAGCCCGCAGACTGTCCCAACTCTTCCTCCAGTGGAGGTCTCAGCAGATCACACAGTGTGCATGTCTGGAGTGGAGGGTCACAGGCTCAGAGAACCTACAAAAACAGGGCTCTGAGGCTTTCCCCTGGTGACTGGGAACTGTCTTTACAGAGCTCCGCACAGGAGACTAGACCGGAGCCGACAGATGGGGTCCTCACCTCCATGCCCCTGCAGGAGGCACAGATACCTGATACATCCACAAGTCTGCAGCATGACCTCAGGGTGAGTGTAGGGGCCCAGTTGACCCAAACTCCAGAACCCCAGGGAGTCAACGGGACCTGGGTTCCAGAAGGCTCCCTGCTACTCCCCTGAGATCCCTCCTTGTGTCCAGTTTTCAAAGGAATCTGTGTCCTCGTCTCCTCCAGGTCAGGAGCTAGGGTCTCCCTGGGCTGCACAACATACCAAGAGGGGGACCTGTTATCAGGGCTGGCGATCCATCTCTTCACTGCTGTGGGACCTGGATTTTATAACCTTCTGTTGCCATGACAGCGGTGCCACCCTGGACATACCACAGGTCCTAATGTCCAGACCCTCCACCGCAGAAAATCCTCTGTGTCTCATCTTACATTGGGATGTTCTGTCAGAAATCGCACGGGTGACACTGGTAATACAAGCATGTGCTGTCTGTCCTCTGCTAAGAAAATGATCTAAGATACCAATGTGCTTCCTATTCCTCACTGCAATTCTACTCTTCCTGCCAAGAACCTTTTCTCTTATCAATGTGAAAAACTTTCAAAGCTGTGAAAAAGTATTGTGTGTTTTTTTGAACCAAAGTGTCAATAATTGCGGGCGAGAAAATCTCAATGGGTTGACAGAATGCTCTGGAGAATGACAATTTTTCATCTTATTTTATAAGTTACAAGCAAAGTGCAGACTTATGTGTGTTACATGAAATCCATGGGTGATAGATTCGGGAGAGAGGAGAAAGCAAAGTGGGGAAACTTCTGTGATTGGATAAAGGCTAAAATGATAGGCACATACTTCTTTTACAATGGTGGACGTAGGATAGTTTCAAGTCAACAATGAACTCAATAACAACAAAGGGATCTCTGAACTCCCCCAGAGCACAGAAGGGTGCCTGTGCACGAGGTGTCCAAAATAAGAAAAATTCCTTTGATAATCCAAAGCTGTTATCATAGATGCCAAAAGGCCGTACACAGGCTCAGTTAAGGTAAAGATTGACCTTTGTCAGGGAAGATGCCAGACTAGGACATGACTACCCACCATAAGCTCCTTTCAGTTAGTGTTTTATTTCAGACCATCCTTTGTAGTTACTTAAAGTCTCTGAGTTTGCAAGGCCTCCACGCAGGACTTCCCTGAGCTAGTCAGGTTAACGTGGGGCCCCTTTTTTCTTCCATACACACTCCTTTTGTTCATAAATTAATATGAATTATGCATTGATGATCAGTGTTAGTGTTTTGTCTTGCTGAACAATGGACCATTGGGGATGACGCAAGACTATAACCTTAAATGGCATTCAAGGTGGAATTTTTATTATTATTCAAAATAAATAGGCAGGTGAATGGGAGGCCATGAGATCACATATGGCCTTGTTAAAAAATATTCTGTATCAATTTTAAATTTTGAGCTACCATGTGCAGAGTCCTCTTGCTGCTTGTCTTCGTTTTGGTATTTTGCATCTAGTATAACATTTACATACCAGGAACAAAAGCTACAGCATTAAAGCAGTAACACCGTTTAGGTATAAAAAATGTCTAGTGCTAGACTGAGGGGAATAAGCATCGCAACCAACCAAAATCACTTTCCATGTATTATCATAATTGTTTATTAAGCTAATTATATGTTTTCCTTCTGTATCCACTGTCCCTTGTACTTATGCTATGTTTGGCCAGATGAATTAAGACTCTATACTCTTTCGTTATAATTGAACATCAGAATGTCACTGTCTAGTAGGTGGGAAAAAGTAGCAGGTATCCAAATTCAACTTTTCATATTTAATAAGGCAGGAGCCTGGGGAGATAGATATTGTTTCCATTAGAAAACCATAAGGAGGGTAATAACTATATAAAATCATCTGATGTACATTTAATCATAACAATGAAGTGATGTAGGAACAAGGTTTGAGCAGCAGTAATTTGTCAGCATCCAGGCCTTGCTGACTTCTTGGGGAAGCTGTCAGCCCCCATGGTCAGTGGTTTCTCGTCCTTGAAAAGTCTTCAATGTCCATGGTGGATGGAGGCCAGTGTCACAGACAGATGTCCATCTGTGGTTAGGCCTCTGATAAGGGAAGGAAGGTCCTTTTTAACACGTTGGAGAGAGTCTTTAATGAATGTGTTTCAATAAACAAAAATCTCCTGGTTGTAAGTTTTGATCTTTGACGTCTTTGTCTCTTGGGAGTATGTGAAATGAATGTCACTAATTTCTCAGTCCCGATAACCTTAGTGAGTCATTGATAGTAATGTGGAATGTCTGCTTCTAGTTTTCCTTATATTTTGAAAACAAAAAATTTTAAAAATCAGCAGTATTTTAAACAGAGTCATAACAACAATAATCATCTTCGCTTCATTTAGTCCCATACCCATTTTTTTGTTTATCCTGATTATTTGCCAGTATTTTCATAAATTCAGTTATTCCTTGGAGTTCTATGCTTCTTCATTCAGTTCAAAGATGTGATTTGCTAACAAACCTTAATTTAGAGTAAGTCAGAGTTCTTTTCATGGATTTTTCTAAAGATGTAACATATTTGAAAATGCAGTAGAGTAAAACAATAACTGACTATGAATGAGAAAACAAAGTGGCATGGTTATAGACTTGATTATAATGCAATTGATAAAAAAAACTTTGCTTGCCCTAACCGGTTTGGCTCAGTGTGTAGAGCATCGGCCTGCGGACTGAAAGGTCCCAGGTTCAATTCCGGTCAAGGGCATGTACCTGGGTTATGGGCACATCCCTAGCCGGGAGTGTGCAGGAGGCAGCTGATCAATGTTTCTCTCTCATCAATGTTTCTAACTCTCTATCCCTCTCTCTTCCTCTCTGTAAAAAATCAATAAAATATATTAAAAAAAAACCAACACAACTTTGCTTGGTTAGTAAGCTTTAACATTTTAAGGGAATAATTTTTGGAAAATAATAATTACTGTAAATGAGAGAAAATAATATAAAAAATATGTAAGTACATGTATATTTAGATTCAATACATAATTTCAATATAGAAGAACAAATAATATGTAAGGTTTTAAAACATTGTCCATGGCTTCTTGTATTGAGCATTGGAAATAATTCATAAACTTCCAATGTTTGTGCCACAAATCTGGAGTCCCACGGCCAGACACCCTCACAGGGAACCATCCCTCTTGGCTGGACTGGTGTCGCTGACAAGTGAACTGTTACACCTGAGAGCTTCCTACTTGAACTTTTCTTTGAATCTTGATGGGTCCCTCATACAGCAGGTTGAAGTCTTTAGAACATCCATTTTAATAAAAGCATATGTACACAAATAGATTAGTCATTTTTATTTTTTTAATTTAGCTAAGTTTCCCATATAATTTCAAGCATATAAAACAGGCCTAATTTAGTTTAAAAATTCCTTCAATAAGGATAGAGAATAAATCCTTGAAGTATTCCAGGGCTCATTGGAATTAACTCAAAGTCATTCTTTTGTTTAAATTACAGTGGTTCTCAACCTTCTGGCCCTTTAAATACAGTTCCGCATGTTGTGACCCAACCATAAAATTATTTTCGTTGCTACTTTATAACTGTAATATTGCTACTGTTATGAATGGTAATGTAAATATCTGATATGCAGGATGGTCTTAGGCGACCCCTGTGAAAGGGTAGTTCAACCGCCAAAGGGGCCGCAACCCACAGGTTGAGAACCGCTGGTTTAAAAAGTCTCTTAAACTGGAAACTTTGTGAAGGTTGCAAATATACATACACAAAAGCTTACAGCCTGGACTTTTTGTAAATCGGAGTAAAGCAAACACAGGCTTATGGAAATAATTCTAAAAGACATTAATCACACTTAGAAACAGTTTTAATATGAAATATTTTGTCCAGACTACAGAATTCGCCTTACTTTACATAAGTATTTAACCTTTTTAGGCCAATAAAAGACTATATGCTAGTAATGCCATCTGGAGGCTGAAAATTCACCATACATATCCCATAGGTGAACACATCACATACAGACCATACACATAATTTGAATTACTAACTTTTACAGAGAAAATGCAAGAATTTTTTATAAAGTTAAAATTTTATAGCCTGTATCCCCTTTTACAAACCTTTTCTCAACTTTCACAAACCTTCTTACCCATTCAGAAATAACTCTCCTTACTGAAACTTACATTTGTCCTTTTCCTTCAAATATGACTCTCCCTACCTCAAGCCTTTTATGATCACAACTATATAATTTCTCCAACTTAACTGGAACTTTTAACCCTTAGGAGCCTTAATTTCCCCAATGAAAAGCACAAAATGAACAACCAGCATTCCTTAGATTGACGTTAATGAACATATTTTAATCACACTCTCACTTCCAAGAAACACATCTTCAACAAAACACAAGTCAATATATCAACAGCTGCAAATCCATTTTACAAACCTTCTGTATTAAAAAACCCAAAAGCATGTGAACTTGTCTAGCAATCAGTGTTTCAGTATTTCATGTTATTTCAAAATATCTAGTTATTCAATAACTTTCATTAACATTTATTAAATTAGAAAGAAATAGTTGAAATACGCTAAAGTGATTTGTGTAGGTCAGGGAGGCATTTTTTTTCTATTGGGATAAGACATACCTTCCAGAGATTTGTAGTTTTATTTTAAAAAATGAACTCAGGTCTTTTCACTTCAAAGGTTCTGGGACTTTGGTTGCATGAAGCCAATCCTATATAATAAAAGGGTAATATGCAAATAGACCTAATGGCAGAACAGTCACTATGATGCACACTGACCATGAGGGGGCAGACACTCAACGCAGGAGCTGCCCCCTTGTGGTCAGTGCACTGGGGGGTGGGGGGGGGAGGGAGGCGAGGAGCGGGCCTAAGCTGTGAGTTGGACAGCCCCTGAGGACTCCCAGACTGCTAAAGGGCGCAGGCCTGTCTAAGGGACCCCACCCCCACCCCCAGTGCATGAATGTCCTACACTGGGCCTCTAGTTATCTATAAGTTTCTGAAATGAGTTAGGGGGGTGGTTTGGGGAAGGTAAAAGGATTTGGTGGGCTTTGAATTGCTTCTGCAGCCAAACCTCTGGCCCCTTGTAAATGTCATTTGTAAAACAAGGATAGTCATTTTTAATACCCCAGGGACTGGGTTGCCACCCAAATGTTGGCAAGGGACTGACAAATTCATGCGCCATTTTTGTAATGTTTCTTTCTATTTGGGAACATTTTTCTAACTTCCAGAAAGCACACATCTCTGAGAGTTATAAAGGCGTTCAGGTATATGAAACCTCTGTCCATCTCCCTTGGGAATGAAAAACAGGTTCTAGCTGCATGATAGTCTTAAAAATAATGGTGCCAAACCTCTCTATAACCTACTTTATATTGGGACCAGGTAGGTGGTGTAACAAAAGAAGATTGGCTTCTTTCTTGGGGTTCTCAGGGTCAAGTTTCTCCCACTTGGTGAATATGCACTCCATAAGAGGAATCTCAAGTCACTGTGGGCTGGTTCCGCATCTATAGAGAGACATATGAGCAAGCCCAAGTGTTAGAGACATGTGTGCATGTCTCTGAGCTGTCTGGAGACATTCTGAGTAGGGTGGGTACCCTGTTAAGCCATCTCTCAGGCTCTCGTGGAAGATACTAATAAAGAAAAGATGATTACCAAACCTTCGGTCAGCCTCAAAGTTAGTTTCCTCATGGAAGGTTCCTTTAAAATCATTACTTTCTATTTTGGTTCAGTATCTGGTTCATCTATTCTAAATATATAACTATTCTGGAAAAAGCATATGTAGGCATCACTGATTTCATATAAAAGAAAAAAAAACACCTCACCTATCAGGTGAATTGGGAAAGATTTGATTAACAAACTATATATATATATATATATATATATATATATATATATATATATAGGCCCATAACAACCCCTAGTTGAAAGGAAACAGGTTTTGATTAAAAAGCAGACATTTTTGTACAGAAGGTTTAGTCCGATGGAGAAAGCAATTAGTAGGTGCGGTGAAGAAAAATAAGATAGCCCCAGTATCTAGAGGAGCCTTAGTAGCGTCCCGTTTTATGATAATTTCAAGTTCTCCCAAACTAACAGTGAAAGGGGAAACACCCTTGGAGCAACCCTATGCTTCTTTTGTTTGTTTACTTTTTCTACATCCTATTTCAGTTTCCTCTATCCCTAGAGTGGGCAGACTTCTCTATAGGAGTTTTCTTACAACCTTATTTAGTAATTCTCTTGCTTTTGCTCCCAGAAACCAGGAGTATATTAATTGCGATAGGTTAGAATAGCCAGGATTACACGTTCTAACAGTGACATTTCTCTGGGAGCCAATCAGGGCCATAGAGAAAATGGAGAACAATTGCTGGTTCCTCTCTGGCTGAGAGCAGCTTTTCTCCAAAGGGAGCTGGTAGCATTCCTATTCTCATTTCCCTTAAGTCAGTAGGGAGGGGTAGTGGAGGAGACAGAAGGGGAAGGAAGAAGGGAAGGGAAAGAACACATCTGGACAAGGAAGCTCAGAGAGCAAAAGATGTAGTGGATGTGCTATAGAAGGGGGAGATTGGGGGTGTTAGCATTTATTCACTTCAGGAGAGTTCAGAGATAGTCTCTAAAATTTCTCATTAATTTATTTTTTAAAAGAATTTTCTGTGTTTCTCCTTAGAAGCTTCTAATTTCCATGTGAAGATATGCTTCCTATTCAGTCATTTTCATTTTGGGGCCAGCGTACTTCTAGTTTTCTTTTTTTTCCGGCAAAAAGATTATTTATCTTCGCCATTTTTCAGTTGATATTTTCAAGTTAAATCTTCCCATTTCTATAAAGCACTTGCAAGAAAAGGCTTCCTATCAGGGGTTAATGAGGGCTGGAGTCTGGGAGGTCCTAGCCCTGGAGGCACAACTTCCCATGTTAATTATAGGTGTGTTTGTTTTTATTGTTATTGTTGTTATTTTATATTTGCAGAATCTGAGCAAGTTTTCCAGGGATGTTATGGAGTGGGTCGAAGTGTGCTGCTCTGGGTTGAGCTCCATTATGCTCACACCCCTCTTATGTGCCTCGGCTTCTCTCCCAGTTATGTAAAGTGACCTGAAGGCCTCTAGCCAGTTTGGCTCCATGGGTAGAATGCAGGCCCTGAGAGGTCCTGGGTTTGATTCAAGGTGAAGGGCATGTACCTCGGTTGCAGCTTGATCCCTGGCCCTTACTGGAGCGCCTGGGGGATGCAACCAATCGAAGTCTCTCTCATTCTCTCTCTCTGTATCTCCCCCTCCTTTCCTCTCTCTCTAAACCCATGGGGAAAATATACTCGAGTGAGGATATATAAATAAATAAACATAAAAACCTCAGGAAGGGCTAGGAACGCTGGTGGACCTGACCTTATGGGGTCTCCCCCGGAGGAGCCAGTCAGGTGAATTACAGTTGAGTATGAATTTCCCTATGGGGCTCCTGCTTGGCGTGAGGAATGACCTCTGACACCTCCACAAAGATTCTTAGTTGCTTAAGAACAGCCAAGATTCAGGTCAGAAGGAGTATGTGTCCCTTCGGAGCTGAGCAAGTTCAGCTCTCACTTATACAGTGAAGGATGTTTGCTCATACTCTCAGAAAGCAAAATCCAAATGAAAACTCAGAGTCAAACACCAGCCACCCATGTTTCCTCTGGTCTCTCCTTAGCCTTGATTCTGTCAACCCTTCACCTTACTTCCACCTTGGGGATTTAAAATACAGCTTAACTAAAGTCGAACCCTCTATCACAAGCAAAGGAATGTTCCTGATTCAAGAGACAACTTAGCCAAGTTCACCTGACAGGCAGGGAACTGGTGGCCCAACTGGCCCTTTGCTGGATCCCAGCACTGGGTTTGGGTCTGCAGGGCGGTCCTGTGTGACCTTTGGAATACTGCCGCAGTAATTCAAGTAAATAGCAATGTAAGCAGCATTCAACCCTGTGCAGAATTCTTGTGAGTTTATTGGAGCCCAACTGTCAACAGTGGCCGGAAAACAAAATCTCACTGTATTGAGGTAGTGCTCCAAGAATGGCAGGATTGCACCTGCTTTTACACATACAATCAAAAGTGGAGATGTATATGGGTCACATGAAGTCCATTGCTTAGGGAGGCAGGAGAAAGCAAAGCATGGAAAGCTCTGGGATTAGATAAAAAGTAAAACGAGAGACACATACCTCTCTCATGCAGGAGCACACAGGATAGTGAGCAATGAACTCAATACCAATGAGCAGCTTGGTGGTCTCTGCCGAGCACAGAGCAGTGCCTGTGCTCCCAGGTGACGAGAAAAAGGAAAATTCCTTTAACATTCCAAAGGTATGTATCACAGATGCCAAAAGACAACAGACAGGTTCCGTTAAGGTAAAGATTGTCCTTTGTCAGGGAAGACACTGGCCGAGCACATGACTACACACCATAAACTGTGTTTAGGTAACACGTTTTAATTTCAGGCTAACTTTGTGGTTAATTTCGGTCTCTGAGTTTGAAAGGCCACCATGCAGGCCTTACCTGTGCGAGTCACAGATGAGTGTGTGACTATTTGTCATTTACTCTCTCCTTCGATCACCTGTGCCCCACCTCTTGCCACCAATCATGTCCCTCCTCTGTCCCACCACAGGGGGAGAAACCATCAAGTACCTGTACGCTGGAAGCGGCTGAAGCCTCCTCGCCACCTGCGGGCCTGGCCCGCTCTCCCACTGTGCTCTACACACCAGTGCCCATGACTTTCTTCTCTACCTGGGAGGTGGACTGCTCCAGACCTGACTGCGTGCCCAGATTGTGCAGCTTCACGTTAAAGAAGCTGGTGGTCTTGAAGGGGCTGGAGAAGGAGCTCGTCTCCTTGGTGATAGCAGTGCAGATGCAGGGCACCAACGGCATCCTGAGATCCCATGAGATTGTGCTGCCCAGCAGCGGACCAGTGGAGACTGACCTGGCGCTGACCTTCTCCCTGGAGTACCCCCACTTCCTCAAGAGAAAAGGCAACAAGCTGCAGATCATGCTGCAGCAGAGGAAGTGCAATCACAACCGGACCATCCTGGGCTACAGGACACTGGCCACAGGGGCCGTCCACATGGCTGAGCTGATGCAGCGACCACCTGAGGGTGGCCGGGTGCTGAGCCTCAGCAGCAGGATCCAGGGGTCCTCCATCACGGTGGCTGAGATCTGGATCTCCTCCCTCTCCAGTCAGCCCATCGACGACGAGGATGGCAGCATGCCGGCCAGCCCCAAGGCCAAGTCCATGGATATTGACATGGAGGGGAAATCTGAAAGCTTCACTGAGCTGGAGACCAGCTGCAATCTCACACACAGGCAGGACCTGGAAGAAGCTGACTTTGCCCTGGGGCAGCCCAAGAAGCAGAAGCGATGCATGCAACAAAACTTGAAGCAGAAAGTCATGGCACTGCTTACCAGGTCCCACATGTCAGAAGAGGTCCTGGACTCGGATCAGGACCCTAAGGAGCATGTCCCTGAGGTGGAGGAGGACCTGGACCTACTCTATGACACCCTTAAGCATCCCAGCAACAGTGGCCCAGACATGGAGGATGATAGCAGCATCCTCAGCAAGACCAAGCCCAAGACCAGACAATACTTTGAAGGCCTGGCACACTCCAGCTGGCAGACGGAGACCAGGAGCTTACACAGTGCCCGGAGCCAGAAGGAGCCTCCTCAGCTGGCCGACATGCCCGGGAAGACCCAGGGCCCGGGCGGCAAGCTGTTCAGTGGCAGTGTCTCTGACTCGATGGCCTACAGCACCCCACGCACCAAGGTGGTCAAGAGCTGGATCTTCTCCCAATCGAGGCAGACCGTCAACCACCTGGAAAACGCCATGCCGGCCAGCACCGAGGCGGAGGCCACGCATAACTTCTCTGAAGGAGAGTCTGAGATCGTCTGCTCTGAGCTGGAGGTCAGCTACAATGCTGCCTACAGGCATGACCTAGATGAGGATGACTTGGGCCTGGAGAAACCGATAGGAAGGAGGAGGTCCACCATCAAGCAACAGCACTACCAGCAGAGAGTCGCAGAGTGGCTGCACAGGTACCAAATGACGCTGGAGGTCCTGGACTCGGAGCAGGAGTCTGAGGAGGAAGTCCCCGATGTGGACAAGGACCTGGCCTTTCTGTTTCAGAGCGTGGTGTGCCCCATGGACAGCGGCTCAGACATGGAGGATGATGACCATCTCCCAACCCCTCCCATGCCTGAGCTCATGTCATATTCTGAAAGCCTGTCCAGCCCAGATATGGAGGAGGACGACAGAGTCCTCAGGACAAGCAGGCCCAGATTATACTGTGAAAGCCTTTCAAGCGACAGTGGCTCCGACTGGGTGGCCCACAGGATGCCCAACCCTGGGGAGCAGCCGGCACAGCCTGGGGACAGCCCGGAGGCAGGGACCTCTGCCCAGGACATGCTCACTACGAGGCGCACCACCAAGACCGAGTCTCTGGTCATCCCTTCCAGCAGCTCCAAGGGGAAGCAGCCCGCCCGCCGGGGCTGGAGCAGGTCCCTGAATGAGTCGGCCAACAGCCTGATCAAGGAGCGCTGTGCAGACCCACAGAGCCAACTGCAGGTCCCCAGTCAGACTGTGTTCGACCACCTGAATGACAGCCTCATGTCCAACGACTATCTGCCCAAGAACATCATCCTCATCAACACCTCCGACAGGCAGGGGCAGTCCCTGTCAGACGTCCTGCAGCAGCACACGCTGCCCGTCGTGTGTACCGCCTCCATGGTGGATGTCCAGGAGGCCTTCAGCTCCATCATCTCCTGGATACAAAGATACCGCAACTGCAAGACCGAGGCCACCATGCCAGTGAAGATCGCGGTGGCGGGGGATCAGCACTACTTCAGCACCGTGCTGTGGGTCTTTGTGGAGCAGCTGTCCCACAAGGACCCGGACTGGCTGGACTCCATGCGCTTCCTGGTCATCCCGCTGGGTTCTCACCCCTTGGCCAGGTACCTGGGCTCCGTGGATTGCCGCTACCACAAACTCTTACGGGACCTGGCCTGGTGGGAACTGTTCTACCACCTGGAGGCCCAGGATGCTGTGCAGAACATTGTGTTGAAAATCAGAGAGTACCTCACAGGGGCCAACTGTGTCCTCCAGCTGCCCATCGCAGAGGCCATGCTCACCTCTAAGCCAAAGAGCCCGGACGAGCTGCCCTTGCAGAAGTTCATTCCCTTTGTGGGGGCAGTGAAAGTCCGAAGAGTGGAGCCAATTTCAGCCACGTCAGGAGACTCAGCTGAAGCCGTCCCCTCATGCTCCAATGTGCTTCTGTCCACCGCCAGGGAGGCCACTCACAAGCTAATTTCCTTGTCGTCAGTGAGTGGGGGCCTGTCCTCCCCCGGCCAGAGTGTGGGTGCTGAGCTGATGGAGCTGCAGGTGGATTACTGGACGGCAGCCCAGCCCACAAACAGGAAGAGGAGTGGGGAGAAGGAAGACCTGCCTGCCACCAAAAACACACTCCGGTGCACCTTCCGGTCTCTCCAGGTCAGCAGGCTGCCCAGCAGCGGCGAATCTGCAGCCACGCCCACAATGTCCATGACTGTGATCACCAAGGAGAAGGAAAAGAAGGTGATGTTTTTGCCCAAGAAAGACAAGGGCACGGACTTGGCCTCCAACAGCCAGTGCATCCAGGGCATCGGCCGCTTGGTCTGCTCAGCCAAGAACCAGGAGCACAGGCAGCGGGTCCTCATTGATGGCGTGGAGTGGAACGACGTGACGTTCTTCCAGCTGGCAGCCCAGTGGTCCTCCCACGTCAAGCACTTCCCCGTCTGCATCTTCGAACACAACAATTCCACCTTCTAGCCCTGCCCCTCCCCCTGCCCTTCACTCTGCCTGGGCCAAGCCCAGCAGTATCGAGCTGCTTTTCTGTTAACAGTTCAGTTTACTATAGACACAGACCCTGGAAACACAGTGAAATGGTTTGAGTTTGGATGCGCTCAAAGCCTGCAACGTAAGGGGGTTGCCCTCAGTGGGACCCCCAAATGCTCTGTTCAATAACCAGAAAGCTCCGGCAGGTGGGAGTCAGGAGGGCAGTGTTGAGCTGGAGCATCATGGAAGGTGTGTTTGGTCCTCAGGACCCCCAGCACTGTCAGTGACAAGGCTTCTGGCCTTGGAGACCTGCCCTTCCTGGAAACCAGGGCTCAGCTTAACCCTGGGAGCCGGCACCAGCCTGTGCCCAGACTCAGAGCTGGGCGGCCAAAGGCAAAGGGCTGGCCTCCCATTGGGGCATCCGGAGCACAACTCGGAGGCCAGCCGGCCCAGCCTTGGACCCCAGCTGCCAACCAACCAAGTGGCCCCAGCACCATCCACTTATGGTTCCCAATGAACTCACGTCTCACAAGGCAAAATAACAAAAAAGAGCTGTACGGTGCAGATCACACAGGCACATGGGCTGGACAAACCAGTGCCCTCCTCGCTGGGCAGCGACCCACCTTCGTCCCTACCTCTTCAGGTTATCACAGAACATTTGCTGCCACCCTACAGTTGTACCAGCTATTTACAAGGTGAGCAACCTGCCCCTCCACAGCACAGTGGTCATTTGGCCCCTTGCTGGCTGTGAACTCTCAGATCACTGCATCCCTCTGAGTGTTTGTTTCTAAGAACATGAGGTGAATCAAGCAGCAACCTCATAGGGTTTTTGTAGGGACCCTGTAGTGTGCTCCCCTAAAGCTTTCTCTGGGTGTCCAGACAGGGGATAGGTCTGCAGCAGGGGCTGTGGTTGTGCTAATTGGTCCTTTTTCTTCCTCATATGTGATGCTTTCGGGGCCCAGGGCTAAGCTCTTTTCTCATGTCATAAAGAGACTGGAGATTCTGTTATGGGTCCCTGTCTTGGCTGAAGCCAGAACAGAAACCCCAGGGCTGAGCAGTGGGGCCCAGGGTCACCCAACTATCTGTGATGGGGCTGGTTTGGGGTCATTCACTCAGCAAATATATCAGAGTCTTCCAGGTACAGACACGTCTCTAGGCACTGACCATAATCCAGTGCACAGAGCAGACCCCTAGCCTGTACTGCAGAGCTTCCCTCTAGTCGGGAGCGATTCAGTCACACTAGGCTGCACAGGCTCCGAGTGTCCACAAGACAGCCAATGTGACGTCCTCCGGCCTCCTCTCCCTATGGCTGCATCTTCCCGTATTGTGAAGAGGAAGGTGAACCTCTGTTCCAGCAGAAAACGTGAGTCGGTTTTGGATCAGAGCCATCAGCGGAGTATGGGGACTGTGAATTCAAGGTTCTGGCAGAACCCTGGTTCCCACTCATGGTGGGATTTCTGCAAGAGGACAGAGGTCTAAGGGCTCCCCCTAGAAAAAGGACAAGAGTCAGAGAGCTGTGTATGTGGATTTGGGTGGTGTGGGAGAGCAGAGGGAGCTCAGTGGTGAGGCAGCCTCTCAGAAAATTCATAGCCATCCACTCCTAATCCAAGTCTGTCTGCACCCCTAATCAGGGAACAGGCCCACTAATTTGGTAGAACCTCCTCAGGGCCAGCTTGGCTAGTGTACCCAGCCCTGAGGTAGTTGAGTTTCAGTGGGAGCCGAAGAACCCCACAGGGGAGCTAGTGAGTTAGGCAGAACGTAGGTGCAGGAGCCAAAGTTTGAGGTGATAGGAGGGCCCTGGGAAGCCAAGGATGGAGACAGAGTTCATTTTTTCACTCATTGGTGAGCTATACCTGGAACACCCTCTGTGTGCTAATGAGTGACATGAACAGAGTAGACACAAGCCCTCCCTGTCCTTATGGAGTTGACATTTCGGTGGGCAGGTATGGGAGGAGACAGGGACACTGAGAGAGCATGTCAGGTTCCCCTGAAGAAGGGGACAGGTGGTTCCCTCGTTGATCCAGAGCTGTCAGGTAGGAGGGCTTTCTGCCAGCCCCTCCTGGGTGACCAGGCACGTCTCTGCCAGGACTGCCAGCTTAAAGGTGGACAAGGAGTAGGTCTGGCTTCTGTACGGGCAGGAGCAGCAGGCACAGGACCCCAGGCTCTCTGAGTGGTGCTCTGGGAGGGCTGTGGGAAGGAAAGGCCAGGTCTCAGACTCTGTTTCCAACTTATCTCTTTCCCCAGAGCCATGTCCTGCATCCTGGGTATCGGGCTGGACCAGCACCGCCAGAATTTCCCAGCCTGATGATGCTGCCGGCTTCCATAGAGCTCAACTTGCCAGTCCTCAACTTGCCAAAGCAGGCCCAGTGCCTCCATTCACAGTGGGAGCACCTGAGCCCACTGAGGCCGAGACAGGAGGAGGAGGAGGCCTCCGGGGGTGGTGTGGGTGTGTGTGCCTTTGGAAGGCACACAAAAGGCAGTGAGGGTGGTAACATGTCCTCTTCTTGGATCTACAGAACCAGCTCCAGAGCAACATCAGGAAAACCATCAAGAGGCAACGCCACCGGAGTGGCCTCTCCAGAGCCAGAGCCGGATCCAGGCCCAGCTTTCACTGAACTTCAAGATACAGAAGAACCACCTGCAGCATTGGAGCAACTCATCCAGTTCCTGCGCGGCCTGTGGTGCCAGATCCTGGGCCACAGCTCATGTCAGCGGCCACGTCAGAGAGGGCGCCCCCCCCCCCAACCCCCTTTAGATGCAGTGTTAGAAGTTTTCTGTTCATGTTATATATGTTTATAATTCTTCTATACTTTTATGATATTTAATAACATACAGTGTACTGATGAAAACATTTACTGAAATACTCCCAAATATTACCTTAATTTAGATTCTATAAAATTTAACCCTATCAACCCTCAGAGCTTTGAGCAAGTCTGTTTTTCTGGACCCTGACCTACCCAGGGAGAACTGTCCTCACCTTCTCCACCTGCCCTTCCTGGAACCAGGACTCTGCTTCCTAGGGAGCTGGCTCCACCCTGTTCCCAGACTCAGAGCTGGGAGGTTAGAGGCCAAAGGCTGGCCTCCCATTGGGGGCATCCTGAGCCCATCATGGAGGCCTGTCAGCCCAGCCCTGGGCCTTAGCTGTCAACCAGCCAAGTGGCCCCAGCACCACTCACTCTGGATTCCAAATAAACTTAACCCTCAGAGGGTGTGTATATATATACCTGTACCTTGCAGACTGCCCAGGAACATGGATTAGATAAACTGGTCAAATCCTTGGTGACTAGCTTCCTAGGCAGCTTCCCCACCTTGGTCCCACACACCCTTCTGTGTGAATACAGAGCATTTGCTACTAACCAATGTGTGTGGGACCAACCACGTACCAGGTGAGCCCTGCACCCTCTACAGAACCGTGGTCACTCAGACCCTGTTGCTGTGAGTCTTCAGGTCACTGCACCTTTCTGAGTATTTGTATCTCTCAACATGGGGAGAGCCTAGGCCCAGCCTCATAGGGTTATTGGGGGGGGGGTCCCCCTTAGAAAAGGCCTGCTGGGAACCTGGACACTGGAGAGGTGTGCTGGAGGGGCTGTGGTTGTTCCTATTGGCCATTTTCTCTTCTCCTTAACCAAGCTCCTGCCTTATTTGTGATTCTCAGGCCTTAGGCTAAGCTGTTTTCTCTCTTGATAAGGACATTGGAGATTCCATTAGGGGTCCCTGTCCTGGTGCAGCCAGATTAGAAATCCCAGGGGTGAGCAGGGGGACCCCAGGCTCACCCAGCTATCTGAGATGGGGGTGGTTGGGGCTCATTCATTCAGCAAAGGCCCTGCCACTGGGACCGCACTCCAGCGCTTCCGTCTAGTCAGGAGGGATTCAGTCACAGGGGACTGCACAGGCAGGCAGCATCCACGGGACAGTCGGTGTGACTTCTTCCTGAAAGTATCGCTGATCTACATGTATCGTGAAGCAGAAAGTGGATCTCTGGACCAGCACAAAAAGTGAATGGGCTTTGGATCAGAGCCTTAAGGGAAGTATGGGGACTGTGACTTGGAGAAGGTGGCAACACTCTGGGTCCCACATATGGTGGGATTTCTGTAAGAGGGCAGTGGTCTGAGGGCTTCTCCTCGCAAAAATGGAAGGAGTCAGAGAGCTGTGCGTGTGGATTGGGTGGTGTGGGTGAGTGGGGAGGGGTAGTGGTTGCCCACACAAAGAGCTCCCAGAGGTTGGGCTTAGGCAAGAGCACAGAGCCGCTCAGGTCAGTGCCCCATGCCCTGCAGTAGGAGGACTTCCTGGGGTGGGGGCTTGAACTGGGACTTCAGTGATGGAGATGGGAGGTCCCATCCTTGGAAGGCACACAAAGGCAGTCATGGTAGTAACATGGTCTCTTCCTGGATCTACAGAAGCAGCTCCAGAGCAAGATCCAGAAACACCTAAAGAGGCAATGCCAACTCTGGTCCCCTCTCCTGAGCCAGAGCAGGCTCCAGGCACAGCTGTCACTGAGCTTCAAGATGTGGACCCACCTGCAGCATTTGAGAAACTCGCCTCAGCTCCTTCAGAACCTGAGGTTCTCGATCCTGGGCCACAGCCTGTGTCCGCTGCCAGGACAGAGAGGGCTCCTTCCCCTCCTTTATATGAGTTTTAAAGTATTTGTGTTTATCATATACATGTTTAAAACTTTATGTATTTTTCTTATACTATTCAGTAACATACAGTCTACTTAAAGAAAATATAATGAAATACTCTAAAACATAAATTTAATTTAGATTCTATAAAATTTAACTCTACAAGCCTTCAGAGCCTTGAGCAAGTCTGTTTCTTCTGGGCCTCCGCTGTGTTACTATGAGTCATAGGTTGGGAAGAATGAGTCTCTCAGGAGCCATCTGCTCTAAGGATGTGATGTTCTTGAGGCCCAGGACAATGGGACTTTGGGGGAAATTGACTGTTGAGCACTGGGGCAGGGACCCTTTATGTAAGGGCTGTCCCTGGGAACCCATGTTTCATTTAACTTCATCTCCCACCAGCACATGGACAATGCGTGATCATAAGCGCCCCCTGGCGTCCACGGTGCAGAATGCTTCAGGGTTTAACCAGCAGCAGGCAGTTCCTGAACCCTGACTGCCACCTGCACCTGGACAGAAACTCCACCTGCTCCACGCGCACTGAGCAGCATTCGGAGCATCTCCTCTGTCCGCCCACAGCACTGAAGAGGGGACAGGGAATGTCCCAGGGCCCGGGGTCCACATTCATCTCCTCCACAGGCACCGCTTCCAAATCTCCTCTGGGGTCAGAGCCTCTCTCTGCCCTCAGCCCCTAGGCTCTGGTGCAGCTGGGCTTTTTCCTGAGGCTCTTCTGTCTCTCCAGAGCCCAGCGGCCATTCTTTCTCACGCCCCAAGGCTGAACAAGGTTGTGGAGACGGCCTGGCTTCTCCTTTTACATCAGTCCTCTTGGGTGCTCTGAACCCCCTGGTGAGGATGGACTACAGCCTTGTACGGCACCCACCATGGCACAAGCGACACTGTCTCAGGACAAATGGGTATTCACTGTGGACCACACCCAGGGTCCCTGCTCTCAAGGAGATCAGCCCTGTAGGTTGACACGGAGTGAAAGGAAATTCGAACGGAGTCTGATGAGACCTACCACTGGCCCTGAGGGCCATAAGCACTGAGAATGTGAGCCCATCACGGGGACATTGCACTGGCTTTCTTTAGGATGTGATTTCTAAACCAGAAAGATGAATAAGTACTTGTCTACCCTCTTCATCCTGATTTCACAATGGCAGCCGATGAAGGCTTGTGAAATTAAATGAGGTCTGGGAATCAGGGGGCAGGTCTACCTTAGAGGTCCATGGTGATGGCAGTGAACTTGGACTC
Organism: Myotis daubentonii; assembly: GCF_963259705.1. Classification (NCBI taxonomy): domain Eukaryota; kingdom Metazoa; phylum Chordata; class Mammalia; order Chiroptera; family Vespertilionidae; genus Myotis; species Myotis daubentonii. The sequence continues at coordinate 8,125,706 of NC_081855.1, forward strand.
ACTAGCAATGGGCCTGGAGGGGCAGCCACCTGCCTTGCGCGGAGCGTCTCCTTACCTTGGAAGCTCAGAACTGTGGTCTCAACAGAAGCTGTTTCCTATTTCAAATTACACTTTTCAGTTTGGCTCTACTTTCCAGGGTCCTTTCCTAAGTTTCACAGCCATCCTCCAAACTGGAGGCAGAGGGTGTTAGAAGTGAGGGGTGGGGGCTGGAGGGAACTGGGAGGAGAAAAACGGGGGAGAAAGGAGGGCAGGGCCAGGGCCTGGTGTGGGACGACTGTGCTAGTGACCTATTGCTGAGAGTTACCCCACACTAGAGACTTAACCAACATACACTTATTAGCTCACACGTCTGTGAAGAGGAATCCTGCAGGGCTCTGCTGGGACTACTGTGGTCTCACCTGAGGCAGGATCTCTGTCACTCAGGGTCTGAGCTCACTTGAGGGCGGGAGGTCTTTAGGATTCAGTTTGGATGGAAGGCTTGACTTTCTGTCTGTTGTTCTCATTCAGTGCCAGGCCATGTGGGTCTCTCCAGATAGCAACTCACAGCACAGAGGCTCATTCCTCAGTGGAGAGAGAGAGACAGAGAGAGAGAGAGAGAGAGAGAGAGAGAGAGAGAGAGAGAGAGAGAGAGAGAACAGATCTGAGTGAGCAAGAGGGTAGGCACCAACTTTTTAGAAAACTTTTTTTTTATTATTATTAGTTAAGGTATTACAAATGTGTCCTCATCCCCCCATTAACCCCCAACCTCCCCCCCACACACAAACTCATGCTCCCTTCCCCCTGTTGTCCATGTCCATTGGTTTGGCTTATATACATGTATACAAGTCCTTCTGTTGATCTCTTCCCCTTACCCCCGCCCTCCCCTACTTTCCTTCTGGGGATTGATAGCCTGATCGCTGTTTCTCAGTCTTTGGGTCTGTCCCTTTTCATCAGTCTATGTTGTTCTCTATAATCCACAAATGAGTGAGATCATGTGGTATTTATCTTTCTCTGACTGGCTTATTTCACTTAGCATAATGCTCTCCAGTTCCATCCATGCTGTTGCAAAAGGCAAGAGTTCCTTTTTTTTTACCGCAGCATAGTATTCCATCTTGTAGATGTACCACAGTTTTCTAATCCACTCATCTGCTGATGGGCACTTAGGCTGTTTCCAGATCTTAGCTATGGTGAATTGTGCTACTATGAACATAGGGGTGCATATATCCTTTCTTATTGGCGTTTCTGGTTTCTTGGGATATATTCCTAGTAGTGGGATCACTGGGTCAAATGGGAGTTCCATTTTTAGTCTTCTGAGGTAGCTCCATACTGTTCTCCACAGTGGCTGCACCAGTCTGCATTCCTACCAGCAGTGCAGAAGGGTTCCTTTTTCTCCACACCCTCTCCAACACTTGTTGTTTGTTGATTTGTTGATGATAGCCATTCTGACAGGTGTGAGATGATAACGCATTGTCATTTTGATTTGCATCTCTCGTATAATTAGTGACTTTGAGCAGGTTTTCATATGTCTTTCGGCCTTCTGTATGTCCTCTTTCGAAAAGTGTCTATCTAGGTCCGTTGCCCATTTTTTTATTGGATTGTTTATCTTCCTTTTGTTAAGTTTCATGAGATCCCTGTAAATGTTGGAAATTAAACCCTTATCGGTGGTATCATTGGTAAATATGTTCTCCCATGTAGTGGGTCTTCTTGTTGTTTTTTTGATGGTTTCCTTTGCTGTGCAAAAGCTTTTTATTTTGATGTAGTCCCATTTGTTTATTTTCTCTTTAGTTTCCATTGCCCTAGGAGCATTATCAGAGAAGAAATTTCTTCGGCATATGTTTGCGATTTCGCTGCCTGTGGATTCCTCTAGTATTTTTATGGTTTCCCATCTTACGTTTAAGTCTTTTATCCATTTTGAATTTATTTTTGTGTATGGTGTGAGTTGGTGATCTAGTTTCATCCTTTTGCATGTATCTGTCCAATTTTCCCAACACCATTTATTGAAAAGACTGTCTTGACTCTATTGTATGCTCTTGCCTCCTTTGTCGAATATTAATTGGGCATAGTGGTTTGGGTCGATTTCTGGGGTCTCTATTCTATTCCATTGATCTATATGTCTGTTCTTGTGCCAGTACCAAGCTGTTTTAAGAACAGTGGCTTTGTAATACAGTTTGATATCTGGTATTGAGATCCCACCTACTTTGTTCTTAGGATTGCTGCAGCTATTCAGGGTCTTTTTTTATTCCAGATGAATTTTTGGAACGTTCGTTCTAGATTTGTGAAATATGCCGTTGGTAATTTAATGGGGATTGCATTGAATCTATAAATTGCTTTGGGTAGTATGGACATTTTGATGATGTTGATTCTACCAATCCATGAACACGGTATATTCTTCCATCTGTTTATGTCTTCCTCTATCTCTTTTTTCAGTGTCCTGTAGTTTTCAGCATATAAGTTTTTTACCTCCTTAGTTAAGTTTATTCCTAGGTATTATAATTTTTTTGGTGCAATGGTAAATGGGATTGCTTCTGTAGTTTCACTTTCTGTAAGTTCACTATTGGTGTAAAGAAATGCCATGGATTTCTTAGCATTAATTTTGTATCCTGCTACATTGCCGAATTCATTTATTAAGTCTAATAATTTTTTGATGGAGTCTTTAGGGTTCTGTATGTACAGTATCATGTCATCTGCAAATAAGGACAGTTTTACTTCTTCTTTTCCAATCTGGATGCCTTTTATTTCTTCTTCGTGTCTGATCGCAATGGCTAGTACTTCCAGTACTATGTTGAACAGGAGTGGAGAGAGGGGGCATCCCTGTCTTGTTCCTGTTTTTAGGGGGAATGGTTTTAGTTTTTGCCCATTGGTTATGATGTTGGCTGTGGGTTTGTCATATATGGCTTTTATTATGTTGAGGTATGATCCCTCAATTCCTATCTTGCTGAGAGTTTTTATCAAGAAAGGGTGTTGGATTTTGTCAAATGCTTTTTCCGCATCAATTGATATGACTATGTGGTTTTTTTCTCTCAATTTGTTTATGTGATGTATCACGTTTATTGATTTGCGGATATTGTACCATCCTTGCATCCCTGGGATAAATCCTACTTGGTCATGGTGTATGATCTTTTTGATGTACTGCTGGATCCGATTTGCTAGGATTTTGTTGAGGATTTTGGCTTCTATGTTCATGAGGGATATTGGCCTATAATTCTCTTTCATTGTATTGTCTTTATCTGGTTTTGGGATTAGGGTGATGTTGGCTTCATAGAATGAGCTGGGAAGTGCTCCTTCCTCTTGGATCTTTTGACATAGTCTGAGGAGGATAGGTTTTAGGTCTTCCTTGAATGTTTGGTAAAACTCCCCTGTGAAGCCATCTGGCCCCGGGCTTTTGTTTGCTGGAAGCTTTTTGATTACTGCTTCGATTTCCTCCATAGTTCTTGGCCTATTGAGATTTTTAGATTCTTCCTGGTTAAGTTTTGGAAGGTTGTATTTATCTAGGAATATGTCCATTTCCTCCAGGTTGTCTAGTGTGTTGGAGTAGAGTTGTTCATAGTATTTTCTAACAATCCTTTGTATTTCTATGGGGTCTGTTGTTATTTCTCCTCTTTCATTTCTGATTTTGTTTATTTGGGTCCTCTCTCTTTGTTTCTTGGTGAGCCTGGCTAGAGGTGTATCAATCTTGTTTATCCTTTCAAAGAACCAGCTCTTGGTTTTGTTGATCTTTTGTATTGTTTTTTTGATCTCTATGTCGTTTATCTCCGCTCTGATCTTTGTTATTTCCTTCCTTCTGCTTATAGTGGGCTTTTTTTGTTGCTCTCTTTCTAATTCTTCGAGTTGTAGAGTTAGGTCATTTATTCTCATTGTTTCTTGTTTCTTGCAGTAGGCTTGTAGAGCTATGAACTTCCCTCTCAAGACTGCTTTTGCTGTGTCCCATAGGTTTTGGATTGTTGTGTTTTCATTGTCATTTGTTGCCATGATGTTTTTTATTTCTTCTTTGATCTCACTGGTGACCCAGTCGTTGTTTAATAGCATGCTATTTAGTCTCCATGTGTTTGATTTTTTTGGATTGTTTTTGTTGTAGTTGATTTCCAGTTTTATGCCTTTGTGGTCTGAGAAGATACTTGATATGATTTCAATTTTCTTGAATTTGAAGAGACTTTGTCTGTGACCCAATATATGGTCTATCTTTGAAGATGACAAATGTGCACCTGAGGAGAATGTATATTCTGTGGCTTTGGGGTGAAATGTTCTGAAGATGTCAATTAATTCCATCTGATCTAGTGAGTCATTTAGGATTGATGTTTCTTTGCTGAGTTTCTGTTTAGAGGATTTGTCCAGTGGAGATAATGGGGTGTTAAGGTCCCCTACTATGATTGTATTGCTGTCAATCTCTCCCTTGATCTTCTCCAGAAGATTTCTTACGTATTTAGGTGCTCCTATATTGGGTGCATATATATTTACCAGAGTTATTTCTTCTTGTTGGACTGCTCCCTTTAGTATTATGAAGTGGCCTTCTTGATCTCTTTTTATGTCCTTCACTTTGAGATCTAATTTGTCAGATATAAGTATTGCTACCCCGGCTTTTTTTTCACTTCCATTGGCCTGAAAAACCTTTTTCCATCCCTTCACCATCAGTCTGTGTGCGTCTTTTTTTCTGAGGTGGGTTTCCTGTAGACAGCAGATATATGGGTCATGTTTTCTTATCCACTCATTTACCCTATGCCTTTTGACTGGGGAATTTAATCCATTTACATTTAAAGTTATTATTGATAGAAACTTGTTAGTCGCCATTTTTGTTCTTTACCGCTGCGTTCCTTCTTTGTTTCCTGTTTTTTTCTATTTACAGCAGACCCTTTAGCATTTCTTGCATTGCTGGTTTGGTTGTAATAAACTCCCGTAGACCGTTTTTGTCTGTGAAGCTCCTGATTTGACCCTCAATTTTGATTGATAGCCTCGCTGGGTATAGTATTCTTGGATTCAGACCCTTCCTTTGCATGACTTTGTATATTTCATTCCATTCCCTTCTTGCCTGATGTGTTTCTGTTGAGAAATCGGTCGCTAGTCTGATGGGGGATCCTTTGTAGGTAACTTTCTGTCTCTCTCTGGCTGCTTTTAAGATTCTTGCTTTGTCGCTGGTGTTTGCCAATTTAATTATTATGTGCCTTGGTGTCGGTCTTTTCGGGTTCATTTTGTTTGGGACTCTGTGAGCTTCTTGGATTTGTGTGAGTTTTTTCCTCCCTATATCAGGGAAATTTTCTGTTACTATTTTTTCAAACAGGTTTTCTATTCCTTGCTCAGTTTCCTCTCCTTCTGGCACCCCTATTATTCGGATGTTGTTTCGTTTAGCATTGTCCCAGAGTTCTCTTAGGCTCTCTTCCTGCTTTTTAATTTTTTTTTCTAGAAGCTGTTCTGTTTGGGTATTTTTTTCTACCTTGTCTTCTAGCTCGCTGATGCGGTCCTCTGCTTCTTCTAGTCTACTGTTGATGCTTTCTATTGAGTTCTTTATGGCAGTGATGTCATTTTTCATTTCTTCTTGGTTTCTCTTCATTTCCTCTTGGTTCTTCTTCATTTCCTCTTGGTTCCTACACATATTGTTGAATTGGTCTTCCATTCTTTTCATCCACCTTATGGCCATTACTCTGAATTCTTTCTCTGACAGGTTGCTTGCCTCCATTGCCTCCATTTCGTTTACTTCCTTTTCTGATGATGCCTGTTTTTCTTTCATATTTGGGTTGGTTCTTTGTTTCACCATGATTTCTCTTCAAAAGGTGTTTGGTTATGTAGTTCTCTCTCTGCTATAGGAGTTGTCCAACCGTTCTGTGAGAAGAAGCAGTGCTCGTCTGAGTTCAGGCGGTCACGCTGCTCTTTTAGAAAACTTTTCATGTTGGGAAGAAATCAATCAAAAAGTTATATACATATATGCATAACCCAGGGACACAGACAATAGGGTGGCGAAGGCCTGGGGTGTGGGGTAGAGATTGGCTAGAAGTGGACAATGGGGTAAAAAGGAGACATATGTAACACTTTCAACAATGAAGATTTAAAAAAATGGATTTTCTTTAAAATTGTTAAATTATTTTTTTCTAAAAAATTGACGAGAGAGAGAGAGAACCAAAAGTGTGAGAGAGAAGCATCAGTTGGTTGCCTCCTGTATGCACCCTGACTAGGGATCAAACCCACAACCTGGGTATGTGCCCTGATAGGAACCGAACAGCAATCCTTCAGTGCACAAGGTGATGCTCAACCACTCGGGCCAGGCCAGGCACTGACTTTTAGAACCAAATCATGGAGGTCATGTTGGATCCCTTTGCCATCTTCTGTGGAGTCACTACTGACACCCACACTTACGGGGAGGGCACACATTCACACCACAGGAGGAAGGGCAGACCATGGGGAGTCACTGAGGAGGGAACCAGTGACCCGAGAGGTCCATGCCTTGCCCAGGATCCCAGACGGTCAGAATGCAGAGCCTGAGATAAACCCAGCTGTGTCCTCAGAGGTGGGGTCCTAGGTGCACCCAGGTTTCCTCAGGGCTCTGGAAAAGCCTGTGCTGGGGGAATCGTGTACAGACATGGAGATGGCATGGGAGAGACAGTGAGCACTTGGCAGCCTCGATAGTATTTGTCTGAAAAGGCGCCCAGATCTGGAATCACGAAAATCCACCTCTGTTCACACCCCACCCGAAGTGGAGAAAGCCGGGGCCCCTTATGCTGAGCTCATGCTTACGCAGTGCTGAATCACACCTTCATTGGATAATACGGAAACTGAAGCCCGTAGTCAGGCAGGGATTGGCCAGGGTACATGACTTTCAGAGTCCAGAGTTCAGGAATGTTCAGACCTTCCAGGCCAGCCATGGGCAAACTACGGCCCGCGGGCCAGATCCCGCCCGTTTGAAATGAATAAAACTAATAAAAAAAAAAAGACCGTACCCTTTTATGTAATGATGTTTACTTTGAATTTATATTAGTTCACACAAACACTCCATCCATGCTTTTGTTCCGGCCCTCCGGTCCAGTTTAAGAAACCATTGTGGCCCTCGAGTCAAAAAGTATGCCCACCCCTGTTCCAAGCCAAGGCTCCCAACTCCACACAGAGTTGGTCTGGAAATTAGAAATCCTGACACACTGGGCAGCTCCTGCTTGTTCCTCCCTATGTGGGGCCGTTTTGTTCTGGGATCCAGAAAGGGAGCGCTGGCATGCATGGAGGATACACATCCCAGTGTCCTCTAGATGGCACACACACTCTAGGTGTGAGGACCTTGGGTGGGATTAGAAGAAAAGCAGACACAGAGGAGGTGACAACAGGAAGGAAAAGAGGTTGGAGGCACGACCTGCATGTGACTGTTCTCCTCCTACTTTACAGCTCCTCCCCCACAGGAGCCTGAACAGCCCTAAGAAGCACTTGCTCCATAACCCACTGTGCAAGCAGGAGAGAGACGGGCCCTGACAGGTGCAATGACTTATCCAGGGTCAAGCAGAGGTAAGAAAGAGGAATTGAGTCTGAACTAAGGTCAGTTTCCTCAAATCTGGGGCCCTGGCTGCACCCAGAGCTTCTAGGGGGCCGGGCAGAGGGCTGTGCTGGTGCCACTGTGTACAGATAAGGTGTTTCATGGAGAAGAGGGGTCTGCAGACAGCAGTCCACAGGACTACTGGCATAGGTGTCATGAAATGAGGGGACTCAGGGAAGACAATCCCAGGTATGAGGTCACTATCCAACAGAACTTGGAACCCCCGTAACCAGGCACCCTCATCTAGCCCAGCAGGCAGCTCACTTGCCAAGAGGCATTACCAGTGCGAGATGTTCTCTTGCTGTGGTCCCTGTGATTGGTGCTCTTGCTCCGGAGACCCCGCAGTGAGAGCTTTTTCAGACGGTGCTGACGTTGGTTCAACACTCATCCCGGAGGTATCTGGCCATTTTCTAGAATATGGCCTCAGGTAACACAAGGTGGCCGGGGTCAGACCCATTCAGGCCAGGCCACCTCTGTGCACCATCCCTGTGCAGCCCACACCCCCTCCCCTTCATGTGTGGGGAAGAGGGACCTGAAGGGAGAACCCTGGGGCAGGAACAGCTTTCGGGGCAGTGGATCACCTAGAGGTCCTGCTGTGGTCACCCACTAGGACAGGGCAGGCAGGTGGAGATGGGCTTCCAGAGGGGTCCCTTATCTGTGCCGATGGGAATCCTAGCGTAAGGTGGTCACACCTTTTCCTCCAGTGGATTTCTGAGCGGATCACACTGTGTGTGTGTGTGTGTGTGTGTGTGTGTGTGTGTGTCTGGAGCGCAGGGTCACAGGGGTCACAGAACCAGCAAAACAGGGCTCTGAGGCTTTCCCCCTGGTGACTGGGAACTGTCTTTGCAGAGCTCCTCACAGGAGAATAGAGAGAAGCTGACAGATGCGGTCCTCACCTCCTGCCTCTGCAGGAGGCACAGGTGCCCCATACATCCTCCAGTGTGCAGCACGGCCGCAGGGTGAGTGCAGGTGCTGAGGTGACCCAGACTCCAGGGTCCATGTAGTCAAAGGGGACCCTGGGTTCCAGAAGCTGCCCTGCTACTCCCCTAGGTCCTTCCTAGAGTCCAATTTCCAAAGGAATCTGGGTCCCATTATCTCTTCACAACCCACTCTCACTGTCCAGCCCCTTTTAGATGATATGCAAAGTCACTGCCTACAATGTTTTAGGAATATCAAAAGAGAGACTTTGCTCCATTTCACATCATGCTCAGTCAAGAGTATTTTTGCATTTTTCTACAGACTTTCCCTTTTTAATGATTTTTAAATAAAATTTAATAATATTATATTAAAAATAAATCTAAATTATATAAATTTTAACTCTATGATCCTTCAAAGTATAAATTCCAACATGGAATATATTCACAATTTTTCACAACTGCTCCATAACATCACAAGCACTCTCCAGTTCCAGAACATTTTCAGAACCCACATCCGAGGTATGTGTCCCGACCAGGAATCAAACCTGCATCCTTTTGGTGTAAGGGTGACTCTCAAACCAACTGATAAGGCACCCTGTCCAAGGCGAGAAAGAGCAATATTTTCATTTGCATTTTTCATTCTGGTTTAAACTGCAGTTGGGTATCTTTCACATACTTCTGGCCTATTCCTTCTTTTGGAATTTCAGTTTGAGACCTTTTGCCCTCTTTTCCATTGGATTGTTAGCAAATCTGAATTGTCATGGATATCAGCTTTTTGCCATGTAATTTGCAAATGGTTTCTCTAGCTTGCCATTTGTTTCCATTTGATGTGTGTTTTGCCAAATAGTGGTGTCACATTTTGATGTGGTCAAATCTGTCTTCTCTTATCATGCTCTTTGATTTTGTCTCTCACTTTGAGTGGAAAAGATGTTCTCCGTCTTATCAGGAAGACAGGCTAGGTTGTATTGTTCTAACAGAGCCCTAAATCTCCATGGTTTGCAGCAGCAAAGGTTAATTTCATAGTCATAGTTAATTTCAGATGGATTGAAAAAGAGTTCCTGTTTTTCAGATTGTTCATTTCTTTTTTTCTTGTAAGGATGGAAGTAAGGACTTCCAAATTTTTATATGTCAGGGTGGAAACCAAAAGTCAAATATTTATTTTACAATGGCCTGTGGTGGACACGACTTCCATTTCCCCCTTTCTAGCAGCTGCCAATTTCCACATCCAGCTGTTTCTGGGGGGTGTGGTTCAGGGCCCCAGAGTGGAGGTATCAGCCCATCTAACTGGCCAGACCACAGTGATGATAGTTGTATGTGGACATGTGAATTCAGTGAGCTTAATAAGATTCTTTATTCTAGTGACCAGAAGAACATTCTGGATGTTTTCAATGAAATTAGAGCAGCCTGTGAGTGAGAGAATAGAGAGCTGTTAGCCTGGAATAGTTGGGAGCCAGTGGACTGAAAGGTCTTGGGTTTGATTCCGGTCAAGGTACATACCTCAGTTGCAGACTAGATCCTTGGTCCTGGTCTGGACAAGGGAACTTATCCTGGGTGAGGATCGACAAAAAAATGTTAGTGAGAAGAATGGCACTGCCACTTGCATTAAAACCTCAGGCACGTTAGCTGAGTTCTTTACGTCTTGTTCTTTAAACGTGAAAAATGAGCTGCAAGGATAAAACTGAATAATAAAGTGCTTAACGTAAGAGTTGGCATGTGGTAGGCACTCAATACATATTGCCCATTACTATTATAAATACATATGTATGTAAACAGTCACCAGGTGGAAATGCAACGTGTCACATCAACAAAATATTGTAAAACAGTAAGATGTTAACAGAAATTGCCCAGGGCCTTCCAACGCTCTATTTCTCCTTTTAATCATAAATCATGGACTTACTCATTTCTGGATAGAAACTTAAAATATTGCAAAGGCACATGCTCTCCTGAATTAATCTAAAATTTACATATATGCAAATCAGGCCAGGATGCTTTAATGGGTCACAACCAGATTGGAGAAGGTTGCATGCACAGGCGAGGCAGGGAGCAGAGATGGAGACAGACACAGTGGGGCCTACCCAAGCCAGAGCGGACACATGCTGTGGGTCAGAGGGGGCCTGGGGCGGAAGTCAGGCGCAGGTCCTGGCCAGGCGCAGAGCGGGGCTGGCCCAACTCCTGCAGCAGCCCACGGGGTGCCTCCTGGCATGGCAGGAGGCAGGGCGCCTCCTCTAGTTTAAAGTAAAAATTATAACAGGAATTTGGGGAAAGAAACACTGTTCTAAATTTTATCTAAAAATAAATGTGCAAACAAATCAGGAAACACTTGAAAAGAATATAAGAAGGGGACTTGCTCCGTCAAATAGAAAGGACTCTCAAGCAGTGTGTTCTGCAGCATGTTTACGGGCAACAGACATTTCTTGTGAGATAAGAATGACAAGATGGAAACTATGTCAACAGGCACAGGAAAATCCTAGAGCAGCGGTTCTCAACCTGTGGGTCGCGACTCCTTTGCAGGGGTCGCCTAAGACCATTGGAAAACACATACATAATTACATATTGTTTTTGTGATTATTCACTATGCTTTAATTATGTTCAATTTGTAACACTGAAATTGGGGGTCACCACAATATGAGGAACTGTATTAAAGGGTCAGGGCATTAGGAAGGTTGAGAACCACTGTACTAGAGACAAATATACTAATACTAGGGGCCTGGTGTTGGATCTCCCTGCACAGTGTCTGAGAATATGGCTCTAGAGCGCCTCAGAGAAGCAGGCCATGGATAAAGCCAGCATCCACTCTATTCTATCCATTGAGAGTTTGTCACTCAGGGCCAGACAGGGAAACAAAGAAACCACCTCAGCAAACTCTTTGAACACCAACTGACAAATGCATTTGCAGAGCATGCCATGTGCTTCTCTGGGCACTTGAAGGAAAACGTGGAGTGAAATCCCAAGGTCCTTGCCCCCAATCAAGGAAGGATTCAAGCGATCACTTTTGATCCACAGGCGTTTATTGATACCTAATGGGTGTCTACTCCTGCCCTGGGCACCTAGGCACAGAGCGACCAGACCTGGTGGAAGTTTGGTCCCCAGATCTCCTGGGACCAGGTCATAAACTTGTGCAAAGGGGAAATAACAAGGCATGTTAACCTGGATTATTTCTGACCCCAGAGGTAAGACCTGGCACCATGGAGCCCCAGGGAAAGGAGGAACCAGGCTGAGAGGGAGCATCAGGAACCCCCACCAGGTCAGGCATGAGACTGCCTCAGGGCTCCCATCTGTGTCCTTACTAATGAGGCTCCAGGGAGGCTCTGCTTCCTCTTTCCTCCAGGTTCCTTGACTCAGATGCTGCATTAATCACTAGGAAGGCCTCTGCCATTCAGTTCCACCCACTTAGTGGGTAAAAGTTGGATTATTTGGAAAGTCTCTCTGAAAACCTGTTCCCCATCGCAGACATAGGTCTCCACAGGTCGAAGGAAAATGATGGGTAGGGAGCAGCGTAGTTACTGTTGTTTTGATTTTTGTTTTCTTGGTTCAGGGCTCTGTAAATTACATGTCTCAATTCATGGCACCTCGTCACCACCATTCCTTGGAAGACAACTTCCAGGTTTTATTGTCTCTTATTACCGCTGATCTCCATTTCCTTCCTCTCCCTCCACATAGTAGCCACTCAAATTTGGCATGTGTGCTTGAATGATTTATGTCTTTGTATGTCTGTGTGTTTAGACACACATAGTGTTGTGTTAAAAATCCCATTGTGTTTCTAACTTTCTTTGTTGACACTAATTTTTATGATCTACGCTCCTTACTGTGTAAATACTCAAATCCCTGCTTGTTTTATCTTTTTCCAAAACATTCTCTCTACACACAGATGAATTTTCTTATTCTGAAGTGTACCCTATCACTTTTCTGCTTAAAGCATTAACAAACTTCCTATTACAATTATAAAAAACAAAATTGGAAACCAGCCTATGAGGTCTACTTGTCAGCTCCTACATGCATCTCCAACCTCAACCATTATCTTTCTCTTTGTTCTCCTCCCCACACTTCAGCCACACTGGCTTTCATTCAGTTTGCTGAATTCACAAAGCTCTTTCATCTCAGAGTCTTTGCCGTCTCCCCCTCCCCCACCTCATCTCTTAGAAGGGCTTTCTCTTTCTCAGCCTTCAAGCCTCCCCTAACTGTGAACATTGGTGCAGCCCTTTTGGAGAGACTTTGGCAATATTAATCATCTAGGGCCAGGTTCCCTGGCAGCAGTGACTCCTGGGAACTGGGACAGAGTTTAGTGAAGGAGTAACCTCAGAAGAAGATGGAGGGAGGTGAGCAGAGATGTGGACTCAGCACATTATGTTCAGCCTGGTCCTGAGAGGGGATCTGGAAGAGGAATTGTACCCACTGAGTCCCATCAGAGGTAAGGAGCCAGGCTTGTCTACCCAGTGCCTGTCATTACTGGCCTCTGACTGAGCCTACATCCCAGGGCAGTAGAGAGGGAGCACCTAACCCCTCTGGACAGGGAAAGGGCCCTCAGGAGCCATGAGCAGCCAACATCCACAGCAGCTGGGAGTGGGGATGGCTGAACCAGCAGTGAAGTTGCAGCCACTAGTGAAACCCAAGGTGTGCATGGCCTTCCTGCTAGAAACTCATTCTTAGCAGCATACTCTAGAGAAGCTTCATTCACGTGCCCATGAGGGATACAAGGAAACACATGTCAGCATTGTTTATGATGGTGGAAAACTAGAGATAACCTAAATGTCCTTCAACAGGAGAATAAAGTAATCATAGTGAATGCCTAAAAAGTAATGGACTGGAGTATGTGTGGCAACGTGGGCAAATCTCAAAGCATGATTTGAGTGAAAAAGCAAGTGTCAGGGTACATTCTGAATGATGCTATTGAAATAAAATTTCAAAAATGCAAAATCAACACTAAATATAACTTGTGTATACACAACTTTTCAGTAAAATTATAGAACAAGGGACAAGCGCAGAGTGGATGATAGTAAGTAGCTCTGGGGAAGGGAAAGCTGGGATGGAATCAGGAGTTCAACAGTCTCCCAACTGTCACCCTAATGCTCTATTTAAAGACACACAGGCAATGGCAGCTTTTGAAGATTTAGTAGTAACACAGGTGATCACAATTTATGCTACATATATTTTATTCTTTTACATTTAATCCTTAATAGTCATACTTTAAAAATTACAGAAAATAGTTATGTGGCTCTATGTACACCTAGACTAGAGTGATACTTTTGTCCTTTTGTTTTCCCTATGTTATCGTTTTACTTTCAAAAGATAGCAGAAGAAAGTACACAGATGATCCATTTTCTTTTTTTAGGCTCCATCACAGCATTTTGCCACATTTCATCATGTCACATGAATCTGTTAGGATGCTGTTCATATACAATGCAATTAACATCGTGTGAGGATGGATGTTTATGTCAGTGGGGAAATACTCATAAAAAGGCTAAAATTTTTGAGGTGGAATTGACAGGCTAAGGTTTGGGAACCCACTTATTCCAGGTGTCTCTTTGCTATCTATTCTAGCCAATATTCCCAGTGGTCCATTCCCACCCAGTGATGCTGATCAGAAGAACCAGCTTCATGCTCTTAGACTCTGAGGGGCTATATTTTGACACAGAAGGCCTGCTTTTCCCCCTGTGTCCCGGCCAAACTGATCAAAAAGTGATCAGTTCAAGCTTGAGAATGAGAGGCCTATGTTATAGTTTCTCCTACAGCGATTCTTCATGCTCTTTGGACTTAGCAAAATTATATATATGAATATTCAAATATATAAGAGCATATTTAATTTTGCTAAGTCCTTATAGATGGCCCCCCAGAGTACCTGTACTAGTTTACACTCCCATCACAGCCCATCATGTTCCCATTTGTCCCATAGCCTCACCAAAACTTCCCATCATCACACTCTAATCTGTCATGCAGATTGGTGTAAAGAGCGCCTCATTACTTCTCTGACTACAAGTGCAATTTAACATCTCTTCATATCTTGTTAACGTTTTGGGTTTCCCTTTATGAAATTCCCTTTTCATATACTCTACCCATTTTTTATGTGACAGACTTTTCTTATAAACTGTAGACATTAATCCCAACAAGGGATTTCAGAGAAAGCTTGCAAGTTTTAAGATAAAGCTCCTATAGACATTTGTGCTCAGGTTTTGAGTGGATGAAAGTTTCTATTTCTCTGGGATAAATGCCCAGGAGTGCAATTGCTCGGTGTGTGTTAGTTGTATGTTTAGTTTTATAAGACACAACCAAACTGCTTTCCCCAGTGGCTGTAATAGGCTACATTCCCACCAGCACTGGATGAGTGACAGTTTCTCCACATCCTCCCCAGCATGGAGTGTTATCACAGTCTTTTAGTTAGTCTCCTTGTGGTTTAATTAACCTTTTCCTAATGGCTGATGATGTTGAACTTTTCAAGTGCTCATGCAACATGTTATAGCCTCTTCAGTGAAGTGTCTGTTCATTTATTCTGTTTAATTCTCCAGTGAACCACTTGGGCCTGGATGCCCTTCATTAGATGCTTTACCTACAAATTCAACTTCTTTAATAGACTAGTTAGGGCATCACTTTCTCTTGAGGAAGGTTGTATAGTTTGTTTCTTGCCAGGAATTGGTCCGTTTCACCTAACTTGTTGGAACTATGCGCACAGCGTTTTTCTCTGTTTCTTGGTCAGTCTGGCTAGAAATCTCTTTATTTTACCAGTATTTCTAGAGAAGCAGTTTTCCAATTTGTTGAAGGCTATTTTGAAATTCTTTGTTTTACTGATTTCTGCCATTATGTTTTCCCCCTTCCTTGTTTCTTCAAAGTCACTCTGTTGCTCTGTTTAATTTACTATTTGGATACCTCGATCTCTCTTCTCAGCTGTAATTCTTTCCTTAGAAGTCTTTTTAAAACAAAAACTCTGTCTTTTATGGCTGCTTTTGATTTGCAGCTTTTCTTTATTGTTTTTTAGTTGTGAGTATTCCATAATCTCACTCATGATTTCCTTTAAAATCTGGGTTTATACAGAACATACTTCACTTCAGCTTCAGTTGTATCTTCTTAAGTGTCCAGATACTTGGCGATTTTAAAGCTATCCTTTATTATTAACTTCTTACCTTAGTGCATTATGGTTACAGTACATATAGGCATCATGCATTATGGTTCATGAACATATCAATGGAGAACAAACATATATTTCTTCTTTGGAATTTATTGAGACTTTTTATGTGGCATAATACGTGGTAATGATTTATTTTGTTCAAAAGACTGGGTATTATCTGTTAGGTGTGGATATGAATAACAAAGCAAACAATAACTTCCATTTGCCAAATTTTCTTCTGATTTTTAAAAAATCATTTTATGCTTGTCATTTAATAGGTCCTATTTCTGGAGGCAAGTTTAAAATAAACGCATTCTATTTTGCAAGGCAAGATGCTTTCCCTTAACTTAAAATACAGGCAGTTAAACATATCCGTGTGGTTTCTTACACATATCTATATTTTCCTCAGCAAGACATGCTCTTTAACATGCTCTCCTGTGTTTCCTTCCCCTACCCTCATCCACTATACAGTGCTGACACTATCTAGTATTTTAGATTTTTTTCCACACTTTTTCTGTATTCTTTTAGTCAAGAATATGCTTAACATGGGGCCACATTGCTCACTTCTGAGATTTTTGGTTCTGGCGACCCCTCATAGAATGTCCAATCTCTGTATCTAAGGAGAAAAGAGCTTAGCTCAAGGCCTCGTGGAGAATCACAAATGAGGCTGAGGCTTTGTCAGGAGGAAGAGAAAATGGCCAATGAGCTCAACCACAGCCCGTGCAGCAGACCGCTCCACTGTCCAGGCCCCCAGACAGCACATTCCAGGGAGGACCCCACTGAGTTTCTACAATAAACCTGTGAGCTTGACCCTAGGGTCACCCCGTGTTTAGAGGCACAAGCCCTCAGAGACACGAAGTGCCCTGAAGACTCCCAGCAAGCAGGGGGCCGAGTGACCCCTGTGCTGAGGAGGGGCAGGGTGTTCACCTGGGAAATAGGTGGACCCACACCTTTTGGGTAGAACAAATGTTCTGTGATAACACAGAGAGATGAGGGCGAAAGCAGAGTCCCTGCTCAGGAAGCGGGCAGCTGGTATTGTACCAGTTTGTCTAGCCGGTGCGCCTGTGGGTCTGCACCACACAGGTATTTTTTAGGGAAGCACGAGAGGATGGTGTGGGGCCACTTGGCTGGTTGGCAGCTGGGGCCCAGGGCTGTGCTGAGTGTCCATGTTCCGCTCAGGATGCCCCCAATGGGAGGCCAGTCCTTGGCATCTGACCACCAGCTCTGAGTCCTGTGGAGGTAGAGTCCTGGCTTCCAGGAAGGGCAGGTGGAGAAGGGAGAACCCTTCTTGCTGGGAGTGTTAGGGGTCCTGAGGCTAAAACTCACCTTCCATGATTCTCCAGCTCAGCACTGCCCGCCTGACCTCCAGAGAGTTCTGGTTAATCAGCAGAGCAGTTGGGGCTATAAATGATGCCAGCACGTTAGCTTCTGGGTTGTAAGCACATTTGTACTTAAGAAGGTTTCTCTTTGTGTTTACAGGGTCGGTTTCTGTACTAAACTGAAAGGTTAACAGAAAAGCAGCTGGTCCCTCCCATGCTGGGTGTCAGCAGAGCTGCAGGCAGGGCTGGAAGGTGCAATCAGAATGTCTGGAGATGCTGATGAGAAACTGCTGGACGCGGGAGGACCACTGGGTTGTCAGCTGGAAGAACTTCACATCATTCCACACCACACCTTTGATGAGGACCCGCAGCCCGTTCTACTGTTGCTTTGCCCTGCAGGTAAGGCGGCTTATGCCCTCCGGGCACCGGTGTTTGGATTTTGGACTTTACGACCTTGTCCTTGGTTATCTTGGGCAACAACAGCACCTTCATTTTCTTCTCCTTGGTGACCACTGTCATGCACATGGTGGGTGTTGCTTTGGCCTGGCCACTGCTCGGCAGCCTGCTGACCTGGAGAGACTGGAAGGTGCACTTGAGGGTGTTGTTGGCGGTAGGCAGGTCTTTCTTCTTCGTGTCTCTCTTCCTGTCTGTGGGCTGGGCTGCCGTCCAGTAATCCACCTGCCGCTCCATCAGATTGGCGCCATCGCCCTGGCTGGGGGAGGACAACCACCACTCATTGACAAGATGAGTGGGATGACGAGGCCTAATTGGAGACCAGAAGTATGGACAGAGGGAAGGATAAAAGCACCCTGCAGCCCAAGGGGGCCCATCATCTGAGTCTCCCGACGTGTCTGAGGACTGTTGCACTGTCCCAACTTTCACCCACTCCCCGACGGGAATGAACTATAAGGACTCCTCATTGGGGCTCTTCTGCTTGTAGGAGAGCAGGGCTTCCTTGACGGGCAGCTGGGAGTCACAGTTGTCCCCGTGTTGTACTGTGTGATTCTCGTCACGATGTCCAGTGTGCCTTGTATTGCACTCTGGGCCTCCAGATTATGGAACAGGTCCCACCAGGCCAGGTCATGGAAGAAGCTGTGGTAGCGGTAATGCACGGAGCCCAGGTACCTGGCCACGGGGTGGGAACCCAGCGGGATGACCAGGAAGCTCATGTAGCCCAGTCAGCCGAGCATCTTGTAGGACAGCAGCTCCAGGAAGACCCGCAGCACAGCGCTGAAGTAGTGCTGTGCCCCTGCCACCAGGATCTTCACCGGCTTAAGGGGCTGGGAATTATTGTCACAGTATCGCTGTATCCGCCAGATGATGGAGCTGAAGGCCACCGGGACATCAGCCGTGAAGCAGATGCTCAGCACAGGCACCGTGTGCCCCTGAGGGTGTCCCAGGGGAACTGCTCCTGCCAATCAGAGGTTTGACCTGGATGATGTTCTCTGGCAGCTGGTCATCAGAGATGAGGATGTGGCTCAGCTGGTTGTACGTGGTCTTCCTGGGGATCTGCAGGTGGCTCCCCGGGTCTGGCCACACTCATTGTCTGGGCTTTTGGCTCACTTGTCCTATGGCTGTGCCGTCTGGTGCTCCTTCAGGTACCTGCCCAGCCATGGTGGTGGGATGCTTCCCCGTGGCCTTGGTGGAGGGGATGAGAGACTCAGTCTTGGTGATGTGCCTACTGGGCAGCAGCTGCTTGGTGAGCATGTTCAGGGCTGAGGTCTCTGCCTCCGGGCTGTCCTTGGGCGGTGCTGGCTGCTCCCCTGGGTGCGCATGCTCTGGGGCACTGAGTGGGAGACACTGTCACTTGGCTATTGCTGCCTGGGCTTGGTCTTCTCGGGCACTGCAGCTGGCCTAGGAGGCTCCTTTGTTTTGCTTTGTTTGTTGTGTTAACTCTCACTGGAGGTTATTTTTGCACTCATTTTTTAGAGAAAGTTGAAGGGAGGGGGAGAGACAGAGAGGGAGAGAAGCATCAATGTGAGAGAGACACATGGATTGGTTGCCTCCTGCATGTGCCATGACCAGAGCTGGGGATCAAGCCTGTAACTGAGACAGGTGTGCCCATGACCAGATTTTAACCCGGGACCCTTTACTCCGTGCGCCAACACACTAGCCCTCAGCGAACCCTCTAGGACTCGAAAGCTCTTCCTGGCTCTGGGCACCATGGATGCTGCCCATGTCCATTTTGGAACAGAAATGTGACAGGCCTTCGCAGTATGGCCTGAGCTTGGGCTTGGTGGTGCTGAGAAGGCTGTCATCTTCTTCCCTCTCTGGGCTACTGTCGCTGGTTCTCCAGCAGGTTAGACAGAAGGTACAGGTCCTCCTCCACTCGGGGACATGATCTGCAGGGTCTGCTCAGGGCCCAGGGCCTCCTCTGACACTTGGGCCCTGCTCAGCCAACCACCTCTTTCTGCTGGTCATAGACCTCGCTGTGACTTTCAATGGTCACTGCTTCCTGATCCAGGTCCTACCCCTGGGCAGCATCATCACTGGCCTCCTGCTCAGTGAAGCTCTCACACTCCTCCTTAGAGTAGTGATTTGTAGACTTGGACTTGGGCCGGCCTGCATGGTGCTGTCCTCATGGTGAATGAACTGGCTAGCCATTTCTGAGGTCCAGACTCAGGCAACTTTTGGGGAGGGGTGCTGTGGGCCACCAAGTCTGAAACACTGTTTCTGGGCTGTATGATGCCCGAGGGCCCATGTGTTTTCTTGTGCTCTGGCCAGATTTGCAGGCTCCTGTTGGCTCCGGGCCCTGTGGGTGCTCCCATTTTTGTCTGTGAGCTGGAGTGTGCCAAACCTTCAACGAACAGTCTGAGCTTGGGCTTGGGGGTGATGAGGCTGCTGTTATCATCCTCCATGTCTCGGCCACGGTCCCTGGGGTTTTGCGGTGTGTTAAATAGAAGGTCCAGGTCCCACTCCAACTCGGGGACATGCTCTGCTGTGTCCTGCTTGAGTCCACAGCTTCCTCCAACAGTTTGACCTTTCCCAGCCACGCACAACTTTTTCCTTGATATTTTGTGGCCTGGTAATGGACGTCTTTCCTAATATCCATGGCCTCTGCTTCTTGGGCATCCCCATGTCAATACCCTCCTCGGCAGTCCGGTCCATGGGTGGCATTGTTGCTGGCCTGTTGCTCAGAGGAGAAGCTCTGATATACCCCCTCAGAGTAATGAACCCTTGACTTAGCCTTGCATCTGGCCTGTATGGCACTGTCCTCCCAGTGGATGGGCTGGTTGGACAGGGAGGAAATCCAGATCTCGGCCACTTTGGCAGAAGCCTCCTCGGCCTCTTTGGCCACCCTTCAGGGATTGCTGCCGGACCTCAGCCATGTGGATGCCGCCCACAGGGAGTGTCTTGTAGCTCCAGATGGTCTGGTTCTTAAAGCACTTCCTCCAGTGCAACAGGACCTGTAGTTTTTTGCCTTCTTTCTTGAGCAAGTGGGGGTCCTGCAGTGATGTCAGACCCAGGTCTGTCTCCAATTGTCCACTGGGGAACTGCATACTCCTGTAGAAAGTTCTTGGAGCCCTGCATCTTCATAGTGATCACTGTTGATATGAGGTTGAATCCCTGTATCTTCATGCCAATCACCATGGAGATGAGGTCCTTCTCCAGCTCTTTAGAGACCACCATCTTCATTAAGGTCAGGTGGCACAACCTGGGCACGATCCTGAGACTGGGGCTGTCCAACTCCCGGTTAGCAAACAATTTCTTGGGCTTTAGTGTGTTGAGCCTGGGCACAGGGGTAGGGGAGCGGGAGGTGTGGAGACCAGGACTATGGGCAGCAAGGTAGCTGCAGCTGCTTACACAATACAGGTCCTTTCTGCATTCTGGGGTGATTGTTTCTCTTCCTGTGTTGGGACAGAGGAGGGACATTCCTTCAGGGGCAGCTTATGAACTGCCAGGTAGTTTGGGGGCTGAAATGCAGACTGAACCCTTAAGCACTCAGTGAGTGTTGTCAGGAGGGGGGACACAAGTGATCCAAGAACAGTGTGTGTGAGAAGGGACCACATGCTCACTGACTAGCTCAGGGAAGGCCTGTGTGATGTTCTTGCAAACTCAGAGACCTAAAGTTATCACAAAGGATGTTCTGAAATGAAAACTTTTAAACTAAAAGCAGTTTATGGTGGGTAGTCATGTCCTAGGCGGGCATCTTCCCTGACAAAGGTCAATCTTAACCTTAACGGAGCCTGCCTATTGCCTCTTACCATCTACAATAACATATCTTTCGAATGTAAAAGGAATTTCTATTTTTCCAGACCCCTCAAAGCATAGGCAATGCTCTGTGGAGACCACAAATCCCCTTATTGTTTCTGAGTTCATTGTTGAATTGTAACTATCTTATATCCACCATGTAAAAGAAGTATGTCTGTGTCATTTTACTGTTTATCCAGTTACAGAGGATTCCTCACTTTGATTTCTCTAGGACCCTGATGGATCACCACTGGATTTCATGTTACCACCATACAGCTCCCGTTTTGATTGTAATGTATAAAATAAGGTGCAAAATTGCCATTCTCCAGAGCATTGTCTCAATCTGCTGAGATTTTCTTCCTGCCAAATGTTGACATTGGAGCTTAAATAAACTCACAAAAATTCTTCACAAGTTTGAGTGTTTCTTACTTTGACATTTACTTGGCGTAGTGGGTCAGGGTTCCAAAAAAGCTCACCCAGGACCAACCTGCGGACCTGGTGTTAGTATTCAACAAAGGACCCATTGAACCACTGTTTCCCCACCCATCGGGTGAACCTGGGTCAGTTGTGTCTTAAATCCAGGACTTTTCCCTTGCTGGTGCTAGAGGGTTAGACTTATCTGAGCTGTATTTTAAATACTCCAGGTGGAACTAAGATTAAGGGTTCAGGGACCATAGGCTAAGACAAGACATGGGTGACTGGTGTTAAATTGTGGCTTTCTGATTGGAATTGCTTTCTGAGAATCTGAGAAAAAAACACCTTTGCTGATAAAGTAGAGTTGAACTCAATCAACTCCAAAAATGCAGGGTCATGTCCTCCCTCTGGTCTGAGTATTAGGTATTCTTAGCGGACTGAGAATCTCTGTGGAGGTGTGAGGTCTTTCTTAACTCAGTTGCAATTAAAGTGACTGGTTCTTTGGGGTAGCACCCATTAGGTTTTGTCAACTGTTCCCTGACCGTCTGGCTGTTTTAGTCAGCAGGGAGAAAAACCGAGGCACATCACAGGGTTGAATGTGATTTGAGGGGTGAGCGCCTCATGGAGCTCAACCCATAAGCAACACATGTTGACCAACTACATTACATAACAACCCTAGAAAATTTGCTCAGATTCTACAGATATCAGAAAGAAGAGAAAAACCACATACACATACACACAACTACAAAACAACAACAAAACACACCTAAAATTAGCATGGGAAGATGTGCGTCCAAAGGCAGGAGATGCCAGATCCCAGCTCCCATTAATACTCCTGAAAGGAAGTGTTACTTGCAAGTGCTTTACAGAAATGGGAAGATTTATCTAGAAAATATCCTCCTAAAAATGGGCAAAATGCAGTTTTATTTGGGTGCCTAAATAAATTTTTTGGCATGCAATAAAAATTATGAAAATGCCAGGTCTAACATTAAACTGAATGAATGAATGGAAGCACATTTTGATATGGAAATCAGGAGATCCTAAGAAGCACATATAAATTCTTTTTTAAAAAATTATGGAATTAGAAATTTTAGAGACTGTCTCTGAACTCTTGTGAAGCTAATAAATGCCAACACCCCATTATTCCGCCTTCTCTAGCTCCCCCACTATATCCTTTGCCCTTTCCCATCCCTTCTTCCTTCCCCTTTGGTCCCCTCCATTACCCCTCCCTACTGACTTAACAGAAAATGAGAATAGGAATTCTAACAGCTCCCTTTGGAACAAACCTTGTCTCAGCAAGAGAGGAACCAGCAATTGTTCCTGATTTTCTCAGTGACCCTGATGGATTCACAAAGGCATTTAACTGTTAGAACATGTAATCCATTCTATTCTAACCTATTCCAATTAATATAGCTAATAGTTTCTGCCAGCAAATGGAACACAATTTCTAAATAAGGTTTGCAAGAAAATTCCTGTAGAGAAATCTGTCCACTGTTAGAATGATAGGAAACTGAAATAGGATGTAGAGAAACAACAACAAACAAACCACACACACACACACACACACACACACACACACACACGCACACACACACACAACTATAGCGTTGATCCATGGGTGTTTCCCATTCTCACTGATAGTTTGGGAGCAGGTGAACTTATCATAGAAAGAGAAGCCACTAAGACCCCTGTAGATACTGGGGCTACTTTATTTGTCCCTAACCACATCCAGCTAATTGTCTTCTCCTTCAGAGTAAAGCTTCTGTGCAAATGGCAGGAATATTTAACCAATGTCTGTTTTTAATCAAAACCTGTTTCCAACTAGGGAATGTTATAGCAATATTAGCAAATAACTATCTTTGCTAATAAAATCTGCCCCAATTCAACTGATAGGGAGAACTATTTTATTTGTATATTTGTTTGTTTTATGAAATCAGTGATACCCACATATGCTTTTTCCAGAAGGGTAATATGTATTTAGAAATAAATGAACAAGATATTGAACCCAACAGAGCCTGAGATGAACCCAGCGGTGTGTCCTGAAAGTTGAGGTCCTAGCTGCATCCAGCTTTCTGAGGGGGCTCTGGAAAAGGATCTGCTGGTGGAATCATGCCCAGATATGGAGAGGCATGGGGGAGAGATTGAGCATTCAGCAGGTAAGATAAGCATGTGGCCGGTATTTGCCTGAAAAGGAGCCCAGAGTTGGAACCGCATGCATGCACCTCTGTCCAATACCCACCCAGGGTGGAGGGAGCTGGGCCCTTTGTTCTGAGCTCAGGCTTATGCAGTTGTGAACCCAACCCTCAATGGAAAATTGGGGACCTGATGTCCATAGAGTGGCAGATATTACCCAATGTCCACGACATTCAGAGCCCAGAGTTCAGGAATGTTCAGACCTTCCAGGCCAAGGCTCCCACCTCCCCACAGAGTTGGTCTGGACATGAGAAATCCTGACACACTGGGCAGCTCCTGCCTGTTCCTCCGTATCTAGGGGTCAAGGGCGCTTTGTGCTGGGACCCAGGAAGAGCACTAGCTCTTTTTTTTTTTTTTTTTTTACTAAGAGAAATATTTGTATTATTTTATTTTATTATGGTTTAAAGTATGATATATATTTCTTTTTTCCCCCATGGACCCCTCCTCAGCCACTCCCACCCCCAGCACATGCCCCTACCCCCTCAATGTCTGTTTCCATTGATTATGCTTATATCCATGCATTCAAGACCTTTGCTTGATCTCTTACTCTCTCCCCCACTCTCCCCTGCCTTCCCGCTGAGGTTGGAGGGTCTGTTTGATGGTCTGTTTGAGGCTTCTCTGTGTCTGCATCTATTTTTGTTCATCCGTTTATGTTATTCATTATATTCCACAAATGTATGAGACCATGTGATATTTATTTTTATCTGACTGGCTTATTTCACTTAGCATAATGCTCTCCATGTCCATCCAAGCTGTTGTGAATGGTAAGAGTTCTTTCTTTTTTACAGCAGCATAGTATTCCATTGTGTAGATGTACCACAGTTTTTTCCGCTCATCTGCTGATGGGCACTTAGGCTGATGAGCACTTAGGCTGTTTCCAAATCTTAGCTATTGTGCTGCTATGAACATAGGGGTACATATATTCTTTCTGATTGGCGTTTCTGATTTCTTGGGATATATTCCTAGAATTGAAATTACTGGGTCAAATGGGAGTTCCATTTTTAACTTTTCAAAGAAGCTCCATACTGTTTTCCACAGTGGCTGCACCAGTCTACGTTCCCACCAGCAGTACACAAGTGTTCCTTTTTTTCCACATATCCACCAGCATTTGTCCTTTCTCGATTTGTTTATGATAGCTATTCCAACAGGTGTGAGATGGTAACTCATTGTATTTTTTAAAAATATATTTTTATTGATTTCAGAGACAGAGAAAAACATCAATGATGATAGAATCACTGATTGGCTGCCTCTTGCATGCCCCCTACTGGCGGTCATTGCCCAAAAATGGGCATGTGCCCTTGACCTGAATCAAACCCAGGACCTTTCAGTCCTCAGGCCAACACTCTATACACTGACCAAACCAGCTAGGGCCCTCGCTGTTGTTTTTATTTGCATCTCTCACATGATTAGTGACTTTAAGCATGTTTTCATAAGGCCATGAGACATATGAAAACAGAATTTTTTTTCTCATGACTAATAAAAAGAATTTATTAAACTCAGTGAAATCACATGTCCACATACAACCATCATTACTGTGACAAGGCCACTGAGATGTGCTGATACCTCTACTCTGCGGCCTTGACCAACATTACCCAGACCACCTGGATGTGGAAACTGGCAGCTGTTCGAAAGGGGCAAATGGAAGTCATGTTCCCCACTAGGGGGCAGCAGAATCTCCTCAGACCTCAAGTGATTTTAGGGGCCCTGCATTTTTATAGTGATCACCACAGCCCTGAGCTCCTTCTCCAGCTTCTTGTAGATGAGCAGCTTGGTTAAGGTGAGGCTACACAGCCTGGGTACGCAGGTGGGGCTGGAGCATTCCACTTCCCAGGTGGAAAACAAGTTCATGGGCACCTGTGTGTTGAGTGCAGCGGGCATGTTTCCTGGCCCGCGGGCACCGAAATGGTGGTCTGATTTCTATCCTGTGTTGGGAGAGGGTTACATGCCACCAGAGGCAGCTCATAAACTTCCAGGTGGGTTGGGCACTCCAGCTCAGACTGAACCCCAAGCACTCAGTGATTGGTGGCAAGAGATGGGACAGGTGTGATTCCAGGGACCACATGCTAACCTGGCGGCTTGGCAAACTCAGAGACCTAACGTAAATGAAAAGGTTTGTCTGAACTTAAAGTGTTGTTTGTTTGTTTGTTTTAAATAAAAGCAGCTTATGGTGGGTACTGGTGTCCTAGGCTGTCATCTTCCCTGAAAAAGTCAATCTTTATCTTAACTGAGCCTGCCTATTTTTTAATAAATATTTGTTGTTCAGATTATTACAGTTGTTCCTCTTTTTTCCCCACATAACTCCCCTCCACCCGGTTCCCACTCCACCCTCTGCCCTTACCCCATGCCCCCCTCCACTGTCCTCATCCATAGATGTACAATTTTTGTCCATTCTCTTCCCGCATCCCCCACACCCCTTACCCCCTCAGAATAGTCAGTCCACTCCCTCCCTATGCCCCTGATTCTATTATATACACCAGTTTATTCTGTTCATCAGAGTATTTGTTCACTTGATTTTTAGATTCACTTTTTGATGTGTATTTATTGTTCATAATTTGTATCTTTACCTTCTTCTTCTTCTTCTTCTTCTTCTTCTTCTTCTTCTTCTTCTTCTTCTTCTTCTTCTTCTTCTTCTTCTTCTTCTTCTTCTTCTTCCACTTCTTCTTCTTCTTCTGAAAGGGTACCTTTCAGCACTTCATATAATACTGGTTTGGTAGTGATGAACTTCTTTAACTTTTTCTTATCTGTGAAGCTCTTTATCTGACCTTCAATTTTGAATGATAGCTTTGATGGGTAAAATAATCTTGATTGTAGGTTCTTGCTATCCATCACTTTGAATATTTCTTGCCACTCCCTTCTGGCCTGCAAAGTTTCTGTTGAGGAATCAGCTGAGAGTTGTATGGGTCCTCCCTTGTAGGTAACGGACTTTTTTTCTCTTGCTGCTTTATGATTCTCTCTTTGTCTTTTGCTCTTGGCATTTTAATGATGATGTGTCTTGGTGTGGTCCTCTTTGGATTCCTTTTGTTTGGGGTTCTCTGTGCTTCCTGGACTTGTAAGTCTATTTCTTTCACCAGGTAGGGGAAGTTTCCTGTCATTATTTCTTCAAATAGATTTTCAATATCTTGCTCTCTCTCTTCTTCTGGCACCCCTGTAATTCGTATGTTGGTACGCTTGAAGTTGTCCTAGAGGCTCCTTACACTATCTTCATATTTTTGGATTCTTTTTTCTTTTTGCTTTTCCGGTTGGGTGTTTTTTGCTTCTTCATATTTCAAATCTGTGACTTAATTCTTGCTATCCTCTAGTCTGCTGTTAGAACTCTGTATAATGTTCTTTATTTCAGTCAGTGTATGTTTAATTTCTAGGTGGTCCTTTTTCATAACCTCGAGGGTCTCACTAGATTTCTTGAGGGTCTCACTAAGTTTATCGGTGGTCTCAATAGACTTATTGAGGGTCTTACTAAATTTATTGGAAGTTTCTAGAAAATTTTTGAAAAACCATATAAGTTGGGTTTTGAGCTCTGTATCCAGTAATTTACTTTCCTCCATTTCTGTCATTTGTGACCTGTTTCTTTGTCTCCGCATTTTTATGCTTTCCTGTGTTGATAGAGTGTTCTTTCTGTGCTAGCTGTCCTATAGGGCCCAGTGGCTCAGCCTCCCCAATTACCGGAGGTGGACACTCTTGGTGCACCCCTTTGTGGGCTTTGTACACAGTCTTGTTGGAGTAAGCCTTGGTTGTTGTAGGTATCACTGGGAGGAATTGACCTCCAGGCCAATTGGCTGTGAGAATCAGCTGTGTCTGCAGTGGGAGAACTTCTGTGTTGAAGACACACTTATAGGGCAAGGCTTGCTTCAGTGGGGCTTTGGTGCTCACTGAGTCTGTACCCTGAGTGTGTCCCTTATGGATCTGAGGAGTTGTAATCTGGATGGTCCCACTCTGAGCACTGGGTACAATGGCTCTTGGATCTCTAAGGAGGTGCTAATTTAGCCTCTGCCTGAAGCTGTCCAGCAGGAGACCAGCTGTGAAGCACTGCAAGCCACTGGGGGCCTTGGGCCTTCTTTTGGATATTCTGGCTTTCAATGACCCAGCTGCAGTTTTTTAGGTAATTTTAGATTGCAAAGGGCGAGGCCTTTCGTATCCAAAAGGCTCTGTGCACAGCTTGGGTGGGGCGGGGTATCAGGATCAACAGGGCAGAGCAAGCAGCTTTGGCTTCTCCTCAGTCCTGCCCTAAGAGGCCCCGCTTCTCAGTGTCCCAGTAATCACTGCAAGCACCTCTGATAGAAAGCCGCCCTCGAGTTCCGACTGATGCCAGACAGTACAGTTTCTCCTGTGTGAGTCTGGGTCCCCAGAGACTCACCTGGAACTGGAGTCAGGGCTGTAGGGAGATTGTGCCTCCCTCCTGATTGAAAAAGACAACCGAGTACTCAGTTGGCAGCCCTTTCCATGTGCACCTCCGTACCTCTGCACTTTACTTCCGCACCTCCTCTGAGTCTCAGTGTGCTTTTCTCTTTCCTTCCAGTTGAAGAATTTCCACTCAGCAGCCTTCCTGTGGTTCTGGATGATGTTCTTTCTGTCTTTTAGTTGTATTTTTGAAGTGGTTGTGCGAGGCAGCAATTTCCAGTGTTTACCTATGCCGCCATCTTGATTTTTCTCTGTCTATTGTCTTTTTACATCTATAACAACATATTTTTGTAATGTCAAAGTAATTTTCCTTTTAATTTAGACACTCGGAGCACAGGCACTGCTCTGCTCTCTGCAGAGACCACACATCCCCTCATTGTTATTGAGTTCATTGTTGACTCTTTACTGACCTATACACACCTAAGTGAAAGAAGTGCATGTCTATCATTTTACCTTTTTTCCAGGCCCAGAGATTTCCCTGCTGTGCTTTCTCCTGCTTCCCTCATCTATCAGCAATGAATTTCATGAAACCACACAAGTCTCCACTTCTGATTGTAATGTTTAAAATGAGGTGCAAAGCTCCATTCTCCGGAGCATAATTATCTCATTCCATTGAGATTTTGCTTCACTGCAATTGTCTACATTTTGGCCCAATAAACTCAGAAAAATTCTGCACAGGTTTCCATGTTTTCTAGATGGACAAGAGAAAAGGTTCTCGGCAGGCAGGGTAGGCTTGGGAGTGAGTTATGATGTGACACATTGGTATCTTAGTCATTTCGTAGTAGAGAATGGACAACAGCTCCCTGTGTTACCAAGGTCACCCTGGGATTTCTGACAGAAAATCCCATTATAAGATGGGAACACATAGGCTTTTCCTGGGGTGGGAGAGTCTGGATATGAGGACAAGTGGGTTGTTCAGGGCAGCGCCATTGACATGACAATAGGAGGGGGTCACATCCAGGTCCCACAGCAGTGAACAGCTGGATCGCCAGCCCTGATAACAGGTCCCCCCTTGGTAAGTAATGCAGCCCATGTTGGCCCCAGCTCCTGACCTGGAGGGACCATGGGGATGGGGTCCTCTGGGAAGCAAATGGCAAAGCAACAGACTTGGTATCTTCAGCCCCACGTCCTTTTGGGAAAAGCATCCCTATTAATCATGATGATGTGTAAGTGTGGGAGAAGGTTTATAATGATTGTCAGGCCAACATGGACACTGGGAGATGGGCATTAAAACAGGAAAGTCTGTAAAAAAAAATACAAAAATACCCTTGACTGAGCGTGACGTGAAATGGAGCAGGTCTCTCTCCTGATATTTCTAAAACTTTGTGGGCAGTGACTTTGCATCTCATCTGAAGGGGGCTAGACAGTGAGAGTGGGTTGTGGGGAGGATACAGGCCCCAGATTCTTTTGGAAATTGGACTCTAGAAGGGACCTAGGAGAGTGGCAGGGCAGTTACTGGAACCCAGGGCTACCTTTGACTATATCGGATCCTGAAGTCTGGGTCACCTCAGCACCTGCACTCACCCTGCAGGAGTACAGCACACTGGATGATGTATGGGGCACCTATGCCTCCTGCAGAGGCATGGAGGCGAGGACGCCATCTCAGATCCTCTCAGTTCACCTGTGAGGAACTCTGTAAAGACAGTTCCCAGTCACAAGGAGGAAAGCCTCAGAGCCCTGTTTTGCTGGTTCTCTACCCCTGTAATCCTCCACTCCAGACAAACACACACACATAGTGTGGTCTGCTGAGATCTCCACTGCAGAGGAAAAGGTGTAACAGCCTGAGGGTTAGGATTCCCATTGGCACCAATAAGGGACCCCTCTAGAAGCCCATCTCCACATGCCTGCCCTGTCTTAGTGGGTAATCACAGCAGGACCTCTAGGTGATCCACTGCCCCCGAAAGCTGTCCCTGCCCCAGGGTTCTCCCTTCAGGTCCCTCTTCCCCAACACATGAAGGGGAGGGGATGTGGGCTGCGCAGGGATGGCACACAGAGGTGGCCTGGCCTGAATGGGTCTGGTCCCGGCCACCTTGTGTTACCTGAGGCCAAATTCTAGGAAGTGGACACATACGTCAGGGATGAGGGTTGAACCAATGTCTGCACCGTCTGAAAAAAGCTCTCACTGTGGGGACTCCGGAAGCAAGAGCAACAATCCCCGGGAACACAGCAAGAGCACATGTTGCACTGGCAAATGCCTCCTGGCAAGTGAGCTGCCTGTTGGGCTACATGTGGGTGCCTGGTTACGGGGTTTCAAGTTATATTGGATAGTGACCTCATACCTGGTATTGTCTTCCCTGAGTCCCTTCATCTCATGACAGCTATGCAAGTAGTCCTGTGGGCTGCTGTCTGCAGACACCTCTTCTGCATGAAACACCTTATCTGTACACAGTGGCACCAGCACAGCCCTCTGCCCGGCCCCCTAGAAGCTCTGGGTGCAGCCAGGGTCCCAGACTTGAGGAAACCTACCTGGGTGCAGACTCAATCCCTCATTCTTACCTTTTCTTGATCCTGGATCAGTCATTGTGCCTGTCAGGGCCTGTCTCTGTCCTGCCTGCACAATGGGTTATGGAGCAAGTGCTTCTTATGGCTGTTCAGACTACTGTGGGGGAGGAGCTACAAAGTAGGAGGAGGACTATCACATGTAGGTATTGCCTCCAACCTCTTTTTCCTTCCTGTTGTCACCTCCTCTGTGTCTGCTTTTTTCTAATCCCTCCCAAAGTCATCACATCTAGAGTGAATGTTGTGTGTGTGAGTGTGTGGGTGTGTGTGTGTGTGCACATGACAGTGCTCCCTTACTGGACCCCAGAACAAATCAGCCCCCACAAAGGGAGGAACAGGCAGAAGCTGCCCAGTGTGTCAGGATTTCTAAAGTCCAGACCAACTCTGTGGGGAGGTGGCAGCCTTGGCCTGGAAGGTCTGAACATTCCTGAAGTTTGCACTCTGAATGTCATGTACCCTGGCCAATCCCTGCCTGACCAAGGGCTTCAGTTTCCCAATTATCCAATGAGGGTGTGATCCACAACTACGCAAGCGTGAGCTGAGCATAAGGGGGCCCAGCTTTCTCCACTGCGGGTGGGTTGTGGACAGAGGTGCACTTACATGATTCCAGATCTGGGCGCCTTTTCAGACAAATACTGTCTAGGCTGCCAAGTGCTCACAGTCTCCCCTGTGCCATCTCCATATCAGCACAGGATTCCAGCGGCACAGCCTTTTCCAGAGCCCCTGAGCAAACCTGGGGGCACCTAGGACCCCCTCTTTGAGGACACAACTGGGTTTTTCTCAGGCTCTACATTCTGACCGTCTGTGATCCGGGGCAAGGCATGGACCTCTCAGGTCACTGGTTCCCTCCTCAGTGACTCCCCATGTTCTTCACCTTCCTCGTGTGGTGTGAATGTGTTCCCTCCCTTTCAATGTGGGTGCTCATAGTGACTCCATAGAAGACGGCAAAGGTATCCAACACGACCTCCATGATTTGTTTCTAAAAGTCAGTGCCTGGGCCAGACAGAGTGGTTGAGCATCATCCTGTGCACTGATGGATTTGGTTCCTGGTCAGGTCACATATCTAGGTTGTGGGTTTGATTCTTAGTCGGGGTGCATACAGGAGGCAACCTATTGATGCTTCTCTCACACACTTTTGGTTCTCTCTCACTGTCTCATCAATTTTTTAGAAAAAAAATAATTTAACAATTTTTTTAAATATATTTTATTGATTTTTTACAGAGAGGAAGGGAGAGAGATAGAGAGCTAGAAACATCGATGAGAGAGAAACATCGATCAGCTCCCTCCTGCACATCTCCTACTGGGGATGTGCCCGCAACCCAGGTACATGCCCTTGACCGGAATCAAACCTGGGACCCTTCAGTCCGCAGGCTGACGCTCTATCCACTGAGCCAAGCCGGTTTCGGCTAATTTAACAATTTTAAAGCAAATCCATTTTATTTTTTTAATCTTCATTGTTGAAAGTGTTACATATGTCCCCTTTTTACCCCATTGACCACTTCTAGCCGATCCCTACCCCGCACCCCAGGCTTTCACCACCCTATTATCTATGTCCCTGAGTTATGTATATATGCATACAAGTTCTTTAGTTGAATAATTCCCAACCTGATAAGATTTTAAAAGTTGATGCTTATCTACTTGCTCACTCTGATATGCTCTGTCTCTCTGTCTCTCTGTCTCTCTCTCTCTCTCGCTCTCTCTCTCTCCCTCTCCACTGAGGAATAAGCCTCTGTGCTGTGAGTTGCTATCTGGACAGACCCATGTGACCCAGCACTGAATGAGACCAACAGAGCGAGGAAGACAGGCCTTCCATCCAAACTGAATCCTAAAGACTCCCCCTCCCCTGAGTGAGCTCAGACCCTCAGTGACAGAGATCCTGCCCCAGGTGAGACCACAGTAGTCCCAGCTGAGCCATGCGGGATTCCTGGTCACAGATGTGTGAGCTAATAAGTGTGTGTTGGTTAAGTCTCTAATGTGGGGTAACTGTCAGCAATAGGTCACTAGCACAGTCGTCCCACACCAGGCCCTGGCCCCGCCCTCCTATCTCCCTCCTTTTTTCCTCCCAATTACCTCCAGCCCCCAGCCCCTCATTTCCAACACCCTCTGCCTCCAGTTTGGATGATGGCTGTGAAACATAGGAAATGACACTGCAAAGTAGAGCCAAACTGAAAAGTGTAATTCGAAAGAAGAAACAGCACCTGTTGAGACCACAGTTCTGAGCTTCCAAGGTAAGGAGACGTGCCAGGGTTCATGTCCCAGCATCAAGAAGGGTTCAAGAATCTGGAAAAGGCTGTGCGCAGATGACATAGAAATCCAGAGACTGATAAAGAGTCCGGAGATGAGTTATAATTTTGAAAGGCATTGGGGTCAGAGGACCTTCAGCTAAAGGAACTGAAGAGTACCCCCTTGTCTAGGCCCCTTGCTTTTATTAACACAATTTGTCCTAAGGCAAGGTGGAGATAATACACTTCAAAAGGTAAGGTTTCAAAGGGTACAGAGGCATTGTCACTTTGGGGAATAGCCTAAGGCTGTTCAGGTTGTTTGGCCAGTAGGAGGCAATAACATGTAGATTAAGATGCCTTTTAGCTGTCTGGCAACCACAATCAGTTTCCTATTCAGGTTTGGGGAAATGCCTTTAGCCATTTCCAACATGTGTGACTCAACCCTGTTGAGACCCTAAGTTTCATCAGCCTTTTGATGAGCCTCTTAAAATTATGACATGCTGGAATTGGTCTACTGCAGAGACACTACAGGCAAGGCAGGCGGCTGCCCCTCCAGGCCCACTGCAAGTGGATGCAAGTGCACTGTCATCACCATGGACCTCTAAGGTAGACCTGCCCCTGATTTCCAGACCTCCTTTAATTTCACAAGCCTTCATCGGCTGCCATTGTAAAATCAGGATGAAGAGGGTAGACAAGTACTTATTCATCTTTCTGGTTTAGAAATCACATCCTAAAGAGAGCCTGTGCAATGTCCCCGCGATGGGCTCACGTTCGCAGTGCTTATGGTCCTCAGGGGTTTGTGGGAGGTCTCATCAGACTCCATTCAGATTTCCTTTCTCTCTGTGTCAACCAACAGGGCAGATCTCCTTGAGAGCAGGGACCCTGGGTGTGGTCCCCAGTGGGCGCCCGTTTGTCCTGAGTCAGTGTAGCTTGTGCCATGGCGGGGTGCTGTACAAGGCTGCTAGTCCATCCTCACCAGGGTGGTTCAGAGCACTGAGGAGGATTGATGTAAAAGGAGAAGCCAGGCTGTCTCCACAACCTTGTTCAGCCTTGGCGCGTGAGAAAGAATGGCTGCTGGGCTCTGGTGAGACAGAAGAGCCTCAGAAAAAAGCCCAGCTGAACCAGAGCCTAGGGTCTGAGGGCAGACAGACAGAGGCTCTGACCCCAGAGGAAATTTCGAAGCGGTGCCTCTGGAGGAGATGAGTGTGGACCCCGGGCCCTGGGACATTCCCTGTCCCCTCTTCAGTGCTGTGGGCCGACAGAGGAGATGCTCAGAAAGCTGTTCAGTGCGCGTGGAGCAGGGTGGACTTTCTGTCCAGGTGCAGGTGTCAGTAAGGGTTCAGGAACTGCTCTCTGCTGGTTAAACCCTACAGCATTCTGCAACGTGGACGCCAGGGGGCGCTTAAGGCCAGGCTTTGTCCATGTGCTGGTGGGAGATGAAGTCAAACACAATGTGGGTTTGCAGCCCTGACATCAAGGGTCCCTGCCCCAATGCTGGTGGGTCAATTTCCCCCAAAGTCCCATTGTCTTGGGCCTGAAGAACATCACATCCTTAGAGCAGATGGCTCCTGACTCATTCTTCCCAACCTATGATTCATAGTAACACAACGCAGCCCCAGAAGAAACAGACATGCTCAAGTCTCTGAAGGATTGTAGAGTTAAATTTTATGGAATCTAAATTAAATTTATATTTGAGTATTTCATTACATTTTCTTTAATTAGACTGAATGTTACTGAATGGTATGAAAAATACATAAAGTTATAAACATATATATGATGAACACAAATATTTTAAAACTTCATATAAATGAGGGGAGGGAGCCCTCTCTGTTGTGGCAGCTGACACACGCTGTGGCCCAGGATCTAAGACCACAGGTTCCAAAGGAGCTGAGGTGCGTTGCTCACAAGCTGCAGGTGGGTCCACATCTGGAAGTTCAGTGACGGCTGTGCCTGGAGCCTGCTCTGGCTCTGGAGAGGGCTCCAGAGTAGGGGTTGCCACTTTAGGTGTTTCTTCATCTTGCTCTGGAGTTGCTTCTGTAGATCCAGAAAGAGAACATGTTACCACCATGACTGCCTTTTGTGTGCCTTACAAGAAAGAAACCTCCCATCTCCATCACTGAAGTCCCAGTTCAAGGCCCCACCCCAGGAAGCCCTCCAGACTGCAGGCCCTGGGCAATGACCTGAGTGGCTCTGTGCTCCTGCCTAAGCTCAGCCTCTGGGAGCTCTTTTCTGTGTGGGCCAGCCTGATCCCCACTCACCCACACCACCCAATCCACATGCACAGCTCTCTGACTCCCTCCCTTTTTTCTAGCAGAAGCCCTCAGACCTCTTCCCTCTGGCAGAAATCTCACAAGGCATGAGATCCAGGGTGTTGCCAGCTTCTCCAACTCACAGTCCCCATACTCCCCTTAAGGCTCTGATCCAAAGCCCATTCACTTTTTCTGCTGGTCTAGAGATCCACTTTCTGCTTCACAGTACGTGTAGATCAGCGATACTTTGAGGAAGAAGTCATATGGGGTGTACTGTGGATGCTACCTGCCTGTGCAGCCCAGTGTGACTGAAATCACTCCTGCCTAGAAGGAAGCCCTGGAGTGCAGCCCTGGGGTCAGGGCCTTTGTTGAATGAATGAGCCCAAACCACCCCTATCTCAGAAGCTTGGGTGAGCCTGGGGTCCCACTGCTCAGTCCTGAGATTTCTGATCTGGCTTCACCAAGGACAGAGACCCCTAATGGAATCACCAACGTCATTATCAAAAGAGAAAATAGCTTAGCCTAAGTCCTGAGGAGAATCACAAATAAGGCACAAGTTTCTTTAAAAGAAGAGGAAATGGCCAATTGGAACAACCACAGCTCCTCCAGCACACCTCTCCAGAGTCCAGGCTCCCAGCGGGCCTTTTCCTGGGAGGAACCCCCCTCCCGCTGCCCCAAGTCCCTACAATAACCCTATGAAGCTGGGCCTAGGCTCTCCCCATGATCAGAGAAACAAACACTCAGGGATATGCAGTGATCTGGAGACTCACAGCAAGCAGGTGGCTGAGTGACCACTGTGCTGTGGAGGGGCAGGGCTCACCTGGTCCATGGTTGGTCCCACACACGTTGGTGAGTCCCAAAAGTTCTGTATTAACACAGAAGGGTGGGTGCGAACCAAGGTGGGGACGCTGCCCAGGAAGCTGGGCACCAAGTATTTGACCAGTTTTTCCATTAACTGTTCCTGGGAGGTCTGCACCTTACATGTCCATTTTTATTTTTAATTATGTTTTTTCCCCTGTGAAGGTCAAGCTTATTTGGAAGCCTGAGTGAGTGGTGTTGGGGACAACATGGAGGCCCAGGGGTGAGCTGACAGGCCTCCATGTTGGGCTTAGGATGCCCCCACTGGGAGGTCAGCTCTGAGTCTGGGCACAGCACAGGGTGGAGCCAGCTCCCTGGGAAGCAGAGTCCTGGCTCCAGGAAGGGCAGGTGGAGAAGGTGAGGGCAGTTCTCCCTGGGTGGGTCAGGGTCCAGAAAAACAGACTTGCTCAAAGCTTTGAGGGTTTTTAGGGTTAAATTTTATAGAATCTAAATTAAGTTTCTGTTTAGGAGTATTTCAGTATATTTTCTCTACGGTACACTGTATGCTATTAAATATCATAAAAATATAATAAAATTATAAACATATCTAACAAGAATATTAAACATTTAACACTGTGTCTAAATGGGGTTAGAAGGGTGCCCTCTCTGCTATCGCTGCTGACATGCGCTCTGGCCCGGGATCTAGCACCACAGGCCGCACAGATGCTGGGGTGAGTTGCTCAAATGCTGCAGGTGGTTCTTCTGCCTCTTGAAGTTCAGTTAAAGCTGGGCCTGGATCCGGCTCTGGCTCTGGAGAGGCCACTAGGGTGGGGTTGCCCTTGAGGGTTTTCCTGATGTTCTTCTGGAGCTGGTTCTGTAGATGCAAGAAGAGGACATGTTACCACCCTCACTGCCTTTTGTGTGCCTTCCAAAGGCACACTCACCCACGCCACCCCCGGAAGCCTCCTCCTCCTCCTGTCTCGGCCTCAGTGGGCTCAGGTGCTCCCCCTGGGGCACTGGGCCTGGTTTGGCAGGTAGGAGACTGCAAGTTGAGCTCTATGGAAGCCAACAGCATCATCAGGCTGGGAAATTCTGAAGGTGCTGGTCCAGCCAGATGCTCAGGATGCAGGAGATGGCCCTGGGGAGAGAGATAGGTGAGCAGCAGAATGTGAGGCCTGCCTTTCCCTTCCACATGGCCCTCCCACAGCACCACTCAGAGAGCCTGGGGTCCTGTGCCTGCTGCTCCTGCCCATCCATAAGCCAGACCTACTCCTTGTCCACCTTCAGTCTGGCAGTCCTGGCAGAGATGGGCCTGGTCACCCAGGAATGGTTTGCATGAAGCCCTCCTACCTGACAGCTCTGGATCAATGAGGGAACCACCTGTCCCCTTCTTCAGGGGAACCTGACATGCTCTCCCAGTGTCCCTGTTCCCTCCCATTAGGACTGAGAGGGCTGGTGTCCACCCAGTTCATGTCACTCATTGGCACTGAGCAGGTGCTTCAGGAATACTGACCAGTGAGCAATCAAACAAACCCCAGAGCCTTCCTATCACCTCAAACTTTAGCTCCTGCACCTACATGCTGCCTCATTCACTAGCTGTCCTGTGTGGTTCTTTGCCTCCCACTGAAACTCAACTCCCACAGGGTGGGGTACCCCAAGCTGCCACTGCGGACGTTCTGCCAGATTAGGAAGCAAGGTCCCGGGATAGGGGTGGAGACTGGGCTAGAATTAGGAGTGGAAGGCTATGAATTGTCTGAGGGGCTGTCTGTCCACTGACCTTCCCACTCGCCCACACCACCCAAATCCACTTGCACAGCTCTCTGACTCATGTCCTTTTTTCTAGGGAAGCCCTCCGACCTCTGCCTCTTGCATAAATCCCACCATGAGTGGGATCCAGGGTTTTGCCAACACCTTGAATTCACAGTCTCCATACTCCCCTCATGGATCTGATCCAAAACTGACTCACGTTTTCTGCTGAACAGAGGTTTACCATCCTCTTCACAATACGCGAAGATGCAGCCATAGGGAGAGGAGGCCAGGAGGACGTCACATCAGGTTTCCTGTGGACACTATGAGCCTGTGCCGCCTAGTGGGACTGAATCGCTCCCTCCCAGAAGGAAGCTCTGGAGTGCAGGCTTGGTGTCTGCTCTGAGCACTGGGTTATGGTCAGTGCCTAGAAACATTTCTGTACCTGGCAGGGCTTCTAATATACGTGCTGAGTGAATGAGCCCAAACCAGCCCCATCTAAGATTGCTGGCTGACCCTGGGCCCCACTGCTCACCCCTGGCATCTCTAATCTGGATTCACCTGGGACAGAGACCCCTAAGAGTATCTCCAATCTCTTTGTAATATTAGAAAAGAGCTAAACCCAAGGCCCCAAAGAGAATCACAATTTGGCAGTGGCTTCTTCAACAGGAAGAGAAAATGACCAGTTGGTTCAATCATAGCCCCTCCAGCAGACCTCTCCTCGGTCTAGGCTCCCAGAGAACACTTACCAGGGAAGAACCAAGCAAGTCCCTACAATAGCCCTATGAGCCTGCTCCCTGCTTCTCAGAGGTTTCAGAGGAACAAACACTCAGAGAGTTGCAGTGACCTGAAGGCAAACAGCCAACAGGTGGCCCCATGAGCATGTGCTCTGGAGGGGGAGGGGCTCACCTGGTCAATAATTGGTTCCACTGCTGCTGGGTGGTAACAAATGTTCTGTAGTAACAGGAACGAAGGTGGGTTCCCTCCTCAGGTAATCGACCACTTTGTCTAGCCAGTGTGCTAGGGCGATGTGCACCATACAGGTCTTTTTTCTTTCTGCCTGTGAGGCTGAAGTTCACTGGTAACCCTGAGTAGGTGGTGCTAGACCGGTTGGCTGTCCAGCAGCTGTTTCCCAGGCCTGGGCTGACTGGACTCCAAGTTCTGCTCAGAAGGCTGCCATCAGAGGCTAGCCCTTGACCTCTGGCTGCCAACCTCTGAGTCTGGGCACAGGTTGGAGCTGTCTCCCATGGAAGAAGAGTCCTGGCATCCTGGAAGGGCAGGTCTTCAAGGCCAGAACCCTTCTCACTGAGAATGTTGGGCATCCTGAGGCCAAAACACATCTTCCATGATGCTCCAGCTCAACACTGCCCTCCTGAGTCCCACCCGCCACAGCGTTCTGGTTACTGAACAGAGCATTGAGGAGCTCCCAGTGAGGGGCAACCCCCTTAGGTTCCAGGCTGTGAGCACATTCTCTTTGGGTTCCCAGGGTCTGTGTCTGTAGTAAACTGAACTGTTCACAGAAAAGCAGCTGGGTCCTTCTCGTCTTGGCCAAGGCAGAGTGAAGGGCAGGGGGAGGGGCAGGGCTAGAAGGTGGGATTGTTGTGTCCGAAGATGCAGATGGGGAAGTGCTTGACGTGGGAGGACCACTGGGCGGACAACTGGAAAAACGCCACGTCATTCCACTCCACGCCATCGATGACGACCGGCAGCATGCTCTGCTGGTGCTTGGCCCTGCAAGCCAGGCGACCAATGCCCTGGATGCACTGGCTTTGGGACTCCACATCCTCGTCCGTGGTTTTCTTGGGCGCCTTCTTTTTTCTCTCCTTGGTGACCACAGTCATGGACATGGCAGGTGTTGCTGTGCCCTCACCACTGCGGGGCAGCCTGCTGACCTGGACAGACTGGAAGAAGCACTTGAGTGTGTTTTTGGTGGTAGGCAGCTGTTTCTTCTCTGCGACTCTCTTCGTATCTATTGGCTGGACTGCTGTCCAGTAATCCACCTGCAGCTCCATCATCTGTGCATGGACACTCTGGCTGGTGGAGGACAGGCCCCCACTCATTGATGTGGGGGAGAGTGTGTTGGGTGAGGCCTTCCCGGTAGGGGACAGAAGCTCACCGCACCATGAGAGGACTACATCATCTGAGCCTCCTGACATGGCTGCAGATGGTTCCACTCTTCCAACCTTCACTGCCCCCACAAAGGGGATGAGCTGTGTGGACTTTTCATTGGGGCGCTGCTGCTTAGACATGAGAATGGCCTCAGCAATGGGCAGCAGGTAGACACAGTTGGCCCCCGCAACGTACTCAGAGATTCTCGACACAACGTCCTGTGTGTCCTGCAAGGTGTTCTCAGACTCCAGGTTGTTGAACATGTCGCGCCAGTACAGGTCCTGGAACAAGTGGTTGTAGCGGCAATCCATGGAGCCCAGGTAGCTGGCCAAGGGGTGGGGACCCAGCGGGATGACCAGGAAGCGCATGTAGTCTAGGCATTGGGGTGGCTGCTGGGACAGCTGCCTCACGAAGACCCGCAGCACAGCGCTGAAGTAGGGCTGTGCCCCTGCCACCGCCATCTTCACAGGCGTCAGGGCCTGGGAATTGCAGTTGCAGTATCTCTGCATGTGTGAGACGATGATGCTGAAGGCCTCCTGGACGTCATCTGTGGAGCAAGTGCACACCACGGGCAGCGTGTGCCCCTGCAGGATGTCCGAAAGTAACTGGCCCTGCCAGTCGCAGGTGTTGACCAGGATGATGTTCTCGGGCATCTTGTCCTGGGAAATGAGGATGTTGCTGAGCTGGTCACGGACGGGCTTCCTGGGGATCTGCCGCTGGCTCTGTGGGTCTGGGCTCTCGTTGTCCAGTCTGTTGACCCACTCATTCCGGGCTGTGTCGCAGCCCCGGTGGCCAGCCTGCTTCCTCTTGGACCTGCTGGAGGGCAGGACCAGAGACTTGGTGAAGCGCACTATGGATGGCAGCTTCTTGGTGAACCAATGCTGGGCGGAGGACCCTGCCTCCCGGTTGTCCTCCAG
The DNA here is from genome assembly GCF_963259705.1 of Myotis daubentonii. Classification (NCBI taxonomy): domain Eukaryota; kingdom Metazoa; phylum Chordata; class Mammalia; order Chiroptera; family Vespertilionidae; genus Myotis; species Myotis daubentonii. Next base: position 8,166,251 of record NC_081855.1, read on the forward strand.
CTGTGCCAGCTGCTTCCCAGGGGAGCGAATTCTGTGGGCCATTGAGTCAGAGCTGCTATCACTTGACATGCTGTCAAAGTATCGCCTGAGTTTGGGCTTTGGGGTGCTGGGGACACTGATATCGTCCTCCGTGTCTAGGCTACTGTCACTAGAGCTCAGCACAATGTCATACCGACGGTGCAGAGCCTTCTCCACTTTGGGGACATGCCTCACAAGGGCCTGTTCTGAGGATATGACCTTCTCCGACACTTGGGCCCTGAGCATAGATGCCACGGCTTCCTGGTGGTAATTGTGTTGACTGTTCATGCACCTCCTTCTTACTATGAGATTACCTTTGTCCAAGTTATTCTCCTGGGACTGCCTGTGGACGGCATTGTGGCTGGCCGGCTGCTCAGAGAAGCAGCTCTCAGATGTGCTGGCGAGGTCGTTATGCGAGGTTTGGACCTTGTTGCTGGCCGGCATGGCAGTGGCCTCCTGATCGATATGCTGGCGGGACAGGGAGGCCATTCGAATCTTAGTGGTGGGTGTGCTGTAGGCCACAAGTTGGGAGTCACTGTGGCTTGGCTGCTTGCCTCCCGGGGCCCTCGCGTTCTCAGGCAGGTGGGCCAGACTCAGAGGCTCCTTTTGGATTCTGGTGCTGTGGAGGCCCCGCATCTCCATCGGCAAGCTGGAGTCTGACAGGCCTTCCATGTATGGCCTGAGCTTGGGATTGGGGCTGCTGAGGACACTGTGATTGTCCTTCATGTCTGGGCCGCTAGACAGGCCTTCAAAGTATGGCCGAAGCTTAGGTGTGGGGGTGCTGAGGACGCTGCCATCGTCCTCAGTGTCTGGGCCACTGTCACTGGGGTTCGGCAGCATGTCATACAGGAGGTCCAGGTCCTCCTCCACCTCCGGGACATGCTCCCCATGGTCCTGCTCAGGGCCCAGGACCTCCTCCGACAATTGGATTGTGCGCAGCCATAACAGGACTTTCTGTTGGTAGTTCTGTTGCGTGGTCAGGCTGCTCCTTGTGAATATGAGATTCCCCTCATCACAGTCATCCTCCTCCTGGTCAGCGGTATGGTAGCTGGCCTCCCGCTGCGAGAAGAAGCTCTCACACATGCACTCAGAGTAGTTGTCCGAGGACTCAGCCTCGGGACTGGCTTGCCTGGCGCTGTCCTCGTGGTCGATGGGCGGCATGGACAGGGAGGAGATCTGGATCTTGTCCACCTTGCTGGTGGGTGTGCTGTGGGCCACAAATTCGTTGTCCCTCTCGCTTGGCTGCTTGCCTCCCAGGGCCCACGAATTCTCGGGCATGTGGGGCAGACTCAGAGGCTCTGTTTGGGTCCTGTCACTGTGGCTGCCCCACATCTCCGTCTGCAAACTGGAGTCTGACAGGCCATCGAAGTATGGCCTGAGCTTGGGCCTGGGGGTGCTGAGGACGCTCTCATCATCCTCCAGGTATGGGTCACTTTTCCTGCGATTCCCCATCATGTCAGACCGAAGGTCCCTCTCTGACACTTTGGACCTGTGAAACAGCGCCAGGACTTTCTGCTTCAGCTTTCCTCGTATTGATGGCCGCTGCTTCTTTGGTTCCCCCTTCTCCAAGGCATCCTTGTCCAGGTCCTGTCTGTGCTTTCCCCTGCTGCTGGCCTGCAGCTCATCCTGCCCCTCGTAGTTACCTGCCGACTTGGCCTTAGGGCTGACCTGCATGGCACTGCCCTCGTGTTCGATGGGCTCACTGCACAGGGAGGAGATCCAGATCTCGGCCACCATAGTGGAGGATTCCTTGATGCTGCCAAAGAGGCTCACCATCTGGCCACACCTGGGGTTTCGCTGCATGACGTCAGCCATGCGGATGGCGCCAGAGGCCAGTGTCTCGTAGCCCAGGACGTTCCTGTTCTTAGAGCACTTCCTCTGCTCCAGCATGATCAGGAGCTTGTTACCTTCTCCCTTGAGGAAGTGGTTGTACTGCAGGGAGAAGGTGAGCGCCAGGTTGGTCTGCACTGGTCTACTGCGGGGCAGCACAATCTCTTGGGACCTCAGGATGCCCTTGGAGTCCCGCATCCTCACGGAAATTACCACGGAGTTGAGGTCCTTGGCCAGCTTCTTGAAGATCACTAGCTTCGTTACAGTGAGACTACACCACCTGGGCACGCAGCTGGGGCTGGAGCAGTCCACCTCCCAGGTGGCGAACAGGTTCTGGGGGACCTGTGTTTTGAGCACCGTGGATGTGCTGGCCAGGCCCACAGTTCGTGAGGAAGCTGCAGCTGCTGGCATCCTACCGGACCTTTTCCTACTCAGGGTTGGTGGTTTTTTCTCCTGTGGTGGGACAGAGGAGGGACATGATTGGTGGCAAGAAGTGGGGCATGAGCGATCAAAGGAGAGTGTGGCCACACAAAAAGTGGCCACTCGCTAATCTGTGATTAGGTCAGGGAAGGCCTGGGTGATGGTCTTTTAACCTCAGAGACGTAAAGTTATCACAAAGATGCTTTGAAATTAAAACGTTTTAACTAAAAGCTGTTTACGGTGGGTCGCTGGGTCCTAGGTTGGAATCTTCTTCAAAAAAGGTCATTATTTACCTTAACTGAGACTGTCTACTATCTTTTGGAATCTACAAGAACATAGCTTTGGAACGTCAAAGGAATTTTCCTTTTTTTTTGGATACTCTGTGCTCTGTGGAGACCACAAATCCCCTCATTGTTATTGAGTTCATTGTTGGCTGTTCTGTCCTATATCCCTCTATGGGAAAGAAGTATGTGTCTGTCATTTCACTTTTCATCCAATCCATCACCAATGGATTTCATGCAACTCACATACATCGCCACTTCTGACTGTAATATCTAAAATAAGGTGACAACTGCCATTCTCCAGAGCATTATTTCAATCCTTTGAGGTTTTGATTCAAGGCAAATGACCATTTGGCTCAGATAAAATCTCAACAATTGTTCACAGTTTTGAATGCTTCTTACATGGACATTTACTTGGCACAATACAGCAGGATCCCAGAAAATCTCACCCAGCACCACCCTGCAGACCTACACCTGGTGCTGGCATCCAGCAAAGGGCCCATTGACGCACCAGTTCCCTGCCTGCCGGTGAACTTGTGACACTTGTCTGTTGGATTCAGGAACTTCCCTTGCTTGTGTTGCTGACTTTATTGGAGCCATATTTTGTAATACTCTTGGTGGAACAAAGGTTAACAGTTGCTAGATCCCAGGCTATGGAGAGACAGGAGGGAAAATGGGACTGGTTTTTACCCCTGGCTTTTCTATCGGATTTGCCTTTTGAGAGTCTGGGCTGTTTAAGTGAGAGCTGATCTTGTTCAGCTCAGAAGATAAAGGGGCACATCCTCCTTCCTGCATGAATCTCAGATGTTCTTAGACAACTGAGGATCTTTGCGGATGTGTCAGAGGTCATTCCTCATGACATGCAGGAGCCCCATAAGGAAATTCCCACACAACTGCAATTAAACAAACTGGCTCTTCAGGGGGAGCACTACTGAGGTTTAGTCCACCTCTGCTGGTAGCCCTTCTGGTTGTTGTAGTCAGCAAGGGGAGAAACTGAGGCACATAAGAAGGTTGAATGAGACTCTAGGTGAGTGAGCAACTTGCAGCTCAACCCATAAAGCAACAAACTTTAACCCACTACGTAACACTCCCAGAAACTGTGCTGAGACTCTGCAGATACCAAACCATAAAAACAACAGCAACAAGCACACCTATAATTAACATGGGAAGTTGTGCCTCCATGGCTGGGAACTCCCAGGCCCCAGCCCTCATTAATATTCCTGATAGGAAGCCTTGACTTGCAAGTGCTTTACAGAAGTGTAAATGTAGGAAGATTTAACTACAAAATATCAACTGAAAAATGGCCAATATACAGTTTTCTTTGGGTGCCTAAATTAATTTCTCACAGGCAAAATAAAACAAAAGAAACAAATAACTATAACAATGGCGGCCTGAAAATTGAACTGATTGAGTGTATAGGATGCATATCTTGATTTGGAAATTAGAAACTTCTAAGGAGAAGCACAGACAAATTCTCTTTAAAAAATAAATGAACAATAAATTTCAGAGATTATCTTCAAACTCTCCTGAAGCTAATACATGCTAACACCCCATCCTCCCCCTTCTATAGCACGTCCCCTATATCTTTTGCTCTCTGAGCTTCCTTGTCCAGATGTGTTCCTTCCCTTCCCTTCTTTCTTCCCCTTCTGTCCCCTCCACTGCCCCTCCCTACTGACTTAAGGGAAAATGAGATTAGGAATTCTGCCAGCTCTCTTTGGAGAAAAGCTGCTCTCAGCCAGAGAGGGATCAGCAATCATCCTCCATTTTCTCTATGGCCCTGATTGGTTCACAGAGAAATTTAACTGATGGAACATGTAATCCTGGCTATTTTAACCTATTGCAATTAATATACTCCTGGTTTCTGGGAGCAAAAGCAAGAGAATTACTCAGTAAGGGTTATAGAAAAGTCCCATAGAGAAGCCTCCACACTTTAGGGATATAGGAAACTGAAACAGGATTTAGAAAAAGGATACAAACAGAAACATGCCTAGGGCTGCTCCAAGATAGAGTGTTGCCTGCAGACTGAAGGGTCCCAGGTTTGACTCTGGTCAAGAGCACATGCCCAGGTTGCAGGCTTGATCCCCATTAGGGGGCGTGCAGAAGGCAGCCAATTGGAGATTCTCTCTCATCATTGATGTTTCTATCTCTCTCTCCCTTTCCCTTCCTCTCTGAAATCAATACAAAATCTATTTTAAAAAACGGGGAGGGGGAGAAGCAAACATATAAACCCTGTATATATTGAGGCTATTTTATTTGTTTTTAACCACAAACAATTAATTGCTTTCACCATCGGAATAAAGCTTTCCTACAAATGTCTGTTTTTTAATCAAAACCTGTTTGCTTCCAACTAGGGAATGTTATGAGAATATATATGGTTTGCTTATCAAATCTTCCCCAATTCCCCTGTTTAGTGAGTGGGTGTTTTTTTTTTTTTACTGTTTAATGATATCAGTGATGCTGACATACGCTTTCTGCAGAATAGTAACATATATACTTAGAATAAATGAACCAGATACTGAACCAAAAGGGAAAGTAATGATTTTAAAGGAACCTTCCAGGAGGAAACTAAGCTTGAGACTGACCGAATGTTTGCTAATCATCTCTTCTTCAGTATTACCTTCCACAAGACCCTGAGAGATGGCTTAACAGGGTACCCACCCTACTCAGAATGGCCCCAAACAGCCCAGAGACATGCAGACATGCCTCTGACACTAGGCTTTCTCATATGTCTGCCTAAAGATGGGGGACCAGCCCACAGTGAAGTGAGAATTCTCTTTTGGGGTACATATTCACCAAATGGGAGTAACTTGACCCTGGGTGCCTCAAACAAGAAGCCAATCTTCTTTTGTTACACCAATTACCTGGTTGCAATATAAAGTGGGTAATAGAGAGGCTTGGGCACCATTAACTTTAAGACTATCTTGCACATGGGACCTGTGTTGCCATTCCCAGGGGAGACAGACAGAGGTTTCATATACCTGAAAGTCTTTATACCTCTCAGAGTTGTGAGCTTTCTGGAAACTAGGAAAATATTCCCAAATAGAAAGAAACAATCCAAAAATGGGTGAATGAATTTGTCAATCCCTTGCTAACATTTGTGGGGGGGGGGGGAAACCCAGTTCCTGAGGTATTGAAAATGACTATCCTTGTTTTACAAATGAAGTTTTCAAGGTGCCATAGGTTTTGCTCCAGAAACAATTCAAAGCCCACCAAGTCCTTTTACCTTCTCCAAACCTCCCCTATTCATTTTGGAGGCTTACAGGTAATTGACTTCATGCAACCAAAGTCCCAGAACCTTTGAAGTGAAAATACCTGAGTTCACCAAGACGTCTTGCCTAGGCCATTTTTAAAAATACAAATCTCTGGAAGATATGACTTATCCCAATAGAAAAAACAACACCTTACCCACCTACACAAATCTCCTTAGCTTTTTCAACTATATCTTTCTAACTTAGTAAGTTTTAATGAAAGTTATTAAATATCTACACATTTTGAAATAACGTGAATACTGACACATTGATTGCTAGACAAGTCTGAAGTTCACTGCTTTTGGGGGTTTTTTAATTGCAGAAGGTCTGTAAAATGGATTTGGAGCTGTTGATGTAATGTTTTTTGCTTTGCTGAAGGTGTGTTTTTTGAAAGTAAGAGTTTGATTAAAATATGTTCATCAACGTCTATCTAAGGAATGCTGTTTGTTCACTTGTGTGCTTATGATTGGAAATTAATGCTCCTAACAGTTAAAAGTTCCAGTTAAGTTGGAAGAAATTATACAGTTATGACAATAGAAGGCTTGAGGTATGGAGAGTCATATTTGAAGGAAAAGGGCAAATGTAAGTTTCTCTAAGGATAGTTATTTCTGAATGGGTAACAAGGTTTGTAAAAGTTGAGGAAAGGTTTGTAAAATGGGGTATAGGCTCTATAATTTTGTGAAAGTTTTATATAAAAATATTCTTTTATTTCTCTACCAAAAAAATAATTCAAATTGTGTGTACAGTCTTTGTGTGATATGTGTTCATCTATGTGTTATGTGTGGTGAATTGTCAGCCTCCATATGACATTACTAGGATATATTCTTTTATTGGCCTACAAAGATTAAATGCTTATGTAAATTAAGGAGAATTCTGTAGTCTGGACAAAATACTTAATATTACAACTGTTTGCAAGTATGATTAATATCTTTTAGAGTTAGTTACCCTAAGTCTGTGTTTGCTTTACGTAGATTTACAAAAAGTCCATGGTATAATCTTTTGCACAAGTATATTTGCAACCTTCCCAAAGTTTCTATTGTAAGAGACTTTTAAAACAGGAGATGACTTTGAGTCAATTCCAATGGGCCCTGGAGTACCTCAAGGATTTATTCTCTCTCCTTATTAGAGAAACGTTTTTAACTAATTTAGGACTACTTAATATGCTTGAAATTACCTGAGAAGCTTTAAAAAATTAAAAAATATAAATAACTGTGCTATTTGTGTACCTATATTTTTATTAAAATGGATGTTCTAAAGATTTCAACCTGCTCTAGGAAGGAACTTACAAAGATTCAAGAAAATTTCAAATAGGAAACACTCCGGTGTAACAGTGGTCTTGGTGTCAGCGACACCAGGCCGGCCAAGAGGATGGTTCCCTGTGAGGGTGTCTGGCAGTTGGACTCCGGGTATTTGTGGCACAAACATTGGAAGTTTATGAATTATATCCAATTCTCAATACAAGAAGCCATGGACAATGTTTTAAAATCTTACATGCTATCTGTTCCTTTTATATTGAAATTATGTATTGAATCAAAATATATACATATACTTATATATTTTCATATCGTTCTCTGTAATTTTACAGTAATTTTTGTTATCCAAAAATTATTGCCTTGAAATGTTATATTTTACCAAAAAGGCAGTTTTTCATCAATTGCATTGCAATCAAAACTATAGCCATACCACTTTGTTTTGTCGTTCATAGATATTGTTTTACTTTACTGCATTTTCAAATATGTTACATCTTTAGAAAAATTCATGAAAAGGACTCTTGACTTACTCTATTTTTTTATTCTTTTCATATATTTTATTGATTTTTTACAGAAAAAGAGAGGTATAGAGAGTTGGAAACATTGATGAGAGAGAAACATCGATCAGCTGCCTCTGGCACAATCCCTACTGGAAATGTGCCTGCAACCAAGGTACATGCCCTTGATCTGAATTGAACCTGGGACCCTTGAGTCCTCAGGTCTAAGCTCCATCCACTGAGCCAAACTGGTCAGGGCTTGACTTCTTCTAAGTAACAGGTTTCTACGCAGGTCACATCTTTGAACTGAATGAAGAAGTATAGAACTCTAAGGAATGACTGAATTCACAAAAATACTAGCAAATAACCAGGAAAAACAACAAAATGGGTAGGGAACTAAATGAAGAGAAGATGGTTATTATTGTTATGACTCTGTTTAAAATACTGCTGATTTTTAAATCATTTTGTTTTTCAAATATAAGGAAAACTAAAAGCAGAAATTCTATATTAGTATCCATGACTCACTAGGTAGGTTAGAGGGAATGATACATTAGTGACATTCATTTCACAGTAATCCCAAGAGACAAAGACTTCAAGGACCAAAACTTACAACCAGGAGATTTTGTTTATTGAAACACATTAATTAAAGACTCTCTCCAATGTGTTAAAAAGGACGTTACCTTATGAGAGGCCTAACCCTAAATGGATATCTGTCACTGACACTGCCCTCCATCCACCAAGGAGACTGAAAACTTTTCAAGGATGAGAACCCACGGGCTGTGGGGGCTGACAGCTTTCCCAAGAAGTCAACAAGGCCTGGATGCTGACAGCTTACTGCTGCTCAAACCTTGTTCTTCTATCTCCTAACTGTTATTGATTATATGTACATCAACTGATTTTTATATTTTTATTACACACCTTATTACATATGAATAGTTGAATTTCGACATCTGCTAAGTTTTCCCACCTACTAGACAAGTACATTCTAATGATCAGTATGGTAAGGAAACAGTAGAGAGTCTTAATTCTTCAGGTCAAACATAGCATAAGTACAAGGAACAGTGGATGAAGAAGGAAACATATAATTAGCTTAATAAACAATTATGTAAATACATGCAAAGGGTTTTTGGTTGGCTGGGATGCTTATTTTCCTTAGTCACTTTCTTGTCTAGTAGTAGACATTTTCTATTCCTAAGCAGTGTTCCTGCTTTAATGTTTTTGCTTTTGTTCCTGGTATGTAAGTGTTATACTAGATGCAAAATACCAAAACTTAAGACAAGCAGCAAACGGACTCTGCTCACGTTAGCTCAAAATATAAAATTGATACAGAACATTTTTTAAGAAGAACATATAGGATCTCATGGCCTCCCATGCGCCTGCCTTTTAATTTTGATTAATAATAAAAATTCCACTTTGAATGCCATTCAAAGTTAGAGTCTTACCTTATCCCTAATGGTCCATTGTTCAGCAAGACATAACACTAACACTCATCATCAATGCATAATTTGTATTGATTTCTGAATAAAAGGAGGATGTGTGAATGAAAAAGGGGCCCCATGCTAACCTGACTAGCTCAGGGAAGTCCTGCAAGGCAGCCTTGCAAACTCAGAGACCTTAAGTAACTACAAAGGATGGTCTGAAATTAAAACACTAACAGGAGCTCATGATGGGTAGTCAGATCCTTGCCTGGCATCTTCCCTGACAAAGGTCAATCTTTACCTTAACTGAGTGTGTGTACTGCCTTTTTGCCTCTATGATAACATATCTTTGGATTTTCCTTATTTTGGACACCTCATGCTCAGGCACTGTTCTGTGCTCTGCGGAGATCAGAGATCCCTTCGTTGCTATTGAGTTCATTGTTGACTTGAAACTATCCTACATCCACCATGGTAAAAGAAATATGTGCCTATCATTTTACCCTTTATCCAATCACAGAAGTGTCTCCAATTTGCTTTCTCCTGTCTCCCTAATCTATCACCCATGGATTTCATGCAACCCACATAAGTCTGCAATTTTGCTTGTATTGTATAAAATAACGTGAAAAATTGTCATTCTCGGGAGCATTCTCTCAACCCATTGAGATTTTTCTCGCTCACAATTGTTGACACTTTGGATCAAATAAACACACACAAATTTTTCAGAGCTCTGAAAGTTTTTCACATTAATAAGAGAAAAGGTCCTTGGCAGGAAAAGTAGAATTGCAGGTGAGGAATATGAAGCACATTAGTATCTTAGGTCATTCTCTTAGCAGAGGACAAACTGCACATGCTTGTATTAACAGTGTCACCCATGCGATTTCTGACAGAACATCCCAATGTATGATGAGAACACCGAGGCTTTTCCTGGGGTGGAGGATTTGGATATTAGGACATGTGGTATATTTAGTGTGGCACCGTCGTCATGGCAATGGAAGGTTTTAAGTCCAGGTCCCACAGAAAAAAAGACATGGATCTCTGTGATATGCAGTCCCGGTCCCCATACAATGTGCAGCCCTGGGAGGCCCCAGCTTCTGACATGGAGGAGATGAGGACCCAGATTCCTTTGGGAACTGGGCACTAGGAGGTATCTCAGGGGAGTAGCAGGGTGCCTTCTGGAACCTGAGTCCTGTTGACTCCCTGGGGTCCTGGAGTTTGGGTCAATTGGGCACCTACACTCACCCTGCGGCGGTGCTTCAGGCTGGAGGATATATCAGGTGTCTGTGCCGCCTGCAAGGGCATGGAATTGAAGACCCCATCTGTTGGCTCCAGTCCGCTCTCCTGTGCAGAGCTCTATAAAGACAGTTTCCAGTCACCAGGGGAAAACCTCAGAGCCCTGTTTTGCTGGTTCTCTAAAACTTGTGACTCTCCACTCCAGACACACAGAATGTGATCTGCTGAGACCTCTACTGGCAAGGAAAAGTCATGACAGCCTGAGGGCCTGGGACTCCCATTGGCATAGATAAGGGACCCCTCTAGAGCCCCATCTCCACCTGCCAGCCCTACCCTGGGGTGTGATCACAGCAGGACCTCTAGGTTATCCACTGCTCCAAACACTCCCGCGGTTCTCCCTGCAGGACCTCCTATCCACCACATGAAGAGGGGGGGATGTGGGCTGCACAGGGATGGCCCACAGAGGAGGCTGGACTGGCGGGAATGGGTCTGACTCAGGCCACCTTCACTTACCTGAGGGGATCTTCTTGAAAACGGCCAGAGATGTCGGGCACGAGTGTTGAATCGTCTACAGAGTCTGGAACAACACTCCCTGCAGGGTCTCTGGGAACCAGAGCCCCCATAACTGGGAACACAACAAGAGAACATGTTGAACTGTCAACTGTCTCTTGCCAAGTGAGTGGCAGTTGGGCAGTTGCAAGAAAGTGGGTGCCTGGTTACGGGGGTTCCAAGTTCTATCAGGAAGTGACCTCACTTCCTGGAATTGCCTCCCTGACTCCCCTCACCTAATTACAGCTATAGATAGTCCTGAGGGCTGCTGACTGCTCAACTACCTTCTCCATGGAATACCAACATTGTACACAGTGACACGAACACACCCTCTCCACAATGTTTAGCTGAAGCCAAGGTGCTAGGTTTGAGGAGACAGACCAGGGCTCAGACTCAACCCCTTATTCTTACCTCTTCTTGATCCTGGATAAGTCATTGTGCCTGTTAGAGCCTGTCTCTTCTCTGCCTGCACAATGGATTATTGCAGCATTTGCTTCTTAGCGATATTCACGCTCATGAAGGTAGTAGCTATAAAGTAGGAGGAGGAATGCCACAAGGCAAAAGTGCCTACAACCTCTTTTTCTTCCTATTGTCACCTCCTCGATGTCTGATTTTCTTTTAATTCCACCCAGGGTCATTTGACTGTGTGTGTGTGTGTATGTGAGAGAGAGAAAGAGAGAGAGAGAGAGAGAGAGAGAGAGAGAGAGAGAGAGAGAGAGAGAGAGAGATTCTGTGTGTGCACACACACATATGTTAGTGCTAGGTTGTATTGTGTTAACAAAGCCTGAATACAGTAGTTTGCAGAGGCAACGATTCATTTCATAGCCATATGCCTTCAATGATCTGGTGGAACTAAAAAGACTTCCTGATTTTTTTGATTATTCATCATTTTTCTTATTGTAAGGATGAGAGTAAGAACTTACAAGGTCATATGTCAGAGTGGAAACCAGAAGTTGACATTTTATTTGACAATGGCTTGTGGGGGACATGACTTCCATTTCCCCCTTTCTAACAGCTGCCAATGTCCATATCCAGGTGGTCTGGGGAGTTTGGGTCAAGGCCCCAGAGTGGAGTTATCAGCACAGCTCACTGGCCTGGCCACAGTGATGACGGTTGTATGTGGACATGTGACTTCAGTGAGTTGAATAAAATTCTTTTTGTTAGTCACAAGAAAAAAAGTTCTGTTTTCATATGTCTCATGGCCTTATGAAAACATGCTTTTAGTCAATAATCATGTGAGAGGTGCAAATGAAAACAAAAACGAGGGCCCTGGCTGGTTTAGTCAGTGGATAGAGTGTTGGCCTGAGGAATGAAAAGTCCCGGCTTCAATTCCGGTCAAGGGCACATGCCCAGTTTTGGACATTGATCCCAAATAGGGGCATGTAGGAGGCAGCTAATCAATGATTCTCTCATCATTGATGTTTTTCTCTCTCTCTCTGAAATCAATAAAAATATATTTTTTCAAAACACAATGGGATACCGTCTCACACTTGTCAGAATGGCTATCATCCAGAAATCAAGAAAGGACAAATGCCGGTGATTATGTGCAAAAAAAGGAACCCTTGTGCATTGCTGGTGGGAACATAGACTGGAGCAGGCACTCTGGAAAACAGTATGGAGCTTCTTTGAAAAATTAAAGTGAAACTCCCATTTTACCCAGTAATTCCACTTCTGGAATATATCCCAAGAAAGCAGAAACACCAATCAAAAAGGATATATGCATCCCTGTGTTCATAGCAGCACAATAGCTAAGATTTGGAAACAGCCTAAATTCCCATCAGCGTATGTGCCCAACAGCAGCTGAGTGTAAAAAACCTGTTGTACATCTACATAATGGAATACTATGCTGCTGTAAAAAAGAAAGAAGTCTTACCATACACAACAGCTTGGATGGACATGGAGAGCCTTATGCTAAGTGAAATAAGCCAGTCAGATAAAAGTAAATATCACACGGTCTCATTCATTTGTGGAATATAATGAATAACATAAACTGATGAACAAAAATCGATCCAGAGACAGAGAAGCATCAAACAGACCCTCAAACCTCAGCAGGAAGGCAGGGGAGAGTGGGGGAGAGAGTAAGAGACCAAGCAAAGGTCTTGAATGCATGCATATAAGCATAATCAGTGGACACAGTCATTAAGGGGGTAGGTGCATGTGCTGCAGGTGGGGGTGGCTGGGGAGGGGTCTAGGGGAAAAATGGAAACATATGTTATACTTTAAACCATAATAAAATAAAATAATACAAATATTTCTCTTAGTAAAAAAAAAAAAAAAAGAGAGAGAGAGCTAGTGCTCTTTCTGGGTCCCAGAACAAAGCGCCCCCTGACCCCTAGATATGGAGGAACATGCAGGAGCTTCCCAGTATGTCAGGATTTCTAATGTCCAGACCAACTCTGTTGGAGAGGTGCGAGCCTTGGCCTGGAAGGTCTGAACATTCCTGAACTCTGGGCTCTGAATGTCATGGACATTGGGTGATATCTGCAACTCTATGGACATCAGTTTCCCAATTTTCCATTGAGGGTTGGGTTCAGAACTGCATAAGCCTGACGTCACAACAAAGGGGCCCAGCTCCCTCCACCCTGGGTGGGCACTGGACAGAGGTGCATGCCTGTGGTTCCAACTCTGGGCTCCTTTTCAGTCAAATACTGGCCAAAGGCTCATTTACCTGCTGAATGCTCACCATCTCCCCCATGCCTCTCCATGTCTGTGCATGATGCCACCAGCAGATCCTTTTTCAGAGCCCCCGAGGAAACCTGGGTGGAGCCAGGACCCCAACTTTGAGGACACACCGCTGGATTCATCTCAGGCTCTGTTGGGCTCAGTATTTTGTTCATTTATTTCTAAATACATATTACCCTTCTGGAAAAAGCATGTGTGGGTATCACTGATTTCATAAAACAAACAAATAAGCAAACTAAACACCTCTCCCTATCAGCTGATTTGGGGCATATTTTATTAGCAAAGATAGATATTTGCTAATATTGCTATAACATTCCCTAGTTGGAAACAGGTTTTGATTAAAAACAGACATTGGTTAAATATTCCTGCCATTTCCACAGAAGGTTTACTCTGAAGGAGAAGATAATTAGTTCGCTGTGGTTAGGAATAGAGTAGCCCCAGTGTCTACAGGGGTCTTAGTGGCTTCTCTTTCTATGATAATTTCACCTGCTCCCAAACTATCAGTGAGAATGCAAACACCCATGGATCAACCCTATATGTGTGTGTGTGTGTGTGTGTGTTTGTGTGTGTGTGTGTGTGTGTGTGTGTGTGTGGTTTGTTTGTTATTGGTTTTCTACATCCCATTTCAATGAACAGATTTCTCTACAGGAATTTTCCTGAAAGCCTTATTTAGAATTTGTGTTGCATTTGCTGACAAAAACCATTAGCTATATTAATTGGAATCAGTTAGAAAATCCAGGATTACATATTCTAAGAGTTAAATGCCTTTGTGAACCCACCAGGGTCATTGAGAAAATCAGGAACATTTGCTGGTTCCTCTCTTGCTGAGACAAGCTTTTCTCCAAAGGGAGTTGTTAGAATTCCTATTCTCATTTTCTCTTAAGTCAGTAGGAAGTGATAGTGGAGGGGACTGAAGGGAAAGGAAGAAGGATGGAAAAGGGTGCAGAATATAGTGGGGGAACTAGAGAAGGTGGAAGAATGGGGTGTTGGCAATTATTACCTTCAGAAGAGTTCAGAGACAGTCTATAAAATTTCTAATTCCTTAATTGTTTTTAAAGGAATTTATATGTGCTTCTGAAAATCTCCTGATTTCCAAATCAAGATGTGCTTCCATTCATTCATTCAGTTTAATGCTAGACCTGGCATTTTCCTAATTTTCATTGCATGCCAAAAATTAATTTAGGCACACAAATCAAACTGCACTTTGGCCATTTTAGGAGGATATTTTCTAATTAAATCTTCCCATTTCTGTAAAGCACGTGTAAGTAAAAGCTTCCTATCAGGAATATTAGTGAGGGATGGGATCGGGCATCTCCTGGACTTGGAGGCACCACTTCCCATGTTAATTTTAGGTGTGTTTTGTTGTTGTTGTTTTGTAGTTGTGTGTATGTGTATGTGGTTTTTCTTTTCTTTCCGATATCTGCAGAATCTGAGCAAATTCTCTAGGATTGTTATATAATGTAGTTGGTCAACCTGTGTTGCTTATCTGTTGAGCTCCAAGAGGCTCTCACCCCTCAAATCACATTCAAACCTCTGATGTCCCTCGGTTGATCTCCCTGCTGTCTCAAACAACCAGAGGGTCAGGGAACGGTTGACCAAACCTTATGGGTGCTCCCCCACCAGAACCAGTCACTTTAATTGCAATTGTGTTCAAATTTTGTTTGGGGCTCCTGCACATCATGAGGAATGACATCACACATCCACAGATATTCTTAGTCCCCTAAGAATACCTAATACTCAGAATATGACACTGTATTTTTGGAGCTGATTTAGTTCAACTCTAATTTGAATGATATTGGGTGTTGTTGTTTTTTTGGGTTTTTTTTGCTCTGATTCTCAGAAAGCAATTCCGATTGGAAAGGCACAATTTAACAACAGCCACCAATTTTTTTCCTACTGTCTTGTCTTAACCTAAGTTCCATCAACCCTAAATCTTAGGTCTATCTGGAGTATTTAAAAATACAGCTCAAATGAATCTAACCCTCTACCACCAGCAAGGGAAAAGTCATGGATTTAAGATACAACTCACCCAGGTTCACCCAATGGGTGGGGAACCAGCAGTTCAATGGGTCCTTTGTTGAATCCTAACACCATGTCCACGGGTTGGTCCTGGGTGAGCTCCTTTGGAATCCTGACCCACTACGTCAAGTAAAAGTCAAAGTATGAAACATTCAAACTTGTCAAGAATTTTGGTCGTTTATTTAAGTCCCACTGTCAATAACTGGCAGGATGAAACTCTCAGCGGATTGAGATATTCTCTCTGGCAGTTTTGCACCTTATTTTATACATTACAATCAGAACAGGAGATGTATGGTGGTAACAGGAAACCCAGTGGTGATGCATTAGGGTTTCAGAGAAATCAAAGCAGTGGATCCTCTGTGACTGGATAAACAGTAAAATGACACAGACATACTTCTTTTACATGTGGATATAGGATAGTTCCAAGTCAACAATGAACTCAGTAAGAATGAGGGGATTTGTGGTCTCCGCAGAGCATTGCCTATGTGTTGAGGGGCCTGGAAATAGGGAAATTCCTTTGACATTCCAAATTATATGTTATTGTAGATGCCAAAAGGCAGTAGACAGGCTCAGTGAAGGTTAAGATTGCCCTTCGTCTGGGAAGATGCCAGCCTAGGACATGACTACCCACCCTAAACTGCTTTTAGTTTAAAAGTTTTCATTTCAGAACATTCTTTTTGATAACTTTAGGTCTCTGAGTTTGCAAGAACACCACACAGGGCTTCCCTGAGCTAGTCAGTGAGCATGTGGTTCCTTTTCACATACACAATTCTTGGATCACTTGTGCCTCACCTCCTGACAACAGTCACTGAGTGCTTAGGGCAGTGGTCGACAAACTCATTAGTCAACAGAGCCAAATATAACAGCACAACGATTGAAATTTCTTTTGAGAGCCAAATTTTTTAAACTTAAATTATATTGGTAAGTACATTGTTATTAACTTTATTAGGGTACTCCTAAGGCTTAGGAAGAGCCACAGTCAAGGGGCCAAAGTGCCGCATGTGGCTCGAGAGCCGCAGTTTGCCAATCATGGACTTAGGGGATTGGTCTGAACTAAAGCCCCCAACCCACCTGGCAGTTCATAAACTGCCCCTGAGGGAATGTCCCTCCTCTGTCCCAACACAGGAAGAGTAACCATCACCCCAGAATGCAGCAGGACCTGTATGTTGTAAGCAGATGCAGCTACCTTGCTGCCCACAGTTCTAGTCTCCACACCTCCCGCTCCCCCATCCCTGTGCCCAGGTTCAACACCAATGCCCAAGAACCTGTTTGCTACCCAGGAGTTGGACAGCCCCAGCCTCAGATTCGTGCCAAGGTTGTGCAACCTGACGTTAATGAAGATGGTGGTGTTCAAAGAGTTGGAGAAAGACCTCAACTCCATGGTGATCGCCATGAAGATGCAGTACTCCAACCTCATATTGATGGTGATCACTGTGAAGATGCAGGGCTCCAAGTACATCCTACGGGAGTGTGCTGTTCCCCAGTGACAGTCCTGGGGTTGACCTCACTGCAGGACCCCCATTTCCTCTGTTAGAAGGCAACAAGCTACAGGCCCTGTTGCACTGGAGGAAGTGCTTTAAGAACCAGATCATCTGGAGCTAGAAGACACTCCCTGTGGGTGCCATCCACATGGCCAAGGTCAGGCAGCGAACCCTGAAGGGTGGACAAAGTGGCCGAGGAGGCTTCTGCTAAAGTGGCCGAGATCTGGATTGCTCCCTGTCCAACCAGCCCATCCACTGGGAGGACAGTGCCATACAGGACAGATGCAAGGCTAAGTCAAGGGTTCATTACTCCGAGGGGGTACATCAGAGCTTCTCCTCTGAGCAACAGGCCAGCAACTATGCCACCTATGGACCGAACCTGGCTGAGAAGGGCATTGACACGGGGATGCTCAAGAAGTAGAGGCCATGGATATTAGGAAAGATGTGCATTACCAGGCCACAAAATATCAAGGAAAAAGTGGTGGTGTGTCTGGGAAAGTTCAAAGTGTTGGAGGAGGCTGTGGACTCGAGCAGGACACAGCAGAGCACGTCCCAGAGTTGGAGTGGGACATGGACCTTCTATTTAACACACTGCGAAACCCCAGGGACAGTGGTCCAGACATGGAGGATGAGAACAGCACCCTCAGCACCCACAAGCCCAAGCTCAGACTGTTCTTTGAAGGGTTGGCACACTCCAGCTCACAGACACAGACGGAAGCATCCACAGGGCCCGGAGCCAAGAGGAGTCTGCAATTAGGGCCAAAGTGCAAGAAAACACGTGAGCCCTCAGGCATCAAAGAGCCCAGAGACAGTGTTTCAGACTCGGCGGCCCACTGCACCCCCTCCCCCAAAGTCGCCTGAGTCTGGACCTCCTTCATGTCTAGCCAGTCTTCTCACCGTGTGGACAGCGCCATGTAGGCCGGCCCAAGACCAAGTCTACAAATCACTACTCTATAAAGGAGTATCAGAGCTTCACTGAGCAGGAGGCCGGTGAAGATGCCGCCCATGGATAGGAACTGGATCAGGAAGCAGTGACTATTGAAAGTCACAACAAGGTCCATGACAAGCAGAATGTAGTGGCTTGGCTGAGCTGGGCCTAAGTGTCGGAGGAGGCCCTGGACCGTGAGCAGGACCCTGCAGATCATGTACCCGAGTAGAGGAGGACCCGCACCTTCTGTCTAACATGCTGGAGAACCAGTGACAGTAGCCCAGACAGGGAAGAAGATGATAGCCTTCTCAGCACCACCAAACCCAAGCTCAGGCCATACTGCGAAGGACTGTCACATTTCAGTTCAAAAATGGACATGGGGAGCATCCATGGTGCCCAGAGCCAGGTGGAGCTTCCGAGTTTTAGCTGGTTCTGCTGAGGGCTAGTGTGTTGGCGCACGGAGTAAATGGTCCCGGGTTCAAATCTGGTCACGGGCACCACTGTGTTGATTACAGGCTTGATTCCCAGCCCTGGCCATGGCACATGCAGGAGGCAAGCAATCCATGTGTCTCTCTCACATCGATGCTTCTCTCCCTTTCTGTCTCTCCCCGTCCCTTCAAGTTTCTCTAAAAATTCAGTGGAAAAATAACCTCTGGTGAGGGTTCACAAAACAAACAAAGCAAAACAAAGGAGCTTCCTAGTCCAGCTGAAGTGCCCAAAAAGACCAAGCTCAGTCAGCAACAGCCAAGTGACAGTGTCTCCCACTTAGAGCCCCAGAGCAAGCCCACCCGGGGGAGCGCCCAGCACCGCCCAAGGACAGCCCGGAGGCAGAGACCTCAGCCCTGGACATGCTCACCAAGAAGATGCTGCTCACTAGGCGCATCACCAAGACTGAGTCTCTCATCCCCTCCACCAAGGCCAAGGGGAAGCATCCCCGCCACCATGGCTGGGCAGGTTCCTGAAGGGGCGGCAGACGGCACAGCCATAGAACAAGTGAGCCAAGAGCCCAGACAATGAGCATGGCCAGACCCAGGGATCCAGCTGCAGATCCCCAGGAAGACCATGTACAACCAGCTGAACCACATCCTCATCTCTGATGACCAGCTGCCAGAGAGCATCATCCTGGTCAAACCTCTGATTGGCAGGAGCAGTTCCCCTCAGACACCCTGCAGGGGCTCATGCTGCCTGGGCTGTGCATCTGCTTCATGTATGACGTCCGGTGGCCTTCAGCTCCATCATCTGGTGGATACAGAGATACTGTAATGATAATTCCCAGCCCCTTAAGCCGCTGAAGATCCTGGTGGCAGGCCACAGCACTACTTGAGCGCTGTGCTGTGGGTCTTCCTGGAGCTGCTGTCCTACAAGATGCTCGGTTGGCTGGGCTATGTGCACTTCCTGGTCATCCCGCTGGGTTCCAACTTTGTGGCCAGGTACCTGGGCTCCATGCATTACCACTACAACAGCTTCTCCCAGGACCTGGACTGATGGGACCTGTTCCATAATCTGGAGGCCCAGAGCGCCATACAAGACACACTGGACATCGTGACGAGAATCACGCAGTACATCACGGGAACATCTGTTACTCTCAGCTTCCCATCGAGGAAGCCCTGATCTCCTACAAGCAGAAGAGACCCAATGAGGATTCCTTATAGTTCATTCTTTTCAGGGTGGCAGGAGAAAGTTGGGACAGTGCAACAGTCCTCAGACACGTCGGGAGACTCAGATGATGGGCCCCCTTGCGCTGCAGCGTGCTTTTATCCTTCCCTTTGTCCCTACCTCTGTTCACCAACGATGCCTTGTCATCCCACTCATCTTGTCAGTGAGTGGGGTTTGTCCTCCCCCAGCCAGGGCGATGGCGCCAAGCTGATGGAGCGACAGGTGGATTGCTGGACGGCAGCCCAGCCCACAGACAGGAAGAAAGACTCGAAGAAGAAAGACCTGCCTACCGCCAACAACACTCTCAAGTGCACCTTCCAGTCTCTCCAGGTCAGCAGGCTGCCCAGCAGTGGCCAGGCCAAAGCAACACCCACCATGTGCATGACAGTATTCACCAAGGAGAAGAAAAAGAAGGTGTTGTTTTCGCCCAAGAAAACCAGGACAAGGCATGGAGTCCAAAATCCAAAAGCCAGTGCTTGGAGGCATAAGCCACCTGGTCTGCAGGGCGAAGAAGCAGGAGAACATTCTGCGGGTCCTCATCAAAGGTGTGGTGTGGAATGAAGTTCTTCCAGCTGGCAGCCCAGGGTCCTTCCGCATCCAGCACTTCCCCATGTGCATCTCCAGACATTCTGACTCCACCTTCCAGCCCTGCCTGCGACCCTGCAGATGCCAAGCACAGGAGGGCCCACCTGCTTTTCTGTTCACCTTTCAGTTTAGTACAGAAACCGACCCTGGAAACACAAAGAGAAACCTTCTTAAGTACAAAAGTGCTCACTACCCGGAAGCTAATGTGCAGCCCCCATTGGGAGCCCCAACTGCTCTGCTGATTAACCAGAACTCTCTGGGGGTCAGGCGGGCAGTGCTGAGCTGGAGAATCATGGAAGGTGAGTTTTGGCCTCAGGACCCCTAACACTCCCAGCGGGAAGGGTTCTCCCTTCTCCACCTGCCCTTCCTGGAAGCCAGGACTCTGCCTCCACAGGACTCAGAGCTGTTGTTCAGATGCCAAGGACTGGCCTCCCATTGCGGGCATCCTGAGCAGAACATGGAGGCCAGTCAGCCCAGCCCTGGGCCCCAGCTGCCAACCCGCCAAGTGGCCCCACACCATCCACTCGTGCTTTCCTAAAAAAATAGGTGTGTGGTGCAGACCCCCAGGCACACCGGCTAGACAAATTGGTGCAATACCAGCTGCCCGCCTTCCTGAGCAGGGACTATGCTTTCGCCCTCATCTCTCTGTGTTATGACAGAACATTTGTTCCACCCAACAGGTGTGGGTCCACCTATTTACCAGGTGAGCACCCTGTCCCTGCACAGCACAGTGGTCACGTGGCCCCCTGCTTGCTGGGAGTCTTCAGGGCACTTCATGTCTCTGAGTGCTTGTGCCTCTAACCACAGGGTGAACCTAGGGCAGTAATGGCGAAACTTTTGAGCTCTGCATGTCAGCATTTTGAAAAACCCTAACTTAACTCTGGTGCCATGCCACATATAGAAATTTTTGGATATTTGCAACCATAGTAAAACAAAGAGTTATATTTTTTAAAATTTTTTAAATATATTTTATTGATTTCCCACAGAGAGGAAGGGAGAAGGATATAGAGTCAGAAACATTGATGAGAGAGAAACATCGATCAGCTGCCTGCTGCACATCTCCCACTGGGGATGTGCCCGCAACCCAGGCACATGCCCCCGATCAGAATCGAACCCGGGACCCCTCAGTCCACAGGCCGACTCTCCATCCACTGAGCCAAACCGGCTTTGGCAAGAGTTATATTTTTGATATTTATGTTATATACTTAAATGCTATGTAACAAAGAAAAATCAACCAATGAGTTTGCATGCCACCTCTGACACATGTGTCATAGGTTTGCCATCACTGACTTAGGGTCAAGCTCACAGGTTTATTGTAGAAACTCAGTGGGGTCCTCCCTGGAAAGTGCTCTCTGGGTGCCTGGACAGTGGAGAGGTCTGCTGCACGGGCTGTGGTTGAGCTCATTGGCCATTTTCTCTGCCTCATGACAAAGCCTCGGCCTCATTTGATTCTCTACAAGGCCTTGGGCTAAGCTCATTTCTCCTTAGATACAGATTGGAGATTCTATGAGGGGTCGGTGTCCTGGGTGAAGCCAGAACCAAAAATCCCAGAACTGAGCCATGTGGCCCCATGCAAATTTTATTCTTGACTAAAAGATTACAGAAAAAGAGTGGAAAAAATCTAAAATATTAGTGTCAGCACTGTGTAGTGGATGAGGGTAGGGGAATGAAATACAGGAGGGCATATTAAAGAGCATGTCTTGCTGAGGAAAATATATATATGGGTAATAAACCACAGGGATACGTTTAACTGCATGTATTTTAAGTTAAGGGAAAGCACCTTGTCTTGCAAAATAGAATTCATTAATTTTAACTCTGCCTCCTGAAATAGGACCTATTAAATGAGAAGCAATAAAGGATTTTTTAAAATAAGAAGAAAATTTGACAAATGGAAGTTATTGTTTGCTTTGTTAGACATATTATATCAGACTAACAGAAAATATCCAGTCTTTTAAACAAAATAAATCATTACCACATACTATGCTACATAGGAAGTCTCAATAAATACCAAAGAAGATATATATGTATTTTCTCCATTGATATGTTCATGAGCCATCATGCATGATACCTATATATTCTCTAACCATAATACACTAAGGTAAGAAGTTAATAATAAAGAATAGCTTTAAAATCACTAAATATCTGGCTACTAAAGTGCTGCCTCAGGACTCACTGAAACAAACCCTCAGAGTTGGATCAGCTCAGAAGAGAAACATAAAGAACCATGTGAGTAACAGAAATGTATCCAGAAAAGAAACACGTATCTGGGAGGCCAACTGCAGCTTGCTGTGATAGGTAACTGACGTGCATCATGTAAATCAATGCTTTAAAAAAACACACAAAATGCCCTGGGTAGTTCCTAACTAACGCTTAAATCTAATAACTGCAAAAATCTCTTCTCCATCTCAGCGATGGGAGGTTCAGAGCCTGATGAACCACGGGAGGGGCACGGGGAGGAGAAACCAAGCTGTTACCATTTTGAAACCAAGTTTCATCTGAAGGGGATGCAAGCATGAGCTGTCACTTCTTGGAAGAAGAAGGAAAGCCTTTCACGCGGACTTAGGGGCTAGGACCTGGTGTTCCGCTCCATCTTGGCCAAGCACTCCCGAACCAGCCCTGTCTTGTGGATGATGCCTCGTTTCAGTCTCTCCATCGCGCTCTTGCTGCCCGCGTACGTGAGTCAGATCTCCTTCCCTAGTTCTTCGATGATGACCAGCAGCTCAGTATATTTACTCCGGGGCGCCTGGCTGTTCTCTGTTCCCTGCGTGTTAGAGATGTTGGTCCTAGTCACTCAGCAGCTGGCGGTACTGGGAAGACGTTGCCATGCTGGTGGAAGGCGGGTGAATGCTCCCAGAGGCCTTGATGGAGGTGGCGGGCATGTGCATGGTCAAGTTTGGTTTGTAAGACATCCCCTCCTCTACCCCCTGCCTCCCGAAGTGGGGCGCAGGCCCCATGAAACAGCACCGGAAGCGGTGAAAGTGAGGCCAGGCGGTGGCGAGGTGGGCCTGGGGTCTGTGTCCCTGTCTGTGTGCCTGCCCAGCTCCCGCACACTTTTTGTTGTTGACAGCTCGAGCGCACTGGCAAATATGGCTGTCCCCTCACCCTGACACTGCCGCAGTATCATGATCTTTCAGTTTCTTGGTGTTCTGCTTGTGCTGCTCAATGTCTTTCTGCAGACACTCAAATCTCCTTTTTATGATGAGGGATCTCTTCTTCATGTTGTTTCTTCAAGGCTGCCAGCTGTTCTTTAATCCGCTCTGGGAAGTATCCTTCCTCTTCAGCCTTCTGTTTTTTTTGTGAAGGTCCCAATGGCTTCCCTGATTGCGCCTGCATTGGAGCTGAAATTATCTGACCATTGCAGCCAAAGCCTCTGGCTTACATGGCCCTCACACCCCACACTTGGAGCCGCAGATGTGCCACCGACGCAGAGACTGCCCTGGTTGTCAGTGCCGCGCAGTTCCGGACTACCCCACTTAGTTTTAAATGCAAACCTGCCTTGGACAGGCCTTGAAGGTCTTTTTTCCATGGTGATCACGGGGTAGCAGGCCAGCCAGCACCCACAGTCCCAGGGGTCCAGGGGTGCCGGCTGGCCTGCGCCGGGGCTCTCTCTGCCTCCAATCCACAATGCAATCACCGATCACCGGCCGCCTTTGCCCGCCCCCACCTCTTGCCTGCCGCCTGGGTTTCAGATCCCTTTCACCTCCCAGCATTGCGGCTACATATGCAAATTACCCGCCATCTTTGTTGGCGGTTAAACGCCATCATGGCTGGCAGTTAATTTGCATATTGCCCTGATTAGCCAATGGGAAGGGTAGCGAAGTTACAGTAAATTACCATGTTTCTCTATTATTAGATAGGATGAGAAATATATATTGAGTGCCTACCACATGCCAACTCTTTATGTTAAGCACTTTATTATTATATTTTATCCTTGCAACTCATTTTTTCATAACATTATTTTTATTGTTTTATTGCTTAAAGTATTACAAAGGGTACTACATATGTGTCCTTTTTTTTGCCCCCGCCCTTGACAATCCCCTGGCCTCTCCTACACCCCAGTGTCTTATGTCCATTGGTTATGCTTATATGCATGCATACAAGTCCTTCGGTGGATCTCTTACCCTCCTCCCTCCTGCCCCCCAACCCTCCCTGGCCTTCCCCCTGCACTTTGACAATCAGATTGAGGCAGCTCTGCCTCTGTATCTATTATTGTTCATAAGTTTATAATGGTCTTTATTATCCATGAATGAGTGAGATCATTTTTCCCGTGAAAAGGACAAGACGTAAAGAACTCAGCTAACGTGCCTGAGGTTTAATGCAAGTGGCAGTGCCATACTTATCACTAAGTTTTTTCTTTGTCAATCCTCACCCAAGGGTAAGTTTCCCTGGCCCAGACCAAGGCCAAGGATCTAGCCTGCAACTGAGGCAGTTAGCTTGACTGGAGTCAAACCCAACACCTTTCAATCCACTGGTTCGCAACTCTTACAGGCAAACAGCTCTATCTCTTTCTCTCACTCATAGGCTGCTCTAATTTAATTGAAAACATCCAGAATTTTCTTCTGGTCACTATTAAAAATAATCTTATTTAACTCACTGAAGTCACATGTCCACATACAACCATCATCACTGTGGTCTAGACAGTTAGATATGCTGATACCTTCACTCTGGGGCCCTGAATAACAACCCCCAGAAACAGCTGGATTTGGAAATTGGCAGATGTTAGAAAAGGGAAAATGGAAGTCATGTCCACCACAGGCCACTGTCAAATAAATATTTGACTTCTGGTTTTCACTGTGAAGTCCTAACTTCCATCCTTATAAGAGAAAAAAAAAAGAGAGAGAATAACAATCTGAAAAACAGGAGCTCTTGTTAAATCCATCTGAAATTAACTATGACTATGAAATTAACCTTTGCTGCTGCAAACCGTGGCGATTTAAGGCTCTGTTAGAACAATAAAACCTAGCCAGTCTTCCCGATAAGATCAAAAACATGTTTTCCACTCAAAGTGAGAGACAAAATCAAAGAGCATGAGAAGAGAAGACAGATTCGACCACATCAAAATGCAATGTGTCTATTTGTCAAAACACACATCAAATGGAGACAAATGGCAAGCTAGAGAATCCATTTGAAAGTTACATGGCAAAAACCTGATATCCATGACAATTCAGATTTGCTAACAATCCAATGGACAAGAGGGCAAAAGGTCTCAAACTGAAATTCCAAAAGAAAGGATAGGCCAAAAGTATGCGAAAAATACCCAACTGCAGTTTAAACCAGAATGAAAAATTCAAATGAAAATATTGCTCTTTCTCACCCTGAACAGGGTGCCTCACCTGTTTGATGGAGAGTCATCCCATACACCAAAGGATGCAGGTTTGATTCCGGGTCACGACACATACCTCAGATGTGGGTTCTGAATATGTTGTGGAACTGGAGAGTGTTTGTGATGTGATGGAACAGTTGCGAAAAATTGTGAATATTCTCCATGTTGGAATTTACACTTTGAAGGATCATAGAGTTAAAATTTATATAATGTAAAGTTATTTTTCAGATAATAGTATTAAATTTTATTAAAAAAAACATTTTATTTTACTCAATAGTGTAAGAAAAATACCCTAACCTTCTAAGTATGTGCAAGAGAAACACAAACATTTCTTAAATTGCTATTACTGGGAGGTCAGGGGAGTCCTCTCTGCCGAGGCAGCTGACACAGGCTGCCCCCCAGGATCTGGGACCACAGGCCTCCCAGATGCTGAGGCTAGTGTCTCAGAAGCTGCAGGTGGGTCCACATCTGGAAGTTCGGTGACAGCTGTGCCTGGAGCCTGCTCTGGCTCAGGAGAGGGCACCAGAGTTGGCATTTTCTCTTTAGGTGTTTCTTCATCTTGCTCTGGAGCTGCTTCTGTAGATCCAGGAAGGAACTATGTTACCACCATGACCGCCTTTCGTGTGCCTTCCAAGGAAGGGAACCTCCCATCTCCATCACTGAAGTCCCAGTTCAAGCCCCCACCCCAGGACATCCTCCAGACTGCAGGCCATGGGGCACTGACCTGAGCAGCTCTGTGCTCCTGCCTAAGCCAGGCTCTGGGAGCTCTTCTCTGAGTGGCGCAGCCACATGCCCTCCCCATCACACACACCACACCTCCTCCTGCTGTGTCTCCGCCTCAGTGGGCTCAGGTGCTCCAGCTCTGAGTGGAGATACTGGGCCTGGGTTGGCAGGTCTGGGACTGGAACAGGAGCTCTATGGAGGCCAAAAGCATGATTAGGCTGGGAAATTCTGGCGGCCGATAAAAATCCTCAGTGTACTGGTCCAGCCATATGCCCAAGATGCAGGAGATGACCCTGGGGAGAGAGATAGCCTGACAGCTGTGTCTGAGGCCTGGTTTTTCTTTCCACATGGCCCTCCCAGAGCACCACCCAGACAGCCTAGGGTCCTGTGCCTGCTGCTGCTCCTGCCCATCCAGAAGGCAGACCTACTCCTTGCTCACCTTCAACCTGGCAGTTCTGGCAGAAATGTGCCTGGTCACCCAGGAGGGGCTGGCAGAAAGCCCTCCTTACTTACAGCTCTGGATCAATGAGGGAATCGCCTGTCCTCTTCTTCAGGGGAACCTGACATGCTCTCTCAGTGTCCCTGTACACTCCCACTACCCTCCCACCTGAATGTCAACTCCATGAGGACAGGGAGGGCTGGTGTCTATTAAGTTCCTGTCACTCACTGACACACAGTAGGTGCTCCAGGTATAGCTGACCAATGAGTGAACAAAGAAAATCCTCTGGTGTCCAGACACCTCCTAACACATCAAACTTTGGCTCCTGCACCTATGTGCTGCCTACTTCACTAGCTGACCTGTGGAGTTCTTCTTCTCTAACTGACAGTTAACTCCCATGGGGAGAGAGCTACCACCAAGCTACCACTGAGAAGGTTCTACCAGAATAGTGAACAAGGTCCCTGGATAAGGGTGTAGATTCGGCTAGGATTAGAAGCAGAGGGGTGTGAATTTTCTGAGGGGCTCACTCTGTCCACTGACCTCCCCAATCACCCACACCACCCATGTGCACATGAACAGCTCTCTGACTCCTGCCTTTTTTCCTAGGAGAAACCCTCAGACCTCTGCCCTCCAGCAGAAATCCCACCATGAGTAGGATCCAGGGTTCTTCCAGCACCTTGAATTCAGGTCCCACACTCCCCTCATGACTCTGATCCAAAGCCAAATCACGTTTTCTACTGGAACAGAGATTCACTGTCCTCTTCACAATACAGGAAGGTGCAGCCATAGGTAGAGGAGGCCAGGAGGACGTCACATCGGCTGTTCTGTCGACACTCTGAGCCTGTGCACCCTAATGTGACTGAATCGCTCCCGACTAGAAGGGAGCTCTGTAGTGCAGGCTTGGGGCTTGCCCTGTGCACTGGATTATGGTCAGTGCCTAGAGACGTGTCTGTACCTGGAAGAGCTTCTCATATATTTGCTGATTGAATCCTCCCCCACTGAATTCTTTCACAGAACCCTGTATCAGTCCACTAGTATTTATATGTGACTAGAGGCCTGGTGCACAAAAATTTGTGCACTGACGGGAGGGGGTTTTGTCCCTCAGTCCCACTTGTGCCCTCTCACAGTCTGGGACTCCTCGGGAGATAACGACCTGCTGGCTTAGGCCCGCTCCGCTCCCGGGTGGCAGAGGGCAGGCCCAATCCTTAGGTGCAGCCCTTGGTCGGGCTCAGAGCAGGGCCGATTGGGGAGTTGGTGTGCCGCCCCCTGTCGCCGCCCCCTGTCATGCACAGCATGGTGGATCCGGAGGTTGCGATGCCACCCCCAATCACGCTCATTAGTCTCATGCAGGACTCCTCTCCAGATTCCTGAGGCCCAGCACATGGTCAGCCAGGCACAGAGGAAGGAACCTACAGTGGCTAAGGGTCTGGGCTCCACTCAGAGAGGGCCCAGTTCAAATCCCAGCTCAGTCAAGCTGTCTGTCCTCTCTGAGCCCAGATCACCAGCCAGGGACAGTGCTAGCCCCACTCACAGGGCTGAGGTGAGGGTGAAATGATGCCAAGTACCTGGTGCAGGGTAAGTGCCCACTGCTGTTGGTGACTGAGTGCTTAGACGGGGGTTCCCCAGCCAGGAGACCAGCTTTCCCATGGGGTCTGCTCGAGGTCAGGGCCCTAGCGCCGAAGATGCAGTTGCCCAAGAGTTGGTAAAGGCTCTTTATTCAGTCCTGAGGTCGCGCTGGTCTGCCGGGGTCCAACCCCAGCAGGTCCAGGGGTCCCCAAAGGTGTGGACGGAGTCGGCGAAGAAGGAATGACACGGAGACAGCGTTCAGTTGATCAGCAGCCTAGCCAGGATCTCCAGCCAAGTTCTGGTCTTGATCTCCAGAGAGGCTCTGCTGCTTATTGTCTTGTTACATCCGTATTTATACCAGTTGATTTTAATCCTGTCAATTTCTATTACAAAAGTTAGGGTGTTTCTTATCTCCATTCCAGGGAGTAAAGATTATGTAGCTTAAGCATGATTGTTTGTAGTGATTAACTACCCGCCTGGCACTTAGTTAAGGAGTTTCATCCCCTCCCTGACTTCAGGGAAAAATTCCTACCTGGGGAAACAACCTTTCTCGGAGAGGTGACCTTGGTTAAAACACACAGCGCTAAGGGGAGCAAACATATTAAGAACAGTATGCTATATACGCCAGGTCCCTTGAAACATATGCTGTGCAGATGTTTCTTTCCTGCAGCGACTGTGTCAAGCAGCAAGGATGGACCGGCTTCCGGCACTGGTCCAGCAGGGTGAGGGCAGGGGCTGCCTGGGACCAGTCTTCAGCCCCAGGGACATCCAGGCTGGACTGGTAGGCACCAGGTACCAAGACCTGCAGGGTGAACTCCGTAATGATAGCGGTGAGCCCCCAGATGTGGTGTGGCCCAAGCAGGAAGACAGGCATTGTGTAACGGAAGTGGCCACTCTTGCAGAAGTGGGTGCAGCATTGGTTCTGCACCTGCAGCAGGTGGACCAGTGGCAGTGCAAACACTTCCTCCAACTATGACAGGAGGCAGGGGAGGATGGACAGAGGACTGACCATGGCAGCTTTCCCCCATTGGGACATCCCATTCCCGGCATCCTTGCCCCAACTCACCTCCTCTGGGTTGGACTGGAGGCTCTGGGGATCCAGCAGGCCCACTCCAGCGACCACCAACACCACCGTGCTCTTTGCCTGGGCCAAGGAGGCAGGCCGTCAAGGGAGGCATGGCCTTGGCAGGCCTTTGGGGCTGGAGAAGGGAGGCTGAGAGGGAGACCCCACCCTTGCCATCCAGAGGCCATTAGCAGTCAAGGCCGGGTCCATCTGACCCCAGTCCTGCGTGGGGCTCACTCCAGCCAGACTGACCGACTCAGGTCCCCCATTCAGGCCTCTGGGCCTTCGCAGATTTTCCCTCCACTTAGAACAACCTTCCCTTAATTTTACTACCCTGAAACCTGCAGGGTATGAAGGACATGTCTCTCCCACTCTTCTTTTTTCTTCATCATTCTATTTATTACATGGATGAATATTAACATCTCATGGTATCCATCTAATTCAGTCAAAACCAACAAATGAAAAAGGTTAACGATTTTTCAAATGAACATTCTTACAGACTCCCCTCTAACTTAAAATAGAAATATGTTCACTGCATTAAATTGTGACAAACTTAAAAAATGTCATTAAAAAAAGTCACCTTTAGTACTTAAATAAATTCATTAATTATTTGATGGCATCAATTTCCAAGTTAAAAAATAAATGTTGCTTCATTCGATACTTTTCAAAAAGGACATCTGGGTGGTTCTCTATAGCTGGATATATATATATATATATCTGTGTATATATATATATATATATATATATATATATATATATATATATATCCTGTATAATAATAGAGAAACATGGTAATTAACCATAACTTCGCTACCCTTCCCATTGGCTAATCAGTGAGATACGCAAATTAACTGCCAGCCAAGATGGCAGCCGGCAGCCAGGCAGCTGAAGTGAACATGACGCTTGCTTGCTCCAGTGATGGAGGAAGCCAGCATTCCCTGCCTGCCGCACCTCAGCTCTGAGCTCCGGATGAAACAATGTTGCAATTATAGAACCTAAACAAACCCCAGAAACCTGCTTTCAACCAGCGAGGCCTCAGAGCTTAGAGCGGCCAGTGATGGCAACAGAGTTTCAATTATAGAATCTGAACAAATCCAGGTACCTGCTTTCAGCCGGCAAAGGCCTTGGAGCTGGAGCAAAGAGCTGGAGCAGGCTCTCAGCTCCAGTTACCCCTATAGAAGGAAAATAAATCCCAGAATAAAAAGAAAAAAAAGAGAGGCTGGGAGCTTCAGTTGCCCACCAGCCTGAAAACAGCCCTCAGCCCCTCACCCAGACTAGCCAGGCACCCCAGTGGGGACCCCCACCCTGACGGGGGTGTGACCAGCTGCAAATAGCCATCATCCCCTCATCCAGGCTGGCCAGGCACCCAAGCAGGACCCTCACCCTGATCCGGGACAATCTTCAGGGCAAACCAGCCAGCCCCCACGCGTGCACCAGGCCTCTATCCTATATAGTAAAAGGGGAATATGCAAACTGACCCTAACAGCAGGACTGGGAATGACTGGTCACTATGACACACACTGACCACCAGGGGGCAGACGCTCGATGCAGGAGCTGCCCTCTGGTGGTCAGGGCGCTCTCACATGGAAGTAGCTCTGTTCAGCCACAAGCCAGGCTGAAGGTTACAGTACAGCAGTGGTGGTGGGAGCCTCTCCTGCCTCCTCAGCAGCACTAAGGATGTCAGACTGCAGCTTAGGTCTACACCCTGCTGGCAAGTGGGCATCCCCCGAGGGCTGTCGGCCTGCCAGAGGGATGTCTGATTGCCATCTTAGGCCCAATCCCCTGGGGAGCGGGCCTAAGCCAGCAGGTGGTCATCCCCTGAGGGGTCCCAGACTCTGCAAGTGGGTACAGGCCGGACTGCGGGACCCCCCTCGCCCCCAAGTGCACAAACTTTTGTGCACCTGGCCTCTAGTGTGTGTGTGTATATATATATGTATATGTATATATATATATGCATAATTGCCCTATTGTTTCTAAAAATTTTTCAAATCTGGCTTTCCTATTTGAGAAAAGGCCTGCCGCGCTCTCTCACAACCCCCCTATGAAGGATAAAACTTAGACTTTGCTTTAATCATCAGAACTACCAGAAAAAAATTTTTTCTTGAGGTTGCTGTTTAATTCCATTTTCACCCAATAAAAAGTACAGAAACACTGTCTTTATTTGATGGTGTCCATAAATATTACACTCCATGGGTAGCAAAAATATTTTTTTATTTACAATTTACAGTTTCACAAGTGAAAATCGTACATTTTTACACATAACAATTTTGTTTTGTTAAATTTGCACACATCTGTATAACTTTCACACAACAAGCACCGGAAACTGTGCAGGCAGTAGGCTATGCAAATACTAAAATGTATTTATAAACCAAATGATAGCTGAAGGCCCTGCCTCAGCTAGGCAATTTATACAGATAGTTCTATATACACATAAAAAAAAAATCTTCATCTAGATCCAAACAGCAGCTTTTTTAAAAAAGGAAAACATACTTTTCTCATTTTATTTAAACTGACTCAACTATATCATCTTCCGTTTTAATTTAATGGACCTGGCGCAGGGGTCACCTGTACCCTCCGGAACCTAAGAAGGGGAGGGGCTTGCTCAGGTAACGTGACTGGGCAGTTCCCATCTTTGCCTGGAGAGGAAGGGAACTGATGTTGAGAGCCACAGACAGGCCAGGCACTTGCTGATGGCCTCCCACTAGGTGCCCACACCACCCTCCTACGAGTAAAACCCATGTCTCGGGAGCAGCTCTGAGATGTTGCTATGCTGTCCTCTGTACAAGCTGGTGGGGTATCAATTTGTTCTTCCTTAACATTGGTACTTTCACAGGGTTCCTGCAATTCATTTCTGACAATGTTCAACATAATATTCAGAGGGTTTTCAACTGGCATCTTGCTGGGAGATGATGTACAATCAAATGAAGATGTATTTTGATCATCTTCATAACATGATGGATGACAAATCTTTCCATCCACTCTGATGGCATTCTTTAAATGCCACTCCTCCTCTTCGTCATCCCAGTATTGTTCAAATTGGTCTTGACAGATTTCACAACTCTCCACTGCTCCAGCTGGCCCTGCCGGTACACTTTGGGACTGCTTTTCCTTAGCAGCTTGCTGAGTATTGAGCACAACTTCTTCATGCGCCTTTTCAAGAAACTGGCTCTTTGCCCGTTCTTCCAAATCAGCTATTTCCTCAAACTCTATCCAGTCTGTTGAACTGTAGTACCAACGTCTATGAGTAACTTTTCTGCTAACGTCTTTTTTAGTTCTATTTTGCCGATAATGCCAGTCCAAGTGATCTGCATATACATCTGCCTGTGACGTTGTAAACCTCATTCCACAAGAGTAACACTGAATACCAGTGTGCAGTTGATTTATAACACTATCATAACGTTGTTTTAACTCTTCCATTGTAAAATTGGTAAGATCGGGAACATCTCGATCTTCATTTTGACCTTCCTTCTCTTCAGTGGGAGGCTGAGCAGCAACTTCATTTACTTGTGCTGTAGCTGAATCAGGCTGGGACAATTTGAGAATTCCTGTTCTTAGCAGTTTTGAAAATAATTCATTGGCATCCGCCTGACTGAGGTGATGATCAGGATATGCCTTAGGAAGGGCTCCGGAAGGATTCTGAACAAATGCTCCAGGATTTTTTGGATGAACTGGTAAAAATTGTTGTCCCTGGCCAAACGGTACTGGCTGAGCAACACCAGTGAGAACCTGTTGAGACACCTGCATGTTTCCCGCTGTTATCTGAGCAGGTAAACTGCCAAAGTTTCCACATTGAGGACTTTGAAGATTCTTTTCATCAAAAGAGTGTCCAGAAGCTCTGCTAAGGGGATTTGAGAAACTCTGGTTTCCAGGGCCACGCAGTCCATTAAAATTGGGTCCTTGAGGTGAATCAAATATTTGTTCGTGTCTTGGGAATTGCAGTCCTTGGGATGGGGCATTAAAAGCATTGCCAGGTGGCTCACTATATGGACCAGTCTGACGGAACGAAACGGATTCAAGCCTTTGTGAAGGATGATTGTCAAATCGTGTGCCTTGAAGACCAAGGGGAACACCAAACCTTGATGCTTGCTGGTGTTGTGGACCATCAAGTCTTTGAGGAACACCATCAAATCTTGGTTGAACCTGCTGTCCAGGTGGTCCATCAAATCTCTGTGAGCCTGGCTGACCAGTTCTTTCAAATCTAGGACCTAGTTGGCCATGTAATCCATCAAATCTTGGTAAGAGTGATGGCTGACCTGGCTGCCCATCAAACCTGAAAGCATGCCAACCTTCCAATCTTGGACCACCTTGACCCAGAGGCCCTTCAAGTCTCAGTCCACCTCCTGGTACAGGACCGTCAAACCTCATTCCACCTCCTTGTCGGACTAAAGGTCCCTCAAACCTGATCCCAAACCCTGGTTGACCATGTGGACCCTGAAACCTAAGGTTTCCACCAAGTTGATTATGTTGTCCTTCAAACCTCAGGCCAGCGACTGACTGGCCATGGGGGCCCTCAAACCTTATTCCAACTCCGTGCTGTAGCAAAGGGCCCTCAAATCTGATCCCACCTTCTGGCTGACCATGAGGTCCATCAAACCTAATTGCAGGTCCTGATGGACCACGACCCCCCTCAAATCTATGTCCACGTATAGGCTGACCTCCGGGATTATCAAATCTAAGTCCACCCACAGGCTGACCATGAGGTCCCTCAAACCTCAGACCAGGGGAACCTTCCAACCGAAAACCACCTCTGCCTGCTTGACCAACTGGCCCTTCAAACCTCAGAGGTGTCCCTTCTGGTCCCGGAGGACCTTCAAATCTCAAAGGACCACCGGCCCCCATTTGTCCAGGTGACCCATCCAATCGAAGAAAACCTGGTGCAGAAGGTCCATCAATCCTAGGGCTTAATTTATTAGGTCCTTCAAAAATCATCTTGGTCGGGCCATCTCTTGTTACCGATGGCCTACTAGGTTCATCAAATAACGGTCTGTCTTCAGCTAACACTGTAAGGCGCTGATTTGTATCTAGGCCGGCGAGTCGTGATGCTGAGGTATCTACAAATGGTTCACCTGCATCTTCACATCTAGGTCGCTTAAGTGGAAAACGATCATTGAATGGTGACCTCTGCTCTTCTCGTACACCTTTTTGATACTGAAATAGCTGTCGAATTTGAGGCGCAACAACAAGGTACTCATCCTGTGTAATTTCACCAGATGCTAAATGTTCACTCGTCTTTTGAAGTAATTCTCTTTTGCTTGCGAGAGTTAACTCTGTGAAAACCTGAAGATTGGCATCTACGCTTAATCGATGCTGTTGCTTTGGGGCTCGAGGTGACACAACCCCTT
Source organism: Myotis daubentonii (assembly GCF_963259705.1). Taxonomy (NCBI): domain Eukaryota; kingdom Metazoa; phylum Chordata; class Mammalia; order Chiroptera; family Vespertilionidae; genus Myotis; species Myotis daubentonii. The sequence goes on from NC_081855.1 coordinate 8,200,799, forward strand.
TAGCGCTCGACCAGCTTTCCCTCCGCCTTAGATGAGGAGATTTACTATGGTCCTCACCTTGTTGTAAGCTTTTATTTTCTTGTGGTCGTTCGTCTTCAGTCTTCTTTATTCGCTTTGGATCTCGAACATCTTGTTCAGCACTTCTCTTAGCATTTCTTTCTTCCCTGGAAGGTGGCACAAAGTCTTCCATATGTGACTGCTTACATCCAGAGTGGCACATCTTTCCAGCTGAAGGCTCTTCAGGCGATTTATTTAGAAATGTAGAAGTCACATGGATGCTAGATGTATTCTGATTGGGGGGTAGAGGTTGAACAGGCCAAGCAGGATCTAATGAATTGACTCTGACATCCAGGGCACGAAGAATCTTCAATGGGAATATCTCATTCCATGTCGAACGTAATTTAAATAGACTTTTTCTGGTATTTTTATCCACCTTTTCAAACACACGAATAAATGTTGCAACTAGATTTGTAGTAAAGGCGGTGAGATACTCTCGGCCAACGTTTTTCACGATAGAATCCATAAGGTACATAACGGGAAGCTTCTCTGAGGAAGGAGCCTTGGCGGTTTGGGCCTCGATGAGAGAGACGATATCCTTGGCGAAGTGCAGGTTCTCCTGGGCTAGAATGGTCAGCATATTGATGTGCAGTTTGCTATTGACGGTCAGGTCTTCGAGGGATGACTGATAATCCCGACAGGCGTCCTCCCGGGCCCTCAAGGGACCGGCCTCGGCCAGGGTGGGCTCTGACATTGTGCCGTGGCCGCAGCTGCAGCCGCTCTTGACACCCCGTGTCACTGCCGACCGCGCTTCCTCTCCCCACTCCGGCCTCACCACGTGCTGACTGACCGCGGAGGGGTATTGGGGGACGACACGGGGGGAACCCCAGGTACTCAAGGCTGCCTTCGCACAGTGATCTCCACACACTTTCAGCCACCTCAGGAGCCTCTTTCTCCACAGGAACAAAAGGGTGCCGGTGCAGGTGGCTGCAGCTCCTAGGGGAATCCTGTTTGGGCGCCCTCTGTTTGGGTCCTGCCCGAACAGGTCCAGGGGTTCCCAAAGGTGTGGACGGAGTCGGCGAAGAAGGAAGGACACAGACAGCAGCGTTCAGTTGATCATCAGAGCCAGGTTCTCTAGCCAGGATCTCCAGCCACGTTCTGTCTTTTATTGCCTTCTTAACATCTGCATTTATACCAGTTGATTTTAATCCTCTCAATTTCTATTGCAAAGATTAGGGCGTTTCTTTTCTCCATTCCAGGAAGTAAAGATTATGTAGCTTAAGCGTGATTGGTCGTAGTTAAAGTGATTAACTACCCGCCTGGCGCTTAGTTAAGGGGTTTTATCCCCTCCCTAGCTTCAGGGGTAAATCCCTACCTGGGGAAACAACCTATCTCGGAGAGGTGACCTCAGTTAAAACACATAGCGCCAAGAAGGGGAGCCAATGTATTAAGAACAGTATGGCATATACATATACGCCAAGTCCCTTGAAAGATACACTGGGCAGATGTTTCTTCCCTGCAGCGACTGTGTCAAGCAGCAAGGACGGACCAGCTTCTGGCATTCAACCACTGAGCCAAGCCAGAGAGGGCTGACAGACACCCTTTATGTTATTTTATTTTACTTTATTTTATTAATTTTTATATATATTTTTTCCTTTGTGTGAAGAAATATGAATGAACTGTACATAAACATGTCAAAGCAAACTAGTTCACTGTCACAACTTTAAATGTCTCAGGAGCACAGCAAATGCTAAACACACTAACATCGTGTTGCTACTTCAATAGCTGGGGAGTGGCGAGCGCTGGCCTATGGCTTAGGATCTGTGTCCATGCTTGTTTCCTGAACCTCCTCCACCTCTGAGAGCTGTCCCCTGCCTTCAGTATGCAAATTAGCTGCCATCTTGTTGCTGCAGGTTTCGGGTCAACACTGGGGTGCCTGGCCAGTCTGGGTGAGGGGATGATAGCTGCTTTTAGGCTGGCGGGCAACTGAGGCTCCCAACCTCCCTTTTTTTCTTTTTTCTTTTCATTCTGGGATTTATTTCCCTTCTATGGCTGTCACTGGAGCTGAGATCCATCTTTAGCTCTGAGGCTGGGCTCCAGCTCTGAGACCTCGGCTGCAGAAAGCAGGTATCCAGGTTTGTTTGGGTTCTATAATTGTAACACTCTTGCAATCCTGCTGGCTGAAGCCCAGCTGGCTGAAATCGGGTTTCTGAGGCAGGTTTCCCTTCTATAATTGCAACATAGTTGCTTAGAGTTGCAGCTCAGAGCCCAACAGCGGCAGGCGGGGAACGTTGGTTTCCCCTGTCACTGTAGCAAGCAAGCCTCCTGTTCGCATCAGCTGCCTGGCTGCCGGCCACCATCTTGGTTGGCAGTTAATTTGCATATCTCCCTGATTAGCCAATGGGAAGGGTAGCGAAGTTACGGCTAATTACCATGTTTCTCTTTTATTAGATAGGACTAGTGGCCCAGTGCACGAAATTCATGCACGGGGGGGAAGGGGGAGTTCCCTCAGCCCAGCCTGCACCCTCTCTAATCAGGGAACCCTTGGGGGATGTCCGACTGCTGGTTTAGGCCCGATCCCTGGGATCCCCCTAACTGGCAGCCGGACATCCCTCTTGCAATCTGGGACCACTGGCTCCTAACTGCTCACCTGCCTGCCGACCTGTTCTCCCTAACTGTTTGCCCTGCTGGCCTGACCCCCCTAACTGCTCTCCCCTGCCAGCCTGATTGTCCTAACTGCTCTCCCCTGCCAGCTTGATCCCCAAACTGCTCTCCCCTGCCAGCCTGATCGCCCCTAACCGCCTCTGCCTCGGCCCGCCACCATGGCTTTGTCCAAAAGGACATCCAGAAAGTTGCCTGGAAGTTGTTTGGTCTAATTAGCACATTACCCTTTTATTAGTATAGATTGATTTCAGAGAGGGAGGGAGATAGAAACATCAATGATGAGAGAGAATCATTGACTGACTGCCTCCTGCACGCCCCACACTGGGGATCAAACCCATAACCCAGGCATGTGCCCTGACCAGGAATTGAACTCTGGGGCCCTTCAGCCCTCAGGCAGAGGCTCTATCCATTGAGCAACACTGGCTATGGATACACTTTCCCTTTCCACTGGGACGTGTTCTGATTGCTGGAGCTGAAACACTGAAGCTGCCTCACTGGGGCAAAGTGGGGTGCAGTGGGTTGGAGTAGGTGAAGCCCCCTGAAAGCTGGAGAGGGGCCTTTTTTAACAGCCGGACTGTCTCATGGCTGTGCTGCCTCGCAGTTGTATGGCCACACTGTTGGGCTGTGCTACTGTCAGTGAGAGTTTACACAACTGAACTGTCTGCACAGATAGCTTCCTCCTCACCACACCCCCAAGCTGGGGGTTCCTCTTAGGGTTGAAGTGATACCGACCACCCTTGGTTGGTAGCCCAATCGGCCACTTTGGAAAGAGAAGTGGGGAATCCTGATTTTACGTGAATGCTCCAATTTCTTAAGTTGGCAACTAATGCGAACTTCAGATGTTTGGGCCAAACCAGAGAGGTGGTCCAGTCTGGTGTCCAGGCCACTGGGCGGCACTGGGTTCAGCCCAGTTGTAAAGGGCCCCTAGGCGTCTGGGCAGGTGAAGGGGTTGGGGGTACGCTTCGGTAATTCCAATGTCACCCCACTGGATTTTGGGGGTTTTTTCCCCACTGATGACAATTTACTATAATCTGTTGGCAGCATAGATAGATATTAGTTACCAGAACTATGTCTCCATAGAAGTGGACAGTATGTAGCCATTCTATTGGGAACTGTGTGCACTTAAGCATCAGCATGATCTTTCAATTTATTTTTTGCGGTTGTTAATGAAAATAAGCTTTATTACATCAAGTAATAAATACATACAAAGATGCAAACAGTATTAGTCACTGTCTTCCACATGTTTGGATCCACTGATGGGAAAGGTGGAACTGAAATGTACATACATCCTTAGGGGAAATTTCAAGGGTCCTTGTCAGGCGAGGTTCTATAAATTGCTCTTCCTTCTGTATTTATAACTTGTGCATTTTAAAGATTGACTTCAAAGTACTAATAGTCATGCAAATGCTTAAGGAAAAAAAAAAAACAGAACAGTTACATTGAAAAGAATTTAGACTGTGTGGTGAATGGGCACTGGCTACTACAGTGCTGCCTCAGGACTCACTGAAACAAACCCTCAGAGTTGGATCAGCTCAGAAGAGAAACATAAAGAACCATGTGAGTAACAGAAATGTATCCAGAAAAGAAACACGTATCTGGGAGGCCAACTGCAGCTTGCTGTGATAGGTAACTGACATGCATCCTGTAAATCAATGCTTTAAAAAAACACACAAAATGCCCTGGGTAGTTCCGAACTAACGCTTAAATCTAATAACTGCAAAAATCTCTTCTCCATCTCAGCGATGGGAGGTTCAGAGCCTGATGAACCACGGGAGGGGCACGGGGAGGAGAAACCAAGCTGTTACCATTTTGAAACCAAGTTTCATCTGAAGGGGATGCAAGCATGAGCTGTCACTTCTTGGAAGAAGAAGGAAAGCCTTTCACGCGGACTTAGGGGCTAGGACCTGGTGTTCCACGCCATCTTGGCCAAGCACTCCCGAACCAGCCATGTCGTGTGGATGATGCCTCGTTTCAGTCTCTCCATCGCGTTCTCGCTGCCCGCGTACGTGAGTCAGATCTCCTTCCCTAGTTCTTCGATGATGACCAGCAGCTCAGCATATTTGCTCTGGGGCGCCTGGCTGTTCTCTGTTCCCTGCATGTTAGAGATGTTGGTCCTAGTCACTCAGCAGCTGGCGGTACTGGGAAGACGTTGCCATGCTGGTGGAAGGCGGGTGAATGCTCCCAGAGGCCTTGATGGAGGTGGCGGGCATGTGCATGGTCAAGTTTGGTTTGTAAGACATCCCCTCCTCTACCCCCTGCCTCCCGAAGTGGGGCGCAGGCCCCATGAAACAGCACCGGAAGCGGTGAAAGTGAGGCCAGGCGGTGGCGAGGTGGGCCTGGGGTCTGTGTCCCTGTCTGTGTGCCTGCCCAGCTCCCGCACACTTTTTGTTGTTGACAGCTCGAGCGCACTGGCAAATATGGCTGTCCCCTCACCCTGACACTGCCGCAGTATCATGATCTTTCAGTTTCTTGATGTTCTGCCTGTGCTGCTCAATGTCTTTCTGCAGACACTCAAATCTCCTTTTTATGATGAGGGATCTCTTCTTCATATTGTTTCTTCAAGGCTGCCAGCTGTTCTTTAATCTGCTCTGGGAAGTATCCTTCCTCTTCAGCCTTCTTTTTTTTTTTTTTGTGAAGGTCCCAATGGCTTCCCTGATTGCGCCTGCATTGGAGCTGAAATTATCTGACCATTGCAGCCAAAGCCTCTGGCTTACATGGCCCTCACACCCCACACTTGGAGCCGCAGATGTGCCACCGACGGAGAGACTGCCCTGGTTGTCAGTGCCGCGCAGTTCCGGACTACCCCACTTAGTTTTAAATGCAAACCTGCCTTGGACAGGCCTTGAAGGTCTTTTTTCCATGGCGATCACGGTATAGTAGGCCAGCCAGCACCCACAGCCCCAGGGGTCCAGGGGTGCCGGCTGGCCTGCGCCGGGGCTCTCTCTGCCTCCAATCCACAATGCAATCACCGATCACCGGCCGCCTTTGCCTGCCCCCACCTCTTGCCTGCCGCCTGGGTTTCAGATCCCTTTCACCTCCCAGCATTGTGGCTACATATGCAAATTACCCACCATCTTTGTTGGCGGTTAAACGCCATCATGGCTGGCAGTTAATTTGCATATTGCCCTGATTAGCCAATGGGAAGGGTAGTGAAGTTACAGTTAATTAAGATGTTTCTCTATTATTAGATAGGATGAGAAATATATATTGAGTGCCTACCACATGCCAACTCTTTATGTTAAGCACTTTATTATTATATTTTATCCTTGCAACTCATTTTTTCATAACATTATTTTTATTGTTTTATTGCTTAAAGTATTACAAAGGGTACTACATATGTGTCCTTTTTTTTGCCCCCGCCCTTGACAATCCCCTGGCCTCTCCTACACCCCAGTGTCTTATGTCCATTGGTTATGCTTATATGCATGCATACAAGTCCTTCGGTGGATCTCTTACCCCCCTCCCTCCTGCCCCCGAACCCTCCCTGGCCTTCCCCCTGCACTTTGACAATCAGATTGAGGCAGCTCTGCCTCTGTATCCATTATTGTTCATAAGTTTATAATGGTCTTTATTATCCATGAATGAGTGAGATCATTTTTCCCGTGAAAAGAACAAGTCGTAAAGAACTCAGCTAACGTGCCTGAGGTTTTAATGCAAGTGGCAGTGCCATACTTATCACTAAATTTTTTCTTTGTCAATCCTCACCCAAGGGTATGTTTCCCTGGCCCAGACCAAGGCCAAGGATCTAGCCTGCAACTGAGGCAGTTAGCTTGACTGGAGTCAAACCCAACACCTTTCAGTCCACTGGTTCACAACTCTCACAGGCAAACAGCTCTATCTCTTTCTCTCACTCACAGGCTGCTCTAATTTAATTGAAAACATCCAGAATTTTCTTCTGGTCACTATTAAAAATAATCTTATTAAACTCACTGAAGTCACATGTCCACATACAACCATCATCACTGTGGTCTAGACAGTTAGATATGCTGATACCTTCACTCTGGGGCCCTGAATAACAACCCCCAGAAACAGCTGGATTTGGAAATTGGCAGATGTTAGAAAAGGGAAAATGGAAGTCATGTCCACCACAGGCCACTGTCAAATAAATACTTGACTTCTGGTTTTCATTGTGAAGTCCTAACTTCCATCCTTATAAGAGAAAAAAAAAAAAGAGAGAGAATAACAATCTGAAAAGCAGGAGCTCTTGTTGAATCCATCTGAAATTAACTATGACTATGAAATTAACCTTTGCTGCTGCAAACCACGGAGATTTAGGGCTCTGTTAGAACAACACAACCTAGCCCAGCCGTGGGCAAACTACGGCCCGCGGGCCGGATCTGGCCCATCCGGCTGTTCTATCCGGCCCATGGATCCGAAAGAGCGTAGGGTTCTCTTGCTCTCCCCTCCACTCCTTCACCAGCAGCAGTGTTAACATGGCAACGTCGGGAAACACAGCCGCAGCTCCTTCTTCTGAGTGGGCAGATTTAGATCCGCCCATTCAGTAGAAGGAACAACCTCTCAATCTTCCAGTGGCTCCTTGTAATTCCCGCGGACGCGTCTCCGGACATCACCCTGGGAATGCGTAGACACGTTATCGTGGTGATGTAGGGAGACACGCCCCTGGAGAGCACAGTATCAGAGCCTTTCTGAGGTAAGATTAAGAGCTCTACTCAAACACAATTTTTTTCCTGTTCTCACATTCTGTACATCACAATGACTTGTTAATAAAACAACAAAGACTTTCAGCTGTAAAAATGCTTGCTACAGGGCATTTGTGTTAACATGCACCACTGCACATTAGCATCAACGCAAACATGATGGAAACCTATGTACCCTGCATTAACCCTAACTGCGCTGCATTGCAGTACTGCACCACACTGCCATGGCAGCATGGCTAGTGTGAACAAACCCTAATTCAGTGGGTTGAACAAAAAGATTGTATAGAAATGTGATGAACTAAAGATTTTATTACAAAATCGCTTAATTTCAGGGTTTCAGAAGCAATTGGACAAATGAAAAACTGAAAATCAAATGTTCATATCTAATACTTGGATGAAACCCTTTCCTGGTAATGACAGCCTGAAGTCTTGTACTTATGGACATCACCAGATGCTGGGTTTTCTCCTTTGTAATGCTCTGCCAGGCTGTCACAGTAGGGGTATATATATAAATATCCTGCCATTTCCAGCTTTTAATAAGAAAAACTGTTGCAATGGGCATTTAAAAGTGGCACCTGGTTGTTTTTATAGAGTCCAGTGGATGCAATCTGACATTATAATGGGCTCTTTCACACTATGTGCACTGCGGCTGTTTTTTGTCAGTAACGGAAGTGCTAGTGGTAACTACTGGTTACCCATGTTTTGCACTGCCCTAGCACCTCCCATACAAGTGTGTCTGGAAGACACAGCAATGTGCAGCTATGTGTGTTATCATAAACAAAGGGCCTGTGTGAAAGATACACAGGTTTCCTATGGAGGAAAGGGGTTGTTCTCTATGGTCAGGGTGTGCCTCTGTCCCAGGTATGAACTTTTTCAGATGATTTTGTTATATATATATATTTTTTAGAAGACCAAAAATGTTATAGTAGAACAAATTTAATCACTTGTTTTTATACTTTACTGTCTTATTTTAGTAAAGAATTTAATAAGAAAACGGTACTGTTGGTTTTAGCCCAATATTAAACATGAATGGACCAAAGAAAAGGAAAGTGGACAGTGAATGCCGAGTGTTTAAGAGGGAGTGGACAACAAAATATTTTTTCACAGAAGTCCAATCAATGCCGGTATGTCTGAAATGCCAGGAAACACTTGCAGTCTTCAAAGAGTACAATCTCAGCCGTCACTTTGCCACAAAGCATGGCAACTATGCTAGCAAGCAGTGACCTCAAGAACGGAAGGCTACTGCACAGAGGTTGATGGCTAAATTACAGGCTTAGCAAAATGTCTTTCACAGACAAACTGCAATTCAAGAGACAACTACCAAAGCAAGTTTTATGCTATCATTCAAATTAGCAAAAGCTAGCAAAGCTCTCTCTGAAGGCGAGTTTTTGAAAGAATGTATGATAGAGACAGCAGGTCTCTTGTGTCCAGAGAGCAAAGGCAAGTTTGAAAAACTCAGCTTATCGCGTAGGACAGTGACTCATCGAGTGGAACTGATTGATGAAGACTTGGCCAGCAAGTTAAATAGTAAGGCAGAGTGCTTTAAGTTTTATTCACTAGCATTGGATGAAAGTAATGATGTAAAGGACACTGCTCAGCTCTTAATTTTTATCCGAGGGATTAGTGACAATTTTGAAATTACGGAGGAGTTTTTAGCCATGGAGCCACTGAAAGGAAAAACACGGGGAGAGGACTTGTATGACTGGTGTCTACTGTCATCGAGAAAATGAAGCTACCATGGAGTAAACTTGCTAATGTCACGACAGATGGATCTCCAAATTTAACTGGAAAAAATGTTGGACTGCTAAAAAGAATTCAGATAAAGTGAAAGAGGAGAACCCTAACCAAGATGTTATTTTTCTTCACTGTATTATTCACCAGGAATCATTGTGCAAGTCTATATTACAACTTAATCATGTTGTTAATCCAGTCGTAAAGCTTGTTAATTTCATTCGAGCAAAGGGACTTCAGCACCATCAGTTTATTAAGTTTCTGGAGGAAATTGATGCGGATCACCACGACTTATTTTACCACTATCGTGTCCGCTGGTTGAGTGTGGGCAAAGTTTTCCAACGAGTGTGGGAGCTCAAAGAAGAGATTGGTGCATTTTTGAAATTAAAGGGGAAGTCTGACGAATTTACTGAGCTGAGTGACAAGAATTGGCTGTGTGACTTTGCATTTGCTATAGATATATTTTCACATTTGAATGAGCTAAATGTGAAGCTACAGGGAAAAGATCAGTATGTACATGGCATATACACTAATGTGAAAGCCTTTCAATCGAAGCTGATTTTCTTTTCCAGACAAATTTCAGACAAAGTCTTCACTCATTTTGCCACACTAGCCACACAGAAGGAGACCATCCAAAACGTGAAGAAATACAGCAAATCACTGGATGACCTGAATGCAGAATTCTGTCGTTGGTTTTCTGATGTTGAAAAAATTGACCAGTCACTTCAACTGGTGGCCTGTCCTTTGTCACAAAACCCTGAAACAGCACCAGAAGAGGTGCAACTGGAACTCATCGATCTTCAGTCTGACTTTGTCCTAAAGGAGAAATTCAGCTCTCTTGAACTAAGAGACTTTTATGTTTCACTTAATGAAGCCACTTTTCCAAACATCCGGAGGATGGCACAGAAGACACTGGTGCAGTTTGGGTCAACCTATGTTTGTGAGCAGACATTTAGCATCATGAACATCAACAAAGCCCCTCACAGATCCAGCTTAACTGACGACCACCTCAGGTCTATCCTGAGAATAGCCACAACAAAACTAACTCCAGACTGATGCATTAGATAAAAAAGGAGACCAACAACACTGTTCCCACTGAAGTTGATGTTTTAAAGACCAAAAACCTTTCAACCCAGTCTACATTGCCATCTATAACTACGTCCCGGGCATAATTTAGAAGTTGCACCAAAGAAAATGTTTAATTTACTGTTTACACATTTTGTTCTTTTCTATTTGTTTTAGTTTTAAATTATTTTATTATATTTAAGTTTAATTTGAAAGGCTTTTATACCTTTCCTTTGTTAGGCAATTTTATTTGCCTTTGCCATCTTCAATATAAGGTATGTTATTGTGCTATGATTCCTCCATTTTTTGAAGTTTCAAATTATAATAATTAGTGTTTACATTCTTCTTCTTAAAATGTTTGAACTGAATAAAACTATTGAAATAAAAATAAAAAGACCGTACCCTTTTATGTAATGATGTTTACTTTGAATTTATATTAGTTCACACAAACACTCCATCCATGCTTTTGTTCCGGCCCTCCGGTCCAGTTTAAGAACCCATTGTGGCCCTCGAGTCAAAAAGTTTGCCCACCCCTGGGCGGGAGCATTCCTCTTCCCAGGTGGAAAACAAGTTCATGGGCACCTGTGTGTTGAATGCAGCAGGCATGCTGTCCAAGCCAGCGGCCGCCGAGGTGGTGGTCTGATTTCTATCCTGTGTTGGGAGAGGGGTACATGCCATCAGAGGCAGCTCATAAACTGCCAGGTGGGCTGGGGGCTCCAGCTCAGACTGAGTCCCAAGCACTCAGTGATTGGTGGCAAGAGGTGGGACAGGAGTGATCTCAGGACGAGATGCTAAACTGGCAGCCTTGCAAACTCAGAGACCTAAAGTAACCACAAAGGATGGTCTGAAATTAAAGTGTGGTGGTTTGGTTTTGTTTTTTAAGTAAAAGCAGCTTATGGTGGGTACGAGTGTCCTAGGCCAGTGGTCGGCAAACTGCGGCTCGCAAGCCACACGCGGCTCTTTGGCACCTTGAGTGTGGCTCTCCCTAAGTCTTAGGAGTACCCTAATTAAGTTAATAACAATGTACCTACCTATATAGTTTAAGTTTAAAAAATTTGGCTCTCAAAAGAAATTTAAATCATTGTACTGTTGATATTTGGCTGTTGACTAATGAGTTTGCCGACCACAGTCCTAGGCTGTCATCTTCCCTGAAATAAAGTCAATCTTTATCTTAACTGAGCCTGTCTATTGTCTTTTTGCATCTATGACAACATATTTTTGGAATGTCAAAGAAATTTTCCTTTTTTTTAAATTAAATCTTTATTGTTCAGATTATTACATTTGTTCCTCTTTTTTCCCCCGCCATAACTCCCCTCCTCCCAGTTCCTGCCCCACCCTCCGCCCTCACTCCCCACCCACTGTCCTCATCCATAGGTGCACGATTTTTGTCCAGTCTCTTCCCGCATCTCCCACACCCCTTTCCCCCCCAAGAATAGTCAGTCCATTCCCTTTCTATGTCCCTGATTCTATTATAATCACCAGTTCATTCTGTTCATCAGATTATTTATTCACTTGATTCTTAGATTCACTTGTTCATAGATGCATATTTGTTGTTCATAATTTGTATCTTTACCTTTTTCTTCTGCTTCCTCTTCTTAAAGGATACCTTTCAGCACTTCATATAATCCTGGTTTGGTGGTGATGAACTCCTTTAGCTTTTCCTTATCTGTGAAGCTCTTTATCTGACCTTCAATTCTGAATGATAGCTTTGCTGGATAAAGTAATCTTGGTTGTAGGTTCTTGGTATTCATCACTTTGAATATTTCTTGCCACTCCCTTCTGGCCTGCAAAGTTTCTGTTGAGAAATCAGCTGACAGTCATATGGGTATTCCCTTGTAGGTAACTGAGTTTCTTTCTCTTGCTGTTTTTAAGATTCTCTCTTTATCTTTTGCTCTTGGCATTTTAATTATGATGTGTCTTGGTGTGGTCCTCTTTGGATTCCTTTTGTTTGGGGTTCTCTGCGCTTCTTGGACCTGTAAGTCCATTTCTTTCACCAGGTGGGGTAAGTTTTCTGTCATTACTTCTTCAAATAGGTTTTCAATATCTTGCTCTCTCTCATCTTCTGGCACCCCTATAATTCTGATGTTGGTACGCTTGAAGCTGTCCCAGAGGCTCCTTACACTATCCTTGCATTTTTGGATTCTTTTTTCATTTTGCTTTTCCGGTTGGGTGTTTTTTGCTTCCTCGCATTTCAAATCATTGACTTGATTCTTGCGATCTTCTGGTCTGCTGTCGGGAGTCTGTATAGTATTTGTTATTTCAGTCCATGTATGCTTAATTTCTAGTTGGTTCCCCAATATAAGTTCGAGGGTCTCATTAGTTTTCTTGTAGATCTCATTAAGTTTATCGGCGGTTTCTAAACAGTTCTTGAGAGACCTTAAAAGTGTGGTTCTGAACTCTATATCTTCCATTGACAGTTTTGTCCTGTTTCTTTGTCTCCGCATTTTGTTATGCTTCCTAGGTGCACCCCCTAGTGGTCTTTGTTCGCAGTCTTATAGTTAAATCTTGATTGTTGTAGCTAATTCCAGGGAGGGTTTGACCTCCAGGCCAAGTGGCTATGAGAATCAGCTGTGTCAGCAGTGAGAGAACTTCTGTCCTCTAGGGAGGTGCTAATCTAGCCTTTGCCTAAGGCTATCTGGCAAATGCCTCTGTGCAGGACTTGGGTGGAGTGGGTCGCACAGGATCAATAGGGTGGGCTGGAGAGAGCAGTTATGGCGGCTCTCAGTCCTGTCCCCAGGGGCTCTGCCTCTCTGAGTCCCAGCACCCGCTGCAAAGCTTGGAGAGAAAGCTGCACTCGCTCTGACCGAAGCCAGACAGTCCCGCTTCTCCCCTTTGAGTCTGGGTCCCTAAAGACTCGCCTGTATCTGGAGCTCAGCGTCTGCGACTCCCTCCCGATTGAAAACGCCATCCCCGCCCTCCGCCTCCAGCCCGCTCCTCGCACTCCGAACCTCAGAATTTGACTTCAGCACTGTGCCTCCTCTGAGTGTCCGTATGCGTTTCTCTTTCCTCCTAGTTGTAGGACTTCCACTCAGCCAGCGTTCCTGTGGTTCTGGGTGATGTCCCTTCCGTTTTTTGGTTTCACTTTTGAAGTAGTTGTTCAAAGCAGCAAATTCCGGCGTTAACCTATGCCGCCATTTGGTTCTCCCGAAATTTTCCTTTTTATTCAGACCCTCAGAGCATAAGCACTGCTCTGCTCTCTGCAGAGACCACACATCCCCTCATTATTATTGAGTTCATTGTTGACTGTTAACTGTCCCATACCCACCTAAGTGAAAGAAGTGCATGTCTATCATTTTACCTTTTTTCCAGGCCCGGAGATTTCCCTGCTGTGCTTCCTCCTGCTTCCCTCATCTATCAACAATGAATTTCATAAAACCACACAAGTCTCCACTTTTGATTGTAATGTATAGAATGAAGTGCAAAGCTGCCATTCTCCAGAGTATTACTATTTCATTCGTTTGAGATTTTGCTTCACTGCAATTGTCTACACTTTGGCTCAAATAAATTCACAAAAATTCTGCACAGGTTTCCACGTTTTCTACATGGACAAGAGGAAAGGTTCTCGGAAGGCAACAGAGACTTGGAGGTGAGTTATGAAGAGACACACTGGTATCTTAGTCATTTCCTAGCAGAGAATGGACAACACCTCCCTGTGTTAACAAGGTCACCCCGGGATTTCTGACAGAGCATCCCATTCTAAGATGGGAACACAGAGGGTTCCTGGGGTGGAAGGGTCTGGATATTAGGACAAGTGTGGCGTTCAGGGCAGCACCGTTGACAAGACAACAGGAGGGGGTCACGTGCAGGTCCCATAGAAATGAACAGCTGCATCGCCAGCCCTGATAACAGGTCCCCCCTTTGGTATGTTGTACATCCCAGGGAAGCCCCAGCTCCTGACCTGTAGGGGACACAGGGATGTGGTCCTCAGGGCAGCAAAGGGCAAAGCAACAGACTTGGTACCTTGAGCCCCATGTCCTTTTGGGAAAAGCATCCCCACTAATCACCATGATGTGTAAGAGTGGGAGAAGGTGTGTAAGGCTTGTCAGGCCAACATGGACACGTGGAGATGGGCATTAAAAAGGGAAAATCTGTAGAAAAATGCAAAAAACACTCTTGACTGAACATGATGGGAAATGGTACAACGTCTCTCTTCTGATATTCCTAAAACTTTGTGGGCAGTGACTTTCATCTCATCTGAAAGGGACTGGACAGTTAGAGTGGGTTGTGGGGAGGATACGGGCCCCAGATTCCTTTGGAAATTGGACTCTAGGAGGGACCTAGGGGAGTAGCAGGGCAGCTTCTGGAACCTCGGGCTCCCTTTGACTATATGGGACCCTGGAGTCTGGGTCACCTCAGCACCTGCACTCACCCTGCGGCCATGCTGCACGCTGGAAGATGTATGGGCACCTGTGACTCCTCCACGGGCATGGAGTAGAGGACCCCATCAGTCAGCTCCTCTCTGTTCTCCTGTGCAGAGCTCAGGACTGGGAACTATAAAGACAGTTCCCAGTCACCAGGAGGAAGGCCTCGGATCCCTGTTTTGTTGGTTCTCTACCCCTGTAATCCTCCACTCCAGACACACACACATACAGTGTGATCTGCTGAGACCTCCACTGCAGAGGAAAAGGTGTGACAGCCTGAGGGCTAGGATTCCCATTGGCATAGATAAGGAACCCCTCTGGAACCCCATCTCCACCTGCCTGCCCTGTCCTGAGGTCTGATCACCGCAGGACCTCTAGGGGATCCACTGCCCAGAAAGCTGTTCCTGCCCCTGGTTTCTCCCTACAGGTCCCTCTTTGCAACACATTAAGGGGAGGGGATGTGGGCTGCACAGGGAGCAGGGTGGGGGGGATGTGGGGAGGGGGGTAAATAAGGGTGTGAATACCAGGAGGCACAGACAATGGGAGCTGGACAAAGGGTGCCATCCTGTGGGAACTAAAAACCATCCTTCCCCAAGGTGTGGGAAAGCCACTGACAAGTTTTAAGCAGTAAAGTGCTGTTACGTTCTTGCTTTAGGATGGTCACTGGCCGCAAAGGGTGGAGAACAGATTGGTGTAAAGCAACGCTGAGTGAGTCAGAGAAATCAGTTGGGAGGCTGACCATAACCCTAGTGAAAGGGCGGTGGCCAAAACGAAGGTAAAGCCAGTGAGTGGCCAGAGAGAGATGGACACGTGGGAGAGTTCTTACGAAATAAGAAACAGGACTTGGCGGTAACCACAGCGGGAGAAGAGCTGAGGATATTCGCACTCCTGCTTTTGCAAATGGGCGTGTGAAGAGGAGGCAGCTGAAACACTGAGTCCGGGTGGGTAGGTGAGGATAGACTAACCATGCTTTGAGGGAACCGCCTCTTCTGATAAAGTTGATGTTACGCTTGCTTACAAGGACATGTTGCTCAGATTTACTGGCACTGTTTGAAAACTTTCCACTTCTCTCCCTCACTGGTGAATTGTCAGTGTTACAAGTCGTCTATGGATGCACGGACATCGGTGTCCCTGTACACCCCACTGTTCCTAAAAGTACACCTTTCGTGTTATTTGAAGGCCAAGGAGTGTGTTGAGGTAAAATCTACGGAAAAGGCATAGGCTGCTCGCATACATCTTACGTTAGGTTAACGCAGATGGAACTCCTCCGCGGCTCTGAGCACCGGACCCGGGTCCCTCCAGCGCCGCGCCTCACAGACTAGGCTCCGAGTCCCTGATGTCAGCGCTCTCCAGGGCGATGGACCTCACGTGGGTGATGCAGCCTGTACTCTCGCAAGAAGGAGCAGGTTGGCTTCTTCACATCCCGACCCCAATTCCCACCCCCCCCCCACCCCCCACCCCCCCCCCACCCCCCCGACAGCGCCACGTGTGCTCCCACCTGCTGAGAAACAGAGGTTGGCCCTGCCCGGGGCCTTCAGGGAATCATAGTTCTGGGCTGGATGGGGCTCGCCCCATCCCCTTCTTACGCATGCGCGGCTCCGAGCTGGCCCCAGAGGTTCGGAGCCTTTGTCAAGCCCGGATGGGAGGTGAGTGGGGTTCGGAGGCCGCTTTTCAGCGCTCGGCTCCGGTGGCGGCCCCCGGGGCAGCAGTCTGTGCCGGGGCCGGAGCGCGCATTTGTGGAAGGGGCCTCGAGGGCGGACCATGAGCCCATCTCCCGCTCCGGCCGGACTCCCTCCGGCGGCTGCCGCCTCCCGGGGACGCGGGTGCGAGCGCGGTGCTGGCGGGCGCGACGGGCGGGGCGCGGGCCGGCGCGGGCTTCAGAGAGAGCCCGAACCCGGCGCCATCTCCTCCAAGCTGCTCGGTCCCCGCAGGTACAGTGCCGAGCGGCCGGAACAGGCATCCGAGGATCGGTCTGGGGGACCTGGCCCCCCGCGGGATCCAGGTGCCGACATCCCGGGCCCGAGGAAGAAGCGGGGCCTGACCTGACCCGGCCTTTCCGCAGCGCCCCGAGGGCCGGCCGGCGGGAGGACGGGGCTTCTCGCTGTGACGTGCAGAGAGGTCCAGATTGAGGAGCGGGGAGATGGGAGCTCCGAATCTTCGGAACTGGGAGGATTGGGGATCATGGAGGCAGATTGGGCCGAGATGCCCGAGAAGAGAGGTGAGAGTTGCGGGGCTGTTGGACTGTGTGTGGAAGGGGCCCTTCCTCCCCGAAAGGAAATGGGCTGCCCCGGGGAGGTGGCCCTTGGCGGGCGGCTCTGCCAGTCTCCTTTGTCTGGGGCATGGCTGGGCTCCTTGCATGAGAATGCAGGGCTTGGTATGGGGGACCCCCTCTCCCCCTGAGCTGGTGCACAGTGGGTCCTGGAAAGCCACCCCAAAATGTTAGCAGCTCAGGCCAGAGCACAGCCTCAGTCACTTTTTCTCCCACGTTCTTTTCCCCCAGCTGTCAGTGAGTCTGGGAAGGTAGCTTATTTGGCTGGCAGAAAATACCTCCCCACCTCTGTCATTCCCGTGGCACAACATTCGTATTATGTCCGTCGCGCAGATACTGCTGTTTTGCATCATAGAGAACAGGCGCGGAGGTCGGTAGGTGACTAGCCCGGTCTTTCTTGAAGTTTGGTCTGTGACCTCATGTCAGCCCTTTCTAATGGACTCAGTAGAAAATGTTTTCTCCTGACCCATGGCCTGCTCATGAGATTTCTGGAGTGCACCTCAGACCCAACTACTAGTAGCAATTATTAGGAAGGGGAATCTAGTGATCTACATGTAAATAAGCTTGCAGGGTGATTTTTGAGAACTGAGCCTATTTTTCTTATATTAATTTAATGTACATTAAGGTTGGAAATAAACTGGCTTATCCTCATTTCTCGATGAGAGAGTGCCACCTGCCCGTAGGTGTTCTGTCCGAGTGGCAACGTTCCTGGACTTTCTCCATGACCCCAGGGTCAAGGGTTGTCTGGGCTGCCTTCAGGTGCAGTATCTGCGGGAGCATCATTCCTAGAGGGAGGAATCTTTGTCTTGTAAATCTGAAGCACAGCATAGATTTAGATCCCACAGTTACCGCTTTCTTGCCCGTAGCTACGTCTTTCCAGGATTCTTTCTATTCCCAAGAGAAGAGCACAGAAAAGGGAGAAGTGGCAGCTCTCTGCCTCACAGCCAGATCCCAGGTGAGTCTGTACTGATTATTGAAATTCCACCTTATTTCTCAGAGTACAGGCGCACCCTTCTTCTTGATGTCAAGTTCCTTTGTCTACAAGAGCCCATCTGGAGAGCTGAGTTCTAATCTAAGACTACTCGGGTGGCTAATGGACTCAGTAGAAAATGTTTTCTGCTAACCCATGGCGTCTTCTCCATCTAGTTATACTTATTGTCAGTCAACAGGCAGGTAAGGAGCATAATTACCCTTCTTTGCCTATTGTGCTAGTTGCTGAGCTTGGTAACGTAGGAAACTATTTTAATAGAAAATATGGGGCATATCTTAATCTTTAGTTGATTATTCAGGATTCTTTTGTATTTTAGTTGTAATTCCAATTTGGTCCTGGGAGCGTGTCTGTGTAGCATCCACTTACCCTGCCACCATTTTTAATCTTCGGGGTATATCTTAACATTTATGTTTCTGCAAGGGAATCAACATACACATGACTGGTATGTAAGAAATTAAGAAAGCACCTTTCTTTAGAGCTGAAGTGAGTTATGAAAATAGTAAGTGCTCAAAAGTTCAGAAGAGCACTTGAATAGGAAAGCCTATGGAAGGCTTAACTTAAAGAGTTAAAATCCAGCCCTCCAAGATGATGAATGCACAAGTTTAGAAAGTGAAACAATTTTCCAATCTGTCTTAACAAAGGCAAATATTAAGAATTAATTTAAGTGGTGGTTGACCTAGCTGATTTGGCTTAATGGGTAGAGTGTTGGCCTGCAGACTGAAAGGTCCCGGGTTCAATTTCGGTCAAGGGCACATGCCAGGTTGTGGGCTCTATCCCAGTCGAGGGTGTGCAAGAGGCAGCTGATTAGTGATTCTCTCTCATCATTGATGTTTCTATCTCTGTCTATCCCTCTCCCTTCCTCTCTGAAATAAAGAAAAAAAAAAAAGAAAAAATTTAAATGGTGGTCGTACTCTATGGGTGATTCATGTATTGGTCTTTCAACGTTTTGTATGTTTGAAATTTTTATTAAAAGAAGTTAGGTAAGAGAAAAGAGCTCTTCATGATGTGTGTGGCATGCCACAACCCACGATTCCTGAATTAGCCTTTTTCTTTGCTACTGTGATTCCAAGTGTAAAAAGTCCATATTGTACATTGGTACTGTTTGTAAAAGTGACTTCTTGGGGTCCTTATATACTTGCCTGAATTCATTGGTTTCTCAACTGCCTTACATTAGTATTGAAGACTATTAGTCAAGAAGCTTTAAGTTGCAGATGATAAAAACTCAACTCAAACTGATGTAAGGGAAAGGTATTTATGGGCTATCATGACTGAGAAATCCAGGTCTCACTAGAAATAAGCTCAAGTAATAACATTAGGACCTATTTCCTCCATTTCACTGACTTCTTCTTTTCTCTCTGTGGGTTTTCCTCTCAAGCAAGTTTTCTTCCTAGTGCTGGCCCCTACCACATCTAGGCTTACAGCTTCCCACGCTGAAGACCCCAGACAAAGGGCAGCTTCCCTCCTGGTCATTCCAGCAGAAGTCCAGGGGTTAACTCTTTAACGGCTATTAGGCCCATTCTTGGACCAATTTGGACAGACCTATGGAATATACCTGCACACACACATGGAAGTACACATACCACCCATGAGTCAGATACAGTTAATCCTACCTGAACTCACTGGCCAGCATAGTAGCCAAGGAAAATCCAACTACAAGTGCCAGAGGAACACTTAGATGTTAGATTCAAGACTGTTAGAGCCTCAGATAGATTAAACCTTTTATGGAAATTTTTAAAAACTTTTGTCCTTTTTGCATTGCATTAGGTGTGGTGTGATGCTTTGCCTGGACTGTGTGTTTCGTGTATTCAATTTTTTAAAAGTATTAAAGTTTTAATTCTTAGTTGGTTGTAACCAGGTGAATAGCACAGACATATATAAATGTAAAACTAATATTACTTCCTCCTCAAATTCAGTCCCCTTCTTCTCCCTACTGAGGGTAACAGTTTGATTTCCCAGTATATCTCTCCATATGCTCTTGGTGAACTTGCACTCCTATATTCAGACATGTAATGTTTCCTTTGATTTCTCCCACTGCCAGTCCCCAACTTTGGGGTGTTTTTAGGAGGGTTATGGTATAAACAGGATTTGGCTTTTTTTTAAGGGAAATTAATTCACCCGGCCAGTGTGGCGCAGTTAGCTGAGTGTTGTCCCATTTACCAGGAGGTCAATAGTTTGATTCCTGGTCAGGACACATGCCTGAGTTGGGGGCTCAATCCCCAGTAGAAAATGAACAGGAGGCAGCCAATCCATGTTTCTCTCTCTCCCTCTCCCTTCTCTCTGAAATCAATAATAAAAAAAAAAAAACATTTACTGTTTTTTTTAAAGGGAAATTAACTCATTCGCATTAATATGATCGTATGTTTCAAATTTTTTTGCCATGTGATTTTTATAGTTCTATTTACTATGCTTTCCTTGTTTCTTGTGTGTGTGTTTCTGTCTTTTGTGCATTGGTTTGCAGTTGTGTCCCGATTTTTTTCTTCTAATCGTCTGGAAGTTAGTTTTCATTGAGTGTCAATTTAGCTGGGGGTATGCAGGCTGTAAGATCTCAGTCATTTTTCCTCAAAATCCCTTGTCTACTTAGAGATTTACATTTTATTTTATTTTCCAAGGATGATTGTTGTATGTTTTTAAGTCTCAGATTATTTCCGTTTTTGAAAATTATTTTGAAATAATTTAAGGTTTAAAGAAATGTAAATGGTAGAAAGATGTCTAACCTACTAGGGTTAGGGTTAGGATTTACCCTCCATTCATATTCTCCAAAAGATAACACTTTACCTCACTTTATTCTCATTTTCCAAAATCAGGACACTATCATTGATACAGTACTACAACCTACTGACCTTATTTAGACCTCCCAGCTAACCTATTGTTCTTGTCTCCCCCCACCTTTAATTTCTGCTTTTATCCTGTAATTCTTTGTTTCTCTTAGTTTGTTGTTCTTTCTCTAACTTGACCTGTATGCTTTGCTAATTTATTTGCATTATTTTTTAATGAAATGGAAGTGTTTAAAGCTATGAAATCACCTCTGAGTACAGTTTTAGTGATTTGGCATTGGTTTTGCATTTTATTATTTTGACATTCGGATGTTTATTTCAATTATCAGTTTTTGCTCTGTTCTATTTATGCTTGGAATCTATTTAAATTTACTTTGTTACTTTTGCAAATGCTTCATGAATGTTTAAATAGGTGTTTTCTATCCAGTTAAGGCATTTGATATATATTTATTTCAATAACCTTGGAATATTATTCACATTCTGTATGGTTTTATTTTAAAAGGCATGTAATGCCTTGGCTGGTATGGCTCAGTTGGTTGGAGTGTCGTCCATGCACCAGAGGTCACGGGTTCATTTCATGGTCAGGGCACATACCTAGGTTGCAGTCAGGGCACATAGGAGACAAGGGATCAATGTGTCTGTAGCACATCAATGTTTCTCTCTCTCTCTCGCTCTCTCGCTCTTGTTCTTTCTCTCCCTCACTCTCTAAAAAGTAAAAATAAACTTCATATTCTTTAAATAAGTAAACAAAAAAGTATATAATAATACTTATATGTGTTCACCTCCTTACAGTTTTGTATTTTTTTTGTCTTATAGAAACTTAATTCTATGGTATTTACACATAAACCTCAGTTCTTTCTGTTCCCTTACTCAGTCTGTTGCCATCATTTTTCAGTTACTGCTTTTTGCTTTAAATTATTTCCGTGCTTAATTGGATTTGGTGCTCACTGCCAGTCATTTATTTCATTCCATGACTTATCCACTAATAAGGTCTGTATTTCAACTCATCTTCTGATTGGCTAGATTGATTCTTCAAGTTTTTATTGAGGACGCACAAGGAGAGTTATGCAGACAGGCTTTTTTTCCTCCTCTATTTTGTCTACTTTGCCAAACTGCATCATCAACTCATTAGTTCATGTTTTATTTTTAACTCTTTATTTCCCAGAAAAGTGATGTCTCTCAATGGAGAAACTCTCATATTGAACCTAGCAGAGCGCGCATGGCACATAACTGATGCCAGTGGCTTTACATAGAATATTCAGACTCTGAATACTATTAGAACACTTGTCATGTATCGCTGTCACTTTAGATGTACTCAGTCGCTCTGCTCCAGGGCCACCAGAACTGCGGGGGGCGAGGGATGCTGTCAAGTGAAAGATGGTGAACAGAAGTATGTTTTGTGTCTTAGGCGTCCGTGACATTCAAGGATGTGGCCATGGACCTTACCCCCGAGGAGTGGGGGAAGCTGGATCCTGCACAGAGGGACGTGATGCTGGAGAACTATAGGAACCTGGTCTCGCTCTGTAAGGACGGCTTCTCATTGTGCCTCTGCAGTCTGCTCAGGGACAGCATTCCTTATTGACAGTGAAATAGCTTCACAAAGCCTTCGCTTTTCCATTCAGGAGTCATAAAGTCTGAATCCTGTTGGACCCAGAGACAATCTATTCCTGTTCTAGGTTCTTGGTGAACTGCCTATGCTTGTTTTGTATTAGGATTTTTTGGATTGAAGTGACAGAAACCTAATTCACACTAGCTTAGGGGGCAGGGAGTCTTCTTTTTTTCCATTGATTAAAAAAAACCCACCATATTTATTGTAAGTTAAGTAAATTAATCTATTTTTTTAAAGAGATAACATTTTCCTGGGTATCTTTTGGAATTGAGTAACCGTTGATCCTGCCTAATTTTTTTTTTTTTTCAGATGGTTCTGTTTTCGTTTTCCCCTTATCCCTAAGGTGCAGTGCTTACCCCTAGAGAGGGCAAATTACTTTTTAAGGTATTTCTCTTCTTTGAAGTTTGTGGCCTTATGAATTTTCAACTAAAAGCCCACATTAACAGCTTGTCGATACTGATATGGGATAAGTACAGCCTCACTTTCTAGAAATCTGTCATTTCTAAAGTCTGTCCTCAGCATGTTACCCCCCAGCTGTTGTGGTCTACTTAACGTTGTGCTTTTCATATGCGCAGCTCAGGACTCGAAAAGATTGGATGGTATTTGTATATAGATTTTGGTGCTCCTCCATAGTTACTTTCTCTATTGGTAGTCCTTTGATAGAACTAAATTGCACTTTCTCAGCAGCAGTAAGACTTTGGCTTTTTACTTGTACTTGATTGCCCCACACCATGATCTGGAAGTATCATCAAGGTGAAAATGAATACTACAACATACGTTTGCTTCTGTACTGTAGCCCAAATGTTATTGCTCATCTCTGCCTTCAAAATGTGGCTTTTGAAGTTAAATTGGGTTATTTACCTGTCTTTCTACAAAACAGTTAAATCCATTGGCATATTGATGGGAGGTGGGAAAGATGGGGTGTTTTTTATCTGATTAAGCTTGCTCTTACGTAGGCATTGTGAACCTGGATTAAGTGTGGACTTATAAATATTTCTGTCTTCCTTCAGTCATAATGCTGGGCCTCATACGTATCCCTACCTTTCCTCCAGGGGTGAATACTTCTCCCAGCTGCACTGGGTTTCCGCCACTTTCCTCAGGTAACAGTGTTGGAGCCCATCCCCTGGCGATGAAGGCTTCTGTTAATGAAGAGAGGTGGGTTTAGGTATTGGATTCCATTCCCCACATGGGAAAAATCTTGATTCAGGGAATCCAATATATAACCAGGAATTTCTTTTTTCTTTTTTAAATCCTGTGGCTTGGCTTTGCCCTACTGGCTTTATTCCTAGGGTCTCCCCATGTGGCAAAGATGGCCTTTAGTAGCTCTAGGGTTATATTATTCTTCCAATTAGAGAACTAAGGTAAAAAAGGCAGTGCTTCTATCCTAGGAGTTTCAGCAAAGAGGGTCACATGTTGGCTAATGAAACAACGACTAGAACCAGGGAAATAGGTTACTCTGGGCAGTTTGGAGCCTGTGTGTACCTGTGTGCATATGTGTGCACACACGTGTACAAGTGCATTTATGTGTTTGTATGGATGTGGTAAGAACTATGTTAGCCCCTCCCCAACCTCATGTAATAAATTCCCTACGAAAGTGGGTTCTAGTAGCTAAAGAAGGAAGAAAGGAAAAGCAGAAGACAAAAATTCTAGTTACCACAGTCACAACGTGTGGTGCTGCCCCTGGGGTCCTGTTTTCTCCAGTTCCTTCCCTAAGCTGAGGATCGGTCTGCAGCGTCTCTCTGGAACGTCCTCAGTGAAGAAAGATAAGTTCTCCTCTTTTGACAGGCATGAACACTTGTGTTTTCCAGTGCATAGAAACTCCTTACCAGGCCCAGATTCCTGCAGATGTTTTAAGCTTCATGTGGAGGTCCATCTTCCCTCACTCCAGATCTTCCTGTAATTCCCGTCCTCTTTGTAGATCAGGGATTTGGCACTATGCTCTACGATAGATGTTTGCCCATCACAAATAGCTATTAGTAAGTCCCATTTCTTTCTTTCTTCCTTTCTTTGTTTTGAGCAGGGCTTCCAGTTTCCAAGCCTGAGAACTACAATTTGGAGAATGGAAAGGAAACATTGATGCTTGAGAGAAAAGTCCCCAGAAGCAGCTATTCAGGTGAGTCAAATAGATGGGAGTCCTCGGAAATAATAGCCCCGCAGGACAGTGAAGAATTGGCACTTTTCGGTGCTTAAGAAAGACTATATTAGCAGTGCCTACATGCTTTATCCTATAATATAGGACGTATATAATAAAAGCGTAATATGCAAATCGACCAAACAAGAGAACCACCCGTCGGCAGGGGGGCCGGGCGGGCGAGCAGGTGGCACCAGGCCAGCCAAGGCGCATGCCAGTGGGCAGAGGGAAGGGATGGTGATGGGGCGGGAAGGGGGTGGGGGGAAGCAGCAGTGACCAGCAGCGGTGTGATGGGGTGCCTGTGCCAGCCAGCACTGTCCCCTGATCAGCGACCCAGTCGCCTCCTGCAGAGGGAGGCTGGTGGCAGCGGCAGTGGCAGGGTGATGGGGGTGGCGCCTTCCCCTGTTGGCCCAGTTGCCTCCCGCTGAGGGAGGCCTGTGGCGGGGCGGGGGAGGGGGGAGCACCATCCTCTGATCTGCCCGCCTGGTCACCTCCCACAGAGGGGTGCAGGAGTGAGAGGACAGTCTCACAATCCAGGACCCCTCAGGGGATGTCGGGCCTAAACCGGCAGTCAGACATCCCTCTCGCAATCCAGGCTGCTGCATGCACCAATGACCATACTTTTCCCACAGGTGAAAGGCATCTTACTGTTGTATGGGCAGCTACATTTTTTTGCCCTAATTATAAAAAATAGTACATAGCATGATCCTTCTGTGGCAGTAGTACCATTTTCCCCATCTTATGGGTGGAAAACTGAAGCAGAGAGAAGTTAAGTAACTAATTGGCTTTGTCACACAGTTATTATAAGTGTCAGAATCAGGGTTGAGCACAAAATGTGCAAGCCAGAGCCCATGCATGTCATCACTGCATCATCCTGTTTTTTTCAGTGTTAGAGTAGCCTTGCCAGGTTTTAATTTTTAAATCTAAGAACCTGTTCCCAGTATATAGGGTAGGGTCCCTAGGCCTGACTAGCGATCAGGTCCATCTGCAGGGCGACCAGCAGGCAGGGCAATTGGGGGGCAGGGGGCCCCCAGCTGGTGGTCTGGCACCATCCGCTGGCCCGCCCAGCCCCAATCACCTCCCTCTGGGGGGCAGGGTGTGTCATAGCCATCAGCCATTCCGCCTTTCAGTCAATTTGCATATTAGGGTTTTATTATATAGGAGATATATATATATATATATTTTTTTTTTTTTAATTAATTTCAGAGAGGAAGGGAGAGAGATAGAAACAGCAATGATGAGAAAGAGGCATTGATCAGCTGCCTCCTGCACGCCCTTTACTGGGGATCGAGCCCGCAACCTGGGCATGTGCCCTGACCAGGAATCAAACCTTGACCTCCTGGTTCATAGGTTGAAGCTCAACCACTGAGACACACCAGCCGGACTATTTTTAAGATATTTTAAATGTAGATAGCAATTTAAATATATATAAAAGTCGAGAAAAAAATCAAACACATGCTAATATTTTGCTTCATTTTGCCTCTTTTTCTTCTTTTTTTTCAATATAAATAAAAATATAACTACAGGTCCATGAATTTTCACAAGTTGAACACAGCTCCCGAATCAAGAAACAACCTTTCCAGCACCCCTAGAAATACCCTGTGCCCTCTTTAAGTCACTGCCCTCCTTCCTAGAGTAACCTTATCCTAACTTCTAATACCCAGATTAGTTTTGATTTAGTTTTATATAAACAGAATCACATTGTATATACTCTTGTGCCTGACTTCCTTCACTAAAGATTACTGTGAGATACATTCATTTTGTAACATTTAATTATAGTTCATTCTCATTGTTATATAGTCTTTCATTATGTCAGTATACTAGATTTTTGAGTAGTTCCAGTTTTTAGCTATATGAGTAATGCTGCTTATGTATATTCTCTCTTTTGATGAGCACATGTATGCATTTCTGTCGGATATATACATTAAGTAGAATTGTTGGGTTGGAGGGTAGATCATGTTCACTTTTGGTAGATATTGTCAAAAGATCCCCAAAGTACACTGCCAGTGTGGCTCGGTCAGTTAGAGCGTTGTCCCGAGCACCAACTGGTCGCAGGTTCAATTCCAGTCAGGGCACATACCCAGGTTGTGGGTTCAATCAATGCTTCTCTCTCACATCAATGTCTCTCTCTCTCTCTCTCTCTCTCTCTCTCTCCCCCTCCCTCCCTCCCTCTCTCCCTCTCCCTCTCCCTCTCCCTCTCCCTCTCCCTGTTCCCCTGTTCCCCTGTTCCCCTCCCTCTCCCTCCCTCCTTCACTTACTCACTCACTTCCTCTCCAAATCAATAAAAACATATGCTCGGTGAGAATTTAAAAAATGCCGAAACCGGTTTGGCTCAGTGGACAGAGCGTCGGCCTGCGGACTGAAAGGTCCCAGGTTCGATTCTGGTCAAGGGCATGTACCTGGGTTGCGGGCATATCCCCAGTGGGAGATGTGCAGGAGGCAGCTGATTGATGTTTCTCTCTCATTGATGTTTCTAACTCTCTATCTCTCTCCCTTCCTCTCTGTAAAAAATTAATAAAATATATTTAAAAAAATAATTATAAAGAATTTTTTTTAAAAAGGAAAGAAAGAAAATCCAGCCTCACCCCCAGTATATAGTAGGAAAAGGGAGGAGGATTTTATGGTCTCTTCCGGTACTTGTGGCTGTTCTGATACTACACCAAAACTGAGGAAGTGGTAGTTTCTTAAAGATTAGTTAACAGTGTGGCATCTGAAACTATATCCATGGTTTTTCATACTCTTACATTAAAACCTATTGATATTTTCACCCTAGCTGGGTTGGCTCAGTGGATAGAGTGTCAGCCTGCAGACTGAAGGGTCCCAGGTTCAATTCTAGTCAAGGGCACTTACCCAGGTTGCAGGCTCAATCCCCAGTAGGGGTATACAGGATGCAGTTAATCAATGATTCTCCCTCATTATTAACACTAGATTGCCCAAGGAAGTCATTTTGACTGCTTTTTAATTTCAATTAGAAAAACAATTATGTATATAAGGACACAATGTCTTAGAATTTTGTGACTTTTTGTACAATATATAAATGTGTTTATTAATAATTGTAGTTACCTCCCCTCTCCTTCATTTCTGGTATATATATATATATATATATATATATATATATATATATATATATTCTACCTATATTGCCTCAAAGCAGTCATTTTGACTGCTTGGGGAAATTTTAAATAATCAAATGACTCTTATTATTGAATTGAGTAAATTTCTTATATGACCAGTTCGGCTCTGTATTGAAATAACAGTTTTCATTTTTTTTCGATTACCATCACATGATAACATACAAGTACATGATAAATTGTCGATACTTGATAAGTTGCAGTTGCTCAATAAGCTAAACTAGTACTTGTTATTCGAATCTTTATGCAGTGATACTTGTTCTAATAAGTTGTTTATTTTATTTCTTTTGCTCCCTAAATTCATGAAAGAAATGTCGAATAGAAGGGAGTTATTGGAAAAGCTAACGAACATAAGTGAAGAGTGCACCGATATAGAATCAGATGCAACAAATTCTGAACTATCATCTGAAAATGAAGCGGATTATATTCAAAGTGAAATATCTGACACTGAAGATAGCGATGAAGAGTCGATCACCAATGATGAAAAGGAAAGTGCCATCAATATGCCCAGGAAAAGGTGTAGGGTGCTAAGTAGTTCAGACTCTGATGAAGAAACTGAACACACCTTTCAGGAGACCGAAACAGCTGCCAATGGTACTGTGTGGTCAAAATTTAACGAAGGTGGTATTTCTGGAAGGTTACCATCTACTTGTATTTTCAAGGGTATGAAAGGGCCAACAGGCTACGCAGAAAGGAACATTATGGCAGATAATCCTATCAGTGCGTTCTCCCTGATAGTAGATAACTATGTTATCAAACATAAAGAAGTGCACAGAGGAAGAAGGCCGCCGAATTCTGAGGAACGACTGGACAACAACGTTACCGGGAACATGTACTGGGATTTCATATGCTCGTGGAGCCTACGAGGCAAAAAATTTAAAACTCAGTTATTTATGGTCAGCAAAGTGGGGTCCCGAATTCTTCAGGAAAACTGGCGAGAGAAAAGTTCAAGCAAATCCTACGATTTATTCGTTTTGACAAAAGAACCGAAAGAAGTAGGCACCTACAAACAAATAAGTTTGCCTTGGTTTCGGAAGTAGGGGACAAGTTCATTGAAAATAGTCAAGCTTGCTATCAACCAGGGCAAAATATAACAGTTGACGAGCAATTATTTCCGTCAAAAGCCAGGTGCAGGTTTACACAGTATATGCCTAATAAACCCAACAAATTTGGCATCAAATTCTGGCTTGCATCAGATGTTAGTAGCAAATATGTTTTGAATGGTTTTCCTTATTTGGGGAAAGATGAACAACAACCATCGTCAGTGCTTCTCAGTGAACACGTTGTTCTGAAACTTGTCTAGCCATATACAGGCTGTGGAAGAAATATCACGACTGATAACTTTTTCACTAGCATGTCACTCGCAACAAAATTATTGGCCAAACAAACAACTCTAGTTGGAACTATTAGAGGAAACAAAAGAGAACTACCCAAAGCAGCCAAACAAACGAAGGATAACATGCCTCGTTTTTCCACTCTGCTATATAAATCAGAGAATTGTGTTCTTACAATATATAAAAGCAAACTGAATAAAAGAGTAGCTGTTCTAAGTTCTAAGCATAAATTTGTGAAAATTGATAAAAGTAATAAAAAATGTTAACGGAATCTATTCAATTTTTTTTAATATATTTTATTGATTTTTCATAGAGTGGAAGGGAGAGGTATAGAGAGTTAGAAACATCGAAGAAAGAGGAACATGGATCAGCTGCCTCCTGCACACCTCCTACTGGGGATGTGCCCGCAACCAAGGTACATGCCCTTGGCCGGGATCGAACCTGGGACCTTTCAGTCTGCAGGCCGACGCTCGATCCACTGAGCCAAACCGGTTAGGGCCTATTCAATTTTATAACAGCACAAAATTTGGAGTTCATATGGCGGATCAAATGGCCAGAAAATACACAGTAAAAGCTAGTTCTCGTAGATGGCCCCTCCAAATATTTTTCAATATTTTAGATTTGGCTGCTATAAATGCTTGGCTCTTTTACAAAGAAACGACAGGAATACAAATAGAACGAAAAGAGTTCTTGTTTCAATTAGCAGAACAGCTTTCCACCGAATACAGAGCTGCAAGACAGAAAAATTCATCAGAACATGAAGACCCACAAAGATCAACTGCAACATCATCAAATGCAACCCATTTTAACAAACGCCAAATTTGTCAAGTACAACTTTGCCACAACAAAAAAACAAATAATATATGTGAAAATGTCAAAAGTATGTTTGCGGAAGATGTACACATAAAAAGATTTCCACTTTCATTTGCATAAAATGTACAAATAATCATAAATTATTTATTTTTCCAAGTGAAGTAAATTTTTTGTTAATATTTACTTGTTATATAACTGTATTTACTTGTTAATAACTTGTTATATAACTAAATAATATACAAAATATTAAAACTTAATTTTAAACGAATTTCTTTACATATTAGTTAATCTTTCACAATGCAGTCATTTTGACTGCTTTTGGGCAATATAGGTATATACTAAGTTTCAGTCTTTCTGGTGTTAATGTTTCTATCTCTCCCTTCCTCTCAGAAATCAATATATGAAAAAAAAACCTATTCATATTTTGGAAAATACTGGTCCACTGAGTTATGGAGATCGTCCAAATATTGGCACATTACATTATTCAATATTTAAAAAATAACAGTCCTGGCCAGGCAACTCAGTTGGTTATAGCATCATTGGATACACCAAGATTGTGGGCTTGATCCCCAGTCAGGGCACATACAAGGACTAGCCAATAAGTAAGTGGAACAACAAATTGATGTTTCTCTCTTTCTCTCCCTCTCTCAAATTAATAAAGGTATTTTAGACAATTTTCGATGTCACCACTGACATTGTCAGAAAAGTCAATTTTAAGTATTCCGAAGACCAGCTGTCGGCCCCTGACTAGCTATCAGGCTATCTATCAATGGTAGTTAAATGTTTTTCAAAATTGTAATTTATTCCTGGAAGCTCAAATTTTATCAAACACTGTCAGTTGTTTTTCTTGACGTGACAGGCTCACTTCATTCATCTATAGAAAATATCTGCCAAATATCCAACACGGGTAACATAACTTGTCTGTCAGGTGTTCTTTCCAGAAATATGTGGTCCATGAAAAAGATGGCTAGTTCAGCTCACAACTCAAACTATCTCATGAGTGGTTATCTTCAAGACAACCTTCATACTGTGACATGACTAGCATTGCTTTATGAATATGTCCTATTTCATCAATCCAGAACATTAAAAAGGCATGTTCTCAAGGTTTGAAGTTTTTAAAAGTTAATAATGTTTACTGTTGTCCAGCTGGAGTGACTCAGTTGGTTGAGAATCATTCTGTGCACCAAAAGGTTGCAGGTTTGATTCCTGCACGGGGTACCTACCTGGGAGGTTGTGGGTTTGATCTCCAGTAAGTTAACCAATTGATGTTTCTCTCTCTCTCTCTCTCTCTCTCTCTCTCTCTCTCTCTCTCTCTCTCCCCCTCCCTCCCTCCCTCCCTCTCTCACTCTCTGTTATTCTTTAAAAATACTGTCTCCATATTACTGAGTATTTTTCCACACACACCCAAAAGGAGAAAAATGTACATTCAACATTGTCATTTTGTGACTTTATAACATAAAGTAACATAAAGGACATGCTTTTGATTAAATTCTAGTTCTAGAAATTTATCTTAATATAATTATCTATGATGGTGGGATTGGGACAGGTGCTGGGTTGCTTCCCCTCATGGACTTTGTAAACCAGCACAGGAGAGAGCTCCTCAAAGCAAGCAGACAGGACAAAATAACCACAAACCGATAAATGCTACAAGGAATCAGTAATCTGGAATAGAGAGTCATGGCGGGGCGGGGTGGGGGGAGAGAAAAGGGCAACGTCTTGGATTAGATGGTCAGGGAGCTTTTCTCTGAGAGACATTTAAGCTGAGTCAGACAGCTGAGAGTGTCTGATACTCAGAGAGCTGGGAAAAGAGCTTTGCAAAGAGAAGGAAGAACATCTGCAAAGACACAAAAGTGTGTCTCAAGGACTGAAAGGAAGTCAGTGCTGGTGTTTTGTGAGTGAGGCTGTGAGAGACACTAGTTGAGGTTGGGAGGTCCATGGGGCACAACAAGCCAGTGAGTCATTCTGTTTTATGTTTTAAGGACAATGAGAAGTCATTAAAGTGTCTTAAGCAGGTAGGGTGGGATGGCTGGTTTTAAGTTGAATGGATCACTCTGTTTGCCGGGAGGAGAACAGGTGGAAGACAGGACAAGATCAGAAGCAGAGAGAGCAGAGGCCCAGCAGATGGGGATGGTGGCCTGAACTAGGACAAGAGCAGGACAAGTAGAAAAAGAACTGACTCCACTTGGATATGAAATCATGACATGTCAATGGTGGACTGGGTCCTGGAGATACAAAGTAGGGTAAAATCAAAGATGACCCTTCATTTCAGACTAGGGGACCTCCAGGAGGGTCCATAAAGGGTTAATATGGGGAAGTGTTTGAACTCCTGAGAGGTGAGCAGGAGAGATGGCAGGAAGGTATTTAGATGCATAAGTCTTGGATGGTGGTATGAATATGGAAGAGGAGGCACTACTGATAATAGAATCCAATTGAGTAAGACAGGGAAACAGGGCAAAGGAAAGTCACAGTAAAGGTAAAATTGGGGAATGAAAACCAGGACAGGAGGTCAGAAAATGTTACCACACTTTGAATGCTGCGTCAAAGCAACAAAGTCAGGAGCTTTTAAATTATGAAGCCAGGGAAACAACTTTAACCACACTTTTCCTTTGACAAGTTCACAAAAAATAATTTCCTTTGCAGATGAGCAATACGAAAAGTTGAGTACTGGAAAGAGTGAAAAAATGGCCACTCATACATTTTAGGGAAACATTTTATTGGGACAAGCTTATTAGAGAATAATTGAGAGCAGGGGTCCTCAAACTACCTGACGCGGGCCACATGCGGCCCGCCGAAAACATTTATCCGGCCCACCGGGTGTTTTTGCCGCCGCTGTGTGCATAGGAATTTGTTCATAGTTTTCTTTTAAACTATAGTCCAGCCCCCCAACGGTCTGAGGGACCTTCAACTGGCCCCCAGTTTAAAAAGGTTGAGGACCCCTGATTTAGAGCATCTATAAAAATTAAAATATTCAATCATTTTGTTACAACTCCAATTTGAACTTATTTTATAGGAATTCAAGATACAGTGTAAACGTTGAAATATATGAATATTAGTAAATTTATGACAACACTGTCATCATAAAATTTTGGCATTACTGCAACATCTATCAATAGACAACAGAGTAAAAGATATTATTGTGCATACATAATGAAATACTTGAGCAGTTGTAAACAGGAGTCATGTTATCTTAAGTTAGACAGGAATTTTCCAAGATGAAGTTTAAATTAAAAGCACAAGTTTGTGTGATCCTATTTTAAATTACCTATATGTGTGCTTGTATGTTACCAGAAAAACCTGCAAGTCCATTACTAAATTATTACATCAGGATTTTATTTTTAAATGACAAGATATTAAAAGAATCATTGTTCATATAATTTGATTCTATAATTCTATTTCCACTGATAGAGATCCTCATAAATCATTCAAAATGGTATAAATTTTATAAAGAAAGATATCCATCACAGCATTATGTATGTATTTTAAAAACAAAAAGAGCATAAAGACCCATTTAGGCAATACTTAAGCACATGATGGTACTGAAACAGATGAGATAAGAATGACAAGATGGAAACTATGTCAACATTCACAGGATAATACTAGGAACAAATATACTAATATGTTGCATGTGATTGTCTCTGGGTGATGGAATCTGAGGTGATTTTACTTCTGTCTGTTTGTCAGTGGACTGAGATCCAGGACTGCTCCTGGGTAAGAATTACTCTTTCCTTTCAATGTCCCAAGGGCTGAGGCAAGGTCTTGGGGCCCAGAAGACATGAGTACTGTCTGTCTAAGGGGAGATCATGTGGCTAAGCCTCCAGGAAGGATTGGCTTCCCCCAAGCTGCTCATTCAGATACGAGTCTGTAAGAAAATACTACCCACCAATGAGCTTGCTCAGTAAGTAACATTGGGTGTTGGATCTCCCTGAACAGTGTCTGAGAATATGACTCTAGAGCAGTGGTTCTCTACCTGTAGGTCGCGACCCCTTTGGGGGTCGAACAACCCTTTCACAGGGGTCGCCTTGACCATCGTAAAAAATATTTATAATTACATATTGTTTTTGTGATTAATCAGTATGCTTTAATCATGTTCAATTTGTAGCAATGAAATTGGGGGTCACCACAATATGAGGAACTGTATTAAAGGGTCGCGGCTTCAGGAAGTTGAGAACCACTGCTCTAGAGCACCTCAGAGAAGCAGGCCATTGGATAAAGCCAGCATCCACTCTATTCTATCCATTGAGAGTTTGTCTCTCAGGGCCAGACAGGGAACCAAAGAAACCACCTCAACAAACTCTTTGAACACCAACTGACAAATGCATTTGCAGAGCATGCCCTGTGCTTCTCTGGGCACTTGAAGAAAAACGTGGAGGGAAAGCCCAAGGTCCTTGCCCCCAATCAAGGAAGGATTCAAGGGATCACTTTTGATCCACAGGAATTTATTGATACCTAATGGGTGTCTACTCCTGCCCTGGGCACCTAGGCACAGAGCGACCAGACCTGGTGGAAGTTTTGTCCCCAGATCTCCTGGGACCAGGTCATAAACTTGTGCAAAGGGGAAATAACAAGACATGTTAACCTGGATTATCTCTGATCCCAGAGGTAAGACCTGGCACCATGGAGCCCCAGGGAAATGTGGAACTAGGCTGAGAGGGAGCATCAGGAGCCCCCCACCAGGTCAGGCATGAGACTGCCTCAGGGCTCCCATCTGTGTCCTTACTAATGAGGCTCCAGGGAGGTTCTGCTTCCTCTTCCCTCCAGGTTCCTTGACTCAGATGCTGCATTAATCACTAGGAAGGCCTCTGCCATCCAGTTCCACCCACTTAGTAGGTTAAAGTTGGATTATTTGGAAGGTCTCTCTGAAAACCTGTTCTCCTTCGCAGATGTGGGTCTCCACAGGGTGAAGGGAAATAATGGGTAGGGAGGTGGGTGGTAGCTGTTGTTTTGATTTTTGTTTTCTTGGTTCAGGGCTCCATAAATCACATGCTTCCATTTATCTCACCTTCTCACCACCATTCCTTGCAAGACAACTTCCAGGTTTTATTGTCTCTTATTACCGCTAATCTCCATTCCCTTCCTCTCCCTCCACATGGTAGCCACTTCAAAATTGGCATGTATGCTTAAATAATTTATGTCTTTGTATGTCTGTGTGTTTTATAGACACAGGAAGTGTTGTGTTAAAAATCCCATTGTGTTTCTTACTTTCTATGTTGACACTAATTTTTATGATCCACTCTCCATGCTGTGTAAATACTCAAATCCCTGCTTATTTTATCTTTTTTACCAAACCATTCTCTCTACACACAAATTTTCTTGGTCTAAATTGAACCCTATCACTTTCTGCTTAAACCATTTCAAAAACTTCCATTTACAATTAGAAAAAAAAATTGGAAACCAGCATATGGTCTCCTTGTCGCCTCCTACATACATCTCCAAGGTCAACCAGCGTCCTTCTCTTTCTTCTGCTCCCCACACTTCAGCCACACTAGCTTTCATTCAGTTTGCTGAATTCACAAAACTCTTTCTTTCATCTCAGCACCTTTGCCTTCTCCCCCTCCCCCACCTCATCTCTAGGATGGGCTTTCTCTTTCTCAGCCTTCAAGCCTCTCCTACCTGTGAACATTGGTGCAGCCCTTCTGGAGAGACTTTGTCAATATTAGTCATCTTGGGCCAGGTTCCCTGGCAGCAATGACTCCTGGGAAGTGGGACAGGGTTTAGTGAAGGAATGACCTCAGAAAAAGAAGATCGAGGGAGGTGAGCAGAGATGTGGACTCAGCACATTACGTTCAGCCTGGTCTTGAGAGGGGATCTGGAAGAGGAATTGTACCCATTGAGTGATTCCCATTTTAGGTAAGGAGCCAGGCTTCTCTACCCAGTACCAGTCATTACTGGCCTCCCAGGGTAGTGGACTGGGAGCACCTACCCGCTCAGGACAGGGGAAGGGCCATCAGGAGCCATGAGCAGCCAACATCCACAGCAGCTGGGAGGGGGGATGGCTGAACCAGCCAGTGAAGTTGCATCCACTAGTAAAACCTAAGGTGTGTATGGCCTTCCTGCTAGAAATTCATTCTTAGCAACATACTCTAGAGAAGCTTCATTCATGTGCCCATGAAGGATACAAGAAAGTCCATTTCAGCATTGTTTATGACGGTGGAAAACTAGAAATAACCTAAATGTCCTTCAACAGGAGAATAAAGTTATCATAGTAAATGCCTAGTAAAGCGGTAAAACTAATGGACTGCAGTATGTGTGGCAATGTGGACAAATCTCAAAGCATGATTTGTGTGGAAAAGAAAGTGTCAGGGTACATTCTGAATGATGCTATTGAAATAAAATTTCAAAAATGCAAAATCAACTCTAAATTAACTTGTGTGTACACAACTTTTGAGTAAAATTATAGAAACCTACTTAGGGACAAGCACAAAGTGGATGATAGTAAGTAGCTCTGGGGAAGGAAAACTGGGATGGAATCAGGAGTTCAAAGGTCTCCCAACTGTCACCCTAATGTTCTATTTAAAGACACACAGGCAATGGCAGAATTTAAGATTTAATAGGAACACAGGTGATCACAATTTATTCTACATAGATTTTATTCTTTTACATTTAATCCTTAATAGTCATACTTTAAAAAATTCAGAAAATATTCATTTGGCCTTATGTACACCTTGAGTGATACTTTTGTCTTTTTGTTTTCCCTATACTATCGTTTTACTTTCAGACGATAGCAGAAGAAAGTACACAGATGATCCATTTTCTCTGTTTAGACTCCATCACAGCTCTTTGCCACATTTCATCATGTCACAGGAATTTGTTAGCCATGCTGTTCATATACAATGCAATTAACATCGCATAAGGATATTTATGTCAGTGGGGAAATACTCATAAAAAAGGCTAATGTCCTTTAGGTGGAATTGACAGGATAAGGTTTGGGAATCCACTTATTCCAGGTGTCTCTTTGCTATCTATTCTAGCCAATATTTCCAGTGGTCCATTCCCACCCAGTGATGCTGATCAGAAGAACCAGATTCATGCTGTTAGACTCTGAGGGGTTATATTTTGACACAGAAGGCCTGCTCTCCCCCCTGTATCCCAGCCAAGAAAATGTTATTCAAAAAGTGATCAGATGAGATTGGGCGCTTTGAGGGTGGTATGGCCATAGACAGGGAAGCATCTTTCAGGTGCTCAAAACTCAGCGGGAAGGCGGGGGTTGGGGGGTGCGGTGAGGGGGAAAGATCAACCAAAGGACTTGTATGAATGCATATCAGCATAGGTGATGGATGTGGACAACATGAGGGAAGGGAGAGGGAGAGGGCAGGATTGGGGGGATAAGGTGATATTGGTGGGGTAATGACACATTTGTAATATCTTATTCAATAAAGAAAAAAAAATGATCAGTTCAAGATTGGGAATGAGTGGCGTATGTTCTAGGTTCTCCTATGGTGATTCTTTTGCTCTTCGGACTTAGCAAAATTATACATATGAATATTCAAATATATAAGAGCATATTTAATTTTGCTAAGTACTTCTAGGTGGCCCTCCTGGGTGCCTGTACTAGTTTACACCCCCATCATAGCCCATGATGTTCCCATTTGTCCCATAGCCTCACCAACACTTCCCATCATCCCACTCTAATTTGTCTTGCAAATCGGTTTAAAGAGGGCCTCATTACTTCTCTGACTACAAGTACAATTCAACATCTCTGCATATCTTACTACAAGTGCAATTGAATACCTCTTCATACCTTGTTAACGTTTTGGGTTTCCCTTTATGAAATTCCCTTTTCATATACTCTACCCATTTTTATGTGACAGACATTTCTTATAAAATGTAGATATTAATCGCAACAAGGGATTTCAGAGATCACTTGCAGGTTTTAAGATAAAGCTCCCATAAACATTTGTGCTCAGGTTTCTGAGTGGATGAAAGTTTCTATTTCTCTGGCATAAATGCCCCAGAGTGCAATTGCTGGGGTGTGTGGTAGTTGCATGTTGAATTTCATAAGGAACAACCAAAGTACTTTCCCCAGTGGCTGTAATAGTCTACATTCCCACCAGCACTGTATGAGTGAGTTTTTCCACATCCTCCCCAGCTCAAGTGTTATCACAGTCTTTTATTTCAGTTAGTCTCCTTGTGGTCTAAATAACCTTTTCCTAATGGCTTATGATGTTGAAGTTTTCAAGTGCTCATGCGACATGTTATAGCCTCTTCAGTGAAGTGTCTGTTCATTTATTCTGTTTAATTCTCCAGTGAACCACCTGGACCTGGATTCCCTTCCTTAGATGCTTTAACTACAAATTCAACTTCTTTGATAGACTAGTCAGGGCATCACTTTCTCTTGAGGAAGGTTGTATAGTTTGTTTCCTCCCAGGTATTGGTCTGTTTTGCCTAACTGGTTATCTATATGTGCATAGCGTTTTTCTCTGTTTCTTGGTCAGTCTGGCTAGAAATCTGTTTGTTTTACCAGTATTTTTAGAGAAGCAGTTTTCTGGTTTGTTGAAGGCTTTTTCAAATTCTTTGTTTTACTGATTTCTGCCATTATGTTTCCCCCTTTCCTTGTTTCTTCTAAGTCACTCTGTTGCTCTCTGTAATTTACTATTTGGATACTTCAATCTCTCTTCCCAGCTGTAATGCTTTCCTTAGAAGTCTATTTAAAACAAAAACTCTGTCTGTTATGGCTGCTTTTGATATGCAGCTTTTCTTTATTGTTTTTTAGTTGGGAGTATTCCATAATTCCACTCATAATTTCCTTTGAACTCAGGGTTTGTATAGAATATACTTCACTTCAGCTTCTGCTATATTTTCTAAACTG
Source organism: Myotis daubentonii (assembly GCF_963259705.1). Classification (NCBI taxonomy): domain Eukaryota; kingdom Metazoa; phylum Chordata; class Mammalia; order Chiroptera; family Vespertilionidae; genus Myotis; species Myotis daubentonii. The sequence continues at coordinate 8,239,133 of NC_081855.1, forward strand.
TCCAGATATTTGGTGATTTTAAAGCTATTCTTTATTATTAACTTCTTACCTTAGTGCATTATGGTTAGAGAATATATAGGCATCATGCATGATGGTCCATGAACATATCAATGGAGAAAAAACATATATATCTTCTTTGGAATTTATTGAGACTTCCTATGTGGCATGGTATGTGGTAATGATTTATTTTGTTTAAAAGACTGGGTATTATCTGTTAGTCTGATATAATATGTCTAACAAAGCAAACAATAACTTCCATTTGTCAAATTTTCTTATTTTAAAAAATCCTTTATTGCTTCCCATTTAATAGGTCCTATTTCAGATGGCAGGTTTAAAATTAATGAATTCTATTTTGCAAGACAAGGTGCTTTCCCATAACTTAAAATACATGCACTTAAACGTATCCCTGTGATTTATTACACATATCTATATTTTCCTCAGCAAGACATGCTCTTTAATATGCCCTCCTGTGTATCATTCCTCTACCCTCATCAACTACACAGTGCTGACACTAATATTTTAGATTTTTTCCACTCTTTTTCTGTATTCTTTTAGTCAAGAATAAAATTAGCATGGGGCCATGTGGCTCACTTCTGGGATTTTTGGTTCTGGCTTCACCCAGGACACCGACCCCTCATAGAATCTCCAATCTGTATCTAAGGAGAAATGAGCTTAGCCCAAGGCCTTGTAGAGAATCAAATGAGGCTGAGGCTTTGTCACGAGGCAGAGAAAATGGCCAATGAGCTCAACCACAGCCCGTGCAGCAGACCTCTCCACTGTCTAGGCACCCAGAGAGCACTTTCCAGGGAGGACGCTACTGAGTTTCTACAATAAACCTGTGAGCTTGACCCTAGGTCAGTGATGCCGAACCTATGACACATGTGTCAGAGCTGGCATGCAAACTCATTGGTTGATTTTTCTTTGTTACATGGCATTTAAGTATATAAAATAAATATCAAAAATATAACTCTTGCCAAAGCCGGTTTGGCTCAGTGGATGGAGAGTCGGCCTGTGGACTGAGGGGTCCCGGGTTCGATTCTGATCGGGGGCATGTGCCTGGGTTGCGGGCACATCCGCAGTGGGAGATGTGCAGCAGGCAGCTGATCTATGTTTCTCTCTCATCAATGTTTCTGACTCTATATCCTTCTCCCTTCCTCTCTGTGGAAAATCAATAAAATATATTAAAAAAATTAAAAAATATAACTCTTTGTTTTACTATGGTTGCAAATATCCAAAAATTTCTATATGTGGCATGGCACCAGAGTTAAGTTAGGGTTTTTCAAAATGCTGACATGCAGAGCTCAAAAGTTTCGCCATTACTGCCCTAGGTTCACCCTGTGGTTAGAGGCACAAGCACTCAGAGACATCAAGTGCCCTGAATACTCCCAGCAAGCAGGGTCCCGCGCGACCACTGTGCTGTGCAGGGACAGGGTGCTCACCTGGTAAATAGGTGGACCCACACCTATTGGGTGGAACAAATGTTCTGTCATAACACAGAGAGATGAGGGCGAAAGCATAGTCCCTGCTCAGGAAGGCGGGCAGCTGGTATTGCACCAATTTGTCTAGCCGGTGTGCCTGGGGGTCTGCACCACACACCTATTTTTTTAGGAAAGCACGAGTGGATGGTGTGGGGCCACTTGGCGGGTTGGCAGCTGGGGCCCAGGGCTGGGCTGGCTGGCCTCCATGTTCTGCTCAGGATGCCCGCAATGGGAGGCCAGTCCTTGGCATCTGACCACCAGCTCTGAGTCCTGTGGAGGCAGAGTCCTGGCTTCCAGGAAGGGCAGGTGGAGAAGGGAGAACCCTTCTCGCTGGGAGTGTTAGGGGTCCTGATGCCAAAACTCACCTTCCATGATTCTCCAGCTCAGCACTGCCCGCCTGACCCCCAGAGAGTTCTGGTTAATCAGCAGAGCAGTTGGGGCTCCCGATGGGGGCTGCACATTAGCTTCCGGGTAGTGAGCACTTTTGTACTTAAGAAGGTTTCTCTTTGTGTTTCCAGGGTCGGTTTCTGTACTAAACTGAAAGGTGAACTGAAAAGCAAGTGGGCCCTCCTGTGCTTGGCATCTGCAGGGTCGCAGGCAGGGCTGGAAGGTGGAGTCAGAATGTCTGGAGATGCACATGGGGAAGTGCTGGATGCGGAAGGACCCTGGGCTGCCAGCTGGAAGAACTTCATTCCACACCACACCTTTGATGAGGACCCGCAGAATGTTCTCCTGCTGCTTCGCCCTGCAGACCAGGTGGCTTATGCCTCCAAGCACTGGCTTTTGGATTTTGGACTCCATGCCTTGTCCTGGTTTTCTTGGGCGAAAACAACACCTTCTTTTTCTTCTCCTTGGTGAGTACTGTCATGTGCCGGAAGCCGGTCCATCCTTGCTGCTTGACACAGTCGCTGCAGGAAAGAAACATCTGCACAGCATATGTTTCAAGGGACCTGGCGTATATAGCATACTGTTCTTAATATGTTTGCTCCCCTTAGCGCTGTGTGTTTTAACCAAGGTCACCTCTCCGTGAAAGGTTGTTTCCCCAGGTAGGAATTTTTCCCTGAAGTCAGGGAGGGGATGAAACTCCTTAACTAAGTGCCAGGTGGGTAGTTAATCACTACAAACAATCATGCTTAAGCTACATAATCTTTACTCCCTGGAATGGAGATAAGAAACGCCCTAACCTTTGTAATAGAAATTGACAGGATTAAAATCAACTGGTATAAATATGGATGTAACAAGACAATAAACAGCAGAACCTCTCTGGAGATCCAGACCAGAACTTGGCTGGAGATCCTGGCTAGAGATCCTGGCTAGGCTGCTGATCAACTGAACACTGTTCCCGTGCCATTCCTTCTTCGCCGACTCCGTCCACACCTTTGGGGACCCCTGGACCCGCTGGGGTTGGACCCCGGCAGTCATGCACATGTTAGGTGTTGCTTTGGCCTGGCCACTGCTGGGCAGCCTGCTGACCTGGAGAGACTGGAAGGTGCACTTGAGGGTGTTGTTGGCGGTAGGCAGGTCTTTCTTCTTCTAGTCTTTCTTCCTGTCTGGTGGCTGGGCTGCCGTCCAGTAATCCACCTGCCGCTCCATCAGCTTGGTGCCATCGCCCTGGCTGGGGGAGGACAAACCCCACTCACTGACAAGATGAGTGGGATGACAAGGCCTCATTGGTGAACAGAGGTATGGACAGAGGGAAGGATAAAAGCACGCTGCAGCCCAAGGGGGTCCATCATCTGAGTCTCCCGACGTGTCGGAGGACTGTTGCACTGTCCCAACTTTCACCTGCCTCCCTGAAAAGAATGAACTATAAGGAATCCTCATTGGGTCTCTTCTGCTTGTAAGAGAGCAGGGCTTCCTCGATGGGAAGCTGAGAGGAACAGATGTTCCCGTGATGTACTGCGTGATTCTCGTCACGATGTCCAGTGTGTCTTGTATGGCGCTCTGGGCCTCCAGATTATGGAACAGTTCCCATCAGGCCAGGTCCTGGGAGAAGCTGTTGTAGTGGTAATGCATGGAGCCCCGGTACCTGGCCACAAAGTTGGAACCCAGCGGGATGACCAGGAAGTGCACACAGCCCAGCCAGCCGAGCATCTTGTAGGACAGCAGCTCCAGGAAGACCCACAGCACAGCGCTCAAGTAGTGCTGTGCCCCTTCCACCAGGATCTCCACCGGCTTTAGGGGCTGGGAATTATCATTACAGTATCTCTGTATCCACCAGATGATGGAGCTGAAGGCCACCGGACGTCAGCCATGAAGCAGATGCACAGCCCAGGCAGCATGAGCCCCTGCAGGGTATCTGAGGGGAACTGCTCCTGCCAATCAGAGGTTTGACCAGGATGATGTTCTCTGGCAGCTGGTCATCAGAGATGAGGATGTGGTTCAGCTGGTTGTACGTGGTCTTCCTGGGGATCTGCAGCTGGATCCCTGGGTCTGGCCATGCTCATTGTCTGGGCTCTTGGCTCACTTGTTCTACGGCTGTGCCGTCTGCCACCCCTTCAGGAACCTGCCCAGCCATGGTGGCGGGGATGCTTCCACTTGGCCTTGGTGGAGGGGATGAGAGACTCAGTCTTGGTGATGCGCCTAGTGAGCAGCATCTTCTTGGTGAGCATGTCCAGGGCTGAGGTCTCTGCCCCCGGGCTGTCCTTGGGCGGTGCTGGCTGCTCCCCTGGGTGGGCATGCTCTGGGGCTCTAAGTGGGAGACACTGTCACTTGGCTATTGCTGACTGAGCTTGGTCTTTTTGGGCACTTCAGCTGGACTAGGAGGCTCCTTTGTTTTGCTTTGTTTGTTTTGTGAACCCTCACCAGAGGTTATTTTTCCACTGAATTTTTAGAGAAACTTGAAGGGACGGGGAGAGACAGAAAGGGAGAGAAGCATCGATGTGAGAGAGACACATGGATTGCTTGCCTCCTGCATGTGCCATGGCCAGGGCTGGGGATCAAGCCTGTAATCAACACAGTTGTGCCCGTGACCAGATTTGAACCCGGGACCATTTACTCCGTGCGTCAACACACTAGCCCTCAGCAGAACCAGCTAAAACTCGGAAGCTCCACCTGGCTCTGGGCACCATGGATGCTCCCCATGTCCATTTTTGAACTGATATGTGACAGTCCTTCGCAGTATGGCCTGAGCTTGGGTTTGGTGGTGCTGAGAAGGCTGTCATCTTCTTCCCTGTCTGGGCTACTGTCACTGGTTCTCCAGCATGTTAGACAGAAGGTGCGGGTCCTCCTCTACTCGGGTACATGATCTGCAGGGTCCTGCTCACAGTCCAGGGCCTCCTCCGACACTTAGGCCCAGCTCAGCCAAGCCACTACATTCTGCTTGTCATGGACCTTGTTGTGACTTTCAATAGTCACTGCTTCCTGATCCAGTTCCTATCCATGGGTGGCATCTTCACCAGCCTCCTGCTCAGTGAAGCTCTCATACTCCTTTTTAGACTAGTGATTTGTAGACTTGGTCTTGGGCCGGCCTACATGGCGCTGTCCACAAGGTGAGTAGACTGGCTAGACATGGAGGAGGTCCAGACTCAGGCGACTTTGGAGGACGGGGTGCTGTGGGCTGCCGAGTCTGAAACACTGTCTCTGGGCTGTTTGATGCCTGAGGGCTCACGTGTTTTCTTGCACTTTGGCCATAATTACAGGCTCCTCTTGGCTCCGGGCCCTGTGGATGATACCCATTATTGTTTGTGAGCTGGAGTGTTCCAAACCTTCAAAGAACAGTCTGAGCTTGGGCTTGTGGGTGCTGAGGGTGCTGTTCTCATCCTCCATGTCTGGGCCACTGTCCCTGGGGTTTTGCAGTGTGTTAAATAGAAGGTCCATGTCCCACTCCAACTCTGGGACATGCTCTGCTGTGTCCTGCTCGAGTCCACAGCCTCCTCCAACACTTTGAACTTTCCCAGCCACGCCACCACTTTTTCCTTGATATTTTTTGGCCTGGTAATGCACATCTTTCCTAATATCCATGGCCTCTACTTCTTGAGCATCCCCATGTCAATGCCCTTCTCAGCCATGTTCGGTCCATAGGTGGCATAGTTGCTGGCCTGTTGCTCAGAGGAGAAGCTCTGATGTACCCCCTCGGAGTAATGAACCCTTGACTTAGCCTTGCATCTGTCCTGTATGGCACTGTCCTCCCAGTGGATGGGCTGGTTGGACAGGGAGCAATCCAGATCTCGGCCACTTTAGCAGAAGCCTCCTCGGCCACTTTGTCCACCCTTCAGGGTTCGCTGCCTGACCTTGGCCATGAGTATGGCGCCCACAGGGAGGGTCTTCTAGCTCCAGATGGTCTGGCTCTTAAAGCACTTCCTCCAGTGCAACAGGGCCTATAGCTTGTTGCCTTCTCACAGAGGAAGTGGGGGTCCTGCAGTGAGGTCAACCCCAGGACTGTGTCCAGTTGTTCACTGGGGAACATCATACTCCCGTAGGATGTACTTGGAGACCTGCATCTTCACAGTGATCACCATCGATATGAGGTTGGAGTACTGCATCTTCATGGCGATCACCATGGAGATGAGGTCCTTCTCCAACTCTTTGAACACCACCATCTTCATTAAGGTCAGGTTGCACAATCTGGGAACGAATCTGAGGCTGGGGCTGTCCAACTCCTGGGTAGCAAACAGGTTCTTGGGCATTGGTGTTGAACCTGGGCACAGGGATTGGGGAGCGGGAGGTGTGGAGACTAGAACTGTGGGCAGCAAGGTAGCTGCATCTGCTTACAACATACAGGTCCTGCTGCATTCTGGGGTGATGGTTTCTCTTCCTGTGTTGGGACAGAGGAGGGACATTCCCTCAGGGGCAGTATATGAACTGCCAGGTGGGTTGGGGCTTTAGTTCGGACGAATCCCCTAAGTCCATGATTGGCAAACTGCGGCTCTCGAGCCACATGCGGCTCTTTGGCCCCTTGACTCGGCTCTTCCTAAGCCTTAGGAGTACCCTAATTAAGTTAATAACAATGTACCTACCTATATAGTATAAGTTTAAAAAATTTGGCTCTCAAAAGAAATTTCAATCGTTGTGCTGTTATATTTGGCTCTGTTGACTAATGAGTTTGTCGACCACTGCCCTAAGAACTCAGTGACTGTTGTCAGGAGGTGGGGCACAAGAGATCCAAGAACACTGTGTGTGAAAAGGAACCACATGCTCACTGACTAGCTCAGGGAAGCCCTGGGTGGTGTTCTTGCAAACTCAGAGACCTAAGTTATCGAAAAGAATGTTCTGAAATGAAAACTTTTAAACTAAAAGCAGTTTATGGTGGGTAGTCATGTCCTAGGCTGGCATCTTCCCTGACAAAGGTCAATCTTAACCTTCACTGAGCCTGTCTATTGCCTTTTGGCATCTACAATAACATATAATTTGGAATGTCAAAGGAATTTCCCTATTTCCAGGCCCCTCAACACATAGGCAATGCTCTGCGGAGACCACAAATCCCCTCATTCTTACTGAGTTCATTGTTGACTTGGAACTATCCTATATCCACCATGTAAAAGAAGTATGTCTGTGTCATTTTACTGTTTATCCAGTCACAGAGAATTCGCTGCTTTGATTTCTCTGAAACCCTAATGCATCACCACTGGGTTTCCTGTTACCACCATACATCTCCTGTTCTGATTGTAATGTATAAAATAAGGTGCAAAACTGCCAGAGAGAATATCTCAATCTGCTGAGAGTTTCATCCTGCCAGTTATTGACAGTGGGACTTAAATAAACGACCAAAATTCTTGACAAGTTTGAATGTTTCATATTTTGACAGTTATTTGACGTAGTGGGTCAGGATTCCAAAAGAGCTCACCCAGGACCAACCCGTGGACATGGTGTTAGGATTCAACAAAGGACACATTGAACTGCTGGTTCCCCACCCATTGGCTGAACTTGGGTGGGTTGTATCTTAAATCCATGACTTTTCCCTTGCTGGTGGTAGAGGGTTAGATTTATTTGAGCTGTATTTTAAATACTCCAGATAGAACTAAGATTAAGAGTTGATGGAACTTAGGTTAAGACAATACAGTAGGAAAAAAATTGGTGGCTGTTGTTAAATTGTGGCTTTCCAATCGGAATTGCTTTCTGAGAATCAGAGCAAATAAAAACAAAAACAAACAAAAAACAAAACCCATAATCATTTAAATTAGAGTTGAACTTAATCAGCTCCAAAAATACAGTGTCATATTCTCCCTCAGGTCTGAGTATTAGGTATTCTTAGGAGACTAAGAATATCTGCGGATGTGTGATGTCATTCCTCATGATGTGCAGGAGCCCCAAAGCAAAATTTCAACACAATTGTAATTAAAGTGACTGGTTCTGGTGGGAGAGCACCCATAAGGTTTGGTCAACCGTTCCCTGACCCTCTGGTTGTTTGGGACAGCAGGGAGATCAACCGAGGCACATCAGAGGTTTGAATGTGATTTGAGGGGTGAGAGCCTCCTGGAGCTCAACCGATAAGCAACACAGGTTGACCGACTACATTATATAACAATCCTAGAAAATTTGCTCAGATTCTGCAGATATCGGAAAGAAAAGAAAAACCACATACACATACACACAACTACAAAACAACAACAACAAAACACACCTAAAATTAACATGGGAAATGGTGCCTCCAAGTCCAGGAGATGCCAAATCCCATCCCTCACTAATAGTCCTGATAGGAAGCTTTTACTTACACGTGCTTTACAGAAATGGGAAGATTTAATTAGAAAATGTCCTCCTAAAAATGGCCAAAGTGCAGTTTTATTTGTGTGCCTAAATTAATTTTTGGCATGCAATAAAAATTAGGAATATGCCATGTCTAACATTAAACTGAATGAATGAATGAATGAATGAATGAATGAAAGCATATCTTGATTTGGAAATCAGGAGATTTTCAGAAGCACATATAAATTCCTTTAAAAACAATTAAGGAATTAGAAATTTTATAGACTGTCTCTGAACTCTTCTGAAGGTAATAATTGCCAACACCCCATTCTTCCACCTTCTCTAGTTCCCCCACTATATTCTGCACCCTTTTCCATCCTTCTTCCTTTCCCTTCAGTCCCCTCCACTATCACTTCCTACTGACTTAAGAGAAAATGAGGATAGGAATTCTAACAACTCCCTTTGGAGAAAAGCTTGTCTCAGCAAGAGAGGGACCAGCAAATGTTCCTGATTTTCTCAATGACCCTGGTGGGTTCACAAAGGCATTTAACTCTTAGAATATGTAATCCTGGATTTTCTAACTGATTCCAATTAATATAGCTAATGGCTTTTGTCAGCAAATGCAACACAAATTCTAAATAAGGCTTTCAAGAAAATTCCTGTAGAGAAATCTGTTCACTGAAATGGGATGTAGAAAACCAATAACAAACAAACCACACACACACACACACACACACACACACACACACACACACACACACATATATAGGGTTGATCCATGGGTGTTTCCCTTCTCACTGATAGCTTGGGAGCAGGTGAAATTATCATAGAAAGAGAAACCACTAAGACCCCTGTAGACACTGGGGCTACTCTATTTATTCCTAACCACAGCCAACTAATTATCTTCTCCTTCAGAGTAAAGCTTCTGTGCAAATGGCAGGAATATTTAACCAATGTCTGTTTTTAATCAAAACCTGTTTCCAACTAGGGAATGTTATAGCAATATTAGCAAATATCTATCTTTGCTAATAAAATCTGCCCCAAATCAGTTGATAGGGAGAGGTGTTTAGTTTGCTTATTTGTTTGTTTTATGAAATCAGTGATACCCACACATGCTTTTTCCAGAAGGGTAATATGTATTTAGAAATAAATGAACAAGATACTGAGCCCAACAGAGCCTGAGATGAATCCAGCGGTGTGTCCTCAAATTAGGGGTTCTGGCTGCACCCAGGTTGCCTCGGGGGCTCTGGAAAAGGATCTGCTGGTGGCATCATGCACAGACATGGAGAGGCATGGGGGAGATGGTGAGCATTCAGCAGGTAAATGAGCCTTTGGCCAGTATTTGACTGAAAAGGAGCCCAGAGTTGGAACCACAGGCATGCACCTCTGTCCAGTGCCCACCCAGGGTGGAGGGAGCTGGGCCCCTTTGTTGTGAGGTCAGGCTTATGCAGTTCTGAACCCAACCCTCAATGGAAAATTGGGAAACTGATGTCCATAGAGTGGCAGATATCACCCAATGTCCATGACATTCAGAGCCCAGAGTTCAGGAATGTTCATACCTTCCAGGCCAAGGCTCCCACCACTCCAACAGAGTTGGTCTGGACATTAGAAATCCTGACATACTGGGAAGCTCCTGCATGTTCCTCCATATCTAGGGGTCAGGGGGCGCTTTGTTCTGGGACCCAGAAAGAGCACTAGCTCTCTCTCTCTTTTTTTTTTTTTTACTAAGAGAAATGTTTGTATCATTTTATTTTATTATGGTTTAAAGTATAACATATGTTTCCATTTTTCCCCTAGACCCCTCCCCAGCCACCCCCACCTGCAGCACATGCACCTACCCCCTTAATGACTGTGTCCACTGATTATGCTTATATGCATGCATTCAAGACCTTTGCTTGGTCTCTTACTCTCTCCCCCACTCTCCCTTGCCTTCCTGCTGAGGTTTGAGGGTCTGTTTGATGCTTCTCTGTCTCTGGATCAATTTTTGTTCATCAGTTTATGTTATTCATTATATTCCACAAATGAATGAGACCATGTGATATTTACTTTTATCTGACTGGCTTATTTCACTTAGCATAATGCTCTCCATGTCCATCCAAGCTGTTGTGAATGGTAAGACTTCTTTCTTTTTTACAGCAGCATAGTATTCCAGTATGTAGATGTACCACGGGTTTTTTACACTCAGCTGCTGTTGGGCACTTACGCTGATGGGAATATAGGCTGTTTCCAAATCTTAGCTATTGTGCTGCTATGAACACAGGGATGCATATATCCTTTTTGATTGGTGTTTCTGCTTTCTTGGGATATATTCCAGAAGTGGAATTACTGGGTAAAATGGGAGTTTCACTTTAATTTTTCAAAGAAGCTCCATACTGTTTTCCAGAGTGCCTGCTCCAGTCTATGTTCCCACCAGCAATGCACAAGGGTTCCTTTTTTTCCACATAATCACCGGCATTTGTCCTTTCTTGATTTCTGGATGATAGCCATTCTGACAAGTGTGAGATGGTATCCCATTGTGTTTTGAAAAAATATATTTTTATTGATTTCAGAGAGAGAGAGAAAAACATCAATGATGAGAGAATCATTGATTAGCTGCCTCCTACATGCCCCTATTTGGGATCAATGCCCAAAACTGGGCATGTGCCCTTGACCGGAATTGAAGCCGGGACTTTTCATTCCTCAGGCCAACACTCTATCCACTGACTAAACCAGCCAGGGCCCTCGTTTTTGTTTTCATTTGCACCTCTCACATGATTATTGACTAAAAGCATGTTTTCATAAGGCCATGAGACATATGACAACAGAACTTTTTTTCTTGTGACTAACAAAAGAATTTTATTCAACTCACTGAAGTCACATGTCCACATACAACCGTCATCACTGTGGCCAGGCCAGTGAGCTGTGCTGATAACTCCACTCTGGGGCCTTGACCGAAACTCCCCAGACGACCTGGATATGGACAATGGCAGCTGTTACAAAGGGGGAAATGGAAGTCATGTCCCCCACAAGCCATTGTCAAATAAAATGTCAACTTCTGGTTTCCACTCTGACATATGATCTTGTAAGTTCTTACTCTCATCCTTACAATAAGAAAAATGATGAATAATCCAAAAAATCAGGAAGTGTTTTTAGTTCCACCAGATCATTGAAGGCATATGGCTATGAAATGAATCGTTGCCTCTGCAAACTACTGTATTCAGGCTTTGTTAACACAATACAACCTAGCACTAACATATGTGTGTGTGCGCACACACAATCTCTCCCTCTCTCTCTCTCTCTCTCTCTCTCTCTCTCTCTCTCTCTCTCACACACACACACACAGTCAAATGACCCTGGGTGGAATTAAAAGAAAATCAGACATCGAGGAGGTGACAATAGGAAGAAAAAGAGGTTGTAGGCACTTTTGCCTTGTGGCATTCCTCTTCCTACTTTATAGCTACTACCTTCATGAGCGTGAATATCGCTAAGAAGCAAATGCTGCAATAATCCATTGTGCAGGCAGAGAAGAGACAGGCTCTAACAGGCACAATGACTTATCCAGGATCAAGAAGAGGTAAGAATGAGGGGTTGAGTCTGAGCCCTGGTCTGTCTCCTCAAACCTAGCACCTTGGCTTCAGCTAAACATTGTGGAGAGGGTGTGTTCGTGTCACTGTGTACAATGTTGGTATTCCATGGAGAAGGTAGTTGAGCAGTCAGCAGCCCTCAGGACTATCTATAGCTGTAATTAGGTGAGGGGAGTCAGGGAGGCAATTCCAGGAAGTGAGGTCACTTCCTGATAGAACTTGGAACCCCCGTAACCAGGCACCCACTTTCTTGCAACTGCCCAACTGCCACTCACTTGGCAAGAGACAGTTGACAGTTCAACATGTTCTCTTGTTGTGTTCCCAGTTATGGGGGCTCTGGTTCCCGGAGACCCTGCAGGGAGTGTTGTTCCAGACTCTGTAGACGATTCAACACTCGTGCCCGACATCTCTGGCCATTTTCAAGAAGATCCCCTCAGGTAAGTGAAGGTGGCCTGAGTCAGACCCATTCACGCCAGGCCAGCCTCCTCTGTGGGCCATCCCTGTGCAGCCCACATCCCCCCTCTTCATGTGGTGGATAGGGGATCCTGCAGGGAGAACCGCGGGAGTGTTTGGAGCAGTGGATAACCTAGAGGTCCTGCTGTGATCACACCCCAGGGTAGGGCAGGCAGGTGGAGATGGGGCTCTAGAGGGGTCCCTTATCTATGCCAATGGGAGTCCCAGGCCCTCAGGCTGTCATGACTTTTCCTTGCCAGTAGAGGTCTCAGCAGATCACATTCTGTGTGTCTGGAGTGGAGAGTCACAAGTTTTAGAGAACCAGCAAAACAGGGCTCTGAGGTTTTCCCCTGGTGACTGGAAACTGTCTTTACAGGGCTCTGCACAGGAGAGCGGACTGGAGCCAACAGATGGGGTCTTCAATTCCATGCCCTTGCAGGCGGCACAGACACCTGATATATCCTCCAGCCTGAAGCACCGCCGCAGGGTGAGTGTAGGTGCCCAATTGACCCAAACTCCAGGACCCCAGGGAGTCAACAGGACTCAGGTTCCAGAAGGCACCCTGCTACTCCCCTGAGATCCCTCCTAGTGTCCAGTTCCCAAAGGAATCTGGGTCCTCATCTCCTCCATGTCAGGAGCTGGGGCCTCCCAGGGCTGCACATTGTATGGGGACCGGGACTGCATATCACAGAGATCCATGTCTTTTTTTCTGTGGGACCTGGACTTAAAACCTTCCATTGCCATGACGACGGTGCCACACTAAACATACCACATGTCCTAATATCCAAATCCTCCACCCCAGGAAAAGCCTCGGTGTTCTCATCATACATTGGGATGTTCTGTCAGAAATCGCATGGGTGACACTGTTAATACAAGCATGTGCAGTTTGTCCTCTGCTAAGAGAATGACCTAAGATACTAATGTGCTTCATATTCCTCACCTGCAATTCTACTTTTCCTGCCAAGGACCTTTTCTCTTATTAATGTGAAAAACTTTCAGAGCTCTGAAAAATTTGTGTGTGTTTATTTGATCCAAAGTGTCAACAATTGTGAGCGAGAAAAATCTCAATGGGTTGAGAGAATGCTCCCGAGAATGACAATTTTTCACGTTATTTTATACAATACAAGCAAAATTGCAGACTTATGTGGGTTGCATGAAATCCATGGGTGATAGATTAGGGAGACAGGAGAAAGCAAATTGGAGACACTTCTGTGATTGGATAAAGGGTAAAATGATAGGCACATATTTCTTTTACCATGGTGGATGTAGGATAGTTTCAAGTCAACAATGAACTCAATAGCAACGAAGGGATCTCTGATCTCCGCAGAGCACAGAACAGTGCCTGAGCATGAGGTGTCCAAAATAAGGAAAATCCAAAGATATGTTATCATAGAGGCAAAAAGGCAGTACACACATTCAGTTAAGGTAAAGATTGACCTTTGTCAGGGAAGATGCCAGGCAAGGATCTGACTACCCATCATGAGCTCCTGTTAGTGTTTTAATTTCAGACCATCCTTTGTAGTTACTTAAGGTCTCTGAGTTTGCAAGGCTGCCTTGCAGGACTTCCCTGAGCTAGTCAGGTTAGCATGGGGCCCCTTTTTCATTCACACATCCTCCTTTTATTCAGAAATCAATACAAATTATGCATTGATGATGAGTGTTAGTGTTATGTCTTGCTGAACAATGGACCATTAGGGATAAGGTAAGACTCTAACTTTGAATGGCATTCAAAGTGGAATTTTTATTATTAATCAAAATTAAAAGGCAGGCGCATGGGAGGCCATGAGATCCTATATGTTCTTCTTAAAAAATGTTCTGTATCAATTTTATATTTTGAGCTAACGTGAGCAGAGTCCGTTTGCTGCTTGTCTTAAGTTTTGGTATTTTGCATCTAGTATAACACTTACATACCAGGAACAAAAGCAAAAACATTAAAGCAGGAACACTGCTTAGGAATAGAAAATGTCTACTACTAGACAAGAAAGTGACTAAGGAAAATAAGCATCCCAGCCAACCAAAAACCCTTTGCATGTATTTACATAATTGTTTATTAAGCTAATTATATGTTTCCTTCTTCATCCACTGTTCCTTGTACTTATGCTATGTTTGACCTGAAGAATTAAGACTCTCTACTGTTTCCTTACCATACTGATCATTAGAATGTACTTGTCTAGTAGGTGGGAAAACTTAGCAGATGTCGAAATTCAACTATTCATATGTAATAAGGTGTGTAATAAAAATATAAAAATCAGTTGATGTACATATAATCAATAACAGTTAGGAGATAGAAGAACAAGGTTTGAGCAGCAGTAAGCTGTCAGCATCCAGGCCTTGTTGACTTCTTGGGAAAGCTGTCAGCCCCCACAGCCCGTGGGTTCTCATCCTTGAAAAGTCTTCAGTCTCCTTGGTGGATGGAGGGCAGTGTCAGTGACAGATATCCATTTAGGGTTAGGACTCTCATAAGGTAACGTCCTTTGTAACACATTGGAGAGAGTCTTTAATTAATGTGTTTCAATAAACAAAATCTCCTGGTTGTACGTTTTGGTCCTTGAAGTCTTTGTCTCTTGGAAGTACTGTGAAATGAGTGTCACTAATGTATCATTCCCTCTAACCTTCCTAGTGAGTCATGGATAGTAATGTAGAATTTCTGCTTTTAGTTTTCCTTATATTTGAAAAACAAAATGATTTAAAAATCAGCAGTATTTTAAACAGAGTCATAACAATAATAACCATCTTCTCTTCATTTAGTTCCCTACCCATTTTGTTGTTTATCCTGGTTATTTGCTAGTATTTTTGTGAATTCAGTCATTCCTTAGAGTTCTATACTTCTTCATTCAGTTCAAAGATGTGACCTGCGTAGAAACCTGTTACTTAGAGGAAGTCAAACCCTGACCGGTTTGGCTCAGTGGGTGGAGCTTAGACCTGAGGACTCAAGGGTCCCAGGTTCAATTCAGGTCAAGGGCATGTACCTTGGTTGCAGGCACATTTCCAGTAAGGATTGTGCCAGAGGCAGCTGATCGATGTTTCTCTCTCATCAATGTCTCCAACTCTCTATACCTCTCTTTTTCTGTTAAAAATCAATAAAATATATGAAAAGAATAAAAAAATAGAGAAAGTCAAGAGTCCTTTTCATGAATTTTTCTAAAGATGTAACATATTTGAAAATGCAGTAAAGTAAAACAATATCTATGAACGACAAAACAAAGTGGTATGGTTATAGTTTTGATTGCAATGCAATTGATGAAAAACTGCCTTTTTGGTAAAATATAACATTTCAAGGCAATAATTTTTGGGTAACAAAAATTACTGTAAAATGACAGAGAACGATATGAAAATATATAAGTATATGTATATATTTGGATTCAATACATAATTTCAATATAAAAGGAACAGATAGCATGTAAGATTTTAAAACATTGTCCATGGCTTCTTGTATTGAGAATTGGATATAATTCATAAACTTCCAATGTTTGTGCCACAAATACCCGGAGTCGAACTGCCAGACACCCTCACAGGGAACCATCCTCTTGGCCGGCCTGGTGTCGCTGACACCAAGACCACTGTTACACCGGAGTGTTTCCTATTTGAAATTTTCTTGAATCTTTGTACATTCCTTCCTAGAGCAGGTTGAAATCTTTAGAACATCCATTTTAATAAAAATATAGGTACACAAATAGCACAGTTATTTATATTTTTAATTTTTTAAAGCTCCTCAGGTAATTTCAAGCATATTATGTAGTCCTAAATTAGTTAAAAACGTTTCTCTAATAAGGAGAGAGAATAAACCCTTGAGGTACTCCAGGGCCCATTGGAATTGACTCAAAGTCATCTCCTGTTTTAAAAGTCTCTTACAATAGAAACTTTGGGAAGGTTGCAAATATACTTGTGCAAAAGATTATACCATGGACTTTTTGTAAATCTACGTAAAGCAAACCCAGACTTGGGGTAACTAACTCTAAAAGATATTAATCATACTTGCAAACAGTTGTAATATTAAGTATTTTATCCAGACTACAGAATTCTCCTTAATTTACATAAGCATTTAATCTTTGTAGGCCAATAAAAGATTATATCCTAGTAATGTCATATGGTGGCTGACAATTCACCACACATAACACATAGATGAACACATATCACACAAAGACTGTACACACAATTTGAATTATTTTTTTTGGTAGAGAAATAAAAGAATATTTTTATATAAAACTTTCACAAAGTTGTATAGCCTATACCCCCTTTTACAAACCTTTCCTCACCTTTTACAAACCTTCTTACCCATTCAGAAATAACTATCCTTAGAGAAACTTACATTTGCCCTTTTCCTTCAAATATGACTCTCCATACCTCAAGCCTTCTATTGTCATAACTGTATAATTTCTTCCAACTTAACTGGAACTTTTAACTGTTAGGAGCATTAATTTCCAATCGTAAGCACACAAGTGAACAAACAGCATTCCTTAGATAGACGTTGATGAACATATTTTAATCAAACTCTTACTTTCAAAAAACACACCTTCAGCAAAGCAAAAAACATTACATCAACAGCTCCAAATCCATTTTACAGACCTTCTGCAATTAAAAAACACCCAAAAGCAGTGAACTTCAGACTTGTCTAGCAATCAATGTGTCAGTATTCACGTTATTTCAAAATGTGTAGATATTTAATAACTTTCATTAAAACTTACTAAGTTAGAAAGATATAGTTGAAAAAGCTAAAGAGATTTGTGTAGGTGGGTAAGGTATTGTTTTTTCTATTGGGATAAGTCATATCTTCCAGAGATTTGTATTTTTAAAAATGGCCTAGACAAGACGTCTTGGTGAACTCAGGTATTTTCACTTCAAAGGTTCTGGGACTTTGGTTGCATGAAGCCAATTACCTGTAAGCCTTCAAAATGAATAGGGGAGGTTTGGAGAAGGTAAAAGGACTTGGTGGGCTTTGAATTGTTTCTGGAGCAAAACCTATGGCACCTTGAAAACTTCATTTGTAAAACAAGGATAGTCATTTTCAATACCTCAGGAACTGGGTTTCCCCCCCCCCCCCCCACAAATGTTAGCAAGGGATTGACAAATTCATTCACCCATTTTTGGATTGTTTCTTTCTATTTGGGAATATTTTTCTAGTTTCCAGAAAGCTCACAACTCTGAGAGGTATAAAGACTTTCAGGTATATGAAACCTCCGTCTGTCTCCCCTGGGAATGGCAACACAGGTCCCATGTGCAAGATAGTCTTAAAGTTAATGGTGGTGCCAAAGCTTCTCTATTACCCACTTTATATTGCAACCAGGTAATTGGTGTAACAAAAGAAGATTGGCTTCTTGTTTGAGGCACCCAGGGTCAAGTTACTCCCATTTGGTGAATATGTACCCCAAAAGAGAATTCTCACTTCACTGTGGGCTGGTCCCCCATCTTTAGGCAGACATATGAGAAAGCCTAGTGTCAGAGGCATGTCTGCATGTCTCTGGGCTGTTTGGGGCCATTCTGAGTAGGGTGGGTACCCTGTTAAGCCATCTCTCAGGGTCTTGTGGAAGATAATACTGAAGAAGAGATGATTAGCAAACATTCGGTCAGTCTCAAGCTTAGTTTCCTCCTGGAAGGTTCCTTTAAAATCATTACTTTCCCTTTTGGTTCAGTATCTGGTTCATTTCTTCTAAGTATATATGTTACTATTCTGCAGAAAGCGTATGTCAGCATCACTGATATCATTAAACAGTAAAAAAAAAAAACACCCACTCACTAAACAGGGGAATTGGGGAAGATTTGATAAGCAAACCATATATATTCTCATAACATTCCCTAGTTGGAAGCAAACAGGTTTTGTTTAAAAAACAGACATTTGTAGGAAAGCTTTATTCCGATGGTGAAAGCAATTAATTGTTTGTGGTTAAAAACAAATAAAATAGCCTCAATATATACAGGGTTTATATGTTTGCTTCTCCCCCTCCCCGTTTTTTAAAATAGATTTTGTATTGATTTCAGAGAGGAAGGGAAAGGGAGAGAGAGATAGAAACATCAATGATCAGAGAGAATCTCCAATTGGCTGCCTTCTGCAGGCCCCCTAATGGGGATCAAGCCTCCAACCTGGGCATGTGCTCTTGACCAGAATCACACCTGGGACCCTTCAGTCTGCAGGCGACACTCTATCTTGGAGCAGCCCTAGGCATGTTTCTGTTTGTATCCTTTTTCTAAATCCTGTTTCAGTTTCCTATATCCCTAAAGTGTGGAGGCTTCTCTATGGGAGTTTTCTATAAACCTTATTGAGTAATTCTCTTGCTTTTGCTCCCAGAAACCAGGAGTATATTAATTGCAATAGGTTAAAATAGCCAGGATTACATGTTCCATCAGTTAAATTTCTCTGTGAACCAATCAGGGCCATAGAGAAAATGGAGGATGATTGCTGATTCCTCTCTGGCTGAGAGCAGCTTTTCTCCAAAGGGAGTTGGCAGAATTCCTAATCTCATTTTCCCTTAAGTCAGTAGGGAGGGGCAGTGGAGGTGACAGAAGGGGAAGAAAGAAGGGAAGGGAAGGAACACATCTGGACAAGGAAGCTCAGAGAGCAAAAGATATAGGGGACGTGCTATAGAAGGGGGAGGATGGGGTGTTAGCATGTATTAGCTTCAGGAGAGTTTGAAGATAATCTCTGAAATTTATTGTTCATTTATTTTTTAAAGAGAATTTGTCTGTGCTTCTCCTTAGAAGTTTCTAATTTCCAAATCAAGATATGCATCCTATACACTCAATCAGTTCAATTTTCAGGCCGCCATTGTTATAGTTATTTGTTTCTTTTGTTTTATTTTGCCTGTGAGAAATTAATTTAGGCACCCAAAGAAAACTGTATATTGGCCATTTTTCAGTTGATATTTTGTAGTTAAATCTTCCTACATTTACACTTCTGTAAAGCACTTGCAAGTCAAGGCTTCCTATCAGGAATATTAATGAGGGCTGGGGCCTGGGAGTTCCCAGCCATGGAGGCACAACTTCCCATGTTAATTATAGGTGTGCTTGTTGCTGTTGTTTTTATGGTTTGGTATCTGCAGAGTCTCAGCACAGTTTCTGGGAGTGTTACGTAGTGGGTTAAAGTTTGTTGCTTTATGGGTTGAGCTGCAAGTTGCTCACTCACCTAGAGTCTCATTCAACCTTCTTATGTGCCTCAGTTTCTCCCCTTGCTGACTACAACAACCAGAAGGGCTACCAGCAGAGGTGGACTAAACCTCAGTAGTGCTCCCCCTGAAGAGCCAGTTTGTTTAATTGCAGTTGTGTGGGAATTTCCTTATGGGGCTCCTGCATGTCATGAGGAATGACCTCTGACACATCCGCAAAGATCCTCAGTTGTCTAAGAACATCTGAGATTCATGCAGGAAGGAGGATGTGCCCCTTTATCTTCTGAGCTGAACAAGATCAGCTCTCACTTAAACAGCCCAGACTCTCAAAAGGCAAATCCGATAGAAAAGCCAGGGGTAAAAACCAGTCCCATTTTCCCTCCTGTCTCTCCATAGCCTGGGATCTAGCAACTGTTAACCTTTGTTCCACCAAGAGTATTACAAAATATGGCTCCAATAAAGTCAGCAACACAAGCAAGGGAAGGTCCTGAATCCAACAGACAAGTGTCACAAGTTCACCGGCAGGCAGGGAACTGGTGCGTCAATGGGCCCTTTGCTGGATGCCAGCACCAGGTGTAGGTCTGCAGGGTGGTGCTGGGTGAGATTTTCTGGGATCCTGCTGTATTGTGCCAAGTAAATGTCCATGTAAGAAGCATTCAAAACTGTGAACAATTGTTGAGATTTTATCTGAGCCAAATGGTCATTTGCCTTGAATCAAAACCTCAAAGGATTGAAATAATGCTCTGGAGAATGGCAGTTGTCACCTTATTTTAGATATTACAGTCAGAAGTGGCGATGTATGTGAGTTGCATGAAATCCAGTGGTGATGGATTGGATGAAAAGTGAAATGACAGACACATACTTCTTTCCCATAGGGGGATATAGGACAGAACAGCCAACAATGAACTCAATAACAATGAGGGGATTTGTGGTCTCCACAGAGCACAGAGTATCCAAAAAAAAGGAAAATTCCTTTGACGTTCCAAAGCTATGTTCTTGTAGATTCCAAAAGATAGTAGACAGTCTCAGTTAAGGTAAATAATGACCTTTTTTGCAGAAGATTCCAACCTAGGGCTCAGCGACCCACCGTAAACAGCTTTTAGTTAAAACGTTTTAATTTCAAAGCATCTTTGTGATAACTTTACGTCTCTGAGGTTAAAAGACCATCACCCAGGCCTTCCCTGACCTAATCACAGATTAGCGAGTGGCCACTTTTTGTGTGGCCACACTCTCCTTTGATCGCTCATGCCCCACTTCTTGCCACCAATCATGTCCCTCCTCTGTCCCACCACAGGAGAAAAAACCACCAACCCTGAGTAGGAAAAGGTCCAGTAGGATGCCAGCAGCTGCAGCTTCCTCACGAACTGTGGGCCTGGCCAGCACATCCACGGTGCTCAAAACACAGGTCCCCCAGAACCTGTTCGCCACCTGGGAGGTGGACTGCTCCAGCCCCAGCTGCGTGCCCAGGTGGTGTAGTCTCACCGTAACGAAGCTAGTGATCTTCAAGAAGCTGGCCAAGGACCTCAACTCCGTGGTAATTTCCATGAGGATGCGGGACTCCAAGGGCATCCTGAGGTCCCAAGAGATTGTGCTGCCCCGCAGTAGACCAGTGCAGACCAACCTGGCGCTGACCTTCTCCCTGCAGTACAACCACTTCCTCAAGGGAGAAGGTAACAAGCTCCTGATCATGCTGGAGCAGAGGAAGTGCTCTAAGAACAGGAACGTCCTGGGCTACGAGACACTGGCCTCTGGCGCCATCCGCATGGCTGACGTCATGCAGCGAAACCCCAGGTGTGGCCAGATGGTGAGCCTCTTTGGCAGCATCAAGGAATCCTCCACTACGGTGGCCGAGATCTGGATCTCCTCTCTGTGCAGTGAGCCCATCGAACACGAGGGCAGTGCCATGCAGGTCAGCCCTAAGGCCAAGTCGGCAGGTAACTACGAGGGGCAGGATGAGCTGCAGGCCAGCAGCAGGGGAAAGCACAGACAGGACCTGGACAAGGATGCCTTGGAGAAGGGGGAACCAAAGAAGCAGCGGCCATCAATACGAGGAAAGCTGAAGCAGAAAGTCCTGGCGCTGTTTCACAGGTCCAAAGTGTCAGAGAGGGACCTTCGGTCTGACATGATGGGGAATCGCAGGAAAAGTGACCCATACCTGGAGGATGATGAGAGCGTCCTCAGCACCCCCAGGCCCAAGCTCAGGCCATACTTCGATGGCCTGTCAGACTCCAGTTTGCAGACGGAGATGTGGGGCAGCCACAGTGACAGGACCCAAACAGAGCCTCTGAGTCTGCCCCACATGCCCGAGAATTCGTGGGCCCTGGGAGGCAAGCAGCCAAGCGAGAGGGACAACGAATTTGTGGCCCACAGCACACCCACCAGCAAGGTGGACAAGATCCAGATCTCCTCCCTGTCCATGCCGCCCATCGACCACGAGGACAGCGCCAGGCAAGCCAGTCCCGAGGCTGAGTCCTCGGACAACTTCTCTGAGTGCATGTGTGAGAGCTTCTTCTCGCAGCGGGAGGCCAGCTACCATACCGCTGACCTGGAGGAGGATGACTGTAATGAGGGGAATCTCATATTCACAAGGAGCAGCCTGACCACGCAACAGAACTACCAACAGAAAGTCCTGTTATGGCTGCGCACAGTCCAATTGTCGGAGGAGGTCCTGGGCCCTGAGCAGGACCATGGGGAGCATGTCCCGGAGGTGGAGGAGGACCTGGACCTCCTGTATGACATGCTGCCGAACCCCAGTGACAGTGGCACAGACCCTGAGGATGATGGCAGCGTCCTCAGCACCCCCACACCTAAGCTCTGGCCATACTTTGAAGGCCTGTCTAGCGGCCCAGACATGAAGGACAATCACAGTGTCCTCAGCAGCCCCAATCCCAAGCTCGGGCCATACATGGAAGGCCTGTCAGACTCCAGCTTGTCGATGGAGATGTGGGGCCTCCACAGCACCAGGATCCAAAAGGAGCCTCTGAGTCTGGCCCACCTGCCTGAGAACGCGAGGGCCCCGGGAGGCAAGCAGCCAAGCCACAGTGACTCCCAACTTGTGGCCTACAGCACACCCACCACTAAGATTCGAATGGCCTCCCTGTCCCGCCAGCATATCGATCAGGAGGCCACTGCCATGCCCGCCAGCAACAAGGTCCAAACCTCGCATAACAACCTCGCCAGCACATCTGAGAGCTGCTTCTCTGAGCAGCCGGCCAGCCACAATGCCGTCCACAGGCAGTCCCAGGAGAATAACTTGAACAAAGGTAATCTCATAGTAAGAAGGAGGTGCATGAACAGTCAACACAATTACCACCAGGAAGCCGTGGCATCTATGCTCAGGGCCCAAGTGTCGGAGAAGGTCATATCCTCAGAACAGGCCCTTGTGAGGCATGTCCCCAAAGTGGAGAAGGCTCTGCACCGTCGGTATGACATTGTGCTGAGCTCTAGTGACAGTAGCCTAGACACGGAGGACGATATCAGTGTCCCCAGCACCCCAAAGCCCAAACTCAGGCGATACTTTGACAGCATGTCAAGTGATAGCAGCTCTGACTCAATGGCCCACAGAATTCGCTCCCCTGGGAAGCAGCTGGCACAGCTGGAGGACAACCGGGAGGCAGGGTCCTCCGCCCAGCATTGGTTCACCAAGAAGCTGCCATCCATAGTGCGCTTCACCAAGTCTCTGGTCCTGCCCTCCAGCAGGTCCAAGAGGAAGCAGGCTGGCCACCGGGGCTGCGACACAGCCCGGAATGAGTGGGTCAACAGACTGGACAACGAGAGCCCAGACCCACAGAGCCAGCGGCAGATCCCCAGGAAGCCCGTCCGTGACCAGCTCAGCAACATCCTCATTTCCCAGGACAAGATGCCCGAGAACATCATCCTGGTCAACACCTGCGACTGGCAGGGCCAGTTACTTTCGGACATCCTGCAGGGGCACACGCTGCCCGTGGTGTGCACTTGCTCCACAGATGACGTCCAGGAGGCCTTCAGCATCATCGTCTCCCACATGCAGAGATACTGCAACTGCAATTCCCAGGCCCTGACGCCTGTGAAGATGGCGGTGGCAGGGGCACAGCCCTACTTCAGCGCTGTGCTGCGGGTCTTCGTGAGGCAGCTGTCCCAGCAGCCACCCCAATGGCTAGACTACATGCGCTTCCTGGTCATCCCGCTGGGTCCCCACCCCTTGGCCAGCTACCTGGGCTCCATGGATTGCCGCTACAACCACTTGTTCCAGGACCTGTACTGGCGGGACATGTTCAACAACCTGGAGTCTGAGAACACCTTGCAGGACACACAGGACGTTGTGTCGAGAATCTCTGAGTACGTTGCGGGGGCCAACTGTGTCTACCTGCTGCCCATTGCTGAGGCCATTCTCATGTCTAAGCAGCAGCGCCCCAATGAAAAGTCCACACAGCTCATCCCCTTTGTGGGGGCAGTGAAGGTTGGAAGAGTGGAACCATCTGCAGCCATGTCAGGAGGCTCAGATGATGTAGTCCTCTCATGGTGCGGTGAGCTTCTGTCCCCTACCGGGAAGGCCTCACCCAACACACTCTCCCCCACATCAATGAGTGGGGGCCTGTCCTCCACCAGCCAGAGTGTCCATGCACAGATGATGGAGCTGCAGGTGGATTACTGGACAGCAGTCCAGCCAATAGATACGAAGAGAGTCGCAGAGAAGAAACAGCTGCCTACCACCAAAAACACACTCAAGTGCTTCTTCCAGTCTGTCCAGGTCAGCAGGCTGCCCCGCAGTGGTGAGGGCACAGCAACACCTGCCATGTCCATGACTGTGGTCACCAAGGAGAGAAAAAAGAAGGCGCCCAAGAAAACCACGGACGAGGATGTGGAGTCCCAAAGCCAGTGCATCCAGGGCATTGGTCGCCTGGTTTGCAGGGCCAAGCACCAGCAGAGCATGCTGCCGGTCGTCATCGATGGCGTGGAGTGGAATGACGTGGCGTTTTTCCAGTTGTCCGCCCAGTGGTCCTCCCACGTCAAGCACTTCCCCATCTGCATCTTCGGACACAACAATCCCACCTCCTAGCCCTGCCCCTCCCCCTGCCCTTCACTCTGCCTTGGCCAAGACCAGAAGGATCCAGCTGCTTTTCTGTGAACAGTTCAGTTTACTACAGACACAGACCCTGGGAACCCAAAGAGAATGTGCTCACAGCCTGGAACCTAAGGGGGTTGCCCCTCACTGGGAGCTCCTCAATGCTCTGTTCAGTAACCAGAACGCTGTGGCGGGTGGGACTCAGGAGGGCAGTGTTGAGCTGGAGCATCATGGAAGATGTGTTTTGGCCTCAGGATGCCCAACATTCTCAGTGAGAAGGGTTCTGGCCTTGAAGAACTGCCCTTCCAGGATGCCAGGCTCTGCTTCCATGGGAGACAGCTCCAACCTGTGCCCAGACTCAGAGGTTGGCAGCCAGAGGTCAAGGGCTAGCCTCTGATGGCAGCCTTCTGAGCAGAACTTGGAGTCCAGTCAGCCCAGGCCTGGGAAACAGCTGCCGGACAGCCAACCGGTCTAGCACCACCTACTCAGGGTTACCAGTGAACTTCAGCCTCACAGGCAGAAAGAAAAAAGACCTGTATGGTGCACATCGCCCTAGCACACTGGCTAGACAAAGTGGTCAATTACCTGAGGAGGGAACCCACCTTTGTTCCTGTTACTACAGAACATTTGTTACCACCCAGCAGCAGTGGAACCAATTATTGACCAGGTGAGCCCCTCCCCCTCCAGAGCACATGCTCATGGGGCCACCTGTTGGCTGTTTGCCTTCAGGTCACTGCAACTCTCTGAGTGTTTGTTCCTCTGAAACCTCTGAGAAGCAGGGAGCAGGCTCATAGGGCTATTGTAGGGACTTGCTGGGTTCTTCCCTGGTAAGTGTTCTCTGGGAGCCTAGACCGAGGAGAGGTCTGCTGGAGGGGCTATGATTGAACCAACTGGTCATTTTCTCTTCCTGTTGAAGAAGCCACTGCCAAATTGTGATTCTCTTTGGGGCCTTGGGTTTAGCTCTTTTATAATATTACAAAGAGATTGGAGATACTCTTAGGGGTCTCTGTCCCAGGTGAATCCAGATTAGAGATGCCAGGGGTGAGCAGTGGGGCCCAGGGTCACCCAGCAATCTGAGATGGGGCTGGTTTGGGCTCATTCAATCAGCACGTATATTAGAAGCCCTGCCAGGCACAGAAATTTTTCTAGGCACTGACCATAACCCAGTGCTCAGAGCAGACACCAAGCCTGCACTCCAGAGCTTCCTTCTGGGAGGGAGCGATTCAGTCCCACTAGGCGGCACAGGCTCATAGTGTCCACAGGAAACCTGATGTGACGTCCTCCTGGCCTCCTCTCCCTATGGCTGCATCTTCGCGTATTGTGAAGAGGATGGTAAAGCTCTGTTCAGCAGAAAACGTGAGTCAGTTTTGGATCAGATCCATGAGGGGAGTATGGAGACTGTGAATTCAAGGTGTTGGCAAAACCCTGGATCCCACTCATGGTGGGATTTATGCAAGAGGCAGAGGTCGGAGGGCTTCCCTAGAAAAAAGGACATGAGTCAGAGAGCTGTGCAAGTGGATTTGGGTGGTGTGGGCGAGTGGGAAGGTCAGTGGACAGACAGCCCCTCAGACAATTCATAGCCTTCCACTCCGAATTCTAGCCCAGTCTGCACCCCTATCCCGGGACCTTGCTCCCTAATCTGGCAGAACGTCCGCAGTGGCAGCTTGGGGTACCCCACCCTGTGGGAGTTGAGTTTCAGTGGGAGGCAAAGAACCACACAGGACAGCTAGTGAATGAGGCAGCATGTAGGTGCAGGAGCTAACGTTTGAGGTGATAGGAAGGCCCTGGGGTTTGTTTGATTGCTCACTGGTCAGTATTCCTGAAGCACCTGCTCAGTGCCAATGAGTGACATGAACTGGGTGGACACCAGCCCTCTCAGTCCTAATGGGAGGGAACAGGGACACTGGGAGAGCATGTCAGGTTCCCCTGAAGAAGGGGACAGGTGGTTCCCTCATTGATCCAGAGCTGTCAGGTAGGAGGGCTTCATGCCAACCATTCCTGGGTGACCAGGCCCATCTCTGCCAGGACTGCCAGACTGAAGGTGGACAAGGAGTAGGTCTGGCTTATGGATGGGCAGGAGCAGCAGGCACAGGACCCCAGGCTCTCTGAGTGGTGCTGTGGGAGGGCCGTGTGGAAGGGAAAGGCAGGCCTCACATTCTGCTGCTCACCTATCTCTCTCCCCAGGGCCATCTCCTACATCCTGAGCATCTGGCTGGACCAGCACCTTCAGAATTTCCCAGCCTGATGATGCTGTTGGCTTCCATAGAGCTCAACTTGCAGTCTCCTACCTGCCAAACCAGGCCCAGTGCCCCAGCGGGAGCACCTGAGCCCACTGAGGCCGAGACAGGAGGAGGAGGAGGCCTCCGGGGGTGGCGTGGGTGAGTGTGCCTTTGGAAGGCACACAAAAGGCAGTGAGGGTGGTAACATGTCCTCTTCTTGCATCTACAGAACCAGCTCCAGAAGAACATCAGGAAAACCCTCAAGGCCAACGCCACCCTAGTGGCCTCTCCAGAGCCAGAGCCAGATCCAGGCCCAGCTTTCACTGAACTTCAAGAGGCAGAAGAACCACCTGCAGCATTTGAGCAACTCACCCCAGCATCTGTGCGGCCTGTGGTGTTAGATCCCGGGCCAGAGCGCATGTCAGCAGCGATAGCAGAGAGGGCACCCTTCTAACCCCATTTAGACACAGTGTTAAATGTTTAATATTCTTGTTAGATATGTTTATAATTTTATTATATTTTTATGATATTTAATAGCATACAGTGTACCGTAGAGAAAATATACTGAAATACTCCTAAAGAGAAACTTAATTTAGATTCTATAAAATTTAACCCTAAAAACCCTCAAAGCTTTGAGCAAGTCTGTTTTTCTGGACCCTGACCCACCCAGGGAGAACTGCCCTCACCTTCTCCACCTGCCCTTCCTGGAGCCAGGACTCTGCTTCCCAGGGAGCTGGCTCCACCCTGTGCTGTGCCCAGACTCAGAGCTGACCTCCCAGTGGGGGCATCCTAAGCCCAACATGGAGGCCTGTCAGCTCACCCCTGGGCCTCCATGTTGTCCCCAACACCACTCACTCAGGGTTCCAAATAAGCTTGACCTTCACAGGGCAAAAAATAAAATAAAATTAAATTAAAAATAAAAATGTACATGTAAGGTGCAGACCTCCCAGGAACAGTTAATGGAAAAACTGGTCAAATACTTGGTGCCCAGTTTCCTGGGCAGCGTCCCCACCTTGGTCCGCACCCACCCTTCTGTGTTAATACAGAACTTTTGGGACTCACCAACGTGTGTGGGACCAACCATGGACCAGGTGAGCCCTGCCCCTCCACAGCACAGTGGTCACTCAGCCACCTGCTTGCTGTGAGTCTCCAGATCACTGCATGTCCCTGAGTGTTTCTTTCTCTGAACATGGGGAGAGCCTAGGCCCAGCTTCATAGGGTTATTGTAGGGACTTGGGGCGTCGGGTGGGGGTTCCTCCCAGGAAAATGCCCGCTGGGAGCCTGGACTCTGGAGAGCTGTGCTGGAGGAGCTGTGCTTGTTCCAATTGGCCATTTTCTCTTCTTTTAAAGAAACTTGTGTCTTATTTGTGATTCTCCTTAGGACTTAGGCTAAGCTATTTTCTCTTTTGATAAAGACGTTAGAGATTCCATTAGGGGTCTCTGTCCTGGGTGAAGCCAGATCAGAAATCCCAGGGGGTGAGCAGGGGGACCCCAGGCTCACCCAGGCTTCTGAGATGGGGGTGGTTTGGGCTCATTCATTCAGCAAAGGCCCTGACCCCAGGGCTGCACTCCAGCGCTTCCTTCTAGGCAGGAGTGATTTCAGTCACACTGGGCTGCGCAGGCAGGTAGCATCCACAGTACACCCCATATGACTTCTTCCTCAAAGTATCGCTGATCTACACGTACTGTGAAGCAGAAAGTGGATCTCTAGACCAGCAGAAAAAGTGAATGGGCTTTGGATCAGAGCCTTAAGGGGAGTATGGGGACTGTGAGTTGGAGAAGCTGGCAACACCCTGGATCTCATGCCTTGTGAGATTTCTGCCAGAGGGAAGAGGTCTGAGGGCTTCTGCTAGAAAAAAGGGAGGGAGTCAGAGAGCTGTGCATGTGGATTGGGTGGTGTGGGTGAGTGGGGATCAGGCTGGCACACACAGAAAAGAGCTCCCAGAGGCTGAGCTTAGGCAGGAGCACAGAGCCACTCAGGTCATAGCCCAGGGCCTGCAGTCTGGAGGGCTTCCTGGGGTGGGGCCTTGAAATGGGACTTCAGTGATGGAGATGGGAAGTTTCTTCCTTGGAAGGCACACAAAAGGCAGTGATGGGGGTAACATGTTCTCTTCCTGGATCTACAGAAGCAGCTCCAGAGCAAGATGAAGAATCACCTAAAGTGGCAACGCCTACTCTGGTGCCCTCTCCAGAGCCAGAGCAGATTCCAGACACAGCCGTCAGTCACTGAACTTCCAGATGTGGACCCACCTGCAGCTTGTGAGCAACGCACCTCAGCTCCTTTGGAACCTGTGGTCTTAGGTCCTGGGCCACAGCGTGTGTCAGCTGCCACAACAGAGAGGGCTCCCTCCCCTCATTTATATGAAGTTTTAAAATATTTGTGTTCATCATATACATGTATATAACTTTATGTATTTTTTCATACTATTCAGTAACATATAGTCTAATTAAAGAAAATGTAATGAAATACTCTTAAACATAAATTTCATTTAGATTCTATAAAATTTAACCTCACAGTCCTTCAGAGCCTTGAGCAAGTCCCTTTCTTCTTGGTCTGCGTCGTGTTACTATGAGTCATATGTTGGGAAGAATTAGTCTCTCAGGAGCCATCTGCTCTAAGGATGTGATGTACTTGAGGCCCAGGACAATGGGACTTTGGGGGAAATTGACCCAGGAGCATTGGGGCCGGGACCCTTGATGTCAGGGCTGCCCCTGGGAACCCACATTTTGTTTTATTTCATCTCCCACCAGCACATGGACAAAGCCTGGCCTTAAGCACCCCCTGGCGTCCACGTTGCAGAATGCTGTAGGGTTTAACCAGCATCAAGCAGTTCCTGAAACCTGACTGCCACCTGCACCTGGACAGAAAATCCACCCTGCTCTACGGGCACTGAACAACATTCTGAGCATCTCCTCTGTCGGCCCACAGCACTCAAGAGGGGACAGGGTATGTCCCAGGGCCCGGGGTCCACACACATCTCCTCCACAGGCACTGCTTCCAAGTCTCCTCTGGGGTCAGCGTCTCTCTCCACCCTCATCCCCTGAGCTCTGGTTCAGCTGGGCTTTTTCCTGAGGCTCTTCTGTCTCACCAGAGCCCAGCAGCAATTCTTTCTCACGCCCCAAGGCTGAACAAGGTTGTGGATGTGGCCTGGCTTCTCCCTTTACATCAGTCCTCTGCACCGCTCCAAACCACCCTGTAAAGAAAGGACTGACATCCTTCTAGGCACCATGCTCTGGAAAAAGCTGCAAAGTCTCTGAACAAATGGGAATAATCTTTGTACCAGACATGCAAACCATGCCCTCAAGATGAGCACCTCTCTGGGCTGACAGGGGCACTAAAAAATTCTAGTGGAATGTGACAACTCCTATGGCTGACATGGCACCATAAGCACTGAGAACAGGAGCCCATCTGGGGACCATACACAAGGCTCTTTAGGATCGGATTCCTAAAGCAAACCGGAAGATGCATAAGGATTTGTCTACCCACTTTATCCTGATTTTTCATGCGCCATGGCAATTGAGGGAAGCACTGTGAGATTAAACAAAGGCTGGAGATGTAAAGGGAGGGTAGGTTTACCTTAGAGACCATGGGCCTTTGTACATTTAGGATTGCTGTTAACAATCCTAACATTCATTAGTTGGGATAAACCAGATTTTGAACAAATATATTTAACAAAAAAAAAAATGGTTTTAGAGTAAGTCCTGTGTGCTGGAACTGCTAAGTACTAGGGACCAGCGATGCTAAAGTCTTTTCAACATGATTATCATTGGAATACAGATATATGAGGACAATGACATCATGTGGTTCCCATAGTACAAGTGGGCTTAGGGTGACAGGAAGAGGACATTTCTTTGTGGAGAAGTATTGTGTTTCCACTTCCAAAGAGAGTCCCTATAGAGAACTTTCTATTTCTAGTCAGTGGAGATATATGATATTAACCAGGCAAGCCAGGCATTGAGAGACATTTCAGGCAGAAGGAAGAATTAGAAAAATAGAATTGAGTCAGGAAACAATAAGGGATGTGGGGGTGGGCTTGCAAGTACTAGGATCATCAGGAGGTTGGTTCCCAGGACCAGAACAGGGATGGCTGAGCAGAGAGCAAGTCAGACACCAGCTCTGGGAGCCCTGGCATGATGGTCCCTAGCAGTGACCCGCTGTCCTGGTGCAGGAGGGAGAAGGGAAGCAGATGTTCCTGAGTTTGAGAGCAGGTAGAATGAGAAGCAGAAGGGCATGGACAATAGTAAGGAGAGAGTGAGGTGTAGGTGGGGAGACGTCACACATGTCCTAAATGATGAAAAGCTGCAGAGTATGGTGAGGACAGGTGTCCATGAAGTGGAGGGAGGTGATGGTCTCAGCACTGAGGTGCTAATAAAATGGTGGGAGTAAGAGGTGGATGAGGCAACCTCAAGGACAATCCCGAGTTTCCTGCAGGTGAGACAGAAGGAGATTTTGGAGACAGTTGCCTATTTTGTCCCTAAAGAATGTGGCCTGATTGATGGGTTAGTAGGAGACTGTGGCAGAAGTTAGTAGTTACCAACCTGGGTGATGGAATCTCAAAGAGGGGGGCTCCTGAAGCAACAGAAGCATGTCTGGAGGTTGCCCAGAGTACACAGGTGAGTGCTGACTGGCCTGCTGGCACCATGGACACACCCATAACTGTGGGAGAGCCAGCGCTCCTCAGCCCGTGTGTCCTGCTTGTTTCTGAAATCCTCAGATGCTAGCACACTTTATGATCTTGAAAAGCCCAAGGGTAATGACATGACCCTTCAGATGAAAGATAAAGGGCCTGGTTATTTAGGATGCTCAGCATAGCTCTCCACTCTCCCCTCAGTGCCCTCTCCTCCCTACTCCCCTTCAGCCCTGTCTGCTCACTGGGAACCCCGAGGTTGTCTGCAATCCAGGCCTAACTTCACTCCTCATACTTGGAGTACCATCAACAAGTGGTTTCCCTAGACTCCCAGCTCCTGGTTTTTAAGGAACCATTGTGAGAATCAGCTCAGCTAACAGGGTGACTCTCTCACCTCCATAGGGACACGCACACAGTCTTAAATACACACAGATGCACACTGAGAGAACACAGCTCAGGAGCCCAGGGCACAGGACAAGGGAGCCAGGCCTCTCGGCACAACTGAGTGTCTCATTTCCAGTGCCCACATGTCCCCAATCCACAGAACTCCTGTTTCACTGGTGCCCTCTTCCCTATGTCCTCCGCATCATGCTGGGGTAGAAGCTGGTAGGCATGAGGTGCCATGTTGATACCTGGGCTCCTGCTCACTCACTGAAGTCCCATTTAAATGACAAAGTCAATTTGGCTCTAAGAACTGAGCTGATCTGTAATGGATGGATCTGCCTTTCTGTTCCCTTTGCAACTATGTCCTGAGCACTCACACTGGTCCATGAGGAGAAACCATAGGGCCTGCCCCCAAGGAGCTCACAGGCTGCAGGCAAGGCAGACACAACCATGCAGACACAGTCATGTGATAGGGAAGAGCAGTGGCTGTGTAGAAAGGGAGCAGGTGCTAAGAGGAGGACTGGAGGCTTCTGGGTGAAGGGCTGAAAGCCTGCACTGAGGTGGCATTTATTTTCACATCAGTATGACCAGAAAGAGCCAGCCCTACACACACTCAGGTGTAGTTA
The DNA here is from genome assembly GCF_963259705.1 of Myotis daubentonii. NCBI lineage: Eukaryota > Metazoa > Chordata > Mammalia > Chiroptera > Vespertilionidae > Myotis > Myotis daubentonii. The sequence goes on from NC_081855.1 coordinate 8,271,249, forward strand.
GCCTGGCGGAAGGCACAGCTAGCTGTGCAGACACTTAGAGGCAGTAAGTGTCTGGATGGAGAGGAGGTTAGAAAGATGGACGCATGGCTGGAGGGAACTGGGAGGAGATAAGGGAGGGAGGGAGGGCAGGCTCAGGGCCTGGTGTGGGACAACTGTGCTAGTGATCTATTGCTGAGAGTTACCCCACACTACAGACTTAACCAACAGACACGCATTAGCTCACAAGTCTGTGACAAGGAATCCCGCATGGCTCAGCTGGGACTACAGTGGTCTCACCTGAGGCAGGATATGTAACTGAGGATCTGAGCTCACTCGGCGGCTGGGGGTTTTAGGATTCAGTTTGGATGGAAAACCTGACTCCTGTCCGTCTGTTGGTCTCATTCAGTGCCAGGCCATGTGGGTCTCTCCAGATAGCAACTCACAGCACAGAGGCTTATTCCTCAGCGTGGCCTGAGAGACAGAGAGGTAGAGAGAGAGAGAGAGACAGACAGACAGAGAGAGAGAAAACAGTTCAGTGTGAGCAAGTGTGAGGCACCGACTTTTTAGAAAACAAAAATTAATTGAGTTTATAGAGCAAGGAAGGGAGAGACAAGTAGAGAAACATCCATGCAAGAGAGCAGCATCGATTAGTTGCCTCCTGTACCCGCCCCAACCAGGGATTGAACCTATAGCCTAGGCACGTGCCCTGTCATGGAATTACACCAGCAGCCTTTTGGTGCACAGAATGACACTGAACCAACTGAGCCTCTCTGGCTGGGCCAGGCACTGACCTTTAGAACCAAGTCACTGAGGTTGTGTTGGATCCCTTTGCCGTCTTTTCTGCAGGCACTACTGACACCCACACTTAAGGGGATGGCACACATTCACACCACAGGAGGAAGGTGAAGACCACGGGGAGTCCCTGAGGAGAGAACTGCTGACCTGAGAGGTCCATGCCTTGCCCAGGATCACAGACGGTCAGAATGCAGAGCCTGAAGTAAACCCAGCTGTGTCCTCAAATTTGGGATCCTAGGTGCACCCAGGTTTGCTCAGGGGCTCTGGAAAAGGCTGTGCTGGTAGAATCGTATGCAGACATGGAGATGGCATGGGGGAGACAGTGGGCATTTGGCAGCCTAGACAGTATTTGTCTGAAAAGACGCTCAGATCTGGAATCAGGAAGGTGCACCACTGTCCACAACCCACCCACAGTGGAGAAAGCCAGGCCCCCTTATGTTGAGCTCATGCTTACGCAGTCCTGAATCACATCCTCATTGGATAACTGGGAAACAGAAGCCTGTAGTCAGGCAGAGATTGGCCAGGGTACATGGCATTCAGGGTCCAGAGTTCAGGAAAGTTCAGACCTTCTAGGCCAGTGATGGCGAACCTATGACACGCGAGTCAGAGGTGACACACGAACTCATTTTTGTTTGATTTTTCTTTGTTAAATGGCATTTAAATATATAAAATAAATATCAGAAATATAAATCTTTGTTTTACTATGGTTGCAAATATCAAAAAATTTTTATATATGTGACATGGCACCAGAGTTAAGTTAGGGCTTTTCAAAATGCTGACACTCTGAGCTCAAAAGGTTCCCCGTCACTGTTCTAGGCCAAGGCTCCCACCTCCCCCACAGAGTTGGTTTGGAAATTAGAAATCCTGACCTATTTGGTAGCTCCTGCCTGTTCCTCCCTATGAGGGCCGTTTTGTTCTGGGATCCAGAAAGCGAGCACTGGTATGCGCATGCGCACGCGCGCACACACACACACACACACACACACACACACACGCGCGCGCGCACATGCACACGCACACACACACATACACACACTAACAGTCTAGATGTGATGATCTTGGGTGGGATTAGAAGAAAAGCAGACACAGAGGAGGTGACAACAGGAAAGAAAAACAGGTTGGAGGCACTACCTACTTGTGACAGTCCTCCTCCTACTTCAAAGCTCCTCCCCCACAGGAGCCTGAACAGCCCTAAGAAGCACTTGCTGTGTAACCCATTGCGCAGGCAAGAGAGATATGGGCACTGACAGGCACAATGACTTCTCCAGGATCAAGAAGAGTAAAGAATGAGAGGTTGAGTCTGAGCTCAGGTCGGTTTCCTCAACTCTGGCACCCTGGCTGCACACAGAGCTCCTAGAGAGCTGGGGGTGTGTTGGTGTCACTGTGTACAGATAAGGGGCTTCATGGAGAAGAGGGGTCTGCAGACAGCAGCCCACAGGACTACTTGCATAGCTGTCATGAGATGAGGGGACTCAGGGAAGACAATCCCAGGTATGAGGTCACTATCCAATAGAACTTTGAACTCCCGTAACCAGGCACCCACATTTTAGCCCAGCAGGTAGCTCACTTGCCAAGAGGCATTTGGCAGAGCAAGATGTTCTCTTGCTGTTTTCCCCGTGATTGGTGCTCTTGCTTCGGGAGACCCCGCAGTGAGAGCTTTTGGAGACGGTGCCGACGTTGGTTCAACCCTCGTTCCAGACGTATCTGGCCTTGTCCAAAAACATGGCCTCAGGTAACACAAGGTGGCCTGGGTCAGACCCATTCAGACCAGGCGACCTCTGTGTGCGATCCCTGTGCAGCCCACATCCCCTCCCCTCGATGTGGTGGGAAGAAGGACCTGAAGGGAGAAGCCTGGGGGCAGGAACAGCTTTTGGGGCAGTGAATCTCCTAGAGGTCCTGCTGTGTTCAGACCCCAGGACAGGGCAGGCAGGTGGAGATGGGCTTCCAGCAGGGTCCCTTATCTGTGCCAATGACACTCCTAGCCCTCTGGCTGTCAGACATTTTCCTCTGCAGGGGAGGTCTGAGTTCATCACACTGTGTGTGTGTCGGCAGTGGAGGGACCCAGGGGTCACAGAACCAGCAAAACAGGGCCCTGAGGCTTTCCCCCTGGTGACTGGGAACTGTCTTCACAGAGCCCCACGCAGGAGAATGGCGAGGAGCTGAAAGAAGGGGTCCTCAACTCCCTGCCCCTGCAGGACGCACAGGTGCCCCATACATGCTCCAGTGAGCAGCATGGCCCCAGGGTGAGTGCAGGTGCTGAGGTGCCCCCGACTCCAGGACCCCATGCAGTCAAAGGGGTCCCTGGGTTCCAGAAGCTGCCCTGTTATTCTCTCAAGATCCATCCTGGATTCCATTTTCCAAAGTAATCTGGCTCTCCATCTCCTCCTCCCAACCCACTCTCACTGTCCGTCATCTTTCAGATGAGATGCAAAGTCACTGCCCACAAAGTTTTAGGAATATCAGAAGAGAGACTTTGTACCATTTCACCTCATGCTCAGTCAAGTGTATTTTCGAATTTCTCTACAAACGTTCCCTTTTTAACACCCATCTCCAACTGTCCACGTCGGTCTGACAATGCTTACACACCTTCTCCCACTCTTACACACCATCATGATGAGTAGGGATGCTTTTCCAAAAAGGACATGGGGCTCAAGGTACCAAGTCTCTTGCTTTGCCCTTTGCTGCCCCGAGGACCACATCCCTGTGGTCCCTCCAGGTCAGGAGCTGGGGCCTCCCTGGGATGCACAACATACCGAGAGGGGGACCTGTTATCAGGGCTGGCGATCCAACTGTTCACTGCTGTGGGATCTGGACATGATCCCCTCCTGTGCCATGTCAAGGGTGCTGCCCTGAACACCCCACTTGTCCTAATATCCAGACCCTCCCACCCCTGGAAAAGCCTGTGTGTTTCCATCTCAGAATGGGATGTTCTGTCAGAAATCCCAGGTTGACATTGTTCACACCAGGAGGTGCTGTCCATTCTCTGCTAAGAAAATGAATAAGATACTTATGTGTCTCATCATAACTCACCTCCAAGTCGATTCCGCCAAGAACCTTTTCTCTTGTTCATGTAGAAAACATGAAAACCTGTGAAGAATTTTTCAGAGTTTCTCTGAGCCAAAGTGTAAACAATTGCGCTGAAGCAAAATCTCAACCGAATGAGATAGTAATGCTCCAGTGAATGGCAGTTTTGCACCTTGATTTATACATTACAATCAAAAGAGGAGACTTGTGTGGGTTGCATGAAATCCATTGGTGATAGATTAGGGAGGCAGGAGAAATCAAAGCAGGGAATCTCTGGGGTTGGATAAAAGGTAAAATGATAGACACATACTTCTTTTACATAGGTGTGAGCAGGATAGTTAACAGTCAACAATGAACTCAGTGACAATAAGCGGATTTGTGGTCTTTGCAGAATGATGCCTGTGCTTTGAGTGTTCTGAAAGAAGGAAAATTACTTTGACATTACAAAAATATGTTGCTGTAGATTCAAAAAGACAATAGACAAGCTCAGTTAAGGTAAAGATTGACCTTTGTCAGGGAAGATGACAGCCTGGGACATGACTCCCCACCATACACTGCTTTTACAAGTAGTTTAAAAAACACTTTAATTTCGGATCATCCTTTGTGGTTACTTTAGGTCTCTGAGTTTGCAAGGCCGCCAGGTTAGCATGTGGTCTCTGTGATCACTCTTGCCCCACCTCCAGCTACCAATCCCTGAGTGCTTGGGGTTCAGTCTGAGCTGTAGCCTCCAACCCACCTGGCAGTTTATGAGCTGACCCTGATGCTATGTGCCCCCTCTGTCCCAACACAGGGTGCAAATAAGGCCTCTATGGGGCCTGCGGCTGCAGGCCTGGACAGCATGCCCGCTGTACTCAACACTCAGGTGCCGATGAACATCTTTGCTACCTGGGAGGTGGACTGCTCCAGCCCCACCTGTGTGCCTCGGCAGTGCAGCCTCGCCTTAAACAAGCTGCTGATCTACAGGGAGCTGGAGAAGGAGGTCAGGGGTGTGGTCATCAGTGTGAAGATCCAGGGCTGCAAGACCATCTTGAGGTCGGATGAGATCCTGCTGCCCCCCAGTGGTCAAGTGCAGACCGACCTGGCGCTGACCTTCTCCCTGCAGTACCCCCACTCCCTCAAGAGGAAAGGCAGCACCTTGCAGGTCCTCCTGCAGCAGAAGCAGCGCCTCAGCACCCAGGCCCTCATGGGGTATAAGACACTCGCCATGGGCACCATCAACATGGCTGAGTTGATGCTGCGACCCCTCCAGGGCGGCCAGATGCTGAGCCTCCATAGCAGCATCACGGAGACATCTGCCCATGTGGCTGAGGTCAGCATCTCCTCCTTGTCCAGCCAGCCCATGGAAGTGGAGGACAGCACCCGGCAGGCTGGCCCCAAAGCCAAGTCCAGCTTTAGTTACTCTGACCATCAGGCTAGCCGTGATCCCAGGCTCTGGCAGGACCAAGAGGAGGAGGATTTTGACTTTGCGGAGTCCAAAAAGCAGCTCCAAGGAGGAGGAAGTGTGCCACCCATGACAAGGGAACAATATGCCATCAAGAAGGTTGGCGCGTGGCTGCGTAGGGAGAAACTGTGGGAGGAAGAACTGAGCCTGGAGCAGGCGTCTTGGGGGAATGTCACCGAGGAGGACGATGACCTCAATGTGCTGTGTGATTCGGTTGAGAACATTAGCGACAGTAGATCATGAGAGTTGTCCTCAGTACCCCAAATCCCTGGCTCAGGCCATTCTAGGAAGACCTATGTTACCCCGGCTCTCAGAGGGAGATCTAGACCATCCACAGTGCCGGAGCCAGAAGGAGCAGCCAAATCCAACCAACGTGACAGGATGAGATGCTAGAAATCAGCGGGCACATCAGCAAACCGAGTCTCTCCTCATCCCCTCCCCCAGATCCTCTGGGCAGCAGGTGGGCTGCTGGGGCTGGAGCACATCCCAGAAGGAGCGACAAGTGGCACAGCCACACAAAGGCAGGTCAACAGCCTGGACAAGCACTGTCCTGACCGACTGAGCCAGCTGCAGATCCCCAGGATGACAGTGTATGATCAGCTAAACAGCATCCTCATCTCTGACAACTAGCTGCCGAGAACACCCTCTCCTCAATGCCTCTGACTGGCAGGGGCAGTTCCTGGCTGAGTCCTGCAGCAACACATGCTGGCGAGGTGTGCACCTGCTCCAAGCCTGAGGTCCAGGCAGCCTTCAGCACCATCATCTGGAGGATACAGGCCACTGTCCTCCTCTCCTTTGAGGCTTGTGGTCCCAGGTCCTGGGCCACAGCATGTGTCAGCTGCTATGGCAGGAGGGCTTTCCCCTCCCTGATAACAGCAATATAAAAAAAATTGTTTATCTTACACATACTTTGAATTTTAGTGTATTTTTCTTATATGATTGAGTAAAAGAATACTTATTTAAAATAAAATTTATTTAAAATAAATTTAAATTATATAAATTTTAACTCTATGATCCCTCAAAGTGTAAATTCCAAATTCAAGTACATTCACAATTTTTCACAACTGTCACATCACATCACAAACACACTCTAGTTCTGGAACATTTTCAGAACCCACAACCTAGGTATGTGCCCTGACCAGGAATCAAACCTGCCACCTTCTGGTGTATGAAATGACTGTCCAACCAACTGATGAGGCACCCTGTCCAGGGTTTGAGAGAGCAATATTTTCATTTGAATTTTTCATTCTGGTTTATACTGCAATTGGATACCTTTTCACATACTATTTGCCCTGTTTCTTGTTTTGGAATTTCAGTTGGAGGGCTTTTGCGTCTCTTTCCCATTGGATTGTTAGGAAATCTCAATTGCTATGGATATCAGCTTTTTGCCATGTCACTTGCAAATGGTTTCTCTAGCTTGCCATTGTCTCCACTTGCTGTGTGTTTTGCCAAGGAAATGCATTACATTTTGATGTGGTCAAATCTGTCTTCTCTTATGCTTTTTGATTTTGTTTCTCACTTTGAGTGGAAAAGATGTTTTCTGTCTTATCTGGAAGATAGGCCAGGTTGTATTGTGCTAACAGAGCCCTAAACCTCAGTGGTTTGCAGCAGCAAAAGTTAGTTTCATAGTCATGTGACTTCAATGAACTGATGGATTTCAAAAGAGTTCCTTTTTTAGATTGTTCACCTGTTCTTCATTTTTTATAGTAAGGATGAAAGTAAGGACTTCCAACTTCTTATATGTCAGAGTGGAAACCAGAAGTTGACGTTTTATTTGGCAATGGCCTGTGGTGGACATGACGTCTATTTCCCCCTTTTCTTACAGCTGCCTGTTTCCACATCCAGGTGGTTCTGGTGAGTGTGGTTCAGGGCCCTGGAGTGGAGGTATCAGCACATCTAACTGGCCTGTTGCCTTTTGGATCAGATGCTTTTTCAGTGGTTGTATGTGGATATAAGAATCTTTATACTAGTGACCAGAAAGAAATTCTGGATATTCTCAATTAAATTAGAGCAGTCAGAGAGTGGAAGAGACAGAGCAGTCAGCCAGTAGTAGCGGGGAGCCAGCAGTCTGAAGGGTCTTGGGTTTGATTCCAGTAAGGGCACATACCTTGGTTGCAGGCTAGATCCTTGTCCCTAGTCTGGGAAGAGCAGTAGTCAACCAATCGATTTCTCTCTCACATCGATGTATGTCTCTCTGTCTGTCCCCCTTTCTTCCATTCTCTCTAAAAATCAATGGAAACTTATCCTTGGGTGAGGATTAACAACAACAACAACAACAACAATTTAGTGAGAAGAATGGCACTGCCACCTGCATTAAAACCTCAGGCATGTTAGCTGAGTTCTTTAAGGCTTGCTCCTTTCATGTGGAAAATGAGTTGCAAGGATAAAATTAAGTAAAATGGGCTTAACATAAGGAATAGGCACATGGTGGACACTCAATATATATGGTCCATTACTTTATTAATACATATGTATGTAAACAATCAGGTGGAAATGCAAAGTGTAAAGTCAACAAAACAATCTAAAGCATTAAGATGTTAACAGGAATTGCCCAGGGCCTTCCAATGCTCTATTTCTCCATTTAATCTTAAGTGGAGGGACTTCCTAAATTCTAGATAGAAAGATAAAATGTTGCAAGGGCACATAGTCTCATGAATTAATCTACAATTTACTTCTTTGAAGTAAAAATTGTAACAGGATTTTGGGGAAACAAAAACTATTCTAAATTTTATCTAAAAATAAATATGCAAACAAATCAGGAAACAGTTGAAAAGAATATAAGAAGGGGACTTGCTCTGTCAACTAGAAAGGACTCTCAGGTAGTGCGGCCCTGGTGCTGGAGTGAGCAGGTCCTGGGAGCTGGGCAGCGACAACAGGAACAGGGCAGAGCACACATGGGACTGAGTGGATCATTATGGGGCCCTTTGGCAACAAATAGCCCTGGGACAGCTGTTTATTGCCGTGGTTCTCAACCTTGGCTGCACATTAGAATCAGCTGGGAACCTTTTTAAAATCCTGATTTCTGGGCCTCATCCTCCGGAAATTCTGTTTCTTTGTTATGGGTTGGGGCCACAACATTAGTAACAAAGAAACAGAATTTTCGGAGGATGAGGCCCAGAAATCAGGATTTTAAAAAGACTCCCAGGTGATTCTAATGTGCAGCCAAGTTTGAGAACCACTGATTTAGGGGAACATATTAGATCAGTATTTCAGATCTCACCAAAAACATTTAAAATGAGTTTAAGATGAATACATTTTACCGCGCCTTTTTTTCTCTTGAAAGTCTAGAGCAGGTGGAATGAAAAATTTAAAAACAAAAAATGAGAGAATATAAATAGACTCTATTCACTTCCATGATGTAGAGATAGATAACACTTTCCACATGTAGATGTTTTTTGGGGGGAGATGAGATGTAAAGGAGGAAAAAGGTCAGTCCTATGAAGTCCTGAACAAAGAGCCTTGCAGACACAGATGTGTGTGCAAAGGCCCTGAGGTGGGAAAGAGCTCCCCGGGTTTTAGGAATGAAATACAGGCCAGGGTGGCTGGAGTAAAGGCGAGTGTGAGACAGAAGTTGTGCAGGTCATGGGGTCCAGAGCCTGCAGTCTTGTTCAGGTTGTAAGATTTATTCCAGGTGCAATGAGGAGTTTTAGAGGATTTTAAGTGAAAGATTTTAAGTGAAAGATATTTAGTAACTATCTATTTGTATTTTACAACAATATTTTAATAATCAGATATGGCTGTTGCATTTTGGATCAGATGCTTTTTCAATGCCTGTCAATTTCATTAACTTTTATAAAGATAACTTTTTAAATTTTAGAATATTCATTCTTAGGTTTAATTTTCTAAAAAGCCAACAACATCTGAGAAATTTAATTATTTTTATTTTAAATTTATTTTTAAGAATAGTTGATATACAATCTTATATAGTTATAGTGTTTCAGGTGTTTGATATTGTAATTTGACAATTTTATCAGCTCACCAGTTCTTTCTTTCTTTCTTTCTTTCTTTCTTTCTTTCTTTCTTTCTTTCTTTCTTTCTTTCTTTCTTTCCTTTCTTTCTTTCTTTCTTTCTTTCTTTCTTTCTTTCTTTCTTTCTTTCTTTCTTTCTTTCTTTCTTTCTTTCTTATTAATAACTAGAGGCCCAGTGCAAAAAATTTGTACACTCGGGGGGAAGGGGGGGGTCCCTCAGCCTGGCCTGTGCCCTCTCGCAGTCTGGGACCCCTCGGGAGATAACGCCCTGCTGGCTTAGGCCTGTTCCTGGGAGGCAGAGGGCAGGCCCAATCCCTAGGTGCATCCCCTGGTCGGGATCAGAGCAGGGCCAATTGGGGAGTTGGGGCAACGCACCCTGTCATGCACAGAGCAGGGCAGATTGGGAGGTTGTGATGCCACCCTCAGTCATGCTTAGGGTAGGGTCGATTAGGGGGTTGGGGCACCGCCCCCTGTCACACTCAAGGCAGGGTCAATAGGGAGGTTGCGGCAACCACCCCCTGTCACGCACGGAGCAGGGCCCATCAGGGGGTTGGGGCTCCATACCCTGTCACGCACAGAGCAGGGTCGATCAGGGGGTTGGGGAGCTCCCCCCTGTCATGCAGAGAGCAGGGCCCATTAGGGGGTTGGGGAGCTCCCCCCCGTCATGCACAGATCAGGGCCGATCAGGGGGTTGAGGAGCTCCCCCCTGTCACTCACAGAGTAGGGCCAATAGGGGAGTTGGGGCACCGCCCCCTGTCACACTCAAGGCAGGGTCAATAGGAAGGTTGCGGCGCCACCCCCTGTCACGCACAGAGCAGGGCCAATCAGTTGGTTGGGGCACTGCCCCCTGTCACACTCAAGGCAGGGTCAATAGGGAGGTTGAGGCGCCACCCCCTATCACACACAGAGCAGGGCCCATCAGGGGGGTTGGGGCTCCATACCCTGTCATGCACAGAGCAGGGCCCATTAGGGGGTTGGGGAGCTGCCCCCTGTCATGCACAGAGCAGGGCTGATCAGGGGGTTTGGGCCTGCACCCTGTCACACACAGAGCAGGGCCAATCAGGGGGTTGGGGAGCTCCCCCGTATCAGGCACAGAGCAGGGCTGATCAGGAGGTTGGGGCACCTTCCCCTGTCACGAACAGAGCAGGGTGGATAGGGAGGTTGTGGCCCCACCCCCTGTCACACACAGAGCTGCAGGGCGATCAGGGTGTTTGGGCGTTGCCCCCTGTCATGCTGATCCTGGTGCCGGGAGGCCTCTTGGCTCCGCTGATCCTGGTGCTGGGAGGCATAGTACCCTTTTACTATATAGGATAGAGGCCTGGTGCATGGGTTGGGCTGGCTTGTTTGCCATGAAGGGTGTCCTGGATCAGGGCGGGAGTCCCCACTGGGGTGCCTGGCCAGCCTGGGTGAGGGGATGATGGCTGTTTGCAGCTGGTCACACAGCCTTCAGGGAGGGGGTCCCCACTGGGGTGCCTGGCCAGTCTGGGTGAGGGGCTGAGGGCTGAAGCTCCCAACTGCTCCTTTTTTCCTCTTATTTTTATTCTGGGCCAGCTTTAGCTCTGGCTCCAGCTCTGAGGCCTCTGCTGCTGAAAGCAGGTATCTGGTTTTTGGGTTCTATAATCGAAACAATGTATAACTCCAGCTCTGAGATCCCGGCTCACTAAAAGCAGGTTTCTGGGTTTTGTTTAGCTTCTATATTTGTTACAATGTTTCAAACTGCAGGCTCAGAGGCCGGCAGCAGCAGGCGGGGAACATTGGAGTCCTCTGTCACTGAAGCAAGCAAGCCTCATGTTAGTTTCAAGCTGCCTGGCTGCCGGCCACCATCTTGGCTGGCAGTTAATTTGCATATTGCACTGATTAGCCAATGGGAAGGGTAGCGGTCGTATGGTAATTACCATGTTTCTCTTTTATTAGATAGGATAGCTACTTTATTCATATATATATATATATATATATATATATATATTAAGATATTACATATGTGTCCTTATCCCCACGTTACCCCCTATCCCACCGCTCATGCCCTCCCCCCGACCCCCTGTGGTCCGTGTCCATTGATTAGGCCTATATGCATGCATATAAGTCCTTTGGTTGATCTCTCCCCCTTACCCCCACCCTCCCCTACCTTCCCTCCAAGGCCCGACAGTCCAGTCGATGCCTCTCCGTCTCTGGATCTGACATTGTTCATCAGTTTACGTTGTTCATTATATTCCACAAATGAGTGAGATCATGTGGTATTTATCCTTCTCTGACTGGCTTTTTTCACTTGGCATAATGCTCTCCAGCTCCATCCATACTGTGGCAAATGGTAAGAATCCCTTCTTTTTTACAGCAGAGCTACACATATAGTGGAAGTTCTATAGAAGGGGGAGAATGGATGTTAGAATTTATTAGCTTCAGGAGAGTTCAGAGATAATCTCTGAAATTTCTTATTAATTTCGTTTTTAAAGAGAATTTATCTGTGCTCCTCCTTAGAAGTTTCTAATTTCCAAATCAAGATGCGTTTCCTATTCATTCAATCAGTTTAATTTTCAGGAGGCATTTTTCTAATGGTGGTGTTTGTATTTCTTGCCTGGGAAAAATTAATTAAGGCACCGAAAGACAACTGTATATTGGCCATTTTCAGTTAATATTTTCTAGTTAAATCTTCTCATTTCTGTAAAGCACTTGCAAGTCAAGGTGTCCTATCAGGAATAGTAATGAGGGCTGGAGTCTGGGAGTTCCCAGCCATGGAGGCACAACTTCCAATGTTAATTATAGGTGTGTTTGTGGCTCTTGTTTTTATTGTTGTTTGGTATCTGCAGTCTCTCAGCAAATTTTCTAGAGGTGTGATGTAGTGGATTGAGGTTTGTTGCTTTAGGGCTTGAGCAGCATGTTGCTCCCTTTCCCAGAGTCTCATTCAACCCTCTTGTGTGCCTCGGTTTCTCTCCCTGCTGTCTACAACAACCAGAAGGGCCACCAGTGCAGGTGGACCAAACCTGATTAGTGCTCCCCCTGAAGAGCCAGTTAGTTTAATTACAGTTGTGTGAGAATTTATGGGGCTCCTGCATGTCCTGAGGACTGACCTCTGACACAGCAGCACAGATCCTTACTTGTCTAAGAACACCTGAGATTCATGCAGGAAAGAGCATGTAATTGGATATTGAATTACAATATTAAGTGAAAGATTTTTCACAATCAAAATCCCCTTCATCTTCTGAGATGAACAAGACCAGCTGTCATTTGTACAGCCCAGGTGTTTGCCCCAGACTCTCAAATGGCAATTCCAATGGAAAAGCCAGTGGTCAAGTCCTGGCCCATTTTCCCTCCTGTCTCTCCTTAGCCTGGGATCTGTCAATCGTTAAACTTAGTTCCCCCAACAGTATTAACAATACGGCTCAAATAAAGTCCGCAGCACAAGCAAGGGGAAGTCCTGGGTCCAAGAGACAACTCACACAAGTTCACCAAATGGACAGGGAGCTGGGAAGTCAATGGGCCCTTTCCTGCATCCTAGCACCAGGTGTAGGTCTGCACAGTGGTGCTGGGTGAGCTTTTCCGGGATCCTGCTGTATTGTGCCAAGTACATGTCAATGTAAGAAGCATTCAAAACTGTGAACAATTGTAGAGATTTTATCTGAGCCCACCTGTCAATTGCCATGAGGCAAAATCTCAATGCATTGAAACAATGCTGTGGAGAATGGCCGTGTTCACCTTATTTTAGATATTACCATCAAAAGTGGAGATGTATGTTTGTTGTATCAAATCCGCTGGCGATAGATACACACATACTTCTTCACACTGGTGGATATAGGATAGAACAGCCAACAATGAACTTAATAACAATGAGGGGATTTGTGGTCTCCACACAGCACGGTGTGTCCAAAACAAGGAACATTCCTTTGACATTCCAAAGCTATGTTTTTGTGGATTCCAAAAGACAATAGACAGGCTCAGCTAAGTTAAAGATTGACCATTTTTTAGAGAAGATGCCAGCCTAGATGTAGCGAAACACCAAAAACTGCTTTTGATTAGAAATGTTTTAACTTCAGGACATCCTTTGTGAAAACTTTAGGTCTCTGAGCTTAAAAGACCACCACCCAGGCATTCTCTGACCTAATCACAGGTTAGTGAGTGCCCACTTTTTGTGTGACCACAATCTCCTTTGATCACTTAGGCCCCACCTCTTGCCACCAAACATGTCCCTCCTCTGTTCCACCACAAGAGGACAAACCATCAATGCTGAGTAGGAAAAGGACCAGTAGGGTGCCAGCAGCTGCAGCTTCCTCACAAACTGTGGGCCAGGCCAGCACATCCACGGTGCTCAAAGCACAGGTACCCAGGAACCTGTTAGCTACCTGGGAGGTGGACTGCTCCAGCCCCAGCTGCGTGCCCAGGTGGTGCAGTCTCACTTTAAAGAAGCTAGTGATCTCCAAGAAGCTGGCCAAGAACCTCATCTCCGTGGTGATTTCTGTGAATATGCAGGACTCCAAGGGCATCCTGTGGTCCCAAGAGATTGTGCTGCCCCGCAGTAGACCAGTGCAAACCAACCTGGCGCTCACCTTCTCCCTGCAGTACAACCACTTCCTCAAGGGAGAAGGTAACAAGCTCCTGATCATGCTGGAGCAGAGGAAGTGCTCCAAGAACAGGAACGTCCTGGGCTACGAGACACTGGCCTCTGGCGCCATCCACATGGCTGACGTCATGCACCAAAACCCCAGGTGTGGCCAGATGCTGAGCCTCTGCAGCAGAGTCAAGGAGTCCTCCATCAAGATGGCCGAGATCTGGATCTCCTCACTGTGCAGTCAGCCCATCAATGAGGAGGACAGTGCCAAGCAGACCAGTCTCAAGGCCAAGTCCACAGGTAACAACACTGAGGGCAGGATAAGAGCTCCTTTTCTGAGCTGTAAGCCAGCTAGAGTGGAAAGCACAGACAGGACCTTCACAAGGATGACTTCGAGAAGAGGAAGCCGAAGAAGCTGCAGTGATCAATACAAGGAATCTTGAAGCAGAAAGTCCTGGTGCTGTTTCACAGGTCCAAAGTGTCAGAGAGGGACCTTCGGGCTGACATGATGCGGAACCGGAGGAAAAGTGACCTCTACATGGAGGATGATGAGATTGTCTTTAGCAACCCCAGGCCCAAGCTCAGGCCATACTTGAAAGGCCTGTCAGGCTCCAGCTAGCAGATGGAGATGCGAGGAAGCCACATTGCCAGGACCAAAAAGGAGCCTCTGACTGTTGCCCACATGACAGAAAATGCGTGGGCCCCGGGACGAAAACAGCTAAGTGACAGTGACAATGAATTTGTGGGCTACAGCACACCACCAGCAAGGTGGACAAGATCCATACCTCCTCCCTGTCCATGCCGTACATCAACCATGAGGACAGCGCCAGAGAAGCCAATCTCAAGGCTGAGTGCTCAGAGAACCACTCTAATGGCAAGTCTGAGAACTTTCTCTCAAAGCTCGGGGCCAGCTGCAATGCCAGCCACAGGCAGGAACAGGAGGAGGATGACTTCGACAAGGGGAATCCGATAGTCAGAAGGAGGTCCATGACTCGGCAACAGAACTACCACCAGAAAGTCTTGTTATGGCTGCACACAGTCAAAGTGTCAGAGGAGATCCTGGACATTGGGAAGGAAGGACTATGTGGAGCATTCCAGGAGGTGGAGGAGGACCTGGACCTCCTGTATGACATGCTGGAGAACGCCAGTGACAGTGATCCAGAAATCGAGGACGATGACAGTGTCCTCAGCACCCCAACGCCTCAGCTCAGGCAATACTTCAAAAGCCTGTCTAGCAGCCCAGACATGAGGGACAATCACAGTGTCCTCAGCAGCCCCAATCCCAAGTTCAGGATATACATGGAAGGCCTGTCAGGCTACAGCTTGCAGATGGAGATGTGGGGCCTCCACAGTGCCAGCATCTGAAAGGAGCCACTGAGTCTGGCCCATCTGCCTGAGATCACGTGGGCCCAAGGAGGCAAGCAGCCAAGCCACAGTGACTCCAAATTTGTGGCTTACAGCATACCCACCCGTCAGATGGACAAGATCCTGGATGGCCACCCTGTCCAGTCAGCCCATGGATCATGATGTCGGTGCCAAACAGGCCAGCACCAAGGCCCAGACCTTGCATAACGACTCTGCCAACATGTCTGAGAGCTTCTACTTTCAGCAGGCAGCTAGCTAAAATGCCACCCACAGTTCATCCCAGGGGAATAATTTTCATGAAGGGAATCTGATAGTAAGAAGGAGATGCATGACCAGGCACCAGAATTACCACCTGAGAGCTGTGGAATGCATGCTCATGGACCAAGTGCCGGAGGAGGTCGTATCCTCACAACAGGCCCTGGTGAGGCATGTCCCCAAAGTAGAGAAGGCCCTGGACTTTCGATATCACACTGTGGAGAGCTCCAGCGAGAGTAGTCTAGACATGGAGGACGATGTAAGTGTCCCCAGCACCCCAAAGCCCACGCTCAGGCGATACTTTGACAGCATGTCAAGTGATAGTGGCTCTGACTCAATGGTCCAAGGAATTCACCTGGGGAGCAGCTGGAGGACAACCTGGAGGCACAGTCCTCCATCTGGGGTTGGTTCACCAAGTTGCTCCCATCCATAGTGCGCTTCACCAAGTCTGTAGTCATCCCCTCCAGCAGGCCAAGGGGAAACAGGCTGGCCACCGGGGCTACAACACAGCCCTGAATGAGTGGTTCAACAGCCTGGACAATGATGGCCCAGACCTACAGAGCCAGCGGCAGATCCCCAGGAAGCCCATGAGTGACCAGCCAAACAACACCCTCATTTCCCAGAACAAGCTGCCTGAGAACATCATCCTGGTCAACACCTCGGACTGGCAGGGCCAGTTACTTTCAGACATCCTGCAGGGGCACACACTGCCTGTGGTGTGCGCTTGTTCCACAGTTGATGTCCAGGAGGCATTTAGCATCATCATCTCCTGGATGCAGAGATATTGCAACTGCAATTCCCAAGCTCTGATAGCAGTGTTCTCACCAATCACCCCAATGACTGGACTACATGCAATTTCTGGTCATCCTGCTGGGTTCCCACCCCCTGGCCAGATACCTGGGTTCCGTGGAATGTCGCTACAACAACTTCTTCCAGGACCTATACTGGTGGGACATGTTCAACAACCTGGAGTCCCAGAACACCTTGCAGGACACACAAGGTGTTTTGTCGAGAATCACAGAGTAGGCGCCAACTGTGTCTACCTGCTCCCTATCACAGAGGCCATGCTCAATGAGTAGCAGAAGCGCCCCAATGAGATGTCCTCACAGAAGCTCATTCCCTTAGTGGGGGCAGTGAAGGTTGGAAGAGTGGATTGATCTTCAGCCATGTCAAGGGATTCAGATGATGTGGACCCCTCATGCTCCAGTGTTCTTCCTGCCAGGAAGGCCTCATCCAACACACACTCTCCCCTTCGTCAATGAGTGGGGGCCTCTTTTCCCCCAGCCAGAGTGTCCATGCAGAGATGATGGAGCTGCAGGTGGATTACTGAACAGCAGCCCAACCAATAGACATGAAGAGAATTGTGGAGAAGGAAGACCTGCCCACCGCCAAAAGCACACTCAAGTGCTTCTTCCAGTCTATCCAGGCCAGCAGGCTGCCCAGCAGTGGTGAGGACACAGCAACACCCACCATGTCCATGACAGTGGTCACCAATGAGATGAAAAAGAAGGCGCCCAAGAAAACCAAGAACGAGGATGTGGAGTCCACAAGCCAGTGCATTGAGGGCATCGGTCACCTGGTTTGCAAGGCAAAGAACCAGCAGAAAATGCTGCCAGTCGTCATTGATGGCACAGAGTCGAACGACGTGACGTTCTTCCAGCTGGCAGCGCAGTGGTCCTCTCACGTCAAGCTCTTCCCCATCTGCATCTTTGGACATCCCAATTCCACATTCTAGCCCTGCCTCACTCCCTACCCTTAGCTCTGCCTTGGCTAAGCCCAGAAGGACCCAGCTGCTTTTCTGTGAACAGATCGGTTTACTACAGACACAGGCCCTGGAGCCACCCAAAGAGAAACTGTTTTGAGTATGAATGCACTCAGAGCCTGGAACCTAAGGGGGTTGTTTCTCACTGGGAGCTCCTAACTGCTCTGTTCAATACAAGAATGCTCTTGTCCGTGGACATTCAGGAGGGTATTGTTGAGCTCGAGAATCATGGAAGATATGTTTTAGCCTCAGGATCCCCAGCATTCCAAGTGAAAAGGGTTATGGTCTTGAGAACCTGCCCTTCCTGGAAGCCAGGACTCTGCTTCCCTGGGGAGCCAGCTCCAGCCTGTGCTCAGACTCAGAGCTGGGTGGCCAGAGCTCAAGGGCTAGCCTCTGATTGTTGGCATTCTGAGCAGAACAGGGAGGCCAGTGAGCCAGCCCTTGGATCCAGCTGCCACCCAGCCAAATGGCCCCAGCACCACATTCTTGAGATTTCCAATGAACTTCAGCCTCACAGGGAGAAAAAAACAAACAACAACAACAAAAAAACCTGACCTGTGTGGTGCACAGGGCCCTGCTATACTGGCTAGACAAAGTGGTTGAATACCTGGGGAGGGAACCCACCTTCATTCCTGTCTATACTTACAGAACTTTTGTTACCACCCAACAGCTGTGAGACCAATTATTTACCAGGTGAGCCCCTCCCCTTCGAGAGCACATGATCACCAGGCCACCTGTTGGCTGTTTGCCTTCAGGTCACTGCAACTCTCTGAGTGTTTGTTCCTCTGAACCCTCGGTGAACCCAGGAGCTAGGGTTATTGGAGGGACTCACTGGGGTCCTCCCTGGTAAGTATTCTCTGGGTGCCTAGACAGTGGAGAGGTCTGCTGGAGGGGCTGTGATTGAGCCAATTGGTTATTTCCTCTTCTTGTTTAGGAAGCCACTGCCAAATTTGTGATTCTCTTTGGGGTCTTGGGCTAAGCTGTTTCCAGATTTCAAAAAGAGATTGGAGATACGATTAGGAGTCCACTTCCCAGGTGCATCTGCATCAGGTATGCCTGGGGTGAGCTGTGGGGCCCCAGGGTCACCCAGTTTTCTCAGATCGGGCTGGTTTGGGCTCATTCATTCAGCAGATATATTAGTCACCCTGACAGGTACAGACATGTCTCTAGGCACTGACCATAATCCAGTGCTCAGAGAAGACCTCAAGCCTGAACTGAAGAGCTTCCTTCTAGTCGGAAGTGATTCAGTCACACTAGGAAACACAGGCTCGTAGTGTCCACAGGACAGCACATGTGATGTCCTCCTCTTTTCCTCTCCCTATGGCTGCCTCTGCCTGTATTGTGAAGAGATTATAGAATTCTGTTTTAGCAGAAAACGTGAGTCAGGTTTGGATCAGAGCCATGAGGGGAGTATAGGGACTGTGAACTCAAGGTGCTGGCCAAACCCTGGATCCCACACATGGTGGGATTTCTGTAAGAGGGCAGAGGTCTGAGGCTTCTTCTACAAAAAGGGAAGGAGTCAGAGAGCTGTGCATGTGGATTTAGGTGGTGTGGGAGAGCAGTGGGAGCTCAGTGAGAGAGTCAGACCCTCAGCAAATTCATATCCTTCCCCTCCTAATCCAATCTTGCCTGCACCCCTATCCCGGGGACGTTGATCACTAATCTGGTAGAACCTCCTCAGTGGCAGCTTGGCAGGTGCACCCCACCCTGTGGGAGCTGAGTTTCAATGGGAGGCAAAGAACCACACAGGACAGCTCCTGAATTATGCAGCATGTAGGTGCAGGAGCCAAAGATTGAGGTGATAGAAAGGCCCTGGGGTTCCTTTGTTCGGTCATTGGTCAATATTCCTGAAGCACCTACTCTGTGCCAATGAATAACATGAACACAGTGGATACCAGCCCTCTCAGTCATAATAGGAGTGTCGTGAGAGGAGCAGGGACACTGAGAGAGCATGTCAGGTTCCCCTGGAGAAGGGGACTGGTGGTTTCCTCATTGATCCAGAGCTGTCAGTTAGGAGAGAATTCTGCCAGCCCCTCCTGGCTGACCAGGCATTTCTCTGCAAGGACTGCCAGACTGAAGATGGAGAAGGAGTAGGTCGGGCTTCTGGATGGGCAGGAGGAGCAGATACAGAACCCCAGGCTCTCTGAGTCGTGCTCTGGGAGGGTCATGTGGAAGGAAAGGCCAGGCCTCAGACCCTGCTGCCCACCTATCTCTTTCCCAAGAACCCTCTCCTGCATCCTGGGCATCTGGGTGGACCAGCACCTCCAGGATTTCCCAGCCTGATGATGCTGTTGGCTTCCCTAGAGCTCAACTTTCCAGTCGCTGACCTGCCAAACCAGGCCCAGAGTCTCCATTCACAGCTGCACCACTGAGGAGGAAACGGAGGAGGAGGCCTCCGTGGGTGGTGTGGGTGAGTGAGCCTTTAGAAGGCAAAACAATAAATAAATAAATAAATAAATAAATAAAAGCCAGTGAAGGTGTAACATTACCTCTTCTTGGATCTACAGAACCAGCTCCAGAGCAACATCAGGAAAATGCTCAAGAGGCAATTCCAACCTAGTGGCCTATCCAGAGCCAGAGCCGGATCCAGGCCCAGCTTTCACTGAACTTTAAGAGGCAGAACCACCTGCCCCATTTGAGCAACTCACCCCAGTTCCTTTGAGGCCTTGGTGCCAGATCCTGGGCCACAGCCTGTGTCAGCAGCCATTGCAGAGAGGGTGCCCCCACCCCCATTTTGATGCAGTATTTAACATTTTGTGTTTGTTACATATGCTTATACTTCTACTGTACTTCTTAATGATATTCAGTAACATATAGTGTATTGTAGAGAACATTGAATAAAATACTCCTAAACATAACCTTACTTTAGATTCTATAAAATTTAACCCTTTAAATCATCAGAGCTTTGAACAAGTCTATTTTTCTGGACCTTGACCCACCCAGGGAGAACTGTCCACACCTTCTCCACCTGCCTTTCCTGGAAGCCAGGACTCTGCTTCACAGGGAGCTGGCTCCACCCTGTGCCCAGACTCAGAGCTGGGTGGCCAATGGCAAGGGCTGGCCTCCCATTGGGGGCATCCTCAGCCTGACATGGAGGCCAGTCAGCTCAGCCCTGGGCCTCCATGTTGACCACAACACCACTCACTCAGGCTTCCAAATAAACTTGACCCTCACACGGAGAAAAAAATACATGTAAGGTGCAGATCTCCCAGGAACAGTGACTGGACAAACTGATCAAATATTTGGTGCCCAGCTTCCTGGGCAGCGTCCACACCTTTGACCACACCCACATTTCTGTGTTAATAGAGAAGATTTGCTACTAACCAATGTGTGGGACCAACCATGTACCAGGTGAGCCCTGCCCCTCCACAGCACAGTGGTCACTCAGCCACCTGCTTGCTGTGTCTTCAGTTCATTACATCTCTCCGCGTGACTGTTTCTCTGAACATGGGGAGAGCCGAGGACCAGCCTCATAGGGTTATTGTAGGGACTAGGGTTTGGGGGAGGAATCTCCCTGGGAAATGGCTCTCTGGGTGCCTGGACACTGGAGAGGTGTGCAGAGGGTCTGTGGTTGTTCTAATTGACCATTTTCTCTTCTTAACAAACCTCCTGCCTTATTTGGATTCTTCTTGGGGCCTTAGTCTAAGCTATTTTCTATTTTGAGAAAAAGATTGGAGATTCCATTAGGCATCCTTATCCTGGGTGAAGCCAGTTTAGCAATCCCAGGGGTTCCCCAGGGTCACCCAGCTATCTGAGATAGGGCTGGTTTGGGCTCATTCAGTCAACAAATGCCCTGACTCCAGGATTTCCCTCCAGAGCTTCCTTCTAGTCAGGAGTGTTTTAGTCACAATAGGTTGCACAGGCAGGTAGCATCCACAGGTCAGGCCATGTGACTTCCTCGTTGCAATATCGCTGCACCTTGGCATATTTGGAAGCAGAAAGTGGATCTCAAGACCAGCAGAAAAAGTGAATGGGCTTTGGATCAGAGCCTTAAGGGAAGTATGGAGGCTGTGACTTGGAGAAGCTGGAAAAATCTTGGATCCCACACCTTGCCTTGTGAGATTTCTGCAAGAGGGCAGAGGTCTGAGGGCTTCTCCTAGAAAACACGGAGGGGTTCAAAGATCGCTGTGCATGGTGGTGTCTGTGAGTGGGGAGGGAATGGGGCTGGATTCCACAGAGAAGAGCTCCCAGAGGCTGGGATATGCAGGAGCAAATAGTCCCTCAGGTCAGTGCCCCATGGCCTGCAGTGTGGATTACTTCCTGGGGTGGGCTCTGGAACAGAGACTTCAGTGATGCAGATGAGAGATCCATTCTTTGGAAGGTACACAAATCAGTCAGTCATGGTGGTAATATGTTCTTTTTTTGGATCTAGCAGCTCCAGAGTAAGATCAAGGAACACCTAAAGAGGAAACACCAACTCTGGTGCCTTCTCCAGAGCCAGAGCAGGCTCCAGGCACAGGTGTCACTGAACTTCCAGATGTGCTACCACCTGCTGCATTGTAAACAGTAAACAGTAAACAGTGGCCAAGTCAGAGCAGCCTCCTTTCTGTGTAGGCGCTAAGCTGACTGTGGGTGGGCAGGACGATGGTGACTGTCACAGACTTCAGATGACGGGGCAGTTGCTGAGACTGGAGGTAAAGCCCCTTGAATAGCACAGCCTTTTCTTTCCATAAATAATAAGATGCCTGCTGTGCCCCTGCAAGGCCTTGGGGGTTTGCACCGGTGAAAAAATTGGCCCTCAGGACTCCTATCTCAGGAGACACAGTTGTAGGGGGCCACACCGCCCACATCACACTCCTCTAACCAGAGATGTGCAAGCAGCCAGCCTGGTTCGCCTGAGATGTCCTGCCAGTCAACCTCCTCCAGCCTCCCAGGTTCCAGAGACTGTTCTGCAGGCTTATGTGTAGACCACTTGCTACCCAAAAATCCATATCACCAAGATGGGGCTACACGATAGACAGATGTCTGTAATACATCACATGTAAGGTCAGAGACACTTTGCACAGACCTTTATACATGGAGGGAGGGAGAAAGGTAGGGATGGAGGTGCACATACAAGGTGTAATACGTGATTTTACATGTCTGTGCCACAAGTGACAGCTGCCAGGAGAGGATCATCTTATTTTTCTAACTTGAAGGGTACTTACATTAGCTTCCAAATTAAATTGAAGAACATAAGCAAGTGAATATTCCTAAAGAAATCCTCCAAGTTCATGAAGCACCTTCTGAAGAAAGTGAACTTGTCAAATTTGGAAGTGGGTCAAGGTTATTGCCATGAACTGCAATGACTGCCCTCTAGTGGCCGAGTGAGACATGGCACACGTGTTGTGGGGCTCCTGGTTCTGACAGAATTGGAAGCAGACACCAAACTGAGCCTTTGCATGGGCTTGCCTCAAGACTACAATAAAATAGTAAGAGTCAATCTTTTGGGGTACCTTCTAGTAGAAGTCATTGTCCCATCATTTCACACTAGGAAAACACAGGCTTTGTCTCAAGTCTGGTATTTCAAGGAGTCTGTATTGAGCTCCTGATTCAGGTCCTGGGTTCCAGAACAGAAAAGCCAGGCAAGATCCCAGCCACTGGACTTGAGGGCAGGGTCAAGGTAGTGTGGGGATAATGGTTGCAAATCACCCTGCCATATGTTCATTGAAAAAATAGTACATAAAACCAAAGCATATTGATGGAAGCCTTCTGATTAAACAAGAAATATTTCAGGTGATTGGATCATTCCCCCTCAAGCTATTTTTATACTTTAATCTAAATGTAAACACAGTTATTCCTAATATGGGGTCACCCTACATTCCCACTCACCATTCATTTAACATGAATATTATCCCTGTTCTTTAATAATTTTGAACCTATGATTGCACAGCTGCATAGCACTTCTTATGATACGTTGTACATAACTGACCTGCTGCCTACCTCTTGGCCAACCACATCTGTTTGTCTCTTCAAAGTGCAATTCAACAGCTATGAGCTCCAGGTAGCTTCCAAATGTACAATCATTCACTATCCCTCCAGAGCACATCCACCATATCTGTTACCCTTAAAGTGCCAGCACTTCATGCTATGTCTTATCTCCTTGAGATCAGAAGCTTGTCCCAGGCCAAGATTGTGCTCAATCAGACCTCCATCAGCTCTTTCCACAGCGCTTGGCATATGGTAAACATTCTGTAAAGACGTGAACAGCACCATAATTCTAAATGAGTTCCTCATGGTGTCAGAGAACTTTAATTGTCCATCAAAACACATTCACCCAACTTGGGGCACACAGCTGAATGGCACAACCCAGCCCCCCTTGGTGCCCTCTGAGCTGCTGTTGTCAGTGGGACAGGACCAGAACTGAGGTGTGCTACGGCAGACCTGGCAGATCCAATCCACTGGTCTAGATGTAGTGACCTTGTGTGGGAGGAGAAGCAAAGCAGACACAGAGAAGGTGAAAACTGGAAGGAAAGAGAGGTTGGAGGCACTACCTAGATGTGACATTCCTCCTCCTACTTTATAGCTCCTACCCACCAATGAGCCTGAGCAGCCCTAAGAAACACTTGTTGCAATAACCCATTGTGCAGGCGGGAGAGAGACAGGCCCTGACAGGTACAATGACTTATGCCAGATTAAGAAGAGGTAAGAATGAGGGGTTGAGTCTGAATCCAGGTCTGTCTCCTCAACTCTGTGACCTTGGCTGAGGTTAAGCCTTCTAGGGTGCTGGGGAGAGGGGAGTGTTGGGGGCAACTGTGTACAGATATGGTGTTTCCCAGAGAATACAGACCTGCAGACAGCAGCCCACAGGACTATTTGCAGAGCTGTTAGTAGATGAGGGGACTCACGGAAGACAATCCCTGGAATTGAGGTCACTTCCCAATAGAACTGGGGACCCTTGTAAACAGGCACCCACATTCTAGCAACAACCCAACCGCAAGCTCACTTGCGAAAGTCATTTTCCAGTGTAAGATCTTCTCTTGCTGTGTTCCCAGTGATTGCTGCTCTTGCTTCCAGAGACCCCGCAGTGAGAGCTTTTCCAGATGGTGGAGACCTTGATTCAACCCTTGTCCCTGTTCTCTCTGGCCATTTTCCAGAATATGGCTTAAGGTAACACAGGCGGCCTTGGCCAGACCAATCCTGGCTAGGCCACTTCTGTGCACCATCCCTTTGCAGCCCACATTGTTACAGAAAAACCGGAGAAGAACCAAACGACGCTCTGAGAGTTTGGAGTTACACTTTATTCACTGCGGTGGACTTAGGGAAATGAATCCAAATTCTAAGCTACAAGTAGAACTTCCCTTTTTATGGAAGAGCCAGCCCTTTGTCTGCTTGCTGGCGGAGGCCTTGAAAACTACACAGTTCTATCCAATTAAAAATGCACCTGGCATGGCATTGGGTGTATCTAGTCTCTGGCCTACAAGGTCAGACAGCTAAGTTTATCTCCCCCATTATTCAAGCAGGCTAAAGCGGGCTAGAAAGCAAACTTATTTTTTGAATAAGAGGCCGTCTAAAGAATAGCAGAGAATTCCAAACAGTAGTTTTACAGAATAGGGGTTTGCCTTCACAACATAGCCCCCGGGGCAGGATGGGGCTGCTGGGTGGTGGATAACCTAGCAGTTCTGTCATGTTCACAACCCAGGACTGGCAGGCAGATGGAGATGGGCTTCCAGAGGAATTTCTTATCTGTGCCAATGGGAATCAGGCCCTCAGGCTGTCATGCATTTTCTTCCCCTTTGAGGGTCTACTCTAAGCGGACCATGGGGTGTATGTGTTTGTGTCTGGAGTGGAGGGTCACAGGGACCGAGAACCAGCAAAAGGGGGCTCTGAGGATTTTCTGGTGACTGGGACCTGCATTTACAGAGCTCCGCACAGGACAGTGAAA
Organism: Myotis daubentonii; assembly: GCF_963259705.1. Classification (NCBI taxonomy): domain Eukaryota; kingdom Metazoa; phylum Chordata; class Mammalia; order Chiroptera; family Vespertilionidae; genus Myotis; species Myotis daubentonii. The sequence goes on from NC_081855.1 coordinate 8,296,242, forward strand.
TGGAGCTGACAGATGGGGTCCTCTACTCCATGTCCCTAGAGGGGAAACAGGTGTCCCATACATCCTCAAGTGTGCAGCATGGCCTCAGGGTGAGTGTGGGTGCTGAGATGACCCAGACTCGTGGACCCCATGCAGTCAAAGGGAGGTCTGGGTTCCAGAAGCTGCCCTGTTATTCCCCTAAGATCTATCCCAGATTCCAATTTCCAAAGGAATCTGGATCCCCATCTCTTCTTCCGAACCCACTCTCACTGTCCATCCTCTTTCAGAAGAGATGCAAAGTCACTATCCACAAAGTGCTAGGAATATCAGAGGAGAGACTTAGTTCCATTTCACTTTATGCTCACTCAAGAGTATTTTTGCATTTTTCTACTTACTTCTTCTTTTTAATGCCCATCCCCGAGTGTCCATGTTGGCCTGACCATCCTTACAAACTTTCTCCCACTCTTACACAGCATTGTGATTAGTTGGGATGATTTCCCCAAAAGGACATGACTCAAGGTACCAAGTCTGTTGCTTTGCCATTTGCTGCCCCGCGGAACAAATCCATTTGGCCCCTCCAGGTCAGGAGCTGGGGCCTCCCTGGGCTACACAACATATCAGCATGGGACCTGTTATTAGGGCTAGCGATGCATCTCTTCACTGCTGTGGGACCTGGACATCATCCCTTTCTGTTGCCATATCAACCATGGTACCCTGAACATCCCACTTGTCCTAATAGCCTGACCCTCCCACCCCAGGAAAAGCCTCTGTGTTTTCATCTTCGAATGAGATGTTTAGACAGAAATCCCAGGACTGATACTGTTAGTACAAGCATGTGCTGTCCGTCCTTTGCTAAGAAAAGACCTAAGACACTAATGTGTTTCACCAGTCCCCACCTCCAATTCTACTTTTCCTGTCAAGAATATTTTCTCCTGTCAATGTAGAAATTTTCAAACCTGTGAAGAAGTTTTGTGAATTTGAGCCAAAGTGTCACTAATTGCTGGGAAACAAAAATCTCAATAGAAGCAGATAATGCTCTGGAGAACGGCAGTTTTGCACCTTATGTTAGGCATTACAATACAGGAGACCTATATGGATTCCACGAAATCTATTAGTGATAGATTAGGGAGGCTAGAGACAGCAAAGTGGGGAAACCTCTGGGATTAGATAAACAGCAAGATGATAGACACATACTTCTTTCACTTATGTGTGTGTAGGACAGTTAACAGTCAACAATGGACTCAGTGACAATGAGGGGGTGTGTGGTCTCTGCAGAGAGCAGAGTGGGGCATGTGCTTTCAAGAGTCTGAATTAAGGAAAGTTATATTGACATTCCAAAGATATGTTATACTATAGGCAAAAAGACAATAGACAGGCTCAGGTAAGGTAACAATTGACCTTTGTCAGGGAAGATGCCGGCCTAAGACATGACTACCCACCATAAACTGATTTAGTTTAAAAGTTTTAATTTCAGAACATCCTTTGTGGTTACTTTAGGTCTCTGAGTTTGCAAGGTAGCAAGGTTAGCGTGTGCCCCTGTGGTCACTCCTGCCCCACCTCTTGCCATCAATCACTGAGTGTCTGGGGGTTCAGTTTGAGCTGTAGCCCCCAACCCATCTGGCAGTTTTTGAGCTGCCTCTGATGGAACGTGCCCTCTCTGTCCCAACACCGGGTGGAAATAAGACCTCTATGGGGCATGCAGCTAAAGCTTATCCACCACCAGCAGAGCTGGACAGCATCCCCCCTGCCCACAACAAACAGGTGCCCATGAACCTTTTTCTCCCTGGGAGGTGGATTGCTCCAGCTCCACCTCCACCTGCATGCCCAGGCTGTGCAACCTCACCTTAACCAAGCTGGTGGTTCTAAAGGCCCTGGCAAAGGAGATCACCTCCTTAGTGATAGCTGTGAGAATTAAGGACTCAAAGTGCATCCTGAGGTCTGATCAGATTCTGCTGCTCCCCAGTGGGTTAGTGAAGACTGACCTAGAGCTGACATTCTCCTAGCAGGACCCCCTCTCCCACTAGGCAACAAACTGCAGATCATGCTGCAGCAGAAGCAACACCTTAAAAAACAGACCATCCAAGGGTACAAGATGCTCACAGTGGGTAACATAGACATGGCTGAGGTGATGCAGGGAGCCTCCGAGGATGGCCAGATTTTGAGCCTCTACAAAACCATCAGGGAGGCATCGGGCTATGTGGCGGAGGTCAGCATCTACTCCCTGTCCAGCCAGTCCATGGACCCTGAAAATAACACTCAGCAGGCCAGGCCCAAAGCCAAATCCAGGGTTCAGTACACTGAGAGGGAAGATGAAATATTCTCTGAGCAGCAGGCTATCCATGATCCTGAGCAGGGGCAGGACCTGGAAAAGAAGGACTGCAATGTGGGAGGAGCCAAAAAGCAGCACAAAAGAGTAATAAGAACACCATTGATTACCAGGCAACAATGTTCCAACAAGAAAGTTAGGATATAGCTGTGCAGGGTGCAAGTGTGGGAGGAAGACCTAGACCTGAAGCAGGAGTCTTCAGAGCATGTCCCTGAGCTGGCGGAGGACCTGGATATGCTGTATGACTCGCTAGAAAACCTCAGAGACAGTGGCCCATGACAGTGTTCTCGGTACCCCGAAGCCCTGGCTCAGGCTATACCTGGAAGACCTGTTCCACTCCAGCTCTCAGATGGAGATGGAGAATAGCCACAGTAGCCAAGTAGCCCCAGCACCTCTCACTCGGGGTTCCAAATAAACTTCACCCTCACAGACAAAAGAAAGGACCTGCAAGATGCACACTGCCCAGGCACCCCGCCTGGACAATCTGATCAAATCCCTGGTGCCCGCCTTCCTGGGCAGTGACCCAACCTTCATGCCCACCCACCATTCTGTGTTAATACAGAACATTTGCTACTAACAACCTGTGTGGGATCAACCATGTACCAGGTCATCCCTGTCCCTCCACAACACAGCGGTCACTCAGTCGCCTGCTTGCTGTGACTCTTCAGGTCACTGCATCTCTCCAATCGTTTGTTCTTCTGAACACAGGGTAAACTAAGGCCCAGCCTCATAGGGTTATTGTAGGGCCTCCAAGGGGTTCTCCTTAGAACAGGGGTGGGCAAACTTTTTGACTCGAGGGCCACAATGGGTTCTTAAACTTGACTGGAGGGCCAGAACAAAAGCATGGATGGAGTGTTTGTGTGAGCTAATCTAAATTCAAAGTAAACATCTACACTAATAAAAAAGAAACATGGTAATTGGCGTACGACCGCTACCCTTTTCATTGGCTAATCAGCGAGATATGCAAATTAACTGTCAGCCAAGATGGCGGCCGGCAGCCAAGCAGTTTGAAACTAACATGAGGCTTGCTTGCCTCAGTGACCGAGGATCGTTGGAGGAAACCAACGTTCCCCGCCTGCGGCTGCAGGCCTCTGAGTGGGCAGTTTAAGAAACAATGTAACAAAAACCGCGGGACTTCAGCCAGCAGATTCGCAACATTGTATGCAAAGGCCAGAAACCTACTTTCAGCCGGAGGCCTAAGAGCTGGAGCCAAGCCTCAAGATAAAGCTGGCCCAGAATAAAAAAAGAAAAAAGAAAAAAAGGAGCAGTTGGGAACTTCAGTCACTCCCAGCCTGAAAACAGTCCTCAGCCCCTCACCCAGACTGGCCAGGCACCCCAGTGGGGACCCCCACCCTGATCAAGGACACCCTTCAGGGCAAACCAGCTGGCCCCACCCATGCACCAGGCCTCTACCCTATATAGTAAAAGGGTAATATGCCTCCCGGCACCAGGATCAGCGTGCCAGGGGGCATGGCCCCAACCCCCTGAGCAGCTCTGCTCTGTGCCTGATAGGGGGGAGCTCCTCACCACCCCTCCCCCCACGGGCCCTGCTCTGTGTGTGATGGGGTAGAGCCATAATCTCCCCATCGGCCCTGCCCTGGGTGTGAGAGTGGCGGCGCCCCAACCCCATGATCAGCCCTGTTCTGTGGATGATAGAGGGCGGCGCCCCAACCCCCTGATTGGCCCTGCTCTGTGCGTGACAGGGGGTGGCGCTGCAACCTCCCCATCGACCCTGCCTTGAGAGTGACAGGGGACAGGGCCCCAACCCCCCAATTGGCCCTACCCTGAGCGTGACTGAGGGGGCATCACAACCACCCAATCTGCCCTGCTCTGTGCATGACAGGGGGCAGTGCCCCAACTCCCCAATCGGCCCTGCTCTGAGCCCGACCAGGGGCTGCACCTAGGGATTAGGCCTGCCCTCTGCCACCCGGGAGCAGGCCTAAGCCAGCAGGTTGTTATCTCCTGAGGGGTCCCAGACTGCGAGAGGGCACAGGCCGGGCTGAGGGACCCCCGCTACCCCCCGAGTGCACAAATTTTTATGCACCGGGCCTCTAGTCATTACATAAAAGGGTACGGTCTTCTTTTTATTTTTTAGTTTTATTCATTTCAAACAGGCCGGATCCGGCACGTGGGCCGTAGTTTGTCCACGGCTGCCCTAGAAAGAGCACACTGGGTGCCTGGACAGTGGACAGGTCTGCCGGAGGGGCTGTGGCTGTGCTCATTCTCCATTTTCTCTCCCTCTTGACAAAGCCTCTGCCTCATTTGTGATTCTCCTCTGGGCCTTGTACTAAGCTATTTTCCCTGTTGATAAAGAGATGAGAGATTCTATTAGGTATCTCTGTCCTGAGTGAAGCCAGATTAGAAATCCCAGGGGTGAGCAGTGGGGCTCCAGGGTCACCCAGCTATGTGAGATGGGGCTTGTTTTGGCTCATTCATTCAGCAAATATATTTGAAGCCCTGCCAGGCACAGACCCGTGTCTAGGTACAGACCCGTATCTAGGTACAGACCCGTCTCTAGGCACAGACCATAATCCAGTGCACAGAGCAGACCCCAAGCCTGCACTGCAGAGCTTCCTTTTATTCAGGAGAGATTCAGTCACACTAGGCTGCACAGGCAGGTATGTCCACTGGATGGTGGATGTGACATCCTCCTGGTATCCTGGTGTATCTCTGCATCTTCCCATGTATTGAAGAGGGTGGTGGATCTCTGTACCAGCAAAAAATGTGAGTGGGTTTAGAATCAGAGCCATGAGGGGAGGATGGGGACTGTGATTTTCAGAAGCTCGCAAAATCCTGGCTCACACAAGTAGTGGGATTTCTGCAAGAGGACAGAGTTCCGAGGCCTTCTCCTAGAAAAAATGGAGGGAGTCAAAGAGAGCTGTGCATGTGGATTTGGGTGTTGTAGGTGAGTAGGAATGGGATAGAGCTGGGGCCACACAGGGAAGAGCTCCCAGAGGCTGGGGTTAAGCAGAATCATAAAGTTGCTCAGGTCAGTGCCCAGGGCCTGCAGTCTGGAAGACTTCCTGGGGTGGGGGCTTGAACTGAGACTTCAGTGATGGAGATGGGAGGTTCCTTCCTTGGGAGGTGCACAAAAGGCAGTCATGGTGGTAACATGTTCTCTTCCTGGATCTACAGAAGCAGCTCCAGAGCAAGATCAAGAAACACCTAAATGGGAGACACCAACTCTGGAGCCCTCTCCAGAGCCAGAGCAGGCTCCAGGCACAGCTGTCACTGAGCTTCCAGATGTGGACCCACCTGCACTTAGTGAGCAACTCACCTAGGCCCCTGTGAGTCCTATTGTCCTAGGTCCTGGGAGGCAGCCTCTGTCTGCCATCACCAATAATAGCAATTTTTGCAATGTTTGTGTTTATCTTACATACATACTTTGAATTTTACTGATTTTCTTACACTATTGAATAAAATGAAATGTATTTTAAAAATTTAATATACTATTAAACATTAATTTAAATTATACAAAATTTAATTCTTTCCTTCTTCAAAGTTTCCATTTCAACATCATTAAGTACATTCACAATTTTTGGCAACCACCACATCACGTTACCATCCTCTCCAGAATATTTCCTCCAGACCAATCCAGGTGGTTCCAGTCATCGCTCATCCTCCCCACTCAGCTTCTGATAGTCCCTCATCTCTCAGTGTCCCCATGGATTTACCAACTGTGGGTTTTCATGGAAACGAAATCATAGCATATGAGGCCTTTGCTGTCTGACTATGTAATGAATTAGATGAGAAGACTGATTGTGATTTGGTGAGAACAAAAACAATTATTATTAAGAGGGAAAAGTCCCTAAAAGGCGAACATAATGTGTAAAATGAAAACCCCATATTAAATATTTGCATTACTTTGGGGGAATGGACCACTTTGAGAATTATGACATGAGAGCTGGAAACCATGGGGAAATGCCTGGATCGCTGAGACACCTTTCTTTTCCTGTTTCTATTGAGCATAGAATGAAATTATGAAAGCCAGATATTTTCCTTTATTGTCATATATTAAGTAATAAAATATATGTTTTTTAAGGTTTTAGAAAAAATAATGTTTTTAAAATGTTTTTATTGACTTTAGAGACAGAGGGAGGGAGAGGGATAGAGCGATAAAACATAGATGAGAGAAAACCATTGAATGGCTGCATGCCTCCTAAGGGGATCCAGCCAGCAACTGGGGTTGTGTGCCCTGACCTGGAATCATACTGGGGACCTCTTGGTTCCCGGGTCAACACAATACCACAGAGCCATATTGGTTGGGCAGAAAAAATGATTTTTATTAGTTAAATAAGGGTTTAAATGTGAACCAAAAGAAGATACACTCAGTCCTTCTACCAACAAATAATTGCCTTGAGGTTTCCATCCTTTCATCTCTGTGCTGCAGTGTGTGGGGTGTTGTTGGGAGAGCCTATCAGGACTCCGCTCTTGTGTAACCTGACATCTCCACAGGTGGGCACAGCACAGCCTCGTTCCCCTCATTCCTTCTCAGTGACCTTCACAAGAATACATCATAGGAAAGATGCATTGTTACCTAGTCAGTGTGCAGCTGCCTGCCATATGGGACTTTACTTTGAAGGATGTAGGAAGCCACCCATTGTCTTCACTAGCACAGAAGTGCAAACAAGGATCCCGGAATGCTGGTGAACCTTACATACATGACAAGGGCCAGCATTATGCACCGATTGTCTAGTCCAGACAATTGGGATTCAAGTTATTTTCTGATCAAAGTCTCAGAGTAAATCCTTCTAATACTTACTGTCCTTTAAGATAGTCTGTCTGTTACCACAATTACCTGTCTAAGAGCTAGATGTGTATCCATAATTGAATGAAAGGCTGGCAAAGCCAGGGCACCAGTGGAAGTCATTCCCCTTAAATTGGGCTTGCCCACCTGGCCCCAATATTTCCAAATTATTTCTTGTCTCTTTCCTTTGCGTGCAGCCCTTCTTCCAGATCCTGAATCCTGAACCACACGGGAAGTAGGGGAACATTCACAGAAGGACTATTTTTTCTAGTAGCTCCTTGTTAGCATTGGCTATATGGCCACTGGCTCCTACTGTTGTGTCTTAAATCAGTGAGTGAGATACAAGACGCCTTAATGAGCCAAATAATTAGGAGTCATTTACTGCAAGCAGCCCAGAGGGAGGTGTTTCTTCCAAATCTCTGGGCAAAGTCACACAGGAAGTCCTGTATTTGTACCTTTTGAGCTTCTTTGTCTGCAGATGTTACAAAGAGCTCTGTGTGAGTTATTGTCACAGACAGTTTGTAATCTTGGATACACAAAGAACAAACATTTAGCATAGAGTATGGGGATTACTATCAGTATTAGTTCTTATGTTAGACGGCTAGCTTGCAAGGTCAGACAGTGCTGTGGCCACAGGTTGCTTTATCTTCTTCGCCCCCTAAGGGCTCATGATCGCGCCCTATTCCGGATTGTCCAAGCCATCCTCTGAACACCCTCAGCCACTGCGAAGTATAAAGGCTTCTCCACCTGTGGCTGTGAAGGAGAGACTGGCCAGAAAGAATAAATGGGAGTGTGCAGGCAGGAGTCAGTGCCTCTGACCAGGATCATGAGCCCATTTCCCACGCCGTGACCAGGTTTATGCAGAGGAACATGCAACACAGGACCTGCGGGTCTGCAGGACTCTCAGAGTTCCCAGGAGAAGAACATTGGAGACTCTGCTTTGCTGGCCTCCATCCATTTCCCCAACTGTCTGCAACATTGGCACCAACCAATGTTTGTTTTCTAAGTGTCTTCAATTGAGCAATGACATTCATAGGAGCAAAATGAAGTATAATGTTAGCATTGATATAACAAACTATGTAATATCTTTAGATTAGTAAGAAAATGAAAACAGGCACACACATATTACTTGGAAAATGTTTTTGCAATTTAGTCTTTCCAGCTCCTTTTAATCTCACTGCATGAATAATGTCTTATTTCAAACCCTACATTTCACAGTATTCCTGAGATGCTTAAAGATTGCTATATTATGATAGTTAATGGATTTAAAAATGGTATTTAAACAGGGTATGCATTGTAACAAATGGCTATTGTCATTTGAGCAATGGGGAGGATGAAAATATTGGAAAAGTGAAGGGAAAGTATTATTATTTGCTGAAAAGATGATCTATCTGTTAAACCTAAGATAAATAACTGAAATGCCCCTAGAAATAAAAAGCAACTTCAGCCTGGCCAGCATGGCTCAGTGTTTGAGCATCAACCTATGAACCAGGAAGTCAAGGTTAGATTCCTGGTCAGGGCACATGCCCAGGTTGTGGGTTCAATCCCCCATAGAGGATGTGCAGGAGGCAGCCCATCAACGATTCTCACTCATCATTGATGTTTCCATCTCTTTCTATCTTTACTTCCTCTCTGAAGTCAATAAATTACATATTTTAAAAAAGCAACCTCAGTACAGTGGCCACTTATATTGAATAGACTCAAAGGTAATGGTGTTCCCAGAGGCCATGTAATGCAATGGTTAAGACTGTGTTGTCAGACTCTGGGATTCATGTCTGAGCTCTGTCACTTGCACTGAAACCTCAGGCAAGTTAGCTGAGCTCTTTAAGACTTGCCTTTTTCATGTGAAAAATGAATTGCAAGAATAAAATTAAGTAATAAAATGTTTAACACAAAAGAGTTGACATGCGGTGGCCCCTCAGTAAATATTGCCCAATGCTATCATAAATATACTAGAGGCCCGATGCATGAAATTCATACAGAACAGGCCTTCCTTCCCCCAGCTGCTAGCACCAGCTTCCCTCTGATACCTGGGACCCGGGCTTCCCTCGCAGGCCCGGCACCATTCAGAAGGTTGTCCAGAAGGACGTCTGGAAGGACATCTGGTCTAACTAGCATATTATGCTTTTATTATTATAGAGGTAAATGTATATAGACATTCATCAAGTGAAAATGCAATGTGAAACATCAAAAAATTATCTAAAGCATCAAGGTGTTAACAGGAATTGTGCAGGGCCGTCCAATGCTACATTACTCCATCTTATAAAGGAATGGATGGCTTTACTAATTTCTAGATGGAAAGATAGAATATTGCAGAGGCACATATTCTCCTGAATTAATATAAAATTTACTTATTTGAAGTCAAAATCATAACTGGATTTTTGGGAAACAAAAACTATCCTATTTTTATCTGAAAGTAAATATGAAAATAAGCCAGGAAGTGGTTGGAAAGAATATAGGCATGGGACTTGCTTTGTTGAGTAGAAAGGACGCTCAAGCGTGTGGCCTGGTGCTGGAGTGAGCAGGTCCTGAGAGCTGAAGAGCGACATCAGGAAAAGCAGTGAGCACACCTGGGACTGAGTGGGTCATTATGGGTCCTTTGGCATAAACAGCACTGGGGCAGCTGTTTATTTAGGGGGACATATTAAGTCAATATTTCAGGTCTCACCAAAAACATTTAAAGGTATTTTAGATAAAAAGAATTTACTGTGCCTTTTTTTCTTTTGAAATCAAATGCAGGTGGAATGAAAATTCTAAAAAGAAAAAATTAGAGAATATAAATAGACTATTTAATTCATGATTTATATAGATAACACAGCTTTGCAAACAGAGGGATGTGTGCGCAAAGGCCCTGAGGTGGGAAAGAGCCCACTGGGGTGAAGGAATGACATACGGGCCAGGGTGACTGGAGGAAAGAGGAGAGTGAGACAGGAAGTTGTGCAGGCCAGCGGGGTCCAGGGCCTGTAGAGTCTTGTTCAGGTTGTAAAATTTATTCCAAGTGCAATTAGTAGTTTTAGAGGATTTTAAGTGAAAGATTTTAAGGGAAAGATATTTAGCAAATGTTTTTCCAGTTGCATTTCACAATAGTACTTTAATAGTCAGATATGGCTGTTGTATTTTTGATCAGATGCTTTTTCAGTGCCTATCACTTTTTATTAACTTTTATAAAGATACCTTTTTTGTTTTAGAATATTTGTTCCTAGGTTTAATTTTCTGAAAAAAACTGCAGTATCTAGGAAATTAATTTAAATTTATTTTTATTTAAGTATGGTTGCTATATAATCATATATTGCTTATGTTGTTTCAGGTGTATGATATAGTGATTTGACAATTTTATCACCTCACCAATTCTCATAACCATCCGTCACCATGCAAACTTATCACAATATTACTGACTCTATTTTCCTTCCTCTTTCCACCCATCCCCCACACCCTCCCTTCTGGTAATCATCCTTTGGTCACTTTTATTATGATTCTGTTTTTGTTTTGTTCTCTTTTGTTTTCAGAGTCCACATATAAATAAAGCTCTATGGTAATTTTCTTTCTCTGCCTGACTTAGTTCATGCAGCATAATACCTTCTAGATCCCCCCATGTTGTTGCAATTGGTAAGATTTCCTTCTTTTTTATGGTCCAGTAATATTCCATTGTACAGCCATAACCGGTTTGGCTCAGCAGATAGAGCGTCGGCCTGCAGATTCAAGGGTCTCAGATTTGATTGCGGTCAAGGGCATGTACCTTGGTTGTGTGCACATTCCCTGCAGTGACTGTGTCAAGCGGATGGACCATCCTCCAGCAACAGAGAAAGATGGAGAGCATCCACAGGGCCCTGAGCCAGAAGGAGCCTGCAAATCCGGCCAAAGCATGAGAGAACACATGAGCCTCAGGCATCAAACAGCCCAGCGACAGTGTTTGGAACAAGGTGGCCCACAGCACCCCCAAGCCCAAAGTCACCTGGGTCTGTATCTCCTCCATGATTAGCATGAGGACAGTGCCATGCAGGCCAGCCCAAGGCCAAGTCCACAGATCACTACTCTAAGGAGGAGTATGAGAGCTCCTCTGAGCAGGAAGCCAGTGAAGTTGCCACGCACGGGTAGGACTTGGACGAGGAAGACTTTGACATGGGGGAGCCCAGGAAGCAGCGACTATTGAAAGTCACAACAATGTCCATGACAAGACATCCAAACTTAAATCAGAAAGTCATGCTTGGCTGAGCAGGGCCCAACTGTCAGAGGAGGCCCAGGACCTGGAGCGGCACCCTGCAGATCTTGTCCCCAAGTGGAGGAGGACCTGCACAGTCTGTCTAACATACTGGAGAACCCCAGCAACAGTAGCACAGTCAGGGACTATGATGACAGCATTCTCAGCCTCACCAAGCCAGAGCTCAGGCTATACTTCTAAGACCTGTCACATTTCAGTTTGAAAATGGACATGGGAGCATCCATGGTGCCCAGAGGCAGACAGAGCTTCTAAGCCCTACCAGCTTTCACTCAGGGCTAGAACCTCAGCCCACGGACTAAAGGGTCCCAGGATTAGTTCTGGTCAATGGCACCCATGTTGTTTACCGGCTCAATCCCAGGCCCTGGTTGTGACACATGCAAGAGGTAACCTATCCATGGTCTCTTTCACATTAATGCTTGCCTCGCTCTCTGTCTCTCCCCTTCCCTTTCACTCTCTCAATGGAAAAATGTCTTCCATTGAGGGTGAACAAATTAACAAAAAAATAAATAAATAAATAAAAAACAGAAGGAGCTCCTAGTCTGCCTGAAGTGCCCGAGAAGACCAACCCCGGCAGCAATAGTGAGTGACAGTGTCTCCCACTTAGTGCCCCAGGGGAGCAGCCAGCACAGTCCAAGGACAGTCCAGAGGCAGAGACCTCAGCCCTGGATATGCTCACCAAGAAGCTGCTGCCCAGTGGGCGCATCACCATGACAAGTCTCTCATCATCCCCTCCACCAGGTCCAAGGGGAAGCAGCCCATCCATGATGGCTTTGGCAGGTACATGAAGGAGTGGCAGACACCTCATCCACAAAACAAGAGGGCCAACAGCCTAGATAATGAGTGCTGCCCAGACCCAGGGAGCCAGCTGCAGATCCCCAGAAAGACCACGTACAACCAGCTAAACCACATCCTCATCTCTGATGACCAGCTGCCTGAGAACATCATCCTCATCAACACCTCTGACTGGTAGGAGCAGTTCCCCTCAGACATCCTGCAGGGGCACACGCTGTATCGCTGTGCACCTGCTCCATGGCTGATGTCCAGATGGCCTTCAGCATCATCATCTCTCAGATGCAGAGATACTGTAACTGTAATAGCCAGCCCCTGAAGATGGTGAAGATCCTGGTGGCAGGGGCACAGCACTACTTCAACGCTGTGCTGCGGATCTTCCTAGTGCAGCTGTCCTACAAGATGCTCGACTTGTTGGGCTACGTGCACTTTCTGGTCATTTCCCTGGGTTCCCAGACATGGCCAGGTACCATGGCTCCATGCATTACCGCTACAACAACTTCTTCCAGGAGCTGGCCTGGCAGGACCCATTCCATAATCTGGAGTCACAGAGCACCAAACAGGACACGCTGGACATCGTGGTGATAACAACAGGACATCACAGGGCCAACTGTGCCTACCAGTTGCCTATTGAGTATGCCATGCCCTCCTACAAGCAGAAGAGCCCCCAAAAGGAGTCCTTGCAATTCATTTCCTTCGTGTTGTGGGGGGGGGGCGGTGTTAAATATTGGAATAGTGGAACTGTCCTCAGCCATGTCAAGAGACTCAGATGACGGGCCCCCTTGGGCTGCAGCATTCTTTCATCCATCCCACTCTCCATACCAAAGAGGCCTCGTCACCCCACTCTGTTCCCCATCAGTGAGTGTGGCTTGGCCTCCCCCAGCCAGGGCGATGGCACTGAGCTGATTTGGTTTCAGGTAGATTATTGGATGGCAGCCCAGCCTACATTACAGGAAGAGAGACTCGGAGAAGAAAGACCTGCCTCCTGCCAAAAACTCACTCAAGTGCAAACTTTCACTCTCTCCAGGTCAGCAGGCTGCTGAGCAGTGAAGAGGTACAGCAATACCCACCATCCATGACAGTGGTCACCAAGGAGAAGAGCAAGAAGGTGCTGTTTTTGCCCAACAAAACCAAGGACAAGGTCATGGAGTCCAAAAGCCAGTGCCTGGAGAGTATAAGCCGCTTTGTCTGCAGGCCAAGCGCCAGCAGAACATGCTGTGGGTCCTCATGAAAGGTGTGGTGTGGAATGACCTGAAATTCTTCCAGCTGGCAGCCCAGTGATGTTCCCACATCAAATGCTTCCCCATCTGCATCCGGGCACTCTGAGTCCAGCTTTCAGCCCTGCCTGTTGCCCTGCGGACGACGAGCACAGGAGGGCCCAACTGCTTTTCTTTTAACATTTCAGTTTAGTACAGAGACTGGCCCTGGAAACACAAAGAGAAACCTTCTTAAGTACAGATGTGCTCACAACCCAGAAACTAATGTGGTGGCCCCATTGGGAGCCTCCAACAGCTCTGTTTTTTAACCAGAGCTCTCTGGCGGGTGGGAGGTCAGTCGGGCGCTGTTGAGCTGGAGAATCATTTGAGGTGTGTTTTGGCCTGAGGACCCTTTACCCTCCCATGAAAAGGGTTCTCACCTTCTCTACCTGCCCTTCCTGGAAGCCAGGACTCTGCCTCCACAGGGCTCAGAGCTGGGTGGTCAGATGACAAGGACTGGCCTTGCATTGGAGGCATCCTGAGCATAAGACAGAGGCCAGTCAGCCCAGCCCTATGACTCAACCTCCAACCAGCCAAGTGGCCCCTGCACCACCTACTCATGGTCCCCAATAAAATCCAGACTCACAGAGAAAAAAAAGCAACCGAATAATGCAGACCCCAGGCATACTGACTGGACAAACTGGTGGCATACTAGCTTCTGGCCTTCCTGAGCAGGGACTCTGATTTCATCCCTACCTTTCCGTGTTATTTCAGAACATAAGTACCACCCAACAGGTGTGGGAAAAACTACTTTCCAGTGACCACCGACCTCTCCACAGCACAGTGGTCACTGAGCCACCTGCTTACTGGGTGTCTTCAGGTCACTTCCTGTCTCTGAGTGTTTGTTCCTCTGAACCCAGAGAGGTGAGGGGACCAAAGAGTAAGCGCATATGTTTATTGCAGAGACTCAGTGGAGTCCTCTCTGAGTGCCTGCACAGTAGAGAGGTGTGCTGCAGGGGCTGTAGTTGAGCTAATTGGCCATTTTCTCTTCCTTTTAACCAAGGCTCCACCTCATTTGTGATTCTCCTCAGAGCCTTGAGCTAAGCTTTTTTTCTCCTTAGATAAAGAGATTGGAGATTCTCTGAGGGGTCCGTGAACTTGGTGAGGCCAGAACCCACAGTCCCAGGAATGAGCAATGGGTCCCTAGGCTCACCTAACTCTGAGAGGGGCTGGTTTGTGTTCATTTGGCAAATATATCAGAAGGCCTGCCAGGTACACATACATTTCTAAGCACTGACCACAATCCAGGGAATAAAGCAGACCCCAAGCCTGCACTGCAGAGCTTCCTCCTAGTTAGGAGTGAGTCATTCACTCTAGACTGCACAGGCTCCTAGTGTCCACAGGACAGTTGATGACATCAACCAGGACCTGTGCCTGCATCTTCCCATTTGTGAAGAAATGGTGGATCTCTGGAACTGGAGAAAAAGAGAGTGGCCTTTGGTTCATAGCAGTGAGGGGAGTATGAGGGCTGTGAATTCCAGTTGCTGACCAAACACTGGATCCCACACATGGGGGGATTTCTGCAAGAGAGCAGAGGTCAGAAGACTTCTCCTAGTAAAATGGGAAGGAGTCAAAGAGAGGCGTGGATGTGGATTTCAGAGAAATAACATAGCAAAGTTTATTCTTGACTAAAAGGATACATAGAAAGTGTGAAATAAAATTCTAAAATACTAGATAGTGTCAATACTGTGAGTGGATGAGAGTAGGGGAATACAAGATAGGAGAGCATGTTAAAGGGTGTGCCTTGCTGGGGAACAAATGCACGTGTGTAAGAAATCCCTAGGGATGCATTTAACTGCATGCATTTTAAGTTAATGGAAAGGATGCTGGCTTATAAAATAGAATGTGTACATTTTAAACCTCTCTCAAGAAATAGGATCTATGAAATGAGAAGCAGTAAGTTATTTTTTTAAAAAATCAGGAGAAAATTTGACAAATGGAAGCTATTGTTTGCTTTGTTACACACATTATATTAGCACCTGACATCTAACACCCAGTCTTAAAAAAAATAAATAAAACATTAGCTTGTGCTATGTCACATAGGAAGTCTCAATAAATTTTAAAGGAAAAATATGTTTTTTCTCCATCACTATGTTCATGATCCATAATACATAACGCAAGTATGTTCTCTAACCATAATGCAGGAAGCTAAGGAGTAAATAATTAAGAATAGCTTTAAAACCAAATATCTGCACATGAGAAAGCATAAGTGAACCTAAAGTGGAGTATATTCTACATGTACCCTGGGTTCAAAGGAAATCAAGAGTGAAATTATGGAATATTTACAACTAAAATATAATAAAGAAAAACAAAATCAAAAGCAGTCATAAAAGAGAGAATTTTAGTTTTAAATAGACTTCTAAGGAAAGAACTACCATTGTAAAGAGAGTCAAATTATCCAAATAGGCCGAAACAGGTTTGGTTCAGTGGATAGAGAGTCGGCCTGTGGACTGAAAGGTTCCAGGTTCGATTCCGGTCAAAGGCATGTACCTGGGTTACAGGCACATCCCCAGTGGGAGATGTGCAGGAGGCAGCGGATCGATGTTTCTCTCTCATCGATGTTTCTAGCTCTCTATCTCTCTCCCTTCCTCTCTCTAAAAAATCAATAAAATATATATATTTTAAAAAATTATCCAAATAGTAAATTAGAGAAAGCAACAGAGTGACCTCCAAGAATCAAGGAAGGGGAAAAACATAATGGTAGAAATCAGTAAAACAAAGAATTATTTTCTTTCGAAATAGATACTTTTGTAAAGAAGACATGTAGAAGGCCAAGAGACATATGAAAACATGTTCAAAGTCACCAGTCATCTGAGAGATGGAAATCAAAACGACAATGCGGTACCATCTCACACCTGTCAGAATGGCTATCATCCACAAATCAACAAGTGGTGGCAAGGATGAGGAGAAAAAGTAACCCTCGTGCACTGCTGGTGGGAATGCAGACTGGTGTAGCCTCTGTGGAGAACAGTATGGAGTTTCCTCAAAAAACTAAAAATGAAACTCCCTTTTGACCTAGTGATTCCAGTTCTAGGAATATATACTAAGAAACTAAAAATACCAATCAGGAAGGATATATGCACCCCTATGTTCATAGCGGCACAATTCACCCTAGCTAAGATTTGGAAACAGCCTAAGTGTTGATCAGCAGATGAGTGGATTAAAAAACTCTGGTACATCTACACAATGGAATACTATGCTGCGACAAAAAAGAAGGACTTCTTACCTTTGCAATAGCATGAGTGGAACTGGAGAGCATTATGTTAAGTGAAATAAGCCAGTCAGAGAAGATAAATACCACATGATCTCACTCATTTATGGAATATAATGAACAACATAAACTGATGAACAAAAACAGATCCAGAGACAGAGAAGCATTGACCAGACTGTGAAACCTCAGAAGGAAGGTAGAGGAGGGTGGGGGTAAGGGGGAGAGATCAAGCAAAGGACTTGCATGCATGCATAGAAGCCTAACCAATGGACACAGACACCAGGAAGGTGAGGGCATGAGTGGTGGGGTGTGGGGTAATGGGACTATAAGGACATATATGTAATACCTTATTCAATAAAGAAAAAAATAAATAAAGTAAAAATTTAAAAAACAAAACAAAAAAACAAAGAATTTTAAAATAGCCTTCAACAAACTGGAAAACTGCTTCTCTGCAAACATTGGTAAAATAAACAGATTTCTAGCTAGACTGACCAAGAAGCAGAGAAAAACACTGTGCCCATAGTTCCAACAAGTTAGGTGAAGCAAACCAATTCCTTGAAAGAAACAAACTATGAAACCTTAGTCAAAAGAAAGTGACGCCCTGACTAGTCTACTAAAGAGATTGAATTTGTAGTTAAAGCATCTAATGAAGGGCATCCAGGCCCAGGTAGTTTCACTGGAGGATTAAATGCAATAAATAGACACTTCACTGAAGAGGCTATAGCATGTCCTATGAGCACTTGAAAAGTTCAACATCATAAGCCATCAGGAAAAGGTTAATTAAATCACAAGGAGACTAAGTAAAATAAAGCCCTCCAATAACTCAATGCTGGGGAGGATGTGGAGAAACTGTCACTCATACAGGGCTGGTTGGAATGGAGACTGTTACACCCACTGGGGAAAGCAGTTTGGTTGTTTCTTACCAAACTAAACATGCAGCTACCACACAACCCAGCATTTGCACTCCAGGGCAGTTATCCCAGAGAAATAGAAACTTACATCCCCTCAAACACCTGAGTACAAATATAGAAGCTTTACCTTAACACCTGCAAGCTATCTCTGAAATTCCTTTTTGCGATTAATATATAGAGTTTGTAAGAAATGTCTGTCACATAAAGGTAGGAAGAAAATCAGAACAAAAAATGGGTAAAGTATATGAAAATGGAATTTCATAAAGGGAAACCTGAAATGTTAACACAATATGAAGAGATGTTAAATCTCACTTTTGGTCAGAGAAATAATGAGATGCTCTTTACACCACTCTAAATGCCATGGACTGTGATGGAACCATAAACTAGTACAGGTACCCAGGAGGGTCATCTATAAGTACACAGAAAAATTAAAATTAAATACTTTATATATATTTGAATATTCATATATATACTTTTTCTAAGTCCTGATAGTTGTTCTAATGTCCTATATTAGGATATATACTATATATACATATATTTGCATGTATATATAACCACTAATCCATCTCTATCTATCTATCTATCTATCTATCTATCTATCTATCTATCTATCTATCTAGAATCCCATTCCTGGCATATACCTCACAGGACTTGTCTTAAGGTCCATAGTGAGACATGCAAGGCCGTTCATCACAGCCTTGTTTGTAGAGGTGTGCAGTTAGGTGTTCATCACCTGGGGAAATGGGTAAATAAACTCTGGTGGATACATGCATTTGTTAAAAGAAGCATTGCTCTGACTGGGTCCACAGTACTCTAGACATGGACACACAGGGGCAAGGTAAGACATGGTCAGGGAAAGCATTTTCACTGTGCATGGTCCCGTTCTCATCACTCAGGATCTGTGTGCTCAACTAAACCTAAGAACTACCTCACATGCATGGCACTGAGCTGTGCCTCCTCATATGATCTCATTCAGTGAAAATGATCAGATGCTTGCTCCTGGCCACCGCCCAGCAGGAAACAAGCCAAAGAGCGTTAAGAATCACTGTAGGAGAACTTATAGCATAGGTCTCTCATTCTCAAGCTTGAATTGTCATTTTTTGAATAACATTGCCTGCGCTGGGACACATGAGAAAAGCAGGCCTTCTGTGTCAAATTGTAGCCCCTAAGAGTTTAAGAGCATGAACCCAGCTTTCAGGTCAGCATCAGTGGGTGGGCATGGGCTACTGGAAATATTTGCTAGAATAGATAGCAAAGAAACAGCTGCAAAAAGTTCCAAAACCTTATCTATCTCAAAAACGTGAGTCTTTTTATGATTATTTTTTCACTGACAAAAACATTCTCAGGCAATGTTAACTGCATTGTATATGAACAGCATAGCTAACAAATTTATCTGACATGATAAAATGAGGCAAAGTGCTGTGATAGATCCTAAAAAGAGAAAATGAATCATTGGTGTACTTTCTTCTGTTGTCATTTGTCAGTAAAGAGATGACATAGAAATAAAGAAGTATTACTTTAGGTGTATATATAGTCACATGAATATTTTGTAATTTTTTAAGGTGTGAGTATTACAAATACATAGACCAGTGTCTAGAAAAAAATACAATCACCAGTATTACTCCTAAATCATAAAATGCTGCCTTTGCATTTGTGTCTTTAAATGGAACATTAGGGTGGCAGTTGGGAGACCGTTGAACTCCTGATTCCATCTCAGTTTTTCCTTCCCCAGAGCTAGGTACTACCATCCACTATGTGCTTGTCCTTCTTAAGTACGTTTTTATAATTTTACTCTAAAGTACTATATCCACAAAACATTTTAGTTTTGATTTTACATTTTTGAAATTTTATATCAATAGTATCAATCAGAATGTATCCTGAAACTTGCTATTTCACTCAAATCATATTTTGAGGTTTATCCACATGGCTACACATACTGCATTCCATTACTTTTATCGCTTTAATAGATACTTACTATGATTACTGTATTCTCCTGTTGAAGGAAATTTAGATTATCTCTAGTGTGTCACCATTATAAACAATGCTGACATGGACTTTCTCGTATCCTCCATTCTGGGCACGTGAATGAAGGTTCTCTAGAGTGTGTTGCTAGCAATGAATTTGTAGGCGGGAGGCCACGCACACCTCAAGATTTACTAGTGGGTGCAATTTCACTGGCTGGTTCAGCCCCCTCCCAGATGCTGTAGATGTTGGTGGCTAATGGCTCCAAACTGCCCTTTCCCTGGCCAGAGGGGTTAGGTGCTCCCCCTCCACTGCCCTGGGATGTAGGCTCAGCCACAGGCCAGTAACGACTGGCACTGGGTAGACAAGCCTGGCTTCTTACCTCCAATGGGACTCATTCAATGGGTACAATTCCTGTTCCAGTTCCCCTATCAGGACCAGGCTGCACATAATGTACTGAGTCCACATCTCCCCTCACCTCCCTCCATCTTGTACTTCTGAGGTCACTCCTTCACTGAACTCTGTTCCACTTCCAGGGAGCCTGACCCAAGGTGACTAATATTGCCCAAGTCTCTCCACAATGGCTGCAACAATGTCCACAGTTAGGAGAGGCTTGAAGGCTGAGAAAGAGAAAGCCATCAAAAGTTGAGGTGGGGTAGGGGGAGAGGGCAAAGGCACTGAGATGAGAGAGCTTTGTGAATTCAACAAACTGAAAGAAAGCCAGTGTGGCTGAAGTGTGGGAGCAGAAGAAAGAGAATGATACTGGTGGAAGTTGGAGATGTATGTAGGAGCCAGACAAGTAGAAATTATACGCCGGTTTCCATTGTTTCCCTAATTGTAATAGGAAGTTTTTGAAATGCTTTAAGCAGAAAAGTGATACAGTTCAATTTAGACTTTAAGAAAATTAGTCTGTGTGTAGAGAGAATGGTTTGGAAAAAAGATAAGAGAGTCAGGGATTAGTATATTCATACAGTAATGACAGTGGATCATAAAAATTATAGTGTCAACACAGAAAGTAGGAAACACTATGGAATCTATAGCACAATACTATGTGTGTCTTTAAAACATACAGACATACAAAGACATGAATATATCTGTATCTTCAAGCATACATGCCAATTTTGAAGTAGCTACATATGTGGAGGGAGAAGAAGGAAATGGAGATCAGATGTAAAAAAATATATAATAAAACCAGGAAGATGCTTCACAAGGAATGGAAGTGATGAGGTGTCATGATTGAGGCATATGATTTAGGGAGCTCTGCAGGAAGAAAATGAAATTCAAAACAACAGTAACCACCCACTTCCCTACCCATTGTTTTCCTTCACCTTGTGGAGACCTAAGTCTGCGATGGGGAACAGGTTTTCTGAGAGACCTTCCAAATCATCCAACTTT
Organism: Myotis daubentonii; assembly: GCF_963259705.1. NCBI lineage: Eukaryota > Metazoa > Chordata > Mammalia > Chiroptera > Vespertilionidae > Myotis > Myotis daubentonii. The sequence goes on from NC_081855.1 coordinate 8,317,037, forward strand.
TACCCACTAAGAGGGTTGAACTGGATGACAGAGATCTTCCTAGTGATTAATGCAGCATCTGAGTCAAGGAACCAGGAGGGTAGAGGAAGCAGACCCTCCCTGGAGCCTCATTAGTGAGGAAACAGATGGGGGCACTGAGGCAGTCTCATGCCTCACCTGGTGTGTGCTCCTGATGCACCGTCTCAGCCTAATTCCCCCTTTTCCTGCAGACTCCATGGAGCCGGGTCTCATCTCTGGGATCAGAGATAATCCGGGTTAACATGTCTTGTTATTTCCCCTTTGCACAAGTTTATGTCCTGGTCCCAGGAGATCTGGGGACCAAACTTCTACCAGGTCTGATAGTTTTGTGCCTAGGTGCCCAGGGCAAGAGTAGACACCGTACCCCAGTAGAAGTTGGAGATATATGGAGGAGCCAGACAACTAAACCTTATAGGCTAATTTCCATTAAGTATCAACAAATGCTCGTGGATCAGAAGTGATCCCTTGAATCCTTGATTGGGGACAAAGAACTTGAGATTTCCCTCTATATTTTCTTCAAGTGATCAGAGAAGCACATGGCATGCTCTGCAAATGCATTTTTCAGTTGGTGTTCAAGGAGTTTGTTGAGGTAGTGCCTCTGTTTCTCTGTCTAGCCTTGAGAGACAAAATCCCAGTGGAGAATAGAGTGGATGCTGCTCTGAGGTGCTCCAGAGCCACATTCTCAGACCCAGCTCAAGAAGTTCCAACACCCGATGTTACTTCCTGAGGAAGCTCTTGGCGGGGTGTTAGTTTCTTAGTCATTCGTACTGAGCGAGGAGCTTGGGGGAAGCCAAACCTTGCAGGAGGCTTGGCCACATGGTCTCCCTTAGGCAGACAGTACTCATGTCTTCTGAGCCCCAAGTCCTGGGCTGGACCCTTGGGACATTGAGAGGAATGAGCGATTCTCACCCAGGAGAAGTCCTGGATCTCAGTCCACTGAGAAACAGAAGTAAAATCACCTCAAATCCCATCACCCAGAGACAATCATATGCAACGCCGTAGCATATTTGCTTCTAGTATTTTCCTGTGTGTGTTGAAATAGTTTCTGACTTGTTATCCTTATCCCACAAGAAATGTCTGGTGCCATAAAAATGCTGCATAATATTTCACCTGTTTAGAGACCATTATGTGCTTGGAAATTTTCTATTTGATGGGTATGTAGACACTCTTTATTTAAAAAAAATGTACAAAATATTATGATGGATATCTTCCTTTATAAAACTAACTAGAGGTCCTGTGCACAAAAATTTGTGCACTCAGGGGGGAGGGGAGGTCCATCAGCCCGGCCTGTGCCCTCTCGCAGTCTGGGACCCCTCAGGAGATAACAACCTGCTGGCTTAGGCCTGCTCCCGGTTGGCAGAGGGCAGGCCCAATCCCTAGGTGCAGCCCCTGGTCGGGCTTAGAGCAGGGCCGATTGGGGAGTTGGGGCGCCGCCCCCTGTCATGCACAGAGCAGGGAGACTGGGAGGTTGTGATGCCACCCTCAGCCACGCTCAGGGTAGGGCCGATTGGGGGTTGGGGCACCATCCCCTGTCACACTCAAGGCAGGGTCCATGGGGAGGTTGCGGTGCCACTCCCTGTCACGCACAGAGCAGGACCAATCAGGGGGTTGGGGCACTGCCCCCTGTCACTCACAGCAGGGCCCATCACGGGGGTTGGGGCTCTATACCCTGTCACGCACAGAGCAGGGCAAATCAGGGGGTTGGGGTGCTGCCCCCTGTCACACACAGAGTAGGGCCCATCAGGGGTTTGGGGTGCCACCCTCTATCACCCACAGAGCAGTGCCGATCAGGGGGTTGGGGCGCTGCCACTCTCACACTCAGGGCAGGGCCCATGGGGAGGTTATGGCTCTACCCCGTCACACACAGAGCAGGGCCCGTGGGGGGGGGGGGTTGGGGCGCCGCACCCTGTCACACACAGAGCCACAGGGCGATCAGGGGATTGGGGAGCTCCCCCCTATCAGGCACAGAGCAGGGCTGATCAGGGGGTTGGGGCGCCTTCCCATGTCACGAACAGAGCAGGGCTGATAGGGAGGTTGTGGCACGGACCCCTGTCACACACAGAGCTGCAGGGCAATCAGGGGTTTTGGGCGCTGCCCCCTGTCACGCTGATCCCGGTGCCGGGAGGCCTCACGGCTCTGCTGATCCCGGTGCTGGGAGGCATATTACCATTTTACTATATAGGGTAGAGGCCTGGTGGTTTGCCCTGAAGGGTGTCCTGGATCAGGGTGGGGGTCCCCACTGGGGTGCCTGGCCATCCTGGGTGAGGGGATGATGGCTGTTTACAGCTGGTCATACCCCCTTCAGGTTGGGGGTCCCCACTGGGGTGCCTGGCCAGTCTGGGTGAGGGGCAGAGGGCTGTTTTCAGGCTGGGGGTGACTGAAGCTCCCAACTGCTCCTTTTTTTCTTTTTTCTTTTTTTTTTATTCTGGGCCAGCTTTAGCTTTGAGGCTTGGCTCCAGCTCTTAGGCCTCCGCTGCTGAAAGTATGTTTCTGGCCTTTGCTTACAATGTTGCAATCCTGCTGGCTGAAGTCCAGCAGTATTTGTTACATAGTTGCTTAGAGTTGCAGGTCAGAGGCCTGCAGTGCAGGCGGGGAATGTTGGTTTCCTCTGTCTGAAGCAAGCAAGCCTCATGTTAGTTTCAAGCTGCCTGGCTGCTGGCTGCCATCTTGGCTGACAGTTAATTCGCATATCACCCTGATTAGCCAATGGGAAGGGTAGCGGTCATACACCAATTACCATGTTTCTCTTTTATTAGATAGGATTCCATTTTGAATGATTTATTAGGATCTGTATCCATAGGAGTAGAGTTCTAGAGTCAAATCACATGAGCAATATATTTTTAATAGCTTGTTTTTTACATAATAAAATACCCAATCTTAATAGTGTGATTTTTCTGATAATATACAAACACACATGTATGTAATTAAAATAGGATTGCACAAACTTGTGTTTCTTATTTAAACTTCATCATGGGAATTTTTTTCATATCTGCATTAAGATAACATCACTTTTTTCTAACTGAATAAGTATTCATTATGATGCACAATAATGTATTTTATTCATGTCTGTTGATAGATATTGTAGTGAATCCAAATTTTTATGATGACAATGTTGTCATAAATTTACTAGTACTCATATTTTATTTTCATCACATTTGCTTGAAACCCTATAATATAAGTTCAAAGAGTGGAATTGTCTCAAAAAGAATGAACATCTTAATTTTTATAGATGCTCTAAATTAATTATCTAAATTGATTGTGTAGCATACTTCCATGATGTCCAAGAAATATAAAATTAAATTTACAAAAACCTGAAGACCAAACATAAGCAGTTTGATATTTGCTTCAGTGTCTAATCCTATCACAGTGATTTATAGCATAAAAGAAGTTTCTGTGTCTCAAGTATGTATAATAATTGTCAGTCTAATTTGATTGCTATCCTTGCTTCTTAGAGAGAGATACCTTTCTCAATATTTGAGGGTGAGCTACAAAAAGTTCCTTTTGCTATTTCCTTAAGGTATTGGGTTAATTTTCAAAAAAACATATATATTCCACAAATGAGTGAGATCATGTGATACTTATCTTTCTCTGCTTGGCTTATTTTGCTTAGCATAATGCTCTCCAGGTCCATCCAGGCTGTTGCAAATGGGCGGGCTGGGAGAGGTCAATGGGATAAAGGGGGGGGGGGACATGTAATACTTTCAACAACAAAGAATTTACAAAAAACTTCTTTATCTTCACCTGATTTATCAGTAATGAGTGCTGAGAAATTAAACATGTTTCACAGATAACATGGGCAGGGCTGCATGAACCTGACAGTTTGCATTAATTTGCCGAATGCAAGTTGAGACTATCTTCAGGGAGGACACTCTGGCAATATGTATAAAAACGAAAAGTGTGGCCCTAACTGGTTTGGCTCAGTGTATAGAGCATCAGCCTGAAGACTGAAAGGTCCCAGGTTCGATCCTGGCCAAGGGCATGTACCTTGGTTGCGGGCACATCCCCAGTAGGAGGTGTGCAGGAGGCAGCTGATCGATGTTTCTCTCTCATCGATGTTTCTAACTCTCTATCTCTCTCTCTTCCTCTCTGTAAAAAAATCAATAAAATGTATATTTAAAAAAAATGAAAAGTGTGCATCCCTTTGAATGTACCTAGAAATACACCCAAAAATGATGTACAAAAACAGTTACTGATTCATTGGCTATAATAGAAAAAAAAACAAGAAAAATCTAAATATCCATGATCACAATACTGATTAAAAATATATCCGACACAATGATAATGCAATAGCCATTCAAAATGATTACAATATTTTCAGAGTATTTTCTCCAGTACATTGAGTGAATAAAAACTACTTAACAAAAAAACAAAATTAGAAGAACTTTCACCAAAATGTTAACAGAATCTTGGGTGATTTTTACTTCCTTTACATGTTATATTTGAGGATATTAATGAAAATTTAATAAAATCCAAATAGTAGAAATTAAAATAAGTGAATTCAAGTTTACTATGGAAGTTAATGCATGGATATCATATTAAAAAGTAAGATCGGCACATACAGAATAGCAACTGTGGACCAACTTATTAATAAATATGACTATAAAAGCCTAAATAAATCATGACCATAACCTACTTCACTAGTTTATACTGAAGCACAGGTGTCGTTTAATATTAGGAGAGCTTTTAAAAGTGATATGTGCTACCCTTATGTTCACTGCAGCATTATTTACAATAGCCAAGACATGGAAGTAACCTAGGTGTCCATCAACAATGAATGGATAAAGATGATGTGGGGCATATGTACAATGGAATATTACTGGACCATAAAAAAGAAGGAAATCTTACCAATTGCAACAACATGGGTGGAGCTACGTGAGCTAAGTCAGGCAGAGAAAGAAAATTACCATAGAGTTTTATTTATATGTGGACTCTGAAAACAAAAGAGAACAAAACAAAAACAGAATCATAATAAAAGTGACCAAAGGATGGTTACCAGAAGGGAGGGTGTGGGGGATAGGTGGAAAGGGGAAGGAAAATAGAGTCAGTGATATTGTGATAAGTTTGCATGGTGACAGATGGTTTTGAGAATTGGTGAGGTGATAAAATTGTCAAATCACTATAACATACACCTGAAACAACATAAGCAATAGATGATTATATAGCAACCATACTTAAATAAAAATAAATTTAAAATAAATTTCCAAGATGCTGCAGTTTTTTTCAGAAAATTAAACCTAGGAATGAATATTCTAAAACAAAAAAGGTATCTTTATAAAAGTTAATAAAAAGTGATAGGCACTGAAAAAGCATCTGATCAAAAATACAACAGCCATATCTGACTATTAAAGTACTATTGTGAAATGCAACTAGAAAGACATTTGCTAAATATCTTTCCCTTAAAATCTTTCACTTAAAATCCACTAAAACTACTAATTGCACTTGGAATAAATTTTACAACCTGAACAAGACTCTACAGGCTCTGGACCCCGTTGGCCTGCACAACTTCCTGCCTCACACTCTCCTCTTTCCTCCAGCCACCCTGGCCTGTATTTCATTCCTTCACCCCAGTGGGCTCTTCCCCACCTCAGGGCCTTTGTACACACATCCCTCGGTTTGCAAAGCTCTTTGCTCAGGACTTCATAGGACAGACAATTTTACTTCTTTACATCTCATCCAAAATATGGAAAGTGTTATCTATATAAATCATGGAATTAAATAGAGTCTATTTATATTCTCTCATTTTTTATTTTAGAATTTTCATTCCACCTGCATTTGATTTCAAATGAAAAAAAGGCACAGTAAATTCTTTTCATCTAAAATACATTTAAATGTTTTTGGTGAGACCTGAAATATTGACCTAGTATGTTCCCCTAAATAAACAGCTGCCCCAGTGCTGTTTATGCCAAAGGACCCATAATGACCCACTCAGTCCCAGGTGTGCTCACTGCTTTTCCTGATGTCGCTCTTCAGCTCCCAGGACCTGCTCACTCCAGCACCAGGCCACACGCTTGAGCATCCTTTCTACTCAACAAAGCAAGTCCCCTTCCTATATTCTTTTCAACCACTTCCTGGCTTATTTTCATATTTACTTTTAGATAAAAATAGAATAGTTCATGTTTCCCAAAAATCCTGTTATGATTTTGACTTCAAATAAGTAAATTTTATATTAATTCAGGAGAATATGTGCCTCTGCAATATTCTTTCTATCTAGAAATTAGTAAAGCCATCCATTTATGATAAGACGGAGTATGGGTCATTAGAAGGCCCTGCATAATTCCTGTTAACATCTTAATGCTTTAGATAATTTTTTGATGTTTCACATTGCATTTTCACTTGATGAATGTCTATACACACGTAAGTTTATAATAATAAAAGCATAATATGATAGTTAGACCAGATGTCCTTCCAGACATCCTTCCAGACAACCTTCTGAATGATTCCGGGCCTGAGAGGGAAGCCTGGGTCCCTGGTGCCAGAGGGAAGCCATTGCTAGCAGCTGGGGGAAGGAAGGCCTGTTCTGTATGAATTTCAAGTATTGGGTTTCTAGTATATTTATGATAGCAATGGGAAATATTTACTGAGGGGCCACCACAGGTCCACTCTTTGTGTTAAACATTTTATTACTTAATTTTATTCTTGCAATTCATTTTTCACATGAAAAAGGCAAGTCTTAAAGAGCTCAGCTAACTTGCCTGAGGTTTCAGTGCAAGTGGCAAGCTCAGACATGAATCCCAGGGTCTGACAACACAGTCTTAACCATTGCATTATATGGCCTCTGGGAACACCATTACCTTTGAGTCTATTCAATATAAGTGGCCACCATACTGAGGTTGCTTTTTTAAAATATATACCTTTTATTGACTTCAGAGAGGAAGTAAAGTTAGAAAGAGATGGAAACATCAATGATGAGTGAGAATCGTTGATGGGCTGCCTCCTGCACACCCTCTGTGGGGGATTGAACTCACAACCTGGGCATGGTGCCCTGACCAGGAATGTAACCTTGACTTCCTGGTTCATAGGTTGGCGCTCAACACTGAGCCATGCTGGCCAGGCTGAAGTTGCTTTTCATTTCTAGTGGCATTTCAGTTATTTATCTTAGGTTTAACAGATAGATCATCTTTTCAGCAAATAATAATACTTTCCCTTCACTTTTCCAATATTTTCATCCTCCCCTTTGCCCAAATGACAATAGCCATTTGTTACAATAAATACCCTGTTTTAAATATCATTTTAAAATCCATTAAATATCATAATATAGCAATCTTTAAGCAGCTCAGGAGTACTGTGAAATGTAGGGTTTGAAATAAGACATTATTCATGCAGTGAGATTAAAAGTAGCTGGAAAGACTAAATTGCAAAAATAGTTTCCAAGTAATATGTGTGTGCCTGTTTTCATTGTCTTACTAATCTAAAGATATTACATAGTTTGCTCTAAGTTATATCAATGCTAACATTATACTTCATTTTGCTCCTATGAATGTCATTGTTCAATTGAAGACACTTAGAAAACAAACATTGGTTGGTGCCAATGTTGCAGACAGTTGGGGAAATGGATGGAGGCCAGCAAAGCAGAGTCTCCAATGTTCTTCTCCTGGGAACTCTGAGAGTCCTGCAGACCCGCAGGTCCTGTGTTGCATGTTCCTATGCATAAACCTGGTCACGGCGTGGGAAATGGGCTCATGATCCTGGTCAGAGGCACTGACTCCTGCCTGCACACTCCCATTTATTCTTTCTGGCCAATCTCTCCTTCACAGCCACAGGTGGAGCAGGCTTTATACTTCGCAGTGGCTGAGGGTGTTCAGAGGATGGCTTCGACAATCCGGAATAGGGCATGATCATGAGCCCTTATGGGATGAAGAAGATAAAGCAACCTGTGGCCATCAGCACTGTCTGACCTTGCAAGCTAGCCGTCTAACATAAGAACTAATACTGATAGTAATTCCCATACTCTTATGCTAAATGTTTGTTCTTTATGTATCCAAGATTACAAACTGTCTGTAACAATAACTCACACAGAGCTCTTTGTAACATCTGCAGACAAAGAAGCTCAAAAGGTATAAATACAGGACTTCCTGTGTGACTTTGCCCAGAGATTTGGAAGAAACACCTCCCTCTGCGCTGCTTGCAAGAAACGACTCCTAATTATTTGGCTCATTAAGGCGTCTTGTATCTCACTCACTGATTTAAGATACAACAGTAGGAGCCAGTGGCCCTATAGCCAATGCTAACAAGGAGCCACTAGACAAAATAGTCCTTCTGTGAATGTTCCCCTACTTCCCGTGTGGTTCAGGATTCAGGATCTGGAAGAAGGGCCGCACACAAATAAAAGAGATAAGAAATAATTTGGAAATCTTGGGGGCCAGGTGGGCCAGCCCAATTTAAGGGGAATGACTTCCACTGGGGCCCTAGCCTTGCCAGCCTTTCATTCAATTATGGATACACATCTAGCTCTTAGACAGGTAATTGTGGTAACAAACAGACTAGCTTAAAGGACAGTATTAGAAGGATTTACTCTGAGTCATTTGATCAGGAAATAACTTGAATCCCAATTGTCTGGACTAGACAATCGGTGCATAATGCTGGTCCTTGCCATGTATTCAAGGTTCACCAGCATTCCGGGATCCTTGTTTGCACTTCTGTGCTAGTGAAGACAATGGGTGGCTTCCTACATCCTCCAAAGTAAAGTCCCATATGGCAGGCAGCTGCACACTGACTAGGTAACAATACACCTTTCCTATGATGTATTCTTGTGAAGGTATGAGGGGAACGAGGCTCTGCTGTGCCCACCTGTGGAGATGTCAGGTTACACAAGAGCAGAGTTCTGATAGGCTCTCCCAACAACACCCCACACACTGCAGCACTGAGATGAAAAGATGGAAACCTCTTGTTCATGGCAATTATTTGTTGGTAGAAGGACTGAGTGTATCTTCTTTTGGTTCCCATTTAAATCCTTATTTAACTAATAAACATCATTTTTTTCTGCCCAGCCCATATGGCTCTGTGGTATTGTGTTGACTCATGAACCAAGAGGTCCCCTGTATGATTCCAGGTCAGGGCACACAACCCCAGTTGCTGGCTGGATCCTCTTAGGAGGCATGCAGCCATTCAATGGTTTTCTCTCATGTATGTTTTTATCTCTCGATCCCTCTCCCTTCCTCTGTCTCTAAAGTCAATAAAAACATTTAAAAAACATTATTTTTCCTAAAACCTTAAAAAACATATATTTTATTACTTAATATATGACAATAAAGGAAAATATCTGGCTTTCATATTTTCATTCTATGCACAATAGAAACAGGAAAAAGAAAGGTGTCTCAGCGATCCAGGCATTTCCCCATGGTTCCAGCTCTCATGTCATAATTCTCAAAGTGGTCCATTCCCCACAGTAATGCAAATATTTAATATGGAGTTTTCTTTTTACACATTATCTTCGCCTTTTGGGGACTTTTCCCTCTTAATAAAAATTGTTTTTGTTCTCACCAAATCACAATCAGTCTTCTCATCTAATTCATTACATAGTCAGACAGCAAAGGCCTCATATGCTATGATTTCGTTTCCATGAAAACCCACAGTTGGTAAATCCATGGGGACACTGAGAGATGAGGGACTATCAGAAGCTGAGTGGGGAGGATGAGCGATGACTGGAACCACCTGGATTGGTCTGCAGGAAATATTCTGGAGAGGATGGTAACGTGATGTGGTGGTTGCCAAAAATTGTGAATGTACTTAATGATGTTGAAATGGAAACTGAAGAAAGAAATAATTAAGTTTTGTATAATTTAAATTAATTTTTAATAGTATCTTATTAAATTTTATTCAAAATACATTTCATTTTATTCAATAGTATAAGAAAATCAGTAAAATTCAAAGTATGTATGTAAGATAAACACAAACATTGTAAAAACTGCTATTATTGGTGATGGCAGACAGAGGCTGCTTCCCAGGACCTCAGACAACAGGACTTGCAGGGGCTGAGGTCAGTTGCTTACAAAGTGCAGATGGTTCCACATCTGGAAGTTCAGGGAAAGCTGTGCCTGGAGCGTGCTCTGGCTCTGGAGAGGGCACTGGAGTTGGCATTTCCTCTTTAGGTCTTTCTTGATCTTGCTTTGGAGCTGCTTCTGTAGATCCAGGAAGAGAACATGTTACCACCATGACTGCCTTTTGGGCAACTCCCAAGGAAGGAACCTCTCATCTCCATCACTGAAGTCCCAGTTCAAGCCCCCACCCCAGGAAGTCCTCCAGACTGCAGGCCATGGACACTGACCTGAGCGAATGTATGATTCTGCCTAACCCCAGCCTCTGGGAGCTCTTCTCTGTGTGGCCCCAGCTCTATCTCATTCCTACTCACCTACAACACCCAAATCCACATGCACAGCTCTCTTTGACTCCCTCCATTTGTTTCCAGGAGAAGGCCTCAGAACTCTGTCCTCTTGCAGAAATCCCACTACTTGTGTGATCCAGTATTTTGTGAGCTTCTGAAAATCACAGTCCCCATCCTCCCCTCATGGCACTGATTCTAAACCCACTCACATTTTTTGCTGGTACAGAGGTCCACCCTCCTCTTCAATACATGGGAAGATGCAGAGGTACACCAGGAGGCCAGGAGGATGTCACATCAACCAGCCTGTGGACATACCTGCCTGTGCAGCCCAGTGTGACTGAACCTCTGCTGAATAAAAGGAAGCTCTGCAAGGGCAGGCTTGGGGTCTGCTCTGTGCCCTGGATTATGGTCTGTGCCTAGACACGGGTCTGTGCCTAGACACGGGTCTGTGCCTAGACACGGGTCTGTGCCTAGACACGGGTCTGAACCTAGACACGGGTCTGTGCCTAGACACGGGTCTGTCCCTAGACATGGGTCTGAACCTAGACACGGGTCTGAGCCTAGACACGGGTCTGTGCCTAGACACGGGTCTGTGCCTAGACACGGGTCTGAACCTATACACGGGTCTGTGCCTAGACACGGGTCTGTGCCTAGACACGGGTCTGAGCCTAGACACGGGTCTGTGCCTAGACACGGGTCTGAGGCTAGACACGGGTTTGTACCTAGACACGGGTCTGTGCCTAGACACGGGTCTGAACCTAGACACGAGTCTGTACCTAGACACGGGTCTGTGCCTAGACACGGGTCTGTGCCTAGACACGGGTCTGTGTCGAGACATGGGTCTGTGCCTAGACACGGGTCTGTACGGAGACACGGGTCTGTACCTGGCAGGGCTTCAAATATATTTGCTGAATGAATGAGCCCAAACCAGCCCCATCTCACATAGCTGGGTGACCCTGGAGCCCCACTGCTCACCCCTGGTATTTCTAATCTGGCTTCACTCAAGACAGAGATACCTAATAGAATCTCTCATCGATTTATCAACAGAGAAAATAGCTTAGTACAAGGCCCAGAGGAGACTCACAAATGAGGCAGATGCGTTTTCAAGAGGGAGAGAAAATGGAGAATTAGCACAGCCATAGCCCCTCCAGCAGACCTCTCCACTGTCCAGGCACCCAGTGTGCACTTTCTAGGGAGAACCCCTTGGAGTCCCTACAATAACCCTATGAGGCTGGGCCTTAGTCTACCCTGTGTTAGGAAGAACCAAAGATCAGAGAGATGCAGTGACCTGAAGAGTCACGGCAAGCAGGTGACTGAGTGACCGCTGTGTTGTGGAGGGACAGGGCTGACCTGGTCCATGGTTGGTCCCACACAGGTTGTTAGTAGCAAATGTTCTGTATTAACACAGAATGGTGGGTGGGTATGAAGGTTGGGTCACTGCCCAGGAAGGTGGGCACCAGGGATTTGATCAGATTGTCCAGGCGGGGGCCTGGGCAGTGTGCATCTTACAGGTCCTTTCCATTGTCTGTGAGGGTGAAGTTTATTTGGAACCCCGATGAGAGGTGCTGGGGCTACTTGGCTACTGTGGATATTCTCCATCTCCATCTGAGAGCTGGAGTGGAACAGGTCTTCCAGGTTTAGCCTGAGCCAGGGCTTCGGGGTACCAAGGACATTGTCATGGGCCACTGTCACTGAGGTTTTCTAGTGAGTCATACAGCATATCCAGGTCCTCCTCCAGATCAGGGACTTGCTCTGAAGACTCCTGCTCCAGGTCCAGGTCTTCCTCCCACACTTGAACCCTGCACAGCTGGCTGGGCACGTCTCAGCAGTGCTTGCTGTCCTGTCTGTTGGACCACTTGTTCCTTGTTCTCCCACCTGCTGCTCCTTCCGGGATGTGCTCCAGCCCCAGCAGCCCACCGGCTTCCCCTGAGATCTGGTGGAGGTGATGAGAGACTTGGTCTTGGTGACACAGGGTGGCAGTATCTCTGTGGACACATCCAGGGCTGAGGTCTCTGTCTCTGGTCAGTGCTAGGGCTGTGCCAGTTTTTCCCTGGGGTGGGTGTGCTGTGGGCCACTGAGCCTGAGACACAGTGCCTTGGTTGCTTGTGGCTCATCTTCTCAGGCACATGGGTTGGACTTGGAGGCTCCTTCTGGCTCTGGCACTGTGGATATTCTCCATCTGCATCTGAGAGCTGGAGTGGAACAGGTCTTCCAGGTATAGCCTGAGCCAGGGCTTCGGGGTACCTAGGACACTGTCATGGGCCACAGTCTTTGAGGTTTTCTAGTGAGTCATACAGCATATCCAGGTCCTCTGCCAGCTCAGGGACATGCTCTGAAGACTCCTACTCCAGGTTCAGGTCTTTCTCCTACACTTGCACCCTGCACAGCTATATCCCATCTTTCTTGTTGGAACATTGTTGCCTGGTCATGAATGGTGATCTTTCTACTCTTTTGTGCTGCTTCTCGGCTTCTCCCACATCGCAGTCCTCCTTTTCCAGGTCCTGCCCCTGCTCAGGATCATGGATGGCCTGATGCTCAGGGAAGATTTTTATCTTCCCTCTCAGTGTACTGAACCCTGGATTTGGCTTTGGGGCCGGCCTGCTGAGTGTTATTTTCAGGATCCATGGACTGCCTGGACAGGGAGTAGGTGCTGACCTCCGCCATGTAGGCAGATGCCTCCCTGACGGTTGTGTAGAGGCTCAAAACCTGGCCATCCTCGGAGGCTCCCTGCATCACCTCAGCCATGTCTATGTTACCCACTGGGAGCATCTTGTACACTTGGATGGTCTGTTTTTTAAGGTGTTGCTTCTGCTGCAGCATGATCTGCAGTTTGTTGCCTAGAGGGAGAGGGGGTCCTACAGGGAGAAGGTCAGCTCCAGGTCAGTCTTCACTAACTCACTGGGGGGCAGCAGAATCTGGTCAGACCTCAGGATGCACTTTGAGTCCTTAATTCTCACAGCTATCACTAAGGAGGTGATCTCCTTTCAAGGGCCTTTAGAACCACCAGCTTGGTTAAGGTGAGGTTTCACAGCCTGGGCATGTAGGTGGAGGTGGAGCTGGGGCAATCCACCTCCCAGGGAGCAATAAGTTCATGGGCACCTGTTTGTTGTGGGCAGGGGGGATGCTGTCCAGCTCTGCAGGTGGTGAAAAAGCTGTTGCTGCAGGCTCCATAGAGGTCTTATTTCCAACCTGTGTTGGCAAAGAGGGAGCACGTTCCATCAGAGGCAGCTCATAAACTGCCAGATGGGTTGGGGGCTACAGCTCAAACTGAACCCCCAGACACTCAGTGATTGGTGGCAAGAGGTGGGGCAGGAGTGACCACAGGGGCACACGCCAACCTGGCTACCTTGCAAACTCAGAGACCTAAAGTAACCACAAAGGATGTTCTGAAATTAAAACTTTTAAACTAAATCAGTTTATGGTGGGTAGTCATGTCCTAGGCCGGCATCTTCCCTGACAAAGGTCAATTGTTACCTTACCTGAGCCTGTCTATTGTCTTTTTGCCTATAGTATAACATATCTTTGGAATGTCAATACAACTTTCCTTAATTCAGACTCCTGAAAGCACATGCCCCACTCTGCTCTCTGCAGGGACCACACCCCCCCTCATTGTCACTGAGTCCATTGTTGACTGTTAACTGTCCTACACTCACATACGTGAAAGAAGTATGTGTCTATCATCTTGCTGTTTATCTAATCCCAGAGGTTTCCCCACTTTGCTGTCTCTAGCCTCCCTAAGCTATCACTAATGGATTTCGTGGAATCCATATAGGTCTCCTTTTGAACTGTAATGTATAAAATAAGGTGCAAAACTGCCATTCTCCAGAGCATTATCTGCTTCTATTGAGATTTTTTTTCCTGGCAATTAGTGACACTTTGGCTCAAATTCACAACAATTCTTCACAGGTTTGAAAATTTCTACATTGACAGGAGAAAATATTCTTGACAGGAAAAGTAGAATTGGAGGTGGGGACTGGTGAGACACATTAGTACCTTAGGTCTTTTCTTAGCAAAGGATGGACAGCACATGTTTGTATTAACAGTATCAGTCCTGGGATTTCTGTCAAAACATCTCATTCGAAGATGAGAACACAGAGGCTTTTCCTGGGGTGGGAGGGTCAGGCTATTAGGACAAGTGGGATGTTCAGGGCAACATGGTTGATATGGCAACAGAAGGGGATGATGTCCAGGTCTCACAGCAGTGAAGAGATGCATCGCTAGCCCTGATAACAGGTCCCATCGTGGTATGTTGTGTAGCCCAGGGAGGCTCCAGGTCCTGACATGGAGGGGCCAAGTGGATGTGGTCCTCGGGGAAGCAAATGGCAAAGCAACAGACTTGGTACCTTGAGCCCCATGTCCTTTTGGGAAAAGCATCCTTACTAATCACAATGCTGTGTAAGAGTGGGAGAAGGTTTGTAAGGATTGTCAGGCCAACATGGACACTCGGGGATGGGCATTAAAAAGGCAAAGTAAGTAGAAATATGCAAAAATACTCTTGACTGAGCATAAAGTGAAATGGAATTAAGTCTCTCCTCTGATATTCCTACCACTTTGTGGACAGTGACTTTGCATCCCATCTGACAGGGAATGGACAGTTATAGTGGGTTGGGAGGAAGAGATGGGGACCCAGATTCCTTTGGAAATTGGAATCTGGGAGGGATCTTAGGGGAGTAACAAGGCAGCTTCTGGAACCCAGGGACCCCTTTGACTGCATGGGGTCCTTGAGTCTGGGTCACCTCAGCACCCACACTCATCCTGAGCCCGTGCTGCACACTTGAGGATGTATGGGACACCTGTTTCCCTTGTAGGAACATGGAGTTGAGGACCCCATCTGTCAGCTCCATTTCACTGTCCTGTGCGGAGCTCTGTAAATACAGGTCCCAGTCACCAGAAAAGCCTCAGAGCCCTCTTTTGCTGGTTCTCAGTCCCTGTGACCCTCCACTCCAGACACACACACACACACACCATGATCCGCTTAGACCCTCAAAAAGGAGGAAAAGGCATGACAGCCTGAGAGCCTAAGGTTCCCATTGGCACAGATAAGAGATTCCTCTGGAAACCCATCTCCATCTGCCTGCCAGTCCTTGGGTGTGACCATGACAGAACTGCCAGGTTATCCACCATGCAGCAGCCTCTTCCTGCCCTGGGGGCTATGTTGTGAAGGCACACCTCTATTTTGTAAAACTACTGTTTGGAATTCTCTGCTATTCTTTAGATGGCCTCTTATTCAAAATATAACTTTGCTTTCTAGCCTGCTTTAGCTTGCTTGAATAATGGGGGAGATAAACTTAGCTGTCTGACCTTGTAGGCCAGAGACTAGATACACCCAATGCCATGCCAGGTGCATTTTTAATTGGATAGAACTGTGTAGTTTTCAAGGCCAGTAAGCAGACAACGGGCTGGCTCTTCCATAAAAAGGGAAGTTCTGCTTATAGCAGTGCTTAGAATTTGGATTCATTTCCCTAAGCCCACCGCAGTGAATAAAGTGTAACTCCAAACTCTCAGAGCGTTCTTTGGTTCTTCTCCGGTTTTTCTGTAACAATGTGGGCTGCCAAGGGATGGTGCACAGAGGTGGCCTAGCCAGGGTTTGTCTGGCCAAGGCCGCCTGTGTTACCTTAGGCCATATTCTGGAAAATGGCCAGAGAGAACAGGGACGAGGGTTGAATCAAGGTCTCCACCATCTGGAAAAGCTCTCACTGTGGGGTCTCCAGAAGCAAGAGCACCAGTCTCTGGGGACAAAGCAAGAGAAGATCTTGCACTGGCAAACGCCTCTTGGCAAGTGAGCTGGCGGTTGGGTTGTTGCTAGAATGTTGGTGCCTGTTTATAAGGGTCCCCACTTCTATTGAGAAGTGACCTCAATTCCAGGGATTGTCTTCCCTGAGTCCCCTCATCTACTAACAGTTCTGCAAATAGACCTGTGGGCTGCTATCTGCAGATCCCTGTTCTCTGGGAAACACCATATCTGTACATAGTTGCCCCCAACACGCCCTTCTTCCCAGCACCCTAGAAGGCCTAATCTCAGCCAAGGTCCCAGAGTTGAGGAGACAGACCTGGGGTCAGGCTCACCCCCTCATTCTTACCTCTTCATAATCCTGCATTAAGTCATAGTACCTGTCAGGGCCTGTATCTCTCCTGCCTGCACAATGGGTTATTGCAACAAGTGCTTCTTAGGGCTATTCAGGCTCATTGGTGGGTAGGAGCTAAAGTAGGAGGAGGACTGTCACATCTAGGTAGTACCTCCAACCTCTCTTTCCTTCCAGTTGTCACCTTCTCTGTGTCTGCTTTGCTTCTCCTCCCCCACAAGGTCATTACATCTAGACCAGTGGATTGTATCTGCCCGGTCTGCCGTAGCACACCTCAGTTCTGGTCCTCTCCCACTGACAACAGCAGCTCAGAGGGCAGCAAGGGAGGCTGGGTTGTGCCATTCAGGTGTGCTCCCCAAGTTGGGTGAATGGTTTTTGATGGACAATTAAAGTTCTCTGACACCATGAGGAACTCGTTTAGAATTATGGTGCTGTTCACGTCTTTACGGACTATTTACCATATGACAAGCGCTGTGGTAAGAGCTGGATGGAGGTCTGATTGAGCAGAATCTTGGCTTGGGACAAGCTTCTGATCTCAAGGAGATAAGACATAGCATGAAGTGCTGGCACTTTAAGGGTAACAAATGTGGTACGTGTGCTCTGGAGGGATAGTTTTTGGTTGTACATTTGGAAGCTACCTGGAGCTCATAGCTGTCAAACTGCACTTTGAAGAGACAAACAGATGTGGTTGGCCAAGAGGTAGGCAGCAGGTCAGTTATGTACAATGTATCATAAGAAGTGCTATTCAGCTGTGCAATCATAGGTTCAAAATTATTAAAGAACAGGGGTAATATTCATGTTAAATGAATGGTGAGTGGGAATATAGGGTGACCCCATGTTAGGAATAACTGTGTTTACATGTAGGTGAAAGTATAAAAATAGCTTGAGGGGGAATGATCCAATCATCTGAAATGTTTCTTGTTTAATCAGAAGGCTTCCATCAATATGCTTTGGTTTTATGTACTATTTTTTCAACCAACATATGGCAGGGTGATGTGCACCCATTATCCCCATATTTCCCTGCCCCTACCCTCAAGTCCAGTGGCTGGGACCTTGCCTGGCTTTTCTGTCCTGGAACCCAGGGCCTGACTCAGGAGCTCAATGCAGACTCCTTGAAATACCAGACTTGGGACAAAGCCTGTGTTTTCCTAGTGTGAATGACGGGACAATGACTTCTACTAGAAGGTACCCCAAAAGATTGACTCTCACTATTTTATTGTGGTCTGGAGGCAAGCCCATGCAAAGGCTCAGTTTGGTGTCTGCTTCCAATGCTGACAGAACCAGGAGCCCCATAACACGTGTGCCATGTCTCACTCGGCCACTGGAGGGCAGTCATTGCAGCTCATGACAATGACCTTGACCTACTTCCAAATTTGACAAGTTCACTTTCTTCAGAAGGTGCTTCATGAACTTGGAGGATTTCTCTGAGGAATATTCACTTGATTATGTTCTTCAATTTAATTTGGAAACTAATGTAAATACCCTCCTAGTTACAAAAATAAAATGATCCTCGCATGGCAGCTGTCACTTGTGGCACAGACATGTAAAATCACGTTTTACACCTTGTATGTGCACCTCCATCCCTACCTTTCTCCCTCCCTCCATGTATAAAGGTCTGTGCAAAGTGTCTCTGACCTCACAGGTGATGTATTAGAGACATTTGTCTATCGTGTAGCCCCATGTTGGTGATATGGATTTTTGGGTAGCAAGTGGTCTACACATAAGACTGCAGAACAGTCTCTGGAACCTGGGAGGCTGGAGGAGGTTGACTGGCAGGACATCTCAGGCGAACCAGGCTGGCTGCTTGCACATCTCTGGTTAGAGGAGTGTGATGTGGGCGGTGTGGCCCCCTACAACTGTGTCTTCTGAGATAGGAGTCCTGAGGGCCAATTTTTTCACTGGTGCAAACCCCAAGGCCTTGCAGGGGCACAGCAGGCATCTTATTATTTATGGAAAGAAAAGGCTGTGCTATTCAAGGGGCTTTACCTCCAGTCTCAGCAACTGCCCCGTCATGTGAAGTCTGTGACAGTCACCATCGTCCTGCCCCTCATACTCAGCTCAGCGCCTACAGAGAAAGGAGGCTGCTCTGACTTGGCCACTGTTTACTGTTTACTGTTTACAGTGCAGCAGGTGGTAGCACATCTGGAAGTTCAGTGACACCTGTGGCTGGAGCCTGCTCTGGCTCTGGAGAAGGCACCAGAGTTGGTGTTTCCTCTTTACGTGTTCCTTGATCTTACTCTGGAGCTGCTTCTGTAGATCCAAGAAGAGAACATATTACCACCATGACTGACTTGTGTACCTTCCAAAGACTTGTGTACCCCACTTCCTCGCTATCAGAACCTGACAGTCTGTTTACTGTCATCTTCCCTGATTTCCCATTTCATAACCCAGTGGAACTGGGCCTGTGCACTCTTTCACCTTAGCCTTAGATTTGAAGCTGTTTTGAGAAAATGACTTGTTCCATATCTTCAAGGAAAGGGGAAAGAATGAAGACATGTTCAGTGTTCTGAGTTGCTGTCCTTGGTGGGGGGACAGCCATGAACTACCACAATCAGAGCAACAGAGAAGCACCCTTTCGGGAGAAGGCAGTGGGCCCTGCCCGACCCGAAGCCTCCAAGACCCCCGAGAATTGATAAAGTGACTCCTCTCCTCAGATATGGCCCATTTTGTTCCTTTCCTTGCCTACATATGCTGTCAAAACTGCCACTTCTTGGTGAATCTAATTGTGGAATTTGCACGGGGATTGACCCAGGAAGGTGCCGTGAGGGCACCCTCCCCCTGGCCTCCAACATAAGTCACCACCTCTCTCAGCAGGGCCTTTTCTCCACAGCTGCCGCTGCTCCCTAGTGCAGACAACATGCCACGTCCCAGGGGTGAGCAGCACAAAGCATTCTGCTGGCCCCAGCCATGCTTTTCCTCCTCAAGTCTGGACCCGCATCTCAGCATCAAGAAACTACAGTGAGTGAGCAGGAAAGCAAGTATCAACACAGTGCCTCAGGCCTACCAGCTTCTGCCCCAGCATGACCCTGAGAACATAGGGGAAAGGGCGTCATCAAATGGGTTCCGTGGAGGGCACTGCAGACATGTGGGCACTTGTCACTGTGAATGAGACACTCTGTTATGCCCAGAGGACTGGATCTCTTGTCCTGTGTCCTGGGCTCCTGAGGTGTGTCCTCTCACTGTGCATCTGTGTGTTTGTTTAAGCCTGTTGTGTGTCCTGTAGAGGGATGAGAGTCACCCTGTTGGCTGAGCTGAACCTCACAATGGTTTGTTAAAAGCCAGGGGTTGAGATCTGGGGAAAACACTTGGTGATGGGTGCACCAGGTACGAGGAGTAAAGCTAGTCCTGCATTCCAGACAATGTCTGGGTTCCCAGTGAGCAGACAGGACTGAAGAGGAACAGGGAGGAGAGGGCACGGAGGGAGGAGTGGAGTTCATGCTGAGCATCTTGAATGACTGGTCCCTTTATCTGTCATCTAAAGTCATGTCATTACCCTTGGGCCTTTCAAGATCCAAAAGGGTGCTAACAGCTGAGGATTTCAGAAACAAGCAGGACACAAGGGCTATCTGAGCAAACACTGGATCTTCCCACAGATGTGGGTGTCTCCATGGTGCCAGGAGGCCAGTGAGCACTCAGCTGTATACACAGGGCCACCACCAGGCATGCTTCTCTTGCTCCAGAAGACCCCCTTCTGGAGATCCCATCATCTGGGTGGGTCACTCCCTACCTCCTGCTCACAGTCTCCTACTAACCCTTCAAACAGGTCACATATTTAGGGGCAGATTAGGCAACTGTCTCCAAAATCTCCTTCTGTCCCACCTGCAGGAACTCGGGATTCATCCATGAGAATGTTCGTCCAACTCCTACTCTCACCATTTCATTAGCAACTCAGTGCAGAGACCATCACCTCCCTCCACTTTAGGGACATCCTGTCTTGACCATACTCTGCAGCTTGTCATCATTTATGACATGTCTGAGCTTTTCCCCACCTACATCTCACTCTCTCCTCACTATTGTCCATTCCCTTCCCCTTCTCATTCCACCTGCTCTCAAACGCAGGAAGATCTGCTTCCCTTCTCTCCTCCTGCACCAGGACTGTGGGTCACTGCTAGGGACCATCATGCCAGGGCTCTCAAAGCTGGTGTCTAATTTCCTCTCTGCTCTGCCATCCATGTTCCTGTCCTGGGAACCAACCTCCTGATGATCCCAGTACTTGCAACCCCCACATCCCTTATTGTTTCCTGACTCAATTCAATATTTCTAATTCTTCCCTCTGTGTGAAATGTTTTTCAATGGCTCGCCTGCTTAGTTAATATCATGTATCTCCACAGTCTAGAAATGTCAGCTGCTCATTAGTGATTCTCTTTGGAAGTGGACACACAATACTTCCCCACAAAGAAATGTCTCCTTGCTGTCTACTTAAGTCCACTTGTACTATGGGAACCACATCAGATCATTGTTCTCATGTTTCTGTATTCCATTAGAATGTTGTTGAAAACACTTTAGCATCACTGATCTCTAGTACTTAGCAGTTCCAGCACATAGGACTTACTCTAAAACCATTTTTTTTTGTTATCTGGTTCATGACATGTACTGTTAACAGCAATCATAAATGTAAAAAGGCCCATGGCCTCTAAAATGGACCTAAGCTCCCTTTCCTTTCTAGCCTTTGCTTAATTTGAAAATGTGTCCCTCAATTGCCATGGTACGTGAAAAATCAGGATAAAGTGGGTAGACAAATCCTTATGCATCTTCTGGTTTGCTTTGAGAATCTCATCCTAAAGAGCCTTATGTATGATCCCCAGATGGGCTGCTGTTCTCAATGCTTATGGTACCAAGCTAACTGTAGGACTCATCACATTCTTTTAGAATTTCTTAATACCCGTGTCAACTCAGACAGGTGTTGTCCTTGAGGGCATGGGTTGTGTGTCTGGTCCAAAGTTTATTCCCATTTATCCTGAGATATCGTAGCTTTTTCCAAGGCATGGTGACAAGAAGGGTGTTTGTCGCTTCTCTCCATGGTGGCTTGGAGGGCTAAAGAGGACTGATGTAAAGGGAGAAGCCAGGCTACATCCACAATATTGTTCAGCATTAGGGCATGAGAAGGAATGGCCACTGAGCTCTGTTGAGACAGAAGATCCTCGGGAAAAAGCTCAGCTGAACCAGAGCTCAGGGGCTGAGAGTGGAGAGAGGCTCTGACCCCAGAGGAGATTAGAAGTGGTGCCTGTAGAGGAGATGAGTGTGGACTCTGGGCCCTGGGACATGCCCTGTCAGCTCTTCAGTGCTATGGGCCTACAGAGGAGATGCTCAGGATGCTGTTCAGTGCGCGTGGAGCAGTGGAGTTTCTGTCTCAGGTGCAGGTGGCCATCAGTGTTCAGGAACTGCTTGCTGCTGGTTAAACCCTAAAACATTCTGGAAAGTGGAAGCCAGGGGGCGCTTGAGGCCATGCTTTGTCCATGTGCTGGTGGGAGATGAAGTCAAGTCAAATGTGGGTTCCCAGGGACAGCCCTGACATAAAGAGTCCCTGTCCAAATGCTCGTTGGTCAATTTCCCCCAAAGTTCCATTGTCCTGGATCTCAAGAACATCACATCCTTAGATCAGATGGCTCCTGAGAGACCAATTATTCCCAATGTATGACTCATAGTAACATGACTGAAGCCCAGAAGAAACGGACTTGCTCAATGCTCTGAAGGATTATTGAGTTAAATTTTATAGGATCAAAATTAAATTTATGTTTAAGAGTTTTTCATTAAATTTTCTGTAAAATATACTCTATGCTACTGAATAGTATAAGAAAAACACAGTAAAATTGTAAGGATATATAAAATAAACACAAATATTTTATAACCACATATAAGGGGAAGGGGGCAGGGGGCGGGAGACCCCTCTGCCTTGGCAGCTGACACAGGCTGTGGCCCAGGCTCTAGGACCACAGGCCACACAGGAGCTGCGGTGAGTTGCTCCAATGCAGCAGGTGGTTGCACATCTGGAAATTCAGTGACACCTGTGCCTGGAGCCTTCTCTGGCTCAGGAGAAGGCACCAGAGTTGGTGTTTCCTCTTTAGGTTTTCCTTGATCTTACTCTGGAGCTGCTTCTCTAGATCCAAGAAGAGAACATATTACCACCACGACTGACTGATTTGTGTACCTTCCAAAGAATGGATCTCTCATCTGCATCACTGAAGTCTCTGTTCAAGAGCCCCCTCCACACTGCAGGCCTTGGGGCACTGACCTGAGGGACTCTTTGCTCCTGCCTATCCCAGCCCCTGGGAGCTCTTCTCTGTGGAATCCACCCCATTCCCTCCCCACTCACAGACACCACCATGCACAGCGGTCTTTGAACCCCTCCATGTTTTCTAGGAGAAGCCCTCAGACCTCTGCCCTCTTGCAGAAATCTCACAAGGCAAGGCGTGGGATTCAAGTTTTTCCAGCTTCTCCAAGTCACAGCCTCCATACTTCCATTAAGGCTCTGATACAAAGCACATTCACTTTTTTTGCTGGTCCTGAGATCCACTTTCTGCTTCCAAATATGCCAAGGTGCAGCGATATTGCAACGAGGAAGTCATATATGGCCTGACCTGTGGATGCTACCTGCCTGTGCAACCAATTGTGACTAAAACACTCCTGACTAAAAGGAAGCTCTGGAGGGAAGGCCTGGAGTCAGGGCATTTGTTGACTGAATGAGCCCAAACCAGCCCTATCTCAGATAGCTGGGTGACCCTGGGGAACCCCTGGGATTTCTAAACTGGCTTCAACCAGGATAAGGATGCCTAATGGAATCTCCAATCTTTTTCTCAAAATAGAAAATAACTTAGCCTAAGGCCCCAAGAAGAATTCAAATAAGGCAGAAGGCTTGTTAAGGAGAGAAAATGGTCAATTAGAACAACCACAGACCCTCCGCACACCTCTCCAGTATCTAGGCACCCAGAGAGCCTTTTCCCAGGGAGATTCCTCCCCCAACTCCCAGTCCCTACAATAACCCTATGAGGCTGGTCCTCGGCTCTCCCCATGTTCAGAGAATCAATCCCACAGAGAGATGTAATGACCTGAAGACAAAGCAAGCAGGTGGCTGAGTGACCACTGTGCTGTGGAGGGGCAGGGCTCACCTGGTACATGGTTGGTCCCACACGTTGGTTAGTAGCAAATGTTCTCTATTAACACAGAAATGTGGGTGGGGTCAAAGGTGTGGACGCTGCCCAGGAAGCTGGGCACCAAATATTTGATCAGTTTGTCCAGTCACTGTTCCTGGGAGGTCTGCACCTTACATGTCTTTTTTTTCTCCTTGTGAGGGTCAAGTTTATTTGGAAGCCTGAGTGAGTGGTGGTGTG
Source organism: Myotis daubentonii (assembly GCF_963259705.1). Classification (NCBI taxonomy): domain Eukaryota; kingdom Metazoa; phylum Chordata; class Mammalia; order Chiroptera; family Vespertilionidae; genus Myotis; species Myotis daubentonii. The sequence goes on from NC_081855.1 coordinate 8,340,787, forward strand.
GTCAACATGGAGGCCCAGGGCTGAGCTGACTGGCCTCCATGTTAGGCTGAGGATGCCCCCAATGGGAGGCCAGCCCTTGGCATTGGCCACCCAGCTCTGAGTCTGGGCACAGGGCTGAGCCAGCTCCCTGGGAAGCAGAGTCCTGGCTTCCAGGAAAGGCAGGTGGAGAAGGTGAGGACAGTTCTCCCTGGGTGGGTCAAGGTCCAGAAAAATAAACTTGTTCAAAGATCTGATGATTTAAAGGGTTAAATGTTATAGAATCTAAATTAAGTTTCTGTTTAGGAGCATTTCAGTATACTTTCTCTACGGTACACTGTATGTTATTAAATATCATAAAAATATAGTAAAATTATAAGCATACGTAACAAGAACCAAAAACATTTAACACTGGGTCTAAATGGGGGTAGGAGGGTGCCCTCTCTGCCATGGCTGCTGACACGCACTGTGGCCCGGGATCTGACACTACAGGCCGCACAGAAGCTGAGGTGAGTTGGTCAAATGCTGCAGGTGGTTCTTCTGCCTCTTGAAGTTCAGTGAAAGCTGGGCCTGGATCCGGCTCTGGCTCTGGAGAGGCCACTAGGGTGGCATTGCCCTTGAGGGTTTTCCTGATGTTGCTCTGGAGCTGGTTCTGTAGATCCAAGAAGAGGTAATGTTACCACCTTCACTGGCTTTTATTTATTTATTTATTTATTTATTTATTTTTGCCTTCTAAAGGCTCACTCACCCACACCACCCACGGAGGCCTCCTCCTCCTCCTCTGTTTCCTCCTCAGTGGTGCAGCTGTGAATGGAGACTCTGGGCCTGGTTTGGCAGGTCAGCGACTGGAAAGTTGAGCTCTAGGGCAGCCAACAGCATCATCAGGCTGGGAAATCCTGGAGGTGCTGGTCCAGCCAGATGCCCAGGATGTAGGAGATGATCCTTGGGATAGAGATAGGTGGGCAGCAGGGTCTGAGGCCTGGCCTTTCCTTACACAGGGCCCTCCCTGAGCACCACTCAGAGAGCCTTGGGGTCCTGTGCCTGCTGCTCCTGCCCATCCAGAAGCCAGACCTACTCCTTGTCCACCTTCAGTCTGGCAGTCCTTGCAGAGAAATGCCTGGTCACCCAGGAGGGGCTGGCAGAATCGCCTCCTAACTGACAGCTCTGGAACAATGAGGAAACCACCTGTTCCCTTCTCCAGGGGAACCTGACATGCTCTCTCAGTGTCCCTGCCCCTCTCACGACACTCCTTTTATGACTGAGAGGGCTGGTGTCCACCGCGTTCATGTTATTCATTGGCACAGAGTAGGTGCTTCAGGAATATTGACCAATGACTGAAAAAACGAACCCCAGGGCCTTTCTATCACCTCAATCTTTGGCTCCTGCACCTACATGCTGCATAATTCAGGAGCTGTCCTGTGTGGTTCTTTGCCTCCCATTGAAACTCAGCTCCCACAGGGTGGGGTGCACCTGCCAAGCTGCCACTGAGGAGGTTCTCCCAGATTAGTGATCAACGTCCCCGGGATAGGGGTGCAGGCAAGATTGGATTAGGAGGGGAAGGATATGAATTTGCTGAGGGTCTGACTCTCTCACTGAGCTCCCACTGCTCTCCCACACCACCTAAATCCACATGTAAAGCTCTCTTGACTCCTTCCCCTTTTGTAGGAGAAGCCTCAGACCTCTGCCCTCTTGCAGAAATCCCACCATGTGTGGGATACAGGGTTTTGCCAGCACCTTGAGTTCACAGTCCCTATACTCCCCTCATGGCTCTGATCCAAAACTGACTCACGTTTTCTGCTGAAACAGAGTTCTATCGTCCTCTTCACAATATAGGCAGGTGCAGCCATAGGTAAAGGTGACCAGGAGGACGTCACATTGGCTGTCCTGTGGACACTCTGAGCCTGTGTTGCCTAGTGTGACTGAATCACTCCCGACTAGACAGAAGCTCTTTAGTGCAGGCTTGGTGTCTGCTCTGAGCACTGGATTATGGTCAGTGCCTAGAGACATGTCTGTACCTGGCAGGGCGACGAATATATCTCCTCAATGAATAAGCCCAAACCAGCCCAATCTGAGATAGCTGGGTGACCCTGGGGTCCACTGCTCACCCCAGGCATACCTGATGCAGATTCACCTGGGAAGTGGACATCTAATCGTATCTCCAATCTCTTTATGAAATGCATAAACAGCTTAGCCCAAGACCCCAAAGAGAATCACAAATTTGGCAGTGGCTTCCTTAACAGGAAGAGAAAATAACCAATTGGCTCAATCACAGCCCCTCCAGCAGACCTCTCCACTGTCTAGGCTCCCAGAGAACACTTACCAGGGAGGAACCCAGTGAGTTCCTACAATAACCCTATGAGCAAGCTCCTGGATTCACCGAGGGTTCAGAGGAAGAAACACTCAGAGAGTTGCAGTGACCTGAAGGCAAACAGCCAACAGTTGACCTGGTGATCATGTGCTCTCAAAGGGGAGGAGCTCACCTGGTAAATAATTGGTCCCACAGCTGTTGGGTGGTAGCAAACGTTCTGTAAGTATAGACAGGAATGAAGGTGGATTCCCTTCTCAGGTATTCGACCACTTTGTCTAGCCAGTATGTCAGGGCCATGTGCATCATACAGGTCAGATTTTTTGTTTGTTTGTTTGTGTGTGTGTGTTTTTTTCTCCCCCTTGAGGCTGAAGTTCATTGGAATTCTCAAGAATGTGGTGCTGGACCAGCTGGCTGATTGGCAGCTGGGTCCAATGGCTGGGCTGACCGGCCTCCCTGTTCTGCTCAGAATGCTCACAGTCAGAGGCCAGCCCTTGACCTCTTGCCACCCAGCTCTGTGTCTGGGCACAGGCTGGAGCTGGCTCCCAGGGAAGCAGAATCCTGGCTTACACGAAGGGCAGGTTCTCAAGGCCAAAACCCTTTTCACTGGGAATGCTGGGGATCCTGAGGCCAAAACACACCTTCCATGATTCTCTAGCTCAACACTACCCTCCTGGCCTTCCAATAAAGAGAGCGTTCTGGTTATTGAACAGAGCAGTTAGGAGCTCCCAGTGAGAAACAACCCCCTTAGGTTCCAGGCTCTGAGTGCATTCATACTCAAAACAGTTTCTCTTTGGGTGGCTCCAGGGCCTGTGTCTGTAGTAAACCGATCTGTTCACAGAAAAGCAGCTGGGTCCTTCTGGGCTTAGCCAAGGCAGAGCGAAGGCCAGGGAGAGAGGCAGGGCTAGAATGTGGAATTAGAATGTCCAAAGATGCAGATAGGGAAGAGCTTGATGTGAGAGGACCACTGGGCTGCCAGCTGGAAGAACCTCACGTCGTTCGACTCTGTGTCATCAATGATGACTGGCAGCATTTCCTGCTGGTTCCTTGCCTTGCAAACCAGGTGACCGATGCCCTCAATGCACTGGCTTGTGGACTTCACATCCTTGTTCTTGGTTTTCTTGGGCTCCTTCTTTTTCATCTCATTGGTGACCACTGTCATGGACATGGTGGGTGTTGCTGTGGCCTCACCACTGCTGGGCAGCCTGCTGGCCTGGATAGACTGGAAGTAGTACTTTAGTGTGCTTTTGGCGGTAGGCAGGTCTTTCTTCTCCACAATTCTCTTTGTGTATATTGGTTGGGCTGCCATTCAGTAATCCACCTGCGGCTCCATCATCTCTGCATGGACACTCTGGCTGGGGGAGGACAGGCCCCCACTCATTGATGGAGGGGAGAGTGTGTTGGGTGAGGCCTTCCTGGCAGGAAGAACACTGGAGCATGAGGGGTCCACATCATCTGAATCCCTTGACATGGCTGAAGATCGATCCACTCTTCCAACCTTCACTTCCCCCACTAAGGGAATGAGCTTCTGTGAGGACTTCTCATTGGGGCGCTTCTGCTACTCATTGAGCATGGCCTCTGCGATGGGCAGCAGGTAGACACAGTTGGCACCTACTCTGTGATTCTCGACAAAACGTCCTGTGTGTCCTACAAGGTGTTCTGGGACTCCAGGTTGTTGAACATATCCCACCAGTATAGGTCCTGGAAGAAGTTGTTGTAGCGACATTCCATGGAACCCAGGTATCTGGCCAGGGGGTGGGAACCCAGCAGGATGACCAGAAAATGCATGGAGTCCAGCCATTGGGGTGATTGGTGAGAACACTGCTATCAGAGCTTGGGAATTGCAGTTGCAATATCTCTGCATCCGGGAGATGATGATGCTAAATGCCTCCTGGACATCAACTCTGGAACAAGCACACACCACGGGCAGTGTGTGCCCCTGCAGGATATCTGAAAGTAACTGGCCCTGCCAGTCTGAGGTGTTGACCAGGATGATGTTCTCGGGCAGCTTATCCTGGGAAATGAGGATGTTGTTTGGCTGGTCACTCATGGGCTTCCTGGGGATCTGCCGCTGGTTCTGTAGGTCTGGGCCGTCATTGTCCAGGCTGTTGACCCACTCATTCAGGGCTGTGTTGCAGCCCTGGTGCCAGCCTGTTTCCCCTTGGACCTGCTGGAGGGGATGACTACAAACTTGGTGAAGTGCACTATGGATGGGAGCATCTTGGTGAACCAACCCCAGATGGAGGACTGTGCCTCCAGGCTGTCCTCCAGCTGCTCTCCAGGGGACAGAATTCCTTGGGCCATTGAGTCAGAGCCACTATCACTTGACATGCTGTCAAAGTATCGCCTGAGCTTGGGCTTTGGGGTGCTGGGGACACTTACATCGTCCTCCACGTCTAGACTACTCTTGCTGGAGCTCTCCACAGTGCAATACCGAAAGTCCAGGGCTTGTTGTGAGGATGAGAACTCCTCCGACACTTGGGCCATGAGCATGCATTCTATAGCTCTCGGGTGGTAATTCCGGTGCCTGGTCATGCATCTCCTTCTAACTATCAGATTCCCTTCGTTACAGTTATTCTCCTGGGATGAACTGTGGGTGGCATTTTAGCTAGCTGCCTGCTGAAAGAAGAAGCTCTCAGACATTTCAGCAGAGTCGTTATGCAAGGTCTGGGCCTCGGTGTTGGCCTGTGCGCCACCGACATCGTGATCCATGGGCTGACTGGACAGGGTGGCCATTCAGGATCTTGTTCATCTGAGGGGTGGGTATGCTGTAAGCCAGAAATTTGGAGTCACTGTGGCTTGGTTGCTTGCTTCCTTGGGCCCAAGCGATCTTAGGCAGGTGGGCCAGACTCAATAGCTCCTTTCAGATGCTGGCACTGTGGAGGCCCCACATCTCCATCTGCAAGCTGGAGTCTGACAGGCCTTCGATGTATATCCTGAGCTTGAGATTGGGGCTGCTGAGGACACTGTGATTGTCCCTCATGTCTGGGCTGCTAGACAGGCTTTTGAAGTATTGCCTGAGCTGAGGTGTTGGGGTGCTGAGGACGCTGTCATAGTCCTCGATATCTGGACACTGTCACTGGCATTCTCCAGCAGGTCATACGGGAGGTCCAGGTCCTCCTCCACTTCCTGGAATGCTCCACATAGTCCTTCCTGCCCAATGTCCAGGATCTCCTCAGACACTTTGACTGTGTGCAGCCATAACAAGACTTTCTGGTGGTAGTTCTTTTGCTGAGTCATGGACCTCTTTCTGACTATCAGATTCCCCTCGTCGAAGTCATCCTCCTCCTGGTCCTGCCTGTGGCTGACACTGCAGCTGGCCTCTAGCTTCGAGAGGAAGTTCTCAGACTTGCCCTGAGAGTGGTTCTCTGAGCACTCAGCCTTGAGATTGGCTTGTCTGGCGCTGTACTCATGGTTGATGGACGGCATGGACAGGGAGGAGGTATGGATCTTGTCCACCTTGCTGGTGGGTGTGCTGTAGCCCACAAATTCATTGTCACTGTCACCTGTTTTCGTCCCAGGGCTCACACATTCTCCGTGATGTGGGCAAGAGTAAGAGGCTCCATTTTGGTCCTGGCAATGTGGCTTCCTCACATCTCCATCTGCTAGCTGGAGCCTGACAGGCCTTTGCAGTACAGCATGAGCTTGGGCCTGGGGATGCTAAAGATGATCTCATCCTCCTCCATGTAGAGGTCACTTTTCCTCTGGTTCCCCATCATGTCAGCCCGAAGGTCACTCTCTGACACTTTGGACCTGTGAAACAGCACCAGGACTTTCTGCTTCAAGATTCCTTGTATTGATCACTGCAGCTTCTTCGGCTTCCTCTTCTCGAAGTCATCCTTGTGCAGTTCCTGTCTGTGCTTTCCACTGTAGCTGGCCTACAGCTCAGAAAAGGAGCTCTTATCCTGCCCTCAAGTGTAGTTACCTGTGGACTTGCCCTTGGGGCTCGTTCTGCATGGCACTGTCCTCCTTGTTGATGGGCTGACTTCACAGTGAGGAGATCCAGATCTTGGCCACCTTGGTGGAGGACTCCTTGACTCTGCTGAAGAGGCTCATCATCTGGTCACATTGGGGTTTTGCTGCATGACGTCAGCCGTGTGGATGGCGCCCGTGGCCAGTGTCTTGTAGCCCAGGACGGTCCTGTTCTTATAGCGCTTCCTCTGCTCCACCATGATCTGGAGCTTCTAGCCTTCTCCCTTGAGGAAGTGGTTGTACTGCAGGGAGAAGGTGAGTTCCAAGTCGGTCTGCACAGCTCCACTGCGGGGCAGCACAATCTCTTGGGACCACAGGATGCCCTTGGAGTCCTACATCTTCACAGAAATCACCACGGAGTTGAGGTCCTTGGCCAGCTTCTTGGAGGTCACTAGCTTCTTTAAACTGAGACTGCACCATCTGGGCACGCAGCTGAGGCTGGAGCAGTCCACCTCCCAGGTAGCTAACAGGTTCTGGGGTACCTGTGTTTTGAGCACCATGGATGTGCTGTCCTGGCCCACAGTGCGTGCAGAAGCTGCAGCTGCTGGCACCCTAAGGGTTCTTTTTCTAATCATAGTTAATGGTTTGTCCTCTTGTGGTGGAACAGAGGAAGGACATGATTGGTGGCAAGAGGTGGGGCATAAGTGATCAAAGGAGAGTGTGGTCACACAAAAAGTGGGCACTCACTAACCTGTGATTAGGTCAGAGAATGCCTGGGAGTGGTATTTTAGGCTCAGGGACCTAAAGTATTCACAAAGGATGTCCTGAAGTTAAAACATTTCTAATCAAAAGCAGTTTTTGGTGTTTCACTACATGTAGGCTGGCACCTTCTCTAAAAAATGGTCAATCTTTAACTTAGCTGAGACTGTCTATTGTCTTTTGGAATACACAAAATCATAGCTTTGGAATGTCAAAGTAATGTTCCTTGTTTTGGACACACCGTGCTATGTGGAGACCACAAATCCCCTCATTGTTATTAAGTTCATTGTTGGCTGTTCTATCCTATATCCACCTGTGTGAAGAAGTATGTGTGTATCTATCGCCAACGGATTTGATACAACAAACATACATCTCCACTTTTGATGGTAATATCTAAAATAAGGTGAACACGGCCATTCTCCAGAGCATTATTTCAATGCATTCAGATTTTGCTTCATGGCAATTGACAGGTGGGCTCAGATAAAATCTCAACAATTGTTCAAAGTTTTGAATGCTTCTTACATTGACATTTACTTGGCACAGTACAGCAGGATCCCGGGAAAGCTCACCCAGCACCACCCTGCAGGTCTACACATGGTGCCAGGATGCAGCAAAGGGCCCATCGACCTCCAAGCTCCCTGCCCGTTCAGTGAACTTGTGTGAGTTGTCTCTTGGACCCAGGACTTTCCCTTGCTAGTGCTTCGGACTTTATTTGAGCCATACTGTTAATACTGTTGGGGGAACTAAGGTTAACGGTTGACAGATCCCAGGCTAAGGAGAGACAGGAGGGAAAATGGGCCAGGACTTGACCACTGGCTTTCCTATTGGAATTGCCATTTGAGAGTCTGGGGCAAACACCTGGGCTGTACAAATGACAGCTGGTCTTGTTCATCTCAGAAGATGAAGGGGATTTTGATTGTGAAAATCTTTCACTTAATATTGTAATTCAATATCAAATTACATGCTCTTTCCTGCATGACTCTCAGATGTTCTTAGACAAGTAAGAATCTGTGCGGCTGTGTCAGAGGTCAGTCCTCATGATATGCAGGAGCCACATAGAGAAATTCTCACACAACTGTAATTTAACTACCTGGCTCTTCACGGGGAGCACTAATCAGGTTTGGTCCACCTGCCCTGGTGGCCCTTCTGGTTGTTGTAGACAAAAGGGCGAGAAACCGAGGCACATAAGAGCGTTGAATGAGACTCTGGGAAAGTGAGCATCATGCAGCTCAATCCATAAAGAAACAAACCTCAACCCAGTACATCACACCTCTTGAAAATTTGCCGAGAGACTGCAGATACCAAACAACAATAAAAACAAGAACCACAAAAACACCTATAATTAACATTGGAAGTTGTGCCTCCATGGCTGGGAACTCCCAGACTCCAGCCCTCATTACTATTCCTGATAGGACACCTTGACTTGCAAGTGCTTTACAGAAATGAGAAGATTTAACTAGAAAATATAAACTGAAAAATGGCCAATATTCAGTTGTCTTTGGGTGCCTTAATTAATTTTTCTCAGGCAAGAAAAACAAACACCACCACTAGAAAAATGCCGCCTGAAAATAAAACTGATTGAATGAATAGGAAGCGCATCTTGATTTGGAAATTAGAAACTTCTAAGGAGGAGCACAGATAAATTGTCTTTAAAAACGAAATTAACAAGAAATTTCAGAGATTATCTCTGAACTCTCCTGAAGCTAATCAATTCTGACACCCATTCTCCCCCTTCTATAGCACTTCCACTATATGTGTAGCTCTGCTGTAAAAAAGAAGGAATTCTTACCATTTGCCACAGCATGGATGGAACTGGAGAGCATCATGCCAAGTGAAATAAGCCAGTCAGAGAAGGATAAATACCACATGATCTAACTCATTTGTGGAATATAATGAACAACATAAACTGATGAACAATGTCAGATCCAGAGACGGAGAGTCATCGATTGGACTGTCGGGCCTTGGAGGGAAGGTAGGGGAGGGTGGGGGTAAGGGATAGAGATCAACCAAAGGACTTATATGCAAGCTAATAGGCCTAACCAATGGACGCGGACCACGGGTGGTGGAGGGGAGGTCATGAGCGGGAGGATAGGGGGTAACATGGGGATAAGGACACATATGTAATCTTAATCTATATATATATATATATACACTAGGGACCCGGTGCACGAAATTCGTGCACTGGGTGTGTGTGTGGGGGGTGTTCCTCAGCCCAGCTTTCCCCCTCTCATATACTGGGAGCCCTCAGGCGTTGACCCCCATCACCCTCCAATCACAGGATCGGCCCCTTGCCCAGGCCTGACGCCTCTGACAGAGGTGTCAGGCCTGGGCAGGGGACCCTCATTTCCCCCCATCACTGGTTCTAACCCCAGCCCCCTCCTATTGCTGGCTATTCCCCTTGCCCAGGCCTGATGCCTCGGCCAGAGGCGTAGACCCCCATCACCCTCTGATCACCTGATCGGCCCCTTGCCCAGGCCTGACGCCTCCGCCAGAGGTTACTTCCTTATCTTGGCTATTGTAAATAATGCTGCAGTGATCATAGGGGTAGAGCATAGGCGTAGAGCTTTCAAAGCTCTCCTAATATTAAACCACTAGGGGCCCGGTGCACGAAATTCGTGCACTGGGTGTGTGTGTGGGGGGGGAGTGTCCCTCAGCCCAGCCTGCCCCCTCTCATATACTGGGAGCCCTCAGGCGTTGACCCCCATCACCCTCCAATCGCAGGATCGGCCCCTTGCTCAGGCCTGACACCTCCGCCAGAGGTGTCAGGCCTGGACAGGGGACCCTCATTTCCCCCCATCACTGGTTCTACCCCCAGGCATCAGGCCTGGGCAGAGGACCCCCAGACCCCTCCTATTGCTGGCTCTTCCCCTTGCCCAGGCCTGATGCCTCGGCCAGAGGCGTAGACGCCCATCACCCTCTGATCACCAGAGGTGTCAGGCTTGGACAGGGGACCCCCATCTCCTCCCGATCACTGGCTCTGGCCCCCACCCAGGCCTGAAGGCCTCTGGTCCAGGAATCATGCCTGGGCAGGGGACCCCCATCTCCCTCTGATCGCTTGCTCCACCCCCCGCCCAAGCCTGACGCCTCTGACCCAGGCTTCAGGCCTGGGCAAGGGGACCATCATATCCCCACAATCCCCGGCTCAGCCCCCCACCCAGGCCTGATGCCTCGGCCAGAGGAGTTGACCCTCATCACCCTCCAATCACCAATCACCGGATCGGCCCCTTGACCAGGCCTGAGGCCTCTGGCAGAGGTGTCAGGCCTGGGCAGGGGACCCCCAGCTCCCCGCGGTTGCAGGCTCTGCCCCTGCCCAGGCCTAACACCTCTGGCCTAGGCGTCCGGCCCGGGCAGTGGGGACCCGCAGCTGCAGCGGCCCCGCGATCGTGGGCTTCGCTTTAGGCCCAAGCAAGGGACCCCTAGCTCCTGGGACTACCAGCTTCGACCGTGCCCAGCTCACATCGCTGGCTCCAGCCCTACTTCCTGCTATCACTGGCCAGGGCGGCAAAGGCGCCTGATTCTCCGATCATGGCTGGGGGGCAGGGCAAAGGCGACCCCAGGGCCGCCTTTGCCCTGCCCCCCAGCTCTTAGCTCCCCCCTGTCAGTGGCAGGGGGCTTCTTCCTGCTTTCCCTTTTGCCTCCCTGCATTGTGCCTACATATGCAAATTAACCGCCATCTTGTTGGCAGTTAACTGCCAATCATAGTTGGCAGTTAACTGCCAATCATAGTTGGCAGTTAACTGCCAATCATAGTTGGCAGTTAATTTGCATATAGCCCTGATTAGCCAATGAAAAGGGTATTGTCGTACGCCAATTACCATTTTTCTCTTTTATTAGTATATATATATATATATATATATATATATATATATATATATATATGTATGAAGTAGCTATTATAAATAAAAAAGAAAAAAAGAAAGAAAAAACTGGTTAGCTGATAAAATTGCCAAATTACAATATCAAACACCTGAAACACTATAACCATATAAGATTGTATATCAACTATTCTTAAAAATAAATTTCAAATGAAAATAATTACATTTCTCAGATGTTGTAGGCTTTTTAGAAAATTAAACCTAGGAATGAATATTCTAAAATTTAAAAAGGTACCTTTATAAAAGTTAATAAAAAGTGACAGGCATTGAAAAAGCATCTGATCCAAAATGCAACAGCCATATCTGATTATTAAAATATCTTCGTAAAATACAAATAGAATGATAGTTGCTAAATATCTTTCACTTAAAATCTTTCACTTAAAATCCCCTAAAACTCCTCATTGCACCTGGAATAAATCTTACAACCTGAACAAGACTCTGCAGGCTCTGGACCCCTTGCTCTGCACAACTTCCTGTCTCACTCTCCTCTTTACTCCAGCCACCCTGGGCTGTATTTCATTCCTAAAACCCGGGGAGCTCTTTCCCACCTCAGGGCCTTTGCACACACATCTGTGTCTGCAAGGCTCTTTGTTCAGGACTTCATAGGACTGACCTTTTTTCTCCTTTACATCTCATCTCCCCGCCAAAAAATCAACATGTGGAAAGTGTTAGATCTATCTCTACATCATAAAATTAAATAGAGTCTATTCATATTCTCTCATTTTTTGTTTTCAAATTTTTCATTCCACCTGCATTAGACTTTCAAAAGAAAAAAAAGTCTCAGTAAAATGTATTCATCTTAAATTCATTTAAAATGTTTTTGGTAAGATCAGAAATACTGATCTAATATGTTCCCCTAAATCAGTGGTTCTCAAACTTAGCTGCACATTAGAATCACCTGAGAATCTTTTTAAAATCCTGATTTCTGGGCCTTATTTCACTTAACATTATGGTCTCTAGTTCCATCCATGCCGTTGCAAATGGTAAGAGTTCCTTCCTTGTTACAGCAGCATAGTATTCCATGGTGTAGATGTACCACAGTTTTCTAATCCATTCATCTACTGATGGGCACTTAGGCTGTTTCCAGATCTTAGCTATGGTGAATTGTGCTGCTATGAACATTGGGGTGCATATATACTTTCTGATTGGTGTTTCTGGTTTCTTGGGATATATTCCTAGAAGTGGGATCACAGGAATAAATGGCAGTTCCATTTTCAGTTTTTTGAGGAAACTCCATAGTGTCTTCCATAGTGGCTGCACTAGTCTGCATTCCCACCAGCAGTGCACAAGTGTTCCTTTTTCTCCACATCCTCTCCAGCACTTGTCGTTTATTGATTTGTTGATGATAGCCAGTCTGACAGATGTGAGATGGTACCTCATTGTTGTTTTGATTTGCATCTCTCGGATGATTAGTGACTTTGAGCATGTTTTCATATGTCACTTGGCTTTCTGAATGTCCTCTTTTGAAAGGTGTCTATCTAGGTCCTTTGCCCATTTTTTGATTGGACTGTTTAACTTCCTTTTGTTAATTTGTATGAGTTCCCTATAAATTTTGGAAATTAGGCCCTTATCAGATATGACATTGGCAAATATGTTTTCCCACACAGTGGGTTTTCTCATTGTTTTGTTGATGGTTTCTTTTGCTGTGCAGAAGCTTTTTATTTTGATGTAGTCCCATTTATTCATTTTCTCTATAGTTTCAAGTGCTCTAGGAGCTGTATCAGTGAAGAAATTGCTTCGGCATATATCTGAGATTTTGTTTCCTTTGGATTTTGCTAGTATTTGTATGGTTTCCCATCGTATATTTAAGTCCTTTATCTATTTTGAGTTTATTTTTTGTGTATGGTGTAAGTTGGTGGTCTAGTTTCATTTTCTTGCATGTATCTGTCCAATTTTCCCAACACCATTTATTGAAGAGACTATCTTGGCTCCATTGTATGTTCTTGCCTCCTTTGTCAAATATTAATTGAGCATATTGGTTCAGGCCGATTTCTGGGCTCTCTATTCTATTCCATTGATCTATATGCCTGTTCTTGTGCCAGTACCAGGCAGTTTTGAGAACAGTGGCTTTCTAATACATCTTGATATCTGGTATTGAGATCCCACCTACTTTGTTCTTTTTCAGGATCGCTGCAGCTATTCGGGGTCTTTTTTTTTATTCCAGATGAATTTTTGGAGAGTTCGTTATAGATCTGTGAAGTATGCCGTTGGTATTTTAATGGGAAGTGCGTTGAATTTATAGATTGCTTTGGGTAGTATGGACATTTTAATGATGTTGATTCTACCAATCCATGAACATGGTATGTTCTTCCATCTGTTTATGTCTTCCTCTATATCTTTTTTCAATGTCCTGTAGTTTTCTGAGTAGAGGTCTTTTACCTCTTTAGTTAAGTTTATTCCTAGGTAGCTTAATTTTTTTGGTGCAATGGTAAATGGGATTGTTTTTATAATCTCTCGTTCTAAAAGTTCACTATTGGTGTATAGAAATGCCTCAGATTTCTTGGGGTTAATTTTGTATCGTGCTACATTGCCAAATTCATGTATTAAGTCTAGTAGCTCTTAGATGGAGTCTCTAGGGTTTTGTATGTATAATATGATGTCGTCTGCAAATAAGGACAGTTTTACTTCCTCTTTTCCAATTTGGATGCCTTTTATTTCTTCTTCTTGCCGAATTGCAATGGCTAACACTTCCAGTACTATGTTGAACAGGAGTGGTGAGAGGGGGCATCCCTGTCTTCTTCCTGTTCTTAGGGGAAATGGTATTAGTTTTTGTCCATTGAATATGATGCTGGCTATGGGCCTGTCATATATGGCTTTTATTATGTTGTGGTATGATCCTTCTACTCCCACCTTACTGAGAGTTGTTATCAAAAATGGGTGTTGAATTTTGTCAAATGCTTTTTCTGCATCAATTGATATGACCATGTGTTTTTTTTTTTTCTATCAGTTTGTTTATGTGATGTATCACGTTTATTGCTTTGCGGATATTGTACCATCCTTGCATCCCTGGGATAAATCCTAAATGGCCATGGTGTATGATCTTTCTGATGTACTGCTGGATCTGATTTGCTAAGATTTTGTTGAGGATTTTGGCATCTATGTTCAAGAGGGATATTGGCCTGTAATTCTCTTTCATTGGGTTGTCTTTACCTGGTTTTGGTATTAGGGTGATACTGGCTTCATAGAATAAGCTTGGAAGTGTTCCTTCCTCTTGAATTTTTTATAGTAGTCTGTGGAGGATAGGTTTTAGATCTTCCTTGAATGTTTGGTAAAACTTCCCTGTGAAGCCATCTGGTCCTGGGCTTTTGTTTGATGGAAGCTTTGTGATGACTGCTTCAATTTCTTCCATACTTATTGGCCTGTTGAGATTATTAGATTCTTCCTGATTGAGTTTTGGAATGTTGTATTTTTCTAGGTATTTGTCCATTTCCTCCAGGTCGTTTAGTTTGTTGGAGTAGAGCTGTCCATAGTATTTTTTAACAATCATTTGTATTTCTGTGGGGTCTGTTGTTATTTCACCTCAATCATTTCTGATTTTGTTCATTTGGGTCCTCTCTCTTTGCTTCTTGGTGAGTCTGGCTAGACATTTGTCAATGTTGTTTATTCTTTCAAAGAACCAGCTCTTGGTTTCATTGATTTTCTGTATTGCTGTTTTGGTCTCTATGTCATTGTCATTTATTTCTGCTCTAGTCTTTATTATCTCCTTCCTTCTGCTCACTCTGGGGTTTTCTTGTTTCTCTCTTTCTAATTTTTTGAGTTGTAGAGTTAGATGATTTACTCCCATTTTTTCTTATTTTTTGAGATAGGCCTGTAGAGCTATAAACTTCCCTCTCAGGACTGCTTTCATTGTGTCCCATAGGTTTTGGATTGTTGTGTTTTCATTATCATTAGTTTCCAGGATGTTTTTAATTTCTTCTTTGATCTCATTGGTAACCCAATCAATATTTAATAACATGCTATTCAGCTTCCAGGTGTTTGAGTATTTTGAGTTGTTTTTATTGTAGTTTAATTCTAATATTATGCCATAGTGTCTGCGAAGATGCTTTTTACGATTTCAATCTTCTTGAATTGGGGGATACTTTGCTTGTGACCCAATATATGGTCTCTTTTTGAATATGTCATATGAGCACTTGAGTAGAATGTAAATTCCGTGGGCTTTGGGTTGAAGTGTTCTGAAGATGTCTATTAAGTCCATGTGATCTAGTGAGTCATTTCGGATTGCTGTTTCTTTGCTGACTGTTTGTCTAGAGGACTTATCCAGTGCTGTCAGTGGTGTATTAAAGTCCCCTACTATGATTGTATTGTTGTCGATCTCTCCTTTGATGTCTTCCAGGAGATTTTTTATGAATTTGGGTGCTCCTGCATTGGATGCATATATGTTTACCAGGGTTATATCGTCTTGTTGTATTGATCCCTTTAGCATTATGAAGTGGCCTTCCTTATCTCTTGTTATGGCCTTCACTTTGAGGTCTATTTTGTCCAATATAAGTATTGCTACCCCAGCTTTCTTTTCCTTTCCATTTGCCTGAAAGATATTTTTCCATCCCTTCACTTTCAGTCTGTGTGAGTCCCTTCTAATGAGGTGGGTCTCTTGTAGACAGCAGATGTATGGGTCATGTTTTTTTTATCCATTCAGCCACTTGATGTCTTTTGGTTGGAGCATTTAGTCCATTTACGTTTAAAGTTATTATTGAAAGGTACTTGTTTGTAGCCATTTCTTTTGTGTGTGTGGCTGTTTTCTTTCTCATCCTTGTATTTCTTCTTTTTACACCAGTCCCTTTAGCATTCCTTGCATTGCTGGCTTGGTGGTGATAAACTCCCTTAGCCTTTTATTGTCTGTGAAGCTTCTTATTTCCCCTTCAAGTTTGAATGATAGCCTTGCTGGATAGAGTATTCTTGGATTCAGTCCTTTGCTTTGCATCACTTTGTAAATTTCTGTCCATTCTTTTCTGGCCTGATGTGCTTCTGTTGAGAAATCATTTGATAATCTAATGGGAGATCCCTTGGATGAAACTTTCCGTCTCTCTCTTGCAGCCTGTAAGATTCTCTCTTTGTCCTGAACATTTGCCATGGTAATTATGATGTGTCTTGGTGTGGGTCTTTTCGGGTTCACCTTATTTGGGACTCTCTGGGCTTGTGTGACTTTTTTCTTCCCCACCTCAGGGAAGTTTTCTGATATTATTTCTTCGAATAGGTTTTCTAATCCTTGTTCCTCTTTCTGTTGTTCTGGCACCCCTATTATTCATATGTTGTTTCGTTTCATGTTGTCCCAAAGCTCCCTTAGGCTCTCCTCCTGTCTTTTAATTTTTTTCTTCAATTGCAGTACATTTTGAGTGCGTTTTGCTTCCTTGTCTTCTAATTCACTAATTCGGACCTCCGCTTCTCCTAGTCTACTGTTGATACTTTCAATGGTGTTTTTTGTTGCAGCTATATCACTCTTCATTTCTTCTTGGGTCTTACTTAAGTTGTTGATTTTTTCATCTGTTTCTTCTAGCTTCTTCCATATGTTATTGATTTTTTCATCTGTTTCTTCTTGCTTCTTGCATAGGTAGTTGACTTTTTCATCTGTTTCTTCTAGCTTCTTGCAGAGGTTGTTGATTTTTTCCTCCATCCGGTATATGCACTCTAGGACCCTTATTCTGAATTCTTTTTCTGTCATGTTGCATGCCTCTGTATTACTTAGCTGCTTTTCTGGAGAGTCATCCTTCTCTTTCCTTTGGCGGTTTCTTTGTCTACCCATGATTGATCTCACTGACATATCTAGACGTTGAGTCATTCAGTGGCTGCTCCCTGGGTGGCAGTGGTTCCTTGGGCTGTGGTTGCTCCTCGGGCGGTTGTGGTAGCAGCTGCACCCTGGGCGGTTGGCAGCAGCTCCCCTGTTGGGTGCTGTTCACAGCTGTGGTGGCTCTTCTGGCTGGTGGGGGTAGGCTTCACATACAGCTGCTGTTCCTCAGACAGAGGGTGTGGTGCTCATGAGGCTGCTGTTGCTTGGGTCTGCTGCATTGATTTAAAGGCACAAAATACAACACAACAAGGCACCACGTACCAGGCACTAAACACAAATATATTCACGATATTAATAACCCCAAATAAAGGTGACCACCCGAATTAAGAGAATTAGGGGACAAGGAAGAAAGGAGAGAAAAAGATAAAAGAGAAAAAAGAAAAGAAAAGTAGGGAAGAAAGAAAAAAAAGTAGTGAAAAATGAAATTGATAAAAAGGAGGGGGAAAGAAAAGAGAAAAAAAAAGGGAAAAAAAAGAGCGAAAAGAGAGAATGAAGTAGATGAGGGGAAGAGGCTATGTATATGAGGAGAAAACTCCTATATAACCTCCACGAATCCCAACAAACTCCAGCAACAGCTCGCTGGAGATGAATGCAACCTTGAAACAACCAATAATATCCAGAAATGCAAGGGAAAACAGAAGCATAAAAATAACCAGGGGGTAGGGGGTGGAGCAAGGGTAAAAACCAGCAGAAAAAAAGAAAAAGAAAAAGAAAAACAGCCTCACAACCAGTCCTAAACACACACACACACACACCCAAAAAAAAAAAACAACCACAAAAAAAACCCCAATATACTCAACAATCAAGCAAACAGCAACAAAACAATAGAAAGTTAAAAGAAGAAAAAAAAATTGGATAGTGAAGAAAGATAAGGGATATGTGTATAAGGTTTTAGAGCAGTGGAATGGAAATAAGATATATAAGTAGGGTGAAATTTTGACAGGAGATAAACAGAAAAAATAGGGAAAATCTAAAGCAGGAATAGGGTAAGAGAAACAGGACAACAAAAGGAGAAAAGTGAGGGAAAGAGTTTTAGCATAGAGGTAAAATTGAGGTAGGGAAAATTGATGCTAAAACAATGATGAAACAGAATAGAGAACACTAATCCCAAAATAAAATAAAGAGAAAATAAAATGGCACTTTAAAAAATGGTAAAATGGTATCAGTAATAATACTGGTTAACAAATAAAAATGTAGTAATTTAAAGGGTAAAATCAGGTGATGGGAAAAAAAAAGAGAAAAAAATTGGTTTCTTAGTTAAAAGGTGAAAAAAGAAAAAAGAAAAAAGAAGAATAAAAAATTGCAGTAGTAAAGGTCCTTCTGTTCTTCTACTCATCAGTCTGGCTTGCCTTAGTCCTGTCAGGAATTCAGGAGAGTGTTAAATTTCCCTGCAATAAACTGTTTCTCCCTGTTGTAAACCACAGTCTGGATTTTAAAGCAGGCCATATTTGACTCCCAGACTGCCTTAATTTGTATTTAGCTAAGAGTCAGTTTGTGGCTCAGCCTCTGGGTGGCAGTGTTTTGGGGTTGGCCTCTGAGGCTATAAGGCCTCTCTGTCCAGTAGCTTGGGTTTATCGTCTCTATTGCACTTAAAACTGGTGTGGGGAAGTCGACTGCCCAGAGCTGGTTCCTTAATAGTTATCCGCTCTGTGTTGTTGCTGGGATTGAAAATCTGGATGCTTTATTTTACAATAGTTCCAGATTTACAGAAAAATTGTGAAGATAATAACCATGTACACCATACCCAATTTCCCTTATTACTAATATCTTACTTATGTTTGGGGCAAATGTAACATGAAGTGAATCATCAGTGAAACAGAGTGAAACCTCACTTCTTTAGTATCTCCAATATCCAGCAATGCTGTTCTAGACCAAGTAGATAAAGGAAAAACTGTTTCCATGGTGGCATAAAATTTCCCATCTTGAGCGGACAATCCTGTCAATAGTTTAACAATATTCAATAGTCTACCATGTAAAAAGGAAATCCAATTCACTATTATACACTGCCAGCACTAAAACAACACCCTGTTCCTCATGACTGCGGCCACCACCATCCATCCCACCCCCCAAATCCAGACCTAAATTAAACCTCAGCTTCTTTTCTTCCTTGCTTAGTGGAGGTTGTTGTCTTGCTTACTGGAGGTTTTCCCCTTCCTGTAGTAAAATACAATTATCTGATTCTTTCTGTCTTTCTCCCTCTTGTCTACATTCAGCTTAAAGTCCAAAGTTACCATTGGCACTATCTTGGTTATGTAGTTTGGAAACAAGTTAATCACAGAAAGACATTGGTTTTGGGGAAAAATTTGGAAAATGTTTAGGAAATGTGCTTGTAATTGGATGACAGTGGATTGAATGAGGAAGTGTCTGTGGCCAAAAAGCACAAGGCCAGAACTTTGGGAGAGGAATTACTGGGGAAGGGGTAGCTTTGAATAAGGTATTCTGACCTTATCCACTTCTTCGTCATGCAGTTGAGAAACTGACTTCTAATTCACTTTAGGACTTGCAGTTTCTTCATCGATCCTTGAGTTTGGAGTCTTATTCCTTATCTCCACTAGTCTACAATATATTCTTAGTAAGTTTGGCTATCTTGATGCAATGGACACTACTCAAAGGGTCCAAGCCTCTATATAAACTCTCTAGGTGAATGAGGAGCCACTCACTTCAGCTCTGGTTGCCCAAAATCAGCGGCTTGACATCACAAAGCCTCAGCTTGACCATCCAGGAGGGAAGAGGGCAGCAGAGGATGCAAAAATCTCAGACGCTCGGGGTATAGAAAAGAGACCTTCCTCTTACCTATTAAAATTTTTCCCAAACTGATCTCTCTCTCTCTCTCTCTCTCTCTCTCTCTCTCTCTCTCCCTGTAGTTTCACTATAGTCCAGCATATGGCAGGGAGGTGGTGTTTTCTCTAAGCCACTTTCCAAATGCCACCGTCATTTTAGTGGTCCATTTCACTATGTTCAGATATTACCATTTCCTATTATTTTGAGTGTGATTAACAGAAAAACTGTGAAGATAATGCCCATGTACACCATAACCAATTTCCCTTATTACTAATATCTTACTTGAGTATGGGGCAAATGTAACATGAAGTGAATCATCAGTGAAATAGATAGAATGAAACCTCACTTCTCCAGTATATCCAATATCCAACAACGCTGTCCTAGACCAAGTTGTTGTAGGAAAAACTGTACCATTGTGGCATAAAAGTTCCCATCTTGAGCTGACAATCCTGTCAATAGTTTAACAATACTCAATAGTCTACCATGTAAAAAGGAAATCAAATTCACTATTATACACTGCTAGCACTAACACCACACGCTGTTCCTCATGACTGTGACCACCACCATCTATTCCACCCCTGCCCCAATCAAACCTAAATGAAACATCAGCTTCTTTACTGCCTTGACCGTATGAGAAAGTGTTGAGGATAAAATCCCCCTTCAGTATTCTCCTTGTCCTTATTCTCATTGTCTGGCTCAGTATGGAATGTCTTGTCTGGTGCCCCAATTAAAGAATTCTACATTACTCCCTGCTCACATTGCTGCCCCCTCCTTAGATGCCTCCCCATCATCTGAAAACACACAAAAATACAAACACATTTCATTTATTCCCTTGCTGGTATTTATTCAAGGACACCATTAATGTTTTCATCTTCTCATAATGCCCATTTCTGAAGTATTTTTTATAGAGGGATACACATTATTATGTGGGTTTCTCTGGGAGAGCCTGGATATCACCTGCGGTAGATGAATACTCCAGAACGTCTTCTTCTGCATTTGTTGGCTTGCTTACTGGAGGTTGTCCCCTTCCTTTAGTAAAAGACAATTATCTGATTCTTTCTGTCATTCTCCCTCTTGTCTTCCTTCATTCAGCTTAAAGTCCAAAATTACCATCGCCACTATGTTGGTTATGTTGTTTGGAAACAAGTTAAACACAGAAAGACATTGGTTTGGGGGAAGAAATTAGAAAATGATTAGGAAACTGGCTTGTAATTGAATGACAATGGATTGAATGAGGAATTGTCTGTGGCCAAAAAGCAGAAGGCCAGAAACTTGGGTGAGGAATTACTGGGGATGGGGCAGCATTTGGGTAAGGTATTCTGACCTTATCCACTTCTTTGTCATCCAGTTGAGAAACTGACTTCTAATTCACTTTAGGACTTGCAGTTCCTTCATCCATTCTTGTGTTTGGAGTCTTATTCCTTATCTCTACTAGTCTACAATATCGTCTAATTAAGTTTCGCTGTCTTGAGGCAACAGACACTACTTAAAGGGTCCTGGCCTCTATATATACTCTCTAGATCAATAAGGAGCCTCTCACTTTAATTCTGGTTGCCCAAAATCAGTGGATGCCATGGTGGGGCTTGACATCACAAAGCCTCAGCTTGACCATCCAGGAGGGGCGGGGGTGGGAGAGGATGCAGATGTCTCAGATGCTCTGGTTATAGAAAAGATACCTTCCTCTTACCTCCTAAAACTTTTCCCCACACTGACCTCTCTATCATTTCCTCTAGTTCCATTATAGTCCAGCATATTGCAGGGAGGTGTTGTTTCTTCTTAGCCGCTTGCCATACCCCTGGCATTTCAGTGGTCCATTCCACTGACTTCAGATATTACCGTTTCCTTGGATTGTGTGTTGTTTTAATGGATGTTTTATTTTAGAATAGTTCCATATTTACAGAAAAATTGTGAAGACAATACCCATGTACACCATAACCAATTTCCCTTATTACTAATATATTACTTGTGTATGGGGAAAATGTAACATGAAGTGAATCATCAGTGAAATAGAGTGAAACCTCACTTCTCTAGTATCTCTAAAAGCCAAAAACGCTGTTCTAGACCAAGTTGTTATAGGAAAAACTGTAACAGTTGTGGCATAAAAGTTCCCATCTTGAGCTTACAATCCTGTCAATACTTTAACAATATTCAATAGTCTACCATGTAAAAAGGAAATCAAATTCATTATTATACACTGCCAGCACTAAAACAACACCCTGTTCCTCATGACTGTGACCACCACCATCCATCCCACCCCCCAAATCCAAAGCTAAATTAAACATCAGCTTCTTTTCTTCCTTGAAAGTATGAGAAATTGTTGAGGAAAAAATCCCTCTTCAGTCTTCTTGTCCTTATTCTAGGTGTCTGGCTCAGTATGGAAAGTCTTGTGCCACAATTAAAGAATTCTACATAAGTCCCTTCTCACATGCCTGCCCATCCTTAGATCCCTCCCCATCATCAGGAAACATGCAAAAGTACAAACACATTTCCTTTATACACTTGCTGGTATTTATTCAAGAGACCATTAATGTTTTAATTTTCTCATAATGCCCCTTTCGAAGCCTCAGCTTGACCATTCAGGACGGGCGGGATTGGCAGAGGATGCAGTAATCTCAGACACTCTGGTTAAAGAAAAGAGACCTTCCTCTTAACTCCTAAATTTATTCCCAAACTGATATCTCTCTCTCTCTCATATCCTCTAGTTACATTATAGGCCAGCATATGGCAGGGAGGTGGTGTTTTCTCTAAGCCACATCCCATACTCCCCCGTCATTTCAGTGGGCTATACCACTATTATCAAATATTACCATTTCCTAGTACTTTGAGTGTTGTTTTAATGGATGTTTTATTTTAGAAGAGTTCCAGATTTACAGAAAAATTGGGAAGATATTTTCCATGTACACCATAACCAATTTCCCTTATTACTAATATCTTACTTGGGTATGGGGCAAATGTAACATGAAGTGAATCATCAGTGAAACAGTTAGAGTCTAACCTCACTTCTCTAGTATCTCCAATATCCAGCATTGCTGTTCTAGATCAAGTTGTTAAAGGAAAAACTGTACCAGTTGTGGCATAAAACTTCACATCTTGAGCTGACAATCCTGTCAATAGTTTAACAATATTCAATAGTCTACCATGTACAAAGGAAATCAAATTAATTATTATACACTGCCAGCACTAAAACAACACCTTGTTCCCCATGACTGTGACGACCACCATCCATCCCACCCCCTAATCCAAACCTAAATTAAACATCAGCTTCTTTTCTTCCTTGAAAGTATGAGAAAGTGTTGTTGAGGAAAAAATCCCCTGGGCTGAGATAAGGGGGTGGGGGTTTTGGTAGTTATGCTGCTGGCAACAAACCTAAGAGAATTTCAAGTTTACAAAAAAATAACTGTAATCACAATCTTTCTCTACCCTGGTTTATTCTTTGAACCCCTCCAATGCTGAATCATACTAATACCTATTCTTAGTTTTATCACAAAAGGTCTAGATATATTTTAAGAGTAAAAGTACCTTTAAAATATGTTCATAAATATTAATCTAAAATTGCTGAATGTTCTCTTTTGGTAATCATTAAAGGATTAAGGTTTCTAAGAAAACAACAACAACAACAACTAAACTCCCGCTAGAAAAGCAGAGGAGGCACAAAGCTAGAATCTGCAGCCCCCCTGGTAATTTAAAACTGTTTGCCAGGCACACTCAGCCCCTGAGAGCCAGGTCAAAGAAGGGGTGGGGGGGCTGAATGCCTGAGCTGCCCGCAGGCCCAGAAGCCCGTGATGGAGAAGAAGCCCTGTGCTGGTGGATCAAGGATAGCCTACAAGAGCTGGAGAACTCCGAGGTGCTGGAGCTACCAGTGCGGCCTGTGCTGAGGAGCAGAGCTTGTGGGCAGGAGCAGCTGCAGGCAGAAGTCAGCGAGCGCTTTGCTGCTGGCTACATCCAGTGAAGCCCCTGCTTGAGTCCATACCACTGCAAAAGGGCAGCGGCTTCCAGGATTTGCTGGGGGACACTCTGGCTGGGCCCCTGGGAGACCCTAGGTGGAGCAGCTGGCTCACAGGAGGGGCTGATATCCCCTTCTAGTGCACTCCTTTGTAAGAGGCCTGGTTGTTGCTCTGCTACAAAGGAAACTGGTAAAAAGGCAAAAAGCAAGGCCCTAAGGGTTAACAAAAAGGCACTCTCCCTGGACCTGGAAGCCATCAGGACTTTAAAATTCTCCAAGAGAGGAGGAGTCTGACTCAGAGACTGACTGAAACCTCGTTGGGTTAGAAAAACTGGAGGCTGCATATTGAACCTATAGACTGCAGTTTGTTGGGCAGAGGTCCAAGCCCAGTTATATAGGGGTTAAACTACCTGTGTACAGCAAAACAACTTTCTCCTGTGCCAGAATACATTTAAATAAAATTGAATGCATGATAGACCAGTAAGCTGGAACACGTAAAATAGGGAAACTGAGCGGAAATCCTATCTTCCCTAAACCAATGACACTTGGGATTAAATGCTTTGCATTTGCCTCCCTAAACAAAGGTTAAATCCTTTATGTCAATCTGATTAGTTTCATTTGTTGTCCACACCCAGGGAAAAATGAAGTTAGAAAATAAGCCTTATTTTGATTAGTTCTTTTATTCAGGAGGAGCCAACCTGGTCCCTCCCTGCAACATGAATGATAAAATGTATGTTAAGGAATTTTAAAATTGCTCAAACCTCGCTGCCTTGGGTCCAGTTCTGCGTGTGTAAGAAGGGACAGAGTAAAGTTTAGTAGCAGGCCAGAAGATGCTGGCAAGGCCATTCAAACCACCCAGCCACTATTGGCCAGAGCCGCCTGAGGCAGGCCTCCTCGGACTGGCAACAGCTGACTCTGACTAGGACAGACTGGGTTTTTTCCAACTGGGCCCCCATGAGCCAATGGTCAAAATGAAGATCGGGGGCCAGACTGGGAACTTTATGATTGATACAGCGGCAGAGCACTCGGTAGTTACTCAGAAGGTAGCTCCCCTCTCAGGACAGGAAGTCACCATTATTGGAGCTACCGGTTCGGTACCACAGCTGCAGAGTATTCTGCCGCCCCCGCCGATGTTAGTTAGGCGGCCATCAGGTGGTTCATGAATTCCTCTATTTTCCAGTTGACCTGGTCCCTCTAATGGACAGAGACCTTTTAGCCAAAATGGAAGCAGAAACCACTTTTGCCCCAGATGGCTCAGCACAGCCTTGCCTAGGAGAAGAGACCTCTCCAATGATCCTGTCCTTAGCAGTGCCGAGAGAGAAAGGATGGAGACTTCATACCCCCCAGCCAAAGGCCCCCACATCTATTCTTGTCAGGCCCCATAAGGGCACTTGGGCAGTATTCCTGTTATCTGCCAAAATTCCCAAGACTGTAAAAGTACTTGTTCACTTAAAAGGTGTAAATGTGGATGTTTATTTGATGTTTATATGTCTACTTAGGTATACATATTTGGAGATAAATAGAACCCCCGGTTAATTTTCTGGTGTATTCTGGAGCAGCCTATTCAGTCTTGAAAGAACCAAAGGGACCAGTAACATCTAAGAAGACACCAGTTCTAAGAGCCACCGGACAAACTGCCTTTTTCCTTGTACATCAAAAAGGACTGTGGACCTCAGAAACAACACGGTAACTCATTCGTTTCTAGTTATGCCAGAATGCCTGTACCCCTTACTTGGACGTGATCTCTTACAGAAATGACAAGCCACCCATAAGCTTGTTCGAGATGGCCTGCCAGTGCCACCTCGGACTCTGTACATCCTTTCCAGCCTGGGGACTCGGTGTGGGTAAAGAAGTTCAGGACCCCAGGACTCACCCCAACTTGAAAAGGACTATACCTGCAGAAAATTGTATAATAGGCTCAGATGATGCCTGCATTTTCATAGACATGGCTTCAGAAAGACAAGGACAATTTTACCTTATATAGAAAGGTCAAAGAGTCGACTTTAGTCACCTCCCTAAAATGTTTGTATAGCCTTGCAATATCTCATGTTTAGTAGCGGAGGATTTAGCTGCCTGAAGCGGCCATGGTGCCAATATTATGTTTCATTGTATTAATATGTTGTATTAACCTTCAATTCTCTTACAGGTTTAAATGTAGCTGTAGCTGTGGACCGGTGATGGTCTACAGTCCTTGGTAGTCTTTGGGAATAACTGGCAAGTGTCCAGTCTCCCACACTGAGGGACATTGATATAGCTATGTGTTAGCTGTCCAGGAAGGGGACTATATGGGATACACCCCAAAAGTAAAGGGTGTCTGGCTGCCAAGAGGGCAGATGCCCAACTGGACAAAGAAGAATACCCATCAGGTTTTGGTCTCTATTGAGAAACAGATAACAGCTGGCAGCCTGTGTACTGTCTTGCAGGCCTGCATGACCATGCCCATGTCAGGGGTGGTACAAACCTCGGGTGTAGAGAGCTGGGAAAGGCCTATTTAGAATGGAAGGTCTGAGGCATAGTTATGCATTTTTAAAGGACTGACAAGAAAAATCAGAAGATCTGAGAGCAGATCAGTATGTTTTTCTCCTTATACAATTCCTCTGAAATCTGGCAATGCTTAATAAGTAATGGCAATATATTTCTTTGCATGAAATAAATAAGACCGGTTTTCAGTAGTGATTTTATTAACTGGAAACCTTGACTGGAGTATCATGGTTTAAAGAAACCTGTCTGAGCTCTGAAGGCTTGAAGCCAATAAGAGTCCCACGGAGAAAGCCTGGCATCCTGCTTGGGAGCCCTGAAGATGGCTGGCGCTGGAGTGTCAGGCCCATGACCTACCATCCTAGCGGTTGGTTAGAGTAGAAGGGGAGCAATAAGGACACCTCCGCATTCCTGCGGAACCCCCACACACTCTGGGCTGCAACGAGTAGGAGGGCTACTGAGATGGGCCTTAAAGCCTAGAGCATGGGCTCAGGTGGAGTTGCTACAGGTGAGGGATTCACCTAACACAGCAGATACTGCAGGCAGGCCTGATGGCAGCTGGATGGCTTGGCTTCCTGGCCACTACAGGGCACATTAAGATTCAATCATGAAATTCTAGCAAAGGTAGTCAGTTACCATTCTTGTTGTGTTTATGCAAACATCAGGCCAAATTGAATGCAGTAGATGAATTCATGCTGATTTGGCTTTTTGATGGCCATAGAGGAATTTTTAAGAAGAAAAACTCTATTTTGATGGAGGTTATTAAAACTGAAATGTTTTCTTTCCCTTCCAGCGGACCATTTGTTATAGTTTGTCTCTGCCAGGTCACAAGCCCAGCTCCTTCTGTGCCCAGAACAGCGGGGAGCCTGACTGGAAGGTGACCTCTGACTAGACACACCCGCAGCAGATCATCCTCAAGAAGACAGCAGACCTCGGCAGACTCCTTGTAATCCTCCTGCTGTTGCTGACTTACAGCCCTTGCATTATTAACAGACTAGTCCAATTTGTCAAGAAGTGTATAAGTCGATAAGTTGATAGTTCAGTCCGTCTCATGATTGAGCCGGAAGTTCCAAGACAAGGGGGGAATGTAAGGACAGAACAGGACTGATAGCTGTGCCTTATCCCCTCTTCCAAGAAAAAGCCGCAGAATGTATCAGTTACTCAACCTGCCCTTATCTCAGCGAATGGGAAAGCAGTGGAAACAAGCCCAACGCCAAGGGTATGCTAGCCACCCCCCTGTCTTTGTGTAATCAGACCCTAGCTGCATCCTGCCCTTGCCTCACTAGCCCCCCCACCCTCAATCAACCAACCGGAATCAGCCAAATCAATGGTCAGAGTATGCCCCCACCCCCCGAGCCCAATCCCTATAAATTCTTTGTTCCCTTGGGACTCGGGGCTCTCTCTTGCTTCCAGTAATGGAGGCAGGAGGAGCACCAAGTCCCAGGCTTGAATAAAAGACTCTATGCTTTTGCATTGGACTCAGCTCCCTAGTGGCCTGTCTTGGGGGATCTTGAAATCTCGGCATAACATATGTACTTTGGAAACAAGTGAAACCCAGAAAGACATTGGTTTGGGGGAAGAAATTGGAGAATGATTTGGAAATGGGCTTGTAATAGAATGACAATGGATTGAATAAGGAAGTCTGTGTGGCCAAAAGGCACAAGGCCAGAATCTTGGGTTAGGAATTAAGAGGAAAGGGGGAGCATTTTATTAAGGTATTCTGACCTTATCCACTTCTTTGTCATCCAGTTGAGAAACTGACATCTAATTCACTTTAGGACTTGCAGTTTCTTCATCCATCCTTGTGTTTGGAGTCTTATTCCTTATATCCACTAGTTTACAATATCTTCTTAGTAACTTTGGCTATCTTGAGGCAAGAGACACTACTCAAAGGGTCCTGGCCTCAATATACTCTCTAGGTCAATGAGGAGCCACTCACTACAGATCTCATTGCACAAAATCAGTGGTTGCCATGGTGTGGCTTGACATCACAAAGCCTCAGCTTGACCATCCAGGAGGGGCGGGGTTGGCAGAAGATGCAGAAATCTCAGATGCTCTGGTTTTAGAGACCTTCCTCTTGCCTCCTAAAATTTTTCCCAAACTGACCTCTCTCATTTCCTCCAGTTCCATTATAGTCCAGCATATGGCAGGAGGTGGTGTTTCCTCTAAGACAATTTCCATACTCCCCCGTCATTTCAGTGGTCCATTACACTATGTTCAGTTGCTACCATTTCCTAGGATTTTGAGTGTTGTTTTAATAGATGTTTTATTTTAGAAGCGTTCAAGATTTACAGAAAAATTGTGAAGATAATAACCATATACACCATACCCAATTTCCCATATTACTAACATCTTACGTATGTATGGAGCAAATGTAACATGAAATGAATCATCAGTGAAACAGGGTGAAACCTCACTTCTCTAGTATCTCCAATATCCAGCAATGCTGTTCTAGACCAAGTTGTTAAAGGAAAAACTGGACCAGTTGTGGCATAAAACTTCAGATCTTGAGCTGACCATCCTTTCAATAGTTTAACAATATTCAATACTCTACCATGTAAAAAGGAAATCAAATTCATTATTATACACTTCCAGCACTAAAACAACACCCTGTTCCTCATGACTACGACCACCACCATCCATCCCACCCCCCAAATCCAAAGCTAAATTAAACATCAGCTTCTTTTTTCCTTGCCAGTATGAGAAAGTGTTGAGAAAAAAATCCCCATTCAGACTTCTCCTTGTCCTTATTCTAAATGTCTGGCTCATTATGGAATGGCTTGTCTGGTGCCACAACTAAAGAAATCTACATTACGCCCTTCTCACATGCCTGCCCCTTCCTTAAATCCCTCCCCATCAGTGAAACAGAGTCAAACCTCACTTCTCTAGTATCCCCAATATCCAACAATGCTGTTCTAGACCATGATATTAAAGGAAAAACTGTACCAGTTGTGGCATAAAACTTCACATCTTGAGCTGACCATCCTTTCAATAGTTTAACAATATTCAATAGTCTGCCATGTAAAAAGGAAAACAATTTCTTTATTATACACTACCAGCACTAACACAACTCCCTGTTCCTCATGACTGTGACCACCAACATCCATCCCACCCACCCCCAATACAAACATAAATTCGCTTTTGGACTTGCAGTTTCTTCATCCATCCTTGTGTTTGGAGTCTTATTCCTTATCTCTACTAGTCTACAATATCGTCTTATTAAGTTTCGCTATCTTGAGGCAACAGACACTACTAAAATAGTCCTGGCCTCTACATATACTCTTTAGGTTAATGAGGAGCCACTCCCTTAAGCTCTGGTTGCCCAAAATCAGTGGTTGCCATGGTGTGGCTTGACATCACAAAGCCTCAGCTTGACCATCCAGGAGGGGCGGGGGTGGCAGAGGATGCAGAAATCTCAGACACTCTGGTTATAGAACGGAGACCTTCCTCTTAACTCCTAAAATTTTTCCCAGACTGACCTCTCTCATTTCCTCTAGTTCCATTATAGTCCAGCATATGGCAGGGAGGTGGTGTTTCCTCTAAGACAATTCCCATACTTCCCCGTCATTTCAGTGGTCCATTCCACTATGTTCAGTTGCTACCATTTCCTAGGATTTTGAGTATTGTTTTAATGGATGTTTTATTTTAGAATAGTTCCAGATTTCTTTAGTTGTGGCACCAGACAAGCCATTCCATAATGAGCCAGACACTTAGAATAAGGATAAGGAGAAGTCTGAATGGGGACTTTTTCTCAACACTTTCTCATACTGGCAAGGAAAAAAGAAGCTGATGTGAAAATAAAATTGTGAAGATAATAACCATGTACACCATACCCAATTTCCCTTATTAATAATATCTTACTTATGTATTGGGAAAATGTAACATGAAGTGAATCATCAGTGAAAAAGTTAGAGTGAAACCTCACTTCTCTAGTATCTCCAATATCCAGCAATGCTGTTCTAGACCAAGTTGTTAAAGGAAAAACTGGAACAGTTGTGGCATAAAACTTCAGATCTTGAGCTGACAATCCTTTCAATAGTTTAACAATAGTCTACCATGTAAAAAGGAAATCAAATTCATTATTATACACTGCCAGCACTAACACAACAGCATGTTCCTCATGACTGCGACCACCACCATCCATTCCCCACCCCCCAATCCAAACCTAAATTAAACATCAGCTTCTTTTTTCCTTGCCAGTATGAGAAAGCATTGAGAAAAAATCCCCATTCAAACTTCTCCTTGTCCTTATTCTAAGTGTCTGGCTCATTATGGAATGGCTTGTCTGGTGCCACAACTAAAGAAATCTACATTACTCCCTTCTCACATGCCTGCCCCCTCCTTAGATCCCTCCGCATCAGTGGAACAGAGTCAAACCTCACTTCTCTAGTATCTCCAATATCCAACAATGCTGTTCTAGACCATGGTGTTAAAGGAAATACTGTACCAGTTGTGGCATAAAACTTCACATCTTGAGCTGACCATCCTTTCAATAGTTTAGCATGTTCAGGTTCATTTTTTTTGCCTGCAAAAAATTAATATTTAAAGCTATCTAGACTGCATTATAAAATTTCCAAGAAGTCTCCTAATTAAAGCAAAAAAAAAGGGGGGGGGATAGTGGAAAAATATAGTGGAAGAATACCATGTAAGGAAATAGATCCTGTAACTAAATTACATTTAGAGAAAAAAATTTTTCGTTTATAATGTTAATAGTGAGACACCCAGAAAAAACACACATTATGCCAGGGTACGCCAGGGAAAGATCATGTGAAAGAAAAGACCCCAAGTAAGGTTTTTTGTTTTTTTTTTTCCTTTAACCTTTGGTCGAGAATATGTGTGCATACTTTCAGAGAACAGCTATAAGACCATGTGGATTCCTGTAACAACGGATCACAGAAAGCCAGCCACAAAGACAGAAGAGACAGTTCAGAGATGGAGATGGTGAAGACGCCTTGCCATGCTAGCAGTCAGCAGCTGTGCATCCCTGCAGGGTGCCCAGGACCAAACCGGAGAGGACCAGACCTGCATTTGTCCACCATCCAGAACCAGCATTTCATTGCTGGCATGTACACATGAACTGTCGGACATTGAAACTTGGACTCAGAACTGTTGGACATTGATTTTGGGACTTAAACATTTTTTGTTCTTATATGTTTATTTCTCGTTTTTTAAGGAAAAAATAAGGGGGAGATGTGGGAAACTGTTTATTGCCTTCTCTATCTGATAAGCATAGACAGAGAACTCCCCGAAACCCCCGGAAGGCTGGGTGCCTTTGAAGCCCTAGCCAAGGTCTGAGCTATGCGCCACCTCTGTTTGTCCAGACAGTGGTAGCTGAAAGAACTCCCCCATTTTTTATTATGTAAATCCTTGCTGATGGGCTAGTCTGCCTGTTAATGGCAGGTCGCCTGCCTAAGGGCTACTCCAGATCAATAAAAGATTGGAGCAGCCTGAGCATGGGTGGAAGTCCTTCGGGACTTGGCCGCCTGGTCCCCCAATATTGCAAAATTATCTCGTGTCTTTTTCTCTCATTTGTTGTGCGGCTCCTCTTTCAGATACCGAGCCCTACTCCACGCAGAACGTGGAGGGAGTCTTACTCAACACTTGTGCTTTTAATTTAAACTTCATCATGAAAAATTCATGTCTACCTTAAGATAACATGACTGCATTTTACAACTGCACAAGTATTTCATTATGTATGCACAATAATGTCTTTTTCTCTGTTGTCTATTGATAGATGTTGCCGTAATGCCAAAATTTTATGGTGACAATGTTGTCATAAATTTACTATTACTCATATATTTCAACATTTACACTGTGTCTTGAATTCCTATAAAATAAGTTCAAAGTGGAATTGTGTCAAAAAGATTGAATATTTTAATTTGTATGGATGCTCCAAATCAGGGGTCCTCAAACTTTTTAAACAGGGGGCCGGTTCACTGTCCCTCAGACTGTTGGAGGGCCGGACTATAGTTTAAAAAAAAACTATGAACAAATTCCTATGCACACAGCGGTGGCAAAAACACCAGGCAGGCCGGAAATTTGTTTTCGGCAGGACGCATGAGGCCCGCGGGCCATAGTTTGAGGACCCTTGCTCTCAATTATGCTCTAATAAGCTTGTCCCAATAAAATGTTTCCCTAAAATGTATGAGTGGCCATTTTTTCACACTCTTTCCCATACTCAACTTTTCCTATTGCTCATCTGCAAGTGAAATTATTTTTCCTGAACTTGTCAAAGGAAAGTGTGGTTAAAATTGTTTCCCTGGCTTCATAATTTAAAAGCTCCTGACTTTGTTGCTTTGATGCAGTGTTCAAAGTGTGGTAACATTTTCTGACCTCCTGTCTTGGTTTTCATTCCCCAATTTTACCTTTACTGTGACTTTCCTTTGCCCTGTTTCCCTGTCTTACTCAATTGGATTCTGTTACCAGTAGCGCCTCCTCTTCCAAATTCATACCAGCATCCAAGACTTATGCATCTAAATTCCTTCCTGCCATCTCCCCTGCTCACCTCTCAGGAGTTCAAACTCTTCCCCATATTAACCCTTTATGGACCCTCCTGGAGGTCCCCTAGTTTAAAATGAAGGGTCATCCTTGATTTTACCCTACCTTGTATCTCTAGGACCCAGTCCACCATTGACATGTCATGATTTCATCTCCAAGTGGAGTTAGTTCTTTTCCTACCTTTCCTGCTCTTGTCCTAGTTCAGGCCACCCTCCCCATCTGCTGGGCCTCTGCTCTCTCTACTTCTGATCTTGTCCTGTCTTCAACCTGTTCTACTCCCTGCAACCAGAGTGATCCATTCAACTTAAAACCAGCCATCCCACCCTACCTGCTTAAGACACTTTAATGACTTCTCATTGTCCTTAAAACATAAAACAGAATGACTCACTGCCTTGTTTTGCCCCATGGACCCCCCAGCCCCAACTAGTGTCTCTCACAGCCTCACTCACAAAACACCAACACTCACTTCCTTTCAGTCCTTGAGGCACACTTTTTTGTCTTTGCAGATGTTCTTCCTTCTCTTTGCAAAGCTCTTTTCCCAACTCTCTGAGTATCAGACACTCTCAGCTGTTTGACTCAGCTTAAATGTCTCTCAGAGAAAACCTCCCTGACCATCTAATCTAAGACGTTGCCTTTTCTCACCCCCCACCCCCCCTCGCCCCCCACCATGACTCTCTATTCCAGATTACTGATTCCTTGCAGAATTTATTGGTTTGTGGTTATTTTGTCCTGTCTGCTTGCTTTGAGGAGCTCTCTCCTGTGCTGGTTTACAAAGTCCAAGAGGGGAAGCAACCCAGCACCTGGCCCAATCCCACCATCATAGACAATTATATTCTTACTTGAGGCCCAGTGCACAAAAATTCCTGCACTGGCAGGGGTGGGGGGGTGTCCCTCAGCCCCACTTGTGCCCTCTCACAGTCTGGGACCCCTTGGGATATAACGTCCTGCTGGCTTAGTCCCACTCCTGGGTGGCAGAGGGCAAGCCCAATCCCTAGGTGCCTGCCCCACTCAAGGCAGGGTCGATGGGGAGGTTGTGGCACCACCCCCTGCACCCACAGAGCAGGGAGGATCAGGGGGTTGTGGTGCCACTCCTGTCACATACAGTGCCGGCCGATCAGGGGGTTGGAGCACTGCCCCCTGTCACCCACAGAGCAGGGCCGATCAGGGGCTTGGGGCACTACCCCCTGTCACACTCAGGGCAGGGCCGAAGGGGAGGTTGTGGCTCCACCCTGTCACACACAGAGCAAGGCCCATGGGGGCGGTTGGGGTGCCGCACCCTGTCACACAGAGCAGGGCCGATCAGGGGGTTGGGGCACCACAGCCTGTCACACACAGAGACGCAGGGTGATCAGGGGGTTGGGGAGCTCCCCCCTATCAGGCACAGAGCAGGGCCGATCAGGGGGTTGGGGCGCCTTCCCCTGTCACGAACAGAGCAGGGTGGATAGGGAGGTTGTGGCCCTGCCCCCGTCATATACAGAGCTGCAGGGTGATCAGGGGCTGCCCCCTGTCACGCTGCTCCAGGGGCCAGGACATTCCACACCACACCTTTGATGAGGACCCGCAGCCTGTTCAACTGTTGCTTTGCCCTGCATATAAGGCGGCTTCTGCCCTCCAGGCACTGGTGTTTGGATTTTGGACTCCACGACCTTGTCCTTGGGCAAGGACTTGTTTTCTTGGGCAAAAACAGCACCTTCTTTTTCTTCTCCTTGGTGACCACTGTCATGCACATGGTAGGGTTGCTTTGGCCTGGCCACTGATCGCAGCCTGCTGACCTGGAGAGACTGGAAGGTGCACTTCAGGGTGTTGTTGGCGGTAGGCAGGTCTTTCTTCTTCGTGTCTCTCTTCCTGTCTGTGGGCTGGGCTGCCATCCAGTAATCCACCTGCTGCTCCATCAGCTTGGCGCCATCGCCCTGGCAGGGGGAGGACAAGCACCACTCATTGACAGGATGAGTGGGATGACAAGGCCTAATTGGAGACCAGAAGTATGGACAGAGGGAAGGATAAAAGCACCCTGCAGCCTAAGGGGGCCCATCATCTGAGTCTCCCGACGTGTCTGAGGACTGTTGCACTGTCCCAACTTTCTCCCACTCCCCTGAAGGGAATGTACTATAAGGACTCCTGTTGGGGCCCTTCTGCTTGTAGGAGAGAAGGGCTTTCTCGATGGGCAGCTGGGAGGCATAGTTGTCCCCGTGATGTACTGTGTGATTCTCCTCACGATGTCCAGCGTGTCTTGTATGGCGCTCTGGGCCTCCAGATTATGGAACATGTCCCACCCGGCCAGGTCCTGGAAGATGCTGTGGTAGCAGTAATGCACGGAGCCCAGGTACCTGGTCACGGGGTGGGAACCCAGCGGGATGACCAGGAAGCTCATGTAGCCCAGTCAGTCGAGCATCTTGTAGGATAGCAGCTCCAGGAAGAACCGCAGCACAACGCTGAAGTAGTGCTTTGCCCCTGCCACCAGGATCTTCACCGGCTTAAGGGGCTGGGAATTATTGTCACAGTATCACTGTATCCGCCAGATGATGGAGCTGAAGGCCGCCGGGACATCAGCCGTGAAGTAGATGCTCAGCACAGGTACCGTGTGCCCCTGAGGGTGTCCGAGGGGAACTGCTCCTGCCAATCAGAGGTTTGACCTGGATGATGTTCTCTGGCAGCTGGTCATCAGACATGAAGATGTGGCTCAGCTGGTTGTACGTGGTCTTCCTGGGGATCTGCAGCTGGCTCCCCGGGTCTGGCCACGCTCATTGTCTGGGCTCTTGGCTCACTTTTTCTATGGCTGTGCTCTCTGCCGCTCCTTCAGGTACCTGCCCAGCCATGGTGGCGGGATGCTTCCCCTTGGCCTTGGTGGAGGGGATGAGAGACTCAGTCTTGGTGATGTGCCTACTGGGCAGCAGCTTCTTGGTGAGCATGTCCAGGGCTGAGGTCTCTGCCTCCGGGCTGTCCTTGGGCGGTGCTGGCTGCTCCCATGGGTGCTCATGCTCTGGGGCACTGAGTGGGAGACACTGTCACTTGGCTATCGCTGCCTGGGCTTGGTCTTCTCAGGCACTGCAGCTGGCCTAGGAGGCTCCTTTGTTTTGCTTTGTTTGTTGTGTTAACTCTCACTGGAGGTTATTTTTCCACTCATTTTTTAGAGAAAGTTGAAGGGAGGAGGAGAGACAGAGAGGGAGAGAAGCATCGATGTGAGAGAGACACATGGATTGGTTGCCTCCTGCATGTGGCATGACCAGAGCTGGGGATCAAGCCTGTAACTGAGACAGGTGTGCCCATGACCAGATTTCAACCCAGGACCCTTTACTCCGTGCGCCAACACACTAGCCCTCAGCGAACCCTCTAGGACTCGAAAGCTCTTCCTGGCTCTGGGCACCATGGATGCTCCCCATGTCCATTTTGGAACAGAAATGTGACAGGCCTTCGCAGTATGGCCTGAGCTTGGGCTTGGTGGTGCTGAGAAGGCTGTCATCTTCTTCCCTGTCTGGGCTACTGTCGCTGGTTCTCCAGCAGGTTAGACAGAAGATACAGGTCCTCCTCCACTCGGGGACATGATCTGCAGGGTCTGCTCAGGGTCCAAGGCCTCCTCTGACACTTGGGCCCTGCTCAGCCAAGCCACCTCTTTCTGCTGGTCATAGACCTCGCTGTGACTTTCAATAGTCACTGCTAACTGATCCAGGTCCTCCCCGTGGGCGGCATCATCGCTGGCCTCCTGCTAAGTGAAGCTCTCACACTCCTCCTTAGAGTAGTGATTTGTAGACTTGGACTTGGGCCGGCCTGCATGGCGCTGTCCTCACGGTGAATGAACTGGCTAGCCATTTCTGAGGTCCAGACTCAGGCAACTTTGGGGGAGGGGTGCTGTGGGCCACCAAGTCTGAAACACTGTCTCTGGGCTGTTTGGTGCCCGAGGCCCCATGTGTTTTCTTGTGCTTTGGCCAGATTTGCAGGCTCCTGTTGGCTCCGGGCCCTGTGGGTGCTCCCATTTTTGTCTGTGAGCTGGAGTGTGCCAAGCCTTCAAAGAACAGTCTGAGCTTGGGCTTGGGGGTGATGAGGCTGCTGTTATCATCCTCCATGTCTGGGCCACTGTCCCCGGGGTTTTGCAGTGTGTTAAATAGAAGCTCCAGGTCCCACTCCAACTCGGGGACATGCTCTGCTGTGTCCTGCTTGAGTCCACAGCTTCCTCCAACAGTTTGACCTTTCCCAGCCACGCACAACTTTTTCCTTGATATTTTGTGGCCTGGTAATGGACGTCTTTCCTAATATCCATGGCCTCTGCTTCTTGGGCATCCCCATGTCAATGCCCTCCTTGGCAGTCCGTTCTATGGGTGGCATTGTTGCTGGCCTGTTGCTCAGAGGAGAAGCTCTGATATACCCCCTCAGAGTAATGAACCCTTGACTTAGCCTTGCATCTGGCCTGTATGGCACTGTCCTCCCAGTGGATGGGCTGGTTGGACAGGGAGGAAATCCAGATCTCGGCCACTTTGGCAGAAGCCTCCTCGGCCTCTTTGGCCACCCTTCAGGGATTGCTACCGGACCTCAGCCATGTGGATGGCGCCCACAGGGAGTGTCTTGTAGCTCCAGATGGTCTGTTTCTTAAAGCGCTTCCTCCAGTGCAACAGGACCTGTAGTTTGTTGCCTTCTTTCTTGAGGAAGTGGGGGTCCTGCAGTGATGTCAGACCCAGGTCTGTCTCCAGTTGTCCACTGGGGAACTGCATACTCCTGTAGAAAGTTCTTGGAGCCC
Organism: Myotis daubentonii; assembly: GCF_963259705.1. Lineage (NCBI taxonomy): Eukaryota > Metazoa > Chordata > Mammalia > Chiroptera > Vespertilionidae > Myotis > Myotis daubentonii. The sequence goes on from NC_081855.1 coordinate 8,377,828, forward strand.
TGCATCTTCACAGTGATCACTGTTGATATGAGGTTGAATCCCTGTATCTTCATGCCAATCACCATGGAGATGAGGTCCTTCTCCAGCTCTTTAAAGACCACCATCTTCATTAAGGTCAGGTTGCACAACCTGGGCACGATCCTGAGACTGGGGCTGTCCAACTCCCGGTTAGCAAACAATTTCTTGGGCTTTAGTGTGTTGAGCCTGGGCACAGGGGTAGGGGAGCGGGAGGTGTGGAGACCAGGACTGTGGGCAGCAAGGTAGCTGCAGCTGCTTACACAATACAGGTCCTTTCTGCATTCTGGGGTGATTGTTTCTCTTCCTGTGTTGGGACAGAGGAGGGACATTCCTTCAGGGGCAGCTTATGAACTGCCAGGTAGTTTGGGGGCTGAAATGCAGACTGAACCCTTAAGCACTCAGTGAGTGTTGTCAGGAGGGGGGACACAACTGATCCAAGAACAGTGTGTGTGAGAAGGGACCACATGCTCACTGACTGGCTCAGGGAAGGCCTTTGTGATGTTCTTGCAAACTCAGAGACCTAAAGTTATCACAAAGGATGTTCTGAAATGAAAACTTTTAAACTAAAAGCAGTTTATGGTGGGTAGTCATGTCCTAGGCTGGCATCTTCCCTGACAAAGGTCAATCTTAACCTTAACGGAGCCTGCCTATTGCCTCTTAGCATCTACAAAAACATATCTTTGGAATGTAAAAGGAATTTCTATTTTTCCAGACCTCTCAAAGCATAGGCAATGCTCTGTGGGGACCACAAATCCCCTTATTGTTACTGAGTTCCTTGTTGACTTGTCATTATCTTATATCCACCATGTAAAAGAAGGATGTCTGTGTCATTTTACTGTTTATCCAGTTACAGAGGATTCCTCACTTTGATTTCTCTAGGACCCTGATGGATCACCACTGGATTTCATGTTACCACCATACAGCTCCTGTTTTGATTGTAATGTATAAAATAAGGTGCAAAACTGCCATTCTCCAGAGCATTGTCTCAATCTGCTGAGATTTTCTTCCTGCCAAATGTTGACATTGGAGCTTAAATAAACTCACAAAAATTCTTCACAAGTTTGAGTGTTTAATACTTTGACATTTACTTGGCGTAGTGGGCCATGGTTCCAAAAAAGCTCACCCAGGACCAACCTGTGGACCTGGTGTTAGGATTCAACAAAGGACCCATTGAACTACTGTTTCCCCACCCATCGGGTGAACCTGGGTTAGTTGTGTTTTAAATCCAGGACTATTCCCTTGCTGGTGGTAGAGGGTTAGATTTATTTGAGCTGTATTTTAAATACTCCAGGTGGAACTAAGATTAAGGGTTGAGGGACCATAGGCTAATACAAGACAGTAGGCAAAACATGGGTGACTGGTGTTAAATTGTGGCTTTCTGATTGGAATTTCTTTCTTAGAATCTGAGCAAAAAGCACCTTTGCTGATAGAGTTGAACTCAATCAGCTCCAGAAATGCAGGGTCATGTCCTCCCTCTGGTCTGAGTATTAGGTATTCTTAGGGGACTGAGAATCTCTGTGGAGGCGTGAGGTCTTTCTCAACTCAGTTGCAATTAAAGTGACTGGTTCTTTGGGGTAGCACCCATAAGGTTTTGTCAACTGTTCCCTGACCGTCTGGTTGTTTTAGTCAGCAGGGAGATAAACCGAGGCACATCACAGGGTTGAATGTGATTTGAGGGGTGAGCGCCTCATGGAGCTCAACCCATAAGCAACACATGTTGACCAACTACATTACATAACAATCCTAGAAAATTTGCTCAGATTCTACAGATATCAGAAAGAAGAGAAAAACCACATACGCATACACACAACTACAAAACAACAACAAAACACACCTAAAATTAGCATGGGAAGTTGTGCGTCCAAAGGCAGGAGGTGCCAGATCCCAGCTCCCATTAATACTCCTGATAGGAAGTTTTACTTGCAAGTGCTTTACAGAAATGGGAAGATTTATCTAGAAAATACCCTCCTAAAAATGGCCAAAATGCAGTTTTATTTGGGTGCCTAAATAAATTTTTTGGCATGCAATAAAAATTAGGAAAATGCCAGGTCTAACATTAAATTGAATGAATGAATGGAAGCACATTTTGATTTGGAAATCAGGAGATTCTAAGAAGCACATATAAATTCTTTTTTAAAAAATTAAGGAATTAGAAATTTTAGAGACTGTCTCTGAACTCTTGTGAAGCTAATAAATGCCAACACCCCATTCTTCCGCCTTCTCTAGCTCCCCCACTATATCCTTTGCCCTTTCCCATCCCTTCTTCCTTCCCCTTCGGTCCCCTTCACTACCCCTCCCTACTGACTTAACAGAAAATGAGAATAGGAATTCTAACAGCTCCCTTTAGAGCAAACCTTGTCTCAGCAAGAGAGGAACCAGCAATTGTTCCTGATTTTCTCAGTGACCCTGATGGATTCACAAAGGCATTTAACTGTTAGAACATGTAATCCTGGCTATTCTAACCTATTCCAATTAATATAGCTAATGGTTTTTGCCAGCAAATGCAACACAATTTCTAAATAAGGTTTGCAAGAAAATTCCTGTAGAGAAATCTGTCCACTGTTAGAATGATAGGAAACTGAAATAGGATGTAGAGAAACAACAACAAACAAACCACACACACACACACACACACACACACACACACACTCACACACACACAACTATAGGGTTGATCCATGGGTGTTTCCCATTCTCACTGATAGTTTGGGAGCAGGTGAACTTATCATAGAAAGAGAAGCCACTAAGACCCCTGTAGATACTGCGGCTACTTGATTTGTCCCTAACCACATCCAGCTAATTGTCTTCTCCTTCAGAGTAAAGCTTCTGTGCAAATGGTAGGAATATTTAACCAATGTCTGTTTTTAATCAAAACCTGTTTCAAAAAAAAAAAACAAACCTGTTTCCAACTGGGGAATGTTATAGCAATATTAGCAAATAACTATCTTTGCTAATAAAATCTGCCCCAATTCAACTTCTAGGGAGAACTATTTTATTTGTATATTTGTTTGTTTTATGAAATCAGTGATACCCACATATGCTTTTTCCAGAAGGGTAATATGTATTTAGAAATAAATGAACAAGATATTGAACCCAACAGAGCCTGAGATGAACCCAGCGGTGTGTCCTGAAAGTTGAGGTCCTAGCTGCATCCAGCTTTCTGCGGGGGCTCTGGAAAAGGATCTGCTGGTGGAATCATGCACAGACATGGAGAGGCATGGGGGAGAGATTGAGCATTCAGCAGGTAAGATAAGCATGTGGCCGGTATTTGCCTGAAAAGGAGCCCAGAGTTGGAACCGCATGCATGCACCTCTGTCCAATACCCACCCAGGGTGGAGGGAGCTGGGCCCTTTGTTCTGAGCTCAGGCCTATGCAGTTGTGAACCCAACCCTCAATGGAAAATTGGGGACCTGATGTCCATAGAGTGGCAGATATTACCCAATGTCCACGACATTCAGAGCCCAGAGTTCAGGAATGTTCAGACATTCCAGGCCAAGGCTCCCACCTCCCCACAGAGTTGGTCCTGACATGAGAACTCCTGACACACTGGGCAGCTCCTGCCTGTTCCTCCGTATCTAGGGGTCAAGGGCGCTTTGTGCTGGGACCCAGGAAGAGCACTAGCTCTTTTTTTTTTTTAAACTAAGGAAATATTTGTATTATTTTATTTTATTATGGTTTAAAGTATAACATATGTTTCTTTTTTTCCCCATGGACCCCTCCCCAGCCACTCCCACCCCCCAGCACATGCCCCTACCTCCTCAATGTCTGTGTCCATTGATTATGCTTATATCCATGCATTCAAGACCTTTGCTTGATCTCTTACTCTCTCCCCCACTCTCCCCTGCCTTCCCGCTGAGGTTGGAGGGTCTGTTTGATGGTCTGTTTGAGGCTTCTCTGTGTCTGGATCTATTTTTGTTCATCCGTTTATGTTATTCATTATATTCCACAAATGTATGAGACCATGTGATATTTATTTTTATCTGACTGGCTTATTTCACTCAGCATAATGCTCTCCATGTCCATCCAAGCTGTTGTGAATGGTAAGAGTTCTTTCTTTTTTACAGCAGCATAGTATTCCATTCTGTAGATGAACCACAGCTTTTTCCGCTCATCTGCTGATGGGCACTTAGGCTGATGAGCACTTAGGCTGTTTCCAAATCTTCGCTATTGTGCTGCTATGAACATAGGGGTACATATATCCTTTCTGATTGGCGTTTCTGATTTCTTGGGATATATTCCTAGAATTGGAATTACTGGGTCAAATGGGAGTTCCATTTTTAATTTTTCAAAGAAGCTCCATACTGTTTTCCACAGTGGCTGCACCAGTCTACGTTCCCACCAGCAGTGCACAAGTGTTCCTTTTTTTCCACATATCCACCAGCATTTGTCCTTTCTCGATTTGTTTATGATAGCCATTCTGACAGGTGTGAGATGGTAACTCATTGTGTTTTTTAAAAATATATTTTTATTGATTTCAGAGACAGAGAAAAACATCAGTGATGATAGAATCACTGATTGGCTGCCTCTTGCATGCCTCCTACTGGGGGTCATTGCCCAAAAATGGGCATGTGCCCTTGACCTGAATCAAACCCGGGACCTTTCAGTCCGCAGGCCAACACTCTATCCATTGACCAAACCAGCTAGGGCCCTCGTTGTTGTTTTTATTTGCATCTCTCACATGATTAGTGACTTTAAGCATGTTTTCATAAGGCCATGAGACATATGAAAACAGAATTTTTTTTCTCATGACTAATAAAAAGAATTTACTAAACTCAGTGAAGTCACATGTCCACATACAACCATCATTACTGTGACTAGGCCACTGAGATGTGCTGATACCTCTACTCTGCGGCCTTGACCAACATTACCCAGACCACCTGGATGTGGAAACTGGCAGCTGTTCGAAAGGGGGAAATGGAAGTCATGTTCCCCACAGGCCATTGTCAAATAAAATGTCAACTTCTGGTTTACACTCTGACATATGAGCTTGGAAGTTCTTACTCTCATTCTTACAAGAAGAAAAAACATGAACAATCCAAAAAAATAGGAACTCCTTTTAGATCCATTAGATCATTGAAGTCACATGGCTATGAAATTAACCTTTGCTGCTACAAACCACTGGATCCAGGCTTTGTTAACACAATACAACCTAGCACTACCATTTTTGTGTGCAAACACACACACACACGCACACACACACACACACACACACAATCAAATGACTCTTGGTGGAATTAGAAGTAAAGCAGACACCGAGGAGGTGACAATAGGAAGAAAAGGAGGTTGGAGGAACTTTTGCCTGTGACAGTCCTCCTCCTACTTTATCGCTACTCCCCCTCATGAGCGTGAACATCGCTAAGAAGCACATGCTGCAATAATCCATTGTGCAGGCAGAGAGGAGACAGGCTCTAACAGGCACAATGACTTATCCAGGATCAGGAAGAGGTAAGAATGAGAGGATGAGTCTGAGCCTAGATCTGTCTCCTCAATACTAGTGCCCTGGCTGCAGCTAGACCTTGTGGAGAGGGTGTGTTGGTGTCGCTGTGTACACTGTGGGTGTTCCATGGAGAAGGTGGGTGAGCAGTCAGCGGCCCTAGCACTGTCTATCGCTGTTATTAGGTGAGGGGAGTCAGGGAGGCAATCCCAGGAAGTGAGGTCACTTCCTAATAGAACTTGGAACCCCTGTAACCAGGCTCCCACTTTCTAGCAACTGCCCAACTGCCACTCACTTGGCAAGAGACAGTTGACAGTTCAACATGTTCTCTTGTTGTGTTCCCAGTTATCGGGGCTCTGGTTCCCGGAGACCCTGCAGGGAGAGTTGTTCCAGACTCTGTAGACGGTTCAACACTCGTGCCCGACATCTCTGGCTGTTTTCAAGACGATCCCCTCAGGTAAGAGAAGGTGGCCTGGGTCAGACCCATTCACACCAGGCCAGCCTCCGTGGGCCATCCCTGTGCAGCGCACATCCTCCCCTTCATGTGGTGGGAAGAGGAACCTGAAGGGAGAACCGAGGGGGAGGAACAGTTTTCAGGGCAGTAGATAACGTCGAGGTCCTGCTGTGATCACACCCCAGGGCAGGGCAGGCAGGTGGAGTTGGGCTGCCAGAGGGGTCCCTTATCTGTGCCAATGGGAATCCTAGCCCGCAGACTGTCCCAACTCTTCCTCCAGTGGAGGTCTCAGCAGATCACACAATGTGCATTTCTGGAGTGGAGGGTCACAGGCTCAGAGAACCTACAAAAACAGGGCTCTGAGGCTTTCCCCTGGTGACTGGGAACTGTCTTTACAGAGCTCCGCACAGGAGACTGGACCGGAGCTGACAGATGGGGTCCTCACCTCCATGCCCCTGCAGGAGGCACAGATACCTGATACATCCACAAGTATGCAGCATGACCTCAGGGTGAGTGTAGTGGCCCAGTTGACCCAAACTCCAGAACCCCAGGGAGTCAACGGGACCTGGGTTCCAGAAGGCTCCCTGCTACTCCCCTGAGATCCCTCGTAGTGTCCAGTTTTCAAAGGAATCTGTGTCCCCGTCTCCTCCAGGTCAGGAGCTAGGGTCTCCCTGGGCTGCACAACATACCAAGAGGGGGACCTGTTATCAGGGCTGGCGATCCATCTCTTCACTGCTGTGGGACCTGGATTTTATAACCTTCTGTTGCCATGACAGCGGTGCCACCCTGGACATACCACATGTCCTAATATCCAGACCCTCCGCCGCAGAAAATCCTCTGTGTCTCATCTTACATTGGGATGTTCTGTCAGAAATCGCACGGGTGACACTGGTAATACAAGCATGTGCTGTCTGTCCTCTGCTAAGAAAATGATCTAAGATACCAATGTGCTTCCTATTCCTCACTGCAATTCTACTCTTCCTGCCAAGAACCTTTTCTCTTATCAATGTGAAAAACTTTCAAAGCTGTGAAAAAGTATTGTGTGTTTTTTTTGAACCAAAGTGTCAATAATTGCGGGAAGGAAAATCTCAATGGGTTGACAGAATGCTCTGGAGAATGACAATTTTTCATCTTATTTTATAAGTTACAAGCAAAGTGTAGACTTATGTGTGTTACATGAAATCCATGGGTGATAGATTCGGGAGAGAGGAGAAAGCAAAGTGGGGAAACTTCTGTGATTGGATAAAGGGTAAAATGATAGGCACATACTTCTTTTACAATGGTGGACGTAGGATAGTTTCCAGTCAACAATGAACTCAATAACAACAAAGGGATCTCTGAACTCCCCCAGAGCACAGAAGGGTGCCTGTGCACGAGGTGTCCAAAATAAGAAAAATTCCCTTGATAATCCAAAGCTATGTTATCATAGATGCCAAAAGGCCGTACACAGGCTCAGTTAAGGTAAAGATTGACCTTTGTCAGGGAAGATGCCAGACTAGGGCATGACTACCCACCATGAGCTCCTTTCAGTTAGTGTGTTATTTCAGACCATCCTTTGTAGTTACTTAAAGTCTCTGAGTTTGCAAGGCCTCCACGCAGGACTTCCCTGAGCTAGTCAGGTTAACATGGGGCCCCTTTTTTCTTCCATACACACTCCTTTTGTTCATAAATTAATATGAATTTTGCATTGATGATCAGTGTTAGTGTTTTGTCTTGCGAACAATGGACCATTGGGGATGATGCAAGACTATAACCTTAAATGGCATTCAAGGTGGAATTTTTATTATTATTCAAAATATATAGGCAGGTGAATGGGAGGCCATGAGATCACTTATGGCCTTGTTAAAAAATAGTCTGTATCAATTTTAAATTTTGAGCTACCATGTGCAGAGTCCTCTTGCTGCTTGTCTTAGTTTTGGTATTTTGCATCTAGTATAACATTTACATACCAGGAACGAAAGCTACAGCATTAAAGCAGTAACACCGTTTAGGTATAAAAAATGTCTAGTGCTAGACTGAGGGGAATATGCATCGCAACCAACCAAAATCACTTTCCATGTATTATCATAATTGTTTATTAAGTTAATTATATGTTTTCCTTCTGTATCCACTGTCCCTTGTACTTATGCTATGTTTGGCCAGATGAATTAAGACTCTATACTCTTTCGTTATAATTGAACATCAGAATGTCACTGTCTAGTAGGTGGGAAAAAGTAGCAGGTATCCAAATTCAACTTTTCATATTTAATAAGGCAGGAGCCTGGGGAGATAGATATTGTTTCCATTAGAAAACCATAAGGAGGGTAATAACTATATAAAATCATCTGATGTACATTTAATCATAACAATGAAGTGATGTAGGAACAAGGTTTGAGCAGCAGTAATTTGTCAGCATCCAGGCCTTGCTGACTTCTTGGGGAAGCTGTCAGCCCCCATGGTCAGTGGTTTCTCGTCCTTGAAAAGTCTTCAATGTCCATGGTGGATGGAGGCCAGTGTCAGAGACAGATGTCCATCTGTGGTTAGGCCTCTGATAAGGGAAGGAAGGTCCTTTTTAACACGTTGGAGAGAGTCTTTAATGAATGTGTTTCAATAAACAAAAATCTCCTGGTTGTAAGTTTTGATCTTTGAGGTCTTGTCTCTTGGGAGTATGTGAAATGAATGTCACTAATTTCTCAGTCCCGATAACCTTAGTGAGTCATGGATAGTAATGTGGAATGTCTGCTTCTAGTTTTCCTTATATTTTGAAAACAAAATATTTTAAAAATCAGCAGTATTTTAAACAGAGTCATAACAACAATAATCATCTTCGCTTCATTTAGTCCCATACCCATTTTTTTGTTTATCCTGATTATTTGCCAGTATTTTCATAAATTCAGTTATTCCTTGGAGTTCTATGCTTCTTCATTCAGTTCAAAGATGTGATTTGCTAACAAACCTTAATTTAGAGTAAGTCAGAGTTCTTTTCATGGATTTTTCTAAAGATGTAACATATTTGAAAATGCAGTGGAGTAAAACAATAACTGTCTATGAATGAGAAAACAAAGTGGCATGGTTATAGACTTGATTATAATGCAATTGATAAAAAAACTTTGCTTGCCCTAACCGGTTTGGCTCAGTGCATCGGCCTGCGGACTGAAGGGTCCCAGGTTCAATTCCAGTCAACGGCATGTACCTGGGTTACGGGCACATCCCTAGCGGGGAGTGTGCAGGAGGCAGCTGATCAATGTTTCTCTCTCATCAATGTTTCTAACTCTCTATCCCTCTCTCTACCTCTCTGTAAAAAATCAATAAAATATATTAAAAAAACAACACAACTTTGCTTGGTTAGTAAGCTTTAACATTTTAAGGGAATAATTTTTGGAAAATAATAATTACTGTAAAATGAGAGAGAATAATATAAAAATATGTAAGTACATGTATATTTAGATTCAATACATAATTTCAATATAGAAGAACAAATAATATGTAAGGTTTTAAAACATTGTCAATGGCTTCTTGTATTGAGCATTGGAAATAATTCATAAACTTCCAATGTTTGTGCCACAAATCTGGAGTCCCACGGCCAGACACCCTCACAGGGAACCATCCCTCTTGGCTGGGCTGGTGTCGCTCACAAGTGAACTGTTACACCTGAGAGCTTCCTACTTGAACTTTTCTTTGAATCTTGATGGGTCCCTCATACAGCAGGTTGAAATCTTTAGAACATCCATTTTAATAAAAGTATGTGTACACAAATAGATTAGTCATTTTTATTTTTTTAATTTAGCTAAGTTTCCCATATAATTTCAAGCATATAAAATAGGCCTAATTTAGTTTAAAAATTCCTTCAATAAGGATAGAGAATAAATCCTTGAAGTATTCCAGGGCTCATTGGAATTAACTCAAAGTCATTCTTCTGTTTAAATTACAGTGGTTCTCAACCTTCTGGCCCTTTAAATACAGTTCCGCATGTTGTGACCCAACCATAAAATGATTTTCGTTGCTACTTTATAACTGTAATATTGCTACTGTTATGAATAGTAATGTAAATATCTGATATGCAGGATGGTCTTAGGCGACCCCTGTGAAAGGGTAGTTCAACCGCCAAAGGGGCCGCAACCCACAGGTTGAGAACCGCTGGTTTAAAAAGTCTCTTAAACTGGAAACTTTGTGAAGGTTGCAAATATACATACACAAAAGCTTACAGCCTGGACTTTTTGTAAATCAAAGTAAAGCAAACACAGACTTATGGAAATAACTCTAAAAGACATTAATCACACTTAGAAACAGTTTTAATATGAAATATTTTGTCCAGACTACAGAATTCGCCTTACTTTACATAAGTATTTAACCTTTTTAGGCCAATAAAAGACTATATGCTAGTAATGCCATCTGGAGGCTGAAAATTCACCATACATATCCCATAGATGAACACATCACATACAGACCATACACATAATTTGAATTACTAATTTTTACAGAGAAAATGCAAGAATTTTTTATAAAGTTAAAATTTTATAGCCTGTATCCCCTTTTACAAACCTTTTCTCAACTTTCACAAACCTTCTTACCCATTCAGAAATAACTCTCCTTACCGAAACTTACATTTGTCCTTTTCCTTCAAATATGACTCTCCCTACCTCAAGCCTTTTATGATCACAACTATATAATTTCTCCAACTTAACTGGAACTTTTAACCCTTAGGAGCCTTAATTTCCCCAATGAAAAGCACAAAAGTGAACAACCAGCATTCCTTAGATTGACGTTACTGAACATATTTTAATCACACTCTCACTTCCAAGAAACACATCTTCAACAAAACACAAGTCAATATATCAACAGCTGCAAATCCATTTTACAAACCTTCTGTATTAAAAAACCCAAAAGCATGTGAACTTGTCTAGCAATCAATGTTTCAGTATTTCATGTTATTTCAAAATATCTAGTTATTCAATAACTTTCATTAACATTTATTAAATTAGAAAGAAATAGTTGAAATAAGCTAAAGTGATTTGTGTAGGTCGGGGAGGCATTTTTTTCTATTGGGATAAGACATACCTTCCAGAGATTTGTAGTTTTATTTTAAAAAATGAACTCAGGTCTTTTCACTTCAAAGGTTCTGGGACTTTGGTTGCATGAAGCCAATCCTATATAATAAAAGGGTAATATGCAAATAGACCTAATGGCAGAACAGTCACTATGATGCACACTGACCATGAGGGGGCAGACACTCAACGCAGGAGCTGCCCTCTGGTGGTCAGTGCACTGGGGGGAGGGGGGGAGGGAGGCGAGGAGCGGGCCTAAGCTGTGAGTTGGACAGCCCCTGAGGACTCCCAGACTGCTAAAGGGCGCAGGCCTGTCTAAGGGACACCCCCTCCCACCCCCAGTGCACGAATGTCCTACACTGGGCCTCTAGTTATCTATAAGTTTCTGAAATGAATTAGGGGGTGGTTTGGGGAAGGTAAAAGGATTTGGTGGGCTTTGAATTGCTTCGGCAGCCAAACCTCTGGCCCCTTGTAAATGTCATTCGTAAAACAAGGATAGTAATTTTTAATACCCCAGGGACTGGGTTGCCACCCAAATGTTGGCAAGGGACTGACAAATTCATTCGCCATTTTTGGAATGTTTCTTTCTATTTGGGAACATTTTTCTAGCTTCCAGAAAGCACACACCTCTGAGAGTTATAAAGGCTTTCAGGTATATGAAACCTCAGTCCATCTCCCTTGGGAATGAAAAACAGGTTCTAGCTGCATGGTAGTCTTAAAAATAATGGTGCCAAACCTCTCTATAACCCACTTTATATTGGGACCAGGTAGGTGGTGTAACAAAAGAAGATTGGCTTCTTTCTTGGGTTTCTCAGGGTCAAGTTTCTCCCACTTGGTGAATATGTACTCCATAAGAGGACTCTCAAGTCACCGTGGGCTGGTTCTGCATCTATAGAGAGACATATGAGCAAGCCCAGTGTTAGCGACATGTGTGCATGTCTCTGAGCTGTCTGGAGACATTCTGAGTAGGGTGGGTACCCTGTTAAGCCATCTCTCAGGCTCTCGTGGAAGATACTAATAAAGAAAAGATGATTACCAAACCTTCGGTCAGCCTCAAGGTTAGTTTCCTCATGGAAGGTTCCTTTAAAATCATTACTTTCCATTTTGGTTCAGTATCTGGTTCATTTATTCTAAATATATAAGTATTCTGGGAAAAGCATATGTAGGCATCACTGATTTCATATAAAAGAAAAAAATAAACCTCACCTATCAGGTGAATTGGGAAATATTTGATTAGCAAAGAATATATATATATATATATATATATATATATATATATATATATCCATAACAACCCCTAGTTGAAAGGAAACAGGTTTTGATTAAAAAGCAGACATTTTTGTACAGAAGGTTTAGTCCGATGGAGAAAGCAATTAGTAGGTGCGGTGAAGAAAAATAAGATAGCCCCAGTATCTAGAGGAGCCTTAGTAGCGTCCCGTTTTATGATAATTTCAAGTTCTCCCAAACTAACAGTGAAAGGGGAAACACCTTTGGAGCAACCCTATGCTTCTTTTGTTTGTTTACTTTTTCTACATCCTATTTCAGTTTCCTCTATCCCTAGAGTGGGCAGACTTCTCTATAGGAGTTTTCTTACAACCTTATTTAGTAATTCTCTTGCTTTTGCTCCCAGAAACCAGGAGTATATTAATTGCGATAGGTTAGAATAGCCAGGATTACACGTTCTAACAGTGACATTTCTCTGGGAGCCAATCAGGGCCATAGAGAAAATGGAGAACAATTGCTGGTTCCTCTCTGGCTGAGAGCAGCTTTTCTCCAAAGGGAGCTGGTAGAACTCCTATTCTCATTTCCCTTAAGTCAGTAGGGAGGGGTAGTGGAGGAGACAGAAGGGGAAGGAAGAAGGGAAGGGAAAGAACACATCTGGACAAGGAAGCTCAGAGAGCAAAAGATGTAGTGGACGTGCTATAGAAGGGGGAGATTGGGGTGTTAGCATTTATCCACTTCAGGAGAGTTCAGAGATAGTCTCTAAAATTTCTCATTAATTTATTTTTTAAAAGAATTTTCTGTGCTTCTCCTTAGAAGCTTCTAATTTCCATGTGAAGATATGCTTCCTATTCAGTCATTTTCATTTTGGGGCCAGCATATTTCTAGTTTTCTTTTTTTTCCTGCAAAAAAATTATTTATCTTGGCCATTTTTCAGTTGATATTTTCAAGTTAAATCTTCCCATTTCTGTAAAGCACTTGCAAGAAAAGGTTTCCTATCAGGGGTTAATGAGGGCTGGAGTCTGGGAGGTCCTAGCCCTGGAGGCACAACTTCCCATGTTAATTATAGGTGTGTTTGTTTTTATTGTTATTGTTGTTATTTTATATTTGCAGAATCTGAGCAAGTTTTCCAGGGATGTTATGGAGTGGGTTGAAGTGTGCTGCTCTGGGTTGAGCTCCATTATGTTCACACCCCTCTTATGTGCCTCGGCTTCTCTCCCAGTTATCTAAAGTGACCTGAAGGCCTCTAGCCAGTTTGGCTCCATGGGTAGAATGAAGGCCCTGAGAGGTCCTGGGTTTGATTCAAGGTGAAGGGCATGTACCTCGGTTGCAGCTTGATCCCTGGCCCTTACTGGAGCGCCTGGGGGAGGCAACCAATCGATGTCTCTCTCATTCTCTCTCTCTGTATCTCCCCCTTCTTTCCTCTCTCTCTAAACCCATGGGGAAAATATACTCTAGTGAGGATAAATAAAGAAATAAAAATAAAAAACCTCAGGAAGGGCTAGGAACGCTGGTGGACCTGACCTTATGGGCTCTCCCCCGGAGGAGCCAGTCAGGTGAATTACAGTTGAGTATGAATTTCCCTATGGGGCTCCTTCTTGGCATGAGGAATGACCTCTGACACCTCCACAAAGATTCTTAGTTGCTTAAGAACAGCCAAGATTCAGGTCAGAAGGAGTATGTGTCCCTTCGGAGCTGAGCGAGTTCAGCTCTCACTTATACAGTGAAGGATGTTTGCTCATTCTCTCAGAAAGCAAATCCAAATGAAAACCCAGAGTCAAAAACCAGCCACCCATGTTTCCTCTGGTCTCTCCTTACCCTTGATTCTGTCAACCCTTCACCTTAGTTCTACCTTGGGGATTTAAAATACAGCTTAACTAAAGTCGAACCCTCTATCACAAGCAAAGGAAAGTTCCTGATTCAAGAGACAACTTAGCCAAGTTCACCTGACAGGCAGGGAACTGGTGGCCCAACTGGCCCTTTGCTGGATCCCAGCACCGGGTCTGGGTCTGCAGGGCATTCCTGTGTGACCTTTGGAATCCTGCCGCAGTAATTCAAGTAAATAGCAATGTAAGCAGCATTCAACCCTGTGCAGAATTCTTGTGAGTTTATTGGAGCCCAACTGTCAACAGCGGCCGGAAAACAAAATCTCACTGTATTGAGGTAGTGCTCCAAGAATGGCAGGATTGCACCTGCTTTTACACATACAATCAAAAGTGGAGATGTATATGGGTCACATGAAATCCATTGCTTAGGGAGGCAGGAGAAAGCAAAGCATGGAAAGCTCTGGGATTAGATAAAAAGTAAAACGAGAGACACATACCTCTCTCATACAGGAGCACACAGGATAGTGAGCAATGAACTCAATAGCAATGAGCAGCTTGGTGGTCTCTGCCGAGCACAGAGCAGTGCCTGTGCTCCCAGGTGACAAGAAAAAGGAAAATTCCTTTAACAATCCAAAGGTATGTATCACAGATGCCAAAAGAAAACAGACAGGCTCCGTTAAGGTAAAGATTGTCCTTTGTCAGGGAAGACACTGGCCGAGCACATGACTACACACCATAAACTGTGTTTAGATAACAAGTTTTAATTTCAGGCTAACTTTGTGGTTAATTTCGGTCTCTGAGTTTGAAAGGCCACCATGCAGGCCTTACCTGTGCGAGTCACAGATGAGTGTGTGACTATTTGTCATTTACTCTCTCCTTCGATCACCTGTGCCCCACCTCTTGCCACCAATCATGTCCCTCCTCTGTCCCACCACAGGGGGACAAACCAGCAAGTACCTGTACGCTGGAAGCAGCTGAAGCTTCCTCGCCACCTGCGGGCCTGGCCCGCTCGCCCACTGTGCTCAACACGCCAGTGCCCATGACTTTCTTCTCTACCTGGGAGGTGGGCTGCTCCAGACCTGACTGCGTGCCCAGATTGTGCAGCTTCACGTTAAAGAAGCTGGTGGTCTTGAAGGGGCTGGAGAAGGAGCTCGTCTCCTTGGTGATAGCAGTGCAGATGCAGGGCGCCAACGGCATCTTGAGATCCCATGAGATTGTGCTGCCCAGCAGCGGACCAGTGGAGACTGACCTGGCGCTGACCTTCTCCCTGGAGTACCCCCACTTCCTCAAGAGAAAAGGCAACAAGCTGCAGATCATGCTGCAGCAGAGGAAGTGCAATCACAACCGGACCATCCTGGGCTACAGGACACTGGCCACAGGGGCCGTCCACATGGCTGAGCTGATGCAGCGACCACCTGAGGGTGGCCGGGTGCTGAGCCTCAGCAGCAGGATCCAGGGGTCCTCCATCACGGTGGCCGAGATCTGGATCTCCTCCCTCTCCAGTCAGCCCATCGACGACGAGGATGGCAGCATGCTGGCCAGCCCCAAGGCCAAGTCCATGGATAGCGACATGGAGGGGAAATCTGAAAGCTTCACTGAGCTGGAGACCAGCTGCAATCTCACACACAGGCAGGACCTGGAAGAAGCTGACTTTGCCCTGGGGCAGCCCAAGAAGCAGCAGCGATGCATGCAACAAAACTTGAAGCAGAAAGTCATGGCACTGCTTCCCAGGTCCCACATGTCAGAAGAGGTCCTGGACTCGGATCAGGACCCTAAGGAGCATGTCCCTGAGGTGGAGGAGGACCTGGACCTACTCTATGACACCCTTAAGCATCCCAGCGACAGTGGCCCAGACATGGAGGATGATAGCAGCATCCTCAGCAACACCAAGCCCAAGACCAGACAATACTTTGAAGGCCTGGCACACTCCAGCTGGCAGACGGAGACGAGGAGCTTACACAGTGCCCGGAGCCAGAAGGAACCTCCTCAGCTGGCCAACATGCCCGTTAAGACCCAGGGCCCGGGCGGCAAGCTGTTCAGTGGCAGTGTCTCTGACTCGATGGCCTACAGCACCCCACCCACCGAGGTGGTCAAGAGCTGGATCTTCTCCCAATCGAGGCAGACCGTCAACCACCTGGAAAACGCCATGCCGGCCAGCACCGAGGTGGAGGCCACGCATAACTTCTCTGAGGGAGAGTCTGAGATCGTCTGCTCTGAGCTGGAGGTCGGCTACAATGTCGCCTACAGGCATGACCTGGACGAGGATGACTTGGACCTGGGGAAACCGATAGGAAGGAGGAGGTCCACCATCAAGCAACAGCACTACCAGCAGAGAGTCGCAGAGTGGCTGCACAGGTACCAAATGACGCTGGAGGTCCTGGACTCGGAGCAGGAGTCTGAGGAGGAAGTCCCCGATGTGGACAAGGACCTGGCCTTTCTGTTTCAGAGCGTGGTGTGCCCCATGGACAGTGGCTCAGACATGGAGGATGATGACCGTCTCCCAACCCCTCCCATGCCTGTGCTCATGTCATATTCTGAAAGCCTGTCCAGCCCAGATATGGAGGAGGATGACAGAGTCCTCAGGACAAGCAGGCCCAGATTATACTGTGAAAGCCTTTCAAGCGACAGTGGCTCCGACTGGGTGGCCCACAGCATGCCCAACCCTGGGGAGCAGCCGGCACAGCCTGGGGACAGCCCGGAGGCAGGGACCTCTGCCCAGGACATGCTCACTACGAGGCGCACCACCAAGACCGAGTCTCTGGTCATCCCTTCCAGCAGCTCCAAGGGGAAGCAGCCCGCCCGCCGGGGCTGGAGCAGGTCCCTGAATGAGTCGGCCAACAGCCTGATCAAGGAGCGCTGCGCAGACCCACAGGGCCAACTGCAGGTCCCCAGTCAGACTGTGTTCGACCAACTGAATGACAGCCTCATGTCCAACGACTATCTGCCCAAGAACATCATCCTCATCAACACCTCCGACAGGCAGGGGCAGTCCCTGTCGGACGTCCTGCAGCAGCACACGCTGCCCGTCGTGTGTACAGCCTCCATGGTGGATGTCCAGGAGGCCTTCAGCTCCATCATCTCCTGGATACAAAGATACCGCAACTGCAAGACCGAGGCCACCATGCCAGTGAAGATCGCGGTGGCGGGGGATCAGCACTACTTCAGCACCGTGCTGCGGGTCTTTGTGGAGCAGCTGTCCCACAAGGACCCGGACTGGCTGGACTCCATGTGCTTCCTGGTCATCCCGCTGGGTTCCCACCCCTTGGCCAGGTACCTGGGCTCCGTGGATTGCCGCTACCACAAACTCTTACGGGACCTGGCCTGGTGGGAACTGTTCTACCACCTGGAGGCCCAGGATGCTGTGCAGAACATTGTGTTGAAAATCAGAGAGTACCTCACAGGGGCCAACTGTGTCCTCCAGCTGCCCATCGCAGAGGCCATGCTCACCTCTAAGCCGAAGAGCCCGGACGAGCTGCCCTTGCAGAAGTTCATTCCCTTTGTGGGGGCAGTGAAAGTCCGAAGAGTGGAGCCAATTTCAGCCACGTCAGGAGACTCAGCTGAAGCCGTCCCCTCATGCTCCAATGTGCTTCTGTCCACTGCCAGGGAGGCCACACACAAGCTAATTTCCTTGTCGTCAGTGAGTGGGGGCCTGTCCTCCCCCGGCCAGAGTGTGGGTGCTGAGCTGATGGAGCTGCAGGTGGATTACTGGATGGCAGCCCAGCCCACAAACAGGAAGAGGAGCGGGGAGAAGGAAGACCTGCCTGCCACCAAAAACACACTCCGGTGCACCTTCCGGTCTCTCCAGGTCAGCAGGCTGCCCAGCAGCGGCGAGGCTGCAGCCACGCCCACAATGGCCATGACTGTGATCACCAAGGAGAAGGAAAAGAAGGTGATGTTTTTGCCCAAGAAAGACAAGGGCACGGACTTGGCGTCCAACAGCCAGTGCATCCAGGGCATCGGCCGCTTGGTCTGCTCAGCCAAGAACCAGGAGCACAGGCAGCGGGTCCTCATTGACGGCGTGGAGTGGAACGACGTGACGTTCTTCCAGCTGGCAGCCCAGTGGTCCTCCCACGTCAAGCACTTCCCTGTCTGCATCTTCGAACACAACAATTCCACCTTCTAGCCCCGCCCCGCTCCCTGCCCTTCACTCTGCCTGGGCCAAGCCCAGCAGTATCGAGCTGCTTTTCTGTTAACAGTTCAGTTTACTATAGACACAGACCCTGGAAACACAGTGAAACGGTTTGAGTTTGGATGCGCTCAAAGCCTGCAACGTAAGGGGGTTGCCCTCAGTGGGACCCCCAAATGCTCTGTTCAATAACCAGAAAGCTCCGGCAGGTGGGAGTCAGGAGGGCAGTGTTGAGCTGGAGCATCATGGAAGGTGTGTTTGGGCCTCAGGACCCCCAGCACTGTCAGTGACCAGGCTTCTGGCCTTGGAGACCTGCCCTTCCTGGAAACCAGGGCTCAGCTTAACCCTGGGAGCCGGCACCAGCCTGTGCCCAGACTCAGAGCTGGGCGGCCAAAGGCAAAGGGCTGGCCTCCCATTGGGGCATCCGGAGCACAACTCGGAGGCCAGCCAGCCCAGCCTTGGACCCCAGCTGCCAACCAACCAAGTGGCCCCAGCACCACCCACTTATGGTTCCCAATGAACTCACGTCTCACAAGGCAAAATAACAAAAAAGAGCTGTACGGTGCAGATCACACAGGCACATGGGCTGGACAAACCAGTGCCTTCCACGCTGGGCAGCGACCCACCTTCGTTCCTACCTCTTCAGGTTATCACAGAACATTTGCTGCCACCCTACAGTTGTACCAGCTATTTACAAGGTGAGCAACCTGCCCCTCCACAGCACAGTGGTCATTTGGCCCCTTGCTGGCTGTGAACTCTCAGATCACTGCATCCCTCTGAGTGTTTGTTTCTAAGAACATGAGGTGAATCAAGCAGCAACCTCATAGGGTTTCTGTAGGGACCTGTAGTGTGCTCCCCTAAAGCTTTCTCTGGGTGTCCAGACAGGGGATAGGTCTGCAGCAGGGGCTGTGGTTGTGCTAATTGGTCCTTTTTCTTCCTCATATGTGATGCTTTCGGGGCCCAGGGCTAAGCTCTTTTCTCATGTCATAAAGAGACTGGAGATTCTGTTATGGGTCCCTGTCCTGGCTGAAGCCAGAGCAGAAACCCCAGGGCTGAGCAGTGGGGCCCAGGGTCACCCAACTATCTGTGATGGGGCTGGTTTGGGGTCATTCACTCAGCAAATATATCAGAGTCTTCCAGGTACAGACACGTCTCTAGGCACTGACCATAATCCAGTACACTGAGCAGACCCCTAGCCTTTACTGCAGAGCTTCCCTCTAGTCGAGAGCGATTCAGTCACACTAGGCTGCACAGGCTCGGAGTGTCCACAAGACAGCCGATGTGATGTCCTCCGGCCTCCTCTCCCTATGGCTGCATCTTCCTGTATTGTGAAGAGGAAGGTGAACCTCTGTTCCAGCAGAAAACGTGAGTCGGTTTTGGATCAGAGCCATCAGCGGAGTATGGGGACTGTGAATTCAAGGTTCTGGCAGAACCCTGGTTCCCACTCATGGTGGGATTTCTGCAAGAGGTCAGAGGTCTAAGGGCTTCCCCTAGAAAAAGGACAAGAGTCAGAGAGCTGTGCATGTGGATTTGGGTGGTGTGGGAGAGCAGAGGGAGCTCAGTGGTGAGGCAGCCTCTCAGAAAATTCATAGCCGTCCACACCTAATCCAAGTCTGTCTGCACCCCTAATCAGGGATCAGGCCCACTAATTTAGTAGAACCTCCTCAGGGCCAGCTTGGCAAGTGTACCCAGCCCTGAGGGAGTTGAGTTTCAGTGGGAGCCGAAGAACCACACAGGGGGCTAGTGAGTCAGGCAGAACGTAGGTGCAGGAGCCAAAGTTTGAGGTGATAGGAGGGCCCTGGGAAGCCAAGGATGGAGACAGAGTTCATTTTTTCACTCATTGGTCAACTATTCCTGGAACACCCTCTGTGTGCTAATGAGTGACATGATCAGAGTAGACACAAGCCCTCCCTGTCCTTATGGAGTAGACATTTCGGTGGGCAGGTATGGGAGGAGACAGGGACACTGAGAGAGCATGTCAGGTTCCCCTGAAGAAGGGGACAGGTGGTTCCCTCGTTGATCCAGAGCTGTCAGGTAGGAGGGCTTTCTGCCAGCCCCTCCTGGGTGACCAGGCACGTCTCTGCCAGGACTGCCAGCTTAAAGGTGGACAAGGAGTAGGTCTGGCTTCTGTACGGGCAGGAGCAGCAGGCACAGGACCCCAGGCTCTCTGAGTGGTGCTCTGGGAGGGCTGTGGGAAGGAAAGGATAGGTCTCAGACTCTGTTTCCAACTTATCTCTTTCCCCAGAGCCATGTCCTGCATCCTGGGCATCGGGCTGGACCAGCACCGCCAGAATTTCCCAGCCTGATGATGCTGCCGGCTTCCATAGAGCTCAACTTGCCAGTCCTCAACTTGCCAAAGCAGGCCCAGTGCCTCCATTCACAGCGGGAGCACCTGAGCCCACTGAGGCCGAGACAGGAGTAGGAGGAGGCCTCCGGGGGTGGTGTGGGTGTGTGTGCCTTTGGAAGGCACACAAAAGGCAGTGAGGGTGGTAACATGTCCTCTTCTTGGATCTACAGAACCAGCTCCAGAGCAACATCAGGAAAACCCTCAAGAGGCAACGCCACCGGAGTGGCCTCTCCAGAGCCAGAGCCGGATCCAGGCCCAGCTTTCACTGAACTTCAAGAGACAGAAGAACCACCTGCAGCATTGGAGCAACTCACCCCAGTTCCTGCGCGGCCTGTGGTGCCAGATCCTGGGCCACAGCTCATGTCAGCGGCCACGGCAGAGAGGGCGCCCCCCCGCAACCCCCTTTAGATGCAGTGTTAGAAGTTTTCTGTTCATGTTATATATGTTTATAATTTTCCTATACTTTTATGATATTTAATAACATACAGTGTACTGATGAAAACATTTACTGAAATACTCCTAAATATTACCTTAATTTAGATTCTATAAAATTTAACCCTATAAACCCTCAGAGCTTTGAGCAAGTCTGTTTTTCTGGACCCAAACCTACCCAGGGAGAACTGTCCTCACCTTCTCCACCTGCCCTTCCTGGAACCAGGACTCTGCTTCCTAGGGAGCTGGCGCCACCCTGTTCCCAGACTCAGAGCTGGGCGGCTAGAGGCCAAAGGCTGGCTTCCCATTGGGGGCATCCTGAGCCCATCATGGAGGCCTGTCAGCCCAGCCCTGGGCCTTAGCTGTCAACCAGCCAAGTGGCCCCAGCACCACTCACTCTGGATTCCAAATAAACAACCCTCAGAGGGTGTGTATATATATACCTGTACCTTGCAGACTGCCCAGGAACATGGATTAGATAAACTGGTCAAATCCTTGGTGACTAGCTACCTAGGCAGCTTCCCCACCTTGGTCCCACACACCCTTCTGTGTTAATACAGAGCATTTGCTACTAACCAATGTGTGTGGGACCAACCATGTACCAGGTGAGCCCTGCCCCCTCCACAGAACCGTGGTCACTCCGCCACCTGCTGCTGTGAGTCTTCAGATCACTGCACCTTTCTGAGTATTTGTTTCTCTCAACATGGGGAGAGCCTAGGCCCAGCCTCATAGGGTTATTGGGGGGGGGGTCCCCCTTAGAAAAGGCCTGCTGGGAACCTGGACACTGGAGAGGTGTGCTGGAGGGGCTGTGGTTGTTCCTATTGGCCATTTTCTCTTCTCCTTAACCAAGCTCCTGCCTTATTTGTGATTCTCAGGCCTTAGGCTAAGCTGTTTTCTCTCTTGATAAGGACATTGGAGATTCCATTAGGGGTCCCTGTCCTGGTGCAGCCAGATTAGAAATCCCAGGGGTGAGCAGGGGGACCCCAGGCTCCCGCAGCTATCTGAGATGGGGGTGGTTGGGGCTCATTCATTCAGCAAAGGCCCTGCCACCGGGACCGCACTCCAGCGCTTCCGTCTAGTCAGGAGGGATTCAGTCACACTGGGCTGCACAGGCAGGTAGCATCCACAGGACAGTCGGTGTGACTTCTTCCTGAAAGTATCGCTGATCTACACGTATCATGAAGCAGAAAGTGGATCTCTGGACCAGCACAAAAAGTGAATGGGCTTTGGATCAGAGCCTTAAGGGAAGTATGGGGACTGTGACTTGGAGAAGGTGGCAACACTCTGGGTCCCACATATGGTGGGATTTCTGTAAGAGGGCAGTGGTCTGAGGGCTTCTCCTTGGAAAAATGTAAGGAGTCAGAGAGCTGTGCGTGTGGATTGGGTGGTGTGGGTGAGTGGGGAGGGGAAGTGGCTGCCCACACAAAGAGCTCCCAGAGGTTGGGCTTAGGCAAGAGCACAGAGCCGCTCAGGTCAGTGCCCCATGCCCTGCAGTAGGAGGCCTTCCTGGGGTGGGGGCTTGAACTGGGACTTCAGTGATGGAGATGGGAGGTCCCATCCTTGGAAGGCACACAAAGGCAGTCATGGTAGTAACATGGTCTCTTCCTGGATCTACAGAAGCAGCTCCAGAGCAAGATCCAGAAACACCTAAAGAGGCAATGCCAACTCTGGTCCCCTCTCCTGAGCCAGAGCAGGCTCCAGGCACAGCTGTCACTGAACTTCCAGATGTGGACCCACCTGCATCATTTGAGAAACTCGCCTCAGCTCCTTCAGAACCTGAGGTTCTCGATCCTGGGCCACAGCCTGTGTCCGCTGCCAGGACAGAGAGGGCTCCCTCCCCTCCTTTATATGAGTTTTAAAGTATTTGTGTTTATCATATACATGTTTACAACTTTATGTATTTTTCTTATACTATTCAGTAACATACATTCTAATTAAAGAAAATATAATGAAATACTCTTAAACATAAATTTAATTTAGATTCTATAAAATTTAACTCTACAAGCCTTCAGAGCCTTGAGCAAGTCTGTTTCTTCTGGGCCTCCGCTGTGTTACTATGAGTCATAGGTTGGGAAGAATGAGTCTCTCAGGAGCCATCTGCTCTAAGGATGTGATGTTCTTGAGGCCCAGGACAATGGGACTTTGGGGAAATTGACTGATGAGCATTGGGGCAGGGACCCTTTATGTCAGGGCTGCCCCTGGGAACCCATGTTTCATTTAACTTCATCTCCCACCAGCACATGGACAAAGCGTGGTCCTAAGCGCCCCCTGGCGCCCACGTTGCAGAATGCTGCAGGGTTTAACCAGCAGCAGGCAGTTCCTGAACCCTGACTGCCACCTGCACCTGGACAGAAACTCCACCCTGCTCCACGCGCACTGAGCAGCATTCAGAGCATCTCCTCTGTCGGCCCACAGCACTGAAGAGGGAACAGGGAATGTCCCAGGGCCCGGGGTCCACACTCATCTCCTCCACAGGCACCACTTCCAAATCTCAGGGGTCAGAGCCTCTCTCTGCCCTCAGACCCTAGGCTCTGGTTCAGCTAGGCTTTTTCCTGAGGCTCTTCTGTCTCACCAGAGCGCAGCGGCCATTCTTTCTCATGCCCTGAAGGCTGAATAAGGTTGTGGAGGCAGTCTGGCTTCTCCTTTTACATCAGTCCTCTTGGGTGCTCTGAACCCCCTGGTGAGGATTAACTATAGCCCTGTATGGCACCCGCCATGGCACAAGCGACACTGTCTCAGGACAAATGGGTATTCACTGTGGACCACACCCAGGGTCCCTACTCTCAAGGAGATCAGCCCTGTAGGTTGACACGGAGAGAAAGGAAATTCGAACGGAGTCTGATGAGACCTACCACTGACGTTAAGGGCCATAAGCACTGAAAACGTGAGCCCATCGCGGGGGCATTGCACAGGCTCTCTTTAGGATGAGATTTCTAAACCAGAAAGATGAATAAGTACTTGTCTACCCTCTTCATCCTGATTTCACAATGGCAGCCGATGAAGGCTTGTGAAATTAAATGAGGTCTGGGAATCAGGGGGAAGGTCTACCTTAGAGGTCCATGGTGATGGCAGTGAACTTGGACTCACTAGGAATGGGCCTGGAGGGGCAGCCACCTGCCTTGCGTGGAGCGTCTCCTTACCTTAGAAGCTCAGAACTGTGGTCTCAACAGAAGCTGTTTCCTATTTCAAATTACACTTTTCAGTTTGGCTCTACTTTCCAGGGTCCTTTCCTAAGTTTCACAGCCATCCTCCAAACTGGAGGCAGAGGGTGTTAGAAGTGAGGGGTGGGGGCTGAAGGGAACTGGGAGGAGAAAAACGGGGGAGACAGGAAGGCAGGGCCAGAGCCTGGTGTGGGACGACTGTGCTAGTGACCTATTGCTGAGAGTTACCCCACACTAGAGACTTAACCAACACACACTTATTAGCTCACACGTCTGTGACGCGGGATCCCGCAGGGCTCTGCTGGGACTACTGTGGTCTCACCTGAGGCAGGATCTCTGTCACTCAGGGTCTGAGCTCACTTGGGGGCGGGGGGTCTTTGGGATTCAGTTTGGATGGAAGGCTTGACTTTCTGTCTGTTGTTCTCATTCAGTGCCAGGCCATGTGGGTCTCTCCAGATAGCAACTCACAGCACAGAGGCTCATTCCTCAGTGGAGAGAGAGAGAGAGAGAGAGAGAGAGAGAGAGGGAGAGAGAGAGAGAGAGAGAGGGAACAGATCTGAGTGAGCAAGAGGGTAGGCACCAACTTTTTAGAAAACTTTTCATGTTGGGAAGAAATCAATCAAAAAGTTGTATACATATATGCATAACCCAGGGACACAGACAATAGGGTGGCGAAGGCCTGGGGTGTGGGGTAGAGATTGGCTAGAAGTGGACAATGGGGTAAAAAGGAGACATATGTAACACTTTCAACAATGAAGATTTAAAAAAATGGATTTGCTTTAAAATTGTTAAATTATTTTTGCTAAAAAATTGACAAGAGAGAGAGAGAACCAAATGTGTGAGAGAGAAGCATCAGTTGGTTGCCTCCTGTATGTACCCTGACTAGGGATCAAACCCACAATCTGGGTATGTGCCCTGATAGGAACCGAACAGCAATCCTTCAGTGCACAAGGTGATGCTCAACCACTCAGGCTGGGCCACGCACTGACTTTTAGAACCAAATCATGGAGGTCATGTTGGATCCCTTTGCCATCTTCTGTGGAGTCACTACTGACACCCACACTTACGGGGAGGGCACACATTCACACCACAGGAGGAAGGGCAGACCATGGGGAGTCACTGAGGAGGGAACCAGTGACCCGAGAGGTCCATGCCTTGCCCAGGATCCCAGACGGTCAGAATGCAGAGCCTAAGATAAACCCAGCTATGTCCTCAAAGGTGGGGTCCTAGGTGCACCCAGGTTTCCTCAGGGCTCTGGAAAAGCCTGTGCTGGGGGAATCATGTACAGACATGGAGATGGCATGGGGGAGACAGTGAGCACTTGGCAGCCTCGATAGTATTTGTCTGAAAAGGCGCCCAGATCTGGAATCACGAAGATCGACCTCTGTTCACACCCCACCCGAAGTGGAGAAAGCCGGGGCCCCTTATGCTGAGCTCATGCTTACGCAGTGCTGAATCACACCTTCATTGGATAATACGGAAACTGAAGCCCGTAGTCAGGCAGGGATTGGCCAGGGTACATGACATTCAGAGTCCAGAGTTCAGGAATGTTCAGACCTTCCAGGCCAGCCGTGGGCAAACTACGGCCCGCGGGCCAGATCCCGCCCATTTGAAATGAATAAAACTAATAATAATAAAAAAAGACCATACCCTTTTATGTAATGATGTTTACTTTGAATTTATATTAGTTCACACAAACACTCCATCCATGCTTTTGTTCCGGCCCTCCGGTCCAGTTTAAGAACCCATTGTGGCCCTCGAGTCAAAAAGTATGCCCACCCCTGTTCCAAGCCAAGGCTCCCAACTCCACACAGAGTTGGTCTGGAAATTAGAAATCCTGACACACTGGGCAGCTCCTGCCTGTTCCTCCCTATGTGGGGCCGTTTTGTTCTGGGATCCAGAAAGGGAGCGCTGGCATGCATGGAGGATACACATGCCAGTGTCCTCTAGATGGCACACACACTCTAGGTGTGATGACCTTGGGTGGGATTAGAAGAAAAGCAGACACAGAGGAGGTGACAACAGGAAGGAAAAGAGGTTGGAGGCACGACCTGCATGTGACTGTTCTCCTCCTACTTTACAGCTCCTCCCCCACAGGAGCCTGAACAGCCCTAAGAAGCACTTGCTCCATAACCCACTGTGCAGGCAGGAGAGAGACGGGCCCTGACAGGTGCAATGACTTATCCAGGGTCAAGAAGAGGTAAGAAAGAGGAATTGAGTCTGCACCAAGGTCAGTTTCCTCAAATCTGGGGCCCTGGCTGCACCCAGAGCTTCTAGGGGGCCGGGCAGAGGGCTGTGCTGGTGCCACTGTGTACAGATAAGGTGTTTCATGGAGAAGAGGGGTCTGCAGACAGCAGCCCACAGGACTACTGGCATAGCTGTCATGAGATGAGGGGACTCAGGGAAAACAATCCCAGGTATGAGGTCACTATCCAACAGAACTTGGAACCCCCGTAACCAGGCACCCTCATCTAGCCCAGCAGGCAGCTCACTTGCCAAGAGGCATTACCAGTGCAAGATGTTCTCTTGCTGTGGTCCCTGTGATTGGTGCTCTTGCTCCGGAGACCCCGCAGTGAGAGCTTTTTCAGACAGTGCCGACGTTGGTTCAACCCTCATCCCCGACGTATCTGGCCATTTTCTAGAATATGGCCTCAGGTAACACAAGGTGGCCGGGGTCAGACCCATTCAGGCCAGGCCACCTCTGTGCACCATCCCTGTGCAGCCCACACCCCCTCCCCTTCATGTGTGGGGAAGAGGGACCTGAAGGGAGAACCCTGGGGCAAGAACAGCTTTCGGGGCAGTGGATCACCTAGAGGTCCTGCTGTGGTCACCCACTAGGACAGGGCAGGCAGGTGGAGATGGGCTTCCAGAGGGGTCCCTTATCTGTGCCGATGGGAATCCTAGCGTAAGGTGGTCACACCTTTTCCTCCAGTGGATTTCTGAGCAGATCACACTGTGTGTGTGTGTGTGTGTGTGTGTGTGTGTGTGTGTGTCTGGAGCAGAGGGTCACAGGGGTCACAGAACCAGCAAAACAGGGCTCTGAGGCTTTCCCCCTGGTGACTGGGAACTGTCTTTGCAGAGCTCCGCACAGGAGAACAGAGAGGAGCTGACAGATGAGGTCCTCATCTCCTGCCTCTGCAGGAGGCACAGGTGCCCCATACATCCTCCAGCGTGCAGCACGGACGCAGGGTGAGTGCAGGTGCTGAGGTGACCCAGACTCCAGGGTCCATGTCGTCAAAGGGAGCCCTGGGTTCCAGAAGCTGCCCTGCTACTCCCCTAGGTCCTTCCTAGAGTCCAATTTCCAAAGGAATCTGGGTCCCATTATCTCCTCACAACCCACTCTCACTGTCCAGCCCCTTTTAGATGAGATGCAAAGTCACTGCCTACAAAGTTTTAGGAATACCAAAAGAGAGACTTTGCTCCATTTCACATCATGCTCAGCCAAGGGTATTTTTGCATTTTTCTACCGACTTTCCCTTTTTAATGATTTTTAAATAAAATTTAATAATATTATATTAAAAATAAATCTAAATTTTATAAATTTTAACTCTATGATCCTTCAAAGTTTAAATTCCAACATTGAGTATATTCACCATTTTTCACAACTGCTCCATAACATCACAAGCACTCTCCAGTTCCAGATCATTTTCAGAACCCACATCCGAGGTATGTGTCCCGACCAGGAATCAAACCTGCATCCTTTTGGTGTAAGGGTGACTCTCAAACCAACTGATAAGGCACCCTGTCCAGGGCGAGAAAGAGCAATATTTTCATTTGCATTTTTCATTCTGGTTTAAACTGCAGTTGGGTATCTTTCACATACTTTTGGCCTATTCCTTCTTTTGGAATTTCAGTTTGAGACCTTTTGCCCTCTTTTCCATTGGATTCTTAGCAAATCTGAATTGTCATGGATATCAGCTTTTTGCCATGTAATTTGCAAATGGTTTCTCTAGCTTGCCATTTCTCTCCATTTGATGTATGTTTTGCCAAATAGTGGTGTCACATTTTGATGTGGTCAAATCTGTCTTCTCTTATCATGCTCTTTGATTTTGTCTCTCAGTTTGAGTAGAAAAGATGTTCTCTGTCTTATCAGGAAGATAGGCTAGGTTGTATTGTTCTAACAGAGCCCTAAATCTCCATGGTTTGCAGCAGCAAAGGTTAATTTCATAGTCATAGTTAATTTCAGATGGATTGAAAAAGAGTTCCTGTTTTTCAGATTGTTCATTTTTATTTTCTTGTAAGGATGGAAGTAAGGACTTCCAAATTCTTATATGTCAGGGTGGAAACCAAAAGTCAAATATTTATTTGACAATGGCCTGTGGTGGACACGACTTCCATTTCCCCCTTTCTAGCAGCTGCCAATTTCCACATCCAGCTGTTTCTGGTGGGTGTGGTTCAGGGCCCCAGAGTGGAGGTATCAGCACATCTAACTGGCCAGACCACAGTGATGATAGTTGTATGTGGACATGTGACTTCAGTGAGCTTAATAAGATTCTTTATTCTAGTGACCAGAAGAACATTCTGGATGTTTTCAATGAAATTAGAGCAGCCTGTGAGTGAGAGAACAGAGAGCTGTTAGCCTGGAATAGTTGGGAGCCAGTGGACTGAAAGGTGTTGGGTTTGATTCCAGTCAAGGTACATACCTCAGTTGCAGACTAGATCCTTGGTCCTGGTCTGGACAAGGGAACTTATCCTGGGTGAGGATTGACAAAAAAATGTTAGTGAGAAGAATGGCACTGCCACTTGCATTAAAACCTCAGGCACATTAGCTGAGTTCTTTACGTCTTGTTCTTTTCACGTAAAAAATGAGCTGCAAGGATAAAACTGAATAATAAAGTGCTTAACATAAGAGTTGGCATGTGGTAGGCACTCAATACATATTGCCCATTACTATTATAAATACATATGTATGTAAACAGTCACCAGGTGGAAATGCAATGTGTCACATCAACAAAATATTGTAAAACAGTATGATGTTAACAGAAATTGCCCAGGGCCTTCCAACGCTCTATTTCTCCTTTTAATCATAAATCATGGACTTACTCATTTCTGGATAGAAACTTAAAATATTGCAAAGGCACATGCTCTCCTGAATTAATCTAAAATTTACATATATGCAAATTAGGCCAGGATGCATTAACAGGTCACAACCAGATTGGAGAAGGTTGCATGCACAGGCGAGGCACAGAGCAGGGATGGAGACAGACACAGTGGGGCCTACCCAAGCCAGAGCGGACACATGCTGTGGGTCAGAGGGGGCCTGGGGCGCAAGTCAGGCGCAGGTCCTGGCCAGGCGCAGAGCGGGGCTGGCCCAACTCCTGCGGCAGCCCGCGGGGTGCCTCCTGGCATGGCAGGAGGCAGGGCGCCTCCTCTAGTTTAAAGTAAAAATTATAACAGGAATTTGGGGAAAGAAACACTGTTCTAAATTTTATCTAAAAATAAATGTGCAAACAAATCAGGAAACACTTGAAAAGAATATAAGAAGGGGACTTGCTCCGTCAAATAGAAAGGACTCTCAAGCAGTATGTTCTGCAGCATGTTTACGGGCAACAGACATTTCTTGTGAGATAAGAATGACAAGATGGAAACTATGTCAACAGGCACAGGAAAATCCTAGAGCAGCGGTTCTCAACCTGTGGGTCGCGACTCCTTTGCAGGGGTCGCCTAAGACCATTGGAAAACACATACATAATTACATATTGTTTTTGTGATTAGTCACTATGCTTTAATTATGTTCAATTTGTAACACTGAAATTGGGGGTCACCACAACATGAGGAACTGTATTAAAGGGTCAGGGCATTAGGAAGGTTGAGAACCACTGTACTAGAGACAAATATACTAATACTAGGGGCCTGGTGTTGGATCTCCCTGCACAGTGTCTGAGAATATGGCTCTAGAGCGCCTCAGAGAAGCAGGCCATTGGATAAAGCCAGCATCTACTCTATTCTATCCATTGAGATTTTGTCTCTCAGGGCCAGACAGGGAAACAAAGAAACCACCTCAGCAAACTCTTTGAACACCAACTGACAAATGCATTTGCAGAGCATGCCATGTGCTTCTCTGGGCACTTGAAGGAAAACGTGGAGGGAAAGCCCAAGGTCCTTGCCCCCAATCAAGGAAGGATTCAAGCGATCACTTTTGATCCACAGGCGTTTATTGAGACCTAATGGGTGTCTACTCCTGCCCTGGGCACCTAGGCACAGAGCGACCAGACCTGGTGGAAGTTTGGTCCCCAGATCTCCTGGGACCAGGTCATAAACTTGTGCAAAGGGGAAATAACAAGGCATGTTAACCTGGATTATTTCTGACCCCAGAGGTAAGACCTGGCACCATGGAGCCCCAGGGAAAGGAGGAACCAGGCTGAGAGGGAGCATCAGGAGCCCCCACCAGGTCAGGCATGAGACTGCCTCAGGGCTCCCATCTGTGTCCTTACTAATGAGGCTCCAGGGAGGCTCTGCTTCCTCTTTCCTCCAGGTTCCTTGACTCAGATGCTGCATTAATCACTAGGAAGGCCTCTGCCATCCAGTTCCACCCACTTAGTGGGTAAAAGTTGGATTATTTGGAAAGTCTCTCTGAAAACCTGTTCCCCATCGCAGACATAGGTCTCCACAGGTTGAAGAAAAATAATGGGTAGGGAGGAGCGTGGTTGCTATTGTTTTGATTTTTGTTTCCTTGGTTCAGGGCTCTGTAAATTACATGTCTCAATTCATGGCACCTCGTCACCACCATTCCTTGCAAGACAACTTCCAGGTTTTATTGTCTCTTATTACCACTGATCTCCATTTCCTTCCTCTCCCTCCACATAGTAGCCACTCAAATTTGGCATGTGTGCTTGAATGATTTATGTCTTTGTATGTCTGTGTGTTTAGACACACATAGTGTTGTGTTAAAAATCCCATTGTGTTTCTTACTTTCTTTGTTGACACTAATTTTTATGATCTACGCTCCTTGCTGTGTAAATACTCAAATCCCTGCTTGTTTTATCTTTTTCCAAACCATTCTCTCTACACACAGATGAATTTTCTTAGTCTGAAGTGAACCCTATCACTTTTCTGCTTAAAGCATTAAAAAACTTCCTATTACAATTAGAAAAAACAAAATTGGAAACCAGCCTATGAGGTCTACTTGTCGGCTCCTACATACATCTCCAACCTCAACCATTATCTTTCTCTTTCTTCTGCTCCCCACACTTCAGCCACACTGGCTTTCATTCAGTTTGCTGAATTCACAAAGCTCTTTCATCTCAGAGTCTTTGCCTTCTCCCCCTCCCCCACCTCATCTCTTAGAAGGGCTTTCTCTTTCTCAGCCCTCAAGCCTCTCCTAACTGTGGACATTGGTGCAGCCCTTTTGGAGAGACTTTGGCAATATTAATCATCTAGGGCCAGGTTCCCTGGAAGCAGTGACTCCTGGGAACTGGGACAGAGTTTAGTGAAGGAGTAACCTCAGAAGAAGATGGAGGGAGGTGAGCAGAGATGTGGACTCAGCACATTATGTTCAGCCTGGTCCTGAGAGGGGATCTGGAAGAGGAATTGTCCTCACTGAGTGAGTCCCATCAGAGGTAAGGAGCCAGGCTTGTCTACCCAGTGCCTGTCATTACTGGCCTCTGACTGAGCCTACATTCCAGGGCAGTAGAGGGGGAGCACCTAACCCCTCTGGACAGGGAAAGGGCCCTCAGGAGCCATGAACAGCCAACATCCACAGCAGCTGGGAGTGGGGATGGCTGAACCAGCAGTGAAGTTGCAGCCACTAGTGAAACCCAAGGTGTGCATGGCCTTCCTGCTAGAAACTCATTCTTAGCAGCATACTCTAGAGAAGCTTCATTCACGTGCCCATGAGGGATACAAGGAAACACATGTCAGCATTGTTTATGATGGTGGAAAACTAGAGATAACCTATATGTCCTTCAACAGGAGAATAAAGTAATCATAGTGAATGCCTAAAAAGTAATGGACTGGAGTATGTGTGGCAACGTGGGCAAATCTCAAAGCATGATTTGAGTGAAAAAGCAAGTGTCAGGGTACATTCTGAATGATGCTATTGAAATAAAATTTCAAAAATGCAAAATCAACACTAAATATAACTTGTGTATACACAACTTTTCAGTAAAATTATAGAACAAGGGACAAGCGCAGAGTGGATGATAGTAAGTAGCTCTGGGGAAGGGAAAACTGGGATGGAATCAGGAGTTCAACAGTCTCCCAACTGTCACCCTAATGCTCTATTTAAAGACACACAGGCAATGGCAGCTTTTGAAGATTTAGTAGTAACACAGGTGATCACAATTTATGCTACATATATTTTATTCTTTTACATTTAATCCTTAATAGTCATACTTTAAAAATTACAGAAAATATTTATGTGGCTCTATGTACACCTAGACTAGAGTGATACTTTTGTCCTTTTGTTTTCCCTATGTTATCGTTTTACTTTCAAAAGATAGCAGAAGAAAGTACACAGATGATCCATTTTCTTTTTTTAGGCACCATCACAGCATTTTGCCACATTTCATCATGTCACATGAATCTGTTAGGATGCTGTTCATATACAATGCAATTAACATCGTGTGAGGATGGATGTTTATGTCAGTGGGGAAATACTCATAAAAAGGCTAAAATTTTTGAGGTGGAATTGACAGGATAAGGTTTGGGAACCCACTTATTCCAGGTGTCTCTTTGCTATCTATTCTAGCCAATATTCCCAGTGGTCCATTCCGACCCAGTGATGCTGATCAGAAGAACCAGCTTCATGCTCTTAGACTCTGAGGGGCTATATTTTGACACAGAAGGCCTGCTTTTCCCCCTGTGTCCCGGCCAAACTGATCAAAAAGTGATCAGTTCAAGCTTGAGAATGAGAGGCCTATGTTATAGGTTCTCCTACAGCGATTCTTCATGCTCTTTGGACTTAGCAAAATTATATATATGAATACTCAAATATATAAGAGCATATTTAATTTTGCTAAGTCCTTATAGATGGCCCTCCAGGGTACCTGTACTAGTTTACACTCCCATCACAGCCCATCATGTTCCCATTTGTCCCATAGCCTCACCAAAACTTCCCATCATCACACTCTAATCTGTCATGCAGATTGGTGTAAAGAGCGCCTCATTACTTCTCTGACTACAAGTGCAATTTAACATCTCTTCATATCTTGTTAACGTTTTGGGTTTCCCTTTATGAAATTCCCTTTTCATATACTCTACCCATTTTTTATGTGACAGACATTTCTTATAAACTGTAGACATTAATCCCAACAAGGGATTTCAGAGAAAGCTTGCAAGTTTTAAGATAAAGCTCCTATAGACATTTGTGCTCAGGTTTTGAGTGGATGAAAGTTTCTATTTCTCTGGGATAAATGCCCAGGAGTGCAATTGCTCGGTGTGTGTTAGTTGTATGTTTAGTTTTATAAGACACAACCAAACTGCTTTCCCCAGTGGCTGTAATAGGCTACATTCCCACCAGCACTGGATGAGTGACAGTTTCTCCACATCCTCCCCAGCATGGAGTGTTATCACAGTCTTTTATTTTAGTTAGTCTCCTTGTGGTTTAATTAACCTTTTCCTAATGGCTGATGATGTTGAACTTTTCAAGTGCTCATGCAACATGTTATAGCCTCTTCAGTGAAGTGTCTGTTCATTTATTCTGTTTAATTCTCCAGTGAACCACTTGGGCCTGGATGCCCTTCATTAGATGCTTTAACTACAAATTCAACTTCTTTAATAGACTAGTTAGGGCATCACTTTCTCTTGAGGAAGGTTGTACAGTTTGTTTCTTGCCAGGAATTGGTCCGTTTCACCTAACTTGTTGGAATTATGCGCACAGCGTTTTTCTCTGTTTCTTGGTCAGTCTGGCTAGAAATCTGTTTATTTTACCAATATTTCTAGAGAAGCAGTTTTCCAATTTGTTGAAGGCTATTTTGAAATTCTTTGTTTTACTGATTTCTGCCATTATGTTTTCCCCCTTCCTTGTTTCTTCAAAGTCACTCTGTTGCTCTGTTTAATTTACTATTTGGATACCTCGATCTCTCTTCTCAGCTGTAATTCTTTCCTTAGAAGTCTTTTTAAAACAAAAATTCTGTCTTTTATGGCTGTTTTTGATTTGCAGCTTTTCTTTATTGTTTTTTAGTTGTGAGTATTCCATAATCTCACTCATGATTTCCTTTAAAATCTGGGTTTATACAGAACATACTTCACTTCAGCTTCGGTTGTATCTTCTTAAGTGTCCAGATACTTGGCGATTTTAAAGCTATCCTTTATTATTAACTTCTTACCTTAGTGCTTTATGGTTACAGTACATGTAGGCATCATGCATTATAGTTCATGAACATATCAATGGAGAAAAAACATATATTTCTTCTTTGGAATTTATTGAGACTTTTTATGTGGCATAATACTTGGTAATGATTTATTTTGTTCAAAAGACTGGGTATTATCTGTTAGGTGTGGATATGAATAACAAAGCAAACAATAACTTCCATTTGCCAAATTTTCTTCTGATTTTTAAAAAATCCTTTATTGCTTCCCATTTAATAGGTCCTATTTCTGGAGGCAAGTTTAAAATAAACGCATTCTATTTTGCAAGGCAAGATGCTTTCCCTTAACTTAAAATACAGGCAGTTAAACATATCCGTGTGGTTTCTTACACATATCTATATTTTCCTCAGCAAGACATGCTCTTTAACATGCTCTCCTGTGTTTCCTTCCCCTACCCTCATCCACTACACAGTGCTGACACTATCTAGTATTTTAGATTTTTTTCCACACTTTTTCTGTATTCTTTTAGTCAAGAATATGCTTAACATGGGGCCACATTGCTCACTTCTGAGATTTTTGGTTCTGGCGACCCCTCATAGAATGTCCAATCTCTGTATCTAAGGAGAAAAGAGCTTAGCTCAAGGCCTCGTGGAGAATCACAAATGAGGCTGAGGCTTTGTCAGGAGGAAGAGAAAATGGCCAATGAGCTCAACCACAGCCTGTGCAGCAGACTGCTCCACTCTCCAGGCCCCCAGACAGCACTTTCCAGGGAGGACCCCACTGAGTTTCTACAATAAACCTGTGAGCTTGACCCTAGGGTCACCCCGTGTTTAGAGGCACAAGCCCTCAGAGACATGAAGTGCCCTGAAGACTCCCAGCAAGCAGGGGGCCGAGTGACCCCTGTGCTGAGGAGGGGCAGGGTGTTCACCTGGGAAATAGTTGGTCCCACACCTGTTGGGTAGAACAAATGTTCTGTGATAACACAGAGAGATGAGGGCGAAAGCAGAGTCCCTGCTCAGGAAGCAGGCAGCTGGTATTGCACCAGTTTGTCTAGCTGGTGAGCCTGTGGGTCTGCACCACACAGGTATTTTTTAGGGAAGCACGAGAGGATGGTGTGGGGCCACTTGGCTGGTTGGCAGCTGGGGCCCAGGGCTGTGCTGAGTGTCCATGTTCCGCTCAGGATGCCCCCAATGGGAGGCCAGTCCTTGGCATTTGACCACCAGCTCTGAGTCCTGTGGAGGTAGAGTCCTGGCTTCCAGGAAGGGCAGGTGGAGAAGGGAGAACCCTTCTTGCTGGGAGTGTTAGGGGTCCTGAGGCCAAAACTCACCTTCCATGATTCTCCAGCTCAGCACTGCCCGCCTGACCTCCAGAGAGTTCTGGCTAATCAGCAGAGCAGTTGGGGCTATAAATGATGCCAGCACGTTAGCTTCTGGGTTGTAAGCACATTTGTACTTAAGAAGGTTTCTCTTTGTGTTTACAGGGTCGGTTTCTGTACTAAACTGAAAGGTTAACAGAAAAGCAGCTGGTCCCTCCCATGCTGGGTGTCAGCAGAGCTGCAGGCAGGGCTGGAAGGTGGAGTCAGAATGTCTGGAGATGCTGATGAGAAACTGCTGGATGCGGGAGGACCACTGGGTTGTCAGCTGGAAGAACTTCACGTCATTCCACACCACACCTTTGATGAGGACCCGCAGCCCGTTCTACTGTTGCTTTGCCCTGCAGGTAAGGCGGCTTATGCCCTCCGGGCACCGGTGTTTGGATTTTGGACTTTACGACCTTGTCCTTGGTTATCTTGGGCAACAACAGCACCTTCATTTTCTTCTCCTTGGTGACCACTGTCATGCACATGGTGGGTGTTGCTTTGGCCTGGCCACTGCTCGGCAGCCTGCTGACCTGGAGAGACTGGAAGGTGCACTTGAGGGTGTTGTTGGCGGTAGGCAGGTCTTTCTTCTTCGTGTCTCTCTTCCTGTCTGTGGGCTGGGCTGCCGTCCAGTAATCCACCTGCCGCTCCATCAGATTGGCGCCATCGCCCTGGCCGGGGGAGGACAAGCACCACTCATTGACAGGATGAGTGGGATGACAAGGCCTAATTGGAGGCCAGAAGTATGGACAGAGGGAAGGATAAAAGCACCCTGCAGCCCAAGGGGGCCCATCATCTGAGTCTCCCGACGTGTCTGAGGACTGTTGCACTGTCCCAACTTTCACCCACTCCCTGAAAAGAATGAACTATAAGGACTCCTGTTGGGGCTCTTCTGCTTGTAGGAGTTCAGGGCTTCCTTGACGGGCAGCTGGGAGTCACAATTGTCCCCGTGTTGTACTGTGTGATTCTCGGCACGATGTCCAGTGTGCCTTGTATTGCACTCTGGGCCTCCAGATTATGGAACAGGTCCCACCAGGCCAGGTCATGGAAGAAGCTGTTGTAGTGGTAATGCACGGAGCCCAGGTACCTGGCCACGGGGTGGGAACCCAGCGGGATGACCAGGAAGCTCATGTAGCCCAGCCAGTTGAGCATCTTGTAGGACAGCAGCTCCAGGAAGACCCGCAGCACAGCGCTGAAGTAGTGCTGTGCCCCTGCCACCAGGATCTTCACCGGCTTAAGGGGCTGGGAATTATTGTCACAGTATCGCTGTATCCGCCAAATGATGGAGCTGAAGGCCGCCGGGACATCAGCCGTGAAGCAGATGCTCAGCACAGGCACCGTGTGCCCCTGAGGGTGTCCCAGGGGAACTGCTCCTGCCAATCAGAGGTTTGACCTGGATGATGTTCTCTGGCAGCTGGTCATCAGAGATGAGGATGTGGCTCAGCTGGTTGTACGTGGTCTTCCTGGGGATCTGCAGCTGGCTCCCCGGGTCTGGCCACGCTCATTGTCTGGGCTTTTGGCTCACTTGTCCTATGGCTGTGCCGTCTTCTGCTCCTTCAGGTACCTGCCCAGCCATGGTGGTGGGATGCTTCCCCGTGGCCTTGGTGGAGGGGATGAGAGACTCAGTCTTGGTGATGTGCCTACTGGGCAGCAGCTGCTTGTTGAGCATGTTCAGGGCTGAGGTCTCTGCCTCCGGGCTGTCCTTGGGCAGTGCTGCCTGCTCCCCTGGGTGCGCATGCTCTGTGGCACTGAGTGGGAGACACTGTCACTTGGCTATTGCTGCCTGGGCTTGGTCTTCTCAGGCACTGCAGCTGGCCTAGGAGGCTCCTTTGTTTTGCTTTGTTTGTTGTGTTAACTCTCACTGGAGGTTATTTTTGCACTCATTTTTTAGAGAAAGTTGAAGGGAGGGGGAGATACAGAGAGGGAGAGAAGCATCAATGTGAGAGAGACACATGGATTGGTTGCCTCCTGCATGTGGCATGACCAGAGCTGGGGATCAAGCCTGTAACTGAGACAGGTGTGCCCATGACCAGATTTTAACCCGGAACCCTTTACTCCGTGCGCCAACACACTAGCCCTCAGCGAACCCTCTAGGACTCGAAAGCTCTTCCTGGCTCTGGGCACCATGGATGCTCCCCATGTCCATTTTGGAACAGAAATGTGACAGGCCTTCGCAGTATGGCCTGAGCTTGGGCTTGGTGGTGCTGAGAAGGCTGTCATCTTCTTCCCTGTCTGGGATACTGTCGCTGGTTCTCCAGCAGGTTAGACAGAAGGTACAGGTCCTCCTCCACTCGGGGACATGATCTGCAGGGTCTGCTCAGGGCCCAGGGCCTCCTCTGACACTTGGGCCCTGCTCAGCCAACCACCTCTTTCTGCTGGTCATAGACCTCGCTGTGACTTTCAATGGTCACTGCTTCCTGATCCAGGTCCTACCCCTGGGCAGCATCATCACTGGCCTCCTGCTCAGTGAAGCTCTCACACTCCTCCTTAGAGTAGTGATTTGTAGACTTGGACTTGGGCCGGCCTGCATGGTGCTGTCCTCACGGTGAATGAACTGGCTAGCCATTTCTGAGGTCCAGACTCAGGCAACTTTGG
This sequence comes from Myotis daubentonii, assembly GCF_963259705.1. NCBI lineage: Eukaryota > Metazoa > Chordata > Mammalia > Chiroptera > Vespertilionidae > Myotis > Myotis daubentonii. The sequence goes on from NC_081855.1 coordinate 8,416,074, forward strand.
GGGAGGGGTGCTGTGGGCCACCAAGTCTGAAACACTGTTTCTGGGCTGTTTGATTCCCGAGGGCCCATGTGTTTTCTTGTGCTCTGGCCAGATTTGCAGGCTCCTGTTGGCTCCAGGCCCTGTGGGTGCTCCCATTTTTGTCTGTGAGCTGGAGTGTGCCAAACCTTCAACGAACAGTCTGAGCTTGGGCTTGGGGGTGATGAGGCTGCTGTTATCATCCTCCATGTCTCGGCCACTGTCCCCGGGGTTTTGCAGTGTGTTAAATAGAAGCTCCAGGTCCCACTCCAACTCGGGGACATGCTCTGCTGTGTCCTGCTTGAGTCCACAGCTTCCTCCAACAGTTTGACCTTTCCCAGCCACGCACAACTTTTTCCTTGATATTTTGTGGCCTGGTAATGGACGTCTTTCCTAATATCCATGGCCTCTGCTTCTTGGGCATCCCCATGTCAATGCCCTCCTCGGCAGTCCGGTCCATAGGTGGCATTGTTGCTGGCCTGTTGCTCAGAGGAGAAGCTCTGATATACCCCCTCAGAGTAATGAACCCTTGACTTAGCCTTGCATCTGGCCTGTACGGCACTGTCCTCCGAGTGGATGGGCTGGTTGGACCGGGAGCAGATCCAGATCTCGGCCACTTTGGCAGAAGCCTCCTCGGCCTCTTTGGCCACCCTTCAGGGATTGCTGCCGGACCTCAGCCATGTGGATGCCGCCCACAGGGAGTGTCTTGTAGCTCCAGATGGTCTGGTTCTTAAAGCGCTTCCTCCAGTGCAACAGGACCTGTAGTTTGTTGCCTTCTTTCTTGAGGAAGTGGGGGTCCTGCAGTGATGTCAGACCCAGGTCTGTCTCCAATTGTCCACTGGGGAACTGCATACTCCTGTAGAAAGTTCTTGGAGCCCTGCATCTTCACAGTGATCACTGTTGATATGAGGTTGAATCCCTGTATCTTCATGCCAATCACCATGGAGATGAGGTCCTTCTCCAGCTCTTTAAAGACCACCATCTTCATTAAGGTCAGGTTGCACAACCTGGGCACGATCCTGAGACTGGGGCTGTCCAACTCCCGGTTAGCAAACAATTTCTTGGGCTTTAGTGTGTTGAGCCTGGGCACAGGGGTAGGGGAGCGGGAGGTGTGGAGACCAGGACTGTGTGCAGCAAGGTAGCTGCAGCTGCTTACACAATACAGGTCCTTTCTGCATTCTGGGGTGATTGTTTCTCTTCCTGTGTTGGGACAGAGGAGGGACATTCCTTCAGGGGCAGCTTATGAACTGCCAGGTAGTTTGGGGGCTGAAATGCAGACTGAACCCTTAAGCACTCAGTGAGTGTTGTCAGGAGGGGGGACACAAGTGATCCAAGAACAGTGTGTGTGAGAAGGGACCACATGCTCACTGACTAGCTCAGGGAAGGCCTGTGTGATGTTCTTGCAAACTCAGAGACCTAAAGTTATCACAAAGGATGTTCTGAAATGAAAACTTTTAAACTAAAAGCAGTTTATGGTGGGTAGTCATGTCCTAGGCGGGCATCTTCCCTGACAAAGGTCAATCTTAACCTTAACGGAGCCTGCCTATTGCCTCTTAGCAGCTACAATAACATATCTTTGGAATGTAAAAGGAATTTCTATTTTTCCAGACCCCTCAAAGCATAGGCAATGCTCTGTGGAGACCACAAATCCCCTTATTGTTACTGAGTTCCTTGTTGACTTGTAACTATCTTATATCCACCATGTAAAAGAAGTATGTCTGTGCCATTTTACTGTTTATCCAGTTACAGAGGATTCCTCACTTTGATTTCTCTAGGACCCTGATGGATCACCACTGTATTTCATGTTACCACCATACAGCTCCCGTTTTGATTGTAATGTATAAAATAAGGTGCAAAACTGCCATTCTCCAGAGCATTGTCTCAATCTGCTGAGATTTTCTTCCTGCCAAATGTTGACATTGGAGCTTAAATAAACTCACAAAAATTCTTCACAAGTTGGAGTGTTTCTTACTTTGACATTTACTTGATGTAGGGGGTCAGAGTTCCGAAAAAGCTCACCCAGGACCAACCTGTGGACCTGGTGTTAGGATTCAACAAAGGACCCATTGAACCACTGTTTCCCCACCCATCGGGTGAACCTGGGTTAGTTGTGTCTTAAATCCAGGACTTTTCCCTTGCTGGTGCTAGAGGGTTAGACTTATCTGAGCTGTATTTTAAATACTCCAGGTGGAACTAAGATTAAGGGTTCAGGGACCATAGGCTAAGACAAGACATGGGTGACTGGTGTTAAATTGTGGCTTTCTGATTGGAATTGCTTTCTGAGAATCTGAGAAAAAAACACCTTTGCTGATAAAGTAGAGTTGAACTCAATCAACTCCAAAAATGCAGGGTCATGTCCTCCCTCTGGTCTGAGTATTAGGTATTCTTAGCGGACTGAGAATCTCTGTGGAGGTGTGAGGTCTTTCTTAACTCAGTTGCAATTAAAGTGACTGGTTCTTTGGGGTAGCACCCATAAGGTTTTGTCAACTGTTCCCTGACCGTCTGGCTGTTTTAGTCAGCAGGGAGATAAACCGAGGCACATCACAGGGTTGAATGTGATTTGAGGGGTGAGCGCCTCATGGAGCTCAACCCATAAGCAACACATGTTGACCAACTACATTACATAACAACCCTAGAAAATTTGCTCAGATTCTACAGATATCAGAAAGAAGAGAAAAACCACATACACATACACACAACTACAAAACAACAACAAAACACACCTAAAATTAGCATGGGAAGATGTGCGTCCAAAGGCAGGAGATGCCAGATCCCAGCTCCCATTAATACTCCTGAAAGGAAGTGTTACTTGCAAGTGCTTTACAGAAATGGGAAGATTTATCTAGAAAATATCCTCCTAAAAATGGCCAAAATGCAGTTTTATTGGGTGCCTAAATAAATTTTTTGGCATGCAATAAAAATTAGGAAAATGCCAGGTCTAACGTTAAACTGAATGAATGAATGGAAGCACATTTTGATATGGAAATCAGGAGATCCTAAGAAGCACATATAAATTCTTTTTTAAAAAATTATGGAATTAGAAATTTTAGAGACTGTCTCTGAACTCTCTTGAAGCTAATAAATGCCAACACCCCATTCTTCCGCCTTCTCTAGCTCCCCCACTATATCCTTTGCCCTTTCCCATCCCTTCTTCCTTCCCCTTTGGTCCCCTCCACTACCCCTCCCTACTGACTTAACAGAAAATGAGAATAGGAATTCTAACAGCTCCCTTTGGAGCAAACCTTGTCTCAGCAAGAGAGGAACCAGCAATTGTTCCTGATTTTCTCAGTGACCCTGATGGATTCACAAAGGCATTTAACTGTTAGAACATGTAATCCATTCTATTCTAACCTATTCCAATTAATATAGCTAATAGTTTCTGCCAGCAAATGGAACACAATTTCTAAATAAGGTTTGCAAGAAAATTCCTGTAGAGAAATCTGTCCACTGTTAGAATGATAGGAAACTGAAATAGGATGTAGAGAAACAACAACAAACAAACCACACACACACACACACACACACACACACACACACACACACAACTATAGGTTGATCCATGGGTGTTTCCCATTCTCACTGATAGTTTGGGAGCAGGTGAACTTGTCATAGAAAGAGAAGCCACTAAGACCCCTGTAGATACTGGGGCTACTTTATTTGTCCCTAACCACATCCAGCTAATTGTCTTCTCCTTCAGAGTAAAGCTTCTGTGCAAATGGCAGGAATATTTAACCAATGTCTGTTTTTAATCAAAACCTGTTTCCAACTAGGGAATGTTATAGCAATATTAGCAAATAACTATCTTTGCTAATAAAATCTGCCCCAATTCAACTGATAGGGAGAAGTATTTTATTTGTATATTTGTTTGTTTTATGAAATCAGTGATACCCACATATGCTTTTTCCAGAAGGGTAATATGTATTTAGAAATAAATGAACAAGATATTGAACCCAACAGAGCCTGAGATGAACCCAGCGGTGTGTCCTGAAAGTTGAGGTCCTAGCTGCATCCAGCTTTCTGCGGGGGCTCTGGAAAAGGATCTGCTGGTGGAATCATGCCCAGATATGGAGAGGCATGGGGGAGAGATTGAGCATTCAGCAGGTAAGATAAGCATGTGGCCGGTATTTGCCTGAAAAGGAGCCCAGAGTTGGAACCGCATGCATGCACCTCTGTCCAATACCCACCCAGGGTGGAGGGAGCTGGGCCCTTTGTTCTGAGCTCAGGCTTATGCAGTTGTGAACCCAATCCTCAATGGAAAATTGGGGACCTGATGTCCATAGAGTGGCAGATATTACCCAATGTCCACGACATTCAGAGCCCAGAGTTCAGGAATGTTCAGACCTTCCAGGCCAAGGCTCCCACCTCCCCACAGAGTTGGTCTGGACATGAGAAATCCTGACACACTGGGCAGCTCCTGCCTGTTCCTCCGTATCTAGGGGTCAAGGGCGCTTTGTGCTGGGACCCAGGAAGAGCACTAGCTCTTTTTTTTTTTTTTTTTTTTTTTTTTACTAAGAGAAATATTTGTATTATTTTATTTCATTATGGTTTAAAGTATAATATATGTTTCTTTTTTTCCCCATGGACCCCTCCTCAGCCACTCCCACCCCAGCACATGCCCCTACCCCCTCAATGTCTGTGTCCATTGATTATGCTTATATCCATGCATTCAAGACCTTTGCTTGATCTCTTACTCTCTCCCCCACTATCCCCTCCCTTCCCGCTGAGGTTGGAGGGTCTGTTTGATGGTCTGTTTGAGGCTTCTCTGTGTCTGCATCTATTTTTGTTCATCCGTTTATATTATTCATTATATTCCACAAATATATGAGACCATGTGATATTTATTTTGATCTGACTGGCTTATTTCACTTAGCATAATGCTCTCCATGTCCATCCAAGCTGTTGTCAATGGTAAGAGTTCTTTCTTTTTTACAGCAGCATAGTATTCCATTGTGTAGATGTACCACAGTTTTTTCCGCTCATCTGCTGATGAGCACTTAGGCTGATGAGCACTTAGGCTGTTTCTAAATCTTAGCTATTGTGCTGCTATGAACATAGGGGTACATATATCCTTTCTGATTGGCGTTTCTGATTTCTTGGGATATATTCCTAGAATTGGAATTACTGGGTCAAATGGGAGTTCCATTTTTAATTTTTCAAAGAAGCTCCATACTGTTTTCCACAGTGGCTGAACCAGTCTACGTTCCCACCAGCAGTACACAAGTGTTCCTTTTTTTCCACATATCCACCAGCATTTGTCCTTTCTCGATTTGTTTATGATAGCTATTCCAACAGGTGTGAGATGGTAACTCATTGTATTTTTTAAAAATATATTTTTATTGATTTCAGAGACAGAGCAAAACATCAATGATGATAGAATCACTGATTGGGTGCCTCTTGCATGCCCCCTACTGGCGGTCATTGCCCCAAAATGGGCATGTGCCCTTGACCTGAATCAAACCCAGGACTTTTCAGTCCGCAGGCCAACACTCTATACACTGACCAAACCAGCTAGGGCCCTCGTTGTTGTTTTTATTTGCATCTGTCACATCATTAGTGACTTTAAGCATGTTTTCATAAGGCCATGAGACATATGAAAACAGAATTTTTTTTCTGATGACTAATAAAAAGAATTTATTAAACTCAGTGAAATCACATGTCCACATACAACCATCATTACTGTGACAAGGCCACTGAGATGTGCTGATACCTCTACTCTGCGGCCTTGACCAACATTACCCAGACCACCTGGATGTGGAAACTGGCAGCTGTTCAAAAGGGGGAAATGGAAGTCATGTTCCCCACTTGGGGGCAGCAGAATCTCCTCAGACCTCAAGTTGTTTTAGGGGCCCTGCATTTTTATAGTGATCACCACAGCCCTGAGCTCCTTCTCCAGCTTCTTGTAGATGAGCAGCGTGGTTAAGGTGAGGCTACACAGCCTGGGTACGCAGGTGGGGCTGGAGCATTCCACTTCCCAGGTGGAAAACAAGTTCATGGGCACCTGTGTGTTGAGTGCGGCGGGCATGTTTTCCTGGCCCGCGGGCACTGAAATGGTGGTCTGATTTCTATCCTGTGTTGGGAGAGGGTTACATGCCACCAGAGGCAGCTCATAAACTGCCAGGTGGGTTGGGCACTCCAGCTCAGACTGAACCCCAAGCACTCAGTGATTGGTGGCAAGAGATGGGACAGGTGTGATTCCAGGGACCACATGCTAGCCTGGCAGCATGGTAAACTCAGAGACCTAACGTAAATGAAAAGGTTTGTCTGATCTTAAAGTGTTGTTTCTTTGTTTTTTTTTTTTGTTTGTTTTGTTTTTTTTAAATAAAAGCAGCTTATGGTGGGTACTGGTGTCCTAGGCTGTCATCTTCCCTGAAAAAGTCAATCTTTATCTTAACTGAGCCTGAAAATTTTTTTTTAATAAATCTTTATTGTTCAGATTATTATAGTTGTTCCTCATTTTCCCCCCCATAACTCCCCTCCACCCGGTTCCCACTCCACCCTCTGCCCTTACCACATGCCTCCCTCCACTGTCCTCATCCATAGATGTACAATTTTTGTCCATTCTCTTCCCGCATCCCCCACACCCCTTACCCCCTCAGAATAGTCAGTCCACTCCCTCTCTATGCCCCTGATTCTATTATATACACCAGTTTATTCTGTTCATCAGTATTTGTTCACTTGATTTTTAGATTCACTTGTTGATGTGTATTTGTTGTTCATAATTTGTATCTTTACCTTCTTCTTCTTCTTCTTCTTCTTCTTCTTCTTCTTCTTCTTCTTCTTCTTCTTCTTCTTCTTCTTCTTCTTCCTTTTTCTTCCTCTTCTTAAAGGATACTTTTCAGCATTTCATATAATACTGGTTTGGTGGTGATGAACTTCTTTAACTTTTTCTTATCTGTGAAGCTCTTTATCTGACCTTCAATTTTGAATGATAGCTTTGATGGGTAAAATAATCTTGGTTGTAGGTTCTTGCTATCCATCACTTTGAATATTTCTTACCACTCCCTTCTGGCCTGCAAAGTTTCTGTTGAGGAATCAGCTGAGAGTTGTATGGGTACTCCCTTGTAGGTAACTGACTTTTTTTCTCTTGCTGCTTTATGATTCTCTCTTTGTCTTTTGCTCTTGGCATTTTAATGATGATGTGTCTTGGTGTGGTCCTCTTTGGATTCCTTTTGTTTGGGGTTCTCTGTGCTTCCTGGACTTGTAAGTCTATTTCTTTCACCAGGTAAGGGAAGTTTTCTGTCATTATTTCTTCAAATACATTTTCAATATCTTGCTCTCTCTCTTCTTCTGGCACCCCTGTAATTCGTACGTTGGTACGCTTGAAGTTGTCCTAGAGGCTCCTTACACTATCTTCATATTTATGCATTCTTTTTTCTTTTTGCTTTTCCGGTTGGGTGTTTTTTGCTTCTTCGTATTTCAAATCTGTGACTTGATTCTTGCTATCCTCTAGTCTGCTGTTAGAACTCCATATAATGTTCTTTATTTCAGTCAGTGTATGTTTAATTTCTAGGTGGTCCTTTTTCATAACCTCGAGGGTCTCACTAGATTTCTTGAGGGTCTCACTAAGTTTATCGGTGGTATCACTAGACTTATTGAGGGTCTTACTAAATTTATTGGAAGTTTCTAGAAAATTCTTGAAAAACCGTATAAGTTGGGTTTTGAGCTCTATATCCAGTAATTTGCTTTCCTCCATTTCTGTCATTTGTGACCTGTTTCTTTGTCTCCGCATTTTTATGCTCTCCTGTGTTGATAGAGTGTTCTTTCTGTGCTAGCTGTCCTATAGGGCCCAGTGGCTCAGCCTCCCCAATTACCGGAGGTGGACACTCTTGGTGCACCCCTTTGTGGGCTTTGTACACAGTCTTGTTGGAGTTAAGCCTTGGTTGTTGTAGGTATCACTGGGAGGAATTGACTTCCAGGCCAATTGGCTGTGAGAATCAGCTGTGTCTGCAGTGGGAGAACTTCTGTGTTGAAGACTCCCTTATAGGGCAAGGCTTGCTTCAGTGGGGCTTTGGTGCTCACTGAGTCTATACCCTGAGTGTGTCCCTTATGGATCTGAGGAGTTGTAATCTGGATGGTCCCACTCTGACCACTGGGTACAATGACTCTTGGATCTCTAAGGAGGTGCTAATTTAGCCTCTGCCTGAGGCTGTCCAGCAGGAGACCAGCTGTGAAGCAATGCAAGCCACTGGGGGCCTTGGGCCTTCTTTTGGATATTCTGGCTTTCTCTGACACAGCTGCAGTTTTTTAGGTAATTTTAGATTGCAAAGGGCCAGGCCTTTCATATGCAAAAGGCTCTGTGCACAGCTTGGGTGGGGCGGGGTATCAGGATCAACAGGGCAGAGCAAGCAGCTTTGGCTTCTCCTCAGTCCTGCCCTAAGAGGCCCCGCTTCTCAGTGTCCCAGTAATCACTGCAAGCACCTCTGATAGAAAGCCGCCCTCGAGTTCCGACTGATGCCAGACAGTACAGTTTCTCCTGTGTGAGTCTGGATCCCCAGAGACTCACCTGGAACTGGAGTCAGGGCTGTAGGGAGATTGTGCCTCCCTCCCGATTGAAAAAGACAACCGAGTACTCAGTTGGCAGCCCTTTCCATGTGCACCTCCGTACCTCTGCACTTTACTTCCGCACCTCCTCTGAGTCTCAGTGTGCTTTTCTCTTTCCTTCTAGTTGTAGAATTTCCACTCAGCAGCCTTCCTGTGGTTCTGGATGATGTTCTTTTTGTCTTTTAGTTGTATTTTTGAAGTGGTTGTGCGAGGCAGCAATTTCCAGTGTTTACCTATGCCGCCATCTTGAGTTTTCCCTGTCTATTGTCTTTTTACATCTATAACAACATATTTTTGTAATGTCAAAGTAATTTTCCTTTTTATTTAGACACTCGGAGCACAGGCACTGCTCTGCTCTCTGCAGAGACCACACATCCCCTCATTGTTATTGAGTTCATTGTTGACTCTTTACTGACCTATACACACCTAAGTGAAAGAAGTGCATGTCTATCATTTTACCTTTTTTCCAGGCCCAGAGATTTCCCTGCTGTGCTTTCTCCTGCTTCCCTCATCTATCAGCAATGAATTTCATGAAACCACACAAGTCTCCACTTTTGATTGTAATGTTTAAAATGAGGTGCAAAGCTCCATTCTCCGGAGCATAATTATCTCATTCCATTGAGATTTTGCTTCACTGCAATTGTCTACATTTTGGCTCAATAAACTCAGAAAAATTCTGCACAGGCTTTCATGTTTTCTAGATGGACAAGAGAAAAGGTTCTCGGCAGGCAGGGTAGACTTGGGAGTGAGTTATGATGTGACACATTGGTATCTTAGTCATTTCATAGTAGAGAATGGACAACAGCTCCCTGTGTTACCAAGGTCACCCTGGAATTTCTGACAGAAAATCCCATTCTAAGATGGGAACACATAGGCTTTTCCTGGGGTGGGAGAGTCTGGATATGAGGACAAGTGGGTTGTTCAGGGAAGCGCCATTGACTTGACAATAGGAGGGGGTCACATCCAGGTCCCACAGCAGTGAACAGCTGGATCGCCAGCCCTGATAACAGGTCCCCCCTTGGTAAGTAGTGCAGCCCAGGTTGGCCCCAGCTCCTGACCTGGAGGGACCATGGGGATGTTGTCCTCTGGGAAGCAAATGGCAAAGCAACAGACTTGGTATCTTCAGCCCCACGTCCTTTTGGGAAAAGCATCCCTATTAATCATGATGATGTGTAAGAGTGGGAGAAGGTTTATAATGATTGTCAGTCCAACATGGACACTGGGAGATGGGCATTAAAATAGGAAAGTCTGTAAAAAAAAATACAAAAATACCCTTGACTGAGCGTGACGTGAAATGGAGCAGGTCTCTCTTCTGATATTCCTAAAACTTTGTGGGCAGTGACTTTGCATCTCATCTGAAGGGGGCTAGACAGTGAGAGTGGGTTGTGGGGAGGATACAGGCCCCAGATTCCTTTGTAAATTGGACTCTAGAAGGGACCTAGGAGAGTGGCAGGGCAGTTACTGGAACCCAGGGCTACCTTTGACTATATCGGACCCTGGAGTCTGGGTCACCTCAGCACCTGCACTCACCCTGCAGGAGTACAGCACGCTGGATGATGTATGGGGCACCTATGCCTCCTGCAGAGGCATGGAGGCGAGGACGCCATCTCAGGTCCTCTCAGTTCTCCTGTGAGGAACTCTGTAAAGACAGTTCCCAGTCACAAAGAGGAAAGCCTCAGAGCCCTGTTTTGCTGGTTCTCTACCCCTGTAATCCTCCACTCCAGACACACACACACACACACATAGTGTGGTCTGCTGAGATCTCCACTGCAGAGGAAAAGGTGTAACAGCCTGAGGGTTAGGATTCCCATTGGCACCAATAAGGGACCCCTCTAGAAGCCCATCTCCACATGCCTGCCCTGTCTTAGGGGGTAATCACAGCAGGACCTCTAGGTGATCCACTGCCCCCGAAAGCTGTCCCAGCCCCAGGGTTCTCCCTTCAGGTCCCTCTTCCCCAACACATGAAGGGGAGGGGATGTGGGCTGCGCAGGGATGGCACACAGAGGTGGCCTGGCCTGAATGGGTCTGGCCCCGGCCACCTTGTGTTACCTGAGGCCAAATTCTAGGAAGTGGACACATACGTCAGGGATGAGGGTTGAACCAATGTCTGCACCGTCTGAAAAAAGCTCTCACTGCGGGGACTCCGGAAGCAAGAGCAACAATCCCCGGGAACACAGCAAGAGAACATGTTGCACTGGCAAATGCCTCCTGGCAAGTGAGCTGCCTGTTGGGCTACATGTGGGTGCCTGGTTACGGGGTTTCAAGTTATATGAATAGTGACCTCATACCTGGTATTGTCTTCCCTGAGTCCCTTCATCTCATGACAGCTATGCAAGTAGTCCTGTGGGCTGCTGTCTGCAGACACCTCTTCTGCATGAAACACCTTATCTGTACACAGTGGCACCAGCACAGCCCTCTGCCAAGCCCCCTAGAAGCTCTGGGTGCAGCCAGGGTCCCAGACTTGAGGAAACCTACCTGGGTGCAGACTCAATCCCTCATTCTTACCTTTTCTTGATCCTGGATCAGTCATTGTGCCTGTCAGGGCCCGTCTCTGTCCTGCCTGCACAATGGGTTATGGAGCAAGTGCTTCTTATGGCTGTTCAGACTACTGTGGGGGAGGAGCTACAAAGTAGGAGGAGGACTATTACATGTAGGTAGTGCCTCCAACCTCTTTTTCCTTCCTGTTGTCACCTCCTCTGTGTCTGCTTTTTTTATAATCTCTCCCAAATCATCACATCTAGAGTGAATGTTGTGTGTGTGAGTGTGTGTGTGTGTGTGTGTGCACATGACAGTGCTCCCTTTCTGGACCCCAGAACAAATCAGCCCCCACAAAGGGAGGAACAGACAGAAGCTGCCCAGTATGTCAGGATTTCTAAAGTCCAGACCAACTCTGTGGGGAGGTGGCAGCCTTGGCCTGGAAGGTCTGAACATTCCTGAAGTTTGCACTCTGAATGTCATGTACCCTGGCCAATCCCTGCCTGACCAAGGGCTTCAGTTTCCCAATTATCCAATGAGGGTGTGATCCACAACTTCGCAAGCGTGAGCTGAGAATAAGAGGGCCCGGCTTTCTCCACTGCGGGTGGGTTGTGGACAGAGGTGCACTTACATGATTCCAGATCTGGGCGCCTTTTCAGACAAATACTGTCTAGGCTGCCAAGTGCTCACAGTCTCCCCTGTGCCATCCCCATATCAGCACAGGATTCCAGCGGCACAGCCTTTTCCAGAGCCCCTGAGCAAACCTGGGGGCACCTAGGACCCCCTCTTTGAGGACACAACTAGGTTTTTCTCAGGCTCTACATTCTGACCGTCTGTGATCCGGGGCAAGGCATGGACCTCTCAGGTCACTGGTTCCCTCCTCAGTGACTCCCCATGTTCTTCACCTTCCTCATGTGGTGTGAATGTGTTCCCTCCCTTTCAATGTGGGTGCTCGTAGTGACTCCATAGAAGACGGCAAAGGTATCCAACACGACCTCCATGATTTGGTTCTAAAAGTCAGTGCCTGGGCCAGACAGAGTGGTTGAGCATCATCCTGTGCACTGATGGATTTGGTTCCTGGTCAGGTCACATATCTAGGTTGTGGGTTTGATTCCTAGTCGGGGTGCATACAGGAGGCAACCTATTGATGCTTCTCTCACACACTTTTGGTTCTCTCTCACTGTCTCATCATTTTTTTAGAAAAAAAATAATTTAACAATTTTTTTAAAATATATTTTATTGATTTTTTACAGAGAGGAAGGGAGAGAGATAGAGAGCTAGAAACATCGATGAGAGAGAAACATCGATCAGCTCCCTCCTGCACATCTCCTACTGGGGATGTGCCCGCAACCCAGGTACATGCCCTTGACCGGAATCAAACCTGGGACCCTTCAGTCCGCAGGCTGTCGCTCTATCCACTGAGCCAAGCCGGTTTCGGCTAATTTAACAATTTTAAAGCAAATCCATTTTATTTTTTTAATCTTCATTGTTGAAAGTGTTACATATGTCCCCTTTTTACCCCATTGACCACTTCTAGCCGATCCCTACCCCGCACCCCAGGCCTTCACCACCCTATTATCTATGTCCCTGAGTTATGTATATATGCATACAAGTTCTTTAGTTGAATAATTCCCAACCTGATAAGATTTTAAAAGTTGATGCTTATCTACTTTCTCACTCTGATCTGCTCTGTCTCTCTCCCTCCCTCTCTCTCTCTCTCTCTCTCTCTCTCTCTCTCGCTCTCTCACTCCCTCTCCACTGAGGAATAAGCCTCTGTGCTGTGAGTTGCTATCTGGACAGACCCATGTGACCCAGCACTGAATGAGACCAACAGAGAGAGGAAGTCAGGCCTTCCATCCAAACTGAATCCTAAAGACTCCCCCTCCCCCGAGTGAGTTCAGGCCCTCAGTGACAGAGATCCTGCCCCAGGTGAGACCACAGTAGTCCCAGCTGAGCCATGTGGGATTCCTGGTCACAGATGTGTGAGCTAATAAGTGTGTGTTGGTAAAGTCTCTAATGTGGGGTAACTGTCAGCAATAGGTCACTAGCACAGTCGTCCCACACCAGGCCCTGGCCCTGCCCTCCTATCTCCCTCCTTTTTTCCTCCCAATTGCCTCCAGCCCCAAGCCCCTCATTTCCCACACCCTCTGCCTCCAGTTTGGATGATGGCTGTGAAACATAGGAAAGGACACTGCAAAGTAGAGCCAAACTGAAAAGTGTAATTTGAAAGAAGAAACAGCACCTGTTGAGACCACAGTTCTCAGCTTCCAAGGTAAGGAGACGTGCCAGGGTTCATGTCCCAGCATCAAGAAGGGTTCAAGAATCTGGAAAAGGCTGTGAGCAGATGACATAGAAATCCAGAGACTGATAAAGAGTCCAGAGCCAAGTTATAATTTTGAAAGGCATTGGGGTCAGAGGACCTTCAGCTAAAGGAACTGAAGAGTACCTCCTTGTCTAGGCCCCTTGCTTTTATTAATACAATTTGTCCTAAGGCAAGGTGGAGATAATACACTTCAAAAGGTAAGGTTTCAAAGGGTACAGAGGCATTGTCAGTTTGGGGATTAGCCTAAGGCTGTTCAGGTTGTTTGGCCAGTAGGAGGCAATAACATGTAGATTAAGATGCCTTTTAGCTGTCTGGCAGCCACAATCAGTTTCCTATTCAGGTTTGGGGAAATGCCTTTAGCCATTCCCAACATGTGTGACTCAACCCTGTTGAGACCCCAAGTTTCATCAACCTTTTGATGAACCTCTTAAAATTATGACATGCTGGAATTGGTGTACTGCAGAGACACTACAGGCAAGGCAGGCGGCTGCCCCTCCAGGCCCACTGCAAGTGCATGCAAGTGCACTGTCATCACCATGGACCTCTAAGGTAGACCTGCCCCTGATTTCCAGACCTCCTTTAATTTCACAAGCCTTCATCGGCTGCCATTGTGAAATCAGGATGAAGAGGGTAGACTAGTACTTACTCATCTTTCTGGTTTAGAAATCACATTCTAAAGAGAGCCTGTGCAATGTCCCCGCGATGGGCTCATGTTAGCAGTGCTTATGGTCCTCAGGGGTCAGTGGGAGGTCTCATCAGACTCCATTCAGATTTCCTTTCTCTCTGTGTCAACCAACAGGGCAGATCTCCTTGAGAGTAGGGACCCTGGGTGTGGTCCCCAGTGAGCGCCCATTTGTCCTGAGTCAGTGTAGCTTGTGCCATGGCGGGGTGCTGTACAAGGCTGCTAGTCCATCCTCACCAGGGTGGTTTAGAGCACTGAGGAGGATTGATGTAAAAGGAGAAGCCAGGCTGTCTCCACAACCTTGTTCAGCCTTGGCGCGTGAGAAAGAATGGCTGCTGGGCTCTGGTGAGACAGAAGAGCCTCAGGAAAAAGCCCAGCTGAACCAGAGCCTAGGGTCTGAGGGCAGACAGAGGCTCTGACCCCAGAGGAAATTTCGAAGCGGTGCCTCTGGAGGAGATGAGTGTGGACCCCGGGCCCTGAGACATTCTCTGTCCCCTCTCCTGTGCTGTGGGCCGACAGAGGAGATGCTCAGAAAGCTGTTCAGTGCGCGTGGAGCAGGGTGGACTTTCTGTCCAGGTGCAGGTGTCAGTAAGAGTTCAGGAACTGCTCTCTGCTGGTTAAACCCTACAGCATTCTGCAACGTGGACGCCAGGGGGCGCATAAGGCCAGGCTTTGTCCATGTGCTCATGGGAGATGAAGTCAAACACAATGTGGGTTTGCAGCCCTGACATCAAGGGTCCCTGCCCCAATGCTGGTGGGTCAATTTCCCCCAAAGTTCCATTGTCTTGGGCCTGAAGAACATCACATCCTTAGAGCAGATGGCTCCTGACTCATTCTTCCCAACCTATGACTCATAGTAACACGACGCAGGCCCAGAAGAAACAGACTTGCTCAAGTCTCTGAAGGATTGTAGAGTTAAATTTTATGGAATCTAAATTAAATTTATATTTGAGTATTTCATTACATTTTCTTTAATTAGACTGAATGTTACTGAATAGTATGAAAAATACATAAAGTTATAAACATATATATGATGAACACAAATATTTTAAAACTTCATATAAATGAGGGGAGGGAGCCCTCTCTGTTGTGGCAGCTGACACACGCTGTGGCCCAGGATCTAAGACCACAGGTTTCAAAGGAGCTGAGGTGCGTTGCTCACAAGCTGCAGGTGGGTCCACATCTGGAAGTTCAGTGACGGTTGTGCCTGGAGCCTGCTCTGGCTCTGGAGGGGGCACCAGAGTAGGCGTTGCCACTTTAGGTGATTCTTCATCTTGCTCTGGAGTTGCTTCTGTAGATCCAGGAAGAGAACATGTTACCACCATGACTGCCTTTTGTGTGCCTTACAAGAAAGAAACCTCCCATCTCCATCACTGAAGTCCCAGTTCAAGGCCCCACCCCAGGAAGCCCTCCAGACTGCAGGCCCTGGGCAATGACCTGAGTGGCTCTGTGCTCCTGCCTAAGCTCAGCCTCTGGGAGCTCTTTTCTGTGTGGGCCAGCCTGATCCCCACTCACCCACACCACCCAATCCACATGCACAGCTCTCTGACTACCTCCCTTTTTTCTAGCAGAAGCCCTCAGACCTCTGCCCTCTGGCAGAAATCTCACAAGGCATGAGATCCAGGGTGTTGCCAGCTTCTCCAACTCACAGTCCCCATACTCCCCTTAAGGCTCTGATCCAAAGCCCTTTCACTTTTTCTGCTGGTTTAGAGATCCACTTTCTGCTTCACAGTGCGTGTAGATCAGCGATACTTTGAGGAAGAAGTCATATGGGGTGTACTGTGGATGCTACCTGCCTGTGCAGCCCAGTGTGACTGAAATCACTCCTGCCTAGAAGGAAGCCCTGGAGTGCAGCCCTGGGGTCAGGGCCTTTGCTGAATGAATGAGCCCAAACCACCCCCATCTCAGAAGGCTGGGTGAGCCTGGGGTCCCCCTGCTCACCCCTGGGATTTCTGATCTGGCTTCACCCAGGACAGAGACCCCTAATGGAATCTACAACGTCTTTATCGAAAGAGAAAATAGCTTAGCCTAAGTCCTGAGGAGAATCACAAATAAGGCACACGTTTCTTTAAAAGAAGGGAAAATGGCCAATTGGAACAAACACAGCTCCTCCAGCACACCTCTCCAGAGTCCAGGCTCCCAGCGGGCCTTTTCCTGGGAGGAACCCCCCACCCGCCGCCCGAAGTCCCTACAATAACCCTATGAAGCTGGGCCTAGGCTCTCCCCATGTTCAGAGAAACAAACACTCAGGGATATGCAGTGATCTGGAGATTCACAGCAAGCAGGTGGCTGAGTGACCACTGCGCTGTGGAGGGGCAGGGCTCACCTGTTCCATGGTTGGTCCCACACACGTTGGTGAGTCCCAAAAGTTCTGTATTAACACCGAAGGTTGGGTGTGGACCAAGGTGGGGACGCTGCCCAGGAAGCTGGGCACCAAGTATTTGACCAGTTTTTCCATTAACTGTTCCTGGGAGGTCTGCACCTTACATGTCCATTTTTATTTTTAATTTAATTTTTTTTTTTCCCTGTGAAGATCAAGCTTATTTGGAAACCTGAGTGAGTGGTGTTGGGGACAACATGGAGGCCCAGGGGTGAGCTGACAGGCCTCCATGTTGGGCTTAGGATGCCCCCACTGGGAGGTCAGCTCTGAGTCTGGGCACAGCACAGGGTGGAGCCAGCTCCCTGGGAAGCAGAGTCCTGGCTCCAGGAAGGGCAGGTGGAGAAGGTGAGGGCAGTTCTCCCTGGGTGGGTCAGGGTCCAGAAAAACAGACTTGCTCAAAGCTTTGAGGGTTTTTAGGGTTAAATTTTATAGAATCTTAATTAAGTTTCTGTTTAGGAGTATTTCAGTATATTTTCTCTACGGTACACTGTATGCTATTAAACATCATAAAAATATAATAAAATTATAAACATATCTAACAAGAATATTAAACATTTAACACTGTGTCTAAATGGGGTTAGAAGGGTGCCCTCTCTGCTATCGCTGCTGACATGCGCTCTGGCCCGGGATCTAGCACCACAGGCCGCACAGATGCTGGGGTGAGTTGCTCAAATGCTGCAGGTGGTTCTTCTGCCTCTTGAAGTTCAGTGAAAGCTGGGCCTGGATCCGGCTCTGGCTCTGGAGAGGCCACTAGGGTGGCGTTGCCCTTGAGGGTTTTCCTGATGTTCTTCTGGAGCTGGTTCTGTAGATGCAAGAAGAGGACATGTTACCACCCTCACTGCCTTTTGTGTGCCTTCCAAAGGCACACTCACCCACGCCACCCCCGGAGGCCTCCTCCTCCTCCTGTCTCGGCCTCAGTGGGCTCAGGTGCTCCCGCTGGGGCACTGGGCCTGGTTTGGCAGGTAGGAGACTGCAAGTTGAGCTCTATGGAAGCCAACAGCATCATCAGGCTGGGAAATTCTGAAGGTGCTGGTCCAGCCAGATGCTCAGGATGCAGGAGATGGCCCTGGGGAGAGAGATAGGTGAGCAGCAGAATGTGAGGCCTGCCTTTCCCTTCCACACGGCCCTCCCACAGCACCACTCAGAGAGCCTGGGGTCCTGTGCCTGCTGCTCCTGCCCATCCAGAAGCCAGACCTACTCCTTGTCCACCTTCAGTCTGGCAGTCCTGGCAGAGATGGGCCTGGTCACACAGGAATGGTTGGCATGAAGCCCTCCTACCTGACAGCTCTGGATCAATGAGGGAACCACCTGTCCCCTTCTTCAGGGGAACCTGACATGCTCTCCCAGTGTCCCTGTTCCCTCCCATTAGCCCTGAGAGGACTGGTGTCCACCCAGTTCATGTCACTCATTGGCACTGAGCAGAGGCTTCAGGAATACTGACCAGTGAGCAATCAAACAAACCCCAGGGCCTTCCTATCACCTCAAACTTTAGCTCCTGCACCTACATGCTGCCTCATTCACTAGGTGTCCTGTGTGGTTCTTTGCCTCCCACTGAAACTCAACTCCCACAGGGTGGGGTACCCCAAGCTGCCACTGCGGAGGTTCTACCAGATTAGGGAGCAAGGTCCCGGGATAGGGGTGCAGACTGGGCTAGAATTAGGAGTGGAAGGCTATGAATTGTCTGAGGGGCTGTCTGTCCACTGACCTTCCCACTCGCCCACACCACCCAAATCCACTTGCACAGCTCTCTGACTCATGTCTTTTTTCTAGGGAAGCCCTCCGACCTCTGCCTCTTGCATAAATCCCACCATGAGTGGGATCCAGGGTTTTGCCAACACCTTGAATTCACAGTCTCCATACTCCCCTCATGGATCTGATCCAAAACTGACTCACGTTTTCTGCTGAACAGAGGTTTACCATCCTCTTCACAATACGCGAAGATGCAGCCATAGGGAGAGGAGGCCAGGAGGACGTCACATCAGGTGTCCTGTGGACACTATGAGCCTGTGCCGCCTAGTGGGACTGAATCGCTCCCTCCCAGAAGGAAGCTCTGGAGTGCAGTGTTGGGGTCTGCTCTGAGCACTGGGTTATGGTCAGTGCCTAGAAACATTTCTGTACCTGGCAGGGCTTCTAATATATGTGCTGATTGAATGAGCCCAAACCAGCCTCATCTCAGATTGCTGGCTGACCCTGGGCCCCACTGCTCACCCCTGGCATCTCTAATCTGGATTCACCTGGGACAGAGACCCCTAATAGTATCTCCAATCTCTTTGTAATATTAGAAAAGAGCTAAACCCAAGGCCCCAAAGAGAATCACAATTTGGCAGTGGCTTCTTCAACAGGAAGAGAAAATGACCAGTTGGTTCAATCATAGCCCCTCCAGCAGACCTCTCCACGGTCTAGGCTCCCAGAGAACAGTTACCAGGGAGGAACTCAGCAAGTCCCTACAATATCCCTATAAGCCTGTTCCCTGCTTCTCCGAGGTTTCAGAGGAACAAACACTCAGAGAGTTGCAGTGACCTGAAGGCAAACAGCCAACAGGTGGCCCCATGAGCATGTGCTCTGGAGGGGGAGGGGCTCACCTGGTCAATAATTGGTTCCACTGCTGCTGGGTGGTAACAAATGTTCTGTAGTAACAGGAACGAAGGTGGGTTCCCTCCTCAGGTAATCGACCACTTTGTCTAGCCAGTGTGCTAGGGCGATGTGCACCATACAGGTCTTTTTTCTTTCTGCCTGTGAGGCTGAAGTTCACTGGTAACCCTGAGTAGGTGGTGCTAGACCAGTTGGCTGTCCGGCAGCTGTTTCCCAGGCCTGGACTGACTGGACTCCAAGTTCTGCTCAGAAGGCTGCCATCAGAGGCTAGCCCTTGACCTCTGGCTGCCAACCTCTGAGTCTGGGCACAGGTTGGAGCTGTCTCCCATGGAAGCAGAGTCCTGGCTTCCTGGAAGGGCAGATCTTCAAGGCCAGAACCCTTCTCACTGAGAATGTTGGGCATCCTGAGGCCAAAACACATCTTCCATGATGCTCCAGCTCAACACTGCCCTCCTGAGTCCCACCCGCCACAGCGTTCTGGTTACTGAACAGAGCATTGAGGAGCTCCCAGTGAGGGGCAACCCCCTTAGGTTCCAGGCTGTGAGCACATTCTCTTTGGGTTCCCAGGGTCTGTGTCTGTAGTAAACTGAACTGTTCACAGAAAAGCAGCTGGGTCCTTCTGGTCTTGGCCAAGGCAGAGTGAAGGGCAGGGGGAGGGGCAGGGCTAGAAGGTGGGATTGTTGTGTCCGAAGATGCAGATGGGGAAGTGCTTGACGTGGGAGGACCACTGGGCTGACAACCGCAAAAACGCCACGTCATTCCACTCCACGCCATCGATGACGACCGGCAGCATGCTCTGCTGGTGCTTGGCCCTGCAAACCAGGCGACCAATGCCCTGGATGCACTGGCTTTGGGACTCCACATCCTCGTCCGTGGTTTTCTTGGGCGCCTTCTTTTTTCTCTCCTTGGTGACCACAGTCATGGACATGGCAGGTGTTGCTGTGCCCTCACCACTGCGGGGCAGCCTGCTGACCTGGACAGACTGGAAGAAGCACTTGAGTGTGTTTTTGGTGGTAGGCAGCTGTTTCTTCTCTGCGACTCTCTTCGTATCTATTGGCTGGACTGCTGTCCAGTAATCCACCTGCAGCTCCATCATCTGTGCATGGACACTCTGGCTGGTGGAGGACAGGCCCCCACTCATTGATGTGGGGGAGAGTGTGTTGGGTGAGGCCTTCCCGGTAGGGGACAGAAGCTCACCGCACCATGAGAGGACTACATCATCTGAGCCTCCTGACATGGCTGCAGATGGTTCCACTCTTCCAACCTTCACTGCCCCCACAAAGGGGATGAGCTGTGTGGACTTTTCATTGGGGCGCTGCTGCTTAGACATGAGAATGGCCTCAGCAATGGGCAGCAGGTAGACACAGTTGGCCCCCGCAACGTACTCAGAGATTCTCGACACAACGTCCTGTGTGTCCTGCAAGGTGTTCTCAGACTCCAGGTTGTTGAACATGTCCCGCCAGTACAGGTCCTGGAACAAGTGGTTGTAGCGGCAATCCATGGAGCCCAGGTAGCTGGCCAAGGGGTGGGGACCCAGCGGGATGACCAGGAAGCGCATGTAGTCTAGCCATTGGGGTGGCTGCTGGGACAGCTGCCTCACGAAGACCCGCAGCACAGCGCTGAAGTAGGGCTGTGCCCCTGCCACCGCCATCTTCACAGGCGTCAGGGCCTGGGAATTGCAGTTGCAGTATCTCTGCATGTGGGAGACGATGATGCTGAAGGCCTCCTGGACGTCATCTGTGGAGCAAGTGCACACCACGGGCAGCGTGTGCCCCTGCAGGATGTCCGAAAGTAACTGGCCCTGCCAGTCGCAGGTGTTGACCAGGATGATGTTCTCGGGCATCTTGTCCTGGGAAATGAGGATGTTGTTGAGCTGGTCACGGACGGGCTTCCTGGGGATCTGCCGTTGGCTCTGTGGGTCTGGGCTCTCATTGTGCAGTCTGTTGACCCACTCATTCCGGGCTGTGTCGCAGCCCCGGTGGCCAGCCTGCTTCCTCTTGGACCTGCTGGAGGGCAGGACCAGAGACTTGGTGAAGCGCACTATGGATGGCAGCTTCTTGGTGAACCAGTGCTGGGCGGAGGACCCTGCCTCCCGGTTGTCCTCCAGCTGTGCCAGCTGCTTCCCAGGGGAGCAAATTCTGTGGGCCATTGAGTCAGAGCTGCTATCACTTGACATGCTGTCAAAGTATCGCCTGAGTTTGGGCTTTGGGGTGCTGGGGACACTGATATCGTCCTCCGTGTCTAGGCTACTGTCACTAGAGCTCAGCACAATGTCATAGCGACGGTGCAGAGCCTTCTCCACTTTGGGGACATGCCTCACAAGGGCCTGTTCTGAGGATATGACCTTCTCCGACACTTGGGCCCTGAGCATAGATGCCATGGCTTCCTGGTGGTAATTGTGTTGACTGTTCATGCACCTCCTTCTTACTATGAGATTACCTTTGTCCAAGTTATTCTCCTGGGACTGCCTGTGGACGGAATCATGGCTGGCCGGCTGCTCAAAGAAGCAGCTCTCAGATGTGCTGGCGAGGTCGTTATGCGAGGTTTGGACCTTGTTGCTGGCTGGCATGGCAGTGGCCTTCTGATCGATATGCTGGCGGGACAGGGAGGCCATTCGAATCTTAGTGGTGGGTGTGCTGTAGGCCACAAGTTGGGAGTCACTGTGGCTTGGCTGCTTGCCTTCCGGGGCCCTCGCGTTCTCAGGCCGGTGAGCCAGACTCAGAGGCTCCTTTTGGATCCTGGTGCTGTGGAGGCCCCGCATCTCCATCGGCAAGCTGGAGTCTGACAGGCCTTCCATGTATGGCCTGAGCTTGGGATTGGGGCTGCTGAGGACACTGTGATTGTCCTTCATGTCTGGGCCGCTAGACAGGCCTTCAAAGTATGGCCGAAGCTTAGGTGTGGGGGTGCTGAGGACGCTGCCATCGTCCTCAGTGTCTGGGCCACTGTCACTGGGGTTCGGCAGCATGTCATACAGGAGGTCCAGGTCCTCCTCCACCTCCGGGACATGCTCCCCATGGTCCTGCTCAGGGCCCAGGACCTCCTCCGACAATTGGACTGTGCGCAGCCATAACAGGACTTTCTGGTGGTAGTTCTGTTGCGTGGTCAGGCTGCTCCTTGTGAATATAGGATTCCCCTCATTACAGTCATCCTCCTCCTGGTCAGCGGTATGGTAGCTGGCCTCCCGCTGCAAGAAGAAGCTCTCACACATGCACTCAGAGTAGTTGTCCGAGGACTCAGCCTCGGGACTGGCTTGCCTGGCGCTGTCCTCGTGGTCGATGGGCGGCATGGACAGGGAGGAGATCTGGATCTTGTCCACCTTGCTGGTGGGTGTGCTGTGGGCCACAAATTCGTTGTCCCTCTCACTTGGCTGCTTGCATCCCAGGGCCCACGAATTCTCGGGCATGTGGGGCAGACTCAGAGGCTCTGTTTGGGTCCTGTCACTGTGGCTGCCCCACATCTCCGTCTGCAAACTGGAGTCTGACAGGCCATCGAAGTATGGCCTGAGCTTGGGCCTGGGGGTGCTGAGGACGCTCTCATCATCCTCCAGGTATGGGTCACTTTTCCTGGGATTCCCCATCATGTCAGACCGAAGGTCCCTCTCTGACACTTTGGACCTGTGAAACAGCGCCAGGACTTTCTGCTTCAGCTTTCCTCGTATTGATGGCCGCTGCTTCTTTGGTTCCCCCTTCTCCAAGGCATCCTTGTCCAGGTCCTGTCTCTGCTTTCCCCTGCCGCTGGCCTGCAGCTCATCCTGCCCCTCGTAGTTACCTGCCGACTTGGCCTTAGGGCTGACATGCATGGCACTGCCCTCGTGTTCGATGGGCTCACTGCACAGGGAGGAGATCCAGATCTCGGCCACCGTAGTGGAGGATTCCTTGATTCTGCCAAAGAGGCTCACCATCTGGCCACACCTGGGGTTTTGCTGCATAACGTCAGCCATGCGGATGGCGCCAGAGGCCAGTGTCTCGTAGCCCAGGACGTTTCTGTTCTTAGAGCACTTCCTCTGCTCCAGCATGATCAGGAGCTTGTTACCTTCTCCCTTGAGGAAGTGGTTGTACTGCAGGGAGAAGGTCAGCGCCAGGTTGGTCTGCACTGGTCTACTGCGGGGAAGCACAATCTCCTGGCACCTCAGGATGCCCTTGGAGTCTCGCATCTTCACGGAAATTACCACGGAGTTGAGGTCCTTGGCCAGCTTCTTGAAGATCACTAGCTTCGTTACAGTGAGACTACACCACCTGGGCACGCAGCTGGGGCTGGAGCAGTCCACCTCCCAGGTGGCGAACAGGTTCTGGGGGACCTGTGTTTTGAGCACCGTGGACGTGCTGGCCAGGCCCACAGTTAGTGAGGAAGCTGCAGCTGCTGGCATCCTACCGGACCTTTTCCTACTCAGGGTTGGTGGTTTTTTCTCCTGTGGTGGGACAGAGGAGGGACATGATTGGTGGCAAGAAGTGGCGCATGAGTGATCAAAGGAGAGTGTGGCCACACAAAAAGTGGCCACTCGCTAATCTGTGATTAGGTCAGGGAAGGCCTGGGTGATGGTCTTTTAACCTCAGAGACCTAAAGTTATCACAAAGATGCTTTGAAATTAAAACGTTTTAACTAAAAGCTGTTTAAGGTGGGTCGCTGGGTCTAGGTTGGAATCTTCTGCAAAAAAGGTCATTATTTACCTTAACTGAGACTGTTTATTATGTTTTGGAATCTACAAGAACATAGCTTTGGAACGTCAAAGGAATTTTCCTTTTTTTTGGATACTCTGTGCTCTGTGGAGACCACAAATCCCCTCATTGTTATTGAGTTCATTGTTGGCTGTTCTGTCCTATATCCCCCTATGGGAAAGAAGTATGTGTCTGTCATTTCACTTTTCATCCAATCCATCACCACTGGATTTCATGCAACTCACATACATCGCCACTTCTGACTGTAATATCTAAAATAAGGTGACAACTGCCATTCTCCAGAGCATTATTTCAATCCTTTGAGGTTTTGATTCAAGGCAAATGACCATTTGGCTCAGATAAAATCTCAACAATTGTTCACAGTTTTGAATGCTTCTTACATGGACATTTACTTGGCACAATACAGCAGGATCCCAGAAAATCTCACCCAGCACCACCCTGCAGACCTACACCTGGTGCTGGCATCCAGCAAAGGGCCCATTGACGCACCAGTTCCCTGCCTGCCGGTGAACTTGTGACACTTGTCTGTTGGATTCAGGACCTTCCCTTGCTTGTGTTCCTGACTTTATTGGAGCCATATTTTGTAATACTCTTGGTGGAACAAAGGTTAACAGTTGATAGATCCCAGGCTAAGGAGAGACAGGAGGGAAAATGGGACTGGTTTTTACCCCTGGCTTTTCTATCGGATTTGCCTTTTGAGAGTCTGGGCAAACACCTTAGCTGTTTAAGTGAGAGCTGATCTTGTTCAGCTCAGAAGATAAAGGGGCACATCCTCCTTCCTGCATGAATCTCAGATGTTCTTAGACAACTGAGGATCTTTGCGGATGTGTCAGAGGTCATTCCTCATGACATGCAGGAGCCCCATAAGGAAATTCCCACACAACTGCAATTAAACTAACTGGCTCCTCAGGGGGAGCACTAATGAGGTTTAGTCCACCTCTGCTGGTAGCCCTTCTGGTTGTTGTAGTCAGCAAGGAGAGAAACTGAGGCACATAAGAAGGTTGAATGAGACTCTAGGTGAGTGAGCAACTTGCAGCTCAACCCATAAAGCAACGAACTTTAACCCACTACATAACACTCCCAGAAACTGTGCTGAGACTCTGCAGATACCAAACCATAAAAACAACAGCAACAAGCACACCTATAATTAACATGGGAAGTTGTGCCTCCATGGCTGGGAACTCCCAGGCCCCAGCCCTCATTAATATTCCTGATAGGAAGCCTTGACTTGCAAGTGCTTTACAGAAGTGTAAATGTAGGAAGTTTTAACTACAAAATATCAACTGAAAAATGGCCAATATACAGTTTTCTTTGGGTGCCTAAATTAATTTCTCACAGGCAAAATAAAACAAAAGAAACAAATAACTATAACAATGGCGGCCTGAAAATTGAACTGATTGAGTGTATAGGATGCATATCTTGATTTGGAAATTAGAAACTTCTAAGGAGAAGCACAGACAAATTCTCTTTAAAAAATAAATGAACAATAAATTTCAGAGATTATCTTCAAACTCTCCTGAAGCTAATACATGCTAACTCCCCATCCTCCCCCTTCTATAGCACGTCCCCTATATCTTTTGCTCTCTGAGCTTCCTTGTCCAGATGTGTTCCTTCCCTTCCCTTCTTTCTTCCCCTTCTGTCCCCTCCACTGCCCCTCCCTACTGACTTAAGGGAAAATGCGATTAGGAATTCTGCCAACTCGCTTTGGAGAAAAGCTGCTCTCAGCCAGAGAGGAACCAGCAATCATCCTCCATTTTCTCTATGGCCCTGATTGGTTCACAGAGAAATTTAACTGATGGAACATGTAATCCTGGCTATTTTAACCTATTGAAATTAATATACTCCTGGTTTCTGGGAGCAAAAGCAAGAGAATTACTCAATAAGGTTTATAGAAAACTCCCATAGAGAAGCCTCCACACTTTAGGGATATAGGAAACTGAAACAGGATTTAGAAAAAGGATACAAACAGAAACATGCCTAGGGCTGCTCCAAGATAGAGTGTCGCCTGCAGACTGAAGGGTCCCAGGTGTGATTCTGGTCAAGAGCACATGCCCAGGTTGGAGGCTTGATCCCCATTAGGGGGCGTGCAGAAGGCAGCCAATTGGAGATTCTCTCTCATCATTGATGTTTCTATCTCTCTCTCCCTTTCCCTTCCTCTCTGAAATCAATACAAAATCTATTTTAAAAAAGGGGGAGGGGGAGAAGCAAACATATAAACCCTGTATATATTGAGGCTATTTTATTTGTTTTTAACCACAAACAATTAATTGCTTTCACCATCGGAATAAAGCTTTCCTACAAATGTCTGTTTTTTAATCAAAACCTGTTTCCTTCCAACAAGGGAATGTTATGAGAATATATATGGTTTGCTTATCAAATCTTCCCCAATTCCCCTGTTTAGTGAGTGGGTGTTTTTTTTTACTGTTTAATGATATCAGTGATGCTGACATATGCTTTCTCCAGAATAGTAACATATATACTTAGAATAAATGAACCAGATACTGAACCAAAAGGGAAAGTAATGATTTTAAAGGAACCTTCCAGGAGGAAACTAAGCTTGAGACTGACCGAATGTTTGCTAATCATCTCTTCTTCAGTATTATCTTCCACAAGACCCTGAGAGATGGCTTAACAGGGTACCCACCCTACTCAGAATGGCCGCAAACAGCCCAGAGACATGCAGACATGCCTCTGACACTAGGCTTTCTCATATGTCTGCCTAAAGATGGGGGACCAGCCCACAGTGAAGTGAGAATTCTCTTTTGGGGTACATATTCACCAAATGGGAGTAACTTGACCCTGGGTGCCTCAAACAAGAAGCCAATCTTCTTTTGTTACACCAATTACCTGGTTGCAATATAAAGTGGGTAATAGAGAGGCTTGGGCACCATTAACTTTAAGACTATCTTGCACATGGGACCTGTGTTGCCATTCCCAGGGGAGATAGACGGAGGTTTCATATACCTGAAAGTCTTTATACCTCTTAGAGTTGTGAGCTTTCTGGAAACTAGAAGAATATTCCCAAATAGAAAGAAACAAACCAAAAATGGGTGAATGAATTTGTCAATCCCTTGCTAACATTTGTGGGGGGGGGGGGGCAACCCAGTTCCTGAGGTATTGAAAATGACTCTCCTTGTTTTACAAATGAAGTTTTCAAGGTGCCATAGGTTTTGCTCCAGAAACAATTCAAAGCCCACCAAGTCCTTTTACCTTCTCCAAACCTCCCCTATTCATTTTGGAGGCTTACAGGTAATTGGCTTCATGCAACCAAAGTCCCAGAACCTTTGAAGTGAAAATACCTGAGTTCACCAAGACGTCTTGTCTAGGCCATTTTTAAAAATACAAATCTCTGGAAGATATGACTTATCCCAATAGAAAAAACAATACCTTACCCACCTACACAAATCTCTTTAGCTTTTTCAACTATATCTTTCTAACTTAGTAAGTTTTAATGAAAGTTATTAAATATCTACACATTTTGAAATAACGTGAATACTGACACATTGATTGCTAGACAAGTCTGAAGTTCACTGCTTTTGGGGGTTTTTTAATTGCAGAAGGTCTGTAAAATGGATTTGGAGCTGTTGATGTAATGTTTTTTGCTTTGCTGAAGGTGTGTTTTTTGAAAGTAAGAGTTTGATTAAAATATGTTCATCAACGTCTATCTAAGGAATGCTGTTTGTTCACTTGTGTGCTTACGATTGGAAATTAATGCTCCTAACAGTTAAAAGTTCCAGTTAAGTTGGAAAAATTATACAGTTATGACAATAGAAGGCTTGAGGTATGGAGAGTCATATTTGAAGGAAAAGGGCAAATGTAAGTTTCTCTAAGGGTAGTTATTTCTGAATGGGTAAGAAGGTTGTAAAAGGTGAGGAAAGGTTTGTAAAAGGGGGTATAAGCTATACAACTGTGTGAAAGTTTTATATAAAAATATTCTTTTATTTCTCTACCAAAAAAATAATTCAAATTGTGTGTACAGTCTTTGTGTGATATGTGTTCATCTATGTGTCATGTGTGGTGAATTGTCAGCCTCCATATGACATTACTAGGATATAATCTTTTATTGGCCTACAAAGATTAAATGCTTATGTAAATTAAGGAGAATTCTGTAGTCTGGACAAAATACTTAATATTACAACTGTTTGCAAGTATGATTAATATCTTTTAGAGTTAGTTACCCTAAGTCTGTGTTTGCTTTACGTAGATTTACAAAAAGTCCATGGTATAATCTTTTGCACAAGTATATTTGCAACCTTCCCAAAGTTTCTATTGTAAGAGACTTTTAAAACAGGAGATGACTTTGAGTCAATTCCAATGGGCCCTGGAGTACCTCAAGGATTTATTCTCTCTCCTTATTAGAGAAACGTTTTTAACTAATTTAGGACTACTTAATATGCTTGAAATTACCTGAGGAGCTTTAAAAAATTAAAAATATAAATAACTGTGCTATTTGTGTACCTATATTTTTATTAAAATGGATGTTCTAAAGATTTCAACCTGCTCTAGGAAGGAATGTACAAAGATTCAAGAAAATTTCAAATAGGAAACACTCTGGTGTAACAGTGGTCTTGGTGTCAGCGACACCAGGCCAGCCAAGAGGATGGTTCCCTGTGAGGGTGTCTGGCAGTTGGACTCCGGGTATTTGTGGCACAAACATTGGAAGTTTATGAATTATATCCAATTCTCAATACAAGAAGCCATGGACAATGTTTTAAAATCTTACATTCTATCTGTTCCTTTTATATTGAAATTATGTATTGAATCCAAATATATACATATACGTATATATTTTCATATCGTTCTCTGTAATTTTACAGTAATTTTTGTTACCGAAAAATTATTGCCTTGAAATGTTATATTTTACCAAAAAGGCAGGTTTTCATCAATTGCATTGCAATCAAAACTATAACCATACCACTTTGTTTTGTCGTTCATAGATATTGTTTTACTTTACTGCATTTTCAAATATGTTACATCTTTAGAAAAATTCATGAAAAGGACTCTTGACTTACTCTATTTTTTTATTCTTTTCATATATTTTATTGATTTTTTACAGAAAAAGAGAGGTATAGAGAGTTGGAAACATTGATGAGAGAGAAACATCCATCAGCTGCCTCTGGCACAATCCCTACTGGAAATGTGGCTGCAACCAAGGTACATGCCCTTGACCTGAATTGAACCTGGGACCCTTGAGTCCTCAGGTCTAAGCTCCACCCACTGAGCCAAACTGGTCAGGGCTTGACTTCCTCTAAGTAACAGGTTTCTACGCAGGTCACATCTTTGAACTGAATGAAGAAGTATAGAACTCTAAGGAATGACTGAATTCACGAAAATACTAGCAAATAACCAGGATAAACAACAAAATGGGTAGGGAACTAAATGAAGAGAAGATGGTTATTATTGTTATGACTCTGTTTAAAATACTGCTGATTTTTAAATCATTTTGTTTTTCAAATATAAGGAAAACTAAAAGCAGAAATTCTACATTACTATCCATGACTCACTACGAAGGTTAGAGGGAATGATACATTAGTGACACTCATTTCACAGTACTTCCAAGAGACAAAGACTTCAAGGACCAAAACTTACAACCAGGAGATTTTGTTTATTGAAACACATTAATTAAAGACTCTCTCCAATGTGTTAAAAAGGACGTTACCTTATGAGAGGCCTAACCCTAAATGGATATCTGTCACTGACACTGCCCTCCATCCACCAAGGAGACTGAAGACTTTTCAAGGATGAGAACCCACGGGCTGTGGGGGCTGACAGCTTTCCCAAGAAGTCAACAAGGCCTGGATGCTGACAGATTACTGCTGCTCAAACCTTGTTCTTCTATCTCCTAACTGTTATTGATTATATGTACATCAACTGATTTTTATATTTCTATTACACACCTTATTACATATGAATAGTTGAATTTCGACATCTGCTAAGTTTTCCCACCTACTAGACAAGTACATTCTAATGATCAGTATGGTAAGGAAACAGTAGAGAGTCTAAATTCTTCAGGTCAAACATAGCATAAGTACAAGGAACAGTGGATGAAGAAGGAAACATAAAATTAGCTTAATAAACAATTATGTAAATACATGCAAAGGGTTTTTGGTTGGCTGGGATGCTTATTTTCCTTAGTCACTTTCTTGTCTAGTAGTAGACATTTTATATTCCTAAGCAGTGTTCCTGCTTTAATGTTTTTGCTTTTGTTCCTGGTATGTAAGTGTTATACTAGATGCAAAATACCAAAACTTAAGACAAGCAGCAAACGGACTCTGCTCATGTTAGCTCAAAATATAAAATTGATACAGAATATTTTTTAAGAAGAACATATAGTATCTCATGGCTTCACATCCACCTTTTTATGTTGATTAATAATAAAAATTCCACTTTGAATGCCATTCAAGGTTAGAGTCTTACCTTATCCCGAATGGTCCATTGTTCAGCAAGACATAACACTAACACTCATCATCAATGCATAATTTGTATTGATTTCTGAATAAAAGGAGGATGTATGAATGAAAAAGGGGCCCCATGCTAACCTGACTAGCTCAGGGAAGTCCTGCAAGGCAGCCTTGCAAACTCAGACACCTTAAGTAACTTCAAAGGATGGTCTGAAATTAAAACACTTACAGGAGCTCATGATGGATCGTCAGATCCTTGTCTGGCATCTTCCCTGACAAAGGTCAATCTTTACCTTAACTGAGTGTGTGTACTGCCTTTTTGCCTCTATGATAACATATCTTTGGATTTTCCTTATTTTGGACACCTCATGCTCAGGCACTGTTCTGTGCTCTGCGGAGATCAGAGATCCCTTCGTTGCTATTGAGTTCATTGTTGACTTGAAACTATCCTACATCCACCATGGTAAAAGAAATATGTGCCTATCATTTTACCCTTTATCCAATCACAGAAGTGTCTCCAATTTGCTTTCTCCTGTCTCCCTAATCTATCACCCATGGATTTCATGCAACCCACATAAGTCTGCAATTTTGCTTGTATTGTATAAAATAACGTGAAAAATTGTCATTCTCGGGAGCATTCTCTCAACCCATTGAGATTTTTCTCGCTCACAATTGTTGACACTTTGGATCAAATAAACACACACAAATTTTTCAGAGCTCTGAAAGTTTTTCACATTAATAAGAGAAAAGGTCCTTGGCAGGAAAAGTAGAATTGCAGGTGAGGAATATGAAGCACATTAGTATCTTAGGTCATTCTCTTAGCAGAGGACAAACTGCACATGCTTGTATTAACAGTGTCACCCATGCGATTTCTGACAGAACATCCCAATGTATGATGAGAACACTGAGGCTTTTCCTGGGGTGGAGGATTTGGATATTAGGACATGTGGTATGTTTAGTGTGGCACCGTCGCCATGGCAATGGAAGGTTTTAAAACCAGGTTCCACAGAAAAAAAGACATGGATCTCTGTGATATGCAGTCCCAGTCCCCATACAATGTGCAGCCCTGGGAGGCCCCAGCTCCTGACATGGAGGAGATGAGGACCCAGATTCCTTTGGGAACTGGACACTAGGAGGGATCTCAGGGGAGTAGCAGGGTGCCTTCTGGAACCTGAGTCCTGTTGACTCCCTGGGGTCCTGGAGTTTGGGTCAATTGGGCACCTACACTCACCCTGCGGCGGTGCTTCAGGCTGGAGGATATATCAGGTGTCTGTGCCGCCTGCAAGGGCATGGAATTGAAGACCCCATCTGTTGGCTCCAGTCCGCTCTCCTGTGCAGAGCTCTATAAAGACAGTTTCCAGTCACCAGGGGAAAACCTCAGAGCCCTGTTTTGCTGGTTCTCTAAAACTTGTGACTCTCCACTCCAGACACACAGAATGTGATCTGCTGAGACCTCTACTGGCAAGGAAAAGTCATGACAGCCTGAGGGCCTGGGACTCCCATTGGCATAGATAAGGGACCCCTCTAGAGCCCCATCTCCACCTGCCTGCCCTACCCTGGGGTGTGATCACAGCAGGACCTCTAGGTTATCCACTGCTCCAAACACTCCCGCGGTTCTCCCTGCAGGACCTCCTATCCACCACATGAAGAGGGGGGGATGTGGGCTGCACAGGGATGGCCCACAGAGGAGGCTGGCCTGGTGGGAATGGGTCTGACTCAGGCCACCTTCACTTACCTGAGGGGATCTTCTTGAAAACGGCCAGAGATGTCGGGCACGAGTGTTGAACCGTCTACAGAGTCTGGAACAACACTCCCTGCAGGGTCTCCGGGAACCAGAGCCCCCATAACTGGGAACACAACAAGAGAACATGTTGAACTGTCAACTGTCTCTTGCCAAGTGAGTGGCAGTTGGGCAGTTGCAAGAAAGTGGGTGCCTGGTTACGGGGGTTCCAAGTTCTATCAGGAAGTGACCTCACTTCCTGGAATTGCCTCCCTGACTCCCCTCACCTAATTACAGCTATAGATAGTCCTGAGGGCTGCTGACTGCTCAACTACCTTCTCCATGGAATACCAACATTGTACACAGTGACACGAACACACCCTCTCCACAATGTTTAGCTGAAGCCAAGGTGCTAGGTTTGAGGAGACAGACCAGGGCTCAGACTCAACCCCTCATTCTTACCTCTTCTTGATCCTGGATAAGTCATTGTGCCTGTTAGATCCTGTCTCTTCTCTGCCTGCACAATGGATTATTGCAGCATTTGCTTCTTAGCGATATTCACGCTCATGAAGGTAGTAGCTATAAAGTAGGAGGAGGAATGCCACAAGGCAAAAGTGCCTACAACCTCTTTTTCTTCCTATTGTCACCTCCTCGATGTCTGATTTTCTTTTAATTTCACCCAGGGTCATTTGACTGTGTGTGTGTGTGTGAGAGAGAGAGAGAGAGAGAGAGAGAGAGAGAGAGAGAGAGATTGTGTGTGCGCACACACACATATGTTAGTGCTAGGTTGTATTGTGTTAACAAAGCCTGAATACAGTAGTTTGCAGAGGCAACGATTCATTTCATAGCCATATGCCTTCAATGATCTGGTGGAACTAAAAAGACTTCCTGATTTTTTGGATTATTCATCATTTTTCTTATTGTAAGGATGAGAGTAAGAACTTACAAGGTCATATGTCAGAGTGGAAACCAGAAGTTGACATTTTATTTGACAATGGCTTGTGGGGGACATGACTTCCATTTCCCCCTTTGTAACAGCTACCAATGTCCATATCCAGGTGGTCTGGGGAGTTTGGGTCAAGGCCCCAGAGTGGAGTTATCAGCACAGCTCACTGGCCTGGCCACAGTGATGACGGTTGTATGTGGACATGTGACTTCAGTGAGTTGAATAAAATTCTTTTTGTTAGTCACAAGAAAAAAAGTTCTGTTTTCATATGTCTCATGGCCTTATGAAAACATGCTTTTAGTCAATAATCATGTGAGAGATGAAAATGAAAACAAAAACGAGGGCTCTGGCTGGTTTAGTCAGTGGATAGAGTGTTGGCCTGAGGAATGAAAAGTCCCGGCTTCGATTCCGGTCAAGGGCACATGCCCAGTTTTGGGCATTGATCCCAAATAGGGGCATGTAGGAGGCAGCTAATCAATGATTCTCTCATCATTGATGTTTTTCTCTCTCTCTCTGAAATCAATAAAAATATATTTTTTCAAAACACAATGGGATACCGTCTCACACTTGTCAGAATGGCTATCATCCAGAAATCAAGAAAGGACAAATGCCGGTGATTATGTGGAAAAAAAGGAACCCTTGTGCATTGCTGGTGGGAACATAGACTGGAGCAGGCACTCTGGAAAACAGTATGGAGCTTCTTTGAAAAATTAAAGTGAAACTCCCATTTTACCCAGTAATTCCACTTCTGGAATATATCCCAAGAAAGCAGAAACACCAATCAAAAAGGATATATGCATCCCTGTGTTCGTAGCAGCACAATAGCTAAGATTTGGAAACAGCCTATATTCCCATCAGCGTAAGTGCCCAACAGCAGCTGAGTGTAAAAAACCCGTGGTACATCTACATTATGGAATACTATGCTGCTGTAAAAAAGAAAGAAGTCTTACCATTCACAACAGCTTGGATGGACATGGAGAGCATTATGCTAAGTGAAATAAGCCCGTCAGTAAAAGTAAATATCACACGGTCTCATTCATTTGTGGAATATAATGAATAACATAAACTGATGAACAAAAATTGATCCAGAGACAGAGAAGCATCAAACAGACCCTCAAACCTCAGCAGGAAGGCAGGGGAGAGTGGGGGAGAGAGTAAGAGACCAAGCAAAGGTCTTGAATGCATGCATATAAGCATAATCAGTGGACACAGTCATTAAGGGGGTAGGTGCATGTGCTGCAGGTGGGGGTGGCTGGGGAGGGGTCTAGGGGAAAAATGGAAACATATGTTATACTTTAAACCATAATAAAATAAAATAATACAAATATTTCTCTTAGTAAAAAAAAAAAAAGAGAGAGAGAGCTAGTGCTCTTTCTGGGTCCCAGAACAAAGCGCCCCCTGACCCCTAGATATGGAGGAACATGCAGGAGCTTCCCAGTATGTCAGGATTTCTAATGTCCAGACCAACTCTGTTGGAGAGGTGGGATCCTTGGCCTGGAAGGTATGAACATTCCTGAACTCTGGGCTCTGAATGTTATGGACATTGGGTGATATCTGCCACTCTATGGACATCAGTTTCCCAATTTTCCATTGAGGGTTGGGTTCAGAACTGCATAAGCCTGACCTCACAACAAAGGGGCCCAGCTCCCTCCACCCTGGGTGGGCACTGGACAGAGGTGCATGCCTGTGGTTCCAACTCTGGACTCCCTTTCAGTAAAATACTGGCGAAAGGCTCATTTACCTGCTGAATGCTCACCATCTCCCCCATGCCTTTCCATGTCTGTGCATGATGCCACCAGCAGATCCTTTTTCAGAGCCCCCGAGGAAACCTGGGTGGAGCCAGGACCCCAACTTTGAGGACACACCGCTGGATTCATCTCAGGCTCTGTTGGGCTCAGTATCTTGTTCATTTATTTCTAAATACATATTACCCTTCTGGAAAAAGCATGTGTGGGTATTACTGATTTCATAAAACAAACAAATAAGCAAACTAAACACCTCTCCCTATCAGCTGATTTGGGGCATATTTTATTAGCAAAGATAGATATTTGCTAATATTGCTATAACATTCCCTAGTTGGAAACAGGTTTTGATTAAAAACAGACATTGGTTAAATATTCCTGCCATTTCCACAGAAGGTTTACTCTGAAGGAGAAGATAATTAGTTCGCTGTGGTTAGGAATACAGTAGCCCCAGTGTCTACAGGGGTCTTAGTGGCTTCTCTTTCTATGATAATTTCACCTGCTCCCAAACTATCAGTGAGAATGCAAACACCCATGGATCAACCCTATATTTGTGTGTGTGTGTGTGTGTGTGTGTGTGTGTGTGTGTGTGTGTGTGTGTGGTTTGTTTGTTATTGGTTTTCTACATCCCATTTCAGTGAACAGATTTCTCTACAGGAATTTTCCTGAAAGCCTTATTTAGAATTTGTGTTGCATTTGCTGACAAAAACCATTAGCTATATTAATTGGAATCAGTTAGAAAATCCAGGATTACATATTCTAAGAGTTAAATGCCTTTGTGAACCCACCAGGGTCATTGAGAAAATCAGGAACATTTGCTGGTTCCTCTCTTGCTGAGACAAGCTTTTCTCCAAAGGGAGTTGTTAGAATTCCTATTCTCATTTTCTCTTAAGTCAGTAGGAAGTGATAGTGGAGGGGACTGAAGGGAAAGGAAGAAGGATGGAAAAGGGTGCAGAATATAGTGGGGGAACTAGAGAAGGTGGAAGAATGGGGTGTTGGCAATTATTACCTTCAGAAGAGTTCAGAGACAGTCTATAAAATTTCTAATTCCTTAATTGTTTTTAAAGGAATTTATATGTGCTTCTGAAAATCTCCTGATTTCCAAATCAAGATATGCTTCCATTCATTCATTCAGTTTAATGCTAGACCTGGCATTTTCCTAATTTTCATTGCATGCCAAAAATTAATTTAGGCACACAAATAAAACTGCACTTTGTCCATTTTAGGAGGATATTTTCTAATTAAATCTTCCCATTTCTGTAAAGCATGTGTAAGTAAAAGCTTCCTATCAGGAATATTAGTGAGGGATGGGATCGGGCATCTCCTGGACTTGGAGGCACCACTTCCCATGTTAATTTTAGGTGTGTTTTGTTGTTGTTGTTTTGTAGTTGTGTGTATGTGTATGTGGTTTTTCTTTTCTTTCCGATATCTGCAGAATCTGAGCAAATTCTCTAGGATTGTTATATAATGTAGTTGGTCAACCTGTGTTGCTTATCTGTTGAGCTCCACGAGGCTCTCACCCCTCAAATCACATTCAAACCTCTGATGTGCCTCGGTTGATCTCCCTGCTGTCTCAAACAACCAGAGGGTCAGGGAACGGTTGACCAAACCTTATGGGTGCTCCCCCACCAGAACCAGTCACTTTAATTGCAATTGTGTTCAAATTTTGTTTGGGGCTCCTGCACATCATGAGGAATGACATCACACATCCACAGATATTCTTAGTCCCCTAAGAATACCTAATACTCAGACCTGAGGGAGAATATGACACTGTATTTTTGGAGCTGATTTAGTTCAATTCTAATTTGAATGATTTGGGTGTTGCTGTTTTTTGGGGGTTTTTTTGCTCTGATTCTCAGAAAGCAATTCCGATTGGAAAGGCACAATTTAACAACAGCCACCAATTTTTTTCCTACTGTCTTGTCTTAACCTAAGTTCCATCAACCCTTAATCTTAGTTCTATCTGGAGTATTTAAAAATACAGCTCAAATAAATCTAACCCTCTACCACCAGCAAGGGAAAAGTCATGGATTTAAGATACAACTCACCCAGGTTCACCCAATGGGTGGGGAACCAGCAGTTCAATGGGTCCTTTGTTGAATCCTAACACCATGTCCACGGGTTGGTCCTGGGTGAGCTCTTTTGGAATCCTGACCCACTACGTCAAGTAAAAGTCAAAGTATGAAACATTCAAACTTGTCAAGAATTTTGGTCGTTTATTTAAGTCCCACTGTCAATAACTGGCAGGATGAAACTCTCAGCAGATTGAGATATTCTCTCTGGCAGTTTTGCACCTTATTTTATACATTACAATCAGAACAGGAGATGTATGGTGGTAACAGGAAACCCAGTGGTGATGCATTAGGGTTTCAGAGAAATCAAAGCAGTGAATCCTCTGTGACTGGATAAACAGTAAAATGACACAGACATACTTCTTTTACATGTGGATATAGGATAGTTCCAAGTGAACAATGAACTCAGTAAGAATGAGGGGATTTGTGGTCTCCGCAGAGCATTGCCTATGTGTTGAGGGGCTTGGAAATAGGGAAATTCCTTTGACATTCCAAATTATATGTTATTGTAGATGCCAAAAGGCAACAGACAGGCTCAGTGAAGGTTAAGATTGCCCTTTGTCAGGGAAGATGCCAGCCTAGGACATGACTACCCACCATAAACTGCTTTTAGTTTAAAAGTTTTCATTTCAGAACATTCTTTTTGATAACTTTAGGTCTCTGAGTTTGCAAGAACACCACACAGGGCTTCCCTGAGCTAGTCAGTGAGCATGTGGTTCCTTTTCACATACACAATTCTTGGATCACTTGTGCCTCACCTCCTGACAACAGTCACTGAGTGCTTAGGGCAGTGGTCCACAAACTCATTAGTCAACAGAGCCAAATATAACAGCACAACGATTGAAATTTCTTTTGAGAGCCAAATTTTTTAAACTTAAATTATATAGGTAAGCATATTGTTATTAACTTTATTAGGGTACTCCTAAGGCTTAGGAAGAGCCACAGTCAAGGGGCCAAAGTGCCACATGTGGCTCGAGAGCCGCAGTTTGCCAATCATGGACTTAGGGGATTGGTCTGAACTAAAGCCCCCAACCCACCTGGCAGTTCATAAACTGCCCCTGAGGGAATGTCCCTCCTCTGTCCCAACACAGGAAGAGTAACCATCACCCCAGAATGCAGCAGGACCTGTATGTTGTAAGCAGATGCAGCTACCTTGCTGCCCACAGTCCTGGTCTCCACACCTCCCGCTCCCCCATCCCTGTGCCCAGGTTCAACACCAATGCCCAAGAACCTGTTTGCTACCCAGGAGTTGGACAGCCCCAGCCTCAGATTCGTGCCCAGGTTGTGCAACCTGACCTTAATGAAGATGGTGGTGTTCAAAGAGTTGGAGAAAGACCTCAACTCCATGGTGATCGCCATGAAGATGCAGTACTCCAACCTCATATTGATGGTGATCACTGTGAAGATGCAGGGCTCCAAGTACATCCTATGGGAGTGTACTGTTCCCCAGTGACAGTCCTGGGGTTGACCTCACTGCAGGACCCCTACTTCCTCTGTGAGAAGGCAACAAGCTACAGGCCCTGTTGCACTGGAGGAAGTGCTTTAAGAACCAGATCATCTGGAGCTAGAAGACACTCATTGTGGGTGCCATCCGCATGGCCAAGGTCAGGCAGCGAACCCTGAAGGGTGGACAAAGTGGCCGAGGAGGCTTCTGCTAAACTGGCCGAGATCTGGATTGCTCCCTGTCCAACCAGCCCATCCACTGGGAGGACAGCGCCATACAGGACAGATGCAAGGCTAAGTCAAGGGTTCATTACTCTGAGGGGGTACATCAGAGCTTCTCCTCTGAGCAACAGGCCAGCAACTATGCCACCTATGGACCGAACCTGGCTGAGAAGGGCATTGACATGGGGATGCTCAAGAAGTAGAGGCCATGGATATTAGGAAAGATGTGCATTACCAGGCCACAAAATATCAAATAAAAAGTGGTGGTGTGTCTGGGAAAGTTCAAAGTGTTGGAGGAGGCTGTGGACTCGAGCAGGACACAGCAGAGCACGTCCCAGAGTTGGAGTGGGACATGGACCTTCTATTTAACACACTGCGAAACCCCAGGGACAGTGGTCCAGACATGGAGGATGAGAACAGCACCCTCAGCACCCACAAGCCCAAGCTCAGACTGTTCTTTGAAGGGTTGGCACACTACAGCTCACAGACACAGAGGGAAGCATCCACAGGGCCCGGAGCCAAGAGGAGTCTGCAATTAGGGCCAAAGTGCAAGAAACCACGTGAGCCCTCAGGCATCAAACAGCTCAGAGACAGTGTTTCAGACTCGGCGGCCCACTGCACCCCCTCCCCCAAAGTCGCCTGAGTCTGGACCTCCTCCATGTCTAGCCAGTCTTCTCACCGTGTGGACAGCGCCATGTAGGCCAGCCCAAGACCAAGTCTACAAATCACTACTCTATAAAGGAGTATCAGAGCTTCACTGAGCAGGAGGCCGGTGAAGATGCCGCCCATGGATAGGAACTGGATCAGGAAGCAGTGACTATTGAAAGTCACAACAAGGTCCATGACAAGCAGAATGTAGTGGCTTGGCTGAGCTGGGCCTAAGTGTCGGAGGAGGCCCTGGACCGTGAGCAGGACCCTGCAGATCATGTCCCCGAGTAGAGGAGGACCCGCACCTTCTGTCTAACATGCTGGAGAACCAGTGACAGTAGCCCAGACAGGGAAGAAGATGACAGCCTTCTCAGCACCACCAAACCCAAGCTCAGGCCATACTGCGAAGGACTGTCACATTTCAGTTCAAAAATGGACATGGGGAGCATCCATGTTGCCCAGAGCCAGGCGGAGCTTCCGAGTTTTAGCTGGTTCTGCTGAGGGCTAGTGTGTTGGCGCATGGAGTAAATGGTCCCGGGTTCAAATCTGGTCACGGGCACAACTGTGTTGATTACAGGCTTGATCCCCAGCCCTGGCCATGGCACATGCAGGAGGCAAGCAATCCATGTGTCTCTCTCACA
Source organism: Myotis daubentonii (assembly GCF_963259705.1). Lineage (NCBI taxonomy): Eukaryota > Metazoa > Chordata > Mammalia > Chiroptera > Vespertilionidae > Myotis > Myotis daubentonii. The sequence goes on from NC_081855.1 coordinate 8,455,593, forward strand.
TCGATGCCTCTCTCCCTTTCTGTCTCTCCCCGTCCCTTCAAGTTTCTCTAAAAATTCAGTGGAAAAATAACCTCTGGTGAGGGTTCACAAAACAAACAAAGCAAAACAAAGGAGCCTCCTAGGCCAGCTGAAGTGCCCAAAAAGACCAAGCTCAGTCAGCAACAGCCAAGTGACAGTGTCTCCCACTTAGAGCCCCAGAGCATTCCCACCCAGGGGAGCACCAGCACCGCCCAAGGACAGCCCGAAGGCAGAGACCTCAGCCCTGGACATGCTCACCAAGAAGATGCGGCTCACTAGGCGCATCACCAAGACTGAGTCTCTCATCCCCTCCACCAAGGCCAAGGGGAAGCATCCCCGCCACCATGGCTGGGCAGGTTCCTGAAGGGGCGGCAGACGGCACAGCCGTAGAACAAGTGAGCCAAGAGCCCAGACAATGAGCATGGCCAGACCCAGGGATCCAGCTGCAGATCCCCAGGAAGACCACGTACAACCAGCTGAACCACATCCTCATCTCTGATGACCAGCTGCCAGAGAACATCATCCTGGTCAAAACTCTGATTGGCAGGAGCAGTTCCCCTCAGATACCCTGCAGGGGCTCATGCTGCCTGTGCTGTGCATCTGCTTCATGGCTGAGGTCCGGTGGCCTTCAGCTCCATCATCTGGTGGATACAGAGATACTGTAATGATAATTCCCAGCCCCTTAAGCCGCTGAAGATCCTGGTGGCAGGGGCACAGCACTACTTCAGCGCTGTGCTGCGGGTCATCCTGGAGCTGCTGTCCTACAAGATGCTCGGCTGGCTGGGCTATGTGCACTTCCTGGTCATCCCGCTGGGTTCCAATCCTGTGGCCAGGTACCTGGGCTCCATGCATTACCACTACAACAGCTTCTCCCAGGACCTGGCCTGATGGGACCTGTTCCATAGTCTGGAGGCCCAGAGCGCCATACAAGACACACTGGACATCGTGACGAGAATCGCGCAGTACATCACGGGAACATCTGTTCCTCTCAGCTTCCCATCGAGGAAGCCCTGATCTCCTACAAGCAGAAGAGACCCAATGAGGATTCCTTATAGTTCATTCTTTTCAGGGAGGCAGGAGAAAGTTGGGACAGTGCAACAGTCCTCAGAGACGTCGGGAGACTCAGATGATGGACCCCCTTGCGCTGCAGCGTGCTTTTATCCTTCCCTTTGTCCCTACCTCTGTTCACCAATGATGCCTTGTCATCCCACTCATCTTGTCAGTGAGTGGGGTTTGTCCTCCCCCAGCCAGGGCGATGGCACCAAGCTGATGGAGCGGCAGGTGGATTGCTGGACGGCAGCCCAGCCCACAGACAGGAAGAAAGACTCAAAGAAGAAAGACCTGCCTACCGCCAACAACACTCTCAAGTGCACCTTCCAGTCTCTCCAGGTCAGCAGGCTGCCCAGCAGTGGCCAGGCCAAAGCAACACCCACCATGTGCATGACAGTACTCACCAAGGAGAAGAAAAAGAAGGTGTTGTTTTCGCCCAAGAAAACCAGGACAAGGCATGGAGTCCAAAATCCAAAAGCCAGTGCTTGGAGGCATAAGCCACCTGGTCTGCAGGGCGAAGAAGCAGGAGAACATTCTGCGGGTCCTCATCAAAGGTGTGGTGTGGAATGAAGTTCTTCCAGCTGGCAGCCCAGGGTCCTTCCGCTTCCAGCACTTCCCCATGTGCATCTCCAGACATTCTGACTCCACCTTCCAGCCCTGCCTGCGACCCTGCAGATGCCAAGCACAGGAGGGCCCACCTGCTTTTCAGTTCACCTTTCAGTTTAGTACAGAAACCGACCCTGGAAACACAAAGAGAAACCTTCTTAAGTACAAAAGTGCTCACTACCCGGAAGCTAATGTGCAGCCCCCATTGGGAGCCCCAACTGCTCTGCTGATTAACCAGAACTCTCTGGGGGTCAGGCGGGCAGTGCTGAGCTGGAGAATCATGGAAGGTGAGTTTTGGCCTCAGGGCCACTAACACTCCCAGCGAGAAGGGTTCTCCCTTCTCCACCTGCCCTTCCTGGAAGCCAGGACTCTGCCTCCACAGGACTCAGAGCTGGTGGTCAGATGCCAAGGACTGGCCTCCCATTGCGGGCATCCTGAGCAGAACATGGAGGCCAGCCAGCCCAGCCCTGGGCCCCAGCTGCCAACCCGCCAAGTGGCCCCACACCATCCACTCGTGCTTTCCTAAAAAAATAGGTGTGTGGTGCAGACCCCCAGGCACACCGGCTAGACAAACTGGTGCAATACCAGCTGCCCGCCTTCCTGAGCAGGGACTATGCTTTCGCCCTCATCTCTCTGTGTTATGACAGAACATTTGTTCCACCCAACAGGTGTGGGTCCACCTATTTACCAGGTGAGCACCCTGTCCCTGCACAGCACAGTGGTCACTCGGCACCCTGCTTGCTGGGAGTCTTCAGGGCACTTCATGTCTCTGAGTGCTTGTGCCTCTAACCACAGGGTGAACCTAGGGCAGTAATGGCGAAACTTTTGAGCTCTGCATGTCAGCATTTTGAAAAACCCTAACTTAACTCTGGTGCCATGCCACATATAGAAATTTTTGGATATTTGCAACCATAGTAAAAGAATTATATTTTTTAAATTTTTTTAATATATTTTATTGATTTTCCACAGAGAGGAAGGGAGAAGGATATAGAGTCAGAAACATTGATGAGAGAGAAACATCGATCAGCTGCCTGCTGCACATCTCCCACTGGGGATGTGCCCGCAACCCAGGCACATGCCCCCGATCAGAATCGAACCCAGGGCCCCTCAGTCCACAGGCCGACTCTCCATACACTGAGCCAAACCGGCTTTGGCAAGAGTTATATTTTTGATATTTATTTTATATACTTAAATGCCATGTAACAAAGAAAAATCAACCAATGAGTTTGCATGCCACCTCTGACACATGTGTCATAGGTTCGGCATCACTGACCTAGGGTCAAGCTCACAGGTTTATTGTAGAAACTCAGTAGGGTCCTCCCTGGAAAGTGCTCTCTGGGTGCCTGGACAGTGGAGAGGTCTGCTGCACGGGCTGTGGTTGAGCTCATTGGCCATTTTCTCTTCCTCATGGCAAAGCTTCAACCTCATTTGATTCTCCACAAGGCCTTGGGCTAAGCTCTTTTCTCCTTAGATACAGATTGGAGATTCTATGAGGGGTCGGTGTCCTGGGTGAAGCCAGAACCAAAAATCCCAGAAGCGAGCCATGTGGCCCCATGCTAATTTTTCTCTTGACTAAAAGAATACAGAAAAAGAGTGGAAAAAATCTAAAATATTAGTGTCAGCACTGTGTAGTTGATGAGGGTCGAGGAATGATACACAGGAGGGCATATTAAAGAGCATGTCTTGCTGAGGAAAATATAGATATGTGTAATAAATCACAGGGATATGTTTAAGTGCATGTATTTTAAGTTATGGGAAAGCACCTTGTCTTGCAAAATAGAATTCATTAATTTTATACCTACCATCTGAAATAGGACCTATTAAATGGGAAGCAATAAAGGATTTTTTAAAATAAGAAAATTTGACAAATGGAAGTTATTGTTTGCTTTGTTAGACATATTATATCAGACTAACCAATAATACCCAGTCTTTTAAACAAAATAAATCATTACCACATACCATGCCACATAGGAAGTCTCAATAAATTCCAAAGAAGATATATATGTTTTTTCTCCATTGATATGTACATGAACCATCATGCATGATGCCTATATATTCTCTAACCATAATGCACTAAGGTAAGAAGTTAATAATAAAGAATAGCTTTAAAATCACCAAATATCTGGACAGTTTAGAAAATATAGCAGAAGCTGAAGTGAAGTATATTCTATACAAACCCTGAGTTCAAAGGAAATTATGAGTGAAATTATGGAATACTCCCAACTAAAAAACAATAAAGAAAAGCTGCATATCAAAAGCAGCCATAACAGACAGAGTTTTTGTTTTAAATAGACTTCTAAGGAAAGCATTACAGCTGGGAAGAGAGATTGAAGTATCCAAATAGTAAATTACAGAGAGCAACAGAGTGACTTAGAAGAAACAAGGAAAGGGGGAAACATAATGGCAGAAATCAGTAAAACAAAGAATTTGAAAAAGCCTTCAACAAACCAGAAAACTGCTTCTCTAAAAATACTGGTAAAACAAACAGATTTCTAGCCAGACTGACCAAGAAACAGAGAAAAACGCTGTGCGCATATAGCTAACCAGTTAGGCAAAACGGACCAATACCTGGGAGGAAACAAACTATACAAACTTCCTCAAGAGAAAGTGATGCCCTGACTAGTCTATCAAAGAAGTTGAATTTGTAGTTAAAGCATCTAAGGAAGGGAATCCAGGCCCAGGTGGTTCACTGGAGAATTAAACAGAATAAATGAACAGACACTTCACTGAAGAGGCTATAACATGTCGCATGAGCACTTGAAAACTTCAACATCATAAGCCATTAGGACAAGGTTATTTAGACCACAAGGAGACTAACTGAAATAAAAGACTGTGATAACACTTGATGCTGGGGAGGATGTGGAAAAACTCACTCATACAGTGCTGGTGGGAATGTAGACTATTACAGCCACTGGGGAAAGTACTTTGGTTGTTCCTTATGAAATTCAACATGCAACTACCACACACCCCAGCAATTGCACTCTGGGGCATTTATGCCAGAGAAATAGAAACTTTCATCCACTCAGAAACCTGAGCACAAATGTTTATGGGAGCTTTATCTTAAAACCTGCAAGTGATCTCTGAAATCCCTTGTTGGGATTAATATCTACATTTTATAAGAAATGTCTGTCACATAAAAATGGGTAGAGTATATGAAAAGGGAATTTCATAAAGGGAAACCCAAAACGTTAACAAGGTATGAAGAGGTATTCAATTGCACTTGTAGTAAGATATGCAGAGATGTTGAATTGTACTTGTAGTCAGAGAAGTAATGAGGCCCTCTTTAAACCGATTTGCAAGACAAATTAGAGTGGGATGATGGGAAGTGTTGGTGAGGCTATGGGACAAATGGGAACATCATGGGCTATGATGGGGGTGTAAACTAGTACAGGCACCCAGGTGGGCCATCTAGAAGTACTTAGCAAAATTAAATATGCTCTTATATATTTGAATATTCATATGTATAATTTTGCTAAGTCCGAAGAGCAAAAGAATCACCATAGGAGAACCTAGAACATAGGCCTCTCATTCTCAATCTTGAACTGATCATTTTTTTTTCTTTATTGAATAAGATATTACAAATGTGTCATTACCCCACCAATATCACCTTATCCCCCCAATCCTGCCCTCTCCCTCTCCCTTCCCTCATGTTGTCCACATCCATCACCTATGCTGATATGCATTCATACAAGTCCTTTGGTTGATCTTTCCCCCTCACCGCACCCCCTAACCCCCGCCTTCCCGCTGAGTTTTGAGCATCTGAAAGATGCTTCCCTGTCTATGGCCATACCACCCTCAAAGCGCCCAATCTTGTCTGATCACTTCTTGAATAACATTTTCTTGGCTGGGATACAGGGGGGAGAGCAGGACTTCTGTGTCAAAATATAACCCCTCAGAGTCTAACAGCATGAATCTGGTTCTTCTGATCAGCATCACTGGGTGGGAATGGACCACTGGAAATATTGGCTAGAATAGATAGCAAAGAGACACCTGGAATAAGTGGGTTCCCAAACCTTATCCTGTCAATTCCACCTAAAGGACATTAGCCTTTTTTATGAGTATTTCCCCACTGACATAAATATCCTTATGCGATGTTAATTGCATTGTATATGAACAGCATGGCTAACAAATTCCTGTGACATGATGAAATGTGGCAAAGAGCTGTGATGGAGTCTAAACAGAGAAATTGGATCATCTGTGTACTGTCTTCTGCTATCGTCTGAAAGTAAAACGATAGTATAGGGAAAACAAAAAGACAAAAGTATCACTCAAGGTGTACATAAGGCCACATGAATATTTTCTGTAATTTTTAAAGTGTGACTATTAAGGATTAAATGTAAAAGAATAAAATCTAGGTAGAATAATTTGTGATCACCTGTGTTCCTATTAAATCTTAAATTCTGCCATTGCCTGTGTGTCTTTAAATAGAGCATTAGGGTGACAGTTGGGAGACCTTTGAACTCCTGATTCCATCCCAGTTTTCCTTCCCCAGAGCTACTTACTATCATCCACTTTGTGCTTGTCCCTAAGTAGGTTTCTATAATTTTACTCAAAAGTTGTGTACACACAAGTTAATTTATAGTTGATTTTGCATTTTTGAAATTTTATTTCAATAGCATCATTCAGAATGTACCCTGACACTTTCTTTTCCAAACAAACCATGCTTTGAGATTTGTCCACATTGCCACACATAGTTTTACCGCTTTACTACGCATTTACTATGATAGCTTTATTCTCCTGTTGAAGGACATTTAGGTTATTTCTAGTTTTCCACCATCATAAACAATGCTGAAATGGACTTTCTTGTATCCTTCATGGGCACATGAATGAAGCTTCTCTAGAGTATGTTGCTAAGAATGAATTTCTAGCAGGAAGGCCATACACACCTTAGGTTTTACTAGTGGATGCAACTTCACTGGCTGGTTCAGCCATCCCCCCTCCCAGCTGCTGTGGATGTTGGCTGCTCATGGCTCCTGATGGCCCTTCCCCTGTCCTGAGCGGGTAGGTGCTCCCAGTCCACTACCCTGGGAGGCCAGTAATGACTGGTACTGGGTAGAGAAGCCTGGCTCCTTACCTAAAATGGGAATCACTCAATGGGTACAATTCCTCTTCCAGATCCCCTCTCAAGACCAGGCTGAACATAATGTGCTGAGTCCACATCTCTGCTCACCTCCCTCCATCTTCTTTTTCTGAGGTCATTCCTTCACTAAACTCGGTCCCACTTCCCAGGAGTCACTGCTGCCAGGGAACCTGGCCCAAGATGACTAATATTGCCAAAGTTTCTCCAGAAGGGCTGCACCAATGTTCACAGGTAGGAGAGGCTTGAAGGCTGAGAAAGAGAAAGCCCATCCTAGAGATGAGGTGGGGGAGGGGGAGAAGGCAAAGGTGCTGAGATGAAAGAAAGTTTTGTGAATTCAGCAAACTGAATGAAAGCCAGTGTGGCTGAAGTGTGGGGAGCAGAAGAAAGAGAAGGACACTGGTTGAGGTTGGAGATGTATGTAGGAGCCGACAAGGAGACCATAGGCTGGTTTCCAATTTTTTTTTTCTAATTGTAAATGGAAGTTTTTGAAATGGTTTAAGCAGAAAGTGATAGGGTTCAATTTAGACCAAGAAAATGTGTGTGTAGAGAGAATGGTTTGGTAAAAAAGATAAAATAAGCAGGGATCTGAGTATTTACACAGCAAGGAGAGTGGATCATAAAAATTAGTGTCAACACAGAAAGTAAGAAACACAATGGGATTTTTAACACAACACTTCCTGTGTCTATAAAACACACAGACATACAAAGACATAAATTCTTTAAGCATACATGCCAATTTTGAAGTGGCTACTATGTGGAGGGAGAGGAAGGGAATGGAGATTAGCGGTAATAAGAGACAATAAAACCTGGAAGTTGTCTTGCAAGGAATGGTGGTGAGAAGGTGGGATAAATGGAAGCATGTGATTTCTGGAGCCCTGAACCAAGAAAACAAAAATCAAAACAACAGCTACCACCCACCTCCCTACCCATTATTTCCCTTCACCCTGTGGAGACCCACATCTGCGATGGGGAACAGGTTTTCAGAGAGACCTTCCAAATAATCCAACTTTTACCTACTAAGTGGGTGGAACTGGATGGCAGAGGCCTTCCTAGTGATTAATGCAGCATCTGAGTCAAGGAACCTGGAGGGAAGAGGAAGCAGAACCTCCCTGGAGCCTCATTAGTAAGGACACAGATGGGAGCCCTGAGGCAGTCTCATGCCTGACCTGGTGGGGGGCTCCTGATGCTCCCTCTCAGCCTAGTTCCACATTTCCCTGGGGCTCCATGGTGCCAGGTCTTATCTCTGGGATCAGAGATAATCCAGGTTAACATGTCTTGTTATTTCCCCTTTGCACAAGTTTATGACCTGGTCCCAGGAGATCTGGGGACCAAACTTCCACCATGTCTGGTCGCTCTGTGCCTAGGTGCCCAGGGCAGGAGTAGACACCCATTAGGTATCAATAAACGCCTGTGGATCAAAAGTGATCGCTTGAATCCTTCCTTGATAGGGGGCAAGGACCTTGGGCTTTCCCTCCACGTTTTTCTTCAAGTGCCCAGAGCAGCACAGGGCATGCTCTGCAAATGCATTTGTCAGTTGGTGTTCAAAGAGTTTGTTGAGGTGGTTTCTTTGGTTCCCTGTCTGGCCCTGAGAGACAAACTCTCAATGGCTAGAATAGAGTGGATGCTGGCTTTATCCAATGGCCTGCTTCTCTGAGGTGCTCTAGAGCAGTGGTTCTCAACTTCCTGAAGCCGGGACCCTTTAATACAGTTCCTCATATTGTGGTGACCCCCAATTTCATTGCTACAAATTGAACATGATTAAAGCATACTGATTAATCACAAAAACAATATGTAATTATAAATATTTTTTACGATGGTCAAGGCGACCCCTGTGAAAGGGTTGTTCGACCCCCAAAGGGGTCGCGACCTACAGGTAGAGAACCACTGCTCTAGAGTCATATTCTCAGACACTGTTCAGGGAGATCCAACACCCAATGTTACTTACTGAGCAAGCTCATTGGTGGGTAGTATTTTCTTACTGATTCGTATCTGAATGAGCAGCTTGGGGGAAGCCAATCCTTCCTGGAGGCTTAGCCACATGATCTCCCCTTAGACAGACAGTACTCATGTCTTCTGGGCCCCAAGACCTTGCCTCAGCCCTTGGGACATTGAAAGGAAAGAGTAATTCTTACCCAGGAGCAGTCCTGGATCTCAGTCCACTGACAAACAGACAGAAGTAAAATCACCTCAGATTCCATCACCCAGAGACAATCACATGCAACATATTAGTATATTTGTTCCTAGTATTATCCTGTGAATGTTGACATAGTTTCCATCTTGTCATTCTTATCTCATCTGTTTCAGTACCATCATGTGCTTAAGTATTGCCTAAATGGGTCTTTATGCTCTTTTTGTTTTTAAAATACATACATAATGCTGTGATGGATATCTTTCTTTATAAAATTTATACCATTTTGAATGATTTATGAGGATCTCTATCAGTGGAAATAGAATTATAGAATCAAATTATATGAACAATGATTCTTTTAATATCTTGTCATTTAAAAATAAAATCCTGATGTAATAATTTAGTAATGGACTTGCAGGTTTTTCTGGTAACATACAAGCACACATATAGGTAATTTAAAATAGGATCACACAAACTTGTGCTTTTAATTTAAACTTCATCTTGGAAAATTCCTGTCTAACTTAAGATAACATGACTCCTGTTTACAACTGCTCAAGTATTTCATTATGTATGCACAATAATGTCTTTTACTCTGTTGTCTATTGATAGATGTTGCAGTAATGCCAAAATTTTATGATGACAGTGTTGTCATAAATTTACTAATATTCATATATTTCAACGTTTACACTGTTTCTTGAATTCCTATAAAATAAGTTCAACTTGGAGTTGTAACAAAATGATTGAATATTTTAATTTGTATGGATGCTCTAAATCAGGGGTCCTCAACCTTTTTAAACAGGGGGCCAGTTGAACGTCCCTCAGACCGTTGGGGGGCCGGACTATAGTTTAAAAAAAACTATGAACAAATTCCTATGCACACAGCGGCGGCAAAAACACCCGGTGTGCCGGATAAATGTTTTCGGCGGGCCGCATGTGGCCCGCGTCCCGTAGTTTGAGGACCCCTGCTCTCAATTATTCTCTAATAAGCTTGTCCCAATAAAATGTTTCCCTAAAATGTATGAGTGGCCATTTTTTCACACTCTTTCCAGTACTCAACTTTTCCTATTGCTCATCTGCAAAGGAAATTATTTTTCGTGAACTTGTCAAATGAAAGTGTGGTTAAAGTTGTTTCCCTGGCTTCATAATTTAAAAGCTCCCCACTTGTTGCAGCGTACAAAGTGTGGTAACATTTTCTGACCTCCTGTCCTGGTTTTCATTCCCCAATTTTACCTTTACTGTGACTTTCCTTTGCCCTGTTTCCCTGTCTTACTCAATTGGATTCTATTATCAGTAGCGCCTCCTCTTCCAAATTCATACCACCATCCAAGCCTTATGCATCTAAATACCTTCCTGCCATCTCTCCTGCTCACCTCTCAGGAGTTCAAACACTTCCCCATATTAACCCTTTATGGACCCTCCTAGAGGTCCCCTAGTCTAAAATGCAGGGTCATCTTTGATTGTACCCTACCTTGTATCTCCAGGACCCAGTCCACCATTGACATGTCATGATTTCATCTCCAAGTGGAGTCAGTTCTTTTTCTACTTGTCCTGCTCTTGTCCTAGTTCAGGCCACCCTCCCCATCTGCTGGGCCTCTGCTCTCTCTGCTTCTGATCTTGTCCTGTCTTCCACCTGTTCTCCTCCCGGCAAACAGAGTGATCCATTCAACTTAAAACCAGCCATCCCACCCTACCTGCTTAAGACACTTTAATGACTTCTCATTGTCCTTAAAACATAAAACAGAATGACTCACTGGCTTGTTGTGCCCCATGGACCTCCCAACCTCAACTAGTGTCTCTCACAGCCTCACTCACAAAACACCAGCACTGACTTCCTTTCAGTCCTTGAGACACACTTTTGTGTCTTTGCAGATGTTCTTCCTTCTCTTTGCAAAGCTCTTTTCCCAACTCTCTGAGTATCAGACACTCTCAGCTGTCTGACTCAGCTTAAAGTCTCTCAGAGAAAACCTCCCTGACCATCTAATCTAAGACATGGCCCTTTTCTCTCCCCCCACCCCGCCCCGCCATGACTCTCTATTCCAGATTACTGATTCCTTGTAGCATTTATCGGTTTGTGGTTATTTTGTCCTGTCTGCTTGCTTTGAGGAGCTCTCTCCTGTGCTGGTTTACAAAGTCCATGAGGGGAAGCAACCCAGCACCTGACCCAATCCCACCATCATAGATAATTATATTCTTAAGATAAATTTCTAGAACTAGAATTCAATCAAAAGCATGTCCTATTTGTTACTTTATTTTTTAAAGTCACAAAATGACAATGTTGAATGTACATTTTTCTCCTTTTTGGTGTGTGTGGAAAAATATTCAGTAATATGGAGACAGTATTTTTAAAGAATAACAGAGAGTGAGAGAGGGAGAGAAGAGAGAGAGAGAGAGAGAGAGAGAGAGAGAGAGAGAGAGAGACAGAGAGAGAGAGACAGAGAGAGAGAGACAGAGAGAGAAGTGACTGTGTAGCATACTTCCAAGATTTTCAAGAAATGTAAAATTAAATTTACAATAAACTGGAAGAACAAATATAAGGAGTTTGGTATTTGCTTCAATGACTAATCTTATCACAATGATTTCTCGCATAAAAGCAAAGAGTTTCTTGGTCTCATGTATCTGCAATAATTGTCTGTATCATTTATGATTCTTATCCTTGCATCTTGGAGAGATACCTTTCTCAGTATTTGTGATTTAGCTCCAAGAAGTTCCTTTTGCTATTTCCTTAAGATTTTAATTTTTTGCCAAACTGGTTTGGCTCAGTGGATAGAGCATCGGCCTGCGGACTGAAAAGTCCCAGGTTCGATTCCGGTCAAGGGCATGTACCTTGGTTGCGGGCACATCCCCAGTAGGAGGTGTGCAGGAGGCAGCTGGTCGATGTTTCTCTCTCATAGATGTTTCTAACTCTCTATCCCTCTCCCTTCCTCTCTGTAAAAAATCAATAAAACATATTTTTTAAAAAAAGATATTAATTTTTTAAAAACAACAACTTGTTAATCTTCACCTTGAATTACCAGTAAGGAGTGCTGTGAGAATTAAACCTGTTTCCCAGATCAGATTGGCAGGGCTGCATGAACCTGACAATTTCCATGAACTTGGGGAATGCAAGTTGAAACTACCTCCCTGGAGGACACTCTGGCAATATGTATAACAATGAAGTGTGCTTCCCTTTGAATGTACGTAGAAATCTGTCCAAAATTGATGTGCAAAGACATTTACTGATCCATTGTCTGAATAGGAAAGACAGAAAGAAAGCGAAATATCATCATCACAATATTGATTAAAAATATATATGATGCAATCACAAAATGTAATAGCATGCAGCCATTAAAAATGAAGAAAATATTTAGAGATGTTCACCAGCACATTGAGTGAATAAAAATAATTTAGTAAGAAAACAAAAATTGGAAGAATTTTGTTAATAAGACCTGGGTTATTTTTACTTCCTTTACATTTTATATTTAATGATATTACAAAAATTCAACAAAATCCAAACAGTAGAAAATAAACATATGTGGATACAAATTTAATATGGAAGTTAATGCAACAGATATCATAATAAAAAGGAAGTTTGGCACATACAAAAAAACAGCTGTGGACCAACTTATTAATAAATGTGACTAAGAGGAACAAACATGAGCATATCTACTTCATTAGCTTATACTGGAACACAAGTATGGTTTAATATTAGGAGAGCTTTGAAAGCTCTACGCCTATGCTCTAGCCCTATGATCACTGCAGCATTATTTACAATAGCCAAGATACGGAAGTAACTAAGTGCCCATCAACAGATGACTGGATAAAGATGATGTCGTGCATATGTACAATGGAATCTTACTGGGCCACAAATAAGAAGGAAATCTTACCATTTGCAACAACATGGGTGGGTCTAGAACAGTGGTTCTCAACTTTGGGTGCGCATTAGAATCACCTGGGAATCTTTTTAAAATCCTGATTTCTGGGCCTCATCCCCGAGAAATTCTGTTTCTTTGTTATGGGGTGGGGTCACAACATTAGTAACAAAGAAACAGAATTTCCAGAGGATGAGGCCCAGAAATCAGGATTTTAAACAGGTTCCTAGGTGATTCTAATGTGCAGCCAAGGTTGAGAACCACTGATCTAGTCTAGAAGGTATTATGCTAAGTGAAGTAAGTCAGGCAGAGAAAGACAATTACCATAGAGCTTTATGTATATGTGGAATCAAAAAACAAAACTAAACAAAAACAGACTCATAATAAAAGAGAGAAAAGGGATGGTGACCAGAAGGGAGGTGTGGGAGGTGGGTGAAAAGGGGAAGGGAAATATAGTCAATGATAATGTGATAAGTTTGTATGATGACAGATGGTTATATGAATTGGTGAGGTGATAAAATTGTCGATTCACTATATCATACGCCAGAAACAATATAACCATATAAGATTGTATATCAACTATACTTAAATTAAAAATAAATAAATAAGTTTCTCAGATGCTGTAGGTTTGTTAAGAAATTAAACCTAGGAATGAATAGTCTAAAATAAAAACCGTATCTTTATAAAAGTTAATAAAAAGTGCTAGGCACTGAAAAAGCATCTGATCAAAAATGCAACAGCCAAATCTGATTATTAAAGTACTATTTTCAAATACAAACAGAAAGATAGTTGCTAAATGTCTTTCACTTAAAATCCTCTAAAAGTCCTCATTGCACTTGGAATAAATTTTACAGCCTGAACAGGACTCTGCAGGCTGGGGGACCCCATTGGCCCGCACAACTTCCTGTCCCACACTCTCCTCTTTACTCCAGCCACCCTGGCCCCTATGTCATTCCTTCACCCCAGTGGGCTCTTTCCCACCTCAGGCCTTTGCTCACACACCTCTCTGTCTGCAAGGCTCTTTGCTCAGGACTTCATAGGACTGACCTTTTTTCTCCTTTACATCTCACCCAAAAGAGACATCAACATGTGGAAAGTGTTCTCTATATCATGGAATTAAATAGAGTTTATGCATATTCTCTCATTTTTTTATTTTTAAAATTTTGATTCCACCTTCATTAAATTTTCAGAAGAAAAAGACACAGTAAAATATATTAATTGTAAATACATTAAAATGTCTTGGGTAAGATCTGAAATATTGATCTAAAGTTTTCCCCTCAATAATTGAGCAGCTGCCCCAGTGCTATTTGCTGCCAAAGGGCCCCCACAATAATCCCCTGAGTCCCAAGTGTGCTGCGCCCCGTTCCTGATGTCGCTGCCCAGCTCCCAGGACCTGCTCACTCCAGCACCAGGGCCGCACTGCTTGAGAGTCCTTCCTAATTGACAGAGCCAATTTTCAACTGTTTCCTGATTTGTTTGCATATTTATTTGTAGATAAAATTTAGAACAGTGTTTGTTTCCCCAAAATCCTATTATAATTTTTACTTTAAACTAGAGGCCCAGTGCACTATTGAAATTGCACTAGGAGGCACCCCGAGGGCTGCCACAGGAGTTGGACCTGACCCATGCTGCAGGCAGAGGGACCTGCACCTGACTTCCGCCCCAGGCACCCCCTGCCCCCCTGCCTGTGTCCGCTCCAGGGCTGCCCTAGCCAGGCACAGCAACTCAACCCATCCCAGGCCTCCCTCTGCCCCCTTCCTGTGTCCACTCTCGCTCAGGCAGGCCCCCCTGTGTGTGTCTCCATCTCTTCTCCTGGCCTCACCTGCACAGGCAACCTCCTCCTGTCTGGTTGTGATCCTTTAAAGCAGTGGTTCTAAACCTTCCGAATGCCACAACCCTTTAATACATTTCCTCATGTTGTGCTGACCCCCAACCAAAAAATTATTTTCGTTGCTACTTCGTAACTATAATTTTGTTACTGTTATGAATCATAATGTAAATATCTGATATGCAGGATGTATTTTCATTGTTACAAATTGAACAAAATTAAAGCATAGTCATTAATCACAAAAACAATATGTAGTTCTATATGTGTTTTCCAATGGTCTTAAGCAACCCCTGTGAAAGGGTTGTTCAACCCACAAAGGGGTCACAACCCATAGGTTGAGAACCACTGCGTTAAAGCTTCCTGGCCTAATTTGCATATTACATATATATGTAAATTTTAGATTAATTCAGGAGAGTATGTGCCTTTGTAATATTTTATCTTTCTATCCAGAAATGAGTAAGTCCATGCATTTATGATTAAATGGAGAAATAGACCGTTGGAAGGCCCTGGGCAATTCCTGTTAACATCTTACTGCTTTAGATTATTTTGTGGATGTTACACATGGTATTTCCGCCTGATGATTGTTTACATACACATCAACACTAATGAAAGAGAAAAATGGCAATTGGCGTACGACCGCTACCCTTTTCATTGGCTAATCAGCGAGATATGCAAATTAACTGTCAGCCAAGATGGCAGCCCGCAGCCAGGCAGCTTGAAACTAACATGAGGCTTGCTTGCCTCAGTGACAGAGGAAACCAACGTTCCCCGCCTGCGCCTGGGGCTGCAGGCCTCTGAGCCTGCAGTTTCAAACATTGTAACAAATACCGCTGGACTTCAGCCAGCAGGATCGCAACATTGTATGCAAAGGCCAGAAACCTACAGCCAAGCCTCAAGCTAAAGCTGGCCCAGAATAAAAAAAAAAAAAAGGAAAAAAGGAGCGGTTGGGAGCTTCAGTCACCCCCAGCCTGAAAACAGCCCTCATCCCCTCACCCAGGCTGGCCAGGCACCCCAGTGGGGACCCCCACCCTGATCCAGGACACCCTTCAGGGCCAACCAGTTGGCGCCCACCTGTGCACCAGGCCTCTACCCTATATAGTAAAAGGGTAATATGCCTCCCAGCACCGGGATCAGTGGAGCCACGAGGCCTCCCGGCACCGGAATCAGCGTGAGAGGGGGCAGCGCCCAAACCCCCTGATCGCCCTGCGGCTCTGTGTGTGACAGGGTGCGGCACCCCAACCCGCCCCCCTCCACGGGCCCTGCTCTGTGTGTGACGGGGTAGAGCCATAACCTCCCCATCGGCCCTGCCCTGAGTATGACAGTGGCGGCGCCCCAACCCCCTGATTGGCCCTGCTCTGTGGGTGATAGAGGGCGGTGCCCCAACTCCCCTATCGGCCCTACTCTCTGAGTGACAGGGGGGAGCTCCCCAACCCCCTGATGGGCCCTGCTGTGTGAGTGACAGGGGGCAGCGCCCCAAACCCCTGATTGGCCCTGCTCTGTGAGTGACAGGGGGCAACGCCCCAACCCCCTGATTGGCCCTGCTCTGTGCGTGACAGGGGGTGGCGCCGCAACCTCCCCATCGACCCTGCCTTGAGTGTGACAGGGGGTGGTGCCCCAACCCCCCAATCGGCCCTACCCTGAGCGTGACTGAGGGTGGCATCGCAACCTCCCAATCCGCCCTGCTCTGTGCATGACATGGGGTGGCGCCCCAATGCCCCAATTGGCCCTGCTCTGAGCCCAACCAGGGGCTGCACCTAGAGATTGGGCCTGCCCTCTGCCACCCGGGAGCAGGCCTAAGCCAGCAGGTCATTATCTCCCGAGGGGTCCCAGACTGCTAGAGGGCACAGGCCAGGCTGAGGGACCCCCCTACCCCCCGAGTGCACAAATTTTTGTGCACCGGGCCTCTAGTCTTACCTAATAATAGACAAACATTCAAATTGGCCATACCTTTCCTATGCCCACCAGCCAATTGGGTGATTATGCAAATTAACCAAACAAAGATGGCGGTTAATTTGCATACATAGGCGCCCAGTGGCAATTGGAGCCTGCAATCAGAGCTGAGGGGTCTCCTGCCCAGGCCTAATGCCTTGAGGAGTTAGACCTGGGCAGGTGTGGAGCCGGCAATGGCGGGGTGCAGGGGAGGAGTCGGTGATTGGTGATCACTGGGAGCTGGGACTCCCCTGCCCAGACCTAATGCCTCTGCCACAGGTGTTAGTCCTGGGCAGGGGTGGAGCCAGCGATGGTGGGGAGCAGGGGCGGAACCGGCCATGGCGAGGAGATGGAGGTCCCCTGCCCAGGCCTAATGACTTGGCCACAGGCATTAGGCCTGTGCAGGGGCGGAGCCAGCAATTGGTGTAACTACAGAGGAAACACCTTTTCTGACTGCTCATTGGCTAAGTTCCCTGTATGCCACTGGTAATATTCTTAGTAACTTGCATAATAAGAATCCAATAAGGTGATCTAAGGTATTTTTACCACACTCCTGGAGAAAAAAAGAAAGGTCTGCTACTGGAGGGCTAAGCAATGTCGTATCCTGCCCTAGCTGGATTTGCTCAGTGGATAATGCCTTGGCCTGCCCACCACAGGGTCTGGGTTCAATTCTGACCAAGGGCATGTACCTAGGTTGCATGCTCCTCCCTGGCCTGGGCCCAGGTCAGGGCTCATACAGGAGGCAACCAATAAATGTGTTCCTCTCACTTTGATGTTCCTCTCTGTCTTTGCCTTTCTCTTCCACATTCTCTAAAAGTCAATGGAAACATATCCTCAGGTGAGGATAAAAAAAGAAAGAAAGAAAGAAATGTCATATCCTATGAAAGACACACCTTGAAAATGCCTAAAGAAAGTTGTCTTTTTTTCATGGACTCAACTGGAGTCCGTGTTGATGAAAACACCCTGGTGGCTGTGGTGACTGGCAATGGCTGCAACAGCGGGGTTATGGGGCTGGTGCCTTCCCCTGATGAGCCCGGTCGCCTCCCACAAAGGGAGGCCAGACTGTGGTTTAGGCCCGCTGCCCAAGGGGAACAGGGAGCAGGCCTAAGCCATCAGTAGGACTTCCCTGAGAGCTCCCAGTATGTGATAGGGGGCAGGCTGGGCTGAGGGACCCCCCCCTCCAGTGCAAAAATTTTCGTGCACCGGGCCTCTAGTGTATTTATAATAGTAATGGGTAATACATATTAAGTGCCTACCATATGACCACTCTTTACGTTAAGCACTTTATTATTCAATTTTATCCTTGCAACTCATTTTTCACAGGAAAAAAACAAGACGTAAAGAGCTCAGCTAACGTGCCTGAGGTTTTAATGCAATTGACAGTGTCATTCTTATCACTAAAATTTTCTTTGTCAATCCTCACCCAAGGATAAGGTTCCCTGGCCCAGACAAGGGCCAAGGATCTAGCCTGCAACTGAGGTATGTACCTTGACTGGAATCAAACCCAAGAACTTTCAGTCCACTGGTTCCCAGCTCTGTCTCGTTCTCTCACTCACAGGCTGCTCTAATTTAATTGAAAACATCCAGAATTTTCTTCTGGTCACTAGTATAAATAATATCATTAAATTAACTGAAGTCACATGTCCACATACAACCATCATCACTGTGGTCTGGCCAGCTAGATGTGCTGAGACCGTCACTCTGGGGCCCTGAATAACACCCCCCAGAAACAGCTGGATGTGGAAATTGGCAGCTGTTAGAAAGGGGAAAATGGAAGTCATGTCCACCACAGGCCATTGTCAAATAAGTATTTGACTTCTGGTTTCCACTGTGATATATAAGACCTTGGAAGTCCTTACTTCCATCCTTACAAGAAAAAAAAAAGATGAATGATCTGAACTACAGGAGCTCTTGTTAAACCCATCTGAAATTAACTATGACTACGAAATTAACCTTTGCTGCTGCAAACCATGGAGATTTAGGGCTCTGTTAGAACAATACAACCTTGCCAGTTTTCCAGATAAGACAGAAAACATGTTTTTTACTCAAAGTGAGAGACAAGATCAAAGAGCATGAGAAGAGAAGACAGATTCGACCACATCAAAATGCAATGCGCCTATTTGGCAAAACACACATCAAATGGAGACAAGTGGCAAGCTAGAGAAACCATTTGCAAGTTACATGGCAAAAAGCTGATATCCATGACAATTCAGATTTGCTAACAATCCAATGGAAAAGAGGGCAAAAGGTCTCAAACTGAAATTCCATAAGAAGGGATAGGCCAAAAGCATGCGAAAGATACCCAACTGCAGTTTAAACCAGAATGAAAAATTCAAATGAAAATATTGCTCTTTCTAGCTCTGGACAGGGTGCCTCATCAGTTGGTTGCAGAGTCATCCCATACACCAAAAGGATGCAGGTTTGATTCCTGGTGAGGACACATACCTCGGATGTGGGTTCTGAAAATGTGGAACGGGAGAGTGTTTGTGATGTTATGGAACAGTTGCGAAAAATAGTGAATATATTCCATGTTGGAATTTACAATTTGAAGGATCATAGAGTTAAAATTTATATAATTTAAACTTATTTTTAATATAATATTACTAAGTTTTATTTAAAACACATTTTATTTTACTCGATAGTGTAAGAAAAATACCCTAACCTTCTAAGTATGTGCAAGATAAACACAAAAAGTTTTTTAATAGCTATTATTGGGGAGGGGAAGTCCTCTCGCTGAGGCAGCTGATACAGGCTGCCTCCAGGACCTGGGACCACAGGCCTCCCAGGAGCTGAGGCAAGTGGCTCACAAGCTGCAGGTGGGTCCACATCTGGAAGTTCAGTGACAGCTGTGCCTGGAGCCTGCTCTGGCTCAGGAGAGGGCACCAGAGTTGGCATTTCTACCTTAGGTGTTTCTTCATCTTGTTCTATAGCTGCTTCTGTAGATCCAGGAAGAGAACATGTTACCACCACGACTGCCTTTTGTGTGCCTTCCAAGGAAGGGAACCTCCCAACTCCATCACTGAAGTCTCAGTTCATGTCCCCACCCCAGGACGTCCTCCAGACTGCAGGCCATGGGGCACTGACCTGAGCGGCTCTGCACTCCTGCCTAAGCCCAGCCTCTGGGAGCTCTTCTCTGAGTGGCCCAGCCATTTGCACTCCCCCTCACACACACCACCCACTCCTCGTCCTCCTGTGTCTCCGCCTCAGTGGGCTCAGGTGCTCCAGGTGTGAGTGAAGATACTTGGCCTAGGTTGGCAGGTCTGGGACTTGAAAGGTGAGCTCTATGGAGGCCAAAAGCATGATCAGGCTGGGAAATTCTGGTGGCTAATAAAAATCTTGAGGGTACTGGTCCAGTCAGATGCCCAAGATGCAGGAGATGACCCTGAGGAGAGAGAGAGACAGACAGCAGGGTCTGAGGCCTGGCCTTTTTTCCACATGGCCCTCCCAGAGCACCACTCAGAGAACCTGGGGTCCTGTGCCTGCTGCTCCTGCCCATCCAGGAGCCAGACCTATTCCCTTGCCAACATTCAACCTGGCAGTCCTGGCAGAGATGTGCCTGGTCACCCAGGAGGGGCTGGCAGAAAGCCCTCCGAACTGACAACTCTGCATCAATGAGGGAACCGCCTGTCCTCTTCTTCAGGGGAACCTGACATGCTCTCTCAGTGTCCCTGTTCCCTCCTACTACCCTGCCGCCAAAATGTCAACTCCATGAGGACAGGGAGGGCTGGTGTCTATTAAGTTCCTGTCACTCATTGGCACACAGTAGTAGGTGCTCCAGGAATAGCTGACCAAGAGTGAACGAAGAAAATCCGTCTGCACCTCTGGTGTCCAGAGACCTCCTAACACCTCAGACTTTGGCTCCAGCTCCTGCGTGTTGTCTAATTCACTAGCTGCACTGTGGGGTTCTTCTCCTCTAACTGACAGGTAACTCCCATGGGTAGAGAGCAACAGCCAAGCTGCCACTGAGGAGGTTCTACCAGATTAGTGAGCACGGTCCCTGGGTAGGGGTGCAGACTGGGCTGGGATTAGAAGCAGAAGGGTGTGAATTTTCTGAGGGGCTCACTCTGTCCACTGACGTCCCCACTCGCCCCCTCCACCCATATCTACATGCACAGCTCCCTGAGTCCTGCTCTTTTTCCTAGGAGAAGCCCTCAGACTGCTGCCCTCTTGCAGAAATCCCACCATGCATGGGAAACAGGGTTCTGCCAGCCCCTAGAATTCAGGTCCCATACTCCCTTCATGGCTCTGATCCAAAGCCAAATCACGTTTTCTGCTGGAACAGAGGTCCACTGTCCTCTTCACAACATGGGAAGATGCAGCCATAGGTAGAGGAGGCCAGGAGGACGTCACATCGGCTGTCCTATGGACACTAGGAGCCTGTGCAGCCTAGTGTGACTGAATCATTCTCGACTAGAAGGAAGCACTGGAGTGCAGGCTTGGGGTCTGCTCTGTGCACTGGATCATCGTCAGTGCCTAGAGACGTGTCTGTACCTGGCAGGGCTTCTCGTATATTTGCTGAATGAATGAACCCAAACCATCCCCATCTCAGACAGCTGGATGAGTCTGAACTCCATCACTCAACCCTGGGGTTTCTGATCTGGCTTCACCTAGGACCGGGACTCATAATGGAATCTCCAATCTCTTTATCTAATGAGAAAAGTGCTTAGCCCTGAGCCCTGAGGAGAATCACAAATTTGGCAGAGACTTTGTCAACAGAATGAAAAAAAAATGACCAATTGGCTGAAACACAGCCCCTCCAGCAGACCTCTCCACTGTCCAGGCACCCAGAGGCACCCCACTGAGACCCTACAATAACCCTATTGGGACTCACTTTCTGGGGAACAATCACTTAGAGACATGCAGTGACCTGAAGATTCACAGCAAACAAGTGGCCAAATGACCACTGTGCTGTGCAGGGGCAGGAGCTCACCTGATACATGGTTGATCCAACTCCTGTTGTAGCAAATGCTCTATGTCAACAAAGAAAGGTGGGGACAAAAGTGGGGTCCCTGCCCAGGAAGGTGGGCATCAGGTATTTGCCCAGTTTGTCCAGTCAGTGTGCCCAGGTGGTCAGTACCACATTGGTCCTTGGTTTTTCTCTTCTGTTCTGCCTCATGAGGATGGAGTTTATTGGACAGCATGAGAGGGTAGTGCTGAGGCCACTGGGATGGTTGGCAGTGGGGCCCAAGGCTGGCTGACCAGCCTCTGTTTTCAGTCAGGTGCCCCCATGGGAGGCCAGCGCTGAGTCAGGCAGAAAGTGAAGCTGACTCCCCGGGGAAGCGGAGTCCAGGCTTCCAGGAGGGGCAGGTGTTGACACTGAGAAGCTTTCTCAATGGCAGTTTTTGGGTCCTGAAGACCATCACCTTCAATGATTGCCCAGCTCAACACTGTTGACCTCCCACTTGCCAGAGCATTCTGGGTAATAAGCAGAGCAGTTGGGGGCTCCCTGTGGGCACCACCTAGTTAGTTTCCAGGTTATGAGCTTATTCACACTGAAAGGGTTACACTTTGTGTCTCAAGAGTGTGTCTCGGTGCTAAACCGAAATGTGAACAGAAAAGCAGCTCATCCTGCCCGGGCTTGGCCAGGGCAGAGGGAAGGGTAGGGGACGGGCAGGATCAAAGGTGGGGTTGGAGCTTCCGACTATGCAGGTGGGAAGTGCTGGACGTGGGAGCTCCACGCTGTTCCACTCCACAGCGTCAACAAGGACCCACAGTTGTCCTGCTGGTGCTTGGCCCTGCTGAACAGGCGGCTGATGCCCTCCAGGCACTGGCTCTGGTTCTCCAGTTCCTTGTCCTTGGTTTTCTTGGGAAAACACATCACCTTCTTGTTGTTCTCCTTGTCCATGACCTGGAGGGCGTGGCTGCAGCCTCACCACTGCTGGGCAGCCTGCTCACCTGGAGAAACTGGAGGGGAACTTGAGGGTGTTGTTAGGGGTAGCCTGGGCTTTGTTCTCAGAGTCTCCTTTTCTGTCTGTGGGCAGGGCTGCCATCCAGGAATCCACCCGCAGCCTCATCAGCTCAGCTCCAACACCCTGGCTCAGGGAAGACTCATCTCCTCTCACTGACGGGGAGGAGAGAAGGATGTGTGATGCCTCCCTGTTTGCCACAGGCCCGTATGGAGGGTAGACGACAGCACTCTAGAGCCCAAGCGGGCCGCATAACCTGAGTGTCCTGAGCCGACCCAGAATGGTCTCACAATACCAAGCTCCACAACCCCCACGAAGGGAATGATGTTCAAGGACTCCTCATTGGGGCTCTTCTGTTTGTAGGTGAGTGTGGCCTCCACGATGGGCAGTTGGTGGACAAATTGGCTCCTGTGATGCACTGTGTGGTTCTCAACACCATGGGCAGCATGTCCTGTACAGCCCTCTGGGCCTCCTTGTAGAACAGGTCCCGCCTGGGCAGGTTCTGGATGAAGCTGTTGTAGCGGTAATGCACGGAGCCCAGGTACCTGGCCACAAGGTAGGAACGCAACTGGATGACCAGGAAGTGCATGTAGCCCAGCCAGGTGGTGAGGGGCATAGGTTGTCAGACAGCAGCTCCAGGAAGACCCATAACACGGTGCTTAAGTACTGCTGTGCCCCTGACACCACAATCTTCACAGGATGGGGGGCTGGGAATTATAGAGCCGGCATCTTTGTTTCCACGAGATGATGGTGCTGAAGGCTGCCTGGGCCTCAGCCTTGGAGAAGGTGCACACCCCGGGCAGCATGTGTTGCTGCTGGACTCAGACGGGAACTGCCCCTGCCAGTCAGGGGCGTTGAGGAGGAGGATGTTGTGGGGCAGCTGGCTGTCAGAGATGAGGAAGTGTTTCAGCTGGTCATATACCGTCTCCCTGGGGATCTGCAGCTGGCTCAGGGGTTGGGGCAGTGCTTGTTGTCTAGGCTGTTGGCCCGCTTGTTTCTGGCTCTGCCACCTGCTGCTCCTTCAGGGATGTGCTCCAGGCCCAGCGGCCAACGTGCTCCCCCTGGGATCTGGTGGAAGCGATAAGGAGAGACTCGGTCTTGCTGATGCGCCCACTGGTGGCTTTGGGCTCATCTTCTCTGTCACATGGGTTGGACCTGGAGGCTCCTCCTGGTGCTGGCACTGTGGATTCTCTAGCACTCCATCTGAGAGCTGGGCACTGTGGATGCTCTAGCTGGGCTGGGACAGGCCTTCCAAGTATGGCCTGAGCCAGGGCTTCAGGGTCCTGAGGACACTCTCATGGGCCACTGTCACGGTTCGGTTCTCTAGTGAGTCATACAGCAGATCTAGGTCCTCCTCCACCTCAGGCACATGCTCCGAAGACTCCTGCTCTGAATCCAGGACCTCCTCCCACTCTTGCACCCTGAGCAGCTACGCCCCAACTTTCTTGTTGTCATCTTCTTGCCTGGTCATGAGTGGCGATCTTACTACACTTTGGCGCTGCTTTTTGGGCTCCTCAAAGTGGAAGTCCTCCGCCTCTTGGTCCTGCCCATGCCCGGGATGATAGCTGCCCTGCTGATCTGAGAATATTTCATACTCCACCTCTGAGTAATGAACCAGGGATTTGGACTTGGACTTGGGGCCAGCCTTCTGGGTGCTGTCCTTGGGGTCTATGGGCTGGCTGGACAGGGAGGAGATGCTGACCTCAGCCATGTGGGCAGATTCCTCCATGTTGGTGCTATGGAGTCTCAGCATCTGGCCACCCTCGAGGGGTCGCTACATCACCTCTTCCATGTCGATGGTGCCCGTGGCGAGTGTCCGGTAACCCAGAATGGTCTGGTTGTTAAGGCGCTGCTTCTGCTGCAGCAGGATCTGTTAAGTTGTTGCCTTTTTTCTTGAGAGAGTGAGGGTACTGTAGGGAGATGGTCAGCACCAGGTCGGTCTTCACCTGACCACTAGGGGGCAGCAGAATCTCCTCAGACCTCAAGTGATTTTAGGGGCCCTGCATTTTTATAGTGATCACCACAGCCCTGAGCTCCTTCTCCAGCTTCTTGTAGATGAGCAGCATGGTTAAGGTGAGGCTACACAGCTTGGGTACGCAGGTGGGGCTGGAGCATTCCACTTCCCAGGTGGAAAACAAGTTCATGGGCACCTGTGTGTTGAGTGTGGTGGGCATGCTTTCCTGGCCCGCGGGCACCGAAATGGTGGTCTGATTTCTATCCTGTGTTGGGAGAGGGTTACATGCCATCAGAGGCAGCTCATAAACTGCCAGGTGGGTTGGGCACTCCAGCTCAGACTGAATCCCAAGCACTCAGTGATTGGTGGCAAGAGATGGGACAGGTGTGATTCCAGGGACCACATGCTAACCTGGCGGCGTGGCAAACTCAGAGACCTAATGTAAATGAAAAGGTTTGTCTGAACTTATAGTGTTGTTTGTTTGTTTGTTTTTTGTTGTTTTTTTTTTTTTAAATAAAAGCAGCTTATGGTGGGTACTGGTGTCCTAGGCTGTCATCTTCCCTGAAAAAGTCAATCTTTATCTTAACTGAGCCTGCTTATTTTTTATAATAAATCTTTATTGTTCAGATTATTACAGTTGTTCCTCTTTTTTCCCCCCATAACTCCCCTCCACCCGGTTCCCACTCCACCCTCTGCCCTTACCCCATGCCCCCCTCCACTGCCCTCATCCATAGATGTACAATTTTTGTCCATTCTCTTCCCGCATCCCCCACACCGCTTACCCCCTCAGAATAGTCAGTCCATTCCCTCTCTATGCCCCTGATTCTATTATATTCACCAGTTTATTCTGTTCATCAGAGTATTTGTTCACTTGATTTTTAGATTCACTTTTTGATGTGTATTTGTTGTCCATAATTTGTATGGTTACCTTCTTCTTCTTCTTCTTCTTCGTCTTCTTCTTCTTCTTCTTCTTCTTCTTCTTCTTCTTCTTCTTCTTCTTCTTCTTCTTCTTCGTCTTCTTCTTCTTCATTCTTCTTCTTCTTCGTCTTCTTCTTCTTCTTCTTCCTTCTTCTTCTTCTTCTTCTTCTTCTTCTTCTTCTTCTTCTTCTTCTTCTTCTTCTTCTTCTTTCTTCTTCTTCTTCTTCTTCTTCTTCTTCTTCTTCTTCTTCTTCTTCTTCTTGTTCTTCTTCTTCTTCGTCTTCTTCTTCTTCTTCTTCATTCTTGTTCTTCTTCTTCTTCTTCCTTCTTCTTCTTCTTCTTCTTCTTCTTCTTCTTCTTCTTCTTCTTCTTCTTCTTCTTCTTCTTCTTTCTTCTTCTTCTTCTTCTTCTTCTTCTTCTTCTTCTTCTTCTTCTTCTTCTTCTTCTTCTTCGTCTTCTTCTTCTTCTTCTTCTTCATTCTTCTTCTTCTTATCCTCCTCCTTCTTCTTCTTCTTCTTCTTCTTCTTCTTCTTCTTCTTCTTCTTCTTCTTCTTCTTCTTCTTCTTCTTCTTCTGAAAGGATACCTTTCAGCACTTCATATAATACTGGTTTGGTGGTGATGAACTTCTTTAACTTTTTCTTATCTGTGAAGCTCTTTATCTGACCTTCAATTTTGAATGGTAGCTTTGATGGGTAAAATAATCTTGGTTGTAGGTTCTTGCTATCCATCACTTTGAATATTTCTTACCACTCCCTTCTGGCCTGCAAAGTTTCTGTTGAGGAATCAGCTGAGAGTTGTATGGGTACTCCCTTGTAGGTAACTGACTTTTTTTCTCTTGCTGCTTTATGATTCTCTCTTTGTCTTTTGCTCTTGGCATTTTAATGATGATGTGTCTTGGTGTGGTCCTCTTTGGATTCCTTTTGTTTGGGGTTCTCTGTGCTTCCTGGACTTGTAAGTCTATTTCTTTCACCAGGTAGGGGAAGTTTTCTGTCATTATTTCTTCAAATAGATTTTCAATATCTTGCTCTCTCTCTTCTTGTGGCACCCCTGTAATTCGTATGTTGGTATGCTTGAAGTTGTCCTAGAGGCTCCTTACACTATCTTCATATTTTTGCATTCTTTTTTCTTTTTGCTTTTCCGGTTGGGTGTTTTTTGCTTCTTCATATTTCAAATCTGTGACTTAATTCTTGCTATCCCCTAGTCTGCTGTTAGAACTCCGTATAATGTTCTTTATTTCAGTCAGTGTATGTTTAATTTCTAGGTGGTCCTTTTTCATAACCTCGAGGGTCTCACTAGATTTCTTGAGGATCTCACTAAGTTTATCGGTGGTCTCACTAGACTTATTGAGGGTCTTACTAAATTTATTGGAAGTTTCTAGAAAATTCTTGAAAAACCGTATACGTTGGGTTTTGAGCTCTATATCCAGTAATTTGCTTTCCTCCATTTCTGTCATTTGTGACCTGTTTCTTTGTCTCCGCATTTTTATGCTCTCCTGTGTTGATAGAGTGTTCTTTCTGTGCTAGCTGTCCTATAGGGCCCAGTGGCTCAGCCTCCCCAATTACCGGAGGTGGACACTCTTGGTGCACCCCTTTGTGGGCTTTGTACACAGTCTTGTTGGAGTTAAGCCTTGGTTGTTGTAGGTATCACTGGGAGGAATTGACGTCTAGGCCAATTGGCTGTGAGAATCAGCTGTGTCTGCAGTGGGAGAACTTCTGTGTTGAAGACACACTTATAGGGCAAGATTTGCTTCAGTGGGGCTTTGGTGCTCACTGAGTCTGTACCCTGAGTGTGTCCCTTATGGATCTGAGGAGTTGTAATCTGGATGGTCCCACTCTGACCACTGGGTACAATGGCTCTTGGATCTCTAAGGAGGTGCTAATTTAGCCTCTGCCTGAGGCTGTCCAGCAGGAGACCAGCTGTGAAGCAATGCAAGCCACTGGGGGCCTTGGGCCTTCTTTTGGATATTCTGGCTTTCTTTGACCCAGCTGCAGTTTTTTAGGTAATTTTAGATTGCAAAGGGCCAGGCCTTTCATATGCAAAAGGCTCTGTGCACAGCTTGGGTGGGGCGGGGTATCAGGATCAACAGGGCAGAGCAAGCAGCTTTGGCTTCTCCTCAGTCCTGCCCTAAGAGGCCCCGCTTCTCAGTGTCCCAGTAATCACTGCAAGCACCTCTGATAGAAAGCTGCCCTCGAGTTCCGACTGATGCCAGACAGTACAGTGTCTCCTGTGTGAGTCTGGGTCCCCAGAGACTCACCTGGAACTGGAGTCAGGGCTGTAGGGAGATTGTGCCTCCCTCCCGATTGAAAAAGACAACCGAGTACTCAGTTGGCAGCCCTTTCCATGTGCACCTCCGTACCTCTGCACTTTACTTCCGCACCTCCTCTGAGTCTCAGTGTGCTTTTCTCTTTCCTTCTAGTTGTAGAATTTCCACTCAGCAGTCTTCCTGTGGTTCTGGATGATGTTCTTTCTGTCTTTTAGTTGTATTTTTGAAGTGGTTGTGCGAGGCAGCAATTTCCAGTGTTTACCTATGCCGCCATCTTGATTTTTTCCCTGTCTATTTATTTTTACATCTATAACAACATATTTTTGTAATGTCAAAGTAATTTTCCTTTTTATTTAGACACTCGGAGCACAGGCACTGCTCTGCTCTCTGCAGAGACCACACATCCCCTCATTGTTATTGAGTTCATTGTTGACTGTTTACTGACCTATACACACCTAAGTGAAAGAAGTGCATGTCTATCATTTTACCTTTTTTCCAGGCCCAGAGATTTCCCTGCTGTGCTTTCTCCTGCTTCCCTCATCTATCAACAATGAATTTCATGAAACCACACAAGTCTCCACTTTTGATTGTAATGTTTAAAATGAGGTGCAAAGCTCCATTCTCCGGAGCATAATTATCTCATTCCATTGAGATTTTGCTTCACTGCAATTGTCTACATTTTGGCTCAATAAACTCAGAAAAATTCTGCACAGGTTTCCATGTTTTCTAGATGGACAAGAGAAAAGGTTCTCATCAGGCAGGGTAGACTTGGGGGTGAGTTATCATGTGACACATTGGTATCTTAGTCATTTCGTAGTAGAGAATGGACAACAGCTCCCTGTGTTACCAAGGTCACCCTGGGATTTCTGACAGAAAATCCCATTCTAAGATGGGAACACATAGGCTTTTCCTGGGGTGGGAGAGTCTGGATATGAGGACAAGTGGGTTGTTCAGGGCAGCGCCATTGACATGACAATAGGAGGGGGTCACATCCAGGTCCCACAGCAGTGAACAGCTGGATCGCCAGCCCTGATAACAGGTTCCCCCTTGGTAAGTAGTGCAGCGCAGGTTGGCCCCAGCTCCTGACCTGGAGGGACCATAGGGATGGGGTCCTCTGGGAAGCAAATGGCAAAGCAACAGACTTGGTATCTTCAGCCCCACGTCCTTTTGGGAAAAGCATCCCTATTAATCATGATGATGTGTAAGAGTGGGAGAAGGTTTATAATGATTGTCAGGCCAACATGGACACTGGGAGATGGGCATTAAAACAGGAAAGTCTGTAAAAAAAAATACAAAAATACATTTGACTGAGTGTGACGTGAAATGGAGCAAGGTCTCGCTTCTGATATTCCTAAAACTTTGTGGGCAGTGACTTTGCATCTCATCTGAAGGGGGCTGGACAGTGAGAGTGGGTTGTGGGGAGGATACAGGCCCAAGATTCCTTTGGAAATTGGACTCTAGGAGGGACCTAGGAGAGTGGCAGGGCAGTTACTGGAACCCAGGGCTACCTTTGACTACATGGGATCCTGGAGTCTGGGTCACCTCAGCACCTGCACTCACCCTGCAGGAGTACAGCACGCTGGAAGATGTATGGGGCACCTATGCCTCCTGCAGAGGCATGGAGGTGAGGACCCCATCTTTCAGGTCCTCTAAGTTCTCCTGTGAGGAGCTCTGTAAAGACAGTTCCCAGTCACAAGGAGGAAAGCCTCAGAGCCCTGTTTTGCTGGTTCTCTACCCCTGTAATCCTCCACTCCAGACACACACACACACATAGTGTGGTCTGCTGAGATCTCCACTGCAGAGGAAAAGGTGTGACAGCCTGAGGGTTAGGATTCCCATTGGCACCAATAAGGGACCCCTCTAGAAGCCCATCTCCACATGCCTGCCCTGTCTTAGGGGGTAATCACAGCAGGACCTCTAGGTGATCCACTGCCCCCGAAAGCTGTCCCAGCCCCAGGGTTCTCCCTTCAGGTCCCTCTTCCCCAACACATGAAGGGGAGGGGATGTGGGCTGCGCAGGGATGGCACACAGAGGTGGCCTGGCCTGAATGGGTCTGGCCCCGGCCACCTTGTGTTACCTGAGGCCAAATTCTAGGAAGTGGACACATACATCAGGGATGAGGGTTGAACCAATGTCTGCACCGTCTGAAAAAAGCTCTCACTGCGGGGACTCCGGAAGCAAGAGCACCAATCACCGGGAACACAGCAAGAGAACATGTTGCACTGGCAGATGCCTCCTGGCAAGTGAGCTGCCTGTTGGGCTACATGTGGGTGCCTGGTTACGGGGTTTCAAGTTATATTGGATAGTGACCTCATACCTGGTATTGTCTTCCCTGAGTCCCTTCATCTCATGACAGCTATGCAAGTAGTCCTGTGGGCTGCTGTCTGCAGACACCTCTTCTGCATGAAACACCTTATCTGTACACAGTGGCACCAGCACAGCCCTCTGCCCAGCCCCCTAGAAGCTCTGGGTGCAGCCAGGGTCCCAGACTTGAGGAAACCTACCTGGGTGCAGACTCAATCCCTCATTCTTACCTTTTCTTGATCCTGGATCAGTCATTGTGCCTGTCAGGGCCTGTCTCTGTCCTGCCTGCACAATGGGTTATGGAGCAAGTGCTTCTTATGGCTGTTCAGGCTACTGTGGGGGAGGAGCTACAAAGTAGGAGGAGGACTATTACATGTAGGTAGTGCCTCCAACCTCTTTTTCCTTCCTGTTGTCACCTCCTCTGTGTCTGCTTTTTTTCTAATCCCTCCCAAAGTCATCACATCTAGAGTGAATGTTGTGTGTGTGAGTGTGTGTGTGTGTGTGTGTGTGTGTGCACATGACAGTGCTCCCTTTCTGGACCCCAGAACAAATCAGCCCCCACAAAGGGAGGAACAGGCAGAAGCTGCCCAGTATGTCAGGATTTCTAAAGTCCAGACCAACTCTGTGGGGAGGTGGCAGCCTTGACCTGGAAGGTGTGAACATTCCTGAAGTTTGCACTCTGAATGTCATGTACCCTGGCCAATCCCTGCCTGACCAAGGGCTTCAGTTTCCCAATTATCCAATGAGGGTGTGATCCACAACTTCGCAAGCGTGAGCTGAGCATAAGAGGGCCTGGCTTTCTCCACTGCGGGTGGGTTGTGGACAGAGGTGCACTTACATGATTCCAGATCTGGGCGCCTTTGCAGACAAATACTGTCTTGGCTGCCAAGTGCTCAAAGTCTCCCCTGTGCCATCTCCATATCAGCACAGGATTCCAGCAGCACAGCCTTTTCCAGAGCCCCTGAGCAAACCTGGGGGCACCTAAGACCCCCTCTTTGAGGACACAACTGGGTTTTTCTCAGGCTCTACCTTCTGACCGTCTGTGATCCGGGGCAAGGCATGGACCTCTCAGGTCACTGGTTCCCTCCTCAGTGACTCCCCATGTTCTTCACCTTCCTCATGTGGTGTGAATGTGTTCCCTCCCTTTCAATGTGGGTGCTCGTAGTGACTCCATAGAAGACGGCAAAGGTATCCAACACGACCTCCATGATTTGTTTCTAAAAGTCAGTGCCTGGGCCAGACAGAGTGGTTGAGCATCATCCTGTGCACTGATGGATTTGGTTCCTGGTCAGGTCACATATCTAGGTTGTGGGTTTGATTCCTAGTCGGGGTGCATACAGGAGGCAACCTATTGATGCTTCTCTCACACACTTTTGGTTCTCTCTCACTGTCTCATCAATTTTTTAGGAAAAAAATAATTTAACAATTTTTTAAAAATATATTTTATTGATTTTTTACAGAGAGGAAGGGAGAGAGATAGAGAGCTAGAAACATCGATGAGAGAGAAACATCGATCAGCTCCCTCCTGCACATCTCCTACTGGGGATATGCCTGCAACCCAAGTACATGCCCTTGGCTGGAATTGAACCTGGGACCCTTCAGTCCGCAGGCTGACGCTCTATCCACTGAGCCAAATCGGTTTCGGCTAATTTAACAATTTTAAAGCAAATCCATTTTATTTTTTTAATCTTCATTGCTGAAAGTGTTACATATGTCCCCTTTTTACCCCATTGACCACTTCTAGCCGATCCCTACCCCGCACCCCAGGCCTTCACCACCCTATTATCTATGTCCCTGAGTTATGTATATATGCATACAAGTTCTTTAGTTGAATAATTCCCAACCTGATAAGATTTTAAAAGTTGATGCTTATCCACTTGCTCACTCTGATCTGCTCTCTCTCTCTCTCTCTCTCTCTCTCTCTCTCTCTCTCTCTCTCCTGAGGAATAAGCCTCTGTGCTGTGAGTTGCTATCTGGACAGACCCATGTGAACCAGCACTGAATGAGACCAACAGAGAGAGGAAGTCAGGCCTTCCATCCAAACTGAATCCTAAAGACACCCCTCCCCCGAGTGAGCTCAGACCCTCAGTGACAGAGATCCTGCCCCAGGTGAGACCACAGTAGTCCCAGCTGAGCCGTGCGGGATTCCTGGTCACAGATGTGTGAGCTAATAAGTGTGTGTTGGTTAAGTCTCTAATGTGGGGTAACTGTCAGCCATAGGTCACTAGCACAGTCGTCCCACACCAGGCCCTGGCCCTGCCCTCCTATCTCCCTCCTTTATTCCTCCCAATTACCTCCAGCCCCCAGCCCCTCATTTCCAACACCCTCTGCCTCCAGTTTGGATGATGGCTGTGAAACATAGGAAAGGACGCTGCAAAGTAGAGCCAAACTGAAAAGTGTAATTCGAAAGAAGAAACAGGACCGGTTGTGACCACAGTTCTGAGCTTCCAAGGTAAGGAGATGTGCCAGGGTTCATGTCCCAGCATCAAGAAGGGTTCAAGAATCTGGAAAAGGCTGTGAGCAGATGACATAGAAATCCAGAGACTGATAAAGAGTCCAGAGCAGAGTTATAATTTTGAAAGGCATTGGGGTCAGAGGACCTTCAGCTAAAGGAACTGAAGAGTACCTCCTTGTCTAGGCCCCTTGCTTTTATTAACACAATTTGTCCTAAGGCAAGGTGGAGATAATACACTTCAAAAGGTAAGGTTTCAAAGGGTACAGAGGCATTGTCAGTTTGGGGAATAGCCTAAGGCTGTTCAGGTTGTTTGGCCAGTAGGAGGCAATAACATGTAGATTAAGATGCCTTTTAGCTGTCTGGCAACCACAATCAGTTTCCTATTCAGGTTTGGGGAAATGCCTTTAGCCATTCCCAACATGTGTGACTCAACCCTGTTGAGACCCCAAGTTTCATCAACCTTTTGATGAACCTCTTAAAATTATGACATGCTGGAATTGGTGTACTGCAGAGACACTACAGGCAAGGCTGGCGGCTGCCCCTCCAGGCCCACTGCAAGTGCATGCAAGTGCACTGTCATCACCATGGACCTCTAAAGTAGACCTGCCCCTGATTTCCAGACCTCCTTTAATTTCACAAGCCTTCATCGGCTGCCATTGTGAAATCAGGATGAAGAGGGTAGACAAGTACTTATTCATCTTTCTGGTTTAGAAATCACATCCTAAAGAGAGCCTGTGCAATGTCCCCACGATGGGCTCACGTTCGCAGTGCTTATGGTCCTCAGGGGTCAGTGGGAGGTCTCATCAGACTCCATTCAGATTTCCTTTCTCTCTGTGTCAACCAACAGGGCAGATCTCCTTGAGAGTAGGGACCCTGGGTGTGGTCCCCAGTGAGCGCCCATTTGTCCTGAGTCAGTGTAGCTTGTGCCATGGCGGGGTGCTGTACAAGGCTGCTAGTCCATCCTCACCAGGGTGGTTCAGAGCACTGAGGAGGATTGATGTAAAAGGGGAAGCCAGGCTGTCACCACAACCTTGTTCAGCCTTGGGGCGTGAGAAAGAATGGCTGCTGGGCTCTGGTGAGACAGAAGAGCCTCAGGAAAAAGCCCAGCTGAACCAGAGCCTAGGGTCTGAGGGCAGACAGACAGAGGCTCTGACCCCAGAGGAAATTTCGAAGCGGTGCCTCTGGAGGAGATGAGTGTGGACCCCGGGCCCAGGGACATTCCCTGTTCCCTCTTCAGTGCTGTGGGCCGACAGAGGAGATGCTCAGAAAGCTGTTCAGTGCCCGTGGAGCAGGGTGGACTTTCTGTCCAGGTGCAGGTGGCAGTCAGTGTTCAGGAACTGCTCTCTGCTGGTTAAACCCTACAGCATTCTGCAACGTGGACACCAGGGGGCGCTTAAGGCCAGGCTTTGTCCATGTGCTGGTGGGAGATGAAGTCAAACACAATGTGGGTTTGCAGCCCTGACATCAAGGGTCCCTGCCCCAATGCTGGTGGGTCAATTTCCCCCAAAGTCCCATTGTCTTGGGCCTGAAGAACATCACATCCTTAGAGCAGATGGCTCCTGAGAGACTCATTCTTCCCAACCTATGACTCATAGTAACACAACGCAGCCCCAGAAGAAACAGACTTGCTCAAGTCTCTGAAGGATTGTAGAGTTAAATTTTATGGAATCTAAATTAAATTTATATTTGAGTATTTCATTACATTTTCTTGAATTAGACTGAATGTTACTGAATAGTATGAAAAATACATAAAGTTATAAACATATATGTGATGAAACAAATATTTTAAAACTTCATATAAATGAGGGGAGGGAGCCCTCTCTGTTGTGGCAGCTGACACACGCTGTGGCCCAGGATCAAGACCACAGGTGCCAAAGGAGCTGAGGTGCGTTGCTCACAAGCTGCAGGTGGGTCCACATCTGGAAGTTCAGTGACGGCTGTGCCTGGTACCTGCTCTGGCTCTGGAGGGGGCACCAGAGTAGGCGTTGCCACTTTAGGTGTTTCTTCATCTTGCTCTGGAGTTGCTTCTGTAGATCCAGGAAGAGAACATGTTACCACCATGACTGCCTTTTGTGTGCCTTACAAGAAAGAAACTTCTCATCTCCATCACTGAAGTCCCATTTCAAGGCCCCACCCCAGGAAGCCCTCCAGACTGCAGGCCCTGGGCTATGACCTGAGTGGCTCTGTGCTCCTGCCTAAGCTCAGCCTCTGGGAGCTCTATTCTGTGTGGGCCAGCCTGATCCCCACTCACCCACACCACTCAATCCACATGCACAGCTCTCTGACTCCCTCCCTTTTTTCTAGCAGAAGCCCTCAGACCTCTGCCCTCTGGCAGAAATCTCACAAGGCATGAGATCCAGGGTGTTGCCAGCTTCTCCAACTCACAGTCCCCATACTCCCCTTAAGGCTCTGATCCAAAGCCCATTCACTTTTTCTGCTGGTCTAGAGATCCACTTTCTGCTTCACAGTACGTGTAGATCAGCGATACTTTGAGGAAGAAGTCATATGGGGTGTACTGTGGATGCTACCTGCCTGCGCAGCCCAGTGTGACTGAAATCACTCCTGCCTAGAAGGAAGCGCTGGAGTGCAGCCCTGGGGTCAGGGCCTTTGCTGAATGAATGAGCCCCAACCACCCCCATCTCAGAAGGCTGGGTGAGCCTGGGGTCCCCCTGCTCACCCCTGGGATTTCTGATCTGGCTTCACCCAGGACAGAGACCCCTAATGGAATCTACAACGTCTTTATCAAAAGAGAAAATAGCTTAGCCTAAGTCCTGAGGAGAATCACAAATAAGGCACAAGTTTCTTTAAAAGAAGAGAAAATGGCCAATTGGAACAACCACAGCTCCTCCAGCACAGCTCTCCAGAGTCCAGGCTCCCAGCGGGCCTTTTCCTGGGAGGAACCCCCACCCGCCGCCCCAAGTCCCTACAATAACCCTATGAAGCTGGGCCTACGCTCTCCCCATGTTCAGAGAAACAAACACTCAGGGACATGCAGTGATCTGGAGATTCACAGCAAGCAGGTGGCTGAGTGACCACTGCACTGTGGAGGGGCAGGGCTCACCTGGTCCATGGTTGGTCCCACACACGTTGGTGAGTCCCAAAAGTTCTGTATTAACAGAGAAGGGTGGGTGCGGACCAAGGTGGGGACGCTGCCCAGGAAGCTGGGCACCAAGTATTTGACCAGTTTTTCCATTAACTGTTCCTGGGAGGTCTGCACCTTACATGTCCATTTTTATTTTTAATTTATTTTTATTTATTTTTTTTTTTTTTTTGCCCTGTGAAGGTCAAGCTTATTTGGAACCCTGAGTGAGTGGTGTTGGGGACAACATGGAGGCCCAGGGGTGAGCTGACAGGCCTCCATGTTGGGCTTAGGATGCCCCCACTGGGAGGTCAGCTCTGAGTCTGGGCACAGCACAGGGTGGAGCCAGCTCCCTGGGAAGCAGAGTCCTGGCTCCAGGAAGGGCAGGTGGAGAAGGTGAGGGCAGTTCTCCCTGGGTGGGTCAGGGTCCAGAAAAACAGACTTGCTCAAAGCTTTGAGGGTTTTTAGGGTTAAATTTTATAGAATCTAAATTAAGTTTCTCTTTAGGAGTATTTCAGTATATTTTCTCTACGGTACACTGTATGCTATTAAATATCATAAAAATATAATAAAATTATAAACATATCTAACAAGAATATTAAACATTTAACACTGTGTCTAAATGGGGTTAGAAGGGTGCCCTCTCTGCTATCGCTGCTGACATGCGCTCTGGCCCGGGATCTAGCACCACAGGCCGCACAGATGCTGGGGTGAGTTGCTCAAATGCTGCAGGTGGTTCTTCTGCCTCTTGAAGTTCAGTGAAAGCTGGGCCTGGATCCGGCTCTGGCTCTGGAGAGGCCACTAGGGTGGGGTTGCCCTTGAGGGTTTTCCTGATGTTCTTCTGGAGCTGGTTCTGTAGATGCAAGAAGAGGACATGTTACCACCCTCACTGCCTTTTGTGTGCCTTCCAAAGGCACACTCACCCACGCCACCCCCGGAGGCCTCCTCCTCCTCCTGTCTCGGCCTCAGTGGGCTCAGGTGCTCCCGCTGAGGCACTGGGCCTGGTTTGGCAGGTAGGAGACTGCAAGTTGAGCTCTATGGAAGCCAACAGCATCATCAGGCTGGGAAATTCTGAAGGTGCTGGTCCAGCCAGATGCTCAGGATGCAGGAGATGGCCCTGGGGAGAGAGATAGGTGAGCAGCAGAATGTGAGGCCTGCCTTTCCCTTCCACACGGCCCTCCCACAGCACCACTCAGAGAGCCTGGGGTCCTGTGCCTGCTGCTCCTGCCCATCCAGAAGCCAGACCTACTCCTTGTCCACCTTCAGTCTGGCAGTCCTGGCAGAGATGGGCCTGGTCACACAGGAATGGTTGGCATGAAGCCCTCCTACCTGACAGCTCTGGATCAATGAGGGAACCACCTGTCCCCTTCTTCAGGGGAACCTGACATGCTCTCCCAGTGTCCCTGTTCCCTCCCATTAGGACTGAGAGGGCTGGTGTCCACCCAGTTCATGTCACTGATTGGCACTGAGCAGGTGCTTCAGGAATACTGACCAGTGAGCAATCAAACAAACCCCAGGGCCTTCCTATCACCTCAAACTTTAGCTCCTGCACCTACATGCTGCCTCTGTCACTAGCTGTCCTGTGTGGTTCTTTGCCTCCCACTGAAACTCAGCTCCCACAGGGCGGGGTACCCCAAGCTGCCACTGCGGACGTTCTGCCAGATTAGGGAGCAAGGTCCCGGGATAGGGGTGCAGACTGGGCTAGAATTAGGAGTGGAAGGCTATGAATTGTCTGAGGGGCTGTCTGTCCACTGACCTTCCCACTCGCCCACACCACCCAAATCCACTTGCACAGTTCTCTGACTCATGTCCCTTTTTCTAGGGAAGCCCTCCGACCTCTGCCTCTTGCATAAATCCCACCATGAGGGGGATCCAGGGTTTTGCCAACACCTTGAATTCACAGTCTCCATACTCCCCTCATGGATCTGATCCAAAACTGACTCACGTTTTCTGCTGAACAGAGGTTTACCATCCTCTTCACAATACGCGAAGATGCAGCCATAGGGAGAGGAGGCCAGGAGGACGTCACATCAGGTTTCCTGTGGACACTATGAGCCTGTGCCGCCTAGTGGGACTGAATCGCTCCCTCCCAGAAGGAAGCTCTGGAGTGCAGGCTTGGTGTCTGCTCTGAGCACTGGGTTATGGTCAGTGCCTAGAAAAATTTCTGTACCTGGCAGGGCTTCTAATATACGTGCTGATTGAATGAGCCCAAACCAGCCCCATCTCAGATTGCTGGGTGACCCTGGGCCCCACTGCTCACCCCTGGCATCTCTAATCTGGATTCACCTGGGACAGAGACCCCTAAGAGTATCTCCAATCTCTTTGTAATATTAGAAAAGAGCTAAACCCAAGGCCCCAAAGAGAATCACAATTTGGCAGTGGCTTCTTCAACAGGAAGAGAAAATGACCAGTTGGTTCAATCATAGCCCCTCCAGCAGACCTCTCCTCGGTCTAGGCTCCCAGAGAACACTTACCAGGGAAGAACCCAGCAAGTCCCTACAATAGCCCTATGAGCCTGCTCCCTGCTTCTCAGAGGTTTCAGAGGAACAAACACTCAGAGAGTTGCAGTGACCTGAAGGCAAACAGCCAACAGGTGGCCCCATGAGCATGTGCTCTGGAGGGGGAGGGGCTCACCTGGTAAATAATTGGTTCCACTGCTGCTGGGTGGTAACAAATGTTCTGTAGTAACAGGAACGAAGGTGGGTTCCCTCCTCAGGTAATTGACCACTTTGTCTAGCCAGTGTGCTAGGGCGATGTGCACCATACAGGTCTTTTTTCTTTCTGCCTGTGAGGCTGAAGTTCACTGGTAACCCTGAGTAGGTGGTGCTAGACCGGTTGGCTGTCCGGCAGCTGTTTCCCAGGCCTGGGCTGACTGGACTCCAAGTTCTGCTCAGAAGGCTGCCATCAGAGGCTAGCCCTTGACCTCTGGCTGCCAACCTCTGAGTCTGGGCACAGGTTGGAGCTGTCTCCCATGGAAGCAGAGTCCTGGCTTCCTGGAAGGGCAGATCTTCAAGGCCAGAACCCTTCTCACTGAGAATGTTGGGCATCCTGAGGCCAAAACACATCTTCCATGATGCTCCAGCTCAACACTGCCCTCCTGAGTCCCACCCGCCACAGCGTTCTGGTTACTGAACAGAGCATTGAGGAGCTCCCAGTGAGGGGCAACCCCCTTAGGTTCCAGGCTGTGAGCACATTCTCTTTGGGTTCCCAGGGTCTGTGTCTGTAGTAAACTGAACTGTTCACAGAAAAGCAGCTGGATCCTTCTGGTCTTGGCCAAGGCAGAGTGAAGGGCAGGGGGAGGGGCAGGGCTAGGAGGTGGGATTGTTGTGTCCGAAGATGCAGATGGGGAAGTGCTTGACGTGGGAGGACCACTGGGCTGACAACTGCAAAAACGCCACGTCATTCCACTCCACGCCATCGATGACGACCGGCAGCATGCTCTGCTGGTGCTTGGCCCTGCAAACCAGGCGACCAATGCCCTGGATGCACTGGCTTTGGGACTCCACATCCTCGTCCGTGGTTTTCTTGGGCGCCTTCTTTTTTCTCTCCTTGGTGACCACAGTCATGGACATGGCAGGTGTTGCTGTGCCCTCACCACTGCGGGGCAGCCTGCTGACCTGGACAGACTGGAAGAAGCACTTGAGTGTGTTTTTGGAGGTAGGCACCTGTTTCTTCTCTGCGACTCTCTTCGTATCTATTGGCTGGACTGCTGTCCAGTAATCCACCTGCAGCTCCATCATCTGTGCATGGACACTCTGGCTGGTGGAGGACAGGCCCCCACTCATTGATGTGGGGGAGAGTGTGTTGGGTGAGGCCTTCCCGGTAGGGGACAGAAGCTCACCGCACCATGAGAGGACTACATCATCTGAGCCTCCTGACATGGCTGCAGATGGTTCCACTCTTCCAACCTTCACTGCCCCCACAAAGGGGATGAGCTGTGTGGACTTTTCATTGGGGCGCTGCTGCTTAGACATGAGAATGGCCTCAGCAATGGGCAGCAGGTAGACACAGTTGGCCCCCGCAACGTACTCAGAGATTCTCGACACAACGTCCTGTGTGTCCTGCAAGGTGTTCTCAGACTCCAGGTTGTTGAACATGTCCCGCCAGTACAGGTCCTGGAACAAGTGGTTGTAGCGGCAATCCATGGAGCCCAGGTAGCTGGCCAAGGGGTGGGGACCCAGCGGGATGACCAGGAAGCGCATGTAGTCTAGCCATTGGGGTGGCTACTGGGACAGCTGCCTCACGAAGACCCGCAGCACAGCGCTGAAGTAGGGCTGTGCCCCTGCCACCGCCATCTTCACAGGCGTCAGGGCCTGGGAATTGCAGTTGCAGTATCTCTGCATGTGTGAGACGATGATGCTGAAGGCCTCCTGGACGTCATCTGTGGAGCAAGTGCACACCACGGGCAGCGTGTGCCCCTGCAGGATGTCCGAAAGTAACTGGCCCTGCCAGTCACAGGTGTTGACCAGGATGATGTTCTCGGGCATCTTGTCCTGGGAAATGAGGATGTTGTTGAGCTGGTCATGGACAGGCTTCCTGGGGATCTGCCCCTGGCTCTGTGGGTCTGGGCTCTCGTTGTCCAGTCTGTTGACCCACTCATGCCGGGCTGTGTCGCAGCCCCGGTGGCCAGCCTGCTTCCTCTTGGACCTGCTGGAGGGCAGGACCAGAGACTTGGTGAAGCGCACTATGGATGGCAGCTTCTTGGTGAACCAATGCTGGGCAGAGGACCCTGCCTCCCGGTTGTCCTCCAGCTGTGCCAGCTGCTTCCCAGGGGAGTGAATTCTGTGGGCCATTGAGTCAGAGCTGCTATCACTTGACATGCTGTCAAAGTATCGCCTGAGTTTGGGCTTTGGGGTGCTGGGGACACTGATATCGTCCTCCGTGTCTAGGCTACTGTCACTAGAGCTCAGCACAATGTCATACCGACGGTGCAGAGCCTTCTCCACTTTGGGGACATGCCTCACAAGGGCCTGTTCTGAGGATAGGACCTTCTCCGACACTTGGGCCCTGAGCATAGATGCCATGGCTTCCTGGTGGTAATTGTGTTGACTGTTCATGCACCTCCTTCTTACTATGAGATTACCTTTGTCCAAGTTATTCTCCTGGGACTGCCTGTGGACGGCACTGTGGCTGGCTGGCTGCTCAAAGAAGCAGCTCTCAGATGTGCTGGCGAGGTCGTTATGCGAGGTTTGGGCCTTGTTGCTGGCCGGCATGGCAGTGGCCTCCTGATCGATATGCTGGCGGGACAGGGAGGCCATTGGAATCTTAGTGGTGGGTGTGCTGTAGGCCACAAGTTGGGAGTCACTGTGGCTTGGCTGCTTGCCTCCAGGGGCCCTCGTGTTCTCAGGCAGGTGGGCCAGACTCAGAGGCTCCTTTTGGATCCTGGTGCTGTGGAGGCCCCGCATCTGCATCGGCAAGCTGGAGTCTGACAGGCCTTCCATGTATGGCCTGAGCTTGGGATGGGGGCGGCTGAGGACACTGTGATTGTCCTTCATGTCTGGGCCACTAGACAGGCCTTCAAAGTATGGCCGAAGCTTAGGTGTGGGGGTGATGAGGACGCTGCCATCGTCCTCAGTGTCTGTGCCACTGTCACTGGGGTTCGGCAGCATGTCATACAGGAGGTCCAGGTCCTCCTCCACCTCCGGGACATGCTCCCCATGGTCCTGCTCAGGGCCCAGGACCTCTTCCGACAATTGGACTGTGCGCAGCCATAACAGGACTTTCTGTTGGTAGTTCTGTTGCGTGGTCAGGGTGCTCCTTGTGAATATGAGATTCCCCTCATCACAGTCATCCTCCTCCTGGTCAGCGGTATGGTAGCTGGCCTCCCACTGTGAGAAGCTCTCACACATGCACTCAGAGTAGTTGTCCGAGGACTCAGCCTCGGGACTGGCTTGCCTGGCGCTGTCCTCGTGGTCGATGGGCGGCATGGACAGGGAGGAGATCTGGATCTTGTCCACCTTGCTGGTGGGTGTGCTGTGGGACACAAATTTGTTGTCCCTCTCACTTGGCTGATTGCCTCCCAGGGCCCACGAATTCTCGGGCATGTGGGGCAGACTCAGAGGCTCTGTTTGGGTCCTGTCACTGTAGCTGCCCCACATCTCCGTCTGCAAACTGGAGTCTGACAGGCCATCGAAGTATGGCCTGAGCTTGGGCCTGGGGGTGCTGAGGACGCTCTCATCATCCTCCAGGTATGGGTCACTTTTCCTGCGATTCCCCATCATGTCAGACCGAAGGTCCCTCTCTGACACTTTGGACCTGTGAAACAGCGCCAGGACTTTCTGCTTCAGCTTTCCTCGTATTGATGGCCGCTGCTTCTTTGGTTCACCCTTCTCCAAGGCATCCTTGTCCAGGTCCTGTCTGTGCTTTCCCCTGCCGCTGGCCTGCAGCTCATCCTGCCCCTCGTAGTTACCTGCCGACTTGGCCTTAGGGCTGACCTGCATGGCACTGCCCTCGTGTTCGATGGGCTCACTGCACAGGGAGGAGATCCAGATCTCGGCCACCGTAGTGGAGGATTCCTTGATGCTGCCAAAGAGGCTCACCATCTGGCCACACCTGGGGTTTCGCTGCATGACATCAGCCATGCGGATGGCGCCAGAGGCCAGTGTCTCGTAGCCCAGGACGTTTCTGTTCTTAGAGCACTTCCTCTGCTCCAGCATGATCAGGAGCTTGTTACCTTCTCCCTTGAGGAAGTGGTTGTACTGCAGGGAGAAGGTCAGCGCCAGGTTGATCTGCACTGGTCTACTGCGGGGCAGCACAATCTCTTGGGACCTCAGGATGCCCTTGGAGTCCCGCATCCTCACGGAAATTACCACGGAGTTGAGGTCCTTGGCCAGCTTCTTGAAGATCACTAGCTTCGTTACGGTGAGACTACACCACCTGGGCCCCCAGCTGGGGCTGGAGCAGTCCACCTCCCAGGTGGTGAACAGGTTCTGGGGGACCAGTGTTTTGAGCACGGTGGACGTGCTGTCCAGGCCCACAGTTCGTGAGGAAGCTGCAGCTGCTGGCATCCTACCGGACCTTTTCCTACTCAGGGTTGTTGGTTTTTTCTCCTGTGGTGGGACAGAGGAGGGTCATGATTGGTGGCAAGAAGTGGGGCATGAGTGATCAAAGGAGAGTGTGGCCACACAAAAAGTGGCCACTCGCTAATCTGTGATTAGGTCAAGGAAGGCCTGGGTGATGGTCTTTTAACCTCAGAGACCTAAAGTTATCACAAAGATGCTTTGAAATTAAAACGTTTTAACTAAAAGCTATTTATGGTGGGTCGCTGCGTCCTAGGTTGGAATCTTCTGCAAAAAAGGTCATTATTTACCTTAACTGAGAGTGTCTACTATCTTTTGGAATCTACAAGAACATAGCTTTGGAACGTCAAAGGAATTTTCCTTTTTTTATTTTATTTTTTTTTTTTTGAATACTCTGGGCTCTGTGGAGACCACAAATCCCCTCATTGTTATTGAGTTCATTGTTGGCTGTTCTGTCATATATCCCCCTATGGGAAAGAAGTATGTGTCTGTCATTTCACTTTTCATCCAATCTATCACCAATGGATTTCATGCAACTCACATACATTGCCA
This sequence comes from Myotis daubentonii, assembly GCF_963259705.1. Lineage (NCBI taxonomy): Eukaryota > Metazoa > Chordata > Mammalia > Chiroptera > Vespertilionidae > Myotis > Myotis daubentonii. The sequence continues at coordinate 8,498,531 of NC_081855.1, forward strand.
CCTCTGACCGTAATATCTAAAATAAAGTGACAACTGCCATTCTCCAGAGCATTATTTCAATCCATTGAGGTTTTGATTCAAGGCAAATGACCTTTTGGCTCAGATAAAATCTCAACAATTGTTCATAGTTTTGAATGCTTCTTACATGGACATTTACTTGGCACAATACAGCAGGATCCCAGAAAATCTCACCCAGCACCACCCTGCAGACCTACACCTGGTGCTGGCATCCAGCAAAGGGCCCATTGACGCACCAGTTCCCTGCCTGCAGGTGAACTTGTGACACTTGTCTGTTGGATTCAGGACTTTCCCTTGCTTGTGTTGCTGACTTTATTGGAGCCATATTTTGTAATACTCTTGGTGGAACAAAGGTTAACAGTTGATAGATCCCAGGCTATGGAGAGACAGGAGGGAAAATGGGACTGGTTTTTACCCCTGGCTTTTCTATCGGATTTGCCTTTTGAGAGTCTGGGCAAACACCTTAGCTGTTTAAGTGAGAGCTGATCTTGTTCAGCTCAGAAGATAAAGGGGCACATCCTCCTTCCTGCATGAATCTCAGATGTTCTTAGACAACTGAGGATCTTTGCGGATGTGTCAGAGGTCATTCCTCATGACATGCAGGAGCCCCATAAGGAAATTCCCACACAACTGCAATTAAACTAACTGGCTCTTCAGGGGCAGCACTAATGAGGTTTAGTCCACCTCTGCTGGTAGCCCTTCTGGTTGTTGTAGTCAGCAAGGAGAGAAACTGAGGCACATAAGAAGGTTGAATGAGACTCTAGGTGAGTGAGCAACTTGCAGCTCAACCCATAAAGCAACAAACTTTAACCCACTACATCACACTCCTAGAAACTGTGCTGAGACTCTGCAGATACCAAACCATAAAAACAACAGCAACAAGCACACCTATAATTAACATGGGAAGTTGTGCCTCCATGGCTGGGAACTCCCAGGCCCCAGCCCTCATTAATATTCCTGATAGGAAGCCTTGACTTGCAAGTGCTTTACAGAAGTGTAAATGTAGGAAGTTTTAACTACAAAATATCAACTGAAAAATGGCCAATATACAGTTTTCTTTGGGTGCCTAAATTAATTTTTCACAGGCAAAATAAAACAAAAGAAACAAATAATTATAACAATGGTGGCCTGCAAATTGAACTGATTGAGTGCATAGGATGCATATCTTGATTTGGAAATTAGAAACTTCTAAGGAGAAGCACAGACAAATTCTCTTCAAAAAATAAATGAACAAAAAATTTCAGAGATTATGAACAAATGGGACTACATCAAAATAAAAAGCTTCTGCACAACAAAAGAAAGCATCAACAAAACAACGAGAAAACCCACTGTGTGGAAAAACATATTTGCCAATGACATATCTGATAAGGGCCTATTCTGCAAAATTCATAGGGAACTCATACAACTTAACAAAAGGAAGATAAACAATCCAATCAAAAAATGGGCAAAGGACCCAAATAGACACCTTTCAAAAGAGGACATTCAGAAAGCCAAGAGACATATGAAAACATGCTCAAAGTCACTAATCATCCGAGAGATGCAAATCAAAACAACAACGAGGTACCATCTCACACCTGTCAGACTGGCTATCATCAACAAATCAACAAACGACAAGTCCTGGAGAGGATGTGGAGAAAAAGGAACACTTGTGCACTGCTGGTGGGAATGCAGACTGGTGCAGCCACTATGGAAGACAGTATGGAGTTTCCTCAAAAAACTGAAAATGGAACTCCCATTTGACCCTGTGATCCCACTTCTAGGAATATATCCCAAGAAACCAGAAACACCAATCAGAAAGGATATATGCACCCCTATGTTCATAGCAGCACAATTTACCATAGCTAAGATCTGGAAACAGCCTAAGTGCCCATCAGTAGATGAATGGATTAGAAAACTCTGGTACATCTACACTATGGAATACTACGCTGCTCTAAAAAGGAAGGAACTCTTACCATTTGCAACGGCATGGATGGAACTGGAGAGCATTATGTTAAGTGAAATAAGCCAGTCAATGAAGGAAAAATACCACATGATCTCACTCATTCATGGACAATAGAGACCATTATAAACTTTTGAACAATAATAGATACAGAGGCAGAGCTGCCTCAAACAGATTGTCAAACTGCAGCGGGAAGGCCGGGGAGGGTGGGTGCAGGAGGTAGGGGGGTAAGAGATTAACCAAAAGACTTGTATGCATGCATATAAGCATAACCAATGGACATAAGACACCAGGGGATAGGGGAGGCTAGGGGACTGACTAGGGCGGGGGGGGAAAAATAGACACATATGTAATAACCTTTGTAATACTTTAAGCAATAAAAAAAAAAAGAATGCACATAAAAAAATAAATAAATAAAAAATATTATCCTTAAAAAAATAAATAAAAAAAATAAATGAACAATAAATTTCAGAGATTATCTTCAAACTCTCCTGAAGCTAATACATGCTAACACCCAATCCTCCCCCTTCTATAGCACGTCCCCTATATCTTTTGCTCTCTGAGCTTCCTTGTCCAGATGTGTTCCTTCCCTTCCCTTCTTTCTTCCCCTTCTGTCCCCTCCACTGCCCCTCCCTACTGACTTAAGGGAAAATGAGATGAGGAATTCTGCCAACTCCCTTTGGAGAAAAGCTGCTCTCAGCCAGAGAGGAATCAGCAATCATCCTCCATTTTCTCTATGGCCCTGATTGGTTCACAGAGAAATTTAACTGATGGAACATGTAATCCTGGCTATTTTAACCTATTGAAATTAATATACTCCTGGTTTCTGGGAGCAAAAGCAAGAGAATTACTCAATAAGGTTTATAGAAAACTCCCATAGAGAAGCCTCCACACTTTAGGGATATAGGAAACTGAAACAGGATTTAGAAAAAGGATACAAACAGAAACATGCCTAGGGCTGCTCCAAGCTTGTTTTTCCTTCCCACTGATACTTTGGGAGAATTTTAAATGATCATTAAAAGGGAAGCCATTGCCCTAGCCAGTTTGGCTAAGGAGATAGAGTGTCGCCTGCAGACTGAAGGGTCTCAGGTGTGATTCTGGTCAAGAGCACATGCCCAGGTTGCAGGCTTGATCCCCATTAGGGGGTGTGCAGAAGGCAGCCAATTGGAGATTCTCTCTCATCATTGATGTTTCTATCTCTCTCTCCCTTTCCCTTCCTCTCTGAAATCAATACAAAATCTATTTTAAAAAAGGGGGAGGAGGAGAAGCCACTAAGTACCCTGTATATATTGAGGCTATTTTATTTGTTTTTAACCTCAAACAAGTAATTGCTTTCACCATCCGAATTAAGCTTTCCTACAAATGTCTGTTTTTTAATCAACACCGGTTTCCTTCCAACTAGGGAATGTTATGAGAATATATATGGTTTGCTTATCAAATCTTCCCCAATTCCCCTGTTTAGTGAGTAGGTTTTTTTTACTGTTTAATGAAATCAGTGATGCTGACCTATGCTTTCTCCAGAATAGTAACATATATACTTAGAATAAATGAACCAGATACTGAACCAAAAGGGAAAGTAATGATTTTAAAGGAACCTTCCAGGAGGAAACTAAGCTTGAGACTGACCGAATATTTGCTAATCATCTCTTCTTCAGTATTATTTTCCACAAGACCCTGAGAGATGGCTTAACAGGGTACCCACCCTACTCAGAATGAGCCCAAACAGCCCAGAGACATGCAGACATGCCTCTGACACTAGGCTTTCTCATATGTCTGCCTAAAGATGGGGGACCAGCCCACAGTGAAGTGAGAATTCTCTTTTGGGGTACATATTCACCAAATGGTGGTAACTTGACCCTGGGTGCCTCAAACAAGAAGCCAATCTTCTTTTGTTACACCAATTACCTGGTTGCAATATAAAGTGGGTAATAGAGAGGCTTTGGCACCATTAACTTTAAGACTATCTTGCACCTGGGACCTATGTTGCCATTCCCAGGGGAGACAGACGGAAGTTTCATATACCTGAAAGTCTTTATACCTCTCAGAGTTGTGAGCTTTCTGGAAACTAGAAGAATATTCCCAAATAGAAAGAAACAATCCAACAATGGGTGAATGACTTTGTCAATCCCTTGCTAACATTTGTGGGGGGGGGGGGGCAACCCAGTTCCTGATGTATTGAAAATGACTATCCTTGTTTTACAAATGAAGTTTTCAAGGTGCCATAGGTTTTGCTCCAGAAACAATTCAAAGCCCACAAAGTCCTTTTACCTTCTCAAAACCGCCCCTATTCATTTTGGAGGCTTACAGGTAATTGGCTTCATGCAACCAAAGTCCCAGAACCTTTGAAGTGAAAATACCTGAGTTCACCAAGACGTCTTGTCTAGGCCATTTTTAAAAATACAAATCTCTGGAAGATATGACTTATCCCAATAGAAAAAACAATACCTTACCCACCAACACAAATCTCCTTAGCTTTTTCAACTATATCTTTCTAACTTAGTAAGTTTTAATGAAAGTTATTAAATATCTACACATTTCGAAATAACGTGAATACTGACACATTGATTGCTAGACAAGTCTGAAGTTCACTGCTTTTGGGGGTTTTTTAATTGCAGAAGGTCTGTAAAATGGATTTGGAGCTGTTGATGTAATGTTTTTTGCTTTGCTGGAGGTGTGTTTTTTGAAAGTAAGAGTTTGATTAAAATATGTTCATCAACGTCAATCTAAGGAATGCTGTTTGTTCACTTGTGTGCTTATGATTGGAAATTAATGCTCCTAACAGTTAAAAGTTCCAGTTAAGTTGGAAGAAATTATACAGTTATGACAATAGAAGGCTTGAGGTATGGAGAGTCATATTTGAAGGAAAAGGGCAAATGTAAGTTTCTCTAAGGATAGTTATTTCTGAATGGGTAAGAAGGTTTGTAAAAGGTGAGGAAAGGTTTGTAAAAGGGGGTATAGGCTATACAATTTTGTGAAAGTTTTATATAAAAATATTCTTTTATTTCTCTACCAAAAAAATAATTCAAATTGTGTGTACAGTCTTTGTGTGATATGTGTTCATCTATGTGTTATGTGTGGTGAATTGTCAGCCTCCATATGACATTACTAGGATATAATCTTTTATTGGCCTACAAAGATTAAATGCTTATGTAAATTAAGGAGAATTCTGTAGTCTGGACAAAATACTTAATATTACAACTGTTTGCAAGTATGATTAATATCTTTTAGAGTTAGTTACCCTAAGTCTGTGTTTGCTTTACGTAGATTTACAAAAAGTCCATGGTGTAATCTTTTGCACAAGTATATTTGCAACCTTCCCAAAGTTTCTATTGTAAGAGACTTTTAAAACAGGAGATGACTTTGAGTCAATTCCAATGGGCCCTGGAGTACCTCAAGGATTTATTCTCTCTCCTTATTAGAGAAACGTTTTTAACTAATTTAGGACTACTTAATATGCTTGAAATTACCTGAGAAGCTTTAAAAAATTAAAAAATATAAATAACTGTGCTATTTGTGTACCTATATTTTTATTAAAATGGATGTTCTAAAGATTTCAACCTGCTCTAGGAAGGAACGTACAAAGATTCAAGAAAATTTCAAATAGGAAACACTCTGGTGTAACAGTGTTCTTGGTGTCACCGACACCAGGCCAGCCAAGAGGATGGTTCTCTGTGAGGGTGTCTGGCAGTTGGACTCCGGGTATTTGTGGCACAAACATTGGAAGTTTATGAATTATATCCAATTCTCAATACAAGAAGCCATGGACAATGTTTTAAAATCTTACATGCTATCTGTTCCTTTTATATTGAAATTATGTATTGAATCCAAATATATACATATACTTATATATTTTCATATCGTTCTCTGTAATTTTACAGTAATTTTTGTTACCCAAAAATTATTGCCTTGAAATGTTATATTTTACCAAAAAGGCAGGTTTTCAACAATTGCATTGCAATCAAAACTATAACCATACCACTTTGTTTTGTAGTTCATAGATATTGTTTTACTTTACTGCATTTTCAAATATGTTACATCTTTAGAAAAATTCATGAAAAGGACTCTTGACTTACTCTATTTTTTTATTCTTTTCATATATTTTATTGATTTTTTACAGAAAAAGAGAGGTATAGAGAGTTGGAGACATTGATGAGAGAGAAACATCGATCAGCTGCCTCTGGCACAATCCCTACTGGAAATGTGCCTGCAACCAAGGTACATGCCCTTGACCTGAATTGAACCTGGGACCCTTGAGTCCTCAGGTCTAAGCTCCACCCACTGAGCCAAACTGGTCAGGGCTTGACTTACTCTAAGTAACAGGTTTCTACGCAGGTCACATCTTTGAACTGAATGAAGAAGTATAGAACTCTAAGGAATGACTGAATTCACGAAAATACTAGCAAATAACCAGGATAAACAACAAAATGGGTAGGGAACCAAATGAAGAGAAGATGGTTATTATTATGACTCTGTTTAAAATACTGCTGATTTTTAAATCATTTTGTTTTTCAAATATAAGGAAAACTAAAAGCAGAAATTCTACATTACTATCCATGACTCACTAGGAAGGTTAGAGGCAATGATACATTAGTGACATTCCTTTCACAGTAATCCCAAGAGACAAAGACTTCAAGGACCAAAACTTACAACCAGGAGATTTTGTTTATTGAAACACATTAATTAAAGACTCTCTCCAATGTGTTAAAAAGGACGTTACCTTATGAGAGGCCTAACCCTAAATGGATATCTGTCACTGACACTGCCCTCCATCCACCAAGGAGACTGAAGACTTTTCAAGGATGAGAACCCACGGGCTGTGGGGGCTGACAGCTTTCCCAAGAAGGCAACAAGGCCTGGATGTTGACAGATTACTGCTGCTCAAACCTTGTTCTTCTATCTCCTAACTGTTATTGGTTAAATGTACATCAACTGATTTTTATATTTTTATTACACACCTTATTACATATGAATAGTTGAATTTTGATATATTCTAAGTTTTCCCACCTACTAAATAAGTACATTCTAATGATCAGTATGGTAAGGAAACAGTAGAGAGTCTTAATTCTTCAGGTCAAACATAGCATAAGTACAAGGAACAGTGGATGAAGTAGGAAACATATAATTAGCTTAATAAACAATTATGAAAATACATGCAAAGGGTTTTTGGTTGGCTGGGATGCTTATTTTCCTTAGTCACTTTCCTGTCTAGTAGTAGACATTTTATATTCCTAAGCAGTGTTCCTGCTTTAAAGTTTTTGCTTTTGTTCCTGGTATGTGAATGTTATACTAGATGCAAAATACCAAAACTTTAGACAAGCAGCAAACGGACTCTGCTCATGTTAGCTCAAAATATAAAATTGATACAGAATATTTTTTAACAAGAACATATAGGATCTCATGGCCTCCCATGCACCTGCCCTTTTATTTTGATTGATAAAAAAAATTCCACTTTGAATGCCATTCAAGGTTAGAGTCTTACCTTATCCCGAATGGTCCATTGTTCAGCAAGACATAACACTAACACTCATCATTAATGCATAATTTGTATTGATTTCTGAATAAAAGGAGGATGTGTGAATGAAAAAAGGGGCCCCATGCTAACCTGACTAGCTCAGGGAAGTCCTGCAAGGCAGCCTTGCAAACTCAGAGACCTTAAGTAACTACAAAGGATGGTCTGAAATTAAAACACTAACAGGAGCTCATGATGGGTCGTCAGATCCTTGTCTGGCATCTTCCCTGACAAAGGTCAATCTTTACCTTAACTGAGTGTGTGTACTGCCTTTTTGCCTCTATGATAACATATCATTGGATTTTCCTTATTTTGGATACCTCATGCTCAGGCACTGTTCTGTGCTCTGCAGAGATCAGAGATCCCTTCGTTGCTATTGAGTTCATTGTTGACTTGAAACTATCCTACATCCACCATTGTAAAAGAAATATGTGCCTATCATTTTACCCTTTATCCAATCACAGAAGTGTCTCCAATTTGCTTTCTCCTGTCTCCCTAATCTATCACCCATGGATTTCATGCAACCCACATAAGTCTGCACTTTTGCTTGTATTGTATAAAACAAGGTGCAAAATTGTCATTCTTGGGAGCATTCTCTCAACCCATTGAGATTTTTCTCGCTCACAATTGTTGACACTTTGGATCAAATAAACACACACAAATTTTTCAGAGCTCTGAAAGTTTTTCACATTAATAAGAGAAAAGGTTCTTGGCAGGAAAAGTAGAATTGCAGGTGAGGAATATGAAGCACATTAGTATCTTAGGTCATTCTCTTAGCAGAGGACAAACAGCACATGCTTGTATTAACAGTGTCACCCATATTATTTCTGACAGAACATCTCAATGTAAGATGAGAACACAGAGGCTTTTCCTGGGGTGGAGGATTTGGATATTAGGACATGTGGTATGTTTAGTGTGGCACCGTCGTCATGGCAATGGAAGGTTTTAAGTCCAGGTCCCACAGAAAAAAGACAGGGATCTCTGTGATAAGCAGTCCCGGTCCCCATACAATGTGCAGCCCTGGGAGGCCCCAGCTCCTGACATGGAGGAGATGAGGACCCAGATTCCTTTGGGAACTGGGCACTAGGAGGATCTCAGGGGAGTAGCAGGGTGCCTTCTGGAACCTGAGTCCTGTTGACTCTCTGGGGTCCTGGAGTTTGGGTCAATTGGGCACCTACACTCACCTTGAGGCGGTGCTTCAGGCTGGAGGATATATCAGGTGTCTGTGCCGCCTGCAAGGGCGTTGAATTGAAGACCCCATCTGTCTGCTCAGGTCCGCTCTCCTGTGCAGAGCTCTATAAAGACAGTTTCCAGTCACCAGGGGAAAACCTCAGAGCCCTGTTTTGCTGGTTCTCTAAAACTTGTGACTCTCCACTCCAGACACACAGAATGTGATCTGCTGAGACCTCTACTGGCAAGGAAAAGGCATGACAGCCTGAGGGCCTAGGCCTCCTATTGGCATAGTTAAGGGACCCCTCTAGAGCCCCATCTCCACCTGCCTGCCCTACCCTGGGGTGTGATCACAGCAGGACCTCTAGGTTATCCACTGCTCCAAACACTCCCGCGGTTCTCCCTGCAGGACCCCCTATCCAGCACATGAAGAGGGGGGATGTGGGCTGCACAGGGATGGCCCGCAGAGGAGGCTGTCCTGGCAGGAATGGGTCTGACCCAGGCCACCTTCACTTACCTGAGGGGATCTTCTTGAAAACGGCCAGAGATGTCGGGCACGAGTGTTGAACCGTCTACAGAGTCTGGAACAACACTCCCTGCAGGGTCTCCGGGAACCAGAGCCCCCATAACTGGGAACACAACAAGAGAACATGTTGAACTGTCAACTGTCTCTTGCCAAGTGAGTGGCAGTTGGGCAGTTGCTAGAAAGTGGGTGCCTGGTTACAGGGGTTCCAAGTTCTATTAGGAAGTGACCTCACTTCCTGGAATTGCCTCCCTGACTCCCCTCACCTAATTACAGCTATAGATAGTCCTGAGGGCTGCTGACTGCTCACCTACCTTCTCCATGGAAAACCAACATTGTACACAGTGACATGAACACACCCTCTCCACAAGGTTTAGCTGCAGCCAGGGTACTAGGTTTGAGGAGACAGACCAGGGATTAAACTCAACCCCTCATTCTTACCTCTTCTTGATCCTGGATAAGTCATTGTGCCTGTTAGATCCTGTCTCTTCTCTGCCTGCACAATGGATTATTGCAGCATTTGCTTCTTAGCGATATTCACGCTCATGAAGGTAGTACCTATAAAGTAGGAGGAGGAATGCCACAAGGCAAAAGTGCCTACAACCTCTTTTTCTTCCTATTGTCACCTCCTCGGTGTCTGACTCTCTTTTAATTCCACCCAGAGTCATTTGATTGTGTGTGCGTGTGTGTGTGTGTGTGTGTGTGTGTGTGTGTGTGTGTGTGTGTGAGAGAGAGAGAGAGAGAGAGAGAGAGAGAGAGAGAGAGAGAGAAAGAGAGAGACAGAGAGACAGAGAGACAGAGAGACAGAGAGAGATTGTGTGCACGCACACACACATATGCTAGTGCTAGGTTGTATTGTGTTAACAAAGCCTGAATACAGTAGTTTGCAGAGGCAACGATTAATTTCATAGCCATATGACTTCAATGATCTGGTGGAACTAAAAAGACTTCCTGATTTTTTGGATTATTCATCTTTTTTCTCATTGTAAGGATGAGAGTAAGAACTTACAAGGTCATATGTCAGAGTGGAAACCAGAAGTTGACATTTTATTTGACAATGGCTTGTGGGGGACATGACTTCCATTTCCCCCTTTGTAACAGCTGCCAATGTCCATATCCAGGTGGTCTGGGGAGTTTGGGTCATGCCCCAGAGTGGAGTTATCAGCACAGCTCACTGGCCTGGCCACAGTGATGACGGTTGTATGTGGACATGTAACTTCAGTGAGTTGAATAAAATTCTTTTTATTAGTCACAAGAAAAAAAATTCTGTTTTCATATGTCTCATGGCCTTATGAAAACATGCTTATAGTCAATAATCATGTGAGAGGTGCAAATGAAAACAAAAACGAGGGCCCTGGCCAGTTTAGTCAGTGGATAGAGTGTTGGCCTGAGGAATGAAAAGTCCCGGCTTCAATTCCGGTCAAGGGCACATGCCCAGTTTTGGGCATTGATCCCAAATAGGGGCATGTAGGAGGCAGCTAATCAATGATTCTCTCATCATTGATGTTTTTCTCTCTCTCTCTGAAATCAATAAAAATATATTTTTTCAAAACACAATGGGATACCATCTCACACTTGTCAGAATGGCTATCATCCAGAAATCAAGAAAGGACAAATGCCGGTGATTATGTGGAAAAAAAGGAACCCTTGTGCATTGCTGGTGGGAACATAGACTGGAGCAGGCACTCTGGAAAACAGTATGGAGCTTCTTTGAAAAATTAAAGTGAAACTCCCATTTTACCCAGTAATTCCACTTCTGGAATATATCCCAAGAAAGCAGAAACACCAATCAAAAAGGATATATGCATCCCTGTGTTCATAGCAGCACAATAGCTAAGATTTGGAAACAGCCTATATTCCCATCAGCGTAAGTGCCCAACAGCAGCTGAGTGTAAAAAACCCGTGGTACATCTACATTATGGAATACTATGCTGCTGTAAAAAAGAAAGAAGTCTTACCATTCACAACAGCTTGGATGGATATGGAGAGCATTATGCTAAGTGAAATAAGCCAGCCAGATAAAAATAAATATCACACGGTCTCATTCATTTGTGGAATATAATGAATAACATAAACTGATGAACAAAAATCGATCCAGAGACAGAGAAGCATCAAACAGACCCTCAAACCTCAGCAGGAAGGCAGGGGAGAGTGGGGGAGAGAGTAAGAGACCAAGCAAAGGTCTTGAATGCATGCATATAAGCATAATCAATGGACACAGTCATTAAGGGGGTAGGGGCATGTGCTGCAGGTGGGGGTGACTGGGGAGGGGTCTAGGGGAAAAATGGAAACATATGTTATACTTTAATCCATAATACAATAAAATAATACAAATATTTCTCTTAGTAAAAAAAAAAAAAAAGAGAGAGAGAGCTAGTGCTCTTTCTGGGTCCCAGAACAAAGCGCCCCCTGACCCCTAGATACGGAGGAACATACAGGAGCTGCCCAGTATGTGAGGATTTCTAATGTCCAGACCAACTCTGTTGGAGAGGTGGGAGCCTTGGCCTGGAAGGTCTGAACATTCCTGAACTCTGGGCTCTGAATGTCATGGACATTGGGTGATATCTGCCACTCTATGGACATCAGTTTCCCAATTTTCCATTGAGGGTTGGGTTCAGAACTGCATAAGCCTGACCTCACAACAAAGGGGCCCAGCTCCCTCCACCCTGGGTGGGGACTGGAAAGAGGTGCATGCCTGTGATTCCAACTCTGGGCTCCTTTTCAGTCAAATACTGGCCAAAGGCTCATTTATCTGCTGAATGCTCACCATCTCCCCCATGCCTTTCCATGTCTGTGCATGATGCCACCAGCAGATCCTTTTCCAGAGCCCCCGAGGAAACCTGGGTGCAGCTAGAACCCCTACTTTGAGGACACACCGCTGGATTCATCTCAGGCTCTGTTGGGCTCAGTATCTTGTTCATTTATTTCTAAATACATATTACCCTTCTGGAAAAAGCATGTGTGGGTATTACTGATTTCATAAAACAAACAAATAAACAAACTAAACACCTCTCCCTATCAGCTGATTTGGGGCAGATTTTATTAGCAAAGATAGATATTTGCTAATATTGCTATAACATTCCCTAGTTGGAAACAGGTTTTGATTAAAAACAGACATTGGTTAAATATTCCTGCCATTTGCACAGAAGCTTTACTCTGAAGGAGAAGATAATTAGTTGGCTGTGGTTAGGAATAAATAGAGTAGCCCCAGTGTCTACAGGGGTCTTAGTGGCTTCTCTTTCTATGATAATTTCACCTGCTCCCAAACTATCAGTGAGAAGGGAAACACCCATGGATCAACCCTATATTTGTGTGTGTGTGTGTGTGTGTGTGGTTTGTTTGTTATTGGTTTTCTACATCCCATTTCAGTGAACAGATTTCTCTACAGGAATTTTCTTGATAGCCTTATTTAGAATTTGTGTTGCATTTGCTGACAAAAACCATTAGCTATATTAATTGGAATCAGTTAGAAAATCCAGGATTACATATTCTAAGAGTTAAATGCCTTTGTGAACCCACCAGGGTCATTGAGAAAATCAGGAACATTTGCTGGTTCCTCTCTTGCTGAGACAAGCTTTGCTCCAAAGGGAGTTGTTAGAATTCCTATTCTCATTTTCTCTTAAGTCAGTAGGAAGTGATAGTGGAGGGGACTGAAGGGAAAGGAAGAAGGATGGAAAAGGGTGCAGAATATAGTGGGGGAACTAGAGAAGGTGGAAGAATGGGGTGTTGGCAATTATTACCTTCAGAAGAGTTCAGAGACAGTCTATAAAATTTCTAATTCCTTAATTGTTTTTAAAGGAATTTATATGTGCTTCTGAAAATCTCCTGATTTCCAAATCAAGATATGCTTCCATTCATTCATTCAGTTTAATGTTAGACATGGCATATTCCTAATTTTTATTGCATGCCAAAAATTAATTTAGGCACACAAATAAAACTGCACTTTGGCCATTTTTAGGAGGACATTTTCTAATTAAATCTTCCCATTTCTGTAAAGCACGTGTAAGTAAAAGCTTCCTATCAGGAATATTAGTGAGGGATGGGATCGGGCATCTCCTGGATTGGAGGCACCATTTCCCATGTTAATTTTAGGTGTGTTTTGTTGTTGTTGTTTTGTAGTTGTGTGTATGTGTATGTGGTTTTTCTTTTCTTTCTGATATCTGCAGAATCTGAGCAAATTTTCTAGGATTGTTATATAATGTAGTCGGTCAACCTGTGTTGCTTATCGGTTGAGCTCCAGGAGGCTCTCACCCCTCAAATCACATTCAAACCTCTGATGTGCCTTGGTTGATCTCCCTGCTGTCTCAAACAACCAGAGGGTCAGGGAACGGTTGACCAAACCTTATGGGTGCTCTCCCACCAGAACCAGTCACTTTAATTGCAATTGTGTTGAAATTTTGCTTTGGGGCTCCTGCACATCATGAGGAATGACCTCACACCTCCGCAGATATTCTTAGTCTCCTAAGAATACCTAATACTCAGACCTGAGGGAGAATATGACACTGTATTTTTGGAGCTGATTAAGTTCAACTCTAATTTAAATGATAATGGGTTTTGTTTTGTTTTTTGTTTTTGTTTTTATTTGCTCTGATTCTCAGAAAGCAATTCCGATTGGAAAGCCACAATTTAACAACAGCCACCAATTTTTTTCCTACTGTATTGTCTTAACCTAAGTTCCATCAACTCTTAATCTTAGCTCTATCTGGAGTATTTAAAAATACAGCTCAAATAAATCTAACCCTCTACCACCAGCAAGGGAAAAGTCATGGATTTAAGATACAACCCACCCAAGTTCAGCCAATGGGTGGGGAACCAGCAGTTCAATGTGTCCTTTGTTGAATCCTAACACCATGTCCACGGGTTGGTCCTGGGTGAGCTCTTTTGAAATCCTGACCCACTACGTCAAATAAATGTCAAAGTATGAAACATTCAAACTTGTCAAGAATTTTGGTCGTTTATTTAAGTCCCACTGTCAATAACTGGCAGGATGAAAATCTCAGCAGATTGAGATATTCTCTCTGGCAGTTTTGCACCTTATTTTATACATTACAATCAGAACAGGAGATGTATGGTGGTAACAGGAAACCCAGTGGTGATGCATTAGGGTTTCAGAGAAATCAAAGCAGCGAATCCTCTGTGACTGGATAAACAGTAAAATGACACAGACATACTTCTTTTACATGGTGGATATAGGATAGTTCCAAGTCAACAATGAACTCAGTAAGAATGAGGGGATTTGTGGTCTCCGCAGAGCATTGCCTATGTGTTGAGGGGCCTGGAAATAGGGAAATTCCTTTGACATTCCAAATTACATGTTATTGTAGGTGCCAAAAGGCAATAGACAGGCTCAGTGAAGGTTAAGATTGACCTTTGTCAGGGAAGATGCCAGCCTAGGACATGACTACCCACCATAAACTGCTTTTAGTTTAAAAGTTTTCATTTCAGAACATTCTTTTTGATAACTTTAGGTCTCTGAGTTTGCAAGAACACCACACAGGGCTTCCCTGAGCTAGTCAGTGAGCATGTGGTTCCTTTTCACACACAGTGTTCTTGGATCTCTTGTGCCCCACCTCCTGACAACAGTCACTGAGTGCTTAGGGCAGTGGTCGACAAACTCATTAGTAAACAGAGCCAAATATAACAGCACAACGATTGAAATTTCTTTTGAGAGCCAAATTTTTTAAACTTAAATTATATAGGTAAGTACATTGTTATTAACTTTATTAGGGTACTCCTAAGGCTTAGGAAGAGCCACAGTCAAGGGGCCAAAGAGCCACGTGTGGCTCGCGAGCCGCAGTTTGCCAATCATGGACTTAGGGGATTCGTCCGAACTAAAGCCCCAACCCACCTGGCAGTTCATAAACTGCCCCTGAGGGAATGTCCCTCCTCTGTCCCAACACAGGAAGAGAAACCATCACCCCAGAATGCAGCAGGACCTGTATGTTGTAAGCAGATGCAGCTACCTTGCTGCCCACAGTCCTGGTCTCCACACCTCCCGCTCCCCCATCCCTGTGCCCAGGTTCAACACCAATGCCCAAGAACCTGTTTGCTACCCAGGAGTTGTACAGCCCCAGCCTCAGATTCGTTCCCAGATTGTGCAACCTGACCTTAATGAAGATGGTGGTGTTCAAAGAGTTGGAGAAGGACCTCATCTCCATGGTGATCGCCATGAAGATGCAGTACTCCAACCTCATATCGATGGTGATCACGGTGAAGATGCAGGGCTCCAAGTACATCCTACGGGAGTATGCTGTTCCCCAGTGAACAACTGGACACAGTCCTGGGGTTGACCTCACTGCAGGACCCCCACTTCCTCTGTGAGAAGGCAACAAGCTATAGGCCCTGTTGCACTGGAGGAAGTGCTTTAAGAACCAGACCATCTGGAGCTAGAAGACACTCCCTGTGGGCACCATACGCATGGCCAAGGTCAGGCAGCGAACCCTGAAGGGTGGACAAAGTAACCGAGGAGGCTTCTGCTAAAGTGGCCGAGATCTGGATTGCTCCCTGTCCAACCAGCCCATCCACTGGGAGGACAGTGCCATACAGGACAGATGCAAGGCTAAGTCAAGGGTTCATTACTCCGAGGGGGTTCATCAGAGCTTCTCCTCTGAGCAACAGGCCAGCAACTATGCCACCTATGGACCGAACATGCCTGAGAAGGGCATTGACATGGGGATGCTCAAGAAGTAGAGGCCATGGATATTAGGAAAGATGTGCATTACCAGGCCACAAAATATCAAGGAAAAAGTGGTGGCGTGGCTGGGAAAGTTCAAAGTGTTGAAGGAGGCTGTGGACTCGAGCAGGACACAGCAGAGCACGTCCCAGAGTTGGAGTGGGACATGGACCTTCTATTTAACACACTGCGAAACTCTAGGGACAGTGGCCCAGACATGGAGGATGAGAACAGCACCCTCAGCACCCACAAGCCCAAGCTCAGACTGTTCTTTGAAGGGTTGGCACACTCCAACTCACAGACACAGACGGAAGCATCCACAGGGCCCGGAGCCAAGAGGAGCCTGCAATTATGGCCAAAGTGCAAGAAAACATGTGAGCCCTCAGGCATCAAACAGCCCAGAGACAGTGTTTCAGACTCGACGACCCACAGCACCCCCTCCCCCAAAGTCGCCTGAATCTGGACCTCCTCCATGTCTAGCCAGTCAGCTCACCATGTGGACAGCGCCATGTGGCCTGCCCAAGACCAAGTCTACAAATCACTACTCTAAAAAGGAGTATGAGAGCTTCACTGAGCAGGAGGCTGGTGAAGATGCCGCCCATGGATAGGAACTGGATCAGGAAGCAGTGACTATTGAAAGTCACAACAAGGTCCATGACAAGCAGAATGTAGTGGCTTGGCTGAGCTGGGCCTAAGTGTCGGAGGAGGCCCTGGACTGTGAGCAGGACCCTGCAGATCATGTACCCGAGTAGAGGAGGACCCGCACCTTCTGTCTAACATGCTGGAGAACCAGTGACAGTAGCCCAGACAGGGAAGAAGATGACAGCCTTCTCAGCACCACCAAACCCAAGCTAAGGCCATAATGCGAAGGACTGTCACATTTCAGTTCAAAAATGGACATGGGGAGCATCCATGGTGCCCAGAGCCAGGCGGAGCTTCCGAGTTTTAGCTGGTTCTGCTGAGGCCTAGTGTGTTGACGCACGGAGTAAATGGTCCCGGGTTCAAATCTGGTCACGGGCACAACTGTGTTGATTACAGGCTTGATCCCCAGCCCTGGCCATGGCACATGCAGGAGGCAAGCAATCCATGTGTCTCTCTCACATCGATGCCTCTCTCCCTTTCTGTCTCTCCCCGTCCCTTCAAGTTTCTCTAAAAATTCAGTGGAAAAATAACCTCTGCTGAGGGTTCACAAAACAAAGCAAACAAAGGAGCCTCCTAGTCCAGCTGAAGTGCCCAAAAAGACCAAGCTCAGTCAGCAACAGCCAAGTGACAGTGTCTCCCACTTAGAGCCCCAGAGCATTCCCACCCAGGGGAGCACCAGCACCGCCCAAGGACAGCCCGGAGGCAGAGACCTCAGCCCTGGACATGCTCACCACGAAGATGCGGCTCACTAGGCGCCTCACCAAGACTGAGTCTCTCATCCCCTCCACCAAGGCCAAGGGGAAGCATCCCCGCCACCATGGCTGGTCAGGTTCCTGAAGGGGCGGCAGATGGCACAGCCGTAGAACAAGTGAGCCAAGAGCCCAGACAATGAGCATGGCCAGACCCAGGGATCCAGCTGCAGATCCCCAGGAAGACCACGTACAACCAGCTGAACCACATCCTCATCTCTGATTACCAGCTGCCAGAGAACATCATCCTGGTCAAACCTCTGATTGGCAGGAGCAGTTCCCCTCGGACACTCTGCAGGGGCTCATGCTGCCTGGGCTGTGCATCTGCTTCATGTATGACGTCCGGTGGCCTTCAGCTCCATCATCTGGTGGATACAGAAATACTGTAATGATAATTCCGAGCCCCTTAAGCCGGTGAAGATCCTGGTGGAAGGGGCACAGCACTACTTCAGCGCTGTGCTGCGGGTCTTCCTGGAGCTGCTGTCCTACAAGATTCTCGGCTGGCTGGGCTATGTGCACTTCCTGGTCATCCCGCTGGGTTCCAACATTGTGGCCAGGTACCTGGGCTCCATGCATTACCGCTACAACAGCGTCTCACAGGACCTGGCCTGATGGGACCTGTTCCATAATCTGGAGGCCCAGAGCGCCATACAAGACACACTGGACATCGTGACGAGAATCACTCAGTACATCACGGGAACATCTGTTCCTCTCAGCTTCCCATCGAGGAAGCCCTGATCTCCTACAAGCAGAAGAGACCCAATGAGGATTCCTTATAGTTCATTGTTTTAAGGGTGGCAGGAGAAAGTTGGGACAGTGCAACAGTCCTCAGACACGTCGGGAGACTCAGATGATGGACCCCCTTGGGCTGCAGGGTGCTTTTATCCTTCCCTCTGTCCCTACCTCTGTTCACCAATGAGGCCTTGTCATCCCACTCATCTTGTCAGTGAGTGGGGTTTGTCCTCCCCCAGCCAGGGCGATGGCACCAAGCTGATGGAGCGGCAGGTGGATTGCTGGACGGCAGCCCAGCCACCAGACATGAAGAAAGACTCGAAGAAGAAAGACCTGCCTTCCGCCAACAACACCCTCAAGTGCAGCTTCCAGTCTCTCCAGGTCAGCAGGCTGCCCAGCAGTGGCCAGGCCAAAGCAACACCCACCATGTGCATGACAGTACTCACCAAGGAGAAGAAAAAGAAGGTGTTGTTTTCGCCCAAGAAAACCAGGACAAGGCATGGAGTCCAAAATCCAAAAGCCAGTGCTTGGAGGCATAAGCCACCTGGTCTGCAGGGCGAAGCAGCAGGAGAACATTCTGCGGGTCCTCATCAAAGGTGTGGTGTGGAATGAAGTTCTTCCAGCTGGCAGCCCAGGGTCCTTCCGCATCCAGCACTTCCCCATGTGCATCTCCAGACATTCTGACTCCACCTTCCAGCCCTGCCTGCGACCCTGCAGATGCCAAGCACAGGAGGGCCAACCTGCTTTTCAGTTCACCTTTCAGTTTAGTACAGAAACCGACCCTGGAAACACAAAGAGAAACCTTCTTAAGTACAAAAGTGCTCACTACCCGGAAGCTAATGTGCAGCCCCCATTGGGAGCCCCAACTGCTCTGCTGATTAACCAGAACTCTCTGGGGGTCAGGCGGGCAGTGCTGAGCTGGAGAATCATGGAAGGTGAGTTTTGGCATCAGGACCCCTAACACTCCCAGCGAGAAGGGTTCTCCCTTCTCCACCTGCCCTTCCTGGAAGCCAGGACTCTGCCTCCACAGGACTCAGAGCTGGTGGTCAGATGCCAAGGACTGGCCTCCCATTGCGGGCATCCTGAGCAGAACATGGAGGCCAGTCAGCCCAGCCCTGGGCCCCAGCTGCCAACCCGCCAAGTGGCCCCACACCATCCACTCGTGCTTTCCTAAAAAAATAGGTGTGTGGTGCAGACCCCCAGGCACACCGGCTAGACAAACTGGTGCAATACCAGCTGCCCGCCTTCCTGAGCAGGGACTATGCTTTCGCCCTCATCTCTCTGTGTTATGACAGAACATTTGTTCCACCCAACAGGTGTGGGTCCACCTATTTACCAGGTGAGCACCCTGTCCCTGCACAGCACAGTTTTCACGCGGCACCCTGCTTGCTGGGAGTCTTCAGGGCACTTCATGTCTCTGAGTGCCTGTGCCTCTAACCACAGGGTGAACCTAGGGCAGTAATGGCAAAACTTTTGAGCTCTGCATGTCAGCATTTTGAAAAACCCTAACTTAACTCTGGTGCCATGCCACATATAGAAATTTTTAGATATTTGCAACCATAGTAAAACAAAGAGTTATATTTTTAAAATTTTTTAAATATATTTTATTGATTTTCCACAGAGAGGAAGGGAGAAGGATATAGAGTCAGAAACATTGATGAGAGAGAAACATCGATCAGCTGCCTGCTGCACATCTCCCACTGGGGATGTGCCCGCAACCCAGGCACATGCCCCCGATCAGAATCGAACCCAGGGCCCCTCAGTCCACAGGCCGACTCTCCATCCACTGAGCCAAACCGGCTTTGGCAAGAGTTATATTTTTGATATTTATTTTATATACTTAAATGCCATGTAACAAAGAAAAATCAACCAATGAGTTTGCATGCCACCTCTGACACATGTGTCATAGGTTCGGCATCACTGACCTAGGGTCAAGCTCACAGGTTTATTGTAGAAACTCAGTAGGGTCCTCCCTGGAAAGTGCTCTCTGGGTGCCTGGACAGTGGAGAGGTCTGCTGCACGGGCTGTGGTTGAGCTCATTGGCCATTTTCTCTTCCTCATGGCAAAGCTTCAACCTCATTTGATTCTCCACAAGGCCTTGGACTAAGCTCTTTTCTCCTTAGATACAGATTGGAGATTCTATGAGGGGTCGGTGTCCTGGGTGAAGCCAGAACCAAAAATCCCAGAAACGAGCCATGTGGCCCCATGCTAATTTTACTCTTGACTAAAAGAATACAGAAAAAGAGTGGAAAAAATCTAAAATATTAGTGTCAGCACTGTGTAGTTGATGAGGGTAGAGGAATGATACACAGGAGGGCATATTAAAGAGCATGTCTCGCTGAGGAAAATATAGATATGTGTAATAAATCACAGGGATATGTTTAAGTGCATGTATTTTAAGTTATGGGAAAGCACCTTGTCTTGCAAAATAGAATTCATTAATTTTAAACCTACCATCTGAAATAGGACCTATTAAATGGGAAGCAATAAAGGATTTTTTAAAATAAGAAAATTTGACAAATGGAAGTTATTGTTTGCTTTGTTAGACATATTATATCAGACTAACCAATAATACCCAGTCTTTTAAACAAAATAAATCATTACCACATACCATGCCACATAGGAAGTCTCAATAAATTCCAAAGAAGATATATATGTTTTTTCTCCATTGATATGTACATGAACCATCATGCATGATGCCTATATATTCTCTAACCATAATGCACTAAGGTAAGAAGTTAATAATAAAGAATAGCTTTAAAATCACCAAATATCTGGACAGTTTAGAAAATATAGCAGAAGCTGAAGTGAAGTATATTCTATACAAACCCTGAGTTCAAAGGAAATTATGAGTGAAATTATGGAATACTCCCAACTAAAAAACAATAAAGAAAAGCTGCATATCAAAAGCAGCCATAAAAGACAGAGTTTTTGTTTTAAGTAGACTTCTAAGGAAAGCATTACAGCTGGGAAGAGAGATTGAAGTATCCAAATAGTAAATTACAGAGAGCAACAGAGTGACTTAGAAGAAACAAGGAAAGGGGGAAACATAATGGCAGAAATCAGTAAAACAAAGAATTTGAAAAAGCCTTCAACAAACCAGAAAACTGCTCCTCTAAAAATACTGGTAAAACAAACAGATTTCTAGCCAGACTGACCAAGAAACAGAGAAAAACGCTGTGCGCATATAGCTAACCAGTTAGGCAAAACGGACCAATACCTGGGAGGAAACAAACTATACAACCTTCCTCAAGAGAAAGTGATGCCCTGACTAGTCTATCAAAGAAGTTGAATTTGTAGTTAAAGCATCTAAGGAAGGGAATCCAGGCCCAGGTGGTTCACTGGAGAATTAAACAGAATAAATGAACAGACACTTCACTGAAGAGGCTATAACATGTCACATGAGCACTTGAAAACTTCAACATTATAAGCCATTAGGAAAAGGTTATTTAGACCACAAGGAGACTAACTGAAATAAAAGACTGTGATAACACTTGATGCTGGGGAGGATGTGGAAAAACTCACTCATACAGTGCTGGTGGGAATGTAGACTATTACAGCCACTGGGGAAAGTACTTTGGTTGTTCCTTATGAAATTCAACATGCAACTACCACACACCCCAGCAATTGCACTCTGGGGCATTTATGCCAGAGAAATAGAAACTTTCATCCACTCAGAAACCTGAGCACAAATGTTTATGGGAGCTTTATCTTAAAACCTGCAAGTGATCTCTGAAATCCCTTGTTGGGATTAATATCTACATTTTATAAGAAATGTCTGTCACATAAAAATGGGTAGAGTATATGAAAAGGGAATTTCATAAAGGGAAACCCAAAACGTTAACAAGGTATGAAGAGGTATTCAATTGCACTTGTAGTAAGATATGCAGAGATGTTGAATTGTACTTGTAGTCAGAGAAGTAATGAGGCCCTCTTTAAACCGATTTGCAAGACAAATTAGAGTGGGATGATGGGAAGTGTTGGTGAGGCTATGGGACAAATGGGAACATCATGGGCTATGATGGGAGTGTAAACTAGTACAGGCACCCAGGAGGGCCATCTAGAAGTACTTAGCAAAATTAAATATGCTCTTATATATTTGAATATTCATATATATAATTTTGCTAAGTCCGAAGAGCAAAAGAATCACCATAGGAGAACCTAGAACATAGGCCTCTCATTCTCAATCTTGAACTGATCATTTTTTTTCTTTATTGAATAAGATATTACAAATGTGTCATTACCCCACCAATATCACCTTATCCCCCCAATCCTGCCCTCTCCCTCTCCCTTCCCTCATGTTGTCCACATCCATCACCTATGCTGATATGCATTCATACAAGTCCTTTGGTTGATCTTTCCCCCTCACCGCACCCCCTAACCCCCGCCTTCCCGCTGAGTTTTGAGCATCTGAAAGATGCTTCCCTGTCTATGGCCATACCACCCTCAAAGCGCCCAATCTCGTCTGATCACTTTTTGAATAACATTTTCTTGGCTGGGATACAGGGGGGAGAGCAGGCCTTCTGTGTCAAAATATAACCCCTCAGAGTCTAACAGCATGAATCTGGTTCTTCTGATCAGCATCACTGGGTGGGAATGGACCACTGGAAATATTGGCTAGAATAGATAGCAAAGAGACACCTGGAATAAGTGGGTTCCCAAACCTTATCCTGTCAATTCCACCTAAAGGACATTAGCCTTTTTTATGAGTATTTCCCCACTGACATAAATATCCTTATGCGATGTTAATTGCATTGTATATGAACAGCATGGCTAACAAATTCCTGTGACATGATGAAATGTGGCAAAGAGCTGTGATGGAGTCTAAACAGAGAAAATGGATCATCTGTGTACTGTCTTCTGCTATCGTCTGAAAGTAAAACGATAGTATAGGGAAAACAAAAAGACAAAAGTATCACTCAAGGTGTACATAAGGCCACATGAATATTTTCTGTAATTTTTAAAGTGTGACTATTAAGGATTAAATGTAAAAGAATAAAATCTAGGTAGAATAATTTGTGATCACCTGTGTTCCTATTAAATCTTAAATTCTGCCATTGCCTGTGTGTCTTTAAATAGAGCATTAGGGTGACAGTTGGGAGACCTTTGAACTCCTGATTCCATCCCAGTTTTCCTTCCCCAGAGCTACTTACTATCATCCACTTTGTGCTTGTCCCTAAGTAGGTTTCTATAATTTTACTCAAAAGTTGTGTACACACAAGTTAATTTAGAGTTGATTTTGCATTTTTGAAATTTTATTTCAATAGCATCATTCAGAATGTACCCTGACACTTTCTTTTCCACACAAATCATGCTTTGAGATTTGTCCACATTGCCACACATACTGCAGTCCATTAGTTTTACCGCTTTACTAGGCATTTACTATGATAGCCTTATTCTCCTGTTGAAGGACATTTAGGTTATTTCTAGTTTTCCACCGTCATAAACAATGCTGAAATGGACTTTCTTGTATCCTTCATGGGCACATGAATGAAGCTTCTCTAGAGTATGTTGCTAAGAATGAATTTCTAGCAGGAAGGCCATGCACACCTTAGGTTTTACTAGTGGATGCAACTTCACTGGCTGGTTCAGCCATTCCCCTCCCAGCTGCTGTGGATGTTGGCTGCTCATGGCTCCTGATGGCCCTTCCCCTGTCCTGAGCGGGTAGGTGCTCCCAGTCCACTACCCTGGGAGGCCAGTAATGACTGGTACTGGGTAGACAAGCCTGGCTCCTTACCTAAAATGGGAATCACTCAATGGGTGCAATTCCTCTTCCAGATCCCCTCTCAAGACCAGGCTGAACGTAATGTGCTGAGTCCACATCTCTGCTCACCTCCCTCCATCTTCTTTTTCTGAGGTCATTCCTTCACTAAACTCTGTCCCACTTCCCAGGATTCACTGCTGCCAGGGAACCTGGCCCAAGATGACTAATATTGCCAAAGTCTCTCCAGAAGGGCTGCACCAATGTTCACAGTTAGGAGAGGCTTGAAGGCTGAGAAAGAGAAAGCCCATCCTAGAGATGAGGTGGGGGAGGGGGAGAAGGCAAAGGTGCTGAGATGAAAGAAAATTTTGTGAATTCAGCAAACTGAATGAAAGCCAGTGTGGCTGAAGTGTGGGGAGCAGAAGAAAGAGAAGGACACTGGTTGAGGTTGGAGATGTATGTAGGAGCCGACAAGGAGACCATAGGCTGGTTTCCAATTTTTTTTTTCTAATTGTAAATGGAAGTTTTTGAAATGGTTTAAGCAGAAAGTGATAGGGTTCAATTTAGACCAAGAAAATGTGTGTGTAGAGAGAATGGTTTGGTAAAAAAGATAAAATAAGCAGGGATCTGAGTATTTACACAGCAAGGAGAGTGGATCATAAAAATTAGTGTCAACACAGAAAGTAAGAAACACAATGGGATTTTTAACACAACACTTCCTGTGTCTATAAAACACACAGACATACAAAGACATAAATTCTTTAAGCATACATGCCAATTTTGAAGTGGCTACTATGTGGAGGGAGAGGAAGGGAATGGAGATTAGCGGTAATAAGAGACAATAAAACCTGGAAGTTGTCTTGCAAGGAATGGTGGTGAGAAGGTGGGATAAATGGAAGCATGTGATTTCTGGAGCCCTGAACCAAGAAAACAAAAATCAAAACAACAGCTACCACCCACCTCCCTACCCATTATTTCCCTTCACCCTGTGGAGACCCACATCTGCGATGGGGAACAGGTTTTCAGAGAGACCTTCCAAATAATCCAACTTTTACCTACTAAGTGGGTGGAACTGGATGGCAGAGGCCTTCCTAGTGATTAATGCAGCATCTGAGTCAAGGAACCTGGAGGGAAGAGGAAGCAGAACCTCCCTGGAGCCTCATTAGTAAGGACACAGATGGGAGCCCTGAGGCAGTCTCATGCCTGACCTGGTGGGGGGCTCCTGATGCTCCCTCTCAGCCTAGTTCCACATTTCCCTGGGGCTCCATGGTGCCAGGTCTTATCTCTGGGATCAGAGATAATCCAGGTTAACATGTCTTGTTATTTCCCCTTTGCACAAGTTTATGACGTGGTCCCAGGAGATCTGGGGACCAAACTTCCACCAGGTCTGGTCGCTCTGTGCCTGGGTGCCCAGGGCAGGAGTAGACACCCATTAGGTCTCAATAAACGCCTGTGGATCAAAAGTGATCCCTTGAATCCTTCCTTGATTGGGGGCAAGGACCTTGGGCTTTCCCTCCACGTTTTTCTTCAAGTGCCCAGAGAAGCACAGGGCATGCTCTGCAAATGCATTTGTCAGTTGGTGTTCAAAGAGTTTGTTGAGGTGGTTTCTTTGGTTCCCTGTCTGGCCCTGAGAGACAAACTCTCAATGGATAGAATAGAGTGGATGCTGGCTTTATCCAATGGCCTGCTTCTCTGAGGTGCTCTAGAGCAGTGGTTCTCAACTTCCTGAAGCCGGGACCCTTTAATACAGTTCCTCATATTGTGGTGACCCCCAATTTCATTGCTACAAATTGAACATGATTAAAGCATACTGATTAATCACAAAAACAATATGTAATTATAAATATTTTTTACGATGGTCAAGGCGACCCCTGTGAAAGGGTTGTTCGACCCCCAAAGGGGTCGCGACCTACAGGTAGAGAACCACTGCTCTAGAGTCACATTCTCAGACACTGTTCAGGGAGATCCAACACCCAATGTTACTTACTGAGCAAGTTCATTGGTGGGTAGTATTTTCTTACAGATTCGTATCTGAATGAGCAGCTTGGGGGAAGCCAATCCTTCCTGGAGGCTTAGCCACATGATCTCCCCTTAGACAGACAGTACTCATGTCTTCTGGGCCCCAAGACCTTGCCTCGGCCCTTGGGACATGGAAAGGAAAGAGTAATTCTTACCCAGGAGCAGTCCTGGATCTCAGTCCACTGACAAACAGACAGAAGTAAAATCACCTCAGATTCCATCACCCAGAGACAATCACATGCAACATATTAGTATATTTGTTCCTAGTATTATCCTGTGAATGTTGACATAGTTTCCATCTTGTCATTCTTATCTCACCTGTTTCAGTACCATCATGTGCTTAAGTATTGACTAAATGGGTCTTTATGCTCTTTTTGTTTTTAAAATACATACATAATGCTGTGATGGATATCTTTATAAAATTTATACCATTTTGAATGATTTATGAGGATCTCTATCAGTGGAAATAGAATTATAGAATCAAATTATATGAACAATGATTCTTTTAATATCTTGTCATTTAAAAATAAAATCCTGATGTAATAATTTAGTAATGGACTTGCAGGTTTTTCTGGTAACATACAAGCACACATATAGGTAATTTAAAATAGGATCACACAAACTTGTGCTTTTAATTTAAACTTCATCTTGGAAAATTCCTGTCTAACTTAAGATAACATGACTCCTGTTTACAACTGCTCAAGTATTTCATTATGTATGCACAATAATATCTTTTTCTCTGTTGTCTATTGATAGATGTTGCAGTAATGCCAAAATTTTATGATGACAGTGTTGTCATAAATTTACTAATATTCATATATTTCAACGTTTACACTGTTTCTTGAATTCCTATAAAATAAGTTCAAATTGGAGTTGTAACAAAATGATTGACTATTTTAATTTTTATGGATGCTCTAAATCAGGGGTCCTCAACCTTTTTAAACAGGGGGCCAGTTGAACGTTCCTCAGACCGTTGGGGGGCCGGACTATAGTTTAAAAAAAAAACTATGAACAAATTCCTATGCACACAGCGGCGGCAAAAACACCCGGTGGGCCAGATAAATGTTTTCGGCGGGCCGCATGTGGCCCGCGTCCCGTAGTTTGAGGACCCCTGCTCTCAATTATTCTCTAATAAGCTTGTCCCAATAAAATGTTTCCCTAAAATGTATGAGTGGCCATTTTTTCACACTCTTTCCAGTACTCAACTTTTCCTATTGCTCATCTGCAAGTGAAATTATTTTTCGTGAACTTGTCAAAGGAAAGTGTGGTTAAAGCTGTTTCCCTGGCTTCATAATTTAAAAGCTCCCCACTTTGTTGCCTTGACGCAGCATTCAAAGTATGGTAACATTTTCTGACCTCCTGTCCTGGTTTTCATTCCCCAATTTTACCTTTACTGTGACTTTCCTTTGCCCTGTTTCCCTGTCTTACTCAATTGGATTCTATTATCAGTAGCGCCTCCTCTTCCAAATTCATACCACCATCCAAGACTTAGGCATCTAAATACCTTCCTGCCATCTCTCCTGCTCACCTCTCAGGAGTTCAAACACTTCCCCATATTAACCCTTTATGGACCCTCCTAGAGGTCCCCTAGTCTAAAATGAAGGGTCATCTTTGATTGTACCCTACCTTGTATCTCCAGGACCCAGTCCACCATTGACATGTCATGATTTCATCTCCAAGTGGAGTCAGTTCTTTTTCTACTTGTCCTGCTCTTGTCCTAGTTAAGGCCACCCTCCCCATCTGCTGGGCCTCTGCTCTCTCTGCTTCTGATCTTGTCCTGTCTTCCACCTGTTCTCCTCCCGGCAAACAGAGTGATCCATTCAACTTAAAACCAGCCATCCCACCCTACCTGCTTAAGACACTTTAATGACTTCTCATTGTCCTTAAAACATAAAACAGAATGACTCACTGGCTTGTTGTGCCCCATGGACCTGCCAACCTCAACTAGTGTCTCTCACAGCCTCACTCACAAAACACCAGCACTGACTTCCTTTCAGTCCTTGAGACACACTTTTGTGTCTTTGCAGATGTTCTTCCTTCTCTTTACAAAGCTCTTTTCCCAACTCTCTGAGTATCAGACACCCTCAGCTGTCTGACTCAGCTTAAATGTCTCTCAGAGAAAAGCTCCCTGACCATCTAATCCAAGACGTTGCCCTTTTCTCTCCCCCCACCCCCCCTCGCCCCCCGCCATGACTCTCTATTCCAGATTACTGATTCTTTGTAGCATTTATCGGTTTGTGGTTATTTTGTCCTGTCTGCTTGCTTTGAGGAGCTCTCTCCTGTGCTGGTTTACAAAGTCCATGAGGGGAAGCAACCCAGCACCTGTCCCAATCCCACCATCATAGATAATTATATTCTTAAGATAAATTTCTAGAACTAGAATTTAATCAAAAGCATGTCCTTTTTGTTACTTTATTTTTTAAAGTCACAAAACGACAATGTTGAATGTACATTTTTCTCCTTTTGGGTGTGTGTGGAAAAATACTCAGTAATATGGAGACAGTATTTTTAAAGAATAACAGAGAGTGATAGAGGGAGAGAGAGAGAGAGAGAGAGAGAGAGAGAGAGAGAGAGAGAGAGAGAGAGAAAGAGAAGTGACTGTGTAGCATACTTCCAAGACTTTCAAGAAATGTAAAATTAAATTTACAATAAACTGGAAGAACAAATATAAGGAGTTTGGTATTTGCTTCAGTGACTAATCTTATCACAATGATTTCTCGCATAAAAGCAAAGAGTTTCTTGGTCTCATGTATCTGCAATAATTGTCTGTATCATTTATGATTCTTATCCTTGCATCTTGGAGAGATACCTTTCTCAATATTTGTGATTTAGCTCCAAGAAATTCCTTTTGCTATTTCCTTAAGATATTAAATTTTTGACAAACCAGTTTGGCTCAGTGGATAGAGCGTCGGCCTGCGGACTGAAAGGTCCCAGGTTTGATTCCGGTCAAGGGCATGTACCTTGGTTGCGGGCACATCCCCAGTAGGAGGTGTGCAGGAGGCAGCTGGTCGATGTTTCTCTCTCATCGATGTTTCTAACTCTCTATCCCTCTCCCTTCCTCTCTGTAAAAAATCAATAAAATATATTTTTTAAAAAAAGATATTAATTTTTTAAAAACAACAACTTGTTAATCTTCACCTTGAATTACCAGTAAGGAGTGCTGTGAGAATTAAACCTGTTTCCCAGATCAGATTGGCAGGGCTGCATGAACCTGACAGTTTCCATGAACTTTGGGAATGCAAGTTGAAACTACCTCCCTGGAGGACACTCTGGCAATATGTATAACAATGAAGTGTCCTTCCCTTTGAATGTACCTAGAAATCTGTCCAAAAGTGATGTGCAAAGACATTTACTGATCCATTGTCTGAATAGGAAAGACAGAAAGAAAGCTAAATATCATCATCACAATATTGATTAAAAATATGTATGATGCAATCACAAAATGTAATAGCATGCAGCCATTAAAAATGATGAAAATATTTACAGAATATGTTCACCAGCACATTGAGTGAATAAAAATAATTTAGTAAGAAAACAAAAATTGGAATAATTTTGTTAACAAGACCTGGGTGATTTTTACTTCCTTTACATTTTATATTTAATGATATTACAAAAATTCAACAAAATCCAAATAGTAGAAAATAAACATATGTGGATACAAATTTAATATGGAAGTTAATGCAACAGATATCATAATAAAAAAGAAGTTTGGCACATACAAAAAAACAGCTGTGGACCAACTTATTAATAAATGTGACTAAGAGGAACAAACATGAGCATATCTACTTCATTAGCTTATACTGGAACACAAGTATGGTTTAATATTAGGAGAGCTTTAAAAGCGCTACACCTATGCTCTACCCCTATGTTCACTGCAGCATTATTTACAACTAGGGGCCCGGTGCACGAAATTCGTGCACTGGGTGTGGGGGGGGGGGAGTGTCCCTCAGCCCAGCCTGCCCCCTCTCACATACTGCGAGCCCTCAGGCGTTCACCCGCATCACCCTCCAATCGCAGGATCGGCCCCTTGCCCAGGCCTGACGCCTCTGACAGAGGCGTAGACCCCCATCACCCTCAGGTCACCTGATCGGCCCCTTGCCCAGGCCTGACGCCTCTGCCAGAGGTGTCAGGCTTGGACAGGGGACCCCCATCTCCCCCCGATCACTGGCTCTGGCCCCCGCCCAGGCCTGAGGCCTCTGGCCCAGGAATCATGCCTGGGCAGGGGACCCCCATCTCCCTCTGATCACTTGCTCCACCCCCCGCTCAAGCCTGACGCCTCTGACCCAGGCTTTAGGACTGGGCAAGGGGACCATCATATCCCCCCAATCCCCGGCTCAGCCCCCCGCCCAGGCCTGATGCCTCGGCCAGAGGAGTTGACCCTCATCACCCTCCGATCACCAATCACCAGATCAGCCCCTTGACCAGGCCTGAGGCCTCCGGCAGAGGTGTCAGGCCTGGGCAGGGTACCCCCAGCTCCCCGCGGTTGCAGGCTCCACCCCTGCCCAGGCCTAACGCCTCTGGCTGAGGTATCCGGCTCGGGCAGCGGGGACCCGCAGCTGCAGCAGCCCCGCGATCGTGGGCTCCGCTTTAGGCCCAGGCAAGGGACCCCTAGCTCCCGGGGCTGCCAGCTTCGACCGTGCCCAGCTCCCATCACTGGCTCCACCCCTACTTCCTGCTATCACTGGCCAGGGCGGCAAAGGCGCCTGATTCTCCGATCATGGCTGGGGGGCAGGGCAAAGGCGGCCCCAGGGCCGCCTTTGCCCTGCCCCCCAGCTCTTAGCTCCCCCCTGGGTTTCTGATCACTGTCAGTGGCAGGGGGCTTCTTCCTGCTTTCCCTTTCACCTGCCTGCATTGTGCCTACATATGCAAATTAACCGCCATCTTGTTGGCAGTTAACTGCCAATCTTAGTTGGCAGTTAACTGCCAATCATAGTTGGCAGTTAATTTGCATATAGCCCTGATTAGCCAATGAAAAGGCTATCGTTGTACACCAATTACCATTTTTCTCTTTTATTAGTGTAGATAGCCAAGATACGGAAGTAACCTAAGTGCCCATCAACAGATGACTGGATAAAGATGATGTGGTGCATATGTACAATGGAATCTTACTGGGCCACAAATAAGAAGGAAATCTTACCATTTGCAACAACATGGGTGGGTCTAGAACAGTGGTTCTCAACTTTGGGTGCGCATTAGAATCACCTGGGAATCTTTTTAAAATCCTGATTTCTGGGCCTCATCCCCGAGAAATTCTGTTTCTTTGTTATGGGGTGGGGCCACAACATTAGTAACAAAGAAACAGAATTTCCAGAGGATGAGGCCCAGAAATCAGGATTTTAAACAGGTTCCTAGGTGATTCTAATGTGCAGCCAAGGTTGAAAACCACTGATCTAGTCTAGAAGGTATTATGCTAAGTGAACTAAGTCAGGCAGTGAGAGACAATTACCATAGAGCTTTATGTATATGTGGAATCAAAAAAACAAAACAAAACAAAAACAGACTCATAAAAAAAGAGAGAAAAGGGATGGTTACCAGAAGGGAGGGTGTGGGAGGTGGGTGAAAAGGGGAAGGGAAATATAGTCAATGATAATGTGATAAGTTTGTATGATGACAGATGGTTATATGAATTGGTGAGGTGATAAAATTGTTGATTCACTATATCATACACCAGAAAAAATATAACCTTATAAGACTGTATATCAACTGTACTTAAATTAAAAATAAATTAAAAATAAATAAATAAGTTTCTCAGATGCTGTAGGTTTGTTAAGAAATTAAACCTAGGAATGAATAGTCTAAAATAAAAACCGTATCTTTATAAAAGTTAATAAAAAGTGCTAGGCACTGAAAAAGCATCTGATCAAAAATGCAACAGCAAAATCTGATTATTAAAGTACTATTTTCAAATACAAACAGAAAGATAGTTGCTAAATGTCTTTCACTTAAAATCCTCTAAAAGTCCTCATTGCACTTGGAATAAATTTTACAGCCTGAACAGGACTCTGCAGGCTGGGGGACCCCATTGGCCTGCACAACTTCCTGTCCCACACTCTCCTCTTTACTCCAGCCACCCTGGCCCCTATGTCATTCCTTCACCCCAGTGGGCTCTTTCCCACCTCAGGCCTTTGCACACACACCTCTCTGTCTGCAAGGCTCTTTGCTCAGGACTTCTTAGGACTGACCTTTTTTCTCCTTTACATCTCAACCAAAAGAGACATCAACATGTGGAAAGTGTTCTCTATATCATGGAATTAAATAGAGTTTATGTATATTCTCTCATTTTTTATTTTTAAAATTTTGATACCACCTTCATTCGATTTTCAGAAGGAAAAGACACAGTAAAATATATTAATCATAAATACATTAAAATGTCTTGGGTAAGATCTGAAATATTGATCTAAAGTTTTCCCCTCAATAATTGAGCAGCTGCCCCAGTGCTATTTGTTGCCAAAGGGCCCCCACAATAATCCCCTGAGTCCCACGTGTGCTGCGCCCTGTTCCTGATGTCGCTGCCCAGCTCCCAGGACCTGCTCACTCCAGCACCAGGGCCGCACTGCTTGAGAGTCCTTCCTAATTGACAATGCAAGTCCCCTTCCTATATTCTTTTCAACTGTTTCCTGATTTGTTTGCATATTTATTTGTAGATAAAATTTAGAACAGTGTTTGTTTCCCCAAAATCCTATTATAATTTTTACTTTAAACTAGAGGCCCAGTGCACTATTGAAATTGCACTAGGAGGCACCCGGAGGGCTGCCACAGGAGTTGGACCTGACCCACGCTGCAGGCAGAGGGACCTGCACCTGACTTCCGCCCCAGGCACCCCCTGCCCCCCTGCCTGTGTCCGCTCCAGGGCTGCAATAGCCAGGCACAGCAACTCAACCCATCCCAGGCCTCCCTCTGCCCCCTTCCTGTGTCCACTCTCGCTCAGGCAGGCCCCCCTGTGTCTGTCTCCATCTCTGCCCCTGGCCTCACCTGCACAGGCAACCTCCTCCTGTCTGGTTGTGATCCTTTAAAGCAGTGGTTCTAAACCTTCCGAATGCCACAACCCTTTAATACATTTCCTCATGTTGTGGTGACCCCCAACCATAAAATTATTTTCGTTGCTACTTCGTAACTGTAATTTTGTTACTGTTATGAATCATAATGTAAATATCTGCTATGCAGGATGTATTTTCATTGTTACAAATTGAACATAATTAAAGCATATTGATTAATCACAAAAACAATATGTAGTTCTATATGTGTTTTCCAATGGTCTTAAGCAACCCCTGTGAAAGGGTTGTTCAACCCACAAAGGGGTCGCAACCCATAGGTTGAGAACCACTGCGTTAAAGCTTCCTGGCCTAATTTGCATATTACATATATATGTAAATTTTAGATTAATTCAGGAGAGTATGTGCCTTTGTAATATTTTATCTTTCTATCCAGAAATGAGTAAGTCCATGCATTTATGATTAAATGGAGAAATAGAGCATTGGAAGGCCCTGGGCAATTCCTGTTAACATCTTACTGCTTTAGATTATTTTGTGGATGTTACACATGGTATTTCCACCTGATGATTGTTTACACACACATCAACACTAATGAAAGAGAAAAATGGTAATTGGCGTACGACCGCTACCCTTTTCATTGGCTAATCAGCGAGATATGCAAATTAACTGTCAGCCAAGATGGTGGCCCGCAGCCAGGCAGCTTGAAACTAACATGAGGCTTGCTTGCCTCAGTGACTGAGGAAACCAATGTTCCCCGCCTGCGCCTGGGGCTGCAGGCCTCTGAGCCTGCAGTTTCAAACATTGTAACAAATACCGCTGGACTTCAGCCAGCAGGATCGCAGCATTGTATGCAAAGGCCAGAAACCTAGAGCCAAGCCTCAAGCTAAAGCTGGCCCAGAATAAAAAAAAAAAAAAAGGAAAAAAGGAGCGGTTGGGAGCTTCAGTCACCCCCAGCCTGAAAACAGCCCTCATCCCCTCACCCAGGCTGGCCAGGCACCCCAGTGGGGTCCCCCACCCTGATCCAGGACACCCTTCAGGGCCAACCAGTTGGCCCCCACCCGTGCACCAGGCCTCTACCCTATATAGTAAAAGGGTAATATGCCTCCCAGCACCGGGATCAGTGGAGCTGCAAGGCCTCCCGGCACCGGAATCAGCGTGAGAGGGGGCAGCGCCCAAACCCCCTGATCACCCTGCGGCTCTGTGCAGCACCCCCCCCTCCGCCCCCACGGGCCCTGCTCTGAGTGTGACGGGGTAGAGCCATAACCTCCCCATTGGCCCTGCCCTGAGTGTTACAGTGGCGGCGCCCCAACCCCCTGATCCGCCCTGCTCTGTGTGTGACAGGGGACGGTGCCCCAACTCCCCTATCGGCCCTACTCTCTGAGTGACAGGGGGGAGCTCCTCAGCCCCCTGATGGGCCCTGCTCTGTGAGTGACAGGGGGGAGCTCCCCAGCCCCCTGAGGGGCCCTGCTCTGTGTGTGACATGGGGGAGCTCCCCAACCCCCTGATGGGCCTTGCTCTGTGCATGACAGGGTACGGAGCTCCAACCCCCTAATTGGCCCTGCTCTGTGAGTGACAGGGGGCAGCGCCCCAACCCCCTGATTGCCCTGCTCTGTGCATGACAGGGGGTGGCGCCGCAACTTCCCCATTGACCCTGCCTTGAGTGTGACAGGCGGTGGTGCCCCAACCCCCCAAGAGGCCCTACCCTGAGCGTGACTGAGGGTGGGATTGCAACCTTCCAATCCGCCCTGCTCTGTGCATGACAGGGGGTGGCGCCCCAATGCCCCAATTGGCCCTGCTCTGAGCCCGACCAGGGGCTGCACCTAGAGATTGGGCCTGACCTCTGCCACCCGGGAGCAGGCCTAAGCCAGCAGGTCATTATCTCCTGAGGGGTCCCAGACTGCTAGAGGGCACAGGACAGGCTGAGGGACCCCCCTCCCCCTCGAGTGCACAAATTTTTGTGCACCGGGCCTCTAGTCTTACCTAATAATAGACAAACATGCAAATTGGCCATACCTTTGCTATGCCCACCAGCCAATTGGATGAGTATGCAAATTAACCAAACAAAGATGGCGGTTAATTTGCATACATAGGCGCCCAGCGGCAATTGGAGCCTGCAATCAGAGCTGAGGGGTCACCTGCCCAGGCCTAATGCCTTGAGGAGTTAGGCCTGGGCAGGTGTGGAGCCGGCAATGGCAGGGTGCAGGGGAGGAGTCGGAGATTGGTGATCGCTGGGAGCTCAGAGTCCCCTGCCCAGGCCTAATGCCTCTGCCACAGGTGTTAGTCCTGGGCAGGGGTGGAGCCAGCGATGGTGGGGAGCAGGGGCAGAGCCGGCCATGGCGAGGAGATGGAGGTCCCCTGACCAGGCCTAATGACTTGGCCACAGGCATTAGGCCTGTGCAGGGGCGGAGCCAGCAATTGGTGTAACTACAGAGGAAACACCTTTTCTGACTGCTCATTGGCTAAGTTCCCTGTATGCCACTGGTAATATTCTTAGTAACTTGCATAATAAGAATCCAATAAGGTGATCTAAGGTATTTTTACCACACTCCTGGAGAAAAAAAGAAAGGTCTGCTACTGGAGGGCTAAGAAATGTCATATCCTGCCCTAGCTGGATTTGCTCAGTGGATAATGCCTCGGCCTGCCCACCACAGGGTCTGGGTTCAATTCTAACCAAGGGCATGTACCTAGGTTGCATGCTCCTCCCTGGCCTGGGCCCAGGTCAGGGTTCATACAGGAGGCAACCAATAAATGTGTTCCTCTCACTTTGATGTTCCTCTCTGTCCCCTCCAGTGCAAAAATTTTCGTGCACCGGGCCTCTAGTGATTTTATAATAGTAATGGGCAATATATATTAAGTGCCTACCATATGACCACTCTTTACGTTAAGCACTTTATTATTCCATTTTATCCTTGCAACTCATTTTTCACAGGAAAAAAACAAGACGTAAAGAGCTCAGCTAACGTGCCTGAGGTTTTAATGCAATTGACAGTGTCATTCTTATCACTAAAATTTTCTTTGTCAATCCTCACCCAAGGATAAGGTTCCCTGGCCCAGACAAGGGCCAAGGATCTAGCCTGCAACTGAGGTATGTACCTTGACTGGAATCAAACCCAAGAACTTTCAGTCCACTGGTTCCCAGCTCTGTCTCGTTCTCTCACTCACAGGCTGCTCTAATTTAATTGAAAACATCCAGAATTTTCTTCTGGTCACTAGTATAAATAATATCATTAAATTAACTGAAGTCACATGTCCACATACAACCATCATCACTGTGGTCTGGCCAGCTAGATGTGCTGAGACCGTCACTCTGGGGCCCTGAATAACACCCCCCAGAAACAGCTGGATGTGGAAATTGGCAGCTGTTAGAAAGGGGAAAATGGAAGTCATGTCCACCACAGGCCATTGTCAAATAAGTATTTGACTTCTGGTTTCCACTGTGATATATAAGACCTTGGAAGTCCTTACTTCCATCCTTACAAGAAAAAAAAAGATGAATGATCTGAACTACAGGAGCTCTTATTAAACCCATCTGAAATTAACTATGACTACGAAATTAACCTTTGCTGCTGCAAACCATGGAGATTTAGGGCTCTGTTAGAACAATACAACCTTGCCAGTTTTCCAGATAAGACAGAAAACATGTTTTTTACTCAAAGTGAGAGACAAGATCAAAGAGCATGAGAAGAGAAGACAGATTCGACCACATCAAAATGCAATGCGCCTATTTGGCAAAACACACATCAAATGGAGACAAGTGGCAAGCTAGAGAAACCATTTGCAAGTTACATGGCAAAAAGCTGATATCCATGACAATTCAGATTTGCTAACAATCCAATGGAAAAGAGGGCAAAAGGTCTCAAACTGAAATTCCATAAGAAGGGATAGGCCAAAAGTATGCGAAAGATACCCAACTGCAGTTTAAACCAGAATGAAAAATTCAAATGAAAATATTGCTCTTTCTCGCTCTGGACAGGGTGCCTCATCAGTTGGTTGGAGAGTCATCCCATATACCAAAAGGATGCAGGTTTGATTCCTGGTGAGGACACATACCTCGGATGTGGGTTCTGAAAATGTTGTGGAACGGGAGAGTGTTTGTGATGTTCTGGAACAGTTGCGAAAAATAGTGAATATATTCCATGTTGGAATTTACAATTTGAAGGATCATAGAGTTAAAATTTATATAATTTAAACTTATTTTTAATATAATATTACTAAGTTTTATTTAAAACACATTTTATTTTACTCGATAGTGTAAGAAAAATACCCTAACCTTTTAAGTATGTGCAAGATAAACAGAAAAATTTTAAAATTGCTATTTTTGGGGAGGGGAAGTCCTCTATCCTGAGGCAGCTGACACAGGCGGCCACCCAGGACCTGGGACCACAGGCCTCCCAGGAGCTGAGGCAAGTGGCTCACAAGCTGCAGGTGGGTCCACATCTGGAAGTTCAGTGACAGCTGTGCCTGGAGCCTGCTCTGGCTCAGGAGAGGGCAACAGAGTTGGCATTTCTACCTTAGGTGTTTCTTCATCTTGTTCTGGAGCTGCTTCAGTAGATCCAGGAAGAGAACATGTTACCACCACGACTGCCTTTCGTGTGCCTTCCAAGGAAGGGAACCTCCCATCTCCGTCACTGAAGTCCCAGTACATGTCCCCACCCCAGGAAGTCCTCCAAACTGCAGGCCATGGGGCACTGACCTGAGCGGCTCTGCACTCCTGCCTAAGCCCAGCCTCTGGGAGCTCTTCTCTGAGTGGCCCAGCCATTTGCACTCCCCCTCACACACACCACCCACTCCTTGTCCTCCTGTGTCTCCGCCTCAGTGGGCTCAGGTGCTCCAGGTGTGAGTGAAGATACTTGGCCTAGGTTGGCAGGTCTGGGACTTGAAAGGTGAGCTCTAGGGAGGCCAAAAGCATGATCAGGCTGGGAAATTCTGGCGGCTAATAAAAATCTTGAGGGTACTGGTCCAGTCAGATGCCCAAGATGCAGGAGATGACCCTGAGGAGAGAGAGAGACAGACAGCAGGGTCTGAGGCCTGGCCTTTTTTCCACATGGCCCTCCCAGAGCACCACTCAGAGAGCCTGGGGTCCTGGGCCTGCTGCTCCTGCCCATCCAGGAGCCAGACCTATTCCCTTGCCAACATTCAACCTGGCAGTCCTGGCAGAGATGTGCCTGGTCACCCAGGAGGGGCTGGCAGAAAGCCCTCCGAACTGACAACTCTGCATCAATGAGGGAACCGCCTGTCCTCTTCTTCAGGGGAACCTGACATGCTCTCTCAGTGTCCCTGTTCCCTCCTACTACCCTGCCGCCAAAATGTCAACTCCATGAGGACAGGGAGGGCTGGTGTCTATTAACTTCATGTCACTCATTGGCACACAGTAGTAGGTGCTCCAGGAATAGCTGACCAAGAGTGAACGAAGAAAATCCGTCTGCACTTCTGGTGTCCAGAGACCTCCTAACACCTCAGACTTTGGCTCCAGCTCCTGCGTGTTGTCTAATTCACTAGCTGCCCTGTGGGGTTCTTCTCCTCTAACTGACAGGTAACTCCCATGGGTAGAGAGCAACAGCCAAGCTGCCACTGAGGAGGTTCTACCAGATTAGTGAGCACGGTCCCTGGGTAGGGGTGCAGACTGGGCTGGGATTAGAAGCAGAAGGGTGTGAATTTTCTGAGGAGCTCACTCTGTCTATTGACCTCCCCACTCGCCCCCTCCACCCATATCTACATGCACAGCTCTCTGAGTCCTGCCCTTTTTCCTAGGAGAAGCCCTCAGACCTCTGCCCTCTTGCAGAAATCCCACCAAGCGCGGGATCCAGGGTTCTGCAAGCACCTTGAATTCAGGTCCCATAGTCCCCTCATGGCTCTTATCCAAAGCCAAATCAAGTTTTCTGCTGGAACAGAGGTCCACTGTCCTCTTCACAACATGGGAAGATGCAGCCATAGGTAGAGGAGGCCAGGAGGACGTCACATCGGCTGTCCTATGGACACTAGGAGCCCGTGCAGCCTAGTGTGACTGAATCACTCTCGACTAGAAGGAAGCACTGGAGTGCAGGCTTGGGGTCTGCTCTGTGCACTGGATCATCGTCAGTGCCTAGAGACGTGTCTGTACCTGGCAGGGCTTCTCATATATTTGCTGAATGAATGAACCCAAACCATCCCCATCTCAGACAGCTGGATGAGTCTGAACTCCATCGCTCAACCCTGGGGTTTCTGATCTGGCTTCACCTAGGACCGGGACTCATAATGGGATCTCCAATCTCTTTATCTAATGAGAAAAGTGCTTAGCCCTGGGCCCTGAGGAGAATCACAAATTTGGCAGAGGCTTTGTCAACAGAATGAAAAAAATGACCAATTGGCTGAAACACAGCCCCTCCAGCAGACCTCTCCACTGTCCAGGCACCCAGAGGCACCCCACTGAGACCCTACAATAACCCTATTGGGACTCACTTTCTGGGGAACAATCACTTAGAGACATGCAGTGACCTGAAGATTCACAGCAAACAAGTGGCCAAATGACCACTGTGCTGTGCAGGGGCAGGAGCTCACCTGATACATGGTTGATCCAACTCCTGTTGTAGCAAATGCTCTATTTCAACAAAGAAAGGTGGGGACAAAAGTGGGGTCCCTGCCCAGAAAGGTGGGCATCAGGTATTTGCCCAGTTTGTCCAGTCAGTGTGCCCAGGTGGTCAGTACCACATTGGTCCTTGGTTTTTCTCTTCTGTTCTGCCTCATGAGGATGGAGTTTATTGGACAGCATGAGAGGGTAGTGCTGAGGCCACTGGGATGGTTGGCAGTGGGGCCCAAGGCTGGCTGACCAGCCTCTGTTTTCAGTCAGGTGCCCCCATGGGAGGCCAGCGCTGAGTCAGGCAGAAAGTGAAGCTGACTCACTCCCCGGGGAAGCGGAGTCCAGGCTTCCAGGAGGGGCAGGTGTTGACACTGAGAAGCTTTCTCAATGGCAGTTTTTGGGTCCTGAAGACCATCACCTTCAATGATTGCCCAGCTCAACACTGTTGACCTCCCACTTGCCAGAGCATTCTGGGTAATAAGCAGAGCAGTTGGGGGCTCCCTGTGGGCACCACCACGTTAGTTTCCAGGTTATGAGCTTATTCACACTGAAAGGGTTACACTTTGTGTTTCAAGAGTGTGTCTCAGTGCTAAACCGAAATGTGAACAGAAAAGCAGCTCATCCTTCCCGGGCTTGGCCAGGGCAGAGGGAAGGGTAGAGGACGGGCAGGCTCAAAGGTGGGGTTGGAGCTTCCGACTATGCAGGTGGGAAGTGCTGGACGTGGGAGCTCCATGCTGTTCCACTCCACAGCATCAACAAGGACCCACAGTTGTCCTGCTGGTGCTTGGCCCTGCTGAACAGGCGGCTGATGCCCTCCAGGCACTGGCTCTGGTTCTCCAGTTCCTTGTCCTTGGTTTTCTTGGGAAAACACATCACCTTCTTGTTGTTCTCCTTGTCCATGACCTGGAGGGCGTGGCTGCAGCCTCACCACTGCTGGGCAGCCTGCTCACCTGGAGAAACTGGAGGGGAACTTGAGGGTGTTGTTGGCGGTAGCCTGGGCTTTGTTCTCAGAGTCTCCTTTTCTGTCTGTGGGCTGGGCTGCCATCCAGGAATCCACCCGCAGCCCCATCAGCTCAGCTCCAACACCCTGGCTCAGGGAAGACTCATCTCCTCTCACTGACGGGGAGGAGAGAAGGATGTGTGATGCCTCCTTGTTTGCCGCAGACCCGGATGGAGGGTGGACAACAGCACTCTAGAGCCCAAGCGGGCCGCATAATCTGAGTGTCCTGAGGCGACCCAGAATGGTCTCACAATTCCAAGTTCCACAACCCCCACGAAGGGAATGATGTTCAAGGACTCCTCATTGGGGCTCTTCTGTTTGTAGGTGAGTGTGGCCTCCACGATGGGCAGTTGGTGGACAAATTGGCTCCTGTGACGCACTGTGTGGTTCTAAACACCATGGGCAGCATGTCCTGCACAGCCCTGTGGGCCTCCTTGTAGAACAGGTCCCGCCTGGGCAGATCTTGGATGAAGCTGTTGTAGCGGTAATGCACGGAGCCCAGGTACCTGGCCACAAGGTAGGAACCCAACTGGATGACCAGGAAGTGCATGTAGCCCAGCCAGGTGGTGAGGGGCATAGGTTGTCAGACAGCAGCTCCAGGAAGACCCATCACATGGTGCTTAAGTACTGCTGTGCCCCTGACACCACGATCTTCACAGGATGGGGGGCTGGGAATTATAGAGCCGGCATCTTTGTTTCCACGGGATGATGGTGCTGAAGGCTGCCTGGACCTCAGCCTTGGAGAAGGTGCACACCCCGGGCAGCATGTGTTGCTGCTGGACTCAGAGGGGAACTTCCCCTGCCAGTCAGGGGCGTTGAGGAGGAGGATGTTGTGGGGCAGCTGGCTGTCAGAGATGAGGAAATGGTTCAGCTGGTCATATACCGTCTCCCTGGGTATATGACCCAGGCTGTCCAGGCTGTTGTCCTGCTTGTTTCTGGCTCTGCCACCTGCTGCTCCTTCAGGGATGTGCTCCAGGCCCAGCGGCCAACGTGCTCCCCCTGGGATCTGGTGGAAGCGATGAGGAGAGACTCGGTCTTGGTGATGCACCCACTGGTGGCTTTGGGCTCATCTTCTCTGTCACATGCGTTGGACCTGGAGGCTCTTCCTGGTGCTGGCACTGTGGATTCTCTAGCACTCCATCTGAGAGCTGGGCACTGTGGATGCTCTAGCTGGGCTGGGACAGGCCTTCCAAGTATGGCCTGAGCCAGGGCTTCAGGGTCCTGAGGACACTCTCATGGGCCACTGTCACGGTTCTCTAGTGAGTCATACAGCAGATCTAGGTCCTCCTCCACCTCAGGCACATGCTCCGAAGACTCCTGCTCTGAATCCAGGACCTCCTCCCACTCTTGCACCCTGAGCAGCTACGCCCCAACTTTCTTGTTGTCATCTTCTTGCCTGGTCATGAGTGGCGATCTTACTACACTTTGGCGCTGCTTTTTGGGCTCCTCAAAGTGGAAGTCCTCCGCCTCTTGGTCCTGCCCATGCCCGGGATGATAGCTGCCCTGCTGATCTGAGAATATTTCATACTCCACCTCTGAGTAATGAACCAGGGATTTGGACTTGGACTTGGGGCCAGCCTTCTGGGTGCTGTCCTTGGGGTCTATGGGCTGGCTGGACAGGGAGGAGATGCTGACCTCAGCCATGTGGGCAGATTCCTCCATGTTGGTGCTATGGAGTCTCAGCATCTGGCCACCCTCGAGGGGTCGCTACATCACCTCTTCCATGTCGATGGTGCCCGTGGCGAGTGTCCGGTAACCCAGAATGGTCTGGTTGTTAAGGCGCTGCTTCTGCTGCAGCAGGATCTGTTAAGTTGTTGCCTTTTTTCTTGAGAGAGTGAGGGTACTGTAGGGAGATGGTCAGCACCAGGTCGGTCTTCACCTGACCACTAGGGGGCAGCAGAATCTCCTCAGACCTCAAGTGATTTTAGGGGCCCTGCATTTTTATAGTGATCACCACAGCCCTGAGCTCCTTCTCCAGCTTCTTGTAGATGAGCAGCATGGTTAAGGTGAGGCTACACAGCTTGGGTACGCAGGTGGGGCTGGAGCATTCCACTTCCCAGGTGGAAAACAAGTTCATGGGCACCTGTGTGTTGAGTGTGGTGGGCATGCTTTCCTGGCCCGCGGGCACCGAAATGGTGGTCTGATTTCTATCCTGTGTTGGGAGAGGGTTACATGCCATCAGAGGCAGCTCATAAACTGCCAGGTGGGTTGGGCACTCCAGCTCAGACTGAATCCCAAGCACTCAGTGATTGGTGGCAAGAGATGGGACAGGTGTGATTCCAGGGACCACATGCTAACCTGGCGGCGTGGCAAACTCAGAGACCTAATGTAAATGAAAAGGTTTGTCTGAACTTATAGTGTTGTTTGTTTGTTTGTTTTTTGTTGTTTTTTTTTTTTAAATAAAAGCAGATTATGGTGGGTACTGGTGTCCTAGGCTGTCATCTTCCCTGAAAAAGTCAATCTTTATCTTAACTGAGCCTGCCTATTTTTTATAATAAATCTTTATTGTTCAGATTATTACAGTTGTTCCTCTTTTTTCCCCCCATAACTCCCCTCCACCCGGTTCCCACTCCACCCTCTGCCCTTACCCCATGCCCCCCTCCACTGCCCTCATCCATAGATGTACAATTTTTGTCCATTCTCTTCCCGCATCCCCCACACCCCTTACCCCCTCAGAATAGTCAGTCCACTCCCTCTCTATGCCCCTGATTCTATTATATTCACCAGTTTATTCTGTTCATCAGAGTATTTGTTCACTTGATTTTTAGATTCACTTTTTGATGTGTATTTGTTGTCCATAATTTGTATTGTTTTCTTCTTCTTCTTCTTCTTCTTCTTCTTCTTCTTCTTCTTCTTCTTCTTCTTCTTCTTCTTCTTCTTCTTCTTCTTCTTCTTCTTCTTCTTCTTCTTCTTCTTCTTCTTCTTCTTCTTCTTCTTCTTCTTCTTCTTCTTCTTCTTCTTCTTCTTCTTCTTCTTCTTCTTCTGAAAGGGTACCTTTCAGCACTTCATATAATACTGGTTTGGTGGTGATGAACTTCTTTAACTTTTTCTTATCTGTGAAGCTCTTTATCTGACCTTCAATTTTGAATGATAGCTTTGATGGGTAAAATAATCTTGGTTGTAGGTTCTTGCTATCCATCACTTTGAATGTTTCTTGCCACTCCCTTCTGGCCTGCAAAGTTTCTGTTGAGGAATCAGCTGAGAGTTGTATGGGTACTCCCTTGTAGGTAACTGACTTTTTTTCTCTTGCTGCTTTATGATTCTCTCTTTGTCTTTTGCTCTTGGCATTTTAATGATGATGTGTCTTGGTGTGGTCCTCTTTGGATTCCTTTTGTTTGGGGTTCTCTGTGCTTCCTGGACTTGTAAGTCTATTTCTTTCACCAGGTAGGGGAAGTTTTCTGTCATTATTTCTTCAAATAGATTTTCAATATCTTGCTCTCTCTCTTCTTGTGGCACCCCTGTAATTCGTATGTTGGTACGCTTGAAGTTGTCCTAGAGGCTCCTTACACTATCTTCATATTTTTGCATTCTTTTTTCTTTTTGCTTTTCCGGTTGGGTGTTTTTTGCTTCTTCATATTTCAAATCTGTGACTTAATTCTTGCTATCCCCTAGTCTGCTGTTAGAACTCCGAATAAGGTTCTTTATTTCAGTCAGTGTATGTTTAATTTCTAGGTGGCCCTTTTTCATAACCTCGAGGGTCTCACTAGATTTCTTGAGGATCTCACTAAGTTTATCGGTGGTCTCACTAGACTTATTGAGGGTCTTACTAAATTTATTGGAAGTTTCTAGAAAATTCTTGAAAAACCGTATACATTGGGTTTTGAGCTCTATATCCAGTAATTTGCTTTCCTCCATTTCTGTCATTTGTGACCTGTTTCTTTGTCTCCGCATTTTTATGCTCTCCTGTGTTGATAGAGTGTTCTTTCTGTGCTAGCTGTCCTATAGGGCCCAGTGGCTCAGCCTCCCCAATTACCGGAGGTGGACACTCTTGGTGCATCCCTTTGTGGGCTTTGTACACAGTCTTGTTGGAGTTAAGCCTTGGTTGTTGTAGGTATCACTGGGAGGAATTGACCTCTAGGCCAATTGGCTGTGAGAATCAGCTGTGTCTGCAGTGGGAGAACTTCTGTGTTGAAGACACACTTATAGGGCAAGACTTGCTTCAGTGGGGCTTTGGTGCTCACTGAGTCTGTACCCTGAGTGTGTCCCTTATGGATCTGAGGAGTTGTAATCTGGATGGTCCCACTCTGACCACTGGGTACAATGGCTCTTGGATCTCTAAGGAGGTGCTAATTTAGCCTCTGCCTGAGGCTGTCCAGCAGGAGACCAGCTGTGAAGCAATGCAAGCCACTGGGGGCCTTGGGCCTTCTTTTGGATATTCTGGCTTTCTTTGACCCAGCTGCAGTTTTTTAGGTAATTTTAGATTG
The DNA here is from genome assembly GCF_963259705.1 of Myotis daubentonii. Taxonomy (NCBI): domain Eukaryota; kingdom Metazoa; phylum Chordata; class Mammalia; order Chiroptera; family Vespertilionidae; genus Myotis; species Myotis daubentonii. The sequence goes on from NC_081855.1 coordinate 8,543,178, forward strand.
CAAAGGGCCAGGACTTTCATATGCAAAAGGCTCTGTGCACAGCTTGGGTGGGGCGGGGTATCAGGATCAACAGGGCAGAGCAAGCAGCTTTGGCTTCTCCTCAGTCCTGCCCTAAGAGGCCCCGCTTCTCAGTGTCCCAGTAATCACTGCAAGCACCTCTGATAGAAAGCTGCCCTCGAGTTCCGACTGATGCCAGACAGTACAGTGTCTCCTGTGTGAGTCTGGGTCCCCAGAGACTCACCTGGAACTGGAGTCAGGGCTGTAGGGAGATTGTGCCTCCCTCCCGATTGAAAAAGACAACCGAGTACTCAGTTGGCAGCCCTTTCCATGTGCACCTCCGTACCTCTGCACTTTACTTCCGCACCTCCTCTGAGTCTCAGTGTGCTTTTCTCTTTCCTTCTAGTTGTAGAATTTCCACTCAGCAGTCTTCCTGTGGTTCTGGATGATGTTCTTTCTGTCTTTTAGTTGTATTTTTGAAGTGGTTGTGCGAGGCAGCAATTTCCAGTGTTTACCTATGCCGCCATCTTGATTTTTTCCCTGTCTATTTATTTTTACATCTATAACAACATATTTTTGTAATGTCAAAGTAATTTTCCTTTTTATTTAGACACTCAGAGCACAGGCACTGCTCTGCTCTCTGCAGAGACCACACATCCCCTCATTGTTATTGAGTTCATTGTTGACTGTTTACTGACCTATACACACCTAAGTGAAAGAAGTGCATGTCTATCATTTTACCTTTTTTCCAGGCCCAGAGATTTCCCTGCTGTGCTTTCTCCTGCTTCCCTCATCTATCAACAATGAATTTCATGAAACCACACAAGCCTCCACTTTTGATTGTAAAGTTTAAAATGAGGTGCAAAGCTCCATTCTCCGGAGCATAATTATCTCATTCCCTTGAGATTTTGCTTCACTGCAATTGTCTACATTTTGGCTCAATAAACTCAGAAAAATTCTGCACAGGTTTCCATGTTTTCTAGATGGACAAGAGAAAAGGTTCTCGGCAGGCAGGGTAGACTTGGGGGTGAGTTATCATGTGACACATTGGTATCTTAGTCATTTCGTAGTAGAGAATGGACAACAGCTCCCTGTGTTACCAAGGTCACCCTGGGATTTCTGACAGAAAATCCCATTCTAAGATGGGAACACATAAGCTTTTCCTGGGGTGGGAGAGTCTGGATATGAGGACAAGTGGGTTGTTCAGGGCAGCGCCATTGACATGACAATAGGAGGGGGTCACATCCAGGTCCCACAGCAGTGAACAGCTGGATCGCCAGCCCTGATAACAGGTCCCCCCTTGGTAAGTAGTGCAGCCCAGGTTGGCCCCAGCTCCTGACCTGGAGGGACCATAGGGATGGGGTCCTCTGGGAAGCAAATGGCAAAGCAACAGACTTGGTATCTTCAGCCCCACGTCCTTTTGGGAAAAGCATCCCTATTAATCATGATGATGTGTAAGAGTGGGAGAAGGTTTATAATGATTGTCAGGCCAACATGGACACTGGGAGATGGGCATTAAAACAGGAAAGTCTGTAAAAAAAAATACAAAAATACACTTGACTGAGTGTGACGTGAAATGGAGCAAGGTCTCGCTTCTGATATTCCTAAAACTTTGTGGGCAGTGACTTTGCATCTCATCTGAAGGGGGCTGGACAGTGAGAGTGGGTTGTGGGGAGGATACAGGCCCAAGATTCCTTTGGAAATTGGACTCTAGGAGGGACCTAGGAGAGTGGCAGGGCAGTTACTGGAACCCAGGGCTACCTTTGACTACATGGGATCCTGGAGTCTGGGTCACCTCAGCACCTGCACTCACCCTGCAGGAGTACAGCACGCTGGAAGATGTATGGGGCACCTATGCCTCCTGCAGAGGCATGGAGGTGAGGACCCCATCTTTCAGGTCCTCTAAGTTCTCCTGTGAGGAGCTCTGTAAAGACAGTTCCCAGTCACAAGGAGGAAAGCCTCAGAGCCCTGTTTTGCTGGTTCTCTACCCCTGTAATCCTCCACTCCAGACACACACACACACATAGTGTGGTCTGCTGAGATCTCCACTGCAGAGGAAAAGGTGTGACAGCCTGAGGGTTAGGATTCCCATTGGCACCAATAAGGGACCCCTCTAGAAGCCCATCTCCACATGCCTGCCCTGTCTTAGGGGGTAATCACAGCAGGACCTTTAGGTGATCCACTGCCCCCGAAAGCTGTCCCAGCCCCAGGGTTCTCCCTTCAGGTCCCTCTTCCCCAACACATGAAGGGGAGGGAATGTGGGCTGCGCAGGGATGGCACACAGAGGTGGCCTGGCCTGAATGGGTCTGGCCCCGGCCACCTTGTGTTACCTGAGGCCAAATTCTAGGAAGTGGACACATACATCAGGGATGAGGGTTGAACCAATGTCTGCACCGTCTGAAAAAAGCTCTCACTGCAGGGACTCCGGAAGCAAGAGCACCAATCACCGGGAACACAGCAAGAGAACATGTTGCACTGGCAGATGCCTCCTGGCAAGTGAGCTGCCTGTTGGGCTACATGTGGGTGCCTGGTTACGGGGTTTCAAGTTATATTGGATAGTGACCTCCTACCTGGTATTGTCTTCCCTGAGTCCCTTCATCTCATGACAGCTATGCAAGTAGTCCTGTGGGCTGCTGTCTGCAGACACCTCTTCTGCATGAAACACCTTATCTGTACACAGTGGCACCAGCACAGCCCTCTGCCCAGCCCCCTAGAAGCTCTGGGTGCAGCCAGGGTCCCAGACTTGAGGAAACCTACCTGGGTGCAGACTCAATCCCTCATTCTTACCTTTTCTTGATCCTGGATCAGTCATTGTGCCTGTCAGGGCCCGTCTCTGTCCTGCCTGCACAATGGGTTATGGAGCAAGTGCTTCTTATGGCTGTTCAGGCTACTGTGGAGGAGGAGCTACAAAGTAGGAGGAGGACTATTACATGTAGGTAGTGCCTCCAACCTCTTTTTCCTTCCTGTTGTCACCTCCTCTGTGTCTGCTTTTTTCCTAATCCCTCCCAAAGTCATCAAATCTAGAGTGAATGTTGTGTGTGTGAGTGTGTGTGTGTGTGTGTGTGTGTGTGTGTGTGTGTGCACATGACAGTGCTCCCTTTCTGGACCCCAGAACAAATCAGCCCCCACAAAGGGAGGAACAGGCAGAAGCTGCCCAGTATGTCAGGATTTCTAAAGTCCAGACCAACTCGGTGGGGAGGTGGCAGCCTTGACCTGGAAGGTGTGAACATTCCTGAAGTTTGCACTCTGAATGTCATGTACCCTGGCCAATCCCTGCCTGACCAAGGGCTTCAGTTTCCCAATTATCCAATGAGGGTGTGATCCACAACTTCGCAAGCGTGAGCTGAGCATAAGAGGGCCTGGCTTTCTCCACTGCGGGTGGGTTGTGGACAGAGGTGCACTTACATGATTCCAGATCTGGGCGCCTTTTCAGACAAATACTGTCTTGGCTGCCAAGTGCTCACAGTCTCCCCTGTGCCATCTCCATATCAGCACAGGATTCCAGCAGCACAGCCTTTTCCAGAGCCCCTGAGCAAACCTGGGGGCACCTAAGACCCCCTCTTTGAGGACACAACTGGGTTTTTCTCAGGCTCTACCTTCTGACCGTCTGTGATCCGGGGCAAGGCATGGACCTCTCAGGTCACTGGTTCCCTCCTCAGTGACTCCCCATGTTCTTCACCTTCCTCATGTGGTGTGAATGTGTTCCCTCCCTTTCAATGTGGGTGCTCGTAGTGACTCCATAGAAGACGGCAAAGGTATCCAACACGACCTCCATGATTTGTTTCTAAAAGTCAGTGCCTGGGCCAGACAGAGTGGTTGAGCATCATCCTGTGCACTGATGGATTTGGTTCCTGGTCAGGTCACATATCTAGGTTGTGGGTTTGATTCCTAGTCGGGGTGCATACAGGAGGCAACCTATTGATGCTTCTCTCACACACTTTTGGTTCTCTCTCACTGTCTCATCAATTTTTTAGGAAAAAAATAATTTAACAATTTTTTAAAAATATATTTTATTGATTTTTTACAGAGAGGAAGGGAGAGAGATAGAGAGCTAGAAACATCGATGAGAGAGAAACATCGATCAGCTCCCTCCTGCACATCTCCTACTGGGGATATGCCTGCAACCCAAGTACATGCCCTTGGCCGGAATTGAACCTGGGACCCTTCAGTCCGCAGGCTGACGCTCTATCCACTGAGCCAAATCGGTTTCGGCTAATTTAACAATTTTAAAGCAAATCCATTTTATTTCTTTAATCTTCATTGCTGAAAGTGTTACATATGTCCCCTTTTTACCCCATTGACCACTTCTAGCCGATCCCTACCCCGCACCCCAGGCCTTCACCACCCTATTATCTATGTCCCTGAGTTATGTATATATGCATACAAGTTCTTTAGTTGAATAATTCCCAACCTGATAAGATTTTAAAAGTTGATGCTTATCCACTTGCTCACTCTGATCTGCTCTCTCTCTCTCTCTCTCTCTCTCTCTCTCTCTCTCTCTACTGAGGAATAAGCCTCTGTGCTGTGAGTTGCTATCTGGACAGACCCATGTGACCCAGCACTGAATGAGACCAACAGAGAGAGGAAGTCAGGCCTTCCATCCAAACTGAATCCTAAAGACCCCCCCTCCCCTGAGTGAGCTCAGACCCTCAGTGACAGAGATCCTGCCCCAGGTGAGACCACAGTAGTCCCAGCTGAGCCATTCGGGATTCCTGGTCACAGATGTGTGAGCTAATAAGTGTGTGTTGGTTAATTCTCTAATGTGGGGTAACTGTCAGCAATAGGTCACTAGCACAGTCGTCCCACACCAGGCCCTGGCCCTGCCCTCCTATCTCCCTCCTTTTTTCCTCCCAATTACCTCCAGCCCCCAGCCCCTCATTTCCCACACCCTCTGCCTCCAGTTTGGATGATGGCTGTGAAACATAGGAAAGGACACTGCAAAGTAGAGCCAAACTGAAAAGTGTAATTCGAAAGAAGAAACAGGGCCGGTTGTGACCACAGTTCTGAGCTTCCAAGGTAAGGAGATGTGCCAGGGTTCATGTCCCAGCATCAAGAAGGGTTCAAGAATCTGGAAAAGGCTGTGCGCAGATGACATAGAAATCCAGAGACTGATAAAGAGTCCAGAGCAGAGTTATAATTTTGAAAGGCATTGGGGTCAGAGGACCTTCAGCTAAAGGAACTGAAGAGTACCTCCTTGTCTAGGCCCCTTGCTTTTATTAACACAATTTGTCCTAAGGCAAGGTGGAGATAATACACTTCAAAAGGTAAGGTTTCAAAGGGTACAGAGGCATTGTCAGTTTGGGTATTAGCCTAAGGCTGTTCAGGTTGTTTGGCCAGTAGTAGGCAATAACATGTAGATTAAGATGCCTTTTAGCTGTCTGGCAACCACAATCAGTTTCCTATTCAGGTTTGGGGAAATGCCTTTAGCCATTCCCAACATGTGTGACTCAACCCTGTTGAGACCCCAAGTTTCATCAACATTTGATGAACCTCTTAAAATTATGACATGCTGGAATTGGTGTACTGCAGAGACACTACAGGCAAGGCTGGCGGCTGCCCCTCCAGGCCCACTGCAAGTGCATGCAAGTGCACTGTCATCACCATGGACCTCTAAAGTAGACCTGCCCCTGATTTCCAGACCTCCTTTAATTTCACAAGCCTTCATCGGCTGCCATTGTGAAATCAGGATGAAGAGGGTAGACAAGTACTTATTCATCTTTCTGGTTTAGAAATCACATCCTAAAGAGAGCCTGTGCAATGTCCCCACGATGGGCTCACGTTCGCAGTGCTTATGGTCCTCAGGGGTCAGTGGGAGGTCTCATCAGACTCCATTCAGATTTCCTTTCTCTCTGTGTCAACCAACAGGGCAGATCTCCTTGAGAGTAGGGACCCTGGGTGTGGTCCCCAGTGAGCGCCCATTTGTCCTGAGTCAGTGTAGCTTGTGCCATGGCGGGGTGCTGTACAAGGCTGCTAGTCCATCCTCACCAGGGTGGTTCAGAGCACTGAGGAGGACTGATGTAAAAGGAGAAGCCAGGCTGTCACCACAACCTTGTTCAGCCTTGGGGCGTGAGAAAGAATGGCTGCTGGGCTCTGGTGAGACAGAAGAGCCTCAGGAAAAAGCCCAGCTGAACCAGAGCCTAGGGTCTGAGGGCAGACAGACAGAGGCTCTGACCCCAGAGGAAATTTCAAAGCGGTGCCTCTGGAGGAGATGAGTGTGGACCCCGGGCCCAGGGACATTCCCTGTTCCCTCTTCAGTGCTGTGGGCCGACAGAGGAGATGCTCAGAAAGCTGTTCAGTGCCCGTGGAGCAGGGTGGACTTTCTGTCCAGGTGCAGGTGGCAGTCAGTGTTCAGGAACTGCTCTCTGCTGGTTAAACCCTACAGCATTCTGCAACGTGGACTCCAGGGGGCGCTTAAGGCCAGGCTTTGTCCATGTGCTGGTGGGAGATGAAGTCAAACACAATGTGGGTTCCCAGTGGCAGCCCTGACATCAAGGGTCCCTGCCCCAATGCTGGTGGGTCAATTTCCCCCAAAGTCCCATTGTCTTGGGCCTCAAGAACATCACATCCTTAGAGCAGATGGCTCCTGACTCATTCTTCCCAACCTATGACTCATAGTAACACAACGCAGGCCCAGAAGAAACAGACTTGCTCAAGTCTCTGAAGGATTGTAGAGTTAAATTTTATGGAATCTAAATTAAATTTATATTTGAGTATTTCATTACATTTTCTTTAATTAGACTGAATGTTACTGAATAGTATGAAAAATACATAAAGTTATAAACATATATGTGATGAACACAAATATTTTAAAACTTCATATAAATGAGGGGAGGGAGCCCTCTCTGTTGTGGCAGCTGACACACGCTGTGGCCCAGGATCTAAGACCACAGGTTCCAAAGGAGCTGAGGGGCGTTGCTCACAAGCTGCAGGTGGGTCCACATCTGGAAGTTCAGTGACGGCTGTGCCTGGAGCCTGCTCTGGCTCTGGAGGGGGCACCAGAGTAGGCGTTGTCACTTTAGGTGTTTCTTCATCTTGCTCTGGAGTTGCTTCTGTAGATACAGGAAGAGAACATGTTACCACCATGACTGCCTTTTGTGTGCCTTACAAGAAAGAAACTTCCCATCTCCATCACTGAAGTCCCATTTCAAGGCCCCACCCCAGGAAGCCCTCCAGACTGCAGGCCCTGGGCTATGACCTGAGTGGCTCTGTGCTCCTGCCTAAGCTCAGCCTCTGGGAGCTCTTTTCTGTGTGGGCCAGCCTGATCCCCACTCACCCACACCACCCAATCCACATGCACAGCTCTCTGACTCCCTCCCTTTTTTCTAGCAGAAGCCCTCAGACCTCTGCCCTCTGGCAGAAATCTCACAAGGCATGAGATCCAGGGTGTTGCCAGCTTCTCCAACTCACAGTCCCCATACTCCCCTTAAGGCTCTGATCCAAAGCCCATTCACTTTTTCTGCTGGTCTAGAGATCCACTTTCTGCTTCACAGTACGTGTAGATCAGCGATACTTTGAGGAAGAGGTCATATGGGGTGTACTGTGGATGCTACCTGCCTGTGCAGCCCAGTGTGACTGAAATCACTCCTGCCTAGAAGGAAGCGCTGGAGTGCAGCCCTGGGGTCAGGGCCTTTGCTGAATGAATGAGCCCAAACCACCCCCATCTCAGAAGGCTGGGTGAGCCTGGGGTCCCCCTGCTCACCCCTGGGATTTCTGATCTGGCTTCACCCAGGACAGAGACCCCTAATGGAATCTCTAACGTCTTTATCAAAAGAGAAAATAGCTTAGCCTAAGTCCTGAGGAGAATCACAAATAAGGCACAAGTTTCTTTAAAAGAAGAGAAAATGGCCAATTGGAACAAGCACAGCTCCTCCAGCACAGCTCTCCAGAGTCCAGGCTCCCAGCGGGCATTTTCCTGGGAGGAACCCCCACCCGCCGCCCCAAGTCCCTACAATAACCCTATGAAGCTGGGCCTAGGCTCTCCCCATGTTCAGAGAAACAAACACTCAGGGACATGCAGTGATCTGGAGACTCACAGCAAGCAGGTGGCTGAGTGACCACTGCGCTGTGGAGGGGCAGGGCTCACCTGGTCCATGGTTGGTCCCACACACGTTGGTGAGTCCCAAAAGTTCTGTATTAACACAGAAGGGTGGGTGCGAACCAAGGTGGGGACGCTGCCCAGGAAGCTGGGCACCAAGTATTTGACCAGTTTTTCCATTAACTGTTCCTGGGAGGTCTGCACCTTACATGTCCATTTTTATTTTTAATTTAATTTTTTTTTTTTTTTTTTTGCCCTGTGAAGGTCAAGCTTATTTGGAAGCCTGAGTGAGTGGTGTTGGGGACAACATGGAGGCCCGGGGGTGAGCTGACAGGCCTCCATGTTGGGCTTAGGATGCCCCCACTGGGAGGTCAGCTCTGAGTCTGGGCACAGCACAGGGTGGAGCCAGCTCCCTGGGAAGCAGAGTCCTGGCTCCAGGAAGGGCAGGTGGAGAAGGTGAGGGCAGTTCTCCCTGGGTGGGTCAGGGTCCAGAAAAACAGACTTGCTCAAAGCTTTGAGGGTTTTTAGGGTTAAATTTTATAGAATCTAAATTAAGTTTCTGTTTAGGAGTATTTCAGTATATTTTCTCTACGGTACACTGTATGCTATTAAATATCATAAAAATATAATAAAATTATAAACATATCTAACAAGAATATTAAACATTTAACACTGTGTCTAAATGGGGTTAGAAGGGTGCCCTCTCTGCTATCGCTGCTGACATGCGCTCTGGCCCGGGATCTAGCACCACAGGCCACACAGATGCTGGGGTGAGTTGCTCAAATGCTGCAGGTGGTTCTTCTGCCTCTTGAAGTTCAGTGAAAGCTGGGCCTGGATCCGGCTCTGGCTCTGGAGAGGCCACTAGGGTGGGGTTGCCCTTGAGGGTTTTCCTGATGTTCTTCTGGAGCTGGTTCTGTAGATGCAAGAAGAGGACATGTTACCACCCTCACTGCCTTTTGTGTGCCTTCCAAAGGCACACTCACCCACGCCACCCCCGGAGGCCTCCTCCTCCTCCTGTCTTGGCCTCAGTGGGCTCAGGTGCTCCCCCTGGGGCACTGGGCCTGGTTTGGCAGGTAGGAGACTGCAAGTTGAGCTCTATGGAAGCCAACAGCATCATCAGGCTGGGAAATTCTGAAGGTGCTGGTCCAGCCAGATGCTCAGGATGCAGGAGATGGCCCTGGGGAGAGAGATAGGTGAGCAGCAGAATGTGAGGCCTGCCTTTCCCTTCCACACGGCCCTCCCACAGCACCACTCAGAGAGCCTGGGGTCCTGTGCCTGCTGTTCCTGCCCATCCAGAAGCCAGACCTACTCCTTGTCCACCTTCAGTCTGGCAGTCCTGGCAGAGATGGGCCTGGTCACCCAGGAATGGTTGGCATGAAGCCCTCCTACCTGACAGCTCTGGATCAATGAGGGAACCACCTGTCCCCTTCTTCAGGGGAACCTGACATGCTCTCCCAGTGTCCCTGTTCCCTCCCATTAGGACTGAGAGGGCTGGTGTCCACCCAGTTCATGTCACTGATTGGCACTGAGCAGGTGCTTCAGGAATACTGACCAGTGAGCAATCAAACAAACCCCAGGGCCTTCCTATCACCTCAAACTTTAGCTCCTGCACCAACATGCTGCCTCATTCACTAGCTGTCCTGTGTGGTTCTTTGCCTCCCACTGAAACTCAACTCCCACAGGGTGGGGTACCCCAAGCTGCCACTGCGGACGTTCTGCCAGATTAGGGAGCAAGGTCCCGGGATAGGGGTGCAGACTGGGCTAGAATTAGGAGTGGAAGGCTATGAATTGTCTGAGGGGCTGTCTGTCCACTGACCTTCCCACTCGCCCACACCACCCAAATCCACTTGCACAGTTCTCTGACTCATGTCCCTTTTTCTAGGGAAGCCCTCCGACCTCTGCCTCTTGCATAAATACCACCATGAGTGGGATCCAGGGTTTTGCCAACACCTTGAATTCACAGTCTCCATACTCCCCTCATGGATCTGATCCAAAACTGACTCACGTTTTCTGCTGAACAGAGGTTTACCATCCTCTTCACAATACGCGAAGATGCAGCCATAGGGAGAGGAGGCCAGGAGGACGTCACATCAGGTTTCCTGTGGACACTATGAGCCTGTGCCGCCTAGTGGGACTGAATCGCTCCCTCCCAGAAGGAAGCTCTGGAGTGCAGGCTTGGTGTCTGCTCTGAGCACTGGGTTATGGTCAGTGCCTAGAAAAATTTCTGTACCTGGCAGGGCTTCTAATATACGTGCTGATTGAATGAGCCCAAACCAGCCCCATCTCAGATTGCTGGGTGACCCTGGGCCCCACTGCTCACCCCTGGCATCTCTAATCTGGATTCACCTGGGACAGAGACCCCTAAGAGTATCTCCAATCTCTTTGTAATATTAGAAAAGAGCTAAACCCAAGGCCCCAAAGAGAATCACAATTTGGCAGTGGCTTCTTCAACAGGAAGAGAAAATGACCAGTTGGTTCAATCATAGCCCCTCCAGCAGACCTCTCCTCGGTCTAGGCTCCCAGAGAACACTTACCAGGGAAGAACCCAGCAAGTCCCTACAATAGCCCTATGAGCCTGCTCCCTGCTTCTCAGAGGTTTCAGAGGAACAAACACTCAGAGAGTTGCAGTGACCTGAAGGCAAACAGCCAACAGGTGGCCCCATGAGCATGTGCTCTGGAGGGGGAGGGGCTCACCTGGTAAATAATTGGTTCCACTGCTGCTGGGTGGTAACAAATGTTCTGTAGTAACAGGAACGAAGGTGGGTTCCCTCCTCAGGTAATTGACCACTTTGTCTAGCCAGTGTGCTAGGGCGATGTGCACCATACAGGTCTTTTTTCTTTCTGCCTGTGAGGCTGAAGTTCACTGGTAACCCTGAGTAGGTGGTGCTAGACCGGTTGGCTGTCCGGCAGCTGTTTCCCAGGCCTGGGCTGACTGGACTCCAAGTTCTGCTCAGAAGGCTGCCATCAGAGGCTAGCCCTTGACCTCTGGCTGCCAACCTCTGAGTCTGGGCACAGGTTGGAGCTGTCTCCCATGGAAGCAGAGTCCTGGCATCCTGGAAGGGCAGGTCTTCAAGGCCAGAACCCTTCTCACTGAGAATGTTGGGCATCCTGAGGTCAAAACACATCTTCCATGATGCTCCAGCTCAACACTGCCCTCCTGAGTCCCACCCGCCACAGCGTTCTGGTTACTGAACAGAGCATTGAGGAGCTCCCAGTGAGGGGCAACCCCCTTAGGTTCCAGGCTGTGAGCACATTCTCTTTGGGTTCCCAGGGTCTGTGTCTGTAGTAAACTGAACTGTTCACAGAAAAGCAGCTGGGTCCTTCTGGTCTTGGCCAAGGCAGAGTGAAGGGCAGGGGGAGGGGCAGGGCTAGAAGGTGGGATTGTTGTGTCCGAAGATGCAGATGGGGAAGTGCTTGACGTGGGAGGACCACTGGGCAGACAACTGGAAAAACGCCACGTCATTCCACTCCACGCCATCGATGACGACCGGCAGCATGCTCTGCTGGTGCTTGGCCCTGCAAACCAGGCGACCAATGCCCTGGATGCACTGGCTTTGGCACTCCACATCCTCGTCCGTGGTTTTCTTGGGCACCTTCTTTTTTCTCTCCTTGGTGACCACAGTCATGGACATGGCAGGTGTTGCTGTGCCCTCACCACTGCGGGGCAGCCTGCTGACCTGGACAGACTGGAAGAAGCACTTGAGTGTGTTTTTGGTGGTAGGCAGCTGTTTCTTCTCTGCGACTCTCTTCGTATCTATTGGCTGGACTGCTGTCCAGTAATCCACCTGCAGCTCCATCATCTGTGCATGGACACTCTGGCTGGTGGAGGACAGGCCCCCACTCATTGATGTGGGGGAGAGTGTGTTGGGTGAGGCCTTCCCGGTAGGGGACAGAAGCTCACCGCACCATGAGAGGACTACATCATCTGAGCCTCCTGACATGGCTGCAGATGGTTCCACTCTTCCAACCTTCACTGCCCCCACAAAGGGGATGAGCTGTGTGGACTTTTCATTGGGGCGCTGCTGCTTAGACATGAGAATGGCCTCAGCAATGGGCAGCAGGTAGACACAGTTGGCCCCCGCAACGTACTCAGAGATTCTCGACACAACGTCCTGTGTGTCCTGCAAGGTGTTCTCAGACTCCAGGTTGTTGAACATGTCCCGCCAGTACAGGTCCTGGAATAAGTTGTTGTAGCAGCAATCCATGGAGCCCAGGTAGCTGGCCAAGGGGTGGGGACCCAGCGGGATGACCAGGAAGCGCATGTAGTCTAGCCATTGGGGTGGCTGCTGGGACAGCTGCCTCACGAAGACCCGCAGCACAGCGCTGAAGTAGGGCTGTGCCCCTGCCACCGCCATCTTCACAGGCGTCAGGGCCTGGGAATTGCAGTTGCAGTATCTCTGCATGTGTGAGACGATGATGCTGAAGGCCTCCTGGACGTCATCTGTGGAGCAAGTGCACACCACGGGCAGCGTGTGCCCCTGCAGGATGTCCGAAAGTAACTGGCCCTGCCAGTCGCAGGTGTTGACCAGGATGATGTTCTCGGGCATCTTGTCCTGGGAAATGAGGATGTTGCTGAGCTGGTCACGGACGGGCTTCCTGGGGATCTGCCGCTGGCTCTGTGGGTCTGGGCTCTCGTTGTCCAGTCTGTTGACCCACTCATTCCGGGCTGTGTCGCAGCCCCGGTGGCCAGCCTGCTTCCTCTTGGACCTGCTGGAGGGCAGGACCAGAGACTTGGTTAAGCGCACTATGGATGGCAGCTTCTTGGTGAACCAGTGCTGGGCGGAGGACCCTGCCTCCCGGTTGTCCTCCAGCTGTGCCAGCTGCTTCCCAGGGGAGTGAATTCTGTGGGCCATTGAGTCAGAGCTGCTATCACTTGACATGCTGTCAAAGTATCGCCTGAGTTTGGGCTTTGGGGTGCTGGGGACACTGATATCGTCCTCCGTGTCTAGGCTACTGTCACTAGAGCTCAGCACAATGTCATACCGACGGTGCAGAGCCTTCTCCACTTTGGGGACATGCCTCACAAGGGCCTGTTCTGAGGATATGACCTCCTCCGACACTTGGGCCCTGAGCATAGATGCCACGGCTTCCTGGTGGTAATTGTGTTGACTGTTCATGCACCTCCTTCTTACTATGAGATTACCTTTGTCCAAGTTATTCTCCTGGGACTGCCTGTGGACGGAATTGTGGCTGGCCGGCTGCTCAAAGAAGCAGCTCTCAGATGTGCTGGCGAGGTCGTTATGCGAGGTTTGGACCTTGTTGCTGGCCGGCATGGCAGTGGCCTCCTGATCGATATGCTGGCGGGACAGGGAGGGCATTCGAATCTCAGTGGTGGGTGTGCTGTAGGCCACAAGTTGGGAGTCACTGTGGCTTGGCTGCTTGCCTCCCGGGGCCCTAGCGTTCTCAGGCAGGTGGGCCAGACTCAGAGGCTCTTTTTGGATCCTGGTGCTGTGGAGGCCCCGCATCTCCATCGGCAAGCTGGAGTCTGACAGGCCTTCCATGTATGGCCTGAGCTTGGGATTGGGGCTGCTGAGGACACTGTGATTGTCCTTCATGTCTGGGCCGCTAGACAGGCCTTCAAAGTATGGCCGAAGCTTAGGTGTGGGGGTGCTGAGGACACTGCCATCGTCCTCAGTGTCTGGGCCACTGTCACTGGGGTTCGGCAGCATGTCATACAGGAGGTCCAGGTCCTCCTCCACCTCCGGGACATGCTCCCCATGGTCCTGCTCAGGGCCCAGGACCTCCTCCGACAATTGGACAGTGCGCAGCCATAACAGGACTTTCTGTTGGTAGTTCTGTTGCGTGGTCAGGGTGCTCCTTGTGAATATGAGATTCCCCTCATCACAGTCATCCTCCTCCTGGTCAGCGGTATGGTAGCTGGCCTCCCGCTGCGAGAAGAAGCTCTCACACATGCACTCAGAGTAGTTGTCCGAGGACTCAGCCTCGGGACTGTCTTGCCTGGCGCTGTCCTCGTGGTCGATGGGCGGCATGGACAGGGAGGAGATCTGGATCTTGTCCACCTTGCTGGTGGGTGTGCTGTGGGACACAAATTCGTTGTCCCTCTCGCTTGGCTGCTTGCCTCCCAGGGCCCACGAATTCTCGGGCATGTGGGGCAGACTCAGAGGCTCTGTTTGGGTCCTGTCACTGTGGCTGCCCCACATCTCCGTCTGCAAACTGGAGTCTGACAGGCCATCGAAGTATGGCCTGAGCTTGGGCCTGGGGGTGCTGAGGACGCTCTCATCATCCTCCAGGTATGGGTCACTTTTCCTGCGATTCCCCATCATGTCAGACCGAAGGTCCCTCTCTGACACTTTGGACCTGTGAAACAGCGCCAGGACTTTCTGCTTCAGCTTTCCTCGTATTGATGGCCGCTGCTTCTTTGGTTCACCCTTCTCCAAGGCATCCTTGTCCAGGTCCTGTCTGTGCTTTCCCCTGCCGCTGGCCTGCAGCTCATTCTGCCCCTCATAGACACCTGCCGACTTGGCCTTAGGGCTGACCTGCATGGCAGTGCCCTCGTGTTCGATGGGCTCACTGCACAGGGAGGAGATCCAGATCTCGGCCACCGTAGTGGAGGATTCCTTGATGCTGCCAAAGAGGCTCACCATCTGGCCACACCTGGGGTTTCGCTGCATGACATCAGCCATGCGGATGGCGCCAGAGGCCAGTGTCTTGTAGCCCAGGACGTTTCTGTTCTTAGAGCACTTCCTCTGCTCCAGCATGATCAGGAGCTTGTTACCTTCTCCCTTGAGGAAGTGGTTGTACTGCAGGGAGAAGGTGAGCGCCAGGTTGGTCTGCACTGGTCTACTGCCGGGCAGCACAATCTCTTGGGACCTCAGGATGCCCTTGGAGTCTCGCATCCTCACGGAAATTACCACGGAGTGGAGGTCCTTGGCCAGCTTCTTGAAGATCACTAGCTTCGTTACGGTGAGACTACACCACCTGGGCACGCAGCTGGGGCTGGAGCAGTCCACCTCCCAGGTGGCGAACAGGTTCTGGGGGACCTGTGTTTTGAGCACCTTGGACGTGCTGGCCAGGCCCACAGTTCGTGAGGAAGCTGCAGCTGCTGGCATCCTACTGGACCTTTTCCTACTCAGGGTTGGTGGTTTTTTCTCCTGTGGTGGGACAGAGGAGGGACATGATTGGTGGCAAGAAGTGGGGCATGAGTGATCAAAGGAGAGTGTGGCCACACAAAAAGTGGCCACTCGCTAATCTCTGATTAGGTCAGGGAAGGCCTGGGTGATGGTCTTTTAACCTCAGAGACCTAAAGATATCACAAAGATGCTTTGAAATTAAAACGTTTTAACTAAAAGCTGTTTACGGTGGTCGCTGGGTCCTAGGTTGGAATCTTCTGCAAAAAAAGGTCATTATTTACCTTAACTGAGACTGTCTACTATCTTTTGGAATCTACAAGAACATAGCTTTGGAACGTCAAAGGAATTTTCCTTTTTTTTGGATACTCTGTGGTCTGTGGAGACCACAAATCCCCTCATTGTTATTGAGTTCATTGTTGGCTGTTCTGTCCTATATCCCCCTATGGGAAAGAAGTATGTGTCTGTCATTTCACTTTTCATCCAATCCATCACCAATGGATTTCATGCAACTCACATACATCGCCACTTCTGACCGTAATATCTAAAATAAGGTGACAACTGCCATTCTCCAGAGCATTATTTCAATCCTTTGAGGTTTTGATTCAAGGCAAATGACCATTTGGCTCAGATAAAATCTCAACAATTGTTCACAGTTTTGAATGCTTCTTACATGGACATTTACTTGGCACAATACAGCAGGATCCCAGAAACTCTCACCCAGCACCACCTTGCAGACCTACACCTGGTGCTGGCATCCAGCAAAGGGCCCATTGACGCACCAGTTCCCTGCCTGCCGGTGAACTTGTGACACTTGTCTGTTGGATTCAGGACTTTCCCTTGCTTGTGTTGCTGACTTTATTGGAGCCATATTTTGTAATACTCTTGGTGGAACAAAGGTTAACAGTTGATAGATCCCAGGCTATGGAGAGACAGGAGGGAAAATGGGACTGGTTTTTACCCCTGGCTTTTCTATAAGATTTGCCTTTTGAGAGTCTGGGCAAACACCTTAGCTGTTTAAGTGAGAGCTGATCTTGTTCAGCTCAGAAGATAAAGGGGCACATCCTCCTTCCTGCATGAATCTCAGATGTTCTTAGACAACTGAGGATCTTTGCGGATGTGTCAGAGGTCATTCCTCATGACATGCAGGAGCCCCATAAGGAAATTCCCACACAACTGCAATTAAACTAACTGGCTCTTCAGGGGGAGTACTAATGAGGTTTAGTCCACCTCTGCTGGTAGCCCTTCTGGTTGTTGTAGTCAGCAAGGAGAGAAACTGAGGCACATAAGAAGGTTGAATGAGACTCTAGGTGAGTGAGCAACTTGCAGCTCAACCCATAAAGCAACAAACTTTAACCCACTACATAACACTCCCAGAAACTGTGCTGAGACTCTGCAGATACCAAACCATAAAAACAACAGCAACAAGCACACCTATAATTAACATGGGAAGTTGTGCCTCCATGGCTGGGAACTCCCAGGCCCCAGCCCTCATTAATATTCCTGATAGGAAGCCTTGACTTGCAAGTGCTTTACAGAAGTGTAAATGTAGGAAGTTTTAACTTCAAAATATCAACTGAAAAATGGCCAATATACAGTTTTCTTTGGGTGCCTAATTTAATTTTTCACAGGCAAAATAAAACAAAAGAAACAAATAACTATAACAGTGGCGGCCTGAAAATTGAACTGATTGAGTGTATAGGATGCATATCTTGATTTGGAAATTAGAAACTTCTAAGGAGAAGCACAGACAAATTCTCTTTAAAAAATAAATGAACAATAAATTTCAGAGATTATCTTCAAACTCTCCTGAAGCTAATACATGCTAACTCCCCATCCTCCCCCTTCTATAGCACGTCCCCTATATCTTTTGCTCTCTGAGCTTCCTTGTCCAGATGTGTTCCTTCCCTTCCCTTCTTTCTTCCCCTTCTGTCCCCTCCACTGCCCCTCCCTACTGACTTAAGGGAAAATGAGATTAGGAATTCTGCCAACTCCCTTTGGAGAAAAGCTGCTCTCAGCCAGAGAGGAACCAGCAATCATCCTCCATTTTCTCTATGGCCCTGATTGGTTCACAGAGAAATTTAACTGATGGAACATGTAATCCTGGCTATTTTAACCTATTGCAATTAATATACTCCTGGTTTCTGGGAGCAAAAGCAAGAGAATTACTCAATAAGGTTTATAGAAAACTCCCATAGAGAAGCCTCCACACTTTAGGGATATAGGAAACTGAAACAGGATTTAGAAAAAGGATACAAACAGAAACATGCCTAGGGCTGCTCCAAGATAGAGTGTCGCCTGCAGACTGAAGGGTCCCAGGTTTGATTCTGGTCAAGAGCACATGACCAGGTTGGAGGCTTGATCCCCATTAGGGGGCGTGCAGAAGGCAGCCAATTGGAGATTCTCTCTGATCATTGATGTTTCTATCTCTCTCTCCCTTTCCCTTCCTCTCTGAAATCAATACAAAATCTATTTTAAAAAAGGGGGAGGGGGAGAAGCAAACATATAAACCCTGTATATATTGAGGCTATTTTATTTGTTTTTAACCACAAACAATTAATTGCTTTCACCATCGGAATAAAGCTTTCCTACAAATGTCTGTTTTTTAATCAAAACCTGTTTCCTTCCAACTAGGGAATGTTATGAGAATATATATGGTTTGCTTATCAAATCTTCCCCAATTCCCCTGTTTAGTGAGTGGGTTTTTGTTTTTTTTTTACTGTTTAATGATATCAGTGATGCTGACATATGCTTTCTCCAGAATAGTAACATATATACTTAGAATAAATGAACCAGATACTGAACCAAAAGGGAAAGTAGTGATTTTAAAGGAACCTTCCAGGAGGAAACTAAGCTTGAGACTGACTGAATGTTTGCTAATCATCTCTTCTTCAGTATTATCTTCCACAAGACCCTGAGAGATGGCTTAACAGGGTACCCACCCTACTCAGAATGGCCCCAAACAGCCCAGAGACATGCAGCCATGCCTCTGACACTAGGCTTTCTCATATGTCTGCCTAAAGATGGGGGACCAGCCCACAGTGAAGTGAGAATTCTCTTTTGGGGTACATATTCACCAAATGGGAGTAACTTCACCCTGGGTGCCTCAAACAAGAAGCCAATCTTCTTTTGTTACACCAATTACCTGGTTGCAATATAAAGTGGGTAATAGAGAGGCTTTGGCACCATTAACTTTAAGACTATCTTGCACCTGGGACCTGTGTTGCCATTCCCAGGGGAGATAGACGGAGGTTTCATATACCTGAAAGTCTTTATACCTCTCAGAGTTGTGAGCTTTCTGGAAACTAGAAGAATATTCCCAAATAGAAACAATCCAAAAATGGGCGAATGAATTTGTCAATCCCTTGCTAACATTTGGGGGGGGGGGGGCAACCCAGTCCCTGAGGTATTGAAAATGACTCTCCTTGTTTTACAAATGAAGTTTTCAAGGTGCCATAGGTTTTGCTCCAGAAACAATTCAAAGCCCACCATGTCCTTTTACCTTCTCCAAACCTCCCCTATTCATTTTGGAGGCTTACAGGTAATTGGCTTCATGCAACCAAAGTCCCAGAACCTTTGAAGTGAAAATACCTGAGTTCACCAAGACGTCTTGTCCAGGCCATTTTTAAAAATACAAATCTCTGGAAGATATGACTTATCCCAATAGAAAAAACAATACCTTACCCATCTACACAAATCTCTTTAGCTTTTTCAACTATATCTTTCTAACTTAGTAAGTTTTAATGAAAGTTATTAAATATCTACACATTTTGAATTAACGTGAATACTGACACATTGATTGCTAGAGAAGTCTGAAGTTCACTGCTTTTGGGGGTTTTTTAATTGCAGAAGGTCTGTAAAATGGATTTGGAGCTGTTGATGTAATGTTTTTTGCTTTGCTGAAGGTGTGTTTTTTGAAAGTAAGAGTTTGATTAAAATATGTTCATCAACGTCTATCTAAGGAATGCTGTTTGTTCACTTGTGTGCTTACGATTGGAAATTAATGCTCCTAACAGTTAAAAGTTCCAGTTAAGTTGGAAGAAATTATACAGTTATGACAATAGAAGGCTTGAGGTATGGAGAGTCATATTTGAAGGAAAAGGGCAAATGTAAGTTTCTCTAAGGATAGTTATTTCTGAATGGGTAAGAAGGTTTGTAAAAGGTGAGGAAAGGTTTGTAAAAGGGGGTATAGGCTATACAACTTTGTGAAAGTTTTATATAAAAATATTCTTTTATTTCTCTACCAAAAAAATAATTCAAATTGTGTGTACAGTCTTTGTGTGATATGTGTTCATCTATGTGTCATGTGTGGTGAATTGTCACCCTCCATATGACATTACTAGGATATATTCTTTTATTGGCCTACAAAGATTAAATGCTTATGTAAATTAAGGAGAATTCTGTAGTCTGGACAAAATACTTAATATTACAACTGTTTGCAAGTATGATTAATATCTTTTAGAGTTAGTTACCCTAAGTCTGTGTTTGCTTTACGTAGATTTACAAAAAGTCCATGGTGTAATCTTTTGCACAAGTATATTTGCAACCTTCCCAAAGTTTCTATTGTAAGAGACTTTTAAAACAGGAGATGACTTTGAGTCAATTCCAATGGGCCCTGGAGTACCTCAAGGATTTATTCTCTCTCCTTATTAGAGAAAAGTTTTTAACTAATTTAGGACTACTTAATATGCTTGAAATTACCTGAGGAGCTTTAAAAAATTAAAAATATAAATAACTGTGCTATTTGTGTACCTATATTTTTATTAAAATGGATGTTCTAAAGATTTCAACCTGCTCTAGGAAGGAATGTACAAAGATTCAAGAAAATTTCAAATAGGAAACACTCTGGTGTAACAGTGGTCTTGGTGTCAGCGACACCAGGCCAGCCAAGAGGATGGTTCCCTGTGAGGGTGTCTGGCAGTTGGACTCCGGGTATTTGTGGCACAAACATTGGAAGTTTATGAATTATATCCAATTCTCAATACAAGAAGCCATGGACAATGTTTTAAAATCTTACATGCTATCTGTTCCTTTTATATTGAAATTATGTATGAATCCAAATATATACATATACTTATATATTTTCATATCGTTCTCTGTAATTTTACAGTAATTTTTGTTACCCAAAAATTATTGCCTTGAAATGTTATATTTTACCAAAAAGGCAGGTTTTCATCAATTGCATTGCAATCAAAACTATAACCATACCACTTTGTTTTGTCGTGCATAGATATTGTTTTACTTTACTGCATTTTCAAATATGTTACATCTTTAGAAAAATTCATGAAAAGGACTCTTGACTTACTCTATTTTTTTATTCTTTTCATATATTTTATTGATTTTTTACGAAAAAGAGAGGTATAGAGAGTTGGAAACATTGATGAGAGAGAAACATCCATCAGCTGCCTCTGGCACAATCCCTACTGGAAATGTGCCTGCAACCAAGGTACATGCCCTTGACCTGAATTGAACCTGGGACCCTTGAGTCCTCAGGTCTAAGCTCCACCCACTGAGCCAAACTGGTCAGGGCTTGACTTACTCTAAGTAAGAGGTTTCTACGCAGGTCACATCTTTGAACTGAATGAAGAAGTATAGAACTCTAAGGAATGACTGAATTCACGAAAATACTAGCAAATAACCAGGATAAACAACAAAATGGGTAGGGAACTGAATGAAGAGAAGATGGTTATTATCATTATGACTCTGTTTAAAATACTGCTGATTTTTAAATCATTTTGTTTTTCAAATATAAGGAAAACTAAAAGCAGAAATTCTACATTACTATCCATGACTCACTAGGAAGGTTAGAGGGAATGATACATTAGTGACACTCATTTCACAGTAATCCCAAGAGACAAAGACTTCAAGGACCAAAACTTACAACCAGGAGATTTTGTTTATTGAAACACATTAATTAAAGACTCTCTCCAATGTGTTAAAAAGGACGTTACCTTATGAGAGGCCTAACCCTAAATGGATATCTGTCACTGACACTGCCCTCCATCCACTAAGGAGACTGAAGACTTTTCAAGGATGAGAACCCACGGGCAGTGGGGGCTGACAGCTTTCCCAAGAAGCCAACAAGGCCTGGATGCTGACAGATTACTGCTGCTCAAACCTTGTTCTTCTATCTCCTAACTGTTATTGATTATATGTACATCAACTGATTTTTATATTTCTATTACACACCTTATTACATATGAATAGTTGAATTTCGACATCTGCTAAGTTTTCCCACCTACTAGACAAGTACATTCTAATGATCAGTATGGTAAGGAAACAGTAGAGAGTCTAAATTCTTCAGGTCAAACATAGCATAAGTACAAGGAACAGTGGATGAAGAAGGAAACATAAAATTAGCTTAATAAACAATTATGTAAATACATGCAAAGGGTTTTTGGTTGGCTGGGATGCTTATTTTCCTTAGTCACTTTCTTGTCTAGTAGTAGACATTTTCTATTCCTAAGCAGTGTTCCTGCTTTAATGTTTTTGCTTTTGTTCCTGGTATGTAAGTGTTATACTAGATGCAAAATACCAAAACTTAAGACAAGCAGCAAACGGACTCTGCTCATGTTAGCTCAAAATATAAATTTGATACAGAACATTTTTTAAGAAAAACATATAGGATCTCATGGCCTCCCATGCGCCTGCCTTTTAATTTTGATTAATAATAAAAATTCCACTTTGAATGCCATTCAAAGTTAGAGTCTTACCTTATCCCGAATGGTCCATTGTTCAGCAAGACATAACACTAACACTCATCATCAATGCATAATTTGTATTGATTTCTGAATAAAAGGAGGATGTGTGAATGAAAAAGGGGCCCCATGCTAACCTGACTAGCTCAGGGAAGTGATGCAAGGCAGCCTTGCAAACTCAGAGACCTTAAGTAACTACAAAGGATGGTCTGAAATTAAAACACTAACAGGAGCTCATGATGGGTAGTCAGATCCTTGCCTGGCATCTTCCCTGACAAAGGTCAATCTTTACCTTAACTGAGTGTGTGTACTGCCTTTTTGCCTCTATGATAACATATCTTTGGATTTTCCTTATTTTGGACACCTCATGCTCAGGCACTGTTCTGTGCTCTGCGGAGATCAGAGAGCCCTTCGTTGCTATTGAGTTCATTGTTGACTTGAAACTATCCTACATCCACCATGGTAAAAGAAATATGTGCCTATCATTTTACCCTTTATCCAATCACAGAAGTGTCTCCAATTTGCTTTCTCCTGTCTCCCTAATCTATCACCCATGGATTTCATGCAACCCACATAAGTCTGCAATTTTGCTTGTATTGTATAAAATAACGTGAAAAATTGTCATTCTCGGGAGCATTCTCTCAACCCATTGAGATTTTTCTCGCTCACAATTGTTGACACTTTGGATCAAATAAACACACACAAATTTTTCAGAGCTCTGAAAGTTTTTCACATTAATAAGAGAAAAGGTCCTTGGCAGGAAAAGTAGAATTGCAGGTGAGGAATATGAAGCACATTAGTATGTTAGGTCATTCTCTTAGCAGAGGACAACCTGCACATGCTTGTATTAACAGTGTCACCCATGCGATTTCTGACAGAACATCCCAATGTATGATGAGAACACCGAGGCTTTTCCTGGGGTGGAGGATTTGGATATTAGGACATGTGGTATGTTTAGTGTGGCACCGTCGTCATGGCAATGGAAGGTTTTAAGTCCAGGTCCCACAGAAAAAAAGACATGGATCTCTGTGATATGCAGTCCCGGTCCCCATACAATGTGCAGCCCTGGGAGGCCCCAGCTCCTGACATGGAGGAGATGAGGACCCAGATTCCTTTGGGAACTGGACACTAGGAGGGATCTCAGGGGAGTAGCAGGGTGCCTTCTGGAACCTGAGTCCTGTTGACTCCCTGGGGTCCTGGAGTTTGGGTCAATTGGGCACCTACCTACACTCACCCTGCGGCGGTGCTTCAGGCTGGAGGATATATCAGGTGTCTGTGCCGCCTGCAAGGGCGTGGAATTGAAGACCCCATCTGTCGGCTCCGGTCCGCTCTCCTGTGCAGAGCTCTATAAAGACAGTTTCCAGTCACCAGGGGAAAACCTCAGAGCCCTGTTTTGCTGGTTCTCTAAAACTTGTGACTCTCCACTCCAGACACACAGAATGTGATCTGCTGAGACCTCTACTGGCAAGGAAAAGTCATGACAGCCTGAGAGCCTAGGACTCCCATTGGCATAGATCAGGGACCCCTCTAGAGCCCCATCTCCACCTGCCTGCCCTACCCTGGGGTGTGATCACAGCAGGGCCTCTAGGTTATCCACTGCTCCAAACACTCCCGAGGTTCTCCCTGCAGGACCTCCTATCCACCACATGAAGAGGGGGGGATGTGGGCTGCACAGGGATGGCCCACAGAGGAGGCTGGCCTGGCGGGAATGGGTCTGACTCAGGCCACCTTCACTTACCTGAGGGGATCTTCTTGAAAACGGCCAGAGATGTCGGGCACGAGTGTTGAATCCTCTACAGAGTCTGGAACAACACTCCCTGCAGGGTCTCCGGGAACCAGAGCCCCCATAACTGGGAACACAACAAGAGAACATGTTGAACTGTCAACTGTCTCTTGCCAAGTGAGTGGCAGTTGGGCAGTTGCAAGAAAGTGGGTGCCTGGGTACGGGGGTTCCAAGTTCTATCAGGAAGTGACCTCACTTCCTGGAATTGCCTCCCTGACTCCCCTCACCTAATTACAGCTATAGATAGTCCTGAGGGCTGCTGACTGCTCAACTACCTTCTCCATGGAATACCAACATTGTACACAGTGACACGAACACACCCTCTCCACAGTGTTTAGCTGAAGCCAAGGTGCTAGGTTTGAGGAGACAGACCAGGGCTCAGACTCAACCCCTTATTCTTACCTCTTCTTGATCCTGGATAAGTCATTGTGCCTGTTAGAGCCTGTCTCTTCTCTGCCTGCACAATGGATTATTGCAGCATTTGCTTCTTAGCGATATTCACGCTCATGAAGGTAGTAGCTATAAAGTAGGAGGAGGAATGCCACAAGGCAAAAGTGCCTACAACCTCTTTTTCTTCCTATTGTCACCTCCTCGATGTCTGATTTTCTTTTAATTCCACCCAGGGTCATTTGACTGTGTGTGTGTGTGTGTATGTGAGAGAGAGAAAGAGAGAGAGAGAGAGAGAGAGAGAGAGAGAGAGAGAGAGAGAGAGAGAGATTGTGTGTGCGCACACACACATATGTTAGTGCTAGGTTGTATTGTGTTAACAAAGCCTGAATACAGTAGTTTGCAGAGGCAACGATTCATTTCATAGCCATATGCCTTCAATGATCTGGTGGAACTAAAAACACTTCCTGATTTTTTGGATTATTCATCATTTTTCTTATTGTAAGGATGAGAGTAAGAACTTACAAGGTCATATGTCAGAGTGGAAACCAGAAGTTGACATTTTATTTGACAATGGCTTGTGGGGGACATGACTTCCATTTCCCCCTTTGTAACAGCTGCCATTGTCCATATCCAGGTGGTCTGGGGAGTTTGGGTCAAGGCCCCAGAGTGGAGTTATCAGCACAGCTCACTGGCCTGGCCACAGTGATGACGGTTGTATGTGGACATGTGACTTCAGTGAGTTGAATAAAATTCTTTTTGTTAGTCACAAGAAAAAAAGTTCTGTTGTCATATGTCTCATGGCCTTATGAAAACATGCTTTTAGTCAATAATCATGTGAGAGGTGCAAATGAAAACAAAAACGAGGGCCCTGGCCGGTTTAGTCAGTGGATAGAGTGTTGGCCTGAGGAATGAAAAGTCCCGGCTTCAATTCCGGTCAAGGGCACATGCCCAGTTTTGGGCATTGATCCCAAATAGGGGCATGTAGGAGGCAGCTAATCAATGATTCTCTCATCATTGATGTTTTTCTCTCTCTCTCTGAAATCAATAAAAATATATTTTTTCAAAACACAATGGGATACCATCTCACACTTGTCAGAATGGCTATCATCCAGAAATCAAGAAAGGACAAATGCCGGTGATTATGTGGAAAAAAAGGAACCCTTGTGCATTGCTAGTGGGAACATAGACTGGAGCAGGCACTCTGGAAAACAGTATGGAGCTTCTTTGAAAAATTAAAGTGAAACTCCCATTTTACCCAGTAATTCCACTTCTGGAATATATCCCAAGAAAGCAGAAACACCAATCAAAAAGGATATATGCATCCCTGTGTTCATAGCAGCACAATAGCTAAGATTTGGAAACAGCCTATATTCCCATCAGCGTAAGTGCCCAACAGCAGCTGAGTGTAAAAAACCCGTGGTACATCTACATTATGGAATACTATGCTGCTGTAAAAAAGAAAGAAGTCTTACCATTCACAACAGCTTGGATGGACATGGAGAGCATTATGCTAAGTGAAATAAGCCAGCCAGATAAAAGTAAATATCACACGGTCTCATTCATTTGTGGAATATAATGAATAACATAAACTGATGAACAAAAATTGATCCAGAGACAGAGAAGCATCAAACAGACCCTCAAACCTCAGCAGGAAGGCAGGGGAGAGTGGGGGAGAGAGTAAGAGACCAAGCAAAGGTCTTGAATGCATGCATATAAGCATAATCAGTGGACACAGCCATTAAGGGGGTAGGTGCATGTGCTGCAGGTGGGGGTGGCTGGGGAGGGGTCTAGGGGAAAAATGGAAACATATGTTATACTTTAAACCATAATAAAATAAAATAATACAAATATTTCTCTTAGTAAAAAAAAAAAAAAGAGAGAGAGCTAGTGCTCGTTCTGGGTCCCAGAGCAAAGCGCCCCCTGACCCCTAGATATGGAGGAACATGCAGGAGCTTCCCAGTATGTCAGGATTTCTAATGTCCAGACCAACTCTGTTGGAGAGGTGGGAGCCTTGGCCTGGAAGGTCTGAACATTCCTGAACTCTGGGCTCTGAATGTCATGGACATTGGGTGATATCTGCCACTCTATGGACATCAGTTTCCCAATTTTCCATTGAGGGTTGGGTTCAGAACTGCATAAGCCTGACCTCACAACAAAGGGGCCCAGCTCCCTCCACCCTGGGTGGGCACTGGACAGAGGTGCATGCCTGTGGTTCCAACTCTGGACTCCCTTTCAGTAAAATACTGGAGAAAGGCTCATTTACCTGCTGAATGCTCACCATCTCCCCCATGCCTCTCCATGTCTGTGCATGATGCCACCAGCAGATCCTTTTTCAGAGCCCCCGAGGAAACCTGGGTGCAGCTAGAACCCCAACTTTGAGGACACACCGCTGGATTCATCTCAGGCTCTGTTGGGCTCAGTATCTTGTTCATTTATTTCTAAATACATATTACCCTTCTGGAAAAAGCATGTGTGGGTATTACTGATTTCATAAAACAAACAAATAAGCAAACTAAACACCTCTCCCTATCAGCTGATTTGGGGCATATTTTATTAGCAAAGATAGATATTTGCTAATATGGCTATAACATTCCCTAGCTGGAAACAGGTTTTGATTAAAAACAGACATTGGTTAAATATTCCTGCCATTTCCACAGAAGGTTTACTCTGAAGGAGAAGATAATTAGTTGGCTGTGGTTAGGAATAGAGTAGCCCCAGTGTCTACAGGGGTCTTACTGGCTTCTCTTTCTATGATAATTTCACCTGCTCCCAAACTATCAGTGAGAATGCAAACACCCATGGATCAACCCTATATCTGTGTGTGTGTGTGTTTGTGTGTGTGTGTGTGTGTGTGTGTGGTTTGTTTGTAATTGGTTTTCTACATCCCATTTCAGTGAACAGATTTCTCTACAGGAATTTTCCTGAAAGGCTTATTTAGAATTTGTGTTGCATTTGCTGACAAAAACCATTAGCTATATTAATTGGAATCAGTTAGAAAATCCAGGATTACATATTCTAAGAGTTAAATGCCTTTGTGAACCCACCAGGGTCATTGAGAAAATCAGGAACATTTGCTGGTTCCTCTCTTGCTGTGACAAGCTTTTCTCCAAAGGGAGTTGTTAGAATTCCTATTCTCATTTTCTCTTAAGTCAGTAGGAAGTGATAGTGGAGGGGACTGAAGGGAAAGGAAGAAGGATGGAAAAGGGTGCAGAATATAGTGGGGGAACTAGAGAAGGTGGAAGAATGGGGTGTTGGCAATTATTACCTTCAGAAGAGTTCAGAGACAGTCTATAAAATTTCTAATTCCTCCATTGTTTTTAAAGGAATTTATATGTGCTTCTGAAAATCTCCTGATTTCCAAATCAAGATATGCTTCCATTCATTCATTCAGTTTAATGCTAGACCTGGCATTTTCCTAATTTTCATTGCATGCCAAAAATTAATTTAGGCACACAAATAAAACTGCACTTTGGCCATTTTAGGAGGATATTTTCTAATTAAATCTTCCCATTTCTGTAAAGCACGTGTAAGTAAAAGCTTCCTATCAGGAATATTAGTGAGGGATGGGATCGGGCATCTCCTGGACTTGGAGGCACCACATCCCATGTTAATTTTAGGTGTGTTTTGTTGTTGTTGTTTTGTAGTTGTGTGTATGTGTATGTGGTTTTTCTTTTCTTTCCGATATCTGCAGAATCTGAGCAAATTCTCTAGGATTGTTATATAATGTAGTTGGTCAACCTGTGTTGCTTATCTGTTGAGCTCCACGAGGCTCTCACCCCTCAAATCACATTCAAACCTCTGATGTGCCTCGGTTGATCTCCCTGCTGTCTCAAACAACCAGAGGGTCAGGGAACAGTTGACCAAACCTTATGGGTGCTCCCCCACCAGAACCAGTCACTTTAATTGCAATTGTGTTCAAATTTTGTTTGGGGCTCCTGCACATCATGAGGAATGACATCACACATCCACAGATATTCTTAGTCCCCTAAGAATACCTAATACTCAGACCTGAGGGAGAATATGACACTGTATTTTTGGAGCTGATTTAGTTCAACTCTAATTTGAATGATTTGGGTGTTGTTGTTTTTTGGGGGTTTTTTTGCTCTGATTCTCAGAAAGCAATTCTGATTGGAAAGGCACAATTTAACAACAGCCACCAATTTTTTTCCTACTGTCTTGTCTTAACCTAAGTTAAATCAACCCTTAATCTTAGTTCTATCTGGAGTATTTAAAAATACAGCTCAAATAAATCTAACCCTCTACCACCAGCAAGGGAAAAGTCATGGATTTAAGATACAACTCACCCAGGTTCACCCAATGGGTGGGGAACCAGCAGTTCAATGGGTCCTTTGTTGAATCCTAACACCATGTCCACGGGTTGGTCCTGGGTGAGCTCTTTTGGAATCCTGACCCACTACGTCAAGTAAAAGTCAAAGTATGAAACATTCAAACTTGTCAAGAATTTTGGTCGTTTATTTAAGTCCCACTGTCAATAACTGGCAGGATGAAACTCTCAGCGGATTGAGATATTCTCTCTGGCAGTTTTGCACCTTATTTTATACATTACAATCAGAACAGGAGATGTATGGTGGTAACAGGAAACCCAGTGGTGATGCATTAGGGTTTCAGAGAAATCAAAGCAGTGAATCCTCTGTGACTGGATAAACAGTAAAATGACACAGACATACTTCTTTTACATGTGGATATAGGATAGTTCCAAGTCAACAATGAACTCAGTAAGAATGAGGGGATTTGTGGTCTCCACAGAGCATTGCCTATGTGTTCAGGGGCCTGGAAATAGGGAAATTCCTTTGACATTCCAAATTATATGTTATTGTAGATGCCAAAAGGCAACAGACAGGCTCAGTGAAGGTTAAGATTGCCCTTTGTCTGGGAAGATGCCAGCCTAGGACATGACTACCCACCATAAACTGCTTTTAGTTTAAAAGTTTTCATTTCAGAACATTCTTTTTGATAACTTTAGGTCTCTGAGTTTGCAAGAACACCACACAGGGCTTCCCTGAGCTAGTCAGTGAGCATGTGGTTCCTTTTCACATACACAATTCTTGGATCACTTGTCCTCACCTCGTGACAACAGTCACTGAGTGCTTAGGGCAGTGGTCGACAAACTCATTAGTCAACAGAGCCAAATATAACAGCACAACGATTGAAATTTCTTTTGAGAGCCAAATTTTTTAAACTTAAATTATATAGGTAAGTACATTGTTATTAACTTTATTAGGGTACTCCTAAGGCTTAGGAAGAGCCACAGTCAAGGGGCCAAAGAGCCGCATGTGGCTCGCGACCCGCAGTTTGCCAATCATGGACTTAGGGGATTGGTCCGAACTAAAGCCCCCAACCCACCTGGCAGTTAATAAACTGCCCCTGAGTGAATGTCCCTCCTCTGTCCCAACACAGGAAGAGTAACCATCACCCCAGAATGCAGCAGGACCTGTATGTTGTAAGCAGATGCAGCTACCTTGCTGCCCACAGTTCTAGTCTCCACACCTCCCGCTCCCCCATCCCTGTGCCCAGGTTCAACACCAATGCCCAAGAACCTGTTTGCTACCCAGGAGTTGGACAGCCCCAGCCTCAGATTCGTGCCCAGGTTGTGCAACCTGACCTTAATGAAGATGGTGGTGTTCAAAGAGTTGGAGAAGGACCTCATCTCCATGGTGATCGCCATGAAGATGCAGTACTCCAACCTCATATTGATGGTGACCACGGTGAAGATGCAGGGCTCCAAGTACATCCTACGGGAGTGTGCTGTTCCCCAGTGACAGTCCTGGGGTTGACCTCACTGCAGGACCCCTACTTCCTCTGTGAGAAGGCAACAAGCTACAGGCCCTGTTGCACTGGAGGAAGTGCTTTAAGAACCAGATCATCTGGAGCTAGAAGACACTCCCTGTGGGTGCCATCCGCATGGCCAAGGTCAGGCAGCGAACCCTGAAGGGTGGACAAAGTGGCCGAGGAGGCTTCTGCTAAACTGGCCGAGATCTGGATTGCTCCCTGTCCAACCAGCCCATCCACTGGGAGGACAGTGCCATACAGGACAGATGCAAGGCTAAGTCAAGGGTTCATTACTCCGAGGGGGTACATCAGAGCTTCTCCTCTGAGCAACAGGCCAGCAACTATGCCACCTATGGACCGAACCTGGCTGAGAAGGGCATTGACATGGGGATGCTCAAGAAGTAGAGGCCATGGATATTAGGAAAGATGTGCATTACCAGGCCACAAAATATCAAATAAAAAGTGGTGGTGTGTCTGGGAAAGTTCAAAGTGTTGGAGGAGGCTGTGGACTCGAGCAGGACACAGCAGAGCACGTCCCAGAGTTGGAGTGGGACATGGACCTTCTATTTAACACACTGCGAAACCCCAGGGACAGTGGTCCAGACATGGAGGATGAGAACAGCACCCTCAGCACCCACAAGCCCAAGCTCAGACTGTTCTTTGAAGGGTTGGCACACTCCAGCTCACAGACACAGACGGAAGCATCCACAGGGCCCGGAGCCAAGAGGAGCCTGCAATTAGGGGCAAAGTGCAAGAAAACACGTGAGCCCTCAGGCATCAAACAGCCCAGAGACAGTGTTTCAGACTCGGCGGCCCACTGCACCCCCTCCCCCAAAGTCGCCTGAGTCTGGACCTCCTCCATGTCTAGCCAGTCTTCTCACCGTGTGGACAGCGCCATGTAGGCCAGCCCAAGACCAAGTCTACAAATCACTACTCTATAAAGGAGTATCAGAGCTTCACTGAGCAGGAGGCCGGTGAAGATGCCGCCCATGGATAGGAACTGGATCAGGAAGCAGTGACTATTGAAAGTCACAACAAGGTCCATGACAAGCAGAATGTAGTGGCTTGGCTGAGTTGGGCCTAAGTGTCGGAGGAGGCCCTGGACCGTGAGCAGGACCCTGCTGATCATGTACCCGAGTAGAGGAGGACCCGCACCTTCTGTCTAACATGCTGGAGAACCAGTGACAGTAGCCCAGACAGGGAAGAAGATGACAGCCTTCTCAGCACCACCAAACCCAAGCTCAGGCCATACTGCGAAGGCCTGTCACATTTCAGTTCAAAAATGGACATGGGGAGCATCCATGGTGCCCAGAGCCAGGTGAAGCTTCCGAGTTTTAGCTGGTTCTGCTGAGGGCTAGTGTGTTGGCGCACGGAGTAAATGGTCCCGGGTTCAAATCTGGTCACGGGAACAACTGTGTTGATTACAGGCTTGATCCCCAGCCCTGGCCATGGCACATGCAGGAGGCAAGCAATCCATGTGTCTCTCTCACATCGATGCCTCTCTCCCTTTCTGTCTCTCCCCGTCCCTTCAAGTTTCTCTAAAAATTCAGTGGAAAAATAACCTCTGGTGAGGGTTCACAAAACAAACAAAGCAAAACAAAGGAGCCTCCTAGTCCAGCTGAAGTGCCCAAAAAGACCAAGCTCAGTCAGCAACAGCCAAGTGACAGTGTCTCCCACTTAGAGCCCCAGAGCATTCCCACCCAGGGGAGCACCAGCACCGCCCAAGGACAGCCCGGAGGCAGAGACCTCAGCCCTGGACATGCTCACCAAGAAGATGCGGCTCACTAGGCGCATCACCAAGACTGAGTCTCTCATCCCCTCCACCAAGGCCAAGGGGAAGCATCCCCGCCACAATGGCTGGGCAGGTTCCTGAAGGGGCGGCAGACGGCACAGCCATAGAACAAGTGAGCCAAGAGCCCAGACAATGAGCATGGCCAGACCTAGGGAGACAGCTGCAGATCCCCAGGAAGACCATGTACAACCAGCTGAACCACATCCTCATCTCTGATGACCAGCTGCCAGAGAACATCATCCTGGTCAAACCTCTGATTGGCAGGAGCAGTTCCCCTCAGATACCCTGCAGGGGCTCATGCTGCCTGTGCTGTGCATCTGCTTCATGTATGACGTCCGGTGGCCTTCAGCTCCATCATCTGGTGGATACAGAGATACTGTAATGATAATTCCCAGCCCCTTAAGCCGCTGAAGATCCTGGTGGCAGGGGCACAGCACTACTTCAGCGCTGTGCTGCGGGTCTTCCTGGAGCTGCTGTCCTACAAGATGCTCGGCTGGCTGGGCTATGTGCACTTCCTGGTCATCCCGCTGGGTTCCAACTTCGTGGCCAGGTACCTGGGCTCCATGCATTACCACTACAACAGCTTCTCCCAGGACCTGGCCTGATGGGACCTGTTCCATAATCTGGAGGCCCAGAGCGCCATACAAGACACACTGGACATCGTGACGAGAATCACGCAGTACATCACGGGAACATCTGTTCCTCTCAGCTTCCCATCGAGGAAGCCCTGCTCTCCTACAAGCAGAAGAGACCCAATGAGGATTCCTTATAGTTCATTCTTTTCAGGGTGGCAGGAGAAAGTTGGGACAGTGCAACAGTCCTCAGACACGTCGGGAGACTCAGATGATGGACCCCCTTGCGCTGCAGCGTGCTTTTATCCTTCCCTTTGTCCCTACCTCTGTTCACCAATGATGCCTTGTCATCCCACTCATCTTGTCAGTGAGTGGGGTTTGTCCTCCCCCAGCCAGGGCGATGGCGCCAAGCTGATGGAGCGGCAGGTGGATTGCTGGACGGCAGCCCAGCCCACAGACAGGAAGAAAGACTCGAAGAAGAAAGACCTGCCTACTGCCAACAACACTCTCAAGTGCACCTTCCAGTCTCTCCAGGTCAGCAGGCTGCCCAGCAGTGGCCAGGCCAAAGCAACACCCACCATGTGCATGACAGTACTCACCAAGGAGAAGAAAAAGAAGGTGTTGTTTTCGCCCAAGAAAACCAGGACAAGGCATGGAGTCCAAAATCCAAAAGCCAGTGTTTGGAGGCATAAGCCACCTGGTCTGCAGGGCGAAGAAGCAGGAGAACATTCTGCGGGTCCTCATCAAAGGTGTGGTGTGGAATGAAGTTCTTCCAGCTGGCAGCCCAGGGTCCTTCCGCATCCAGCACTTCCCCATGTGCATCTCCAGACATTCTGACTCCACCTTCCAGCCCTGCCTGCGACCCTGCAGATGCCAAGCACAGGAGGGCCCACCTGCTTTTCAGTTCACCTTTCAGTTTAGTACAGAAACCGACCCTGGAAACACAAAGAGAAACCGTCTTAAGTACAAAAGCGCTCACTACCCGGAAGCTAATCTGCAGCCCCCATTGGGAGCCCCAACTGCTCTGCTGATTAACCAGAACTCTCTGGGGGTCAGGCGGGCAGTGCTGAGCTGGAGAATCATGGAAGGTGAGTTTTGGCCTCAGGACCCCTAACACTCCCAGCGAGAAGGGTTCTCCCTTCTCCACCTGCCCTTCCTGGAAGCCAGGACTCTGCCTCCACAGGACTCATAGCTGGTGGTCAGATGCCAAGGACTGGCCTCCCATTGCGGGCATCCTGAGCAGAACATGGAGGCCAGTCAGCCCAGCCCTGGGCCCCAGCTGCCAACCCGCCAAGTGGCCCCACACCATCCACTCGTGCTTTCCTAAAAAAATAGGTGTGTGGTGCAGACCCCCAGGCACACCCTATAGACAAACTGGTGCAATACCAGCTGCCCGCCTTCCTGAGCAGGGACTATGCTTTCGCCCTCATCTCTCTGTGTTATGACAGAACATTTGTTCCACCCAACAGGTGTGGGTCCACCTATTTACCAGGTGAGCACCCTGTCCCTGCACAGCACAGTGGTCACACGGCACCCTGCTTGCTGGGAGTCTTCAGGGCACTTCATGTCTCTGAGTGCTTGTGCCTCTAACCACAGGGTGAACCTAGGGCAGTAATGGCAAAACTTTTGAGCTCTGCATGTCAGCATTTTGAAAAACCCTAACTTAACTCTGGTGCCATGCCACATATAGAAATTTTTGGATATTTGCAACCATAGTAAAACAAAGAGTTATATTTTTTAAAATTTTTTAAATATATTTTATTGATTTCCCACAGAGAGGAAGGGAGAAGGATATAGAGTCAGAAACATTGATGAGAGAGAAACATCGATCAGCTGCCTGCTGCACATCTCCCACTGGGGATGTGCCCGCAACCCAGGCACATGCCCCCGATCAGAATCGAACCCGGGACCCCTCCATCCACTGAGCCAAACCGGCTTTGGCAAGAGTTATATTTTTGATATTTATGTTATATACTTAAATGCTATGTAACAAAGAAAAATCAACCAATGAGTTTGCATGCCACCTCTGACACATGTGTCATAGGTTTGCCATCACTGACTTAGGGTCAAGCTCACAGGTTTATTGTAGAAACTCAGTGGGGTCCTCCCTGGAAAGTGCTCTCTGGGTGCCTGGACAGTGGAGAGGTCTGCTGCACGGGCTGTGGTTGAGCTCATTGGCCATTTTCTCTGCCTCGTGACAAAGCCTCGGCCTCATTTGATTCTCCACAAGGACTTGGGCTAAGCTCATTTCTCCTTAGATACAGATCGGAGATTCTATGAGGGGTCGGTGTCCTGGGTGAAGCCAGAACCAAAAATCCCAGAACTGAGCCATGTGGCCCCATGCTAATTTTATTCTTGACTAAAAGATTACAGAAAAAGAGTGGAAAAAATCTAAAACATTAGTGTCAGCACTGTGTAGTGGATGAGGGTAGGGGAATGAAATACAGGAGGGCATATTAAAGAGCATGTCTTGCTGAGGAAAATATATATATGGGTAATAAACCACAGGGATACGTTTAACTGCATGTATTTTAAGTTATGGGAAAGCACCTTGTCTTGCAAAATAGAATTCATTAATTTTAACTCTGCCTCCTGAAATAGGACCTATTAAATGAGAAGCAATAAAGGATTTTTTAAAATAAGAAGAAAATTTGACAAATGGAAGATATTGTTTGCTTTGTTAGACATATTATATCAGACTAACAGAAAATATCCAGTCTTTTAAACAAAATAAATCATTACCACATACTATGCTACATAGGAAGTCTCAATAAATACCAAAGAAGATATATATGTATTTTCTCCATTGATATGTTCATGAGCCATCATGCAGGATACCTATATATTCTCTAACCATAATACACTAAGGTAAGAAGTTAATAATAAAGAATAGCTTTAAAATCACTAAATATCTGGCTACTAAAGTGCTGCCTCAGAACTCACTGAAACAAACCCTCAGAGTTGGATCAGCTCAGAAGAGAAACATAAAGAACCATGCGAGTAACAGAAATGTATCCAGAAAAGAAACACGTATCTAGGAGGCCAACTGCAGCTTGCTGTGATAGGTAACTGACATGCATCATGTAAATCAATGCTTTAAAAAAACACACAAAATGCCCTGGGTAGTTCCTAACTAACGCTTACATCTAATAACTGCAAAAATCTCTTCTCCATCTCAGCGATGGGAGGTTCAGAGCCTGATGAACCACGGGAGGGGCACGGGGAGGAGAAACCAAGCTGTTACCATTTTGAAACCAAGTTTCATCTGAAGGGGATGCAAGCATGAGCTGTCACTTCTTGGAAGAAGAAGGAAAGCCTTTCACGTGGACTTAGGGGCTAGGACCTGGTGTTCCGCTCCATCTTGGCCAAGCACTCCCGAACCAGCCCTGTCATGTGGATGATGCCTCGTTTCAGTCTCTCCATCGCGCTCTTGCTGCCCGCGTACGTGAGTCAGATCTCCTTCCCTAGTTCTTCGATGATGACCAGCAGCTCAGCATATTTACTCTGGGACGCCTGGCTGTTCTCTGTTCCCGGCGTGTTAGAGATGTTGGTCCTAGTCACTCAGCAGCTGGCGGTACTGGGAAGACGTTGCCATGCTGGTGGAAGGCGGGTGAATGCTCCCAGAGGCCTTGATGGAGGTGGCGGGCATGTGCATGGTCAAGTTTGGTTTGTAAGACATCCCCTCCTCTGCCCCCTGCCTCCCGAAGTGGGGCGCAGGCCCCATGAAACAGCACCGGCAGCGGTGGCAGTGAGGCCAGGCGGTGGCGAGGTGGGCCTGGGGTCTGTGACCCTGTCTGTGTGCCTGCCCAGCTCCCGCACACTTTTTGTTGTTGACAGCTCGAGCACACTGGCAAATATGGCTGTCCCCTCACCCTGACACTGCCGCAGTATCATGATCTTTCAGTTTCTTGGTGTTCTGCTTGTGCTGCTCAATGTCTTTCTGCAGACACTCAAATCTCCTTTTTATGATGAGGGATCTCTTCTTCATGTTGTTTCTTCAAGGCTGCCAGCTGTTCTTTAATCCGCTCTGGGAAGTATCCTTCCTCTTCAGCCTTCTGTTTTTTTTGTGAAGGTCCCAATGGCTTCCCTGATTGCGCCTGCATTGGAGCTGAAATTATCTGACCATTGCAGCCAAAGCCTCTGGCTTACATGGCCCTCACACCCCACACTTGGAGCCGCAGATGTGCCACCGACGCAGAGACTGCCCTGGTTGTCAGTGCCGCGCAGTTCCGGACTACCCCACTTAGTTTTAAATGCAAACCTGCCTTGGACAGGCCTTGAAGGTCTTTTTTCCATGGCGATCACGGGGTAGCAGGCCAGCCAGCACCCACAGCCCCAGGGGTCCAGGGGTGCCGGCTGGCCTGCACCAGGGCTCTCTCTGCCTCCAATCCACAATGCAATCACCGATCACCGGCCGCCTTTGCCCGCCCCCACCTCTTGCCTGCCGCCTGGGTTTCAGATCCCTTTCACCTCCCAGCATTGTGGCTACATATGCAAATTACCCGCCATCTTTGTTGGCGGTTAAACACCATCATGGCTGGCAGTTAATTTGCATATTGCCCTGATTAGCCAATGGGAAGGGTAGCGAAGTTACAGTAAATTACCATGTTTCTCTATTATTAGATAGGATGAGAACTATATATTGAGTGCCTACCACATGCCAACTCTTTATGTTAAGCACTTTATTATTATATTTTATCCTTGCAACTCATTTTTTCATAACATTATTTTTATTGTTTTATTGCTTAAAGTATTACAAAGGGTACTACATATGTGTCCTTTTTTTTGCCCCCGCCCTTGACAATCCCCTGGCCTCTCCTACACCCCAGTGTCTTATGTCCATTGGTTATGCTTATATGCATGCATACAAGTCCTTCGGTGGATCTCTTACCCCCCTCCCTCCTGCCCCCCAACCCTCCCTGGCCTTCCCCCTGCACTTTGACAATCAGATTGAGGCAGCTCTGCCTCTGTATCTATTATTGTTCATAAGTTTATAATGGTCTTTATTATCCATGAATGAGTGAGATCATTTTTCCCGTGAAAAGGACAAGACGTAAAGAACTCAGCTAACGTGCCTGAGGTTTTAATGCAAGTGGCAGTGCCATACTTATCACTAAATTTTTTCTTCATCAATCCTCACCCAAGGGTAAGTTTCCCTGGCCCAG
Organism: Myotis daubentonii; assembly: GCF_963259705.1. Classification (NCBI taxonomy): domain Eukaryota; kingdom Metazoa; phylum Chordata; class Mammalia; order Chiroptera; family Vespertilionidae; genus Myotis; species Myotis daubentonii. Next base: position 8,580,488 of record NC_081855.1, read on the forward strand.
ACCAAGGCCAAGGATCTAGCCTGCAACTGAGGCAGTTAGCTTGACTGGAGTCAAACCCAACACCTTTCAGTCCACTGGTTCGCAACTCTTACAGGCAAACAGCTCTATCTCTTTCTCTCACTCATAGGCTGCTCTAATTTAATTGAAAACATCCAGAATTTTCTTCTGGTCACTAGTAAAAATAATCTTATTAAACTCACTGAAGTCACATGTCCACATACAACCATCATCACTGTGGTCTAGACAGTTAGATATGCTGATACCTTCACTCTGGGGCCCTGAATAACACCCCCCAGAAACAGCTGGATTTGGAAATTGGCAGATGTTAGAAAAGGGAAAATGGAAGTCATGTCCACCACAGGCCACTGTCAAATAAATATTTGACTTCTGGTTTTCACTGTGAAGTCCTAACTTCCATCCTTATAAGAGAAAAAAAAAAAAAAAGAGAGAGAGAATAACAATCTGAAAAACAGGAGCTCTTGTTAAATCCATCTGAAATTAACTATGACTATGAAATTAACCTTTGCTGCTGCAAACCGTGGGGATTTAAGGCTCTGTTAGAACAATACAACCTGGCCAGTCTTCCCGATAAGATCAAAAACATGTTTTCCATTCAAAGTGAGAGACAAAATCAAAGAGCATGAGAAGAGAAGACAGATTCGACCACATCAAAATGCAATGTGTCTATTTGTCAAAACACACATCAAATGGAGACAAATGGCAAGCTAGAGAATCCATTTGAAAGTTACATGGCAAAAACCTGATATCCATGACAATTCAGATTTGCTAACAATCCAATGGACAAGAGGGCAAAAGGTCTCAAACTGAAATTCCAAAAGAAGGGATAGGCCAAAAGTATGCGAAAGATACCCAACTGCAGTTTAAACCAGAATGAAAAATTCAAATGAAAATATTGCTCTTTCTCACCCTGAACAGGGTGCCTCACCTGTTCGATGGAGAGTCATCCCATACACCAAAAGGATGCAGGTTTGATTCCGGGTCACGACACATACCTCAGATGTGGGTTCTGAAAATGTTGTGGAACTGGAGAGTGTTTGTGATGTGATGGAACAGTTGTGAAAAATTGTGAATATTCTCCATGTTGGAATTTACACTTTGAAGGATCATAGAGTTAAAATTTATATAATGTAAAGTTATTTTTCAGATAATAGTATTAAATTTTATTAAAAAAAAACATTTTATTTTACTCAATAGTGTAAGAAAAATACCCTAACCTTCTAAGTATGTGCAAGAGAAACACAAACATTTCTTAAATTGCTATTACTGGGAGGTCAGGGGAGTCCTCTCTGCCGAGGCAGCTGACACAGGCTGCCCCCCAGGATCTGGGACCACAGGCCTCCCAGATGCTGAGGCTAGTGTCTCAGAAGCTGCAGGTGGGTCCACATCTGGAAGTTCGGTGACAGCTGTGCCTGGAGCCTGCTCTGGCTCAGGAGAGGGCACCAGAGTTGGCATTTTCTCTTTAGGTGTTTCTTCATCTTGCTCTGGAGCTGCTTCTGTAGATCCAGGAAGGAACTATGTTACCACCATGACCGCCTTTCGTGTGCCTTCCAAGGAAGGGAACCTCCCATCTCCATCACTGAAGTCCCAGTTCAAGCCCCCACCCCAGGACATCCTCCAGACTGCAGGCCATGGGGCACTGACCTGAGCAGCTCTGTGCTCCTGCCTAAGCCAGGCTCTGGGAGCTCTTCTCTGAGTGGCGCAGCCACATGCCCTCCCCATCACACACACCACACCTCCTCCTGCTGTGTCTCCGCCTCAGTGGGCTCAGGTGCTCCAGCTCTGAGTGGAGATACTGGGCCTGGGTTGGCAGGTCTGGGACTGGAACAGGAGCTCTATGGAGGCCAAAAGCATGATTAGGCTGGGAAATTCTGGTGGCCGATAAAAATCCTCAGTGTACTGGTCCAGCCATATGCCCAAGATGCAGGAGATGACCCTGGGGAGAGAGATAGACTGACAGCTGCGTCTGAGGCCTGGTTTTTCTTTCCACATGGCCCTCCCAGAGCACCACCCAGACAGCCTTAGGGTCCTGTGCCTGCTGCTGCTCCTGCCCATCCAGAAGGCAGACCTACTCCTTGCTCACCTTCAACCTGGCAGTCCTGGCAGAGATGTGCCTGGTCACCCAGGAGGGGCTGGCAGAAAGCCCTCCTTACTTACAGCTCTGGATCAATGAGGGAATCGCCTGCCCTCTTCTTCAGGGGAACCTGACATGCTCTCTCAGTGTCCCTGTACCCTCCCACTACCCTCCCACCTGAATGTCAACTCCATGAGGACAGGGAGGGCTGGTGTCTATTAAGTTCCTGTCACTCACTGACACACAGTAGGTGCTCCAGGTATAGCTGACCAATGAGTGAACAAAGAAAATCCTCTGGTGTCCAGACACCTCCTAACACATCAAACTTTGGCTCCTGCACCTATGTGCTGCCTACTTCACTAGCTGCCCTGTGGAGTTCTTCTTCTCTAACTGACAGTTAACTCCCATGGGGAGAGAGCTACCACCAAGCTACCACTGAGAAGGTTCTACCAGAATAGTGAACAAGGTCCCTGGATAAGGGTGTAGATTCGGCTAGGATTAGAAGCAGAGGGGTGTGAATTTTCTGAGGGGCTCACTCTGTCCACTGACCTCCCCAATCACCCACACCACCCATGTGCACATGAACAGCTCTCTGACTCCTGCCTTTTTTCCTAGGAGAAACCCTCAGACCTCTGCCCTCCAGCAGAAATCCCACCATGAGTAGGATCCAGGGTTCTTCCAGCACCTTGAATTCAGGTCCCACACTCCCCTCATGACTCTGATCCGAAGCCAAATCACGTTTTCTACTGGAACAGAGATTCACTGTCCTCTTCACAATACAGGAAGGTGCAGCCATAGGTAGAGGAGGCCAGGAGGACGTCACATCGGCTGTTCTGTCGACACTCTGAGCCTGTGCACCCTAATGTGACTGAATCGCTCCCGACTAGAAGGGAGCTCTGTAGTGCAGGCTTGGGGCTTGCCCTGTGCACTGGATTATGGTCAGTGCCTAGAGACGTGTCTGTACCTGGAAGAGCTTCTCATATATTTGCTGATTGAATCCTCCCCCACTGAATTCTTTCACAGAACCCTGTATCAGTCCACTAGTATTTATATGTGACTAGAGGCCTGGTGCACAAAAATTTGTGCACTGACGGGAGGGGGTTTTGTCCCTCAGTCCCACTTGTGCCCTCTCACAGTCTGGGACTCCTCGGGAGATAACGACCTGCTGGCTTAGGCCCGCTCCGCTCCCGGGTGGCAGAGGGCAGGCCCAATCCTTAGGTGCAGCCCTTGGTCGGGCTCAGAGCAGGGCCGATTGGGGAGTTGGTGTGCCGCCCCCTGTCGCGGCCCCCTGTCATGCACAGTAGGGTGGATCCGGAGGTTGCGATGCCACCCCCAGTCACGCTCATTAGTCTCATGCAGGACTCCTCTCCAGATTCCTGAGGCCCAGCACATGGTCAGCCAGGCACAGAGGAAGGAACCTACAGTGGCTAAGGGTCTGGGCTCCACTCAGAGAGGGCCCGGTTCAAATCCCAGCTCAGTCAAGCTGTCTGTCCTCTCTGAGCCCAGATCACCAGCCAGGGACAGTGCTAGCCCCACTCACAGGGCTGAGGTGAGGGTGAAATGATGCCAAGTACCTGGTGCAGGGTAAGTGCCCACTGCTGTGGGTGACTGAGTGCTTAGACGGGGGTTCCCCAGCCAGGAGACCAGCTTTCCCATGGGGTCTGCTCGAGGTCAGGGCCCTAGCGCCGAAGATGCAGTTGCCCAAGAGTTGGTAAAGGCTCTTTATTCAGTCCTGAGGTCGCGCTGGTCCAGCAGGGTGAGGGCAGGGGCTGCCTGGGACCAGTCTTCAGCCCCAGGGACATCCAGGCTGGACTGGTAGGCACCAGGTACCAAGACCTGCAGGGTGAACTCGGTAATGATAGCGGTGAGCCCCCAGATGCGGTGTGGCCCAAGCAGGAAGACAGGCATTGTGTAACGGAAGTGGCCACTCTTGCAGAAGTGGGTGCAGCATTGGTTCTGCACCTGCAGCAGGTGGACCAGTGGCAGTTCAAACACTTCCTCCAACTATGACAGGAGGCAGGGGAGGATGGACAGAGGACTGACCATGGCAGCTTTCCCCCATTGGGACATCCCATTCCCGGCATCCTTGCTCCAACTCACCTCCTCTGGGTTGGACTGGAGGCTCTGGAGATCCAGCGGGCCCACTCCAGCGACCACCAACACCACCGTGCTCTTTGCCTGGGCCAAGGAGGCAGGCCGTCAAGGGAGGCATGGCCTTGGCAGGCCTTTGGGGCTGGAGAAGGGAGGCTGAGAGGGAGACCCCACCCTTGCCATCCAGAGGCCATTAGCAGTCAAGGCCAGGTCCATCTGACCCCAGTCCTGCGTGGGGCTCACTCCAGCCAGACTGACCGACTCAGGTCCCCCATTCAGGCCTCTGGGCCTTCGCAGATTTTCCCTCCACTTAGAACAACCTTCCCTTAATTTTACTACCCTGAAACCTGCAGGGTATGAAGGACATGTCTCTCCCACTCTTCTTTTTTTCTTCATCATTCTATTTATTACATGGATGAATATTAACATCTCATGGTATCCATCTAATTCAGTCAAAACCAACAAATGAAAAAGGTTAACGATTTTTCAAATGAACATTCTTACAGACTCCCCTGTAACTTAAAATAGAAATATGTTCACTGCATTAAATTGTGACAAACTTAAAAAATGTCATTAAAAAAAGTCACCTTTAGTACTTAAATAAATTCATTAATTATTTGATGGCATCAATTTCCAAGTTAAAAAATAAATGTTGCTTCATTCGATACTTTTCAAAAAGGACATCTGGGTGGTTCTCTATAGCTGGATATATATATATATATATATATCTGTATATATATCCTGTATAATAAGAGAAACATGGTAATTAACCATAACTTCGCTACCCTTCCCATTGGCTAATCAGTGAGATACGCAAATTAACTGCCAGCCAAGATGGCAGCCGGCAGCCAGGCAGCTGAAGTGAACATGACGCTTGCTTGCTCCAGTGATGGAGGAAGCCAACATTCCCTGCCTGCCGCACCTCAGCTCTGAGCTCCGGATGAAACAATGTTGCAATTATAGAACCTAAACAAACCCCAGAAACCTGCTTTCAACCAGCGAGGCCTCAGAGCTTAGAGCGGCCAGTGATGGCAACAGAGTTTCAATTATAGAATCTGCACAAATCCAGGTACCTGCTTTCAGCCGGCAAAGGCCTCGGAGCTGGAGCAAAGAGCTGGAGCAGGCTCTCAGCTCCAGTTACCCCTATAGAAGGAAAATAAATCCCAGAATAAAAAGAAAAAAAAGAGAGGCTGGGAGCTTCAGTTGCCCACCAGCCTGAAAACAGCCCTCAGCCCCTCACCCAGACTAGCCAGGCACCCCAGTGGGGACCCCCACCCTGACGGGGGTGTGACCAGCTGCAAACAGCCATCATCCCCTCATCCAGGCTGGCCAGGCACCCAAGCAGGACCCTCACCCTGATCCGGGACAATCTTCAGGGCAAACCAGCCAGCCCCCACGCGTGCACCAAGCCTCTATCCTATATAGTAAAAGGGGAATATGCAAACTGACCCTAACAGCAGGACTGGGAATGACTGGTCACTATGACACATACTGACCACCAGGGGGCAGACGCTCGATGCAGGAGCTGCCCTCTGGTGGTCAGGGCGCTCTCACATGGGAGTAGCTCTGTTCAGCCACAAGCCAGGCTGATGGCTACAGTACAGCAGTGGTGGTGGGAGCCTCTCCTGCCTCCTCAGCAGCACTAAGGATGTCAGACTGCAGCTTAGGTCTACACCCTGCTGGCAAGTGGGCATCCCCCGAGGGCTGCCGGCCTGCCAGAGGGATGTCTGATTGCCATCTTAGGCCCAATCCCCTGGGGAGCGGGCCTAAGCCAGCAGGTGGTCATCCCCTGAGGGGTCCCAGACTCTGCAAGCGGGTACAGGCCGGACTGCGGGACCCCCCTCGCCCCCGAGTGCACAAACTTTTGTGCACCTGGCCTCTAGTGTGTGTGTGTGTATATATATGTATATATATATATGCATAATTGTCCTACTGTTTCTAAAAATTTTTCAAATCTGGCTTTCCTATTTGAGAAAAGGCCTGCCGCGCTCTCTCACAACCCCCCTATGAAGGATAAAACTTAGACTTTGCTTTAATCATCAGAACTACCAGAAAAAAATTTTTTCTTGAGGTTGCTGTTTAATTCCATTTTCACCCAATAAAAAGTACAGAAACACTGTCTTTATTTGATAGTGTCCATAAATATTACACTCCATGGGTAGCAAAAATATTTTTTTATTTACAATTTACAGTTTCACAAGTGAAAATCGTACATTTTTACACATAACAATTTTGTTTTGTTAAATTTGCACACATCTGTATAACTTTCACACAACAAGCACCGGAAACTGTGCAGGCAGTAGGCTATGCAAATACTAAAATGTATTTATAAAGCAAATGATAGCTGAAGGCCCTGCCTCAGTTAGGCAATTTATACAGATAGTTCTATATATACATAAAAAAAAAAATCTTCACCTAGATCCAAACAGCAGCTTTTTTAAAAAAGAAAAACATACTTTTCTCATTTTATTTAAACTGACTCAACTATATCATCTTCCGTTTTAATTTAATGGACCTGGCGCAGGGGTCACCTGTACCCTCCGGAACCTAAGAAGGGGAGGGGCTTGCTCAGGTAACGTGACTGGGCAGTTCCCATCTTTGCCTGGAGAGGAAGAGAACTGATGTTGAGAGCCACAGACAGGCCAGGCACTTGCTGATGGCCTCCCACTAGGTGCCCACGCCACCCTCCTACGAGTAAAACCCATGTCTCGGGAGCAGCTCTGAGATGTTGCTATGCTGTCCTCTGTACAAGCTGGTGGGGTATCAATTTGTTCTTCCTTAACATTGGTACTCTCACAGGGTTCCTGAAATTCATTTCTGACCATGTTCAACATAATATTCAGAGGGTTTTCAACTGGTTTCTTGCTGGGAGATGGTGTACAGTCAAATGAAGATGTATTTTGATCATCTTCATAACATGATGGATGACAAATCTTTCCATCCACTCTGATGGCATTCTTTAAATGCCACTCCTCCTCTTCGTCATCCCAGTATTGTTCAAATTGGTCTTGACAGATTTCACAACTCTCCACTGCTCCAGCTGGCCCTGCCGGTACACTTTGGGACTGCTTTTCCTTAGCAGCTTGCTGAGTTTTGAGCACAACTTCTTCATGCGCCTTTTCAAGAAACTGGCTCTTTGCCCGTTCTTCCAAATCAGCTATTTCCTCAAATTCTATCCAGTCTGTTGAACTGTAGTACCAACGTCTATGAGTAACTTTTCTGCTAACGTCTTTTTTAGTTCTATTTTGCCGATAATGCCAGTCCAAGTGATCTGCATATACATCTGCCTGTGACGTTGTAAACCTCATTCCACAAGAGTAACACTGAATACCAGTGTGCAGTTGATTTATAACACTATCATAACGTTGTTTTAACTCTTCCATTGTAAAATTGGTAAGATCGGGAACATCTCGATCTTCATTTTGACCTTCCTTCTCTTCAGTGGGAGGCTGAGCAGCAACTTCATTTACTTGTGCTGTAGCTGAATCAGGCTGGGACAATTTGCGAATTCCTGTTCTTAGCAGTTTTGAAAATAATTCATTGGCATCTGCCTGACTGAGGTGATGATCAGGATATGCCTTAGGAAGGGCTCCGGAAGGATTCTGAACAAATGCTCCAGGATTTTTTGGATGAACTGGTAAAAATTGTTGTCCCTGGCCAAACGGTACTGGCTGAGCAACACCAGTGAGAACCTGTTGAGACACCTGCATGTTTCCCGCTGTTATCTGAGCAGGTAAATTGCCAAAGTTTCCACATTGAGGACTTTGAAGATTCTTTTCATCAAAAGAGTGTCCAGAAGCTCTGCTAAGGGGATTTGAGAAACTCTGGTTTCCAGGGCCACGCAGTCCATTAAAATTGGGTCCTTGAGGTGAATCAAATATTTGTTCGTGTCTTGGGAATTGCAGTCCTTGGGATGGGGCATTAAAAGCATTGCCAGGTGGCTCACTATATGGACCAGTCTGACGGAACGAAACGGATTCAAGCCTTTGTGAAGGATGATTGTCAAATCGTGTGCCTTGAAGACCAAGGGGAACACCAAACCTTGATGCTTGCTGGTGTTGTGGACCATCAAGTCTTTGAGGAACACCATCAAATCTTGGTTGAACCTGCTGTCCAGGTGGTCCATCAAATCTCTGTGAGCCTGGCTGACCAGTTCTTTCAAATCTAGGACCTAGTTGGCCATGTAATCCATCAAATCTTGGTAAGAGTGATGGCTGACCTGGCTGCCCATCAAACCTGAAAGCATGACAACCTTCCAATCTTGGACCACCTTGACCCAGAGGCCCTTCAAGTCTCAGTCCACCTCCTGGTACAGGACCGTCAAACCTCATTCCACCTCCTTGTCGGACTAAAGGTCCCTCAAACCTGATCCCAAACCCTGGTTGACCATGTGGACCCTGAAACCTAAGGTTTCCACCAAGTTGATTATGTTGTCCTTCAAACCTCAGGCCAGCGACTGACTGGCCATGGGGGCCCTCAAACCTCATTCCAACTCCGTGCTGTAGCAAAGGGCCCTCAAATCTGATCCCACCTTCTGGCTGACTATGAGGTCCATCAAACCTAATTGCAGGTCCTGATGGACCATGACCCCCCTCAAATCTATGTCCACGTATAGGCTGACCTCCGGGATTATCAAATCTAAGTCCACCCACAGGCTGACCATGAGGTCCCTCAAACCTCAGACCAGGGGAACCTTCCAACCGAAAACCACCTCTGCCTGCTTGACCAACTGGCCCTTCAAACCTCAGAGGTGTCCCTTCTGGTCCCGGAGGACCTTCAAATCTCAAAGGACCACCGGCTCCCATTTGTCCAGGTGACCCATCCAATCGAAGAAAACCTGGTGCAGAAGGTCCATCAATCCTAGGGCTTAATTTATTAGGTCCTTCAAAAATCATCTTGGTCGGGCCATCTCTTGTTACCGATGGCCTACTAGGTTCATCAAATAACGGTCTGTCTTCAGCTAACACTGTAAGGCGCTGATTTGTATCTAGGCCGGCGAGTCGTGATGCTGAGGTATCTACAAATGTTTCACCTGCATCTTCACATCTAGGTCGCTTAAGTGGAAAACGATCATTGAATGGTGACCTCTGCTCTTCTCGTACACCTTCTTGATACTGAAATAGCTGTCGAATTTGAGGCGCAACAACAAGGTACTCATCCTGTGTAATTTCACCAGATGCTAAATGTTCACTCGTCTTTTGAAGTAATTCTCTTTTGCTTGCTAGAGTTAACTCTGTGAAAACCTGAAGATTGGCATCTACGCTTAATCGATGCTGTTGCTTTGGGGCTCGAGGTGACACAACCCCTTTAGCGCTCGACCAGCTTTCCCTCCGCCTTAGATGAGGAGATTTACTATGGTCCTCACCTTGTTGTAAGCTTTTATTTTCTTGTGGTCGTTCGTCTTCAGTCTTTTTTATTCGCTTTGGATCTCGAACATCTTGTTCAGCACTTCTCTTAGCATTTCTTTCTTCCCTGGAAGGTGGCACAAAGTCTTCCATATGTGACTGCTTACATCCAGAGTGGCACATCTTTCCAGCTGAAGGCTCTTCAGGCGATTTATTTAGAAATGTAGAAGTCACATGGATGCTAGATGTATTCTGATTGGGGGGTAGAGGTTGAACAGGCCAAGCAGGATCTAATGAATTGACTCTGACATCCAGGGCATGAAGAATCTTCAATGGGAATATCTCATTCCATGTGGAACGTAATTTAAATAGACTTTTTCTGGTATTTTTATCCACCTTTTCAAACACACGAATAAATGTTGCAACTAGATTTGTAGTAAAGGCGGTGAGATACTCTCGGCCAACGTTTTTCACGATAGAATCCATAAGGTACATAACGGGAAGCTTCTCTGAGGAAGGAGCCTTGGCGGTTTGGGCCTCGATGAGAGAGACGATATCCTTGGCGAAGTGCAGGTTCTCCTGGGCTAGAATGGTCAGCATATTGATGTGCGGTTTGCTATTGACGGTCAGGTCTTCGAGGGATGACTGATAATCCCGACAGGCGTCCTCCCGGGCCCCCAAGGGACCGGCCTCGGCCAGGGTGGGCTCTGACATTGTGCCGTGGCCGCAGCTGCAGCCGCTCTTGACACCCCGTGTCACTGCCGACCGCGCTTCCTCTCCCCACTCCGGCCTCACCACTTGCTGACTGACCGCGGAGGGGTATTGGGGGACGACACGGGGGGAACCCCAGGTACTCAAGGCTGCCTTCGCACAGTGATCTCCACACACTTTCAGCCACCTCAGGAGCCTCTTTCTCCACAGGAACAAAAGGGTGCCGGCGCAGGTGGCTGCAGCTCCTAGGGGAATCCTGTTTGGGCGCCCTCTGTTTGGGTCCTGCCCGAACAGGTCCAGGGGTTCCCAAAGGTGTGGACGGAGTCGGCGAAGAAGGAAGGACACAGACAGCAGCGTTCAGTTGATCATCAGAGCCAGGTTCTCTAGCCAGGATCTCCAGCCACGTTCTGTCTTTTATTGCCTTCTTACATCTGCATTTATACCAGTTGATTTTAATCCTCTCAATTTCTATTGCAAAGGTTAGGGCGTTTCTTTTCTCCATTCCAGGAAGTAAAGATTATGTAGCTTAAGCGTGATTGGTCGTAGTTAAAGTGATTAACTACCCGCCTGGCGCTTAGTTAAGGGGTTTTATCCCCTCCCTAGCTTCAGGGGAAAATCCCTACCTGGGGAAACAACCTATCTCGGAGAGGTGACCTCAGTTAAAACACATAGCGCCAAGAAGGGGAGCCAATGTATTAAGAACAGTATGGCATATACATATACGCCAAGTCCCTTGAAAGATACACTGGGCAGATGTTTCTTCCCTGCAGCGACTGTGTCAAGCAGCAAGGACGGACCAGCTTCTGGCATTCAACCACTGAGCCAAGCCAGAGAGGGCTGACAGACACCCTTTATTTTATTTTATTTTACTTTATTTTATTAATTTTTATATATATTTTTTCCTTTGTGTGAAGAAATATGAATGAACTGTACATAAACATGTCAAAGCAAACTAGTTCACTGTCACAACTTTAAATGCCTCAGGAGCACAGCGAATGCTAAACACACTAACATCATGTTGCTACTTCAATAGCTGGGGAGTGGCGAGCGCTGGCCTATGGCTTAGGATCTGTGTCCATGCTTGTTTCCTGAACCTCCTCCACCTCTGAGAGCTGTCCCCTGCCTTCAGTATGCAAATTAGCTGCCATCTTGTTGCTGCAGGTTTCGGGTCAACACTGGGGTGCCTGGCCAGTCTGGGTGAGGGGATGATAGCTGTTTTCAGGCTGGCGGGCAACTGAGGCTCCCAACCTCCCTTTTTTTCTTTTTTCTTTTCATTCTGGGATTTATTTCCCTTCTATGGCTGTCACTGGAGCTGAGATCCGTCTTTAGCTCTGAGGCTGGGCTCCAGCTCTGAGACCTCGGCTGCAGAAAGCAGGTATCTGGGTTTGTTTGGGTTCTATAATTGTAACACTCTTGCGATCCTGCTGGCTGAAGCCCGGCTGGCTGAAATCGGGTTTCTGAGGCAGGTTTCCCTTCTATAATTGCAACATAGTTGCTTAGAGTTGCAGCTCAGAGCCCAACAGAGGCAGGCGGGGAACGTTGGTTTCCCCTGTCACTGTAGCAAGCAAGCCTCCTGTTCGCATCAGCTGCCTGGCTGCTGGCCGCCATCTTGGTTGGCAGTTAATTTGCATATCTCCCTGATTAGCCAATGGGAAGGGTAGCGAAGTTACGGCTAATTACCATGTTTCTCTTTTATTAGATAGGACTAGTGGCCCAGTGCACGAAATTCATGCACGGGGGGGAAGGGGGAGTTCCCTCAGCCCAGCCTGCACCCTCTCTAATCAGGGAACCCTTGGGGGATGTCCGACTGCTGGTTTAGGCCCGATCCCTGGGATCCCCCTAACTGGCAGCCGGACATCCCTCTTGCAATCTGGGACCACTGGCTCCTAACTGCTCACCTGCCTGCTGACCTGTTCTCCCTAACTGTTCGCCCTGCTGGCCTGACCCCCCTAACTGCTCTCCCCTGCCAGCCTGATCGCCCCTAACCGCCTCTGCCTCGGCCCGCCACCATGGCTTTGTCCAAAAGGACATCCAGAAAGTTGCCTGGAAGCTGTTTGGTCTAATTAGCACATTACCCTTTTATTAGTATAGATTGATTTCAGAGAGGGAGGGAGATAGAAACATCAATGATGAGAGAGAATCATTGACTGACTGCCTCCTGCACGCCCCACACTGGGGATCAAACCCATAACCCAGGCATGTGCCCTGACCAGGAATTGAACTCTGGGGCCCTTCAGCCCTCAGGCAGAGGCTCTATCCATTGAGCAACACTGGCTATGGATACACTTTCCCTTTCCACTGGGACGTGTTCTGATTGCTGGAGCTGAAACACTGAAGCTGCCTCACTGGGGCAGAGTGGGGTGCAGTGGGTTGGAGTAGGTGAAGCCCCCTGAAAGCTGGAGAGGGGCCTTGTTTAACAGCTGGACTGTCTCATGGCTGTGCTGCCTCGCAGTTGTATGGCCACACTGTTGGGCTGTGCTACTGTCAGTGAGAGTTTACACAACTGAACTGTCTGCACAGATAGCTTCCTCCTCACCACACCCCCAAGCTGGGGGTTCCTCTTAGGGTTGAAGTGATACCGACCACCCTTGGTTGGTAGCCCAATCGGCCACTTTGGAAAGAGAAGTGGGGAATCCTGATTTTACGTGAATGCTCCAATTTCTTAAGTTGGCAACTAATGCGAACTTCAGATGTTTGGGCCAAACCAGAGAGGTGGTCGGGTCTGGTGTCCAGGCCACTGGGCGGCACTGGGCTCAGCCCAGTTGTAAAGGGCCCCTAGGCGTCTGAGCAGGTGAAGGGGTTGGGGGTACGCTTCGGTAATTCCAATGTCACCCCACTGGGTTTTGGGGGTTTTTTCCCCACTGATGACAATTTACTATAATCCGTTGGCAGCATAGATAGATATTAGTTACCAGAACTATGTCTCCATAGAAGTGGACAGTATGTAGCCATTCTATTGGGAACTGTGTGCACTTAAGCATCAGCATGATCTTTCAATTTATTTTTTGTGGTTGTTAATGAAAATAAGCTTTATTACATCAAGTAATAAATACATACAAAGATGCAAACAGTATTAGTCACTGTCTTCCACATGTTTGGATCCACTGATGGGAAAGGCGGAACTGAAATGTACATACATCCTTAGGGGAAATTTCAAGGGTCCTTGTCAGGCGAGGTTCTATAAATTGCACTTCCTTCTGTATTTATAACTTGTGCATTTTAAAGATTGACTTCAAAGTACTAATAGTCATGCAAATGCTTAAGCAAAAAAAAAAAAAACAGAACAGTTACATTGAAAAGAATTTAGACTGTGTGGTGAATGGGCACTGGCTACTATAGTGCTGCCTCAGGACTCACTGAAACAAACCCTCAGAGTTGGATCAGCTCAGAAGAGAAACATAAAGAACCATGTGAGTAACAGAAATGTATCCAGAAAAGAAACACGTATCTGGGAGGCCAACTGCAGCTTGCTGTGATAGGTAACTGACATGCATCCTGTAAATCAATGCTTTAAAAAAACACACAAAATGCCCTGGGTAGTTCTGAACTAACGCTTAAATCTAATAACTGCAAAAATCTCTTCTCCATCTCAGCGATGGGAGGTTCAGAGCCTGATGAACCACGGGAGGGGCACGGGGAGGAGAAACCAAGCTGTTACCATTTTGAAACCAAGTTTCATCTGAAGGGGATGCAAGCATGAGCTGTCACTTCTTGGAAGAAGAAGGAAAGCCTTTCACGTGGACTTAGGGGCTAGGACCTGGTGTTCCGCTCCATCTTGGCCAAGCACTCCCGAACCAGCCATGTCGTGTGGATGATGCCTCGTTTCAGTCTCTCCATCGCGCTCTTGCTGCCCGCGTACGTGAGTCAGATCTCCTTCCCTAGTTCTTCGATGATGACCAGCAGCTCAGCATATTTGCTCTGGGGCGCCTGGCTGTTCTCTGTTCCCTGCATGTTAGAGATGTTGGTCCTAGTCACTCAGCAGCTGGCGGTACTGGGAAGACGTTGCCATGCTGGTGGAAGGCGGATGAACGCTCCCAGAGGCCTTGATGGAGGTGGCGGGCATGTGCATGGTCAAGTTCAGTTTGTAAGACATCCCCCCCTCCGTCCCCTGTCTCCCGCTGCGGGGCGCAGGCCCCATAAGACGGCATCGGCAGCGGTGGCAGTGAGGCCAGGCGGTGGTGAGGTGGGCCTGGGTCTGTGTCCCTGTCTGTGTGCCTGCCCAGCTCCCACACACTTTTTGTTGTTGACAGCTCGAGTGCACTGGCAAATATGGCTGTCCCCTCACCCTGACACTGCCGCAGTATCATGATCTTTCAGTTTCTTGATGTTCTGCCTGTGCTGCTCAATGTCTTTCTGCAGACACTCAAATCTCCTTTTTATGCTGAGGGATCTCTTCTTCATGTTGTTTCTTCAAGGCTGCCAGCTGTTCTTTAATCCGCTCTGGGAAGTATCCTTCCTCTTCAGCCTTCTTTTTTTTTTTTTTGTGAAGGTCCCAATGGCTTCCCTGATTGCGCCTGCATTGGAGCTGAAATTATCTGACCATTGCAGCCAAAGCCTCTGGCTTACATGGCCCTCACACCCCACACTTGGAGCCGCAGATGTGCCACCGACGCAGAGACTGCCCTGGTTGTCAGTGCCGCGCAGTTCCGGACTACCCCACTTAGTTTTAAATGCAAACCTGCCTTGGACAGGCCTTGAAGGTCTCTTTTCCATGGCGATCACGGGGTAGCAGGCCAGCCAGCACCCACAGCCCCAGGGGTCCAGGGATGCCGGCTGGCCTGCGCCGGGGCTCTCTCTGCCTCCAATCCACAATGCAATCACCGATCACCGGCCGCCTTTGCCTGCCCCCACCTCTTGCCTGCCGCCTGGGTTTCAGATCCCTTTCACCTCCCAGCATTGTGGCTACATATGCAAATTACCCACCATCTTTGTTGGCGGTTAAACGCCATCATGGCTGGCAGTTAATTTGCATATTGCCCTGATTAGCCAATGGGAAGGGTAGCGAAGTTACAGTTAATTAAGATGTTTCTCTATTATTAGATAGGATGAGAAATATATATTGAGTGCCTACCACATGCCAACTCTTTATGTTAAGCACTTTATTATTATATTTTATCCTTGCAACTCATTTTTTCATAACATTATTTTTATTGTTTTATTGCTTAAAGTATTACAAAGGGTACTACATATGTGTCCTTTTTTTTGCCCCCGCCCTTGACAATCCCCTGGCCTCTCCTACACCCCAGTGTCTTATGTCCATTGGTTATGCTTATATGCATGCATACAAGTCCTTCGGTGGATCTCTTACCCCCCTCCCTCCTGTCCCCCAACCCTCCCTGGCCTTCCCCCTGCACTTTGACAATCAGATTGAGGCAGCTCTGCCTCTGTATCCATTATTGTTCATAAGTTTATAATGGTCTTTATTATCCATGAATGAGTGAGATCATTTTTCCCGTGAAAAGAACAAGACGTAAAGAACTCAGCTAACGTGCCTGAGGTTTTAATGCAAGTGGCAGTGCCATACTTATCACTAAATTTTTTCTTCATCAATCCTCACCCAAGGGTAAGTTTCCCTGGCCCAGACCAAGGCCAAGGATCTAGCCTGCAACTGAGGCAGTTAGCTTGACTGGAGTCAAACCCAACACCTTTCAGTCCACTGGTTCACAACTCTCACAGGCAAACAGCTCTATCTCTTTCTCTCACTCACAGGCTGCTCTAATTTAATTGAAAACATCCAGAATTTTCTTCTGGTCACTAGTAAAAATAATCTTATTAAACTCACTGAAGTCACATGTCCACATACAACCATCATCACTGTGGTCTAGACAGTTAGATATGCTGATACCTTCACTCTGGGGCCCTGAATAACAACCCCCAGAAACAGCTGGATTTGGAAATTGGCAGATGTTAGAAAAGGGAAAATGGAAGTCATGTCCACCACAGGCCACTGTCAAATAAATACTTGACTTCTGGTTTTCATTGTGAAGTCCTAACTTCCATCCTTATAAGAGAAAAAAAAAAAGAGAGAGAGAATAACAATCTGAAAAGCAGGAGCTCTTGTTAAATCCATCTGAAATTAACTATGACTATGAAATTAACCTTTGCTGCTGCAAACCACGGAGATTTAGGGCTCTGTTAGAACAACACAACCTAGCCCAGCCGTGGGCAAACTACGGCCCGCGGGCTGGATCTGGCCCATCCGGCTGTTCTATCCGGCCCATGGATCCGAAAGAGCGTAGGGTTCTCTTGCTCTCCCCTCCACTCCTTCACCAGCAGCAGTGTTAACATGGCAACGTCGGGAAACACAGCCGCAGCTCCTTCTGAGTGGGCAGATTTAGATCCGCCCATTCAGTAGAAGGAACAACCTCTCAATCTTCCAGTGGCTCCTTGTAATTCCCGCGGACGCGTCTCCGGACATCACCCTGGGAATGCGTAGACACGTTATCGTGGTGATGTAGGGAGACACGCCCCTGGAGAGCACAGTATCAGAGCCTTTCTGAGGTAAGATTAAGAGCTCTACTCAAACACAATTTTTTTCCTGTTCCCACATTCTGTACATCACAATGACTTGTTAATAAAACAACAAAGACTTTCAGCTGTAAAAATGCTTGCTACAGGGCATTTGTGTTAACATGCACCACTGCACATTAGCATCAACGCAAACACGATGGAAACCTATGTACCCTGCATTAACCCTAACTGCGCTGCATTGCAGTACTGCACCACACTGCCATGGCAGCATGGCTAGTGTGAACAAACCCTAATTCAGTGGGTTGAACAAAAAGATTGTATAGAAATGTGATGAACTAAAGATTTTATTACAAAATCGCTTAATTTCAGGGTTTCAGAAGCAATTGGACAAATGAAAAACTGAAAATCAAATGTTCATATCTAATACTTGGATGAAACCCTTTCCTGGTAATGACAGCCTGAAGTCTTGTACTTATGGACATCACCAGATGCTGGGTTTTCTCCTTTGTAATGCTCTGCCAGGCTGTCACAGTAGGGGTATATATATAAATATCCTGCCATTTCCAGCTTTTAATAAGAAAAACTGTTGCAATGGGCATTTAAAAGTGGCACTTGGTTGTTTTTATAGAGTCCAGTGGATGCAATCTGACATTATAATGGGCTCTTTCACACTATGTGCACTGCGGCTGTTTTTTGTCAGTAACGGAAGTGCTAGTGGTAACTACTGGTTACCCATGTTTTGCACTGCCCTAGCACCTCCCATACAAGTGTGTCTGGAAGACACAGCAATGTGCAGCTATGTGTGTTATCATAAACAAAGGGCCTGTGTGAAAGATACACAGGTTTTCTATGGAGGAAAGGGGTTGTTCTCTATGGTCAGGGTGTGCCTCTGTCCCATGTATGAACTTTTTCAGATGATTTTGTTATATATATATATTTTTAGACCAAAAATCTTATAGTAGAGCAAATTTAATCACTTGTTTTTATACTTTACTGTCTTATTTTAGTAAAGAATTTAATAAGAAAACGGTACTGTTGGTTTTAGCCCAATATTAAACATGAATGGACCAAAGAAAAGGAAAGTGGACAGTGAATGCCGAGTGTTTAAGAGGGAGTGGACAACAAAATATTTTTTCACAGAAGTCCAATCAATGCCGGTATGTCTGATATGCCAGGAAACACTTGCAGTCTTCAAAGAGTACAATCTCAGCCGTCACTTTGCCACAAAGCATGGCAACTATGCTAGCAAGCAGTGACCTCAAGAACGGGAGGCTACTGCACAGAGGTTGATGGCTAAATTACAGGCTCAGCAAAATGTCTTTCACAGACAAACTGCAATTCAAGAGACAACTACCAAAGCAAGTTTTATGCTATCATTCAAATTAGCAAAAGCTAGCAAAGCTCTCTCTGAAGGCGAGTTTTTGAAAGAATGTATGATAGAGACAGCAGGTCTCTTGTGTCCAGAGAGCAAAGGCAAGTTTGAAAAACTCAGCTTATCGCGCAGGACAGTGACTCGTCGAGTGGAACTGACTGATGAAGACTTGGCCAGCAAGTTAAATAGTAAGGCAGAGTTCTTTAAGTTTTATTCACTAGCATTGGATGAAAGTAATGACGTAAAGGACACTGCTCAGCTCTTAATTTTTATCCGAGGGATTAGTGACAATTTTGAAATTACGGAGGAGTTTTCAGCCATGGAGCCACTGAAAGGAAAAACACGGGGAGAGGACTTGTATGACCGGTGTCTACTGTCATCGAGAAAAGGAAGATACCATGGAGTAAACTTGCTAATGTCACGACAGATGGATCTCCAAATTTAACTGGAAAAAATGTTGGACTGCTAAAAAGAATTCAGGATAAAGTGAAAGAGGAGAACCCTAACCAAGATGTTATTTTTCTTCACTGTATTATTCACCAGGAATCATTGTGCAAGTCTATATCACAACTTAATCATGTTGTTAATCCAGTCGTAAAGCTTGTTAATTTCATTCGAGCAAAGGGACTTCAGCACCATCAGTTTACTAAGTTTCTGGGGGAAATTGATGCGGATCACCACGACTTATTTTACCACTATCGTGTCCGCTGGTTGAGTTTGGGCAAAGTTTTCCAACGAGTGTGGGAGCTCAAAGAAGAGATTGGTGCATTTTTGAAATTAAAGGGCAAGTCTGACGAATTTACTGAGCTGAGTGACAAGAATTGGCTGTGTGACTTTGCATTTGCTATAGATATATTTTCACATTTGAATGAGCTAAATGTGAAGCTACAGGGAAAAGATCAGTATGTACATGGCATATACACTAATGTGAAAGCCTTTCAATCGAAGCTGATTTTCTTTTCCAGACAAATTTCAGACAAAGTCTTCACTCATTTTGCCACACTAGCCACACAGAAGGAGACCATCCAAAACGTGAAGAAATACAGCAAATCACTGGATGACCTGAATGCAGAATTCTGTCATTGGTTTTCTGATGTTGAAAAAATTGACCAGTCACTTCAACTGGTGGCCTGTCCTTTGTCACAAAACCCTGAAACAGCACCAGAAGAGGTGCAACTGGAACTCATCGATCTTCAGTCTGACTTTGTCCTAAAGGAGAAATTCAGCTCTCCTGAACTAAGAGACTTTTATGCTTCACTTAATGAAGCCACTTTTCCAAACATACGGAAGATAGCACAGAAGACACTGGTGCTGTTTGGGTCAACCTATGTTTGTGAGCAGACATTTAGCATCATGAACATCAACAAAGCCCCTCACAGATCCAGCTTAACTGACGACCACCTCAGGTCTATCCTGAGAATAGCCACAACAAAACTAACTCAAGACTTTGATGCATTAGCTAAAAAAGGAGACCAACAACACTGTTCCCACTGAAGTTGATGTTTTAAAGACCAAAAACCTTTCAACCCATTCTACATTGCCATCTACAACTACGTCCCGGGCATAATTTAGAAGTTGCACCAAAGAAAATGTTTAATTTACTGTTTACACATTTTGTTCTTTTCTATTTGTTTTAGTTTTAAGTTATTTTATTATATTAAAGTTTAATTTGAAAGGCTTTTATACCTTTCCTTTGTTAGGCAATTTTATTTGCCTTTGCCATCTTCAATATAAGGTATGTTATTGTGCTATGATTCCTCCATTTTTTGAAGTTTCAAATTATAATAATTAGTGTTTACATTCTTCTTCTTAAAATGTTTGAATTGAATAAATCTATTGAAATAAAAATAAAAAAGACCGTACCCTTTTATGTAATGATGTTTACTTTGAATTTATATTAGTTCACACAAACACTCCATCCATGCTTTTGTTCCGGCCCTCCGGTCCAGTTTAAGAACCCATTGTGGCCCTCGAGTCAAAAAGTTTGCCCACCCCTGGGTGGGAGCATTCCACTTCCCAGGTGGAAAACAAATTCATGGGCACCTGTGTGTTGAATGCAGCAGGCATGCTGTCCAAGCCAGCGGGCGCCGAGGTGGTGGTCTGATTTCTATCCTGTGTTGGGAGAGGGGTACATGCCATCAGAGGCATCTCATAAACTGCCAGGTGGGTTGGGCACTCCAGCTCAGACTGAACCCCAAGCACTCAGTGATTGGTGGCAAGAGGTGGGACAGGAGTGATCCCAGGACGAGATGCTAAACTGGCAGCCTTGCAAACTCAGAGACCTAAAGTAACCACAAAGGATGGTCTGAAATTAAAGTGTGGTGGTTTGCTTTTGTTTTTTAACTAAAAGCAGCTTATGGTGGGTACAAGCGTCCTAGGCCAGTGGTCAGCAAACTGCGGCTCGCAAGCCACACGCGGCTCTTTGGCACCTTGAGTGTGGCTCTCCCTAAGTCTTAGGAGTACCCTAATTAAGTTAATAACAATGTACCTACCTATATAGTTTAAGTTTAAAAAATTTGGCTCTCAAAAGAAATTTAAATCATTGTACTGTTGATATTTGGCTGTTGACTAATGAGTTTGCCGACCACAGTCCTAGGCTGTCATCTTCCCTGAAATAAAGTCAATCTTTATCTTAACTGAGCCTGTCTATTGTCTTTTTGCATCTATGACAACATATTTTTGGAATGTCAAAGAAATTTTCCTTTTTATTCAGACCCTCAGAGCATAGGCACTGCTCTGCTCTCTGCAGAGACCACACATTCCCTCATTGTTATTGAGTTCATTGTTGACTGTTAACTGTCCCATACCCACCTAAGTGAAAGAAGTGCATGTCTATCATTTTACCTTTTTTCCAGGCCCAGAGATTTCCCTGCTGTGCTTCCTCCTGCTTCCCTCATCTATCAACAATGAATTTCATAAAACCACACAAGTCTCCACTTTTGATTGTAATGTATAGAATGAAGTGCAAAGCTGCCATTCTCCAGAGCATTACTATTTCATTCGGTTGAGATTTTGCTTCACTGCAATTGTCTACACTTTGGCTCAAATAAATTCACAAAAATTCTGCACAGGTTTCCACGTTTTCTACATGGACAAGAGGAAAGGTTCTCAGAAGGCAACAGAGACTTGGAGGTGAGTTATGAAGAGACACACTGGTATCTTAGTCATTTCCTAGCAGAGAATGGACAACACCTCCCTGTGTTAACAAGGACACCCCGGGATTTCTGACAGAGCATCCCATTCTTAGATGGGAACACAGAGGGTTCCTGGGGTGGAAGGGTCTGGATATTAGGACAAGTGTGGCGTTCAGGGCAGCACCGTTGACAAGACAACAGGAGGGGGTCACGTCCAGGTCCCATAGAAATGAACACCTGCATCGCCAGCCCTGATAACAGGCCCCCCCTTTGGTATGTTGTACATCCCAGGGAAGCCCCAGCTCCTAACCTGTAGGGGACACAGGGATGTGGTCCTCAGGGCAGCAAAGGGCAAAGCAACAGACTTGGTACCTTGAGCCCCATGTCCTTTTGGGAAAAGCATCCCCACTAATCACCATGATGTGTAAGAGTGGGAGAAGGGTGTAAGGCTTGTCAGGCCAACATGGACACTTGGAGATGGGCATTAAAAAGGGAAAATCTGTAGAAAAATGCAAAAAACACTCTTGACTGAACATGATGGGAAATGGTACAAAGTCTCTCTTCTGATATTCCTAAAACTTTGTGGGCAGTGACTTTCATCTCATCTGAAAGGGACTGGACAGTTAGAGTGGGTTGTGGGGAGGATACGGGCCCCAGATTCCTTTGGAAATTGGACTCTAGGAGGGACCTAGGGGAGTAGCAGGGCAGCTTCTGGAACCTCGGGCTCCCTTTGACTATATGGGACCCTGGAGTCTGGGTCACCTCAGCACCTGCACTCACCCTGCGGCCATGCTGCACGCTGGAAGATGTATGGGCACCTGTGCCTCCTCCAGGGGCATGGAGTAGAGGACCCCATCAGTCAGCTCCTCTCTGTTCTCCTGTGCAGAGCTCAGGACTGGGAACTATAAAGACAGTTCCCAGTCACCAGGAGGAAGGCCTCGGATCCCTGTTTTGCTGGTTCTCTACCCCTGTAATCCTCCACTCCAGACACACACACACACAGTGTGATCTGCTGAGACCTCCACTGCAGAGGAAAAGGTGTGACAGCCTGAGGGCTAGGATTCCCATTGGCATAGATAAGGAACCCCTCTGGAACCCCATCTCCACCTGCCTGCCCTGTCCTGGGGTCTGATCACAGCAGGACCTCTAGGGGATCCACTGCCCAGAAAGCTGTTCCTGCCCCTGGTTTCTCCCTACAGGTCCCTCTTTGCAACACATTAAGGGGAGGGGATGTGGGCTGCACAGGGAGCAGGGTGGGGGGGATGTGGGAAGGGGGGTAAATAAGGGTGTGAATACCAGGAGGCACAGACAATGGGAGCTGGACAAAGGGTGCCATCCTGTGGGAACTAAAAACCATCGTTCCCCAAGGTGTGCAAAAGCCACTGACAAGTTTTAAGCAGTAAAGTGCTGTTACGTTCTTGCTTTAGGATGGTCACTGGCCGCAAAGGGTGGAGAACAGATTGGTGTAAAGCAACGCTGAGTGAGTCAGAGAAATCAGTTGGGAGGCTGACCATCACCCTAGTGAAAGGGCGGTGGCCAAAACGAAGGTAAAGCCAGTGGCCAGAGAGAGATGGACACGTGGGAGAGTTCTTTACGAAATAAGAAACAGGACTTGGCGGTAACCGCAGCGGGAGAAGAGCTGAGGATATTCGCACTCCTGCTTTTGCAAATGGGCTTGTGAAGAGGAGGCAGCTGAAACATTGAGTCGGGGTGGGTAGGTGAGGAGAGACTAACCATGCTTTGAGGGAACCGCCTCTTCTGATAAAGTTGATGTTACGCTTGCTTACAAGGACATGTTGCTCAGATTTACCGGCACTGTTTGAAAACTTTCCACTTCTCTCCCTCACTGGTGAATTGTCAGTGTTACAAGTCGTCTATGGACGCACGGACATCGGTGTCCCTGTACACCCCACTGTTCCTAAAAGTACACCTTTCGTGTTATTTGAAGGCCAAGGAGTGTGTTGAGGTAAAATATACGGAAAAGGCATAGGCTGCTCGCATACATCTTACGTTAGGTTAACGCAGATGGAACTCCTCGGCGGCTCTGAGCACCGGACCCTGGTCCCTCCAGAGCCGCGCCGCACAGACTAGGCTCCGAGTCCCTGATGTCAGCGCTCTCCAGGGCGATGGACCTCACGTGGGTGATGCAGCCAGTACTCTCGCGAGAAGGAGCAGGTCGGCTTCTTCACATCCCGACCCCAATTCCCACCCCCACCCCCCACCCCACCCCCCGACAGCGCCACGTGTGCTCCCACCTGCTGAGAAACGGAGGTTGGCCGTGCCCGGGGCCTTCTGGGAATCGTAGTTCTGGGCTGGATGAGGCTCGCCAGCCTCGCCCCATCCCCTTCTTACGCATGCGCGGCTCCGAGCTGGCCCCAGAGGTTCGGAGCCTTTGTCAAGCCCGGATGGGAGGTGAGTGGGGTTCGGAGGCCGCTTTTCAGCGCTCGGCTCCCGGGGCGGCCCCCGGGGCAGCAGTCTGTGCCGGGCCCGGAGCGCGCATTTGTGGAAGGGGCCTCGAGGGCGGACCATGAGCCCATCTCCCGCTCCGGCCGGACTCCCTCCGGCGGCTGCCGCCTCCCGGGGACGCGGGTGCGAGCGCGGTGCTGGCGGGCGCGACGGGCGGGGCGCGGGCCGGCGCGGGCTTCAGAGAGAGCCCGAACCCGGCGCCATCTCCTCCAAGCTGCTCGGTCCCCGCAGGTACAGTGCCGAGCGGCCGGAACAGGCATCCGAGGATCGGTCTGGGGGACCTGGCCCCCCGCGGGATCCAGGTGCCGATGGCCCGGGCCCGAGGAAGAAGCGGGGCCTGACCTGACCCGGCCTTTCCGCAGCGCCCCGAGGGCCGGCCGGCGGGAGGACGGGGCTTCTCGCTGTGACGTGCCGAGAGGTCCAGATGGAGGAGCGCGGAGACGGGAGCTCCGAATCTTCGGAACCGGGAGGATTGGGGATCATGGAGGCAGATTGGGCCGAGGTGCCCGAGAAGAGAGGTGAGAGTTGCGGGGCTGTTGGACTGTGTGCGGAAGTGGCCCTTCCTCCCCTAAAGGAAATGGGCTGCCCCCGGGGAGGTGGCCCTTGTCGGGCGGCTCTGCCAGTCTCCTTTGTCTGGGGCATGGCTGGGCTCCTTGCATGAGAATGCAGGGCTTGGTGTGGGGCACCCCCTCTCCCCCTGAGCTGGTGCACAGTGGGTCCTGGAAAGCCACCCCAAAATGTTAGCAGCTCAGGCCAGAGCACAGCCTCAGTCACTTTTTCTCCCACGTTCTTTTCCCCCAGCTGTCAGTGAGTCTGGGAACGTAGCTTATTTGGCTGGCAGAAAATACCTCCCCACCTCTGTTATTCCCGTGGCACAACATTCGTATTATGTCAGTCGCGCAGATACTGCTGTTTTGCATCTTGGAGAACAGGCGCGGAGGTCGGTAGTTGACTAGCCCGGTCTTTCTTGAAGTTTGGTCTGTGACTTCATGTCAGCCTTTTCTAATGGACTCAGTAGAAAATGTTTTCTCCTGACCCATGGCCTGCTCATGAGATTTCTGGAGTGCACCTCAGACCCAACTACTAGTAGCAATTATTAGGAAGGGGAATCTAGTGATCTACATGTAAATAAGCTTGCAGGGTGATTTTTGAGAACTGAGCCTATTTTTCTTATATTAATTTAATGTACATTAAGGTTGGAAATAAACTGGCTTATCCTCATTTCTCGATTAGAGGGTACACCTGCCAGTAGGTGTTCTGTCCCAGTGGCAACGTTCCTGGACTTTCTCCATGACCCCAGGGTCAAGGGTTGTCTGGGCTGCCTTCAGGTGCAGTATCTGTGGGAGCATCATTCCTAGAGGGAGGAATCTTTGTCTTGTAAATCTGAAGCACAGCATAGATTTAGATCCCACAGTTACCGCTTTCTTGCCCGTAGCTACGTCTTTCCAGGATTCTTTCTATTCCCAAGAGAAGAGCACAGAAAAGGGAGAAGTGGCAGCTCTCCACCTCACAGCCAGATCCCAGGTGAGTCTGTACTGATTATTGAAATTCCACCTTATTTCTCAGAGTACAGGCGCACCCTTCTTCTTGATGTCAAGTTCCTTTGTCTACTAGAGCCCATCTGGAGAGCTGAGTTCTAATCTAAGACTACTCGGGTGGCTAATGGACTCAGTAGAAAATGTTTTCTGCTAACCCATGGCATCTTCTCCATCTAGTTATACTTATTGTCAGTCAACAGGCAGGTAAGTAGCGTAATTACCCTTCTTTGCCTATTGTGCTAGTTGCTGAGCTTGGTAACGTAGGAAACTATTTTAATAGAACATATGGGGCATATCTTAATCTTTAGTTGATTATTCAGGATTCTTTTGTATTTTAGTTGTAATTCCAATTTGGTCCTGGGAGCGTGTCTGTGTAGCATCCACTTACCCTGCCACCATTTTTAATCTTCGGGGTATATCTTAACATTTATGTTTCTGCAAGGGAATCAACATACACATGACTGTTATGTAAGAAATTAAGAAAGCACCTTTCTTTAGAGCTGAAGTGAGTTATGAAAATAGTAAGTGCTCAAAAGTTCAGAAGAGCACTTGAATAGGAAAGCCTATGGAAGGCTTAACTTAAAGAGTTAAAATCCAGCCCTCCAAGATGATGAATGCACAAGTTTAGAAAGTGAAACAATTTTCCAATCTGTCTTAACAAAGGCAAATATTAAGAATTAATCTAAGTGGTGGTTGACCTAGCTGATTTGGCTTAATGGGTAGAGTGTTGGCTTGCAGACTGAAAGGTCCCGGGTTCAATTTCGGTCAAGGGTACATGCCAGGTTGTGGGCTCTATCCCAGTAGAGGGTGTGCGAGAGGCAGCTGATTAGTGATTCTCTCTCATCATTGATGTTTCTATCTCTGTCTATCCCTCTCCCTTCCTCTCTGAAATAAAGAAGAAAAAAAAAACAAAAAAAATTTAAATGGTGGTCGTACTCTATGGGTGATTCATGTATTGGTCTTTCAACGTTTTGTATGTTTGAAATTTTTATTAAAAGAAGTTAGGTAAGAGAAAAGAGCTCTTCATGATGTGTGTGGCATGCCACAACCCACGATTCCTAAATTAGCCTTTTTCTTTGCTACTGTGATTCCAAGTGTAAAAAGTCCATATTGTACATTGGTACTGTTTGTAAAAGTGACTTCTTGGGGTCCTTATATACTTGCCTGAATTCATTGGTTTCTCAACTGCCTTACATTAGTATTGAAGACTATTAGTCAAGAAGCTTTAAGTTGCAGATGATAAAACTCAACTCAAACTGATGTAAGGGAAAGGTATTTAGAGAGAACCAAGATGGCGGCGATATACGCAGACGTGTCCCAGGTCGTGTCCCGGAGCAAATGGAGCGAGCAGCTGAAGCTAGTAACACTCACACCGAATTGGCGAAATTGCTCAGCTGGTGAGAGGGTTTGCAGCCGGGAAGAGCAGAACTCCCCTGGAAAGGTAAAAAAAAAACCAGGGATTTGGGCAGGAAAGTTTGCCAGACCTCTGAGCCCAGAGAGTCGGAGGGAGACCGCGTGGCAGACAGCCGCGTCCCTTGGGACAGGCACAGCCCCTGACGGGGGAAAGGAGAACCACGGGATTCCTGGCGCCGCCAGGGAAATTGAGAGCTGGGTTCTGTGATCACGGAGGACTGAGCCTAAAGGGGGCAGCCTGAAGAGCTGACCTGACCATGCAGTCCCGGTAAGAGAAGAAGCTTACAGAAACCAAGCCTTCCCCGTTTCCGCGGCCGGCATTTGTTTGTTTGTTTTCACTGAATCCTGTTCATGGGACATTTCGGATACAGACACTCACCTGTGCTGAAGAGAGGGAGAGTGTGCTGAGGAGTGGAATCTGGGGAGAGACTGGGGAAAGAGGGGGAGCTGGGAGAGGTGGTAGTGAATTGAGTGCTGAGACACCCCTGAGCCCAGGACTGGGGCAGCCACCCTCTCCAGAGAATGAGACTCCTCCCCCCAGCCCCCAGGCAAGGAGCACAGCCACACCCAGATTCCACCCTGTACGACATCAAGGATTAAGATAACCTGATCAGTCCCTGGGAGTTAACAGGGTCTGGCCTATAGGGGGATTTTCAATCCCAGCAACAACATAGCGCCAGTAACTAACTATTACGCAGTCAGCTCTGGGCAGTGAACTTCCACTGGACAGAGAGGCCCTATAGCCTCAGAGGCCAACGCCAGAACACTGCCACCCAGAGGCTGACCCACAAACTGACTCTTTCCTAAACACAAAATAAGGCAGTCTGGGAAATAAATGCGGCATGCTTTAAAATAAGGACTGTGGTTTACAACACAGAGGAACAGTATATCGCAGGGAAACTCAACACTCTCCTGAATACCTGGAAGGTCTAAGGCGATCCACACTGAAGAAAGAAGAAACGAAGGACCTTCACAACTGCAATTTTTTTTTCTTTTTTCACTTTTTAACTAAGAAACCAATTTTTCTTCATTTTTTTTTTTTCTGTTCTTTTTTTTTTTTTCTTTTCTTCTTTTTCCATCACCTGATTTTACCCTTTCAATTACTACCTTCTTATTTTTAACCAGTATTATTACTGCTACCATTTTACCATTTTTTAAAGTTCCATTTTATTTTTTCTTTATTTTATTTTGGGATTAGTGTTCACCATTCTATTTTCATCGTTATATTATTGGTTGTTTCTAGTTTGCATTCATATCCAGGGAGCTGTTGCTGGAATTTATTGGGATTAATGGCTGTTCTATAGGAGTATTCTCCTCATATAAAAAGTCTCTTCCCCTCTTCCACTTCATTCTCTCTTTTCGCTCTTTTTTTTTCTTTTCTTTTCTCGCTTTTATTTCCCCCCCCTCCTTTTAACCAATTTCATTTTTGCACTCCCTTTTTTTGGTCCCTACTTTTCTTTTCCTTTTTCTCTTTTATCTTTTTCTCTTCCTTCTTCCTTATCCCCTAATTCTCTTAATTCAGGTGGTCACCTTTAATTGGGGTTATTAATATCGTGAATATATTTGTGTATAGTGCCTGGTACGTGGTGCCTTGTTGTGTTGTATTTTGTGCCTTTAAATCAACGCAGCAGATCCAAGCAACAGCAACCTCCTGAGCACCACATCCTCTGCTGAGGAAAAGCAGCTGTACGTGAAACCTCGCCCCACCAGCCAGAAGAGCCACCACAGCTGTGAACAGCACCCACCAGAGGAGCTGCTGACAACTGAAGAGCAGCTGCTACCGCAACCGCCCGAAGAGCAACCACAGACCAAGGAGTCACTGTCACCAAGGGAGCAACCACTGAACGACTCAACGTCTAGATATGTCAGTGAGATCAAACATGGGTAGACAAAGAAACCCCCAAAGGAAAGAGAAGGAGGACTCTCCAGAAAAGCAGCTAAGTAGTACAGAGGCATGCAACATGACAGATAAAGAATTCAGAATAAGGATCCTAGAGTGCATAAACCGGATGGAGGAAAAAATCGACAACCTCTGCAAGAAGCAAGAAGAAACAGATGAAAAAATCGATAACATATGGAAGAAGCTAGAAGAAACAGATGAAAAAATCGATAACATATGGAAGAAGCTAGAAGAAACAGATGAAAAAATCAACAACCTAAGTAAGACCCAAGAAGAAATGAAGAGTGATATAGCTGCAATGAAAAACTCCATTGAAAGTATCAACAGTTGACTAGGAGAAGCGGAGGACCGAATTAGTGAATTAGAAGACAAGGAAGCAAAACACACCCAAAATGTACTGCAATTGGAGAAAAAAATTAAAAGACAGGAGGAGAGCCTAAGGGAGCTTTGGGACAACATGAAACGAAACAACATACGAATAATAGGAGTACCAGAACAACAGAAGGATGAACAAGGATTAGAAAACCTACTTGAAGAAATAATATCAGAAAACTTTCCTGAGGTGGGGAAGAAAAAAGTCACACAAGCCCAGAGAGTCCCAAACAAGGTGAACCCGAAAAGACCCACACCAAGACACATCATAATCACCATGGCAAATGTTCAGGACAAAGAGAGAATCTTACAGGCTGCAAGAGAGAGACGGAAAGTTACATACAAGGGATCTCCCATTAGATTTTCAAATGATTTCTCAACAGAAGCACATCAGGCCAGAAAAGAATGGACTGAAATTTACAAAGTGATGCAAAGCAAAGGACTGAATCCAAGAATACTCTATCCAGCAAGGCTATCATTCAAACTTGAAGGGGAAATAAGAAGCTTCACAGACAAAAAAAGGCTAAGGGAGTTTGTCACCACCAAGCCAGCAATGCAAGGAATGCTAAAGGGACTGGTATAAAAATAAGAAATAAAAAGCTCAGAAAGAAAACAGCCACACAAAAAAAGAAATGGTTACAAACAAGTACCTTTCAATAATAACTTTAAACGTAAACGGACTAAATGCTCCAACCAAAAGACATCGAGTGGCTGAGTGGATAAAAAAACATGACCCATACATCTGCTGTCTACAAGAAACCCACCTCATTAGAAGGGACTCACACAGACTGAAAGTGAAAGGATGGAAAAATATCTTTCAGGCAAATGGAAAGGAAAAGAAAGCTGGGGTAGCAATACTTATATCGGACAAAATAGACCTCAAAGTGAAGGCCTTAACAAGAGATAAGGAAGGCCACTTCATAATACTAAAGGGATCAATACAACAAGAAGTTATAACCCTGGTAAACATATATGCACCCAATGTAGGAGCACCCAAATTCATAAAAAAACTCCTGGAAGATATCAAAGGAAAGATCGACAACAATACAGTCATAGTAGGGGACTTTAATACACCATTGACAGCACTGGATAAGTCCTATAGACAAACAATCAGCAAAGATACAGCAATCCGAAATGACTCACTAGATCACATGGACTTAATAGACATCTTCAGAACACTTCAACCCAAAGCCACGGAATTTACATTCTACTCAAGTGCTCATATTCAAAAAGAGACCATATATTGGGTCACAAGCAAAGTATCCCCCAATTCAAGAAGATTGAAATCGTAAAGAGCATCTTCGCAGACACGATGGCATAATATTAGAATTAAACTACAATAAAAACAACTCAAAATACTCAAACACCTGGAAGCTGAATAGCATGTTATTAAATATTGATTGGGTTACCAATGAGATCAAAGAAGAAATTAAAAACATCCTGGAAACTAATGATAATGAAAACACAACAATCCAAAACCTATGGGACACAATGAAAGCAGTCCTGAGAGGGAAGTTTATAGCTCTACAGGCCTATCTCAAAAAATAAGAAAAAATGGTAGTAAATAATCTAACTCTACAACTCAAAGAATTAGAAAGAGAGCAACAAGAAAACCCCAGAGTGAGCAGAAGGAAGGAGACAATAAAGACTAGAGCAGAAATAAATGACAATGACATAGAGACCAAAACAGCAATACAGAAAATCAATGAAACCAAGAGCTGGTCCTTTGAAAGAATAAACAAGATTGACAAACCTCTAGCCAGACTCACCAAGAAGCAAAGAGAGAGGACCCAAATAAAAAAAAAAATCAGAAATGATTGAGGTGAAATAACAACAGACCCCACAGAAATACAAATGATTGTTAAAAAATACTATGGACAGCTCTACTCCAACAAACTAGACGACCTGGAGGAAATGGACAAATACTTAGAAAAATACAACATTCCAAAACTCAATCAGGAAGAATCTAATAATCTCAACAGGCCAATAAGTATGGAAGAAATTGAAGCAGTCATCACAAAGCTTCCATCAAACAAAAGCCCAGGACCAGATGGCTTCACAGGGAAGTTTTACCAAACATTCAAGGAAGATCTAAAACCTGTCCTCCACAGACTACCACAAAAAATTCAAGAGGAAGGAACACTTCCAAGATTATTCTATGAAGACAGCATCACCCTAATACCAAAACCAGGTAAAGACAACACAATAAAAGAGAATTACAGGCCAATATCCCTCTTGAACATAGATGCCAAAATCCTCAACAAAATCTTAGCAAATCGGATCCAGCAGTACATCAGAAAGATCATACACCATGGCCAAGTAGGATTTATCCCAGGGATACAAGGATGGACAATATCTGCAAATCAATAAACGTGATACATCACATAAACAAACTGATAGAAAAAAAACACATGGTCATATCAATTGATGCAGAAAAAGCATTTGACAAAATTCAACACCCATTTTTGATAACAACTCTCAGCAAGGTGGGAGTAGAAGGATCATACCTCAACATAATAAAAGCCATATATGACAGGCCCACAGCCAGCATCATACTCAACGGGCAAAAACTAACACCATTTCCCCTAAGAACAGGAAGAAGACAGGGATGCCCCCTCTCACCACTCCTGTTCAACATAGTACTGGAAGTGTTAGCCATTGCAATTCGGCAAGAAGAAGAAATAAAAGGCATCCAAATTGGAAAAGAGGAAGTAAAACTGTCCTTATTTGCAGACGACATGATATTATACATACAAAACCCTAGAGACTCCATCAAAAAGCTACTAGACTTAATACATGAGTTTGGCAATGTAGCAGGATACAAAATTAACCCCAAGGAATCTGAGGCATTTCTATACAACAATAGTGAACTTTCAGAAAGAGAGATTATAAAAACAATCCCGTTTACCATCGCACCCAAAAAATTAAGCTACCTAGGAATAAACTTAACTAAAGAGGTAAAAGACCTCTACTCAGAAAACTACAGGACATTGAAAAAAGATATAGAGGAAGACATAAACAGATGGAAGAAGATACCATGTTCATGGATTGGTAGAATCAACATCATTAAAATGTCCATACTACCCAAAGCAATCTATAAATTCAACGCACTTCCCATTAAAATACCAATGGCATACTTCACAGATCTATAACGAACTCTCCAAAAATTCATCCGGAATAAAAAAAAAAAAAAAAGACCCCGAATAGCTGCAGCGATCCTGAAAAAGAACAAAGTAGGTGGGATCTCAATACCAGATATCAAGATGTATTACATAGCCACTGTTCTCAAAACTGCCTGGTACTGGCACAAGAACAGGCATATAGATCAATGGAATAGAATAGAGAGCCCAGAAATCGGCCTGAACCAATATGCTCAATTAATATTTGACAAAGGAGGCAAGAACATACAATGGAGCCAAGATAGTCTCTTCAATAAATGGTGTTGGGAAAATTGGACAGATACATGCAAGAAAATGAAACTAGACCACCAACTTACACCATACACAAAAAATAAACTCAAAATGGATAAAGGACTTAAATATACGACGGGAAACCATACAAATACTAGCAAAATCCAAAGGAAACAAAATCTCAGACATATGCCGAAGCAATTTCTTCACTGATACAGCTCTTAGGGCACTTGAAACTATAGAGAAAATGAATAAATGGGACTACATCAAAATAAAAAGCTTCTGCACAGCAAAAGAAACCATCAACAAAACAATGAGAAAACCCACTGTGTGGGAAAACGTATTTGCCAATGACATATCTGATAAGGGCCTAATCTCCAAAATTTATAGGGAACTCATACAAATTAACAAAAGGAAGTTAAACAGTCCAATCAAAAAATGGGCAAAGGACCTAGATAGACACCTTTCAAAAGGGGACATTCAGAAAGCCAAGAGACATATGAAAACATGCTCAAAGTCACTAATCATCCGAGTGATGCAAATCAAAACAACAATGAGGTACCATCTCACATCTGTCAGACTGGCTATCATCAACAAATCAATAAACGACAAGTGCTGGAGAGGATGTGGAGAAAAAGGAACACTTGTGCACTGCTGGTGGGAATGCAGACTGTTGCAGCCACTATGGAAGACACTATGGAGTTTCCTCAAAAAACTGAAAATGGAACTGCCATTTATTCCTGTGTTCCCACTTCTAGGAATATATCCCAAGAAACCAGAAACACCAATCAGAAAGTATATATGCACCCCAATGTTCATAGCAGCACAATTCACCATAGCTAAGATCTGGAAACAGCCTAAGTGCCCATCAGTAGATGAATGGATTAGAAAACTGTGGTACATCTACATGATGGAATACTATGCTGCTGTAACAAGGAAGGAACTATTACCATTTGCAATGGCATGGATGGAACTAGAGACCATAATGTTAAGTGAAATAAGGCCCAGAAATCAGGATTTTAAAAAAGATTCTCAGGTGATTCTAATGTGCAGCTAAGTTTGAGAACCACTGATTTAGGGGAACATATTAGATCAGTATTTCTGATCTTACCAAAAACATTTTAAATGAATTTAAGATGAATACATTTTACTGCAACTTTTTTTTCTTTTGAAAGTCTAATGCAGGTGGAATGAAAAATTTGAAAACAAAAAATGAGAGAATATGAATAGACTCTATTTAATTTTATGATGTAGAGATAGATCTAACACTTTCCACATGTTGATTTTTTGGGGGGGAGATGAGATGTAAAGGAGAAAAAAGGTCAGTCCTATGAAGTCCTGAACAAAGAGCCTTGCAGACACAGATGTGTGTGCAAAGGCCCTGAGGTGGGAAAGAGCTCCCCGGGTTTTAGGAATGAAATACAGCCCAGGGTGGCTGGAGTAAAGAGGAGAGTGAGACAGGAAGTTGTGCAGAGCAAGGCGTCCAGACCCTGCAGTCTTGTTCAGGTTGTAAGATTTATTCCAGGTGCAATGAGGAGTTTTAGAGGATTTTAAGTGAAAGATTTTAAGTGAAAGATATTTAGCAACTATCTTTCTATTTGTATTTTACGAAGATATTTTAATAATCAGATATGGCTGTTGCATTTTGGATCACATGCTTTTTCAATGCCTGTCACTTTTTATTAACTTTTATAAAGGTACCTTTTTAAATTTTAGAATATTCATTCCTAGGCTTAATTTTCTAAAAAGCCTACAACATCTGAGAAATGTAATTATTTTCATTTGAAATTTATCTTTAAGAATAGTTGATATACAATCTTATATGGTTATAGTGTTTCAGGTGTTTGATATTGTAATTTGACAATTTTATCAGCTAACCAGTTTTTTCTTTCTTTTTTTCTTTTTTATTAATAATAGCTACTTCATTCATATATATATATCTACACTAATAAAAGAGAAAAATGGTAATTGGCGTACGACAATACCCTTTTCATTGGCTAATCAGGGCTATATGCAAATTAACTGCCAACTATGATTGGCAGTTAACTGCCAACTATGATTGGCAGTTAACTGCCAACAAGATGGCGGTTAATTTGCATATGTAGGCACAATGCAGGGAGGCGAAAGGGAAAGCAGGAAGAAGCCCCCTGCCACTGACAGTGATCAGAAACCCAGGGGGGAGCTAAGAGCTGGGGAGCAGGGCAAAGGTGGCCCTGGGGTCGCCTTTGCCCTGCCCCCCAGCCATGATCGGAGAATCAGGCGCCTTTGCCGCCCTGGCCAGTGATAGCAGGAAGTAGGGGTGGAGCCAGCGATGGGAGCTGGGCACTGTCGAAGCTGGCAGTCCCAAGAGCTAGGGGTCCCTTGACTGGGCCTAAAGCGAAGCCCACGATCGCGGGGCCGCTGCAGCTGTGGGTCCCCGCTGCCCGGGCCGGACGCCTACTATGCTGCTGTAAAAAGGAAGGAACTCTTACCATTTGCAACGTCATGGATGGAACTGGAGAGCATTATGCTAAGTGAAATAAGCCAGTCAATAAAGGAAAAATACCACATGATCTCACTCATTCATGGACAATAGAGACCATTATAAACTTTTGAACAATAATAGATACAGAGGCAGAGCTGCCTCAAACAGATTGTCAAACTGCAGCAGGACGGCCGTGGAGGGTTGGGGGGCAGGAGGTAGGGGGGTAAGAGATCAACTAAAGGACTTGTATGCATGCATATAAGCATAACCAATGGACATAAGACACTGGGTGATAGGGGAGGCTAGGGGACTGTCTAGGGCGGGGGGATAAAATGGATACATATGTAATACCCTTTGTAATACTTTAAGCAATAAAAAAAAAAAGGTATTTATGGGCTATCATGACTGAGAAATCCAGGTCTAACTAGAAATAAGCTCAAGTAATAACATTAGGACCTATTTCCTCCATTTCACTGACTTCTTCTTTTCTCTCTGTGGGTTTTCCTCTCAAGCAAGCTTTCTTCCTAGTGCTGGCCCCTACCACATCTAGGCTTACAGCTTCCCACGCTGAAGACCCCAGACAAAGGGCAGCTTCCCTCCTGGTCATTCCAGCAGAAGTCCAGGGGTTAACTCTTTAACGGCTATTAGGCCCATTCTTGGACCAATTTGGACAGAACTATGGAATATACCTGCACCCACACATGGAAGTACACATACCACCCATGAGTCAGATACAATTAATCCTACCTGAACTCACTGGCCAGCATAGTAGCCAAGGAAAATCCAACTACAAGTGCCAGAGGAACACTTTGATGTTAGATTCAAGACTGTTAGAGCCTCGGGTAGATTAAACCTTTTATGGAAATTTTTAAAAACTTTTGTCCTTTTTGCATTGCATTAGGTGTGGTGTGATGCTTTGCCTGGACTGTGTGTTTCGTGTATTCAATTTTTTAAAAGTATTAAAGTTTTAATTCTTAGTTGGTTGTAACCAGGTGAATAGCACAGACATATATAAATGTAAAACTAATATTACTTCCTCCTCAAATTCAGTCCCCTTCTTCTCCCTACTGAGGGTAACAGTTTGATTTCCCAGTATATCTCTCCATATGCTCTTGGTGAACTTGCACTCCTATATTCAGACATGTAATGTTTCCTTTGATTTCTCCCACTGCCAGTCCCCAACTTTGGGGTGTTTTTAAGAGGGTTATGGAATAAACAGGATTTGGCTTTTTTTTAAGGGAAATTAATTCACTCGGCCAGTGTGGCGCAGTTAGCTGAGTGTTGTCCCATGCAACAGGAGGTCAATAGTTTGATTCCTGGTCAGGACACATGCCTGAGTTGGGGGCTCAATCCCCAGTAGAAAATGAACAGGAGGCAGCCAATCCATGTTTCTCTCTCTCCCTCTCCCTTCTCTCTGAAATCAATTTAAAAAAAAAAGTTTACTGTTTTTTTTAAAGGGAAATTAACTCATTCGCATTAATATGATCGTATGTTTCAAATTTTTTTTGCCATGTGATTTTTATAGTTATATTTACTATGCTTTCCTTGTTTTTTGTGTGTGTGTTTTTGTCTTTTGTGCATTGGTTTGCAGTTGTGTCCCGATTTTTTCTTCTAATCGTCTGGAAGTTAATTTTCATTGAGTGTCAATTTAGCTGGGGGTATGCAGGCTGTACGATCTCAGTCATTTTTCCTCAAAATTCCTTGTCTACTTAGAGATTTACATTTTATTTTATTTTCCAAGGATGATTGTTGTATGTTTTTAAGTCTCAGATTATTTCCGTTTTTGAAAACTATTTTGAAATAATTTAAGGTTTAAAGAAATGTAAATGGTAGAAAGATTTCTTACATACTAGGGTTAGGGTTAGGATTTACCCTCCATTCATATTCTTCAAAAGATAACACTTTACCTCACTTTATTCTCATTTTCCAAAATCAGGACACTAGCATTGATACAGTACTACAACCTACTGACCTTATTTAGACCTCCCAGCTAACCTATTGTTCTTGTCTCCCCCCACCTTTAATTTCTGCTTTTATCCTGTAATTCTTTGTTTCTCTTAGTTTGTTGTTCTTTCTCTAACTTGACCTGTATGCTTTGCTAATTTATTTGCATTATTTTTTAATGAAATGGAAGTGTTTAAAGCTATGAAATCACCTCTGAGTACAGTTTTAGTGATTTGGCATTCGTTTTGCATTTTATTATTTTGACATTCGGATGTTTATTTCAATTATCAGTTTTTGCTCTGTTCTATTTATGCTTGGAATCTATTTAAATTTACTTTGTTACTTTTGCAAATGCTTCATGAATGTTTAAATAGGTGTTTTCTATCCAGTTAAGGCATTTGATATATATTTATTTCAATAACCTTGCAATATTATTCACATTCTGTATGGTTTTATTTTAAAAGGCATGTAATGCCTTGGCTGGTATGGCTCAGTTGGTTGGAGTGTCGTCCATGCACCAGAGGTCACGGGTTCATTTCATGGTCAGGGCACATACCTAGGTTGCAGTCAGGGCACATACAGGAGACAAGGGATCGATGTGTCTGTAGCACATCAATGTTTCTCTCGCTCTCTCGCTCTTGTTCTTTCTCTCCCTCACTCTCTAAAAAGTAAAAATAAACTTCATATTCTTTAAGTAAACAAAAAGGCATATAATAATACTTATATGTGTTCACCTCCTTACAGTTTTGTATTTTTTTTGTCTTATAGAAACTTAATTCTATGGTATTTACACATAAACCTCAGTTCTTTCTGTTCCCTTACTCAGTCTGTTGCCATCATTTTTCAGTTACTGCTTTTTGCTTTAAATTATTTCCATGCTTAATTGGATTTGGTGCTCACTGCCAGTCATTTATTCATTCCATGACTTATCCACTAATAAGGTCTGTATTTCAACTCATCTTCTGATTGGCTAGATTGAGTCTTCAAGTTTTTATTGAGGACGCACAAGGAGAGTTATGCAGACAGGCTTTTTTTCCTCCTCTATTTTGTCTACTTTGCCAAACTGCATTGTCAACTCATTAGTTCATGTTTTATTTTTAACTCTTTATTTCCCAGAAAAGTGATGTCTCTCAATGGAGAAACTCTCATATTGAACCTAGCAGAGCGCGCATGGCACATAACTGATGCCAGTGGCTTTACATAGAATATTCAGACTCTGAATACTATTAGAACACTTGTCATGTATCGCTGTCACTTTAGGTGTACTCAGTCGCTCTGCTCCAGGGCCACCAGAACTGCGGGGGGCGAGGGATGCTGTCAAGTGAAAGATGGTGAACAGAAGTATGTTTTGTGTCTTAGGCGTCCGTGACATTCAAGGATGTGGCCATGGACCTTACCCCCGAGGAGTGGGGGAAGCTGGATCCTGCACAGAGGGACGTGATGCTGGAGAACTATAGGAACCTGGTCTCGCTCTGTAAGGACGGCTTCTCATTGTGACTCTGCAGTCTGCTCAGGGACAGCATTCCTTATTGACAGTGAAATAGCTTCACAAAGCCTTCGCTTTTCCATTCAGGAGTCATAAAGTCTGAATCCTGTTGGACCCAGAGACAAATCTATTCCTGTTCTAGGTTCTTGGTGAACTGCCTATGCTTGTTTTGTATTAGGATTTTTTGGATTGAAGTGACAGAAACCTAATTCACACTAGCTTAGGGGGCAGGGAGTCTTCTTTTTTTCCATTGATTAAAAAAAAACCACCATATGTATTGTAAGTTAAGTAAATTAATCTATTTTTTAAAAGAGATAACATTTTCCTGGGTATCTTTTGGAATTGAGTAACCGTTGATCCTGCCTAATTTTTTTTTTTTCAGATGGTTCTGTTTTCGTTTTCCCCTTACCCCTAAGGTGCAGTGCTTACCCCTAGAGAGGGCAAATTACTTTTTAAGGTATTTCTCTTCTTTGAAGTTTGTGGCCTTATGAATTTTCAACTAAAAGCCCACATTAACAGCTTGTCGATACTGATATGGGATAAGTACAGCCTCACTTTCTAGAAATCTGTCATTTCTAAAGTCTGTCCTCAGCATGTTACCCCCCAGCTGTTGTGGTCTACTTAACGTTGTGCTTTTCATATGCGCAGCTCAGGACTCGAAAAGATTGGATGGTATTTGTATATAGATTTTGGTGCTCCTCCATAGTTACTTTCTCTATTGGTAGTCCTTTGATAGAACTAAATTGCACTTTCTCAGCAGCAGTAAGACTTTGGCTTTTTACTTGTACTTGATTGCCCCACACCATGATCTGGAAGTATCATCAAGGTGAATATGAATACTACAACATATGTTTGCTTCTGTACTGTAGCCCAAATGTTATTGCTCATCTCTGCCTTCAAAATGTGGCTTTTGAAGTTAAATTGGGTTATTTACCTGTCTTTCTACAAAACAGTTAAATCCATTGGCATATTGATGGGAGGTGGGAAAGATGGGGTGTTTTTTATCTGATTAAGCTTGCTCTTACGTAGGCATTGTGAACCTGGATTAAGTTGGACTTATAAATATTTCTGTCTTCCTTCAGTCATAATGCTGGGCCTCATACGTATCCCTACCTTTCCTCCAGGGGTGAATACTTCTCCCAGCTGCACTGGGTTTCCGCCACTTTCCTCAGGTAACAGTGTTGGAGCCCATCCCCTGGCGATGAAGGCTTCTGTTAATGAAGAGAGGTGGGTTTAGGTAGAGTTTAGGTATTGGATTCCATTCCCCACGTGGGAAAAATCTTGATTCAGGGAATCCAATATATAACCAGGAATTTCTTTTTTCTTTTTTAAATCCTGTGGCTTGGCTTTGCCCTACTGGCTTTATTCCTAGGGTCTCCCCATGTGGCAAAGATGGCCTTTAGTAGCTCTAGGGTTATATTATTCTTCCAATTAGAGAACTAAGGGAAAAAAGGCAGTGCTTCTATCCTAGGAGTTTCAGCAAAGAGGGTCACATGTTGGTTAATGAAACAACGACTAGAGCCAGGGAAATAGGTTACTCTGGGCAGTTTGGAGCCTGTGTGTACCTGTGTGCATGTGTGTGCACACACGTGTACAAGTGCATTTATGTGTTTGTATGGATGTGGTAAGAACTATGTTAGCCCCTCCCCAACCTCATGTAATAAATTCCCTACGAAAGTGGGTTCTAGTAGCTAAAGAAGGAAGAAAGGAAAAGCAGAAGACAAAAATTCTAGTTACCGCAGTCCCAACGTGTGGTGCTGCCCCTGGGGTCCTGTTTTCTCCAGTTCCTTCCCTAAGCTGAGGATTGATCTGCAGCGTCTCTCTGGAATGGCCTCAGTGAAGAAAGATAAGTTCTCCTCTTTTGACAGGCATGAACACTTGTGTTTTCCAGTGCATAGAAACTCCTTACCAGGCCCAGATTCCTGCAGATGTTTTAAGCTTCATGTGGAGGTCCATCTTCCCTCACTCCAGATCTTCCTGTAATTCCCATCCTCTTTGTAGATCAGGGATTTGGCACTATGCTCTACGATAGATGTTTGCCCATCACAAATAGCTATTAGTTAGTCCCATTTCTTTCTTTCTTCCTTTCTTTGTTTTGAGCAGGGCTTCCAGTTTCCAAGCCTGAGAACTACAATTTGGAGAATGGAAAGGAAACATTGATGCTTGAGAGAAAAGTCCCCAGAAGCAGCTATTCAGGTGAGTCAAATAGATGGGAGTCCTCGGAAATAATAGCCCCGCAGGACAGTGAAGAATTGGCACTTTTCGGTGCTTAAGAAAGACTATATTAGCAGTGCCTACATGCTTTATCCTATGATATAGGACGTATATAATAAAAGCGTAATATGCAAATCGACCAAACGAGGGAACCACCAGTCGGCAGGGGGGCCGGGCAGGCGAGCAGGTGGCACCAGGCCAGCCAAGGCGCATGCCAGTGGGCAGAGGGAAGGGATGGTGATGGGGCGGGAAGGGGGTGGGGGGAAGCAGCAGTGACCAGCAGCGGTGTGATGGGGTGCCTGTGCCAGCCAGCACTGTCCCCTGATCAGCGACCCAGTCGCCTCCTGCAGAGGGAGGCTGGCGGCAGCGGCAGTGGCAGGGTGATGGGGGAGGCGCCTTCCCCTGTTGGCCCAGTTGCCTCCCGCTGAGGGAGGCCTGTGGCTGGCGGGGGAGGGGGGAGCACCATCCCCTGATCTGCCCGCCCGGTCACCTCCCACAGAGGGGTGCAGGAGTGAGAGGACTGTCTCACAATCCAGGACCCCTCAGGGGATGTCGGGCCTAAACCGGCAGTCAGACATCCCTCTCGCAATCCAGGCTGCTGCATGCACCAATGACCATACTTTTCCCACAGGTGAAAGGCATCTTACTGTTATATGGGCAGCTACATTTTTTTGCCCTAATTATAAAAAATAGTACATAGCATGATCCTTCTGTGGCAGTAGTACCATTTTCCCCATCTTATGGGTGGAAAACTGAAGCAGAGAGAAGTTAAGTAACTAATTGGCTTTGTCACACAGTTATTATAAGTGTCAGAATCAGGGTTGAGCACAAAATGTGCAAGCCAGAGCCCATGCATATCATCACTGCATCATCCTGTTTTTTTCAGTGTTAGAGTAGCCTTGCCAGGTTTTAATTTTTAAATCTAAGAACCTGTTCCCAGTATATAGGGTAGGGTCCCTAGGCCTGACTAGCGATCAGGTCCATCTGCAGGGCGACCAGCAGGCAGGGCAATTGGGGGGCAGGGGGCCCCCAGCTGGTGGTCTGGCACCATCCGCTGGCCCGCCCAGCCCCAATCACCTCCCTCTGGGGGGCAGTGTGTGTCATAGCCATCAGCAATTCCGCCTTTCAGTCGATTTGCATATTAGGGTTTTATTATATAGGATATATATATATATACACACACACACACACACACACATATATATATATATATATATATATATATATATATATATATTTAATTAATTTCAGAGAGGAAGGGAGAGAGATAGAAATAGCAATGATGAGAAAGAGGCATTGATCAGCTGCCTCCTGCACGCCCTTTACTGGGGATCGAGCCCGCAACCTGGGCATGTGCCCTGACCAGGAATCAAACCTTGACCTCCTGGTTCATAGGTTGAAGCTCAACCACTGAGACACACCAGCCGGACTATTTTTAAAATATTTTAAATGAAGATAGCAATTTAAATATATATAAAAGTCGAGAAAAAAATCAAACACATGCTAATATTTTGCTTCATTTTGCCTCTTTTTCTTCTTTTTTTTCAATATAAATAAAAATATAACTACAGGTCCATGAATTTTCACAAGTTGAACACAGCTCCCGAATCAAGAAACAACCTTTCCAGCACCCCTAGAAATACCCTGTGCCCTCTTTAAGTCACTGCCCTCCTTCCTAGAGTAACCTTATCCTAACTTCTAATACCCAGATTAGTTTTGATTTAGTTTTATATAAACAGAATCATATTGTATATACTCTTGTGCCTGACTTCCTTCACTAAAGATTACTGTGAGATACATTCATTTTGTAACATTTAATTATAGTTCATTCTCATTGTTATATAGTCTTTCATTATGTCAGTATACTAGATTTTTGAGTAGTTCCAGTTTTTAGCTATATGAGTAATGCTGCTTATGTATATTCTCTCTTTTGATGAGCACATGTATGCATTTCTGTCGGATATATACATTAAGTAGAATTGTTGGGTTGGAGGGTAGATCATGTTCACTTTTGGTAGATATTGTCAAAAGATCCCCAAAGTACACTGCCAGTGTGGCTCGGTCAGTTAGAGCGTTGTCCCGAGCACCAACTGGTCGCAGGTTCAATTCCAGTCAGGGCACATACCCAGGTTGTGGGTTCAATCAATGCTTCTCTCTCACATCAATGTCTCTCTCTCTCTCCCCCTCCCTCCCTCTCTCCCTCTCCCTCTCCCTCTCCCTCTCCCTCTCCCTCTCCCTCTCCCTCTCCCTCTCCCTCTCCCTGTTCCCCTGTTCCCCTGTTCCCCTCCCTCTCCCTCCCTCCTTCACTTACTCACTCGCTTCCTCTCCAAATCAATAAAAACATATGCTCGGTGAGAATTTTAAAAATGCCGAAACCGGTTTGGCTCAGTGGACAGAGCGTCGGCCTGCGGACTGAAAGGTCCCAGGTTCGATTCTGGTCAAGGGCATGTACCTGGGTTGCGGGCATATCCCCAGTGGGAGATGTGCAGGAGGCAGCTAATTGATGTTTCTCTCTCATTGATGTTTCTAACTCTCTATCTCTCTCCCTTCCTCTCTGTAAAAAATTAATAAAATATATTTAAAAAAATAATTATAAAGAATTTTTTTTAAAAAGGAAAGAAAGAAAATCCAGCCTCACCCCCAGTATATAGTAGGAAAAGGGAGGAGGATTTTATGGTCTCTTCCGGTACTTGTGGCTGTTCTGTTACTACACCAAAACTGAGGAAGTGGTAGTTTCTTAAAGATTAGTTAACAGTGTGGCATCTGAAACTATATCCATGGTTTTTCATACTCTTACATTAAAACCTATTGATATTTTCACCCTAGCTGGGTTGGCTCAGTGGATAGAGCGTCAGCCTGCAGACTGAAGGGTCCCAGGTTCAATTCTAGTCAAGGGCACTTACCCAGGTTGCAGGCTCAATCCCCAGTAGGGGTATGCAGGATGCAGTTAATCAATGATTCTCCCTCATTATTCACACTAGATTGCCCAAGGAAGTCATTTTGACTGCTTTTTAATTTCAATTAGAAAAACAATTATGTATATAAGGACACAATGTCTTAGAATTTTGTTACTTTTTGTACAATATATAAATGTGTTTATTAATAATTGTAGTTACCTCCCCCCTCCTTCATTTCTGGTATATATATATATTATACCTATATTGCCTCAAAGCAGTCATTTTGACTGCTTGGGGAAATTTTAAATAATCAAATGACTCTTATTATTGAATTGAGTAAATTTCTTATATGACCAGTTCGGCTCTGTATTGAAATAACAGTTTTCATTTTTTTTCGATTACC
Source organism: Myotis daubentonii (assembly GCF_963259705.1). NCBI lineage: Eukaryota > Metazoa > Chordata > Mammalia > Chiroptera > Vespertilionidae > Myotis > Myotis daubentonii. The sequence continues at coordinate 8,624,211 of NC_081855.1, forward strand.
GTCACATGATAACATACAAGTACATGATAAATTGTCGATACTTGATAAGTTGCAGTTGCTCAATAAGCTAAACTAGTACTTGTTATTCGAATCTTTATGCAGTGATACTTGTTCTAATAAGTTGTTTATTTTATTTCTTTTGCTCCGTAAATTCATGAAAGAAATGTCGAATAGAAGGGAGTTATTGGAAAAGCTAACGAACATAAGTGAAGAGTGCACCGATATAGAATCAGATGCAACAAATTCTGAACTATCATCTGAAAATGAATCGGGTTATATTCAAAGTGAAATATCTGACACTGAAGATAGCGATGAAGAGTCGATCACCAATGATGAAAAGGAAAGTGCCATCAATATGACCAGGAAAAGGTGTAGGGTGCTAAGTAGTTCAGACTCTGATGAAGAAACTGAACACACCTTTCAGGAGACCGAAACAGCTGCCGATGGTACTGTGTGGTCAAAATTTAACGAAGGTGGTATTCCTGGAAGGTTACCATCTACTTGTATTTTCAAGGGTATGAAAGGGCCAACAGGCTACGCAGAAAGGAACATTATGGCAGATAATCCTATCAGTGCGTTCTCGCTGATAGTAGATAACTATGTTATCAAACATAAAGAAGTGCACAGAGGAAGAAGGCCGCCGAATTCTGAGGAACGACTGGACAACAACGTTACCGGGAACATGTACTGGGATTTCATATGCTCGTGGAGCCTACGAGGCAAAAAATTTAAAACTCAGTTATTTATGGTCAGCAAAGTGGGGTCCCGAATTCTTCAGGAAAACTGGCGAGAGAAAAGTTCAAGCAAATCCTACGATTTATTCGTTTTGACAAAAGAACCGAAAGAAGTAGGCACCTACAAACAAATAAGTTTGCCTTGGTTTCGGAAGTAGGGGACAAGTTCATTGAAAATAGTCAAGCTTGCTATCAACCAGGGCAAAATATAACAGTTGACGAGCAATTATTTCCGTCAAAAGCCAGGTGCAGGTTTACACAGTATATGCCTAATAAACCCAACAAATTTGGCATCAAATTCTGGCTTGCATCAGATGTTAGTAGCAAATATGTTTTGAATGGTTTTCCTTATTTGGGGAAAGATGAACAACAACCATCGTCAGTGCTTCTCAGTGAACACGTTGTTCTGAAACTTGTCTAGCCATATACAGGCTGTGGAAGAAATATCACGACTGATAACTTTTTCACTAGCATGTCACTCGCAACAAAATTATTGGCCAAACAAACAACTCTAGTTGGAACTATTAGAGGAAACAAAAGAGAACTACCCAAAGCAGCCAAACAAACGAAGGATAACATGCCTCGTTTTTCCACTCTGCTATATAAATCAGAGAATTGTGTTCTTACAATATATAAAAGCAAACCAAATAAAAGAGTAGCTGTTCTAAGTTCTAAGCATAAATTTGTGAAAATTGATAAAAGTAATAAAAAAATGTTACCGGAATCTATTCAATTTTTTTTAATATATTTTATTGATTTTTCATAGAGCGGAAGGAAGAGGTATAGAGAGTTAGAAACATCGAAGACAGAGGAACATGGATCAGCTGCCTCCTGCACACCTACTGGGGATGTGCCCGCAACCAAGGTACATGCCCTTGGCCGGGATCGAACCTGGGACCTTTCAGTCTGCAGGCCGACGCTCGATCCACTGAGCCAAACCGGTTAGGGCCTATTCAATTTTATAACAGCACAAAATTTGGAGTTCATATGGCGGATCAAATGGCCAGAAAATACACAGTAAAAGCTAGTTCTCGTAGATGGCCCCTCCAAATATTTTTCGATATTTTAGATTTGGCTGCTATAAATGCTTGGATCTTTTACAAAGAAACGACAGGAATACAAATAGAACGAAAAGAGTTCTTGTTTCAATTAGCAGAACAGCTTTCCACCGAATACAGAGCTGGAAGACAGAAAAATTTATCAGAACATGAAGACCCACAAAGATCAACTGCAACATCATCAAATGCAACCCATTTTAACAAACGCCAAATTTGTCAAGTACAACTTTGCCACAACAACAAAACAAATAATATATGTGAAAATGTCAAAAGTATGTTTGCGGAAGATGTACACATAAAAAGATTTCCACTTTCATTTGCATAAAATGTACAAATCATAAATTATTTTTCCAAGTGAAGTAAATTTTTTTGTTAATATTTACTTGTTATATAACTGTATTTACTTGTTAATAACTTGTTATATAACTAAATAATATACAAAATATTAAAACTTAATTTTAAACAAATTTCTTTACACATTAGTTAATCTTTCACAATGCAGTCATTTTGACTGCTTTTGGGCAATATAGGTATATACTAAGTTTCAGTCTTTCTGGTGTTAATGTTTCTATCTCTCCCTTCCTCTCAGAAATCAATATATGAAAAAAAAAACCCAATTGATATTTTGGAAAATACTGGTCCACTGAGTTATGGAGATCGTCCAAATATTGGCACATTACATTATACAATATTTAAAAAATAACAGTCCTGGCCAGGCAGCTCAGTTGGTTATAGCATCATTGGATACACCAAGATTGTGGGCTTGATCCCCAGTCAGGGCACATACAAGGACTAGCCAATAAGTAAGTGGAACAACAAATTGATGTTTCTCTCTTTCCCTCTCTCAAATTAATAAAGGTATTTTAGACAATTTTCGATGTCACCACTGACATTGTCAGAAAAGTCAATTTTAAGTATTCCGAATACCAGCTGTCGGCCCCTGACTAGCTATCAGGCTATCTATCAATGGTAGTTAAATGTTTTTCAAAATTGTAATTTATTACTGGAAGCTCAAATCTTATCAAACACTGTCAGTTGTTTTTCTTGACGTGACAGGCTCACTTCATTCATCTATAGAAAATATCTGCCAAATATCCAACACGGGTAACATAACTTGTCTGTCAGGTGTTCTTTCCAGAAATATGTGGTCCATGAAAAAGATGGCTAGTTCAGCTCACAACTCAAACTATCTCATGAGTGGTTATCTTCAAGACAACCATCATACTGTGACATGACTAGCATTGCTTTATGAATATGTCCTATTTCATCAATCCAGAACATTAAAAAGGCATGTTCTCAAGGTTTGAAGTTTTTAAAAGTTAATAATGTTTACTGTTGTCCAGCTGGAGTGACTCAGTTGGTTGAGAATCATTCTGTGCACCAAAAGGTTGCAGGTTTGATTCCTGCACGGGGTACCTACCTGGGAGGTTGTGGGTTTGATCTCCAGTAAGTTAACCGATTGATGTTTCTCTCTCTCTGTCTCTCTCTCTCTCTCTCTCTCTCTCTCTCTCTCTCTCTCTCCCTTTCTATTTGTAAGCATGTCCTCAGATGAGGATTAAAAAATAATAACAATAATACTGTTTACTCGGGCATTTTTTATATGTATTTGTTTTTATTTCAGAAAGGAAGGGGGAGAGAGAGAAAAACATCAGTGATGAGAGAATCATTCAATCAGCTTCCCCCTCATCAATGTTCTTTGCTGCTCTCCAAGGAACACTGGTGGGGCCGCCCATCCTCTGTTATGGGCACGCAAGCTCTTGCCACGTCACAGGCTATTTCCACTGGAACACAGCCACGCCCACACATTATACACTGTCCGTGGCTGCTTTTGTAGCACCCTCTGGTACTTTACAGACAAAGCTTTGGGGCCCTGGTGTACGGAATAAAGTCAGCGTCCCCTGGCACAGCCAGCAGGACTGTATGACCAGGCCTCCACCAGTCCTCCCTGCCTAGTCTCGGTGTGCGTCCTCTGCAGCCCCCTAAAGGGACGGTCCCCTGACCAGCTCATCTCATGACTCTGTTGCTACTCTTGCCTGGAGCTCTCTTCAGAGCTCCCCAGCTCCCAACTAAAACCAACCAGTCAACCAAAAGGTTGCACTGAAATGTTACCGGTTCGATTCCTGCTCAGGGTGTGTGTGGGAGGCAACTGATAGATATTTCTCACATCAATGGCTCTCTCTCTCTCTCTCTCTCTCTCTCTCTTTCTCTCTCTCTCTCTCTCTCTCTCTCTCTCTCTCTCTCTCTCTCTCCCTTCCACACTCTCTGAAAAACAAATTAATAAAAACGTGTTGGTTTTTTTTTTTTAAATTCAGCTCAAGACAGGACTCTTCAGTGACACCATCTCTGCACCTCACCGGCCCTCCTGAAGCTCCCTCCCCGTGAGCTCACTTTTGGACAGATTTCTAGGTACATTCGAAGGGAAGGACACTTCATTGTTATACATATTGCCAGAGTGTCCTCCAGGGAGGTAGTTTCAACTTGCATTCCCCAAGTTCATGGAAACTGTCAGGTTCATGCAGCCCTGCCAATCTGATCTGGGAAACAGGTTTAATTCTCACAGCACTCCTTACTGGTAATTCAAGGTGAAGATTAACAAGTTGTTGTTTTTAAAAAATTAATATCTTTTTTTAAAATATGTTTTATTGATTTTTTACAGAGAGGAAGGGAGAGGGATAGAGAGTTAGAAACATCGATGAGAGAGAAACATCGACCAGCTGCCTCCTGCACACCTCCTACTGGGGATGTGCCCGCAACCAAGGTACATGCCCTTGACCGGAATCGAACCTGGGACCTTTCAGTCCGCAGGCCGATGCTCTATCCACTGAGCCAAACCAGTTTGGCAAAAAATTAATATCTTAAGGAAATAGCAAAAGGAACTTCTTGGAGCTAAATCACAAATATTGAGAAAGGTATCTCTCCAAGATGCAAGGATAAGATACAGACAATTATTGCAGATACATGAGACCAAGAAACTCTTTGCTTTTATGCGAGAAATTGTGATAAGATTAGTCACTGAAGCAAATACCAAACTCCTTATATTTGTTCTTCCAGTTTATTGTAAATTTAATTTTACATTTCTTGAAAGTCTTGGAAGTATGCTACATAGTCAGTTCTCTTTCTCTCTCTTTCTCTCTCTCTCTCTCTCTCTCTCTCTCTCTCTCTCTCTCTCTCTCCCTCTCTCACTCTCTGTTATTCTTTAAAAATACTGTCTCCATATTACTGAGTATTTTTCCACACACACCAAAAAGGAGAAAAATGTACATTCAACATTGTCGTTCTGTGACTTTATAACATAAAGTAACATAAAGGACATGCTTTTGATTAAATTCTAGTTCTAGAAATTTATCTTAAGAATATAATTATCTATGATGGTGGGATTGGGACAGGTGCTGGGTTGCTTCCCCTCATGGACTTTGTAAACCAGCACAGGAGAGAGCTCCTCAAAGCAAGCAGACAGGACAAAATAACCACAAACCGATAAATGCTACAAGGAATCAGTAATCTGGAATAGAGAGTCATGGCGGGGCGGGGTGGGGGGAGAGAAAAGGGCAACGTCTTGGATTAGATGGTCAGGGAGCTTTTCTCTGAGAGACATTTAAGCTGAGTCAGACAGCTGAGAGTGTCTGATACTCAGAGAGTTGGGAAAAGAGCTTTGCAAAGAGAAGGAAGAACATCTGCAAAGACACAAAAGTGTGTCTCAAGGACTGAAAGGAAGTCAGTGCTGGTGTTTTGTGAGTGAGGCTGTGAGAGACACTAGTTGAGGTTGGGAGGTCCATGGGGCACAACAAGCCAGTGAGTCATACTGTTTTATGTTTTAAGGACAATGAGAAGTCATTAAAGTGTTTTAAGCAGGTAGGGTGGGATGGCTGGTTTTAAGTTGAATGGATCACTCTGTTTGCTGGGAGGAGAACAGGTGGAAGACAGGACAAGATCAGAAGCAGAGAGAGCAGAGGCCCAGCAGATGGGGATGGTGGCGTGAACTAGGACAAGAGCAGGACAAGTAGAAAAAGAACTGACTCCACTTGGATATGAAATCATGATATGTCAATGGTGTACTGGGTCCTGGAGATACAAGGTAGGGTACAATCAAAGATGACCCTGCATTTTAGACTAGGGGACCTCCAGGAGGGTCCATAAAGGGTTAATATGGGGAAGTGTTTGAACTCCTGAGAGGTGAGCAGGAGAGATGGCAGGAAGGTATTTAGATGCATAAGGCTTGGATGGTGGTATGAATTTGGAAGAGGAGGCGCTACTGATAATAGAATCCAATTGAGTAAGACAGGGAAACAGGGCAAAGGAAAGTCACAGTAAAGGTAAAATTGGGGAATGAAAACCAGGACAGGAGGTCAGAAAATGTTACCACACTTTGAACGCTGCGTCAAAGCAGCAAAGTGGAGAGCTTTTAAATTATGAAGCCAGGGAAACAACTTTAACCACACTTTTCCTTTGACAAGTTCACGAAAAATAATTTCCTTTGCAGATGAGCAATAGGAAAAGTTGAGTACTGGAAAGAGTGTGAAAAAATGGCCACTCATACATTTTAGGGAAACATTTTATTGGGACAAGCTTATTAGAGAATAATTGAGAGCAGGGGTCCTCAAACTACGGGACGCGGGCCACATGCGGCCCGCCGAAAACATTTATCCGGCCCACCGGGTGTTTTTGCCACCGCTGTGTGCATAGGAATTTGTTCATAGTTTTTTTTAAACTATAGTCCGGCCCCCCAACGGTCTGAGGGACCTTCAACTGGCCCCCTGTTTAAAAAGGTTGAGGACCCCTGATTTAGAGCATCCATAAAAATTAAAATATTCAATCATTTTGTTACAACTCCAATTTGAACTTATTTTATAGGAATTCAAGAAACAGTGTAAACGTTGAAATATATGAATATTAGTAAATTTATGACAACACTGTCATCATAAAATTTTGGCATTACTGCAACATCTATCAATAGACAACAGAGTAAAAGATATTATTGTGCATACATAATGAAATACTTGAGCAGTTGTCAACAGGAGTCATGTTATCTTAAGTTAGACAGGAATTTTCCAAGATGAAGTTTAAATTAAAAGCACAAGTTTGTGTGATCCTATTTTAAATTACCTATATGTGTGCTTGTATGTTACCAGAAAAACCTGCAAGTCCATTACTAAATTATTACATCAGGATTTTATTTTTAAATGACAAGATATTAAAAGAATCATTGTTCATATAATTTGATTCTATAATTCTATTTCCACTGATAGAGATCCTCATAAATCATTCAAAATGGTATAAATTTTATAAAGAAAGATATCCATCACAGCATTATGTATGTATTTTAAAAACAAAAAGAGCATAAAGACCCATTTAGGCAATACTTAAGCACATGATGGTACTGAAACAGATGAGATAAGAATGACAAGATGGAAACTATGTCAACATTCACCGGATAATACTAGGAACAAATATACTAATATGTTGCATGTGATTGTCTCTGGGTGATGGAATCTGAGGTGATTTTACTTCTGTCTGTTTGTCAGTGGACTGAGATCCAGGACTGCTCCTGGGCAAGAATTACTCTTTCCTTTCAATGTCCCAAGGGCTGAGGCAAGGTCTTGGGGCCCAGAAGACATGAGTACTGTCTGTCTAAGGGGAGATCATGTGGCTAAGCCTCCAGGAAGGATTGGCTTCCCCCAAGCTGCTCATTCAGATACGAATCAGTAAGAAAATACTACCCACCAATGAGCTTGCTCAGTAAGTAACATTGGGTGTTGGATCTCCCTGGACAGTGTCTGAGAATATGACTCTAGAACAGTGGTTCTCTACCTGTAGGTCGCGACCCCTTTGGGGGTCGAACAACCCTTTCACAGGGGTCGCCTTGACCATCGTAAAAAATATTTATAATTACATATTGTTTTTGTGATTAATCAGTATGCTTTAATCATGTTCAATTTGTAGCAATGAAATTGGGGGTCACAACAATATGAGGAACTGTATTAAAGGGTCCCGGCTTCAGGAAGTTGAGAACCACTGCTCTAGAGCACCTCAGAGAAGCAGGCCATTGGATAAAGCCAGCATCCACTCTATTCTAGCCATTGAGAGTTTGTCTCTCAGGGCCAGACAGGGAACCAAAGAAACCACCTCAACAAACTCTTTGAACACCAACTGACAAATGCATTTGCAGAGCATGCCCTGTGCTTCTCTGGGCACTTGAAGAAAAACGTGGAGGGAAAGCCCAAGGTCCTTGCCCCCTATCAAGGAAGGATTCAAGCGATCACTTTTGATCCATAGGCGTTTATTGATACCTAATGTGTGTCTACTCCTGCCCTGGGCACCCAGGCACAGAGTGACCAGACCTGGTGGAAGTTTGGTCCCCAGATCTCCTGGGACCAGGTCATAAACTTGTGCAAAGGGGAAATAACAAGACATGTTAACCTGGATTATCTCTGATCCCAGAGATAAGACCTGGCACCATGGAGCCCCAGGGAAATGTGGAACTAGGCTGAGAGGGAGCATCAGGAGCCCCCCACCAGGTCAGGCATGAGACTGCCTCAGGGCTCCCATCTGTGTCCTTACTAATGAGGCTCCAGGGAGGTTCTGCTTCCTCTTCCCTCCAGGTTCCTTGACTCAGATGCTGCATTAATCACTAGGAAGGCCTCTGCCATCCAGTTCCACCCACTTAGTAGGTAAAAGTTGGATTATTTGGAAGGTCTCTCTGAAAACCTGTTCCCCATCGCAGATGTGGGTCTCCACAGGGTGAAGGGAAATAATGGGTAGGGAGGTGGGTGGTAGCTGTTGTTTTGATTTTTGTTTTCTTGGTTCAGGGCTCCAGAAATCACATGCTTCCATTTATCCCACCTTCTCACCACCATTCCTTGCAAGACAACTTCCAGGTTTTATTGTCTCTTATTACCGCTAATCTCCATTCCCTTCCTCTCCCTCCACATAGTAGCCACTTCAAAATTGGCATGTATGCTTAAAGAATTTATGTCTTTGTATGTCTGTGTGTTTTATAGACACAGGAAGTGTTGTGTTAAAAATCCCATTGTGTTTCTTACTTTCTGTGTTGACACTAATTTTTATGATCCACTCTCCTTGCTGTGTAAATACTCAGATCCCTGCTTATTTTATCTTTTTTACCAAACCATTCTCTCTACACACACATTTTCTTGGTCTAAATTGAACCCTATCACTTTCTGCTTAAACCATTTCAAAAACTTCCATTTACAATTAGAAAAAAAAAAATTGGAAACCAGCCTATGGTCTCCTTGTCGGCTCCTACATACATCTCCAACCTCAACCAGTGTCCTTCTCTTTCTTCTGCTCCCCACACTTCAGCCACACTGGCTTCATTCAGTTTGCTGAATTCACAAAACTCTTTCTTTCATCTCAGTACCTTTGCCTTCTCCCCCTCCCCCACCTCATCTCTAGGATGGGCTTTCTCTTTCTCAGCCTTCAAGCCTCTCCTACCTGTGAACATTGGTGCAGCCCTTCTGGAGAGACTTTGGCAATATTAGTCATCTTGGGCCAGGTTCCCTGGCAGCAGTGACTCCTGGGAAGTGGGACAGAGTTTAGTGAAGGAATGACCTCAGAAAAAGAAGATGGAGGGAGGTGAGCAGAGATGTGGACTCAGCACATTACGTTCAGGCTGGTCTTGAGAGGGGATCTGGAAGAGGAATTGTACCCATTGAGTGATTCCCATTTTAGGTAAGGAGCCAGGCTTGTCTACCCAGTACCAGTCATTACTGGCCTCCCAGGGTAGTGGACTGGGAGCACCTACCCGCTCAGGACAGGGGAAGGGCCATCAGGAGCCATGAGCAGCCAACATCCACAGCAGCTGGGAGGGGGGATGGCTGAACCAGCCAGTGAAGTTGCATCCACTAGTAAAACCTAAGGTGTGTATGGCCTTCCTGCTAGAAATTCATTCTTAGCAACATACTCTAGAGAAGCTTCATTCATGTGCCCATGAAGGATACAAGAAAGTCCATTTCAGCATTGTTTATGATGGTGGAAAACTAGAAATAACCCAAATGTCCTTCAACAGGAGAATAAAGTTATCGTAGTAAATGCGTAGTAAAGCGGTAAAACTAATGGACTGCAGTATGTGTGGCAATGTGGACAAATCTCAAAGCATGATTTGTGTGGAAAAGAAAGTGTCAGGGTACATTCTGAATGATGCTATTGAAATAAAATTTCAAAAATGCAAAATCAACTCTAAATTAACTTGTGTGTACACAACTTTTGAGTAAAATTATAGAAACCTACTTAGGGACAAGCACAAAGTGGATGATAGTAAGTAGCTCTGGGGAAGGAAAACTGGGATGGAATCAGGAGTTCAAAGGTCTCCCAACTGTCCCCCTAATGTTCTATTTAAAGACACACAGGCAATGGCAGAATTTAAGATTTAATAGGAACACAGGTGATCACAAATTATTCTACATAGATTTTATTCTTTTACATTTAATCCTTAATAGTCACACTTTAAAAATTACAGAAAATATTCATGTGGCCTTATGTACACCTTGAGTGATACTTTTGTCTTTTTGTTTTCCCTATACTATCGTTTTACTTTCAGACGATAGCAGAAGAAAGTACACAGATGATCCATTTTCTCTGTTTAGACTCCATCACAGCTCTTTGCCACATTACATCATGTCACAGGAATTTGTTAGCCATGCTGTTCATATACAATGCAATTAACATCGCATAAGGATATTTATGTCAGTGGGGAAATACTCATAAAAAAGGCTAATGTCCTTTAGGTGGAATTGACAGGATAAGGTTTGGGAACCCACTTATTCCAGGTATCTCTTTGCTATCTATTCTAGCCAATATTTCCAGTGGTCCATTCCCACCCAGTGATGCTGATCAGAAGAACCAGATTCATGCTGTTAGACTCTGAGGGGTTATATTTTGACACAGAAGGCCTGCTCACCCCCCTGTATCCCAGCCAAGAAAATGTTATTCAAAAAGTGATCAGATGAGATTGGGCGCTTTGAGGGTGGTATGGCCATAGACAGGGAAGCATCTTTCAGATGCTCAAAACTCAGAGGGAAGGCGGGGGTTGGGGGGTGTGGTGAGGGGGAAAGATCAACCAAAAGACTTGTATGAATGCATATCAGCATAGGTGATGGATGTGGACAACATGAGGGAAGGGAGAGGGAGAGGGCAGGATTGGGGGGATAAGGTGATATTGGTGGGGTAATGACACATTTTAATATCTTATTCAATAAAGAAAAAAAAATGATCAGTTCAAGATTGAGAATGAGAGGCCTATGTTCTAGGTTCTCCTATGGTGATTCTTTTGCTCTTCGGACTTAGCAAAATTATACATATGAATATTCAAATATATAAGAGCATATTTAATTTTGCTAAGTACTTCTAGATGGCCCACCTGGGTGCCTGTACTAGTTTACACCCCCATCATAGCCCATGATGTTCCCATTTGTCCCATAGCCTCACCAACACTTCCCATCATCCCACTCTAATTTGTCTTGCATATCGGTTTAAAGAGGGCCTCATTACTTCTCTGACTACAAGTACAATTCAACATCTCTGCATATCTTACTACAAGTGCAATTGAATACCTCTTCATACCTTGTTAACGTTTTGGGTTTCCCTTTATGAAATTCCCTTTTCATATACTCTACCCATTTTTATGTGACAGACATTTCTTATAAAATGTAGATATTAATCCCAACAAGGGATTTCAGAGATCACTTGCAGGTTTTAAGATAAAGCTCCCATAAACATTTGTGCTCAGGTTTCTGAGTGGATGAAAGTTTCTATTTCTCTGGGATAAATGCCCAGGAGTGCAATTGCTCGGTGCGTGTTAGTTGTATGTTTAGTTTTATAAGGAACAACCAAAGTACTTTCCCCAGTGGCTGTAATAGTCTACATTCCCACCAGCACTGTATGAGTGAGTTTTTCCACATCCTCCCCAGCATCAAGTGTCATCACAGTCTTTTATTTCAGTTAGTCTCCTTGTGGTCTAAATAACCTTGTCCTAATGGCTTATGATGTTGAAGTTTTCAAGTGCTCATGCGACATGTTATAGCCTCTTCAGTGAAGTGTCTGTTCATTTATTCTATTTAATTCTCCAGTGAACCACCTGGGCCTGGATTCCCTTCCTTAGATGCTTTAACTACAAATTCAACTTCTTTGATAGACTAGTCAGGGCATCACTTTCTCTTGAGGAAGGTTGTATAGTTTGTTTCCTCCCAGGTATTGGTCCGTTTTGCCTAACTGGTTAGCTATATGCGCACAGCGTTTTTCTCTGTTTCTTGGTCAGTCTGGCTAGAAATCTGTTTGTTTTACCAGTATTTTTAGAGAAGCAGTTTTCTGGTTTGTTGAAGGCTTTTTCAAATTCTTTGTTTTACTGATTTCTGCCATTATGTTTCCCCCTTTCCTTGTTTCTTCTAAGTCACTCTGTTGCTCTGTGTAATTTACTATTTGGATACTTCAATGTCTCTTCCCAGCTGTAATGCTTTCCTTAGAAGTCTATTTAAAACAAAAACTCTGTCTTTTATGGCTGCTTTTGATATGCAGCTTTTCTTTATTGTTTTTTAGTTGGGAATATTCCATAATTTTACTCATAATTTCCTTTGAACTCAGGGTTTGTATAGAATATACTTCACTTCAGCTTCTGCTATATTTTCTAAACTGTCCAGATATTTGGTGATTTTAAAGCTATTCTTTATTATTAACTTCTTACCTTAGTGCATTATGGTTAGAGAATATATAGGCATCATGCATGATGGTTCATGAACATATCAATGGAGAAAAAACATATATATCTTCTTTGGAATTTATTGAGACTTCCTATGTGGCATGGTATGTGGTAATGATTTATTTTGTTTAAAAGACTGGGTATTATCTGTTAGTCTGATATAATATGTCTAACAAAGCAAACAATAACTTCCATTTGTCAAATTTTCTTCTTATTTTAAAAAATCCTTTATTGCTTCTCATTTAATAGGTCCTATTTCAGGAGGCAGGGTTAAAATTAATGAATTCTATTTTGCAAGACAAGGTGCTTTCCCATAACTTAAAATACATGCACTTAAACGTATCCCTGTGATTTATTACACATATCTATATTTTCCTCAGCAAGACATGCTCTTTAATATGCCCTCCTGTGTATCATTCCTCTACCCTCATCAACTACACAGTGCTGACACTAATATTTTAGATTTTTTCCACTCTTTTTCTGTATTCTTTTAGTCAAGAATAAAATTAACATGGGGCCACATGGCTCACTTCTGGGATTTTTGGTTCTGGCTTCACCCAGGACACCGACCCCTCATAGAATCTCCGATCTGTATCTAAGGAGAAAAGAGCTTAGCCCAAGGCCTTGTAGAGAATCAAATGAGGCTGAGGCTTTGTCACGAGGCAGAGAAAATGGCCAATGAGCTCAACCACAGCCCGTGCAGCAGACCTCTCCACTGTCCAGGCACCCAGAGAGCAGTTCCAAGGGAGGACCCCACTGAGTTTCTACAATAAACCTGTGAGCTTGACCCTAGGTCAGTGATGCCGAACCTATGACACATGTGTCAGAGGTGGCATGCAAACTCATTGGTTGATTTTTCTTTGTTACATGGCATTTAAGTTTATAAAATAAATATCAAAAATATAACTCTTGCCAAAGCCGGTTTGGCTCAGTGGATGGAGCGTCTGCCTGTGGACTGAGGGGTCCCGGGTTCGATTCTGATCGGGGGCATGTGCCTGGGTTGCGGGCACATCCCCAGTGGGAGATGTGCAGCAGGCAGCTGATTGATGTATCTCTCTCATCAATGCTTCTGACTCTATATCCTTCTCCCTTCCTCTCTGTGGAAAATAAATAAAATATATTTAAAAAAATTTAAAAAATATAACTCTTTCTTTTACTATGGTTGCAAATATCCAAAAATTTCTATATGTGGCATGGCACCAGAGTTAAGTTAGGGTTTTTCAAAATGCTGACATGCAGAGCTCAAAAGGTTCGCCTTTACTGCCCTAGGTTCACCCTGTGGTTAGAGGCACAAGCACTCAGAGACATGAAGTGCCCTGAAGACTCCCAGCAAGCAGGGTGCCGTGTGACCACTGTGCTGTGCAGGGACAGGGTGCTCACCTGGTAAATAGGTGGACCCACACCTGTTGGGTGGAACAAATGTTCTGTCATAACACAGAGAGATGAGGGCGAAAGCATAGTCCCTGTTCAGGAAGGTGGGCAGCTGGTATTGCACCAATTTGTCTAGCCGGTGTGCCTGGGGGTCTGCACCACACACCTATTTTTTTAGGAAAGCACGAGTGGATGGTGTGGGGCCACTTGGCGGGTTGGCAGCTGGGGCCCAGGGCTGGGTTGACTGGCCTCCATGTTCTGCTCAGGATGCCCGCAATGGGAGGCCAGTCCTTGGCATCTGACCACCAGCTCTGAGTCCTGTGGAGGCAGAGTCCTGGCTTCCAGGAAGGGCAGGTGGAGAAGGGAGAACCCTTCTCGCTGGGAGTGTTAGTGGCCCTGAGGCCAAAACTCACCTTCCATGATTCTCCAGCTCAGCACTGCCCGCCTGACCCCCAGAGAGTTCTGGTTAATCAGCAGAGCAGTTGGGGCTCCCAATGGGGGCTGCACATTAGCTTCCGGGTAGTGAGCACTTTTGTACTTAAGAAGGTTTCTCTTTGTGTTTCCAGGGTCGGTTTCTGTACTAAACTGAAAGGTGAACAGAAAAGCAGGTGGGCCCTCCTGTGCTTGGCATCTGCAGGGTCGCAGGCAGGGCTGGAAGGTGGAGTCAGAATGTCTGGAGATGCACATGGGGAAGTGCTGGATGCGGAAGGACCCTGGGCTGCCAGCTGGAAGAACTTCATTCCACACCACACCTTTGATGAGGACCCGCAGAATGTTCTCCTGCTTCTTCGCCCTGCAGACCAGGTGGCTTATGCCTCCAAGCACTGGCTTTTGGATTTTGGACTCCATGCCTTGTCCTGGTTTTCTTGGGCGAAAACAACACCTTCTTTTTCTTCTCCTTGGTGAGTACTGTCATGCACATGGTGGGTGTTGCTTTGGCCTGGCCACTGCTGGGCAGCCTGCTGACCTGGAGAGACTGGAAGGTGCACTTGAGAGTGTTGTTGGCGGTAGGCAGGTCTTTCTTCTTCGAGTCTTTCTTCCTGTCTGTGGGCTGGGCTGCCGTCCAGCAATCCACCTGTCGCTCCATCAGCTTGGTGCCATCGCCCTGGCTGGGGGAGGACAAACCCCACTCACTGACAAGATGAGTGGGATGACAAGGCATCGTTGGTGAACAGAGGTATGGACAGAGGGAAGGATAAAAGCACGCTGCAGCCCAAGGGGGCCCATCATCTGAGTCTCCCGACGTGTCTGAGGACTGTTGCACTGTCCCAACTTTCACCTGCCTCCCTGAAAAGAATGAACTATAAGGAATCCTCATTGGGTCTCTTCTGCTTTTAGGAGAGCAGGGCTTCTTCGATGGGAAGCTGAGAGGAACAGATGTTCCCGTGATGTACTGCGTGATTCTCGTCACGATGTCCAGTGTGTCTTGTATGGCGCTCTGGGCCTCCAGACTATGGAACAGGTCCCATCAGGCCAGGTCCTGGGAGAAGCTGTTCTAGCGGTAATGCATGGAGCCCAGGTACCTGGCCACAACTTTGGAACCCAGTGGGATGACCAGGAAGTGCACATAGCCCAGCCAGCCGAGCATCTTGTAGGACAGCAGCTCCAGGAAGACCCGCAGCACAGAGCTCAAGTAGTGCTGTGCGCCTGCCACCAGGATCTTCACCAGCTTAAGGGGCTGGGAATTATCATTACAGTATCTCTGTATCCACCAGATGATGGAGCTGAAGGCCACCTGACGTCAGCCATGAAGCAGATGCACAGCACAGGCAGCATGAGCCCCTGCAGAGTGTCTGAGGGGGAACTGCTCCTGCCAATCAGAGGTTTGACCAGGATGATGCTCTCTGGCAGCTGGTCATCAGAGATGAGGATGTGGTTCAGCTGGTTGTACGTGGTCTTCCTGGGCATCTGCAGCTGGATCCCTAGGTCTGGCCATGCTCATTGTCTGGGCGCTTGGCTCACTTGTTCTACGGCTGTGCCATCTGCTGCCCCTTCAGGAACCTGCCCAGCCATGGTGGCGGGGATGCTTCCCCGTGGCCTTGGTGGAGGGGATGAGAGACTCAGTCTTGGTGATGCGCCTAGTGAGCAGCATCTTCTTGGTGAGCATGTCCAGGGCTGAGGTCTCTGCCTCCGGGCTGTCCTTGGGCGGTGCTGGTGCTCCCCTGGGTGGGCATGCTCTGGGGCTCTAAGTGGGAGACACTGTCACTTGGCTGTTGCTGACTGAGCTTGGTCTTTTTGGGCACTTCAGCTGGACTAGGAAGCTCTTTTGTTTTGCTTTGTTTGTTTTGTGAACCCTCACCAGAGGTTATTTTTCCACTGAGTTTTTAGAGCAACTTGAAGGGACGGGGAGAGACAGAAAGGGAGAGAAGCATCGATGTGAGAGAGACACATGGATTGCTTGCCTCCTGCATGTGCCATGGCCAGGGCTGGGGATCAATCCTGTAATCAACACAGTTGTGCCCGTGACCAGATTTGAACCCGGGACCGTTTACTCCTTGCGCCAACACACTAGCCCTCAGCAGAACCACCTAAAACTTGGAAGGTCCGCCTGGCTGTGGGCACCATGGATGCTCCCCATGTCCATTTTTGAACTGAAATGTGACAGGCCTTCGCAGTATGGCCTGAGCTTGGGTTTGGTGGTGCTGAGAAGGCTGTCATCTTCTTCCCTGTCTGGGCTACTGTCACTGGTTCTCCAGCATGTTAGACAGAATTTGCGGGTCCTCCTCCACTCGGGTACATGATCAGCAGGGTCCTGCTCACGGTCCAGGGCCTCCTCCGACACTTAGGCCCTGCTCAGCCAAGCCACTACATTCTGCTTGTCATGGACCTTGATGTGACTTTCAATAGTCACTGCTTCCTGATCCAGTTCCTATCCATGGGCGGCATCTTCACTGGCCTCCTGCTCAGTGAAGCTCTCATACTCCTTTTTAGAGTAGTGATTTCTAGACTTGGTCTTGGGCCGGCCTACATGGCGCTGTCCACATGGTGAGTGGACTGGCTTGACATGGAGGAGGTCCAGATTCAGGCGACTTTGGGGGAGGGGGTGCTGTGGGCCGCCGAGTCTGAAACACTGTCTCTGGGCTGCTTGATGCCTGAGGGCTCACGTGTTTTCTTGCACTTTGGCCATAATTACAGGCTCCTCTTGGCTCCGGGCCCTGTGGATGCTTCCGTCTGTGTCTGTGAGCTGGAGTGTGCCAACCCTTCAAAGAACAGTCTGAGCTTGGGCTTGTGGGTGCTGAGGGTGCTGTTCTCATCCTCCATGTCTGGGCCACTGTCCCTGGGGTTTCGCAGTGTGTTAAATAGAAGGTCCATGTCTCACTCGAACTCTGGGACATGCTCTTCTGTGTCCTGCTCGACTCCACAGACTCCTCCAACACTTTGAACTTTCCCAGCCACGCCACCACTTTTTCCTTGATATTTTGTGGCCTGGTAATGCACATCTTTCCTAATATCCATGGCCTCTACTTCTTGAGCATCCCCATGTTAATGCCCTTCTCAGCCAGGTTTCGGTCCATAGGTGGCATAGTTGCTGGCCTGTTGCTCAGAGGAGAAGCTCTGAGGTACCCCCTCGGAGTAATGAACCCTTGACTTAGCCTTGCATCTGTCCTGTATGGCACTGTCCTCCCAGTGGATGGGCTGGTTGGACAGGGAGCAATCCAGATCTCGGCCAGTTTAGCAGAAGCCTCCTCGGCCACTTTGTCCACCCTTCAGGGTTCGCTGCCTGACCTTGGCCATGCGGATGGCGCCCACAGGGAGTGTCTTCTAGCTCCAGATGGTCTGGTTCTTAAAGCACTTCCTCCAGTGCAACAGGGCCTGTAGCTTGTTGCCTTTTCACAGAGGAAGTGGGGGTCCTGCAGTGAGGTCAACCCCAGGACTGTCACTGGGGAACAGCACACTCCCGTAGGATGTACTTGGAGCCCTGCATCTTCACAGTGATCACCATCGATATGAGGTTGGAGTACTGCATCTTCATGGCGATCACCATGGAGATGAGGTCCTTCTCCAACTCTTTGAACACCACCATCTTCATTAAGGTCAGGTTGCACAACCTGGGCACGAATCTGAGGCTGGGCCTGTCCAACTCCTGGGTAGCAAACAGGTTCTTGGGCATTGGTGATTAACCTGGGCATAGGGATGGGGGAGCGGGAGGTGTGGAGACCAGGACTGTGGGCAGCAAGGTAGCTGCATCTGCTTACAACATACAGGTCCTGCTGCATTCTGGGGTGATGGTTTCTCTTCCTGTGTTGGGACAGAGGAGGGACATTCCCTCAGGGGCAGTTTATGAACTGCCAGGTGGGTTGGGGCTTTAGTTCGGACCAATCCCCTAAGTCCATGATTGGCAAACTGTGGCTCGCGAGCCACATGCGGCTCTTTTGCCCCTTGACTGTGGATCTTCCTAAGCCTTAGGAGTACCGTAATAAAGTTAATAGCAATATACTTACCTATATAATTTAAGTTTAAAAAATTTGGCTCTCAAAAGAAATTTCAATCATTGTGCTGTTATATTTGGCTCTGTTGACTAATGAGTTTGTCGACCACTGCCCTAAGCACTCAGTGACTGTTGTCAGGAGGTGGGGCACAAGTGATCCAAGAACTGTGTGTGTGAAAAGGAACCACATGCTCACTGACTAGCTCAGGGAAGCCCTGTGTGGTGTTCTTGCAAACTCAGAGACCTAAAGTTATCAAAAAGAATGTTCTGAAATGAAAACTTTTAAACTGAAAGCAGTTTATGGTGGGTAGTCATGTCCTAGGCTGGCATCTTCCCAGACAAAGGGCAATCTTAACCTTCACTGAGCCTGTCTATTACCTTTTGGCATCTACAATAATATATAATTTGCAATGTCAAAGGAATTTCCCTATTTCATGGCCCCTCAACACATAGGCAATGCTCTGTGGAGACCACAAATCCCCTCATTCTTACTGAGTTCATTGTTGACTTGTAACTATACTATATCCACATGTAAAAGAAGTATGTCTGTGTCATTTTACTGTTTATCCAGTCACAGAGGATTCGCTGCTTTGATTTCTCTGAAACCCTAATGCATCACCACTGGGTTTCCTGTTACCACCATACATCTCCTGTTCTGATTGTAATGTATAAAATAAGGTGCAAAACTGCCAGAGAGAATATCTCAATCTGCTGAGATTTTCATCCTGCCAGTTATTGACAGTGGGACTTAAATAAACGACCAAAATTCTTGACAAGTTTGAATGTTTCATACTTTGACATTTACTTGACGTAGTGGGTCAGGACTCCAAAAGAGCTCACCCAGGACCAACCCGTGGACATGGTGTTAGGATTCAACAAAGGACCCATTGAACTGCTGGTTCCCCACCCATTGGGTGAACCTGGGTGAGTTGTATCTTAAATCCATGACTTTTCCCTTGCTGGTGGTAGAGGGTTAGATTTATTTGAGCTGTATTTTTAAATAGTCCAGATAGACCTAAAATTAAGGGTTGATGGAACTTAGGTTAAGACAAGACAGTAGGAAAAAAATTGGTGGCTGTTGTTAAATTGTGCCTTTCCAATCAGAATTGCTTTCTGAGAATCAGAGCAAAAAAAAACCCCAAAAAACAACAACACCCATTATCATTTAAATTAGAGTTGAACTAAATCAGCTCCAAAAATACAGTGTCATATTCTCCCTCAGGTCTGAGTATTAGGTATTCTTAGGGGACTAAGAATATCTGTGGATGTGTGATGTCATTCCTCATGATGTGCAGGAGCCCCAAACAAAATTTCAACACAATTGCAATTAAAGTGACTGTTTCTGGTGGGGGAGCACCCATAAGGTTTGGTCAACCGTTCCCTGACCCTCTGGTTGTTTGAGACAGCAGGGAGATCAACCGAGGCACATTAGAGGTTTGAATGTGATTTGAGGGGTGAGAGCCTCGTGGAGCTCAACCGATAAGCAACACAGGTTGACCAATTACATTATATAACAATCCTAGAGAATTTGCTCATATTCTGCAGATATCAGAAAGAAAAGCAAAACCACATACACATACACACAACTACAAAACAACAACAACAAAACACACCTAAAATTAACATGGGAAGTGGTGCCTCCAAGTCCAGGAGATGCCCGATTACAGCCCTCACTAATATTCCTGATAGGAAGCTTTTACTTACACGTGCTTTACAGAAATGGGAAGATTTAATTAGAAAATATCCTCCTAAAAATGGCCAAAGTGCAGTTTGATTTGTGTGCCTAAATTAATTTTTGGCATGCAATGAAAATTAGGGAAATGCCAGGTCTAACATTAAACTGGATGAATGAATGGAAGCATATCTTGATTTGGAAATCAGGAGATTTTCAGAAGCACATATAAATTCCTTTAAAAACAATTAAGGAATTAGAAATTTTATAGACTGTCTCTGAACTGTTCTAAAGGTAATAATTGCCAACACCCCATTCTTCCACCCTCTAGTTCCCCCACTATATTCTGCACCCTTTTCCATCCTTCTTCCTTTCCCTTCAGTCCCCTCCACTATCACTTCCTACTGACTTAAGAGAAAATGAGAATAGGAATTCTAACAACTCCCTTGGGAGAAAAGCTTGTCTCAGCAAGAGAGGAACCAGCAAATGTTCCTGATTTTCTCAATGACCCTGGTGGGTTCACAAAGGCATTTAACTCTTAGAATATGTAATCCTGGATACTCTAACTGATTCCAATTAATATAGCTAACAGTTTTTGTCAGCAAATGCAACACAAATTCTAAATAAGCCTTTCAGGAAAATTCCTGTAGAGAAATCTGTTCACTGAAATGGGATGTAGAAAACCAATAACAAACAAACCACACACACACACACACACACACACACACACACACACACAAATAAAGGGTTGATCCATGGGTGTTTCCCTTCTCACTGATAGTTTGGGAGCAGGTGAAATTATCATAGAAAGAGAAGCCACTAAGACCCCTTAGACACTGGGGCTACTCTATTCCTAACCACAGCCAACTAATTATCTTTTCCTTCAGAGTAAAGCTTCTGTGCAAATGGCAGGAATATTTAACCAATGTCTGTTTTTAATCAAAACCTGTTTCCAACTAGGGAATGTTATAGCAATATTAGCAAATATCTATCTTTGCTAATAAAATATGCCCCAAATCAGCTGGTAGGGAGAGGTGTTTAGTTTGCTTATTTGTTTGTTTTATGAAATCAGTGATACCCACACATGCTTTTTCCAGAAGGGTAATATGTATTTAGAAATAAATGAACAAGATACTGAGCCCAACAGAGCCTGAGATGAATCCAGCCGTGTGTCCTCAAAGTTGGGGTCCTGGCTCCACCCAGGTTTCCTCGGGGGCTCTGGAAAAGGATCTGCTGGTGGCATCATGCACAGACATGGAGAGGCATGGGGGAGATGGTGAGCATTCAGCAGGTAAATGAGCCTTTCGCCAATATTTGACTGAAAGGGAGCCCAGAGTTGGAACCACAGGCATGCACCTCTGTCCAGTGCCCACCCAGGGTGGAGGGAGCTGGGCCCCTTTGTTGTGACGTCAGGCTTATGCAGTTCTGAACCCAACCCTCAATGGAAAATTGGGAAACTGATGTCCATAGAGTGGCAGATATCACCCAATGTCCATGACATTCAGAGCCCAGAGTTCAGGAATGTTCATACCTTCCAGGCCAAGGCTCCCACCTCTCCAACAGAGTTGGTCTGGACATTAGAAATCCTGACATACTGGGAAGCTCCTGCATGTTCCTCCATATCTAGGGGTCAGGGGGCGCTTTGTTCTGGGACCCAGAAAGAGCACTCTCTCTCTCTTTTTTTTTCTACTAAGAGAGATATTTGTATTATTTTATTTTCTTATGGTTTAAAGTATAACATATGTTTCCATTTTTCCCCTAGACCCCTCCCCACCCACCCCCACCTGCAGCACATGCCCCTACCCCCTTAATGACTGTGTCCATTGATTATGCTTATATGCACACATTCAAGACCTTTGCTTGGTCTCTTACTCTCTCCCCCACTCTCCCCTGCCTTCCTGCTGAGGTTTGAGGGTCTGTTTGATGCTTCTCTGTCTCTGGATCGATTTTTGATCATCAGTTTATGTTATTCATTATATTCCACAAATGAATGAGACCGTGTGATATTTATTTTTATCTGACTGGCTTATTTCACTTAGCATAATGCTCTCCATGTCCATCCAAGCTGTTGTGAATGGTAAGACTTCTTTCTTTTTTACAGCAGCATAGTATTCCATTATGTAGATGTACCACAGGTTTTTTCCACTCAGCTGCTGTTGGGCACTTACGCTGATGGGAATTTAGGCTGTTTCCAAATCTTAGCTATTGTGCTGCTATGAACACAGGGATGCATATATCCTTTTTGATTGGTGTTTCTGCTTTCTTGGGATATTTTCCAGAAGTGGAATTACGGGGTAAAATGGGAGTTTCATTTTTAATTTTTCAAAGAAGCTCCATACTGTTTTCCACAGTGCCTGCTCCAGTCTACGTTCCCACCAGCAATGCACAAGGGTTCCTTTTTTTCCACATAATCACCAGCATTTGTCCTTTCTTGATTTCTGGATGATAGCCATTTTGACAAGTTTGAGACGGTATCCCATTGTGTTTTGAAAAAATATATTTTTATTGATTTCAGAGAGAGAACGAAAAACATCAATGATGAGAGAATCATTGATTAGGTGCCTCCTACATGCCCCTATTTGGGATCAATGCCCAAAACTGGGCATGTGCCCTTGACCGGAATTGAAGCTGGGACTTTTCATTCCTCAGGCCAACACTCTATCCACTGACTAAACCGGCCAGAGACCTCGTTTTTGTTTTCATTTGCACCTCTCACATGATTATTGACTAAAAGCATGTTTTCATAAGGCCATGAGACATATGAAAACAGAACTTTTTTTCTTGTGACTAACAAAAAGAATTTTATTCAACTCACTGAAGTCACATGTCCACATACAACCGTCATCACTGTGCCAGGCCAGTGAGCTGTGCTGATAACTCCACTCTGGGGCATGACCCAAACTCCCCAGACCACCTGGATATGGACATTGGCAGCTGTTAGAAAGGGGGAAATGGAAGTCATGTCCCCCACAAGCCATCCTATCTAATAAAAGAGAAACATGGTAATTGGCGTACGACCGATACCCTTTTCATTGGCTAATCAGCAAGTTATGCAAATTAACTGTCAGCCAAGATGGCGGCCGGCAGCCAGGCAGCTTGAAACTAACATGAGGCTTGGTTGCCTCAGTGACAGAGAATCGTTGGTTTCCAATGTTCCCCGCCTGCGGCTGCAGGCCTCTGAGCGGGCAGTTTGGAAAAAAGGAGCGTTTGGGAGTTCAGTCACCCCCAGCCTGAAAACAGCCCTCAGCTCCTCACCCAGACTGGCCAGGCACCCCAGTGGGGACCCCCACCCTGATCCAGGACACCCTTCAGGGCAAACCAGCCGGCCCCACCCGTGCACCAGGCCTCTACCCTATATAGTAAAAGGGTAATATGCCTCCCAGCACCGGGATCAGCGGAGCCGTGAGGCCTCCCGGCACTGGAATCAGCATGACAGGGGGCAGCACCCAAACCCCCTGATCGTCCTGCGGCTCTGTGTGTGACAGGGGGCGGGGCCACAACCTCCCTATCCACCCTGCTCTGTGCCTGATAGGGGGGAGCTCCCCCCCCCACGGGCCCCGCTCTGTGTGTGACGGGGTAGAGCCATAACCTCCCCATCAGCCCTGCCCTGAGTGTGAGAGTGGCGGCGCCCCAACCCCCTGATCCGCCCTGCTCTGTGGGTGATAGAGGGCAGCACCCCAACCCCCTGATGGGCCCTGCTCTGTGTGTGACAGGGTACAGAGCCCCAACCCCCCTGATGGGCCCTGCTCTGTGTGTGACAGGGGGTTGCTCCACAACCTCCCCATCGACCCTGCCTTGAGTGTGACAGGGGGCAGCGCCCCAACTCCCCAATCAGCCCTGCTCTGAGCCCGACCAGGGGCTGCACCTAGGGATTGGGCCTGCCCTCTGCCACCCGGGAGCAAGCCTAAGCCAGCAGGTCGTTATCTCCCGAGGGGTCCCAGACTGCTAGAGGGCACAGGCCAGGCTGAGGGCCCCCTCCCCCCGAGTGCACAAATTTTTGTGCACCGGGCCTCTAGTTGTCAAATAAAATGTCAACTTCTGGTTTCCACTCTGACATATGACCTTGTAAGTTCTTACTCTCATCCTTACAATAAGAAAAAAGATGAATAATCCAAAAAATCAGGAAGTCTTTTTAGTTCCACCGATCATTGAAGGCATATGGCTATGAAATGAATCGTTGCCTCTGCAAACTACTGTATTCAGGCTTTGTTAACACAATACAACCTAGCACTAACATATGTGTGTGTGCGCGCACACAATCTCTCTC
The DNA here is from genome assembly GCF_963259705.1 of Myotis daubentonii. Classification (NCBI taxonomy): domain Eukaryota; kingdom Metazoa; phylum Chordata; class Mammalia; order Chiroptera; family Vespertilionidae; genus Myotis; species Myotis daubentonii. Next base: position 8,648,453 of record NC_081855.1, read on the forward strand.
CCTCTCACTCCCTCCCTCTCTCTCTCTCTCTCTCTCTCTCTCCCTCTCACACACACACACACACACACACACACACACACACACACACACAATCAAATGACTCTGGGTGGAATTAAAAGAAAATCAGACACCGAGGAGGTGACAATAGGAAGAAAAAGAGGTTGTAGGCACTTTTGCCTTGTCGCATTCCTCCTCCTACTTTATAGCTACTACCTTCATGAGCGTGAATATCGCTAAGAAGCAAATGCTGCAATAATCCATTGTGCAGGCAGAGAAGAGACAGGATCTAACAGGCACAATGACTTATCCAGGATCAAGAAGAGGTAAGAATGAGGGGTTGAGTCTGAGCCCTGGTCTGTCTCCACAAACCTAGTACCCTGGCTTCAGCTAAACATTGTGGAGAGGGTGTGTTCGTGTCACTGTGTACAATGTTGGTATTCCATGGAGAAGGTAGTTGAGCAGTCAGCAGCCCACAGGACTATCAATAGCTGTAATTAGGTGAGGGGAGTCAGAGAGGCAATCCAGGAAGTGAGGTCACTTCCTAATAGAACTTGGAACCCCCGTAACCAGGCACCCAATTTCTAGCAACTGCCCAACTGCCACTCACTTGGCAAGAGACAGTTGACAGTTCAACATGTTCTCTTGTTGTGTTCCCAGTTATGGGGGCTCTGGTTCCCAGAGACCCTGCAGGGAGTGTTGTTCCAGACTCTGTAGACGGTTCAACACTCGTGCCCGACATCTCTGGCCGTTTTCAAGAAGATCCCCTCAGGTAAGTGAAGGTGGCCTGAGTCAGACCCATTCACGCCAGGCCAGCCTCCTCTGTGGGCCATCCCTGTGCAGCCCACATCCCCCCTATTCATGTGGTGGATAGGGGATCCTGCAGGGAGAACCGCGGGAGTGTTTGGAGCAGTGGATAACCTAGATGTCCTGCTGTGATCACACCCCAGGGTAGGGCAAGCAGGTGGAGATGGGGCTCTAGAGGGGTCCCTTATCTATGCCAATGGGAGGCCTAGGCCCTCAGGCTGTCATGCCTTTTCCTTGCCAGTAGAGGTCTCAGCAGATCACATTCTGTGTGTCTGGAGTGGAGAGTCACAAGTTTTAGAGAACCAGCAAAACAGGGCTCTGAGGTTTTCCCCTGGTGACTGGAAACTGTCTTTATAGAGCTCTGCACAGGAGAGCGGACCTGAGCCGACAGATGGGGTCTTCAATTCCACTCCCTTGCAGGCGGCACAGACACCTGATATATCCTCCAGCCTGAAGCACCGCCGCAGGGTGAGTGTAGGTGCCCAGTTGACCCAAACTCCAGGACCCCAGGGAGTCAACAGGACTCAGGTTCCAGAAGGCACCCTGCTACTCCCCTGAGATCCCTCCTAGTGTCCAGTTCCCAAAGGAATCTGGGTCCTCATCTCCTCCATGTCAGGAGCTGGGGCCACCCAGGGCTGCACACTGTATGGGGACCGGGACTGCTTATCACAGAGATCCATGTCTTTTTTCTGTGGGACCTGGACTTAAAACCTTCCATTGCCATGACGACGGTGCCACACTAAACATACCACATGTCCTAATATCCAAATCCTCCACCCCAGGAAAAGCCTCTGTGTTCTCATCATACATTGGGATGTTCTGTCAGAAATCGCATGGGTGACACTGTTAATACAAGCATGTGCAGTTTGTCCTCTGCTAAGAGAATGACCAAAGATACTAATGTGCTTCATATTCCTCACCTGCAATTCTACTTTTCCTGCCAAGGACCTTTTCTCTTATTAATGTGAAAAACTTTTAGAGCTCTGAATAATTTGTGTGTGTTTATTTGATCCAAAGTGTCAACAATTGTGAGCGAGAAAAATCTCAATGGGTTGAGAGAATGCTCCTGAGAATGACAATTTTGCACCTTATTTTATACAATACAAGCAAAAGTACAGACTTATGTGGGTTGCATGAAATCCATGGGTGATAGATTAGGCAGATAGGAGAAAGCAAATTGGAGACACTTCTGTGATTGGATAAAGGGTAAAATGATAGGCACATATTTCTTTTACCATGGTGGATGTAGGATAGTTTCAAGTCAACAATGAACTCAATAGCAACGAAGGGCTCTCTGATCTCCGCAGAGCACAGAACAGTGCCTGAGCATGAGGTGTCCAAAATAAGGAAAATCCAAAGATATGTTATCATAGAGGCAAAAAGGCAGTACACACACTCAGTTAAGGTAAAGATTGACCTATGTCAGGGAAGATGCCAGACAAGGATCTGACTACCCATCATGAGCTCCTGTTAGTGTTTTAATTTCAGACCATCCTTTTTAGTTACTTAAGGTCTCTGAGTTTGCAAGGCTGCCTTGCAGGACTTCCCTGAGCTAGTCAGGTTAGCATGGGGCCCCTTTTTCATTCACACATCCTCCTTTTATTCAGAAATCAATACAAATTATGCATTGATGATGAGTGTTAGTGTTATGCCTTGCTGAACAATGGACCATTCAGGATAAGGTAAGACTCTAACCTTGAATGGCATTCAAAGTGGAATTTTTATTATTAATCAAAATTAAAAGGCAGGTACATGGGAGGCCATGAGATCCTATATGTTCTTGTTAAAAAATATTCTGTATCAATTTTATATTTTGACCTAACATGAGCAGAGTCCATTTGCTGCTTGTCTTAAGTTTTGGTATTTTGCAGCTAGTATAACACTTTCATACCAGGAACAAAAGCAAAAACATTAAAGCAGGAACACTGCTTAGGAATAGAAAATGTCTACTACTAGACAAGAAAGTGACTAAGGAAAATAAGCATCCCAGCCAACCAAAAACCGTTTGCATGTATTTACATAATTGTATATTAAGCTAATTATATGTGTCCTTCTTCATCCACTGTTCCTTGTACTTATGCTATGTTTGACCTGAAGAATTAAGACTCTCTACTGTTTCCTTACCATACTGATCATTAGAATGTACTTGTCTAGTAGGTGGGAAAACTTAGCAGATGTCGAAATTCAACTATTCATATGTAATAAGGTGTGCAATAAAAATATAAAAATCAGTTGATGTACATATAATCAATAACAGTTAGGAGATAGAAGAACAAGGTTTGAGCAGCAGTAATCTGTCAGTATCCAGGCCTTGTTGACTTCTTGGGAAAGCTGTCAGCCCCCACAGCCCGTGGGTTCTCATCCTTGAAAAGTCTTCAGTCTCCTTGGTGGATGGAGGGCAGTGTCAGTGACAGATATCCATTTAGGGTTAGTCCTCTCATAAGGTAACGTCCTTTTTAACACATTGGAGAGAGTCTTTAATTAATGTGTTTCAATAAACAAAATCTCCTGGTTGTACGTTTTGGTCCTTGAAGCCTTTGTCTCTTGGAAGTACTGTGAAATGAGTGTCACTAATGTATCATTCCCTCTAACCTTCCTAGTGAGTCATGGATAGTAATGTAGAATTTCTGCTTTTAGTTTTCCTTATATTTGAAAAACAAAATGATTTAAAAATCAGCAGTATTTTAAACAGAGTCATAACAATAATAACCATCTTCTCTTCATTTAGTTCCCTACCCATTTTGTTGTTTATCCTGGTTATTTGCTAGTATTTTCGTGAATTCAGTCATTCCTTAGAGTTCTATACTTCTTCATTCAGTTCAAAGATGTGACCTGCGTAGAAACCTGTTACTTAGAGGAAGTCAAGCCCTGACCAGTTTGGCTCAGTGGGTGGAGCTTAGACCTGAGGACTCAAGGGTCCCAGGTTCAATTCAGGTCAAGGGCATGTACCTTGGTTGCAGGCACATTTCCAGTAGGGATTGTGCCAGAGGCAGCTGATCAATGTTTCTCTCGCATCAATGTTTCCAACTCTCTATACCTCTCTTTTTCTGTAAAAAATCAATAAAATATATGAAAAGAATAAAAAATAGAGTAAGTCAAGGGTCCTTTTCATGAATTTTTCTAAAGATGTAACATATTTGAAAATGCAGTAAAGTAAAACAATATCTATGAACGACAAAACAAAGTGGTATGGCTATAGTTTTGATTGCAATGCAATTGATGAAAAACTGCCTTTTTGGTAAAATATAACATTTCAAGGCAATGATTTTTGGATAACAAAAATTACTGTAAAATTACAGAGAACAATATGAAAATATATAAGTATATGTATGTATTTGGATTCAATACATAATTTCAATATAAAAGGAACAGGTGGCATGTAAGATTTTAAAACATTGTCCATGGCTTCTTGTATTGAGAATTGGATATAATTCATAAACTTCCAATGTTTGTGCCACAAATACCCGGAGTCGAACTGCCAGACACCCTCACAGGGAACCATCCTCTTGGCCGGCCTGGTGTCGCTGACACCAAGACCACTGTTACACCAGAGTGTTTCCTATTTGAAATTTTCTTGAATCTTTGTACATTCCTTCCTAGAGCAGGTTGAAATCTTTAGAACATCCATTTTAATAAAAATATAGGTACACAAATAGCACAGTTATTTATATTTTTTAAAATTTTTAAAGCTTCTCAGGTAATTTCAAGCATATTAAGTAGTCCTAAATTAGTTAAAAACGTTTCTCTAATAAGGAGAGAGAATAAATCCTTGAGGTACTCCAGGGCCCATTGGAATTGACTCAAAGTCATCTCCTGTTTTAAAAGTCTCTTACAATAGAAACTTTGGGAAGGTTGCAAATATACTTGTGCAAAAGATTACACCATGGACTTTTTGTAAATCTACGTAAAGCAAACACAGAGTTAGGGTAACTAACTCTAAAAGATATTAATCATACTTGCAAACAGTTGTAATATTAAGTATTTTGTCCAGACTACAGAATTCTCCTTAATTTACATAAGCATTTAATCTTTGTAGGCCAATAAAAGAATATATCCTAGTAATGTCATATGGAGGCTGACAAATCAGCACACATAACACATAGATGAACACATATCACACAAAGACTGTACACACAATTTGAATTATTTTTTTGGTAGAGAAATAAAAGAATATTTTTATATAAAACTTTCACAAAATTGTATAGCCTATACCCCCTTTTACAAACCTTTCCTCAACTTTTACAAACCTTGTTACCCATTCAGAAATAACTATCCTTAGAGAAACTTACATTTGCCCTTTTCCTTCAAATATGACTCTCCATACCTCAAGCCTTCTATTGTCATAACTGTATAATTTCTTCCAACTTAACTGGAACTTTTAACTGTTAGGAGCATTAATTTCCAATCATAAGCACACAAGTGAACAAACAGCATTCCTTAGATTGACGTTGATGAACGTATTTTAATCAAACTCTTACTTTCAAAAAACACACCTTCAGCAAAGCAAAAAACATTACATCAACAGCTCCAAATCCAGACCTCCTGCAATTAAAAAACCCCCAAAAGCAGTGAACTTCAGACTTGTCTAGCAATCAATGTGTCAGTATTCACGTTATTTCAAAATGTGTAGATATTTAATAACTTTCATTAAAACTTACTAAGTTAGAAAGATATAGTTGAAAAAGCTAAAGAGATTTGTGTAGGTGGGTAAGGTATTGTTTTTTCTATTGGGATAAGTCATATCTTCCAGAGATTTGTATTTTTAAAAATGGCCTAGACAAGACGTCTTGGTGAACTCAGGTATTTTCACTTCAAAGGTTCTGGGACTTTGGTTGCATGAAGTCAATTACCTGTAAGCCTTCAAAATGAATAGGGGAGGTTTGGAGAAGGTAAAAGGACTTGGTGGGCTTTGAATTGTTTCTGGAGCAAAACCTATGGCACCTTGAAAACTTCATTTGTAAAACAAGGATAGTCATTTTCAATACCTCAGGAACTGGGTTGCCCTCCCCCCCACCACAAATGTTAGCAAGGGATTGACAAATTCATTCACCCATTTTTGGATTGTTTCTTTCTATTTGGGAATATTTTTCTAGTTTCCAGAAAGCTCACAACTCTGAGAGGTATAAAGACTTTCAGGTATATGAAACCTCCGTCTGTCTCCCCTGGGAATGGCAACACAGGTCCCAGGTGCAAGATGGTCTTAAAGTTAACGGTGTCAAAGCCACTCTATTACCCACTTTATATTGCAACCAGGTAATTGGTGTAACAAAAGAAGATTGGCTTCTTGTTTGAGGCACCCAGGGTCAAGTTACTCCCATTTGGTGAATATGTACCCCAAAAGAGAATTCTCACTTCACTGTGGGCTGGTCCCCCATCTTTAGGCAGACATATGAGAAAGCCTAGTGTCAGAGGCATGTCTGCATGTCTCTGGGCTGTTTGGGGCCATTCTGAGTAGGGTGGGTACCCTGTTAAGCCATCTCTCAGGGTCTTGTGGAAGATAATACTGAAGAAGAGATGATTAGCAAACATTCGGTCAGTCTCAAGCTTAGTTTCCTCCTGGAAGGTTCCTTTAAAAGCATTACTTTTCCTTTTGGTTCAGTATCTGGTTCATTTATTCTAAGTATATATGTTACTATTCTGGAGAAAGCATATGTCAGCATCACTGATTTCATTAAACAGTAAAAAAAAAACAACCCACTCACTAAACAGGGGAATTGGGGAAGATTTGATAAGCAAATCATATATAGTCTCATAATATTCCCTAGTTGGAAGGAAACAGGTTTTGATTAAAAACCAGACATTTGTAGGAAAGCTTTATTCCGATGGTGAAAGCAATTAATTGTTTGTGGTTAAAAACAAATAAAATAGTCTCAATATATACAGGGTTTATATGTTTGCTTCTCCCCCTCCCCCTTTTTAAAAATAGATTTTGTATTGATTTCAGAGAGGAAGGGAAAGGGAGAGAGAGATAGAAACATCAATGATGAGAGAGAATCTCCAATTGGCTGCCTTCTGCACGCCCCCTAATGGGGATCAAGCCTGCAACCTGGGCAAGTGCTCTTGAGGAGAATCAAACCTGGGACCCTTCCAGTCTGCAGGCGACACTCTATCTCCTTAGCCAGACTGGCTAGGGCAATGGCTTCCCTTTTAATGATCATTTAAAATTCTCCCAAAGTATCAGTGGGAAGGAAAAACAAGCTTGGAGCAGCCCTAGGCATGTTTCTGTTTGTATCCTTTTTCTAAATCCTGTTTCAGTTTCCTATATCCCTAAAGTGTGGAGGCTTCTCTATAGGAGTTTTCTATAAACCTTATTGAGTAATTCTCTTGCTTTTGCTCCCAGAAACCAGGAGTATATTAATTGCAATAGGTTAAAATAGCCAGGATTACATGTTCCATCAGTTAAATTTCTCTGTGAACCAATCAGGGCCATAGAGAAAATGGAGGATGATTGCTGATTCCTCTCTGGCTGAGAGCAGCTTTTCTCCAAAGGGAGTTGGCAGAATTCCTCATCTCATTTTCCCTTAAGTCAGTAGGGAGGGGCAGTGGAGGGGACAGAAGGGGAAGAAAGAAGGGAAGGGTAGGAACACATCTGGACAAGGAAGCTCAGAGAGCAAAAGATATAGGGGACGTGCTATAGAAGGGGGAGGATGGGGTGTTAGCATGTATTAGCTTCAGGAGAGTTTGAAGATAATCTCTGAAATTTATTGTTCATTTATTTTTTAAAGAGAATTTGTCTGTGATTCTCCTTAGAAGTTTCTAATTTCCAAATCAAGATATGCATCCTATACACTCAATCAGTTCAATTTTCAGGCCGCCATTGTTATAGGTATTTGTTTCTTTTGTTTTATTTTGCCTGTGAAAAATTAATTTAGGCACCCAAAGAAAACTGTATATTGGCCATTTTTCAGTTGATAATTTGTAGTTAAATCTTCCTACATTTACACTTCTGTAAAGCACTTGCAAGTCAAGGCTTCCTATCAGGAATATTAATGAGGGCTGGGGCCTGGGAGTTCCCAGCCATGGAGGCACAACTTCCCATGTTAATTATAGGTGTGCTTGTTGCTGTTGTTTTTATGGTTTGGTATCTGCAGAGTCTCAGCACAGTTTCTGGGAGTGTTATGTAGTGGGTTAAAGTTTGTTGCTTTATGGGTTGAGCTGCAAGTTGCTCACTCACCTAGAGTCTCATTCAACATTCTTATGTGCCTCAGTTTCTCTCCTTGCTGACTACAACAACCAGAAGGGCTACCAGCAGAGGTGGACTAAACCTCATTAGTGCTTCCCCTGAAGAGCCAGTTAGTTTAATTGCAGTTGTGTGGGAATTTCCTAATGGGGTTCCTGCATGTCATGAGGAATGACCTCTGACACATCCGCAAAGATCCTCAGTTGTATAAGAACATCTGAGATTCATGCAGGAAGGATGATGTGCCCCTTTATCTTCTGAGCTGAACAAGATCAGCTCTCACTTAAACAGCTAAGGTGTTTGCCCAGACTCTCAAAAGGCAAATCTTATAGAAAAGCCAGGGGTAAAAACCAGTCCCATTTTCCCTCCTGTCTCTACATAGCCTGGGATCTATCAACTGTTAACCTTTGTTCCACCAAGAGTATTACAAAATATGGCTCCAATAAAGTCAGCAACACAAGCAAGGGAAAGTCCTGAATCCAACAGACAAGTGTCACAAGTTCACCGGCAGGCAGGGAACTGGTGCGTCAATGGGCCCTTTGCTGGATGCCAGCACCAGGTGTAGGTCTGCAGGGTGGTGCTGGGTGAGATTTTCTGGGATCCTGCTGTATTGTGCCAAGTAAATGTCCATGTAAGAAGCATTCAAAACTGTGAACAATTGTTTAGATTTTATCTGAGCCAAATGGTCATTTGCCTTGAATAAAAACCTCAATGGATTGAAATAATGCTCTGGAGAATGGCAGTTGTCACCTTATTTTAGATATTACGGTCAGAAGTGGCGATGTATGTGAGTTGCATGAAATCCATTGCTGATAGATTGGACGAAAAGTGAAATGACAGACACATACTTCTTTCCCATAGGGGGATATAGGACAGAACAGCCAACAATGAACTCAAAAACAATGAGGGGATTTGTGGTCTCCACAGACCACAGAGTATCCAAAAAAAAGGAAAATTCCTTTGACGTTCCAAAGCTATGTTCTTGTAGATTCCAAAAGACAGTAGACAGTCACAGTTAAGGTAAATAATGACCGTTTTTGCAGAAGATTCCAACGTAGGACCCAGCGACCCACCGTAAACAGCTTTTAGTTAAAACGTTTTAATTTCAAAGCATCTTTGTGATAACTTTAGGTCTCTGAGGTAAAAAGACCATCAGTCAGGCCTTCCCTGACCTACTCACAGATTAGCGAGTGGCCACTTTTTGTGTGGCCACACTCTCCTTTGATCACTCATGCGCCACTTCTTGCCACCAATCATGTCCCTCCTCTGTCCCACCACAGGAGAAAAAAACACCAACCCTGAGTAGGAAAAGGTCCAGTAGGACGCCAGCAGCTGCAGCTTCCTCACGAACTGTGGGCCTGGCCAGCACGTCCACGGTGCTCAAAACACTGGTCCCCCAGAACCTGTTCGCCACCTGGGAGGTGGACTGCTCCAGCCCCAGCTGCGTGCCCAGGTGGTGTAGTCTCACTGTAACGAAGCTAGTAATCTTCAAGAAGCTGGCCAAGGACCTCCACTCCGTGGTAATTTCCGTGAGGATGCGGGACTCCAAGGGCATCCTGAGGTCCCAAGAGATTGTGCTGCCCCGCAGTAGACCAGTGCAGACCAACCTGGCGCTCACCTTCTCCCTGCAGTACAACCACTTCCTCAAGGGAGAAGGTAACAAGCTCCTGATCATGCTGGAGCAGAGGAAGTGCTCTAAGAACAGAAACGTCCTGGGCTACGAGACACTGGCCTCTGGTGCCATCCGCATGGCTGACGTCATGCAGCGAAACCCCAGGTGTGGCCAGATGGTGAGCCTCTTTGGCAGCATCAAGGAATCCTCCACTACGGTGGCCGAGATCTGGATCTCCTCCCTGTGCAGTGAGCCCATCGAACACGAGGGCACTGCCATGCAGGTCAGCCCTAAGGCCAAGTCGGCAGGTAACTACGAGGGGCAGGATGAGCTGCAGGCCAGCGGCAGGGGAAAGCACAGACACGACCTGGACAAGGATGCCTTGGAGAAGGGGGAACCAAAGAAGCAGCGGCCATCATTACGAGGAAAGCTGAAGCAGAAAGTCCTGGCGCTGTTTCACAGGTCCAAAGTGTCAGAGAGGGACCTTCGGTCTGACATGATGGGGAATCGCAGGAAAAGTGACCCATACCTGGAGGATGATGAGAGCATCCTCAGCACCCCCAGGCCCAAGCTCAGGCCATACTTCGATGGCCTGTCAGACTCCAGTTTGCAGACGGAGATTTGGGGCAGCCACAGTGACAGTACCCAAACAGAGCCTCTGAGTCTGCCCCACATGCCGGAGAATTCGTGGGCCCTGGGAGGCAAGCTACCAAGCGAGAGGGACAACGAATTTGTGGCCCACAGCACACCCACCAGCAAGGTGGACAAGATCCAGATCTCCTCCCTGTCCATGCCGCCCATCGACCAGGAGGACAGCGCCAGGCAAGCCAGTCCCGAGGCTGAGTCCTCGGACAACTATTCTGAGTGCATGTGTGAGAGCTTCTTCTCACAGCGGGAGGCCAGCTACCATACCGCTGACCAGGAGGAGGATGACTGTGATGAGGGGAATCTCATATTCACAAGGAGCACCCTGACCACGCAACAGAACTACCACCAGAAAGTCCTGTTATGGCTGCGCACAGTCCAATTGTCGGAGGAGGTCCTGGGCCCTGAGCAGGACCATGGGGAGCATGTCCCGGAGGTGGAGGAGGACCTGGACCTCCTGTATGACATGCTGCCGAACCCCAGTGACAGTGGCACAGGCACTGAGGACGATGGCAGCGTCCTCAGCACCCCCACACCTAAGCTTCGGCCATACTTTGAAGGCCTGTCTAGCGGCCCAGACATGAAGGACAATCACAGTGTCCTCAGCAGCCCCAATCCCAAGCTCAGGCCATACATGGAAGGCCTGCCAGACTCCAGCTTGCCGATGGAGATGCGGGGCCTCCACAGCACCAGGATCCAAAAGGAGCCTCTGAGTCTGGCCCACCTGCCTGAGAACGCGAGGGCCCCGGGAGGCAAGCAGCCCAGCCACAGTGACTCCCAACTTGTGGCCTACAGCACACCCACCACTGAGATTCCAATGGCCTCCATGTTCCGCCAGCATATCGATCAGGAGGCCACTGCCATGCCGGCCAGCAACAAGGTCCAAACCTCACATAACGACCTCGCCAGCACATCTGAGAGCTGCTTCCCTGAGCAGCCGGCCAGCCACAATGCCGTCCGCAGGCAGTCCCAGGAGAATAACTTGGACAAAGGTAATCTCATAGTAAGAAGGAGGTGCATGAACAGTCAACACAATTACCACCAGGAAGCCGTGGCGTCTATGCTCAGGGCCCAAGTGTCGGAGAAGGTCATATCCTCAGAACAGGCCCTTGTGAGGCATGTCCCCAAAGTGGAGAAGGCTCTGCACCGTCGGTATGACATTGTGCTGAGCTCTAGTGACAGTAGCCTAGACACGGAGGACGATATCAGTGTCCCCAGCACACCAAAGCCCAAACTCAGGCGATACTTTGACAGCATGTCAAGTGATAGTAGCTCTGACTCAATGGCCCACAGAATTCGCTCCCCTGGGAAGCAGCTGGCACAGCTGGAGGACAACCTGGAGGCAGGGTCCTCCGCCCAGCATTGGTTCACCAAGAAGCTGCCATCCATAGTGCGCTTCACCAAGTCTCTGGTCCTGCCCTCCAGCAGGTCCAAGAGGAAGCAGGCTGGCCACCGGGGCTGCGACACAGCCTGGAATGAGTGGGTCTACAGTCTGGACAACGAGAGCCCAGACCCACAGAGCCAGCGGCAGATCCCCAGGAAGCCCGTCCGTGACCAGCTCAGCAACATCCTCATTTCCCAGGACAAGATGCCCGAGAACATCATCCTGGTCAACACCTGCGACTGGCAGGGCCAGTTACTTTCGGACATCCTGCAGGGGCACACGCTGCCCGTGGTGTGCACTTGCTCCACAGATGACGTCCAGGAGGCCTTCAGCATCATCGTCTCCCACATGCAGAGATACTGCAACTGCAATTCCCAGGCCCTGACGCCTGTGAAGATGGTGGTGGCAGGGGCACAGCCCTACTTCAGCGCTGTGCTGCGGGTCTTCGTGAGGCAGCTGTCCCAGCAGCCACCCCAATGGCTAGACTACATGCGCTTCCTGGTCATCCCGCTGGGTCCCCACCCCTTGGCCAGCTACCTGGGCTCCATGGATTGCCGCTACAACCACTTGTTCCAGGACCTGTACTGGCGCGACATGTTCAACAACCTGGAGTCTGAGAACACCTTGCAGGACACACAGGACGTTGTGTCGAGAATCTCTGAGTACGTTGCGGGGGCCAACTGTGTCTACCTGCTGCCCATTGCTGAGGCCATTCTCATGTCTAAGCAGCAGCGCCCCAATGAAAAGTCCACACAGCTCATCCCCTTTGTGGGGGCAGTGAAGGTTGGAAGAGTGGAACCATCTGCAGCCATGTCAGGAGGCTCAGATGATGTAGTCCTCTCATGGTGCGGTGAGCTTCTGTCCCCTACCGGGAAGGCCTCACCCAACACACTCTCCCCCACATCAATGAGTGGGGGCCTGTCCTCCACCAGCCAGAGTGTCCATGCACAGATGATGGAGCTGCAGGTGGATTACTGGACAGCAGTCCAGCCAATAGATACGAAGAGAGTCGCAGAGAAGAAACAGGTGCCTACCTCCAAAAACACACTCAAGTGCTTCTTCCAGTCTGTCCAGGTCAGCAGGCTGCCCCGCAGTGGTGAGGGCACAGCAACACCTGCCATGTCCATGACTGTGGTCACCAAGGAGAGAAAAAAGAAGGCGCCCAAGAAAACCACGGACGAGGATGTGGAGTCCCAAAGCCAGTGCATCCAGGGCATTGGTCGCCTGGTTTGCAGGGCCAAGCACCAGCAGAGCATGCTGCCGGTCGTCATCGATGGCGTGGAGTGGAATGACGTGGCGTTTTTGCAGTTGTCAGCCCAGTGGTCCTCCCACGTCAAGCACTTCCCCATCTGCATCTTTGGACACAACAATCCCACCTTCTAGCCCTGCCCCTCCCCCTGCCCTTCACTCTGCCTTGGCCAAGACCAGAAGGACCCAGCTGCTTTTCTGTGAACAGTTCAGTTTACTTCAGACACAGACCCTGGGAACCCAAAGAGAATGTGCTCACAGCCTGGAACCTAAGGGCATTGCCCCTCACTGGGAGCTCCTCAATGCTCTGTTCAGTAACCAGAACGCTGTGGCGGGTGGGACTCAGGAGGGCAGTGTTGAGCTGGAGCATCATGGAAGATGTGTTTTGGCCTCAGGATGCCCAACATTCTCAGTGAGAAGGGTTCTGGCCTTGAAGACCTGCCCTTCCAGGAAGCCAGGACTCTGCTTCCCTGGGAGACAGCTCCAACCTGTGCCCAGACTCAGAGCTCGGCAGCCAGAGGTCAAGGGCTAGCCTCTGATGGCAGCCTTCTGAGCAGAACTTGGAGTCCAGTCAGCCCAGGCCTGGGAAACAGCTGCCGGACAGCCAACTGGTCTAGCACCACCTACTCAGGGTTACCAGTGAACTTCAGCCTCACAGGCAGAAAGAAAAAAGACCTGTATGGTGCACATCGCCCTAGCACACTGGCTAGACAAAGTGGTCGATTACCTGAGGAGGGAACCCACCTTCGTTCCTGTTACTACAGAACACTTGTTACCACCCAGCAGCAGTGGAACCAATTATTTACCAGGTGAGCCCCTCCCCCTCCAGAGCACATGCTCACCAGGCCACCTGTTGGCTGTTTGCCTTCAGGTCACTGCAACTCTCTGAGTGTTTGTTCCTCTGAAACCTCAGAGAAGCAGGGAGCAGGCTCATAGGGCTATTGTAGGGACTCGCTGGGGTCCTCCCTGGTAAGTGTTCTCTGGGAGCCTAGACCGGGGAGAGGTCTGCTGGAGGGGCTGTGATTGAACCTACTGGTCTCTCTTTGGGGCCTTGGGTTTAGCTCTTTTCTAATATTACAAAGAGATTGGAGATACTATTAGGGGTCTCTGTCCCAGGTGAATCCAGATTAGAGATGCCAGGGGTGAGCAGTGTGGCCCATGGTCACCCAGCAATCTGAGATGGGGCTGGTTTGGGCTCATTCAATCAGCACGTATATTAGAAGCCATGCCTGGTACAGAAATGTTTCTAGGCACTGACCATAACCCAGTGCTCAGAGCAGACACCAAGCCTGCACTCCAGAGCTTCCTTCTGGGAGGGAGCGATTCAGTCCCACTAGGCGGCACAGGCTCATAGTGTCCACAGAACACCTGATGTGACGTCCTCCTGGCCTCCTCTCCCTATGGCTGCATCTTCGCGTATTGTGAAGAGGATGGTAAAGCTCTGTTCAGCAGAAAACGTGAGTCAGTTTTGGATCATATCCACGAGGGGAGTATGGAGACTGTGAATTCAAGGTGTTGGCAAAACCATGGATCCCACTCATGGTGGGATTTCTGCAAGAGGCAGAGTCGGAGGGCTTCTGTAGAAAAAAGGACATGAGTCAGAGAGCTGTGCAAGTGGATTTGGGTGGTGTGGGCGACTGGGAAGGTCAGTGGACAGACAGCCCCTCAGACAATTCATAGCCTTCCACTCCTAATTCTAGCCCACTCTGCACCCCTATCCCGGTACCTTGCTCCATAATCTGGCAGAACCTCCGCAGTAGCAGCTTGGGGTACCCCACTCTGTGGGAGTTGAGTTTCAGTGGGAGGCAAAGAACCACACAGGAGAGCTAGTGAATGAGGCAGCATGTAGGTACAGGAGCCAAAGTTTGAGGTGATAGGAAGGCCCTGCGGTTTGTTTGATTGCTCACTTGTCAGTATTTCTGAAGCACCTGCTCAGTGCCAATCAGTGACATGAACTGGGTGGACACCAGCCCTCTCAGTCCTAATGGGAGGGAACAGGGACACTGGGAGAGCATGTCAGGTTCCCCTGAAGAAGGGGACAGGTGGTTTCCTCATTGATCCAGAGCTGTCAGGTAGGAGGGCTTCATGCCAACCATTCCTGGGTGATCAGGCCCATCTCTGCCAGGACTGCCAGACTGAAGGTGGACAAGGAGTAGGTCTGGCTTCTGGATGGGCAGGAGCAGCAGGCAGGGACCCCAGGCTATCTGAGTGGTGCTGTGGGAGGGCCGTGTGGAAGGGAAGGGCAGGCCTCACATTCTGCTACTCACCTATCTCTCTCCCCAGGGCCATCTCCTGCATCCTGAGCATCTGGCTGGACCAGCACCTTCAGAATTTCTCAGCCTGATGATGCTGTTGGCTTCCATAGAGCTCAACTTGCAGTCTCCTACCTGCCAAACCAGGCCCAGTGCCTCAGCGGGAGAACCTGAGCCCACTGAGGCCGAGACAGGAGGAGGAGGAGGCCTCCAGGGGTGGTGTGGGTGAGTGTGCCTTTGGAAGGCACACAAAAGGCAGTGAGGGTGGTAACAGGTCTTCTTCTTGCATCTACAGAACCAGCTCCAGAAGAACATCAGGAAAACCCTCAAGGGCAACCCCACCCTAGTGGCCTCTCCAGAGCCAGAGCCGGATCCAGGCCCAGCTTTCACTGAACTTCAAGAGGCAGAAGAACCACCTGCAGCATTTGAGCAACTCACCCCAGCATCTGTGCGGCCTGTGGTGCTAGATCCCGGGCCAGAGCGCATGTCAGCAGCGATAGCAGAGAGGGCACCCTTCTAACCCCATTTAGACACAGTGTTAAATGTTTAATATTCTTGTTAGATATGTTTATAATTTTATTATATTTTTATGATATTTAATAGCATACAGTGTACCGTAGAGAAAATATACTGAAATACTCCTAAACAGAAACTTAATTTAGATTCTATAAAATTTAACCCTAAAAACCCTCAAAGCTTTGAGCAAGTCTGTTTTTCTGGACCCTGACCCACCCAGGGAGAACTGCCCTCACCTTCTCCACCTGCCCTTCCTGGAGCCAGGACTCTGCTTCCCAGGGAGCTGGCTCCACCCTGTGCTGTGCCCAGACTCAGAGCTGACCTCCCAGTGGGGGCATCCTAAGCCCAACATGGAGGCCTGTCAGCTCACCCCTGGGCCTCCACGTTGTCCCCAACACCACTCACTCAGGCTTCCAAATAAGCTTGATCTTCACAGGGCAAAAAAAAAAAAAAAAAAAAAAAATTAAATTAAAAATAAAAATGGACATGTAAGGTGCAGACCTCCCAGGAACAGTTAATGGAAAAGCTGGTCAAATACTTGGTGCCCAGCTTCCTGGGCAGCGTCCCCACCTTGGTCCGCACCCACCCTTCTGTGTTAATACGGAACTTTTGGGACTCACCAACGTGTGTGGGACCAACCATGGACCAGGTGAGCCCTGCCCCTCCACAGCGCAGTGGTGTCTCAGCCACCTGCTTGCTGTGACTCTCCAGATCACTGCATGTCCCTGAGAGTTTGTTTCTCTGAACATGGGGAGAGCCTAGACCCAGCTTCATAGGGTTATTGTAGGGACTTGGGGCGGCGGGTGGGGGTTCCTCCCAGGAAAATGCCCGCTGGGAGCCTGGACTCTGGAGAGCTGTGCTGGAGGAGCTGTGCTTGTTCCAATTGGCCATTTTCTCTTCTTTTAAAGAAACTTGTGCCTTATTTGTGATTCTCCTCAGGACTTAGGCTAAGCTATTTTCTCTTTTGATAAAGACGTAGATTCCATTAGGGATCCCTGTCCTGGGTGAAGCCAGATCAGAAATCCCAGGGGTGAGCAGGGGGACCCCAGGCTCACCCAGCCTTCTGAGATGGGGGTGGTTGGGGCTCATTCATTCAGCAAAGGCCCTGACCCCAGGGCTGCACTCCAGGGCTTCCTTCTAGGCAGGAGTGATTTCAGTCACACTGGGCTGCGCAGGCAGGTAGCATCCACAGTACACCCCATATGACTTCTTCCTCAAAGTATCGCTGATCTACACGCACTGTGAAGCAGAAAGTGGATCTCTAGACCAGCAGAAAAAGTGAATGGGCTTTGGATCAGAGCCTTAAGGGGAGTATGGGGACTGTGAGTTGGAGAAGCTGGCAACACCCTGGATCTCATGCCTTGTGAGATTTCTGCCAGAGGGCAGAGGTCTGAGGGCTTCTGCTAGTAAAAAGGGAGGGAGTCAGAGAGCTGTGCATGTGGATTGGGTGGTGTGGGTGAGTGGGGGGTCAGGCTGGCCCACACAGAAAAGAGCTCCCAGAGGCTGAGCTTAGGCAGGAGCACAGAGCCACTCAGGTCATTGCCCAGGGCCTGCAGTCTGGAGGGCTTCCTGGGGTGGGGCCTTGAACTGGGACTTCAGTGATGGAGATGGGAGGTTTCTTTCTTGTAAGGCACACAAAAGGCAGTCATGGTGGTAACATGTTCTCTTCCTGGATCTACAGAAGGAGCTCCAGAGCAAGATGAAGAAACACCTAAAGTGGCAACCCCTACTCTGGAGCCCTCTCCAGAGCCAGAGCAGGCTCCAGGCACAGCCGTCACTGAACTTCCAGATGTGGACCCACCTGCAGCTTGTGAGCAACGCACCTCAGCTCCTTTGGAACCTGTGGTCTTAGATCCTGGGCCACAGCGTGTGTCAGCTGCCACAACAGAGAGGGCTCCCTCCCCTCATTTATATGAAGTTTTAAAATATTTGTGTTCATCATATATATGTTTATAACTTTATGTATTTTTTCATACTATTCAGTCACATTCAGTCTAATTAAAGAAAATGTAATGAAATACTCAAATATAAATTTAATTTAGATTCCATAAAATTTAACTCTACAATCCATCAGAGACTTGAGCAAATCTTTTTCTTCTGGGCCTGCGTCGTGTTACTATGAGTCATAGGTTGGGAAGAATGAGTCTTTCAGGAGCCATCTGCTCTAAGGATGTGATGTACTTGAGGCCCAGGACAATGGGACTTTGGGGGAAATTGACCCACCAGCATTGGGGCAGGGACCCTTGATGTCAGGGCTGCAAACCCACATTGTGTTTCACTTCATCTCCCACCAGCACATGGACAAAGCCTGGCCTTAAGCGCCCCCTGGCGTCCACGTTGCAGAATGCTGTAGGGTTTTACCAGCAGAGAGCAGTTCCTGAACCCTTACTGACACCTGCACCTGGACAGAAAGGTCACCCTGCTCCACGCGCACTGAACAGCTTTCTGAGCATCTCCTCTGTCGGCCCACAGCACTGAAGCGGGGACAGGGAATGTTCCAGGGCCCGGGGTCCACACTCATCTCCTCCAAAGGCACCGCTTCGAAATTTCCTCTGGGGTCAGAGTCTCTGTCTGTCTGCCCTCAGACCCTAGGCTCTGGTTCAGCTGGGCTTTTTCCTGAGGCCCTTCTGTCTCTCCAGAGCCCAGCAGCCATTCTTTCTCACACCCCAAGGCTGAACAAGGTTGTGGAGACAGCCTGGCTTCTCCTTTTACATCAATCCTCCTCAGTGCTCTGAACCACCCTGGTGAGGATGGACTAGCAGCCTTGTACAGCACCCCGCCATGGCACAAGCTACACTGACTCAGGACAAATGGGCGCTCACTGGGGACCACACCCAGGGTCCCTACTCTCAAGGAGATCTGCCCTGTTGGTTGACACAGAGAGAAAGGAAATCTGAATGGAGTATGATGAGACTTCCCACTGACCCCTGAGGACCATAAGCACTGAGAACATGAGCCCATCGTGGGGACATTGCACAGGCTCTCTTTAGGATGTGATTTCTAAACCAGAAAGATGAATAAGTACTTGTCTACCCTCTTCATCCTGATTTTACAATGGCAACCGATGAAGGCTTGTGAAATTAAAGGAGGTCTGGAAATCAGGGGCAGGTCTACCTTAGAGGTCCACGGTGATGACAGTGCACTTGCATGCACTCTCAGTGGGCCTGGAGGGGCAGCCGCCTGCCTTGCCTGTAGTGTCTCTGCAGTAGACCAATTCCAGCATGTCATAATTATAAGAGGTTCATCAAAAGGTTGATGAAACTTGGGGTCTCAACAGGGTTGAGTCACACATGTTGGGAATGGCTAAAGGCATTTCCCCAAACCTGAATAGGAAACTGATTGTGGTTGCCAGACAGCTAAAAGGCATCTTAATCTACAGGTTATTGCCTCCTACTGGCCAAACAACCTGAACAGCCTTAGGCTATTCCCCAAACTGACAATGCCTCTGTACCCTTTGAAACCTTACCTTTTGAAGTGTATTATCTCCACCTTGCCTTAGGACAAATTGTGTTAATAAAAGCAAGGGGCCTAGACAAGGAGGTACTCTTCAGTTCCTTTAGCTGAAGGTCCTCTGACCCCAATGCCTTTCAAAATTATAACTGGTCTCCGGACTCTTTATCAGTCTCTGGATTTCTATGTCATCTGCGCACAGCCTTTTCCAGATTCTTGAACCCTTCTTGATGCTGGGACATGAACCCTGGCACGTCTCCTTACCTTGGAAGCTCAGAACTGTGGTCTTGACAGGTGCTGTTTCTTCTTTCGAATTACACTTTTCATTTGGCTCTACTTTGCAGCATCCTTTCCTAAATTTCACAGCCATCATCCAAACTGGAGGCAGAGGGTGTGAAAAATGAGGGACTGGGGGCTGGAGGCAATTGGGAGGAAAAAAGAAGGGAGATAGAAGGGCAGGGCCAGGGCCTGGTGTGGGACCACTGTGCTAGTGATCTATTGCTGACAGTTATCCCACATTAGAGACTTAACCAACACACACTTATTAGCTCACACAGCTGTGACAAGGAATCCTGCATGGCTCAGCTGGGACTACTGTGGTCTCACCTGTGGCAGGATCTCTGTCACTGAGGGTCTGAGCTCACTTGGGGGAAGGGGGGGGGTATTTGGGATTCAGTTTGGATGGAAGGCCTGACTTCCTCTCTCTCTGTTGGTCTCATTCAGTGCTGGGTCACATGGGTTTCTCCAGATAGCAACTAATAGCACAGAGGCTTATTCCTCAGTGCAGAGAGAGAGAGAGAGAGAGAGAGAGAGAGAGAGAGAGAGAGCAGATCAGAGTAAGCAAGTGGATAAGCATCAATTTTTATTTATTTTTATTGCTTAAAATATTACAAAGGGTATTACATATGTGTCCATTTTCCCCCCCGCCCTAGACAGTCCCCTAGCCTCCCCTATCCCCCAGTGTCTTATGTCCATTGGTTATGCTTATATGCATGCATACAAGTCCTTTGGTTGATCTCTTGCCCCCCTACCTCCTGCCCCCCAACCCTCCCCGGCCTTCCCGCTGCAGTTTGACAATCTGTTTGAGGCAGCTCTGCCTCTGTATCTATTATTGTTCAAAAGTTTATAATGGTCTCTATTATCCATGAATGAGTGAGATCATGTGGTATTTTTCCTTTATTGACTGGCTTATTTCACTTAGCATAATGCTCTCCAGTTCCATCCATGCCATTGCAAATGGTAAGAGATACTTCCTTTTTAGAGCAGCATAGTATTCCATCGTGTAGATGTACCACAGTTTTCTAATCCTTTCATCGACTGATGGGCACTTAGGCTGTTTCTAGATCTTAGCTATGGTGTATTGTGCTGCTATGAACATAGGGGTACATATATCCTTTCTGATTGGTGTTTCTGGTTTCTTTGGATATATTCCTTGAAGTGGGATCACAGGGTCAACTGGGAGTTCCATTTTCAGTTTTTTGAGGAAACTCCATACTGTCTTCCATAGTGGCTGCACCTGTCTGCATTCCCACCAGCAGTGCACAAGTGTTCCTTTTTCTCCACATCCTCTCCAGCACTTGTCGTTTGTTGATTTGTTGATGATAGCCAGTCTGACAGGTGTGAGATGGTACCTCGTTGTTGTTTTGATTTGCATCTCTCGGATGATTAGTGACTTTGAGCATGTTTTCATATATCTGTTGGCTTTCTGAATGTCCTCTTTTGAAAGGTGTCTATTTAGGTCCTTTGCCCATTTTTTGATTGGATTGTTTATCTTCTTTTTTAATATATTTTTTATTGATTAAGATATTACATATGTGTCCTTGTCCCCACATTACCCTCTACCCCACCCCCGCTCATGCCCTCACCCCCCCCCCACCGTTGTCCGTGTCCATTGGTTAGGCCTATATGCTTGCATATAAGTCCTTTGGTTGATCTTTCCCCCTTACCCCTACCCTCCCCTACCTTCCCTCCAAGGCCCGACAGTCCAATCAATGCCTCTCCGTCTCAGGATCAGCCCTTGTTCATCAGTTTATGTTGTTCATTATATTCCACAAATGAGTGAGATCCTGTGGTATTTATCCGCTCTCTAGTTCCATCCATGCTGTGGCAAATGGTAAGAGTTCCTTTTTCTTCTTCCTCTTCTTAAAGAATACCTTTCAGCATTTCATATAATGCTGGTTTGGTGGTGATGAACTCCTTTAGCTTTTTCTTATCTGTGAAGCTCTTTATCTGACCTTCTATTCTGAATGATAGCTTTTCTGGATAAAGTAATCTTGGTTGCAGGTTCTTGCTATTCATCACTTTGAATATTTCTTGCCACTCTCTTCTGGCCTGCATGGTTTCTGTTGAGAAATCAGCTGACAGTCATATGGGTACTCCCTTGTAGGTAACTGACTGTCTTTCTCTTGCTGCTTTTAAGATTCCCTCTTTATCTTTTGCTCTTGGCATTTTAATTATGATGTGTCTTGGTGTGGTCCTCTTTGGATTCCTTTTGTTTGGGGTTCTCTGCGCTTCCTGGACTTGTAAGTCTATATCTTTCACCAGGTAGGGGAAGTTTTCTGTCATTATCTCTTCAAAAAGGTTTTCAATATCTTGCCCTCTCTCTCCTTCTGGTACCCCTATAATTCTGATGTTGGTACGCTTGAAGTTGTCCTAGAGGCTCCTTACACTATCTTCATATTTTTGGAATCTCTTTTCTTTTTTCTTTTTCGGTTGGGTATTTTTTGTTTCTTTGTATTTCAAATCTTTGACTTGATTCTTGGGATCCTCTTGTCTGCTGTTGGATCTCTGTAAATTATTCTTTATTTCAGTCAGTGTATGCTTAATTTCTAGTTGGTCCTTTTTCATGTCCTCCACGGTCTCACTATACTTATTGAGGAATTCATTAAATTTATAGGCGGGTTCCATAAAATTCTTGAAAAACCTTATAAACGTGGCCTTGAACTCTATATCCAGTCATTTGCTTTCCTCCATTTCTGCCATTTGTGACCTGTTTCTTTGTCTCCACATTTTGGCTGCTTCCCTGTTTTGATAGAGTGGCCCTGCGTGCCAGGTGTCCCGTAGGGCCCAGTGGCTCAGCCTCCCCAGTTACCTGAGGTGGACGCTCTTGGTGCCTTGGTTGTTGTAGGATCACTGGGAGGAATTGACCTCCAGGCCAATTGGCTGTGAGAATCAGCTCTGTCTGAAGTGGGAGAACTTCTGTGCTGAAGACACCCTTATGGGGCAAGACTTGCTTCAGTGGGGCTTTGGTGCTCACTGAGTCTGCTCCCTGAGTGTGTCCCTTATGGATTTGAGGAGTTGCAATCTGGTTGGTCTCCCTCTCACCACTGGGTGCAGTGGCTCCTGGATATAAGGAGGTGCTAATTCAGCCTCTGCCTGAGGCCACACAGCAGGAGCCATGAAGAGGCTCAGCTATGAAGCAATGCAAGCCGCTGCGGGGCCTTGGGCCTTCTCTTGGAAGTTCCGGGTCTGCCTGGCTCGACTGCAGTTAGGTACATTCACATGCAAAAGCCTCTGCCACAGCCTGGGTGGGGCTCGGTCTCAGGGAATCAAAGGGCGGAGCAAGCAGCTATGGCTGATTCTCCGCCCAGCCCTAAGGAGTCCCGCATCTCAGTGACCCGATAATTCCTGCCAGCACCTCTGAGGGAAAGCCTCCTTCAAGTTCGCCCGCTTCCTGACCGTCCAGCTTCTCCCCGTATGAGTACTGGGTCCCCAGAGACTTCCCGGAACCGGAGTTCAGAGCAGTCGAGAGCTTGTGATTCAAAAAGACAGCCGCGTCCTCAGGTGCCACCCGCTTTCCGCACACGCGCGAGCCGCAGTACCTCTGCACTTCACCTCCGCAGCTCCTCTGGCTCTCAGTGTGCTTTTCCTTCCTTCTAGTTGTAGAAATTACACTCAGCCAGCCTTCCTGTTGTTCTGGATGATGTCCGCTCTGTCCTTTGCGGTATTTTTCAATTGTTGTGGGAGGCAGCAATTTCCCGGTGTTTATCTATGCCGCCATCTTAGTTTCTGGATTGTTTATCTTCATTTCGTTAACTTGTATGAGTTCCCTATAAATTTTGGAGATTAGGCCCTTATCAGATATGACATTGGCAAATATGTTTTCCCACACAGTGGGTTTTCTCGTTGTTTTGTTGATGGTTTCTTTTGCTGTGCAGAAGTTTTTTATTTTGATGTAGTCCCATTTGTTCATGTTCTCTTTAGTTTCAAGTGCCCTAGGAGCTGTATCAGTGAAGAAATTGCTTCGGCATATGTCTGAGATTTTGTTGCCTTTGGATTCTTCTAGAATTGTTATGGTTTCCTGTCGTACACTTAAGTCCTTTATCCATTTTGAGTTTATTTTTGTGTATGGTGTAAGTTGGTGGTCTAGTTTCATTTTCTTGCATATATCTGTCCAATTTTCCCAACACCATTTATTGAAGAGACAATTTTGGCTCCATTGTATGTTCTTGCCTCTTTTGTCAAATATTAATTGAGCATATTGGTTTGGGGCGATTTCTGGGCTCTCTATTCTATTCCATTGATCTATATGCCTATTCTTGTGCAAGTACCAGGCAGTTTTGAGAACAGTGGCTTTGTAATACATCTTGATATCTGGTATTGAGATCCCACCTACTTTGTTCTTTCTCAGGATTGCTGCAGCTATTCGGGGTCTTTTTTTTATTCCAGATGAAATTTTGGAGAGTTCGTTCTAGATCTTTGAAGTATGCCCTTGGTATTTTAATGGGAAGTGCGTTGAATTTATAGATTGCTTTGGGTAGTATGGACATTTTAATGATGTTGATTCTACCAATCCATGAATGCGGTATGTTCTTCCATCTGTTTATGTCTTCCTCTATATCTTTTTTCAACGTCCTGTAGTTTTCTGAGTAGAGGTCTTTTACCTCTTTAATTAAGTTTATTCCTAGGTAGCTTAATTTTTTTGGTGCAATGGTAAACGGGATTGTTTTTATAATCTCTCTTTCTGAAAGTTCACTATTGGTGTATAGAAATGCCTCAGATTCCTTGGGGTTAATTTTGTATCCTGCTACATTGCCAAATTCATGTATTAAGTCTAGTAGCTTTTTGATGGAGTCTCTAGGGTTTTGAATGTATAATATCTTGTCGTCTGCAAATAAGGACAGTTTTACTTCCTCTTTTCCAATTTGGATGCCTTTTATTTCTTCTTCTTGCCTAATTGCAATGGCTAACACTTCCAGTATTATGTTGAACAGGAATGGAGAGAGGGGGCATCCCTGCCTTGTTCCTGTTCTTAGGGGAAATGGTGTTAGTTTTTGTCTGTTGAGTATGATGTTGGCTGTGGGCCTGTCATATATGACTTTTATTATGTTGAGGTATGATCCTTCTACTCCTGCCTTACTGAGAGTTTTTATCAAAAATGGGTGTTGAATTTTGTCAAATGCTTTTTCTGCATCAATTGATATGACCATGTGTTTTTTTTTCTTTCAATTTGTTTATGTGATGTATCATGTTTATTGATTTGCGGATATTGTACCATCCTTGCATCCCTGGGATAAATCCTACTTGGTCATGGTGTATGATCTTTTTGATGTACTGCTGGATCCGAATTGCTAAGATTTTGTTGAGGATTTTGGCATCTATGATCATGAGGGATATTGGCCTGTAATTCTCTTTCATTGTGTTGTCTTTACATGGTTTTGGTATTAGGGTGATGCTGGCTTCATTGAATGAGCTTGGAAGTGTTCCTTCCTCTTGAATTTTTTGTAGTAGTCTGAGGAGGATAGGTTTTAGTTCTTCCTTGAATGTTTGGTAAAACTCCCCTGTGGAGCCATCTGGTCCTGGGCTTTTGTTTGATGGAAGCTTTGCGATGACTGCTTCAATTTCTTCCATACTTATTGGCCTGTTGAGATTATTAGATTCTTCCTGATTGAGTTTTGGAATGTTGCATTTTTCTAGGTATTTGTCCATTTCCTCCAGGTCGTCTAGTTTGTTGGAGTAGAGCTGTCCATAGTATTTTTTAACAATCATTTGTATTTCTGTGGGGTCTTTTGTTATTTCACCTCAATCATTTCTGATTTTGTTTATTTGGGTCCTCTCTCTTTGCTTCTTGGTGAGTCTGGCTAGAGGTTTGTCAATCTTGTTTATTCTTTCAAAGAACCAGCTCTTGGTTTCATTGATTTTCTGTATTGCTGTTTTGGTCTCTATGTCATTGTCATTTATTTCTGCTCTAATCTTTATTATCTCCTTCCTTCTACTCACTCTGGGGTTTTCTTGTTGCTCTCTTTCTAATTCTTTGAGTTGTAGAGTTAGATAATTTACTACCATTTTTTCTTATTTTTTGAGATAGACCTGTAGAGCTATAAACTTCCCTCTCAGGACTGCTTTCATTGTGTCCCATAGGTTTTGGATTGTTGTGTTTTCATTATCATTAGTTTCCAGGATGTTTTTAATTTATTCTTTGATCTCATTGGTAACCCAATCAATATTTAATAACATGCTATTCAGCTTCCAGGTGTTTGAGTATTTTGAGTTGTTTTTATTGTAGTTTAATTCTAATATTATGCCATCGTGTCTGCGAAGATGCTCTTTACGATTTCAATCTTCTTGAATTGGGGGATACTTTGCTTGTGACCCAATATATGGTCTCTTTTTGAATATGTCATATGAGCACTTGAGTAGAATGTAAATTCCGTGGCTTTGGGTTGAAGTGTTCTGAAGATGTCTATTAAGTCCATGTGATCTAGTGAGTCATTTCGGATTGCTGTTTCTTTGCTGATTGTTTGTCTAGAGGACTTATCCAGTGCTGTCAGTGGTGTATTAAAGTCCCATACTATGATTGTATTGTTGTCGATCTCACCTTTGATATCTTCCAGGAGTTTTTTTTTTATGAATTTGGGTGCTCCTGCATTGGGTGCATATATGTTTACCAGGGTTATATCTTCTTGTTGTATTGATCCCTTTAGTATTATGAAGTGGCCTTCCTTATCTCTTGTTATGGCCTTCACTTTGAGGTCTATTTTGTCCAATATAAGTATTGCTACCCCAGCTTTCTTTTCCTTTCCATTTGCCTGAAAGATATTTTTCCATCCCTTCACTTTCAGTCTGTGTGAGTCCCTTCTAATGAGGTGGGTCTCTTGTAGACAGGAAATGTATGGGTCATGTTTTTTTATCCATTCAGCCACTTGATGTCTTTTGGTTGGAGCATTTAGTCCATTTACGTTTAAAGTTATTATTAAAAGGTACTTGTTTGTAGCCATTTCTTTTTTTGTGTGGCTGTTTTCTTTCTCAGCCTTGTATTTCTTCTTTTTACACCAGTCCCTTTAGCATTCCTTGCATTGCTGGCTTGGTGGTGATAAACTCCCTTAGCCTTTTATTGTCTGTGAAGCTTCTTATTTTCCCTTCACGTTTGAATGATAGCCTTGCTGGATAGGGTATTCAGTCCTTTGCTTTGCATCACTTTGTAAATTTCTGTCCATTCTTTTCTGGCCTGATGTGCTTCTGTTGAGAAATCATTTGATAATCTAATGGGAGATCCCTTGGATGAAACTTTCCGTCTCTCTCTTGCAGCCTGTAAGATTCTCTCTTTGTCCTGAACATTTGCCATGGTAATTATGATGTGTCTTGGTGTGGGTCTTTTCGGGTTCACCTTATTTGGGACTCTCTGGGCTTGTGTGACTTTTTTCTTCCCCACCTCAGGGAAGTATTTTGATATTATTTCTTCGAATAGGTTTTCTAATCCTTGTTCCTCTTTCTGTTGTTCTGGCACCCCTATTATTCATATGTGGTTTCGTTTCATGTTGTCCCAAAGCTCCCTTAGGCTCTCCTATTGTCTTTTAATTTTTTTCTTCAATTGCAGTACATTTTGAGTGCGTTTTGCTTCCTTGTCTTCTAATTCACTAATTCGGACCTCCGCTTCTCCTAGTCTACTGTTGATACTTTCAATGGTGTTTTTTATTGCAGCTATATCACTCTTCATTTCTTCTTGGGTCTTACTTAAGTTGTTGATTTTTTCATCTGTTTCTTCTAGCTTCTTCCATATGTTATTGATTTTTTCATCTGTTTCTTCTTGCTTCTTGCATAGGTAGTTGACTTTTTCATCTGTTTCTTCTAGCTTCTTGCAGAGGTTGTTGATTTTTTCCTCCATCCGGTATATGCACTCTAGGACCCTTATTCTGAATTCTTTTTCTGTCATGTTGCATGCCTCTGTATTACTTAGCTGCTTTTCTGGAGAGTCCTCCTTCTCTTTCCTTTGGCGGTTTCTTTGTCTACCCATGATTGATCTCACTGACATATCTAGGCGTTGAGTCATTCAGTGGCTGCTCCCTGGGTGGCAGTGGTTCCTTGGGCTGTGGTTGCTCCTCGGGCGGTTGTGGTAGCAGCTGCGCCTCAGTTGGCAGCAGCTTCTCTGGTGGGTGCTGTTTACAGCTGTGGTGGCTCTTCTGGCTGGTGGGGGTAGGCTTCACATACAGCTGCTGTTCCTCAGACAGAGGGTGTGGTGCTCATGAGGCTGCTGTTGCTTGGGTCTGCTGCGTTGATTTAAAGGCACAAAATACAACACAACAAGGCACCACGTACCAGGCACTAAACACAAATATATTCATGATATTAATAACCCCAAATAAAGGTGACCACCCGAATTAAGAGAATTAGGGGACAAGGAAGAAAGGAGAGAAAAAGATAAAAGAGAAAAAAGAAAAGAAAAGTAGGGAAGAAAGAAAAAAAAAGTAGTGAAAAATGAAATTGATAAAAACGAGGGGGAAAGAAAAGAGGAAAAAAAAAGAGAGGGAAAAAAAGAGCGAAAAGAGAGAATGAAGTAGATGAGGGGAAGAGGCTATGTATATGAGGAGAAAACTCCTATAGAACCTCCACAAATCACAACTAACTCCAGCAACAGCTCCCTGGAGATGAATGCAACCTTGAAACAACCAATAATATCCATAAATGCAAGGGAAAACAGAAGCATAAAAATAACCAGGGGGTAGGGGGTGGAGCAAGGGTAAAAACCAGCAGAAAAAAAGAAAAAGAAAAACAGCCTCACAACCAGTCCTAAACACACACACACACACACACGCACACACACACAAAAAAAAACAACCACAAAAAAAACCAATATACTCAACAATCAAGCAAACAGCAACAAAACAATAGAAAGATAAAAGAAGAAAAAAAATTGGATCGTGAAGAAAGATAAGGGATATGTGTATAAGGTTTTAGAGCAGTGGAATGGAAATAGGATATATAAGTAGGGTGAAATTTTGACAGGAGATAAACAGAAGGAATAGGGAAAATCTAAAGCAGGAATAGGATAAGAGAAACAGGACAACAAAAGGAGAAAAGTGAGGGAAAGGGTTTTAGCATAGAGGAAAAATTGAGGTTGGGAAAATTGATGCTAAAACAATGATGAAACAGAATAGAGAACACTAATCCCAAAATAAAATAAAGAGAAAATAAAATGGCACTTTAAAAAAATGGTAAAATGGTAGCAGTAATAATACTGGTTAAAAAATAAAAATGTAGTAATTTAAAGGGTAAAATCAGGTGATGGAAAAAAAGAGAAAAAATTAGTTTCTTAGTTAAAAGGTGAAAAAAGAAAAAATAAAAAAGAAGAAAAAAATTGCAGTAGTGAAGGTCCTTTTGTTCTCCTACTCGTCAGTCTGGCTTGCCTTAGTCCTGTGAGGAATTCAGGAGAGTGTTGAATTTCCCTGCGATACACTGTTCCTCCCTGTTGTAAACCACAGTCTGGATTTTAAAGCAGGCCATATTTGACTCCCAGACTGCCTTAATTTGTATTTAGCTAAGAGTCAGTTTGTGGCTCAGCCTCTGGGTGGCAGTGTTTTGGGGTTGGCCTCTGAGGCTATAAGGCCTCTCTGTCCAGTAGCTTGGGTTTATCGTCTCTATTGCACTTAAAACTGGTGTGGGGAAGTCGACTGCCCAGAGCTGGTTCCTTAATAGTTATCCGCTCTGTGTTGTTGCTGGGATTGAAAATCTGGATGCTTTAATTTAGAATAGTTCCAGATTTACAGAAAAATTGTGAAGATAATAACCATGTACACCATACCCAATTTCCCTTATTACTAATATCTTACTTATGTTTGGGGCAAATGTAACATGAAGTGAATCATCAGTGAAACAGAGTGAAACCTCACTTCTTTAGTATCTCCAATATCCAGCAATGCTGTTCTAGACCAAGTAGATAAAGGAAAAACTGTTTCCATGGTGGCATAAAATTTCCCATCTTGAGCGGACAATCCTGTCAATAGTTTAACAATATTCAATAGTCTACCATGTAAAAAGGAAATCCAATTCACTATTATACACTGCCAGCACTAAAACAACACCCTGTTCCTCATGACTGCGACCACCACCATCCATCCCACCCCCCAAATCCAGACCTAAATTAAACCTCAGCTTCTTTTCTTCCTTGCTTAGTGGAGGTTGTTGTCTTGCTTACTGGAGGTTTTCCCCTTCCTGTAGTAGAATACAATTATCTGATTCTTTCTGTCTTTCTCCCTCTTGTCTACATTCAGCTTAAAGTCCAAAGTTACCGTTGGCACTATCTTGGTTATGTAGTTTGGAAACAAGTTAATCACAGAAAGACATTGGTTTTGGGGAAAAATTTGGAAAATGTTTAGGAAATGTGCTTGTAATTGGATGACAGTGGATTGAATGAGGAAGTGTCTGTGGCCAAAAAGCACAAGGCCAGAATCTTGGGAGAGGAATTACTGGGGAAGGGGTAGCTTTGAATAAGGTATTCTGACCTTATCCACTTCTTCGTCATGCAGTTGAGAAACTGACTTCTAATTCACTTTAGGACTTGCAGTTTCTTCATCGATCCTTGAGTTTGGAGTCTTATTCCTTATCTCCACTAGTCTACAATATATTCTTAGTAAGTTTGGCTATCTTGATGCAATGGACACTACTCAAAGGGTCCAAGCCTCTATATAAACTCTCTAGGTGAATGAGGAGCCACTCACTTCAGCTCTGGTTGCCCAAAATCAGTGGTTGCCATGGTGCGGCTTGACATCACAAAGCCTCAGCTTGACCATCCAGGAGGGAAGAGGGCAGCAGAGGATGCAAAAATCTCAGACGCTCGGGGTATAGAAAAGAGACCTTCCTCTTACCTCTTAAAATTTTTCCCAAACTGATCTCTCTCTCTCTCTCTCTCTCTCTCTCTCTCTCTCTCTCTTCCTGTAGTTTCACTATAGTCCAGCATATGGCAGGGAGGTGGTGTTTTCTCTAAGCCACTTTCCAAATGCCACCGTCATTTTAGTGGTCCATTTCACTATGTTCAGATATTACCATTTCCTATTATTTTGAGTGTGATTAACAGAAAAACTGTGAAGATAATGCCCATGTACACCATAACCAATTTCCCTTATTACTAATATCTTACTTGAGTATGGGGCAAATGTAACATGAAGTGAATCATCAGTGAAATAGATAGAATGAAACCTCACTTCTCCAGTATATCCAGTATCCAACAACGCTGTTCTAGACCAAGTTGTTGTAGGAAAAACTGTACCATTGTGGCACAAAAGTTCCCATCTTGAGCTGACAATCCTGTCAATAGTTTAACAATACTCAATAGTCTACCATGTAAAAAGGAAATCAAATTCACTATTATACACTGCTGGAACTAACACCACACGCTGTTCCTCATGACTGCCACCACCACCATCTATCCCCCCCCCAATCAAACCTAAATGAAACATCAGCTTCTTTACTGCCTTGACGGTATGAGAAAGTGTTGAGGATAAAATCCCCCTTCAGTATTCTCCTTGTCCTTATTCTCATTGTCTGGCTCAGTATGGAATGTCTTGTCTGGTGCCCCAATTAAAGAATTCTACATTACTCCCTGCTCACATTGCTGCCCCCTCCTTAGATGCCTCCCCATCATCTGAAAACACACAAAAATACAAACACATTTCATTTATTCCCTTGCTGGTATTTATTCAAGGACACCATTAATGTTTTCATCTTCTCATAATGCCCATTTCTGAAGTATTTTTTATAGAGGGATACACATTATTATGTGGGTTTCTCTGGGAGAGCTTGGATATCACCTGCGGTAGATGAATACTCCAGAACGTCTTCTTCTGCATTTGTTGGCTTGCTTACTGGAGGTTGTCCCCTTCCTTTAGTAGAAGACATTTATCTGATTCTTTCTGTCATTCTCCCTCTTGTCTTCCTTCATTCAGCTTAAAGTCCAAAATTACCATCGCCACTATGTTGGTTATGTTGTTTGGAAACAAGTTAAACACAGAAAGACATTGGTTTGGGGGAAGAAATTAGAAAATGATTAGGAAACTGGCTTGTAATTGAATGACAATGGATTGAATGAGGAATTGTCTGTGGCCAAAAAGCAGAAGGCCAGAAACTTGGGTGAGGAATTACTGGGGATGGGGCAGCATTTGGGTAAGGTATTCTGACCTTATCCACTTCTTTGTCATCCAGTTGAGAAACTGACTTCTAATTCACTTTAGGACTTGCAGTTCCTTCATCCATCCTTGTGTTTGGAGTCTTATTCCTTATCTCTACTAGTCTACAATATCGTCTAATTAAGTTTCGCTGTCTTGAGGCAACAGACACTACTTAAAGGGTCCTGGCCTCTATATATACTCTCTAGATCAATAAGGAGCCTCTCACTTTAATTCTGGTTGCCCAAAATCAGTGGATGCCATGGTGGGGCTTGACATCACAAAGCCTCAGCTTGACCATCCAGGAGGGGCGGGGGTGGGAGAGGATGCAGATGTCTCAGATGCTCTGGTTATAGAAAAGATACCTTCCTCTTACCTCCTAAAATTTTTCACACACTGACCTCTCTATCATTTCCTCTAGTTCCATTATAGTCCAGCATATTGCAGGGAGGTGGTGTTTCTTCTTAGCCGCTTGCCATACCCCTGGCATTTCAGTGGTCCATTCCACTGACTTCAGATATTACCGTTTCCTTGGATTGTGTGTTGTTTTAATGGATGTTTTATTTTAGAATAGTTCCATATTTACAGAAAAATTGTGAAGACAATACCCATGTACACCATAACCAATTTCCCTTATTACTAATATATTACTTGTATATGGGGAAAATGTAACATGAAGTAAATCATCAGTGAAATGGAGTGAAACCTCACTTCTCTAGTATCTCTAATAGTCAAAAACGCTGTTCTAGACCAAGTTGTTATAGGAAAAACTGTAACAGTTGTGGCATAAAAGTTCCCATCTTGAGCTTACAATCCTGTCAGTACTTTAACAATATTCAATAGTCTACCATGTAAAAAGGAAATCAAATTCATTATTATACACTGCCAGCACTAAAACAACACCCTGTTCCTCATGACTGTGACCACCACCATCCATCCCACCCCCCAAATCCAAAGCTAAATTAAACATCAGCTTCTTTTCTTCCTTGAAAGTATGAGAAATTGTTGAGGAAAAAATCCCTCTTCAGTCTTCTTGTCCTTATTCTAGGTGTCTGGCTCAGTATGGAAAGTCTTGTCTGGTGCCACAATTAAAGAATTCTACATAAGTCCCTTCTCACATGCCTGGCCATCCTTAGATGCCTCCCCATCATCTGGAAACATGCAAAAGTACAAACACATTTCCTTTATACACTTGCTGGTATTTATTCAAGAGACCATTAATGTTTTAATTTTCTCATAATGCCCTTTTCGAAGCCTCAGCTTGACCATTCAGGACGGGCGGGATTGGCAGAGGATGCAGTAATCTCAGACACTCTGGTTAAAGAAAAGAGACCTTCCTCTTAACTCCTAAATTTATTCCCAAACTGACATCTCTCTCTCTCTCATATCCTCTAGTTACATTATAGGCCAGCATATGGCAGGGAGGTGGTGTTTTCTCTAAGCCACATCCCATACTCCCCCGTCATTTCAGTGGGCTATTCCACTATTATCAAATATTACCATTTCCTAGGATTTTGAGTGTTGTTTTAATGGAGGTTTTATTTTAGAATAGTTCCAGATTTACAGAAAAATTGTGAAGATATTTTCCATGTAGACCATAACCAATTTCCCTTATTACTAATATCTTACTTGGGTATGGGGCAAATGTAACATGAAGTGAATCATCAGTGAAACAGTTAGACTCTAACCTCACTTCTCTAGTATCTCCAGTATCCAGCATTGCTGTTCTAGATCAAGTTGTTAAAGGAAAAACTGTACCAGCTGTGGCGTAAAACTTCACATCTTGAGCTGACAATCCTGTCAATAGTTTAACAATATTCAATAGTCTACCATGTGCAAAGGCAATCAAATTAATTATTATACACTGCCAGCACTAAAACAACACCTTGTTCCCCATGACTGTGACCACCACCATCCATCCCACCCCCCTAATCCAAACCTAAATTAAACATCAGCTTCTTTTCTTCCTTGAAAGTATGAGAAAGTGTTGTTGAGGAAAAAATCCCCTGGGCTGAGATAAGGGGGGGGTGGGGGTTTTGGTAGTTATGCTGCTGGCAACAAACCTAAGAGAATTTCAAGTTTACAAAAAAATAACTGTAATCACAATCTTTCTCTGCCCTGGTTTATTCTTTGAACCCCTCCAATGCTGAATCATACTGATACCTATTCTTAGTTTTATCACAAAAGGTCTAGATATATCTTAAGAGTAAAAGTACATTTAAAATATGTTCATAAATATTAATCTAAAATTGCTGAATGTTCTCTTTTGGTAATCGTTAAAGGATTAAGGTTTCTTTTTTTTTTAATTAAATCTTTATTATTCAGATTATTACATTTGTTCCTCTTTTTTCCCCCCCATAACTCCCCTCCTCCCAGTTCCCACCCCACCCTCCGCCCTCACTCCCCACCCACTGTCCTCATCCATAGGTGCACGATTTTTGTCCAGTCTCTTCCCACATCTCCCACACCCCTTTCCCCCCCAAGAATAGTCAGTCCATTCCCTTTCTATGTCCCTGATTCTATTATAATCACCAGTTCATTCTGTTCATCAGATTATTTATTCACTTGATTCTTAGATTCACTTGTTGATAGATGCATATTTGTTGTTCATAATTTGTATCTTTACCTTTCTCTTATTCTTCCTCTTCTTAAAGGATACCTTTCAGCATTTCATATAATCCTGGTTTGGTGGTGATGAACTCCTTTAGCTTTTCCTTATCTCTGAAGCTCTTTATCTGACCTTCAATTCTGAATGATAGCTTTGCTGGATAAAGTAATCTTGGTTGTAGGTTCTTGGTATTCATTACTTTGAATATTTCTTGCCATTCCCTTCTGGCCTGCAAAGTTTCTGTTGAGAAATCAGCTGACAGTCGTATGGGTATTCCCTTGTAGGTAACTGGGTTTCTTTCTCTTGCTGCTTTTAAGATTCTCTCTTTGTCCTTTGCTCTTGGCATTTTAATTATGATGTGTCTTGGTGTGGTCCTCTTTGGATTCCTTTTGTTTGGGGTTCTCCGCGCTTCTTGGACCTGTAAGTCCATTTCTTTCACCAGGTGGGGGAAGTTTTCTGTCATTATTTTTTCAAATAGGTTTTCAATATCTTGCTCTTTCTCATCTTCTGGCACCCCTATAATTCTGATGTTGGTACGCTTGAAGCTGTTCCAGAGGCTCCTTACACTATCCTCGCATTTTTGGATTCTTTTTTCATTTTGCTTTTCCCGTTGGGTGTTTTTTGCTTCCTCGCATTTCAAATCATTGACTTGATTCTTGCGCTCCTCTGGTCTGCTGTCGGGAGTCTGTATAATATTCGTTATTTCAGTCCGTGTATGCTTAATTTCTAGTTGGTTCCCCAATATAACATCGAGGGTCTCATTAGTTTTCTTGTAGATCTCATAAAGTTTATCGGCGGCTTCTAAACAGTTCTTGAGAGACCTTAAAAGTGTGGTTCTGAACTCTATATCTTCCATTGACAATTTTGTCCTGTTTCTTTGTCTCCGCATTTTGTTATGCTTCCTTGGTGCACCCCCTAGTGGTCTTTGTTCACAGTCTTATAGTTAAACCTTGATTGTTGTAGCTAATACCAGGGAGTGTTTGACCTCCAGGCCAAGTGGCTATGGGAATCAGCTGTGTCAGCAGTGAGAGAACTTCTGTCCTCTAGGGAGGTGCTAATCTAGCCTTTGCCTGAGGCTATCTGGCAAATGCCTCTGTGCAGGGCTTGGGCAGGGCGGGTCACACAGGATCAACAGGGTGGGCCGGAGAGAGCAGTTATGGCGGCTCTCAGTCCTGTCCCCAGGGGCTCTGCCTCTCTGAGTCCCAGCACCCGCTGCAAAGGTCGGAGAGAAAGCTTCACTCGCTCTGACCGAAGCCAGACAGTCCCGCTTCTCCCGTTTGAGTCTGGGTCCCTAAAGACTCGACCAGATCTGGAGCTCAGAGTCTGCATCTCCCTCTCGATTGAAAATGCCAACCGCGCCCTCCACCACCAGCCCGCTCCGCACACTCCGCACCTCAGAATTTGACTTCAGCACTGCGCCTCCTCTGAGTGTCCGTATGTGTTTCTCTTTCCTCCTAGTTGTAGGACTTCCACTCAGCCAGCGTTCCTGTGGTTCTGGGTGATGTCCCTTCCGTCTTTTAGTTTTACTTTTGAAGTAGTTGTTCAAAGCAGCAAACTCCGGCGTTAACCTATGCCGCCATCTTGGTTCTCCAACTTTTAAAATTATTTGGATTAAGGTTTCTAAGAAAACAACAACAACAACAACTAAACTCCCGCTAGAAAAGCAGAGGAGGCACAAAGCTAGAATCTGCACCCCCCCTGGTAATTTAAAACTGTTTGCCAGGCACACTCAGCCCCTGAGAGCCAGGTCAAAGATGGGGTGGGGGGGCTGAATGCCTGAGCTGCCCGCAGGCCCAGAAGCCCGTGGTGGAGAAGAAGCCCTGTGCTGGTGGATCAAGGATAGCCTACAAGAGCTGGAGAACTCCGAGGTGCTGGAGCTACCAGTGCGGCCTGTGCTGAGGAGCAGAGCTTGTGGGCAGGAGCAGCTGCAGACAGAAGTCAGCGAGCGCTTTGCTGCTGGCTACATCCAGTGAAGGCCCTGCTTGAGTCCATACCACTGCAAAAGGGCAGCAGCTTCCAGGATTTGCTGGGGGACACTCTGGCTGGGCCCCTGGGAGACCCTAGGTGGAGCAGCTGGCTCACAGGAGGGGCTGAGATCCCCTTCTAGTGCACTCCCTTGAAAGAGGCCTGGTTGCTGCTCTGCTACAAAGGAAACTGGTAAAAAGGCAAAAAGCAAGGCCCTAAGGGTTAACAAAAAGGCACTCTCCCTGGACCTGGAAGCCATCAGGACTTTAAAATTCTCCAAGAGAGGAGGAGTCTGACTCAGAGACTGACTGAAACCTCGTTGGGTTAGAAAAACTGGAGGCTGCATATTGAACCTATAGACTGCAGTTTGTTGGGCAGAGTTCCAAGCCCAGTTATATAGGGGTTAAACTACCTGTGTACAGCAAAACAACTTTCTCCTGTGCCAGAATACATTTAAATAAAATTGAATGCATGATAGACCAGTAAGCTGGAACAAGTAAAATAGGGAAACTGAGCAGAAATCCTATCTTCCCTAAACCAATGACACTTGGGATTAAGTGCTTTGCATTTGCCTCCCTAAACAAAGGTTAAATCCTTTATGTCAATCTGATTAGTGTCATTTGTTGTCCACACCCAGGGAAAAATGAAGTTAGAAAATAAGCCTTATTTTGATTAGTTCTTTTATTCAGGAGGAGCCAACCTGGTCCCTCCCTGCAACATGAATGATAAAATATATGTTAAGGAATTTTAGAATTGCTCAAACCTCGCTGCCTTGGGTCCAGTTCTGCGTGTGTAAGAAGGGACAGAGTAAAGTTTAGTAGAAGGCCAGAAGAAACTGGCAAGGCCATCCAAACCACCCAGCCACTATTGGCCAGAGCCGCCTGAGGCAGGCCTCCTCGAACTGGCAACAGCTGACTCTGACTAGGACAGGCTGGGTTTTTTCCAACTGGGCCCCCATGAGCCAATGGTCAAAATGAAGATCGGGGGCCAGACTGGGAACTTTATGATTGATACAGCGGCAGAGCACTCGGTAGTTACTCAGAAGGTAGCTCCCCTCTCAGGACAGGAAGTCACCATTATTGGAGCTACCGGTATGGTACCACAGCTGCAGAGTGTTCTGCCGCCCCCGCCGATGTTAGTTAGGCGGCCATCAGGTGGTTCATGAATTCCTCTATTTTCCAGTTGACCTGGTCCCTCTAATGGACAGAGACCTTTTAGCCAAAATGGAAGCAGAAACCACTTTTGCCCCAGATGGCTCAGCACAGCCTTGCCTAGGAGAAGAGACCTCTCCAATGATCCTGTCCTTAGCAGTGCCGAGAGAGAAAGGATGGAGACTTCATACCCCCCAGCCAAAGGCCCCCACATCTATTCTTGTCAGGCCCCTATAAGGGGAATTGGGCAGTGTTCCTGTTATCTGCCAAAATTCCCAAGACTGTAAAAGTACTTGTTCACTGAAAAGGTGTAAATGTGGATGTTTATTTGATGTTTATATGTCTACTTAGGTATACATATTTGTAGATAAATAGAACCCCCAGTTAATTTTCTGGTGTATTCTGGAGCAGCCTATTCAGTCTTGAAAGAACTAATGGGACCAGTAACATCTAAGAAGACACCAGTTCTAAGAGCCACCGGAAAAACTGCCTTTTTCCTTGTACATCAAAGAGGACTGTGGACCTCAGAAACAACACGGTAACTCATTCGTTTCTAGTTATGCCAGAATGCCTGTACCCCTTACTTGGACGTGATCTCTTACAGAAATGACAAGCCACCCATAAGCTTGTTCGAGATGCCCTGCCAGTGCCACCTCGGACTCTGTACATCCTTTCCAGCCTGGGGACTTGGTGTGGGTAAAGAAGTTCAGGACCCCAGGACTCACCCCAACTTGAAAAGGACTATACCTGCAGAAAATTGTATAATAGGCTCAGATGATGCCTGCATCTTCATAGACATGGCTTCAGAAAGACAAGGACAATTTTACCTTATATAGAAAGGTCAAAGAGTGGACTTTAGTCACCTCCCTAAAATGTTTGTATAGCCTTGCCATATCTCATGTTTAGTAGCGGAGGATTTAGCTGCCTGAAGCGGCCATGGTGCCAATATTATGTTTCATTGTATTAATATGTTGTATTAACCTTCAATTCTCTTACAGGTTTAAATGTAGCTGTAGCTGTGGACCGGTGATGGTCTACAGTCCTTGGTAGTCTTTGGGAATAACTGGCAAGTGTCCAGTCTCCCACACTGAGCGACATTGATATAGCTATGTGTTAGCTGTCCAGGAAGGGGACTATATGGGATACACCCCAAAAGTAAAGGGTGTCTGGCTGCCAAGAGGGCAGATGCCCAACTGGACAAAGAAGAATACCCATCAGGTTTTGGTCTCTATTGAGAAACAGCTAACAGCTGGCAGCCTGTGTACTGTCTTGCAGGCCTGCATGACCATGCCCATGTCAGGGGTGGTACAAACCTCGGGTGTAGAGAGCTGGGAAAGGCCTATTTAGAATGGAAGGTCTGAGGCATAGTTATGCATTTTTAAAGGACTGACAAGAAAAATCAGAAGATCTGAGAGCAGATCAGTATGTTTTTCTCCTTATACAATTCCTCTGAAATCTGGCAATGCTTAATAAGTCATGGCAATATATTTCTTTGCATGAAATAAATAAGACCAGTTTTCAGTAGTGATTTTATTAACCGGAAACTTTGACTGGAGTATCATGGTTTAAAGAAACCTGTCTGAGCTCTGAAGGCTTGAAGCCAATAAGAGTCCCACGGAGAAAGCCTGGTATCCTGCTTGGGAGCCCTGAAGATGGCTGGCGCTGGAGTGTCAGGCCCATGACCTACCATCCTGGCGGTTGGTGAGAGTAGAAGGGGAGCAATAAGGACACCTCCGCATTCCTGCGGAACCCCCACACACTCTGGGCTGCAACGAGTAGGAGGGCTACTGAGATGGGCCTTAACGCCTAGAGCATGGGCTCAGGTGGAGTTGCTACAGGTGAGGGATTCACCTAACACAGCAGATACTGCAGGCAGGCCTGATGGCAGCTGGATGGCTTGGCTTCCTGGCCACTACAGGGCACATTAAGATTCAATCATGAAATTCCAGCAAAGGTAGTCAGTTACCATTCTTGTTGTGTTTATGCAAACATCAGGCCAAATTGAATGCAGTAGATGAATTCATGTTGATTTGGCTTTTTGATGGCCATAGAGGAATTTTTAAGAAGAAAAACTCTATTTTGATGGAGGTTATTAAAACTGAAATGTTTTCTTTCCCTTCCAGCGGACCATTTGTTATAGTTTGTCTCTGCCAGGTCACAAGCCCAGCTCCTTCTGTGCCCAGGACAGCAGGGAGCCTGACTGGAAGGTGACCTCTGACTAGACACACCCGCAGCAGATCATCCTCAAGAAGACAGCAGACCTCGGCAGACTCCTTGTAATCCTCCTGCTGTTGCTGACTTACAGCCCTTGCATTATTAACAGACTAGTCCAATTTGTCAAGAAGAGTATAAAAGTAGATAAGTTGATAGTTCAGTCCGTCTCATGATTGAGCCGGAAGTTCCAAGACAAGGGGGGAATGAAAGGACAGAACAGGACTGATAGCTGTGCCTTATCCCCTCTTCCAAGAAAAAGCCGCAGAATGTATCAGTTACTCAACCTGCCCTTATCTCAGCGAATGGGAAAGCGGTGGAAACTAGCCCAAGGCCAAAGGTATGCTAGCCACCCCCCTGTCTTTGTGTAATCAGACCCTAGCTGCACCCTGCCCTTGCCTCACTAGCCCCCCCGCCCTCAATCAACCAACCGGAATCAGCCAAATCAATGGTCAGAGTATGCCCCCACCCCCCGAGCCCAATCCCTATAAATTCTTTGTTCCCTTGGGACTCGGGGCTCTCTCTTGCTTCCAGTAATGGAGGCAGGAGGAGCACCAAGTCCCAGGCTTGAATAAAAGACTCTATGCTTTTGCATTGGACTCAGCTCCCTAGTGGCCTGTCTTGGGGGATCTTGAAATCTCGGCATAACATATGTACTTTGGAAACAAGTTAAACCCAGAAAGACATTGGTTTTGGGGAAGAAATTGGAGAATGCTTTGGAAATGGGCTTGTAATAGAATGACAATGGATTGAATAAGGAAGTCTGTGTGGCCAAAAGGCACAAGGCCAGAATCTTGGGTTAGGAATTAAGAGGAAAGGGGGAGCATTTTATTAAGGTATTCTGACCTTATCCACTTCTTCGTCATCCAGTTGAGAAACTGACATCTAATTCACTTTAGGACTTGCAGTTTCTTCATCCATCCTTGTGTTTGGAGTCTTATTCCTTATGCCCACTAGTTTACAATATCTTCTTAGTAACTTTGGCTATCTGGAGGCAAGAGACACTACTCAAAGGGTCCTGGCCTCAATATACTCTCTAGGTGAATGAGGAGCCACTCACTTCAGCTCTGGTTGCCCAAAATCAGTGGTTGCCATGGTGTGGCTTGACATCACAAAGCCTCAGCTTGACCATCCATAAGGGGCGGGGTTGGCAGAAGATGCAGAAATCTCAGATGCTCTGGTTTTAGAGAAGAGACCTTCCTCTTGCCTCCTAAAATTTTTCCCAAACTGACCTCTCTCATTTCCTCCAGTTCCATTATAGTCCAGCATATGGGAGGGAGGTGGTGTTTCCTCTAAGACAATTTCCATACTCCCCCGTCATTTCAGTGGTCCATTCCACTATGTTCAGTTGCTATCATTTCCTAGGATTTTGAGTGTTGTTTTAATAGATGTTTTATTTTAGAAGAGTTCAAGATTTACAGAAAAATTGTGAAGATAATAACCATATACACCATACCCAATTTCCCATATTACTAACATCTTACGTATGTATGGAGCAAATGTAACATGAAGTGAATCATCAGTGAAACAGGGTGAAACTTCACTTCTCTAGTATCGGCAATATCCAGCAATGCTGTTCTAGACCAAGTTGTTAAAGGAAAAACTGGACCAGTTGTGGCATAAAACTTCAGATCTTGAGCTGACCATCCTTTCAATAGTTTAACAATAGTCAATAGTCTACCATGTAAAAAGGAAATCAAATTCATTATTATACACTGCCAGCACTAACACAACACCCTGTTCCTCATGACTACGACCACCACCATCCATCCCACCCCCCAAATCCAAAGCTAAATTAAACATCAGCTTCTTTTTTCCTTCCCAGGATGAGAAAGTGTTGAGAAAAAAATCCCCATTCAGACTTCTCCTTGT
The DNA here is from genome assembly GCF_963259705.1 of Myotis daubentonii. NCBI lineage: Eukaryota > Metazoa > Chordata > Mammalia > Chiroptera > Vespertilionidae > Myotis > Myotis daubentonii. The sequence continues at coordinate 8,689,728 of NC_081855.1, forward strand.
CCTTATTCTAAATGTCTGGCTCATTATGGAATGGCTTGTCTGGTGCCACAACTAAAGAAATCTACATTACTCCCTTCTCACATGCCTGCCCCCTCCTTAAATCCCTCCCCATCAGTGAAACAGAGTCAAACCTCACTTCTCTAGTATCTCCAATATCCAACAATGCTGTTCTAGACCATGATATTAAAGGAAAAACTGTACCAGTTGTGGCATAAAACTTCACATCTTGAGCTGACCATCCTTTCAATAGTTTAACAATATTCAATAGTCTGCCATGTAAAAAGGAAAACAATTTCTTTATTATACACTACCAGCACTAACACAACTCCCTGTTCCTCATGACTGTGACCACCAACATCCATCCCACCCACCCCCAATACAAACATAAATTCACTTTTGGACTTGCAGTTTCTTCATCCATCCTTGTGTTTGGAGTCTTATTCCTTATCTCTACTAGTCTAAAATATCGTCTTATTAAGTTTCGCTATCTTGAGGCAACAGACACTACTAAAATAGTCCTGGCCTCTACATATACTCTTTAGGTTAATGAGGAGCCACTCCCTTAAGCTCTGGTTGCCCAAAATCAGTGGTTGCCATGGTGTGGCTTGACATCACAAAGCCTCAGCTTGACCATCCAGGAGGGGCGGGGGTGGCAGAGGATGCAGAAATCTCAGACACTCTGGTTATAGAACGGAGACCTTCCTCTTAACTCCTAAAATTTTTCCCAGACTGACCTCTCTCATTTCCTCTAGTTCCATTATAGTCCAGCATATGGCAGGGAGGTGGTGTTTCCTCTAAGACAATTCCCATACTCCTCTGTCATTTCAGTGGTCCATTCCACTATGTTCAGTTGCAACCATTTCCTAGGATTTTGAGTGTTGTTTTAATGGATGTTTTATTTTAGAATAGTTCCAGATTTACAGAAAAGTTGTGACGATAATAACCATGTACACCATACCCAATTTCCCTTATTAATAATATCTTACTTATGTATTGGGCAAATGTAACATGAAGTGAATCATCAGTGAAAAAGTTAGAGTGAAACCTCACTTCTCTAGTATCTCCAATATCCAGCAATGCTGTTCTAGACCAAGTTGTTAAAGGAAAAACTGGAACAGTTGTGGCATAAAACTTCAGATCTTGAGCTGACCATCCTTTCAATAGTTTAGCATGTTCAGGTTCATTTTTTTTGCTTGCAAAAAATTAATATTTAAAGGTATCTAGACTGCATTATAAAATTTCCAAGAAATCTCCTAATTAAAGCAAAAAAAAAAAAGGGGGGATAGTGGAAAAATATAGTGGAAGAATACCATGTAAGGAAATAGATCCTGTAACTAAATTACATTTAGAGAAAAAAATTTTTCGTTTATAATGCTAATAGTGAGACACCCAGAAAAAACACACATTATGCCAGGGTAAGCCAGGGAAAGATCATGTGAAAGAAAAGACCCCAAGTAAGGTTTTTTGTTTTTTTTTCCTTTAACCTTTGGTCGAGAATATGTTTGCATACTTTCAGAGAACAGCTACAAGACCATGTGGATTCCTGTAACAACGGATCACAGAAAGCCAGCCACAAAGACAGAAGAGACAGTTCAGAGATGGAGATGGTGAAGACGCCTTGCCATGCTAGCAGTCAGCAGCTGTGCGTCCCTGCAGGGTGCCCAGGACCAAACCGGAGAGGACCAGACCTGCATTTGTCCACCATCCAGAACCAGCATTTCATTGCTGGCATGTACACATGAACTGTCGGACATTGAAACTTGGACTCAGAACTGTTGAACATTGATTTTGGGACTTAAACATTTTTTGTTCTTATATGTTTATTTCTGGTTTTTTAAGGAAAAAATAAGGGGGAGATGTGGGAAACTGTTTATTGCCTTCACTATCTGATAAGCATAGACAGAGAACTCCCTGAAACCCCCAGAAGGCTGGGTGCCTTTGAAGCCCTAGCCAAGGTCTGAGCTATGCGCCACCTCTGTTTGTCCAGACAGTGGTAGCTGAAAGAACTCGCCCATTTTTTATTATGTAAATCCTTGCTGATGGGCTAGTCTGCCTGTTAATGGCAGGTCGCCTGCCTAAGGGCTACTCCAGATCAATAAAAGATTGGAGCAGCCTGAGCATGGGTGGAAGTCCTTCGGGACTTGGCCGCCTGGTCCCCCAATATTGCAAAATTATCTCGTGTCTTTTTCTCTCATTTGTTGTGCGGCTCCTCTTTCAGATACCGAGCCCTACTCCACGCAGAACGTGGAGGGAGTCTTACTCAACACTTGTGCTTTTAATTTAAACTTCATCATGAAAAATTCATGTCTACCTTAAGATAACATGACTCCATTTTACAACTGCACAAGTATTTCATTATGTATGCACAATAATGTCTTTTTCTCTGTTGTCTATTGATAGATGTTGCCATAATGCCAAAATTTTATGGTGACAATGTTGTCATAAATTTACTATTACTCATATATTTCAACATTTACACTGTGTCTTGAATTCCTATAAAATAAGTTCAAAGTGGAATTGTGTCAAAAAGATTGAATATTTTAATTTATATGGATGCTCCAAATCAGGGGTCCTCAAACTTTTTAAACAGGGGGCCGGTTCACTGTCCCTCAGACTGTTGGAGGGCCGGACTATAGTTTAAAAAAAAACTATGAACAAATTCCTATGCACACAGCGGTGGCAAAAACACCAGGCAGGCCGGATAAATGTTTTCGGCAGGACGCATGAGGCCCGCGGGCCATAGTTTGAGGACCCTTGCTCTCAATTATTCTCTAATAAGCTTGTCCCCAATAAAATGTTTCCCTAAAATGTATGAGTGGCCATTTTTTCACACTCTTTCCAGTACTCAACTTTTCCTATTGCTCATCTGCAAGTGAAATTATTTTTCCTGAACTTGTCAAAGGAAAGTGTGGTTAAAATTGTTTCCCTGGCTTCATAATTTAAAAGCTCCGACTTTGTTGCTTTGATGCAGTGTTCAAAGTGTGGTAACATTTTCTGACCTCCTGTCTTGGTTTTCATTCCCCATTTTTACTTTTATTGTGACTTTCCTTAGCCCTGTTTCCCTGTCTTACTCAATTGGATTCTATTATCAGTAGCGTCGCCTCTTCCAAATTCATAACAGCATCCAAGACTTATGCATCTAAATTCCTTCCTGCCATCTCCCCTGCTCACCTCTCAGGAGTTCAAACTCTTCCCCATATTAACCCTTTATGGACCCTCCTGGAGGTCCCCTAGTTTAAAATGAAGGGTCATCCTTGATTTTACCCTACCTTGTATCTCCAGGACCCAGTCCACCATTGACATGTCATGATTTCATCTCCAAGTGGAGTTAGTTCTTTTCCTACCTTTCCTGCTCTTGTCCTAGTTAAGGCCATCCTCCCCATCTGCTGGGCCTCTGCTCTCTCTGCTTCTGATCTTGTCCTGTCTTCAACCCGTTCTACTCCCTGCAACCAGAGTGATCTATTCAACTTAAAACCAGCCATCCTACCCTACCTGCTTAAGACACTTTAATGACTTCTCATTGTCCTTAAAACATAAAACAGAATGACTCACTGCCTTGTTTTGCCCCATGGACCCCCCAGCCCCAACTAGTGTCTCTCACAGCTTCACTCACAAAACACCAACACTCACTTCCTTTCAGTCCTTGAGACACACTTTTTTGTCTTTGCAGATGTTCTTCCTTCTCTTTGCAAAGCTCTTTTCCCAACTCTCTGAGTATCAGACACTCTCAGCTGTCTGACTCAGCTTAAAGTCTCTCAGAGAAAACCTCCCTGACCATCTAATCTAAGACGTTGCCTTTTCTCACCCCCCACCCCCACTCGCTCCCCGCCATGACTCTCTATTCCAGATTACTGATTCCTTGCAGCATTTATTGGTTTGTGGTTATTTTGTCCTGTCTGCTTGCTTTGAGGAGCTCTCTCCTGTGCTGGTTTACAAAGTCCATGAGGGGAAGCAACCCAGCACCTGGCCCAATCCCACCATCATAGACAATTATATTCTTACTTGAGGCCCAGTGCACAAAAATTCCTGCACTGGCGGGGGTGGGGGGGTGTCCCTCAGCCCCACTTGTGCCCTCTCACAGTCTGGGACCCCTTGGGATATAACGTCCTGCTGGCTTAGTCCCACTCCTGGGTGGCAGAGGGCAAGCCCAATCCCTAGGTGCCTGCCCCACTCAAGGCAGGGTCGATGGGGAGGTTGCGGCACCACCCCCTGTCACCCACAGAGCAGGGAGGATCAGGGGGTTGTGGTGCCACTCCTGTCACATACAGTGCCGGCCGATCAGGGGGTTGGAGCACTGCCCCCTGTCACCCACAGAGAAGGGCCCAGCAGGGGTTTGGGAAGATCTCCCCTGTCATGCACAGAGCAGGGCCAATGATGGGGTTGGGTAGCTCCTGCCGTCATGCACAGAGCAGGGCTGATCAGGGGGTTGGGGAGCTCCCCCCTGTCATACACAGAACAGGGCCGATCAGGAGGTTTTGATGCCACCCTCAGTCACACTCAGGGTAGGGCCAATTGGGGGATTGGGGTGCCGCCCCCTGTCACACTCAAGGCATGATCGATGGCGAGGTTGGGGCACCGCCACATCACCCACAGAGCAGGGCCGATCAGGGGCTTGGGGCACTACCCCCTGTCACACTCAGGGCAGGGCCGATGGGGAGGTGGTGGCTCCACCCTGTCACACACAGAGCAAGGCCCATGGGGGCGGTTGGGGTGCCGCACCCTGTCACACAGAACAGGGCCGATCAGGGGGTTGGGGCACCACAGCCTGTCACACACAGAGACGCAGGGTGATCAGGGGGTTGGGGAGCTCCCCCCTATCAGGCACAGAGCAGGGCCGATCAGGGGGTTGGGGGGCCTTCCCCTGTCACGAACAGAGCACGGCGGATAGGGAGGTTGTGGCCCTGCCCCCGTCATATACAGAGCTGCAGGGCGATCAGGGGCTGCCCCCTGTCACGCTGCTCCAGGGGCCAGGACATTCCACACCACACCTTTGATGAGGACCCGCAGCCTGTTCTACTGTTGCTTTGCCCTGCATATAAGGCGGCTTCTGCCCTCCAGGCACTGGTGTTTGGATTTTGGACTCCACGACCTTGTCCTTGGGCAAGGACTTGTTTTCTTGGGCAAAAACAGCACCTTCTTTTTCTTCTCCTTGGTGAGTACTGTCATGCACATGGTGGGTGTTGCTTTGGCCTGGTCACTGATCGCAGCCTGCTGACCTGGAGAGACTGGAAGGTGCACTTCAGGGTGTTGTTGGCGGTAGGCAGGTCTTTCTTCTTCGTGTCTCTCTTCCTGTCTGTGTGCTGGGCTGCCATCCAGTAATCCACCTGCTGCTCCATCAGCTTGGCGCCATCGCCCTGGCTGGGGGAGGACAAGCACCACTCATTGACAGGATGAGTGGGATGACAAGGCCTAATTGGAGACCAGAAGTATGGACAGAGGGAAGGATAAAAGCACCCTGCAGCCTAAGGGGGCCCATCATCTGAGTCTTCCGACGTGTCTGTGGACTGTTGCACTATCCCAACTTTAACCCACTCCCCCGAAGGGAATGAACTATAAGGACTCCTGTTGGGGCCCTTCTGCTTGTAGGAGAGCAGGGCTTCCCCGACGGGCAGCTGGGAGGCGTAGTTGTCCCCGTGTTGTACTGTGTGATTCTCCTCACGATGTCCAGCGTGTCCTGTATGGCGCTCTGGGCCTCCAGATTATGGAACAGGTCCCACCAGGCCAGGTCATGGAAGAAGCTGTTGTAGCGGTAATGCACGGAGCCCAGGTACCTGGTCACGGGGTGGGAACCCAGCGGGATGACCAGGAAGCTCATGTAGCCCAGTCAGTTGAGCATCTTGTAGGACAGCAGCTCCAGGAAGACCCGCAGCACAACGCTGAAGTAATGCTTTGCCCCTGCCACCAGGATCTTCACCGGCTTAAGGGGCTGGGAATTATTGTCACAGTATCGCTGTATCTGCCAGATGATGGAGCTGAAGGCCGCCGGGACATCAGCCGTGAAGCAGATGCTCAGCACAGGCACCGTGTGCCCCTGAGGGTGTCCGAGGGGAACTGCTCCTGCCAATCAGAGGTTTGACCAGGATGCTGTTCTCTGGCAGCTGGTCATCAGAGATGAGGATGTGGCTCAGCTGGTTGTACGTGGTCTTCCTGGGGATCTGCAGCTGGCTCCCCGGGTCTGGCCACGCTCATTGTCTGGGCTCTTGGCTCACTTTTCCTATGGCTGTGCTCTCTGCCGCTCCTTCAGGTACCTGCCCAGCCATGGTGGCGGGATGCTTCCCCTTGGCCGTGGTGGAGGGGATGAGAGATTCAGTCTTGGTGATGTGCCTACTGGGCAGCAGCTTCTTGGTGAGCATGTCCAGGGCTGAGGTCTCTGCCTCCGGGCTGTCCTTGGGCGATGCTGGGTGCTCCCCTGGGTGGGCATGCTCTGGGGCACTGAGTGGGGGACACTGTCACTTGGCTATTGCTGCCTGGGCTTGGTCTTCTCGGGCACAGCAGCTGGCCTAGGAGGCTCCTTTGTTTTGCTTTGTTTGTTGTGTTAACTCTCACTGCAGGTTATTTTTCCACTCATTTTTTAGAGAAAGTTGAAGGGAGGGGGAGAGACAGAGAGGGAGAGAAGCATCGATGTGAGAGAGACACATGGATTGGTTGCTTCCTGCATGTGCCATGACCAGAGCTGGGGATCAAGCCTGTAACTGAGACAGGTGTGCCCATTACCAGATTTCAACCCGGGACCCTTTACTCCGTGCGCCAACACACTAGCCCTCAGCGAACCCTCTAGGACTCGAAAGCTCTTCCTGGCTCTGGGCACCATGGATGCTCCCCATGCCCATTTTGGAACAGAAATGTGACAGGCCTTCGCAGTATGGCCTGAGCTTGGACTTGGTGGTGCAGAGAATGCTGTCATCTTCTTCCCTGTCTGGGCTACTGTCGCTGGTTCTCCAGCAGGTTAGACAGAAGATACAGGTCCTCCTCCACTCGTGGACATGATCTGCAGGGTCTGCTCAGGCTCCAAGGCCGCCTCTGACACTTGGGCCCTGCTCAGCCAAGCCACCTCTTTCTGCTGGTCATAGACCTCGCTGTGACTTTCAATAGTCACTGCTAACTGATCCAGGTCCTCCCCGTGGGCGGCATCATCGATAGCCTCCTGCTCAGTGAAGCTCTCACACTCTTCCTTAGAGTAGTGATTTGTAGACTTGGACTTGGGCCGGCCTGCATGGCGCTGTCCTCACGGTGAATGAACTGGCTAGCCATTTCTGAGGTCCAGACTCAGGCAACTTTGGGGGAGGGGTGCTGTGGGCCACCAAGTCTGAAACACTGTCTCTGGGCTGTTTGGTGCCCGAGGCTCCATGTGTTTTCTTGTGCTTTGGCCAGATTTGCAGGCTCCTGTTGGCTCCGGGCCCTGTGGGTGCTCCCATTTTTGTCTGTGAGCTGGAGTGTGCCAAGCCTTCAAAGAACAGTCTGAGCTTGGGCTTGGGGGTGATGAGGCTGCTGTTATCATCCTCCATGTCTGGGCCACTGTCCCCGGGGTTTTGCAGTGTGTTAAATAGAAGGTCCAGGTCCCACTCCAACTCGGGGACATGCTCTGCTGTGTCCTGCTTGAGTCCACAGCCTCCTCCAACAGTTTGACCTTTCCCAGCCACGCACAACTTTTTCCTTGATATTTTGTGGCCTGATAATGGACGTCTTACCTAATATCCATGGCCTCTGCTTCTTGGGCATCCCCATGTCAATGCCCTCCTCGGCAGTCCGGTCCATGGGTGGCATTGTTGCTGGCCTGTTGCTCAGAGGAGAAGCTCTGATATACCCCCTCAGAGTAATGAACCCTTGACTTAGCCTTGCATCTGGCCTGTACGGCACTGTCCTCCCAGTGGATGGGCTGGTTGGACAGGGAGCAGATCCAGATCTCGGCCACTTTGGCAGAAGCCTCCTCGGCCTCTTTGGCCACCCTTCAGGGATTGCTGCCGGACCTCAGCCATGTGGATGGCGCCCACAGGGAGTGTCTTGTAGCTCCAGATGGTCTGGTTCTTAAAGCGCTTCCTCCAGTGCAACAGGACCTGTAGTTTGTTGCCTTCTTTCTTGAGGAAGTGGGGGTCCTGCAGTGATGTCAGACCCAGGTCTGTCTCCAGTTGTCCACTGGGGAACTGCATACTCCTGTAGAAAGTTCTTGGAGCCCTGCATCTTCACAGTGATCACTGTTGATATGAGGTTGAATCCCTGTATCTTCATGCCAATCACCATGGAGATGAGGTCCTTCTCCAGCTCTTTAAAGACCACCATCTTCATTAAGGTCTGGTTGCACAACCTGGGCACGATCCTGAGACTGGGGCTGTCCAACTCCCGGTTAGCAAACAATTTCTTGGGCTTTAGTGTGTTGAGCCTGGGCACAGGGGTAGGGGAGCGGGAGGTGTGGAGACCAGGACTGTGGGCAGCAAGGTAGCTGCAGCTGCTTACACAATACAGGTTCTTTCTGCATTCTGGGGTGATTGTTTCTCTTCCTGTGTTGGGACAGAGGAGGGACATTCCTTCAGGGGCAGCTTATGAACTGCCAGGTAGTTTGGGGGCTGAAATGCAGACTGAACCCTTAAGCACTCAGTGAGTGTTGTCAGGAGGGGGGACACAAGTGATCCAAGTACAGTGTGTGTGAGAAGGGACCACATGCTCACTGACTGGCCTATTGCCTCTTAGCATCTACAATAACATATCTTTGGAATGTAAAAGGAATTTCTATTTTTCCAGACCCCTCAAAGCATAGGCAATGCTCTGTGGAGACCACCAATCCCCTTATTGTTACGGAGTTCCTTGTTGACTTGTCACTATCTTATATCCACCATGTAAAAGAAGGATGTCTGTGTCATTTTACTGTTTATCCAGTTACAGAGGATTCCTCACTTTGATTTCTCTAGGACCCTGATGGATCACCACTGGATTTCATGTTACCACCATACAGCTCCTGTTTTGATTGTAATGTATAAAATAAGGTGCAACACTGCCATTCTCCAGAGCATTGTCTCAATCTGCTGAGATTTTCTTCCTGCCAAATGTTGACATTGGAGCTTAAATAAACTCACAAAAATTCTTCACAAGTTTGAGTGTTTCTTACTTTGACATTTACTTGGCGTAGTGGGCCAGGGTTCCAAAAAAGCTCACCCAGGACCAACCTGGGGACCTGGTGTTAGGATTCAACAAAGGACCCATTGAACCACTGTTTCCCCACCCATCGGGTGAACCTGGGTTAGTTGTGTCTTAAATCCAGGACTTTTCCCTTGCTGGTGGTAGAGGGTTAGATTTATTTGAGCTGTATTTTAAATACTCCAGGTGGAACTAAGATTAAGGGTTGAGGGACCGTAGGCTAAGACAAGACAGTAGGCAAAACATGGGTGACTGGTGTTAAATTGTGGCTTTCTGATTGGAATTGCTTTCTGAGAATCTGAGCAAAAAACACCTTTGCTGATAAAGTAGAGTTGAACTCAATCAGCTCCAGAAATGCAGGGTCCTGTCCTCCCTCTGGTCTGAGTATTAGGTATTCTTAGGGGACTGAGAATCTCTGTGGAGGTGTGAGGTCTTTCTCAACTCAGTTGCAATTAAAGTGACTGGTTCTTTGGGGTAGCACCCATAAGGTTTTGTCAACTGTTCCCTGACCGTCTGGTTGTTTTAGTCAGCAGGGAGAAAAACCGAGGCACATCACAGGGTTGAATGTGATTTGAGGGGTGAGCGCCTCATGGAGCTCAACCCATAAGCAACACATGTTGACCAACTACATTACATAACAATCCTAGAAAATTTGCTCAGATTCTACAGATATCAGAAAGAAGAGAAAAACCACATACACATACACACAACTACAAAACAACAACAAAACACACCTAAAATTAGCATGGAAAGTTGTGCGTCCAAAGCCAGGAGATGCCAGATCCCAGCTCCCATTAATACTCCTGATAGGAAGTTTTACTTGCAAGTGCTTTACAGAAATGGGAAGATTTATCTAGAAAATATCCTCCTAAAATGGCCAAAAATTCAGTTTTATTTGGGTGCCTAAATAAATTTTTTGGCATGCAATAAAAATTATGAAAATGCCAGGTCTAACATTAAATTGAATGAATGAATGGAAGCACTTTTTTTTTTTTTGCTTAAAGTATTACAAAGGGTATTACATATGTGTCCATTTTTTCCCCCGCCCTAGATAGTCCCCTAGCATCCCCTCTCCCCCAGTGTCTTATGTCCATTGGTTATGCTTATATGCATGCATACAAGTCCTTTGGTTGATCTCTTACCCCCCTACCTCCTGCACCCCTACCCTCCCCGGCCTTCCCGCTGCAGTTTGACAATCTGTTTGAGGCAGCTCTGCCTCTGTATCTATTATTGTTCAAAAGTTTATAATGGTCTCTATTATCCATGAATGAGTGAGATCATGTGGTATTTTTCCTTCATTGACTGGCTTATTTCACTTAGCATAATGCTCTCCAGTTCCATCCATGCCATTGCAAATGGTAAGAGTTCCTTCCTTTTTAGAGCAGCATAGTATTCCATCGTGTAGATGTACCACAGTTTTCTAATCCATTCATCTACTGATGGGCACTTAGGCTGTTTTCAGATCTTAGCTATGGTGAATTGTGCTGCTATGAACATAGGGGTGCATATATCCTTTCTGATTGGTGTTTCTGGTTTCTTGGGATATATTCCTAGAAGTGGGATCACAGGGTCAAATGGGAGTTCCATTTTCAGTTTTTTAAGGAAACTCCATACTGTCTTCCATAGTGGCTGCACCAGTCTGCATTCCCACCAGCAGTGCACAAGCGTTCCTTTTTCTCCACATCCTCTCCAGCACTTGTCGTTTGTTGATTTGTTGATAATAGCCAGTCTGACAGGTGTGAGATGGTACGTCATTGTTGTTTTGATTTGCATCTCTCGGATGATTAGTTACTTTGAGCATGTTTTCATATGTCTCCTGGCTTTCTGAATGTCCTCTTTTGAAAGGTGTCTATTTAGGTCCTTTGCCCATTTTTTGATTGGATGTTTACCTTCCTTTTGTTAAGTTGTATGAGTTCCCTATAAATTTTGGAGATTAGGCCCTTATCAGATATGTCATTGGCAAATATGTTTTCCCACACAGTGGGTTTTCTCGTTGTTTTGTTGATGGTTTCTTTTGCTGTGCAGAAGCTTTTTATTTTGATGTAGTCCCATTTGTTCATTTTCTCTTTAGTTTCAAGTGCCCTAGGAGTTGTATCAGTGAAGAAATTGCTTCGGCATATGTCTGAGATTTTCTTGCCTTTGGATTCTTCTAGAATTTTTATGGTTTCCTGTCGTATATTTAAGTCCTTTATCCATTTTGAGTTTATTTTTGTGTATGGTGTAAGTTGGTGGTCTAGTTTCATTTTCTTGCATATATCTGTCCAATTTTCCCAACACCATTTATTGAAGAGACTATCTTGGCTCCATTGTATGTTCTTGCCTCCTTTGTCAAATATTAATTGAGCATATTGGTTCGGGCCAATTTCTGGGCTCTCTATTCTATTCCATTCATCTGTATGCCTATTCTTGTGCCCGTACCGGGCAGCTTTGAGAACAGTGGCTTTGTAATACATCTTGATATCTGGTATTGAGATCCCACCTACTTTGTTCTTTTTCAGGTTTGCTGCAGCTATTCGGGGTCTTTTTTTATTCCAGATGAATTTTTGGAGAGTTCGTTTTAGATCTATGAAGTATGCTGTTGGTATTTTAATGGGAAGTGCGTTGAATTTACAGATTGCTTTGGGTAGTATGGACATTTTAATGATGTTGATTCTACCAATCCATGAACACGGTATGTTCTTCCATCTGTTCATGTCTTCCTCTATGTCTTTTTTCAACGTCCTGTAGTTTTCTGAGTAGAGGTCTTTTACCTCTTTAGTTAAGTTTATTCCTAGGTAGCTTAATTTTTTTGGTGTGATGGTAAACGGGATTGTTTTTATAATCTCTCTTTCTGAAAGTTCACTATTGGTGTATAGAAATGCCTCAGATTTCTTGGGGTTAATTTTGTATCCTGCTACATTGCCAAATTCATGTATTAAGTCTATTAGCTTTTTGATGGAGTCTCTAGGGTTTTGTATGTATAATATCATGTCCTCTGCAAATAAGGACAGTTTTACTTCCTCTTTTCCAATTTGGATGCCTTTTATTTCTTCTTCTTGCCTAATTGCAATGGCTAACACTTCCAGTAATATGTTGAACAGGAGTGGTGTGAGGGGGCATCCCTGTATTGTTCCTGTTCTTAGGGGAAATGGTGTTAGTTTTTCCTGTTGAGTATGATGCTGGCTGTGGGCCTGTCATATATGGCTTTTATTATGTTGAGGTATGATCCTTCTACTCCTGCCTTACTGAGAGTTTTTATCAAAAATGGGTGTTGAATTTTGTCAAATGCTTTCTCTGCATCAATTGATATGACCATGTGGTTTTTTTCTTTCAATTTGTTTATGTGATGTATCACGTTTATTTATTTTCAGATATTGTACCATCCTTGCATCCCTGGGATAAATCCAACTTGGTCATGGTGTATGATCTTTCTGATGTACTGCTGGATCCGATTTGCTAAGATTTTGTTGAGGATTTTGGCATCAATGTTCATGAGGGATATTGGCCTGTAATTCTCTTTCATTGTGTTGTCTTTACCTGGTTTTGGTATTAGGGTGATGCTGGCTTCATAGAATGAGCTTGGAAGTGTTCCTTCCTCTTGAATTTTTTGTAGTAGTCTGAGCAGGATAGGTTTTAGTTCTTCCTTGAATGTTTGGTAAAACTCCCCTGTGAAGCCGTCTGGTCCGGGGCTTTTGTTTGATGGAAGCTTTTTGATGACTGCTTCAATTTCTTCCATAGTTATTGATTGGCCTGTTGAGATTTTTAGATTCTTCCTGATTGAGTCTTGGAATGTTGTATTTTTCTAGGAATTTGTCCATTCCCTCCAGGTTGTCTAGTTTGTTGGAGTAGAGCTGTCCATAGTATTTTTTAACAATCATGTATTTCTGTATTTCTCAACTCAGTTGCAATTAAAGTGACTGGTTCTTTGGGGTAGCACCCATAAGGTTTTCTCAACTGTTCCCTGACCATCTGGTTGTTTTAGTCAGCAGGGAGATAAACCGAGGCACATCACAGGGTTGAATGTGATTTGAGGGGTGAGCGCCTCATGGAGCTCAACCCATAAGCAACACATGTTGACCAACTACATTACATATCAATCCTAGAAAATTTGCTCAGATTCTACAGATATCAGAACGAAGAGAAAAACCACATACACATACACACAACTACAAAACAACAATAAAACACACCTAAAATTAGCATGGGAGGTTGTGAGTCCAAAGCCAGGAGATGCCAGATCCCAGCTCCCATTAATACTCCTGATAGGAAGTTTTACTTGCAAGTGCTTTACAGAAATGGGAAGATTTATCTAGAAAATATCCTCCTAAAAATGGCCAAAGTGCAGTTTTATTTGGGTGCCTAAATAAATTTTTTGGCATGCAATAAAAATTAGGAAAATGCCAGGTCTAACATGAAATTGAATGAATGAATGGAAGCACATTTTGATTTGGAAATCAGGAGATTCTAAGAAGCACTTATAAATTCTTTTTTTTAAAAATTAAGGAATTAGAAATTTTAGAGACTGTCTCTGAACTCTTGTGAAGCTAATAAATGCCAACACCACATTCTTCCGCCTTCTCTAGCTCCCCCACTATATCCTTTGCCCTTTCCCATCCCTTCTTCCTTCCCCTTCGGTCCCCTCCACTACCCTTCCTTACTGACTTAACAGAAAATGAGAACAGGAATTCTAACAGCTCCCTTTGGAGCAAACCTTGTCTCAGCAAGAGAGGAACCAGCAATTGTTCCTGATTTTCTCAGTGACCCTGATGGATTCACAAAGGCATTTAACTGTTAGAACATGTAATCCTGGCTATTCTAACCTACTCCAATTAATATAGCTAATGGTTTCTGCCAGCAAATGCAACACAATTTCTAAATAAGGTTTGCAAGAAAATTCCTGTAGAGAAATCTGTCCACTGTTAGAATGATAGGAAACTGAAATAGGATGTCGAAAAACAACAACAAACAAACCACACACACACACACACACACACACACACACACACACACACGCACACGCACACACACACACAACTATAGGGTTGATCCATGGGTGTTTCCCATTCTCACTGATAGTTTGGGAGCAGGTGAACTTGTCATAGAAAGAGAAGCCACTAAGACCCCTGTAGATACTGCGGCTACTTTATTTGTCCCTAACCACATCCAGCTAATTGTCTTCTCCTTCAGAGTAAAGCTTCTGTGCAAATGGTAGGAATATTTAACCAATGTCTGTTTTTAATCAAAACCTGTTTCCAACTAGGGAATATTATAGCAATATTAGCAAATATCTATCTTTGCTAATAAAATATGCCCCAAATCAGCTGATAGGGAGAGGTGTTTAGTTTGCTTATATGTTTGTTTTATGAAATCAGTGATACCCACATATGCTTTTTCCAGAAGGGTAATATGTATTTAGAAATAAATGAACAAGATATTGAACCCAACAGATTCTGATGAACCCAGCGGTGTGTCCTGAAAGTTGAGGTCCTAGCTGCATCCAGCTTTCTGCGGGGGCTCTGGAAAAGGATCTGCTGGTGGAATCATGCACAGACATGGAGAGGCATGGGGGAGAGATTGAGCATTCAGCAGGTAAGATAAGCATTTGGCCGGTATTTGCCTGAAAAGGAGCCCAGAGTTGGAACCGCATGCATGCACCTCTGTCCAATACCCACCCAGGGTGGAGGGAGCTGGGCCCTTTGTTCTGAGCTCAGGCTTATGCAGTTGTGAACCCAACCCTCAATGGAAAATTGGGGACCTGATGTCCATAGAGTGGCAGATATTACCCAATGTCGACGACATTCAGAGCCCAGAGTTCAGGAATGTTCACACCTTCCAGGCCAAGGCTCCCACCTCCCCACAGAGTTGGTCTGGACATGAGAAATCCTGACACCCTAGGCAGCTCCTGCCTGTTCCTCTGTATCTAGGGGTCGAGAGGCACTTTGTGCTGGGACCCAGGAAGAGCACTAGCTCTTTTTTTTTTTACTAAGAGAAATATTTGTATTATTTTATTTTATTATGGTTTAAAGTATGATATATGTTTCTTTTTGTCCCCATGGACCCCTCCTCAGCCACTCCCACCCCCCAGCACATGCCCCTACCCCCTCAATGTCTGTGTCCATTGATTATGCTTATATCCATGCATTCAAGACCTTTCCTTGATCTCTTACTCTCTCCCCCACTCTCCCCTGCCTTCCAGCTGAGGTTGGAGGGTGTGTTTGAAGGTCTGTTTGAGGCTTCTCTGTGTCTGGATCTATTTTTGTTCATCCATTTATGTTATTCATTATATTCCACAAATGTATGAGACCATGTGATATTTATTTTGATCTGACTGGCTTATTTCTCTTAGCATAATGCTCTCCATGTCCATCCAAGCTGTTGTGAATGGTAAGAGTTCTTTCTTTTTTACAGCAGCATAGTATTCCATTGTGTAGATGTACCACAGTTTTTTCCGCTCATCTGCTGATGGGCACCTAGGCTGATGAGCACTTACGCTGTTTCCAAATCTTAGCTATTGTGCTGCTATGAACATAGGGGTACATATATCCTTTCTGATTGGCGTTTCTGATTTCTTGGGATATATTCCTAGAATTGGAATTACTGGGTCAAATGGGAGTTCCATTTTTAATTTTTCAAAGAAGCTCCATACTGTTTTCCACAGTGGCTGCACCAGTCTACGTTCCCACCAGCAGTGCACAAGTGTTCCTTTTTTCCCACATATCCACCAGCATTTGTCCTTTCTCGATTTGTTTATGATAGCCATTCCGACAGGTGTGAGATGGTAACTCATTGTGTTTTTTAAAAATATATTTTTATTGATTTCAGAGACAGAGAAAAACATCAATGATGATAGAATCACTGATTGGCTGCCTCTTGCATGCCCCCTACTGGGGGTCATTGCCCAAAAATGGGCATGTGCCCTTGACCTGAATCCAACCCAGGACTTTTCAGTCCGCAGGCCAACACTCTATACACTGACCAAACCAGCTAGGGCCCTCGTTGTTGTTTTTATTTGCATCTGTCACATCATTAGTGACTTTAAGCATGTTTTCATAAGGCCATGTGGCATACGAAAACAGAATTTTTTTCTCATGACTAATAAAAAGAATTCATTAAACTCAGTGAAATCACATGTCCACATACAACCATCATTACTGTGACAAGGCCACTGAGATGTGCTGATACCTCTACTCTGCGGCCTTGACCAACATTACCCAGACCACCTGGATGTGGAAACTGGCAGCTGTTCGAAAGGGGGAAATGGAAGTCATGTTCCCCACAGGCCATTGTCAAATAAAATGTCAACTTCTGGTTTACACTCTGACATATGAGCTTGGAAGTTCTTACTCTCATTCTTACAAGAAGAAAAAACATGAACAATCCAAAAAAATAGGAACTCCTTTTAGATCCATTAGATCATTGAAGTCACATGGCTATGAAATTAACCTTTGCTGCTGCAAACCACTGGATCCAGGCTTTGTTAACACAATACAACCTAGCACTACCATTTTTGTGTGCAAACACAAACACACACACACACACACACACACACACACACACACACACACTCACACACACGCGCGATCAAATGACTCTGGGTGGAATTAGAAGTAAAGCAGACACCGAGGAGCTGACAATAGGAAGAAAAGGAGGTTGGAGGAACTTTTGCCTGTGACAGTCCTCCTCCTACTTTATCGCTACTCCCCCTCATGAGCCTCAACATCGCTAAGAAGCACATGCTGCAATAATCCATTGTGCAGGCAGAGAGGAGACAGGCTCTAACAGGCACAATGACTTATCCAGGATCAGGAAGAGGTAAGAATGAGAGGTTGAGTCTGAGCCCAGGTCTGTCTCCTCAAATCTAGTGCCCTGGCTGCAGCTAGACCTTGTGGAGAGGATGTGTTGGTGTCACTGTGTACACTGTGGGTGTTCCATGGAGAAGGTGGGTGAGCAGTCAGCAGCCCCTAGCACTGTCTATCGCTGTTATTAGGTGAGGGGAGTCAGGGAGGCAATCCCAGGAAGTGAGGTCACTTCCTAATAGAACTTGGAACCCCGTAACCAGGCACCCACTTTCTAGCAACTGCCCAACCGCCACTCACTTGGCAAGAGACAGTTGACAGTTCAACATGTTCTCTTGTTGTGTTCCCAGTTATCGGGGCTCTGGTTCCCGGAGACCCTGCAGGGAGAGTTGTTCCAGACTCTGTAGACGGTTCAACACTCGTGCCCGACATCTCTGGCCATTTTCAAGGCGATCCCCTCAGGTAAGAGAAGGTGGCCTGGGTCAGACCCATTCACACCAGGCCAGCCTCCTCTGTGGGCCATCCCTGTGCAGCGCACATCCTCCCCTTCATGTGGTGGGAAGAGGAACCTGAAGGGAGAACCGAGGGGGAGGAACAGTTTTCAGGGCAGTGGATAATGTCGAGGGCCTGCTGTGATCACACCCCAGGGCAGGGCAGGCAGGTGGAGATGGGCTCCCAGAGGGGTCCCTTATCTGTGCCAATGGGAGTCCTAGCCCGCAGACTGTCCCAACTCTTCCTCCAGTGGAGGTCTCAGCAGATCACACAGTGTGCATGTCTGGAGTGGAGGGTCACAGGCTCAGAGAACCTACAAAAACAGGGCTCTGAGGCTTTCCCCTGGTGACTGGGAACTGTCTTTACAGAGCTCCGCACAGGAGACTAGACCGGAGCCGACAGATGGGGTCCTCACCTCCATGCCCCTGCAGGAGGCACAGATACCTGATACATCCACAAGTATGCAGCATGACCTCAGGGTGAGTGTAGGGGCCCAGTTGACCCAAACTCCAGAACCCCAGGGAGTCAACGGGACCTGGGTTCCAGAAGGCTCCCTGCTACTCCCCTGAGATCCCTCCTTGTGTCCAGTTTTCAAAGGAATCTGTGTCCTCGTCTCCTCCAGGTCAGGAGCTAGGGTCTCCCTGGGCTGCACAACATACCAAGAGGGGGACCTGTTATCAGGGCTGGCGATCCATCTCTTCACTGCTGTGGGACCTGGATTTTATAACCTTCTGTTGCCATGACAGCGGTGCCACCCTGGACATACCACAGGTCCTAATGTCCAGACCCTCCACCGCAGAAAATCCTCTGTGTCTCATCTTACATTGGGATGTTCTGTCAGAAATCGCACGGGTGACACTGGTAATACAAGCATGTGCTGTCTGTCCTCTGCTAAGAAAATGATCTAAGATACCAATGTGCTTCCTATTCCTCACTGCAATTCTACTCTTCCTGCCAAGAACCTTTTCTCTTATCAATGTGAAAAACTTTCAAAGCTGTGAAAAAGTATTGTGTGTTTTTTTGAACCAAAGTGTCAATAATTGCGGGCGAGAAAATCTCAATGGGTTGACAGAATGCTCTGGAGAATGACAATTTTTCATCTTATTTTATAAGTTACAAGCAAAGTGCAGACTTATGTGTGTTACATGAAATCCATGGGTGATAGATTCGGGAGAGAGGAGAAAGCAAAGTGGGGAAACTTCTGTGATTGGATAAAGGCTAAAATGATAGGCACATACTTCTTTTACAATGGTGGACGTAGGATAGTTTCAAGTCAACAATGAACTCAATAACAACAAAGGGATCTCTGAACTCCCCCAGAGCACAGAAGGGTGCCTGTGCACGAGGTGTCCAAAATAAGAAAAATTCCTTTGATAATCCAAAGCTGTTATCATAGATGCCAAAAGGCCGTACACAGGCTCAGTTAAGGTAAAGATTGACCTTTGTCAGGGAAGATGCCAGACTAGGACATGACTACCCACCATAAGCTCCTTTCAGTTAGTGTTTTATTTCAGACCATCCTTTGTAGTTACTTAAAGTCTCTGAGTTTGCAAGGCCTCCACGCAGGACTTCCCTGAGCTAGTCAGGTTAACGTGGGGCCCCTTTTTTCTTCCATACACACTCCTTTTGTTCATAAATTAATATGAATTATGCATTGATGATCAGTGTTAGTGTTTTGTCTTGCTGAACAATGGACCATTGGGGATGACGCAAGACTATAACCTTAAATGGCATTCAAGGTGGAATTTTTATTATTATTCAAAATAAATAGGCAGGTGAATGGGAGGCCATGAGATCACATATGGCCTTGTTAAAAAATATTCTGTATCAATTTTAAATTTTGAGCTACCATGTGCAGAGTCCTCTTGCTGCTTGTCTTCGTTTTGGTATTTTGCATCTAGTATAACATTTACATACCAGGAACAAAAGCTACAGCATTAAAGCAGTAACACCGTTTAGGTATAAAAAATGTCTAGTGCTAGACTGAGGGGAATAAGCATCGCAACCAACCAAAATCACTTTCCATGTATTATCATAATTGTTTATTAAGCTAATTATATGTTTTCCTTCTGTATCCACTGTCCCTTGTACTTATGCTATGTTTGGCCAGATGAATTAAGACTCTATACTCTTTCGTTATAACTGAACATCAGAATGTCACTGTCTAGTAGGTGGGAAAAAGTAGCAGGTATCCAAATTCAACTTTTCATATTTAATAAGGCAGGAGCCTGGGGAGATAGATATTGTTTCCATTAGAAAACCATAAGGAGGGTAATAACTATATAAAATCATCTGGTGTACATTTAATCATAACAATGAAGTGATGTAGGAACAAGGTTTGAGCAGCAGTAATTTGTCAGCATCCAGGCCTTGCTGACTTCTTGGGGAAGCTGTCAGCCCCCATGGTCAGTGGTTTCTCGTCCTTGAAAAGTCTTCAATGTCCATGGTGGATGGAGGCCAGTGTCACAGACAGATGTCCATCTGTGGTTAGGCCTCTGATAAGGGAAGGAAGGTCCTTTTTAACACGTTGGAGAGAGTCTTTAATGAATGTGTTTCAATAAACAAAAATCTCCTGGTTGTAAGTTTTGATCTTTGACGTCTTTGTCTCTTGGGAGTATGTGAAATGAATGTCACTAATTTCTCAGTCCCGATAACCTTAGTGAGTCATTGATAGTAATGTGGAATGTCTGCTTCTAGTTTTCCTTATATTTTGAAAACAAAAAATTTTAAAAATCAGCAGTATTTTAAACAGAGTCATAACAACAATAATCATCTTCGCTTCATTTAGTCCCATACCCATTTTTTTGTTTATCCTGATTATTTGCCAGTATTTTCATAAATTCAGTTATTCCTTGGAGTTCTATGCTTCTTCATTCAGTTCAAAGATGTGATTTGCTAACAAACCTTAATTTAGAGTAAGTCAGAGTTCTTTTCATGGATTTTTCTAAAGATGTAACATATTTGAAAATGCAGTAGAGTAAAACAATAACTGACTATGAATGAGAAAACAAAGTGGCATGGTTATAGACTTGATTATAATGCAATTGATAAAAAAAACTTTGCTTGCCCTAACCGGTTTGGCTCAGTGTGTAGAGCATCGGCCTGCGGACTGAAAGGTCCCAGGTTCAATTCCGGTCAAGGGCATGTACCTGGGTTATGGGCACATCCCTAGCCGGGAGTGTGCAGGAGGCAGCTGATCAATGTTTCTCTCTCATCAATGTTTCTAACTCTCTATCCCTCTCTCTTCCTCTCTGTAAAAAATCAATAAAATATATTAAAAAAAACCAACACAACTTTGCTTGGTTAGTAAGCTTTAACATTTTAAGGGAATAATTTTTGGAAAATAATAATTACTGTAAATGAGAGAAAATAATATAAAAAATATGTAAGTACATGTATATTTAGATTCAATACATAATTTCAATATAGAAGAACAAATAATATGTAAGGTTTTAAAACATTGTCCATGGCTTCTTGTATTGAGCATTGGAAATAATTCATAAACTTCCAATGTTTGTGCCACAAATCTGGAGTCCCACGGCCAGACACCCTCACAGGGAACCATCCCTCTTGGCTGGACTGGTGTCGCTGACAAGTGAACTGTTACACCTGAGAGCTTCCTACTTGAACTTTTCTTTGAATCTTGATGGGTCCCTCATACAGCAGGTTGAAGTCTTTAGAACATCCATTTTAATAAAAGCATATGTACACAAATAGATTAGTCATTTTTATTTTTTTAATTTAGCTAAGTTTCCCATATAATTTCAAGCATATAAAACAGGCCTAATTTAGTTTAAAAATTCCTTCAATAAGGATAGAGAATAAATCCTTGAAGTATTCCAGGGCTCATTGGAATTAACTCAAAGTCATTCTTTTGTTTAAATTACAGTGGTTCTCAACCTTCTGGCCCTTTAAATACAGTTCCGCATGTTGTGACCCAACCATAAAATGATTTTCGTTGCTACTTTATAACTGTAATATTGCTACTGTTATGAATGGTAATGTAAATATCTGATACGCAGGATGGTGTTAGGCGACCCCTGTGAAAGGGTAGTTCAACCGCCAAAGGGGCCGCAACCCACAGGTTGAGAACCGCTGGTTTAAAAAGTCTCTTAAACTGGAAACTTTGTGAAGGTTGCAAATATACATACACAAAAGCTTACAGCCTGGACTTTTTGTAAATCGGAGTAAAGCAAACACAGGCTTATGGAAATAATTCTAAAAGACATTAATCACACTTAGAAACAGTTTTAATATGAAATATTTTGTCCAGACTACAGAATTCGCCTTACTTTACATAAGTATTTAACCTTTTTAGGCCAATAAAAGACTATATGCTAGTAATGCCATCTGGAGGCTGAAAATTCACCATACATATCCCATAGGTGAACACATCACATACAGACCATACACATAATTTGAATTACTAACTTTTACAGAGAAAATGCAAGAATTTTTTATAAAGTTAAAATTTTATAGCCTGTATCCCCTTTTACAAACCTTTTCTCAACTTTCACAAACCTTCTTACCCATTCAGAAATAACTCTCCTTACCGAAACTTACATTTGTCCTTTTCCTTCAAATATGACTCTCCCTACCTCAAGCCTTTTATGATCACAACTATATAATTTCTCCAACTTAACTGGAACTTTTAACCCTTAGGAGCCTTAATTTCCCCAATGAAAAGCACAAAATGAACAACCAGCATTCCTTAGATTGACGTTAATGAACATATTTTAATCACACTCTCACTTCCAAGAAACACATCTTCAACAAAACACAAGTCAACATATCAACAGCTGCAAATCCATTTTACAAACCTTCTGTATTAAAAAACCCAAAAGCATGTGAACTTGTCTAGCAATCGGTGTTTCAGTATTTCATGTTATTTCAAAATATCTAGTTATTCAATAACTTTCATTAACATTTATTAAATTAGAAAGAAATAGTTGAAATACGCTAAAGTGATTTGTGTAGGTCAGGGAGGCATTTTTTTTCTATTGGGATAAGACATACCTTCCAGAGATTTGTAGTTTTATTTTAAAAAATGAACTCAGGTCTTTTCACTTCAAAGGTTCTGGGACTTTGGTTGCATGAAGCCAATCCTATATAATAAAAGGGTAATATGCAAATAGACCTAATGGCAGAACAGTCACTATGATGCACACTGACCATGAGGGGGCAGACACTCAACGCAGGAGCTGCCCCCTGGTGGTCAGTGCACTGGGGGGAGGGGGGGAGGGAGGCGAGGAGTGGGCCTAAGCTGTGAGTTGGACAGCCCCTGAGGACTCCCAGACTGCTAAAGGGCGCAGGCCTGTCTAAGGGACACCCCCTCCCACCCCCAGTGCGCGAATGTCCTACACTGGGCCTCTAGTTATCTATAAGTTTCTGAAATGAATTAGGGGGGTGGTTTGGGGAAGGTAAAAGGATTTGGTGGGCTTTGAATTGCTTCTGCAGCCAAACCTCTGGCCCCTCGTAAATGTCATTCGTAAAACAAGGATAGTAATTTTTAATACCCCAGGGACTGGGTTGCCACCCAAATGTTGGCAAGGGACTGACAAATTCATTCGCCATTTTTGTAATGTTTCTTTCTATTTGGGAACATTTTTCTAGCTTCCAGAAAGCACACATCTCTGAGAGTTATAAAGGCGTCCAGGTATATGAAACCTCTGTCCATCTCCCTTGGGAATGAAAAACAGGTTCTAGCTGCATGATAGTCTTAAAAATAA
This sequence comes from Myotis daubentonii, assembly GCF_963259705.1. NCBI lineage: Eukaryota > Metazoa > Chordata > Mammalia > Chiroptera > Vespertilionidae > Myotis > Myotis daubentonii. The sequence goes on from NC_081855.1 coordinate 8,712,853, forward strand.
TGGTGCCAAACCTCTCTATAACCTACTTTATATTGGGACCAGGTAGGTGGTGTAACAAAAGAAGATTGGCTTCTTTCTTGGGTTTCTCAGGGTCAAGTTTCTCCCACTTGGTGAATATGCACTCCATAAGAGGACTCTCAAGTCACTGTGGGCTAGTTCCGCATCTATAGAGAGACATATGAGCAAGCCCAGTGTTAGAGACATGTGTGCATGTCTCTGAGCTGTCTGGAGACATTCTGAGTAGGGTGGGTACCCTGTTAAGCCATCTCTCAGGCTCTCGTGGAAGATACTAATAAAGAAAAGATGATTACCAAACCTTCGGTCAGCCTCAAAGTTAGTTTCCTCATGGAAGGTTCCTTTAAAATCATTACTTTCTATTTTGGTTCAGTATCTGGTTCATCTATCCTAAATATATAACTATTCTGGAAAAAGCATATGTAGGCATCACTGATTTCATATAAAAGAAAAAAAAACACCTCACCTATCAGGTGAATTGGGAAAGATTTGATTAACAAACTATATATATATATATATATATATATATATATATATATATATATATATATATATATATATATATATATATATATATACATATATATATATAGGCCCATAACAACCCCTAGTTGAAAGGAAACAGGTTTTGATTAAAAAGCAGACATTTTTGTACAGAAGGTTTAGTCCGATGGAGAAAGCAATTAGTAGGTGCGGTGAAGAAAAATAAGATAGCCCCAGTATCTAGAGGAGCCTTAGTAGCGTCCCGTTTTATGATAATTTCAAGTTCTCCCAAACTAACAGTGAAAGGGGAAACACCCTTGGAGCAACCCTATGCTTCTTTTGTTTGTTTACTTTTTCTACATCCTATTTCAGTTTCCTCTATCCCTAGAGTGGGCAGACTTCTCTATAGGAGTTTTCTTACAACCTTATTTAGTAATTCTCTTGCTTTTGCTCCCAGAAACCAGGAGTATATTAATTGCGATAGGTTAGAATAGCCAGGATTACACGTTCTAACAGTGACATTTCTCTGGGAGCCAATCAGGGCCATAGAGAAAATGGAGAACAATTGCTGGTTCCTCTCTGGCTGAGAGCAGCTTTTCTCCAAAGGGAGCTGGTAGCATTCCTATTCTCATTTCCCTTAAGTCAGTAGGGAGGGGTAGTGGAGGAGACAGAAGGGGAAGGAAGAAGGGAAGGGAAAGAACACATCTGGAGAAGGAAGCTCAGAGAGCAAAAGATGTAGTGGACGTGCTATAGAAGGGGGAGATTGGGGTGTTAGCATTTATTCACTTCAGGAGAGTTCAGAGATAGTCTCTAAAATTTCTCATTAATTTATTTTTTAAAAGAATTTTCTGTGCTTCTCCTTAGAAGCTTCTAATTTCCATGTGAAGATATGCTTCCTATTCAGTCATTTTCATTTTGGGGCCAGCGTCCTTCTAGTTTTCTTTTTTTTCCGGCAAAAACATTATTTATCTTCGCCATTTTTCAGTTGATATTTTCAAGTTAAATCTTCCCATTTCTATAAAGCACTTGCAAGAAAAGGCTTCCTATCAGGGGTTAATGAGGGCTGGAGTCTGGGTGGTCCTAGCCCTGGAGGCACAACTTCCCATGTTAATTATAGGTGTGTTTGTTTTTATTGTTATTGTTGTTATTTTATATTTGCAGAATCTGAGCAAGTTTTCCAGGGATGTTATGGAGTGGGTCGAAGTGTGCTGCTCTGGGTTGAGCTCCATTATGCTCACACCCCTCTTATGTGCCTCGGCTTCTCTCCCAGTTATGTAAAGTGACCTGAAGGCCTCTAGCCAGTTTGGCTCCATGGGTAGAATGCAGGCCCTGAGAGGTCCTGGGTTTGATTCAAGGTGAAGGGCATGTACCTCGGTTGCAGCTTGATCCCTGGCCCTTACTGGAGCGCCTGGGGGATGCAACCAATCGAAGTCTCTCTCATTCTCTCTCTCTGTATCTCCCCCTCCTTTCCTCTCTCTCTAAACCCATGGGGAAAATATACTCGAGTGAGGATAAATAAATAAATAAAAGTAAAAACCTCAGGAAGGGCTAGGAACGCTGGTGGACCTGACCTTATGGGCTCTCCCCCGGAGGAGCCAGTCAGGTGAATTACAGTTGAGTATGAATTTCCCTATGGGGCTCCTGCTTGGCGTGAGGAATGACCTCTGACACCTCCACAAAGATTCTTAGTTGCTTAAGAACAGCCAAGATTCAGGTCAGAAGGAGGATGTGTCCCTTCGGAGCTGAGCAAGTTCAGCTCTCACTTATACAGTGAAGGATGTTTGCTCATACTCTCAGAAAGCAAAATCCAAATGAAAACTCAGAGTCAAACACCAGCCACCCATGTTTCCTCTGGTCTCTCCTTAGCCTTGATTCTGTCAACCCTTCACCTTAGTTCCACCTTGGGGATTTAAAATACAGCTTAACTAAAGTCGAACCCTCTATCACAAGCAAAGGAATGTTCCTGATTCAAGAGACAACTTAGCCAAGTTCACCTGACAGGCAGGGAACTGGTGGCCCAACGGGCCCTTTGCTGGATCCCAGCACTGGGTTTGGGTCTGCAGGGCGGTCCTGTGTGACCTTTGGAATCCTGCCGCAGTAATTCAAGTAAATAGCAATGTAAGCAGCATTCAACCCTGTGCAGAATTCTTGTGAGTTTATTGGAGCCCAACTGTCAACAGTGGCCGGAAAACAAAATCTCACTGTATTGAGGGAGTGCTCCAAGAATGGCAGGATTGCACCTGCTTTTACACATACAATCAAAAGTGGAGATGTATATGGGTCACATGAAATCCATTGCTTAGGGAGGCAGGAGAAAGCAAAGCATGGAAAGCTCTGGGATTAGATAAAAAGTAAAACGAGAGACACATACCTCCCTCATACAGGAGCACACAGGATAGTGAGCAATGAACTCAATACCAATGAGCAGCTTGGTGGTCTCTGCCGAGCACAGAGCAGTGCCTGTGCTCCCAGGTGACGAGAAAAAGGAAAATTCCTTTAACATTCCAAAGGTATGTATCACAGATGCCAAAAGACAACAGACAGGCTCCGTTAAGGTAAAGATTGTCCTTTGTCAGGGAAGACACTGGCCGAGCACATGACTACACACCATAAACTGTGTTTAGGTAACAAGTTTTAATTTCAGGCTAACTTTGTGGTTAATTTCGGTCTCTGAGTTTGAAAGGCCACCATGCAGGCCTTACCTGTGCGAGTCACAGATGAGTGTGTGACTATTTGTCATTTACTCTCTCCTTCGATCACCTGTGCCCCACCTCTTGCCACCAATCATGTCCCTCCTCTGTCCCACCACAGGGGGAGAAACCAGCAAGTACCTGTACGCTGGAAGCAGCTGAAGCTTCCTCGCCACCTGCGGGCCTGGCCCGCTCGCCCACTGTGCTCAACACGCCAGTGCCCATGACTTTCTTCTCTACCTGGGAGGTGGGCTGCTCCAGACCTGACTGCGTGCCCAGATTGTGCAGCTTCACGTTAAAGAAGCTGGTGGTCTTGAAGGGGCTGGAGAAGGAGCTCGTCTCCTTGGTGATAGCAGTGCAGATGCAGGGCACCAACGGCATCTTGAGATCCCATGAGATTGTGCTGCCCAGCAGCGGACCAGTGGAGACTGACCTGGCGCTGACCTTCTCCCTGGAGTACCCCCACTTCCTCAAGAGAAAAGGCAACAAGCTGCAGATCATGCTGCAGCAGAGGAAGTGCAATCACAACCGGACCATCCTGGGCTACAGGACACTGGCCACAGGGGCCGTCCACATGGCTGAGCTGATGCAGCGACCACCTGAGGGTGGCCGGGTGCTGAGCCTCAGCAGCAGGATCCAGGGGTCCTCCATCACGGTGGCTGAGATCTGGATCTCCTCCCTCTCCAGTCAGCCCATCGACGACGAGGATGGCAGCATGCCGGCCAGCCCCAAGGCCAAGTCCATGGATAGCGACATGGAGGGGAAATCTGAAAGCTTCACTGAGCTGGAGACCAGCTGCAATCTCACACACAGGCAGGACCTGGAAGAAGCTGACTTTGCCCTGGGGCAGCCCAAGAAGCAGCAGCGATGCATGCAACAAAACTTGAAGCAGAAAGTCATGGCACTGCTTCCCAGGTCCCACATGTCAGAAGAGGTCCTGGACTCGGATCAGGACCCTAAGGAGCATGTCCCTGAGGTGGAGGAGGACCTGGACCTACTCTATGACACCCTTAAGCATCCCAGCGACAGTGGCCCAGACATGGAGGATGATAGCAGCATCCTCAGCAAGACCAAGCCCAAGACCAGACAATACTTTGAAGGCCTGGCACACTCCAGCTGGCAGACGGAGACCAGGAGCTTACACAGTGCCCGGAGCCAGAAGGAGCCTCCTCAGCTGGCCGACATGCCCGGGAAGACCCAGGGCCCGGGCGGCAAGCTGTTCAGTGGCAGTGTCTCTGACTCGATGGCCTACAGCACCCCGCCCACCAAGGTGGTCAAGAGCTGGATCTTCTCCCAATCGAGGCAGACCGTCAACCACCTGGACAACGCCATGCCGGCCAGCACCGAGGTGGAGGCCACGCATAACTTCTCTGAGGGAGTGTCTGAGATTGTCTGCTCTGAGCTGGAGGTCGGCTACAATGCCGCCTACAGGCATGACCTGGACGAGGATGACTTGGACCTGGAGAAACCGATAGGAAGGAGGAGGTCCACCATCAAGCAACAGCACTACCGGCAGAGAGTCGCAGAGTGGCTGCACAGGTACCAAATGACGCTGGAGGTCCTGGACTCGGAGCAGGAGTCTGAGGAGGAAGTCCCCGATGTGGACAAGGACCTGGCCTTTCTGTTTCAGAGTGTGGTGTGCCCCATGGACAGTGGCTCAGACATGGAGGATGATGACCGTCTCCCAACCCCTCCCATGCCTGAGCTCATGTCATATTCTGAAAGCCTGTCCAGCCCAGATATGGAGGAGTATGACAGAGTCCTCAGGACAAGCAGGCCCAGATTATACTGTGAAAGCCTTTCAAGCGACAGTGGCTCCGACTGGGTGGCCCACAGCATGCCCAACCCTGGGGAGCAGCCGGCACAGCCTGGGGACAGCCCGGAGGCAGGGACCTCTGCCCAGGACATGCTCACTACGAGGCGCACCACCAAGACCGAGTCTCTGGTCATCCCTTCCAGCAGCTCCAAGGGGAAGCAGCCCGTCCGCCAGGGCTGGAGCAGGTCCCTGAATGAGTCGGCCAACAGCCTGATCAAGGAGCGCTGCGCAGACCCACAGAGCCAACTGCAGGTCCCCAGTCAGACTGTGTTCGACCAACTGAACGACAGCCTCATGTCCAACGACTATCTGCCCAAGAACATCATCCTCATCAACACCTCCAACAGGCAGGGGCAGTCCCTGTCGGACGTCCTGCAGCAGCACACGCTGCCCGTCGTGTGTACCGCCTCCATAGTGGATGTCCAGGAGGCCTTCAGCTCCATCATCTCCTGGATACAAAGATACTGCAACTGCAAGACCGAGGCCACCATGCCAGTGAAGATCGCGGTGGCGGGGGATCAGCACTACTTCAGCACCGTGCTGCGGGTCTTTGTGGAGCAGCTGTCCCACAAGGACCCGGACTGGCTGGACTCCATGCGCTTCCTGGTCATCCCGCTGGGTTCCCACCCCTTGGCCAGGTACCTGGGCTCCGTGGATTGCCGCTACCACAAACTCTTACGGGACCTGGCCTGGTGGGAACTGTTCTACCACCTGGAGGCCCAGGATGCTGTGCAGAACATTGTGTTGAAAATCAGAGAGTACCTCACAGGGGCCAACTGTGTCCTCCAGCTGCCCATCGCAGAGGCCATGCTCACCTCTAAGCCAAAGAGCCCGGACGAGCTGCCCTTGCAGAAGTTCATTCCCTTTGTGGGGGCAGTGAAAGTTAGAAGAGTGGAGCCAATTTCAGCCACGTCAGGAGACTCAGCTGAAGCCGTCTCCTCATGCTCCAATGTGCTTCTGTCCACCGCCAGGGAGGCCACACACAAGCTAATTTCCTTGTCGTCAGTGAGTGGGGGCCTATCCTCCCCCGGCCAGAGTGCGGGTGCTGAGCTGATGGAGCTGCAGGCGGATTACTGGACGGCAGCCCAGCCCACAAACAGGAAGAGGAGCGGGGAGAAGGAAGACCTGCCTGCCACCAAAAACACACTCCGGTGCACCTTCCGGTCTCTCCAGGTCAGCAGGCTGCCCAGCAGCGGCGAGGCTGCAGCCACGCCCACAATGTCCATGACTGTGATCACCAAGGAGAAGGAAAAGAAGGTGATGTTTTTGCCCAAGAAAGACAAGGGCACGGACTTGGCGTCCAACAGCCAGTGCATCCAGGGCATCGGCCGCTTGGTCTGCTCAGCCAAGAACCAGGAGCACAGGCAGCGGGTCCTCATTGACGGCGTGGAGTGGAACGACGTGACAGTCTTCCAGCTGGCAGCCCAGTGGTCCTCCCACGTCAAGCACTTCCCCGTCTGCATCTTCGAACACAAGTCTACCTTCTAGCCCTGCCCCTCCCCCTGCCCTTCACTCTGCCTGGGCCAAGCCCAGCAGTATCGAGCTGCTTTTCTGTTAACAATTCAGTTTACTATAGACACAGACCCTGGAAACACAGAGAAACGGTTTGAGTTTGGATGCGCACAAAGCCTGGAACCTAAGGGGGTGCCCTCAATGGGACCCCCAGATGCTCTGTTCAATAACCAGAAAGCTCCGGCAGGTGGGAGTCAGGAGGGCAGTGTTGAGCTGGAGCATCATGGAAGGTGTGTTTGGGCCTCAGGACCCCCAGCACTGTCAGTGACCAGGCTTCTGGCCTTGGAGACCTGCCCTTCCTGGAAACCAGGGCTCAGCTTAACCCTGGGAGCCGGCACCAGCCTGTGCCCAGACTCAGAGCTGGGCGGCCAAAGGCAAAGGGCTGGCCTCCCATTGGGGCATCCGGAGCACATCTCGGAGGCCAGCCGGCCCAACCTTGGACCCCAGCTGCCAACCAACCAAGTGGCCCCAGCACCACCCACTTATGGTTCCCAATGAACTCACGTCTCACAAGGCAAAATAACAAAAAAGAGCTGTACGGTGCAGATCACACAGGCACACGGGCTGGACAAACCAGTGCCCTCCTCGCTGGGCAGCGACCCACCTTCGTTCCTACCTCTTCAGGTTATCACAGAACATTTGCTGCCACCCTACAGTTGTACCAGCTATTTACAAGGTGAGCAACCTGCCCCTCCACAGCACAGTGGTCATTTGGCCCCTTGCTGGCTGTGAACTCTCAGATCACTGCATCCCTCTGAGTGTTTGTTTCTAAGAACATGAGGTGAATCAAGCAGCAACCTCATAGGGTTTCTGTAGGGACCCTGTAGTGTGCTCCCCTAAAGCTGTCTCTGGGTGTCCAGACAGGGGATAGGTCTGCAGCAGGGGCTGTGGTTGTGCTAATTGGTCCTTTTTCTTCCTCATATGTGATGCTTTCGGGGCCCAGGGCTAAGCTCTTTTCTCATGTCATAAAGAGACTGGAGATTCTGTTATGGGTCCCTGTACTGGCTGAAGCCAGAAACCCCAGGGCTGAGCAGTGGGGCCCAGGGTCACCCAACTATCTGTGATGGGGCTGGTTTGGGGTCATTCACTCAGCAAATATATCAGAGTCTTCCAGGTACAGACACGTCTCTAGGCACTGACCATAATCCAGTGCACAGAGCAGACCCCTAGCCTGTACTGCAGAGCTTCCCTCTAGTCGCGAGCGATTCAGTCACACTAGGCTGCAAAGGCTCAGAGTGTCCACAGGACAGCCGATGTGACGTCCTCCGGCCTCCTCTCCCTATGGCTGCATCTTCCTGTATTGTGAAGAGGAAGGTGAACCTCTGTTCCAGCAGAAAACGTGAGTCGGTTTTGGATCAGAGCCATCAGCGGAGTATGGGGACTGTGAATTCAAGGTTCTGGCAGAACCCTGGTTCCCACTCATGGTGGGATTTCTGCAAGAGGACAGAGGTCTAAGGGCTCCCCCTAGAAAAAGGACAAGAGTCAGAGAGCTGTGTATGTGGATTTGGGTGGTGTGGGAGAGCAGAGGGAGCTCAGTGGTGAGGCAGCCTCTCAGAAAATTCATAGCCGTCCACACCTAATCCAAGTCTGTCTGCACCCCTAATCAGGGAACAGGCCCACTAATTTGGTAGAACCTCCTCAGGGCCAGCTTGGCTAGTGTACCCAGCCCTGAGGGAGTTGAGTTTCAGTGGGAGCCGAAGAACCCCACAGGGGAGCTAGTGAGTGTCGCAGAACGTAGGTGCAGGAGCCAAAGTTTGAGGTGATAGGAGGGCCCTGGGAAGCCAAGGATGGAGACAGAGTTCATTTTTTCACTCATTGGTGAGCTATACCTGGAACACCCTCTGTGTGCTAATGAGTGACATGAACAGAGTAGACACAAGCCCTCCCTGTCCTTATGGAGTTGACATTTCGGTGGGCAGGTATGGGAGGAGACAGGGACACTGAGAGAGCATGTCAGGTTCCCCTGAAGAAGGGGACAGGTGGTTCCCTCGTTGATCCAGAGCTGTCAGGTAGGAGGGCTTTCTGCCAGCCCCTCCTGGGTGACCAGGCACGTCTCTGCCAGGACTGCCAGCTTAAAGGTGGACAAGGAGTAGGTCTGGCTTCTGTACGGGCAGGAGCAGCAGGCACAGGACCCCAGGCTCTCTGAGGGCTGTGGGAAGGAAAGGCCAGGTCTCAGACTCTGTTTCCAACTTCTCTCTTTCCCCAGAGCCATGTCCTGCATCCTGGGCATCGGGCTGGACCAGCACCGCCAGAATTTCCCAGCCTGATGATGCTGCCGGCTTCCATAGAGCTCAACTTGCCAGTTCTCAACTTGCCAAAGCAGGCCCAGTGCCTCCATTCACAGTGGGAGCACCTGAGCCCACTGAGGCCGAGACAGGAGGAGGAGGAGGCCTCCGGGGGTGGTGTGGGTGTGTGTGCCTTTGGAAGGCACACAAAAGCCAGTGAGGGTGGTAACATGTCCTCTTCTTGGATCTACAGAACCAGCTCCAGAGCAACATCAGGAAAACCCTCAAGAGGCAACGCCACCGGAGTGGCCTCTCCAGAGCCAGAGCCGGATCCAGGCCCAGCTTTCACTGAACTTCAAGAGACAGAAGAACCACCTGCAGCATTGGAGCAACTCACCCAGTTCCTGCGCGGCCTGTGGTGCCAGATCCTGGGCCACAGCTCATGTCAGCGGCCACGTCAGAGAGGGCGCCCCCCCCCAACCCCCTTTAGATGCAGTGTTAGAAGTTTTCCGTTCATGTTATATATGTTTATAATTCTCCTATACTTTTATGATATTTAATAACATACAGTGTACTGATGAAAACATTTACTGAAATACTCCTAAATATTACCTTAATTTAGATTCTATAAAATTTAACCCTATCAACCCTCAGAGCTTTGAGCAAGTCTGTTTTTCTGGACCCTGACCTACCCAGGAAGAACTGTCCTCACCTTCTCCACCTGCCCTTCCTGGAACCAGGACTCTGCTTCCTAGGGAGCTGGCTCCACCCTGTTCCCAGACTCAGAGCTGGGAGGCTAGAGGCCAAAGGCTGGCCTCCCATTGGGGGCATCCTGAGCCCATCATGGAGACCTGTCAGCCCAGCCCTGGGCCTTAGCTGTCAACCAGCCAAGTGGCCCCAGCACCACTCACTCTGGATTCCAAATAAACTTAACCCTCAGAGGGTGTGTATATATATACCTGTACCTTGCAGACTGCCCAGGAACATGGATTAGATAAACTGGTCAAATCCTTGGTGACTAGCTTCCTAGGCAGCTTCCCCACCTTGGTCCCACACACCCTTCTGTGTTAATACAGAGCATTTGCTACTAACCAATGTGTGTGGGACCAACCATGTACCAGGTGAGCCCTGCCCCCTCCACAGAACCGTGGTCACTCAGCCACCTGCTGCTGTGAGTCTTCAGGTCACTGCACCTTTCTGAGTATTTGTATCTCTCAACATGGGGAGAGCCTAGGCCCAGCCTCATAGGGTTATTGGGGGGGGTCCCCCTTAGAAAAGGCCTGCTGGGAACCTGGACACTGGAGAGGTGTGCTGGAGGGGCTGTGGTTGTTCCTATTGGCCATTTTCTCTTCTCCTTAACCAAGCTCCTGCCTTATTTGTGATTCTCAGGCCTTAGGCTAAGCTGTTTTCTCTCTTGATAAGGACATTGGAGATTCCATTAGGGGTCCCTGTCCTGGTGCAGCCAGATTAGAAATCCCAGGGGTGAGCAGGGGGACCCCAGGCTCACCCAGCTATCTGAGATGGGGGTGGTTGGGGCTCATTCATTCAGCAAAGGCCCTGCCACCGGGACCGCACTCCAGCGCTTCCTTCTAGTCAGGAGGGATTCAGTCACACTGGGCTGCACAGGCAGGTAGCATCCACAGGACAGTCGGTGTGACTTCTTCCTGAAAGTATCGCTGATCTACACGTATCATGAAGCAGAAAGTGGATCTCTGGACCAGCACAAAAAGTGAATGGGCTTTGGATCAGAGCCTTAAGGGAAGTATGGGGACTGTGACTTGGAGAAGGTGGCAACACTCTGGGTCCCACATATGGTGGGATTTCTGTAAGAGGGCAGTGGTCTGAGGGCTTCTCCTCGCAAAAATGGAAGGAGTCAGAGAGCTGTGCGTGTGGATTGGGTGGTGTGGGTGAGTGGGGAGGGGAAGTGGCTGCCCACACAAAGAGCTCCCAGAGGTTGGGCTTAGGCAAGAGCACAGAGCCGCTCAAGTCAGTGCCCCATGCCCTGCAGTAGGAGGACTTCCTGGGGTGGGGGCTTGAACTGGGACTTCAGTGATGGAGATGGGAGGTCCCATCCTTGGAAGGCACACAAAGGCAGTCATGGTAGTAACATGGTCTCTTCCTGGATCTACAGAAGCAGCTCCAGAGCAAGATCCAGAAACACCTAAAGAGGCAATGCCAACTCTGGTCCCCTCTCCTGAGCCAGAGCAGGCTCCAGGCACAGCTGTCACTGAACTTCCAGATGTGGACCCACCTGCAGCATTTGAGAAACTCGCTTCAGCTCCTTCAGAACCTGAGGTTCTCGATCCTGGGCCACAGCCTGTGTCCGCTGCCAGGACAGAGAGGGCTCCCTCCCCTCCTTTATATGAGTTTTAAAGTATTTGTGTTTATCATATACATGTTTACAACTTTATGTATTTTTCTTATACTATTCAGTAACATACAGTCTAATTAAAGAAAATATAATGAAATACTCTTAAACATAAATTTAATTTAGATTCTATAAAATTTAACTCTACAAGCCTTCAGAGCCTTGAGCAAGTCTGTTTCTTCTGGGCCTCCGCTGTGTTACTATGAGTCATAGGTTGGGAAGAATGAGTCTCTCAGGAGCCATCTGCTCTAAGGATGTGATGTTCTTGAGGCCCAGGACAATGGGACTTTGGGGGAAATTGACTGTTGAGCACTGGGGCAGGGACCCTTTATGTAAGGGCTGCCCCTGGGAACCCATGTTTCATTTAACTTCATCTCCCACCAGCACATGGACAATGCGTGATCATAAGCGCCCCCTGGCGTCCACGGTGCAGAATGCTTCAGGGTTTAACCAGCAGCAGGCAGTTCCTGAACCCTGACTGCCACCTGCACCTGGACAGAAACTCCACCTGCTCCACGCGCACTGAGCAGCATTCGGAGCATCTCCTCTGTCGGCCCACAGCACTGAAGAGGGGACAGGGAATGTCCCAGGGCCCGGGGTCCACACTCATCTCCTCCACAGGCACCGCTTCCAAATCTCCTCTGGGGTCAGAGCCTCTCTCTGCCCTCAGCCCCTAGGCTCTGGTGCAGCTGGGCTTTTTCCTGAGGCTCTTCTGTCTCTCCAGAGCCCAGTGGCCATTCTTTCTCACGCCCCAAGGCTGAACAAGGTTGTGGAGACGGCCTGGCTTCTCCTTTTACATCAGTCTTCTTGGGTGCTCTGAAACCCCTGGTGAGGATGGACTACAGCCTTGTACGGCACCCACCATGGCACAAGCGACACGGTCTCAGGACAAATGGGTATTCACTGTGGACCACACCCAGGGTCCCTGCTCTCAAGGAGATCAGCCCTGTAGGTTGACACGGAGTGAAAGGAAATTCGAACGGAGTCTGATGAGACCTACCACTGGCCCTGAGGGCCATAAGCACTGAGAATGTGAGCCCATCACGGGGACATTGCACTGGCTTTCTTTAGGATGTGATTTCTAAACCAGAAAGATGAATAAGTACTTGTCTACCCTCTTCATCCTGATTTCACAATGGCAGCCGATGAAGGCTTGTGAAATTAAATGAGGTCTGGGAATCAGGGGGCAGGTCTACCTTAGAGGTCCATGGTGATGGCAGTAAACTTGGACTCACTAGCAATGGGCCTGGAGGGGCAGCCACCTGCCTTGCGTGGAGCGTCTCCTTACCTTGGAAGCTCAGAACTGTGGTCTCAACAGAAGCTGTTTCCTATTTCAAATTACACTTTTCAGTTTGGCTCTACTTTCCAGGGTCCTTTCCTAAGTTTCACAGCCATCCTCCAAACTGGAGGCAGAGGGTGTTAGAAGTGAGGGGTGGGGGCTGGAGGGAACTGGGAGGAGAAAAACAGGGGAGACAGGAGGGCAGGGCCAGGGCCTGGTGTGGGACGACTGTGCTAGTGACCTATTGCTGAGAGTTACCCCACACTAGAGACTTAACCAACATACACTTATTAGCTCACACGTCTGTGACGAGGAATCCTGCAGGGCTCTGCTGGGACTACTGTGGTCTCACCTGAGGCAGGATCTCTGTCACTCAGGGTCTGAGCTCACTTGAGGGCGGGGGGTCTTTGGGATTCAGTTTGGATGGAAGGCTTGACTTTCTGTCTGTTGTTCTCATTCAGTGCCAGGCCATGTGGGTCTCTCCAGATAGCAACTCACAGCACAGAGGCTCATTCCTCAGTGGAGAGAGAGAGAGAGAGAGAGAGAGAGAGAGAGAGAGAGAGAGAGAGAACAGATCTGAGTGAGCAAGAGGGTAGGCACCAACTTTTTAGAAAACTTTTTTTATTATTATTATTAGTTAAGGTATTACAAATGTGTCCTCATCCCCCCATTAACCCCCAACCTCCCCCCCACACACAAACTCATGCTCCCATCCCCCCGTTGTCCATGTCCATTGGTTTGGCTTATATACATGTATACAAGTCCTTCTGTTGATCTCTTCCCCTTACCCCCGCCCTCCCCTACTTTCCTTCTGGGGATTGATAGCCTGATCGCTGTTTCTCAGTCTTTGGGTCTGTCCCTTTTCATCAGTCTATGTTGTTCTCTATAATCCACAAATGAGTGAGATCATGTGGTATTTATCTTTCTCTGACTGGCTTATTTCACTTAGCATAATGCTCTCCAGTTCCATCCATGCTGTTGCAAAAGGCAAGAGTTCCTTTTTTTTTTACCGCAGCATAGTATTCCATCGTGTAGATGTACCACAGTTTTCTAATCCACTCATCTGCTGATGGGCACTTAGGCTGTTTCCAGATCTTAGCTATGGTGAATTGTGCTGCTATGAACATAGGGGTGCATATATCCTTTCTAATTGGCGTTTCTGGTTTCTTGGGATATATTCCTAGTAGTGGGATCACTGGGTCAAATGGGAGTTCCATTTTTAGTCTTCTGAGGTAGCTCCATACTGTTCTCCACAGTGGCTGCACCAGTCTGCATTCCCACCAGCAGTGCAGAAGGGTTCCTTTTTCTCCACACGCTCTCCAACACTTGTCGTTTGTTGATTTGTTGATGATAGCCATTCTGACAGGTGTGAGATGATAACGCATTGTCGTTTTGATTTGCATCTCTCGTATAATTAGTGACTTTGAGCAGGTTTTCATATGTCTTTCGGCCTTCTGTATGTCCTCTTTCGAAAAGTGTCTATCTAGGTCCGTTGCCCATTTTTTTATTGGATTGTTTATCTTCCTTTTGTTAAGTTTCATGAGATCCCTGTAAATGTTGGAAATTAAACCCTTATTGGTGGTATCATTGGTAAATATGTTCTCCCATGTAGTGGGTCTTCTTGTTGTTTTTTTGATGGTTTCCTTTGCTGTGCAAAAGCTTTTTATTTTGATGTAGTCCCATTTGTTTATTTTCTCTTTAGTTTCCATTGCCCTAGGAGCATTATCAGAGAAGAAATTTCTTCGGCATATGTTTGCGATTTCGCTGCCTGTGGATTCCTCTAGTATTTTTATGGTTTCCCATCTTACGTTTAATTCTTTTATCCATTTTGAGTTTATTTTTGTGTATGGTGTGAGTTGGTGATCTAGTTTCATCCTTTTGCATGTATCTGTCCAATTTTCCCAACATCATTTATTGAAAAGACTGTCTTGACTCCATTGTATGCTCTTGCCTCCTTTGTCAAATATTAATTGGGCATAGTGGTTTGGGTCGATTTCTGGGGTCTCTATTCTATTCCATTGATCTATATGTCTGTTCTTGTGCCAGTACCAAGCTGTTTTAAGAACAGTGGCTTTGTAATACAGTTTGATATCTGGTATTGAGATCCCACCTACTTTGTTCTTAGGATTGCTGCAGCTATTCGGGGTCTTTTTTTATTCCAGATGAATTTTTGGAACGTTTGTTCTAGATTTGTGAAATATGCCGTTGGTAATTTAATGGGGATTGCATTGAATCTATAAATTGCTTTGGGTAGTATGGACATTTGGATGATGTTGATTCTACCAATCCATGAACACGGTATATTCTTCCATCTGTTTATGTCTTCCTCTATCTCTTTTTTCAGTGTCCTGTAGTTTTCAGCATATAAGTTTTTTACCTCCTTAGTTAAGTTTATTCCTAGGTATTATAATTTTTTTGGTGCAATGGTAAATGGGACTGCTTCTGTAGTTTCACTTTCTGTAAGTTCACTATTGGTGTAAAGAAATGCCATGGATTTCTTAGCATTAATTTTGTATCCTGCTACATTGCCGAATTCATTTATTAAGTCTAATAATTTTTTGATGGAGTCTTTAGGGTTCTGTATGTACAGTATCATGTCATCTGCAAATAAGGACAGTTTTACTTCTTCTTTTCCAATCTGGATGCCTTTTATTTCTTCTTCGTGTCTGATCGCAATGGCTAGTACTTCCAGTACTATGTTGAACAGGAGTGGAGAGAGGGGGCATCCCTGTCTTGTTCCTGTTTTTAGGGAGAATGGTTTTAGTTTTTGCCCATTGATTATGATGTTGGCTGTGGGTTTGTCATATATGGCTTTTATTATGTTGAGGTATGATCCCTCAATTCCTATCTTGCTGAGAGTTTTTATCAAGAAAGGGTGTTGGATTTTGTCAAATGCTTTTTCCGCATCAATTGATATGACTATGTGGTTTTTTTCTCTCAATTTGTTTATGTGATGTATCACGTTTATTGATTTGCGGATATTGTACCATCCTTGCATCCCTGGGATAAATCCTACTTGGTCATGGTGTATGATCTTTTTGATGTACTGCTGGATCCGATTTGCTAGGATTTTGTTGAGGATTTTGGCATCTATGTTCATGAGGGATATTGGCCTATAATTCTCTTTCATTGTATTGTCTTTATCTGGTTTTGGGATTAGGGTGATGTTGGCTTCATAGAATGAGCTGGGAAGTGCTCCTTCCTCTTGGATCTTTTGACATAGTCTGAGGAGGATAGGTTTTAGGTCTTCCTTGAATGTTTGATAAAACTCCCCTGTGAAGCCATCTGGCCCCGGGCTTTTGTTTGCTGGAAGCTTTTTGATTACTGCTTCGATTTCCTCCATAGTTATTGGCCTATTGAGATTTTTAGATTCTTCCTGGTTAAGTTTTGGAAGGTTGTATTTATCTAGGAATATGTCCATTTCCTCCAGGTTGTCTAGTGTGTTGGAGTAGAGTTGTTCATAGTATTTTCTAACAATCCTTTGTATTTCTATGGGGTCTGTTGTTATTTCTCCTCTTTCATTTCTGATTTTGTTTATTTGGGTCCTCTCTCTTTGTTTCTTGGTGAGCCTGGCTAGAGGTGTATCAATCTTGTTTATCCTTTCAAAGAACCAGCTCTTGGTTTTGTTGATCTTTTGTATTGTTTTTTTGATCTCTATGTCGTTTATCTCCGCTCTGATCTTTGTTATTTCCTTCCTTCTGCTTATAGTGGGCTTTTTTTGTTGCTCTCTTTCTAATTCTTCGAGTTGTAGAGTTAGGTCATTTATTCTCATTGTTTCTTGTTTCTTGCAGTAGGCTTGTAGAGCTATGAACTTCCCTCTCAAGACTGCTTTTGCTGTGTCCCATAGGTTTTGGATTGTTGTGTTTTCATTGTCATTTGTTGCCATGATGTTTTTTATTTCTTCTTTGATCTCACTGGTGACCCAGTCGTTGTTTAATAGCATGCTATTTAGTCTCCATGTGTTTGATTTTTTTGGATTGTTTTTGTTGTAGTTGATTTCCAGTTTTATGCCTTTGTGGTCTGAGAAGATACTTGATATGATTTCAATTTTCTTGAATTTGAAGAGACTTTGTCTGTGACCCAATATATGATCTATCTTTGAAGATGACAAATGTGCACCTGAGGAGAATGTATATTCTGTGGCTTTGGGGTGAAATGTTCTGAAGATGTCAATTAATTCCATCTGATCTAGTGAGTCATTTAGGATTGATGTTTCTTTGCTGAGTTTCTGTTTAGAGGATTTGTCCAGTGGAGATAATGGGGTGTTAAGGTCCCCTACTATGATTGTATTGCTGTCAATCTCTCCCTTGATCTTCTCCAGAAGATTTCTTACGTATTTGGGTGCTCCTATATTGGGTGCATATATATTTACCAGAGTTATTTCTTCTTGTTGGACTGCTCCCTTTAGTATTATGAAGTGGCCTTCTTGATCTCTTTTTATGTCCTTCACTTTGAGATCTAATTTGTCAGATATAAGTATTGCTACCCCGGCTTTTTTTTTTCACTTCCATTGGCCTGAAAAACCTTTTTCCATCCCTTCACCATCAGTCTGTGTGCGTCTTTTTTTGTGAGGTGGGTTTCCTGTAGACAGCAGATATATGGGTCATGTTTTCTTATCCACTCATTTACCCTATGCCTTTTGACTGGGGAATTTAATCCATTTACATTTAAAGTTATTATTGATAGAAACTTGTTAGTCGCCATTTTTGTTCTTTACCGCTGCGTTCCTTCTTTGTTTCCTGTTTTTTTCTATTTACAGCAGACCCTTTAGCATTTCTTGCATTGCTGGTTTGGTTGTAATAAACTCCCGTAGACCATTTTTGTCTGTGAAGCTCCTGATTTGACCCTCAATTTTGATTGATAGCCTCGCTGGGTATAGTATTCTTGGATTCAGACCCTTCCTTTGCATGACTTTGTATATTTCATTCCATTCCCTTCTTGCCTGATGTGTTTCTGTTGAGAAATCGGTCGCTAGTCTGATGGGGGATCCTTTGTAGGTAACTTTCTGTCTCTCTCTGGCTGCTTTTTAAGATTCTTGCTTTGTCGCTGGTGTTTGCCAATTTAATTATTATGTGCCTTGGTGTCGGTCTTTTCGGGTTCATTTTGTTTGGGACTCTGTGAGCTTCTTGGATTTGTGTGAGTTTTTTCCTCCATATACCAGGGAAATTTTCTGTTACTATTTTTTCAAACAGGTTTTCTATTCCTTGCTCAGTTTCCTCTCCTTCTGGCACCCCTATTATTCGGATGTTGTTTCGTTTAGCATTGTCCCAGAGTTCTCTTAGGCTCTCTTCCTGCTTTTTAATTTTTTTTTTTCTAGAAGCTGTTCTGTTTGGGTATTTTTTTCTACCTTGTCTTCTAGCTCGCTGATGCGGTCCTCTGCTTCTTCTAGTCTACTGTTGATGCTTTCTATTGAGTTCTTTATGGCAGTGATGTCATTTTTCATTTCTTCTTGATTTCTCTTCATTTCCTCTTGGTTCTTCTTCATTTCCTCTTGGTTCCTACACATATTGTTGAATTGGTCTTCCATTCTTTTCATCCACCTTATGGCCATTACTCTGAATTCTTTCTCTGACAGGTTGCTTGCCTCCATTGCCTCCATTTTGTTTACTTCCTTTTCTGATGATGCCTGTTTTTCTTTCATATTTGGGTTGGTTCTTTGTTTCACCATGATTTCTCTTCAAAAGGTGTTTGGTTATGTAGTTCTCTCTCTGCTATAGGGGTTGTCCAACCGTTCTGTGAGAAGAAGCAGTGCTCGTCTGAGTTCAGGCGGTCACGCTGCTCTTTTAGAAAACTTTTCATGTTGGGAAGAAATCAATCAAAAAGTTATATACATATATGCATAACCCAGGGACACAGACAATAGGGTGGCGAAGGCCTGGGGTGTGGGGTAGAGATTGGCTAGAAGTGGACAATGGGGTAAAAAGGAGACATATGTAACACTGTCAACAATGAAGATTTAAAAAAATGGATTTTCTTTAAAATTGTTAAATTATTTTTTTCTAAAAAATTGACAAGAGAGAGAGCGAACCAAAAGTGTGAGAGAGAAGCATCAGTTGGTTGCCTCCTGTATGCACCCTGACTAGGGATCAAACCCACAACCTGGGTATGTGCCCTGATAGGAACCGAACAGCAATCCTTCAGTGCACAAGGTGATGCTCAACCACTCGGGCCGGGCCAGGCACTGACTTTTAGAACCAAATCATGGAGGTCATGTTGGATCCCTTTGCCATCTTCTGTGGAGTCACTACTGACACCCACACTTACGGGGAGGGCACACATTCACACCACAGGAGGAAGGGCAGACCATGGGGAGTCACTGAGGAGGGAACCAGTGACCCGAGAGGTCCATGCCTTTCCCAGGATCCCAGACGGTCAGAATGCAGAGCCTGAGATAAACCCAGCTGTGTCCTCAGAGGTGGGGTCCTAGGTGCACCCAGGTTTCCTCAGGGCTCTGGAAAAGCCTGTGCTGGGGGAATCGTGTACAGACATGGAGATGGCATGGGGGAGACAGTGAGCACTTGGCAGCCTCGATAGTATTTGTCTGAAAATGTGCCCAGATCTGGAATCACGAAGATCCACCTCTGTTCACACCCCACCCGAAGTGGAGAAAGGCGGGGCCCCTTATGCTGAGCTCATGCTTACGCAGTGCTGAATCACACCTTCATTGGATAATACGGAAACTGAAGCCCGTAGTCAGGCAGGGATTGGCCAGGGTACATGACATTCAGAGTCCAGAGTTCAGGAATGTTCAGACCTTCCAGGCCAGCCATGGGCAAACTACGGCCTCCGGGCCAGATCCCGCCCGTTTGAAATGAATAAAACTAATATAAAAAAAAAAAGACCGTACCCTTTTATGTAATGATGTTTACTTTGAATTTATATTAGTTCACACAAACACTCCATCCATGCTTTTGTTCCGGCCCTCCGGTCCAGTTTAAGAACCCATTGTGGCCCTCGAGTCAAAAAGTATGCCCACCCCTGTTCCAGGCCAAGGCTCCCAACTCCACACAGAGTTGGTCTGGAAATTAGAAATCCTGACACACTGGGCAGCTCCTGCTTGTTCCTCCCTATGTGGGGCCGTTTTGTTCTGGGATCCAGAAAGGGAGCGCTGGCATGCATGGAGGATACACATGCCAGTGTCCTCTAGATGGCACACACACTCTAGGTGTGAGGACCTTGGGTGGGATTAGAAGAAAAGCAGACACAGAGGAGGTGACAACAGGAAGGAAAAGAGGTTGGAGGCACGACCTGCATGTGACTGTTCTCCTCCTACTTTACAGCTCCTCCCCCACAGGAGCCTGAACAGCCCTAAGAAGCACTTGCTCCATAACCCACTGTGCAGGCAGGAGAGAGACGGGCCCTGACAGGTGCAATGACTTATCCAGGGTCAAGCAGAGGTAATAAAGAGGAATTGAGTCTGCACCAAGGTCAGTTTCCTCAAATCTGGGGCCCTGGCTGCACCCAGAGCTTCTAGGGGGCCGGGCAGAGGGCTGTGCTGGTGCCACTGTGTACAGATAAGGCGTTTCATGGAGAAGAGAGGTCTGCAGACAGCAGCCCACAGGACTACTGGCATAGGTGTCATGAAATGAGGGGACTCAGGGAAGACAATCCCAGGTATGAGGTCACTATCCAACAGAACTTGGAACCCCCGTAACCAGGCACCCTCATCTAGCCCAGCAGGCAGCTCACTTGCCAAGAGGCATTACCAGTGCGAGATGTTCTCTTGCTGTGGTCCCTGTGACTGGTGCTCTTGCTCCGGAGACCCCGCAGTGAGAGCTTTTTCAGACGGTGCTGACGTTGGTTCAACCCTCATCCCGGAGGTATCTGGCCATTTTCTAGAATATGGCCTCAGGTAACACAAGGTGGCCGGGGTCAGACCCATTCAGGCCAGGCCACCTCTGTGCACCATCCCTGTGCAGCCCACACCCCCTCCCCTTCATGTGTGGGAAAGAGGGACCTGAAGGGAGAACCCTGGGGCAGGAACAGCTTTCGGGGCAGTGGATCACCTAGAGGTCCTGCTGTGGTCACCCACTAGGACAGGGCAGGCAGGTGGAGATGGGCTTCCAGAGGGGTCCCTTATCTGTGCCGATGGGAATCCTAGCGCTAAGGTGGTCACACCTTTTCCTCCAGTGGATTTCTGAGCGGATCACACTGTGTGTGTGTGTGTGTGTGTGTGTGTGTGTGTGTGTGTGTCTGGAGCGCAGGGTCACAGGGGTCACAGAACCAGCAAAACAGGGCTCTGACGCTTTCCCTCTGGTGACTGGGAACTGTCTTTGCAGAGCTCCTCACAGGAGAATAGAGAGAAGCTGACAGATGCGGTCCTCACCTCCTGCCTCTGCAGGAGGCACAGGTGCCCCATACATCCTCCAGTGTGCAGCACGGCCGCAGGGTGAGTGCAGGTGCTGAGGTGACCCAGACTCCAGGGTCCATGTAGTCAAAGGGGACCCTGGGTTCCAGAAGCTGCCCTGATACTCCCCTAGGTCCTTCCTAGAGTCCAATTTCCAAAGGAATCTGGGTCCCATTATCTCTTCACAACCCACTCTCACTGTCCAGCCCCTTTTAGATGATATGCAAAGTCACTGCCTACAATGTTTTAGGAATATCAAAAGAGAGACTTTGCTCCATTTCACATCATGCTCAGTCAAGAGTATTTTTGCATTTTTCTACAGACTTTCCCTTTTTAATGATTTTTAAATAAAATTTAATAATATTATATTAAAAATAAATCTAAATTATATAAATTTTAACTCTATGATCCTTCAAAGTATAAATTCCAACATGGAATATATTCACAATTTTTCACAACTGCTCCATAACATCACAAGCACTCTCCAGTTCCAGAACATTTTCAGAACCCACATCCGAGGTATGTGTCCCGACCAGGAATCAAACCTGCATCCTTTTGGTGTAAGGGTGACTCTCAAACCAACTGATAAGGCACCCTGTCCAAGGCGAGAAAGAGCAATATTTTCATTTGCATTTTTCATTCTGGTTTAAACTGCAGTTGGGTATCTTTCACATACTTTTGGCCTATTCCTTCTTTTGGAATTTCAGTTTGAGACCTTTTGCCCTCTTTTCCATTGGATTGTTAGCAAATCTGAATTGTCATGGATATCAGCTTTTTGCCATGTAATTTGCAAATGGTTTCTCTAGCTTGCCATTTGTTTCCATTTGATGTGTGTTTTGCCAAATAGTGGTGTCACATTTTGATGTGGTCAAATCTGTCTTCTCTTATCATGCTCTTTGATTTTGTCTCTCACTTTGAGTGGAAAAGATGTTCTCCGTCTTATCAGGAAGACAGGCTAGGTTGTATTGTTCTAACAGAGCCCTAAATCTCCATGGTTTGCAGCAGCAAAGGTTAATTTCATAGTCATAGTTAATTTCAGATGGATTGAAAAAGAGTTCCTGTTTTTCAGATTGTTCATTTCTTTTTTTCTTGTAAGGATGGAAGTAAGGACTTCCAAATTTTTATATGTCAGGGTGGAAACCAAAAGTCAAATATTTATTTTACAATGGCCTGTGGTGGACACGACTTCCATTTCCCCCTTTCTATCAGCTGCCAATTTCCACATCCAGCTGTTTCTGGGGGGTGTGGTTCAGGGCCCCAGAGTGGAGGTATCAGCACATCTAACTGGCCAGACCACAGTGATGATAGTTGTATGTGGACATGTGAATTCAGTGAGCTTAATAAGATTCTTTATTCTAGTGACCAGAAGAACATTCTGGATGTTTTCAATGAAATTAGAGCAGCCTGTGAGTGAGAGAATAGAGAGCTGTTAGCCTGGAATAGTTGGGAGCCAGTGGACTGAAAGGTCTTGGGTTTGATTCCGGTCAAGGTACATACCTCAGTTGCAGACTAGATCCTTGGTCCTGGTCTGGACAAGGGAACTTATCCTGGGTGAGGATCGACAAAAAAATGTTAGTGAGAAGAATGGCACTGCCACTTGCATTAAAACCTCAGGCACGTTAGCTGAGTTCTTTACGTCTTGTTCTTTAAACGTGAAAAATGAGCTGCAAGGATAAAACTGAATAATAAAGTGCTTAACGTAAGAGTTGGCATGTGGTAGGCACTCAATACATATTGCCCATTACTATGATAAATACATATGTATGTAAACAGTCACCAGGTGGAAATGCAACGTGTCACATCAACAAAATATTGTAAAACAGTATGATGTTAACAGAAATTGCCCAGGGCCTTCCAACGCTCTATTTCTCCTTTTAATCATAAATCATGGACTTACTCATTTCTGGATAGAAACTTAAAATATTGCAAAGGCACATGCTCTCCTGAATTAATCTAAAATTTACATATATGCAAATTAGGCCAGGATGCTTTAATGGGTCACAACCAGATTGGAGAAGGTTGCATGCACAGGCGAGGCACAGAGCAAAGATGGAGACAGACACAGTGGGGCCTACCCAAGCCAGAGCGGACACATGCTGTGGGTCAGAGGGGGCCTGGGGCGGAAGTCAGGTGCAGGTCCTGGCCAGGCGCAGAGCAGGGTTGGCCCAGCTCCTGCGGCAGCCCGCGGGGTGCCTCCTGGCATGGCAGGAGGCAGGGCGCCTCCTCTAGTTTAAAGTAAAAATTATAACAGGAATTTGGGGAAAGAAACACTGTTCTAAATTTTATCTAAAAATAAATGTGCAAACAAATCAGGAAACACTTGAAAAGAATATAAGAAGGGGACTTGCTCCGTCAAATAGAAAGGACTCTCAAGCAGTGTGTTCTGCAGCATGTTTACGGGCAACAGACATTTCTTGTGAGATAAGAATGACAAGATGGAAACTATGTCAACAGGCACAGGAAAATCCTAGAGCAGCGGTTCTCAACCTGTGGGTCGCGACTCCTTTGCAGGGGTCGCCTAAGACCATTGGAAAACACATACATAATTACATATTGTTTTTGTGATTAGTCACTATGCTTTAATTATGTTCAATTTGTAACACTGAAATTGGGGGTCACCACAACATGAGGAAATGTATTAAAGGGTCAGGGCATTAGGAAGGTTGAGAACCACTGTACTAGAGACAAATATACTAATACCAGGGGCCTGGTGTTGGATCTCCCTGAACAGTGTCTGAGAATATGGCTCTAGAGCGCCTCAGAGAAGCAGGCCATTGGACAAAGCCAGCATCCACTCTATTCTATCCATTGAGAGTTTGTCACTCAGGGCCAGACAGGGAAACAAAGAAACCACCTCAGCAAACTCTTTGAACACCAACTGACAAATGCATTTGCAGAGCATGCCATGTGCTTCTCTGCGCACTTGAAGGAAAACGTGGAGGGAAATCCCAAGGTCCTTGCCCCCAATCAAGGAAGGATTCAAGCGATCACTTTTGAGACACAGGCGTTTATTGATACCTAATGGGTGTCTACTCCTGCCCTGGGCACCTAGGCACAGAGCGACCAGACCTGGTGGAAGTTTGGTCCCCAGATCTCCTGGGACCAGGTCATAAACTTGTGCAAAGGGGAAATAACAAGGCATGTTAACCTGGATTATTTCTGACCCCAGAGGTAAGACCTGGCACCATGGAGCCCCAGGGAAAGGAGGAACCAGGCTGAGAGGGAGCATCAGGAACCCCCACCAGGTCAGGCATGAGACTGCCTCAGGGCTCCCATCTGTGTCCTTACTAATGAGGCTCCAGGGAGGCTCTGCTTCCTCTTTCCTCCAGGTTCCTTGACTCAGATGCTGCATTAATCACTAGGAAGGCCTCTGCCATCCAGTTCCACCCACTTAGTGGGTAAAAGTTGGATTATTTGGAAAGTCTCTCTGAAAACCTGTTCCCCATCGCAGACATAGGTCTCCACAGGTCGAAGGAAAATGATGGGTAGGGAGCAGCGTAGTTACTGTTGTTTTGATTTTTGTTTTCTTGGTTCAGGGCTCTGTAAATTACATGTCTCAATTCATGGCACCTCGTCACCACCATTCCTTGGAAGACAACTTCCAGGTTTTATTGTCTCTTATTACCGCTGATCTCCATTTCCTTCCTCTCCCTCCACATAGTAGCCACTCAAATTTGGCATGTGTGCTTGAATGATTTATGTCTTTGTATGTCTGTGTGTTTAGACACACATAGTGTTGTGTTAAAAATCCCATTGTGTTTCTAACTTTCTTTGTTGACACTAATTTTTATGATCTACGCTCCTTGCTGTGTAAATACTCAAATCCCTGCTTGTTTTATCTTTTTCCAAAACATTCTCTCTACACACAGATGAATTTTCTTATTCTGAAGTGTACCCTATCACTTTTCTGCTTAAAGCATTAAAAAACTTCCTATTACAATTAGAAAAAACAAAATTGGAAACCAGCCTATGAGGTCTACTTGTCAGCTCCTACATGCATCTCCAACCTCAACCATTATCTTTCTCTTTGTTCTCCTCCCCACACTTCAGCCACACTGGCTTTCATTCAGTTTGCTGAATTCACAAAGCTCTTTCATCTCAGAGTCTTTGCCTTCTCCCCCTCCCCCACCTCATCTCTTAGAAGGGCTTTCTCTTTCTCAGCCTTCAAGCCTCCCCTAACTGTGGACATTGGTGCAGCCCTTTTGGAGAGACTTTGGCAATATTAATCATCTAGGGCCAGGTTCCCTGGCAGCAGTGACTCCTGGGAACTGGGACAGAGTTTAGTGAAGGAGTAACCTCAGAAGAAGATGGAGGGAGGTGAGCAGAGATGTGGACTCAGCACATTATGTTCAGCCTGGTCCTGAGAGGGGATCTGGAAGAGGAATTGTACCCACTGAGTGAGTCCCATCAGAGGTAAGGAGCCAGGCTTGTCTACCCAGTGCCTGTCATTACTGGCCTCTGACTGAGCCTACATCCCAGGGCAGTAGAGGGGGAGCACCTAACTCCTCTGGACAGGGAAAGGGCCCTCAGGAACCATGAGCAGCCAACATCCACAGCAGCTGGGAGTGGGGATGGCTGAACCAGCAGTGAAGTTGCAGCCACTAGTGAAACCCAAGGTGTGCATGGCCTTCCTGCTAGAAACTCATTCTTAGCAGCATACTCTAGAGAAGCTTCATTCACCTGCCCATGAGGGATACAAGGAAACACATGTCAGCATTGTTTATGATGGTGGAAAACTAGAGATAACCTAAATGTCCTTCAACAGGAGAATAAAGTAATCATAGTGAATGCCTAAAAAGTAATGGACTGGAGTATGTGTGGCAACGTGGGCAAATCTCAAAGCATGATTTGAGTGAAAAAGCAAGTGTCAGGGTACATTCTGAATGATGCTATTGAAATAAAATTTCAAAAATGCAAAATCAACACTAAATATAACTTGTGTATACACAACTTTTCAGTAAAATTATAGAACAAGGGACAAGCGCAGAGTGGATGATAGTAAGTAGCTCTGGGGAAGGGAAAACTGGGATGGAATCAGGAGTTCAACAGTCTCCCAACTGTCACCCTAATGCTCTATTTAAAGACACACAGGCAATGGCAGCTTTTGAAGATTTAGTAGTAACACAGGTGATCACAATTTATGCTACATATATTTTATTCTTTTACATTTAATCCTTAATAGTCATACTTTAAAAATTACAGAAACTATTTATCTGGCTCTATGTACACCTAGACTAGAGTGATACTTTTGTCCTTTTGTTTTCCCTATGTTATCGTTTTACTTTCAAAAGATAGCAGAAGAAAGTACACAGATGATCCATTTTCTTTTTTTAGGCTCCATCACAGCATTTTGCCACATTTCATCATGTCACATGAATCTATTAGGATGCTGTTCATATACAATGCAATTAACATCGTGTGAGGATGGATGTTTATGTCAGTGGGGAAATACTCATAAAAAGGCTAAAATTTTTGAGGTGGAATTGACAGGATAAGGTTTGGGAACCCACTTATTCCAGGTGTCTCTTTGCTATCTATTCTAGCCAATATTCCCAGTGGTCCATTCCCACCCAGTGATGCTGATCAGAAGAACCAGCTTCATGCTCTTAGACTCTGAGGGGCTATATTTTGACACAGAAGGCCTGCTTTTCCCCCTGTGTCCCGGCCAAACTGATCAAAAAGTGATCAGTTCAAGCTTGAGAATGAGAGGCCTATGTTATAGTTTCTCCTACAGCGATTCTTCATGCTCTTTGGACTTAGCAAAATTATATATATGAATATTCAAATATATAAGAGCATATTTAATTTTGCTAAGTCCTTATAGATGGCCCTCCAGGGTACCTGTACTAGTTTACACTCCCATCACAGCCCATCATGTTCCCATTTGTCCCATAGCCTCACCAAAACTTCCCATCATCACACTATAATCTGTCATGCAGATTGGTGTAAAGAGCGCCTCATTACTTCTCTGACTACAAGTGCAATTTAACATCTCTTCATATCTTGTTAACGTTTTGGGTTTCCCTTTATGAAATTCCCTTTTCATATACTCTACCCATTTTTTATGTGACAGACTTTTCTTATAAACTGTAGACATTAATCCCAACAAGGGATTTCAGAGAAAGCTTGCAAGTTTTAAGATAAAGCTCCTATAGACATTTGTGCTCAGGTTTTGAGTGGATGAAAGTTTCTGTTTCTCTGGGATAAATGCCCAGGAGTGCAATTGCTCGGTGTGTGTTAGTTGTATGTTTAGTTTTATAAGACACAACCAAACTGCTTTCCCCAGTGGCTGTAATAGGCTACATTCCCACCAGCACTGGATGAGTGACAGTTTCTCCACATCCTCCCCAGCATGGAGTGTTATCACAGTCTTTTATTTTAGTTAGTCTCCTTGTGGTTTAATTAACCTTTTCCTAATGGCTGATGATGTTGAACTTTTCAAGTGCTCATGCAACATGTTATAGCCTCTTCAGTGAAGTGTCTGTTCATTTATTCTGTTTAATTCTCCAGTGAACCACTTGGGCCTGGATGCCCTTCATTAGATGCTTTACCTACAAATTCAACTTCTTTAATAGACTAGTTAGGGCATCACTTTCTCTTGAGGAAGGTTGTATAGTTTGTTTCTTGCCAGGAATTGGTTCCTTTCACCTAACTTGTTGGAACTATGCGCACAGCGTTTTTCTCTGTTTCTTGGTCAGTCTGGCTAGAAATCTCTTTATTTTACCAGTATTTCTAGAGAAGCAGTTTTCCAATTTGTTGAAGGCTATTTTGAAATTCTTTGTTTTACTGATTTCTGCCATTATGTTTTCCCCCTTCCTTGTTTCTTCAAAGTCACTCTGTTGCTCTGTTTAATTTACTATTTGGATACCTCGATCTCTCTTCTCAGCTGTAATTCTTTCCTTAGAAGTCTTTTTAAAACAAAAACTCTGTCTTTTATGGCTGCTTTTGATTTGCAGCTTTTCTTTATTGTTTTTTAGTTGTGAGTATTCCATAATCTCACTCATGATTTCCTTTAAAATCTGGGTTTATACAGAACATACTTCACTTCAGCTTCAGTTGTATCTTCTTAAGTGTCCAGATACTTGGCGATTTTAAAGCTATCCTTTATTATTAACTTCTTACCTTAGTGCATTATGGTTACAGTACATATAGGCATCATGCATTATGGTTCATGAACATATCAATGGAGAAAAAACATATATTTCTTCTTTGGAATTTATTGAGACTTTTTATGTGGCATAATACGTGGTAATGATTTATTTTGTTCAAAAGACTGGGTATTATCTGTTAGGTGTGGATATGAATAACAAAGCAAACAATAACTTCCATTTGCCAAATTTTCTTCTGATTTTTAAAAAATCCTTTCTTGCTTCCCATTTAATAGGTCCTATTTCTGGAGGCAAGTTTAAAATAAACGCATTCTATTTTGCAAGGCAAGATGCTTTCCCTTAACTTAAAATACAGGCAGTTAAACATATCCGTGTGGTTTCTTACACATATCTATATTTTCCTCAGCAAGACATGCTCTTTAACATGCTCTCCTGTGTTTCCTTCCCCTACCCTCATCCACTACACAGTGCTGACACTATCTAGTATTTTAGATTTTTTTCCACACTTTTTCTGTATTCTTTTAGTCAAGAATATGCTTAACATGGGGCCACATTGCTCACTTCTGAGATTTTTGGTTCTGGCGACCCCTCATAGAATGTCCAATCTCTGTATCTAAGGAGAAAAGAGCTTAGCTCAAGGCCTCGTGGAGAATCACAAATGAGGCTGAGGCTTTGTCAGGAGGAAGAGAAAATGGCCAATGAGCTCAACCACAGCCTGTGCAGCAGACTGCTCCACTCTCCAGGCCCCCAGACAGCACTTTCCAGGGAGGACCCCACTGAGTTTCTACAATAAACCTGTGAGCTTGACCCTAGGGTCACCCCGTGTTTAGAGGCACAAGCCCTCAGAGACACGAAGTGCCCTGAAGACTCCCAGCAAGCAGGGGGCCGAGTGACCCCTGTGCTGAGGAGGGGCAGAGTGTTCACCTGGGAAATAGTTGGTCCCACACCTGTTGGGTAGAACAAATGTTCTGTGATAACACAGAGAGATGAGGGCGAAAGCAGAGTCCCTGCTCAGGAAGCAGGCAGCTGGTATTGTACCAGTTTGTCTAGCTGGTGAGCCTGTGGGTCTGCACCACACAGGTATTTTTTAGGGAAGCACGAGAGGATGGTGTGGGGCCACTTGGCTGGTTGGCAGCTGGGGCCCAGGGCTGTGCTGAGTGTCCATGTTCCGCTCAGGATGCCCCCAATGGGAGGCCAGTCCTTGGCATTTGACCACCAGCTCTGAGTCCTGTGGAGGTAGAGTCCTGGCTTCCAGGAAGGGCAGGTGGAGAAGGGAGAACCCTTCTTGCTGGGAGTGTTAGGGGTCCTGAGGCCAAAACTCACCTTCCATGATTCTCCAGCTCAGCACTGCCCGCCTGACCTCCAGAGAGTTCTGGTTAATCAGCAGAGCAGTTGGGGCTATAAATGATGCCAGCACATTAGCTTCTGGGTTGTAAGCACATTTGTACTTAAGAAGGTTTCTCTTTGTGTTTACAGGGTCGGTTTCTGTACTAAACTGAAAGGTTAACAGAAAAGCAGCTGGTCCCTCCCATGCTGGGTGTCAGCAGAGCTGCAGGCAGGGCTGGAAGGTGGAGTCAGAATGTCTGGAGATGCTGATGAGAAACTGCTGGACGCGGAGGACCACTGGGTTGTCAGCTGGAAGAACTTCACGTCATTCCACACCACACCTTTGATGAGGACCCGCAGCCCGTTCTACTGTTGCTTTGCCCTGCAGGTAAGGCGGCTTATGCCCTCCGGGCACCGGTGTTTGGATTTTGGACTTTACGACCTTGTCCTTGGTTATCTTGGGCAACAACAGCACCTTCATTTTCTTCTCCTTGGTGACCACTGTCATGCACATGGTGGGTGTTGCTTTGGCCTGGCCACTGCTCGGCAGCCTGCTGACCTGGAGAGACTGGAAGGTGCACTTGAGGGTGTTGTTGGCGGTAGGCAGGTCTTTCTTCTTCGTGTCTCTCTTCCTGTCTGTGGGCTGGGCTGCCGTCCAGTAATCCACCTGCCGCTCCATCAGATTGGCGCCATCGCCCTGGCCGGGGGAGGACAAGCACCACTCATTGACAGGATGAGTGGGATGACAAGGCCTAATTGGAGGCCAGAAGTATGGACAGAGGGAAGGATAAAAGCACCCTGCAGCCCAAGGGGGCCCATCATCTGAGTCTCCCGACGTGTCTGAGGACTGTTGCACTGTCCCAACTTTCACCCACTCCCTGAAAAGAATGAACTATAAGGACTCCTGTTGGGGCTCTTCTGCTTGTAGGAGTTCAGGGCTTCCTTGACGGGCAGCTGGGAGTCACAGTTGTCCCCGTGTTGTACTGTGTGATTCTCGGCACGATGTCCAGTGTGCCTTGTATTGCACTCTGGGCCTCCAGATTATGGAACAGGTCCCACCAGGCCAGGTCATGGAAGAAGCTGTTGTAGCGGTAATGCACGGAGCCCAGGTACCTGGCCACGGGGTGGGAACCCAGCGGGATGACCAGGAAGCTCATGTAGCCCAGCCAGTTGAGCATCTTGTAGGACAGCAGCTCCAGGAAGACCCGCAGCACAGCGCTGAAGTAGTGCTGTGCCCCTGCCACCAGGATCTTCACCGGCTTAAGGGGCTGGGAATTATTGTCACAGTATCGCTGTATCCGCCAAATGATGGAGCTGAAGGCCGCCGGGACATCAGCCGTGAAGCAGATGCTCAGCACAGGCACCGTGTGCCCCTGAGGGTGTCCCAGGGGAACTGCTCCTGCCAATCAGAGGTTTGACCTGGATGATGTTCTCTGGCAGCTGGTCATCAGAGATGAGGATGTGGCTCAGCTGGTTGTACGTGGTCTTCCTGGGGATCTGCAGCTGGCTCCCCGGGTCTGGCCACGCTCATTGTCTGGGCTTTTGGCTCACTTGTCCTATGGCTGTGCCGTCTGCTGCTCCTTCAGGTACTTGCCCAGCCCTGGTGGTGGGATGCTTCCCCGTGGCCTTGGTGGAGGGGATGAGAGACTCAGTCTTGGTGATGTGCCTACTGGGCAGCAGCTGCTTGTTGAGCATGTTCAGGGCTGAGGTCTCTGCCTCCGGGCTGTCCTTGGGCAGTGCTGCCTGCTCCCCTGGGTGCGCATGCTCTGTGGCACTGAGTGGGAGACACTGTCACTTGGCTATTGCTGCCTGGGCTTGGTCTTCTCAGGCACTGCAGCTGGCCTAGGAGGCTCCTTTGTTTTGCTTTGTTTGTTGTGTTAACTCTCACTGGAGGTTATTTTTGCACTCATTTTTTAGAGAAAGTTGAAGGGAGGGGGAGATACAGAGAGGGAGAGAAGCATCAATGTGAGAGAGACACATGGATTGGTTGCCTCCTGCATGTGGCATGACCAGAGCTGGGGATCAAGCCTGTAACTGAGACAGGTGTGCCCATGACCAGATTTTAACCCGGAACCCTTTACTCCGTGCGCCAACACACTAGCCCTCAGCGAACCCTCTAGGACTCGAAAGCTCTTCCTGGCTCTGGGCACCATGGATGCTCCCCATGTCCATTTTGGAACAGAAATGTGACAGGCCTTCGCAGTATGGCCTGAGCTTGGGCTTGGTGGTGCTGAGAAGGCTGTCATCTTCTTCCCTGTCTGGGCTACTGTCGCTGGTTCTCCAGCAGGTTAGACAGAAGGTACAGGTCCTCCTCCACTCGGGGACATGATCTGCAGGGTCTGCTCAGGGCCCAGGGCCTCCTCTGACACTTGGGCCCTGCTCAGCCAACCACCTCTTTCTGCTGGTCATAGACCTCGCTGTGACTTTCAATGGTCACTGCTTCCTGATCCAGGTCCTACCCCTGGGCAGCATCATCACTGGCCTCCTGCTCAGTGAAGCTCTCACACTCCTCCTTAGAGTAGTGATTTGTAGACTTGGACTTGGGCCGGCCTGCATGGTGCTGTCCTCACGGTGAATGAACTGGCTAGCCATTTCTGAGGTCCAGACTCAGGCAACTTTTGGGGAGGGGTGCTGTGGGCCACCAAGTCTGAAACACTGTTTCTGGGCTGTTTGATTCCCGAGGGCCCATGTGTTTTCTTGTGCTCTGGCCAGATTTGGAGGCTCCTGTTGGCTCCAGGCCCTGTGGGTGCTCCCATTTTTGTCTGTGAGCTGGAGTGTGCCAAACCTTCAAAGAACAGTCTGAGCTTGGGCTTGGGGGTGATGAGGCTGCTGTTATCATCCTCCATGTCTCGGCCACTGTCCCCGGGGTTTTGCAGTGTGTTAAATAGAAGGTCCAGGTCCCACTCCAACTCGGGGACATGCTCTGCTGTGTCCTGCTTGAGTCCACAGCTTCCTCCAACAGTTTGACCTTTCCCAGCCACGCACAACTTTTTCCTTGATATTTTGTGGCCTGGTAATGGACGTCTTTCCTAATATCCATGGCCTCTGCTTCTTGGGCATCCCCATGTCAATGCCCTCCTCGGCAGTCCGGTCCATAGGTGGCATTGTTGCTGGCCTGTTGCTCAGAGGAGAAGCTCTGATATACCCCCTCAGAGTAATGAACCCTTGACTTAGCCTTGCATCTGGCCTGTACGGCACTGTCCTCCGAGTGGATGGGCTGGTTGGACCGGGAGCAGATCCAGATCTCGGCCACTTTGGCAGAAGCCTCCTCGGCCTCTTTGGCCACCCTTCAGGGATTGCTGCCGGACCTCAGCCATGTGGATGCCGCCCACAGGGAGTGTCTTGTAGCTCCAGATGGTCTGGTTCTTAAAGCACTTCCTCCAGTGCAACAGGACCTGTAGTTTGTTGCCTTCTTTCTTGAGGAAGTGGGGGTCCTGCAGTGATGTCAGACCCAGGTCTGTCTCCAATTGTCCACTGGGGAACTGCATACTCCTGTAGAAAGTTCTTGGAGCCCTGCATCTTCACAGTGATCACTGTTGATATGAGGTTGAATCCCTGTATCTTCATGCCAATCACCATGGAGATGAGGTCCTTCTCCAGCTCTTTAAAGACCACCATCTTCATTAAGGTCAGGTTGCACAACCTGGGCACGATCCTGAGACTGGGGCTGTCCAACTCCCGGTTAGCAAACAATTTCTTGGGCTTTAGTGTGTTGAGCCTGGGCACAGGGGTAGGGGAGCGGGAGGTGTGGAGACCAGGACTGTGGGCAGCAAGGTAGCTGCAGCTGCTTACACAATACAGGTCCTTTCTGCATTCTGGGGTGATTGTTTCTCTTCCTGTGTTGGGACAGAGGAGGGACATTCCTTCAGGGGCAGCTTATGAACTGCCAGGTAGTTTGGGGGCTGAAATGCAGACTGAACCCTTAAGCACTCAGTGAGTGTTGTCAGGAGGGGGGACACAAGTGATCCAAGAACAGTGTGTGTGAGAAGGGACCACATGCTCACTGACTAGCTCAGGGAAGGCCTGTGTGATGTTCTTGCAAACTCAGAGACCTAAAGTTATCACAAAGGATGTTCTGAAATGAAAACTTTTAAACTAAAAGCAGTTTATGGTGGGTAGTCATGTCCTAGGCGGGCATCTTCCCTGACAAAGGTCAATCTTAACCTTAACGGAGCCTGCCTATTGCCTCTTACCATCTACAATAACATATCTTTGGAATGTAAAAGGAATTTCTATTTTTCCAGACCCCTCAAAGCATAGGCAATGCTCTGTGGAGACCACAAATCCCCTTATTGTTTCTGAGTTCATTGTTGAATTGTAACTATCTTATATCCACCATGTAAAAGAAGTATGTCTGTGTCATTTTACTGTTTATCCAGTTACAGAGGATTCCTCACTTTGATTTCTCTAGGACCCTGATGGATCACCACTGGATTTCATGTTACCACCATACAGCTCCCGTTTTGATTGTAATGTATAAAATAAGGTGCAAAACTGCCATTCTCCAGAGCATTGTCTCAATCTGCTGAGATTTTCTTCCTGCCAAATGTTGACATTGGAGCTTAAATAAACTCACAAAAATTCTTCACAAGTTTGAGTGTTTAATACTTTGACATTTACTTGGCGTAGTGGGCCATGGTTCCAAAAAAGCTCACCCAGGACCAACCTGTGGACCTGGTGTTAGGATTCAACAAAGGACCCATTGAACCACTGTTTCCCCACCCATCGGGTGAACCTGGGTTAGTTGTGTCTTAAATCCAGGACTTTTCCCTTGCTGGTGCTAGAGGGTTAGACTTATCTGAGCTGTATTTTAAATACTCCAGGTGGAACTAAGATTAAGGGTTCAGGGACCATAGGCTAAGACAAGACATGGGTGACTGGTGTTAAATTGTGGCTTTCTGATTGGAATTGCTTTCTGAGAATCTGAAAAAAAAAACACCTTTGCTGATAAAGTAGAGTTGAACTCAATCAACTCCAAAAATGCAGGGTCATGTCCTCCCTCTGGTTTGAGTATTAGGTATTCTTAGCGGACTGAGAATCTCTGTGGAGGTGTGAGGTCTTTCTTAACTCAGTTGCAATTAAAGTGACTGGTTCTTTGGGGTAGCACCCATAAGGTTTTGTCAACTGTTCCCTGACCGTCTGGCTGTTTTAGTCAGCAGGGAGATAAACCGAGGCACATCACAGGGTTGAATGTGATTTGAGGGGTGAGCGCCTCATGGAGCTCAACCCATAAGCAACACATGTTGACCAACTACATTACATAACAACCCTAGAAAATTTGCTCAGATTCTACAGATATCAGAAAGAAGAGAAAAACCACATACACATACACACAACTACAAAACAACAACAAAACACACCTAAAATTAGCATGGGAAGATGTGCGTCCAAAGGCAGGAGATGCCAGATCCCAGCTCCCATTAATACTCCTGAAAGGAAGTGTTACTTGCAAGTGCTTTACAGAAATGGGAAGATTTATCTAGAAAATATCCTCCTAAAAATGGCCAAAATGCAGTTTTATTGGGTGCCTAAATAAATTTTTTGGCATGCAATAAAAATTAGGAAAATGCCAGGTCTAACATTAAACTGAATGAATGAATGGAAGCACATTTTGATATGGATATCAGGAGATCCTAAGAAGCACATATAAATTCTTTTTTAAAAAATTATGGAATTAGAAATTTTAGAGACTGTCTCTGAACTCTCTTGAAGCTAATGAATGCCAACACCCCATTCTTCCGCCTTCTCTAGCTCCCCCACTATATCCTTTGCTCTTTCCCATCCCTTCTTCCTTCCCCTTTGGTCCCCTCCACTACCCCTCCCTACTGACTTAACAGAAAATGAGAATAGGAATTCTAACAGCTCCCTTTGGAGCAAACCTTGTCTCAGCAAGAGAGGAACCAGCAATTGTTCCTGATTTTCTCAGTGACCCTGATGGATTCACAAAGGTATTTAACTGTTAGAACATGTAATCCATTCTATTCTAACCTATTCCAATTAATATAGCTAATAGTTTCTGCCAGCAAATGGAACACAATTTCTAAATAAGGTTTGCAAGAAAATTCCTGTAGAGAAATCTGTCCACTGTTAGAATGATAGGAAACTGAAATAGGATGTAGAGAAACAACAACAAACAAACCCCACACACACACACACACACACACACACACACACACACACAACTATAGCGTTGATCCATGGGTGTTTCCCATTCTCACTGATAGTTTGGGAGCAGGTGAACTTATCATAGAAAGAGAAGCCACTAAGACCCCTGTAGATACTGGGGCTACTTTATTTGTCCCTAACCACATCCAGCTAATTGTCTTCTCCTTCAGAGTAAGGCTTCTGTGCAAATGGCAGGAATATTTAACCAATGTCTGTTTTTAATCAAAACCTGTTTCCAACTAGGGAATGTTATAGCAATATTAGCAAATAGCTATCTTTGCTAATAAAATCTGCCCCAATTCAACTGATAGGGAGAAGTATTTTATTTGTATATTTGTTTGTTTTATGAAATCAGTGATACCCACATATGCTTTTTCCAGAAGGGTAATATGTATTTAGAAATAAATGAACAAGATATTGAACCCAACAGAGCCTGAGATGAACCCAGCGGTGTGTCCTGAAAGTTGAGGTCCTAGCTGCATCCAGCTTTCTGCGGGGGCTCTGGAAAAGGATCTGCTGGTGGAATCATGCACAGATATGGAGAGGCATGGGGGAGAGATTGAGCATTCAGCAGGTAAGATAAGCATTTGGCCGGTATTTGCCTGAAAAGGAGCCCAGAGTTGGAACCGCATGCATGCACCTCTGTCCAATACCCACCCAGGGTGGAGGGAGCTGGGCCCTTTGTTCTGAGCTCAGGCTTATGCAGTTGTGAACCCAACCCTCAATGGAAAATTGGGGACCTGATGTCCATAGAGTGGCAGATATTACCCAATGTCCACGACATTCAGAGCCCAGAGTTCAGGAATGTTCAGACCTTCCAGGCCAAGGCTCCCACCTCCCCACAGAGTTGGTCTGGACATGAGAAATCCTGACACACTGGGCAGCTCCTGCCTGTTCCTCCGTATCTAGGGGTCAAGGGCGCTTTGTGCTGGGACCCAGGAAGAGCACTAGCTCTTTTTTTTTTTTTTTTTTTACTAAGAGAAATATTTGTATTATTTTATTTCATTATGGTTTAAAGTATAATATATGTTTCTTTTTGTCCCCATGGACCCCTCCTCAGCCACTCCCACCCCAGCACATGCCCCTACCCCCTCAATGTCTGTGTCCATTGATTATGCTTATATCCATGCATTCAAGACCTTTGCTTGATCTCTTACTCTCTCCCCCACTATCCCCTCCCTTCCCGCTGAGGTTGGAGGGTCTGTTTGATGGTCTGTTTGAGGCTTCTCTGTGTCTGCATCTATTTTTGTTCATCCGTTTATATTATTCATTATATTCCACAAATGTATGAGACCATGTGATATTTATTTTGATCTGACTGGCTTATTTCACTTAGCATAATGCTCTCCATGTCCATCCAAGCTGTTGTCAATGGTAAGAGTTCTTTCTTTTTTACAGCAGCATAGTATTCCATTGTGTAGATGTACCACAGTTTTTTCCGCTCATCTGCTGATGAGCACTTAGGCTGATGAGCACTTAGGCTGTTTCCAAATCTTAGCTATTGTGCTGCTATGAACATAGGGGTACATATATCCTTTCTGATTGGCGTTTCTGATTTCTTGGGATATATTCCTAGAATTGGAATTACTGGGTCAAATGGGAGTTCCATTTTTAATTTTTCAAAGAAGCTCCATACTGTTTTCCACAGTGGCTGAACCAGTCTACGTTCCCACCAGCAGTACACAAGTGTTCCTTTTTTTCCACATATCCACCAGCATTTGTCCTTTCTCGATTTGTTTATGATAGCTATTCCAACAGGTGTGAGATGGTAACTCATTGTATTTTTTAAAAATATATTTTTATTGATTTCAGAGACAGAGCAAAACATCAATGATGATAGAATCACTGATTGGGTGCCTCTTGCATGCCCCCTACTGGCGGTCATTGCCCCAAAATGGGCATGTGCCCTTGACCTGAATCAAACCCAGGACTTTTCAGTCCGCAGGCCAACACTCTATACACTGACCAAACCAGCTAGGGCCCTTGTTGTTGTTTTTATTTGCATCTGTCACATCATTAGTGACTTTAAGCATGTTTTCATAAGGCCATGAGACATATGAAAACAGAATTTTTTTTCTGATGACTAATAAAAAGAATTTATTAAACTCAGTGAAATCACATGTCCACATACAACCATCATTACTGTGACAAGGCCACTGAGATGTGCTGATACCTCTACTCTGCGGCCTTGACCAACATTACCCAGACCACCTGGATGTGGAAACTGGCAGCTGTTCAAAAGGGGGAAATGGAAGTCATGTTCCCCACTTGGGGGCAGCAGAATCTCCTCAGACCTCAAGTTGTTTTAGGGGCCCTGCATTTTTATAGTGATCACCACAGCCCTGAGCTCCTTCTCCAGCTTCTTGTAGATGAGCAGCTTGGTTAAGGTGAGGCTACACAGCCTGGGTACGGAGGTGGGGCTGGAGCATTCCACTTCCCAGGTGGAAAACAAGTTCATGGGCACCTGTGTGTTGAGTGCGGCGGGCATGTTTTCCTGGCCCGCGGGCACCGAAATGGTGGTCTGATTTCTATCCTGTGTTGGGAGAGGGTTACATGCCACCAGAGGCAGCTCATAAACTGCCAGGTGGGTTGGGCACTCCAGCTCAGACTGAACCCCAAGCACTCAGTGATTGGTGGCAAGAGATGGGACAGGTGTGATTCCAGGGACCACATGCTAGCCTGGCAGCATGGTAAACTCAGAGACCTAACGTAAATGAAAAGGTTTGTCTGATCTTAAAGTGTTGTTTCTTTGTTTGTTTTTTGTTTGTTTGTTTTGTTTTTTTTAAATAAAAGCAGCTTATGGTGGGTACTGGTGTCCTAGGCTGTCATCTTCCCTGAAAAAGTCAATCTTTATCTTAACTGAGCCTGAAAATTTTTTTTTAATAAATCTTTATTGTTCAGATTATTATAGTTGTTCCTCATTTTCCCCCCCATAACTCCCCTCCACCCGGTTCCCACTCCACCCTCTGCCCTTACCACATGCCTCCCTCCACTGTCCTCATCCATAGATGTACAATTTTTGTCCATTCTCTTCCCGCATCCCCCACACCCCTTACCCCCTCAGAATAGTCAGTCCACTCCCTCTCTATGCCCCTGATTCTATTATATACACCAGTTTATTCTGTTCATCAGTATTTGTTCACTTGATTTTTAGATTCACTTGTTGATGTGTATTTGTTGTTCATAATTTGTATCTTTACCTCCTTCTTCTTCTTCTTCTTCTTCTTCTTCTTCTTCTTCTTCCTTTTTCTTCCTCTTCTTAAAGGATACTTTTCAGCATTTCATATAATACTGGTTTGGTGGTGATGAACTTCTTTAACTTTTTCTTATCTGTGAAGCTCTTTATCTGACCTTCAATTTTGAATGATAGCTTTGATGGGTAAAATAATCTTGGTTGTAGGTTCTTGCTATCCATCACTTTGAATATTTTTTGCCACTCCCTTCTGGCCTGCAAAGTTTCTGTTGAGGAATCAGCTGAGAGTTGTATGGGTACTCCCTTGTAGGTAACTGACTTTTTTTCTCTTGCTGCTTTATGATTCTCTCTTTGTCTTTTGCTCTTGGCATTTTAATGATGATGTGTCTTGGTGTGGTCCTCTTTGGATTCCTTTTGTTTGGGGTTCTCTGTGCTTCCTGGACTTGTAAGTCTATTTCTTTCACCAGGTAAGGGAAGTTTTCTGTCATTATTTCTTCAAATACATTTTCAATATCTTGCTCTCTCTCTTCTTCTGGCACCCCTGTAATTCGTACATTGGTACGCTTGAAGTTGTCCTAGAGGCTCCTTACACTATCTTCATATTTATGCATTCTTTTTTCTTTTTGCTTTTCCGGTTGGGTGTTTTTTGCTTCTTCGTATTTCAAATCTGTGACTTGATTCTTGCTATCCTCTAGTCTGCTGTTAGAACTCCATATAATGTTCTTTATTTCAGTCAGTGTATGTTTAATTTCTAGGTGGTCCTTTTTCATAACCTCGAGGGTCTCACTAGATTTCTTGAGGGTCTCACTAAGTTTATCGGTGGTCTCACTAGACTTATTGAGGGTCTTACTAAATTTATTGGAAGTTTCTAGAAAATTCTTGAAAAACCGTATAAGTTGGGTTTTGAGCTCTATATCCAGTAATTTGCTTTCCTCCATTTCTGTCATTTGTGACCTGTTTCTTTGTCTCCGCATTTTTATGCTCTCCTGTGTTGATAGAGTGTTCTTTCTGTGCTAGCTGTCCTATAGGGCCCAGTGGCTCAGCCTCCCCAATTACCGGAGGTGGACACTCTTGGTGCACCCCTTTGTGGGCTTTGTACACAGTCTTGTTGGAGTTAAGCCTTGGTTGTTGTAGGTATCACTGGGAGGAATTGACTTCCAGGCCAATTGGCTGTGAGAATCAGCTGTGTCTGCAGTGGGAGAACTTCTGTGTTGAAGACTCCCTTATAGGGCAAGGCTTGCTTCAGTGGGGCTTTGGTGCTCACTGAGTCTATACCCTGAGTGTGTCCCTTATGGATCTGAGGAGTTGTAATCTGGATGGTCCCACTCTGACCACTGGGTACAATGACTCTTGGATCTCTAAGGAGGTGCTAATTTAGCCTCTGCCTGAGGCTGTCCAGCAGGAGACCAGCTGTGAAGCAATGCAAGCCACTGGGGGCCTTGGGCCTTCTTTTGGATATTCTGGCTTTCTCTGACACAGCTGCAGTTTTTTAGGTAATTTTAGATTGCAAAGGGCCAGGCCTTTCATATGCAAAAGGCTCTGTGCACAGCTTGGGTGGGGCGGGGTATCAGGATCAACAGGGCAGAGCAAGCAGCTTTGGCTTCTCCTCAGTCCTGCCCTAAGAGGCCCCGCTTCTCAGTGTCCCAGTAATCACTGCAAGCACCTCTGATAGAAAGCCGCCCTCGAGTTCCGACTGATGCCAGACAGTACAGTTTCTCCTGTGTGAGTCTGGGTCCCCAGAGACTCACCTGGAACTGGAGTCAGGGCTGTAGGGAGATTGTGCCTCCCTCCCGATTGAAAAAGACAACCGAGTACTCAGTTGGCAGCCCTTTCCATGTGCACCTCCGTACCTCTGCACTTTACTTCCGCACCTCCTCTGAGTCTCAGTGTGCTTTTCTCTTTCCTTCTAGTTGTAGAATTTCCACTCAGCAGCCTTCCTGTGGTTCTGGATGATGTTCTTTTTGTCTTTTAGTTGTATTTTTGAAGTGGTTGTGCGAGGCAGCAATTTCCAGTGTTTCCCTATGCCGCCATCTTGAGTTTTCCCTGTCTATTGTCTTTTTACATCTATAACAACATATTTTTGTAATGTCAAAGTAATTTTCCTTTTTATTTAGACACTCGGAGCACAGGCACTGCTCTGCTCTCTGCAGAGACCACACATCCCCTCATTGTTATTGAGTTCATTGTTGACTCTTTACTGACCTATACACACCTAAGTGAAAGAAGTGCATGTCTATCATTTTACCTTTTTTCCAGGCCCAGAGATTTCCCTGCTGTGCTTTCTCCTGCTTCCCTCATCTATCAGCAATGAATTTCATGAAACCACACAAGTCTCCACTTTTGATTGTAATGTTTAAAATGAGGTGCAAAGCTCCATTCTCCGGAGCATAATTATCTCATTCCATTGAGATTTTGCTTCACTGCAATTGTCTACATTTTGGCTCAATAAACTCAGAAAAATTCTGCACAGGCTTTCATGTTTTCTAGATGGACAAGAGAAAAGGTTCTCGGCAGGCAGGGTAGACTTGGGAGTGAGTTATGATGTGACACATTGGTATCTTAGTCATTTCATAGTAGAGAATGGACAACAGCTCCCTGTGTTACCAAGGTCACCCTGGAATTTCTGACAGAAAATCCCATTCTAAGATGGGAACACATAGGCTTTTCCTGGGGTGGGAGAGTCTGGATATGAGGACAAGTGGGTTGTTCAGGGAAGCACCATTGACTTGACAATAGGAGGGGGTCACATCCAGGTCCCACAGCAGTGAACAGCTGGATCGCCAGCCCTGATAACAGGTACCCCCTTGGTAAGTAGTGCAGCCCAGGTTGGCCCCAGCTCCTGACCTGGAGGGACCATGGGGATGTTGTCCTCTGGGAAGCAAATGGCAAAGCAACAGACTTGGTATCTTCAGCCCCACGTCCTTTTGGGAAAAGCATCCCTATTAATCATGATGATGTGTAAGAGTGGGAGAAGGTTTATAATGATTGTCAGGCCAACATGGACACTGGGAGATGGGCATTAAAATAGGAAAGTCTGTAAAAAAAAATACAAAAATACCCTTGACTGAGCGTGACGTGAAATGGAGCAGGTCTCTCTTCTGATATTCCTAAAACTTTGTGGGCAGTGACTTTGCATCTCATCTGAAGGGGGCTAGACAGTGAGAGTGGGTTGTGGGGAGGATACAGGCCCCAGATTCCTTTGTAAATTGGACTCTAGAAGGGACCTAGGAGAGTGGCAGGGCAGTTACTGGAACCCAGGGCTACCTTTGACTATATCGGACCCTGGAGTCTGGGTCACCTCAGCACCTGCACTCACCCTGCAGGAGTACAGCACGCTGGATGATGTATGGGGCACCTATGCCTCCTGCAGAGGCATGGAGGCGAGGACGCCATCTCAGGTCCTCTCAGTTCTCCTGTGAGGAACTCTGTAAAGACAGTTCCCAGTCACAAAGAGGAAAGCCTCAGAGCCCTGTTTTGCTGGTTCTCTACCCCTGTAATCCTCCACTCCAGACACACACACACACACACACATAGTGTGGTCTGCTGAGATCTCCACTGCAGAGGAAAAGGTGTAACAGCCTGAGGGTTAGGATTCCCATTGGCACCAATAAGGGACCCCTCTAGAAGCCCATCTCCACATGCCTGCCCTGTCTTAGGGGGTAATCACAGCAGGACCTCTAGGTGATCCACTGCCCTTGAAAGCTGTCCCAGCCCCAGGGTTCTCCCTTCAGGTCCCTCTTCCCCAACACATGAAGGGGAGGGGATGTGGGCTGCGCAGGGATGGCACACAGAGGTGGCCTGGCCTGAATGGGTCTGGCCCCGGCCACCTTGTGTTACCTGAGGCCAAATTCTAGGAAGTGGACACATACGTCAGGGATGAGGGTTGAACCAATGTCTGCACCGTCTGAAAAAAGCTCTCACTGCGGGGACTCCGGAAGCAAGAGCAACAATCACCGGGAACACAGCAAGAGAACATGTTGCACTGGTAATGCCTCCTGGCAAGTGAGCTGCCTGTTGGGCTACATGTGGGTGCCTGGTTACGGGGTTTCAAGTTATATTGGATAGTGACCTCATACCTGGTGTTGTCTTCCCTGAGTCCCTTCATCTCATGACAGCTATGCAAGTAGTCCTGTGGGCTGCTGTCTGCAGACACCTCTTCTGCATGAAACACCTTATCTGTACACAGTGGCACCAGCACACCCCACTGCCCGGCCCCCTAGAAGCTCTGGGTGCAGCCAGGGTCCCAGACTTGAGGAAACCTACCTGGGTGCAGACTCAATCCCTCATTCTTACCTTTTCTTGATCCTGGATCAGTCATTGTGCCTGTCAGGGCCCGTCTCTGTCCTGCCTGCACAATGGGTTATGGAGCAAGTGCTTCTTATGGCTGTTCAGACTACTGTGGGGGAGGAGCTACAAAGTAGGAGGAGGACTATCACATGTAGGTATTGCCTCCAACCTCTTTTTCCTTCCTGTTGTCACCTCCTCTGTGTCTGCTTTTTTTATAATCTCTCCCAAAGTCATCACATCTAGAGTGAATGTTGTGTGTGTGAGTGTGTGTGTGTGTGTGTATGCACATGACAGTGCTCCCTTTCTGGACCCCAGAACAAATCAGCCCCCACAAAGGGAGGAACAGGCAGAAGCTGCCCAGTGTGTCAGGATTTCTAAAGTCCAGACCAACTCTGTGGTGAGGTGGCAGCCTTGGCCTGGAAGGTCTGAACATTCCTGAAGTTTGCACTCTGAATGTCATGTACCCTGGCCAATCCCTGCCTGACCAAGGGCTTCAGTTTCCCAATTATCCAATGAGGGTGTGATCCACAACTTCGCAAGCGTGAGCTGAGCATAAGAGGGCCCGGCTTTCTCCACTGCGGGTGGGTTGTGGACAGAGGTGCACTTACATGATTCCAGATCTGGGCGCCTTTTCAGACAAATACTGTCTAGGCTGCCAAGTGCTCACAGTCTCCCCTGTGCCATCCCCATATCAGCACAGGATTCCAGCGGCACAGCCTTTTCCAGAGCCCCTGAGCAAACCTGGGGGCACCTAGGACCCCCTCTTTGAGGACACAACTAGGTTTTTCTCAGGCTCTACATTCTGACCGTCTGTGATCCGGGGCAAGGCATGGACCTCTCAGGTCACTGGTTCCCTCCTCAGTGACTCCCCATGTTCTTCGCCTTCCTCATGTGGTGTGAATGTGTTCCCTCCCTTTCAATGTGGGTGCTCATAGTGACTCCATAGAAGACGGCAAAGGTATCCAACACGACCTCCATGATTTGGTTCTAAAAGTCAGTGCCTGGGCCAGACAGAGTGGTTGAGCATCATCCTGTGCACTGATGGATTTGGTTCCTGGTCAGGTCACATATCTAGGTTGTGGGTTTGATTCCTAGTCGGGGTGCATACAGGAGGCAACCTATTGATGCTTCTCTCACACACTTTTGGTTCTCTCTCACTGTCTCATCATTTTTTTAGAAAAAAAATAATTTAACAATTTTTTAAAATATATTTTATTGATTTTTTACAGAGAGGAAGGGAGAGAGATAGAGAGCTAGAAACATCGATGAGAGAGAAACATCGATCAGCTCCCTCCTGCACATCTCCTACTGGGGATGTGCCCGCAACCCAGGTACATGCCCTTGACCGGAATCAAACCTGGGACCCTTCAGTCCGCAGGCTGTCGCTCTATCCACTAAGCCAAGCCGGTTTCGGCTAATTTAACAATTTTAAAGCAAATCCATTTTATTTTTTTAATCTTCATTGTTGAAAGTGTTACATATGTCCCCTTTTTACCCCATTGACCACTTCTAGCCGATCCCTACCCCGCACCCCAGGCCTTCACCACCCTATT
The DNA here is from genome assembly GCF_963259705.1 of Myotis daubentonii. Taxonomy (NCBI): domain Eukaryota; kingdom Metazoa; phylum Chordata; class Mammalia; order Chiroptera; family Vespertilionidae; genus Myotis; species Myotis daubentonii. The sequence continues at coordinate 8,757,221 of NC_081855.1, forward strand.
ATCTATGTCCCTGAGTTATGTATATATGCATACAAGTTCTTTAGTTGAATAATTCCCAACCTGATAAGATTTTAAAAGTTGATGCTTATCTACTTTCTCACTCTGATCTGCTCTGTCTCTCTCCCTCTCTCTCTCTCTCTCTCTCTCTCTCTCTCTCTCTCTCTCTCTCGCTCTCTCACTCCCTCTCCACTGAGGAATAAGCCTCTGTGCTGTGAGTTGCTATCTGGACAGACCCATGTGACCCAGCACTGAATGAGACCAACAGAGAGAGGAAGTCAGGCCTTCCATCCAAACTGAATCCTAAAGACTCCCCCTCCCTCGAGTGAGTTCAGGCCCTCAGTGACAGAGATCCTGCCCCAGGTGAGACCACAGTAGTCCCAGCTGAGCCATGTGGGATTCCTGGTCACAGATGTGTGAGCTAATAAGTGTGTGTTGGTAAAGTCTCTAATGTGGGGTAACTGTCAGCAATAGGTCACTAGCACAGTCGTCCCACACCAGGCCCTGGCCCTGCCCTCCTATCTCCCTCCTTTTTTCCTCCCAATTACCTCCAGCCCCAAGCCCCTCATTTCCCACACCCTCTGCCTCCAGTTTGGATGATGGCTGTGAAACATAGGAAAGGACACTGCAAAGTAGAGCCAAACTGAAAAGTGTAATTTGAAAGAAGAAACAGCACCTGTTGAGACCACAGTTCTCAGCTTCCAAGGTAAGGAGATGTGCCAGGGTTCATGTCCCAGCATCAAGAAGGGTTCAAGAATCTGGAAAAGGCTGTGAGCAGATGACATAGAAATCCAGAGACTGATAAAGAGTCCAGAGCCAAGTTATAATTTTGAAAGGCATTGGGGTCAGAGGACCTTCAGCTAAAGGAACTGAAGAGTACCTCCTTGTCTAGGCCCCTTGCTTTTATTAATACAATTTGTCCTAAGGCAAGGTGGAGATAATACACTTCAAAAGGTAAGGTTTCAAAGGGTACAGAGGCATTGTCAGTTTGGGTATTAGCCTAAGGCTGTTCAGGTTGTTTGGCCAGTAGGAGGCAATAACATGTAGATTAAGATGCCTTTTAGCTGTCTGGCAACCACAATCAGTTTCCTATTCAGGTTTGGGGAAATGCCTTTAGCCATTCCCAACATGTGTGACTCAACCCTGTTTAGACCCCAAGTTTCATCAACCTTTTGATGAACCTCTTAAAATTATGACATGCTGGAATTGGTGTACTGCAGAGACACTACAGGCAAGGCAGGCGGCTGCCCCTCCAGGCCCACTGCAAGTGCATGCAAGTGCACTGTCATCACCATGGACCTCTAAGGTAGACCTGCCCCTGATTTCCAGACCTCCTTTAATTTCACAAGCCTTCATCGGCTGCCATTGTGAAATCAGGATGAAGAGGGTAGACAAGTACTTACTCATCTTTCTGGTTTAGAAATCACATTCTAAAGAGAGCCTGTGCAATGTCCCCGCGATGGGCTCATGTTAGCAGTGCTTATGGTCCTCAGGGGTCAGTGGGAGGTCTCATCAGACTCCATTCAGATTTCCTTTCTCTCTGTGTCAACCAACAGGGCAGATCTCCTTGAGAGTAGGGACCCTGGGTGTGGTCCCCAGTGAGCGCCCATTTGTCCTGAGTCAGTGTAGCTTGTGCCATGGCGGGGTGCTGTACAAGGCTGCTAGTCCATCCTCACCAGGGTGGTTTAGAGCACTGAGGAGGATTGATGTAAAAGGAGAAGCCAGGCTGTCTCCACAACCTTGTTCAGCCTTGGCGCGTGAGAAAGAATGGCTGCTGGGCTCTGGTGAGACAGAAGAGCCTCAGGAAAAAGCCCAGCTGAACCAGAGCCTAGGGTCTGAGGGCAGACAGAGGCTCTGACCCCAGAGGAAATTTCGAAGCGGTGCCTCTGGAGGAGATGAGTGTGGACCCCGGGCCCTGAGACATTCTCTGTCCCCTCTCCTGTGCTGTGGGCCGACAGAGGAGATGCTCAGAAAGCTGTTCAGTGCCCGTGGAGCAGGGTGGACTTTCTGTCCAGGTGCAGGTGTCAGTAAGAGTTCAGGAACTGCTCTCTGCTGGTTAAACCCTACAGCATTCTGCAACGTGGACGCCAGGGGGCGCATAAGGCCAGGCTTTGTCCATGTGCTCATGGGAGATGAAGTCAAACACAATGTGGGTTTGCAGCCCTGACATCAAGGGTCCCTGCCCCAATGCTGGTGGGTCAATTTCCCCCAAAGTTCCATTGTCTTGGGCCTGAAGAACATCACATCCTTAGAGCAGATGGCTCCTGACTCATTCTTCCCAACCTATGACTCATAGTAACACGACGCAGGCCCAGAAGAAACAGACTTGCTCAAGTCTCTGAAGGATTGTAGAGTTAAATTTTATGGAATCTAAATTAAATTTATATTTGAGTATTTCATTACATTTTCTTTAATTAGACTGAATGTTACTGAATAGTATGAAAAATACATAAAGTTATAAACATATATATGATGAACACAAATATTTTAAAACTTCATATAAATGAGGGGAGGGAGCCCTCTCTGTTGTGGCAGCTGACACACGTTGTGGCCCAGGATCTAAGACCACAGGTTTCAAAGGAGCTGAGGTGCGTTGCTCACAAGCTGCAGGTGGGTCCACATCTGGAAGTTCAGTGACGGTTGTGCCTGGAGCCTGCTCTGGCTCTGGAGGGGGCACCAGAGTAGGCGTTGCCACTTTAGGTGATTCTTCATCTTGCTCTGGAGTTGCTTCTGTAGATCCAGGAAGAGAACATGTTACCACCATGACTGCCTTTTGTGTGCCTTACAAGAAAGAAACCTCCCATCTCCATCACTGAAGTCCCAGTTCAAGGCCCCACCCCAGGAAGCCCTCCAGACTGCAGGCCCTGGGCTATGACCTGAGTGGCTCTGTGCTCCTGCCTAAGCTCAGCCTCTGGGAGCTCTTTTCTGTGTGGGCCAGCCTGATCCCCACTCACCCACACCACCCAATCCACATGCACAGCTCTCTGACTCCCTCCCTTTTTTCTAGCAGAAGCCCTCAGACCTCTGCCCTCTGGCAGAAATCTCACAAGGCATGAGATCCAGGGTGTTGCCAGCTTCTCCAACTCACAGTCCCCATACTCCCCTTAAGGCTCTGATCCAAAGCCCTTTCACTTTTTCTGCTGGTTTAGAGATCCACTTTCTGCTTCACAGTGCGTGTAGATCAGCGATACTTTGAGGAAGAAGTCATATGGGGTGTACTGTGGATGCTACCTGCCTGTGCAGCCCAGTGTGACTGAAATCACTCCTGCCTAGAAGGAAGCGCTGGAGTGCAGCCCTGGGGTCAGGGCCTTTGCTGAATGAATGAGCCCAAACCACCCCCATCTCAGAAGGCTGGGTGAGCCTGGGGTCCCCCTGCTCACCCCTGGGATTTCTGATCTGGCTTCACCCAGGACAGAGACCCCTAATGGAATCTACAACGTCTTTATCGAAAGAGAAAATAGCTTAGCCTAAGTCCTGAGGAGAATCACAAATAAGGCACACGTTTCTTTAAAAGAAGGGAAAATGGCCAATTGGAACAAACACAGCTCCTCCAGCACACCTCTCCAGAGTCCAGGCTCCCAGCGGGCCTTTTCCTGGGAGGAACCCCCCACCCGCCGCCCGAAGTCCCTACAATAACCCTATGAAGCTGGGCCTAGGCTCTCCCCATGTTCAGAGAAACAAACACTCAGGGATATGCAGTGATCTGGAGATTCACAGCAAGCAGGTGGCTGAGTGACCACTGCGCTGTGGAGGGGCAGGGCTCACCTGGTCCATGGTTGGTCCCACACACGTTGGTGAGTCCCAAAAGTTCTGTATTAACACAGAAGGGTGGGTGCGGACCAAGGTGGGGACGCTGCCCAGGAAGCTGGGCACCAAGTATTTGACCAGTTTTTCCATTAACTGTTCCTGGGAGGTCTGCACCTTACATGTCCATTTTTATTTTTAATTTAATTTTTTTTTTTCCCTGTGAAGATCAAGCTTATTTGGAACCCTGAGTGAGTGGTGTTGGGGACAACATGGAGGCCCAGGGGTGAGCTGACAGGCCTCCATGTTGGGCTTAGGATGCCCCCACTGGGAGGTCAGCTCTGAGTCTGGGCACAGCACAGGGTGGAGCCAGCTCCCTGGGAAGCAGAGTCCTGGCTCCAGGAAGGGCAGGTGGAGAAGGTGAGGGCAGTTCTCCCTGGGTGGGTCAGGGTCCAGAAAAACAGACTTGCTCAAAGCTTTGAGGGTTTTTAGGGTTAAATTTTATAGAATCTAAATTAAGTTTCTGTTTAGGAGTATTTCAGTATATTTTCTCTACGGTACACTGTATGCTATTAAACATCATAAAAATATAATAAAATTATAAACATATCTAACAAGAATATTAAACATTTAACACTGTGTCTAAATGGGGTTAGAAGGGTGCCCTCTCTGCTATCGCTGCTGACATGCGCTCTGGCCCGGGATCTAGCACCACAGGCCGCACAGATGCTGGGGTGAGTTGCTCAAATGCTGCAGGTGGTTCTTCTGCCTCTTGAAGTTCAGTGAAAGCTGGGCCTGGATCCGGCTCTGGCTCTGGAGAGGCCACTAGGGTTGCGTTGCCCTTGAGGGTTTTCCTGATGTTCTTCTGGAGCTGGTTCTGTAGATGCAAGAAGAGGACATGTTACCACCCTCACTGCCTTTTGTGTGCCTTCCAAAGGCACACTCACCCACGCCACCCCCGGAGGCCTCCTCCTCCTCCTGTCTCGGCCTCAGTGGGCTCAGGTGCTCCCGCTGGGGCACTGGGCCTGGTTTGGCAGGTAGGAGACTGCAAGTTGAGCTCTATGGAAGCCAACAGCATCATCAGGCTGGGAAATTCTGAAGGTGCTGGTCCAGCCAGATGCTCAGGATGCAGGAGATGGCCCTGGGGAGAGAGATAGGTGAGCAGCAGAATGTGAGGCCTGCCTTTCCCTTCCACACGGCCCTCCCACAGCACCACTCAGAGAGCCTGGGGTCCTGTGCCTGCTGCTCCTGCCCATCCAGAAGCCAGACCTACTCCTTGTCCACCTTCAGTCTGGCAGTCCTGGCAGAGATGGGCCTGGTCACACAGGAATGGTTGGCATGAAGCCCTCCTACCTGACAGCTCTGGATCAATGAGGGAACCACCTGTCCCCTTCTTCAGGGGAACCTGACATGCTCTCCCAGTGTCCCTGTTCCCTCCCATTAGCCCTGAGAGGACTGGTGTCCACCCAGTTCATGTCACTCATTGGCACTGAGCAGAGGCTTCAGGAATACTGACCAGTGAGCAATCAAACAAACCCCAGAGCCTTCCTATCACCTCAAACTTTAGCTCCTGCACCTACATGCTGCCTCATTCACTAGCTGTCCTGTGTGGTTCTTTGCCTCCCACTGAAACTCAACTCCCACAGGGTGGGGTACCCCAAGCTGCCACTGCGGAGGTTCTACCAGATTAGGGAGCAAGGTCCCGGGATAGGGGTGCAGACTGGGCTAGAATTAGGAGTGGAAGGCTATGAATTGTCTGAGGGGCTGTCTGTCCACTGACCTTCCCACTCGCCCACACCACCCAAATCCACTTGCACAGCTCTCTGACTCAGGTCTTTTTTCTAGGGAAGCCCTCCGACCTCTGCCTCTTGCATAAATCCCACCATGAGTGGGATCCAGGGTTTTGCCAACACCTTGAATTCACAGTCTCCATACTCCCCTCATGGATCTGATCCAAAACTGATTCACGTTTTCTGCTGAACAGAGGTTTACCATCCTCTTCACAATATGCGAAGATGCAGCCATAGGGAGAGGAGGCCAGGAGGACGTCACATCAGGTGTCCTGTGGAAACTATGAGCCTGTGCCGCCTAGTGGGACTGAATCGCTCCCTCCCAGAAGGAAGCTCTGGAGTGCAGTGTTGGGGTCTGCTCTGAGCACTGGGTTATGGTCAGTTCCTAGAAACATTTCTGTACCTGGCAGGGCTTCTAATATATGTGCTGATTGAATGAGCCCAAACCAGCCTCATCTCAGATTGCTGGCTGACCCTGGGCCCCACTGCTCACCCCTGGCATCTCTAATCTGGATTCACCTGGGACAGAGACCCCTAATAGTATCTCCAATCTCTTTGTAATATTAGAAAAGAGCTAAACCCAAGGCCCCAAAGAGAATCACAATTTGGCAGTGGCTTCTTCAACAGGAAGAGAAAATGACCAGTTGGTTCAATCATAGCCCCTCCAGCAGACCTCTCCACGGTCTAGGCTCCCAGAGAACAGTTACCAGGGAGGAACCCAGCAAGTCCCTACAATATCCCTATAAGCCTGTTCCCTGCTTCTCCGAGGTTTCAGAGGAACAAACACTCAGAGAGTTGCAGTGACCTGAAGGCAAACAGCCAACAGGTGGCCCCATGAGCATGTGCTCTGGAGGGGGAGGGGCTCACCTGGTCAATAATTGGTTCCACTGCTGCTGGGTGGTAACAAATGTTCTGTAGTAACAGGAACGAAGGTGGGTTCCCTCCTCAGGTAATCGACCACTTTGTCTAGCCAGTGTGCTAGGGCGATGTGCACCATACAGGTCTTTTTTCTTTCTGCCTGTGAGGCTGAAGTTCACTGGTAACCCTGAGTAGGTGGTGCTAGACCAGTTGGCTGTCCGGCAGCTGTTTCCCAGGCCTGGGCTGACTGGACTCCAAGTTCTGCTCAGAAGGCTGCCATCAGAGGCTAGCCCTTGACCTCTGGCTGCCAACCTCTGAGTCTGGGCACAGGTTGGAGCTGTCTCCCATGGAAGCAGAGTCCTGGCTTCCTGGAAGGGCAGATCTTCAAGGCCAGAACCCTTCTCACTGAGAATGTTGGGCATCCTGAGGCCAAAACACATCTTCCATGATGCTCCAGCTCAACACTGCCCTCCTGAGTCCCACCCGCCACAGCGTTCTGGTTACTGAACAGAGCATTGAGGAGCTCCCAGTGAGGGGCAACCCCCTTAGGTTCCAGGCTGTGAGCACATTCTCTTTGGGTTCCCAGGGTCTGTGTCTGTAGTAAACTGAACTGTTCACAGAAAAGCAGCTGGGTCCTTCTGGTCTTGGCCAAGGCAGAGTGAAGGGCAGGGGGAGGGGCAGGGCTAGAAGGTGGGATTGTTGTGTCCGAAGATGCAGATGGGGAAGTGCTTGACGTGGGAGGACCACTGGGCTGACAACCGCAAAAACGCCACGTCATTCCACTCCACGCCATCGATGACGACCGGCAGCATGCTCTGCTGGTGCTTGGCCCTGCAAACCAGGCGACCAATGCCCTGGATGCACTGGCTTTGGGACTCCACATCCTCGTCCGTGGTTTTCTTGGGCGCCTTCTTTTTTCTCTCCTTGGTGACCACAGTCATGGACATGGCAGGTGTTGCTGTGCCCTCACCACTGCGGGGCAGCCTGCTGACATGGACAGACTGGAAGAAGCACTTGAGTGTGTTTTTGGTGGTAGGCAGCTGTTTCTTCTCTGCGACTCTCTTCGTATCTATTGGCTGGACTGCTGTCCAGTAATCCACCTGCAGCTCCATCATCTGTGCATGGACACTCTGGCTGGTGGAGGACAGGCCCCCACTCATTGATGTGGGGGAGAGTGTGTTGGGTGAGGCCTTCCCGGTAGGGGACAGAAGCTCACCGCACCATGAGAGGACTACATCATCTGAGCCTCCTGACATGGCTGCAGATGGTTCCACTCTTCCAACCTTCACTGCCCCCACAAAGGGGATGAGCTGTGTGGACTTTTCATTGGGGCGCTGCTGCTTAGACATGAGAATGGCCTCAGCAATGGGCAGCAGGTAGACACAGTTGGCCCCCGCAACGTACTCAGAGATTCTCGACACAACGTCCTGTGTGTCCTGCAAGGTGTTCTCAGACTCCAGGTTGTTGAACATGTCCCGCCAGTACAGGTCCTGGAACAAGTGCTTGTAGCGGCAATCCATGGAGCCCAGGTAGCTGGCCAAGGGGTGGGGACCCAGCGGGATGACCAGGAAGCGCATGTAGTCTAGCCATTGGGGTGGCTGCTGGGACAGCTGCCTCACGAAGACCCGCAGCACAGCGCTGAAGTAGGGCTGTGCCCCTGCCACCGCCATCTTCACAGGCGTCAGGGCCTGGGAATTGCAGTTGCAGTATCTCTGCATGTGGGAGACGATGATGCTGAAGGCCTCCTGGACGTCATCTGTGGAGCAAGTGCACACCACGGGCAGCGTGTGCCCCTGCAGGATGTCCGAAAGTAACTGGCCCTGCCAGTCGCAGGTGTTGACCAGGATGATGTTCTCGGGCATCTTGTCCTGGGAAATGAGGATGTTGTTGAGCTGGTCACGGACGGGCTTCCTGGGGATCTGCCGTTGGCTCTGTGGGTCTGGGCTCTCATTGTGCAGTCTGTTGACCCACTCATTCCGGGCTGTGTCGCAGCCCCGGTGGCCAGCCTGCTTCCTCTTGGACCTGCTGGAGGGCAGGACCAGAGACTTGGTGAAGCGCACTATGGATGGCAGCTTCTTGGTGAACCAGTGCTGGGCGGAGGACCCTGCCTCCCGGTTGTCCTCCAGCTTTGCCAGCTGCTTCCCAGGGGAGCAAATTCTGTGGGCCATTGAGTCAGAGCTGCTATCACTTGACATGCTGTCAAAGTATCGCCTGAGTTTGGGCTTTGGGGTGCTGGGGACACTGATATCGTCCTCCGTGTCTAGGCTACTGTCACTAGAGCTCAGCACAATGTCATAGCGACGGTGCAGAGCCTTCTCCACTTTGGGGACATGCCTCACAAGGGCCTGTTCTGAGGATATGACCTTCTCCGACACTTGGGCCCTGAGCATAGATGCCACGGCTTCCTGGTGGTAATTGTGTTGACTGTTCATGCACCTCCTTCTTACTATGAGATTACCTTTGTCCAAGTTATTCTCCTGGGACTGCCTGTGGACGGAATCATGGCTGGCCGGCTGCTCAAAGAAGCAGCTCTCAGATGTGCTGGCGAGGTCGTTATGGGAGGTTTGGACCTTGTTGCTGGCTGGCATGGCAGTGGCCTTATGATCGATATGCTGGCGGGACAGGGAGGCCATTCGAATCTTAGTGGTGGGTGTGCTGTAGGCCACAAGTTGGGAGTCACTGTGGCTTGGCTGCTTGCCTTCCGGGGCCCTCGCGTTGTCAGGCCGGTGAGCCAGACTCAGAGGCTCCTTTTGGATCCTGGTGCTGTGGAGGCCCCGCATCTCCATCGGCAAGCTGGAGTCTGACAGGCCTTCCATGTATGGCCTGAGCTTGGGATTGGGGCTGCTGAGGACACTGTGATTGTCCTTCATGTCTGGGCCGCTAGACAGGCCTTCAAAGTATGGCCGAAGCTTAGGTGTGGGGGTGCTGAGGACGCTGCCATCGTCCTCAGTGTCTGGGCCACTGTCACTGGGGTTCGGCAGCATGTCATACAGGAGGTCCAGGTCCTCCTCCACCTCCGGGACATGCTCCCCATGGTCCTGCTCAGGGCCCAGGACCTCCTCCGACAATTGGACTGTGCGCAGCCATAACAGGACTTTCTGGTGGTAGTTCTGTTGCGTGGTCAGGCTGCTCCTTGTGAATATGGGATTCCCCTCATTACAGTCATCCTCCTCCTGGTCAGCGGTATGGTAGCTGGCCTCCCGCTGCAAGAAGAAGCTCTCACACATGCACTCAGAGTAGTTGTCCGAGGACTCAGCCTCGGGACTGGCTTGCCTGGCGCTGTCCTCGTGGTCGATGGGCGGCATGGACAGGGAGGAGATCTGGATCTTGTCCACCTTGCTGGTGGGTGTGCTGTGGGCCACAAATTCGTTGTCCCTCTCACTTGGCTGCTTGCATCCCAGGGCCCACGAATTCTCGGGCATGTGAGGCAGACTCAGAGGCTCTGTTTTGGTACTGTCACTGTGGCTGCCCCACATCTCCGTCTGCAAACTGGAGTCTGACAGGCCATCGAAATATGGCCTGAGCTTGGGCCTGGGGGTGCTGAGGACGCTCTCATCATCCTCCAGGTATGGGTCACTTTTCCTGGGATTCCCCATCATGTCAGACCGAAGGTCCCTCTCTGACACTTTGGACCTGTGAAACAGCGCCAGGACTTTCTGCTTCAGCTTTCCTCGTATTGATGGCCGCTGCTTCTTTGGTTCCCCCTTCTCCAAGGCATCCTTGTCCAGGTCCTGTCTCTGCTTTCCCCTGCCGCTGGCCTGCAGCTCATCCTGCCCCTCGTAGTTACCTGCCGACTTGGCCTTAGGGCTGACATGCATGGCACTGCCCTCGTGTTCGATGGGCTCACTGCACAGGGAGGAGATCCAGATCTCGGCCACCGTAGTGGAGGATTCCTTGATGCTGCCAAAGAGGCTCACCATCTGGCCACACCTGGGGTTTTGCTGCATAACGTCAGCCATGCGGATGGCGCCAGAGGCCAGTGTCTCGTAGCCCAGGACGTTTCTGTTCTTAGAGCACTTCCTCTGCTCCAGCATGATCAGGAGCTTGTTACCTTCTCCCTTGAGGAAGTGGTTGTACTGCAGGGAGAAGGTCAGCGCTAGGTTGGTCTGCACTGGTCTACTGCGGGGAAGCACAATCTCCTGGCACCTCAGGATGCCCTTGGAGTCTCGCATCTTCACGGAAATTACCACGGAGTTGAGGTCCTTGGCCAGCTTCTTGAAGATCACTAGCTTCGTTACAGTGAGACTACACCACCTGGGCACGCAGCTGGGGCTGGAGCAGTCCACCTCCCAGGTGGCGAACAGGTTCTGGGGGACCTGTGTTTTGAGCACCGTGGACGTGCTGGCCAGGCCCACAGTTCGTGGGGAAGCTGCAGCTGCTGGCATCCTACCGGACATTTTCCTACTCAGGGTTGGTGGTTTTTTCTCCTGTGGTGGGACAGAGGAGGGACATGATTGGTGGCAAGAAGTGGCGCATGAGTGATCAAAGGAGAGTGTGGCCACACAAAAAGTGGCCACTCGCTAATCTGTGATTAGGTCAGGGAAGGCCTGGGTGATGGTCTTTTAACCTCAGAGACCTAAAGTTATCACAAAGATGCTTTGAAATTAAAACGTTTTAACTAAAAGCTGTTTACGGTGGGTCGCTGGGTCTAGGTTGGAATCTTCTGCAAAAAAGGTCATTATTTACCTTAACTGAGGCTGTTTACTATGTTTTGGAATCTACAAGAACATAGCTTTGGAACGTCAAAGGAATTTTCCTTTTTTTTGGATACTCTGTGCTCTGTGGAGACCACAAATCCCCTCATTGTTATTGAGTTCATTGTTGGCTGTTCTGTCCTATATCCCCCTATGGGAAAGAAGTATGTGTCTGTCATTTCACTTTTCATCCAATCCATCACCACTGGATTTCATGCAACTCACATACATCGCCACTTCTGACTGTAATATCTAAAATAAGGTGACAACTGCCATTCTCCAGAGCATTATTTCAATCCTTTGAGGTTTTGATTCAAGGCAAATGACCATTTGGCTCAGATAAAATCTCAACAATTGTTCACAGTTTTGAATGCTTCTTACATGGACATTTACTTGGCACAATACAGCAGGATCCCAGAAAATCTCACCCAGCACCACCCTGCAGACCTACACCTGGTGCTGGCATCCAGCAAAGGGCCCATTGACGCACCAGTTCCCTGCCTGCCGGTGAACTTGTGACACTTGTCTGTTGGATTCAGGACCTTCCCTTGCTTGTGTTGCTGACTTTATTGGAGCCATATTTTGTAATACTCTTGGTGGAACAAAGGTTAACAGTTGATAGATCCCAGGCTATGGAGAGACAGGAGGGAAAATGGGACTGGTTTTTACCCCTGGCTTTTCTATCGGATTTGCCTTTTGAGAGTCTGGGCAAACACCTTAGCTGTTTAAGTGAGAGCTGATCTTGTTCAGCTCAGAAGATAAAGGGGCACATCCTCCTTCCTGCATGAATCTCAGATGTTCTTAGACAACTGAGGATCTTTGCGGATGTGTCAGAGGTCATTCCTCATGACATGCAGGAGCCCCATAAGGAAATTCCCACACAACTGCAATTAAACTAACTGGCTCCTCAGGGGGAGCACTAATGAGGTTTAGTCCACCTCTGCTGGTAGCCCTTCTGGTTGTTGTAGTCAGCAAGGAGAGAAACTGAGGCACATAAGAAGGTTGAATGAGACTCTAGGTGAGTGAGCAACTTGCAGCTCAACCCATAAAGCAACGAACTTTAACCCACTACATAACACTCCCAGAAACTGTGCTGAGACTCTGCAGATACCAAACCATAAAAACAACAGCAACAAGCACACCTATAATTAACATGGGAAGTTGTGCCTCCATGGCTGGGAACTCCCAGGCCCCAGCCCTCATTAATATTCCTGATAGGAAGCCTTGACTTGCAAGTGCTTTACAGAAGTGTAAATGTAGGAAGTTTTAACTACAAAATATCAACTGAAAAATGGCCAATATACAGTTTTCTTTGGGTGCCTAAATTAATTTCTCACAGGCAAAATAAAACAAAAGAAACAAATAACTATAACAATGGCGGCCTGAAAATTGAACTGATTGAGTGTATAGGATGCATATCTTGATTTGGAAATTAGAAACTTCTAAGGAGAAGCACAGACAAATTCTCTTTAAAAAATAAATGAACAATAAATTTCAGAGATTATCTTCAAACTCTCCTGAAGCTAATACATGCTAACTCCCCATCCTCCCCCTTCTATAGCACGTCCCCTATATCTTTTGCTCTCTGAGCTTCCTTGTCCAGATGTGTTCCTTCCCTTCCCTTCTTTCTTCCCCTTCTGTCCCCTCCACTGCCCCTCCCTACTGACTTAAGGGAAAATGCGATTAGGAATTCTGCCAACTCCCTTTGGAGAAAAGCTGCTCTCAGCCAGAGAGGAACCAGCAATCATCCTCCATTTTCTCTATGGCCCTGATTGGTTCACAGAGAAATTTAACTGATGGAACATGTAATCCTGGCTATTTTAACCTATTGCAATTAATATACTCCTGGTTTATGGGAGCAAAAGCAAGAGAATTACTCAATAAGGTTTATAGAAAACTCCCATAGAGAAGCCTCCACACTTTAGGGATATAGGAAACTGAAACAGGATTTAGAAAAAGGATACAAACAGAAACATGCCTAGGGCTGCTCCAAGATAGAGTGTGGCCTGCAGACTGAAGGGTCCCAGGTGTGATTCTGGTCAAGAGCACATGCCCAGGTTGGAGGCTTGATCCCCATTAGGGGGCGTGCAGAAGGCAGCCAAATGGAGATTCTCTCTCATCATTGATGTTTCTATCTCTCTCTCCCTTTCCCTTCCTCTCTGAAATCAATACAAAATCTATTTTAAAAAAGGGGGAGGGGGAGAAGCAAACATATAAACCCTGTATATATTGAGGCTATTTTATTTGTTTTTAACCACAAACAATTAATTGCTTTCACCATCGGAATAAAGCTTTCCTACAAATGTCTGTTTTTTAATCAAAACCTGTTTCCTTCCAACTAGGGAATGTTATGAGAATATATATGGGTTGCTTATCAAATCTTCCCCAATTCCCCTGTTTAGTGAGTGGGTGTTTTTTTTTACTGTTTAATGATATCAGTGATGCTGACATATGCTTTCTCCAGAATAGTAACATATATACTTAGAATAAATGAACCAGATACTGAACCAAAAGGGAAAGTAATGATTTTAAAGGAACCTTCCAGGAGGAAACTAAGCTTGAGACTGACCGAATGTTTGCTAATCATCTCTTCTTCAGTATTATCTTCCACAAGACCCTGAGAGATGGCTTAACAGGGTACCCACCCTACTCAGAATGGCCGCAAACAGCCCAGGGACATGCAGACATGCCTCTGACACTAGGCTTTCTCATATGTCTGCCTAAAGATGGGGGACCAGCCCACAGTGAAGTGAGAATTCTCTTTTGGGGTACATATTCACCAAATGGGAGTAACTTGACCCTGGGTGCCTCAAACAAGAAGCCAATATTCTTTTGTTACACCAATTACCTGGTTGCAATATAAAGTGGGTAATAGAGAGGCTTTGGCACCATTAACTTTAAGACTATCTTGCACATGGGACCTGTGTTGCCATTCCCAGGGGAGACAGACGGAGGTTTCATATACCTGAAAGTCTTTATACCTCTCAGAGTTGTGAGCTTTCTGGAAACTAGAAGAATATTCCCAAATAGAAAGAAACAAACCAAAAATGGGTGAATGAATTTGTCAATCCCTTGCTAACATTTGTGGGGGGGGGGGGGGGCAACCCAGTTCCTGAGGTATTGAAAATGACTATCCTTGTTTTACAAATGAAGTTTTCAAGGTGCCATAGGTTTTGCTCCAGAAACAATTCAAAGCCCACCAAGTCCTTTTACCTTCTCCAAACCTCCCCTATTCATTTTGGAGGCTTACAGGTAATTGGCTTCATGCAACCAAAGTCCCAGAACCTTTGAAGTGAAAATACCTGAGTTCACCAAGACGTCTTGTCTAGGCCATTTTTAAAAATACAAATCTCTGGAAGATATGACTTATCCCAATAGAAAAAACAATACCTTACCCACCTACACAAATCTCTTTAGCTTTTTCAACTATATCTTTCTAACTTAGTAAGTTTTAATGAAAGTTATTAAATATCTACACATTTTGAAATAACGTGAATACTGACACATTGATTGCTAGACAAGTCTGAAGTTCACTGCTTTTGGGGGTTTTTTAATTGCAGAAGGTCTGTAAAATGGATTTGGAGCTGTTGATGTAATGTTTTTTGCTTTGCTGAAGGTGTGTTTTTTGAAAGTAAGAGTTTGATTAAAATATGTTCATCAACGTCTATCTAAGGAATGCTGTTTGTTCACTTGTGTGCTTACGATTGGAAATTAATGCTCCTAACAGTTAAAAGTTCCAGTTAAGTTGGAAAAATTATACAGTTATGACAATAGAAGGCTTGAGGTATGGAGAGTCATATTTGAAGGAAAAGGGCAAATGTAAGTTTCTCTAAGGGTAGTTATTTCTGAATGGGTAAGAAGGTTGTAAAAGTTGAGGAAAGGTTTGTAAAAGGGGGTATAAGCTATACAACTGTGTGAAAGTTTTATATAAAAATATTCTTTTATTTCTCTACCAAAAAAATAATTCAAATTGTGTGTACAGTCTTTGTGTGATATGTGTTCATCTATGTGTTATGTGTGGTGAATTGTCAGCCTCCATATGACATTACTAGGATATATTCTTTTATTGGCCTACAAAGATTAAATGCTTATGTAAATTAAGGAGAATTCTGTAGTCTGGACAAAATACTTAATATTACAACTGTTTGCAAGTATGATTAATATCTTTTAGAGTTAGTTACCCTAAGTCTGTGTTTGCTTTACGTAGATTTACAAAAAGTCCATGGTATAATCTTTTGCACAAGTATATTTGCAACCTTCCCAAAGTTTCTATTGTAAGAGACTTTTAAAACAGGAGATGACTTTGAGTCAATTCCAATGGGCCCTGGAGTACCTCAAGGATTTATTCTTTCTCCTTATTAGAGAAACGTTTTTAACTAATTTAGGACTACTTAATATGCTTGAAATTACCTGAGGTGCTTTAAAAAATTAAAAATATAAATAACTGTGCTATTTGTGTACATATATTTTTATTAAAATGGATGTTCTAAAGATTTCAACCTGCTCTAGGAAGGAATGTACAAAGATTCAAGAAAATTTCAAATAGGAAACACTCTGGTGTATCAGTGGTCTTGGTGTCAGCGACACCAGGCCAGCCAAGAGGATGGTTCCCTGTGAGGGTGTCTGGCAGTTCGACTCCGGGTATTTGTGGCACAAACATTGGAAGTTTATGAATTATATCCAATTCTCAATACAAGAAGCCATGGACAATGTTTTAAAATCTTACATTCTATCTGTTCCTTTTATATTGAAATTATGTATTGAATCCAAATATATACATATACGTATATATTTTCATATCGTTCTCTGTAATTTTACAGTAATTTTTGTTACCGAAAAATTATTGCCTTGAAATGTTATATTTTACCAAAAAGGCAGGTTTTCATCAATTGCATTGCAATCAAAACTATAACCATACCACTTTGTTTTGTCGTTCATAGATATTGTTTTACTTTACTGCATTTTCAAATATGTTACATCTTTAGAAAAATTCATGAAAAGGACTCTTGACTTACTCTATTTTTTTATTCTTTTCATATATTTTATTGATTTTTTACAGAAAAAGAGAGGTATAGAGAGTTGGAAACATTGATGAGAGAGAAACATCCATCAGCTGCCTCTGGCACAATCCCTACTGGAAATGTGGCTGCAACCAAGGTACATGCCCTTGACCTGAATTGAACCTGGGACCCTTGAGTCCTCAGGTCTAAGCTCCACCCACTGAGCCAAACTGGTCAGGGCTTGACTTCCTCTAAGTAACAGGTTTCTACGCAGGTCACATCTTTGAACTGAATGAAGAAGTATAGAACTCTAAGGAATGACTGAATTCACGAAAATACTAGCAAATAACCAGGATAAACAACAAAATGGGTAGGGAACTAAATGAAGAGAAGATGGTTATTATTGTTATGACTCTGTTTAAAATACTGCTGATTTTTAAATCATTTTGTTTTTCAAATATAAGGAAAACTAAAAGCAGAAATTCTACATTACTATCCATGACTCACTACGAAGGTTAGAGGGAATGATACATTAGTGACACTCATTTCACAGTACTTCCAAGAGACAAAGACTTCAAGGACCAAAACTTACAACCAGGAGATTTTGTTTATTGAAACACATTAATTAAAGACTCTCTCCAATGTGTTAAAAAGGACGTTACCTTATGAGAGGCCTAACCCTAAATGGATATCTGTCACTGACACTGCCCTCCATCCACCAAGGAGACTGAAGACTTTTCAAGGATGAGAACCCACGGGCAGTGGGGGCTGACAGCTTTCCCAAGAAGTCAACAAGGCCTGGATGCTGACAGATTACTGCTGCTCAAACCTTGTTCTTCTATCTCCTAACTGTTATTGATTATATGTACATCAACTGATTTTTATATTTCTATTACACACCTTATTACATATGAATAGTTGAATTTCGACATCTGCTAAGTTTTCCCACCTACTAGACAAGTACATTCTAATGATCAGTATGGTAAGGAAACAGTAGAGAGTCTAAATTCTTCAGGTCAAACATAGCATAAGTACAAGGAACAGTGGATGAAGAAGGAAACATAAAATTAGCTTAATAAACAATTATGTAAATACATGAAAAGGGTTTTTGGTTTGCTGGGATGCTTATTTTCCATAGTCACTTTCTTGTCTAGTAGTAGACATTTTATATTCCTAAGCAGTGTTCCTGCTTTAATGTTTTTGCTTTTGTTCCTGGTATGTAAGTGTTATACTAGATGCAAAATACCAAAACTTAAGACAAGCAGCAAACGGACTCTGCTCATGTTAGCTCAAAATATAAAATTGATACAGAATATTTTTTAAGAAGAACATATAGTATCTCATGGCTTCACATCCACCTTTTTATGTTGATTAATAATAAAAATTCCACTTTGAATGCCATTCAAGGTTAGAGTCTTACCTTATCCCGAATGGTCCATTGTTCAGCAAGACATAACACTAACACTCATCATCAATGCATAATTTGTATTGATTTCTGAATAAAAGGAGGATGTATGAATGAAAAAGGGGCCCCATGCTAACCTGACTAGCTCAGGGAAGTCCTGCAAGGCAGCCTTGCAAACTCAGAGACCTTAAGTAACTTCAAAGGATGGTCTGAAATTAAAACACTTACAGGAGCTCATGATGGATCGTCAGATCCTTGTCTGGCATCTTCCCTGACAAAGGTCAATCTTTACCTTAACTGAGTGTGTGTACTGCCTTTTTGCCTCTATGATAACAATTCATTGGATTTTCCTTATTTTGGACAGCTCATGCTCAGGCACTGTTCTGTGCTCTGCGGAGATCAGAGATCCCTTCACTGCTATTGAGTTCATTGTTGACTTGAAACTATCCTACATCCACCATGGTAAAAGAAATATGTGCCTATCATTTTACCCTTTATCCAATCACAGAAGTGTCTCCAATTTGCTTTCTCCTGTCTCCCTAATCTATCACCCATGGATTTCATGCAACCCACAAAAGTCTGCACTTTTGCTTGTATTGTATAAAATAAGGTGCAAAATTGTCATTCTCAGGAGCATTCTCTCAACCCATTGAGATTTTTCTCGCTCACAATTGTTGACACTTTGGATCAAATAAACACACACAAATTTTTCAGAGCTCTGAAAGTTTTTCACATTAATAAGAGAAAAGGTGCTTGGCAGGAAAAGTAGAATTGCAGGTGAGGAATATGAAGCACATTAGTATCTTAGGTCATTCTCTTAGCAGAGGACAAACAGCACATGCTTGTATTAACAGTGTCACCCATGCGATTTCTGACAGAACATCCCAATGTATGATGAGAACACCGAGGCTTTTCCTGGGGTGGAGGGTCTGGATATTAGGACGTGGTATGTTTAGTGTGGCACCGTCGTCATGGCAATGGAAGGTTTTAAGTCCAGGTCCCACAGAAAAAAGACATGGATTTCTGTGATAAGCAGTCCCGGTCCCCATACAATGTGCAGCCCTGGGAGGCCCCAGCTCCTGACATGGAGGAGATGAGGACCCAGATTCCTTTGGGAACTGGACACTAGGAAGTATCTCAGGGGAGTAGCAGGGTGCCTTCTGGAACCTGAGTCCTGTTGACTCCCTGGGGTCCTGGAGTTTGGGTCAATTGGGCACCTACACTCACCCTGCGGCGGTGCTTCAGGCTTGAGGATATGTCAGGTGTCTGTGCCGCCTGCAAGGGCGTGGAATTGAAGACCCCATCTGTCGGCTCCGGTCCGCTCTCCTGTGCAGAGCTCTATAAAGACAGTTTCCAGGCACCAGGGGAAAACCTCAGAGCCCTGTTTTGCTGGTTCTCTAAAACTTGTGACTCTCCACTCCAGACACACAGAATGTGATCTGCTGAGACCTCTACTGGCAAGGAAAAGTCATGACAGCCTGAGGGCCTGGGACTCCCATTGGCATAGATAAGGGACCCCTCTAGAGCCCCATCTCCACCTGCCTGCCCTACCCTGGGGTGTGATCACAGCAGGACCTCTAGGTTATCCACTGCTCCAAACACTCCCGCGGTTCTCCCTGCAGGACCTCCTATCCACCACATGAAGAGGGGGGGATGTGGGCTGCACAGGGATGGCCCACAGAGGAGGCTGGCCTGGCGGGAATGGGTCTGACTCAGGCCACCTTCACTTACCTGAGGGGATCTTCTTGAAAACGGCCAGAGATGTCGGGCACGAGTGTTGAATCGTCTACAGAGTCTGGAACAACACTCCCTGCAGGGTCTCCGGGAACCAGAGCCCCCATAACTGGGAACACAACAAGAGAACATGTTGAACTGTCAACTGTCTCTTGCCAAGTGAGTGGCAGTTGGGCAGTTGCAAGAAAGTGGGTGCCTGGTTACGGGGGTTCCAAGTTCTATCAGGAAGTGACCTCACTTCCTGGAATTGCCTCCCTGACTCCCCTCACCTAATTACAGCTATAGATAGTCCTGAGGGCTGCTGACTGCTCAACTACCTTCTCCATGGAATACCAACATTGTACACAGTGACACGAACACACCCTCTCCACAATGTTTAGCTGAAGCCAAGGTCCTAGGTTTGAGGAGACAGACCAGGGCTCAGACTCACCCCCTCATTCTTACCTCTTCTTGATCCTGGATAAGTCATTGTGCCTGTTAGATCCTGTCTCTTCTCTGCCTGCACAATGGATTATTGCAGCATTTGCTTCTTAGCAATATTCACGCTCATGAAGGTAGTAGCTATAAAGTAGGAGGAGGAATGCCACAAGGCAAAAGTGCCTACAACCTCTTTTTCTTCCTATTGTCACCTCCTCGATGTCTGATTTTCTTTTAATTCCACCCAGGGTCATTTGACTGTGTGTGTGTGTGTATGAGAGAGAGAGAGAGAGAGAGAGAGAGAGAGAGAGAGAGATTGTGTGTGCGCACACACACATATGTTAGTGCTAGGTTGTATTGTGTTAACAAAGCCTGAATACAGTAGTTTGCAGAGGCAACGATTCATTTCATAGCCATATGCCTTCAATGATCTGGTGGAACTAAAAAGACTTCCTGATTTTTTGGATTATTCATCATTTTTCTTATTGTAAGGATGAGAGTAAGAACTTACAAGGTCATATGTCAGAGTGGAAACCAGAAGTTGACATTTTATTTGACAATGGCTTGTGGGGGACATGACTTCCATTTCCCCCTTTGTAACAGCTGCCAATGTCCATATCCAGGTGGTCTGGGGAGTTTGGGTCAAGGCCCCAGAGTGGAGTTATCAGCACAGCTCACTGGCCTGGCCACAGTGATGACGGTTGTATGTGGACATGTGACTTCAGTGAGTTGAATAAAATTCTTTTTGTTAGTCACAAGAAAAAAAGTTCTGTTGTCATATGTCTCATGGCCTTATGAAAACATGCTTTTAGTCAATAATCATGTGAGAGGTGCAAATGAAAACAAAAACGAGGGCCCTGGCTGGTTTAGTCAGTGGATAGAGTGTTGGCCTGAGGAATGAAAAGTCCCGGCTTCGATTCCGGTCAAGGGCACATGCCCAGTTTTGGGCATTGATCCCCAATAGGGGCATGTAGGAGGCAGCTAATCAATGATTCTCTCATCATTGATGTTTTTCTCTCTCTCTCTGAAATCAATAAAAATATATTTTTTCAAAACACAATGGGATACCGTCTCACACTTGTCAGAATGGCTATCATCCAGAAATCAAGAAAGGACAAATGCTGGTGATTATGTGGAAAAAAAGGAACCCTTGTGCATTGCTGGTGGGAACATAGACTGGAGCAGGCACTCTGGAAAACAGTATGGAGCTTCTTTGAAAAATTAAAGTGAAACTCCCATTTTACCCAGTAATTCCACTTCTGGAATATATCCCAAGAAAGCAGAAACACCAATCAAAAAGGATATATGCATCCCTGTGTTCATAGCAGCACAATAGCTAAGATTTGGAAACAGCCTATATTCCCATCAGCGTAAGTGCCCAACAGCAGCTGAGTGTAAAAAACCCGTGGTACATCTACATAATGGAATACTATGCTGCTGTAAAAAAGAAAGAAGTCTTACCATTCACAACAGCTTGGATGGACATGGAGAGCATTATGCTAAGTGAAATAAGCCAGTCAGATAAAAGTAAATATCACACGGTCTCATTCATTTGTGGAATATAATGAATAACATAAACTGATGAACAAAAATTGATCCAGAGACAGAGAAGCATCAAACAGACCCTCAAACCTCAGCAGGAAGGCAGGGGAGAGTGGGGGAGAGAGTAAGAGACCAAGCAAAGGTCTTGAATGCATGCATATAAGCATAATCAGTGGACACAGCCATTAAGGGGGTAGGTGCATGTGCTGCAGGTGGGGGTGGCTGGGGAGGGGTCTAGGGGAAAAATGGAAACATATGTTATACTTTAAACCATAATGAAATAAAATAATACAAATATTTCTCTTAGTAAAAAAAAAAAAAAAAGAGAGAGAGCTAGTGCTCTTTCTGGGTCCCAGAACAAAGCGCCCCCTGACCCCTAGATATGGAGGAACATGCAGGAGCTTCCCAGTATGTCAGGATTTCTAATGTCCAGACCAACTCTGTTGGAGAGGTGGGAGCCTTGGCCTGGAAGGTATGAACATTCCTGAACTCTGGGCTCTGAATGTCATGGACATTGGGTGATATCTGCCACTCTATGGACATCAGTTTCCCAATTTTCCATTGAGGGTTGGGTTCAGAACTGCATAAGCCTGACCTCACAACAAAGGGGCCCAGCTCCCTCCACCCTGGGTGGGCACTGGACAGAGGTGCATGCCTGTGGTTCCAACTCTGGACTCCCTTTCAGTAAAATACTGGTGAAAGGCTCATTTACCTGCTGAATGCTCACCATCTCCCCCATGCCTCTCCATGTCTGTGCATGATGCCACCAGCAGATCCTTTTTCAGAGCCCCCGAGGAAACCTGGGTGGAGCCAGGACCCCAACTTTGAGGACACACCGCTGGATTCATCTCAGGCTCTGTTGGGCTCAGTATCTTGTTCATTTATTTCTAAATACATATTACCCTTCTGGAAAAAGCATGTGTGGGTATCACTGATTTCATAAAACAAACAAATAAGCAAACTAAACACCTCTCCCTATCAGCTGATTTGGGGCATATTTTATTAGCAAAGATAGATATTTGCTAATATTGCTATAACATTCCCTAGTTGGAAACAGGTTTTGATTAAAAACAGACATTGGTTAAATATTCCTGCCATTTCCACAGAAGGTTTACTCTGAAGGAGAAGATAATTAGTTCGCTGTGGTTAGGAATAGAGTAGCCCCAGTGTCTAAGGGGTCTTAGTGGCTTCTCTTTCTATGATAATTTCACCTGCTCCCAAACTATCAGTGAGAATGCAAACACCCATGGATCAACCCTGTATCTGTGTGTGTGTGTGTGTGTGTGTGTGTGTGTGTGTGTGTGTGTGTGGTTTGGTTTGTTTGTTATTGGTTTTCTACATCCCATTTCAGTGAACAGATTTCTCTACAGGAATTTTCCTGAAAGGCTTATTTAGAATTTGTGTTGCATTTGCTGACAAAAACTGTTAGCTATATTAATTGGAATCAGTTAGAGTATCCAGGATTACATATACTAAGAGTTAAATGCCTTTGTGAACCCACCAGGGTCATTGAGAAAATCAGGAACATTTCCTGGTCCCTCTCTTGCTGAGACAAGCTTTTCTCCAAAGGGAGTTGTTAGAATTCCTATTCTCATTTTCTCTTAAGTCAGTAGGAAGTGATAATGGAGGGGACTGAAGGGAAAGGAAGAAGGATGGAAAAGGGTGCAGAATATAGTGGGGGAACTAGAGAAGGTGGAAGAATGGGGTGTTGGCAATTATTACCTTCAGAAGAGTTCAGAGACAGTCTATAAAATTTCTAATTCCTTAATTGTTTTTAAAGGAATTTATATGTGCTTCTGAAAATCTCCTGATTTCCAAATCAAGATATGCTTCCATTCATTCATTCAGTTTAATGCTAGACCTGGCATTTTCCTAATTTTCATTGCATGCCAAAAATTAATTTAGGCACACAAATAAAACTGCACTTTGGCCATTTTAGGAGGATATTTTCTAATTAAATCTTCCCATTTCTGTAAAGCACGTGTAAGTAAAAGCTTCCTATCAGGAATATTAGTGAGGGATGGGATCGGGCATCTCCTGGACTTGGAGGCACCACTTCCCATGTTAATTTTAGGTGTGTTTTGTTGTTGTTGTTTTGTAGTTGTGTGTATGTGTATGTGGTTTTTCTTTTCTTTCCGATATCTGCAGAATCTGAACAAATTCTCTAGGATTGTTATATAATGTAGTTGGTCAACCTGTGTTGCTTATCTGTTGAGCTCCACGAGGCTCTCACCCCTCAAATCACATTCAAACCTCTGATGTGCCTCGGTTGATCTCCCTGCTGTCTCAAACAACCAGAGGGTCAGGGAACGGTTGACCAAACCTTATGGGTGCTCCCCCACCAGAACCAGTCACTTTAATTGCAATTGTGTTGAAATTTTGTTTGGGGCTCCTGCACATCATGAGGAATGACATCACACATCCACAGATATTCTTAGTCCCCTAAGAATACCTAATACTCAGACCTGAGGGAGAATATGACACTGTATTTTTGGAGCTGATTTAGTTCAACTCTAATTTGAATGATATTGGGTGTTGTTGTTTTTTTGGGTTTTTTTTTTGCTCTGATTCTCAGAAAGCAATTCTGATTGGAAAGGCACAATTTAACAACAGCCACCAATTTTTTTCCTACTGTCTTGTCTTAACCTAAGTTCCATCAACCCTTAATCTTAGGTCTATCTGGAGTATTTAAAAATACAGCTCAAATAAATCTAACCCTCTACCACCAGCAAGGGAAAAGTCATGGATTTAAGATAAAACTCACCCAGGTTCACCCAATGGGTGGGGAACCAGCAGTTCAATGGGTCCTTTGTTGAATCCTAACACCATGTCCACGGGTTGGTCCTGGGTGAGCTCTTTTGGAATCCTGACCCACTACGTCAAGTAAAAGTCAAAGTATGAAACATTCAAACTTGTCAAGAATTTTGGTCGTTTATTTAAGTCCCACTGTCAATAACTGGCAGGATGAAACTCTCAGCGGATTGAGATATTCTCTCTGGCAGTTTTGCACCTTATTTTATACATTACAATCAGAACAGGAGATGTATGGTGGTAACAGGAAACCCAGTGGTGATGCATTAGGGTTTCAGAGAAATCAAAGCAGTGAATCCTCTGTGACTGGATAAACAGGAAAATGACACAGACATACTTCTTTTACATGTGGATATAGGATAGTTCCAAGTCAACAATGAACTCAGTAAGAATGAGGGGATTTGTGGTCTCCGCAGAGCATTGCCTATGTGTTGAGGGGCCTGGAAATAGGGAAATTCCTTTGACATTCCAAATTATATGTTATTGTAGATGCCAAAAGGCAACAGACAGGCTCAGTGAAGGTTAAGATTGCCCTTTGTCTGGGAAGATGCCAGCCTAGGACATGACTACCCACCATAAACTGCTTTTAGTTTAAAAGTTTTCATTTCAGAACATTCTTTTTGATAACTTTAGGTCTCTGAGTTTGCAAGAACACCACACAGGGCTTCCCTGAGCTAGTCAGTGAGCATGTGGTTCCTTTTCACATACACAGTTCTTGGATCACTTGTGCCTCACCTCCTGACAACAGTCACTGAGTGCTTAGGGCAGTGGTCGACAAACTCATTAGTCAACAGAGCCAAATATAACAGCACAACGATTGAAATTTCTTTTGAGAGCCAAATTTTTTAAACTTAAATTATATAGGTAAGTACATTGTTATTAACTTTATTAGGGTACTCCTAAGGCTTAGGAAGAGCCACAGTCAAGGGGCCAAAGTGCCGCATGTGGCTCGAGAGCCGCAGTTTGCCAATCATGGACTTAGGGGATTGGTCTGAACTAAAGCCCCCAACCCACCTGGCAGTTCATAAACTGCCCCTGAGGGAATGTCCCTCCTCTGTCCCAACACAGGAAGAGTAACCATCACCCCAGAATGCAGCAGGACCTGTATGCTGTAAGCAGATGCAGCTACCTTGCTGCCCACAGTCCTGGTCTCCACACCTCCCGCTCCCCCATCCCTGTGCCCAGGTTCAACACCAATGTCCAAGAACCTGTTTGCTACCCAGGAGTTGGACAGCCCCAGCCTCAGATTCGTGCCCAGGTTGTGCAACCTGACCTTAATGAAGATGGTGGTGTTCAAAGAGTTGGAGAAGGACCTCATCTCCATGGTGATCGCCATGAAGATGCAGTACTCCAACCTCATATTGATGGTGATCACTGTGAAGATGCAGGGCTCCAAGTACATCCTACGGGAGTGTGCTGTTCCCCAGTGACAGTCCTGGGGTTGACCTCACTGCAGGACCCCCACTTCCTCTGTGAGAAGGCAACAAGCTACAGGCCCTGTTGCACTGGAGGAAGTGCTTTAAGAACCAGATCATCTGGAGCTAGAAGACACTCCCTGTGGGTGCCATCCGCATGGCCAAGGTCAGGCAGCGAACCCTGAAGGGTGGACAAAGTGGCCGAGGAGGCTTCTGCTAAACTGGCCGAGATCTGGATTGCTCCCTGTCCAACCAGCCCATCCACTGGGAGGACAGTGCCATACAGGACAGATGCAAGGCTAAGTCAAGGGTTCATTACTCCGAGGGGATACATCAGAGCTTCTCCTCTGAGCAACAGGCCAGCAACTATGCCACCTATGGACCGAACCTGGCTGAGAAGGGCATTGACATGGGGATGCTCAAGAAGTAGAGGCCATGGATATTAGGAAAGATGTGCATTACCAGGCCACAAAATATCAAATAAAAAGTGGTGGTGTGTCTGGGAAAGTTCAAAGTGTTGGAGGAGGCTGTGGACTCGAGCAGGACACAGCAGAGCACGTCCCAGAGTTGGAGTGGGACATGGACCTTCTATTTAACACACTGCGAAACCCCAGGGACAGTGGTCCAGACATGGAGGATGAGAACAGCACCCTCAGCACCCACAAGCCCAAGCTCAGACTGTTCTTTGAAGGGTTGGCACACTCCAGCTCACAGACACAGACGGAAGCATCCACAGGGCCCGGAGCCAAGAGGAGTCTGCAATTATGGCCAAAGTGCAAGAAACCACGTGAGCCCTCAGGCATCAAACAGCCCAGAGACAGTGTTTCAGACTCGGCGGCCCACTGCACCCCCACCCCCAAAGTCGCCTGAGTCTGGACCTCCTCCATGTCTAGCCAGTCTTCTCACCGTGTGGACAGCGCCATGTAGGCCGGCCCAAGACCAAGTCTACAAATCACTACTCTATAAAGGAGTATGAGAGCTTCACTGAGCAGGAGGCCGGTGAAGATGCCGCCCATGGATAGGAACTGGATCAGGAAGCAGTGACTATTGAAAGTCACAACAAGGTCCATGACAAGCAGAATGTAGTGGCTTGGCTGAGCTGGGCCTAAGTGTCGGAGGAGGCCCTGGACTGTGAGCAGGACCCTGCAGATCATGTACCCGAGTAGAGGAGTACCCGCACCTTCTGTGTAACATGCTGGAGAACCAGTGACAGTAGCCCAGACAGGGAAGAAGATGACAGCCTTCTCAGCACCACCAAACCCAAGCTCAGGCCATACTGCGAAGGCCTGTCACATTTCAGTTCAAAAATGGACATGGGGAGCATCCATGGTGCCCAGAGCCAGGCGGAGCTTCCGAGTTTTAGCTGGTTCTGCTGAGGGCTAGTGTGTTGGCGCACGGAGTAAATGGTCCCGGGTTCAAATCTGGTCACGGGCACAACTGTGTTGATTACAGGCTTGATCCCCAGCCCTGGCCATGGCACATGCAGGAGGCAAGCAATCCATGTGTCTCTCTCACATCGATGCTTCTCTCCCTTTCTGTCTCTCCCCGTCCCTTCAAGTTTCTCTAAAAATTCAGTGGAAAAATAACCTCTGGTGAGGGTTCACAAAACAAACAAAGCAAAACAAAGGAGCCTCCTAGTCCAGCTGAAGTGCCCAAAAAGACCAAGCTCAGTCAGCAACAGCCAAGTGACAGTGTCTCCCACTTAGAGCCCCAGAGCATGCCCACCCAGGGGAGCACCAGCACCGCCCAAGGTTGATTTTTCTTTGTTACATAGCATTTAAGTATATAACATAAATATCAAAAATATAACTCTTGCCAAAGCCGGTTTGGCTCAGTGGATGGAGCGTCTGCCTGTGGACTGAGGGGTCCCGGGTTCGATTCTGATCGGGGGCATGTGCCTGGGTTGCGGGCACATCCCCAGTGGGAGATGTGCAGCAGGCAGCTGATCGATGTTTCTCTCTCATCAATGTTTCTGACTCTATATCCTTCTCCCTTCCTCTCTGTGGAAAATCAATAAAATATATTAAAAAAATTTAAAAAATATAATTCTTTTACTATGGTTGCAAATATCCCAAAATTGCTATATGTGGCATGGCACCAGAGTTAAGTTCGTGTTTTTCAAAATGCTGACATGCAGAGCTCAAAAGTTTCGCCATTACTGCCCTAGGTTCACCCTGTGGTTAGAGGCACAAGCACTCAGAGACATGAAGTGCCCTGAAGACTCCCAGCAAGCAGGGTGCTGCGTGAAAACTGTGCTGTGCAGGGACAGGGTGCTCACCTGGTAAATAGGTGGACCCACACCTGTTGGGTGGAACAAATGTTCTGTCATAACACAGAGAGATGAGGGCGAAAGCATAGTCCCTGCTCAGGAAGGCGGGCAGCTGGTATTGCACCAGTTTGTCTAGCCGGTGTGCCTGGGGGTCTGCACCGCACACCTATTTTTTTAGGAAAGCACGAGTGGATGGTGTGGGGCCACTTGGCGGGTTGGCAGCTGGGGCCCAGGGCTGGGCTGACTGGCCTCCATGTTCTGCTCAGGATGCCCGCAATGGGAGGCCAGTCCTTGGCATCTGACCACCAGCTCTGAGTCCTGTGGAGGCAGAGTCCTGGCTTCCAGGAAGGGCAGGTGGAGCAGGGAGAACCCTTCTCGCTGGGAGTGTTAGGGGTCCTGATGCCAAAACTCACCTTCCATGATTCTCCAGCTCAGCACTGCCCGCCTGACCCCCAGAGAGTTCTGGTTAATCAGCAGAGCAGTTGGGGCTCCCAATGGGGGCTGCACATTAGCTTCCGGGTAGTGAGCACTTTTGTACTTAAGAAGGTTTCTCTTTGTGTTTCCAGGGTCGGTTTCTGTACTAAACTGAAAGGTGAACTGAAAAGCAGGTGGGCCCTCCTGTGCTTGGCATCTGCAGGGTCTCAGGCAGGGCTGGAAGGTGGAGTCAGAATGTCTGGAGATGCACATGGGGAAGTGCTGGATGCGGAAGGACCCTGGGCTGCCAGCTGGAAGAACTTCATCCCACACCACACCTTTGATGAGGACCCGCAGAATGTTCTCCTGCTGCTTCACCCTGCAGACCAGGTGGCTTATGCCCCCAAGCACTGGCTTTTGGATTTTGGACTCCATGCCCTTGTCCTGGTTTTCTTGAGCGAAAACAACACCTTCTTTTTCTTCTCCTTGGTGAGTACTGTCATGCACATGGTGGGTGTTGCTTTGGCCTGGCCACTGCTGGGCAGCCTGCTGACCTGGAGAGACTGGAAGGTGCACTTGAGGGTGTTGTTGGCGGTAGGCAGGTCTTTCTTCTGCGAGTCTTTCTTCCTGTCTGTGGGCTGGGCTGCCATCCAGTAATCCACCTGCCGCTCCATCAGCTTGGTGCCATCGCCCTGGCTGGGGGAGGACAAGCTCCACTCACTGACAAGATGAGTGGGATGACAAGGCATCGTTGGTGAACAGAGGTAGGGACAAAGGGAAGGATAAAAGCATGCTGCAGCCCAAGGGGGTCCATCATCTGAGTCTCCCGACGTGTCTGAGGACTGTTGCACTGTCCCAACTTTCACCTGCCTCCCTGAAAAGAATGAACTATAAGGAATCCTCATTGGGTCTCTTCTGCTTGTAGGAGTGCAGGGCTTCCTTGACGGGCAGCTGGGAGGCACAGTTGTCCCAGTGATGTACTGTGTGCTTCTCGTCACGATGTCCAGTGTGTCTTGTATGGCTCTCTGGGCCTCCAGATTATGGAACAGGTCCCATCAGGCCAGGTCCTGGGAGAAGCTGTTGTAGCGGTAATGCACGGAGCCCAGGTACCTGGCCACAACTTTGGAACCCAGCGGGATGAGCAGGAAGTGCACATAGCCCAGCCAGCCGAGCATCTTGTAGGACAGCAGCTCCAGGAAGACCCGCAGCACAGCGCTCAAGTAGTGCTGTGCCCCTTCCACCAGGATCTTCACCAGCTTAAGGGGCTGGGAATTATCATTACAGTATCTCTGTATCCACCAGATGATGGAGCTGAAGGCCACCGGACGTCAGCCATGAAGCAGGTGCACAGCACAGGCAGCATGAGCCCCTGCAGGGTGTCTGAGGGGGAACTGCTCCTGCCAATCAGAGGTTTGACCAGGATGATGCTCTCTGGCAGCTGGTCATCAGAGATGAGGATGTGGTTCAGCTGGTTGTACGTGGTCTTCCTGGGGATCTGCAGCTGGATCCCTGGGTCTGGCCATGCTCATTGTCTGGGCTCTTGGCTCACTTGTTCTATGGCTGTGCCGTCTGCCGCCCCTTCAGGAACCTGCCCAGCCATGGTGGCGGGGATGCTTCCCCTTGGCCTTGGTGGAGGGGATGAGAGACTCAGTCTTGGTGATGCGCCTAGTGAGCAGCATCTTCTTGGTGAGCATGTCCAGGGCTGAGGTCTCTGCCTCCAGGCTGTCCTTGGGCAGTGCTGGTTGCTCCCCTGGGTGGGCATGCTCTGGGGCTCTAAGTGGGAGACACTGTCACTTGGCTGTTGCTGACTGAGCTTGGTCTTTTTTGGCACTTCAGCTGGACTAGGAGGCTCCTTTGTTTTGCTTTGTTTGTTTTGTGAACCCTCACCAGAGGTTATTTTTCCACTGAGTTTTTAGAGCAACTTGAAGGGACGGGGAGAGACAGAAAGGGAGAGAAGCATCGATGTGAGAGAGACACATGGATTGCTTGCCTCCTGCATGTGCCATGGCCAGGGCTGGGGATCAAGCCTGTAATCAACACAGTTGTGCCCGTGACCAGATTTGAACCCGGGACCATTTACTCCGTGCGTCAACACACTAGCCCTCAGCAGACCCAGCTAAAACTCGGAAGCTCCGCCTGGCTCTGGGCACCATGGATGCTCCCCACGTCCATTTTTGAACTGAAATGTGACAGGCCTTCGCAGTATGGCCTGAGCTTGGGTTTGGTGGTGCTGAGAAGGCTGTCATCATCTTCCCTGTCTGGGCTACTGTCACTGGTTCTCCAGCATGTTAGACAGAAGGTGCTGTCCTCCTCTACTCGGGTACATGATCTGCAGGGTCCTGCTCACGGTCCAGGGCCTCCTCCGACACTTAGGCCCAGCTCAGCCAAGCCACTACATTCTGCTTGTCATGGACCTTGTTGTGACTTTCAATAGTCACTGCTTCCTGATCCAGTTCCTATCCATGGGCGGCATCTTCACCGGCCTCCTGCTCAGTGAAGCTCTCATACTCCTTTTTAGAGTAGTGATTTGTAGACTTGGTCTTGGGCTGACCTACATGGCGCTGTCCACACGGTGAGTGGACTGGCTAGACATGGAGGAGGTCCAGATTCAGGCGACTTTGGGGGAGGGGGTGCTGTGGGCCGCCGAGTCTGAAACACTGTCTCTGGGCTGTTTGATGCCTGAGGGCTCACGTGTTTTCTTGCACTTTGGCCGTAATTGCAGACTCCTCTTGGCTCCGGGCCCTGTGGGTGCTTCCGTCTGTGTCTGTGAGCTGGAGTGTGCCAACCCTTCAAAGAACAGTCTGAGCTTGGGCTTGTGGGTGCTGAGGGTGCTGTTCTCATCCTCCATGTCTGGGCCACTGTCCCTGGGGTTTCGCAGTGTGTTAAATAGAAGGTCCATGTCCCACTCCAACTCTGGGACAGGCTCTGCTGTGTCCTGCTCGAGTCCACAGCCTCCTCCAACACTTTGAACTTTCCCAGCCACGCCACCACTTTTTCCTTGATATTTTGTGACCTCGTAATGCACATCTTTCCTAATATCCATGGCCTCTACTTCTTGAGCATCCCCATGTCAATGCCCTTCTCAGCCAGGTTCGGTCCATAGGTGGCATAGTTGCTGGCCTGTTGCTCAGAGGAGAAGCTCTGATGTATCCCCTCGGAGTAATGAACCCTTGACTTAGCCTTGCATCTGTCCTGTATGGCACTGTCCTCCCAGTGGATGGGCTGGTTGGACAGGGAGCAATCCAGATCTCGGCCAGTTTAGCAGAAGCCTCCTCGGCCACTTTGTCCACCCTTCAGGGTTCGCTGCCTGACTTGGCCATGCTTATTGCGCCCACAGGGAGTGTCTTCTAGCTCCAGATGGTCTGGTTCTTAAAGCACTTCCTCCAGTGCAACAGGGCCTGTAGCTTGTTGCCTTCTCACAGAGGAAGTGGGGGTCCTGCAGTGAGGTCAACCCCAGGACTGTCTCCAGTTGTTCACTGGGGAACAGCACACTCCCGTAGGATGTACTTGGAGCCCTGCATCTTCACCGTGGTCACCATCGATATGAGGGTGGAGTACTGCATCTTCATGGCGATCACCATGGAGATGAGGTCCTTCTCCAACTCTTTGAACACCACCATCTTCATTAAGGTCAGGTTGCACAATCTGGGAACGAATCTGAGTCTGGGGCTGTCCAACTCCTGGGTAGCAAACAGGTTCTTGGGCATTGGTGTTGAACCTGGGCACAGGGATGGGGGAGCGGGAGGTGTGGAGACCAGGACTGTGGGCAGCAAGGTAGCTGCATCTGCTTACAACATACAGGTCCTGCTGCATTCTGGGGTGATGGTTTCTCTTCCTGTGTTGGGACAGAGGAGGGACATTCCCTCAGGGGCAGTTTATGAACTGCCAGGTGGGTTGGGGCTTTAGTTCCGACCAATCCCCTAAGTCCATGATTGGCAAACTGCGGGTCGCGAGCCACATGCGGCTCTTTGGCCCCTTGACTGTGGCTCTTCCTAAGCCTTAGGAGTACCGTAATAAAGTTAATAACAATG
Organism: Myotis daubentonii; assembly: GCF_963259705.1. Lineage (NCBI taxonomy): Eukaryota > Metazoa > Chordata > Mammalia > Chiroptera > Vespertilionidae > Myotis > Myotis daubentonii. The sequence continues at coordinate 8,789,342 of NC_081855.1, forward strand.
TACTTACCTGTATAATTTAAGTTTAAAAAATTTGGCTCTCAAAAGAAATTTCAATCGTTGTGCTGTTATATTTGGCTCTGTTGACTAATGAGTTTGTCGACCACTGCCCTAAGCACTCAGTGACTGTTGTCAGGAGGTGGGGCACAAGTGATCCAAGAACTGTGTGTGTGAAAAGGAACCACATGCTCACTGACAAGCTCAGGGAAGCCCTGTGTGGTGTTCTTGCAAACTCAGAGACCTAAAGTTATCAAAAAGAATGTTCTGAAATGAAAACTTTTAAACTAAAAGCAGTTTATGGTGGGTAGTCATGTCCTAGGCTGGCATCTTCCCAGACAAAGGTCAATCTTAACCTTCACTGAGCCTGTCTATTGCCATTTGGCATCTACAATAACATGTAATTTGGAATGTCAAAGGAATTTCCCTATTTCCAGGCCCCTCAACACATAGGCAATGCTCTGCGGAGACCACAAATCCCCTCATTCTTACTGAGTTCATTGTTGACTTGGAACTATCCTATATCCACCATGTAAAAGAAGTATGTCTGTGTCATTTTACTGTTTATCCAGTCACAGAGGATTCGCTGCTTTGATTTCTCTGAAACCCTAATGCATCACCACTGGGTTTCCTGTTACCACCATACATCTCCTGTTCTGATTGTAATGTATAAAATAAGGTGCAAAACTGCCAGAGAGAATATCTCAATCCGCTGAGATTTTCATCCTGCCAGTTATTGACAGTGGGACTTAAATAAACGACCAAAATTCTTGACAAGTTTGAATGTTTCATACTTTGACATTTACTTGACGTAGTGGGTCAGGATTCCAAAAGAGCTCACCCAGGACCAACCCATGGACATGGTGTTAGGATTCAACAAAGGACCCATTGAACTGCTGGTTCCCCACCCATTGGGTGAACCTGGGTGAGTTTTATCTTAAATCCATGACTTTTCCCTTGCTGGTGGTAGAGGGTTAGATTTATTTGAGCTGTATTTTTAAATACTCCAGATAGACCTAAGATTAAGGGTTGATGGAACTTAGGTTAAGACAAGACAGTAGGAAAAAAATTGGTGGCTGTTGTTAAATTGTGGCTCTCCAATCGGAATTGCTTTCTGAGAATCAGAGCAAAAAAAAAACAACAAACAAGAACAACAAAAAAAACAAAACCCATTATCATTTAAATTAGAGTTGAACTTAATCAGCTCCAAAAATACAGTGTCATATTCTCCCTCAGGTCCGAGTATTAGGTATTCTTAGGGGACTAAGAATCTCTGCGGATGTGTGATGTCATTCCTCATGATGTGAAGGAGCCCCAAAGCAAAATTCAACACAATTGCAATTAAAGTGACTGGTTCTGGTGGGGGAGCACCCATAAGGTTTGGTCAAGCGTTCCCTGACCCTCTGGTTGTTTGAGACAGCAGGGAGATCAACCGAGGCACATCAGAGGTTTGAATGTGATTTGAGGGGTGAGAGCCTCGTGGAGCTCAACCGATAAGCAACACAGGTTGACCAACTACATAATATAACAATCCTAGAAAATTTGCTCAGATTCTGCAGATATCGGGAAGAAAAGAAAAACCACATACACATACACACAACTACAAAACAACAACAACAAAACACACCTAAAATTAACATGGGAAATGGTGCCTCCAAGTCCAGGAGATGCCCGATCCCATCCCTCACTAATATTCCTGATAGGAAGCTTTTACTTACACGTGCTTTACAGAAATGGGAAGATATAATTAGAAAATGTCCTCCTAAAAATGGCCAAAGTGCAGTTTTATTTGTGTGCCTAAATTAATTTTTGGCATGCAATAAAAATTAGGAAAATGCCAGGTCTAGCATTAAACTGAATGAATGAATGGAAGCATATCTTGATTTGGAAATCAGGAGATTTTCAGAAGCACATATAAATTCCTTTAAAAACAATTAAGGAATTGGAAATTTTATAGACTGTCTCTGAACTCTTCTGAAGGTAATAATTGCCAACACCCCATTCTTCCACCTTCTCTAGTTCCCCCACTATATTCTGCACCCTTTTCCATCCTTCTTCCTTTCCCTTCAGTCCCCTCCACTATCACTTCCTACTGACTTAAGAGAAAATGAGAATAGGAATTCTAACAACTCCCTTTGGAGAAAAGCTTGTCTCAGCAAGAGAGGGACCAGCAAATGTTCCTGATTTTCTCAATGACCCTGGTGGGTTCACAAAGGCATTTAACTCTTAGAATATGTAATCCTGGATTTTCTAACTGCTTCCAATTAATATAGCTAATGGTTTTTGTCAGCAAATGCAACACAAATTCTAAATAAGGCTTTCAAGAAAATTCCTGTACAGAAATCTGTTCACTGAAATGGGATGTAGAAAACCAATAACAAACAAACCACACACACACACACACACACACACACACACACACACACACACACACAAATATAGGGTTGATCCATGGGTGTTGTCCTTCTCACTGATAGTTTGGGAGCAGGTGAAATTATCATAGAAAGAGAAGACACTAAGACCCCTGTAGACACTGGGGCTACTCTATTTATTCCTAACCACAGCCAACTAATTATCTTCTCCTTCAGAGTAAAGCTTCTGTGCAAATGGCAGGAATATTTAACCAATGTCTGTTTTTAATCAAAACCTGTTTCCAACTAGGGAATGTTATAGCAATATTAGCAAATATCTATCTTTGCTAATACAATATGCCCCAAATCAGCTGATAGGGAGAGGTGTTTAGTTTGCTTATTTGTTTTATGAAATCAGTAATACCCACACATGCTTTTTCCAGAAGGGTAATATGTATTTAGAAATAAATGAACAAGATACTGAGCCCAACAGAGCCTGAGATGAATCCAGCGGTGTGTCCTCAAATTAGGGGTTCTAGCTGCACCCAGGTTTCCTCGGAGTCTCTGGAAAAGGATCTGCTGGTGGCATCATGCACAGACATGGAGAGGCATGGGAGAGATGGTGAGCATTCAGCAGGTAAATGAGCCTTTGTCCAGTATTTGACTGAAAAGGAGCCCAGAGTTGGAACCACAGGCATGGACCTCTGTCCAGTGCCCACCCAGGGTGGAGGGAGCTGGGCCCCTTTGTTGTGAGCTCAGGCTTATGCAGTTCTGAACCCAACCCTCAATGGAAAATTGGGAAACTGATGTCCATAGAGTGGCAGATATCATCCAATGTCCATGACATTCAGAGCCCAGAGTTCAGGAATGTTCAGCCCTTCCAGGCCAAGGCTCCCACCACTCCAACAGAGTTGGTCTGGACATTAGAAATCCTGACATACTGGGAAGCTCCTGCAGGTTCCTCCATATCTAGGGGTCAGGGGGCGCTTTGTTCTAGGACCCAGAAAGAGGACTAGCTCTCTCTCTTTTTTTTTACTAAGAGAAATGTTTGTATCATTTTATTTTATTATGGTTTAAAGTATAACATATGTTTCCATTTTTTCCCCTAGACCCCTCCCCACCCACCCCCACCTGCAGCACATGCCCCTACCCCCTTAATGACTGTGTCCATTGATTATGCTTATATGCATGCATTCAAGACCTTTGCTTGGTCTCTTACTCTCTCCCCCACTCTCCCCTGCCTTCCTGCTGAGGTTTGAGGGTCTGTTTGATGCTTCTCTGTCTCTGGATCAATTTTTGTTCATCAGTTTATGTTATTCATTATATTCCACAAATGAATGAGACCGTGTGATATTTACTTTTATCTGACTGGCTTATTTCACTTAGCATAATGCTCTCCATGTCCATCCAAGCTGTTGTGAATGGTAAGACTTCTTTCTTTTTTACAGCAGCATAGTATTCCATTATGTAGATGTACCACAGGTTTTTTCCACTCAGCTGCTGTTGGACACTTACGCTGATGGGAATTTAGGCTGTTTCCAAATCTTAGCTATTGTGCTGCTATGAACACAGGGATGCATATATCCTTTTTGATTGGTGTTTCTGCTTTCTTGGGATATATTCCAGAAGTGGAATTACTGGGTAAAATGGGAGTTTCATTTTTAATTTTTCAAAGAAGCTCCATGCTGTTTTCCAGAGTGCCTGCTCCAGTCTATGTTCCTACCAGCAATGCACAAGGGTTCCTTTTTTTCCACATAATCACCGGCATTTGTCCTTTCTTGATTTCTGGATGATAGCCATTCTGACAAGTGTGAGATGCTATCCCATTGTGTTTTGAAAAAATACATTTTATTGATTTCATTGAGAGAGAGAAAAACATCAATGATGAGAGAATCATTGATTAGCTGCCTCCTACATGCCCTTATTGGGGATCAATGCCCAAAACTGGGCATGTGCCCTTTACCGGAATCAAAGCCGGGACTTTTCATTCCTCAGGCCAACACTCTATCCACTGAGTAAACCGGCCAGGGCCCTCATTTTGGTTTTCATTTGCACCTCTCACATGATTATTGACTAAAAGCATGTTTTCATAAGGCCATGAGACATATGAAAACAGAACTTTTTTTCTTGTGACTAACAAAAAGAATTTTATTCAACTCACTGAAGTCACATGTCCACATACAACCGTCATCACTGTGGCCAGGCCAGTGAGCTGTGCTGATAACTCCACTCTGGGTCCTTGACGCAAACTCCCCAGACCACCTGGATATGGACATTGGCAGCTGTTACAAAGGGGGAAATGGAAGTCATGTCCCCCACAAGCCATTGTCAAATAAAATGTCAACTTCTGGTTTCCACTCTGACATATGACCTTGTAAGTTCTTACTCTCATCCTTACAATGAGAAAAATGATGAATAATCCAAAAAATCAGGAAGTCCTTTTAGTTACACCAGATCATTGAAATCATATGGCTATGAAATTAACCTTTGCCTCTGCAAACTACTGTATTCAGGCTTTGTTAACACAATACAACCTAGCACTAGCATATGTGTGTGTGCACACACACAATCTCTCTCTCTCTCTCTCTCTCTCTCTCTCTCTCTCTCTCTCTCTCTCTCCCACACACAATCAAATGACCCTGGGTGGAATTAAAAGAAAATCAGACACCAAGGAGGTGACAATAGGAAGAAAAAGAAGTTGTAGGCACGTTTGCCTTGTCGCATTCCTCCTCCTACTTTATAGCTACTACCTTCATGAGCGTGAATATCGCTAAGAAGCACATGCTGCAATAATCCATTGTGCAGGCAGAGAAGAGACAGGATCTAACAGGCACAATGACTTATCCAGGATCAAGAAGAGGTAAGAATGAGGGGTTGAGTCTGAGCCCTGGTCTGTCTCCTCAAACCTAGTACCCTGGCTGCAGCTAGACCTTGTGGAGAGGGTGTGTTCCTGTCACTGTGTACAATGTTGGTTTTCCATGGAGAAGGTAGGTGAGCAGTCAGCAGCCCACAGGAGTATCTATAGCTGTAATTAGGTGAGGGGAGTCAGGGAGGCAATTCCAGGAAGTGAGGTCACTTCCTAATAGAACTTGGAACCCCCGTAACCAGGCACCCACTTTCTAGCAACTGCCCAACTGCCACTCACTTGGCAAGAGACAGTTGACAGTTCAACATGTTCTCTTGTTGTGTTCCCAGTTTGGGGGGCTCTGGTTCCCAGAGACCCTGCAGGGAGCGTTGTTCCAGACTCTGTAGACGGTTCAACACTCGTGCCCGACATCTCTGGCCGTTTTCAAGAAGATCCCCTCAGGTAAGTGAAGGTGGCCTGGGTCAGACCCATTCCCGCCAGGCCAGCCTCCTCTGTGGGCCATCCCTGTGCAGCCCACATCCCCCCTCTTCATGTGGTGGATAGGGGGTCCTGCAGGGAGAACCGCGGGAGTGTTTGGAGCAGTGGATAACCTAGAGGTCCTGCTGTGATCACACCCCAGTGTAGGGCAGGCAGGTGGAGATGGGGCTCTAGAGGGGTCCCTGATCTATGCCAATGGGAGTCCTAGGCTCTCAGGCTGTCATGACTTTTCCTTGCCAGTAGAGGTCTCAGCAGATCACATTCTGTGTGTCTGGAGTGGAGAGTCACAAGTTTTAGAGAACCAGCAAAACAGGGCTCTGAGGTTTTCCCCTGGTGCCTGGAAACTGTCTTTATAGAGCTCTGCACAGGAGAGCGGACCGGAGCCGACAGATGGGGTCTTCAATTCCACGCCCTTGCAGGCGGCACAGACACCTGACATATCCTCAAGCCTGAAGCACCGCCGCAGGGTAAGTGTAGGTGCCCAATTGACCCAAACTCCAGGACCCCGGGGAGTCAACAGGACTCAGGTTCCAGAAGGCACGCTGCTACTCCCCTGAGATCCCTCCTAGTGTCCAGTTCCCAAAGGAATCTGGGTCCTCATCTCCTCCATGTCAGGATCAGGGGCCTCCCAGGGCTGCACATTGTATGGGGACCGGGACTGCTTATCACAGAAATCCATGTCTTTTTTCTGTGGGACCTGGACTTAAAACCTTCCATTGCCATGACGACGGTGCCACACTAAACATACCACGTCCTAATATCCAGACCCTCCACCCCAGGAAAAGCCTCGGTGTTCTCATCATACATTGGGATGTTCATTCAGAAATCGCATCGGTGACACTGTTAATACAAGCATGTGCTGTTTGTCCTCTGCTAAGAGAATGACCTAAGATACTAATGTGCTTCATATTCCTCACCTGCAATTCTACTTTTCCTGCCAAGAACCTTTTCTCTTATTAATGTGAAAAACTTTCAGAGCTCTGAAAAATTTGTGTGTGTTTGTTTGATCCAAAGTGTCAACAATTGTGAGCGAGAAAAATCTCAATGGGTTGAGAGAATGCTCCTGAGAATGACAATTTTGCACCTTATTTTATACAATACAAGCAAAAGTGCAGACTTTTGTGGGTTGCATGAAATCCATGGGTGATAGATTAGGGAGACAGGAGAAAGCAAATTGGAGACACTTCTGTGATTGGATAAAGGGTAAAATGATAGGCACATATTTCTTTTACCATGGTGGATGTAGGATAGTTTCAAGTCAACAATGAACTCAATAGCAGCGAAGGGATCTCTGATCTCCGCAGAGCACAGAACAGTGCCTGAGCATGAGCTGTCCAAAATAAGGAAAATCCAATGAATTGTTATCATAGAGGCAAAAAGGCAGTACACACACTCAGTTAAGGTAAAGATTGACCTTTGTCAGGGAAGATGCCAGACAAGGATCTGACGATCCATCATGAGCTCCTGTAAGTGTTTTAATTTCAGACCATCCTTTGAAGTTACTTAAGGTCTCTGAGTTTGCAAGGCTGCCTTGCAGGACTTCCCTGAGCTAGTCAGGTTAGCATGGGGCCCCTTTTTCATTCATACATCCTCCTTTTATTCAGAAATCAATACAAATTATGCATTGATGATGAGTGTTAGTGTCATGTCTTGCTGAACAATGGACCATTCGGGATAAGGTAAGACTCTAACCTTGAATGGCATTCAAAGTGGAATTTTTATTATTAATCAACATAAAAAGGTGGATGTGAAGCCATGAGATACTATATGTTCTTCTTACAAAATATTCTGTATCAATTTTATATTTTGAGCTAACATGAGCAGAGTCCGTTTGCTGCTTGTCTTAAGTTTTGGTATTTTGCATCTAGTATAACACTTACATACCAGGAACAAAAGCAAAAACATTAAAGCAGGAACACTGCTTAGGAATAGAAAATGTCTACTACTAGACAAGAAAGTGACTAAGGAAAATAAGCATCCCAGCCAACCAAAAACCCTTTGCATGTATTTACATAATTGTTTATTAAGCTAATTTTATGTTTCCTTCTTCATCCACTGTTCCTTGTACTTATGCTATGTTTGACCTGAAGAATTTAGACTCTCTACTGTTTCCTTACCATACTGATCATTAGAATGTACTTGTCTAGTAGGTGGGAAAACTTAGCAGATGTCGAAATTCAACTATTCATATGTAATAAGGTGTGTAATAGAAATATAAAAATCAGTTGATGTACATATAATCAATAACAGTTAGGAGATAGAAGAACAAGGTTTGAGCAGCAGTAATCTGTCAGCATCCAGGCCTTGTTGACTTCTTGGGAAAGCTGTCAGCCCCCACTGCCCGTGGGTTCTCATCCTTGAAAAGTCTTCAGTCTCCTTGGTGGATGGAGGGCAGTGTCAGTGACAGATATCCATTTAGGGTTAGGCCTCTCATAAGGTAACGTCCTTTTTAACACATTGGAGAGAGTCTTTAATTAATGTGTTTCAATAAACAAAATCTCCTGGTTGTAAGTTTTGGTCCTTGAAGTCTTTGTCTCTTGGGATTACTGTGAAATGAGTGTCACTAATGTATCATTCCCTCTAACCTTCCTAGTGAGTCATGGATAGTAATGTAGAATTTCTGCTTTTAGTTTTCCTTATATTTGAAAAACAAAATGATTTAAAAATCAGCAGTATTTTAAACAGAGTCATAACAATAATAACCATCTTCTCTTCATTTAGTTCCCTACCCATTTTGTTGTTTATCCTGGTTATTTGCTAGTATTTTCGTGAATTCAGTCATTCCTTAGAGTTCTATACTTCTTCATTCAGTTCAAAGATGTGACCTGCGTAGAAACCTGTTACTTAGAGGAAGTCAAGCCCTGACCAGTTTGGCTCAGTGGGTGGAGCTTAGACCTGAGGACTCAAGGGTCCCAGGTTCAATTCAGGTCAAGGGCATGTACCTTGGTTGCAGGCACATTTCCAGTAGGGATTGTGCCAGAGGCAGCTGATCAATGTTTCTCTCGCATCAATGTCTCCAACTCTCTATACCTCTCTTTTTCTGTTAAAAATCAATAAAATATATGAAAAGAATAAAAAAATAGAGAAAGTCAAGAGTCCTTTTCATGAATTTTTCTAAAGATGTAACATATTTGAAAATGCAGTAAAGTAAAACAATATCTATGAACGACAAAATAAAGTGGTATGGTTATAGTTTTGATTGCAATGCAATTGATGAAAACCTGCCTTTTTGGTAAAATATAACATTTCAAGGCAATAATTTTTGGGTAACAAAAATTACTGTAAAATTACAGAGAACGATATGAAAATATATACGTATATGTATATATTTGGATTCAATACATAATTTCAATATAAAAGGAACAGATAGAATGTAAGATTTTAAAACATTGTCCATGGCTTCTTGTATTGAGAATTGGATATAATTCATAAACTTCCAATGTTTGTGCCACAAATACCCGGAGTCGAACTGCCAGACACCCTCACAGGGAACCATCCTCTTGGCTGGCCTGGTGTCGCTGACACCAAGACCACTGTTACACCAGAGTGTTTCCTATTTGAAATTTTCTTGAATCTTTGTACATTCCTTCCTAGAGCAGGTTGAAATCTTTAGAACATCCATTTTAATAAAAATATAGGTACACAAATAGCACAGTTATTTATATTTTTTTAATTTTTTAAAGCTTCTCATGTAATTTCAAGCATATTAAGTAGTCCTAAATTAGTTAAAAACGTTTCTCTAATAAGGAGAGAGAATAAATCCTTGAGGTACTCCAGGGCCCATTGGAATTGACTCAAAGTCATCTCCTGTTTTAAAAGTCTCTTACAGTAGAAACTTTGGGAAGGTTGCAAATATACTTGTGCAAAAGATTATACCATGGACTTTTTGTAAATCTACGTAAAGCAAACACAGACTTAGGGAAACTAACTCTAAAAGATATTAATCATACTTGCAAACAGTTGTAATATTAAGTATTTTGTCCAGACTACAGAATTCTCCTTAATTTACATAAGCATTTAATCTTTGTAGGCCAATAAAAGATTATATCCTAGTAATGTCATATGGAGGCTGACAATTCACCACACATAACACATAGATGAACACATATCACACAAAGACTGTACACACAATTTGAATTATTTTTTTGGTAGAGAAATAAAAGAATATTTTTATATAAAACTTTCACAAAATTGTAGAGCCTATACCCCCTTTTACAAACCTTTCCTCACCTTTTACAAACCTTCTTACCCATTCAGAAATAACTATCCTTAGAGAAACTTAGATTTGCCCTTTTCCTTCAAATATGACTCTCCATACCTCAAGCCTTCTATTGTCATAACTGTATAATTTCTTCCAACTTAACTGGAACTTTTAACTGTTAGGAGCATTAATTTCCAATCGTAAGCACACAAGTGAACAAACAGCATTCCTTAGATAGACGTTGATGAACATATTTTAATCAAACTCTTACTTTCAAAAAACACACCTTCAGCAAAGGAAAAAACATTACATCAACAGCTCCAAATCCATTTTACAGACCTTCTGCAATTAAAAAACCCCCAAAAGCAGTGAACTTCAGACTTGTCTAGCAATCAATGTGTCAGTATTCACGTTATTTCGAAATGTGTAGATATTTAATAACTTTCATTAAAACTTACTAAGTTAGAAAGATATAGTTGAAAAAGCTAAGGAGATTTGTGTAGGTGGGTAAGGTATTGTTTTTTCTATTATGATAAGTCATATCTTCCAGAGATTTGTATTTTTAAAAATGGCCTAGACAAGACGTCTTGGTGAACTCAGGTATTTTCACTTCAAAGGTTCTGGGACTTTGGTTGCATGAAGTCAATTACCTGTAAGCCTCCAAAATGAATAGGGGAGGTTTGGAGAAGGTAAAAGGACTTGGTGGGCTTTGAATTGTTTCTGGAGCAAAACCTATGGCACCTTGAAAACTTCATTTGTAAAACAAGGAGAGTCATTTTCAATACCTCAGGAACTGGGTTGTCCCCCCCCCCACCCAAAATGTTAGCAAGGGATTGACAAATTCATTCACCCATTTATGGATTGTTTCTTTCTATTTGGGAATATTTTTCTAGTTTCCAGAAAGCTCACAACTCTGAGAGGTATAAAGACTTTCAGGTATATGAAACCTCCGTCTGTCTCCCCTGGGAATGGCAACACAGGTCCCAGGTGCAAGATAGTCTTAAAGTTAATGGTGCCAAAGCCACTCTATTACCCACTTTATATTGCAACCAGGTAATTGGTGTAACAAAAGAAAATTGGCTTCTTGTTTGAGGCACCCAGGGTCAAGTTACTCCCATTTGGTGAATATGTACCCCAAAAGAGAGTTCTCACTTCACTGTGGGCTGGTCCCCCATCTTTAGGCAGACATATGAGAAAGCCTAGTGTCAGAGGCATGTCTGCATGTCTCTGGGCTGTTTGCGGCCATTCTGAGTAGGGTGGGTACCCTGTTAAGCCATCTCTCAGGGTCTTGTGGAAGATAATACTGAAGAAGAGATGATTAGCAAACATTCGGTCAGTCTCAAGCTTAGTTTCCTCCTGGAAGGTTCCTTTAAAATCATTACTTTCCCTTTTGGTTCAGTATCTGGTTCATTTATTCTAAGTATATATGTTACTATTCTGGAGAAAGCATAGGTCAGCATCACTGATTTCATTAAACAGTAAAAAAAAACCTACTCACTAAACAGGGGAATTGGGGAAGATTTGATAAGCAAACCATATATATTCTCATAACATTCCCTAGTTGGAAGGAAACAGGTTTTGATTAAAAACCAGACATTTGTAGGAAAGCTTTATTCGGATGGTGAAAGCAATTAATTGGTTGCGGTCAAAAACAAATAAAATAGCCTCAATATATACAGGGTACTTAGTGGCTTCTTCCCCTCCCCCTTTTTTAAAATAGATTTTTTATTGATTTCAGAGAGGAAGGGAAAGGGAGAGAGAGATAGACACATCAATGATGAGAGAGAATCTCCAATTGGCTGCCTTCTGCACGCCCCCTAATGGGGATCAAGCCTGCAACCTGGGCAAGTGCTCTTGACCAGAATCAAACCTGGGACCCTTCAGTCTGCAGGCGACACTCTATCTCCTTAGCCAGACTGGCTAGGGCAATGGCTTCCCTTTTAATGATCATTTAAAATTCTCCCAAAGTATCAGTGGGAAGGAAAAACAAGCTTGGAGCAGCCCTAGGCATGTTTCTGTTTGTATCCTTTTTCTAAATCCTGTTTCAGTTTCCTATATCCCTAAAGTGTGGAGGCTTCTCTATAGGAGTTTTCTATAAACCTCATTGAGTAATTCTCTTGCGTTTGCTCCCAGAAACCAGGAGTATATTAATTGCAATAGGTTAAAATAGCCAGGATTACATGTTCCATCAGTTAAATTTCTCTGTGAACCAATCAGGGCCATAGAGAAAATGGAGGATGATTGCTGATTCCTCTCTGGCTGAGAGCAGCTTTTCTCCAAAGGGAGTTGGCAGAATTCCTCATCTCATTTTCCCTTAAGTCAGTAGGGAGGGGCAGTGGAGGGGACAGAAGGGGAAGAAAGAAGGGAAGGGTAGGAACACATCTGGACAAGGAAGCTGAGAGAGCAAAAGATATAGGGGACGTGCTATAGAAGGGGGAGGATGGGGTGTTAGCATGTATTAGCTTCAGGAGAGTTTGAAGATAATCTCTGAAATTTATTGTTCATTTATTTTTTAAAGAGAATTTGTCTGTGCTTCTCCTTAGAAGTTTCTAATTTCCAAATCAAGATATGCACCCTATACACTCAATCAGTTCAATTTTCAGGCCGCCATTGTTATAGTTATTTGTTTCTTTTGTTTTATTTTGCCTGTGAAAAATTAATTTAGGCACCCAAAGAAAACTGTATATTGGCCATTTTTCAGTTGATATTTTGTAGTTAAATCTTCCTACATTTACACTTCCGTAAAGCACTTGCAAGTCAAGGCTTCCTATCAGGAATATTAATGAGGGCTGGGGCCTGGGAGTTCCCAGCCATGGAGGCACAACTTCCCATGTTAATTATAGGTGTGCTTGTTGCTGTTGTTTTTATGGTTTGGTATCTGCAGAGTCTCAGCACAGTTTCTAGGAGTGTTATGTAGTGGGTTAAAGTTTGTTGCTTTATGGGTTGAGCTGCAAGTTGCTCACTCACCTAGAGTCTCATTCAACATTCTTATGTGCCTCAGTTTCTCTCCTTGCTGACTACAACAGCCAGAAGGGCTACCAGCAGAGGTGGACTAAACCTCATTAGTGCTCCCCCTGAGGAGCCAGTTAGTTTAATTGCAGTTGTGTGGGAATTTCCTAATGGGGCTCCTGCATGTCATGAGGAATGACCTCTGACACATCCGCAAAGATCCTCAGTTGTCTAAGAACATCTGAGATTCATGCAGGAAGGAGGATGTGCCCCTTTATCTTCTGAGCTGAACAAGATCAGCTCTCACTTAAACAGCTAAGGTGTTTGCCCAGACTCTCAAAAGGCAAATCCGATAGAAAAGCCACGGGTAAAAACCAGTCCCATTTTCCCTCCGGTCTCTCCATAGCCTGGGATCTATCAACTGTTAACCTTTGTTCCACCAAGAGTATTACAAAATATGGCTCCAATAAAGTCAGCAACACAAGCAAGGGAAGGTCCTGAATCCAACAGACAAGTGTCACAAGTTCACCGGCAGGCAGGGAACTGGTGCGTCAATGGGCCCTTTGCTGGATGCCAGCACCAGGTGTAGGTCTGCAGGGTGGTGCTGGGTGAGATTTTCTGGGATCCTGCTGTATTGTGCCAAGTAAATGTCCATGTAAGAAGCATTCAAAACTGTGAACAATTGTTGAGATTTTATCTGAGCCAAATGGTCATTTGCCTTGAATCAAAACCTCAATGAATTGAAATAATGCTCTGGAGAATGGCAGTTGTCACCTTATTTTAGATATTACAGTCAGAAGTGGCGATGTATGTGAGTTGCATGAAATCCATTGCTGATAGATTGGATGAAAAGTGAAATGACAGACACATACTTCTTTCCCATAGGGGGATATAGGACAGAACAGCCAACAATGAACTCAATAACAATGAGGGGATTTGTGGTCTCCACAGAGCACAGAGTATCCAAAAAAAGGAAAATTCCTTTGACGTTCCAAAGCTATGTTCTTGTAGAATCCAAAAGACAGTAGACAGTCTCAGTTAAGGTAAATAATGACCTTTTTTGCAGAAGATTCCAACCTAGGGCCCAGCGACCCACCGTAAACAGCTTTTAGGTAAAACGTTTTAATTTCAAAGCATCTTTGTGATAACTTTAGGTCTCTGAGGTTCAAAGACCATCACCCAGGCCTTCCCTGACCTAATCACAGATTAGCGAGTGGCCACTTTTTGTGTGGCCACACTCTCCTTTGATCACTCATGCGCCACTTCTTGCTACCAATAGTGTCCCTCCTCTGTCCCACCACAGGATAAAAAACCACCAACCCTGAGTAGGAAAAGGTCCGGTAGGATGCCAGCAGCTGCAGCTTCCTCACGAACTGTGGGCCTGGCCAGCACGTCCACGGTGCTCAAAATACAGGTCCCCCAGAACCTGTTCGCCACCTGGGAGGTGGACTGCTCCAGCCCCAGCTGCGTGCCCAGGTGGTGTAGTCTCACTGTAACGAAGCTAGTGATCTTCAAGAAGCTGGCCAAGGACCTCAACTCCGTGGTAATTTCCGTGAGGATGCGGGACTCCAAGGGCATCCTGAGGTCCCAAGAGATTGTGCTGCCCCGCAGTAGACCAGTGCAGACCAACCTGGCGCTCACCTTCTCCCTGCAGTACAACCACTTCCTCAAGGGAGAAGGTAACAAGCTCCTGATCATGCTGGAGCAGAGGAAGTGCTCTAAGAACAGAAACGTCCTGGGCTACGAGACACTGGCCTCTGGCGCCATCCACATGGCTGACGTCATGCAGCAAAACCCCAGGTGTGGCCAGATGGTGAGCCTCTTTGGCAGCATCAAGGAATCCTCCACTACGGTGGCCGCGATCTGGATCTCCTCCCTGTGCAGTGAGCCCATCGAACACGAGGGCAGTGCCATGCAGGTCAGCCCTAAGGCCAAGTCGGCAGGTGTCTACGAGGGGCAGGATGAGCTGCAGGCCAGCGGCAGGGGAAAGGACAGACAGGACCTGGACAAGGATGCCTTGGAGAAGGGGAAGCCAAAGAAGCAGCGGCCATCAGTACGAGGAAAGCTGAAGCAGAAAGTCCTGGCGCTGTTTCACAGGTCCAAAGTGTCAGAGAGGGACCTTCGTTCTGACATGATGGGGAATCACAGGAAAAGTGACCCATACCTGGAGGATGATGAGAGCGTCCTCAGCACCCCCAGGCCCAAGCTCAGGCCATACTTCGATGGCCTGTCAGACTCCAGTTTGCAGACGGAGATGTGGGGCAGCCACAGTGACAGGACCCAAACAGAGCCTCTGAGTCTGCCCCACATGCCCGAGAATTCGTGGGCCCTGGGAGGCAAGCTACCAAGCGAGAGGGACAACGAATTTGTGTCCCACAGCACACCCACCAGCAAGGTGGACAAGATCCAGATCTCCTCCCTGTCCATGCCGCCCATCGACCACGAAGACAGCGCCAAGCAAGCCAGTCCCAAGGCTGAGTCCTCGGACAACTATTCTGAGTGCATGTGTGAGAGCTTCTTCTCACAGCGGGAGGCCAGCTACCATACCGCTGACCAGGAGGAGGATGACTGTGATCAGGGGAATCTCATATTCACAAGGAGCACCCTGACCACGCAACAGAACTACCAACAGAAAGTCCTGTTATGGCTGCGCACAGTCCAATTGTCGGAGGAGGTCCTGGGCCCTGAGCAGGACCATGGGGAGCATGTCCCGGAGGTGGAGGAGGACCTGGACCTCCTGTATGACATGCTGCCGAACCCCAGTGACAGTGGCCCAGACACTGAGGACGATGGCAGCGTCCTCAGCACCCCCACACCTAAGCTTCGGCCATACTTTGAAGGCCTGTCTAGCGGCCCAGACATGAAGGACAATCACAGTGTCCTCAGCAGCCCCAATCCCAAGCTCAGGCCATACATGGAAGGCCTTTCAGACTCCAGCTTGTCGATGGAGATGCGGGGCCTCCACAGCACCAGGATCCAAAAGGAGCCTCTGAGTCTGGCCCACCTGCCTGAGAATGTGAGGGCCCCGGGAGGCAAGCAGACAAGCCACAGTGACTCCCAACTTGTGGCCTACAGCACACCCACCACTAAGATGCGAATGGCCTCCCTGTCCCGCCAGCCTATTGATCAGGAGGCCAATGCCATGTCGGCCAGCAACAAGGCCCAAACCTCACATAACGATTTCGCCAGCACATCTGAGAGCTGCTTCTTTGAGCAGCTGGCCAGCCACAATGCCGTCCACAGGCAGTCCCAGGAGAATAACTTGGACAAAGGTAATCTCATCGTAAGAAGGAGGTGCATGAACAGGCAACACAATTACCACCAGAAAGCCGTGGCATCTATGCTCAGGGCCCAAGTGTCGGAGAAGGTCATATCCTCAGAACAGGCCCTTGTGAGGCATGTCCCCAAAGTGGAGAAGGCTCTGCACCCTCGGTATGACATTGTCCTGAGCTCTAGTGACAGTAGCCTAGACACGGAGGACGATATCAGTGTCCCCAGCACCCCAAAGCACAAACTCAGGCGATACTTTGACAGCATGTCAAGTGATAGTAGCTCTGACTCAATGGCCCACAGAATTCGCTCCCCTGGGAAGCAGCTGGCACAGCTGGAGGACAACCGGGAGGCAGGGTCCTCCGCCCAGCATTGGTTCACCAAGAAGCTGCCATCCATAGTGCGCTTCACCAAGTCTCTGGTCCTGCCCTCCAGCAGGTCCAAGAGGAAGCAGGCTGGCCACCGCGGCTGCGACACAGCCCTGAATGAGTGGGTCAACAGACTGGACAATGAGAGCCCAGACCCACAGAGCCAGCGGCAGATCCCCAGGAAGCCCGTCCGTGACCAGCTCAACAACATCCTCATTTCCCAGGACAAGATGCCCGAGAACATCATCCTGGTCAACACCTGCGACTGGCAGGGCCAGTTACTTTCGGACATCCTGCAGGGGCACACGCTGCCCGTGGTGTGCACTTGCTCCACAGATGACGTCCAGGAGGCCTTCAGCATCATTGTCTCACACATGCAGAGATACTGCAACTGCAATTCCCCGGCCCTGACGCCTGTGAAGATGGCTGTGGCAGGGGCACAGCCCTACTTCAGCGCTGTGCTGCGGGTCTTCGTGAGGCAGCTGTCCCAGCAGCCACCCCAATGGCTAGACTACATGCGCTTCCTGGTCATCCCTCTGGGTCCCCACCCCTTGGCCAGCTACCTGGGCTCCATGGATTGCCGCTACAAGCACTTGTTCCAGGACCTGTACTGGCGGGACATGTTCAACAACCTGGAGTCTGAGAACACCTTGCAGGACACACAGGACGTTGTGTCGAGAATCTCTGAGTACGTTGTGGGGGCCAACTGTGTCTACCTGCTGCCCATTGCTGAGGCCATTCTCATGTCTAAGCAGCAGCGCCCCAATGAAAAGTCCACACAGCTCATCCCCTTTGTGGGGGCAGTGAAGGTTGGAAGAGTGGAACCATCTGCAGCCATGTCAGGAGGCTCAGATGATGTAGTCCTCTCATGGTGCGGTGAGCTTCTGTCCCCTACCGGGAAGGCCTCACCCAACACACTCTCCCCTACATCAATGAGTGGGGGCCTGTCCTCCACCAGCCAGAGTGTCCATGCACAGATGATGGAGCTGCAGGTGGATTACTGGACAGCAGTCCAGCCAATAGATACAAAGAGAGTCGCAGAGAAGAAACAGCTGCCTACCTCCAAAAACACACTCAAGTGCTTCTTCCAGTCTGTCCAGGTCAGCAGGCTGCCCCGCAGTGGTGAGGGCACAGCAACACCTGCCATGTCCATGACTGTGGTCACCAAGGAGGGAAAAAAGAAGGCGCCCAAGAAAACCACGGTCGAGGATGTGGAGTCCCAAAGCCAGTGCATCCAGGGCATTGGTCGTCTGGCTTGCAGGGCCAAGCACCAGCAGAGCATGCTGCCGGTCGTCATCGATGGCGTGGAATGGAATGACGTGGCGTTTTTGCAGTTGTCCGCCCAGTGGTCCTCCCACGTCAAGCACTTCCCCATCTGCATCTTCGGACACAACAATCCCACCTTCTAGCCCTACCCCTCCCCCTGCCCTTCACTCTGCCTTGGCCAAGACCAGAAGGACCCAGCTGCTTTTCTGTGAACAGTTCAGTGTACTACAGACACAGACCCTGGGAACCCAAAGACAATGTGCTCACTGCCTGGAACCGAAGGGGGTTGCCCCTCACTGGGAGCTCCTCAATGCTCTGTTCAGTAACCAGAACGCTGTGGCGGGTGGGACTCAGGAGGGCAGTGTTGAGCTGGAGCATCATGGAAGATGTGTTTTGGCCTCAGGATGCCCAACATTCTCAGTGAGAAGGGTTCTGGCCTTGAAGACCTGCCCTTCCAGGATGCCAGGACTCTGCTTCCCTGGGAGACAGCTCCAACCTGTGCCCAGACTCAGAGGTTGGCAGCCAGAGGTCAAGGGCTAGCCTCTGATGGCAGCCTTCTGAGCAGAACTTGGAGTCCAGTCAGCCCAGGCCTGGGAAACAGCTGCCGGACAGCCAAACGGTCTAGCACCACCTACTCAGGGTTACAAGTGAACTTCAGCCTCACAGGCAGAAAGAAAAAAGACCTGTATGGTGCACATCGCCCTAGCACACTGGCTATACAAAGTGGTCGATTACCTGAGGAGGGAACCCACCTTCGTTCCTGTTACTACAGAACATTTGTTACCACCCAGCAGCAGTGGAACCAATTATTGACCAGGTGAGCCCCTCCCCCTCCAGAGCACATGCTCACCAGGCCACCTGTTGGCTGTTTGCCTTCAGGTCACTGCAACTCTCTGAGTGTTTGTTCCTCTGAAACCTCGGAGAAACATGGAGCAGGCTCATAGGGCTATTGTAGGGACTGGCTGGGTTCCTCCCTGGTAAGTGTTCTCTGGGAGCCTAGACCGTGGAGAGGTCTGCTGGAGGGGCTGTGATTGAACCAACTGGTCTCTCTTTGGGGCCTTGGGTTTAGCTCTTTTCTAATATTACAAAGAGATTGGAGATACTATTAGGGGTCTCTGTCCCAGGTGAATCCAGATTAGAGATGCCAGGGGTGAGCAGTGGGGCCCAGGGTCACCCAGCAATCTGAGATGGGGCTGGTTTGGGCTCATTCAATCAGCACGTATATTAGAAGCCCTGCCAGGTACAGAAATTTTTCTAGGCACTGACCATAACCCAGTGCTCAGAGCAGACACCAAGCCTGCACTCCAGAGCTTCCTTCTGGGAGGTAGCGATTCAGTCCCACTAGGCTGCACAGGCTCATAGTGTCCACAGGACACCTGATGTGACATCCGCCTGGCCTCCTCTCCCTATGGCTGCATCTTCGCGTATTGTGAAGAGGATGGTAAACCTCTGTTCAGCAGAAAACGTGAGTCAGTTTTGGATCAGATCCACGAGGGGAGTATGGAGACCGTGAATTCAAGGTGTTGGCAAAACCATGGATCCCACTCATGGTGGGATTTCTGCAAGAGGCAGAGTTCGGAGGGCTTCCATAGAAAAAAGGACATGAGTCAGAGAGCTGTGCAAGTGGATATGGGTGGTGTGGGCGAGTGGGAAGGTCAGTGGACAGACAGCCCCTCAGACAATTCATAGCCTTCCACTCCTAATTCTAGCCCAGTCTGCACCCCTATCCCGGGACCTTGCTCCCTAATCTGGTAGAACCTCCGCAGTGGCAGCTTGGGGTACCCCACCCTGTGGGAGTTGAGTTTCAGTGGGAGGCAAAGAACCACACAGGACAGCTAGTGAATGAGGCAGCATGTAGGTGCAGGAGCCAAAGTTTGAGGTGATAGGAAGGCCCTGTGGTTTGTTTAATTGCTCACTTGTCAGTATTCCTGAAGCACCTGATCAGTGCCAATGAGTGACATGAACCGGGTGGACACCAGTGCTCTCAGTCCTAATGGGAGGGAACAGGGACACTGGGAGAGCATGTCAGGTTCCCCTGAAGAAGGGGACAGGTGGTTCCCTCATTGATCCAGAGCTGTCAGGTAGGAGGGCTTCATGCCAACCATTCCTGGGTGACCAGGCCCATCTCTGCCAGGACTGCCAGACTGAAGGTGGACAAGGAGTAGGTCTGGCTTATGGATGGGCAGGAGCAGCAGGCACAGGACCCCAGGCTCTCTGAGTGGTGCTGTGGGAGGGCCGTGTGGAAGGGAAAGGCAGGCCTCACATTCTGCTGCTCACCTATCTCTCTCCCCAGGGCCATCTCCTGCATCCTGAGCATCTGGCTGGACCAGCACCGCCAGAATTTCCCAGCCTGATGATGCTGTTGGCTTCCATAGAGCTCAACTTGCAGTCTCCTACCTGCCAAACCAGGCCCAGTGCCTCAGCGGGAGCACCTGAGCCCACTGAGGCCGAGACAGGAGGAGGAGGAGGCCTCCGGGGGTGGTGTGGGTGAGTGTGCCTTTGGAAGGCACACAAAAGGCAGTGAGGGTGGTAACATGTCCTCTTCTTGCATCTACAGAATCAGCTCCAGAAGAACATCAGGAAAACCCTCAAGGGCAACGCCACTCTAGTGGCCTCTCCAGAGCCAGAGCCGGATCCAGGCCCAGCTTTCACTGAACTTCAAGAGGCAGAAGAACCACCTGCAGCATTTGAGCAACTCACCGCAGCATCTGTGCGGCCTGTGGTGTTAGATCCCAGGCCAGAGCGCGTGTCAGCAGAGATAGCAGAGAGGGCACCCTCCTAACCCCATTTAGACACAGTGTTAAATGTTTAATATTCTTCTAACTTATGTTTATAATTTTATTATATTTTTATGATATTTAATGACATACAGTGTACCGTAGAGAAAATATACTGAAATACTCCTAAACAGAAACTTAATTTAGAGTCTATAAAATTTAACCCTAAAAACCCTCAAAGCTTTGAGCAAGTCTGTTTTTCTGGACCCTGACCCACCCAGGGAGAACTGCCCTCACCTTCTCCACCTGCCCTTCCTGGAGCCAGGACTCTGCTTCCCAGGGAGCTGGCTCCACCCTGTGCCCAGACTCAGAGCTGACCTCCCAGTGGGGGCATCCTAAGCCCAACATGGAGGCCTGTCAGCTCACCCCTGGGCCTCCATATTGTTCCCAACACGACTCACTCAGGCTTCCAAATAAGCTTGACTTTCACCGGGGGGAAAAAAAAAATTAAAATTAAAAATGGACATGTAAGGTGCAGACCTCCCCGGAACAGTTAATGGAAAAACTGGTCAAATACTTGGTGCCCAGCTTCCTGGGCAGCGTCCCCACCTTGGTCCGCACCCACCCTTCTGTGTTAATACAGAACTTTTGGGACTCACCAACGTGTGTGGGACCAACCATGGACCAGGTGAGCCCTGCCCCTCCACAGCGCAGTGGTCACTCACTGCTTGCTGTGAGTCTCCAGATCACTGCATGTCCCTGAGTGTTTGTTTCTCTGAACATGGGGAGAGCCTAGGCCCAGCTTCATAGGGTTATTGTAGGGACTTGGGGCGGCGGGTGGGGGTTCCTCCCAGGAAAAAGCCCGCTGGGAGCCTGGACTCTGGAGAGCTGTGCTGGAGGAGCTGTGGTTGTTCCAATTGGCCATTTTCTCTTCTTTTAAAGAAACTTGTGCCTTATTTGTGATTCTCCTCAGGACTTAGGCTAAGCTATTTTCTCTTTTGATAAAGACGTTGTAGATTCCATTAGGGGTCTCTGTCCTGGGTGAAGCCAGATCAGAAATCCCAGGGGTGAGCAGGGGGACCCCAGGCTCACCCAGCCTTCTGAGACGGGGGTGGTTTGGGCTCATTCATTCAGCAAAGGCCCTGACCCCAGGACTGCACTCCAGCGCTTCCTTCTAGGCAGGAGTGATTTCAGTCACACTGGGCTGCACAGGCAGGTAGCATCCACAGTACACCCCATATGACTTCTTCCTCAAAGTATCGCTGATCTACACGTACTGTGAAGCAGAAAGTGGATCTCTAGACCAGCAGAAAAAGTGAATGGGCTTTGGATCAGAGCCTTAAGGGGAGTATGGGGACTGTGAGTTGGAGAAGCTGGCAACACCCTGGATCTCATGCCTTGTGAGATTTCTGCCAGAGGGCAGAGGTCTGAGGGCTTCTGCTAGAAAAAAGGGAGGGAGTCAGAGAGCTGTGCATGTGGATTGGGTGGTGTGGGTGAGTGGGGATCAGGCTGGCCCACACAGAAAAGAGCTCCCAGAGGCTGAGCTTAGGCAGGAGCACAGAGCCACTCAGGTCATTGCCCAGGGCCTGCAGTCTGGAGGGCTTCCTGGGGTGGGGCCTTGAACTGGGACTTCAGTGATGGAGATGGGAGGTTTCTTTCTTGTAAGGCACACAAAAGGCAGTCATGGTGGTAACATGTTCTCTTCCTGGATCTACAGAAGGAGCTCCAGAGCAAGATGAAGAAACACCTAAAGCGGCAACGCCTACTCTGGAGCCCTCTCCAGAGCCAGAGCAGGCTCCAGGCACAGCCGTCAGTCACTGAACTTCCAGATGTGGACCCACCTGCAGCTTGTGAGCAACGCACCTCAGCTCCTTTGGAACCTGTGGTCTTAGGTCCTGGGCCACAGCGTGTGTCAGCTGCCACAACAGAGAGGGCTCCCTCCCCTCATTTATATGAAGTTTTAAAATATTTGTGTTCATCATATATATGTTTATAACTTTATGTATTTTTTCATACTATTCAGTCACATTCAGTCTAATTAAAGAAAATGTAATGAAATACTCAAATATAAATTTAATTTAGATTCCATAAAATTTAACTCTACAATCCTTCAGAGACTTGAGCAAGTCTGTTTCTTCTGGGCCTGCGTCGTGTTACTATGAGTCATAGGTTGGGAAGAATGAGTCTCTCAGGAGCCATCTGCTCTAAGGATGTGATGTACTTGAGGCCCAAGACAATGGGACTTTGGGGGAAATTGACCCACCAGCATTGGGGCAGGGACCCTTGATGTCAGGGCTGCAAACCCACATTGTGTTTGACTTCATCTCCCACCAGCACATGGACAAAGCCTGGTCTTAAGCGCCCCCTGGCGTCCACGTTGCAGAATGCTGTAGGGTTTAACCAGCAGCAGGCAGTTCCTGAACACTGACTGTCACCTGCACCTGGACAGAAAGTCCACCCTACTCCACGCGCACTGAACAGCTTTCAGAGCATCTCCTCTGTCGGCCCACAGCACTGAAGAGGGGATAGGGAATGTCCCAGGGCCCGGGGTCCACACTCATCTCCTCCAGAGGCACCGCTTTGAAATTTCCTCTGGGGTCAGAGCCTCTGTCTGCCCTCAGACCCTCGGCTCTGGTTCAGCTGGGCTTTTTCCTGAGGCTCTTCTGTCTCACCAGAGCCAAGCAGCCATTCTTTCTCACGCGCCAAGGCTGAACAAGGTTGTGGAGACAGCCTGGCTTCTCCTTTTACATCAATCCTCCTCAGTGCTCTGAACCACCCTGGTGAGGATGGACTAGCAGCCTTGTACAGCACCCCGCCATGGCACAAGCTACACTGACTCAGGACAAACGGGCGCCCACTGGGGACCACACCCAGGGTCCCTACTCTCAAGGAGATCAGTCCCGTTGGTTGACACAGAGAGAAAGGAAATCTGAATGGAGTCTGATGAGACCTCCCACTGACCCCTGAGGACCATAAGCACTGAGAACGTGAGCCCATCGCGGGGGCATTGCACAGGCTCCCTTTAGGATGTGATTTCTAAACCAGAAAGATGAATAAGTACTTGTCTACCCTCTTCATCCTGATTTCACAATGGCAGCCGATGAAGGCTTGTGAAATTAAAGGAGGTCTGGAAATCAGGGGCAGGTCTACCTTAGAGGTCCATGGTGATGACAGTGCACTTGCATGCACTTGCAGTGGGCCTGGAGGAGCAGCCGCCTGCCTTGCATGGAGTGTCTCAGCCATAGACCAATTCCAGCAAGTCATAATTTTAAAAGGTTCATCAAAAGGTTGATGAAACTTGGGGTCTAAACAGGGTTGAGTCACACATGTTGGGAATGGCTAAAGGCATTTCCCCAAACCTGAATAGGAAACTGATTGTGGTTGCCAGACAGCTAAAAGGCATCTTAATCTACATGTTATTGCCTCCTACTGGCCAAACACCTGAACAGCCTTAGGCTATTCCCCAAACTGACAATGCCTCTGTACCCTTTGAAACCTTACCTTTTGAAGTGTATTATCTCCACCTTGCCTTAGGACAAATTGTGTTAATAAAAGCAAAGGGCCTAGACAAGGAGGTACTCTTCAGTTCCTTTAGCTGAAGGTCCTCTGACCCCCAATGCCTTTCAAAATTATAACTCGTCTCCGGACTCTTTATCGGTCTCTGGATTTCTATGTCATCTGCACACAGCCTTTTCCAGATTCTTGAAGCCTTCTTGATGCTGGAACATGAACCCTTGCACGTCTCCTTACCTTGGAAGCTCAGAACTGTGGTCTCAACAGGTGCTGTTTCTTCTTTCAAATTACACTTTTCAGTTTGGCTCTACTTTGCAGCGTCCTTTCCTATGTTTCACAGCCATCATCCAAACTGGAGGCAGAGGGTGTTTGAAATGAGGGGCTGGGGGCTGGAGGTAATTGGGAGGAAAAAAGGAGGGAGAAAGGAGAGCAGGGCCAGGGCCTGGTGTGGGAAGACTGTGCTAGTGATCTATTGCTGACAGTTACTCCACATTAGAGACTTAACCAGCACACACTTATTAGCTCACACATCTGTGACCAGGAATCCCGAATGGCTCAGCTGGGACTACTGTGGTCTCACCTGGGGCAGGATCTCTGTCACTGAGGGTCTGAGCTCACTCGGGGGAGGGGGGGTGTCTTTAGGATTCAGTTTGGATGGAAGGCCTGACTTCCTCTCTCTGTTGGTCTCATTCAGTGCTGGGTCACATGGGTCTGGCAGATAGCAACTCACAGCACAGAGGCTTATTCCTCAGTGGAGAGGGAGAGAGAGAGAGAGAGAGAGAGAGAGAGAGAGAGAGAGAGAGCAGATCAGAGTGAGCAAGTGGATAAGCGTCAACTTTTAAAATCTTATCAGGTTGGGAATTATTCAACTAAAGAACTTGTATGCATATATACATAACTCAGAGACATAGATAACAGGGTGGTGAAGGCCTGGGGTGCGGGGTAGGGATCGGCTAGAAGTGGTCAATGGGGTAAAAAGGGGACATATGTAACACTTACAACAATGAAAATAAAAAAAATAAAATGGATTTGCTTTAAAATTGTTAAATTAGCCGAAACCGGCTTGGCTCAGTGGATAGAGCATCAGCCTGCGGACTGAAGGGTCCCAGGTTCGATTCCGGTCAAGGGCATGTACCTGGGTTGCGGGCACATCCCCAGTAGGAGATGTGCAGGAGGGAGCTGATCGATGTTTCTCTCTCATCGATGTTTCTAGCTCTCTATCTCTCTCCCTTCCTCTCTGTAAAAAATCAATAAAATATATTTTTAAAAAATTGTTAAATTATTTTTTTTCTAAAAAATTGATGAGACAGTGAGAGAGAACCAAAAGTGTGTGAGAGAAGCATCAATAGGTTGCCTTCTGTATATACCCCGACTAGGAATCAAACCCACAACCTAGATATGTGACCTGACCAGGAACCAAATCCATCAGTGCACTGGATGATGCTCAACCACTCTGTCTGGCCCAGGCACTGACTTTTAGAACCAAATCATGGAGGTCATGTTGGATACCTTTGCCATCTTCTATGGAGTCACTATGAGCACCCACATTGAAAGGGAGGGAACACATTCACACCACACGAGGAAGGTGAAGACCATGGGGAGTCACTGAGGAGGGAACCAGTGACCTGAGAGGTCCATGCCTTGCCCCGGATCACAGAAGGTCAGAATGTAGAGCCTGAGAAAAACCCAGTTGTGTCCTCAAAGAGGGGATCCTAGGTGCCCCCAGGTTTGCTCAGGGGCTCTGGAAAAGGCTGTGCTGCTTGAATCGTGTGCTGATATGGAGATGGCACAGGGGAGACTGTGAGCACTTGGCAGCCTAGACAGTATTTGTCTGAAAAGGCGCCCAGATCTGGAATCATGTAAGTGCACCTCTGTCCACAACCCACCCGCAGTGGAGAAAGCCGGGCCCTCTTATGCTCAGCTCACGCTTACGTAGTTGTGGATCACACCCTCATTGGATAGTTGGGAAACTGAAGCCCTTGGTCAGGCAGGGATTGGCCAGGGTACATGACATTCAGAGTGCAAACTTCAGGAATGTTCACACCTTCCAGGCCAAGGTTGCCACCTCCCCACAGAGTTGGTCTGGACTTTAGAAATCCTGATATACTGGGGAGCTTCTGCCTGTTCCTCCCTTTGTGGGGGCTAATTTGTTCTGGGGTCCAGAAAGGGAGCACTGTCATGTGCACACACACACACACTCACAAACACAACATTCACTCTAGATGTGATGACTTTGGGAGGGATTAGAAAAAAAGCAGACACAGAGGAGGTGACAACAGGAAGGAAAAAGAGGTTGGAGGCAATACCTACATGTGATAGTCCTCCTCCTACTTTGTAGCTCCTCCCCCACAGTAGCCTGAACAGCCATAAGAAGCACTTGCTCCATAACCCATTGTGCAGGCAGGAGAGAGACGGGCCCTGACAGGCACAATGACTGATCCAGGATCAAGAAAAGGTAAGAATGAGGGATTGAGTCTGCACCCAGGTAGGTTTCCTCAAGTCTGGGACCCTGGCTGCACCCAGAGCTTCTAGGGGGCCGGGCAGAGGGCTGTGCTGGTGCCACTGTGTACAGATAAGGTTTTTCATGCAGAAGAGGTGTCTGCAGACAGCAGCCCACAGGACTACTTGCATAGCTGTCATGAGATGAGGGGACTCAGGGAAGACAATACCAGGTATGAGGTCACTATTCATATAACTTGAAACCCCGTAACCAGGCACCCACATGTAGCCCAACAGGCAGCTCACTTGCCAGGAGGCATTTGCCAGTGCACCATGTTCTCTTGCTGTGTTCCCGGTGATTGGTGCTCTTGCTTCCGGAGTTCCCGCAGTGAGAGCTTTTTCAGACGGTGCAGACATTGGTTCAACCCTCATCCCTGATGTATGTGTCCACTTCCTAGAATTTGGCCTCAGGTAACACAAGGTGGCCGGGGCCAGACCCATTCAGGACACGCCACCTCTGTGTGCCATCCCTGCGCAGCCCACATCCCCTCCCCTTCATGTGTTGGGGAAGAGGGACCGGAAGGGAGAACCCTGGGGCAGGGACAGCTTTCAGGGGCAGTGGATCACCTAGAGGTCCTGCTGTGATTACCCATTAAGACAGGGCAGGCATGTGGAGATGGGCTTCTAGAGGGGTCCCTTATTGGTGCCAATGGGAATCCTAACCCTCAGGCTGTCACACCTTTTCCTCTGCAGTGGAGACCTCAGCAGACCACACTATGTGTGTGTGTGTGTCTGGAATGGAGGATTACAGGGGTAGAGAACCAGCAAAACAGGGCTCTGAGGCTTTCCTCCTTGTGACTGGGAACTGTCTTTACAGAGTTCCTCACAGGAGAACTGAGAGGACCTGAAAGATGGGGTCCTCACCTCCATGCCTCTGCAGGAGGCATAGGTGCCCCATACATCTTCCAGCGTGCTGTACTCCTGCAAGGTGAGTGCAGGTGCTGAGGTGACCCAAACTCCAGGATCCCATGTAGTCAACGGTAGCCCTGGGTTCCAGTAACTGCCCTGCCACTCTCCTAGGTCCCTTCTAGAGTCCAATTTCCAAAGGAATATGGGGCCTGTATCCTCCCCACAACCCACTCTCACTGTCTAGCCCCCTTCAGATGAGATGCAAACTCACTGCCCACAAAGTTTTAGGAATATCAGAAGAGAGACCTGCTCCATTTCACGTCACGCTCAGTGAAGGGTATTTTTGTATTTTTTTTACAGACTTTCCTGTTTTAATGCCCATCTCCCAGTGTCCATGTTGGCCTGACAATCATTATAAACCTTCTCCCACTCTTACACATCATCATGATTAATAGGGATGCTTTTCCCAAAAGGACGTGGGGCTGAAGATACCAAGTCTGTTGCTTTGCCATTTGCTTCCCAGAGAACCACATCCCCATGGTCCCTCCAGGTCAGGAGCTAGGGCCAACCTGGGCTGCACTACTTACCAAGGGGGGACCTGTTATCAGGGCTGGCGATCCAGCTGTTCACTGCTGTGGGACCTGGATGTGACCCCCTCCTATTGTCATGTCAATGGCGCTGCCCTGAACAACCCACTTGTCCTCATATCCAGACTCTCCCACCCCAGGAAAAGCCTATGTGTTCCCATCTTAGAATGGGATTTTCTGTCAGAAATCCCAGGGTGACCTTGGTAACACAGGGAGCTGTTGTCCATTCTCTACTACGAAATGACTAAGATACCAATGTGTCACATCATAACTCACTCCCAAGTCTACCCTGCCTGCCGAGAACCTTTTCTCTTGTCCATCTAGAAAACATGGAAACCTGTGCAGAATTTTTCTGAGTTTATTGAGCCAAAATGTAGACAATTGCAGTGAAGCAAAATCTCAATGGAATGAGATAATTATGCTCCGGAGAATGGAGCTTTGCACCTCATTTTAAACATTACAATCAAAAGTGGAGACTTGTGTGGTTTCATGAAATTCATTGCTGATAGATGAGGGAAGCAGGAGAAAGCACAGCAGGGAAATCTCTGGGCCTGGAACAAAGGTAAAATGATAGACATGCACTTCTTTCACTTAGGTGTGTATGGGTCAGTAAACAGCCAACAATGAACTCAATAACAATGAGGGGATGTGTGGTCTCTGCAGAGAGCAGAGCAGTGCCTGTGCTCCGAGTGTCTAAATAAAAAGGAAAATTACTTTGACATTACAAAAATATGTTGTTATAGATGTAAAAAGACAATAGACAGGGAAAAATCAAGATGGCGGCATAGGTAAACACTGGAAATTGCTGCCTCGCACAAACACTTCAAAAATACAACTAAAAGACAAAATGAACATCATCCAGAACCACAGGAATGCTGCTGATTGGAAATTCTACAACTAGAAAGAAAGAGAAAAGCACACTGAGACTCAGAGGAGGTGCGGAAGTAAAGTGCAGAGGTACGGAGGTGCACATGGAAAGGGCTGCCAACTGAGTACTCGGTTGTCTTTTTCAATCGGGAGGGAGGCACAATCTCCCTACAGCCCTGACTCCAGTTCCAGGTGAGTCTCTGGGGACCCAGACTCACACAGGAGACACTGTACTGTCTGGCATCAGTCGGAACTCGAGGGCGGCTTTCTATCAGAGGTGCTTGCAGTGATTACTGGGACACTGAGAAGCGGGGCCTCTTAGGGCAGGACTGAGGAGAAGCCAAAGCTGCTTGCTCTGCCCTGTTGATCCTGATACCCCGCCCCACCCAAGCTGTGCACAGAGCCTTTTGCATATGAAAGGCCTGGCCCTTTGCAATCTAAAATTACCTAAAAAACTGCAGCTGGGTCAGAGAAAGCCAGAATATCCAAAAGAAGGCCCAAGGCCCCCAGTGGCTTGCATTGCTTCACAGCTGGTCTCCTGCTGGACAGCCTCAGGCAGAGGCTAAATTAGTACCTCCTTAGAGATCCAAGAGCCATTGTACACAGTGGTCAGAGTGGGACCATCCAGATTACAACTCCTCAGATCCATAAGGGACACACTCAGGGTACAGACTCAGTGAGCACCAAAGCCCCACTGAAGCAAGTCTTGCCCTATAAGTGTGTCTTCAACACAGAAGTTCTCCCACTGCAGACACAGCTGATTCTCACAGCCAATTGGCCTGGAGGTCAATTCCTCCCAGTGATACCTACAACAACCAAGGCTTAACTCCAACAAGACTGTGTACAAAGCCCACAAAGGGGTGCACCAAGAGTGTCCACCTCCGGTAATTGGGGAGGCTGAGCCACTGGGCCCTATAGGACAGCTAGCACAGAAAGAACACTCTATCAACACAGGAGAGCATAAAAATGCGGAGACAAAGAAACAGGTCACAAATGACAGAAATGGAGGAAAGCAAATTACTGGATATAGAGCTCAAAACCCAACTTATATGGTTTTTCAAGAATTTTCTAAAAACTTCCAATAAATTTAGTAAGACCCACAATAAGTCTAGTGAGACCACCGATAAACTTAGTGAGACCCTCAAGAAATCTAGTGAAACCCGCGAGGTTATGAAAAAGGACCACCTAGAAATTAAACATACACTGACTGAAATAAAGAACATTATACAGAGTTCTAACAGCAGACTAGAGGATAGCAAGAATCAAGTCACAGATTTGAAATACGAAGAAGCAAAAAACACCCAACCGGAAAAGCAAAAAGAAAAAAGAATCCAAAAATATGAAGATAGTGTAAGGAGCCTCTAGGACAACTTCAAGCGTACCAACATACGAATTACAGGGGTGCCAGAAGAAGAGAGAGCAAGATATTGAAAATCTATTTGAAGAAATAATGACAGAAAACTTCCCCTACCTGGTTAAAGAAATAGACTTACAATTCCAGGAAGCACAGAGAACCCCAAACAAAAGGAATCCAAAGAGGACCACACCAAGACACATCATCATTAAAATGCCAAGAGCAAAAGACAAAGAGAGAATCATAAAGCAGCAAGAGAAAAAAAGTCAGTTACCTACAAGGGAGTACCCATACAACTCTCAGCTGATTCCTCAACAGAAACTTTGCAGGCCAGAAGGGAGTGGCAAGAAATATTCAAAGTGATGGATAGCAAGAACCTACAACCAAGATTATTTTACCCATCAAAGCTATCATTCAAAATTGAAGGTCAGATAAAGAGCTTCACAGATAAGAAAAAGTCAAAGAAGTTCATCACCACCAAACCAGTATTATATGAAGTGCTGAAAGGTATCCTTTCAGAAGAAGAAGAAGAAGAAGAAGAAGAAGAAGAAGAAGAAGAAGAAGAAGAAGAAGAAGAAGAAGAAGAAGAAGAAAAAGAAGAAGAAGGTAAAGATACAAATTATGGACAACAAATACACATCAACAAGTGAATCTAAAAATCAAGTGAACAAATACTGATGAACAGAATAAACTGGTGAATATAATAGAATCAGGGGCATAGGGAGGGAGTGGACTGACTATTCTGAGGGGGTAAGGGGTGTGGGGGATGCGGGAAGAGAATGGACAAAAATTGTACATCTATGGATGAGGGCAGTGGAGGGGGGCATGGGGTAAGGGCAGAGGGTGGAGTGGGTACCGGGTGGAGGGGAGTTATGGGGGGAAAAAAGCGGAACAACTGTAATAATCTGAACAATAAATATTTATTAAAAAAATAGGCAGGCTCAGTTAAGATAAAGATTGACTTTTTCAGGGAAGATGACAGCCTAGGACACCAGTACCCACCATAAGCTGCTTTTATTTAAAACAAACAAACAAACAAACAAACAAACAAACAACACTATAAGTTCAGACAAACCTTTTCATTTACGTTAGGTCTCTGAGTTTGCCACGCGGCCAGTTTAGCATGTGGTCCCTGGAATCTTACCTGTCCCATCTCTTGCCACCAATCACTGAGTGCTTGGGGTTTAGTCTGAGCTGGAGTGCCCAACCCACCTGGCAGTTTATGAACTGCCTCTGGTGGCATGTAACCCTCTCCCAACACAGGATAGAAATCAGACCACCATTTCGGTGCCTGCGGGCAGGAAAGCATGCCCGCCGCACTCAACACACAGGTGCCCATGAACTTGTTTTCCACCTGGGAAGTGGAATGCTCCAGCCCCACCTGCATACCCAGGCTGTGTAGCCTCACCTTAACCAAGCTGCTCATCTACAAGAAGCTGGAGAAGGAGCTCAGGGCTGTGGTGATCACTATAAAAATGCAGGGCCCCTAAAACAACTTGAGGTCTGAGGAGATTCTGCTGCCCCCTAGTGGTCAAGTGAAGACCGACCTGATGCTGACCATCTCCCTACAGTACCCTCACTCTCTCAAGAGAAAAGGCAACAACTTACAGATCATGCTGCAGCAGAAGCAGCACCTTAACAACCAGACCATTCTGGGTTACCGGACACTCGCCACGGGCACCATCGACATGGCAGCGGTGATGTAGCGATCCCTTGAGGGTGGCCAGATGCTGAGACTCCATAGCACCAACATGGAGGAATCTGCCCACATGGCTGAGGTCAGCATCTCCTCCCTGTCCAGCCAGCCCATAGACCCCAAGGACAGCACCCAGAAGGCTGGCCCCAAGTCCAAGTCCCTGGTTCATTACTCAGAGGTGAAGTACGAAATATTCTCAGATCAGTAGGGTAGCTATCATCCTGGGCATGGGCAGGACCAAGAGGCGGAGGACTTCCACTTTGAGGAGCCCAAAAAGCAGCGCCAAAGTGTAGTAAGATCGCCACTCATGACCAGGCAACAAGATGCCAACAAGAAAGTTGGGGCGTAGCTGCTCAGGGTGCAAGAGTGGGAGGAGGTCCTGGATTCAGAGCAGGAGTCTTCGGAGCATGTGCCTGAGGTGGAGGAGGACCTAGATCTGCTGTATGACTCACTAGAGAACCGTGACAGTGGCCCATGAGAGTGTCCTCAGGACCCCGAAGCCCTGGCTCAGGCCATACTTGGAAGGCCTGTCCCAGCCCAGCTAGAGCATCCACAGTGCCCAGCTCTCAGATGGAGTGCTAGAGAATCCACAGTGCCAGCACCAGGAGGAGCCTCCAGGTCCAACCCATGTGACAGAGAAGATGAGCTCAAAGCCACCAGTGGGCGCATCACCAAGACCGAGTCTCTCCTCATTGCTTCCACCAGATCCCAGGGGGAGCACGTTGGCCGCTGGGCCTGGAGCACATCCCTGAAGGAGCAGCAGGTGGCAGAGCCAGAAACAAGCGGGACAACAGCCTGGACAACAAGCACTGCCCCCACCCCCTGAGCCAGCTGCATATACCCAGGGAGACGGTATATGACCAGCTGAAACACTTCCTCATCTCTGACAGCCAGCTGCCCCACAACATCCTCCTCCCCAACGCCCCTGACTGGCAGGGGCAGTTCCCGTCTGAGTCCAGCAGCAACACATGCTTCCCGGGGTGTGCACCTTCTCCAAGGCTGAGGTCCAGGCAGCCTTCAGCACCATCATCTCCTGGAAACAAAGATGCCATCTCTATAATTCCCAGCCCCCCAGCCTGTGATGATCGTGGTGTCAGGGGCACAGCAGTACTTAAGCACCGTGTTATGGGTTTTCCTGAAGCTGCTGCCCTACAACGTATGCCTCTCACCACCTGGCTGGGCTACATGCACTTCCTGGTCATCCAGTTGCGTTCCTACCTTGTGGCCAGGTACCTGGGCTCCGTGCATTACCGCTACAACAGCTTCATCCAGAACCTGCCCAGGCGGGACCTGTTCTACAAGGAGGCCCAGAGGGCAGTGCAGGACATGCTGCCCATGGTGTTGAGAACCACACAGAGCGTCACAGGAGCCAATTTGTCCACCAACTGCCCATCATGGAGGCCACACTCAGCTACAAACAGAAGAGGCCCAAGAGGAGTCCTTGAACATCATTCCCTTTGTGGGGGTTGTGGAGCTTGGTATTGTGAGACCGTTCTGGGTCGCCTCAGGACACTCAGATTATGCGGCCCGCTTGGGCTCTAGAGTGCTGTTGTCCACCCTCCATCAAGGTCTGCGGCAAACAAGGAGGCATCACACATCCTTCTCTCCTCCCCGTCAGTGAGAGGAGATGAGTCTTCCCTGAGCCAGGGTGTTGGAGCTGAGCTGATGAGGCTGCGGGTGGATTCCTGGATGGCAGCCCAGCCCACAGACAGAAAAGGAGACTCTGAGAACAAAGCCCAGGCTACCAACAACAACACCCTCAAGTTCCCCTCCAGTTTCTCCAGGTGAGCAGGCTGCCCAGCAGTGGTGAGGCTGTAGCCACGCCCTCCAGGTCATGGACAAGGAGAACAAGAAGGTGATGTGTTTTCCCAAGAAAACCAAGGACAAGGAACTGGAGAACCAGAGCCAGTGCCTGGAGGGCATCAGCCGCCTGTTCAGCAGGGCCAAGCACCAGCAGGACAACTGTGGGTCCTTGTTGACGCTGTGGAGTGGAACAGCGTGGAGCTCCCAAGTCCAGCACTTCCCCGCCTGCATAGTTGGAAGCTCCAACCCCACCTTTGATCCTGCCCGTCCCCTACCCTTCCCTCTGCCCTGGCCAAGCCCGGGAAGGATGAGCTGCTTTTCTGTTCACATTTCGGTTTAGCACCGAGACAGACTTGAGACACAAAGTGTAACCCTTTCAGTGTGAATAAGCTCATAACCTGGAAACTAACATGGTGGTGCCCACAGGGAGCCCCCAACTGCTCTGCTTATTACCTAGAATGCTCTGGCAAGTGGGAGGTCAACAGTGTTGAGCTGGGCAATCATTGAAAGGTGATGGTCTTCAGGACCCAAAAACTGCCATTGAGAAAGCTTCTCAGTGTCAACACCTGCCCCTCCTGGAAGCCTGGACTCCGCTTCCCCGGGGAGTGAGTCAGCTTCACTTTCTGCCTGACTCAGCGCTGGCCTCCCATGGGGACACCTGACTGAAAACAGAGGCTGGTCAGCCAGCCTTGGGCCCCACTGCCAACCATCCCAGTGGCCCCAGCACTACCCTCTCATCCTGTCCAATAAACTCCATCCTCATGAGGCAGAACAGAAGAGAAAAACCAAGGACCAATGTGGTACTGACCACCTGGGCACACTGACTGGACAAACTGAGCAAATAACTGATGCCCACCTTCCTGGGCAGGGACCCCACTTTTGTCCCCACTTTCTTTGTTGTCATAGAGCATTTGCTACAACAGGAGTTGGATCCACCATGTATCAGGTGAGCTCCTGCCCCTGCACAGCACAGTGGTCATTTGGCCACTTGTTTGCTGTGAATCTTCAGGTCACTGCATGTCTCTAAGTGATTGTTCCCCAGAATGTGAGGCCCTATAGGGTTATTGTAGGGTCTCAGTGGGGTGCCTCTGGGTGCCTGGACAGTGAAGAGGTCTGCTGGAGGGGCTGTGTTTTAGCCAATTGGACATTTTTTTCATTCTGTTGACAAAGTCTCTGCCAAATTTGTGATTCTCCTCAGGGCTCAGGGCTAAGCACTTTTCTCATTAGATAAAGAGATTGGAGATACATGATGAGTCCCAGTCCTGGGTGAAGCCAGATCAGAAACCCCAGAGTTGAGCGGTGGAGTTCAGACTCATCCAGCTGTCTGAGATGGGCATGGTTTGGGTTCATTCATTCAGCAAATATACGAGAAGCCCTGCCAGGTACAGACACGTCTCTAGGCACTGACGATGATCCAGTGCACAGAACAGAACCCAAGCCTGCACTCCAGAGCTTCCTTCTAGTCGAGAGTGATTCAGTCACACTAGGCTGCACAGGCTCCTAGTGTCCATAGGACAGCCGATATGACGTCCTCCTGGCCTCCTCTACCTATGGCTGCATCTTCCCATGTTGTGAAGAGGACAGTGGACCTCTGTTCCAGCAGAAAAGGTGATTTGGCTTTGGATCAGAGCCATGAAGGGAGTATGGGACCTGAATTCTTTGTGCCGGCAGAACCCTGGATCCCACGCATGGTGGGATTTCTGCAAGAGGGCAGCGGTCTGAGGGCTTCTCCTAGGAAATAGAGCAGGACTCAGGGAGCTGTGCATGTAGATATGGGTGGAGGGGGTGAGTGGGGAGGTCAGTGGACAGAGTGATCCCCTCAGAAAATTCACACCCTTCTGCTTCTAATCCCAACCCAGTCTGCACCCCTACCCAGGGACCATGCTCACTAATCTGGTAGAACCTCCTCAGTGGCAGCTTGGCTGTTGCTCTCTACCCATGGGAGTTACCTGTCAGTTAGAGGAGAAGAACCCCACAGGGCAGCTAGTGAATTAGGCAGCACGTAGGAGCAGGAGCCAAAGTTTGAGGTCTTAGGAGGTCTCTAGACACCAGAGGTGCAGACGGATTTTCTTCGTTCACTCATTGGTCAGCCATACCTGGAGCACCTACTGTGTGCCAATGAGTGACAGGAACTTAATAGACACCAGCCCTCCCTGTCCTCATGGAGTTGACATTCGGATGGGAGGGCATTGGGAGGGTACAAGGACACTGAGAGAGCATGTCTGGTTCCCCTGAAGAAGAGGACAGGCGGTTCCCTCATTGATGCAGAGCTCTCAGTTCGGAGGGCTTTCTGCCAGCCCCTCCTGGGTGACCATGCACATTTCTTCCAGGACTGCCAGGTTGAATGTGGGCAAGGGATAGGTCTGGCTCCTGGATGGGCAGGAGCAGCAGGCACAGGACCCCAGGCTCTCTGAGTGGTGCTCTGGGAGGGCCATTGGGAAAAAAGGCCTGGCGTCAGAACCTGCTGTCTGTCTATCTCTCTCCCCAAGGACATCTCCTGCATCTTGGGCATCTGGCTGGACCAGTACCCTGAAGATTTTTATTAGCCGCCAGAATGTCCCAGCCTGATCATGCTTTTAGCCTCCATAGAGGTCACCTTTCCAGTCCCAGACGTGCCAACCCAGGCCAAGTATCTCCACTCACAACTGGAGCACCTGAGCCCACTGAGGCGGAGTCACAGGAGGAGGAGGAGTGGGTGGTGTGTGTGAGGGGGAGGATACGTGGCTGCACCACTCAGAGAAGAACTCCCAGAGGCTGGGCTTAGGCAGGAGCACAGAGCCGCTCAGGTCAGTGCCCCATGGCCTGCAGTCTGGAGGATGTCCTGGGGTGGGGGCTTGAACTGAGACTTCAGTGATGGAGATGGGAGGTTTCTTCCTTGGAAGGCACACGAAAGGCGGTCATGGTGGTAACATGTTCTCTTCATGGATCTACAGAAGCAGCTCCAGAGCAAGATGAAGAAATATCTAAGGAGGAAATGCCAACTCTGGTGCCCTCTCCTGAGCCAGAGCAGACTCCAGGCACAGCTGTCACTGAACTTCCAGATGTGGACCCACCTGCAGCTTGTGAGCCAGTTGCCTCAGCTCCTGGGAGGCCTGTGGTCCCAGGTCCTGGGAGGCAGCCTGTATCAGCTGCCTCAGCAGAGAGGACTTCCCCTCCCAATAATAGCTATTAAAAAACTTTTTGTGTTTATCTTCCACATACTTAGAAGGTTAGGGTATTTTTCTTACACTATCGAGTAAAATAAAATGTGTTTGAAATAAAACTTAGTAATATTATATTAAAAATAAATTTAAATTTTATAAATTTTAACTTTATGATCCTTCAAAATGTAAATTCCAACATCGAGTATATTCATAATTTTTCACAACTGTTCCATAACATCACAAACACTCTCCAGTTCCACAACATTTTCAGAACCCACATCCGAGGTATGTGTCCTGACCGGGAATCAAACCTGCATCCTTTTGGTGTATGGGATGCTCTCCAACCAATTGATGAGGCACCCTGTCCAGGGTGAGAAAGAGCAATATTTTCATTTGAATTTTTCATTCTGGTTTAAACTGCAGTTGAGTATCTTTCACATGCTTTTGGCCTATCCCTTCTTTTGGAATTTCAGTTTGAGACCTTTTGCCCTCTTTTCCATTGGATTGTTAGCAAATCTGAATTGTCGTGGATATCACCTTTTTGCCATGTAACTTGCAAATGGTTTCTCTACCTTGCCATTTGTCTCCATTTGATATGTGTTTTGCCAAATAGACGCATTGCATTTTGATGTGGTCGAATCTGTCTTCTCTTCTCATGCTCTTTGATCTTGTCTCTCACTTTGAGTAAAAAACATGTTTTCCGTCTTATCGGGAAGACAGGCTAGGTTGTATTGTTCTCACAGAGCCCAAAATCTCTGCGGTTTGCAGGAGCAAAGGTTAATTTCATAGTCATAGTTAATTTCAGATGGATTTAACAAGAGCTCCTGTAGTTCAGATCGTTCATCTTTTTTTTTCTTGTAAGGATGGAAGTAAAGACTTCCAAGGTCTTATATGTCACAGTGGAAACTAGAAGTCAAATACTTATTTGACAATGGCCTGTGGTGGACATGACTTCCATTTTCCCCTTTCTAACAGCTGCCAATTTCCACATCCAGCTGTTTCTGGGGGGTGTTATTCAGGGCCCCAGAGTGGAGGTATCAGCACATCTAACTGGCTAGACCACAGTGATGATGGTTGTATGTGGACATGTGACTTCAATGAGTTTAATAAGATTATTTATACTAGTGACCAGAAGAAAATTCTGGATGTTTTCAATGAAATTAGAGCAGCCTGTGAGTGAGAGAAATAGACAGAAGTGGGAACCAGTGGACTGAAAGTTCTTGGGTTTGATTCCATTCAAGGTACATACCTCAGTTGCAGGCTAGATCTTGGCCCTGGTCTGGGCAAGGGAACCTTGTCCTTGGGTGAGGATTGACAAAAAAAAAGTTTTAGTGCTAAGAATGACTCTGCCACTTGTATTAAAACCTCAGGTATGTTAGCTGAGTTCTTTAAGTCTTGTTCTTTACACGTGAAAAATGAGTTGCAAGGATAAAATTGAATAATAAAGTGCTTAACACAAAGAGTTGGCATATGGTGGGCACTTAAAATATATTGCCCATTACTATTATAAATACACTAGAGGCCCTGTGCACGAAAGTTTGTGCACTGGAAGTGGGGGGGGGTCCCTCAGCCCAACCTCCCCCGTATCACATACTGCGAGCTCTCAGGCATATCCTACTGATGGCTTAGGCCTGCTCCCTGTTCCCCTTGGGCAGCGGGCCTCAGCCACAGTCTGGCCTTTCTTTGTGGGAGGCGACCGGGCTCATCAGGGGAAGGCACCAGCCCCATCACCCCGCTGTTGCAGCCATTGCCAGTTACCACAGCCACCAAGGTGTTTTCATCAACACGGACTCCAGTCCCTTCACCATGAAAAAAAGACAACTTTCTTTAGGCATTTTCAAGATGTGTCTTTCATAGGATATGACATTTCTTTTTTTGTTCCTTTTTTTATCCTCACCTGAGGATATGTTTCCATTGAATTTTAGAGAATGTGGAAGAGAAAGCGAAAGACAGAGGGAAACATCAAAGTGAGAGGAACACTTTGATTGTTTGCTTCCTGTATGAGCCGTGACCTGGGCCCAGGCCAGGGAGGAGTCAGCAACCTAGGTACATGCCCTTAGTCAGAATTGAACCCAGACCCTGTGGTGGGCAGGCCGAGGCATTATCCACTGAGCAAAACCAGCTAGGGCAGGATATGACATTTCTTAGCCCTCCAGTAGCAGACCTTTCTTTTTTTCTCCAGGAGTGTGGTAAAAAAACCTTAGATCACCTTATTCGATTCTCATTACGCAAGTTATTAAGAATATTACCAGTAGCATACAGGGAGCTTAGCCAATGAGCAGTCAGAAAAGGTGTTTCCTCTGTAGTTACACCAATTGCTGGCTCCGCCCCTGCCCAGGCCTAATGCCTGTGGCCAAGTCATTAGGCCTGGGCAGGGGACCTCCAGCTCCTCGCCATGGCTGGCTCTGCCCATGCTCCCCACCATCAGTGGCTCCACCCCAGCCCAGGACTAACACCTGTGGCAGAGGCATTAGGCCTGGGCAGGGGACTCCCAGCACCGTGCCTATGTATGCAAATTAACCGCCATCTTTGTTTGGTTAATTTGCATACTCATCCGATTGGCTGGTGGGCATAGCAAAGGTATGACCAATTTGCATGTTTGTCTATTATTAGGTTAGATATGTATGTAAACAATCATCTAGGTGAAATACCATGTGTAACATCCACAAAATAATCTAAAGCAGTAAGATGTTAACAGGAATTGCCCAGGGCCTTCCAATGCTCTATTTCTCCATTTAATCATAAATGCATGGACTTACTCATTTCTGGATAGAAAGATAAAATATTGCAAAGGCACATACTCTCCTGAATTAATCTAAAATTTACATATATATGTAATATGCAGATTAGGCTAGGAAGCTTTAATGCAGTGGTTCTCAACCTGTGGATTGCGACCCCTTTGGGGGTTGAACAACCCATTCACAGGGGTCGCCTAAGACCATTGGAAAACACATATATAATTACATATTGTTTTTGTGATTAATCACTATGCTTTAATTATGTTCAATTTGTAACAATGAAAATACATCCTGCATATCAGATATTTACATTATGATTCATAACAGTAGCTAAATTACAGTTATGAAGTAGCAACAAAAATAATTTTATGGTTGGGGGTCACCACAACATGAGGAACTGTATTAAAGGGTTGCAGCATTAGGAATGTTTAGAACCACTGCTTTAAAGTGTCACGACCAGACAGGAGGAGGTTGCCTGTGCAGGTGAGGCCAGGGACAGAGATGGAGACAGACACAGGGGGCCTGCCTGAGCCAGAGCGGACACAGGCAGGGGAGCAGTGGGTGCCTGGGGCAGAAGTCAGGTGTGGGTCCCGCTGCCTGCAGCGCGGGTCAGGTCCAACTCCTGTGGCAGCCCTCGGGGTGCCTCCTCCCGCAATTTCAATAGCGTGCTGGGCCTCTAGTTTAAAGTAAAAATTATAATAGGATTTTGGGGAAACAAATACTCTTCTAAATTTTATCTACAAATAAATATGCAAACAAATCAGGAAACAGTTGAAAAGAATATAGGAAGGGGACTTGCTCTGTCAATTAGGAAGGACTCTCAAGCAGTGCGGCCCTGGTGTTGGAGTGAGCAGGTATTGGGAGCTGGGCAGCGACATTAGGAACAGGGCGCAGCACACATGAGACTCAGTGGATTATTGTGGGGGCCCTTTGGCAGCAAATAGCACTGGGCAGCTGCTCAATTATTGAGGGGAAAACTTTAGATCAATATTTCAGATCTTACCCAAGACATTTTAATGTATTTACAATTAATATATTTTACTGTGTCTTTTCCTTCTGAAAATCGAATGAAGGTGGAATCAAAATTTTAAAAATAAAAAATGAGATTATATACATAAACTCTATTTAATTCCATGATATAGAGAACACTTTCCACATGTTGATGTCTTTTTTGGGTGAGATGTAAAGGAGAAAAAAGGTCAGTCCTATGAAGTCCTGAGCAAAGAGCCTTGCAGACAGAGAGGCGTGTGTGCAAAGGCCTGAGGTGGGAAAGAGCCCACTGGGGTGAAGGAATGACATATGGACCAGTGTGGCTGGAGTAAAGAGGAGAGTGTGGGACAGGAAGTTGTGCAGGCCAACGGGGTCCCCGAGCCTACAGAGTCTTGCTCAGGCTGTAAAATTTATTCCAAGTGCAATGAGGACTTTTAGCGGATTTTAAGTGAAAGACATTTAGCAACTATCTTTCTATTTGTATTTGAAAATAGTACTTTAATAAGCAGATTTGGCTGTTGCATTTTTGATCAGATGCTTTTTCAGTGCCTAGTACACCTTATTAACTTTTATAAAGACACGGTTTTTATTTTAGAATATTCATTCCTAGGTTTAATTTCTTTTTTTAAAAAAATATATTTTATTAATTTTTTTGCAGAGAGGAAGGAAGAGGGATAGAGAGTTAGAAACATCGATGAGAGAGAAACATCGATCATCTGCCTCCTGCATACCCCCTACTGGGATGTGCCCGCAACCACATACATGACCTTGACCGGAATCAAACCTATGACCTTTCAGTCCTCAGGCTGACGCTCTATCCACTGATGCAAATCAGTTAGTGCCCTAGGTTTAATTTCTTAACAAACCTATAGCATCTGAGAAACTTATTTATTTATTTTTAATTTATTTTTAATTTAAGTATAGTTGATATACAATCTTATATGGTTATATTGTTTCTGGTGTATGATATAGTGAGTGGACAATTTTATCACCTCACCAATTCATATAACCATCTGTCATCATGCAAACTTATCACAATATTATTGACTATATTTCCCTTCCCCTTTTCATCCACTCCACACCCTCCCTTCTGGTAACCACATCTTTTCTCTCTTTTTTTATGAGTCTGTTTTTGTTTTGTTTTGTTTTTTTGATTCCACATATAAATAAAACTCTATGGTAATTGTCTTTCACTGCCTGACTTAGTTCACTTAGCATAATACCTTCTAGACCAGTGGTTCTCAACCTTGGCTGCACATTAGAATCACCTGGGAATCTTTTTAAAATCCTGATTTCTAGGCCTCATCCTCCAGAAATCCCGTTTCTTTGTTACTAATGTTGTGGCCCCACCCCATAACAAAGAAACAAAATTTCTAGGGGATGAGGCCCAGAAATCAGGATTTTAAAAGATTCCCAGGTGATTCTAATGCTCAGCCAAGGTTGAGAACCACTGTTCTAGACCCACCCATGTTGTTGCAAATGGTAAGATTTCCTTCTTATTTATGGCCCAGTAAGATTCCTTTGTACATGTGCACTACATCATCTTTATCCATTCATTTGTTGATGGGCACTTAGGTTACTTCCTTATCTTGGCTATTGTAAATAATGCTGCAGTGAACATGGGGGTAGAGCATAGGCGTAGCGCTTTTAAACACTCTCCTAATATTAAACCATACTTGTGTTCCAGTATAAACTAATGAAGTAGATATGCTCATGTTTAGTCCTCTTAGTCACATTTATTAATAAGTTGGTCCACAGCTGTGTTTTTGTATGTGCTAAACTTCCTTTTTATTATGATATCTGTTGCATTAACTTCCATATTAAATTTGTATCCACATATGTTTATTTTCTACTATTTGGATTTTCTTGAATTTTTGTAATATCATCTTGCCGGAGTCCATTCATTGTCTTCACTAGCTGAATTTAGGCAGAGACCCCCCAAAAGCTAGTAGCCCTTGAAAGTCCTAGTAAAGGTCAGGGCTTGAAAGTCCTAGCAAAGGTCAGGGCTGTGCACCACCCAGTTAATCTAGGAACCACTCAGTAGCCAGAGCGTTGAAGCATCCCCACCTTAGTTCCCTTAATTCCTTAGATACTTATGTAGATCCTTGTTGATTCTTGTTAATCAGATACACTCCGGGAAGTCTATTGATGAGCTAATCAGTTACTCTGCCTACACTCAGAAATCTATTGATGAGCTAATCAGTTACTCTGCCTACACTTGGAAATCTATTGATGAGTTAATCAGATACTTTTGTCTATTCCTGGAAATTGTTTGCTGATCTGTGTGTCATTGAAACTTCCTTACC
The DNA here is from genome assembly GCF_963259705.1 of Myotis daubentonii. Taxonomy (NCBI): domain Eukaryota; kingdom Metazoa; phylum Chordata; class Mammalia; order Chiroptera; family Vespertilionidae; genus Myotis; species Myotis daubentonii. Next base: position 8,832,146 of record NC_081855.1, read on the forward strand.
CTAAGGGCTACTCCAGATCAATAAAAGATTGGAGCAGCCTGAGCATGGGTGGAAGTCCCTCTCCTTGAGTTGGACTTGCCCGCCTGGACCTCAAATATTGCAAAATTATCTCGTGTCTTTTTCTCTCATTTGTTGTGCGGCTCCTCTTTCAGGTACCGAACCCTACTCCATGCGGGTCGTGGAAGGAAACACTCGACATCATCTAATCTAATAAAAGAGAAACATGGTAATTGGCGTACGACTGCTACTCTTCCCATTGGCTAATGAGGGAGATATGCAAATTAACTGTCAGCCAAGATGGCGGCTGGCAGCCAGGCAGCTTGAAACTAACATTAGGCTTGCTTGCTTCCGTGATGGAGGATTCCAACATTGCCCGCCTGCCTTGCCAGGCTCTGAGCCTGCAGTTTGAAACATTTTAACAAATATAGAAGCTAAAAAAAACCCCCAGAAACCAGCTTTCAGCGAGCTGGAATCTCAGAGCTGGAGTCAGAGCTGGAGTTATACATTGTTTCGATTAATTACTTTCAGCAGCGGAGGCCTAAGAGCTGGAGCCTCAGAGCTAAAGATGGCCCAGAATTCAAACAAAAAAAAAGGAAGAAAGGAGTGGTTGGGAGCTTCCGTCATCCGCCAGCCTGAAAGCAGCCCTCAGCCCCTCACGCAGACTGGCCAGGCACCCCAGTGGGGACCCCCACCCTGAAGAGTGTGTGACCAGCTGCAAACAGCCATCATCCCCTCACCCAGGCTGGCCAGGCACCCCAGTGGGGACCCCAACCCTGAAGGGTGTGTGACCAGCTGAAAACAGCCATCATCCCCTCACCCAGGCTGGCCAGGCACCCCAGTGGGGACCCCCACCCTGATCCAGAACACCCTTCAGGGCAAACCAGCCAGCCCCACCCATGCACCAGGCCTCTTTCCTATATAGTAAAAGGGTAATATGCCTCCCGGCACCGGGATCAGCATGACAGGGGGCGGTGCCCAAACCCCCTGATCGCCCTGTGGCTCTGTGTGTGACAGGGGGTGGGGCCACAACCTCCCTATCCGCCCTGCTCTGTTTGTGACAGGGGAAGGCACCCCAACTTCCTGATCAGCCCTGCTCTGTGCCTGATACGAGGGAGCTCCCCAACCTCTGATCACCCTGCGGCTCTGTGTGTGACAGGGTGCGGCGCCCTGCCCCCCGCCCCCCCTACTGGCCCTGCTCTGTGTGTGACGGGGTAGAGCCATAACCTCCCCATCGGCTCTGCCCTGAGTGTGAGAGTGGCGGTGCCCCAACCCCCTGATCTGCCCTGCTCTGTGTGTGACAGGGGGCGGTGCCCCAACTCCCCTATCGGCCCTACTCTCTGAGTGACAGGGGGAAGCTCCTCAACCCCCGGATTGGCCCTGCTCTGTGCGTGACAGGGGGTGGTGCTGCAACCTCCCCATGAACCCTGCCTTGAGTGTGACAGCGGGCAGCGCCCCAATCCCCCAATCGGCCCTACCATGAGCATGACTGGGGGTGGAATCGCATCCTCCCGATCTGCCCTGCTCTGTGCATGAAAGGGGGTGGTGCCCCAACTCCCCAATCGTCCCTGCTCTGAGCCCGACCAGGGGCTGCACCTAGGGATTGGGCCTGCCCTCTGCCACCTGGGAGCAGGCCTAAGCCAGCAGGGCGTTATCTCCTGAGGGGTCCCACATTTCGAGAGGGCACAGGCCTGGCTGAGGGACCCTTCCTTCCCCCCGAGGGCACAAATTTTCGTGCACCGGGCGTCTAGTTAAATATAAATTGTAAAAGAAGTAAAAATCACCCAGGTCTTGTTAACAAAATTCTTCCAATTTTTGTTTTCTTACTAAATTATTTTTATTCACTCAATGTGCTGGTGAGCATACTCTGTAAATATTTTCATCATTTTTAATGGCTGCATGCTATTACATTTTGTGATTGCATCATATATATTTTTAATCAATATTGTGATGATGATATTTAGCTTTCTTTCTGTCTTTCCTATTCAGACAATGGATCAGTAAATGTCTTTGCACATCACTTTTGGACAGATTTCTCGGTACATTCAAAGGGCAGCACACTTCATTGTTATACATATTGCCAGAGTGTCCTCCAGGGAGATAGTTTCAACTTGCATTCCCCAAGTTCATGGAAACTGTCAGGTTCATGCAGCCCTGCCAATCTGATCTGTGAAACAGGTTTAATTCTCACAGCTCTCCATACTGGTAAATCAAGGTGAAGATAAACAAGTTGTTGTTTTTTAAAAATTAATATCTTAAGGAAATAGCAAAAGAAACTTTTTGGAGCTAAATCACAAATATTGAGAAAGGTATCTCTCCAAGACGCAAGGATAAGAATCATGAATGATACAGACAATTATTGCAGATACATGAGACCAAGAAACTGTTTGCTTTTATGCTAGAAATCATTGTGATAAGATTAGTCACTGAAGCAAATACCAAACTGCTTATATTTGTTCTTCCAGTTTATTGTAAATTTAATTTTACATTTCTTGAAAGTCTTGGAAGTATGCTACACAGTCACTTCTCTCTCTCTCTCTCTCTCTCTCTCTCTCTCTCTCTCTCTCTCTGTTATTCTTGAATACCACGGTCTCCATATTACTGAGTATTTTTTCACACACACCAAAAAGGAGAAAAATATACATTCAACATTGCCATTTTGTGACTTTAAAAAATAAAGAAATAAGAATGACATGCTTTTGATTAAATTCTAGTTCTAGAAATTTATCTTCCTATCTAATAAAAGAGAAACATGGTGATTAGCCATACTTCCGCTACCCTTCCCATTGGCTAATAAGGGCAATATGCAAATTAACTGCCAGCCAAGATGGCGGCCAGCAGCCAGGCTACTGATAGGAACAGGAGGCTTGCTTGCTTCAGTGATGGAGGACTCCAATGTTCCTCGCCTGCCGCTGCTGTGCTCTGAGCTTCTAAGAAACATTGTTACAAATGTAGAAGCTAAACAAAACCCCAGAAACCTGTTTTCAGTCAGCCGGCATCTCAGAGCTGGAGTCGCCACAAAGTGTCAAATACAGAAAGTAAACAAAGCCAGAAACCTGCTTTTAGCAGCGAGGTCTCACAGCTAAAGCCAGCTCTCAGCTCCAGTGACAGCCATAAATCCAAAAATAAAAAAAAAATAAAAAAGGAGAAGTTGGGACCTTCAGTCACCAGCCAGCCTGAAAATGGCCCTCAGCCCCTCACCCAGACTGCCCAGGCACCCCAGTGGGGACCCCCACCCTGATCCAGGACACCCTTCAGGGCAAATGAGCCAGCCCCCACCCGTGCACCAGGCCTTTATCCTATATAGTAAAAGGGTAATATGCCTCCCAGCACCTGGATCAGCGGAGCCGCGAGGGCTCCTGGCCCCTGGAGCAGCGTGACAGGGGGCAGCCCCTGATCGCCCTGCAGCTCTGTATATGACGGGGGCAGGGCCGCAACCTCCCTATCCTCCCTGCTCTGTTCGTGACAGGGGAAGGCACCCCAACCCCCTGATCGGCCCTGCTCTGTGCCTGATAGGGGGGAGCTCCCCAACCCCCTGATCACCCTGCGTCTCTGTGTGTGACAGGCTGTGGTGCCCCAACCCCCTGATCGGCCCTGCTCTGTGTGACAGGGTACGGCACCCCAACCGTCCCCCATGGGCCTTGCTCTGTGTGTGACAGGGTGGAGCCACAACCTCCCCATCGGCCCTGCCCTGAGTGTGACAGGGGGTAGTGCCCCAAGCCCTTGATCGGCCCTGCTCTGTGGGTGACGTGGCGGTGCCCCAACCTCCCCATCGACCATGCCTTGAGTGTGACAGGGGGCGGCACCCCAATCCCCCAATTGGCCCTACCCTGAGTGTGACTGAGGGTGGCATCAAAACCTCCTGATCGGCCCTGATCTTTGTATGACAGGGGGGAGCTCCCCAACCCCCTGATCGGCCCTGCTCTGTGCATGACGGCGGGAGCTACCCAACCCCATCATTGGCCCTGCTCTGTGCATGACAGGGGAGAGCTTCCCAAACCCCTGCTGGGCCCTTCTTTGTGGGTGACAGGGGGCAGTGCTCCAACCCCCTGATCGGCCGGCACTGTATGTGACAGGAGTGGCACCACAACCCCCTGATCCTCCCTGCTCTGTGGGTGACAGGGGGTGGTGCTGCAACCTCCCCATCGACCCTGCCTTGAGTGGGGCAGGCACCTAGGAATTGGGCTTGCCCTCTGCCACCCAGGAGTGGGACTAAGCCAGCAGGACGTTATATCCCAAGGGGTCCCAGACTGTGAGAGGGCACAAGTGGTGCTGAGGGACACCCCCCCGACCCCCGCCAATGCAGGAATTTTTGTGCACTGGGCCTCTAGTAAGAATATAATTGTCTATGATGGTGGGATTGGGCCAGGTGCTGGGTTGCTTCCCCTCATGGACTTTGTAAACCAGCATAGGAGAGAGCTCCTCAAAGCAAGCAGACAGGACAAAATAACCACAAACCAATAAATGCTGCAAGGAATCAGTAATCTGGAATAGAGAGTCATGGCGGGGGGCGAGGGGGGGTGGGGGGTGAGAAAAGGCAACGTCTTAGATTAGATGGTCAGGGAGGTTTTCTCTGAGAGACATTTAAGCTGAGTCAAACAGCTGAGAGTGTCTGATACTCAGAGAGTTGGGAGAAGAGCTTTGCAAAGAGAAGGAAGAACATCTGCAAAGAGAAAAAAGTGTGTCTCAAGGACTGAAAGGAAGTCAGTGCTGGTGTTTTGTGAGTGAAGCTGTGAGAGACACTAGTTGGGGCTGGGGGGTCCATGGGGCAAAACAAGGCAGTGAGTCATTCTGTTTTGTGTTTTAAGGGCAATGAGAAGTCATTAAAGTGTCTTAAGCAGGTAGGGTAGGATGGCTGGTTTTAAGTTGAATGGATCACTCTGGTTGCAGGGAGTAGAACAGGTTGAAGACAGGACAAGATCAGAAGCAGAGAGAGCAGAGGCCCAGCAGATGGGGAGGGTGGCCTTAACTAGGACAAGAGCAGGAAAGGTAGGAAAAGAACTAACTCCACTTGGAGATGAAATCATGACATGTCAATGGTGGACTGGGTCCTGGAGTTACAAGGTAGGGTAAAATCAAGGATGACCCTTCATTTTAAACTAGGGGACCTCCAGGAGGGTCCATAAAGGGTTAATATGGGGAAGAGTTTGAACTCCTGAGAGGTGAGCAGGGGAGATGGCAGGAAGGAATTTAGATGCATAAGTCTTGGATGCTGGTATGAATTTGGAAGAGGAGACGCTACTGATAATAGAATCCAATTGAGTAAGACAGGGAAACAGGGCAAAGGAAAGTCACAATAAAAGTAAAATTGGGGAATGAAAACCAGGACAGGAGGCCAGAAAATGTTACCACACTTTGAACGCTGCGTCAAAGCAACAAAGTCAGGAGCTTTTAAATTATGAAGCCATGGTAACAACTTTAACCACACTTTCCTTTGACAAGTTCAGGAAAAATAATTTCACTTGCAGATGAGCAATAGGAAAAGTTGAGTACTGGAAAGAGTGTGAAAAAATGGCCACTCATACATTTTAGGGAAACATTTTATTGGGACAAGCTTATTAGAGAATAATTGAGAGCAAGGGTCCTCAAACTATGGCCCGCGGGCTTCATGCGTCCTGCTGAAAACATTTATCCGGCCTGCCTGGTGTTTTTGCCACCGCTGTGTGCATAGGAATTTGTTCATAGTTTTTTTTTAAACTATAGTCCGGCCCTCCAACAGTCTGAGGGCCCTGTTTAAAAAGTTTGAGGACCCCTGATTTGGAGCATCTATACAAATTAAAATATTCAATCTTTTTGACACAATTCCATTTTGAACTTATTTTATAGGAATTCAAGACACAGTGTAAATGTTGAAATATATGAGTAATAGTAAATTTATGACAACATTTTCACCATAAAATTTTGGCATTACGGCAACTTCTATCAATAGACAACAGAGAAAAAGACATTATTGTGCATACATAATGAAATACTTGTGCAGTTGTAAAATGGAGTCATGTTATCTTAAGGTAGACATGAATTTTTCATGATGAAGTTTAAATTAAAAGCACAAGTGTTGAGTAAGACTCCCTCCACGTTCTGCGTGGAGTAGGGCTCGGTATCTGAAAGAGGAGCCGCACAACAAATGAGAGAAAAAGACACGAGATAATTTTGCAATATTGGGGGACCAGGCGGCCAAATCCCGAAGGACTTCCACCCATGCTCAGGCTGCTCCAATCTTTTATTGATCTGGAGTAGCCCTTAGGCAGGCGACCTGCCATTAACAGGCAGACTAGCCCATCAGCAAGGATTTACATAATAAAAAATGGGCGAGTTCTTTCAGCTACCACTGTCTGGACAAACAGAGGTGGCGCATAGCTCAGACCTTGGCTAGGGCTTCAAAGGCACCCAGCCTTCTGGGGGTTTCGGGGAGTTCTCTGTCTATGCTTATCAGATAGAGAAGGCAATAAACAGTTTCCCACATCTCCCCCTTATTTTTTCCTTAAAAAACCAGAAATAAACATATAAGAACAAAAAATGTTTAAGTCCCAAAATCAATGTCCAACAGTTCTGAGTCCAAGTTTCAATGTCCGACAGTTCATGTGTACATGCCAGCAATGAAATGCTGGTTCTGGATGGTGGACAAATGCAGGTCTGGTCCTCTCCGGTTTGGTCCTGGGCACCCTGCAGGGACGCACAGCTGCTGACTGCTAGCATGGCAAGGCGTCTTCACCATCTCCATCTCTGAACTGTCTCTTCTGTCTTTGTGGCTGGCTTTCTGTGATCCGTTGTTACAGGAATCCACATGGTCTTGTAGCTGTTCTCTGAAAGTATGCAAACATATTCTCGACCAAAGGTTAAAGGAAAAAAAAAACAAAAACCTTACTTGGGGTCTTTTCTTTCACATGGTCTTTCCCGGGCTTACCCTGGCATAATGTGTGTTTTTTCTGGGTGTCTCACTATTAGCATTATAAATGAAAATATTTTTTCTCTAAATGTAATTTAGTTACAGGATCTATTTCCTTACATGGTATTCTTCCAGTATATTTTTCCACTATCCCCCTTTTTTTGCTTTAATTAGGAGACTTCTTGGAAATTTTATAATGCAGTCTAGATAGCTTTAAATATTAACTTTTTGCAGGCAAAAAAAATGAACCTAAACATGCTAAACTATTGAAAGGATGGTCAGCTCAAGATGTGAAGTTTTATGCCACAACTGGTACAGTATTTCCTTTAACACTATGGTCTAGAACAGCATTGTTGGATATTGGAGATACTAGAGAAGTGAGGTTTGACTCTGTTCCACTGATGCGGAGGGATCTAAGGAGGGGGCAGGCATGTGAGAAGAGAGTAATGTAGATTTCTTTAGTTGTGGCACCAGACAAGCCATTCCATAATGAGCCAGACACTTAGAATAAGGACAAGGAGAAGTTTGAATGGGGATTTTTTCTCAACACTTTCTCATACTGGCAAGGAAAAAAGAAGCTGATTTTTAATTTAGGTTTGGATTGGGGGGGGGGAATGGATGGTGGTGGTCGCAGTCATGAGGAACATGCTGTTGTGTTAGTGCTGGCAGTGTATAATAATGAATTTGATTTCCTTTTTACATGGCAGACTATTGAATATTGTTAAACTATTGAAAGGATGGTCAGCTCAAGATCTGAAGTTTTATGCCACAACTGGTCCAGTTTTTCCTTTAACAACTTGGTCTAGAACAGCATTGCTGGATATTGGAGATACTAGAGAAGTGAGGTTTCACTCTAACTTTTTCACTGATGATTCACTTCATGTTACATTTGCCCAATACATAAGTAAGATATTATTAATAAGGGAAATTGGGTATGGTGTACATGGTTATTATCTTCACAATTTTATTTTCACATCAGCTTCTTTTTTCCTTGCCAGTATGAGAAAGTGTTGAGAAAAAATCCCCATTCAGACTTCTCCTTGTCCTTATTCTAAGTGTCTGGCTCATTATGGAATGGCTTGTCTGGTGCCACAACTAAAGAAATCTGGAACTATTCTAAAATAAAACATCCATTAAAACAACACTCAAAATCCTAGGAAATGGTAGCAACTGAACATAGTGGAATGGACCACTGAAATGACGGGGAAGTATGGGAATTGTCTTAGAGGAAACACCACCTCCCTGCCATATGCTGGACTATAATGGAACTAGAGGAAATGAGAGAGGTCATTCTGGGAAAAATATTAGGAGTTAAGAGGAAGGTCTCCGTTCTATAACCAGAGTGTCTGAGATTTCTGCATCCTCTGCCACTCCCACCCCTCCTGGATGGTCAAGCTGAGGCTTTGTGATGTCAAGCCACACCATGGCAACCACTGATTTTGGGCCACCTGAGCTTAAGGGAGTGGCTCCTCATTAACCTAAAGAGTATATGTAGAGGCCAGGACTATTTTAGTAGTGTCTGTTGCCTCAAGATAGCAAAACTTAATAAGACGATATTTTAGACTAGTAGAGATAAGGAATAAGACTCCAAACACAAGGATGGATGAAGAAACTGCAATTCCAAAAGTGAATTTATGTTTGTATTGGGGGTGGGTGGGATGGATGTTGGTGGTCACAGTCATGAGGAACAGGGAGTTGTGTTAGTGCTGGTAGTGTATAATAAAGAAATTGTTTTCCTTTTTACATGGCAGACTATTGAATATTGTTAAACTATTGAAAGGGTGGTCAGCTCAAGATGTGAAGTTTTATGCCACAACTGGTACAGTTTTTCCTTTAATATCATGGTCAAGAACAGCATTGTTGGATATTGGAGATACTAGAGAAGTGAGGTTTGACTCTGTTTCACTGATGGGGAGGGACTTAAGGAGGGGGCAGGCATGTGAGAAGGGCGTAATGTAGATTTCTTTAGTTGTGGCACCAGACAAGCCATTCCATAATGAGCCAGACATTTAGAATAAGGGACAAGGAGAAGTCTGAATGGGGATTTTTTTCTCAACACTTTCTCATACTGGCAAGGCAAAAAGAAGCTGATGTTTAATTTAGCTTTGGATTTGGGGGGTGGGATGGATGATGGTGGCCATAGTCATGAGGAACAGGGTGTTGTTTTAGTGCTGGCAGTGTATAATAATGAATTTGATTTCCTTTTTACATGGTAGACTATTGAATATTGTTAAACTATTGAAAGGATGGTCAGCTCAAGATCTGAAGTTTTATGCCACAACTGGTCTAGTTTTTCCTTTAACAACTTGGTCTAGAACAGCATTGCTGGATATTGGAGATACTAGAGAAGTGAGGTTTCACCCTGTTTCACTGATGATTCACTTCATGTTACATTTGCTCCATACATACGTAAGATGTTAGTAATATGGGAAATTGGGTATGGTGTATATGGTTATTATCTTCACATTTTTTCTGTAAATCTTGAACTCTTCTAAAATAAAACATCTATTAAAACAACACTCAAAATCCTAGGAAATGGTAGCAACTGAACATAGTGGAATGGACCACTGAAATGACGGGGGAGTATGGAAATTGTCTTAGAGGAAACACCACCTCCTGCCATATGCTGGACTATAATGGAACTGGAGGAAATGAGAGAGGTCAGTTTGGGAAAAATTTTAGGAGGCAAGAGGAAGGTCTCTTCTCTAAAACCAGAGCATCTGAGATTTCTGCATCTTCTGCCAACCCCGCCCCTTATGGATGGTCAAGCTGAGGCTTTGTGATGTCAAACCACACCATGGCAACCACTGATTTTGTGTAATGAGATCTGTAGTGAGTGGCTCATCATTGACCTAGAGAGTATATTGAGGCCAGGACCCTTTGAGTAGTGTCTCTTGCCTCAAGATAGCCAAAGTTACTAAGAAGATATTGTAAACTAGTGGATATAAGGAATAAGACTCCAAACAAAAGGATGGATGAAGAAACTGCAAGTCCTAAAGTGAATTAGATGTCAGTTTCTCAACTGGATGAGGAAGAAGTGGATAAGGTCAGAATACCTTAATAAAATGCTCCCCCTTTTCCTCTTAATTCCTAACCCAAGATTCTGGCCTTGTGCCTTTTGGCCACACAGACTTCCTTATTCAATCCATTGTCATTCTATTACAAGCCCATTTCCAAATCATTCTCCAATTTCTTCCCCCAAACCAATGTCTTTCTGGGTTTAACTTGTTTCCAAGGTACATATGTTATGCCGAGATTTCAAGATCACCCAAGACAGGCCACTCAGGAGCTGAGTCCAATGCAAAAGCATAGAGTCTTTTATTCAAGCCTGGGACTTGGTGCTCCTCCTGCCTCCATTACTGGAAGTAAGAGAGAGCCCTGAGTCCCAAGGGAACAAAGAATTTATAGGGATTGGGCTCGGGGGGTGGGGGCATACTCTGACCATTGATTTGGCTGATTCCGGTTGGTTGATTGAGGGCGGGGGGGGGGGCTAGTGAGGCAAGGGCAGGGTGCAGCTAGGGTCTGATTACACAAAGACAGGGGGGTGGCTAGCATACCCTTGGCCTTGGGCTAGTTTCCACCGCTTTCCCATTCGCTGAGATAAGTGCAGGTTGAGTAACTGATACATTCTGCGGCTTTTTCTTGGAAGAGGGGATAAGGCACAGCTATCAGTCCTGTTCTGTCCTTACATTCCCCCCTTGTCTTGGAACTTCCGGCTCAATCATGAGATGGACTGAACTATCAACTTATCTACTTTTATACACTTCTTGACAAATTGGACTAGTCTGTTAATAATGCAAGGGCTGTAAGTCAGCAACAGCAGGAGGATTACAAGGAGTCTGCCGAGGTCTGCTGTCTTCTTGAGGATGATCTGCTGCGGGTGTGTCTAGTCAGAGGTCACCTTCCAGTCAGGCTCCCCGCTGTCCTGGGCACAGAAGGAGCTGGGCTTGTGACCTGGCAGAGACAAACTATAACAAATGGTCCGCTGGAAGGGAAAGAAAACATTTCAGTTTTAATAACCTCCATCAAAATAGAGTTTTTCTTCTTAAAAATTCCTCTATGGCCATCAAAAAGCCAAATCAGCATGAATTCATCTACTGCATTCAATTTGGCCTGATGTTTGCATAAACACAACAAGAATGGTAACTGACTACCTTTGCTGGAATTTCATGATTGAATCTTAATGTGCCCTGTAGTGGCCAGGAAGCCAAGCCATCCAGCTGCCATCAGGCCTGCCTGCAGTATCTGCTGTGTTAGGTGAATCCCTCACCTGTAGCAACTCCACCTGAGCCCATGCTCTAGGCTTTAAGGCCCATCTCAGTAGCCCTCCTACTCGTTGCAGCCCAGAGTGTGTGGGGGTTCCCTAGGAATGTGGAGGTGTCCTTATTGCTCCCCTTCTACTCTAACCAACCGCTAGGATGGTAGGTCATGGGCCTGACACTCCAGCAACAGCCATCTTCAGGGCTCCCAAGCAGGATACCAGGCTTTCTCCATGGGACTCTTATTGGCTTCAAGCCTTCAGAGCTCAGACAGGTTTCTTTAAACCATGATACTCCAGTCAAAGTTTCCGGTTAATAAAATCACTACTGAAAACCGGTCTTATTTATTTCATGCAAAGAAATATATTGCCATGACATATTAAGCATTGCCAGATTTCAGAGGAATTATATAAGGAGAAAAACGTACTGGTCTGCTCTCAGATCTTCTGATTTTTCTTGTCACTCCTTTAAAAATGCATAACTATGCCTCAGACCTTCCATTCTAAATAGGCCTTTCCCAGCTCTCTACACCCGAGGTTTGTACCACCCCTGACATGGGCATGGTCATGCGGGCCTGCAAGACAGTACACAGGCTGCCAGCTGTTAGCTGTTTCTCAATAGAGACCAAAACCTGATGGGTATTCTTCTTTGTCCAGTTGGGCATCTGCCCTCTTGGCAGCCAGACACCCTTTACTTTTGGGGTGTATCCCATATAGTCCCCTTCCTGGACAGCTAACACATAGCTATATCAATGTCTCTCAGTGTGGGAGACTGGACACTTGCCAGTTATTCCCAAACACTACCAAGTACTGTAGACCATCACAGGTCCACAGCTACAGCTACATTTAAACCTGTAAGAGAATTGAAGGTTAATACAACATATTAATACAATGAGACATAATATTGGCACCATGGCCGCTTCAGGCAGCTAAATCCTCCACTACTAAACATGAGATATGGCAAGGCTATACAAACATTTTAGGGAGGTGACTAAAGTCCACTCTTTGACCTTTCTATATAAGGTAAAATTGTCCTTGTCTTTCTGAAGCCATGTCTACGAAAATGAGCCTATTATACAATTTTCTGCAGGTATAGTCCTTTTCAAGTTGGGGTGAGTCCTGGGGTCCTGAACTTCTTTACCCACACCGAGTCCCCAGGCTGGAAAGGATGTACAGAGTCCGAGGTGGCACTGGCAGGGCATCTCGAACAAGCTTATGGGTGGCTTGTCATTTCTGTAAGAGATCACGTCCAAGTAAGGGGTACAGGCATTCTGGCATAACTAGAAACGAATGAGTTACCGTGTTGTTTCTGAGGTCCACAGTCCTTTTTGATGTACAAGGAAAAAGGCAGTTTGTCTGGTGGCTCTTAGAACTGGTGTCTTCTTAGATGTTACTGGTCCCATTGGTTCTTTCAAGACTGAATAGGCTGCTCCAGAATACACCAGAAAATTAACTGGGGGTTCTATTTATCTACAAATATGTATACCTAAGTAGACATATAAACATCAAATAAACATCCATATTTACACCTTTTCAGTGAACAAGTACTTTTACAGTCTTGGGAATTTTGACAGATAACAGGAACACTGCCCAAGTCCCCTTATAGGGGCCTGACAAGAATAGATGTGGGGGCCTTTGGCTGGGGGGTATGAAGTCTCCATCCTTTTTCTCTCGGCACTGCTAAGGACAGGATCATTGGAGAGGTCTCTTCACCTAGGCAAGGCTGTGCTGAGCCATCTGGGGCAAAAGTGGTTTCTGCTTCCATTTTGGCTAAAAGGTCTCTGTCCATTAGAGGGACCAGGTCAACTGGAAAATAGAGGAATTCATGAACCACCTGATGCCTGCCTAACTAACATCGGCGGGGGCGGCAGAACACTCTGCAGCTGTGGTACCGTACCGGTAGCTCCAATAATGGTGACTTCCTGTCCTGAGAGGGGAGCTACCTTCTGAGTAACTACCGAGTGCTCTGCCGCTGTATCAATCATAAAGTTCCCAGTCTGGCCCCCGATCTTCATTTTGACCATTGGCTCATGGGGGCCCAGTTGGAGAAAACTCAGTCTGTCCTAGTCAGAGTCAGCTGTTGCCAGTCCGAGGAGGCCTGCCTCAGGCGGCTCTGGCCAATAGTGGCTGGGTGGTTTGGATGGCCTTGCCAGTTTCTTCTGGCCTGCTACTAAACTTTACTCTGTCCCTTCTTACACACGCAGAACTGGACCCAAGGCAGCGAGGTTTGAGCAATTTTAAAATTCCTTAACATACATTTTATCATTCATGTTGCAGGGAGGGACCAGGTTGGCTCCTCCTGAATAAAAGAACTAATCAAAATAAGGCTTATTTTCTAACTTCATTTTTCCCTGTGTGTGGACAACAAATGCCACTAATCAGATTGACATAAACGATTTAACCTTTGGTTAGGGAGGCAAATGCCAAGCATTTACTCCCAAGTGTCATTGGTTTAGGGAAGATAGGATTTCTGCTCAGTTTCCCTATTTTCCTTGTTCCAGCTTACTGGTTTATCATGCATTCAATTTTCTGATGGCTTCCAGGTCCAGGGAGAGTGCCTTTTTGTTAACCCATAGGGCCTTGCTTTTTGCCTTTTTACCAGTTTCCTTTGTAGCAGAGCAGCAACCAGGCCTCTTACAAAGGAGTGCACTAGAAGGGGATATCAGCCCCTCCTGTGAGCCAGCTGCTCCACCTAGGGTCTCCCAGAGGCCCAGCCAGAGTGTCCCCCAGCAAATCCTGGAAGCCGCTGTCCTTTTGCAGTGGTATGGACTCAAGCAGGGGCTTCACTGGATGTAGCCAGCAGCAAAGCGCTCGCTGACTTCTGCCTGCAGCTGCTTCTGCCCACAAGCTCTGCTCCTCAGCACAGGCCGCACTGGTAGCTCCAGAACCTCGGAGTTCTCCAGCTCTTGTAGGCTATCCTTGATCCACCAGCACAGGGCTTCTTCTCCATCACGGGCTTCTGGGCCTGCGAGCAGCTCAGGCATTCAGCCCCCCCACCCCTTCTTTGACCTGGCTCTCAGGGGCTGAGTGTGCCTGGCAAACAGTTCTAAATTACCAGGGGGGCTGCAGATTCTAGCTTTGTGCCTCCTCTGCTTTTCTAGCGGGAGTTTAGTTGTTGTTGTTGTTGTTGTTGTTGTTGTTGTTGTTGTTGTTGTTGTTTTCTTAGAAACCTTAATCCTTTAACGATTACCAAAAGAGAACATTCAGCAATTTTAGATTAATATTTATGAACATATTTTAAATGTACTTTTACTCTTAAGATATATCTAGACCTTTTGTGATAAAACTAAGAATAGGTATCAGTATGATTCAGCATTGGAGGGGTTCAAAGAATAAACCAGGGCAGAGAAAGATTGTGATTACAGTTATTTTTTTGTAAACTTGAAATTCTCTTAGGTTTGTTGCCAGCAGCATAACTACCAAAACCCCCACCCCCCTTATCTCAGCCCAGGGGATTTTTTCCTCAACAACATTTTCTCATACTTTCAAGGAAGAAAAGAAGCTGATGTTTAATTTAGGTTTGGATTAGGGGGGTGGGATGGATGGTGGTGGTCACAGTCATGGGGAACAAGGTGTTGTTTTAGTGCTGGCAGTGTATAATAATTAATTTGATTTCCTTTGTACATGGTAGACTATTGAATATTGTTAAACTATTGACAGGATTGTCAGCTCAAGATGTGAAGTTTTATGCCACAACTGGTACAGTTTTTCCTTTAACAACTTGATCTAGAACAGCAATGCTGGATATTGGAGATACTAGAGAAGTGAGGTTAGACTCTAACTGTTTCACTGATGATTCACTTCATGTTACATTTGCCCCATACCCAAGTAAGATATTAGTAATAAGGGAAATTGGTTATGGTGTACATGGAAAATATCTTCCCAATTTTTCTGTAAATCTGGAACTCTTCTAAAATAAAACATCGATTAAAACAACACTCAAAATCCTAGGAAATGGTAATATTTGATAATAGTGGAATAGCCCACTGAAATGACGGGGGAGTATGGGATGTGGCTTAGAGAAAACACCACCTCCCTGCCATATGCTGGCCTATAATGTAACTAGAGGATAGGAGAGAGAGAGAGATGTCAGTTTGGGAATAAATTTAGGAGTTAAGAGGAAGGTCTCTTTTCTTTAACCAGAGTGTCTGAGATTACTGCATCCTCTGCCAATCCCGCCCGTCCTGAATGGTCAAGCTGAGGCTTCGAAAAGGGCATTATGAGAAAATTAAAACATTAATGGTCTCTTGAATAAATACCAGCAAGTGTATAAAGGAAATGTGTTTGTACTTTTGCATGTTTCCAGATGATGGGGAGGGATCCAAGGATGGGCAGGCATGTGAGAAGGGACTTATGTAGAATTCTTTAATTGTGGCACCAGACAAGGCTTTCCATACTGAGCCAGACACCTAGAACAAGGACAAGAAGACTGAAGAGGGATTTTTTCCTCAACAATTTCTCATACTTTCAAGGAAGAAAAGAAGCTGATGTTTAATTTAGGTTTGGATTAGGGGAGTGGGATGGATGGTGGTGGTCACAGTCATGAGGAACAGGGTGTTGTTTTAGTGCTGGCAGTGTATAATAATGAATTTGATTTCCTTTTTACATGGTAGACTATTGAATATTGTTAAAGTACTGACAGGATTGTAAGCTCAAGATGGGAACTTTTATGCCACAACTGTTACAGTTTTTCCTATAACAACTTGGTCTAGAACAGCGTTTTTGGCTATTAGAGATACTACAGTAGTGAGGTTTCACTCTATTTCACTGATGATTCACTTCATGTTACATTTTCCCCATACACAAGTAATATATTAGTATTAAGGGAAATTGGTTATGGTGTACATGGGTATTGTCTTCACAATTTTTCTGTAAATATGGAACTATTCTAAAATAAAACATCCATTAAAACAACACACAATCCAAGGAAATGGTAATATCTGAAGTCAGTGGAATGGACCACTGAAATGCCAGGGGTATGGCAAGCGGCTAAGAAGAAACACCACCTCCCTGCAATATGCTGGACTATAATGGAACTAGAGGAAATGATAGAGAGGTCAGTGTGGGAAAAATTTTAGGAAGTAAGAGGAAGGTATCTTTTCTATAACCAGAGCATCTGAGACATCTGCATCCTCTCCCACCCCCGCCCCTCCTGGATGGTCAAGCTGAGGCTTTGTGATGTCAAGCCCCACCATGGCATCCACTGATTTTGGGCAACCAGAATTAAAGTGAGAGGCTCCTTATTGATCTAGAGAGTATATATAGAGGCCAGGACCCTTTAAGTAGTGTCTGTTGCCTCAAGACAGCGAAACTTAATTAGACGATATTGTAGACTAGTAGAGATAAGGAATAAGACTCCAAACACAAGGATGGATGAAGGAACTGCAAGTCCTAAAGTGAATTAGAAGTCAGTTTCTCAACTGGATGACAAAGAAGTGGATAAGGTCAGAATACCTTACCCAAATGCTGCCCCATCCCCAGTAATTCCTCACCCAAGTTTCTGGCCTTCTGCTTTTTGGCCACAGACAATTCCTCATTCAATCCATTGTCATTCAATTACAAGCCAGTTTCCTAATCATTTTCTAATTTCTTCCCCCAAACCAATGTCTTTCTGTGTTTAACTTGTTTCCAAACAACATAACCAACATAGTGGCGATGGTAATTTTGGACTTTAAGCTGAATGAAGGAAGACAAGAGGGAGAATGACAGAAAGAATCAGATAATTGTCTTTTACTAAAGGAAGGGGACAACCTCCAGTAAGCAAGCCAACAAATGCAGAAGAAGACGTTCTGGAGTATTCATCTACTGCAGGTGATATCCAAGCTCTCCCAGAGAAACCCACATAATAATGTGTATCCCTCTATAAAAAATACTTCAGAAATGGGCATTATGAGAAGATGAAAACATTAATGGTGTCCTTGAATAAATACCAGCAAGGGAATAAATGAAATGTGTTTGTATTTTTGTGTGTTTTCAGATGATGGGGAGGCATCTAAGGAGGGGGCAGCAATGTGAGCAGGGAGTAATGTAGAATTCTTTAATTGGGGCACCAGACAAGACATTCCATACTGAGCCAGACAATGAGAATAAGGACAAGGAGAATACTGAAGGGGGATTTTATCCTCAACACTTTCTCATACCGTCAAGGCAGTAAAGAAGCTGATGTTTCATTTAGGTTTGATTGGGGGGGGATAGATGGTGGTGGTCGCAGTCATGAGGAACAGCGTGTGGTGTTAGTGCTAGCAGTGTATAATAGTGAATTTGATTTCCTTTTTACATGGTAGACTATTGAGTATTGTTAAACTATTGTCAGGATTGTCAGCTCAAGATGGGAACTTTTATGCCACAATGGTACAGTTTTTCCTACAACAATTTGGTCTAGAACAGCGTTGTTGGATATTGGATATACTGGAGAAGTGAGGTTTCATTCTATTTCACTGATGATTCACTTCATGTTACATTTGCCCCATACTCAAGTAAGATATTAGTAATAAGGGAAATTGGTTATGGTGTACATGGGCATTATCTTCACAGTTTTTCTGTTAATCACACTCAAAATAATAGGAAATGGTAATATCTGAACATAGTGAAATGGACCACTAAAATGACGGTGGCATTTGGAAAGTGGCTTAGAGAAAACACCACCTCCCCGCCATACGCTGGACTATAGTGAAACTACAGGAAGAAAGAGAGAGAGAGAGAGAGAGAGAGAGAGAGAGAGAGAGAGAGAGAGAGAGAGATCAGTTTGGGAAAAATTTTAAGAGGTAAGAGGAAGGTCTCTTTTCTATACCGCGAGCATCTGAGATTTTTGCATCCTCTGCCACCCTATTCCCTCCTGGATGGTCAAGCTGAGGCTTTGTGATGTCAAGCCGCACCATGGCAACCACTGATTTTGGGCAACCAGTGCTGAAGTGAGTGGCTCCTCATTCACCTAGAGAGTTTATATAGAGGCTTGGACCCTTTGAGTAGTGTCCATTGCATCAAGATAGCCAAACTTACTAAGAATATATTGTAGACTAGTGGAGATAAGGAATAAGACTCCAAACTCAAGGATCGATGAAGAAACTGCAAGTCCTAAAGTGAATTAGAAGTCAGTTTCTCAACTGCATGACGAAGTGGATAAGGTCAGAATACCTTATTCAAAGCTACCCCTTCCCCAGTAATTCCTCTCCCAAGGTTCTGGCCTTGTGCTTTTTGGCCACAGACACTTCCTCATTCAATCCACTGTCATCCAATTACAAGCACATTTCCTAAACATTTTCCAAATTTTCCCCCAAAACCAATGTCTTTCTGTGATTAACTTGTTTCCAAACTACATAACCAAGATAGTGCCAACGGTAACTTTGGACTTTAAGCTGAATGTAGACAAGAGGGAGAAAGACAGAAAGAATCAGATAATTGTATTTTACTACAGGAAGGGGAAAACCTCCAGTAAGCAAGACAACAACCTCCACTAAGCAAGGAAGAAAAGAAGCTGAGGTTTAATTTAGGTCTGGATTTGGGGGGTGGGATGGATGGTGGTGGTCGCAGTCATGAAGAACAGGGTGCTGTTTTAGTGCTGGCAGTGTATAATAGTGAATTTGATTTCCTTTTTACATGGTAGAGTATTGAATATTGTTAAACTATTGACAGGATTTTCTGCTCAAGATGGGAAATTTTATGCCACCATGGTACAGTTTTTCCTTTATCTACTTGGTCTAGAACAGCATTGCTGGATATTGGAGATACTAAAGAAGTGAGGTTTCACTCTGTTTCACTGATGATTCACTTCATGTTACATTTGCCCCAAACATAAGTAAGATATTAGTAATAAGGGAAATTGGGTATGGTGTACATGGTTATTATCTTCACAATTTTTCTGTAAATCTGGAACTATTCTAAAATAAAGCATCCGGATTTTCAATCCCAGCAACAACACAGAGCGGATAACTATTAAGGAACCAGCTCTGGGCAGTCGACTTCCCCACACCAGTTTTAAGTGCAATAGAGACGATAAACCCAAGCTACTGGACAGAGAGGCCTTATAGCCTCAGAGGCCAACCCAAAAACACTGCCACCCAGAGGCTGAGCCACAAACTGACTCTTAGCTAAATACAAATTAAGGCAGTCTGGGAGTCAAATATGGCCTGCTTTAAAATCCAGACTGTGGTTTACAACAGGGAGGAACAGTGTATCGCAGGGAAATTCAACACTCTCCTGAATTCCTGACAGGACTAAGGCAAGCCAGACTGATGAGTAGAAGAACAGAAGGACCTTCACTACTGCAATTTTTTATTCTTCTTTTTTCTTTTTTCTTTTTTCACCTTTTAACTAAGAAACCAATTTTTTCTCTTTTTTTTCCATCACCTGATTTTACCCTTTAAATTACTACATTTTTATTTTTTAACCAGTATTATTACTGCTACCATTTTATCATTTTTTAAAGTGCCATTTTATTTTCTCTTTATTTTATTTTGGGATTAGTGTTCTCTATTCTGTTTCATCATTGTTTTAGCATCAATTTTCCCTACCTCAATTTTACCTCTATGCTAAAACTCTTTCCCTCACTTTTCTCCTTTTGTTGTCCTGTTTCTCTTACCCTATTCCTGCTTTAGATTTTCCCTATTCCTTCTGTTTATCTCCTGTCAAAATTTCACCCTACTTATATATCTTATTTCCATTCCACTGCTCTAAAACCTTATACACATATCCCTTATCTTTCTTCACTATCCAATTTTTTTTTCTTCTTTTATCTTTCTATTGTTTTGTTGCTGTTTGCTTGATTGTTGAGTATATTGGGGTTTTTTGTGGTTGTTTTTTTTTTTGTGTGTGTGTGTTTAGGACTGGTTGTGAGGCTGTTTTTATTTTTATTTTTCTTTTTTTCGGCTGGTTTTTACCCTTGCTCCACCCCCTCCCCCCTGGTTATTTTTATGCTTCTGTTTTCCCTTGCATTTCTGGATATTATTGGTTGTTTCAAGGTTGCATTCATCTCCAGGGAGCTGTTGCTGGAATTTGTTGGGATTCGTGGAGGTATTATGGGAGTTTTCTCCTCATATACATAGCCTCTTCCCCTCATCTACTTCATTCTCTCTTTTCGCTCTTTTTTTCCCTCTCTTTTTTTTCTCTTTTCTTTCCCCCTTGTTTTTATCAATTTCATTTTTCACTACTTTTTTTTCTTTCTTCCCTACTTTTCTTTTCTTTTTTCTCTTTTATCTTTTTCTCTCCTTTCTTCCTTGTCCCCTAATTCTCTTGATTCGGGTGGTCACCTTTATTTGGGGTTATTAATATCGTGAATATATTTGTGTTTAGTGCCTGGTACGTGGTGCCTTGTTGTGTTGTATTTTGTGCCTTTAAATCAACGCAGCAGACCCAAGCAACAGCAGCCTCATGAGCATCACACCCTCTGTCTGAGGAACAGCAGCTGTATGTGAAGCCTACCCCCACCAGCCAGAAGAGCCACCACAGCTGTGAACAGCACCCACCAGAGGAGCTGCTGCCAACTGAGGCGCAGCTGCTACCACAACCGCCCGAGGAGCAACCACAGCCCAAGGAACCACTGCCACCCAGGGAGCAGCCACTGAATGACTCAACGTCTAGATATGTCAGTGAGATCAATCATGGGTAGACAAAGAAACCGCCAAAGGAAAGAGAAGGAGGACTCTCCAGAAAAGCAGCTAAGTAATACAGAGGCATGCAACATGACAGAAAAAGAATTCAGAATAAGGGTCCTAGAGTGCATATACCGGATGGAGGAAAAAATCAACAACCTCTGCAAGAAGCTAGAAGAAACAGATGAAAAAGTCAACTACCTATGCAAGAAGCAAGAAGAAACATGAAAAAATCAATAACATATGGAAGAAGCTAGAAGAAACAGATGAAAAAATCAACAACTTAAGTAAGACCCAAGAAGAAATGAAGAGTGATATAGCTGCAATAAAAAACACCATTGAAAGTATCAACAGTAGACTAGGAGAAGCGGAGGACCGAATTAGTGAATTAAAAGACAAGGAAGCAAAACACACTCAAAATGTACTGCAATTGAAGAAAAAAATTAAAAGACAGGAGGAGAGCCTAAGGGAGCTTTGGGACACCATGAAATGAAACAACATATGAATAATAGGGGTGCCAGAACAACAGAAAGAGGAACAAGGATTAGAAAACCTATTCCAAGAAATAATATCAGAAAACTTCCCTGAGGTGGGGAAGAAAAAAGTCACACAAGCCCAGAGAGTCCCAAATAAGGTGAACCCGAAAAGACCCACACCAAGACACATCATAATTACCATGGCAAATGTTCAGGACAAAGAGAGAATCTTACAGGCTGCAGGAGAGAGACGGAAAGTTTCATCCAAGGGATCTCCCATTAGATTATCAAATGATTTCTCAACAGAAGCACATCAGGCCAGAAAAGAATGGACAGAAATTTACAAAGTGATGCAAAGCAAAGGACTGAATCCAAGAATACTCTATCCAGCAAGGCTATCATTCAAACTTGAAGGGGAAATAAGAAGCTTCACAGACAATAAAAGGCTAAGGGAGTTTATCACCACCAAGCCAGCAATGCAAGGAATGCTAAAGGGACTGGTGTAAAAAGAAGAAATACAAGGCTGAGAAAGAAAACAGCCACACACACAAAAGAAATGGCTACAAACAAGTACCTTTCAATAATAACTTTAAACGTAAACGGACTAAATGCTCCAACCAAAAGACATCAAGTGGCTGAATGGATAAAAAAAACATGACCCATACATCTGCTGTCTACAAGAGACCCACTTCATTAGAAGGGACTCACACAGACTGAAAGTGAAGGGATGGAAAAATATCTTTCAGGCAAATGGAAAGGAAAAGAAAGCTGGGGTAGCAATACTTATATTGGACAAAATAGACCTCAAAGTGAAGGCCATAACAAGAGATAAGGAAGGCCACTTCATAATACTAAAGGGATCAATACAACAAGAAGATATAACCCTGGTAAACATATATGCACCCAATGCAGGAGCACCCAAATATATATATATATAAAAAAACTCCTGGAAGATATCAAAGGAGAGATCGACAACAATACAATCATAGTAGGGGACTTTAATACACCACTGACAGCACTGGATAAGTCCTCTAGACAAACAATCAGCAAAGAAACAGCAATCCGAAATGACTCACTAGATCACATGGACTTAATAGACATCTTCAGAACACTTCAACCCAAAGCCACGGAATTTACATTCTACTCAAGTGCTCATATGACATATTCAAAAAGAGACCATATATTGGGTCACAAGCAAAGTATCCCCCAATTCAAGAAGATTGAAATCGTTAAAAGCATCTTTGCAGACACGATGGCATAATATTAGAATTAAACTACAATAAAAACAACTCAAAATACTCAAACACCTGGAAGCTGAATAGCACGTTATTAAATATTGATTGGGTTACCAATGAGATCAAAGACGAAATTAAAAACATCCTGGAAACTAATGATAATGAAACACAACAATCCAAAACCTATGGGACACAATGAAAGCAGTCCTGAGAGGGAAGTTTATAGCTCTACAGGCCTATCTCAAAAAATAAGAAAAAATGGTAGTAAATCATCTAACTCTACAACTCAAAGAATTAGAAAGAGAGCAACAAGAAAACCCCAGAGTGAGCAGAAGGAAGGAGATAATAAAGACTAGAGCAGAAATAAATGACAATGACATAGAGACCAAAACAGCAATACAGAAAATCAATGAAACCAAGAGCTGGTTCTTTGAAAGAATAAACAAGATTGACAAACCTCTAGCCAGACTCACCAAGAAGCAAAGAGAGAGGACCCAAATAAACAAAATCAGAAATGATTGAGGTGAAATAACAACAGACCCCACAGAAATACAAATGATTGTTAAAAAATACTATGGACAGCTCTACTCCAACAAACTAGACGACCTGGAGGAAATGGACAAATACCTAGAAAAATACAACATTCCAAAACTCAATCAGGAAGAATCTAATAATCTCAACAGGCCAATAAGTATGGAAGAAATTGAAGCAGTCATCACAAAGCTTCCATCAAACAAAAGCCCAGGACCAGATGGCTTCACAGGGGAGTTTTACCAAACATTCAAGGAAGATCTAAAACCTATCCTCCACAGACTACTACAAAAAATTCAAGAGGAAGGAACACTTCCAAGCTTATTCTATGAAGACAGCATCACCCTAATACCAAAACCAGGTAAAGACAACACAATGAAAGAGAATTACAGGCCAATATCGCTCTTGAACATAGATGCCAAAATCCTCAACAAAATCTTAGCAAATTGGATCCAGCAGTACATCAGAAAGATCATACACCATGGCCAAGTAGGATTTATCCCAGGGATGCAAGGATGGTACAATATCTGCAAATCAATAAACGTGATACATCACATAAACAAACTGATAGAAAAAAAACACATGGTCATATCAATTGATGCAGAAAAAGCATTTGACAAAATTCAACACCCATTTTTGATAACAACTCTCAGTAAGGTGGGAGTAGAAGGATCATACCACAACATAATAAAAGCCATATATGACAGGCCCATAGCCAACATCATATTCAATGGACAAAAACTAATACCATTTCCCCTAAGAACAGGAAGAAGACAGGGATGGCCCCTCTCACCACTCCTGTTCAACATAGTACTGGAAGTGTTAGCCATTGCAATTCGGCAAGAAGAAGAAATAAAAGGCATCCAAATTGGAAAAGAGGAAGTAAAACTGTCCTTATTTGCAGACGACATGATATTATACATACAAAACCCTAGAGACTCCATCAAAGAGCTACTAGACTTAATACATGAATTTGGCAATGTAGCAGGATACAAAATTAACCCCAAGAAGTCTGAGGCATTTCTATACACCAATAGTGAACTTTCAGAAGGAGAGATTATAAAAACAATCCCATTTACCATCGCACCAAAAAAATTAAGCTACCTAGGAATAAACTTAACTAAAGAGGTAAAAGACATGTACTCAGAAAACTACAGGAGATTGAAAAAAGATATAGAGGAAGACATAAACAGATGGAAGAACATACCATGTTCATGGATTGGTAGAATCAACATCATTAAAATGTCCATACTACCCAAAGCAATCTATAAATTCAACGCACTTCCCATTAAAATACCAACGGCATACTTCACAGATCTATAACGAACTCTCCAAAAATTCATCTGGAATAAAAAAAAAAAAGACCCGGAATAGCTGCAGCGATCCTGAAAAAGAACAAAGTAGGTGGGATCTCAATACCAGATATCAAGATGTATTACAAAGCCACTGTACTCAAAACTGCCTGGTACTGGCACAAGAACAGGCATATAGATCAATGGAATAGAATAGAGAGCCCAGAAATCGGCCTGAACCAATATGCTCAATTAATATTTGACAAAGGAGGCAATCACATACAATGGAGCCAAGATAGTCTCCTCAATAAATGGTGTTGGGAAAATTGGACAGATACATGCAAGAAAATGAAACTAGACCACCAACTTACACCATACACAAAAAATAAACTCAAAATGGATAAAGGACTTAAATATACGACGGGAAACCATACAAATACTAGCAAAATCCAAAGGAAACAAAATCTCAGACATATGCCGAAGCAATTTCTTCACTGATACAGCTCCTAGGGCACTTGAAACTATAGAGAAAATGAATAAATGGGACTACATCAAAATAAAAAGCTTCTGCACAGCAAAAGAAACCATCAACAAAACAATGAGAAAACCCACTGTGTGGGAAAACATATTTGCCAATGTCATATCTGATAAGGGCCTAATCTCCAAAATTTATAGGGAACTCATACAAATTAACAAAAGGAAGTTAAACAATCCAATCAAAAAATGGGCAAAGGACCTAAATAGACACCTTTCAAAAGAGGACATTCAGAAAACCAAGAGAATATGAAAACATGCTCAAAGTCACTAATCATCCGAGTGATGCAAATCAAAACAACAATGAGGTACCATCTCACACCTGTCAGACTGGCTATCATCAACAAATCAATAAACAACAAGTGCTGGAGAGGATGTGGAGAAAAAGGAACACTTGTGCACTGCTGGTGGGAATGCAGACTAGTGCAGCCACTATGGAAGACACTATGGAGTTTCCTCAAAAAACTGAAAATGGAACTGCCATTTCTTCCTGTGATCCCACTTCTAGGAATATATCCCAAGAAACCAGAAACACCAATGAGAAAGTATATATGCACCCCAATGTTCATAGCAGCACAATTCACCATAGCTAAGATCTGGAAACAGCCTAAGTGCCCATCAGTAGATGAATGGATTAGAAAACTGTGGTACATCTACACGATGGAATACTATGCTGTTGTAACAAGGAAGGAACTCTTACCATTTGCAACGGCATGGATGGAACTAGAGACCATAATGTTAAGTGAAATAAGCCAGTCTATGAAGGAAAAATACCACATGATCTCACTCATTCATGGATAATAGAGACCATTATAAACTTTTGAACAATAATAGATACAGAGGCAGAGCTGCCTCAAACAGATTGTCAAACTGCAGCAGGAAGGACGGGGAGGATTGGAGGTCAGGAGGGAGGGGGGTAAGAGATCAACCTAAGGACTTGTATGAATGCATATAAGTATAAACAATGGACATAAGAAACTGGGGGTTAGGGGAGGCTACGGGACAGTCAAAGGCGAGGGGGGGGAGGACACATGTATTACCCTTTGTAATACTTTAAGCAATAAAAAAATAAATAAATAAAATAAAATAAAACATCCATTAAAACAACACTCAAAATCCTAGGAAATGGTAGCAACTGAACATAGTGGAATGGACCACTGAAATGACGGGGGATTATGGGATTCGTCTTAGAGGAAACACCACCTCCCTGCCATATGCTGGACTATAATGGAACTAGAGGAAATGAGAGAGAGAGAGAGAGGACAGTTTGGGAAAAATTATAGGAGTTAAGAGGAAGGTCTCGGTTCTATAACCAGAGTGAGATTTCTGCATCCTCTGTCACCACTGCCCCTCCTGGATGGTCAAGATGAGGCTTTGTGATGTCAAGCCACACCATGGCAACCACTGATTTTGGGCAACCAGAACTGAAGTCAGTGGCTCCTCATTAACCTAAAGAGTATATATAGAGGCCTGTACCCATTGAGTAGTGTCTGTTGCCTCAAGATAGCGAAACTTAATAAGACGATATTGTAGACTAGTAGAGATAAGGAATAAGACACCAAAAACAAGGATGGATGAAGAAACTGCAAGTCCGAAACTGAAATTGTTTTTGTATTTTGGGGGGGGGTGAGATGGATGGTGGTGGTCCCAGTCATGATGAACAGGGTGTTGTGTTAGTGCTGATAGTGTATAACAAAGAATTTGGTTTCCTTTTTACATAGCAGACTGTTGAATATTGTTAATCTTTTGAAAGGATGGTCAGCTCAAGATGTGAAGTTTTATGCCACAACTGGCACATTCTTACTTTAACATCACGGTCTAGAACAGCATTGTTGGATATTGGAGATACTAGAGAAGTGAGGTTTGACTCTGTTTCACTGATGGGGAGGAATCTAAAGAGGTGGCAGGCATGTGAGAAGGGAGGAATGTAGGTTTCTTTAGTTGGGGCAACAGACAAGCCATTCCATACTGAGCCAGACACTTAGAATAAGGACAAGGAGAAGTCTGAATGGGGATGTTTTGCACAACACTTTCTCATACTGGCAAGGACAAAAGAAGTTGATAATAAATTTAGGTTTGTATTGGGGTGGTAGGATGGATGGTGGTGGTCACAGTCATGAGGAACAGGGTGTTGTGTTAGTGCTGGCAGTGTAAAATAATGAATTTGATTTCCTTTTTACATGGTAGACTATTGAATATTGTTAAACTATTGAAAGGATGCTCAGCTCAAGATCTGAAGTTTTATGCCACAACTGTTCCAGTTTTTCCTTTAACAGCATGGTCTAGAACAGCATTGCTGGATATTGGAGATACTAGAGAAGTGAGTTTTCGCTCTGGTTCACTGATGATTCACTGCATGTTACATTGCCTCATACATAAATAAGATATTAGTAATAAGGGAAATTGGGTATGGTGTACATGGTTATTATCTTCACAATTTTTCTGTAAATCTGGAACTATTCTAAGATAAAACATCCATTAAAACAATACTCAAAATCCCAGGAAACGTTAATATGTTAACATAGTGGAATGGACCACTGAAATGACGGGGGAGTATGGCAATTGTCTTAGAGGAATCACCACCTGCCTACCATATGCTGGGCTATAATGGAACTAGAGGAAATGAGAGAGAGGTCAGTTTGGAAAAATTTTAGGAGTTATGAGGAAGGTCTCTGTTCTATCACCATAGTGTCTGAGATTTCTGCATCCTCTGCCACCCCCGCCCCTCCTGGATGGTCAAGTTGAGGCTTTGTGATGTCAAGTCACACCATGGCAACCACTGATTTTGGGCAACCAGAGCTGAAGTGAATGGCTCCTCATTAACGATATTATTGACGAGTAGAGATAAGGAATAAGACTCCAAACACAAGGATGGATGAAGAAACTGCAAGTCCAAAAGTGAATTTATGTTTGTATTGGGGGTGGGTGGGATGGATGTTGGTGGTCACAGTCATGAGGAACAGGGTGATGTGTTAGTGCTGCTAGTGTATAATAAAGAATTTGGTTTCCTTTTTACATGGCAGACTATTGAATATTGTTAAACTATTGAAAGGATGCTCAGCTCAAGATGTGAAGTTTTATGGGTACATACACACCACCATACACAACTGGTACAGTATTTCCTTTAACATCATGGTCTAGAAAGGCATTGTTGGATATTGGAGATACTAGAAAAGTGAGGTATGACTCTGTTTCACTGATGGGGAGGGACTTAAAGAGGGGGCAGGCATGTGAGAAGGGAGTAATGTAGATTTCTTTAGTTGGTGAACCAGACAAGCCATTCCATACTGAGCCAGACACTTAGAATAAGGACAAGGAGAAGTCTTAATGTTTTTTTGTTTGTTTTTTTTTTTTTTGCTCAACACTTTCTCATACTAGCAAGGAAAAAAGAAGTTGATGATTAATTCAGGTTTGGATTTGGGGGTGGGATGGATGGTGGTGGTTGCAGTCATGAGGAACAGGGTGTTGTGTTAGTGCTGGCAGTATATAATATTGAATTTGATTTCCTATTTCCATGGTAGATTATTGAATGTTGTTAAACTAATGAAAGAATGGTCAGCTCAAGATCTGAAGTTTTATGCCTCAACTGGTCCAGTTTTTCCTTTAACCACTTGGTCTAGAACAGCATTCCTGGATATTGGAGATACTAGAGAAGTGAGGTTTCACCCTGTTTCACTGATGAATCACTTCTTGTTACATTTGCCCCATACATAAGTAAGATAATAGTAATAAGGGAAATTGGGTATGCTGTACATGGTTATTATCTTCACAATTTTTCTGTAAATCTGGAACTATTCAAAAATAAAAAATCCATTAAAACAATACACAAAATCCTAGGAAACGTTAATATCTGAATATAGTGGAATGGACCACTGAAATGACGGGGCAGTATGGCAATTGTCTAAGAGGAATCACCACCTGCCTGCCATATGCTGGACTATAATTGAACTAGAGGAAATGAGAGAGAGGGAGAGGTCAGTTTGGAAAAATTTTAGGAGTAAAGAGGAAGGTCTCTGTTCTATAACCATAGTGTCTCAGATTTCGGCATTCTCTGCCACCCATGACCCTCCTGGGTGGTCCGCTGAGGCTTTGTGATGTCAAGCCACACCATGGCAACCACTGATTTTGGGCAACCAGAGCTGAAGTGAGTGGCTCCCCATTAACCTAAAGAGTATATATAGACGCCACGACCCTTTCAGTAGTGTGTGTTGCCTAAGGATAGCGAAGCTTAATAAGACGATATTGTAGACTAGTAGACATAAGGAATAAGACTCCAAACACAAGGATTGATGAAGAAACTGCAAGTCCATAAGTGAATTTATGTTTGTATTGTGGGAGGAGGGGTGGGATGGATGGCGGTGGTCGCAGTCATGAGGAAGAGGGTGCTGTGTTAGTGCTTGCAGTGTATAATAAAGAATTTGGTTTCCTTTTTAAATGGGAGACTATTGAATATTGTTAAAATATTGAAGGTATGGTCAGCCAAAATGTGAAGTTGTATGCCACAACTGGCACAGTTTTTCCTTTGACATCATGGTCTAGAACAATGTTGTTGTATATTAGAGATAATAGAGAAGTGAGGTTTGACTCTGTTTCACTGATGGGGAGGGAACTAAGGAGGAGGCAGGCATGTGAGAAGGGAGTAATGTAGATTTCTTTAGTTGGGGCACCAGACAAGCCATTCCATACTGAACCAGACACTTAGAATAAGGCCAAGGAGAAGAATGAATGGGGATTATTTTCTCATCACTTTCTCATACTGGCAAGGCAAAAAGAAGCTGATGTTTAATTTAGGTTTTGATTGTGGGGTGGGATGGATGGTGGTGGTCGCAGTCATGAGGAACATGCTGTTGTATTAGTGCTGGCAGTGTATAATAATGAATTTGATTTCCTTTTTACATGGCAGACTATTGAATATTGTTAAACTATTGAAAGGATGGTCTGCTCAAGATCTAAAGTTTTATGCCTCAACTGGTCCAGTTTTTTCTTTAACAACTTGGTCTAGAACAGCATTGCTGGATATTGGAGATACTAGAGAAGTGAGGCTTCAATCTATTTAACTGAAGATTCACTTCTTGTTACATTTGCCCCATACATAAGTAAGATATTTGTAATAAGGGATATTGGGTTTGTTGTACATGGTTATTTTAGTCACAATTTTTCTGTATATCTGGACTATTCTCACATGAAACATCCATTAATACAATGCTCAAAATCATAGGAAATGTTAATATCTGAACATAGTGAAAGGGACCACTGAAATGATGAGGGAGTATGGCAATTGTCTCAGACCTACCACCACTTGCCTGCCATATGCTGGGCTATAATGGAACTAGAGGAAATGAGAGAGAGAGGTCAGTTTGGAAAAATTTTAGGAGTAAAGAGGAAGGTTTCTGTTCTATAACCATAGTGTCTGAGATTTCTGCATCCTCTGCCAGCCCCGCCCCTCCTGGATGGTCAAGTTTAGGCTTGGTGATGTCAAGTCACACCATGGCAACCACTGATTTCTAGCAACCAGAGCTGAAGTGAATGGCTCCTCATTAACCTAAAGAGTATATATCGAGGCCACGACCCTTTGAGTAGTGTCTGTTGCCTAAGCAAAGCGAAACTTAATAAGACGATATTGTAGACTAGTAGAGATAAGGAATAAGACTCCAAACACAAGGATGGATGAAGAAACTGCAAGTCCAAAAGTGAATTTATGTTTGTATTGTGGGAGGAGGGGTGGAATGGATGGTGGTGGTCGCAGTCATTAGGAACAGGGTGCTGTGTTAGTGCTGGCAGTGTGTAATAAAGAATTTGGTTTCCTTTTTACATGGCAGACTATTGAATATTGTTAAACTATTGAAAGGATGGTCAGCTCAAGGTCTGAAGTTTTATGCCAAACTGTTCCAGTTTTTCCCTTAACAACCTTGTCTAGAACAGCATTGCTGGATATTGGAGATACTAGAGAAGTGAGGTTTCACTCTCACTGTTTCACTGATGATTCACTTCATATTACATTTGCTCCACACATAAGTAAGATATTACTAATAAGTGAAATTGGGAATGGTGTACATGGCTATTATCTTCACAATTTTTCTGTAAATCTGGAACTATTCTCACATGAAACATCCATTAAAACAACGCTCAAAATCATAGGAAATGTTAATATCTGAACATAGTGGAATGGACCACTGAAATGACTAGGGAGTATGGCAATTGTCTCAGAGGAACCACCACCTGCCTGCCATATGCTGGACTATAATGGAACTAGAGGAAATGAGAGAGAGAGGTCAGTTTGTGAAAATTTTAGGAGTAAAGAGGAAGGTCTCTGTTCTATAACCATAGTATCTGGGATTTCTGCATCCTCTGCCACCCCTGCCCCTCCTGGGTGGTCCGCTGAGGCTTTGTGATGTCAAGTCACACCATGGCAACCACTGATTTCTGGCAACCAGAGCTGTAGTGAGTGGCTCCTTATTAACCTAAAGAGTATATACAGAGTCCACGACCCTTTGAGTAGTGTCTGTTGCCTCAAGATAGCGAAACTTAATGACAATATTGTAGACGAGTAGAGATATGGAATAAGACTCCAAACACAAGGATGGATGAAGAAACTGCAAGTCCAAAAGTGAATTTATGTTTGTATTGGGGGTGGGTGGGATGGATGTTGGTGGTCACAGTCATGAGGAACAGGGAGTTGTGTTAGTGCTGGTAGTGTATAATAAAGAATTTGGTTTCCTTTTTACATGGCAGACTATTGAATATTGTTAAACTATTGAAAGGATGGTCAGCTCAAGATGTGAAGTTGTATGCCACAACTGGTACTGTTTTTCCTTTAACCTCATGGTCTAGAACAGCATTGTTGTATATTGGAGATACTAGAGAAGTGAGGTTTGACTCTGTTTCACTGATAGTGAGGGATCTAAGGAGGGGGCAGGCATGTGAGAAGGGAGTGATGTAGATTGGTTTAGTTGGGGCACCAGACAAGCCATTCCATACTGAGCCAGACATTTAGAATAAGGCCATGGGGAAGGATGAATGGGGATTATTTTCTCATCACTTTCTCATACTGGCAAGGCAAAAAGAAGCTGATGTTTAATTTAGGTTTGGATTGGGGGGTGGGATGGATAGTGGTGGTCGCAGTCATGAGGGATAGGGTGTTGTGTTAGTGATGGCAGTGTATAATAATGAATTTGATTTCCTATTTACATGGCAGACTATTGAATATTGTTAAACTATTGAAAGGATGGTCAGCTCAAGATCTGAAGTTTTATGCCACAACTGGTCCAGTTTTTCCTTTAACAACTTGGTCTAGAACAGCATTGCTGGATATTGGAGATACTAGAGAAGTGAGGTTTCACTCTACCTGTTTCACTGATGATTCACTTCATGTTACATTTGCCCCATACATAAGTAAGGTATTACTAATAAGGGAAATTGCCTATGGTGTACATGGTTATTATCTTCACAATTTTTCCGTAAATCTGGAAGTATTCTAAAATAAAACATCCATTAAAACAATACTCAAAATCCCAGGAAACGTTAATATCTGAACATAGTGGAATGGACCATTGAAATGACGGGGGACTATGGCAATTGTCTTAGAGGAATCACCACCTGCCTGCCATATGCTGGACTATAATGGAACTAGAGGAAATGAGCGAGAGAGAGGTCAGTTTGGAAAAATTTTAGGAGTTATGGGAAAGGTCTCTGTTCTATAACCATAGTGTCTGAGAATTCTGCATCCTCTACCACCCCCAGCACTCCTGGATGGTCAAGCTGAGGCTTTTTGATGTCAAGTCACGCCATGGCAGCTACTGATTTCTGGTAACCAGAGCTGAAGTGAGTGTCTCCTCATTAACCTGAAGAGCATATATAGAGGGCACGACCCTTTGAGTAGTATCTGTTGCCTCAAGATAGCGAAACTTAATAAGACGATATTGTAGATGAGTAGATATAAGGAATGAGACTCCAAACACAAGGATTGATGAAGAAACTGCAAGTCCAAAAGTGAATTTATGTTTGTATTGTGGGAGGAGGGGTGGGATGGATGTTGATAGTCGCAGTAATGAGGAACAGGTTGCTGTGTTAGTGCTATCAGTGTATAATAAAGAATTTGGTTTCCTTTTTACATGGCAGACTATTGAATATTGTTAAACTATTGAAAGGGTGGTCAGCTCAAGATGTGAAGTTGTATGCCACAACTGGTACAGTTTTTCATTTAACATCATGGTCTAGAACAGCTTTGTTGGATATTGGAGATACTAGAGAAGTGAGGTTTGACTCTGTTTCACTGATGGGGAGGGATTTAAGGAGGGCGCAGGCATGGGAGAATTGAGTAATGTAGATTTCTTTAGTTGGGGCACCTGCCAAGCCATTCCATACTGAGCCAGACACTTAGAATAAGGAAAAGGAGAAGTCTGAATGGGTTTTTTTCTCTCAACACTTTCTCATACTGGCAAGGAAAAAAGAAGCTCATGTTTAATTTAGGTTTGGATTGGGGGGGTGGGATGGATGGTGGTGGTCGCAGTCATGAGGAACAGGGTGATGCGTTAGCGCTGGTAGTGTATAATAATGAATTTTATTTCCTTTTTACATGGTAGACTATTGAATATTGTTAAACTATTGAAAGGATGGTCAGCGCAAGATCTGAAGTTTTATGCCGCAACTGGTCCAGTTTTTCCTTTAACAACTTGGTCTAGAACAGCATTGCTTGATATTGGAGATACTAGATTGTCGAGTAAGACTCCCTCCACGTTCTTTGTGGAGTAGTGTTTGGTATCTTAAAGAGGAGCCGCACAAGAAATGAAAGAAAAAGACATGAGATAATTTTTTAATATTGGGGGACCAGGCCAAAATTCCTGAAGGACTTCCTCCTCTGCTCAGGCTGCTCCAATGTTTTATTGATCTGGAGTAGCCCTCAGGGTAAGGAGGTTTAAATGACACACAGATCAGGAGACAATTTCCAGGAATAGACAAAGTATCTGATTTACTCATCAATAGATTTCTGAGTGTAGGCAGAGTATCTGATTAGCTCATCAATATATTTCCGGGAGTATCTGATTAACAATAATCAACAAGGATCTACATATAAGTATCTAAGGAATTAAGGGAACTAATGTGGGGATGCTTCAACTATTATTACCTAAATTAACTGAGTGGTTCCTAGGTTAACTGGGTGGTGCACAGCCCTGACCTTTGCTAGGACTTTCAAGCCCTGACCTTTACTAGGTCTTTCAAGGGCTACTAGCTTTTGGGGGGTCTCTGTCTAAACTCAGCTAGTGAATACAATGAATGGACTCCGCATCTCCCCCTTATTTTTTCTTTAAAAAATAATCAAGTCCCAATTTCAATGTCCAAAAGTTCCGAGTCCATGTTTCAATGTCCAAAAGTTAATGTGTACATGCCAGCAAGGAAATGCTGGTTCTGGATGGTGGACAAATGCAGGTCTGGTCCTCTCTGGTTTGGTCCTGGGCACCCTGCAGCGCTGCACAGCTGCTGACTGCTAGCATGGCAAGGCGTCTTCCACCATCTCCATCTCTGAACTGTCCCTCCTGTCTTTGTGACTGGAGCAGTCTTGTCACTTTCTCTCCGGGTTCCCTTGTTGCAGGAATCCACATGGTCTTGGAGTTGTTCTCTGAAAGTATACAAACATATTCTCGACCAAGGGTTAAAGGAAAAAACCTTACTTGGGGTCTTTTCTTTAAAATGATCTTCCCTGGCTTACCCTGGCATAATGTGAGTTTTTTCTGGGTGTCTCGCTAACGAAAAAATTTTAATTTAGTTATAAGATCTATTTTCTTACATGGCATTTTTCCACTATATTTTTCCACTATCCCCCTTTTTTTAATTTAATTAGAAGGTTTCTTGGAAATTTTATAATGCAGTCTGGATAGCTTTAAATATTAATTTTTTGCACACACAAAAAAATGAACCTGAACATGCTTTAGGTTCATAGCATGTTTACCATGAAATGAAAATTTTGGTTAATACTTTTTGAACAATTACTTATTTCAAATTAGCCAAATTTAATTAATTTGAAAACTTGACTTTAATTTGAAAACTATTTTTGCTGTCAAATTTAATATTTTAACAATAATATTAATTTACACTGTAAGTATTAATGAAAAGGTTCACTTTACATCCTTGTGAAGGCTCTGAGCATTCCTGTTGTTAGGCTAGATTTAGACATAGGGTCTGTTAGCCAAGCCTCTGTTTATCTGGATTCTGATTTCAGCTGGACCAAATCTCTTTTGTTATTTGGTTCCTGATCTGGGCTTGGCATGGGAAGCAAGAAGCAGCCATGGGGACAGGAGACCTTCTTCAGAAGGGGCGAGTGTTCAAGCCCCTGCACCACTGGGGGAGGGGGGTGAGGATCTGTGCCCCACCTCTGTTGATCCCCAAGTTTTCTCCTACTGGCCCCCAACTGTGCCTGTCTTAGGTTGCCCCACCCTGTGGAGTCTTACCCGTCTTTGACTACCAGCCATCTCTGGGCCAAGTAGGGTGATGTGAGGTTCAGTTCTGTCTCCTTGATAGCCTGTGTCCCTCTGGCCTCCATGCCCAGCAACTGCCTTTGGATCCCCTCGCCTGCTGGCAGGGCCCCGGCATTGATCATAGGGAATCCAGGTTTCTTCTCCAGAGAGGGCCCTGCTTACGCCATTGGGTAAGAGACAGATCCATGGTACCAGCCAGCTTTTCATGATCTCAGCTTGAACGGAGAGCCTAGATAACAGCTGTAGACAACTGGAATCCTTTTGGCAAAAAAGAAATTGAGAGAGGTCAATACAGAATGCTTAAGTGCCTTCCCCAGGAGGCCCTCCACACAATGGAAAGGAATAAATCCCTTCATGTAATACATGCAAATTCATTTGTAAATTTGTTTGGGATAAATGCACAATATACTGTTTTAAAGCATCAAAAATTATTAATGAAACTTGTAGAATAATACCATGTACGGATATTCTTTGTTCTAGGTCATGACAACTTAAATTTTAAACTCAAGGTTTGGAATGAGGAACCTAGTTTAAAAAAAGAAGAAGAAATTTACAGAAGCAGAGACAGTATGCTATCTAAATTACAGTTCTGGGTCTCCAGAGCACTGAGTTGACAAGTTATCTGGAGCCCTCTGACTTTGGGATAGCTATGCTGTCCTTCCCAGGTAAAGGAAAAATGTGCCTTCTAAGACCATCATGAAACTATAGTTTTTACCTGAAAGGATTGTTACCATACTTCACTTTACCGTGCCCCAGGTGGTCTCTGGGCTGTTCCTTTTATTCTGACACCAATGTAGCTCCATAGGTGTCTTTCCATTAGCATCACAAGTGAAAAGATTTAGAGTAATTAAAGCTAGGTGCAGCCTACCTGTAGGTGATTTCTCCATCATCCCCCTTTTTTGTTTTTCAAGTTGGGATTTTTAAAAGATGATGAGACTCTGAAGCCTCTTTTAATAAAGCAACCAATTGATCAGCATGTGCCTTTCCCTTAGTTAATGGGCTAGGTAATATGCTGTGAGCCCTGATGTGGGTGATATAAAAAGGGTATTTTCTCTGCTGCACAATCTGTTGAACTTGCTTAAATAGTAAGAATAAACTTTGGTCACTAAACCATTTCAACTGGGCAGTTTCAATTCTACTTACTAGGCCCGAATCATAAGAGGAATCAGAAATTATGTTAACAGGCTGTTGGAAATCTTGCAACTCAGTCTTAATAGCTTTTAATTCAATTCTTTGCACAGAAGTATGACTGGTCAGTATGACTAGGTCAGAATTTATAGTATGATAGGCAGCTTTCCCTTTAGATGACCCATCAGTAAAAACAGTTAAAGCTCCAGGAATTGGTTCCTGTCTAATATTTTTTGGTATAATGATGGAGGTCTTATATAAAAATTGTAGTAGTTTATATTTTAATAGGTGACAGCTAAGTTCCCCTGAATATCTACTTAGCCCAATTTGCCAATTTCAAGTCAGTTTGAAATAACATTTATTCTTTTAACTTTACTTGTCCTAAATTATGGACAGTAAATGACAGTAATTAAATTTCTGTTATTAGTCTTTAAGTAAATTTACATAAACTTTGTTTAAGGAGGCAAAACACAAATTATTTAATTAGCTTATGAGGCCCAATATATTTATTTTTAATTTTAGTTAGACATCTGAAGGAAACCTCTTTTTATTTCCTTTCCGACAGCTTTCTTTCTCACACAGCAACAAATGTAAGGAACATGGTTGCCTTTTGAGATTTTAACAAATACTGTCGCAAAGCTATATATTTCAAGTGATTTTTCATTTATGGTGACTAATTATTGTCAGATTTAGTATTTCAACAACAATCTGTAAATGTTAGCAATTATATTTTTAAAGAATATACTCTTTGGCTTATTTGCATATACAGAGGGATCATGGGAAGCCTTCAGTAACTTTTTAGAAGAATTTTACTTTACTAGAATTCAATTGCTTACAAAGATTAGTAAATTTAGTAAAGTTTTATTTTGATACACTAGATGCAAACGCTACTTCACTTCCAGCCTTATTTAAAATGCAGCGGCGAGGAGCTTTTGTTAGTTTAAATAAAGACATTGCTACTAATAAATCAATTTTTTCTTTTATTTGGCAGAAATTCCTTATGCAACCAAATATATTATATTTTGAAATATTGCACTGAGGAAAAACTGTCAAATACATATCTAATTAAAACATTTTCAACACTTTTTAAACAGTTCTCAACATAATAGGATCTAGTCTTGACCATGGAATCAACTACTCTTAATTTGTTTATGATATATGCATAACTGTGGTTCTACTGAGAATTTAAGATATCTTTTAAAAATGCATCTACAAGCCTTTTAAGAAATATGACCTCTATTGTTGGCCCTTATAAAGCCAACTGCTTAAAACATTGGTCTATCATACCACTGAAATTATATTAAGACCATGATTGCTAATTTATTAAGCATTAAAAATATTTTCTTATAAGTAGTATTAAATAAATCCGAGAGGCAAGCACACTTTCTGCCCCATCCCCATATCCACAGTAAAACTCCACCTTAAAACTCCACCCCTGAAATCCCATCCTGCCTCAGTGAGCAGACATTCCTTTTGTGATTGGCTAAATCAGAGGGCAGGGCCTTTGTTGTTCCAAGATGGCGGCCCCCAGGGGCGTGGTAAGCCATGGGGCCATCATGGCGGATGCCAAGTCAGGCAGCTCAACATTATGGCTGTGTAAACTGTTCTCTGACAGAAAACATGATTTCCTTATTCTCACAATAAACAAGGGAAGAGGAAACCAAAATCCCTAAAAGATAGATGGCCAACATTATATTGTAGACAAAAAGAAATCTCATTAGCTCTTTATACCCTTTATAATTATCTTAAAGAATACCAATTAAGTTTAAACTGGTTTTTGTATTAAAAATATTCAGTTGAGATCATAAAATTAATCCTCTTTTTTAATCAGATCAATAAGCAACATATTTTGAATTCTAATTATTTCAGAGAAAACAAAAATTATTTTCTCAAAAATAAAAAAAAATATTTTTTACTTTTAAGGCATTTAGCTATCATAATTATACAGTTTTTCCCAATTCAATCCGAATTTAAACTTTTAGCTGGCAAGTCAAATCTTTAGCATTTCTCAATCAGTAACATTAAGACTAAACTTTAAAAATGCAAGACATAATCAACCAACAGATTTAACACTGTCCTCTAGATTTTGTACAAGGCATACTCAGATCTCATTTAATTCAGTATTATGTCATTTCAAGATACTTAGCTATAAACTCCCAAGGTCTTAAATTTCCCAGCAGCTTTGGAAAACCACACTTGAGGCTGGCAAGGCAGGCCTGGCCCAGCCTTTGATTTTAAAACGACCATAATTTTTTTCATCTGGGGAAGGTCAAGAAACAAGGTTGTAGCTACATTGTTTCCTGCCCCTTGCTTGCCGGTGGGAAGTTTCAAAATTGGCCTGGGGGAGGAACTGTTTTCCCTGGAAGAACAGGTTTGGCCTACCCTGGACCAATCAGATGTAAATTGACCACATTCTTTAAGAATTTGTTACAGGCAGGAAGCAAGTAGCCCCTTTTCTCATTAGAAATGTTTTGGCCAGCCTTTTCAATTAACTATGAGATTCAAATTCAATTATTTTAAGGCAATTAATTTAGCAAATTTTTGTAACAGAGACAATTTTACTGATTTTCCTTTTAGAGGTCTTAAAGTTAGCTTTGGAATAGACTTCATTAACATTATTATGGAAAAATACCAATCTTGTTGCTAGAATTTCTACCCTGGGTCAAATTTGCCATTTTCTTTAGGAAATAATCAGTCTTGGGTTTTATTCTGCACATTTGTAAAGAAATTCCAGCTCAAAACTCTATCTAAATGTCCAAAATCGGAACGAGCACGCATTAGTTCCAAGCCAAGTTTTCTCTTTACATGTAAACAGAAATCCCAGACGCATTTTAAATTTTTGTAAAACTTTTCAATTACAAGAAGGAGACTTTAAATTAGAGGAGGCGTCCATATTGGATCGCCATGTGCTCCCTTTTCCTTTCCACCCCATCCTGCTTTTGGAGGAAGTTTCAGCAAATGACTCAGATGGCGTATTTTCCCCAAAGTCATGCTTAATAGAAAAAGACATTTTAAGTTTTTCCCTATTTCGCTTTCTAAAGCAATGACTAGCAACCAAGGTTATCTTAGCCAAAGTTTGGTTGTCATAAGATGTTCTCCGGTAATTTTTAAATAAAACATTAAGTAATCTCATTGTGGGAGAGCTTATAGCTCTGCCCTTTCCTGCCACCTTTGAATCTCTCCACACCAGAGGCGGACTCGGCAGCAGGGTTTCATTTCTTATTACAGATTTTAGATTCCAAATACAAATTAAGATTTTAATTTGTACAAGAAACCACATTAAGATGACCATGGCACTCTTTTTTCAGCATGATCTAAAAGAGTACCTTTTTCAAGAAAAACAAAGGTTATGTTCTATAATAACATGCAAAAACTGTAAAAGATTACCTTCTAAAATTTTAACACTTTAAACATGCAAATCAATAGCCTATAATAAAGTTTCTTAGTTTTTAAAAGCCAAATATACCTTTTTAAAGCTGAATCTACTTTCTTAAAGCCAAATCCTGCCCCATGTGTTAGCCTGGTTAAGAAAACTTTCCCAGTGTACTTACAGACCCGGGCTTCTGTAGTTGATCCTGGGCATTGTGTGCAGTGGAATCCCCCTCACCTTTTTTCAGTGAGTTTTCCACACCTTTTCGGTGAAAACTTCCTTTTCTCGCTCCAGCGAGGCCTGCACTTCCAGATTACCCGTCGGGCCCCAGATGTTGAGTAAGACTCCCTCCACGTTCTGCATGGAGTAGGGTTCGGTATCTGAAAGAGGAGCCACACAACAAATGAGAGAAAAAGACACGAGATAATTTTGCAATATTGGGGGACCAGGCGGCCAAGTCCTGAAGGACTTCCACCCATGCTCAGGCTGCTCCAATCTTTTATTGATCCAGAGTAGCCCTTAGGCAGGTGACCTGCCATTAACAGGCAGACTAGCCCATCAGCAAGGATTTACATAATAAAAAATGGGGGAGTTCTTTCAGCTACCACTGTCTGGACAAACAGAGGTGGCGCATAGCTCAGACCTTGGCTAGGGCTTCCAAGGCACCCAGCCTTCCGGGGTTTTCCGGGAGTTCTCTGTCTATGCTTATCAGATAGTGAAGGCAATAAACAGTTTCCCACAACAAGTTTGTGTGATCCTATTTTTAATTACCTATATGTGTGCTTGTATATTACCAGAAAAACCTGCAAGTCCATTACTAAATTATTATGATCAGGATTTTATTTTTAAATAACAAGATATTAAAAGAATCATTGTTCATATAATCTGATTCTATAATTCTATTTCCACTGAAAGAGATGCTCATAAATCATTCAAAATGATATAAATTTTATAAAGAAAGATATCCATCACAGCATTACATATGTATTTTAAAAACAAAAAGAGCATAAAGACCCATTTAGGCAATACTTAAGCACATGATGGTACTGAAACAGATGAAATATTATGCAGCATGTTTACGTGCAAAAGACATTTCTTGTGAGATAAGAACGACAAGATGGAAACTATATCAACATTCACAGGATAATACAAGGGACAAATATACTAATATGTTGCATGTGATTGTCTCTGGGTGATGGAATCTGAGGTGATTTTACTTCTGTCTGTTTGTCAGTGGACTGAGATCCAGGAATGCTCCTGTGTAAGAATTACTCTTTCCTCTCAATGTCCCAAGGGCTGAGGCAAGGTCTTGGGGCCCAGAAGACATGAGTACTGCCTGCCTAAGGGGAGATCATGTGGCTAAGCCTCCAGGAAGGATTGGCTTCCCCCAAGCTGCTCATTCAGATAGGAATCACTAAGAAAATACTACCCACCAATGAGCTTGCTCAGTAAGTAACATTGGGTGTTGGATCTCCCTGAACAGTGTCTGAGAATATGGCTCCAGAGCAGCGGTTCTCAACCTGTAGGTCACGACCACTTTGGGGGTTGAACAACACTTTCACAGGGGTCGCCTAAGACCATCGTAAAAAAATATATAATTACATATTGTTTTTGTGATTAATCAGTATGCTTTAATTATGTTCAATTTGTAACAATGAAATTGTGGGTCACCACAATATGAGGAACTGTATTAAAGGTTTGCGGCTTTAGGAAGGTTGAGAACCACTGCTCTAGAGCACCTCAGAGAAGCAGGCCATTGGATAAAGCCAGCATCCACTCTATTCTATCCATTGAGAGTTTGTCTCTCAGGGCCAGACAGGGAAACAAAGAAACCACCGAAGCAAACTCTTTTAACACCAACTGACAAATGCACTTGCAGAGCATGCCCTGTGCTTCTCTGGGCACTTGAAGAAAAACGTGGAGGGAAATGCCAAGGTCCATGCCCCCAATCAAGGAAGGATTCAAGCGATCACTTTTGATCCACAGGCGTTTATTGATACCTAATGGGTGTCTACTCCTGCCCTGGGCACCTAGGCACAGAGCGACCAGACATGGTGAAAGTTTGGTCCCCAGATCTCCTGGGACCAGGTCATAAACTTGTGCAAAGGGGAAATAGAAAGACATGTTAACCTGGATTATCTCTGATCCCAGAGATAAGACCTGGCACCATTTAGCCCCAAGGAAAGGAGGAACTAGGCTGAGAGGGAACATCAGGAGCTCCCAACCAGGTCAGGCATGAGACTGCCTCAGGGCTCCCAACTGTGTCCTTACTAATGAGGCTCCAGGGAGGTTCTGCTTCCTCTTCCCTCCAGGTTCCTTGACTCAGATGCTGCATTAATCACTAGGAAGGCCTCTGCCATCCAGTTCAGCCTACTTAGGGGGTAAAAGTTGGATTATTTGGAAGGTCTCTCTGAAAACCTGTTCCCCATCTCAGACATGGGTCTCCACAGGGCGAAGGAAAATAATGGGTAGGGAGGTGGGTGGTTGCTGTTGGTTTGATTTTTGTTTTCTTTGTTCAGGGCTCTGTATATTACATGTCTCAATTCATGACACCTCGTCACCACCATTCCTTGCAAGACAACTTCCAGGTTTTATTGTCTCTTATTATTGCTAATCTCCTTTTCCTTCCTCTCCCTCCACATAGTAGCCACTTCAAAATTGGCATGTATGCTTGAAGAATTTATGTCTTTCTATGTCTGTGTGTTTTATAGACACCTGTTGTGTTAAAAATCCCATTGTGTTTCTTACTTTCTATGTTGACACTAATTTTTATGACCCACACACCTTGCTGTGTAAATACTCAAATCCCTGATTGTTTTATCTTTTTTTCCAAAACATTCTCTCTACACAGACGAATTTTCTTAGTCTAAATTGAACCATATCACTTTCTGCTTAAAGCATTTCAAAAACTTCCTATTACAATTAGAAAAAAACATATTGGAAACCAGCCTATGAGGTCTACTTGTCGGCTCCTACATACATCTCCA
This sequence comes from Myotis daubentonii, assembly GCF_963259705.1. Classification (NCBI taxonomy): domain Eukaryota; kingdom Metazoa; phylum Chordata; class Mammalia; order Chiroptera; family Vespertilionidae; genus Myotis; species Myotis daubentonii. The sequence continues at coordinate 8,874,899 of NC_081855.1, forward strand.
ACCTCAACCAGTGTCCTTCTCTTTCTTCTGCTCCCCACACTTCAGCCACACTGGCTTTCATTCAGTTTGCTGAATTCACAAAACTCTTTCTTCAATCACAGCACCTTTGCCTTCTCCCCCTCCCCCACCTCATCTCTGGGATGGGCTTTCTCTTTCTCAGCCTTCAAGCCTCTCCTAACTGTGGACATTGGTGCAGCCCTTTTGGAGAGACTTTGGCAATATTAGTCATCTTGGGCCAGGTTCCCTGGAAGCAGTGACTCCTGGGAAGTGGGACAGAGTTTAGCGAAGGAATGACCTCAGAAAAAGAAGATGGAGGGAGGTGAGCAGAGATGTGGACTCAGCACATTACGTTGAACCTGGTCTTGAGAGGGGATCTGGAAGAGGAATTGTACCCATTGAGTGAGTCCCATTGGAGGTAAGGAGCCAGGCTTGTCTACCCAGTGCTAGTCATTACTGGACTCTGGCTAAGCCTACATCCCAGGGCAGTGGAGGGGGAGCACCTACCCGCTCTGGACAGGGAAAGGGCCCTCAGGAGCCATGAGCAGCCAACATCCACAGCAGCTGGGAGGGGGGATGGCTGAACCAGCCAGTGAAGTTGCATCCACTAGTGAAACCTAAGGTGTGCAGGGCCTTCCTGCTAGAAATTCATTCTTAGCAACATAATCTAGAAAAGCTTCATTCACGTGCCCATGAAGGATACAAGGAAGCCCATTTCAACATTGTTTATGACGGTGGAAAACTAGAAATAACCTAAATGTCCCTCAAGAGGAGAATAAAGTAATCATAGTAAATGCCTAGTAAACCATAAAAGTAATGGACTGCAGTATGTGTGGCAATGTGGACAAATCTCAAAGCATGATTTGAGTGAAAAAGAAAGTGTCAGGGTCCATTCTGAATGATGCTATTGAAATAAAATTTCAAAAATGCAAAATCAACTCTAAATTAACTTGTGTGTACACAACTTTTTAGTAAAATTATAGAAACCTACCTAGGGACAAGCACAAAGTGGATGATAGTAAGTAGCTCTGGGGAAGGAAAAACTGGGATGGAATCAGGAGTTCAAAGGTCTCCCAACTGTCACCCTCATGGACTATTTAAAGAGACACAGGCAATGGCAGAATTTTAAGATTTAATAGTAACACAGATGATCACAATTTATTCTACATAGATTTTATTCTTTTACATTTAATCCTTAATAGTCACACTTTAAAAATTACAGAAATATTCATGTGGCCCTATGTACACCTAGAGTGATACTTTTGTCTTTTTGTTTTCCCTTTTTTATCATTTTACTTTCAAATGAGAGCAGAAGAATGTACACAGATGATCCATTTTCCCTGTTTAGACTCCATCACAGCATTTTGCCACATTTCATCATGTCACAGGAACTTGTTAGCCATGCTGTTCATATACAATGCAATTAACATCTCGTGAGGATATTTATGTCAGTGGGAAAATACTCATAAAAAGGCTAATGTTCTTTAGGTGGAATTGACAGGATAAGGTTTGCGAACCCACTTATTCCAGGTGTCTCCTTGCTACCTATTCTAGCCAATATTTCCCGTGGTCCATTCCCACCCAGTGATGCTGATCAGAAGAATCAAATTCATGCTCTTAGACTCTGAGGGGTTATATTTTCACACAGAAGGCCTGCTCTTCCCTCTGTGTCCCAGCCAAGAAAATGTTATTCAAAAAATGATCAGATGAGTTTGGGCGCATTGAGGGTGGTATGGCTATAGACAGAGAAGCATCTTTCAGATGCTCAAAACTCAGCGGGAAGGCAGGGGAGTGTGGGGTGAGAGCAAAAGATCAACCAAAGGACTTGTATGCATGCATATCAGCATAAGTGATGGATGTGGACAACATGGGGGAGGGGGAGGGAAGGATTGGGGGGATGAGTTGACATTGGTGGGGTAATGACACATTGGTAATATCTTATTCATGAATAAAGAAAAAAAGTGATCAGTTCAAGATTGAGAATGAGAGGCCTATCTTATAAGTTCTTCTATGGTGATTCTTATACTCTTTGGACTTAGCAAAATTATATACATGAATATTCAAATATATAAGAGCATATTTAATTTTGCTAAGTACTTCTAGATGGCCCTCCTGGGTGCCTGTACTAGTTTACACTCCCAACATAGCCCATGATGTTCCCATTTGTCCCATAGCCTCTCCAACACTTCCCATCATCACACTCTAATTTGTCTTGCAAATCGGTTTAAAGGGGGCCTCATTACTTCTCTGACTACAAGTACTATTTAACATCTCTGCATATCTTACTACAAGTGCAATTTAATATCTCTTCATACCTTGTTTACGTTTTGTGTTTCCCTTTATGAAATTCCCTTTTCATATACTCTACCCATTTTTATGTAACAGACATTTATTATAAAATGTAGATATTAATCCCAACAAGGGATTTCAGAGATCGCTTGCAAGTTTTAAGATAAAGCTCCCGTAAACATTTGTGCTCAGGTTTTTGAGTGGATGAAAGTTTCTATTTCTCTGGCATAAATGCCCCAGAGTGCAGTTGCTGGGGTGTGTGGTAGTTGCATGTTGAATTTCATAAGAAACAACCAAAGTACTTTCCCCAGTGGCTGTAATAGTCTACATTCCCACCAGCACTGTATGAGTGAGTTTTTCCACATCCTCCCCAGCATCAAGTGTTATCACAGTCTTTTATTTCAGTTAGTCTCCTTGTGGTTTAAATAACCTTTTCCTAACGGCTTATGATGTTGAACTTTTCAAGTGCTCATGCGACATGTTATCACCTCTTCGGTGAATTGTCTGTTCATGTTTAATTCTCCAGTGAAGCACCTGGGACTGGATGCCCTTCCTTAGATGCTTTAACTACAAATTCAACTTCTTTGATAGACTAGTCAGGGCATCACTTTTTCTTGAGGAAGGTTGTATAGTTTGTTTCCTCCCAGGTATTGGTCCGTTTCGCTAACTTGTTACAACTATGTGCACAGCGTTTTTCTCTGTTTCTTGGTCAGTCTGGCTAGAAATCTGTTTGTTTTACCGATATTTTTAGAGAAGCAGTTTTCTGGTTTGTTGAAGGCTATTTTGAAATTCTTTGTTTTACTGATTTCTGCCATTATGTTTGCCCCTTTCCTTGTTTCTTCTAAGTCACTCTGTTGCTCTCTGTAATTTACTATTTGAATACTTCAATCTCTTTTCCCAACTGTAATGCTTTCCTTAGAAGTCTATTTAAAACAAAAACTCTGTCTTTTATGGCTGCTTTTGATATGCAACTTTTCTTTATTGTTTTTTAGTTGGGAGTATTCCATAATTTCACTCATAATTTCCTTTGAACTCAGGGTTTATATAGAATATACTTCACTTCAGCTTCCATTATATCTTCTAAACTATCCAGATATTTGATGATTTTAAAACTATTGTTTATTATTAACTTCTTACCTTAGTGCGTTATGGTTAGAGAATATATAGGTATCATGCATGATGGTTCATGAACATATCAATGGAGAAAAAACATATAGGCTATTTTGGAATTTATTGAGACTTCCTATGTAGCATAGTATGTATTAATGATTTATTTTGTTTAAAAGACTGGATATTTTCTATTAGTCTGATATAATATGTCTAACAAAGCAAACAATAACTTCCATTTGTCAAACTTTCTTCTTATTTTAAAAATTCCTTTATTGCTTCTCATTTAATAGGTCCTATTTCAGGAGGCAGGGTTAAAATTAATGAATTCTATTTTGCAAGACAAGGTGCTTTCCCTTAACTTAAAATAGATGCAGTTAAACGTATCCCTGTGGTTTTTTACCAATATCTATATTTTCCTCAGCAAGACATGCTCTTTAATCTGCCCTCCTGTATTTCATTCCCCTACCCTCATCCACTACACAGTGCTGACACTAATGTTTTAGATTTTTTCCACTCTTTTTCTGTATTCTTTTAGTCAAGAATAAAATTAGCATGGGGCCACATTGCTCAGTTCTGGGATTTTTGGTTCTGGCTACACCCAGGACACCGACCCCTCATAGAATCTCCAATCTCTGTATCTAAGGAGAAAAGAGGTTAGCCCAAGGCCTTGTCTCCATCAAATGAGGTTGAGGCTTTGTCATGAGGAAGAGAAAATGGCCAATGAGCTCAACCACAGCCCGTGCAGCAGACCTCTCCACTGTCCAGGCACCCAGAGAGCACTTTCCAGGGAGGACCCCACTGAGTTTCTACAATAAACCTGTGAGCTTGACCCTAGCTCAGTGATGGCGAACCTATGACACGCATGTCAGAGGTGACACACAAACACATTGGTTGATTTTTTTTGTTACATGGCATTTAAGTATATAAAACAGATATCAAAAATATAACTCTTTGTTTTACTATGGTTGCAAATATCAGAATATTTCTATATGTGGCACGGCACCAGAGTTAAGTTAGGGTTTTTCAAAATGCTGACATGCAGAGCTCAAAAGTTTCGCCATCACCTCCCTAGTTTCACCCCGTGTCTAGAGGCACAAGCACTCAGAGACATGAAGTGCCCTGAAGACTCCCAGCAAGCAGGGGGCTGCGTGACCACTGTGCTGTGCAGGGACAGGGTGCTCCCCTGGTAAATAGTTGGTCCCACACCTGTTGGGTGGAACAAATGTTCTGTCATAACACAGAATGGTGAGGGCAAAAGCAGAGTCCCCATTCAGGAAGGCGGGCAGCTGGTATTGCACCAGTTTGTCTAGCCGGTGTGCCTGGGGGTCTGCACCACACACCTATTTTTTTAGGAAAGCACGAGTGGATGGTGTGGAGCCACTTGGCGGTTTGGCAGCTGGGGCCCAGGGCTGGGCTGATTGGCCTCCATGTTCTGCTCAGGATGCCCGCAATGGGAGGCCAGTCCTTGGCATCTGACCAACAGCTCTGAGTCCTGCGGAGGCAGAGTCCTGGCTTCCAGGAAGGGCAGATGGAGAAGGGAGAACCCTTCTGGCTGGGAGTGTGAGGGATCCTGAGGCCAAAACTCACTTTCCATGATTATCCTGCTCAGCACTTTCCGTCCGACCTCCAGAGAGTTCTGGTTAATCAGCAGAGCAGTTGAGGCTCCCAATGGGGGCCCTACATTAGCTTCCGGGTTGTGATCACATTTGTACTTAAGAATTTTTTCTTTGTGTTTCCAGGGTCAGTTTCTGTACTAAACTGAAAGATGAACAGAAAAGCAGGTGGGCCCTCCTGTGCTTGGCATCTGCAAGGCAGGCACGAAGGTGGAATCAGAATGTCTGGAGATGCAGATGGGGAAGTGCTGGATGCGGAAGGACCCTGGGCTGCCAACTGGAAGAACTTCATTCCACACCACACCTTTGATGAGGACTCGCACAATGTTCTCCTGCTGCTTCGCCCTGCAGACCAGGTGGATTATGCCTCCAAGCACTGGCTTTTGGATTTTGGACTCCATGCCTTGTCCTGGTTTTCTTGGGCAAAAACAACACCTTCTTTTTCTTCTCCTTGGTGAGTACTGTCATGCACATGGTGGGTGTTCCTTTAGCCTGGCCACTGCTGGGCAGCCTGCTGACCTGGAGAGACTGGAAGGTGCACTTGAGGGTGTTGTTGGCGGTAGGCAGGTCTTTCGTCTTCGAGTCTTTCTTCCTGTCTGTGGGCTGGGCTGCCATGCAGTAATCCACCTGCCACTCCATCAGCTTGGCGCCATTGCCCTGGCTGGGAGAGGACAAGCTCCACTCACTGACAAGATGAATGGGATGACAAGGCATCGTTGGTGAACAGAGGTAGGGACAAAGGGAAGGATAAAAGCACGCTGCTGCCAAAGGGAGTCCATCATCTGAGTCTCCCGACGTGTCTTAGGACTATTGCACTATCCCAACTTTCACCTGCCTCCCTGAAAAGAATGAACTATAAGGAATCCTCATTGGGGTTCTTCTGCTTGTAGGAGTGCAGGGCTTCCTTTATTGGCAGCTGGGAGGCACAGTTGTTCCCGTGATGTACTGTGTGATTCTCGTCATGATGTCCAGTGTGTCTTGTATGGTGCTCTGGGCCTCCAGATTATGGAACAGGTCCCATCAGGCCAGGTCCTGGGAGAAGCTGTGGTAGCGGTAATGCATGGAGCCCAGGTACCTGGCCACAACGTTGGAACCCAGCAGGATGACCAGGAAGTGCACACAGCCCAGCCAGCTGAGCATCTTGTAGGACAGCAGCTCCAGGAAGACCCGCAGCACAGCGCTCAAGTAGTGTGTGCCCCTTCCACCAGGATCTTCAGCGGCTTAAGGGGCTTGGAATTATCATTACAGTATCTCTGTATCCACCAGATGATGGAGCTGAAGGCCACCGGACATCAGCCATGAAGCAGATGCACAGCACAGGCAGCATGAGCCCCTGCAGATTGTCCGAGAGGAACTGCTCCTGCCAATCAGAGGTTTGACCAGGATGATGTTCTCTGGCAGCTGGTCATCCGAGATGAGGATGTGGTTCAGCTGGTTGTACGTGGTCTTCCTGGGGATCTGCAGCTGGCTCCCTAGGTCTGGCCATGCTCATTGTCTGTGCTCTTGGCTCACTTGTTCTATGGCTGTGCTCTCTGCCACTCCTTCAGGTACCTGCCCAGCCATGGTGGCTGTGATGCTTCCGCTTGGCCTTGGTGAAGGGGAAGAGAGACTCAGTCTTGGTGAGGCGCCTAGTGAGGAGCATCTTCTTGTTGAGCATGTCCAGGGCTAAGATCTCTGACTCCGGACTGTCCTTGGGCGGTGCTAGGTGCTCCCCTGGGTGGGAATGCTCTGGGGCTCTAAGTGGGAGACACTGTCACTTGGCTATTGCTGAATGAGCATGGTCTTCTTGGGCACTTCAGCTGGGCTAGGAGGCTCCTTTGTTTTGCTTTGTTTGTTTTGTTAACCCTCACCAGAGGTTATTTTTCCACTGATTTTTTAGAGAAAGTTGAAGGGAGAGGGAGAGACAAAAGGGAGAGAGGCATCCATATGAGAGAGACACATGGATTGCTTGGCTCCTGCATGTGCCATGAACAGAGCTGGGGATCAAGCCAGTAATCAAGACAGGTGTGCCCATGTCCAGATTTGAACCCTGGACCCTTTAATTCATGCGCCAACACACTAGCCCTCAGTGAAACCAGCTAGGACTCGGAAGCTCGGCCTTGCTCTGGGCACCATGGATGCTCCCCATGTCCATTTTTGAAATGAAATTTGACATGCCTTCGCAGTATGGCCTGAGCTTGGGTTTGGTGGTGCTGAGAAGGTTCTCCAGCAAGTTAGACAGAAGGTGCAGGTTCTCCTCCACTCAGGGACATGATCTGCAGGTTCCTGCTCAGGGTCCAGGGCCTCCTCTGACACTTGGGCCCTGCTCAGCCAAGCCACTACTTTCTGCTTGTCATGGACCTTGTTGTGACTTTCAATAGTCACTGCTTCCTGATCCAGGTCCTACCCATGGGGGGCATCTTTACTGGCCTCCTGCTCAGAGAAGCTCTCATATTCCTCCTTAGAGTAGTGATTTGTACTCTTTGTCTTGGGCCGGGGGGATGCTGTGGGCCACCGAGTCTGAAACACTGTTGCTGGGGTGTTTGATGCCTGAGGGCCCATGTGCTTTCTTGTGCTTTGGCCAGATTTGCAGGCTCCTGTTGGCTACGGGCCCTGTGGATGCTTCCATCTCTGTCTGTGAGCTGGTGTGTGACAAGCCTTCAAAGGACAGTCTGACCTTGGCTTGGGGGTGCTGAGGGTGCTCTTATCAGCCTCCATGTCTGGGTCACTGTCCCTGGGGATTTTCAGTGTGTTAAATAGAAGGTCCAGGTCCCAGTCCAACTCGGGGACATGCTCTGCTGTGTTCTGCTCGAGTCCACAGCCTCCTCTAACACTTTGAACTTTCCCAGCCATGTCACAACTTTTTCCTTGATATTTTGTGGCTTGTTAATGGACATCCTTCCTAAAATCCATGGCCTCTGCTTCTGGAGCAGCCCCATGTCAATGCCCTCCTCAGCCAGGTCCGGTCCATAGGTGTCATAGTTGCTGGCCTGTTGCTCGGAGGAGAAGCTCTGATGTACCCCCTCAGAGTAATTAACCCTTGATTTAGCCTTGCATCTGTCCTGTATGGCACTCTTCTCCCAGTGTATGGGCTGGTTGGAAGGGAGCAATCCAGAATCCTCCTCAGCCACTTTGGCCACCCTTCAGGGGTCACTGCCTGACCTCGGCCATGTGGATGGCACCCACAGGGAGTGTCTTCTAGCTCCAGATGGTCTGGTTCTTAAATTACTTTCTCCAGTGCAACAGGGCCTGTAGCTTGTTGCCTCCTCACAGAGGAAGTGCGGGTCCTTCAGTGAGGTCAGCCCCAGGTCTGTCTCCAGTTGTCCACTCCCGTAGGATGTGCTTGGAGCCCTGCATTTTCATAGTGTTCACCATTGACATGAGCTTGGATTCGTGCATCTTCATGGCAATCACCATGAAGATGAGGTCCTTCTACAGTTCTTTAAAACCACCATCTTCATTAAAGTCAGGTTGCACAACCTGGGCAAGAATCTGAGGCTGGGGCTGTCCTACTCCTGGGTAGCAAACAGGTTCTTGGGAATTGGTGTGTTGTGCCTGGGTACAGATGTGGGGGAGCTGGAGCTGTGGAGAACAGGACTGTGGGCATCAAGGAAGCTGCAGCTGCTTGCACCATACAGGTTCTTTGCATTCTGGCAGGAGCCTCCTTAAAGCTGCTGCAGAGGCACAGCCCCTGGCCACACATCAGGGGTCGCTGCCTGACCTCGGCCATGTGGATGGCGCCCACAAGGATTGTCTTGTACCTCCAGATGTTCTGGTCTTAAAGTGCTTCCCCCAGTGCAACAGGACCTGTTACTTGTTCCCTTCTCACAGAGGAATTGGGAGTCCTGCAGTGAGGTCAACCCCAGGACTGTCACTGGGGAACAGCACACTCCCGGAGGATGTACTTGGAGCCCTGCATCTTCACAGTGATCACCATCGATATGAGGTTGGAGCAATGCATCTTCATGGCGATCACCATGGAGATGAGGTCCTTCTCCAACTCTTTGAACACCACCATCTTCATTAAGGTCAGGTAGCACAACCTGGGCACGAATCTGAGGCTGGGGCTGTCCAACTCCTGGGTAGCAAACAGGTTCTTGGGCATTGGTGTTGAACCTGGGCACAGGGATGGGGGAGCGGGAGGTGTGGAGACCAGGACTGTGGGCAGCAAGGTAGCTGCATCTGCTTACAACATACAGGTCCATCTGCATTCTGGGGTGATGGTTTCTCTTCCTGTGTTGGGACAGAGGAGGGGCATTCCCTCAGGAGCATTTTATGAACTACCAGGTTGGTTGGGGGCTTTATTTCAGACCAGTCCCCTAAGTCCATAATTGGCGAACTGCGGCTCGCGAGCCACATGCGGCTCTTTGGCCCCTTGAGTGTGGCTCTTCCTAAGCCTTAGGAGTACCCTAATTAAGTTAATAACAATGTACCTACCTATATTGTTTAAGTTTAAAAAATTTGGCTCACAAAAGAAATTTCAATCGTTGTGCTGTTATATTTGGCTCTGTTGACTAATGAGTTTGCCGACCACGGCCCTGAGCACTCAGTGACTGTTATCAGGAGGTGGGGCACGAGTGACCCAAGAATTGTGTGTGTAAAAAGGAACCACATGCTCACTGACTAGCTCAGGGAAGCCCTGTGTGGTGTTCTTGCAAACTCAGAGACCTAACGTTATCAGAAAGGATGTTCTGAAATGAAAACTTTTACACTAAAAGCAGTTTATGGTGGGGAGTCATGTCCTAGGCTGGCATCTTCCCTGACAAAGGGCAATCTTAACCTTAACTGAGCCTGTCTATTGCCTTTTGGCATCTACAATAACATATAATTTGGAATGTCAAAGGAATTTCCCTATTTCCAGGCCCCTCAACACATAGGCAATGCTATACAGAGACCACAAATCCCCTGATTGTGACTGAGTTCATTGTTGACTTGTAACTACCCTATATCCACCATGTACAAGAAGTATGTCTATGTCATTTTACTGTTTATCCAGTCACAGAAGATTTCCTGCTTTGATTTCTCTTAAACCCTAATGTATCACCACTGAGTTTCATGTTACCACCATACATCTCCTGTTTTGATTGTAATGTATAAAATAAGGTGCAAAATCACCATAGAGCATTATCTCAATCCGCTGAGATTTTCATCCTGCAAATTGTTGACAGTTGGACTTAAATAAACTCCCAAAATTCTTCCCAAGTTTGAGTGTTTCATACTTTGACATTTCCTTGACGTAGTGGGTCAGGATTCCAAAAAAGTTCACCCAGGACCAACCTGTGGACATGGTGTTAGGCTTCAACAAAAACCCATTGAACTGCTGGTTCCCCACCCATTGGGTGAACCTGGGTGAGTTGTGTCTTAAATCCATGATTTTCCCTTGCTGGTGGTAGAGGGTTAGATTTATTGGAGCTGTATTTTTAAATACTCCAGACAGAACTAAGATGAAGGGTTGATGGAACTTAGGTTAAGACAAGACAGTAGGGAAAAAAATGGGTGGCTGGTGTTAAATTGTGGCTTTCCAATCAGAATTGATTTCTGAGAATAGGATAAAAAAAAACCCAAAAAACATTCTCATATAAATTAGAGTTGAACTCAATCAGCTCCAAAAACACAGGGTCATATCCTCCCTCAGGTCCGAGTATTAGGTATTCTAAGGGGCCAGGAATCTCTGTGGAGGTGTGAGGTCATTCCTCATGATGTGCAGGAACCCCAAAGCAAATTTCAACACAATTACAATTGAAGTGACTGGTTCTGGTGGGGGAGCACCCATAAGGTTTGGTCAACCATTCCCTGACTCGCTGGTTGTTTGAGACAGCAGGGAGATAAACTGAGGCACATCAGAGGGTTGAATGTGATTTGAGGGGTGAGAGCTTCCTGGAGCTCAACCAATAAGCAACACAGGTTGACCAACTAAATTGTATAACAATCCTAGAAAATTTGCTCAGATTCTGCAGATATCAGAAAGAAAAGTAAAACCACATACACATACACACAACTACAAAACAAAAACAACAAAACACACCCAAAATTAACATGGGAAGTAGTGCCTCCAAGTCCAGGAGATGCCAGATGCCAGCCCTCACTAATATTCCTGATAGGAAGCTTTTACTTACAAGTGCTTTACAGAAATGGGAAGATTTAATTAGAAAATATCCTCCTAAAAATGGCCAAAGTGCAGTTTTATTTGTGTGCCTAAATTAATTTTTGGCATGCAATGAAAATTAGGAAAATGCCAGGTCTAACATTAAACTGAATGAATGAATGGAAGCATATCTTGATTTGGAAATCAGGAGATTCTGAGAGGCACATATAAATTCCTTTAAAAACAATTAAGGGATTAGAAATTTTAGAGACTGTCTCTGAACTCTTCTGAAGGTAATAATTGCCAACACCCCATTCTTCTGCCTTCTCTTGTTCCCCCACTATATCCTTCATCCTTTTCCATCCTTCTTCCTTTCCCTGCAGTCCCCTCCACTATCACTTCCTACTGACTTAAGAGAAAATGAGAATAGGAATTCTAACAACTCCCTTTGGAGAAAAGCTTGTCTCAGCAAGAGAGGAACCAGAAAATGTTCCTGATTTTCTCAATGACCCTGGTGGGTTCACAAAGGCATTTAACTGTTAGACAATGTAATCCTGCCTATTCTAACCAATTCCAATTAATATAGCTTATGGTTTTTGTCATCAAATGCAAAACAAATTCTAAATAAGCCTTTCAAGAAAATTCCTGTAGAGAAATCTGTCCAAGGTTAGAATGATAAGAAACTGAAATAGGATGTAAAAACCCAATAACAAACAAACCACACACACACATACACACACACACACACACACACACACACACACACAAATATAGGGTTGATCCATGGTTGTTTCCCTTCTCACTGATCATTTGGGAGCAGGTGCAATTATCATAGAAAGAAAAGCCACTAAGACCCCTATAGATACTGGGGCTACTCTATTTGTTCCTAACCACATCCAGCTAATTGTCTTCTCCTTCAGAGTAAAGCTTCTGTGCAAATGGCAGGAATATTTAACCAATGTCTGTTTTTAATCAAAACCTGTTTCCAACTAGGGAATGTTATAGCAATATTAGCAAATAACTATCTTTGCTAATAAAATATGCCCCAAATCAGCTGATAGGGAGAGGTGTTTAGTTTGCTTATTTGTTTGTTTTATGAAATCAATGATACCCACACGTGCTGTTTCCAGAAGGGTAATATGTATTTAGAAATAAATGAACAAGATACTGAGCCCAACAGAGCCTGAGATAAACCCAGAGGTTTGTCCTCAAAGTAGGGTTCCTGGCTGCACCCAGGTTTCCTCGTTGGCAATGGAAAAGGATCTGCTGGTGGCATCATGCACAGACATGGGGAGGCATGGGGGAGATGGTGAGCATTCAGCAGGTAAGATAAGCATTTGGCCAGTATTTGTCTGAAAAGGAGCCCAGAGTTGGAACCGCATGCATGCACCTCTGTCCAGTCCCCACCCAGGGTGGAGGGAGCTGGGCCCTTTGTTCTGAGCTCAGGCTTATGCAGTTCTGAACCCAACCCTCAATGGAAAATTGGGAAACTGATATCCATAGAGTGGCAGATATCACCCAATGTCCATGACATTCAGAGCCCAGAGTTCAGGAATGTTCAGACCCTCCAGGCCAAGGCTCCCACCTCTCCAACAGAGTTGGTCTGGACATTAGAAATCCTGACATACTGGGAAGCTCCTGTCTGTTCCTCTGTATCTAGGCATCAGGGGGCGCCTTTTGTGGGACCCAGAAAGAGCACTAGCTCTTTGTTTTTACTAAGAGAAATATTTGTATTATTTTATTTTATTTTATTATGGTTTAAAGTATAACATATGTTTCCATTTTTCCTCTAGACGCCTCCCCAGCCACTCCCACCCTCAACACATGCCCCTACCCCCTCAATGTCTGTGTCCATTGATTTTGCTTATATGCATGCATTCAAGACCTTTGCTTGGTCTCTTACTCTCTCCCCCACTCTCCCCTGCCTTCCTGCTGAGGTTTGAGGGTCTGTTTGATGCTTCTCTGTCTCTGGATCGATTTTTGTTCATCAGTTTATGTTATTCATTATATTCCACAAATGTATGAGACCATGTGATATTTATTTTTATCTGACTGGCTTATTTCACTTAGCATAATGCTCTCCATGTCCATCCAAGCTGTTGTGAATGGTAAGAGTTCTCTCTTTTTTACAGCAGCATAGTATTCCATTGTGTCGATGTACCACAGTTTTTTCCACTCAGCTGCTGTTGGGCACTTACGCTGGTGGGAATTTAGGCTGTTTCCAAATCTTAGCTATTATGCTGCTATGAACACAGGGGTGCATATATCCTTTCTGATTTGTGTTTCTGCTTTCTTGGGATATATTCCTAGAAGTGGAATTACTGGGTAAAATGGGAGTTTCATTTTTAATATTTCAAAGAAGCTCCATACTGTTTTCCACAATGCCTACACCAGTCTCCGTTCCCACCAGCAATGCACAACGGTTCCTTTTTTCCACATAATCACCAGCATTTGTCCTTTCTTGATTTGTTGATGATAGCCATTCTGACAAGTGTGAGATGGTATCCCATTGTTTTTTTTAAAAATATATTTTTTTATTGATTTCAGAGAGAGAGGGAAACATCAATGATGAGAGAATCATTGATTTCCTGCCGCCTACATGCCCCCTATGGGGGATCAATGCCCAAAACTGGGCATCTGTCCTTGACCGGAATCGAACCCCGGACTTTTCAGTCCTCAGGCCAACACTCTATCCACTGACTAAACCAGCCAGGGACCTCGTTGTTGTTTGCATTTGCATAAGGCCATGAGACATATGAAAGCAGAACTTTTTTTCTTGTGACTAACAAAAAGAATTTTATTCAACTCACTGAAATCACATATCCACATACAACCATCATCACTGTGGCCAGGCCAGTGAGCTGTGCTGATAACTCCACTCTGGGGCCTTGACCCACACTCCCCAGACCACCTGGATATGGAAATTGGCAGCTGTTAGAAAGGAGGAAATGGAAGTCATGTCCCCCACAAGCCATTGTCAAATAAAATGTCAACTTCTGGTTTCCACTTTGACATATGAGCTTGGAAGTTCTTACTCTCATCCTTACAATAAGAAAAAAGATGAACAATCCAAAAAATCAGGAAGTCTTTTTAGTTCCACCAGATCATTGAAGTCATATGGTTATGAAATTAATCTTTGCCTCTGCAAACCACACTATTCAGGCATTGTTAACACAATACAACCTAGCACTAGCATTTGTGTGTGCATGCACACAATCTCTCTCTCTCTCTCTCTCTCTCTCTCTCTCTCTCTCTCTCTCACACACACACACACGCACACACACACACACACACACTAATCAAATGACTCTGGGTGGAATTAAAAGAAAATCAGACACTGAGGAGGTAATGATAGGAAGAAAAAGAGGTTGTGGCATTCCTCCTCCTCCTTTATAGCTACTACCTTCATGAGCATGAATATCGCTATGAAGCACATGCTGCAATAATCCATTGTGCAGGCAGAGAAGAGACAGGATCTAACAGGCACAATGACTTATCCAGGATCAAGAAGAGGTAAGAATGAGGGGTTGAGTCTGAGCCCTGGTCTGTCTCCTCAAACCTAGTACCCTGGCTGCAGCTAGACCTTGTGGAGAGGGTGTGTTCCTGTCACTGTGTACAATGTTGGTATTCCATGGAGAAGGTATGTGAGCAGTCAGCAGTCCACAGGACTATCTATAGCTGTTATTAGGTGAGGGAAGTCAGGGAGGCAATTCCAGGAAGTGAGGTCACTTCCTAATAGAACTTGGAACCCCCGTAACCAGGCACCCACTTTCTAGCAACTGCCCAACTGCCACTCACTTGGCAAGAGACAGTTGACAGTTCAACATGTTCTCTTGTTGTGTTCCCAGTTATGGGGGCTCTGGTTCCCGCAGACCCTGCAGGGAGCGTTGTTCCAGAATCTGTAGACGGTTCAACACTCGTGCCCGACATCTCTGGCCGTTTGCAAGAAGATCCCCTCAGATAAGTGAAGCCTTCTGAGATGGGGTGGTTTGGGCTCATTCATTCAGCAAAGGCCCTGACCCCAGGGCTGCACTCCAGTGCTTCCTTCTAGTCAGGAGTGATTCAGTCACACTGGGCTGCACAGGCAGGTAGCATCCACAGGACTGCCGGTATGACTTCTTCCTCAAAGTATCGATGATCTACACGTATTGTGAAGCAGAAAGTGGATCTCTGGACCAGCAGAAAAAGTGAATGTGCTTTGGATCAGAGCCTTAAGGGGAGTATGGGGACTGTGAGTTGGAGAAGCTGGCAATGTTATGCCCAGATTTCATGATCCCCCAAGACAGACCACTAGGGAGCCGAGTCTGATGCAAAAGCATAGAGTCATTTATTCAAGCCCGGATTTGGTCACCCCCCCCCGCCTCCATTACTGGATGCAAGAGAGAGCCCCGAGTCCCAAGGGAACAAAGCATTTATAGGGCTTGGGGTCGGGGGTGGGTGCACACTCTGACCACTGATTTGACTGATTCTGGTTGGTTGAGTGAGGGCCGGGGGCTAGTGATGCAAGGGCAGGGTGCAGCTAGGGTCTGGTTACACAAAGACGGGGTGGCTAGCATACTCTTGGCCTTGGGCTAGTTTCCCCCGCTTTCCCATTGGCTGAGATGAGGGCAGGCTGAGTAACTGATACATTCTGTGGCTTTCCTGGGAGAGGAGTTAGAGACATAGCTATCAGGTCCATTCTGTCCCTTCATTCCCCCCTTGTCATGGAACTTCCGGCTCAATCATGAGACGGACTGAACTATTAACTGAACTATTTTTATTCACTTCTTGACAAATTGGACTAGTCTGTTGATAATACAAGGGCCGAAAGTCAACAGCATCAGGAGGGTTACAAGGGGTCCGCCGAGGTTCGCTGTCTTCTTGAGTGTGATCTGCAGCAGGTGTGTCTGGTTAGAGGTCACCTTCCAGTCAGGCTCCCTGCTGTCCTGGGCACAGAAGGAGCTGGGCTTGTGACCTGGCAGAGACAAACTATAACAAATGGTCCAGTGGAAGGGAAAGAAAACATTTCAGTTTTAATAACCTCCATTGAAATAGAGTTTTTCTTCCTAAAAATTCCTCTATGGCTATCAAAAAGCCAAATCAAGATTAATTTATCTACTGTATTTAGTTTGGCTTGATGTTTGCATAAACACAACAAGAATGGTAACTGACTACCTTTGCTGGAATTTCATGATTGAATCTTTTTTTTTCTTTTTTTTTATTGCTTAAAGTATTACAAAGGGTATTACATATGTATCCATTTTATCCCCCCGCCCTAGACAGTCCCCTAGCCTCCCCTATCACCCAGTGTCTTATGTCCATTGGTTATGCTTATATGCATGCATACAAGTCCTTTAGTTGATCTCTTACCCCCCTACCTCCTGCCCCCCAACCCTCCCCGGCCTTCCCGCTGCAGTTTGACAATCTGTTTGAGGCAGCTTTGCCTCTGTATCTATTATTGTTCAAAAGTTTATAATGGTCTCTATTGTCCATGAATGAGTGAGATCATGTGGTATTTTTCCTTTATTGACTGGCTTATTTCACTTAGCATAATGCTCTCCAGTTCCATCCATGACGTTGCAAATGGTAAGAGTTCCTTCCTTTTTAGAGCAGCATAGTATTCCATCGTGTAGATGTACCAGTTTTCTAATCCATTCATCTATTGATGGGCACTTAGGCTGTTTCCAGATCTTAGCTATGGTGAATTGTGCTGCTATGAACATAGGGGTGCATATATCCTTTCTGATTGGTGTTTCTGGTTTCTTGGGATATATTCCTAGAAGTGGGATCACAGGGTCAAATGGGAGTTCCATTTTCAGTTTTTTAAGGAAACTCCATACTGTCTTCCATAGTGGCTGCACTAGTCTGCATTCCCACCAGCAGTGCACAAGTGTTCCTTTTTCTCCACATCCTCTCCAGCACGTGTCGTTTGTTGATTTGTTGATGATAGCCAGTCTGACCGGTGTGAGATGGTACCTCATTGCTGTTTTGATTTGCATCTCTCGGATGATTATGACTTTGAGCATGTTTTCATATGTCTCTTGGCTTTCTGAATGTCCTCTTTTGAAAGGTGTCTATTTAGGTCCTTTGCCCATTTTTTGATTGGACTGTTTATCTTCCTTTTGTTAAGTTGTATGAGTTCCCTATAAATTTTGGAGATTAGGCCCTTATCAGATATGTCATTGGCAAATATATTTTCCCACACAGTGGGTTTTCTCGTTGTTTTGTTGATGGTTTCTTTTGCAGTGCAGAAGCTTTTTATTTTGATGTAGTCCCATTTGTTCATTTTTTCTTTAGTTTCGAGTGCCCTAGGAGCTGTATCAGTGAAGAAATTGCTTCGGCATATGTCTGAGATTTTGTTGCCTTTGGATTCTTCTAGAATTTTTATGGTTTCCTGTCGTACATTTAAGTCCTTTATCCATTTTGAGTTTATTTTTCTGTATGGTGTAAGTTGGTGGTCTAGTTTCATTTTCTTGCATATATCTGTCCAATTTTCCCAACACCATTTATTGAAGAGACTATCTTGGCTCCATTGTATGTGATTGCCTCCTTTGTCAAATATTAATTGAGCATATTGGTTCAGGCCGATTTCTGGGCTCTCTATTCTATTCCATTGATCTATATGCCTATTCTTGTGCCAGTACCAGGCAGTTTTGAGAACAGTGGCTTTGTAATACAACTTGATATCTGGTATTGAGATCCCACCTACTTTGTTCTTTTTCAGGATTGCTGCAGCTATTCGGGGTCTTTTTTTTATTCCAGATGAATTTTTGGAAAGTTCGTTCTAGATCTCTGAAGTATGCCATTGGTATTTTAATGTGAAGTGCACTGAATTTATAGATTGCTTTGGGTAGTATGGACATTTTAATGATGTTGATTCTACCAATCCATGAACACGGTATGTTCTTCCATCTGTTTATGTCTTCCTCTATGTCTTTTTTCAACGTCCTGTAGTTTTCTGAGTAAAGGTCTTTTACCTCTTTAGTTAAGTTTATTCCTAGGTAGCTTAATTTTTTTGGTGCAATGGTAAACGGGATTGTTTTTATAATCTCTCTTTCTGAAAGTTCACTATTGGTGTATAGAAATGCCTCAGATTTCTTGGGGTTAATTTTGTATCCTGCTACATTGCCAAATTCATGTATTAAGTCTAATAGCTTTTTGATGGAATCTCTAGGGTTTTGTATGTATAATATCATGTCATCTGCAAATAAGGACAGTTTTACTTCCTCTTTTCCAATTTGGATGCCTTTTATTTCTTCTTCTTGCCGAATTCCAATGGCTAACACTTCCAGTACTATGTTGAACAGGAGTGGTGAGAGGGGGCATCCCTGTCTTGTTCCTGTTCTTAGGGGAAATGGTGTTAGTTTTTGTCCATTGAGTATGATGTTGGCTGTGGGCCTGTCATATATGGCTTTTATTATGTTGTGGTATGATCCTTCTACTCCCACCTTGCTGAGAGTTTTTATCAAAAATGGGTGTTGAATTTTGTCAAATGCTTTTTCTGCATCAATTGATATGACCATGTGGTTTTTTTCTTTCAATTTGTTTATGTGATGTATCACGTTTATTGATTTGCGGATATTGTACCATCCTTGCATCCCTGGGATAAATCCTACTTGGCCATGGTGTATGATCTTTCTGATGTACTGCTGGATCCGATTTGCTAAGATTTTGTTGAGGATTTTGGCATCTATGTTCATGAGGGATATTGGCCTGTAATTCTCTTTCATTGTGTTGTCTTTACCTGGTTTTGGTATTAGGGTGATGCTGGCTTCATAGAATGAGCTTGGAAGTGTTCCTTCTTCTTGAATTTTTTGTAGTAGTCTGAGGAGGATAGGTTTTAGATCTTCCTTGAATGTTTGGTAAAACTCCCCTGTTAAGCCGTCTGGTCCTGGGCTTTTGTTTGATGGAAGCTTTTTGATGACTGCTTCAATTTCTTCCATAGTGATTGGCCTGTTGAGATTTTTAGATTCTTCCTGATTGAGTTTTGGAATGTTGTATTTTTCTAGGAATTTGTCCATTTCCTCCAGGTTGTCTAGTTTGTTGGAGTAGAGCTGTCCATAGTATTTTTTAACAATCATTTGTATTTCTGTGGGGTCTGTTGTTATTTTGCCTCTATCGTTTCTGATTTTATTTATTTGGGTCCTCTCTCTCCGCTTCTTGGTGAGTCTGGCTAGAGGTTTGTCAATCTTGTTTATCCTTTCAAAGAACCAGCTCTTGGTTTCATTGATTTTCTGTATTGTTTTTTTGGTCTCTATGTCATTTATTTCTGCTCTAATCTTTATTATCTCCTTCCTTCTGCTCACTCTGGGGTTTTCTTGTTGCTCTCTTTCTAATTCTTTGAGTTGTAGTGTTAGATGATTTACTACCATTTTTTCTTGTTTTTTTGAGATAGGCCTGTAGAGCTATAAACTTCCCTCTCAGGACTGCTTTCATTGTGTCCCATAGGTTTTGGATTGTTGTGTTTTCAGTGTCATTAGTTTCCAGGATGTTTTTAATTTCTTCTTTGATCTCATTGGTAACCCAATCAATATTTAATAGCATGCTATTCAGCTTCCAGGTGTTTGAGTATTTTGGGTTGTTTTTATTGTAGTTTATTTCTAATATTATGCCATCGTGGTCTGCGAAGACGCTTTTTATGATTTCAATCTTCTTGAATTTGGGGATAGTTTGCTTGTGACCCAATATATGGTCTATTTTTGAATATGTCTTATGAGCATTTGAGTAGAATGTGTATTCCCTGGCTTTGGGTTGAAGTGTTCTGAAGATGTCTATTAAGTCCATCTGATCTAGTGAGTCATTTAGGATTGCTGTATCTTTGCTGATTGTTTGTTTAGAGGACTTATCCAGTGCTGTCAGTGGTGTATTAAAGTCTCCTACTATGATTGTATTGTTGTCGATCTCTCCTTTGATATCTTCCAGGAGTTTTTTTATGAATTTGGGTGCTCCTGTATTGGGTGCATATATGTTTACCAGGGTTATATCTTCTTGCTGTATTGATCCCTTTAGTATTATGAAGTGGCCTTCCTTATCTCTTGTTATGGCCTTCACTTTGAGGTCTATTTTGTCCAATATAAGTATTGCTACCCCAGCTTTCTTTTCCTTTCCATTTGCCTGAAAGATATTTTTCCATCCTTTCACTTTCAGTCTGTGTGAGTCCCTTCTAATGAGGTGGGTTTCTTGTAGACAGCAGATGTATGGGTCATGTTTTTTTATCCATTCAGCCACTTGATGTCTTTTGTTTGGAGCATTTAGTCCGTTTACGTTTAAAGTTATTATTGAAAGGTACTTGTTTGTAGCCATTTCTTTTTTTGTGTGGCTGTTTTCTTTCTGAGCTTTTTATTTCTTATTTTTATACCAGTCCCTTTAGCATTCCTTGCATTGCTGGCTTGGTGGTGACAAACTCCCTTAGCCTTTTTTTGTCTGTGAAGCTTCTTATTTCCCCTTCAAGTTTGAATGATAGCCTTGCTGGATAGAGTATTCTTGGATTCAGTCCTTTGCTTTGCATCACTTTGTAAATTTCAGTCCATTCTTTTCTGGCCTGATGTGTTTCTGTTGAGAAATCATTTGACAGTCTAATGGGAGATCCCTTGTATGTAACTTTCTGTCTCTCTCTTGCAGCCTGTAAGATTCTCTCTTTGTCCTGAACATTTGCCATGGTGATTATGATGTGTCTTGGTGTGGGTCATTTCGGGTTCACCTTGTTTGGGACTCTCTGGGCTTGTGTGACTTTTTTCTTCCCCACCTCAGAAAAGTTTTCTGATATTATTTCTTCGAGTAGGTTTTCTAATCCTTGTTCATCCTTCTGTTGTTCTGGTACTCCTATTATTCGTATGTTGTTTCGTTTCATGTTGTCTCAAAGCTCCCTTAGGCTCTCCTCCTGTCTTTTAATTTTTTTCTCCAATTGCAGTACATTTTGGTTGTGTTTTGCTTCCTTGTCTTCTAATTCACTAATTCGGTCCTCCGCTTCTCCTAGTCTACTGTTGATACTTTCAATGGAGTTTTTCATTGCAGCTATATTACTCTTCATTTCTTCTTGGGTCTTACTTAAGTTGTTGATTTTTTCATCTGTTTCTTCTAGCTTCTTCCATATGTTATCGATTTTTTCATCTGTTTCTTCTTGCTTCTTGCAGAGATTGTCGATTTTTTCCTCCATCCGGTTTATGCACTCTAGGACCCTTATTCTGAATTCTTTATCTGTCATGTTGCATGCCTCTGTATTACTTAGCTGCTTTTCTGGAGAGTCCTCCTTCTCTTTCCTTTGGGGATTTCTTTGTCTACCCATGTTTGATCTCACTGACATATCTAGACATTGAGTCATTCAGTGGTTGCTCCCTTGGTGGTAGTGACTCCTTGGTCTGTGGTTGCTCTTCGGGCGGTTGCGTTAGCAGCTGCTCTTTAGTTGGCAGCCGCTCCTCTGGTGGGTGCTGTTCACAGCTGTGGTGGCTCTTCTGGCTGGTGGGGCGAGGTTTCACGTACAGCTGCTGTTCCTCAGCAGAGGATGTGGTGCTCAGGAGGTTGCTGTTGCTTGGATCTGCTGTGTTGATTTAAAGGCTCAAAATACAACACAACAAGGCACCACGTACCAGGCACTAAACACAAATATATTCACGATATTAATAACCCCAAATAAAGGTGACCACCTGAATTAAGAGAATTAGGGGATAAGGAAGAAGGAAAAGAAAAAGATAAAAGAGAAAAAAGAAAAGAAAAGTAGGGACCAAAAAAAGGAGTGCAAATATGAAATTGGGAAAAAGGAGGGGGGAAAATAAAAGCGAGAAAAGAAAAGAGGAAAAGAAAAAGAGCGAAAAGAGAGAATGAAGTGGAAGAGGGGAAGAGACTTTTTTTTTAAATATTTTTTATTGATTAAGATATTACATATGTGTACCCTCTACCCCCCCCCCCTGCTCATCCCCTCACCCCCCCGTTGTCCGTGTCCATTGGTTAGGCCTATATGCTTGCATATAAGTCCTTTGGTTCATCTTTCCCCCATGCCCCCACCCTCCCCTACCTTCCCTCCAAGGCCCGACAGTCCAATCAATGCCTCTCCGTCTCTGGATCAGTCCTTGTTCATCAGTTTATGTTGTTCATTATATTCCACAAATGAGTGAGATCCTGTGGTATTTATCCGCTCTCCAGTTCCATCCATGCTGTGGCAAATGGTAAGAGTTCCTTTTTCTTCTTCCTCTTCTTAAAGAATACCTTTCAGCATTTCACATAATGCTGGTTTGGTGGTGATGAACTCCTTTAGCTTTTTCTTATCCGTGAAGCTCTTTATCTGACCTTCCATTCTGAATGATAGCTTTGCTGGATAAAGTAATCTTGGTTGCAGGTTCTTGCTATTCATCTCTTTGAATATTTCTTGCCACTCTCTTCTGGCCTGCATGGTTTCTGTTGAGAAATCAGCTGACAGTCATATGGTTACTCCCTTGTAGGTAACTGACTGTCTTTCTCTTGCTGCTTTTAAGATTCTCTCTTTATCTTTTGCTCTTGGCATTTTAATTATGATGTGTCTTGGTGTGGTCCTCTTTGGATTCCTTTTGTTTGGGGTTCTCTGTGCTTCCTGGACTTGTAAGTCCATTTCTTTCACCAGGTAGGGGAAGTTTTCTGTCATTATTTCTTCAAATAGATTTTCAATATCTTGCCCTCTCTCTCCTTCTGGTACCCCTATAATTCTGATGTTGGTATGCTTGAAGTTGTCCCAGAGGTTCCTTACACTATCTTCATATTTTTGGAATCTCTTTTCTTTTTTCTTTTTCGGTTGGGTATTTTTTGTTTCTTTGTATTTCAAATCTTTGACTTGATTCTTGGGATCCTCTTGTCTGCTGTTGGATCTCTGTAAATTATTCTTTATTTCAGTCAGTGTATGCTTAATTTCTAGTTGGTCCTTTTTCATGTCCTCCATGGTCTCACTATACTCCTTGAGGGATTCATTAAATTTATCGGCGGTTTCCATAAAATTCTTGAAAAACCTTATAAACATGGCCTTGAACTCTATATACAATCGTTTGCTTTCCTCCGTTTCTGCCATTTGTGACCTTTTTCTTTGTCTCCGCATTTTGGCTGCTTCCCTGTGTTGATAGAGTGGCCCTGCGCCAGGTGTCCTGTAGGGCCCAGTGGCTCGGCCTCCCCAGTTACCTGGGGTAGACACTCTTGGTGCACTCTTGGTGCCTTGGTTGTTGTAGGATCACTGGGAGGAATTGACCTCCAGGCCAATTGGCTGTGGGAATCAGCTGTGTCTGAAGTGGGAGAATGGTCCCCCTCTGACCACTGGGTACAGTGGCTCCTGGATCTAAGGAGGTGCTAATTCAGCCCCTGCCTGAGGCCACACAGCAGGAGCCACGAAGAGGCTCAGCTGTGAAGCAATGCAAGCCGCTGCGGGGCCTTGGGCCTTCTCTTGGAAGTTCCGGGTCTGCCTGGCTGGGCTGCAGTTAGGTACATTCACATGCAAAAGCCTCTGCCCCAGCCTGGGTGGGGCGGGGTCTCAGGGAGTCAAAGGGCGGTGAAAGCAGCTATGGTGATTCTCTGTGCCCAGAGCCCCGCGTCTCAGTGTCCCGGTAACGGCTGCAAGCACCTCTGAGGGAAAGCCGCCCTCAAATTCGCCCGCTGCCGCCTGACAGACCAGCCTCTCCCCGTATGAGCCCTGGGTCCCCAGAGACCCGCTGGAACCGGAGTTCAGAGCAGTCGGGAGCTTGTGATTCAAAAAGACAGCCGCATCCTCAGGCGCCACCCCCTTTCCGGGCGCGCGAGCCGCCGCCGTACCTCTGCACTTCACCTCCGCAGCTCAGCTGGCTCTCAGCGTGCCCCTATTTTCTTCTAGTTGTAGAAATTACACTCAGCCAGCCTTCCTGTTGTTCTGGACGATGTTTGCTCTGACCCTTGCAGCATTCTTCAATTGTTGTGTGAGGCGACAATTTCCCGGTGTTTATCTATGCCGCCATCTTAGTTTCTCCGTGTCTTATCTCTTTATGGGGAAGAGACTTTTTATATGAGGAGAATACTCCTATAGAACAGCCATTAATCCCAACAAATTCCAGCAACAGCTCCCTGGATATGAATGCAAACTAGAAACAACCAATAATATAACGATGAAAATAGAATGGAGAACACTAATCCCAAAATAAAATAAAGAGAAAATAAAATGGCACTTTAAAAAATGGTAAAATGGTAGCAGTAATAATACTGGTTAAAAATAAGAAGGTAGTAATTAAAAGGGTAAAATCAGGTGATGGAAAAAGAATAAAAGAAAAAAAAAAGAACAGAAAAAAAAAGAAAAAAAATTGGTTTCTTAGTTAAAAAGTGAAAAAAGAAAAAAAAATGCAGTAGTGAAGGTCCTTCGTTTCTTCTATTCTTCAGTGTGGCTCGCCTTAGACCTTCCAGGTATTCAGGAGAGTGTTGAGTTTCCCTGCGATATACTGTTCCTCTGTGTTGTAAACCACAGTCCTTATTTTAAAGCATGCCACATTTATTTCCCAGACTGCCTTATTTTGTGTTTAGCAAAGAGTCAGTTTGTGGGTCAGCCTCTGGGTGGCAGTGTTCTGGGGTTGGCTTCTGAGGCTATAAGGGCCTCTCTGTCCAGTAGAAGTTCACTGCCCAGAGCTGACTGCGTAATAGTTAGTTACCGGCGCTATGTTTTTGCTGGGATTGTCATGATTGAATCAATGTGCCCTGTAGGGCCAGGAAGCCAAGCCATCCAGCTGCCACCAGGCCTGCCTGCAGTATCTGCTGCGTTAGGTGAATCCCTCACCTGTAGCAACTCCACCTGAGCCCATGCTCTAGGCTTTAAGGCTCATCTCAATAGCCCTCCTACTCGTTGCGGCCCAGAGTGTGTGGGGGTTCTGCAGGGACACAGAGGCTTCCTTATTGCTCCCCTTCTACTCTTACCAACCGCCAGTGATGGTAGGGCATGGGCCTGATGCTCCAGCACCAGCCATCTTCAGGGCTCCCAAGCAGGATACCAGGCTTTCTCTGTGGCACTCTTATTGGCTTCAAGTCTTCAGAGCTCAGACAGGTTTTTTTAAAACATGATACTCCAGTCAAAGTTTCTGGTTAATAAAATCACTATTGAAAACCAGTCTTATTGATTTCATGCAAAGAAATGTATCGCCATGACTTATTTAGCATTGCCAAATTTTAGAGGAATTATATAAGGAGAAAATCATACTGATCTGCTCTAAGACTTCTGATTTTTCTTGTTAGTTCTTTTTTATGGACTCTTTAGAGTAATATAACTGTCTTCAAATGGCAAGAAGAAATTTACAATATATCTACATTCAAATAGATAGTTATAGCTCCCCCTGTAGTAGGGCTCCCCTCACTTGATTTGTTTTCTCAGAACGGACTAACGGAGCTCTATTTCCTTATAGGGTCTCACATGTCACAGGACTTCACAGGGTCTGTAATTCCTGTAACAGAGGGCTACTATTTACCCCTTTACTACTTCCTTCTGTTCTAAACAGGCCTTCCCCAGTTTCTTACAGTTGAGGTTTGTACCACCCCTGACATGGGCATGGTCACACAGGCCTGCCAGACAGTATACAGGCTGCCAACTGTTAACTGTCTCTTAATAGAGAACAAAACCTGATGGGTATTCTTTTTTTGCCCAGTTGGGCACTTGCCCTCTTGGCAGCTAGACATCCTTTACTTTTGGGGTTCACCCCACATAGTCCCTTTATAGGATAGTTAACATATGGCCATAATAATGGCCTTTAGTATGGGAAACTGAACACTTGCCAGTTTACTCCCAAAGACTACCAAGGACTGTAGACCAACACAGGTCTACAGCAACTGCTGACAGCTACATTCAAACCTGCAAGAGAATTAAAGGTTAATACAACATATTAATAAAATGAAACATAATATTGGCAGCATGGCCGTTTCAGGCAGCTAAATCCCCCGCTACTAACCATGAGATATGGCAGGGCTATACAAACATTTTAGGGAGGTTACTAAAGTCCACTTTTTGACCTTTTTATATAAGGTAAAATTGTCCTTGTCTTTCTGAAGCCATGTCTATGAAGATGCAGGCATCATCTGAGCCTATTATACAATTTTCTGCAGGTATAGTCCTTTTCAAGTTGGGGTGAGTCCTGGGGTCGTGAACTTCTTTACCCACACTGAGTCCCCAGGATGGAAAGGATGTACAGAGTCCGAGGTGGCACTGGCAGGGCATCTCGAACAAGCTTATGGGTGGCTTGCAATTTCTGTAAGAGATCACATCCAAGTAAGGGGTACAGGCATTCTGACATAACTAGAAACAAATGAGTTACCGTGTTCTTTCTGAGGTCCACAACCCTCTTTGATGTCCAAGGAAAAAGGCAGTTTGTCCGGTGGCTCTTAGAACTGGTGTCTTCTTAGATGTTACTGGTCCCATTGGCTCTGTCAAGACTGAATAGGCTGCTCCAGAATCACCAGAAAATTAACCGGGGGTTCTATTTATCTACAAATAATTACACCTAAGTAAACATATAAACATCAAATAAACATCCATATTTACACCTTTTCAGTGAACAAGTACTTTTACAGTCTTGGGAATTTTGGCAGATAACAAGAACACTGCCCAAGTCCCCTTATAGGGGCCTGACAAGAATAGATGTGGGGGCCTTTGGCTGGGGGGTATGAAGTCTCCATCCTTTTTCTCTCGGCACTGCTAAGGACAGGATCATTGGAGAGGTCTCTTCACCTAGGCAAGGCTGTGCTGAGCCATCTGGGGCAAAAGTGGTTTCTGCTTCCATTTTGGCTAAAAGGTCTCTGTCCATTAGAGGGACCAGGTCAACTGGAAAATAGAGGAATTCATGAACCACCTGATGCCTGCCTAACTAACATCGGCGGGGGCGGCAGAACACTCTGCAGCTGTGGTACCGTACCGGTAGCTCCAATAATGGTGACTTCCTGTCCTGAGAGGGGAGCTACCTTCTGAGTAACTACCGAGTGCTCTGCCGCTGTATCAATCATAAAGCTCCCAGTCTGGCCCCCGATCTTCATTTTGACCATTGGCTCATGGGGGCCCAGTTGGAGAAAACTCAGTCTGTCCTAGTCAGAGTCAGCTGTTGCCAGTCCGAGGAGGCCTGCCTCAGGCGGCTCTGGCCAATAGTGGCTGGGTGGTTTGGATGGCCTTGCCAGTTTCTTCTGGCCTGCTACTAAACTTTACTCTGTCCCTTCTTACACACGCAGAACTGGACCCAAGGCAGCGAGGTTTGAGCAATTTTAAAATTCCTTAACATACATTTTATCATTCATGTTGCAGGGAGGGACCAGGTTGGCTCCTCCTGAATAAAAGAACTAATCAAAATAAGGCTTATTTTCTAACTTCATTTTTCCCTGTGTGTGGACAACAAATGCCACTAATCAGATTGACATAAACGATTTAACCTTTGGTTAGGGAGGCAAATGCCAAGCATTTACTCCCAAGTGTCATTGGTTTAGGGAAGATAGGATTTCTGCTCAGTTTCCCTATTTTCCTTGTTCCAGCTTACTGGTCTATCATGCATTCAATTTTCTTAAAATGTATTCTGGCACAGGAGAAAGTTGTTTTGCTGTACAAGGTAGCTTAACCCCTATATAACTGGGCTTGGACCTCTGCCCAACAAACTGCAGTCTATAAGTTCAATATGCAGCCTCTGGTTTTTCTAACCCATGAGGTTTTGGCCAGTCTGAGTCAGACTCCTCCTCTCTTGGAGAATTTCAAAGTCCTGATAGCTCCCTGGTCCAGGGAGAGTGCTTTTTTGTTAACCCTTAGGGCCTTGCTTTTTGCCTTTTTACCAGTTCCCTTTGTGGCAGAGCAGCAACCAGGCCTCTTTCAAGGGAGTGCACTGGAAGAAGATATTAACACCTCCTCTTCCAGCCTAGGGTCTCCCAGGGGCAGAGCCAGAGCTTCCCCCAGCAAATCCCGGAAGCCGCTGCCCTTTTGCAGTGGTATGGACTCAAGCAAGGGTTCACTGGATGTAGCCGGCAGCGAAGCGCTCACTGGCTTCTGCCTGCAGCTCCTCCCGCCCACAAGCTCTGCCCTGCAGCAAGCGCTGCACCATCAGCTCCAGCATCTCGGAGTTCTCCAGATTAGCCTGCACGTTGGTGCCCACCAGCAGCTGCTGCAGCTCCTGTAGGCTCTCCTTGACTGTGCACGCCGCTTCTTCTCCACCAGGGGCTTCCTGGCCTTGCGGGCAGCTCAGGCATTCAGCCCCCACTTCTTTGACCTGGCTCTCAGGGGCTGAGTCTGCCTGGCAAACAGTTCTAAATCAGCAGGGGGGCTGCAGATTCTAGCTTTGTTCCTCCTCCGCTTTTCTAGCGGGAGTTTAGTTGCTTAGTTTTTTTTTTTTTATTATTCTTAGAATCCTTAATCCTTTAATGATTACCAAAAGTGAACATTCAGCAATTTTAGATTAATATTTATGAACATATTTTAAATGTACTTTTACTCTTAAGATATATCTAGACCTTTTGTGATAAAACTAAGAACAGGTATCGGTCTGATTCAGCATTGGAGAGGTTAAAAGAATAAACCAGGGCAGAGGAAGACTGTGCTTACAGTTATTTTTTGTAACCTTGAAGTTCATTGATCAGACCTGTTAGGTTTGCAGCCAGCAGCATAACTGCCAACCTCCCCGCCCCACTTCTCTCAGCCCAGGCTGCTTTTCCTCACAGATTTTTTTTTCTCTTTTACTCTTTTATAAGCAATCTCAGAACTAAGCAATCTTGGAATTACAGCGATTTACAACCCAGGTAAGAGCAACTGATAGACAGAAATTTATATTAACTAAGTGGGCTGATTCCTTCTGTAGTGGCGAGCAAAAGACTCTGAGAACTGCTAGAGATTCTTGCAGCCCACCGCGGGTCCAGTTCAAATGTTCAGCCAGATGAATTAACAGAAATGCAAAATAAATCAAAGTAACTTTCACTTCACACAGACTAGTAATGAGCAGCCAAAATAGATAAACACTCGTATTCACACTCTCAGTAGACTAGCCCAGACTGTAGCTGAGCAGATAAACAAAACAATACCCAACTCCCCAGACAGGCGTGGGGGCACTCCTGGCACCCATGTCCCAGAACAGAATTCTTGACCAACGTTTTGGTGAGAACCTACCGGAGGAGTTAAGACTGCGTCCAGTCCCCCCTCTCGGTAGCAAATTGGCTAGTTCCACACAAACAAACAGCTGTTTACTCATGCTTCCTCAATGTTTTAGCATTCATTTTAATTTCACAATCTCTATTGTATCCCTTTTAAAAAATCTTTTTTAACATGTAATTAAGAACAGCAGGTTTACTTTGTCCCGACCTCATGATGATCAGTGATGAGAGACAGACAAGGGAGGGGTGACCTGTTTTCACAGATTTTCACTCAGGTACCCGCCTGACCAAAGTTGTGGAGCCACACAAAGGAGAGGAGAGGGCAGGCCCCCTCCCTCCACACTCGCACACTTTCACCAGACATTCATTCAGCAAAGGCATTTAGCTACCACAACACACAGTTTTTTCTCAATCAGTAACATTTTTAAGAATAACCTTCAAAAATGCAAGACATGAGTTTTTTATCATTTGAATTCAGTAAGCTTCAAGGTCCCAAGTTCTCAGCAGTTCTGGAAAACCACACCTGAGGCTGGCAAGCAGGTTTGGCCCAGCCCTTGACTTTAAAATGACCATAATGCTTAAAGGAGTAGTTTGAGTCTGTCCCATAACGTCCGTCCAATAAGTCCAAAGAAAACACACAAAAAAACAAAAAACACAAACCCAGACAAATACAGTCTTCCAACTCTATGCAAGCAAAACCAAAACAACCTTCCGACTCCATGGAAGCAAAACTACAGATTAGACGATGGCCATGCACCAATGGTCTCAGATTGAGGGGTTTCTCGGACCCTCCAGATGGAGGATCGGGGCGTCCCCCACCTCCTCCCGCCCGTGGCCCCCTAGTGCGTCCACCTAGGTTGTTACGGGCACTACAGATTTCAGAAGTGAGCTCATACAGGACAGAACACTCAGACAGAATAGACAACACATAGACACTTACCGCGGTCAGTCAGACTCTCCGGCTCGGGGTTCCTCTTGGGTCTCGGGGGTCACGCACGAGGCCCCAAATGTTATGCCCTGATGTCAAGATCCCCCAAGACAGACCACTAGGGAGCCGAGTCCGATGCAAAAGCATAGAGTCATGTATTCAAGCCCGGGACGTGGTCCCCCCCTGCCTCCATTACTGGATGCAAGAGAGAGCCCCGAGTCCCAAGGGAACAAAGAATTTATAGGGCTTGGGGTCGGGGGTGGGTGCACACTCTGACCACTGATTTGGCTGATTCTGGTTGGTTGAGTGAGGGCCGGGGGCTAGTGATGCAAGGGCAGGGTGCAGCTAGGGTCTGGTTACACAAAGATGGGGTGGCTAGCATACTCTTGGCCTTGGGCTAGTTTCCCCTGCTTTCCCATTGGCTGAGATGAGGGCAGGCTGAGTAACTGATACATTCTGTGGCTTTCCTGGGAGAGGAGTTAGAGACATAGCTATCAGATCCATTCTGTCACTTCAGCAACACCCTGGATCCCATGCCTTGTGACATTTCTGCAATAGGGCATAGGTCTGAGGGCTTCTGCTAGAAAAAAGGGAGGGAGTCAGAGAGCTGTGCATGTGGATTGGGTGGTGTGGGTGAGTGGGGATCAGGCTGGCCCACACAGAAAAGAGCTCCCAGAGGCTGAGCTTCGGCAGGAGCATGGAGGCACTCAGGTCATTGCCCCAGGGCCTGAAGTCTGGAGGGCTTCCTGGGGTGGGGCCTTGAACTGGGACTTCAGTGATGGAGATGGGAAGTTTCTTCCTTGGAAGGCACACAAAAGGCAGTCATGGTGGTAACATGTTCTCTTCCTGGATCTACAGAAGTAGCTCCAGAGCAAGATGAAGAAACACCTAAAGAGGCAACGCCTACTCTGGTGCCTTCTCCAGAGCCAGAGCAGGCTCCAGGCACAGCCGTCAGTCACTGAACTTCCAGATGTGGACCCACCTGCAGCTTGTGAGCAACTCACCTCAGCTCCTTTGGAACCTGTGGTCTTAGATCCTGGGCCACAGCGTGTGTCAGCTGCCACAACAGAGAGGGCTCCCTCCCCTCATTTATATGAAGTTTTAAAATATTTGTGTTCATCATATATATGTTTATATAACTTTATGTATTTTTCATACTATTCAGTAACATTTAGTCTAATTAAAGAAAATGTAATGAAATACTCTTAAACATAAATTTAATTTAGATTCCATAAAATTTAACTCTGCAATCCTTCAGAGCCTTGAACAAGTCTGTTTCTTCTTGGTCTGCGTCGTGTTACTATGAGTCATATGTTGGGAAGAATTAGTCTCTCAGGAGCCATCTCCTCTAAGGATGTGATGTTCTTGAGGCCCAAGACAATGGGATTCTGGGGGAAATTGACCCACCAGCATTGGGGCAGGGACCCTTGATGTCAGGGCTGCCCCTGGGAACCCACATTTTGTTTGATTTCATCTCCCACCAGCACATGGACAAAGCCTGGCCTTAAGCACCCCCTGGCGTCCACGTTGCAGAATGCTGTAGGGTTTAACCAGCATCAAGCAGTTCCTGAAACCTGACTGCCACCTGCACCTGGACAGAAACTCCACCTGCTCCACATGCACTGAGCAGCATTCTGAGCATCTCCTCTGTTGGCCCACAGCACTGAAGAGGGGACAGGGCATGTCCCAGGGCCCGGGGTTCACACTCATCTCCTCCACAGGCACCGCTTCCAAGTCTCCTCTGGGGTCAGCGTCTCTCTCCACCCTCAGCCCCTGAGCTCTGATTCAGCTGGGCTTTTTCTTGAGGCTCTTCTGTCTCACCAGAGCCCAGCAGCCATTCCTTCTCACGCCACAAGACTGAACAAGGTTGTGGATGTGGCCTGGCTTCTCCCTTTACATCAGTCCTCTTCACCGCTCCAAACCACCCTGTAGAGAAAGGACTGACATCCTTCTAGGCACCATGCTCTGGAAAAAGCTGCAAATTCTCTGAACAAATGGGAATAAGCTTTGTACCAGGCATGCAAACCATGCCCTCAAGATGAGCACCTCTCTGGGCTGACAGGAGCACTAAAAAATTCTAGTGGAATGTGACAACTCCTATGGCTGACATGGCACCATAAGCACTGAGAACAGGAGCCCCTCTGGGGACCATACACAAGGCTCTTTAGGGTCAGATTTCTAAAGCAAACCGGAAGATGCATAAGGATTTGTCTACCCACTTTATTCTGATTTTTCATGCGCCATGGCAATTGAGGGAAGCATTGTGAGATTAAACAAAGGCTGGGGAAGTAAAGGGAGGGTAGGTTTACCTTAGAGACCATGGGCCTTTGTACATTTAGGATTGCTGTTAACAATCCTAACATTCATTAGTTGGGATAAACCAGATTTTGACAAATATATTTAAGAAAAAAAATGGTTTTAGAGTAAGTCCTGTGTGCTGGAACTGCTAAGTACTAGGGACCAGCGATGCTAAAGTCTTTTCAACATGATTGTC
Source organism: Myotis daubentonii (assembly GCF_963259705.1). Classification (NCBI taxonomy): domain Eukaryota; kingdom Metazoa; phylum Chordata; class Mammalia; order Chiroptera; family Vespertilionidae; genus Myotis; species Myotis daubentonii. Next base: position 8,907,439 of record NC_081855.1, read on the forward strand.
ATTGGAATACAGATATATGAGGACAATGACATCATGTGGTTCCCATAGTACAAGTGGGCTTAGGGTGACAGGAAGAGGACATTTCTTTGTGGAGAAGCATTGTGTTTCCACTTCCAAAGAGAGTCCCTATAGAGAACTTTCTATTTCTAGTCAGTGGAGATATATGATATTAACCAGGCAAGCCAGGAATTGAGAGACATTTCAGGCAGAAGGAAGAATTAGAAAAATAGAATTGAGTCAGGAAACAATAAGGGATGTGGGGGTGGGCTTGCAAGTACTGGGATCATCAGGAGGTTGGTTCCCAGGACCGGAACAGGGATGGCTGAGCAGAGAGCAAGTTAGACACCAGCTCTGGGAGCCCTGGCATGATGGTCCCTAGCAGTGACCTGCTGTCCTGGTGCAGGAGGAAAGAAGGGAAGCAGATGTTCCTGAGTTTGAGAGCAGGTAGAATGAGAAGCAGAAGGGCATGGACAATAGTAAGGAGAGAGTGGGGTGTAGGTGGGGAGACGTCACACATGTCCTAAATGATGAAAAGCTGCAGAGTATGGTGAGGACAGGTGTCCATGAAGTGGAGGGAGGTGATGGTCTCAGCACTGAGATGCTAATAAAATGGTGGGAGTAAGAGGTGGATGAGGCAACCTCAAGGACAACCCCGAGTTTCCTGCAGGTGAGACAGAAGGAGATTTTGGAGACAGTTGCCTATTTTGTCCCTAAAGAATGTGGCCTGATTGATGGGTTAGTAGGAGACTGTGGCAGAAGTTAGTAGTTACCAACCTGGGTGATGGAATCTCAAAGAGAGGGGCTCCTGAAGCAACAGAAGCATGTCTGGAGGTTGCCCAGAGTACACAGGTGAGTGCTGACTGGCCTGCTGGCGCCATGGAGACACCCATAACTGTGGGAGAGCCAGCGCTCCTCAGCCCGTGTGTCCTGCTTATTTCTGAAATCCTCAGATGCTAGCACGCTTTATGATCTTGAAAAGCCCAAGGGTAATGACATGACCCTTCAGATGAAAGATAAAGGGCCTGCTTATTTAGGATGCTCAGCATAGCTCTCCACTCTCCCCTCAGTGCCCTCTCCTCCCTACTCCCCTTCAGCCCTGTCTGCTCACTGGGAACCCCGAGGTTGTCTGCAATCCAGGCCTAGCTTCACTCCTCATACTTGGAGTACCATCAACAAGTGGTTTCCCTAGACTTCCAGCTCCTGGTTTTTAAGAAACCATTGTGAGAATCAGCTCAGCTAACAGGGTGAGTCTCTCACCTCCATAGGGACACGCACACAGTCTTAAATACACACAGATGCACACTGAGAGAACACAGCTCAGGAGCCCAGGGCACAGGACTAGGGAGCCAGGCCTCTCGGCACAACTGAGTGTCTCATTTCCAGTGCCCACATGTAACCAATCCACAGAACCCCTGTTTCACTGATGCCCTGTTCCCTATGTCCTCCGCATCATGCTGGGGCAGAAGCTAGTAGGCATGAGGCGCCATGTTGACACCTGGGCTCCTGCTCACTCACTGAAGTCCCATTTAAAATGACAAAGTCAATTTGGCTCTAAGAACTGAGCTGATCTGTAATGGATGGATCTGCCTTTCTGTTCCCTCCGCAACTGTGTCCTGAGCACTCACAATGGTCCATGAGGAGAAACCATAGGGCCTGCCCCCAAGGAGCTCACAGGCTGCAGGCAAGGTAGACACAACCATGCAGACACAGTCATGTGATAGGGAAGAGCAGTGGCTGTGTAGAAAGGGAGCAGGTGCTAAGAGGAGGACTGGAGGCTTCTGGGTGAAGGGCTGAAAGCCTGCACTGAGGTGGCATTTATTTTCACATCAGTAGGACCAGAAAGAGCCAGCCCTACAAACACTCAGGTGTAGTTAGCCTGGCGGAAGGCACAGCTAGCTGTGCAGACACTTAGAGGCAGTAAGTGTCTGGATGGAGAGGAGGTTAGAAAGATGGACGCATGGCTGGAGGGAACTGGGAGGAGATAAGGGAGGGAAGGAGGGCAGGCTCAGGGCCTGGTGTGGGACAACTGTGCTAGTGATCTATTGCTGAGAGTTACCCCACACTACAGACTTAACCAACAGACACGTATTAGCTCACATGTCTGTGACAAGGAATCCCGTATGGCTCAGCTGGGACTACTGTGGTCTCACCTGGGGCAGGATATGTCACTGAGGATCTGAGCTCACTCGGCAGCTGGGGGTCTTTAGGATTCAGTTTGGATGGAAGGACTGACTCCTCTCTGTCTGTTGGTCTCATTCAGTGCCAGGCCATGTGGGTCTCTCCAGATAGCAACTCACAGCACAGAGGCTTATTCCTCAGTGTGGCCTGAGAGACAGAGAGGTAGAGAGAGAGACAGACAGACAGACTGAGAGAAAACAGTTCAGTGTGAGCAAGTGTGAGGAACTGACTTTTTAGAAAACAAAAATTAATTGATTTTATAGAGCAAGGAAGGGAGAGACAAGTAGAGAAACATCCATGCAAAAGAGCAGCATCGATTAGTTGCCTCCTGTACCCGCCCCGACCAGGGATTGAACCTATAGCCTAGGCATGTGCCCTGTCATGGAATTACACCAGCAGCCTTTTGGTGCACAGAATGACGCTGAACCAACTGAGCCTCTCTGGCTGGGCAAGGCACTGATGTTTAGAACCAAGTCACTGAGGTTGTGTTGGATCCCTTTGCCGTCTTCTCTGCAGGCACTACTGACACCCACACTTAAGGGGATGGCACACATTCACACCACAGGAGGAAGGTGAAAACCATGGGGAGTCCCTGAGGAGAGAACTGCTGACCTGAAAGGTCCATGCCTTGCCCAAGATCACAGACGGTCAGAATGCAGAGCCTGAAGTAAACCCAGCTGTGTCCTCAAATTTGGGATCCTAGGTGCACCCAGGTTTGCTCAGGGGCTCTGGGAAAGGCTGTGCTGGTAGAATCGTGTGCAGACATGGAGATGGCATGGGGAAGACAGTGGGCATTTGGCAGCCTAGACAGTATTTGTCTGAAAAGACGTTCAGATCTGGAATCGGGAAGGTGCACCACTGTCCACAACCCACCCACAGTGGAGAAAGCCAGGCCCCCTTATGTTGAGCTCATGCTTACGCAGTCCTTAATCACATCCTCATTGGATAACTGGGAAACAGAAGCCTGTAGTCAGGCAGAGATTGGCCAGGGTACATGGCATTCAGGGTCCAGAGTTCAGGAAAGTTCAGACCTTCTAGGCCAGTGATGGCGAACCTATGACACGCGAGTCAGAGGTGAAACACGAACTCATTTTTTGTTTGATTTTTCTTTGTTAAATGGCATTTAAATATATAAAATAAATATCAAAAATATAAATCTTTGTTTTACTATGGTTGCAAGTATAAAATTTTTTTTTTATATATGACATGGCACCAGAGTTAAGTTAGGGCTTTTCAAAATGCTGACACTCTGAGCTCAAAAGGTTCACCATCACTGTTCTAGGCCAAGGCTCCCACCTCCCCCACAGAGTTGGTTTGCAAATTAGAAATCCTGAACTATTTGGCAGCTCCTGCCTGTTCCTCCCTATGTGGGGCCGTTTTGTTCTGGGATCCAGAAAGGGAGCACTGGTATGCGCCTGCGCACGCGCGCACACACACACACACACACACACATGCACACACACATATATACACACACTAACAGTCTAGATGTGATGATCTTGGGTGGGATTAGAAGAAAAGCAGACACAGAGGAGGTGACAACAGGAAAGAAAAACAGGTTGGAGGCATTACCTACTTGTGACAGTCCTCCTCCTACTTTACAGCTCCTCCCCCACAGGAGCCTGAACAGCCCTAAGAAGCACTTGCTGTGTAACCCATTGTGCAGGCAGGAGAGAGATGGGCACTGACAGGCACAATGACTTCTCCAGGATCAAGAAGAGTAAAGAATGAGAGGTTGAGTCTGAGCTCAGGTCGGTTTCCTCAACTCTGGCACCCTGGCTGCACACAGAGCTCCTAGGGAGATGGGGGGGTGTTGGTGTCACTGTGTACAGATAAGGGGCTTCATGGAGAAGAGGGGTCTGCAGACAGCAGCCCAAAGGACTATTTGCATCGCTGTCATGAGATGAGGGGACTCAGGGAAGACAATCCCAGGTATGAGGTCACTATCCAATAGAACTTGGAACCCCCGTAACCAGGCATCCACATTTTAGCCTAACAGGCAGCTCACTTGCCAAGAGGCATTTGCCAGTGCAAGATGTTCTCTTGCTGTTTTCCCAGTGATTGGTGCTCTTGCTTTGGGATACCCCGCAGTGAGAGCTTTTGGAGACGGTGGCGACGTTGGTTCAACCCTCGTTCCAGACGTATCTGGCCTTGTCCAAAAACATGGCCTCAGGTAACACAAGGTGGACTGGGTGAGACCCATTCAGGCCAGGCGACCTCTGTGTGTGATCCCTGTGCAGCCCACATCCCCTCCCCTTGATGTGGTGGGAAGAAGGACCTGAAGGGAGAAGCCTGGGGCAGGAACAGCTTTTGGGGCAATGAATCCCCTAGAGGTCCTGCTGTGTTCAGACCCCAGGACAGGGCAGGCAGGTGGAGATGGGCTTCCACAGGGTCCCTTATCTGTGCCAATGACACTCCTAGCTCTCTGGCTGTCAGACATTTTCCTCTGCAGGGGAGGTCTGAGTTCATCACACTGTGTGTGTGTCGGCAGTGGAGGGACCCAGGGGGCACAGAACCAGCAAAACAGGGCCCTGAGGCTTTTCCCCTGGTGACTGGGAACTGTCTTCACAGAGCCCCACACAGGAGAACAGCGAGGAGCTGAAAGATGGGGTCCTCAACTTTATGCCCCTGCAGGATGCACAGCTGCCCCATACATGCTCCAGCGAGCAGCATGGCCCCAGGGTGAATGCAGGTGCTGAGGTGCCCCCGACTCCAGGACCCCATGCTGGCAAAGGGGTCCCTGCGTTCCAGAAGCTGCCCTGTTATTCCCTCAAGATCCCACCCAGATTCCAATTTCCAAAGTAATCTGGGTCTCCATCTCCTCCTCCCAACCCACTCTCACTGTCCGTCATCTTTCAGATGAGATGCAAAGTCACTGCCCACAAAGTTTTAGGAATATCAGAAGAGAGACTTTGTACCATTTCACCTCATGCTCAGTCAAGTGTATTTTTGCATTTTTCTACAAACGCTCCCTTTTTAACACCCATCTCCAAGTGTCCATGTCAGCCTGACAATCCTTACACACCTTCTCCCACTCTTACACATCATTGTGATTAGTAGGGATGCTTTTCCCAAAAGGACATGGGGCTCAAGGTACCAAGTCTCTTGCTTTGCCCTTTGCTGCCATGAGGACCACATCCCTGTGGTCCCTCCAGGTCAGGAGCTGGGGCCTCCCTGGGATGCACAACATACCGAGAGGGGGACCTGTTATCAGGGATGGCGATTCAACTGTTCACTGCTGTGGGATCTGGACATGATCCCCTCCTGTGCCATGTCAAGGGTGCTGCCCTAAACACCCCACTTGTCCTAATATCCAGACCCTCCCACCCCTGGAAAAGCCACTGTTTCTCCATCTCAGAATGGGATGTTCTGTCAGAAACACCAGGGTTGACATTGTTAACAACAGGAGGTGCTATCCATCCTCTGCTAAGAAAATGACTAAGATACTAATGTGTCAAATCATAGCTCTCCTCCAAGTCGATTCCGCCAAGAACCTTTTCTCTTATCCATGTAGAAAACATGAAAACCTGTGAAGAATTTTCTGAGTTTCTTTGAGCCAAAGTGTGAACAATTGCACTGAAGCAAAATCTCAACCGAATGAGATAGTAATGCTCCAGTGAATGGCAGCTTTGCACCTTGATTTATACATTACAATCAAAAGAGGAGACTTGTGTGGGTTGCATGAAATCCATTGGTGATAGATTAGGGAGACAGGAGAAATCAAAGCAGGGAATATCTGGGGTTGGAAAAAAGGTAAAATGATAGACACACACTTCTTTTACATAGGTGTGAGGAGGATAGTTAACAGTCAACAATGAACTCAATGACAATGAGCGGATTTGTGGTCTTTGCAGAATGATGCCTGTGCTTTGAGTGTTCTGAAAGAAGGAAAATTACTTTGACATTACAAAAATATGTTGCTGTAGATTCAAAAAGACAATAGACAAGCTCAGTTAAGGTAAAGATTGACCTTTGTCAGGGAAGATGACAGCCTGGGACATGACTCCCCACCATACACTGCTTTTACTAGTAGTTTAAAAAAACACTTTAATTTCGGATCATCCTTTGTGGTTACTTTAGGTCTCTGAGTTTGCAAGGCCGCCAGGTTAGCATGTGGTCTCTGTGATCACTCTTGCCCCACCTCCAGCTACCAATCCCTGAGTGCTTGGGGTTCAGTCTGAGCTGTAGCCTCCAACCCACCTGGCAGTTTATGAGCTGACCCTGATGCTATGTGCCCCCTCTGTCCCAACACAGGGTGCAAATAAGGCCTCTATGGGGCCTGCGGCTGCAGGCCTGGACAGCATGCCCGCTGTACTCAACACTCAGGTGCCGATGAACATCTTTGCTACCTGGGAGGTGGACTGCTCCAGCCCCACCTGTGTGCCTCGGCAGTGCAGCCTCGCCTTAAACAAGCTGCTGATCTACAGGGAGCTGGAGAAGGAGGTCAGGGGTGTGGTCATCAGTGTGAAGATCCAGGGCTGCAAGACCATCTTGAGGTCGGATGAGATTCTGCTGCCCCCCAGTGGTCAAGTGAAGACTGATCTGGTGCTGACCTTCTCCCTGCAGTACCCCCACTCCCTCAAGAGGAAAGGCAGCACCTTGCAGATCCTGCTGCAGCAGAAGCAGCGCCTTAACACCCAGGCCCTTGTGGAATATAAGACACTCGCCATGGGCACCATCAACATGGCTGAGCTGATGCTGCGACCCCTCCAGCGTGCCAGATGCTGAGCCTCCATAGCACCATCACGGAGACATCTGCCCATGTGGCTGAGGTCAGCATCTCCTCCTTGTCCAGCCAGCCCATGGAAGTGGAGGACAGCACCCGGCAGGCTGGCCCCAAAGCCAAGTCCAGCTTTAGTTTCTCTGATCATCAGGCTAGCCATGATCCCAGGCTCTGGCAGGACCAAGAGGAGGAGGATTTTGACTTTGGGGAGTCCAAAAAGCAGCTCCAAGGAGGAGGAAGTGTGCCACCCATGACAAGGGAACAATATGCCATCAAGAAGGTTGGGGCATGGCTGCGTAGGGCGAAACTGTGGGAGGAAGAACTGAGCCTGGAGCAGGAGTCTTGGGAGAATGTCACCGAGGAGGACGAGGACCTCAATGTGCTGTGTGATTCAATTGAGAACTTTAGCGACAGTGGCTCATGAGAGTGTCCTCAGTACCCTAAATCCCTGGCTCAGGCCATTCTGGGAAAACCTATGTTACCCCAGCTCTCAGAGGGAGATCTAGACCATCCACAGTGCCTGGAACCAGAAGGAGCGGCCAAATCCATCCAACGTGACAGGATGAAATGCTAGAAAGCAGCGGGCACATCACCAAACCGAGTCTCTGCTCATCCCCTCCCCCAGATCCTCTGGGCAGCAATTGGTCTGTTGGGGATGGAGCACATCCCAGAAAGAGTGACAAGTGGCACAGCCACACAAAGGCAGGTCAACAGCCTGGACAACAAGCACTGTCCTGACCGACCGAGCCAGCTGCAGATCCCCAGGATGACAGTGTATAGTCACCTAAACTGCACCCTCATCTCTGACAACCAGCTGCCGAGAACATCCTCTCCTCAATGCCTCTGACTGGCAGGGGCAGTTCCTGGCTGAGTCCTGCAGCAACACATGCTGGCGAGGTGTGCACCTGCTCCAAGCCTGAGGTCCAGGCAGCCTTCAGCACCATCATCTGGAGGATACAGAGACACTGTCTCTACAATTTCCAGCCCTCGAAGCCTGGCGAGATCCTGGTGGCAAGGCCACAGCACTACTTCAGCGCTGTGCTGCAGGTCTTCCTGGAGCTGCTGCCTACAACCTGCCCCCTTGGTTGGGTTACATGTACTTTCTGGTCACCCTGCTGGGTTCCCATCCCGTGACCTGGTACCTGGGTGCCTTGGAAATCTCCTACAACAACTTCTTCCAGGACCTGCCCAGGAAGGACCTGTTCTACAAGGAGGCTGGCCAGAGGGCTGTGCAGAACACACTGGACATCCTTTTGAGAACCACACAGTACATCACAGGGGCCAATTGTGTCCACCAACTGTCCATCATGGAGGCCATACTCACCTACAAACAGAAGAGCCCCAATGAGAAGTCCTTGTCGACAGCCTGGAGTGGGACAAGGTGAATTTGCCACGTCAAGCACTTCCCCACCCACCTCTTCAGATGCTCCAATCCCACCTTCTAGCCCTGTCTGTCCCCTGCCCATCCTCGGCCCTGGCCAAGCCCTGAAGGACCAGATGCTTCTCTCTTCACTTTCCAGTTTGGTACAGAGACAGACCCTGGAAACACAAAGGGTAAACTTTTCAGTGTGAAGGTGCTCACAACCTGGTAACCAACGTGGTGGCGCCCACAGGGAGCTCCCAACGGCTCTGCTTATTACCCAGAATGCTCCAGTGAGTGAGAGGTCAGGCAGATAGTGATGAGATGCACAATTACTGAAGCAGAGGCCAAGGACCCCAAAACCCTCCTTGAGAAAGGTTCTCACCATCCAGACCTGCCCTTCCTGGAAGCCAGGATTCTTCCTCCTGTGGAGTCAGCTCCAGTGTGTGCCCGACTCAGCGCTGTTTGATAGAGGTCGAGGGCTGGCCTCCCACTGGGGCATCCTCACAGAACATGGAGGCTTGTCAGCCCAGCCCTGTGCCTCAGCTGCCCACCAGCCAAGTGTCTCCAGCACCACCCTCTCCTGATGTCCAATAAGCTCCATCCTCACAAGGCAAAACAGAAAAGAATAAACAAAAGACCTGTATGGTACCCTCCACTCAGGCACACTGACTGGACAAACTGGACAAATACCAGGTGCCCACCTTCCTGGGAAGGGACCTCTCTTTTCTCCCCACCTTTTTGTGTTGTTATAGAGAATTTGCTACCATCCAGCCAGTGTGGGACCAACTATTCACCAGGTGAGCACCTCCCTCTGACAGTCACCCGTTTGCCACAAGTTTTCAGGTCACTGCATCTCTCTGAGTGTTTGTTCCTCTGAACATGGGGAAATGGAGTCCCAATCAGGTTATTGTAGAGACTCAGTGGGGTCCTCCCTGGAAAGTGCTCTCTGGGTGACTGGACAGTGCAGAGGTGTGCCAGAGGGACAGGGCAGAGGTGAGCCAGAGGGACAGGGCAGAGGAGAGCCAGAGGGACAGGGCAGAGGTGTGCCATAGGGACAGTGCAGAGGTGTGCCAGAGGGACAGTGCAGAGGTGTGCCAGAGGGACAGGGCAGAGGTGTGCCAGAGGGACAGGGCAGAGGTGAGCCAGAGGGACAGGGCAGAGGTGTGCCAGAGGGACAGGGCAGAGGGGTGCCAGAGGGACAGGGCAGAGGGGTGCCAAGGGCCTGGGGTTGAGCCAATGGGACATTTTCTCTTCCTGTTGAGGAAGCCTCTGCCCAGTGTGTGATTCCTCAGGGCCGTGGGCGAAGCTCTTTTCTCACATCATAAAGGGAGTGAAGACTCCATGAGGGGTTCCTGTCCTGGTTGAAGCCAGAACAGAAAGCCCACGGGTGAGCAGTGGGGCCCAGGCTCACCCAGCTATCTGAGAGGGCTGGTTTGGGCTCCTTCATTCAGCAAATATATCAGAAGCCCTGCCAGGTACTGACACATATCTAGGCACTGACCATAATCCAGTGCTCAGAGCAGACCCCAAGCCTACACTTCAGAGTGTCTTTCTACTCAGGGGCGAGTCACTCACACTAGGCTGCACGGGATCACAGTTTCCACAGGACGGTTGATTTGACGTCCTACTGGCCTCTGCTATCTATGTCTGCATCCTCTCTTACTGTGAAGAGCAAGGAGGACCTCTGTTCTAGCAGAAAACGTGAGTCGGCTTTGGATCACAGCCATGAGGGGGAGTATCAAAACTGTGACTTCAATGTGCTGGCAGAATCCTGTATTCCACACCAGGTGGGATTTCTGCAAGAGGGCACAGGTCTGAGGGCTTCCCCCAGAAATAATGACGGGAGTTATAGAGGTATTCATGTGGATTTGGGTTGTGTGGGTGAGTAGAGAGGTCAGTGTACAGAGTGAACCATTCAGAAAATTCATATCCTTTGCTTCTAATCCCAGCCCTGACTGTACCCCTATCCAGGAATCCTGCTCACTAATCTGGTAGAACCTTCTTAGTGACAGCTTGGCAGGTGTACCCCACGCTGTGGGAGTTGAGTTTCAGTGGGAGGTGAAGCACCCCACAGGGCAGCTAGTGAATTAGGCAGCATGTAGGTGTAGGAACCAAAATCTGAGTGATAGAAAGAACCTGGGAAGCCAGGGATGGAGATCGAGTCCATTTGTTCTCTCTTTGGTCAGATATTTCTGGAGGACCTACTGTGTGCCAATGAGTGACATGAACAGGGTGTACAGCAGCCCTACCTATCCTCATGGAGTTGACATTTGGGTCAGAGGGTCATGGGAGGGGACAGGGACACAGAGCATGTCAGGTTCTCCTTGAAAAGGGGACAGGTGGTTCCCTCATGGATCCAGAGCTGTCAATTAGGAGGGCTTTCTGCCAGCCCCTTCTGGGTGACCAGGGGCATCTCTGCCAGGACGGCCAGATTGAAGGTGAACAGGAGGAGGTCTGCCTTCTGGATGGGCAGAGCAGGGACAAGGACCCCAGACTCTCTGAGTGGTGCTCTGGGAGGGCCCTATGGAAGGAAAGGCCAGGCCTCAGTTTCTCCCACCCACCTATCTCTCTCCCCAGGACAATCTCCTGCATCCTGGGCATCTGACTGGACCAGCACCTCCAGAATTAACCAGCCTGATGATGCTGTTGGCTTCCCTAGCGTTCAACTTTCGAGTTGCTGACTGGTAAAACCAGGCCCATTGTCTCCATTCACAGCTGGACCACCTGAGCCCACTGAGGCAGAGACAGAGGAGGAGAAGGAGGCCTCTGGGGGGTGGTGTGGGTGAGGTGGATGGCATGTGGCAGGGCCACACAGAGAAGAGCTCTCAGAGGCTGGGATTAGACAGGAGCACAGAGTAGGTCAGTCAGTGCCCATGGCTTACAGTCTGGAGGACTTCCTGGGGTCTGGTCTTGAACTGAGACTTCAAAGATGGATATGGGAGGTTCCCTGCCTTGGGAGGTGCACAGAAGGCAGTCATGGTGGTTGTTAGGTCAGAGAGAGCCCAGGATTGGATACATGCAGACATGTGATGAGATAATGGACTCCCCCTGCCATTTCTGGCAGATCAGCGTGCCAGACACAGATACAGGGTTCTCCCTGAATCCACAACGACCCCCACACAGATACTGACTCATTCCTGAATACCTGGCTGAACCCTGCAGCTGAAACTTCCTCAACTGAATACATCAGCTCATGTCCCCGCTGCTCACCCAACCACAGTATAAAAAAAGTGCCCCCCTCCCTGTTGGTGTCAATCCAAGTGCCCTGTCCTTGGGGTATGTGGGTCTCCTGGGGACACAGAATAAACTTTCCTTCCTTCCTTTCTTTTCTGATTCACTCGACTCTTTATTTCTTATGCCGCCTCCTGAGCCACCTAACCTAACAGTGGTGACATGCTCTCTTTCTGGATCTACAGAAACAGCCCCAGAGCAAGATCAAGAAACACCTAAAGAGGAAACGCCAAGTCTAGTGCCCTCTCTAGAGCCAAAGTAGGCTCCCGGCACAGATGTCACTGAACTTCCAGACGTGGAACCACCTGTGGCTTATAAGCCACTGGCCTCATCTCCTTTGAGGCTTGTGGTCCCAGGTCCTGGGCCACAGCATGTGCCAGCTGCTATGGCAGGAGGGCTTCCCCTCCCTGATAACAGCAATATAAAATACTTTTTGTTTATCTTACACATACTTCAAATTTTAGTGTATTTTTCTTATATGATTGAGTAAAAGAATACTTATTTAAAATAAAATTTATTTAAAATAAATTTAAATTATATAAATTTTAACTCTATGATCCCTCAAAGTGTAAATTCCAAATTCAAGTACATTCACAATTTTTCACAGCTGTCACATCACATCACAAACACACTCTAGTTCTGGAACATTTTCAGAACCCACAACCTAGGTATGTGCCCTGACCAGGAATCAAACCTGCCACCTTCTGGTGTATGAAATGACTGTCCAAACAACTGATGAGGCACCATGTCCAGGGTGTGAGGGAGCAATATTTTCATTTGAATTTTTCATTCTGGTTTATACTGCAATTGGATACCTTTTCACATACTATTTGCCCTGTTTCTTGTTTTGGAATTTCAGTTGGAGGGCTTTTGCCCTCTTTCCCATTGGATTGTTAGGAAATCTCAATTGTTATGGATATCAGCTTTTTGCCATGTCACTTGCAAATGGTTTCTCTAGCTTGCCATTGTCTCCACTTGCTGTGTGTTTTGCCAAGGAAATGCCTTACATTTTGATGTGGTCAAATCTGTCTTCTCTTATGCTTTTTTATTTCTCACTTTGAGGGGAAAAGATGATTTCTGTCTTATCTGGAAGATAGGCCAGGTTGTATTGTGCTAACAGAGTCCTAAACCTCAATGGTTTGCAGCAGTAAAAGTTAGTTTCATAGTCATGTGACTTCAATGAACTGATGGATTTCAAAAGGGTTCCTTTTTTCAGATTGTTCACCTGTTCTTAATTTTTTATTGTAAGGATAAAAGTAAGGAATTCTAACTTCCTTTATGTCAGAGTGGAAACCAGAAGTTGACATTTTATTTGACAATGGCCTATGGTGGACATGACCTCTATTTTCCCCTAATCTTACAACTGCCTGTTTCCACATCCAGGTGGTTCTGGGGAGTGTGGTTCAGGGCCCTGGAGTGGAAGTATCAGCACATCTTACTGGCCTGTTGCTTTTGAATCAAATGCTTTTTCAGTGGTTGTATGCTTTTTCACTTTATACAAGTGACCAGAAAAAAAATTCTGGATGTTCTCAATTAAATTAGAGCAGTCAGAGAGTGAAAGAGACAGAGCAGTCAGCCAGTAGTAGCGGGGAACCAGCAGTCTGAAGGGTCTTGGGTTCGATTCCAGTAAAGGCTTATGCCTTCGTTGCAGGCTAGATCCTTGTCCCTAGTCTGGGAAGAGCAGTAGTCAACCGGTTGATTTCTCTCTCACATCGATGCATCTCTCTCTGTCTGTTCCCCTCCCTTCCATTCTCTCTAAAAATCAATGGAAACTTATCCTTGGGTGAGGATTAACAACAACAACAACTTAGTGAGAAGAATGGCACTGCCACTTGCATTAAAACCTCAGGCATGTTGGCTGAGTTCTTTAAGGCTTGCTCTTTTCATGTGGAAAATGAGTTACAAGGATAAAATTAAGTAAAAAAGTGCTTAACATAAAGAATTGGCACGTGGTGGACACTCAATATACATGTTCCATTACTTTATAAATACATATTTATGTCAACAATCATCAAGTGGAAATGCAAAGTGTAATGTCAACAAAACAATCTAAAGCATTAAGATGTTAACAGGAATTGCCCAGGGCCTTCCAATGCTCTATTTGTCCATTTAATCATAAGGGGATGGATTTACTAAGTTCTAGATAGAAAGATAAAATATTGCAAAGGCACATATTCCATGAATTAATCTAAAGTTTCCTTCTTTGATGGCTTATTTCACTTGGCATAATGCTCTCCAGTTCCATCCATGCTGTGGCAAATTTTGTAAGAATTCCTTCTTTTTTACAGCAGAGCTACACATATACTGGAAGTGCTATAGAAGGGGGAGAATGGGTGTCAGAATTGATTAGCTTCAGGAGAGTTCAGAGATAATCTCTGAAATTTCTTATTAATTTCGTTTTTAAAGACAATTTATCTGTGCTCCTCCTTAGAAGTTTCTAATTTCCAAATCAAGATGCGCTTCCTATTCATTCAATCAGTTTAATTTTCAGGAGGCATTTTTCTAGTGGTGGTGTTTGTTTTTCTTGCCTGAGAAAAATTAATTAAGGCACCCAAAGACAACTGTATATTGGCCATTTTTCAGTTGATATTTTCTACTTAAATCTTCTCATTTCTGTAAAGCTCTTGCAAGTCACGGGGTTCTGTCAGGAATAGTAATGAGGGCTGGAGTCTGGGAGTTCCCAGCTGTGGAGGCACAACTTCCAATGTTAATTATAGGTGTGTGTGTGGCTCTTGTTTTTATTGTTGTTTGGTATCTGCAGTCTCTCAGCAAATTTTCTAGAGGTGTGATGTAGTGGGTTGAGGTTTGTTTCTTTATGAGTTGAGCTGCATGATGCTCACTTTCCCAGAATCTCATCCAACCCTCTTATGTGCCTCAGTTTCTCTCCCTTTTGTCTACAACAACCAGAAGGGCCACCAGGGCAGGTGGACCAAACCTGATCAGTGATACCCTTGAAGAGCCAGTTAGTTTAATTACAGTTGTGTGAGAATTTCTCTATGGGGCGCCTGCATGTCGTGAGGACTGACCTCAGACACAGCCGCACAGATGCTTACTTGTCTAAGAACACCTGAGATTCATGCAGGAAAGAGCACGTAATTTGATATTGAATTACAATATTAAGTGAAAGATTTTCACAGTCAAAATCCCCTTCATCTTCTGAGATGAACAAGACCAGCTGTCATTTGTACAGCCCAGGTGTTTGCCCCAGACTCTCAAATGGCAATTCCAATAGGAAAGCCAGTGGTCAAGTCCTGGCCCATTTTCCCTCCTGTCTCTCCTTAGCCTGGGATCTGTCAACCCTTAACCTTAGTTCCCCCAACAGTATTAACAATACGGCTCAAATAAAGTCAGCGGCACAAGCAAGGGAAGGTGATGGGTCCAAGAGACAACTCACACAAGTTCACTGAACGGGCAGGGAGCTGGGAGGTCAATGGGCCCATTGCTGCATCCCGGCACCATGTGTAGGTCTGCAGGGTGGTGCTGGGTGAGCTTTCCCGGGATCCTGCTGTACTGTGTCAAGCAAATGTCAATGTAAGAAGCATTCAAAACTGCACAATTGTTGAGATTTTATCTGAGCCCATCTGTCAATTGCCATGAAGCAAAATCTGAATGCATTGAAATAATGCTCTGGAGAATGGCCCTGTCCACCTTATTTTAGATATTACCATCAAAAGTGGAGATATATGTTTGTTGTATCAAATCCATTGGTGATAGATACACACATACTTCTTCACACAGGTGGATATAGGATACAACAGCCAACAATGGACTTAATAACAATGAGGGGATTTGTGGTCTCCACACAGCACAGTGTGTCCAAAACAAGGAACATTCTTTGACATTCCAAAGCTATGTTTTTGTGGATTCCAAAAGACAATAGATAGGCTCAGTTAAGTTAAAGATTGACCATTTTTTAGAGAAGATGCCAGGCTAGATGTAGCGAAACACCAAAAACTGCTTTTGATTAGAAATGTTTTAACTTCAGGACATCCTTTGTGAATACTTTAGGTCTCTGAGCTTAAATACCACCACCCAGGCATTCTCTGACCTAATCACAGGTTAGTGAGTGCCCACTTTTTGTGTGACCACACTCTCCTTTGATCACTTATGCCCCACCTCTTGCCACCAATCATGTTCCTCCTCTGTTCCACCACAAGAGGACAAACCATCAATGCTGAGTAGAAAAAGGACCCTTAGGGTGCCAGCAGCTACAGCTTCCTCATGAACTGTGGTCCAGGCAATCACATACACAGTGCTCAAAACACTGGGACCCCAGAACTTGTTAGCTACCTGGGACGTGGACTGCTCCAGCCCCAGCTGCGTGCCCAGGTGGTACAGTCTCAGTTTAAAGAAGCTAGTGATCTCGAAGAAGCTGGCCAAGGACCTAAACTCCATGGTGATTTCCGTGAATATGCAGGACTCCAAGGGCATCCTGAGGTCCCAAGAGATTGTGCTGCCCCACAGTGCAGCTGTGCAGACCAACCTGGTGCTCACCTTCTCCCTGCAGTACAACCACTTCCTCAAGAAAGAAGGCAATAATCTCCAGATCATGCTGGAACAGAGGAAGCGCTATAAGAATAGGACCATTCTGGGCTACAAGACACTGGCCACGGGCGCCATCTCCATGGATGACGTCACGCAGCAAAACCCCAAGTGTGGCCAGATGCTGAGCCTCTGCAGCAGAGTCAAGGAGTCCTCCACCAAGATGGCCGAGATCTGGATCTCCTCACTGTGAAGTCAGCCCATCATCGAGGAGGACAGTGCCATGCAGAACGAGCCCCAAGGCAAGTCCACAGGTAACAACACTGAGGGCAGGATAAGAGCTCCTTTTCTGAGCTGTAGGCCAGCTACAGTGGAAAGCACAGACAGGAACTGCACAAGGATGACCTCGAGAAGAGGAAGCCAAAGAAGCTGCAGTGATCAATACAAGGAAACCTGAAGCAGAAAGTCCTGGTGCTGTTTCACAGGTCCAAAGTATCAGAGAGGGACATTCGGGCTGACATGATGGGGAACCGCAGGAAAAGTGACCCTTACATGGAGGATGATGAGATCATCTTTAGCATCCCCAGGCCCAAGCTCAGGCCATACTTCAAAGGCCTGTCAGGCTCCAGCTAGCAGATGGAGATGTGAGGAAGCCACATTGCCAGGACCAAAACGGAGCCTCTGACTCTTGCCCACATCACAGAGAATGTGTGGAGCCTGGGATGAAAACTGCTAAGTGACAGTGAGAATGAATTTGTGGGCTATAGCACACCCACCAGCAAGGTGGACAAGATCCATACCTCCTACCTGTCCATGCTGTCCATCAACCATGAGTACAGCACCAGAAAAGCCAATCTCAAGGCTGAGTGCTCAGAGAATCACTCTAAGGGCAAGTCTGAGAACTTCCTCTCGAAGCTAGAGGCCAGCTGCAGTGTCAGCCACAGGCAGGACCAGGAGGAGGATGCCTTCAACAAGGGGAATCTGATTGTCAGAAGGAGGTCCATGACTTGGCAACAGAACTACCACCAGAAAGTCTTGTTATGGCTGCACACAGTCAAAGTATCAGAGGAGATCCTGGACATTGGGCAGGAAGGACTATGTGGAGCATTCCAGGAGGTGGAGGAGGACCTGGACCTCCTGTATGACATGCTGGAGAACGCCAGTGACAGTGTCCAGATATCGAGGACTAAGACAGCGTCCTCAGCACCCCAACACCTCAGCTCAGGCAATACTTCAAAAGCCTGTCTAGCAGCCCAGACATGAGGGACAATCACAGTGTCCTCAGCAGCCCCAATCCCAAGCTCAGGATATACATGGAAGGCCTGTCAGACTCCAGCTTGCAATGGAGATGTGGAGCCTCCACAGTGCCAGCATCTGAAAGGAGCCACTGAGTCTGGCCCACCTGCCTGAGATCGCGTGGGCCCAAGGAGGCAAGCAGCCAAGCCACAGTGACTCCAAATTTGTGGCTTACAGCATACCCACCCCTCAGATGAACAAGATCCTGGATGGCCACCCTGTCCAGTCAGCCCATGGATCATGATGCTGGTGCCATACAGGCCAGCACCAAGGCCCAGACCTTGCATAACGACTCTGCCGACATGTCTGAGAGCTTCTTCTTTCAGCAGGCAGCTAGCTAAAATGCCACCCACAGGTCATCCCAGGAGAATAACTGTAACAAAGGGAATCTAATAGTAAGAAGGAGATGCATGACCACGCACCAGAATTACCACCCGAGAGCTGTGGAATGCATGCTCATGTCCCAAGTGTCAGAGGAGGTCATATCCTCACAACAGGCCCTGGACTTTTGGTATCACACTGTGGAGCGCTCCAACGAGAGTAGTCTAGATGTGGAGGACAATGTAACTGTCCCCAGCACCCTGAAGCCCAAGCTCAGGCGATACTTTGACAGCATGTCAAGTGATAGTGGCTCTGACTCAATGGCCCAAGGAATTCGGTCCCCTGGGGAGCAGCTGGAGGACAGCCTGGAGGCACAGTCCTCCATCTGGGGTTGGTTCACCAAGATGCTCCCATCCATAGTGCACTTCACCAAGTCTGTAGTCATCCCCTTCAGCAGGTCCAAGGGGAAACAGGCTTGCCACTGGGGCTGCAACACAGCCATGAATAGGTGGTTCAACAGCCTGGACAATGACAGCCCAGACCTACAGAACCAGCGGCAGATCCCCAGGAAGCCCATGAGTGACCAGCCAAAAAACATCCTCATTTCCCACGACAAGCTGCCCGAGAACATCATCCTGGTCAACACCTCAGACTGGCAGGGCCAGTTACTTTCAGACATCCTGCAGGGGCACACACTGCCCGTGGTGTGCACTTCTTCCACAGTTGATGTCCAGGAGGCATTTAGAATCATCATCTCCTGGATGCAGAGATATTGCAACTACAATTCCCAAGCTCTGATAGGAATTTTCCGACCAACCACCTCAATAACTGGACTACATGCGTTTTCTGGTCAATCCGCTGGGTTCCCACCTCCTGGCCAGCTACCTGGGTTCCATGGAATGTCACTATAACAACTTCTTCCAGGACCTATACTGGTGGGACATGTTCAACAACCTGGAGTCCCAGAACATCTTGCAGGACACACAGGACGTTTTGTCGAGAATCACAGAGTAGGTGCCAACTGTGTCTACCTGCTGCCCATCGCAGAGACCCTGCTCAATGAGCAGCAGAAGTGCCCCAACGAGAAGTCCTCACAGAAGCTCATTCCCTTCTTGGGGGCAGTGAAGGTTGGAAGAGTGGATCGATCTTCAGCCATGTCAAGGGATTCAGATGATGTGGACCCCTCATGCTCCAGTGTTCTTCCTGCCAGGAAGGCCTCACCCAACACACTCTCCCCTCTGTCAATGAGTGGGGACCTGTCCTCCCCCAGCCAGAGTGTCCATGCAGAGATGATGGAGCTGCAGGTGGATTACTGAATAGCAGCCCAACCAATATACACAAAGAGAATTGTGGAGAAGAAAGACCTGCCTACCGCCAAAAGCACACTCAAGTGCTTCTTCCAGTCTATCCAGGCCAGCAGGCTGCCCAGCAGTGGTGAGGACACAGCAACACCCACCATGTCCATGACAGTGGTCACCAATGAGATGAAAAAGAAGGCGCCCAAGAAAACCAAGAACGAGGATGTGGAGTCCACAAGCCAGTGCATTGAGGGCATCGGTCACCTGGTTTGCAAGGCAAAGAACCAGCAGAAAATGCTGCCAGTCGTCATTGATGGCACGGAGTGGAACGACGTGAGGTTCTTCCAGCTGGCAGCCCAGTGGTCCTCTCACGTCAAGCTCTTCCCAATCTGCATCTTTGGACATCCCAATTCCACATTCTAGCCCTGCCTCTCTCCCTGCCCTTCACCCTGCCCTTGCCAAGACCAGAAGAGCACAGCTGCTTTTCTGTGAACAGATCAGTGTACTACAGACAAGACCCTGGAGGCACCCAAAGAGAACCCGTTTTGAGTTTGAATGCACTCAGAGCCTGGAACCTAAGGGGGTTGTTTCTCACTGGGAGCTCCTAACTGCTCTGTTCAATAACTAGAACGCTCTCTTTAGTGGAAGGCCAGGAGGGTAGTGTTGAGCTAGTGAATCATGAAAGATGTGTTTTGGCCTCAGGATCCCCAGCATTCCCAGTGAAAAGGGTTATGGCCTTGATAACCTGCCCTTCGTGTAAGCCAGGATTCTGCTTCCCTGGGGAGCCAGCTCCAGCCTGTGCCCAGACTCAAAGGTGGGTGGCAAGAGGTCAAGGCTGGCCTCTGATTGTGAGCATTCTGAGCAGAACAGGGAGGCCGGTCAGCCCAGCCCTTGGATCCAGCTGCCAATCAGCCAGCTGGTCCAGCACCACATTCTTGAGATTTCCAATGAACTTCAGCCTCACAGGGAGAAAAAAAACACACAAACAAACAAACAAAAAAACCTGACCTGTATGGTGCACATGGCCCTGGCATACTGTCTAGAGAAAGTGGTAGAATACCTGAGAAGGGAACCCACCTTCATCCTTGTCTATACTTATAGAACTTTTGCTACCACCCAACAGCTGTGGCACCAATTATTTACCAGGTGAGCTCCTTCCCTTCGAGAGCAAATGATCACCAGGTCAACTGTTGGCTGTTTGCCTGCAGGTCACTGCAACTCTCTGAGTGTTTCTTCCTCTGAACCCTCAGTGAACCCAGGAGCTAGCTCATAGAGTAATTGTAGGGACTCACTGGGTTCCTCCCTGGTAAGTGTTCTCTGGGTGCCTAGACAGTGGAGAGGTCTGCTGGAGGGGCTATGATTGAACCAATTGGTTATTTTCACTTCCTGTTAAGGAAGCCACTGCCAAATTTGTGATTCTCTTTGGGGTCTTGGGCTAAGCTGTTTATGCATTTCATAAAGAGATTGGAGATACGATTAGGGGTCCACTTCCCAGATGAATCTGCATCAGGTATGCCTGGGGTGAGCAGTGGGCCCCAGGGTCACCCAGCTATCTCAGATTGGGCTGGTTTGGGCTTATTAATTCAGCAGATATATTCGTCGCCCTGCCAGGTACAGACATGTCTCTAGGCACTGACCATAATCCAGTTCTCAGAGCAGACACCAAGCCTGCACTGACGAGCTTCCTTCTAGTCGGGAGTGATTCAGTCACACTAGGCAACACAGGCTTGTAGTGTCCACAGGACAGCCAATGTGACGTCCTCCTGGTCACCTTTACCTATGGCTGTACCTGCCTATATTGTGAAGAGGACGATAGAACTCTGTTTCAGCAGAAAACATGAGTCAGGTTTGGATCAGAGCAATGAGGGAAGTATGGGGATTGTGAACTCAAGGTGCTGGCAAAACCCTGTATCCCACACATGGTGGAATTTCTGCAAGAAGGCAGAGGTCTGAGGCTTCTCCTACAAAAAGGGAAGGAGTCAAGAGAGCTGTGCATGCAGACTTGGGTGGTGTGGGAGAGCAGTGGGAGCTCAGTGAGAGAGTCAGACCCTCAGCAAATTCATATCCTTCCCCTCCTAATCCAATCTTGCCTGCACCCCTATCCCGGGGATGTTGATCACTAATCTGGTAGAACCTCCTTAGTGGCAGCTTGGCAGGTGCACCCCACCCTGTGGGAGCTGAGTTTCAGTGGGAGGCAAAGAACCACACAGGACAGCTCCTGAATTATGCAGCATGTAGGTGCAGGAGCCAAAGATTGAGGTGATAGAAAGGCCCTGGGGTTCGTTTTTTGGGTCATTGGTCAATATTCCTGAAGCACCTACTCTGTGCCAATGAAAAACATGAACACGGTGGACACCAGCCCTCTCAGTCATAATAGGAGTGTCGTGAGAGGGGCAGGGACACTGAGAGAGCCTGTCAGGTTCCCCTGGAGAAGGGAACAGGCGGTTTCCTCATTGATTCAGAGCTGTCAGTTAGGAGGGGATTGTGCCAGCCCCTCCTGGGTGACCAGGCATTTCTCTGCAAGGACTGCCAGACTGAAGGTGGACAAGGAGTAGGTCTGGTTTCTGGATGGGCAGGAGCAGCAGGCACAGGACCCCAGGCTCTCTGAGTGGTGCTGTGGGAGGGCCGTGTGGAAGGGAAAGGCAGGCCTCACATTCTGCTGCTCACCTACCTCTCTCCCTAGGGCAATCTCCTGCATCCTGAGCATCTGGCTGGACCAGCACCTCCAGGATTTCCCAGCCTGATGATGCTGTTGGCTACCCTAGAGCTCAACTTTCCAGTCACTGACCTGCCAAACCAGGCCCAGAGTCTCCGTTCACAGCTGCACCACTGAGGAGGAAACAGAGGAGGAGGAGGCCTCCGTGGGTGGTGTGGGTGAGTGAGCCTTTAGAAGGCAAAAAAAAAAAGAAAAAAGCCAGTGAAAGTGGTAACATTACCTCTTCTTGGATCTACAGAACCAGCTCCAGAGCAACATCAGGAAAATGCTCAAAAGGCAACGCCACCCTAGTGGCCTCTCGAGAGCCAGAGCCGGATCCAGTCCCAGCTTTCACTGAACTTCAAGAGGCAGAAGAACCACCTGCAGCATTTGAGCAACTCACCCCAGCATCTGTGCGGCCTGTGGTGCCAGATCCCGGGCCAGAGCATGTGTCAGCAGCCATGGCAGAGAAGGCACCCTCCTACCCCCATTTAGACGCAGTGTTAAACGTTTTGTGTTTATATTACATATGCTTATAATTTTACTGTATATTTTATGATATTTAGTAGCATACAGTATTTGTAGAGAATGTTCAATGAAATATTCCTAAACATGACATTAATTCAGATTCTATAACATTTAACCGTTTAAATCATCAGAGCTTTGAACAAGTCTATTTTTCTGGACCTTGACCCACCCACAGAGAACTGTCCTCACGTTCTCCACCTGCATTTCCTGGAAGCCAGGACTCTGCTTCCCAGGGAGCTGGCTCAGCCCTGTGCCCAGACTCAGAGCTGGGTGGCCAATGCCAAGGGTTGGCCTCCCATTGGGGGCATCCTCAGCCTAACATGGAGGCCAGTCAGCTCAGTCCTGGGCCTCCATGTTGACCACAACACCACTCACTCAGGCTTCCAAATAAACTTAACCCCCATAAGGAGAAAAAAAAGACATGTAAGGTGCAGACCTCCCAGGAACAGTGACTGGACAAACTGATCAAATATTTGGTGCCCAGCTTCCTGGGCAGCGTCCACACCTTTGACCCCACCCACATTTCTGTGTTAATAGAGAAGATTTGCTACTAACCAACGTGTGGGACCAACCATGTACCAGGTGAGCCCTGCCCCTCCACAGCACAGTGGTCACTCAGCCACCTGCTTGCTGTGTCTTCAGTTCATTACATCTCTCTGCACGATTGTTTCTCTGAACATGGGGAGAGCCGAGGACCAGCCTCATAGGGTTACTGTAGGGACTAGGGGTTGGGGGAGGAATCTCTCTGGGAAAAGGCTCTCTGGGTGCCTGGATACTGGAGAGGTGTGTGGAGGGTCTGTGGTTGTTCCAATTGACCATTTTCTCTTCTTAACAAGCCTTCTGCCTTATTTGGATTCTTCTTGGGGCCTTAGGCTAAGCTATTTTCTATTTTGAGAAAAAGATTGGAGATTCCATTAGGCATCCTTATCCTGGGTGAAGCCAGTTTAGAAATCCCAAGGGTTCCCCAGGGTCACCCAGCTATCTGAGATAGGGCTGGTTTGGGCTCATTCAGTCAACAAATGCCCTGACTCCAGGCCTTCCCTCCAGAGCTTCCTTCTAGTCAGGAGTGTTTTAGTCACAATAGGTTGCACAGGCAGGTATCATCCACAGGTCAGGCCATGTGACTTCCTCGTTGCAATATCGATGCACCTTGGCATATTTGGAAGAAAAAGTGGATCTCAGGACCAGCAAAAAAAGTGAATGTGCTTTGTATCAGAGCCTTAATGGAAGTATGGGGAATGTGACTTGGAGAAGCTGGAAAAACTTGAATCCCACGCCTTGCCTTGTGAGATTTCTGCAAGAGGGCAGAGGTCTGAGGGCTTCTCCTAGAAAACATGGAGGGGTTCAAAGACCGCTGTGCATGGTGGTGTCTGTGAGTGGGGAGGGAATGGGGTGGATTCCACAGAGAAGAGCTCCCAGAGGCTGGGATAGGCAGGGGCAAAGAGTCCCTCAGGTCAGTGCCCCATGGCCTGCAGTGTGGAGGACTTCCTGGGGTGGGCTCTTAAACAGAGACTTCAGTGATGCAGATGAGAGATCCATTCTTTGGAAGGTACACAAATCAGTCAGTCATGGTGGTAATATGTTCTCTTCTTAGATCTACAGAAGCAGCTCCAGAGTAAGATCAAGGAACACCTAAAGAGGAAACACCAACTCTGGTGCCTTCTCCAGAGCCAGAGCAGGCTCCAGGCACAGGTGTCACTAAACTTCCAGATGTGCTACCACCTGCTGCATTGTAAACAGTAAACAGTGGCCAAGTCAGAGAAGCCTCCTTTCTCTGTAGACGCTGAGCTGAGTATGAGGGGCAGGACGATGGTGACTGTCACAGACTTCATATGACGGGGCAGTTGCTGAGACTGGAGGTAAAGCCCCTTGAATAGCACAGCCTTTTCTTTCCATAAATAATAAGATGCCCGCTATGCCCCTGCAAGGCCTTGAGGTTTGCACCAGTGAAAAAATTGGCCCTCAGGACTCCTATCTCAGAAGACACAGTTGTAGGGGGCCACACCTTCCTACCTCACACTCCTCTAACCAGAGATGTGCCAGCAGCCAGCCTGGTTCGCCTGAGATGTCCTGCCAGTCAACCTCCTCCAACGTCCCAGGTTCCAGAGACTGTTCTGCAGGCTTATGTGTAGACCACTTGCTACCCAAAAATCCATATGGGGCAACATGAGACAGATGTCTCTAATACATCATGTGAGGTCAGAGACACTTTGCACAGACCTTTATACATGGAGGGAGGGAGAAAGGTAGGGATGGAGGTGCACATACCAGGTGTAATACGTGATTTTACATGTCTGTGCCACAAGTAACAGCTGCCAGGTGAGGATCATCTTATTTTTGTAACTTGGAGAGTATTTACATTAGTTTCCAAATTAAGTTGATGAACATAATCAAGTGAATATTCCTCAGAGAAATCCTCCAAGTTCATGAAGCACCTTCTGAAGAAAGTGAACTTGTCAAATTTGGAAGTAGGTCAAGGTCATTGTCATAAGCTGCAATGACTGCCCTCCAGTGGCCGAGTGAGACATGGCACACGTGTTGTGGGGCTCCTGGTTCTGTCAGCATTGGAAGCAGACACCAAACTGAGCCTTTGCATGGGCTTGCCTCCAGACTACAATAAAATAGTAAGAGTCAATCTTTTGGGGTACCTTCTAGTAGAAGTCATTGTCCCGTCATTCACACTAGGAAAACACAGGCTTTGTCCCAAGTCTGGTATTTCAAGGAGTCTGTATTGAGCTCCTGAGTCAGGCCCTGGGTTCCAGGACAGAAAAGCCAGGCAAGGTCCCAGGCACTGGACTTGAGGGTAGGGGCAGGGAAATGTGGGGATAATGGGTGCACATCACCCTGCCATATGTTGGTTGAAAAAATAGTACATAAATCAAAAGCATATTGATGGAAGCCTTCTGATTAAACAAGAAACATTTCAGATGATTGGATCATTCCCCCTCAAGCTATTTGTATACTTTCACCTACATGTAAACATAGTTATTCCTAACATGGGGTCACCCTATATTCCCACTCACCATTCATTCAGCATGAATATTATCCCTGTTCTTTAATAATTTTGAACATATGATTGCACAGTTGCATAGCACTTCTTATGATACATTGTACATAACTGACCTGCTGCCTACCTCTTGGCCAACCACATCTGTTTGTCTCTTCAAAGTGCAGTTTGACAGCTATGAGCTCCAGGTAGCTTCCAAATGTACAATCATTCACTATCCCTCCAGAGCACACGCACCACATGTGTTACCCTTAAATTGCCAGCACTTCATGCTATGTCTTATCTCCTTGAGATCAGAAGCTTGTCCCAGGCCAAGATTCTGCTCAATCAGACCTCCATCCAGCTCTTACCACAGCGCTTGGCATATGGTAAGCAGTCCAGAAAGACGTGAAAAGCACCATAATTCTAAACAAGTTCCTCATGGTGTCAGAGAACTTTAATTGTCCATCAAAAACCATTCACCCAAGTTGGGGAGCACACCTGAATGGCACAACCCAGCCCCCCTTGGTGCCCTCTGAGCTGCTGTTGTCAGTGGGACAGGACCAGAACTGAGGTGTGCTACGGCAGACCTGGCAGATACAATTCACTGGTCTAGATGTAATGACTTAGGCGGGGAGGAGAAGCAAAGCAGACACAGAGAATGTGACAACTGGAAGGGAAGAGAGGTTGGAGGCACTACCTAGATGTGACAGTCCTCCTCCTACTTTACAGCTCCTACCCACCAGTGAGCCTGAACAGCCCTAAAAAGCACTTGTTACAATAACCCATTGTGTAGGCGGGAGAGAGACAGGCCCTGACAGGTACTATGACTTAATGCAGGATTACGAAGAGGTAAGAATGAGGGGTTGAATATGAACCCAGGTCTGTCTCCTCAACTCTGGGACCTTGGCTGAGATTAGGCCTTCTAGGGTGCTGGGGAGAGGGGCGTGTTGGGGGCAACTGTGTACAGATATAGTGTTTCCCAGAGAACAGGGATCTGCAGACAGCAGCCCACAGGTCCATTTGCAGAGCTGTTAGTAGATGAGGGGACTCCAGGAAGACAATCCCTGGAATTGAGGTCACTTCCCAATAGAACTGGCGGCCCTTGTAAACAGGCACCCACATTATAGCAACAACCCAACCGCCAGCTCACTTGCCAAGAGGCATTTGCCAGTGCAACTTCTTCTCTTGCTATGTTCCCAGTGATTGGTGCTCTTGCTTCTGGAGACACTGCAGTGAGAGCTTTTCCAGATGGTGGAGACCTTGGTTCAACCCTTGTCCCTGTTCTCTCTGGCCATTTTACAGAATATGGCCTAAGGTAACACAGCCGGCCTTGGCCAGACAAATCCTGGCTAGGCCACCTCTGTGCACCAAGCCTTTGCAGCCCACATTGTTACAGAAAAACCGGAGAAGAACCAAAGAACGCTCTGAGAGTTTAGAGTTACACTTTATTCACTGCGGTGGGCTTAGGGAAATGAATCCAAATTCTAAGCACTGCTACAAGCAGAACTTCCCTTTTTATGGAAGAGCCAGTCCTTTGTCTCCTGGCTGGTGGCAGCCTTCAAAACTACACAGTTCTATCCAATTAAAAATGCTCCTGGCATGGCATTGGGTGTATCTAATCTCTGGCCTACAAGGTCAGACAGCTAAGTTTATCTCCTCCATTGTTCAAGCAAGCTAAAGCGAGCTAGAAAGCAAAGTTATATTTTGAATAAGAGGCCATCTAAAGAATAGCAGAGAATTCCAAACAGTAGTTTCACAGAATAGAGGTGTGCCTTCACAACATAGCCCCCGGGGCAGGAAGAGGCTGCTGGATGGTGGATAACCTAGCAGTTCTGTCATGGTCACACCCAAGGACTGGCAGGCAGATGTAGATGGGTTTCCAGAGGAATCTCTTATCTGTGCCAATGGGAACCTTAGGCCCTTAGGCTGTCATGCCTTTTCCTCCCCTTTGATGGTCTAAGCGGATCATGGTGTGTGTGTGTGTGTGTGTGTGTGTGTGTGTGTGTCTGGAGTGGAGGGACACAGGGACTGAGAACCAGCAAAAGAGGGCTCTGAGGCCTTTCTGGTGACTGGGACCTGTATTTACAGAGCTCCACACAGGACAGTGAAATGGAGCTGACAGATGGGGTCCTCTACTCCATGTCCCTACAGGGGACACAGGTGTCCCATACATCCTCAAGTGTGCAGCACAGCCTCAGGGTGAGTGTGGGTGCTGAGGTGACCCAGACTCTAGGACCCCATGCAGTCAAAGGGGTCCCTGGGTTCCAGAAGCTTCCCTGTTACTCCCCTAAGATCCCTCCCAGATTCCAATTTCCAAAGGAATCTGGGTCCCCATCTCTTCCTCCCAACCCACTCTCACTGTCCATTCCCTGTCAGATGGGATGCAAAGTCACTGTCCACAAAGTGGTAGGAATATCAGAGGAGAGACTTAGTTCCATTTCACTTTATGCTCAGTCAAGAGTATTTTTGCATTTTTCTACTTACTTTGCCTTTCTAATGCCCATCCCCGAGTGTCCATGTTGACCTGACAATCCTTACACACCTTCTCCCACTCTTACACATCATTGTGATTAGTAGGGATGCTTTTCCCAAAAGGACATGGGGCTCAAGGTACCAAGTCTGTTGCTTTGCCATTTGCTTCCCCGAGGACCACATCCACTTGGCTCCTCCAGGTCAGGAGCTGTAGCCTCCCTGGGCTACACAACATACCAGGAGGTGGACCTGTTATCAGGGCTAGCGATGCATCTCTTCACTGCTGTGGGACCTGGACATCATCCCCTTCTGTTGCCATATCAACCATGTTGCCCTGAACATCCCACTTGTCCTAATGGCCTGACCCTCCCACCCCAGGAAAAGCCTCTGTGTTCTCATCTTTGAATGAGATGTTTTGACGGAAATCTCAGGACTGATACTGTTAATACAAGCATGTGCTGTCCGTCCTTTGATAAGAAAAGACCTAAGGTACTAATGTGTCTCACCAGTCCCCACCTCCAATTCTACTTTTCCTGTCAAGAATATTTTCTCCTGTCAATGTAGAAATTTTCAAACCTGTGAAGAATTGATGTGAATTTGAGCCAAAGTGTCACTAATTGCCAGGAAACAAAATCTCAATAGAAGCAGATAATGCTCTGGAGAATGGCAGTTTTGCACCTTATTTTATACATTACAGTTCAAACAGGAGACATATATGGATTCCACAAAATCCATTAGTGATAGCTTAGGGAGGCTAGAGACAGGAAAGTGGGGAAACCTCTGGGATTAGATAAACAGCAAGATGATAGACACATACTTCTTTCAATTATGTGTGTGTAGGACAGTTAACAGTCAACAATGAACTCAGTAACAATGAGGGGATGTGTGGTCTCTGCAGAGAGCAGAGTGTGGCATGTGCTTTCAGGAGTCTGAATTAAGGAAAGTTATATGACATTCCAAAGATATGTTATACTATAGGCAAAAAGACAATAGACAGGCTCAGGGAAGGTAACAATTGACCTTTGTCAGGGAAGATGCCGGCCTAGGACATGACTACCCACCATAAACTGATTTAGTTTAAAAGTTTTAATTTCAGAACATCCTTTGTGGTTACTTTAGGTGTCTGAGTTTGCAGGGTAGCCAGGTTAGCGTGTGCCCCTGTGGTCACTCCTGCCCCACCTCTTGCCACCAATCACTGAGTGCCTGGGGGTTCAGTTTGAGCTATAGCTCCCAACCCATCTGGCAGTTTATGAGCTGCCTCTGATGGAACGTGCTCCCTCTTTGCCAACACAGGTTGGAAATGAGACCTCTATGGGGCCTGCAGCCACAGCTTTTCCACCACCCGCAGAGCTGGACAGCATCCCCCCTGCCCACAACAAACAGGTGCCCATGAACCTATTGCTCCCTGGGAGGTGGATTGCTCCACCTCCACCTACATGCCTAGGCTGTGCAACCTCACCTTAACCAAGCTGGTGGTTCTAAAGGCCCTTGAAAGGAGATCACCTCCTTAGTGATAGCTGTGAGAATTAAGGACTCAAAGTGCATCCTGAGGTCTGACCAGATTCTGCTGCCCCCCAGTGGATTAGTGAAGACTGACCTGGAGCTGACCTTCTCCCTACAGGCCCCCCCACTCCCTCTAGGCAACAAACTGCAGATCATGCTGCAGCAGAAGTAACACCTTAAAAAACAGACCATCCAAGGGTACAAGATGCTCCCAGTGGGTAACATAGACATGGCTGAGGTGATGCAGGGAGCCTCCGAGGATGGCCAGGTTTTGAGCCTCTACACAACCATCAGGGAGGCATCTGCATACGTGGCAGAGGTCAGCATCTACTCCCTGTCCAGCCAGTCCATGGACCCTGAAAATAACACTTAGCAGGCTGGCCCCAAAGCCAAACCCAGGGTTCAGTACACTGAGAGGGAAGATAAAAATCTTCCCTGAGCATCAGGCCATCCATGATCCTGAGCGGGGGCAGGACCTGGAAAAGGAGGACTGCAATGTGGGAGAAGCCGAGAAGCAGCACAAAAGAGTAGAAAGATCACCATTCATGACCAGGCAAGAATGTTCCAACAAGAAAGTTGGGATATAGCTGTGCAGGGTGCAAGTGTGGGAGGAAGACCTGGACCTGGAGTAGGAGTCTTCAGAGCAAGTCCCTGATCTGGAGGAGGACCTGGATATGCTGTATGACTCACTGGAAAACCTCAGAGACAGTGGCCCATGACAGTGTCCTAGGCACCCCGAAGCCCTGGCTCAGGCTATACCTGGAAGACCTGTTCCACTCCAGCTCTCAGATGGAGATGGAGAATATCCACAGTAGCCAAGTAGCCCCAGCACCACTCACTCGGGGTTCCAAATAAACTTCACCCTCACAGACAAAAGAAAGGACCTGTAAGATGCACACTGCCCAGGCCCCCGCCTGGACAATCTGATCAAATCCCTGGTGCCCGCCTTCCTGGGCAGTGACTCAACCTTCATACCCACCCACCATTCTGTGTTAATACAGAACATTTGCTACTAACAACCTGTGTGGGACCAACCATGTACCAGGACAGCCCTGTCCTCCACAACACAGCGGTCACTCAGTCACCTGCTTGCTGTGACTCTTCAGGTCACTGCAGCTCTCCGATCGTTGGTTCTTCTGAACACAGGGTAGACTAAGGCCCAGCCTCATAGGGTTATTGTAGGGACTCCAAGGGGTTCTCCCTAGAAAGAGCAACTGGGTGTCTGGACAGTGGAGAGGTCTGCTGGAGGGGCTATGGCTGTGCTAATTCTCCATTTTCTCTCCCTCTTGAAAATGCCTCTGCCTCATTTGTGATTCTCCTCTGTGCCTTGTACTAAGCTATTTTCTCCGTTGATAAAGAGATGAGAGATTCTATTAGGTATCTCTGTCCTGAGTGAAGCTGGATTAGAAATCCCAGGGGTGAGCAGTGGGGCTCCAGGGTCACCCAGCTATGTGAGATGGGGCTGGTTTGGGCTCATTCATTCAGCAAATATATTTGAAGCCCTGCCAGGTACAGACCCATGTCTCAGTACAGACCCGTGTCTAGGTACAGACCCATGTCTTGGCACAGACCCGTGTCTAGGTACAGACCCGTGTCTAGGTACAGACCCGTGTCTAGGCACAGACCCATGTCTAGGCACACACCCGTGTCTAGGCACACACCCGTGTCTAGGCACAGACCCGTGTCTAGGCACAGACCATAATTCAGTGCACAGAGCAGACCCCAAGCCTGCACTGCAGAGCTTCCTTTTATTCAGGAGAGGTTCAGTCACACTGGGCTGCACAGGCAGGTATGTCCGCAGGATGGTGGATGTGACATCCTCCTGGCCTCCTGGTGTACCTCTGCATCTTCCCATGTATTGAAGAGGGTGGTGGACCTCTGTACCAGCAAAAAATGTGAGTGGGTTTAGAATCAGTGCCATGAGGGGAGGATGGGGACTGTGATTTTCAGAAGCTCGCAAAATCCTGGATCACACAAGTAGTGGTATTTCTGCAAGAGGACAGAGTTCCGAGGCCTTCTCCTAGAAAAAATGGAGGGAGTCAAAGAGAGCTATGCATGTGGATTTGGGTGTTGTAGGTGAGTAGGAATGAGATAGAGCTGGGGCCACACAGAGAAGAGCTCCCAGAGGCTGGGGTTAGGCAGAATCATATAGCCGCTCAGGTCAGTGTCCATGGCCTGCAGTCTGGAGGACTTCCTGGGGTGGGGGCTTGAACTGGGACTTCAGTGATGGAGATGAGAGGTTCCTTCCTTTGGAGTTGCACAGAAGGCAGTCATGGTGGTAACATGTTCTCTTCCTGGATCTACAGAAGCAGCTCCAGAGCAAGATCAAGAAACACCTAAAGAAGAAATGCCAACTCTGGAGCCCTCTCCAGAACCAGAGCAGGCTCCAGGCACAGCTTTCCCTTGAGGTCCAGGATCCGGCGCGGCACCCTGCAGATCTTGTCCCCAAGTGGAGGAGGACCTGCACAGTCTGTCTAACATACTGGAGAACACCAGCAACAGTAGCACAGTCAGGGACTATGATGACAGCACTCTTAGCCTCACCAAGCCCAAGTTCAGGCTATACTTCTAAGACCTGTCACATTTCAGTTTGAAAATGGACATGGGAGCATCCATGGTGCCCAGAGGCAGACAGAGCTTCCAAGCCCTACCAGCTTTCACTCAGGGCTAGAACCTCAGCCCATGGACTAAAGGGTCCCAGGATTAGTTCTGGTCAATGGCACCCATGTTGTTTACTGGCTCAACCCCAGGCCCTGGTTGTGACACATGCAGGAGGTAACCTATCCATGGTCTCTTTCACATTAATGCTTGCCTCACTCTCTGTCTCTCCCCTTCCCTTTCACTCTCTCAATGGAAAATGTCTTCCATTGAGGGTGAACAAATTAACAAAATAAATAAATAAATAAAAAACTGAAGGAGCTTCCTAGCCTGAAGTGCCCGAGAAGACCAACCCCGGCAGAAATAGTGAGTGACAGTGTCTCCCACTTAGTGCCCCAGAGCATGCCCACCCAGGGGAGCAGCCAGCACAGTCCAAGGACAGTCCAGAGGCAGAGACCTCAGCCCTGGACATGCTCACCAAGAGGCTGCTGCCCAGTGGGCGCATCACCATGACAAGTCTCTCATCATCCCCTCCACCAGGTCCAAGGGGAAGCAGCCCATCCATGATGGCTTTGGCAGGTACATGAAGGAGTGGCAGACACCTCATCCACAAAACAAGAGGGCCAACAGCCTAGATAATGAGTGCTGCCCAGACCCAGGGAGCCAGCTGCAGATCCCCAGAAAGACCACGTACAACCAGCTAAACCACATCCTCATCTCTGATGACCAGCTGCCTGAGAACATCATCCTCATCAACACCTCTGACTGGTAGGAGCAGTTCCCCTCAGACATCCTGCAGGGGCACACGCTGCATCGCTGTGCACCTGCTCCATGGCTGATGTCCAGATGGCCTTCAGCAGCAGCATCTCTCAGATGCAGAGATACTGTAACTGTAATGGCCAGCCCCTGAAGATGGTGAATGAAGATCCTGGTGGCAGGGGCACAGTACTACTTCAGCGCTGTGCTGCGGATCTTCCTAATGCAGCTGTCCTACAAGATGCTCGACTGGTTGGGCTGCGTGCACTTTCTGGTCATCTCCCTGGGTTCCCACACGTGTCCAGGTACCATGGCTCCATGCATTACCGCTACAACAACTTTTCCAGGAGTTGGCCTGGCAGGATCCGTTCCATAATCTGGAGTCACAGAGCACCAAACAGGACACGCT
The DNA here is from genome assembly GCF_963259705.1 of Myotis daubentonii. Lineage (NCBI taxonomy): Eukaryota > Metazoa > Chordata > Mammalia > Chiroptera > Vespertilionidae > Myotis > Myotis daubentonii. The sequence goes on from NC_081855.1 coordinate 8,940,281, forward strand.
GGACATCGTGGTGAAAACAACAGGACATCACAGGGACAACTGTGCCTACCAGTTGCCTATTGAGTATGCCATGCCCTCCTACAAGCAGAAGAGCCCTCAAAAGGAGTCCTTGCAATTCATTTCCTTTGTGTTGCGGGGGAGGGTGTGTGTGTGTTAAAAATTGGAATAGTTGAACTGTCCTCAGCCATGTCAAGAGACTCAGATGACGGGCCCCCTTGGGCTGTAGCATTCTTTCATCCATCCCACTCTCCATACCTCTGGTCACCAAAGAGGCCTCGTCACCCCACTCTGTTCCCCATCAGTGAGTGTGGCTTGGCCTCCCCCAGCCAGGGCGATGGCACTGAGCTGATGGGGTTGCAGGTAGATTATTGGATGGCAGCCTAGCCTACATTACAGGAAGAGAGACTCTGAGAAGAAAGACCTGCCTCCTGCCAAAAACTCACTCAAGTGCAAACTTTCACTCTCTCCAGGTCAGCAGGCTGCTGAGCAGTGAAGAGGTACAGCAATACCCACCATCCATGACAGTGGTCACCAAGGAGAAGAGCAAGAAGGTGCTGTTTTTGCCCAGCAAAACCAAGGACAAGGTCATGGAGTCCAAAAGCCAGTGCCTGGAGAGTATAAGCCACCTTGTCTGCAGGCCAAGTGCCAGCAGAACATGCTGTGGGTCCTCATTAAATGTGTGGTGTGGAATGACCTGAAGTTCTTCCAGCTGGCAGCCCAGTGATCTTCCCACATCAAACGCTTCCCCACCTGCATCTGGGCACTCTGAGTCCAGCTTTCAGCCCTGCCTGTGGCCCTGCTGACGACAAGCACAGGAGGGCCCAACTGCTTTTCTGTTAACGTTTCAGTTTAGTACAGAGGCTGGCCTTGGAAACACAAAGAGAAACCTTCTTAAGTACAAATGTTCTCACAACCCAGAAACTAATGTGGTGGCCCCATTGGGAGCCTCCAACTGCTCTGTTTTTCGTTGTTGTTTTTTTTTTTTTTTTTTTTTTTTTTTTTTGTGTGTGTGTGTGTGTGTGTGTTTTAACCAGAACTCTCTGGCAGGTGGGAGGTCAGTAGGGCACTGTTGAGCTGGAGAATCATTTGAGGTGTGTTTTGGCCTGAGGACCCTTAACCCTCCCATGAGAAGGGTTCTCACCTGTCCTTCCTGGAAGCCAGGACTCTGCCTCCACAGGGCTCAGAGCTGGGTGGTCAGATGACAAGGACTGGCCTTGCATTGGAGGCATTCTGAGCATAAGACAGAGGCCGGTCAGCCCAGCCCTATGACTCAACCTCCAACCAGCCAAGTGGCCCCTGCACCACCTACTCATGGTTCCCAATAAAATCTAGACTCACAGAGAAATAAAGGCAACGGAATGATGCAGACCCCAGTTTGTCACTGGACAAACTGGTGGCATACTAGCTGCCGGCCTTCCTGAGCAGGGACTCTGATTTCATCCCTACCTTTCCGTGTTACTTCAGAACATTAGTACCACCCAACAGGTGTGGGACAAACTACTTTCCAGTGACCACCGGCCTCTCCACAGCACAGTGGTCACTGAGCCACCTGCTTACTGGGTGTCTTCAGGTCACTTCCTGTCTCTGAGTGTTTGTTCCTCTGAACCCAGAGAGGTGAGGGGACCAAAGAGTAAGCACATATCTTTATTGCAGAGACTCAGTGGAGTCCTCTCTGAGTGCCTGCATAGTAGAGAGGTGTGCTGGAGGGGCTGTAGTTGAGCTAATTGGCCATTTTCTCTTCCTTTTAACCAAGTCTCCACCTCATTTGTGATTCTCCTCAGAGCCTTGAGCTAAGCTTTTTTTCTCCTTAGATAAAGAGATTGGAAATTCTCTGAGGGGTCCGTGAACTTGGTGAGGCCAGAACCCAAAGTCCCAGGAATGAGCAATGGGGCCCTAGGCTCACCTAACTCTGAGAGGGGCTGGTTTGTGTTCATTTGGCAAATATATCAGAAGGCCTGCCAGGTACACATACATTTCTAAGCACTGACCACAATCCAGGGAATAAAGCAGACCCCAAGCCTGCACTGCAGAGCTTCCTTCTAGTTAGGAGTGAGTCATTCACTCTAGGCTGCACAGGCTCCTAGTGTCCACAGGACAGTCAATGTTACATCAACCAGGACCTGTGCCTGCATCTTCCCATTTGTGAGGAAATGGTGGATCTCTGGAACTGGAGAAAAAGAGAGTGGCCTTTGGTTCATAGCAGTGAGGGGAGTATGAGGGCTGTGAATTCCAGTTGCTGACCAAACACTGGATCCCACACATGGGGGGATTTCTGCAAGAGAGCAGAGGTCAGAAGACTTCTCCTAGTAAAATGGGAAGGAGTCAAAGAGAGGCGTGGATGTGGATTTCATAGCAAAGTTTATTCTTGAGTAAAAGGATACATAGAAAGTGTTAAATAAAATTCTAAAATACTAGATAGTGTCAATACTGTGTAGTGGATGAGAGTAGGGGAATACAAGACAGGAGAGCATGTTAAAGAGTGTGTCTTGCTGGGGAACAAATGCATGTGTGTAAGAAATCCCTAGGGATGCATTTAACTGCATGTATTTTAAGTTAATGGAAAGGATGCTGGCTTATAAAATAGAGTGTGTACATTTTAAACCTCTCTCAAGAAATAGGACCTATGAAATGAAAAGCAGTAAGCTATTTTTTAAAATCAGGAGAAAATTTGACAAATGGAAGCTATTGTTTGCTTTGTTACACACGTTTTATTAGCACCTGACATTTAACGCCCAGTCTTAAGAAAAAACAAAACATTAGATTGTGCTATGTCACATAGAAAGTCTCAATAAATTTTAAAAGAAAAATATGTTTTTTCTCCATCACTATGGTCATGATCCATAATACATAATGCAAGCATGTTCTCTAACCATAATGCAGGAAACTAAGGAGTAAATAATTAAGAATAGCTTTAAAACCAAATATCTGCACATGAGAAAGCATAAGTGAACCTGAAGTGGAGTATATTCTACATGTACCCTGGGTTCAAAGGAAATCAAGAGTGAAATTATGGAATATTTACAACTAAAATATAATAAAGAAAAACAAAATCAAAAGCAGTCATAAAAGAGAGAATTTTAGTTTTAAATAGACTTCTAAGGAAAGAACTACCATTGTAAAGAGAGTTCAAATATCCAAATAGTAAATTAGAGAGAGCAACAGAGTGACCTCCAAGAATCAAGGAAGGGGAAAAACATAATGGCAGAAATCAGTAAAACAAAGAATTATTTTCTTTCGAAATAGATACTGTTGTATAGAAGACATGTAGAAGGCCAAGAGACATATGAAAACATGTTCAAAGTTACTAGTCATCTGAGAGATGAATATCAAAACAACAATACGGTACCATCTCACACCTGTCAGAATGGCTATCATCCACAAATCAACAAACAAGTGGTGGCGAGGATGAGGAGAAAAAGTAACCCTCGTGCACTGCTGGTGGGAATGCAGACTGGTGTAGCCACTGTGGAGAACAGTATGGAGTTTCCTCAAAAAACTAAAAATGAAACTCCCTTTTGACCTAGTGATTCCACTTCTAGGAATATATACTAAGAAACTGAAAACACCAATCAGGAAGGATATATGCACCCCTATGTTCATAGCGGCACAATTCACCATAGCTAAGATTTGGAAACAGCCTAGGTGTTGATCAGCAGATGAGTGGATTAAAAAAAAACTCTGGTACATCTACACAATGGAATACTATGCTGCAGCAAAAAAGAAGGACTTCTTACCTTTGCAATAGCATGAGTGGAACTGGAGAGCATTATGCTAAGTGAAATAAGCCAGTCAGAGAAGATAAATACCACATGATCTCACTCATTTATGGAATATAATGAACAATATAAACTGATGAACAAAAACAGATCCAGAGACAGAGAAGCATTGATCAGACTGTGAAACCTCAGAGGTTAGGTAAGGGAAGGTGGGGGTAAGGGGGAGAGATCAAGCAAAGGACTTGCATGCATGCATAGAAGCCTAACCAATGGACACAGACACTAGGAAGGTGAGGGCATGAGTGGTGAGGTGGGGGCAATGGGGCTATAAGAACATATATTTAATATCTTAACCAATAAAGAAAAAAATAAATAATGTAAAAATTTAAAAAATAAAACAACAAAACAAAGAATTTTAAAATAGCCTTCAACAAACTGGAAAACTGCTTCTCTGCAAACATTGGTAAAATAAACAGATTTCTAGCTAGACTGACCAAGAAACAGAGAAAAACACTGTGCCCATAGTTCCAACAAGTTAGGTGAAACAAACCAATTCCTTGAAAGAAACAAACTATGAAACCTTAGTCAAAAGAAAGTGATGCCCTGACTAGTCTACTAAAGAGATTGAATTTGTAGTTAAAGCATCTAATGAAGGGCATCCAGGCCCAGGTAGTTTCACTGGAGAATTAAATGGAATAAATAGACACTTCACTGAAGAGGCTATAACATGTCCCATGAGCACTTGAAAAGTTCAACATCATAAGCCATCAGGAAAAGGTTAATTAAATCACAAGGAGACTAAGTAAAATAAAGCCCTGCAATAACTCAATGCTGGGGAGGATGTGGAGAAACTGTCACTCATACAGGGCTGGTGGTAATGGAGACTGTTACACCCACTGGGGAAAGCAGGTTGGTTGTTTCTTACCAAACTAAACATGCAACTACCACACACCCCAGCATTTGCACTCCTGGGCATTTATCCCAGAGAAATAGAAACTTACATCCCCTCAAACACCTGAGTACAAATATAGAAGCTTTACCTTAACACCTGCAAGCTATCTCTGAAATTCCTTTTTGCGATTAATATATAGAGTTTGTAAGAAACGTCTGTCACATAAAGGTAGGAAGAAAATCAGAACAAAAATGGGTAAAGTATATGAAAATGGAATTTCATAAAGGGAAACCTGAAATGTTAACACAATATGAAGAGATGTTAAATCTCACTTTTGGTCAGAGAAGTAATGAGATGCTCTTTATACCACTCTAAATGCCATGGACTGTGATGGAACCATAAACTAGTACAGGCACCCAGGAGGGCCATCTTTAAGTACACAGAAAAATTAAAATTAAAATTAAATACTTTATATATATATATATATATATATATATTTGAATATTCATATATATACTTTTTTCTAAGTCCTGATAGTTGTTCTGATGTCCTATATTAGGATATATACTATATACACATATATTTGCATGTATATATAACCACTAATCTATATCTATCTATCTATCTATCTATCTATCTATCTATCTATCTATCTAGAAATCCCATTCCTGGCATATACCTCACAGGACTTGTCTTAAGGTCCATAGTGAGAAATGCAAGGCCGTTCATCACAGCCTTGTTTGTAGAGGTGTGCAGTTAGGTGTTCATCACCTGGGGAAATGGATAAATAAACCCTGGTGGATACATGCATTTGTTAAAAGAAGCATTTCTCTGACTGGGTCCACAGTACTCTAGACATGGACACACAGGGGCAAGGTAAGACATGGTCAGGGAAAGCATTTTCACTGTGCATGGTCCCGTTCTCATCACTCAGGATCTGTGTGCTCAACTAAACCTAAGAACTACCTCACATGCATGGCACTGAGCTGTGCCTCCTCATATGATCTCATTCAGTGAAAATGATCAGATGCTTGCTCCTGGCCACTTCCCCACAGGAAACAAGCCAAAGAGCGTTAAGAATCACTGTAGGAGAACTTATAGCATAGGTCTCTCATTCTCAAGCTTGAATTGTCATTTTTTGAATAACATTTGCTGCGCTGGGACACATGAGAAAAGCAGGCCTTCTGTGTCAAATTGTAGCCCCTAAGAGTTTAAGAGCATGAACCCAGCTTTCAGGTCAGCATCAGTGGGTGGGCATGGGCTACTGGAAATATTTGCTAGAATAGATAGCAAAGAAACAGCTACAACAAGTTCCAAAACCTTATCTATCTCAAAAACGTGAGTCTTTTTATGATTATTTTTTCACCGACAAAAACATTCTCAGGCAATGTTAACTGCATTGTATATGAACAGCATAGTTAACAAATTTATCTGACATGATAAAATGAGGCAAAGTGTTGTGATAGATTCTAAAAAGAGAAAATGAATCATTGGTATACTTTCTTCTGTTGTCATTTGTCAGTAAAGAGATGACATAGAAATAAAGAAGTATTACTTTAGGTGTATATATAGTCACATGAATATTTTGTAATTTTTTAAGGTGTGAGTATTACAAATACATAGACCAGTGTCTAGAAAAAAAATACAATCACCGGTATTACTCCTAAATCATAAAATGCTGCCCTTGCATTTGTGTCTTTAAATGGAACATTAGGGTGGCAGTTGGGAGACCGTTGAACTCCTGATTCCATCTCAGTTTTTCCTTCCCCAGAGCTAGGTACTACCATCCACTATGTGCTTGTCCTTCTTAAGTACGTTTTTATAATTTTACTCTAAAGTACTATATCCACAAAACATTTTAGTTTTGATTTTACATTTTTGAAATTTTATATCAATAGTATCAATCAGAATGTATCCTGAAACTTGCTATTTCACTCAAATCATATTTTGAGGTTTATCCACATGGCTACACATACTGCATTCCATTACTTTTATCGCTTTAATAGATACCTACTATGATTACTGTATTCTCCTGTTGAAGGAAATTTAGATTATCTCTAGTGTGTCACCATTATAAACAATGCTGACATGGACTTTCTCGTATCCTCCATTCTGGGCACGTGTATGAAGGTTCTCTAGAGTGTGTTGCTAGCAATGAATTTGTAGGCGGGAGGCCGCGCACACCTCAAGATTTACTAGTGGGTGCAATTTCACTGGCTGGTTCAGCCCCCTCCCAGATGCTGTAGATGTTGGTGGCTAATGGCTCCAAACTGCCCTTTCCCTGGCCAGAGGGGTTAGGTGCTCCCCCTCCACTGCCCTGGGATGTAGGCTCAGCCACAGGCCAGTAACGACTGGCACTGGGTAGACAAGCCTGGCTTCTTACCTCCAATGGGACTCATTCAATGGGTACAATTCCTGTTCCAGTTCCCCTATCAGGACCAGGCTGCACATAATGTACTGAGTCCACATCTCCCCTCACCTCCCTCCATCTTGTACTTCTGAGGTCACTCCTTCACTGAACTCTGTTCCACTTCCAGGGAGCCTGACCCAAGGTGACTAATATTGCCCAAGTCTCTACACAATGGCTGCAACAATGTCCACAGCTAGGAGAGGCTTGAAGGCTGAAAAAGAGAAAGCTATTCAAAAGTTGAGGTGGGGGAGGGGGAGAGGGCAAAGGCACTGAGATGAGAGAGCTTTGTGAATTCAAACAACTGAAAAAAAGCCAGTGTGGCTGAAGTGTGGGAGCAGAAGAAAGAGAATGATACTGGTGGAAGTTGGAGATGTATGTAGGAGCCAGACAAGTAGAAATTATACGCCGGTTTCCATTGTTTCCCTAATTGTAATAGGAAGTTTTTGAAATGCTTTAAGCAGAAAAGTGATACAGTTCAATTTAGACTTTAAGAAAATTAGTCTGTGTGTAGAGAGAATGGTTTGGAAAAAAGATAAGAGAGTCAGGGATTAGTATATTCATACAGTAATGACAGTGGATCATAAAAATTATAGTGTCAACACAGAAAGTAGGAAACACTATGGAATCTATAGCACAATACTATGTGTGTCTTTAAAACATACAGACATACAAAGACATGAATATATCTGTATCTTCAAGCATACATGCCAATTTTGAAGTAGCTACATATGTGGAGGGAGAAGAAGGAAATGGAGATCAGATGTAAAAAAATATATAATAAAACCAGGAAGATGCCTCACAAGGAATGGAAGTGATGAGGTGTCGTGATTGAGGCATATGATTTAGGGAGCTCTGCACGAAGAAAATGAAATTCAAAACAACAGTAACCACCCACTTCCCTACCCATTGTTTTCCTTCACCTTGTGGAGACCTAAGTCTGGGATGGGGAACAGGTTTTCTGAGAGACCTTCCAAATCATCCAACTTTTACCCACTAAGAGGGTTGAACTGGATGACAGAGATCTTCCTAGTGATTAATGCAGCATCTGAGTCAAGGAAGCAGGAGGGTAGAGGAAGCAGACCCTCCCTGGAGCCTCATTAGTGAGGAAACAGATGGGGGCACTGAGGCAGTCTCATGCCTGACCTGGTGGGTGCTCCTGATGCACCGTCTCAGCCTAATTCCCCCTTTTCCTGCAGACTCCTTGGAGCCGGGTCTCATCTCTGGGATCAGAGATAATCCGCGTTAACATGTCTTGTTATTTCCCCTTTGCACAAGTTTATGTCCTGGTCCCAGGAGATCTGGGGACCAAACTTCTACCAGGTCTGATAGTTTTGTGCCTAGGTGCCCAGGGCAAGAGTAGACACTGTACCCCGGTAGAAGTTGGAGATATATGGAGGAGCCAGACAACTAAACCTTATAGGCTAATTTCCATTAAGTATCAACAAATGCTTGTGGATCAAAAGTGATCCCTTGATTCCTTGATTGGGGACAAAGAACTTGAGATTTCCCTCTATATTTTCTTCAAGTGATCAGAGAAGCACATGGCATGCTCTGCAAATGCATTTTTCAGTTGGTGTTCAAGGAGTTTGTTGAGGTAGTGCCTCTGTTTCTCTGTCTAGCCTTGAGAGACAAAATCCCAGTGGAGAATAGAGTGGATGCTGCTCTGAGGTGCTCCAGAGCCACATTCTCAGACCCAGCTCAAGAAGTTCCAACACCCGATGTTACTTACTGAGGAAACTCCTGGTGGGGTGTTAGTTTCTTAGTCATTCGTACTGAGGGAGGAGCTTGGGGGAAACCAAACCTTGCAGGAGGCTTGGCCACATGGTCTACCTTAGGCAGACAGTACTCATGTCTTCTGAGCCCCAAGTCCTGGGCTGGACCCTTGGGACATTGAGAGGAATGAGCGATTCTCACCCAGGAGAAGTCCTGGATCTCAGTCCACTGAGAAACAGAAGTAAAATCACCTCAAATCCCATCACCCAGAGACAATCATATGCAACGCCGTAGCATATTTGCTTCTAGTATTTTCCTGTGTGTGTTGAAATAGTTTCTGACTTGTTATCCTTATCCCATAAGAAATGTCTGGTGCCATAAAAATGCTGCATAATATTTCACCTGTTTAGAGACCATTATGTGCTCGGAAATTTTCTATTTGATGGGTATGTAGACTCTCTTTATTTAAAAAAATGTACAAAATATTATGATGGATATCTTCCTTTATAAAACTAACTAGAGGTCCTGGGCACAAAAATTTGTGCACTCAGGGGGGAGGGGAGGTCCATCAGCCCGGCCTGTGCCCTCTCGCAGTCTGGGACCCCTCAGGAGATAACGACCTGCTGGCTTAGGCCTGCTCCCGGGTGGCAGAGGGCAGGCCCAATCCCTAGGTGCAGCCCCTGGTCGGGCTCAGAGCAGGGCCGATTGGGGAGTTGGGGCGCTGCCCCCTGTCATGCACAGAGCAGGGAGATTGGGAGGTTGTGATGCCGCCCTCAGTCACGCTCAGGGTAGGGCCGATTGGGGGTTGGGGCACCATCCCCTGTCACACTCAAGGCAGGGTCCATGGGGAGGTTGTGGCACCACTCCCTGTCACGCACAGAGCAGGACCAATCAGGGGGTTGGGGCACTGCCCCCTGTCACTCACAGCAGGGCCCATAATGGGGGTTGGGGCTCTATACCTTGTCACGCACAGAGCAGGGCCAATCAGGGGGTTGGGGTGCTGCCCCCTGTCACACACAGAGTACGACCATCAGGGGGTTGGGGCGCCACCCTCTATCACCCACAGAGCAGTGCCGATCAGGGGGTTGGGGCGCTGCCACTCTCACACTCAGGGCAGGGCCCATGGGGAGGTTATGGCTCTACCCCGTCACACACAGAGCTAGGCCCGTGGGGGGGGGGTTGGGGCGCCGCACCCTGTCACACACAGAGCCTCAGGGCGATCAGGGGATTGAGGAGCTCCCCCCTATCAGGCACAGAGCAGGGCTGATCAGGGGGTTGGGGCGCCTTCCCATGTCACAAACAGAGCAGGGCTGATAGGGAGGTTGTGGCACGGACCCCTGTCACACACAGAGCTGCAGGGCAATCGGGGGTTGTGGGCGCTGCCCCCTGTCACGCTGATCCCGGTACCGGGAGTCCTCGCAGCTCTGCTGATCCCGGTGCTGGGAGGCATATTACCATTTTACTATATAGGGTAGAGGCCTGGTGGTTTGCCCTGAAGGGTGTCCTGGATCAGGGTGGGGGTCCCCACTGGGGTGCCAGGCCATCCTGGGTGAGGGGATGATGGCTGTTTACAGCTGGTCACACCCCCTTCAGGTTGGGGGTCCCCACTGGGGTGCCTGGCCAGTCTGGGTGAGGGGCAGAGGGCTGTTTTCAGGCTGGGGGTGACTGAAGCTCCCAACTGCTCCTTTTTTTCTTTTTTTTTTTTTTATTCTGGGCCAGCTTTAGCTTTGAGGCTTGGCTCCAGCTCTTAGGCCTCCGCTGCTGAAAGTATGTTTCTGGCCTTTGCTTACAATGTTGCAATCCTGCTGGCTGAAGTCCAGCAGTATTTGTTACATAGTTGCTTAGAGTTGCAGGTCAGAGGCCTGCAGTGCAGGCGGGGAATGTTGGTTTCCTCTGTCACTGAAGCAAGCAAGCCTCATGTTAGTTTCAAGCTGCCTGGCTGCCGGCTGCCATCTTGGCTGACAGTTAATTTGCATATCACCCTGATTAGCCAATGGGAAGGGTAGCGGTCATACACCAATTACCATGTTTCTCTTTTATTAGATAGGATTCCATTTTGAATGATTTATTAGGATCTGTATCCATAGGAGTAGAGTTCTAGAGTCAAATCACATGAGCAATATATTTTTAATAGCTTGTTTTTTACATAATAAAATACCCAATCTTAATAGTGTGATTTTTCTGATAATATACAAACACACACGTATGTAATTAAAATAGGATTCCACAAACTTGTGTTTCTTATTTAAACTTCATCATGGGAATTTTTTTTATATCTGCATTAAGATAACATCACTTTTTTGTAACTGAATAAGTATTCATTATGATGCACAATAATGTATTTTATTCATGTCTGTTGATAGATGTTGTAGTGAATCCAAATTTTTATGATGACAATGTTGTCAAAAATTTACTAGTACTCATATTTTATTTTCATCACATTTGCTTGAAACCCTATAATATAAGTTCAAAGAGTGGAATTGTCTCAAAAAGAATGAACATCTTAATTTTTATAGATGCTCTAAATTAATTATCTAAATTGATTGTGTAGCATACTTCCATGACATCCAAGAAATATAAAATTAAATTTACAAAAACCTGAAGACCAAACATAAGCAGTTTGATATGTGCTTCAGTGTCTAATCCTATCACAGTGATTTATAGCATAAAAGAAGTTTCTGTGTCTCAAGTATGTATAATAATTGTCAGTCTAATTTGATTGCTATCCTTGCTTCTTAGAGAGAGATACCTTTCTCAATATTTGAGGGTGAGCTACAAAAAGTTCCTTTTGCTATTTCCTTAAGGTATTGGGTTAATTTTCAAAAAACATATATATTCCACAAATAAGTGAGATCATGTGATACTTATCTTTCTCTGCTTGGCTTATTTTGCTTAGCATAATGCTCTCCAGGTCCATCCAGGCTGTTGCAAATGGGCGGGCTGGGAGAGGTCAATGGGATAAAGGGGGGGGGGGACATGTAATACTTTCAACAACAAAGAATTTATAAAAATCTTCTTTATCTTCACCTGATTTATCAGTAATGAGTGCTGAGAAATTAAACATGTTTCACAGATAACATGGGCAGGGCTGCATGAACCTGACAGTTTGCATTAATTTGCCGAATGCAAGTTGAGACTATCTTCAGGGAGGACACTCTGGCAATATGTATAAAAATGAAAAGTGTGGCCCTAACTGGTTTGGCTCAGTGGATAGAGCATCAGCCTGAAGACTGAAAGGTCCCAGGTTCGATCCTGGCCAAGGGCATGTACCTTGGTTGCGGGCACATCCTCAGTAGGAGGTGTGCAGGAGGCAGCTGATCGGTGTTTCTCTCTCATCGATGTTTCTAACTCTCTATCTCTCTCTCTTCCTCTCTGTAAAAAATCAATAAAATGTATATTTTAAAAAAATGAAAAGTGTGCATCCCTTTGAATGTACCTAGAAATACACCCAAAAATGATGTACAAAAACAGTTACTGATTCATTGGCTATAATAGAAAAAAACAAGAAAAATCTAAATATCCATGATCACAATACTGATTAAAAATATATCCGACACAATGATAATGCAATAGCCATTCAAAATGATGACAATATTTACAGAGTATTTTCTCCAGTACATTGAGTGAATAAAAACTACTTAATAAAAAAAACAAAATTAGAAGAACTTTCACCAAAATGTTAACAGAATCTGGGGTGATTTTTACTTCCTTTACATGTTATATTTGAGGATATTAATGAAAATTTAATAAAATCCAAATAGTAGAAATTAAAATAAGTGAATTCAAGTTTACTATGGAAGTTAATGCATGGATATCATATTAAAAAGTAAGATCGGCACATACAGAATAGCAACTGTGGACCAACTTATTAATAAATATGACTATAAAAGCCTAAATAAATCATGACCATAATCTACTTCACTAGTTTATACTGAAGCACAGGTGTCGTTTAATATTAGGAGAGCTTTTAAAAGTGATATGTGCTACCCTTATGTTCACTGCTGCATTATTTACAATAGCCAAGACATGGAAGTAACCTAGGTGTCCATCAACAATGAATGGATAAAGATGATGTGGGGCATATGTACAATGGAATATTACTGGACCATAAAAAAGAAGGAAATCTTACCAATTGCAACAACATGGGTGGAGCTACGTGAGCTAAGTCAGGCAGAGAAAGAAAATTACCATAGAGTTTTATTTATATGTGGACTCTAAAAACAAAAGAGAACAAAACAAAAACAGAATCATAATAAAAGTGACCAAAGGATGGTTACCAGAAGGGAGGGTGTGGAGGATAGGTGGAAAGGGGAAGGAAAATAGAGTCAGTAATATATTGATAAGTTTGCATGGTGACAGATGGTTTTGAGAATTGGTGAGGTGATAAAATTGTCAAATCACTATATCATACACCTGAAACAACATAAGCAATAGATGATTATATAGCAACCATACTTAAATTAAAATAAATTTAAAATAAATTTACAAGATGCTGCAGTTTTTTTCAGAAAATTAAACCTAGGAATGAATATTCTAAAATAAAAAAGGTATCTTTATAAAAGTTAATAAAAAGTGATAGGCAATGAAAAAGCATCTGATCAAAAATACAACAGCCATATCTGACTATTAAAGTACTATTGTGAAATTCAACTAGAAAGACATTTGCTAAATATCTTTCCCTTAAAATCTTTCACTTAAAATCCACTAAAACTACTAATTGCACTTGGAATAAATTTTACAACCTGAACAAGACTCTACAGGCTCTCGACCCCGTTGGCCTGCACAACTTCCTGCCTCACACTCTCCTCTTTACTCCAGCCACCCTGGCCTGTATTTCATTCCTTCACCCCAGTGGGCTCTTTCCCACCTCAGGGCCTTTGCACACACATCCCTCGGTTTGCAAAGCTCTTTGCTCAGGACTTCATAGGACTGACAATTTTACTTCTTTACATCTCATCCAAAAAAGACATCAAAATATGGAAAGTGTTATCTATATAAATCATGGAATTAAATAGAGTCTATTTATATTCTCTCATTTTTTATTTTAGAATTTTCATTCCACCTGCATTTGATTTCAAATGAAGAAAAGGCACAGTAAATTCTTTTCATCTAAAATACCTTTGAATGTTTTTGGTGAGACCTGAAATATTGACCTAGTATGTTCCCCTAAATAAACAGCTGCCCCAGTGCTGTTTATGCCAAAGGACCCATAATGACCCACTCAGTCCCAGGTGTGCTCACTGCTTTTCCTGATGTCGCTGTTCAGCTCCCAGGACCTGCTCACTCCAGCACCAGGCCACACGCTTGAGCATCCTTTCTACTCTACAAAGCAAGTCCCCTTCCTATATTCTTTCCAACCACTTCCTGGCTTATTTTCATATTTACTTTTAGATAAAAATAGAATAGTTCAAGTTTCCCAAAAATCCTGTTATGATTTTGACTTCAAATAAGTAAATTTTATATTAATTCAGGAGAATATGTGCCTCTGCAATATTCTTTCTATCTAGAAATTAGTAAAGCCATCCATTTATGATAAGACGGAGTAATGGAGCATTAGAAGGCCCTGCATAATTCCTGTTAACATCTTAATGCTTTAGATAATTTTTTGATGTTTCACATTGCATTTTCACTTGAATGTCTATATACATTTACATCTATAATAATAAAAGCATAATATGCTAGTTAGACCAGATGCCCTTCCAGACGTCCTTCTGGACAACCTTCTGAATGGTGCCGGGCCTGCGAGGGAAGCCCGGGTCCCAGGTACCAGAGGGAAGCTGGTGCTAGCAGCTGGGGGAAGGAAGGCCTATTCTTTATGAATTTCATGTATTGGGCTTCTAGTATATTTATGATAGCAATGGGCAATATTTACTGAGGGGCCACCACAGGTCCACTCTTTGTGTTAAACATTTTATTACTTAATTTTATTCTTGCAATTCATTTTTCACATGAAAAAGGCAAGTCTTAAAGAGCTCAGCTAACTTGCCTGAGGTTTCAGTGCAAGTGGCAAGCTCAGACATGAATCCCAGGGTCTGACAACACAGTCTTAACCATTGCATTATATGGCCTCTGGGAACACCATTACCTTTGAGTCTATTCAATATAAGTGGCCACCATACTGAGGTTGCTTTTTTAAAATATATACCTTTTATTGACTTCAGAGAGGAAGTAAAGTTAGAAAGAGATGGAAACATCAATGATGAGTGAGAATCGTTGATGGGCTGCCTCCTGCACACCCTCTGTGGGGGATTGAACTCACAACCTGGGCATGGTGCCCTGACCAGGAATGTAACCTTGACTTCCTGGTTCATAGGTTGGCGCTCAAACACTGAGCCATGCTGGCCAGGCTGAAGTCGCTTTTCATTTCTAGTGGCATTTCAGTTATTTATCTTAGGTTTAACAGATAGATCATCTTTTCAGCAAATAATAATACTTTCCCTTCACTATTCCAATATTTTCATCCTCCCCTTTGCCCAAATGACAATAGCCATTTGTTACAATACATACCCTGTTTTAAATATCATTTTAAAATCCATTAAATATCATAATATAGCAATCTTTAAGCAGCTCAGGATTACTGTGAAATGTAGGGTTTGAAATAAGACATTATTCATGCAGTGAGATTAAAAGTAGCTGGAAAGACTAAATTGCAAAAATAGTTTCCAAGTAATATGTGTGTGCCTGTTTTCATTGTCTTACTAATCTAAAGATATTACATAGTTTACTCTAAGTTATATTAATGCTAACATTATACTTCACTTTGCTCCTATGAATGTCATTGTTCAATTGAAGACACTTAGAAAACAAACATTGGTTGGTGCCAATGTTGCAGACAGTTGGGGAAATGGATGGAGGCCAGCAAAGCAGAGTCTCCAATGTTCTTCTCCTGGGAACTCTGAGAGTCCTGCAGACCCGCAGGTCCTGTGTTGCATGTTCCTCTGCATAAACCTGGTCACGGCGTGGGAAATGGGCTCATGATCCTGGTCAGAGGCACTGACTCCTGCCTGCACACTCCCATTTATTCTTTCTGGCCAGTCTCTCCTTCACAGCCACAGGTGGAGAAGCCTTTATACTTCGAGTGGCTGAGGGTATTTGGAGGATGGCTTGGACAATCCGGAATAGGGCGTGATCATGAGCCCTTATGGGGTGAAGAAGGTAAAGAAACCTGACCATGCAAGCTAGCCATCTAACATAACAACTAATACTGATAATAATTCCCATACTCTTATGCTAAATGTTTGTTCTTTATGTATCCAAGATTACAAACTCTCTGTAACAATAACTCACACAGAGCTCTTTGTAAAATCTGCAGACAAAGAAGCTCAAAAGGTACAAATACGGGACTTCCTGTGTGACTTTGCCCAGAGATTTGGAAGAAACACCTCCCTCTGGGCTGCTTGCAGTAAATGACTCCTAATTATTTGGCTCATTAAGGCGCCTTGTATCTCACTCACTGATTTAAGACACAACAGTAGGAGCCAGTGGCCATATAGCCAATGCTAACAAGGAGCTACTAGACAAAATAGTCCTTCTGTGAATGTTCCCCTACTTCCCGTGTGGTTCAGGATTCAGGATCTGGAAGAAGGGCCACACGCAAATAAAAGAGACAAGAAATAATTTGGAAATCTTGGGGGCCAGGTGGGCCAGCCCAATTTAAGGGGAATGACTTCCACTGGTGCCCTGGCCTTGCCAGCCTTTCATTCAATTATGGATACACATCTAGCTCTTAGACAGGTAATTGTGGTAACAAACAGACTAGCTTAAAGGATAGTATTAGAAGGATTTACTCTGAGTCATTTGATCAGGAAATAACTTGAGCCCCAATTGTCTGGACTAGACAATTGGTGCATAATGCTGGCCCTTGCCATGTATTCAAGGTTCACCAGCATTCCGGGATCCTTGTTTGCACTTCTCTGCTAGTGAAGACAATGGGTGGCTTCCTACATCCTCCAAAGTAAAGTCCCATATGGCAGGCAGCTGCACACTGACTAGGTAACAATACACCTTTCCTATGATGTATTCTTGTGAAGGTATGAGGGGAACGAGGCTGTGCTGTGCCCACCTGTGGAGATGTCAGGTTACACAAGAGCAGAGTCCTGATAGGCTCTCCCAACAACACCCCACACACTGCAGCACTGAGATGAAAAGATGGAAACCTCTTGTTCATGGCAATTATTTGTTGGTAGAAGGACTGAGTGTATCTTCTTTTGGTTCCCATTTAAATCCTTATTTAACTAATAAACATCATTTTTTTCTGCCCAGCCCATATGGCTTGTGGTATTGTGTTGACTCATGAACCAAGAGGTCCCCTGTATGATTCCAGGTCAGGGCACACAACCCCAGTTGCTGGCTGGATCCCCTTAGGAGGCATGCAGCCATTCAATGGTTTTCTCTCATGTATGTTTTTACCTCTCTATCCCTCTCCCTTCCTCTGTCTCTAAAGTCAATAAAAACATTTAAAAAACATTATTTTTCCTAAAGCCTTAAAAAACATATATTTTATTACTTAATATATGACAATAAAGGAAAAAATCTGGCTTTCATATTTTCATTCTATGCACAATAGAAACAGGAAAAAGAAAGGTGTCTCAGCGATCCAGGCATTTCCCCATGGTTTCCAGCTCTCATGTCATAATTCTCAAAGTGGTCCATTCCCCACAGTAATGCAAATATTTAATATGGGGTTTTCTTTTTACACATTATCTTCGCCTTTTGGGGACTTTCCCCTCTTAATAAAAATTGTTTTTGTTCTCACCAAATCACAATCAGTCTTCTCATCTAATTCATTACATAGTCAGACAGCAAAGGCCTCATATGCTATGATTTCGTTTCCATGAAAACCCACAGTTGGTAAATCCATGGGGACACTGAGAGATGAGGGACTATCAGAAGCTGAGTGGGGAGGAGGAGCGATGACTGGAACCACCTGGATTGGTCTGGAGGAAATATTCTGGAGAGGATGGTAACGTGATGTGGTGGTTGCCAAAAATTGTGAATGTACTTAATGATGTTGAAATGGAAACTGAAGAAAGAATTAAGTTTTGTATAATTTAAATTAATTTTTAATAGTATCTTATTAAATTTTATTCAAAATACATTTCATTTCATTCAATAGTATAAGAAAATCAGTAAAATTCAAAGTATGTATGTAAGATAAACACAAACATTGTAAAAACTGCTATTATTGGTGATGGCAGACAGAGGCTGCTTCCCAGGACCTCGGACAACATGACTTGCAGGGGCTGAGGTCAGTTGCTTACAAAGTGCTGATGGTTCCACATCTGGAAGTTCAGGGAAAGCTGTGCCTGGAGCGTGCTCTGGCTCTGGAGAGGTCACTGGAGTTGGCATTTCCTCTTTAGGTCTTTCTTGATCTTGCTTTGGAGCTGCTTCTGTAGATCCAGGAAGAGAACATGTTACCACCATGACTGCCTTTTGGGCAACTCCCAAGGAAGGAACCTCTCATCTCCATCACTGAAGTCTCAGTTCACGCCCCCACCCCAGGAAGTCCTCCAGACTGCAGGCCATGGGCACTGACCTGAGCGAATGTATGATTCTGCCTAACCCCAGCCCCTGGGAGCTCTTCTCTGTGTGGCCCAAGCTCTATCCCATTCCTACTCACCTACAACACCCAAATCCACATGCATAGCTCTCTTTGACTCCCTCCATTTGTTTCCAGGAGAAGGCCTCAGAACTCTGTCCTCTTGCAGAAATCCCACTACTTGTGTGATCCAGGATTTTGTGAGCTTCTGAAAATCACAGTCCCCATCCTCCCCTCACGGGTCTGATTCTAAACCCACTCACAGTTTTTGCTGGTACAGAGGTCCACCCTCCTCTTCAATACATGGGAAGATGCAGAGGTACCCCAGGAGGCCAGGAGGATGTCACATCAACCAGCCTGTGGACATACCTGCCTGTGCAGCCTAGTGTGACTGAACCTCTGCTGAATAAAAGGAAGCTCTGCAGTGCAGGCTTGGAGTCTGCTCTGTGCACTGGATTATGGTCTGTGCCTAGACATGGGTCTGTGCCTAGACACGGGTCTGTGCGTAGACACGGGTCTGAACCTAGACACGGGTCTGTACCTAGACACGGGTCTGTGCCTAGACATGGGTCTGTACCTAGACACGGGTCTGAAACTAGACACGGGTCTGTGCCTAGACACGGGTCTGTGCCTAGACACGGGTCTGTACCTAGACACGGGTCTGTGCCGAGACATGGGTCTTTGCCTAGACACGGGTCTGTACCGAGACACGGGTCTGTACCGAGTCACGGGTCTGTACCGAGACACGGGTCTGTACCGAGACACGGGTCTGTACCTGGCAGGGCTTCAAATATATTTGCTGAATGAATGAGCCCAAACCAGCCCCATCTCACATAGCTGGGTGACCCTGGAGCCCCACTGCTCACCCCTGGGGTTTCTAATCTGGCTTCACTCAGGACAGAGGTACCTAATAGAATCTCTCATCTCTTTATCAACGGAGAAAATAGCTTAGTACAAGGCCCAGAGGAGAATCACAAATGAGGCAGAGGCTTTGTCAAGAGGGAGAGAAAATGGAGAATTAGCACAGCCATAGCCCCTCCAGCAGACCTCTCCACTGTCCAGGCACCCAGTGTGCTCTTTCTAGGGAGAACCCCTTGGAGTCCCTACAATAACCCTATGAGGCTGGGCCTTAGTCTACCCTGTGTTCAGAAGAACCAACGATCAGAGAGCTGCAGTGACCTGAAGAGTCACAGCAAGCAGGTGACTGAGTGACCGCTGTGTTGTGGAGGGACAGGGCTGACCTGGTACATGGTTGGTCCCACACAGGTTGTTAGTAGCAAATGTTCTGTATTAACACAGAATGGTGGGTGGGTATGAAGGTTGGGTCACTGCCCAGGAAGGTGGGCACCAGGGATTTGATCAGATTGTCCAGGCGGGGTGCCTGGGCAGTGTGCATCTTGCAGGTCCTTTCTTTTGTCTGTGAGGGTGAAGTTTATTTGGAACCCCGAGTGAGAGGTGCTGGGGCTACTTGGCTACTGTGGCTATTCTCCATCTCCATCTGAGAGCTGGAGTGGAACAGGTCTTCCAGGTTTATCCTGAGCCAGGGCTTCGGGGTACCAAGGATATTGTCATGGGCCACTGTCACTGAGGTTTTCTAGTGAGTCATACAGCATATCCAGGTCCTCCTCCAGATCAGGGACTTGCTCTGAAGACTCCTGCTCCAGGTCCAGGTCTTCCTCCCACACTTGGACCCTGCACAGCTGGCTGGGCACGTCTCAGCAGTGCTTGCTGTCCTGTCTGTTGGACCACTTGTTGCTGGTTCTCCCACCTGCTGCTCCTTCCGGGATGTGCTCCAGCCCCAGCAGCCCACCGGCTTCCCCTGAGATCTGGTGGAGGTGATGAGAGACTTGGTCTTGGTGACACAGGGTGGCAGTATCTCTGTGGACACATCCAGGGCTGAGGTCTCTGTCTCTGGTCAGTGCTAGGGCTGTGCCAGTTTCTCCCTGGGGTGGGTGTGCTGTGGGCCACTGAGCCTGAGACACAGTGCCTTGGTTGCTTGTGGCTCATCTTCTCAGGCACATGGGTTGGACTTGGAGGCTCCTTCTGGCTCTGGCACTGTGGATATTCTCCATCTGCATCTTAGAGCTGGAGTGGAACAGGTCTTCCAGGTATAGCCTGAGCCAGGGCTTCGGGGTACCTAGGACACTGTCATGGGCCACAGTCTTTGAGGTTTTCTAGTGAGTCATACAGCATATCCAGGTCCTCCGCCAGCTCAGGGACATGCTCTGAAGACTCCTACTCCAGGTCCAGGTCTTTCTCCTACACTTGCACCCAGAACAGCTATATCCCATCTTTCTTGTTGGAACATTGTTGCCTGGTCATGAATGGTGATCTTACTACTCTTTTGTGCTGCTTCTCGGCTTCTCCCACATCGCAGTCCTCCTTTTCCAGGTCCTGCCCCCGCTCAGGATCATGGATGGCCTGATGCTCAGGGAAGATTTTTATCTTCCCTCTCAGTGTACTGAACCCTGGATTTGGCTTTGGGGAGGGCCTGCTGAGTGTTATTTTCAGGATCCATGGACTGGCTGGACAGGGAGTAGATGCTGACCTCCGCCATGTAGGCAGATGCCTCCCTGATGGTTGTGTAGAGGCTCAAAACCTGGCCATCCTCGGAGGCTCCCTGCATCACCTCAGCCATGTCTATGTTACCCACTGGGAGCATCTTGTACCCTTGGATGGTCTGTTTTTTAAGGTGTTGCTTCTGCTGCAGCATGATCTGCAGTTTGTTGCCTAGAGGGAGAGGGGGTCCTGCAGGGAGAAGGTCAGCTCCAGGTCAGTCTTCACTAATCCACTGGGGGGCAGCAGAATCTGGTCAGACCTCAGGATGCACTTTGAGTCCTTAATTCTCACAGCTATCACTAAGGAGGTGATCTCCTTTCAAGGGCCTTTAGAACCACCAGCTTGGTTAAGGTGAGGTTTCACAGCCTGGGCATACAGGTGGAGGTGGAGCTGGGGCAATCCACCTCCCAGGGAGCAATAAGTTCATGGGCACCTGTTTGTTGTGGGCAGGGGGGATGCTGTCCAGCTCTGCAGGTGGTGAAAAAGCTGTGGCTGCAGGCCCCATAGAGGTCTCATTTCCAACCTGTGTGGGCACAGAGGGAGCATGTTCCATCAGAGGCAGCTCATAAACTGCCAGATGGGTTGGGGGCTACAGCTCAAACTGAACCCCCAGACACTCAGTGATTGGTGGCAAGAGGTGGGGCAGGAGTGACCACAGGGGGGCACACGCCAACCTGGCTACCTTGCAAACTCAGAGACCTAAAGTAACCATAAAGGATGTTCTGAAATTAAAACTTTTAAACTAAATCAGTTTATGGTGGGTAGTCATGTCCTAGGCCGGCATCTTCCCTGACAAAGGTCAATTGTTACCTTACTTGAGCCTGTCTATTGTCTTTTTGCCTATAGTATAACATATCTTTGGAATGTCAATACAAATTTCCTTAATTAAGACTCCTGAAAGCACATGCCCCACTCTGCTCTCTGCAGAGACCACACATCCCCTCATTGTCACTGAGTCCATTGTTGACTGTTAACTGTCCTACACACACATAAGTGAAAGAAGTATGTGTCTATCATCTTGCTGTTTATCTAATCCCAGAGGTTTCCCCACTTTGCTGTCTCTAGCCTCCCTAAGCTATCACTAATGGATTTCGTGGAATCCATATAGGTCTCCTGTTTGAACTGTAATGTATAAAATAAGGTGCAAAACTGCCATTCTCCAGAGCATTATCTGCTTCTATTGAGATTTTGTTTCCTGGCAATTAGTGACACTTTGGCTCAAATTCACATCAATTCTTCACAGGTTTGAAAATTTCTACATTGACAGGAGAAAATATTCTTGACAGGAAAAGTAGAATTGGAGCTGGGGACTGGTGAGACACATTAGTACCTTAGGTCTTTTCTTAGCAAAGGATGGACAGCACATGCTTGTACTAACAGTATCAGTCCTGGGATTTCTGTCAAAACATCTCATTCGAAGATGAGAACACAGAGGCTTTTCCTGGGGTAGGAGGGTCAGGCCATTAGGACAAGTGGGATGTTCAGGGCAACATGGTTGATATGGCAACAGAAGGGGATGATGTCCAGGTCTCACAGCAGTGAAGAGATGCATCGCTAGCCCTGATAACAGGTCCCATCGTGGTATGTTGTGTAGCCCAGGGAGGCTCCAGCTCCTGACATGGAGGAGCCAAGTGGATGTGGTCCTCGGGGAAGCAAATGGCAAAGCAACAGACTTGGTACCTTGAGCCCCATGTCCTTTTGGGGAAATCATCCCTACTAATCACAATGATGTGTAAGAGTGGGAGAAGGTTTGTAAGGATTGTCAGGCCAACATGGACACTCGGGGATGGGCATTAAAAAGGCAAAGTAAGTAGAAAAATGCAAAAATACTCTTGACTGAGCATAAAGTGAAATGGAACTAAGTCTCTCCTCTGATATTCCTACCACTTTGTGGACAGTGACTTTGCATCCCATCTGACAGGGAATGGACAGTGAGAGTGGGTTGGGAGGAAGAGATGGGGACCCAGATTCCTTTGGAAATTGGAATATGGTAGGGATCTTAGGGGAGTAACAAGGCAGCTTCTGGAACCCAGGGACCCCTTTGACTGCATGGGGTCCTTGAGTCTGGGTCACCTCAGCACCCACACTCATCCTGAGCCCGTGCTGCACACTTGAGGATGTATGGGACACCTGTTTCCCTTGTAGGAACATGGAGTTGAGGACCCCATCTGTCAGCTCCATTTCACTGTCCTGTGCGGAGCTCTGTAAATACAGGTCCCGGTCACCAGAAAAGCCTCTTTTGCTGGTTCTCGGTCCCTGTGACCCTCCACTCCAGACACACACACACACATACACTCCATGATCCGCTTAGACCCTCAAAGGGGAGGAAAAGGCATGACAGCCTGAGGGCCTAACATTCCCATTGGCACAGATGAGAGATTCCTCTGGAAACCCATCTCCATCTGCCTGCCAGTCCTTGGGTGTGACCATGACAGAAATGCTAGGTTATCCATCATACAGCAGCCTCTTCCTGCACTGGGGGCTATGTTGTGAAGGCACACCTCTATTTTGTAAAACTACTGTTTGGAATTCTCTGCTATTCTTTAGATGGCCTCTTATTCAAAATATAACTTTGCTTTCTAGCCTGCTTTAGCTTGCTTGAATAATGGGGGAGATAAACTTAGCTGTCTGACCTTGTAGGCCAGAGACTAGATACACCCAATGCCATGCCAGGTGCATTTTTAATTGGATAGAACTGTGTAGTTTTCAAGGCCGCCACCAGCAAGCAGACAACGGGCTGGCTCTTCCATAAAAAGGGAAGTTCTGCTTGTAGCAGTGCTTAGAATTTGGATTCATTTCCCTAAGTCCACCACAGTGAATAAAGTGTAACTCCAAACTCTCAGAGCGTTCTTTGGTTCTTCTCCGGTTTTTCTGTAACAATGTGGGCTGCCAAGGGATGGTGCACAGAGGTGGCCTAGCCAGGATTTGTCTGGCCAAGGCCGCCTGTGTTACCTTAGGCCATATTCTGGAAAATGGCCAGAGAGAACAGGGACGAGGGTTGAATCAAGGTCTCCACCATCTGGAAAAGCTCTCACTGTGGGGTCTCCAGAAGCAAGAGCACCAGTCTCTGGAGACAAAGCAAGAGAAGATCTTGCACTGGCAAACGCCTCTTGGCAAGTGAGCTGGCGGTTGGGTTGTTGCTAGAATGTTGGTGCCTGTTTATAAGGGTCCCCACTTCTATTGAGAAGTGACCTCAATTCCAGGGATTGTCTTCCCTGAGTCCCCTCATCTACTAACAGTTCTGCAAATAGACCTGTGGGCTGCTATCTGCAGATCCCTGTTCTCTGGGAAACACCATATCTGTACATAGTTGCCCCCAACACGCCCTTCTTCCCAGCACCCTAGAAGGCCTAATCTCAGCCAAGGTCCCAGAGTTGAGGAGACAGACCTGGGGTCAGGCTCACCCCCTCATTCTTACCTCTTCATAATCCTGCATTAAGTCATAGTACCTGTCAGGGCCTGTATCTCTCCTGCCTGCACAATGGGTTATTGCAACAAGTGCTTCTTAGGGCTATTCAGGCTCATTGGTGGGTAGGAGCTAAAGTAGGAGGAGGACTGTCACATCTAGGTAGTACCTCCAACCTCTCTTTCCTTCCAGTTGTCACCTTCTCTGTGTCTGCTTTGCTTCTCCTCCCCCACAAGGTCATTACATCTAGACCAGTGGATTGTATCTGCCCGGTCTGCCGTAGCACACCTCAGTTCTGGTCCTCTCCCACTGACAACAGCAGCTCAGAGGGCAGCAAGGGAGGCTGGGTTGTGCCATTCAGGTGTGCTCCCCAAGTTGGGTGAATGGTTTTTGATGGACAATTAAAGTTCTCTGACACCATGAGGAACTCGTTTAGAATTATGGTGCTGTTCACGTCTTTACGGACTATTTACCATATGACAAGCGCTGTGGTAAGAGCTGGATGGAGGTCTGATTGAGCAGAATCTTGGCTTGGGACAAGCTTCTGATCTCAAGGAGATAAGACATAGCATGAAGTGCTGGCACTTTAAGGGTAACAAATGTGGTACGTGTGCTCTGGAGGGATAGTTTTTGGTTGTACATTTGGAAGCTACCTGGAGCTCATAGCTGTCAAACTGCACTTTGAAGAGACAAACAGATGTGGTTGGCCAAGAGGTAGGCAGCAGGTCAGTTATGTACAATGTATCATAAGAAGTGCTATTCAGCTGTGCAATCATAGGTTCAAAATTATTAAAGAACAGGGGTAATATTCATGTTAAATGAATGGTGAGTGGGAATATAGGGTGACCCCATGTTAGGAATAACTGTGTTTACATGTAGGTGAAAGTATAAAAATAGCTTGAGGGGGAATGATCCAATCATCTGAAATGTTTCTTAATCAGAAGGCTTCCATCAATATGCTTTGGTTTTATGTACTATTTTTTCAACCAACATATGGCAGGGTGATGTGCACCCATTATCCCCATATTTCCCTGCCCCTACCCTCAAGTCCAGTGGCTGGGACCTTGCCTGGCTTTTCTGTCCTGGAACCCAGGGCCTGACTCAGGAGCTCAATGCAGACTCCTTGAAATACCAGACTTGGGACAAAGCCTGTGTTTTCCTAGTGTGAATGACGGGACAATGACTTCTACTAGAAGGTACCCCAAAAGATTGACTCTCACTATTTTATTGTGGTCTGGAGGCAAGCCCATGCAAAGGCTCAGTTTGGTGTCTGCTTCCAATGCTGACAGAACCAGGAGCCCCATAACACGTGTGCCATGTCTCACTCGGCCACTGGAGGGCAGTCATTGCAGCTCATGACAATGACCTTGACCTACTTCCAAATTTGACAAGTTCACTTTCTTCAGAAGGTGCTTCATGAACTTGGAGGATTTCTCTGAGGAATATTCACTTGATTATGTTCTTCAATTTAATTTGGAAACTAATGTAAATACCCTCCTAGTTACAAAAATAAAATGATCCTCGCATGGCAGCTGTCACTTGTGGCACAGACATGTAAAATCACGTTTTACACCTTGTATGTGCACCTCCATCCCTACCTTTCTCCCTCCCTCCATGTATAAAGGTCTGTGCAAAGTGTCTCTGACCTCACAGGTGATGTATTAGAGACATTTGTCTATCGTGTAGCCCCATGTTGGTGATATGGATTTTTGGGTAGCAAGTGGTCTACACATAAGACTGCAGAACAGTCTCTGGAACCTGGGAGGCTGGAGGAGGTTGACTGGCAGGACATCTCAGGCGAACCAGGCTGGCTGCTTGCACATCTCTGGTTAGAGGAGTGTGATGTGGGCGGTGTGGCCCCCTACAACTGTGTCTTCTGAGATAGGAGTCCTGAGGGCCAATTTTTTCACTGGTGCAAACCCCAAGGCCTTGCAGGGGCACAGCAGGCATCTTATTATTTATGGAAAGAAAAGGCTGTGCTATTCAAGGGGCTTTACCTCCAGTCTCAGCAACTGCCCCGTCATGTGAAGTCTGTGACAGTCACCATCGTCCTGCCCCTCATACTCAGCTCAGCGCCTACAGAGAAAGGAGGCTGCTCTGACTTGGCCACTGTTTACTGTTTACTGTTTACAGTGCAGCAGGTGGTAGCACATCTGGAAGTTCAGTGACACCTGTGGCTGGAGCCTGCTCTGGCTCTGGAGAAGGCACCAGAGTTGGTGTTTCCTCTTTACGTGTTCCTTGATCTTACTCTGGAGCTGCTTCTGTAGATCCAAGAAGAGAACATATTACCACCATGACTGACTTGTGTACCTTCCAAAGACTTGTGTACCCCACTTCCTCGCTATCAGAACCTGACAGTCTGTTTACTGTCATCTTCCCTGATTTCCCATTTCATAACCCAGTGGAACTGGGCCTGTGCACTCTTTCACCTTAGCCTTAGATTTGAAGCTGTTTTGAGAAAATGACTTGTTCCATATCTTCAAGGAAAGGGGAAAGAATGAAGACATGTTCAGTGTTCTGAGTTGCTGTCCTTGGTGGGGGGACAGCCATGAACTACCATAATCAGAGCAACAGAGAAGCACCCTTTCGGGAGAAGGCAGTGGGCCCTGCCCGACCCGAAGCCTCCAAGACCCCCGAGAATCGATAAAGTGACTCCTCTCCTCAGATATGGCCCATTTTGTTCCTTTCCTTGCCTACATATGCTGTCAAAACTGCCACTTCTTGGTGAATCTAATTGTGGAATTTGCACGGGGATTGACCCAGGAAGGTGCCGTGAGGGCACCCTCCCCCTGGCCTCCAACATAAGTCACCACCTCTCTCAGCAGGGCCTTTTCTCCACAGCTGCCGCTGCTCCCT
This sequence comes from Myotis daubentonii, assembly GCF_963259705.1. Classification (NCBI taxonomy): domain Eukaryota; kingdom Metazoa; phylum Chordata; class Mammalia; order Chiroptera; family Vespertilionidae; genus Myotis; species Myotis daubentonii. The sequence goes on from NC_081855.1 coordinate 8,967,371, forward strand.
AGTGCAGACAACATGCCACGTCCCAGGGGTGAGCAGCACAAAGCATTCTGCTGGCCCCAGCCATGCTTTTCCTCCTCAAGTCTGGACCCGCATCTCAGCATCAAGAAACTACAGTGAGTGAGCAGGAAAGCAAGTATCAACACAGTGCCTCAGGCCTACCAGCTTCTGCCCCAGCATGACCCTGAGAACATAGGGGAAAGGGCGTCATCAAATGGGTTCCGTGGAGGGCACTGCAGACATGTGGGCACTTGTCACTGTGAATGAGACACTCTGTTATGCCCAGAGGACTGGATCTCTTGTCCTGTGTCCTGGGCTCCTGAGGTGTGTCCTCTCACTGTGCATCTGTGTGTTTGTTTAAGCCTGTTGTGTGTCCTGTAGAGGGATGAGAGTCACCCTGTTGGCTGAGCTGAACCTCACAATGGTTTGTTAAAAGCCAGGGGTTGAGATCTGGGGAAAACACTTGGTGATGGGTGCACCAGGTACGAGGAGTAAAGCTAGTCCTGCATTCCAGACAATGTCTGGGTTCCCAGTGAGCAGACAGGACTGAAGAGGAACAGGGAGGAGAGGGCACGGAGGGAGGAGTGGAGTTCATGCTGAGCATCTTGAATGACTGGTCCCTTTATCTGTCATCTAAAGTCATGTCATTACCCTTGGGCCTTTCAAGATCCAAAAGGGTGCTAACAGCTGAGGATTTCAGAAACAAGCAGGACACAAGGGCTATCTGAGCAAACACTGGATCTTCCCACAGATGTGGGTGTCTCCATGGTGCCAGGAGGCCAGTGAGCACTCAGCTGTATACACAGGGCCACCACCAGGCATGCTTCTCTTGCTCCAGAAGACCCCCTTCTGGAGATCCCATCATCTGGGTGGGTCACTCCCTACCTCCTGCTCACAGTCTCCTACTAACCCTTCAAACAGGTCACATATTTAGGGGCAGATTAGGCAACTGTCTCCAAAATCTCCTTCTGTCCCACCTGCAGGAACTCGGGATTCATCCATGAGAATGTTCGTCCAACTCCTACTCTCACCATTTCATTAGCAACTCAGTGCAGAGACCATCACCTCCCTCCACTTTAGGGACATCCTGTCTTGACCATACTCTGCAGCTTGTCATCATTTATGACATGTCTGAGCTTTTCCCCACCTACATCTCACTCTCTCCTCACTATTGTCCATTCCCTTCCCCTTCTCATTCCACCTGCTCTCAAACGCAGGAAGATCTGCTTCCCTTCTCTCCTCCTGCACCAGGACTGTGGGTCACTGCTAGGGACCATCATGCCAGGGCTCTCAAAGCTGGTGTCTAATTTCCTCTCTGCTCTGCCATCCATGTTCCTGTCCTGGGAACCAACCTCCTGATGATCCCAGTACTTGCAACCCCCACATCCCTTATTGTTTCCTGACTCAATTCAATATTTCTAATTCTTCCCTCTGTGTGAAATGTTTTTCAATGGCTCGCCTGCTTAGTTAATATCATGTATCTCCACAGTCTAGAAATGTCAGCTGCTCATTAGTGATTCTCTTTGGAAGTGGACACACAATACTTCCCCACAAAGAAATGTCTCCTTGCTGTCTACTTAAGTCCACTTGTACTATGGGAACCACATCAGATCATTGTTCTCATGTTTCTGTATTCCATTAGAATGTTGTTGAAAACACTTTAGCATCACTGATCTCTAGTACTTAGCAGTTCCAGCACATAGGACTTACTCTAAAACCATTTTTTTTTTTGTTATCTGGTTCATGACATGTACTGTTAACAGCAATCATAAATGTAAAAAGGCCCATGGCCTCTAAAATGGACCTAAGCTCCCTTTCCTTTCTAGCCTTTGCTTAATTTGAAAATGTGTCCCTCAATTGCCATGGTACGTGAAAAATCAGGATAAAGTGGGTAGACAAATCCTTATGCATCTTCTGGTTTGCTTTGAGAATCTCATCCTAAAGAGCCTTATGTATGATCCCCAGATGGGCTGCTGTTCTCAATGCTTATGGTACCAAGCTAACTGTAGGACTCATCACATTCTTTTAGAATTTCTTAATACCCGTGTCAACTCAGACAGGTGTTGTCCTTGAGGGCATGGGTTGTGTGTCTGGTCCAAAGTTTATTCCCATTTATCCTGAGATATCGTAGCTTTTTCCAAGGCATGGTGACAAGAAGGGTGTTTGTCGCTTCTCTCCATGGTGGCTTGGAGGGCTAAAGAGGACTGATGTAAAGGGAGAAGCCAGGCTACATCCACAATATTGTTCAGCATTAGGGCATGAGAAGGAATGGCCACTGAGCTCTGTTGAGACAGAAGATCCTCGGGAAAAAGCTCAGCTGAACCAGAGCTCAGGGGCTGAGAGTGGAGAGAGGCTCTGACCCCAGAGGAGATTAGAAGTGGTGCCTGTAGAGGAGATGAGTGTGGACTCTGGGCCCTGGGACATGCCCTGTCAGCTCTTCAGTGCTATGGGCCTACAGAGGAGATGCTCAGGATGCTGTTCAGTGCGCGTGGAGCAGTGGAGTTTCTGTCTCAGGTGCAGGTGGCCATCAGTGTTCAGGAACTGCTTGCTGCTGGTTAAACCCTAAAACATTCTGGAAAGTGGAAGCCAGGGGGCGCTTGAGGCCATGCTTTGTCCATGTGCTGGTGGGAGATGAAGTCAAGTCAAATGTGGGTTCCCAGGGACAGCCCTGACATAAAGAGTCCCTGTCCAAATGCTCGTTGGTCAATTTCCCCCAAAGTTCCATTGTCCTGGATCTCAAGAACATCACATCCTTAGATCAGATGGCTCCTGAGAGACCAATTATTCCCAATGTATGACTCATAGTAACATGACTGAAGCCCAGAAGAAACGGACTTGCTCAATGCTCTGAAGGATTATTGAGTTAAATTTTATAGGATCAAAATTAAATTTATGTTTAAGAGTTTTTCATTAAATTTTCTGTAAAATATACTCTATGCTACTGAATAGTATAAGAAAAACACAGTAAAATTGTAAGGATATATAAAATAAACACAAATATTTTATAACCACATATAAGAGGAAGGGGGCAGGGGGCGGGAGACCCCTCTGCCTTGGCAGCTGACACAGGCTGTGGCCCAGGCTCTAGGACCACAGGCCACACAGGAGCTGCGGTGAGTTGCTCCAATGCAGCAGGTGGTTGCACATCTGGAAATTCAGTGACACCTGTGCCTGGAGCCTTCTCTGGCTCAGGAGAAGGCACCAGAGTTGGTGTTTCCTCTTTAGGTTTTCCTTGATCTTACTCTGGAGCTGCTTCTCTAGATCCAAGAAGAGAACATATTACCACCACGACTGACTGATTTGTGTACCTTCCAAAGAATGGATCTCTCATCTGCATCACTGAAGTCTCTGTTCAAGAGCCCCCTCCACACTGCAGGCCTTGGGGCACTGACCTGAGGGACTCTTTGCTCCTGCCTATCCCAGCCCCTGGGAGCTCTTCTCTGTGGAATCCACCCCATTCCCTCCCCACTCACAGACACCACCATGCACAGCGGTCTTTGAACCCCTCCATGTTTTCTAGGAGAAGCCCTCAGACCTCTGCCCTCTTGCAGAAATCTCACAAGGCAAGGCGTGGGATTCAAGTTTTTCCAGCTTCTCCAAGTCACAGCCTCCATACTTCCATTAAGGCTCTGATACAAAGCACATTCACTTTTTTTGCTGGTCCTGAGATCCACTTTTTGCTTCCAAATATGCCAAGGTGCAGCGATATTGCAACGAGGAAGTCATATGGCCTGACCTGTGGATGCTACCTGCCTGTGCAACCAATTGTGACTAAAACACTCCTGACTAAAAGGAAGCTCTGGAGGGAAGGCCTGGAGTCAGGGCATTTGTTGACTGAATGAGCCCAAACCAGCCCTATCTCAGATAGCTGGGTGACCCTGGGGAACCCCTGGGATTTCTAAACTGGCTTCAACCAGGATAAGGATGCCTAATGGAATCTCCAATCTTTTTCTCAAAATAGAAAATAACTTAGCCTAAGGCCCCAAGAAGAATTCAAATAAGGCAGAAGGCTTGTTAAGGAGAGAAAATGGTCAATTAGAACAACCACAGACCCTCCGCACACCTCTCCAGTATCTAGGCACCCAGAGAGCCTTTTCCCAGGGAGATTCCTCCTCCAACTCCCAGTCCCTACAATAACCCTATGAGGCTGGTCCTCGGCTCTCCCCATGTTCAGAGAATCAATCCCACAGAGAGATGTAATGAACTGAAGACACAGCAAGCAGGTGGCTGAGTGACCACTGTGCTGTGGAGGGGCAGGGCTCACCTGGTACATGGTTGGTCCCACACGTTGGTTAGTAGCAAATGTTCTCTATTAACACAGAAATGTGGGTGGGGTCAAAGGTGTGGACGCTGCCCAGGAAGCTGGGCACCAAATATTTGATCAGTTTGTCCAGTCACTGTTCCTGGGAGGTCTGCACCTTACATGTCTTTTTTTTCTCCTTGTGAGGGTCAAGTTTATTTGGAAGCCTGAGTGAGTGGTGGTGTGGTCAACATGGAGGCCCAGGGCTGAGCTGACTGGCCTCCATGTTAGGCTGAGGATGCCCCCAATGGGAGGCCAGCCCTTGGCATTGGCCACCCAGCTCTGAGTCTGGGCACAGGGCTGAGCCAGCTCCCTGGGAAGCAGAGTCCTGGCTTCCAGGAAAGGCAGGTGGAGAAGGTGAGGACAGTTCTCCCTGGGTGGGTCAAGGTCCAGAAAAATAAACTTGTTCAAAGATCTGATGATTTAAAGGGTTAAATGTTATAGAATCTAAATTAAGTTTCTGTTTAGGAGCATTTCAGTATACTTTCTCTACGGTACACTGTATGTTATTAAATATCATAAAAATATAGTAAAATTATAAGCATACGTAACAAGAACCAAAAACATTTAACACTGGGTCTAAATGGGGGTAGGAGGGTGCCCTCTCTGCCATGGCTGCTGACACGCACTGTGGCCCGGGATCTGACACTACAGGCCGCACAGAAGCTGAGGTGAGTTGGTCAAATGCTGCAGGTGGTTCTTCTGCCTCTTGAAGTTCAGTGAAAGCTGGGCCTGGATCCGGCTCTGGCTCTGGAGAGGCCACTAGGGTGGCATTGCCCTTGAGGGTTTTCCTGATGTTGCTCTGGAGCTGGTTCTGTAGATCCAAGAAGAGGTAATGTTACCACCTTCACTGGCTTTTATTTATTTATTTATTTATTTATTTATTTTTGCCTTCTAAAGGCTCACTCACCCACACCACCCACGGAGGCCTCCTCCTCCTCCTCTGTTTCCTCCTCAGTGGTGCAGCTGTGAATGGAGACTCTGGGCCTGGTTTGGCAGGTCAGCGACTGGAAAGTTGAGCTCTAGGGCAGCCAACAGCATCATCAGGCTGGGAAATCCTGGAGGTGCTGGTCCAGCCAGATGCCCAGGATGTAGGAGATGATCCTTGGGATAGAGATAGGTGGGCAGCAGGATCTGAGGCCTGGCCTTTCCTTACACAGGGCCCTCCCTGAGCACCACTCAGAGAGCCTTGGGGTCCTGTGCCTGCTGCTCCTGCCCATCCAGAAGCCAGACCTACTCCTTGTCCACCTTCAGTCTGGCAGTCCTTGCAGAGAAATGCCTGGTCACCCAGGAGGGGCTGGCAGAATCGCCTCCTAACTGACAGCTCTGGAACAATGAGGAAACCACCTGTTCCCTTCTCCAGGGGAACCTGACATGCTCTCTCAGTGTCCCTGCCCCTCTCACGACACTCCTTTTATGACTGAGAGGGCTGGTGTCCACCGCGTTCATGTTATTCATTGGCACAGAGTAGGTGCTTCAGGAATATTGACCAATGACTGAAAAAACGAACCCCAGGGCCTTTCTATCACCTCAATCTTTGGCTCCTGCACCTCCATGCTGCATAATTCAGGAGCTGTCCTGTGTGGTTCTTTGCCTCCCATTGAAAATCAGCTCCCACAGGGTGCGGTGCACCTGCCAAGCTGCCACTGAGGAGGTTCTCCCAGATTAGTGATCAACGTCCCCGGGATAGGGGTGCAGGCAAGATTGGATTAGGAGGGGAAGGATATGAATTTGCTGAGGGTCTGACTCTCTCACTGAGCTCCCACTGCTCTCCCACACCACCTAAATCCACATGTAAAGCTCTCTTGACTCCTTCCCCTTTTGTAGGAGAAGCCTCAGACCTCTGCCCTCTTGCAGAAATCCCACCATGTGTGGGATACAGGGTTTTGCCAGCACCTTGAGTTCACAGTCCCTATACTCCCCTCATGGCTCTGATCCAAAACTGACTCACGTTTTCTGCTGAAACAGAGTTCTATCGTCCTCTTCACAATATAGGCAGGTGCAGCCATAGGTAAAGGTGACCAGGAGGACGTCACATTGGCTGTCCTGTGGACACTCTGAGCCTGTGTTGCCTAGTGTGACTGAATCACTCCCGACTAGACAGAAGCTCTTTAGTGCAGGCTTGGTGTCTGCTCTGAGCACTGGATTATGGTCAGTGCCTAGAGACATGTCTGTACCTGGCAGGGCGACGAATATATCTCCTCAATGAATAAGCCCAAACCAGCCCAATCTGAGATAGCTGGGTGACCCTGGGGTCCACTGCTCACCCCAGGCATACCTGATGCAGATTCACCTGGGAAGTGGACCCCTAATCATATCTCCAATCTCTTTATGAAATGCATAAACAGCTTAGCCCAAGACCCCAAAGAGAATCACAAATTTGGCAGTGGCTTCCTTAACAGGAAGAGAAAATAACCAATTGGCTCAATCACAGCCCCTCCAGCAGACCTCTCCACTGTCTAGGCTCCCAGAGAACACTTACCAGGGAGGAACCCAGTGAGTTCCTACAATAACCCTATGAGCAAGCTCCTGGATTCACCGAGGGTTCAGAGGAAGAAACACTCAGAGAGTTGCAGTGACCTGAAGGCAAACAGCCAACAGTTGACCTGGTGATCATGTGCTCTCAAAGGGGAGGAGCTCACCTGGTAAATAATTGGTCCCACAGCTGTTGGGTGGTAGCAAACGTTCTGTAAGTATAGACAGGAATGAAGGTGGATTCCCTTCTCAGGTATTCAACCACTTTGTCTAGCCAGTATGTCAGGGCCATGTGCATCATACAGGTCAGATTTTTTGTTTGTTTGTTTGTGTGTGTGTTTTTTTCTCCCCCTTGAGGCTGAAGTTCATTGGAATTCTCAAGAATGTGGTGCTGGACCAGCTGGCTGATTGGCAGCTGGGTCCAATGGCTGGGCTGACCGGCCTCCCTGTTCTGCTCAGAATGCTCACAGTCAGAGGCCAGCCCTTGACCTCTTGCCACCCAGCTCTGTGTCTGGGCACAGGCTGGAGCTGGCTCCCAGGGAAGCAGAATCCTGGCTTACACGAAGGGCAGGTTCTCAAGGCCAAAACCCTTTTCACTGGGAATGCTGGGGATCCTGAGGCCAAAACACACCTTCCATGATTCTCTAGCTCAACACTACCCTCCTGGCCTTCCAATAAAGAGAGCGTTCTGGTTATTGAACAGAGCAGTTAGGAGCTCCCAGTGAGAAACAACCCCCTTAGGTTCCAGGCTCTGAGTGCATTCATACTCAAAACAGTTTCTCTTTGGGTGGCTCCAGGGCCTGTGTCTGTAGTAAACCGATCTGTTCACAGAAAAGCAGCTGGGTCCTTCTGGGCTTAGCCAAGGCAGAGCGAAGGCCAGGGAGAGAGGCAGGGCTAGAATGTGGAATTGGAATGTCCAAAGATGCAGATAGGGAAGAGCTTGACGTGAGAGGACCACTGGGCTGCCAGCTGGAAGAACCTCACGTCGTTCGACTCTGTGTCATCAATGATGACTGGCAGCATTTCCTGCTGGTTCCTTGCCTTGCAAACCAGGTGACCGATGCCCTCAATGCACTGGCTTGTGGACTTCACATCCTTGTTCTTGGTTTTCTTGGGCTCCTTCTTTTTCATCTCATTGGTGACCACTGTCATGGACATGGTGGGTGTTGCTGTGGCCTCACCACTGCTGGGCAGCCTGCTGGCCTGGATAGACTGGAAGTAGTACTTTAGTGTGCTTTTGGCGGTAGGCAGGTCTTTCTTCTCCACAATTCTCTTTGTGTATATTGGTTGGGCTGCCATTCAGTAATCCACCTGCGGCTCCATCATCTCTGCATGGACACTCTGGCTGGGGGAGGACAGGCCCCCACTCATTGATGGAGGGGAGAGTGTGTTGGGTGAGGCCTTCCTGGCAGGAAGAACACTGGAGCATGAGGGGTCCACATCATCTGAATCCCTTGACATGGCTGAAGATCGATCCACTCTTCCAACCTTCACTTCCCCCACTAAGGGAATGAGCTTCTGTGAGGACTTCTCATTGGGGCGCTTCTGCTACTCATTGAGCATGGCCTCTGCGATGGGCAGCAGGTAGACACAGTTGGCACCTACTCTGTGATTCTCGACAAAACGTCCTGTGTGTCCTACAAGGTGTTCTGGGACTCCAGGTTGTTGAACATATCCCACCAGTATAGGTCCTGGAAGAAGTTGTTGTAGCGACATTCCATGGAACCCAGGTATCTGGCCAGGGGGTGGGAACCCAGCAGGATGACCAGAAAATGCATGGAGTCCAGCCATTGGGGTGATTGGTGAGAACACTGCTATCAGAGCTTGGGAATTGCAGTTGCAATATCTCTGCATCCGGGAGATGATGATGCTAAATGCCTCCTGGACATCAACTCTGGAACAAGCACACACCACGGGCAGTGTGTGCCCCTGCAGGATATCTGAAAGTAACTGGCCCTGCCAGTCTGAGGTGTTGACCAGGATGATGTTCTCGGGCAGCTTATCCTGGGAAATGAGGATGTTGTTTGGCTGGTCACTCATGGGCTTCCTGGGGATCTGCCGCTGGTTCTGTAGGTCTGGGCCGTCATTGTCCAGGCTGTTGACCCACTCATTCAGGGCTGTGTTGCAGCCCTGGTGCCAGCCTGTTTCCCCTTGGACCTGCTGGAGGGGATGACTACAAACTTGGTGAAGTGCACTATGGATGGGAGCATCTTGGTGAACCAACCCCAGATGGAGGACTGTGCCTCCAGGCTGTCCTCCAGCTGCTCTCCAGGGGACAGAATTCCTTGGGCCATTGAGTCAGAGCCACTATCACTTGACATGCTGTCAAAGTATCGCCTGAGCTTGGGCTTTGGGGTGCTGGGGACACTTACATCGTCCTCCACGTCTAGACTACTCTTGCTGGAGCTCTCCACAGTGCGATACCGAAAGTCCAGGGCTTGTTGTGAGGATGAGAACTCCTCCGACACTTGGGCCATGAGCATGCATTCTATAGCTCTCGGGTGGTAATTCCGGTGCCTGGTCATGCATCTCCTTCTAACTATCAGATTCCCTTCGTTATAGTTATTCTCCTGGGATGAACTGTGGGTGGCATTTTAGCTAGCTGCCTGCTGAAAGAAGAAGCTCTCAGACATTTCAGCAGAGTCGTTATGCAAGGTCTGGGCCTCGGTGTTGGCCTGTGCGCCACCGACATCGTGATCCATGGGCTGACTGGACAGGGTGGCCATTCAGGATCTTGTTCATCTGAGGGGTGGGTATGCTGTAAGCCAGAAATTTGGAGTCACTGTGGCTTGGTTGCTTGCTTCCTTGGGCCCAAGCGATCTTAGGCAGGTGGGCCAGACTCAATAGCTCCTTTCAGATGCTGGCACTGTGGAGGCCCCACATCTCCATCTGCAAGCTGGAGTCTGACAGGCCTTCGATGTATATCCTGAGCTTGAGATTGGGGCTGCTGAGGACACTGTGATTGTCCCTCATGTCTGGGCTGCTAGACAGGCTTTTGAAGTATTGCCTGAGCTGAGGTGTTGGGGTGCTGAGGACGCTGTCATAGTCCTCGATATCTGGACACTGTCACTGGCATTCTCCAGCAGGTCATACGGGAGGTCCAGGTCCTCCTCCACTTCCTGGAATGCTCCACATAGTCCTTCCTGCCCAATGTCCAGGATCTCCTCAGACACTTTGACTGTGTGCAGCCATAACAAGACTTTCTGGTGGTAGTTCTTTTGCTGAGTCATGGACCTCTTTCTGACTATCAGATTCCCCTCGTCGAAGTCATCCTCCTCCTGGTCCTGCCTGTGGCTGACACTGCAGCTGGCCTCTAGCTTCGAGAGGAAGTTCTCAGACTTGCCCTGAGAGTGGTTCTCTGAGCACTCAGCCTTGAGATTGGCTTGTCTGGCGCTGTACTCATGGTTGATGGACGGCATGGACAGGGAGGAGGTATGGATCTTGTCCACCTTGCTGGTGGGTGTGCTGTAGCCCACAAATTCATTGTCACTGTCACTTACCTGTTTTCGTCCCAGGGCTCACACATTCTCCGTGATGTGGGCAAGAGTAAGAGGCTCCATTTTGGTCCTGGCAATGTGGCTTCCTCACATCTCCATCTGCTAGCTGGAGCCTGACAGGCCTTTGCAGTACAGCATGAGCTTGGGCCTGGGGATGCTAAAGATGATCTCATCCTCCTCCATGTAGAGGTCACTTTTCCTCCGGTTCCCCATCATGTCAGCCCGAAGGTCACTCTCTGACACTTTGGACCTGTGAAACAGCACCAGGACTTTCTACTTCAAGATTCCTTGTATTGATCACTGCAGCTTCTTCGGCTTCCTCTTCTCGAAGTCATCCTTGTGCAGTTCCTGTCTGTGCTTTCCACTGTAGCTGGCCTACAGCTCAGAAAAGGAGCTCTTATCCTGCCCTCAAGTGTAGTTACCTGTGGACTTGCCCTTGGGGCTCGTTCTGCATGGCACTGTCCTCCTTGTTGATGGGCTGACTTCACAGTGAGGAGATCCAGATCTTGGCCACCTTGGTGGAGGACTCCTTGACTCTGCTGAAGAGGCTCATCATCTGGTCACATTGGGGTTTTGCTGCATGACGTCAGCCGTGTGGATGGCGCCCGTGGCCAGTGTCTTGTAGCCCAGGACGGTCCTGTTCTTATAGCGCTTCCTCTGCTCCACCATGATCTGGAGCTTCTAGCCTTCTCCCTTGAGGAAGTGGTTGTACTGCAGGGAGAAGGTGAGTTCCAAGTCGGTCTGCACAGCTCCACTGCGGGGCAGCACAATCTCTTGGGACCACAGGATGCCCTTGGAGTCCTACATCTTCACAGAAATCACCACGGAGTTGAGGTCCTTGGCCAGCTTCTTGGAGGTCACTAGCTTCTTTAAACTGAGACTGCACCATCTGGGCACGCAGCTGAGGCTGGAGCAGTCCACCTCCCAGGTAGCTAACAGGTTCTGGGGTACCTGTGTTTTGAGCACCATGGATGTGCTGTCCTGGCCCACAGTGCGTGCAGAAGCTGCAGCTGCTGGCACCCTAAGGGTTCTTTTTCTAATCATAGTTAATGGTTTGTCCTCTTGTGGTGGAACAGAGGAAGGACATGATTGGTGGCAAGAGGTGGGGCATAAGTGATCAAAGGAGAGTGTGGTCACACAAAAAGTGGGCACTCACTAACCTGTGATTAGGTCAGAGAATGCCTGGGAGTGGTATTTTAGGCTCAGAGACCTAAAGTATTCACAAAGGATGTCCTGAAGTTAAAACATTTCTAATCAAAAGCAGTTTTTGGTGTTTCACTACATGTAGGCTGGCACCTTCTCTAAAAAATGGTCAATCTTTAACTTAGCTGAGACTGTCTATTGTCTTTTGGAATACACAAAATCATAGCTTTGGAATGTCAAAGTAATGTTCCTTGTTTTGGACACACCGTGCTATGTGGAGACCACAAATCCCCTCATTGTTATTAAGTTCATTGTTGGCTGTTCTATCCTATATCCACCTGTATGAAGAAGTATGTGTGTATCTATCGCCAACGGATTTGATACAACAAACATACATCTCCACTTTTGATGGTAATATCTAAAATAAGGTGAACACGGCCATTCTCCAGAGCATTATTTCAATGCATTCAGATTTTGCTTCATGGCAATTGACAGGTGGGCTCAGATAAAATCTCAACAATTGTTCAAAGTTTTGAATGCTTCTTACATTGACATTTACTTGGCACAGTACAGCAGGATCCCGGGAAAGCTCACCCAGCACCACCCTGCAGGTCTACACATGGTGCCAGGATGCAGCAAAGGGCCCATCGACCTCCCAGCTCCCTGCCCGTTCAGTGAACTTGTGTGAGTTGTCTCTTGGACCCAGGACTTTCCCTTGCTAGTGCTTCGGACTTTATTTGAGCCATACTGTTAATACTGTTGGGGGAACTAAGGTTAACGGTTGACAGATCCCAGGCTAAGGAGAGACAGGAGGGAAAATGGGCCAGGACTTGACCACTGGCTTTCCTATTGGAATTGCCATTTGAGAGTCTGGGGCAAACACCTGGGCTGTACAAATGACAGCTGGTCTTGTTCATCTCAGAAGATGAAGGGGATTTTGATTGTGAAAATCTTTCACTTAATATTGTAATTCAATATCAAATTACATGCTCTTTCCTGCATGACTCTCAGATGTTCTTAGACAAGTAAGAATCTGTGCGGCTGTGTCAGAGGTCAGTCCTCATGATATGCAGGAGCCACATAGAGAAATTCTCACACAACTGTAATTTAACTACCTGGCTCTTCACGGGGAGCACTAATCAGGTTTGGTCCACCTGCCCTGGTGGCCCTTCTGGTTGTTGTAGACAAAAGGGCGAGAAACCGAGGCACATAAGAGCGTTGAATGAGACTCTGGGAAAGTGAGCATCATGCAGCTCAATCCATAAAGAAACAAACCTCAACCCAGTACATCACACCTCTTGAAAATTTGCTGAGAGACTGCAGATACCAAACAACAATAAAAACAAGAACCACAAAAACACCTATAATTAACATTGGAAGTTGTGCCTCCATGGCTGGGAACTCCCAGACTCCAGCCCTCATTACTATTCCTGATAGGACACCTTGACTTGCAAGTGCTTTACAGAAATGAGAAGATTTAACTAGAAAATATAAACTGAAAAATGGCCAATATTCAGTTGTCTTTGGGTGCCTTAATTAATTTTTCTCAGGCAAGAAAAACAAACACCACCACTAGAAAAATGCCGCCTGAAAATAAAACTGATTGAATGAATAGGAAGCGCATCTTGATTTGGAAATTAGAAACTTCTAAGGAGGAGCACAGATAAATTGTCTTTAAAAACGAAATTAACAAGAAATTTCAGAGATTATCTCTGAACTCTCCTGAAGCTAATCAATTCTGACACCCATTCTCCCCCTTCTATAGCACTTCCACTATATGTGTAGCTCTGCTGTAAAAAAGAAGGAATTCTTACCATTTGCCACAGCATGGATGGAACTGGAGAGCATCATGCCAAGTGAAATAAGCCAGTCAGAGAAGGATAAATACCACATGATCTAACTCATTTGTGGAATATAATGAACAACATAAACTGATGAACAATGTCAGATCCAGAGACGGAGAGTCATCGATTGGACTGTCGGGCCTTGGAGGGAAGGTAGGGAAGGGTGGGGGTAAGGGATAGAGATCAACCAAAGGACTTATATGCAAGCTAATAGGCCTAACCAATGGACGCGGACCACGGGTGGTGGAGGGGAGGTCATGAGCGGGAGGATAGGGGGTAACATGGGGATAAGGACACATATGTAATCTTAATCTATATATATATATATACACTAGGGACCCGGTGCACGAAATTCGTGCACTGGGTGTGTGTGTGGGGGGTGTTCCTCAGCCCAGCTTTCCCCCTCTCATATACTGGGAGCCCTCAGGCGTTGACCCCCATCACCCTCCAATCACAGGATCGGCCCCTTGCCCAGGCCTGACGCCTCTGACAGAGGTGTCAGGCCTGGGCAGGGGACCCTCATTTCCCCCCATCACTGGTTCTAACCCCAGCCCCCTCCTATTGCTGGCTATTCCCCTTGCCCAGGCCTGATGCCTCGGCCAGAGGCGTAGACCCCCATCACCCTCTGATCACCTGATCGGCCCCTTGCCCAGGCCTGACGCCTCCGCCAGAGGTTACTTCCTTATCTTGGCTATTGTAAATAATGCTGCAGTGATCATAGGGGTAGAGCATAGGCGTAGAGCTTTCAAAGCTCTCCTAATATTAAACCACTAGGGGCCCGGTGCACGAAATTCGTGCACTGGGTGTGTGTGTGGGGGGGGAGTGTCCCTCAGCCCAGCCTGCCCCCTCTCATATACTGGGAGCCCTCAGGCGTTGACCCCCATCACCCTCCAATCGCAGGATCGGCCCCTTGCTCAGGCCTGATGCCTCCGCCAGAGGTGTCAGGCCTGGACAGGGGACCCTCATTTCCCCCCATCACTGGTTCTACCCCCAGGCATCAGGCCTGGGCAGAGGACCCCCAGACCCCTCCTATTGCTGGCTCTTCCCCTTGCCCAGGCCTGATGCCTCGGCCAGAGGCGTAGACGCCCATCACCCTCTGATCACCAGAGGTGTCAGGCTTGGACAGGGGACCCCCATCTCCTCCCGATCACTGGCTCTGGCCCCCACCCAGGCCTGAAGGCCTCTGGTCCAGGAATCATGCCTGGGCAGGGGACCCCCATCTCCCTCTGATCGCTTGCTCCACCCCCCGCCCAAGCCTGACGCCTCTGACCCAGGCTTCAGGCCTGGGCAAGGGGACCATCATATCCCCCCAATCCCCGGCTCAGCCCCCCACCCAGGCCTGATGCCTCGGCCAGAGGAGTTGACCCTCATCACCCTCCAATCACCAATCACCGGATCGGCCCCTTGACCAGGCCTGAGGCCTCCGGCAGAGGTGTCAGGCCTGGGCAGGGGACCCCCAGCTCCCCGCGGTTGCAGGCTCTGCCCCTGCCCAGGCCTAACACCTCTGGCCTAGGCGTCCGGCCCGGGCAGTGGGGACCCGCAGCTGCAGCGGCCTCACGATCGTGGGCTTCGCTTTAGGCCCAGGCAAGGGACCCCTAGCTCCTGGGACTACCAGCTTCGACCGTGCCCAGCTCACATCGCTGGCTCCAGCCCTACTTCCTGCTATCACTGGCCAGGGCGGCAAAGGCGCCTGATTCTCCGATCATGGCTGGGGGGCAGGGCAAAGGCGACCCCAGGGCCGCCTTTGCCCTGCCCCCCAGCTCTTAGCTCCCCCCTGTCAGTGGCAGGGGGCTTCTTCCTGCTTTCCCTTTTGCCTCCCTGCATTGTGCCTACATATGCAAATTAACCGCCATCTTGTTGGCAGTTAACTGCCAATCATAGTTGGCAGTTAATTTGCATATAGCCCTGATTAGCCAATGAAAAGGGTATTGTCGTACGCCAATTACCATTTTTCTCTTTTATTAGTATATATATATATATATATATATATATATATATATATATATATATGTATGAAGTAGCTATTATAAATAAAAAAGAAAAAAAGAAAGAAAAAACTGGTTAGCTGATAAAATTGCCAAATTACAATATCAAACACCTGAAACACTATAACCATATAAGATTGTATATCAACTATTCTTAAAAATAAATTTCAAATGAAAATAATTACATTTCTCAGATGTTGTAGGCTTTTTAGAAAATTAAACCTAGGAATGAATATTCTAAAATTTAAAAAGGTACCTTTATAAAAGTTAATAAAAAGTGACAGGCATTGAAAAAGCATCTGATCCAAAATGCAACAGCCATATCTGATTATTAAAATATCTTCGTAAAATACAAATAGAATGATAGTTGCTAAATATCTTTCCCTTAAAATCTTTCACTTAAAATCCCCTAAAACTCCTCATTGCACCTGGAATAAATCTTACAACCTGAACAAGACTCTGCAGGCTCTGGACCCCTTGCTCTGTACAACTTCCTGTCTCACTCTCCTCTTTACTCCAGCCACCCTGGGCTGTATTTCATTCCTAAAACCCGGGGAGCTCTTTCCCACCTCAGGGCCTTTGCACACACATCTGTGTCTGCAAGGCTCTTTGTTCAGGACTTCATAGGACTGACCTTTTTTCTCCTTTACATCTCATCTCCCCCCCAAAAAATCAACATGTGGAAAGTGTTAGATCTATCTCTACATCATAAAATTAAATAGAGTCTATTCATATTCTCTCATTTTTTGTTTTCAAATTTTTCATTCCACCTGCATTAGACTTTCAAAAGAAAAAAAAAGTCTCAGTAAAATGTATTCATCTTAAATTCATTTAAAATGTTTTTGGTAAGATCAGAAATACTGATCTAATATGTTCCCCTAAATCAGTGGTTCTCAAACTTAGCTGCACATTAGAATCACCTGAGAATCTTTTTAAAATCCTGATTTCTGGGCCTTATTTCACTTAACATTATGGTCTCTAGTTCCATCCATGCCGTTGCAAATGGTAAGAGTTCCTTCCTTGTTACAGCAGCATAGTATTCCATCGTGTAGATGTACCACAGTTTTCTAATCCATTCATCTACTGATGGGCACTTAGGCTGTTTCCAGATCTTAGCTATGGTGAATTGTGCTGCTATGAACATTGGGGTGCATATATACTTTCTGATTGGTGTTTCTGGTTTCTTGGGATATATTCCTAGAAGTGGGATCACAGGAATAAATGGCAGTTCCATTTTCAGTTTTTTGAGGAAACTCCATAGTGTCTTCCATAGTGGCTGCACTAGTCTGCATTCCCACCAGCAGTGCACAAGTGTTCCTTTTTCTCCACATCCTCTCCAGCACTTGTCGTTTATTGATTTGTTGATGATAGCCAGTCTGACAGATGTGAGATGGTACCTCATTGTTGTTTTGATTTGCATCTCTCGGATGATTAGTGACTTTGAGCATGTTTTCATATGTCACTTGGCTTTCTGAATGTCCTCTTTTGAAAGGTGTCTATCTAGGTCCTTTGCCCATTTTTTGATTGGACTGTTTAACTTCCTTTTGTTAATTTGTATGAGTTCCCTATAAATTTTGGAAATTAGGCCCTTATCAGATATGACATTGGCAAATATGTTTTCCCACACAGTGGGTTTTCTCATTGTTTTGTTGATGGTTTCTTTTGCTGTGCAGAAGCTTTTTATTTTGATGTAGTCCCATTTATTCATTTTCTCTATAGTTTCAAGTGCCCTAGGAGCTGTATCAGTGAAGAAATTGCTTCGGCATATGTCTGAGATTTTGTTTCCTTTGGATTTTGCTAGTATTTGTATGGTTTCCCATCGTATATTTAAGTCCTTTATCTATTTTGAGTTTATTTTTTGTGTATGGTGTAAGTTGGTGGTCTAGTTTCATTTTCTTGCATGTATCTGTCCAATTTTCCCAACACCATTTATTGAAGAGACTATCTTGGCTCCATTGAATGTTCTTGCCTCCTTTGTCAAATATTAATTGAGCATATTGGTTCAGGCCGATTTCTGGGCTCTCTATTCTATTCCATTGATCTATATGCCTGTTCTTGTGCCAGTACCAGGCAGTTTTGAGAACAGTGGCTTTCTAATACATCTTGATATCTGGTATTGAGATCCCACCTACTTTGTTCTTTTTCAGGATCGCTGCAGCTATTCGGGGTCTTTTTTTTTATTCCAGATGAATTTTTGGAGAGTTCGTTATAGATCTGTGAAGTATGCCGTTGGTATTTTAATGGGAAGTGCGTTGAATTTATAGATTGCTTTGGGTAGTATGGACATTTTAATGATGTTGATTCTACCAATCCATGAACATGGTATGTTCTTCCATCTGTTTATGTCTTCCTCTATATCTTTTTTCAATGTCCTGTAGTTTTCTGAGTAGAGGTCTTTTACCTCTTTAGTTAAGTTTATTCCTAGGTAGCTTAATTTTTTTGGTGCGATGGTAAATGGGATTGTTTTTATAATCTCTCGTACTAAAAGTTCACTATTGGTGTATAGAAATGCCTCAGATTTCTTGGGGTTAATTTTGTATCGTGCTACATTGCCAAATTCATGTATTAAGTCTAGTAGCTCTTAGATGGAGTCTCTAGGGTTTTGTATGTATAATATGATGTCGTCTGCAAATAAGGACAGTTTTACTTCCTCTTTTCCAATTTGGATGCCTTTTATTTCTTCTTCTTGCCGAATTGCAATGGCTAACACTTCCAGTACTATGTTGAACAGGAGTGGTGAGAGGGGGCATCCCTGTCTTCTTCCTGTTCTTAGGGGAAATGGTATTAGTTTTTGTCCATTGAATATGATGCTGGCTATGGGCCTGTCATATATGGCTTTTATTATGTTGTGGTATGATCCTTCTACTCCCACCTTACTGAGAGTTGTTATCAAAAATGGGTGTTGAATTTTGTCAAATGCTTTTTCTGCATCAATTGATATGACCATGTGTTTTTTTTTTTTCTATCAGTTTGTTTATGTGATGTATCACGTTTATTGCTTTGCGGATATTGTACCATCCTTGCATCCCTGGGATAAATCCTAATTGGCCATGGTGTATGATCTTTCTGATGTACTGCTGGATCTGATTTGCTAAGATTTTGTTGAGGATTTTGGCATCTATGTTCAAGAGGGATATTGGCCTGTAATTCTCTTTCATTGGGTTGTCTTTACCTGGTTTTGGTATTAGGGTGATACTGGCTTCATAGAATAAGCTTGGAAGTGTTCCTTCCTCTTGAATTTTTTATAGTAGTCTGTGGAGGATAGGTTTTAGATCTTCCTTGAATGTTTGGTAAAACTTCCCTGTGAAGCCATCTGGTCCTGGGCTTTTGTTTGATGGAAGCTTTGTGATGACTGCTTCAATTTCTTCCATACTTATTGGCCTGTTGAGATTATTAGATTCTTCCT
Source organism: Myotis daubentonii (assembly GCF_963259705.1). Classification (NCBI taxonomy): domain Eukaryota; kingdom Metazoa; phylum Chordata; class Mammalia; order Chiroptera; family Vespertilionidae; genus Myotis; species Myotis daubentonii. The sequence continues at coordinate 8,986,018 of NC_081855.1, forward strand.
GATTGAGTTTTGGAATGTTGTATTTTTCTAGGTATTTGTCCATTTCCTCCAGGTCGTTTAGTTTGTTGGAGTAGAGCTGTCCATAGTATTTTTTAACAATCATTTGTATTTCTGTGGGGTCTGTTGTTATTTCACCTCAATCATTTCTGATTTTGTTCATTTGGGTCCTCTCTCTTTGCTTCTTGGTGAGTCTGGCTAGACATTTGTCAATGTTGTTTATTCTTTCAAAGAACCAGCTCTTGGTTTCATTGATTTTCTGTATTGCTGTTTTGGTCTCTATGTCATTGTCATTTATTTCTGCTCTAGTCTTTATTATCTCCTTCCTTCTGCTCACTCTGGGGTTTTCTTGTTTCTCTCTTTCTAATTTTTTGAGTTGTAGAGTTAGATGATTTACTCCCATTTTTTCTTATTTTTTGAGATAGGCCTGTAGAGCTATAAACTTCCCTCTCAGGACTGCTTTCATTGTGTCCCATAGGTTTTGGATTGTTGTGTTTTCATTGTCATTAGTTTCCAGGATGTTTTTAATTTCTTCTTTGATCTCATTGGTAACCCAATCAATATTTAATAACATGCTATTCAGCTTCCAGGTGTTTGAGTATTTTGAGTTGTTTTTATTGTAGTTTAATTCTAATATTATGCCATAGTGTCTGCGAAGATGCTTTTTACGATTTCAATCTTCTTGAATTGGGGGATACTTTGCTTGTGACCCAATATATGGTCTCTTTTTGAATATGTCATATGAGCACTTGAGTAGAATGTAAATTCCGTGGGCTTTGGGTTGAAGTGTTCTGAAGATGTCTATTAAGTCCATGTGATCTAGTGAGTCATTTCGGATTGCTGTTTCTTTGCTGACTGTTTGTCTAGAGGACTTATCCAGTGCTGTCAGTGGTGTATTAAAGTCCCCTACTATGATTGTATTGTTGTCGATCTCTCCTTTGATGTCTTCCAGGAGATTTTTTATGAATTTGGGTGCTCCTGCATTGGATGCATATATGTTTACCAGGGTTATATCGTCTTGTTGTATTGATCCCTTTAGCATTATGAAGTGGCCTTCCTTATCTCTTGTTATGGCCTTCACTTTGAGGTCTATTTTGTCCAATATAAGTATTGCTACCCCAGCTTTCTTTTCCTTTCCATTTGCCTGAAAGATATTTTTCCATCCCTTCACTTTCAGTCTGTGTGAGTCCCTTCTAATGAGGTGGGTCTCTTGTAGACAGCAGATGTATGGGTCATGTTTTTTTTTATCCATTCAGCCACTTGATGTCTTTTGGTTGGAGCATTTAGTCCATTTACGTTTAAAGTTATTATTGAAAGGTACTTGTTTGTAGCCATTTCTTTTGTGTGTGTGGCTGTTTTCTTTCTCATCCTTGTATTTCTTCTTTTTACACCAGTCCCTTTAGCATTCCTTGCATTGCTGGCTTGGTGGTGATAAACTCCCTTAGCCTTTTATTGTCTGTGAAGCTTCTTATTTCCCCTTCAAGTTTGAATGATAGCCTTGCTGGATAGAGTATTCTTGGATTCAGTCCTTTGCTTTGCATCACTTTGTAAATTTCTGTCCATTCTTTTCTGGCCTGATGTGCTTCTGTTGAGAAATCATTTGATAATCTAATGGGAGATCCCTTGGATGAAACTTTCCGTCTCTCTCTTGCAGCCTGTAAGATTCTCTCTTTGTCCTGAACATTTGCCATGGTAATTATGATGTGTCTTGGTGTGGGTCTTTTCGGGTTCACCTTATTTGGGACTCTCTGGGCTTGTGTGACTTTTTTCTTCCCCACCTCAGGGAAGTTTTCTGATATTATTTCTTCGAATAGGTTTTCTAATCCTTGTTCCTCTTTCTGTTGTTCTGGCACCCCTATTATTCATATGTTGTTTCGTTTCATGTTGTCCCAAAGCTCCCTTAGGCTCTCCTCCTGTCTTTTAATTTTTTTCTTCAATTGCAGTACATTTTGAGTGCGTTTTGCTTCCTTGTCTTCTAATTCACTAATTCGGACCTCCGCTTCTCCTAGTCTACTGTTGATACTTTCAATGGTGTTTTTTGTTGCAGCTATATCACTCTTCATTTCTTCTTGGGTCTTACTTAAGTTGTTGATTTTTTCATCTGTTTCTTCTAGCTTCTTCCATATGTTATTGATTTTTTCATCTGTTTCTTCTTGCTTCTTGCATAGGTAGTTGACTTTTTCATCTGTTTCTTCTAGCTTCTTGCAGAGGTTGTTGATTTTTTCCTCCATCCGGTATATGCACTCTAGGACCCTTATTCTGAATTCTTTTTCTGTCATGTTGCATGCCTCTGTATTACTTAGCTGCTTTTCTGGAGAGTCATCCTTCTCTTTCCTTTGGCGGTTTCTTTGTCTACCCATGATTGATCTCACTGACATATCTAGACGTTGAGTCATTCAGTGGCTGCTCCCTGGGTGGCAGTGGTTCCTTGGGCTGTGGTTGCTCCTCGGGCGGTTGTGGTAGCAGCTGCACCCTGGGCGGTTGGCAGCAGCTCCCCTGTTGGGTGCTGTTCACAGCTGTGGTGGCTCTTCTGGCTGGTGGGGGTAGGCTTCACATACAGCTGCTGTTCCTCAGACAGAGGGTGTGGTGCTCATGAGGCTGCTGTTGCTTGGGTCTGCTGCATTGATTTAAAGGCACAAAATACAACACAACAAGGCACCACGTACCAGGCACTAAACACAAATATATTCACGATATTAATAACCCCAAATAAAGGTGACCACCCGAATTAAGAGAATTAGGGGACAAGGAAGAAAGGAGAGAAAAAGATAAAAGAGAAAAAAGAAAAGAAAAGTAGGGAAGAAAGAAAAAAAAGTAGTGAAAAATGAAATTGATAAAAAGGAGGGGGAAAGAAAAGAGAAAAAAAAAGGGAAAAAAAAGAGCGAAAAGAGAGAATGAAGTAGATGAGGGGAAGAGGCTATGTATATGAGGAGAAAACTCCTATATAACCTCCACGAATCCCAACAAACTCCAGCAACAGCTCGCTGGAGATGAATGCAACCTTGAAACAACCAATAATATCCAGAAATGCAAGGGAAAACAGAAGCATAAAAATAACCAGGGGGTAGGGGGTGGAGCAAGGGTAAAAACCAGCAGAAAAAAAGAAAAAGAAAAAGAAAAACAGCCTCACAACCAGTCCTAAACACACACACACACACCCAAAAAACAAAAAAAAACAACCACAAAAAAAACCCCAATATACTCAACAATCAAGCAAACAGCAACAAAACAATAGAAAGTTAAAAGAAAAAAAAAATTGGATAGTGAAGAAAGATAAGGGATATGTGTATAAGGTTTTAGAGCAGTGGAATGGAAATAAGATATATAAGTAGGGTGAAATTTTGACAGGAGATAAACAGAAAAAATAGGGAAAATCTAAAGCAGGAATAGGGTAAGAGAAACAGGACAACAAAAGGAGAAAAGTGAGGGAAAGAGTTTTAGCATAGAGGTAAAATTGAGGTAGGGAAAATTGATGCTAAAACAATGATGAAACAGAATAGAGAACACTAATCCCAAAATAAAATAAAGAGAAAATAAAATGGCACTTTAAAAAATGGTAAAATGGTATCAGTGATAATACTGGTTAACAAATAAAAATGTAGTAATTTAAAGGGTAAAATCAGGTGATGGGAAAAAAAAGAGAAAAAAATTGGTTTCTTAGTTAAAAGGTGAAAAAAGAAAAAAGAAAAAAGAAGAATAAAAAATTGCAGTAGTAAAGGTCCTTCTGTTCTTCTACTCATCAGTCTGGCTTGCCTTAGTCCTGTCAGGAATTCAGGAGAGTGTTAAATTTCCCTGCAATAAACTGTTTCTCCCTGTTGTAAACCACAGTCTGGATTTTAAAGCAGGCCATATTTGACTCCCAGACTGCCTTAATTTGTATATAGCTAAGAGTCAGTTTGTGGCTCAGCCTCTGGGTGGCAGTGTTTTTGGGTTGGCCTCTGAGGCTATAAGGCCTCTCTGTCCAGTAGCTTGGGTTTATCGTCTCTATTGCACTTAAAACTGGTGTGGGGAAGTCGACTGCCCAGAGCTGGTTCCTTAATAGTTATCCGCTCTGTGTTGTTGCTGGGATTGAAAATCTGGATGCTTTATTTTACAATAGTTCCAGATTTACAGAAAAATTGTGAAGATAATAACCATGTACACCATACCCAATTTCCCTTATTACTAATATCTTACTTATGTTTGGGGCAAATGTAACATGAAGTGAATCATCAGTGAAACAGAGTGAAACCTCACTTCTTTAGTATCTCCAATATCCAGCAATGCTGTTCTAGACCAAGTAGATAAAGGAAAAACTGTTTCCATGGTGGCATAAAATTTCCCATCTTGAGCGGACAATCCTGTCAATAGTTTAACAATATTCAATAGTCTACCATGTAAAAAGGAAATCCAATTCACTATTATACACTGCCAGCACTAAAACAACACCCTGTTCCTCATGACTGCGGCCACCACCATCCATCCCACCCCCCAAATCCAGACCTAAATTAAACCTCAGCTTCTTTTCTTCCTTGCTTAGTGGAGGTTGTTGTCTTGCTTACTGGAGGTTTTCCCCTTCCTGTAGTAAAATACAATTATCTGATTCTTTCTGTCTTTCTCCCTCTTGTCTACATTCAGCTTAAAGTCCAAAGTTACCATTGGCACTATCTTGGTTATGTAGTTTGGAAACAAGTTAATCACAGAAAGACATTGGTTTTGGGGAAAAATTTGGAAAATGTTTAGGAAATGTGCTTGTAATTGGATGACAGTGGATTGAATGAGGAAGTGTCTGTGGCCAAAAAGCACAAGGCCAGAACTTTGGGAGAGGAATTACTGGGGAAGGGGTAGCTTTGAATAAGGTATTCTGACCTTATCCACTTCTTCGTCATGCAGTTGAGAAACTGACTTCTAATTCACTTTAGGACTTGCAGTTTCTTCATCGATCCTTGAGTTTGGAGTCTTATTCCTTATCTCCACTAGTCTACAATATATTCTTAGTAAGTTTGGCTATCTTGATGCAATGGACACTACTCAAAGGGTCCAAGCCTCTATATAAACTCTCTAGGTGAATGAGGAGCCACTCACTTCAGCTCTGGTTGCCCAAAATCAGCGGCTTGACATCACAACGCCTCAGCTTGACCATCCAGGAGGGAAGAGGGCAGCAGAGGTTGCAAAAATCTCAGACGCTCGGGGTATAGAAAAGAGACCTTCCTCTTACCTATTAAAATTTTTCTCAAACTGATCTCTCTCTCTCTCTCTCTCTCTCTCTCTCTCTCTCTCTCTCTCCCTGTAGTTTCACTATAGTCCAGCATATGGCAGGGAGGTGGTGTTTTCTCTAAGCCACTTTCCAAATGCCACCGTCATTTTAGTGGTCCATTTCACTATGTTCAGATATTACCATTTCCTATTATTTTGAGTGTGATTAACAGAAAAACTGTGAAGATAATGCCCATGTACACCATAACCAATTTCCCTTATTACTAATATCTTACTTGAGTATGGGGCAAATGTAACATGAAGTGAATCATCAGTGAAATAGATAGAATGAAACCTCACTTCTCCAGTATATCCAATATCCAACAACGCTGTCCTAGACCAAGTTGTTGTAGGAAAAACTGTACCATTGTGGCATAAAAGTTCCCATCTTGAGCTGACAATCCTGTCAATAGTTTAACAATACTCAATAGTCTACCATGTAAAAAGGAAATCAAATTCACTATTATACACTGCTAGCACTAACACCACACGCTGTTCCTCATGACTGCGACCACCACCATCTATTCCACCCCTGCCCCAATCAAACCTAAATGAAACATCAGCTTCTTTACTGCCTTGACCGTATGAGAAAGTGTTGAGGATAAAATCCCCCTTCAGTATTCTCCTTGTCCTTATTCTCATTGTCTGGCTCAGTATGGAATGTCTTGTCTGGTGCCCCAATTAAAGAATTCTACATTACTCCCTGCTCACATTGCTGCCCCCTCCTTAGATGCCTCCCCATCATCTGAAAACACACAAAAATACAAACACATTTCATTTATTCCCTTGCTGGTATTTATTCAAGGACACCATTAATGTTTTCATCTTCTCATAATGCCCATTTCTGAAGTATTTTTTATAGAGGGATACACATTATTATGTGGGTTTCTCTGGGAGAGCCTGGATATCACCTGCGGTAGATGAATACTCCAGAACGTCTTCTTCTGCATTTGTTGGCTTGCTTACTGGAGGTTGTCCCCTTCCTTTAGTAAAAGACAATTATCTGATTCTTTCTGTCATTCTCCCTCTTGTCTTCCTTCATTCAGCTTAAAGTCCAAAATTACCATTGCCACTATGTTGGTTATGTTGTTTGGAAACAAGTTAAACACAGAAAGACATTGGTTTGGGGGAAGAAATTAGAAAATGATTAGGAAACTGGCTTGTAATTGAATGACAATGGATTGAATGAGGAATTGTCTGTGGCCAAAAAGCAGAAGGCCAGAAACTTGGGTGAGGAATTACTGGGGATGGGGCAGCATTTGGGTAAGGTATTCTGACCTTATCCACTTCTTTGTCATCCAGTTGAGAAACTGACTTCTAATTCACTTTAGGACTTGCAGTTCCTTCATCCATTCTTGTGTTTGGAGTCTTATTCCTTATCTCTACTAGTCTACAATATCGTCTAATTAAGTTTCGCTGTCTTGAGGCAACAGACACTACTTAAAGGGTCCTGGCCTCTATATATACTCTCTAGATCAATAAGGAGCCTCTCACTTTAATTCTGGTTGCCCAAAATCAGTGGATGCCATGGTGGGGCTTGACATCACAAAGCCTCAGCTTGACCATCCAGGAGGGGCGGGGGTGGGAGAGGATGCAGATGTCTCAGATGCTCTGGTTATAGAAAAGATACCTTCCTCTTACCTCCTAAAACTTTTCCCCACACTGACCTCTCTATCATTTCCTCTAGTTCCATTATAGTCCAGCATATTGCAGGGAGGTGTTGTTTCTTCTTAGCCGCTTGCCATACCCCTGGCATTTCAGTGGTCCATTCCACTGACTTCAGATATTACCGTTTCCTTGGATTGTGTGTTGTTTTAATGGATGTTTTATTTTAGAATAGTTCCATATTTACAGAAAAATTGTGAAGACAATACCCATGTACACCATAACCAATTTCCCTTATTACTAATATATTACTTGTGTATGGGGAAAATGTAACATGAAGTGAATCATCAGTGAAATAGAGTGAAACCTCACTTCTCTAGTATCTCTAAAAGCCAAAAACGCTGTTCTAGACCAAGTTGTTATAGGAAAAACTGTAACAGTTGTGGCATAAAAGTTCCCATCTTGAGCTTACAATCCTGTCAATACTTTAACAATATTCAATAGTCTACCATGTAAAAAGGAAATCAAATTCATTATTATACACTGCCAGCACTAAAACAACACCCTGTTCCTCATGACTGTGACCACCACCATCCATCCCACCCCCCAAATCCAAAGCTAAATTAAACATCAGCTTCTTTTCTTCCTTGAAAGTATGAGAAATTGTTGAGGAAAAAATCCCTCTTCAGTCTTCTTGTCCTTATTCTAGGTGTCTGGCTCAGTATGGAAAGTCTTGTGCCACAATTAAAGAATTCTACATAAGACCCTTCTCACATGCCTGCCCATCCTTAGATCCCTCCCCATCATCAGGAAACATGCAAAAGTACAAACACATTTCCTTTATACACTTGCTGGTATTTATTCAAGAGACCATTAATGTTTTAATTTTCTCATAATGCCCTTTTCGAAGCCTCAGCTTGACCATTCAGGACGGGCGGGATTGGCAGAGGATGCAGTAATCTCAGACACTCTGGTTAAAGAAAAGAGACCTTCCTCTTAACTCCTAAATTTATTCCCAAACTGATATCTCTCTCTCTCTCATATCCTCTAGTTACATTATAGGCCAGCATATGGCAGGGAGGTGGTGTTTTCTCTAAGCCACATCCCATACTCCCCCGTCATTTCAGTGGGCTATACCACTATTATCAAATATTACCATTTCCTAGTACTTTGAGTGTTGTTTTAATGGATGTTTTATTTTAGAAGAGTTCCAGATTTACAGAAAAATTGGGAAGATATTTTCCATGTACACCATAACCAATTTCCCTTATTACTAATATCTTACTTGGGTATGGGGCAAATGTAACATGAAGTGAATCATCAGTGAAACAGTTAGAGTCTAACCTCACTTCTCTAGTATCTCCAATATCCAGCATTGCTGTTCTAGATCAAGTTGTTAAAGGAAAAACTGTACCAGTTGTGGCATAAAACTTCACATCTTGAGCTGACAATCCTGTCAATAGTTTAACAATATTCAATAGTCTACCATGTACAAAGGAAATCAAATTAATTATTATACACTGCCAGCACTAAAACAACACCTTGTTCCCCATGACTGTGATGACCACCATCCATCCCACCCCCTAATCCAAACCTAAATTAAACATCAGCTTCTTTTCTTCCTTGAAAGTATGAGAAAGTGTTGTTGAGGAAAAAATCCCCTGGGCTGAGATAAGGGGGTGGGGGTTTTGGTAGTTATGCTGCTGGCAACAAACCTAAGAGAATTTCAAGTTTACAAAAAAATAACTGTAATCACAATCTTTCTCTACCCTGGTTTATTCTTTGAACCCCTCCAATGCTGAATCATACTAATACCTATTCTTAGTTTTATCACAAAAGGTCTAGATATATCTTAAGAGTAAAAGTACCTTTAAAATATGTTCATAAATATTAATCTAAAATTGCTGAATGTTCTCTTTTGGTAATCATTAAAGGATTAAGGTTTCTAAGAAAACAACAACAACAACAACTAAACTCCCGCTAGAAAAGCAGAGGAGGCACAAAGCTAGAATCTGCAGCCCCCTTGGTAATTTAAAACTGTTTGCCAGGCACACTCAGCCCCTGAGAGCCAGGTCAAAGAAGGGGTGGGGGGGCTGAATGCCTGAGCTGCCCGCAGGCCCAGAAGCCCGTGATGGAGAAGAAGCCCTGTGCTGGTGGATCAAGGATAGCCTACAAGAGCTGGAGAACTCCGAGGTGCTGGAGCTACCAGTGCGGCCTGTGCTGAGGAGCAGAGCTTGTGGGCAGGAGCAGCTGCAGGCAGAAGTCAGCGAGCGCTTTGCTGCTGGCTACATCCAGTGAAGCCCCTGCTTGAGTCCATACCACTGCAAAAGGGCAGCGGCTTCCAGGATTTGCTGGGGGACACTCTGGCTGGGCCCCTGGGAGACCCTAGGTGGAGCAGCTGGCTCACAGGAGGGGCTGATATCCCCTTCTAGTGCACTCCCTTGAAAGAGGCCTGGTTGCTGCTCTGCTACAAAGGAAACTGGTAAAAAGGCAAAAAGCAAGGCCCTAAGGGTTAACAAAAAGGCACTGTCCCTGGACCTGGAAGCCATCAGGACTTTGAGATTCTCCAACAGAGGAGGAGTCTGACTCAGAGACTGACTGAAACCTCATTGGGTTAGAAAAACTGGAGGCTGCATATTGAACCTATAGACTGCAGTTTGTTGGGCAGAGGTCCAAGCCCAGTTATATAGGGGTTAAACTACCTGTGTACAGCAAAACAACTTTCTCCTGTGCCAGAATACATTTAAATAAAATTGAATGCATGATAGACCAGTAAGCTGGAACACGTAAAATAGGGAAACTGAGCGGAAATCCTATCTTCCCTAAACCAATGACACTTGGGATTAAATGCTTTGCATTTGCCTCCCTAAACAAAGGTTAAATCCTTTATGTCAATCTGATTAGTTTCATTTGTTGTCCACACCCAGGGAAAAATGAAGTTAGAAAATAAGCCTTATTTTGATTAGTTCTTTTATTCAGGAGGAGCCAACCTGGTCCCTCCCTGCAACATGAATGATAAAATGTATGTTAAGGAATTTTAAAATTGCTCAAACCTCGCTGCCTTGGGTCCAGTTCTGCGTGTGTAAGAAGGGACAGAGTAAAGTTTAGTAGCAGGCCAGAAGATGCTGGCAAGGCCATTCAAACCACCCAGCCACTATTGGCCAGAGCCGCCTGAGGCAGGCCTCCTCGGACTGGCAACAGCTGACTCTGACTAGGACAGACTGGGTTTTTTCCAACTGGGCCCCCATGAGCCAATGGTCAAAATGAAGATCGGGGGCCAGACTGGGAACTTTATGATTGATACAGCGGCAGAGCACTCGGTAGTTACTCAGAAGGTAGCTCCCCTCTCAGGACAGGAAGTCACCATTATTGGAGCTACCGGTACGGTACCACAGCTGCAGAGTATTCTGCCGCCCCCGCCGATGTTAGTTAGGCGGCCATCAGGTGGTTCATGAATTCCTCTATTTTCCAGTTGACCTGGTCCCTCTAATGGACAGAGACCTTTTAGCCAAAATGGAAGCAGAAACCACTTTTGCCCCAGATGGCTCAGCACAGCCTTGCCTAGGAGAAGAGACCTCTCCAATGATCCTGTCCTTAGCAGTGCCGAGAGAGAAAGGATGGAGACTTCATACCCCCCAGCCAAAGGCCCCCACATCTATTCTTGTCAGGCCCCATAAGGGCACTTGGGCAGTATTCCTGTTATCTGCCAAAATTCCCAAGACTGTAAAAGTACTTGTTCACTGAAAAGGTGTAAATGTGGATGTTTATTTGATGTTTATATGTCTACTTAGGTATACATATTTGGAGATAAATAGAACCCCCGGTTAATTTTCTGGTGTATTCTGGAGCAGCCTATTCAGTCTTGAAAGAACCAAAGGGACCAGTAACATCTAAGAAGACACCAGTTCTAAGAGCCACCGGAAAAACTGCCTTTTTCCTTGTACATCAAAAAGGACTGTGGACCTCAGAAACAACACGGTAACTCATTCGTTTCTAGTTATGCCAGAATGCCTGTACCCCTTACTTGGACGTGATCTCTTACAGAAATGACAAGCCACCCATAAGCTTGTTCGAGATGGCCTGCCAGTGCCACCTCGGACTCTGTACATCATTTCCAGCCTGGGGACTCGGTGTGGGTAAAGAAGTTCAGGACCCCAGGACTCACCCCAACTTGAAAAGGACTATACCTGCAGAAAATTGTATAATAGGCTCAGATGATGCCTGCATTTTCATAGACATGGCTTCAGAAAGACAAGGACAATTTTACCTTATATAGAAAGGTCAAAGAGTCGACTTTAGTCACCTCCCTAAAATGTTTGTATAGCCTTGCAATATCTCATGTTTAGTAGCGGAGGATTTAGCTGCCTGAAGCGGCCATGGTGCCAATATTATGTTTCATTGTATTAATATGTTGTATTAACCTTCAATTCTCTTACAGGTTTAAATGTAGCTGTAGCTGTGGACCGGTGATGGTCTACAGTCCTTGGTAGTCTTTGGGAATAACTGGCAAGTGTCCAGTCTCCCACACTGAGGGACATTGATATAGCTATGTGTTAGCTGTCCAGGAAGGGGACTATATGGGATACACCCCAAAAGTAAAGGGTGTCTGGCTGCCAAGAGGGCAGATGCCCAACTGGACAAAGAAGAATACCCATCAGGTTTTGGTCTCTATTGAGAAACAGATAACAGCTGGCAGCCTGTGTACTGTCTTGCAGGCCTGCATGACCATGCCCATGTCAGGGGTGGTACAAACCTCGGGTGTAGAGAGCTGGGAAAGGCCTATTTAGAATGGAAGGTCTGAGGCATAGTTATGCATTTTTAAAGGACTGACAAGAAAAATCAGAAGATCTGAGAGCAGATCAGTATGTTTTTCTCCTTATACAATTCCTCTGAAATCTGGCAATGCTTAATAAGTAATGGCAATATATTTCTTTGCATGAAATAAATAAGACCGGTTTTCAGTAGTGATTTTATTAACTGGAAACCTTGACTGGAGTATCATGGTTTAAAGAAACCTGTCTGAGCTCTGAAGGCTTGAAGCCAATAAGAGTCCCACGGAGAAAGCCTGGCATCCTGCTTGGGAGCCCTGAAGATGGCTGGCGCTGGAGTGTCAGGCCCATGACCTACCATCCTAGCGGTTGGTTAGAGTAGAAGGGGAGCAATAAGGACACCTCCGCATTCCTGCGGAACCCCCACACACTCTGGGCTGCAACGAGTAGGAGGGCTACTGAGATGGGCCTTAAAGCCTAGAGCATGGGCTCAGGTGGAGTTGCTACAGGTGAGGGATTCACCTAACACAGCAGATACTGCAGGCAGGCCTGATGGCAGCTGGATGGCTTGGCTTCCTGGCCACTACAGGGCACATTAAGATTCAATCATGAAATTCTAGCAAAGGTAGTCAGTTACCATTCTTGTTGTGTTTATGCAAACATCAGGCCAAATTGAATGCAGTAGATGAATTCATGCTGATTTGGCTTTTTGATGGCCATAGAGGAATTTTTAAGAAGAAAAACTCTATTTTGATGGAGGTTATTAAAACTGAAATGTTTTCTTTCCCTTCCAGCGGACCATTTGTTATAGTTTGTCTCTGCCAGGTCACAAGCCCAGCTCCTTCTGTGCCCAGAACAGCGGGGAGCCTGACTGGAAGGTGACCTCTGACTAGACACACCCGCAGCAGATCATCCTCAAGAAGACAGCAGACCTCGGCAGACTCCTTGTAATCCTCCTGCTGTTGCTGACTTACAGCCCTTGCATTATTAACAGACTAGTCCAATTTGTCAAGCAGTGTATAAGTCGATAAGTTGATAGTTCAGTCCGTCTCATGATTGAGCCGGAAGTTCCAAGACAAGGGGGGAATGTAAGGACAGAACAGGACTGATAGCTGTGCCTTATCCCCTCTTCCAAGAAAAAGCCGCAGAATGTATCAGTTACTCAACCTGCCCTTATCTCAGCGAATGGGAAAGCAGTGGAAACAAGCCCAACGCCAAGGGTATGCTAGCCACCCCCCTGTCTTTGTGTAATCAGACCCTAGCTGCATCCTGCCCTTGCCTCACTAGCCCCCCCACCCTCAATCAACCAACCGGAATCAGCCAAATCAATGGTCAGAGTATGCCCCCACCCCCCGAGCCCAATCCCTATAAATTCTTTGTTCCCTTGGGACTCGGGGCTCTCTCTTGCTTCCAGTAATGGAGGCAGGAGGAGCACCAAGTCCCAGGCTTGAATAAAAGACTCTATGCTTTTGCATTGGACTCAGCTCCCTAGTGGCCTGTCTTGGGGGATCTTGAAATCTCGGCATAACATATGTACTTTGGAAACAAGTGAAACCCAGAAAGACATTGGTTTGGGGGAAGAAATTGGAGAATGATTTGGAAATGGGCTTGTAATAGAATGACAATGGATTGAATAAGGAAGTCTGTGTGGCCAAAAGGCACAAGGCCAGAATCTTGGGTTAGGAATTAAGAGGAAAGGGGGAGCATTTTATTAAGGTATTCTGACCTTATCCACTTCTTCGTCATCCAGTTGAGAAACTGACATCTAATTCACTTTAGGACTTGCAGTTTCTTCATCCATCCTTGTGTTTGGAGTCTTATTCCTTATATCCACTAGTTTACAATATCTTCTTAGTAACTTTGGCTATCTTGAGGCAAGAGACACTACTCAAAGGGTCCTGGCCTCAATATACTCTCTAGGTCAATGAGGAGCCACTCACTACAGATCTCATTGCACAAAATCAGTGGTTGCCATGGTGTGGCTTGACATCACAAAGCCTCAGCTTGACCATCCAGGAGGGGCGGGGTTGGCAGAAGATGCAGAAATCTCAGATGCTCTGGTTTTAGAGACCTTCCTCTTGCCTCCTAAAATTTTTCCCAAACTGACCTCTCTCATTTCCTCCAGTTCCATTATAGTCCAGCATATGGCAGGAGGTGGTGTTTCCTCTAAGACAATTTCCATACTCCCCCGTCATTTCAGTGGTCCATTACACTATGTTCAGTTGCTACCATTTCCTAGGATTTTGAGTGTTGTTTTAATAGATGTTTTATTTTAGAAGCGTTCAAGATTTACAGAAAAATTGTGAAGATAATAACCATATACACCATACCCAATTTCCCATATTACTAACATCTTACGTATGTATGGAGCAAATGTAACATGAAGTGAATCATCAGTGAAACAGGGTGAAACCTCACTTCTCTAGTATCTCCAATATCCAGCAATGCTGTTCTAGACCAAGTTGTTAAAGGAAAAACTGGACCAGTTGTGGCATAAAACTTCAGATCTTGAGCTGACCATCCTTTCAATAGTTTAACAATATTCAATACTCTACCATGTAAAAAGGAAATCAAATTCATTATTATACACTTCCAGCACTAAAACAACACCCTGTTCCTCATGACTACGACCACCACCATCCATCCCACCCCCCAAATCCAAAGCTAAATTAAACATCAGCTTCTTTTTTCCTTGCCAGTATGAGAAAGTGTTGAGAAAAAAATCCCCATTCAGACTTCTCCTTGTCCTTATTCTAAATGTCTGGCTCATTATGGAATGGCTTGTCTGGTGCCACAACTAAAGAAATCTACATTACGCCCTTCTCACATGCCTGCCCCTTCCTTAAATCCCTCCCCATCAGTGAAACAGAGTCAAACCTCACTTCTCTAGTATCCCCAATATCCAACAATGCTGTTCTAGACCATGATATTAAAGGAAAAACTGTACCAGTTGTGGCATAAAACTTCACATCTTGAGCTGACCATCCTTTCAATAGTTTAACAATATTCAATAGTCTGCCATGTAAAAAGGAAAACAATTTCTTTATTATACACTACCAGCACTAACACAACTCCCTGTTCCTCATGACTGTGACCACCAACATCCATCCCACCCACCCCCAATACAAACATAAATTCGCTTTTGGACTTGCAGTTTCTTCATCCATCCTTGTGTTTGGAGTCTTATTCCTTATCTCTACTAGTCTACAATATCGTCTTATTAAGTTTCGCTATCTTGAGGCAACAGACACTACTAAAATAGTCCTGGCCTCTACATATACTCTTTAGGTTAATGAGGAGCCACTCCCTTAAGCTCTGGTTGCCCAAAATCAGTGGTTGCCATGGTGTGGCTTGACATCACAAAGCCTCAGCTTGACCATCCAGGAGGGGCGGGGGTGGCAGAGGATGCAGAAATCTCAGACACTCTGGTTATAGAACGGAGACCTTCCTCTTAACTCCTAAAATTTTTCCCAGACTGACCTCTCTCATTTCCTCTAGTTCCATTATAGTCCAGCATATGGCAGGGAGGTGGTGTTTCCTCTAAGACAATTCCCATACTTCCCCGTCATTTCAGTGGTCCATTCCATTATGTTCAGTTGCTACCATTTCCTAGGATTTTGAGTATTGTTTTAATGGATGTTTTATTTTAGAATAGTTCCAGATTTCTTTAGTTGTGGCACCAGACAAGACATTCCATAATGAGCCAGACACTTAGAATAAGGATAAGGAGAAGTCTGAATGGGGACTTTTTCTCAACACTTTCTCATACTGGCAAGGAAAAAAGAAGCTGATGTGAAAATAAAATTGTGAAGATAATAACCATGTACACCATACCCAATTTCCCTTATTAATAATATCTTACTTATGTATTGGGAAAATGTAACATGAAGTGAATCATCAGTGAAAAAGTTAGAGTGAAACCTCACTTCTCTAGTATCTCCAATATCCAGCAATGCTGTTCTAGACCAAGTTGTTAAAGGAAAAACTGGAACAGTTGTGGCATAAAACTTCAGATCTTGAGCTGACAATCCTTTCAATAGTTTAACAATAGTCTACCATGTAAAAAGGAAATCAAATTCATTATTATACACTGCCAGCACTAACACAACAGCATGTTCCTCATGACTGCGACCACCACCATCCATTCCCCCCCCCAATCCAAACCTAAATTAAACATCAGCTTCTTTTTTCCTTGCCAGTATGAGAAAGCATTGAGAAAAAATCCCCATTCAAACTTCTCCTTGTCCTTATTCTAAGTGTCTGGCTCATTATGGAATGGCTTGTCTGGTGCCACAACTAAAGAAATCTACATTACTCCCTTCTCACATGCCTGCCCCCTCCTTAGATCCCTCCGCATCAGTGGAACAGAGTGAAACCTCACTTCTCTAGTATCTCCAATATCCAACAATGCTGTTCTAGACCATGGTGTTAAAGGAAATACTGTACCAGTTGTGGCATAAAACTTCACATCTTGAGCTGACCATCCTTTCAATAGTTTAGCATGTTCAGGTTCATTTTTTTTGCCTGCAAAAAATTAATATTTAAAGCTATCTAGACTGCATTATAAAATTTCCAAGAAGTCTCCTAATTAAAGCAAAAAAAGGGGGGGGGATAGTGGAAAAATATAGTGGAAGAATACCATGTAAGGAAATAGATCCTGTAACTAAATTACATTTAGAGAAAAAAATTTTTCGTTTATAATGTTAATAGTGAGACACCCAGAAAAAACACACATTATGCCAGGGTACACCAGGGAAAGATCATGTGAAAGAAAAGACCCCAAGTAAGGTTTTTTGTTTTTTTTTTTCCTTTAACCTTTGGTCGAGAATATGTGTGCATACTTTCAGAGAACAGCTATAAGACCATGTGGATTCCTGTAACAACGGATCACAGAAAGCCAGCCACAAAGACAGAAGAGACAGTTCAGAGATGGAGATGGTGAAGACGCCTTGCCATGCTAGCAGTCAGCAGCTGTGCATCCCTGCAGGGTGCCCAGGACCAAACCGGAGAGGACCAGACCTGCATTTGTCCACCATCCAGAACCAGCATTTCATTGCTGGCATGTACACATGAACTGTCGGACATTGAAACTTGGACTCAGAACTGTTGGACATTGATTTTGGGACTTAAACATTTTTTGTTCTTATATGTTTATTTCTCGTTTTTTAAGGAAAAAATAAGGGGGAGATGTGGGAAACTGTTTATTGCCTTCTCTATCTGATAAGCATAGACAGAGAACTCCCCGAAACCCCCGGAAGGCTGGGTGCCTTTGAAGCCCTAGCCAAGGTCTGAGCTATGCGCCACCTCTGTTTGTCCAGACAGTGGTAGCTGAAAGAACTCCCCCATTTTTTATTATGTAAATCCTTGCTGATGGGCTAGTCTGCCTGTTAATGGCAGGTCGCCTGCCTAAGGGCTACTCCAGATCAATAAAAGATTGGAGCAGCCTGAGCATGGGTGGAAGTCCTTCGGGACTTGGCCGCCTGGTCCCCCAATATTGCAAAATTATCTCGTGTCTTTTTCTCTCATTTGTTGTGTGGCTCCTCTTTCAGATACCGAGCCCTACTCCACGCAGAACGTGGAGGGAGTCTTACTCAACACTTGTGCTTTTAATTTAAACTTCATCATGAAAAATTCATGTCTACCTTAAGATAACATGACTCCATTTTACAACTGCACAAGTATTTCATTATGTATGCACAATAATGTCTTTTTCTCTGTTGTCTATTGATAGATGTTGCCGTAATGCCAAAATTTTATGGTGACAATGTTGTCATAAATTTACTATTACTCATATATTTCAACATTTACACTGTGTCTTGAATTCCTATAAAATAAGTTCAAAGTGGAATTGTGTCAAAAAGATTGACTATTTTAATTTTTATGGATGCTCCAAATCAGGGGTCCTCAAACTTTTTAAACAGGGGGCCGGTTCACTGTCCCTCAGACTGTTGGAGGGCCGGACTATAGTTTAAAAAAAAACTATGAACAAATTCCTATGCACACAGCGGTGGCAAAAACACCAGGCAGGCCGGATAAATGTTTTCGGCAGGACGCATGAGGCCCGCGGGCCATAGTTTGAGGACCCTTGCTCTCAATTATGCTCTAATAAGCTTGTCCCAATAAAATGTTTCCCTAAAATGTATGAGTGGCCATTTTTTCACACTCTTTCCCATACTCAACTTTTCCTATTGCTCATCTGCAAGTGAAATTATTTTTCCTGAACTTGTCAAAGGAAAGTGTGGTTAAAATTGTTTCCCTGGCTTCATAATTTAAAAGCTCCTGACTTTGTTGCTTTGATGCAGTGTTCAAAGTGTGGTAACATTTTCTGACCTCCTGTCTTGGTTTTCATTCCCCAATTTTACCTTTACTGTGACTTTCCTTTGCCCTGTTTCCCTGTCTTACTCAATTGGATTCTGTTACCAGTAGCGCCTCCTCTTCCAAATTCATACCAGCATCCAAGACTTATGCATCTAAATTCCTTCCTGCCATCTCCCCTGCTCACCTCTCAGGAGTTCAAACTCTTCCCCATATTAACCCTTTATGGACCCTCCTGGAGGTCCCCTAGTTTAAAATGAAGGGTCATCCTTGATTTTACCCTACCTTGTATCTCTAGGACCCAGTCCACCATTGACATGTCATGATTTCATCTCCAAGTGGAGTTAGTTCTTTTCCTACCTTTCCTGCTCTTGTCCTAGTTCAGGCCACCCTCCCCATCTGCTGGGCCTCTGCTCTCTCTGCTTCTGATCTTGTCCTGTCTTCAACCTGTTCTACTCCCTGCAACCAGAGTGATCCATTCAACTTAAAACCAGCCATCCCACCCTACCTGCTTAAGACACTTTAATGACTTCTCATTGTCCTTAAAACATAAAACAGAATGACTCACTGCCTTGTTTTGCCCCATGGACCCCCCAGCCCCAACTAGTGTCTCTCACAGCCTCACTCACAAAACACCAACACTCACTTCCTTTCAGTCCTTGAGGCACACTTTTTTGTCTTTGCAGATGTTCTTCCTTCTCTTTGCAAAGCTCTTTTCCCAACTCTCTGAGTATCAGACACTCTCAGCTGTTTGACTCAACTTAAATGTCTCTCAGAGAAAACCTCCCTGACCATCTAATCTAAGACGTTGCCTTTTCTCACCCCCCACCCCCCCTCGCCCCCCACCATGACTCTCTATTCCAGATTACTGATTCCTTGCAGAATTTATTGGTTTGTGGTTATTTTGTCCTGTCTGCTTGCTTTGAGGAGCTCTCTCCTGTGCTGGTTTACAAAGTCCAAGAGGGGAAGCAACCCAGCACCTGGCCCAATCCCACCATCATAGACAATTATATTCTTACTTGAGGCCCAGTGCACAAAAATTCCTGCACTGGCAGGGGTGGGGGGGTGTCCCTCAGCCCCACTTGTGCCCTCTCACAGTCTGGGACCCCTTGGGATATAAAGTCCTGCTGGCTTAGTCCCACTCCTGGGTGGCAGAGGGCAAGCCCAATCCCTAGGTGCCTGCCCCACTCAAGGCAGGGTCGATGGGGAGGTTGTGGCACCACCCCCTGCACCCACAGAGCAGGGAGGATCAGGGGGTTGTGGTGCCACTCCTGTCACATACAGTGCCGGCCGATCAGGGGGTTGGAGCACTGCCCCCTGTCACCCACAGAGCAGGGCCGATCAGGGGCTTGGGGCACTACCCCCTGTCACACTCAGGGCAGCGCCGAAGGGGAGGTTGTGGCTCCACCCTGTCACACACAGAGCAAGGCCCATGGGGGCGGTTGGGGTGCCGCACCCTGTCACACAGAGCAGGGCCGATCAGGGGGTTGGGGCACCACAGCCTGTCACACACAGAGACGCAGGGTGATCAGGGGGTTGGGGAGCTCCCCCCTATCAGGCACAGAGCAGGGCCGATCAGGGGGTTGGGGCGCCTTCCCCTGTCACGAACAGAGCAGGGTGGATAGGGAGGTTGTGGCCCTGCCCCCGTCATATACAGAGCTGCAGGGTGATCAGGGGCTGCCCCCTGTCACGCTGCTCCAGGGGCCAGGACATTCCACACCACACCTTTGATGAGGACCCGCAGCCTGTTCAACTGTTGCTTTGCCCTGCATATAAGGCGGCTTCTGCCCTCCAGGCACTGGTGTTTGGATTTTGGACTCCACGACCTTGTCCTTGGGCAAGGACTTGTTTTCTTGGGCAAAAACAGCACCTTCTTTTTCTTCTCCTTGGTGACCACTGTCATGCACATGGTAGGGTTGCTTTGGCCTGGCCACTGATCGCAGCCTGCTGACCTGGAGAGACTGGAAGGTGCACTTCAGGGTGTTGTTGGCGGTAGGCAGGTCTTTCTTCTTCGTGTCTCTCTTCCTGTCTGTGGGCTGGGCTGCCATCCAGTAATCCACCTGCTGCTCCATCAGCTTGGCGCCATCGCCCTGGCAGGGGGAGGACAAGCACCACTCATTGACAGGATGAGTGGGATGACAAGGCCTAATTGGAGAGCAGAAGTATGGACAGAGGGAAGGATAAAAGCACCCTGCAGCCTAAGGGGGCCCATCATCTGAGTCTCCTGACGTGTCTGAGGACTGTTGCACTGTCCCAACTTTCACCCACTCCCCTGAAGGGAATGTACTATAAGGACTCCTGTTGGGGCCCTTCTGCTTGTAGGAGAGAAGGGCTTTCTTGATGGGCAGCTGGGAGGCATAGTTGTCCCCGTGATGTACTGTGTGATTCTCCTCACGATGTCCAGCGTGTCTTGTATGGCGCTCTGGGCCTCCAGATTATGGAACATGTCCCACCCGGCCAGGTCCTGGAAGATGCTGTGGTAGCAGTAATGCACGGAGCCCAGGTACCTGGTCACGGGGTGGGAACCCAGCGGGATGACCAGGAAGCTCATGTAGCCCAGTCAGTCGAGCATCTTGTAGGACAGCAGCTCCAGGAAGAACCGCAGCACAACGCTGAAGTAGTGCTTTGCCCCTGCCACCAGGATCTTCACCGGCTTAAGGGGCTGGGAATTATTGTCACAGTATCACTGTATCCGCCAGATGATGGAGCTGAAGGCCGCCGGGACATCAGCCGTGAAGTAGATGCTCAGCACAGGTACCGTGTGCCCCTGAGGGTGTCCGAGGGGAACTGCTCCTGCCAATCAGAGGTTTGACCTGGATGATGTTCTCTGGCAGCTGGTCATCAGACATGAAGATGTGGCTCAGCTGGTTGTACGTGGTCTTCCTGGGGATCTGCAGCTGGCTCCCCGGGTCTGGCCACGCTCATTGTCTGGGCTCTTGGCTCACTTTTTCTATGGCTGTGCTCTCTGCCGCTCCTTCAGGTACCTGCCCAGCCATGGTGGCGGGATGCTTCCCCTTGGCCTTGGTGGAGGGGATGAGAGACTCAGTCTTGGTGATGTGCCTACTGGGCAGCAGCTTCTTGGTGAGCATGTCCAGGGCTGAGGTCTCTGCCTCCGGGCTGTCCTTGGGCGGTGCTGGCTGCTCCCATGGGTGCTCATGCTCTGGGGCACTGAGTGGGAGACACTGTCACTTGGCTATCGCTGCCTGGGCTTGGTCTTCTCAGGCACTGCAGCTGGCCTAGGAGGCTCCTTTGTTTTGCTTTGTTTGTTGTGTTAACTCTCACTGGAGGTTATTTTTCCACTCATTTTTTAGAGAAAGTTGAAGGGAGGAGGAGAGACAGAGAGGGAGAGAAGCATCGATGTGAGAGAGACACATGGATTGGTTGCCTCCTGCATGTGGCATGACCAGAGCTGGGGATCAAGCCTGTAACTGAGACAGGTGTGCCCATGACCAGATTTCAACCCAGGACCCTTTACTCCGTGCGCCAACACACTAGCCCTCAGCGAACCCTCTAGGACTCGAAAGCTCTTCCTGGCTCTGGGCACCATGGATGCTCCCCATGTCCATTTTGGAACAGAAATGTGACAGGCCTTCGCAGTATGGCCTGAGCTTGGGCTTGGTGGTGCTGAGAAGGCTGTCATCTTCTTCCCTGTCTGGGCTACTGTCGCTGGTTCTCCAGCAGGTTAGACAGAAGGTACAGGTCCTCCTCCACTCGGGGACATGATCTGCAGGGTCTGCTCAGGGTCCAAGGCCTCCTCTGACACTTGGGCCCTGCTCAGCCAAGCCACCTCTTTCTGCTGGTCATAGACCTCGCTGTGACTTTCAATAGTCACTGCTAACTGATCCAGGTCCTCCCCGTGGGCGGCATCATCGCTGGCCTCCTGCTAAGTGAAGCTCTCACACTCCTCCTTAGAGTAGTGATTTGTAGACTTGGACTTGGGCCGGCCTGCATGGCGCTGTCCTCACGGTGAATGAACTGGCTAGCCATTTCTGAGGTCCAGACTCAGGCAACTTTGGGGGAGGGGTGCTGTGGGCCACCAAGTCTGAAACACTGTCTCTGGGCTGTTTGGTGCCCGAGGCCCCATGTGTTTTCTTGTGCTTTGGCCAGATTTGCAGGCTCCTGTTGGCTCCGGGCCCTGTGGGTGCTCCCATTTTTGTCTGTGAGCTGGAGTGTGCCAAGCCTTCAAAGAACAGTCTGAGCTTGGGCTTGGGGGTGATGAGGCTGCTGTTATCATCCTCCATGTCTCGGCCACTGTCCCCGGGGTTTTGCAGTGTGTTAAATAGAAGCTCCAGGTCCCACTCCAACTCGGGGACATGCTCTGCTGTGTCCTGCTTGAGTCCACAGCTTCCTCCAACAGTTTGACCTTTCCCAGCCACGCACAACTTTTTCCTTGATATTTTGTGGCCTGGTAATGGACGTCTTTCCTAATATCCATGGCCTCTGCTTCTTGGGCATCCCCATGTCAATGCCCTCCTTGGCAGTCCGTTCTATGGGTGGCATTGTTGCTGGCCTGTTGCTCAGAGGAGAAGCTCTGATATACCCCCTCAGAGTAATGAACCCTTGACTTAGCCTTGCATCTGGCCTGTATGGCACTGTCCTCCCAGTGGATGGGCTGGTTGGACAGGGAGGAAATCCAGATCTCGGCCACTTTGGCAGAAGCCTCCTCGGCCTCTTTGGCCACCCTTCAGGGATTGCTACCGGACCTCAGCCATGTGGATGGCGCCCACAGGGAGTGTCTTGTAGCTCCAGATGGTCTGTTTCTTAAAGCGCTTCCTCCAGTGCAACAGGACCTGTAGTTTGTTGCCTTCTTTCTTGAGGAAGTGGGGGTCCTGCAGTGATGTCAGACCCAGGTCTGTCTCCAGTTGTCCACTGGGGAACTGCATACTCCTGTAGAAAGTTCTTGGAGCCCTGCATCTTCACAGTGATCACTGTTGATATGAGGTTGAATCCCTGTATCTTCATGCCAATCACCATGGAGATGAGGTCCTTCTCCATCTCTTTAAAGACCACCATCTTCATTAAGGTCAGGTTGCACAACCTGGGCACGATCCTGAGACTGGGGCTGTCCAACTCCCAGTTAGCAAACAATTTCTTGGGCTTTAGTGTGTTGAGCCTGGGCACAGGGGTAGGGGAGCGGGAGGTGTGGAGACCAGGACTGTGGGCAGCAAGGTAGCTGCAGCTGCTTACACAATACAGGTCCTTTCTGCATTCTGGGGTGATTGTTTCTCTTCCTGTGTTGGGACAGAGGAGGGACATTCCTTCAGGGGCAGCTTATGAACTGCCAGGTAGTTTGGGGGCTGAAATGCAGACTGAACCCTTAAGCACTCAGTGAGTGTTGTCAGGAGGGGGGACACAACTGATCCAAGAACAGTGTGTGTGAGAAGGGACCACATGCTCACTGACTGGCTCAGGGAAGGCCTTTGTGATGTTCTTGCAAACTCAGAGACCTAAAGTTATCACAAAGGATGTTCTGAAATGAAAACTTTTAAACTAAAAGCAGTTTATGGTGGGTAGTCATGTCCTAGGCGGGCATCTTCCCTGACAAAGGTCAATCTTAACCTTAACGGAGCCTGCCTATTGCCTCTTAGCATCTACAATAACATATCTTTGGAATGTAAAAGGAATTTCTATTTTTCCAGACCTCTCAAAGCATAGGCAATGCTCTGTGGGGACCACAAATCCCCTTATTGTTACTGAGTTCCTTGTTGACTTGTCATTATCTTATATCCACCATGTAAAAGAAGGATGTCTGTGTCATTTTACTGTTTATCCAGTTACAGAGGATTCCTCACTTTGATTTCTCTAGGACCCTGATGGATCACCACTGGATTTCATGTTACCACCATACAGCTCCTGTTTTGATTGTAATGTATAAAATAAGGTGCAAAACTGCCATTCTCCAGAGCATTGTCTCAATCTGCTGAGATTTTCTTCCTGCCAAATGTTGACATTGGAGCTTAAATAAACTCACAAAAATTCTTCACAAGTTTGAGTGTTTAATACTTTGACATTTACTTGGCGTAGTGGGCCATGGTTCCAAAAAAGCTCACCCAGGACCAACCTGTGGACCTGGTGTTAGGATTCAACAAAGGACCCATTGAACCACTGTTTCCCCACCCATCGGGTGAACCTGGGTTAGTTGTGTCTTAAATCCAGGACTATTCCCTTGCTGGTGGTAGAGGGTTAGATTTATTTGAGCTGTATTTTAAATACTCCAGGTGGAACTAAGATTAAGGGTTGAGGGACCATAGGCTAAGACAAGACAGTAGGCAAAACATGGGTGACTGGTGTTAAATTGTGGCTTTCTGATTGGAATTTCTTTCTTAGAATCTGAGCAAAAAGCACCTTTGCTGATAGAGTTGAACTCAATCAGCTCCAGAAATGCAGGGTCATGTCCTCCCTCTGGTCTGAGTATTAGGTATTCTTAGGGGACTGAGAATCTCTGTGGAGGCGTGAGGTCTTTCTCAACTCAGTTGCAATTAAAGTGACTGGTTCTTTGGGGTAGCACCCATAAGGTTTTGTCAACTGTTCCCTGACCGTCTGGTTGTTTTAGTCAGCAGGGAGATAAACCAAGGCACATCACAGGGTTGAATGTGATTTGAGGGGTGAGCGCCTCATGGAGCTCAACCCATAAGCAACACATGTTGACCAACTACATTACATAACAATCCTAGAAAATTTGCTCAGATTCTACAGATATCAGAAAGAAGAGAAAAACCACATACGCATACACACAACTACAAAACAACAACAAAACACACCTAAAATTAGCATGGGAAGTTGTGCGTCCAAAGGCAGGAGGTGCCAGATCCCAGCTCCCATTAATACTCCTGATAGGAAGTTTTACTTGCAAGTGCTTTACAGAAATGGGAAGATTTATCTAGAAAATATCCTCCTAAAAATGGCCAAAATGCAGTTTTATTTGGGTGCCTAAATAAATTTTTTGGCATGCAATAAAAATTAGGAAAATGCCAGGTCTAACATTAAATTGAATGAATGAATGGAAGCACATTTTGATTTGGAAATCAGGAGATTCTAAGAAGCACATATAAATTCTTTTTTAAAAAATTAAGGAATTAGAAATTTTAGAGACTGTCTCTGAACTCTTGTGAAGCTAATAAATGCCAACACCCCATTCTTCCGCCTTCTCTAGCTCCCCCACTATATCCTTTGCCCTTTCCCATCCCTTCTTCCTTCCCCTTCGGTCCCCTTCACTACCCCTCCCTACTGACTTAACAGAAAATGAGAATAGGAATTCTAACAGCTCCCTTTAGAGCAAACCTTGTCTCAGCAAGAGAGGAACCAGCAATTGTTCCTGATTTTCTCAGTGACCCTGATGGATTCACAAAGGCATTTAACTGTTAGAACATGTAATCCTGGCTATTCTAACCTATTCCAATTAATATAGCTAATGGTTTTTGCCAGCAAATGCAACACAATTTCTAAATAAGGTTTGCAAGAAAATTCCTGTAGAGAAATCTGTCCACTGTTAGAATGATAGGAAACTGAAATAGGATGTAGAAAAACAACAACAAACAAACCACACACACACACACACACACACACACTCACACACACACAACTATAGGGTTGATCCATGGGTGTTTCCCATTCTCACTGATAGTTTGGGAGCAGGTGAACTTATCATAGAAAGAGAAGCCACTAAGACCCCTGTAGATACTGCGGCTACTTGATTTGTCCCTAACCACATCCAGCTAATTGTCTTCTCCTTCAGAGTAAAGCTTCTGTGCAAATGGTAGGAATATTTAACCAATGTCTGTTTTTAATCAAAACCTGTTTCAAAAAAAAACAAAAACCTGTTTCCAACTGGGGAATGTTATAGCAATATTAGCAAATAACTATCTTTGCTAATAAAATCTGCCCCAATTCAACTTCTAGGGAGAACTATTTTATTTGTATATTTGTTTGTTTTATGAAATCAGTGATACCCACATATGCTTTTTCCAGAAGGGTAATATGTATTTAGAAATAAATGAACAAGATATTGAACCCAACAGAGCCTGAGATGAACCCAGCGGTGTGTCCTGAAAGTTGAGGTCCTAGCTGCATCCAGCTTTCTGCGGGGGCTCTGGAAAAGGATCTGCTGGTGGAATCATGCCCAGATATGGAGAGGCATGGGGGAGAGATTGAGCATTCAGCAGGTAAGATAAGCATGTGGCCGGTATTTGCCTGAAAAGGAGCCCAGAGTTGGAACCGCATGCATGCACCTCTGTCCAATACCCACCCAGGGTGGAGGGAGCTGGGCCCTTTGTTCTGAGCTCAGGCCTATGCAGTTGTGAACCCAACCCTCAATGGAAAATTGGGGACCTGATGTCCATAGAGTGGCAGATATTACCCAATGTCCACGACATTCAGAGCCCAGAGTTCAGGAATGTTCAGACATTCCAGGCCAAGGCTCCCACCTCCCCACAGAGTTGGTCCTGACATGAGAACTCCTGACACACTGGGCAGCTCCTGCCTGTTCCTCCGTATCTAGGGGTCAAGGGCGCTTTGTGCTGGGACCCAGGAAGAGCACTAGCTCTTTTTTTTTTTTTAAACTAAGGAAATATTTGTATTATTTTATTTTATTATGGTTTAAAGTATAACATATGTTTCTTTTTTTCCCCATGGACCCCTCCCCAGCCACTCCCACCCCCCAGCACATGCCCCTACCTCCTCAATGTCTGTGTCCATTGATTATGCTTATATCCATGCATTCAAGACCTTTGCTTGATCTCTTACTCTCTCCCCCACTCTCCCCTGCCTTCCCGCTGAGGTTGGAGGGTCTGTTTGATGGTCTGTTTGAGGCTTCTCTGTGTCTGGATCTATTTTTGTTCATCCGTTTATGTTATTCATTATATTCCACAAATGTATGAGACCATGTGATATTTATTTTTATCTGACTGGCTTATTTCACTCAGCATAATGCTCTCCATGTCCATCCAAGCTGTTGTGAATGGTAAGAGTTCTTTCTTTTTTACAGCAGCATAGTATTCCATTCTGTAGATGTACCACAGCTTTTTCCGCTCATCTGCTGATGGGCACTTAGGCTGATGAGCACTTAGGCTGTTTCCAAATCTTCGCTATTGTGCTGCTATGAACATAGGGGTACATATATCCTTTCTGATTGGCGTTTCTGATTTCTTGGGATATATTCCTAGAATTGGAATTATTGGGTCAAATGGGAGTTCCATTTTTAATTTTTCAAAGAAGCTCCATACTGTTTTCCACAGTGGCTGCACCAGTCTACGTTCCCACCAGCAGTGCACAAGTGTTCCTTTTTTTCCACATATCCACCAGCATTTGTCCTTTCTCGATTTGTTTATGATAGCCATTCTGACAGGTGTGAGATGGTAACTCATTGTGTTTTTTAAAAATATATTTTTATTGATTTCAGAGACAGAGAAAAACATCAGTGATGATAGAATCACTGATTGGCTGCCTCTTGCATGCCTCCTACTGGGGGTCATTGCCCAAAAATGGGCATGTGCCCTTGACCTGAATCAAACCCGGGACCTTTCAGTCCGCAGGCCAACACTCTATCCATTGACCAAACCAGCTAGGGCCCTCGTTGTTGTTTTTATTTGCATCTCTCACATGATTAGTGACTTTAAGCATGTTTTCATAAGGCCATGAGACATATGAAAACAGAATTTTTTTTCTCATGACTAATAAAAAGAATTTACTAAACTCAGTGAAATCACATGTCCACATACAACCATCATTACTGTGACTAGGCCACTGAGATGTGCTGATACCTCTACTCTGCGGCCTTGACCAACATTACCCAGACCACCTGGATGTGGAAACTGGCAGCTGTTCGAAAGGGGGAAATGGAAGTCATGTTCCCCACAGGCCATTGTCAAATAAAATGTCAACTTCTGGTTTACACTCTGACATATGAGCTTGGAAGTTCTTACTCTCATTCTTACAAGAAGAAAAAACATGAACAATCCAAAAAAATAGGAACTCCTTTTAGATCCATTAGATCATTGAAGTCACATGGCTATGAAATTAACCTTTGCTGCTACAAACCACTGGATCCAGGCTTTGTTAACACAATACAACCTAGCACTACCATTTTTGTGTGCAAACACACACACACACACACACGCACACACACACACACACACACACAATCAAATGACTCTTGGTGGAATTAGAAGTAAAGCAGACACCGAGGAGGTGACAATAGGAAGAAAAGGAGGTTGGAGGAACTTTTGCCTGTGACAGTCCTCCTCCTACTTTATCGCTACTCCCCCTCATGAGCGTGAACATCGCTAAGAAGCACATGCTGCAATAATCCATTGTGCAGGCAGAGAGGAGACAGGCTCTAACAGGCACAATGACTTATCCAGGATCAGGAAGAGGTAAGAATGAGAGGTTGAGTCTGAGCCTAGATCTGTCTCCTCAATACTAGTGCCCTGGCTGCAGCTAGACCTTGTGGAGAGGGTGTGTTGGTGTCGCTGTGTACACTGTGGGTGTTCCATGGAGAAGGTGGGTGAGCAGTCAGCGGCCCTAGCACTGTCTATCGCTGTTATTAGGTGAGGGGAGTCAGGGAGGCAATCCCAGGAAGTGAGGTCACTTCCTAATAGAACTTGGAACCCCTGTAACCAGGCTCCCACTTTCTAGCAACTGCCCAACTGCCACTCACTTGGCAAGAGACAGTTGACAGTTCAACATGTTCTCTTGTTGTGTTCCCAGTTATCGGGGCTCTGGTTCCCGGAGACCCTGCAGGGAGAGTTGTTCCAGACTCTGTAGACGGTTCAACACTCGTGCCCGACATCTCTGGCCGTTTTCAAGACGATCCCCTCAGGTAAGAGAAGGTGGCCTGGGTCAGACCCATTCACACCAGGCCAGCCTCCGTGGGCCATCCCTGTGCAGCGCACATCCTCCCCTTCATGTGGTGGGAAGAGGAACCTGAAGGGAGAACCGAGGGGGAGGAACAGTTTTCAGGGCAGTAGATAACGTCGAGGTCCTGCTGTGATCACACCCCAGGGCAGGGCAGGCAGGTGGAGTTGGGCTGCCAGAGGGGTCCCTTATCTGTGCCAATGGGAATCCTAGCCCGCAGACTGTCCCAACTCTTCCTCCAGTGGAGGTCTCAGCAGATCACACAATGTGCATTTCTGGAGTGGAGGGTCACAGGCTCAGAGAACCTACAAAAACAGGGCTCTGAGGCTTTCCCCTGGTGACTGGGAACTGTCTTTACAGAGCTCCGCACAGGAGACTGGACCGGAGCTGACAGATGGGGTCCTCACCTCCATGCCCCTGCAGGAGGCACAGATACCTGATACATCCACAAGTATGCAGCATGACCTCAGGGTGAGTGTAGGGGCCCAGTTGACCCAAACTCCAGAACCCCAGGGAGTCAACGGGACCTGGGTTCCAGAAGGCTCCCTGCTACTCCCCTGAGATCCCTCGTAGTGTCCAGTTTTCAAAGGAATCTGTGTCCCCGTCTCCTCCAGGTCAGGAGCTAGGGTCTCCCTGGGCTGCACAACATACCAAGAGGGGGACCTGTTATCAGGGCTGGCGATCCATCTCTTCACTGCTGTGGGACCTGGATTTTATAACCTTCTGTTGCCATGACAGCGGTGCCACCCTGGACATACCACATGTCCTAATATCCAGACCCTCCGCCACAGAAAATCCTCTGTGTCTCATCTTACATTGGGATGTTCTGTCAGAAATCGCACGGGTGACACTGGTAATACAAGCATGTGCTGTCTGTCCTCTGCTAAGAAAATGATCTAAGATACCAATGTGCTTCCTATTCCTCACTGCAATTCTACTCTTCCTCCCAAGAACCTTTTCTCTTATCAATGTGAAAAACTTTCAAAGCTGTGAAAAAGTATTGTGTGTTTTTTTTGAACCAAAGTGTCAATAATTGCGGGAAGGAAAATCTCAATGGGTTGACAGAATGCTCTGGAGAATGACAATTTTTCATCTTATTTTATAAGTTACAAGCAAAGTGTAGACTTATGTGTGTTACATGAAATCCATGGGTGATAGATTTGGGAGAGAGGAGAAAGCAAAGTGGGGAAACTTCTGTGATTGGATAAAGGGTAAAATGATAGGCACATACTTCTTTTACAATGGTGGACGTAGGATAGTTTCCAGTCAACAATGAACTCAATAACAACAAAGGGATCTCTGAACTCCCCCAGAGCACAGAAGGGTGCCTGTGCACGAGGTGTCCAAAATAAGAAAAATTCCCTTGATAATCCAAAGCTATGTTATCATAGATGCCAAAAGGCCGTACACAGGCTCAGTTAAGGTAAAGATTGACCTTTGTCAGGGAAGATGCCAGACTAGGGCATGACTACCCACCATGAGCTCCTTTCAGTTAGTGTGTTATTTCAGACCATCCTTTGTAGTTACTTAAAGTCTCTGAGTTTGCAAGGCCTCCACGCAGGACTTCCCTGAGCTAGTCAGGTTAACATGGGGCCCCTTTTTTCTTCCATACACACTCCTTTTGTTCATAAATTAATATGAATTTTGCATTGATGATCAGTGTTAGTGTTTTGTCTTGCGAACAATGGACCATTGGGGATGATGCAAGACTATAACCTTAAATGGCATTCAAGGTGGAATTTTTATTATTATTCAAAATATATAGGCAGGTGAATGGGAGGCCATGAGATCACTTATGGCCTTGTTAAAAAATAGTCTGTATCAATTTTAAATTTTGAGCTACCATGTGCAGAGTCCTCTTGCTGCTTGTCTTAGTTTTGGTATTTTGCATCTAGTATAACATTTACATACCAGGAACGAAAGCTACAGCATTAAAGCAGTAACACCGTTTAGGTATAAAAAATGTCTAGTGCTAGACTGAGGGGAATATGCATCGCAACCAACCAAAATCACTTTCCATGTATTATCATAATTGTTTATTAAGTTAATTATATGTTTTCCTTCTGTATCCACTGTCCCTTGTACTTATGCTATGTTTGGCCAGATGAATTAAGACTCTATACTCTTTCGTTATAATTGAACATCAGAATGTCACTGTCTAGTAGGTGGGAAAAAGTAGCAGGTATCCAAATTCAACTTTTCATATTTAATAAGGCAGGAGCCTGGGGAGATAGATATTGTTTCCATTAGAAAACCATAAGGAGGGTAATAACTATATAAAATCATCTGATGTACATTTAATCATAACAATGAAGTGATGTAGGAACAAGGTTTGAGCAGCAGTAATTTGTCAGCATCCAGGCCTTGCTGACTTCTTGGGGAAGCTGTCAGCCCCCATGGTCAGTGGTTTCTCGTCCTTGAAAAGTCTTCAATGTCCATGGTGGATGGAGGCCAGTGTCAGAGACAGATGTTCATCTGTGGTTAGGCCTCTGATAAGGGAAGGAAGGTCCTTTTTAACACGTTGGAGAGAGTCTTTAATGAATGTGTTTCAATAAACAAAAATCTCCTGGTTGTAAGTTTTGATCTTTGAGGTCTTGTCTCTTGGGAGTATGTGAAATGAATGTCACTAATTTCTCAGTCCCGATAACCTTAGTGAGTCATGGATAGTAATGTGGAATGTCTGCTTCTAGTTTTCCTTATATTTTGAAAACAAAAAATTTTAAAAATCAGCAGTATTTTAAACAGAGTCATAACAACAATAATCATCTTCGCTTCATTTAGTCCCATACCCATTTTTTTGTTTATCCTGATTATTTGCCAGTATTTTCATAAATTCAGTTATTCCTTGGAGTTCTATGCTTCTTCATTCAGTTCAAAGATGTGATTTGCTAACAAACCTTAATTTAGAGTAAGTCAGAGTTCTTTTCATGGATTTTTCTAAAGATGTAACATATTTGAAAATGCAGTGGAGTAAAACAATAACTGTCTATGAATGAGAAAACAAAGTGGCATGGTTATAGACTTGATTATAATGCAATTGATAAAAAAACTTTGCTTGCCCTAACCGGTTTGGCTCAGTGCATCGGCCTGCGGACTGAAGGGTCCCAGGTTCAATTCCGGTCAACGGCATGTACCTGGGTTACGGGCACATCCCTAGCGGGGAGTGTGCAGGAGGCAGCTGATCAATGTTTCTCTCTCATCAATGTTTCTAACTCTCTATCCCTCTCTCTTCCTCTCTGTAAAAAATCAATAAAATATATTAAAAAAACAACACAACTTTGCTTGGTTAGTAAGCTTTAACATTTTAAGGGAATAATTTTTGGAAAATAATAATTACTGTAAAATGAGAGAGAATAATATAAAAATATGTAAGTACATGTATATTTAGATTCAATACATAATTTCAATATAGAAGAACAAATAATATGTAAGGTTTTAAAACATTGTCAATGGCTTCTTGTATTGAGCATTGGAAATAATTCATAAACTTCCAATGTTTGTGCCACAAATCTGGAGTCCCACGGCCAGACACCCTCACAGGGAACCATCCCTCTTGGCTGGGCTGGTGTCGCTCACAAGTGAACTGTTACACCTGAGAGCTTCCTACTTGAACTTTTCTTTGAATCTTGATGGGTCCCTCATACAGCAGGTTGAAATCTTTAGAACATCCATTTTAATAAAAGTATGTGTACACAAATAGATTAGTCATTTTTATTTTTTTAATTTAGCTAAGTTTCCCATATAATTTCAAGCATATAAAATAGGCCTAATTTAGTTTAAAAATTCCTTCAATAAGGATAGAGAATAAATCCTTGAAGTATTCCAGGGCTCATTGGAATTAACTCAAAGTCATTCTTCTGTTTAAATTACAGTGGTTCTCAACCTTCTGGCCCTTTAAATACAGTTCCGCATGTTGTGACCCAACCATAAAATGATTTTCGTTGCTACTTTATAACTGTAATATTGCTACTGTTATGAATAGTAATGTAAATATCTGATATGCAGGATGGTCTTAGGCGACCCCTGTGAAAGGGTAGTTCAACCGCCAAAGGGGCCGCAACCCACAGGTTGAGAACCGCTGGTTTAAAAAGTCTCTTAAACTGGAAACTTTGTGAAGGTTGCAAATATACATACACAAAAGCTTACAGCCTGGACTTTTTGTAAATCAAAGTAAAGCAAACACAGACTTATGGAAATAACTCTAAAAGACATTAATCACACTTAGAAACAGTTTTAATATGAAATATTTTGTCCAGACTACAGAATTCGCCTTACTTTACATAAGTATTTAACCTTTTTAGGCCAATAAAAGACTATATGCTAGTAATGCCATCTGGAGGCTGAAAATTCACCATACATATCCCATAGATGAACACATCACATACAGACCATACACATAATTTGAATTACTAATTTTTACAGAGAAAATGCAAGAATTTTTTATAAAGTTAAAATTTTATAGCCTGTATCCCCTTTTACAAACCTTTTCTCAACTTTCACAAACCTTCTTACCCATTCAGAAATAACTCTCCTTACCGAAACTTACATTTGTCCTTTTCCTTCAAATATGACTCTCCCTACCTCAAGCCTTTTATGATCACAACTATATAATTTCTCCAACTTAACTGGAACTTTTAACCCTTAGGAGCCTTAATTTCCCCAATGAAAAGCACAAAAGTGAACAACCAGCATTCCTTAGATTGACGTTACTGAACATATTTTAATCACACTCTCACTTCCAAGAAACACATCTTCAACAAAACACAAGTCAATATATCAACAGCTGCAAATCCATTTTACAAACCTTCTGTATTAAAAAACCCAAAAGCATGTGAACTTGTCTAGCAATCAATGTTTCAGTATTTCATGTTATTTCAAAATATCTAGTTATTCAATAACTTTCATTAACATTTATTAAATTAGAAAGAAATAGTTGAAATAAGCTAAAGTGATTTGTGTAGGTCGGGGAGGCATTTTTTTCTATTGGGATAAGACATACCTTCCAGAGATTTGTAGTTTTATTTTAAAAAATGAACTCAGGTCTTTTCACTTCAAAGGTTCTGGGACTTTGGTTGCATGAAGCCAATCCTATATAATAAAAGGGTAATATGCAAATAGACCTAATGGCAGAACAGTCACTATGATGCACACTGACCATGAGGGGGCAGACACTCAACGGAGGAGCTGCCCTCTGGTGGTCAGTGCACTGGGGGGAGGGGGGGAGGGAGGCGAGGAGCGGGCCTAAGCTGTGAGTTGGACAGCCCCTGAGGACTCCCAGACTGCTAAAGGGCGCAGGCCTGTCTAAGGGACACCCCCTCCCACCCCCAGTGCACGAATGTCCTACACTGGGCCTCTAGTTATCTATAAGTTTCTGAAATGAATTAGGGGGTGGTTTGGGGAAGGTAAAAGGATTTGGTGGGCTTTGAATTGCTTCGGCAGCCAAACCTCTGGCCCCTTGTAAATGTCATTCGTAAAACAAGGATAGTAATTTTTAATACCCCAGGGACTGGGTTGCCACCCAAATGTTGGCAAGGGACTGACAAATTCATTCGCCATTTTTGGAATGTTTCTTTCTATTTGGGAACATTTTTCTAGCTTCCAGAAAGCACACACCTCTGAGAGTTATAAAGGCTTTCAGGTATATGAAACCTCAGTCCATCTCCCTTGGGAATGAAAAACAGGTTCTAGCTGCATGGTAGTCTTAAAAATAATGGTGCCAAACCTCTCTATAACCCACTTTATATTGGGACCAGGTAGGTGGTGTAACAAAAGAAGATTGGCTTCTTTCTTGGGTTTCTCAGGGTCAAGTTTCTCCCACTTGGTGAATATGTACTCCATAAGAGGACTCTCAAGTCACCGTGGGCTGGTTCTGCATCTATAGAGAGACATATGAGCAAGCCCAGTGTTAGCGACATGTGTGCATGTCTCTGAGCTGTCTGGAGACATTCTGAGTAGGGTGGGTACCCTGTTAAGCCATCTCTCAGGCTCTCGTGGAAGATACTAATAAAGAAAAGATGATTACCAAACCTTCGGTCAGCCTCAAGGTTAGTTTCCTCATGGAAGGTTCCTTTAAAATCATTACTTTCCATTTTGGTTCAGTATCTGGTTCATTTATTCTAAATATATAAGTATTCTGGGAAAAGCATATGTAGGCATCACTGATTTCATATAAAAGAAAAAAATAAACCTCACCTATCAGGTGAATTGGGAAATATTTGATTAGCAAAGAATATATATATATATATATATATATATATATATATATATATATGTCCATAACAACCCCTAGTTGAAAGGAAACAGGTTTTGATTAAAAAGCAGACATTTTTGTACAGAAGGTTTAGTCCGATGGAGAAAGCAATTAGTAGGTGCGGTGAAGAAAAATAAGATAGCCCCAGTATCTAGAGGAGCCTTAGTAGCGTCCCGTTTTATGATAATTTCAAGTTCTCCCAAACTAACAGTGAAAGGGGAAACACCCTTGGAGCAACCCTATGCTTCTTTTGTTTGTTTACTTTTTCTACATCCTATTTCAGTTTCCTCTATCCCTAGAGTGGGCAGACTTCTCTATAGGAGTTTTCTTACAACCTTATTTAGTAATTCTCTTGCTTTTGCTCCCAGAAACCAGGAGTATATTAATTGCGATAGGTTAGAATAGCCAGGATTACACGTTCTAACAGTGACATTTCTCTGGGAGCCAATCAGGGCCATAGAGAAAATGGAGAACAATTGCTGGTTCCTCTCTGGCTGAGAGCAGCTTTTCTCCAAAGGGAGCTGGTAGAACTCCTATTCTCATTTCCCTTAAGTCAGTAGGGAGGGGTAGTGGAGGAGACAGAAGGGGAAGGAAGAAGGGAAGGGAAAGAACACATCTGGACAAGGAAGCTCAGAGAGCAAAAGATGTAGTGGACGTGCTATAGAAGGGGGAGATTGGGGTGTTAGCATTTATCCACTTCAGGAGAGTTCAGAGATAGTCTCTAAAATTTCTCATTAATTTATTTTTTAAAAGAATTTTCTGTGCTTCTCCTTAGAAGCTTCTAATTTCCATGTGAAGATATGCTTCCTATTCAGTCATTTTCATTTTGGGGCCAGCATATTTCTAGTTTTCTTTTTTTTCCTGCAAAAAAATTATTTATCTTGGCCATTTTTCAGTTGATATTTTCAAGTTAAATCTTCCCATTTCTGTAAAGCACTTGCAAGAAAAGGTTTCCTATCAGGGGTTAATGAGGGCTGGAGTCTGGGAGGTCCTAGCCCTGGAGGCACAACTTCCCATGTTAATTATAGGTGTGTTTGTTTTTATTGTTATTGTTGTTATTTTATATTTGCAGAATCTGAGCAAGTTTTCCAGGGATGTTATGGAGTGGGTTGAAGTGTGCTGCTCTGGGTTGAGCTCCATTATGTTCACACCCCTCTTATGTGCCTCGGCTTCTCTCCCAGTTATCTAAAGTGACCTGAAGGCCTCTAGCCAGTTTGGCTCCATGGGTAGAATGAAGGCCCTGAGAGGTCCTGGGTTTGATTCAAGGTGAAGGGCATGTACCTCGGTTGCAGCTTGATCCCTGGCCCTTACTGGAGCGCCTGGGGGAGGCAACCAATCGATGTCTCTCTCATTCTCTCTCTCTGTATCTCCCCCTTCTTTCCTCTCTCTCTAAACCCATGGGGAAAATATACTCTAGTGAGGATAAATAAAGAAATAAAAATAAAAAACCTCAGGAAGGGCTAGGAACGCTGGTGGACCTGACCTTATGGGCTCTCCCCCGGAGGAGCCAGTCAGGTGAATTACAGTTGAGTATGAATTTCCCTATGGGGCTCCTTCTTGGCATGAGGAATGACCTCTGACACCTCCACAAAGATTCTTAGTTGCTTAAGAACAGCCAAGATTCAGGTCAGAAGGAGTATGTGTCCCTTCGGAGCTGAGCGAGTTCAGCTCTCACTTATACAGTGAAGGATGTTTGCTCATTCTCTCAGAAAGCAAATCCAAATGAAAACCCAGAGTCAAAAACCAGCCACCCATGTTTCCTCTGGTCTCTCCTTACCCTTGATTCTGTCAACCCTTCACCTTAGTTCTACCTTGGGGATTTAAAATACAGCTTAACTAAAGTCGAACCCTCTATCACAAGCAAAGGAAAGTTCCTGATTCAAGAGACAACTTAGCCAAGTTCACCTGACAGGCAGGGAACTGGTGGCCCAACTGGCCCTTTGCTGGATCCCAGCACCGGGTCTGGGTCTGCAGGGCATTCCTGTGTGACCTTTGGAATCCTGCCGCAGTAATTCAAGTAAATAGCAATGTAAGCAGCATTCAACCCTGTGCAGAATTCTTGTGAGTTTATTGGAGCCCAACTGTCAACAGCGGCCGGAAAACAAAATCTCACTGTATTGAGGTAGTGCTCCAAGAATGGCAGGATTGCACCTGCTTTTACACATACAATCAAAAGTGGAGATGTATATGGGTCACATGAAATCCATTGCTTAGGGAGGCAGGAGAAAGCAAAGCATGGAAAGCTCTGGGATTAGATAAAAAGTAAAACGAGAGACACATACCTCTCTCATACAGGAGCACACAGGATAGTGAGCAATGAACTCAATAGCAATGAGCAGCTTAGTGGTCTCTGCCGAGCACAGAGCAGTGCCTGTGCTCCCAGGTGACAAGAAAAAGGAAAATTCCTTTAACAATCCAAAGGTATGTATCACAGATGCCAAAAGACAACAGACAGGCTCCGTTAAGGTAAAGATTGTCCTTTGTCAGGGAAGACACTGGCCGAGCACATGACTACACACCATAAACTGTGTTTAGATAACAAGTTTTAATTTCAGGCTAACTTTGTGGTTAATTTCGGTCTCTGAGTTTGAAAGGCCACCATGCAGGCCTTACCTGTGCGAGTCACAGATGAGTGTGTGACTATTTGTCATTTACTCTCTCCTTCGATCACCTGTGCCCCACCTCTTGCCACCAATCATGTCCCTCCTCTGTCCCACCACAGGGGGACAAACCAGCAAGTACCTGTACGCTGGAAGCAGCTGAAGCTTCCTCGCCACCTGCAGGCCTGGCCCGCTCGCCCACTGTGCTCAACACGCCAGTGCCCATGACTTTCTTCTCTACCTGGGAGGTGGGCTGCTCCAGACCTGACTGCGTGCCCAGATTGTGCAGCTTCACGTTAAAGAAGCTGGTGGTCTTGAAGGGGCTGGAGAAGGAGCTCGTCTCCTTGGTGATAGCAGTGCAGATGCAGGGCGCCAACGGCATCTTGAGATCCCATGAGATTGTGCTGCCCAGCAGCGGACCAGTGGAGACTGACCTGGCGCTGACCTTCTCCCTGGAGTACCCCCACTTCCTCAAGAGAAAAGGCAACAAGCTGCAGATCATGCTGCAGCAGAGGAAGTGCAATCACAACCGGACCATCCTGGGCTACAGGACACTGGCCACAGGGGCCGTCCACATGGCTGAGCTGATGCAGCGACCACCTGAGGGTGGCCGGGTGCTGAGCCTCAGCAGCAGGATCCAGGGGTCCTCCATCACGGTGGCCGAGATCTGGATCTCCTCCCTCTCCAGTCAGCCCATCGACGACGAGGATGGCAGCATGCCGGCCAGCCCCAAGGCCAAGTCCATGGATAGCGACATGGAGGGGAAATCTGAAAGCTTCACTGAGCTGGAGACCAGCTGCAATCTCACACACAGGCAGGACCTGGAAGAAGCTGACTTTGCCCTGGGGCAGCCCAAGAAGCAGCAGCGATGCATGCAACAAAACTTGAAGCAGAAAGTCATGGCACTGCTTCCCAGGTCCCACATGTCAGAAGAGGTCCTGGACTCGGATCAGGACCCTAAGGAGCATGTCCCTGAGGTGGAGGAGGACCTGGACCTACTCTATGACACCCTTAAGCATCCCAGCGACAGTGGCCCAGACATGGAGGATGATAGCAGCATCCTCAGCAAGACCAAGCCCAAGACCAGACAATACTTTGAAGGCCTGGCACACTCCAGCTGGCAGACGGAGACGAGGAGCTTACACAGTGCCCGGAGCCAGAAGGAACCTCCTCAGCTGGCCGGCATGCCCGGGAAGACCCAGGGCCCGGGCGGCAAGCTGTTCAGTGGCAGTGTCTCTGACTCGATGGCCTACAGCACCCCACCCACCGAGGTGGTCAAGAGCTGGATCTTCTCCCAATCGAGGCAGACCGTCAACCACCTGGAAAACGCCATGCCGGCCAGCACCGAGGTGGAGGCCACGCATAACTTCTCTGAGGGAGAGTCTGAGATCGTCTGCTCTGAGCTGGAGGTCGGCTACAATGCCGCCTACAGGCATGACCTGGACGAGGATGACTTGGACCTGGGGAAACCGATAGGAAGGAGGAGGTCCACCATCAAGCAACAGCACTACCAGCAGAGAGTCGCAGAGTGGCTGCACAGGTACCAAATGACGCTGGAGGTCCTGGACTCGGAGCAGGAGTCTGAGGAGGAAGTCCCCGATGTGGACAAGGACCTGGCCTTTCTGTTTCAGAGCGTGGTGTGCCCCATGGACAGTGGCTCAGACATGGAGGATGATGACCGTCTCCCAACCCCTCCCATGCCTGTGCTCATGTCATATTCTGAAAGCCTGTCCAGCCCAGATATGGAGGAGGATGACAGAGTCCTCAGGACAAGCAGGCCCAGATTATACTGTGAAAGCCTTTCAAGCGACAGTGGCTCCGACTGGGTGGCCCACAGCATGCCCAACCCTGGGGAGCAGCCGGCACAGCCTGGGGACAGCCCGGAGGCAGGGACCTCTGCCCAGGACATGCTCACTACGAGGCGCACCACCAAGACCGAGTCTATGGTCATCCCTTCCAGCAGCTCCAAGGGGAAGCAGCCCGCCCGCCGGGGCTGGAGCAGGTCCCTGAATGAGTCGGCCAACAGCCTGATCAAGGAGCGCTGTGCAGACCCACAGGGCCAACTGCAGGTCCCCAGTCAGACTGTGTTCGACCAACTGAACGACAGCCTCATGTCCAACGACTATCTGCCCAAGAACATCATCCTCATCAACACCTCCGACAGGCAGGGGCAGTCCCTGTCGGACGTCCTGCAGCAGCACACGCTGCCCGTCGTGTGTACAGCCTCCATGGTGGATGTCCAGGAGGCCTTCAGCTCCATCATCTCCTGGATACAAAGATACCGCAACTGCAAGACCGAGGCCACCATGCCAGTGAAGATCGCGGTGGCGGGGGATCAGCACTACTTCAGCACCGTGCTGCGGGTCTTTGTGGAGCAGCTGTCCCACAAGGACCCGGACTGGCTGGACTCCATGTGCTTCCTGGTCATCCCGCTGGGTTCCCACCCCTTGGCCAGGTACCTGGGCTCCGTGGATTGCCGCTACCACAAACTCTTACGGGACCTGGCCTGGTGGGAACTGTTCTACCACCTGGAGGCCCAGGATGCTGTGCAGAACATTGTGTTGAAAATCAGAGAGTACCTCACAGGGGCCAACTGTGTCCTCCAGCTGCCCATCGCAGAGGCCATGCTCACCTCTAAGCCGAAGAGCCCGGACGAGCTGCCCTTGCAGAAGTTCATTCCCTTTGTGGGGGCAGTGAAAGTCCGAAGAGTGGAGCCAATTTCAGCCACGTCAGGAGACTCAGCTGAAGCCGTCCCCTCATGCTCCAATGTGCTTCTGTCCACCGCCAGGGAGGCCACACACAAGCTAATTTCCTTGTCGTCAGTGAGTGGGGGCCTGTCCTCCCCCGGCCAGAGTGTGGGTGCTGAGCTGATGGAGCTGCAGGTGGATTACTGGATGGCAGCCCAGCCCACAAACAGGAAGAGGAGCGGGGAGAAGGAAGACCTGCCTGCCACCAAAAACACACTCCGGTGCACCTTCCGGTCTCTCCAGGTCAGCAGGCTGCCCAGCAGCGGCGAGGCTGCAGCCACGCCCACAATGGCCATGACTGTGATCACCAAGGAGAAGGAAAAGAAGGTGATGTTTTTGCCCAAGAAAGACAAGGGCACGGACTTGGCGTCCAACAGCCAGTGCATCCAGGGCATCGGCCGCTTGGTCTGCTCAGCCAAGAACCAGGAGCACAGGCAGCGGGTCCTCATTGACGGCGTGGAGTGGAACGACGTGACGTTCTTCCAGCTGGCAGCCCAGTGGTCCTCCCACGTCAAGCACTTCCCTGTCTGCATCTTCGAACACAACAATTCCACCTTCTAGCCCCGCCCCGCTCCCTGCCCTTCACTCTGCCTGGGCCAAGCCCAGCAGTATCGAGCTGCTTTTCTGTTAACAGTTCAGTTTACTATAGACACAGACCCTGGAAACACAGTGAAATGGTTTGAGTTTGGATGCGCTCAAAGCCTGCAACGTAAGGGGGTTGCCCTCAGTGGGACCCCCAAATGCTCTGTTCAATAACCAGAAAGCTCCGGCAGGTGGGAGTCAGGAGGGCAGTGTTGAGCTGGAGCATCATGGAAGGTGTGTTTGGGCCTCAGGACCCCCAGCACTGTCAGTGACAAGGCTTCTGGCCTTGGAGACCTGCCCTTCCTGGAAACCAGGGCTCAGCTTAACCCTGGGAGCTGGCACCAGCCTGTGCCCAGACTCAGAGCTAGGCAGCCAAAGGCAAAGTGCTGGCCTCCCATTGGGGCATCCGGAGCACAACTCGGAGGCCAGCCAGCCCAACCTTGGACCCCAGCTGCCAACCAACCAAGTGGCCCCAGCACCACCCACTTATGGTTCCCAATGAACTCACGTCTCACAAGGCAAAATAACAAAAAAGAGCTGCACGGTGCAGATCACACAGGCACATGGGCTGGACAAACCAGTGCCCTCCTCGCTGGGCAGCGACCCACCTTCGTTCCTACCTCTTCAGGTTATCACAGAACATTTGCTGCCACCCTACAGTTGTACCAGCTATTTACAAGGTGAGCAACCTGCCCCTCCACAGCACAGTGGTCATTTGGCCCCTTGCTGGCTGTGAACTCTCAGATCACTGCATCCCTCTGAGTGTTTGTTTCTAAGAACATGAGGTGAATCAAGCAGCAACCTCATAGGGTTTCTGTAGGGACCCTGTAGTGTGCTCCCCTAAAGCTTTCTCTGGGTGTCCAGACAGGGGATAGGTCTGCAGCAGGGGCTGTGGTTGTGCTAATTGGTCCTTTTTCTTCCTCATATGTGATGCTTTCGGGGCCCAGGGCTAAGCTCTTTTCTCATGTCATAAAGAGACTGGAGATTCTGTTATGGGTCCCTGTCCTGGCTGAAGCCAGAAACCCCAGGGCTGAGCAGTGGGGCCCAGGGTCACCCAACTATCTGTGATGGGGCTGGTTTGGGGTCATTCACTCAGCAAATATATCAGAGTCTTCCAGGTACAGACACGTCTCTAGGCACTGACCATAATCCAGTGCACAGAGCAGACCCCTAGCCTGTACTGCAGAGCTTCCCTCTAGTCGAGAGCGATTCAGTCACACTAGGCTGCACAGGCTCGGAGTGTCCACAAGACAGCCGATGTGATGTCCTCCGGCCTCCTCTCCCTATGGCTGCATCTTCCTGTATTGTGAAGAGGAAGGTGAACCTCTGTTCCAGCAGAAAACGTGAGTCGGTTTTGGATCAGAGCCATCAGCGGAGTATGGGGACTGTGAATTCAAGGTTCTGGCAGAACCCTGGTTCCCACTCATGGTGGGATTTCTGCAAGAGGTCAGAGGTCTAAGGGCTTCCCCTAGAAAAAGGACAAGAGTCAGAGAGCTGTGCATGTGGATTTGGGTGGTGTGGGAGAGCAGAGGGAGCTCAGTGGTGAGGCAGCCTCTCAGAAAATTCATAGCCGTCCACACCTAATCCAAGTCTGTCTGCACCCCTAATCAGGGATCAGGCCCACTAATTTAGTAGAACCTCCTCAGGGCCAGCTTGGCAAGTGTACCCAGCCCTGAGGGAGTTGAGTTTCAGTGGGAGCCGAAGAACCACACAGGGGGCTAGTGAGTCAGGCAGAACGTAGGTGCAGGAGCCAAAGTTTGAGGTGATAGGAGGGCCCTGGGAAGCCAAGGATGGAGACAGAGTTCATTTTTTCACTCATTGGTCAACTAATCCTGGAACACCCTCTGTGTGCTAATGAGTGACATGATCAGAGTAGACACAAGCCCTCCCTGTCCTTATGGAGTTGACATTTCGGTGGGCAGGTATGGGAGGAGACAGGGACACTGAGAGAGCATGTCAGGTTCCCCTGAAGAAGGGGACAGGTGGTTCCCTCGTTGATCCAGAGCTGTCAGGTAGGAGGGCTTTCTGCCAGCCCCTCCTGGGTGACCAGGCACGTCTCTGCCAGGACTGCCAGCTTAAAGGTGGACAAGGAGTAGGTCTGGCTTCTGTACGGGCAGGAGCAGCAGGCACAGGACCCCAGGCTCTCTGAGTGGTGCTCTGGGAGGGCTGTGGGAAGGAAAGGCCAGGTCTCAGACTCTGTTTCCAACTTATCTCTTTCCCCAGAGCCATGTCCTGCATCCTGGGCATCGGGCTGGACCAGCACCGCCAGAATTTCCCAGCCTGATGATGCTGCCGGCTTCCATAGAGCTCAACTTGCCAGTCCTCAACTTGCCAAAGCAGGCCCAGTGCCTCCATTCACAGCGGGAGCACCTGAGCCCACTGAGGCCGAGACAGGAGGAGGAGGAGGCCTCCGGGGGTGGTGTGGGTGTGTGTGCCTTTGGAAGGCACACAAAAGGCAGTGAGGGTGGTAACATGTCCTCTTCTTGGATCTACAGAACCAGCTCCAGAGCAACATCAGGAAAACCCTCAAGAGGCAACGCCACCGGAGTGGCCTCTCCAGAGCCAGAGCCGGATCCAGGCCCAGCTTTCACTGAACTTCAAGAGACAGAAGAACCACCTGCAGCATTGGAGCAATTCACCCCAGTTCCTGCGCGGCCTGTGGTGCCAGATCCTGGGCCACAGCTCATGTCAGCGGCCACGGCAGAGAGGGCGCCCCCCCGCAACCCCCTTTAGATGCAGTGTTAGAAGTTTTCTGTTCATGTTATATATGTTTATAATTTTCCTATACTTTTATGATATTTAATAACATACAGTGTACTGATGAAAACATTTACTGAAATACTCCTAAATATTACCTTAATTTAGATTCTATAAAATTTAACCCTATAAACCCTCAGAGCTTTGAGCAAGTCTGTTTTTCTGGACCCAAACCTACCCAGGGAGAACTGTCCTCACCTTCTCCACCTGCCCTTCCTGGAACCAGGACTCTGCTTCCTAGGGAGCTGGCGCCACCCTGTTCCCAGACTCAGAGCTGGGCGGCTAGAGGCCAAAGGCTGGCTTCCCATTGGGGGCATCCTGAGCCCATCATGGAGGCCTGTCAGCCCAGCCCTGGGCCTTAGCTGTCAACCAGCCAAGTGGCCCCAGCACCACTCACTCTGGATTCCAAATAAACAACCCTCAGAGGGTGTGTATA
This sequence comes from Myotis daubentonii, assembly GCF_963259705.1. NCBI lineage: Eukaryota > Metazoa > Chordata > Mammalia > Chiroptera > Vespertilionidae > Myotis > Myotis daubentonii. The sequence goes on from NC_081855.1 coordinate 9,030,162, forward strand.
TATATACCTGTACCTTGCAGACTGCCCAGGAACATGGATTAGATAAACTGGTCAAATCCTTGGTGACTAGCTACCTAGGCAGCTTCCCCACCTTGGTCCCACACACCCTTCTGTGTTAATACAGAGCATTTGCTACTAACCAATGTGTGTGGGACCAACCATGTACCAGGTGAGCCCTGCCCCCTCCACAGAACCGTGGTCACTCCGCCACCTGCTGCTGTGAGTCTTCAGATCACTGCACCTTTCTGAGTATTTGTTTCTCTCAACATGGGGAGAGCCTAGGCCCAGCCTCATAGGGTTATTGGGGGGGGGGGTCCCCCTTAGAAAAGGCCTGCTGGGAACCTGGACACTGGAGAGGTGTGCTGGAGGGGCTGTGGTTGTTCCTATTGGCCATTTTCTCTTCTCCTTAACCAAGCTCCTGCCTTATTTGTGATTCTCAGGCCTTAGGCTAAGCTGTTTTCTCTCTTGATAAGGACATTGGAGATTCCATTAGGGGTCCCTGTCCTGGTGCAGCCAGATTAGAAATCCCAGGGGTGAGCAGGGGGACCCCAGGCTCCCGCAGCTATCTGAGATGGGGGTGGTTGGGGCTCATTCATTCAGCAAAGGCCCTGCCACCGGGACCGCACTCCAGCGCTTCCGTCTAGTCAGGAGGGATTCAGTCACACTGGGCTGCACAGGCAGGTAGCATCCACAGGACAGTCGGTGTGACTTCTTCCTGAAAGTATCGCTGATCTACATGTATAGTGAAGCAGAAAGTGGATCTCTGGACCAGCACAAAAAGTGAATGGGCTTTGGATCAGAGCCTTAAGGGAAGTATGGGGACTGTGACTTGGAGAAGGTGGCAACACTCTGGGTCCCACATATGGTGGGATTTCTGTAAGAGGGCAGTGGTCTGAGGGCTTCTCCTTGGAAAAATGTAAGGAGTCAGAGAGCTGTGCGTGTGGATTGGGTGGTGTGGGTGAGTGGGGAGGGGAAGTGGCTGCCCACACAAAGAGCTCCCAGAGGTTGGGCTTAGGCAAGAGCACAGAGCCGCTCAGGTCAGTGCCCCATGCCCTGCAGTAGGAGGCCTTCCTGGGGTGGGGGCTTGAACTGGGACTTCAGTGATGGAGATGGGAGGTCCCATCCTTGGAAGGCACACAAAGTCAGTCATGGTAGTAACATGGTCTCTTCCTGGATCTACAGAAGCAGCTCCAGAGCAAGATCCAGAAACACCTAAAGAGGCAATGCCAACTCTGGTCCCCTCTCCTGAGCCAGAGCAGGCTCCAGGCACAGCTGTCACTGAACTTCCAGATGTGGACCCACCTGCATCATTTGAGAAACTCGCCTCAGCTCCTTCAGAACCTGAGGTTCTCGATCCTGGGCCACAGCCTGTGTCCACTGCCAGGACAGAGAGGGCTCCCTCCCCTCCTTTATATGAGTTTTAAAGTATTTGTGTTTATCATATACATGTTTACAACTTTATGTATTTTTCTTATACTATTCAGTAACATACATTCTAATTAAAGAAAATATAATGAAATACTCTTAAACATAAATTTAATTTAGATTCTATAAAATTTAACTCTACAAGCCTTCAGAGCCTTGAGCAAGTCTGTTTCTTCTGGGCCTCCGCTGTGTTACTATGAGTCATAGGTTGGGAAGAATGAGTCTCTCAGGAGCCATCTGCTCTAAGGATGTGATGTTCTTGAGGCCCAGGACAATGGGACTTTGGGGAAATTGACTGATGAGCATTGGGGCAGGGACCCTTTATGTCAGGGCTGCCCCTGGGAACCCATGTTTCATTTAACTTCATCTCCCACCAGCACATGGACAAAGCGTGGTCCTAAGCGCCCCCTGGCGCCCACGTTGCAGAATGCTGCAGGGTTTAACCAGCAGCAGGCAGTTCCTGAACCCTGACTGCCACCTGCACCTGGACAGAAACTCCACCCTGCTCCACGCGCACTGAGCAGCATTCGGAGCATCTCCTCTGTCCGCCCACAGCACTGAAGAGGGAACAGGGAATGTCCCAGGGCCCGGGGTCCACACTCATCTCCTCCACAGGCACCACTTCCAAATCTCAGGGGTCAGAGCCTCTCTCTGCCCTCAGACCCTAGGCTCTGGTTCAGCTGGGCTTTTTCCTGAGGCTCTTCTGTCTCACCAGAGCGCAGCGGCCATTCTTTCTCATGCCCTGAAGGCTGAATAAGGTTGTGGAGGCAGTCTGGCTTCTCCTTTTACATCAGTCCTCTTGGGTGCTCTGAACCCCCTGGTGAGGATTAACTATAGCCCTGTATGGCACCCGCCATGGCACAAGCGACACTGTCTCAGGACAAATGGGTATTCACTGTGGACCACACCCAGGGTCCCTACTCTCAAGGAGATCAGCCCTGTAGGTTGACACGGAGAGAAAGGAAATTCGAACGGAGTCTGATGAGACCTACCACTGACGTTAAGGGCCATAAGCACTGAAAACGTGAGCCCATCGCGGGGGCATTGCACAGGCTCTCTTTAGGATGAGATTTCTAAACCAGAAAGATGAATAAGTACTTGTCTACCCTCTTCATCCTGATTTCACAATGGCAGCCGATGAAGGCTTGTGAAATTAAATGAGGTCTGGGAATCAGGGGGAAGGTCTACCTTAGAGGTCCATGGTGATGGCAGTGAACTTGGACTCACTAGGAATGGGCCTGGAGGGGCAGCCACCTGCCTTGCGTGGAGCGTCTCCTTACCTTAGAAGCTCAGAACTGTGGTCTCAACAGAAGCTGTTTCTTATTTCAAATTACACTTTTCAGTTTGGCTCTACTTTCCAGGGTCCTTTCCTAAGTTTCACAGCCATCCTCCAAACTGGAGGCAGAGGGTGTTAGAAGTGAGGGGTGGGGGCTGAAGGGAACTGGGAGGAGAAAAACGGGGGAGACAGGAAGGCAGGGCCAGGGCCTGGTGTGGGACGACTGTGCTAGTGACCTATTGCTGAGAGTTACCCCACACTAGAGACTTAACCAACACACACTTATTAGCTCACACGTCTGTGACGCGGGATCCCGCAGGGCTCTGCTGGGACTACTGTGGTCTCACCTGAGGCAGGATCTCTGTCACTCAGGGTCTGAGCTCACTTGGGGGCGGGGGGTCTTTGGGATTCAGTTTGGATGGAAGGCTTGACTTTCTGTCTGTTGTTCTCATTCAGTGCCAGGCCATGTGGGTCTCTCCAGATAGCAACTCACAGCACAGAGGCTCATTCCTCAGTGGAGAGAGAGAGAGAGAGAGAGAGAGAGAGAGAGAGAGAGAGAGGGAACAGATCTGAGTGAGCAAGAGGGTAGGCACCAACTTTTTAGAAAACTTTTCATGTTGGGAAGAAATCAATCAAAAAGTTGTATACATATATGCATAACCCAGGGACACAGACAATAGGGTGGCGAAGGCCTGGGGTGTGGGGTAGAGATTGGCTAGAAGTGGACAATGGGGTAAAAAGGAGACATATGTAACACTTTCAACAATGAAGATTTAAAAAAATGGATTTGCTTTAAAATTGTTAAATTATTTTTGCTAAAAAATTGACAAGAGAGAGAGAGAACCAAATGTGTGAGAGAGAAGCATCAGTTGGTTGCCTCCTGTATGTACCCTGACTAGGGATCAAACCCACAATCTGGGTATGTGCCCTGATAGGAACCGAACAGCAATCCTTCAGTGCACAAGGTGATGCTCAACCACTCAGGCTGGGCCACGCACTGACTTTTAGAACCAAATCATGGAGGTCATGTTGGATCCCTTTGCCATCTTCTGTGGAGTCACTACTGACACCCACACTTACGGGGAGGGCACACATTCACACCACAGGAGGAAGGGCAGACCATGGGGAGTCACTGAGGAGGGAACCAGTGACCCGAGAGGTCCATGCCTTGCCCAGGATCCCAGACGGTCAGAATGCAGAGCCTAAAATAAACCCAGCTATGTCCTCAAAGGTGGGGTCCTAGGTGCACCCAGGTTTCCTCAGGGCTCTGGAAAAGCCTGTGCTGGGGGAATCATGTACAGACATGGAGATGGCATGGGGGAGACAGTGAGCACTTGGCAGCCTCGATAGTATTTGTCTGAAAAGGCGCCCAGATCTGGAATCACGAAGATCCACCTCTGTTCACACCCCACCCGAAGTGGAGAAAGCCGGGGCCCCTTATGCTGAGCTCATGCTTACGCAGTGCTGAATCACACCTTCATTGGATAATACGGAAACTGAAGCCCGTAGTCAGGCAGGGATTGGCCAGGGTACATGACATTCAGAGTCCAGAGTTCAGGAATGTTCAGACCTTCCAGGCCAGCCGTGGGCAAACTACGTCCCGCGGGCCAGATCCCGCCCATTTGAAATGAATAAAACTAATAATAATAAAAAAAGACCGTACCCTTTTATGTAATGATGTTTACTTTGAATTTATATTAGTTCACACAAACACTCCATCCATGCTTTTGTTCCGGCCCTCCAGTCCAGTTTAAGAACCCATTGTGGCCCTCGAGTCAAAAAGTATGCCCACCCCTGTTCCAGGCCAAGGCTCCCACCTCCACACAGAGTTGGTCTGGAAATTAGAAATCCTGACACACTGGGCAGCTCCTGCCTGTTCCTCCCTATGTGGGGCCGTTTTGTTCTGGGATCCAGAAAGGGAGCGCTGGCATGCATGGAGGATACACATGCCAGTGTCCTCTAGATGGCACACACACTCTAGGTGTGATGACCTTGGGTGGGATTAGAAGAAAAGCAGACACAGAGGAGGTGACAACAGGAAGGAAAAGAGGTTGGAGGCACGACCTGCATGTGACTGTTCTCCTCCTACTTTACAGCTCCTCCCCCACAGGAGCCTGAACAGCCCTAAGAAGCACTTGCTCCATAACCCACTGTGCAGGCAGGAGAGAGACGGGCCCTGACAGGTGCAATGACTTATCCAGGGTCAAGAAGAGGTAAGAAAGAGGAATTGAGTCTGCACCAAGGTCAGTTTCCTCAAATCTGGGGCCCTGGCTGCACCCAGAGCTTCTAGGGGGCCGGGCAGAGGGCTGTGCTGGTGCCACTGTGTACAGATAAGGTGTTTCATGGAGAAGAGGGGTCTGCAGACAGCAGCCCACAGGACTACTGGCATAGCTGTCATGAGATGAGGGGACTCAGGGAAAACAATCCCAGGTATGAGGTCACTATCCAACAGAACTTGGAACCCCCGTAACCAGGCACCCTCATCTAGCCCAGCAGGCAGCTCACTTGCCAAGAGGCATTACCAGTGCAAGATGTTCTCTTGCTGTGGTCCCTGTGATTGGTGCTCTTGCTCCGGAGACCCCGCAGTGAGAGCTTTTTCAGACAGTGCCGACGTTGGTTCAACCCTCATCCCCGACGTATCTGGCCATTTTCTAGAATATGGCCTCAGGTAACACAAGGTGGCCGGGGTCAGACCCATTCAGGCCAGGCCACCTCTGTGCACCATCCCTGTGCAGCCCACACCCCCTCCCCTTCATGTGTGGGGAAGAGGGACCTGAAGGGAGAACCCTGGGGCAAGAACAGCTTTCGGGGCAGTGGATCACCTAGAGGTCCTGCTGTGGTCACCCACTAGGACAGGGCAGGCAGGTGGAGATGGGCTTCCAGAGGGGTCCCTTATCTGTGCCAATGGGAATCCTAGCGCTAAGGTGGTCACACCTTTTCCTCCAGTGGATTTCTGAGCAGATCACACTGTGTGTGTGTGTGTGTGTGTGTGTGTGTGTGTGTGTGTGTGTGTCTGGAGCAGAGGGTCACAGGGGTCACAGAACCAGCAAAACAGGGCTCTGAGGCTTTCCCCCTGGTGACTGGGAACTGTCTTTGCAGAGCTCCGCACAGGAGAACAGAGAGGAGCTGACAGATGAGGTCCTCATCTCCTGCCTCTGCAGGAGGCACAGGTGCCCCATACATCCTCCAGCGTGCAGCACGGACGCAGGGTGAGTGCAGGTGCTGAGGTGACCCAGACTCCAGGGTCCATGTCGTCAAAGGGAGCCCTGGGTTCCAGAAGCTGCCCTGCTACTCCCCTAGGTCCTTCCTAGAGTCCAATTTCCAAAGGAATCTGGGTCCCATTATCTCCTCACAACCCACTCTCACTGTCCAGCCCCTTTTAGATGAGATGCAAAGTCACTGCCTACAAAGTTTTAGGAATACCAAAAGAGAGACTTTGCTCCATTTCACATCATGCTCAGCCAAGGGTATTTTTGCATTTTTCTACCGACTTTCCCTTTTTAATGATTTTTAAATAAAATTTAATAATATTATATTAAAAATAAATCTAAATTTTATAAATTTTAACTCTATGATCCTTCAAAGTTTAAATTCCAACATTGAGTATATTCACCATTTTTCACAACTGCTCCATAACATCACAAGCACTCTCCAGTTCCAGATCATTTTCAGAACCCACATCCGAGGTATGTGTCCCGACCAGGAATCAAACCTGCATCCTTTTGGTGTAAGGGTGACTCTCAAACCAACTGATAAGGCACCCTGTCCAGGGCGAGAAAGAGCAATATTTTCATTTGCATTTTTCATTCTGGTTTAAACTGCAGTTGGGTATCTTTCACATACTTTTGGCCTATTCCTTCTTTTGGAATTTCAGTTTGAGACCTTTTGCCCTCTTTTCCATTGGATTCTTAGCAAATCTGAATTGTCATGGATATCAGCTTTTTGCCATGTAATTTGCAAATGGTTTCTCTAGCTTGCCATTTCTCTCCATTTGATGTATGTTTTGCCAAATAGTGGTGTCACATTTTGATGTGGTCAAATCTGTCTTCTCTTATCATGCTCTTTGATTTTGTCTCTCAGTTTGAGTAGAAAAGATGTTCTCTGTCTTATCAGGAAGATAGGCTAGGTTGTAGTGTTCTAACAGAGCCCTAAATCTCCATGGTTTGCAGCAGCAAAGGTTAATTTCATAGTCATAGTTAATTTCAGATGGATTGAAAAAGAGTTCCTGTTTTTCAGATTGTTCATTTTTATTTTCTTGTAAGGATGGAAGTAAGGACTTCCAAATTCTTATATGTCAGGGTGGAAACCAAAAGTCAAATATTTATTTGACAATGGCCTGTGGTGGACACGACTTCCATTTCCCCCTTTCTAGCAGCTGCCAATTTCCACATCCAGCTGTTTCTGGTGGGTGTGGTTCAGGGCCCCAGAGTGGAGGTATCAGCACATCTAACTGGCCAGACCACAGTGATGATAGTTGTATGTGGACATGTGACTTCAGTGAGCTTAATAAGATTCTTTATTCTAGTGACCAGAAGAACATTCTGGATGTTTTCAATGAAATTAGAGCAGCCTGTGAGTGAGAGAATAGAGAGCTGTTAGCCTGGAATAGTTGGGAGCCAGTGGACTGAAAGGTGTTGGGTTTGATTCCAGTCAAGGTACATACCTCAGTTGCAGACTAGATCCTTGGTCCTGGTCTGGACAAGGGAACTTATCCTGGGTGAGGATTGACAAAAAAATGTTAGTGAGAAGAATGGCACTGCCACTTGCATTAAAACCTCAGGCACATTAGCTGAGTTCTTTACGTCTTGTTCTTTTCACGTAAAAAATGAGCTGCAAGGATAAAACTGAATAATAAAGTGCTTAACATAAGAGTTGGCATGTGGTAGGCACTCAATACATATTGCCCATTACTATTATAAATACATATGTATGTAAACAGTCACCAGGTGGAAATGCAATGTGTCACATCAACAAAATATTGTAAAACAGTATGATGTTAACAGAAATTGCCCAGGGCCTTCCAACGCTCTATTTCTCCTTTTAATCATAAATCATGGACTTACTCATTTCTGGATAGAAACTTAAAATATTGCAAAGGCACATGCTCTCCTGAATTAATCTAAAATTTACATATATGCAAATTAGGCCAGGATGCATTAACAGGTCACAACCAGATTGGAGAAGGTTGCATGCACAGGCGAGGCACAGAGCAGAGATGGAGACAGACACAGTGGGGCCTACCCAAGCCAGAGCGGACACATGCTGTGGGTCAGAGGGGGCCTGGGGCGCAAGTCAGGCGCAGGTCCTGGCCAGGCGCAGAGCGGGGCTGGCCCAACTCCTGCGGCAGCCCGCGGGGTGCCTCCTGGCATGGCAGGAGGCAGGGCGCCTCCTCTAGTTTAAAGTAAAAATTATAACAGGAATTTGGGGAAAGAAACACTGTTCTAAATTTTATCTAAAAATAAATGTGCAAACAAATCAGGAAACACTTGAAAAGAATATAAGAAGGGGACTTGCTCCGTCAAATAGAAAGGACTCTCAAGCAGTATGTTCTGCAGCATGTTTACGGGCAACAGACATTTCTTGTGAGATAAGAATGACAAGATGGAAACTATGTCAACAGGCACAGGAAAATCCTAGAGCAGCGGTTCTCAACCTGTGGGTCGCGACTCCTTTGCAGGGGTCGCCTAAGACCATTGGAAAACACATACATAATTACATATTGTTTTTGTGATTAGTCACTATGCTTTAATTATGTTCAATTTGTAACACTGAAATTGGGGGTCACCACAACATGAGGAACTGTATTAAAGGGTCAGGGCATTAGGAAGGTTGAGAACCACTGTACTAGAGACAAATATACTAATACTAGGGGCCTGGTGTTGGATCTCCCTGCACAGTGTCTGAGAATATGGCTCTAGAGCGCCTCAGAGAAGCAGGCCATTGGATAAAGCCAGCATCTACTCTATTCTATCCATTGAGAGTTTGTCTCTCAGGGCCAGACAGGGAACCAAAGAAACCACCTCAACAAACTCTTTGAACACCAACTGACAAATGCATTTGCAGAGCATGCCCTGTGCTTTTCTGGGCACTTGAAGAAAAACGTGGAGGGAAAGCCCAAGGTCCTTGCCCCCAATCAAGGAAGGATTCAAGCGATCACTTTTGATCCACAGGCGTTTATTGAGACCTAATGGGTGTCTACTCCTGCCCTGGGCACCTAGGCACAGAGCGACCAGACCTGGTGGAAGTTTGGTCCCCAGATCTCCTGGGACCAGGTCATAAACTTGTGCAAAGGGGAAATAACAAGGCATGTTAACCTGGATTATTTCTGACCCCAGAGGTAAGACCTGGCACCATGGAGCCCCAGGGAAAGGAGGAACCAGGCTGAGAGGGAGCATCAGGAGCCCCCACCAGGTCAGGCATGAGACTGCCTCAGGGCTCCCATCTGTGTCCTTACTAATGAGGCTCCAGGGAGGCTCTGCTTCCTCTTTCCTCCAGGTTCCTTGACTCAGATGCTGCATTAATCACTAGGAAGGCCTCTGCCATCCAGTTCCACCCACTTAGTGGGTAAAAGTTGGATTATTTGGAAAGTCTCTCTGAAAACCTGTTCCCCATCGCAGACATAGGTCTCCACAGGTTGAAGAAAAATAATGGGTAGGGAGGAGCGTGGTTGCTATTGTTTTGATTTTTGTTTCCTTGGTTCAGGGCTCTGTAAATTACATGTCTCAATTCATGGCACCTCGTCACCACCATTCCTTGCAAGACAACTTCCAGGTTTTATTGTCTCTTATTACCACTGATCTCCATTTCCTTCCTCTCCCTCCACATAGTAGCCACTCAAATTTGGCATGTGTGCTTGAATGATTTATGTCTTTGTATGTCTGTGTGTTTAGACACACATAGTGTTGTGTTAAAAATCCCATTGTGTTTCTTACTTTCTTTGTTGACACTAATTTTTATGATCTACGCTCCTTGCTGTGTAAATACTCAAATCCCTGCTTGTTTTATCTTTTTCCAAACCATTCTCTCTACACACAGATGAATTTTCTTAGTCTGAAGTGAACCCTATCACTTTTCTGCTTAAAGCATTAAAAAACTTCCTATTACAATTAGAAAAAACAAAATTGGAAACCAGCCTATGAGGTCTACTTGTCGGCTCCTACATACATCTCCAACCTCAACCATTATCTTTCTCTTTCTTCTGCTCCCCACACTTCAGCCACACTGGCTTTCATTCAGTTTGCTGAATTCACAAAGCTCTTTCATCTCAGAGTCTTTGCCTTCTCCCCCTCCCCCACCTCATCTCTTAGAAGGGCTTTCTCTTTCTCAGCCCTCAAGCCTCTCCTAACTGTGGACATTGGTGCAGCCCTTTTGGAGAGACTTTGGCAATATTAATCATCTAGGGCCAGGTTCCCTGGAAGCAGTGACTCCTGGGAACTGGGACAGAGTTTAGTGAAGGAGTAACCTCAGAAGAAGATGGAGGGAGGTGAGCAGAGATGTGGACTCAGCACATTATGTTCAGCCTGGTCCTGAGAGGGGATCTGGAAGAGGAATTGTCCTCACTGAGTGAGTCCCATCAGAGGTAAGGAGCCAGGCTTGTCTACCCAGTGCCTGTCATTACTGGCCTCTGACTGAGCCTACATTCCAGGGCAGTAGAGGGGGAGCACCTAACCCCTCTGGACAGGGAAAGGGCCCTCAGGAGCCATGAACAGCCAACATCCACAGCAGCTGGGAGTGGGGATGGCTGAACCAGCAGTGAAGTTGCAGCCACTAGTGAAACCCAAGGTGTGCATGGCCTTCCTGCTAGAAACTCATTCTTAGCAGCATACTCTAGAGAAGCTTCATTCACGTGCCCATGAGGGATACAAGGAAACACATGTCAGCATTGTTTATGATGGTGGAAAACTAGAGATAACCTATATGTCCTTCAACAGGAGAATAAAGTAATCATAGTGAATGCCTAAAAAGTAATGGACTGGAGTATGTGTGGCAACGTGGGCAAATCTCAAAGCATGATTTGAGTGAAAAAGCAAGTGTCAGGGTACATTCTGAATGATGCTATTGAAATAAAATTTCAAAAATGCAAAATCAACACTAAATATAACTTGTGTATACACAACTTTTCAGTAAAATTATAGAACAAGGGACAAGCGCAGAGTGGATGATAGTAAGTAGCTCTGGGGAAGGGAAAACTGGGATGGAATCAGGAGTTCAACAGTCTCCCAACTGTCACCCTAATGCTCTATTTAAAGACACACAGGCAATGGCAGCTTTTGAAGATTTAGTAGTAACACAGGTGATCACAATTTATGCTACATATATTTTATTCTTTTACATTTAATCCTTAATAGTCATACTTTAAAAATTACAGAAAATATTTATGTGGCTCTATGTACACCTAGACTAGAGTGATACTTTTGTCCTTTTGTTTTCCCTATGTTATCGTTTTACTTTCAAAAGATAGCAGAAGAAAGTACACAGATGATCCATTTTCTTTTTTTAGGCACCATCACAGCATTTTGCCACATTTCATCATGTCACATGAATCTGTTAGGATGCTGTTCATATACAATGCAATTAACATCGTGTGAGGATGGATGTTTATGTCAGTGGGGAAATACTCATAAAAAGGCTAAAATTTTTGAGGTGGAATTGACAGGATAAGGTTTGGGAACCCACTTATTCCAGGTGTCTCTTTGCTATCTATTCTAGCCAATATCCCAGTGGTCCATTCCGACCCAGTGATGCTGATCAGAAGAACCAGCTTCATGCTCTTAGACTCTGAGGGGCTATATTTTGACACAGAAGGCCTGCTTTTCCCCCTGTGTCCCGGCCAAACTGATCAAAAAGTGATCAGTTCAAGCTTGAGAATGAGAGGCCTATGTTATAGGTTCTCCTACAGCGATTCTTCATGCTCTTTGGACTTAGCAAAATTATATATATGAATACTCAAATATATAAGAGCATATTTAATTTTGCTAAGTCCTTATAGATGGCCCTCCAGGGTACCTGTACTAGTTTACACTCCCATCACAGCCCATCATGTTCCCATTTGTCCCATAGCCTCACCAAAACTTCCCATCATCACACTCTAATCTGTCATGCAGATTGGTGTAAAGAGCGCCTCATTACTTCTCTGACTACAAGTGCAATTTAACATCTCTTCATATCTTGTTAACGTTTTGGGTTTCCCTTTATGAAATTCCCTTTTCATATACTCTACCCATTTTTTATGTGACAGACTTTTCTTATAAACTGTAGACATTAATCCCAACAAGGGATTTCAGAGAAAGCTTGCAAGTTTTAAGATAAAGCTCCTATAGACATTTGTGCTCAGGTTTTGAGTGGATGAAAGTTTCTATTTCTCTGGGATAAATGCCCAGGAGTGCAATTGCTCGGTGTGTGTTAGTTGTATGTTTAGTTTTATAAGACACAACCAAACTGCTTTCCCCAGTGGCTGTAATAGGCTACATTCCCACCAGCACTGGATGAGTGACAGTTTCTCCACATCCTCCCCAGCATGGAGTGTTATCACAGTCTTTTATTTTAGTTAGTCTCCTTGTGGTTTAATTAACCTTTTCCTAATGGCTGATGATGTTGAACTTTTCAAGTGCTCATGCAACATGTTATAGCCTCTTCAGTGAAGTGTCTGTTCATTTATTCTGTTTAATTCTCCAGTGAACCACTTGGGCCTGGATGCCCTTCATTAGATGCTTTAACTACAAATTCAACTTCTTTAATAGACTAGTTAGGGCATCACTTTCTCTTGAGGAAGGTTGTACAGTTTGTTTCTTGCCAGGAATTGGTCCGTTTCACCTAACTTGTTGGAATTATGCGCACAGCGTTTTTCTCTGTTTCTTGGTCAGTCTGGCTAGAAATCTGTTTATTTTACCAATATTTCTAGAGAAGCAGTTTTCCAATTTGTTGAAGGCTATTTTGAAATTCTTTGTTTTACTGATTTCTGCCATTATGTTTTCCCCCTTCCTTGTTTCTTCAAAGTCACTCTGTTGCTCTGTTTAATTTACTATTTGGATACCTCGATCTCTCTTCTCAGCTGTAATTCTTTCCTTAGAAGTCTTTTTAAAACAAAAATTCTGTCTTTTATGGCTGTTTTTGATTTGCAGCTTTTCTTTATTGTTTTTTAGTTGTGAGTATTCCATAATCTCACTCATGATTTCCTTTAAAATCTGGGTTTATACAGAACATACTTCACTTCAGCTTCGGTTGTATCTTCTTAAGTGTCCAGATACTTGGCGATTTTAAAGCTATCCTTTATTATTAACTTCTTACCTTAGTGCATTATGGTTACAGTACATGTAGGCATCATGCATTATAGTTCATGAACATATCAATGGAGAAAAAACATATATTTCTTCTTTGGAATTTATTGAGACTTTTTATGTGGCATAATACTTGGTAATGATTTATTTTGTTCAAAAGACTGGGTATTATCTGTTAGGTGTGGATATGAATAACAAAGCAAACAATAACTTCCATTTGCCAAATTTTCTTCTGATTTTTAAAAAATCCTTTCTTGCTTCCCATTTAATAGGTCCTATTTCTGGAGGCAAGTTTAAAATAAACGCATTCTATTTTGCAAGGCAAGATGCTTTCCCTTAACTTAAAATACAGGCAGTTAAACATATCCGTGTGGTTTCTTACACATATCTATATTTTCCTCAGCAAGACATGCTCTTTAACATGCTCTCCTGTGTTTCCTTCCCCTACCCTCATCCACTACACAGTGCTGACACTATCTAGTATTTTAGATTTTTTTCCACACTTTTTCTGTATTCTTTTAGTCAAGAATATGCTTAACATGGGGCCACATTGCTCACTTCTGAGATTTTTGGTTCTGGCGACCCCTCATAGAATCTCCAATCTCTGTATCTAAGGAGAAAAGAGCTTAGCTCAAGGCCTCGTGGAGAATCACAAATGAGGCTGAGGCTTTGTCAGGAGGAAGAGAAAATGGCCAATGAGCTCAACCACAGCCTGTGCAGCAGACTGCTCCACTCTCCAGGCCCCCAGACAGCACTTTCCAGGGAGGACCCCACTGAGTTTCTACAATAAACCTGTGAGCTTGACCCTAGGGTCACCCCGTGTTTAGAGGCACAAGCTCTCAGAGACATGAAGTGCCCTGAAGACTCCCAGCAAGCAGGGGGCCGAGTGACCCCTGTGCTGAGGAGGGGCAGGGTGTTCACCTGGGAAATAGTTGGTCCCACACCTGTTGGGTAGAACAAATGTTCTGTGATAACACAGAGAGATGAGGGCGAAAGCAGAGTCCCTGCTCAGGAAGCAGGCAGCTGGTATTGCACCAGTTTGTCTAGCTGGTGAGCCTGTGGGTCTGCACCACACAGGTATTTTTTAGGGAAGCACGAGAGGATGGTGTGGGGCCACTTGGCTGGTTGGCAGCTGGGGCCCAGGGCTGTGCTGAGTGTCCATGTTCCGCTCAGGATGCCCCCAATGGGAGGCCAGTCCTTGGCATTTGACCACCAGCTCTGAGTCCTGTGGAGGTAGAGTCCTGGCTTCCAGGAAGGGCAGGTGGAGAAGGGAGAACCCTTCTTGCTGGGAGTGTTAGGGGTCCTGAGGCCAAAACTCACCTTCCATGATTCTCCAGCTCAGCACTGCCCGCCTGACCTCCAGAGAGTTCTGGTTAATCAGCAGAGCAGTTGGGGCTATAAATGATGCCAGCACGTTAGCTTCTGGGTTGTAAGCACATTTGTACTTAAGAAGGTTTCTCTTTGTGTTTACAGGGTCGGTTTCTGTACTAAACTGAAAGGTTAACAGAAAAGCAGCTGGTCCCTCCCATGCTGGGTGTCAGCAGAGCTGCAGGCAGGGCTGGAAGGTGGAGTCAGAATGTCTGGAGATGCTGATGAGAAACTGCTGGACGCGGAGGACCACTGGGTTGTCAGCTGGAAGAACTTCACGTCATTCCACACCACACCTTTGATGAGGACCCGCAGCCCGTTCTACTGTTGCTTTGCCCTGCAGGTAAGGCGGCTTATGCCCTCCGGGCACCGGTGTTTGGATTTTGGACTTTACGACCTTGTCCTTGGTTATCTTGGGCAACAACAGCACCTTCATTTTCTTCTCCTTGGTGACCACTGTCATGCACATGGTGGGTGTTGCTTTGGCCTGGCCACTGCTCGGCAGCCTGCTGACCTGGAGAGACTGGAAGGTGCACTTGAGGGTGTTGTTGGCGGTAGGCAGGTCTTTCTTCTTCGTGTCTCTCTTCCTGTCTGTGGGCTGGGCTGCCGTCCAGTAATCCACCTGCCGCTCCATCAGATTGGCGCCATCGCCCTGGCCGGGGGAGGACAAGCACCACTCATTGACAGGATGAGTGGGATGACAAGGCCTAATTGGAGGCCAGAAGTATGGACAGAGGGAAGGATAAAAGCACCCTGCAGCCCAAGGGGGCCCATCATCTGAGTCTCCCGACGTGTCTGAGGACTGTTGCACTGTCCCAACTTTCACCCACTCCCTGAAAAGAATGAACTATAAGGACTCCTGTTGGGGCTCTTCTGCTTGTAGGAGTTCAGGGCTTCCTTGACGGGCAGCTGGGAGTCACAGTTGTCCCCGTGTTGTACTGTGTGATTCTCGGCACGATGTCCAGTGTGCCTTGTATTGCACTCTGGGCCTCCAGATTATGGAACAGGTCCCACCAGGCCAGGTCATGGAAGAAGCTGTTGTAGCGGTAATGCACGGAGCCCAGGTACCTGGCCACGGGGTGGGAACCCAGCGGGATGACCAGGAAGCTCATGTAGCCCAGCCAGTTGAGCATCTTGTAGGACAGCAGCTCCAGGAAGACCCGCAGCACAGCGCTGAAGTAGTGCTGTGCCCCTGCCACCAGGATCTTCACCGGCTTAAGGGGCTGGGAATTATTGTCACAGTATCGCTGTATCCGCCAAATGATGGAGCTGAAGGCCGCCGGGACATTAGCCGTGAAGCAGATGCTCAGCACAGGCACCGTGTGCCCCTGAGGGTGTCCCAGGGGAACTGCTCCTGCCAATCAGAGGTTTGACCTGGATGATGTTCTCTGGCAGCTGGTCATCAGAGATGAGGATGTGGCTCAGCTGGTTGTATGTGGTCTTCCTGGGGATCTGCAGCTGGCTCCCCGGGTCTGGCCACGCTCATTGTCTGAGCTTTTGGCTCACTTGTCCTATGGCTGTGCCGTCTGCTGCTCCTTCAGGTACTTGCCCAGCCCTGGTGGTGGGATGCTTCCCCGTGGCCTTGGTGGAGGGGATGAGAGACTCAGTCTTGGTGATGTGCCTACTGGGCAGCAGCTGCTTGTTGAGCATGTTCAGGGCTGAGGTCTCTGCCTCCGGGCTGTCCTTGGGCAGTGCTGCCTGCTCCCCTGGGTGCGCATGCTCTGTGGCACTGAGTGAGAGACACTGTCACTTGGCTATTGCTGCCTGGGCTTGGTCTTCTCAGGCACTGCAGCTGGCCTAGGAGGCTCCTTTGTTTTGCTTTGTTTGTTGTGTTAACTCTCACTGGAGGTTATTTTTGCACTCATTTTTTAGAGAAAGTTGAAGGGAGGGGGAGATACAGAGAGGGAGAGAAGCATCAATGTGAGAGAGACACATGGATTGGTTGCCTCCTGCATGTGGCATGACCAGAGCTGGGGATCAAGCCTGTAACTGAGACAGGTGTGCCCATGACCAGATTTTAACCCAGAACCCTTTACTCCGTGCGCCAACACACTAGCCCTCAGCGAACCCTCTAGGACTCGAAAGCTCTTCCTGGCTCTGGGCACCATGGATGCTCCCCATGTCCATTTTGGAACAGAAATGTGACAGGCCTTCGCAGTATGGCCTGAGCTTGGGCTTGGTGGTGCTGAGAAGGCTGTCATCTTCTTCCCTGTCTGGGCTACTGTCGCTGGTTCTCCAGCAGGTTAGACAGAAGGTACAGGTCCTCCTCCACTCGGGGACATGATCTGCAGGGTCTGCTCAGGGCCCAGGGCCTCCTCTGACACTTGGGCCCTGCTCAGCCAACCACCTCTTTCTGCTGGTCATAGACCTCGCTGTGACTTTCAATGGTCACTGCTTCCTGATCCAGGTCCTACCCCTGGGCAGCATCATCACTGGCCTCCTGCTCAGTGAAGCTCTCACACTCCTCCTTAGAGTAGTGATTTGTAGACTTGGACTTGGGCCGGCCTGCATGGTGCTGTCCTCACGGTGAATGAACTGGCTAGCCATTTCTGAGGTCCAGACTCAGGAAACTTTGGGGGAGGGGTGCTGTGGGCCACCAAGTCTGAAACACTGTTTCTGGGCTGTTTGATTCCCGAGGGCCCATGTGCTTTCTTGTGCTCTGGCCAGATTTGGAGGCTCCTGTTGGCTCCAGGCCCTGTGGGTGCTCCCATTTTTGTCTGTGAGCTGGAGTGTGCCAAACCTTCAACGAACAGTCTGAGCTTGGGCTTGGGGGTGATGAGGCTGCTGTTATCATCCTCCATGTCTCGGCCACTGTCCCCGGGGTTTTGCAGTGTGTTAAATAGAAGGTCCAGGTCCCACTCCAACTCGGGGACATGCTCTGCTGTGTCCTGCTTGAGTCCACAGCTTCCTCCAACAGTTTGACCTTTCCCAGCCACGCACAACTTTTTCCTTGATATTTTGTGGCCTGGTAATGGACGTCTTTCCTAATATCCATGGCCTCTGCTTCTTGGGCATCCCCATGTCAATGCCCTCCTCGGCAGTCCGGTCCATGGGTGGCATTGTTGCTGGCCTGTTGCTCAGAGGAGAAGCTCTGATATACCCCCTCAGAGTAATGAACCCTTGACTTAGCCTTGCATCTGGCCTGTACGGCACTGTCCTCCGAGTGGATGGGCTGGTTGGACCGGGAGCAGATCCAGATCTCGGCCACTTTGGCAGAAGCCTCCTCGGCCTCTTTGGCCACCCTTCAGGGATTGCTGCCGGACCTCAGCCATGTGGATGCCGCCCACAGGGAGTGTCTTGTAGCTCCAGATGGTCTGGTTCTTAAAGCACTTCCTCCAGTGCAACAGGACCTGTAGTTTGTTGCCTTCTTTCTTGAGGAAGTGGGGGTCCTGCAGTGATGTCAGACCCAGGTCTGTCTCCAATTGTCCACTGGGGAACTGCATACTCCTGTAGAAAGTTCTTGGAGCCCTGCATCTTCACAGTGATCACTGTTGATATGAGGTTGAATCCCTGTATCTTCATGCCAATCACCATGGAGATGAGGTCCTTCTCCAGCTCTTTAAAGACCACCATCTTCATTAAGGTCAGGTTGCACAACCTGGGCACGATCCTGAGACTGGGGCTGTCCAACTCCCGGTTAGCAAACAATTTCTTGGGCTTTAGTGTGTTGAGCCTGGGCACAGGGGTAGGGGAGCGGGAGGTGTGGAGACCAGGACTGTGGGCAGCAAGGTAGCTGCAGCTGCTTACACAATACAGGTCCTTTCTGCATTCTGGGGTGATTGTTTCTCTTCCTGTGTTGGGACAGAGGAGGGACATTCCTTCAGGGGCAGCTTATGAACTGCCAGGTAGTTTGGGGGCTGAAATGCAGACTGAACCCTTAAGCACTCAGTGAGTGTTGTCAGGAGGGGGGACACAAGTGATCCAAGAACAGTGTGTGTGAGAAGGGACCACATGCTCACTGACTAGCTCAGGGAAGGCCTGTGTGATGTTCTTGCAAACTCAGAGACCTAAAGTTATCACAAAGGATGTTCTGAAATGAAAACTTTTAAACTAAAAGCAGTTTATGGTGGGTAGTCATGTCCTAGGCGGGCATCTTCCCTGACAAAGGTCAATCTTAACCTTAACGGAGCCTGCCTATTGCCTCTTACCATCTACAATAACATATCTTTGGAATGTAAAAGGAATTTCTATTTTTCCAGACCCCTCAAAGCATAGGCAATGCTCTGTGGAGACCACAAATCCCCTTATTGTTTCTGAGTTCATTGTTGAATTGTAACTATCTTATATCCACCATGTAAAAGAAGTATGTCTGTGTCATTTTACTGTTTATCCAGTTACAGAGGATTCCTCACTTTGATTTCTCTAGGACCCTGATGGATCACCACTGGATTTCATGTTACCACCATACAGCTCCCGTTTTGATTGTAATGTATAAAATAAGGTGCAAAACTGCCATTCTCCAGAGCATTGTCTCAATCTGCTGAGATTTTCTTCCTGCCAAATGTTGACATTGGAGCTTAAATAAACTCACAAAAATTCTTCACAAGTTTGAGTGTTTAATACTTTGACATTTACTTGGCGTAGTGGGCCATGGTTCCAAAAAAGCTCACCCAGGACCAACCTGTGGACCTGGTGTTAGGATTCAACAAAGGACCCATTGAACCACTGTTTCCCCACCCATCGGGTGAACCTGGGTTAGTTGTGTCTTAAATCCAGGACTTTTCCCTTGCTGGTGCTAGAGGGTTAGACTTATCTGAGCTGTATTTTAAATACTCCAGGTGGAACTAAGATTAAGGGTTCAGGGACCATAGGCTAAGACAAGACATGGGTGACTGGTGTTAAATTGTGGCTTTCTGATTGGAATTGCTTTCTGAGAATCTGAGAAAAAAACACCTTTGCTGATAAAGTAGAGTTGAACTCAATCAACTCCAAAAATGCAGGGTCATGTCCTCCCTCTGGTTTGAGTATTAGGTATTCTTAGCGGACTGAGAATCTCTGTGGAGGTGTGAGGTCTTTCTTAACTCAGTTGCAATTAAAGTAACTGGTTCTTTGGGGTAGCACCCATAAGGTTTTGTCAACTGTTCCCTGACCGTCTGGCTGTTTTAGTCAGCAGGGAGATAAACCGAGGCACATCACAGGGTTGAATGTGATTTGAGGGGTGAGCGCCTCATGGAGCTCAACCCATAAGCAACACATGTTGACCAACTACATTACATAACAACCCTAGAAAATTTGCTCAGATTCTACAGATATCAGAAAGAAGAGAAAAACCACATACACATACACACAACTACAAAACAACAACAAAACACACCTAAAATTAGCATGGGAAGATGTGCGTCCAAAGGCAGGAGATGCCAGATCCCAGCTCCCATTAATACTCCTGAAAGGAAGTGTTACTTGCAAGTGCTTTACAGAAATGGGAAGATTTATCTAGAAAATATCCTCCTAAAAATGGCCAAAATGCAGTTTTATTGGGTGCCTAAATAAATTTTTTGGCATGCAATAAAAATTAGGAAAATGCCAGGTCTAACATTAAACTGAATGAATGAATGGAAGCACATTTTGATATGGAAATCAGGAGATCCTAAGAAGCACATATAAATTCTTTTTTAAAAAATTATGGAATTAGAAATTTTAGAGACTGTCTCTGAACTCTCTTGAAGCTAATAAATGCCAACACCCCATTCTTCCGCCTTCTCTAGCTCCCCCACTATATCCTTTGCCCTTTCCCATCCCTTCTTCCTTCCCCTTTGGTCCCCTCCACTACCACTCCCTACTGACTTAACAGAAAATGAGAATAGGAATTCTAACAGCTCCCTTTGGAGCAAACCTTGTCTCAGCAAGAGAGGAACCAGCAATTTTTCCTGATTTTCTCAGTGACCCTGATGGATTCACAAAGGCATTTAACTGTTAGAACATGTAATCCATTCTATTCTAACCTACTCCAATTAATATAGCTAATAGTTTCTGCCAGCAAATGGAACACAATTTCTAAATAAGGTTTGCAAGAAAATTCCTGTAGAGAAATCTGTCCACTGTTAGAATGATAGGAAACTGAAATAGGATGTAGAAAAACAACAACAAACAAACCACACACACACACACACACACACACACACACACACACACACACGCACACACACACACACGCACACACAACTATAGGGTTGATCCATGGGTGTTTCCCATTCTCACTGATAGTTTGGGAGCAGGTGAACTTATCATAGAAAGAGAAGCCACTAAGACCCCTGTAGATACTGGGGCTACTTTATTTGTCCCTAACCACATCCAGCTAATTGTCTTCTCCTTCAGAGTAAAGCTTCTGTGCAAATGGCAGGAATATTTAACCAATGTCTGTTTTTAATCAAAACCTGTTTCCAACTAGGGAATGTTATAGCAATATTAGCAAATAACTATCTTTGCTAATAAAATCTGCCCCAATTCAACTGATAGGGAGAAGTATTTTATTTGTATATTTGTTTGTTTTATGAAATCAGTGATACCCACATATGCTTTTTCCAGAAGGGTAATATGTATTTAGAAATAAATGAACAAGATATTGAACCCAACAGAGCCTGAGATGAACCCAGCGGTGTGTCCTGAAAGTTGAGGTCCTAGCTGCATCCAGCTTTCTGCGGGGGCTCTGGAAAAGGATCTGCTGGTGGAATCATGCACAGATATGGAGAGGCATGGGGGAGAGATTGAGCATTCAGCAGGTAAGATAAGCATTTGGCCGGTATTTGCCTGAAAAGGAGCCCAGAGTTGGAACCGCATGCATGCACCTCTGTCCAATACCCACCCAGGGTGGAGGGAGCTGGGCCCTTTGTTCTGAGCTCAGGCTTATGCAGTTGTGAACCCAACCCTCAATGGAAAATTGGGGACCTGATGTCCATAGAGTGGCAGATATTACCCAATGTCCACGACATTCAGAGCCCAGAGTTCAGGAATGTTCAGACCTTCCAGGCCAAGGCTCCCACCTCCCCACAGAGTTGGTCTGGACATGAGAAATCCTGACACACTGGGCAGCTCCTGCCTGTTCCTCCGTATCTAGGGGTCAAGGGCGCTTTGTGCTGGGACCCAGGAAGAGCACTAGCTCTTTTTTTTTTTTTTTTTTTACTAAGAGAAATACTTGTATTATTTTATTTCATTATGGTTTAAAGTATAATATATGTTTCTTTTTTTCCCCATGGACCCCTCCTCAGCCACTCCCACCCCAGCACATGCCCCTACCCCCTCAATGTCTGTGTCCATTGATTATGCTTATATCCATGCATTCAAGACCTTTGCTTGATCTCTTACTCTCTCCCCCACTATCCCCTCCCTTCCCGCTGAGGTTGGAGGGTCTGTTTGATGGTCTGTTTGAGGCTTCTCTGTGTCTGCATCTATTTTTGTTCATCCGTTTATATTATTCATTATATTCCACAAATGTATGAGACCATGTGATATTTATTTTGATCTGACTGGCTTATTTCACTTAGCATAATGCTCTCCATGTCCATCCAAGCTGTTGTCAATGGTAAGAGTTCTTTCTTTTTTACAGCAGCATAGTATTCCATTGTGTAGATGTACCACAGTTTTTTCCGCTCATCTGCTGATGAGCACTTAGGCTGATGAGCACTTAGGCTGTTTCCAAATCTTAGCTATTGTGCTGCTATGAACATAGGGGTACATATATCCTTTCTGATTGGCGTTTCTGATTTCTTGGGATATATTCCTAGAATTGGAATTACTGGGTCAAATGGGAGTTCCATTTTTAATTTTTCAAAGAAGCTCCATACTGTTTTCCACAGTGGCTGAACCAGTCTACGTTCCCACCAGCAGTACACAAGTGTTCCTTTTTTTCCACATATCCACCAGCATTTGTCCTTTCTCGATTTGTTTATGATAGCTATTCCAACAGGTGTGAGATGGTAACTCATTGTATTTTTTAAAAATATATTTTTATTGATTTCAGAGACAGAGCAAAACATCAATGATGATAGAATCACTGATTGGGTGCCTCTTGCATGCCCCCTACTGGCGGTCATTGCCCCAAAATGGGCATGTGCCCTTGACCTGAATCAAACCCAGGACTTTTCAGTCCGCAGGCCAACACTCTATACACTGACCAAACCAGCTAGGGCCCTCGTTGTTGTTTTTATTTGCATCTGTCACATCATTAGTGACTTTAAGCATGTTTTCATAAGGCCATGAGACATATGAAAACAGAATTTTTTTTCTGATGACTAATAAAAAGAATTTATTAAACTCAGTGAAATCACATGTCCACATACAACCATCATTACTGTGACAAGGCCACTGAGATGTGCTGATACCTCTACTCTGCGGCCTTGACCAACATTACCCAGACCACCTGGATGTGGAAACTGGCAGCTGTTCAAAAGGGGGAAATGGAAGTCATGTTCCCCACTTGGGGGCAGCAGAATCTCCTCAGACCTCAAGTTGTTTTAGGGGCCCTGCATTTTTATAGTGATCACCACAGCCCTGAGCTCCTTCTCCAGCTTCTTGTAGATGAGCAGCGTGGTTAAGGTGAGGCTACACAGCCTGGGTACGCAGGTGGGGCTGGAGCATTCCACTTCCCAGGTGGAAAACAAGTTCATGGGCACCTGTGTGTTGAGTGCGGCGGGCATGTTTTCCTGGCCCGCGGGCACCGAAATGGTGGTCTGATTTCTATCCTGTGTTGGGAGAGGGTTACATGCCACCAGAGGCAGCTCATAAACTGCCAGGTGGGTTGGGCACTCCAGCTCAGACTGAACCCCAAGCACTCAGTGATTGGTGGCAAGAGATGGGACAGGTGTGATTCCAGGGACCACATGCTAGCCTGGCAGCATGGTAAACTCAGAGACCTAACGTAAATGAAAAGGTTTGTCTGATCTTAAAGTGTTGTTTCTTTGTTTGTTTTTTGTTTGTTTGTTTTGTTTTTTTAAATAAAAGCA
This sequence comes from Myotis daubentonii, assembly GCF_963259705.1. Lineage (NCBI taxonomy): Eukaryota > Metazoa > Chordata > Mammalia > Chiroptera > Vespertilionidae > Myotis > Myotis daubentonii. The sequence goes on from NC_081855.1 coordinate 9,053,447, forward strand.
GCTTATGGTGGGTACTGGTGTCCTAGGCTGTCATCTTCCCTGAAAAAGTCAATCTTTATCTTAACTGAGCCTGAAAATTTTTTTTTAATAAATCTTTATTGTTCAGATTATTATAGTTGTTCCTCATTTTCCCCCCCATAACTCCCCTCCACCCGGTTCCCACTCCACCCTCTGCCCTTACCACATGCCTCCCTCCACTGTCCTCATCCATAGATGTACAATTTTTGTCCATTCTCTTCCCGCATCCCCCACACCCCTTACCCCCTCAGAATAGTCAGTCCACTCCCTCTCTATGCCCCTGATTCTATTATATACACCAGTTTATTCTGTTCATCAGTATTTGTTCACTTGATTTTTAGATTCACTTGTTGATGTGTATTTGTTGTTCATAATTTGTATCTTTACCTTCTTCTTCTTCTTCTTCTTCTTCTTCTTCTTCTTCTTCTTCTTCTTCTTCTTCTTCTTCTTCTGAAAGGATACCTTTCAGCACTTCATATAATACTGGTTTGGTGGTGATGAACTTCTTTAACTTTTTCTTATCTGTGAAGCTCTTTATCTGACCTTCAATTTTGAATGATAGCTTTGATGGGTAAAATAATCTTGGTTGTAGGTTCTTGCTATCCATCACTTTGAATATTTTTTGCCACTCCCTTCTGGCCTGCAAAGTTTCTGTTGAGGAATCAGCTGAGAGTTGTATGGGTACTCCCTTGTAGGTAACTGACTTTTTTTCTCTTGCTGCTTTATGATTCTCTCTTTGTCTTTTGCTCTTGGCATTTTAATGATGATGTGTCTTGGTGTGGTCCTCTTTGGATTCCTTTTGTTTGGGGTTCTCTGTGCTTCCTGGACTTGTAAGTCTATTTCTTTCACCAGGTAGGGGAAGTTTTCTGTCATTATTTCTTCAAATACATTTTCAATATCTTGCTCTCTCTCTTCTTCTGGCACCCCTGTAATTCGTACGTTGGTACGCTTGAAGTTGTCCTAGAGGCTCCTTACACTATCTTCATATTTATGCATTCTTTTTTCTTTTTGCTTTTCCGGTTGGGTGTTTTTTGCTTCTTCGTATTTCAAATCTGTGACTTGATTCTTGCTATCCTCTAGTCTGCTGTTAGAACTACATATAATGTTCTTTATTTCAGTCAGTGTATGTTTAATTTCTAGGTGGTCCTTTTTCATAACCTCGAGGGTCTCACTAGATTTCTTGAGGGTCTCACTAAGTTTATCGGTGGTCTCACTAGACTTATTGAGGGTCTTACTAAATTTATTGGAAGTTTCTAGAAAATTCTTGGAAAACCGTATAAGTTGGGTTTTGAGCTCTATATCCAGTAATTTGCTTTCCTCCATTTCTGTCATTTGTGACCTGTTTCTTTGTCTCCGCACTTTTATGCTCTCCTGTGTTATAGAGTGTTCTTTCTGTGCTAGCTGTCCTATAGGGCCCAGTGGCTCAGCCTCCCCAATTACCGGAGGTGGACACTCTTGGTGCACCCCTTTGTGGGCTTTGTACACAGTCTTGTTGGAGTTAAGCCTTGGTTGTTGTAGGTATCACTGGGAGGAATTGACTTCCAGGCCAATTGGCTGTGAGAATCAGCTGTGTCTGCAGTGGGAGAACTTCTGTGTTGAAGACTCCCTTATAGGGCAAGGCTTGCTTCAGTGGGGCTTTGGTGCTCACTGAGTCTATACCCTGAGTGTGTCCCTTATGGATCTGAGGAGTTGTAATCTGGATGGTCCCACTCTGACCACTGGGTACAATGACTCTTGGATCTCTAAGGAGGTGCTAATTTAGCCTCTGCCTGAGGCTGTCCAGCAGGAGACCAGCTGTGAAGCAATGCAAGCCACTGGGGGCCTTGGGCCTTCTTTTGGATATTCTGGCTTTCTCTGACACAGCTGCAGTTTTTTAGGTAATTTTAGATTGCAAAGGGCCAGGCCTTTCATATGCAAAAGGCTCTGTGCACAGCTTGGGTGGGGCGGGGTATCAGGATCAACAGGGCAGAGCAAGCAGCTTTGGCTTCTCCTCAGTCCTGCCCTAAGAGGCCCCGCTTCTCAGTGTCCCAGTAATCACTGCAAGCACCTCTGATAGAAAGCCGCCCTCGAGTTCCGACTGATGCCAGACAGTACAGTTTCTCCTGTGTGAGTCTGGGTCCCCAGAGACTCACCTGGAACTGGAGTCAGGGCTGTAGGGAGATTGTGCCTCCCTCCCGATTGAAAAAGACAACCGAGTACTCAGTTGGCAGCCCTTTCCATGTGCACCTCCGTACCTCTTCACTTTACTTCCGCACCTCCTCTGAGTCTCAGTGTGCTTTTCTCTTTCCTTCTAGTTGTAGAATTTCCACTCAGCAGCCTTCCTGTGGTTCTGGATGATGTTCTTTTTGTCTTTTAGTTGTATTTTTGAAGTGGTTGTGCGAGGCAGCAATTTCCAGTGTTTACCTATGCCGCCATCTTGAGTTTTCCCTGTCTATTGTCTTTTTACATCTATAACAACATATTTTTGTAATGTCAAAGTAATTTTCCTTTTTATTTAGACACTCGGAGCACAGGCACTGCTCTGCTCTCTGCAGAGACCACACATCCCCTCATTGTTATTGAGTTCATTGTTGACTCTTTACTGACCTATACACACCTAAGTGAAAGAAGTGCATGTCTATCATTTTACCTTTTTTCCAGGCCCAGAGATTTCCCTGCTGTGCTTTCTCCTGCTTCCCTCATCTATCACCAATGAATTTCATGAAACCACACAAGTCTCCACTTTTGATTGTAATGTTTAAAATGAGGTGCAAAGCTCCATTCTCCGGAGCATAATTATCTCATTCCATTGAGATTTTGCTTCACTGCAATTGTCTACATTTTGGCTCAATAAACTCAGAAAAATTCTGCACAGGCTTTCATGTTTTCTAGATGGACAAGAGAAAAGGTTCTCGGCAGGCAGGGTAGACTTGGGAGTGAGTTATGATGTGACACATTGGTATCTTAGTCATTTCATAGTAGAGAATGGACAACAGCTCCCTGTGTTACCAAGGTCACCCTGGAATTTCTGACAGAAAATCCCATTCTAAGATGGGAACACATAGGCTTTTCCTGGGGTGGGAGAGTCTGGATATGAGGACAAGTGGGTTGTTCAGGGAAGCGCCATTGACTTGACAATAGGAGGGGGTCACATCCAGGTCCCACAGCAGTGAACAGCTGGATCGCCAGCCCTGATAACAGGTCCCCCCTTGGTAAGTAGTGCAGCCCAGGTTGGCCCCAGCTCCTGACCTGGAGGGACCATGGGGATGTTGTCCTCTGGGAAGCAAATGGCAAAGCAACAGACTTGGTATCTTCAGCCCCACGTCCTTTTGGGAAAAGCATCCCTATTAATCATGATGATGTGTAAGAGTGGGAGAAGGTTTATAATGATTGTCAGGCCAACATGGATACTGGGAGATGGGCATTAAAATTGGAAAGTCTGTAAAAAAAAATACAAAAATACCCTTGACTGAGCGTGACGTGAAATGGAGCAGGTCTCTCTTCTGATATTCCTAAAACTTTGTGGGCAGTGACTTTGCATCTCATCTGAAGGGGGCTAGACAGTGAGAGTGGGTTGTGGGGAGGATACAGGCCCCAGATTCCTTTGTAAATTGGACTCTAGAAGGGACCTAGGAGAGTGGCAGGGCAGTTACTGGAACCCAGGGCTACCTTTGACTATATCGGACCCTGGAGTCTGGGTCACCTCAGCACCTGCACTCACCCTGCAGGAGTACAGCACGCTGGATGATGTATGGGGCACCTATGCCTCCTGCAGAGGCATGGAGGCGAGGACGCCATCTCAGGTCCTCTCAGTTCTCCTGTGAGGAACTCTGTAAAGACAGTTCCCAGTCACAAAGAGGAAAGCCTCAGAGCCCTGTTTTGCTGGTTCTCTACCCCTGTAATCCTCCACTCCAGACACACACACACACACACATAGTGTGGTCTGCTGAGATCTCCACTGCAGAGGAAAAGGTGTAACAGCCTGAGGGTTAGGATTCCCATTGGCACCAATAAGGGACCCCTCTAGAAGCCCATCTCCACATGCCTGCCCTGTCTTAGGGGGTAATCACAGCAGGACCTCTAGGTGATCCACTGCCCTTGAAAGCTGTCCCAGCCCCAGGGTTCTCCCTTCAGGTCCCTCTTCCCCAACACATGAAGGGGAGGGGATGTGGGCTGCGCAGGGATGGCACACAGAGGTGGCCTGGCCTGAATGGGTCTGGCCCCGGCCACCTTGTGTTACCTGAGGCCAAATTCTAGGAAGTGGACACATACGTCAGGGATGAGGGTTGAACCAATGTCTGCACCGTCTGAAAAAAGCTCTCACTGCGGGGACTCCGGAAGCAAGAGCAACAATCACCGGGAACACAGCAAGAGAACATGTTGCACTGGCAAATGCCTCCTGGCAAGTGAGCTGCCTGTTGGGCTACATGTGGGTGCCTGGTTACGGGGTTTCAAGTTATATTGGATAGTGACCTCATACCTGGTATTGTCTTCCCTGAGTCCCTTCATCTCATGACAGCTATGCAAGTAGTCCTGTGGGCTGCTGTCTGCAGACACCTCTTCTGCATGAAACACCTTATCTGTACACAGTGGCACCAGCACACCCCTCTGCCCGGCCCCCTAGAAGCTCTGGGTGCAGCCAGGGTCCCAGACTTGAGGAAACCTACCTGGGTGCAGACTCAATCCCTCATTCTTACCTTTTCTTGATCCTGGATCAGTCATTGTGCCTGTCAGGGCCCGTCTCTGTCCTGCCTGCACAATGGGTTATGGAGCAAGTGCTTCTTATGGCTGTTCAGACTACTGTGGGGGAGGAGCTACAAAGTAGGAGGAGGACTATCACATGTAGGTATTGCCTCCAACCTCTTTTTCCTTCCTGTTGTCACCTCCTCTGTGTCTGCTTTTTTTATAATCTCTCCCAAAGTCATCACATCTAGAGTGAATGTTGTGTGTGTGAGTGTGTGTGTGTGTGTGTGCACATGACAGTGCTCCCTTTCTGGACCCCAGAACAAATCAGCCCCCACAAAGGGAGGAACAGGCAGAAGCTGCCCAGTATGTCAGGATTTCTAAAGTCCAGACCAACTCTGTGGGGAGGTGGCAGCCTTGGCCTGGAAGGTCTGAACATTCCTGAAGTTTGCACTCTGAATGTCATGTACCCTGGCCAATCCCTGCCTGACCAAGGGCTTCAGTTTCCCAATTATCCAATGAGGGTGTGATCCACAACTTCGCAAGCGTGAGCTGAGCATAAGAGGGCCCGGCTTTCTCCACTGCGGGTGGGTTGTGGACAGAGGTGCACTTACATGATTCCAGATCTGGGCGCCTTTTCAGACAAATACTGTCTAGGCTGCCAAGTGCTCACAGTCTCCCCTGTGCCATCCCCATATCAGCACATGATTCCAGCAGCACAGCCTTTTCCAGAGCCCCTGAGCAAACCTGGGGGCACCTAGGACCCCCTCTTTGAGGACACAACTAGGTTTTTCTCAGGCTCTACATTCTGACCGTCTGTGATCCGGGGCAAGGCATGGACCTCTCAGGTCACTGGTTCCCTCCTCAGTGACTCCCCATGTTCTTCGCCTTCCTCATGTGGTGTGAATGTGTTCCCTCCCTTTCAATGTGGGTGCTCGTAGTGACTCCATAGAAGACGGCAAAGGTATCCAACACGACCTCCATGATTTGGTTCTAAAAGTCAGTGCCTGGGCCAGACAGAGTGGTTGAGCATCATCCTGTGCACTGATGGATTTGGTTCCTGGTCAGGTCACATATCTAGGTTGTGGGTTTGATTCCTAGTCGGGGTGCATACAGGAGGCAACCTATTGATGCTTCTCTCACACACTTTTGGTTCTCTCTCACTGTCTCATCATTTTTTTAGAAAAAAAATAATTTAACAATTTTTTAAAATATATTTTATTGATTTTTTACAGAGAGGAAGGGAGAGAGATAGAGAGCTAGAAACATCGATGAGAGAGAAACATCGATCAGCTCCCTCCTGCACATCTCCTACTGGGGATGTGCCCGCAACCCAGGTACATGCCCTTGACCGGAATCAAACCTGGGACCCTTCAGTCCGCAGGCTGTCGCTCTATCCACTGAGCCAAGCCGGTTTCAGCTAATTTAACAATTTTAAAGCAAATCCATTTTATTTTTTTAATCTTCATTGTTGAAAGTGTTACATATGTCCCCTTTTTACCCCATTGACCACTTCTAGCCGATCCCTACCCCGCACCCCAGGCCTTCACCACCCTATTATCTATGTCCCTGAGTTATGTATATATGCATACAAGTTCTTTAGTTGAATAATTCCCAACCTGATAAGATTTTAAAAGTTGATGCTTATCTACTTTCTCACTCTGATCTGCTCTGTCTCTCTCCCTCTCTCTCTCTCTCTCTCTCTCTCTCTCTCTCTCTCTCTCTCGCTCTCTCACTCCCTCTCCACTGAGGAATAAGCCTCTGTGCTGTGAGTTGCTATCTGGACAGACCCATGTGACCCAGCACTGAATGAGACCAACAGAGAGAGGAAGTCAGGCCTTCCATCCAAACTGAATCCTAAAGACTCCCCCTCCCTCGAGTGAGTTCAGGCCCTCAGTGACAGAGATCCTGCCCCAGGTGAGACCACAGTAGTCCCAGCTGAGCCATGTGGGATTCCTGGTCACAGATGTGTGAGCTAATAAGTGTGTGTTGGTAAAGTCTCTAATGTGGGGTAACTGTCAGCAATAGGTCACTAGCACAGTCGTCCCACACCAGGCCCTGGCCCTGCCCTCCTATCTCCCTCCTTTTTTCCTCCCAATTACCTCCAGCCCCAAGCCCCTCATTTCCCACACCCTCTGCCTCCAGTTTGGATGATGGCTGTGAAACATAGGAAAGGACACTGCAAAGTAGAGCCAAACTGAAAAGTGTAATTTGAAAGAAGAAACAGCACCTGTTGAGACCACAGTTCTCAGCTTCCAAGGTAAGGAGATGTGCCAGGGTTCATGTCCCAGCATCAAGAAGGGTTCAAGAATCTGGAAAAGGCTGTGAGCAGATGACATAGAAATCCAGAGACTGATAAAGAGTCCAGAGCCAAGTTATAATTTTGAAAGGCATTGGGGTCAGAGGACCTTCAGCTAAAGGAACTGAAGAGTACCTCCTTGTCTAGGCCCCTTGCTTTTATTAATACAATTTGTCCTAAGGCAAGGTGGAGATAATACACTTCAAAAGGTAAGGTTTCAAAGGGTACAGAGGCATTGTCAGTTTGGGTATTAGCCTAAGGCTGTTCAGGTTGTTTGGCCAGTAGGAGGCAATAACATGTAGATTAAGATGCCTTTTAGCTGTCTGGCAACCACAATCAGTTTCCTATTCAGGTTTGGGGAAATGCCTTTAGCCATTCCCAACATGTGTGACTCAACCCTGTTTAGACCCCAAGTTTCATCAACCTTTTGATGAACCTCTTAAAATTATGACATGCTGGAATTGGTGTACTGCAGAGACACTACAGGCAAGGCAGGCGGCTGCCCCTCCAGGCCCACTGCAAGTGCATGCAAGTGCACTGTCATCACCATGGACCTCTAAGGTAGACCTGCCCCTGATTTCCAGACCTCCTTTAATTTCACAAGCCTTCATCGGCTGCCATTGTGAAATCAGGATGAAGAGGGTAGACAAGTACTTACTCATCTTTCTGGTTTAGAAATCACATTCTAAAGAGAGCCTGTGCAATGTCCCCGCGATGGGCTCATGTTAGCAGTGCTTATGGTCCTCAGGGGTCAGTGGGAGGTCTCATCAGACTCCATTCAGATTTCCTTTCTCTCTGTGTCAACCAACAGGGCAGATCTCCTTGAGAGTAGGGACCCTGGGTGTGGTCCCCAGTGAGCGCCCATTTGTCCTGAGTCAGTGTAGCTTGTGCCATGGCAGGGTGCTGTACAAGGCTGCTAGTCCATCCTCACCAGGGTGGTTTAGAGCACTGAGGAGGATTGATGTAAAAGGAGAAGCCAGGCTGTCTCCACAACCTTGTTCAGCCTTGGCGCGTGAGAAAGAATGGCTGCTGGGCTCTGGTGAGACAGAAGAGCCTCAGGAAAAAGCCCAGCTGAACCAGAGCCTAGGGTCTGAGGGCAGACAGAGGCTCTGACCCCAGAGGAAATTTCGAAGCGGTGCCTCTGGAGGAGATGAGTGTGGACCCCGGGCCCTGAGACATTCTCTGTCCCCTCTCCTGTGCTGTGGGCCGACAGAGGAGATGCTCAGAAAGCTGTTCAGTGCCCGTGGAGCAGGGTGGACTTTCTGTCCAGGTGCAGGTGTCAGTAAGAGTTCAGGAACTGCTCTCTGCTGGTTAAACCCTACAGCATTCTGCAACGTGGACGCCAGGGGGCGCATAAGGCCAGGCTTTGTCCATGTGCTCATGGGAGATGAAGTCAAACACAATGTGGGTTTGCAGCCCTGACATCAAGGGTCCCTGCCCCAATGCTGGTGGGTCAATTTCCCCCAAAGTTCCATTGTCTTGGGCCTGAAGAACATCACATCCTTAGAGCAGATGGCTCCTGACTCATTCTTCCCAACCTATGACTCATAGTAACACGACGCAGGCCCAGAAGAAACAGACTTGCTCAAGTCTCTGAAGGATTGTAGAGTTAAATTTTATGGAATCTAAATTAAATTTATATTTGAGTATTTCATTACATTTTCTTTAATTAGACTGAATGTTACTGAATAGTATGAAAAATACATAAAGTTATAAACATATATATGATGAACACAAATATTTTAAAACTTCATATAAATGAGGGGAGGGAGCCCTCTCTGTTGTGGCAGCTGACACACGTTGTGGCCCAGGATCTAAGACCACAGGTTTCAAAGGAGCTGAGGTGCGTTGCTCACAAGCTGCAGGTGGGTCCACATCTGGAAGTTCAGTGACGGTTGTGCCTGGAGCCTGCTCTGGCTCTGGAGGGGGCACCAGAGTAGGCGTTGCCACTTTAGGTGATTCTTCATCTTGCTCTGGAGTTGCTTCTGTAGATCCAGGAAGAGAACATGTTACCACCATGACTGCCTTTTGTGTGCCTTACAAGAAAGAAACCTCCCATCTCCATCACTGAAGTCCCAGTTCAAGGCCCCACCCCAGGAAGCCCTCCAGACTGCAGGCCCTGGGCTATGACCTGAGTGGCTCTGTGCTCCTGCCTAAGCTCAGCCTCTGGGAGCTCTTTTCTGTGTGGGCCAGCCTGATCCCCACTCACCCACACCACCCAATCCACATGCACAGCTCTCTGACTCCCTCCCTTTTTTCTAGCAGAAGCCCTCAGACCTCTGCCCTCTGGCAGAAATCTCACAAGGCATGAGATCCAGGGTGTTGCCAGCTTCTCCAACTCACAGTCCCCATACTCCCCTTAAGGCTCTGATCCAAAGCCCTTTCACTTTTTCTGCTGGTTTAGAGATCCACTTTCTGCTTCACAGTACGTGTAGATCAGCGATACTTTGAGGAAGAAGTCATATGGGGTGTACTGTGGATGCTACCTGCCTGCGCAGCCCAGTGTGACTGAATCACTCCTGCCTAGAAGGAAGCCCTGGAGTGCAGCCCTGGGGTCAGGGCCTTTGCTGAATGAATGAGCCCAAACCACCCCCATCTCAGAAGCTTGGGTGAGCCTGGGGTCCCCCTGCTCACCCCTGGGATTTCTGATCTGGCTTCACCCAGGACAGAGACCCCTAATGGAATCTACAACGTCTTTATCGAAAGAGAAAATAGCTTAGCCTAAGTCCTGAGGAGAATCACAAATAAGGCACACGTTTCTTTAAAAGAAGGGAAAATGGCCAATTGGAACAAACACAGCTCCTCCAGCACACCTCTCCAGAGTCCAGGCTCCCAGCGGGCCTTTTCCTGGGAGGAACCCCCCACCCGCCGCCCGAAGTCCCTACAATAACCCTATGAAGCTGGGCCTAGGCTCTCCCCATGTTCAGAGAAACAAACACTCAGGGATATGCAGTGATCTGGAGATTCACAGCAAGCAGGTGGCTGAGTGACCACTGCGCTGTGGAGGGGCAGGGCTCACCTGTTCCATGGTTGGTCCCACACACGTTGTTGAGTCCCAAAAGTTCTGTATTAACACCGAAGGTTGGGTGCGGACCAAGGTGGGGACGCTGCCCAGGAAGCTGGGCACCAAGTATTTGACCAGTTTTTCCATTAACTGTTCCTGGGAGGTCTGCACCTTACATGTCCATTTTTATTTTTAATTTAATTTTTTTTTGCCCTGTGAAGGTCAAGCTTATTTGGAAGCCTGAGTGAGTGGTGTTGGGGACAACATGGAGGCCCAGGGGTGAGCTGACAGGCCTCCATGTTGGGCTTAGGATGCCCCCACTGGGAGGTCAGCTCTGAGTCTGGGCACAGCACAGGGTGGAGCCAGCTCCCTGGGAAGCAGAGTCCTGGCTCCAGGAAGGGCAGGTGGAGAAGGTGAGGGCAGTTCTCCCTGGGTGGGTCAGGGTCCAGAAAAACAGACTTGCTCAAAGCTTTGAGGGTTTTTAGGGTTAAATTTTATAGAATCTAAATTAAGTTTCTGTTTAGGAGTATTTCAGTATATTTTCTCTACGGTACACTGTATGCTATTAAACATCATAAAAATATAATAAAATTATAAACATATCTAACAAGAATATTAAACATTTAACACTGTGTCTAAATGGGGTTAGAAGGGTGCCCTCTCTGCTATCGCTGCTGACATGCGCTCTGGCCCGGGATCTAGCACCACAGGCCGCACAGATGCTGGGGTGAGTTGCTCAAATGCTGCAGGTGGTTCTTCTGCCTCTTGAAGTTCAGTGAAAGCTGGGCCTGGATCCGGCTCTGGCTCTGGAGAGGCCACTAGGGTGGGGTTGCCCTTGAGGGTTTTCCTGATGTTCTTCTGGAGCTGGTTCTGTAGATGCAAGAAGAGGACATGTTACCACCCTCACTGCCTTTTGTGTGCCTTCCAAAGGCACACTCACCCACGCCACCCCCGGAGGCCTCCTCCTCCTCCTGTCTCGGCCTCAGTGGGCTCAGGTGCTCCCGCTGGGGCACTGGGCCTGGTTTGGCAGGTAGGAGACTGCAAGTTGAGCTCTATGGAAGCCAACAGCATCATCAGGCTGGGAAATTCTGAAGGTGCTGGTCCAGCCAGATGCTCAGGATGCAGGAGATGGCCCTGGGGAGAGAGATAGGTGAGCAGCAGAATGTGAGGCCTGCCTTTCCCTTCCACACGGCCCTCCCACAGCACCACTCAGAGAGCCTGGGGTCCTGTGCCTGCTGCTCCTGCCCATCCAGAAGCCAGACCTACTCCTTGTCCACCTTCAGTCTGGCAGTCCTGGCAGAGATGGGCCTGGTCACACAGGAATGGTTGGCATGAAGCCCTCCTACCTGACAGCTCTGGATCAATGAGGGAACCACCTGTCCCCTTCTTCAGGGGAACCTGACATGCTCTCCCAGTGTCCCTGTTCCCTCCCATTAGCCCTGAGAGGACTGGTGTCCACCCAGTTCATGTCACTCATTGGCACTGAGCAGGTGCTTCAGGAATACTGACCAGTGAGCAATCAAACAAACCCCAGAGCCTTCCTATCACCTCAAACTTTAGCTCCTGCACCTACATGCTGCCTCATTCACTAGCTGTCCTGTGTGGTTCTTTGCCTCCCACTGAAACTCAACTCCCACAGGGTGGGGTACCCCAAGCTGCCACTGCGGAGGTTCTACCAGATTAGGGAGCAAGGTCCCGGGATAGGGGTGCAGACTGGGCTAGAATTAGGAGTGGAAGGCTATGAATTGTCTGAGGGGCTGTCTGTCCACTGACCTTCCCACTCGCCCACACCACCCAAATCCACTTGCACAGCTCTCTGACTCATGTCTTTTTTCTAGGGAAGCCCTCCGACCTCTGCCTCTTGCATAAATCCCACCATGAGTGGGATCCAGGGTTTTGCCAACACCTTGAATTCACAGTCTCCATACTCCCCTCATGGATCTGATCCAAAACTGACTCACGTTTTCTGCTGAACAGAGGTTTACCATCCTCTTCACAATACACGAAGATGCAGCCATAGGGAGAGGAGGCCAGGAGGACGTCACATCAGGTGTCCTGTGGAAACTATGAGCCTGTGCCGCCTAGTGGGACTGAATCGCTCCCTCCCAGAAGGAAGCTCTGGAGTGCAGTGTTGGGGTCTGCTCTGAGCACTGGGTTATGGTCAGTGCCTAGAAACATTTCTGTACCTGGCAGGGCTTCTAATATATCTGCTGATTGAATGAGCCCAAACCAGCCTCATCTCAGATTGCTGGCTGACCCTGGGCCCCACTGCTCACCCCTGGCATCTCTAATCTGGATTCACCTGGGACAGAGACCCCTAATAGTATCTCCAATCTCTTTGTAATATTAGAAAAGAGCTAAACACAAGGCCCCAAAGAGAATCACAATTTGGCAGTGGCTTCTTCAACAGGAAGAGAAAATGACCAGTTGGTTCAATCATAGCCCCTCCAGCAGACCTCTCCACGGTCTAGGCTCCCAGAGAACAGTTACCAGGGAGGAACCCAGCAAGTCCCTACAATATCCCTATAAGCCTGTTCCCTGCTTCTCTGAGGTTTCAGAGGAACAAACACTCAGAGAGTTGCAGTGACCTGAAGGCAAACAGCCAACAGGTGGCCCCATGAGCATGTGCTCTGGAGGGGGAGGGGCTCACCTGGTCAATAATTGGTTCCACTGCTGCTGGGTGGTAACAAATGTTCTGTAGTAACAGGAACGAAGGTGGGTTTCCTCCTTAGGTAATCGACCACTTTGTCTAGCCTGTGTGCTAGGGCGATGTGCACCATACAGGTCTTTTTTCTTTCTGCCTGTGAGGCTGAAGTTCACTGGTAACCCTGAGTAGGTGGTGCTAGACCAGTTGGCTGTCCGGCAGCTGTTTCCCAGGCCTGGGCTGACTGGACTCAAGTTCTGCTCAGAAGGCTGCCATCAGAGGCTAGCCCTTGACCTCTGGCTGCCAACCTCTGAGTCTGGGCACAGGTTGGAGCTGTCTCCCATGGAAGCAGAGTCCTGGCTTCCTAGAAGGGCAGATCTTCAAGGCCAGAACCCTTCTCACTGAGAATGTTGGGCATCCTGAGGCCAAAACACATCTTCCATGATGCTCCAGCTCAACACTGCCCTCCTGAGTCCCACCCGCCACAGCGTTCTGGTTACTGAACAGAGCATTGAGGAGCTCCCAGTGAGGGGCAACCCCCTTAGGTTCCAGGCTGTGAGCACATTCTCTTTGGGTTCCCAGGGTCTGTGTCTGTAGTAAACTGAACTGTTCACAGAAAAGCAGCTGGGTCCTTCTGGGCTTGGCCAAGGCAGAGTGAAGGGCAGGGGGAGGGGCAGGGCTAGAAGGTGGGATTGTTGTGTCCGAAGATGCAGATGGGGAAGTGCTTGACTTGGGAGGACCACTGGGCGGACAACTGCAAAAACGCCACGTCATTCCACTCCACGCCATCGATGACGACCGGCAGCATGCTCTGCTGGTGCTTGGCCCTGCAAACCAGGCGACCAATGCCCTGGATGCACTGGCTTTGGGACTCCACATCCTCGTCCGTGGTTTTCTTGGGCGCCTTCTTTTTTCTCTCCTTGGTGACCACAGTCATGGACATGGCAGGTGTTGCTGTGCCCTCACCACTGCGGGGCAGCCTGCTGACCTGGACAGACTGGAAGAAGCACTTGAGTGTGTTTTTGGTGGTAGGCAGCTGTTTCTTCTCTGCGACTCTCTTCGTATCTATTGGCTGGACTGCTGTCCAGTAATCCACCTGCAGCTCCATCATCTGTGCATGGACACTCTGGCTGGTGGAGGACAGGCCCCCACTCATTGATGTGGGGGAGAGTGTGTTGGGTGAAGCCTTCCCGGTAGGGGACAGAAGCTCACCGCACCATGAGAGGACTACATCATCTGAGCCTCCTGACATGGCTGCAGATGGTTCCACTCTTCCAACCTTCACTGCCCCCACAAAGGGGATGAGCTGTGTGGACTTTTCATTGGGGCGCTGCTGCTTAGACATGAGAATGGCCTCAGCAATGGGCAGCAGGTAGACACAGTTGGCCCCCGCAACGTACTCAGAGATTCTCGACACAACGTCCTGTGTGTCCTGCAAGGTGTTCTCAGACTCCAGGTTGTTGAACATGTCCCGCCAGTACAGGTCCTGGAACAAGTGGTTGTAGCGGCAATCCATGGAGCCCAGGTAGCTGGCCAAGGGGTGGGGACCCAGCGGGATGACCAGGAAGCGCATGTAGTCTAGCCATTGGGGTGGCTGCTGGGACAGCTGCCTCACGAAGACCCGCAGCACAGCGCTGAAGTAGGGCTGTGCCCCTGCCACGGCCATCTTCACAGGCGTCAGGGCCTGGGAATTGCAGTTGCAGTATCTCTGCATGTGGGAGACGATGATGCTGAAGGCCTCCTGGACGTCATCTGTGGAGCAAGTGCACACCACGGGCAGCGTGTGCCCCTGCAGGATGTCCGAAAGTAACTGGCCCTGCCAGTCGCAGGTGTTGACCAGGATGATGTTCTCGGGCATCTTGTCCTGGAAAATGAGGATGTTGTTGAGCTGGTCACGGACGGGCTTCCTGGGGATCTGCCGTTGGCTCTGTGGGTCTGGGCTCTCATTGTGCAGTCTGTTGACCCACTCATTCCGGGCTGTGTCGCAGCCCCGGTGGCCAGCCTGCTTCCTCTTGGACCTGCTGGAGGGCAGGACCAGAGACTTGGTGAAGCGCACTATGGATGGCAGCTTCTTGGTGAACCAGTGCTGGGCGGAGGACCCTGCCTCCCGGTTGTCCTCCAGCTGTGCCAGCTGCTTCCCAGGGGAACAAATTCTGTGGGCCATTGAGTCAGAGCTGCTATCACTTGACATGCTGTCAAAGTATCGCCTGAGTTTGGGCTTTGGGGTGCTGGGGACACTGATATCGTCCTCCGTGTCTAGGCTACTGTCACTAGAGCTCAGCACAATGTCATAGCGACGGTGCAGAGCCTTCTCCACTTTGGGGACATGCCTCACAAGGGCCTGTTCTGAGGATATGACCTTCTCCGACACTTGGGCCCTGAGCATAGATGCCACGGCTTCCTGGTGGTAATTGTGTTGACTGTTCATGCACCTCCTTCTTACTATGAGATTACCTTTGTCCAAGTTATTCTCCTGGGACTGCCTGTGGACGGCATTGTGGCTGGCCGGCTGCTCAAAGAAGCAGCTCTCAGATGTGCTGGCGAGGTCGTTATGCGAGGTTTGGACCTTGTTGCTGGCTGGCCTGGCAGTGGCCTTCTGATCGATATGCTGGCGGGACAGGGAGGCCATTCGAATCTTAGTGGTGGGTGTGCTGTAGGCCACAAGTTGGGAGTCACTGTGGCTTGGCTGCTTGCCTTCCGGGGCCCTCGCGTTCTCAGGCCGGTGAGCCAGACTCAGAGGCTCCTTTTGGATCCTGGTGCTGTGGAGGCCCCACATCTCCATCGGCAAGCTGGAGTCTGACAGGCCTTCCATGTATGGCCTGAGCTTGGGATTGGGGCTGCTGAGGACACTGTGATTGTCCTTCATGTCTGGGCCGCTAGACAGGCCTTCAAAGTATGGCCGAAGCTTAGGTGTGGGGGTGCTGAGGACGCTGCCATCGTCCTCAGTGTCTGGGCCACTGTCACTGGGGTTCGGCAGCATGTCATACAGAAGGTCCAGGTCCTCCTCCACCTCCGGGACATGCTCCCCATGGTCCTGCTCAGGGCCCAGGACCTCCTCCGACAATTGGACTGTGCGCAGCCATAACAGGACTTTCTGGTGGTAGTTCTGTTGCGTGGTCAGGCTGCTCCTTGTGAATATGGGATTCCCCTCATTACAGTCATCCTCCTCCTGGTCAGCGGTATGGTAGCTGGCCTCCCGCTGCGAGAAGAAGCTCTCACACATGCACTCAGAGTAGTTGTCCGAGGACGCAGCCTCGGGACTGGCTTGCCTGGCGCTGTCCTCGTGGTCGATGGGCGGCATGGACAGGGAGGAGATCTGGATCTTGTCCACCTTGCTGGTGGGTGTGCTGTGGGCCACAAATTCGTTGTCCCTCTCACTTGGCTGCTTGCATCCCAGGGCCCACGAATTCTCGGGCATGTGAGGCAGACTCAGAGGCTCTGTTTTGGTACTGTCACTGTGGCTGCCCCAAATCTCCGTCTGCAAACTGGAGTCTGACAGGCCATCGAAATATGGCCTGAGCTTGGGCCTGGGGGTGCTGAGGACGCTCTCATCATCCTCCAGGTATGGGTCACTTTTCCTGGGATTCCCCATCATGTCAGACCGAAGGTCCCTCTCTGACACTTTGGACCTGTGAAACAGCGCCAGGACTTTCTGCTTCAGCTTTCCTCGTATTGATGGCCGCTGCTTCTTTGGTTCCCCCTTCTCCAAGGCATCCTTGTCCAGGTCCTGTCTCTGCTTTCCCCTGCCGCTGGCCTGCAGCTCATCCTGCCCCTCGTAGTTACCTGCCGACTTGGCCTTAGGGCTGACCTGCATGGCAGTGCCCTCGTGTTCGATGGGCTCACTGCACAGGGAGGAGATCCAGATCTCGGCCACCGTAGTGGAGGATTCCTTGATGCTGCCAAAGAGGCTCACCATCTGGCCACACCTGGGGTTTTGCTGCATAACGTCAGCCATGCGGATGGCGCCAGAGGCCAGTGTCTCGTAGCCCAGGACGTTTCTGTTCTTAGAGCACTTCCTCTGCTCCAGCATGATCAGGAGCTTGTTACCTTCTCCCTTGAGGAAGTGGTTGTACTGCAGGGAGAAGGTCAGCGCCAGGTTGGTCTGCACTGGTCTACTGCGGGGAAGCACAATCTCCTGGCACCTCAGGATGCCCTTGGAGTCTCGCATCTTCACGGAAATTACCACGGAGTTGAGGTCCTTGGCCAGCTTCTTGAAGATCACTAGCTTCGTTACAGTGAGACTACACCACCTGGGCACGCAGCTGGGGCTGGAGCAGTCCACCTCCCAGGTGGCGAACAGGTTCTGGGGGACCTGTGTTTTGAGCACCGTGGACGTGCTGGCCAGGCCCACAGTTAGTGAGGAAGCTGCAGCTGCTGGCATCCTACCGGACCTTTTCCTACTCAGGGTTGGTGGTTTTTTCTCCTGTGGTGGGACAGAGGAGGGACATGATTGGTGGCAAGAAGTGGCGCATGAGTGATCAAAGGAGAGTGTGGCCACACAAAAAGTGGCCACTCGCTAATCTGTGATTAGGTCAGGGAAGGCCTGGGTGATGGTCTTTTAACCTCAGAGACCTAAAGTTATCACAAAGATGCTTTGAAATTAAAACGTTTTAACTAAAAGCTGTTTACGGTGGGTCGCTGGGTCTAGGTTGGAATCTTCTGCAAAAAAGGTCATTATTTACCTTAACTGAGACTGTTTACTATGTTTTGGAATCTACAAGAACATAGCTTTGGAACGTCAAAGGAATTTTCCTTTTTTTTGGATACTCTGTGCTCTGTGGAGACCACAAATCCCCTCATTGTTATTGAGTTCATTGTTGGCTGTTCTGTCCTATATCCCCCTATGGGAAAGAAGTATGTGTCTGTCATTTCACTTTTCATCCAATCCATCACCACTGGATTTCATGCAACTCAGATACATCGCCACTTCTGACTGTAATATCTAAAATAAGGTGACAACTGCCATTCTCCAGAGCATTATTTCAATCCTTTGAGGTTTTGATTCAAGGCAAATGACCATTTGGCTCAGATAAAATCTCAACAATTGTTCACAGTTTTGAATGCTTCTTACATGGACATTTACTTGGCACAATACAGCAGGATCCCAGAAAATCTCACCCAGCACCACCCTGCAGACCTACACCTGGTGCTGGCATCCAGCAAAGGGCCCATTGACGCACCAGTTCCCTGCCTGCCGGTGAACTTGTGACACTTGTCTGTTGGATTCAGGACCTTCCCTTGCTTGTGTTGCTGACTTTATTGGAGCCATATTTTGTAATACTCTTGGTGGAACAAAGGTTAACAGTTGATAGATCCCAGGCTATGGAGAGACAGGAGGGAAAATGGGACTGGTTTTTACCCCTGGCTTTTCTATCGGATTTGCCTTTTGAGAGTCTGGGCAAACACCTTAGCTGTTTAAGTGAGAGCTGATCTTGTTCAGCTCAGAAGATAAAGGGGCACATCCTCCTTCCTGCATGAATCTCAGATGTTCTTAGACAACTGAGGATCTTTGCGGATGTGTCAGAGGTCATTCCTCATGACATGCAGGAGCCCCATAAGGAAATTCCCACACAACTGCAATTAAACTAACTGGCTCCTCAGGGGGAGCACTAATGAGGTTTAGTCCACCTCTGCTGGTAGCCCTTCTGGTTGTTGTAGTCAGCAAGGAGAGAAACTGAGGCACATAAGAAGGTTGAATGAGACTCTAGGTGAGTGAGCAACTTGCAGCTCAACCCATAAAGCAACGAACTTTAACCCACTACATAACACTCCCAGAAACTGTGCTGAGACTCTGCAGATACCAAACCATAAAAACAACAGCAACAAGCACACCTATAATTAACATGGGAAGTTGTGCCTCCATGGCTGGGAACTCCCAGGCCCCAGCCCTCATTAATATTCCTGATAGGAAGCCTTGACTTGCAAGTGCTTTACAGAAGTGTAAATGTAGGAAGTTTTAACTACAAAATATCAACTGAAAAATGGCCAATATACAGTTTTCTTTGGGTGCCTAAATTAATTTCTCACAGGCAAAATAAAACAAAAGAAACAAATAACTATAACAATGGCAGCCTGAAAATTGAACTGATTGAGTGTATAGGATGCATATCTTGATTTGGAAATTAGAAACTTCTAAGGAGAAGCACAGACAAATTCTCTTTAAAAAATAAATGAACAATAAATTTCAGAGATTATCTTCAAACTCTCCTGAAGCTAATACATGCTAACTCCCCATCCTCCCCCTTCTATAGCACGTCCCCTATATCTTTTGCTCTCTGAGCTTCCTTGTCCAGATGTGTTCCTTCCCTTCCCTTCTTTCTTCCCCTTCTGTCCCCTCCACTGCCCCTCCCTACTGACTTAAGGGAAAATGCGATTAGGAATTCTGCCAACTCCCTTTGGAGAAAAGCTGCTCTCAGCCAGAGAGGAACCAGCAATCATCCTCCATTTTCTCTATGGCCCTGATTGGTTCACAGAGAAATTTAACTGATGGAACATGTAATCCTGGCTATTTTAACCTATTGCAATTAATATACTCCTGGTTTCTGGGAGCAAAAGCAAGAGAATTACTCAATAAGGTTTATAGAAAACTCCCATAGAGAAGCCTCCACACTTTAGGGATATAGGAAACTGAAACAGGATTTAGAAAAAGGATACAAACAGAAACATGCCTAGGGCTGCTCCAAGATAGAGTGTCGCCTGCAGACTGAAGGGTCCCAGGTTTGATTCTGGTCAAGAGCACATGCCCAGGTTGGAGGCTTGATCCCCATTAGGGGGCGTGCAGAAGGCAGCCAAATGGAGATTCTCTCTCATCATTGATGTTTCTATCTCTCTCTCCCTTTCCCTTCCTCTCTGAAATCAATACAAAATCTATTTTAAAAAAGGGGGAGGGGGAGAAGCAAACATATAAACCCTGTATATATTGAGGCTATTTTATTTGTTTTTAACCACAAACAATTAATTGCTTTCACCATCGGAATAAAGCTTTCCTACAAATGTCTGTTTTTTAATCAAAACCTGTTTCCTTCCAACTAGGGAATGTTATGAGAATATATATGGTTTGCTTATCAAATCTTCCCCAATTCCCCTGTTTAGTGAGTGGGTTTTTGTTTTTTTTTACTGTTTAATGATATCAGTGATGCTGACATATGCTTTCTCCAGAATAGTAACATATATACTTAGAATAAATGAACCAGATACTGAACCAAAAGGGAAAGTAATGATTTTAAAGGAACCTTCCAGGAGGAAACTAAGCTTGAGACTGACTGAATGTTTGCTAATCCTCTCTTCTTCAGTATTATCTTCCACAAGACCCTGAGAGATGGCTTAACAGGGTACCCACCCTACTCAGAATGGCCCCAAACAGCCCAGAGACATGCAGACATGCCTCTGACACTAGGCTTTCTCATATGTCTGCCGAAACATGGGGGACCAGCCCACAGTGAAGTGAGAATTCTCTTTTGGGGTACATATTCACCAAATGGGAGTAACTTCACCCTGGGTGCCTCAAACAAGAAGCCAATCTTCTTTTGTGACACCAATTACCTGGTTGCAATATAAAGTGGGTAATAGAGAGGCTTTGGCACCATTAACTTTAAGACTATCTTGCACCTGGGACCTGTGTTGCCATTCCCAGGGGAGATAGACGGAGGTTTCATATACCTGAAAGTCTTTATACCTCTCAGAGTTGTGAGCTTTCTGGAAACTAGAAGAATATTCCCAAATAGAAACAATCCAAAAATGGGCGAATGAATTTGTCAATCCCTTGCTAACATTTGTGGGGGGGGGGGGGCAACCCAGTTCCTGAGGTATTGAAAATGACTCTCCTTGTTTTACAAATGAAGTTTTCAAGGTGCCATAGGTTTTGCTCCAGAAACAATTCAAAGCCCACCATGTCCTTTTACCTTCTCCAAACCTCCCCTATTCATTTTGGAGGCTTGCAGGTAATTGGCTTCATGCAACCAAAGTCCCAGAACCTTTGAAGTGAAAATACCTGAGTTCACCAAGACGTCTTGTCCAGGCCATTTTGAAAAATACAAATCTCTGGAAGATATGACTTATCCCAATAGAAAAAACAATACCTTACCCACCTACACAAATCTCTTTAGCTTTTTCAACTATATCTTTCTAACTTAGTAAGTTTTAATGAAAGTTATTAAATATCTACACATTTTGAATTAACGTGAATACTGACACATTGATTGCTAGAGAAGTCTGAAGTTCACTGCTTTTGGGGTTTTTTTAATTGCAGAAGGTCTGTAAAATGGATTTGGAGCTGTTGATATAATGTTTTTTGCTTTGCTGAAGGTGTGTTTTTTGAAAGTAAGAGTTTGATTAAAATATGTTCATCAACGTCTATCTAAGGAATGCTGTTTGTTCACTTGTGTGCTTACGATTGGAAATTAATGCTCCTAACAGTTAAAAGTTCCAGTTAAGTTGGAAAAATTATACAGTTATGACAATAGAAGGCTTGAGGTATGGAGAGTCATATTTGAAGGAAAAGGGCAAATGTAAGTTTCTCTAAGGGTAGTTATTTCTGAATGGGTAAGAAGGTTGTAAAAGGTGAGGAAAGGTTTGTAAAAGGGGGTATAAGCTATACAACTGTGTGAAAGTTTTATATAAAAATATTCTTTTATTTCTCTACCAAAAAAATAATTCAAATTGTGTGTACAGTCTTTGTGTGATATGTGTTCATCTATGTGTCATGTGTGGTGAATTGTCAGCCTCCACATGACATTACTAGGATATAATCTTTTATTGGCCTACAAAGATTAAATGCTTATGTAAATTAAGGAGAATTCTGTAGTCTGGACAAAATACTTAATATTACAACTGTTTGCAAGTATGATTAATATCTTTTAGAGTTAGTTACCCTAAGTCTGTGTTTGCTTTACGTAGATTTACAAAAAGTCCATGGTATAATCTTTTGCACAAGTATATTTGCAACCTTCCCAAAGTTTCTATTGTAAGAGACTTTTAAAACAGGAGATGACTTTGAGTCAATTCCAATGGGCCCTGGAGTACCTCAAGGATTTATTCTCTCTCCTTATTAGAGAAACGTTTTTAACTAATTTAGGACTACTTAATATGCTTGAAATTACCTGAGGAGCTTTAAAAAATTAAAAATATAAATAACTGTGCTATTTGTGTACCTATATTTTTATTAAAATGGATGTTCTAAAGATTTCAACCTGCTCTAGGAAGGAATGTACAAAGATTCAAGAAAATTTCAAATAGGAAACACTCTGGTGTAACAGTGGTCTTGGTGTCAGCGACACCAGGCCGGCCAAGAGGATGGTTCCCTGTGAGGGTGTCTGGCAGTTCGACTCCGGGTATTTGTGGCACAAACATTGGAAGTTTATGAATTATATCCAATTCTCAATACAAGAAGCCATGGACAATGTTTTAAAATCTTACATTCTATCTGTTCCTTTTATATTGAAATTATGTATTGAATCCAAATATATACATATACGTATATATTTTCATATCGTTCTCTGTAATTTTACAGTAATTTTTGTTACCGAAAAATTATTGCCTTGAAATGTTATATTTTACCAAAAAGGCAGGTTTTCATCAATTGCATTGCAATCAAAACTATAACCATACCACTTTGTTTTGTCGTTCATAGATATTGTTTTACTTTACTGCATTTTCAAATATGTTACATCTTTAGAAAAATTCATGAAAAGGACTCTTGACTTACTCTATTTTTTTATTCTTTTCATATATTTTATTGATTTTTTACAGAAAAAGAGAGGTATAGAGAGTTGGAAACATTGATGAGAGAGAAACATCCATCAGCTGCCTCTGGCACAATCCCTACTGGAAATGTGCCTGCAACCAAGGTACATGCCCTTGACCTGAATTGAACCTGGGACCCTTGAGTCCTCAGGTCTAAGCTCCACCCACTGAGCCAAACTGGTCAGGGCTTGACTTCCTCTAAGTAACAGGTTTCTACGCAGGGCACATCTTTGAACTGAATGAAGAAGTATAGAACTCTAAGGAATGACTGAATTCACGAAAATACTAGCAAATAACCAGGATAAACAACAAAATGGGTAGGGAACTAAATGAAGAGAAGATGGTTATTATTGTTATGACTATGTTTAAAATACTGCTGATTTTTAAATCATTTTGTTTTTCAAATATAAGGAAAACTAAAAGCAGAAATTCTACATTACTATCCATGACTCACTACGAAGGTTAGAGGGAATGATACATTAGTGACACTCATTTCACAGTACTTCCAAGAGACAAAGACTTCAAGGACCAAAACTTACAACCAGGAGATTTTGTTTATTGAAACACATTAATTAAAGACTCTCTCCAATGTGTTAAAAAGGACGTTACCTTATGAGAGGCCTAACCCTAAATGGATATCTGTCACTGACACTGCCCTCCATCCACCAAGGAGACTGAAGACTTTTCAAGGATGAGAACCCACGGGCAGTGGGGGCTGACAGCTTTCCCAAGAAGTCAACAAGGCCTGGATGCTGACAGATTACTGCTGCTCAAACCTTGTTCTTCTATCTCCTAACTGTTATTGATTATATGTACATCAACTGATTTTTATATTTCTATTACACACCTTATTACATATGAATAGTTGAATTTCGACATCTGCTAAGTTTTCCCACCTACTAGACAAGTACATTCTAATGATCAGTATGGTAAGGAAACAGTAGAGAGTCTAAATTCTTCAGGTCAAACATAGCATAAGTACAAGGAACAGTGGATGAAGAAGGAAACATAAAATTAGCTTAATAAACAATTATGTAAATACATGCAAAGGGTTTTTGGTTGGCTGGGATGCTTATTTTCCTTAGTCACTTTCTTGTCTAGTAGTAGACATTTTATATTCCTAAGCAGTGTTCCTGCTTTAATGTTTTTGCTTTTGTTCCTGGTATGTAAGTGTTATACTAGATGCAAAATACCAAAACTTAAGACAAGCAGCAAACGGACTCTGCTCATGTTAGCTCAAAATATAAAATTGATACAGAATATTTTTTAAGAAGAACAATTAGTATCTCATGGCTTCACATCCACCTTTTTATGTTGATTAATAATAAAAATTCCACTTTGAATGCCATTCAAGGTTAGAGTCTTACCTTATCCCGAATGGTCCATTGTTCAGCAAGACATAACACTAACACTCATCATCAATGCATAATTTGTATTGATTTCTGAATAAAAGGAGGATGTATGAATGAAAAAGGGGCCCCATGCTAACCTGACTAGCTCAGGGAAGTCCTGCAAGGCAGCCTTGCAAACTCAGAGACCTTAAGTAACTTCAAAGGATGGTCTGAAATTAAAACACTTACAGGAGCTCATGATGGATCGTCAGATCCTTGTCTGGCATCTTCCCTGACAAAGGTCAATCTTTACCTTAACTGAGTGTGTGTACTGCCTTTTTGCCTCTATGATAACAATTCATTGGATTTTCCTTATTTTGGACAGCTCATGCTCAGGCACTGTTCTGTGCTCTGCGGAGATCAGAGATCCCTTCACTGCTATTGAGTTCATTGTTGACTTGAAACTATCCTACATCCACCATGGTAAAAGAAATATGTGCCTATCATTTTACCCTTTATCCAATCACAGAAGTGTCTCCAATTTGCTTTCTCCTGTCTCCCTAATCTATCACCCATGGATTTCATGCAACCCACAAAAGTCTGCACTTTTGCTTGTATTGTATAAAATAAGGTGCAAAATTGTCATTCTCAGGAGCATTCTCTCAACCCATTGAGATTTTTCTCGCTCACAATTGTTGACACTTTGGATCAAATAAACACACACAAATTTTTCAGAGCTCTGAAAGTTTTTCACATTAATAAGAAAAAAGGTGCTTGGCAGGAAAAGTAGAATTGCAGGTGAGGAATATGAAGCACATTAGTATCTTAGGTCATTCTCTTAGCAGAGGACAAACAGCACATGCTTGTATTAACAGTGTCACCCATGCGATTTCTGACAGAACATCCCAATGTATGATGAGAACACCGAGGCTTTTCCTGGGGTGGAGGGTCTGGATATTAGGACGTGGTATGTTTAGTGTGGCACCGTCGTCATGGCAATGGAAGGTTTTAAGTCCAGGTCCCACAGAAAAAAGACATGGATTTCTGTGATAAGCAGTCCCGGTCCCCATACAATGTGCAGCCCTGGGAGGCCCCAGCTCCTGACATGGAGGAGATGAGGACCCAGATTCCTTTGGGAACTGGACACTAGGAGGTATCTCAGGGGAGTAGCAGGGTGCCTTCTGGAACCTGAGTCCTGTTGACTCCCTGGGGTCCTGGAGTTTGGGTCAATTGGGCACCTACACTCACCCTGCGGCGGTGCTTCAGGCTTGAGGATATATCAGGTGTCTGTGCCGCCTGCAAGGGCGTGGAATTGAAGACCCCATCTGTCGGCTCCAGTCCGCTCTCCTGTGCAGAGCTCTATAAAGACAGTTTCCAGGCACCAGGGGAAAACCTCAGAGCCCTGTTTTGCTGGTTCTCTAAAACTTGTGACTCTCCACTCCAGACACACAGAATGTGATCTGCTGAGACCTCTACTGGCAAGGAAAAGTCATGACAGCCTGAGGGCCTGGGACTCCCATTGGCATAGATAAGGGACCCCTCTAGAGCCCCATCTCCACCTGCCTGCCCTACCCTGGGGTGTGATCACAGCAGGACCTCTAGGTTATCCACTGCTCCAAACACTCCCGCGGTTCTCCCTGCAGGACCTCCTATCCACCACATGAAGAGGGGGGGATGTGGGCTGCACAGGGATGGCCCACAGAGGAGGCTGGCCTGGCGGGAATGGGTCTGACTCAGGCCACCTTCACTTACCTGAGGGGATCTTCTTGAAAACGGCCAGAGATGTCGGGCACGAGTGTTGAATCGTCTACAGAGTCTGGAACAACACTCCCTGCAGGGTCTCCGGGAACCAGAGCCCCCATAACTGGGAACACAACAAGAGAACATGTTGAACTGTCAACTGTCTCTTGCCAAGTGAGTGGCAGTTGGGCAGTTGCAAGAAAGTGGGTGCCTGGTTACGGGGGTTCCAAGTTCTATCAGGAAGTGACCTCACTTCCTGGATTGCCTCTCTGACTCCCCTCACCTAATTACAGCTATAGATAGTCCTGAGGGCTGCTGACTGCTCAACTACCTTCTCCATGGAATACCAACATTGTACACAGTGACACGAACACACCCTCTCCACAATGTTTAGCTGAAGCCAAGGTGCTAGGTTTGAGGAGACAGACCAGGGCTCAGACTCAACCCCTCATTCTTACCTCTTCTTGATCCTGGATAAGTCATTGTGCCTGTTAGATCCTGTCTCTTCTCTGCCTGCACAATGGATTATTGCAGCATTTGCTTCTTAGCAATATTCACGCTCATGAAGGTAGTAGCTATAAAGTAGGAGGAGGAATGCCACAAGGCAAAAGTGCCTACAACCTCTTTTTCTTCCTATTGTCACCTCCTCGATGTCTGATTTTCTTTTAATTCCACCCAGGGTCATTTGACTGTGTGTGTGTGTATGAGAGAGAGAGAGAGAGAGAGAGAGAGAGAGAGAGAGAGAGAGATTGTGTGTGCGCACACACACATATGTTAGTGCTAGGTTGTATTGTGTTAACAAAGCCTGAATACAGTAGTTTGCAGAGGCAACGATTCATTTCATAGCCATATGCCTTCAATGATCTGGTGGAACTAAAAAGACTTCCTGATTTTTTGGATTATTCATCATTTTTCTTATTGTAAGGATGAGAGTAAGAACTTACAAGGTCATATGTCAGAGTGGAAACCAGAAGTTGACATTTTATTTGACAATGGCTTGTGGGGGACATGACTTCCATTTCCCCCTTTGTAACAGCTGCCAATGTCCATATCCAGGTGGTCTGGGGAGTTTGGGTCAAGGCCCCAGAGTGGAGTTATCAGCACAGCTCACTGGCCTGGCCACAGTGATGACGGTTGTATGTGGACATGTGACTTCAGTGAGTTGAATAAAATTCTTTTTGTTAGTCACAAGAAAAAAAGTTCTGTTGTCATATGTCTCATGGCCTTATGAAAACATGCTTTTAGTCAATAATCATGTGAGAGGTGCAAATGAAAACAAAAACGAGGGCCCTGGCTGGTTTAGTCAGTGGATAGAGTGTTGGCCTGAGGAATGAAAAGTCCCGGCTTCGATTCCGGTCAAGGGCACATGCCCAGTTTTGGGCATTGATCCCCAATAGGGGCATGTAGGAGGCAGCTAATCAATGATTCTCTCATCATTGATGTTTTTCTCTCTCTCTCTGAAATCAATAAAAATATATTTTTTCAAAACACAATGGGATACCGTCTCACACTTGTCAGAATGGCTATCATCCAGAAATCAAGAAAGGACAAATGCTGGTGATTATGTGGAAAAAAAGGAACCCTTGTGCATTGCTGGTGGGAACATAGACTGGAGCAGGCACTCTGGAAAACAGTATGGAGCTTCTTTGAAAAATTAAAGTGAAACTCCCATTTTACCCAGTAATTCCACTTCTGGAATATATCCCAAGAAAGCAGAAACACCAATCAAAAAGGATATATGCATCCCTGTGTTCATAGCAGCACAATAGCTAAGATTTGGAAACAGCCTATATTCCCATCAGCGTAAGTGCCCAACAGCAGCTGAGTGTAAAAAACCCGTGGTACATCTACATAATGGAATACTATGCTGCTGTAAAAAAGAAAGAAGTCTTACCATTCACAACAGCTTGGATGGACATGGAGAGCATTATGCTAAGTGAAATAAGCCAGTCAGATAAAAGTAAATATCACACGGTCTCATTCATTTGTGGAATATAATGAATAACATAAACTGATGAACAAAAATTGATCCAGAGACAGAGAAGCATCAAACAGACCCTCAAACCTCAGCAGGAAGGCAGGGGAGAGTGGGGGAGAGAGTAAGAGACCAAGCAAAGGTCTTGAATGCATGCATATAAGCATAATCAGTGGACACAGCCATTAAGGGGGTAGGTGCATGTGCTGCAGGTGGGGGTGGCTGGGGAGGGGTCTAGGGGAAAAATGGAAACATATGTTATACTTTAAACCATAATGAAATAAAATAATACAAATATTTCTCTTAGTAAAAAAAAAAAAAAGAGAGAGAGCTAGTGCTCTTTCTGGGTCCCAGAACAAAGCGCCCCCTGACCCCTAGATATGGAGGAACATGCAGGAGCTTCCCAGTATGTCAGGATTTCTAATGTCCAGACCAACTCTGTTGGAGAGGTGGGAGCCTTGGCCTGGAAGGTATGAACATTCCTGAACTCTGGGCTCTGAATGTCATGGACATTGGGTGATATCTGCCACTCTATGGACATCAGTTTCCCAATTTTCCATTGAGGGTTGGGTTCAGAACTGCATAAGCCTGACCTCACAACAAAGGGGCCCAGCTCCCTCCACCCTGGGTGGGCACTGGACAGAGGTGCATGCCTGTGGTTCCAACTCTGGACTCCCTTTCAGTAAAATACTGGCGAAAGGCTCATTTACCTGCTGAATGCTCACCATCTCCCCCATGCCTCTCCATGTCTGTGCATGATGCCACCAGCAGATCCTTTTTCAGAGCCCCCGAGGAAACCTGGGTGGAGCCAGGACCCCAACTTTGAGGACACACCGCTGGATTCATCTCCGGCTCTGTTGGGCTCAGTATCTTGTTCATTTATTTCTAAATACATATTACCCTTCTGGAAAAAGCATGTGTGGGTATCACTGATTTCATAAAACAAACAAATAAGCAAACTAAACACCTCTCCCTATCAGCTGATTTGGGGCATATTTTATTAGCAAAGATAGATATTTGCTAATATTGCTATAACATTCCCTAGTTGGAAACAGGTTTTGATTAAAAACAGACATTGGTTAAATATTCCTGCCATTTCCACAGAAGGTTTACTCTGAAGGAGAAGATAATTAGTTCGCTGTGGTTAGGAATAGAGTAGCCCCAGTGTCTAAGGGGTCTTAGTGGCTTCTCTTTCTATGATAATTTCACCTGCTCCCAAACTATCAGTGAGAATGCAAACACCCATGGATCAACCCTATATCTGTGTGTGTGTGTGTGTGTGTGTGTGTGTGTGTGTGTGTGTGTGTGGTTTGTTTGTTATTGGTTTTCTACATCCCATTTCAGTGAACAGATTTCTCTACAGGAATTTTCCTGAAAGCCTTATTTAGAATTTGTGTTGCATTTGCTGACAAAAACCATTAGCTATATTAATTGGAATCAGTTAGAGTATCCAGGATTACATATACTAAGAGTTAAATGCCTTTGTGAACCCACCAGGGTCATTGAGAAAATCAGGAACATTTCCTGGTCCCTCTCTTGCTGAGACAAGCTTTTCTCCAAAGGGAGTTGTTAGAATTCCTATTCTCATTTTCTCTTAAGTCAGTAGGAAGTGATAATGGAGGGGACTGAAGGGAAAGGAAGAAGGATGGAAAAGGGTGCAGAATATAGTGGGGGAACTAGAGAAGGTGGAAGAATGGGGTGTTGGCAATTATTACCTTCAGAAGAGTTCAGAGACAGTCTATAAAATTTCTAATTCCTTAATTGTTTTTAAAGGAATTTATATGTGCTTCTGAAAGTCTCCTGATTTCCAAATCAAGATATGCTTCCATTCATTCATTCAGTTTAATGTTAGACCTGGCATTTTCCTAATTTTCATTGCATGCCAAAAATTAATTTAGGCACACAAATAAAACTGCACTTTGGCCATTTTAGGAGGATATTTTCTAATTAAATCTTCCCATTTCTGTAAAGCACGTGTAAGTAAAAGCTTCCTATCAGGAATATTAGTGAGGGATGGGATCGGGCATCTCCTGGACTTGGAGGCACCACTTCCCATGTTAATTTTAGGTGTGTTTTGTTGTTGTTGTTTTGTAGTTGTGTGTATGTGTATGTGGTTTTTCTTTTCTTTCCGATATCTGCAGAATCTGAACAAATTCTCTAGGATTGTTATATAATGTAGTTGGTCAACCTGTGTTGCTTATCTGTTGAGCTCCACGAGGCTCTCACCCCTCAAATCACATTCAAACCTCTGATGTGCCTCGGTTGATCTCCCTGCTGTCTCAAACAACCAGAGGGTCAGGGAACGGTTGACCAAACCTTATGGGTGCTCCCCCACCAGAACCAGTCACTTTAATTGCAATTGTGTTGAAATTTTGTTTGGGGCTCCTGCACATCATGAGGAATGACATCACACATCCACAGATATTCTTAGTCCCCTAAGAATACCTAATACTCAGACCTGAGGGAGAATATGACACTGTATTTTTGGAGCTGATTTAGTTCAACTCTAATTTGAATGATATTGGGTGTTGTTGTTTTTTTGGGTTTTTTTTTTGCTCTGATTCTCAGAAAGCAATTCTGATTGGAAAGGCACAATTTAACAACAGCCACCAATTTTTTTCCTACTGTCTTGTCTTAACCTAAGTTCCATCAACCCTTAATCTTAGGTCTATCTGGAGTATTTAAAAATACAGCTCAAATAAATCTAACCCTCTACCACCAGCAAGGGAAAAGTCATGGATTTAAGATACAACTCACCCAGGTTCACCCAATGGGTGGGGAACCAGCAGTTCAATGGGTCCTTTGTTGAATCCTAACACCATGTCCACGGGTTGGTCCTGGGTGAGCTCTTTTGGAATCCTGACCCACTACGTCAAGTAAAAGTCAAAGTATGAAACATTCAAACTTGTCAAGAATTTTGGTCGTTTATTTAAGTCCCACTGTCAATAACTGGCAGGATGAAACTCTCAGCGGATTGAGATATTCTCTCTGGCAGTTTTGCACCTTATTTTATACATTACAATCAGAACAGGAGATGTATGGTGGTAACAGGAAACCCAGTGGTGATGCATTAGGGTTTCAGAGAAATCAAAGCAGTGAATCCTCTGTGACTGGATAAACAGTAAAATGACACAGACATACTTCTTTTACATGTGGATATAGGATAGTTCCAAGTCAACAATGAACTCAGTAAGAATGAGGGGATTTGTGGTCTCCGCAGAGCATTGCCTATGTGTTGAGGGGCCTGGAAATAGGGAAATTCCTTTGACATTCCAAATTATATGTTATTGTAGATGCCAAAAGGCAACAGACAGGCTCAGTGAAGGTTAAGATTGCCCTTTGTCTGGGAAGATGCCAGCCTAGGACATGACTACCCACCATAAACTGCTTTTAGTTTAAAAGTTTTCATTTCAGAACATTCTTTTTGATAACTTTAGGTCTCTGAGTTTGCAAGAACACCACACAGGGCTTCCCTGAGCTAGTCAGTGAGCATGTGGTTCCTTTTCACATACACAGTTCTTGGATCACTTGTGCCTCACCTCCTGACAACAGTCACTGAGTGCTTAGGGCAGTGGTCGACAAACTCAGTAGTCAACAGAGCCAAATATAACAGCACAACGATTGAAATTTCTTTTGAGAGCCAAATTTTTTAAACTTAAATTATATAGGTAAGCATATTGCTATTAACTTTATTAGGGTACTCCTAAGGCTTAGGAAGAGCCACAGTCAAGGGGCCAAAGTGCCGCATGTGGCTCGAGAGCCACAGTTTGCCAATCATGGACTTAGGGGATTGGTCTGAACTAAAGCCCCCAACCCACCTGGCAGTTCATAAACTGCCCCTGAGGGAATGTCCCTCCTCTGTCCCAACACAGGAAGAGTAACCATCACCCCAGAATGCAGCAGGACCTGTATGTTGTAAGCAGATGCAGCTACCTTGCTGCCCACAGTCCTGGTCTCCACACCTCCCGCTCCCCCATCCCTGTGCCCAGGTTCAACACCAATGTCCAAGAACCTGTTTGCTACCCAGGAGTTGGACAGCCCCAGCCTCAGATTCGTGCCCAGGTTGTGCAACCTGACCTTAATGAAGATGGTGGTGTTCAAAGAGTTGGAGAAGGACCTCATCTCCATGGTGATCGCCATGAAGATGCAGTACTCCAACCTCATATTGATGGTGATCACTGTGAAGATGCAGGGCTCCAAGTACATCCTACGGGAGTGTGCTGTTCCCCAGTGACAGTCCTGGGGTTGACCTCACTGCAGGACCCCCACTTCCTCTGTGAGAAGGCAACAAGCTACAGGCCCTGTTGCACTGGAGGAAGTGCTTTAAGAACCAGATCATCTGGAGCTAGAAGACACTCCCTGTGGGTGCCATCCGCATGGCCAAGGTCAGGCAGCGAACCCTGAAGGGTGGACAAAGTGGCCGAGGAGGCTTCTGCTAAACTGGCCGAGATCTGGATTGCTCCCTGTCCAACCAGCCCATCCACTGGGAGGACAGTGCCATACAGGACAGATGCAAGGCTAAGTCAAGGGTTCATTACTCCGAGGGGATACATCAGAGCTTCTCCTCTGAGCAACAGGCCAGCAACTATGCCACCTATGGACCGAACCTGGTTGAGAAGGGCATTGACATGGGGATGCTCAAGAAGTAGAGGCCATGGATATTAGGAAAGATGTGCATTACCAGGCCACAAAATATCAAATAAAAAGTGGTGGTGTGTCTGGGAAAGTTCAAAGTGTTGGAGGAGGCTGTGGACTCGAGCAGGACACAGCAGAGCACGTCCCAGAGTTGGAGTGGGACATGGACCTTCTATTTAACACACTGCGAAACCCCAGGGACAGTGGCCCAGACATGGAGGATGAGAACAGCACCCTCAGCACCCACAAGCCCAAGCTCAGACTGTTCTTTGAAGGGTTGGCACACTCCAGCTCACAGACACAGACGGAAGCATCCACAGGGCCCGGAGCCAAGAGGAGCCTGTAATTATGGCCAAAGTGCAAGAAACCACGTGAGCCCTCAGGCATCAAACAGCCCAGAGACAGTGTTTCAGACTCGGCGGCCCACTGCACCCCCACCCCCAAAGTCGCCTGAGTCTGGACCTCCTCCATGTGTAGCCAGTCTTCTCACCGTGTGGACAGCGCCATGTAGGCCGGCCCAAGACCAAGTCTACAAATCACTACTCTATAAAGGAGTATCAGAGCTTCACTGAGCAGGAGGCCGGTGAAGATGCCGCCCATGGATAGGAACTGGATCAGGAAGCAGTGACTATTGAAAGTCACAACAAGGTCCATGACAAGCAGAATGTAGTGGCTTGGCTGAGCTGGGCCTAAGTGTCGGAGCAGGCCCTGGACTGTGAGCAGGACCCTGCAGATCATGTACCCGAGTAGAGGAGTACCCGCACCTTCTGTCTAACATGCTGGAGAACCAGTGACAGTAGCCCAGACAGGGAAGAAGATGACAGCCTTCTCAGCACCACCAAACCCAAGCTCAGGCCATACTGCGAAGGCCTGTCACATTTCAGTTCAAAAATGGACATGGGGAGCATCCATGGTGCCCAGAGCCAGGCGGAGCTTCCGAGTTTTAGCTGGTTCTGCTGAGGGCTAGTGTGTTGGCGCACGGAGTAAATGGTCCCAGGTTCAAATCTGGTCACGGGCACCACTGTGTTGATTACAGGCTTGATCCCCAGCCCTGGCCATGGCACATGCAGGAGGCAAGCAATCCATGTGTCTCTCTCACATCGATGCCTCTCTCTCTTTCTGTCTCTCCCCGTCCCTTCAAGTTTCTCTAAAAATTCAGTGGAAAAATAACCTCTGGTGAGGGTTCACAAAACAAACAAAGCAAAACAAAGGAGCCTCCTAGTCCAGCTGAAGTGCCCAAAAAGACCAAGCTCAGTCAGCGACAGCCAAGTGACAGTGTCTCCCACTTAGAGCCCCAGAGCATGCCCACCCAGGGGAGCACCCAGCACCGCCCAAGGACAGCCCGGAGGCAGAGACCTCAGCCCTGGACATGCTCACCAAGAAGATGCTGCTCACTAGGCGCCTCACCAATACTGAGTCTCTCATCCCCTCCACCAAGGCCAAGGGGAAGCATCCCCGCCACCATGGCTGGTCAGGTTCCTGAGTGGGCGGCAGACGGCACAGCCATAGAACAAGTGAGCCAAGAGCCCAGACAATGAGCATGGCCAGACCCAGGGATCCAGCTGCAGATCCCCAGGAAGACCACATACAACCAGCTGAACCACATCCTCATCTCTGATGACCAGCTGCCAGAGAACATCATCCTGGTCAAACCTCTGATTGGCAGGAGCAGTTCCCCCTCAGACACCCTGCAGGGGCTCATGCTGCCTGGGCTGTGCATCTGCTTCATGGCTGACGTCAGGTGGCCTTAGCTCCATCATCTGGTGGATACAGAAATACTGTAACGATAATTCCCAGCCCCTTAAGCCGCTGAAGATCCTGGTGGCAGGGGCACAGCACTACTTCA
The DNA here is from genome assembly GCF_963259705.1 of Myotis daubentonii. Taxonomy (NCBI): domain Eukaryota; kingdom Metazoa; phylum Chordata; class Mammalia; order Chiroptera; family Vespertilionidae; genus Myotis; species Myotis daubentonii. The sequence continues at coordinate 9,087,342 of NC_081855.1, forward strand.
GCGCTGTGCTGCGGGTCATCCTGGAGCTGCTGTCCTACAAGATGCTCGGCTGGCTGGGCTATGTGCACTTCCTGGTCATCCCGCTGGGTTCCAATCCTGTGGCCAGGTACCTGGGCTCCATGCATTACCGCTACAACAGCTTCTCCCACGACCTGGCCTGATGGGACCTGTTCCATAATCTGGAGGCCCAGAGCGCCATACAAGACACACTGGACATCATGACGAGAATCACGCAGTACATCATGGGAACATCTGTTCCTCTCAGCTTCCCATCGAGGAAGCCCTGATCTCCTACAAGCAGAACAGCCCCAATGAGGATTCCTTATAGTTCATTCTTTTCAGGGAGGCAGGTGAAAGTTGGGACAGTGCAACAGTCCTCAGACACGTCGGGAGACTCAGATGATGGGCCCCCTTGGGCTGCAGCGTGCTTTTATCCTTCCCTCTGTCCCTACCTCTGTTCACCAACGATGCCTTGTCATCCCACTCATCTTGTCAGTGAGTGGGGTTTGTCCTCCCCCAGCCAGGGCGATGGCACCAAGCTGATGGAGCGGCAGGTGGATTACTGGACGGCAGCCCAGCCACCAGACAGGAAGAAAGACTCGAAGAAGAAAGACCTGCCTTGCGCCAACAACACCCTCAAGTGCAGCTTCCAGTCTCTCCAGGTCAGCAGGCTGCCCAGCAGTGGCCAGGCCAAAGCAACACCCACCATGTGCATGACAGTACTCACCAAGGAGAAGAAAAAGAAGGTGTTGTTTTCGCCCAAGAAAACCAGGACAAGGCGTGGAGTCCAAAATCCAAAAGCCAGTGCTTGGAGGCATAAGCCACCTGGTCTGCAGGGCGAAGAAGCAGGAGAACATTCTGCGGGTCCTCATCAAAGGTGTGGTGTGGAATGAAGTTCTTCCAGCTGGCAGCCCAAGGTCCTTCCGCATCCAGCACTTCCCCATGTGCATCTCCAGACATTCTGACTCCACCTTCCAGCCCTGCCTGCGACCCTGCAGATGCCAAGCACAGGAGGGCCCACCTGCTTTTCAGTTCACCTTTCAGTTTAGTACAGAAACCGACCCTGGAAACACAAAGAGAAACCTTCTTAAGTACAAAAGTGCTCACTACCCGGAAGCTAATGTGCAGCCCCCATTGGGAGCCCCAACTGCTCTGCTGATTAACCAGAACTCTCTGGGGGTCAGGCGGGCAGTGCTGAGCTGGAGAATCATGGAAGGTGAGTTTTGGCATCAGGACCCCTAACACTCCCAGTGAGAAGGGTTCTCCCTTCTCCACCTGCCCTTCCTGGAAGCCAGGACTCTGCCTCCACAGGACTCAGAGCTGTTGTTCAGATGCCAAGGACTGGCCTCCCATTGCGGCCATCCTGAGCAGAACATGGAGGCCAGTCAACCCAGCCCTGGGCCCCAGCTGCCAACCCGCCAAGTGGCCCCACACCATCCACTCGTGCTTTCCTAAAAAAATAGGTGTGTGGTGCAGACCCCCAGGCACACCGGCTAGACAAATTGGTGCAATACCAGCTGCCCGCCTTCCTGAGCAGGGACTATGCTTTCGCCCTCATCTCTCTGTGTTATGACAGAACATTTGTTCCACCCAACAGGTGTGGGTCCACCTATTTACCAGGTGAGCACCCTGTCCCTGCACAGCACAGTGGTCACGCGGCACCCTGCTTGCTGGGAGTCTTCAGGGCACTTCATGTCTCTGAGTGCTTGTGCCTCTAACCACAGGGTGAACCTAGGGCAGTAATGGCGAAACTTTTGAGCTCTGCATGTCAGCATTTTGAAAAACCCTAACTTAACTCTGGTGCCATGCCACATATAGAAATTTTTGGATATTTGCAACCATAGTAAAAGAATTATATTTTTTAAATTTTTTTAATATATTTTATTGATTTTCCACAGAGAGGAAGGGAGAAGGATATAGAGTCAGAAACATTGATGAGAGAGAAACATCGATCAGCTGCCTGCTGCACATCTCCCACTGGGGATGTGCCCGCAACCCAGGCACATGCCCCCGATCAGAATCGAACCCAGGGCCCCTCAGTCCACAGGCCGACTCTCCATACACTGAGCCAAACCGGCTTTGGCAAGAGTTATATTTTTGATATTTATTTTATATACTTAAATGCCATGTAACAAAGAAAAATCAACCAATGAGTTTGCATGCCACCTCTGACACATGTGTCATAGGTTCGGCATCACTGACCTAGGGTCAAGCTCACAGGTTTATTGTAGAAACTCAGTAGGGTCCTCCCTGGAAAGTGCTCTCTGGGTGCCTGGACAGTGGAGAGGTCTGCTGCACGGGCTGTGGTTGAGCTCATTGGCCATTTTCTCTTCCTCATGGCAAAGCTTCAACCTCATTTGATTCTCCACAAGGCCTTGGGCTAAGCTCTTTTCTCCTTAGATACAGATTGGAGATTCTATGAGGGGTCGGTGTCCTGGGTGAAGCCAGAACCAAAAATCCCAGAAGCGAGCCATGTGGCCCCATGCTAATTTTTCTCTTGACTAAAAGAATACAGAAAAAGAGTGGAAAAAATCTAAAATATTAGTGTCAGCACTGTGTAGTTGATGAGGGTCGAGGAATGATACACAGGAGGGCATATTAAAGAGCATGTCTTGCTGAGGAAAATATAGATATGTGTAATAAATCACAGGGATATGTTTAAGTGCATGTATTTTAAGTTATGGGAAAGCACCTTGTCTTGCAAAATAGAATTCATTAATTTTAAACCTACCATCTGAAATAGGACCTATTAAATGGGAAGCAATAAAGGATTTTTTAAAATAAGAAAATTTGACAAATGGAAGTTATTGTTTGCTTTGTTAGACATATTATATCAGACTAACCAATAATACCCAGTCTTTTAAACAAAATAAATCATTACCACATACCATGCCACATAGGAAGTCTCAATAAATTCCAAAGAAGATATATATGTTTTTTCTCCATTGATATGTACATGAACCATCATGCATGATGCCTATATATTCTCTAACCATAATGCACTAAGGTAAGAAGTTAATAATAAAGAATAGCTTTAAAATCACCAAATATCTGGACAGTTTAGAAAATATAGCAGAAGCTGAAGTGAAGTATATTCTATACAAACCCTGAGTTCAAAGGAAATTATGAGTGAAATTATGGAATACTCCCAACTAAAAAACAATAAAGAAAAGCTGCATATCAAAAGCAGCCATAACAGACAGAGTTTTTGTTTTAAATAGACTTCTAAGGAAAGCATTACAGCTGGGAAGAGAGATTGAAGTATCCAAATAGTAAATTACAGAGAGCAACAGAGTGACTTAGAAGAAACAAGGAAAGGGGGAAACATAATGGCAGAAATCAGTAAAACAAAGAATTTGAAAAAGCCTTCAACAAACCAGAAAACTGCTTCTCTAAAAATACTGGTAAAACAAACAGATTTCTAGCCAGACTGACCAAGAAACAGAGAAAAACGCTGTGCGCATATAGCTAACCAGTTAGGCAAAACGGACCAATACCTGGGAGGAAACAAACTATACAACCTTCCTCAAGAGAAAGTGATGCCCTGACTAGTCTATCAAAGAAGTTGAATTTGTAGTTAAAGCATCTAAGGAAGGGAATCCAGGCCCAGGTGGTTCACTGGAGAATTAAACAGAATAAATGAACAGACACTTCACTGAAGAGGCTATAACATGTCGCATGAGCACTTGAAAACTTCAACATCATAAGCCATTAGGACAAGGTTATTTAGACCACAAGGAGACTAACTGAAATAAAAGACTGTGATAACACTTGATGCTGGGGAGGATGTGGAAAAACTCACTCATACAGTGCTGGTGGGAATGTAGACTATTACAGCCACTGGGGAAAGTTCTTTGGTTGTTTCTTATGAAATTCAACATGCAACTACCACACACCCCAGCAATTGCACTCTGGGGCATTTATGCCAGAGAAATAGAAACTTTCATCCACTCAGAAACCTGAGCACAAATGTTTATGGGAGCTTTATCTTAAAACCTGCAAGTGATCTCTGAAATCCCTTGTTGGGATTAATATCTACATTTTATAAGAAATGTCTGTCACATAAAAATGGGTAGAGTATATGAAAAGGGAATTTCATAAAGGGAAACACAAAATGTAAAGAAGGTATGAAGAGATATTCAATTGCACTTGTAGTAAGATATGCAGAGATGTTGAATTGTACTTGTAGTCAGAGAAGTAATGAGGCCCTCTTTAAACCGATTTGCAAGACAAATTAGAGTGGGATGATGGGAAGTGTTGGTGAGGCTATGGGACAAATGGGAACATCATGGGCTATGATGGGAGTATAAACTAGTACAGGCACCCAGGAGGGCCATCTAGAAGTACTTAGCAAAATTAAATATGCTCTTATATATTTGAATATTCATATGTATAATTTTGCTAAGCCCGAAGAGCAAAAGACTCACCATAGGAGAACCTAGAACATACGCCTCTCATTCTCAATCTTGAACTGATCATTTTTTTTTCTTTATTGAATAAGATATTACAAATGTGTCATTACCCCACCAATATCACCTTATCCCCCCAATCCTGCCCTCTCCCTCTCCCTTCCCTCATGTTGTCCACATCCATCACCTATGCTGATATGCATTCATACAAGTCCTTTGGTTGATCTTTCCCCCTCACCGCACCCCCCCAACCCCCGCCTTCCCGCTGAGTTTTGAGCATCTGAAAGATGCTTCCCTGTCTATGGCCATACCACCCTCAAAGCGCCCAATCTCCTCTGATCACTTTTTGAATAACATTTTCTTGGCTGGGATACAGGGGGGAGAGCAGGCCTTCTGTGTCAAAATATAACCCCTCAGAGTCTAACAGCATGAATCTGATTCTTCTGATCAGCATCACTGGGTGGGAATGGACCACTGGAAATATTGGCTAGAATAGATAGCAAAGAGATACCTGGAATAAGTGGGTTCCCAAACCTTATCCTGTCAATTCCACCTAAAGGACATTAGCCTTTTTTATGAATATTTCCCCACTGACATAAATATCCTTATGCCATGTTAATTGCATTGTATATGAACAGCATGGCTAACAAATTCCTGTGACATGATGAAATGTGGCAAAGAGCTGTGATGGAGTCTAAACAGAGAAAATGGATCATCTGTGTACTTTCTTCTGCTATCATCTGAAAGTAAAACGATAGTATAGGGAAAACAAAAAGACAAAAGTATCACTCAAGGTGTACATAAGGCCACATGAATATTTTCTGTAATTTTTAAAGTGTGACTATTAAGGATTAAATGTAAAAGAATAAAATCTATGTAGAATAAATTGTGACCACCTGTGTTCCTATTAAATCTTAAATTCTGCCATTGCCTGTGTGTCTTTAAATAGAGCATTAGGGTGACAGTTGGGAGACCTTTGAACTCCTGCTTCCATCCCAGTTTTCCTTCCCCAGAGCTACTTACTATCATCCACTTCGTGCTTGTCCCTAAGTAGGTTTCTATAATTTTACTCAAAAGTTGTGTACACACAAGTTAATTTAGAGTTGATTTTGCATTTTTGAAATTTTATTTCAATAGCATCATTCAGAATGTACCCTGACACTTTCTTTTCCACACAAATCATGCTTTGAGATTTGTCCACGTTGCCACACATACTACAGTCCATTAGTTTTACCGCTTTACTAGGCATTTACTATGATAACTTTATTCTCCTGTTGAAGGACATTTAGGTTATTTCTAGTTTTCCACCATCATAAACAATGCTGAAATGGACTTTCTTGTATCCTTCATGGGCACATGAATGAAGCTTCTCTAGAGTATGTTGCTAAGAATGAATTTCTAGCAGGAAGGCCATGCACACCTTAGGTTTTACTAGTGGATGCAACTTCACTGGCTGGTTCAGCCATCCCCCCTCCCAGCTGCTGTGGATGTTGGCTGCTCATGGCTCCTGATGGCCCTTCCCCTGTCCTGAGCGGGTAGGTGCTCCCAGTCCACTACCCTGGGAGGCCAGTAATGACTGGTACTGGGTAGACAAGCCTGGCTCCTTACCTAAAATGGGAATCACTCAATGGGTGCAATTCCTCTTCCAGATCCCCTCTCAAGACCAGGCTGAACGTAATGTGCTGAGTCCACATCTCTGCTCACCTCCCTCCATCTTCTTTTTCTGAGGTCATTCCTTCACTAAACCCTGTCCCACTTCCCAGGAGTCGCTGCTGCCAGGGAACGTGGCCCAAGATGACTAATATTGCCAAAGTCTCTCCTGAAGGGCTGCACCAATGTTCACAGTTAGGAGAGGCTTGAAGGCTGAGAAAGAGAAAGCCCATCCTAGAGATGAGGTGGGAGATGGGGAGAAGGCAAAGGTGCTGAGATGAAAGAAAGAGTTTTGTGAATTCAGCAAACTGAATGAAAGCCAGTGTGGCTGAAGTGTGGGGAGCAGAAGAAAGAGAAGGACACTGGTTGAGGTTGGAGATGTATGTAGGTGCCGACAAGGAGACCTCATAGGCTGGTTTCCAATTTTTTTTTTTCTAATTGTAAATGGAAGTTTTTGAAATGGTTTAAGCAGAAAGTGATAGGGTTCAATTTAGACCAAGAAAATTTGTGTGTAGAGAGAATGGTTTGGTAAAAAAGATAAAATAAGCAGGGATTTGAGTATTTACACAGCAAGGAGAGTGGATCATAAAAATTAGTGTCAACACAGAAAGTAAGAAACACAATGGGATTTTTAACACAACACTTCCTGTGTCTATAAAACACACAGACATACAAAGACATAAATTCTTTAAGCATACATGCCAATTTTGAAGTGGCTACTATGTGGAGGGAGAGGAAGGGAATGGAGATTAGCGGTAATAAGAGACAATAAAACCTGGAAGTTGTCTTGCAAGGAATGGTGGTGAGAAGGTGAGATAAATGGAAGCATGTGATTTATGGAGCCCTGAACCAAGAAAATAAAAATCAAAACAACAGCTACCACCCACCTCCCTACCCATTATTTCCCTTCACCCTGTGGAGGCCCACATCTGCGAAGGGGAACAGGTTTTCAGAGAGACCTTCCAAATAATCCAACTTTAACCTACTAAGTGGGTGGAACTGGATGGCAGAGGCCTTCCTAGTGATTAATGTAGCATCTGAGTGAAGGAACCTGGAGGGAAGAGGAAGCAGAACCTCCCTGGAGCCTCATTAGTAAGGACACAGATGGGAGCCCTGAGGCAGTCTCATGCCTGACCTGGTGGGGGGCTCCTGATGCTCCCTCTCAGCCTAGTTCCACATTTCCCTGGGGCTCCATGGTGCCAGGTCTTATCTCTGGGATCAGAGATAATCCAGGTTAACATGTCTTGTTATTTCCCCTTTGCACAAGTTTATGACCTGGTCCCAGGAGATCTGGGGACCAAACTTCCACCAGGTCTGGTCGCTCTGTGCCTAGGTGCCCAGGGCAGGAGTAGACACCCATTAGGTATCAATAAACGCCTGTGGATCAAAAGTGATCCCTTGAATCCTTCCTTGATTGGGGGCAAGGACCTTGGGCTTTCCCTCCACGTTTTTCTTCAAGTGCCCAGAAAAGCACAGGGCATGCTCTGCAAATGCATTTGTCAGTTGGTGTTCAAAGAGTTTGTTGAGGTGGTTTCTTTGGTTCCCTGTCTGGCCCTGAGAGACAAACTCTCAATGGATAGAATAGAGTGGATGCTGGCTTTATCCAATGGCCTGCTTCTCTGAGGTGCTCTAGAGCAGTGGTTCTCAACTTCCTGAAGCCGCGACCCTTTAATACAGTTCCTCATATTGTGGTGACCCCCAATTTCATTGCTACAAATTGAACATGATTAAAGCATACTGATTAATCACAAAAACAATATGTAATTATAAATATTTTTTACGATGGTCAAGGCGACCCCTGTGAAAGGGTTGTTCGACCCCCAAAGGGGTCGCGACCTACAGGTAGAGAACCACTGCTGTAGAGTCATATTCTCAGACACTGTTCAGGGAGATCCAACACCCAATGTTACTTACTGAGCAAGCTCATTGGTGGGTAGTATTTTCTTACTGATTCGTATCTGAATGAGCAGCTTGGGGGAAGCCAATCCTTCCTGGAGGCTTAGCCACATGATCTCCCCCTAGACAGACAGTACTCATGTCTTCTGGGCCCCAAGACCTTGCCTCAGCCCTTGGGACATTGAAAGGAAAGAGTAATTCTTACCCAGGAGCAGTCCTGGATCTCAGTCCACTGACAAACAGACAGAAGTAAAATCACCTCAGATTCCATCACCCAGAGACAATCACATGCAACATATTAGTATATTTGTTCCTAGTATTATCCTGTGAATGTTGACATAGTTTCCATCTTGTCATTCTTATCTCATCTGTTTCAGTACCATCATGTGCTTAAGTATTGCCTAAATGGGTCTTTATGCTCTTTTTGTTTTTAAAATACATACATAATGCTGTGATGGATATCTTTATAAAATTTATACCATTTTGAATGATTTATGAGGATCTCTATCAGTGGAAATAGAATTATAGAATCAAATTATATGAACAATGATTCTTTTAATATCTTGTCATTTAAAAATAAAATCCTGATGTAATAATTTAGTAATGGACTTGCAGGTTTTTCTGGTAACATACAAGCACACATATAGGTAATTTAAAATAGGATCACACAAACTTGTGCTTTTAATTTAAACTTCATCTTGGAATATTCCTGTCTAACTTAAGATAACATGACTCCTGTTTACAACTGCTCAAGTATTTCATTATGTATGCACAATAATATCTTTTACTCTGTTGTCTATTGATAGATGTTGCAGTAATGCCAAAATTTTATGATGACAGTGTTGTCATAAATTTACTAATATTCATATATTTCAACGTTTACACTGTTTCTTGAATTCCTATAAAATAAGTTCAAATTGGAGTTGTAACAAAATGATTGACTATTTTAATTTTTATGGATGCTCTAAATCAGGGGTCCTCAACCTTTTTAAACAGGGGGCCAGTTGAACGTCCCTCAGACCGTTGGGGGGCCGGACTATAGTTTAAAAAAAAACTATGAACGAATTCCTATGCACACAGCGGCGGCAAAAACACCCGGTGTGCCGGATAAATGTTTTCGGCAGGCCGCATGTGGCCCGCGTCCCGTAGTTTGAGGACCCCTGCTCTCAATTATTCTCTAATAAGCTTGTCCTAATAAAATGTTTCCCTAAAATGTATGAGTGGCCATTTTTTCACACTCTTTCCAGTACTCAACTTTTCCTATTGCTCATCTGCAAAGGAAATTATTTTTCGTGAACTTGTCAAAGGAAAGTGTGGTTAAAGCTGTTTCCCTGGCTTCATAATTTAAAAGCTCCCAACTTTGTTACCTTGACGCAGCGTTCAAAGTGTGGTAACATTTTCTGACCTACTGTCCTGGTTTTCATTCCCCAATTTTACCTTTACTGTGACTTTCCTTTGCCCTGTTTCCCTGTCTCACTCAATTGGATTCTATTATCAGTAGCGCCTCCTCTTCCAAATTCATACCACCATCCAAGACTTATGCATCTAAATACCTTCCTGCCATCTCTCCTGCTCACCTCTCAGGAGTTCAAACACTTCCCCATATTAACCCTTTATGGACCCTCCTAGAGGTCCCCTAGTCTAAAATGAAGGGTCATCTTTGATTGTACCCTACCTTGTATCTCCAGGACCCAGTCCACCATTGACATGTCATGATTTCATCTCCAAGTGGAGTCAGTTCTTTTTCTACTTGTCCTGCTCTTGTCCTAGTTCAGGCCACCCTCCCCATCTGCTGGGCCTCTGCTCTCTCTGCTTCTGATCTTGTCCTGTCTTCCACCTGTTCTCCTCCCGGCAAACAGAGTGATCCATTCAACTTAAAACCAGCCATCCCACCCTACCTGCTTAAGACACTTTAATGACTTCTCATTGTCCTTAAAACATAAAACAGAATGACTCACTGGCTTGTTGTGCCCCATGGACCTCCCAATCTCAACTAGTGTCTCTCACAGCCTCACTCACAAAACACCAGCACTGACTTCCTTTCAGTCCTTGAGACACACTTTTGTGTCTTTGCAGATGTTCTTCCTTCTCTTTGCAAAGCTCTTTTCCCAACTCTCTGAGTATCAGACACTCTCAGCTGTCTGACTCAGCTTAAATGTCTCTCAGAGAAAAGCTCCCTGACCATCTAATCTAAGATGTGGCCCTTTTCTCTCCCCCCACCCCCCCTCGCCCCCCGCCATGACTCTCTATTCCAGATTACTGATTCTTTGTAGCATTTATCGGTTTGTGGTTATTTTGTCCTGTCTGCTTGCTTTGAGGAGCTCTCTCCTGTGCTGGTTTACAAAGTCCATGAGGGGAAGCAACCCAGCACCTGGCCCAATCCCACCATCATAGATAATTCTTAAGATAAATTTCTAGAACTAGAATTTAATCAAAAGCATGTCCTTTTTGTTACTTTATTTTTTAAAGTCACAAAATGACAATGTTGAATGTACATTTTTCTCCTTTTGGGTGTGTGTGGAAAAATACTCAGTAATATGGAGACAGTATTTTTAAAGAATAACAGAGAGTGAGAGAGGGAGAGAGAGAGAGAGAGAGAGTGAGAGAGAGAATGAGAAGTGACTGTGTAGCATACTTCCAAGACTTTCAAGAAATGTAAAATTAAATTTACAATAAACTGGAAGAACAAATATAAGGAGTTTGGTATTTGCTTCAGTGACTAATCTTATCACAATGATTTCTCGCATAAAAGCAAAGAGTTTCTTGGTCTCATGTATCTGCAATAATTGTCTGTATCATTTATGATTCTTATCCTTGCATCTTGGAGAGATACCTTTCTCAATATTTGTGATTTAGCTCCAAGAAATTCCTTTTGCTATTTCCTTAAGATATTAATTTTTTGCCAAACCAGTTTGGCTCAGTGGATAGAGCATCGGCCTGCGGACTGAAAAGTCCCAGGTTCGATTCTGGTCAAGGGCATGTACCTTGGTTGCGGGCACATCCCCAGTAGGAGGTGTGCAGGAGGCAGCTGGTCGATGTTTCTCTCTTATCGATGTTTCTAACTCTCTATCCCTCTCCCTTCCTCTCTGTAAAAAATCAATAAAATATATTTTTTAAAAAAAGATATTAATTTTTTAAAAACAACAACTTGTTTATCTTCACCTTGAATTACCAGTAAGGAGTGCTGTGAGAATTAAACCTGTTTCCCAGATCAGATTGGCAGGGCTGCATGAACCTGACAATTTCCATGAACTTGGGGAATGCAAGTTGAAACTACCTCCCTGGAGGACACTCTGGCAATATGTATAACAATGAAGTGTCCTTCCCTTTGAATGTCCCTGAAATCTGTCCAAAAGTGATGTGCAAAGACATTTACTGATCCATTGTCTGAATAGGAAAGACAGAAAGAAAGCGAAATATCATCATCACAATATTGATTAAAAATATATATGATGCAATCACAAAATGTAATAGCATGCAGCCATTAAAAGTGATGAAAATATTTAGAGTATGTTCACCAGCACATTGAGTGAATAAAAATAATTTAGTAAGAAAACAAAAATTGGAAGAATTTTGTTAACAAGACCTGGGTGATTTTTACTTCCTTTACATTTTATATTTAATGATATTACAAAAATTCAACAAAATCTAAACAGTAGAAAATAAACATATGTGGATACAAATTTACTATGGAAGTTACTGCAACAGATATCATAATAAAAAGGAAGTTTGGCACATACAAAAAAACAGCTGTGGACCAACTTATTAATAAATGTGACTAAGAGGAACAAACATGAGCATATCTACTTCATTAGCTTATACTGGAACACAAGTATGGTTTAATATTAGGAGAGCTTTGAAAGCTCTACGCCTATGCTCTAGCCCTATGATCACTGCAGCATTATTTACAATAGCCAAGATACGGAAGTAACTAAGTGCCCATCAACAGATGACTGGATAAAGATGATGTGGTGCATATGTACAATGGAATCTTACTGGGCCACAAATAAGAAGGAAATCTTACCATTTGCAACAACATGGGTGGGTCTAGAACAGTGGTTCTCAACTTTGGGTGCGCATTAGAATCACCTGGAAATCTTTTAAAATCCTGATTTCTGGGCCTCATCCCCGAGAAATTCTGTTTCTTTGTTATGGGGTGGGGCCACAACATTAGTAACAAAGAAACAGAATTTCCAGAGGATGAGGCCCAGAAATCAGGATTTTAAACAGGTTCCTAGGTGATTCTAATGTGCAGCCAAGGTTGAGAACCACTGATCTAGTCTAGAAGGTATTATGCTAAGTGAACTAAGTCAGGCAGTGAGAGACAATTACCATAGAGCTTTATGTATATGTGGAATCAAAAAAACAAAACAAAACAAAAACAGACTCATAAAAAAAGAGAGAAAAGGGATGGTTACCAGAAGGGAGGGTGTGGGAGGTGGGTGAAAAGGGGAAGGGAAATATAGTCAATGATAATGTGATAAGTTTGTATGATGACAGATGGTTATATGAATTGGTGATGTGATAAAATTGTTGATTCACTATATCATACGCCAGAAAAAATATAACCTTATAAGACTGTATATCAACTGTACTTAAATTAAAAATAAATAAATAAGTTTCTCAGATGCTGTAGGTTTGTTAAGAAATTAAACCTAGGAATGAATAGTCTAAAATAAAAACCGTATCTTTATAAAAGTTAATAAAAAGTGCTAGGCACTGAAAAAGCATCTGATCAAAAATGCAACAGCAAAATCTGATTATTAAAGTACTATTTTCAAATACAAACAGAAAGATAGTTGCTAAATGTCTTTCACTTAAAATCCTCTAAAAGTCCTCATTGCACTTGGAATAAATTTTACAGCCTGAACAGGACTCTGCAGGCTGGGGGACCCCATTGGCCCGCACAACTTCCTGTCCCACACTCTCCTCTTTACTCCAGCCACCCTGGCCCCTATGTCATTCCTTCACCCCAGTGGGCTCTTTCCCACCTCAGACCTTTGCTCACACACCTCTCTGTCTGCAAGGCTCTTTGCTCAGGACTTCTTAGGACTGACCTTTTTTCTCCTTTACATCTCACCCAAAAGAGATATCAACATGTGGAAAGTGTTCTCTATATCATGGAATTAAATAGAGTTTATGTATATTCTCTCATTTTTTATTTTTAAAATTTTGATTCCACCTTCATTCGATTTTCAGAAGGAAAAGACACAGTAAAATATATTAATCATAAATACATTAAAATGTCTTGGGTAAGATCTGAAATATTGATCTAAAGTTTTCCCCTCAATAATTGAGCAGCTGCCCCAGTGCTATTTGCTGCCAAAGGGCCCCCACAATAATCCCCTGAGTCCCACGTGTGCTGCGCCCTGTTCCTGATGTCGCTGCCCAGCTCCCAGGACCTGCTCACTCCAGCACCAGGGCCGCACTGCTTGAGAGTCCTTCCTAATTGACAGAGCCAGTCCCCTTCCTATATTCTTTTCAACTGTTTCCTGATTTGTTTGCATATTTATTTGTAGATAAAATTTAGAACAGTGTTTGTTTCCCCAAAATCCTATTATAATTTTTACTTTAAACTAGAGGCCCAGTGCACTATTGAAATTGCACTAGGAGGCACCCCGAGGGCTGCCACAGGAGTTGGACCTGACCCGCGCTGCAGGCAGAGGGACCTGCACCTGACTTCCGCCCCAGGCACCCCCTGCCCCCCTGCCTGTGTCCGCTCCAGGGCTGCCCTAGCCAGGCACAACAACTCAACCCATCCCAGGCCTCCCTCTGCCCCCTTCCTGTGTCCACTCTCGCTCAGGCAGGCCCCCCTGTGTGTGTCTCCATCTCTTCTCCTGGCCTCACCTGCACAGGCAACCTCCTCCTGTCTGGTTGTGATCCTTTAAAGCAGTGGTTCTAAACCTTCCGAATGCCACAACCCTTTAATACATTTCCTCATGTTGTGGTGACCCCCAACCAAAAAATTATTTTCGTTGCTACTTCGTAACTGTAATTTTGTTACTGTTATGAATCATAATGTAAATATCTGATATGCAGGATGTATTTTCATTGTTACAAATTGAACAAAATTAAAGCATAGTGATTAATCACAAAAACAATATGTAGTTCTATATGTGTTTTCCAATGGTCTTAGGCAACCCCTGTGAAAGGGTTGTTCAAACCACAAAGGGGTCGCAACCCATAGGTTGAGAACCACTGCGTTAAAGCTTCCTGGCCTAATTTGCATATTACATATATATGTAAATTTTAGATTAAGTCAGGAGAGTATGTGCCTTTGTAATATTTTATCTTTCTATCCAGAAATGAGTAAGTCCATGCATTTATGATTAAATGGAGAAATAGAGCGTTGGAAGGCCCTGGGCAATTCCTGTTAACATCTTACTGCTTTAGATTATTTTGTGGATGTTACACATGGTATTTCCACCTGATGATTGTTTACATACACATCAACACTAATGAAAGAGAAAAATGGTAATTGGCGTAAGACCGCTACCCTTTTCATTGGCTAATCAGCGAGATATGCAAATTAACTGTCAGCCAAGATGGCGCCCGCAGCCAGGCAGCTTGAAACTAACATGAGGCTTGCTTGCCTCAGTGACTGAGGAAACCAACGTTCCCCGCCTGCGCCTGGGGCTGCAGGCCTCTGAGCCTGCAGTTTCAAACATTGTAACAAATGCCGCCCGGCTTCACCCAGCAGGATCGCAACATTGTATGCAAAGGCCAGAAACCTAGAGCCAAGCCTCAAGCTAAAGCTGGCCCAGAATAAAAAAAAAAAAAAGGAAAAAAGGAGCGGTTGGGAGCTTCAGTCACCCCCAGCCTGAAAACAGCCCTCATCCCCTCACCCAGGCTGGCCAGGCACCCCAGTGGGGTCCCCCACCCTGATCCAGGACACCCTTCAGGGCCAACCAGTTGGCCCCCACCCGTGCACCAGGCCTCTACCCTATATAGTAAAAGGGTAATATGCCTCCCAGCACCGGGATCAGTGGAGCTGCAAGGCCTCCCGGCACCGGAATCAGCGTGAGAGGGGGCAGCGCCCAAACCCCCTGATCACCCTGCGGCTCTGTGCAGCACCCCCCCCTCCGCCCCCACGGGCCCTGCTCTGAGTGTGACGGGGTAGAGCCATAACCTCCCCATTGGCCCTGCCCTGAGTGTTACAGTGGCGGCGCCCCAACCCCCTGATCCACCCTGCTCTGTGTGTGACAGGGGACGGTGCCCCAACTCCCCTATCGGCCCTACTCTCTGAGTGACAGCGGGGAGCTCCTCAGCCCCCTGATGGGCCCTGCTCTGTGAGTGACAGGGGCGAGCTCCCCAGCCCCCTGAGGAGCCCTGCTCTGTGTGTGACAGGGGGGAGCTCCCCAACCCCCTGATGGGCCCTGCTCTGTGCATGACAGGGTACGGAGCTCCAACCCCCTAATTGGCCCTGCTCTGTGAGTGACAGGGGGCAGTGCCCCAACCCCCTGATTGCCCTGCTCTGTGCATGACAGGGGGTGGCGCCGCAACTTCCCCATTGACCCTGCCTTGAGTTTGACAGGCGGTGGTGCCCCAACCCCCCAAGAGGCCCTACCCTGAGCGTGACTGAGGGTAGGATTGCAACCTTCCAATCCGCCCTGCTCTGTGCATGACAGGGGGTGGCGCCCCAATGCCCCAATTGGCCCTGCTCTGAGCCCGACCAGGGGCTGCACCTAGAGATTGGGCCTGACCTCTGCCACCCGGGAGCAGGCCTAAGCCAGCAGGTCATTATCTCCTGAGGGGTCCCAGACTGCTAGAGGGCACAGGACAGGCTGAGGGACCCCCCTCCCCCTCGAGTGCACAAATTTTTGTGCACCGGGCCTCTAGTCTTACCTAATAATAGACAAACATGCAAATTGGCCATACCTTTGCTATGCCCACCAGCCAATTGGATGAGTATGCAAATTAACCAAAGATGGCGGTTAATTTGCATACATAGGTGCCCAGCGGCAATTGGAGCCTGCAATCAGAGCTGAGGGGTCACCTGCCCAGGCCTAATGCCTCGAGGAGTTAGGCCTGGGCAGGTGTGGAGCCGGCAATGGCGGGGTGCAGGGGAGGAGTCGGAGATTGGTGATCGCTGGGAGCTCAGAGTCCCCTGCCCAGGCCTAATGCCTCTGCCACAGGTGTTAGTCCTGGGCAGGGGTGGAGCCAGCGATGGTGGGGAGCAGGGGCAGAGCCGGCCATGGCGAGGAGATGGAGGTCCCCTGACCAGGCCTAATGACTTGGCCACAGGCATTAGGCCTGTGCAGGGGCGGAGCCAGCAATTGGTGTAACTACAGAGGAAACACCTTTTCTGACTGCTCATTGGCTAAGTTCCCTGTATGCCACTGGTAATATTCTTAGTAACTTGCATAATAAGAATCCAATAAGGTGATCTAAGGTATTTTTACCACACTCCTGGAGAAAAAAAGAAAGGTCTGCTACTGGAGGGCTAAGAAATGTCATATCCTGCCCTAGCTGGATTTGCTCAGTGGATAATGCCTCGGCCTTCCCACCACAGGGTCTGGGTTCAATTCTAACCAAGGGCATGTACCTAGGTTGCATGCTCCTCCCTGGCCTGGGCCCAGGTCAGGGCTCATACAGGAGGCAACCAATAAATGTGTTCCTCTCACTTTGATGTTCCTCTCTGTCTTTGCCTTTCTCTTCCACATTCTCTAAAAATCAATGGAAACATATCCTCAGGTGAGGATTAAAAAAGAAAGAAAGAAAGAAATGTCATATCCTATGAAAGACACACCTTGAAAATGCCTAAAGAAAGTTGTCTTTTTTTTCATGGACTCAACTGGAGTCCGTGTTGATGAAAACACCTTGGTGGCTGTGGTAACTGGCAATGGCTGCAACAGCGGGGTGATGGGTCTGGTGCCTTCCCCTGATGAGCCCGGTCGCCTCCCACAAAGGGAGGCCAGACTGTGGCTGAGGCCCGCTCCCCAAGGGGAACAGGGAGCAGGCCTAAGCCATCAGTAGGACTTCCCTGAGAGCTCCCAGTATGTGATAGGGGGCAGGCTGGGCTGAGGGACCCCCCCCTCCAGTGCAAAAATTTTCGTGCACCGGGCCTCTAGTGTATTTATAATAGTAATGGGTAATACATATTAAGTGCCTACCATATGACCACTCTTTACGTTAAGCACTTTATTATTCAATTTTATCCTTGCAACTCATTTTTCACAGGAAAAAAACAAGACGTAAAGAGCTCAGCTAACGTGCCTGAGGTTTTAATGCAATTGACAGTGTCATTCTTATCACTAAAATTTTCTTTGTCAATCCTCACCCAAAGATAAGGTTCCCTGGCCCAGACAAGGGCCAAGGATCTAGCCTGCAACTGAGGTATGTACCTTGACTGGAATCAAACCCAAGAACTTTCAGTCCACTGGTTCCCAGCTCTGTCTCGTTCTCTCACTCACAGGCTGCTCTAATTTAATTGAAAACATCCAGAATTTTCTTCTGGTCACTAGTATAAATAATATCATTAAATTAACTGAAGTCACATGTCCACATACAACCATCATCACTGTGGTCTGGCCAGCTAGATGTGCTGAGACCGTCACTCTGGGGCCCTGAATAACACCCCCCAGAAACAGCTGGATGTGGAAATTGGCAGCTGTTAGAAAGGGGAAAATGGAAGTCATGTCCACCACAGGCCATTGTCAAATAAGTATTTGACTTCTGGTTTCCACTGTGATATATAAGACCTTGGAAGTCCTTACTTCCATCCTTACAAGAAAAAAAAAGATGAATGATCTGAACTACAGGAGCTCTTGTTAAACCCATCTGAAATTAACTATGACTACGAAATTAACCTTTGCTGCTGCAAACCATGGAGATTTAGGGCTCTGTTAGAACAATACAACCTTGCCAGTTTTCCAGATAAGACAGAAAACATGTTTTTTACTCAAAGTGAGAGACAAGATCAAAGAGCATGAGAAGAGAAGACAGATTCGACCACATCAAAATGCAATGCGCCTATTTGGCAAAACACACATCAAATGGAGACAAGTGGCAAGCTAGAGAAACCATTTGCAAGTTACATGGCAAAAAGCTGATATCCATGACAATTCAGATTTGCTAACAATCCAATGGAAAAGAGGGCAAAAGGTCTCAAACTGAAATTCCATAAGAAGGGATAGGCCAAAAGTATGCGAAAGGTACCCAACTGCAGTTTAAACCAGGATGAAAAATTCAAATGAAAATATTGCTCTTTCTCGCTCTGGACAGGGTGCCTCATCAGTTGGTTGCAGAGTCATCCCATACACCAAAAGGATGCAGGTTTGATTCCTGGTGAGGACACATACCTCGGATGTGGGTTCTGAAAATGTTGTGGAACGGGAGAGTGTTTGTGATGTTATGGAACAGTTGCGAAAAATAGTGAATATATTCCATGTTGGAATTTACAATTTGAAGGATCATAGAGTTAAAATTTATATAATTTAAACTTATTTTTAATATAATATTACTAAGTTTTATTTAAAACACATTTTATTTTACTCGATAGTGTAAGAAAAATACCCTAACCTTTTAAGTATGTGCAAGATAAACAGAAAAATTTTAAAATTGCTATTTTTGGGGAGGGGAAGTCCTCTATCCTGAGGCAGCTGACACAGGCGGCCACCCAGGACCTGGGACCACAGGCCTCCCAGGAGCTGAGGCAAGTGGCTCACAAGCTGCAGGTGGGTCCACATCTGGAAGTTCAGTGACAGCTGTGCCTGGAGCCTGCTCTGGCTCAGGAGAGGGCACCAGAGTTGGCATTTCCTCCTTAGGTGTTTCTTCATCTTGTTCTGGAGCTGCTTCAGTAGATCCAGGAAGGAACTATGTTACTAACACGACTGCCTTTTGTGTGCCTTCCAAGGAAGGGAACCTCCCATCTCCGTCACTGAAGTCTCAGTTCAAGCCCCCACCCCAGGAAGTCCTCCAAACTGCAGGCCATGGGGCACTGACCTGAGCGGCTCTGCACTCCTGCCTAAGCCCAGCCTCTGGGAGCTCTTCTCTGAGTGGCCCAGCCATTTGCACTCCCCCTCACACACACCACCCACTCCTCGTCCTCCTGTGTCTCTGCCTCAGTGGGCTCAGGTGCTCCAGGTGTGAGTGAAGATACTTGGCCTAGGTTGGCAGGTCTGGGACTTGAAAGGTGAGCTCTATGGAGGCCAAAAGCATGATCAGGCTGGGAAATTCTGGCGGCTAATAAAAATCTTGAGGGTACTGGTCCAGTCAGATGCCCAAGATGCAGGAGATGACCCTGAGGAGAGAGAGAGACAGACAGCAGGGTCTGAGGCCTGGCCTTTTTTCCACATGGCCCTCCCAGAGCACCACTCAGAGAGCCTGGGGTCCTGGGCCTGCTGCTCCTGCCCATCCAGGAGCCAGACCTATTCCCTTGCCAACATTCAACCTGGCAGTCCTGGCAGAGATGTGCCTGGTCACCCAGGAGGGGCTGGCAGAAAGCCCTCTGAACTGACAACTCTGCATCAATGAGGGAACCGCCTGTCCTCTTCTTCAGGGGAACCTGACATGCTCTCTCAGTGTCCCTGTTCCCTCCTACTACCCTGCCGCCAAAATGTCAACTCCATGAGGACAGGGAGGGCTGGTGTCTATTAACTTCATGTCACTCATTGGCACACAGTAGTAGGTGCTCCAGGAATAGCTGACCAAGAGTGAACGAAGAAAATCCGTCTGCACTTCTGGTGTCCAGAGACCTCCTAACACCTCAGACTTTGGCTCCAGCTCCTGCGTGTTGTCTAATTCACTAGCTGCCCTGTGGGGTTCTTCTCCTCTAACTGACAGGTAACTCCCATGGGTAGAGAGCAACAGCCAAGCTGCCACTGAGGAGGTTCTACCAGATTAGTGAGCACGGTCCCTGGGTAGGGGTGCAGACTGGGCTGGGATAAGAAGCAGAAGGGTGTGAATTTTCTGAGGAGCTCACTCTGTCTATTGACCTCCCCACTCGCCCACACCACCCATATCTACATGCACAGCTCTCTGAGTCCTGCCCTTTTTCCTAGGAGAAGCCCTCAGACCTCTGCCCTCTTGCAGAAATCCCACCATGCGCGGGATCCAGGGTTCTGCAAGCACCTTGAATTCAGGTCCCATAGTCCCCTCATGGCTCTGATCCAAAGCCAAATCACATTTTCTGCTGGAACAGAGGTCCACTGTCCTCTTCACAACATGGGAAGATGCAGCCATAGGTAGAGGAAGCCAGGAGGACGTCACATCGGCTGTCCAATGGACACTAGGAGCCCGTGCAGCCTAGTGTGACTGAATCACTCTCGACTAGAAGGAAGCACTGGAGTGCAGGCTTGGGGTCTGCTCTGTGCACTGGATCATCGTCAGTGCCTAGAGACGTGTCTGTACCTGGCAGGGCTTCTCGTATATTTGCTGAATGAATGAACCCAAACCATCCCCATCTCAGACAGCTGGATGAGTCTGAACTCCATCGCTCAACCCTGGGGTTTCTGATCTGGCTTCACCTAGGACCGGGACTCATAATGGAATCTCCAATCTCTTTATCTAATGAGAAAAGTGCTTAGCCCTGAGCCCTGAGGAGAATCACAAATTTGGCAGAGACTTTGTCAACAGAATGAAAAAAATGACCAATTGGCTGAAACACACCCCCTCCAGCAGACCTCTCCACTGTCCAGGCACCCAGAGGCACCCCACTGAGACCCTACAATAACCCTATTGGGACTCACTTTCTGGGGAACAATCACTTAGAGACATGCAGTGACCTGAAGATTCACAGCAAACAAGTGGCCAAATGACCACTGTGCTGTGCAGAGGCAGGAGCTCACCTGATACATGGTTGATCCAACTCCTGTTGTAGCAAATGCTCTATTTCAACAAAGAAAGGTGGGGACAAAAGTGGGGTCCCTGCCCAGAAAGGTGGGCATCAGGTATTTGCCCAGTTTGTCCAGTCAGTGTGCCCAGGTGGTCAGTACCACATTGGTCCTTGGTTTTTCTCTTCTGTTCTGCCTCATGAGGATGGAGTTTATTGGACAGGATGAGAGGGTAGTGCTGGGGCCACTGGGATGGTTGGCAGTGGGGCCCAAGGCTGGCTGACCAGCCTATGTTTTCAGTCAGGTGCCCCCATGGGAGGCCAGTGCTGAGTCAGGCAGAAAGTGAAGCTGACTCCCCGGGGAAGCGGAGTCCAGGCTTCCAGGAGGGGCAGGCGTTGACACTGAGAAGCTTTCTCAATGGCAGTTTTTGGGTCCTGAAGACCATCACCTTTCAATGATTGCCCAGCTCAACACTGTTGACCTCCCACTTGCCAGAGCATTCTGGGTAATAAGCAGAGCAGTTGGGGGCTCCCTGTGGGCACCACCACGTTAGTTTCCAGGTTATGAGCTTATTCACACTGAAAGGGTTACACTTTGTGTCTCAAGTCTGTCTCGGTGCTAAACCGAAATGTGAACAGAAAAGCAGCTCATCCTGCCCGGGCTTGGCCAGGGCAGAGGGAAGGGTAGGGGACGGGCAGGATCAAAGGTGGGGTTGGAGCTTCCGCCTATGCAGGTGGGAAGTGCTGGATGTGGAGCTCCACGCTGTTCCACTCCACACCGTCAACAAGGACCCACAGTTGTCCTGCTGGTGCTTGGCCCTGCTGAACAGGCGGCTGATGCCCTCCAGGTACTGGCTCTGGTTCTCCAGTTCCTTGTCCTTGGTTTTCTTGGGAAAACACATCACCTTCTTGTTGTTCTCCTTGTCCATGGCCTGGAGGGCGTGGCTGCAGCCTCACCACTGCTGGGCAGCCTGCTCACCTGGAGAAACTGGAGGGGAACTTGAGGGTGTTGTTGGCGGTAGCCTGGGCTTTGTTCTCAGAGTCTCCTTTTCTGTCTGTGGGCTGGGCTGCCATCCAGGAATCCACCCGCAGCCCCATCAGCTCAGCTCCAAAACCCTGGCTCAGGGAAGACTCATCTCCTCTCACTGACGGGGAGGAGAGAAGGATGTGTGATGCCTCCTTGTTTGCCGCAGAACTTGATGGATGGTGGACAACAGCACTCTAGAGCCCAAGTGGGCCGCATAATCTGAGGGTCCTGAGGCGACCCAGAATGGTCTCACAATACCAAGCTCCACAACCCCCACGAAGGGAATGATGTTCAAGGACTCCTCATTGGGGCTCTTCTGTTTTTAGGTGAGTGTGGCCTCCACGATGGGCAGTTGGTGGACAAATTGGCTCCTGTGACGCACTGTGTGGTTCTAAACACCATGGGCAGCATGTCCTGCACAGCCCTGTGGGCCTCCTTGTAGAACAGGTCCCGCCTGGGCAGATCTTGGATGAAGCTGTTGTAGCGGTAATGCACGGAGCTCAGGTACCTGGCCACAAGGTAGGAACCCAACTGGATGACCAGGAAGTGCATGTAGCCCAGCCAGGTGGTGAGGGGCCTAGGTTGTCAGACAGCAGCTCCAGGAAGACCCATAACACGGTGCTTAAGTAATGCTGTGCCCCTGACACCACGATCTTCACAGGCTGGGGGGCTGGGAATTATAGAGCCAGCATCTTTGTTTCCAGGAGATGATGGTGCTGAAGGCTGCCTGGACCTCAGCCTTGGAGAAGGTGCACACCCCGGGCAGCATGTGTTGCTGCTGGACTCAGAGGGGAACTGCCCCTGCCAGTCAGGGGCGTTGAGGAGGAGGATATTGTGGGGCAGCTGGCTGTCAGAGATGAGGAAGTGTTTCAGCTGGTCATATACCGTCTCCCTGGGTATAGGACCCAGGCTGTCCAGGCTGTTGTCCCGCTTGTTTCTGGCTCTGCCACCTGCTGCTCCTTCAGGGATGTGCTCCAGGCCCAGCGGCCAACGTGCTCCCCCTGGGATCTGGTGGAAGCGATGAGGAGAGACTCGGTCTTGGTGATGTGCCCACTGGTGGCTTTGGGCTCATCTTCTCTATCACATGGGTTGGACCTGGAGGCTCCTCCTGGTGCTGGCACTGTGGATTCTCTAGCACTCCATCTGAGAGCTGGGCACTGTGGATGCTCTAGCTGGGCTGGGACAGGCCTTCCAAGTATGGCCTGAGCCAGGGCTTCGGGGTCCTGAGGACACTCTCATGGGCCACTGTCACGGTTCTCTAGTGAGTCATACAGCAGATCTAGGTCCTCCTCCACCTCAGGCACATGCTCCGAAGACTCCTGCTCTGAATCCAGGACCTCCTCCAACTCTTGCACCCTGAGCAGCTACGCCCCAACTTTCTTGTTGTCATCTTGTTGCCTGGTCATGAGTGGCTATCTTACTACACTTTGGCGCTGCTTTTTGGGCTCCTCAAAGTGGAAGTCCTCCGCCTCTTGGTCCTGCCCATGCCCGGGATGATTGCTGCCCTGCTGATCTGAGAATATTTCATACTCCACCTCTGAGTGATGAACCAGGGATTTGGACTTGGACTTGGGGCCAGCCTTCTGGGTGCTGTCCTTGGGGTCTATGGGCTGGCTGGACAGGGAGGAGATGCTGACCTCAGCCATGTGGGCAGATTCCTCCATGTTGGTGCTATGGAGTCTCAGCATCTGGCCACCCTCGAGGGGTCGCTACATCACCTCTTCCATGTCGATGGTGCCCGTGGCGAGTGTCCGGTAACCCAGAATGGTCTGGTTGTTAAGGCGCTGCTTCTGCTGCAGCAGGATCTGTTAAGTTGTTGCCTTTTTTCTTGAGAGAGTGAGGGTACTGTAGGGAGATGGTCAGCACCAGGTCGGTCTTCACCTGACCACTAGGGGGCAGCAGAATCTCCTCAGACCTCAAGTGATTTTAGGGGCCCTGCATTTTTATAGTGATCACCACAGCCCTGAGCTCCTTCTCCAGCTTCTTGTAGATGAGCAGCATGGTTAAGGAGAGGCTACACAGCCTGGGTACGCAGGTGGGGCTGGAGCATTCCACTTCCCAGGTGGAAAACAAGTTCATGGGCACCTGTGTGTTGAGTGTGGTGGGCATGCTTTCCTGGCCCGCGGGCACCGAAATGGTGGTCTGATTTCTATCCTGTGTTGGGAGAGGGTTACATGCCATCAGAGGCAGCTCATAAACTGCCAGGTGGGTTGGGCACTCCAGCTCAGACTGAACCCCAAGCACTCAGTGATTGGTGGCAAGAGATGGGACAGGTGTGATTCCAGGGACCACATGCTAACCTGGCGGCTTGGCAAACTCAGAGACCTAACGTAAATGAAAAGGTTTGTCTGAACTTAAAGTGTTGTTTGTTTGTTTGTTTTTTGTTGTTTTTTTTTTAAAATAAAAGCAGCTTATGGTGGGTACTGGTGTCCTAGGCTGTCATCTTCCCTGAAAAAGTCAATCTTTATCTTAACTGAGCCTGCTTATTTTTTATAATAAATCTTTATTGTTCAGATTATTACAGTTGTTCCTCTTTTTTCCCCCCATAACTCCCCTCCACCCGGTTCCCACTCCACCCTCTGCCCTTACCCCATGCCCCCCTCCACTGCCCTCATCCATAGATGTACAATTTTTGTCCATTCTCTTCCCGCATCCCCCACACCCCTTACCCCCTCGGAATAGTCAGTCCACTCCCTCTCTATGCCCCTGATTCTATTATATTCACCAGTTTATTCTGTTCATCAGAGTATTTGTTCACTTGATTTTTAGATTCACTTTTTGATGTGTATTTGTTGTCCATAATTTGTATCGTTACCTTCTTCTTCTTCTCCTTCTTCTTCTTCTTCTTCTTCTTCTTCTTCTTCTTCTTCTTCTTCTTCTTCTTCTTCTTCTTCTTCTTCTTCTTCTTCTTCTTCTGAAAGGATACCTTTCAGCACTTCATATAATACTGGTTTGGTGGTGATGAACTTATTTAACTTTTTCTTATCTGTGAAGCTCTTTATCTGACCTTCAATTTTGAATGATAGCTTTGATGGGTAAAATAATCTTGGTTGTAGGTTCTTGCTATCCATCACTTTGAATATTTTTTGCCACTCCCTTCTGGCCTGCAAAGTTTCTGTTGAGGAATCAGCTGAGAGTTGTATGGGTACTCCCTTGTAGGTAACTGACTTTTTTTCTCTTGCTGCTTTATGATTCTCTCTTTGTCTTTTGCTCTTGGCATTTTAATGATGATGTGTCTTGGTGTGGTCCTCTTTGGATTCCTTTTGTTTGGGGTTCTCTGTGCTTCCTGGACTTGTAAGTCTATTTCTTTCACCAGGTAGGGGAAGTTTTCTGTCATTATTTCTTCAAATAGATTTTCAATATCTTGCTCTCTCTCTTCTTGTGGCACCCCTGTAATTCGTATGTTGGTACGCTTGAAGTTGTCCTAGAGGCTCCTTACACTATCTTCATATTTTTGCATTCTTTTTTCTTTTTGCTTTTCCGGTTGGGTGTTTTTTGCTTCTTCATATTTCAAATCTGTGACTTAATTCTTGCTATCCCCTAGTCTGCTGTTAGAACTCCGTATAAGGTTCTTTATTTCAGTCAGTGTATGTTTAATTTCTAGGTGGTCCTTTTTCATAACCTCGAGGGTCTCACTAGATTTCTTCAGGATCTCACTAAGTTTATCGGTGGTCTCACTAGACTTATTGAGGGTCTTACTAAATTTATTGGAAGTTTCTAGAAAATTCTTGAAAAACCGTATACGTTGGGTTTTGAGCTCTATATCCAGTAATTTGCTTTCCTCCATTTCTGTCATTTGTGACCTGTTTCTTTGTCTCCGCATTTTTATGCTCTCCTGTGTTGATAGAGTGTTCTTTCTGTGCTAGCTGTCCTATAGGGCCCAGTGGCTCAGCCTCCCCAATTACCGGAGGTGGACACTCTTGGTGCACCCCTTTGTGGGCTTTGTACACAGTCTTGTTGGAGTTAAGCCTTGGTTGTTGTAGGTATCACTGGGAGGAATTGACCTCTAGGCCAATTGGCTGTGAGAATCAGCTGTGTCTGCAGTGGGAGAACTTCTGTGTTGAAGACACACTTATAGGGCAAGACTTGCTTCAGTGGGGCTTTGGTGCTCACTGAGTCTGTACCCTGAGTGTGTCCCTTATGGATCTGAGGAGTTGTAATCTGGATGGTCCCACTCTGACCACTGGGTACAATGGCTCTTGGATCTCTAAGGAGGTGCTAATTTAGCCTCTGCCTGAGGCTGTCCAGCAGGAGACCAGCTGTGAAGCAATGCAAGCCACTGGGGGCCTTGGGCCTTCTTTTGGATATTCTGGCTTTCTCTGACCCAGCTGCAGTTTTTTAGGTAATTTTAGATTGCAAAGGGCCAGGCCTTTCATATGCAAAAGGCTCTGTGCACAGCTTGGGTGGGGCTGGGTATCAGGATCAACAGGGCAGAGCAAGCAGCTTTGGCTTCTCCTCAGTCCTGCCCTAAGAGGCCCCGCTTCTCAGTGTCCCAGTAATCACTGCAAGCACCTCTGATAGAAAGCCGCCCTCGAGTTCCGACTGATGCCAGACAGCACAGTGTCTCCTGTGTGAGTCTGGGTCCCCAGAGACTCACCTGGAACTGGAGTCAGGGCTGTAGGGAGATTGTGCCTCCCTCCCGATTGAAAAAGACAACCGAGAACTCAGTTGGCAGCCCTTTCCATGTGCACCTCCGTACCTCTGCACTTTACTTCCGCACCTCCTCTGAGTCTCAGTGTGCTTTTCTCTTTCCTTCTAGTTGTAGAATTTCCACTCAGCAGCATTCCTGTGGTTCTGGATGATGTTCTTTCTGTCTTTTAGTCGTATTTTTGAAGTGGTTGTGCGAGGCAGCAATTTCCAGTGTTTACCTATGCCGCCATCTTGATTTTTTCCCTGTCTATTTATTTTTACATCTATAACAACATATTTTTGTAATGTCAAAGTAATTTTCCTTTTTATTTAGACACTCGGAGCACAGGCACTGCTCTGCTCTCTGCAGAGACCACACATCCCCTCATTGTTATTGAGTTCATTGTTGACTGTTTACTGACCTATACACACCTAAGTGAAAGAAGTGCATGTCTATCATTTTACCTTTTTTCCAAGCCCAGAGATTTCCCTGCTGTGCTTTCTCCTGCTTCCCTCATCTATCAACAATGAATTTCATGAAACCACACAAGCCTCCACTTTTGATTGTAATGTTTAAAATGAGGTGCAAAGCTCCATTCTCCGGAGCATAATTATCTCATTCCCTTGAGATTTTGCTTCACTGCAATTGTCTACATTTTGGCTCAATAAACTCAGAAAAATTCTGCACAGGTTTCCATGTTTTCTAGATGGACAAGAGAAAAGGTTCTCGGCAGGCAGGGTAGACTTGGGGGTGAGTTATCATGTGACACATTGGTATCTTAGTCATTTCGTAGTAGAGAATGGACAACAGCTCCCTGTGTTACCAAGGTCACCCTGGGATTTCTGACAGAAAATCCCATTCTAAGATGGGAACACATAGGCTTTTCCTGGGGTGGGAGAGTCTGGATATGAGGACAAGTGGGTTGTTCAGGGCAGCGCCATTGACATGACAATAGGAGGGGGTCACATCCAGGTCCCACAGCAGTGAACAGCTGGATCGCCAGCCCTGATAACAGGTCCCCCCTTGGTAAGTAGTGCAGCGCAGGTTGGCCCCAGCTCCTGACCTGGAGGGACCATAGGGATGGGGTCCTCTGGGAAGCAAATGGCAAAGCAACAGACTTGGTATCTTCAGCCCCACGTCCTTTTGGGAAAAGCATCCCTATTAATCGTGATGATGTGTAAGAGTGGGAGAAGGTTTATAATGATTGTCAGGCCAACATGGACACTGGGAGATGGGCATTAAAACAGGAAAGTCTGTAAAAAAAAATACAAAAATACACTTGACTGCGTGTGACATGAAATGGAGCAAGGTCTCGCTTCTGATATTCCTAAAACTTTGTGGGCAGTGACTTTGCATCTCATCTGAAGGGGGCTGGACAGTGAGAGTGGGTTGTGGGGAGGATACAGGCCCAAGATTCCTTTGGAAATTGGACTCTAGGAGGGACCTAGGAGAGTGGCAGGGCAGTTACTGGAACCCAGGGCTACCTTTGACTACATGGGATCCTGGAGTCTGGGTCACCTCAGCACCTGCACTCACCCTGCAGGAGTACAGCACGCTGGAAGATGTATGGGGCACCTATGCCTCCTGCAGAGGCATGGAGGTGAGGACCCCATCTTTCAGGTCCTATAAGTTCTCCTGTGAGGAGCTCTGTAAAGACAGTTCCCAGTCACAAGGAGGAAAGCCTCAGAGCCCTGTTTTGCTGGTTCTCTACCCCTGTAATCCTCCACTGCAGACACACACACACACATAGTGTGGTCTGCTGAGATCTCCACTGCAGAGGAAAAGGTGTGACAGCCTGAGGGTTAGGGTTCCCATTGGCACCAATAAGGGACCCCTCTAGAAGCCCATCTCCACATGCCTGCCCTGTCTTAGGGGGTAATCACAGCAGGACCTCTAGGTGATCCACTGCCCCCGAAAGCTGTCCCAGCCCCAGGGTTCTCCCTTCAGGTCCCTCTTCCCCAACACATGAAGGGGAGGGGATGTGGGCTGCGCAGGGATGGCACACAGAGGTGGCCTGGCCTGAATGGGTCTGGCCCCGGCCACCTTGTGTTACCTGAGGCCAAATTCTAGGAAGTGGACACATACATCAGGGATGAGGGTTGAACCAATGTCTGCACCGTCTGAAAAAAGCTCTCACTGCGGGGACTCCGGAAGCAAGAGCACCAATCACCGGGAACACAGCAAGAGAACATGTTGCACTGGCAGATGCCTCCTGGCAAGTGAGCTGCCTGTTGGGCTACATGTGGGTGCCTGGTTACGGGGTTTCAAGTTATATTGGATAGTGACCTCATACCTGGTATTGTCTTCCCTGAGTCCCTTCATCTCATGACAGCTATGCAAGTAGTCCTGTGGGCTGCTGTCTGCAGACACCTCTTCTGCATGAAACACCTTATCTGTACACAGTGGCACCAGCACAGCCCTCTGCCCAGCCCCCTAGAAGCTCTGGGTGCAGCCAGGGTCCCAGACTTGAGGAAACCTACCTGGGTGCAGACTCAATCCCTCATTCTTACCCTTTCTTGATCCTGGATCAGTCATTGTGCCTGTCAGGGCCCGTCTCTGTCCTGCCTGCACAATGGGTTATGGAGCAAGTGCTTCTTATGGCTGTTCAGGCTACTGTGGGGGAGGAGCTACAAAGTAGGAGGAGGACTATTACATGTAGGTAGTGCCTCCAACCTCTTTTTCCTTCCTGTTGTCACCTCCTCTGTGTCTGCTTTTTTTCTAATCCCTCCCAAAGTCATCACATCTAGAGTGAATGTTGTGTGTGTGAGTGTGTGTGTGTGTGTGTGTGTGTGCACATGACAGTGCTCCCTTTCTGGACCCCAGAACAAATCAGCCCCCACAAAGGGAGGAACAGGCAGAAGCTGCCCAGTGTGTCAGGATTTCTAAAGTCCAGACCAACTCTGTGGGGAGGTGGCAGCCTTGACCTGGAAGGTGTGAACATTCCTGAAGTTTGCACTCTGAATGTCATGTACCCTGGCCAATCCCTGCCTGACCAAGGGCTTCAGTTTCCCAATTATCCAATGAGGGTGTGATCCACAATTTCGCAAGCGTGAGCTGAGCATAAGGGGGCCCGGCTTTCTCCACTGCGGGTGGGTTGTGGACAGAGGTGCACTTACATGATTCCAGATCTGGGCGCCTTTTCAGACAAATACTTTCTTGGCTGCCAAGTGCTCACAGTCTCCCCTGTGCCATCTCCATATCAGCACAGGATTCCAGCAGCACAGCCTTTTCCAGAGCCCCTGAGCAAACCTGGGGGCACCTAAGACCCCCTCTTTGAGGACACAACTGGGTTTTTCTCAGGCTCTACATTCTGACCGTCTGTGATCTGGGGCAAGGCATGGACCTCTCAGGTCACTGGTTCCCTCCTCAGTGACTCCCCATGTTCTTCACCTTCCTCATGTGGTGTGAATGTGTTCCCTCCCTTTCAATGTGGGTGCTCATAGTGACTCCATAGAAGACGGCAAAGGTATCCAACACGACCTCCATGATTTGTTTCTAAAAGTCAGTGCCTGGGCCAGACAGAGTGGTTGAGCATCATCCTGTGCACTGATGGATTTGGTTCCTGGTCAGGTCACATATCTAGGTTGTGGGTTTGATTCCTAGTCGGGGTGCATACAGGAGGCAACCTATTGATGCTTCTCTCACACACTTTTGGTTCTCTCTCACTGTCTCATCAATTTTTTAGGAAAAAAATAATTTAACAATTTTTTAAAAATATATTTTATTGATTTTTTACAGAGAGGAAGGGAGAGAGATAGAGAGCTAGAAACATCGATGAGAGAGAAACATCGATCAGCTCCCTCCTGCACATCTCCTACTGGGTATATGCCTGCAACCCAAGTACATGCCCTTGGCCGGAATTGAACCTGGGACCCTTCAGTCCGCAGGCTGATGCTCTATCCACTGAGCCAAATCGGTTTCGGCTAATTTAACAATTTTAAAGCAAATCCATTTTATTTCTTTAATCTTCATTGCTGAAAGTGTTACATATGTCCCCTTTTTACCCCATTGACCACTTCTAGCCGATCCCTACCCCGCACCCCAGGCCTTCACCACCCTATTATCTATGTCCCTGAGTTATGTATATATGCATACAAGTTCTTTAGTTGAATAATTCCCAACCTGATAAGATTTTAAAAGTTGATGCTTATCCACTTGCTCACTCTGATCTGCTCTCTCTCTCTCTCTCTCTCTCTCTCTCTCTCTACTGAGGAATAAGCCTCTGTGCTGTGAGTTGCTATCTGGACAGACCCATGTGACCCAGCACTGAATGAGACCAACAGAGAGAGGAAGACAGGCCTTCCATCCAAACTGAATCCTAAAGACACCCCCTCCCCTGAGTGAGCTCAGACCCTCAGTGACAGAGATCCTGCCCCAGGTGAGACCACAGTAGTCCCAGCTGAGCCGTGCGGGATTCCTGGTCACAGATGTGTGAGCTAATAAGTGTGTGTTGGTTAAGTCTCTAATGTGGGGTAACTGTCAGCAATAGGTCACTAGCACAGTCGTCCCACACCAGGCCCTGGCCCTGCCCTCCTATCTCCCTCCTTTTTTCCTCCCAATTACCTCCAGCCCCCAGCGCCTCATTTCCCACACCCTCTGCCTCCAGTTTGGATGATGGCTGTGAAACATAGGAAAGGACGCTGCAAAGTAGAGCCAAACTGAAAAGTGTAATTCGAAAGAAGAAACAGGACCGGTTGTGACCACAGTTCTGAGCTTCCAAGGTAAGGAGATGTGCCAGGGTTCATGTCCCAGCATCAAGAAGGGTTCAAGAATCTGGAAAAGGCTGTGAGCAGATGACATAGAAATCCAGAGACTGATAAAGAGTCCAGAGCAGAGTTATAATTTTGAAAGGCATTGGGGTCAGAGGACCTTCAGCTAAAGGAACTGAAGAGTACCTCCTTGCCTAGGCCCCTTGCTTTTATTAACACAATTTGTCCTAAGGCAAGGTGGAGATAATACACTTCAAAAGGTAAGGTTTCAAAGGGTACAGAGGCATTGTCAGTTTGGGTATTAGCCTAAGGCTGTTCAGGTTGTTTGGCCAGTAGGAGGCAATAACATGTAGATTAAGATGCCTTTTAGCTGTCTGGCAACCACAATCAGTTTCCTATTCAGGTTTGGGGAAATGCCTTTAGCCATTCCCAACATGTGTGACTCAACCCTGTTGAGACCCTAAGTTTCATCAACATTTGATGAACCTCTTAAAATTATGACATGCTGGAATTGGTGTACTGCAGAGACACTACAGGCAAGGCTGGCGGCTGCCCCTCCAGGCCCACTGCAAGTGTATGCAAGTGCACTGTCATCACCATGGACCTCTAAAGTAGACCTGCCCCTGATTTCCAGACCTCCTTTAATTTCACAAGCCTTCATCGGCTGCCATTGTGAAATCAGGATGAAGAGGGTAGACAAGTACTTATTCATCTTTCTGGTTTAGAAATCACATCCTAAAGAGAGCCTGTGCAATGTCCCCACGATGGGCTCACGTTCGCAGTGCTTATGGTCCTCAGGGGTCAGTGGGAGGTCTCATCAGACTCCATTCAGATTTCCTTTCTCTCTGTGTCAACCAACAGGGCAGATCTCCTTGAGAGTAGGGACCCTGGGTGTGGTCCCCAGTGAGCGCCCATTTGTCCTGAGTCAGTGTAGCTTGTGCCATGGCGGGGTGCTGTACAAGGCTGCTAGTCCATCCTCACCAGGGTGGTTCAGAGCACTGAGGAGGACTGATGTAAAAGGAGAAGCCAGGCTGTCACCACAACCTTGTTCAGCCTTGGGGCGTGAGAAAGAATGGCTGCTGGGCTCTGGTGAGACAGAAGAGCCTCAGGAAAAAAGCCCAGCTGAACCAGAGCCTAGGGTCTGAGGGCAGACAGACAGAGGCTCTGACCCCAGAGGAAATTTCGAAGCGGTGCCTCTGGAGGAGATGAGTGTGGACCCCGGGCCCAGGGACATTCCCTGTTCCCTCTTCAGTGCTGTGGGCCGACAGAGGAGATGCTCAGAAAGCTGTTCAGTGCCCGTGGAGCAGGGTGGACTTTCTGTCCAGGTGCAGGTGGCAGTCAGTGTTCAGGAACTGCTCTCTGCTGGTTAAACCCTACAGCATTCTGCAACGTGGACACCAGGGGCCGCTTAAGGCCAGGCTTTGTCCATGTGCTGGTGGGAGATGAAGTCAAACACAATGTGGGTTTGCAGCCCTGACATCAAGGGTCCCTGCCCCAATGCTGGTGGGTCAATTTCCCCCAAAGTCCCATTGTCTTGGGCCTGAAGAACATCACATCCTTAGAGCAGATGGCTCCTGAATCATTCTTCCCAACCTATGACTCATAGTAACACAACGCAGCCCCAGAAGAAACAGACTTGCTCAAGTCTCTGAAGGATTGTAGAGTTAAATTTTATGGAATCTAAATTAAATTTATATTTGAGTATTTCATTACATTTTCTTTAATTAGACTGAATGTTACTGAATAGTATGAAAAATACATAAAGTTATAAACATATATGTGATGAACACAAATATTTTAAAACTTCATATAAATGAGGGGAGGGAGCCCTCTCTGTTGTGGCAGCTGACACACGCTGTGGCCCAGGATCTAAGACCACAGGTTCCAAAGGAGCTGAGGTGCGTTGCTCACAAGCTGCAGGTGGGTCCACATCTGGAAGTTCAGTGACGGCTGTGCCTGGTGCCTGCTCTGGCTCTGGAGGGGGCACCAGAGTAGGCGTTGCCACTTTAGGTGTTTCTTCCTCTTGCTCTGGAGTTGCTTCTGTAGATCCAGGAAGAGAACATGTTACCACCATGACTGCCTTTTGTGTGCCTTACAAGAAAGAAACTTCCCATCTCCATCACTGAAGTCCCATTTCAAGGCCCCACCCCAGGAAGCCCTCCAGACTGCAGGCCCTGGGCTATGACCTGAGTGGCTCTGTGCTCCTGCCTAAGCTCAGCCTCTGGGAGCTCTTTTCTGTGTGGGCCAGCCTGATCCCCACTCACCCACACCACCCAATCCACATGCACAGCTCTCTGACTCCCTCCCTTTTTTCTAGCAGAAGCCCTCAGACCTCTGCCCTCTGGCAGAAATCTCACAAGGCATGAGATCCAGGGTGTTGCCAGCTTCTCCAACTCACAGTCCCCATACTCCCCTTAAGGCTCTGATCCAAAGCCCATTCACTTTTTCTGCTGGTCTAGAGATCCACTTTCTGCTTCACAGCACGTGTAGATCAGCGATACTTTGAGGAAGAGGTCATATGGGGTGTACTGTGGATGCTACCTGCCTGCGCAGCCCAGTGTGACTGAAATCACTCCTGCCTAGAAGGAAGCACTGGAGTGCAGCCCTGGGGTCAGGGCCTTTGCTGAAAGAATGAGCCCAAACCACCCCCGTCTCAGAAGGCTGGGTGAGCCTGGGGTC
Source organism: Myotis daubentonii (assembly GCF_963259705.1). Lineage (NCBI taxonomy): Eukaryota > Metazoa > Chordata > Mammalia > Chiroptera > Vespertilionidae > Myotis > Myotis daubentonii. The sequence goes on from NC_081855.1 coordinate 9,121,114, forward strand.
CCCCTGCTCACCCCTGGGATTTCTGATCTGGCTTCACCCAGGACAGAGACCCCTAATGGAATCTCTAACGTCTTTATCAAAAGAGAAAATAGCTTAGCCTAAGTCCTGAGGAGAACCACAAAGAAGGCACAAGTTTCTTTAAAAGAAGAGAAAATGGCCAATTGGAACAAGCACAGCTCCTCCAGCACAGCTCTCCAGAGTCCAGGCTCCCAGCGGGCCTTTTCCTGGGAGGAACCCCCACCCGCCGCCCCAAGTCCCTACAATAACCCTATGAAGCTGGGCCTAGGCTCTCCCCATGTTCAGAGAAACAAACACTCAGGGACATGCAGTGATCTGGAGATTCACAGCAAGCAGGTGGCTGAGTGACCACTGCGCTGTGGAGGGGCAGGGCTCACCTGGTCCATGGTTGGTCCCACACACGTTGGTGAGTCCCAAAAGTTCTGTATTAACACAGAAGGGTGGGTGCGAACCAAGGTGGGGACGCTGCCCAGGAAGCTGGGCACCAAGTATTTGACCAGTTTTTCCATTAACTGTTCCTGGGAGGTCTGCACCTTACATGTCCATTTTTATTTTTAATTTAATTTTTTTTTTTTTTTGCCCTGTGAAGGTCAAGCTTATTTGGAAGCCTGAGTGAGTGGTGTTGGGGACAACATGGAGGCCCAGGGGTGAGCTGACAGGCCTCCATGTTGGGCTTAGGATGCCCCCACTGGGAGGTCAGCTCTGAGTCTGGGCACAGCACAGGGTGGAGCCAGCTCCCTGGGAAGCAGAGTCCTGGCTCCAGGAAGGGCAGGTGGAGAAGGTGAGGGCAGTTCTCCCTGGGTGGGTCAGGGTCCAGAAAAACAGACTTGCTCAAAGCTTTGAGGGTTTTTAGGGTTAAATTTTATAGAATCTAAATTAAGTTTCTGTTTAGGAGTATTTCAGTATATTTTCTCTACGGTACACTGTATGCTATTAAATATCATAAAAATATAATAAAATTATAAACATATCTAACAAGAATATTAAACATTTAACACTGTGTCTAAATGGGGTTAGAAGGGTGCCCTCTCTGCTATCGCTGCTGACATGCGCTCTGGCCCGGGATCTAGCACCACAGGCCGCACAGATGCTGGGGTGAGTTGCTCAAATGCTGCAGGTGGTTCTTCTGCCTCTTGAAGTTCAGTGAAAGCTGGGCCTGGATCCGGCTCTGGCTCTGGAGAGGCCACTAGGGTGGGGTTGCCCTTGAGGGTTTTCCTGATGTTCTTCTGGAGCTGGTTCTGTAGATGCAAGAAGAGGACATGTTACCACCCTCACTGCCTTTTGTGTGCCTTCCAAAGGCACACTCACCCACGCCACCCCCGGAAGCCTCCTCCTCCTCCTGTCTCGGCCTCAGTGGGCTCAGGTGCTCCCCCTGGGGCACTGGGCCTGGTTTGGCAGGTAGGAGACTGCAAGTTGAGCTCTATGGAAGCCAACAGCATCATCAGGCTGGGAAATTCTGAAGGTGCTGGTCCAGCCAGATGCTCAGGATGCAGGAGATGGCCCTGGGGAGAGAGATAGGTGAGCAGCAGAATGTGAGGCCTGCCTTTCCCTTCCACATGGCCCTCCCACAGCACCACTCAGAGAGCCTGGGGTCCTGTGCCTGCTGCTCCTGCCCATCCAGAAGCCAGACCTACTCCTTGTCCACCTTCAGTCTGGCAGTCCTGGCAGAGATGGGCCTGGTCACCCAGGAATGGTTGGCATGAAGCCCTCCTACCTGACAGCTCTGGATCAATGAGGGAACCACCTGTCCCCTTCTTCAGGGGAACCTGACATGCTCTCCCAGTGTCCCTGTTCCCTCCCATTAGGACTGAGAGGGCTGGTGTCCACCCAGTTCATGTCACTGATTGGCACTGAGCAGGTGCTTCAGGAATACTGACCAGTGAGCAATCAAACAAACCCCAGGGCCTTCCTATCACCTCAAACTTTAGCTCCTGCACCTACATGCTGCCTCATTCACTAGCTGTCCTGTGTGGTTCTTTGCCTCCCACTGAAACTCAACTCCCACAGGGTGGGGTACCCCAAGCTGCCACTGCGGACGTTCTGCCAGATTAGGGAGCAAGGTCCCGGGATAGGGGTGCAGACTGGGCTAGAATTAGGAGTGGAAGGCTATGAATTGTCTGAGGGGCTGTCTGTCCACTGACCTTCCCACTCGCCCACACCACCCAAATCCACTTGCACAGTTCTCTGACTCATGTCCCTTTTTCTAGGGAAGCCCTCCGACCTCTGCCTCTTGCATAAATCCCACCATGAGTGGGATCCAGGGTTTTGCCAACACCTTGAATTCACAGTCTCCATACTCCCCTCGTGGATATGATCCAAAACTGACTCACGTTTTCTGCTGAACAGAGCTTTACCATCCTCTTCACAATACGCGAAGATGCAGCCATAGGGAGAGGAGGCCAGGAGGACGTCACATCAGGTTTCCTGTGGACACTATGAGCCTGTGCCGCCTAGTGGGACTGAATCGCTCCCTCCCAGAAGGAAGCTCTGGAGTGCAGGCTTGGTGTCTGCTCTGAGCACTGGGTTATGGTCAGTGCCTAGAAACATTTCTGTACCTGGCAGGGCTTCTAATATACGTGCTGATTGAATGAGCCCAAACCAGCCCCATCTCAGATTGCTGGGTGACCCTGGGCCCCACTGCTCACCCCTGGCATCTCTAATCTGGATTCACCTGGGACAGAGACCCCTAAGAGTATCTCCAATCTCTTTGTAATATTAGAAAAGAGCTAAACCCAAGGCCCCAAAGAGAATCACAATTTGGCAGTGGCTTCTTCAACAGGAAGAGAAAATGACCAGTTGGTTCAATCATAGCCCCTCCAGCAGACCTCTCCTCGGTCTAGGCTCCCAGAGAACACTTACCAGGGAAGAACCCAGAAAGTCCCTACAATAGCCCTATGAGCCTGCTCCCTGCTTCTCTGAGGTTTCAGAGGAACAAACACTCAGAGAGTTGCAGTGACCTGAAGGCAAACAGCCAACAGGTGGCCCCATGAGCATGTGCTCTGGAGGGGGAGGGGCTCACCTGGTAAATAATTGGTTCCACTGCTGCTGGGTGGTAACAAATGTTCTGTAGTAACAGGAACGAAGGTGGGTTCCCTCCTCAGGTAATTCACCACTTTGTCTAGCCAGTGTGCTAGGGCGATGTGCACCATACAGGTCTTTTTTCTTTCTGCCTGTGAGGCTGAAGTTCACTGGTAACCCTGAGTAGGTGGTGCTAGACCGGTTGGCTGTCCGGCAGCTGTTTCCCAGGCCTGGGCTGAATGGACTCCAAGTTCTGCTCAGAAGGCTGCCATCAGAGGCTAGCCCTTGACCTCTGGCTGCCAACCTCTGAGTCTGGGCACAGGTTGGAGCTGTCTCCCATGGAAGCAGAGTCCTGGCATCCTGGAAGGGCAGGTCTTCAAGGCCAGAACCCTTCTCACTGAGAATGTTGGGCATCCTGAGGCCAAAACACATCTTCCATGATGCTCCAGCTCAACACTGCCCTCCTGAGTCCCACCCGCCACAGCGTTCTGGTTACTGAACAGAGCATTGAGGAGCTCCCAGTGAGGGGCAACCCCCTTAGGTTCCAGGCTGTGAGCACATTCTCTTTGGGTTCCCAGGGTCTGTGTCTGTAGTAAACTGAACTGTTCACAGAAAAGCAGCTGGGTCCTTCTGGGCTTGGCCAAGGCAGAGTGAAGGGCAGGGGGAGGGGCAGGGCTAGAAGGTGGGATTGTTGTGTCCGAAGATGCAGATGGGGAAGTGCTTGACATGGGAGGACCACTGGGCGGACAACTGGAAAAACGCCACGTCATTCCACTCCACGCCATCGATGACGACCGGCAGCATGCTCTGCTGTTGCTTGGCCCTGCAAACCAGGCGACCAATGCCCTGGATGCACTGGCTTTGGGACTCCACATCCTCGTCCGTGGTTTTCTTGGGCGCCTTCTTTTTTCTCTCCTTCGTGACCACAGTCATGGACATGGCAGGTGTTGCTGTGCCCTCACCACTGCGGGGCAGCCTGCTGACATGGACAGACTGGAAGAAGCACTTGAGTGTGTTTTTGGTGGTAGGCAGCTGTTTCTTCTCTGCGACTCTCTTTGTATCTATTGGCTGGACTGCTGTCCAGTAATCCACCTGCAGCTCCATCATCTGTGCATGGACACTCTGGCTGGTGGAGGACAGGCCCCCACTCATTGATGTGGGGGAGAGTGTGTTGGGTGAGGCCTTCCCGGTAGGGGACAGAAGCTCACCGCACCATGAGAGGACTACATCATCTGAGCCTCCTGACATGGCTGCAGATGGTTCCACTCTTCCAACCTTCACTGCCCCCACAAAGGGGATGAGCTGTGTGGACTTTTCATTGGGGCGCTGCTGCTTAGACATGAGAATGGCCTCAGCAATGGGCAGCAGGTAGACACAGTTGGCCCCCGCAACGTACTCAGAGATTCTCGACACAACGTCCTGTGTGTCCTGCAAGGTGTTCTCAGACTCCAGGTTGTTGAACATGTCCCGCCAGTACAGGTCCTGGAATAAGTTGTTGTAGCAGCAATCCATGGAGCCCAGGTAGCTGGCCAAGGGGTGGGGACCCAGCGGGATGACCAGGAAGCGCATGTAGTCTAGCCATTGGGGTGGCTGCTGGGACAGCTGCCTCACGAAGACCCGCAGCACAGCGCTGAAGTAGGGCTGTGCCCCTGCCACCGCCATCTTCACAGGCGTCAGGGCCTGGGAATTGCAGTTGCAGTATCTCTGCATGTGGGAGACGATGATGCTGAAGGCCTCCTGGACGTCATCTGTGGAGCAAGTGCACACCACGGGCAGCGTGTGCCCCTGCAGGATGTCCGAAAGTAACTGGCCCTGCCAGTCGCAGGTGTTGACCAGGATGATGTTCTCGGGCATCTTGTCCTGGGAAATGAGGATGTTGCTGAGCTGGTCACGGACGGGCTTCCTGGGGATCTGCCGCTGGCTCTGTGGGTCTGGGCTCTCGTTGTCCAGTCTGTTGACCCACTCATTCCGGGCTGTGTCGCAGCCCCGGTGGCCAGCCTGCTTCCTCTTGGACCTGCTGGAGGGCAGGACCAGAGACTTGGTGAAGCGCACTATGGATGGCAGCTTCTTGGTGAACCAGTGCTGGGCGGAGGACCCTGCCTCCCGGTTGTCCTCCAGCTGTGCCAGCTGCTTCCCAGGGGAGCAAATTCTGTGGGCCATTGAGTCAGAGCTGCTATCACTTGACATGCTGTCAAAGTATCGCCTGAGTTTGGGCTTTGGGGTGCTGGGGACACTGATATCGTCCTCCGTGTCTAGGCTACTGTCACTAGAGCTCAGCACAATGTCATACCGACGGTGCAGAGCCTTCTCCACTTTGGGGACATGCCTCACAAGGGCCTGTTCTGAGGATATGACCTTCTCCGACACTTGGGCCCTGAGCATAGATGCCACGGCTTCCTGGTGGTAATTGTGTTGACTGTTCATGAACCTCCTTCTTACTATGAGATTACCTTTGTCCAAGTTATTCTCCTGGGACTGCCTATGGACGGAATTGTGGCTGGCCGGCTGCTCAAAGAAGCAGCTCTCAGATGTGCTGGCGAGGTCCTTATGCGAGGTTTGGACCTTGTTGCTGGCCGGCATGGCAGTGGCCTCCTGATCGATATGCTGGCGGGACAGGGAGGGCATTCGAATCTCAGTGGTGGGTTTGCTGTAGGCCACAAGTTGGGAGTCACTGTGGCTTGGCTGCTTGCCTCCCGGGGCCCTAGCGTTCTCAGGCAGGTGGGCCAGACTCAGAGGCTCTTTTTGGATCCTGGTGCTGTGGAGGCCCCGCATCTCCATCGGCAAGCTGGAGTCTGACAGGCCTTCCATGTATGGCCTGAGCTTGGGATTGGGGCTGCTGAGGACACTGTGATTGTCCTTCATGTCTGGGCCGCTAGACAGGCCTTCAAAGTATGGCCGAAGCTTAGGTGTGGGGGTGCTGAGGACGCTGCCATCGTCCTCAGTGTCTGGGCCACTGTCACTGGGGTTCGGCAGCATGTCATACAGGAGGTCCAGGTCCTCCTCCACCTCCGGGACATGCTCCCCATGGTCCTGCTCAGGGCCCAGGACCTCCTCCGACAATTGGACAGTGCGCAGCCATAACAGGACTTTCTGTTGGTAGTTCTGTTGCGTGGTCAGGGTGCTCCTTGTGAATATGAGATTCCCCTCATCACAGTCATCCTCCTCCTGGTCAGCGGTATGGTAGCTGGCCTCCCGCTGCGAGAAGAAGCTCTCACACATGCACTCAGAGTAGTTGTCCGAGGACTCAGCCTCGGGACTGGCTTGCCTGGCGCTGTCCTCGTGGTCGATGGGCGGCATGGACAGGGAGGAGATCTGGATCTTGTCCACCTTGCTGATGGGTGTGCTGTGGGCCACAAATTCGTTGTCCCTCTCGCTTGGCTGCTTGCCTCCCAGGGCCCACGAATTCTCCGGCATGTGGGGCAGACTCAGAGGCTCTGTTTGGGTCCTGTCACTGTGGCTGCCCCACATCTCCGTCTGCAAACTGGAGTCTGACAGGCCATCGAAGTATGGCCTGAGCTTGGGCCTGGGGGTGCTGAGGACGCTCTCATCATCCTCCAGGTATGGGTCACTTTTCCTGCGATTCCCCATCATGTCAGACCGAAGGTCCCTCTCTGACACTTTGGACCTGTGAAACAGCGCCAGGACTTTCTGCTTCAGCTTTCCTCGTATTGATGGCCGCTGCTTCTTTGGTTCCCCCTTCTCCAAGGCATCCTTGTCCAGGTCCTGTCTGTGCTTTCCCCTGCTGCTGGCTTGCAGCTCATCCTGCCCCTCGTAGTTACCTGCTGACTTGGCCTTAGGGCTGACCTGCATGGCAGTGCCCTCGTGTTCGATGGGCTCACTGCACAGGGAGGAGATCCAGATCTCGGCCACCGTAGTGGAGGATTCCTTGATGCTGCCAAAGAGGCTCACCATCTGGCCACACCTGGGGTTTCGCTGCATAACGTCAGCCATGCGGATGGCGCCAGAGGCCAGTGTCTCGTAGCCCAGGACGTTTCTGTTCTTAGAGCACTTCCTCTGCTCCAGCATGATCAGGAGCTTGTTACCTTCTCCCTTGAGGAAGTGGTTGTACTGCAGGGAGAAGGTCAGCACCAGGTTGCTCTGCACTGGTCTACTGCGGGGCAGCACAATCTCTTGGGACCTCAGGATGCCCTTGGAGTCCCGCATCCTCACGGAAATTACCGCGGAGTTGAGGTCCTTGGCCAGCTTCTTGAAGATCACTAGCTTCGTTACAGTGAGACTACACCACCTGGGCACGCAGCTGGGGCTGGAGCAGTCCACCTCCCAGGTGGCGAACAGGTTCTGGGGGACCTGTGTTTTGAGCACCGTGGACGTGCTGGCCAGGCCCACAGTTCGTGAGGAAGCTGCAGCTGCTGGCATCCTACCGGACCTTTTCCTACTCAGGGTTGTTGGTTTTTTCTCCTGTGGTGGGACAGAGGAGGGACATGATTGGTGGCAAGAAGTGGCGCATGAGTGATCAAAGGAGAGTGTGGCCACACAAAAAGTGGCCACTCGCTAATCTGTGATTAGGTCAGGGAAGGCCTGGGTGATGGTCTTTTAACCTCAGAGACCTAAAGATATCACAAAGATGCTTTGAAATTAAAACGTTTTAACTAAAAGCTGTTTACGGTGGTCGCTGGGTCCTAGGTTGGAATCTTCTTCAAAAAAAGGTCATTATTTACCTTAACTGAGACTGTCTACTATCTTTTGGAATCTACAAGAACATAGCTTTGGAACGTCAAAGGAATTTTCCTTTTTTTTTGGATACTCTGTGGTCTGTGGAGACCACAAATCCCCTCATTGTTATTGAGTTCATTTTTGGCTGTTCTGTCCTATATCCCTCTATGGGAAAGAAGTATGTGTCTGTCATTTCACTTTTCATCCAATCCATCACCAATGGATTTCATGCAACTCACATACATCGCCACGTCTGACTGTAATATCTAAAATAAGGTGACAACTGCCATTCTCCAGAGCATTATTTCAATCCTTTGAGGTTTTGATTCAAGGCAAATGACCATTTGGCTCAGATAAAATCTCAACAATTGTTCACAGTTTTGAATGCTTCTTACATGGACATTTACTTGGCACAATACAGCAGGATCCCAGAAACTCTCACCCAGCACCACCTTGCAGACCTACACCTGGTGCTGGCATCCAGCAAAGGGCCCATTGACGCACCAGTTCCCTGCCTGCCGGTGAACTTGTGACACTTGTCTGTTGGATTCAGGACCTTCCCTTGCTTGTGTTGCTGACTTTATTGGAGCCATATTTTGTTATACTCTTGGTGGAACAAAGGTTAACAGTTAATAGATCCCAGGCTATGGAGAGACAGGAGGGAAAATGGGACTGGTTTTTACCCCTGGCTTTTCTATAAGATTTGTCTTTTGAGAGTCTGGGCAAACACCTTAGCTGTTTAAGTGAGAGCTGATCTTGTTCAGCTCAGAAGATAAAGGGGCACATCCTCCTTCCTGCATGAATCTCAGATGTTCTTAGACAACTGAGGATCTTTGCGGATGTGTCAGAGGTCATTCCTCATGACATGCAGGAGCCCCATAAGGAAATTCCCACACAACTGCAATTAAACTAACTGGCTCTTCAGGGGGAGTACTAATGAGGTTTAGTCCACCTCTGCTGGTAGCCCTTCTGGTTGTTGTAGTCAGCAAGGAGAGAAACTGAGGCACATAAGAAGGTTGAATGAGACTCTAGGTGAGTGAGCAACTTGCAGCTCAACCCATAAAGCAACAAACTTTAACCCACTACATAACACTCCCAGAAACTGTGCTGAGACTCTCCAGATACCAAGCCATAAAAACAACAGCAACAAGCACACCTATAATTAACATGGGAAGTTGTGCCTCCATGGCTGGGAACTCCCAGGCCCCAGCCCTCATTAATATTCCTGATAGGAAGCCTTGACTTGCAAGTGCTTTACAGAAGTGTAAATGTAGGAAGTTTTAACTTCAAAATATCAACTGAAAAATGGCCAATATACAGTTTTCTTTGGGTGCCTAATTTAATTTTTCACAGGCAAAATAAAACAAAAGAAACAAATAACTATAACAGTGGCGGCCTGAAAATTGAACTGATTGAGTGTATAGGATGCATATCTTGATTTGGAAATTAGAAACTTCTAAGGAGAAGCACAGACAAATTCTCTTTAAAAAATAAATGAACAATAAATTTCAGAGATTATCTTCAAACTCTCCTGAAGCTAATACATGCTAACTCCCCATCCTCCCCCTTCTATAGCACGTCCCCTATATCTTTTGCTCTCTGAGCTTCCTTGTCCAGATGTGTTCCTTCCCTTCCCTTCTTTCTTCCCCTTCTGTCCCCTCCACTGCCCCTCCCTACTGACTTAAGGGAAAATGAGATGAGGAATTCTGCCAACTCCCTTTGGAGAAAAGCTGCTCTCAGCCAGAGAGGAACCAGCAATCATCCTCCATTTTCTCTATGGCCCTGATTGGTACACAGAGAAATTTAACTGATGGAACATGTAATCCTGGCTATTTTAACCTATTGCAATTAATATACTCCTGGTTTCTGGGAGCAAAAGCAAGAGAATTACTCAATAAGGTTTATAGAAAACTCCCATAGAGAAGCCTCCACACTTTAGGGATATAGGAAACTGAAACAAGATTTAGAAAAAGGATACAAACAGAAACATGCCTAGGGCTGCTCCAAGATAGAGTGTCGCCTGCAGACTGAAGGGTCCCAGGTTTGATTCTGGTCAAGAGCACATGCCCAGGTTGGAGACTTGATCCCCATTAGGGGGCGTGCAGAAGGCAGCCAATTGGAGATTCTCTCTCATCATTGATGTTTCTATCTCTCTCTCCCTTTCCCTTCCTCTCTGAAATCAATACAAAATCTATTTTAAAAAAGGGGGAGGGGGAGAAGCAAACATATAAACCCTGTATATATTGAGGCTATTTTATTTGTTTTTAACCACAAACAATTAATTGCTTTCACCATCGGAATAAAGCTTTCCTACAAATGTCTGTTTTTTAATCAAAACCTGTTTCCTTCCAACTAGGGAATGTTATGAGAATATATATGGTTTGCTTATCAAATCTTCCCCAATTCCCCTGTTTAGTGAGTGGGTTTTTGTTTTTTTTTACTGTTTAATGATATCAGTGATGCTGACATATGCTTTCTCCAGAATAGTAACATATATACTTAGAATAAATGAACCAGATACTGAACCAAAAGGGAAAGTAATGATTTTAAAGGAACCTTCCAGGAGGAAACTAAGCTTGAGACTGACTGAATGTTTGCTAATCCTCTCTTCTTCAGTATTATCTTCCACAAGACCCTGAGAGATGGCTTAACAGGGTACCCACCCTACTCAGAATGGCCCCAAACAGCCCAGAGACATGCAGACATGCCTCTGACACTAGGCTTTCTCATATGTCTGCCGAAACATGGGGGACCAGCCCACAGTGAAGTGAGAATTCTCTTTTGGGGTACATATTCACCAAATGGGAGTAACTTCACCCTGGGTGCCTCAAACAAGAAGCCAATCTTCTTTTGTGACACCAATTACCTGGTTGCAATATAAAGTGGGTAATAGAGAGGCTTTGGCACCATTAACTTTAAGACTATCTTGCACCTGGGACCTGTGTTGCCATTCCCAGGGGAGATAGACGGAGGTTTCATATACCTGAAAGTCTTTATACCTCTCAGAGTTGTGAGCTTTCTGGAAACTAGAAGAATATTCCCAAATAGAAACAATCCAAAAATGGGCGAATGAATTTGTCAATCCCTTGCTAACATTTGTGGGGGGGGGGGGCAACCCAGTTCCTGAGGTATTGAAAATGACTCTCCTTGTTTTACAAATGAAGTTTTCAAGGTGCCATAGGTTTTGCTCCAGAAACAATTCAAAGCCCACCATGTCCTTTTACCTTCTCCAAACCTCCCCTATTCATTTTGGAGGCTTGCAGGTAATTGGCTTCATGCAACCAAAGTCCCAGAACCTTTGAAGTGAAAATACCTGAGTTCACCAAGACGTCTTGTCCAGGCCATTTTGAAAAATACAAATCTCTGGAAGATATGACTTATCCCAATAGAAAAAACAATACCTTACCCACCTACACAAATCTCTTTAGCTTTTTCAACTATATCTTTCTAACTTAGTAAGTTTTAATGAAAGTTATTAAATATCTACACATTTTGAATTAACGTGAATACTGACACATTGATTGCTAGAGAAGTCTGAAGTTCACTGCTTTTGGGGTTTTTTTAATTGCAGAAGGTCTGTAAAATGGATTTGGAGCTGTTGATATAATGTTTTTTGCTTTGCTGAAGGTGTGTTTTTTGAAAGTAAGAGTTTGATTAAAATATGTTCATCAACGTCTATCTAAGGAATGCTGTTTGTTCACTTGTGTGCTTACGATTGGAAATTAATGCTCCTAACAGTTAAAAGTTCCAGTTAAGTTGGAAGAAATTATACAGTTATGACAATAGAAGGCTTGAGGTATGGAGAGTCATATTTGAAGGAAAAGGGCAAATGTAAGTTTCTCTAAGGATAGTTATTTCTGAATGGGTAAGAAGGTTTGTAAAAGGTGAGGAAAGGTTTGTAAAAGGGTGTATAGGCTATACAACTTTGTGAAAGTTTTATATAAAAATATTCTTTTATTTCTCTACCAAAAAAATAATTCAAATTGTGTGTATAGTCTTTGTGTGATATGTGTTCATCTATGTGTCATGTGTGGTGAATTGTCAGCCTCCATATGACATTACTAGGATATAATCTTTTATTGGCCTACAAAGATTAAATGCTTATGTAAATTAAGGAGAATTCTGTAGTCTGGACAAAATACTTAATATTACAACTGTTTGCAAGTATGATTAATATCTTTTAGAGTTAGTTACCCTAAGTCTGTGTTTGCTTTACGTAGATTTACAAAAAGTCCATGGTATAATCTTTTGCACAAGTATATTTGCAACCTTCCCAAAAGTTTCTATTGTAAGAGACTTTTAAAACAGGAGATGACTTTGAGTCAATTCCAATGGGCCCTGGAGTACCTCAAGGATTTATTCTCTCTCCTTATTAGAGAAACGTTTTTAACTAATTTAGGACTACTTAATATGCTTGAAATTACCTGAGAAGCTTTAAAAAATTAAAAAATATAAATAACTGTGCTATTTGTGTACCTATATTTTTATTAAAATGGATGTTCTAAAGATTTCAACCTGCTCTAGGAAGGAACGTACAAAGATTCAAGAAAATTTCAAATAGGAAACACTCTGGTGTAACAGTGGTCTTGGTGTCAGCGACACCAGGCCAGCCAAGAGGATGGTTCCCTGTGAGGGTGTCTGGCAGTTGGACTCCGGGTATTTGTGGCACAAACATTGGAAGTTTATGAATTATATCCAATTCTCAATACAAGAAGCCATGGACAATGTTTTAAAATCTTACATGCTATCTGTTCCTTTTATATTGAAATTATGTATTTAATCCAAATATATACATATACGTATATATTTTCATATCGTTCTCTGTAATTTTACAGTAATTTTTGTTACCCAAAAATTATTGCCTTGAAATGTTATATTTTACCAAAAAGGCAGGTTTTCATCAATTGCATTGCAATCAAAACTATAACCATACCACTTTGTTTTGTCGTTCATAGATATTGTTTTACTTTACTGCATTTTCAAATATGTTACATCTTTAGAAAAATTCATGAAAAGGACTCTTGACTTACTCTATTTTTTTATTCTTTTCATATATTTTATTGATTTTTTTACAGAAAAAGAAAGGTATAGAGAGTTGGAAACATTGATGAGAGAGAAACATCCATCAGCTGCCTCTGGCACAATCCCTACTGGAAATGTGCCTGCAACCAAGGTACATGCCCTTGACCTGAATTGAACCTGGGACCCTTGAGTCCTCAGGTCTAAGCTCCACCCACTGAGCCAAACTGGTCAGGGCTTGACTTACTCTAAGTAACAGGTTTCTACGCAGGGCACATCTTTGAACTGAATGAAGAAGTATAGAACTCTAAGGAATGACTGAATTCACGAAAATACTAGCAAATAACCAGGATAAACAACAAAATGGGTAGGGAACTAAATGAAGAGAAGATGGTTATTATTGTTATGACTCTGTTTAAAATACTGCTGATTTTTAAATCATTTTGTTTTTCAAATATAAGGAAAACTAAAAGCAGAAATTCTACATTACTATCCATGACTCACTAGGTAGGTTAGAGGGAATGATACATTAGTGACACTCATTTCACAGTAATCCCAAGAGACAAAGACTTCAAGGACCAAAACTTACAACCAGGAGATTTTGTTTATTGAAACACATTAATTAAAGACTCTCTCCAATGTCTTAAAAAGGACGTTACCTTATGAGAGGCCTAACCCTAAATGGATATCTGTCACTGACACTGCCCTCCATCCACTAAGGAGACTGAAGACTTTTCAAGGATGAGAACCCACGGGCAGTGGGGGCTGACAGCTTTCCCAAGAAGTCAACAAGGCCTGGATGCTGACAGATTACTGCTGCTCAAACCTTGTTCTTCTATCTCCTAACTGTTATTGATTATATGTACATCAACTGATTTTTATATTTCTATTACACACCTTATTACATATGAATAGTTGAATTTCGACATCTGCTAAGTTTTCCCACCTACTAGACAAGTACATTCTAATGATCAGTATGGTAAGGAAACAGTAGAGAGTCTAAATTCTTCAGGTCAAACATAGCATAAGTACAAGGAACAGTGGATGAAGAAGGAAACATAAAATTAGCTTAATAAACAATTATGTAAATACATGCAAAGGGTTTTTGGTTGGCTGGGATGCTTATTTTCCTTAGTCACTTTCTTGTCTAGTAGTAGACATTTTATATTCCTAAGCAGTGTTCCTGCTTTAATGTTTTTGCTTTTGTTCCTGGTATGTAAGTGTTATACTAGATGCAAAATACCAAAACTTAAGACAAGCAGCAAACGGACTCTGCTCATGTTAGCTCAAAATATAAATTTGATACAGAACATTTTTTAAGAAAAACATATAGGATCTCATGGCCTCCCATGCGCCTGCCTTTTAATTTTGATTAATAATAAAAATTCCACTTTGAATGCCATTCAAAGTTAGAGTCTTACCTTATCCCGAATGGTCCATTGTTCAGCAAGACATAACACTAACACTCATCATCAATGCATAATTTGTATTGATTTCTGAATAAAAGGAGGATGTGTGAATGAAAAAGGGGCCCCATGCTAACCTGACTAGCTCAGGGAAGTGATGCAAGGCAGCCTTGCAAACTCAGAGACCTTAAGTAACTACAAAGGATGGTCTGAAATTAAAACACTAACAGGAGCTCATGATGGGTAGTCAGATCCTTGCCTGGCATCTTCCCTGACAAAGGTCAATCTTTACCTTAACTGAGTGTGTGTACTGCCTTTTTGCCTCTATGATAACATATCTTTGGATTTTCCTTATTTTGGACACCTCATGCTCAGGCACTGTTCTGTGCTCTGCGGAGATCAGAGATCCCTTCGTTGCTATTGAGTTCATTGTTGACTTGAAACTATCCTACATCCACCATGGTAAAAGAAATATGTGCCTATCATTTTACCCTTTATCCAATCACAGAAGTGTCTCCAATTTGCTTTCTCCTGTCTCCCTAATCTATCACCCATGGATTTCATGCAACCCACATAAGTCTGCAATTTTGCTTGTATTGTATAAAATAACGTGAAAAATTGTCATTCTCGGGAGCATTCTCTCAACCCATTGAGATTTTTCTCGCTCACAATTGTTGATACTTTGGATCAAATAAACACACACAAATTTTTCAGAGCTCTGAAAGTTTTTCACATTAATAAGAGAAAAGGTCCTTGGCAGGAAAAGTAGAATTGCAGGTGAGGAATATGAAGCACATTAGTATCTTAGGTCATTCTCTTAGCAGAGGACAAACTGCACATGCTTGTATTAACAGTGTCACCCATGCGATTTCTGACAGAACATCCCAATGTATGATGAGAACACCGAGGCTTTTCCTGGGGTGGAGGATTTGGATATTAGGACATGTGGTATGTTTAGTGTGGCACCGTCGTCATGGCAATGGAAGGTTTTAAAACCAGGTTCCACAGAAAAAAAGACATGGATCTCTGTGATATGCAGTCCCAGTCCCCATACAATGTGCAGCCCTGGGAGGCCCCAGCTCCTGACATGGAGGAGATGAGGACCCAGATTCCTTTGGGAACTGGACACTAGGAGGGATCTCAGGGGAGTAGCAGGGTGCCTTCTGGAACCTGAGTCCTGTTGACTCCCTGGGGTCCTGGAGTTTGGGTCAATTGGGCACCTACACTCACCCTGCGGCGGTGCTTCAGGCTTGAGGATATATCAGGTGTCTGTGCCGCCTGCAAGGGCATGGAATTGAAGACCCCATCTGTTGGCTCCAGTCCGCTCTCCTGTGCAGAGCTCTATAAAGACAGTTTCCAGTCACCAGGGGAAAACCTCAGAGCCCTGTTTTGCTGGTTCTCTAAAACTTGTGACTCTCCACTCCAGACACACAGAATGTGATCTGCTGAGACCTCTACTGGCAAGGAAAAGTCATGACAGCCTGAGGGCCTGGGACTCCCATTGGCATAGATAAGGGACCCCTCTAGAGCCCCATCTCCACCTGCCTGCCCTACCCTGGGGTGTGATCACAGCAGGACCTCTAGGTTATCCACTGCTCCAAACACTCCCGCGGTTCTCCCTGCAGGACCTCCTATCCACCACATAAAGAGGGGGGATGTGGGCTGCACAGGGATGGCCCACAGAGGAGGCTGGCCTGGCGGGAATGGGTCTGACTCAGGCCACCTTCACTTACCTGAGGGGATCTTCTTGAAAACGGCCAGAGATGTCGGGCACGAGTGTTGAATCGTCTACAGAGTCTGGAACAACACTCCCTGCAGGGTCTCCGGGAACCAGAGCCCCCATAACTGGGAACACAACAAGAGAACATGTTGAACTGTCAACTGTCTCTTGCCAAGTGAGTGGCAGTTGGGCAGTTGCAAGAAAGTGGGTGCCTGGTTACGGGGGTTCCAAGTTCTATCAGGAAGTGACCTCACTTCCTGGAATTGCCTCCCTGACTCCCCTCACCTAATTACAGCTATAGATAGTCCTGAGGGCTGCTGACTGCTCAACTACCTTCTCCATGGAATACCAACATTGTACACAGTGACACGAACACACCCTCTCCACAATGTTTAGCTGAAGCCAAGGTGCTAGGTTTGAGGAGACAGACCAGGGCTCAGACTCAACCCCTCATTCTTACCTCTTCTTGATCCTGGATAAGTCATTGTGCCTGTTAGATCCTGTCTCTTCTCTGCCTGCACAATGGATTATTGCAGCATTTGCTTCTTAGCGATATTCACGCTCATGAAGGTAGTAGCTATAAAGTAGGAGGAGGAATGCCACAAGGCAAAAGTGCCTACAACCTCTTTTTCTTCCTATTGTCACCTCCTCGATGTCTGATTTTCTTTTAATTCCACCCAGGGTCATTTGACTGTGTGTGTGTGTGTATGAGAGAGAGAGAGAGAGAGAGAGAGAGAGAGAGAGAGAGAGAGAGAGAGAGATTGTGTGTGCGCACACACACATATGTTAGTGCTAGGTTGTATTGTGTTAACAAAGCCTGAATACAGTAGTTTGCAGAGGCAACGATTCATTTCATAGCCATATGCCTTCAATGATCTGGTGGAACTAAAAAGACTTCCTGATTTTTTGGATTATTCATCATTTTTCTTATTGTAAGGATGAGAGTAAGAACTTACAAGGTCATATGTCAGAGTGGAAACCAGAAGTTGACATTTTATTTGACAATGGCTTGTGGGGGACATGACTTCCATTTCCCCCTTTGTAACAGCTGCCAATGTGCATATCCAGGTGGTCTGGGGAGTTTGGGTCAAGGCCCCAGAGTGGAGTTATCAGCACAGCTCACTGGCCTGGCCACAGTGATGACGGTTGTATGTGGACATGTGACTTCAGTGAGTTGAATAAAATTCTTTTTGTTAGTCACAAGAAAAAAAGTTCTGTTTTCATATGTCTCATGGCCTTATGAAAACATGCTTTTAGTCAATAATCATGTGAGAGATGCAAATGAAAACAAAAACGAGGGCCCTGGCCGGTTTAGTCAGTGGATAGAGTGTTGGCCTGAGGAATGAAAAGTCCCGGCTTCGATTCCGGTCAAGGGCACATGCCCAGTTTTGGGCATTGATCCCAAATAGGGGCATGTAGGAGGCAGCTAATCAATGATTCTCTCATCATTGATGTTTTTCTCTCTCTCTCTGAAATCAATAAAAATATATTTTTTCAAAACACAATGGGATACCGTCTCACACTTGTCAGAATGGCTATCATCCAGAAATCAAGAAAGGACAAATGCCGGTGATTATGTGGAAAAAAAGGAACCCTTGTGCATTGCTGGTGGGAACATAGACTGGAGCAGGCACTCTGGAAAACAGTATGGAGCTTCTTTGAAAAATTAAAGTGAAACTCCCATTTTACCCAGTAATTCCACTTCTGGAATATATCCCAAGAAAGCAGAAACACCAATCAAAAAGGATATATGCATCCCTGTGTTCGTAGCAGCACAATAGCTAAGATTTGGAAACAGCCTATATTCCCATCAGCGTAAGTGCCCAACAGCAGCTGAGTGTAAAAAACCCGTGGTACATCTACATTATGGAATACTATGCTGCTGTAAAAAAGAAAGAAGTCTTACCATTCACAACAGCTTGGATGGACATGGAGAGCATTATGCTAAGTGAAATAAGCCCGTCAGTAAAAGTAAATATCACACGGTCTCATTCATTTGTGGAATATAATGAATAACATAAACTGATGAACAAAAATTGATCCAGAGACAGAGAAGCATCAAACAGACCCTCAAACCTCAGCAGGAAGGCAGGGGAGAGTGGGGGAGAGAGTAAGAGACCAAGCAAAGGTCTTGAATGCATGCATATAAGCATAATCAGTGGACACAGTCATTAAGGGGGTAGGTGCATGTGCTGCAGGTGGGGGTGGCTGGGGAGGGGTCTAGGGGAAAAATGGAAACATATGTTATACTTTAAACCATAATAAAATAAAATAATACAAATATTTCTCTTAGTAAAAAAAAAAAAAAAAGAGAGAGAGAGCTAGTGCTCTTTCTGGGTCCCAGAACAAAGCGCCCCCTGACCCCTAGATATGGAGGAACATGCAGGAGCTTCCCAGTATGTCAGGATTTCTAATGTCCAGACCAACTCTGTTGGAGAGGTGGGATCCTTGGCCTGGAAGGTATGAACATTCCTGAACTCTGGGCTCTGAATGTTATGGACATTGGGTGATATCTGCCACTCTATGGACATCAGTTTCCCAATTTTCCATTGAGGGTTGGGTTCAGAACTGCATAAGCCTGACCTCACAACAAAGGGGCCCAGCTCCCTCCACCCTGGGTGGGCACTGGACAGAGGTGCATGCCTGTGGTTCCAACTCTGGACTCCCTTTCAGTAAAATACTGGCGAAAGGCTCATTTACCTGCTGAATGCTCACCATCTCCCCCATGCCTTTCCATGTCTGTGCATGATGCCACCAGCAGATCCTTTTTCAGAGCCCCCGAGGAAACCTGGGTGGAGCCAGGACCCCAACTTTGAGGACACACCGCTGGATTCATCTCAGGCTCTGTTGGGCTCAGTATCTTGTTCATTTATTTCTAAATACATATTACCCTTCTGGAAAAAGCATGTGTGGGTATTACTGATTTCATAAAACAAACAAATAAGCAAACTAAACACCTCTCCCTATCAGCTGATTTGGGGCATATTTTATTAGCAAAGATAGATATTTGCTAATATTGCTATAACATTCCCTAGTTGGAAACAGGTTTTGATTAAAAACAGACATTGGTTAAATATTCCTGCCATTTCCACAGAAGGTTTACTCTGAAGGAGAAGATAATTAGTTCGCTGTGGTTAGGAATACAGTAGCCCCAGTGTCTACAGGGGTCTTAGTGGCTTCTCTTTCTATGATAATTTCACCTGCTCCCAAACTATCAGTGAGAATGCAAACACCCATGGATCAACCCTATATTTGTGTGTGTGTGTGTGTGTGTGTGTGTGTGTGTGTGTGTGTGTGGTTTGTTTGTTATTGGTTTTCTACATCCCATTTCAGTGAACAGATTTCTCTACAGGAATTTTCCTGAAAGCCTTATTTAGAATTTGTGTTGCATTTGCTGACAAAAACCATTAGCTATATTAATTGGAATCAGTTAGAAAATCCAGGATTACATATTCTAAGAGTTAAATGCCTTTGTGAACCCACCAGGGTCATTGAGAAAATCAGGAACATTTGCTGGTTCCTCTCTTGCTGAGACAAGCTTTTCTCCAAAGGGAGTTGTTAGAATTCCTATTCTCATTTTCTCTTAAGTCAGTAGGAAGTGATAATGGAGCAATGGGCAGCAGGTAGACACAGTTGGCCCCCGCAACGTACTCAGAGATTCTCGACACAACGTCCTGTGTGTCCTGCAAGGTGTTCTCAGACTCCAGGTTGTTGAACATGTCGCGCCAGTACAGGTCCTGGAACAAGTGGTTGTAGCGGCAATCCATGGAGCCCAGGTAGCTGGCCAAGGGGTGGGGACCCAGCGGGATGACCAGGAAGCGCATGTAGTCTAGCCATTGGGGTGGCTGCTGGGACAGCTGCCTCACGAAGACCCGCAGCACAGCGCTGAAGTAGGGCTGTGCCCCTGCCACCGCCATCTTCACAGGCGTCAGGGCCTGGGAATTGCAGTTGCAGTATCTCTGCATGTGGGAGACGATGATGCTGAAGGCCTCCTGGACGTCATCTGTGGAGCAAGTGCACACCACGGGCAGCGTGTGCCCCTGCAGGATGTCCGAAAGTAACTGGCCCTGCCAGTCGCAGGTGTTGACCAGGATGATGTTCTCGGGCATCTTGTCCTGGGAAATGAGGATGTTGCTGAGCTGGTCACGGACGGGCTTCCTGGGGATCTGCCGCTGGCTCTGTGGGTCTGGGCTCTCGTTGTCCAGACTGTAGACCCACTCATTCCAGGCTGTGTCGCAGCCCCGGTGGCCAGCCTGCTTCCTCTTGGACCTGCTGGAGGGCAGGACCAGAGACTTGGTGAAGCGCACTATGGATGGCAGCTTCTTGGTGAACCAATGCTGGGCGGAGGACCCTGCCTCCAGGTTGTCCTCCAGCTGTGCCAGCTGCTTCCCAGGGGAGCGAATTCTGTGGGCCATTGAGTCAGAGCTACTATCACTTGACATGCTGTCAAAGTATCGCCTGAGTTTGGGCTTTGGTGTGCTGGGGACACTGATATCGTCCTCCGTGTCTAGGCTACTGTCACTAGAGCTCAGCACAATGTCATACCGACGGTGCAGAGCCTTCTCCACTTTGGGGACATGCCTCACAAGGGCCTGTTCTGAGGATATGACCTTCTCCGACACTTGGGCCCTGAGCATAGACGCCACGGCTTCCTGGTGGTAATTGTGTTGACTGTTCATGCACCTCCTTCTTACTAGGAGATTACCTTTGTCCAAGTTATTCTCCTGGGACTGCCTGTGGACGGCATTGTGGCTGGCCGGCTGCTCAGGGAAGCAGCTCTCAGATGTGCTGGCGAGGTCGTTATGCGAGGTTTGGACCTTGTTGCTGGCCGGCATGGCAGTGGCCTCCTGATCGATATGCTGGCGGGACATGGAGGCCATTGGAATCTCAGTGGTGGGTGTGCTGTAGGCCACAAGTTGGGAGTCACTGTGGCTGGGCTGCTTGCCTCCCGGGGCCCTCGCGTTCTCAGGCAGGTGGGCCAGACTCAGAGGCTCCTTTTGGATCCTGGTGCTGTGGAGGCCCCGCATCTCCATCGGCAAGCTGGAGTCTGGCAGGCCTTCCATGTATGGCCTGAGCTTGGGATTGGGGCTGCTGAGGACACTGTGATTGTCCTTCATGTCTGGGCCGCTAGACAGGCCTTCAAAGTATGGCCGAAGCTTAGGTGTGGGGGTGCTGAGGACGCTGCCATCGTCCTCATTGCCTGTGCCACTGTCACTGGGGTTCGGCAGCATGTCATACAGGAGGTCCAGGTCCTCCTCCACCTCCGGGACATGCTCCCCATGGTCCTGCTCAGGGCCCAGGACCTCCTCCGACAATTGGACTGTGCGCAGCCATAACAGGACTTTCTGGTGGTAGTTCTGTTGCGTGGTCAGGGTGCTCCTTGTGAATATGAGATTCCCCTCATCACAGTCATCCTCCTCCTGGTCAGCGGTATGGTAGCTGGCCTCCCGCTGTGAGAAGAAGCTCTCACACATGCACTCAGAATAGTTGTCCGAGGACTCAGCCTCGGGACTGGCTTGCCTGGCGCTGTCCTCCTGGTCGATGGGCGGCATGGACAGGGAGGAGATCTGGATCTTGTCCACCTTGCTGGTGGGTGTGCTGTGGGGCACAAATTCGTTGTCCCTCTCGCTTGGTAGCTTGCCTCCCAGGGCCCACGAATTCTCCGGCATGTGGGGCAGACTCAGAGGCTCTGTTTGGGTACTGTCACTGTGGCTGCCCCAAATCTCCGTCTGCAAACTGGAGTCTGACAGGCCATCGAAGTATGGCCTGAGCTTGGGCCTGGGGGTGCTGAGGATGCTCTCATCATCCTCCAGGTATGGGTCACTTTTCCTGCGATTCCCCATCATGTCAGACCAAAGGTCCCTCTCTGACACTTTGGACCTGTGAAACAGCGCCAGGACTTTCTGCTTCAGCTTTCCTCGTAATGATGGCCGCTGCTTCTTTGGTTCCCCCTTCTCCAAGGCATCCTTGTCCAGGTCGTGTCTGTGCTTTCCCCTGCCGCTGGCCTGCAGCTCATCCTGCCCCTCGTAGTTACCTGCCGACTTGGCCTTAGGGCTGACCTGCATGGCAGTGCCCTCGTGTTCGATGGGCTCACTGCACAGGGAGGAGATCCAGATCTCGGCCACCGTAGTGGAGGATTCCTTGATGCTGCCAAAGAGGCTCACCATCTGGCCACACCTGGGGTTTCGCTGCATGACGTCAGCCATGCGGATGGCACCAGAGGCCAGTGTCTCGTAGCCCAGGACGTTTCTGTTCTTAGAGCACTTCCTCTGCTCCAGCATGATCAGGAGCTTGTTACCTTCTCCCTTGAGGAAGTGGTTGTACTGCAGGGAGAAGGTGAGCGCCAGGTTGGTCTGCACTTGTCTACTGCGGGGCAGCACAATCTCTTGGGACCTCAGGATGCCCTTGGAGTCCCGCATCCTCACGGAAATTACCACGGAGTGGAGGTCCTTGGCCAGCTTCTTGAAGATCACTAGCTTCGTTACAGTGAGACTACACCACCTGGGCACGCAGCTGGGGCTGGAGCAGTCCACCTCCCAGGTGGCGAACAGGTTCTGGGGGACCAGTGTTTTGAGCACCGTGGACGTGCTGGCCAGGCCCACAGTTCGTGAGGAAGCTGCAGCTGCTGGCATCCTACTGGACCTTTTCCTACTCAGGGTTGGTGTTTTTTTCTCCTGTGGTGGGACAGAGGAGGGACATGATTGGTGGCAAGAAGTGGCGCATGAGTGATCAAAGGAGAGTGTGGCCACACAAAAAGTGGCCACTCGCTAATCTGTGAGTAGGTCAGGGAAGGCCTGACTGATGGTCTTTTTACCTCAGAGACCTAAAGTTATCACAAAGATGCTTTGAAATTAAAACGTTTTAACTAAAAGCTGTTTACGGTGGGTCGCTGGGTCCTACGTTGGAATCTTCTGCAAAAACGGTCATTATTTACCTTAACTGTGACTGTCTACTGTCTTTTGGAATCTACAAGAACATAGCTTTGGAACGTCAAAGGAATTTTCCTTTTTTTTGGATACTCTGTGCTCTGTGGAGACCACAAATCCCCTCATTGTTTTTGAGTTCATTGTTGGCTGTTCTGTCCTATATCCCCCTATGGGAAAGAAGTATGTGTCTGTCATTTCACTTTTCGTCCAATCTATCAGCAATGGATTTCATGCAACTCACATACATCGCCACTTCTGACCGTAATATCTAAAATAAGTTGACAACTGCCATTCTCCAGAGCATTATTTCAATCCATTGAGGTTTTTATTCAAGGCAAATGACCATTTGGCTCAGATAAAATCTAAACAATTGTTCACAGTTTTGAATGCTTCTTACATGGACATTTACTTGGCACAATACAGCAGGATCCCAGAAAATCTCACCCAGCACCACCCTGCAGACGTACACCTGGTGCTGGCATCCAGCAAAGGGCCCATTGACGGCACCAGTTCCCTGCCTGCCGGTGAACTTGTGACACTTGTCTGTTGGATTCAGGACCTTCCCTGGCTTGTGTTGCTGACTTTATTGGAGCCATATTTTGTAATACTCTTGGTGGAACAAAGGTTAACAGTTGATAGATCCCAGGCTATGTAGAGACAGGAGGGAAAATGGGACTGGTTTTTACCCCTGGCTTTTCTATAAGATTTGTCTTTTGAGAGTCTGGGCAAACACCTTAGCTGTTTAAGTGAGAGCTGATCTTGTTCAGCTCAGAAGATAAAGGGGCACATCCTCCTTCCTGCATGAATCTCAGATGTTCTTATACAACTGAGGATCTTTGCGGATGTGTCAGAGGTCATTCCTCATGACATGCAGGAACCCCATTAGGAAATTCCCACACAACTGCAATTAAACTAACTGGCTCTTCAGGGGAAGCACTAATGAGGTTTAGTCCACCTCTGCTGGTAGCCCTTCTGGTTGTTGTAGTCAGCAAGGAGAGAAACTGAGGCACATAAGAAGGTTGAATGAGACTCTAGGTGAGTGAGCAACTTGCAGCTCAACCCATAAAGCAACAAACTTTAACCCACTACATAACACTCCCAGAAACTGTGCTGAGACTCTGCAGATACCAAACCATAAAAACAACAGCAACAAGCACACCTATAATTAACATGGGAAGTTGTGCCTCCATGGCTGGGAACTCCCAGGCCCCAGCCCTCATTAATATTCCTGATAGGAAGCCTTGACTTGCAAGTGCTTTACAGAAGTGTAAATGTAGGAAGATTTAACTACAAATTATCAACTGAAAAATGGCCAATATACAGTTTTCTTTGGGTGCCTAAATTAATTTTTCACAGGCAAAATAAAACAAAAGAAACAAATACCTATAACAATGGCGGCCTGAAAATTGAACTGATTGAGTGTATAGGATGCATATCTTGATTTGGAAATTAGAAACTTCTAAGGAGAAGCACAGACAAATTCTCTTTAAAAAATAAATGAACAATAAATTTCAGAGATTATCTTCAAACTCTCCTGAAGCTAATACATGCTAACACCCCATCCTCCCCCTTCTATAGCACGTCCCCTATATCTTTTGCTCTCTGAGCTTCCTTGTCCAGATGTGTTCCTACCCTCCCCTTCTTTCTTCCCCTTCTGTCCCCTCCACTGCCCCTCCCTACTGACTTAAGGGAAAATGAGATGAGGAATTCTGCCAACTCCCTTTGGAGAAAAGCTGCTCTCAGCCAGAGAGGAATCAGCAATCATCCTCCATTTTCTCTATGGCCCTGATTGGTTCACAGAGAAATTTAACTGATGGAACATGTAATCCTGGCTATTTTAACCTATTGCAATTAATATACTCCTGGTTTCTGGGAGCAAAAGCAAGAGAATTACTCAATAAGGTTTATAGAAAACTCCTATAGAGAAGCCTCCACACTTTAGGGATATAGGAAACTGAAACAGGATTTAGAAAAAGGATACAAACAGAAACATGCCTAGGGCTGCTCCAAGCTTGTTTTTCCTTCCCACTGATACTTTGGGAGAATTTTAAATGATCATTAAAAGGGAAGCCATTGCCCTAGCCAGTCTGGCTAAGGAGATAGAGTGTCGCCTACAGACTGGAAGGGTCCCAGGTTTGATTCTCCTCAAGAGCACTTGCCCAGGTTGCAGGCTTGATCCCCATTAGGGGGCGTGCAGAAGGCAGCCAATTGGAGATTCTCTCTCATCATTGATGTTTCTATCTCTCTCTCCCTTTCCCTTCCTCTCTGAAATCAATACAAAATCTATTTTTAAAAAGGGGGAGGGGGAGAAGCAAACACATAAACCCTGTATATATTGAGACTATTTTATTTGTTTTTAACCACAAACAATTAATTGCTTTCACCATCGGAATAAAGCTTTCCTACAAATGTCTGGTTTTTAATCAAAACCTGTTTCCTTCCAACTAGGGAATATTATGAGACTATATATGCTTTGCTTATCAAATCTTCCCCAATTCCCCTGTTTAGTGAGTGGGTTGTTTTTTTTTTACTGTTTAATGAAATCAGTGATGCTGACATATGCTTTCTCCAGAATAGTAACATATATACTTAGAATAAATGAACCAGATACTGAACCAAAAGGAAAAGTAATGCTTTTAAAGGAACCTTCCAGGAGGAAACTAAGCTTGAGACTGACCGAATGTTTGCTAATCATCTCTTCTTCAGTATTATCTTCCACAAGACCCTGAGAGATGGCTTAACAGGGTACCCACCCTACTCAGAATGGCCCCAAACAGCCCAGAGACATGCAGACATGCCTCTGACACTAGGCTTTCTCATATGTCTGCCTAAAGATGGGGGACCAGCCCACAGTGAAGTGAGAATTCTCTTTTGGGGTACATATTCACCAAATGGGAGTAACTTGACCCTGGGTGCCTCAAACAAGAAGCCAATCTTCTTTTGTTACACCAATTACCTGGTTGCAATATAAAGTGGGTAATAGAGTGGCTTTGACACCGTTAACTTTAAGACCATCTTGCACCTGGGACCTGTGTTGCCATTCCCAGGGGAGACAGACGGAGGTTTCATATACCTGAAAGTCTTTATACCTCTCAGAGTTGTGAGCTTTCTGGAAACTAGAAAAATATTCCCAAATAGAAAGAAACAATCCAAAAATGGGTGAATGAATTTGTCAATCCCTTGCTAACATTTGTGGTGGGGGGGAGGGCAACCCAGTTCCTGAGGTATTGAAAATGACTATCCTTGTTTTACAAATGAAGTTTTCAAGGTGCCATAGGTTTTGCTCCAGAAACAATTCAAAGCCCACCAAGTCCTTTTACCTTCTCCAAACCTCCCCTATTCATTTTGAAGGCTTACAGGTAATTGACTTCATGCAACCAAAGTCCCAGAACCTTTGAAGTGAAAATACCTGAGTTCACCAAGACGTCTTGTCTAGGCCATTTTTAAAAATACAAATCTCTGGAAGATATGACTTATCCCAATAGAAAAAACAATACCTTACCCACCTACACAAATCTCTTTAGCTTTTTCAACTATATCTTTCTAACTTAGTAAGTTTTAATGAAAGTTATTAAATATCTACACATTTTGAAATAACGTGAATACTGACACATTGATTGCTAGACAAGTCTGAAGTTCACTGCTTTTGGGGGTTTTTTAATTGCAGGAGGTCTGGATTTGGAGCTGTTGATGTAATGTTTTTTGCTTTGCTGAAGGTGTGTTTTTTGAAAGTAAGAGTTTGATTAAAATACGTTCATCAACGTCAATCTAAGGAATGCTGTTTGTTCACTTGTGTGCTTATGATTGGAAATTAATGCTCCTAACAGTTAAAAGTTCCAGTTAAGTTGGAAGAAATTATACAGTTATGACAATAGAAGGCTTGAGGTATGGAGAGTCATATTTGAAGGAAAAGGGCAAATGTAAGTTTCTCTAAGGATAGTTATTTCTGAATGGGTAACAAGGTTTGTAAAAGTTGAGGAAAGGTTTGTAAAAGGGGGTATAGGCTATACAATTTTGTGAAAGTTTTATATAAAAATATTCTTTTATTTCTCTACCAAAAAAATAATTCAAATTGTGTGTACAGTCTTTGTGTGATATGTGTTCATCTATGTGTTATGTGTGCTGATTTGTCAGCCTCCATATGACATTACTAGGATATATTCTTTTATTGGCTTACAAAGATTAAATGCTTATGTAAATTAAGGAGAATTCTGTAGTCTGGACAAAATACTTAATATTACAACTGTTTGCAAGTATGATTAATATCTTTTAGAGTTAGTTACCCTAACTCTGTGTTTGCTTTACGTAGATTTACAAAAAGTCCATGGTGTAATCTTTTGCACAAGTATATTTGCAACCTTCCCAAAGTTTCTATTGTAAGAGACTTTTAAAACAGGAGATGACTTTGAGTCAATTCCAATGGGCCCTGGAGTACCTCAAGGATTTATTCTCTCTCCTTATTAGAGAAACGTTTTTAACTAATTTAGGACTACTTAATATGCTTGAAATTACCTGAGAAGCTTTAAAAATTTTAAAAAATATAAATAACTGTGCTATTTGTGTACCTATATTTTTATTAAAATGGATGTTCTAAAGATTTCAACCTGCTCTAGGAAGGAATGTACAAAGATTCAAGAAAATTTCAAATAGGAAACACTCCGGTGTAACAGTGGTCTTGGTGTCAGCGACACCAGGCCGGCCAAGAGGATGGTTCCCTGTGAGGGTGTCTGGCAGTTCGACTCCGGGTATTTGTGGCACAAACATTGGAAGTTTATGAATTATATCCAATTCTCAATACAAGAAGCCATGGACAATGTTTTAAAATCTTACATGCCACCTGTTCCTTTTATATTGAAATTATGTATTGAATCCAAATACATACATATGCTTATATATTTTCATATTGTTCTCTGTAATTTTACAGTAATTTTTGTTATCCAAAAATCATTGCCTTGAAATGTTATATTTTACCAAAAAGGCAGTTTTTCATCAATTGCATTGCAATCAAAACTATAGCCATACCACTTTGTTTTGTCGTTCATAGATATTGTTTTACTTTACTGCATTTTCAAATATGTTACATCTTTAGAAAAATTCATGAAAAGGACCCTTGACTTACTCTATTTTTTATTCTTTTCATATATTTTATTGATTTTTTACAGAAAAAGAGAGGTATAGAGAGTTGGAAACATTGATGCGAGAGAAACATTGATCAGCTGCCTCTGGCACAATCCCTACTGGAAATGTGCCTGCAACCAAGGTACATGCCCTTGACCTGAATTGAACCTGGGACCCTTGAGTCCTCAGGTCTAAGCTCCACCCACTGAGCCAAACTGGTCAGGGCTTGACTTCCTCTAAGTAACAGGTTTCTACTCAGGTCACATCTTTGAACTGAATGAAGAAGTATAGAACTCTAAGGAATGACTGAATTCACGAAAATACTAGCAAATAACCAGGATAAACAACAAAATGGGTAGGGAACTAAATGAAGAGAAGATGGTTATTATTGTTATGACTCTGTTTAAAATACTGCTGATTTTTAAATCATTTTGTTTTTCAAATATAAGGAAAACTAAAAGCAGAAATTCTACATTACTATCCATGACTCACTAGGAAGGTTAGAGGGAATGATACATTAGTGACACTCATTTCACAGTACTTCCAAGAGACAAAGGCTTCAAGGACCAAAACGTACAACCAGGAGATTTTGTTTATTGAAACACATTAATTAAAGACTTTCTCCAATGTGTTAAAAAGGACGTTACCTTATGAGAGGCCTAACCCTAAATGGATATCTGTCACTGACACTGCCCTCCATCCACCAAGGAGACTGAAGACTTTTCAAGGATGAGAACCCACGGGCTGTGGGGGCTGACAGCTTTCCCAAGAAGTCAAGAAGGCCTGGATACTGACAGATTACTGCTGCTCAAACCTTGTTCTTCTATCTCCTAACTGTTATTGATTATATGTACATCAACTGATTTTTATATTTTTATTGCACACCTTATTACATATGAATAGTTGAATTTCGACATCTGCTAAGTTTTCCCACCTACTAGACAAGTACATTCTAATGATCAGTATGGTAAGGAAACAGTAGAGAGTCTTAATTCTTCAGGTCAAACATAGCATAAGTACAAGGAACAGTGGATGAAGAAGGACACATATAATTAGCTTAATAAACAATTATGTAAATACATGCAAACGGTTTTTGGTTGGCTGGGATGCTTATTTTCCTTAGTCACTTTCTTGTCTAGTAGTAGACATTTTCTATTCCTAAGCAGTGTTCCTGCTTTAATGTTTTTGCTTTTGTTCCTGGTATGAAAGTGTTATACTAGCTGCAAAATACCAAAACTTAAGACAAGCAGCAAATGGACTCTGCTCATGTTAGGTCAAAATATAAAATTGATACAGAATATTTTTTAACAAGAACATATAGGATCTCATGGCCTCCCATGTACCTGCCTTTTAATTTTGATTAATAATAAAAATTCCACTTTGAATGCCATTCAAGGTTAGAGTCTTACCTTATCCTGAATGGTCCATTGTTCAGCAAGGCATAACACTAACACTCATCATCAATGCATAATTTGTATTGATTTCTGAATAAAAGGAGGATGTGTGAATGAAAAAGGGGCCCCATGCTAACCTGACTAGCTCAGGGAAGTCCTGCAAGGCAGCCTTGCAAACTCAGAGACCTTAAGTAACTAAAAAGGATGGTCTGAAATTAAAACACTAACAGGAGCTCATGATGGGTAGTCAGATCCTTGTCTGGCATCTTCCCTGACATAGGTCAATCTTTACCTTAACTGAGTGTGTGTACTGCCTTTTTGCCTCTATGATAACATATCTTTGGATTTTCCTTATTTTGGACACCTCATGCTCAGGCACTGTTCTGTGCTCTGCGGAGATCAGAGAGCCCTTCGTTGCTATTGAGTTCATTGTTGACTTGAAACTATCCTACATCCACCATGGTAAAAGAAATATGTGCCTATCATTTTACCGTTTATCCAATCACAGAAGTGTCTCCAATTTGCTTTCTCCTATCTGCCTAATCTATCACCCATGGATTTCATGCAACCCACATAAGTCTGTACTTTTGCTTGTATTGTATAAAATAAGGTGCAAAATTGTCATTCTCAGGAGCATTCTCTCAACCCATTGAGATTTTTCTCGCTCACAATTGTTGACACTTTGGATCAAATAAACACACACAAATTATTCAGAGCTCTAAAAGTTTTTCACATTAATAAGAGAAAAGGTCCTTGGCAGGAAAAGTAGAATTGCAGGTGAGGAATATGAAGCACATTAGTATCTTTGGTCATTCTCTTAGCAGAGGACAACCTGCACATGCTTGTATTAACAGTGTCACCCATGCGATTTCTGACAGAACATCCCAATGTATGATGAGAACACAGAGGCTTTTCCTGGGGTGGAGGATTTGGATATTAGGACATGTGGTATGTTTAGTGTGGCACCGTCGTCATGGCAATGGAAGGTTTTAAGTCCAGGTCCCACAGAAAAAAGACATGGATCTCTGTGATAAGCAGTCCCGGTCCCCATACAGTGTGCAGCCCTGGGTGGCCCCAGCTCCTGACATGGAGGAGATGAGGACCCAGATTCCTTTGGGAACTGGACACTAGGAGGGATCTCAGGGGAGTAGCAGGGTGCCTTCTGGAACCTGAGTCCTGTTGACTCCCTGGGGTCCTGGAGTTTGGGTCAATTGGGCACCTACACTCACCCTGCGGCGGTGCTTCAGGCTGGAGGATATATCAGGTGTCTGTGCCGCCTGCAAGGGAGTGGAATTGAAGACCCCATCTGTCGGCTCAGGTCCGCTCTCCTGTGCAGAGCTCTATAAAGACAGTTTCCAGTCACCAGGGGAAAACCTCAGAGCCCTGTTTTGCTGGTTCTCTAAAACTTGTGACTCTCCACTCCAGACACACAGAATGTGATCTGCTGAGACCTCTACTGGCAAGGAAAAGGCATGACAGCCTGAGGGCCTAGGCCTCCCATTGGCATAGATAAGGGACCCCTCTAGAGCCCCATCTCCACCTGCTTGCCCTACCCTGGGGTGTGATCACAGCAGGACATCTAGGTTATCCACTGCTCCAAACACTCCCGCGGTTCTCCCTGCAGGATCCCCTATCCACCACATGAATAGGGGGGATGTGGGCTGCACAGGGATGGCCCACAGAGGAGGCTGGCCTGGCGTGAATGGGTCTGACTCAGGCCACCTTCACTTACCTGAGGGGATCTTCTTGAAAACGGCCAGAGATGTCGGGCACGAGTGTTGAACCGTCTACAGAGTCTGGAACAACACTCCCTGCAGGGTCTCTGGGAACCAGAGCCCCCATAACTGGGAACACAACAAGAGAACATGTTGAACTGTCAACTGTCTCTTGCCAAGTGAGTGGCAGTTGGGCAGTTGCTAGAAATTGGGTGCCTGGTTACGGGGGTTCCAAGTTCTATTAGGAAGTGACCTCACTTCCTGGATTGCCTCTCTGACTCCCCTCACCTAATTACAGCTATTGATAGTCCTGTGGGCTGCTGACTGCTCAACTACCTTCTCCATGGAATACCAACATTGTACACAGTGACACGAACACACCCTCTCCACAATGTTTAGCTGAAGCCAGGGTACTAGGTTTGTGGAGACAGACCAGGGCTCAGACTCAACCCCTCATTCTTACCTCTTCTTGATCCTGGATAAGTCATTGTGCCTGTTAGATCCTGTCTCTTCTCTGCCTGCACAATGGATTATTGCAGCATTTGCTTCTTAGCGATATTCACGCTCATGAAGGTAGTAGCTATAAAGTAGGAGGAGGAATGCGACAAGGCAAAAGTGCCTACAACCTCTTTTTCTTCCTATTGTCACCTCCTCGGTGTCTGATTTTCTTTTAATTCCACCCAGAGTCATTTGATTGTGTGTGTGTGTGTGTGTGTGTGTGTGTGTGTGTGTGTTGTGTGAGGGAGAGAGAGAGAGAGAGAGAGAGAGAGAGAGAGGGAGGGAGTGAGAGGGAGAGAGATTGTGTGCGCGCACACACACATATGTTAGTGCTAGGTTGTATTGTGTTAACAAAGCCTGAATACAGTAGTTTGCAGAGGCAACGATTCATTTCATAGCCATATGCCTTCAATGATCGGTGGAACTAAAAAGACTTCCTGATTTTTTGGATTATTCATCTTTTTTCTTATTGTAAGGATGAGAGTAAGAACTTACAAGGTCATATGTCAGAGTGGAAACCAGAAGTTGACATTTTATTTGACAACTAGAGGCCCGGTGCACAAAAATTTGTGCACTCGGGGGGAGGGGGCCCTCAGCCTGGCCTGTGCCCTCTAGCAGTCTGGGACCCCTCGGGAGATAACGACCTGCTGGCTTAGGCTTGCTCCCGGGTGGCAGAGGGCAGGCCCAATCCCTAGGTGCAGCCCCTGGTCGGGCTCAGAGCAGGGCTGATTGGGGAGTTGGGGCGCTGCCCCCTGTCACACTCAAGGCAGGGTCGATGGGGAGGTTGTGGAGCAACCCCCTGTCACACACAGAGCAGGGCCCATCAGGGGGGTTGGGGCTCTGTACCCTGTCACACACAGAGCAGGGCCCATCAGGGGGTTGGGGTGCTGCCCTCTATCACCCACAGAGCAGGGCGGATCAGGGGGTTGGGGCGCCGCCACTCTCACACTCAGGGCAGGGCTGATGGGGAGGTTATGGCTCTACCCCGTCACACACAGAGCGGGGCCCGTGGGGGGGGGAGCTCCCCCCTATCAGGCACAGAGCAGGGTGGATAGGGAGGTTGTGGCCCCGCCCCCTGTCACACACAGAGCCGCAGGACGATCAGGGGGTTTGGGTGCTGCCCCCTGTCATGCTGATTCCAGTGCCGGGAGGCCTCACGGCTCCGCTGGTCCCGGTGCTGGGAGGCATATTACCCTTTTACTATATAGGGTAGAGGCCTGGTGCACGGGTGGGGCCGGCTGGTTTGCCCTGAAGGGTGTCCTGGATCAGGGTGGGGGTCCCCACTGGGGTGCCTGGCCAGTCTGGGTGAGGGGATGATGGCTGTTTTCAGGCTGGGGGTGACTGAACTCCCAAACGCTCCTTTTTTCCAAACTGCCCGCTCAGAGGCCTGCAGCCGCAGGCGGGGAACATTGGAAACCAACGATTCTCTGTCACTGAGGCAACCAAGCCTCATGTTAGTTTCAAGCTGCCTGGCTGCCGGCCGCCATCTTGGCTGACAGTTAATTTGCATAACTTGCTGATTAGCCAATGAAAAGGGTATCGGTCGTACGCCAATTACCATGTTTCTCTTTTATTAGATAGGATGGCTTGTGGGGGACATGACTTCCATTTCCCCCTTTCTAACAGCTGCCAATGTCCATATCCAGGTGGTCTGGGGAGTTTGGGTCAAGGCCCCAGAGTGGAGTTATCAGCACAGCTCACTGGCCTGGCACAGTGATGACGGTTGTATGTGGACATGTGACTTCAGTGAGTTGAATAAAATTCTTTTTGTTAGTCACAAGAAAAAAAGTTCTGTTTTCATATGTCTCATGGCCTTATGAAAACATGCTTTTAGTCAATAATCATGTGAGAGGTGCAAATGAAAACAAAAACGAGGTCTCTGGCCGGTTTAGTCAGTGGATAGAGTGTTGGCCTGAGGAATGAAAAGTCCCAGCTTCGATTCCGGTCAAGGGCACATGCCCAGTTTTGGGCATTGATCCCAAATAGGGGCATGTAGGAGGCACCTAATCAATGATTCTCTCATCATTGATGTTTTTCGTTCTCTCTCTGAAATCAATAAAAATATATTTTTTCAAAACACAATGGGATACCGTCTCAAACTTGTCAAAATGGCTATCATCCAGAAATCAAGAAAGTACAAATGCTGGTGATTATGTGGAAAAAAAGGAACCCTTGTGCATTGCTGGTGGGAACGTAGACTGGAGCAGGCACTGTGGAAAACAGTATGGAGCTTCTTTGAAAAATTAAAAATGAAACTCCCATTTTACCCCGTAATTCCACTTCTGGAAAATATCCCAAGAAAGCAGAAACACCAATCAAAAAGGATATATGCATCCCTGTGTTCATAGCAGCACAATAGCTAAGATTTGGAAACAGCCTAAATTCCCATCAGCGTAAGTGCCCAACAGCAGCTGAGTGGAAAAAACCTGTGGTACATCTACATAATGGAATACTATGCTGCTGTAAAAAAGAAAGAAGTCTTACCATTCACAACAGCTTGGATGGACATGGAGAGCATTATGCTAAGTGAAATAAGCCAGTCAGATAAAAATAAATATCACACGGTCTCATTCATTTGTGGAATATAATGAATAACATAAACTGATGATCAAAAATCGATCCAGAGACAGAGAAGCATCAAACAGACCCTCAAACCTCAGCAGGAAGGCAGGGGAGAGTGGGGGAGAGAGTAAGAGACCAAGCAAAGGTCTTGAATGTGTGCATATAAGCATAATCAATGGACACAGTCATTAAGGGGGTAGGGGCATGAGCTGCAGGTGGGGGTGGGTGGGGAGGGGTCTAGGGGAAAAATGGAAACATATGTTATACTTTAAACCATAAGAAAATAAAATAATACAAATATCTCTCTTAGTAGAAAAAAAAAGAGAGAGCTAGTGCTCTTTCTGGGTCCCAGAACAAAGCGCCCCCTGACCCCTAGATATGGAGGAACATGCAGGAGCTTCCCAGTATGTCAGGATTTCTAATGTCCAGACCAACTCTGTTGGAGAGGTGGGAGCCTTGGCCTGGAAGGTATGAACATTCCTGAACTCTGGGCTCTGAATGTCATGGACATTGGGTGATATCTGCCACTCTATGGACATCAGTTTCCCAATTTTCCATTGAGGGTTGGGTTCAGAACTGCATAAGCCTGACCTCACAACAAAGGGGCCCAGCTCCCTCCACCCTGGGTGGGCACTGGACAGAGGTGCATGCCTGTGGTTCCAACTCTGGGCTCCCTTTCAGTCAAATATTGGCGAAAGGCTCATTTACCTGCTGAATGCTCACCATCTCCCCCATGCCTCTCCATGTCTGTGCATGATGCCACCAGCAGATCCTTTTCCAGAGCCCCCGAGGAAACCTGGGTGGAGCCAGGACCCCAACTTTGAGGACACACGGCTGGATTCATCTCAGGCTCTGTTGGGCTCAGTATCTTGTTCATTTATTTCTAAATACATATTACCCTTCTGGAAAAAGCATGTGTGGGTATCACTGATTTCATAAAACAAACAAATAAGCAAACTAAACACCTCTCCCTATCAGCTGATTTGGGGCATATTTTATTAGCAAAGATAGATATTTGCTAATATTGCTATAACATTCCCTAGTTGGAAACAGGTTTTGATTAAAAACAGACATTGGTTAAATATTCCTGCCATTTGCACAGAAGCTTTACTCTGAAGGAAAAGATAATTAGTTGGCTGTGGTTAGGAATAGAGTAGCCCCAGTGTCTAAGGGGTCTTAGTGGCTTCTCTTTCTATGATAATTTCACCTGCTCCCAAACTATCAGTGAGAAGGGAAACACCCATGGATCAACCCTGTATTTGTGTGTGTGTGTGTGTGTGTGTGTGTGTGTGTGTGTGTGTGTGTGTGGTTTGTTTGTTATTGGTTTTCTACATCCCATTTCAGTGAACAGATTTCTCTACAGGAATTTTCCTGAAAGGCTTATTTAGAATTTGTGTTGCATTTGCTGACAAAAACTGTTAGCTATATTAATTGGAATCAGTTAGAGTATCCAGGATTACATATTCTAAGAGTTAAATGCCTTTGTGAACCCAC
This sequence comes from Myotis daubentonii, assembly GCF_963259705.1. Classification (NCBI taxonomy): domain Eukaryota; kingdom Metazoa; phylum Chordata; class Mammalia; order Chiroptera; family Vespertilionidae; genus Myotis; species Myotis daubentonii. The sequence goes on from NC_081855.1 coordinate 9,156,676, forward strand.
CAGGGTCATTGAGAAAATCAGGAACATTTGCTGGTTCCTCTCTTGCTGAGACAAGCTTTTCTCCCAAGGGAGTTGTTAGAATTCCTATTCTCATTTTCTCTTAAGTCAGTAGGAAGTGATAGTGGAGGGGACTGAAGGGAAAGGAAGAAGGATGGAAAAGGGTGCAGAATATAGTGGGGGAACTAGAGAAGGTGGAAGAATGGGGTGTTGGCAATTATTACCTTTAGAACAGTTCAGATACAGTCTATAAAATTTCTAATTCCTTAATTGTTTTTAAAGGAATTTATATGTGCTTCTGAAAATCTCCTGATTTCCAAATCAAGATATGCTTCCATTCATTCATCCAGTTTAATGTTAGACCTTGCATTTCCCTAATTTTCATTGCATGCCAAAAATTAATTTAGGCACACAAATCAAACTGCACTTTGGCCATTTTTAGGAGGATATTTTCTAATTAAATCTTCCCATTTCTGTAAAGCACGTGTAAGTAAAAGCTTCCTATCAGGAATATTAGTGAGGGCTGTAATCGGGCATCTCCTGGACTTGGAGGCACCACTTCCCATGTTACTTTTAGGTGTGTTTTGTTGTTGTTGTTTTGTAGTTGTGTGTATGTGTATGTGGTTTTGCTTTTCTTTCTGATATCTGCAGAATATGAGCAAATTCTCTAGGATTGTTATATAATGTAATTGGTCAACCTGTGTTGCTTATCGGTTGAGCTCCACGAGGCTCTCACCCCTCAAATCACATTCAAACCTCTGATGTGCCTCGGTTGATCTCCCTGCTGTCTCAAACAATCAGAGGGTCAGGGAACGGTTGACCAAACCTTATGGGTGCTCCCCCACCAGAAACAGTCACTTTAATTGCAATTGTGTTGAAATTTTGTTTGGGGCTCCTGCACATCATGAGGAATGACATCACACATCCACAGATATTCTTAGTCCCCTAAGAATACCTAATACTCAGACCTGAGGGAGAATATGACACTGTATTTTTGGAGCTGATTTAGTTCAACTCTAATTTAAATGATAATGGGTGTTGTTGTTTTTTGGGGTTTTTTTTTGCTCTGATTCTCAGAAAGCAATTCTGATTGGAAAGGCACAATTTAACAACAGCCACCAATTTTTTTCCTACTGTCTTGTCTTAACCTAAGTTCCATCAACCCTTAATTTTAGGTCTATCTGGACTATTTAAAAATACAGCTCAAATAAATCTAACCCTCTACCACCAGCAAGGGAAAAGTCATGGATTTAAGATACAACTCACCCAGGTTCACCCAATGGGTGGGGAACCAGCAGTTCAATGGGTCCTTTGTTGAATCCTAACACCATGTCCACAGGTTGGTCCTGGGTGAGCTCTTTTGGAGTCCTGACCCACTACGTCAAGTAAATGTCAAAGTATGAAACATTCAAACTTGTCAAGAATTTTGGTCGTTTATTTAAGTCCCACTGTCAATAACTGGCAGGATGAAAATCTCAGCAGATTGAGATATTCTCTCTGGCAGTTTTGCACCTTATTTTATACATTACAATCAGAACAGGAGATGTATGGTGGTAACAGGAAACCCAGTGGTGATGCATTAGGGTTTCAGAGAAATCAAAGCAGCGAATCCTCTGTGACTGGATAAACAGTAAAATGACACAGACATACTTCTTTTACATGTGGATATAGTATAGTTACAAGTCAACAATGAACTCAGTAAGAATGAGGGGATTTGTGGTCTCCACAGAGCATTGCCTATGTGTTGAGGGCCCTGAAATAGGGAAATTCCTTTGACATTGCAAATTATATATTATTGTAGATGCCAAAAGGTAATAGACAGGCTCAGTGAAGGTTAAGATTGCCCTTTGTCTGGGAAGATGCCAGCCTAGGACATGACTACCCACCATAAACTGCTTTCAGTTTAAAAGTTTTCATTTCAGAACATTCTTTTTGATAACTTTAGGTCTCTGAGTTTGCAAGAACACCACACAGGGCTTCCCTGAGCTAGTCAGTGAGCATGTGGTTCCTTTTCACACACACAGTTCTTGGATCACTTGTGCCCCACCTCCTGACAACAGTCACTGAGTGCTTAGGGCAGTGGTCGACAAACTCATTAGTCAACAGAGCCAAATATAACAGCACAATGATTGAAATTTCTTTTGAGAGCCAAATTTTTTAAACTTAAATTATATAGGTAAGTATATTGCTATTAACTTTATTACGGTACTCCTAAGGCTTAGGAAGATCCACAGTCAAGGGGCAAAAGAGCCGCATGTGGCTCGCGAGCCACAGTTTGCCAATCATGGACTTAGGGGATTGGTCCGAACTAAAGCCCCAACCCACCTGGCAGTTCATAAACTGCCCCTGAGGGAATGTCCCTCCTCTGTCCCAACACAGGAAGAGAAACCATCACCCCAGAATGCAGCAGGACCTGTATGTTGTAAGCAGATGCAGCTACCTTACTGCCCACAGTCCTGGTCTCCACACCTCCCGCTCCCCCATCCCTATGCCCAGGTTAATCACCAATGCCCAAGAACCTGTTTGCTACCCAGGAGTTGGACAGGCCCAGCCTCAGATTCGTGCCCAGGTTGTGCAACCTGACCTTAATGAAGATGGTGGTGTTCAAAGAGTTGGAGAAGGACCTCATCTCCATGGTGATCGCCATGAAGATGCAGTACTCCAACCTCATATCGATGGTGATCACGGTGAAGATGCAGGGCTCCAAGTACATCCTACGGGAGTGTGCTGTTCCCCAGTGACAGTCCTGGGGTTGACCTCACTGCAGGACCCCCACTTCCTCTGTGAAAAGGCAACAAGCTACAGGCCCTGTTGCACTGGAGGAAGTGCTTTAAGAACCAGACCATCTGGAGCTAGAAGACACTCCCTGTGGGCGCCATCCGCATGGCCAAGGTCAGGCAGCGAACCCTGAAGGGTGGACAAAGTGGCCGAGGAGGCTTCTGCTAAACTGGCCGAGATCTGGATTGCTCCCTGTCCAACCAGCCCATCCACTGGGAGGACAGTGCCATACAGGACAGATGCAAGGCTAAGTCAAGGGTTCATTACTCCGAGGGGGTACCTCAGAGCTTCTCCTCTGAGCAACAGGCCAGCAACTATGCCACCTATGGACCGAAACCTGGCTGAGAAGGGCATTAACATGGGGATGCTCAAGAAGTAGAGGCCATGGATATTAGGAAAGATGTGCATTACCAGGCCACAAAATATCAAGGAAAAAGTGGTGGCGTGGCTGGGAAAGTTCAAAGTGTTGGAGGAGTCTGTGGAGTCGAGCAGGACACAGAAGAGCATGTCCCAGAGTTCGAGTGAGACATGGACCTTCTATTTAACACACTGCGAAACCCCAGGGACAGTGGCCCAGACATGGAGGATGAGAACAGCACCCTCAGCACCCACAAGCCCAAGCTCAGACTGTTCTTTGAAGGGTTGGCACACTCCAGCTCACAGACACAGATGGAAGCATCCACAGGGCCCGGAGCCAAGAGGAGCCTGTAATTATGGCCAAAGTGCAAGAAAACACGTGAGCCCTCAGGCACCAAGCAGCCCAGAGACAGTGTTTCAGACTCGGCGGCCCACAGCACCCCCTCCCCCAAAGTCGCCTGAATCTGGACCTCCTCCATGTCAAGCCAGTCCACTCACCATGTGGACAGCGCCATGTAGGCCGGCCCAAGACCAAGTCTAGAAATCACTACTCTAAAAAGGAGTATGAGAGCTTCACTGAGCAGGAGGCCGGTGAAGATGCCGCCCATGGATAGGAACTGGATCAGGAAGCAGTGACTATTGAAAGTCACATCAAGGTCCATGACAAGCAGAATGTAGTGGCTTGGCTGAGCAGGGCCTAAGTGTCGGAGGAGGCCCTGGACCGTGAGCAGTACCCTGCTGATCATGTACCCGAGTGGAGGAGGACCCGCAAATTCTGTCTAACATGCTGGAGAACCAGTGACAGTAGCCCAGACAGGGAAGAAGATGACAGCCTTCTCAGCACCACCAAACCCAAGCTCAGGCCATACTGCGAAGGCCTGTCACATTTCAGTTCAAAAATGGACATGGGGAGCATCCATGGTGCCCACAGCCAGGCGGAGCTTCCAAGTTTTAGGTGGTTCTGCTGAGGGCTAGTGTGTTGGCGCAAGGAGTAAACGGTCCCGGGTTCAAATCTGGTCACGGGCACAACTGTGTTGATTACAGGATTGATCCCCAGCCCTGGCCATGGCACATGCAGGAGGCAAGCAATCCATGTGTCTCTCTCACATCGATGCCTCTCTCCCTTTCTGTCTCTCCCCGTCCCTTCAAGTTGCTCTAAAAACTCAGTGGAAAAATAACCTCTGGTGAGGGTTCACAAAACAAACAAAGCAAAACAAAGGAGCCTCCTAGTCCAGCTGAAGTGCCCAAAAAGACCAAGCTCAGTCAGCAACAGCCAAGTGACAGTGTCTCCCACTTAGAGCCCCAGAGCATGCCCACCCAGGGGAGCACCAGCACCGCCCAAGGACAGCCCGGAGGCAGAGACCTCAGCCCTGGACATGCTCACCAAGAAGATGCTGCTCACTAGGCGCATCACCAAGACTGAGTCTCTCATCCCCTCCACCAAGGCCACGGGGAAGCATACCCGCCACCATGGCTGGGCAGGTTCCTGAAGGGGCAGCAGATGGCACAGCCGTAGAACAAGTGAGCCAAGCGCCCAGACAATGAGCATGGCCAGACCTAGGGATCCAGCTGCAGATGCCCAGGAAGACCACGTACAACCAGCTGAACCACATCCTCATCTCTGATGACCAGCTGCCAGAGAGCATCATCCTGGTCAAACCTCTGATTGGCAGGAGCAGTTCCCCCTCAGACACTCTGCAGGGGCTCATGCTGCCTGTGCTGTGCATCTGCTTCATGGCTGACGTCAGGTGGCCTTCAGCTCCATCATCTGGTGGATACAGAGATACTGTAATGATAATTCCCAGCCCCTTAAGCCGCTGAAGATCCTGGTGGCAGGGGCACAGCACTACTTGAGCGCTGTACTGCGGGTCTTCCTGGAGCTGCTGTCCTACAAGATGCTCGGCTGGCTGGGCTATGTGCACTTCCTGGTCATCCCGCTGGGTTCCAAAGTTGTGGCCAGGTACCTGGGCTCCATGCATTACCGCTAGAACAGCTTCTCCCAGGACCTGGCCTGATGGGACCTGTTCCATAATCTGGAGGCCCAGAGCGCCATACAAGACACACTGGACATCGTGACGAGAATCACGCAGTACATCACGGGAACATCTGTTCCTCTCAGCTTCCCATCGAAGAAGCCCTGCTCTCCTAAAAGCAGAAGAGACCCAATGAGGATTCCTTATAGTTCATTCTTTTCAGGGAGGCAGGTGAAAGTTGGGACAGTGCAACAGTCCTCAGACACGTCGGGAGACTCAGATGATGGGCCCCCTTGGGCTGCAGCATGCTTTTATCCTTCCCTCTGTCCATACCTCTGTTCACCAATGATGCCTTGTCATCCCACTCATCTTGTCAGTGAGTGGGGTTTGTCCTCCCCCAGCCAGGGCGATGGCGCCAAGCTGATGGAGCGACAGGTGGATTGCTGGACGGCAGCCCAGCCCACAGACAGGAAGAAAGACTCGAAGAAGAAAGACCTGCCTACCGCCAACAACACTCTCAAGTGCACCTTCCAGTCTCTCCAGGTCAGCAGGCTGCCCAGCAGTGGCCAGGCCAAAGCAACACCCACCATGTGCATGACAGTACTCACCAAGGAGAAGAAAAAGAAGGTGTTGTTTTCGCCCAAGAAAACCAGGACAAGGCATGGAGTCCAAAATCCAAAAGCCAGTGCTTGGAGGCATAAGCCACCTGGTCTGCAGGGCGAAGAAGCAGGAGAACATTCTGCGGGTCCTCATCAAAGGTGTGGTGTGGAATGAAGTTCTTCCAGCTGGCAGCCCAGGGTCCTTCCGCATCCAGCACTTCCCCATGTGCATCTCCAGACATTCTGACTACACCTTCCAGCCCTGCCTGCGACCCTGCAGATGCCAAGCACAGGAGGGCCCACCTGCTTTTCTGTTCACCTTTCAGTTTAGTACAGAAACCGACCCTGGAAACACAAAGAGAAACCTTCTTAAGTACAAAAGTGCTCACTACCCGGAAGCTAATGTGCAGCCCCCATTGGGAGCCTCAACTGCTCTGCTGATTAACCAGAACTCTCTGGGGGTCAGGCGGGCAGTGCTGAGCTGGAGAATCATGGAAGGTGAGTTTTGGCCTCAGGACCCCTAACACTCCCAGTGATAAGGGTTCTCCCTTCTCCACCTGCCCTTCCTGGAAGCCAGGACTCTGCCTCCACAGGACTCAGAGCTGGTGGTCAGATGCCAAGGACTGGCCTCCCATTGCGGGCATCCTGAGCAGAACATGGAGGCCAGTCAACCCAGCCCTGGGCCCCAGCTGCCAACCCGCCAAGTGGCCCCACACCATCCACTCGTGCTTTCCTAAAAAAATAGGTGTGTGGTGCAGACCCCCAGGCACACCGGCTAGACAAATTGGTGCAATACCAGCTGCCCACCTTCCTGAACAGGGACTATGCTTTCGCCCTCATCTCTCTGTGTTATGACAGAACATTTGTTCCACCCAACAGGTGTGGGTCCACCTATTTACCAGGTGAGCACCCTGTCCCTGCACAGCACAGTGGTCACACGGCACCCTGCTTGCTGGGAGTCTTCAGGGCACTTCATGTCTCTGAGTGCTTGTGCCTCTAACCACAGGGTGAACCTAGGGCAGTAAAGGCGAACCTTTTGAGCTCTGCATGTCAGCATTTTGAAAAACCCTAACTTAACTCTGGTGCCATGCCACATATAGAAATTTTTGGATATTTGCAACCATAGTAAAAGAAAGAGTTATATTTTTTAAATTTTTTAAAATATATTTTATTTATTTTCCACAGAGAGGAAGGGAGAAGGATATAGAGTCAGAAGCATTGATGAGAGAGATACATCAATCAGCTGCCTGCTGCACATCTCCCACTGGGGATGTGCCCGCAACCCAGGCACATGCCCCCGATCAGAATCGAACCCGGGACCCCTCAGTCCACAGGCAGACGCTCCATCCACTGAGCCAAACCGGCTTTGGCAAGAGTTATATTTTTGATATTTATTTTATAAACTTAAATGCCATGTAACAAAGAAAAATCAACCAATGAGTTTGCATGCCACCTCTGACACATGTGTCATAGGTTCGGCATCACTGACCTAGGGTCAAGCTCACAGGTTTATTGTAGAAACTCAGTGGGGTCCTCCCTTGGAACTGCTCTCTGGGTGCCTGGACAGTGGAGAGGTCTGCTGCACGGGCTGTGGTTGAGCTCATTGGCCATTTTCTCTGCCTCGTGACAAAGCCTCAGCCTCATTTGATTCTCTACAAGGCCTTGGGCTAAGCTCTTTTCTCCTTAGATACAGATTGGAGATTCTATGAGGGGTCGGTGTCCTGGGTGAAGCCAGAACCAAAAATCCCAGAAGTGAGCCATGTGGCCCCATGTTAATTTTATTCTTGACTAAAAGAATACAGAAAAAGAGTGGAAAAAATCTAAAATATTAGTGTCAGCACTGTGTAGTTGATGAGGGTAGAGGAATGATACACAGGAGGGCATATTAAAGAGCATGTCTTGCTGAGGAAAATATAGATATGTGTAATAAATCACAGGGATACGTTTAAGTGCATGTATTTTAAGTTATGGGAAAGCACCTTGTCTTGCAAAATAGAATTCATTAATTTTAACCCTGCCTCCTGAAATAGGACCTATTAAATGAGAAGCAATAAAGGATTTTTTAAAATAAGAAGAAAATTTGACAAATGGAAGTTATTGTTTGCTTTGTTAGACATATTATATCAGACTAACAGATAATACCCAGTCTTTTAAACAAAATAAATCATTACCACATACCATGCCACATAGGAAGTCTCAATAAATTCCAAAGAAGATATATATGTTTTTTCTCCATTGATATGTTCATGAACCATCATGCATGATGCCTATATATTCTCTAACCATAATGCACTAAGGTAAGAAGTTAATAATAAAGAATAGCTTTAAAATCACCAAATATCTGGACAGTTTAGAAAATATAGCAGAAGCTGAAGTGAAGTATATTCTATACAAACCCTGAGTTCAAAGGAAATTATGAGTAAAATTATGGAATATTCCCAACTAAAAAACAATAAAGAAAAGCTGCATATCAAAAGCAGCCATAAAAGACAGAGTTTTTGTTTTAAATAGACTTCTAAGGAAAGCATTACAGCTGGGAAGAGAGATTGAAGTATCCAAATAGTAAATTACACAGAGCAACAGAGTGACTTAGAAGAAACAAGGAAAGGGGGAAACATAATGGCAGAAATCAGTAAAACAAAGAATTTGAAAAAGCCTTCAACAAACCAGAAAACTGCTTCTCTAAAAATACTGGTAAAACAAACAGATTTCTAGCCAGACTGACCAAGAAACAGAGAAAAACGCTGTGCGCATATAGCTAACCAGTTAGGCAAAACGGACCAATACCTGGGAGGAAACAAACTATACAACCTTCCTCAAGAGAAAGTGATGCCCTGACTAGTCTATCAAAGAAGTTGAATTTGTAGTTAAAGCATCTAAGGAAGGGAATCCAGGCCCAGGTGGTTCACTGGAGAATTAAACAGAATAAATGAACAGACACTTCACTGAAGAGGCTATAACATGTCGCATGAGCACTTGAAAACTTCAACATCATAAGCCATTAGGACAAGGTTATTTAGACCACAAGGAGACTAACTGAAATAAAAGACTGTGATGACACTTGATGCTGGGGAGGATGTGGAAAAACTCACTCATACAGTGCTGGTGGGAATGTAGACTATTACAGCCACTGGGGAAAGTACTTTGGTTGTTCCTTATAAAACTAAACATACAACTAACACGCACCGAGCAATTGCACTCCTGGGCATTTATCCCAGAGAAATAGAAACTTTCATCCACTCAGAAACCTGAGCACAAATGTTTATGGGAGCTTTATCTTAAAACCTGCAAGTGATCTCTGAAATCCCTTGTTGGGATTAATATCTACATTTTATAAGAAATGTCTGTCACATAAAAATGGGTAGAGTATATGAAAAGGGAATTTCATAAAGGGAAACCCAAAACGTTAACAAGGTATGAAGAGGTATTCAATTGCACTTGTAGTAAGATATGCAGAGATGTTGAATTGTACTTGTAGTCAGAGAAGTAATGAGGCCCTCTTTAAAGCGATATGCAAGACAAATTAGAGTGGGATGAGGGGAAGTGCTGGTGAGGCTATGGGACAAATGGGAACATCATGGGCTATGATGGGGGTGTAAACTAGTACAGGCACCCAGGTGGGCCATCTAGAAGTACTTAGCAAAATTAAATATGCTCTTATATATTTGAATATTCATATGTATAATTTTGCTAAGTCCGAAGAGCAAAAGAATCACCATAGGAGAACCTAGAACATAGGCCTCTCATTCTCAATCTTGAACTGATCATTTTTTTTTCTTTATTGAATAAGATATTAAAATGTGTCATTACCCCACCAATATCACCTTATCCCCCCAATCCTGCCCTCTCCCTCTCCCTTCCCTCATGTTGTCCACATCCATCACCTATGCTGATATGCATTCATACAAGTCTTTTGGTTGATCTTTCCCCCTCACCACACCCCCCAACCCCCGCCTTCCCTCTGAGTTTTGAGCATCTGAAAGATGCTTCCCTGTCTATGGCCATACCACCCTCAAAGCGCCCAATCTCATCTGATCACTTTTTGAATAACATTTTCTTGGCTGGGATACAGGGGGGTGAGCAGGCCTTCTGTGTCAAAATATAACCCCTCAGAGTCTAACAGCATGAATCTGGTTCTTCTGATCAGCATCACTGGGTGGGAATGGACCACTGGAAATATTGGCTAGAATAGATAGCAAAGAGATACCTGGAATAAGTGGGTTCCCAAACCTTATCCTGTCAATTCCACCTAAAGGACATTAGCCTTTTTTATGAGTATTTCCCCACTGACATAAATATCCTTATGCGATGTTAATTGCATTGTATATGAACAGCATGGCTAACAAATTCCTGTGACATGATGAAATGTGGCAAAGAGCTGTGATGGAGTCTAAACAGAGAAAATGGATCATCTGTGTACTTTCTTCTGCTATCATCTGAAAGTAAAACGATAGTATAGGGAAAACAAAAAGACAAAAGTATCACTCAAGGTGTACATAAGGCCACATGAATATTTTCTGTAATTTTTATAGTGTGACTATTAAGGATTAAATGTAAAAGAATAAAATCTAGGTAGAATAATTTGTGATCACCTGTGTTCCTATTAAATCTTAAATTCTGCCATTGCCTGTGTGTCTTTAAATAGAACATTAGGGTGACAGTTGGGAGACCTTTGAACTCCTGATTCCATCCCAGTTTTCCTTCCCCAGAGCTACTTACTATCATCCACTTTGTGCTTGTCCCTAAGTAGGTTTCTATAATTTTACTCAAAAGTTGTGTACACACAAGTTAATTTAGAGTTGATTTTGCATTTTTGAAATTTTATTTCAATAGCATCATTCAGAATGTACCCTGACACTTTCTTTTCCACACAAATCATGCTTTGAGATTTGTCCACATTGCCACACATACTGCAGTCCATTAGTTTTACCGCTTTACTACGCATTTACTACGATAACTTTATTCTCCTGTTGAAGGACATTTGGGTTATTTCTAGTTTTCCACCATCATAAACAATGCTGAAATGGACTTTCTTGTATCCTTCATGGGCACATGAATGAAGCTTCTCTAGAGTATGTTGCTAAGAATGAATTTCTAGCAGGAAGGCCATACACACCTTAGGTTTTACTAGTGGATGCAACTTCACTGGCTGGTTCAGCCATCCCCCCTCCCAGCTGCTGTGGATGTTGGCTGCTCATGGCTCCTGATGGCCCTTCCCCTGTCCTGAGCGGGTAGGTGCTCCCAGTCCACTACCCTGGGAGGCCAGTAATGACTGGTACTGGGTAGACAAGCCTGGCTCCTTACCTAAAATGGGAATCACTCAATGGGTACAATTCCTCTTCCAGATCCCCTCTCAAGACCAGCCTGAACGTAATGTGCTGAGTCCACATCTCTGCTCACCTCCCTCCATCTTCTTTTTCTGAGGTCATTCCTTCACTAAACTCTGTCCCACTTCCCAGGAGTCACTGCTGCCAGGGAACCTGGCCCAAGATGACTAATATTGCCAAAGTCTCTCCAGAAGGGCTGCACCAATGTTCACAGGTAGGAGAGGCTTGAAGGCTGAGAAAGAGAAAGCCCATCCTAGAGATGAGGTGGGGGAGGGGGAGAAGGCAAAGGTACTGAGATGAAAGAAAGAGTTTTGTGAATTCAGCAAACTGAATGAAGCCAGTGTGGCTGAAGTGTGGGGAGCAGAAGAAAGAGAAGGACACTGGTTGAGGTTGGAGATGTATGTAGGAGCCGACAAGGAGACCATAGGCTGGTTTCCAATTTTTTTTTTTTTCTAATTGTAAATGGAAGTTTTTGAAATGGTTTAAGCAGAAAGTGATAGGGTTCAATTTAGATCAAGAAAATGTGTGTGTAGAGAGAATGGTTTGGTAAAAAAGATAAAATAAGCAGGGATTTGAGTATTTACACAGCAAGGAGAGTGGATCATAAAAATTAGTGTCAACATAGAAAGTAAGAAACACAATGGGATTTTTAACACAACACTTCCTGTGTCTATAAAACACACAGACATACAAAGACATAAATTCTTTAAGCATACATGCCAATTTTGAAGTGGCTACTATGTGGAGGGAGAGGAAGGGAATGGAGATTAGCGGTAATAAGAGACAATAAAACCTGGAAGTTGTCTTGCAAGGAATGGTGGTGAGAAGGTGGGATAAATTGAAGCATGTGATTTCTGGAGCCCTGAACCAAGAAAACAAAAATCAAAACAACAGCTACCACCCACCTCCCTACCCATTATTTCCCTTCACCCTGTGGAGACCCACATCTGCGATGGGGAACAGGTTTTCAGAGAGACCTTCCAAATAATCCAACTTTAACCTACTAAGTGGGTGGAACTGGATGGCAGAGGCCTTCCTAGTGATTAATGCAGCATCTGAGTCAAGGAACCTGGAGGGAAGAGGAAGCAGAACCTCCCTGGAGCCTCATTAGTAAGGACACAGATGGGAGCCCTGAGGCAGTCTCATGCCTGACCTGGTGGGGGGCTCCTGATGCTCCCTCTCAGCCTAGTTCCACATTTCCCTGGGGCTCCATGGTGCCAGGTCTTATCTCTGGGATCAGAGATAATCCAGGTTAACATGTCTTGTTATTTCCCCTTTGCACAAGTTTATGACCTGGTCCCAGGAGATCTGGGGACCAAACTTCCACCAGGTCTGGTCACTCTGTGCCTGGGTGCCCAGGGCAGGAGTAGACACACATTAGGTATCAATAAACGCCTATGGATCAAAAGTGATCGCTTGAATCCTTCCTTGATAGGGGGCAAGGACCTTGGGCTTTCCCTCCACGTTTTTCTTCAAGTGCCCAGAGAAGCACAGGGCATGCTCTGCAAATGCATTTGTCAGTTGGTGTTCAAAGAGTTTGTTGAGGTGGTTTCTTTGGTTCCCTGTCTGGCCCTGAGAGACAAACTCTCAATGGCTAGAATAGAGTGGATGCTGGCTTTATCCAATGGCCTGCTTCTCTGAGGTGCTCTAGAGCAGTGGTTCTCAACTTCCTGAAGCCGGGACCCTTTAATACAGTTCCTCATATTGTTGTGACCCCCAATTTCATTGCTACAAATTGAACATGATTAAAGCATACTGATTAATCACAAAAGCAATATGTAATTATAAATATTTTTTACGATGGTCAAGGCGACCCCTGTGAAAGGGTTGTTTGACCCCCAAAGGGGTCGCGACCTACAGGTAGAGAACCACTGTTCTAGAGTCATATTCTCAGACACTGTTCAGGGAGATCCAACACCCAATGTTACTTACTGAGCAAGCTCATTGGTGGGTAGTATTTTCTTACTGATTCGTATCTGAATGAGCAGCTTGGGGGAAGCCAATCCTTCCTGGAGGCTTAGCCACATGATCTCCCCTTAGACAGACAGTACTCATGTCTTCTGGGCCCCAAGACCTTGCCTCAGCCCTTGGGACATTGAAAGGAAAGAGTAATTCTTGCCCAGGAGCAGTCCTGGATCTCAGTCCACTGACAAACAGACAGAAGTAAAATCACCTCAGATTCCATCACCCAGAGACAATCACATGCAACATATTAGTATATTTGTTCCTAGTATTATCCTGTGAATGTTGACATAGTTTCCATCTTGTCATTCTTATCTCATCTGTTTCAGTACCATCATGTGCTTAAGTATTGCCTAAATGGGTCTTTATGCTCTTTTTGTTTTTAAAATACATACATAATGCTGTGATGGATATCTTTCTTTATAAAATTTATACCATTTTGAATGATTTATGAGGATCTCTATCAGTGGAAATAGAATTATAGAATCAAATTATATGAACAATGATTCTTTTAATATCTTGTCATTTAAAAATAAAATCCTGATGTAATAATTTAGTAATGGACTTGCAGGTTTTTCTGGTAACATACAAGCACACATATAGGTAATTTAAAATAGGATCACACAAACTTGTGCTTTTAATTTAAACTTCATCTTGGAAAATTCCTGTCTAACTTAAGATAACATGACTCCTGTTTACAACTGCTCAAGTATTTCATTATGTATGCACAATAATATCTTTTACTCTGTTGTCTATTGATAGATGTTGCAGTAATGCCAAAATTTTATGATGACAGTGTTGTCATAAATTTACTAATATTCATATATTTCAACGTTTACACTGTTTCTTGAATTCCTATAAAATAAGTTCAAATTGGAGTTGTAACAAAATGATTGAATATTTTAATTTTTATGGATGCTCTAAATCAGGGGTCCTCAACCTTTTTAAACAGGGGGCCAGTTGAAGGTCCCTCAGACCGTTGGGGGGCCGGACTATAGTTTAAAAAAAACTATGAACAAATTCCTATGCACACAGCGGTGGCAAAAACACCCGGTGGGCCGGATAAATGTTTTCGGCGGGCCGCATGTGGCCCGCGTCCCGTAGTTTGAGGACCCCTGCTCTCAATTATTCTCTAATAAGCTTGTCCCAATAAAATGTTTCCCTAAAATGTATGAGTGGCCATTTTTTCACACTCTTTCCAGTACTCAACTTTTCCTATTGCTCATCTGCAAAGGAAATTATTTTTCGTGAACTTGTCAAAGGAAAAGTGTGGTTAAAGTTGTTTCCCTGGCTTCATAATTTAAAAGCTCTCCACTTTGCTGCTTTGACGCAGCGTTCAAAGTGTGGTAACATTTTCTGACCTCCTGTCCTGGTTTTCATTCCCCAATTTTACCTTTACTGTGACTTTCCTTTGCCCTGTTTCCCTGTCTTACTCAATTGGATTCTATTATCAGTAGCGCCTCCTCTTCCAAATTCATACCACCATCCAAGCCTTATGCATCTAAATACCTTCCTGCCATCTCTCCTGCTCACCTCTCAGGAGTTCAAACACTTCCCCATATTAACCCTTTATGGACCCTCCTGGAGGTCCCCTAGTCTAAAATGCAGGGTCATCTTTGATTGTACCCTACCTTGTATCTCCAGGACCCAGTACACCATTGACATGTCATGATTTCATATCCAAGTGGAGTCAGTTCTTTTTCTACTTGTCCTGCTCTTGTCCTAGTTCACGCCACCATCCCCATCTGCTGGGCCTCTGCTCTCTCTGCTTCTGATCTTGTCCTGTCTTCCACCTGTTCTCCTCCCAGCAAACAGAGTGATCCATTCAACTTAAAACCAGCCATCCCACCCTACCTGCTTAAGACACTTTAATGACTTCTCATTGTCCTTAAAACATAAAACAGTATGACTCACTGGCTTGTTGTGCCCCATGGACCTCCCAACCTCAACTAGTGTCTCTCACAGCCTCACTCACAAAACACCAGCACTGACTTCCTTTCAGTCCTTGAGACACACTTTTGTGTCTTTGCAGATGTTCTTCCTTCTCTTTGCAAAGCTCTTTTCCCAACTCTCTGAGTATCAGACACTCTCAGCTGTCTGACTCAGCTTAAATGTCTCTCAGAGAAAAGCTCCCTGACCATCTAATCCAAGACGTTGCCCTTTTCTCTCCCCCCACCCCGCCCCGCCATGACTCTCTATTCCAGATTACTGATTCCTTGTAGCATTTATCGGTTTGTGGTTATTTTGTCCTGTCTGCTTGCTTTGAGGAGCTCTCTCCTGTGCTGGTTTACAAAGTCCATGAGGGGAAGCAACCCAGCACCTGTCCCAATCCCACCATCATAGATAATTATATTCTTAAGATAAATTTCTAGAACTAGAATTTAATCAAAAGCATGTCCTTTATGTTACTTTATGTTATAAAGTCACAGAACGACAATGTTGAATGTACATTTTTCTCCTTTTTGGTGTGTGTGGAAAAATACTCAGTAATATGGAGACAGTATTTTTAAAGAATAACAGAGAGTGAGAGAGGGAGAGAGAGAGAGAGAGAGAGAGAGAGAGAGAGAGAGAGAGAGAGAAAGAGAGAGAAAGAGAACTGACTATGTAGCACACTTCCAAGACTTTCAAGAAATGTAAAATTAAATTTACAATAAACTGGAAGAACAAATATAAGGAGTTTGGTATTTGCTTCAGTGACTAATCTTATCACAATTTCTCGCATAAAAGCAAAGAGATTCTTGGTCTCATGTATCTGCAATAATTGTCTGTATCTTATCCTTGCATCTTGGAGAGATACCTTTCTCAATATTTGTGATTTAGCTCCAAGAAGTTCCTTTTGCTATTTCCTTAAGATATTAATTTTTTGCCAAACTGGTTTGGCTCAGTGGATAGAGCATCGGCCTGCGGACTGAAAGGTCCCAGGTTCGATTCCGGTCAAGGGCATGTACCTTGGTTGCGGGCACATCCCCAGTAGGAGGTGTGCAGGAGGCAGCTGGTCGATGTTTCTCTCTCATCGATGTTTCTAACTCTCTATCCCTCTCCCTTCCTCTCTGTAAAAAATCAATAAAACATATTTTAAAAAAAGATATTAATTTTTTAAAAACAACAACTTGTTAATCTTCACCTTGAATTACCAGTAAGGAGTGCTGTGAGAATTAAACCTGTTTCCCAGATCAGATTGGCAGGGCTGCATGAACCTGACAGTTTCCATGAACTTGGGGAATGCAAGTTGAAACTACCTCCCTGGAGGACACTCTGGCAATATGTATAACAATGAAGTGTCCTGCCCTTCGAATGTACCTAGAAATCTGTCCAAAAGTGAGCTCACGGGGAGGGAGCTTCAGGAGGGCCGGTGAGGTGCAGAGATGGTGTCACTGAAGAGTCCTGTCTTGAGCTGAATTTAAAAAAAAAAAAACCAACACGTTTTTATTAATTTGTTTTTCAGAGAGTGTGGAAGGGAGAGAGAGAGAGAGAGAGAGAGAGAGAGAGAGAGAGAGAGAGAGAGAGAGAAAGAGAGAGAGAGAGAGAGCCATTGATGTGAGAAATATCTATCAGTTGCCTCCCACACACACCCTGAGCAGGAATCGAACCGGTAACATTTCAGTGCAACCTTTTGGTTGACTGGTTGGTTTTAGTTGGGAGCTGGGGAGCTCTGAAGAGAGCTCCAGGCAAGAGTAGCAACAGAGTCATGAGATGAGCTGGTCAGGGGACCGTCCCTTTAGGGGGCTGTAGAGGACGCACACCGAGACTAGGCAGGGAGGACTGGTGGAGGCCTGGTCATACAGTCCTGCTGGCTGTGCCAGGGGACGCTGACTTTATTCCGTACACCAGGGCCCCAAAGCTTTGTCTGTAAAGTACCAGAGGGTGCTACAAAAGCAGCCACGGACAGTGTATAATGTGTGGGCGTGGCTGTGTTCCAGTGGAAATAGCCTGTGACGTGGCAAGAGCTTGCGTGCCCATAACAGAGGATGGGCGGCCCCACCAGTGTTCCTTGGAGAGCAGCAAAGAACATTGATGAGGGGGAAGCTGATTGAATGATTCTCTCATCACTGATGTTTTTCTCTCTCTCCCCCTTCCTTTCTGAAATAAAAACAAATACATATAAAAAATGCCCGAGTAAACAGTATTATTGTTATTATTTTTTAATCCTCATCTGAGGACATGCTTACAAATAGAAAGGGAGAGAGAGAGAGAGAGAGAGAGAGAGAGAGAGAGAGAGAGAGAGAAACATCAATCGGTTAACTTACTGGAGATCAAACCCACAACCTCCCAGGTAGGTACCCCGTGCAGGAATCAAACCTGCAACCTTTTGGTGCACAGAATGATTCTCAACCAACTGAGTCACTCCAGCTGGACAACAGTAAACATTATTAACTTTTAAAAACTTCAAACCTTGAGAACATGCCTTTTTAATGTTCTGGATTGATGAAATAGGACATATTCATAAAGCAATGCTAGTCATGTCACAGTATGATGGTTGTCTTGAAGATAACCACTCATGAGATAGTTTGAGTTGTGAGCTGAACTAGCCATCTTTTTCATGGACCACATATTTCTGGAAAGAACACCTGACAGACAAGTTATGTTACCCGTGTTGGATATTTGGCAGATATTTTCTATAGATGAATGAAGTGAGCCTGTCACGTCAAGAAAAACAACTGACAGTGTTTGATAAGATTTGAGCTTCCAGTAATAAATTACAATTTTGAAAAACATTTAACTACCATTGATAGATAGCCTGATAGCTAGTCAGGGGCCGACAGCTGGTATTCGGAATACTTAAAATTGACTTTTCTGACAATGTCAGTGGTGACATCGAAAATTGTCTAAAATACCTTTATTAATTTGAGAGAGGGAAAGAGAGAAACATCAATTTGTTGTTCCACTTACTTATTGGCTAGTCCTTGTATGTGCCCTGACTGGGGATCAAGCCCACAATCTTGGTGTATCCAATGATGCTATAACCAACTGAGCTGCCTGGCCAGGACTGTTATTTTTTAAATATTGTATAATGTAATGTGCCAATATTTGGACGATCTCCATAACTCAGTGGACCAGTATTTTCCAAAATATCAATTGGGGTTTTTTTTTCATATATTGATTTCTGAGAGGAAGGGAGAGATAGAAACATTAACACCAGAAAGACTGAAACTTAGTATATACCTATATTGCCCAAAAGCAGTCAAAATGACTGCATTGTGAAAGATTAACTAATGTGTAAAGAAATTTGTTTAAAATTAAGTTTTAATATTTTGTATATTATTTAGTTATATAACAAGTTATTAACAAGTAAATACAGTTATATAACAAGTAAATATTAACAAAAAAATTTACTTCACTTGGAAAAATAATTTATGATTTGTACATTTTATGCAAATGAAAGTGGAAATCTTTTTATGTGTACATCTTCCGCAAACATACTTTTGACATTTTCACATATATTATTTGTTTTGTTGTTGTGGCAAAGTTGTACTTGACAAATTTGGCGTTTGTTAAAATGGGTTGCATTTGATGATGTTGCAGTTGATCTTTGTGGGTCTTCATGTTCTGATAAATTTTTCTGTCTTCCAGCTCTGTATTCGGTGGAAAGCTGTTCTGCTAATTGAAACAAGAACTCTTTTCGTTCTATTTGTATTCCTGTCGTTTCTTTGTAAAAGATCCAAGCATTTATAGCAGCCAAATCTAAAATATCGAAAAATATTTGGAGGGGCCATCTACGAGAACTAGCTTTTACTGTGTATTTTCTGGCCATTTGATCCGCCATATGAACTCCAAATTTTGTGCTGTTATAAAATTGAATAGGCCCTAACCGGTTTGGCTCAGTGGATAGAGCGTCGGCCTGCAGACTGAAAGGTCCCAGGTTCGATCCCGGCCAAGGGCATGTACCTTGGTTGCGGGCACATCCCCAGTAGGTGTGCAGGAGGCAGCTGATCCATGTTCCTCTGTCTTCGATGTTTCTAACTCTCTATACCTCTCCCTTCCGCTCTATGAAAAATCAATAAAATATATTAAAAAAAATTGAATAGATTCCGGTAACATTTTTTTATTACTTTTATCAATTTTCACAAATTTATGCTTAGAACTTAGAACAGCTACTCTTTTATTTGGTTTGCTTTTATATATTGTAAGAACACAATTCTCTGATTTATATAGCAGAGTGGAAAAACGAGGCATGTTATCCTTCGTTTGTTTGGCTGCTTTGGGTAGTTCTCTTTTGTTTCCTCTAATAGTTCCAACTAGAGTTGTTTGTTTGGCCAATAATTTTGTTGCGAGTGACATGCTAGTGAAAAAGTTATCAGTCGTGATATTTCTTCCACAGCCTGTATATGGCTAGACAAGTTTCAGAACAACGTGTTCACTGAGAAGCACTGACAATGGTTGTTGTTCATCTTTCCCCAAATAAGGAAAACCATTCAAAACATATTTGCTACTAACATCTGATGCAAGCCAGAATTTGATGCCAAATTTGTTGGGTTTATTAGGCATATACTGTGTAAACCTGCACCTGGCTTTTGACGGAAATAATTGCTCGTCAACTGTTATATTTTGCCCTGGTTGATAGCAAGCTTGACTATTTTCAATGAACTTGTCCCCTACTTCCGAAACCAAGGCAAACTTATTTGTTTGTAGGTGCCTACTTCTTTCGGTTCTTTTGTCAAAACGAATAAATCGTAGGATTTGCTTGAACTTTTCTCTCGCCAGTTTTCCTGAAGAATTCGGGACCCCACTTTGCTGACCATAAATAACTGAGTTTTAAATTTTTTGCCTCGTAGGCTCCACGAGCATATGAAATCCCAGTACATGTTCCCGGTAACGTTGTTGTCCAGTCGTTCCTCAGAATTCGGCGGCCTTCTTCCTCTGTGCACTTCTTTATGTTTGATAACATAGTTATCTACTATCAGCGAGAACGCACTGATAGGATTATCTGCCATAATGTTCCTTTCTGCGTAGCCTGTTGGCCCTTTCATACCCTTGAAAATACAAGTAGATGGTAACCTTCCAGGAATACCACCTTCGTTAAATTTTGACCACACAGTACCATCGGCAGCTGTTTCGGTCTCCTGAAAGGTGTGTTCAGTTTCTTCATCAGAGTCTGAACTACTTAGCACCCTACACCTTTTCCTGGTCATATTGATGGCACTTTCCTTTTCATCATTGGTGATCGACTCTTCATCGCTATCTTCAGTGTCAGATATTTCACTTTGAATATAACCCGATTCATTTTCAGATGATAGTTCAGAATTTGTTGCATCTGATTCTATATCGGTGCACTCTTCACTTATGTTCGTTAGCTTTTCCAATAACTCCCTTCTATTCGACATTTCTTTCATGAATTTACGGAGCAAAAGAAATAAAATAAACAACTTATTAGAACAAGTATCACTGCATAAAGATTCGAATAACAAGTACTAGTTTAGCTTATTGAGCAACTGCAACTTATCAAGTATCGACAATTTATCATGTACTTGTATGTTATCATGTGACGGTAATCGAAAAAAAATGAAAACTGTTATTTTAATACAGAGCCGAACTGGTCATATAAGAAATTTACTCAATTCAATAATAAGAGTCATTTGATTATTTAAAATTTCCCCAAGCAGTCAAAATGACTGCTTTGAGGCAATATAGGTATAATATATATATATACCAGAAATGAAGGAGGGGGGAGGTAACTACAATTATTAATAAACACATTTATATATTGTACAAAAAGTAACAAAATTCTAAGACATTGTGTCCTTATATACATAATTGTTTTTCTAATTGAAATTAAAAAGCAGTCAAAATGACTTCCTTGGGCAATCTAGTGTGAATAATGAGGGAGAATCATTGATTAACTGCATCCTGCATACCCCTACTGGGGATTGAGCCTGCAACCTGGGTAAGTGCCCTTGACTAGAATTGAACCTGGGACCCTTCAGTCTGCAGGCTGACGCTCTATCCACTGAGCCAACCCAGCTAGGGTGAAAATATCAATAGGTTTTAATGTAAGAGTATGAAAAACCATGGATATAGTTTCAGATGCCACACTGTTAACTAATCTTTAAGAAACTACCACTTCCTCAGTTTTGGTGTAGTAACAGAACAGCCACAAGTACCGGAAGAGACCATAAAATCCTCCTCCCTTTTCCTACTATATACTGGGGGTGAGGCTGGATTTTCTTTCTTTCCTTTTTAAAAAAAATTCTTTATAATTATTTTTTTAAATATATTTTATTAATTTTTTACAGAGAGGAAGGGAGAGAGATAGAGAGTTAGAAACATCAATGAGAGAGAAACATCAATTAGCTGCCTCCTGCACATCTCCCACCGGGGATATGCCCGCAACCCAGGTACATGCCCTTGACCAGAATCGAACCTGGGACCTTTCAGTCCGCAGGCCGACGCTCTGTCCACTGAGCCAAACCGGTTTCGGCATTTTTAAAATTCTCACCGAGCATATGTTTTTATTGATTTGGAGAGGAAGCGAGTGAGTAAGTGAAGGAGGAAGGGAGAGGGAGGGGAACAGGGGAACAGGGGAACAGGGAGAGGGAGAGGGAGAGGGAGAGGGAGAGGGAGAGGGAGAGGGAGAGGGAGAGGGAGAGGGAGAGGGAGAGGGAGAGAGGGAGGGAGGGGGAGAGAGAGAGAGAGAGAGAGAGAGAGAGAGAGAGAGAGAGAGAGAGAGACATTGATGTGAGAGAGAAGCATTGATTGAACCCACAACCTGGGTATGTGCCCTGACTGGAATTGAACCTGCGACCAGTTGGTGCTCGGGACAACGCTCTAACTGACCGAGCCACACTGGCAGTGTACTTTGGGGATCTTTTGACAATATCTACCAAAAGTGAACATGATCTACCCTCCAACCCAACAATTCTACTTAATGTATATATCCGACAGAAATGCATACATGTGCTCATCAAAAGAGAGAATATACATAAGCAGCATTACTCATATAGCTAAAAACTGGAACTACTCAAAAATCTAGTATACTGACATAATGAAAGACTATATAACAATGAGAATGAACTATAATTAAATGTTACAAAATGAATGTATCTCACAGTAATCTTTAGTGAAGGAAGTCAGGCACAAGAGTATATACAATATGATTCTGTTTATATAAAACTAAATCAAAACTAATCTGGGTATTAGAAGTTAGGATAAGGTTACTCTAGGAAGGAGGGCAGTGACTTAAAGAGGGCACAGGGTATTTCTAGGCGTGCTGGAAAGGTTGTTTCTTGATTCGGGAGCTGTGTTCAACTTGTGAAAATTCATGGACCTGTAGTTATATTTTTATTTATATTGAAAAAAAAGAAGAAAAAGAGGCAAAATGAAGCAAAATATTAGCATGTGTTTGATTTTTTTCTCGACTTTTATATATATTTAAATTGCTATCTTCATTTAAAATATTTTAAAAATAGTCCGGCTGGTGTGTCTCAGTGGTTGAGCTTCAACCTATGAACCAGGAGGTCAAGGTTTGATTCCTGGTCAGGGCACATGCCCAGGTTGCGGGCTCGATCCCCAGTAAAGGGCGTGCAGGAGGCAGCTGATCAATGCCTCTTTCTCATCATTGCTGTTTCTATCTCTCTCCCTTCCTCTCTGAAATTAATTAAATATATATATATATATATATATATATATATATATGTGTGTGTGTGTGTGTGTGTATATATATATCTCCTATATAATAAAACCCTAATATGCAAATCGACTGAAAGGCGGAATGGCTGATGGCTATGACACACACTGCCCCCCAGAGGGAGGTGATTGGGGCTGGGCGGGCCAGCGGATGGTGCCAGACCACCAGCTGGGGGCCCCCTGCCCCCCAATTGCCCTGCCTGCTGGTCGCCCTGCAGATGGACCTGATCGCTAGTCAGGCCTAGGGACCCTACCCTATATACTGGGAACAGGTTCTTAGATTTAAAAATTAAAACCTGGCAAGGCTACTCTAACACTGAAAAAAACAGGATGATGCAGTGATGACATGCATGGGCTCTGGCTTGCACATTTTGTGCTCAACCCTGATTCTGACACTTATAATAACTGTGTGACAAAGCCAATTAGTTACTTAACTTCTCTCTGCTTCAGTTTTCCACCCATAAGATGGGGAAAATGGTACTACTGCCACAGAAGGATCATGCTATGTACTATTTTTTATAATTAGGGCAAAAAAATGTAGCTGCCCATACAACAGTAAGATGCCTTTCACCTGTGGGAAAAGTATGGTCATTGGTGCATGCAGCAGCCTGGATTGCGAGAGGGATGTCTGACTGCCGGTTTAGGCCCGACATCCCCTGAGGGGTCCTGGATTGTGAGACAGTCCTCTCACTCCTGCACCCCTCTGTGGGAGGTGACCGGGCGGGCAGATCAGGGGATGGTGCTCCCCCCTCCCCCGCCAGCCACAGGCCTCCCTCAGCGGGAGGCAACTGGGCCAACAGGGGAAGGCGCCTCCCCCATCACCCTGCCACTGCCGCTGCCGCCAGCCTCCCTCTGCAGGAGGCGACTGGGTCGCTGATCAGGGGACAGTGCTGGCTGGCACAGGCACCCCATCACACCGCTGCTGGTCACTGCTGCTTCCCCCCACCCCCTTCCCGCCCCATCACCATCCCTTCCCTCTGCCCACTGGCATGCGCCTTGGCTGGCCTGGTGCCACCTGCTCGCCTGCCCGGCCCCCCTGCCGACTGGTGGTTCCCTCGTTTGGTCGATTTGCATATTACGCTTTTATTATATACGTCCTATATCATAGGATAAAGCATGTAGGCACTGCTAATATAGTCTTTCTTAAGCACCGAAAAGTGCCAATTCTTCACTGTCCTGCGGGGCTATTATTTCCGAGGACTCCCATCTATTTGACTCACCTGAATAGCTGCTTCTGGGGACTTTTCTCTCAAGCATCAATGTTTCCTTTCCATTCTCCAAATTGTAGTTCTCAGGCTTGGAAACTGGAAGCCCTGCTCAAAACAAAGAAAGGAAGAAAGAAAGAAATGGGACTAACTAATAGCTATTTGTGATGGGCAAACATCTATCGTAGAGCATAGTGCCAAATCCCTGATCTACAAAGAGGATGGGAATTACAGGAAGATCTGGAGTGAGGGAAGATGGACCTCCACATGAAGCTTAAAACATCTGCAGGAATCTGGGCCTGGTAAGGAGTTTCTATGCACTGGAAAACACAAGTGTTCATGCCTGTCAAAAGAGGAGAACTTATCTTTCTTCACTGAGGCCGTTCCAGAGAGACGCTGCAGATCAATCCTCAGCTTAGGGAAGGAACTGGAGAAAACAGGACCCCAGGGGCAGCACCACACGTTGGGACTGTGGTAACTAGAATTTTTGTCTTCTGCTTTTCCTTTCTTCCTTCTTTAGCTACTAGAACCCACTTTCGTAGGGAATTTATTACATGAGGTTGGGGAGGGGCTAACATAGTTCTTACCACATCCATACAAACACATAAATGCACTTGTACACGTGTGTGCACACACATGCACACAGGTACACACAGGCTCCAAACTGCCCAGAGTAACCTATTTCCCTGGCTCTAGTCGTTGTTTCATTAACCAACATGTGACCCTCTTTGCTGAAACTCCTAGGATAGAAGCACTGCCTTTTTTCCCTTAGTTCTCTAATTGGAAGAATAATATAACCCTAGAGCTACTAAAGGCCATCTTTGCCACATGGGGAGACCCTAGGAATAAAGCCAGTAGGGCAAAGCCAAGCCACAGGATTTAAAAAAGAAAAAAGAAATTCCTGGTTATATATTGGATTCCCTGAATCAAGATTTTTCCCACGTGGGGAATGGAATCCAATACCTAAACTCTACCTAAACCCACCTCTCTTCATTAACAGAAGCCTTCATCGCCAGGGGATGGGCTCCAACACTGTTACCTGAGGAAAGTGGCGGAAACCCAGTGCAGCTGGGAGAAGTATTCACCCCTGGAGGAAAGGTAGGGATACGTATGAGGCCCAGCATTATGACTGAAGGAAGACAGAAATATTTATAAGTCCAACTTAATCCAGGTTCACAATGCCTACGTAAGAGCAAGCTTAATCAGATAAAAAACACCCCATCTTTCCCACCTCCCATCAATATGCCAATGGATTTAACTGTTTTGTAGAAAGACAGGTAAATAACCCAATTTAACTTCAAAAGCCACATTTTGAAGGCAGAGATGAGCAATAACATTTGGGCTACAGTACAGAAGCAAACATATGTTGTAGTATTCATATTCACCTTGATGATACTTCCAGATCATGGTGTGGGGCAATCAAGTACAAGTAAAAAGCCAAAGTCTTACTGCTGCTGAGAAAGTGCAATTTAGTTCTATCAAAGGACTACCAATAGAGAAAGTAACTATGGAGGAGCACCAAAATCTATATACAAATACCATCCAATCTTTTCGAGTCCTGAGCTGCGCATATGAAAAGCACAACGTTAAGTAGACCACAACAGCTGGGGGGTAACATGCTGAGGACAGACTTTAGAAATGACAGATTTCTAGAAAGTGAGGCTGTACTTATCCCATATCAGTATCGACAAGCTGTTAATGTGGGCTTTTAGTTGAAAATTCATAAGGCCACAAACTTCAAAGAAGAGAAATACCTTAAAAAGTAATTTGCCCTCTCTAGGGGTAAGCACTGCACCTTAGGGATAAGGGGAAAACGAAAACAGAACCATCTGAAAAAAAAAAAAATTAGGCAGGATCAACGGTTACTCAATTCCAAAAGATACCCAGGAAAATGTTATCTCTTTTAAAAAATAGATTAATTTACTTAACTTACAATACATATGGTGGTTTTTTTTTAATCAATGGAAAAAAAGAAGACTCCCTGCCCCCTAAGCTAGTGTGAATTAGGTTTCTGTCACTTCAATCCAAAAAATCCTAATACAAAACAAGCATAGGCAGTTCACCAAGAACCTAGAACAGGAATAGATTTGTCTCTGGGTCCAACAGGATTCAGACTTTATGACTCCTGAATGGAAAAGCGAAGGCTTTGTGAAGCTATTTCACTGTCAATAAGGAATGCTGTCCCTGAGCAGACTGCAGAGTCACAATGAGAAGCCGTCCTTACAGAGCGAGACCAGGTTCCTATAGTTCTCCAGCATCACGTCCCTCTGTGCAGGATCCAGCTTCCCCCACTCCTCGGGGGTAAAGTCCATGGCCACATCCTTGAATGTCACGGACGCCTAAGACACAAAACATACTTCTGTTCACCATCTTTCACTTGACAGCATCCCTCGCCCCCCGCAGTTCTGGTGGCCCTGGAGCAGAGCGACTGAGTACACCTAAAGTGACAGCGATACATGACAAGTGTTCTAATAGTATTCAGAGTCTGAATATTCTATGTAAAGCCACTGGCATCAGTTATGTGCCATGCGCGCTCTGCTAGGTTCAATATGAGAGTTTCTCCATTGAGAGACATCACTTTTCTGGGAAATAAAGAGTTAAAAATAAAACATGAACTAATGAGTTGACAATGCAGTTTGGCAAAGTAGACAAAATAGAGGAGGAAAAAAAGCCTGTCTGCATAACTCTCCTTGTGCGTCCTCAATAAAAACTTGAAGACTCAATCTAGCCAATCAGAAGATGAGTTGAAATACAGACCTTATTAGTGGATAAGTCATGGAATGAAATAAATGACTGGCAGTGAGCCCCAAATCCAATTAAGCACGGAAATAATTTAAAGCAAAAAGCAGTAACTGAAAAATGATGGCAACAGACTGAGTAAGGGAACAGAAAGAACTGAGGTTTATGTGTAAATACCATAGAATTAAGTTTCTATAAGACAAAAAAAATACAAAACTGTAAGGAGGTGAACACATATAAGTATTATTATATGCCTTTTTGTTTACTTATTTAAAGAATATGAAGTTTATTTTTACTTTTTAGAGAGTGAGGGAGAGAAAGAACAAGAGCGAGAGAGCGAGAGAAACATTGATGTGCTACAGACACATCGATCCCTTGTCTCCTGTATGTGCCCTGACTGCAACCTAGGTATGTGCCCTGACCATGAAATGAACCCGTGACCTCTGGTGCATGGACGACACTCCAACCAACTGAGCCATACCAGCCAAGGCATTACATGCCTTTTAAAATAAAACCATACAGAATGTGAATAATATTGCAAGGTTATTGAAATAAATATATATCAAATGCCTTAACTGGATAGAAAACACCTATTTAAACATTCATGAAGCATTTGCAAAAGTAACAAAGTAAATTTAAATAGATTCCAAGCATAAATAGAACAGAGCAAAAACTGATAATTGAAATAAACATCCGAATGTCAAAATAATAAAATGCAAAACGAATGCCAAATCACTAAAACTGTACTCAGAGGTGATTTCATAGCTTTAAACACTTCCATTTCATTAAAAAATAATGCAAATAAATTAGCAAAGCATACAGGTCAAGTTAGAGAAAGAACAACAAACTAAGAGAAACAAAGAATTACAGGATAAAAGCAGAAATTAAAGGTGGGGGGAGACAAGAACAATAGGTTAGCTGGGAGGTCTAAATAAGGTCAGTAGGTTGTAGTACTGTATCAATGCTAGTGTCCTGATTTTGGAAAATGAGAATAAAGTGAGGTAAAGTGTTATCTTTTGGAGAATATGAATGGAGGGTAAATCCTAACCCTAACCCTAGTATGTAAGAAATCTTTCTACCATTTACATTTCTTTAAACCTTAAATTATTTCAAAATAGTTTTCAAAAACGGAAATAATCTGAGACTTAAAAACATACAACAATCATCCTTGGAAAATAAAATAAAATGTAAATCTCTAAGTAGACAAGGAATTTTGAGGAAAAATGACTGAGATCGTACAGCCTGCATACCCCCAGCTAAATTGACACTCAATGAAAATTAACTTCCAGACGATTAGAAGAAAAAATCGGGACACAACTGCAAACCAATGCACAAAAGACAAAAACACACACACAAAAAACAAGGAAAGCATAGTAAATATAACTATAAAAATCACATGGCAAAAAAAATTTGAAACATACGATCATATTAATGCGAATGAGTTAATTTCCCTTTAAAAAAAACAGTAAACTTTTTTTTTTTAATTGATTTCAGAGAGAAGGGAGAGGGAGAGAGAGAAACATGGATTGGCTGCCTCCTGTTCATTTTCTACTGGGGATTGAGCCCCCAACTCAGGCATGTGTCCTGACCAGGAATCAAACTATTGACCTCCTGTTGCATGGGACAACACTCAGCTAACTGCGCCACACTGGCCGAGTGAATTAATTTCCCTTAAAAAAAAGCCAAATCCTGTTTATTCCATAACCCTCCTAAAAACACCCCAAAGTTGGGGACTGGCAGTGGGAGAAATCAAAGGAAACATTACATGTCTGAATATAGGAGTGCAAGTTCACCAAGAGCATATGGAGAGATATACTGGGAAATCAAACTGTTACCCTCAGTAGGGAGAAGAAGGGGACTGAATTTGAGGAGGAAGTAATATTAGTTTTACATTTATATATGTCTGTGCTATTCACCTGGTTACAACCAACTAAGAATTAAAACTTTAATACTTTTAAAAAATTGAATACACGAAACACACAGTCCAGGCAAAGCATCACACCACACCTAATGCAATGCAAAAAGGACAAAAGTTTTTAAAAATTTCCATAAAAGGTTTAATCTACCCGAGGCTCTAACAGTCTTGAATCTAACATCAAAGTGTTCCTCTGGCACTTGTAGTTGGATTTTCCTTGGCTACTATGCTGGCCAGTGAGTTCAGGTAGGATTAATTGTATCTGACTCATGGGTGGTATGTGTACTTCCATGTGTGGGTGCAGGTATATCCCATAGTTCTGTCCAAATTGGTCCAAGAATGGGCCTAATAGCCGTTAAAGAGTTAACCCCTGGACTTCTGCTGGAATGACCAGGAGGGAAGCTGCCCTTTGTCTGGGGTCTTCAGCGTGGGAAGCTGTAAGCCTAGATGTGGTAGGGGCCAGCACTAGGAAGAAAGCTTGCTTGAGAGGAAAACCCACAGAGAGAAAAGAAGAAGTCAGTGAAATGGAGGAAATAGGTCCTAATGTTATTACTTGAGCTTATTTCTAGTTAGACCTGGATTTCTCAGTCATGATAGCCCATAAATACCTTTTTTTTATTATTGCTTAAAGTATTACAAAGGGTATTACATATGTATCCATTTTATCCCCCCGCCCTAGACAGTCCCCTAGCCTCCCCTATCACCCAGTGTCTTATGTCCATTGGTTATGCTTATATGCATGCATACAAGTCCTTTAGTTGATCTCTTACCCCCCTACCTCCTGCCCCCCAACCCTCCACGGCCATCCTGCTGCAGTTTGACAATCTGTTTGAGGCAGCTCTGCCTCTGTATCTATTATTGTTCAAAAGTTTATAATGGTCTCTATTGTCCATGAATGAGTGAGATCATGTGGTATTTTTCCTTTATTGACTGGCTTATTTCACTTAGCATAATGCTCTCCAGTTCCATCCATGACGTTGCAAATGGTAAGAGTTCCTTCCTTTTTACAGCAGCATAGTAGGCGTCCGGCCCGGGCAGCGGGGACCCACAGCTGCAGCGGCCCCGCGATCGTGGGCTTCGCTTTAGGCCCAGTCAAGGGACCCCTAGCTCTTGGGACTGCCAGCTTCGACCGTGCCCAGCTCCCATCGCTGGCTCCACCCCTACTTCCTGCTATCACTGGCCAGGGCGGCAAAGGCGCCTGATTCTCCGATCATGGCTGGGGGGCAGGGCAAAGGCGAACCCAGGGCCACCTTTGCCCTGCTCCCCAGCTCTTAGCTCCCCCCTGGGTTTCTGATCACTGTCAGTGGCAGGGGGCTTCTTCCTGCTTTCCCTTTCGCCTCCCTGCATTGTGCCTACATATGCAAATTAACCGCCATCTTGTTGGCAGTTAACTGCCAATCATAGTTGGCAGTTAACTGCCAATCATAGTTGGCAGTTAATTTGCATATAGCCCTGATTAGCCAATGAAAAGGGTATTGTCGTACGCCAATTACCATTTTTCTCTTTTATTAGTGTAGATATATATATATGAATGAAGTAGCTATTATTAATAAAAAAGAAAAAAAGAAAGAAAAAACTGGTTAGCTGATAAAATTGTCAAATTACAATATCAAACACCTGAAACACTATAACCATATAAGATTGTATATCAACTATTCTTAAAGATAAATTTCAAATGAAAATAATTACATTTCTCAGATGTTGTAGGCTTTTTAGAAAATTAAGCCTAGGAATGAATATTCTAAAATTTAAAAAGGTACCTTTATAAAAGTTAATAAAAAGTGACAGGCATTGAAAAAGCATGTGATCCAAAATGCAACAGCCATATCTGATTATTAAAATATCTTCGTAAAATACAAATAGAAAGATAGTTGCTAAATATCTTTCACTTAAAATCTTTCACTTAAAATCCTCTAAAACTCCTCATTGCACCTGGAATAAATCTTACAACCTGAACAAGACTGCAGGCTCTGGACCCCTTGCTCTGCACAACTTCCTGTCTCACTCTCCTCTTTACTCCAGCCACCCTGGGCTGTATTTCATTCCTAAAACCCGGGGAGCTCTTTCCCACCTCAGGGCCTTTGCACACACATCTGTGTCTGCAAGGCTCTTTGTTCAGGACTTCATAGGACTGACCTTTTTTCTCCTTTACATCTCATCTCCCCCCCCAAAAAAATCAACATGTGGAAAGTGTTAGATCTATCTCTACATCATAAAATTAAATAGAGTCTATTCATATTCTCTCATTTTTTGTTTTCAAATTTTTCATTCCACCTGCATTAGACTTTCAAAAGAAAAAAAAGTTGCAGTAAAATGTATTCATCTTAAATTCATTTAAAATGTTTTTGGTAAGATCAGAAATACTGATCTAATATGTTCCCCTAAATCAGTGGTTCTCAAACTTAGCTGCACATTAGAATCACCTCAGAATCTTTTTTAAAATCCTGATTTCTGGGCCTTATTTCACTTAACATTATGGTCTCTAGTTCCATCCATGCCATTGCAAATGGTAATAGTTCCTTCCTTGTTACAGCAGCATAGTATTCCATCATGTAGATGTACCACAGTTTTCTAATCCATTCATCTACTGATGGGCACTTAGGCTGTTTCCAGATCTTAGCTATGGTGAATTGTGCTGCTATGAACATTGGGGTGCATATATACTTTCTGATTGGTGTTTCTGGTTTCTTGGGATATATTCCTAGAAGTGGGAACACAGGAATAAATGGCAGTTCCATTTTCAGTTTTTTGAGGAAACTCCATAGTGTCTTCCATAGTGGCTGCAACAGTCTGCATTCCCACCAGCAGTGCACAAGTGTTCCTTTTTCTCCACATCCTCTCCAGCACTTGTCGTTTATTGATTTGTTGATGATAGCCAGTCTGACAGATGTGAGATGGTACCTCATTGTTGTTTTGATTTGCATCACTCGGATGATTAGTGACTTTGAGCATGTTTTCATATGTCTCTTGGCTTTCTGAATGTCCCCTTTTGAAAGGTGTCTATCTAGGTCCTTTGCCCATTTTTTGATTGGACTGTTTAACTTCCTTTTGTTAATTTGTATGAGTTCCCTATAAATTTTGGAGATTAGGCCCTTATCAGATATGTCATTGGCAAATACGTTTTCCCACACAGTGGGTTTTCTCATTATTTTGTTGATGGTTTCTTTTGCTGTGCAGAAGCTTTTTATTTTGATGTAGTCCCATTTATTCATTTTCTCTATAGTTTCAAGTGCCCTAAGAGCTGTATCAGTGAAGAAATTGCTTCGGCATATGTCTGAGATTTTGTTTCCTTTGGATTTTGCTAGTATTTGTATGGTTTCCCGTCGTATATTTAAGTCCTTTATCCATTTTGAGTTTATTTTTTGTGTATGGTGTAAGTTGGTGGTCTAGTTTCATTTTCTTGCATGTATCTGTCCAATTTTCCCAACACCATTTATTGAAGAGACTATCTTGGCTCCATTGTATGTTCTTGCCTCCTTTGTCAAATATTAATTGAGCATATTGGTTCAGGCCGATTTCTGGGCTCTCTATTCTATTCCATTGATCTATATGCCTGTTCTTGTGCCAGTACCAGGCAGTTTTGAGAACAGTGGCTTTCTAATACATCTTGATATCTGGTATTGAGATCCCACCTACTTTGTTCTTTTTCAGGATCGCTGCAGCTATTCGGGGTCTTTTTTTTATTATTATTCCGGATGAATTTTTGGAGAGTTCGTTATAGATCTGTGAAGTATGCCATTGGTATTTTAATGGGAAGTGCGTTGAATTTATAGATTGCTTTGGGTAGTATGGACATTTTAATGATGTTGATTCTACCAATCCATGAACATGGTATCTTCTTCCATCTGTTTATGTCTTCCTCTATATCTTTTTTCAATGTCCTGTAGTTTTCTGAGTAGAGGTCTTTTACCTCTTTAGTTAAGTTTATTCCTAGGTAGCTTAATTTTTTGGGTGCGATGGTAAACGGGATTGTTTTTATAATCTCTCTTTCTGAAAGTTCACTATTGTTGTATAGAAATGCCTCAGATTCCTTGGGGTTAATTTTGTATCCTGCTACATTGCCAAACTCATGTATTAAGTCTAGTAGCTTTTTGATGGAGTCTCTAGGGTTTTGTATGTATAATATCATGTCGTCTGCAAATAAGGACAGTTTTACTTCCTCTTTTCCAATTTGGATGCCTTTTATTTCTTCTTCTTGCCGAATTGCAATGGCTAACACTTCCAGTACTATGTTGAACAGGAGTGGTGAGAGGGGGCATCCCTGTCTTCTTCCTGTTCTTAGGGGAAATGGTGTTAGTTTTTGTCCGTTGAGTATGATGCTGGCTGTGGGCCTGTCATATATGGCTTTTATTATGTTGAGGTATGATCCTTCTACTCCCACCTTGCTGAGAGTTGTTATCAAAAATGGGTGTTGAATTTTGTCAAATGCTTTTTCTGCATCAATTGATATGACCATGTGTTTTTTTTCTATCAGTTTGTTTATGTGATGTATCACGTTTATTGATTTGCAGATATTGTCCATCCTTGCATCCCTGGGATAAATCCTACTTGGCCATGGTGTATGATCTTTCTGATGTACTGCTGGATCCGATTTGCTAAGATTTTGTTGAGGATTTTGGCATCTATGTTCAAGAGGGATATTGGCCTGTAATTCTCTTTTATTGTGTTGTCTTTACCTGGTTTTGGTATTAGGGTGATGCTGTCTTCATAGAATAATCTTGGAAGTGTTCCTTCCTCTTGAATTTTTTGTGGTAGTCTGTGGAGGATAGGTTTTAGATCTTCCTTGAATGTTTGGTAAAACTTCCCTGTGAAGCCATCTGGTCCTGGGCTTTTGTTTGATGGAAGCTTTGTGATGACTGCTTCAATTTCTTCCATACTTATTGGCCTGTTGAGATTATTAGATTCTTCCTGATTGAGTTTTGGAATGTTGTATTTTTCTAAGTATTTGTCCATTTCCTCCAGGTCGTCTAGTTTGTTGGAGTAGAGCTGTCCATAGTATTTTTTAACAATCATTTGTATTTCTGTGGGGTCTGTTGTTATTTCACCTCAATCATTTCTGATTTTTTTTTTATTTGGGTCCTCTCTCTTTGCTTCTTGGTGAGTCTGGCTAGAGGTTTGTCAATCTTGTTTATTCTTTCAAAGGACCAGCTCTTGGTTTCATTGATTTCCTGTATTGCTGTTTTGGTCTCTATGTCATTGTCATTTATTTCTGCTCTAGTCTTTATTGTCTCCTTCCTTCTGCTCACTCTGGGGTTTTCTTGTTGCTCTCTTTCTAATTCTTTGAGTTGTAGAGTTAGATTATTTACTACCATTTTTTCTTATTTTTTGAGATAGGCCTGTAGAGCTATAAACTTCCCTCTCAGGACTGCTTTCATTGTGTCCCATAGGTTTTGGATTGTTGTGTTTTCATTATCATTAGTTTCCAGGATGTTTTTAATTTCTTCTTTGATCTCATTGGTAACCCAATCAATATTTAATAACATGCTATTCAGCTTCCAGGTGTTTGAGTATTTTGAGTTGTTTTTATTGTAGTTTAATTCTAATATTATGCCATCGTGTCTGCGAAGATGCTCTTTACGATTTCAATCTTCTTGAATTGGGGGATACTTTGCTTGTGACCCAATATATGGTCTCTTTTTGAATATGTCATATGAGCACTTGAGTAGAATGTAAATTCCGTGGCTTTGGGTTGAAGTGTTCTGAAGATGTCTATTAAGTCCATGTGATCTAGTGAGTCATTTCGGATTGCTGTATCTTTGCTGATTGTTTGTCTATAGGACTTATCCAGTGCTGTCAATGGTGTATTAAAGTCCCCTA
Organism: Myotis daubentonii; assembly: GCF_963259705.1. NCBI lineage: Eukaryota > Metazoa > Chordata > Mammalia > Chiroptera > Vespertilionidae > Myotis > Myotis daubentonii. The sequence continues at coordinate 9,190,966 of NC_081855.1, forward strand.
CTATGATTGTATTGTTGTCGATCTCTCCTTTGATATCTTCCAGGAGTTTTTTTATGAATTTGGGTGCTCCTACATTGGGTGCATATATGTTTACCAGGGTTATATCTTCTTGTTGTATTGATCCCTTTAGTATTATGAAGTGGCCTTCCTTATCTCTTGTTAAGGCCTTCACTTTGAGGTCTATTTTGTCCGATATAAGTATTGCTACCCCAGCTTTCTTTTCCTTTCCATTTGCCTGAAAGATATTTTTCCATCCTTTCACTTTCAGTCTGTCTGAGTCCCTTCTAATGAGGTGGGTTTCTTGTAGACAGCAGATGTATGGGTCATGTTTTTTTATCCACTCAGCCACTCGATGTCTTTTGGTTGGAGCATTTAGTCCGTTTACGTTTAAAGTTATTATTGAAAGGTACTTGTTTGTAACCATTTCTTTTTTTGTGTGGCTGTTTTCTTTCTGAGCTTTTTATTTCTTATTTTTATACCAGTCCCTTTAGCATTCCTTGCATTGCTGGCTTGGTGGTGACAAACTCCCTTAGCCTTTTTTTGTCTGTGAAGCTTCTTATTTCCCCTTCAAGTTTGAATGATAGCCTTGCTGGATAGAGTATTCTTGGATTCAGTCCTTTGCTTTGCATCACTTTGTAAATTTCAGTCCATTCTTTTCTGGCCTGATGTGTTTCTGTTGAGAAATCATTTGACAATCTAATGGGAGATCCCTTGTATGTAACTTTCCGTCTCTCTCTTGCAGCCTGTAAGATTCTCTCTTTGTCCTGAACATTTGCCATGGTGATTATGATGTGTCTTGGTGTGGGTCTTTTCGGGTTCACCTTGTTTGGGACTCTCTGGGCTTGTGTGACTTTTTTCTTCCCCACCTCAGGAAAGTTTTCTGATATTATTTCTTCAAGTAGGTTTTCTAATCCTTGTTCATCCTTCTGTTGTTCTGGTACTCCTATTATTCGTATGTTGTTTCGTTTCATGTTGTCCCAAAGCTCCCTTAGGCTCTCCTCCTGTCTTTTAATTTTTTTCTCCAATTGCAGTACATTTTGGGTGTGTTTTGCTTCCTTGTCTTCTAATTCACTAATTCGGTCCTCCGCTTCTCCTAGTCAACTGTTGATACTTTCAATGGAGTTTTTCATTGCAGCTATATCACTCTTCATTTCTTCTTGGGTCTTACTTAGGTTGTTGATTTTTTCATCTGTTTCTTCTAGCTTCTTCCATATGTTATCGATTTTTTCATCTGTTTCTTCTAGCTTCTTCCATATGTTATCGATTTTTTCATCTGTTTCTTCTTGCTTCTTGCAGAGGTTGTCGATTTTTTCCTCCATCCGGTTTATGCACTCTAGGATCCTCATTCTGAATTCTTTATCTGTCATGTTGCATGCCTCTGTACTACTTAGCTGCTTTTCTGGAGAGTCCTCCTTCTCTTTCCTTTGGGGGTTTCTTTGTCTACCCATGTTTGATCTCACTGACATATCTAGACGTTGAGTCGTTCAGTGGTTGCTCCCTTGGTGACAGTGACTCCTTGGTCTGTGGTTGCTCTTCGGGCGGTTGCGGTAGCAGCTGCTCTTCAGTTGTCAGCAGCTCCTCTGGTGGGTGCTGTTCACAGCTGTGGTGGCTCTTCTGGCTGGTGGGGCGAGGTTTCACGTACAGCTGCTTTTCCTCAGCAGAAGATGTGGTGCTCAGGAGGTTGCTGTTGCTTGGATCTGCTGCGTTGATTTAAAGGCACAAAATACAACACAACAAGGCACCACGTACCAGGCACTATACACAAATATATTCACGATATTGATAACCCCAATTAAAGGTGACCACCTGAATTAAGAGAATTAGGGGATAAGGAAGAAGGAAGAGAAAAAGATAAAAGAGAAAAAGGAAAAGAAAAGTAGGGACCAAAAAAAGGGAGTGCAAAAATGAAATTGGTTAAAAGGAGGGGGGGAAATAAAAGCGAGAAAAGAAAAGAAAAAAAAAGAGCGAAAAGAGAGAATGAAGTGGAAGAGGGGAAGAGACTTTTTATATGAGGAGAATACTCCTATAGAACAGCCATTAATCCCAATAAATTCCAGCAACAGCTCCCTGGATATGAATGCAAACTAGAAACAACCAATAATATAACGATGAAAATAGAATGGTGAACACTAATCCCAAAATAAAATAAAGAAAAAATAAAATGGAACTTTAAAAAATGGTAAAATGGTAGCAGTAATAATACTGGTTAAAAATAAGAAGGTAGTAATTGAAAGGGTAAAATCAGGTGATGGAAAAAGAAGAAAAGAAAAAAAAAAAAAGAACAGAAAAAAAAAATGAAGAAAAATTGGTTTCTTAGTTAAAAAGTGAAAAAAGAAAAAAAAAATTGCAGTTGTGAAGGTCCTTCGTTTCTTCTATTCTTCAGTGTGGATCGCCTTAGACCTTCCAGGTATTCAGGAGAGTGTTGAGTTTCCCTGCGATATACTGTTCCTCTGTGTTGTAAACCACAGTCCTTATTTTAAAGCATGCCGCATTTATTTCCCAGACTGCCTTATTTTGTGTTTAGCAAAGAGTCAGTTTGTGGGTCAGCCTCTGGGTGGCAGTGTTCTGGCGTTGGCCTCTGAGGCTATAGGGCCTCTCTGTCCAGTGGAAGTTCACTGCCCAGAGCTGACTGCGTAATAGTTAGTTACTGGCGCTATGTTGTTGCTGGGATTGAAAATCCCCCTATAGGCCAGACCCTGTTAACTCCCAGGGACTGATCAGGTTATCTTAATCCTTGATGTCGTACAGGGTGGAATCTGGGTGTGGCTGTGCTCCTTGCCTGGGGGCTGGGGGGAGGAGTCTCATTCTCTGGAGAGGGTGGCTGCCCCAGTCCTGGGCTCAGGGGTGTCTCAGCACTCAATTCACTACCACCTCTCCCAGCTCCCCCTCTTTCCCCAGTCTCTCCCCAGATTCCACTCCTCAGCACACTCTCCCTCTCTTCAGCACAGGTGAGTGTCTGTATCCGAAATGTCCCATGAACAGGATTCAGTGAAAACAAACAAACAAATGCCGGCCGCGGAAACGGGGAAGGCTTGGTTTCTGTAAGCTTCTTCTCTTACCGGGACTGCATGGTCAGGTCAGCTCTTCAGGCTGCCCCCTTTAGGCTCAGTCCTCCGTGATCACAGAACCCAGCTCTCAATTTCCCTGGCGGCGCCAGGAATCCCGCGGTTCTCCTTTCCCCCGTCAGGGGCTGTGCCTGTCCCAAGGGACGCGGCTGTCTGCCACGCGGTCTCCCTCCGACTCTCTGGGCTCAGAGGTCTGGCAAACTTTCCTGCCCAAATCCCTGTTTTTTTTTTACCTTTCCAGGGGAGTTCTGCTCTTCCCGGCTGCAAACCCTCTCACCAGCTGAGCAATTTCGCCAATTCGGTGTGAGTGTTACTAGCTTCAGCTGCTCGCTCCATTTGCTCCGGGACACGACCTGGGACACGTCTGCGTATATCGCCGCCATCTTGGTTCTCTCTAAATACCTTTCCCTTACATCAGTTTGAGTTGAGTTTTATCATCTGCAACTTAAAGCTTCTTGACTAATAGTCTTCAATACTAATGTAAGGCAGTTGAGAAACCAATGAATTCAGGCAAGTATATAAGGACCCCAAGAAGTCACTTTTACAAACAGTACCAATGTACAATATGGACTTTTTACACTTGGAATCACAGTAGCAAAGAAAAAGGCTAATTTAGGAATCGTGGGTTGTGGCATGCCACACACATCATGAAGAGCTCTTTTCTCTTACCTAACTTCTTTTAATAAAAATTTCAAACATACAAAACGTTGAAAGACCAATACATGAATCACCCATAGAGTACGACCACCATTTAAATTTTTTCTTTTTTTTCTTCTTTATTTCAGAGAGGAAGGGAGAGGGATAGACAGAGATAGAAACATCAATGATGAGAGAGAATCACTAATCAGCTGCCTCTCGCACACCCTCTACTGGGATAGAGCCCACAACCTGGCATGTGCCCTTGACCGAAATTGAACCCGGGACCTTTCAGTCTGCAAGCCAACACTCTACCCATTAAGCCAAATCAGCTAGGTCAACCACCACTTAGATTAATTCTTAATATTTGCCTTTGTTAAGACAGATTGGAAAATTGTTTCACTTTCTAAACTTGTGCATTCATCATCTTGGAGGGCTGGATTTTAACTCTTTAAGTTAAGCCTTCCATAGGCTTTCCTATTCAAGTGCTCTTCTGAACTTTTGAGCACTTACTATTTTCATAACTCACTTCAGCTCTAAAGAAAGGTGCTTTCTTAATTTCTTACATAACAGTCATGTGTATGTTGATTCCCTTGCAGAAACATAAATGTTAAGATATACCCCGAAGATTAAAAATGGTGGCAGGGTAAGTGGATGCTACACAGACACGCTCCCAGGACCAAATTGGAATTACAACTAAAATACAAAAGAATCCTGAATAATCAACTAAAGATTAAGATATGCCCCATATGTTCTATTAAAATAGTTTCCTACGTTACCAAGCTCAGCAACTAGCACAATAGGCAAAGAAGGGTAATTACGCTACTTACCTGCCTGTTGACTGACAATAAGTATAACTAGATGGAGAAGATGCCATGGGTTAGCAGAAAACATTTTCTACTGAGTCCATTAGCCACCCGAGTAGTCTTAGATTAGAACTCAGCTCTCCAGATGGGCTCTAGTAGACAAAGGAACTTGACATCAAGAAGAAGGGTGCGCCTGTACTCTGAGAAATAAGGTGGAATTTCAATAATCAGTACAGACTCACCTGGGATCTGGCTGTGAGGTGGAGAGCTGCCACTTCTCCCTTTTCTGTGCTCTTCTCTTGGGAATAGAAAGAATCCTGGAAAGACGTAGCTACGGGCAAGAAAGCGGTAACTGTGGGATCTAAATCTATGCTGTGCTTCAGATTTACAAGACAAAGATTCCTCCCTCTAGGAATGATGCTCCCGCAGGTACTGCACCTGAAGGCAGCCCAGACAACCCTTGACCCTGGGGTCATGGAGAAAGTCCAGGAACGTTGCCACTGGGACAGAACACCTACTGGCAGGTGTACCCTCTAATCGAGAAATGAGGATAAGCCAGTTTATTTCCAACCTTAATGTACATTAAATTAATATAAGAAAAATAGGCTCAGTTCTCAAAAATCACCCTGCAAGCTTATTTACATGTAGATCACTAGATTCCCCTTCCTAATAATTGCTACTAGTAGTTGGGTCTGAGGTGCACTCCAGAAATCTCATGAGCAGGCCATGGGTCAGGAGAAAACATTTTCTACTGAGTCCATTAGAAAAGGCTGACATGAAGTCACAGACCAAACTTCAAGAAAGACCGGGCTAGTCAACTACCGACCTCCGCGCCTGTTCTCCAAGATGCAAAACAGCAGTATCTGCGCGACGGACATAATACGAACGTTGTGCCACGGGAATAACAGAGGTGGGGAGGTATTTTCTGCCAGCCAAATAAGCTACGTTCCCAGACTCACTGACAGCTGGGGGAAAAGAACGTGGGAGAAAAAGTGACTGAGGCTGTGCTCTGGCCTGAGCTGCTAACATTTTGGGGTGGCTTTCCAGGACCCACTGTGCACCAGCTCAGGGGGAGAGGGGGTGCCCCACACCAAGCCGTGCATTCTCATGCAAGGAGCCCAGCCATGCCCCAGACAAAGGAGACTGGCAGAGCCGCCCGACAAGGGCCACCTCCCCGGGGGCAGCCCATTTCCTTTCGGGGAGGAAGGGCCCCTTCCGCACACAGTCCAACAGCCCCGCAACTCTCACCTCTCTTCTCGGGCACCTCGGCCCAATCTGCCTCCATGATCCCCAATCCTCCCGGTTCCGAAGATTCGGAGCTCCCGTCTCCGCGCTCCTCCATCTGGACCTCTCGGCACGTCACAGCGAGAAGCCCCGTCCTCCCGCCGGCCGGCCCTCGGGGTGCTGCGGAAAGGCCGGGTCAGGTCAGGCCCCGCTTCTTCCTCGGGCCCGGGCCATCGGCACCTGGATCCCGCGGGGGGCCAGGTCCCCCAGACCGATCCTCGGCTGCCTGTTCCGGCCGCTCGGCACTGTACCTGCGGGGACCGAGCAGCTTGGAGGAGATGGCGCCGGGTTCGGGCTCTCTCCGAAGCCCGCGCCGGCCCGCGCCCCGCCCGTCGCGCCCGCCAGCACCGCGCTCGCACCCGCGTCCCGGGGAGGCGGCAGCCGCCGGAGGGAGTCCGGCCGGAGCGGGAGATGGGCTCATGGTCCGCCCTCGAGGCCCCTTCCACAAATGCGCGCTCCGGCTCCGGCACAGACTGCTGCCCCGGGGGCCGCCCCGGGAGCCGAGCGCTGAAAAGCGGCCTCCGAACCCCACTCACCTCCCATCCGGGCTTGACAAAGGCTCCGAACCTCTGGGGCCAGCTCGGAGCCGCGCATGCGTAAGAAGGGGATGGGGCGAGGCTGGCGAGCCTCATCCAGCCCAGAACTACGATTCCCAGAAGGCCCCGGGCACGGCCAACCTCCGTTTCTCAGCAGGTGGGAGCACACGTGGCGCTGTCGGGGGTGGGGTGGGGGGTGGGGGTGGGAATTGGGGTCGGGATGTGAAGAAGCCGACCTGCTCCTTCTCGGGAGAGTACAGGCTGCATCACCCACGTGAGGTCCATCGCCCTGGAGAGCGCTGACATCAGGGACTCGGAGCCTAGTCTGTGAGGCGCGGCTCTGGAGGGACCAGGGTCCGGTGCTCAGAGCCGCTGAGGAGTTCCATCTGCGTTAACCTAACGTAAGATGTATGCGAGCAGCCTATGCCTTTTCCGTATATTTTACCTCAACACACTCCTTGGCCTTCAAATAACACGAAAGGTGTACTTTTAGGAACAGTGGGGTGTACAGGGACACCGATGTCCGTGCGTCCATAGACGACTTGTAACACTGACAATTCACCAGTGAGGGAGAGAAGTGGAAAGTTTTCAAACAGTGCCGGTAAATCTGAGCAACATGTCCTTGTAAGCAAGCGTAACATCAACTTTATCAGAAGAGGCGGTTCCCTCAAAGCATGGTTAGTCTCTCCTCACCTACCCGCCCCGACTCAATGTTTCAGCTGCCTCCTCTTCACACGCCCATTTGCAAAAGCAGGAGTGCGAATATCCTCAGCTCTTCTCCCGCTGCGGTTACCGCCAAGTCCTGTTTCTTATTTCGTAAAGAACTCTCCCACGTGTCCATCTCTCTCTGGCCACTGGCTTTACCTTCGTTTTGGCCACCGCCCTTTCACTAGGGTGATGGTCAGCCTCCCAACTGATTTCTCTGACTCACTCAGCGTTGCTTTACACCAATCTGTTCTCCACCCTTTGCGGCCAGTGACCATCCTAAAGCAAGAACGTAACAGCACTTTACTGCTTAAAACTTGTCAGTGGCTTTTGCACACCTTGGGGAACGATGGTTTTTAGTTCCCACAGGATGGCACCCTTTGTCCAGCTCCCATTGTCTGTGCCTCCTGGTATTCACACCCTTATTTACCCCCCTTCCCACATCCCCCCCACCCTGCTCCCTGTGCAGCCCACATCCCCTCCCCTTAATGTGTTGCAAAGAGGGACCTGTAGGGAGAAACCAGGGGCAGGAACAGCTTTCTGGGCAGTGGATCCCCTAGAGGTCCTGCTGTGATCAGACCCCAGGACAGGGCAGGCAGGTGGAGATGGGGTTCCAGAGGGGTTCCTTATCTATGCCAATGGGAATCCTAGCCCTCAGGCTGTCACACCTTTTCCTCTGCAGTGGAGGTCTCAGCAGATCACACTGTGTGTGTGTGTGTCTGGAGTGGAGGATTACAGGGGTAGAGAACCAGCAAAACAGGGATCCGAGGCCTTCCTCCTGGTGACTGGGAACTGTCTTTATAGTTCCCAGTCCTGAGCTCTGCACAGGAGAACAGAGAGGAGCTGACTGATGGGGTCCTCTACTCCATGCCCCTGGAGGAGGCACAGGTGCCCATACATCTTCCAGCGTGCAGCATGGCCGCAGGGTGAGTGCAGGTGCTGAGGTGACCCAGACTCCAGGGTCCCATATAGTCAAAGGGAGCCCGAGGTTCCAGAAGCTGCCCTGCTACTCCCCTAGGTCCCTCCTAGAGTCCAATTTCCAAAGGAATCTGGGGCCCGTATCCTCCCCACAACCCACTCTAACTGTCCAGTCCCTTTCAGATGAGATGAAAGTCACTGCCCACAAAGTTTTAGGAATATCAGAAGAGAGACTTTGTACCATTTCCCATCATGTTCAGTCAAGAGTGTTTTTTGCATTTTTCTACAGATTTTCCCTTTTTAATGCCCATCTCCAAGTGTCCAGGTTGGCCTGACAAGCCTTACACACCTTCCCCCACTCTTACACATCATGGTGATTAGTGGGGATGCTTTTCCCAAAAGGACATGGGGCTCAAGGTACCAAGTCTGTTGCTTTGCCCTTTGCTGCCCTGAGGACCACATCCCTGTGTCCCCTACAGGTCAGGAGCTGGGGCTTCCCTGGGATGCACAACATACCAAAGGGGGGACCTGTTATCAGGGCTGGCGATGCAGGTGTTCATTTCTATGGGACCTGGACGTGACCCCCTCCTGTTGTCTTGTCAACGGTGCTGCCCTGAACGCCACACTTCCACCCCAGGAACCCTCTGTGTTCCCATCTAAGAATGGGATGCTCTGTCAGAAATCCCGGGGTGACCTTGTTAACACAGGGAGGTGTTGTCCATTCTCTGCTAGGAAATGACTAAGATACCAGTGTGTCTCTTCATAACTCACCTCCAAGTCTCTGTTGCCTTCTGAGAACCTTTCCTCTTGTCCATGTAGAAAACGTGGAAACCTGTGCAGAATTTTTGTGAATTTATTTGAGCCAAAGTGTAGACAATTGCAGTGAAGCAAAATCTCAACCGAATGAAATAGTAATGCTCTGGAGAATGGCAGCTTTGCACTTCATTCTATACATTACAATCAAAAGTGGAGACTTGTGTGGTTTTATGAAATTCATTGTTGATAGATGAGGGAAGCAGGAGGAAGCACAGCAGGGAAATCTCTGGGCCTGGAAAAAAGGTAAAATGATAGACATGCACTTCTTTCACTTAGGTGGGTATGGGACAGTTAACAGTCAACAATGAACTCAATAACAATGAGGGAATGTGTGGTCTCTGCAGAGAGCAGAGCAGTGCCTATGCTCTGAGGGTCTGAATAAAAAGGAAAATTTCTTTGACATTCCAAAAATATGTTGTCATAGATGCAAAAAGACAATAGACAGGCTCAGTTAAGATAAAGATTGACTTTATTTCAGGGAAGATGACAGCCTAGGACTGTGGTCGGCAAACTCATTAGTCAACAGCCAAATATCAACAGTACAATGATTTAAATTTCTTTTGAGAGCCAAATTTTTTAAACTTAAACTATATAGGTAGGTACATTGTTATTAACTTAATTAGGGTACTCCTAAGACTTAGGGAGAGCCACACTCAAGGTGCCAAAGAGCCGCGTGTGGCTTGCGAGCCGCAGTTTGCCGACCACTGGCCTAGGACACTAGTACCCACCATAAGCTGCTTTTAGTTAAAAAACAAAACCAAACCACCACACTTTAATTTCAGACCATCCTTTGTGGTTACTTTAGGTCTCTGAGTTTGCAAGGCTGCCAGTTTAGCATCTCGTCCTGAGATCACTCCTGTCCCACCTCTTGCCACCAATCACTGAGTGCTTGGGACTCAGTCTGAGCTGGAGCCCCCAGCCCACCTGGCAGTTTATGAGCTGCCTCTGATGGCATGTACCCCTCTCCCAACACAGGATAGAAATCAGACCACCACCTCGGCGCCCGCTGGCTTGGACAGCATGCCTGCTGCATTCAACACACAGGTGCCCATGAATTTGTTTCCCACCTGGGAAGTGGAATGCTCCCACCCAGGGGTGGGCAAACTTTTTGACTCGAGGGCCACAATGGGTTCTTAAACTGGACCGGAGGGCCGGAACAAAAGCATGGATGGAGTGTTTGTGTGAACTAATATAAATTCAAAGTAAACATCATTACATAAAAGGGTACGGTCTTTTTTATTTTTATTTCAATAGATTTATTCAATTCAAACATTTTAAGAAGAAGAATGTAAACACTAATTATTATAATTTGAAACTTCAAAAAATGGAGGAATCATAGCACAATAACATACCTTATATTGAAGATGGCAAAGGCAAATAAAATTGCCTAACAAAGGAAAGGTATAAAAGCCTTTCAAATTAAACTTAAATATAATAAAATAACTTAAAACTAAAACAAATAGAAAAGAACAAAATGTGTAAACAGTAAATTAAACATTTTCTTTGGTGCAACTTCTAAATTATGCCCGGGACGTAGTTGTAGATGGCAATGTAGAATGGGTTGAAAGGTTTTTGGTCTTTAAAACATCAACTTCAGTGGGAACAGTGTTGTTGGTCTCCTTTTTTAGCTAATGCATCAAAGTCTTGAGTTAGTTTTGTTGTGGCTATTCTCAGGATAGACCTGAGGTGGTCGTCAGTTAAGCTGGATCTGTGAGGGGCTTTGTTGATGTTCATGATGCTAAATGTCTGCTCACAAACATAGGTTGACCCAAACAGCACCAGTGTCTTCTGTGCTATCTTCCGTATGTTTGGAAAAGTGGCTTCATTAAGTGAAGCATAAAAGTCTCTTAGTTCAGGAGAGCTGAATTTCTCCTTTAGGACAAAGTCAGACTGAAGATCGATGAGTTCCAGTTGCACCTCTTCTGGTGCTGTTTCAGGGTTTTGTGACAAAGGACAGGCCACCAGTTGAAGTGACTGGTCAATTTTTTCAACATCAGAAAACCAATGACAGAATTCTGCATTCAGGTCATCCAGTGATTTGCTGTATTTCTTCACGTTTTGGATGGTCTCCTTCTGTGTGGCTAGTGTGGCAAAATGAGTGAAGACTTTGTCTGAAATTTGTCTGGAAAAGAAAATCAGCTTCGATTGAAAGGCTTTCACATTAGTGTATATGCCATGTACATACTGATCTTTTCCCTGTAGCTTCACATTTAGCTCATTCAAATGTGAAAATATATCTATAGCAAATGCAAAGTCACACAGCCAATTCTTGTCACTCAGCTCAGTAAATTCGTCAGACTTGCCCTTTAATTTCAAAAATGCACCAATCTCTTCTTTGAGCTCCCACACTCGTTGGAAAACTTTGCCCAAACTCAACCAGCGGACACGATAGTGGTAAAATAAGTCGTGGTGATCCGCATCAATTTCCTCCAGAAACTTAGTAAACTGATGGTGCTGAAGTCCCTTTGCTCGAATGAAATTAACAAGCTTTACGACTGGATTAACAACATGATTAAGTTGTGATATAGACTTGCACAATGATTCCTGGTGAATAATACAGTGAAGAAAAATAACATCTTGGTTAGGGTTCTCCTCTTTCACTTTATCCTGAATTCTTTTTAGCAGTCCAACATTTTTTCCAGTTAAATTTGGAGATCCATCTGTCGTGACATTAGCAAGTTTACTCCATGGTATCTTCCTTTTCTCGATGACAGTAGACACCGGTCATACAAGTCCTCTCCCCGTGTTTTTCCTTTCAGTGGCTCCATGGCTGAAAACTCCTCCGTAATTTCAAAATTGTCACTAATCCCTCGGATAAAAATTAAGAGCTGAGCAGTGTCCTTTACGTCATTACTTTCATCCAATGCTAGTGAATAAAACTTAAAGAACTCTGCCTTACTATTTAACTTGCTGGCCAAGTCTTCATCAGTCAGTTCCACTCGACGAGTCACTGTCCTGCGCGATAAGCTGAGTTTTTCAAACTTGCCTTTGCTCTCTGGACACAAGAGACCTGCTGTCTCTATCATACATTCTTTCAAAAACTCGCCTTCAGAGAGAGCTTTGCTAGCTTTTGCTAATTTGAATGATAGCATAAAACTTGCTTTGGTAGTTGTCTCTTGAATTGCAGTTTGTCTGTGAAAGACATTTTGCTGAGCCTGTAATTTAGCCATCAACCTCTGTGCAGTAGCCTCCCGTTCTTGAGGTCACTGCTTGCTAGCATAGTTGCCATGCTTTGTGGCAAAGTGACGGCTGAGATTGTACTCTTTGAAGACTGCAAGTGTTTCCTGGCATATCAGACATACCGGCATTGATTGGACTTCTGTGAAAAAATATTTTGTTGTCCACTCCCTCTTAAACACTCGGCATTCACTGTCCACTTTCCTTTTCTTTGGTCCATTCATGTTTAATATTGGGCTGAAACCAACAGTACCGTTTTCTTATTAAATTCTTTACTAAAATAAGACAGTAAAGTATAAAAACAAGTGATTAAATTTGCTCTACTATAAGATTTTTGGTCTAAAAATATATATATATATAACAAAATCATCTGAAAAAGTTCATACATGGGACAGAGGCACACCCTGACCATAGAGAACAACCCCTTTCCTCCATAGAAAACCTGTGTATCTTTCACACAGGCCCTTTGTTTATGATAACACACATAGCTGCACATTGCTGTGTCTTCCAGACACACTTGTATGGGAGGTGCTAGGGCAGTGCAAAACATGGGTAACCAGTAGTTACCACTAGCACTTCCGTTACTGACAAAAAACAGCCGCAGTGCACATAGTGTGAAAGAGACCATTATAATGTCAGATTGCATCCACTGGACTCTATAGAAACAACCAGGTGCCACTTTTAAATGCCCATTGCAACAGTTTTTCTTATTAAAAGCTGGAAATGGCAGGATATTTATATATATACCCCTACTGTGACAGCCTGGCAGAGCATTACAAAGGAGAAAACCCAGCATCTGGTGATGTCCATAAGTACAAGACTTCAGGCTGTCATTACCAGGAAAGGGTTTCATCCAAGTATTAGATATGAACATTTGATTTTCAGTTTTTCATTTGTCCAATTGCTTCTGAAACCCTGAAATTAAGCGATTTTGTAATAAAATCTTTAGTTCATCACATTTCTATACAATCTTTTTGTTCAACCCACTGAATTAGGGTTTGTTCACACTAGCCATGCTGCCATGGCAGTGTGGTGCAGTACTGCAATGCAGCGCAGTTAGGGTTAATGCAGGGTACATAGCTTTCCATCGTGTTTGCGTTGATGCTAATGTGCAGTGGTGCATGTTAACACAAATGCCCTGTAGCAAGCATTTTTACAGCTGAAAGTCTTTGTTGTTTTATTAACAAGTCATTGTGATGTACAGAATGTGGGAACAGGAAAAAAATTGTGTTTGAGTAGAGCTCTTAATCTTACCTCAGAAAGGCTCTGATACTGTGCTCTCCAGGGGCGTGTCTCCCTACATCACCACGATAACGTGTCTATGCATTCCCAGGGTGATGTCCCGAGACGCGTCCGCGGGAATTACAAGGAGCCACTGGAAGATTGAGAGGTTGTTCTTTCTACTGAATGGGCGGATCTAAATCTGCCCACTCAGAAGAAGGAGCTGCGGCTGTGTTTCCCGACGTTGCCATGTTAACACTGCTGCTGGTGAAGGAGTGGCGGGGAGAGCAAGAGAACCCTCGCTCTTTCGGATCCATGGGCCCGATAGAACAGCCGGATGGGCCAGATCCGGCCCGCGGGCCGTAGTTTGCCCACGGCTGGGCTAGGTTGTATTGTTCTAACAGAGCCCTAAATCTCCACGGTTTGCAGCAGCAAAGGCTAATTTCATAGTCATAGTTAATTTCAGATGGATTTAACAAGAGCTCCTGCTTTTCAGATTGTTATTCTCTCTCTTTTTTTTTTTCTCTTATAAGGATGGAAGTTAGGACTTCACAATGAAAACCAGAAGTCAAATACTTATTTGACAGTGGCCTGTGGTGGACATGACTTCCATTTTCCCTTTTCTAACATCTGCCAATTTCCAAATCCAGCTGTTTCTGGGGGTTGTTATTCAGGGCCCCAGAGTGAAGGTATCAGCATATCTAACTGTCTAGACCACAGTGATGATGGTTGTATGTGGACATGTGACTTCAGTGAGTTTAATAAGATTATTTTTACTAGTGACCAGAAGAAAATTCTGGATGTTTTCAATTAAATTAGAGCAGCCTGTGAGTGAGAGAAAGAGATAGAGCTGTTTGCCTGTGAGAGTTGTGAACCAGTGGACTGAAAGGTGTTGGGTTTGACTCCAGTCAAGCTAACTGCCTCAGTTGCAGGCTAGATCCTTGGCCTTGGTCTGGGCCAGGGAAACTTACCCTTGGGTGAGGATTGACAAAGAAAAAATTTAGTGATAAGTATGGCACTGCCACTTGCATTAAAACCTCAGGCACGTTAGCTGAGTTCTTTACGTCTTGTTCTTTTCACGGGAAAAATGATCTCACTCATTCATGGATAATAAAGACCATTATAAACTTATGAACAATAATGGATACAGAGGCAGAGCTGCCTCAATCTGATTGTCAAAGTGCAGGGGGAAGGCCAGGGAGGGTTGGGGGGCAGGAGGGAGGGGGGTAAGAGATCCACCGAAGGACTTGTATGCATGCATATAAGCATAACCAATGGACATAAGACACTGGGGTGTAGGAGAGGCCAGGGGATTGTCAAGGGCGGGGGCAAAAAAAAGGACACATATGTAGTACCCTTTGTAATACTTTAAGCAATAAAACAATAAAAATAATGTTATGAAAAAATGAGTTGCAAGGATAAAATATAATAATAAAGTGCTTAACATAAAGAGTTGGCATGTGGTAGGCACTCAATATATATTTCTCATCCTATCTAATAATAGAGAAACATGGTAATTTACTGTAACTTCGCTACCCTTCCCATTGGCTAATCAGGGCAATATGCAAATTAACTGCCAGCCATGATGGCGTTTAACCGCCAACAAAGATGGTGGGTAATTTGCATATGTAGCCACAATGCTGGGAGGTGAAAGGGATCTGAAACCCAGGCGGCAGGCAAGAGGTGGGGGCGGGCAAAGGCGGCCGGTGATCGGTGATTGCATTGTGGATTGGAGGCAGAGAGAGCCCCGGCGCAGGCCAGCCGGCACCCCTGGACCCCTGGGGCTGTGGGTGCTGGCTGGCCTGCTACCCCGTGATCGCCATGGAAAAGAGACCTTCAAGGCCTGTCCAAGGCAGGTTTGCATTTAAAACTAAGTGGGGTAGTCCGGAACTGCGCGGCACTGACAACCAGGGCAGTCTCTGCGTCGGTGGCACATCTGCGGCTCCAAGTGTGGAGTGTGAGGGCCATGTAAGCCAGAGACTTTGGCTGCAATGGTCAGATAATTTCAGCTCCAATGCAGGCGCAATCAGGGAAGCCATTGGGACCTTCACAAAAAAAAAAAAAAAAAGAAGGCTGAAGAGGAAGGATACTTCCCAGAGCGGATTAAAGAACAGCTGGCAGCCTTGAAGAAACAACATGAAGAAGAGATCCCTCATCATAAAAAGGAGATTTGAGTGTCTGCAGAAAGACATTGAGCAGCACAGGCAGAACATCAAGAAACTGAAAGATCATGATACTGCGGCAGTGTCAGGGTGAGGGGACAGCCATATTTGCCAGTGCGCTCGAGCTGTCAACAACAAAAAGTGTGTGGGAGCTGGGCAGGCACACAGACAGGGACACAGACCCAGGCCCACCTCACCACCGCCTGGCCTCACTGCCACCGCTGCCGATGCCGTCTTATGGGGCCTGCGCCCCGCAGCGGGAGACAGGGGGCGGAGGGGGGGATGTCTTACAAACTGAACTTGACCATGCACATGCCCGCCACCTCCATCAAGGCCTCTGGGAGCGTTCATCCGCCTTCCACCAGCATGGCAACGTCTTCCCAGTACCGCCAGCTGCTGAGTGACTAGGACCAACATCTCTAACATGCAGGGAACAGAGAACAGCCAGGCGCCCCAGAGCAAATATGCTGAGCTGCTGGTCATCATCGAAGAACTAGGGAAGGAGATCTGACTCACGTACGCGGGCAGCAAGAGCGCGATGGAGAGACTGAAACGAGGCATCATCCACACGACATGGCTGGTTCGGGAGTGCTTGGCCAAGATGGAGCAGAACACCAGGTCCTAGCCCCTAAGTCCACGTGAAAGGCTTTCCTTCTTCTTCCAAGAAGTGACAGCTCATGCTTGCATCCCCTTCAGATGAAACTTGGTTTCAAAATGGTAACAGCTTGGTTTCTCCTCCCCGTGCCCCTCCCGTGGTTCATCAGGCTCTGAACCTCCCATCGCTGAGATGGAGAAGAGATTTTTGCAGTTATTAGATTTAAGCGTTAGTTCAGAACTACCCAGGGCATTTTGTGTGTTTTTTTAAAGCATTGATTTACAGGATGCATGTCAGTTACCTATCACAGCAAGCTGCAGTTGGCCTCCCAGATACGTGTTTCTTTTCTGGATACATTTCTGTTACTCACATGGTTCTTTATGTTTCTCTTCTGAGCTGATCCAACTCTGAGGGTTTGTTTCAGTGAGTCCTGAGGCAGCACTATAGTAGCCAGTGCCCATTCACCACACAGTCTAAATTCTTTTCAATGTAACTGTTCTGTGTTTTTTTTTTTTTGCTTAAGCATTTGCATGACTATTAGTACTTTGAAGTCAATCTTTAAAATGCACAAGTTATAAATACAGAAGGAAGAGCAATTTATAGAACCTCGCCTGACAAGGACCCTTGAAATTTCCCCTAAGGATGTATGTACATTTCAGTTCCGCCTTTCCCATCAGTGGATCCAAACATGTGGAAGACAGTGACTAATACTGTTTGCATCTTTGTATGTATTTATTACTTGATGTAATAAAGCTTATTTTCATTAACAACCACAAAAAATAAATTGAAAGATCATGCTGATGCTTAAGTGCACACAGTTCCCAATAGAATGGCTACATACTGTCCACTTCTATGGAGACATAGTTCTGGTAACTAATATCTATCTATGCTGCCAACAGATTATAGTAAATTGTCATCAGTGGGGAAAAAACCACCAAAACCCAGTGGGGTGACATTGGAATTACCGAAGCGTACCCCCAACCCCTTCACCTGCCCAGACGCCTAGGGGCCCTTTACAACTGGGCTGAGCCCAGTGCCGCCCAGTGGCCTGGACACCAGACCCGACCACCTCTCTGGTTTGGCCCAAACACCTGAAGTTCGCATTAGTTGCCAACTTAAGAAATTGGAGCATTCACGTAAAATCAGGATTCCCCACTTCTCTTTCCAAAGTGGCCAATTGGGCTACCAACCAAGGGTGGTCGGTATCACTTCAACCCTAAGAGGAACCCCCAGCTTGGGGGTGTGGTGAGGAGGAAGCTATCTGTGCAGACAGTTCAGTTGTGTAAACTCTCACTGACAGTAGCACAGCCCAACAGTGTGGCCATACAACTGCGAGGCAGCACAGCCATGAGACAGTCCGGCTGTTAAACAAGGCCCCTCTCCAGCTTTCAGGGGGCTTCACCTACTCCAACCCACTGCACCCCACTCTGCCCCAGTGAGGCAGCTTCAGTGTTTCAGCTCCAGCAATCAGAACACGTCCCAGTGGAAAGGGAAAGTGTATCCATAGCCAGTGTTGCTCAATGGATAGAGCCTCTGCCTGAGGGCTGAAGGGCCCCAGAGTTCAATTCCTGGTCAGGGCACATGCCTGGGTTATGGGTTTGATCCCCAGTGTGGGGCGTGCAGGAGGCAGTCAGTCAATGATTCTCTCTCATCATTGATGTTTCTATCTCCCTCCCTCTCTGAAATCAATCTATACTAATAAAAGGGTAATGTGCTAATTAGACCAAACAGCTTCCAGGCAACTTTCTGGATGTCCTTTTGGACAAAGCCATGGTGGCGGGCCGAGGCAGAGGCGGTTGGGGCGATCAGGCTGGCAGGGGAGAGCAGTTTGGGGATCAAGCCGGCAGGGGAGAGCAGTTAGGACAATCAGGCTGGCAGGGGAGAGCAGTTAGGGGGGTCAGGCCAGCAGGGCGAACAGTTAGGGAGAACAGGTCGGCAGGCAGGTGAGCAGTTAGGAGCCAGTGGTCCCAGATTGCAAGAGGGATGTCCGGCTGCCAGTTAGGGGGATCCCAGGGATCGGGCCTAAACCAGCAGTCGGACATCCCCCAAGGGATCCCTGATTAGAGAGGGTGCAGGCTGGGCTGAGGGAACTCCCCCTTCCCCCCCGTGCATGAATTTCGTGCACTGGGCCACTAGTCCTATCTAATAAAAGAGAAACATGGTAATTAGCCGTAACTTCGCTACCCTTCCCATTGGCTAATCAGGGAGATATGCAAATTAACTGCCAACCAAGATGGCGGCCGGCAGCCAGGCAGCTGATGCGAACAGGAGGCTTGCTTGCTACAGTGACAGGGGAAACCAACGTTCCCCGCCTGCCGCTGTTGGGCTCTGAGCTGCAACTCTAAGCAACTGTGTTGCAATTATAGAAGGGAAACCTGCCTCAGAAACCCGATTTCAGCCAGCCGGGCTTCAGCCAGCAGGATCGCAAGAGTGTTACAATTATAGAACCCAAACAAACCCAGATACCTGCTTTCTGCAGCCGAGGTCTCAGAGCTGGAGCCCAGCCTCAGAGCTAAAGACGGATCTCAGCTCCAGTGACAGCCATAGAAGGGAAATAAATCCCAGAATGAAAAGAAAAAAGAAAAAAAGGGAGGTTGGGAGCCTCAGTTGCCCGCCAGCCTGAAAACAGCTATCATCCCCTCACCCAGACTGGCCAGGCACCCCAGTGTTGACCCGAAACCTGCAGCAACAAGATGGCAGCTAATTTGCATACTGAAGGCAGGGGACAGCTCTCAGAGGTGGAGGAGGTTCAGGAAACAAGCATGGACACAGATCCTAAGCCATAGGCCAGCGCTCGCCACTCCCCAGCTATTGAAGTAGCAACACAATGTTAGTGTGTTTAGCATTCGCTGTGCTCCTGAGACATTTAAAGTTGTGACAGTGAACTAGTTTGCTTTGACATGTTTATGTACAGTTCATTCATATTTCTTCACACAAAGGAAAAAATATATATAAAAATTAATAAAATAAAGTAAAATAAAATAAAATAAAGGGTGTCTGTCAGCCCTCTCTGGCTTGGCTCAGTGGTTGAATGCCAGAAGCTGGTCCGTCCTTGCTGCTTGACACAGTCGCTGCAGGGAAGAAACATCTGCCCAGTGTATCTTTCAAGGGACTTGGCGTATATGTATATGCCATACTGTTCTTAATACATTGGCTCCCCTTCTTGGCGCTATGTGTTTTAACTGAGGTCACCTCTCCGAGATAGGTTGTTTCCCCAGGTAGGGATTTTCCCCTGAAGCTAGGGAGGGGATAAAACCCCTTAACTAAGCGCCAGGCGGGTAGTTAATCACTTTAACTACGACCAATCACGCTTAAGCTACATAATCTTTACTTCCTGGAATGGAGAAAAGAAACGCCCTAACCTTTGCAATAGAAATTGAGAGGATTAAAATCAACTGGTATAAATGCAGATGTAAGAAGGCAATAAAAGACAGAACGTGGCTGGAGATCCTGGCTAGAGAACCTGGCTCTGATGATCAACTGAACGCTGCTGTCTGTGTCCTTCCTTCTTCGCCGACTCCGTCCACACCTTTGGGAACCCCTGGACCTGTTCGGGCAGGACCCAAACAGAGGGCGCCCAAACAGGATTCCCCTAGGAGCTGCAGCCACCTGCGCCGGCACCCTTTTGTTCCTGTGGAGAAAGAGGCTCCTGAGGTGGCTGAAAGTGTGTGGAGATCACTGTGCGAAGGCAGCCTTGAGTACCTGGCGTTCCCCCCGTGTCGTCCCCCAATACCCCTCCGCGGTCAGTCAGCACGTGGTGAGGCCGGAGTGGGGAGAGGAAGCGCGGTCGGCAGTGACACGGGGTGTCAAGAGCGGCTGCAGCTGCGGCCACGGCACAATGTCAGAGCCCACCCTGGCCGAGGCCGGTCCCTTGGGGGCCCGGGAGGACGCCTGTCGGGATTATCAGTCATCCCTCGAAGACCTGACCGTCAATAGCAAACCGCACATCAATATGCTGACCATTCTAGCCCAGGAGAACCTGCACTTCGCCAAGGATATCGTCTCTCTCATCGAGGCCCAAACCGCCAAGGCTCCTTCCTCAGAGAAGCTTCCCGTTATGTACCTTATGGATTCTATCGTGAAAAACGTTGGCCGAGAGTATCTCACCGCCTTTACTACAAATCTAGTTGCAACATTTATTCGTGTGTTTGAAAAGGTGGATAAAAATACCAGAAAAAGTCTATTTAAATTACGTTCCACATGGAATGAGATATTCCCATTGAAGATTCTTCATGCCCTGGATGTCAGAGTCAATTCATTAGATCCTGCTTGGCCTGTTCAACCTCTACCCCCCAATCAGAATACATCTAGCATCCATGTGACTTCTACATTTCTAAATAAATCGCCTGAAGAGCCTTCAGCTGGAAAGATGTGCCACTCTGGATGTAAGCAGTCACATATGGAAGACTTTGTGCCACCTTCCAGGGAAGAAAGAAATGCTAAGAGAAGTGCTGAACAAGATGTTCGAGATCCAAAGCGAATAAAAAAGACTGAAGACGAACGACCACAAGAAAATAAAAGCTTACAACAAGGTGAGGACCATAGTAAATCTCCTCATCTAAGGCGGAGGGAAAGCTGGTCGAGCGCTAAAGGGGTTGTGTCACCTCGAGCCCCAAAACAACAGCATCGATTAAGCGTAGATGCCAATCTTCAGGTTTTCACAGAGTTAACTCTCGCAAGCAAAAGAGAATTACTTCAAAAGACGAGTGAACATTTAGCATCTGGTGAAATTACACAGGATGAGTACCTTGTTGTTGCGCCTCAAATTCGACAGCTATTTCAGTATCAAGAAGGTGTACGAGAAGAGCAGAGGTCACCATTCAATGATCATTTTCCACTTAAGCGACCTAGATGTGAAGATGCAGGTGAACCATTTGTAGATACCTCAGCATCACGACTCGCCGGCCTAGATACAAATCAGCGCCTTACAGTGTTAGCTGAAGACAGACCGTTATTTGATGAACCTAGTAGGCCATCGGTAACAAGAGATGGCCCGACCAAGATGATTTTTGAAGGACCTAATAAATTAAGCCCTAGGATTGATGGACCTTCTGCACCAGGTTTTCTTCGATTGGATGGGTCACCTGGACAAATGGGGGCCGGTGGTCCTTTGAGATTTGAAGGTCCTCCGGGACCAGAAGGGACACCTCTGAGGTTTGAAGGGCCAGTTGGTCAAGCAGGCAGAGGTGGTTTTCGGTTGGAAGGTTCCCCTGGTCTGAGGTTTGAGGGACCTCATGGTCAGCCTGTGGGTGGACTTAGATTTGATAATCCCGGAGGTCAGCCTATACGTGGACATAGATTTGAGGGGGGTCGTGGTCCATCAGGACCTGCAATTAGGTTTGATGGACCTCATAGTCAGCCAGAAGGTGGGATCAGATTTGAGGGCCCTTTGCTACAGCACGGAGTTGGAATGAGGTTTGAGGGCCACCATGGCCAGTCAGTCGCTGGCCTGAGGTTTGAAGGACAACATAATCAACTTGGTGGAAACCTTAGGTTTCAGGGTCCACATGGTCAACCAGGGTTTGGGATCAGGTTTGAGGGACCTTTAGTCCGACAAGGAGGTGGAATGAGGTTTGACGGTCCTGTACCAGGAGGTGGACTGAGACTTGAAGGGCCTCTGGGTCAAGGTGGTCCAAGATTGGAAGGTTGTCATGCTTTCAGGTTTGATGGGAAGCCAGGTCAGCCATCACTCTTACCAAGATTTGATGGATTACATGGCCAACTAGGTCCTAGATTTGAAAGAACTGGTCAGCCAGGCTCACAGAGATTTGATGGACCACCTGGACAGCAGGTTCAACCAAGATTTGATGGTGTTCCTCAAAGACTTGATGGTCCACAACACCAGCAAGCATCAAGGTTTGGTGTTCCCCTTGGTCTTCAAGGCACACGATTTGACAATCATCCTTCACAAAGGCTTGAATCCGTTTCGTTCCGTCAGACTGGTCCATATAGTGAGCCACCTGGCAATGCTTTTAATGCCCCATCCAAAGGACTGCAATTCCCAAGACACGAACAAATATTTGATTCACCTCAAGG
The DNA here is from genome assembly GCF_963259705.1 of Myotis daubentonii. Classification (NCBI taxonomy): domain Eukaryota; kingdom Metazoa; phylum Chordata; class Mammalia; order Chiroptera; family Vespertilionidae; genus Myotis; species Myotis daubentonii. Next base: position 9,212,923 of record NC_081855.1, read on the forward strand.
ACCCAATTTTAATGGACTGCGTGGCCCTGGAAACCAGAGTTTCTCAAATCCCCTTAGCAGAGCTTCTGGACACTCTTTTGATGAAAAGAATCTTCAAAGTCCTCAATGTGGAAACTTTGGCAATTTACCTGCTCAGATAACAGCGGGAAACATGCAGGTGTCTCAACAGGTTCTCACTGGTGTTGCTCAGCCAGTACCGTTTGGCCAGGGACAACAATTTTTACCAGTTCATCCAAAAAATCCTGGAGCATTTGTTCAGAATCCTTCCGGAGCCCTTCCTAAGGCATATCCTGATCATCACCTCAGTCAGGCAGATGCCAATGAATTATTTTCAAAACTGCTAAGAACAGGAATTCGCAAATTGTCCCAGCCTGATTCAGCTACAGCACAAGTAAATGAAGTTGCTGCTCAGCCTCCCACTGAAGAGAAGGAAGGTCAAAATGAAGATCGAGATGTTCCCGATCTTACCAATTTTACAATGGAAGAGTTAAAACAACGTTATGATAGTGTTATAAATCAACTGCACACTGGTATTCAGTGTTACTCTTGTGGAATGAGGTTTACAACGTCACAGGCAGATGTATATGCAGATCACTTGGACTGGCATTATCGGCAAAATAGAACTAAAAAAGACGTTAGCAGAAAAGTTACTCATAGACGTTGGTACTACAGTTCAACAGACTGGATAGAATTTGAGGAAATAGCTGATTTGGAAGAACGGGCAAAGAGCCAGTTTCTTGAAAAGGCGCATGAAGAAGTTGTGCTCAAAACTCAGCAAGCTGCTAAGGAAAAGCAGTCCCAAAGTGTACCGGCAGGGCCAGCTGGAGCAGTGGAGAGTTGTGAAATCTGTCAAGACCAATTTGAACAATACTGGGATGACGAAGAGGAGGAGTGGCATTTAAAGAATGCCATCAGAGTGGATGGAAAGATTTGTCATCCATCATGTTATGAAGATGATCAAAATACATCTTCATTTGACTGTACACCATCTCCCAGCAAGAAGCCAGTTGAAAACCCTCTGAATATTATGTTGAACATGGTCAGAAATGAATTTCAGGAACCCTGTGAGAGTACCAATGTTAAGGAAGAACAAATTGATACCCCACCAGCTTGTACAGAGGACAGCATAGCAACATCTCAGAGCTGCTCCCGAGACATGGGCTTTACTCGTAGGAGGGTGGTGTGGGCACCTAGTGGGAGGCCATCAGCAAGTGCCTGGCCTGTCTGTGGCTCTCAACATCAGTTCCCTTCCTCTCCAGGCAAAGATGGGAACTGCCCAGTCACGTTACCTGAGCAAGCCCCTCCCCTTCTTAGGTTCCGGAGGGTACAGGTGACCCCTGCGCCAGGTCCATTAAATTAAAACGGAAGATGATATAGTTGAGTCAGTTTAAATAAAATGAGAAAAGTATGTTTTTCTTTTTTAAAAAAGCTGCTGTTTGGATCTAGGTGAAGATTTTTTTTTTTTATGTATATATAGAACTATCTGTATAAATTGCCTAACTGAGGCAGGGCCTTCAGCTATCATTTGGTTTATAAATACATTTTAGTATTTGCATAGCCTACTGCCTGCACAGTTTCCGGTGCTTGTTGTGTGAAAGTTATACAGATGTGTGCAAATTTAACAAAACAAAATTGTTATGTGTAAAAATGTACGATTTTCACTTGTGAAACTGTAAATTGTAAATAAAAAAATATTTTTGCTACCCATGGAGTGTAATATTTATGGACACCATCAAATAAAGACAGTGTTTCTGTACTTTTTATTGGGTGAAAATGGAATTAAACAGCAACCTCAAGAAAAATTTTTTTTCTGGTAGTTCTGATGATTAAAGCAAAGTCTAAGTTTTATCCTTCATAGGGGGGTTGTGAGAGAGCGCGGCAGGCCTTTTCTCAAATAGGAAAGCCAGATTTGAAAAATTTTTAGAAACAATAGGACAATTATGCATATATATATATATACATATACATATACACACACACACTAGAGGCCAGGTGCACAAAAGTTTGTGCACTCGGGGGCGAGGGGGGTCCCGCAGTCCGGCCTGTACCCACTTGCAGAGTCTGGGACCCCTCAGGGGATGACCACCTGCTGGCTTAGGCCCGCTCCCCAGGGGATTGGGCCTAAGATGGCAATCAGACATCCCTCTGGCAGGCCGGCAGCCCTCGGGGGATGCCCACTTGCCAGCAGGGTGTAGACCTAAGCTGCAGTCGGACATCCTTAGTGCTGCTGAGGAGGCAGGAGAGGCTCCCACCACCACTGCTGTACTGTAGCCATCAGCCTGGCTTGTGGCTGAACAGAGCTACTCCCATGTGAGAGCGCCCTGACCACCAGAGGGCAGCTCCTGCATCGAGCGTCTGCCCCCTGGTGGTCAGTGTGTGTCATAGTGACCAGTCATTCCCAGTCCTGCTGTTAGGGTCAGTTTGCATATTCCCCTTTTACTATATAGGATAGAGGCCTGGTGCACGCGTGGGGGCTGGCTGGTTTGCCCTGAAGATTGTCCCGGATCAGGGTGAGGGTCCTGCTTGGGTGCCTGGCCAGCCTGGATGAGGGGATGATGGCTGTTTGCAGCTGGTCACACCCCCGTCAGGGTGGGGGTCCCCACTGGGGTGCCTGACTAGTCTGGGTGAGGGGCTGAGGGTTGTTTTCAGGCTGGTGGGCAACTGAAGCTCCCAGCCTCTCTTTTTTTTCTTTTTATTCTGGGATTTATTTTCCTTCGATAGGGGTAACTGGAGCTGAGAGCCTGCTCCAGCTCTTTGCTCCAGCTCCGAGGCCTTTGCCGGCTGAAAGCAGGTACCTGGATTTGTTCAGATTCTATAATTGAAACTCTGTTGCCATCACTGGCCGCTCTAAGCTCTGAGGCCTCGCTGGTTGAAAGCAGGTTTCTGGGGTTTGTTTAGGTTCTATAATTGCAACATTGTTTCATCCGGAGCTCAGAGCTGAGGTGCGGCAGGCAGGGAATGTTGGCTTCCTCCATCACTGGAGCAAGCAAGCGTCATGTTCACTTCAGCTGCCTGGCTGCCGGCTGCCATCTTGGCTGGCAGTTAATTTGCGTATCTCACTGATTAGCCAATGGGAAGGGTAGCGAAGTTATGGTTAATTACCATGTTTCTCTATTATTATACAGGATATATATATATATATATATATATATATATATATATATATATGTATATATACAGATATATATATATATCCAGCTATAGAGAACCACCCAGATGTCCTTTTTGAAAAGTATCGAATGAAGCAACATTTATTTTTTAACTTGGAAATTGATGCCATCAAATAATTAATGAATTTATTTAAGTACTAAAGGTGACTTTTTTTAATGACATTTTTTAAGTTTGTCACAATTTAATGCAGTGAACATATTTCTATTTTAAGTTACAGGGGAGTCTGTAAGAATGTTCATTTGAAAAATCGTTAACCTTTTTCATTTGTTGGTTTTGACTGAATTAGATGGATACCATGAGATGTTAATATTCATCCATGTAATAAATAGAATGATGAAGAAAAAAAGAAGAGTGGGAGAGACATGTCCTTCATACCCTGCAGGTTTCAGGGTAGTAAAATTAAGGGAAGGTTGTTCTAAGTGGAGGGAAAATCTGCGAAGGCCCAGAGGCCTGAATGGGGGACCTGAGTCGGTCAGTCTGGCTGGAGTGAGCCCCACGCAGGACTGGGGTCAGATGGACCTGGCCTTGACTGCTAATGGCCTCTGGATGGCAAGGGTGGGGTCTCCCTCTCAGCCTCCCTTCTCCAGCCCCAAAGGCCTGCCAAGGCCATGCCTCCCTTGACGGCCTGCCTCCTTGGCCCAGGCAAAGAGCACGGTGGTGTTGGTGGTCGCTGGAGTGGGCCCGCTGGATCCCCAGAGCCTCCAGTCCAACCCAGAGGAGGTGAGTTGGGGCAAGGATGCCGGGAATGGGATGTCCCAATGGGGGAAAGCTGCCATGGTCAGTCCTCTGTCCATCCTCCCCTGCCTCCTGTCATAGTTGGAGGAAGTGTTTGCACTGCCACTGGTCCACCTGCTGCAGGTGCAGAACCAATGCTGCACCCAATTCTGCAAGAGTGGCCACTTCCGTTACACAATGCCTGTCTTCCTGCTTGGGCCACACCGCATCTGGGGGCTCACTGCTATCATTACCGAGTTCACCCTGCAGGTCTTGGTACCTGGTGCCTACCAGTCCAGCCTGGATGTCCCTGGGGCTGAAGACTGGTCCCAGGCAGCCCCTGCCCTCACCCTGCTGGACCAGCGCGACCTCAGGACTGAATAAAGAGCCTTTACCAACTCTTGGGCAACTGCATCTTCGGCACTAGGGCCCTGACCTCGAGCAGACCCCATGGGAAAGCTGGTCTCCTGGCTGGGGAACCCCCGTCTAAGCACTCAGTCACTCACAGCAGTGGGCACTTACCCTGCACCAGGTACTTGGCATCATTTCACCCTCACCTCAGCCCTGTGAGTGGGGCTAGCACTGTCCCTGGCTGGTGATCTGGGCTCAGAGAGGACAGACAGCTTGACTGAGCTGGGATTTGAACCGGGCCCTCTCTGAGTGGAGCCCAGACCCTTAGCCACTGTAGGTTCCTTCCTCTGTGCCTGGCTGACCATGTGCTGGGCCTCAGGAATCTGGAGAGGAGTCCTGCATGAGACTAATGAGCATGACTGGGGGTGGCATCGCAACCTCCGGATCCACCCTGCTGTGCATGACAGGGGGCGGCGACAGGGGGCGGCACACCAACTCCCCAATCGGCCCTGCTCTGAGCCCGACCAAGGGCTGCACCTAAGGATTGGGCCTGCCCTCTGCCACCCGGGAGCGGAGCGGGCCTAAGCCAGCAGGTCGTTATCTCCCGAGGAGTCCCAGACTGTGAGAGGGCACAAGTGGGACTGAGGGACAAAACCCCCTCCCGTCAGTGCACAAATTTTTGTGCACCAGGCCTCTAGTCACATATAAATACTAGTGGACTGATACAGGGTTCTGTGAAAGAATTCAGTGGGGGAGGATTCAATCAGCAAATATATGAGAAGCTCTTCCAGGTACAGACACGTCTCTAGGCACTGACCATAATCCAGTGCACAGGGCAAGCCCCAAGCCTGCACTACAGAGCTCCCTTCTAGTCGGGAGCGATTCAGTCACATTAGGGTGCACAGGCTCAGAGTGTCGACAGAACAGCCGATGTGACGTCCTCCTGGCCTCCTCTACCTATGGCTGCACCTTCCTGTATTGTGAAGAGGACAGTGAATCTCTGTTCCAGTAGAAAACGTGATTTGGCTTCGGATCAGAGTCATGAGGGGAGTGTGGGACCTGAATTCAAGGTGCTGGAAGAACCCTGGATCCTACTCATGGTGGGATTTCTGCTGGAGGGCAGAGGTCTGAGGGTTTCTCCTAGGAAAAAAGGCAGGAGTCAGAGAGCTGTTCATGTGCACATGGGTGGTGTGGGTGATTGGGGAGGTCAGTGGACAGAGTGAGCCCCTCAGAAAATTCACACCCCTCTGCTTCTAATCCTAGCCGAATCTACACCCTTATCCAGGGACCTTGTTCACTATTCTGGTAGAACCTTCTCAGTGGTAGCTTGGTGGTAGCTCTCTCCCCATGGGAGTTAACTGTCAGTTAGAGAAGAAGAACTCCACAGGGCAGCTAGTGAAGTAGGCAGCACATAGGTGCAGGAGCCAAAGTTTGATGTGTTAGGAGGTGTCTGGACACCAGAGGATTTTCTTTGTTCACTCATTGGTCAGCTATACCTGGAGCACCTACTGTGTGTCAGTGAGTGACAGGAACTTAATAGACACCAGCCCTCCCTGTCCTCATGGAGTTGACATTCAGGTGGGAGGGTAGTGGGAGGGTACAGGGACACTGAGAGAGCATGTCAGGTTGCCCTGAAGAAGAGGACAGGCGATTCCCTCATTGATCCAGAGCTGTAAGTAAGGAGGGCTTTCTGCCAGCCCCTCCTGGGTGACCAGGCACATCTCTGCCAGGACTGCCAGGTTGAAGGTGAGCAAGGAGTAGGTCTGCCTTCTGGATGGGCAGGAGCAGCAGCAGGCACAGGACCCTAAGGCTGTCTGGGTGGTGCTCTGGGAGGGCCATGTGGAAAGAAAAACCAGGCCTCAGACGCAGCTGTCAGTCTATCTCTCTCCCCAGGGTCATCTCCTGCATCTTGGGCATATGGCTGGACCAGTACACTGAGGATTTTTATCGGCCGCCAGAATTTTCCAGCCTAATCATGCTTTTGGCCTCCATAGAGCTCCTGTTCCAGTCCCAGACCTGCCAACCCAGGCCCAGTATCTCCACTCAGAGCTGGAGCACCTGAGCCCACTGAGGCGGAGACACAGCAGGAGGAGGTGTGGTGTGTGTGATGGGGAGGGCATGTGGCTGCGCCACTCAGAGAAGAGCTCCCAGAGCCTGGCTTAGGCAGGAGCACAGAGCTGCTCAGGTCAGTGCCCCATGGCCTGCAGTCTGGAGGATGTCCTGGGGTGGGGGCTTGAACTGGGACTTCAGTGATGGAGATGGGAGGTTCCCTTCCTTGGAAGGCACACGAAAGGCGGTCATGGTGGTAACATAGTTCCTTCCTGGATCTACAGAAGCAGCTCCAGAGCAAGATGAAGAAACACCTAAAGAGAAAATGCCAACTCTGGTGCCCTCTCCTGAGCCAGAGCAGGCTCCAGGTACAGCTGTCACCGAACTTCCAGATGTGGACCCACCTGCAGCTTCTGAGACACTAGCCTCAGCATCTGGGAGGCCTGTGGTCCCAGATCCTGGGGGGCAGCCTGTGTCAGCTGCCTCGGCAGAGAGGACTCCCCTGACCTCCCAGTAATAGCAATTTAAGAAATGTTTGTGTTTCTCTTGCACATACTTAGAAGGTTAGGGTATTTTTCTTACACTATTGAGTAAAATAAAATGCTTTTTTTAATAAAATTTAATACTATTATCTGAAAAATAACTTTACATTATATAAATTTTAACTCTATGATCCTTCAAAGTGTAAATTCCAACATGGAGAATATTCACAATTTTTCGCAACTGTTCCATCACATCACAAACACTCTCCAGTTCCACAACATTTTCAGAACCCACATCTGAGGTATGTGTCGTGACCCGGAATCAAACCTGCATCCTTTTGGTGTATGGGATGACTCTCCATCGAACAGGTGAGGCACCCTGTTCAGGGTGAGAAAGAGCAATATTTTCATTTGAATTTTTCATTCTGGTTTAAACTGCAGTTGGGTATCTTTCGCATACTTTTGGCCTATCCCTTCTTTTGGAATTTCAGTTTGAGACCTTTTGCCCTCTTGTCCATTGGATTGTTAGCAAATCTGAATTGTCATGGATATCAGGTTTTTGCCATGTAACTTTCAAATGGATTCTCTAGCTTGCCATTTGTCTCCATTTGATGTGTGTTTTGACAAATAGACACATTGCATTTTTTTTTATATATATGTTTATTTTTATTGATTTCTTACAGAGAGGAAGAGAGAGGGATAGAGAGTTAGAAACATCGACGAGAGAGAAACATCGATCAGCTGCCTCCTGCACACCTCCTAGTGGGGATGTGCCCGCAACCAAGGTACATGCCCTTGACCGGAATCGAACCTGGGACCCTTCAGTCCACAGGCCGACGCTCTATCCACCGAGCCAAACCGGTCAGGGCGACACATTGCATTTTGATGTGGTCGAATCTGTCTTCTCTTCTCATGCTCTTTGATTTTGTCTCTCACTTTGAATGGAAAACATGTTTTTGATCTTATCGGGAAGACTGGCTAGGTTGTATTGTTCTAACAGAGCCTTAAATCGCCACGGTTTGCAGCAGCAAAGGTTAATTTCATAGTCATAGTTAATTTCAGATGGATTTAACAAGAGCTCCTGTTTTTCAGATTGTTATTCTCTCTCTTTTTTTTTTCTCTTATAAGGATGGAAGTTAGGACTTCACAGTGAAAACCAGAAGTCAAATACTTATTTGACAGTGGCCTGTGGTGGACATGACTTCCATTTTCCCTTTTCTAACATCTGCCAATTTCCAAATCCAGCTGTTTCTGGGGGTTGTTATTCAGGGCCCCAGAGTGAAGGTATCAGCATATCTAACTGTCTAGACCACAGTGATGATGGTTGTATGTGGACATGTGACTTCAGTGAGTTTAATAAGATTATTTTTACTAGTGACCAGAAGAAAATTCTGGATGTTTTCAATTAAATTAGAGAAGCCTATGAGTGAGAGAAAGAGATAGAGCTGTTTGCCTGTAAGAGTTGCGAACCAGTGGACTGAAAGGTGTTGGGTTTGACTCCAGTCAAGCTAACTGCCTCAGTTGCAGGCTAGATCCTTGGCCTTGGTCTGGGCCAGGGAAACTTACCCTTGGGTGAGGATTGACGAAGAAAAAATTTAGTGATAAGTATGGCACTGCCACTTGCATTAAAACCTCAGGCACGTTAGCTGAGTTCTTTACGTCTTGTCCTTTTCACGGGAAAAATGATCTCACTCATTCATGGATAATAAAGACCATTATAAACTTATGAACAATAATAGATACAGAGGCAGAGCTGTCTCAATCTGATTGTCAAAGTGCAGGGGGAAGGCCAGGGAGGGTTGGGGGGCAGGAGGGAGGGGGGTAAGAGATCCACCGAAGGACTTGTATGCATGCATATAAGCATAACCAATGGACATAAGACACTGGGGTGTAGGAGAGGCCAGGGGATTGTCAAGGGCGGGGGCAAAAAAAAGGACACATATGTAGTACCCTTTGTAATACTTTAAGCAATAAAACAATAAAAATAATGTTATGAAAAAATGAGTTGCAAGGATAAAATATAATAATAAAGTGCTTAACATAAAGAGTTGGCATGTGGTAGGCACTCAATATATATTTCTCATCCTATCTAATAATAGAGAAACATGGTAATTTACTGTAACTTCGCTACCCTTCCCATTGGCTAATCAGGGCAATATGCAAATTAACTGCCAGCCATGATGGCGTTTAACCGCCAACAAAGATGGCGGGTAATTTGCATATGTAGCCGCAATGCTGGGAGGTGAAAGGGATCTGAAACCCAGGCGGCAGGCAAGAGGTGGGGGCGGGCAAAGGCGGCCGGTGATCGGTGATTGCATTGTGGATTGGAGGCAGAGAGAGCCCCGGCGCAGGCCAGCCGGCACCCCTGGACCCCTGGGGCTGTGGGTGCTGGCTGGCCTGCTACCCCGTGATCGCCATGGAAAAGAGACCTTCAAGGCCTGTCCAAGGCAGGTTTGCATTTAAAACTAAGTGGGGTAGTCCGGAACTGCGCGGCACTGACAACCAGGGCAGTCTCTGCGTCGGTGGCACATCTGCGGCTCCAAGTGTGGGGTGTGAGGGCCATGTAAGCCAGAGACTTTGGCTGCAATGGTCAGATAATTTCAGCTCCAATGCAGGCGCAATCAGGGAAGCCATTGGGACCTTCACAAAAAAAAAAAAAAAAAAAGAAGGCTGAAGAGGAAGGATACTTCCCAGAGCGGATTAAAGAACAGCTGGCAGCCTTGAAGAAACAACATGAAGAAGAGATCCCTCATCATAAAAAGGAGATTTGAGTGTCTGCAGAAAGACATTGAGCAGCACAAGCAGAACACCAAGAAACTGAAAGATCATGATACTGCGGCAGTGTCAGGGTGAGGGGACGGCCATATTTGCCAGTGTGCTCGAGCTGTCAACAACAAAAAGAGTGCGGGAGCTGGGCAGGCACACAGACAGGGTCACAGACCCCAGGCCCACCTCGCCACCGCCTGGCCTCACTGCCACCGCTGCAGGTGCTGTTTCATGGGGCCTGCGCCCCACTTCGGGAGGCAGGGGGCAGAGGAGGGGATGTCTTACAAACCGAACTTGACCATGCACATGCCCGCCACCTCCATCAAGGCCTCTGGGAGTATTCACCCGCCTTCCACCAGCATGGCAACGTCTTCCCAGTACCGCCAGCTGCTGAGTGACTAGGACCAACATCTCTAACACGCAGGGAACAGAGAACAGCCAGGCGTCCCAGAGTAAATATGCTGAGCTGCTGGTCATCATCGAAGAACTAGGGAAGGAGATCTGACTCACGTACGCGGGCAGCAAGAGCGCGATGGAGAGACTGAAACGAGGCATCATCCACATGACAGGGCTGGTTCGGGAGTGCTTGGCCAAGATGGAGCGGAACACCAGGTCCTAGCCCCTAAGTCCGCGTGAAAGGCTTTCCTTCTTCTTCCAAGAAGTGACAGCTCATGCTTGCATCCCCTTCAGATGAAACTTGGTTTCAAAATGGTAACAGCTTGGTTTCTCCTCCCTGTGCCCCTCCCGTGGTTCATCAGGCTCTGAACCTCCCATCGCTGAGATGGAGAAGAGATTTTTGCAGTTATTAGATGTAAGCGTTAGTTCAGAACTACCCAGGGCATTTTGTGTGTTTTTTTAAAGCATTGATTTACATGATGCACGTCAGTTACCTATCACAGCAAGCTGCAGTTGGCCTCCCAGATACGTGTTTCTTTTCTGGATACATTTCTGTTACTCACATGGTTCTTTATGTTTCTCTTCTGAGCTGATCCAACTCTGAGGGTTTGTTTCAGTGAGTCCTGAGGCAGCACTTTAGTAGCCAGATATTTAGTGATTTTAAAGCTATTTTTTATTATTAACTTCTTACCTTAGTGTATTATGGTTAGAGAATATATAGGTATCATGCATGATGGCTCATGCACATATCAATGGAGAAAATACATATATATCTTCTTTGGTATTTATTGAGACTTCCTATGTAGCATAGTATGTGGTAATGATTTATTTTGTTTAAAAGACTGGGTATTATCTGTTAGTCTGATATAATATGTCTAACAAAGCAAACAATAACTTCCATTTGTCAAATTTTCTTCTTATTTTAAAAAATCCTTTATTGCTTCTCATTTAATAGGTCCTATTTCAGGAGGCAGAGTTAAAATTAATGAATTCTATTTTGCAAGACAAGGTGCTTTCCCTTAACTTAAAATACATGCAGTTAAACGTATCCCTGTGGTTTATTACCCATATATATATTTTCCTCAGCAAGACATGCTCTTTAATATGCCCTCCTGTATTTCATTCCCCTACCCTCATCCACTACACAGTGCTGACACTAATATTTTAGATTTTTTCCACTCTTTTTCTGTAATCTTTTAGTCAAGAATAAAATTAGCATGGGGCCACATGGCTCAGTTCTGGGATTTTTGGTTCTGGCTTCACCCAGGACAGCGACCCCTCATAGAATCTCCGATCTGTATCTAAGGAGAAATGAGCTTAGCCCAAGGCCTTGTAGAGAATCAAATGAGGTTGAGGCTTTGTCATGAGGCGGAGAAAATGGCCAATGAGCTCAACCACAGCCCGTGCAGCAGACCTCTCCACTGTCCAGGCACCCAGAGAGCACTTTCCAGGGAGGACCCCACTGAGTTTCTACAATAAACCTGTGAGCTTGACCCTAAGTCAGTGATGGCAAACCTATGACACATGTGTCAGAGGTGGCATGCAAACTCATTGGTTGATTTTTCTTTGTTACATAGCATTTAAGTATATAAAATAAATATCAAAAATATAACTCTTGCCAAAGCCGGTTTGGCTCAGTGGACGGAGCGTCGGCCTGTGGACTGAGGGGTCCCGGGTTCGATTCTGATCGGGGGCATGTGCCTGGGTTGCGGGCACATCCCCAGTGGGAGATGTGCAGCAGGCAGCTGATCGATGTTTCTCTCTCATCAATGTTTCTGAATCTATATCCTTCTCCCTTCCTCTCTGTGGGAAATCAATAAAATATATTTAAAAAATTTTAAAAAATATAACTCTTTGTTTTACTATGGTTTCAAATATCCAAAAATTTCTATATGTGGCATGGCACCAGAGTTAAGTTAGGGTTTTTCAAAATGCTGACATGCAGAGCTCAAAAGTTTCGCCATTACTGCCCTAGGTTCACCCTGTGGTTAGAGGCACAAGCACTCAGAGACATGAAGTGCCCTGAAGACTTCCAGCAAGCAGGGTGCCGCGTGACCACTGTGCTGTGCAGGGACAGGGTGCTCACCTGGTAAATAGGTGGACCCACACCTGTTGGGTGGAACAAATGTTCTGTCATAACACAGAGAGATGAGGGCGAAAGCATAGTCCCTGCTCAGGAAGGCGGGCAGCTGGTATTGCACCAGTTTGTCTAGAGGGTGTGCCTGGGGGTCTGCACCACACACCTATTTTTTTAGGAAAGCACGAGTGGATGGTGTGGGGCCACTTGGCGGGTTGGCAGCTGGGGCCCAGGGCTGGGCTGACTGGCCTCCATGTTTTGCTCAGGATGCCCGCAATGGGAGGCCAGTCCTTGGCATCTGACCACCAGCTCTGAGTCCTGTGGAGGCAGAGTCCTGGCTTCCAGGAAGGGCAGGTGGAGAAGGGAGAACCCTTCTCGCTGGGAGTGTTAGTGGCCCTGAGGCCAAAACTCACCTTCCATGATTCTCCAGCTCAGCACTGCCCGCCTGACCCCCAGAGAGTTCTGGTTAATCAGCAGAGCAGTTGAGGCTCCCAATGGGGGCTGCACATTAGCTTCCGGGTAGTGAGCACTTTCGTACTTAAGAAGGTTTCTCTTTGTGTTTCCAGGGTCGGTTTCTGTACTAAACTGAAAGGTGAACAGAAAAGCAGGTGGGCCCTCCTGTGCTTGGCATCTGCAGGGTCGCAGGCAGGGCTGGAAGGTGTAGTCAGAATGTCTGGAGATGCACATGGGGAAGTGCTGGATGCGGAAGGACCCTGGGCTGCCAGCTGGAAGAACTTCATTCCACACCACACCTTTGATGAGGACCCGCAGAATGTTCTCCTGCTTCTTCGCCCTGCAGACCAGGTGGCTTATGCCTCCAAGCACTGGCTTTTGGATTTTGGACTCCATGCCTTGTCCTGGTTTTCTTGGGCGAAAACAACACCTTCTTTTTCTTCTCCTTGGTGAGTACTGTCATGCACATGGTGGGTGTTGCTTTGGCCTGGCCACTGCTGGGCAGCCTGCTGACCTGGAGAGACTGGAAGGTGCACTTGAGAGTGTTGTTGGCGGTAGGCAGGTCTTTCTTCTTCGAGTCTTTCTTCCTGTCTGTGGGCTGGGCTGCCGTCCAGCAATCCACCTGCCGCTCCATCAGCTTGGCGCCATCGCCCTGGCTGGGGGAGGACAAACCCCACTCACTGACAAGATGAGTGGGATGACAAGGCCTCATTGGTGAACAGAGGTAGGGACAAAGGGAAGGATAAAAGCACGCTGCAGCGCAAGGGGGTCCATCATCTGAGTCTCCCGACGTGTCTGAGGACTGTTGCACTGTCCCAACTTTCTCCTGCCACCCTGAAAAGAATGAACTATAAGGAATCCTCATTGGGTCTCTTCTGCTTGTAGGAGATCAGGGCTTCCTCGATGGGAAGCTGAGAGGAACAGATGTTCCCGTGATGTACTGCGCGATTCTCGTCACGATGTCCAGTGTGTCTTGTATGGCGCTCTGGGCCTCCAGACTATGGAACAGGTCCCATCAGGCCAGGTCCTGGGAGAAGTTGTTGTAGTGGTAATGCATGGAGCCCAGGTACCTGGCCACAGGATTGGAACCCAGCGGGATGACCAGGAAGTGCACATAGCCCAGCCAGCTGAGCATCTTGTAGGACAGCAGCTCCAGGAAGACCCGCAGCACAGCGCTGAAGTAGTGCTGTGCCCCTGCCACCAGGATCTTCAGCGGCTTAAGGGGCTGGGAATTATCATTACAGTATCTCTGTATCCACCAGATGATGGAGCTGAAGGCCACCGGACCTCAGCCATGAAGCAGATGCACAGCACAGGCAGCATGAGCCCCTGCAGGGTATCTGAGGGGAACTGCTCCTGCCAATCAGAGTTTTGACCAGGATGATGTTCTCTGGCAGCTGGTCATCAGAGATGAGGATGTGGTTCAGCTGGTTGTACGTGGTCTTCCTGGGGATCTGCAGCTGTCTCCCTAGGTCTGGCCATGCTCATTGTCTGGGCTCTTGGCTCACTTGTTCTATGGCTGTGCCGTCTGCCGCCCCTTCAGGAACCTGCCCAGCCATGGTGGCGGGGATGCTTCCCCTTGGCCTTGGTGGAGGGGATGAGAGACTCAGTCTTGGTGATGCGCCTAGTGAGCCGCATCTTCTTGGTGAGCATGTCCAGGGCTGAGGTCTCTGCCTTCGGGCTGTCCTTGGGCGGTGCTGGTGCTCCCCTGGGTGGGCATGCTCTGGGGCTCTAAGTGGGAGACACTGTCACTTGGCTGTTGCTGACTGAGCTTGGTCTTTTTGGGCACTTCAGCTGGACTAGGAGGCTCCTTTGTTTTGCTTTGTTTGTTTTGTGAACCCTCACCAGAGGTTATTTTTCCACTGAATTTTTAGAGGAACTTGAAGGGACGGGGAGAGACAGAAAGGGAGAGAGGCATCGATGTGAGAGAGACACATGGATTGCTTGCCTCCTGCATGTGCCATGGCCAGGGCTGGGGATCAAGCCTGTAATCCACACAGTTGTGCCCGTGACCAGATTTGAACCCGGGACCATTTACTCCGTGCGCCAACACACTAGCCCTCAGCAGAACCAGCTAAAACTCGGAAGCTCTGCCTGGCTCTGGGCACCATGGATGCTCCCCATGTCCATTTTTGAACTGAAATGTGACAGGCCTTCGCAGTATGGCCTGAGCTTGGGTTTGGTGGTGCTGAGAAGGCTGTCATCTTCTTCCCTGTCTGGGCTACTGTCACTGGTTCTCCAGCATGTTAGACAGAAGGTGCGGGTCCTCCTCTACTCGGGTACATGATCTGCAGGGTCCTGCTCACGGTCCAGGGCCTCCTCCGACACTTAGGCCCAGCTCAGCCAAGCCACTACATTCTGCTTGTCATGGACCTTGTTGTGACTTTCAATAGTCACTGCTTCCTGATCCAGTTCCTATCCATGGGCGGCATCTTCACCGGCCTCCTGCTCAGTGAAGCTCTGATACTCCTTTATAGAGTAGTGATTTGTAGACTTGGTCTTGGGCTGGCCTACATGGCACTGTCCACACGGTGAGAAGACTGGCTAGACATGGAGGAGGTCCAGACTCAGGCGACTTTGGGGGAGGGGGTGCAGTGGGCCGCCGAGTCTGAAACACTGTCTCTGGGCTGTTTGATGCCTGAGGGCTCACATGTTTTCTTGCACTTTGGCCATAATTGCAGACTCCTCTTGGCTCCGGGCCCTGTGGATGCTTCCATCTGTGTCTGTGAGCTGGAGTGTGCCAACCCTTCAAAGAACAGTCTGAGCTTGGGCTTGTGGGTGCTGAGGGTGCTGTTCTCATCCTCCATGTCTGGACCACTGTCCCTGGGGTTTCGCAGTGTGTTAAATAGAAGGTCCATGTCCCACTCCAACTCTGGGACGTGCTCTGCTGTGTCCTGCTCGAGTCCACAGCCTCCTCCAACACTTTGAACTTTCCCAGACACACCACCACTTTTTATTTGATATTTTGTGGCCTGGTAATGCACATCTTTCCTAATATCCATGGCCTCTACTTCTTGAGCATCCCCATGTCAATGCCCTTCTCAGCCAGGTTCGGTCCATAGGTGGCGTAGTTGCTGGCCTGTTGCTCAGAGGAGAAGCTCTGATGTACCCCCTCAGAGTAATGAACCCTTGACTTAGCCTTGCATCTGTCCTGTATGGCGCTGTCCTCCCAGTGGATGGGCTGGTTGGACAGGGAGCAATCCAGATCTCGGCCAGTTTAGCAGAAGCCTCCTCGGCCACTTTGTCCACCCTTCAGGGTTCGCTGCCTGACCTTGGCCATGCGGATGGCACCCACAGGGAGTGTCTTCTAGCTCCAGATGATCTGGTTCTTAAAGCACTTCCTCCAGTGCAACAGGGCCTGTAGCTTGTTGCCTTCTCACAGAGGAAGTAGGGGTCCTGCAGTGAGGTCAACCCCAGGACTGTCACTGGGGAACAGTACACTCCCATAGGATGTACTTGGAGCCCTGCATCTTCACAGTGATCACCATCAATATGAGGTTGGAGTACTGCATCTTCATGGCGATCACCATGGAGTTGAGGTCTTTCTCCAACTCTTTGAACACCACCATCTTCATTAAGGTCAGGTTGCACAACCTGGGCACGAATCTGAGGCTGGGGCTGTCCAACTCCTGGGTAGCAAACAGGTTCTTGGGCATTGGTGTTGAACCTGGGCACAGGGATGGGGGAGCGGGAGGTGTGGAGACCAGGACTGTGGGCAGCAAGGTAGCTGCATCTGCTTACAACATACAGGTCCTGCTGCATTCTGGGGTGATGGTTACTCTTCCTGTGTTGGGACAGAGGAGGGACATTCCCTCAGGGGCAGTTTATGAACTGCCAGGTGGGTTGGGGGCTTTAGTTCAGACCAATCCCCTAAGTCCATGATTGGCAAACTGCGGCTCTCGAGCCACATGTGGCACTTTGGCCCCTTGACTGTGGCTCTTCCTAAGCCTTAGGAGTACCCTAATAAAGTTAATAACAATGTACTTACCTATATAATTTAAGTTTAAAAAATTTGGCTCTCAAAAGAAATTTCAATCGTTGTGCTGTTATATTTGGCTCTGTTGACTAATGAGTTTGTGGACCACTGCCCTAAGCACTCAGTGACTGTTGTCAGGAGGTGAGGCACAAGTGATCCAAGAATTGTGTATGTGAAAAGGAACCACATGCTCACTGACTAGCTCAGGGAAGCCCTGTGTGGTGTTCTTGCAAACTCAGAGACCTAAAGTTATCAAAAAGAATGTTCTGAAATGAAAACTTTTAAACTAAAAGCAGTTTATGGTGGGTAGTCATGTCCTAGGCTGGCATCTTCCCTGACAAAGGGCAATCTTAACCTTCACTGAGCCTGTCTGTTGCCTTTTGGCATCTACAATAACATATAATTTGGAATGTCAAAGGAATTTCCCTATTTCCAAGCCCCTCAACACATAGGCAATGCTCTGCGGAGACCACAAATCCCCTCATTCTTACTGAGTTCATTGTTCACTTGGAACTATCCTATATCCACATGTAAAAGAAGTATGTCTGTGTCATTTTACTGTTTATCCAGTCACAGAGGATTCACTGCTTTGATTTCTCTGAAACCCTAATGCATCACCACTGGGTTTCCTGTTACCACCATACATCTCCTGTTCTGATTGTAATGTATAAAATAAGGTGCAAAACTGCCAGAGAGAATATCTCAATCCGCTGAGAGTTTCATCCTGCCAGTTATTGACAGTGGGACTTAAATAAACGACCAAAATTCTTGACAAGTTTGAATGTTTCATACTTTGACTTTTACTTGACGTAGTGGGTCAGGATTCCAAAAGAGCTCACCCAGGACCAACCCGTGGACATGGTGTTAGGATTCAACAAAGGACCCATTGAACTGCTGGTTCCCCACCCATTGGGTGAACCTGGGTGAGTTGTATCTTAAATCCATGACTTTTCCCTTGCTGGTGGTAGAGGGTTAGATTTATTTGAGCTGTATTTTTAAATACTCCAGATAGAACTAAGATTAAGGGTTGATGGAACTTAGGTTAAGACAAGACAGTAGGAAAAAAATTGGTGGCTGTTGTTAAATTGTGCCTTTCCAATCGGAATTGCTTTCTGAGAATCAGAGCAAAAAAAAACCAAAAAAACAACAACACCCAATATCATTCAAATTAGAGTTGAACTAAATCAGCTCCAAAAATACAGTGTCATATTCTCCCTCAGGTCCGAGTATTAGGTATTCTTAGGGGACTAAGAATCTCTGTGGATGTGTGATGTCATTCCTCATGATGTGCAGAAGCCCCAAAGCAAAATTTCAACACAATTGCAATTAAAGTGACTGGTTCTGGTGGGGGAGCACCCATAAGGTTTGGTCAACCGTTCCCTGACCCTCTGGTTGTTTGAGACAGCAGGGAGATCAACCGAGGCACATCAGAGGTTTGAATGTGATTTGAGGGGTGAGAGCCTCGTGGAGCTCAACAGATAAGCAACACAGGTTGACCAACTACATTATATAACAATCCTAGAGAATTTGCTCAGATTCTGCAGATATCAGAAAGAAAAGCAAAACCACATACACATACACACAACTACAAAACAACAACAACAAAACACACCTAAAATTAACATGGGAAGTGGTGCCTCCAAGTCCAGGAGATGCCCGATCCCATCCCTCACTAATATTCCTGATAGGAAGCTTTTACTTACACGTGCTTTACAGAAATGGGAAGATTTAATTAGAAAATATCCTCCTAAAATGGCCAAAGTGCAGTTTGATTTGTGTGCCTAAATTAATTTTTGGCATGCAATGAAAATTAGGAAAATGCCAGGTCTAGCATTAAACTGAATGAATGAATGGAAGCATATCTTGATTTGGAAATCAGGAGATTTTCAGAAGCACATATAAATTCCTTTAAAAACAATTAAGGAATTAGAAATTTTATAGACTGTCTCTGAACTCTTCTGAAGGTAATAATTGCCAACACGCCATTCTTCCACCCTCTCTAGTTCCCCCACTATATTCTGCACCCTTTTCCATCCTTCTTCCTTTCCCTTCAGTCCCCTCCATTATCACTTCCTACTGACTTAAGAGAAAATGAGAATAGGAATTCTAACAACTCCCTTTGGAGAAAAGCTTGTCTCAGCAAGAGAGGAACCAGCAAATGTTCCTGATTTTCTCAATGACCCTGGTGGGTTCACAAAGGCATTTAACTCTTAGAATATGTAATCCTGGATTTTCTAACTGATTCCAATTAATATAGCTAATGGTTTTTGTCAGCAAATGCAACACAAATTCTAAATAAGGCTTTCAGGAAAATTCCTGTAGAGAAATCTGTTCACTGAAATGGGATGTAGAAAACCAATAACAAACAAACCACACACACACACACACACACACACACACACACACACACACAAATATAGGGTTGATCCATGGGTGTTTGCATTCTCACTGATAGTTTGGGAGCAGGTGAAATTATCATAGAAAGAGAAGCCACTAAGACCCCTGTAGACACTGGGGCTACTGTATTCCTAACCACAGCGAACTAATTATCTTCTCCTTCAGAGTAAACCTTCTGTGGAAATGGCAGGAATATTTAACCAATGTCTGTTTTTAATCAAAACCTGTTTCCAACTAGGGAATGTTATAGCAATATTAGCAAATATCTATCTTTGCTAATAAAATATGCCCCAAATCAGCTGATAGGGAGAGGTGTTTAGTTTGCTTATTTGTTTGTTTTATGAAATCAGTAATACCCACACATGCTTTTTCCAGAAGGGTAATATGTATTTAGAAATAAATGAACAAGATACTGAGCCCAACAGAGCCTGAGATGAATCCAGCGGTGTGTCCTCAAAGTTGGGGTCCTGGCTCCACCCAGGTTTCCTCGGGGGCTCTGAAAAAGGATCTGCTGGTGGCATCATGCACAGACATGGAAAGGCATGGGGGAGATGGTGAGCATTCAGCAGGTAAATGAGCCTTTCGCCAGTATTTTACTGAAAGGGAGTCCAGAGTTGGAACCACAGGCATGCACCTCTGTCCAGTGCCCACCCAGGGTGGAGGGAGCTGGGCCCCTTTGTTGTGAGGTCAGGCTTATGCAGTTCTGAACCCAACCCTCAATGGAAAATTGGGAAACTGATGTCCATAGAGTGGCAGATATCACCCAATGTCCATAACATTCAGAGCCCAGAGTTCAGGAATGTTCATACCTTCCAGGCCAAGGATCCCACCTCTCCAACAGAGTTGGTCTGGACATTAGAAATCCTGACATACTGGGAAGCTCCTGCATGTTCCTCCATATCTAGGGGTCAGGGGGCGCTTTGTTCTGGGACCCAGAAAGAGCACTAGCTCTCTCTCTCTTTTTTTTTTTTTTTACTAAGAGAAATATTTGTATTATTTTATTTTATTATGGTTTAAAGTATAACATATGTTTCCATTTTTCCCCTAGACCCCTCCCCAGCCACCCCCACCTGCAGCACATGCACCTACCCCCTTAATGACTGTGTCCACTGATTATGCTTATATGCATGCATTCAAGACCTTTGCTTGGTCTCTTACTCTCTCCCCCACTCTCCCCTGCCTTCCTGCTGAGGTTTGAGGGTCTGTTTGATGCTTCTCTGTCTCTGGATCAATTTTTGTTCATCAGTTTATGTTATTCATTATATTCCACAAATGAATGAGACCGTGTGATATTTACTTTTACTGACGGGCTTATTTCACTTAGCATAATGCTCTCCATGTCCATCCAAGCTGTTGTGAATGGTAAGACTTCTTTCTTTTTTACAGCAGCATAGTATTCCATAATGTAGATGTACCACGGGTTTTTTACACTCAGCTGCTGTTGGGCACTTACGCTGATGGGAATATAGGCTGTTTCCAAATCTTAGCTATTGTGCTGCTACGAACACAGGGATGCATATATCCTTTTTGATTGGTGTTTCTGCTTTCTTGGGATATATTCCAGAAGTGGAATTACTGGGTAAAATGGGAGTTTCACTTTAATTTTTCAAAGAAGCTCCATACTGTTTTCCAGAGTGCCTGCTCCAGTCTATGTTCCCACCAGCAATGCACAAGGGTTCCTTTTTTTCCACATAATCACCGGCATTTGTCCTTTCTTGATTTCTGGATGATAGCCATTCTGACAAGTGTGAGACGGTATCCCATTGTGTTTTGAAAAAATATATTTTTATTGATTTCAGAGAGAGAGAGAAAAACATCAATGATGAGAGAATCATTGATTAGCTGCCTCCTACATGCCCCTATTTGGGATCAATGCCCAAAACTGGGCATGTGCCCTTGACCGGAATCGAAGCCGGGACTTTTCATTCCTCAGGCCAACACTCTATCCACTGACTAAACCGGCCAGGGCCCTCGTTTTTGTTTTCATTTGCATCTCTCACATGATTATTGACTAAAAGCATGTTTTCATAAGGCCATGAGACATATGAAAACAGAACTTTTTTTCTTGTGACTAACAAAAAGAATTTTATTCAACTCACTGAAGTCACATGTCCACATACAACCGTCATCACTGTGGCCAGGCCAGTGAGCTGTGCTGATAACTCCACTCTGGGGCCTTGACCCAAACTCCCCAGACCACCTGGATATGCACATTGGCAGCTGTTACAAAGGGGGAAATGGAAGTCATGTCCCCCACAAGCCATTGTCAAATAAAATGTCAACTTCTGGTTTCCACTCTGACATATGACCTTGTAAGTTCTTACTCTCATCCTTACAATAAGAAAAATGATGAATAATCCAAAAAATCAGGAAGTCTTTTTAGTTCCACCAGATCATTGAAGGCATATGGCTATGAAATGAATCGTTGCCTCTGCAAACTACTGTATTCAGGCTTTGTTAACACAATACAACCTAGCACTAACATATGTGTGTGTGCGCACACACAATCTCTCTCTCTCTCTCTCTCTCTCTCTCTCTCTCTCTCTCTCTCTCTCTCTCATACACACACACACACAGTCAAATGACCCTGGGTGGAATTAAAAGAAAATCAGACATCGAGGAGGTGACAATAGGAAGAAAAAGAGGTTGTAGGCACTTTTGCCTTGTGGCATTCCTCCTCCTACTTTATAGCTACTACCTTCATGAGCGTGAATATCGCTAAGAAGCAAATGCTGCAATAATCCATTGTGCAGGCAGAGAAGAGACAGGATCTAACAGGCACAATGACTTATCCAGGATCAAGAAGAGGTAAGAATGAGGGGTTGAGTCTGAGCCCTGGTCTGTCTCCTCAAACCTAGCACCTTGGCTTCAGCTAAACATTGTGGAGAGGGTGTGTTCGTGTCACTGTGTACAATGTTGGTATTCCATGGAGAAGGTAGTTGAGCAGTCAGCAGCCCTCAGGACTATCTATAGCTGTAATTAGGTGAGGGGAGTCAGGGAGGCAATTCCAGGAAGTGAGGTCACTTCCTGATAGAACTTGGAACCCCCGTAACCAGGCACCCACTTTCTTGCAACTGCCCAACTGCCACTCACTTGGCAAGAGACAGTTGACAGTTCAACATGTTCTCTTGTTGTGTTCCCAGTTATGGGGGCTCTGGTTCCCGGAGACCCTGCAGGGAGTGTTGTTCCAGACTCTGTAGACGATTCAACACTCGTGCCCGACATCTCTGGCCGTTTTCAAGAAGATCCCCTCAGGTAAGTGAAGGTGGCCTGAGTCAGACCCATTCCCGCCAGGCCAGCCTCCTCTGTGGGCCATCCCTGTGCAGCCCACATCCCCCCTCTTTATGTGGTGGATAGGAGGTCCTGCAGGGAGAACCGCGGGAGTGTTTGGAGCAGTGGATAACCTAGAGGTCCTGCTGTGATCACACCCCAGGGTAGGGCAGGCAGGTGGAGATGGGGCTCTAGAGGGGTCCCTTATCTATGCCAATGGGAGTCCCAGGCCCTCAGGCTGTCATGACTTTTCCTTGCCAGTAGAGGTCTCAGCAGATCACATTCTGTGTGTCTGGAGTGGAGAGTCACAAGTTTTAGAGAACCAGCAAAACAGGGCTCTGAGGTTTTCCCCTGGTGACTGGAAACTGTCTTTATAGAGCTCTGCACAGGAGAGCGGACTGGAGCCAACAGATGGGGTCTTCAATTCCATGCCCTTGCAGGCGGCACAGACACCTGATATATCCTCAAGCCTGAAGCACCGCCGCAGGGTGAGTGTAGGTGCCCAATTGACCCAAACTCCAGGACCCCAGGGAGTCAACAGGACTCAGGTTCCAGAAGGCACCCTGCTACTCCCCTGAGATCCCTCCTAGTGTCCAGTTCCCAAAGGAATCTGGGTCCTCATCTCCTCCATGTCAGGAGCTGGGGCCTCCCAGGGCTGCACATTGTATGGGGACTGGGACTGCATATCACAGAGATCCATGTCTTTTTTTCTGTGGAACCTGGTTTTAAAACCTTCCATTGCCATGACGACGGTGCCACACTAAACATACCACATGTCCTAATATCCAAATCCTCCACCCCAGGAAAAGCCTCGGTGTTCTCATCATACATTGGGATGTTCTGTCAGAAATCGCATGGGTGACACTGTTAATACAAGCATGTGCAGTTTGTCCTCTGCTAAGAGAATGACCTAAGATACTAATGTGCTTCATATTCCTCACCTGCAATTCTACTTTTCCTGCCAAGGACCTTTTCTCTTATTAATGTGAAAAACTTTCAGAGCTCTGAAAAATTTGTGTGTGTTTATTTGATCCAAAGTATCAACAATTGTGAGCGAGAAAAATCTCAATGGGTTGAGAGAATGCTCCCGAGAATGACAATTTTTCACGTTATTTTATACAATACAAGCAAAATTGCAGACTTATGTGGGTTGCATGAAATCCATGGGTGATAGATTAGGGAGACAGGAGAAAGCAAATTGGAGACACTTCTGTGATTGGATAAAGGGTAAAATGATAGGCACATATTTCTTTTACCATGGTGGATGTAGGATAGTTTCAAGTCAACAATGAACTCAATAGCAACGAAGGGATCTCTGATCTCCGCAGAGCACAGAACAGTGCCTGAGCATGAGGTGTCCAAAATAAGGAAAATCCAAAGATATGTTATCATAGAGGCAAAAAGGCAGTACACACACTCAGTTAAGGTAAAGATTGACCTTTGTCAGGGAAGATGCCAGGCAAGGATCTGACTACCCATCATGAGCTCCTGTTAGTGTTTTAATTTCAGACCATCCTTTGTAGTTACTTAAGGTCTCTGAGTTTGCAAGGCTGCCTTGCATCACTTCCCTGAGCTAGTCAGGTTAGCATGGGGCCCCTTTTTCATTCACACATCCTCCTTTTATTCAGAAATCAATACAAATTATGCATTGATGATGAGTGTTAGTGTTATGTCTTGCTGAACAATGGACCATTCGGGATAAGGTAAGACTCTAACTTTGAATGGCATTCAAAGTGGAATTTTTATTATTAATCAAAATTAAAAGGCAGGCGCATGGGAGGCCATGAGATCCTATATGTTTTTCTTAAAAAATGTTCTGTATCAAATTTATATTTTGAGCTAACATGAGCAGAGTCCGTTTGCTGCTTGTCTTAAGTTTTGGTATTTTGCATCTAGTATAACACTTACATACCAGGAACAAAAGCAAAAACATTAAAGCAGGAACACTGCTTAGGAATATAAAATGTCTACTACTAGACAAGAAAGTGACTAAGGAAAATAAGCATCCCAGCCAACCAAAAACCCTTTGCATGTATTTACATAATTGTTTATTAAGCTAATTTTATGTTTCCTTCTTCATCCACTGTTCCTTGTACTTATGCTATGTTTGACCTGAAGAATTTAGACTCTCTACTGTTTCCTTACCATACTGATCATTAGAATGTACTTGTCTAGTAGGTGGGAAAACTTAGCAGATGTCGAAATTCAACTATTCATATGTAATAAGGTGTGTAATAGAAATATAAAAATCAGTTGATGTACATATAATCAATAACAGTTAGGAGATAGAAGAACAAGGTTTGAGCAGCAGTAATCTGTCAGCATCCAGGCCTTGTTGACTTCTTGGGAAAGCTGTCAGCCCCCACTGCCCGTGGGTTCTCATCCTTGAAAAGTCTTCAGTCTCCTTAGTGGATGGAGGGCAGTGTCAGTGACAGATATCCATTTAGGGTTAGGCCTCTCATAAGGTAACGTCCTTTTTAAGACATTGGAGAGAGTCTTTAATTAATGTGTTTCAATAAACAAAATCTCCTGGTTGTAAGTTTTGGTCCTTGAAGTCTTTGTCTCTTGGGATTACTGTGAAATGAGTGTCACTAATGTATCATTCCCTCTAACCTACCTAGTGAGTCATGGATAGTAATGTAGAATTTCTGCTTTTAGTTTTCCTTATATTTGAAAAACAAAATGATTTAAAAATCAGCAGTATTTTAAACAGAGTCATAACAATAATAACCATCTTCTCTTCATTTAGTTCCCTACCCATTTTGTTGTTTATCCTGGTTATTTGCTAGTATTTTCGTGAATTCAGTCATTCCTTAGAGTTCTATACTTCTTCATTCAGTTCAAAGATGTGCCCTGCGTAGAAACCTGTTACTTAGAGTAAGTCAAGCCCTGACCAGTTTGGCTCAGTGGGTGGAGCTTAGACCTGAGGACTCAAGGGTCCCAGGTTCAATTCAGGTCAAGGGCATGTACCTTGGTTGCAGGCACATTTCCAGTAGGGATTGTGCCAGAGGCAGCTGATGGATGTTTCTCTCTCATCAATGTTTCCAACTCTCTATACCTTTCTTTTTCTGTAAAAAAATCAATAAAATATATGAAAAGAATAAAAAAATAGAGTAAGTCAAGAGTCCTTTTCATGAATTTTTCTAAAGATGTAACATATTTGAAAATGCAGTAAAGTAAAACAATATCTATGAACGACAAAACAAAGTGGTATGGTTATAGTTTTGATTGCAATGCAATTGATGAAAACCTGCCTTTTTGGTAAAATATAACATTTCAAGGCAATAATTTTTGGGTAACAAAAATTACTGTAAAATTACAGAGAACGATATGAAAATATATACGTATATGTATATATTTGGATTAAATACATAATTTCAATATAAAAGGAACAGATAGCATGTAAGATTTTAAAACATTGTCCATGGCTTCTTGTATTGAGAATTGGATATAATTCATAAACTTCCAATGTTTGTGCCACAAATACCCGGAGTCCAACTGCCAGACACCCTCACAGGGAACCATCCTCTTGGCTGGCCTGGTGTCGCTGACACCAAGACCACTGTTACACCAGAGTGTTTCCTATTTGAAATTTTCTTGAATCTTTGTACGTTCCTTCCTAGAGCAGGTTGAAATCTTTAGAACATCCATTTTAATAAAAATATAGGTACACAAATAGCACAGTTATTTATATTTTTTAATTTTTTAAAGCTTCTCAGGTAATTTCAAGCATATTAAGTAGTCCTAAATTAGTTAAAAACGTTTCTCTAATAAGGAGAGAGAATAAATCCTTGAGGTACTCCAGGGCCCATTGGAATTGACTCAAAGTCATCTCCTGTTTTAAAAGTCTCTTACAATAGAAACTTTTGGGAAGGTTGCAAATATACTTGTGCAAAAGATTATACCATGGACTTTTTGTAAATCTACGTAAAGCAAACACAGACTTAGGGTAACTAACTCTAAAAGATATTAATCATACTTGCAAACAGTTGTAATATTAAGTATTTTGTCCAGACTACAGAATTCTCCTTAATTTACATAAGCATTTAATCTTTGTAGGCCAATAAAAGATTATATCCTAGTAATGTCATATGGAGGCTGACAATTCACCACACATGACACATAGATGAACACATATCACACAAAGACTATACACACAATTTGAATTATTTTTTTGGTAGAGAAATAAAAGAATATTTTTATATAAAACTTTCACAAAGTTGTATAGCCTATACACCCTTTTACAAACCTTTCCTCACCTTTTACAAACCTTCTTACCCATTCAGAAATAACTATCCTTAGAGAAACTTACATTTGCCCTTTTCCTTCAAATATGACTCTCCATACCTCAAGCCTTCTATTGTCATAACTGTATAATTTCTTCCAACTTAACTGGAACTTTTAACTGTTAGGAGCATTAATTTCCAATCGTAAGCACACAAGTGAACAAACAGCATTCCTTAGATAGACGTTGATGAACATATTTTAATCAAACTCTTACTTTCAAAAAACACACCTTCAGCAAAGCAAAAAACATTATATCAACAGCTCCAAATCCATTTTACAGACCTTCTGCAATTAAAAAAACCCCAAAAGCAGTGAACTTCAGACTTCTCTAGCAATCAATGTGTCAGTATTCACGTTAATTCAAAATGTGTAGATATTTAATAACTTTCATTAAAACTTACTAAGTTAGAAAGATATAGTTGAAAAAGCTAAAGAGATTTGTGTAGGTGGGTAAGGTATTGTTTTTTCTATTGGGATAAGTCATATCTTCCAGAGATTTGTATTTTTCAAAATGGCCTGGACAAGACGTCTTGGTGAACTCAGGTATTTTCACTTCAAAGGTTCTGGGACTTTGGTTGCATGAAGCCAATTACCTGCAAGCCTCCAAAATGAATAGGGGAGGTTTGGAGAAGGTAAAAGGACATGGTGGGCTTTGAATTGTTTCTGGAGCAAAACCTATGGCACCTTGAAAACTTCATTTGTAAAACAAGGAGAGTCATTTTCAATACCTCAGGAACTGGGTTGCCCCCCCCCCCCACAAATGTTAGCAAGGGATTGACAAATTCATTCGCCCATTTTTGGATTGTTTCTATTTGGGAATATTCTTCTAGTTTCCAGAAAGCTCACAACTCTGAGAGGTATAAAGACTTTCAGGTATATGAAACCTCCGTCTATCTCCCCTGGGAATGGCAACACAGGTCCCAGGTGCAAGATAGTCTTAAAGTTAATGGTGCCAAAGCCTCTCTATTACCCACTTTATATTGCAACCAGGTAATTGGTGTCACAAAAGAAGATTGGCTTCTTGTTTGAGGCACCCAGGGTGAAGTTACTCCCATTTGGTGAATATGTACCCCAAAAGAGAATTCTCACTTCACTGTGGGCTGGTCCCCCATGTTTCGGCAGACATATGAGAAAGCCTAGTGTCAGAGGCATGTCTGCATGTCTCTGGGCTGTTTGGGGCCATTCTGAGTAGGGTGGGTACCCTGTTAAGCCATCTCTCAGGGTCTTGTGGAAGATAATACTGAAGAAGAGAGGATTAGCAAACATTCAGTCAGTCTCAAGCTTAGTTTCCTCCTGGAAGGTTCCTTTAAAATCATTACTTTCCCTTTTGGTTCAGTATCTGGTTCATTTATTCTAAGTATATATGTTACTATTCTGGAGAAAGCATATGTCAGCATCACTGATATCATTAAACAGTAAAAAAAAACAAAAACCCACTCACTAAACAGGGGAATTGGGGAAGATTTGATAAGCAAACCATATATATTCTCATAACATTCCCTAGTTGGAAGGAAACAGGTTTTGATTAAAAAACAGACATTTGTAGGAAAGCTTTATTCCGATGGTGAAAGCAATTAATTGTTTGTGGTTAAAAACAAATAAAATAGCCTCAATATATACAGGGTTTATATGTTTGCTTCTCCCCCTCCCCCTTTTTTAAAATAGATTTTGTATTGATTTCAGAGAGGAAGGGAAAGGGAGAGAGAGATAGAAACATCAATGATGAGAGAGAATCTCCAATTGGCTGCCTTCTGCACGCCCCCTAATGGGGATCAAGTCTCCAACCTGGGCATGTGCTCTTGACCAGAATCAAACCTGGGACCCTTCAGTCTGCAGGCGACACTCTATCTTGGAGCAGCCCTAGGCATGTTTCTGTTTGTATCCTTTTTCTAAATCTTGTTTCAGTTTCCTATATCCCTAAAGTGTGGAGGCTTCTCTATGGGAGTTTTCTATAAACCTTATTGAGTAATTCTCTTGCTTTTGCTCCCAGAAACCAGGAGTATATTAATTGCAATAGGTTAAAATAGCCAGGATTACATGTTCCATCAGTTAAATTTCTCTGTGTACCAATCAGGGCCATAGAGAAAATGGAGGATGATTGCTGGTTCCTCTCTGGCTGAGAGCAGCTTTTCTCCAAAGGGAGTTGGCAGAATTCCTCATCTCATTTTCCCTTAAGTCAGTAGGGAGGGGCAGTGGAGGGGACAGAAGGGGAAGAAAGAAGGGAAGGGAAGGAACACATCTGGACAAGGAAGCTCAGAGAGCAAAAGATATAGGGGACGTGCTATAGAAGGGGGAGGATGGGGAGTTAGCATGTATTAGCTTCAGGAGAGTTTGAAGATAATCTCTGAAATTTATTGTTCATTTATTTTTTAAAGAGAATTTGTCTGTGCTTCTCCTTAGAAGTTTCTAATTTCCAAATCAAGATATGCATCCTATACACTCAATCAGTTCAATTTTCAGGCCGCCACTGTTATAGTTATTTGTTTCTTTTGTTTTATTTTGCCTGTGAAAAATTAAATTAGGCACCCAAAGAAAACTGTATATTGGCCATTTTTCAGTTGATATTTTGAAGTTAAAACTTCCTACATTTACACTTCTGTAAAGCACTTGCAAGTCAAGGCTTCCTATCAGGAATATTAA
Source organism: Myotis daubentonii (assembly GCF_963259705.1). NCBI lineage: Eukaryota > Metazoa > Chordata > Mammalia > Chiroptera > Vespertilionidae > Myotis > Myotis daubentonii. The sequence goes on from NC_081855.1 coordinate 9,241,952, forward strand.
TGAGGGCTGGGGCCTGGGAGTTCCCAGCCATGGAGGCACAACTTCCCATGTTAATTATAGGTGTGCTTGTTGCTGTTGTTTTTATGGCTTGGTATCTGGAGAGTCTCAGCACAGTTTCTGGGAGTGTTATGTAGTGGGTTAAAGTTTGTTGCTTTATGGGTTGAGCTGCAAGTTGCTCACTCACCTAGAGTCTCATTCAACCTTCTTATGTGCCTCAGTTTCTCTCCTTGCTGACTACAACAACCAGAAGGGCTACCAGCAGAGGTGGACTAAACCTCATTAGTACTCCCCCTGAAGAGCCAGTTAGTTTAATTGCAGTTGTGTGGGAATTTCCTTATGGGGCTCCTGCATGTCATGAGGAATGACCTCTGACACATCCGCAAAGATCCTCAGTTGTCTAAGAACATCTGAGATTCATGCAGGAAGGAGGATGTGCCCCTTTATCTTCTGAGCTGAACAAGATCAGCTCTCACTTAAACAGCTAAGGTGTTTGCCCAGACTCTCAAAAGACAAATCTTATAGAAAAGCCAGGGGTAAAAACCAGTCCCATTTTCCCTCCTGTCTCTCCATAGCCTGGGATCTATTAACTGTTAACCTTTGTTCCACCAAGAGTATAACAAAATATGGCTCCAATAAAGTCAGCAACACAAGCAAGGGAAGGTCCTGAATCCAACAGACAAGTGTCACAAGTTCACCGGCAGGCAGGGAACTGGTGCGTCAATGGGCCCTTTGCTGGATGCCAGCACCAGGTGTAGGTCTGCAAGGTGGTGCTGGGTGAGAGTTTCTGGGATCCTGCTGTTTTGTGCCAAGTAAATGTCCATGTAAGAAGCATTCAAAACTGTGAACAATTGTTGAGATTTTATCTGAGCCAAATGGTCATTTGCCTTGAATCAAAACCTCAAAGGATTGAAATAATGCTCTGGAGAATGGCAGTTGTCACCTTATTTTAGATATTACAGTCAGACGTGGCGATGTATGTGAGTTGCATGAAATCCATTGGTGATGGATTGGATGAAAAGTGAAATGACAGACACATACTTCTTTCCCATAGAGGGATATAGGACAGAACAGCCAAAAATGAACTCAATAACAATGAGGGGATTTGTGGTCTCCACAGACCACAGAGTATCCAAAAAAAAAGGAAAATTCCTTTGACGTTCCAAAGCTATGTTCTTGTAGATTCCAAAAGATAGTAGACAGTCTCAGTTAAGGTAAATAATGACCTTTTTTTGAAGAAGATTCCAACCTAGGACCCAGCGACCACCGTAAACAGCTTTTAGTTAAAACGTTTTAATTTCAAAGCATCTTTGTGATATCTTTAGGTCTCTGAGGTTAAAAGACCATCACCCAGGCCTTCCCTGACCTAATCACAGATTAGCGAGTGGCCACTTTTTGTGTGGCCACACTCTCCTTTGATCACTCATGCGCCACTTCTTGCCACCAATCATGTCCCTCCTCTGTCCCACCACAGGAGAAAAAACCAACAACCCTGAGTAGGAAAAGGTCCGGTAGGATGCCAGCAGCTGCAGCTTCCTCACGAACTGTGGGCCTGGCCAGCACGTCCACGGTGCTCAAAACACAGGTCCCCCAGAACCTGTTCGCCACCTGGGAGGTGGACTGCTCCAGCCCCAGCTGCGTGCCCAGGTGGTGTAGTCTCACTGTAACGAAGCTAGTGATCTTCAAGAAGCTGGCCAAGGACCTCAACTCCGCGGTAATTTCCGTGAGGATGCGGGACTCCAAGGGCATCCTGAGGTCCCAAGAGATTGTGCTGCCCCGCAGTAGACCAGTGCAGAGCAACCTGGTGCTGACCTTCTCCCTGCAGTACAACCACTTCCTCAAGGGAGAAGGTAACAAGCTCCTGATCATGCTGGAGCAGAGGAAGTGCTCTAAGAACAGAAACGTCCTGGGCTACGAGACACTGGCCTCTGGCGCCATCCGCATGGCTGACGTTATGCAGCGAAACCCCAGGTGTGGCCAGATGGTGAGCCTCTTTGGCAGCATCAAGGAATCCTCCACTACGGTGGCCGAGATCTGGATCTCCTCCCTGTGCAGTGAGCCCATCGAACACGAGGGCACTGCCATGCAGGTCAGCCCTAAGGCCAAGTCAGCAGGTAACTACGAGGGGCAGGATGAGCTGCAAGCCAGCAGCAGGGGAAAGCACAGACAGGACCTAGACAAGGATGCCTTGGAGAAGGGGGAACCAAAGAAGCAGCGGCCATCAATACGAGGAAAGCTGAAGCAGAAAGTCCTGGCGCTGTTTCACAGGTCCAAAGTGTCAGAGAGGGACCTTCGGTCTGACATGATGGGGAATCGCAGGAAAAGTGACCCATACCTGGAGGATGATGAGAGCGTCCTCAGCACCCCCAGGCCCAAGCTCAGGCCATACTTCGATGGCCTGTCAGACTCCAGTTTGCAGACGGAGATGTGGGGCAGCCACAGTGACAGGACCCAAACAGAGCCTCTGAGTCTGCCCCACATGCCGGAGAATTCGTGGGCCCTGGGAGGCAAGCAGCCAAGCGAGAGGGACAACGAATTTGTGGCCCACAGCACACCCATCAGCAAGGTGGACAAGATCCAGATCTCCTCCCTGTCCATGCCGCCCATCGACCACGAGGACAGCGCCAGGCAAGCCAGTCCCGAGGCTGAGTCCTCGGACAACTACTCTGAGTGCATGTGTGAGAGCTTCTTCTCGCAGCGGGAGGCCAGCTACCATACCGCTGACCAGGAGGAGGATGACTGTGATGAGGGGAATCTCATATTCACAAGGAGCACCCTGACCACGCAACAGAACTACCAACAGAAAGTCCTGTTATGGCTGCGCACTGTCCAATTGTCGGAGGAGGTCCTGGGCCCTGAGCAGGACCATGGGGAGCATGTCCCGGAGGTGGAGGAGGACCTGGACCTCCTGTATGACATGCTGCCGAACCCCAGTGACAGTGGCCCAGACACTGAGGACGATGGCAGCGTCCTCAGCACCCCCACACCTAAGCTTCGGCCATACTTTGAAGGCCTGTCTAGCGGCCCAGACATGAAGGACAATCACAGTGTCCTCAGCAGCCCCAATCCCAAGCTCAGGCCATACATGGAAGGCCTGTCAGACTCCAGCTTGCCGATGGAGATGCGGGGCCTCCACAGCACCAGGATCCAAAAAGAGCCTCTGAGTCTGGCCCACCTGCCTGAGAACGCTAGGGCCCCGGGAGGCAAGCAGCCAAGCCACAGTGACTCCCAACTTGTGGCCTACAGCAAACCCACCACTGAGATTCGAATGCCCTCCCTGTCCCGCCAGCATATCGATCAGGAGGCCACTGCCATGCCGGCCAGCAACAAGGTCCAAACCTCGCATAAGGACCTCGCCAGCACATCTGAGAGCTGCTTCTTTGAGCAGCCGGCCAGCCACAATTCCGTCCACAGGCAGTCCCAGGAGAATAACTTGGACAAAGGTAATCTCATAGTAAGAAGGAGGTTCATGAACAGTCAACACAATTACCACCAGGAAGCCGTGGCATCTATGCTCAGGGCCCAAGTGTCGGAGAAGGTCATATCCTCAGAACAGGCCCTTGTGAGGCATGTCCCCAAAGTGGAGAAGGCTCTGCACCGTCGGTATGACATTGTGCTGAGCTCTAGTGACAGTAGCCTAGACACGGAGGACGATATCAGTGTCCCCAGCACCCCAAAGCCCAAACTCAGGCGATACTTTGACAGCATGTCAAGTGATAGCAGCTCTGACTCAATGGCCCACAGAATTTGCTCCCCTGGGAAGCAGCTGGCACAGCTGGAGGACAACCGGGAGGCAGGGTCCTCCGCCCAGCACTGGTTCACCAAGAAGCTGCCATCCATAGTGCGCTTCACCAAGTCTCTGGTCCTGCCCTCCAGCAGGTCCAAGAGGAAGCAGGCTGGCCACCGGGGCTGCGACACAGCCCGGAATGAGTGGGTCAACAGACTGGACAACGAGAGCCCAGACCCACAGAGCCAGCGGCAGATCCCCAGGAAGCCCGTCCGTGACCAGCTCAGCAACATCCTCATTTCCCAGGACAAGATGCCCGAGAACATCATCCTGGTCAACACCTGCGACTGGCAGGGCCAGTTACTTTCGGACATCCTGCAGGGGCACACGCTGCCCGTGGTGTGCACTTGCTCCACAGATGACGTCCAGGAGGCCTTCAGCATCATCGTCTCCCACATGCAGAGATACTGCAACTGCAATTCCCAGGCCCTGACGCCTGTGAAGATGGCGGTGGCAGGGGCACAGCCCTACTTCAGCGCTGTGCTGCGGGTCTTCGTGAGGCAGCTGTCCCAGCAGCCACCCCAATGGCTAGACTACATGCGCTTCCTGGTCATCCCGCTGGGTCCCCACCCCTTGGCCAGCTACCTGGGCTCCATGGATTGCTGCTACAACAACTTATTCCAGGACCTGTACTGGCGGGACATGTTCAACAACCTGGAGTCTGAGAACACCTTGCAGGACACACAGGACGTTGTGTCGAGAATCTCTGAGTACGTTGCGGGGGCCAACTGTGTCTACCTGCTGCCCATTGCTGAGGCCATTCTCATGTCTAAGCAGCAGCGCCCCAATGAAAAGTCCACACAGCTCATCCCCTTTGTGGGGGCAGTGAAGGTTGGAAGAGTGGAACCATCTGCAGCCATGTCAGGAGGCTCAGATGATGTAGTCCTCTCATGGTGCGGTGAGCTTCTGTCCCCTACCGGGAAGGCCTCACCCAACACACTCTCCCCCACATCAATGAGTGGGGGCCTGTCCTCCACCAGCCAGAGTGTCCATGCACAGATGATGGAGCTGCAGGTGGATTACTGGACAGCAGTCCAGCCAATAGATACAAAGAGAGTCGCAGAGAAGAAACAGCTGCCTACCACCAAAAACACACTCAAGTGCTTCTTCCAGTCTGTCCATGTCAGCAGGCTGCCCCGCAGTGGTGAGGGCACAGCAACACCTGCCATGTCCATGACTGTGGTCACGAAGGAGAGAAAAAAGAAGGCGCCCAAGAAAACCACGGACGAGGATGTGGAGTCCCAAAGCCAGTGCATCCAGGGCATTGGTCGCCTGGTTTGCAGGGCCAAGCAACAGCAGAGCATGCTGCCGGTCGTCATCGATGGCGTGGAGTGGAATGACGTGGCGTTTTTCCAGTTGTCCGCCCAGTGGTCCTCCCATGTCAAGCACTTCCCCATCTGCATCTTCGGACACAACAATCCCACCTTCTAGCCCTGCCCCTCCCCCTGCCCTTCACTCTGCCTTGGCCAAGACCAGAAGGACCCAGCTGCTTTTCTGTGAACAGTTCAGTTTACTTCAGACACAGACCCTGGGAACCCAAAGAGAATGTGCTCACAGCCTGGAACCTAAGGGCATTGCCCCTCACTGGGAGCTCCTCAATGCTCTGTTCAGTAACCAGAACGCTGTGGCGGGTGGGACTCAGGAGGGCAGTGTTGAGCTGGAGCATCATGGAAGATGTGTTTTGGCCTCAGGATGCCCAACATTCTCAGTGAGAAGGGTTCTGGCCTTGAAGACCTGCCCTTCCAGGAAGCCAGGACTCTGCTTCCCTGGGAGACAGCTCCAACCTGTGCCCAGACTCAGAGCTCGGCAGCCAGAGGTCAAGGGCTAGCCTCTGATGGCAGCCTTCTGAGCAGAACTTGGAGTCCAGTCAGCCCAGGCCTGGGAAACAGCTGCCGGACAGCCAACTGGTCTAGCACCACCTACTCAGGGTTACCAGTGAACTTCAGCCTCACAGGCAGAAAGAAAAAAGACCTGTATGGTGCACATCGCCCTAGCACACTGGCTAGACAAAGTGGTCGATTACCTGAGGAGGGAACCCACCTTCGTTCCTGTTACTACAGAACACTTGTTACCACCCAGCAGCAGTGGAACCAATTATTTACCAGGTGAGCCCCTCCCCCTCCAGAGCACATGCTCACCAGGCCACCTGTTGGCTGTTTGCCTTCAGGTCACTGCAACTCTCTGAGTGTTTGTTCCTCTGAAACCTCAGAGAAGCAGGGAGCAGGCTCATAGGGCTATTGTAGGGACTCGCTGGGGTCCTCCCTGGTAAGTGTTCTCTGGGAGCCTAGACCGGGGAGAGGTCTGCTGGAGGGGCTGTGATTGAACCTACTGGTCTCTCTTTGGGGCCTTGGGTTTAGCTCTTTTCTAATATTACAAAGAGATTGGAGATACTATTAGGGGTCTCTGTCCCAGGTGAATCCAGATTAGAGATGCCAGGGGTGAGCAGTGTGGCCCATGGTCACCCAGCAATCTGAGATGGGGCTGGTTTGGGCTCATTCAATCAGCACGTATATTAGAAGCCATGCCTGGTACAGAAATGTTTCTAGGCACTGACCATAACCCAGTGCTCAGAGCAGACACCAAGCCTGCACTCCAGAGCTTCCTTCTGGGAGGGAGCGATTCAGTCCCACTAGGCGGCACAGGCTCATAGTGTCCACAGGAAACCTGATGTGACGTCCTCCTGGCCTCCTCTCCCTATGGCTGCATCTTCGCGTATTGTGAAGAGGATGGTAAAGCTCTGTTCAGCAGAAAACGTGAGTCAGTTTTGGATCATATCCACGAGGGGAGTATGGAGACTGTGAATTCAAGGTGTTGGCAAAACCATGGATCCCACTCATGGTGGGATTTCTGCAAGAGGCAGAGTTCGGAGGGCTTCTGTAGAAAAAAGGACATGAGTCAGAGAGCTGTGCAAGTGGATATGGGTGGTGTGGGCGACTGGGAAGGTCAGTGGACAGACAGCCCCTCAGACAATTCATAGCCTTCCACTCCTAATTCTAGCCCACTCTGCACCCCTATCCCGGTACCTTGCTCCATAATCTGGCAGAACCTCCGCAGTAGCAGCTTGGGGTACCCCACTCTGTGGGAGTTGAGTTTCAGTGGGAGGCAAAGAACCACACAGGAGAGCTAGTGAATGAGGCAGCATGTAGGTACAGGAGCCAAAGTTTGAGGTGATAGGAAGGCCCTGCGGTTTGTTTGATTGCTCACTTGTCAGTATTTCTGAAGCACCTGCTCAGTGCCAATCAGTGACATGAACTGGGTGGACACCAGCCCTCTCAGTCCTAATGGGAGGGAACAGGGACACTGGGAGAGCATGTCAGGTTCCCCTGAAGAAGGGGACAGGTGGTTTCCTCATTGATCCAGAGCTGTCAGGTAGGAGGGCTTCATGCCAACCATTCCTGGGTGATCAGGCCCATCTCTGCCAGGACTGCCAGACTGAAGGTGGACAAGGAGTAGGTCTGGCTTCTGGATGGGCAGGAGCAGCAGGCAGGGACCCCAGGCTCTCTGAGTGGTGCTGTGGGAGGGCCGTGTGGAAGGGAAGGGCAGGCCTCACATTCTGCTACTCACCTATCTCTCTCCCCAGGGCCATCTCCTGCATCCTGAGCATCTGGCTGGACCAGCACCTTCAGAATTTCTCAGCCTGATGATGCTGTTGGCTTCCATAGAGCTCAACTTGCAGTCTCCTACCTGCCAAACCAGGCCCAGTGCCTCAGCGGGAGAACCTGAGCCCACTGAGGCCGAGACAGGAGGAGGAGGAGGCCTCCGGGGGTGGTGTGGGTGAGTGTGCCTTTGGAAGGCACACAAAAGGCAGTGAGGGTGGTAACAGGTCTTCTTCTTGCATCTACAGAACCAGCTCCAGAAGAACATCAGGAAAACCCTCAAGGGCAACCCCACCCTAGTGGCCTCTCCAGAGCCAGAGCCGGATCCAGGCCCAGCTTTCACTGAACTTCAAGAGGCAGAAGAACCACCTGCAGCATTTGAGCAACTCACCCCAGCATCTGTGCGGCCTGTGGTGCTAGATCCCGGGCCAGAGCGCATGTCAGCAGCGATAGCAGAGAGGGCACCCTTCTAACCCCATTTAGACACAGTGTTAAATGTTTAATATTCTTGTTAGATATGTTTATACTTTTATTATATTTTTATGATATTTAATAGCATACAGTGTACCGTAGAGAAAATATACTGAAATACTCCTAAACAGAAACTTAATTTAGATTCTATAAAATTTAACCCTAAAAACCCTCAAAGCTTTGAGCAAGTCTGTTTTTCTGGACCCTGACCCACCCAGGGAGAACTGCCCTCACCTTCTCCACCTGCCCTTCCTGGAGCCAGGACTCTGCTTCCCAGGGAGCTGGCTCCACCCTGTGCTGTGCCCAGACTCAGAGCTGACCTCCCAGTGGGGGCATCCTAAGCCCAACATGGAGGCCTGTCAGCTCACCCCTGGGCCTCCACGTTGTCCCCAACACCACTCACTCAGGCTTCCAAATAAGCTTGATCTTCACAGGGCAAAAAAAAAAAAAAAAAAAAAAAATTAAATTAAAAATAAAAATGGACATGTAAGGTGCAGACCTCCCAGGAACAGTTAATGGAAAAACTGGTCAAATACTTGGTGCCCAGCTTCCTGGGCAGCGTCCCCACCTTGGTCCGCACCCACCCTTCTGTGTTAATACGGAACTTTTGGGACTCACCAACGTGTGTGGGACCAACCATGGACCAGGTGAGCCCTGCCCCTCCACAGCGCAGTGGTGTCTCAGCCACCTGCTTGCTGTGAGTCTCCAGATCACTGCATGTCCCTGAGTGTTTGTTTCTCTGAACATGGGGAGAGCCTAGGCCCAGCTTCATAGGGTCATTGTAGGGACTTGGGGCGGCGGGTGGGGGTTCCTCCCAGGAAAATGCCCGCTGGGAGCCTGGACTCTGGAGAGCTGTGCTGGAGGAGCTGTGCTTGTTCCAATTGGCCATTTTCTCTTCTTTTAAAGAAACTTGTGCCTTATTTGTGATTCTCCTCAGGACTTAGGCTAAGCTATTTTCTCTTTTGATAAAGACGTAGATTCCATTAGGGATCCCTGTCCTGGGTGAAGCCAGATCAGAAATCCCAGGGGTGAGCAGGGGGACCCCAGGCTCACCCAGCCTTCTGAGATGGGGGTGGTTGGGGCTCATTCATTCAGCAAAGGCCCTGACCCCAGGGCTGCACTCCAGGGCTTCCTTCTAGGCAGGAGTGATTCAGTCACACTGGGCTGCGCAGGCAGGTAGCATCCACAGTACACCCCATATGACTTCTTCCTCAAAGTATCGCTGATCTACACGCACTGTGAAGCAGAAAGTGGATCTCTAGACCAGCAGAAAAAGTGAATGGGCTTTGGATCAGAGCCTTAAGGGGAGTATGGGGACTGTGAGTTGGAGAAGCTGGCAATACCCTGGATCTCATGCCTTGTGAGATTTCTGCCAGAGGGCAGAGGTCTGAGGGCTTCTGCTAGAAAAAAGGGAGGGAGTCAGAGAGCTGTGCATGTGGATTGGGTGGTGTGGGTGAGTGGGGGGTCAGGCTGGCCCACACAGAAAAGAGCTCCCAGAGGCTGAGCTTAGGCAGGAGCACAGAGCCACTCAGGTCATTGCCCAGGGCCTGCAGTCTGGAGGGCTTCCTGGGGTGGGGCCTTGAACTGGGACTTCAGTGATGGAGATGGGAGGTTTCTTTCTTGTAAGGCACACAAAAGGCAGTCATGGTGGTAACATGTTCTCTTCCTGGATCTACAGAAGGAGCTCCAGAGCAAGATGAAGAAACACCTAAAGTGGCAACCCCTACTCTGGAGCCCTCTCCAGAGCCAGAGCAGGCTCCAGGCACAGCCGTCACTGAACTTCCAGATGTGGACCCACCTGCAGCTTGTGAGCAACGCACCTCAGCTCCTTTGGAACCTGTGGTCTTAGATCCTGGGCCACAGCGTGTGTCAGCTGCCACAACAGAGAGGGCTCCCTCCCCTCATTTATATGAAGTTTTAAAATATTTGTGTTCATCATATATATGTTTATAACTTTATGTATTTTTTCATACTATTCAGTCACATTCAGTCTAATTAAAGAAAATGTAATGAAATACTCAAATATAAATTTAATTTAGATTCCATAAAATTTAACTCTACAATCCATCAGAGACCTGAGCAAATCTTTTTCTTCTGGGCCTGCGTCGTGTTACTATGAGTCATAGGTTGGGAAGAATGAGTCTTTCAGGAGCCATCTGCTCTAAGGATGTGATGTACTTGAGGCCCAGGACAATGGGACTTTGGGGGAAATTGACCCACCAGCATTGGGGCAGGGACCCTTGATGTCAGGGCTGCAAACCCACATTGTGTTTCACTTCATCTCCCACCAGCACATGGACAAAGCCTGGCCTTAAGCGCCCCCTGGCGTCCACGTTGCAGAATGCTGTAGGGTTTTACCAGCAGAGAGCAGTTCCTGAACCCTTACTGACACCTGCACCTGGACAGAAAGGTCACCCTGCTCCACGCGCACTGAACAGCTTTCTGAGCATCTCCTCTGTCGGCCCACAGCACTGAAGCGGGGACAGGGAATGTTCCAGGGCCCGGGGTCCACACTCATCTCCTCCAAAGGCACCGCTTCGAAATTTCCTCTGGGGTCAGAGTCTCTGTCTGTCTGCCTTCAGACCCTAGGCTCTGGTTCAGCTGGGCTTTTTCCTGAGGCCCTTCTGTCTCTCCAGAGCCCAGCAGCCATTCTTTCTCACACCCCAAGGCTGAACAAGGTTGTGGAGACAGCCTGGCTTCTCCTTTTACATCAATCCTCCTCAGTGCTCTGAACCACCCTGGTGAGGATGGACTAGCAGCCTTGTACAGCACCCCGCCATGGCACAAGCTACACTGACTCAGGACAAATGGGCGCTCACTGGGGACCACACCCAGGGTCCCTACTCTCAAGGAGATCTGCCCTGTTGGTTGACACAGAGAGAAAGGAAATCTGAATGGAGTATGATGAGACTTCCCACTGACCCCTGAGGACCATAAGCACTGAGAACATGAGCCCATCGTGGGGACATTGCACAGGCTCTCTTTAGGATGTGATTTCTAAACCAGAAAGATGAATAAGTACTTGTCTACCCTCTTCATCCTGATTTCACAATGGCAGCCGATGAAGGCTTGTGAAATTAAAGGAGGTCTGGAAATCAGGGCAGGTCTACCTTAGAGGTCCATGGTGATGACAGTGCACTTGCATGCACTCTCAGTGGGCCTGGAGGGGCAGCCGCCTGCCTTGCCTGTAGTGTCTCTGCAGTAGACCAATTCCAGCATGTCATAATTATAAGAGGTTCATCAAAAGGTTGATGAAACTTGGGGTCTCAACAGGGTTGAGTCACACATGTTGGGAATGGCTAAAGGCATTTCCCCAAACCTGAATAGGAAACTGATTGTGGTTGCCAGACAGCTAAAAGGCATCTTAATCTACAGGTTATTGCCTCCTACTGGCCAAACAACCTGAACAGCCTTAGGCTATTCCCCAAACTGACAATGCCTCTGTACCCTTTGAAACCTTACCTTTTGAAGTGTATTATCTCCACCTTGCCTTAGGACAAATTGTGTTAATAAAAGCAAGGGGCCTAGACAAGGAGGTACTCTTCAGTTCCTTTAGCTGAAGGTCCTCTGACCCCAATGCCTTTCAAAATTATAACTGGTCTCCGGACTCTTTATCAGTCTCTGGATTTCTATGTCATCTGCGCACAGCCTTTTCCAGATTCTTGAACCCTTCTTGATGCTGGGACATGAACCCTGGCACGTCTCCTTACCTTGGAAGCTCAGAACTGTGGTCTTGACAGGTGCTGTTTCTTCTTTCGAATTAGACTTTTCATTTGGCTCTACTTTGCAGCATCCTTTCCTAAATTTCACAGCCATCATCCAAACTGGAGGCAGAGGGTGTGAAAAATGAGGGACTGGGGGCTGGAGGCAATTGGGAGGAAAAAAGAAGGGAGATAGAAGGGCAGGGCCAGGGCCTGGTGTGGGACCACTGTGCTAGTGATCTATTGCTGACAGTTATCCCACATTAGAGACTTAACCAACACACACTTATTAGCTCACACAGCTGTGACAAGGAATCCTGCATGGCTCAGCTGGGACTACTGTGGTCTCACCTGTGGCAGGATCTCTGTCACTGAGGGTCTGAGCTCACTTGGGGGAAGGGGGGGGGGTCTTTGGGATTCAGTTTGGATGGAAGGCCTGACTTCCTCTCTCTCTGTTGGTCTCATTCAGTGCTGGGTCACATGGGTTTCTCCAGATAGCAACTAATAGCACAGAGGCTTATTCCTCAGTGCAGAGAGAGAGAGAGAGAGAGAGAGAGAGAGAGAGAGAGAGAGCAGATCAGAGTAAGCAAGTGGATAAGCATCAATTTTTATTTATTTTATTGCTTAAAATATTACAAAGGGTATTACATATGTGTCCATTTTTCCCCCCCGCCCTAGACAGTCCCCTAGCCTCCCCTATCCCCCAGTGTCTTATGTCCATTGGTTATGCTTATATGCATGCATACAAGTCCTTTGGTTGATCTCTTGCCCCCCTACCTCCTGCCCCCCAACCCTCCCCGGCCTTCCCGCTGCAGTTTGACAATCTGTTTGAGGCAGCTCTGCCTCTGTATCTATTATTGTTCAAAAGTTTATAATGGTCTCTATTATCCATGAATGAGTGAGATCATGTGGTATTTTTCCTTCATTGATTGGCTTATTTCACTTAGCATAATGCTCTCCAGTTCCATCCATGCCATTGCAAATGGTAAGAGATACTTCCTTTTTAGAGCAGCATAGTATTCCATCGTGTAGATGTACCACAATTTTCTAATCCTTTCATCGACTGATGGGCACTTAGGCTGTTTCTAGATCTTAGCTATGGTGTATTGTGCTGCTATGAACATAGGGGTACATATATCCTTTCTGATTGGTGTTTCTGGTTTCTTTGGATATATTCCTTGAAGTGGGATCACAGGGTCAACTGGGAGTTCCATTTTCAGTTTTTTGAGGAAACTCCATACTGTCTTCCATAGTGGCTGCACCTGTCTGCATTCCCACCAGCAGTGCACAAGTGTTCCTTTTTCTCCACATCCTCTCCAGCACTTGTCGTTTGTTGATTTGTTGATGATAGCCAGTCTGACAGGTGTGAGATGGTACCTCATTGTTGTTTTGATTTGCATCTCTCGGATGATTAGTGACTTTGAGCATGTTTTCATATATCTGTTGGCTTTCTGAATGTCCTCTTTTGAAAGGTGTCTATTTAGGTCCTTTGCCCATTTTTTGATTGGATTGTTTATCTTCTTTTTTAATATATTTTTTATTGATTAAGATATTACATATGTGTCCTTGTCCCCACATTACCCTCTACCCCACCCCCGCTCATGCCCTCACCCCCCCCCCCCACCGTTGTCCGTGTCCATTGGTTAGGCCTATATGCTTGCATATAAGTCCTTTGGTTGATCTTTCCCCCTTACCCCTACCCTCCCCTACCTTCCCTCCAAGGCCCGACAGTCCAATCAATGCCTCTCCGTCTCAGGATCAGCCCTTGTTCATCAGTTTATGTTGTTCATTATATTTCACAAATGAGTGAGATCCTGTGGTATTTATCCGCTCTCTAGTTCCATCCATGCTGTGGCAAATGGTAAGAGTTCCTTTTTCTTCTTCCTCTTCTTAAAGAATACCTTTCAGCATTTCATATAATGCTGGTTTGGTGGTGATGAACTCCTTTAGCTTTTTCTTATCTGTGAAGCTCTTTATCTGACCTTCTATTCTGAATGATAGCTTTTCTGGATAAAGTAATCTTGGTTGCAGGTTCTTGCTATTCATCACTTTGAATATTTCTTGCCACTCTCTTCTGGCCTGCATGGTTTCTGTTGAGAAATCAGCTGACAGTCATATGGGTACTCCCTTGTAGGTAACTGACTGTCTTTCTCTTGCTGCTTTTAAGATTCCCTCTTTATCTTTTGCTCTTGGCATTTTAATTATGATGTGTCTTGGTGTGGTCCTCTTTGGATTCCTTTTGTTTGGGGTTCTCTGCGCTTCCTGGACTTGTAAGTCTATATCTTTCACCAGGTAGGGGAAGTTTTCTGTCATTATCTCTTCAAAAAGGTTTTCAATATCTTGCCCTCTCTCTCCTTCTGGTACCCCTATAATTCTGATGTTGGTACGCTTGAAGTTGTCCTAGAGGCTCCTTACACTATCTTCATATTTTTGGAATCTCTTTTCTTTTTTCTTTTTCGGTTGGGTATTTTTTGTTTCTTTGTATTTCAAATCTTTGACTTGATTCTTGGGATCCTCTTGTCTGCTGTTGGATCTCTGTAAATTATTCTTTATTTCAGTCAGTGTATGCTTAATTTCTAGTTGGTCCTTTTTCATGTCCTCCACGGTCTCACTATACTTATTGAGGAATTCATTAAATTTATAGGCGGGTTCCATAAAATTCTTGAAAAACCTTATAAACGTGGCCTTGAACTCTATATCCAGTCATTTGCTTTCCTCCATTTCTGCCATTTGTGACCTGTTTCTTTGTCTCCACATTTTGGCTGCTTCCCTGTTTTGATAGAGTGGCCCTGCGTGCCAGGTGTCCCGTAGGGCCCAGTGGCTCAGCCTCCCCAGTTACCTGAGGTGGACGCTCTTGGTGCCTTGGTTGTTGTAGGATCACTGGGAGGAATTGACCTCCAGGCCAATTGGCTGTGAGAATCAGCTCTGTCTGAAGTGGGAGAACTTCTGTGCTGAAGACACCCTTATGGGGCAAGACTTGCTTCAGTGGGGCTTTGGTGCTCACTGAGTCTGCTCCCTGAGTGTGTCCCTTATGGATTTGAGGAGTTGCAATCTGGTTGGTCTCCCTCTCACCACTGGGTGCAGTGGCTCCTGGATATAAGGAGGTGCTAATTCAGCCTCTGCCTGAGGCCACACAGCAGGAGCCATGAAGAGGCTCAGCTATGAAGCAATGCAAGCCGCTGCGGGGCCTTGGGCCTTCTCTTGGAAGTTCCGGGTCTGCCTGGCTCGACTGCAGTTAGGTACATTCACATGCAAAAGCCTCTGCCACAGCCTGGGTGGGGCTCGGTCTCAGGGAATCAAAGGGCAGAGCAAGCAGCTATGGCTGATTCTCCGCCCAGCCCTAAGGAGTCCCGCATCTCAGTGACCCGATAATTCCTGCCAGCACCTCTGAGGGAAAGCCTCCTTCAAGTTCGCCCGCTTCCTGACCGTCCAGCTTCTCCCCGTATGAGTACTGGGTCCCCAGAGACTTCCCGGAACCGGAGTTCAGAGCAGTCGAGAGCTTGTGATTCAAAAAGACAGCCGCGTCCTCAGGTGCCACCCGCTTTCCGCACACGCGCGAGCCGCAGTACCTCTGCACTTCACCTCCGCAGCTCCTCTGGCTCTCAGTGTGCTTTTCCTTCCTTCTAGTTGTAGAATTTACACTCAGCCAGCCTTCCTGTTGTTCTGGATGATGTCCGCTCTGTCCTTTGCGGTATTTTTCAATTGTTGTGGGAGGCAGCAATTTCCCGGTGTTTATCTATGCCGCCATCTTAGTTTCTGGATTGTTTATCTTCATTTCGTTAACTTGTATGAGTTCCCTATAAATTTTGGAGATTAGGCCCTTATCAGATATGACATTGGCAAATATGTTTTCCCACACAGTGGGTTTTCTCGTTGTTTTGTTGATGGTTTCTTTTGCTGTGCAGAAGTTTTTTATTTTGATGTAGTCCCATTTGTTCATGTTCTCTTTAGTTTCAAGTGCCCTAGGAGCTGTATCAGTGAAGAAATTGCTTCGGCATATGTCTGAGATTTTGTTGCCTTTGGATTCTTCTAGAATTGTTATGGTTTCCTGTCGTACACTTAAGTCCTTTATCCATTTTGAGTTTATTTTTGTGTATGGTGTAAGTTGGTGGTCTAGTTTCATTTTCTTGCATATATCTGTCCAATTTTCCCAACACCATTTATTGAAGAGACAATTTTGGCTCCATTGTATGTTCTTGCCTCTTTTGTCAAATATTAATTGAGCATATTGGTTTGGGGCGATTTCTGGGCTCTCTATTCTATTCCATTGATCTATATGCTATTCTTGTGCAAGTACCAGGCAGTTTTGAGAACAGTGGCTTTGTAATACATCTTGATATCTGGTATTGAGATCCCACCTACTTTGTTCTTTCTCAGGATTGCTGCAGCTATTCGGGGTCTTTTTTTTATTCCAGATGAAATTTTGGAGAGTTCGTTCTAGATCTTTGAAGTATGCCCTTGGTATTTTAATGGGAAGTGCGTTGAATTTATAGATTGCTTTGGGTAGTATGGACATTTTAATGATGTTGATTCTACCAATCCATGAATGCGGTATGTTCTTCCATCTGTTTATGTCTTCCTCTATATCTTTTTTCAACGTCCTGTAGTTTTCTGAGTAGAGGTCTTTTACCTCTTTAATTAAGTTTATTCCTAGGTAGCTTAATTTTTTTGGTGCAATGGTAAACGGGATTGTTTTTATAATCTCTCTTTCTGAAAGTTCACTATTGGTGTATAGAAATGCCTCAGATTTCTTGGGGTTAATTTTGTATCCTGCTACATTGCCAAATTCATGTATTAAGTCTAGTAGCTTTTTGATGGAGTCTCTAGGGTTTTGAATGTATAATATCTTGTCGTCTGCAAATAAGGACAGTTTTACTTCCTCTTTTCCAATTTGGATGCCTTTTATTTCTTCTTCTTGCCTAATTGCAATGGCTAACACTTCCAGTATTATGTTGAACAGGAATGGAGAGAGGGGGCATCCCTGCCTTGTTCCTGTTCTTAGGGGAAATGGTGTTAGTTTTTGTCTGTTGAGTATGATGTTGGCTGTGGGCCTGTCATATATGACTTTTATTATGTTGAGGTATGATCCTTCTACTCCTGCCTTACTGAGAGTTTTTATCAAAAATGGGTGTTGAATTTTGTCAAATGCTTTTTCTGCATCAATTGATATGACCATGTGTTTTTTTTCTTTCAATTTGTTTATGTGATGTATCATGTTTATTGATTTGCGGATATTGTACCATCCTTGCATCCCTGGGATAAATCCTACTTGGTCATGGTGTATGATCTTTTTGATGTACTGCTGGATCCGAATTGCTAAGATTTTGTTGAGGATTTTGGCATCTATGATCATGAGGGATATTGGCCTGTAATTCTCTTTCATTGTGTTGTCTTTACATGGTTTTGGTATTAGGGTGATGCTGGCTTCATTGAATGAGCTTGGAAGTGTTCCTTCCTCTTGAATTTTTTGTAGTAGTCTGAGGAGGATAGGTTTTAGTTCTTCCTTGAATGTTTGGTAAAACTCCCCTGTGGAGCCATCTGGTCCTGGGCTTTTGTTTGATGGAAGCTTTGCGATGACTGCTTCAATTTCTTCCATACTTATTGGCCTGTTGAGATTATTAGATTCTTCCTGATTGAGTTTTGGAATGTTGCATTTTTCTAGGTATTTGTCCATTTCCTCCAGGTCGTCTAGTTTGTTGGAGTAGAGCTGTCCATAGTATTTTTTAACAATCATTTGTATTTCTGTGGGGTCTTTTGTTATTTCACCTCAATCATTTCTGATTTTGTTTATTTGGGTCCTCTCTCTTTGCTTCTTGGTGAGTCTGGCTAGAGGTTTGTCAATCTTGTTTATTCTTTCAAAGAACCAGCTCTTGGTTTCATTGATTTTCTGTATTGCTGTTTTGGTCTCTATGTCATTGTCATTTATTTCTGCTCTAATCTTTATTATCTCCTTCCTTCTACTCACTCTGGGGTTTTCTTGTTGCTCTCTTTCTAATTCTTTGAGTTGTAGAGTTAGATAATTTACTACCATTTTTTCTTATTTTTTGAGATAGACCTGTAGAGCTATAAACTTCCCTCTCAGGACTGCTTTCATTGTGTCCCATAGGTTTTGGATTGTTGTGTTTTCATTATCATTAGTTTCCAGGATGTTTTTAATTTATTCTTTGATCTCATTGGTAACCCAATCAATATTTAATAACATGTTATTCAGCTTCCAGGTGTTTGAGTATTTTGAGTTGTTTTTATTGTAGTTTAATTCTAATATTATGCCATCGTGTCTGCGAAGATGCTTTTTACGATTTCAATCTTCTTGAATTGGGGGATACTTTGCTTGTGACCCAATATATGGTCTCTTTTTGAATATGTCATATGAGCACTTGAGTAGAATGTAAATTCCGTGGCTTTGGGTTGAAGTGTTCTGAAGATGTCTATTAAGTCCATGTGATCTAGTGAGTCATTTCGGATTGCTGTTTCTTTGCTGATTGTTTGTCTACAGGACTTATCCAGTGCTGTCAGTGGTGTATTAAAGTCCCATACTATGATTGTATTGTTGTCGATCTCACCTTTGATATCTTCCAGGAGTTTTTTTTTATGAATTTGGGTGCTCCTGCATTGGGTGCATATATGTTTACCAGGGTTATATCTTCTTGTTGTATTGATCCCTTTAGTATTATGAAGTGGCCTTCCTTATCTCTTGTTATGGCCTTCACTTTGAGGTCTATTTTGTCCAATATAAGTATTGCTACCCCAGCTTTCTTTTCCTTTCCATTTGCCTGAAAGATATTTTTCCATCCCTTCACTTTCAGTCTGTGTGAGTCCCTTCTAATGAGGTGGGTCTCTTGTAGACAGGGAATGTATGGGTCATGTTTTTTTATCCATTCAGCCACTTGATGTCTTTTGGTTGGAGCATTTAGTCCATTTACGTTTAAAGTTATTATTAAAAGGTACTTGTTTGTAGCCATTTCTTTTTTTGTGTGGCTGTTTTCTTTCTCAGCCTTGTATTTCTTCTTTTTACACCAGTCCCTTTAGCATTCCTTGCATTGCTGGCTTGGTGGTGATAAACTCCCTTAGCCTTTTATTGTCTGTGAAGCTTCTTATTTTCCCTTCACGTTTGAATGATAGCCTTGCTGGATAGGGTATTCAGTCCTTTGCTTTGCATCACTTTGTAAATTTCTGTCCATTCTTTTCTGGCCTGATGTGCTTCTGTTGAGAAATCATTTGATAATCTAATGGGAGATCCCTTGGATGAAACTTTCCGTCTCTCTCTTGCAGCCTGTAAGATTCTCTCTTTGTCCTGAACATTTGCCATGGTAATTATGATGTGTCTTGGTGTGGGTCTTTTCGGGTTCACCTTATTTGGGACTCTCTGGGCTTGTGTGACTTTTTTCTTCCCCACCTCAGGGAAGTATTTCGATATTATTTCTTCGAATAGGTTTTCTAATCCTTGTTCCTCTTTCTGTTGTTCTGGCACCCCTATTATTCATATGTGGTTTCGTTTCATGTTGTCCCAAAGCTCCCTTAGGCTCTCCTATTGTCTTTTAATTTTTTTCTTCAATTGCAGTACATTTTGAGTCCGTTTTGCTTCCTTGTCTTCTAATTCACTAATTCGGACCTCCGCTTCTCCTAGTCTACTGTTGATACTTTCAATGGTGTTTTTTATTGCAGCTATATCACTCTTCATTTCTTCTTGGGTCTTACTTAAGTTGTTGATTTTTTCATCTGTTTCTTCTAGCTTCTTCCATATGTTATTGATTTTTTCATCTGTTTCTTCTTGCTTCTTGCATAGGTAGTTGACTTTTTCATCTGTTTCTTCTAGCTTCTTGCAGAGGTTGTTGATTTTTTCCTCCATCCGGTATATGCACTCTAGGACCCTTATTCTGAATTCTTTTTCTGTCATGTTGCATGCCTCTGTATTACTTAGCTGCTTTTCTGGAGAGTCCTCCTTCTCTTTCCTTTGGCGGTTTCTTTGTCTACCCATGATTGATCTCACTGACATATCTAGACGTTGAGTCATTCAGTGGCTGCTCCCTGGGTGGCAGTGGTTCCTTGGGCTGTGGTTGCTCCTCGGGCGGTTGTGGTAGCAGCTGCGCCTCAGTTGGCAGCAGCTTCTCTGGTGGGTGCTGTTTACAGCTGTGGTGGCTCTTCTGGCTGGTGGGGGTGGCTTCACATACAGCTGCTGTTCCTCAGACAGAGGGTGTGGTGCTCATGAGGCTGCTGTTGCTTGGGTCTGCTGCGTTGATTTAAAGGCACAAAATACAACACAACAAGGCACCACGTACCAGGCACTAAACACAAATATATTCACGATATTAATAACCCCAAATAAAGGTGACCACCCGAATTAAGAGAATTAGGGGACAAGGAAGAAAGGAGAGAAAAAGATAAAAGAGAAAAAAGAAAAGAAAAGTAGGGAAGAAAGAAAAAAAAGTAGTGAAAAATGAAATTGATAAAAACGAGGGGGAAAGAAAAGAGGAAAAAAAAAGAGAGGGAAAAAAAGAGCGAAAAGAGAGAATGAAGTAGATGAGGGGAAGAGGCTATGTATATGAGGAGAAAACTCCTATATAACCTCCACAAATCACAACTAACTCCAGCAACAGCTCCCTGGAGATGAATGCAACCTTGAAACAACCAATAATATCCATAAATGCAAGGGAAAACAGAAGCATAAAAATAACCAGGGGGTAGGGGGTGGAGCAAGGGTAAAAACCAGCAGAAAAAAAGAAAAAGAAAAACAGCCTCACAACCAGTCCTAAACACACACACACACACACACGCACACACACACACAAAAAAAAAACAACCACAAAAAAAACCAATATACTCAACAATCAAGCAAACAGCAACAAAACAATAGAAAGATAAAAGAAGAAAAAAAAAATGGATCGTGAAGAAAGATAAGGGATATGTGTATAAGGTTTTAGAGCAGTGGAATGGAAATAGGATATATAAGTAGGGTGAAATTTTGACAGGAGATAAACAGAAGGAATAGGGAAAATCTAAAGCAGGAATAGGATAAGAGAAACAGGACAACAAAAGGAGAAAAGTGAGGGAAAGGGTTTTAGCATAGAGGAAAAATTGAGGTTGGGAAAATTGATGCTAAAACAATGATGAAACAGAATAGAGAACACTAATCCCAAAATAAAATAAAGAGAAAATAAAATGGCACTTTAAAAAAATGGTAAAATGGTAGCAGTAATAATACTGGTTAAAAAATAAAAATGTAGTAATTTAAAGGGTAAAATCAGGTGATGGAAAAAAAAGAGAAAAAATTAGTTTCTTAGTTAAAAGGTGAAAAAAGAAAAAATAAAAAAGAAGAAAAAAATTGCAGTAGTGAAGGTCCTTTTGTTCTCCTACTCGTCAGTCTGGCTTGCCTTAGTCCTGTCAGGAATTCAGGAGAGTGTTGAATTTCCCTGCGATACACTGTTCCTCCCTGTTGTAAACCACAGTCTGGATTTTAAAGCAGGCCATATTTGACTCCCAGACTGCCTTAATTTGTATTTAGCTAAGAGTCAGTTTGTGGCTCAGCCTCTGGGTGGCAGTGTTTTGGGGTTGGCCTCTGAGGCTATAAGGCCTCTCTGTCCAGTAGCTTGGGTTTATCGTCTCTATTGCACTTAAAACTGGTGTGGGGAAGTCGACTGCCCAGAGCTGGTTCCTTAATAGTTATCCGCTCTGTGTTGTTGCTGGGATTGAAAATCTGGATGCTTTAATTTAGAATAGTTCCAGATTTACAGAAAAATTGTGAAGATAATAACCATGTACACTATACCCAATTTCCCTTATTACTAATATCTTACTTATGTTTGGGGCAAATGTAACATGAAGTGAATCATCAGTGAAACAGAGTGAAACCTCACTTCTTTAGTATCTCCAATATCCAGCAATGCTGTTCTAGACCAAGTAGATAAAGGAAAAACTGTACCATGGTGGCATAAAATTTCCCATCTTGAGCGGACAATCCTGTCAATAGTTTAACAATATTCAATAGTCTACCATGTAAAAAGGAAATCCAATTCACTATTATACACTGCCAGCACTAAAACAACACCCTGTTCCTCATGACTGCGACCACCACCATCCATCCCACCCCCCAAATCCAGACCTAAATTAAACCTCAGCTTCTTTTCTTCCTTGCTTAGTGGAGGTTGTTGTCTTGCTTACTGGAGGTTTTCCCCTTCCTGTAGTAGAATACAATTATCTGATTCTTTCTGTCTTTCTCCCTCTTGTCTACATTCAGCTTAAAGTCCAAAGTTACCGTTGGCACTATCTTGGTTATGTAGTTTGGAAACAAGTTAATCACAGAAAGACATTGGTTTTGGGGAAAAATTTGGAAAATGTTTAGGAAATGTGCTTGTAATTGGATGACAGTGGATTGAATGAGGAAGTGTCTGTGGCCAAAAAGCACAAGGCCAGAATCTTGGGAGAGGAATTACTGGGGAAGGGGTAGCTTTGAATAAGGTATTCTGACCTTATCCACTTCTTCGTCATGCAGTTGAGAAACTGACTTCTAATTCACTTTAGGACTTGCAGTTTCTTCATCGATCCTTGAGTTTGGAGTCTTATTCCTTATCTCCACTAGTCTACAATATATTCTTAGTAAGTTTGGCTATCTTGATGCAATGGACACTACTCAAAGGGTCCAAGCCTCTATATAAACTCTCTAGGTGAATGAGGAGCCACTCACTTCAGCTCTGGTTGCCCAAAATCAGTGGTTGCCATGGTGCGGCTTGACATCACAAAGCCTCAGCTTGACCATCCAGGAGGGAAGAGGGCAGCAGAGGATGCAAAAATCTCAGACGCTCGGGGTATAGAAAAGAGACCTTCCTCTTACCTCTTAAAATTTTTCCCAAACTGATCTCTCTCTCTCTCTCTCTCTCTCTCTCTCTCTCTCTCTCTCTTCCTGTAGTTTCACTATAGTCCAGCATATGGCAGGGAGGTGGTGTTTTCTCTAAGCCACTTTCCAAATGCCACCGTCATTTTAGTGGTCCATTTCACTATGTTCAGATATTACCATTTCCTATTATTTTGAGTGTGATTAACAGAAAAACTGTGAAGATAATGCCCATGTACACCATAACCAATTTCCCTTATTACTAATATCTTACTTGAGTATGGGGCAAATGTAACATGAAGTGAATCATCAGTGAAATAGATAGAATGAAACCTCACTTCTCCAGTATATCCAGTATCCAACAACGCTGTTCTAGACCAAGTTGTTGTAGGAAAAACTGTACCATTGTGGCATAAAAGTTCCCATCTTGAGCTGACAATCCTGTCAATAGTTTAACAATACTCAATAGTCTACCATGTAAAAAGGAAATCAAATTCACTATTATACACTGCTGGAACTAACACCACACGCTGTTCCTCATGACTGCCACCACCACCATCTATCCCCCCCCCAATCAAACCTAAATGAAACATCAGCTTCTTTACTGCCTTGACGGTATGAGAAAGTGTTGAGGATAAAATCCCCCTTCAGTATTCTCCTTGTCCTTATTCTCATTGTCTGGCTCAGTATGGAATGTCTTGTCTGGTGCCCCAATTAAAGAATTCTACATTACTCCCTGCTCACATTGCTGCCCCCTCCTTAGATGCCTCCCCATCATCTGAAAACACACAAAAATACAAACACATTTCATTTATTCCCTTGCTGGTATTTATTCAAGGACACCATTAATGTTTTCATCTTCTCATAATGCCCATTTCTGAAGTATTTTTTATAGAGGGATACACATTATTATGTGGGTTTCTCTGGGAGAGCTTGGATATCACCTGCGGTAGATGAATACTCCAGAACGTCTTCTTCTGCATTTGTTGGCTTGCTTACTGGAGGTTGTCCCCTTCCTTTAGTAGAAGACATTTATCTGATTCTTTCTGTCATTCTCCCTCTTGTCTTCCTTCATTCAGCTTAAAGTCCAAAATTACCATCGCCACTATGTTGGTTATGTTGTTTGGAAACAAGTTAAACACAGAAAGACATTGGTTTGGGGGAAGAAATTAGAAAATGATTAGGAAACTGGCTTGTAATTGAATGACAATGGATTGAATGAGGAATTGTCTGTGGCCAAAAAGCAGAAGGCCAGAAACTTGGGTGAGGAATTACTGGGGATGGGGCAGCATTTGGGTAAGGTATTCTGACCTTATCCACTTCTTTGTCATCCAGTTGAGAAACTGACTTCTAATTCACTTTAGGACTTGCAGTTCCTTCATCCATCCTTGTGTTTGGAGTCTTATTCCTTATCTCTACTAGTCTACAATATCGTCTAATTAAGTTTCGCTGTCTTGAGGCAACAGACACTACTTAAAGGGTCCTGGCCTCTATATATACTCTCTAGATCAATAAGGAGCCTCTCACTTTAATTCTGGTTGCCCAAAATCAGTGGATGCCATGGTGGGGCTTGACATCACAAAGCCTCAGCTTGACCATCCAGGAGGGGCGGGGGTGGGAGAGGATGCAGATGTCTCAGATGCTCTGGTTATAGAAAAGATACCTTCCTCTTACCTCCTAAAATTTTTCACACACTGACCTCTCTATCATTTCCTCTAGTTCCATTATAGTCCAGCATATTGCAGGGAGGTGGTGTTTCTTCTTAGCCGCTTGCCATACCCCTGGCATTTCAGTGGTCCATTCCACTGACTTCAGATATTACCGTTTCCTTGGATTGTGTGTTGTTTTAATGGATGTTTTATTTTAGAATAGTTCCATATTTACAGAAAAATTGTGAAGACAATACCCATGTACACCATAACCAATTTCCCTTATTACTAATATATTACTTGTATATGGGGAAAATGTAACATGAAGTAAATCATCAGTGAAATGGAGTGAAACCTCACTTCTCTAGTATCTCTAATAGTCAAAAACGCTGTTCTAGACCAAGTTGTTATAGGAAAAACTGTAACAGTTGTGGCATAAAAGTTCCCATCTTGAGCTTACAATCCTGTCAGTACTTTAACAATATTCAATAGTCTACCATGTAAAAAGGAAATCAAATTCATTATTATACACTGCCAGCACTAAAACAACACCCTGTTCCTCATGACTGTGACCACCACCATCCATCCCACCCCCCAAATCCAAAGCTAAATTAAACATCAGCTTCTTTTCTTCCTTGAAAGTATGAGAAATTGTTGAGGAAAAAATCCCTCTTCAGTCTTCTTGTCCTTATTCTAGGTGTCTGGCTCAGTATGGAAAGTCTTGTCTGGTGCCACAATTAAAGAATTCTACATAAGTCCCTTCTCACATGCCTGGCCATCCTTAGATGCCTCCCCATCATCTGGAAACATGCAAAAGTACAAACACATTTCCTTTATACACTTGCTGGTATTTATTCAAGAGACCATTAATGTTTTAATTTTCTCATAATGCCCTTTTCGAAGCCTCAGCTTGACCATTCAGGACGGGCGGGATTGGCAGAGGATGCAGTAATCTCAGACACTCTGGTTAAAGAAAAGAGACCTTCCTCTTAACTCCTAAATTTATTCCCAAACTGACATCTCTCTCTCTCTCATATCCTCTAGTTACATTATAGGCCAGCATATGGCAGGGAGGTGGTGTTTTCTCTAAGCCACATCCCATACTCCCCCGTCATTTCAGTGGGCTATTCCACTATTATCAAATATTACCATTTCCTAGGATTTTGAGTGTTGTTTTAATGGAGGTTTTATTTTAGAATAGTTCCAGATTTACAGAAAAATTGTGAAGATATTTTCCATGTAGACCATAACCAATTTCCCTTATTACTAATATCTTACTTGGGTATGGGGCAAATGTAACATGAAGTGAATCATCAGTGAAACAGTTAGAGTCTAACCTCACTTCTCTAGTATCTCCAGTATCCAGCATTGCTGTTCTAGATCAAGTTGTTAAAGGAAAAACTGTACCAGCTGTGGCGTAAAACTTCACATCTTGAGCTGACAATCCTGTCAATAGTTTAACAATATTCAATAGTCTACCATGTGCAAAGGCAATCAAATTAATTATTATACACTGCCAGCACTAAAACAACACCTTGTTCCCCATGACTGTGACCACCACCATCCATCCCACCCCCCTAATCCAAACCTAAATTAAACATCAGCTTCTTTTCTTCCTTGAAAGTATGAGAAAGTGTTGTTGAGGAAAAAATCCCCTGGGCTGAGATAAGGGGGGGTGGGGGTTTTGGTAGTTATGCTGCTGGCAACAAACCTAAGAGAATTTCAAGTTTACAAAAAAATAACTGTAATCACAATCTTTCTCTGCCCTGGTTTATTCTTTGAACCCCTCCAATGCTGAATCATACTGATACCTATTCTTAGTTTTATCACAAAAGGTCTAGATATATCTTAAGAGTAAAAGTACATTTAAAATATGTTCATAAATATTAATCTAAAATTGCTGAATGTTCTCTTTTGGTAATCGTTAAAGGATTAAGGTTTCTTTTTTTTTTTAATTAAATCTTTATTGTTCAGATTATTACATTTGTTCCTCTTTTTTCCCCCCCATAACTCCCCTCCTCCCAGTTCCCACCCCACCCTCCGCCCTCACTCCCCACCCACTGTCCTCATCCATAGGTGCACGATTTTTGTCCAGTCTCTTCCCACATCTCCCACACCCCTTTCCCCCCCAAGAATAGTCAGTCCATTCCCTTTCTATGTCCCTGATTCTATTATAATCACCAGTTCATTCTGTTCATCAGATTATTTATTCACTTGATTCTTAGATTCACTTGTTGATAGATGCATATTTGTTGTTCATAATTTGTATCTTTACCTTTCTCTTATTCTTCCTCTTCTTAAAGGATACCTTTCAGCATTTCATATAATCCTGGTTTGGTGGTGATGAACTCCTTTAGCTTTTCCTTATCTCTGAAGCTCTTTATCTGACCTTCAATTCTGAATGATAGCTTTGCTGGATAAAGTAATCTTGGTTGTAGGTTCTTGGTATTCATTACTTTGAATATTTCTTGCCATTCCCTTCTGGCCTGCAAAGTTTCTGTTGAGAAATCAGCTGACAGTCGTATGGGTATTCCCTTGTAGGTAACTGGGTTTCTTTCTCTTGCTGCTTTTAAGATTCTCTCTTTGTCCTTTGCTCTTGGCATTTTAATTATGATGTGTCTTGGTGTGGTCCTCTTTGGATTCCTTTTGTTTGGGGTTCTCCGCGCTTCTTGGACCTCTAAGTCCATTTCTTTCACCAGGTGGGGGAAGTTTTCTGTCATTATTTCTTCAAATAGGTTTTCAATATCTTGCTCTTTCTCATCTTCTGGCACCCCTATAATTCTGATGTTGGTACGCTTGAAGCTGTTCCAGAGGCTCCTTACACTATCCTCGCATTTTTGGATTCTTTTTTCATTTTGCTTTTCCCGTTGGGTGTTTTTTGCTTCCTCGCATTTCAAATCATTGACTTGATTCTTGCGCTCCTCTGGTCTGCTGTCGGGAGTCTGTATAATATTCGTTATTTCAGTCCGTGTATGCTTAATTTCTAGTTGGTTCCCCAATATAACATCGAGGGTCTCATTAGTTTTCTTGTAGATCTCATAAAGTTTATCGGCGGCTTCTAAACAGTTCTTGAGAGACCTTAAAAGTGTGGTTCTGAACTCTATATCTTCCATTGACAATTTTGTCCTGTTTCTTTGTCTCCGCATTTTGTTATGCTTCCTTGGTGCACCCCCTAGTGGTCTTTGTTCACAGTCTTATAGTTAAACCTTGATTGTTGTAGCTAATACCAGGGAGTGTTTGACCTCCAGGCCAAGTGGCTATGGGAATCAGCTGTGTCAGCAGTGAGAGAACTTCTGTCCTCTAGGGAGGTGCTAATCTAGCCTTTGCCTGAGGCTATCTGGCAAATGCCTCTGTGCAGGGCTTGGGCAGGGCGGGTCACACAGGATCAACAGGGTGGGCCGGAGAGAGCAGTTATGGCGGCTCTCAGTCCTGTCCCCAGGGGCTCTGCCTCTCTGAGTCCCAGCACCCGCTGCAAAGCTCGGAGAGAAAGCTTCACTCGCTCTGACCGAAGCCAGACAGTCCCGCTTCTCCCGTTTGAGTCTGGGTCCCTAAAGACTCGACCAGATCTGGAGCTCAGAGTCTGCATCTCCCTCTCGATTGAAAATGCCAACCGCGCCCTCCACCACCAGCCCGCTCCGCACACTCCGCACCTCAGAATTTGACTTCAGCACTGCGCCTCCTCTGAGTGTCCGTATGTGTTTCTCTTTCCTCCTAGTTGTAGGACTTCCACTCAGCCAGCGTTCCTGTGGTTCTGGGTGATGTCCCTTCCGTCTTTTAGTTTTACTTTTGAAGTAGTTGTTCAAAGCAGCAAACTCCGGCGTTAACCTATGCCGCCATCTTGGTTCTCCAACTTTTAAAATTATTTGGATTAAGGTTTCTAAGAAAACAACAACAACAACAACAACAACTAAACTCCCGCTAGAAAAGCAGAGGAGGCACAAAGCTAGAATCTGCACCCCCCCTGGTAATTTAGAACTGTTTGCCAGGCACACTCAGCCCCTGAGAGCCAGGTCAAAGATGGGGTGGGGGGGCTGAATGCCTGAGCTGCCCGCAGGCCCAGAAGCCCGTGGTGGAGAAGAAGCCCTGTGCTGGTGGATCAAGGATAGCCTACAAGAGCTGGAGAACTCCGAGGTGCTGGAGCTACCAGTGCGGCCTGTGCTGAGGAGCAGAGCTTGTGGGCAGGAGCAGCTGCAGACAGAAGTCAGCGAGCGCTTTGCTGCTGGCTACATCCAGTGAAGGCCCTGCTTGAGTCCATACCACTGCAAAAGGGCAGCAGCTTCCAGGATTTGCTGGGGGACACTCTGGCTGGGCCCCTGGGAGACCCTAGGTGGAGCAGCTGGCTCACAGGAGGGGCTGAGATCCCCTTCTAGTGCACTCCCTTGAAAGAGGCCTGGTTGCTGCTCTGCTACAAAGGAAACTGGTAAAAAGGCAAAAAGCAAGGCCCTAAGGGTTAACAAAAAGGCACTCTCCCTGGACCTGGAAGCCATCAGGACTTTAAAATTCTCCAAGAGAGGAGGAGTCTGACTTAGAGACTGACTGAAACCTCGTTGGGTTAGAAAAACTGGAGGCTGCATATTGAACCTATAGACTGCAGTTTGTTGGGCAGAGTTCCAAGCCCAGTTATATAGGGGTTAAACTACCTGTGTACAGCAAAACAACTTTCTCCTGTGCCAGAATACATTTAAATAAAATTGAATGCATGATAGACCAGTAAGCTGGAACAAGTAAAATAGGGAAACTGAGCAGAAATCCTATCTTCCCTAAACCAATGACACTTGGGATTAAGTGCTTTGCATTTGCCTCCCTAAACAAAGGTTAAATCCTTTATGTCAATCTGATTAGTGTCATTTGTTGTCCACACCCAGGGAAAAATGAAGTTAGAAAATAAGCCTTATTTTGATTAGTTCTTTTATTCAGGAGGAGCCAACCTGGTCCCTCCCTGCAACATGAATGATAAAATATATGTTAAGGAATTTTAGAATTGCTCAAACCTCGCTGCCTTGGGTCCAGTTCTGCGTGTGTAAGAAGGGACAGAGTAAAGTTTAGTAGAAGGCCAGAAGAAACTGGCAAGGCCATCCAAACCACCCAGCCACTATTGGCCAGAGCCGCCTGAGGCAGGCCTCCTCGAACTGGCAACAGCTGACTCTGACTAGGACAGGCTGGGTTTTTTCCAACTGGGCCCCCATGAGCCAATGGTCAAAATGAAGATCGGGGGCCAGACTGGGAACTTTATGATTGATACAGCGGCAGAGCACTCGGTAGTTACTCAGAAGGTAGCTCCCCTCTCAGGACAGGAAGTCACCATTATTGGAGCTACCGGTATGGTACCACAGCTGCAGAGTGTTCTGCCGCCCCCGCCGATGTTAGTTAGGCGGCCATCAGGTGGTTCATGAATTCCTCTATTTTCCAGTTGACCTGGTCCCTCTAATGGACAGAGACCTTTTAGCCAAAATGGAAGCAGAAACCACTTTTGCCCCAGATGGCTCAGCACAGCCTTGCCTAGGAGAAGAGACCTCTCCAATGATCCTGTCCTTAGCAGTGCCGAGAGAGAAAGGATGGAGACTTCATACCCCCCAGCCAAAGGCCCCCACATCTATTCTTGTCAGGCCCCTATAAGGGGAATTGGGCAGTGTTCCTGTTATCTGCCAAAATTCCCAAGACTGTAAAAGTACTTGTTCACTGAAAAGGTGTAAATGTGGATGTTTATTTGATGTTTATATGTCTACTTAGGTATACATATTTGTAGATAAATAGAACCCCCAGTTAATTTTCTGGTGTATTCTGGAGCAGCCTATTCAGTCTTGAAAGAACTAATGGGACCAGTAACATCTAAGAAGACACCAGTTCTAAGAGCCACCGGAAAAACTGCCTTTTTCCTTGTACATCAAAGAGGACTGTGGACCTCAGAAACAACACGGTAACTCATTCGTTTCTAGTTATGCCAGAATGCCTGTACCCCTTACTTGGACGTGATCTCTTACAGAAATGACAAGCCACCCATAAGCTTGTTCGAGATGCCCTGCCAGTGCCACCTCGGACTCTGTACATCCTTTCCAGCCTGGGGACTTGGTGTGGGTAAAGAAGTTCAGGACCCCAGGACTCACCCCAACTTGAAAAGGACTATACCTGCAGAAAATTGTATAATAGGCTCAGATGATGCCTGCATCTTCATAGACATGGCTTCAGAAAGACAAGGACAATTTTACCTTATATAGAAAGGTCAAAGAGTGGACTTTAGTCACCTCCCTAAAATGTTTGTATAGCCTTGCCATATCTCATGTTTAGTAGCGGAGGATTTAGCTGCCTGAAGCGGCCATGGTGCCAATATTATGTTTCATTGTATTAATATGTTGTATTAACCTTCAATTCTCTTACAGGTTTAAATGTAGCTGTAGCTGTGGACCGGTGATGGTCTACAGTCCTTGGTAGTCTTTGGGAATAACTGGCAAGTGTCCAGTCTCCCACACTGAGCGACATTGATATAGCTATGTGTTAGCTGTCCAGGAAGGGGACTATATGGGATACACCCCAAAAGTAAAGGGTGTCTGGCTGCCAAGAGGGCAGATGCCCAACTGGACAAAGAAGAATACCCATCAGGTTTTGGTCTCTATTGAGAAACAGCTAACAGCTGGCAGCCTGTGTACTGTCTTGCAGGCCTGCATGACCATGCCCATGTCAGGGGTGGTACAAACCTCGGGTGTAGAGAGCTGGGAAAGGCCTATTTAGAATGGAAGGTCTGAGGCATAGTTATGCATTTTTAAAGGACTGACAAGAAAAATCAGAAGATCTGAGAGCAGATCAGTATGTTTTTCTCCTTATACAATTCCTCTGAAATCTGGCAATGCTTAATAAGTCATGGCAATATATTTCTTTGCATGAAATAAATAAGACCAGTTTTCAGTAGTGATTTTATTAACCGGAAACTTTGACTGGAGTATCATGGTTTAAAGAAACCTGTCTGAGCTCTGAAGGCTTGAAGCCAATAAGAGTCCCACGGAGAAAGCCTGGTATCCTGCTTGGGAGCCCTGAAGATGGCTGGCGCTGGAGTGTCAGGCCCATGACCTACCATCCTGGCGGTTGGTGAGAGTAGAAGGGGAGCAATAAGGACACCTCCGCATTCCTGCGGAACCCCCACACACTCTGGGCTGCAACGAGTAGGAGGGCTACTGAGATGGGCCTTAACGCCTAGAGCATGGGCTCAGGTGGAGTTGCTACAGGTGAGGGATTCACCTAACACAGCAGATACTGCAGGCAGGCCTGATGGCAGCTGGATGGCTTGGCTTCCTGGCCACTACAGGGCACATTAAGATTCAATCATGAAATTCCAGCAAAGGTAGTCAGTTACCATTCTTGTTGTGTTTATGCAAACATCAGGCCAAATTGAATGCAGTAGATGAATTCATGTTGATTTGGCTTTTTGATGGCCATAGAGGAATTTTTAAGAAGAAAAACTCTATTTTGATGGAGGTTATTAAAACTGAAATGTTTTCTTTCCCTTCCAGCGGACCATTTGTTATAGTTTGTCTCTGCCAGGTCACAAGCCCAGCTCCTTCTGTGCCCAGGACAGCAGGGAGCCTGACTGGAAGGTGACCTCTGACTAGACACACCCGCAGCAGATCATCCTCAAGAAGACAGCAGACCTCGGCAGACTCCTTGTAATCCTCCTGCTGTTGCTGACTTACAGCCCTTGCATTATTAACAGACTAGTCCAATTTGTCAAGAAGAGTATAAAAGTAGATAAGTTGATAGTTCAGTCCGTCTCATGATTGAGCCGGAAGTTCCAAGACAAGGGGGGAATGAAAGGACAGAACAGGACTGATAGCTGTGCCTTATCCCCTCTTCCAAGAAAAAGCCGCAGAATGTATCAGTTACTCAACCTGCCCTTATCTCAGCGAATGGGAAAGCGGTGGAAACTAGCCCAAGGCCAAAGGTATGCTAGCCACCCCCCTGTCTTTGTGTAATCAGACCCTAGCTGCACCCTGCCCTTGCCTCACTAGCCCCCCCGCCCTCAATCAACCAACCGGAATCAGCCAAATCAATGGTCAGAGTATGCCCCCACCCCCCGAGCCCAATCCCTATAAATTCTTTGTTCCCTTGGGACTCGGGGCTCTCTCTTGCTTCCAGTAATGGAGGCAGGAGGAGCACCAAGTCCCAGGCTTGAATAAAAGACTCTATGCTTTTGCATTGGACTCAGCTCCCTAGTGGCCTGTCTTGGGGGATCTTGAAATCTCGGCATAACATATGTACTTTGGAAACAAGTTAAACCCAGAAAGACATTGGTTTTGGGGAAGAAATTGGAGAATGCTTTGGAAATGGGCTTGTAATAGAATGACAATGGATTGAATAAGGAAGTCTGTGTGGCCAAAAGGCACAAGGCCAGAATCTTGGGTTAGGAATTAAGAGGAAAGGGGGAGCATTTTATTAAGGTATTCTGACCTTATCCACTTCTTCGTCATCCAGTTGAGAAACTGACATCTAATTCACTTTAGGACTTGCAGTTTCTTCATCCATCCTTGTGTTTGGAGTCTTATTCCTTATACCCACTAGTTTACAATATCTTCTTAGTAACTTTGGCTATCTGGAGGCAAGAGACACTACTCAAAGGGTCCTGGCCTCAATATACTCTCTAGGTGAATGAGGAGCCACTCACTTCAGCTCTGGTTGCCCAAAATCAGTGGTTGCCATGGTGTGGCTTGACATCACAAAGCCTCAGCTTGACCATCCATAAGGGGCGGGGTTGGCAGAAGATGCAGAAATCTCAGATGCTCTGGTTTTAGAGAAGAGACCTTCCTCTTGCCTCCTAAAATTTTTCCCAAACTGACCTCTCTCATTTCCTCCAGTTCCATTATAGTCCAGCATATGGGAGGGAGGTGGTGTTTCCTCTAAGACAATTTCCATACTCCCCCGTCATTTCAGTGGTCCATTCCACTATGTTCAGTTGCTATCATTTCCTAGGATTTTGAGTGTTGTTTTAATAGATGTTTTATTTTAGAAGAGTTCAAGATTTACAGAAAAATTGTGAAGATAATAACCATATACACCATACCCAATTTCCCATATTACTAACATCTTACGTATGTATGGAGCAAATGTAACATGAAGTGAATCATCAGTGAAACAGGGTGAAACTTCACTTCTCTAGTATCGGCAATATCCAGCAATGCTGTTCTAGACCAAGTTGTTAAAGGAAAAACTGGACCAGTTGTGGCATAAAACTTCAGATCTTGAGCTGACCATCCTTTCAATAGTTTAACAATAGTCAATAGTCTACCATGTAAAAAGGAAATCAAATTCATTATTATACACTGCCAGCACTAACACAACACCCTGTTCCTCATGACTACGACCACCACCATCCATCCCACCCCCCAAATCCAAAGCTAAATTAAACATCAGCTTCTTTTTTCCTTCCCAGTATGAGAAAGTGTTGAGAAAAAAATCCCCATTCAGACTTCTCCTTGTCCTTATTCTAAATGTCTGGCTCATTATGGAATGGCTTGTCTGGTGCCACAACTAAAGAAATCTACATTACTCCCTTCTCACATGCCTGCCCCCTCCTTAAATCCCTCCCCATCAGTGAAACAGAGTCAAACCTCACTTCTCTAGTATCTCCAATATCCAACAATGCTGTTCTAGACCATGATATTAAAGGAAAAACTGTACCAGTTGTGGCATAAAACTTCACATCTTGAGCTGACCATCCTTTCAATAGTTTAACAATATTCAATAGTCTGCCATGTAAAAAGGAAAACAATTTCTTTATTATACACTACCAGCACTAACACAACTCCCTGTTCCTCATGACTGTGACCACCAACATCCATCCCACCCACCCCCAATACAAACATAAATTCACTTTTGGACTTGCAGTTTCTTCATCCATCCTTGTGTTTGGAGTCTTATTCCTTATCTCTACTAGTCTAAAATATCGTCTTATTAAGTTTCGCTATCTTGAGGCAACAGACACTACTAAAATAGTCCTGGCCTCTACATATACTCTTTAGGTTAATGAGGAGCCACTCCCTTAAGCTCTGGTTGCCCAAAATCAGTGGTTGCCATGGTGTGGCTTGACATCACAAAGCCTCAGCTTGACCATCCAGGAGGGGCGGGGGTGGCAGAGGATGCAGAAATCTCAGACACTCTGGTTATAGAACGGAGACCTTCCTCTTAACTCCTAAAATTTTTCCCAGACTGACCTCTCTCATTTCCTCTAGTTCCATTATAGTCCAGCATATGGCAGGGAGGTGGTGTTTCCTCTAAGACAATTCCCATACTCCTCTGTCATTTCAGTGGTCCATTCCACTATGTTCAGTTGCAACCATTTCCTAGGATTTTGAGTGTTGTTTTAATGGATGTTTTATTTTAGAATAGTTCCAGATTTACAGAAAAGTTGTGACGATAATAACCATGTACACCATACCCAATTTCCCTTATTAATAATATCTTACTTATGTATTGGGCAAATGTAACATGAAGTGAATCATCAGTGAAAAAGTTAGAGTGAAACCTCACTTCTATAGTATCTCCAATATCCAGCAATGCTGTTCTAGACCAAGTTGTTAAAGGAAAAACTGGAACAGTTGTGGCATAAAACTTCAGATCTTGAGCTGACCATCCTTTCAATAGTTTAGCATGTTCAGGTTCATTTTTTTTGCTTGCAAAAAATTAATATTTAAAGGTATCTAGACTGCATTATAAAATTTCCAAGAAATCTCCTAATTAAAGCAAAAAAAAAAGGGGGGATAGTGGAAAAATATAGTGGAAGAATACCATGTAAGGAAATAGATCCTGTAACTAAATTACATTTAGAGAAAAAAATTTTTCGTTTATAATGCTAATAGTGAGACACCCAGAAAAAACACACATTATGCCAGGGTAAGCCAGGGAAAGATCATGTGAAAGAAAAGACCCCAAGTAAGGTTTTTTGTTTTTTTTTCCTTTAACCTTTGGTCGAGAATATGTTTGCATACTTTCAGAGAACAGCTACAAGACCATGTGGATTCCTGTAACAACGGATCACAGAAAGCCAGCCACAAAGACAGAAGAGACAGTTCAGAGATGGAGATGGTGAAGACGCCTTGCCATGCTAGCAGTCAGCAGCTGTGCGTCCCTGCAGGGTGCCCAGGACCAAACCGGAGAGGACCAGACCTGCATTTGTCCACCATCCAGAACCAGCATTTCATTGCTGGCATGTACACATGAACTGTCGGACATTGAAACTTGGACTCAGAACTGTTGGACATTGATTTTGGGACTTAAACATTTTTTTGTTCTTATATGTTTATTTCTGGTTTTTTAAGGAAAAAATAAGGGGGAGATGTGGGAAACTGTTTATTGCCTTCACTATCTGATAAGCATAGACAGAGAACTCCCTGAAACCCCCAGAAGGCTGGGTGCCTTTGAAGCCCTAGCCAAGGTCTGAGCTATGCGCCACCTCTGTTTGTCCAGACAGTGGTAGCTGAAAGAACTCGCCCATTTTTTATTATGTAAATCCTTGCTGATGGGCTAGTCTGCCTGTTAATGGCAGGTCGCCTGCCTAAGGGCTACTCCAGATCAATAAAAGATTGGAGCAGCCTGAGCATGGGTGGAAGTCCTTCGGGACTTGGCCGCCTGGTCCCCCAATATTGCAAAATTATCTCGTGTCTTTTTCTCTCATTTGTTGTGCGGCTCCTCTTTCAGATACCGAGCCCTACTCCACGCAGAACGTGGAGGGAGTCTTACTCAACACTTGTGCTTTTAATTTAAACTTCATCATGAAAAATTCATGTCTACCTTAAGATAACATGACTCCATTTTACAACTGCACAAGTATTTCATTATGTATGCACAATAATGTCTTTTTCTCTGTTGTCTATTGATAGATGTTGCCGTAATGCCAAAATTTTATGGTGACAATGTTGTCATAAATTTACTATTACTCATATATTTCAACATTTACACTGTGTCTTGAATTCCTATAAAATAAGTTCAAAGTGGAATTGTGTCAAAAAGATTGAATATTTTAATTTATATGGATGCTCCAAATCAGGGGTCCTCAAACTTTTTAAACAGGGGGCCGGTTCACTGTCCCTCAGACTGTTGGAGGGCCGGACTATAGTTTAAAAAAAAACTATGAACAAATTCCTATGCACACAGCGGTGGCAAAAACACCAGGCAGGCCGGATAAATGTTTTCGGCAGGACGCATGAGGCCCGCGGGCCATAGTTTGAGGACCCTTGCTCTCAATTATTCTCTAATAAGCTTGTCCCCAATAAAATGTTTCCCTAAAATGTATGAGTGGCCATTTTTTCACACTCTTTCCAGTACTCAACTTTTCCTATTGCTCATCTGCAAGTGAAATTATTTTTCCTGAACTTGTCAAAGGAAAGTGTGGTTAAAATTGTTTCCCTGGCTTCATAATTTAAAAGCTCCGACTTTGTTGCTTCGATGCAGTGTTCAAAGTGTGGTAACATTTTCTGACCTCCTGTCTTGGTTTTCATTCCCCAATTTTACTTTTATTGTGACTTTCCTTAGCCCTGTTTCCCTGTCTTACTCAATTGGATTCTATTATCAGTAGCGTCGCCTCTTCCAAATTCATAACAGCATCCAAGACTTATGCATCTAAATTCCTTCCTGCCATCTCCCCTGCTCACCTCTCAGGAGTTCAAACTCTTCCCCATATTAACCCTTTATGGACCCTCCTGGAGGTCCCCTAGTTTAAAATGAAGGGTCATCCTTGATTTTACCCTACCTTGTATCTCCAGGACCCAGTCCACCATTGACATGTCATGATTTCATCTCCAAGTGGAGTTAGTTCTTTTCCTACCTTTCCTGCTCTTGTCCTAGTTAAGGCCATCCTCCCCATCTGCTGGGCCTCTGCTCTCTCTGCTTCTGATCTTGTCCTGTCTTCAACCCGTTCTACTCCCTGCAACCAGAGTGATCCATTCAACTTAAAACCAGCCATCCTACCCTACCTGCTTAAGACACTTTAATGACTTCTCATTGTCCTTAAAACATAAAACAGAATGACTCACTGCCTTGTTTTGCCCCATGGACCCCCCAGCCCCAACTAGTGTCTCTCACAGCTTCACTCACAAAACACCAACACTCACTTCCTTTCAGTCCTTGAGGCACACTTTTTTGTCTTTGCAGATGTTCTTCCTTCTCTTTGCAAAGCTCTTTTCCCAACTCTCTGAGTATCAGACACTCTCAGCTGTCTGACTCAGCTTAAAGTCTCTCAGAGAAAACCTCCCTGACCATCTAATCTAAGACGTTGCCTTTTCTCACCCCCCACCCCCACTCGCTCCCCGCCATGACTCTCTATTCCAGATTACTGATTCCTTGCAGCATTTATTGGTTTGTGGTTATTTTGTCCTGTCTGCTTGCTTTGAGGAGCTCTCTCCTGTGCTGGTTTACAAAGTCCATGAGGGGAAGCAACCCAGCACCTGGCCCAATCCCACCATCATAGACAATTATATTCTTACTTGAGGCCCAGTGCACAAAAATTCCTGCACTGGCGGGGGTGGGGGGGGTGTCCCTCAGCCCCACTTGTACCCTCTCACAGTCTGGGACCCCTTGGGATATAACGTCCTGCTGGCTTAGTCCCACTCCTGGGTGGCAGAGGGCAAGCCCAATCCCTAGGTGCCTGCCCCACTCAAGGCAGGGTCGATGGGGAGGTTGCGGCACCACCCCCTGTCACCCACAGAGCAGGGAGGATCAGGGGGTTGTGGTGCCACTCCTGTCACATACAGTGCCGGCCGATCAGGGGGTTGGAGCACTGCCCCCTGTCACCCACAGAGAAGGGCCCAGCAGGGGTTTGGGAAGCTCTCCCCTGTCATGCACAGAGCAGGGCCAATGATGGGGTTGGGTAGCTCCTGCCGTCATGCACAGAGCAGGGCTGATCAGGGGGTTGGGGAGCTCCCCCCTGTCATACACAGAACAGGGCCGATCAGGAGGTTTTGATGCCACCCTCAGTCACACTCAGGGTAGGGCCAATTGGGGGATTGGGGTGCCGCCCCCTGTCACACTCAAGGCATGATCGATGGCGAGGTTGGGGCACCGCCACATCACCCACAGAGCAGGGCCGATCAGGGGCTTGGGGCACTACCCCCTGTCACACTCAGGGCAGGGCCGATGGGGAGGTGGTGGCTCCACCCTGTCACACACAGAGCAAGGCCCATGGGGGCGGTTGGGGTGCCGCACCCTGTCACACAGAACAGGGCCGATCAGGGGGTTGGGGCACCACAGCCTGTCACACACAGAGACGCAGGGTGATCAGGGGGGTGGGGAGCTCCCCCCTATCAGGCACAGAGCAGGGCCGATCAGGGGGTTGGGGGGCCTTCCCCTGTCACGAACAGAGCACGGCGGATAGGGAGGTTGTGGCCCTGCCCCCGTCATATACAGAGCTGCAGGGCGATCAGGGGCTGCCCCCTGTCACGCTGCTCCAGGGGCCAGGACATTCCACACCACACCTTTGATGAGGACCCGCAGCCTGTTCTACTGTTGCTTTGCCCTGCATATAAGGCGGCTTCTGCCCTCCAGGCACTGGTGTTTGGATTTTGGACTCCACGACCTTGTCCTTGGGCAAGGACTTGTTTTCTTGGGCAAAAACAGCACCTTCTTTTTCTTCTCCTTGGTGAGTACTGTCATGCACATGGTGGGTGTTGCTTTGGCCTGGTCACTGATCGCAGCCTGCTGACCTGGAGAGACTGGAAGGTGCACTTCAGGGTGTTGTTGGCGGTAGGCAGGTCTTTCTTCTTCGTGTCTCTCTTCCTGTCTGTGTGCTGGGCTGCCATCCAGTAATCCACCTGCTGCTCCATCAGCTTGGCGCCATCGCCCTGGCTGGGGGAGGACAAGCACCACTCATTGACAGGATGAGTGGGATGACAAGGCCTAATTGGAGACCAGAAGTATGGACAGAGGGAAGGATAAAAGCACCCTGCAGCCCAAGGGGGCCCATCATCTGAGTCTTCCGACGTGTCTGTGGACTGTTGCACTATCCCAACTTTAACCCACTCCCCCGAAGGGAATGAACTATAAGGACTCCTGTTGGGGCCCTTCTGCTTGTAGGAGAGCAGGGCTTCCCCGACGGGCAGCTGGGAGGCGTAGTTGTCCCCGTGTTGTACTGTGTGATTCTCCTCACGATGTCCAGCGTGTCCTGTATGGCGCTCTGGGCCTCCAGATTATGGAACAGGTCCCACCAGGCCAGGTCATGGAAGAAGCTGTTGTAGCGGTAATGCACGGAGCCCAGGTACCTGGTCACGGGGTGGGAACCCAGCGGGATGACCAGGAAGCTCATGTAGCCCAGTCAGTTGAGCATCTTGTAGGACAGCAGCTCCAGGAAGACCCGCAGCACAACGCTGAAGTAATGCTTTGCCCCTGCCACCAGGATCTTCACCGGCTTAAGGGGCTGGGAATTATTGTCACAGTATCGCTGTATCTGCCAGATGATGGAGCTGAAGGCCGCCGGGACATCAGCCGTGAAGCAGATGCTCAGCACAGGCACCGTGTGCCCCTGAGGGTGTCCCAGGGGAACTGCTCCTGCCAATCAGAGGTTTGACCAGGATGCTGTTCTCTGGCAGCTGGTCATCAGAGATGAGGATGTGGCTCAGCTGGTTGTACGTGGTCTTCCTGGGGATCTGCAGCTGGCTCCCCGGGTCTGGCCACGCTCATTGTCTGGGCTCTTGGCTCACTTTTCCTATGGCTGTGCTCTCTGCCGCTCCTTCAGGTACCTGCCCAGCCATGGTGGCGGGATGCTTCCCCTTGGCCGTGGTGGAGGGGATGAGAGATTCAGTCTTGGTGATGTGCCTACTGGGCAGCAGCTTCTTGGTGAGCATGTCCAGGGCTGAGGTCTCTGCCTCCGGGCTGTCCTTGGGCGATGCTGGGTGCTCCCCTGGGTGGGCATGCTCTGGGGCACTGAGTGGGGGACACTGTCACTTGGCTATTGCTGCCTGGGCTTGGTCTTCTCGGGCACAGCAGCTGGCCTAGGAGGCTCCTTTGTTTTGCTTTGTTTGTTGTGTTAACTCTCACTGCAGGTTATTTTTCCACTCATTTTTTAGAGAAAGTTGAAGGGAGGGGGAGAGACAGAGAGGGAGAGAAGCATCGATGTGAGAGAGACACATGGATTGGTTGCTTCCTGCATGTGCCATGACCAGAGCTGGGGATCAAGCCTGTAACTGAGACAGGTGTGCCCATTACCAGATTTCAACCCGGGACCCTTTACTCCGTGCGCCAACACACTAGCCCTCAGCGAACCCTCTAGGACTCGAAAGCTCTTCCTGGCTCTGGGCACCATGGATGCTCCCCATGCCCATTTTGGAACAGAAATGTGACAGGCCTTCGCAGTATGGCCTGAGCTTGGACTTGGTGGTGCAGAGAATGCTGTCATCTTCTTCCCTGTCTGGGCTACTGTCGCTGGTTCTCCAGCAGGTTAGACAGAAGATACAGGTCCTCCTCCACTCGTGGACATGATCTGCAGGGTCTGCTCAGGCTCCAAGGCCGCCTCTGACACTTGGGCCCTGCTCAGCCAAGCCACCTCTTTCTGCTGGTCATAGACCTCGCTGTGACTTTCAATAGTCACTGCTAACTGATCCAGGTCCTCCCCGTGGGCGGCATCATCGATAGCCTCCTGCTCAGTGAAGCTCTCACACTCTTCCTTAGAGTAGTGATTTGTAGACTTGGACTTGGGCCGGCCTGCATGGCGCTGTCCTCACGGTGAATGAACTGGCTAGCCATTTCTGAGGTCCAGACTCAGGCAACTTTGGGGGAGGGGTGCTGTGGGCCACCAAGTCTGAAACACTGTCTCTGGGCTGTTTGGTGCCCGAGGCTCCATGTGTTTTCTTGTGCTTTGGCCAGATTTGCAGGCTCCTGTTGGCTCCGGGCCCTGTGGGTGCTCCCATTTTTGTCTGTGAGCTGGAGTGTGCCAAGCCTTCAAAGAACAGTCTGAGCTTGGGCTTGGGGGTGATGAGGCTGCTGTTATCATCCTCCATGTCTGGGCCACTGTCCCCGGGGTTTTGCAGTGTGTTAAATAGAAGGTCCAGGTCCCACTCCAACTCGGGGACATGCTCTGCTGTGTCCTGCTTGAGTCCACAGCCTCCTCCAACAGTTTGACCTTTCCCAGCCACGCACAACTTTTTCCTTGATATTTTGTGGCCTGATAATGGACGTCTTACCTAATATCCATGGCCTCTGCTTCTTGGGCATCCCCATGTCAGTGCCCTCCTAGGCAGTCCGGTCCATGGGTGGCATTGTTGCTGGCCTGTTGCTCAGAGGAGAAGCTCTGATATACCCCCTCAGAGTAATGAACCCTTGACTTAGCCTTGCATCTGGCCTGTACGGCACTGTCCTCCCAGTGGATGGGCTGGTTGGACAGGGAGCAGATCCAGATCTCGGCCACTTTGGCAGAAGCCTCCTCGGCCTCTTTGGCCACCCTTCAGGGATTGCTGCCGGACCTCAGCCATGTGGATGGCGCCCACAGGGAGTGTCTTGTAGCTCCAGATGGTCTGGTTCTTAAAGCGCTTCCTCCAGTGCAACAGGACCTGTAGTTTGTTGCCTTCTTTCTTGAGGAAGTGGGGGTCCTGCAGTGATGTCAGACCCAGGTCTGTCTCCAGTTGTCCACTGGGGAACTGCATACTCCTGTAGAAAGTTCTTGGAGCCCTGCATCTTCACAGTGATCACTGTTGATATGAGGTTGAATCCCTGTATCTTCATGCCAATCACCATGGAGATGAGGTCCTTCTCCAGCTCTTTAAAGACCACCATCTTCATTAAGGTCTGGTTGCACAACCTGGGCACGATCCTGAGACTGGGGCTGTCCAACTCCCGGTTAGCAAACAATTTCTTGGGCTTTAGTGTGTTGAGCCTGGGCACAGGGGTAGGGGAGCGGGAGGTGTGGAGACCAGGACTGTGGGCAGCAAGGTAGCTGCAGCTGCTTACACAATACAGGTCCTTTCTGCATTCTGGGGTGATTGTTTCTCTTCCTGTGTTGGGACAGAGGAGGGACATTCCTTCAGGGGCAGCTTATGAACTGCCAGGTAGTTTGGGGGCTGAAATGCAGACTGAACCCTTAAGCACTCAGTGAGTGTTGTCAGGAGGGGGGACACAAGTGATCCAAGTACAGTGTGTGTGAGAAGGGACCACATGCTCACTGACTGGCCTATTGCCTCTTAGCATCTACAATAACATATCTTTGGAATGTAAAAGGAATTTCTATTTTTCCAGACCCCTCAAAGCATAGGCAATGCTCTGTGGAGACCACCAATCCCCTTATTGTTACGGAGTTCCTTGTTGACTTGTCACTATCTTATATCCACCATGTAAAAGAAGGATGTCTGTGTCATTTTACTGTTTATCCAGTTACAGAGGATTCCTCACTTTGATTTCTCTAGGACCCTGATGGATCACCACTGGATTTCATGTTACCACCATACAGCTCCTGTTTTGATTGTAATGTATAAAATAAGGTGCAAAACTGCCATTCTCCAGAGCATTGTCTCAATCTGCTGAGATTTTCTTCCTGCCAAATGTTGACATTGGAGCTTAAATAAACTCACAAAAATTCTTCACAAGTTTGAGTGTTTCTTACTTTGACATTTACTTGGCGTAGTGGGCCAGGGTTCCAAAAAAGCTCACCCAGGACCAACCTGGGGACCTGGTGTTAGGATTCAACAAAGGACCCATTGAACCACTGTTTCCCCACCCATCGGGTGAACCTGGGTTAGTTGTGTCTTAAATCCAGGACTTTTCCCTTGCTGGTGGTAGAGGGTTAGATTTATTTGAGCTGTATTTTAAATACTCCAGGTGGAACTAAGATTAAGGGTTGAGGGACCATAGGCTAAGACAAGACAGTAGGCAAAACATGGGTGACTGGTGTTAAATTGTGGCTTTCTGATTGGAATTGCTTTCTGAGAATCTGAGCAAAAAACACCTTTGCTGATAAAGTAGAGTTGAACTCAATCAGCTCCAGAAATGCAGGGTCCTGTCCTCCCTCTGGTCTGAGTATTAGGTATTCTTAGGGGACTGAGAATCTCTGTGGAGGTGTGAGGTCTTTCTCAACTCAGTTGCAATTAAAGTGACTGGTTCTTTGGGGTAGCACCCATAAGGTTTTGTCAACTGTTCCCTGACCGTCTGGTTGTTTTAGTCAGCAGGGAGAAAAACCGAGGCACATCACAGGGTTGAATGTGA
Organism: Myotis daubentonii; assembly: GCF_963259705.1. NCBI lineage: Eukaryota > Metazoa > Chordata > Mammalia > Chiroptera > Vespertilionidae > Myotis > Myotis daubentonii. The sequence goes on from NC_081855.1 coordinate 9,285,142, forward strand.
TTTGAGGGGTGAGCGCCTCATGGAGCTCAACCCATAAGCAACACATGTTGACCAACTACATTACATAACAATCCTAGAAAATTTGCTCAGATTCTACAGATATCAGAAAGAAGAGAAAAACCACATACACATACACACAACTACAAAACAACAACAAAACACACCTAAAATTAGCATGGAAAGTTGTGCGTCCAAAGCCAGGAGATGCCAGATCCCAGCTCCCATTAATACTCCTGATAGGAAGTTTTACTTGCAAGTGCTTTACAGAAATGGGAAGATTTATCTAGAAAATATCCTCCTAAAATGGCCAAAAATTCAGTTTTATTTGGGTGCCTAAATAAATTTTTTGGCATGCAATAAAAATTATGAAAATGCCAGGTCTAACATTAAATTGAATGAATGAATGGAAGCACTTTTTTTTTTTTTGCTTAAAGTATTACAAAGGGTATTACATATGTGTCCATTTTTTCCCCCGCCCTAGATAGTCCCCTAGCATCCCCTCTCCCCCAGTGTCTTATGTCCATTGGTTATGCTTATATGCATGCATACAAGTCCTTTGGTTGATCTCTTACCCCCCTACCTCCTGCACCCCTACCCTCCCCGGCCTTCCCGCTGCAGTTTGACAATCTGTTTGAGGCAGCTCTGCCTCTGTATCTATTATTGTTCAAAAGTTTATAATGGTCTCTATTATCCATGAATGAGTGAGATCATGTGGTATTTTTCCTTCATTGACTGGCTTATTTCACTTAGCATAATGCTCTCCAGTTCCATCCATGCCATTGCAAATGGTAAGAGTTCCTTCCTTTTTAGAGCAGCATAGTATTCCATCGTGTAGATGTACCACAGTTTTCTAATCCATTCATCTACTGATGGGCACTTAGGCTGTTTTCAGATCTTAGCTATGGTGAATTGTGCTGCTATGAACATAGGGGTGCATATATCCTTTCTGATTGGTGTTTCTGGTTTCTTGGGATATATTCCTAGAAGTGGGATCACAGGGTCAAATGGGAGTTCCATTTTCAGTTTTTTAAGGAAACTCCATACTGTCTTCCATAGTGGCTGCACCAGTCTGCATTCCCACCAGCAGTGCACAAGCGTTCCTTTTTCTCCACATCCTCTCCATCACTTGTCGTTTGTTGATTTGTTGATAATAGCCAGTCTGACAGGTGTGAGATGGTACGTCATTGTTGTTTTGATTTGCATCTCTCGGATGATTAGTTACTTTGAGCATGTTTTCATATGTCTCCTGGCTTTCTGAATGTCCTCTTTTGAAAGGTGTCTATTTAGGTCCTTTGCCCATTTTTTGATTGGATGTTTATCTTCCTTTTGTTAAGTTGTATGAGTTCCCTATAAATTTTGGAGATTAGGCCCTTATCAGATATGTCATTGGCAAATATGTTTTCCCACACAGTGGGTTTTCTCGTTGTTTTGTTGATGGTTTCTTTTGCTGTGCAGAAGCTTTTTATTTTGATGTAGTCCCATTTGTTCATTTTCTCTTTAGTTTCAAGTGCCCTAGGAGTTGTATCAGTGAAGAAATTGCTTCGGCATATGTCTGAGATTTTGTTGCCTTTGGATTCTTCTAGAATTTTTATGGTTTCCTGTCGTATATTTAAGTCCTTTATCCATTTTGAGTTTATTTTTGTGTATGGTGTAAGTTGGTGGTCTAGTTTCATTTTCTTGCATATATCTGTCCAATTTTCCCAACACCATTTATTGAAGAGACTATCTTGGCTCCATTGTATGTTCTTGCCTCCTTTGTCAAATATTAATTGAGCATATTGGTTCGGGCCAATTTCTGGGCTCTCTATTCTATTCCATTCATCTGTATGCCTATTCTTGTGCCAGTACCGGGCAGCTTTGAGAACAGTGGCTTTGTAATACATCTTGATATCTGGTATTGAGATCCCACCTACTTTGTTCTTTTTCAGGTTTGCTGCAGCTATTCGGGGTCTTTTTTTATTCCAGATGAATTTTTGGAGAGTTCGTTTTAGATCTATGAAGTATGCTGTTGGTATTTTAATGGGAAGTGCGTTGAATTTACAGATTGCTTTGGGTAGTATGGACATTTTAATGATGTTGATTCTACCAATCCATGAACACGGTATGTTCTTCCATCTGTTCATGTCTTCCTCTATGTCTTTTTTCAACGTCCTGTAGTTTTCTGAGTAGAGGTCTTTTACCTCTTTAGTTAAGTTTATTCCTAGGTAGCTTAATTTTTTTGGTGTGATGGTAAACGGGATTGTTTTTATAATCTCTCTTTCTGAAAGTTCACTATTGGTGTATAGAAATGCCTCAGATTTCTTGGGGTTAATTTTGTATCCTGCTACATTGCCAAATTCATGTATTAAGTCTATTAGCTTTTTGATGGAGTCTCTAGGGTTTTGTATGTATAATATCATGTCCTCTGCAAATAAGGACAGTTTTACTTCCTCTTTTCCAATTTGGATGCCTTTTATTTCTTCTTCTTGCCTAATTGCAATGGCTAACACTTCCAGTAATATGTTGAACAGGAGTGGTGTGAGGGGGCATCCCTGTATTGTTCCTGTTCTTAGGGGAAATGGTGTTAGTTTTTCCTGTTGAGTATGATGCTGGCTGTGGGCCTGTCATATATGGCTTTTATTATGTTGAGGTATGATCCTTCTACTCCTGCCTTACTGAGAGTTTTTATCAAAAATGGGTGTTGAATTTTGTCAAATGCTTTCTCTGCATCAATTGATATGACCATGTGTTTTTTTTTCTTTCAATTTGTTTATGTGATGTATCACGTTTATTTATTTTCAGATATTGTACCATCCTTGCATCCCTGGGATAAATCCAACTTGGTCATGGTGTATGATCTTTCTGATGTACTGCTGGATCCGATTTGCTAAGATTTTGTTGAGGATTTTGGCATCAATGTTCATGAGGGATATTGGCCTGTAATTCTCTTTCATTGTGTTGTCTTTACCTGGTTTTGGTATTAGGGTGATGCTGGCTTCATAGAATGAGCTTGGAAGTGTTCCTTCCTCTTGAATTTTTTGTAGTAGTCTGAGCAGGATAGGTTTTAGTTCTTCCTTGAATGTTTGGTAAAACTCCCCTGTGAAGCCATCTGGTCCGGGGCTTTTGTTTGATGGAAGCTTTTTGATGACTGCTTCAATTTCTTCCATAGTTATTGATTGGCCTGTTGAGATTTTTAGATTCTTCCTGATTGAGTCTTGGAATGTTGTATTTTTCTAGGAATTTGTCCATTCCCTCCAGGTTGTCTAGTTTGTTGGAGTAGAGCTGTCCATAGTATTTTTTAACAATCATGTATTTCTGTATTTCTCAACTCAGTTGCAATTAAAGTGACTGGTTCTTTGGGGTAGCACCCATAAGGTTTTCTCAACTGTTCCCTGACCATCTGGTTGTTTTAGTCAGCAGGGAGATAAACCGAGGCACATCACAGGGTTGAATGTGATTTGAGGGGTGAGCGCCTCATGGAGCTCAACCCATAAGCAACACATGTTGACCAACTACATTACATATCAATCCTAGAAAATTTGCTCAGATTCTACAGATATCAGAACGAAGAGAAAAACCACATACACATACACACAACTACAAAACAACAATAAAACACACCTAAAATTAGCATGGGAGGTTGTGAGTCCAAAGCCAGGAGATGCCAGATCCCAGCTCCCATTAATACTCCTGATAGGAAGTTTTACTTGCAAGTGCTTTACAGAAATGGGAAGATTTATCTAGAAAATATCCTCCTAAAAATGGCCAAAGTGCAGTTTTATTTGGGTGCCTAAATAAATTTTTTGGCATGCAATAAAAATTAGGAAAATGCCAGGTCTAACATGAAATTGAATGAATGAATGGAAGCACATTTTGATTTGGAAATCAGGAGATTCTAAGAAGCACTTATAAATTCTTTTTTTTAAAAATTAAGGAATTAGAAATTTTAGAGACTGTCTCTGAACTCTTGTGAAGCTAATAAATGCCAACACCACATTCTTCCGCCTTCTCTAGCTCCCCCACTATATCCTTTGCCCTTTCCCATCCCTTCTTCCTTCCCCTTCGGTCCCCTCCACTACCCCCCCTTACTGACTTAACAGAAAATGAGAACAGGAATTCTAACAGCTCCCTTTGGAGCAAACCTTGTCTCAGCAAGAGAGGAACCAGCAATTGTTCCTGATTTTCTCAGTGACCCTGATGGATTCACAAAGGCATTTAACTGTTAGAACATGTAATCCTGGCTATTCTAACCTACTCCAATTAATATAGCTAATGGTTTCTGCCAGCAAATGCAACACAATTTCTAAATAAGGTTTGCAAGAAAATTCCTGTAGAGAAATCTGTCCACTATTAGAATGATAGGAAACTGAAATAGGATGTCGAAAAACAACAACAAACAAACCACACACACACACACACACAACTATAGGGTTGATCCATGGGTGTTTCCCATTCTCACTGATAGTTTGGGAGCAGGTGAACTTGTCATAGAAAGAGAAGCCACTAAGACCCCTGTAGATACTGGGGCTACTTTATTTGTCCCTAACCACATCCAGCTAATTGTCTTCTCCTTCAGAGTAAAGCTTCTGTGCAAATGGCCGGAATATTTAACCAATGTCTGTTTTTAATCAAAACCTGTTTCCAACTAGGGAATATTATAGCAATATTAGCAAATATCTATCTTTGCTAATAAAATATGCCCCAAATCAGCTGATAGGGAGAGGTGTTTAGTTTGCTTATATGTTTGTTTTATGAAATCAGTGATACCCACATATGCTTTTTCCAGAAGGGTAATATGTATTTAGAAATAAATGAACAAGATATTGAACCCAACAGATTCTGATGAACCCAGCGGTGTGTCCTGAAAGTTGAGGTCCTAGCTGCATCCAGCTTTCTGCAGGGGCTCTGGAAAAGGATCTGCTGGTGGAATCATGCACAGACATGGAGAGGCATGGGGGAGAGATTGAGCATTCAGCAGGTAAGATAAGCATTTGGCCGGTATTTGCCTGAAAAGGAGCCCAGAGTTGGAACCGCATGCATGCACCTCTGTCCAATACCCACCCAGGGTGGAGGGAGCTGGGCCCTTTGTTCTGAGCTCAGGCTTATGCAGTTGTGAACCCAACCCTCAATGGAAAATTGGGGACCTGATGTCCATAGAGTGGCAGATATTACCCAATGTCGACGACATTCAGAGCCCAGAGTTCAGGAATGTTCAGACCTTCCAGGCCAAGGCTCCCACCTCCCCACAGAGTTGGTCTGGACATGAGAAATCCTGACACCCTAGGCAGCTCCTGCCTGTTCCTCCGTATCTAGGGGTCGAGAGGCACTTTGTGCTGGGACCCAGGAAGAGCACTAGCTCTTTTTTTTTTTACTAAGAGAAATATTTGTATTATTTTATTTTATTATGGTTTAAAGTATGATATATGTTTCTTTTTGTCCCCATGGACCCCTCCTCAGCCACTCCCACCCCCCAGCACATGCCCCTACCCCCTCAATGTCTGTGTCCATTGATTATGCTTATATCCATGCATTCAAGACCTTTCCTTGATCTCTTACTCTCTCCCCCACTCTCCCCTGCCTTCCAGCTGAGGTTGGAGGGTGTGTTTGAAGGTCTGTTTGAGGCTTCTCTGTGTCTGCATCTATTTTTGTTCATCCATTTATGTTATTCATTATATTCCACAAATGTATGAGACCATGTGATATTTATTTTGATCTGACTGGCTTATTTCTCTTAGCATAATGCTCTCCATGTCCATCCAAGCTGTTGTGAATGGTAAGAGTTCTTTCTTTTTTACAGCAGCATAGTATTCCATTGTGTAGATGTACCACAGTTTTTTCCGCTCATCTGCTGATGGGCACCTAGGCTGATGAGCACTTACGCTGTTTCCAAATCTTAGCTATTGTGCTGCTATGAACATAGGGGTACATATATCCTTTCTGATTGGCGTTTCTGATTTCTTGGGATATATTCCTAGAATTGGAATTACTGGGTCAAATGGGAGTTCCATTTTTAATTTTTCAAAGAAGCTCCATACTGTTTTCCACAGTGGCTGCACCAGTCTACGTTCCCACCAGCAGTGCACAAGTGTTCCTTTTTTCCCACATATCCACCAGCATTTGTCCTTTCTCGATTTGTTTATGATAGTCATTCCGACAGGTGTGAGATGGTAACTCATTGTGTTTTTTAAAAATATATTTTTATTGATTTCAGAGACAGAGAAAAACATCAATGATGATAGAATCACTGATTGGCTGCCTCTTGCATGCCCCCTACTGGGGGTCATTGCCCAAAAATGGGCATGTGCCCTTGACCTGAATCCAACCCAGGACTTTTCAGTCCGCAGGCCAACACTCTATACACTGACCAAACCAGCTAGGGCCCTCGTTGTTGTTTTTATTTGCATCTGTCACATCATTAGTGACTTTAAGCATGTTTTCATAAGGCCATGAGGCATACGAAAACAGAATTTTTTTCTCATGACTAATAAAAAGAATTCATTAAACTCAGTGAAATCACATGTCCACATACAACCATCATTACTGTGACAAGGCCACTGAGATGTGCTGATACCTCTACTCTGCGGCCTTGACCAACATTACCCAGACCACCTGGATGTGGAAACTGGCAGCTGTTCGAAAGGGGGAAATGGAAGTCATGTTCCCCACAGGCCATTGTCAAATAAAATGTCAACTTCTGGTTTACACTCTGACATATGAGCTTGGAAGTTCTTACTCTCATTCTTACAAGAAGAAAAAACATGAACAATCCAAAAAAATAGGAACTCCTTTTAGATCCATTAGATCATTGAAGTCACATGGCTATGAAATTAACCTTTGCTGATGCAAACCACTGGATCCAGGCTTTGTTAACACAATACAACCTAGCACTACCATTTTTGTGTGCAAACACAAACACACACACACACACACACACACACGCACACACACACTCACACACACGCGCGATCAAATGACTCTTGGTGGAATTAGAAGTAAAGCAGACACCGAGGAGCTGACAATAGGAAGAAAAGGAGGTTGGAGGAACTTTTGCCTGTGACAGTCCTCCTCCTACTTTATCGCTACTCCCCCTCATGAGCCTCAACATCGCTAAGAAGCACATGCTGCAATAATCCATTGTGCAGGCAGAGAGGAGACAGGCTCTAACAGGCACAATGACTTATCCAGGATCAGGAAGAGGTAAGAATGAGAGGTTGAGTCTGAGCCCAGGTCTGTCACCTCAAATCTAGTGCCCTGGCTGCAGCTAGACCTTGTGGAGAGGATGTGTTGGTGTCACTGTGTACACTGTGGGTGTTCCATGGAGAAGGTGGGTGAGCAGTCAGCAGCCCCTAGCACTGTCTATCGCTGTTATTAGGTGAGGGGAATCAGGGAGGCAATCCCAGGAAGTGAGGTCACTTCCTAATAGAACTTGGAACCCCGTAACCAGGCACCCACTTTCTAGCAACTGCCCAACCGCCACTCACTTGGCAAGAGACAGTTGACAGTTCAACATGTTCTCTTGTTGTGTTCCCAGTTATCGGGGCTCTGGTTCCCGGAGACCCTGCAGGGAGAGTTGTTCCAGACTCTGTAGACGGTTCAACACTCGTGCCCGACATCTCTGGCCATTTTCAAGGCGATCCCCTCAGGTAAGAGAAGGTGGCCTGGGTCAGACCCATTCACACCAGGCCAGCCTCCTCTGTGGGCCATCCCTGTGCAGCGCACATCCTCCCCTTCATGTGGTGGGAAGAGGAACCTGAAGGGAGAACCGAGGGGGAGGAACAGTTTTCAGGGCAGTGGATAATGTCGAGGGCCTGCTGTGATCACACCCCAGGGCAGGGCAGGCAGGTGGAGATGGGCTCCCAGAGGGGTCCCTTATCTGTGCCAATGGGAGTCCTAGCCCGCAGACTGTCCCAACTCTTCCTCCAGTGGAGGTCTCAGCAGATCACACAGTGTGCATGTCTGGAGTGGAGGGTCACAGGCTCAGAGAACCTACAAAAACAGGGCTCTGAGGCTTTCCCCTGGTGACTGGGAACTGTCTTTACAGAGCTCCGCACAGGAGACTAGACCGGAGCCGACAGATGGGGTCCTCACCTCCATGCCCCTGCAGGAGGCACAGATACCTGATACATCCACAAGTATGCAGCATGACCTCAGGGTGAGTGTAGGGGCCCAGTTGACCCAAACTCCAGAACCCCAGGGAGTCAACGGGACCTGGGTTCCAGAAGGCTCCCTGCTACTCCCCTGAGATCCCTCCTTGTGTCCAGTTTTCAAAGGAATCTGTGTCCTCGTCTCCTCCAGGTCAGGAGCTAGGGTCTCCCTGGGCTGCACAACATACCAAGAGGGGGACCTGTTATCAGGGCTGGCGATCCATCTCTTCACTGCTGTGGGACCTGGATTTTATAACCTTCTGTTGCCATGACAGCGGTGCCACCCTGGACATACCACAGGTCCTAATGTCCAGACCCTCCACCGCAGAAAATCCTCTGTGTCTCATCTTACATTGGGATGTTCTGTCAGAAATCGCACGGGTGACACTGGTAATACAAGCATGTGCTGTCTGTCCTCTGCTAAGAAAATGATCTAAGATACCAATGTGCTTCCTATTCCTCACTGCAATTCTACTCTTCCTGCCAAGAACCTTTTCTCTTATCAATGTGAAAAACTTTCAAAGCTGTGAAAAAGTATTGTGTGTTTTTTTGAACCAAAGTGTCAATAATTGCGGGCGAGAAAATCTCAATGGGTTGACAGAATGCTCTGGAGAATGACAATTTTTCATCTTATTTTATAAGTTACAAGCAAAGTGCAGACTTATGTGTGTTACATGAAATCCATGGGTGATAGATTCGGGAGAGAGGAGAAAGCAAAGTGGGGAAATTTCTGTGATTGGATAAAGGCTAAAATGATAGGCACATACTTCTTTTACAATGGTGGACGTAGGATAGTTTCAAGTCAACAATGAACTCAATAACAACAAAGGGATCTCTGAACTCCCCCAGAGCACAGAAGGGTGCCTGTGCACGAGGTGTCCAAAATAAGAAAAATTCCTTTGATAATCCAAAGCTGTTATCATAGATGCCAAAAGGCCGTACACAGGCTCAGTTAAGGTAAAGATTGACCTTTGTCAGGGAAGATGCCAGACTAGGACATGACTACCCACCATAAGCTCCTTTCAGTTAGTGTTTTATTTCAGACCATCCTTTGTAGTTACTTAAAGTCTCTGAGTTTGCAAGGCCTCCACGCAGGACTTCCCTGAGCTAGTCAGGTTAACGTGGGGCCCCTTTTTTCTTCCATACACACTCCTTTTGTTCATAAATTAATATGAATTATGCATTGATGATCAGTGTTAGTGTTTTGTCTTGCTGAACAATGGACCATTGGGGATGACGCAAGACTATAACCTTAAATGGCATTCAAGGTGGAATTTTTATTATTATTCAAAATAAATAGGCAGGTGAATGGGAGGCCATGAGATCACATATGGCCTTGTTAAAAAATATTCTGTATCAATTTTAAATTTTGAGCTACCATGTGCAGAGTCCTCTTGCTGCTTGTCTTCGTTTTGGTATTTTGCATCTAGTATAACATTTACATACCAGGAACAAAAGCTACAGCATTAAAGCAGTAACACCGTTTAGGTATAAAAAATGTCTAGTGCTAGACTGAGGGGAATAAGCATCGCAACCAACCAAAATCACTTTCCATGTATTATCATAATTGTTTATTAAGCTAATTATATGTTTTCCTTCTGTATCCACTGTCCCTTGTACTTATGCTATGTTTGGCCAGATGAATTAAGACTCTATACTCTTTCGTTATAATTGAACATCAGAATGTCACTGTCTAGTAGGTGGGAAAAAGTAGCAGGTATCCAAATTCAACTTTTCATATTTAATAAGGCAGGAGCCTGGGGAGATAGATATTGTTTCCATTAGAAAACCATAAGGAGGGTAATAACTATATAAAATCATCTGATGTACATTTAATCATAACAATGAAGTGATGTAGGAACAAGGTTTGAGCAGCAGTAATTTGTCAGCATCCAGGCCTTGCTGACTTCTTGGGGAAGCTGTCAGCCCCCATGGTCAGTGGTTTCTCGTCCTTGAAAAGTCTTCAATGTCCATGGTGGATGGAGGCCAGTGTCACAGACAGATGTCCATCTGTGGTTAGGCCTCTGATAAGGGAAGGAAGGTCCTTTTTAACACGTTGGAGAGAGTCTTTAATGAATGTGTTTCAATAAACAAAAATCTCCTGGTTGTAAGTTTTGATCTTTGACGTCTTTGTCTCTTGGGAGTATGTGAAATGAATGTCACTAATTTCTCAGTCCCGATAACCTTAGTGAGTCATTGATAGTAATGTGGAATGTCTGCTTCTAGTTTTCCTTATATTTTGAAAACAAAAAATTTTAAAAATCAGCAGTATTTTAAACAGAGTCATAACAACAATAATCATCTTCGCTTCATTTAGTCCCATACCCATTTTTTTGTTTATCCTGATTATTTGCCAGTATTTTCATAAATTCAGTTATTCCTTGGAGTTCTATGCTTCTTCATTCAGTTCAAAGATGTGATTTGCTAACAAACCTTAATTTAGAGTAAGTCAGAGTTCTTTTCATGGATTTTTCTAAAGATGTAACATATTTGAAAATGCAGTAGAGTAAAACAATAACTGACTATGAATGAGAAAACAAAGTGGCATGGTTATAGACTTGATTATAATGCAATTGATAAAAAAAACTTTGCTTGCCCTAACCGGTTTGGCTCAGTGTGTAGAGCATCGGCCTGCGGACTGAAAGGTCCCAGGTTCAATTCCGGTCAAGGGCATGTACCTGGGTTATGGGCACATCCCTAGCCGGGAGTGTGCAGGAGGCAGCTGATCAATGTTTCTCTCTCATCAATGTTTCTAACTCTCTATCCCTCTCTCTTCCTCTCTGTAAAAAATCAATAAAATATATTAAAAAAAACCAACACAACTTTGCTTGGTTAGTAAGCTTTAACATTTTAAGGGAATAATTTTTGGAAAATAATAATTACTGTAAATGAGAGAAAATAATATAAAAAATATGTAAGTACATGTATATTTAGATTCAATACATAATTTCAATATAGAAGAACAAATAATATGTAAGGTTTTAAAACATTGTCCATGGCTTCTTGTATTGAGCATTGGAAATAATTCATAAACTTCCAATGTTTGTGCCACAAATCTGGAGTCCCACGGCCAGACACCCTCACAGGGAACCATCCCTCTTGGCTGGACTGGTGTCGCTGACAAGTGAACTGTTACACCTGAGAGCTTCCTACTTGAACTTTTCTTTGAATCTTGATGGGTCCCTCATACAGCAGGTTGAAGTCTTTAGAACATCCATTTTAATAAAAGCATATGTACACAAATAGATTAGTCATTTTTATTTTTTTAATTTAGCTAAGTTTCCCATATAATTTCAAGCATATAAAACAGGCCTAATTTAGTTTAAAAATTCCTTCAATAAGGATAGAGAATAAATCCTTGAAGTATTCCAGGGCTCATTGGAATTAACTCAAAGTCATTCTTTTGTTTAAATTACAGTGGTTCTCAACCTTCTGGCCCTTTAAATACAGTTCCGCATGTTGTGACCCAACCATAAAATTATTTTCGTTGCTACTTTATAACTGTAATATTGCTACTGTTATGAATGGTAATGTAAATATCTGATATGCAGGATGGTGTTAGGCGACCCCTGTGAAAGGGTAGTTCAACCGCCAAAGGGGCCGCAACCCACAGGTTGAGAACCGCTGGTTTAAAAAGTCTCTTAAACTGGAAACTTTGTGAAGGTTGCAAATATACATACACAAAAGCTTACAGCCCGGACTCTTTGTAAATCGGAGTAAAGCAAACACAGACTTATGGAAATAATTCTAAAAGACATTAATCACACTTAGAAACAGTTTTAATATGAAATATTTTGTCCAGACTACAGAATTCGCCTTACTTTACATAAGTATTTAACCTTTTTAGGCCAATAAAAGACTATATGCTAGTAATGCCATCTGGAGGCTGAAAATTCACCATACATATCCCATAGGTGAACACATCACATACAGACCATACACATAATTTGAATTACTAACTTTTACAGAGAAAATGCAAGAATTTTTTATAAAGTTAAAATTTTATAGCCTGTATCCCCTTTTACAAACCTTTTCTCAACTTTCACAAACCTTCTTACCCATTCAGAAATAACTCTCCTTACCGAAACTTACATTTGTCCTTTTCCTTCAAATATGACTCTCCCTACCTCAAGCCTTTTATGATCACAACTATATAATTTCTCCAACTTAACTGGAACTTTTAACCCTTAGGAGCCTTAATTTCCCCAATGAAAAGCACAAAATGAACAACCAGCATTCCTTAGATTGACGTTAATGAACATATTTTAATCACACTCTCACTTCCAAGAAACACATCTTCAACAAAACACAAGTCAACATATCAACAGCTGCAAATCCATTTTACAAACCTTCTGTATTAAAAAACCCAAAAGCATGTGAACTTGTCTAGCAATCGGTGTTTCAGTATTTCATGTTATTTCAAAATATCTAGTTATTCAATAACTTTCATTAACATTTATTAAATTAGAAAGAAATAGTTGAAATACGCTAAAGTGATTTGTGTAGGTCAGGGAGGCATTTTTTTTCTATTGGGATAAGACATACCTTCCAGAGATTTGTAGTTTTATTTTAAAAAATGAACTCAGGTCTTTTCACTTCAAAGGTTCTGGGACTTTGGTTGCATGAAGCCAATCCTATATAATAAAAGGGTAATATGCAAATAGACCTAATGGCAGAACAGTCACTATGATGCACACTGACCATGAGGGGGCAGACACTCAACGCAGGAGCTGCCCCCTGGTGGTCAGTGCACTGGGGGGAGGGGGGGAGGGAGGCGAGGAGTGGGCCTAAGCTGTGAGTTGGACAGCCCCTGAGGACTCCCAGACTGCTAAAGGGCGCAGGCCTGTCTAAGGGACACCCCCTCCCACCCCCAGTGCGCGAATGTCCTACACTGGGCCTCTAGTTATCTATAAGTTTCTGAAATGAATTAGGGGGGTGGTTTGGGGAAGGTAAAAGGATTTGGTGGGCTTTGAATTGCTTCTGCAGCCAAACCTCTGGCCCCTCGTAAATGTCATTCGTAAAACAAGGATAGTAATTTTTAATACCCCAGGGACTGGGTTGCCACCCAAATGTTGGCAAGGGACTGACAAATTCATTCGCCATTTTTGGAATGTTTCTTTCTATTTGGGAACATTTTTCTAGCTTCCAGAAAGCACACATCTCTGAGAGTTATAAAGGCGTCCAGGTATATGAAACCTCTGTCCATCTCCCTTGGGAATGAAAAACAGGTTCTAGCTGCATGATAGTCTTAAAAATAATGGTGCCAAACCTCTCTATAACCTACTTTATATTGGGACCAGGTAGGTGGTGTAACAAAAGAAGATTGGCTTCTTTCTTGGGTTTCTCAGGGTCAAGTTTCTCCCACTTGTTGAATATGCACTCCATAAGAGGACTCTCAAGTCACTGTGGGCTGGTTCCGCATCTATAGAGAGACATATGAGCAAGCCCAGTGTTAGAGACATGTGTGCATGTCTCTGAGCTGTCTGGAGACATTCTGAGTAGGGTGGGTACCCTGTTAAGCCATCTCTCAGGCTCTCGTGGAAGATACTAATAAAGAAAAGATGATTACCAAACCTTCGGTCAGCCTCAAAGTTAGTTTCCTCATGGAAGGTTCCTTTAAAATCATTACTTTCTATTTTGGTTCAGTATCTGGTTCATCTATCCTAAATATATAACTATTCTGGAAAAAGCATATGTAGGCATCACTGATTTCATATAAAAGAAAAAAAAACACCTCACCTATCAGGTGAATTGGGAAAGATTTGATTAACAAACTATATATATATATATATATATATATATATATATATAGGCCCATAACAACCCCTAGTTGAAAGGAAACAGGTTTTGATTAAAAAGCAGACATTTTTGTACAGAAGGTTTAGTCCGATGGAGAAAGCAATTAGTAGGTGCGGTGAAGAAAAATAAGATAGCCCCAGTATCTAGAGGAGCCTTAGTAGCGTCCCGTTTTATGATAATTTCAAGTTCTCCCAAACTAACAGTGAAAGGGGAAACACCCTTGGAGCAACCCTATGCTTCTTTTGTTTGTTTACTTTTTCTACATCCTATTTCAGTTTCCTCTATCCCTAGAGTGGGCAGACTTCTCTATAGGAGTTTTCTTACAACCTTATTTAGTAATTCTCTTGCTTTTGCTCCCAGAAACCAGGAGTATATTAATTGCGATAGGTTAGAATAGCCAGGATTACACGTTCTAACAGTGACATTTCTCTGGGAGCCAATCAGGGCCATAGAGAAAATGGAGAACAATTGCTGGTTCCTCTCTGGCTGAGAGCAGCTTTTCTCCAAAGGGAGCTGGTAGCATTCCTATTCTCATTTCCCTTAAGTCAGTAGGGAGGGGTAGTGGAGGAGACAGAAGGGGAAGGAAGAAGGGAAGGGAAAGAACACATCTGGAGAAGGAAGCTCAGAGAGCAAAAGATGTAGTGGACGTGCTATAGAAGGGGGAGATTGGGGTGTTAGCATTTATTCACTTCAGGAGAGTTCAGAGATAGTCTCTAAAATTTCTCATTAATTTATTTTTTAAAAGAATTTTCTGTGCTTCTCCTTAGAAGCTTCTAATTTCCATGTGAAAATATGCTTCCTATTCAGTCATTTTCATTTTGGGGCCAGCGTCCTTCTAGTTTTCTTTTTTTTCCGGCAAAAACATTATTTATCTTCGCCATTTTTCAGTTGATATTTTCAAGTTAAATCTTCCCATTTCTATAAAGCACTTGCAAGAAAAGGCTTCCTATCAGGGGTTAATGAGGGCTGGAGTCTGGGTGGTCCTAGCCCTGGAGGCACAACTTCCCATGTTAATTATAGGTGTGTTTGTTTTTATTGTTATTGTTGTTATTTTATATTTGCAGAATCTGAGCAAGTTTTCCAGGGATGTTATGGAGTGGGTCGAAGTGTGCTGCTCTGGGTTGAGCTCCATTATGCTCACACCCCTCTTATGTGCCTCAGCTTCTCTCCCAGTTATGTAAAGTGACCTGAAGGCCTCTAGCCAGTTTGGCTCCATGGGTAGAATGCAGGCCCTGAGAGGTCCTGGGTTTGATTCAAGGTGAAGGGCATGTACCTCGGTTGCAGCTTGATCCCTGGCCCTTACTGGAGCGCCTGGGGGATGCAACCAATCGAAGTCTCTCTCATTCTCTCTCTCTGTATCTCCCCCTCCCTTCCTCTCTCTCTAAACCCATGGGGAAAATATACTCGAGTGAGGATAAATAAATAAATAAAAGTAAAAACCTCAGGAAGGGCTAGGAACGCTGGTGGACCTGACCTTATGGGCTCTCCCCCGGAGGAGCCAGTCAGGTGAATTACAGTTGAGTATGAATTTCCCTATGGGGCTCCTGCTTGGCGTGAGGAATGACCTCTGACACCTCCACAAAGATTCTTAGTTGCTTAAGAACAGCCAAGATTCAGGTCAGAAGGAGGATGTGTCCCTTCGGAGCTGAGCAAGTTCAGCTCTCACTTATACAGTGAAGGATGTTTGCTCATACTCTCAGAAAGCAAAATCCAAATGAAAACTCAGAGTCAAACACCAGCCACCCATGTTTCCTCTGGTCTCTCCTTAGCCTTGATTCTGTCAACCCTTCACCTTAGTTCCACCTTGGGGATTTAAAATACAGCTTAACTAAAGTCGAACCCTCTATCACAAGCAAAGGAATGTTCCTGATTCAAGAGACAACTTAGCCAAGTTCACCTGACAGGCAGGGAACTGGTGGCCCAACGGGCCCTTTGCTGGATCCCAGCACTGGGTTTGGGTCTGCAGGGTGGTCCTGTGTGACCTTTGGAATCCTGCCGCAGTAATTCAAGTAAATAGCAATGTAAGCAGCATTCAACCCTGTGCAGAATTCTTGTGAGTTTATTGGAGCCCAACTGTCAACAGTGGCCGGAAAACAAAATCTCACTGTATTGAGGGAGTGCTCCAAGAATGGCAGGATTGCACCTGCTTTTACACATACAATCAAAAGTGGAGATGTATATGGGTCACATGAAATCCATTGCTTAGGGAGGCAGGAGAAAGCAAAGCATGGAAAGCTCTGGGATTAGATAAAAAGTAAAACGAGAGACACATACCTCCCTCATACAGGAGCACACAGGATAGTGAGCAATGAACTCAATACCAATGAGCAGCTTGGTGGTCTCTGCCGAGCACAGAGCAGTGCCTGTGCTCCCAGGTGACGAGAAAAAGGAAAATTCCTTTAACATTCCAAAGGTATGTATCACAGATGCCAAAAGACAACAGACAGGCTCCGTTAAGGTAAAGATTGTCCTTTGTCAGGGAAGACACTGGCCGAGCACATGACTACACACCATAAACTGCGTTTAGATAACAAGTTTTAATTTCAGGCTAACTTTGTGGTTAATTTCGGTCTCTGAGTTTGAAAGGCCACCATGCAGGCCTTACCTGTGCGAGTCACAGATGAGCGTGTGACTATTTGTCATTTACTCTCTCCTTCGATCACCTGTGCCCCACCTCTTGCCACCAATCATGTCCCTCCTCTGTCCCACCACAGGGGGAGAAACCAGCAAGTACCTGTACGCTGGAAGCAGCTGAAGCTTCCTCGCCACCTGCGGGCCTGGCCCTCCCGCCCACTGTGCTCAACACGCCAGTGCCCATGACTTTCTTCTCTACCTGGGAGGTGGGCTGCTCCAGACCTGACTGCGTGCCCAGATTGTGCAGCTTCACGTTAAAGAAGCTGGTGGTCTTGAAGGGGCTGGAGAAGGAGCTCGTCTCCTTGGTGATAGCAGTGCAGATGCAGGGCACCAACGGCATCTTGAGATCCCATGAGATTGTGCTGCCCAGCAGCGGACCAGTGGAGACTGACCTGGCGCTGACCTTCTCCCTGGAGTACCCCCACTTCCTCAAGAGAAAAGGCAACAAGCTGCAGATCATGCTGCAGCAGAGGAAGTGCAATCACAACCGGACCATCCTGGGCTACAGGACACTGGCCACAGGGGCCGTCCACATGGCTGAGCTGATGCAGCGACCACCTGAGGGTGGCCGGGTGCTGAGCCTCAGCAGCAGGATCCAGGGGTCCTCCATCACGGTGGCTGAGATCTGGATCTCCTCCCTCTCCAGTCAGCCCATCGACGACGAGGATGGCAGCATGCCGGCCAGCCCCAAGGCCAAGTCCATGGATAGCGACATGGAGGGGAAATCTGAAAGCTTCACTGAGCTGGAGACCAGCTGCAATCTCACACACAGGCAGGACCTGGAAGAAGCTGACTTTGCCCTGGGGCAGCCCAAGAAGCAGCAGCGATGCATGCAACAAAACTTGAAGCAGAAAGTCATGGCACTGCTTCCCAGGTCCCACATGTCAGAAGAGGTCCTGGACTCGGATCAGGACCCTAAGGAGCATGTCCCTGAGGTGGAGGAGGACCTGGACCTACTCTATGACACCCTTAAGCATCCCAGCGACAGTGGCCCAGACATGGAGGATGATAGCAGCATCCTCAGCAAGACCAAGCCCAAGACCAGACAATACTTTGAAGGCCTGGCACACTCCAGCTGGCAAACGGAGACCAGGAGCTTACACAGTGCCCGGAGCCAGAAGGAGCCTCCTCAGCTGGCCGACATGCCCGGGAAGACCCAGGGCCCGGGCGGCAAGCTGTTCAGTGGCAGTGTCTCTGACTCGATGGCCTACAGCACCCCGCCCACCAAGGTGGTCAAGAGCTGGATCTTCTCCCAATCGAGGCAGACCGTCAACCACCTGGACAACGCCATGCCGGCCAGCACCGAGGTGGAGGCCACGCATAACTTCTCTGAGGGAGTGTCTGAGATTGTCTGCTCTGAGCTGGAGGTCGGCTACAATGCCGCCTACAGGCATGACCTGGACGAGGATGACTTGGACCTGGAGAAACCGATAGGAAGGAGGAGGTCCACCATCAAGCAACAGCACTACCGGCAGAGAGTCGCAGAGTGGCTGCACAGGTACCAAATGACACTGGAGGTCCTGGACTCGGAGCAGGAGTCTGAGGAGGAAGTCCCCGATGTGGACAAGGACCTGGCCTTTCTGTTTCAGAGTGTGGTGTGCCCCATGGACAGTGGCTCAGACATGGAGGATGATGACCGTCTCCCAACCCCTCCCATGCCTGAGCTCATGTCATATTCTGAAAGCCTGTCCAGCCCAGATATGGAGGAGTATGACAGAGTCCTCAGGACAAGCAGGCCCAGATTATACTGTGAAAGCCTTTCAAGCGACAGTGGCTCCGACTGGGTGGCCCACAGCATGCCCAACCCTGGGGAGCAGCCGGCACAGCCTGGGGACAGCCCGGAGGCAGGGACCTCTGCCCAGGACATGCTCACTACGAGGCGCACCACCAAGACCGAGTCTCTGGTCATCCCTTCCAGCAGCTCCAAGGGGAAGCAGCCCGTCCGCCAGGGCTGGAGCAGGTCCCTGAATGAGTCGGCCAACAGCCTGATCAAGGAGCGCTGCGCAGACCCACAGAGCCAACTGCAGGTCCCCAGTCAGACTGTGTTCGACCAACTGAACGACAGCCTCATGTCCAACGACTATCTGCCCAAGAACATCATCCTCATCAACACCTCCAACAGGCAGGGGCAGTCCCTGTCGGACGTCCTGCAGCAGCACACGCTGCCCGTCGTGTGTACCGCCTCCATAGTGGATGTCCAGGAGGCCTTCAGCTCCATCATCTCCTGGATACAAAGATACTGCAACTGCAAGACCGAGGCCACCATGCCAGTGAAGATCGCGGTGGCGGGGGATCAGCACTACTTCAGCACCGTGCTGCGGGTCTTTGTGGAGCAGCTGTCCCACAAGGACCCGGACTGGCTGGACTCCATGCGCTTCCTGGTCATCCCGCTGGGTTCCCACCCCTTGGCCAGGTACCTGGGCTCCGTGGATTGCCGCTACCACAAACTCTTACGGGACCTGGCCTGGTGGGAACTGTTCTACCACCTGGAGGCCCAGGATGCTGTGCAGAACATTGTGTTGAAAATCAGAGAGTACCTCACAGGGGCCAACTGTGTCCTCCAGCTGCCCATCGCAGAGGCCATGCTCACCTCTAAGCCAAAGAGCCCGGACGAGCTGCCCTTGCAGAAGTTCATTCCCTTTGTGGGGGCAGTGAAAGTTCGAAGAGTGGAGCCAATTTCAGCCACGTCAGGAGACTCAGCTGAAGCCGTCCCCTCATGCTCCAATGTGCTTCTGTCCACCGCCAGGGAGGCCACACACAAGCTAATTTCCTTGTCGTCAGTGAGTGGGGGCCTATCCTCCCCCGGCCAGAGTGCGGGTGCTGAGCTGATGGAGCTGCAGGTGGATTATTGGACGGCAGCCCAGCCCACAAACAGGAAGAGGAGCGGGGAGAAGGAAGACCTGCCTGCCACCAAAAACACACTCCGGTGCACCTTCCGGTCTCTCCAGGTCAGCAGGCTGCCCAGCAGCGGCGAGGCTGCAGCCACGCCCACAATGTCCATGACTGTGATCACCAAGGAGAAGGAAAAGAAGGTGATGTTTTTGCCCAAGAAAGACAAGGGCACGGACTTGGCGTCCAACAGCCAGTGCATCCAGGGCATCGGCCGCTTGGTCTGCTCAGCCAAGAACCAGGAGCACAGGCAGCGGGTCCTCATTGACGGCGTGGAGTGGAACGACGTGACATTCTTCCAGCTGGCAGCCCAGTGGTCCTCCCACGTCAAGCACTTCCCCGTCTGCATCTTCGAACACAAGTCTACCTTCTAGCCCTGCCCCTCCCCCTGCCCTTCACTCTGCCTGGGCCAAGCCCAGCAGTATCGAGCTGCTTTTCTGTTAACAATTCAGTTTACTATAGACACAGACCCTGGAAACACAGAGAAACGGTTTGAGTTTGGATGCGCACAAAGCCTGGAACCTAAGGGGGTGCCCTCAGTGGGACCCCCAGATGCTCTGTTCAATAACCAGAAAGCTCCGGCAGGTGGGAGTCAGGAGGGCAGTGTTGAGCTGGAGCATCATGGAAGGTGTGTTTGGGCCTCAGGACCCCCAGCACTGTCAGTGACCAGGCTTCTGGCCTTGGAGACCTGCCCTTCCTGGAAACCAGGGCTCAGCTTAACCCTGGGAGCCGGCACCAGCCTGTGCCCAGACTCAGAGCTGGGCGGCCAAAGGCAAAGGGCTGGCCTCCCATTGGGGCATCCGGAGCACATCTCGGAGGCCAGCCAGCCCAGCCTTGGACCCCAGCTGCCAACCAACCAAGTGGCCCCAGCACCATCCACTTATGGTTCCCAATGAACTCACGTCTCACAAGGCAAAATAACAAAAAAGAGCTGTACGGTGCAGATCACACAGGCACATGGGCTGGACAAACCAGTGCCCTCCTCGCTGGGCAGCGACCCACCTTCGTTCCTTCCTCTTCAGGTTATCACAGAACATTTGCTGCCACCCTACAGTTGTACCAGCTATTTACAAGGTGAGCAACCTGCCCCTCCACAGCACAGTGGTCATTTGGCCCCTTGCTGGCTGTGAACTCTCAGATCACTGCATCCCTCTGAGTGTTTGTTTCTAAGAACATGAGGTGAATCAAGCAGCAACCTCATAGGGTTTCTGTAGGGACCCTGTAGTGTGCTCCCCTAAAGCTGTCTCTGGGTGTCCAGACAGGGGATAGGTCTGCAGCAGGGGCTGTGGTTGTGCTAATTGGTCCATTTTCTTCCTCATATGTGATGCTTTCGGGGCCCAGGGCTAAGCTCTTTTCTCATGTCATAAAGAGACTGGAGATTCTGTTATGGGTCCCTGTCCTGGCTGAAGCCAGAAACCCCAGGGCTGAGCAGTGGGGCCCAGGGTCACCCAACTATCTGTGATGGGGCTGGTTTGGGGTCATTCACTCAGCAAATATATCAGAGTCTTCCAGGTACAGACACGTCTCTAGGCACTGACCATAATCCAGTGCACAGAGCAGACCCCTAGCCTGTACTGCAGAGCTTCCCTCTAGTCGCGAGCGATTCAGTCACACTAGGCTGCAAAGGCTCAGAGTGTCCACAGGACAGCCGATGTGACGTCCTCCGGCCTCCTCTCCCTATGGCTGCATCTTCCCGTATTGTGAAGAGGAAGGTGAACCTCTGTTCCAGCAGAAAACGTGAGTCGGTTTTGGATCAGAGCCATCAGCGGAGTATGGGGACTGTGAATTCAAGGTTCTGGCAGAACCCTGGTTCCCACTCATGGTGGGATTTCTGCAAGAGGACAGAGGTCTAAGGGCTCCCCCTAGAAAAAGGACAAGAGTCAGAGAGCTGTGTATGTGGATTTGGGTGGTGTGGGAGAGCAGAGGGAGCTCAGTGGTGAGGCAGCCTCTCAGAAAATTCATAGCCGTCCACACCTAATCCAAGTCTGTCTGCACCCCTAATCAGGGAACAGGCCCACTAATTTGGTAGAACCTCCTCAGGGCCAGCTTGGCTAGTGTACCCAGCCCTGAGGGAGTTGAGTTTCAGTGGGAGCCGAAGAACCCCACAGGGGAGCTAGTGAGTGTCGCAGAACGTAGGTGCAGGAGCCAAAGTTTGAGGTGATAGGAGGGCCCTGGGAAGCCAAGGATGGAGACAGAGTTCATTTTTTCACTCATTGGTGAGCTATACCTGGAACACCCTCTGTGTGCTAATGAGTGACATGAACAGAGTAGACACAAGCCCTCCCTGTCCTTATGGAGTTGACATTTCGGTGGGCAGGTATGGGAGGAGACAGGGACACTGAGAGAGCATGTCAGGTTCCCCTGAAGAAGGGGACAGGTGGTTCCCTCGTTGATCCAGAGCTGTCAGGTAGGAGGGCTTTCTGCCAGCCCCTCCTGGGTGACCAGGCACGTCTCTGCCAGGACTGCCAGCTTAAAGGTGGACAAGGAGTAGGTCTGGCTTCTGTACGGGCAGGAGCAGCAGGCACAGGACCCCAGGCTCTCTGAGGGCTGTGGGAAGGAAAGGCCAGGTCTCAGACTCTGTTTCCAACTTCTCTCTTTCCCCAGAGCCATGTCCTGCATCCTGGGCATCGGGCTGGACCAGCACCGCCAGAATTTCCCAGCCTGATGATGCTGCCGGCTTCCATAGAGCTCAACTTGCCAGTCCTCAACTTGCCAAAGCAGGCCCAGTGCCTCCATTCACAGTGGGAGCACCTGAGCCCACTGAGGCCGAGACAGGAGGAGGAGGAGGCCTCCGGGGGTGGTGTGGGTGTGTGTGCCTTTGGAAGGCACACAAAAGCCAGTGAGGGTGGTAACATGTCTTCTTCTTGGATCTACAGAACCAGCTCCAGAGCAACATCAGGAAAACCCTCAAGAGGCAACGCCACCGGAGTGGCCTCTCCAGAGCCAGAGCCGGATCCAGGCCCAGCTTTCACTGAACTTCAAGAGACAGAAGAACCACCTGCAGCATTGGAGCAACTCACCCAGTTCCTGCGCGGCCTGTGGTGCCAGATCCTGGGCCACAGCTCATGTCAGCGGCCACGTCAGAGAGGGCGCCCCCCCCCAACCCCCTTTAGATGCAGTGTTAGAAGTTTTCCGTTCATGTTATATATGTTTATAATTCTCCTATACTTTTATGATATTTAATAACATACAGTGTACTGATGAAAACATTTACTGAAATACTCCCAAATATTACCTTAATTTAGATTCTATAAAATTTAACCCTATCAACCCTCAGAGCTTTGAGCAAGTCTGTTTTTCTGGACCCTGACCTACCCAGGAAGAACTGTCCTCACCTTCTCCACCTGCCCTTCCTGGAACCAGGACTCTGCTTCCTAGGGAGCTGGCTCCACCCTGTTCCCAGACTCAGAGCTGGGAGGCTAGAGGCCAAAGGCTGGCCTCCCATTGGGGGCATCCTGAGCCCATCATGGAGACCTGTCAGCCCAGCCCTGGGCCTTAGCTGTCAACCAGCCAAGTGGCCCCAGCACCACTCACTCTGGATTCCAAATAAACTTAACCCTCAGAGGGTGTGTATATATATACCTGTACCTTGCAGACTGCCCAGGAACATGGATTAGATAAACTGGTCAAATCCTTGGTGACTAGCTTCCTAGGCAGCTTCCCCACCTTGGTCCCACACACCCTTCTGTGTTAATACAGAGCATTTGCTACTAACCAATGTGTGTGGGACCAACCATGTACCAGGTGAGCCCTGCCCCCTCCACAGAACCGTGGTCACTCAGCCACCTGCTGCTGTGAGTCTTCAGGTCACTGCACCTTTCTGAGTATTTGTATCTCTCAACATGGGGAGAGCCTAGGCCCAGCCTCATAGGGTTATTGGGGGGGGGTCCCCCTTAGAAAAGGCCTGCTGGGAACCTGGACACTGGAGAGGTGTGCTGGAGGGGCTGTGGTTGTTCCTATTGGCCATTTTCTCTTCTCCTTAACCAAGCTCCTGCCTTATTTGTGATTCTCAGGCCTTAGGCTAACCTGTTTTCTCTCTTGATAAGGACATTGGAGATTCCATTAGGGGTCCCTGTCCTGGTGCAGCCAGATTAGAAATCCCAGGGGTGAGCAGGGGGACCCCAGGCTCACCCAGCTATCTGAGATGGGGGTGGTTGGGGCTCATTCATTCAGCAAAGGCCCTGCCACCGGGACCGCACTCCAGCGCTTCCGTCTAGTCAGGAGGGATTCAGTCACACTGGGCTGCACAGGCAGGTAGCATCCACAGGACAGTCGGTGTGACTTCTTCCTGAAAGTATCGCTGATCTACACGTATCATGAAGCAGAAAGTGGATCTCTGGACCAGCACAAAAAGTGAATGGGCTTTGGATCAGAGCCTTAAGGGAAGTATGGGGACTCTGACTTGGAGAAGGTGGCAACACTCTGGGTCCCACATATGGTGGGATTTCTGTAAGAGGGCAGTGGTCTGAGGGCTTCTCCTCGCAAAAATGGAAGGAGTCAGAGAGCTGTGCGTGTGGATTGGGTGGTGTGGGTGAGTGGGGAGGGGAAGTGGCTGCCCACACAAAGAGCTCCCAGAGGTTGGGCTTAGGCAAGAGCACAGAGCCGCTCAAGTCAGTGCCCCATGCCCTGCAGTAGGAGGACTTCCTGGGGTGGGGGCTTGAACTGGGACTTCAGTGATGGAGATGGGAGGTCCCATCCTTGGAAGGCACACAAAGGCAGTCATGGTAGTAACATGGTCTCTTCCTGGATCTACAGAAGCAGCTCCAGAGCAAGATCCAGAAACACCTAAAGAGGCAATGCCAACTCTGGTCCCCTCTCCTGAGCCAGAGCAGGCTCCAGGCACAGCTGTCACTGAACTTCCAGATGTGGACCCACCTGCAGCATTTGAGAAACTCGCTTCAGCTCCTTCAGAACCTGAGGTTCTCGATCCTGGGCCACAGCCTGTGTCCGCTGCCAGGACAGAGAGGGCTCCCTCCCCTCCTTTATATGAGTTTTAAAGTATTTGTGTTTATCATATACATGTTTACAACTTTATGTATTTTTCTTATACTATTCAGTAACATACAGTCTAATTAAAGAAAATATAATGAAATACTCTAAAACATAAATTTAATTTAGATTCTATAAAATTTAACTCTACAAGCCTTCAGAGCCTTGAGCAAGTCTGTTTCTTCTGGGCCTCCGCTGTGTTACTATGAGTCATAGGTTGGGAAGAATGAGTCTCTCAGGAGCCATCTGCTCTAAGGATGTGATGTTCTTGAGGCCCAGGAAAATGGGACTTTGGGGGAAATTGACTGTTGAGCACTGGGGCAGGGACCCTTTATGTCAGGGCTGCCCCTGGGAACCCATGTTTCATTTAACTTCATCTCCCACCAGCACATGGACAATGCGTGATCATAAGCGCCCCCTGGCGTCCACGGTGCAGAATGCTTCAGGGTTTAACCAGCAGCAGGCAGTTCCTGAACCCTGACTGCCACCTGCACCTGGACAGAAACTCCACCTGCTCCACGCGCACTGAGCAGCATTCGGAGCATCTCCTCTGTCGGCCCACAGCACTGAAGAGGGCACAGGGAATGTCCCAGGGCCCGGGGTCCACACTCATCTCCTCCACAGGCACCGCTTCCAAATCTCCTCTGGGGTCAGAGCCTCTCTCTGCCCTCAGCCCCTAGGCTCTGGTGCAGCTGGGCTTTTTCCTGAGGCTCTTCTGTCTCTCCAGAGCCCAGTGGCCATTCTTTCTCACGCCCCAAGGCTGAACAAGGTTGTGGAGACGGCCTGGCTTCTCCTTTTACATCAGTCTTCTTGGGTGCTCTGAAACCCCTGGTGAGGATGGACTACAGCCTTGTACGGCACCCACCATGGCACAAGCGACACGGTCTCAGGACAAATGGGTATTCACTGTGGACCACACCCAGGGTCCCTGCTCTCAAGGAGATCAGCCCTGTAGGTTGACACGGAGTGAAAGGAAATTCGAACGGAGTCTGATGAGACCTACCACTGGCCCTGAGGGCCATAAGCACTGAGAATGTGAGCCCATCACGGGGACATTGCACTGGCTTTCTTTAGGATGTGATTTCTAAACCAGAAAGATGAATAAGTACTTGTCTACCCTCTTCATCCTGATTTCACAATGGCAGCCGATGAAGGCTTGTGAAATTAAATGAGGTCTGGGAATCAGGGGGCAGGTCTACCTTAGAGGTCCATGGTGATGGCAGTAAACTTGGACTCACTAGCAATGGGCCTGGAGGGGCAGCCACCTGCCTTGCGTGGAGCGTCTCCTTACCTTGGAAGCTCAGAACTGTGGTCTCAACAGAAGCTGTTTCCTATTTCAAATTACACTTTTCAGTTTGGCTCTACTTTCCAGGGTCCTTTCCTAAGTTTCACAGCCATCCTCCAAACTGGAGGCAGAGGGTGTTAGAAGTGAGGGGTGGGGGCTGGAGGGAACTGGGAGGAGAAAAACAGGGGAGACAGGAGGGCAGGGCCAGGGCCTGGTGTGGGACGACTGTGCTAGTGACCTATTGCTGAGAGTTACCCCACACTAGAGACTTAACCAACATACACTTATTAGCTCACACGTCTGTGACGAGGAATCCTGCAGGGCTCTGCTGGGACTACTGTGGTCTCACCTGAGGCAGGATCTCTGTCACTCAGGGTCTGAGCTCACTTGAGGGCGGGGGGTCTTTGGGATTCAGTTTGGATGGAAGGCTTGACTTTCTGTCTGTTGTTCTCATTCAGTGCCAGGCCATGTGGGTCTCTCCAGATAGCAACTCACAGCACAGAGGCTCATTCCTCAGTGGAGAGAGAGAGAGAGAGAGAGAGAGAGAGAGAGAGAGAGAGAGAGAGAGAACAGATCTGAGTGAGCAAGAGGGTAGGCACCAACTTTTTAGAAAACTTTTTTTTTTATTATTATTAGTTAAGGTATTACAAATGTGTCCTCATCCCCCCATTAACCCCCAACCTCCCCCCCACACACAAACTCATGCTCCCATCCCCCCGTTGTCCATGTCCATTGGTTTGGCTTATATACATGTATACAAGTCCTTCTGTTGATCTCTTCCCCTTACCCCCGCCCTCCCCTACTTTCCTTCTGGGGATTGATAGCCTGATCGCTGTTTCTCAGTCTTTGGGTCTGTCCCTTTTCATCAGTCTATGTTGTTCTCTATAATCCACAAATGAGTGAGATCATGTGGTATTTATCTTTCTCTGACTGGCTTATTTCACTTAGCATAATGCTCTCCAGTTCCATCCATGCTGTTGCAAAAGGCAAGAGTTCCTTTTTTTTTACCGCAGCATAGTATTCCATCGTGTAGATGTACCACAGTTTTCTAATCCACTCATCTGCTGATGGGCACTTAGGCTGTTTCCAGATCTTAGCTATGGTGAATTGTGCTGCTATGAACATAGGGGTGCATATATCCTTTCTAATTGGCGTTTCTGGTTTCTTGGGATATATTCCTAGTAGTGGGATCACTGGGTCAAATGGGAGTTCCATTTTTAGTCTTCTGAGGTAGCTCCATACTGTTCTCCACAGTGGCTGCACCAGTCTGCATTCCCACCAGCAGTGCAGAAGGGTTCCTTTTTCTCCACACCCTCTCCAACACTTGTTGTTTGTTGATTTGTTGATGATAGCCATTCTGACAGGTGTGAGATGATAACGCATTGTCGTTTTGATTTGCATCTCTCGTATAATTAGTGACTTTGAGCAGGTTTTCATATGTCTTTCGGCCTTCTGTATGTCCTCTTTCGAAAAGTGTCTATCTAGGTCCGTTGCCCATTTTTTTATTGGATTGTTTATCTTCCTTTTGTTAAGTTTCATGAGATCCCTGTAAATGTTGGAAATTAAACCCTTATCGGTGGTATCATTGGTAAATATGTTCTCCCATGTAGTGGGTCTTCTTGTTGTTTTTTTGATGGTTTCCTTTGCTGTGCAAAAGCTTTTTATTTTGATGTAGTCCCATTTGTTTATTTTCTCTTTAGTTTCCATTGCCCTAGGAGCATTATCAGAAAAGAAATTTCTTCGGCATATGTTTGCGATTTCGCTGCCTGTGGATTCCTCTAGTATTTTTATGGTTTCCCATCTTACGTTTAATTCTTTTATCCATTTTGAGTTTATTTTTGTGTATGGTGTGAGTTGGTGATCTAGTTTCATCCTTTTGCATGTATCTGTCCAATTTTCCCAACACCATTTATTGAAAAGACTGTCTTGACTCCATTGTATGCTCTTGCCTCCTTTGTCGAATATTAATTGGGCATAGTGGTTTGGGTCGATTTCTGGGGTCTCTATTCTATTCCATTGATCTATATGTCTGTTCTTGTGCCAGTACCAAGCTGTTTTAAGAACAGTGGCTTTGTAATACAGTTTGATATCTGGTATTGAGATCCCACCTACTTTGTTCTTAGGATTGCTGCAGCTATTCGGGGTCTTTTTTTATTCCAGATGAATTTTTGGAACGTTCGTTCTAGATTTGTGAAATATGCCGTTGGTAATTTAATGGGGATTGCATTGAATCTATAAATTGCTTTGGGTAGTATGGACATTTTGACGATGTTGATTCTACCAATCCATGAACACGGTATATTCTTCCATCTGTTTATGTCTTCCTCTATCTCTTTTTTCAGTGTCCTGTAGTTTTCAGCATATAAGTTTTTTACCTCCTTATTTAAGTTTATTCCTAGGTATTATAATTTTTTTGGTGCAATGGTAAATGGGATTGCTTCTGTAGTTTCACTTTCTGTAAGTTCACTATTGGTGTAAAGAAATGCCATGGATTTCTTAGCATTAATTTTGTATCCTGCTACATTGCCGAATTCATTTATTAAGTCTAATAATTTTTTGATGGAGTCTTTAGGGTTCTGTATGTACAGTATCATGTCATCTGCAAATAAGGACAGTTTTACTTCTTCTTTTCCAATCTGGATGCCTTTTATTTCTTCTTCGTGTCTGATCGCAATGGCTAGTACTTCCAGTACTATGTTGAACAGGAGTGGAGAGAGGGGGCATCCCTGTCTTGTTCCTGTTTTTAGGGGGAATGGTTTTAGTTTTTGCCCATTGATTATGATGTTGGCTGTGGGTTTGTCATATATGGCTTTTATTATGTTGAGGTATGATCCCTCAATTCCTATCTTGCTGAGAGTTTTTATCAAGAAAGGGTGTTGGATTTTGTCAAATGCTTTTTCCGCATCAATTGATATGACTATGTGGTTTTTTTCTCTCAATTTGTTTATGTGATGTATCACGTTTATTGATTTGCGGATATTGTACCATCCTTGCATCCCTGGGATAAATCCTACTTGGTCATGGTATATGATCTTTTTGATGTACTGCTGGATCCGATTTGCTAGGATTTTGTTGAGGATTTTGGCATCTATGTTCATGAGGGATATTGGCCTATAATTCTCTTTCATTGTATTGTCTTTATCTGGTTTTGGTATTAGGGTGATGTTGGCTTCATAGAATGAGCTGGGAAGTGCTCCTTCCTCTTGGATCTTTTGACATAGTCTGAGCAGGATAGGTTTTAGTTCTTCCTTGAATGTTTGATAAAACTCCCCTGTGAAGCCATCTGGCCCCGGGCTTTTGTTTGCTGGAAGCTTTTTGATTACTGCTTCGATTTCCTCCATAGTTATTGGCCTATTGAGATTTTTAGATTCTTCCTGGTTAAGTTTTGGAAGGTTGTATTTATCTAGGAATATGTCCATTTCCTCCAGGTTGTCTAGTGTGTTGGAGTAGAGTTGTTCATAGTATTTTCTAACAATCCTTTGTATTTCTATGGGGTCTGTTGTTATTTCTCCTCTTTCATTTCTGATTTTGTTTATTTGGGTCCTCTCTCTTTGTTTCTTGGTGAGCCTGGCTAGAGGTGTATCAATCTTGTTTATCCTTTCAAAGAACCAGCTCTTGGTTTTGTTGATCTTTTGTATTGTTTTTTTGATCTCTATGTCGTTTATCTCCGCTCTGATCTTTGTTATTTCCTTCCTTCTGCTTATAGTGGGCTTTTTTTGTTGCTCTCTTTCTAATTCTTCGAGTTGTAGAGTTAGGTCATTTATTCTCATTGTTTCTTGTTTCTTGCAGTAGGCTTGTAGAGCTATGAACTTCCCTCTCAAGACTGCTTTTGCTGTGTCCCATAGGTTTTGGATTGTTGTGTTTTCATTGTCATTTGTTGCCATGATGTTTTTTATTTCTTCTTTGATCTCACTGGTGACCCAGTCGTTGTTTAATAGCATGCTATTTAGTCTCCATGTGTTTGATTTTTTTGGATTGTTTTTGTTGTAGTTGATTTCCAGTTTTATGCCTTTGTGGTCTGAGAAGATACTTGATATGATTTCAATTTTCTTGAATTTGAAGAGACTTTGTCTGTGACCCAATATATGATCTATCTTTGAAGATGACAAATGTGCACCTGAGGAGAATGTATATTCTGTGGCTTTGGGGTGAAATGTTCTGAAGATGTCAATTAATTCCATCTGATCTAGTGAGTCATTTAGGATTGATGTTTCTTTGCTGAGTTTCTGTTTAGAGGATTTGTCCAGTGGAGATAATGGGGTGTTAAGGTCCCCTACTATGATTGTATTGCTGTCAATCTCTCCCTTGATCTTCTCCAGAAGATTTCTTACGTATTTGGGTGCTCCTATATTGGGTGCATATATATTTACCAGAGTTATTTCTTCTTGTTGGACTGCTCCCTTTAGTATTATGAAGTGGCCTTCTTGATCTCTTTTTATGTCCTTCACTTTGAGATCTAATTTGTCAGATATAAGTATTGCTACCCCGGCTTTTTTTTTTCACTTCCATTGGCCTGAAAAACCTTTTTCCATCCCTTCACCATCAGTCTGTGTGCGTCTTTTTTTGTGAGGTGGGTTTCCTGTAGACAGCAGATATATGGGTCATGTTTTCTTATCCACTCATTTACCCTATGCCTTTTGACTGGGGAATTTAATCCATTTACATTTAAAGTTATTATTGATAGAAACTTGTTAGTCGCCATTTTTGTTCTTTACCGCTGCGTTCCTTCTTTGTTTCCTGTTTTTTTCTATTTACAGCAGACCCTTTAGCATTTCTTGCATTGCTGGTTTGGTTGTAATAAACTCCCGTAGACCATTTTTGTCTGTGAAGCTCCTGATTTGACCCTCAATTTTGATTGATAGCCTCGCTGGGTATAGTATTCTTGGATTCAGACCCTTCCTTTGCATGACTTTGTATATTTCATTCCATTCCCTTCTTGCCTGATGTGTTTCTGTTGAGAAATCGGTCGCTAGTCTGATGGGGGATCCTTTGTAGGTAACTTTCTGTCTCTCTCTGGCTGCTTTTTAAGATTCTTGCTTTGTCGCTGGTGTTTGCCAATTTAATTATTATGTGCCTTGGTGTCGGTCTTTTCGGGTTCATTTTGTTTGGGACTCTGTGAGCTTCTTGGATTTGTGTGAGTTTTTTCCTCCCTATACCAGGGAAATTTTCTGTTACTATTTTTTCAAACAGGTTTTCTATTCCTTGCTCAGTTTCCTCTCCTTCTGGCACCCCTATTATTCGGATGTTGTTTCGTTTAGCATTGTCCCAGAGTTCTCTTAGGCTCTCTTCCTGCTTTTTAATTTTTTTTTTTCTAGAAGCTGTTCTGTTTGGGTATTTTTTTCTACCTTGTCTTCTAGCTCGCTGATGCGGTCCTCTGCTTCTTCTAGTCTACTGTTGATGCTTTCTATTGAGTTCTTTATGGCAGTGATGTCATTTTTCATTTCTTCTTGATTTCTCTTCATTTCCTCTTGGTTCTTCTTCATTTCCTCTTGGTTCCTACACATATTGTTGAATTGGTCTTCCATTCTTTTCATCCACCTTATGGCCATTACTCTGAATTCTTTCTCTGACAGGTTGCTTGCCTCCATTGCCTCCATTTTGTTTACTTCCTTTTCTGATGATGCCTGTTTTTCTTTCATATTTGGGTTGGTTCTTTGTTTCACCATGATTTCTCTTCAAAAGGTGTTTGGTTATGTAGTTCTCTCTCTGCTATAGGGGTTGTCCAACCGTTCTGTGAGAAGAAGCAGTGCTCGTCTGAGTTCAGGCGGTCACGCTGCTCTTTTAGAAAACTTTTCATGTTGGGAAGAAATCAATCAAAAAGTTATATACATATATGCATAACCCAGGGACACAGACAATAGGGTGGCGAAGGCCTGGGGTGTGGGGTAGAGATTGGCTAGAAGTGGACAATGGGGTAAAAAGGAGACATATGTAACACTGTCAACAATGAAGATTTAAAAAAATGGATTTTCTTTAAAATTGTTAAATTATTTTTTTCTAAAAAATTGACAAGAGAGAGAGCGAACCAAAAGTGTGAGAGAGAAGCATCAGTTGGTTGCCTCCTGTATGCACCCTGACTAGGGATCAAACCCACAACCTGGGTATGTGCCCTGATAGGAACCGAACAGCAATCCTTCAGTGCACAAGGTGATGCTCAACCACTCGGGCCGGGCCAGGCACTGACTTTTAGAACCAAATCATGGAGGTCATGTTGGATCCCTTTGCCATCTTCTGTGGAGTCACTACTGACACCCACACTTACGGGGAGGGCACACATTCACACCACAGGAGGAAGGGCAGACCATGGGGAGTCACTGAGGAGGGAACCAGTGACCCGAGAGGTCCATGCCTTTCCCAGGATCCCAGACGGTCAGAATGCAGAGCCTGAGATAAACCCAGCTGTGTCCTCAGAGGTGGGGTCCTAGGTGCACCCAGGTTTCCTCAGGGCTCTGGAAAAGCCTGTGCTGGGGGAATCGTGTACAGACATGGAGATGGCATGGGGGAGACAGTGAGCACTTGGCAGCCTCGATAGTATTTGCCTGAAAAGGCGCCCAGATCTGGAATCACGAAGATCCACCTCTGTTCACACCCCACCCGAAGTGGAGAAAGGCGGGGCCCCTTATGCTGAGCTCATGCTTACGCAGTGCTGAATCACACCTTCATTGGATAATACGGAAACTGAAGCCCGTAGTCAGGCAGGGATTGGCCAGGGTACATGACATTCAGAGTCCAGAGTTCAGGAATGTTCAGACCTTCCAGGCCAGCCATGGGCAAACTACGGCCTCCGGGCCAGATCCCGCCCGTTTGAAATGAATAAAACTAATAAAAAAAAAAAAAGACCGTACCCTTTTATGTAATGATGTTTACTTTGAATTTATATTAGTTCACACAAACACTCCATCCATGCTTTTGTTCCGGCCCTCCGGTCCAGTTTAAGAACCCATTGTGGCCCTCGAGTCAAAAAGTATGCCCACCCCTGTTCCAGGCCAAGGCTCCCAACTCCACACAGAGTTGGTCTGGAAATTAGAAATCCTGACACACTGGGCAGCTCCTGCTTGTTCTTCCCTATGTGGGGCCGTTTTGTTCTGGGATCCAGAAAGGGAGCGCTGGCATGCATGGAGGATACACATGCCAGTGTCCTCTAGATGGCACACACACTCTAGGTGTGAGGACCTTGGGTGGGATTAGAAGAAAAGCAGACACAGAGGAGGTGACAACAGGAAGGAAAAGAGGTTGGAGGCACGACCTGCATGTGACTGTTCTCCTCCTACTTTACAGCTCCTCCCCCACAGGAGCCTGAACAGCCCTAAGAAGCACTTGCTCCATAACCCACTGTGCAGGCAGGAGAGAGACGGGCCCTGACAGGTGCAATGACTTATCCAGGGTCAAGCAGAGGTAAGAAAGAGGAATTGAGTCTGCACCAAGGTCAGTTTCCTCAAATCTGGGGCCCTGGCTGCACCCAGAGCTTCTAGGGGGCCGGGCAGAGGGCTGTGCTGGTGCCACTGTGTACAGATAAGGTGTTTCATGGAGAAGAGGGGTCTGCAGACAGCAGCCCACAGGACTACTGGCATAGGTGTCATGAAATGAGGGGACTCAGGGAAGACAATCCCAGGTATGAGGTCACTATCCAACAGAACTTGGAACCCCCGTAACCAGGCACCCTCATCTAGCCCAGCAGGCAGCTCACTTGCCAAGAGGCATTACCAGTGCGAGATGTTCTCTTGCTGTGGTCCCTGTGACTGGTGCTCTTGCTCCAGAGACCCCGCAGTGAGAGCTTTTTCAGACGGTGCTGACGTTGGTTCAACCCTCATCCCGGAGGTATCTGGCCATTTTCTAGAATATGGCCTCAGGTAACACAAGGTGGCCGGGGTCAGACCCATTCAGGCCAGGCCACCTCTGTGCACCATCCCTGTGCAGCCCACACCCCCTCCCCTTCATGTGTGGGAAAGAGGGACCTGAAGGGAGAACCCTGGGGCAGGAACAGCTTTCGGGGCAGTGGATCACCTAGAGGTCCTGCTGTGGTCACCCACTAGGACAGGGCAGGCAGGTGGAGATGGGCTTCCAGAGGGGTCCCTTATCTGTG
Organism: Myotis daubentonii; assembly: GCF_963259705.1. NCBI lineage: Eukaryota > Metazoa > Chordata > Mammalia > Chiroptera > Vespertilionidae > Myotis > Myotis daubentonii. The sequence continues at coordinate 9,318,944 of NC_081855.1, forward strand.
CCGATGGGAATCCTAGCGCTAAGGTGGTCACACCTTTTCCTCCAGTGGATTTCTGAGCGGATCACACTGTGTGTGTGTGTGTGTGTGTGTGTGTGTGTGTGTGTGTGTGTGTCTGGAGCGCAGGGTCACAGGGGTCACAGAACCAGCAAAACAGGGCTCTGACGCTTTCCCTCTGGTGACTGGGAACTGTCTTTGCAGAGCTCCTCACAGGAGAATAGAGAGAAGCTGACAGATGCGGTCCTCACCTCCTGCCTCTGCAGGAGGCACAGGTGCCCCATACATCCTCCAGTGTGCAGCACGGCCGCAGGGTGAGTGCAGGTGCTGAGGTGACCCAGACTCCAGGGTCCATGTAGTCAAAGGGGACCCTGGGTTCCAGAAGCTGCCCTGATACTCCCCTAGGTCCTTCCTAGAGTCCAATTTCCAAAGGAATCTGGGTCCCATTATCTCTTCACAACCCACTCTCACTGTCCAGCCCCTTTTAGATGATATGCAAAGTCACTGCCTACAATGTTTTAGGAATATCAAAAGAGAGACTTTGCTCCATTTCACATCATGCTCAGTCAAGAGTATTTTTGCATTTTTCTACAGACTTTCCCTTTTTAATGATTTTTAAATAAAATTTAATAATATTATATTAAAAATAAATCTAAATTATATAAATTTTAACTCTATGATCCTTCAAAGTATAAATTCCAACATGGAATATATTCACAATTTTTCACAACTGCTCCATAACATCACAAGCACTCTCCAGTTCCAGAACATTTTCAGAACCCACATCCGTGGTATGTGTCCCGACCAGGAATCAAACCTGCATCCTTTTGGTGTAAGGGTGACTCTCAAACCAACTGATAAGGCACCCTGTCCAAGGCGAGAAAGAGCAATATTTTCATTTGCATTTTTCATTCTGGTTTAAACTGCAGTTGGGTATCTTTCACATACTTTTGGCCTATTCCTTCTTTTGGAATTTCAGTTTGAGACCTTTTGCCCTCTTTTCCATTGGATTGTTAGCAAATCTGAATTGTCATGGATATCAGCTTTTTGCCATGTAATTTGCAAATGGTTTCTCTAGCTTGCCATTTGTTTCCATTTGATGTGTGTTTTGCCAAATAGTGGTGTCACATTTTGATGTGGTCAAATCTGTCTTCTCTTATCATGCTCTTTGATTTTGTCTCTCACTTTGAGTGGAAAAGATGTTCTCCGTCTTATCAGGAAGACAGGCTAGGTTGTATTGTTCTAACAGAGCCCTAAATCTCCATGGTTTGCAGCAGCAAAGGTTAATTTCATAGTCATAGTTAATTTCAGATGGATTGAAAAAGAGTTCCTGTTTTTCAGATTGTTCATTTCTTTTTTTCTTGTAAGGATGGAAGTAAGGACTTCCAAATTTTTATATGTCAGGGTGGAAACCAAAAGTCAAATATTTATTTTACAATGGCCTGTGGTGGACACGACTTCCATTTCCCCCTTTCTAGCAGCTGCCAATTTCCACATCCAGCTGTTTCTGGGGGGTGTGGTTCAGGGCCCCAGAGTGGAGGTATCAGCACATCTAACTGGCCAGGCCACAGTGATGATAGTTGTATGTGGACATGTGAATTCAGTGAGCTTAATAAGATTCTTTATTCTAGTGACCAGAAGAACATTCTGGATGTTTTCAATGAAATTAGAGCAGCCTGTGAGTGAGAGAATAGAGAGCTGTTAGCCTGGAATAGTTGGGAGCCAGTGGACTGAAAGGTCTTGGGTTTGATTCCGGTCAAGGTACATACCTCAGTTGCAGACTAGATCCTTGGTCCTGGTCTGGACAAGGGAACTTATCCTGGGTGAGGATCGACAAAAAAATGTTAGTGAGAAGAATGGCACTGCCACTTGCATTAAAACCTCAGGCACGTTAGCTGAGTTCTTTACGTCTTGTTCTTTAAACGTGAAAAATGAGCTGCAAGGATAAAACTGAATAATAAAGTGCTTAACGTAAGAGTTGGCATGTGGTAGGCACTCAATACATATTGCCCATTACTATGATAAATACATATGTATGTAAACAGTCACCAGGTGGAAATGCAATGTGTCACATCAACAAAATATTGTAAAACAGTATGATGTTAACAGAAATTGCCCAGGGCCTTCCAACGCTCTATTTCTCCTTTTAATCATAAATCATGGACTTACTCATTTCTGGATAGAAACTTAAAATATTGCAAAGGCACATGCTCTCCTGAATTAATCTAAAATTTACATATATGCAAATTAGGCCAGGATGCTTTAATGGGTCACAACCAGATTGGAGAAGGTTGCATGCACAGGCGAGGCACAGAGCAAAGATGGAGACAGACACAGTGGGGCCTACCCAAGCCAGAGCGGACACATGCTGTGGGTCAGAGGGGGCCTGGGGCGGAAGTCAGGTGCAGGTCCTGGCCAGGCGCAGAGCAGGGTTGGCCCAGCTCCTGCGGCAGCCCGCGGGGTGCCTCCTGGCATGGCAGGAGGCAGGGCGCCTCCTCTAGTTTAAAGTAAAAATTATAACAGGAATTTGGGGAAAGAAACACTGTTCTAAATTTTATCTAAAAATAAATGTGCAAACAAATCAGGAAACACTTGAAAAGAATATAAGAAGGGGACTTGCTCCGTCAAATAGAAAGGACTCTCAAGCAGTGTGTTCTGCAGCATGTTTACGGGCAACAGACATTTCTTGTGAGATAAGAATGACAAGATGGAAACTATGTCAACAGGCACAGGAAAATCCTAGAGCAGCGGTTCTCAACCTGTGGGTCGCGACTCCTTTGCAGGGGTCGCCTAAGACCATTGGAAAACACATACATAATTACATATTGTTTTTGTGATTAGTCACTATGCTTTAATTATGTTCAATTTGTAACACTGAAATTGGGGGTCACCACAACATGAGGAAATGTATTAAAGGGTCAGGGCATTAGGAAGGTTGAGAACCACTGTACTAGAGACAAATATACTAATACTAGGGGCCTGGTGTTGGATCTCCCTGAACAGTGTCTGAGAATATGGCTCTAGAGCGCCTCAGAGAAGCAGGCCATTGGACAAAGCCAGCATCCACTCTATTCTATCCATTGAGAGTTTGTCACTCAGGGCCAGACAGGGAAACAAAGAAACCACCTCAGCAAACTCTTTGAACACCATCTGACAAATGCATTTGCAGAGCATGCCATGTGCTTCTCTGCGCACTTGAAGGAAAACGTGGAGGGAAATCCCAAGGTCCTTGCCCCCAATCAAGGAAGGATTCAAGCGATCACTTTTGATCCACAGGCGTTTATTGATACCTAATGGGTGTCTACTCCTGCCCTGGGCACCTAGGCACAGAGCGACCAGACCTGGTGGAAGTTTGGTCCCCAGATCTCCTGGGACCAGGTCATAAACTTGTGCAAAGGGGAAATAACAAGGCATGTTAACCTGGATTATTTCTGACCCCAGAGGTAAGACCTGGCACCATGGAGCCCCAGGGAAAGGAGGAACCAGGCTGAGAGGGAGCATCAGGAACCCCCACCAGGTCAGGCATGAGACTGCCTCAGGGCTCCCATCTGTGTCCTTACTAATGAGGCTCCAGGGAGGCTCTGCTTCCTCTTTCCTCCAGGTTCCTTGACTCAGATGCTGCATTAATCACTAGGAAGGCCTCTGCCATCCAGTTCCACCCACTTAGTGGGTAAAAGTTGGATTATTTGGAAAGTCTCTCTGAAAACCTGTTCCCCATCGCAGACATAGGTCTCCACAGGTCGAAGGAAAATGATGGGTAGGGAGCAGCGTAGTTACTGTTGTTTTGATTTTTGTTTTCTTGGTTCAGGGCTCTGTAAATTACATGTCTCAATTCATGGCACCTCGTCACCACCATTCCTTGGAAGACAACTTCCAGGTTTTATTGTCTCTTATTACCGCTGATCTCCATTTCCTTCCTCTCCCTCCACATAGTAGCCACTCAAATTTGGCATGTGTGCTTGAATGATTTATGTCTTTGTATGTCTGTGTGTTTAGACACACATAGTGTTGTGTTAAAAATCCCATTGTGTTTCTAACTTTCTTTGTTGACACTAATTTTTATGATCTACGCTCCTTGCTGTGTAAATACTCAAATCCCTGCTTGTTTTATCTTTTTCCAAAACATTCTCTCTACACACAGATGAATTTTCTTATTCTGAAGTGTACCCTATCACTTTTCTGCTTAAAGCATTAAAAAACTTCCTATTACAATTAGAAAAAACAAAATTGGAAACCAGCCTATGAGGTCTACTTGTCAGCTCCTACATGCGTCTCCAACCTCAACCATTATCTTTCTCTTTGTTCTCCTCCCCACACTTCAGCCACACTGGCTTTCATTCAGTTTGCTGAATTCACAAAGCTCTTTCATCTCAGAGTCTTTGCCTTCTCCCCCTCCCCCACCTCATCTCTTAGAAGGGCTTTCTCTTTCTCAGCCTTCAAGCCTCTCCTAACTGTGGACATTGGTGCAGCCCTTTTGGAGAGACTTTGGCAATATTAATCATCTAGGGCCAGGTTCCCTGGCAGCAGTGACTCCTGGGAACTGGGACAGAGTTTAGTGAAGGAGTAACCTCAGAAGAAGATGGAGGGAGGTGAGCATAGATGTGGACTCAGCACATTATGTTCAGCCTGGTCCTGAGAGGGGATCTGGAAGAGGAATTGTACCCACTGAGTGAGTCCCATCAGAGGTAAGGAGCCAGGCTTGTCTACCCAGTGCCTGTCATTACTGGCCTCTGACTGAGCCTACATCCCAGGGCAGTAGAGGGGGAGCACCTAACTCCTCTGGACAGGGAAAGGGCCCTCAGGAACCATGAGCAGCCAACATCCACAGCAGCTGGGAGTGGGGATGGCTGAACCAGCAGTGAAGTTGCAGCCACTAGTGAAACCCAAGGTGTGCATGGCCTTCCTGCTAGAAACTCATTCTTAGCAGCATACTCTAGAGAAGCTTCATTCACCTGCCCATGAGGGATACAAGGAAACACATGTCAGCATTGTTTATGATGGTGGAAAACTAGAGATAACCTAAATGTCCTTCAACAGGAGAATAAAGTAATCATAGTGAATGCCTAAAAAGTAATGGACTGGAGTATGTGTGGCAACGTGGGCAAATCTCAAAGCATGATTTGAGTGAAAAAGCAAGTGTCAGGGTACATTCTGAATGATGCTATTGAAATAAAATTTCAAAAATGCAAAATCAACACTAAATATAACTTGTGTATACACAACTTTTCAGTAAAATTATAGAACAAGGGACAAGCACAGAGTGGATGATAGTAAGTAGCTCTGGGGAAGGGAAAACTGGGATGGAATCAGGAGTTCAACAGTCTCCCAACTGTCACCCTAATGCTCTATTTAAAGACACACAGGCAATGGCAGCTTTTGAAGATTTAGTAGTAACACAGGTGATCACAATTTATGCTACATATATTTTATTCTTTTACATTTAATCCTTAATAGTCATACTTTAAAAATTACAGAAACTATTTATCTGGCTCTATGTACACCTAGACTAGAGTGATACTTTTGTCCTTTTGTTTTCCCTATGTTATCGTTTTACTTTCAAAAGATAGCAGAAGAAAGTACACAGATGATCCATTTTCTTTTTTTAGGCTCCATCACAGCATTTTGCCACATTTCATCATGTCACATGAATCTATTAGGATGCTGTTCATATACAATGCAATTAACATCGTGTGAGGATGGATGTTTATGTCAGTGGGGAAATACTCATAAAAAGGCTAAAATTTTTGAGGTGGAATTGACAGGATAAGGTTTGGGAACCCACTTATTCCAGGTGTCTCTTTGCTATCTATTCTAGCCAATATTCCCAGTGGTCCATTCCCACCCAGTGATGCTGATCAGAAGAACCAGCTTCATGCTCTTAGACTCTGAGGGGCTATATTTTGACACAGAAGGCCTGCTTTTCCCCCTGTGTCCCGGCCAAACTGATCAAAAAGTGATCAGTTCAAGCTTGAGAATGAGAGGCCTATGTTATAGTTTCTCCTACAGCGATTCTTCATGCTCTTTGGACTTAGCAAAATTATATATATGAATATTCAAATATATAAGAGCATATTTAATTTTGCTAAGTCCTTATAGATGGCCCTCCAGGGTACCTGTACTAGTTTACACTCCCATCACAGCCCATCATGTTCCCATTTGTCCCATAGCCTCACCAAAACTTCCCATCATCACACTATAATCTGTCATGCAGATTGGTGTAAAGAGCGCCTCATTACTTCTCTGACTACAAGTGCAATTTAACATCTCTTCATATCTTGTTAACGTTTTGGGTTTCCCTTTATGAAATTCCCTTTTCATATACTCTACCCATTTTTTATGTGACAGACTTTTCTTATAAACTGTAGACATTAATCCCAACAAGGGATTTCAGAGAAAGCTTGCAAGTTTTAAGATAAAGCTCCTATAGACATTTGTGCTCAGGTTTTGAGTGGATGAAAGTTTCTGTTTCTCTGGGATAAATGCCCAGGAGTGCAATTGCTCGGTGTGTGTTAGTTGTATGTTTAGTTTTATAAGACACAACCAAACTGCTTTCCCCAGTGGCTGTAATAGGCTACATTCCCACCAGCACTGGATGAGTGACAGTTTCTCCACATCCTCCCCAGCATGGAGTGTTATCACAGTCTTTTATTTTAGTTAGTCTCCTTGTGGTTTAATTAACCTTTTCCTAATGGCTGATGATGTTGAACTTTTCAAGTGCTCATGCAACATGTTATAGCCTCTTCAGTGAAGTGTCTGTTCATTTATTCTGTTTAATTCTCCAGTGAACCACTTGGGCCTGGATGCCCTTCATTAGATGCTTTACCTACAAATTCAACTTCTTTAATAGATTAGTTAGGGCATCACTTTCTCTTGAGGAAGGTTGTATAGTTTGTTTCTTGCCAGGAATTGGTTCCTTTCACCTAACTTGTTGGAACTATGCGCACAGCGTTTTTCTCTGTTTCTTGGTCAGTCTGGCTAGAAATCTCTTTATTTTACCAGTATTTCTAGAGAAGCAGTTTTCCAATTTGTTGAAGGCTATTTTGAAATTCTTTGTTTTACTGATTTCTGCCATTATGTTTTCCCCCTTCCTTGTTTCTTCAAAGTCACTCTGTTGCTCTGTTTAATTTACTATTTGGATACCTCGATCTCTCTTCTCAGCTGTAATTCTTTCCTTAGAAGTCTTTTTAAAACAAAAACTCTGTCTTTTATGGCTGCTTTTGATTTGCAGCTTTTCTTTATTGTTTTTTAGTTGTGAGTATTCCATAATCTCACTCATGATTTCCTTTAAAATCTGGGTTTATACAGAACATACTTCACTTCAGCTTCAGTTGTATCTTCTTAAGTGTCCAGATACTTGGCGATTTTAAAGCTATCCTTTATTATTAACTTCTTACCTTAGTGCATTATGGTTACAGTACATATAGGCATCATGCATTATGGTTCATGAACATATCAATGGAGAAAAAACATATATTTCTTCTTTGGAATTTATTGAGACTTTTTATGTGGCATAATACGTGGTAATGATTTATTTTGTTCAAAAGACTGGGTATTATCTGTTAGGTGTGGATATGAATAACAAAGCAAACAATAACTTCCATTTGCCAAATTTTCTTCTAATTTTTAAAAAATCATTTCTTGCTTGTCATTTAATAGGTCCTATTTCTGGAGGCAAGTTTAAAATAAACGCATTCTATTTTGCAAGGCAAGATGCTTTCCCTTAACTTAAAATACAGGCAGTTAAACATATCCGTGTGGTTTCTTACACATATCTATATTTTCCTCAGCAAGACATGCTCTTTAACATGCTCTCCTGTGTTTCCTTCCCCTACCCTCATCCACTACACAGTGCTGACACTATCTAGTATTTTAGATTTTTTTCCACACTTTTTCTGTATTCTTTTAGTCAAGAATATGCTTAACATGGGGCCACATTGCTCACTTCTGAGATTTTTGGTTCTGGCGACCCCTCATAGAATGTCCAATCTCTGTATCTAAGGAGAAAAGAGCTTAGCTCAAGGCCTCGTGGAGAATCACAAATGAGGCTGAGGCTTTGTCAGGAGGAAGAGAAAATGGCCAATGAGCTCAACCACAGCCTGTGCAGCAGACCGCTCCACTGTCCAGGCCCCCAGACAGCACATTCCAGGGAGGACCCCACTGAGTTTCTACAATAAACCTGTGAGCTTGACCCTAGGGTCACCCCGTTTTTAGAGGCACAAGCCCTCAGAGACACGAAGTGCCCTGAAGACTCCCAGCAAGCAGGGGGCCGAGTGACCCCTGTGCTGAGGAGGGGCAGGGTGTTCACCTGGGAAATAGTTGGTCCCACACCTGTTGGGTAGAACAAATGTTCTGTGATAACACAGAGAGATGAGGGCGAAAGCAGAGTCCCTGCTCAGGAAGCGGGCAGCTGGTATTGTACCAGTTTGTCTAGCTGGTGAGCCTGTGGGTCTGCACCACACAGGTATTTTTTAGGGAAGCACGAGAGGATGGTGTGGGGCCACTTGGCTGGTTGGCAGCTGGGGCCCAGGGCTGTGCTGAGTGTCCATGTTCCGCTCAGGATGCCCCCAATGGGAGGCCAGTCCTTGGCATCTGACCACCAGCTCTGAGTCCTGTGGAGGTAGAGTCCTGGCTTCCAGGAAGGGCAGGTGGAGAAGGGAGAACCCTTCTTGCTGGGAGTGTTAGGGGTCCTGAGGCTAAAACTCACCTTCCATGATTCTCCAGCTCAGCACTGCCCGCCTGACCTCCAGAGAGTTCTGGTTAATCAGCAGAGCAGTTGGGGCTATAAATGATGCCAGCACGTTAGCTTCTGGGTTGTAAGCACATTTGTACTTAAGAAGGTTTCTCTTTGTGTTTACAGGGTCGGTTTCTGTACTAAACTGAAAGGTTAACAGAAAAGCAGCTGGTCCCTCCCATGCTGGGTGTCAGCAGAGCTGCAGGCAGGGCTGGAAGGTGGAGTCAGAATGTCTGGAGATGCTGATGAGAAACTGCTGGATGCGGGAGGACCACTGGGTTGTCAGCTGGAAGAACTTCACGTCATTCCACACCACACCTTTGATGAGGACCCGCAGCCCGTTCTACTGTTGCTTTGCCCTGCAGGTAAGGCGGCTTTAGCCCTCCGGGCACCGGTGTTTGGATTTTGGACTTTAAGACCTTGTCCTTGGTTATCTTGGGCAACAACAGCACCTTCATTTTCTTCTCCTTGGTGACCACTGTCATGCACATGGTGGGTGTTGCTTTGGCCTGGCCACTGCTCGGCAGCCTGCTGACCTGGAGAGACTGGAAGGTGCACTTGAGGGTGTTGTTGGCGGTAGGCAGGTCTTTCTTCTTCGTGTCTCTCTTCCTGTCTGTGTGCTGGGCTGCCATCCAGTAATCCACCTGCTGCTCCATCAGCTTGGCACCATCGCCCTGGCTGGGGGAGGACAAGCACCACTCATTGACAGGATGAGTGGGATGACAAGGCCTAATTGGAGACCAGAAGTATGGACAGAGGGAAGGATAAAAGCACCCTGCAGCCCAAGGGGGCCCATCATCTGAGTCTCCCGACGTGTCTGAGGACTGTTGCACTGTCCCAACTTTCACCCATTCCCCCAAAGGGAATGAACTATAAGGGCTCCTCATTGGGGCTCTTCTGCTTGTAGGAGTGCAGGGCTTCCTTGACGGGCAGCTGGGAGGCACAGTTGTCCCCGTGTTGTACTGTGTGATTCTCGTCACGATGTCCAGTGTGCCTTGTATTGCACTCTGGGCCTCCAGATTATGGAACTGGTCCCACCAGGCCAGGTCATGGAAGAAGCTGTGGTAGCGGTAATGCACGGAGCCCAGGTACCTGGCCACGGGGTGGGAACCCAGCGGGATGACCAGGAAGCTCATGTAGCCCAGCCAGTTGAGCATCTTGTAGGACAGCAGCTCCAGGAAGACCCGCAGCACAGCGCTGAAGTAGTGCTGTGCCCCTGCCACCAGGATCTTCACCGGCTTAAGGGGCTGGGAATTATTGTCACAGTATCGCTGTATCCGCCAGATGATGGAGCTGAAGGCCGCCGGGACATCAGCCGTGAAGCAGATGCTCAGCACAGGCACCGTGTGCCCCTGAGGGTGTCCCAGGGGAACTGCTCCTGCCAATCAGAGGTTTTACCTGGATGATGTTCTCTGGCAGCTGGTCATCAGAGATGAGGATGTGGCTCAGCTGGTTGTACGTAGTCTTCCTGGGGATCTGCAGCTGGCTCCCCGGGTCTGGCCACGCTCATTGTCTGGGCTTTTGGCTCACTTGTCCTATGGCTGTGCCCTCTGCTGCTCCTTCAGGTACCTGCCCAGCCATGGTGGTGGGATGCTTCCCCGTGGCCTTGGTGGAGGGGATGAGAGACTCAGTCTTGGTGATGTGCCTACTGGGCAGCAGCTGCTTGGTGAGCATGTTCAGGGCTGAGGTCTCTGCCTCCGGGCTGTCCTTGGGTGGTGCTGGCTGCTCCCCTGGGTGGGCATGCTCTGAGGCACTGAGTGGGGGACACTGTCACTTGGCTATTGCTGCCTGGGCTTGGTCTTCTCAGGCACTGCAGCTGGCCTAGGAGGCTCCTTTGTTTTGCTTTGTTTGTTGTGTTAACTCTCACTGGAGGTTATTTTTGCACTCATTTTTTAGAGAAAGTTGAAGGGAGGGGGAGAGACAGAGAGGGAGAGAAGCATCAATGTGAGAGAGACACATGGATTGGTTGCCTCCTGCATGTGCCATGACCAGAGCTGGGGATCAAGCCTGTAACTGAGACAGGTGTGCCCATGACCAGATTTTAACCCGGGACCCTTTACTCCGTGCGCCAACACACTAGCCCTCAGCGAACCCTCTAGGACTCGAAAGCTCTTCCTGGCTCTGGGCACCATGGATGCTGCCCATGTCCATTTTGGAACAGAAATGTGACAGGCCTTCGCAGTATGGCCTGAGCTTGGGCTTGGTGGTGCTGAGAAGGCTGTCATCTTCTTCCCTGTCTGGGCTACTGTTGCTGGTTCTCCAGCAGGTTAGACAGAAGGTACAGGTCCTCCTCCACTCGGGGACATGATCTGCAGGGTCTGCTCAGGGCCCAGGGCCTCCTCTGACACTTGGGCCCTGCTCAGCCAACCACCTCTTTCTGCTGGTCATAGACCTCGCTGTGACTTTCAATGGTCACTGCTTCCTGATCCAGGTCCTACCCCTGCGCAGCATCATCACTGGCCTCCTGCTCAGTGAAGCTCTCACACTCCTCCTTAGAGTAGTGATTTGTAGACTTGGACTTGGGCCGGCCTGCATGGCGCTGTCCTCACGGTGAATGAACTGGCTAGCCATTTCTGAGGTCCAGACTCAGGCAACTTTTGGGGAGGGGTGCTGTGGGCCACCAAGTCTGAAACACTGTTTCTGGGCTGTTTGATTCCCGAGGGCCCATGTGTTTTCTTGTGCTCTGGCCAGATTTGCAGGCTCCTGTTGGCTCCAGGCCCTGTGGGTGCTCCCATTTTTGTCTGTGAGCTGGAGTGTGCCAAACCTTCAACGAACAGTCTGAGCTTGGGCTTGGGGGTGATGAGGCTGCTGTTATCATCCTCCATGTCTCGGCCACGGTCCCCGGGGTTTTGCGGTGTGTTAAATAGAAGGTCCAGGTCCCACTCCAACTCGGGGACATGCTCTGCTGTGTCCTGCTTGAGTCCACAGCTTCCTCCAACAGTTTGACCTTTCCCAGCCACGCACAACTTTTTCCTTGATATTTTGTGGCCTGGTAATGGACGTCTTTCCTAATATCCATGGCCTCTGCTTCTTGGGCATCCCCATGTCAATGCCCTCCTCGGCAGTCCGGTCCATGGGTGGCATTGTTGCTGGCCTGTTGCTCAGAGGAGAAGCTCTGATATACCCTCTCAGAGTAATGAACCCTTGACTTAGCCTTGCATCTGGCCTGTACAGCACTGTCCTCCGAGTGGATGGGCTGGTTGGACCGGGAGCAGATCCAGATCTCGGCCACTTTGGCAGAAGCCTCCTCGGCCTCTTTGGCCACCCTTCAGGGATTGCTGCCGGACCTCAACCATGTGGATGCCGCCCACAGGGAGTGTCTTGTAGCTCCAGATGGTCTGGTTCTTAAAGCACTTCCTCCAGTGCAACAGGACCTGTAGTTTTTTGCCTTCTTTCTTGAGGAAGTGGGGGTCCTGCAGTGATGTCAGACCCAGGTCTGTCTCCAATTGTCCACTGGGGAACTGCATACTCCTGTAGAAAGTTCTTGGAGCCCTGCATCTTCACAGTGATCACTGTTGATATGAGGTTGAATCCCTGTATCTTCATGCCAATCACCATGGAGATGAGGTCCTTCTCCAGCTCTTTAGAGACCACCATCTTCATTAAGGTCAGGTTGCACAACCTGGGCACGATCCTGAGACTGGGGCTGTCCAACTCCCGGTTAGCAAACAATTTCTTGGGCTTTAGTGTGTTGAACCTGGGCACAGGGGTAGGGGAGCGGGAGGTGTGGAGACCAGGACTGTGGGCAGCAAGGTAGCTGCAGCTGCTTACACAATACAGGTTCTTTCTGCATTCTGGGGTGATTGTTTCTCTTCCTGTGTTGGGACAGAGGAGGGACATTCCTTCAGGGGCAGCTTATGAACTGCCAGGTAGTTTGGGGGCTGAAATGCAGACTGAACCCTTAAGCACTCAGTGAGTGTTGTCAGGAGGGGGGACACAAGTGATCCAAGAACAGTGTGTGTGAGAAGGGACCACATGCTCACTGACTAGCTCAGGGAAGGCCTGTGTGATGTTCTTGCAAACTCAGAGACCTAAAGTTATCACAAAGGATGTTCTGAAATGAAAACTTTTAAACTAAAAGCAGTTTATGGTGGGTAGTCATGTCCTAGGCGGGCATCTTCCCTGACAAAGGGCAATCTTAACCTTAACGGAGCCTGCCTATTGCCTCTTAGCATCTACAATAACATATATTTGGAATGTAAAAGGAATTTCTATTTTTCCAGACCCCTCAAAGCATAGGCAATGCTCTGTGGAGACCACCAATCCCCTTATTGTTACGGAGTTCCTTGTTGACTTGTCACTATCTTATATCCACCATGTAAAAGAAGGATGTCTGTGTCATTTTACTGTTTATCCAGTTACAGAGGATTCCTCACTTTGATTTCTCTAGGACCCTGATGGATCACCACTGGATTTCATGTTACCACCATACAGCTCCTGTTTTGATTGTAATGTATAAAATAAGGTGCAAAACTGCCATTCTCCAGAGCATTGTCTCAATCTGCTGAGATTTTCTTCCTGCCAAATGTTGACATTGGAGCTTAAATAAACTCACAAAAATTCTTCACAAGTTTGAGTGTTTCTTACTTTGACATTTACTTGGCGTAGTGGGCCAGGGTTCCAAAAAAGCTCACCCAGGACCAACCTGGGGACCTGGTGTTAGGATTCAACAAAGGACCCATTGAACCACTGTTTCCCCACCCATCGGGTGAACCTGGGTTAGTTGTGTCTTAAATCCAGGACTTTTCCCTTGCTGGTGGTAGAGGGTTAGATTTATTTGAGCTGTATTTTAAATACTCCAGGTGGAACTAAGATTAAGGGTTGAGGGACCATAGGCTAAGACAAGACAGTAGGCAAAACATGGGTGACTGGTGTTAAATTGTGGCTTTCTGATTGGAATTGCTTTCTGAGAATCTGAGCAAAAAACACCTTTGCTGATAAAGTAGAGTTGAACTCAATCAGCTCCAGAAATGCAGGGTCCTGTCCTCCCTCTGGTCTGAGTATTAGGTATTCTTAGGGGACTGAGAATCTCTGTGGAGGTGTGAGGTCTTTCTCAACTCAGTTGCAATTAAAGTGACTGGTTCTTTGGGGTAGCACCCATAAGGTTTTGTCAACTGTTCCCTGACCGTCTGGTTGTTTTAGTCAGCAGGGAGATAAACCGAGGCACATCACAGGGTTGAATGTGATTTGAGGGGTGAGTGCCTCATGGAGCTCAACCCATAAGCAACACATGTTGACCAACTACATTACATATCAATCCTAGAAAATTTGCTCAGATTCTACAGATATCAGAAAGAAGAGAAAAACCACATACACATACACACAACTACAAAACAACAACAAAACACACCTAAAATTAGCATGGAAAGTTGTGCGTCCAAAGCCAGGAGATGCCAGATCCCAGCTCCCATTAATACTCCTGATAGGAAGTTTTACTTGCAAGTGCTTTACAGAAATGGGAAGATTTATCTAGAAAATATCCTCCTAAAATGGCCAAAAATTCAGTTTTATTTGGGTGCCTAAATAAATTTTTTGGCATGCAATAAAAATTATGAAAATGCCAGGTCTAACATTAAATTGAATGAATGAATGGAAGCACTTTTTTTTTTTGCTTAAAGTATTACAAAGGGTATTACATATGTGTCCATTTTTTCCCCCGCCCTAGACAGTCCCCTAGCATCCCCTCTCCCCCAGTGTCTTATGTCCATTGGTTATGCTTATATGCATGAATACAAGTCCTTTGGTTGATCTCTTACCCCCCTACCTCCTGCACCCCTACCCTCCCCCGCCTTCCCGCTGCAGTTTGACAATCTGTTTGAGGCAGCTCTGCCTCTGTATCTATTATTGTTCAAAAGTTTATAATGGTCTCTATTATCCATGAATGAGTGAGATCATGTGGTATTTTTCCTTCATTGACTGGCTTATTTCACTTAGCATAATGCTCTCCAGTTCCATCCATGCCATTGCAAATGGTAAGAGTTCCTTCCTTTTTAGAGCAGCATAGTATTCCATCGTGTAGATGTACCACAGTTTTCTAATCCATTCATCTACTGATGGACACTTAGGCTGTTTTCAGATCTTAGCTATGGTGAATTGTGCTGCTATGAACATAGGGGTGCATATATCCTTTCTGATTGGTGTTTCTGGTTTCTTGGGATATATTCCTAGAAGTGGGATCACAGGGTCAAATGGGAGTTCCATTTTCAGTTTTTTAAGGAAACTCCATACTGTCTTCCATAGTGGCTGCACCAGTCTGCATTCCCACCAGCAGTGCACAAGCGTTCCTTTTTCTCCACATCCTCTCCATCACTTGTCGTTTGTTGATTTGTTGATAATAGCCAGTCTGACAGGTGTGAGATGGTACGTCATTGTTGTTTTGATTTGCATCTCTCGGATGATTAGTTACTTTGAGCATGTTTTCATATGTCTCTTGGCTTTCTGAATGTCCTCTTTTGAAAGGTGTCTATTTAGGTCCTTTGCCCATTTTTTGATTGGATGTTTATCTTCCTTTTGTTAAGTTGTATGAGTTCCCTATAAATTTTGGAGATTAGGCCCTTATCAGATATGTCATTGGCAAATATGTTTTCCCACACAGTGGGTTTTCTCGTTGTTTTGTTGATGGTTTCTTTTGCTGTGCAGAAGCTTTTTATTTTGATGTAGTCCCATTTGTTCATTTTCTCTTTAGTTTCAAGTGCCCTAGGAGTTGTATCAGTGAAGAAATTGCTTCGGCATATGTCTGAGATTTTGTTGCCTTTGGATTCTTCTAGAATTTTTATGGTTTCCTGTCGTATATTTAAGTCCTTTATCCATTTTGAGTTTATTTTTGTGTATGGTGTAAGTTGGTGGTCTAGTTTCATTTTCTTGCATATATCTGTCCAATTTTCCCAACACCATTTATTGAAGAGACTATCTTGGCTCCATTGTATGTTCTTGCCTCCTTTGTCAAATATTAATTGAGCATATTGGTTCGGGCCGATTTCTGGGCTCTCTATTCTATTCCATTCATCTGTATGCCTATTCTTGTGCCAGTACCGGGCAGCTTTGAGAACAGTGGCTTTGTAATACATCTTGATATCTGGTATTGAGATCCCACCTACTTTGTTCTTTTTCAGGATTGCTGCAGCTATTCGGGGTCTTTTTTTTATTCCAGATGAATTTTTGGAGAGTTCGTTCTAGATCTATGAAGTATGCTGTTGGTATTTTAATGGGAAGTGCGTTGAATTTACAGATTGCTTTGGGTAGTATGGACATTTTAATGATGTTGATTCTACCAATCCATGAACACGGTATGTTCTTCCATCTGTTCATGTCTTCCTCTATGTCTTTTTTCAACGTCCTGTAGTTTTCTGAGTAGAGGTCTTTTACCTCTTTAGTTAAGTTTATTCCTAGGTAGCTTAATTTTTTTGGTGTGATGGTAAACGGGATTGTTTTTATAATCTCTCTAACTGAAAGTTTACTATTGGTGTATAGAAATGCCTCAGATTTCTTGGGGTTAATTTTGTATCCTGCTACATTGCCAAATTCATGTATTAAGTCTATTAGCTTTTTGATGGAGTCTCTAGGGTTTTGTATGTATAATATCATGTCGTCTGCAAATAAGGACAGTTTTACTTCCTCTTTTCCAATTTGGATGCCTTTTATTTCTTCTTCTTGCCTAATTGCAATGGCTAACACTTCCAGTAATATGTTGAACAGGAGTGGTGTGAGGGGGCATCCCTGTATTGTTCCTGTTCTTAGGGGAAATGGTGTTAGTTTTTGTCTGTTGAATATGATGCTGGCTGTGGGCCTGTCATATATGGCTTTTATTATGTTGAGGTATGATCCTTCTACTCCTGCCTTACTGAGAGTTTTTATCAAAAATGGGTGTTGAATTTTGTCAAATGCTTTCTCTGCATCAATTGATATGACAGTGTGGTTTTTTTCTTTCAATTTGTTTATGTGATGTATCACGTTTATTTATTTTCAGATATTGTACCATCCTTGCATCCCTGGGATAAATCCAACTTGGTCATGGTGTACGATCTTTCTGATGTACTGCTGGATCCGATTTGCTAAGATTTTGTTGAGGATTTTGGCATCAATGTTCATGAGGGATATTGGCCTGTAATTCTCTTTCATTGTGTTGTCTTTACCTGGTTTTGGTATTAGGGTGATGCTGGCTTCATAGAATGAGCTTGGAAGTGTTCTTTCCTCTTGAATTTTTTGTAGTAGTCTGAGCAGGATAGGTTTTAGTTCTTCCTTGAATGTTTGGTAAAACTCCCCTGTGAAGCCGTCTGGTCCGGGGCTTTTGTTTGATGGAAGCTTTTTGATGACTGCTTCAATTTCTTCCATAGTTATTGATTGGCCTGTTGAGATTTTTAGATTCTTCCTGATTGAGTCTTGGAATGTTGTATTTTTCTAGGAATTTGTCCATTCCCTCCAGGTTGTCTAGTTTGTTGGAGTAGAGCTGTCCATAGTATTTTTTAACAATCATGTATTTCTGTATTTCTCAACTCAGTTGCAATTAAAGTGACTGGTTCTTTGGGGTAGCACCCATAAGGTTTTCTCAACTGTTCCCTGACCGTCTGGTTGTTTTAGTCAGCAGGGAGATAAACCGAGGCACATCACAGGGTTGAATGTGATTTGAGGGGTGAGCGCCTCATGGAGCTCAACCCATAAGCAACACATGTTGACCAACTACATTACATATCAATCCTAGAAAATTTGCTCAGATTCTACAGATATCAGAAAGAAGAGAAAAACCACATACACATACACACAACTACAAAACAACAATAAAACACACCTAAAATTAGCATGGGAGGTTGTGAGTCCAAAGCCAGGAGATGCCCGATCCCAGCTCCCATTAATACTCCTGATAGGAAGTTTTACTTGCAAGTGCTTTACAGAAATGGGAAGATTTATCTAGAAAATATCCTCCTAAAAATGGCCAAAGTGCAGTTTTATTTGGGTGCCTAAATAAATTTTTTGGCATGCAATAAAAATTAGGAAAATGCCAGGTCTAACATGAAATTGAATGAATGAATGGAAGTACATTTTGATTTGGAAATCAGGAGATTCTAAGAAGCACTTATAAATTCTTTTTTTAAAAAATTAAGGAATTAGAAATTTTAGAGACTGTCTCTGAACTCTTGTGAAGCTAATAAATGCCAACACTACATTCTTCCGCCTTCTCTAGCTCCCCCACTATATCCTTTGCCCTTTCCCATCCCTTCTTCCTTCCCCTTCGGTCCCCTCCACTACCCTTCCTTACTGACTTAACAGAAAATGAGAACAGGAATTCTAACAGCTCCCTTTGGAGCAAACCTTGTCTCAGCAAGAGAGGAACCAGCAATTGTTCCTGATTTTCTCAGTGACCCTGATGGATTCACAAAGGCATTTAACTGTTAGAACATGTAATCCTGGCTATTCTAACCTACTCCAATTAATATAGCTAATGGTTTCTGCCAGCAAATGCAACACAATTTCTAAATAAGGTTTGCAAGAAAATTCCTGTAGAGAAATCTGTCCACTGTTAGAATGATAGGAAACTGAAATAGGATGTCGAAAAACAACAACAAACAAACCACACACACACACACACACACACACACACACACACACACACACACACACGCACACACACACACACAACTATAGGGTTGATCCATGGGTGTTTCCCATTCTCACTGATAGTTTGGGAGCAGGTGAACTTGTCATAGAAAGAGAAGCCACTAAGACCCCTGTAGATACTGGGGCTACTTTATTTGTCCCTAACCACATCCAGCTAATTGTCTTCTCCTTCAGAGTAAAGCTTCTGTGCAAATGGTAGGAATATTTAACCAATGTCTGTTTTTAATCAAAACCTGTTTCCAACTAGGGAATATTATAGCAATATTAGCAAATATCTATCTTTGCTAATAAAATATGCCCCAAATCAGCTGATAGGGAGAGGTGTTTAGTTTGCTTATATGTTTGTTTTATGAAATCAGTGATACCCACATATGCTTTTTCCAGAAGGGTAATATGTATTTAGAAATAAATGAACAAGATATTGAACCCAACAGAGCCTGAGATGAACCCAGCGGTGTGTCCTGAAAGTTGAGGTCCTAGCTGCATCCAGCTTTCTGCGGGGGCTCTGGAAAAGGATCTGCTGGTGGAATCATGCACAGACATGGAGAGGCATGGGGGAGAGAATGAGCATTCAGCAGGTAAGATAAGCATTTGGCCGGTATTTGCCTGACAAGGAGCCCAGAGTTGGAACCGCATGCATGCACCTCTGTCCAATACCCACCCAGGGTGGAGGGAGCTGGGCCCTTTGTTCTGAGCTCAGGCTTATGCAGTTGTGAACCCAACCCTCAATGGAAAATTGGGGACCTGATGTCCATAGAGTGGCAGATATTACCCAATGTCGACGACATTCAGAGCCCAGAGTTCAGGAATGTTCAGACATTCCAGGCCAAGGCTCCCACCTCCCCACAGAGTTGGTCTGGACATGAGAAATCCTGACACACTGGGCAGCTCCTGCCTGTTCCTCCGTATCTAGGGGTCAAGGGCGCTTTGTGCTGGGACCCAGGAAGAGCACTAGCTCTTTTTTTTTTTTTTACTAAGAGAAATATTTGTATTATTTTATTTTATTATGGTTTAAAGTATAATATATGTTTCTTTTTTTCCCCATGGACCCCTTCTCAGCCACTCCCACCCCAGCACATGCCCCTACCCCCTCAATGTCTGTGTCCATTGATTATGCTTATATCCATGCATTCAAGACCTTTGCTTGATCTCTTACTCTCTCCCCCACTATCCCCTGCCTTCCCGCTGAGGTTGGAGGGTCTGTTTGATGGTCTGTTTGAGGCTTCTCTGTGTCTGCATCTATTTTTGTTCATCCGTTTATATTATTCATTATATTCCACAAATGTATGAGACCATGTGATATTTATTTTTATCTGACTGGCTTATTTCACTTAGCATAATGCTCTCCATGTCCATCCAAGCTGTTGTCAATGGTAAGAGTTCTTTCTTTTTTACAGCAGCATAGTATTCCATTGTGTAGATGTACCACAGTTTTTTCCGCTCATCTGCTGATGGGCACTTAGGCTGATGAGCACTTAGGCTGTTTCCAAATCTTAGCTATTGTGCTGCTATGAACATAGGGGTACATATATTCTTTCTGATTGGCGTTTCTGATTTCTTGGGATATATTCCTAGAATTGAAATTACTGGGTCAAATGGGAGTTCCATTTTCAGTTTTTTAAGGAAACTCCATACTGTCTTCCATAGTGGCTGCACCAGTCTGCATTCCCACCAGCAGTGCACAAGCGTTCCTTTTTCTCCACATCCTCTCCATCACTTGTCGTTTGTTGATTTGTTGATAATAGCCAGTCTGACAGGTGTGAGATGGTACGTCATTGTTGTTTTGATTTGCATCTCTCGGATGATTAGTTACTTTGAGCATGTTTTCATATGTCTCTTGGCTTTCTGAATGTCCTCTTTTGAAAGGTGTCTATTTAGGTCCTTTGCCCATTTTTTGATTGGATGTTTATCTTCCTTTTGTTAAGTTGTATGAGTTCCCTATAAATTTTGGAGATTAGGCCCTTATCAGATATGTCATTGGCAAATATGTTTTCCCACACAGTGGGTTTTCTCGTTGTTTTGTTGATGGTTTCTTTTGCTGTGCAGAAGCTTTTTATTTTGATGTAGTCCCATTTGTTCATTTTCTCTTTAGTTTCAAGTGCCCTAGGAGTTGTATCAGTGAAGAAATTGCTTCGGCATATGTCTGAGATTTTGTTGCCTTTGGATTCTTCTAGAATTTTTATGGTTTCCTGTCGTATATTTAAGTCCTTTATCCATTTTGAGTTTATTTTTGTGTATGGTGTAAGTTGGTGGTCTAGTTTCATTTTCTTGCATATATCTGTCCAATTTTCCCAACACCATTTATTGAAGAGACTATCTTGGCTCCATTGTATGTTCTTGCCTCCTTTGTCAAATATTAATTGAGCATATTGGTTCGGGCCGATTTCTGGGCTCTCTATTCTATTCCATTCATCTGTATGCCTATTCTTGTGCCAGTACCGGGCAGCTTTGAGAACAGTGGCTTTGTAATACATCTTGATATCTGGTATTGAGATCCCACCTACTTTGTTCTTTTTCAGGATTGCTGCAGCTATTCGGGGTCTTTTTTTTATTCCAGATGAATTTTTGGAGAGTTCGTTCTAGATCTATGAAGTATGCTGTTGGTATTTTAATGGGAAGTGCGTTGAATTTACAGATTGCTTTGGGTAGTATGGACATTTTAATGATGTTGATTCTACCAATCCATGAACACGGTATGTTCTTCCATCTGTTCATGTCTTCCTCTATGTCTTTTTTCAACGTCCTGTAGTTTTCTGAGTAGAGGTCTTTTACCTCTTTAGTTAAGTTTATTCCTAGGTAGCTTAATTTTTTTGGTGTGATGGTAAACGGGATTGTTTTTATAATCTCTCTAACTGAAAGTTTACTATTGGTGTATAGAAATGCCTCAGATTTCTTGGGGTTAATTTTGTATCCTGCTACATTGCCAAATTCATGTATTAAGTCTATTAGCTTTTTGATGGAGTCTCTAGGGTTTTGTATGTATAATATCATGTCCTCTGCAAATAAGGACAGTTTTACTTCCTCTTTTCCAATTTGGATGCCTTTTATTTCTTCTTCTTGCCTAATTGCAATGGCTAACACTTCCAGTAATATGTTGAACAGGAGTGGTGTGAGGGGGGCATCCCTGTATTGTTCCTGTTCTTAGGGGAAATGGTGTTAGTTTTTGTCTGTTGAGTATGATGCTGGCTGTGGGCCTGTCATATATGGCTTTTATTATGTTGAGGTATGATCCTTCTACTCCTGCCTTACTGAGAGTTTTTATCAAAAATGGGTGTTGAATTTTGTCAAATGCTTTCTCTGCATCAATTGATATGACCGTGTGGTTTTTTTCTTTCAATTTGTTTATGTGATGTATCACGTTTATTTATTTTCAGATATTGTACCATCCTTGCATCCCTGGGATAAATCCAACTTGGTCATGGTGTATGATCTTTCTGATGTACTGCTGGATCCGATTTGCTAAGATTTTGTTGAGGATTTTGGCATCAATGTTCATGAGGGATATTGGCCTGTAATTCTCTTTCATTGTGTTGTCTTTACCTGGTTTTGGTATTAGGGTGATGCTGGCTTCATAGAATGAGCTTGGAAGTGTTCTTTCCTCTTGAATTTTTTGTAGTAGTCTGAGCAGGATAGGTTTTAGTTCTTCCTTGAATGTTTGGTAAAACTCCCCTGTGAAGCCGTCTGGTCCGGGGCTTTTGTTTGATGGAAGCTTTTTGATGACTGCTTCAATTTCTTCCATAGTTATTGATTGGCCTGTTGAGATTTTTAGATTCTTCCTGATTGAGTCTTGGAATGTTGTATTTTTCTAGGAATTTGTCCATTCCCTCCAGGTTGTCTAGTTTGTTGGAGTAGAGCTGTCCATAGTATTTTTTAACAATCATGTATTTCTGTATTTCTCAACTCAGTTGCAATTAAAGTGACTGGTTCTTTGGGGTAGCACCCATAAGGTTTTCTCAACTGTTCCCTGACCGTCTGGTTGTTTTAGTCAGCAGGGAGATAAACCGAGGCACATCACAGGGTTGAATGTGATTTGAGGGGTGAGCGCCTCATGGAGCTCAACCCATAAGCAACACATGTTGACCAACTACATTACATATCAATCCTAGAAAATTTGCTCAGATTCTACAGATATCAGAAAGAAGAGAAAAACCACATACACATACACACAACTACAAAACAACAATAAAACACACCTAAAATTAGCATGGGAGGTTGTGAGTCCAAAGCCAGGAGATGCCCGATCCCAGCTCCCATTAATACTCCTGATAGGAAGTTTTACTTGCAAGTGCTTTACAGAAATGGGAAGATTTATCTAGAAAATATCCTCCTAAAAATGGCCAAAGTGCAGTTTTATTTGGGTGCCTAAATAAATTTTTTGGCATGCAATAAAAATTAGGAAAATGCCAGGTCTAACATGAAATTGAATGAATGAATGGAAGTACATTTTGATTTGGAAATCAGGAGATTCTAAGAAGCACTTATAAATTCTTTTTTTAAAAAATTAAGGAATTAGAAATTTTAGAGACTGTCTCTGAACTCTTGTGAAGCTAATAAATGCCAACACTACATTCTTCCGCCTTCTCTAGCTCCCCCACTATATCCTTTGCCCTTTCCCATCCCTTCTTCCTTCCCCTTCGGTCCCCTCCACTACCCTTCCTTACTGACTTAACAGAAAATGAGAACAGGAATTCTAACAGCTCCCTTTGGAGCAAACCTTGTCTCAGCAAGAGAGGAACCAGCAATTGTTCCTGATTTTCTCAGTGACCCTGATGGATTCACAAAGGCATTTAACTGTTAGAACATGTAATCCTGGCTATTCTAACCTACTCCAATTAATATAGCTAATGGTTTCTGCCAGCAAATGCAACACAATTTCTAAATAAGGTTTGCAAGAAAATTCCTGTAGAGAAATCTGTCCACTGTTAGAATGATAGGAAACTGAAATAGGATGTCGAAAAACAACAACAAACAAACCACACACACACACACACACACACACACACACACACACACACGCACACGCACACGCACACACACACACACACAACTATAGGGTTGATCCATGGGTGTTTCCCATTCTCACTGATAGTTTGGGAGCAGGTGAACTTGTCATAGAAAGAGAAGCCACTAAGACCCCTGTAGATACTGGGGCTACTTTATTTGTCCCTAACCACATCCAGCTAATTGTCTTCTCCTTCAGAGTAAAGCTTCTGTGCAAATGGTAGGAATATTTAACCAATGTCTGTTTTTAATCAAAACCTGTTTCCAACTAGGGAATATTATAGCAATATTAGCAAATATCTATCTTTGCTAATAAAATATGCCCCAAATCAGCTGATAGGGAGAGGTGTTTAGTTTGCTTATATGTTTGTTTTATGAAATCAGTGATACCCACATATGCTTTTTCCAGAAGGGTAATATGTATTTAGAAATAAATGAACAAGATATTGAACCCAACAGAGCCTGAGATGAACCCAGCGGTGTGTCCTGAAAGTTGAGGTCCTAGCTGCATCCAGCTTTCTGCGGGGGCTCTGGAAAAGGATCTGCTGGTGGAATCATGCACAGACATGGAGAGGCATGGGGGAGAGAATGAGCATTCAGCAGGTAAGATAAGCATTTGGCCGGTATTTGCCTGACAAGGAGCCCAGAGTTGGAACCGCATGCATGCACCTCTGTCCAATACCCACCCAGGGTGGAGGGAGCTGGGCCCTTTGTTCTGAGCTCAGGCTTATGCAGTTGTGAACCCAACCCTCAATGGAAAATTGGGGACCTGATGTCCATAGAGTGGCAGATATTACCCAATGTCGACGACATTCAGAGCCCAGAGTTCAGGAATGTTCAGACATTCCAGGCCAAGGCTCCCACCTCCCCACAGAGTTGGTCTGGACATGAGAAATCCTGACACACTGGGCAGCTCCTGCCTGTTCCTCCGTATCTAGGGGTCAAGGGCGCTTTGTGCTGGGACCCAGGAAGAGCACTAGCTCTTTTTTTTTTTTTTACTAAGAGAAATATTTGTATTATTTTATTTTATTATGGTTTAAAGTATAATATATGTTTCTTTTTTTCCCCATGGACCCCTTCTCAGCCACTCCCACCCCAGCACATGCCCCTACCCCCTCAATGTCTGTGTCCATTGATTATGCTTATATCCATGCATTCAAGACCTTTGCTTGATCTCTTACTCTCTCCCCCACTATCCCCTGCCTTCCCGCTGAGGTTGGAGGGTCTGTTTGATGGTCTGTTTGAGGCTTCTCTGTGTCTGCATCTATTTTTGTTCATCCGTTTATATTATTCATTATATTCCACAAATGTATGAGACCATGTGATATTTATTTTTATCTGACTGGCTTATTTCACTTAGCATAATGCTCTCCATGTCCATCCAAGCTGTTGTCAATGGTAAGAGTTCTTTCTTTTTTACAGCAGCATAGTATTCCATTGTGTAGATGTACCACAGTTTTTTCCGCTCATCTGCTGATGGGCACTTAGGCTGATGAGCACTTAGGCTGTTTCCAAATCTTAGCTATTGTGCTGCTATGAACATAGGGGTACATATATTCTTTCTGATTGGCGTTTCTGATTTCTTGGGATATATTCCTAGAATTGAAATTACTGGGTCAAATGGGAGTTCCATTTTCAGTTTTTTAAGGAAACTCCATACTGTCTTCCATAGTGGCTGCACCAGTCTGCATTCCCACCAGCAGTGCACAAGCGTTCCTTTTTCTCCACATCCTCTCCATCACTTGTCGTTTGTTGATTTGTTGATAATAGCCAGTCTGACAGGTGTGAGATGGTACGTCATTGTTGTTTTGATTTGCATCTCTCGGATGATTAGTTACTTTGAGCATGTTTTCATATGTCTCTTGGCTTTCTGAATGTCCTCTTTTGAAAGGTGTCTATTTAGGTCCTTTGCCCATTTTTTGATTGGATGTTTATCTTCCTTTTGTTAAGTTGTATGAGTTCCCTATAAATTTTGGAGATTAGGCCCTTATCAGATATGTCATTGGCAAATATGTTTTCCCACACAGTGGGTTTTCTCGTTGTTTTGTTGATGGTTTCTTTTGCTGTGCAGAAGCTTTTTATTTTGATGTAGTCCCATTTGTTCATTTTCTCTTTAGTTTCAAGTGCCCTAGGAGTTGTATCAGTGAAGAAATTGCTTCGGCATATGTCTGAGATTTTGTTGCCTTTGGATTCTTCTAGAATTTTTATGGTTTCCTGTCGTATATTTAAGTCCTTTATCCATTTTGAGTTTATTTTTGTGTATGGTGTAAGTTGGTGGTCTAGTTTCATTTTCTTGCATATATCTGTCCAATTTTCCCAACACCATTTATTGAAGAGACTATCTTGGCTCCATTGTATGTTCTTGCCTCCTTTGTCAAATATTAATTGAGCATATTGGTTCGGGCCGATTTCTGGGCTCTCTATTCTATTCCATTCATCTGTATGCCTATTCTTGTGCCAGTACCGGGCAGCTTTGAGAACAGTGGCTTTGTAATACATCTTGATATCTGGTATTGAGATCCCACCTACTTTGTTCTTTTTCAGGATTGCTGCAGCTATTCGGGGTCTTTTTTTTATTCCAGATGAATTTTTGGAGAGTTCGTTCTAGATCTATGAAGTATGCTGTTGGTATTTTAATGGGAAGTGCGTTGAATTTACAGATTGCTTTGGGTAGTATGGACATTTTAATGATGTTGATTCTACCAATCCATGAACACGGTATGTTCTTCCATCTGTTCATGTCTTCCTCTATGTCTTTTTTCAACGTCCTGTAGTTTTCTGAGTAGAGGTCTTTTACCTCTTTAGTTAAGTTTATTCCTAGGTAGCTTAATTTTTTTGGTGTGATGGTAAACGGGATTGTTTTTATAATCTCTCTAACTGAAAGTTTACTATTGGTGTATAGAAATGCCTCAGATTTCTTGGGGTTAATTTTGTATCCTGCTACATTGCCAAATTCATGTATTAAGTCTATTAGCTTTTTGATGGAGTCTCTAGGGTTTTGTATGTATAATATCATGTCCTCTGCAAATAAGGACAGTTTTACTTCCTCTTTTCCAATTTGGATGCCTTTTATTTCTTCTTCTTGCCTAATTGCAATGGCTAACACTTCCAGTAATATGTTGAACAGGAGTGGTGTGAGGGGGGCATCCCTGTATTGTTCCTGTTCTTAGGGGAAATGGTGTTAGTTTTTGTCTGTTGAGTATGATGCTGGCTGTGGGCCTGTCATATATGGCTTTTATTATGTTGAGGTATGATCCTTCTACTCCTGCCTTACTGAGAGTTTTTATCAAAAATGGGTGTTGAATTTTGTCAAATGCTTTCTCTGCATCAATTGATATGACCGTGTGGTTTTTTTCTTTCAATTTGTTTATGTGATGTATCACGTTTATTTATTTTCAGATATTGTACCATCCTTGCATCCCTGGGATAAATCCAACTTGGTCATGGTGTATGATCTTTCTGATGTACTGCTGGATCCGATTTGCTAAGATTTTGTTGAGGATTTTGGCATCAATGTTCATGAGGGATATTGGCCTGTAATTCTCTTTCATTGTGTTGTCTTTACCTGGTTTTGGTATTAGGGTGATGCTGGCTTCATAGAATGAGCTTGGAAGTGTTCTTTCCTCTTGAATTTTTTGTAGTAGTCTGAGCAGGATAGGTTTTAGTTCTTCCTTGAATGTTTGGTAAAACTCCCCTGTGAAGCCGTCTGGTCCGGGGCTTTTGTTTGATGGAAGCTTTTTGATGACTGCTTCAATTTCTTCCATAGTTATTGATTGGCCTGTTGAGATTTTTAGATTCTTCCTGATTGAGTCTTGGAATGTTGTATTTTTCTAGGAATTTGTCCATTCCCTCCAGGTTGTCTAGTTTGTTGGAGTAGAGCTGTCCATAGTATTTTTTAACAATCATGTATTTCTGTATTTCTCAACTCAGTTGCAATTAAAGTGACTGGTTCTTTGGGGTAGCACCCATAAGGTTTTCTCAACTGTTCCCTGACCGTCTGGTTGTTTTAGTCAGCAGGGAGATAAACCGAGGCACATCACAGGGTTGAATGTGATTTGAGGGGTGAGCGCCTCATGGAGCTCAACCCATAAGCAACACATGTTGACCAACTACATTACATATCAATCCTAGAAAATTTGCTCAGATTCTACAGATATCAGAAAGAAGAGAAAAACCACATACACATACACACAACTACAAAACAACAATAAAACACACCTAAAATTAGCATGGGAGGTTGTGAGTCCAAAGCCAGGAGATGCCCGATCCCAGCTCCCATTAATACTCCTGATAGGAAGTTTTACTTGCAAGTGCTTTACAGAAATGGGAAGATTTATCTAGAAAATATCCTCCTAAAAATGGCCAAAGTGCAGTTTTATTTGGGTGCCTAAATAAATTTTTTGGCATGCAATAAAAATTAGGAAAATGCCAGGTCTAACATGAAATTGAATGAATGAATGGAAGTACATTTTGATTTGGAAATCAGGAGATTCTAAGAAGCACTTATAAATTCTTTTTTTAAAAAATTAAGGAATTAGAAATTTTAGAGACTGTCTCTGAACTCTTGTGAAGCTAATAAATGCCAACACTACATTCTTCCGCCTTCTCTAGCTCCCCCACTATATCCTTTGCCCTTTCCCATCCCTTCTTCCTTCCCCTTCGGTCCCCTCCACTACCCTTCCTTACTGACTTAACAGAAAATGAGAACAGGAATTCTAACAGCTCCCTTTGGAGCAAACCTTGTCTCAGCAAGAGAGGAACCAGCAATTGTTCCTGATTTTCTCAGTGACCCTGATGGATTCACAAAGGCATTTAACTGTTAGAACATGTAATCCTGGCTATTCTAACCTACTCCAATTAATATAGCTAATGGTTTCTGCCAGCAAATGCAACACAATTTCTAAATAAGGTTTGCAAGAAAATTCCTGTAGAGAAATCTGTCCACTGTTAGAATGATAGGAAACTGAAATAGGATGTCGAAAAACAACAACAAACAAACCACACACACACACACACACACACACACACACACACACACACACACGCACACGCACACGCACACACACACACACACAACTATAGGGTTGATCCATGGGTGTTTCCCATTCTCACTGATAGTTTGGGAGCAGGTGAACTTGTCATAGAAAGAGAAGCCACTAAGACCCCTGTAGATACTGGGGCTACTTTATTTGTCCCTAACCACATCCAGCTAATTGTCTTCTCCTTCAGAGTAAAGCTTCTGTGCAAATGGTAGGAATATTTAACCAATGTCTGTTTTTAATCAAAACCTGTTTCCAACTAGGGAATATTATAGCAATATTAGCAAATATCTATCTTTGCTAATAAAATATGCCCCAAATCAGCTGATAGGGAGAGGTGTTTAGTTTGCTTATATGTTTGTTTTATGAAATCAGTGATACCCACATATGCTTTTTCCAGAAGGGTAATATGTATTTAGAAATAAATGAACAAGATATTGAACCCAACAGAGCCTGAGATGAACCCAGCGGTGTGTCCTGAAAGTTGAGGTCCTAGCTGCATCCAGCTTTCTGCGGGGGCTCTGGAAAAGGATCTGCTGGTGGAATCATGCACAGACATGGAGAGGCATGGGGGAGAGAATGAGCATTCAGCAGGTAAGATAAGCATTTGGCCGGTATTTGCCTGACAAGGAGCCCAGAGTTGGAACCGCATGCATGCACCTCTGTCCAATACCCACCCAGGGTGGAGGGAGCTGGGCCCTTTGTTCTGAGCTCAGGCTTATGCAGTTGTGAACCCAACCCTCAATGGAAAATTGGGGACCTGATGTCCATAGAGTGGCAGATATTACCCAATGTCGACGACATTCAGAGCCCAGAGTTCAGGAATGTTCAGACATTCCAGGCCAAGGCTCCCACCTCCCCACAGAGTTGGTCTGGACATGAGAAATCCTGACACACTGGGCAGCTCCTGCCTGTTCCTCCGTATCTAGGGGTCAAGGGCGCTTTGTGCTGGGACCCAGGAAGAGCACTAGCTCTTTTTTTTTTTTTACTAAGAGAAATATTTGTATTATTTTATTTTATTATGGTTTAAAGTATAATATATGTTTCTTTTTTTCCCCATGGACCCCTTCTCAGCCACTCCCACCCCAGCACATGCCCCTACCCCCTCAATGTCTGTGTCCATTGATTATGCTTATATCCATGCATTCAAGACCTTTGCTTGATCTCTTACTCTCTCCCCCACTATCCCCTGCCTTCCCGCTGAGGTTGGAGGGTCTGTTTGATGGTCTGTTTGAGGCTTCTCTGTGTCTGCATCTATTTTTGTTCATCCGTTTATATTATTCATTATATTCCACAAATGTATGAGACCATGTGATATTTATTTTTATCTGACTGGCTTATTTCACTTAGCATAATGCTCTCCATGTCCATCCAAGCTGTTGTCAATGGTAAGAGTTCTTTCTTTTTTACAGCAGCATAGTATTCCATTGTGTAGATGTACCACAGTTTTTTCCGCTCATCTGCTGATGGGCACTTAGGCTGATGAGCACTTAGGCTGTTTCCAAATCTTAGCTATTGTGCTGCTATGAACATAGGGGTACATATATTCTTTCTGATTGGCGTTTCTGATTTCTTGGGATATATTCCTAGAATTGAAATTACTGGGTCAAATGGGAGTTCCATTTTCAGTTTTTTAAGGAAACTCCATACTGTCTTCCATAGTGGCTGCACCAGTCTGCATTCCCACCAGCAGTGCACAAGCGTTCCTTTTTCTCCACATCCTCTCCATCACTTGTCGTTTGTTGATTTGTTGATAATAGCCAGTCTGACAGGTGTGAGATGGTACGTCATTGTTGTTTTGATTTGCATCTCTCGGATGATTAGTTACTTTGAGCATGTTTTCATATGTCTCTTGGCTTTCTGAATGTCCTCTTTTGAAAGGTGTCTATTTAGGTCCTTTGCCCATTTTTTGATTGGATGTTTATCTTCCTTTTGTTAAGTTGTATGAGTTCCCTATAAATTTTGGAGATTAGGCCCTTATCAGATATGTCATTGGCAAATATGTTTTCCCACACAGTGGGTTTTCTCGTTGTTTTGTTGATGGTTTCTTTTGCTGTGCAGAAGCTTTTTATTTTGATGTAGTCCCATTTGTTCATTTTCTCTTTAGTTTCAAGTGCCCTAGGAGTTGTATCAGTGAAGAAATTGCTTCGGCATATGTCTGAGATTTTGTTGCCTTTGGATTCTTCTAGAATTTTTATGGTTTCCTGTCGTATATTTAAGTCCTTTATCCATTTTGAGTTTATTTTTGTGTATGGTGTAAGTTGGTGGTCTAGTTTCATTTTCTTGCATATATCTGTCCAATTTTCCCAACACCATTTATTGAAGAGACTATCTTGGCTCCATTGTATGTTCTTGCCTCCTTTGTCAAATATTAATTGAGCATATTGGTTCGGGCCGATTTCTGGGCTCTCTATTCTATTCCATTCATCTGTATGCCTATTCTTGTGCCAGTACCGGGCAGCTTTGAGAACAGTGGCTTTGTAATACATCTTGATATCTGGTATTGAGATCCCACCTACTTTGTTCTTTTTCAGGATTGCTGCAGCTATTCGGGGTCTTTTTTTTATTCCAGATGAATTTTTGGAGAGTTCGTTCTAGATCTATGAAGTATGCTGTTGGTATTTTAATGGGAAGTGCGTTGAATTTACAGATTGCTTTGGGTAGTATGGACATTTTAATGATGTTGATTCTACCAATCCATGAACACGGTATGTTCTTCCATCTGTTCATGTCTTCCTCTATGTCTTTTTTCAACGTCCTGTAGTTTTCTGAGTAGAGGTCTTTTACCTCTTTAGTTAAGTTTATTCCTAGGTAGCTTAATTTTTTTGGTGTGATGGTAAACGGGATTGTTTTTATAATCTCTCTAACTGAAAGTTTACTATTGGTGTATAGAAATGCCTCAGATTTCTTGGGGTTAATTTTGTATCCTGCTACATTGCCAAATTCATGTATTAAGTCTATTAGCTTTTTGATGGAGTCTCTAGGGTTTTGTATGTATAATATCATGTCCTCTGCAAATAAGGACAGTTTTACTTCCTCTTTTCCAATTTGGATGCCTTTTATTTCTTCTTCTTGCCTAATTGCAATGGCTAACACTTCCAGTAATATGTTGAACAGGAGTGGTGTGAGGGGGCATCCCTGTATTGTTCCTGTTCTTAGGGGAAATGGTGTTAGTTTTTGTCTGTTGAGTATGATGCTGGCTGTGGGCCTGTCATATATGGCTTTTATTATGTTGAGGTATGATCCTTCTACTCCTGCCTTACTGAGAGTTTTTATCAAAAATGGGTGTTGAATTTTGTCAAATGCTTTCTCTGCATCAATTGATATGACCGTGTGGTTTTTTTCTTTCAATTTGTTTATGTGATGTATCACGTTTATTTATTTTCAGATATTGTACCATCCTTGCATCCCTGGGATAAATCCAACTTGGTCATGGTGTATGATCTTTCTGATGTACTGCTGGATCCGATTTGCTAAGATTTTGTTGAGGATTTTGGCATCAATGTTCATGAGGGATATTGGCCTGTAATTCTCTTTCATTGTGTTGTCTTTACCTGGTTTTGGTATTAGGGTGATGCTGGCTTCATAGAATGAGCTTGGAAGTGTTCTTTCCTCTTGAATTTTTTGTAGTAGTCTGAGCAGGATAGGTTTTAGTTCTTCCTTGAATGTTTGGTAAAACTCCCCTGTGAAGCCGTCTGGTCCGGGGCTTTTGTTTGATGGAAGCTTTTTGATGACTGCTTCAATTTCTTCCATAGTTATTGATTGGCCTGTTGAGATTTTTAGATTCTTCCTGATTGAGTCTTGGAATGTTGTATTTTTCTAGGAATTTGTCCATTCCCTCCAGGTTGTCTAGTTTGTTGGAGTAGAGCTGTCCATAGTATTTTTTAACAATCATGTATTTCTGTATTTCTCAACTCAGTTGCAATTAAAGTGACTGGTTCTTTGGGGTAGCACCCATAAGGTTTTCTCAACTGTTCCCTGACCGTCTGGTTGTTTTAGTCAGCAGGGAGATAAACCGAGGCACATCACAGGGTTGAATGTGATTTGAGGGGTGAGCGCCTCATGGAGCTCAACCCATAAGCAACACATGTTGACCAACTACATTACATATCAATCCTAGAAAATTTGCTCAGATTCTACAGATATCAGAAAGAAGAGAAAAACCACATACACATACACACAACTACAAAACAACAATAAAACACACCTAAAATTAGCATGGGAGGTTGTGAGTCCAAAGCCAGGAGATGCCCGATCCCAGCTCCCATTAATACTCCTGATAGGAAGTTTTACTTGCAAGTGCTTTACAGAAATGGGAAGATTTATCTAGAAAATATCCTCCTAAAAATGGCCAAAGTGCAGTTTTATTTGGGTGCCTAAATAAATTTTTTGGCATGCAATAAAAATTAGGAAAATGCCAGGTCTAACATGAAATTGAATGAATGAATGGAAGTACATTTTGATTTGGAAATCAGGAGATTCTAAGAAGCACTTATAAATTCTTTTTTTAAAAAATTAAGGAATTAGAAATTTTAGAGACTGTCTCTGAACTCTTGTGAAGCTAATAAATGCCAACACTACATTCTTCCGCCTTCTCTAGCTCCCCCACTATATCCTTTGCCCTTTCCCATCCCTTCTTCCTTCCCCTTCGGTCCCCTCCACTACCCTTCCTTACTGACTTAACAGAAAATGAGAACAGGAATTCTAACAGCTCCCTTTGGAGCAAACCTTGTCTCAGCAAGAGAGGAACCAGCAATTGTTCCTGATTTTCTCAGTGACCCTGATGGATTCACAAAGGCATTTAACTGTTAGAACATGTAATCCTGGCTATTCTAACCTACTCCAATTAATATAGCTAATGGTTTCTGCCAGCAAATGCAACACAATTTCTAAATAAGGTTTGCAAGAAAATTCCTGTAGAGAAATCTGTCCACTGTTAGAATGATAGGAAACTGAAATAGGATGTCGAAAAACAACAACAAACAAACCACACACACACACACACACACACACACACACACACACACACACACGCACACGCACACACACACACACAACTATAGGGTTGATCCATGGGTGTTTCCCATTCTCACTGATAGTTTGGGAGCAGGTGAACTTACCATAGAAAGAGAAGCCACTAAGACCCCTGTAGATACTGGGGCTACTTTATTTGTCCCTAACCACATCCAGCTAATTGTCTTCTCCTTCAGAGTAAAGCTTCTGTGCAAATGGTAGGAATATTTAACCAATGTCTGTTTTTAATCAAAACCTATTTCCAACTAGGGAATATTATAGCAATATTAGCAAATATCTATCTTTGCTAATAAAATATGCCCCAAATCAGCTGATAGGGAGAGGTGTTTAGTTTGCTTATATGTTTGTTTTATGAAATCAGTGATACCCACATATGCTTTTTCCAGAAGGGTAATATGTATTTAGAAATAAATGAACAAGATATTGAACCCAACAGAGCCTGAGATGAACCCAGCGGTGTGTCCTGAAAGTTGAGGTCCTAGCTGCATCCAGCTTTCTGCGGGGGCTCTGGAAAAGGATCTGCTGGTGGAATCATGCACAGACATGGAGAGGCATGGGGGAGAGAATGAGCATTCAGCAGGTAAGATAAGCATTTGGCCGGTATTTGCCTGACAAGGAGCCCAGAGTTGGAACCGCATGCATGCACCTCTGTCCAATACCCACCCAGGGTGGAGGGAGCTGGGCCCTTTGTTCTGAGCTCAGGCTTATGCAGTTGTGAACCCAACCCTCAATGGAAAATTGGGGACCTGATGTCCATAGAGTGGCAGATATTACCCAATGTCGACGACATTCAGAGCCCAGAGTTCAGGAATGTTCAGACATTCCAGGCCAAGGCTCCCACCTCCCCACAGAGTTGGTCTGGACATGAGAAATCCTGACACACTGGGCAGCTCCTGCCTGTTCCTCCGTATCTAGGGGTCAAGGGCGCTTTGTGCTGGGACCCAGGAAGAGCACTAGCTCTTTTTTTTTTTTTTCCTAAGAGAAATATTTGTATTATTTTATTTTATTATGGTTTAAAGTATAATATATGTTTCTTTTTTTCCCCATGGACCCCTTCTCAGCCACTCCCACCCCAGCACATGCCCCTACCCCCTCAATGTCTGTGTCCATTGATTATGCTTATATCCATGCATTCAAGACCTTTGCTTGATCTCTTACTCTCTCCCCCACTATCCCCTGCCTTCCCGCTGAGGTTGGAGGGTCTGTTTGATGGTCTGTTTGAGGCTTCTCTGTGTCTGCATCTATTTTTGTTCATCCGTTTATATTATTCATTATATTCCACAAATGTATGAGACCATGTGATATTTATTTTTATCTGACTGGCTTATTTCACTTAGCATAATGCTCTCCATGTCCATCCAAGCTGTTGTCAATGGTAAGAGTTCTTTCTTTTTTACAGCAGCATAGTATTCCATTGTGTAGATGTACCACAGTTTTTTCCGCTCATCTGCTGATGGGCACTTAGGCTGATGAGCACTTAGGCTGTTTCCAAATCTTAGCTATTGTGCTGCTATGAACATAGGGGTACATATATTCTTTCTGATTGGCGTTTCTGATTTCTTGGGATATATTCCTAGAATTGAAATTACTGGGTCAAATGGGAGTTCCATTTTCAGTTTTTTAAGGAAACTCCATACTGTCTTCCATAGTGGCTGCACCAGTCTGCATTCCCACCAGCAGTGCACAAGCGTTCCTTTTTCTCCACATCCTCTCCATCACTTGTCGTTTGTTGATTTGTTGATAATAGCCAGTCTGACAGGTGTGAGATGGTACGTCATTGTTGTTTTGATTTGCATCTCTCGGATGATTAGTTACTTTGAGCATGTTTTCATATGTCTCTTGGCTTTCTGAATGTCCTCTTTTGAAAGGTGTCTATTTAGGTCCTTTGCCCATTTTTTGATTGGATGTTTATCTTCCTTTTGTTAAGTTGTATGAGTTCCCTATAAATTTTGGAGATTAGGCCCTTATCAGATATGTCATTGGCAAATATGTTTTCCCACACAGTGGGTTTTCTCGTTGTTTTGTTGATGGTTTCTTTTGCTGTGCAGAAGCTTTTTATTTTGATGTAGTCCCATTTGTTCATTTTCTCTTTAGTTTCAAGTGCCCTAGGAGTTGTATCAGTGAAGAAATTGCTTCGGCATATGTCTGAGATTTTGTTGCCTTTGGATTCTTCTAGAATTTTTATGGTTTCCTGTCGTATATTTAAGTCCTTTATCCATTTTGAGTTTATTTTTGTGTATGGTGTAAGTTGGTGGTCTAGTTTCATTTTCTTGCATATATCTGTCCAATTTTCCCAACACCATTTATTGAAGAGACTATCTTGGCTCCATTGTATGTTCTTGCCTCCTTTGTCAAATATTAATTGAGCATATTGGTTCGGGCCGATTTCTGGGCTCTCTATTCTATTCCATTCATCTGTATGCCTATTCTTGTGCCAGTACTGGGCAGCTTTGAGAACAGTGGCTTTGTAATACATCTTGATATCTGGTATTGAGATCCCACCTACTTTGTTCTTTTTCAGGATTGCTGCAGCTATTCGGGGTCTTTTTTTATTCCAGATGAATTTTTGGAGAGTTCGTTCTAGATCTATGAAGTATGCTGTTGGTATTTTAATGGGAAGTGCGTTGAATTTACAGATTGCTTTGGGTAGTATGGACATTTTAATGATGTTGATTCTACCAATCCATGAACACGGTATGTTCTTCCATCTGTTCATGTCTTCCTCTATGTCTTTTTTCAACGTCCTGTAGTTTTCTGAGTAGAGGTCTTTTACCTCTTTAGTTAAGTTTATTCCTAGGTAGCTTAATTTTTTTGGTGTGATGGTAAACGGGATTGTTTTTATAATCTCTCTAACTGAAAGTTTACTATTGGTGTATAGAAATGCCTCAGATTTCTTGGGGTTAATTTTGTATCCTGCTACATTGCCAAATTCATGTATTAAGTCTATTAGCTTTTTGATGGAGTCTCTAGGGTTTTGTATGTATAATATCATGTCCTCTGCAAATAAGGACAGTTTTACTTCCTCTTTTCCAATTTGGATGCCTTTTATTTCTTCTTCTTGCCTAATTGCAATGGCTAACACTTCCAGTAATATGTTGAACAGGAGTGGTGTGAGGGGGCATCCCTGTATTGTTCCTGTTCTTAGGGGAAATGGTGTTAGTTTTTGTCTGTTGAGTATGATGCTGGCTGTGGGCCTGTCATATATGGCTTTTATTATGTTGAGGTATGATCCTTCTACTCCTGCCTTACTGAGAGTTTTTATCAAAAATGGGTGTTGAATTTTGTCAAATGCTTTCTCTGCATCAATTGATATGACCGTGTGGTTTTTTTCTTTCAATTTGTTTATGTGATGTATCACGTTTATTTATTTTCAGATATTGTACCATCCTTGCATCCCTGGGATAAATCCAACTTGGTCATGGTGTATGATCTTTCTGATGTACTGCTGGATCCGATTTGCTAAGATTTTGTTGAGGATTTTGGCATCAATGTTCATGAGGGATATTGGCCTGTAATTCTCTTTCATTGTGTTGTCTTTACCTGGTTTTGGTATTAGGGTGATGCTGGCTTCATAGAATGAGCTTGGAAGTGTTCTTTCCTCTTGAATTTTTTGTAGTAGTCTGAGCAGGATAGGTTTTAGTTCTTCCTTGAATGTTTGGTAAAACTCCCCTGTGAAGCCGTCTGGTCCGGGGCTTTTGTTTGATGGAAGCTTTTTGATGACTGCTTCAATTTCTTCCATAGTTATTGATTGGCCTGTTGAGATTTTTAGATTCTTCCTGATTGAGTCTTGGAATGTTGTATTTTTCTAGGAATTTGTCCATTCCCTCCAGGTTGTCTAGTTTGTTGGAGTAGAGCTGTCCATAGTATTTTTTAACAATCATGTATTTCTGTATTTCTCAACTCAGTTGCAATTAAAGTGACTGGTTCTTTGGGGTAGCACCCATAAGGTTTTCTCAACTGTTCCCTGACCGTCTGGTTGTTTTAGTCAGCAGGGAGATAAACCGAGGCACATCACAGGGTTGAATGTGATTTGAGGGGTGAGCGCCTCATGGAGCTCAACCCATAAGCAACACATGTTGACCAACTACATTACATATCAATCCTAGAAAATTTGCTCAGATTCTACAGATATCAGAAAGAAGAGAAAAACCACATACACATACACACAACTACAAAACAACAATAAAACACACCTAAAATTAGCATGGGAGGTTGTGAGTCCAAAGCCAGGAGATGCCCGATCCCAGCTCCCATTAATACTCCTGATAGGAAGTTTTACTTGCAAGTGCTTTACAGAAATGGGAAGATTTATCTAGAAAATATCCTCCTAAAAATGGCCAAAGTGCAGTTTTATTTGGGTGCCTAAATAAATTTTTTGGCATGCAATAAAAATTAGGAAAATGCCAGGTCTAACATGAAATTGAATGAATGAATGGAAGTACATTTTGATTTGGAAATCAGGAGATTCTAAGAAGCACTTATAAATTCTTTTTTTAAAAAATTAAGGAATTAGAAATTTTAGAGACTGTCTCTGAACTCTTGTGAAGCTAATAAATGCCAACACTACATTCTTCCGCCTTCTCTAGCTCCCCCACTATATCCTTTGCCCTTTCCCATCCCTTCTTCCTTCCCCTTCGGTCCCCTCCACTACCCTTCCTTACTGACTTAACAGAAAATGAGAACAGGAATTCTAACAGCTCCCTTTGGAGCAAACCTTGTCTCAGCAAGAGAGGAACCAGCAATTGTTCCTGATTTTCTCAGTGACCCTGATGGATTCACAAAGGCATTTAACTGTTAGAACATGTAATCCTGGCTATTCTAACCTACTCCAATTAATATAGCTAATGGTTTCTGCCAGCAAATGCAACACAATTTCTAAATAAGGTTTGCAAGAAAATTCCTGTAGAGAAATCTGTCCACTGTTAGAATGATAGGAAACTGAAATAGGATGTCGAAAAACAACAACAAACAAACCACACACACACACACACACACACACACACACACACACGCACACGCACACGCACACGCACACACACACACACACAACTATAGGGTTGATCCATGGGTGTTTCCCATTCTCACTGATAGTTTGGGAGCAGGTGAACTTATCATAGAAAGAGAAGCCACTAAGACCCCTGTAGATACTGGGGCTACTTTATTTGTCCCTAACCACATCCAGCTAATTGTCTTCTCCTTCAGAGTAAAGCTTCTGTGCAAATGGTAGGAATATTTAACCAATGTCTGTTTTTAATCAAAACCTATTTCCAACTAGGGAATATTATAGCAATATTAGCAAATATCTATCTTTGCTAATAAAATATGCCCCAAATCAGCTGATAGGGAGAGGTGTTTAGTTTGCTTATATGTTTGTTTTATGAAATCAGTGATACCCACATATGCTTTTTCCAGAAGGGTAATATGTATTTAGAAATAAATGAACAAGATATTGAACCCAACAGAGCCTGAGATGAACCCAGCGGTGTGTCCTGAAAGTTGAGGTCCTAGCTGCATCCAGCTTTCTGCGGGGGCTCTGGAAAAGGATCTGCTGGTGGAATCATGCACAGACATGGAGAGGCATGGGGGAGAGAATGAGCATTCAGCAGGTAAGATAAGCATTTGGCCGGTATTTGCCTGACAAGGAGCCCAGAGTTGGAACCGCATGCATGCACCTCTGTCCAATACCCACCCAGGGTGGAGGGAGCTGGGCCCTTTGTTCTGAGCTCAGGCTTATGCAGTTGTGAACCCAACCCTCAATGGAAAATTGGGGACCTGATGTCCATAGAGTGGCAGATATTACCCAATGTCGACGACATTCAGAGCCCAGAGTTCAGGAATGTTCAGACCTTCCAGGCCAAGGCTCCCACCTCCCCACAGAGTTGGTCTGGACATGAGAAATCCTGACACACTGGGCAGCTCCTGCCTGTTCCTCCGTATCTAGGGGTCAAGGGCGCTTTGTGCTGAGACCCAGGAAGAGCACTAGCTCTTTTTTTTTTTTTTTTACTAAGAGAAATATTTGTATTATTTTATTTTATTATGGTTTAAAGTATAATATATGTTTCTTTTTTTCCCCATGGACCCCTTCTCAGCCACTCCCACCCCAGCACATGCCCCTACCCCCTCAATGTCTGTGTCCATTGATTATGCTTATATCCATGCATTCAAGACCTTTGCTTGATCTCTTACTCTCTCCCCCACTATCCCCTGCCTTCCCGCTGAGGTTGGAGGGTCTGTTTGATGGTCTGTTTGAGGCTTCTCTGTGTCTGCATCTATTTTTGTTCATCCGTTTATATTATTCATTATATTCCACAAATGTATGAGACCATGTGATATTTATTTTTATCTGACTGGCTTATTTCACTTAGCATAATGCTCTCCATGTCCATCCAAGCTGTTGTCAATGGTAAGAGTTCTTTCTTTTTTACAGCAGCATAGTATTCCATTGTGTAGATGTACCACAGTTTTTTCCGCTCATCTGCTGATGGGCACTTAGGCTGATGAGCACTTAGGCTGTTTCCAAATCTTAGCTATTGTGCTGCTATGAACATAGGGGTACATATATCCTTTCTGATTGGCGTTTCTGATTTCTTGGGATATATTCCTAGAATTGGAATTACTGGGTCAAATGGGAGTTCCATTTTTAATTTTTCAAAGAAGCTCCATACTGTTTTCCACAGTGGCTGAACCAGTCTACGTTCCCACCAGCAGTACACAAGTGTTCCTTTTTTCCCACATATCCACCAGCATTTGTCCTTTCTCGATTTGTTTATGATAGCTATTCCAACAGGTGTGAGATGGTAACTCATTGTATTTTTAAAAAATATATTTTTATTGATTTCAGAGACAGAGAAAAACATCAGTGATGATAGAATCACTGATTGGCTGCCTCTTGCATGCCCCCTACTGGCGGTCATTGCCCAAAAATGGGCATGTGCCCTTGACCTGAATCAAACCCAGGACCTTTCAGTCCGCAGGCCAACACTCTATACACTGACCAAACCAGCTAGGGCCCTCGTTGTTGTTTTTATTTGCATCTGTCACATCATTAGTGACTTTAAGCATGTTTTCATAAGGCCATGAGACATATGAAAACAGAATTTTTTTTCTCATGACTAATAAAAAGAATTTAGTAAACTCAGTGAAATCACATGTCCACATACAACCATCATTACTGTGACAAGGCCACTGAGATGTGCTGATACCTCTACTCTGCGGCCTTGACCAACATTACCCAGACCAACTGGATGTGGAAACTGGCAGCTGTTCGAAAGGGGGAAATGGAAGTCATGTTCCCCACTAGGGGGCAGCAGAATCTCCTCAGACCTCAAGTTGTTTTAGGGGCCCTGCATTTTTATAGTGAACACCACAGCCCTGAGCCTCTTCTCCAGCTTCTTGTAGATGAGCAGCGTGGTTAAGGTGAGGCTACACAGCCTGGGTACGCAGGTGGGGCTGGAGCATTCCACTTCCCAGGTGGAAAACAAGTTCATGGGCACCTGTGTGTTGAGTGCGGCGGGCATGTTTTCCTGGCCCGCGGGCACCGAAATGGTGGTCTGATTTCTATCCTGTGTTGGGAGAGGGTTACATGCCACCAGAGGCAGCTCATAAACTGCCAGGTGGGTTGGGCACTCCAGCTCAGACTGAACCCCAAGCACTCAGTGATTGGTGGCAAGAGATGGGACAGGTGTGATTCCAGGGACCACATGCTAGCCTGGCAGCATGGTAAACTCAGAGACCTAACGTAAATGAAAAGGTTTGTCTGATCTTAAAGTGTTGTTTCTTTGTTTGTTTGTTTTTTGTTTGTTTTGTTTTTTTTTAAATAAAAGCAGCTTATGGTGGGTACTGGTGTCCTAGGCTGTCATCTTCCCTGAAAAAGTCAATCTTTATCTTAACTGAGCCTGAAAATTTTTTTTAATAAATCTTTATTGTTCAGATTATTATAGTTGTTCCTCATTTTCCCCCCCATAACTCCCCTCCACCCGGTTCCCACTCAACCCTCTGCCCTTACCACATGCCTCCCTCCACTGTCCTCATCCATAGATGTACAATTTTTGTCCATTCTCTTCCCGCATCCCCCACACCCCTTACCCCCTCAGAATAGTCAGTCCACTCCTTCTCTATGCCCCTGATTCTATTATATACACCAGTTTATTCTGTTCATCAGTATTTGTTCACTTGATTTTTAGATTCACTTGTTGTTGTGTATTTGTTGTTCATAATTTGTATCTTTACCTTCTCCTTCTTCTTCTTCTTCTTCTTCTTCTTCTTCTTCTTCTTCTTCTTCTTCTTCTTCTTCTTCTTCTTCTTCTTCTTCTTCTTCTTCTTCCTTTTTCTTCCTCTTCTTAAAGGATACTTTTCAGCATTTCATATAATACTGGTTTGGTGGTGATGAACTTCTTTAACTTTTTCTTATCTGTGAAGCTCTTTATCTGACCTTCAATTTTGAATGATAGCTTTGATGTGTAAAATAATCTTGGTTGTAGGTTCTCGCTATCCATCACTTTGAATATTTCTTACCACTCCCTTCTGGCCTGCAAAGTTTCTGTTGAGGAATCAGCTGAGAGTTGTATGGGTACTCCCTTGTAGATAACTGACTTTTTTTCTCTTGCTGCTTTATGATTCTCTCTTTGTCTTTTGCTCTTGGCATTTTAATGATTATGTGTCTTGGTGTGGTCCTCTTTGGATTCCTTTTGTTTGGGGTTCTCTGTGCTTCCTGGACTTGTAAGTCTATTTCTTGCACCAGGTAAGGGAAGTTTTCTGTCATTATTTCTTCAAATACATTTTCAATATCTTGCTCTCTCTCTTCTTCTGGCACCCCTGTAATTCGTACGTTGGTACGCTTGAAGTTGTCCTAGAGGCTCCTTACACTATCTTCATATTTATGCATTCTTTTTTCTTTTTGCTTTTCCGGTTGGGTGTTTTTTGCTTCTTCGTATTTCAAATCTGTGACTTGATTCTTGCTATCCTCTAGTCTGCTGTTAGAACTCCGTATAATGTTCTTTATTTCAGTCAGTGTATGTTTAATTTCTAGGTGGTCCTTTTTCATAACCTCGAGGGTCTCACTAGATTTCTTGAGGGTCTCACTAAGTGTATCGGTGGTCTCACTAGACTTATTGAGGGTCTTACTAAATTTATTGGAAGTTTCTAGAAAATTCTTGAAAAACCGTATAAGTTGGGTTTTGAGCTCTATATCCAGTAATTTGCTTTCCTCCATTTCTGTCATTTGTGACCTGTTTCTTTGTCTCCGCATTTTTATGCTCTCCTGTGTTGATAGAGTGTTCTTTCTGTGCTAGCTGTCCTATAGGGCCCAGTGGCTCAGCCTCCCCAATTACCGGAGGTGGACACTCTTGGTGCACCCCTTTGTGGGCTTTGTACACAGTCTTGTTGGAGTTAAGCCTTGGTTGTTGTAGGTATCACTGGGAGGAATTGACCTCCAGGCCAATTGGCTGTGAGAATCAGCTGTGTCTGCAGTGGGAGAACTTCTGTGTTGAAGACTCCCTTATAGGGCAAGGCTTGCTTCAGTGGGGCTTTGGTGCTCACTGAGT
This sequence comes from Myotis daubentonii, assembly GCF_963259705.1. Classification (NCBI taxonomy): domain Eukaryota; kingdom Metazoa; phylum Chordata; class Mammalia; order Chiroptera; family Vespertilionidae; genus Myotis; species Myotis daubentonii. Next base: position 9,361,897 of record NC_081855.1, read on the forward strand.
CTATACCCTGAGTGTGTCCCTTATGGATCTGAGGAGTTGTAATCTGGATGGTCCCACTCTGACCACTGGGTACAATGACTCTTGGATCTCTAAGGAGGTGCTAATTTAGCCTCTGCCTGAGGCTGTCCAGCAGGAGACCAGCTGTGAAGCAATGCAAGCCACTGGGGGCCTTGGGCCTTCTTTTGGATATTCTGGCTTTCTCTGACACAGCTGCAGTTTTTTAGGTAATTTAAATTGCAAAGGGCCAGGCCTTTCATATGCAAAAGGCTCTGTGCACAGCTTGGGTGGGGCGGGGTATCAGGATCAACAGGGCAGAGCAAGCAGCTTTGGCTTCTCCTCAGTCCTGCCCTAAGAGGCCCCGCTTCTCAGTGTCCCAGTAATCACTGCAAGCACCTCTGATAGAAAGCCGCCCTCGAGTTCCGACTGATGCCAGACAGTACAGTGTCTCCTGTGTGAGTCTGGGTCCCCAGAGACTCACCTGGAACTGGAGTCAGGGCTGTAGGGAGATTGTGCCTCCCTCCCGATTGAAAAAGACAACCGAGTACTCAGTTGGCAGCCCTTTCCATGTGCACCTCCGTACTTCTTCACTTTACTTCCGCACCTCCTCTGAGTCTCAGTGTGCTTTTCTCTTTCCTTCTAGTTGTAGAATTTCCACTCAGCAGCCTTCCTGTGGTTCTGGATGATGTTCTTTTTGTCTTTTAGTTGTATTTTTGAAGTGGTTGTGCGAGGCAGCAATTTCCAGTGTTTACCTATGCCGCCATCTTGAGTTTTCCCTGTCTATTGTCTTTTTACATCTATAACAACATATTTTTGTAATGTCAAAGTAATTTTCCTTTTTATTTAGACACTCGGAGCACAGGCACTGCTCTGCTCTCTGCAGAGACCACACATCCCCTCATTGTTATTGAGTTCATTGTTGACTCTTTACTGACCTATACACACCTAAGTGAAAGAAGTGCATGTCTATCATTTTACCGTTTTTCCAGGCCCAGAGATTTCCCTGCTGTGCTTTCTCCTGCTTCCCTCATCTATCAGCAATGAATTTCATGAAACCACACAAGTCTCCACTTCTGATTGTAATGTTTAAAATGAGGTGCAAAGCTCCATTCTCCGGAGCATAATTATCTCATTCCATTGAGATTTTGCTTCACTGCAATTGTCTACATTTTGGCTCAATAAACTCAGAAAAATTCTGCACAGGCTTTCATGTTTTCTAGATGGACAAGAGAAAAGGTTCTCGGCAGGCAGGGTAGACTTGGGAGTGAGTTATGATGTGACACATTGGTATATTAGTCATTTCATAGTAGAGAATGGACAACAGCTCCCTGTGTTACCAAGGTCACCCTGGAATTTCTGACAGAAAATCCCATTCTAAGATGGGAACACATAGGCTTTTCCTGGGGTGGGAGAGTCTGGATATGAGGACAAGTGGGTTGTTCAGGGAAGCGCCATTGACTTGACAATAGGAAGGGGTCACATCCAGGTCCCACAGCAGTGAACAGCTGGATCGCCAGCCCTGATAACAGGTCCCCCCTTGGTAAGTAGTGCAGCCCAGGTTGGCCCCAGCTCCTGACCTGGAGGGACCATGGGGATGTGGTCCTCTGGGAAGCAAATGGCAAAGCAACAGACTTGGTATCTTCAGCCCCACGTCCTTTTGGGAAAAGCATCCCTATTAATCATGATGATGTGTAAGAGTGGGAGAAGGTTTATAGTGATTGTCAGGCCAACATGGACACTGGGAGATGGGCATTAAAATAGGAAAGTCTGTAAAAAAAAATACAAAAATACCCTTGACTGAGCGTGACGTGAAATGGAGCAGGTCTCTCTTCTGATATTCCTAAAACTTTGTGGGCAGTGACTTTGCATCTCATCTGAAGTGGGCTAGACAGTGAGAGTGGGTTGTGGGGAGGATACAGGCCCCAGATTCCTTTGGAAATTGGACTCTAGAAGGGACCTAGGAGAGTGGCAGGGCAGTTACTGGAACCCAGGGCTACCTTTGACTATATCGGATCCTGGAGTCTGGGTCACCTCAGCACCTGCACTCACCCTGCAGGAGTACAGCACGCTGGATGATGTATGGGGCACCTATGCCTCCTGCAGAGGCATTGAGGCGAGGACGCCATCTCAGGTCCTCTCAGTTCTCCTGTGAGGAACTCTGTAAAGACAGTTCCCAGTCACAAAGAGGAAAGCCTCAGAGCCCTGTTTTCCTGGTTCTCTACCCCTGTAATCCTCCACTCCAGACACACACACACACACACACACATAGTGTGGTCTGCTGAGATCTCCACTGCAGAGGAAAAGGTGTAACAGCCTGAGGGTTAGGATTCCCATTGGCACCAATAAGGGACCCCTCTAGAAGCCCATCTGCACATGCCCGCCCTGTCTTAGGGGGTAATCACAGCAGGACCTCTAGGTGATCCACTGCCCCCGAAAGCTGTCCCTGACCCAGGGTTCCCCTTCAGGTCCCTCTTCCCCAACACATGAAGGGGAGGGGATGTGGGCTGCGCAGGGATGGCACACAGAGGTGGCCTGGCCTGAATGGGTCTGGCCCCGGCCACCTTGTGTTACCTGAGGCCAAATTCTAGGAAGTGGACACATACGTCAGGGATGAGGGTTGAACCAATGTCTGCACCGTCTGAAAAAAGCTCTCACTGCGGGGACTCCGGAAGCAAGAGCACCAATCACCGGGAACACAGCAAGAGAACATGTTGCACTGGCAAATGCCTCCTGGCAAGTGAGCTGCCTGTTGGGCTACATGTGGGTGCCTGGTTACGGGGTTTCAAGTTATATGAATAGTGACCTCATACCTGGTATTGTCTTCCCTGAGTCCCTTCATCTCATGACAGCTATGCAAGTAGTCCTGTGGGCTGCTGTCTGCAGACACCTCTTCTGCATGAAACACCTTATCTGTACACAGTGGCACCAGCACACCCCTCTGCCCGGCCCCCTAGAAGCTCTGGGTGCAGCCAGGGTCCCAGACTTGAGGAAACCTACCTGGGTGCAGACTCAATCCCTCATTCTTACCTTTTCTTGATCCTGGATCAGTCATTGTGCCTGTCAGGGCCCGTCTCTGTCCTGCCTGCACAATGGGTTATGGAGCAAGTGCTTCTTATGGCTGTTCAGACTACTGTGGGGGAGGAGCTATAAAGTAGGAGGAGGACTATCACATGTAGGTATTGCCTCCAACCTCTTTTTCCTTCCTGTTGTCACCTCCTCTGTGTCTGCTTTTTTTCTAATCTCTCCCAAAGTCATCACATCTAGAGTGAATGTTGTGTGTGTGAGTGTGTGTGTGTGTGCACATGACAGTGCTCCCTTTCTGGATCCCAGAACAAATCAGCCCCCACAAAGGGAGGAACAGGCAGAAGCTGCCCAGTATGTCAGGATTTCTAAAGTCCAGACCAACTCTGTGGGGAGGTGGCAGCCTTGGCCTGGAAGGTGTGAACATTCCTGAAGTTTGCACTCTGAATGTCATGTACCCTGGCCAATCCCTGCCTGACCAAGGGCTTCAGTTTCCTAATTATCCAATGAGGGTGTGATCCACAACTACGCAAGCGTGAGCTGAGCATAAGGAAGCCCAGCTTTCTCCACTGCGGGTGGGTTGTGGACAGAGGTGCACTTACATGATTCCAGATCTGGGCGCCTTTTCAGACAAATACTGTCTAGGCTGCCAAGTGCTCACAGTCTCCCCTGTGCCATCCCCATATCAGCACAGGATTCCAGCGGCACAGCCTTTTCCAGAGCCCCTGAGCAAACCTGGGGGCACCTAGGACCCCCTCTTTGAGGACACAACTAGGTTTTTCTCAGGCTCTACATTCTGACCGTCTGTGATCCGGGGCAAGGCATGGACCTCTCAGGTCACTGGTTCCCTCCTCAGTGACTCCTCATGTTCTTCGCCTTCCTCATGTGGTGTGAATGTGTTCCCTCCCTTTCAATGTGGGTGCTCGTAGTGACTCCATAGAAGACGGCAAAGGTATCCAACACGACCTCCATGATTTGGTTCTAAAAGTCAGTGCCTGGGCCAGAAAGAGTGGTTGAGCATCATCCTGTGCACTGATGGATTTGGTTCCTGGTCAGGTCACATATCTAGGTTGTGGGTTTGATTCCTAGTCGGGGTGCATACAGGAGGCAACCTATTGATGCTTCTCTCACACACTTTTGGTTCTCTCTCACTGTCTCATCAATTTTTTAGAAAAAAAATAATTTAACAATTTTTTAAAAATATATTTTATTGATTTTTTACAGAGAGGAAGGGAGAGAGATAGAGAGCTAGAAACATCGATGCGAAAGAAACATCGATCAGCTCCCTCCTGCACATCTCCTACTGGGGATGTGCCCGCAACCCAGGTACATGCCCTTGACCGGAATCAAACCTGGGACCCTTCAGTCCGCAGGCTGACGCTCTATCCACTGAGCCAAGCCGGTTTCGGCTAATTTAACAATTTTAAAGCAAATCCATTTTATTTTTTTAATCTTCATTGTTGAAAGTGTTACATATGTCCCCTTTTTACCCCATTGACCACTTCTAGCCGATCCCTACCCCGCACCCCAGGCCTTCACCACCCTATTATCTATGTCCCTGAGTTATGTATATATGCATACAAGTTCTTTAGTTGAATAATTCCCAACCTGATAAGATTTTAAAAGTTGATGCTTATCTACTTGCTCACTCTGATCTGCTCTGTCTCTCTCCCTCTCTCTCTCTCTCTCTCTCTCTCTCTCTCTCTCTCTCTCTCTCTCTCTCGCTCTCTCACTCCCTCTCCACTGAGGAATAAGCCTCTGTGCTGTGAGTTGCTATCTGGACAGACCCATGTGACCCAGCACTGAATGAGACCAACAGAGAGAGGAAGTCAGGCCTTCCATCCAAACTGAATCCTAAAGACTCCCCCTCCCCCGAGTGAGTTCAGGCCCTCAGTGACAGAGATCCTGCCCCAGGTGAGACCACAGTAGTCCCAGCTGAGCCATGCGGGATTCCTGGTCACAGATGTGTGAGCTAATAAGTGTGTGTTGGTAAAGTCTCTAATGTGGGGTAACTGTCAGCAATAGGTCACTAGCACAGTCGTCCCACACCAGGCCCTGGCCCTGCCCTCCTATCTCCCTCCTTTTTTCCTCCCAATTACCTCCAGCCCCAAGCCCCTCATTTCCCACACCCTCTGCCTCCAGTTTGGATGATGGCTGTGAAACATAGGAAAGGACACTGCAAAGTAGAGCCAAACTGAAAAGTGTAATTTGAAAGAAGAAACAGCACCTGTTGAGACCACAGTTCTCAGCTTCCAAGGTAAGGAGACGTGCCAGGGTTCATGTCCCAGCATCAAGAAGGGTTCAAGAATCTGGAAAAGGCTGTGAGCAGATGACATAGAAATCCAGAGACTGATAAAGAGTCCAGAGCCAAGTTATAATTTTGAAAGGCATTGGGGTCAGAGGACCTTCAGCTAAAGGAACTGAAGAGTACCTCCTTGTCTAGGCCCCTTGCTTTTATTAATACAATTTGTCCTAAGGCAAGGTGGAGATAATACACTTCAAAAGGTAAGGTTTCAAAGGGTACAGAGGCATTGTCAGTTTGGGGATTAGCCTAAGGCTGTTCAGGTTGTTTGGCCAGTAGGAGGCAATAACATGTAGATTAAGATGCCTTTTAGCTGTCTAGCAACCACAATCAGTTTCCTATTCAGGTTTGGGGAAATGCCTTTAGCCATTCCCAACATGTGTGACTCAACCCTGTTGAGACGCCAAGTTTCATCAACCTTTTGATGAACCTCTTAAAATTATGACATGCTGGAATTGGTGTACTGCAGAGACACTACAGGCAAGGCAGGCGGCTGCCCCTCCAGGCCCACTGCAAGTGCATGCAAGTGCACTGTCATCACCATGGACCTCTAAGGTAGACCTGCCCCTGATTTCCAGACCTCCTTTAATTTCACAAGCCTTCATCGGCTGCCATTGTGAAATCAGGATGAAGAGGGTAGACAAGTACTTACTCATCTTTCTGGTTTAGAAATCACATCCTAAAGAGAGCCTGTGCAATGTCCCCGCGAAGGGCTCATGTTAGCAGTGCTTATGGTCCTCAGGGGTCAGTGGGAGGTCTCATCAGACTCCATTCAGATTTACTTTCTCTCTGTGTCAACCAACAGGGCAGATCTCCTTGAGAGTAGGGACCCTGGGTGTGGTCCCCAGTGAGCGCCCATTTGTCCTGAGTCAGTGTAGCTTGTGCCATGGCGGGGTGCTGTACAAGGCTGCTAGTCCATCCTCACCAGGGTGGTTTAGAGCACTGAGGAGGATTGATGTAAAAGGAGAAGCCAGGCTGTCTCCACAACCTTGTTCAGCCTTGGCGCGTGAGAAAGAATGGCTGCTGGGCTCTGGTGAGACAGAAGAGCCTCAGGAAAAAGCCCAGCTGAACCAGAGCCTAGGGTCTGAGGGCAGACAGAGGCTCTGACCCCAGAGGAAATTTCGAAGCGGTGCCTCTGGAGGAGATGAGTGTGGACCCCGGGCCCTGAGACATTCTCTGTCCCCTCTTCTGTGCTGTGGGCCGACAGAGGAGATGCTCAGAAAGCTGTTCAGTGCCCGTGGAGCAGGGTGGACTTTCTGTCCAGGTGCAGGTGTCAGTAAGAGTTCAGGAACTGCTCTCTGCTGGTTAAACCCTACAGCATTCTGCAACGTGGACGCCAGGGGGCGCTTAAGGCCAGGCTTTGTCCATGTGCTCATGGGAGATGAAGTCAAACACAATGTGGGTTTGCAGCCCTGACATCAAGGGTCCCTGCCCCAATGCTGGTGGGTCAATTTCCCCCAAAGTTCCATTGTCTTGGGCCTGAAGAACATCACATCCTTAGAGCAGATGGCTCCTGACTCATTCTTCCCAACCTATGACTCATAGTAACACGACGCAGGCCCAGAAGAAACAGACTTGCTCAAGTCTCTGAAGGATTGTAGAGTTAAATTTTATGGAATCTAAATTAAATTTATATTTGAGTATTTCATTACATTTTCTTTAATTAGACTGAATGTTACTGAATAGTATGAAAAATACATAAAGTTATAAACATATATATGATGAACACAAATATTTTAAAACTTCATATAAATGAGGGGAGGGAGCCCTCTCTGTTGTGGCAGCTGACACACGCTGTGGCCCAGGATCTAAGACCACAGGTTCCAAAGGAGCTGAGGTGCGTTGCTCACAAGCTGCAGGTGGGTCCACATCTGGAAGTTCAGTGACGGCTGTGCCTGGAGCCTGCTCTGGCTCTGGAGGGGGCACCAGAGTAGGCGTTGCCACTTTAGGTGTTTCTTCATCTAGCTCTGGAGTTGCTTCTGTAGATCCAGGAAGAGAACATGTTACCACCATGACTGCCTTTTGTGTGCCTTACAAGAAAGAAACCTCCCATCTCCATCACTGAAGTCCCAGTTCAAGGCCCCACCCCAGGAAGCTCTCCAGACTGCAGGCCCTGGGCAATGACCTGAGTGGCTCTGTGCTCCTGCCTAAGCTCAGCCTCTGGGAGCTCTTTTCTGTGTGGGCCATCCTGATCCCCACTCACCCACACCACTCAATCCACATGCACAGCTCTCTGACTCCCTCCCTTTTTTCTAGCAGAAGCCCTCAGACCTCTGCCCTCTGGCAGAAATCTCACAAGGCATGAGATCCAGGGTGTTGCCAGCTTCTCCAACTCACAGTCCCCATACTCCCCTTAAGGCTCTGATCCAAAGCCCATTCACTTTTTCTGCTGGTTTAGAGATCCACTTTCTGCTTCACAGTACGTGTAGATCAGCGATACTTTGAGGAAGAGGTCATATGGGGTGTACTGTGGATGCTACCTGCCTGTGCAGCCCAGTGTGACTGAAATCACTCCTGCCTAGAAGGAAGCCCTGGAGTGCAGCCCTGGGGTCAGGGCCTTTGCTGAATGAATGAGCCCAAACCACCCCCATCTCAGAAGGCTGGGTGAGCCTGGGGTCCCCCTGCTCACCCCTGGAATTTCTGATCTGGCTTCACCCAGGACAGAGACCCCTAATGGAATCTACAACGTCTTTATCGAAAGAGAAAATAGCTTAGCCTAAGTCCTGAGGAGAATCACAAATAAGGTACACGTTTCTTTAAAAGAAGAGAAAATGGCCAATTGGAACAAGCACAGCTCCTCCAGCACACCTCTCCAGAGTCCAGGCTCCCAGCGGGCCTTTTCCTGGGAGGAACCCCCACCCGCCGCCCAAAGTCCCTACAATAACCCTATGAAGCTGGGCCTAGGCTCTCCCCATGTTCAGAGAAACAAACACTCAGGGACATGCAGTGATCTGGAGATTCACAGCAAGCAGGTGGCTGAGTGAGCACTGCGCTGTGGAGGGGCAGGGCTCACCTGGTCCATGGTTGGTCCCACACACGTTGGTGAGTCCCAAAAGTTCTGTATTAACACAGAAGGGTGGGTGCGGACCAAGGTGGGGACGCTGCCCAGGAAGCTGGGCACCAAGTATTTGACCAGTTTTTCCATTAACTGTTCCTGGGAGGTCTGCACCTTACATGTCCATTTTTATTTTTAATTTAATTTTTTTTTTTCCCTGTGAAGATCAAGCTTATTTGGAAGCCTGAGTGAGTGGTGTTGGGGACAACATGGAGGCCCAGGGGTGAGCTGACAGGCCTCCATGTTGGGCTTAGGATGCCCCCACTGGGAGGTCAGCTCTGAGTCTGGGCACAGCACAGGGTGGAGCCAGCTCCCTGGGAAGCAGAGTCCTGGCTCCAGGAAGGGCAGGTGGAGAAGGTGAGGGCAGTTCTCCCTGGGTGGGTCAGGGTCCAGAAAAACAGACTTGCTCAAAGCTTTGAGGGTTTTTAGGGTTAAATTTTATAGAATCTAAATTAAGTTTCTGTTTAGGAGTATTTCAGTATATTTTCTCTACGGTACACTGTATGCTATTAAACATCATAAAAATATAATAAAATTATAAACATAAGTAACAAGAATATTAAACATTTAACACTGTGTCTAAATGGGGTTAGGAGTGTGCCCTCTCTGCTATCGCTGCTGACATGCGCTCTGGCCCGGGATCTAGCACCACAGGCCGCACAGATGCTGGGGTGAGTTGCTCAAATGCTGCAGGTGGTTCTTCTGCCTCTTGAAGTTCAGTGAAAGCTGGGCCTGGATCCGGCTCTGGCTCTGGAGAGGCCACTAGGGTGGCGTTGCCCTTGAGGGTTTTCCTGATGTTCTTCTGGAGCTGGTTCTGTAGATGCAAGAAGAGGACATGTTACCACCCTCACTGCCTTTTGTGTGCCTTCCAAAGGCACACTCACCCACGCCACCCCCGGAGGCCTCCTCCTCCTCCTGTCTCGGCCTCAGTGGGCTCAGGTGCTCCCGCTGAGGCACTGGGCCTGGTTTGGCAGGTAGGAGACTGCAAGTTGAGCTCTATGGAAGCCAACAGCATCATCAGGCTGGGAAATTCTGAAGGTGCTGGTCCAGCCAGATGCTCAGGATGCAGGGGATGGCCCTGGGGAGAGAGATAGGTGAGCAGCAGAATGTGAGGCCTGCCTTTCCCTTCCACACGGCCCTCCCACAGCACCACTCAGAGAGCCTGGGGTCCTGTGCCTGCTGCTCCTGCCCATCCAGAAGCCAGACCTACTCCTTGTCCACCTTCAGTCTGGCAGTCCTGGCAGAGATGGGCCTGGTCACCCAGGAATGGTTGGCATGAAGCCCTCCTACCTGACAGCTCTGGATCAATGAGGGAACCACCTGTCCCCTTCTTCAGGGGAACCTGACATGCTCTCCCAGTGTCCCTGTTCCCTCCCATTAGGACTGAGAGGGCTGGTGTCCACCCAGTTCATGTCACTGATTGGCACTGAGCAGGTGCTTCAGGAATACTGACCAGTGAGCAATCAAACAAACCCCAGGGCCTTCCTATCACCTCAAACTTTGGCTCCTGTACCTACATGCTGCCTCTGTCACTAGCTGTCCTGTGTGGTTCTTTGCCTCCCACTGAAACTCAACTCCCACAGGGTGGGGTACCCCAAGCTGCCACTGCCGAGGTTCTACCAGATTAGGGAGCAAGGTCCCGGGATAGGGGTGCAGACTGGGCTAGAATTAGGAGTGGAAGGCTATGAATTGTCTGAGGGGCTGTCTGTCCACTGACCTTCCCACTCGCCCACACCACCCAAATCCACTTGCACAGTTCTCTGACTCATGTCCCTTTTTCTAGGGAAGCCCTCCGACCTCTGCCTCTTGCATAAATCCCACCATGAGTGGGATCCATGGTTTTGCCAACACCTTGAATTCACAGTCTCCATACTCCCCTCATGGATCTGATCCAAAACTGACTCACGTTTTCTGCTGAACAGAGGTTTACCATCCTCTTCACAATACGCGAAGATGCAGCCATAGGGAGAGGAGGCCAGGAGGACGTCACATCAGGTTTCCTGTGGACACTATGAGCCTGTGCCGCCTAGTGGGACCGAATCGCTCCCTCCCAGAAGGAAGCTCTGGAGTGCAGGCTTGGTGTCTGCTCTGAGCACTGGGTTATGGTCAGTGCCTAGAAACATTTCTGTACCTGGCAGGGCTTCTAATATACGTGCTGATTGAATGAGCCCAAACCAGCCCCATCTCAGATTGCTGGGTGACCCTGGGCCCGACTGCTCACCCCTGGCATCTCTAATCTGGATTCACCTGGGACAGAGACCCCTAAGAGTATCTCCAATCTCTTTGTAATATTAGAAAAGAGCTAAACCCAAGGCCCCAAAGAGAATCACAATTTGGCAGTGGCTTCTTCAACAGGAAGAGAAAATGACCAGTTGGTTCAATCATAGCCCATCCAGCAGACCTCTCCTCGGTCTAGGCTCCCAGAGAACACTTACCAGGGAAGAACCCAGCAAGTCCCTACAATAGCCCTATGAGCCTGCTCCCTGCTTCTCAGAGGTTTCAGAGGAACAAACACTCAGAGAGTTGCAGTGACCTGAAGGCAAACAGCCAACAGGTGGCCCCATGAGCATGTGCTCTGGAGGGGGAGGGGCTCACCTGGTAAATAATTGGTTCCACTGCTGCTGGGTGGTAACAAATGTTCTGTAGTAACAGGAACGAAGGTGGGTTCCCTCCTCAGGTAATTCACCACTTTGTCTAGCCAGTGTGCTAGGGCGATGTGCACCATACAGGTCTTTTTTCTTTCTGCCTGTGAGGCTGAAGTTCACTGGTAACCCTGAGTAGGTGGTGCTAGACCGGTTGGCTGTCCGGCAGCTGTTTCCCAGGCCTGGGCTGAATGGACTCCAAGTTCTGCTCAGAAGGCTGCCATCAGAGGCTAGCCCTTGACCTCTGGCTGCCAACCTCTGAGTCTGGGCACAGGTTGGAGCTGTCTCCCATGGAAGCAGAGTCCTGGCATCTTGGAAGGGCAGGTCTTCAAGGCCAGAACCCTTCTCACTGAGAATGTTGGGCATCCTGAGGCCAAAACACATCTTCCATGATGCTCCAGCTCAACACTGCCCTCCTGAGTCCCACCCGCCACAGCGTTCTGGTTACTGAACAGAGCATTGAGGAGCTCCCAGTGAGGGGCAACCCCCTTAGGTTCCAGGCTGTGAGCACATTCTCTTTGGGTTCCCAGGGTCTGTGTCTGTAGTAAACTGAACTGTTCACAGAAAAGCAGCTGGGTCCTTCTGGTCTTGGCCAAGGCAGAGTGAAGGGCAGGGGGAGGGGCAGGGCTAGAAGGTGGGATTGTTGTGTCCGAAGATGCAGATGGGGAAGTGCTTGACGTGGGAGGACCACTGGGCGGACAACTGGAAAAACGCCACGTCATTCCACTCCACGCCATCGATGACGACCGGCAGCATGCTCTGCTGGTGCTTGGCCCTGCAAACCAGGCGACCAATGCCCTGGATGCACTGGCTTTGGGACTCCACATCCTCGTCCATGGTTTTCTTGGGCGCCTTCTTTTTTCTCTCCTTGGTGACCACAGTCATGGACATGGCAGGTGTTGCTGTGCCCTCACCACTGCGGGGCAGCCTGCTGACATGGACAGACTGGAAGAAGCACTTGAGTGTGTTTTTGGTGGTAGGCAGCTGTTTCTTCTCTGCGACTCTCTTTGTATCTATTGGCTGGACTGCTGTCCAGTAATCCACCTGCAGCTCCATCATCTGTGCATGGACACTCTGGCTGGTGGAGGACAGGCCCCCACTCATTGATGTGGGGGAGAGTGTGTTGGGTGAGGCCTTCCCGGTAGGGGACAGAAGCTCACCGCACCATGAGAGGACTACATCATCTGAGCCTCCTGACATGGCTGCAGATGGTTCCACTCTTCCAACCTTCACTGCCCCCACAAAGGGGATGAGCTGTGTGGACTTTTCATTGGGGCGCTGCTGCTTAGACATGAGAATGGCCTCAGCAATGGGCAGCAGGTAGACACAGTTGGCCCCCGCAACGTACTCAGAGATTCTCGACACAACGTCCTGTGTGTCCTGCAAGGTGTTCTCAGACTCCAGGTTGTTGAACATGTCGCGCCAGTACAGGTCCTGGAACAAGTGGTTGTAGCGGCAATCCATGGAGCCCAGGTAGCTGGCCAAGGGGTGGGGACCCAGCGGGATGACCAGGAAGCGCATGTAGTCTAGCCATTGGGGTGGCTGCTGGGACAGCTGCCTCACGAAGACCCGCAGCACAGCGCTGAAGTAGGGCTGTGCCCCTGCCACCGCCATCTTCACAGGCGTCAGGGCCTGGGAATTGCAGTTGCAGTATCTCTGCATGTGGGAGACGATGATGCTGAAGGCCTCCTGGACGTCATCTGTGGAGCAAGTGCACACCACGGGCAGCGTGTGCCCCTGCAGGATGTCCGAAAGTAACTGGCCCTGCCAGTCGCAGGTGTTGACCAGGATGATGTTCTCGGGCATCTTGTCCTGGGAAATGAGGATGTTGCTGAGCTGGTCACGGACGGGCTTCCTGGGGATCTGCCGCTGGCTCTGTGGGTCTGGGCTCTCGTTGTCCAGTCTGTTGACCCACTCATTCCAGGCTGTGTCGCAGCCCCGGTGGCCAGCCTGCTTCCTCTTGGACCTGCTGGAGGGCAGGACCAGAGACTTGGTGAAGCGCACTATGGATGGCAGCTTCTTGGTGAACCAGTGCTGGGCGGAGGACCCTGCCTCCCGGTTGTCCTCCAGCTGTGCCAGCTGCTTCCCAGGGGAGCAAATTCTGTGGGCCATTGAGTCAGAGCTGCTATCACTTGACATGCTGTCAAAGTATCGCCTGAGTTTGGGCTTTGGGGTGCTGGGGACACTGATATCGTCCTCCGTGTCTAGGCTACTGTCACTAGAGCTCAGCACAATGTCATACCGACGGTGCAGAGCCTTCTCCACTTTGGGGACATGCCTCACAAGGGCCTGTTCTGAGGATATGACCTTCTCCGACACTTGGGCCCTGAGCATAGATGCCACGGCTTCCTGGTGGTAATTGTGTTGACTGTTCATGCACCTCCTTCTTACTATGAGATTACCTTTGTCCAAGTTATTCTCCTGGGACTGCCTGTGGACGGAATTGTGGCTGGCCGGCTGCTCAAAGAAGCAGCTCTCAGATGTGCTGGCGAGGTCCTTATGCGAGGTTTGGACCTTGTTGCTGGCGGGCATGGCAGTGGCCTCCTGATCGATATGCTGGCGGGACAGGGAGGGCATTCGAATCTCAGTGGTGGGTTTGCTGTAGGCCACAAGTTGGGAGTCACTGTGGCTTGGCTGCTTGCCTCCCGGGGCCCTAGCGTTCTCAGGCAGGTGGGCCAGACTCAGAGGCTCTTTTTGGATCCTGGTGCTGTGGAGGCCCCGCATCTCCATCGGCAAGCTGGAGTCTGACAGGCCTTCCATGTATGGCCTGAGCTTGGGATTGGGGCTGCTGAGGACACTGTGATTGTCCTTCATGTCTGGGCCGCTAGACAGGCCTTCAAAGTATGGCCGAAGCTTAGGTGTGGGGGTGCTGAGGACGCTGCCATCGTCCTCAGTGTCTGGGCCACTGTCACTGGGGTTCGGCAGCATGTCATACAGGAGGTCCAGGTCCTCCTCCACCTCCGGGACATGCTCCCCATGGTCCTGCTCAGGGCCCAGGACCTCCTCCGACAATTGGACAGTGTGCAGCCATAACAGGACTTTCTGTTGGTAGTTCTGTTGCGTGGTCAGGGTGCTCCTTGTGAATATGAGATTCCCCTGATCACAGTCATCCTCCTCCTGGTCAGCGGTATGGTAGCTGGCCTCCCGCTGCGAGAAGAAGCTCTCACACATGCACTCAGAGTAGTTGTCCGAGGACTCAGCCTCGGGACTGTCTTGCCTGGCGCTGTCCTCGTGGTTGATGGGCGGCATGGACAGGGAGGAGATCTGGATCTTGTCCACCTTGCTGGTGGGTGTGCTGTGGGCCACAAATTCGTTGTCCCTCTCGCTTGGCTGCTTGCCTCCCAGGGCCCACGAATTCTCGGGCATGTGGGGCAGACTCAGAGGCTCTGTTTGGGTCCTGTCACTGTGGCTGCCCCACATCTCCGTCTGCAAACTGGAGTCTGACAGGCCATCGAAGTATGGCCTGAGCTTGGGCCTGGGGGTGCTGAGGACGCTCTCATCATCCTCCAGGTATGGGTCACTTTTCCTGCGATTCCCCATCATGTCAGACCGAAGGTCCCTCTCTGACACTTTGGACCTGTGAAACAGCGCCAGGACTTTCTGCTTCAGCTTTCCTCGTATTGATGGCCGCTGCTTCTTTGGTTCCCCCTTCTCCAAGGCATCCTTGTCCAGGTCCTGTCTGTGCTTTCCCCTGCTGCTGGCTTGCAGCTCATCCTGCCCCTCGTAGTTACCTGCTGACTTGGCCTTAGGGCTGACCTGCATGGCACTGCCCTCGTGTTCGATGGGCTCACTGCACAGGGAGGAGATCCAGATCTCGGCCACCGTAGTGGAGGATTCCTTGATGCTGCCAAAGAGGCTCACCATCTGGCCACACCTGGGGTTTCGCTGCATAACGTCAGCCATGCGGATGGCGCCAGAGGCCAGTGTCTCGTAGCCCAGGACGTTTCTGTTCTTAGAGCACTTCCTCTGCTCCAGCATGATCAGGAGCTTGTTACCTTCTCCCTTGAGGAAGTGGTTGTACTGCAGGGAGAAGGTCAGCACCAGGTTGCTCTGCACTGGTCTACTGCGGGGCAGCACAATCTCTTGGGACCTCAGGATGCCCTTAGAGTCCCGCATCCTCACAGAAATTACCGCGGAGTTGAGGCCCTTGGCCAGCTTCTTGAAGATCACTAGCTTCGTTACAGTGAGACTACACCACCTGGGCACGCAGCTGGGGCTGGAGCAGTCCACCTCCCAGGTGGCGAACAGGTTCTGGGGGACCTGTGTTTTGAGCACCGTGGACGTGCTGGCCAGGCCCACAGTTCGTGAGGAAGCTGCAGCTGCTGGCATCCTACCGGACCTTTTCCTACTCAGGGTTGTTGGTTTTTTCTCCTGTGGTGGGACAGAGGAGGGACATGATTGGTGGCAAGAAGTGGCGCATGAGTGATCAAAGGAGAGTGTGGCCACACAAAAAGTGGCCACTCGCTAATCTGTGATTAGGTCAGGGAAGGCCTGGGTGATGGTCTTTTAACCTCAGAGACCTAAAGATATCACAAAGATGCTTTGAAATTAAAACGTTTTAACTAAAAGCTGTTTACGGTGGTCGCTGGGTCCTAGGTTGGAATCTTCTGCAAAAAAAGGTCATTATTTACCTTAACTGAGACTGTCTACTATCTTTTGGAATCTACAAGAACATAGCTTTGGAACGTCAAAGGAATTTTCCTTTTTTTTGGATACTCTGTGGTCTGTGGAGACCACAAATCCCCTCATTGTTATTGAGTTCATTTTTGGCTGTTCTGTCCTATATCCCCCTATGGGAAAGAAGTATGTGTCTGTCATTTCACTTTTCATCCAATCCATCACCAATGGATTTCATGCAACTCACATACATCGCCACTTCTGACTGTAATATCTAAAATAAGGTGACAACTGCCATTCTCCAGAGCATTATTTCAATCCTTTGAGGTTTTTATTCAAGGCAAATGACCATTTGGCTCAGATAAAATCTCAACAATTGTTCACAGTTTTGAATGCTTCTTACATGGACATTTACTTGGCACAATACAGCAGGATCCCAGAAACTCTCACCCAGCACCACCTTGCAGACCTACACCTGGTGCTGGCATCCAGCAAAGGGCCCATTGACGCACCAGTTCCCTGCCTGCCGGTGAACTTGTGACACTTGTCTGTTGGATTCAGGACCTTCCCTTGCTTGTGTTGCTGACTTTATTGGAGCCATATTTTGTAATACTCTTGGTGGAACAAAGGTTAACAGTTAATAGATCCCAGGCTATGGAGAGACAGGAGGGAAAATGGGACTGGTTTTTACCCCTGGCTTTTCTATAAGATTTGTCTTTTGAGAGTCTGGGCAAACACCTTAGCTGTTTAAGTGAGAGCTGATCTTGTTCAGCTCAGAAGATAAAGGGGCACATCCTCCTTCCTGCATGAATCTCAGATGTTCTTAGACAACTGAGGATCTTTGCGGATGTGTCAGAGGTCATTCCTCATGACATGCAGGAGCCCCATAAGGAAATTCCCACACAACTGCAATTAAACTAACTGGCTCTTCAGGGGGAGTACTAATGAGGTTTAGTCCACCTCTGCTGGTAGCCCTTCTGGTTGTTGTAGTCAGCAAGGAGAGAAACTGAGGCACATAAGAAGGTTGAATGAGACTCTAGGTGAGTGAGCAACTTGCAGCTCAACCCATAAAGCAACAAACTTTAACCCACTACATAACACTCCCAGAAACTGTGCTGAGACTCTGCAGATACCAAGCCATAAAAACAACAGCAACAAGCACACCTATAATTAACATGGGAAGTTGTGCCTCCATGGCTGGGAACTCCCAGGCCCCAGCCCTCATTAATATTCCTGATAGGAAGCCTTGACTTGCAAGTGCTTTACAGAAGTGTAAATGTAGGAAGTTTTAACTTCAAAATATCAACTGAAAAATGGCCAATATACAGTTTTCTTTGGGTGCCTAATTTAATTTTTCACAGGCAAAATAAAACAAAAGAAACAAATAACTATAACAGTGGCGGCCTGAAAATTGAACTGATTGAGTGTATAGGATGCATATCTTGATTTGGAAATTAGAAACTTCTAAGGAGAAGCACAGACAAATTCTCTTTAAAAAATAAATGAACAATAAATTTCAGAGATTATCTTCAAACTCTCCTGAAGCTAATACATGCTAACTCCCCATCCTCCCCCTTCTATAGCACGTCCCCTATATCTTTTGCTCTCTGAGCTTCCTTGTCCAGATGTGTTCCTTCCCTTCCCTTCTTTCTTCCCCTTCTGTCCCCTCCACTGCCCCTCCCTACTGACTTAAGGGAAAATGAGATGAGGAATTCTGCCAACTCCCTTTGGAGAAAAGCTGCTCTCAGCCAGAGAGGAACCAGCAATCATCCTCCATTTTCTCTATGGCCCTGATTGGTACACAGAGAAATTTAACTGATGGAACATGTAATCCTGGCTATTTTAACCTATTGCAATTAATATACTCCTGGTTTCTGGGAGCAAAAGCAAGAGAATTACTCAATAAGGTTTATAGAAAACTCCCATAGAGAAGCCTCCACACTTTAGGGATATAGGAAACTGAAACAAGATTTAGAAAAAGGATACAAACAGAAACATGCCTAGGGCTGCTCCAAGATAGAGTGTCGCCTGCAGACTGAAGGGTCCCAGGTTTGATTCTGGTCAAGAGCACATGCCCAGGTTGGAGACTTGATCCCCATTAGGGGGCGTGCAGAAGGCAGCCAATTGGAGATTCTCTCTCATCATTGATGTTTCTATCTCTCTCTCCCTTTCCCTTCCTCTCTGAAATCAATACAAAATCTATTTTAAAAAAGGGGGAGGGGGAGAAGCAAACATATAAACCCTGTATATATTGAGGCTATTTTATTTGTTTTTAACCACAAACAATTAATTGCTTTCACCATCGGAATAAAGCTTTCCTACAAATGTCTGTTTTTTAATCAAAACCTGTTTCCTTCCAACTAGGGAATGTTATGAGAATATATATGGTTTGCTTATCAAATCTTCCCCAATTCCCCTGTTTAGTGAGTGGGTTTTTGTTTTTTTTTACTGTTTAATGATATCAGTGATGCTGACATATGCTTTCTCCAGAATAGTAACATATATACTTAGAATAAATGAACCAGATACTGAACCAAAAGGGAAAGTAATGATTTTAAAGGAACCTTCCAGGAGGAAACTAAGCTTGAGACTGACTGAATGTTTGCTAATCCTCTCTTCTTCAGTATTATCTTCCACAAGACCCTGAGAGATGGCTTAACAGGGTACCCACCCTACTCAGAATGGCCCCAAACAGCCCAGAGACATGCAGACATGCCTCTGACACTAGGCTTTCTCATATGTCTGCCGAAACATGGGGGACCAGCCCACAGTGAAGTGAGAATTCTCTTTTGGGGTACATATTCACCAAATGGGAGTAACTTCACCCTGGGTGCCTCAAACAAGAAGCCAATCTTCTTTTGTGACACCAATTACCTGGTTGCAATATAAAGTGGGTAATAGAGAGGCTTTGGCACCATTAACTTTAAGACTATCTTGCACCTGGGACCTGTGTTGCCATTCCCAGGGGAGATAGACGGAGGTTTCATATACCTGAAAGTCTTTATACCTCTCAGAGTTGTGAGCTTTCTGGAAACTAGAAGAATATTCCCAAATAGAAACAATCCAAAAATGGGCGAATGAATTTGTCAATCCCTTGCTAACATTTGTGGGGGGGGGGCAACCCAGTTCCTGAGGTATTGAAAATGACTCTCCTTGTTTTACAAATGAAGTTTTCAAGGTGCCATAGGTTTTGCTCCAGAAACAATTCAAAGCCCACCATGTCCTTTTACCTTCTCCAAACCTCCCCTATTCATTTTGGAGGCTTGCAGGTAATTGGCTTCATGCAACCAAAGTCCCAGAACCTTTGAAGTGAAAATACCTGAGTTCACCAAGACGTCTTGTCCAGGCCATTTTTAAAAATACAAATCTCTGGAAGATATGACTTATCCCAATAGAAAAAACAATACCTTACCCACCTACACAAATCTCTTTAGCTTTTTCAACTATATCTTTCTAACTTAGTAAGTTTTAATGAAAGTTATTAAATATCTACACATTTTGAATTAACGTGAATACTGACACATTGATTGCTAGAGAAGTCTGAAGTTCACTGCTTTTGGGGTTTTTTTAATTGCAGAAGGTCTGTAAAATGGATTTGGAGCTGTTGATATAATGTTTTTTGCTTTGCTGAAGGTGTGTTTTTTGAAAGTAAGAGTTTGATTAAAATATGTTCATCAACGTCTATCTAAGGAATGCTGTTTGTTCACTTGTGTGCTTACGATTGGAAATTAATGCTCCTAACAGTTAAAAGTTCCAGTTAAGTTGGAAGAAATTATACAGTTATGACAATAGAAGGCTTGAGGTATGGAGAGTCATATTTGAAGGAAAAGGGCAAATGTAAGTTTCTCTAAGGATAGTTATTTCTGAATGGGTAAGAAGGTTTGTAAAAGGTGAGGAAAGGTTTGTAAAAGGGGGTATAGGCTATACAACTTTGTGAAAGTTTTATATAAAAATATTCTTTTATTTCTCTACCAAAAAAATAATTCAAATTGTGTGTACAGTCTTTGTGTGATATGTGTTCATCTATGTGTTATGTGTGGTGAATTGTCAGCCTCCATATGACATTACTAGGATATAATCTTTTATTGGCCTACAAAGATTAAATGCTTATGTAAATTAAGGAGAATTCTGTAGTCTGGACAAAATACTTAATATTACAACTGTTTGCAAGTATGATTAATATCTTTTAGAGTTAGTTACCCTAAGTCTGTGTTTGCTTTACGTAGATTTACAAAAAGTCCATGGTATAATCTTTTGCACAAGTATATTTGCAACCTTCCCAAAGTTTCTATTGTAAGAGACTTTTAAAACAGGAGATGACTTTGAGTCAATTCCAATGGGCCCTGGAGTACCTCAAGGATTTATTCTCTCTCCTTATTAGAGAAACGTTTTTAACTAATTTAGGACTACTTAATATGCTTGAAATTACCTGAGGAGCTTTAAAAAATTAAAAAATATAAATAACTGTGCTATTTGTGTACCTATATTTTTATTAAAATGGATGTTCTAAAGATTTCAACCTGCTCTAGGAAGGAACATACAAAGATTCAAGAAAATTTCAAATAGGAAACACTCTGGTGTAACAGTGGTCTTGGTGTCAGCGACACCAGGCCAGCCAAGAGGATGGTTCCCTGTGAGGGTGTCTGGCAGTTGGACTCCGGGTATTTGTGGCACAAACATTGGAAGTTTATGAATTATATCCAATTCTCAATACAAGAAGCCATGGACAATGTTTTAAAATCTTACATGCTATCTGTTCCTTTTATATTGAAATTATGTATTGAATCCAAATATATACATATACGTATATATTTTCATATCGTTCTCTGTAATTTTACAGTAATTTTTGTTACCCAAAAATTATTGCCTTGAAATGTTATATTTTACCAAAAAGGCAGGTTTTCATCAATTGCATTGCAATCAAAACTATAACCATACCACTTTGTTTTGTCGTTCATAGATATTGTTTTACTTTACTGCATTTTCAAATATGTTACATCTTTAGAAAAATTCATGAAAAGGACTCTTGACTTACTCTATTTTTTTATTCTTTTCATATATTTTATTGATTTTTTTACAGAAAAAGAAAGGTATAGAGAGTTGGAAACATTGATGAGAGAGAAACATCCATCAGCTGCCTCTGGCACAATCCCTACTGGAAATGTGCCTGCAACCAAGGTACATGCCCTTGACCTGAATTGAACCTGGGACCCTTGAGTCCTCAGGTCTAAGCTCCACCCACTGAGCCAAACTGGTCAGGGCTTGACTTACTCTAAGTAACAGGTTTCTACGCAGGGCACATCTTTGAACTGAATGAAGAAGTATAGAACTCTAAGGAATGACTGAATTCACGAAAATACTAGCAAATAACCAGGATAAACAACAAAATGGGTAGGGAACTAAATGAAGAGAAGATGGTTATTATTGTTATGACTCTGTTTAAAATACTGCTGATTTTTAAATCATTTTGTTTTTCAAATATAAGGAAAACTAAAAGCAGAAATTCTACATTACTATCCATGACTCACTAGGTAGGTTAGAGGGAATGATACATTAGTGACACTCATTTCACAGTAATCCCAAGAGACAAAGACTTCAAGGACCAAAACTTACAACCAGGAGATTTTGTTTATTGAAACACATTAATTAAAGACTCTCTCCAATGTGTTAAAAAGGACGTTACCTTATGAGAGGCCTAACCCTAAATGGATATCTGTCACTGACACTGCCCTCCATCCACTAAGGAGACTGAAGACTTTTCAAGGATGAGAACCCACGGGCAGTGGGGGCTGACAGCTTTCCCAAGAAGTCAACAAGGCCTGGATGCTGACAGATTACTGCTGCTCAAACCTTGTTCTTCTATCTCCTAACTGTTATTGATTATATGTACATCAACTGATTTTTATATTTCTATTACACACCTTATTACATATGAATAGTTGAATTTCGACATCTGCTAACTTTTCCCACCTACTAGACAAGTACATTCTAATGATCAGTATGGTAAGGAAACAGTAGAGAGTCTAAATTCTTCAGGTCAAACATAGCATAAGTACAAGGAACAGTGGATGAAGAAGGAAACATAAAATTAGCTTAATAAACAATTATGTAAATACATGCAAAGGGTTTTTGGTTGGCTGGGATGCTTATTTTCCTTCGTCACTTTCTTGTCTAGTAGTAGACATTTTATATTCCTAAGCAGTGTTCCTGCTTTAATGTTTTTGCTTTTGTTCCTGGTATGTAAGTGTTATACTAGATGCAAAATACCAAAACTTAAGACAAGCAGCAAACGGACTCTGCTCATGTTAGCTCAAAATATAAATTTGATACAGAACATTTTTTAAGAAGAACATATAGGATCTCATGGCCTCCCATGCGCCTGCCTTTTAATTTTGATTAATAATAAAAATTCCACTTTGAATGCCATTCAAAGTTAGAGTCTTACCTTATCCCGAATGGTCCATTGTTCAGCAAGACATAACACTAACACTCATCATCAATGCATAATTTGTATTGATTTCTGAATAAAAGGAGGATGTGTGAATGAAAAAGGGGCCCCATGCTAACCTGACTAGCTCAGGGAAGTGATGCAAGGCAGCCTTGCAAACTCAGAGACCTTAAGTAACTACAAAGGATGGTCTGAAATTAAAACAGTAACAGGAGCTCATGATGGGTAGTCAGATCCTTGCCTGGCATCTTCCCTGACAAAGGTCAATCTTTACCTTAACTGAGTGTGTGTACTGCCTTTTTGCCTCTATGATAACATATCTTTGGATTTTCCTTATTTTGGACACCTCATGCTCAGGCACTGTTCTGTGCTCTGCGGAGATCAGAGATCCCTTCGTTGCTATTGAGTTCCTTGTTGACTTGAAACTATCCTACATCCACCATGGTAAAAGAAATATGTGCCTATCATTTTACCCTTTATCCAATCACAGAAGTGTCTCCAATTTGCTTTCTCCTGTCTCCCTAATCTATCACCCATGGATTTCATGCAACCCACATAAGTCTGCAATTTTGCTTGTATTGTATAAAATAACGTGAAAAATTGTCATTCTCGGGAGCATTCTCTCAACCCATTGAGATTTTTCTCGCTCACAATTGTTGATACTTTGGATCAAATAAACACACACAAATTTTTCAGAGCTCTGAAAGTTTTTCACATTAATAAGAGAAAAGGTCCTTGGCAGGAAAAGTAGAATTGCAGGTGAGGAATATGAAGCACATTAGTATCTTAGGTCATTCTCTTAGCAGAGGACAAACTGCACATGCTTGTATTAACAGTGTCACCCATGCGATTTCTGACAGAACATCCCAATGTATGATGAGAACACCGAGGCTTTTCCTGGGGTGGAGGATTTGGATATTAGGACATGTGGTATGTTTAGTGTGGCACCGTCGTCATGGCAATGGAAGGTTTTAAAACCAGGTTCCACAGAAAAAAAGACATGGATCTCTGTGATATGCAGTCCCAGTCCCCATACAATGTGCAGCCCTGGGAGGCCCCAGCTCCTGACATGGAGGAGATGAGGACCCAGATTCCTTTGGGAACTGGACACTAGGAGGGATCTCAGGGGAGTAGCAGGGTGCCTTCTGGAACCTGAGTCCTGTTGACTCCCTGGGGTCCTGGAGTTTGGGTCAATTGGGCACCTACACTCACCCTGCGGCGGTGCTTCAGGCTGGAGGATATATCAGGTGTGTGTGCCGCCTGCAAGGGCATGGAATTGAAGACCCCATCTGTTGGCTCCAGTCCGCTCTCCTGTGCAGAGCTCTATAAAGACAGTTTCCAGTCACCAGGGGAAAACCTCAGAGCCCTGTTTTGCTGGTTCTCTAAAACTTGTGACTCTCCACTCCAGACACACAGAATGTGATCTGCTGAGACCTCTACTGGCAAGGAAAAGTCATGACAGCCTGAGGGCCTGGGACTCCCATTGGCATAGATAAGGGACCCCTCTAGAGCCCCATCTCCACCTGCCTGCCCTACCCTGGGGTGTGATCACAGCAGGACCTCTAGGTTATCCACTGCTCCAAACACTCCCGCGGTTCTCCCTGCAGGACCTCCTATCCACCACATGAAGAGGGGGGGATGTGGGCTGCACAGGGATGGCCCACAGAGGAGGCTGGCCTGGTGGGAATGGGTCTGACTCAGGCCACCTTCACTTACCTGAGGGGATCTTCTTGAAAACGGCCAGAGATGTCGGGCACGAGTGTTGAATCGTCTACAGAGTCTGGAACAACACTCCCTGCAGGGTCTCCGGGAACCAGAGCCCCCATAACTGGGAACACAACAAGAGAACATGTTGAACTGTCAACTGTCTCTTGCCAAGTGAGTGGCAGTTGGGCAGTTGCAAGAAAGTGGGTGCCTGGTTACGGGGGTTCCAAGTTCTATCAGGAAGTGACCTCACTTCCTGGAATTGCCTCCCTGACTCCCCTCACCTAATTACAGCTATAGATAGTCCTGAGGGCTGCTGACTGCTCACCTACCTTCTCCATGGAATACCAACATTGTACACAGTGACACGAACACACCCTCTCCACAATGTTTAGCTGAAGCCAAGGTGCTAGGTTTGAGGAGACAGACCAGGGCTCAGACTCAACCCCTCATTCTTACCTCTTCTTGATCCTGGATAAGTCATTGTGCCTGTTAGATCCTGTCTCTTCTCTGCCTGCACAATGGATTATTGCAGCATTTGCTTCTTAGCGATATTCACGCTCATGAAGGTAGTAGCTATAAAGTAGGAGGAGGAATGCCACAAGGCAAAAGTGCCTACAACCTCTTTTTCTTCCTATTGTCACCTCCTCGATGTCTGATTTTCTTTTAATTCCACCCAGGGTCATTTGACTGTGTGTGTGTGTGTATGAGAGAGAGAGAGAGAGAGAGAGAGAGAGAGAGAGAGAGAGAGAGAGATTGTGTGTGCGCACACACACATATGTTAGTGCTAGGTTGTATTGTGTTAACAAAGCCTGAATACAGTAGTTTGCAGAGGCAACGATTCATTTCATAGCCATATGCCTTCAATGATCTGGTGGAACTAAAAAGACTTCCTGATTTTTTGGATTATTCATCATTTTTCTTATTGTAAGGATGAGAGTAAGAACTTACAAGGTCATATGTCAGAGTGGAAACCAGAAGTTGACATTTTATTTGACAATGGCTTGTGGGGGACATGACTTCCATTTCCCCCTTTGTAACAGCTGCCAATGTCCATATCCAGGTGGTCTGGGGAGTTTGGGTCAAGGCCCCAGAGTGGAGTTATCAGCACAGCTCACTGGCCTGGCCACAGTGATGACGGTTGTATGTGGACATGTGACTTCAGTGAGTTGAATAAAATTCTTTTTGTTAGTCACAAGAAAAAAAGTTCTGTTTTCATATGTCTCATGGCCTTATGAAAACATGCTTTTAGTCAATAATCATGTGAGAGATGCAAATGAAAACAAAAACGAGGGCTCTGGCTGGTTTAGTCAGTGGATAGAGTGTTGGCCTGAGGAATGAAAAGTCCCGGCTTCGATTCCGGTCAAGGGCACATGCCCAGTTCTGGGCATTGATCCCAAATAGGGGCATGTAGGAGGCAGCTAATCAATGATTCTCTCATCATTGATGTTTTTCTCTCTCTCTCTGAAATCAATAAAAATATATTTTTTCAAAACACAATGGGATACCGTCTCACACTTGTCAGAATGGCTATCATCCAGAAATCAAGAAAGGACAAATGCCGGTGATTATGTGGAAAAAAAGGAACCCTTGTGCATTGCTGGTGGGAACATAGACTGGAGCAGGCACTCTGGAAAACAGTATGGAGCTTCTTTGAAAAATTAAAGTGAAACTCCCATTTTACCCAGTAATTCCACTTCTGGAATATATCCCAAGAAAGCAGAAACACCAATCAAAAAGGATATATGCATCCCTGTGTTCGTAGCAGCACAATAGCTAAGATTTGGAAACAGCCTATATTCCCATCAGCATAAGTGCCCAACAGCAGCTGAGTGTAAAAAACCCGTGGTACATCTACATTATGGAATACTATGCTGCTGTAAAAAAGAAAGAAGTCTTACCATTCACAACAGCTTGGATGGACATGGAGAGCATTATGCTAAGTGAAATAAGCCCGTCAGTAAAAGTAAATATCACACGGTCTCATTCATTTGTGGAATATAATGAATAACATAAACTGATGAACAAAAATTGATCCAGAGACAGAGAAGCATCAAACAGACCCTCAAACCTCAGCAGGAAGGCAGGGGAGAGTGGGGGAGAGAGTAAGAGACCAAGCAAAGGTCTTGAATGCATGCATATAAGCATAATCAGTGGACACAGTCATTAAGGGGGTAGGTGCATGTGCTGCAGGTGGGGGTGGGTGGGGAGGGGTCTAGGGGAAAAATGGAAACATATGTTATACTTTAAACCATAATAAAATAAAATAATACAAATATTTCTCTTAGTAAAAAAAAAAAAAAGAGAGAGAGAGCTAGTGCTCTTTCTGGGTCCCAGAACAAAGCGCCCCCTGACCCCTAGATATGGAGGAACATGCAGGAGCTTCCCAGTATGTCAGGATTTCTAATGTCCAGACCAACTCTGTTGGAGAGGTGGGATCCTTGGCCTGGAAGGTATGAACATTCCTGAACTCTGGGCTCTGAATGTTATGGACATTGGGTGATATCTGCCACTCTATGGACATCAGTTTCCCAATTTTCCATTGAGGGTTGGGTTCAGAACTGCATAAGCCTGACCTCACAACAAAGGGGCCCAGCTCCCTCCACCCTGGGTGGGCACTGGACAGAGGTGCATGCCTGTGGTTCCAACTCTGGACTCCCTTTCAGTAAAATACTGGCGAAAGGCTCATTTACCTGCTGAATGCTCACCATCTCCCCCATGCCTTTCCATGTCTGTGCATGATGCCACCAGCAGATCCTTTTTCAGAGCCCCCGAGGAAACCTGGGTGGAGCCAGGACCCCAACTTTGAGGACACACCGCTGGATTCATCTCAGGCTCTGTTGGGCTCAGTATCTTGTTCATTTATTTCTAAATACATATTACCCTTCTGGAAAAAGCATGTGTGGGTATTACTGATTTCATAAAACAAACAAATAAGCAAACTAAACACCTCTCCCTATCAGCTGATTTGGGGCATATTTTATTAGCAAAGATAGATATTTGCTAATATTGCTATAACATTCCCTAGTTGGAAACAGGTTTTGATTAAAAACAGACATTGGTTAAATATTCCTGCCATTTCCACAGAAGGTTTACTCTGAAGGAGAAGATAATTAGTTGGCTGTGGTTAGGAATAGAGTAGCCCCAGTGTCTACAGGGGTCTTAGTGGCTTCTCTTTCTATGATAATTTCACCTGCTCCCAAACTATCAGTGAGAATGCAAACACCCATGGATCAACCCTATATTTGTGTGTGTGTGTGTGTGTGTGTGTGTGTGTGGTTTGTTTGTTATTGGTTTTCTACATCCCATTTCAGTGAACAGATTTCTCTACAGGAATTTTCCTGAAAGCCTTATTTAGAATTTGTGTTGCATTTGCTGACAAAAACCATTAGCTATATTAATTGGAATCAGTTAGAAAATCCAGGATTACATATTCTAAGAGTTAAATGCCTTTGTGAACCCACCAGGGTCATTGAGAAAATCAGGAACATTTGCTGGTTCCTCTCTTGCTGAGACAAGCTTTTCTCCAAAGGGAGTTGTTAGAATTCCTATTCTCATTTTCTCTTAAGTCAGTAGGAAGTGATAATGGAGGGGACTGAAGGGAAAGGAAGAAGGATGGAAAAGGGTGCAGAATATAGTGGGGGAACTAGAGAAGGTGGAAGAATGGGGTGTTGGCAATTATTACCTTCAGAAGAGTTCAGAGACAGTCTATAAAATTTCTAATTCCTTAATTGTTTTTAAAGGAATTTATATGTGCTTCTGAAAATCTCCTGATTTCCAAATCAAGATATGCTTCCATTCATTCATTCAGTTTAATGCTAGACCTGGCATTTTCCTAATTTTCATTGCATGCCAAAAATTAATTTAGGCACACAAATAAAACTGCACTTTGGCCATTTTAGGAGGATATTTTCTAATTAAATCTTCCCATTTCTGTAAAGCACGTGTAAGTAAAAGCTTCCTATCAGGAATATTAGTGAGGGATGGGATCGGGCATCTCCTGGACTTGGAGGCACCACTTCCCATGTTAATTTTAGGTGTGTTTTGTTGTTGTTGTTTTGTAGTTGTGTGTATGTGTATGTGGTTTTTCTTTTCTTTCCGATATCTGCAGAATCTGAGCAAATTCTCTAGGATTGTTATATAATGTAGTTGGTCAACCTGTGTTGCTTATCTGTTGAGCTCCACGAGGCTCTCACCCCTCAAATCACATTCAAACCTCTGATGTGCCTCGGTTGATCTCCCTGCTGTCTCAAACAACCAGAGGGTCAGGGAACGGTTGACCAAACCTTATGGGTGCTCCCCCACCAGAACCAGTCACTTTAATTGCAATTGTGTTGAAATTTTGCTTTGGGGCTTCTGCACATCATGAGGAATGACATCACACATCCACAGAGATTCTTAGTCCCCTAAGAATACCTAATACTCGGACCTGAGGGAGAATATGACACTGTATTTTTGGAGCTGATTTAGTTCAACTCTAATTTGAATGATATTGGGTGTTGTTGTTTTTTTGGGTTTTTTTTGCTCTGATTCTCAGAAAGCAATTCCGATTGGAAAGGCACAATTTAACAACAGCCACCAATTTTTTTCCTACTGTCTTGTCTTAACCTAAGTTCCATCAACCCTTAATCTTAGTTCTATCTGGAGTATTTAAAAATACAGCTCAAATAAATCTAACCCTCTACCACCAGCAAGGGAAAAGTCATGGATTTAAGATACAACTCACCCAGGTTCACCCAATGGGTGGGGAACCAGCAGTTCAATGGGTCCTTTGTTGAATCCTAACACCATGTCCACGGGTTGGTCCTGGGTGAGCTCTTTTGGAATCCTGACCCACTACGTCAAGTAAAAGTCAAAGTATGAAACATTCAAACTTGTCAAGAATTTTGGTCGTTTATTTAAGTCCCACTGTCAATAACTGGCAGGATGAAACTCTCAGCGGATTGAGATATTCTCTCTGGCAGTTTTGCACCTTATTTTATACATTACAATCAGAACAGGAGATGTATGGTGGTAACAGGAAACCCAGTGGTGATGCATTAGGGTTTCAGAGAAATCAAAGCAGTGAATCCTCTGTGACTGGATAAACAGTAAAATGACACAGACATACTTCTTTTACATGTGGATATAGGATAGTTCCAAGTCAACAATGAACTCAGTAAGAATGAGGGGATTTGTGGTCTCCGCAGAGCATTGCCTATGTGTTGAGGGGCTTGGAAATAGGGAAATTCCTTTGACATTCCAAATTATATGTTATTGTAGATGCCAAAAGGCAACAGACAGGCTCAGTGAAGGTTAAGATTGCCCTTTGTCAGGGAAGATGCCAGCCTAGGACATGACTACCCACCATAAACTGCTTTTAGTTTAAAAGTTTTCATTTCAGAACATTCTTTTTGATAACTTTAGGTCTCTGAGTTTGCAAGAACACCACACAGGGCTTCCCTGAGCTAGTCAGTGAGCATGTGGTTCCTTTTCACATACACAATTCTTGGATCACTTGTGCCTCACCTCCTGACAACAGTCACTGAGTGCTTAGGGCAGTGGTCCACAAACTCATTAGTCAACAGAGCCAAATATAACAGCACAACGATTGAAATTTCTTTTGAGAGCCAAATTTTTTAAACTTAAATTATATAGGTAAGTACATTGTTATTAACTTTATTAGGGTACTCCTAAGGCTTATGAAGAGCCACAGTCAAGGGGCCAAAGTGCCACATGTGGCTCGAGAGCCGCAGTTTGCCAATCATGGACTTAGGGGATTGGTCTGAACTAAAGCCCCCAACCCACCTGGCAGTTCATAAACTGCCCCTGAGGGAATGTCCCTCCTCTGTCCCAACACAGGAAGAGTAACCATCACCCCAGAATGCAGCAGGACCTGTATGTTGTAAGCAGATGCAGCTACCTTGCTGCCCACAGTCCTGGTCTCCACACCTCCCGCTCCCCCATCCCTGTGCCCAGGTTCAACACCAATGCCCAAGAACCTGTTTGCTACCCAGGAGTTGGACAGCCCCAGCCTCAGATTCGTGCCCAGGTTGTGCAACCTGACCTTAATGAAGATGGTGGTGTTCAAAGAGTTGGAGAAAGACCTCAACTCCATGGTGATCGCCATGAAGATGCAGTACTCCAACCTCATATTGATGGTGATCACTGTGAAGATGCAGGGCTCCAAGTACATCCTATGGGAGTGTACTGTTCCCCAGTGACAGTCCTGGGGTTGACCTCACTGCAGGACCCCTACTTCCTCTGTGAGAAGGCAACAAGCTACAGGCCCTGTTGCACTGGAGGAAGTGCTTTAAGAACCAGATCATCTGGAGCTAGAAGACACTCCCTGTGGGTGCCATCCGCATGGCCAAGGTCAGGCAGCGAACCCTGAAGGGTGGACAAAGTGGCCGAGGAGGCTTCTGCTAAACTGGCCGAGATCTGGATTGCTCCCTGTCCAACCAGCCCATCCACTGGGAGGACAGCGCCATACAGGACAGATGCAAGGCTAAGTCAAGGGTTCATTACTCTGAGGGGGTACATCAGAGCTTCTCCTCTGAGCAACAGGCCAGCAACTACGCCACCTATGGACCGAACCTGGCTGAGAAGGGCATTGACATGGGCATGCTCAAGCAGTAGAGGCCATGGATATTAGGAAAGATGTGCATTACCAGGCCACAAAATATCAAATAAAAAGTGGTGGTGTGTCTGGGAAAGTTCAAAGTGTTGGAGGAGGCTGTGGACTCGAGCAGGACACAGCAGAGCACGTCCCAGAGTTGGAGTGGGACATGGACCTTCTATTTAACACACTGCGAAACCCCAGGGACAGTGGTCCAGACATGGAGGATGAGAACAGCACCCTCAGCACCCACAAGCCCAAGCTCAGACTGTTCTTTGAAGGGTTGGCACACTCCAGCTCACAGACACAGACGGAAGCATCCACAGGGCCCGGAGCCAAGAGGAGTTTTCAATTAGGGGCAAAGTGCAAGAAAACACGTGAGCCCTCAGGCATCAAACAGCCCAGAGACAGTGTTTCAGACTCGGCGGCCCACTGCACCCCCTCCCCCAAAGTCGCCTGAGTCTGGACCTCCTCCATGTCTAGCCAGTCTTCTCACCGTGTGGACAGCGCCATGTAGGCCAGCCCAAGACCAAGTCTACAAATCACTACTCTATAAAGGAGTATCAGAGCTTCACTGAGCAGGAGGCCGGTGAAGATGCCGCCCATGGATAGGAACTGGATCAGGAAGCAGTGACTATTGAAAGTCACAACAAGGTCCATGACAAGCAGAATGTAGTGGCTTGGCTGAGCTGGGCCTAAGTGTCGGAGGAGGCCCTGGACCGTGAGCAGGACCCTGCAGATCATGTCCCCGAGTAGAGGAGGACCCGCACCTTCTGTCTAACATGCTGGAGAACCAGTGACAGTAGCCCAGACAGGGAAGAAGATGACAGCCTTCTCAGCACCACCAAACCCAAGCTCAGGCCATACTGCGAAGGCCTGTCACATTTCAGTTCAAAAATGGACATGGGGAGCATCCATGGTGCCCAGAGCCAGGCGGAGCTTCCGAGTTTTAGCTGGTTCTGCTGAGGGCTAGTGTGTTGGCGCACGGAGTAAATGGTCCCGGGTTCAAATCTGGTCACGGGCACAACTGTGTTGATTACAGGCTTGATCCCCAGCCCTGGCCATGGCACATGCAGGAGGCAAGCAATCCATGTGTCTCTCTCACATCGATGCCTCTCTCCCTTTCTGTCTCTCCCCGTCCCTTCAAGTTTCTCTAAAAATTCAGTGGAAAAATAACCTCTGGTGAGGGTTCACAAAACAAACAAAGCAAAACAAAGGAGCCTCCTAGTCCAGCTGAAGTGCCCAAAAAGACCAAGCTCAGTCAGCAACAGCCAAGTGACAGTGTCTCCCACTTAGAGCCCCAGAGCATTCCCACCCAGGGGAGCACCAGCACCGCCCAAGGACAGCCCGAAGGCAGAGACCTCAGCCCTGGACATGCTCACCAAGAAGATGCTGCTCACTAGGCGCATCACCAAGACTGAGTCTCTCATCCCCTCCACCAAGGCCAAGGGGAAGCATCCCCGCCACCATGGCTGGGCAGGTTCCTGAAGGGGCGGCAGACGGCACAGCCATAGAACAAGTGAGCCAAGAGCCCAGACAATGAGCATGGCCAGACCTAGGGAGACAGCTGCAGATCCCCAGGAAGACCACGTACAACCAGCTGAACCACATCCTCATCTCTGATGACCAGCTGCCAGAGAACATCATCCTGGTCAAAACTCTGATTGGCAGGAGCAGTTCCCCTCAGATACCCTGCAGGGGCTCATGCTGCCTGTGCTGTGCATCTGCTTCATGGCTGAGGTCCGGTGGCCTTCAGCTCCATCATCTGGTGGATACAGAGATACTGTAATGATAATTCCCAGCCCCTTAAGCCGCTGAAGATCCTGGTGGCAGGGGCACAGCACTACTTCAGCGCTGTGCTGCGGGTCTTCCTGGAGCTGCTGTCCTACAAGATGCTCGGCTGGCTGGGCTATGTGCACTTCCTGGTCATCCCGCTGGGTTCCAATCCTGTGGCCAGGTACCTGGGCTCCATGCATTACCGCTACCACAGCTTCTCCCAGGACCTGGCCTGATGGGACCTGTTCCATAGTCTGGAGGCCCAGAGCGCCATACAAGACACACTGGACATCGTGACGAGAATCGCGCAGTACATCACGGGAACATCTGTTCCTCTCAGCTTCCCATCGAGGAAGCCCTGATCTCCTACAAGCAGAAGAGACCCAATGAGGATTCCTTATAGTTCCTTCTTTTCAGGGAGGCAGGAGAAAGTTGGGACAGTGCAACAGTCCTCAGACACGTCGGGAGACTCAGATGATGGACCCCCTTGCGCTGCAGCGTGCTTTTATCCTTCCCTTTGTCCCTACCTCTGTTCACCAATGATGCCTTGTCATCCCACTCATCTTGTCAGTGAGTGGGGTTTGTCCTCCCCCAGCCAGGGCGATGGCACCAAGCTGATGGAACGGCAGGTGGATTGCTGGACGGCAGCCCAGCCCACAGACAGGAAGAAAGACTCGAAGAAGAAAGACCTGCCTACCGCCAACAACACTCTCAAGTGCACCTTCCAGTCTCTCCAGGTCAGCAGGCTGCCCAGCAGTGGCCAGGCCAAAGCAACACCCACCATGTGCATGACAGTACTCACCAAGGAGAAGAAAAAGAAGGTGTTGTTTTCGCCCAAGAAAACCAGGACAAGGCATGGAGTCCAAAATCCAAAAGCCAGTGCTTGGAGGCATAAGCCACCTGGTCTGCAGGGCGAAGAAGCAGGAGAACATTCTGCGGGTCCTCATCAAAGGTGTTGAGTGGAATGAAGTTCTTCCAGCTGGCAGCCCAGGGTCCTTCCGCATCCAGCACTTCCCCATGTGCATCTCCAGACATTCTGACTCCACCTTCCAGCCCTGCCTGCGGCCCTGCAGATGCCAAGCACAGGAGGGCCCACCTGCTTTTCAGTTCACCTTTCAGTTTAGTACAGAAACCGACCCTGGAAACACAAAGAGAAACCTTCTTAAGTACAAAAGTGCTCACTACCCGGAAGCTAATGTGCAGCCCCCATTGGGAGCCCCAACTGCTCTGCTGATTAACCAGAACTCTCTGGGGGTCAGGCGGGCAGTGCTGAGCTGGAGAATCATGGAAGGTGAGTTTTGGCCTCAGGGCCCCTAACTCTCCCAGCGAGAAGGGTTCTCCCTTCTCCACCTGCCCTTCCTGGAAGCCAGGACTCTGCCTCCACAGGACTCAGAGCTGGTGGTCAGATGCCAAGGACTGGCCTCCCATTGCGGGCATCCTGAGCAGAACATGGAGGCCAGTCAGCCCAGCCCTGGGCCCCAGCTGCCAACCCGCCAAGTGGCCCCACACCATCCACTCGTGCTTTCCTAAAAAAATAGGTGTGTGGTGCAGACCCCCAGGCACACCGGCTAGACAAATTGGTGCAATACCAGCTGCCCACCTTCCTGAACAGGGACTATGCTTTCGCCCTCATCTCTCTGTGTTATGACAGAACATTTGTTCCACCCAACAGGTGTGGGTCCACCTATTTACCAGGTGAGCACCCTGTCCCTGCACAGCACAGTGGTCACTCGGCACCCTGCTTGCTGGGAGTCTTCAGGGCACTTCATGTCTCTGAGTGCTTGTGCCTCTAACCACAGGGTGAACCTAGGGCAGTAAAGGCGAACCTTTTGAGCTCTGCATGTCAGCATTTTGAAAAACCCTAACTTAACTCTGGTGCCATGCCACATATAGAAATTTTTGGATATTTGCAACCATAGTAAAAGAATTATATTTTTTAAATTTTTTAAATATATTTTATTGATTTTCCACAGAGAGGAAGGGAGAAGGATATAGAGTCAGAAACATTGATGAGAGAGAAACATCGATCAGCTGCCTGCTGCACATCTCCCACTGGGGATGTGCCCGCAACCCAGGCACATGCCCCCGATCAGAATCGAACCCAGGGCCCCTCAGTCCACAGGCCGACTCTCCATACACTGAGCCAAACCGGCTTTGGCAAGAGTTATATTTTTGATATTTATTTTATATACTTAAATGCCATGTAACAAAGAAAAATCAACCAATGAGTTTGCATGCCACCTCTGACACATGTGTCATAGGTTCGGCATCACTGACCTAGGGTCAAGCTCACAGGTTTATTGTAGAAACTCAGTAGGGTCCTCCCTGGAAAGTGCTCTCTGGGTGCCTGGACAGTGGAGAGGTCTGCTGCACGGGCTGTGGTTGAGCTCATTGGCCATTTTCTCTTCCTCATGGCAAAGCTTCAACCTCATTTGATTCTCCACAAGGCCTTGGGCTAAGCTCTTTTCTCCTTAGATACAGATTGGAGATTCTATGAGGGGTCGGTGTCCTGGGTGAAGCCAGAACCAAAAATCCCAGAAGCAAGCCATGTGGCCCCATGCTAATTTTTCTCTTGACTAAAAGAATACAGAAAAAGAGTGGAAAAAATCTAAAATATTAGTGTCAGCACTGTGTAGTTGATGAGGGTTGAGGAATGATACACAGGAGGGCATATTAAAGAGCATGTCTTGCTGAGGAAAATATAGATATGTGTAATAAATCACAGGGATATGTTTAAGTGCATGTATTTTAAGTTATGGGAAAGCACCTTGTCTTGCAAAATAGAATTCATTAATTTTAAACCTACCATCTGAAATAGGACCTATTAAATGGGAAGCAATAAAGGATTTTTTAAAATAAGAAAATTTGACAAATGGAAGTTATTGTTTGCTTTGTTAGACATATTATATCAGACTAACCAATAATACCCAGTCTTTTAAACAAAATAAATCATTACCACATACCATGCCACATAGGAAGTCTCAATAAATTCCAAAGAAGATATATATGTTTTTTCTCCATTGATATGTACATGAACCATCATGCATGATGCCTATATATTCTCTAACCATAATGCACTAAGGTAAGAAGTTAATAATAAAGAATAGCTTTAAAATCACCAAATATCTGGACAGTTTAGAAAATATAGCAGAAGCTGAAGTGAAGTATATTCTATACAAACCCTGAGTTCAAAGGAAATTATGAGTGAAATTATGGAATACTCCCAAATAAAAAACAATAAAGAAAAGCTGCATATCAAAAGCAGCCATAACAGACAGAGTTTTTGTTTTAAATAGACTTCTAAGGAAAGCATTACAGCTGGGAAGAGAGATTGAAGTATCCAAATAGTAAATTACAGAGAGCAACAGAGTGACTTAGAAGAAACAAGGAAAGGGGGAAACATAATGGCAGAAATCAGTAAAACAAAGAATTTGAAAAAGCCTTCAACAAACCAGAAAACTGCTTCTCTAAAAATACTGGTAAAACAAACAGATTTCTAGCCAGACTGACCAAGAAACAGAGAAAAACGCTGTGCACATATAGCTAACCAGTTAGGCAAAACGGACCAATACCTGGGAGGAAACAAACTATACAACCTTCCTCAAGAGAAAGTGATGCCCTGACTAGTCTATCAAAGAAGTTGAATTTGTAGTTAAAGCATCTAAGGAAGGGAATCCAGGCCCAGGTGGTTCACTGGAGAATTAAACAGAATAAATGAACAGACACTTCACTGAAGAGGCTATAACATGTCGCATGAGCACTTGAAAACTTCAACATCATAAGCCATTAGGACAAGGTTATTTAGACCACAAGGAGACTAACTGAAATAAAAGACTGTGATAACACTTGATGCTGGGGAGGATGTGGAAAAACTCACTCATACAGTGCTGGTGGGAATGTAGACTATTACAGCCACTGGGGAAAGTACTTTGGTTGTTCCTTATGAAATTCAACATGCAACTACCACACACCCCAGCAATTGCACTCTGGGGCATTTATGCCAGAGAAATAGAAACTTTCATCCACTCAGAAACCTGAGCACAAATGTTTATGGGAGCTTTATCTTAAAACCTGCAAGTGATCTCTGAAATCCCTTGTTGCGATTAATATCTACATTTTATAAGAAATGTCTGTCACATAAAAATGGGTAGAGTATATGAAAAGGGAATTTCATAAAGGGAAACCCAAAACGTTAACAAGGTATGAAGAGGTATTCAATTGCACTTGTAGTAAGATATGCAGAGATGTTGAATTGTACTTGTAGTCAGAGAAGTAATGAGGCCCTCTTTAAACCGATTTGCAAGACAAATTAGAGTGGGATGATGGGAAGTGTTGGTGAGGCTATGGGACAAATGGGAACATCATGGGCTATGATGGGGGTGTAAACTAGTACAGGCACCCAGGTGGGCCATCTAGAAGTACTTAGCAAAATTAAATATGCTCTTATATATTTGAATATTCATATGTATAATTTTGCTAAGTCCGAAGAGCAAAAGAATCACCATAGGAGAACCTAGAACATAGGCCTCTCATTCTCAATCTTGAACTGATCATTTTTTTTTCTTTATTGAATAAGATATTACAAATGTGTCATTACCCCACTAATATCACCTTATCCCCCCAATCCTGCCCTCTCCCTCTCCCTTCCCTCATGTTGTCCACATCCATCACCTATGCTGATATGCATTCATACAAGTCCTTTGGTTGATCTTTCCCCCTCACCGCACCCCCTAACCCCCGCCTTCCCGCTGAGTTTTGAGCATCTGAAAGATGCTTCCCTGTCTATGGCCATACCACCCTCAAAGCGCCCAATCTTGTCTGATCACTTCTTGAATAACATTTTCTTGGCTGGGATACAGGGGGGAGAGCAGGCCTTCTGTGTCAAAATATAACCCCTCAGAGTCTAACAGCATGAATCTGGTTCTTCTGATCAGCATCACTGGGTGGGAATGGACCACTGGAAATATTGGCTAGAATAGATAGCAAAGAGACACCTGGAATAAGTGGGTTCCCAAACCTTATCCTGTCAATTCCACCTAAAGGACATTAGCCTTTTTTATGAGTATTTCCCCACTGACATAAATATCCTTATGCGATGTTAATTGCATTGTATATGAACAGCATGGCTAACAAATTCCTGTGACATGATGAAATGTGGCAAAGAGCTGTGATGGAGTCTAAACAGAGAAATTGGATCATCTGTGTACTGTCTTCTGCTATCGTCTGAAAGTAAAACGATAGTATAGGGAAAACAAAAAGACAAAAGTATCACTCAAGGTGTACATAAGGCCACATGAATATTTTCTGTAATTTTTAAAGTGTGACTATTAAGGATTAAATGTAAAAGAATAAAATCTAGGTAGAATAATTTGTGATCACCTGTGTTCCTATTAAATCTTAAATTCTGCCATTGCCTGTGTGTCTTTAAATAGAGCATTAGGGTGACAGTTGGGAGACCTTTGAACTCCTGATTCCATCCCAGTTTTCCTTCCCCAGAGCTACTTACTATCATCCACTTTGTGCTTGTCCCTAAGTAGGTTTCTATAATTTTACTCAAAAGTTGTGTACACACAAGTTAATTTAGAGTTGATTTTGCATTTTTGAAATTTTATTTCAATAGCATCATTCAGAATGTACCCTGACACTTTCTTTTCCAAACAAACCATGCTTTGAGATTTGTCCACATTGCCACACATACTGCAGTCCATTAGTTTTACCGCTTTACTACGCATTTACTATGATAGCTTTATTCTCCTGTTGAAGGACATTTAGGTTATTTCTAGTTTTCCACCATCATAAACAATGCTGAAATGGACTTTCTTGTATCCTTCATGGGCACATGAATGAAGCTTCTCTAGAGTATGTTGCTAAGAATGAATTTCTAGCAGGAAGGCCATACACACCTTAGGTTTTACTAGTGGATGCAACTTCACTGGCTGGTTCAGCCATCCCCCCTCCCAGCTGCTGTGGATGTTGGCTGCTCATGGCTCCTGATGGCCCTTCCCCTGTCCTGAGCGGGTAGGTGCTCCCAGTCCACTACCCTGGGAGGCCAGTAATGACTGGTACTGGGTAGAGAAGCCTGGCTCCTTACCTAAAATGGGAATCACTCAATGGGTACAATTCCTCTTCCAGATCCCCTCTCAAGACCAGGCTGAACATAATGTGCTGAGTCCACATCTCTGCTCACCTCCCTCCATCTTCTTTTTCTGAGGTCATTCCTTCACTAAACCCTGTCCCACTTCCCAGGAGTCACTGCTGCCAGGGAACCTGGCCCAAGATGACTAATATTGACAAAGTTTCTCCAGAAGGGCTGCACCAATGTTCACAGGTAGGAGAGGCTTGAAGGCTGAGAAAGAGAAAGCCCATCCTAGAGATGAGGTGGGGGAGGGGGAGAAGGCAAAGGTGCTGAGATGAAAGAAAGTTTTGTGAATTCAGCAAACTGAATGAAAGCCAGTGTGGCTGAAGTGTGGGGAGCAGAAGAAAGAGAAGGACACTGGTTGAGGTTGGAGATGTATGTAGGAGCCGACAAGGAGACCATAGGCTGGTTTCCAATTTTTTTTTTCTAATTGTAAATGGAAGTTTTTGAAATGGTTTAAGCAGAAAGTGATAGGGTTCAATTTAGACCAAGAAAATGTGTGTGTAGAGAGAATGGTTTGGTAAAAAAGATAAAATAAGCAGGGATCTGAGTATTTACACAGCAAGGAGAGTGGATCATAAAAATTAGTGTCAACGCAGAAAGTAAGAAACACAATGGGATTTTTAACACAACACTTCCTGTGTCTATAAAACACACAGACATACAAAGACATAAATTCTTTAAGCATACATGCCAATTTTGAAGTGGCTACTATGTGGAGGGAGAGGAAGGGAATGGAGATTAGCGGTAATAAGAGACAATAAAACCTGGAAGTTGTCTTGCAAGGAATGGTGGTGAGAAGGTGGGATAAATTGAAGCATGTGATTTCTGGAGCCCTGAACCAAGAAAACAAAAATCAAAACAACAGCTACCACCCACCTCCCTACCCATTATTTCCCTTCACCCTGTGGAGACCCACATCTGCGATGGGGAACAGGTTTTCAGAGAGAC
This sequence comes from Myotis daubentonii, assembly GCF_963259705.1. Taxonomy (NCBI): domain Eukaryota; kingdom Metazoa; phylum Chordata; class Mammalia; order Chiroptera; family Vespertilionidae; genus Myotis; species Myotis daubentonii. The sequence continues at coordinate 9,401,144 of NC_081855.1, forward strand.
CTTCCAAATAATCCAACTTTTACCTACTAAGTGGGTGGAACTGGATGGCAGAGGCCTTCCTAGTGATTAATGCAGCATCTGAGTCAAGGAACCTGGAGGGAAGAGGAAGCAGAACCTCCCTGGAGCCTCATTAGTAAGGACACAGATGGGAGCCCTGAGGCAGTCTCATGCCTGACCTGGTGGGGGGCTCCTGATGCTCCCTCTCAGCCTAGTTCCACATTTCCCTGGGGCTCCATGGTGCCAGGTCTTATCTCTGGGATCAGAGATAATCCAGGTTAACATGTCTTGTTATTTCCCCTTTGCACAAGTTTATGACCTGGTCCCAGGAGATCTGGGGACCAAACTTCCACCATGTCTGGTCGCTCTGTGCCTAGGTGCCCAGGGCAGGAGTAGACACCCATTAGGTATCAATAAATTCCTGTGGATCAAAAGTGATCGCTTGAATCCTTCCTTGATAGGGGGCAAGGACCTTGGGCTTTCCCTCCACGTTTTTCTTCAAGTGCCCAGAGCAGCACAGGGCATGCTCTGCAAATGCATTTGTCAGTTGGTGTTCAAAGAGTTTGTTGAGGTGGTTTCTTTGGTTCCCTGTCTGGCCCTGAGAGACAAACTCTCAATGGCTAGAATAGAGTGGATGCTGGCTTTATCCAATGGCCTGCTTCTCTGAGGTGCTCTAGAGCAGTGGTTCTCAACTTCCTGAAGCCGGGACCCTTTAATACAGTTCCTCATATTGTGGTGACCCCCAATTTCATTGCTACAAATTGAACATGATTAAAGCATACTGATTAATCACAAAAACAATATGTAATTATAAATATTTTTTACGATGGTCAAGGCGACCCCTGTGAAAGGGTTGTTCGACCCCCAAAGGGGTCGCGACCTACAGGTAGAGAACCACTGCTCTAGAGTCATATTCTCAGACACTGTTCAGGGAGATCCAACACCCAATGTTACTTACTGAGCAAGCTCATTGGTGGGTAGTATTTTCTTACTGATTCGTATCTGAATGAGCAGCTTGGGGGAAGCCAATCCTTCCTGGAGGCTTAGCCACATGATCTCCCCTTAGACAGACAGTACTCATGTCTTCTGGGCCCCAAGACCTTGCCTCAGCCCTTGGGACATTGAAAGGAAAGAGTAATTCTTACCCAGGAGCAGTCCTGGATCTCAGTCCACTGACAAACAGACAGAAGTAAAATCACCTCAGATTCCATCACCCAGAGACAATCACATGCAACATATTAGTATATTTGTTCCTAGTATTATCCTGTGAATGTTGACATAGTTTCCATCTTGTCATTCTTATCTCATCTGTTTCAGTACCATCATGTGCTTAAGTATTGACTAAATGGGTCTTTATGCTCTTTTTGTTTTTAAAATACATACATAATGCTGTGATGGATATCTTTCTTTATAAAATTTATACCATTTTGAATGATTTATGAGGATCTCTATTAGTGGAAATAGAATTATAGAATCAAATTATATGAACAATGATTCTTTTAATATCTTGTCATTTAAAAATAAAATCCTGATGTAATAATTTAGTAATGGACTTGCAGGTTTTTCTGGTAACATACAAGCACACATATAGGTAATTTAAAATAGGATCACACAAACTTGTTCTTTTAATTTAAACTTCATCTTGGAAAATTCCTGTCAAACTTAAGATAACATGACTCCTGTTTACAACTGCTCAAGTATTTCATTATGTATGCACAATAATGTCTTTTACTCTGTTGTCTATTGATAGATGTTGCAGTAATGCCAAAATTTTATGATGACAGTGTTGTCATAAATTTACTAATATTCATATATTTCAACGTTTACACTGTTTCTTGAATTCCTATAAAATAAGTTGAACTGGGAGTTGTAACAAAATGATTGAATATTTTAATTTGTATGGATGCTCTAAATCAGGGGTCCTCAACCTTTTTAAACAGGGGGCCAGTTGAACGTCCCTCAGACCATTGGGGGGCCGGACTATAGTTTAAAAAAAACTATGAACAAATTCCTATGCACACAGCGGCGGCAAAAACACCAAGGGGGTGCCGGATAAATGTTTTCGGCGGGCCGCATGTGGCCCGCGTCCCGTAGTTTGAGGACCCCTGCTCTCAATTATTCTCTAATAAGCTTGTCCCAATAAAATGTTTCCCTAAAATGTATGAGTGGCCATTTTTTCACACTCTTTCCAGTACTCAACTTTTCCTATTGCTCATCTGCAAAGGAAATTATTTTTCGTGAACTTGTCAAATGAAAGTGTGGTTAAAGTTGTTTCCCTGGCTTCATAATTTAAAAGCTCCCCACTTTGTTGCAGCGTACAAAGTGTGGTAACATTTTCTGACCTCCTGTCCTGGTTTTCATTCCCCAATTTTACCTTTACTGTGACTTTCCTTTGCCCTGTTTCCCTGTCTTACTCAATTGGATTCTATTATCAGTAGCGCCTCCTCTTCCAAATTCATACCACCATCCAAGCCTTATGCATCTAAATACCTTCCTGCCATCTCTCCTGCTCACCTCTCAGGAGTTCAAACACTTCCCCATATTAACCCTTTATGGACCCTCCTAGAGGTCCCCTAGTTTAAAATGAAGGGTCATCTTTGATTTTACCCTACCTTGTATCTCCAGGACCCAGTCCACCATTGACATGTCATGATTTCATCTCCAAGTGGAGTCAGTTCTTTTTCTACTTGTCCTGCTCTTGTCCTAGTTCAGGCCACCCTCCCCATCTGCTGGGCCTCTGCTCTCTCTGCTTCTGATCTTGTCCTGTCTTCCACCTGTTCTCCTCCCGGCAAACAGAGTGATCCATTCAACTTAAAACCAGCCATCCCACCCTACCTGCTTAAGACACTTTAATGACTTCTCATTGTCCTTAAAACATAAAACAGAATGACTCACTGGCTTGTTGTGCCCCATGGACCTCCCAACCTCAACTAGTGTCTCTCACAGCCTCACTCACAAAACACCAGCACTGACTTCCTTTCAGTCCTTGAGACACACTTTTGTGTCTTTGCAGATGTTCTTCCTTCTCTTTGCAAAGCTCTTTTCCCAACTCTCTGAGTATCAGACACTCTCAGCTGTCTGACTCAGCTTAAAGTCTCTCAGAGAAAACCTCCCTGACCATCTAATCTAAGACATGGCCCTTTTCTCTCCCCCCACCCCGCCCCGCCATGACTCTCTATTCCAGATTACTGATTCCTTGTAGCATTTATCGGTTTGTGGTTATTTTGTCCTGTCTGCTTGCTTTGAGGAGCTCTCTCCTGTGCTGGTTTACAAAGTCCATGAGGGGAAGCAACCCAGCACCTGACCCAATCCCACCATCATAGATAATTATATTCTTAAGATAAATTTCTAGAACTAGAATTCAATCAAAAGCATGTCCTATTTGTTACTTTATTTTTTAAAGTCACAAAATGACAATGTTGAATGTACATTTTTCTCCTTTTTGGTGTGTGTGGAAAAATATTCAGTAATATGGAGACAGTATTTTTAAAGAATAACAGAGAGTGAGAGAGGGAGAGAAAGAGAGAGAGAGAGAGAGAGAGAGAGAGAGAGAGAGAGACAGAGAGAGAGAGACAGAGAGAGAAGTGACTGTGTAGCATACTTCCAAGATTTTCAAGAAATGTAAAATTAAATTTACAATAAACTGGAAGAACAAATATAAGGAGTTTGGTATTTGCTTCAGTGACTAATCTTATCACAATGATTTCTCGCATAAAAGCAAAGAGTTTCTTGGTCTCATGTATCTGCAATAATTGTCTGTATCATTTATGATTCTTATCCTTGCATCTTGGAGAGATACCTTTCTCAGTATTTGTGATTTAGCTCCAAGAAGTTCCTTTTGCTATTTCCTTAAGATTTTAATTTTTTGCCAAACTGGTTTGGCTCAGTGGATAGAGCATCGGCCTGCGGACTGAAAAGTCCCAGGTTCGATTCCGGTCAAGGGCATGTACCTTGGTTGCGGGCACATCCCCAGTAGGAGGTGTGCAGGAGGCAGCTGGTCGATGTTTCTCTCTCATAGATGTTTCTAACTCTCTATCCCTCTCCCTTCCTCTCTGTAAAAAATCAATAAAACATATTTTTTAAAAAAAGATATTAATTTTTTAAAAACAACAACTTGTTAATCTTCACCTTGAATTACCAGTAAGGAGTGCTGTGAGAATTAAACCTGTTTCCCAGATCAGATTGGCAGGGCTGCATGAACCTGACAATTTCCATGAACTTGGGGAATGCAAGTTGAAACTACCTCCCTGGAGGACACTCTGGCAATATGTATAACAATGAAGTGTGCTTCCCTTTGAATGTACGTAGAAATCTGTCCAAAAGTGATGTGCAAAGACATTTACTGATCCATTGTCTGAATAGGAAAGACAGAAAGAAAGCGAAATATCATCATCACAATATTGATTAAAAATATATATGATGCAATCACAAAATGTAATAGCATGCAGCCATTAAAAATGAAGAAAATATTTAGAGATGTTCACCAGCACATTGAGTGAATAAAAATAATTTAGTAAGAAAACAAAAATTGGAAGAATTTTGTTAATAAGACCTGGGTTATTTTTACTTCCTTTACATTTTATATTTAATGATATTACAAAAATTCAACAAAATCCAAACAGTAGAAAATAAACATATGTGGATACAAATTTACTATGGAAGTTACTGCAACAGATATCATAATAAAAAGGAAGTTTGGCACATACAAAAAAACAGCTGTGGACCAACTTATTAATAAATGTGACTAAGAGGAACAAACATGAGCATATCTACTTCATTAGCTTATACTGGAACACAAGTATGGTTTAATATTAGGAGAGCTTTGAAAGCTCTACGCCTATGCTCTAGCCCTATGATCACTGCAGCATTATTTACAATAGCCAAGATACGGAAGTAACTAAGTGCCCATCAACAGATGACTGGATAAAGATGATGTCGTGCATATGTACAATGGAATCTTACTGGGCCACAAATAAGAAGGAAATCTTACCATTTGCAACAACATGGGTGGGTCTAGAACAGTGGTTCTCAACTTTGGGTGCGCATTAGAATCACCTGGGAATCTTTTTAAAATCCTGATTTCTGGGCCTCATCCCCGAGAAATTCTGTTTCTTTGTTATGGGGTGGGGTCACAACATTAGTAACAAAGAAACAGAATTTCCAGAGGATGAGGCCCAGAAATCAGGATTTTAAACAGGTTCCTAGGTGATTCTAATGTGCAGCCAAGGTTGAGAACCACTGATCTAGTCTAGAAGGTATTATGCTAAGTGAAGTAAGTCAGGCAGAGAAAGACAATTACCATAGAGCTTTATGTATATGTGGAATCAAAAAACAAAACTAAACAAAAACAGACTCATAATAAAAGAGAGAAAAGGGATGGTGACCAGAAGGGAGGTGTGGGAGGTGGGTGAAAAGGGGAAGGGAAATATAGTCAATGATAATGTGATAAGTTTGTATGATGACAGATGGTTATATGAATTGGTGAGGTGATAAAATTGTCGATTCACTATATCATACGCCAGAAACAATATAACCATATAAGATTGTATATCAACTATACTTAAATTAAAAATAAATAAATAAGTTTCTCAGATGCTGTAGGTTTGTTAAGAAATTAAACCTAGGAATGAATAGTCTAAAATAAAAACCGTATCTTTATAAAAGTTAATAAAAAGTGCTAGGCACTGAAAAAGCATCTGATCAAAAATGCAACAGCCAAATCTGATTATTAAAGTACTATTTTCAAATACAAACAGAAAGATAGTTGCTAAATGTCTTTCACTTAAAATCCTCTAAAAGTCCTCATTGCACTTGGAATAAATTTTACAGCCTGAACAGGACTCTGCAGGCTGGGGGACCCCATTGGCCCGCACAACTTCCTGTCCCACACTCTCCTCTTTACTCCAGCCACCCTGGCCCCTATGTCATTCCTTCACCCCAGTGGGCTCTTTCCCACCTCAGGCCTTTGCTCACACACCTCTCTGTCTGCAAGGCTCTTTGCTCAGGACTTCATAGGACTGACCTTTTTTCTCCTTTACATCTCACCCAAAAGAGACATCAACATGTGGAAAGTGTTCTCTATATCATGGAATTAAATAGAGTTTATGCATATTCTCTCATTTTTTTTATTTTTAAAATTTTGATTCCACCTTCATTAAATTTTCAGAAGAAAAAGACACAGTAAAATATATTAATTGTAAATACATTAAAATGTCTTGGGTAAGATCTGAAATATTGATCTAAAGTTTTCCCCTCAATAATTGAGCAGCTGCCCCAGTGCTATTTGCTGCCAAAGGGCCCCCACAATAATCCCCTGAGTCCCAAGTGTGCTGCGCCCCGTTCCTGATGTCGCTGCCCAGCTCCCAGGACCTGCTCACTCCAGCACCAGGGCCGCACTGCTTGAGAGTCCTTCCTAATTGACAGAGCCAATTTTCAACTGTTTCCTGATTTGTTTGCATATTTATTTGTAGATAAAATTTAGAACAGTGTTTGTTTCCCCAAAATCCTATTATAATTTTTACTTTAAACTAGAGGCCCAGTGCACTATTGAAATTGCACTAGGAGGCACCCCGAGGGCTGCCACAGGAGTTGGACCTGACCCATGCTGCAGGCAGAGGGACTTGCACCTGACTTCCGCCCCAGGCACCCCCTGCCCCCCTGCCTGTGTCCGCTCCAGGGCTGCCCTAGCCAGGCACAGCAACTCAACCCATCCCAGGCCTCCCTCTGCCCCCTTCCTGTGTCCACTCTCGCTCAGGCAGGCCCCCCTGTGTGTGTCTCCATCTCTTCTCCTGGCCTCACCTGCACAGGCAACCTCCTCCTGTCTGGTTGTGATCCTTTAAAGCAGTGGTTCTAAACCTTCCGAATGCCACAACCCTTTAATACATTTCCTCATGTTGTGCTGACCCCCAACCAAAAAATTATTTTCGTTGCTACTTCGTAACTATAATTTTGTTACTGTTATGAATCATAATGTAAATATCTGATATGCAGGATGTATTTTCATTGTTACAAATTGAACAAAATTAAAGCATAGTCATTAATCACAAAAACAATATGTAGTTCTATATGTGTTTTCCAATGGTCTTAAGCAACCCCTGTGAAAGGGTTGTTCAACCCACAAAGGGGTCACAACCCATAGGTTGAGAACCACTGCGTTAAAGCTTCCTGGCCTAATTTGCATATTACATATATATGTAAATTTTAGATTAATTCAGGAGAGTATGTGCCTTTGTAATATTTTATCTTTCTATCCAGAAATGCGTAAGTCCATGCATTTATGATTAAATGGAGAAATAGAGCGTTGGAAGGCCCTGGGCAATTCCTGTTAACATCTTAGTGCTTTAGATTATTTTGTGGATGTTACACATGGTATTTCCACCTGATGATTGTTTACATACACATCAACACTAATGAAAGAGAAAAATGGCAATTGGCGTACGACCGCTACCCTTTTCATTGGCTAATCAGCAAGATATGCAAATTAACTGTCAGCCAAGATGGCGGCCCGCAGCCAGGCAGCTTGAAACTAACATGAGGCTTGCTTGCCTCCGTGACAGAGGAAACCAACGTTCCCCGCCTGCGCCTGGGGCTGCAGGCCTCTGAGCCTGCAGTTTCAAACATTGTAACAAATACCGCTGGACTTCAGCCAGCAGGATCGCAACATTGTATGCAAAGGCCAGAAACCTAGAGCCAAGCCTCAAGCTAAAGCTGGCCCAGAATAAAAAAAAAAAAAGGAAAAAAGGAGCGGTTGGGAGCTTCAGTCACCCCCAGCCTGAAAACAGCCCTCATCCCCTCACCCAGGCTGGCCAGGCACCCCAGTGGGGACCTCCACCCTGATCCAGGACACCCTTCAGGGCCAACCAGTTGGCCCCCACCTGTGCACCAGGCCTCTACCCTATATAGTAAAAGGGTAATATGCCTCCCAGCACCGGGATCAGTGGAGCCACGAGGCCTCCCGGCACCGGAATCAGCGTGAGAGGGGGCAGCGCCCAAACCCCCTGATCGCCCTGCGGCTGTGTGTGTGACAGGGTGCGGCACCCCAACCCCCCCCCCCACGGGCCCTGCTCTGTGTGTGACGGGGTAGAGCCATAACCTCCCCATCGGCCCTGCCCTGAGTATGACAGTGGCGGCGCCCCAACCCCCTGATTGGCCCTGCTCTGTGGGTGATAGAGGGCGGTGCCCCAACTCCCCTATCGGCCCTACTCTCTGAGTGACAGGGGGGAGCTCCCCAACCCCCTGATGGGCCCTGCTGTGTGAGTGACAGGGGGCAGCGCCCCAAACCCCTGATTGGCCCTGCTCTGTGAGTGACAGGGGGCAACGCCCCAACCCCCTGATTGGCCCTGCTCTGTGCGTGACAGGGGGTGGCGCCGCAACCTCCCCATCGACCCTGCCTTGAGTGTGACAGGGGGTGGTGCCCCAACCCCCCAATCGGCCCTACCCTGAGCGTGACTGAGGGTGGCATCGCAACCTCCCAATCCGCCCTGCTCTGTGCATGACATGGGGTGGCGCCCCAACGCCCCAATTGGCCCTGCTCTGAGCCCAACCAGGGGCTGCACCTAGAGATTGGGCCTGCCCTCTGCCACCCGGGAGCAGGCCTAAGCCAGCAGGTCATTATCTCCCGAGGGGTCCCAGACTGTTAGAGGGCACAGGCCAGGCTGAGGGACCCCCCTACCCCCCGAGTGCACAAATTTTTGTGCACCGGGCCTCTAGTCTTACCTAATAATAGACAAACATTCAAATTGGCCCTACCTTTCCTATGCCCACCAGCCAATTGGATGATTATGCAAATTAACCAAACAAAGATGGCGGTTAATTTGCATACATAGGCGCCCAGTGGCAATTGGAGCCTGCAATCAGAGCTGAGGGGTCTCCTGCCCAGGCCTAATGCCTTGAGGAGTTAGACCTGGGCAGGTGTGGAGCCGGCAATGGCGGGGTGCAGGGGAGGAGTCGGTGATTGGTGATCACTGGGAGCTGGGACTCCCCTGCCCAGACCTAATGCCTCTGCCACAGGTGTTAGTCCTGGGCAGGGGTGGAGCCAGCGATGGTGGGGAGCAGGGGCGGAACCGGCCATGGCGAGGAGATGGAGGTCCCCTGCCCAGGCCTAATGACTTGGCCACAGGCATTAGGCCTGTGCAGGGGCGGAGCCAGCAATTGGTGTAACTACAGAGGAAACACCTTTTCTGACTGCTCATTGGCTAAGTTCCCTGTATGCCACTGGTAATATTCTTAGTAACTTGCATAATAAGAATCCAATAAGGTGATCTAAGGTATTTTTACCACACTCCTGGAGAAAAAAAGAAAGGTCTGCTACTGGAGGGCTAAGCAATGTCATATCCTGCCCTAGCTGGATTTGCTCAGTGGATAATGCCTTGGCCTGCCCACCACAGGGTCTGGGTTCAATTCTGACCAAGGGCATGTACCTAGGTTGCATGCTCCTCCCTGGCCTGGGCCCAGGTCAGGGCTCATACAGGAGGCAACCAATAAATGTGTTCCTCTCACTTTGATGTTCCTCTCTGTCTTTGCCTTTCTCTTCCACATTCTCTAAAAGTCAATGGAAACATATCCTCAGGTGAGGATAAAAAAAGAAAGAAAGAAAGAAATGTCATATCCTATGAAAGACACACCTTGAAAATGCCTAAAGAAAGTTGTCTTTTTTTCATGGACTCAACTGGAGTCCGTGTTGATGAAAACACCCTGGTGGCTGTGGTGACTGGCAATGGCTGCAACAGCGGGGTTATGGGGCTGGTGCCTTCCCCTGATGAGCCCGGTCGCCTCCCACAAAGGGAGGCCAGACTGTGGTTTAGGCCCGCTGCCCAAGGGGAACAGGGAGCAGGCCTAAGCCATCAGTAGGACTTCCCTGAGAGCTCCCAGTATGTGATAGGGGGCAGGCTGGGCTGAGGGACCCCCCCCTCCAGTGCAAAAATTTTCGTGCACCGGGCCTCTAGTGTATTTATAATAGTAATGGGTAATACATATTAAGTGCCTACCATATGACCACTCTTTACGTTAAGCACTTTATTATTCAATTTTATCCTTGCAACTCATTTTTCACAGGAAAAAAACAAGACGTAAAGAGCTCAGCTAACGTGCCTGAGGTTTTAATGCAATTGACAGTGTCATTCTTATCACTAAAATTTTCTTTGTCAATCCTCACCCAAAGATAAGGTTCCCTGGCCCAGACAAGGGCCAAGGATCTAGCCTGCAACTGAGGTATGTACCTTGACTGGAATCAAACCCAAGAACTTTCAGTCCACTGGTTCCCAGCTCTGTCTCGTTCTCTCACTCACAGGCTGCTCTAATTTAATTGAAAACATCCAGAATTTTCTTCTGGTCACTAGTATAAATAATATCATTAAATTAACTGAAGTCACATGTCCACATACAACCATCATCACTGTGGTCTGGCCAGCTAGATGTGCTGAGACCGTCACTCTGGGGCCCTGAATAACACCCCCCAGAAACAGCTGGATGTGGAAATTGGCAGCTGTTAGAAAGGGGAAAATGGAAGTCATGTCCACCACAGGCCATTGTCAAATAAGTATTTGACTTCTGGTTTCCACTGTGATATATAAGACCTTGGAAGTCCTTACTTCCATCCTTACAAGAAAAAAAAAAAGATGAATGATCTGAACTACAGGAGCTCTTGTTAAACCCATCTGAAATTAACTATGACTACGAAATTAACCTTTGCTGCTGCAAACCATGGAGATTTAGGGCTCTGTTAGAACAATACAACCTTGCCAGTTTTCCAGATAAGACAGAAAACATGTTTTTTACTCAAAGTGAGAGACAAGATCAAAGAGCATGAGAAGAGAAGACAGATTCGACCACATCAAAATGCAATGTGTCTATTTGGCAAAACACACATCAAATGGAGACAAGTGGCAAGCTAGAGAAACCATTTGCAAGTTACATGGCAAAAAGCTGATATCCATGACAATTCAGATTTGCTAACAATCCAATGGAAAAGAGGGCAAAAGGTCTCAAACTGAAATTCCATAAGAAGGGATAGGCCAAAAGCATGCGAAAGATACCCAACTGCAGTTTAAACCAGAATGAAAAATTCAAATGAAAATATTGCTCTTTCTCGCTCGGGACAGGGTGCCTCATCAGTTGGTTGCAGAGTCATCCCATACACCAAAAGGATGCAGGTTTGATTCCTGGTGAGGACACATACCTCGGATGTGGGTTCTGAAAATGTTGTGGAACGGGAGAGTGTTTGTGATGTTATGGAACAGTTGCGAAAAATAGTGAATATATTCCATGTTGGAATTTACAATTTGAAGGATCATAGAGTTAAAATTTATATAATTTAAACTTATTTTTAATATAATATTACTAAGTTTTATTTAAAACACATTTTATTTTACTCGATAGTGTAAGAAAAATACCCTAACCTTCTAAGTATGTGCAAGATAAACACAAAAAGTTTTTTAATAGCTATTATTGGGGAGGGGAAGTCCTCTCTGCTGAGGCAGCTGATACAGGCTGCCTCCAGGACCTGGGACCACAGGCCTCCCAGGAGCTGAGGCAAGTGGCTCACAAGCTGCAGGTGGGTCCACATCTGGAAGTTCAGTGACAGCTGTGCCTGGAGCCTGCTCTGGCTCAGGAGAGGGCACCAGAGTTGGCATTTCTACCTTAGGTGTTTCTTCATCTTGTTCTATAGCTGCTTCTGTAGATCCAGGAAGAGAACATGTTACCACCACGACTGCCTTTTGTGTGCCTTCCAAGGAAGGGAACCTCCCAACTCCATCACTGAAGTCTCAGTTCATGTCCCCACCCCAGGACGTCCTCCAGACTGCAGGCCATGGGGCACTGACCTGAGCGGCTCTGCACTCCTGCCTAAGCCCAGCCTCTGGGAGCTCTTCTCTGAGTGGCCCAGCCATTTGCACTCCCCCTCACACACACCACCCACTCCTCGTCCTCCTGTGTCTCCGCCTCAGTGGGCTCAGGTGCTCCAGGTGTGAGTGAAGATACTTGGCCTAGGTTGGCAGGTCTGGGACTTGAAAGGTGAGCTCTATGGAGGCCAAAAGCATGATCAGGCTGGGAAATTCTGGTGGCTAATAAAAATCTTGAGGGTACTGGTCCAGTCAGATGCCCAAGATGCAGGAGATGACCCTGAGGAGAGAGAGAGACAGACAGCAGGGTCTGAGGACTGGCCTTTTTTCCACATGGCCCTCCCAGAGCACCACTCAGAGAACCTGGGGTCCTGTGCCTGCTGCTCCTGCCCATCCAGGAGCCAGACCTATTCCCTTGCCAACATTCAACCTGGCAGTCCTGGCAGAGATGTGCCTGGTCACCCAGGAGGGGCTGGCAGAAAGCCCTCCGAACTGACAACTCTGCATCAATGAGGGAACCGCCTGTCCTCTTCTTCAGGGGAACCTGACATGCTCTCTCAGTGTCCCTGTTCCCTCCTACTACCCTGCCGCCAAAATGTCAATTCCATGAGGACAGGGAGGGCTGGTGTCTATTAACTTCATGTCACTCATTGGCACACAGTAGTAGGTGCTCCAGGAATAGCTGACCAAGAGTGAACGAAGAAAATCTGTCTGCACCTCTGGTGTCCAGAGACCTCCTAACACCTCAGACTTTGGCTCCAGCTCCTGCGTGTTGTCTAATTCACTAGCTGCCCTGTGGGGTTCTTCTCCTCTAACTGACAGGTAACTCCCATGGGTAGAGAGCAACAGCCAAGCTGCCACTGAGGAGGTTCTACCAGATTAGTGAGCACGGTCCCTGGGTAGGGGTGCAGACTGGGCTGGGATTAGAAGCAGAAGGGTGTGAATTTTCTGAGGGGCTCACTCTGTCCACTGACGTCCCCACTCGCCCCCTCCACCCATATCTACATGCACAGCTCCCTGAGTCCTGCTCTTTTTCCTAGGAGAAGCCCTCAGACTGCTGCCCTCTTGCAGAAATCCCACCATGCGTGGGAAACAGGGTTCTGCCAGCCCCTAGAATTCAGGTCCCATACTCCCTTCATGGCTCTGATCCAAAGCCAAATCACGTTTTCTGCTGGAACAGAGGTCCACTGTCCTCTTCACAACATGGGAAGATGCAGTCATAGGTAGAGGAGGCCAGGAGGACGTCACATCGGCTGTCCTATGGACACTAGGAGCCTGTGCAGCCTAGTGTGACTGAATCATTCTCGACTAGAAGGAAGCACTGGAGTTCAGGCTTGGGGTCTGCTCTGTGCACTGGATCATCGTCAGTGCCTAGAGACGTGTCTGTACCTGGCAGGGCTTCTCGTATATTTGCTGAATGAATGAACCCAAACCATCCCCATCTCAGACAGCTGGATGAGTCTGAACTCCATCACTCAACCCTGGGGTTTCTGATCTGGCTTCACCTAGGACCGGGACTCATAATGGAATCTCCAATCTCTTTATCTAATGAGAAAAGTGCTTAGCCCTGAGCCCTGAGGAGAATCACAAATTTGGCAGAGACTTTGTCAACAGAATGAAAAAAAAATGACCAATTGGCTGAAACACAGCCCCTCCAGCAGACCTCTCCACTGTCCAGGCACCCAGAGGCACCCCACTGAGACCCTACAATAACCCTATTGGGACTCACTTTCTGGGGAACAATCACTTAGAGACATGCAGTGACCTGAAGATTCACAGCAAACAAGTGGCCAAATGACCACTGTGCTGTGCAGAGGCAGGAGCTCACCTGATACATGGTTGATCCAACTCCTGTTGTAGCAAATGCTCTATGACAACAAAGAAAGGTGGGGACCAAAGTGGGGTCCCTGCCCAGGAAGGTGGGCATCAGGTATTTACCCAGTTTGTCCAGTCAGTGTGCCCAGGTGGTCAGTACCACATTGGTCCTTGGTTTTTCTCTTCTGTTCTGCCTCATGAGGATGGAGTTTATTGGACAGCATGAGAGGGTAGTGCTGAGGCCACTGGGATGGTTGGCAGTGGGGCCCAAGGCTGGCTGACCAGCCTCTGTTTTCAGTCAGGTGCCCCCATGGGAGGCCAGCGCTGAGTCAGGCAGAAAGTGAAGCTGACTCCCCGGGGAAGCGGAGTCCAGGCTTCCAGGAGGGGCAGGCGTTGACACTGAGAAGCTTTCTCAATGGCAGTTTTTGGGTCCTGAAGACCATCACCTTCAATGATTGCCCAGCTCAACACTGTTGACCTCCCACTTGCCAGAGCATTCTGGGTAATAAGCAGAGCAGTTGGGGGCTCCCTGTGGGCACCACCTAGTTAGTTTCCAGGTTATGAGCTTATTCACACTGAAAGGGTTACACTTTGTGTCTCAAGAGTGTGTCTCGGTGCTAAACCGAAATGTGAACAGAAAAGCAGCTCATCCTGCCCGGGCTTGGCCAGGGCAGAGGGAAGGGTAGGGGACGGGCAGGATCAAAGGTGGGGTTGGAGCTTCCAACTATGCAGGCGGGGAAGTGCTGGACTTGGGAGCTCCACGCTGTTCCACTCCACAGCGTCAACAAGGACCCACAGTTGTCCTGCTGGTGCTTGGCCCTGCTGAACAGGCGGCTGATGCCCTCCAGGTACTGGCTCTGGTTCTCCAGTTCCTTGTCCTTGGTTTTCTTGGGAAAACACATCACCTTCTTGTTGTTCTCCTTGTCCATGACCTGGAGGGCGTGGCTGCAGCCTCACCACTGCTGGGCAGCCTGCTCACCTGGAGAAACTGGAGGGGAACTTGAGGGTGTTGTTAGGGGTAGCCTGGGCTTTGTTCTCAGAGTCTCCTTTTCTGTCTGTGGGCAGGGCTGCCATCCAGGAATCCACCCGCAGCCTCATCAGCTCAGCTCCAACACCCTGGCTCAGGGAAGACTCATCTCCTCTCACTGACGGGGAGGAGAGAAGGATGTGTGATGCCTCCCTGTTTGCCACAGGCCCGTATGGAGGGTAGACGACAGCACTCTAGAGCCCAAGCGGGCCGCATAATCTGAGGGTCCTGAGGCGACCCAGAACGGTCTCACAATACCAAGCTCCACAACCCCCACGAAGGGAATGATGTTCAAGGACTCCTCATTGGGGCTCTTCTGTTTGTAGGTGAGTGTGGCCTCCACGATGGGCAGTTGGTGGACAAATTGGCTCCTGTGATGCACTGTGTGGTTCTCAACACCATGGGCAGCATGTCCTGTACAGCCCTCTGGGCCTCCTTGTAGGACAGGTCCCGCCTGGGCAGGTTCTGGATGAAGCTGTTGTAGCAGTAATGCACGGAGCCCAGGTACCTGGCCACAAGGTAGGAACGCAACTGGATGACCAGGAAGTGCATGTAGCCCAGCCAGGTGGTGAGGGGCATAGGTTGTCAGACAGCAGCTCCAGGAAGACCCATAACACGGTGCTTAAGTACTGCTGTGCCCCTGACACCACGATCTTCACAGGCTGGGGGGCTGGGAATTATAGAGCCGGCATCTTTGTTTCCACGAGATGATGGTGCTGAAGGCTGCCTGGGCCTCAGCCTTGGAGAAGGTGCACACCCCGGGCAGCATGTGTTGCTGCTGGACTCAGACGGGAACTGCCCCTGCCAGTCAGGGGCGTTGAGGAGGAGGATGTTGTGGGGCAGCTGGCTGTCAGAGATGAGGAAGTGTTTCAGCTGGTCATATACCGTCTCCCTGGGGATCTGCAGCTGGCTCAGGGGTTGGGGCAGTGCTTGTTGTCCAGGCTGTTGGCCCGCTTGTTTCTGGCTCTGCCACCTGATGCTCCTTCAGGGATGTGCTCCAGGCCCAGCGGCCAACGTGCTCCCCCTGGGATCTGGTGGAAGCGATAAGGAGAGACTCGGTCTTGCTGATGCGCCCACTGGTGGCTTTGGGCTCATCTTCTCTGTCACATGGGTTGGACCTGGAGGCTCCTCCTGGTGCTGGCACTGTGGATTCTCTAGCACTCCATCTGAGAGCTGGGCACTGTGGATGCTCTAGCTGGGCTGGGACAGGCCTTCCAAGTATGGCCTAAGCCAGGGCTTCAGGGTCCTGAGGACACTCTCATGGGTCACTGTCACGGTTCGGTTCTCTAGTGAGTCATACAGCAGATCTAGGTCCTCCTCCACCTCAGGCACATGCTCCGAAGACTCCTGCTCTGAATCCAGGACCTCCTCCCACTCTTGCACCCTGAGCAGCTACGCCCCAACTTTCTTGTTGTCATCTTGTTGCCTGGTCATGAGTGGCTATCTTACTACACTTTGGCGCTGCTTTTTGGGCTCCTCAAAGTGGAAGTCCTCCGCCTCTTGGTCCTGCCCATGCCCGGGATGATAGCTGCCCTGCTGATCTGAGAATATTTCATACTCCACCTCTGAGTAATGAACCAGGGATTTGGACTTGGACTTGGGGCCAGCCTTCTGGGTGCTGTCCTTGGGGTCTATGGGCTGGCTGGACAGGGAGGAGATGCTGACCTCAGCCATGTGGGCAGATTCCTCCATGTTGGTGCTATGGAGTCTCAGCATCTGGCCACCCTCGAGGGGTCGCTACATCACCTCTTCCATGTCGATGGTGCCCGTGGCGAGTGTCCGGTAACCCAGAATGGTCTGGTTGTTAAGGCGCTGCTTCTGCTGCAGCAGGATCTGTTAAGTTGTTGCCTTTTTTCTTGAGAGAGTGAGGGTACTGTAGGGAGATGGTCAGCACCAGGTCGGTCTTCACCTGACCACTAGGGGGCAGCAGAATCTCCTCAGACCTCAAGTGATTTTAGGGGCCCTGCATTTTTATAGTGATCACCACAGCCCTGAGCTCCTTCTCCAGCTTCTTGTAGATGAGCAGCATGGTTAAGGTGAGGCTACACAGCTTGGGTACGCAGGTGGGGCTGGAGCATTCCACTTCCCAGGTGGAAAACAAGTTCATGGGCACCTGTGTGTTGAGTGTGGTGGGCATGCTTTCCTGGCCCGCGGGCACTGAAATGGTGGTCTGATTTCTATCCTGTGTTGGGAGAGGGTTACATGCCATCAGAGGCAGCTCATAAACTGCCAGGTGGGTTGGGCACTCCAACTCAGACTGAACCCCAAGCACTCAGTGATTGGTGGCAAGAGATGGGACAGGTGTGATTCCAGGGACCACATGCTAACCTGGCGGCGTGGCAAACTCAGAGACCTAATGTAAATGAAAAGGTTTGTCTGAACTTATAGTGTTGTTTGTTTGTTTGTTTTTTGTTGTTTTTTTTTTTTTTTAAATAAAAGCAGCTTATGGTGGGTACTGGTGTCCTAGGCTGTCATCTTCCCTGAAAAAGTCAATCTTTATCTTAACTGAGCCTGCTTATTTTTTATAATAAATCTTTATTGTTCAGATTATTACAGTTGTTCCTCTTTTTTCCCCCCATAACTCCCCTCCACCCGGTTCCCACTCCACCCTCTGCCCTTACCCCATGTCCCCCTCCACTGCCCTCATCCATAGATGTACAATTTTTTTTTTTATTTTTTTTTATTTTTTATTTTTTTTTAATTAAATCTTTATTGTTCATATTATTACATTTGTTCCTTTCCCCCCCCCCATAACTCCCCTCCTCCCAGTTCCCGCCCTACCCTCCGCCCTCACTCCCCACCCACTGTCCTCATCCATAGGTGCACGATTTTTGTCCAGTCTCTTCCCACATCTCCCACACCCCTTTCCCCCCCAAGAATAGTCAGTCCATTCCCTTTCTATGTCCCTGATTCTATTATAATCAACAGTTTATTCTGTTCAACAGATTATTTATTCACTTGATTCTTAGATTCACTTGTTGATAGATGCATATTTGTTGTTCATAATTTGTATCTTTACCTTTTTCTTCCTCTTCCTCTTCTTAAAGGATACCTTTCAGCATTTCATATAATCCTGGTTTGGTGGTGATGAACTCCTTTAGCTTTTCCTTATCTGTGAAGCTCTTTATCTGACCTTCAATTCTGAATGATAGCTTTGCTGGATAAAGTAATCTTGGTTGTAGGTTCTTGGTATTCATCACTTTGAATATTTCTTGCCACTCCATTCTGGCCTGCAAAGTTTCTGTTGAGAAATCAGCTGACAGTCGTATGGGTATTCCCTTGTAGGTAACTGAGTTTCTTTCTCTTGCTGCTTTTAGGATTCTCTCTTTATCTTTTGCTCTTGGCATTTTAATTATGATGTGTCTTGGTGTGGTCCTCTTTGGATTCCTTTTGTTTGGGGTTCTCCGCGCTTCTTGGACCTGTAAGTCCATTTCTTTCACCAGGTGGGGGAAGTTTTCTGTCATTATTTCTTCAAATAGGTTTTCAATATCTTGCTCTCTCTCATCTTCTGGCACCCCTATAATTCTGATGTTGGTACGCTTGAAGCTGTCCCAGAGGCTCCTTACACTATCCTCGCATTTTTGGATTCTTTTTTCATTTTGCTTTTCCGGTTGGATGTTTTTTGCTTCCTCGCATTTCAAATCATTGACTTGATTCTTGCGCTCCTCTGGTCTGCTGTCGGGCGTCTGTATAATATTCGTTATTTCAGTCCGTGTGTGCTTAATTTCTAGTTGGTTCCCCAATATAAGATCGAGGGTCTTATTAGTTTTCGTGTAGAGCTCATTAAGTTTATCAGCAGCTTCTAAACAGTTCTTGAGAGACCTTAAAAGTGTGGTTCTGAACTCTATTTCTTCCATTGACAATTTTGTCCTGTTTCTTTGTCTCCGCATTTTGTTATGCTTCCTTGGTGCACCCCCTAGTGGTCTTTGTTCGCAGTCTTATAGATAAATCTTGATTGCTGTAGCTAATTCCAGGGAGGGTTTGACCTCCAGGCCAAGTGGCTATGAGATTCAGCTGTGTCAGCGGTGAGAGAACTTCTGTCCTCTAGGGAGGTGCTAATCTAGCCTTTGCCTGAGGCTATCCGGCAAATGCCTCTGTGCAGGGCTTGGGCAGGGCGGGTCGAACAGGATCAACAGTGTGGGCCGGAGAGAGCAGTTATGGCGGCTCTCAGTCCTGTCCCAAGGGGCTCTGCCTCTCTGAGTCCCAGCACCCGCTGCAAAGCTCGGAGAGAAAGCTGCACTCGCTCTGACCGAAGCCAGACAGTCCCGCTTCTTCCCGCCTGAGTCTGGTTCCCTAAAGACTCACCCGGATCTGGAGCTCAGAGTCTGCGACTCCCTCCCGATTGAAAACAACAACCGCGCCCTCCGCCGCCAGCCCACTCCGCGCACTCCGCACCTCAGAATTTGACTTCAGCACTGCGCCTCCTCTGAGTGTCCGTATGCGTTTCTCTTTCCTCCTAGTTGTAGGACTTCCACTCAGCCAGCGCCCCTGTGGTTCTGGGTGATGTCCCTTCCGTTTTTTGGTTTCACTTTTGAAGTAGTTGTTCAAAGCAGCAAACTCCAGCGTTAACCTATGCCGCCATCTTGGTTCCAATCCATAGATGTACAATTTTTGTCCATTCTCTTCCCGCATCCCCCACACCCCTTACCCCCTCAGAATAGTCAGTCCATTCCCTCTCTATGCCCCTGATTCTATTATATTCACCAGTTTATTCTGTTCATCAGAGTATTTGTTCACTTGATTTTTAGATTCACTTTTTGATGTGTATTTGTTGTCCATAATTTGTATGGTTACCTTCTTCTTCTTCTTCTTCTTCTTCTTCTTCTTCTTCTTCTTCTTCTTCTTCTTCTTCTTCTTCCTTCTTCTTCCTTCTTCTTCCTCTTCTTCTTCTTCTTCTTTCTTTCTTTCTTTCTTTCTTCTTCTTCTTCTTCTTCTTCTTCTTCTTCTTCTTCTTCTTCTTCTTCTTCTTCTTTCTTTCTTTCTTTCTTTCTTTCTTTTCTTCTTCTTCTTCTTCTTCTTCTTCTTCTTCTTCTTCTTCTTCTTCTTCTTCTTCTTCTTCTTCTTCTTCTTCTTCTTCTTCTTCTTCTTCTTCTTCTTCTTCTTCTTCTTCTGAAAGGATACCTTTCAGCACTTCATATAATACTGGTTTGGTGGTGATGAACTTCTTTAACTTTTTCTTATCTGTGAAGCTCTTTATCTGACCTTCAATTTTGAATGATAGCTTTGATGGGTAAAATAATCTTGGTTGTAGGTTCTTGCTATCCATCACTTTGAATATTTTTTGCCACTCCCTTCTGGCCTGCAAAGTTTCTGTTGAGGAATCAGCTGAGAGTTGTATGGGTACTCCCTTGTAGGTAACTGACTTTTTTTCTCTTGTTGCTTTATGATTCTCTCTTTGTCTTTTGCTCTTGGCATTTTAATGATGATGTGTCTTGGTGTGGTCCTCTTTGGATTCCTTTTGTTTGGGGTTCTCTGTGCTTCCTGGACTTGTAAGTCTATTTCTTTCACCAGGTAGGGGAAGTTTTCTGTCATTATTTCTTCAAATAGATTTTCAATATCTTGCTCTCTCTCTTCTTGTGGCACCCCTGTAATTCGTATGTTGGTACGCTTGAAGTTGTCCTAGAGGCTCCTTACACTATCTTCATATTTTTGCATTCTTTTTTCTTTTTGCTTTTCCGGTTGGGTGTTTTTTGCTTCTTCATATTTCAAATCTGTGACTTAATTCTTGCTATCCCCTAGTCTGCTGTTAGAACTCCGTATAATGTTCTTTATTTCAGTCAGTGTATGTTTAATTTCTAGGTGGCCCTTTTTCATAACCTCGAGGGTCTCACTAGATTTCTTGAGGATCTCACTAAGTTTATCGGTGGTCTCACTAGACTTATTGAGGGTCTTACTAAATTTATTGGAAGTTTCTAGAAAATTCTTGAAAAACCGTATACATTGGGTTTTGAGCTCTATATCCAGTAATTTGCTTTCCTCCATTTCTGTCATTTGTGACCTGTTTCTTTGTCTCCGCATTTTTATGCTCTCCTGTGTTGATAGAGTGTTCTTTCTGTGCTAGCTGTCCTATAGGGCCCAGTGGCTCAGCCTCCCCAATTACCGGAGGTGGACACTCTTGGTGCATCCCTTTGTGGGCTTTGTACACAGTCTTGTTGGAGTTAAGCCTTGGTTGTTGTAGGTATCACTGGGAGGAATTGACCTCTAGGCCAATTGGCTGTGAGAATCAGCTGTGTCTGCAGTGGGAGAACTTCTGTGTTGAAGACACACTTTTAGTGCTCACTGAGTCTGTACCCTGAGTGTGTCCCTTATGGATCTGAGGAGTTGTAATCTGGATGGTCCCACTCTGACCACTGGGTACAATGGCTCTTGGATCTCTAAGGAGGTGCTAATTTAGCCTCTGCCTGAGGCTGTCCAGCAGGAGACCAGCTGTGAAGCAATGCAAGCCACTGGGGGCCTTGGGCCTTCTTTTGGATATTCTGGCTTTCTTTGACCCAGCTGCAGTTTTTTAGGAAATTTTAGATTGCAAAGGGCCAGGCCTTTCATATGCAAAAGGCTCTGTGCACAGCTTGGGTGGGGCGGGGTATCAGGATCAACAGGGAAGAGCAAGCAGCTTTGGCTTCTCCTCAGTCCTGCCCTAAGAGGCCCCGCTTCTCAGTGTCCCAGTAATCACTGCAAGCACCTCTGATAGAAAGCCGCCCTCGAGTTCCGACTGATGCCAGACAGTACAGTGTCTCCTGTGTGAGTCTGGGTCCCCAGAGACTCACCTGGAACTGGAGTCAGGGCTGTAGGGAGATTGTGCCTCCCTCCCGATTGAAAAAGACAACCGAGTACTCAGTTGGCAGCCCTTTCCATGTGCACCTCTGTACCTCTGCACTTTACTTCCGCACCTCCTCTGAGTCTCAGTGTGCTTTTCTCTTTCCTTCTAGTTGTAGAATTTCCACTCAGCAGTCTTCCTGTGGTTCTGGATGATGTTCTTTCTGTCTTTTAGTTGTATTTTTGAAGTGGTTGTGCGAGGCAGCAATTTCCAGTGTTTACCTATTCCGCCATCTTGATTTTTTCCCTGTCTATTTATTTTTACATCTATAACAACATATTTTTGTAATGCCAAAGTAATTTTCCTTTTTATTTAGACACTCGGAGCACAGGCACTGCTCTGCTCTCTGCAGAGACCACACATCCCCTCATTGTTATTGAGTTCATTGTTGACTGTTTACTGACCTATACACACCTAAGTGAAAGAAGTGCATGTCTATCATTTTACCTTTTTTTCCAGGCCCAGAGATTTCCCTGCTGTGCTTTCTCCTGCTTCCCTCATCTATCAACAATGAATTTCATGAAACCACACAAGCCTCCACTTTTGATTGTAATGTTTAAAATGAGGTGCAAAGCTCCATTCTCCGGAGCATAATTATCTCATTCCCTTGAGATTTTGCTTCACTGCAATTGTCTACATTTTGGCTCAATAAACTCAGAAAAATTCTGCACAGGTTTCCATGTTTTCTAGATGGACAAGAGAAAAGGTTCTCAGCAGGCAGGGTAGACTTGGGGGTGAGTTATCATGTGACACATTGGTATCTTAGTCATTTCGTAGTAGAGAATGGACAACAGCTCCCTGTGTTACCAAGGTCACCCTGGGATTTCTGACAGAAAATCCCATTCTAAGATGGGAACACATAGGCTTTTCCTGGGGTGGGAGAGTCTGGATATGAGGACAAGTGGGTTGTTCAGGGCAGCGCCATTGACATGACAATAGGAGGGGGTCACATCCAGGTCCCACAGCAGTGAACAGCTGGATCGCCAGCCCTGATAACAGGTCCCCCCTTGGTAAGTAGTGCAGCGCAGGTTGGCCCCAGCTCCTGACCTGGAGGGACCATAGGGATGGGGTCCTCTGGGAAGCAAATGGCAAAGCAACAGACTTGGTATCTTCAGCCCCACGTCCTTTTGGGAAAAGCATCCCTATTAATCATGATGATGTGTAAGAGTGGGAGAAGGTTTATAATGATTGTCAGGCCAACATGGACACTGGGAGATGGGCATTAAAACAGGAAAGTCTGTAAAAAAAAAATACAAAAATACACTTGACTGAGTGTGACGTGAAATGGAGCAAGGTCTCGCTTCTGATATTCCTAAAACTTTGTGGGCAGTGACTTTGCATCTCATCTGAAGGGGGCTGGACAGTGAGAGTGGGTTGTGGGGAGGATACAGGCCCAAGATTCCTTTGGAAATTGGACTCTAGGAGGGACCTAGGAGAGTGGCAGGGCAGTTCCTGGAACCCAGGGCTACCTTTGACTACATGGGATCCTGGAGTCTGGGTCACCTCAGCACCTGCACTCACCCTGCAGGAGTACAGCACGCTGGAAGATGTATGGGGCACCTATGCCTCCTGCAGAGGCATGGAGATGAGGACCCCATCTTTCAGGTCCTCTAAGTTCTCCTGTGAGGAGCTCTGTAAAGACAGTTCCCAGTCACAAGGAGGAAAGCCTCAGAGCCCTGTTTTGCTGGTTCTCTACCCCTGTAATCCTCCACTGCAGACACACACACACACATAGTGTGGTCTGCTGAGATCTCCACTGCCGAGGAAAAGGTGTGACAGCCTGAGGGTTAGGATTCCCATTGGCACCAATAAGGGACCCCTCTAGAAGCCCATCTCCACATGCCTGCCCTGTCTTAGGGGGTAATCACAGCAGGACCTCTAGGTGATCCACTGCCCCCGAAAGCTGTCCCAGCCCCAGGGTTCTCCCTTCAGGTCCCTCTTCCCCAACACATGAAGGGGAGGGGATGTGGGCTGTGCAGGGATGGCACACAGAGGTGGCCTGGCCTGAATGGGTCTGGCCCCGGCCACCTTGTGTTACCTGAGGCCAAATTCTAGGAAGTGGACACATACATCAGGGATGAGGGTTGAACCAATGTCTGCACCGTCTGAAAAAAGCTCTCACTGCGGGGACTCCGGAAGCAAGAGCACCAATCACCGGGAACACAGCAAGAGAACATGTTGCACTGGCAGATGCCTCCTGGCAAGTGAGCTGCCTGTTGGGCTACATGTGGGTGCCTGGTTACGGGGTTTTAAGTTATATTGGATAGTGACCTCATACCTGGTATTGTCTTCCCTGAGTCCCTTCATCTCATGACAGCTATGCAAGTAGTCCTGTGGGCTGCTGTCTGCAGACACCTCTTCTGCATGAAACACCTTATCTGTACACAGTGGCACCAGCACAGCCCTCTGCCCAGCCCCCTAGAAGCTCTGGGTGCAGCCAGGGACCCAGACTTGAGGAAACCTACCTGGGTGCAGACTCAATCCCTCATTCTTACCTTTTCTTGATCCTGGATCAGTCATTGTGCCTGTCAGGGCCTGTCTCTGTCCTGCCTGCACAATGGGTTATGGAGCAAGTGCTTCTTATGGCTGTTCAGGCTACTGTGGGGGAGGAGCTACAAAGTAGGAGGAGGACTATTACATGTAGGTAGTGCCTCCAACCTCTTTTTCCTTCCTGTTGTCACCTCCTCTGTGTCTGCTTTTTTTCTAATCCCTCCCAAAGTCATCACATCTAGAGTGAATGTTGTGTGTGTGAGTGTGAGTGTGTGTGTGTGTGTGTGCACATGACAGTGCTCCCTGTCTGGACCCCAGAACAAATCAGCCCCCACAAAGGGAGGAACAGGCAGAAGCTGCCCAGTGTGTCAGGATTTCTAAAGTCCAGACCAACTCTGTGGGGAGGTGGCAGCCTTGACCTGGAAGGTGTGAACATTCCTGAAGTTTGCACTCTGAATGTCATGTACCCTGGCCAATCCCTGCCTGACCAAGGGCTTCAGTTTCCCAATTATCCAATGAGGGTGTGATCCACAACTTCGCAAGCGTGAGCTGAGCATAAGAGGGCCTGGCTTTCTCCACTGCGGGTGGGTTGTGGACAGAGGTGCACTTACATGATTCCAGATCTGGGCGCCTTTTCAGACAAATACTGTCTTGGCTGCCAAGTGCTCACAGTCTCCCCTGTGCCATCTCCATATCAGCACAGGATTCCAGCAGCACAGCCTTTTCCAGAGCCCCTGAGCAAACCTGGGGTCACCTAAGACCCCCTCTTTGAGGACACAACTGGGTTTTTCTCAGGCTCTACATTCTGACCGTCTGTGATCCGGGGCAAGGCATGGACCTCTCAGGTCACTGGTTCCCTCCTCAGTGACTCCCCATGTTCTTCACCTTCCTCATGTGGTGTGAATGTGTTCCCTCCCTTTCAATGTGGGTGCTCGTAGTGACTCCATAGAAGACGGCAAAGGTATCCAACACGACCTCCATGATTTGTTTCTAAAAGTCAGTGCCTGGGCCAGACAGAGTGGTTGAGCATCATCCTGTGCACTGATGGATTTGGTTCCTGGTCAGGTCACATATCTAGGTTGTGGGTTTGATTCCTAGTCGGGGTGCATACAGGAGGCAACCTATTGATGCTTCTCTCACACACTTTTGGTTCTCTCTCACTGTCTCATCAATTTTTTAGGAAAAAAATAATTTAACAATTTTTTAAAAATATATTTTATTGATTTTTTACAGAGAGGAAGGGAGAGAGATAGAGAGCTAGAAACATCGATGAGAGAGAAACATCGATCAGCTCCCTCCTGCACATCTCCTACTGGGTATATGCCTGCAACCCAAGTACATGCCCTTGGCCGGAATTGAACCTGGGACCCTTCAGTCCGCAGGCTGACGCTCTATCCACTGAGCCAAATCGGTTTCGGCTAATTTAACAATTTTAAAGCAAATCCATTTTATTTCTTTAATCTTCATTGCTGAAAGTGTTACATATGTCCCCTTTTTACCCCATTGACCACTTCTAGCCGATCCCTACCCCGCACCCCAGGCCTTCACCACCCTATTATCTATGTCCCTGAGTTATGTATATATGCATACAAGTTCTTTAGTTGAATAATTCCCAACCTGATAAGATTTTAAAAGTTGATGCTTATCCACTTGCTCACTCTGATCTGCTCTCTCTCTCTCTCTCTCTCTCTCTCTCTCTCTCTACTGAGGAATAAGCCTCTGTGCTGTGAGTTGCTATCTGGACAGACCCATGTGACCCAGCACTGAATGAGACCAACAGAGAGAGGAAGTCAGGCCTTCCATCCAAACTGAATCCTAAAGACCCCCCCTCCCCTGAGTGAGCTCAGACCCTCAGTGACAGAGATCCTGCCCCAGGTGAGACCACAGTAGTCCCAGCTGAGCCGTGCGGGATTCCTGGTCACAGATGTGTGAGCTAGTAAGTGTGTGTTGGTTAAGTCTCTAATGTGGGGTAACTGTCAGCAATAGGTCACTAGCACAGTCGTCCCACACCAGGCCCTGGCCCTGCCCTCCTATCTCCCTCCTTTTTTCCTCCCAATTACCTCCAGCCCCCAGCCCCTCATTTCCCACACCCTCTGCCTCCAGTTTGGATGATGGCTGTGAAACATAGGAAAGGACGCTGCAAAGTAGAGCCAAACTGAAAAGTGTAATTCGAAAGAAGAAACAGGACCGGTTGTGACCACAGTTCTGAGCTTCCAAGGTAAGGAGATGTGCCAGGGTTCATGTCCCAGCATCAAGAAGGGTTCAAGAATCTGGAAAAGGCTGTGAGCAGATGACATAGAAATCCAGAGACTGATAAAGAGTCCAGAGCCGAGTTATAATTTTGAAAGGCATTGGGGTCAGAGGACCTTCAGCTAAAGGAACTGAAGAGTACCTCCTTGTCTAGGCCCCTTGCTTTTATTAATACAATTTGTCCTAAGGCAAGGTGGAGATAATACACTTCAAAAGGTAAGGTTTCAAAGGGTACAGAGGCATTGTCAGTTTGGGTATTAGCCTAAGGCTGTTCAGGTTGTTTGGCCAGTAGGAGGCAATAACATGTAGATTAAGATGCCTTTTAGCTGTCTGGCAACCACAATCAGTTTCCTATTCAGGTTTGGGGAAATGCCTTTAGCCATTCCCAACATGTGTGACTCAACCCTGTTGAGACCCCAAGTTTCATCAACATTTGATGAACCTCTTAAAATTATGACATGCTGGAATTGGTGTACTGCAGAGACACTACAGGCAAGGCTGGCGGCTGCCCCTCCAGGCCCACTGCAAGTGCATGCAAGTGCACTGTCATCACCATGGACCTCTAAAGTAGACCTGCCCCTGATTTCCAGACCTCCTTTAATTTCACAAGCCTTCATCGGCTGCCATTGTGAAATCAGGATGAAGAGGGTAGACAAGTACTTATTCATCTTTCTGGTTTAGAAATCACATCCTAAAGAGAGCCTGTGCAATGTCCCCACGATGGGCTCACGTTCGCAGTGCTTATGGTCCTCAGGGGTCAGTGGGAGGTCTCATCAGACTCCATTCAGATTTCCTTTCTCTCTGTGTCAACCAACAGGGCAGATCTCCTTGAGAGTAGGGACCCTGGGTGTGGTCCCCAGTGAGCGCCCATTTGTCCTGAGTCAGTGTAGCTTGTGCCATGGCGGGGTGCTGTACAAGGCTGCTAGTCCATCCTCACCAGGGTGGTTCAGAGCACTGAGGAGGATTGATGTAAAAGGAGAAGCCAGGCTGTCACCACAACCTTGTTCAGCCTTGGGGCGTGAGAAAGAATGGCTGCTGGGCTCTGGTGAGACAGAAGAGCCTCAGGAAAAAAGCCCAGCTGAACCAGAGCCTAGGGTCTGAGGGCAGACAGACAGAGGCTCTGACCCCAGAGGAAATTTCGAAGCGGTGCCTCTGGAGGAGATGAGTGTGGACCCCGGGCCCAGGGACATTCCCTGTTCCCTCTTCAGTGCTGTGGGCCGACAGAGGAGATGCTCAGAAAGCTGTTCAGTGCCCGTGGAGCAGGGTGGACTTTCTGTCCAGGTGCAGGTGGCAGTCAGTGTTCAGGAACTGCTCTCTGCTGGTTAAACCCTACAGCATTCTGCAACGTGGACACCAGGGGGCGCTTAAGGCCAGGCTTTGTCCATGTGCTGGTGGGAGATGAAGTCAAACACAATGTGGGTTTGCAGCCCTGACATCAAGGGTCCCTGCCCCAATGCTGGTGGGTCAATTTCCCCCAAAGTCCCATTGTCTTGGGCCTGAAGAACATCACATCCTTAGAGCAGATGGCTCCTGACTCATTCTTCCCAACCTATGACTCATAGTAACACAACGCAGCCCCAGAAGAAACAGACTTGCTCAAGTCTCTGAAGGATTGTAGAGTTAAATTTTATGGAATCTAAATTAAATTTATATTTGAGTATTTCATTACATTTTCTTGAATTAGACTGAATGTTACTGAATAGTATGAAAAATACATAAAGTTATAAACATATATGTGATGAACACAAATATTTTAAAACTTCATATAAATGAGGGGAGGGAGCCCTCTCTGTTGTGGCAGCTGACACACGCTGTGGCCCAGGATCTATGACCACAGGTTCCAAAGGAGCTGAGGGGCGTTGCTCACAAGCTGCAGGTGGGTCCACATCTGGAAGTTCAGTGACGGCTGTGCCTGGTGCCTGCTCTGGCTCTGGAGGGGGCACCAGAGTAGGCGTTGCCACTTTAGGTGTTTCTTCATCTTGCTCTGGAGTTGCTTCTGTAGATCCAGGAAGAGAACATGTTACCACCATGACTGCCTTTTGTGTGCCTTACAAGAAAGAAACTTCCCATCTCCATCACTGAAGTCCCATTTCAAGGCCCCACCCCAGGAAGCCCTCCAGACTGCAGGCCCTGGGCTATGACCTGAGTGGCTCTGTGCTCCTGCCTAAGCTCAGCCTCTGGGAGCTCTTTTCTGTGTGGGCCAGCCTGATCCCCACTCACCCACACCACCCAATCCACATGCACAGCTCTCTGACTCCCTCCCTTTTTTCTAGCAGAAGCCCTCAGACCTCTGCCCTCTGGCAGAAATCTCACAAGGCATGAGATCCAGGGTGTTGCCAGCTTCTCCAACTCACAGTCCCCATACTCCCCTTAAGGCTCTGATCCAAAGCCCATTCACTTTTTCTGCTGGTCTAGAGATCCACTTTCTGCTTCACAGTACGTGTAGATCAGCGATACTTTGAGGAAGAGGTCATATGGGGTGTACTGTGGATGCTACCTGCCTGCGCAGCCCAGTGTGACTGAAATCACTCCTGCCTAGAAGGAAGCGCTGGAGTGCAGCCCTGGGGTCAGGGCCTTTGCTGAATGAATGAGCCCCAACCACCCCCATCTCAGAAGGCTGGGTGAGCCTAGGGTCCCCCTGCTCACCCCTGGGATTTCTGATCTGGCTTCACCCAGGACAGAGACCCTTAATGGAATCTCTAACGTCTTTATCAAAAGAGAAAATAGCTTAGCCTAAGTCCTGAGGAGAATCACAAATAAGGCACAAGTTTCTTTAAAAGAAGAGAAAATGGCCAATTGGAACAAGCACAGCTCCTCCAGCACAGCTCTCCAGAGTCCAGGCTCCCAGCGGGCATTTTCCTGGGAGGAACCCCCACCCGCCGCCCCAAGTCCCTACAATAACCCTATGAAGCTGGGCCTAGGCTCTCCCCATGTTCAGAGAAAAAAACACTCAGAGACATGCAGTGATCTGGAGACTCACAGCAAGCAGGTGGCTGAGTGACCACTGCGCTGTGGAGGGGCAGGGCTCACCTGGTCCATGGTTGGTCCCACACACGTTGGTGAGTCCCAAAAGTTCTGTATTAACACAGAAGGGTGGGTGCGAACCAAGGTGGGGACGCTGCCCAGGAAGCTGGGCACCAAGTATTTGACCAGTTTTTCCATTAACTGTTCCTGGGAGGTCTGCACCTTACATGTCCATTTTTATTTTTAATTTAATTTTTTTTTTTTTTTGCCCTGTGAAGGTCAAGCTTATTTGGAAGCCTGAGTGAGTGGTGTTGGGGACAACATGGAGGCCCAGGGGTGAGCTGACAGGCCTCCATGTTGGGCTTAGGATGCCCCCACTGGGAGGTCAGCTCTGAGTCTGGGCACAGCACAGGGTGGAGCCAGCTCCCTGGGAAGCAGAGTCCTGGCTCCAGGAAGGGCAGGTGGAGAAGGTGAGGGCAGTTCTCCCTGGGTGGGTCAGGGTCCAGAAAAACAGACTTGCTCAAAGCTTTGAGGGTTTTTAGGGTTAAATTTTATAGAATCTAAATTAAGTTTCTGTTTAGGAGTATTTCAGTATATTTTCTCTACGGTACACTGTATGCTATTAAATATCATAAAAATATAATAAAATTATAAACATATCTAACAAGAATATTAAACATTTAACACTGTGTCTAAATGGGGTTAGAAGGGTGCCCTCTCTGCTATCGCTGCTGACATGCGCTCTGGCCCGGGATCTAGCACCACAGGCCGCACAGATGCTGGGGTGAGTTGCTCAAATGCTGCAGGTGGTTCTTCTGCCTCTTGAAGTTCAGTGAAAGCTGGGCCTGGATCCGGCTCTGGCTCTGGAGAGGCCACTAGGGTGGCGTTGCCCTTGAGGGTTTTCCTGATGTTCTTCTGGAGCTGGTTCTGTAGATGCAAGAAGAGGACATGTTACCACCCTCACTGCCTTTTGTGTGCCTTCCAAAGGCACACTCACCCACGCCACCCCCGGAAGCCTCCTCCTCCACCTGTCTCGGCCTCAGTGGGCTCAGGTGCTCCCCCTGGGGCACTGGGCCTGGTTTGGCAAGTAGGAGACTGCAAGTTGAGCTCTATGGAAGCCAACAGCATCATCAGGCTGGGAAATTCTGAAGGTGCTGGTCCAGCCAGATGCTCAGGATGCAGGAGATGGCCCTGGGGAGAGAGATAGGTGAGCAGCAGAATGTGAGGCCTGCCTTTCCCTTCCACACGGCCCTCCCACAGCACCACTCAGAGAGCCTGGGGTCCTGTGCCTGCTGCTCCTGCCCATCCAGAAGCCAGACCTACTCCTTGTCCACCTTCAGTCTGGCAGTCCTGGCAGAGATGGGCCTGGTCACCCAGGAATGGTTGGCATGAAGCCCTCCTACCTGACAGCTCTGGATCAATGAGGGAACCACCTGTCCCCTTCTTCAGGGGAACCTGACATGCTCTCCCAGTGTCCCTGTTCCCTCCCATTAGGACTGAGAGGGCTGGTGTCCACCCAGTTCATGTCACTGATTGGCACTGAGCAGGTGCTTCAGGAATACTGACCAGTGAGCAATCAAACAAACCCCAGGGCCTTCCTATCACCTCAAACTTTGGCTCCTGCACCTACATGCTGCCTCATTCACTAGCTGTCCTGTGTGGTTCTTTGCCTCCCACTGAAACTCAACTCCCACAGGGTGGGGTACCCCAAGATGCCACTGCGGACGTTCTGCCAGATTAGGGAGCAAGGTCCCGGGATAGGGGTGCAGACTGGGCTAGAATTAGGAGTGGAAGGCTATGAATTGTCTGAGGGGCTGTCTGTCCACTGACCTTCCCACTCGCCCACACCACCCAAATCCACTTGCACAGTTCTCTGACTCATGTCCCTTTTTCTAGGGAAGCCCTCCGACCTCTGCCTCTTGCATAAATCCCACCATGAGTGGGATCCAGGGTTTTGCCAACACCTTGAATTCACAGTCTCCATACTCCCCTCATGGATCTGATCCAAAACTGACTCACGTTTTCTGCTGAACAGAGCTTTACCATCCTCTTCACAATACGCGAAGATGCAGCCATAGGGAGAGGAGGCCAGGAGGACGTCACATCAGGTTTCCTGTGGACACTATGAGCCTGTGCCGCCTAGTGGGACTGAATCGCTCCCTCCCAGAAGGAAGCTCTGGAGTGCAGGCTTGGTGTCTGCTCTGAGCACTGGGTTATGGTCAGTGCCTAGAAACATTTCTGTACCTGGCAGGGCTTCTAATATACGTGCTGATTGAATGAGCCCAAACCAGCCCCATCTCAGATTGCTGGGTGACCCTGGGCCCCACTGCTCACCCCTGGCATCTCTAATCTGGATTCACCTGGGACAGAGACCCCTAAGAGTATCTCCAATCTCTTTGTAATATTAGAAAAGAGCTAAACCCAAGGCCCCAAAGAGAATCACAATTTGGCAGTGGCTTCTTCAACAGGAAGAGAAAATGACCAGTTGGTTCAATCATAGCCCCTCCAGCAGACCTCTCCTCGGTCTAGGCTCCCAGAGAACACTTACCAGGGAAGAACCCAGAAAGTCCCTACAATAGCCCTATGAGCCTGCTCCCTGCTTCTCAGAGGTTTCAGAGGAACAAACACTCAGAGAGTTGCAGTGACCTGAAGGCAAACAGCCAACAGGTGGCCCCATGAGCATGTGCTCTGGAGGGGGAGGGGCTCACCTGGTAAATAATTGGTTCCACTGCTGCTGGGTGGTAACAAATGTTCTGTAGTAACAGGAACGAAGGTGGGTTCCCTCCTCAGGTAATTGACCACTTTGTCTAGCCAGTGTGCTAAGGCGATGTGCACCATACAGGTCTTTTTTCTTTCTGCCTGTGAGGCTGAAGTTCACTGGTAACCCTGAGTAGGTGGTGCTAGACCGGTTGGCTGTCCGGCAGCTGTTTCCCAGGCCTGGGCTGAATGGACTCCAAGTTCTGCTCAGAAGGCTGCCATCAGAGGCTAGCCCTTGACCTCTGGCTGCCAACCTCTGAGTCTGGGCACAGGTTGGAGCTGTCTCCCATGGAAGCAGAGTCCTGGCATCCTGGAAGGGCAGGTCTTCAAGGCCAGAACCCTTCTCACTGAGAATGTTGGGCATCCTGAGGCCAAAACACATCTTCCATGATGCTCCAGCTCAACACTGCCCTCCTGAGTCCCACCCGCCACAGCGTTCTGGTTACTGAACAGAGCATTGAGGAGCTCCCAGTGAGGGGCAACCCCCTTAGGTTCCAGGCTGTGAGCACATTCTCTTTGGGTTCCCAGGGTCTGTGTCTGTAGTAAACTGAACTGTTCACAGAAAAGCAGCTGGGTCCTTCTGGTCTTGGCCAAGGCAGAGTGAAGGGCAGGGGGAGGGGCAGGGCTAGAAGGTGGGATTGTTGTGTCCGAAGATGCAGATGGGGAAGTGCTTGACGTGGGAGGACCACTGGGCGGACAACTGGAAAAACGCCACGTCATTCCACTCCACGCCATCGATGACGACCGGCAGCATGCTCTGCTGGTGCTTGGCCCTGCAAACCAGGCGACCAATGCCCTGGATGCACTGGCTTTGGGACTCCACATCCTCGTCCGTGGTTTTCTTGGGCGCCTTCTTTTTTCTCTCCTTGGTGACCACAGTCATGGACATGGCAGGTGTTGCTGTGCCCTCACCACTGCGGGGCAGCCTGCTGACATGGACAGACTGGAAGAAGCACTTGAGTGTGTTTTTGGTGGTAGGCAGCTGTTTCTTCTCTGCGACTCTCTTTGTATCTATTGGCTGGACTGCTGTCCAGTAATCCACCTGCAGCTCCATCATCTGTGCATGGACACTCTGGCTGGTGGAGGACAGGCCCCCACTCATTGATGTGGGGGAGAGTGTGTTGGGTGAGGCCTTCCCGGTAGGGGACAGAAGCTCACCGCACCATGAGAGGACTACATCATCTGAGCCTCCTGACATGGCTGCAGATGGTTCCACTCTTCCAACCTTCACTGCCCCCACAAAGGGGATGAGCTGTGTGGACTTTTCATTGGGGCGCTGCTGCTTAGACATGAGAATGGCCTCAGCAATGGGCAGCAGGTAGACACAGTTGGCCCCCGCAACGTACTCAGAGATTCTCGACACAACGTCCTGTGTGTCCTGCAAGGTGTTCTCAGACTCCAGGTTGTTGAACATGTCGCGCCAGTACAGGTCCTGGAATAAGTTGTTGTAGCAGCAATCCATGGAGCCCAGGTAGCTGGCCAAGGGGTGGGGACCCAGCGGGATGACCAGGAAGCGCATGTAGTCTAGCCATTGGGGTGGCTGCTGGGACAGCTGCCTCACGAAGACCCGCAGCACAGCGCTGAAGTAGGGCTGTGCCCCTGCCACCGCCATCTTCACAGGCGTCAGGGCCTGGGAATTGCAGTTGCAGTATCTCTGCATGTGGGAGACGATGATGCTGAAGGCCTCCTGGACGTCATCTGTGGAGCAAGTGCACACCACGGGCAGCGTGTGCCCCTGCAGGATGTCCGAAAGTAACTGGCCCTGCCAGTCGCAGGTGTTGACCAGGATGATGTTCTTGGGCATCTTGTCCTGGGAAATGAGGATGTTGCTGAGCTGGTCACGGACGGGCTTCCTGGGGATCTGCCGCTGGCTCTGTGGGTCTGGGCTCTCGTTGTCCAGTCTGTTGACCCACTCATTCCGGGCTGTGTCGCAGCCCCGGTGGCCAGCCTGCTTCCTCTTGGACCTGCTGGAGGGCAGGACCAGAGACTTGGTGAAGCGCACTATGGATGGCAGCTTCTTGGTGAACCAGTGCTGGGCGGAGGACCCTGCCTCCCGGTTGTCCTCCAGCTGTGCCAGCTGCTTCCCAGGGGAGCAAATTCTGTGGGCCATTGAGTCAGAGCTGCTATCACTTGACATGCTTTCAAAGTATCGCCTGAGTTTGGGCTTTGGGGTGCTGGGGACACTGATATCGTCCTCCGTGTCTAGGCTACTGTCACTAGAGCTCAGCACAATGTCATACCGACGGTGCAGAGCCTTCTCCACTTTGGGGACATGCCTCACAAGGGCCTGTTCTGAGGATATGACCTTCTCCGACACTTGGGCCCTGAGCATAGATGCCACGGCTTCCTGGTGGTAATTGTGTTGACTGTTCATGCACCTCCTTCTTACTATGAGATTACCTTTGTCCAAGTTATTCTCCTGGGACTGCCTGTGGACGGAATTGTGGCTGGCCGGCTGCTCAAAGAAGCAGCTCTCAGATGTGCTGGCGCGGTCGTTATGCGAGGTTTGGACCTTGTTGCTGGCCGGCATGGCAGTGGCCTCCTGATCGATATGCTGGCGGGACAGGGAGGGCATTCGAATCTCAGTGGTGGGTGTGCTGTAGGCCACAAGTTGGGAGTCACTGTGGCTTGGCTGCTTGCCTCCTGGGGCCCTCGCGTTCTCAGGCAGGTGGGCCAGACTCAGAGGCTCCTTTTGGATCCTGGTGCTGTGGAGGCCCCGCATCTCCATCGGCAAGCTGGAGTCTGACAGGCCTTCCATGTATGGCCTGAGCTTGGGATTGGGGCTGCTGAGGACACTGTGATTGTCCTTCATGTCTGGGCCGCTAGACAGGCCTTCAAAGTATGGCCGAAGCTTAGGTGTGGGGGTGCTGAGGATGCTGCCATCGTCCTCAGTGTCTGGGCCACTGTCACTGGGGTTCGGCAGCATGTCATACAGGAGGTCCAGGTCCTCCTCCACCTCCGGGACATGCTCCCCATGGTCCTGCTCAGGGCCCAGGACCTCCTCCGACAATTGGACTGTGCGCAGCCATAACAGGACTTTCTGTTGGTAGTTCTGTTGCGTGGTCAGGGTGCTCCTTGTGAATATGAGATTCCCCTCATCACAGTCATCCTCCTCCTGGTCAGCGGTATGGTAGCTGGCCTCCCGCTGCGAGAAGAAGCTCTCACACATGCACTCAGAGTAGTTGTCCGAGGACTCAGCATCGGGACTGTCTTGCCTGGCGCTGTCCTCGTGGTCGATGGGCGGCATGGACAGGGAGGAGATCTGGATCTTGTCCACCTTGCTGGTGGGTGTGCTGTGGGCCACAAATTCGTTGTCCCTCTCGCTTGGCTGCTTGCCTCCCAGGGCCCACGAATTTTCGGGCATGTGGGGCAGACTCAGAGGCTCTGTTTGGGTCCTGTCACTGTGGCTGCCCCACATCTCCGTCTGCAAACTGGAGTCTGACAGG
The DNA here is from genome assembly GCF_963259705.1 of Myotis daubentonii. NCBI lineage: Eukaryota > Metazoa > Chordata > Mammalia > Chiroptera > Vespertilionidae > Myotis > Myotis daubentonii. The sequence continues at coordinate 9,436,541 of NC_081855.1, forward strand.
CCATCGAAGTATGGCCTGAGCTTGGGCCTGGGGGTGCTGAGGACGCTCTCATCATCCTCCAGGTATGGGTCACTTTTCCTGCAATTCCCCATCATGTCAGACCGAAGGTCCCTCTCTGACACTTTGGACCTGTGAAACAGCGCCAGGATTTTCTGCTTCAGCTTTCCTCGTATTGATGGCCGCTGCTTCTTTGGTTCCCCCTTCTCCAAGGCATCCTTGTCCAGGTCCTGTCTGTGCTTTCCCCTGCCGCTGGCCTGCAGCTCATTCTGCCCCTCGTAGACACCTGCCGACTTGGCCTTAGGGCTGACCTGCATGGCAGTGCCCTCGTGTTCGATGGGCTCACTGCACAGGGAGGAGATCCAGATCTCGGCCACCGTAGTGGAGGATTCCTTGATGCTGCCAAAGAGGCTCACCATCTGGCCACACCTGGGGTTTCGCTGCATGACGTCAGCCATGCGGATGGCGCCAGAGGCCAGTGTCTTGTAGCCCAGGACGTTTCTGTTCTTAGAGCACTTCCTCTGCTCCAGCATGATCAGGAGCTTGTTACCTTCTCCCTTGAGGAAGTGGTTGTACTGCAGGGAGAAGGTGAGCGCCAGGTTGGTCTGCACTGGTCTACTTCGGGGCAGCACAATCTCTTGGGACCTCAGGATGCCCTTGGAGTCTCGCATCCTCACGGAAATTACCACGGAGTGGAAGTCCTTGGCCAGCTTCTTGAAGATCACTAGCTTCGTTACGGTGAGACTACACCACCTGGGCACGCAGCTGGGGCTGGAGCAGTCCACCTCCCAGGTGGCGAACAGGTTCTGGGGGACCTGTGTTTTGAGCACCTTGGACGTGCTGGCCAGGCCCACAGTTCGTGAGGAAGCTGCAGCTGCTGGCATCCTACTGGACCTTTTCCTACTCAGGGTTGTTGGTTTTTTCTCCTGTGGTGGGACAGAGGAGGGACATGATTGGTGGCAAGAAGTGGTGCATGAGTGATCAAAGGAGAGTGTGGCCACTCAAAAAGTGGCCACTCGCTAATCTGTGATTAGGTCAGGGAAGGCCTGGGTGATGGTCTTTTAACCTCAGAGACCTAAAGTTATCACAAAGATGCTTTGAAATTAAAACGTTTTAACTAAAAGCTGTTTACGGTGGTCGCTGGGTCCTAGGTTGGAATCTTCTGCAAAGAAAGGTCATTATTTACCTTAACTGAGACTGTCTACTATCTTTTGGAATCTACAAGAACATAGCTTTGGAACGTCAAAGAAATTTTCCCTTTTTTTGGATACTCTGTGGTCTGTGGAGACCACAAATCCCCTCATTGTTATTGAGTTCATTGTTGGCTGTTCTGTCCTATATCCCCCTATGGGAAAGAAGTATGTGTCTGTCATTTCACTTTTCATCCAATCCATCACCAATGGATTTCATGCAACTCACATACATCGCCACTTCTGACTGTAATATCTAAAATAAGGTGACAACTGCCATTCTCCAGAGCATTATTTCAATCCTTTGAGGTTTTTATTCAAGGCAAATGACCATTTGGCTCAGATAAAATCTCAACAATTGTTCACAGTTTTGAATGCTTCTTACATGGACATTTACTTGGCACAATACAGCAGGATCCCAGAAACTCTCACCCAGCACCACCTTGCAGACCTACACCTGGTGCTGGCATCCAGCAAAGGGCCCATTGACGCACCAGTTCCCTGCCTGCCGGTGAACTTGTGACACTTGTCTGTTGGATTCAGGACCCTCCCTTGCTTGTGTTGCTGACTTTATTTGAGCCATATTTTGTAATACTCTTGGTGGAACAAAGGTTAACAGTTAATAGATCCCAGGCTATGGAGAGACAGGAGGGAAAATGGGACTGGTTTTTACCCCTGGCTTTTCTATAAGATTTGTCTTTTGAGAGTCTGGGCAAACACCTTAGCTGTTTAAGTGAGAGCTGATCTTGTTCAGCTCAGAAGATAAAGGGGCACATCCTCCTTCCTGCATGAATCTCAGATGTTCTTAGACAACTGAGGATCTTTGCGGATGTGTCAGAGGTCATTCCTCATGACATGCAGGAGCCCCATAAGGAAATTCCCACACAACTGCAATTAAACTAACTGGCTCTTCAGGGGGAGTACTAATGAGGTTTAGTCCACCTCTGCTGGTAGCCCTTCTGGTTGTTGTAGTCAGCAAGGAGAGAAACTGAGGCACATAAGAAGGTTGAATGAGACTCTAGGTGAGTGAGCAACTTGCAGCTCAACCCATAAAGCAACAAACTTTAACCCACTACATAACACTCCCAGAAACTGTGCTGAGACTCTGCAGATACCAAACCATAAAAACAACAGCAACAAGCACACCTATAATTAACATGGGAAGTTGTGCCTCCATGGCTGGGAACTCCCAGGCCCCAGGCCTCATTAATATTCCTGATAGGAAGCCTTGACTTGCAAGTGCTTTACAGAAGTGTAAATGTAGGAAGTTTTAACTTCAAAATATCAACTGAAAAATGGCCAATATACAGTTTTCTTTGGGTGCTTAAATTAATTACTCACAGGCAAAATAAAACAAAAGAAACAAATAACTATAACAGTGGCGGCCTGAAAATTGAACTGATTGAGTGTATAGGATGCATATCTTGATTTGGAAATTAGAAACTTCTAAGGAGAAGCACAGACAAATTCTCTTTAAAAAATAAATGAACAATAAATTTCAGAGATTATCTTCAAACTCTCCTGAAGCTAATACATGCTAACTCCCCAACCTCCCCCTTCTATAGCAGGTCCCCTATATCTTTTGCTCTCTGAGCTTCCTTGTCCAGATGTGTTCCTTCCCTTCCCTTCTTTCTTCCCCTTCTGTCCCCTCCACTGCCCCTCCCTACTGACTTAAGGGAAAATGAGATGAGGAATTCTGCCAACTCGCTTTGGAGAAAAGCTGCTCTCAGCCAGAGAGGAACCAGCAATCATCCTCCATTTTCTCTATGGCCCTGATTGGTACACAGAGAAATTTAACTGATGGAACATGTAATCCTGGCTATTTTAACCTATTGCAATTAATATACTCCTGGTTTCTGGGAGCAAAAGCAAGAGAATTACTCAATAAGGTTTATAGAAAACTCCCATAGAGAAGCCTCCACACTTTAGGGATATAGGAAACTGAAACAGGATTTAGAAAAAGGATACAAACAGAAACATGCCTAGGGCTGCTCCAAGATAGAGTGTCGCCTGCAGACTGAAGGGTCCCAGGTTTGATTCTGGTCAAGAGCACATGACCAGGTTGGAGGCTTGATCCCCATTAGGGGGCGTGCAGAAGGCAGCCAATTGGAGATTCTCTCTCATCATTGATGTTTCTATCTCTCTCTCCCTTTCCCTTCCTCTCTGAAATCAATACAAAATCTATTTTAAAAAAGGGGGAGGGGGAGAAGCAAACATATAAACCCTGTATATATTGAGGCTATTTTATTTGTTTTTAACCACAAACAATTAATTGCTTTCACCATCGGAATAAAGCTTTCCTACAAATGTCTGTTTTTTAATCAAAACCTGTTTCCTTCCAACTAGGGAATGTTATGAGAATATATATGGTTTGCTTATCAAATCTTCCCCAATTCCCCTGTTTAGTGAGTGGGTTTTTGTTTTTTTTTACTGTTTAATGATATCAGTGATGCTGACATATGCTTTCCCCAGAATAGTAACATATATACTTAGAATAAATGAACCAGATACTGAACCAAAAGGGAAAGTAATGATTTTAAAGGAACCTTCCAGGAGGAAACTAAGCTTGAGACTGACTGAATGTTTGCTAATCATCTCTTCTTCAGTATTATCTTCCACAAGACCCTGAGAGATGGCTTAACAGGGTACCCACCATACTCAGAATGGCCCCAAACAGCCCAGAGACATGCAGCCATGCCTCTGACACTAGGCTTTCTCATATGTCTGCCTAAAGATGGGGGACCAGCCCACAGTGAAGTGAGAATTCTCTTTTGGGGTACATATTCACCAAATGGGAGTAACTTCACCCTGGGTGCCTCAAACAAGAAGCCAATCTTCTTTTGTTACACCAATTACCTGGTTGCAATATAAAGTGGGTAATAGAGAGGCTTTGGCACCATTAACTTTAAGACTATCTTGCACCTGGGACCTGTGTTGCCATTCCCAGGGGAGATAGACGGAGGTTTCATATACCTGAAAGTCTTTATACCTCTCAGAGTTGTGAGCTTTCTGGAAACTAGAAGAATATTCCCAAATAGAAACAATCCAAAAATGGGCGAATGAATTTGTCAATCCCTTGCTAACATTTGTGGGGGGGGGGGCAACCCAGTTCTTGAGGTATTGAAAATGACTCTCCTTGTTTTACAAATGAAGTTTTCAAGGTGCCATAGGTTTTGCTCAAGAAACAATTCAAAGCCCACCATGTCCTTTTACCTTCTCCAAACCTCCCCTATTCATTTTGGAGGCTTACAGGTAATTGGCTTCATGCAACCAAAGTCCCAGAACCTTTGAAGTGAAAATACCTGAGTTCACCAAGACGTCTTGTCCAGGCCATTTTTAAAAATACAAATCTCTGGAAGATATGACTTATCCCAATAGAAAAAACAATACCTTACCCACCAACACAAATCTCCTTAGCTTTTTCAACTATATCTTTCTAACTTAGTAAGTTTTAATGAAAGTTATTAAATATCTACACATTTTGAAATAACGTGAATACTGACACATTGATTGCTAGACAAGTCTGAAGTTCACTGCTTTTGGGGGTTTTTTAATTGCAGAAGGTCTGTAAAATGGATTTGGAGCTGTTGATATAATGTTTTTTGCTTTGCTGAAGGTGTGTTTTTTGAAAGTAAGAGTTTGATTAAAATATGTTCATCAACGTCTATCTAAGGAATGCTGTTTGTTCACTTGTGTGCTTACGATTGGAAATTAATGCTCCTAACAGTTAAAAGTTCCAGTTAAGTTGGAAGAAATTATACAGTTATGACAATAGAAGGCTTGAGGTATGGAGAGTCATATTTGAAGGAAAAGGGCAAATGTAAGTTTCTCTAAGGATAGTTATTTCTGAATGGGTAAGAAGGTTTGTAAAAGGTGAGGAAAGGTTTGTAAAAGGGGGTATAGGCTATACAACTTTGTGAAAGTTTTATATAAAAATATTCTTTTATTTCTCTACCAAAAAAATAATTCAAATTGTGTGTACAGTCTTTGTGTGATATGTGTTCATCTATGTGTCATGTGTGGTGAATTGTCAGCCTCCATATGACATTACTAGGATATAATCTTTTATTGGCCTACAAAGATTAAATGCTTATGTAAATTAAGGAGAATTCTGTAGTCTGGACAAAATACTTAATATTACAACTGTTTGCAAGTATGATTAATATCTTTTAGAGTTAGTTACCCTAAGTCTGTGTTTGCTTTACGTAGATTTACAAAAAGTCCATGGTATAATCTTTTGCACAAGTATATTTGCAACCTTCCCAAAGTTTCTATTGTAAGAGACTTTTAAAACAGGAGATGACTTTGAGTCAATTCCAATGGGCCCTGGAGTACCTCAAGGATTTATTCTCTCTCCTTATTAAAGAAACGTTTTTAACTAATTTAGGACTACTTAATATGCTTGAAATTACCTGAGGAGCTTTAAAAAATTAAAAATATAAATAACTGTGCTATTTGTGTACCTATATTTTTATTAAAATGGATGTTCTAAAGATTTCAACCTGCTCTAGGAAGGAATGTACAAAGATTCAAGAAAATTTCAAATAGGAAACACTCTGGTGTAACAGTGGTCTTGGTGTCAGCGACACCAGGCCAGCCAAGAGGATGGTTCCCTGTGAGGGTGTCTGGCAGTTCGACTCCGGGTATTTGTGGCACAAACATTGGAAGTTTATGAATTATATCCAATTCTCAATACAAGAAGCCATGGACAATGTTTTAAAATCTTACATGCTATCTGTTCCTTTTATATTGAAATTATGTATTGAATCCAAATATATACATATACTTATATATTTTCATATCGTTCTCTGTAATTTTACAGTAATTTTTGTTACACAAAAATTATTGCCTTGAAATGTTATATTTTACCAAAAAGGCAGGATTTCATCAATTGCATTGCAATCAAAACTATAACCATACCACTTTGTTTTGTCGTTCATAGATATTGTTTTACTTTACTGCATTTTCAAATATGTTACATCTTTAGAAAAATTCATGAAAAGGACTCTTGACTTACTCTATTTTTTTATTCTTTTCATATATTTTATTGATTTTTTACAGAAAAAGAGAGGTATAGAGAGTTGGAAACATTGATGAGAGAGAAACATCGATCAGCTGCCTCTGGCACAATCCCTACTGGAAATGTGCCTGCAACCAAGGTACATGCCCTTGACCTGAATTGAACCTGGGACCCTTGAGTCCTCAGGTCTAAGCTCCACCCACTGAGCCAAACTGGTCAGGGCTTGACTTACTCTAAGTAACAGGTTTCTACGCAGGTCACATCTTTGAACTGAATGAAGAAGTATAGAACTCTAAGGAATGACTGAATTCACGAAAATACTAGCAAATAACCAGGATAAACAACAAAATGGGTAGGGAACTAAATGAAGAGAAGATGGTTATTATTGTTATGACTCTGTTTAAAATACTGCTGATTTTTAAATCATTTTGTTTTTCAAATATAAGGAAAACTAAAAGCAGAAATTCTACATTACTATCCATGACTCACTAGGTAGGTTAGAGGGAATGATACATTAGTGACACTCATTTCACAGTAATCCCAAGAGACAAAGACTTCAAGGACCAAAACTTACAACCAGGAGATTTTGTTTATTGAAACACATTAATTAAAGACTCTCTCCAATGTCTTAAAAAGGACGTTACCTTATGCGAGGCCTAACCCTAAATGGATATCTGTCACTGACACTGCCCTCCATCCACCAAGAAGACTGAAGACTTTTCAAGGATGAGAACCCACGGGCAGTGGGGGCTGACAGCTTTCCCAAGAAGTCAACAAGGCCTGGATGCTGACAGATTACTGCTGCTCAAACCTTGTTCTTCTATCTCCTAACTGTTATTGATTATATGTACATCAACTGATTTTTATATTTCTATTACACACCTTATTACATATGAATAGTTGAATTTCGACATCTGCTAAGTTTTCCCACCTACTAGACAAGTACATTCTAATGATCAGTATGGTAAGGAAACAGTAGAGAGTCTAAATTCTTCAGGTCAAACATAGCATAAGTACAAGGAACAGTGGATGAAGAAGGAAACATAAAATTAGCTTAATAAACAATTATGTAAATACATGCAAAGGGTTTTTGGTTGGCTGGGATGCTTATTTTCCTTAGTCACTTTCTTGTCTAGTAGTAGACATTTTATATTCCTAAGCAGTGTTCCTGCTTTAATGTTTTTGCTTTTGTTCCTGGTATGTAAGTGTTATACTAGATGCAAAATACCAAAACTTAAGACAAGCAGCAAACGGACTCTGCTCATGTTAGCTCAAAATATAAATTTGATACAGAACATTTTTTAAGAAGAACATATAGGATCTCATGGCCTCCCATGCGCCTGCCTTTTAATTTTGATTAATAATAAAAATTCCACTTTGAATGCCATTCAAAGTTAGAGTCTTATCTTATCCCGAATGGTCCATTGTTCAGCAAGACATAACACTAACACTCATCATCAATGCATAATTTGTATTGATTTCTGAATAAAAGGAGGATGTGTGAATGAAAAAGGGGCCCCATGCTAACCTGACTAGCTCAGGGAAGTGATGCAAGGCAGCCTTGCAAACTCAGAGACCTTAAGTAACTACAAAGGATGGTCTGAAATTAAAACAGTAACAGGAGCTCATGATGGGTAGTCAGATCCTTGCCTGGCATCTTCCCTGACAAAGGTCAATCTTTACCTTAACTGAGTGTGTGTACTGCCTTTTTGCCTCTATGATAACATATCTTTGGATTTTCCTTATTTTGGACACCTCATGCTCAGGCACTGTTCTGTGCTCTGCGGAGATCAGAGATCCCTTCGTTGCTATTGAGTTCCTTGTTGACTTGAAACTATCCTACATCCACCATGGTAAAAGAAATATGTGCCTATCATTTTACCCTTTATCCAATCACAGAAGTGTCTCCAATTTGCTTTCTCCTGTCTCCCTAATCTATCACCCATGGATTTCATGCAACCCACATAAGTCTGCAATTTTGCTTGTATTGTATAAAATAACGTGAAAAATTGTCATTCTCGGGAGCATTCTCTCAACCCATTGAGATTTTTCTCGCTCACAATTGTTGACACTTTGGATCAAATAAACACACACAAATTTTTCAGAGCTCTGAAAGTTTTTCACATTAATAAGAGAAAAGGTCCTTGGCAGGAAAAGTAGAATTGCAGGTGAGGAATATGAAGCACATTAGTATCTTAGGTCATTCTCTTAGCAGAGGACAAACTGCACATGCTTGTATTAACAGTGTCACCCATGCGATTTCTGACAGAACATCCCAATGTATGATGAGAACACCGAGGCTTTTCCTGGGGTGGAGGATTTGGATATTAGGACATGTGGTATGTTTAGTGTGGCACCGTCGTCATGGCAATGGAAGGTTTTAAGTCCAGGTCCCACAGAAAAAAGACATGGATCTCTGTGATAAGCAGTCCTGGTCCCCATACAATGTGCAGCCCTGGGAGGCCCCAGCTCCTGACATGGAGGAGATGAGGACCCAGATTCCTTTGGGAACTGGACACTAGGAGGGATCTCAGGGGAGTAGCAGGGTGCCTTCTGGAACCTGAGTCCTGTTGACTCCCTGGGGTCCTGGAGTTTGGGTCAATTGGGCACCTACACTCACCCTGCGGCGGTGCTTCAGGCTGGAGGATATATCAGGTGTCTGTGCCGCCTGCAAGGGCATGGAATTGAAGACCCCATCTGTTGGCTCCAGTCCGCTCTCCTGTGCAGAGCTCTATAAAGACAGTTTCCAGTCACCAGGGGAAAACCTCAGAGCCCTGTTTTGCTGGTTCTCTAAAACTTGTGACTCTCCACTCCAGACACACAGAATGTGATCTGCTGAGACCTCTACTGGCAAGGAAAAGTCATGACAGCCTGAGGGCCTGGGACTCCCATTGGCATAGATAAGGGACCCCTCTAGAGCCCCATCTCCACCTGCCTGCCCTACCCTGGGGTGTGATCACAGCAGGACCTCTAGGTTATCCACTGCTCCAAACACTCCCGCGGTTCTCCCTGCAGGACCTCCTATCCACCACATGAAGAGGGGGGGATGTGGGCTGCACAGGGATGGCCCACAGAGGAGGCTGGCCTGGCGGGAATGGGTCTGACTCAGGCCACCTTCACTTACCTGAGGGGATCTTCTTGAAAACGGCCAGAGATGTCGGGCACGAGTGTTGAATCGTCTACAGAGTCTGGAACAACACTCCCTGCAGGGTCTCCGGGAACCAGAGCCCCCATAACTGGGAACACAACAAGAGAACATGTTGAACTGTCAACTGTCTCTTGCCAAGTGAGTGGCAGTTGGGCAGTTGCAAGAAAGTGGGTGCCTGGTTACGGGGGTTCCAAGTTCTATCAGGAAGTGACCTCACTTCCTGGAATTGCCTCCCTGACTCCCCTCACCTAATTACAGCTATAGATAGTCCTGAGGGCTGCTGACTGCTCAACTACCTTCTCCATGGAATACCAACATTGTACACAGTGACACGAACACACCCTCTCCACAATGTTTAGCTGAAGCCAAGGTGCTAGGTTTGAGGAGACAGACCAGGGCTCAGACTCAACCCCTCATTCTTACCTCTTCTTGATCCTGGATAAGTCATTGTGCCTGTTAGATCCTGTCTCTTCTCTGCCTGCACAATGGATTATTGCAGCATTTGCTTCTTAGCGATATTCACGCTCATGAAGGTAGTAGCTATAAAGTAGGAGGAGGAATGCCACAAGGCAAAAGTGCCTACAACCTCTTTTTCTTCCTATTGTCACCTCCTCGATGTCTGATTTTCTTTTAATTCCACCCAGGGTCATTTGACTGTGTGTGTGTGTGAGAGAGAGAGAGAGAGAGAGAGAGAGAGAGAGAGAGAGAGAGAGATTGTGTGTGCGCACACACACATATGTTAGTGCTAGGTTGTATTGTGTTAACAAAGCCTGAATACAGTAGTTTGCAGAGGCAACGATTCATTTCATAGCCATATGCCTTCAATGATCTGGTGGAACTAAAAAGACTTCCTGATTTTTTGGATTATTCATCATTTTTCTTATTGTAAGGATGAGAGTAAGAACTTACAAGGTCATATGTCAGAGTGGAAACCAGAAGTTGACATTTTATTTGACAATGGCTTGTGGGGGACATGACTTCCATTTCCCCCTTTGTAACAGCTGCCAATGTCCATATCCAGGTGGTCTGGGGAGTTTGGGTCAAGGCCCCAGAGTGGAGTTATCAGCACAGCTCACTGGCCTGGCCACAGTGATGACGGTTGTATGTGGACATGTGACTTCAGTGAGTTGAATAAAATTCTTTTTGTTAGTCACAAGAAAAAAAGTTCTGTTTTCATATGTCTCATGGCCTTATGAAAACATGCTTTTAGTCAATAATCATGTGAGAGATGCAAATGAAAACAAAAACGAGGGCTCTGGCTGGTTTAGTCAGTGGATAGAGTGTTGGCCTGAGGAATGAAAAGTCCCGGCTTCGATTCCGGTCAAGGGCACATGCCCAGTTTTGGGCATTGATCCCAAATAGGGGCATGTAGGAGGCAGCTAATCAATGATTCTCTCATCATTGATGTTTTTCTCTCTCTCTCTGAAATCAATAAAAATATATTTTTTCAAAACACAATGGGATACCGTCTCACACTTGTCAGAATGGCTATCATCCAGAAATCAAGAAAGGACAAATGCCGGTGATTATGTGGAAAAAAAGGAACCCTTGTGCATTGCTGGTGGGAACATAGACTGGAGCAGGCACTCTGGAAAACAGTATGGAGCTTCTTTGAAAAATTAAAGTGAAACTCCCATTTTACCCAGTAATTCCACTTCTGGAATATATCCCAAGAAAGCAGAAACACCAATCAAAAAGGATATATGCATCCCTGTGTTCGTAGCAGCACAATAGCTAAGATTTGGAAACAGCCTATATTCCCATCAGCGTAAGTGCCCAACAGCAGCTGAGTGTAAAAAACCCGTGGTACATCTACATTATGGAATACTATGCTGCTGTAAAAAAGAAAGAAGTCTTACCATTCACAACAGCTTGGATGGACATGGAGAGCATTATGCTAAGTGAAATAAGCCCGTCAGTAAAAGTAAATATCACACGGTCTCATTCATTTGTGGAATATAATGAATAACATAAACTGATGAACAAAAATTGATCCAGAGACAGAGAAGCATCAAACAGACCCTCAAACCTCAGCAGGAAGGCAGGGGAGAGTGGGGGAGAGAGTAAGAGACCAAGCAAAGGTCTTGAATGCATGCATATAAGCATAATCAGTGGACACAGCCATTAAGGGGGTAGGTGCATGTGCTGCAGGTGGGGGTGGCTGGGGAGGGGTCTAGGGGAAAAATGGAAACATATGTTATACTTTAAACCATAATAAAATAAAATAATACAAATATTTCTCTTAGTAAAAAAAAAAAAAAAAGAGAGAGAGCTAGTGCTCTTTCTGGGTCCCAGAACAAAGCGCCCCCTGACCCCTAGATATGGAGGAACATGCAGGAGCTTCCCAGTATGTCAGGATTTCTAATGTCCAGACCAACTCTGTTGGAGAGGTGGGAGCCTTGGCCTGGAAGGTATGAACATTCCTGAACTCTGGGCTCTGAATGTCATGGACATTGGGTGATATCTGCCACTCTATGGACATCAGTTTCCCAATTTTCCATTGAGGGTTGGGTTCAGAACTGCATAAGCCTGACCTCACAACAAAGGGGCCCAGCTCCCTCCACCCTGGGTGGGCACTGGACAGAGGTGCATGCCTGTGGTTCCAACTCTGGACTCCCTTTCAGTAAAATACTGGCCAAAGGCTCATTTACCTGCTGAATGCTCACCATCTCCCCCATGCCTTTCCATGTCTGTGCATGATGCCACCAGCAGATCCTTTTTCAGAGCCCCCGAGGAAACCTGGGTGGAGCCAGGACCCCAACTTTGAGGACACACCGCTGGATTCATCTCAGGCTCTGTTGGGCTCAGTATCTTGTTCATTTATTTCTAAATACATATTACCCTTCTGGAAAAAGCATGTGTGGGTATTACTGATTTCATAAAACAAACAAATAAGCAAACTAAACACCTCTCCCTATCAGCTGATTTGGGGCATATTTTATTAGCAAAGATAGATATTTGCTAATATTGCTATAACATTCCCTAGTTGGAAACAGGTTTTGATTAAAAACAGACATTGGTTAAATATTCCTGCCATTTCCACAGAAGGTTTACTCTGAAGGAGAAGATAATTAGTTGGCTGTGGTTAGGAATAGAGTAGCCCCAGTGTCTACAGGGGTCTTAGTGGCTTCTCTTTCTATGATAATTTCACCTGCTCCCAAACTATCAGTGAGAATGCAAACACCCATGGATCAACCCTATATCTGTGTGTGTGTGTATGTGTGTGTTTGTGTGTGTGTGTGTTTGTGTGTGTGTGTGTGTTTGTGTGTGTGTGTGTGTGTGTGTGTGTGTGTGTGTGTGTGTGGTTTGTTTGTTATTGGTTTTCTACATCCCATTTCAGTGAACAGATTTCTCTACAGGAATTTTCCTGAAAGCCTTATTTAGAATTTGTGTTGCATTTGCTGACAAAAACCATTAGCTATATTAATTGGAATCAGTTAGAAAATCCAGGATTACATATTCTAAGAGTTAAATGCCTTTGTGAACCCACCAGGGTCATTGAGAAAATCAGGAACATTTGCTGGTTCCTCTCTTGCTGAGACAAGCTTTTCTCCAAAGGGAGTTGTTAGAATTCCTATTCTCATTTTCTCTTAAGTCAGTAGGAAGTGATAGTGGAGGGGACTGAAGGGAAAGGAAGAAGGATGGAAAAGGGTGCAGAATATAGTGGGGGAACTAGAGAAGGTGGAAGAATGGGGTGTTGGCAATTATTACCTTCAGAAGAGTTCAGAGACAGTCTATAAAATTTCTAATTCCTTAATTGTTTTTAAAGGAATTTATATGTGCTTCTGAAAATCTCCTGATTTCCAAATCAAGATATGCTTCCATTCATTCATTCAGTTTAATGCTAGACCTGGCATTTTCCTAATTTTCATTGCATGCCAAAAATTAATTTAGGCACACAAATAAAACTGCACTTTGTCCATTTTAGGAGGATATTTTCTAATTAAATCTTCCCATTTCTGTAAAGCATGTGTAAGTAAAAGCTTCCTATCAGGAATATTAGTGAGGGATGGGATCGGGCATCTCCTGGACTTGGAGGCACCACTTCCCATGTTAATTTTAGGTGTGTTTTGTTGTTGTTGTTTTGTAGTTGTGTGTATGTGTATGTGGTTTTTCTTTTCTTTCCGATATCTGCAGAATCTGAGCAAATTCTCTAGGATTGTTATATAATGTAGTTGGTCAACCTGTGTTGCTTATCTGTTGAGCTCCACGAGGCTCTCACCCCTCAAATCACATTCAAACCTCTGATGTGCCTCGGTTGATCTCCCTGCTGTCTCAAACAACCAGAGGGTCAGGGAACGGTTGACCAAACCTTATGGGTGCTCCCCCACCAGAACCAGTCACTTTAATTGCAATTGTGTTCAAATTTTGTTTGGGGCTCCTGCACATCATGAGGAATGACATCACACATCCAAAGATATTCTTAGTCCCCTAAGAATACCTAATACTCAGACCTGAGGGAGAATATGACACTGTATTTTTGGAGCTGATTTAGTTCAACTCTAATTTGAATGATATTGGGTGTTGTTGTTTTTTTGGGTTTTTTTTGCTCTGATTCTCAGAAAGCAATTCCGATTGGAAAGGCACAATTTAACAACAGCCACCAATTTTTTTCCTACTGTCTTGTCTTAACCTAAGTTCCATCAACCCTTAATCTTAGTTCTATCTGGAGTATTTAAAAATACAGCTCAAATAAATCTAACCCTCTACCACCAGCAAGGGAAAAGTCATGGATTTAAGATACAACTCACCCAGGTTCACCCAATGGGTGGGGAACCAGCAGTTCAATGGGTCCTTTGTTGAATCCTAACACCATGTCCACGGGTTGGTCCTGGGTGAGCTCTTTTGGAGTCCTGACCCACTACGTCAAGTAAATGTCAAAGTATGAAACATTCAAACTTGTCAAGAATTTTGGTCGTTTATTTAAGTCCCACTGTCAATAACTGGCAGGATGAAACTCTCAGCGGATTGAGATATTCTCTCTGGCAGTTTTGCACCTTATTTTATACATTACAATCAGAACAGGAGATGTATGGTGGTAACAGGAAACCCAGTGGTGATGCATTAGGGTTTCAGAGAAATCAAAGCAGCGAATCCTCTGTGACTGGATAAACAGTAAAATGACACAGACATACTTCTTTTACATGTGGATATAGGATAGTTCCAAGTCAACAATGAACTCAGTAAGAATGAGGGGATTTGTGGTCTCCGCAGAGCATTGCCTATGTGTTGAGGGGCCATGAAATAGGGAAATTCCTTTGACATTCCAAATTACATGTTATTGTAGATGCCAAAAGGCAATAGACAGGCTCAGTGAAGGTTAAGATTGCCCTTCGTCTGGGAAGATGCCAGCCTAGGACATAACTACCCACCATAAACTGCTTTCAGTTTAAAAGTTTTCATTTCAGAACATTCTTTTTGATAACTTTAGGTCTCTGAGTTTGCAAGAACACCACACAGGGCTTCCCTGAGCTAGTCAGTGAGCATGTGGTTCCTTTTCACATACACAATTCTTGGATCACTTGTGCCTCACCTCCTGACAACAGTCACTGAGTGCTTAGGGCAGTGGTCCACAAACTCATTAGTCAACAGAGCCAAATATAACAGCACAACGATTGAAATTTCTTTTGAGAGCCAAATTTTTTAAACTTAAATTATATAGGTAAGTACATTGTTATTAACTTTATTAGGGTACTCCTAAGGCTTAGGAAGAGCCACAGTCAAGGGGCCAAAGTGCCGCATGTGGCTCGAGAGCCGCAGTTTGCCAATCATGGACTTAGGGGATTGGTCCGAACTAAAGCCCCAACCCACCTGGCAGTTCATAAACTGCCCCTGAGGGAATGTCCCTCCTCTGTCCCAACACAGGAAGAGTAACCATCACCCCAGAATGCAGCAGGACCTGTATGTTGTAAGCAGATGCAGCTACCTTGCTGCCCACAGTTCTAGTCTCCACACCTCCCGCTCCCCCATCCCTGTGCCCAGGTTCAACACCAATGCCCAAGAACCTGTTTGCTACCCAGGAGTTGGACAGCCCCAGCCTCAGATTCGTGCCCAGGTTGTGCAACCTGACCTTAATGAAGATGGTGGTGTTCAAAGAGTTGGAGAAAGACCTCAACTCCATGGTGATCGCCATGAAGATGCAGTACTCCAACCTCATATCGATGGTGATCACTGTGAAGATGCAGGGCTCCAAGTACATCCTACGGGAGTGTGCTGTTCCCCAGTGACAGTCCTGGGGTTGACCTCACTGCAGGACCCCCACTTCCTCTGTGAGAAGGCAACAAGCTACAGGCCCTGTTGCACTGGAGGAAGTGCTTTAAGAACCAGATCATCTGGAGCTAGAAGACACTCCCTGTGGGTGCCATCCGCATGGCCAAGGTCAGGCAGCAAACCCTGAAGGGTGGACAAAGTGGCCGAGGAGGCTTCTGCTAAACTGGCCGAGATCTGGATTGCTCCCTGTCCAACCAGCCCATCCACTGGGAGGACAGTGCCATACAGGACAGATGCAAGGCTAAGTCAAGGGTTCATTACTCCGAGGGGGTACATCAGAGCTTCTCCTCTGAGCAACAGGCCAGCAACTATGCCACCTATGGACCGAACCTGGCTGAGAAGGGCATTGACATGGGGATGCTCAAGCAGTAGAGGCCATGGATATTAGGAAAGATGTGCATTACCAGGCCATAAAATATCAAATAAAAAGTGGTGGTGTGTCTGGGAAAGTTCAAAGTGTTGGAGGAGGCTGTGGACTCGAGCAGGACACAGCAGAGCACGTCCCAGAGTTGGAGTGGGACATGGACCTTCTATTTAACACACTGCGAAACCCCAGGGACAGTGGTCCAGACATGGAGGATGAGAACAGCACCCTCAGCACCCACAAGCCCAAGCTCAGACTGTTCTTTGAAGGGTTGGCACACTCCAGCTCACAGACACAGACGGAAGCATCCACAGGGCCCGGAGCCAAGAGGAGTTTTCAATTAGGGGCAAAGTGCAAGAAAACACGTGAGCCCTCAGGCATCAAACAGCCCAGAGACAGTGTTTCAGACTCGGCGGCCCACTGCACCCCCTCCCCCAAAGTCGCCTGAGTCTGGACCTCCTCCATGTCTAGCCAGTCTTCTCACCGTGTGGACAGCGCCATGTAGGCCGGCCCAAGACCAAGTCTACAAATCACTACTCTATAAAGGAGTATCAGAGCTTCACTGAGCAGGAGGCCGGTGAAGATGCCGCCCATGGATAGGAACTGGATCAGGAAGCAGTGACTATTGAAAGTCACAACAAGGTCCATGACAAGCAGAATGTAGTGGCTTGGCTGAGCTGGGCCTAAGTGTCGGAGGAGGCCCTGGACCGTGAGCAGGACCCTGCAGATCATGTACCCGAGTAGAGGAGGACCCGCACCTTCTGTCTAACATGCTGGAGAACCAGTGACAGTAGCCCAGACAGGGAAGAAGATGACAGCCTTCTCAGCACCACCAAACCCAAGCTCAGGCCATACTGCGAAGGCCTGTCACATTTCAGTTCAAAAATGGACATGGGGAGCATCCATGGTGCCCAGAGCCAGGCGGAGCTTCCGAGTTTTAGCTGGTTCTGCTGAGGGCTAGTGTGTTGGCGCACGGAGTAAATGGTCCCGGGTTCAAATCTGGTCACGGGCACAACTGTGTTGATTACAGGCTTGATCCCCAGCCCTGGCCATGGCACATGCAGGAGGCAAGCAATCCATGTGTCTCTCTCACATCGATGCTTCTCTCCCTTTCTGTCTCTCCCCGTCCCTTCAAGTTTCTCTAAAAATTCAGTGGAAAAATAACCTCTGGTGAGGGTTCACAAAACAAACAAAGCAAAACAAAGGAGCCTCCTAGCCCAGCTGAAGTGCCCAAAAAGACCAAGCTCAGTCAGCAACAGCCAAGTGACAGTGTCTCCCACTTAGAGCCCCAGAGCATGCCCACCCAGGGGAGCACCAGCACCGCCCAAGGACAGCCCGGAGGCAGAGACCTCAGCCCTGGACATGCTCACCAAGAAGATGCTGCTCACTAGGCGCATCACCAAGACTGAGTCTCTCATCCCCTCCACCAAGGCCAAGGGGAAGCATCCCCGCCACCATGGCTGGGCAGGTTCCTGAAGGGGCGGCAGACGGCACAGCCGTAGAACAAGTGAGCCAAGAGCCCAGACAATGAGCATGGCCAGACCTAGGGAGATAGCTGCAGATCCCCAGGAAGACCATGTACAACCAGCTGAACCACATCCTCATCTCTGATGACCAGCTGCCAGAGAACATCATCCTGGTCAAACCTCTGATTGGCAGGAGCAGTTCCCCCTCAGACACCCTGCAGGGACTCATGCTGCCTGGGCTGTGCATCTGCTTCATGGCTGAGGTCCGGTGGCCT
This sequence comes from Myotis daubentonii, assembly GCF_963259705.1. Classification (NCBI taxonomy): domain Eukaryota; kingdom Metazoa; phylum Chordata; class Mammalia; order Chiroptera; family Vespertilionidae; genus Myotis; species Myotis daubentonii. Next base: position 9,454,271 of record NC_081855.1, read on the forward strand.
TCAGCTCCATCATCTGGTGGATACAGAGATACTGTAATGATAATTCCCAGCCCCTTAAGCCGCTGAAGATCCTGGTGGCAGGGGCACAGCACTACTTGAGCGCTGTGCTGTGGGTCTTCCTGGAGCTGCTGTCCTATAAGATGCTCGGTTGGCTGGGCTATGTGCACTTCCTGGTCATCCCGCTGGGTTCCAATCCTGTGGCCAGGTACCTGGGCTCCATGCATTACCACTACAACAGCTTCTCCCAGGACCTGGCCTGATGGGACCTGTTCCATAGTCTGGAGGCCCAGAGCGCCATACAAGACACACTGGACATCGTGACGAGAATCGCGCAGTACATCACGGGAACATCTGTTCCTCTCAGCTTCCCATCGAGGAAGCCCTGATCTCCTACAAGCAGAAGAGACCCAATGAGGATTCCTTATAGTTCATTCTTTTCAGGGTGGCAGGAGAAAGTTGGGACAGTGCAACAGTCCTCAGACACGTCGGGAGACTCAGATGATGGACCCCCTTGCGCTGCAGCGTGCTTTTATCCTTCCCTTTGTCCCTACCTCTGTTCACCAATGAGGCCTTGTCATCCCACTCATCTTGTCAGTGAGTGGGGTTTGTCCTCCCCCAGCCAGGGCGATGGCGCCAAGCTGATGGAGCGGCAGGTGGATTGCTGGACGGCAGCCCAGCCCACAGACAGGAAGAAAGACTCGAAGAAGAAAGACCTGCCTACCGCCAACAACACTCTCAAGTGCACCTTCCAGTCTCTCCAGGTCAGCAGGCTGCCCAGCAGTGGCCAGGCCAAAGCAACACCCACCATGTGCATGACAGTACTCACCAAGGAGAAGAAAAAGAAGGTGTTGTTTTCGCCCAAGAAAACCAGGACAAGGCATGGAGTCCAAAATCCAAAAGCCAGTGCTTGGAGGCATAAGCCACCTGGTCTGCAGGGCGAAGAAGCAGGAGAACATTCTGCGGGTCCTCATCAAAGGTGTGGTGTGGAATGAAGTTCTTCCAGCTGGCAGCCCAGGGTCCTTCCGCATCCAGCACTTCCCCATGTGCATCTCCAGACATTCTGACTACACCTTCCAGCCCTGCCTGCGACCCTGCAGATGCCAAGCACAGGAGGGCCCACCTGCTTTTCTGTTCACCTTTCAGTTTAGTACAGAAACCGACCCTGGAAACACAAAGAGAAACCTTCTTAAGTACGAAAGTGCTCACTACCCGGAAGCTAATGTGCAGCCCCCATTGGGAGCCTCAACTGCTCTGCTGATTAACCAGAACTCTCTGGGGGTCAGGCGGGCAGTGCTGAGCTGGAGAATCATGGAAGGTGAGTTTTGGCCTCAGGGCCACTAACACTCCCAGCGAGAAGGGTTCTCCCTTCTCCACCTGCCCTTCCTGGAAGTCAGGACTCTGCCTCTACAGGACTCAGAGCTGGTGGTCAGATGCCAAGGACTGGCCTCCCATTGCGGGCATCCTGAGCAAAACATGGAGGCCAGTCAGCCCAGCCCTGGGCCCCAGCTGCCAACCCGCCAAGTGGCCCCACACCATCCACTCGTGCTTTCCTAAAAAAATAGGTGTGTGGTGCAGACCCCCAGGCACACCCTCTAGACAAACTGGTGCAATACCAGCTGCCCGCCTTCCTGAGCAGGGACTATGCTTTCGCCCTCATCTCTCTGTGTTATGACAGAACATTTGTTCCACCCAACAGGTGTGGGTCCACCTATTTACCAGGTGAGCACCCTGTCCCTGCACAGCACAGTGGTCACGCGGCACCCTGCTTGCTGGGAGTCTTCAGGGCACTTCATGTCTCTGAGTGCTTGTGCCTCTAACCACAGGGTGAACCTAGGGCAGTAATGGCGAAACTTTTGAGCTCTGCATGTCAGCATTTTGAAAAACCCTAACTTAACTCTGGTGCCATGCCACATATAGAAATTTTTGGATATTTGCAACCATAGTAAAACAAAGAGTTATATTTTTTAAAAATTTTTAAATATATTTTATTGATTTCCCACAGAGAGGAAGGGAGAAGGATATAGATTCAGAAACATTGATGAGAGAGAAACATCGATCAGCTGCCTGCTGCACATCTCCCACTGGGGATGTGCCCGCAACCCAGGCACATGCCCCCGATCAGAATCGAACCCGGGACCCCTCAGTCCACAGGCCGACGCTCCATCCACTGAGCCAAACCGGCTTTGGCAAGAGTTATATTTTTGATATTTATGTTATATACTTAAATGCTATGTAACAAAGAAAAATCAACCAATGAGTTTGCATGCCACCTCTGACACATGTGTCATAGGTTTGCCATCACTGACTTAGGGTCAAGCTCACAGGTTTATTGTAGAAACTCAGTGGGGTCCTCCCTGGAAAGTGCTCTCTGGGTGCCTGGACAGTGGAGAGGTCTGCTGCACGGGCTGTGGTTGAGCTCATTGGCCATTTTCTCCGCCTCATGACAAAGCCTCAACCTCATTTGATTCTCTATAAGGCCTTGGGCTAAGCTCATTTCTCCTTAGATACAGATCGGAGATTCTATGAGGGGTCGCTGTCCTGGGTGAAGCCAGAACCAAAAATCCCAGAACTGAGCCATGTGGCCCCATGCTAATTTTATTCTTGACTAAAAGATTATAGAAAAAGAGTGGAAAAAATCTAAAATATTAGTGTCAGCACTGTGTAGTGGATGAGGGTAGGGGAATGAAATACAGGAGGGCATATTAAAGAGCATGTCTTGCTGAGGAAAATATATATATGGGTAATAAACCACAGGGATACGTTTAACTGCATGTATTTTAAGTTAAGGGAAAGCACCTTGTCTTGCAAAATAGAATTCATTAATTTTAACTCTGCCTCCTGAAATAGGACCTATTAAATGAGAAGCAATAAAGGATTTTTTAAAATAAGAAGAAAATTTGACAAATGGAAGTTATTGTTTGCTTTGTTAGACATATTATATCAGACTAACAGATAATACCCAGTCTTTTAAACAAAATAAATCATTACCACATACTATGCTACATAGGAAGTCTCAATAAATACCAAAGAAGATATATATGTATTTTCTCCATTGATATGTGCATGAGCCATCATGCATGATACCTATATATTCTCTAACCATAATACACTAAGGTAAGAAGTTAATAATAAAAAATAGCTTTAAAATCACTAAATATCTGGCTACTAAAGTGCTGCCTCAGGACTCACTGAAACAAACCCTCAGAGTTGGATCAGCTCAGAAGAGAAACATAAAGAACCATGTGAGTAACAGAAATGTATCCAGAAAAGAAACACGTATCTGGGAGGCCAACTGCAGCTTGCTGTGATAGGTAACTGACGTGCATCATGTAAATCAATGCTTTAAAAAAACACACAAAATGCCCTGGGTAGTTCTGAACTAACGCTTACATCTAATAACTGCAAAAATCTCTTCTCCATCTCAGCGATGGGAGGTTCAGAGCCTGATGAACCACGGGAGGGGCACAGGGAGGAGAAACCAAGCTGTTACCATTTTGAAACCAAGTTTCATCTGAAGGGGATGCAAGCATGAGCTGTCACTTCTTGGAAGAAGAAGGAAAGCCTTTCACGTGGACTTAGGGGCTAGGACCTGGTGTTCTGCTCCATCTTGGCCAAGCACTCCCGAACCAGCCCTGTCATGTGGATGATGCCTCGTTTCAGTCTCTCCATCGCGCTCTTGCTGCCCGCGTACGTGAGTCAGATCTCCTTCCCTAGTTCTTCGATGATGACCAGCAGCTCAGCATATTTACTCTGGGACGCCTGGCTGTTCTCTGTTCCCTGCGTGTTAGAGATGTTGGTCCTAGTCACTCAGCAGCTGGCGGTACTGGGAAGACGTTGCCATGCTGGTGGAAGGCGGGTGAATGCTCCCAGAGGCCTTGATGGAGGTGGCAGGCATGTGCATGGTCAAGTTCGGTTTGTAAGACATCCCCTCCTCTGCCCCCTGCCTCCCGAAGTGGGGCGCAGGCCCCATGAAACAGCACCGGCAGCGGTGGCAGTGAGGCCAGGCGGTGGCGAGGTGGGCCTGGGGTCTGTGACCCTGTCTGTGTGCCTGCCCAGCTCCCGCACACTTTTTGTTGTTGACAGCTCGAGCACACTGGCAAATATGGCCGTCCCCTCACCCTGACACTGCCGCAGTATCATGATCTTTCAGTTTCTTGGTGTTCTGCTTGTGCTGCTCAATGTCTTTCTGCAGACACTCAAATCTCCTTTTTATGATGAGGGATCTCTTCTTCATGTTGTTTCTTCAAGGCTGCCAGCTGTTCTTTAATCCGCTCTGGGAAGTATCCTTCCTCTTCAGCCTTCTTTTTTTTTTTTTTTTTTTTTGTGAAGGTCCCAATGGCTTCCCTGATTGCGCCTGCATTGGAGCTGAAATTATCTGACCATTGCAGCCAAAGTCTCTGGCTTACATGGCCCTCACACCCCACACTTGGAGCCGCAGATGTGCCACCGACGCAGAGACTGCCCTGGTTGTCAGTGCCGCGCAGTTCCGGACTACCCCACTTAGTTTTAAATGCAAACCTGCCTTGGACAGGCCTTGAAGGTCTTTTTTCCATGGCGATCACGGGGTAGCAGGCCAGCCAGCACCCACAGCCCCAGGGGTCCAGGGGTGCCGGCTGGCCTGCGCCGGGGCTCTCTCTGCCTCCAATCCACAATGCAATCACCGATCACCGGCCGCCTTTGCCCGCCCCCACCTCTTGCCTGCCGCCTGGGTTTCAGATCCCTTTCACCTCCCAGCATTGCGGCTACATATGCAAATTACCCGCCATCTTTGTTGGCGGTTAAACGCCATCATGGCTGGCAGTTAATTTGCATATTGCCCTGATTAGCCAATGGGAAGGGTAGCGAAGTTACAGTAAATTACCATGTTTCTCTATTATTAGATAGGATGAGAAATATATATTGAGTGCCTACCACATGCCAACTCTTTATGTTAAGCACTTTATTATTATATTTTATCCTTGCAACTCATTTTTTCATAACATTATTTTTATTGTTTTATTGCTTAAAGTATTACAAAGGGTACTACATATGTGTCCTTTTTTTTGCCCCCGCCCTTGACAATCCCCTGGCCTCTCCTACACCCCAGTGTCTTATGTCCATTGGTTATGCTTATATGCATGCATACAAGTCCTTCGGTGGATCTCTTACCCCCCTCCCTCCTGCCCCCCAACCCTCCCTGGCCTTCCCCCTGCACTTTGACAATCAGATTGAGACAGCTCTGCCTCTGTATCTATTATTGTTCATAAGTTTATAATGGTCTTTATTATCCATGAATGAGTGAGATCATTTTTCCCGTGAAAAGGACAAGACGTAAAGAACTCAGCTAACGTGCCTGAGGTTTTAATGCAAGTGGCAGTGCCATACTTATCACTAAATTTTTTCTTTGTCAATCCTCACCCAAGGGTAAGTTTCCCTGGCCCAGACCAAGGCCAAGGATCTAGCCTGCAACTGAGGCAGTTAGCTTGACTGGAGTCAAACCCAACACCTTTCAGTCCACTGGTTCGCAACTCTTACAGGCAAACAGCTCTATCTCTTTCTCTCACTCATAGGCTGCTCTAATTTAATTGAAAACATCCAGAATTTTCTTCTGGTCACTAGTAAAAATAATCTTATTAAACTCACTGAAGTCACATGTCCACATACAACCATCATCACTGTGGTCTAGACAGTTAGATATGCTGATACCTTCACTCTGGGGCCCTGAATAACAACCCCCAGAAACAGCTGGATTTGGAAATTGGCAGATGTTAGAAAAGGGAAAATGGAAGTCATGTCCACCACAGGCCACTGTCAAATAAGTATTTGACTTCTGGTTTTCACTGTGAAGTCCTAACTTCCATCCTTATAAGAGAAAAAAAAAAGAGAGAGAATAACAATCTGAAAAACAGGAGCTCTTGTTAAATCCATCTGAAATTAACTATGACTATGAAATTAACCTTTGCTGCTGCAAACCGTGGCGATTTAAGGCTCTGTTAGAACAATACAACCTAGCCAGTCTTCCCGATAAGATCAAAAACATGTTTTCCATTCAAAGTGAGAGACAAAATCAAAGAGCATGAGAAGAGAAGACAGATTCGACCACATCAAAATGCAATGTGTCTATTTGTCAAAACACACATCAAATGGAGACAAATGGCAAGCTAGAGAAACCATTTGAAAGTTACATGGCAAAAACCTGATATCCATGACAATTCAGATTTGCTAACAATCCAATGGACAAGAGGGCAAAAGGTCTCAAACTGAAATTCCAAAAGAAGGGATAGGCCAAAAGTATGCGAAAGATACCCAACTGCAGTTTAAACCAGAATGAAAAATTCAAATGAAAATATTGCTCTTTCTCACCCTGAACAGGGTGCCTCACCTGTTCGATGGAGAGTCATCCCATACACCAAAAGGATGCAGGTTTGATTCCGGGTCACGACACATACCTCAGATGTGGGTTCTGAAAATGTTGTGGAACTGGAGAGTGTTTGTGATGTGATGGAACAGTTGCGAAAAATTGTGAATATTCTCCATGTTGGAATTTACACTTTGAAGGATCATAGAGTTAAAATTTATATAATGTAAAGTTATTTTTCAGATAATAGTATTAAATTTTATTAAAAAAAGCATTTTATTTTACTCAATAGTGTAAGAAAAATACCCTAACCTTCTAAGTATGTGCAAGAGAAACACAAACATTTCTTAAATTGCTATTACTGGGAGGTCAGGGGAGTCCTCTCTGCCGAGGCAGCTGACACAGGCTGCCCCCCAGGATCTGGGACCACAGGCCTCCCAGATGCTGAGGCTAGTGTCTCAGAAGCTGCAGGTGGGTCCACATCTGGAAGTTCGGTGACAGCTGTACCTGGAGCCTGCTCTGGCTCAGGAGAGGGCACCAGAGTTGGCATTTTCTCTTTAGGTGTTTCTTCATCTTGCTCTGGAGCTGCTTCTGTAGATCCAGGAAGGAACTATGTTACCACCATGACCGCCTTTCGTGTGCCTTCCAAGGAAGGGAACCTCCCATCTCCATCACTGAAGTCCCAGTTCAAGCCCCCACCCCAGGACATCCTCCAGACTGCAGGCCATGGGGCACTGACCTGAGCAGCTCTGTGCTCCTGCCTAAGCCAGGCTCTGGGAGCTCTTCTCTGAGTGGCGCAGCCACATGCCCTCCCCATCACACACACCACACCTCCTCCTGCTGTGTCTCCGCCTCAGTGGGCTCAGGTGCTCCAGCTCTGAGTGGAGATACTGGGCCTGGGTTGGCAGGTCTGGGACTGGAACAGGAGCTCTATGGAGGCCAAAAGCATGATTAGGCTGGGAAATTCTGGCGGCCGATAAAAATCCTCAGTGTACTGGTCCAGCCATATGCCCAAGATGCAGGAGATGACCCTGGGGAGAGAGATAGACTGACAGCTGCGTCTGAGGCCTGGTTTTTCTTTCCACATGGCCCTCCCAGAGCACCACCCAGACAGCCTTAGGGTCCTGTGCCTGCTGCTGCTCCTGCCCATCCAGAAGGCAGACCTACTCCTTGCTCACCTTCAACCTGGCAGTCCTGGCAGAGATGTGCCTGGTCACCCAGGAGGGGCTGGCAGAAAGCCCTCCTTACTTACAGCTCTGGATCAATGAGGGAATCGCCTGTCCTCTTCTTCAGGGCAACCTGACATGCTCTCTCAGTGTCCCTGTACCCTCCCACTACCCTCCCACCTGAATGTCAACTCCATGAGGACAGGGAGGGCTGGTGTCTATTAAGTTCCTGTCACTCACTGACACACAGTAGGTGCTCCAGGTATAGCTGACCAATGAGTGAACAAAGAAAATCCTCTGGTGTCCAGACACCTCCTAACACATCAAACTTTGGCTCCTGCACCTATGTGCTGCCTACTTCACTAGCTGCCCTGTGGAGTTCTTCTTCTCTAACTGACAGTTAACTCCCATGGGGAGAGAGCTACCACCAAGCTACCACTGAGAAGGTTCTACCAGAATAGTGAACAAGGTCCCTGGATAAGGGTGTAGATTCGGCTAGGATTAGAAGCAGAGGGGTGTGAATTTTCTGAGGGGCTCACTCTGTCCACTGACCTCCCCAATCACCCACACCACCCATGTGCACATGAACAGCTCTCTGACTCCTGCCTTTTTTCCTAGGAGAAACCCTCAGACCTCTGCCCTCCAGCAGAAATCCCACCATGAGTAGGATCCAGGGTTCTTCCAGCACCTTGAATTCAGGTCCCACACTCCCCTCATGACTCTGATCCGAAGCCAAATCACGTTTTCTACTGGAACAGAGATTCACTGTCCTCTTCACAATACAGGAAGGTGCAGCCATAGGTAGAGGAGGCCAGGAGGACGTCACATCGGCTGTTCTGTCGACACTCTGAGCCTGTGCACCCTAATGTGACTGAATCGCTCCCGACTAGAAGGGAGCTCTGTAGTGCAGGCTTGGGGCTTGCCCTGTGCACTGGATTATGGTCAGTGCCTAGAGACGTGTCTGTACCTGGAAGAGCTTCTCATATATTTGCTGATTGAATCCTCCCCCACTGAATTCTTTCACAGAACCCTGTATCAGTCCACTAGTATTTATATGTGACTAGAGGCCTGGTGCACAAAAATTTGTGCACTGACGGGAGGGGGTTTTGTCCCTCAGTCCCACTTGTGCCCTCTCACAGTCTGGGACTCCTCGGGAGATAACGACCTGCTGGCTTAGGCCCGCTCCGCTCCCGGGTGGCAGAGGGCAGGCCCAATCCTTAGGTGCAGCCCTTGGTCGGGCTCAGAGCAGGGCCGATTGGGGAGTTGGTGTGCCGCCCCCTGTCGCCGCCCCCTGTCATGCACAGCAGGGTGGATCCGGAGGTTGCGATGCCACCCCCAGTCATGCTCATTAGTCTCATGCAGGACTCCTCTCCAGATTCCTGAGGCCCAGCACATGGTCAGCCAGGCACAGAGGAAGGAACCTACAGTGGCTAAGGGTCTGGGCTCCACTCAGAGAGGGCCCGGTTCAAATCCCAGCTCAGTCAAGCTGTCTGTCCTCTCTGAGCCCAGATCACCAGCCAGGGACAGTGCTAGCCCCACTCACAGGGCTGAGGTGAGGGTGAAATGATGCCAAGTACCTGGTGCAGGGTAAGTGCCCACTGCTGTGAGTGACTGAGTGCTTAGACGGGGGTTCCCCAGCCAGGAGACCAGCTTTCCCATGGGGTCTGCTCGAGGTCAGGGCCCTAGTGCCGAAGATGCAGTTGCCCAAGAGTTGGTAAAGGCTCTTTATTCAGTCCTGAGGTCGCGCTGGTCCAGCAGGGTGAGGGCAGGGGCTGCCTGGGACCAGTCTTCAGCCCCAGGGACATCCAGGCTGGACTGGTAGGCACCAGGTACCAAGACCTGCAGGGTGAACTCGGTAATGATAGCAGTGAGCCCCCAGATGCGGTGTGGCCCAAGCAGGAAGACAGGCATTGTGTAACGGAAGTGGCCACTCTTGCAGAATTGGGTGCAGCATTGGTTCTGCACCTGCAGCAGGTGGACCAGTGGCAGTGCAAACACTTCCTCCAACTATGACAGGAGGCAGGGGAGGATGGACAGAGGACTGACCATGGCAGCTTTCCCCCATTGGGACATCCCATTCCCGGCATCCTTGCCCCAACTCACCTCCTCTGGGTTGGACTGGAGGCTCTGGGGATCCAGCGGGCCCACTCCAGCGACCACCAACACCACCGTGCTCTTTGCCTGGGCCAAGGAGGCAGGCCGTCAAGGGAGGCATGGCCTTGGCAGGCCTTTGGGGCTGGAGAAGGGAGGCTGAGAGGGAGACCCCACCCTTGCCATCCAGAGGCCATTAGCAGTCAAGGCCAGGTCCATCTGACCCCAGTCCTGCGTGGGGCTCACTCCAGCCAGACTGACCGACTCAGGTCCCCCATTCAGGCCTCTGGGCCTTCGCAGATTTTCCCTCCACTTAGAACAACCTTCCCTTAATTTTACTACCCTGAAACCTGCAGGGTATGAAGGACATGTCTCTCCCACTCTTCTTTTTTTCTTCATCATTCTATTTATTACATGGATGAATATTAACATCTCATGGTATCCATCTAATTCAGTCAAAACCAACAAATGAAAAAGGTTAACGATTTTTCAAATGAACATTCTTACAGACTCCCCTGTAACTTAAAATAGAAATATGTTCACTGCATTAAATTGTGACAAACTTAAAAAATGTCATTAAAAAAAGTCACCTTTAGTACTTAAATAAATTCATTAATTATTTGATGGCATCAATTTCCAAGTTAAAAAATAAATGTTGCTTCATTCGATACTTTTCAAAAAGGACATCTGGGTGGTTCTCTATAGCTGGATATATATATATATCTGTATATATACATATATATATATATATATATATATATATATATATATATATCCTGTATAATAATAGAGAAACATGGTAATTAACCATAACTTCGCTACCCTTCCCATTGGCTAATCAGTGAGATACGCAAATTAACTGCCAGCCAAGATGGCAGCCGGCAGCCAGGCAGCTGAAGTGAACATGACGCTTGCTTGCTCCAGTGATGGAGGAAGCCAACATTCCCTGCCTGCCGCACCTCAGCTCTGAGCTCCGGATGAAACAATGTTGCAATTATAGAACCTAAACAAACCCCAGAAACCTGCTTTCAACCAGCGAGGCCTCAGAGCTTAGAGCGGCCAGTGATGGCAACAGAGTTTCAATTATAGAATCTGAACAAATCCAGGTACCTGCTTTCAGCCGGCAAAGGCCTCGGAGCTGGAGCAAAGAGCTGGAGCAGGCTCTCAGCTCCAGTTACCCCTATCGAAGGAAAATAAATCCCAGAATAAAAAGAAAAAAAAGAGAGGCTGGGAGCTTCAGTTGCCCACCAGCCTGAAAACAGCCCTCAGCCCCTCACCCAGACTAGCCAGGCACCCCAGTGGGGACCCCCACCCTGACGGGGGTGTGACCAGCTGCAAACAGCCATCATCCCCTCATCCAGGCTGGCCAGGCACCCAAGCAGGACCCTCACCCTGATCCGGGACAATCTTCAGGGCAAACCAGCCAGCCCCCACGCGTGCACCAGGCCTCTATCCTATATAGTAAAAGGGGAATATGCAAACTGACCCTAACAGCAGGACTGGGAATGACTGGTCACTATGACACACACTGACCACCAGGGGGCAGACGCTCGATGCAGGAGCTGCCCTCTGGTGGTCAGGGCGCTCTCACATGGGAGTAGCTCTGTTCAGCCACAAGCCAGGCTGATGGCTACAGTACAGCAGTGGTGGTGGGAGCCTCTCCTGCCTCCTCAGCAGCACTAAGGATGTCCGACTGCAGCTTAGGTCTACACCCTGCTGGCAAGTGGGCATCCCCCGAGGGCTGCCGGCCTGCCAGAGGGATGTCTGATTGCCATCTTAGGCCCAATCCCCTGGGGAGCGGGCCTAAGCCAGCAGGTGGTCATCCCCTGAGGGGTCCCAGACTCTGCAAGTGGGTACAGGCCGGACTGCGGGACCCCCCTCGCCCCCGAGTGCACAAACTTTTGTGCACCTGGCCTCTAGTGTGTGTGTGTATATGTATATGTATATATATATATATGCATAATTGTCCTATTGTTTCTAAAAATTTTTCAAATCTGGCTTTCCTATTTGAGAAAAGGCCTGCCGCGCTCTCTCACAACCCCCCTATGAAGGATAAAACTTAGACTTTGCTTTAATCATCAGAACTACCAGAAAAAAAATTTTTCTTGAGGTTGCTGTTTAATTCCATTTTCACCCAATAAAAAGTACAGAAACACTGTCTTTATTTGATGGTGTCCATAAATATTACACTCCATGGGTAGCAAAAATATTTTTTTATTTACAATTTACAGTTTCACAAGTGAAAATCGTACATTTTTACACATAACAATTTTGTTTTGTTAAATTTGCACACATCTGTATAACTTTCACACAACAAGCACCGGAAACTGTGCAGGCAGTAGGCTATGCAAATACTAAAATGTATTTATAAACCAAATGATAGCTGAAGGCCCTGCCTCAGTTAGGCAATTTATACAGATAGTTCTATATATACATAAAAAAAAAAAATCTTCACCTAGATCCAAACAGCAGCTTTTTTAAAAAAGAAAAACATACTTTTCTCATTTTATTTAAACTGACTCAACTATATCATCTTCCGTTTTAATTTAATGGACCTGGCGCAGGGGTCACCTGTACCCTCCGGAACCTAAGAAGGGGAGGGGCTTGCTCAGGTAACGTGACTGGGCAGTTCCCATCTTTGCCTGGAGAGGAAGGGAACTGATGTTGAGAGCCACAGACAGGCCAGGCACTTGCTGATGGCCTCCCACTAGGTGCCCACACCACCCTCCTACGAGTAAAGCCCATGTCTCGGGAGCAGCTCTGAGATGTTGCTATGCTGTCCTCTGTACAAGCTGGTGGGGTATCAATTTGTTCTTCCTTAACATTGGTACTCTCACAGGGTTCCTGAAATTCATTTCTGACCATGTTCAACATAATATTCAGAGGGTTTTCAACTGGCTTCTTGCTGGGAGATGGTGTACAGTCAAATGAAGATGTATTTTGATCATCTTCATAACATGATGGATGACAAATCTTTCCATCCACTCTGATGGCATTCTTTAAATGCCACTCCTCCTCTTCGTCATCCCAGTATTGTTCAAATTGGTCTTGACAGATTTCACAACTCTCCACTGCTCCAGCTGGCCCTGCCGGTACACTTTGGGACTGCTTTTCCTTAGCAGCTTGCTGAGTTTTGAGCACAACTTCTTCATGCGCCTTTTCAAGAAACTGGCTCTTTGCCCGTTCTTCCAAATCAGCTATTTCCTCAAATTCTATCCAGTCTGTTGAACTGTAGTACCAACGTCTATGAGTAACTTTTCTGCTAACGTCTTTTTTAGTTCTATTTTGCCGATAATGCCAGTCCAAGTGATCTGCATATACATCTGCCTGTGACGTTGTAAACCTCATTCCACAAGAGTAACACTGAATACCAGTGTGCAGTTGATTTATAACACTATCATAACGTTGTTTTAACTCTTCCATTGTAAAATTGGTAAGATCGGGAACATCTCGATCTTCATTTTGACCTTCCTTCTCTTCAGTGGGAGGCTGAGCAGCAACTTCATTTACTTGTGCTGTAGCTGAATCAGGCTGGGACAATTTGCGAATTCCTGTTCTTAGCAGTTTTGAAAATAATTCATTGGCATCTGCCTGACTGAGGTGATGATCAGGATATGCCTTAGGAAGGGCTCCGGAAGGATTCTGAACAAATGCTCCAGGATTTTTTGGATGAACTGGTAAAAATTGTCCCTGGCCAAACGGTACTGGCTGAGCAACACCAGTGAGAACCTGTTGAGACACCTGCATGTTTCCCGCTGTTATCTGAGCAGCTAAATTGCCAAAGTTTCCACATTGAGGACTTTGAAGATTCTTTTCATCAAAAGAGTGTCCAGAAGCTCTGCTAAGGGGATTTGAGAAACTCTGGTTTCCAGGGCCACGCAGTCCATTAAAATTGGGTCCTTGAGGTGAATCAAATATTTGTTCGTGTCTTGGGAATTGCAGTCCTTTGGATGGGGCATTAAAAGCATTGCCAGGTGGCTCACTATATGGACCAGTCTGACGGAACGAAACGGATTCAAGCCTTTGTGAAGGATGATTGTCAAATCGTGTGCCTTGAAGACCAAGGGGAACACCAAACCTTGATGCTTGCTGGTGTTGTGGACCATCAAGTCTTTGAGGAACACCATCAAATCTTGGTTGAACCTGCTGTCCAGGTGGTCCATCAAATCTCTGTGAGCCTGGCTGACCAGTTCTTTCAAATCTAGGACCTAGTTGGCCATGTAATCCATCAAATCTTGGTAAGAGTGATGGCTGACCTGGCTTCCCATCAAACCTGAAAGCATGACAACCTTCCAATCTTGGACCACCTTGACCCAGAGGCCCTTCAAGTCTCAGTCCACCTCCTGGTACAGGACCGTCAAACCTCATTCCACCTCCTTGTCGGACTAAAGGTCCCTCAAACCTGATCCCAAACCCTGGTTGACCATGTGGACCCTGAAACCTAAGGTTTCCACCAAGTTGATTATGTTGTCCTTCAAACCTCAGGCCAGCGACTGACTGGCCATGGTGGCCCTCAAACCTCATTCCAACTCCGTGCTGTAGCAAAGGGCCCTCAAATCTGATCCCACCTTCTGGCTGACTATGAGGTCCATCAAACCTAATTGCAGGTCCTGATGGACCACGACCCCCCTCAAATCTATGTCCACGTATAGGCTGACCTCCGGGATTATCAAATCTAAGTCCACCCACAGGCTGACCATGAGGTCCCTCAAACCTCAGACCAGGGGAACCTTCCAACCGAAAACCACCTCTGCCTGCTTGACCAACTGGCCCTTCAAACCTCAGAGGTGTCCCTTCTGGTCCCGGAGGACCTTCAAATCTCAAAGGACCACCGGCCCCCATTTGTCCAGGTGACCCATCCAATCGAAGAAAACCTGGTGCAGAAGGTCCATCAATCCTAGGGCTTAATTTATTAGGTCCTTCAAAAATCATCTTGGTCGGGCCATCTCTTGTTACCGATGGCCTACTAGGTTCATCAAATAACGGTCTGTCTTCAGCTAACACTGTAAGGCGCTGATTTGTATCTAGGCCGGCGAGTCGTGATGCTGAGGTATCTACAAATGGTTCACCTGCATCTTCACATCTAGGTCGCTTAAGTGGAAAATGATCATTGAATGGTGACCTCTGCTCTTCTCGTACACCTTCTTGATACTGAAATAGCTGTCGAATTTGAGGCGCAACAACAAGGTACTCATCCTGTGTAATTTCACCAGATGCTAAATGTTCACTCGTCTTTTGAAGTAATTCTCTTTTGCTTGCGAGAGTTAACTCTGTGAAAACCTGAAGATTGGCATCTACGCTTAATCGATGCTGTTGTTTTGGGGCTCGAGGTGACACAACCCCTTTAGCGCTCGACCAGCTTTCCCTCCGCCTTAGATGAGGAGATTTACTATGGTCCTCACCTTGTTGTAAGCTTTTATTTTCTTGTGGTCGTTCGTCTTCAGTCTTTTTTATTCGCTTTGGATCTCGAACATCTTGTTCAGCACTTCTCTTAGCATTTCTTTCTTCCCTGGAAGGTGGCACAAAGTCTTCCATATGTGACTGCTTACATCCAGAGTGGCACATCTTTCCAGCTGAAGGCTCTGCAGGCGATTTATTTAGAAATGTAGAAGTCACATGGATGCTAGATGTATTCTGATTGGGGGGTAGAGGTTGAACAGGCCAAGCAGGATCTAATGAATTGACTCTGACATCCAGGGCATGAAGAATCTTCAATGGGAATATCTCATTCCATGTGGAACGTAATTTAAATAGACTTTTTCTGGTATTTTTATCCACCTTTTCAAACACACGAATAAATGTTGCAACTAGATTTGTAGTAAAGGCGGTGAGATACTCTCGGCCAACGTTTTTCACGATAGAATCCATAAGGTACATAACGGGAAGCTTCTCTGAGGAAGGAGCCTTGGCGGTTTGGGCCTCGATGAGAGAGACGATATCCTTGGCGAAGTGCAGGTTCTCCTGGGCTAGAATGGTCAGCATATTGATGTGCGGTTTGCTATTGACGGTCAGGTCTTCGAGGGATGACTGATAATCCCGACAGGCGTCCTCCCGGGCCCCCAAGGGACCGGCCTCGGCCAGGGTGGGCTCTGACATTGTGCCGTGGCCGCAGCTGCAGCCGCTCTTGACACCCCGTGTCACTGCCGACCGCGCTTCCTCTCCCCACTCCGGCCTCACCACGTGCTGACTGACCGCGGAGGGGTATTGGGGGACGACACGGGGGGAACGCCAGGTACTCAAGGCTGCCTTCGCACAGTGATCTCCACACACTTTCAGCCACCTCAGGAGCCTCTTTCTCCACAGGAACAAAAGGGTGCCGGCGCAGGTGGCTGCAGCTCCTAGGGGAATCCTGTTTGGGCGCCCTCTGTTTGGGTCCTGCCCGAACAGGTCCAGGGGTTCCCAAAGGTGTGGACGGAGTCGGCGAAGAAGGAAGGACACAGACAGCAGCGTTCAGTTGATCATCAGAGCCAGGTTCTCTAGCCAGGATCTCCAGCCACGTTCTGTCTTTTATTGCCTTCTTACATCTGCATTTATACCAGTTGATTTTAATCCTCTCAATTTCTATTGCAAAGGTTAGGGCGTTTCTTTTCTCCATTCCAGGAAGTAAAGATTATGTAGCTTAAGCGTGATTGGTCGTAGTTAAAGTGATTAACTACCCGCCTGGCGCTTAGTTAAGGGGTTTTATCCCCTCCCTAGCTTCAGGGGAAAATCCCTACCTGGGGAAACAACCTATCTCGGAGAGGTGACCTCAGTTAAAACACATAGCGCCAAGAAGGGGAGCCAATGTATTAAGAACAGTATGGCATATACATATACGCCAAGTCCCTTGAAAGATACACTGGGCAGATGTTTCTTCCCTGCAGCGACTGTGTCAAGCAGCAAGGACGGACCAGCTTCTGGCATTCAACCACTGAGCCAAGCCAGAGAGGGCTGACAGACACCCTTTATTTTATTTTATTTTACTTTATTTTATTAATTTTTATATATATTTTTTCCTTTGTGTGAAGAAATATGAATGAACTGTACATAAACATGTCAAAGCAAACTAGTTCACTGTCACAACTTTAAATGTCTCAGGAGCACAGCGAATGCTAAACACACTAACATCGTGTTGCTACTTCAATAGCTGGGGAGTGGCGAGCGCTGGCCTATGGCTTAGGATCTGTGTCCATGCTTGTTTCCTGAACCTCCTCCACCTCTGAGAGCTGTCCCCTGCCTTCAGTATGCAAATTAGCTGCCATCTTGTTGCTGCAGGTTTCGGGTCAACACTGGGGTGCCTGGCCAGTCTGGGTGAGGGGATGATAGCTGTTTTCAGGCTGGCGGGCAACTGAGGCTCCCAACCTCCCTTTTTTTCTTTTTTCTTTTCATTCTGGGATTTATTTCCCTTCTATGGCTGTCACTGGAGCTGAGATCCGTCTTTAGCTCTGAGGCTGGGCTCCAGCTCTGAGACCTCGGCTGCAGAAAGCAGGTATCTGGGTTTGTTTGGGTTCTATAATTGTAACACTCTTGCGATCCTGCTGGCTGAAGCCCGGCTGGCTGAAATCGGGTTTCTGAGGCAGGTTTCCCTTCTATAATTGCAACACAGTTGCTTAGAGTTGCAGCTCAGAGCCCAACAGCGGCAGGCGGGGAACGTTGGTTTCCCCTGTCACTGTAGCAAGCAAGCCTCCTGTTCGCATCAGCTGCCTGGCTGCCGGCCGCCATCTTGGTTGGCAGTTAATTTGCATATCTCCCTGATTAGCCAATGGGAAGGGTAGCGAAGTTACGGCTAATTACCATGTTTCTCTTTTATTAGATAGGACTAGTGGCCCAGTGCACGAAATTCATGCACGGGGGGGAAGGGGGAGTTCCCTCAGCCCAGCCTGCACCCTCTCTAATCAGGGATCCCTTGGGGGATGTCCGACTGCTGGTTTAGGCCCGATCCCTGGGATCCCCCTAACTGGCAGCCGGACATCCCTCTTGCAATCTGGGACCACTGGCTCCTAACTGCTCACCTGCCTGCCGACCTGTTCTCCCTAACTGTTCGCCCTGCTGGCCTGACCCCCCTAACTGCTCTCCCCTGCCAGCCTGATTGTCCTAACTGCTCTCCCCTGCCGGCTTGATCCCCAAACTGCTCTCCCCTGCCAGCCTGATCGCCCCAACCGCCTCTGCCTCGGCCCGCCACCATGGCTTTGTCCAAAAGGACATCCAGAAAGTTGCCTGGAAGCTGTTTGGTCTAATTAGCACATTACCCTTTTATTAGTATAGATTGATTTCAGAGAGGGAGGGAGATAGAAACATCAATGATGAGAGAGAATCATTGACTGACTGCCTCCTGCACGCCCCACACTGGGGATCAAACCCATAACCCAGGCATGTGCCCTGACCAGGAATTGAACTCTGGGGCCCTTCAGCCCTCAGGCAGAGGCTCTATCCATTGAGCAACACTGGCTATGGATACACTTTCCCTTTCCACTGGGACGTGTTCTGATTGCTGGAGCTGAAACACTGAAGCTGCCTCACTGGGGCAGAGTGGGGTGCAGTGGGTTGGAGTAGGTGAAGCCCCCTGAAAGCTGGAGAGGGGCCTTGTTTAACAGCCGGACTGTCTCATGGCTGTGCTGCCTCGCAGTTGTATGGCCACACTGTTGGGCTGTGCTACTGTCAGTGAGAGTTTACACAACTGAACTGTCTGCACAGATAGCTTCCTCCTCACCACACCCCCAAGCTGGGGGTTCCTCTTAGGGTTGAAGTGATACCGACCACCCTTGGTTGGTAGCCCAATTGGCCACTTTGGAAAGAGAAGTGGGGAATCCTGATTTTACGTGAATGCTCCAATTTCTTAAGTTGGCAACTAATGCGAACTTCAGGTGTTTGGGCCAAACCAGAGAGGTGGTCGGGTCTGGTGTCCAGGCCACTGGGCGGCACTGGGCTCAGCCCAGTTGTAAAGGGCCCCTAGGCGTCTGGGCAGGTGAAGGGGTTGGGGGTACGCTTCGGTAATTCCAATGTCACCCCACTGGGTTTTGGTGGTTTTTTCCCCACTGATGACAATTTACTATAATCTGTTGGCAGCATAGATAGATATTAGTTACCAGAACTATGTCTCCATAGAAGTGGACAGTATGTAGCCATTCTATTGGGAACTGTGTGCACTTAAGCATCAGCATGATCTTTCAATTTATTTTTTGTGGTTGTTAATGAAAATAAGCTTTATTACATCAAGTAATAAATACATACAAAGATGCAAACAGTATTAGTCACTGTCTTCCACATGTTTGGATCCACTGATGGGAAAGGCGGAACTGAAATGTACATACATCCTTAGGGGAAATTTCAAGGGTCCTTGTCAGGCGAGGTTCTATAAATTGCTCTTCCTTCTGTATTTATAACTTGTGCATTTTAAAGATTGACTTCAAAGTACTAATAGTCATGCAAATGCTTAAGCAAAAAAAAAAAAACACAGAACAGTTACATTGAAAAGAATTTAGACTGTGTGGTGAATGGGCACTGGCTACTATAGTGCTGCCTCAGGACTCACTGAAACAAACCCTCAGAGTTGGATCAGCTCAGAAGAGAAACATAAAGAACCATGTGAGTAACAGAAATGTATCCAGAAAAGAAACACGTATCTGGGAGGCCAACTGCAGCTTGCTGTGATAGGTAACTGACATGCATCCTGTAAATCAATGCTTTAAAAAAACACACAAAATGCCCTGGGTAGTTCTGAACTAACGCTTAAATCTAATAACTGCAAAAATCTCTTCTCCATCTCAGCGATGGGAGGTTCAGAGCCTGATGAACCACGGGAGGGGCACGGGGAGGAGAAACCAAGCTGTTACCATTTTGAAACCAAGTTTCATCTGAAGGGGATGCAAGCATGAGCTGTCACTTCTTGGAAGAAGAAGGAAAGCCTTTCACGTGGACTTAGGGGCTAGGACCTGGTGTTCTGCTCCATCTTGGCCAAGCACTCCCGAACCAGCCATGTCGTGTGGATGATGCCTCGTTTCAGTCTCTCCATCGCGCTCTTGCTGCCCGCGTACGTGAGTCAGATCTCCTTCCCTAGTTCTTCGATGATGACCAGCAGCTCAGCATATTTGCTCTGGGGCGCCTGGCTGTTCTCTGTTCCCTGCATGTTAGAGATGTTGGTCCTAGTCACTCAGCAGCTGGCGGTACTGGGAAGACGTTGCCATGCTGGTGGAAGGCGGATGAACGCTCCCAGAGGCCTTGATGGAGGTGGCGGGCATGTGCATGGTCAAGTTCAGTTTGTAAGACATCCCCCCCTCCGCCCCCTGTCTCCCGCTGCGGGGCGCAGGCCCCATAAGACGGCATCGGCAGCGGTGGCAGTGAGGCCAGGCGGTGGTGAGGTGGGCCTGGGTCTGTGTCCCTGTCTGTGTGCCTGCCCAGCTCCCACACACTTTTTGTTGTTGACAGCTCGAGCGCACTGGCAAATATGGTTGTCCCCTCACCCTGACACTGCCGCAGTATCATGATCTTTCAGTTTCTTGATGTTCTGCCTGTGCTGCTCAATGTCTTTCTGCAGACACTCAAATCTCCTTTTTATGATGAGGGATCTCTTCTTCATGTTGTTTCTTCAAGGCTGCCAGCTGTTCTTTAATCCGCTCTGGGAAGTATCCTTCCTCTTCAGCCTTCTTTTTTTTTTTTTTTTTTTTGTGAAGGTCCCAATGGCTTCCCTGATTGCGCCTGCATTGGAGCTGAAATTATCTGACCATTGCAGCCAAAGTCTCTGGCTTACATGGCCCTCACACTCCACACTTGGAGCCGCAGATGTGCCACCGACGCAGAGACTGCCCTGGTTGTCAGTGCCGCGCAGTTCCGGACTACCCCACTTAGTTTTAAATGCAAACCTGCCTTGGACAGGCCTTGAAGGTCTTTTTTCCATGGCGATCACGGGGTAGCAGGCCAGCCAGCACCCACAGCCCCAGGGGTCCAAGGGTGCCGGCTGGCCTGCGCCGGGGCTCTCTCTGCCTCCAATCCACAATGCAATCACCGATCACCGGCCGCCTTTGCCTGCCCCCACCTCTTGCCTGCCGCCTGGGTTTCAGATCCCTTTCACCTCCCAGCATTGTGGCTACATATGCAAATTACCCACCATCTTTGTTGGCGGTTAAACGCCATCATGGCTGGCAGTTAATTTGCATATTGCCCTGATTAGCCAATGGGAAGGGTAGCGAAGTTACAGTAAATTACCATGTTTCTCTATTATTAGATAGGATGAGAAATATATATTGAGTGCCTACCACATGCCAACTCTTTATGTTAAGCACTTTATTATTATATTTTATACTTGCAACTCATTTTTTCATAACATTATTTTTATTGTTTTATTGCTTAAAGTATTACAAAGGGTACTACATATGTGTCCTTTTTTTTGCCCCCGCCCTTGACAATCCCCTGGCCTCTCCTACACCCCAGTGTCTTATGTCCATTGGTTATGCTTATATGCATGCATACAAGTCCTTCGGTGGATCTCTTACCCCCCTCCCTCCTGCCCCCCAACCCTCCCTGGCCTTCCCCCTGCACTTTGACAATCAGATTGAGGCAGCTCTGCCTCTGTATCCATTATTGTTCATAAGTTTATAATGGTCTTTATTATCCATGAATGAGTGAGATCATTTTTCCCGTGAAAAGAACAAGACGTAAAGAACTCAGCTAACGTGCCTGAGGTTTTAATGCAAGTGGCAGTGCCATACTTATCACTAAATTTTTTCTTTGTCAATCCTCACCCAAGGGTAAGTTTCCCTGGCCCAGACCAAGGCCAAGGATCTAGCCTGCAACTGAGGCAGTTAGCTTGACTGGAGTCAAACCCAACACCTTTCAGTCCACTGGTTCACAACTCTCACAGGCAAACAGCTCTATCTCTTTCTCTCACTCACAGGCTGCTCTAATTTAATTGAAAACATCCAGAATTTTCTTCTGGTCACTAGTAAAAATAATCTTATTAAACTCACTGAAGTCACATGTCCACATACAACCATCATCACTGTGGTCTAGACAGTTAGATATGCTGATACCTTCACTCTGGGGCCCTGAATAACAACCCCCAGAAACAGCTGGATTTGGAAATTGGCAGATGTTAGAAAAGGGAAAATGGAAGTCATGTCCACCACAGGCCACTGTCAAATAAGTATTTGACTTCTGGTTTTCATTGTGAAGTCCTAACTTCCATCCTTATAAGAGAAAAAAAAAAGAGAGAATAACAATCTGAAAAGCAGGAGCTCTTGTTAAATCCATCTGAAATTAACTATGACTATGAAATTAGCCTTTGCTGCTGCAAACCGTGGAGATTTAGGGCTCTGTTAGAACAATACAACCTAGCCCAGCCGTGGGCAAACTACGGCCCGCGGGCCGGATCTGGCCCATCCGGCTGTTCTATCGGGCCCATGGATCCGAAAGAGCGAGGGTTCTCTTGCTCTCCCCGCCACTCCTTCACCAGCAGCAGTGTTAACATGGCAACGTCGGGAAACACAGCCGCAGCTCCTTCTTCTGAGTGGGCAGATTTAGATCCGCCCATTCAGTAGAAAGAACAACCTCTCAATCTTCCAGTGGCTCCTTGTAATTCCCGCGGACGCGTCTCCGGATATCACCCTGGGAATGCATAGACACGTTATCGTGGTGATGTAGGGAGACACGCCCCTGGAGAGCACAGTATCAGAGCCTTTCTGAGGTAAGATTAAGAGCTCTACTCAAACACAATTTTTTTCCTGTTCCCACATTCTGTACATCACAATGACTTGTTAATAAAACAACAAAGACTTTCAGCTGTAAAAATGCTTGCTACAGGGCATTTGTGTTAACATGCACCACTGCACATTAGCATCAACGCAAACACGATGGAAAGCTATGTACCCTGCATTAACCCTAACTGCGCTGCATTGCAGTACTGCACCACACTGCCATGGCAGCATGGCTAGTGTGAACAAACCCTAATTCAGTGGGTTGAACAAAAAGATTGTATAGAAATGTGATGAACTAAAGATTTTATTACAAAATCGCTTAATTTCAGGGTTTCAGAAGCAATTGGACAAATGAAAAACTGAAAATCAAATGTTCATATCTAATACTTGGATGAAACCCTTTCCTGGTAATGACAGCCTGAAGTCTTGTACTTATGGACATCACCAGATGCTGGGTTTTCTCCTTTGTAATGCTCTGCCAGGCTGTCACAGTAGGGGTATATATATAAATATCCTGCCATTTCCAGCTTTTAATAAGAAAAACTGTTGCAATGGGCATTTAAAAGTGGCACCTGGTTGTTTTTATAGAGTCCAGTGGATGCAATCTGACATTATAATGGGCTCTTTCACACTATGTGCACTGCGGCTGTTTTTTGTCAGTAACGGAAGTGCTAGTGGTAACTACTGGTTACCCATGTTTTGCACTGCCCTAGCACCTCCCATACAAGTGTGTCTGGAAGACACAGCAATGTGCAGCTATGTGTGTTATCATAAACAAAGGGCCTGTGTGAAAGATACACAGGTTTTCTATGGAGGAAAGGGGTTGTTCTCTATGGTCAGGGTGTGCCTCTGTCCCATGTATGAACTTTTTCAGATGATTTTGTTATATATATATATTTTTAGACCAAAAATCTTATAGTAGAGCAAATTTAATCACTTGTTTTTATACTTTACTGTCTTATTTTAGTAAAGAATTTAATAAGAAAACGGTACTGTTGGTTTTAGCCCAATATTAAACATGAATGGACCAAAGAAAAGGAAAGTGGACAGTGAATGCCGAGTGTTTAAGAGGGAGTGGACAACAAAATATTTTTTCACAGAAGTCCAATCAATGCCGGTATGTCTGATATGCCAGGAAACACTTGCAGTCTTCAAAGAGTACAATCTCAGCCGTCACTTTGCCACAAAGCATGGCAACTATGCTAGCAAGCAGTGACCTCAAGAACGGGAGGCTACTGCACAGAGGTTGATGGCTAAATTACAGGCTCAGCAAAATGTCTTTCACAGACAAACTGCAATTCAAGAGACAACTACCAAAGCAAGTTTTATGCTATCATTCAAATTAGCAAAAGCTAGCAAAGCTCTCTCTGAAGGCGAGTTTTTGAAAGAATGTATGATAGAGACAGCAGGTCTCTTGTGTCCAGAGAGCAAAGGCAAGTTTGAAAAACTCAGCTTATCGCGCAGGACAGTGACTCGTCGAGTGGAACTGACTGATGAAGACTTGGCCAGCAAGTTAAATAGTAAGGCAGAGTTCTTTAAGTTTTATTCACTAGCATTGGATGAAAGTAATGACGTAAAGGACACTGCTCAGCTCTTAATTTTTATCCGAGGGATTAGTGACAATTTTGAAATTACGGAGGAGTTTTCAGCCATGGAGCCACTGAAAGGAAA
The DNA here is from genome assembly GCF_963259705.1 of Myotis daubentonii. Lineage (NCBI taxonomy): Eukaryota > Metazoa > Chordata > Mammalia > Chiroptera > Vespertilionidae > Myotis > Myotis daubentonii. The sequence continues at coordinate 9,478,204 of NC_081855.1, forward strand.
AACACGGGGAGAGGACTTGTATGACCGGTGTCTACTGTCATCGAGAAAAGGAAGATACCATGGAGTAAACTTGCTAATGTCACGACAGATGGATCTCCAAATTTAACTGGAAAAAATGTTGGACTGCTAAAAAGAATTCAGGATAAAGTGAAAGAGGAGAACCCTAACCAAGATGTTATTTTTCTTCACTGTATTATTCACCAGGAATCATTGTGCAAGTCTATATCACAACTTAATCATGTTGTTAATCCAGTCGTAAAGCTTGTTAATTTCATTCGAGCAAAGGGACTTCAGCACCATCAGTTTACTAAGTTTCTGGAGGAAATTGATGCGGATCACCACGACTTATTTTACCACTATCGTGTCCGCTGGTTGAGTTTGGGCAAAGTTTTCCAACGAGTGTGGGAGCTCAAAGAAGAGATTGGTGCATTTTTGAAATTAAAGGGCAAGTCTGACGAATTTACTGAGCTGAGTGACAAGAATTGGCTGTGTGACTTTGCATTTGCTATAGATATATTTTCACATTTGAATGAGCTAAATGTGAAGCTACAGGGAAAAGATCAGTATGTACATGGCATATACACTAATGTGAAAGCCTTTCAATCGAAGCTGATTTTCTTTTCCAGACAAATTTCAGACAAAGTCTTCACTCATTTTGCCACACTAGCCACACAGAAGGAGACCATCCAAAACGTGAAGAAATACAGCAAATCACTGGATGACCTGAATGCAGAATTCTGTCATTGGTTTTCTGATGTTGAAAAAATTGACCAGTCACTTCAACTGGTGGCCTGTCCTTTGTCACAAAACCCTGAAACAGCACCAGAAGAGGTGCAACTGGAACTCATCGATCTTCAGTCTGACTTTGTCCTAAAGGAGAAATTCAGCTCTCCTGAACTAAGAGACTTTTATGCTTCACTTAATGAAGCCACTTTTCCAAACATACGGAAGATAGCACAGAAGACACTGGTGCTGTTTGGGTCAACCTATGTTTGTGAGCAGACATTTAGCATCATGAACATCAACAAAGCCCCTCACAGATCCAGCTTAACTGACGACCACCTCAGGTCTATCCTGAGAATAGCCACAACAAAACTAACTCAAGACTTTGATGCATTAGCTAAAAAAGGAGACCAACAACACTGTTCCCACTGAAGTTGATGTTTTAAAGACCAAAAACCTTTCAACCCATTCTACATTGCCATCTACAACTACGTCCCGGGCATAATTTAGAAGTTGCACCAAAGAAAATGTTTAATTTACTGTTTACACATTTTGTTCTTTTCTATTTGTTTTAGTTTTAAGTTATTTTATTATATTTAAGTTTAATTTGAAAGGCTTTTATACCTTTCCTTTGTTAGGCAATTTTATTTGCCTTTGCCATCTTCAATATAAGGTATGTTATTGTGCTATGATTCCTCCATTTTTTGAAGTTTCAAATTATAATAATTAGTGTTTACATTCTTCTTCTTAAAATGTTTGAATTGAATAAATCTATTGAAATAAAAATAAAAAAGACCGTACCCTTTTATGTAATGATGTTTACTTTGAATTTATATTAGTTCACACAAACACTCCATCCATGCTTTTGTTCCGGCCCTCCGGTCCAGTTTAAGAACCCATTGTGGCCCTCGAGTCAAAAAGTTTGCCCACCCCTGGGCGGGAGCATTCCACTTCCCAGGTGGAAAACAAGTTCATGGGCACCTGTGTGATGAATGCAGCAGGCATGCTGTCCAAGCCAGCGGGCGCCGAGGTGGTGGTCTGATTTCTATCCTGTGTTGGGAGAGGGGTACATGCCATCAGAGGCAGCTTATAAACTGCCAGGTGGGCTGGGGGCTCCAGCTCAGACTGAGTCCCAAGCACTCAGTGATTGGTGGCAAGAGGTGGGACAGGAGTGATCTCAGGACGAGATGCTAAACTGGCAGCCTTGCAAACTCAGAGACCTAAAGTAACCACAAAGGATGGTCTGAAATTAAAGTGTGGTGGTTTGCTTTTGTTTTTTAACTAAAAGCAGCTTATGGTGGGTACTAGTGTCCTAGGCCAGTGGTCGGCAAACTGCGGCTCGCAAGCCACACGCGGCTCTTTGGCACCTTGAGTGTGGCTCTCCCTAAGTCTTAGGAGTACCCTAATTAAGTTAATAACAATGTACCTACCTATATAGTTTAAGTTTAAAAAATTTGGCTCTCAAAAGAAATTTAAATCATTGTACTGTTGATATTTGGCTGTTGACTAATGAGTTTGCCGACCACAGTCCTAGGCTGTCATCTTCCCTGAAATAAAGTCAATCTTTATCTTAACTGAGCCTGTCTATTGTCTTTTTGCATCTATGACAACATATTTTTGGAATGTCAAAGAAATTTTCCTTTTTATTCAGACCCTCAGAGCATAGGCACTGCTCTGCTCTCTGCAGAGACCACACATTCCCTCATTGTTATTGAGTTCATTGTTGACTGTTAACTGTCCCATACCCACCTAAGTGAAAGAAGTGCATGTCTATCATTTTACCTTTTTTCCAGGCCCAGAGATTTCCCTGCTGTGCTTCCTCCTGCTTCCCTCATCTATCAACAATGAATTTCATAAAACCACACAAGTCTCCACTTTTGATTGTAATGTATAGAATGAAGTGCAAAGCTGCCATTCTCCAGAGCATTACTATTTCATTCGGTTGAGATTTTGCTTCACTGCAATTGTCTACACTTTGGCTCAAATAAATTCACAAAAATTCTGCACAGGTTTCCACGTTTTCTACATGGACAAGAGGAAAGGTTCTCAGAAGGCAACAGAGACTTGGAGGTGAGTTATGAAGAGACACACTGGTATCTTAGTCATTTCCTAGCAGAGAATGGACAACACATCCCTGTGTTAACAAGGACACCCCGGGATTTCTGACAGAGCATCCCATTCTTAGATGGGAACACAGAGGGTTCCTGGGGTGGAAGTGTGGCGTTCAGGGCAGCACCGTTGACAAGACAACAGGAGGGGGTCATGTCCAGGTCCCATAGAAATGAACAGCTGCATCGCCAGCCCTGATAACAGGTCCCCCCTTTGGTATGCTGTACATCCCAGGGAAGCCCCAGCTCCTGACCTGTAGGGGACACAGGGATGTGGTCCTCAGGGCAGCAAAGGGCAAAGCAACAGACTTGGTACCTTGAGCCCCATGTCCTTTTGGGAAAAGCATCCCCACTAATCACCATGATGTGTAAGAGTGGGAGAAGGTGTGTGAGGCTTGTCAGGCCAACATGGACACTTGGAGATGGGCATTAGAAAGGGAAAATCTGTAGAAAAATGCAAAAAACACTCTTGACTGAACATGATGGGAAATGGTACAAAGTCTCTCTTCTGATATTCCTAAAACTTTGTGGGCAGTGACTTTCATCTCATCTGAAAGGGACTGGACAGTTAGAGTGGGTTGTGGGGAGGATACGGGCCCCAGATTCCTTTGGAAATTGGACTCTAGGAGGGACCTAGGGGAGTAGCAGGGCAGCTTCTGGAACCTCGGGCTCCCTTTGACTATATGGGACCCTGGAGTCTGGGTCACCTCAGCACCTGCACTCACCCTGCGGCCATGCTGCACGCTGGAAGATGTATGGGCACCTGTGCCTCCTCCAGGGGCATGGAGTAGAGGACCCCATCAGTCAGCTCCTCTCTGTTCTCCTGTGCAGAGCTCAGGACTGGGAACTATAAAGACAGTTCCCAGTCACCAGGAGGAAGGCCTCGGATCCCTGTTTTGCTGGTTCTCTACCCCTGTAATCCTCCACTCCAGACACACACACACACAGTGTGATCTGCTGAGACCTCCACTGCAGAGGAAAAGGTGTGACAGCCTGAGGGCTAGGATTCCCATTGGCATAGATAAGGAACCCCTCTGGAACCCCATCTCCACCTGCCTGCCCTGTCCTGGGGTCTGATCACAGCAGGACCTCTAGGGGATCCACTGCCCAGAAAGCTGTTCCTGCCCCTGGTTTCTCCCTACAGGTCCCTCTTTGCAACACATTAAGGGGAGGGGATGTGGGCTGCACAGGGAGCAGGGTGGGGGGGATGTGGGAAGGGGGGTAAATAAGGGTGTGAATACCAGGAGGCACAGACAATGGGAGCTGGACAAAGGGTGCCATCCTGTGGGAACTAAAAACCATCGTTCCCCAAGGTGTGCAAAAGCCACTGACAAGTTTTAAGCAGTAAAGTGCTGTTACGTTCTTGCTTTAGGATGGTCACTGGCCGCAAAGGGTGGAGAACAGATTGGTGTAAAGCAACGCTGAGTGAGTCAGAGAAATCAGTTGGGAGGCTGACCATCACCCTAGTGAAAGGGCGGTGGCCAAAACGAAGGTAAAGCCAGTGGCCAGAGAGAGATGGACACGTGGGAGAGTTCTTTACGAAATAAGAAACAGGACTTGGCGGTAACCGCAGCGGGAGAAGAGCTGAGGATATTCGCACTCCTGCTTTTGCAAATGGGCGTGTGAAGAGGAGGCAGCTGAAACATTGAGTCGGGGCGGGTAGGTGAGGAGAGACTAACCATGCTTTGAGGGAACCGCCTCTTCTGATAAAGTTGATGTTACGCTTGCTTACAAGGACATGTTGCTCAGATTTACCGGCACTGTTTGAAAACTTTCCACTTCTCTCCCTCACTGGTGAATTGTCAGTGTTACAAGTCGTCTATGGACGCACGGACATCGGTGTCCCTGTACACCCCACTGTTCCTAAAAGTACACCTTTCGTGTTATTTGAAGGCCAAGGAGTGTGTTGAGGTAAAATATACGGAAAAGGCATAGGCTGCTCGCATACATCTTACGTTAGGTTAACGCAGATGGAACTCCTCAGCGGCTCTGAGCACCGGACCCTGGTCCCTCCAGAGCCGCGCCTCACAGACTAGGCTCCGAGTCCCTGATGTCAGCGCTCTCCAGGGCGATGGACCTCACGTGGGTGATGCAGCCTGTACTCTCCCGAGAAGGAGCAGGTCGGCTTCTTCACATCCCGACCCCAATTCCCACCCCCACCCCCCACCCCACCCCCGACAGCGCCACGTGTGCTCCCACCTGCTGAGAAACGGAGGTTGGCCGTGCCCGGGGCCTTCTGGGAATCGTAGTTCTGGGCTGGATGAGGCTCGCCAGCCTCGCCCCATCCCCTTCTTACGCATGCGCGGCTCCGAGCTGGCCCCAGAGGTTCGGAGCCTTTGTCAAGCCCGGATGGGAGGTGAGTGGGGTTCGGAGGCCGCTTTTCAGCGCTCGGCTCCCGGGGCGGCCCCCGGGGCAGCAGTCTGTGCCGGGCCCGGAGCGCGCATTTGTGGAAGGGGCCTCGAGGGCGGACCATGAGCCCATCTCCCGCTCCGGCCGGACTCCCTCTGGCGGCTGCCGCCTCCCGGGGACGCGGGTGCGAGCGCGGTGCTGGCGGGCGCGACGGGCGGGGCGCGGGCCGGCGCGGGCTTCAGAGAGAGCCCGAACCCGGCGCCATCTCCTCCAAGCTGCTCGGTCCCCGCAGGTACAGTGCTGAGCGGCCGGAACAGGCATCCGAGGATCGGTCTGGGGGACCTGGCCCCCCGCGGGATCCAGGTGCCGAGGGCCCGGGCCCGAGGAAGAAGCGGGGCCTGACCTGACCCGGCCTTTCCGCAGCGCCCCGAGGGCCGGCCGGCGGGAGGACGGGGCTTCTCGCTGTGACGTGCCGAGAGGTCCAGATGGAGGAGCGCGGAGACGGGAGCTCCGAATCTTCGGAACCGGGAGGATTGGGGATCATGGAGGCAGATTGGGCCGAGGTGCCCGAGAAGAGAGGTGAGAGTTGCGGGGCTGTTGGACTGTGTGCGGAAGTGGCCCTTCCTCCCCGAAAGGAAATGGGCTGCCCCCGGGGAGGTGGCCCTTGTCGGGCGGCTCTGCCAGTCTCCTTTGTCTGGGGCATGGCTGGGCTCCTTGCATGATAATGCACGGCTTGGTGTGGGGCACCCCCTCTCCCCCTGAGCTGGTGCACAGTGGGTCCTGGAAAGCCACCCCAAAATGTTAGCAGCTCAGGCCAGAGCACAGCCTCAGTCACTTTTTCTCCCACGTTCTTTTCCCCCAGCTGTCAGTGTGTCTGGGAACGTAGCTTATTTGGCTGGCAGAAAATACCTCCCCACCTCTGTTATTCCCGTGGCACAACATTCGTATTATGTCCGTCGCGCAGATACTGCTGTTTTGCATCTTGGAGAACAGGCGCGGAGGTCGGTAGTTGACTAGCCCGGTCTTTCTTGAAGTTTGGTCTGTGACTTCATGTCAGCCTTTTCTAATGGACTCAGTAGAAAATGTTTTCTCCTGACCCATGGCCTGCTCATGAGATTTCTGGAGTGCACCTCAGACCCAACTACTAGTAGCAATTATTAGGAAGGGGAATCTAGTGATCTACATGTAAATAAGCTTGCAGGGTGATTTTTGAGAACTGAGCCTATTTTTCTTATATTAATTTAATGTACATTAAGGTTGGAAATAAACTGGCTTATCCTCATTTCTCGATTAGAGGGTACACCTGCCAGTAGGTGTTCTGTCCCAGTGGCAACGTTCCTGGACTTTCTCCATGACCCCAGGGTCAAGGGTTGTCTGGGCTGCCTTCAGGTGCAGTACCTGCGGGAGCATCATTCCTAGAGGGAGGAATCTTTGTCTTGTAAATCTGAAGCACAGCATAGATTTAGATCCCACAGTTACCGCTTTCTTGCCCGTAGCTACGTCTTTCCAGGATTCTTTCTATTCCCAAGAGAAGAGCACAGAAAAGGGAGAAGTGGCAGCTCTCCACCTCACAGCCAGATCCCAGGTGAGTCTGTACTGATTATTGAAATTCCACCTTATTTCTCAGAGTACAGGCGCACCCTTCTTCTTGATGTCAAGTTCCTTTGTCTACTAGAGCCCATCTGGAGAGCTGAGTTCTAATCTAAGACTACTCGGGTGGCTAATGGACTCAGTAGAAAATGTTTTCTGCTAACCCATGGCATCTTCTCCATCTAGTTATACTTATTGTCAGTCAACAGGCAGGTAAGTAGCGTAATTACCCTTCTTTGCCTATTGTGCTAGTTGCTGAGCTTGGTAACGTAGGAAACTATTTTAATAGAACATATGGGGCATATCTTAATCTTTAGTTGATTATTCAGGATTCTTTTGTATTTTAGTTGTAATTCCAATTTGGTCCTGGGAGCGTGTCTGTGTAGCATCCACTTACCCTGCCACCATTTTTAATCTTCGGGGTATATCTTAACATTTATGTTTCTGCAAGGGAATCAACATACACATGACTGTTATGTAAGAAATTAAGAAAGCACCTTTCTTTAGAGCTGAAGTGAGTTATGAAAATAGTAAGTGCTCAAAAGTTCAGAAGAGCACTTGAATAGGAAAGCCTATGGAAGGCTTAACTTAAAGAGTTAAAATCCAGCCCTCCAAGATGATGAATGCACAAGTTTAGAAAGTGAAACAATTTTCCAATCTGTCTTAACAAAGGCAAATATTAAGAATTAATCTAAGTGGTGGTTGACCTAGCTGATTTGGCTTAATGGGTAGAGTGTTGGCTTGCAGACTGAAAGGTCCCGGGTTCAATTTCGGTCAAGGGCACATGCCAGGTTGTGGGCTCTATCCCAGTAGAGGGTGTGCGAGAGGCAGCTGATTAGTGATTCTCTCTCATCATTGATGTTTCTATCTCTGTCTATCCCTCTCCCTTCCTCTCTGAAATAAAGAAGAAAAAAAAGAAAAAATTTAAATGGTGGTCGTACTCTATGGGTGATTCATGTATTGGTCTTTCAACGTTTTGTATGTTTGAAATTTTTATTAAAAGAAGTTAGGTAAGAGAAAAGAGCTCTTCATGATGTGTGTGGCATGCCACAACCCACGATTCCTAAATTAGCCTTTTTCTTTGCTACTGTGATTCCAAGTGTAAAAAGTCCATATTGTACATTGGTACTGTTTGTAAAAGTGACTTCTTGGGGTCCTTATATACTTGCCTGAATTCATTGGTTTCTCAACTGCCTTACATTAGTATTGAAGACTATTAGTCAAGAAGCTTTAAGTTGCAGATGATAAAACTCAACTCAAACTGATGTAAGGGAAAGGTATTTAGAGAGAACCAAGATGGCGGCGATATACGCAGACGTGTCCCAGGTCGTGTCCCAGAGCAAATGGAGCGAGCAGCTGAAGCTAGTAACACTCACACCGAATTGGCGAAATTGCTCAGCTGGTGAGAGGGTTTGCAGCCGGGAAGAGCAGAACTCCCCTGGAAAGGTAAAAAAAAAACAGGGATTTGGGCAGGAAAGTTTGCCAGACCTCTGAGCCCAGAGAGTCGGAGGGAGACCGCGTGGCAGACAGCCGCGTCCCTTGGGACAGGCACAGCCCCTGACGGGGGAAAGGAGAACCGCGGGATTCCTGGCGCCGCCAGGGAAATTGAGAGCTGGGTTCTGTGATCACGGAGGACTGAGCCTAAAGGGGGCAGCCTGAAGAGCTGACCTGACCATGCAGTCCCGGTAAGAGAAGAAGCTTACAGAAACCAAGCCTTCCCCGTTTCCGCGGCCGGCATTTGTTTGTTTGTTTTCACTGAATCCTGTTCATGGGACATTTCGGATACAGACACTCACCTGTGCTGAAGAGAGGGAGAGTGTGCTGAGGAGTGGAATCTGGGGAGAGACTGGGGAAAGAGGGGGAGCTGGGAGAGGTGGTAGTGAATTGAGTGCTGAGACACCCCTGAGCCCAGGACTGGGGCAGCCACCCTCTCCAGAGAATGAGACTCCTCCCCCCAGCCCCCAGGCAAGGAGCACAGCCACACCCAGATTCCACCCTGTACGACATCAAGGATTAAGATAACCTGATCAGTCCCTGGGAGTTAACAGGGTCTGGCCTATAGGGGGATTTTCAATCCCAGCAACAACATAGCGCCAGTAACTAACTATTACGCAGTCAGCTCTGGGCAGTGAACTTCCACTGGACAGAGAGGCCCTATAGCCTCAGAGGCCAACGCCAGAACACTGCCACCCAGAGGCTGACCCACAAACTGACTCTTTGCTAAACACAAAATAAGGCAGTCTGGGAAATAAATGCGGCATGCTTTAAAATAAGGACTGTGGTTTACAACACAGAGGAACAGTATATCGCAGGGAAACTTAACACTCTCCTGAATACCTGGAAGGTCTAAGGCGATCCACACTGAAGAATAGAAGAAACGAAGGACCTTCACAACTGCAATTTTTTTTTCTTTTTTCACTTTTTAACTAAGAAACCAATTTTTCTTCATTTTTTTTTTCTGTTCTTTTTTTTTTTTTCTTTTCTTCTTTTTCCATCACCTGATTTTACCCTTTCAATTACTACCTTCTTATTTTTAACCAGTATTATTACTGCTACCATTTTACCATTTTTTAAAGTGCCATTTTATTTTTTCTTTATTTTATTTTGGGATTAGTGTTCACCATTCTATTTTCATCGTTATATTATTGGTTGTTTCTAGTTTGCATTCATATCCAGGGAGCTGTTGCTGGAATTTATTGGGATTAATGGCTGTTCTATAGGAGTATTCTCCTCATATAAAAAGTCTCTTCCCCTCTTCCACTTCATTCTCTCTTTTCGCTCTTTTTTTTTCTTTTCTTTTCTCGCTTTTATTTCCCCCCCTCCTTTTAACTAATTTCATTTTTGCACTCCCTTTTTTTGGTCCCTACTTTTCTTTTCCTTTTTCTCTTTTATCTTTTTCTCTTCCTTCTTCCTTATCCCCTAATTCTCTTAATTCAGGTGGTCACCTTTAATTGGGGTTATTAATATCGTGAATATATTTGTGTATAGTGCCTGGTACGTGGTGCCTTGTTGTGTTGTATTTTGTGCCTTTAAATCAACGCAGCAGATCCAAGCAACAGCAACCTCCTGAGCACCACATCCTCTGCTGAGGAAAAGCAGCTGTACGTGAAACCTCGCCCCACCAGCCAGAAGAGCCACCACAGCTGTGAACAGCACCCACCAGAGGAGCTGCTGACAACTGAAGAGCAGCTGCTACCGCAACCGCCCGAAGAGCAACCACAGACCAAGGAGTCACTGTCACCAAGGGAGCAACCACTGAACGACTCAACGTCTAGATATGTCAGTGAGATCAAACATGGGTAGACAAAGAAACCCCCAAAGGAAAGAGAAGGAGGACTCTCCAGAAAAGCAGCTAAGTAGTACAGAGGCATGCAACATGACAGATAAAGAATTCAGAATAAGGATCCTAGAGTGCATAAACCGGATGGAGGAAAAAATCGACAACCTCTGCAAGAAGCAAGAAGAAACAGATGAAAAAATCGATAACATATGGAAGAAGCTAGAAGAAACAGATGAAAAAATCGATAACATATGGAAGAAGCTAGAAGAAACAGATGAAAAAATCAACAACCTAAGTAAGACCCAAGAAGAAATGAAGAGTGATATAGCTGCAATGAAAAACTCCATTGAAAGTATCAACAGTTGACTAGGAGAAGCGGAGGACCGAATTAGTGAATTAGAAGACAAGGAAGCAAAACACACCCAGAATGTACTGCAATTGGAGAAAAAAATTAAAAGACAGGAGGAGAGCCTAAGGGAGCTTTGGGACAACATGAAACGAAACAACATACGAATAATAGGAGTACCAGAACAACAGAAGGATGAACAAGGATTAGAAAACCTACTTGAAGAAATAATATCAGAAAACTTTCCTGAGGTGGGGAAGAAAAAAGTCACACAAGCCCAGAGAGTCCCAAACAAGGTGAACCCGAAAAGACCCACACCAAGACACATCATAATCACCATGGCAAATGTTCAGGACAAAGAGAGAATCTTACAGGCTGCAAGAGAGAGACGGAAAGTTACATACAAGGGATCTCCCATTAGATTGTCAAATGATTTGTCAACAGAAACACATCAGGCCAGAAAAGAATGGACTGAAATTTACAAAGTGATGCAAAGCAAAGGACTGAATCCAAGAATACTCTATCCAGCAAGGCTATCATTCAAACTTGAAGGGGAAATAAGAAGCTTCACAGACAAAAAAAGGCTAAGGGAGTTTGTCACCACCAAGCCAGCAATGCAAGGAATGCTAAAGGGACTGGTATAAAAATAAGAAATAAAAAGCTCAGAAAGAAAACAGCCACACAAAAAAAGAAATGGTTACAAACAAGTACCTTTCAATAATAACTTTAAACGTAAACGGACTAAATGCTCCAACCAAAAGACATCGAGTGGCTGAGTGGATAAAAAAACATGACCCATACATCTGCTGTCTACAAGAAACCCACCTCATTAGAAGGGACTCACACAGACTGAAAGTGAAAGGATGGAAAAATATCTTTCAGGCAAATGGAAAGGAAAAGAAAGCTGGGGTAGCAATACTTATATTGGACAAAATAGACCTCAAAGTGAAGGCCATAACAAGAGATAAGGAAGGCCACTTCATAATAATAAAGGGATCAATACAACAAGAAGATATAACCCTGGTAAACATATATGCCCCCAATGCAGGAGCACCCAAATTCATAAAAAATCTCCTGGAAGATATCAAAGGAGAGATCGACAACAATACAATCATAGTAGGGGACTTTAATACACCACTGACAGCACTGGATAAGTCCTCTAGACAAACAATCAGCAAAGAAACAGCAATCCGAAATGACTCACTAGATCACATGGACTTAATAGACATCTTCAGAACACTTCAACCCAAAGCCACGGAATTTACATTCTACTCAACTGCTCATATGACATATTCAAAAAGAGACCATATATTGGGTCACAAGCAAAGTATCCCCCAATTCAAGAAGATTGAAATCGTAAAAAGCATCTTCGCAGACACGATGGCATAATATTAGAATTAAACTACAATAAAAACAACTCAAAATACTCAAACACCTGGAAGCTGAATAGCATGTTATTAAATATTGATTGGGTTACCAATGAGATCAAAGAAGAGATTAAAAACATCCTGGAAACTAATGATAATGAAAACACAACAATCCAAAACCTATGGGACACATTGAAAGCAGTCCTGAGAGGGAAGTTTATAGCTCTACAGGCCTATCTCAAAAAATAAGAAAAAATGGTAGTAAATCATCTAACTCTATAACTCAAAGAATTAGAAAGAGAGCAACAAGAAAACCCCAGAGTGAGCAGAAGGAAGGAGACAATAAAGACTAGAGCAGAAATAAATGACAATGACATAGAGACCAAAACAGCAATACAGAAAATCAATGAAACCAAGAGCTGGTCCTTTGAAAGAATAAACAAGATTGATAAACCTCTAGCCAGACTCACCAAGAAGCAAAGAGAGAGGACCCAAATAAAAAAAAATCAGAAATGATTGAGGTGAAATAACAACAGACCCCACAGAAATACAAATGATTGTTAAAAAATACTATGGACAGCTCTACTCCAACAAACTAGACGACCTGGAGGAAATGGACAAATACTTAGAAAAATACAACATTCCAAAACTCAATCAGGAAGAATCTAATAATCTCAACAGGCCAATAAGTATGGAAGAAATTGAAGCAGTCATCACAAAGCTTCCATCAAACAAAAGCCCAGGACCAGATGGCTTCACAGGGAAGTTTTACCAAACATTCAAGGAAGATCTAAAACCTATCCTCCACAGACTACCACAAAAAATTCAAGAGGAAGGAACACTTCCAAGATTATTCTATGAAGACAGCATCACCCTAATACCAAAACCAGGTAAAGACAACACAATAAAAGAGAATTACAGGCCAATATCCCTCTTGAACATAGATGCCAAAATCCTCAACAAAATCTTAGCAAATTGGATCCAGCAGTACATCAGAAAGATCATACACCATGGCCAAGTAGGATTTATCCCAGGGATGCAAGGATGGACAATATCTGCAAATCAATAAACATGATACATCACATAAACAAACTGATAGAAAAAAAACACATGGTCATATCAATTGATGCAGAAAAAGCATTTGACAAAATTCAACACCCATTTTTGATAACAACTCTCAGCAAGGTGGGAGTAGAAGGATCATACCTCAACATAATAAAAGCCATATATGACAGGCCCACAGCCAGCATCATACTCAACGGGCAAAAACTAACACCATTTCCCCTAAGAACAGGAAGAAGACAGGGATGCCCCCTCTCACCACTCCTGTTCAACATAGTACTGGAAGTGTTAGCCATTGCAATTCGGCAAGAAGAAGAAATAAAAGGCATCCAAATTGGAAAAGAGGAAGTAAAACTGTCCTTATTTGCAGACGACATGATATTATACATACAAAACCCTAGAGACTCCATCAAAAAGCTACTAGACTTAATACATGAGTTTGGCAATGTAGCTGGATACAAAATTAACCCCAAGGAATCTGAGGCATTTCTATACAACAATAGTGAACTTTCAGAAAGAGAGATTATAAAAACAATCCCGTTTACCATCGCACCCAAAAAATTAAGCTACCTAGGAATAAACTTAACTAAAGAGGTAAAAGACCTCTACTCAGAAAACTACAGGACATTGAAAAAAGATATAGAGGAAGACATAAACAGATGGAAGAACATACCATGTTCATGGATTGGTAGAATCAACATCATTAAAATGTCCATACTACCCAAAGCAATCTATAAATTCAACGCACTTCCCATTAAAATACCAATGGCATACTTCACAGATCTATAACGAACTCTCCAAAAATTCATCCGGAATAAATAAAAAAAAAAAGACCCCGAATAGCTGCAGCGATCCTGAAAAAGAACAAAGTAGGTGGGATCTAAATACCAGATATCAAGATGTATTACAAAGCCACTGTTCTCAAAACTGCCTGGTACTGGCACAAGAACAGGCATATAGATCAATGGAATAGAATAGAGAGCCCAGAAATCGGCCTGAACCAATATGCTCAATTAATATTTGACAAAGGAGGCAAGAACATACAATGGAGCCAAGATAGTCTCTTCAATAAATGGTGTTGGGAAAATTGGACAGATACATGCAAGAAAATGAAACTAGACCACCAACTTACACCATACACAAAAAATAAACTCAAAATGGATAAAGGACTTAAATATACGACGGGAAACCATACAAATACTAGCAAAATCCAAAGGAAACAAAATCTCAGACATATGCCGAAGCAATTTCTTCACTGATACAGCTCTTAGGGCACTTGAAACTATAGAGAAAATGAATAAATGGGACTACATCAAAATAAAAAGCTTCTGCACAGCAAAAGAAACCATCAACAAAACAATGAGAAAACCCACTGTGTGGGAAAACGTATTTGCCAATGACATATCTGATAAGGGCCTAATCTCCAAAATTTATAGGGAACTCATACAAATTAACAAAAGGAAGTTAAACAGTCCAATCAAAAAATGGGCAAAGGACCTAGATAGACACCTTTCAAAAGGGGACATTCAGAAAGCCAAGAGACATATGAAAACATGCTCAAAGTCACTAATCATCCGAGTGATGCAAATCAAAACAACAATGAGGTACCATCTCACATCTGTCAGACTGGCTATCATCAACAAATCAATAAACGACAAGTGCTGGAGAGGATGTGGAGAAAAAGGAACACTTGTGCACTGCTGGTGGGAATGCAGACTGTTGCAGCCACTATGGAAGACACTATGGAGTTTCCTCAAAAAACTGAAAATGGAACTGCCATTTATTCCTGTGATCCCACTTCTAGGAATATATCCCAAGAAACCAGAAACACCAATCAGAAAGTATATATGCACCCCAATGTTCATAGCAGCACAATTCACCATAGCTAAGATCTGGAAACAGCCTAAGTGCCCATCAGTAGATGAATGGATTAGAAAACTGTGGTACATCTACAGGATGGAATACTATGCTGCTGTAACAAGGAAGGAACTATTACCATTTGCAATGGCATGGATGGAACTAGAGACCATAATGTTAAGTGAAATAAGGCCCAGAAATCAGGATTTTAAAAAAGATTCTGAGGTGATTCTAATGTGCAGCTAAGTTTGAGAACCACTAATTTAGGGGAACATATTAGATCAGTATTTCTGATCTTACCAAAAACATTTTAAATGAATTTAAGATGAATACATTTTACTGCAACTTTTTTTCCTTTTGAAAGTCTAATGCAGGTGGAATGAAAAATTTGAAAACAAAAAATGAGAGAATATGAATAGACTCTATTTAATTTTATGATGTAGAGATAGATCTAACACTTTCCACATGTTGATTTTTTGGGGGGGAGATGAGATGTAAAGGAGAAAAAAGGTCAGTCCTATGAAGTCCTGAACAAAGAGCCTTGCAGACACAGATGTGTGTGCAAAGGCCCTGAGGTGGGAAAGAGCTCCCCGGGTTTTAGGAATGAAATACAGCCCAGGGTGGCTGGAGTAAAGAGGAGAGTGAGACAGGAAGTTGTGCAGAGCAAGGGGTCCAGAGCCTGCAGTCTTGTTCAGGTTGTAAGATTTATTCCAGGTGCAATGAGGAGTTTTAGAGGATTTTAAGTGAAAGATTTTAAGTGAAAGATATTTAGCAACTATCTTTCTATTTGTATTTTATGAAGATATTTTAATAATCAGATATGGCTGTTGCATTTTGGATCACATGCTTTTTCAATGCCTGTCACTTTTTATTAACTTTTATAAAGGTACCTTTTTAAATTTTAGAATATTCATTCCTAGGCTTAATTTTCTAAAAAGCCTACAACATCTGAGAAATGTAATTATTTTCATTTGAAATTTATCTTTAAGAATAGTTGATATACAATCTTATATGGTTATAGTGTTTCAGGTGTTTGATATTGTAATTTGACAATTTTATCAGCTAACCAGTTTTTTCTTTCTTTTTTTCTTTTTTATTAATAATAGCTACTTCATTCATATATATATATATACACTAATAAAAGAGAAAAATGGTAATTGGCGTACGACAATACCCTTTTCATTGGCTAATCAGGGCTATATGCAAATTAACTGCCAACTATGATTGGCAGTTAACTGCCAACTATGATTGGCAGTTAACTGCCAACAAGATGGCGGTTAATTTGCATATGTAGGCACAATGCAGGGAGGCGAAAGGGAAAGCAGGAAGAAGCCCCCTGCCACTGACAGTGATCAGAAACCCAGGGGGGAGCTAAGAGCTGGGGAGCAGGGCAAAGGTGGCCCTGGGGTCGCCTTTGCCCTGCCCCCTAGCCATGATCGGAGAATCAGGCGCCTTTGCCGCCCTGGCCAGTGATAGCAGGAAGTAGGGGTGGAGCCAGCGATGGGAGCTGGGCACGGTCGAAGCTGGCAGTCCCAAGAGCTAGGGGTCCCTTGACTGGGCCTAAAGCGAAGCCCACGATCGCGGGGCCGCTGCAGCTGTGGGTCCCCGCTGCCCGGGCCGGACGCCTACTATGCTGCTGTAAAAAGGAAGGAACTCTTACCATTTGCAACGTCATGGATGGAACTGGAGAGCATTATGCTAAGTGAAATAAGCCAGTCAATAAAGGAAAAATACCACATGATCTCACTCATTCATGGACAATAGAGACCATTATAAACTTTTGAACAATAATAGATACAGAGGCAGAGCTGCCTCAAACAGATTGTCAAACTGCAGCAGGACGGCCGTGGAGGGTTGGGGGGCAGGAGGTAGGGGGGTAAGAGATCAACTAAAGGACTTGTATGCATGCATATAAGCATAACCAATGGACATAAGACACTGGGTGATAGGGGAGGCTAGGGGACTGTCTAGGGCGGGGGGATAAAATGGATACATATGTAATACCCTTTGTAATACTTTAAGCAATAAAAAAAAAAAGGTATTTATGGGCTATCATGACTGAGAAATCCAGGTCTAACTAGAAATAAGCTCAAGTAATAACATTAGGACCTATTTCCTCCATTTCACTGACTTCTTCTTTTCTCTCTGTGGGTTTTCCTCTCAAGCAAGCTTTCTTCCTAGTGCTGGCCCCTACCACATCTAGGCTTACAGCTTCCCACGCTGAAGACCCCAGACAAAGGGCAGCTTCCCTCCTGGTCATTCCAGCAGAAGTCCAGGGGTTAACTCTTTAACGGCTATTAGGCCCATTCTTGGACCAATTTGGACAGAACTATGGAATATACCTGCACCCACACATGGAAGTACACATACCACCCATGAGTCAGATACAATTAATCCTACCTGAACTCACTGGCCAGCATAGTAGCCAAGGAAAATCCAACTACAAGTGCCAGAGGAACACTTTGATGTTAGATTCAAGACTGTTAGAGCCTCGGGTAGATTAAACCTTTTATGGAAATTTTTAAAAACTTTTGTCCTTTTTGCATTGCATTAGGTGTGGTGTGATGCTTTGCCTGGACTGTGTGTTTCGTGTATTCCATTTTTTAAAAGTATTAAAGTTTTAATTCTTAGTTGGTTGTAACCAGGTGAATAGCACAGACATATATAAATGTAAAACTAATATTACTTCCTCCTCAAATTCAGTCCCCTTCTTCTCCCTACTGAGGGTAACAGTTTGATTTCCCAGTATATCTCTCCATATGCTCTTGGTGAACTTGCACTCCTATATTCAGACATGTAATGTTTCCTTTGATTTCTCCCACTGCCAGTCCCCAACTTTGGGGTGTTTTTAGGAGGGTTATGGAATAAACAGGATTTGGCTTTTTTTTAAGGGAAATTAATTCACCCGGCCAGTGTGGCGCAGTTAGCTGAGTGTTGTCCCATGCACCAGGAGGTCAATAGTTTGATTCCTGGTCAGGACACATGCCTGAGTTGGGGGCTCAATCCCCAGTAGAAAATGAACAGGAGGCAGCCAATCCATGTTTCTCTCTCTCCCTCTCCCTTCTCTCTGAAATCAATTAAAAAAAAAAAGTTTACTGTTTTTTTTAAAGGGAAATTAACTCATTTGCATTAATATGATCGTATGTTTCAAATTTTTTTTGCCATGTGATTTTTATAGTTCTATTTACTATGCTTTCCTTGTTTCTTGTGTGTGTGTTTCTGCCTTTTGTGCATTGGTTTGCAGTTGTGTCCCGATTTTTTTCTTCTAATCGTCTGAAAGTTAATTTTCATTGAGTGTCAATTTAGCTGGGGGTATGCAGGCTGTAAGATCTCAGTCATTTTTCCTCAAAATTCCTTGTCTACTTAGAGATTTACATTTTATTTTATTTTCCAAGGATGATTGTTGTATGTTTTTAAGTCTCAGATTATTTCCGTTTTTGAAAACTATTTTGAAATAATTTAAGGTTTAAAGAAATGTAAATGGTAGAAAGATTTCTTACATACTAGGGTTAGGGTTAGGATTTACCCTCCATTCATATTCTCCAAAAGATAACACTTTACCTCACTTTATTCTCATTTTCCAAAATCAGGACACTAGCATTGATACAGTACTACAACCTACTGACCTTATTTAGACCTCCCAGCTAACCTATTGTTCTTGTCTCCCCCCACCTTTAATTTCTGCTTTTATCCTGTAATTCTTTGTTTCTCTTAGTTTGTTGTTCTTTCTCTAACTTGACCTGTATGCTTTGCTAATTTATTTGCATTATTTTTTAATGAAATGGAAGTGTTTAAAGCTATGAAATCACCTCTGAGTACAGTTTTAGTGATTTGGCATTGGTTTTGCATTTTATTATTTTGACATTCGGATGTTTATTTCAATTATCAGTTTTTGCTCTGTTCTATTTATGCTTGGAATCTATTTAAATTTACTTTGTTACTTTTGCAAATGCTTCATGAATGTTTAAATAGGTGTTTTCTATCCAGTTAAGGCATTTGATATATATTTATTTCAATAACCTTGGAATATTATTCACATTCTGTATGGTTTTATTTTAAAAGGCATGTAATGCCTTGGCTGGTATGGCTCAGTTGGTTGGAGTGTCGTCCATGCACCAGAGGTCACGGGTTCATTTCATGGTCAGGGCACATACCTAGGTTGCAGTCAGGGCACATACAGGAGACAAGGGATCGATGTGTCTGTAGCACATCAATGTTTCTCTCGCTCTCTCGCTCTTGTTCTTTCTCTCCCTCACTCTCTAAAAAGTAAAAATAAACTTCATATTCTTTAAATAAGTAAACAAAAAGGCATATAATAATACTTATATGTGTTCACCTCCTTACAGTTTTGTATTTTTTTTTGTCTTATAGAAACTTAATTCTATGGTATTTACACATAAACCTCAGTTCTTTCTGTTCCCTTACTCAGTCTGTTGCCATCATTTTTCAGTTACTGCTTTTTGCTTTAAATTATTTCCGTGCTTAATTGGATTTGGTGCTCACTGCCAGTCATTTATTTCATTCCATGACTTATCCACTAATAAGGTCTGTATTTCAACTCATCTTCTGATTGGCTAGATTGATTCTTCAAGTTTTTATTGAGGACGCACAAGGAGAGTTATGCAGACAGGCTTTTTTTCCTCCTCTATTTTGTCTACTTTGCCAAACTGCATCATCAACTCATTAGTTCATGTTTTATTTTTAACTCTTTATTTCCCAGAAAAGTGATGTCTCTCAATGGAGAAACTCTCATATTGAACCTAGCAGAGCGCGCATGGCACATAACTGATGCCAGTGGCTTTACATAGAATATTCAGACTCTGAATACTATTAGAACACTTGTCATGTATCGCTGTCACTTTAGATGTACTCAGTCGCTCTGCTCCAGGGCCACCAGAACTGCGGGGGGCGAGGGATGCTGTCAAGTGAAAGATGGTGAACAGAAGTATGTTTTGTGTCTTAGGCGTCCGTGACATTCAAGGATGTGGCCATGGACCTTACCCCCGAGGAGTGGGGGAAGCTGGATCCTGCACAGAGGGACGTGATGCTGGAGAACTATAGGAACCTGGTCTCGCTCTGTAAGGACGGCTTCTCATTGTGCCTCTGCAGTCTGCTCAGGGACAGCATTCCTTATTGACAGTGAAATAGCTTCACAAAGCCTTCGCTTTTCCATTCAGGAGTCATAAAGTCTGAATCCTGTTGGACCCAGAGACAATCTATTCCTGTTCTAGGTTCTTGGTGAACTGCCTATGCTTGTTTTGTATTAGGATTTTTTGGATTGAAGTGACAGAAACCTAATTCACACTAGCTTAGGGGGCAGGGAGTCTTCTTTTTTTCCATTGATTAAAAAAAACCCACCATATTTATTGTAAGTTAAGTAAATTAATCTATTTTTTTAAAGAGATAACATTTTCCTGGGTATCTTTTGGAATTGAGTAACCGTTGATCCTGCCTAATTTTTTTTTTTTTTCAGATGGTTCTGTTTTCGTTTTCCCCTTATCCCTAAGGTGCAGTGCTTACCCCTAGAGAGGGCAAATTACTTTTTAAGGTATTTCTCTTCTTTGAAGTTTGTGGCCTTATGAATTTTCAACTAAAAGCCCACATTAACAGCTTGTCGATACTGATATGGGATAAGTACAGCCTCACTTTCTAGAAATCTGTCATTTCTAAAGTCTGTCCTCAGCATGTTACCCCCCAGCTGTTGTGGTCTACTTAACGTTGTGCTTTTCATATGCGCAGCTCAGGACTCGAAAAGATTGGATGGTATTTGTATATAGATTTTGGTGCTCCTCCATAGTTACTTTCTCTATTGGTAGTCCTTTGATAGAACTAAATTGCACTTTCTCAGCAGCAGTAAGACTTTGGCTTTTTACTTGTACTTGATTGCCCCACACCATGATCTGGAAGTATCATCAAGGTGAAAATGAATACTACAACATACGTTTGCTTCTGTACTGTAGCCCAAATGTTATTGCTCATCTCTGCCTTCAAAATGTGGCTTTTGAAGTTAAATTGGGTTATTTACCTGTCTTTCTACAAAACAGTTAAATCCATTGGCATATTGATGGGAGGTGGGAAAGATG
The DNA here is from genome assembly GCF_963259705.1 of Myotis daubentonii. Taxonomy (NCBI): domain Eukaryota; kingdom Metazoa; phylum Chordata; class Mammalia; order Chiroptera; family Vespertilionidae; genus Myotis; species Myotis daubentonii. The sequence goes on from NC_081855.1 coordinate 9,498,969, forward strand.
GGGTGTTTTTTATCTGATTAAGCTTGCTCTTACGTAGGCATTGTGAACCTGGATTAAGTGTGGACTTATAAATATTTCTGTCTTCCTTCAGTCATAATGCTGGGCCTCATACGTATCCCTACCTTTCCTCCAGGGGTGAATACTTCTCCCAGCTGCACTGGGTTTCCGCCACTTTCCTCAGGTAACAGTGTTGGAGCCCATCCCCTGGCGATGAAGGCTTCTGTTAATGAAGAGAGGTGGGTTTAGGTATTGGATTCCATTCCCCACATGGGAAAAATCTTGATTCAGGGAATCCAATATATAACCAGGAATTTCTTTTTTCTTTTTTAAATCCTGTGGCTTGGCTTTGCCCTACTGGCTTTATTCCTAGGGTCTCCCCATGTGGCAAAGATGGCCTTTAGTAGCTCTAGGGTTATATTATTCTTCCAATTAGAGAACTAAGGTAAAAAAGGCAGTGCTTCTATCCTAGGAGTTTCAGCAAAGAGGGTCACATGTTGGCTAATGAAACAACGACTAGAACCAGGGAAATAGGTTACTCTGGGCAGTTTGGAGCCTGTGTGTACCTGTGTGCATATGTGTGCACACACGTGTACAAGTGCATTTATGTGTTTGTATGGATGTGGTAAGAACTATGTTAGCCCCTCCCCAACCTCATGTAATAAATTCCCTACGAAAGTGGGTTCTAGTAGCTAAAGAAGGAAGAAAGGAAAAGCAGAAGACAAAAATTCTAGTTACCACAGTCACAACGTGTGGTGCTGCCCCTGGGGTCCTGTTTTCTCCAGTTCCTTCCCTAAGCTGAGGATCGGTCTGCAGCGTCTCTCTGGAACGTCCTCAGTGAAGAAAGATAAGTTCTCCTCTTTTGACAGGCATGAACACTTGTGTTTTCCAGTGCATAGAAACTCCTTACCAGGCCCAGATTCCTGCAGATGTTTTAAGCTTCATGTGGAGGTCCATCTTCCCTCACTCCAGATCTTCCTGTAATTCCCGTCCTCTTTGTAGATCAGGGATTTGGCACTATGCTCTACGATAGATGTTTGCCCATCACAAATAGCTATTAGTAAGTCCCATTTCTTTCTTTCTTCCTTTCTTTGTTTTGAGCAGGGCTTCCAGTTTCCAAGCCTGAGAACTACAATTTGGAGAATGGAAAGGAAACATTGATGCTTGAGAGAAAAGTCCCCAGAAGCAGCTATTCAGGTGAGTCAAATAGATGGGAGTCCTCGGAAATAATAGCCCCGCAGGACAGTGAAGAATTGGCACTTTTCGGTGCTTAAGAAAGACTATATTAGCAGTGCCTACATGCTTTATCCTATAATATAGGACGTATATAATAAAAGCGTAATATGCAAATCGACCAAACAAGAGAACCACCCGTCGGCAGGGGGGCCGGGCGGGCGAGCAGGTGGCACCAGGCCAGCCAAGGCGCATGCCAGTGGGCAGAGGGAAGGGATGGTGATGGGGCGGGAAGGGGGTGGGGGGAAGCAGCAGTGACCAGCAGCGGTGTGATGGGGTGCCTGTGCCAGCCAGCACTGTCCCCTGATCAGCGACCCAGTCGCCTCCTGCAGAGGGAGGCTGGTGGCAGCGGCAGTGGCAGGGTGATGGGGGTGGCGCCTTCCCCTGTTGGCCCAGTTGCCTCCCGCTGAGGGAGGCCTGTGGCGGGGCGGGGGAGGGGGGAGCACCATCCTCTGATCTGCCCGCCTGGTCACCTCCCACAGAGGGGTGCAGGAGTGAGAGGACAGTCTCACAATCCAGGACCCCTCAGGGGATGTCGGGCCTAAACCGGCAGTCAGACATCCCTCTCGCAATCCAGGCTGCTGCATGCACCAATGACCATACTTTTCCCACAGGTGAAAGGCATCTTACTGTTGTATGGGCAGCTACATTTTTTTGCCCTAATTATAAAAAATAGTACATAGCATGATCCTTCTGTGGCAGTAGTACCATTTTCCCCATCTTATGGGTGGAAAACTGAAGCAGAGAGAAGTTAAGTAACTAATTGGCTTTGTCACACAGTTATTATAAGTGTCAGAATCAGGGTTGAGCACAAAATGTGCAAGCCAGAGCCCATGCATGTCATCACTGCATCATCCTGTTTTTTTCAGTGTTAGAGTAGCCTTGCCAGGTTTTAATTTTTAAATCTAAGAACCTGTTCCCAGTATATAGGGTAGGGTCCCTAGGCCTGACTAGCGATCAGGTCCATCTGCAGGGCGACCAGCAGGCAGGGCAATTGGGGGGCAGGGGGCCCCCAGCTGGTGGTCTGGCACCATCCGCTGGCCCGCCCAGCCCCAATCACCTCCCTCTGGGGGGCAGTGTGTGTCATAGCAATCAGCCATTCCGCCTTTCAGTCGATTTGCATATTAGGGTTTTATTATATAGGAGATATATATATATATATATTTTTTTTTTTTAATTAATTTCAGAGAGGAAGGGAGAGAGATAGAAACAGCAATGATGAGAAAGAGGCATTGATCAGCTGCCTCCTGCACGCCCTTTACTGGGGATCGAGCCCGCAACCTGGGCATGTGCCCTGACCAGGAATCAAACCTTGACCTCCTGGTTCATAGGTTGAAGCTCAACCACTGAGACACACCAGCCGGACTATTTTTAAGATATTTTAAATGTAGATAGCAATTTAAATATATATAAAAGTCGAGAAAAAAATCAAACACATGCTAATATTTTGCTTCATTTTGCCTCTTTTTCTTCTTTTTTTTCAATATAAATAAAAATATAACTACAGGTCCATGAATTTTCACAAGTTGAACACAGCTCCCGAATCAAGAAACAACCTTTCCAGCACCCCTAGAAATACCCTGTGCCCTCTTTAAGTCACTGCCCTCCTTCCTAGAGTAACCTTATCCTAACTTCTAATACCCAGATTAGTTTTGATTTAGTTTTATATAAACAGAATCACATTGTATATACTCTTGTGCCTGACTTCCTTCACTAAAGATTACTGTGAGATACATTCATTTTGTAACATTTAATTATAGTTCATTCTCATTGTTATATAGTCTTTCATTATGTCAGTATACTAGATTTTTGAGTAGTTCCAGTTTTTAGCTATATGAGTAATGCTGCTTATGTATATTCTCTCTTTTGATGAGCACATGTATGCATTTCTGTCGGATATATACATTAAGTAGAATTGTTGGGTTGGAGGGTAGATCATGTTCACTTTTGGTAGATATTGTCAAAAGATCCCCAAAGTACACTGCCAGTGTGGCTCGGTCAGTTAGAGCGTTGTCCCGAGCACCAACTGGTCGCAGGTTCAATTCCAGTCAGGGCACATACCCAGGTTGTGGGTTCAATCAATGCTTCTCTCTCACATCAATGTCTCTCTCTCTCTCTCTCTCTCTCTCTCTCTCCCCCTCCCTCCCTCCCTCTCTCCCTCTCCCTCTCCCTCTCCCTCTCCCTCTCCCTGTTCCCCTGTTCCCCTGTTCCCCTCCCTCTCCCTCCCTCCTTCACTTACTCACTCACTTCCTCTCCAAATCAATAAAAACATATGCTCGGTGAGAATTTAAAAAATGCCGAAACCGGTTTGGCTCAGTGGACAGAGCGTCGGCCTGCGGACTGAAAGGTCCCAGGTTCGATTCTGGTCAAGGGCATGTACCTGGGTTGCGGGCATATCCCCAGTGGGAGATGTGCAGGAGGCAGCTGATTGATGTTTCTCTCTCATTGATGTTTCTAACTCTCTATCTCTCTCCCTTCCTCTCTGTAAAAAATTAATAAAATATATTTAAAAAAATAATTATAAAGAATTTTTTTTAAAAAGGAAAGAAAGAAAATCCAGCCTCACCCCCAGTATATAGTAGGAAAAGGGAGGAGGATTTTATGGTCTCTTCTGGTACTTGTGGCTGTTCTGATACTACACCAAAACTGAGGAAGTGGTAGTTTCTTAAAGATTAGTTAACAGTGTGGCATCTGAAACTATATCCATGGTTTTTCATACTCTTACATTAAAACCTATTGATATTTTCACCCTAGCTGGGTTGGCTCAGTGGATAGAGTGTCAGCCTGCAGACTGAAGGGTCCCAGGTTCAATTCTAGTCAAGGGCACTTACCCAGGTTGCAGGCTCAATCCCCAGTAGGGGTATACAGGATGCAGTTAATCAATGATTCTCCCTCATTATTAACATTAGATTGCCCAAGGAAGTCATTTTGACTGCTTTTTAATTTCAATTAGAAAAACAATTATGTATATAAGGACACAATGTCTTAGAATTTTGTGACTTTTTGTACAATATATAAATGTGTTTATTAATAATTGTAGTTACCTCCCCTCTCCTTCATTTCTGGTATATATATATATATATATATATATATATATATATATATATATATATTCTACCTATATTGCCTCAAAGCAGTCATTTTGACTGCTTGGGGAAATTTTAAATAATCAAATGACTCTTATTATTGAATTGAGTAAATTTCTTATATGACCAGTTCGGCTCTGTATTGAAATAACAGTTTTCATTTTTTTTCGATTACCATCACATGATAACATACAAGTACATGATAAATTGTCGATACTTGATAAGTTGCAGTTGCTCAATAAGCTAAACTAGTACTTGTTATTCGAATCTTTATGCAGTGATACTTGTTCTAATAAGTTGTTTATTTTATTTCTTTTGCTCCCTAAATTCATGAAAGAAATGTCGAATAGAAGGGAGTTATTGGAAAAGCTAACGAACATAAGTGAAGAGTGCACCGATATAGAATCAGATGCAACAAATTCTGAACTATCATCTGAAAATGAAGCGGATTATATTCAAAGTGAAATATCTGACACTGAAGATAGCGATGAAGAGTCGATCACCAATGATGAAAAGGAAAGTGCCATCAATATGCCCAGGAAAAGGTGTAGGGTGCTAAGTAGTTCAGACTCTGATGAAGAAACTGAACACACCTTTCAGGAGACCGAAACAGCTGCCAATGGTACTGTGTGGTCAAAATTTAACGAAGGTGGTATTTCTGGAAGGTTACCATCTACTTGTATTTTCAAGGGTATGAAAGGGCCAACAGGCTACGCAGAAAGGAACATTATGGCAGATAATCCTATCAGTGCGTTCTCCCTGATAGTAGATAACTATGTTATCAAACATAAAGAAGTGCACAGAGGAAGAAGGCCGCCGAATTCTGAGGAACGACTGGACAACAACGTTACCGGGAACATGTACTGGGATTTCATATGCTCGTGGAGCCTACGAGGCAAAAAATTTAAAACTCAGTTATTTATGGTCAGCAAAGTGGGGTCCCGAATTCTTCAGGAAAACTGGCGAGAGAAAAGTTCAAGCAAATCCTACGATTTATTCGTTTTGACAAAAGAACCGAAAGAAGTAGGCACCTACAAACAAATAAGTTTGCCTTGGTTTCGGAAGTAGGGGACAAGTTCATTGAAAATAGTCAAGCTTGCTATCAACCAGGGCAAAATATAACAGTTGACGAGCAATTATTTCCGTCAAAAGCCAGGTGCAGGTTTACACAGTATATGCCTAATAAACCCAACAAATTTGGCATCAAATTCTGGCTTGCATCAGATGTTAGTAGCAAATATGTTTTGAATGGTTTTCCTTATTTGGGGAAAGATGAACAACAACCATCGTCAGTGCTTCTCAGTGAACACGTTGTTCTGAAACTTGTCTAGCCATATACAGGCTGTGGAAGAAATATCACGACTGATAACTTTTTCACTAGCATGTCACTCGCAACAAAATTATTGGCCAAACAAACAACTCTAGTTGGAACTATTAGAGGAAACAAAAGAGAACTACCCAAAGCAGCCAAACAAACGAAGGATAACATGCCTCGTTTTTCCACTCTGCTATATAAATCAGAGAATTGTGTTCTTACAATATATAAAAGCAAACCAAATAAAAGAGTAGCTGTTCTAAGTTCTAAGCATAAATTTGTGAAAATTGATAAAAGTAATAAAAAAATGTTACCGGAATCTATTCAATTTTTTTTAATATATTTTATTGATTTTTCATAGAGCGGAAGGGAGAGGTATAGAGAGTTAGAAACATCGAAGACAGAGGAACATGGATCAGCTGCCTCCTGCACACCTACTGGGGATGTGCCCGCAACCAAGGTACATGCCCTTGGCCGGGATCGAACCTGGGACCTTTCAGTCTGCAGGCCGACGCTCGATCCACTGAGCCAAACCGGTTAGGGCCCATTCAATTTTATAACAGCACAAAATTTGGAGTTCATATGGCGGATCAAATGGCCAGAAAATACACAGTAAAAGCTAGTTCTCGTAGATGGCCCCTCCAAATATTTTTCGATATTTTAGATTTGGCTGCTATAAATGCTTGGATCTTTTACAAAGAAATGACAGGAATACAAATAGAACGAAAAGAGTTCTTGTTTCAATTAGCAGAACAGCTTTCCACCGAATACAGAGCTGGAAGACAGAAAAATTTATCAGAACATGAAGACCCACAAAGATCAACTGCAACATCATCAAATGCAACCCATTTTAACAAACGCCAAATTTGTCAAGTACAACTTTGCCACAACAACAAAACAAATAATATATGTGAAAATGTCAAAAGTATGTTTGCGGAAGATGTACACATAAAAAGATTTCCACTTTCATTTGCATAAAATGTACAAATCATAAATTATTTTTCCAAGTGAAGTAAATTTTTTTGTTAATATTTACTTGTTATATAACTGTATTTACTTGTTAATAACTTGTTATATAACTAAATAATATACAAAATATTAAAACTTAATTTTAAACAAATTTCTTTACACATTAGTTAATCTTTCACAATGCAGTCATTTTGACTGCTTTTGGGCAATATAGGTATATACTAAGTTTCAGTCTTTCTGGTGTTAATGTTTCTATCTCTCCCTTCCTCTCAGAAATCAATATATGAAAAAAAAACCCCAATTGATATTTTGGAAAATACTGGTCCACTGAGTTATGGAGATCGTCCAAATATTGGCACATTACATTATACAATATTTAAAAAATAACAGTCCTGGCCAGGCAGCTCAGTTGGTTATAGCATCATTGGATACACCAAGATTGTGGGCTTGATCCCCAGTCAGGGCACATACAAGGACTAGCCAATAAGTAAGTGGAACAACAAATTGATGTTTCTCTCTTTCTCTCCCTCTCTCAAATTAATAAAGGTATTTTAGACAATTTTCGATGTCACCACTGACATTGTCAGAAAAGTCAATTTTAAGTATTCCGAATACCAGCTGTCGGCCCCTGACTAGCTATCAGGCTATCTATCAATGGTAGTTAAATGTTTTTCAAAATTGTAATTTATTACTGGAAGCTCAAATTTTATCAAACACTGTCAGTTGTTTTTCTTGACGTGACAGGCTCACTTCATTCATCTATAGAAAATATCTGCCAAATATCCAACACGGGTAACATAACTTGTCTGTCAGGTGTTCTTTCCAGAAATATGTGGTCCATGAAAAAGATGGCTAGTTCAGCTCACAACTCAAACTATCTCATGAGTGGTTATCTTCAAGACAACCATCATACTGTGACATGACTAGCATTGCTTTATGAATATGTCCTATTTCATCAATCCAGAATATTAAAAAGGCATGTTCTCAAGGTTTGAAGTTTTTAAAAGTTAATAATGTTTACTGTTGTCCAGCTGGAGTGACTCGGTTGAGAATCATTCTGTGCACCAAAAGGTTGCAGGTTTGATTCCTGCACGGGGTACCTACCTGGGAGGTTGTGGGTTTGATCTCCAGTAAAGTTAACCGATTGATGTTTCTCTCTCTCTCTCTCTCTCTCTCTCTCTCTCTCTCTCTCTCTCTCTCTCTCCCTTTCTATTTGTAAGCATGTCCTCAGATGAGGATTAAAAAATAATAACAATAATACTGTTTACTCGGGCATTTTTTATATGTATTTGTTTTTATTTCAGAAAGGAAGGGGGAGAGAGAGAAAAACATCAGTGATGAGAGAATCATTCAATCAGCTTCCCCCTCATCAATGTTCTTTGCTGCTCTCCAAGGAACACTGGTGGGGCCGCCCATCCTCTGTTATGGGCACGCAAGCTCTTGCCACGTTACAGGCTATTTCCACTGGAACACAGCCACGCCCACACATTATACACTGTCCGTGGCTGCTTTTGTAGCACCCTCTGGTACTTTACAGACAAAGCTTTGGGGCCCTGGTGTACGGAATAAAGTCAGCGTCCCCTGGCACAGCCAGCAGGACTGTATGACCAGGCCTCCACCAGTCCTCCCTGCCTAGTCTCGGTGTGCGTCCTCTGCAGCCCCCTAAAGGGACGGTCCCCTGACCAGCTCATCTCATGACTCTGTTGCTACTCTTGCCTGGAGCTCTCTTCAGAGCTCCCCAGCTCCCAACTAACACCAACCAGTCAACCAAAAGGTTGCACTGAAATGTTACCGGTTCGATTCCTGCTCAGGGTGTGTGTGGGAGGCAACTGATAGATATTTCTCACATCAATGGCTCTCTCTCTCTCTCTCTCTCTCTCTCTCTCTCTCTCTCTCTCTCTCTCTCTCCCTTCCACACTCTCTGAAAAACAAATTAATAAAAACGTGTTGGTTTTTTTTTTTAAATTCAGCTCAAGACAGGACTCTTCAGTGACGCCATCTCTGCACCTCACCGGCCCTCCTGAAGCTCCCTCCCCGTGAGCTCACTTTTGGACAGATTTCTAGGTACATTCAAAGGGAAGGACACTTCATTGTTATACATATTGCCAGAGTGTCCTCCAGGGAGGTAGTTTCAACTTGCATTCCCCAAGTTCATGGAAACTGTCAGGTTCATGCAGCCCTGCCAATCTGATCTGGGAAACAGGTTTAATTCTCACAGCACTCCTTACTGGTAATTCAAGGTGAAGATTAACAAGTTGTTGTTTTTAAAAAATTAATATCTTTTTTTAAAATATGTTTTATTGATTTTTTACAGAGAGGAAGGGAGAGGGATAGAGAGTTAGAAACATCGATGAGAGAGAAACATCGACCAGCTGCCTCCTGCACACCTCCTACTGGGGATGTGCCCGCAACCAAGGTACATGCCCTTGACCGGAATCGAACCTGGGACCTTTCAGTCCGCAGGCTGATGCTCTATCCACTGAGCCAAACCAGTTTGGCAAAAAATTAATATCTTAAGGAAATAGCAAAAGGAACTTCTTGGAGCTAAATCACAAATATTGAGAAAGGTATCTCTCCAAGATGCAAGGATAAGATACAGACAATTATTGCAGATACATGAGACCAAGAAACTCTTTGCTTTTATGCGAGAAATTGTGATAAGATTAGTCACTGAAGCAAATACCAAACTCCTTATATTTGTTCTTCCAGTTTATTGTAAATTTAATTTTACATTTCTTGAAAGTCTTGGAAGTATGCTACATAGTCACTTCTCTCTCTCTTTCTCTCTCTCTCTCTCTCTCTCTCTCTCTCTCTCTCTCTCTCTCTCTCCCTCTCTCACTCTCTGTTATTCTTTAAAAATACTGTCTCCATATTACTGAGTATTTTTCCACACACACCAAAAAGGAGAAAAATGTACATTCAACATTGTCGTTTTGTGACTTTATAACATAAAGTAACATAAAGGACATGTTTTTGATCAAATACTAGTTCTAGAAATTTATCTTAAGAATATAATTATCTATGATGGTGGGATTGGGACAGGTGCTGGGTTGTTTCCCCTCATGGACTTTGTAAACCAGCACAGGAGAGAGCTCCTCAAAGCAAGCAGACAGGACAAAATAACCACAAACCGATAAATGCTACAAGGAATCAGTAATCTGGAATAGAGAGTCATGGCGGGGCGGGGTGGGGGGAGAGAAAAGGGCAACGTCTTGGATTAGATGGTCAGGGAGCTTTTCTCTGAGAGACATTTAAGCTGAGTCAGACAGCTGAGAGTGTCTGATACTCAGAGAGTTGGGAAAAGAGCTTTGCAAAGAGAAGGAAGAACATCTGCAAAGACACAAAAGTGTGTCTCAAGGACTGAAAGGAAGTCAGTGCTGGTGTTTTGTGAGTGAGGCTGTGAGAGACACTAGTTGAGGTTGGGAGGTCCATGGGGCACAACAAGCCAGTGAGTCATACTGTTTTATGTTTTAAGGACAATGAGAAGTCATTAAAGTGTCTTAAGCAGGTAGGGTGGGATGGCTGGTTTTAAGTTGAATGGATCACTCTGTTTGCTGGGAGGAGAACAGGTGGAAGACAGGACAAGATCAGAAGCAGAGAGAGCAGAGGCCCAGCAGATGGGGATGGTGGCGTGAACTAGGACAAGAGCAGGACAAGTAGAAAAAGAACTGACTCCACTTGGATATGAAATCATGACATGTCAATGGTGGACTGGGTCCTGGAGATACAAAGTAGGGTAAAATCAAAGATGACCCTTCATTTCAGACTAGGGGACCTCCAGGAGGGTCCATAAAGGGTTAATATGGGGAAGTGTTTGAACTCCTGAGAGGTGAGCAGGAGAGATGGCAGGAAGGTATTTAGATGCATAAGTCTTGGATGGTGGTATGAATTTGGAAGAGGAGACGCTACTGATAATAGAATCCAATTGAGTAAGACAGGGAAACAGGGCAAAGGAAAGTCACAGTAAAGGTAAAATTGGGGAATGAAAACCAGGACAGGAGGTCAGAAAATGTTACCACACTTTGAACGCTGCGTCAAAGCAACAAAGTGGAGAGCTTTTAAATTATGAAGCCAGGGAAACAACTTTAACCACACTTTTCCTTTGACAAGTTCACAAAAAATAATTTCCTTAGCAGATGAGCAATAGGAAAAGTTGAGTACTGGAAAGAGTGTGAAAAAATGGCCACTCATACATTTTAGGGAAACATTTTATTGGGACAAGCTTATTAGAGAATAATTGAGAGCAGGGGTCCTCAAACTACGGGACGCGGGCCACATGCGGCCCGCCGAAAACATTTATCCGGCCCACCGGGTGTTTTTGCCGCCGCTGTGTGCATAGGAATTTGTTCATAGTTTTTTTTAAACTATAGTCCGGCCCCCCAACGGTCTGAGGGACCTTCAACTGGCCCCCTGTTTAAAAAGGTTGAGGACCCCTGATTTAGAGCATCCATAAAAATTAAAATATTCAATCATTTTGTTACAACTCCAATTTGAACTTATTTTATAGGAATTCAAGAAACAGTGTAAACGTTGAAATATATGAATATTAGTAAATTTATGACAACACTGTCATCATAAAATTTTGGCATTACTGCAACATCTATCAATAGACAACAGAGTAAAAGATATTATTGTGCATACATAATGAAATACTTGAGCAGTTGTAAACAGGAGTCATGTTATCTTAAGTTAGACAGGAATTTTCCAAGATGAAGTTTAAATTAAAAGCACAAGTTTGTGTGATCCTATTTTAAATTACCTATATGTGTGCTTGTATGTTACCAGAAAAACCTGCAAGTCCATTACTAAATTATTACATCAGGATTTTATTTTTAAATGACAAGATATTAAAAGAATCATTGTTCATATAATTTGATTCTATAAGTTTATTTCCACTGATAGAGATCCTCATAAATCATTCAAAATGGTATAAATTTTATAAAGAAAGATATCCATCACAGCATTACGTATGTATTTTAAAAACAAAAAGAGCATAAAGACCCATTTAGGCAATACTTAAGCACATGATGGTACTGAAACAGATGAGATAAGAATGACAAGATGGAAACTATGTCAACATTCACAGGATAATACTAGGAACAAATATACTAATATGTTGCATGTGATTGTCTCTGGGTGATGGAATCTGAGGTGATTTTACTTCTGTCTGTTTGTCAGTGGACTGAGATCCAGGACTGCTCCTGGGTAAGAATTACTCTTTCCTTTCAATGTCCCAAGGGCTGAGGCAAGGTCTTGGGGCCCAGAAGACATGAGTACTGTCTGTCTAAGGGGAGATCATGTGGCTAAGCCTCCAGGAAGGATTGGCTTCCCCCAAGCTGCTCATTCAGATACGAATCTGTAAGAAAATACTCCCCACCAATGAGCTTGCTCAGTAAGTAACATTGGGTGTTGGATCTCCCTGAACAGTGTCTGAGAATATGACTCTAGAGCAGTGGTTCTCTACCTGTAGGTCGCGACCCCTTTGGGGGTCGAACAACCCTTTCACAGGGGTCGCCTTGACCATCGTAAAAAATATTTATAATTACATATTGTTTTTGTGATTAATCAGTATGCTTTAATCATGTTCAATTTGTAGCAATGAAATTGGGGGTCACCACAATATGAGGAACTGTATTAAAGGGTCCCGGCTTCAGGAAGTTGAGAACCACTGCTCTAGAGCACCTCAGAGAAGCAGGCCATTGGATAAAGCCAGCATCCACTCTATTCTAGCCATTGAGAGTTTGTCTCTCAGGGCCAGACAGGGAACCAAAGAAACCACCTCAACAAACTCTTTGAACACCAACTGACAAATGCATTTGCAGAGCATGCCCTGTGCTTCTCTGGGCACTTGAAGAAAAACGTGGAGGGAAAGCCCAAGGTCCTTGCCCCCAATCAAGGAAGGATTCAAGCGATCACTTTTGATCCACAGGCGTTTATTGAGACCTAATGGGTGTCTACTCCTGCCCTGGGCACCCAGGCACAGAGTGACCAGACATGGTGGAAGTTTGGTCCCCAGATCTCCTGGGACCACGTCATAAACTTGTGCAAAGGGGAAATAACAAGACATGTTAACCTGGATTATCTCTGATCCCAGAGATAAGACCTGCCACCATGGAGCCCCAGGGAAATGTGGAACTAGGCTCAGAGGGAGCATCAGGAGCCCCCCACCAGGTCAGGCATGAGACTGCCTCAGGGCTCCCATCTGTGTCCTTACTAATGAGGCTCCAGGGAGGTTCTGCTTCCTCTTCCCTCCAGGTTCCTTGACTCAGATGCTGCATTAATCACTAGGAAGGCCTCTGCCATCCAGTTCCACCCACTTAGTAGGTTAAAGTTGGATTATTTGGAAGGTCTCTCTGAAAACCTGTTCCCCATCGCAGATGTGGGTCTCCACAGGGTGAAGGGAAATAATGGGTAGGGAGGTGGGTGGTAGCTGTTGTTTTGATTTTTGTTTTCTTGGTTCAGGGCTCCAGAAATCACATGCTTCAATTTATCCCACCTTTTCACCACCATTCCTTGCAAGACAACTTCCAGGTTTTATTGTCTCTTATTACCTCTAATCTCCATTCCCTTCCTCTCCCTCCACATAGTAGCCACTTCAAAATTGGCATGTATGCTTAAAGAATTTATGTCTTTGTATGTCTGTGTGTTTTATAGACACAGGAAGTGTTGTGTTAAAAATCCCATTGTGTTTCTTACTTTCTATGTTGACACTAATTTTTATGATCCACTCTCCTTGCTGTGTAAATACTCAAATCCCTGCTTATTTTATCTTTTTTACCAAACCATTCTCTCTACACACAAATTTTCTTGGTCTAAATTGAACCCTATCACTTTCTGCTTAAACCATTTCAAAACTTCCATTTACAATTAGAAAAAAAAAATTGGAAACCAGCCTATGGTCTCCTTGTCGGCTCCTACATACATCTCCAACCTCAACCAGTGTCCTTCTCTTTCTTCTGCTCCCCACACTTCAGCCACACTGGCTTTCATTCAGTTTGCTGAATTCACAAAACTCTTTCTTTCATCTCAGCACCTTTGCCTTCTCCCCCTCCCCCACCTCATCTCTAGGATGGGCTTTCTCTTTCTCAGCCTTCAAGCCTCTCCTACCTGTGAACATTGGTGCAGCCCTTCTGGAGAGACTTTGGCAATATTAGTCATCTTGGGCCAGGTTCCCTGGCAGCAGTGACTCCTGGGAAGTGGGACAGAGTTTAGTGAAGGAATGACCTCAGAAAAAGAAGATGGAGGGAAGTGAGCAGAGATGTGGACTCAGCACATTACGTTCAGCCTGGTCTTGAGAGGGGATCTGGAAGAGGAATTGCACCCATTGAGTGATTCCCATTTTAGGTAAGGAGCCAGGCTTATCTACCCAGTACCAGTCATTACTGGCCTCCCAGGGTAGTGGACTGGGAGCACCTACCCGCTCAGGACAGGGGAAGGGCCATCAGGAGCCATGAGCAGCCAACATCCACAGCAGCTGGGAGGGGGGATGGCTGAACCAGCCAGTGAAGTTGCATCCACTAGTAAAACCTAAGGTGTGTATGGCCTTCCTGCTAGAAATTCATTCTTAGCAACATACTCTAGAGAAGCTTCATTCATGTGCCCATGAAGGATACAAGAAAGTCCATTTCAGCATTGTTTATGATGGTGGAAAACTAGAAATAACCCAAATGTCCTTCAACAGGAGAATAAAGTTATCATAGTAAATGCCTAGTAAAGCGGTAAAACTAATGGACTGCAGTATGTGTGGCAACGTGGACAAATCTCAAAGCATGATTTGTGTGGAAAAGAAAGTGTCAGGGTACATTCTGAATGATGCTATTGAAATAAAATTTCAAAAATGCAAAATCCACTCTAAATTAACTTGTGTGTACACAACTTTTGAGTAAAATTATAGAAACCTACTTAGGGACAAGCACGAAGTGGATGATAGTAAGTAGCTCTGGGGAAGGAAAACTGGGATGGAATCAGGAGTTCAAAGGTCTCCCAACTGTCACCCTAATGTTCTATTTAAAGACACACAGGCAATGGCAGAATTTAAGATTTAACAGGAACACAGGTGATCACAATTTATTCTACATAGATTTTATTCTTTTACATTTAATCCTTAATAGTCACACTTTAAAAATTACAGAAAATATTCATGTGGCCTTATGTACACCTTGAGTGATACTTTTGTCTTTTTGTTTTCCCTATACTATCATTTTACTTTCAGACGATAGCAGAAGAAAGTACACAGATGATCCATTTTCTCTGTTTAGACTCCATCACAGCTCTTTGCCACATTTCATCATGTCACAGGAATTTGTTAGCCATGCTGTTCATATACAATGCAATTAACATCACATAAGGATATTTATGTCAGTGGGGAAATACTCATAAAAAAGGCTAATGTCCTTTAGGTGGAATTGACAGGATAAGGTTTGGGAACCCACTTATTCCAGGTATCTCTTTGCTATCTATTCTAGCCAATATTTCCAGTGGTCCATTCCCACCCAGTGATGCTGATCAGAAGAACCAGATTCATGCTGTTAGACTCTGAGGGGTTATATTTTGACACAGAAGGCCTGCTCTCCCCCCTGTATCCCAGCCAAGAAAATGTTATTCAAAAAGTGATCAGATGAGATTGGGCGCTTTGAGGGTGGTATGGCCATAGACAGGGAAGCATCTTTCAGATGCTCAAAACTCAGCGGGAAGGCGGGGGTTGGGGGGTGCGGTGAGGGGGAAAGATCAACCAAAAGACTTGTATGAATGCATATCGGCATAGGTGATGGATGTGGACAACATGAGGGAAGGGAGAGGCAGAGGGCAGGATTGGGGGGATAAGGTGATATTGGTGGGGTAATGACACATTTTAATATCTTATTCAATAAAGAAAAAAAAATGATCAGTTCAGGATTGAGAATGAGAGGCCTATGTTCTAGGTTCTCCTATGGTGATTCTTTTGCTCTTCGGACTTAGCAAAATTATACATATGAATATTCAAATATATAAGAGCATATTTAATTTTGCTAAGTACTTCTAGATGGCCCACCTGGGTGCCTGTACTAGTTTACACCCCCATCATAGCCCATGATGTTCCCATTTGTCCCATAGCCTCACCAACACTTCCCATCATCCCACTCTAATTTGTCTTGCAAATCGGTTTAAAGAGGGCCTCATTACTTCTCTGACTACAAGTACAATTCAACATCTCTGCATATCTTACTACAAGTGCAATTGAATACCTCTTCATACCTTGTTAACATTTTGGGTTTCCCTTTATGAAATTCCCTTTTCATATACTCTACCCATTTTTATGTGACAGACATTTCTGATAAAATGTAGATATTAATCGCAACAAGGGATTTCAGAGATCACTTGCAGGTTTTAAGATAAAGCTCCCATAAACATTTGTGCTCAGGTTTCTGAGTGGATGAAAGTTTCTATTTCTCTGGGATAAATGCCCAGGAGTGCAATTGCTCGGTGCGTGTTAGTTGTATGTTTAGTTTTATAAGGAACAACCAAAGTACTTTCCCCAGTGGCTGTAATAGTCTACATTCCCACCAGCCCTGTATGAGTGAGTTTTTCCACATCCTCCCCACCATCAAGTGTTATCACAGTCTTTTTTTTCAGTTAGTCTCCTTGTGGTCTAAATAACCTTTTCCTAATGGCTTATGATGTTGAAGTTTTCAAGTGCTCATGCGACATGTTATAGCCTCTTCAGTGAAGTGTCTGTTCATTTATTCTGTTTAATTCTCCAGTGAAACACCTGGGCCTGGGTTCCCTTCCTTAGATGCTTTAACTACAAATTCAACTTCTTTGATAGACTAGTCAGGGCATCACTTTCTCTTGAGGAAGATTGTATAGTTTGTTTCCTCCCAGGTATTGGTCCGTTTTGCCTAACTGGTTAGCTATATGCGCACAGCGTTTTTCTCTGTTTCTTGGTCAGTCTGGCTAGAAATCTGTTTGTTTTACCAGTATTTTTAGAGAAGCAGTTTTCTGGTTTGTTGAAGGCTTTTTCAAATTCTTTGTTTTACTGATTTCTGCCATTATGTTTCCCCCTTTCCTTGTTCCTTCTAAGTCACTCTGTTGCTCTCTGTAATTTACTATTTGGATACTTCAATCTCTCTTCCCAGCTGTAATGCTTTCCTTAGAAGTCTATTTAAAACAAAAACTCTGTCTTTTATGGCTGCTTTTGATATGCAGCTTTTCTTTATTGTTTTTTAGTTGGGAGTATTCCATAATTTTACTCATAATTTCCTTTGAACTCAGGGTTTGTATAGAATATACTTCACTTCAGCTTCTGCTATATTTTCTAAACTGTCCAGATATTTGGTGATTTTAAAGCTATTCTTTATTATTAACTTCTTACCTTAGTGCATTATGGTTAGAGAATATATAGGCATCATGCATGATGGTTCATGAACATATCAATGGAGAAAAAACATATATATCTTCTTTGGAATTTATTGAGACTTCCTATGTGGCATGGTATGTGGTAATGATTTATTTTGTTTAAAAGACTGGGTATTATCTGTTAGTCTGATATAATATGTCTAACAAAGCAAACAATAACTTCCATTTGTCAAATTTTCTTCTTATTTTAAAAAATCCTTTATTACTTCTCATTTAATAGGTCCTATTTCAGGAGGCAGGGTTAAAATTAATGAATTCTATTTTGCAAGACAAGGTGCTTTCCCATAACTTAAAATACATGCACTTAAACGTATCCCTGTGATTTATTACACATATCTATATTTTCCTCAGCAAGACATGCTCTTTAATATGCCCTCCTGAGTATCATTCCTCTACCCTCATCAACTACACAGTGCTGACACTAATATTTTAGATTTTTTCCACTCTTTTTCTGTAATATTTTAGTCAAGAATAAAATTAGCATGGGGCCACATGGCTCACTTCTGGGATTTTTGGTTCTGGCTTCACCCAGGACACCGACCCCTCATAGAATCTCCAATCTGTATCTAAGGAGAAAAGAGCTTAGCCCAAGGCCTTGTGGAGAATCAAATGAGGCTGAGGCTTTGTCATGAGGAAGAGAAAATGGCCAATGAGCTCAACCACAGCCCGTGCAGCAGACCTCTCCACTGTCCAGGCACCCAGAGAGCACTTTCCAGGGAGGACCCCACTGAGTTTCTACAATAAACCTGTGAGCTTGACCCTAGGTCAGTGATGCCGAACCTATGACACATGTGTCAGAGCTGGCATGCAAACTCATTGGTTGATTTTTCTTTGTTACATGGCATTTAAGTATATAAAATGAATATCAAAAATATAACTCTTGCCAAAGCCGGTTTGGCTCAGTGGATGGAGAGTCGGCCTGTGGACTGAGGGGTCCCGGGTTCGATTCTGATCGGGGGCATGTGCCTGGGTTGCGGGCACATCCCCAGTGGGAGATGTGCAGCAGGCAGCTGATCGATGTTTCTCTCTCATCAATGCTTCTGACTCTATATCCTTCTCCCTTCCTCTCTGTGGAAAATCAATAAAATATATTTAAAAAATTTAAAAAATATAACTCTTTGTTTTACTATGGTTGCAAATATCCAAAAATTTCTATATGTGGCATGGCACCAGAGTTAAGTTAGGGTTTTTCAAAATGCTGACATGCAGAGCTCAAAAGTTTCGCCATTACTGCCCTAGGTTCACCCTGTGGTTAGAGGCACAAGCACTCAGAGACATGAAGTGCCCTGAAGACTCCCAGCAAGCAGGGGGCCACGTGACCACTGTGCTGTGCAGGGACAGGGTGCTCACCTGGTAAATAGGTGGACCCACACCTGTTGGGTGGAACAAATGTTCTGTCATAACACAGAGAGATGAGGGCGAAAGCATAGTCCCTGCTCAGGAAGGCGGGCAGCTGGTATTGCACCAGTTTGTCTAGCTGGTGTGCCTGGGGGTCTGCACCACACACCTATTATTTTAGGAAAGCACGAGTGGATGGTGTGGGGCCACTTGGCGGGTTGGCAGCTGGGACCCAGGCCTGGCTGACTGGCCTCCATGTTCTGCTCAGGATGCCCGCAATGGGAGGCCAGTCCTTGGCATCTGACCACCAGCTCTGAGTCCTGTGGAGGCAGAGTCCTGGCTTCCAGGAAGGGCAGGTGGAGAAGGGAGAACCCTTATCACTGGGAGTGTTAGGGGTCCTGATGCCAAAACTCACCTTCCATGATTCTCCAGCTCAGCACTGCCCGCCTGACCCCCAGAGAGTTCTGGTTAATCAGCAGAGCAGTTGGGGCTCCCAATGGGGGCTGCACATTAGCTTCCGGGTAGTGAGCACTTTTGTACTTAAGAAGGTTTCTCTTTGTGTTTCCAGGGTCGGTTTCTGTACTAAACTGAAAAGTGAACAGAAAAACAGGTGGGCCCTCCCGTGCTTGGCATCTGCAGGGCCGCAGGCAGGGCTGGAAGGTGGAGTCAGAATGTCTGGAGATGCACATGGGGAAGTGCTGGATGCGGAAGGACCCTGGGCTGCCGGCTGGAAGAACTTCATTCCACTCAACACCTTTGATGAGGACCCGCAGAATGTTCTCCTGCTGCTTCGTCCTGCAGAGCAGGTGGCTTATGCCTCCAAGCACTGGCTTTTGGATTTTGGACTCCATGCCTTGTCCTGGTTTCTTGGGCGAAAACAACACCTTCTTTTTCTTCTCCTTGGTGAGTACTGTCATGCACATGGTGGGTGTTGCTTTGGCCTGGCCACTGCTGAGCAGCCTGCTGGCCTGGAGAGACTGGAAGGTGCACTTGAGGGTGTTGTTGGCGGTAGGCAGGTCTTTCGTCTTCGAGTCTTTCTTCCTGTCTGTGGGCTGGGCTGCCGTCCAGCAATCCACCTGCCGCTCCATCAGCTTGGTGCCATCGCCCTGGCTGGGGGAGGACAAACCCCACTCACTGACAAGATGAGTGGGATGACAAGGCCTCATTGGTGAACAGAGGTAGGGACAAAGGGAAGGATAAAAGCACGCTGCAGCCCAAGGGGGTCCAACATCTGAGTCTCCCGACGTGTCTGAGGACTGTTGCACTGTCCTAATTTCCACCTGCCTCCCTGAAAAGAAGGAACTATAAGGAATCCTCATTGGGTCTCTTCTGCTTGTAGGAGAGCAGGGCTTCCTCGATGGGGAGCTGAGAGGAACAGATGTTCCCATGATGTATTGCGTGATTCTCGTCACGGTGTCCAGTGTGTCTTGTATGGTGCTCTGGGCCTCCAGATTATGGAACAGGTCCCATCAGGCCAGGTCCTGGGAGAAGCTGTTGTAGCGGTAATGCATGGAGCCCAGGTACCTGGCCACGAAGTTGGAATCCAGCGGGATGACCAGGAAGTGCACACAGCCCAGCCAGCCGAGCATCTTGTAGGACAGCAGCTCCAGGAAGACCCGCAGCACAGCGCTCAAGTAGTGCTGTGCCCCTTCCACCAGGATCTTCAGCGGCTTAAGGGGCTGGGAATTATCATTACAGTATCTCTGTATCCACCAGATGATGGAGCTGAAGGCCACCGGACGTCATACATGAAGCAGGTGCACAGCCCAGGCAGCATGAGCCCCTGCAGGGTGTCTGAGGGGGAACTGCTCCTGCCAATCAGAGGTTTGACCAGGATGATGTTCTCTGGCAGCTGGTCATCAGAGATGAGGATGTGGTTCAGGTGGTTGTACGTGGTCTTCCTGGGGATCTGCAGCTGGCTCCCTGGGTCTGGCCATGCTCATTGTCTGGGCTCTTGGCTCACTTGTTCTATGGCTGTGCCGTCTGCCGCCCCTTCAGGAACCTGCCCAGCCATGGTGGCGGGGATGCTTCCCCTTGGCCTTGGTGGAGGGGATGAGAGACTCAGTCTTGGTGATGCGCCTAGTGAGCAGCATCTTCTTGGTGAGCATGTCCAGGGCTGAGGTCTCTGCCTCAGGGCTGTCCTTGGGCGGTGCTGGGTGCTCCCCTGGGTGGGCGTGCTCTGGGGCTCTAAGTGGGAGACACTGTCACTTGGCTGTCGCTGACTGAGCTTGGTCTTTTTGGGCACTTCAGCTGGACTAGGAAGCTCCTTTGTTTTGCTTTGTTTGTTTTGTGAACCCTCAGCAGAGGTTATTTTTCCACTGAATTTTTAGAGCAACTTGAAGGGACGGTTAGAGACAGAAAGGGAGAGAGGCATCGATGTGAGAGAGACACATGCATTGCTTGCCTCCTGCATGTGCCATGGCCAGGGCTGGGGATCAAGCCTGTAATCAACACAGTTGTGCCCGTGACCAGATTTGAACCCGGGACCATTTACTCCGTGCGCCAACACACTAGCCCTCAGCAGAACCAGCTAAAACTCGGAAGCTCCGCCTGTCTCTGGGCACCATGGATGCTCCCCATGTCCATTTTTGAACTGAAATGTGACAGGCCTTCGCAGTATGGCCTGAGCTTGGGTTTGGTGGTGCTGAGAAGGCTGTCATCTTCTTCCCTGTCTGGGCTACTGTCACTGGTTCTCCAGCAGGTTAGACAGAAGGTGCGGGCCCTCCTCTACTCGGGTACATGAACTGCAGGGTCCTGCTCACGGTCCAGGGCCTCCTCCGACACTTAGGCCCAGCTCAGCCAAGCCACTACATTCTGCTTGTCATGGACCTTGTTGTGACTTTCAATAGTCACTGCTTCCTGATCCAGTTCCTATCCATGGGCGGCATCTTCACCGGCCTCCTGCTCAGTGAAGCTCTCATACTCCTTTTTAGAGTAGTGATTTGTAGACTTGGTCTTGGGCCGGCCTACATGGCGCTGTCTACACGGTGAGTGGACTGGCTAGACATGAAAGAGGTCCAGATTCAGGCGACTTTCTGGGAGCAGGTGCTGTGGGCCGCCGAGTCTGAAACACTGTCTCTGGGCTCTTTGATGCCTGAGGGCTCACGTGTTTTCTTGCACTTTGGCCATAATTGCAGGCTCCTCTTGGCTCCGGGCCCTGTGGATGCTTCCGTCTGTGTCTGTGAGCTGGAGTGTGCCAACCCTTCAAAGAGCAGTCTGAGCTTGGGCTTGTGGGTGCTGAGGGTGCTGTTCTCATCCTCCATGTCTGGGCCACTGTCCCTGGGGTTTTGCAGTGTGTTAAATAGAAGGTCCATGTCCCACTCCAACTCTGGGACATGCTCTGCTGTGTCCTGCTCGAGTCCACAGCCTCCTCCAACACTTTGAACTTTCCCAGCCACGCCACCACTTTTTCCTTGATATTTTGTGGCCTGGTAATGCACATCTTTCCTAATATCCATGGCCTCTACTTCTTGAGCATCCCCATGTCAATGCCCTTCTCAGCCATGTTCGGTCCATAGGTGGCATAGTTGCTGGCCTGTTGCTCAGAGGAGAAGCTCTGATGAACCCCCTCGGAGTAATTAACCCTTGACTTAGCCTTGCATCTGTCCTGTATGGCACTGTCCTCCCAGTGGATGGGCTGGTTGGACAGGGAGCAATCCAGATCTCGGCCAGTTTAGCAGAAGCCTCCTCGGCCACTTTGTCCACCCTTCAGGGTTTGCTGCCTGACCTTGGCCATGCGGATGGCACCCACAGGGAGTGTCTTCTAGGTCCAGATGGTCTGGTTCTTAAACCACTTCCTCCAGTGCCACAGGGCCTATAGCTTGTTGCCTTCTCACAGAGGAAGTGGGGGTCCTGCAGTGAGGTCAACCCCAGGACTGTCACTGGGGAACAGCACACTCCCGTAGGATGTACTTGGAGCCCTGCATCTTCACCGTGATCACCATCGATATGAGGTTGGAGTACTGCATCTTCATGGCGATCACCATGGAGAGGAGGTCCTTCTCCAACTCTTTGAACACCACCATCTTCATTAAGGTCAGGTTGCACAATCTGGGAACGAATCTGAGGCTGGGGCTGTCCAACTCCTGGGTAGCAAACAGGTTCTTGGGCATTGGTGTTGAACCTGGGCACAGGGATGGGGGAGCGGGAGGTGTGGAGACCAGGACTGTGGGCAGCAAGGTAGCTGCATCTGCTTACAACATACAGGTCCTGCTGCATTCTGGGGTGATGGTTTCTCTTCCTGTGTTGGGACAGAGGAGGGACATTCCCTCAGGGGCAGTTTATGAACTGCCAGGTGGGTTGGGGCTTTAGTTCGGACCAATCCCCTAAGTCCATGATTGGCAAACTGCGGCTCCCGAGCCACATGCGGCTCTTTGGCCCCTTAACTGTTGCTCTTCCTAAGCCTTAGGAGTACCCTAATAAAGTTAATAACAATGTACTTACCTATATAATTTAAGTTTGAAAAATTTGGCTCTCAAAAGAAATTTCAATCGTTGTACTGTTATATTTGGCTCTGTTGACTAATGAGTTTGTCGACCACTGCCCTAAGCACTCAGTGACTGTTGTCAGGAGGTGGGGCACAAGTGATCCAAGAACTGTGTGTGCGAAAAGGAGCCACATGCTCACTGACTAACTCAGGGAAGCCCTGTGTGGTGTTCTTGCAAACTCAGAGACCTAAAGTTATCAAAAAGAATGTTCTGAAATGAAAACTTTTAAACTGAAAGCAGTTTATGGTGGGTAGTCATGTCCTAGGCTGGCATCTTCCCTGACAAAGGTCAATCTTAACCTTCACTGAGCCTGTCTATTGCCTTTTGGCATCTACAATAACATTTAATTTGGAATGTCAAAGGAATTTCCCTATTTCCAGGCCCCTCAACACATAGGCAATGCTCTGCGGAGACCACAAATCCCCTCGTTCTTCCTGAGTTCATTGTTGACTTGGAACTATCCTATATCCACCATGTAAAAGAAGTATGTCTGTGTCATTTTACTGTTTATCCAGTCACAGAGAATTCGCTGCTTTGATTTCTCTGAAACCCTAATGCATCACCACTGGGTTTCCTGTTACCACCATACATCTCCTGTTCTGATTGTAATGTATAAAATAAGGTGCAAAACTGCCAGAGAGAATATCTCAATCCGCTGAGAGTTTCATCCTGCCAGTTATTGACAGTGGGACTTAAATAAACGACCAAAATTCTTGACAAGTTTGAATGTTTCATACTTTGACATTTACTTGACGTAGTGGGTCAGGATTCCAAAAGAGCTCACCCAGGACCAACCCGTGGACATGGTGTTAGGATTCAACAAAGGACCCATTGAACTGCTGGTTCCCCACCCATTGGGTGAACTTGGGTGGGTTGTATCTTAAATCCATGACTTTTCCCTTGCTGGTGGTAGAGGGTTAGATTTATTTGAGCTGTATTTTTAAATACTCCAGATAGAACTAAGATTAAGGGTTGATGGAAATTAGGTTAAGACAATACAGTAGGAAAAATTGGTGGCTGTTGTTAAATTGTGGCTTTCCAATCGGAATTGCTTTCTGAGAATCAGAGCAAAAAAAACCAAAACCCATTATCATTTAAATTAGAGTTGAACTTAATCAGCTCCAAAAATACAGTGTCATATTCTCCCTCAGGTCCGAGTATTAGGTATTCTTAGGAGACTAAGAATATCTGCGGATGTGTGATGTCATTCCTCATGATGTGCAGGAGCCCCAAAGCAAAATTTCAACACAATTGCAATTAAAGTGACTGGTTCTGGTGGGGGAGCACCCATAAGGTTTGGTCAACCATTCCCTGACCCTCTGGTTGTTTGAGACAGCAGGGAGATCAACCGAGGCACATCAGAGGTTTGAATGTGATTTGAGGGGTGAGAGCCTCATGGAGCTCAACCGATAAGCAACACAGGTTGACCAACTACATAATATAACAATCCTAGAAAATTTGCTCAGATTCTGCAGATATCGGAAAGAAAAGAAAAACCACATACACATACACACAACTACAAAACAACAACAAAAAAACACACCTAAAATTAACATGGGAAGTGGTGCCTCCAAGTCCAGGAGATGCCCGATCCCAGCCCTCACTAATATTCCTGATAGGAAGCTTTTACTTACACGTGCTTTACAGAAATGGGAAGATTTAATTAGAAAATGTCCTCCTAAAAATGGCCAAAGTGCAGTTTTATTTGTGTGCCTAAATTAATTTTTGGCATGCAATAATAATTAGGAAAATGCCAGGTCTAACATTAAACTGAATGAATGAATGGAAGCATATCTTGATTTGGAAATCAGGAGATTTTCAGAAGCACATATAAATTCCTTTAAAAACAATGGAGGAATTAGAAATTTTATAGACTGTCTCTGAACTGTTCTGAAGGTAATAATTGCCAACACCCCATTCTTCCACCTTCTCTAGTTCCCCCACTATATTCTGCACCCTTTTCCATCCTTCTTCCTTTCCCTTCAGTCCCCTCCACTATCACTTCCTACTGACTTAAGAGAAAATGAGAATAGGAATTCTAACAACTCCCTTTGGAGAAAAGCTTGTCTCAGCAAGAGAGGGACCAGCAAATGTTCCTGATTTTCTCAATGACCCTGGTGGGTTCACAAAGGCATTTAACTCTTAGAATATGTAATCCTGGATTTTCTAACTGATTCCAATTAATATAGCTAATGGTTTTTGTCAGCAAATGCAACACAAATTCTAAATAAGGCTTTCAAGAAAATTCCTGTAGAGAAATCTGTTCACTGAAATGGGATGTAGAAAACCAATAACAAACAAACCACACACACACACACACACACACACACACACACACACAGATACAGGGTTGATCCATGGGTGTTTGCATTCTCACTGATAGTTTGGGAGCAGGTGAAATTATCATAGAAAGAGAAGCCACTAAGACCCCTGTAGACACTGGGGCTACTCTATTCCTAACCACAGCGAACTAATTATCTTCTCCTTCAGAGTAAAGCTTCTGTGCAAATGGCAGGAATATTTACCCAATGTCTGTTTTTAATCAAAACCTGTTTCCAACTAGGGAATGTTATAGCAATATTAGCAAATATCTATCTTTGCTAATAAAATATGCCCCAAATCAGCTGATAGGGAGAGGTGTTTAGTTTGCTTATTTGTTTGTTTTATGAAATCAGTGATACCCACACATGCTTTTTCCAGAAGGGTAATATGTATTTAGAAATAAATGAACAAGATACTGAGCCCAACAGAGCCTGAGATGAATACAGCAGTGTGTCCTCAAAGTAGGGGTTCTAGCTGCACCCAGGTTTCCTCGGGGGCTCTGGAAAAGGATCTGCTGGTGGCATCATGCACAGACATGGAGAGGCATGGGGGAGATGGTGAGCATTCAGCAGGTAAATGAGCCTTTCGCCAGTATTTGACTGAATAGGAGCCCAGAGTTGGAACCACAGGCATGCACCTCTGTCCAGTGCCCACCCAGGGTGGAGGGAGCTGGGCCCCTTTGTTGTGAGGTCAGGCTTATGCAGTTCTGAACCCAACCCTCAATGGAAAATTGGGAAACTGATGTCCATAGAGTGGCAGATATCACCCAATGTCCATGACATTCAGAGCCCAGAGTTCAGGAATGTTCAGACCTTCCAGGCCAAGGCTCCCACCACTCCAACAGAGTTGGTCTGGACATTAGAAATCCTGACATACTGGGAAGCTCCTGCATGTTCCTCCGTATCTAGGGGTCAGGGGGCGCTTTGTTCTGGGACCCAGAAAGAGCACTAGCTCTCTTTTTTTTTTACTAAGAGAAATGTTTGTATCATTTTATTTTATTATGGTTTAAAGTATAACATATGTTTCCATTTTTCCCCTAGACCCCTCCCCACCCACCCCCACCTGCAGCACATGCCCCTACCCCCTTAATGACTGTGTCCATTGATTATGCTTATATGCATGCATTCAAGACCTTTGCTTGGTCTCTTACTCTCTCCCCCACTCTCCCCTGCCTTCCTGCTGAGGTTTGAGGGTCTGTTTGATGCTTCTCTGTCTCTGGATCGATTTTTGTTCATCAGTTTATGTTATTCATTATATTCCACAAATGAATGAGTCCGTGTGATATTTACTTTTATCTGACTGGCTTATTTCACTTAGCATAATGCTCTCCATGTCCATCCAAGCTGTTGTGAATGGTAAGACTTCTTTCTTTTTTACAGCAGCATAGTATTCCATTATGGAGATGTACCACAGGTTTTTTCCACTCAGCTGCTGTTGGGCACTTATGCTGATGGGAATTTAGGCTGTTTCCAAATCTTAGCTATTGTGCTGCTATGAACACAGGGATGCATATATCCTTTTTGATTGGTGTTTCTGCTTTCTTGGGATATATTCCAGAAGTGGAATTACGGGGTAAAATGGGAGTTTCATTTTTAATTTTTCAAAGAAGCTCCATGCTGTTTTCCAGAGTGCCTGCTCCAGGCTACATTCCCACCTGCAATGCACAAGGGTTCCTTTTTTCCACATAATCACCAGCTTTTGTCCTTTCTTGATTTGTGGATGATAGCCATTCTGACAAGTGTGAGATGCTATCACATTGTGTTTTGAAAAAATATATTTTATTGATTTCATTGAGAGAGAGAAAAACATCAATGATGAAAGAATCATTGAATAGCCTCCTCCTACATGCCTTTATTGGGTATCAATGCCCAAAACTGGGCATGTGCCCTTGACCGGAATCGAAGCCGGGACTTTTCATTCCTCAGGCCAACACTCTATCCACTGACTAAACCGGCCAGGGCCCTCATTTTGGTTTTCATTTGCACCTCTCACATGATTATTGACTAAAAGCATGTTTTCATAAGGCCATGAGACATATGAAAACAGAACTTTTTTTCTTGTGACTAACAAAAAGAATTTTATTCAAGTCACTGAAGTCACATGTCCACATACAACCGTCATCACTGTGGCCAGGCCAGTGAGCTGTGCTGATAACTCCACTCTGGGGCCTTGACCCAAACTCCCCAGACCACCTGGATATGGACATTGGCAGCTGTTACAAAGGGGGAAATGGAAGTCATGTCCCCCACAAGCCATTGTCAAATAAAATGTCAACTTCTGGTTTCCACTCTGACATATGACCTTGTAAGTTCTTACTCTCATCCTTACAATGAGAAAAAAGATGAATAATCCAAAAAATCAGGAAGTCCTTTTAGTTCCACCAGATCATTGAAGTCATATGGCTATGAAATTAACCTTTGCCTCTGCAAAATACTGTATTCAGGATTTGTTAACACAATACAACCTAGCGCTAGCATATGTGTGTGTGCGCACACACAATCTCTCTCTCTCTCTCTCTCTCTCTCTCTCTCTCTCTCTCTCTCTCTCTCACACACACACACACACATGCAATCAAATGACCCTGGGTGGAATTAAAAGAAAATCAGACACCGAGGAGGTGACAATAGGAAGAAAAAGAGGTTGTAGGCACTTTTGCCTTGTGGCATTCCTCCTCCTACTTTATAGCTACTACCTTCATGAGCGTGAATATCGCTAAGAAGCAAATGCTGCAATAATCCATTGTGCAGGCAGAGAAGAGACAGGATCTAACAGGCACAATGACTTATCCAGGATCAAGAAGAGGTAAGAATGAGGGGTTGAGTCTGAGCCCTGGTCTGTCTCCTCAAAGCTAGTACCCTGGCTGCAGCTAAACCTTGTGGAGAGGGTGTGTTCCTGTCACTGTGTACAATGTTGGTGTTCCATGGAGAAGGTAGGTGAGCAGTCAGCAGTCTACAGGACTATCTATAGCTGTAATTAGGTGAGGGGAGTAAGGGAGGCAATTCCAGGAAGTGAGGTCACTTCCTAATAGAACTTGGAACCCCCGTAACCAGGCACCCACTTTCTAGCAACTGCCCAACTGCCACTCACTTGGCAAGAGACAGTTGACAGTTCAACATGTTCTCTTGTTGTGTTCCCAGTTTGGGGGTCTCTGGTTCCCGGAGACCCTGCAGGGAGTGTTGTTCCAGACTCTGTAGACGGTTCAACACTCGTGCCCGACATCTCTGGCCGTTTTCAAGAAGATCCCCTCAGGTAAGTGAAGGTGGCCTGGGTCAGACCCATTCCCGCCAGGCCAGCCTCCTCTGTGGGCCATCCCTGTGCAGCCCACATCCCCCCTCTTCATGTGGTGGATAGGGGTCCTGCAGGGAGAATCGTGGGAGTGGTTGGAGCAGTGGATAACCTAGAGGTCCTGCTGTGATCACACCCCAGGGTAGGGAAGGCAGGTGGAGATGGGGCTCTAGAGGGGTCCCTGATCTATGCCAATGAGAGTCCTAGGCCGTCAGGCTGTCATGCCTTTTCCTTGCCAGTAGAGGACTCAGCAGATCACATTCTGTGTGTCTGGAGTGGAGAGTCACAAGTTTTAGAGAACCAGCAAAACAGGGCTCTGAGGTTTTCCTCTGGTGCCTGGAAACTGTCTTTATAGAGCTCTGCACAGGAAAGCGGACCTGAGCCCACAGATGGGGTCTTCAATTCCATGCCCTTGCAGGCGGCACACACACCTGATATATCCTCCAGCCTGAAGCACCGCCGCTGGGTGAGTGTAGGTGCCCAATTGACCCAAACTCCAGGAGCCCAGGGAGTCAACAGGACTCAGGTTCCAGAAGGCACCCTGCTACTCCCCTGAGATCCCTCCTAGTGCCCAGTTCCCAAAGGAATCTGGGTCCTCATCTCCTCCATGTCAGGAGCTGGGGCCTCCCAGGGCTGCACATTGTATGGGGACCGGGACTGCTTATCACAGAGATCCATGTCTTTTTTTCTGTGGGACCTGGACTTAAAACCTTCCATTGTCATGACAACGGTGCCACACTAAACATACCACATGTCCTAACATCCAGACCCTCCACCCCAGGAAAAGCCTCGGTGTTCTCATCATACATTGGGATGTTCTGTCAGAAATCGCATGGGTGACACTGTTAATACAAGCATGTGCTGTTTGTCCTCTGCTAAGAGAATGACCTAAGATACTAATGTGCTTCATATTCCTCACCTGCAATTCTACTCTTCCTGCCAAGAACCTTTTCTCTTATTAATGTGAAAAACTTTCAGAGCTCTGAAAAATTTGTGTGTGTTTATTTGATCCAAAGTGTCAACAATTGTGAGCGAGAAAAATCTCAATGGGTTGAGAGAATGCTCCCGAGAATGACAATTTTGCACCTTATTTTATACACTACAAGCAAAAGTGCAGACTTTTGTGGGTTGCATGAAATCCATGGGTGATAGATTAGGGAGACAGGAGAAAGCAAATTGGAGACACTTCTGTGATTGGTTAAAGGGTAAAATGATAGGCACATATTTCTTTTACAATGGTGGATGTAGGATAGTTTCAAGTCAACAATGAACTCAATAGCCACGAAGGGATCTCTGATCTCCGCAGAGCACAGAACAGTGCCTGAGCATGAGGTGTCCAAAATAAGGAAAATCCAATGAATTGTTATCATAGAGGCAAAAAGGCAGTACACACACTCAGTTAAGGTAAAGATTGACCTTTGTCAGGGAAGATGCCAGACAAGGATCTGACGACCCATCATGAGCTCCTGTAAGTGTTTTAATTTCAGACCATTCTTTGAAGTTACTTAAGGTCTCTGAGTTTGCAAGGCTGCCTTGCAGGACTTCCCTGAGCAAGTCAGGTTAGCATGGGGCCCCTTTTTTCATTCACACATCCTCCTTTTATTCAGAAATCAATACAAATTATGCATTGATGATGAGTGTTAGTGTTATGTCTTGCTGAACAATGGACCATTCGGGATAAGGTAAGACTCTAACCTTGAATGGCATTCAAAGTGGAATTTTTATTATTAATCAAAATAAAAAGGTGGATGGGAGGCCAAGAGATACTATATGTTCTTCTTAAAAATATTCTGTATCAATTTTATATTTTGAGCTAACATGAGCAGAGTCCGTTTGCTGCTTGTCTTAAGTTTTGGTATTTTGCAGCTAGTATAACACTTTCATACCAGGAACAAAAGCAAAAACATTAAAGCAGGAACACTGCTTAGGAATAGAAAATGTCTACTACTAGACAAGAAAGTGACTAAGGAAAATAAGCATCCCAGCCAACCAAAAACCCTTTGCATGTATTTACATAATTGTTTATTAAGCTAATTTTATGTTTCCTTCTTCATCCACTGTTCCTTGTACTTATGCGATGTTTGACCTGAAGAATTAAGACTCTCTACTGTTTCCTTACCATACTGATCATTAGAATGTACTTGTCTAGTAGGTGGGAAAACTTAGCAGATGTCGAAATTCAACTATTCATATGTAATAAGGTGTGTAATAAAAATATAAAAATCAGTTGATGTACATTTAATCAATAACAGTTTGGAGATAGAAGAACAAGGTTTGAGCAGCAGTAAGCTGTCAGCATCCAGGCCTTGTTGACTTCTTGGGAAAGCTGTCAGCCCCCACAGCCCGTGGGTTCTCATCCTTGAAAAGTCTTCAGTCTCCTTGGTGGATGGAGGGCAGTGTCAGTGACAGATATCCATTTAGGGTTAGGCCTCTCATAAGGTAACGTCCTTTGTAACACATTGGAGAGAGTCTTTAATTAATGTGTTTCAATAAACAAAATCTCCTGGTTGTACGTTTTGGTCCTTGAAGTCTTTGTCTCTTGGAAGTACTGTGAAATGAGTGTCACTAATGTATCATTCCCTCTAACCTTCCTAGTGAGTCATGGATAGTAATGTAGAATTTCTGCTTTTAGTTTTCCTTATATTTGAAAAACAAAATGATTTAAAAATCAGCAGTATTTTAAACAGAGTCATAACAATAATAACCATCTTCTCTTCATTTAGTTCCCTACCCATTTTGTTGTTTATCCTGGTTATTTGCTAGTATTTTTGTGAATTCAGTCATTCCTTAGAGTTCTATACTTCTTCATTCAGTTCAAAGATGTGACCTGCGTAGAAACCTGTTACTTAGAGGAAGTCAAGCCCTGACCGGTTTAGCTCAGTGGGTGGAGCTTAGACCTGAGGACTCAAGGGTCCCAGGTTCAATTCAGGTCAAGGGCATGTACCTTGGTTGCAGGCACATTTCCAGTAGGGATTGTGCCAGAGGCAGCTGATCGATGTTTCTCTCTCATCAATGTCTCCAACTGTCTATACCTCTCTTTTTCTGTTAAAAATCAATAAAATATATGAAAAGAATAAAAAAATAGAGAAAGTCAAGAGTCCTTTTCATGAATTTTTCTAAAGATGTAACATATTTGAAAATGCAGTAAAGTAAAACAATATCTATGAACGACAAAACAAAGTGGTATGGCTATAGTTTTGATTGCAATGCAATTGATGAAAAACTGCCTTTTTGGTAAAATATAACATTTCAAGGCAATAATTTTTGGGTAACAAAAATTACTGTAAAATTACAGAGAACGATATGAAAATATATAAGTATATGTATATATTTGGATTCAATACATAATTTCAATATAAAAGGAACAGATAGCATGTAAGATTTTAAAACATTGTCCATGGCTTCTTGTATTGAGAATTGGATATAATTCATAAACTTCCAATGTTTGTGCCACAAATACCCGGAGTCGAACTGCCAGACACCCTCACAGGGAACGATCCTCTTGGCCGGCCTGGTGTCGCTGACACCAAGACCACTGTTACACCGGAGTGTTTCCTATTTGAAATTTTCTTGAATCTTTGTACGTTCCTTCCTAGAGCAGGTTGAAATCTTTAGAACATCCATTTTAATAAAAATATAGGTACACAAATAGCACAGTTATTTATATTTTTAATTTTTTAAAGCTCCTCAGGTAATTTCAAGCATATTAAGTAGTCCTAAATTAGTTAAAAACGTTTCTCTAATAAGGAGAGAGAATAAATCCTTGAGGTACTCCAGGGCCCATTGGAATTGACTCAAAGTCATCTCCTGTTTTAAAAGTCTCTTACAATAGAAACTTTGGGAAGGTTGCAAATATACTTGTGCAAAAGATTATACCATGGACTTTTTGTAAATCTACGTAAAGCAAACACAGAGTTAGGGTAACTAACTCTAAAAGATATTAATCATACTTGCAAACAGTTGTAATATTAAGTATTTTGTCCAGACTACAGAATTCTCCTTAATTTACATAAGCATTTAATCTTTGTAGGCCAATAAAAGATTATATCCTAGTAATGTCATATGGTGGCTGACAATTCACCACACATAACACATAGATGAACACATATCACACAAAGACTGTACACGCAATTTTAATTATTTTTTTGGTAGAGAAATAAAAGAATATTTTTATATAAACTTTCACAAAGTTGTATAGCCTATACCCCCTTTTACAAACCTTTCCTCACCTTTTACAAACCTTCTTACCCATTCAGAAATAACTATCCTTAGAGAAACTTACATTTGCCCTTTTCCTTCAAATATGACTCTCCATACCTCAAGCCTTCTATTTTCATAACTGTATAATTTCTTCCAACTTAACTGGAACTTTTAACTGTTAGGAGCATTAATTTCCAATCATAAGCACACAAGTGAACAAACAGCATTCCTTAGATAGACGTTGATGAACATATTTTAATCAAACTCTTACTTTCAAAAAACACACCTTCAGCAAAGCAAAAAACATTACATCAACAGCTCCAAATCCATTTTACAGACCTTCTGCAATTAAAAAACCCCCAAAAGCAGTGAACTTCAGACTTGTCTAGCAATCAATGTGTCAGTATTCACGTTATTTCAAAATGTGTAGATATTTAATAACTTTCATTAAAACTTACTAAGTTAGAAAGATATAGTTGAAAAAGCTAAAGAGATTTGTGTAGGTGGGTAAGGTATTGTTTTTTCTATTGGGATAAGTCATATCTTCCAGAGATTTGTATTTTTAAAAATGGCCTAGACAAGACGTCTTGGTGAACTCAGGTATTTTCACTTCAAAGGTTCTGGGACTTTGGTTGCATGAAGCCAATTACCTGTAAGCCTTCAAAATGAATAGGGGAGGTTTGGAGAAGGTAAAAGGACTTGGTGGGCTTTGAATTGTTTCTGGAGCAAAACCTATGGCACCTTGAAAACTTCATTTGTAAAACAAGGATAGTCATTTTCAATACCTCAGGAACTGGGTTGCCCCCCCCCCCCACAAATGTTAGCAAGGGATTGACAAATTCATTCACCCATTTTTGGATTGTTTCTTTCTATTTGGGAATATTCTTCTAGTTTCCAGAAAGCTCACAACTCTGAGAGGTATAAAGACTTTCAGGTATATGAAACCTCCGTCTGTCTCCCCTGGGAATGGCAACACAGGTCCCATGTGCAAGATAGTCTTAAAGTTAATGGTGCCAAAGCCTCTCTATTACCCACTTTATATTGCAACCAGGTAATTGGTGGAACAAAAGAAGATTGGCTTCTTCTTTGAGGCACCCAGGGTCAAGTTACTCCCATTTGGTGAATATGTACCCCAAAAGAGAATTCTCACTTCACTGTGGGCTGGTCCCCCATCTTTCGGCAGACATATGAGAAAGCCTAGTGTCAGAGGCATGTCTGCATGTCTCTGGGCTGTTTGGGGCCATTCTCAGTAGGGTGGGTACCCTGTTAAGCCATCTCTCAGGGTCTTGTGGAAGATAATACTGAAGAAGAGATGATTAGCAAACATTCGGTCAGTCTCAAGCTTAGTTTCCTCCTGGAAGGTTCCTTTAAAATCATTACTTTCCCTTTTGGTTCAGTATCTGGTTCATTTATTCTAAGTATATATGTTACTATTCTGGAGAAAGCATATGTCAGCATCACTGATATCATTAAACAGTAAAAAAAAAACAAAAAACAAGCCACTCACTAAACAGGGGAATTGGGGAAGATTTGATAAGCAAACCATATATATTCTCATAACATTCCCTAGTTGGAAGGAAACAGTTTTGATTAAAAAACAGACATTTGTAGGAAAGCTTTATTCCGATGGTGAAAGCAATTAATTGTTTGTGGTTAAAAACAAATAAAATAGCCTCAATATATACAGGGTTTATATGTTTGCTTCTCCCCCTCCCCCTTTTTTAAAATAGATTTTGTATTGATTTCAGAGAGGAAGGGAAAGGGAGAGAGAGATAGACACATCAATGATGAGAGAGAATCTCCAATTGGCTGCCTTCTGCACGCCCCCTAATGGGGATCAAGCCTCCAACCTGGGCATGTGCTCTTGACCAGAATCACACCTGGGACCCTTCAGTCTGCAGGCGACACTCTATCTTGGAGCAGCCCTAGGCATGTTTCTGTTTGTATCCTTTTTCTAAATCCTGTTTCAGTTTCCTATATCCCTAAAGTGTGGAGGCTTCTCTATGGGAGTTTTCTATAAACCTTATTGAGTAATTCTCTTGCGTTTGCTCCCAGAAACCAGGAGTATATTAATTGCAATAGGTTAAAATAGCCAGGATTACATGTTCCATCAGTTAAATTTCTCTGTGAACCAATCAGGGCCATAAAGAAAATGGAGGATGATTGCTGATTCCTCTCTGGCTGAGAGCAGCTTTTCTCCAAAGGGAGTTGGCAGAATTCCTAATCTCATTTTCCCTTAAGTTAGTAGGGAGGGGCAGTGGAGGGGACAGAAGGGGAAGAAAGAAGGGAAGGGAAGGAACACATCTGGACAAGGAAGCTCAGAGAGCAAAAGATATAGGGGACGTGCTATAGAAGGGGGAGGATGGGGTGTTAGCATGTATTAGCTTCAGGAGAGTTTGAAGATAATCTCTGAAATTTATTGTTCATTTATTTTTTAAAGAGAATTTGTCTGTGCTTCTCCTTAGAAGTTTCTAATTTCCAAATCAAGATATGCATCCTATACACTCAATCAGTTCAATTTTCAGGCCGCCACTGTTATAGTTATTTGTTTCTTTTGTTTTATTTTGCCTGTGAGAAATTAATTTAGGCACCCAAAGAAAACTGTATATTGGCCATTTTTCAGTTGATATTTTGTAGTTAAATCTTCCTACATTTACACTTCTGTAAAGCACTTGCAAGTCAAGGCTTCCTATCAGGAATATTAATGAGGGCTGGGGCCTGGGAGTTCCCAGCCATGGAGGCACAACTTCCCATGTTAATTATACGTGTGCTTGTTGCTGTTGTTTTTATGGTTTGGTATCTGCAGAGTCTCAGCACAGTTTCTAGGAGTGTTATGTAGTGGGTTAAAGTTTGTTGCTTTATGGGTTGAGCTGCAAGTTGCTCACTCACCTAGAGTCTCATTCAACCTTCTTATGTGCCTCAGTTTCTCTCCTTGCTGACTACAACAACCAGAAGGGCTACCAGCAGAGGTGGACTAAACCTCATTAGTGCTCCCCCTGAAGAGCCAGTTAGTTTAATTGCAGTTGTGTGGGAATTTCCTTATGGGGCTCCTGCATGTCATGAGGAATGACCTCTGACACATCCGCAAAGATCCTCAGTTGTCTAAGAACATCTGAGATTCATGCAGGAAGGAGGATGTGCCCCTTTATCTTCTGAGCTGAACAAGATCAGCTCTCACTTAAACAGCTAAGGTGTTTGCCCAGACTCTCAAAAGGCAAATCCAATAGAAAAGCCAGGGGTAAAAGCCAGTCCCATTTTCCCTCCTGTCTCTCCATAGCCTGGGATCTATCAACTGTTAACCTTTGTTCCACCAAGAGTATTACAAAATATGGCTCCAATAAAGTCAGCAACACAAGCAAGGGAAGGTCCTGAATCCAACAGACAAGTGTCACAAGTTCACCGGCAGGCAGGGAACTGGTGCGTCAATGGGCCCTTTGCTGGATGCCAGCACCAGGTGTAGGTCTGCAGGGTGGTGCTGGGTGAGATTTTCTGGGATCCTGCTGTATTGTGCCAAGTAAATGTCCATGTAAGAAGCATTCAAAACTGTGAACAATTGTTGAGATTTTATCTGAGCCAAATGGTCATTTGCCTTGAATCAAAACCTCAAAGGATTGAAATAATGCTCTGGAGAATGGGAGTTGTCACCTTATTTTAGATATTACAGTCAGAAGTGGCGATGTATGTGAGTTGCATGAAATCCATTGGTGATGGATTGGATGAAAAGTGAAATGACAGACACATACTTCTTTCCCATAGAGGGATATAGGACAGAACAGCCAACAATGAACTCAATAACAATGAGGGGATTTGTGGTCTCCACAGAGCACAGAGTATCCAATAAAAAGGAAAATTCCTTTGACGTTCCAAAGCTATGTTCTTGTAGATTCCAAAAGATAGTAGACAGTCTCAGTTAAGGTAAATAATGACCTTTTTTGAAGAAGATTCCAACATAGGACCCAGCGACCACCGTAAACAGCTTTTAGTTAAAACGTTTTAATTTCAAAGCATCTTTGTGATAACTTTAGGTCTCTGAGGTTAAAAGACCATCACCCAGGCCTTCCCTGACCGAATCACAGATTAGCGAGTGGCCACTTTTTGTGTGGCCACACTCTCCTTTGATCACTCATGCCCCACTTCTTGCCACCAATCATGTCCCTCCTCTGTCCCACCACAGGAGAAAAAACCACCAACCCTGAGTAGGAAAAGGTCCGGTAGGGTGCCAGCAGCTGCAGCTTCCTCACGAACTGTGGGCCTGGCCAGCACGTCCACGGTGCTCAAAACACAGGTCCCCCAGAACCTGTTCGCCACCTGGGAGGTGGACTGCTCCAGCCCCAGCTGCGTGCCCAGGTGGTGTAGTCTCACTGTAACGAAGCTAGTGATCTTCAAGAAGCTGGCCAAGGACCTCCACTCCGTGGCAATTTCCGTGAGGATGTGGGACTCCAAGGGCATCCTGAGGTCCCAAGAGATTGTGCTGCCCCGCAGTAGACCAGTGCAGACCAACCTGGCGCTCACCTTCTCCCTGCAGTACAACCACTTCCTCAAGGGAGAAGGTAACAAGCTCCTGATCATGCTGGAGCAGAGGAAGTGCTCTAAGAACAGAAACGTCCTGGGCTACGAGACACTGGCCTCTGGCGCCATCCGCATGACTAACGTCATGCAGCGAAACCCCAGGTGTGGCCAGATGGTGAGCCTCTTAGGCAGCATCAAGGAATCCTCCACTACGGTGGCCGAGATCTGGATCTCCTCCCTGTGCAGTGAGCCCATCGAACACGAGGACAGTGCCATGCAGGTCAGCCCTAAGGCCAAGTCGGCAGGTAACTACGAGGTGCAGGATGAGCTGCAGGCCAGCGGCAGGGGAAAGCAGAGACAGGACCTGGACAAGGATGCCTTGGAGAAGGGGGAACCAAAGAAGCAGCGGCCATCAATACGAGGAAAGCTGAAGCAGAAAGTCCTGGCGCTGTTTCACAGGTCCAAAGTGTCAGAGAGGGACCTTCGGTCTTACATGATGGGGAATCGCAGGAAAAGTGACCCATACCTGGAGGATGATGAGAGCGTCCTCAGCACCCCCAGGCCCAAGCTCAGGCCATACTTCGATGGCCTGTCAGACTCCAGTTTGCAGACAGAGATGTGGGGCAGCCACAGTGACAGGACCCAAACAGAGCCTCTGAGTCTGCCCCACATGCCGGAGAATTCGTGGGCCCTGGGAGGCAAGCAGCCAAGTGAGAGGGACAACGAATTTGTGGCCCACAGCACACCCACCAGCAAGGTGGACAAGATCCAGATCTCCTCCCTGTCCATGCCGCCCATCGACCACGAGGACAGCGCCAGGCAAGCCAGTCCCGAGGCTGAGTCCTCGGACAACTACTCTGAGTGCATGTGTGAGAGCTTCTTCTCACAGCGGGAGGCCAGCTACCATACCGCTGACCAGGAGGAAGATGACTGTGATGAGGGGAATCTCATATTCACAAGGAGCAGCCTGACCACGCAACAGAACTACCAACAGAAAGTCCTGTTATGGCTGCGCACTGTCCAATTGTCGGAGGAGGTCCTGGGCCCTGAGCAGGACCATGGGGAGCATGTCCCGGAGGTGGAGGAGGACCTGGACCTCCTGTATGACATGCTGCCGAACCCCAGTGACAGTGGCCCAGACACTGAGGACGATGGCAGCGTCCTCAGCACCCCCACACCTAAGCTTCAGCCATACTTTGAAGGCCTGTCTAGCGGCCCAGACATGAAGGACAATCACAGTGTCCTCAGCAGCCCCAATCCCAAGCTCAGGCCATACATGGAAGGCCTGTCAGACTCCAGCTTGTCGATGGAGATGCGGGGCCTCCACAGCACCAGGATCCAAAAGGAGCCTCTGAGTCTGGCCCACCTGCCTGAGAATGCGAGGGCCCCGGGAGGCAAGCAGCCAAGCCACAGTGACTCCCAACTTGTGGCCTACAGCACACCCACCACTGAGATTCGAATGGCCTCCCTGTCCCGCCAGCATATCGATCAGGAGGCCACTACCATGCCGGCCAGCAACAAGGTCCAAACCTTGCATAACGACCTTGCCAGCACATCTGAGAGCTGCTTCTCTGAGCAGCCGGCCAGCCACAATGCCGTCCACAGGCAGTCCCAGGAGAATAACTTGGACAAAGGTAATCTCATAGTAAGAAGGAGGTGCATGAACAGTCAACACAATTACCACCAGGAAGCCGTGGCATCTATGCTCAGGGCCCAAGTGTCGGAGAAGGTCATATCCTCAGAACAGGCCCTTGTGAGGCATGTCCCCAAAGTGGAGAAGGCTCTGCACCGTCGGTATGACATTGTGCTGAGCTCTAGTGACAGTAGCCTAGACACGGAGGACGATATCAGTGTCCCCAGCACCCCAAAGCCCAAACTCAGGCGATACTTTGACAGCATGTCAAGTGATAGCAGCTCTAACTCAATGGCCCACAGAATTTGCTCCCCTGGGAAGCAGCTGGCACAGCTGGAGGACAACCGGGAGGCAGGGTCCTCCGCCCAGCATTGGTTCACCAAGAAGCTGCCATCCATAGTGCGCTTCACCAAGTCTCTGGTCCTGCCCTCCAGCAGGTCCAAGAGGAAGCAGGCTGGCCACCGGGGCTGCGACACAGCCCGGAATGAGTGGGTCAACAGACTGGACAACGAGAGCCCAGACCCACAGAGCCAGCGGCAGATCCCCACGAAGCCCGTCCGTGACCAGCTCAGCAACATCCTCATTTCCCAGGACAAGATGCCCGAGAACATCATCCTGGTCAACACCTGCAACTGGCAGGGCCAGTTACTTTTAGACATCCTGCAGGGGCACACGCTGCCCGTGGTGTGCACTTGCTCCACAGATGACGTCCAGGAGGCCTTCAGCATCATCGTCTCCCACATGCAGAGATACTGCAACTGCAATTCCCAGGCCCTGACGCCTGTGAAGATGGCGGTGGCAGGGGCACAGCCCTACTTCAGCGCTGTGCTGCGGGTCTTCGTGAGGCAGCTGTCCCAGCAGCCACCCCAATGCCTAGACTACATGCACTTCCTGGTCATCCCGCTGGGTCCCCACCCCTTGGCCAGCTACCTGGGCTCCATGGATTGCCGCTACAACCACTTGTTCCAGGACCTGTACTGGCGCGACATGTTCAACAACCTGGAGTCTGAGAACACCTTGCAGGACACACAGGACGTTGTGTCGAGAATCTCTGAGTACGTTGCGGGGGCCAACTGTGTCTACCTGCTGCCCATTGCTGAGGCCATTCTCATGTCTAAGCAGCAGCGCCCCAATGAAAAGTCCACACAGCTCATCCCCTTTGTGGGGGCAGTGAAGGTTGGAAGAGTGGAACCATCTGCAGCCATGTCAGGAGGCTCAGATGATGTAGTCCTCTCATGGTGCGGTGAGCTTCTGTCCCCTACCGGGAAGGCCTCACCCAACACACTCTCCCCCACATCAATGAGTGGGGGCCTGTCCTCCACCAGCCAGAGTGTCCATGCACAGATGATGGAGCTGCAGGTGGATTACTGGACAGCAGTCCAGCCAATAGATACGAAGAGAGTCGCAGAGAAGAAACAGCTGCCTACCACCAAAAACACACTCAAGTGCTTCTTCCAGTCTGTCCAGGTCAGCAGGCTGCCCCGCAGTGGTGAGGGCACAGCAACACCTGCCATGTCCATGACTGTGGTCACCAAGGAGAGAAAAAAGAAGGCGCCCAAGAAAACCACGGACGAGGATGTGGAGTCCCAAAGCCAGTGCATCCAGGGCATTGGTCGCCTGGTTTGCAGGGCCAAGCACCAGCAGAGCATGCTGCCGGTCGTCATCGATGGCGTGGAGTGGAATGACTTGGCATTTTTCCAGTTGTCAGCCCAGTGGTCCTCCCACGTCAAGCACTTCCCCATCTGCATCTTCGGACACAACAATCCCACCTTCTAGCCCTGCCCCTCCCCCTGCCCTTCACTCTGCCTTGGCCAAGACCAGAAGGACCCAGCTGCTTTTTTGTGAACAGTTCAGTTTACTACAGACACAGACCCTGGGAACCCAAAGAGAATGTGCTCACAGCCTGGAACCTAAGGGGGTTGCCCCTCACTGGGAGCTCCTCAATGCTCTGTTCAGTAACCAGAACGCTGTGGCAGGTGGGACTCAGGAGGGCAGTGTTGAGCTGGAGCACCATGGAAGATGTGTTTTGGCCTCCGGATGCCCAACATTCTCAGTAAGAAGGGTTCTGGCCTTGAAGACCTGCCCTTCCAGGGAGCCAGGACTCTGCTTCACTGGGAGACAGCTCCAACATGTGCCCAGACTCAGAGGTTGGCAGCCAGAGGTCAAGGGCTAGCCTCTGATGGCAGCCTTCTGAGCAGAACTTGGAGTCCAATCAGTCCAGGCCTGGGAAACAGCTGCCGGAGAGCCAACTGGTCTAGCCCCACCTACTCAGGGTTACCAGTGAACTTCAGCCTCACAGCCAGAAAGAAAAAAGACCTGTATGGTGCACATCGCCCTAGCACACTGGCTAGACAAAGTGGTCGATTACCTGAGGAGGGAACCCACCTTCGTTCCTGTTACTACAGAACACTTGTTACCACCCAGCAGCAGTGGAACCAATTATTGACCAGGTGAGCCCCTCCCCCTCCAGAGCACATGCTCACCAGGCCACCTGTTGGCTGTTTGCCTTCAGGTCACTGCAACTCTCTGAGTGTTTGTTACTCTGAAACCTCGGAGAAGCAGGGAGCAGGCTCATAGGGCTATTGTAGGGACTCGCTGGTTTCCTCCCTGGTAAGTGTTCTCTGGGAGCCTAGACCGTGGAGAGGTCTGCTGGAGGGGCTGTGATTGAACCAACTGGTCTCTCTTTGGGGCCTTGGGTTAAGCTCTTTTCTAATATTACAAAGAGATTGGAGATACTACTAGGGGTCTCTGTCCCAGGTGAATCCAGATTAGAGATGCCAGGAGTGAGCAGTGGGGCCCAGGGTCACCCAGCAATCTGAGATGGGGCTGCTTTGGGCTCATTCAATCAGCACGTATATTAGAAGCCCTGCCAGGTACAGAAATGTTTCTAGGCACTGACCATAACCCAGTGCTCAGAGCAGACCCCAACCCTGCAATCCAGAGCTTCCTTCTGGGAGGGAGCGATTCAGTCCCACTAGGCGGCCCAGGCTCATAGTGTCCACAGAACACCTGATGTGACGTCCTCCTGGCCTCCTCTCCCTATGGCTGCATGTTCGCGTATTGTGAAGAGGATGGTAAACGTCTGTTCAGCAGAAAACGTGAGTCAGTTTTGGATCAGATCCATGAGGGGAGTATGGAGACTGTGAATTCAAGGTGTTGGCAAAACCCTGGATCCCACTCATGGTGGGATTTATGCAAGAGGCAGAGGTCGGAAGGCTTCCCTAGAAAAAAGGACATGAGTCAGAGAGCTGTGCAAGTGGAAATGGGTGGTGTGGGCGACTGGGAAGGTCAGTGGACAGACAGCCCCTCAGACAATTCATAGCCTTCCACTCCTAATTCTAGCCCAGTCTGCACCCCTATCCCGGGACCTTGCTCCCTAATCTGGTAGAACCTCCGCAGTGGCAGCTTGGGGTACCCCACCCTGTGGGAGTTGAGTTTCAGTGGGAGGCAAAGAACCACACAGGACAGCTAGTGAATGAGGCAGCATGTAGGTGCAGGAGCTAAAGTTTGAGGTGATAGGAAGGCCCTGGGGTTTGTTTGATTGCTCACTGGTCAGTATTCCTGAAGCACCTGCTCAGTGCCAATCAGTGACATGAACTGGGTGGACACCAGCCCTCTCAGTCCTAATGGGAGGGAACAGGGACACTGGGAGAGCATGTCAGGTTCCCCTGAAGAAGGGGACAGGTGGTTCCCTCATTGATCCAGAGCTGTCAGGTAGGAGGGCTTCATGCCAACCATTCCTGGGTGACCAGGCCCATCTCTGCCAGGACTGCCAGACTGAAGGTGGACAAGGAGTAGGTCTGGCTTCTGGATGGGCAGGAGCAGCAGGCACAGGACCCCAGGCTCTCTGAGTGGTGCTGTGGGAGGGCCGTGTGGAAGGGAAAGGCAGGCCTCACATTCTGCTGCTCACCTATCTCTCTCCCCAGGGCCATCTCCTGCATCCTGAGCATCTGGCTGGACCAGCACCTTCAGAATTTCCCAGCCTGATGATGCTGTTGGCTTCCATAGAGCTCAACTTGCAGTCTCCTACCTGCCAAACCAGGCCCAGTGCCCCAGCGGGAGCACCTGAGCCCACTGAGGCCGAGACAGGAGGAGGAGGAGGCCTCCGGGGGTGGCGTGGGTGAGTGTGCCTTTGGAAGGCACACAAAAGGCAGTGAGGGTGGTAACATGTCCTCTTCTTGCATCTTCAGAACCAGCTCCAGAAGAACATCAGGAAAACCCTCAAGGGCAACGCCACCCTAGTGACCTCTCCAGAGCCAGAGCCGGATCCAGGCCCAGCTTTCACTGAACTTCAAGAGGCAGAAGAACCACCTGCAGTATTTGAGCAACTCACCCCAGCATCTGTGCGGCCTGTGGAGCTAGCTCCCGGGCCAGAGCGCATGTCAGCAGCGATAGCAGAGAGGGCACCCTTCTAACCCCATTTAGACACAGTGTTAAATGTTTAATATTCTTGTTAGATACGTTTATAATTTTATTGTATTTTTATGATATTTAATGACATACAGTGTACCGTAGAGAAAATATACTGAAATACTCCTAAACAGAAACTTAATTTAGATTCTATAAAATTTAACCCTAAAAACCCTCAAAGCTTTGAGCAAGTCTGTTTTTCTGGACCCTGACCCACCCAGGGAGAACTGCCCTCACCTTCTCCACCTGCCCTTCCTGGAGCCAGGACTCTGCTTCCCAGGGAGCTGGCTCCACCCTGTGCTGTGCCCAGACTCAGAGCTGCCCTCCCAGTGGGGGCATCCTAAGCCCAACATGGAGGCCTGTCAGCTCACCCCTGGGCCTCCATGTTGTCCCCAACACCACTCACTCAGGCTTCCAAATAAGCTTGACCTTCACAGGGCAAAAAAAAAAAAAATTAAAAATAAAAATGGACATGTAAGGTGCAGACCTCCCAGGAACAGTTAATGGAAAAACTGGTCAAATACTTGGTGCCCAGCTTCCTGGGCAGCATCCCCACCTTGGTCCACACGGACTCTTCTGTGTTAATACAGAACGTTTGGAACTCACCAACGTGT
Source organism: Myotis daubentonii (assembly GCF_963259705.1). Lineage (NCBI taxonomy): Eukaryota > Metazoa > Chordata > Mammalia > Chiroptera > Vespertilionidae > Myotis > Myotis daubentonii. Next base: position 9,542,762 of record NC_081855.1, read on the forward strand.
GTGGGACCAACCATGGACCAGGTGAGCCCTGCCCCTCCACAGCACAGTGGTCACTCAGCCACCTGCTTGCTGTGAGTCTCCAGATCACGGCATGTCCCTGAGTGTTTGTTTCTCTGAACATGGGGAGAGCCTAGGCCCAGCTTCATAGGGTTATTGTAGGGACTTGGGGCAGCGGGAGGGGGGTTCCTCCCAGGAAAAGTCCCCCTGGGTGCCTGGACTCTGGAGAGCTGTGCTGGAGGAGCTGTGCTTGTTCCAATTGGCCATTTTCTCTTCTTTTAAAGAAACTTGTGCCTTATTTGTGATTCTCCTCAGGACTTAGGCTAAGCTATTTTCTCTTTCGATAAAGACGTTGTAGATTCCATTAGGGGTCTCTGTCCTGGGTGAAGCCAGATCAGAAATCCCGGGGGTGAGCAGGGGGACCCCAGGCTCACCCAAGCTTCTGAGATGGGGGTGGTTTGGGCTCATTCATTCAGCAAAGGCCCTGACCCCAGGGCTGCACTCCAGCGCTTCCTTCTAGGCAGGAGTGATTTCAGTCACACTGGGCTGCGCAGGCAGGTAGCATCCACAGTACACCCCATATGACTTCTTCCTCAAAGTATCGCTGATCTACACGTACTGTGAAGCAGAAAGTGGATCTCTAGACCAGCAGAAAAAGTGAATGGGCTTTGGATCAGAGCCTTAAGGGGAGTATGGGGACTGTGAGTTGGAGAAGCTGGCAACACCCTGGATCTCATGCCTTGTGAGATTTCTGCCAGAGGGAAGAGGTCTGAGGGCTTCTGCTAGAAAAAAGGGAGGGAGTCAGAGAGCTGTGCATGTGGATTGGGTGGTGTGGGTGAGTGGGGATCAGGCTGGCCCACACAGAAAAGAGCTCCCAGAGGCTGAGCTTAGGCAGGAGCACAGAGCCACTCAGGTCATTGCCCAGGGCCTGCAGTCTGGAGGGCTTCCTGGGGTGGGGCCTTGAACTGGGACTTCAGTGATGGAGATGGGAGGTTTCTTTCTTGTAAGGCACACAAAAGGCAGTCATGGTGGTAACATGTTCTCTTCCTGGATCTACAGAAGGAGCTCCAGAGCAAGATGAAGAAACACCTAAAGCGGCAATGCCTACTCTGGTGCCCTCTCCAGAGCAAGAGCAGGCTCCAGGAACAGCTGTCAGTCACTGAACTTCCAGATGTGGACCCACCTGCAGCTTGTGAGCAAGGCACCTCACCTCCTTTGGAACCTGTGGTCTTAGATCCTGGGCCCCAGCGTGTGTCAGCTGCCACAACAGAGAGGGCTCCCTCCCCTCATTTATATGAAGTTTTAAAATATTTGTGTTCATCATATATATGTTTATAACTTTATGTATTTTTTCATACTATTCAGTCACATTCAGTCTAATTAAAGAAAATGTAATGAAATACTCAAATATAAATTTAATTTAGATTCCATAAAATTTAACTCTACAATCCTTCAGAGACTTGAGCAAGTCTGTTTCTTCTGGGCCTGCGTCGTGTTACTATGAGTCATAGGTTGGGAAGAATGAGTCTCTTAGGAGCCATCTGCTCTAAGGATGTGATGTACTTGAGGCCCAAGACAATGGGACTTTGGGGGAAATTGACCCACCAGCATTGGGGCAGGGACCCTTGATGTCAGGGCTGCAAACCCCACATTGTGTTTGACTTCATCTCCCACCAGCACATGGACAAAGCCTGGCCTTAAGCACCCCCTGGCGTCCACGTTGCAGAATGCTGTAGGGTTTAACCAGCAGAGAGCAGTTCCTGAACACTGACTGCCACCTGCACCTGGACAGAAAGTCCACCCTGCTCCACGCGCACTGAACAGCTTTCTGAGCATCTCCTCTGTTGGCCCACAGCACTGAAGACGGGACAGGGAATGTCCCAGGGCCCGGGGTCCACACTCATCTCCTCCAGAGGCACCGCTTCGAAATTTCCTCTGGGGTCAGAGCCTCTGTCTGTCTGCCCTCAGACCCTAGGCTCTGGTTCAGCTGGGCTTTTTCCTGAGGCTCTTCTGTCTCACCAGAGCCCAGCAGCCATTCTTTCTCACGCCCCAAGGCTGAACAAGGTTGTGGAGACAGCCTGGCTTCTCCTTTTACATCAATCCTCCTCAGTGCTCTGAACCACCCTGGTGAGGATGGACTAGCAGCCTTGTACATCACCCCACCATGGCACAAGCTACACTGACTCAGGATAAATGGGCACTCACTGGGGACCTCACCCAGGGTCCCTGCTCTCAAGGAGTTTTGTCCTGTTGGTTGACACAGAGAGAAAGGAAATCTGAATGGAGTATGATGAGACCTCCCACTGACCCCTGAGGACCATAAGCACTGAGAACGTGAGCCCATCGCAGGGGCATTGCACAGGCTCCCTTTAGGATCTGATTTCTAAACCAGAAAGATGAATAAGTACTTGTCTACCCTCTTCATCCTGATTTCACAATGGCAGCCGATGAAGGCTTGTGAAATTAAAGGAGGTCTGGAAATCAGGGGCAGGTCTACCTTAGAGGTCCATGGTGATGACAGTGCACTTGCATGCACTTGCAGTGGGCCTGGAAGGGCAGCCGCCTGCCTTGCATGGAGTGTCTCAGCCATAGACCAATTCCAGCAAGTCATAATTTTAAGAGGTTCATCGAAAGGTTGATGAAACTTGGGGTCTAAACAGGGTTGAGTCACACATGTTGGGAATGGCTAAAGGCATTTCCCCAAACCTGAATAGGAAACTGATTGTGGTTGCCAGACAGCTAAAAGGCATCTTAATCTACATGTTATTGCCTCCTACTGGCCAAACACCTGAACAGCCTTAGGCTATTCCCCAAACTGACAATGCCTCTGTACCCTTTGAAACCTTACCTTTTGAAGTGTATTATCTCCACCTTGCCTTAGGACAAATTGTGTTAATAAAAGCAAGGGGCCTAGACAAGGAGGTACTCTTCAGTTCCTTTAGCTGAAGGTCCTCTGCCACCCAATGCCTTTCAAAATTATAACTCGTCTCCGGACTCTTTATCAGTCTCTGGATTTCTGTCATCTGCGCACAGCCTTTTCCAGATTCTTGAACCCTTCTTGATGCTGGGACATGAACCCTTACCTTGGAAGCTCAGAACTGTGGTCTCAACAGGTGCTGTTTCTTCTTTCAAATTACACTTTTCAGTTTGGCTCTACTTTGCAGCGTCCTTTCCTATGTTCCCAGCCATCATCCAAACTGGAGGCAGAGGGTGTGAGAAATGAGGGGCTGGGGGCTGGAGGTAATTGGGAGGAAAAAAGGAGGGAGATAGGAGGGCAGGGCCAGGGCCTGGTGTGGGACGACTGTGCTAGTGATCTATTGCTGACAGTTACCCCACATTAGAGACTTAACCAACACACACTTATTAGCTCACACATCTGTGACCAGGAATCCCGAATGGCTCAGCTGGGACTACTGTGGTCTCACCTGGGGCCGGATCTCTGTCACTGAGGATCTGAGCTCACTCGGGGGAGGGGGGGGGGTCTTTAGGATTCAGTTTGGATGGAAGGCCTGACTTCCTCTCTCTGTTGGTCTCATTCAGTGCTGGGTCACATGGGTCTGTCCAGATAGCAACTCACAGCACAGAGGCTTATTCCTCAGTGGAGAGGGAGAGAGAGAGAGAGAGAGAGAGAGAGAGAGAGAGAGAGAGAGAGAGAGAGAGAGGGAGAGGACAGATCAGAGTGAGCAAGTGGATAAGCATCAACTTTTAAAATCTTATCAGGTTGGGAATTATTCAACTAAAGAACTTGTATGCATATATACATAACTCAGGGACATAGATAATAGGGTGGTGAAGCCCTGGGGTGCGGGGTAGGGATGGGCTAGAAGTGGTCAATGGGGTAAAAAGGGGACATATGTAACATTTACAACAATGAAGATAAAAAAAATAAAATGAATTTGCTTTAAAATTGTTAAATTAGCCGAAACCGGTTTAGCTCAGTGGATAGAGCGTCAGCCTGCGGACTGAAGGGTCCCAGGTTCGATTCCGGTCAAGGGCATGTACCTGGGTTGTGGGCACATCCCCAGTAGGAGATGTGCAGGAGGGAGCTGATCGATGTTTCTCTCTCATCGATGTTTCTAGCTCTCTATCTCTCTCCCTTCCTCTCTGTAAAAAATCAATAAAATATATTTTTTAAAAAATTGTTAAATTATTTTTTTTCTAAAAAATTGATGAGACAGTGAGAGAGAACCAAAAGTGTGTGAGAGAAGCATCAATAGGTTGCCTCCTGTATGCACCCCGACTAGGAATCAAACCCACAACCTAGATATGTGACCTGACCAGGAACCAAATCCATCAGTGCACAGGATGATGCTCAACCACTCTGTCTGGCCCAGGCACTGACTTTTAGAACCAAATCATGGAGGTCGTGTTGGATACCTTTGCCGTCTTCTATGGAGTCACTATGAGCACCCACATTGAAAGGGAGGGAACACATTCACACCACATGAGGAAGGTGAAGACCATGGGGAGTCACTGAGGAGGGAGCCAGTGACCTGAGAGGTCCATGCCTTGCCCCGGATCACAGAAGGTCAGAATGTAGAGCCTGAGAAAAACCCAGTTGTGTCCTCAAAGAGGGGATCCTAGGTGCCCCCAGGTTTGCTCAGGGGCTCTGGAAAAGGCTGTGCCGCTTGAATCGTGTGCTGATATGGAGATGGCACAGGGGAGACTGTGAGCACTTGGTAGCCTAGACAGTATTTGTCTGAAAAGGCGCCCAGATCTGGAATCACGTAAGTGCACCTCTGTCCACAACCCACCCGCAGTGGAGAAAGCCGGGCCCCCTTATGCTCAGCTCACGCTTACGTAGTTGAGGATCACACCCTCATTGGATAGTTGGGAAACTGAAGCCCTTGGTCAGGCGGGGATTGGCCAGGGTACATGACATTCAGAGTGCAAACTTCAGGAATGTTCACACCTTCCAGGCCAAGGCTGCCACCTCCCCACAGAGTTGGTCTGGACTTTAGAAATCCTGACATACTGGGCAGCTTCTGCCTGTTCCTCCCTTTGTGGGGGCTGATTTGTTCTGGGGTCCAGAAAGGGAGCACTGTCATGTGCACACACACACACACACACACACACTCACACACACAACATTCACTCTAGATGTGATGACTTTGGGAGGGATTAGAAAGAAGCAGACACAGAGGAGGTGACAACAGGAAGGAAAAAGAGGTTGGAGGCAATACCTACATGTGATAGTCCTCCTCCTACTTTGTAGCTCCTCCCCCACAGTAGCCTGAACAGCCATAAGAAGCACTTGCTCCATAACCCATTGTGCAGGCAGGACAGAGACGGGCCCTGACAGGCACAATGACTGATCCAGGATCAAGAAAAGGTAAGAATGAGGGATTGAGTCTGCACCCAGGTAGGTTTCCTCAAGTCTGGGTCCCTGGCTGCACCCAGAGCTTCTAGGGGGCTGGGCAGAGGGCTGTGCTGGTGCCACTGTGTACAGATAAGGTGTTTCATGCAGAAGAGGTGTCTGCAGACAGCAGCCCACAGGACTACTTGCATAGCTGTCATGAGATGAGGGGACTCAGGGAAGACAATACCAGGTATGAGGTCAATATCCAATATAACTTGAAACCCCGTAACCAGGCACCCACATGTAGCCCAACAGGCAGCTCACTTGCCAGGAGGCATTTGCCAGTGCAACATGTTCTCTTGCTGTGTTCCCGGTGATTGTTGCTCTTGCTTCCGGAGTCCCCGCAGTGAGAGCTTTTTTCAGAAGGTGCAGACATTGGTTCAACCCTCATCCCTGACGTATGTGTCCACTTCCTAGAATTTGGCCTCAGGTAACACAAGGTGGCCGGGGTCAGACCCATTCAGGCCAGGCCACCTCTGTGTGCCATCCCTGCACAGCCCACATCCCCTCCCCTTCATGTGTTGGGGAAGAGGGACCTGAAGGGAGAACCCTGGGGCTGGGACAGCTTTCGGGGGCAGTGGATCACCTAGAGGTCCTGCTGTGATTACCCACTAAGACAGGGCAGGCATGTGGAGATGGGCTTCTAGAGGGGTCCCTTATTGGTGCCAATGGGAATCCTAACCCTCAGGCTGTCACACCTTTTCCTCTGCAGTGGAGATCTCAGCAGACCACACTATGTGTGTGTGTGTGTCTGCAGTGGAGGATTACAGGGGTAGAGAACCAGCAAAACAGGGCTCTGAGGCTTTCCTCCTTGTGACTGGGAACTGTCTTTACAGAGTTCCTCACAGGAGAACTGAGAGGACCTGAAAGATGGGGTCCTCACCTCCATGCCTCTGCAGGAGGCATAGGTGCCCCATACATCCTCCAGCGTCCTGTACTCCTGCAGGGTGAGTGCAGATGCTGAGGTGACCCAGACTCCAGTATCCGATATAGTCAAAGGTAGCCCTGGTTTCCAGTAACTGTCCTGCCACTCTCCTAGGTCCCTTCTAGAGTCCAATTTCCAAAGGAATCTGGGGCCTGTATCCTCCCCACAACCCACTCTCACTGTCCAGCCCCCTTCAGATGAGATGCAAAGTCACTGCCCACAAAGTTTTAGGAATATCAGAAGAGAGACCTGCTCCATTTCATGTCACGCTCAGTGAAGGGTATTTTTGTATTATTTGTACAGACTTTCCTGTTTTAATGCCCATCTCCCAGTGTCCATGTTGGCCTGATAATCATTATAAACCTTCTCCCACTCTTACACATCATCATGACTAATAGGGATGCTTTTCCCAAAAGGACGTGGGGCTGAAGATACCAAGTCTGTTGCTTTGCCATTTGCTTCCCAGAGAACCACATCCCCATGGTCCCTCCAGGTCAGGAGCTAGGGCCAACCTGGGCTGCACTACTTACCAAGGGGGGACCTGTTATCAGGGCTGGCGATCCAGCTGTTCACTGCTGTGGGACCTGGATGTGACCCCCTCCTATTGTCATGTCAATGGCGCTGCCCTGAACAACCCACTTGTCCTCATATCCAGACTCTCCCACCCAAGGAAAAGCCTATGTGTTCCCATCTTTGAATGGGATTTTCTGTCAGAAATCCCAGGGTGACCTTGGTAACACAGGGAGCTGTTGTCCATTCTCTACTACGAAATGACTAAGATACCAATGTGTCACATCATAACTCACTCCCAAGTCTACCCTGCCTGCCGAGAACCTTTTCTCTTGTCCATCTAGAAAACATGGAAACCTGTGCAGAATTTTTCTGAGTTTATTGAGCCAAAATGTAGACAATTGCAGTGAAGCAAAATCTCAATGGAATGAGATAATTATGCTCCGGAGAATGGAGCTTTGCACCTCATTTTAAACATTACAATCAAAAGTGGAGACTTGTGTGGTTTCATGAAATTCATTGCTGATAGATGAGGGAAGCAGGAGAAAGCACAGCAGGGAAATCTCTGGGCCTGGAACAAAGGTAAAATGATAGACATGCACTTCTTTCACTTAGGTGTGTATGGGTCAGTAAACAGCCAACAATGAACTCAATAACAATGAGGGGATGTGTGGTCTCTGCAGAGAGCAGAGCAGTGCCTGTGCTCCGAGTGTCTAAATAAAAAGGAAAATTACTTTGACATTACAAAAATATGTTGTTATAGATGTAAAAAGACAATAGACAGGGAAAAATCAAGATGGTGGCATAGGTAAACACTGGAAATTGCTGCCTCGCACAAACACTTCAAAAATACAACTAAAAGACAAAATGAACATCATCCAGAACCACAGGAATGCTGCTGAGTGGAAATTCTACAACTAGAAAGAAAGAGAAAAGCACACTGAGACTCAGAGGAGGTGCGGAAGTAAAGTGCAGAGGTACGGAGGTGCACATGGAAAGGGCTGCCAACTGAGTACTCGGTTGTCTTTTTCAATCGGGAGGGAGGCACAATCTCCCTACAGCCCTGACTCCAGTTCCAGGTGAGTCTCTGGGGACCCAGACTCACACAGGAGACACTGTACTGTCTGGCATCAGTCGGAACTCGAGGGCGGCTTTCTATCAGAGGTGCTTGCAGTGATTACTGGGACACTGAGAAGCGGGGCCTCTTAGGGCAGGACTGAGGAGAAGCCAAAGCTGCTTGCTCTGCCCTGTTGATCCTGATACCCCGCCCCACCCAAGCTGTGCACAGAGCCTTTTGCATATGAAAGGCCTGGCCCTTTGCAATCTAAAATTACCTGAAAAACTGCAGCTGGGTCAGAGAAAGCCAGAATATCCAAAAGAAGGCCCAAGGCCCCCAGTGGCTTGCATTGCTTCACAGCTGGTCTCCTGCTGGACAGCCTCAGGCAGAGGCTAAATTAGTACCTCCTTAGAGATCCAAGAGCCATTGTACACAGTGGTCAGAGTGGGACCATCCAGATTACAACTCCTCAGATCCATAAGGGACACACTCAGGGTACAGACTCAGTGAGCACCAAAGCCCCACTGAAGCAAGTCTTGCCCTATAAGGGTGTCTTCAACACAGAAGTTCTCCCACTGCAGACACAGCTGATTCTCACAGCCAATTGGCCTGGAGGTCAATTCCTCCCAGTGATACCTACAACAACCAAGGCTTAACTCCAACAAGACTGTGTACAAAGCCCACAAAGGGGTGCACCCAGAGTGTCCACCTCCGGTAATTGGGGAGGCTGAGCCACTGGGCCCTATAGGACAGCTAGCACAGAAAGAACACTCTATCAACACAGGAGAGCATAAAAATGCGGAGACAAAGAAACAGGTCACAAATGACAGAAATGGAGGAAAGCAAATTACTGGATATAGAGCTCAAAACCCAACTTATATGGTTTTTCAAGAATTTTCTAAAAACTTCCAATAAATTTAGTAAGACCCACAATAAGTCTAGTGAGACCACCGATAAACTTAGTGAGACCCTCAAGAAATCTAGTGAAACCCGCGAGGTTATGAAAAAGGACCACCTAGAAATTAAACATACACTGACTGAAATAAAGAACATTATACAGAGTTCTAACAGCAGACTAGAGGATAGCAAGAATCAAGTCACAGATTTGAAATACGAAGAAGCAAAAAACACCCAACCGGAAAAGCAAAAAGAAAAAAGAATCCAAAAATATGAAGATAGTGTAAGGAGCCTCTAGGACAACTTCAAGCGTACCAACATACGAATTACAGGGGTGCCAGAAGAAGAGAGAGCAAGATATTGAAAATCTATTTGAAGAAATAATGACAGGAAACTTCCCCTACCTGGTGAAAGAAATAGACTTATAATTCCAGGAAGCACAGAGAACCCCAAACAAAAGGAATCCAAAGAGGACCACACCAAGACACATCATCATTAAAATGCCAAGAGCAAAAGACAAAGAGAGAATCATAAAGCAGCAAGAGAAAAAAAGTCAGTTACCTACAAGGGAGTACCCATACAACTCTCAGCTGATTCCTCAACAGAAACTTTGCAGGCCAGAAGGGAGTGGCAAGAAATATTCAAAGTGATGGATAGCAAGAACCTACAACCAAGATTATTTTACCCATCAAAGCTATCATTCAAAATTGAAGGTCAGATAAAGAGCTTCACAGATAAGAAAAAGTCAAAGAAGTTCATCACCACCAAACCAGTATTATATGAAGTGCTGAAAGGTATCCTTTCAGAAGAAGAAGAAGAAGAAGAAGAAGAAGAAGAAGAAGAAGAAGAAGAAGAAGAAGAAGAAGAAGAAGAAGAAGAAGAAGAAGAAAAAGAAGAAGAAGGTAAAGATACAAATTATGGACAACAAATACACATCAACAAGTGAATCTAAAAATCAAGTGAACAAATACTGATGAACAGAATAAGCTGGTGAATATAATAGAATCAGGGGCATAGAGAGGGAGTGGACTGACTATTCTGAGGGGGTAAGGGGTGTGGGGGATGCGGGAAGAGAATGGACAAAAATTGTACATCTATGGATGAGGGCAGTGGAGGGGGGCATGGGGTAAGGGCAGAGGGTGGAGTGGGTACCGGGTGGAGGGGAGTTATGGGGGGAAAAAAGAGGAACCACTGTAATAATCTGAACAATAAATATTTATTAAAAAAATAGGCAGGCTCAGTTAAGATAAAGATTGACTTTTTCAGGGAAGATGACAGCCTAGGACACCAGTACCCACCATAAGCTGCTTTTATTTAAAACAAACAAACAAACAAACAAACAAACAAACAACACTATAAGTTCAGACAAACCTTTTCATTTACGTTAGGTCTCTGAGTTTGCCACGCCGCCAGTTTAGCATGTGGTCCCTGGAATCTTACCTGTCCCATCTCTTGCCACCAATCACTGAGTGCTTGGGGTTTAGTCTGAGCTGGAGTGCCCAACCCACCTGGCAGTTTATGAACTGCCTCTGGTGGCATGTAACCCTCTCCCAACACAGGATAGAAATCAGACCACCATTTCGGTGCCTGCGGGCAGGAAAGCATGCCCGCCGCACTCAACACACAGGTGCCCATGAACTTGTTCTCCACCTGGGAAGTGGAATGCTCCAGCCCCACCTGCGTACCCAGGCTGTGTAGCCTCACCTTAACCAAGCTGCTCATCTACAAGAAGCTGGAGAAGGAGCTCAGGGCTGTGGTGATCACTATAAAAATGCAGGGCCCCTAAAACAACTTGAGGTCTGAGGAGATTCTGCTGCCCCCTAGTGGTCAAGTGAAGACCGACCTGGTGCTGACCATCTCCCTACAGTACCCTCACTCTCTCAAGAGAAAAGGCAACAACTTACAGATCATGCTGCAGCAGAAGCAGCACCTTAACAACCAGACCATTCTGGGTTACCGGACACTCGCCACGGGCACCATCGACATGGCAGCGGTGATGTAGCGATCCCTTGAGGGTGGCCAGATGCTGAGACTCCATAGCACCAACATGGAGGAATCTGCCCACATGGCTGAGGTCAGCATCTCCTCCCTGTCCAGCCAGCCCATAGACCCCAAGGACAGCACCCAGAAGGCTGGCCCCAAGTCCAAGTCCCTGGTTCATTACTCAGAGGTGAAGTACGAAATATTCTCAGATCAGTAGGGTAGCTATCATCCCGGGCATGGGCAGGACCAAGAGGCGGAGGACTTCCACTTTGAGGAGCCCAAAAAGCAGCGCCAAAGTGTAGTAAGATCGCCACTCATGACCAGGCAACAAGATGCCAACAAGAAAGTTGGGGCGTAGCTGCTCAGGGTGCAAGAGTGGGAGGAGGTCCTGGATTCAGAGCAGGAGTCTTCGGAGCATGTGCCTGAGGTGGAGGAGGACCTAGATCTGCTGTATGACTCACTAGAGAACCGTGACAGTGGCCCATGAGAGTGTCCTCAGGACCCCGAAGCCCTGGCTCAGGCCATACTTGGAAGGCCTGTCCCAGCCCAGCTAGAGCATCCACAGTGCCCAGCTCTCAGATGGAGTGCTAGAGAATCCACAGTGCCAGCACCAGGAGGAGCCTCCAGGTCCAACCCATGTGACAGAGAAGATGAGCTCAAAGCCACCAGTGGGCGCATCACCAAGACCGAGTCTCTCCTCATCGCTTCCACCAGATCCCAGGGGGAGCACGTTGGCCGCTGGGCCTGGAGCACATCCCTGAAGGAGCAGCAGGTGGCAGAGCCAGAAACAAGCGGGACAACAGCCTGGACAACAAGCACTGCTCCCACCCCCTGAGCCAGCTGCATATACCCAGGGAGACGGTATATGACCAGCTGAAACACTTCCTCATCTCTGACAGCCAGCTGCCCCACAACATCCTCCTCCCCAACGCCCCTGACTGGCAGGGGCAGTTCCCGTCTGAGTCCAGCAGCAACACATGCTGCCCGGGGTGTGCACCTTCTCCAAGGCTGAGGTCCAGGCAGCCTTCAGCACCATCATCTCCTGGAAACAAAGATGCCATCTCTATAATTCCCAGCCCCCCAGCCTGTGATGATCGTGGTGTCAGGGGCACAGCAGTACTTAAGCACCGTGTTATGGGTTTTCCTGAAGCTGCTGCCCTACAACGTATGCCTCTCACCACCTGGCTGGGCTACATGCACTTCCTGGTCATCCAGTTGCGTTCCTACCTTGTGGCCAGGTGCCTGGGCTCCGTGCATTACCGCTACAACAGCTTCATCCAGAACCTGCCCAGGCGGGACCTGTTCTACAAGGAGGCCCAGAGGGCAGTGCAGGACATGCTGCCCATGGTGTTGAGAACCACACAGAGCGTCACAGGAGCCAATTTGTCCACCAACTGCCCATCATGGAGGCCACACTCAGCTACAAACAGAAGAGGCCCAAGAGGAGTCCTTGAACATCATTCCCTTTGTGGGGGTTGTGGAGCTTGGTATTGTGAGACCGTTCTGGGTCGCCTCAGGACACTCAGATTATGCGGCCCGCTTGGGCTCTAGAGTGCTGTTGTCCACCCTCCATCAAGGTCTGCGGCAAACAAGGAGGCATCACACATCCTTCTCTCCTCCCCGTCAGTGAGAGGAGATGAGTCTTCCCTGAGCCAGGGTGTTGGAGCTGAGCTGATGAGGCTGCGGGTGGATTCCTGGATGGCAGCCCAGCCCACAGACAGAAAAGGAGACTCTGAGAACAAAGCCCAGGCTACCAACAACAACACCCTCAAGTTCCCCTCCAGTTTCTCCAGGTGAGCAGGCTGCCCAGCAGTGGTGAGGCTGTAGCCACGCCCTCCAGGTCATGGACAAGGAGAACAAGAAGGTGATGTGTTTTCCCAAGAAAACCAAGGACAAGGAACTGGAGAACCAGAGCCAGTGCCTGGAGGGCATCAGCCGCCTGTTCAGCAGGGCCAAGCACCAGCAGGACAACTGTGGGTCCTTGTTGACGCTGTGGAGTGGAACAGCGTGGAGCTCCCAAGTCCAGCACTTCCCCGCCTGCATAGTTGGAAGCTCCAACCCCACCTTTGATCCTGCCCGTCCCCTACCCTTCCCTCTGCCCTGGCCAAGCCCGGGAAGGATGAGCTGCTTTTCTGTTCACATTTCGGTTTAGCACCGAGACAGACTTGAGACACAAAGTGTAACCCTTTCAGTGTGAATAAGCTCATAACCTGGAAACTAACATGGTGGTGCCCACAGGGAGCCCCCAACTGCTCTGCTTATTACCTAGAATGCTCTGGCAAGTGGGAGGTCAACAGTGTTGAGCTGGGAAATCATTGAAAGGTGATGGTCTTCAGGACCCAAAAACTGTCATTGAGAAAGCTTCTCAGTGTCAACACCTGCCCCTCCTGGAAGCCTGGACTCCGCTTCCCCGGGGAGTGAGTCAGCTTCACTTTCTGCCTGACTCAGCGCTGGCCTCCCATGGGGACACCTGACTGAAAACAGAGGCTGGTCAGCCAGCCTTGGGCCCCACTGCCAACCATCCCAGTGGCCCCAGCACTACCCTCTCATCCTGTCCAATAAACTCCATCCTCATGAGGCAGAACAGAAGAGAAAAACCAAGGACCAATGTGGTACTGACCACCTGGGCACACTGACTGGACAAACTGGGCAAATAACTGATGCCCACCTTCCTGGGCAGGGACCCCACTTTTGTCCCCACTTTCTTTGTTGAAATAGAGCATTTGCTACAACAGGAGTTGGATCCACCATGTATCAGGTGAGCTCCTGCCCCTGCACAGCACAGTGGTCATTTGGCCACTTGTTTGCTGTGAATCTTCAGGTCACTGCATGTCTCTAAGTGATTGTTCCCCAGAATGTGAGGCCCTATAGGGTTATTGTAGGGTCTCAGTGGGGTGCCTCTGGGTGCCTGGACAGTGAAGAGGTCTGCTGGAGGGGCTGTGTTTTAGCCAATTGGACATTTTTTTCATTCTGTTGACAAAGTCTCTGCCAAATTTGTGATTCTCCTCAGGGCTCAGGGCTAAGCACTTTTCTCATTAGATAAAGAGATTGGAGATCCATGATGAGTCCCAGTCCTGGGTGAAGCCAGATCAGAAACCCCAGAGTTGAGCGGTGGAGTTCAGACTCATCCAGCTGTCTGAGATGGGCATGGTTTGGGTTCATTCATTCAGCAAATATACGAGAAGCCCTGCCAGGTACAGACACGTCTCTAGGCACTGACGATGATCCAGTGCACAGAACAGAACCCAAGCCTGCACTCCAGAGCTTCCTTCTAGTCGAGAGTGATTCAGTCACACTAGGCTGCACAGGCTCCTAGTGTCCATAGGACAGCCGATATGACGTCCTCCTGGCCTCCTCTACCTATGGCTGCATCTTCCCATGTTGTGAAGAGGACAGTGGACCTCTGTTCCAGCAGAAAAGGTGATTTGGCTTTGGATCAGAGCCATGAAGGGAGTATGGGACCTGAATTCTTTGTGCCGGCAGAACCCTGGATCCCACGCATGGTGGGATTTCTGCAAGAGGGCAGCGGTCTGAGGGCTTCTCCTAGGAAATAGAGCAGGACTCAGGGAGCTGTGCATGTAGATATGGGTGGAGGGGGTGAGTGGGGAGGTCAGTGGACAGAGTGATCCCCTCAGAAAATTCACACCCTTCTGCTTCTAATCCCAACCCAGTCTGCACCCCTACCCAGGGACCATGCTCACTAATCTGGTAGAACCTCCTCAGTGGCAGCTTGGCTGTTGCTCTCTACCCATGGGAGTTACCTGTCAGTTAGAGGAGAAGAACCCCACAGGGCCGCTAGTGAATTAGGCAGTACGTAGGAGCAGGAGCCAAAGTTTGAGGTCTTAGGAGGTCTCTAGACACCAGAGGTGCAGACGGATTTTCTTCGTTCACTCATTGGTCAGCCATACCTGGAGCACCTACTGTGTGCCAATGAGTGACAGGAACTTAATAGACACCAGCCCTCCCTGTCCTCATGGAGTTGACATTCGGATGGGAGGGCATTGGGAGGGTACAAGGACACTGAGAGAGCATGTCTGGTTCCCCTGAAGAAGAGGACAGGCAGTTCCCTCATTGATGCAGAGCTCTCAGTTCGGAGGGCTTTCTGCCAGCCCCTCCTGGGTGACCATGCACATTTCTTCCAGGACTGCCAGGTTGAATGTGGGCAAGGGATAGGTCTGGCTCCTGGATGGGCAGGAGCAGCAGGCACAGGACCCCAGGCTCTCTGAGTGGTGCTCTGGGAGGGCCATTGGGAAAAAAGGCCTGGCGTCAGAACCTGCTGTCTGTCTATCTCTCTCCCCAAGGACATCTCCTGCATCTTGGGCATCTGGCTGGACCAGTACCCTGAAGATTTTTATTAGCCGCCAGAATGTCCCAGCCTGATCATGCTTTTAGCCTCCATAGAGGTCACCTTTCCAGTCCCAGACGTGCCAACCCAGGCCAAGTATCTCCACTCACAACTGGAGCACCTGAGCCCACTGAGGCGGAGTCACAGGAGGAGGAGGAGTGGGTGGTGTGTGTGAGGGGGAGGATACGTGGCTGCACCACTCAGAGAAGAACTCCCAGAGGCTGGGCTTAGGCAGGAGCACAGAGCCGCTCAGGTCAGTGCCCCATGGCCTGCAGTCTGGAGGATGTCCTGGGGTGGGGGCTTGAACTGAGACTTCAGTGATGGAGATGGGAGGTTTCTTCCTTGGAAGGCACACAGAAGGCAGTCATGGTGGTAACATGTTCTCTTCATGGATCTACAGAAGCAGCTCCAGAGCAAGATGAAGAAATATCTAAGGAGGAAATGCCAACTCTGGTGCCCTCTCCTGAGCCAGAGCAGACTCCAGGCACAGCTGTCACTGAACTTCCAGATGTGGACCCACCTGCAGCTTGTGAGCCAGTTGCCTCAGCTCCTGGGAGGCCTGTGGTCCCAGGTCCTGGGAGGCAGCCTGTATCAGCTGCCTCAGCAGAGAGGACTTCCCCTCCCAATAATAGCTATTAAAAAACTTTTTGTGTTTATCTTGCACATACTTAGAAGGTTAGGGTATTTTTCTTACACTATCGAGTAAAATAAAATGTGTTTGAAATAAAACTTAGTAATATTATATTAAAAATAAATTTATATTTTATAAATTTTAACTTTATGATCCTTCAAAATGTAAATTCCAACATCGAGTATATTCATAATTTTTCACAACTGTTCCATAACATCACAAACACTCTCCAGTTCCACAACATTTTCAGAACCCACATCCGAGGTATGTGTCCTGACCGGGAATCAAACCTGCATCCTTTTGGTGTATGGGATGCTCTCCAACCAATTGATGAGGCACCCTGTCCAGGGTGAGAAAGAGCAATATTTTCATTTGAATTTTTCATTCTGGTTTAAACTGCAGTTGAGTATCTTTCACATGCTTTTGGCCTATCCCTTCTTTTGGAATTTCAGTTTGAGACCTTTTGCCCTCTTTTCCATTGGATTGTTAGCAAATCTGAATTGTCGTGGATATCACCTTTTTGCCATGTAACTTGCAAATGGTTTCTCTACCTTGCCATTTGTCTCCATTTGATATGTGTTTTGCCAAATAGGCGCATTGCATTTTGATGTGGTCGAATCTGTCTTCTCTTCTCATGCTCTTTGATCTTGTCTCTCACTTTGAGTAAAAAACATGTTTTCCGTCTTATCGGGAAGACAGGCTAGGTTGTATTGTTCTCACAGAGCCCAAAATCTCTGCGGTTTGCAGGAGCAAAGGTTAATTTCATAGTCATAGTTAATTTCAGATGGATTTAACAAGAGCTCCTGTTTTTCAGATCGTTCATCTTTTTTTTTCTTGTAAGGATGGAAGTAAAGACTTCCAAGGTCTTATATGTCACAGTGGAAACTAGAAGTCAAATACTTATTTGACAATGGCCTGTGGTGGACATGACTTCCATTTTCCCCTTTCTAACAGCTGCCAATTTCCACATCCAGCTGTTTCTGGGGGGTGTTATTCAGGGCCCCAGAGTGGAGGTATCAGCACATCTAACTGGCTAGACCACAGTGATGATGGTTGTATGTGGACATGTGACTTCAATGAGTTTAATAAGATTATTTATACTAGTGACCAGAAGAAAATTCTGGATGTTTTCAATGAAATTAGAGCAGCCTGTGAGTGAGAGAAATAGACAGAAGTGGGAACCAGTGGACTGAAAGTTCTTGGGTTTGATTCCATTCAAGGTACATACCTCAGTTGCAGGCTAGATCTTGGCCCTGGTCTGGGCAAGGGAACCTTGTCCTTGGGTGAGGATTGACAAAAAAAAAGTTTTAGTGCTAAGAATGACTCTGCCACTTGTATTAAAACCTCAGGTATGTTAGCTGAGTTCTTTAAGTCTTGTTCTTTACACGTGAAAAATGAGTTGCAAGGATAAAATTGAATAATAAAGTGCTTAACACAAAGAGTTGGCATATGGTGGGCACTTAAAATATATTGCCCATTACTATTATAAATACACTAGAGGCCCTGTGCACGAAAGTTTGTGCACTGGAAGTGGGGGGGGGGTCCCTCAGCCCAACCTCCCCCGTATCACATACTGCGAGCTCTCAGGCATATCCTACTGATGGCTTAGGCCTGCTCCCTGTTCCCCTTGGGCAGCGGGCCTCAGCCACAGTCTGGCCTTTCTTTGTGGGAGGCGACCGGGCTCATCAGGGGAAGGCACCAGCCCCATCACCCCGCTGTTGCAGCCATTGCCAGTTACCACAGCCACCAAGGTGTTTTCATCAACACGGACTCCAGTCCCTTCACCATGAAAAAAAGACAACTTTCTTTAGGCATTTTCAAGATGTGTCTTTCATAGGATATGACATTTCTTTCTTTGTTCCTTTTTTTATCCTCACCTGAGGATATGTTTCCATTGAATTTTAGAGAATGTGGAAGAGAAAGCGAAAGACAGAGGGAAACATCAAAGTGAGAGGAACACTTTGATTGTTTGCTTCCTGTATGAGCCGTGACCTGGGCCCAGGCCAGGGAGGAGTCAGCAACCTAGGTACATGCCCTTAGTCAGAATTGAACCCAGACCCTGTGGTGGGCAGGCCGAGGCATTATCCACTGAGCAAAACCAGCTAGGGCAGGATATGACATTTCTTAGCCCTCCAGTAGCAGACCTTTCTTTTTTTCTCCAGGAGTGTGGTAAAAAAACCTTAGATCACCTTATTCGATTCTCATTACGCAAGTTATTAAGAATATTACCAGTAGCATACAGGGAGCTTAGCCAATGAGCAGTCAGAAAAGGTGTTTCCTCTGTAGTTACACCAATTGCTGGCTCCGCCCCTGCCCAGGCCTAATGCCTGTGGCCAAGTCATTAGGCCTGGGCAGGGGACCTCCAGCTCCTCGCCATGGCTGGCTCTGCCCATGCTCCCCACCATCAGTGGCTCCACCCCAGCCCAGGACTAACACCTGTGGCAGAGGCATTAGGCCTGGGCAGGGGACTCCCAGCACCGTGCCTATGTATGCAAATTAACCGCCATCTTTGTTTGGTTAATTTGCATACTCATCCGATTGGCTGGTGGGCATAGCAAAGGTATGACCAATTTGCATGTTTGTCTATTATTAGGTTAGATATGTATGTAAACAATCATCTAGGTGAAATACCATGTGTAACATCCACAAAATAATCTAAAGCAGTAAGATGTTAACAGGAATTGCCCAGGGCCTTCCAATGCTCTATTTCTCCATTTAATCATAAATGCATGGACTTACTCATTTCTGGATAGAAAGATAAAATATTGCAAAGGCACATACTCTCCTGAATTAATCTAAAATTTACATATATATGTAATATGCAGATTAGGCTAGGAAGCTTTAATGCAGTGGTTCTCAACCTGTGGGTTGCGACCCCTTTGGGGGTTGAACAACCCATTCACAGGGGTCGCCTAAGACCATTGGAAAACACATATATAATTACATATTGTTTTTGTGATTAATCACTATGCTTTAATTATGTTCAATTTGTAACAATGAAAATACATCCTGCATATCAGATATTTACATTATGATTCATAACAGTAGCTAAATTACAGTTATGAAGTAGCAACAAAAATAATTTTATGGTTGGGGGTCACCACAACATGAGGAACTGTATTAAAGGGTTGCAGCATTAGGAATGTTTAGAACCACTGCTTTAAAGTGTCACGACCAGACAGGAGGAGGTTGCCTGTGCAGGTGAGGCCAGGGACAGAGATGGAGACAGACACAGGGGGCCTGCCTGAGCCAGAGCGGACACAGGCAGGGGAGCAGTGGGTGCCTGGGGCAGAAGTCAGGTGTGGGTCCCGCTGCCTGCAGCGCAGGTCAGGTCCAACTCCTGTGGCAGCCCTCGGGGTGCCTCCTCCCGCAATTTCAATAGCGTGCTGGGCCTCTAGTTTAAAGTAAAAATTATAATAGGATTTTGGGGAAACAAATACTCTTCTAAATTTTATCTACAAATAAATATGCAAACAAATCAGGAAACAGTTGAAAAGAATATAGGAAGGGGACTTGCTCTGTCAATTAGGAAGGACTCTCAAGCAGTGCGGCCCTGGTGTTGGAGTGAGCAGGTATTGGGAGCTGGGCAGCGACAT
Organism: Myotis daubentonii; assembly: GCF_963259705.1. Classification (NCBI taxonomy): domain Eukaryota; kingdom Metazoa; phylum Chordata; class Mammalia; order Chiroptera; family Vespertilionidae; genus Myotis; species Myotis daubentonii. Next base: position 9,562,062 of record NC_081855.1, read on the forward strand.
TAGGAACAGGGCGCAGCACACATGAGACTCAGTGGATTATTGTGGGGGCCCTTTGGCAGCAAATAGCACTGGGCAGCTGCTCAATTATTGAGGGGAAAACTTTAGATCAATATTTCAGATCTTACCCAAGACATTTTAATGTATTTATGATTAATATATTTTACTGTGTCTTTTCCTTCTGAAAATCGAATGAAGGTGGAATCAAAATTTTAAAAATAAAAAATGAGATTATATACATAAACTCTATTTAATTCCATGATATAGAGAACACTTTCCACATGTTGATGTCTTTTTTGGGTGAGATGTAAAGGAGAAAAAAGGTCAGTCCTATGAAGTCCTGAGCAAAGAGCCTTGCAGACAGAGAGGCGTGTGTGCAAAGGCCTGAGGTGGGAAAGAGCCCACTGGGGTGAAGGAATGACATAGGGGCCAGGGTGGCTGGAGTAAAGAGGAGAGTGTGGGACAGGAAGTTGTGCAGGCCAACGGGGTCCCCGAGCCTACAGAGTCTTGCTCAGGCTGTAAAATTTATTCCAAGTGCAATGAGGACTTTTAGCGGATTTTAAGTGAAAGACATTTAGCAACTATCTTTCTATTTGTATTTGAAAATAGTACTTTAATAAGCAGATTTGGCTGTTGCATTTTTGATCAGATGCTTTTTCAGTGCCTAGTACACCTTATTAACTTTTATAAAGACACGGTTTTTATTTTAGAATATTCATTCCTAGGTTTAATTTCTTTTTTTAAAAAAATATATTTTATTAATTTTTTTGCAGAGAGGAAGGAAGAGGGATAGAGAGTTAGAAACATCGATGAGAGAGAAACATCGATCATCTGCCTCCTGCATACCCCCTACTGGGATGTGCCCGCAACCACATACATGACCTTGACCGGAATCAAACCTATGACCTTTCAGTCCTCAGGCTGACGCTCTATCCACTGATGCAAATCAGTTAGTGCCCTAGGTTTAATTTCTTAACAAACCTATAGCATCTGAGAAACTTATTTATTTATTTTTAATTTATTTTTAATTTAAGTATAGTTGATATACAATCTTATATGGTTATATTGTTTCTGGTGTATGATATAGTGAGTGGACAATTTTATCACCTCACCAATTCATATAACCATCTGTCATCATGCAAACTTATCACAATATTATTGACTATATTTCCCTTCCCCTTTTCACCCACTCCACACCCTCCCTTCTGGTAACCACATCTTTTCTCTCTTTTTTTATAAGTCTGTTTTTGTTTTGTTTTGTTTTTTTGATTCCACATATAAATAAAACTCTATGGTAATTGTCTTTCACTGCCTGACTTAGTTCACTTAGCATAATAGCTTCTAGACCAGTGGTTCTCAACCTTGGCTGCACATTAGAATCACCTGGGAATCTTTTTAAAATCCTGATTTCTAGGCCTCATCCTCCAGAAATCCCGTTTCTTTGTTACTAATGTTGTGGCCCCACCCCATAACAAAGAAACAAAATTTCTAGGGGATGAGGCCCAGAAATCAGGATTTTAAAAGATTCCCAGGTGATTCTAATGCTCAGCCAAGGTTGAGAACCACTGTTCTAGACCCACCCATGTTGTTGCAAATGGTAAGATTTCCTTCTTATTTATGGCCCAGTAAGATTCCTTTGTACATGTGCACTACATCATCTTTATCCATTCATTTGTTGATGGGCACTTAGGTTACTTCCTTATCTTGGCTATTGTAAATAATGCTGCAGTGAACATGGGGGTAGAGCATAGGCGTAGCGCTTTTAAACGCTCTCCTAATATTAAACCATACTTGTGTTCCAGTATAAACTAATGAAGTAGATATGCTCATGTTTAGTCCTCTTAGTCACATTTATTAATAAGTTGGTCCACAGCTGTGTTTTTGTATGTGCTAAACTTCCTTTTTATTATGATATCTGTTGCATTAACTTCCATATTAAATTTGTATCCACATATGTTTATTTTCTACTATTTGGATTTTCTTGAATTTTTGTAATATCATCTTGCCGGAGTCCATTCATTGTCTTCACTAGCTGAGTTTAGACAGAGACCCCCCAAAAGCTAGTAGCCCTTGAAAGTCCTAGTAAAGGTCAGGGCTTGAAAGTCCTAGCAAAGGTCAGGGCTGTGCACCACCCAGTTAATCTAGGAACCACTCAGTTAATTTAGGAATAATAGTTGAAGCATCCCCACCTTAGTTCCCTTAATTCCTTAGATACTTATGTAGATCCTTGTTGATTCTTGTTAATCAGATACACTCGGAAGTCTATTGATGAGCTAATCAGTTACTCTGCCTACACTCAGAAATCTATTGATGAGCTAATCAGTTACTCTGCCTACACTTGGAAATCTATTGATGAGTTAATCAGATACTTTTGTCTATTCCTGGAAATTGTTTGCTGATCTGTGTGTCATTGAAACTTCCTTACCCTAAGGGCTACTCCAGATCAATAAAAGATTGGAGCAGCCTGTGCATGGGTGGAAGTCCCTCTCCTTGAGTTGGACTTGCCCGCCTGGACCTCAAATATTGCAAAATTATCTCGTGTCTTTTTCTCTCATTTGTTGTGCGGCTCCTCTTTCAGGTACCGAACCCTACTCCATGCGGGTCGTGGAAGGAAACACTCGACATCATCTAATCTAATAAAAGAGAAACATGGTAATTGGCGTACGACTGCTACTCTTCCCATTGGCTAATGAGGGAGATATGCAAATTAACTGTCAGCCAAGATGGCGGCTGGCAGCCAGGCAGCTTGAAACTAACATTAGGCTTGCTTGCTTCCGTGATGGAGGATTCCAACATTGCCCGCCTGCCTTGCCAGGCTCTGAGCCTGCAGTTTGAAACATTTTAACAAATATAGAAGCTAAAAAAACCCCCCAGAAACCAGCTTTCAGCGAGCTGGAATCTCAGAGCTGGAGTCAGAGCTGGAGTTATACATTGTTTCGATTAATTACTTTCAGCAGCGGAGGCCTAAGAGCTGGAGCCTCAGAGCTAAAGATGGCCCAGAATTCAAACAAAAAAAAAAGGAAGAAAGGAGTGGTTGGGAGCTTCCGTCATCCGCCAGCCTGAAAGCAGCCCTCAGCCCCTCACGCAGACTGGCCAGGCACCCCAGTGGGGACCCCCACCCTGAAGAGTGTGTGACCAGCTGCAAACAACCCTCAGCCCCTCACCCAGGCTGGCCAGGCACCCCAGTGGGGACCCCAACCCTGAAGGGTGTGTACCAGCTGCAAACAGCCATCATCCCCTCACCCAGGCTGGCCAGGCACCCCAGTGGGGACCCCAACCCTGAAGGGTGTGTGACCAGCTGAAAACAGCCATCATCCCCTCACCCAGGCTGGCCAGGCACCCCAGTGGGGACCCCCACCCTGATCCAGAACACCCTTCAGGGCAAACCAGCCAGCCCCACCCATGCACCAGGCCTCTTTCCTATATAGTAAAAGGGTAATATGCCTCCCGGCACCAGGATCAGCATGACAGGGGGCGGTGCCCAAACCCCCTGATCGCCCTGTGGCTCTGTGTGTGACAGGGGGTGGGGCCACAACCTCCCTATCCGCCCTGCTCTGTTTGTGACAGGGGAAGGCACCCCAACTTCCTGATCAGCCCTGCTCTGTGCCTGATACGAGGGAGCTCCCCAACCTCTGATCACCCTGCGGCTCTGTGTGTGACAGGGTGCGGTGCCCTGCCCCCTGCCCCCCCTACTGGCCCTGCTCTGTGTGTGACGGGGTAGAGCCATAACCTCCCCATCGGCTCTGCCCTGAGTGTGAGAGTGGCGGTGCCCCAACCCCCTGATCTGCCCTGCTCTGTGTGTGACAGGGGGCGGTGCCCCAACTCCCCTATCGGCCCTACTCTCTGAGTGACAGGGGGAAGCTCCTCAACCCCCGGATTGGCCCTGCTCTGTGCGTGACAGGGGGTGGTGCTGCAACCTCCCCATGAACCCTGCCTTGAGTGTGACAGCGGGCAGCGCCCCAATCCCCCAATCGGCCCTACCATGAGCATGACTGGGGGTGGAATCGCATCCTCCCGATCCGCCCTGCTCTGTGCATGACAGGGGGTGGTGCCCCAACTCCCCAATCGTCCCTGCTCTGAGCCCGACCAGGGGCTGCACCTAGGGATTGGGCCTGCCCTCTGCCACCTGGGAGCAGGCCTAAGCCAGCAGGGCGTTATCTCCTGAGGGGTCCCACATTTCGAGAGGGCACAGGCCTGGCTGAGGGGCCCTTCCTTCCCCCCGAGGGCACAAATTTTCGTGCACCGGGCGTCTAGTTAAATATAAATTGTAAAAGAAGTAAAAATCACCCAGGTCTTGTTAACAAAATTCTTCCAATTTTTGTTTTCTTACTAAATTATTTTTATTCACTCAATGTGCTGGTGAGCATACTCTGTAAATATTTTCATCATTTTTAATGGCTGCATGCTATTACATTTTGTGATTGCATCATATATATTTTTAATCAATATTGTGATGATGATATTTAGCTTTCTTTCTGTCTTTCCTATTCAGACAATGGATCAGTAAATGTCTTTGCACATCACTTTTGGACAGATTTCTCGGTACATTCAAAGGGCAGCACACTTCATTGTTATACATATTGCCAGAGTGTCCTCCAGGGAGATAGTTTCAACTTGCATTCCCCAAGTTCATGGAAACTGTCAGGTTCATGCAGCCCTGCCAATCTGATCTGGGAAACAGGTTTAATTCTCACAGCACTCATTACTGGAAATCATGGTGAAGATAAACAAGTTGTTGTTTTTTAAAAATTAATATCTTAAGGAAATAGCAAAAGAAACTTTTTGGAGCTAAATCACAAATATTGAGAAAGGTATCTCTCCAAGACGCAAGGATAAGAATCATAAATGATACAGAAAATTATTGCAGATACATGAGACCCAGAAACTGTTTGCTTTTATGCTAGAAATCATTGTGATAAGATTAGTCACTGAAGCAAATACCAAACTGCTTATATTTGTTCTTCCAGTTTATTGTAAATTTAATTTTACATTTCTTGAAAGTCTTGGAAGTATGCTACACAGTCACTCTCTCTCTCTCTCTCTCTCTCTCTCTCTCTCTCTCTCTCTCTCTCTCTCTCTGTTATTCTTGAATACCACGGTATTCATATTACTGAGTATTTTTTCACACACACCAAAAAGGAGAAAAATATACATTCAACATTGCCATTTTGTGACTTTAAAAAATAAAGAAATAAGTAGGAGGTAGGGGGGTAAGAGATCAACTAAAGGACTTGTATGCATGCATATAAGCATAACCAATGGACATAAGACACTGGGTGATAGGGGAGGCTAGGGGACTGTCTAGGGCGGGGGGATAAAATGGATACATATGTAATACCCTTTGTAATACTTTAAGCAATAAAAAAAAAAAATTAAAAAAAAAAAGAAAAAAAAAAGAAATAAGAAGGACATGCTTTTGATTGAATTCTAGTTCTAGAAATTTATCTTCCTATCTAATAAAAGAGAAACATGGTGATTAGCCATACTTCCGCTACCCTTCCCATTGGCTAATAAGGGCAATATGCAAATTAACTGCCAGCCAAGATGGCGGCCAGCAGCCAGGCTACTGATACGAACAGGAGGCTTGCTTGCTTCAGTGATGGAGGACTCCAATGTTCCTCGCCTGCCGCTGCTGTGCTCTGAGCTGCTAAGAAACATTGTTACAAATGTAGAAGCTAAACAAAACCCCAGAAACCTGTTTTCAGTCAGCCGGCATCTCAGAGCTGGAGTCGCCACAAAGTGTCAAATACAGAAAGTAAACAAAGCCAGAAACCTGCTTTTAGCAGCGAGGTCTCACAGCTAAAGCCAGCTCTCAGCTCCAGTGACAGCCATAAATCCAAAAATAAAAAAAAAATAAAAAAGGAGAAGTTGGGACCTTCAGTCACCAGCCAGCCTGAAAATGGCCCTCAGCCCCTCACCCAGACTGCCCAGGCACCCCAGTGGGGACCCCCACCCTGATCCAGGACACCCTTCAGGGCAAATGAGCCAGCCCCCACCCATGCACCAGGCCTTTATCCTATATAGTAAAAGGGTAATATGCCTCCCAGCACCTGGATCAGCGGAGCCGCGAGGGCTCCTGGCCCCTGGAGCAGCGTGACAGGGGGCAGCCCCTGATCGCCCTGCAGCTCTGTATATGACGGGGGCAGGGCCGCAACCTCCCTATCCTCCCTGCTCTGTTCGTGACAGGGGAAGGCACCCCAACCCCCTGATCGGCCCTGCTCTGTGCCTGATAGGGGGGAGCTCCCCAACCCCCTGATCACCCTGCGTCTCTGTGTGTGACAGGCTGTGGTGCCCCAACCCCCTGATCGGCCCTGCTCTGTGTGACAGGGTACGGCACCCCAACCGTCCCCCATGGGCCTTGCTCTGTGTGTGACAGGGTGGAGCCACAACCTCCCCATAGGCCCTGCCCTGAGTGTGACAGGGGGTAGTGCCCCAAGCCCTTGATCGGCCCTGCTCTGTGGGTGACGTGGCGGTGCCCCAACCTCCCCATCGACCATGCCTTGAGTGTGACAGGGGGCGGCACCCCAATCCCCCAATTGGCCCTACCCTGAGTGTGACTGAGGGTGGCATCAAAACCTCCTGATCGGCCCTGATCTTTGTATGACAGGGGGGAGCTCCCCAACCCCCTGATCGGCCCTGCTCTGTGCATGACGGCGGGAGCTACCCAACCCCATCATTGGCCCTGCTCTGTGCATGACAAGGGAGAGCTTCCCAAACCCCTGCTGGGCCCTTCTCTGTGGGTGACAGGGGACAGTGCTCTAACCCCCTGATCGGCCGGCACTGTATGTGACAGGAGTGGCACCACAACCCCCTGATCCTCCCTGCTCTGTGGGTGACAGGGGGTGGTGCTGCAACCTCCCCATCGACCCTGCCTTGAGTGGGGCAGGCACCTAGGGATTGGGCTTGCCCTCTGCCACCCAGGAGTGGGACTAAGCCAGCAGGACGTTATATCCCAAGGGGTCCCAGACTGTGAGAGGGCACAAGTGGTGCTGAGGGACACCCCCCCGACCCCCGCCAATGCAGGAATTTTTGTGCACTGGGCCTCTAGTAAGAATATAATTGTCTATGATGGTGGGATTGGGCCAGGTGCTGGGTTGCTTCCCCTCATGGACTTTGTAAACCAGCATAGGAGAGAGCTCCTCAAAGCAAGCAGACAGGACAAAATAACCACAAACCAATAAATGCTGCAAGGAATCAGTAATCTGGAATAGAGAGTCATGGCGGGGGGCGAGGGGGGGTGGGGGGTGAGAAAAGGCAACGTCTTAGATTAGATGGTCAGGGAGGTTTTCTCTGAGAGACATTTAAGCTGAGTCAAACAGCTGAGAGTGTCTGATACTCAGAGAGTTGGGAGAAGAGCTTTGCAAAGAGAAGGAAGAACATCTGCAAAGAGAAAAAAGTGTGTCTCAAGGACTGAAAGGAAGTGAGTGTTGGTGTTTTGTGAGTGAAGCTGTGAGAGACACTAGTTGGGGCTGGGGGGTCCATGGGGCAAAACAAGGCAGTGAGTCATTCTGTTTTGTGTTTTAAGGGCAATGAGAAGTCATTAAAGTGTCTTAAGCAGGTAGGGTAGGATGGCTGGTTTTAAGTTGAATGGATCACTCTGGTTGCAGGGAGTAGAACAGGTTGAAGACAGGACAAGATCAGAAGCAGAGAGAGCAGAGGCCCAGCAGATGGGGAGGGTGGCCTTAACTAGGACAAGAGCAGGAAAGGTAGGAAAAGAACTAACTCCACTTGGAGATGAAATCATGACATGTCAATGGTGGACTGGGTCCTGGAGTTACAAGGTAGGGTAAAATCAAGGATGACCCTTCATTTTAAACTAGGGGACCTCCAGGAGGGTCCATAAAGGGTTAATATGGGGAAGAGTTTGAACTCCTGAGAGGTGAGCAGGGGAGATGGCAGGAAGGAATTTAGATGCATAAGTCTTGGATGCTGGTATGAATTTGGAAGAGGAGACGCTACTGATAATAGAATCCAATTGAGTAAGACAGGGAAACAGGGCAAAGGAAAGTCACAATAAAAGTAAAATTGGGGAATGAAAACCAAGACAGGGGGTCAGAAAATGTTACCACACTTTGAACGCTGCGTCAAAGCAACAAAGTCAGGAGCTTTTAAATTATGAAGCCAGGGAAACAACTTTAACCACACTTTCCTTTGACAAGTTCAGGAAAAATAATTTCACTTGCAGATGAGCAATAGGAAAAGTTGAGTACTGGAAAGAGTGTGAAAAAATGGCCACTCATACATTTTAGGGAAACATTTTATTGGGACAAGCTTATTAGAGAATAATTGAGAGCAAGGGTCCTCAAACTATGGCCCGCGGGCTTCATGCGTCCTGCTGAAAACATTTATCCGGCCTGCCTGGTGTTTTTGCCACCGCTGTGTGCATAGGAATTTGTTCATAGTTTTTTTTTAAACTATAGTCCGGCCCTCCAACAGTCTGAGGGCCCTGTTTAAAAAGTTTGAGGACCCCTGATTTGGAGCATCTATACAAATTAAAATATTCAATCTTTTTGACACAATTCCATTTTGAACTTATTTTATAGGAATTCAAGACACAGTGTAAATGTTGAAATATATGAGTAATAGTAAATTTATGACAACATTTTCACCATAAAATTTTGGCATTACGGCAACTTCTATCAATAGACAACAGAGAAAAAGACATTATTGTGCATACATAATGAAATACTTGTGCAGTTGTAAAATGGAGTCATGTTATCTTAAGGTAGACATGAATTTTTCATGATGAAGTTTAAATTAAAAGCACAAGTGTTGAGTAAGACTCCCTCCACGTTCTGCGTGGAGTAGGGCTCGGTATCTGAAAGAGGAGCCACACAACAAATGAGAGAAAAAGACACGAGATAATTTTGCAATATTGGGGGACCAGGCGGCCAAGTCCCGAAGGACTTCCACCCATGCTCAGGCTGCTCCAATCTTTTATTGATCTGGAGTAGCCCTTAGGCAGGCGACCTGCCATTAACAGGCAGACTAGCCCATCAGCAAGGATTTACATAATAAAAAATGGGGGAGTTCTTTCAGCTACCACTGTCTGGACAAACAGAGGTGGCGCATAGCTCAGACCTTGGCTAGGGCTTCAAAGGCACCCAGCCTTCCGGGGGTTTCGGGGAGTTCTCTGTCTATGCTTATCAGATAGAGAAGGCAATAAACAGTTTCCCACATCTCCCCCTTATTTTTTCCTTAAAAAACGAGAAATAAACATATAAGAACAAAAAATGTTTAAGTCCCAAAATCAATGTCCAACAGTTCTGAGTCCAAGTTTCAATGTCCGACAGTTCATGTGTACATGCCAGCAATGAAATGCTGGTTCTGGATGGTGGACAAATGCAGGTCTGGTCCTCTCCGGTTTGGTCCTGGGCACCCTGCAGGGACGCACAGCTGCTGACTGCTAGCATGGCAAGGCGTCTTCACCATCTCCATCTCTGAACTGTCTCTTCTGTCTTTGTGGCTGGCTTTCTGTGATCCGTTGTTAGAGGAATCCACATGGTCTTGTAGCTGTTCTCTGAAAGTATGCAAACATATTCTCGACCAAAGGTTAAAGGAAAAAAAAAACAAAAACCTTACTTGGGGTCTTTTCTTTCACATGGTCTTTCCCTGGCTTACCCTGGCATAATGTGTGTTTTTTCTGGGTGTCTCACTATTAGCATTATAAATGAAAATATTTTTTCTCTAAATGTAATTTAGTTACAGGATCTATTTCCTTACATGGTATTCTTCCAGTATATTTTTCCACTATCCCCCTTTTTTTGCTTTAATTAGGAGACTTCTTGGAAATTTTATAATGCAGTCTAGATAGCTTTAAATATTAACTTTTTGCAGGCAAAAAAAATGAACCTAAACATGCTAAACTATTGAAAGGATGGTCAGCTCAAGATGTGAAGTTTTATGCCACAACTGGTACAGTATTTCCTTTAACACTATGGTCTAGAACAGCATTGTTGGATATTGGAGATACTAGAGAAGTGAGGTTTGACTCTGTTCCACTGATGCGGAGGGATCTAAGGAGGGGGCAGGCATGTGAGAAGGGAGTAATGTAGATTTCTTTAGTTGTGGCACCAGACAAGCCATTCCATAATGAGCCAGACACTTAGAATAAGGACAAGGAGAAGTTTGAATGGGGATTTTTTCTCAACACTTTCTCATACTGGCAAGGAAAAAAGAAGCTGATTTTTAATTTAGGTTTGGATTGGGGGGGGGAATGGATGGTGGTGGTCGCAGTCATGAGGAACATGCTGTTGTGTTAGTGCTGGCAGTGTATAATAATGAATTTGATTTCCTTTTTACATGGCAGACTATTGAATATTGTTAAACTATTGAAAGGATGGTCAGCTCAAGATCTGAAGTTTTATGCCACAACTGGTCCAGTTTTTCCTTTAACAACTTGGTCTAGAACAGCATTGCTGGATATTGGAGATACTAGAGAAGTGAGGTTTCACTCTAACTTTTTCACTGATGATTCACTTCATGTTACATTTGCCCAATACATAAGTAAGATATTATTAATAAGGGAAATTGGGTATGGTGTACATGGTTATTATCTTCACAATTTTATTTTCACATCAGCTTCTTTTTTCCTTGCCAGTATGAGAAAGTGTTGAGAAAAAATCCCCATTCAGACTTCTCCTTGTCCTTATTCTAAGTGTCTGGCTCATTATGGAATGGCTTGTCTGGTGCCACAACTAAAGAAATCTGGAACTATTCTAAAATAAAACATCCATTAAAACAACACTCAAAATCCTAGGAAATGGTAGCAACTGAACATAGTGGAATGGACCACTGAAATGACGGGGAAGTATGGGAATTGTCTTAGAGGAAACACCACCTCCCTGCCATATGCTGGACTATAATGGAACTAGAGGAAATGAGAGAGGTCATTCTGGGAAAAATATTAGGAGTTAAGAGGAAGGTCTCCGTTCTATAACCAGAGTGTCTGAGATTTCTGCATCCTCTGCCACTCCCACCCGTCCTGGATGGTCAAGCTGAGGCTTTGTGATGTCAAGCCACACCATGGCAACCACTGATTTTGGGCCACCTGAGCTTAAGGGAGTGGCTCCTCATTAACCTAAAGAGTATATGTAGAGGCCAGGACTATTTTAGTAGTGTCTGTTGCCTCAAGATAGCAAAACTTAATAAGACGATATTTTAGACTAGTAGAGATAAGGAATAAGACTCCAAACACAAGGATGGATGAAGAAACTGCAATTCCAAAAGTGAATTTATGTTTGTATTGGGGGTGGGTGGGATGGATGTTGGTGGTCACAGTCATGAGGAACAGGGAGTTGTGTTAGTGCTGGTAGTGTATAATAAAGAAATTGTTTTCCTTTTTACATGGCAGACTATTGAATATTGTTAAACTATTGAAAGGGTGGTCAGCTCAAGATGTGAAGTTTTATGCCACAACTGGTATAGTTTTTCCTTTAATATCATGGTCGAGAACAGCATTGTTGGATATTGGAGATACTAGAGAAGTGAGGTTTGACTCTGTTTCACTGATGGGGAGGGACTTAAGGAGGGGGCAGGCATGTGAGAAGGGCGTAATGTAGATTTCTTTAGTTGTGGCACCAGACAAGCCATTCCATAATGAGCCAGCCATTTAGAATAAGGGACAAGGAGAAGTCTGAATGGGGATTTTTTTCTCAACACTTTCTCATACTGGCAAGGAAAAAAGAAGCTGATGTTTAATTTAGCTTTGGATTTGGGGGGTGGGATGGATGATGGTGGCCGTAGTCATGAGGAACAGGGTGTTGTTTTAGTGCTGGCAGTGTATAATAATGAATTTGATTTCCTTTTTACATGGTAGACTATTGAATATTGTTAAACTATTGAAAGGATGGTCAGCTCAAGATCTGAAGTTTTATGCCACAACTGGTCCAGTTTTTCCTTTAACAACTTGGTCTAGAACAGCATTGCTGGATATTGGAGATACTAGAGAAGTGAGGTTTCACCCTGTTTCACTGATGATTCACTTCATGTTACATTTGCTCCATACATACGTAAGATGTTAGTAATATGGGAAATTGGGTAGGGTGTATATGGTTATTATCTTCACAATTTTTCTGTAAATCTTGAACTCTTCTAAAATAAAACATCTATTAAAACAACACTCAAAATCCTAGGAAATGGTAGCAACTGAACATAGTGGAATGGACCACTGAAATGACGGGGGAGTATGGAAATTGTCTTAGAGGAAACACCACCTCCTGCCATATGCTGGACTATAATGGAACTGGAGGAAATGAGAGAGGTCAGTTTGGGAAAAATTTTAGGAGGCAAGAGGAAGGTCTCTTCTCTAAAACCAGAGCATCTGAGATTTCTGCATCTTCTGCCAACCCCGCCCCTTATGGATGGTCAAGCTGAGGCTTTGTGATGTCAAGCCACACCATGGCAACCACTGATTTTGTGTAATGAGATCTGTAGTGAGTGGCTCATCATTGACCTAGAGAGTATATTGAGGCCAGGACCCTTTGAGTAGTGTCTCTTGCCTCAAGATAGCCAAAGTTACTAAGAAGATATTGTAAACTAGTGGATATAAGGAATAAGACTCCAAACACAAGGATGGATGAAGAAACTGCAAGTCCTAAAGTGAATTAGATGTCAGTTTCTCAACTGGATGACGAAGAAGTGGATAAGGTCAGAATACCTTAATAAAATGCTCCCCCTTTTCCTCTTAATTCCTAACCCAAGATTCTGGCCTTGTGCCTTTTGGCCACACAGACTTCCTTATTCAATCCATTGTCATTCTATTACAAGCCCATTTCCAAATCATTCTCCAATTTCTTCCCCCAAACCAATGTCTTTCTGGGTTTAACTTGTTTCCAAGGTACATATGTTATGCCGAGATTTCAAGATCACCCAAGACAGGCCACTCGGGAGCTGAGTCCAATGCAAAAGCATAGAGTCTTTTATTCAAGCCTGGGACTTGGTGCTCCTCCTGCCTCCATTACTGGAAGTAAGAGAGAGCCCTGAGTCCCAAGGGAACAAAGAATTTATAGGGATTGGGCTCGGGGGGTGGGGGCATACTCTGACCATTGATTTGGCTGATTCCGGTTGGTTGATTGAGGGCGGGGGGGGGCTAGTGAGGCAAGGGCAGGGTGCAGCTAGGGTCTGATTACACAAAGACAGGGGGGTGGCTAGCATACCCTTGGCCTTGGGCTAGTTTCCACCGCTTTCCCATTCGCTGAGATAAGTGCAGGTTGAGTAACTGATACATTCTGTGGCTTTTTCTTGGAAGAGGGGATAAGGCACAGCTATCAGTCCTGTTCTGTCCTTACATTCCCCCCTTGTCTTGGAACTTCCGGCTCAATCATGAGATGGACTGAACTATCAACTTATCTACTTTTATACACTTCTTGACAAATTGGACTAGTCTGTTAATAATGCAAGGGCTGTAAGTCAGCAACAGCAGGAGGATTACAAGGAGTCTGCCGAGGTCTGCTGTCTTCTTGAGGATGATCTGCTGCGGGTGTGTCTAGTCAGAGGTCACCTTCCAGTCAGGCTCCCCGCTGTCCTGGGCACAGAAGGAGCTGGGCTTGTGACCTGGCAGAGACAAACTATAACAAATGGTCCGCTGGAAGGGAAAGAAAACATTTAAGTTTTAATAACCTCCATCAAAATAGAGTTTTTCTTCTTAAAAATTCCTCTATCGCCATCAAAAAGCCAAATCAGCATGAATTCATCTACTGCATTCAATTTGGCCTGATGTTTGCATAAACACAACAAGAATGGTAACTGACTACCTTTGCTGGAATTTCATGATTGAATCTTAATGTGCCCTGTAGTGGCCAGGAAGCCAAGCCATCCAGCTGCCATCAGGCCTGCCTGCAGTATCTGCTGTGTTAGGTGAATCCCTCACCTGTAGCAACTCCACCTGAGCCCATGCTCTAGGCTTTAAGGCCCATCTCAGTAGCCCTCCTACTCGTTGCAGCCCAGAGTGTGTGGGGGTTCCCTAGGAATGTGGAGGTGTCCTTATTGCTCCCCTTCTACTCTAACCAACCGCTAGGATGGTAGGTCATGGGCCTGACACTCCAGCAACAGCCATCTTCAGGGCTCCCAAGCAGGATACCAGGCTTTGTCCATGGGACTCTTATTGGCTTCAAGCCTTCAGAGCTCAGACAGGTTTCTTTAAACCATGATACTCCAGTCAAAGTTTCCGGTTAATAAAATCACTACTGAAAACCGGTCTTATTTATTTCATGCAAAGAAATATATTGCCATGACATATTAAGCATTGCCAGATTTCAGAGGAATTATATAAGGAGAAAAACGTACTGGTCTGCTCTCAGATCTTCTGATTTTTCTTGTCACTCCTTTAAAAATGCATAACTATGCCTCAGACCTTCCATTCTAAATAGGCCTTTCCCAGCTCTCTACACCCGAGGTTTGTACCACCCCTGACATGGGCATGGTCATGCAGGCCTGCAAGACAGTACACAGGCTGCCAGCTGTTAGCTGTTTCTCAATAGAGACCAAAACCTGATGGGTATTCTTCTTTGTCCAGTTGGGCATCTGCCCTCTTGGCAGCCAGACACCCTTTACTTTTGGGGTGTATCCCATATAGTCCCCTTCCTGGACAGCTAACACATAGCTATATCAATGTCTCTCAGTGTGGGAGACTGGACACTTGCCAGTTATTCCCAAACACTACCAAGTACTGTAGACCATCACCGGTCCACAGCTACAGCTACATTTAAACCTGTAAGAGAATTGAAGGTTAATACAACATATTAATACAATGAGACATAATATTGGCACCATGGCCGCTTCAGGAAGCTAAATCCTCCACTACTAAACATGAGATATGGCAAGGCTATACAAACATTTTAGGGAGGTGACTAAAGTCCACTCTTTGACCTTTCTATATAAGGTAAAATTGTCCTTGTCTTTCTGAAGCCATGTCTACGAAAATGAGCCTATTATACAATTTTCTGCAGGTATAGTCCTTTTCAAGTTGGGGTGAGTCCTGGGGTCCTGAACTTCTTTACCCACACCGAGTCCCCAGGCTGGAAAGGATGTACAGAGTCTGAGGTGGCACTGGCAGGTCATCTCGAACAAGCTTATGGGTGGCTTGTCATTTCTGTAAGAGATCACGTCCAAGTAAGGGGTACAGGCATTCTGGCATAACTAGAAACGAATGAGTTACCATGTTGTTTCTGAGGTCCACAGTCCTTTTTGATGTACAAGGAAAAAGGCAGTTTGTCCGGTGGC
Organism: Myotis daubentonii; assembly: GCF_963259705.1. NCBI lineage: Eukaryota > Metazoa > Chordata > Mammalia > Chiroptera > Vespertilionidae > Myotis > Myotis daubentonii. The sequence continues at coordinate 9,577,281 of NC_081855.1, forward strand.
TCTTAGAACTGGTGTCTTCTTAGATGTTACTGGTCCCATTGGTTCTTTCAAGACTGAATAGGCTGCTCCAGAATACACCAGAAAATTAACTGGGGGTTCTATTTATCTACAAATATGTATACCTAAGTAGACATATAAACATCAAATAAACATCCACATTTACACCTTTTCAGTGAACAAGTACTTTTACAGTCTTGGGAATTTTGACAGATAACAGGAACACTGCCCAAGTCCCCTTATAGGGGCCTGACAAGAATAGATGTGGGGGCCTTTGGCTGGGGGGTATGAAGTCTCCATCCTTTTTCTCTCGGCACTGCTAAGGACAGGATCATTGGAGAGGTCTCTTCACCTAGGCAAGGCTGTGCTGAGCCATCTGGGGCAAAAGTGGTTTCTGCTTCCATTTTGGCTAAAAGGTCTCTGTCCATTAGAGGGACCAGGTCAACTGGAAAATAGAGGAATTCATGAACCACCTGATGCCTGCCTAACTAACATCGGCGGGGGCGGCAGAACACTCTGCAGCTGTGGTACCATACCGGTAGCTCCAATAATGGTGACTTCCTGTCCTGAGAGGGGAGCTACCTTCTGAGTAACTACCGAGTGCTCTGCCGCTGTATCAATCATAAAGCTCCCAGTCTGGCCCCCGATCTTCATTTTGACCATTGGCTCATGGGGGCCCAGTTGGAGAAAACTCAGTCTGTCCTAGTCAGAGTCAGCTGTTGCCAGTCCGAGGAGGCCTGCCTCAGGCGGCTCTGGCCAATAGTGGCTGGGTGGTTTGGATGGCCTTGCCAGTTTCTTCTGGCCTGCTACTAAACTTTACTCTGTCCCTTCTTACACACGCAGAACTGGACCCAAGGCAGCGAGGTTTGAGCAATTTTAAAATTCCTTAACATACATTTTATCATTCATGTTGCAGGGAGGGACCAGGTTGGCTCCTCCTGAATAAAAGAACTAATCAAAATAAGGCTTATTTTCTAACTTCATTTTTCCCTGTGTGTGGACAACAAATGCCACTAATCAGATTGACATAAACGATTTAACCTTTGGTTAGGGAGGCAAATGCCAAGCATTTACTCCCAAGTGTCATTGGTTTAGGGAAGATAGGATTTCTGCTCAGTTTCCCTATTTTCCTTGTTCCAGCTTACTGGTTTATCATGCATTCAATTTTCTGATGGCTTCCAGGTCCAGGGAGAGTGCCTTTTTGTTAACCCTTAGGGCCTTGCTTTTTGCCTTTTTACCAGTTTCCTTTGTAGCAGAGCAGCAACCAGGCCTCTTACAAAGGAGTGCACTAGAAGGGGATATCAGCCCCTCCTGTGAGCCAGCTGCTCCACCTAGGGTCTCCCAGAGGCCCAGCCAGAGTGTCCCCCAGCAAATCCTGGAAGCCGCTGTCCTTTTGCAGTGGTATGGACTCAAGCAGGGGCTTCACTGGATGTAGCCAGCAGCAAAGCGCTCGCTGACTTCTGCCTGCAGCTGCTTCTGCCCACAAGCTCTTCTCCTCAGCACAGGCCGCACTGGTAGCTCCAGAACCTCGGAGTTCTCCAGCTCTTGTAGGCTATCCTTGATCCACCAGCACAGGGCTTCTTCTCCATCACGGGCTTCTGGGCCTGCGAGCAGCTCAGGCATTCAGCCCCCCCACCCCTTCTTTGACCTGGCTCTCAGGGGCTGAGTGTGCCTGGCAAACAGTTCTAAATTACCAGGGGGGCTGCAGATTCTAGCTTTGTGCCTCCTCTGCTTTTCTAGCGGGAGTTTAGTTGTTGTTGTTGTTGTTGTTGTTGTTGTTGTTGTTTTCTTAGAAACCTTAATCCTTTAACTATTACCAAAAGAGAACATTCAGCAATTTTAGATTAATATTTATGAACATATTTTAAATGTACTTTTACTCTTAAGATATATCTAGACCTTTTGTGATAAAACTAAGAATAGGTATCAGTATGATTCAGCATTGGAGGGGTTCAAAGAATAAACCAGGGCAGAGAAAGATTGTGATTACAGTTATTTTTTTGTAAACTTGAAATTCTCTTAGGTTTGTTGCCAGCAGCATAACTACCAAAACCCCCACCCCCCTTATCTCAGCCCAGGGGATTTTTTCCTCAACAACATTTTCTCATACTTTCAAGGAAGAAAAGAAGCTGATGTTTAATTTAGGTTTGGATTAGGGGGGTGGGATGGATGGTGGTGGTCACAGTCATGGGGAACAAGGTGTTGTTTTAGTGCTGGCAGTGTATAATAATTAATTTGATTTCCTTTGTACATGGTAGACTATTGAATATTGTTAAACTATTGACAGGATTGTCAGCTCAAGATGTGAAGTTTTATGCCACAACTGGTACAGTTTTTCCTTTAACAACTTGATCTAGAACAGCAATGCTGGATATTGGAGATACTAGAGAAGTGAGGTTAGACTCTAACTGTTTCACTGATGATTCACTTCATGTTACATTTGCCCCATACCCAAGTAAGATATTAGTAATAAGGGAAATTGGTTATGGTGTACATGGAAAATATCTTCCCAATTTTTCTGTAAATCTGGAACTCTTCTAAAATAAAACATCGATTAAAACAACACTCAAAATCCTAGGAAATGGTAATATTTGATAATAGTGGAATAGCCCACTGAAATGACGGGGGAGTATGGGATGTGGCTTAGAGAAAACACCACCTCCCTGCCATATGCTGGCCTATAATGTAACTAGAGGATAGGAGAGAGAGAGAGATGTCAGTTTGGGAATAAATTTAGGAGTTAAGAGGAAGGTCTCTTTTCTTTAACCAGAGTGTCTGAGATTACTGCATCCTCTGCCAATCCCGCCCGTCCTGAATGGTCAAGCTGAGGCTTCGAAAAGGGCATTATGAGAAAATTAAAACATTAATGGTCTCTTGAATAAATACCAGCAAGTGTATAAAGGAAATGTGTTTGTACTTTTGCATGTTTCCAGATGATGGGGAGGGATCCAAGGATGGGCAGGCATGTGAGAAGGGACTTATGTAGAATTCTTTAATTGTGGCACCAGACAAGGCTTTCCATACTGAGCCAGACACCTAGAATAAGGACAAGAAGACTGAAGAGGGATTTTTTCCTCAACAATTTCTCATACTTTCAAGGAAGAAAAGAAGCTGATGTTTAATTTAGGTTTGGATTAGGGGAGTGGGATGGATGGTGGTGGTCACAGTCATGAGGAACAGGGTGTTGTTTTAGTGCTGGCAGTGTATAATAATGAATTTGATTTCCTTTTTACATGGTAGACTATTGAATATTGTTAAAGTATTGACAGGATTGTAAGCTCAAGATGGGAACTTTTATGCCACAACTGTTACAGTTTTTCCTATAACAACTTGGTCTAGAACAGCGTTTTTGGCTATTAGAGATACTAGAGAAGTGAGGTTTCACTCTATTTCACTGATGATTCACTTCATGTTACATTTTCCCCATACACAAGTAATATATTAGTATTAAGGGAAATTGGTTATGGTGTACATGGGTATTGTCTTCACAATTTTTCTGTAAATATGGAACTATTCTAAAATAAAACATCCATTAAAACAACACACAATCCAAGGAAATGGTAATATCTGAAGTCAGTGGAATGGACCACTGAAATGCCAGGGGTATGGCAAGCGGCTAAGAAGAAACACCACCTCCCTGCAATATGCTGGACTATAATGGAACTAGAGGAAATGATAGAGAGGTCAGTGTGGGAAAAATTTTAGGAGGTAAGAGGAAGGTATCTTTTCTATAACCAGAGCATCTGAGACATCTGCATCCTCTCCCACCCCCGCCCCTCCTGGATGGTCAAGCTGAGGCTTTGTGATGTCAAGCCCCACCATGGCATCCACTGATTTTGGGCAACCAGAATTAAAGTGAGAGGCTCCTTATTGATCTAGAGAGTATATATAGAGGCCAGGACCCTTTAAGTAGTGTCTGTTGCCTCAAGACAGCGAAACTTAATTAGACGATATTGTAGACTAGTAGAGATAAGGAATAAGACTCCAAACACAAGGATGGATGAAGGAACTGCAAGTCCTAAAGTGAATTAGAAGTCAGTTTCTCAGCTGGATGACAAAGAAGTGGATAAGGTCAGAATACCTTACCCAAATGCTGCCCCATCCCCAGTAATTCCTCACCCAAGTTTCTGGCCTTCTGCTTTTTGGCCACAGACAATTCCTCATTCAATCCTTTGTCATTCAATTACAAGCCAGTTTCCTAATCATTTTCTAATTTCTTCCCCCAAACCAATGTCTTTCTGTGTTTAACTTGTTTCCAAACAACATAACCAACATAGTGGCGATGGTAATTTTGGACTTTAAGCTGAATGAAGGAAGACAAGAGGGAGAATGACAGAAAGAATCAGATAATTGTCTTTTACTAAAGGAAGGGGACAACCTCCAGTAAGCAAGCCAACAAATGCAGAAGAAGACGTTCTGGAGTATTCATCTACTGCAGGTGATATCCAAGCTCTCCCAGAGAAACCCACATAATAATGTGTATCCCTCTATAAAAAATACTTCAGAAATGGGCATTATGAGAAGATGAAAACATTAATGGTGTCCTTGAATAAATACCAGCAAGGGAATAAATGAAATGTGTTTGTATTTTTGTGTGTTTTCAGATGATGGGGAGGCATCTAAGGAGGGGGCAGCAATGTGAGCAGGGAGTAATGTAGAATTCTTTAATTGGGGCACCAGACAAGACATTCCATACTGAGCCAGACAATGAGAATAAGGACAAGGAGAATACTGAAGGGGGATTTTATCCTCAACACTTTCTCATACGGTCAAGGCAGTAAAGAAGCTGATGTTTCATTTAGGTTTGATTGGGGGGGGGGATAGATGGTGGTGGTCGCAGTCATGAGGAACAGCGTGTGGTGTTAGTGCTAGCAGTGTATAATAGTGAATTTGATTTCCTTTTTACATGGTAGACTATTGAGTATTGTTAAACTATTGTCAGGATTGTCAGCTCAAGATGGGAACTTTTATGCCACAATGGTACAGTTTTTCCTACAACAATTTGGTCTAGAACAGCGTTGTTGGATATTGGATATACTGGAGAAGTGAGGTTTCATTCTATCTATTTCACTGATGATTCACTTCATGTTACATTTGCCCCATACTCAAGTAAGATATTAGTAATAAGGGAAATTGGTTATGGTGTACATGGGCATTATCTTCACAGTTTTTCTGTTAATCACACTCAAAATAGGAAATGGTAATATCTGAACATAGTGAAATGGACCACTAAAATGACGGTGGCATTTGGAAAGTGGCTTAGAGAAAACACCACCTCCCCGCCATACGCTGGACTATAGTGAAACTACAGGAAGAAAGAGAGAGAGAGAGAGAGAGAGAGAGAGAGAGAGAGAGAGAGAGAGAGAGAGATCAGTTTGGGAAAAATTTTAAGAGGTAAGAGGAAGGTCTCTTTTCTATACCGCGAGCATCTGAGATTTTTGCATCCTCTGCCACCCTCTTCCCTCCTGGATGGTCAAGCTGAGGCTTTGTGATGTCAAGCCGCACCATGGCAACCACTGATTTTGGGCAACCAGTGCTGAAGTGAGTGGCTCCTCATTCACCTAGAGAGTTTATATAGAGGCTTGGACCCTTTGAGTAGTGTCCATTGCATCAAGATAGCCAAACTTACTAAGAATATATTGTAGACTAGTGGAGATAAGGAATAAGACTCCAAACTCAAGGATCGATGAAGAAACTGCAAGTCCTAAAGTGAATTAGAAGTCAGTTTCTCAACTGCATGACGAAGTGGATAAGGTCAGAATACCTTATTCAAAGCTACCCCTTCCCCAGTAATTCCTCTCCCAAGGTTCTGGCCTTGTGCTTTTTGGCCACAGACACTTCCTCATTCAATCCACTGTCATCCAATTACAAGCACATTTCCTAAACATTTTCCAAATTTTCCCCCAAAACCAATGTCTTTCTGTGATTAACTTGTTTCCAAACTACATAACCAAGATAGTGCCAACGGTAACTTTGGACTTTAAGCTGAATGTAGACAAGAGGGAGAAAGACAGAAAGAATCAGATAATTGTATTTTACTACAGGAAGGGGAAAACCTCCAGTAAGCAAGACAACAACCTCCACTAAGCAAGGAAGAAAAGAAGCTGAGGTTTAATTTAGGTCTGGATTTGGGGGGTGGGATGGATGGTGGTGGTCGCAGTCATGAAGAACAGGGTGCTGTTTTAGTGCTGGCAGTGTATAATAGTGAATTTGATTTCCTTTTTACATGGTAGAGTATTGAATATTGTTAAACTATTGACAGGATTTTCTGCTCAAGATGGGAAATTTTATGCCACCATGGTACAGTTTTTCCTTTATCTACTTGGTCTAGAACAGCATTGCTGGATATTGGAGATACTAAAGAAGTGAGGTTTCACTCTGTTTCACTGATGATTCACTTCATGTTACATTTGCCCCAAACATAAGTAAGATATTAGTAATAAGGGAAATTGGGTATGGTGTACATGGTTATTATCTTCACAATTTTTATGTAAATCTGGAACTATTCTAAAATAAAGCATCCGGATTTTCAATCCCAGCAACAACACAGAGCGGATAACTATTAAGGAACCAGCTCTGGGCAGTCGACTTCCCCACACCAGTTTTAAGTGCAATAGAGACGATAAACCCAAGCTACTGGACAGAGAGGCCTTATAGCCTCAGAGGCCAACCCAAAAACACTGCCACCCAAAGGCTGAGCCACAAACTGACTCTTAGCTAAATACAAATTAAGGCAGTCTGGGAGTCAAATATGGCCTGCTTTAAAATCCAGACTGTGGTTTACAACAGGGAGGAACAGTGTATCGCAGGGAAATTCAACACTCTCCTGAATTCCTGACAGGACTAAGGCAAGCCAGACTGATGAGTAGAAGAACAGAAGGACCTTCACTACTGCAATTTTTTATTCTTCTTTTTTCTTTTTTCTTTTTTCACCTTTTAACTAAGAAACCAATTCTTTCTCTTTTTTTTCCATCACCTGATTTTACCCTTTAAATTACTACATTTTTATTTTTTAACCAGTATTATTACTGCTACCATTTTATCATTTTTTAAAGTGCCATTTTATTTTCTCTTTATTTTATTTTGGGATTAGTGTTCTCTATTCTGTTTCATCATTGTTTTAGCATCAATTTTCCCTACCTCAATTTTACCTCTATGCTAAAACTCTTTCCCTCACTTTTCTCCTTTTGTTGTCCTGTTTCTCTTACCCTATTCCTGCTTTAGATTTTCCCTATTCCTTCTGTTTATCTCCTGTCAAAATTTCACCCTACTTATATATCTTATTTCCATTCCACTGCTCTAAAACCTTATACACATATCCCTTATCTTTCTTCACTATCCAATTTTTTTTTCTTCTTTTATCTTTCTATTGTTTTGTTGCTGTTTGCTTGATTGTTGAGTATATTGGGGTTTTTTTGTGGTTGTTTTTGTGTGTGTGTGTGTGTGTGTGTGTGTGTGTGTGTGTGTGTGTGTTTAGGACTGGTTGTGAGGCTGTTTTTATTTTTATTTTTCTTTTTTTCTGCTGGTTTTTACCCTTGCTCCACCCCCTCCCCCCTGGTTATTTTTATGCTTCTGTTTTCCCTTGCATTTCTGGATATTATTGGTTGTTTCAAGGTTGCATTCATCTCCAGGGAGCTGTTGCTGGAATTTGTTGGGATTCGTGGAGGTATTATAGGAGTTTTCTCCTCATATACATAGCCTCTTCCCCTCATCTACTTCATTCTCTCTTTTCGCTCTTTTTTTCCCTCTCTTTTTTTTCTCTTTTCTTTCCCCCTTGTTTTTGTCAATTTCATTTTTCACTACTTTTTTTTCTTTCTTCCCTACTTTTCTTTTCTTTTTTCTCTTTTATCTTTTTCTCTCCTTTCTTCCTTGTCCCCTAATTCTCTTGATTCGGGTGGTCACCTTTATTTGGGGTTATTAATATCGTGAATATATTTGTGTTTAGTGCCTGGTACGTGGTGCCTTGTTGTGTTGTATTTTGTGCCTTTAAATCAACGCAGCAGACCCAAGCAACAGCAGCCTCATGAGCATCACACCCTCTGTCTGAGGAACAGCAGCTGTATGTGAAGCCTACCCCCACCAGCCAGAAGAGCCACCACAGCTGTGAACAGCACCCACCAGAGAAGCTGCTGCCAACTGAGGCGCAGCTGCTACCACAACCGCCCGAGGAGCAACCACAGCCCAAGGAACCACTGCCACCCAGGGAGCAGCCACTGAATGACTCAACGTCTAGATATGTCAGTGAGATCAATCATGGGTAGACAAAGAAACCGCCAAAGGAAAGAGAAGGAGGACTCTCCAGAAAAGCAGCTAAGTAATACAGAGGCATGCAACACGACAGAAAAAGAATTCAGAATAAGGGTCCTAGAGTGCATATACCGGATGGAGGAAAAAATCAACAACCTCTGCAAGAAGCTAGAAGAAACAGATGAAAAAGTCAACTACCTATGCAAGAAGCAAGAAGAAACATGAAAAAATCAATAACATATGGAAGAAGCTAGAAGAAACAGATGAAAAAATCAACAACTTAAGTAAGACCCAAGAAGAAATGAAGAGTGATATAGCTGCAATAAAAAACACCATTGAAAGTATCAACAGGAGACTAGGAGAAGCGGAGGACCGAATTAGTGAATTAAAAGACAAGGAAGCAAAACACACTCAAAATGTACTGCAATTGAAGAAAAAAATTAAAAGACAGGAGGAGAGCCTAAGGGAGCTTTGGGACACCATGAAACGAAACAACATATGAATAATAGGGGTGCCAGAACAACAGAAAGAGGAACAAGGATTAGAAAACCTATTCGAAGAAATAATATCAGAAAACTTCCCTGAGGTGGGGAAGAAAAAAGTCACACAAGCCCAGAGAGTCCCAAATAAGGTGAACCCGAAAAGACCCACACCAAGACACATCATAATTACCATGGCAAATGTTCAGGACAAAGAGAGAATCTTACAGGCTGCAAGAGAGAGACGGAAAGTTTCATCCAAGGGATCTCCCATTAGATTATCAAATGATTTCTCAACAGAAGCACATCAGGCCAGAAAAGAATGGACAGAAATTTACAAAGTGATGCAAAGCAAAGGACTGAATCCAAGAATACTCTATCCAGCAAGGCTATCATTCAAACTTGAAGGGGAAATAAGAAGCTTCACAGACAATAAAAGGCTAAGGGAGTTTATCACCACCAAGCCAGCAATGCAAGGAATGCTAAAGGGACTGGTGTAAAAAGAAGAAATACAAGGCTGAGAAAGAAAACAGCCACACACACAAAAGAAATGGCTACAAACAAGTACCTTTCAATAATAACTTTAAACGTAAATGGACTAAATGCTCCAAACAAAAGACATCAAGTGGCTGAATGGATAAAAAAACATGACCCATACATCTGCTGTCTACAAGAGACCCACTTCATTAGAAGGGACTCACACAGACTGAAAGTGAAGGGATGGAAAAATATCTTTCAGGCAAATGGAAAGGAAAAGAAAGCTGGGGTAGCAATACTTATATTGGACAAAATAGACCTCAAAGTGAAGGCCATAACAAGAGATAAGGAAGGCCACTTCATAATACTAAAGGGATCAATACAACAAGAAGATATAACCCTGGTAAACATATATGCACCCAATGCAGGAGCACCCAAATATATATATAAAAAAAAACTCCTGGAAGATATCAAAGGAGAGATCGACAACAATACAATCATAGTAGGGGACTTTAATACACCACTGACAGCACTGGATAAGTCCTCTAAACAAACAATCAGCAAAGAAACAGCAATCCGAAATGACTCACTAGATCACATGGACTTAATAGACATCTTCAGAACACTTCAACCCAAAGCCACGGAATTTACATTCTACTCAAGTGCTCATATGACATATTCAAAAAGAGACCATATATTGGGTCACAAGCAAAGTATCCCCCAATTCAAGAAGATTGAAATCGTTAAAAGCATCTTTGCAGACACGATGGCATAATATTAGAATTAAACTACAATAAAAACAACTCAAAATACTCAAACACCTGGAAGCTGAATAGCACGTTATTAAATATTGATTGGGTTACCAATGAGATCAAAGAAGAAATTAAAAACATCCTGGAAACTAATGACAATGAAAACACAACAATCCAAAACCTATGGGACACAATGAAAGCAGTCCTGAGAGGGAAGTTTATAGCTCTACAGGCCTATCTCAAAAAATAAGAAAAAATGGTAGTAAATCATCTAACTCTACAACTCAAAGAATTAGAAAGAGAGCAACAAGAAAACCCCAGAGTGAGCAGAAGGAAGGAGATAATAAAGACTAGAGCAGAAATAAATGACAATGACATAGAGACCAAAACAGCAATACAGAAAATCAATGAAACCAAGAGCTGGTTCTTTGAAAGAATAAACAAGATTGACAAACCTCTAGCCAGACTCACCAAGAAGCAAAGAGAGAGGACCCAAATAAACAAAATCAGAAATGATTGAGGTGAAATAACAACAGACCCCACAGAAATACAAATGATTGTTAAAAAATACTATGGACAGCTCTACTCCAACAAACTAGACGACCTGGAGGAAATGGACAAATACCTAGAAAAATACAACATTCCAAAACTCAATCAGGAAGAATCTAATAATCTCAACAGGCCAATAAGTATGGAAGAAATTGAAGCAGTCATCACAAAGCTTCCATCAGACAAAAGCCCAGGACCAGATGGCTTCACAGGGAAGTTTTACCAAACATTCAAGGAAGATCTAAAACCTATCCTCCACAGACTACTACAAAAAATTCAAGAGGAAGGAACACTTCCAAGCTCATTCTATGAAGCCAGCATCACCCTAATACCAAAACCAGGTAAAGACAACACAATGAAAGAGAATTACAGGCCAATATCGCTCTTGAACATAGATGCCAAAATCCTCAACAAAATCTTAGCAAATTGGATCCAGCAGTACATCAGAAAGATCATACACCATGGCCAAGTAGGATTTATCCCAGGGATGCAAGGATGGTACAATATCTGCAAATCAATAAACGTGATACATCACATAAACAAACTGATAGAAAAAAAAACACATGGTCATATCAATTGATGCAGAAAAAGCATTTGACAAAATTCAACACCCATTTTTGATAACAACTCTCAGTAAGGTGGGAGTAGAAGGATCATACCACAACATAATAAAAGCCATATATGACAGGCCCATAGCCAACATCATATTCAATGGACAAAAACTAATACCATTTCCCCTAAGAACAGGAAGAAGACAGGGATGGCCCCTCTCACCACTCCTGTTCAACATAGTACTGGAAGTGTTAGCCATTGCAATTCGGCAAGAAGAAGAAATAAAAGGCATCCAAATTGGAAAAGAGGAAGTAAAACTGTCCTTATTTGCAGACGACATGATATTATACATACAAAACCCTAGAGACTCCATCAAAGAGCTACTAGACTTAATACATGAATTTGGCAATGTAGCAGGATACAAAATTAACCCCAAGAAATCTGAGGCATTTCTATACACCAATAGTGAACTTTCAGAAGGAGAGATTATAAAAACAATCCCATTTACCATCGCACCAAAAAAATTAAGCTACCTAGGAATAAACTTAACTAAAGAGGTAAAAGACATGTACTCAGAAAACTACAGGAGATTGAAAAAAGATATAGAGGAAGACATAAACAGATGGAAGAACATACCATGTTCATGGATTGGTAGAATCAACATCATTAAAATGTCCATACTACCCAAAGCAATCTATAAATTCAACGCACTTCCCATTAAAATACCAACGGCATACTTCACAGATCTATAACGAACTCTCCAAAAATTCATCTGGAATAAAAAAAAAAAAGACCCGGAATAGCTGCAGCGATCCTGAAAAAGAACAAAGTAGGTGGGATCTCAATACCAGATATCAAGATGTATTACAAAGCCACTGTACTCAAAACTGCCTGGTACTGGCACAAGAACAGGCATATAGATCAATGGAATAGAATAGAGAGCCCAGAAATCGGCCTGAACCAATATGCTCAATTAATATTTGACAAAGGAGGCAATCACATACAATGGAGCCAAGATAGTCTCTTCAATAAATGGTGTTGGGAAAATTGGACAGATACATGCAAGAAAATGAAACTAGACCACCAACTTACACCATACACAAAAAATAAACTCAAAATGGATAAAGGACTTAAATATACGACGGGAAACCATACAAATACTAGCAAAATCCAAAGGAAACAAAATCTCAGACATATGCCGAAGCAATTTCTTCACTGATACAGCTCCTAGGGCACTTGAAACTATAGAGAAAATGAATAAATGGGACTACATCAAAATAAAAAGCTTCTGCACAGCAAAAGAAACCATCAACAAAACAATGAGAAAACCCACTGTGTGGGAAAACATATTTGCCAATGTCATATCTGATAAGGGCCTAATCTCCAAAATTTATAGGGAACTCATACAAATTAACAAAAGGAAGTTAAACAATCCAATCAAAAAATGGGCAAAGGACCTAAATAGACACCTTTCAAAAGAGGACATTCAGAAAACCAAGAGAATATGAAAACATGCTCAAAGTCACTAATCATCCGAGTGATGCAAATCAAAACAACAATGAGGTACCATCTCACACCTGTCAGACTGGCTATCATCAACAAATCAATAAACAACAAGTGCTGGAGAGGATGTGGAGAAAAAGGAACACTTGTGCACTGCTGGTGGGAATGCAGACTAGTGCAGCCACTATGGAAGACACTATGGAGTTTCCTCAAAAAACTGAAAATGGAACTGCCATTTCTTCCTGTGATCCCACTTCTAGGAATATATCCCAAGAAACCAGAAACACCAATGAGAAAGTATATATGCACCCCAATGTTCATAGCAGCACAATTCACCATAGCTAAGATCTGGAAACAGCCTAAGTGCCCATCAGTAGATGAATGGATTAGAAAACTGTGGTACATCTACACGATGGAATACTATGCTGTTGTAACAAGGAAGGAACTCTTACCATTTGCAACGGCATGGATGGAACTAGAGACCATAATGTTAAGTGAAATAAGCCAGTCTATGAAGGAAAAATACCACATGATCTCACTCATTCATGGATAATAGAGACCATTATAAACTTTTGAACAATAATAGATACAGAGGCAGAGCTGCCTCAAACAGATTGTCAAACTGCAGCAGGAAGGACGGGGAGGATTGGAGGTCAGGAGGGAGGGGGGTAAGAGATCAACCTAAGGACTTGTATGAATGCATATAAGTATAAACAATGGACATAAGAAACTGGGGGTTAGGGGAGGCTACGGGACAGTCAAAGGCGAGGGGGGGGGGAGGACACATGTATTACCCTTTGTAATACTTTAAGCAATAAAAAAAATAAATAAAATAAAATAAAACATCCATTAAAACAACACTCAAAATCCTAGGAAATGGTAGCAACTGAACATAGTGGAATGGACCACTGAAATGACGGGGGATTATGGGATTCGTCTTAGAGGAAACACCACCTCCCTGCCATATGCTGGACTATAATGGAACTAGAGGAAATGAGAGAGAGAGAGAGAGGACAGTTTGGGAAAAATTATAGGAGTTAAGAGGAAGGTCTCGGTTCTATAACCAGAGTGAGATTTCTGCATCCTCTGTCACCACTGCCCCTCCTGGATGGTCAAGATGAGGCTCTGTGATGTCAAGCCACACCATGGCAACCACTGATTTTGGGCAACCAGAACTGAAGTCAGTGGCTCCTCATTAACCTAAAGAGTATATATAGAGGCCTGTACCCATTGAGTAGTGTCTGTTGCCTCAAGATAGCGAAATTTAATAAGACGATATTGTAGACTAGTAGAGATAAGGAATAAGACACCAAAAACAAGGATGGATGAAGAAACTGCAAGTCCGAAACTGAAATTATTTTTGTATTTTGGGGGGGGGGGTGAGATGGATGGTGGTGGTCCCAGTCATGATGAACAGGGTGTTGTGTTAGTGCTGATAGTGTATAATAAAGAATTTGGTTTCCTTTTTACATAGCAGACTGTTGAATATTGTTAATCTTTTGAAAGGATGGTCAGCTCAAGATGTGAAGTTTTATGCCACAACTGGCACATTCTTACTTTAACATCACGGTCTAGAACAGCATTGTTGGATATTGGAGATACTAGAGAAGTGAGGTTTGACTCTGTTTCACTGATGGGGAGGAATCTAAAGAGGTGGCAGGCATGTGAGAAGGGAGGAATGTAGGTTTCTTTAGTTGGGGCACCAGACAAGCCATTCCATACTGAGCCAGACACTTAGAATAAGGACAAGGAGAAGTCTGAATGGGGATGTTTTGCACAACACTTTCTCATACTGGCAAGGACAAAAGAAGTTGATAATAAATTTAGGTTTGTATTGGGGTGGTAGGATGGATGGTGGTGGTCACAGTCATGAGGAACAGGGTGTTGTGTTAGTGCTGGCAGTGTAAAATAATGAATTTGATTTCCTTTTTACATGGTAGACTATTGAATATTGTTAAACTATTGAAAGGATGCTCAGCTCAAGATCTGAAGTTTTATGCCACAACTGTTCCAGTTTTTCCTTTAACAGCATGGTCTACAACAGCTTTGCTGGATATTGGAGATACTAGAGAAGTGAGTTTTCGCTCTGGTTCACTGATGATTCACTGCATGTTACATTGCCTCATACATAAATAAGATATTAGTAATAAGGGAAATTGGGTATGGTGTACATGGTTATTATCTTCACAATTTTTCTGTAAATCTGGAACTATTCTAAGATAAAACATCCATTAAAACAATACTCAAAATCCCAGGAAACGTTAATATGTTAACATAGTGGAATGGACCACTGAAATGACGGGGGAGTATGGCAATTGTCTTAGAGGAATCACCACCTGCCTACCATATGCTGGGCTATAATGGAACTAGAGGAAATGAGAGAGAGGTCAGTTTGGAAAAATTTTAGGAGTTATGAGGAAGGTCTCTGTTCTATCACCATAGTGTCTGAGATTTCTGCATCCTCTGCCACCCCCGCCCCTCCTGGATGGTCAAGTTGAGGCTTTGTGATGTCAAGTCACACCATGGCAACCACTGATTTTGGGCAACCAGAGCTGAAGTGAATGGCTCCTCATTAACGATATTATTGACGAGTAGAGATAAGGAATAAGACTCCAAACACAAGGATGGATGAAGAAACTGCAAGTCCAAAAGTGAATTTATGTTTGTATTGGGGGTGGGTGGGATGGATGTTGGTGGTCACAGTCATGAGGAACAGGGTGATGTGTTAGTGCTGCTAGTGTATAATAAAGAATTTGGTTTCCTTTTTACACGGCAGACTATTGAATATTGTTAAACTATTGAAAGGATGCTCAGCTCAAGATGTGAAGTTTTATGGGTACATACACACCACCATACACAACTGGTACAGTATTTCCTTTAACATCATGGTCTAGAAAGGCATTGTTGGATATTGGAGATACTAGAAAAGTGAGGTATGACTCTGTTTCACTGATGGGGAGGGACTTAAAGAGGGGGCAGGCATGTGAGAAGGGAGTAATGTAGATTTCTTTAGTTGTGGCACCAGACAAGCCATTCCATACTGAGCCAGACACTTAGAATAAGGACAAGGAGAAGTCTTAATGTTTTTTTGTTTGTTTTTTTTTTTTTGCTCAACACTTTCTCATACTAGCAAGGAAAAAAGAAGTTGATGATTAATTCAGGTTTGGATTTGGGGGTGGGATGGATGGTGGTGGTTGCAGTCATGAGGAAGAGGGTGTTGTGTTAGTGCTGGCAGTATATAATATTGAATTTGATTTCCTATTTACATGGTAGATTATTGAATGTTGTTAAACTAATGAAAGAATGGTCAGCTCAAGATCTGAAGTTTTATGCCTCAACTGGTCCAGTTTTTCCTTTAACCACTTGGTCTAGAACAGCATTCCTGGATATTGGAGATACTAGAGAAGTGAGGTTTCACCCTGTTTCACTGATGAATCACTTCTTGTTACATTTGCCCCATACATAAGTAAGATAATAGTAATAAGGGAAATTGGGTATGCTGTACATGGTTATTATCTTCACAATTTTTCTGTAAATCTGGAACTATTCAAAAATAAAAAATCCATTAAAACAATACACAAAATCCTAGGAAACGTTAATATCTGAATATAGTGGAATGGACCACTGAAATGACGGGGCAGTATGGCAATTGTCTTAGAGGAATCACCACCTGCCTGCCATATGCTGGACTATAATTGAACTAGAGGAAATGAGAGGGAGAGGTCAGTTTGGAAAAATTTTAGGAGTAAAGAGGAAGGTCTCTGTTCTATAACCATAGTGTCTCAGATTTCGGCATTCTCTGCCACCCATGACCCTCCTGGGTGGTCCGCTGAGGCTTTGTGATGTCAAGCCACACCATGGCAACCACTGATTTTGGGCAACCAGAGCTGAAGTGAGTGGCTCCCCATTAACCTAAAGAGTATATATAGACGCCACGACCCTTTCAGTAGTGTGTGTTGCCTAAGGATAGCGAAGCTTAATAAGATGATATTGTAGACTAGTAGACATAAGGAATAAGACTCCAAACACAAGGATTGATGAAGAAACTGCAAGTCCATAAGTGAATTTATGTTTGTATTGTGGGAGGAGGGGTGGGATGGATGGCGGTGGTCGCAGTCATGAGGAAGAGGGTGCTGTGTTAGTGCTGGCAGTGTATAATAAAGAATTTGGTTTCCTTTTTAAATGGGAGACTATTGAATATTGTTAAAATATTGAAGGTATGGTCAGCCAAAATGTGAAGTTGTATGCCACAACTGGCACAGTTTTTCCTTTGACATCATGGTCTAGAACAATGTTGTTGTATATTAGAGATAATAGAGAAGTGAGGTTTGACTCTGTTTCACTGATGGGGAGGGAACTAAGGAGGAGGCAGGCATGTGAGAAGGGAGTAATGTAGATTTCTTTAGTTGGGGCACCAGACAAGCCATTCCATACTGAACCAGACACTTAGAATAAGGCCAAGGAGAAGAATGAATGGGGATTCTTTTCTCATCACTTTCTCATACTGGCAAGCAAAAAGAAGCTGATGTTTAATTTAGGTTTTGATTGTGGGGTGGGATGGATGGTGGTGGTCGCAGTCATGAGGAACATGCTGTTGTGTTAGTGCTGGCAGTGTATAATAATGAATTTGATTTCCTTTTTACATGGCAGACTATTGAATATTGTTAAACTATTGAAAGGATGGTCTGCTCAAGATCTAAAGTTTTATGCCTCAACTGGTCCAGTTTTTTCTTTAACAACTTGGTCTAGAACAGCATTGCTGGATATTGGAGATACTAGAGAAGTGAGGCTTCAATCTATTTAACTGAAGATTCACTTCTTGTTACATTTGCCCCATACATAAGTAAGATATTTGTAATAAGGGATATTGGGTTTGTTGTACATGGTTATTTTAGTCACAATTTTTCTGTATATCTGGACTATTCTCACATGAAACATCCATTAATACAATGCTCAAAATCATAGGAAATGTTAATATCTGAACATAGTGAAAGGGACCACTGAAATGATGAGGGAGTATGGCAATTGTCTCAGACCTACCACCACTTGCCTGCCATATGCTGGGCTATAATGGAACTAGAGGAAATGAGAGAGAGAGGTCAGTTTGGAAAAATTTTAGGAGTAAAGAGGAAGGTTTCTGTTCTATAACCATAGTGTCTGAGATTTCTGCATCCTCTGCCAGCCCCGCCCCTCCTGGATGGTCAAGTTTAGGCTTGGTGATGTCAAGTCACACCATGGCAACCACTGATTTCTAGCAACCAGAGCTGTAGTGAGTGGCTCCTTATTAACCTAAAGAGTATATACAGAGTCCACGACCCTTTGAGTAGTGTCTGTTGCCTCAAGATAGCGAAACTTAATGACAATATTGTAGACGAGTAGAGATATGGAATAAGACTCCAAACACAAGGATGGATGAAGAAACTGCAAGTCCAAAAGTGAATTTATGTTTGTATTGGGGGTGGGTGGGATGGATGTTGGTGGTCACAGTCATGAGGAACAGGGAGTTGTGTTAGTGCTGGTAGTGTATAATAAAGAATTTGGTTTCCTTTTTACATGGCAGACTATTGAATATTGTTAAACTATTGAAAGGATGGTCAGCTCAAGATGTGAAGTTGTATGCCACAACTGGTACTGTTTTTCCTTTAACCTCATGGTCTAGAACAGCATTGTTGTATATTGGAGATACAAGAGAAGTGAGGTTTGACTCTGTTTCACTGATAGTGAGGGATCTAAGGAGGGGGCAGGCATGTGAGAAGGGAGTGATGTATATTGGTTTAGTTGGGGCACCAGACAAGCCATTCCATACTGAGCCAGACATTTAGAATAAGGCCATGGGGAAGGATGAATGGGGATTATTTTCTCATCACTTTCTCATACTGGCAAGGCAAAAAGAAGCTGATGTTTAATTTAGGTTTGGATTGGGGGGTGGGATGGATAGTGGTGGTCGCAGTCATGAGGGATAGGGTGTTGTGTTAGTGATGGCAGTGTATAATAATGAATTTGATTTCCTATTTACATGGCAGACTATTGAATATTGTTAAACTATTGAAAGGATGGTCAGCTCAAGATCTGAAGTTTTATGCCACAACTGGTCCAGTTTTTCCTTTAACAACTTGGTCTAGAACAGCATTGCTGGATATTGGAGATACTAGAGAAGTGAGGTTTCACTCTACCTGTTTCACTGATGATTCACTTCATGTTACATTTGCCCCATACATAAGTAAGGTATTACTAATAAGGGAAATTGCCTATGGTGTACATGGTTATTATCTTCACAATTTTTCCGTAAATCTGGAAGTATTCTAAAATAAAACATCCATTAAAACAATACTCAAAATCCCAGGAAACGTTAATATCTGAACATAGTGGAATGGACCATTGAAATGACGGGGGACTATGGCAATTGTCTTAGAGGAATCACCACCTGCCTGCCATATGCTGGACTATAATGGAACTAGAGGAAATGAGCGAGAGAGAGGTCAGTTTGGAAAAATTTTAGGAGTTATGGGAAAGGTCTCTGTTCTATAACCATAGTGTCTGAGAATTCTGCATCCTCTACCACCCCCAGCACTCCTGGATGGTCAAGCTGAGGCTTTTTGATGTCAAGTCACGCCATGGCAGCTACTGATTTCTGGTAACCAGAGCTGAAGTGAGTGTCTCCTCATTAACCTGAAGAGCATATATAGAGGGCACGACCCTTTGAGTAGTATCTGTTGCCTCAAGATAGCGAAACTTAATAAGACGATATTGTAGATGAGTAGATATAAGGAATGAGACTCCAAACACAAGGATGGATGAAGAAACTGCAAGTCCAAAAGTGAATTTATGTTTGTATTGTGGGAGGAGGGGTGGGATGGATGTTGATAGTCGCAGTAATGAGGAACAGGTTGCTGTGTTAGTGCTATCAGTGTATAATAAAGAATTTGGTTTCCTTTTTACATGGCAGACTATTGAATATTGTTAAACTATTGAAAGGGTGGTCAGCTCAAGATGTGAAGTTGTATGCCACAACTGGTACAGTTTTTCATTTAACATCATGGTCTAGAACAGCTTTGTTGGATATTGGAGATACTAGAGAAGTGAGGTTTGACTCTGTTTCACTGATGGGGAGGGATTTAAGGAGGGCGCAGGCATGGGAGAATTGAGTAATGTAGATTTCTTTAGTTGGGGCACCTGCCAAGCCATTCCATACTGAGCCAGACACTTAGAATAAGGAAAAGGAGAAGTCTGAATGGGTTTTTTTCTCTCAACACTTTCTCATACTGGCAAGGAAAAAAGAAGCTCATGTTTAATTTAGGTTTGGATTGGGGGGGTGGGATGGATGGTGGTGGTCGCAGTCATGAGGAACAGGGTGATGCGTTAGCGCTGGTAGTGTATAATAATGAATTTTATTTCCTTTTTACATGGTAGACTATTGAATATTGTTAAACTATTGAAAGGATGGTCAGCGCAAGATCTGAAGTTTTATGCCGCAACTGGTCCAGTTTTTCCTTTAACAACTTGGTCTAGAACAGCATTGCTTGATATTGGAGATACTAGATTGTCGAGTAAGACTCCCTCCACGTTCTTTGTGGAGTAGTGTTTGGTATCTTAAAGAGGAGCCGCACAAGAAATGAAAGAAAAAGACATGAGATAATTTTTTAATATTGGGGGACCAGGCCAAAATTCCTGAAGGACTTCCTCCTCTGCTCAGGCTGCTCCAATGTTTTATTGATCTGGAGTAGCCCTCAGGGTAAGGAGGTTTAAATGACACACAGATCAGGAGACAATTTCCAGGAATAGACAAAGTATCTGATTTACTCATCAATAGATTTCTGAGTGTAGGCAGAGTATCTGATTAGCTCATCAATATATTTCCGGGAGTATCTGATTAACAATAATCAACAAGGATCTACATATAAGTATCTAAGGAATTAAGGGAACTAATGTGGGGATGCTTCAACTATTATTACCTAAATTAACTGAGTGGTTCCTAGGTTAACTGGGTGGTGCACAGCCCTGACCTTTGCTAGGACTTTCAAGCCCTGACCTTTACTAGGTCTTTCAAGGGCTACTAGCTTTTGGGGGGTCTCTGTCTAAACTCAGCTAGTGAATACAATGAATGGACTCCGCATCTCCCCCTTATTTTTTCTTTAAAAAATAATCAAGTCCCAATTTCAATGTCCAAAAGTTCCGAGTCCATGTTTCAATGTCCAAAAGTTAATGTGTACATGCCAGCAAGGAAATGCTGGTTCTGGATGGTGGACAAATGCAGGTCTGGTCCTCTCTGGTTTGGTCCTGGGCACCCTGCAGCGCTGCACAGCTGCTGACTGCTAGCATGGCAAGGCGTCTTCCACCATCTCCATCTCTGAACTGTCCCTCCTGTCTTTGTGACTGGAGCAGTCTTGTCACTTTCTCTCCGGGTTCCCTTGTTGCAGGAATCCACATGGTCTTGGAGTTGTTCTCTGAAAGTATACAAACATATTCTCGACCAAGGGTTAAAGGAAAAAACCTTACTTGGGGTCTTTTCTTTAAAATGATCTTCCCTGGCTTACCCTGGCATAATGTGAGTTTTTTCTGGGTGTCTCGCTAACGAAAAAATTTTAATTTAGTTATAAGATCTATTTTCTTACATGGCATTTTTCCACTATATTTTTCCACTATCCCCCTTTTTTTAATTTAATTAGAAGGTTTCTTGGAAATTTTATAATGCAGTCTGGATAGCTTTAAATATTAATTTTTTGCACACACAAAAAAATGAACCTGAACATGCTTTGGGTTCATAGCATGTTTACCATGAAATGAAAATTTTGGTTAATACTTTTTGAACAATTACTTATTTCAAATTAGCCAAATTTAATTAATTTGAAAACTTGACTTTAATTTGAAAACTATTTTTGCTGTCAAATTTAATATTTTAACAATAATATTAATTTACACTGTAAGTATTAATGAAAAGGTTCACTTTACATCCTTGTGAAGGCTCTGAGCATTCCTGTTGTTAGGCTAGATTTAGACATAGGGTCTGTTAGCCAAGCCTCTGTTTATCTGGATTCTGATTTCAGCTGGACCAAATCTCTTTTGTTATTTGGTTCCTGATCTGGGCTTGGCATGGGAAGCAAGAAGCAGCCATGGGGACAGGAGACCTTCTTCAGAAGGGGCGAGTGTTCAAGCCCCTGCACCACTGGGGGAGGGGGGTGAGGATCTGTGCCCCACCTCTGTTGATCCCCAAGTTTTCTCCTCCTGGCCCCCAACTGTGCCTGTCTTAGGTTGCCCCACCCTGTGGAGTCTTACCCGTCTTTGACTACCAGCCATCTCTGGGCCAAGTAGGGTGATGTGAGGTTCAGTTCTGTCTCCTTGATAGCCTGTGTCCCTCTGGCCTCCATGCCCAGCAACTGCCTTTGGATCCCCTCGCCTGCTGGCAGGGCCCCGGCATTGATCATAGGGAATCCAGGTTTCTTCTCCAGAGAGGGCCCTGCTTACGCCATTGGGTAAGAGACAGATCCATGGTACCAGCCAGCTTTTCATGATCTCAGCTTGAACGGAGAGCCTAGATAACAGCTGTAGACAACTGGAATCCTTTTGGCAAAAAAGAAATTGAGAGAGGTCAATACAGAATGCTTAAGTGCCTTCCCCAGGAGGCCCTCCACACAATGGAAAGGAATAAATCCCTTCATGTAATACATGCAAATTCATTTGTAAATTTGTTTGGGATAAATGCACAATATACTGTTTTAAAGCATCAAAAATTATTAATGAAACTTGTAGAATAATACCATGTACGAATATTCTTTGTTCTAGGTCATGACAACTTAAATTTTAAACTCAAGGTTTGGAATGAGGAACCTAGTTTAAAAAAAGAAGAAGAAATTTACAGAAGCAGAGACAGTATGCTATCTAAATTACAGTTCTGGGTCTCCAGAGCACTGAGTTGACAAGTTATCTGGAGCCCTCTGACTTTGGGATAGCTATGCTGTCCTTCCCAGGTAAAGGAAAAATGTGCCTTCTAAGACCATCATGAAACTATAGTTTTTACCTGAAAGGATTGTTACCATACTTCACTTTACCGTGCCCCAGGTGGTCTCTGGGCTGTTCCTTTTATTCTGACACCAATGTAGCTCCATAGGTGTCTTTCCATTAGCATCACAAGTGAAAAGATTTAGAGTAATTAAAGCTAGGTGCAGCCTACCTGTAGGTGATTTCTCCATCATCCCCCTTTTTTGTTTTTCAAGTTGGGATTTTTAAAAGATGATGAGACTCTGAAGCCTCTTTTAATAAAGCAACCAATTGATCAGCATGTGCCTTTCCCTTAGTTAATGGGCTAGGTAATATGCTGTGAGCCCTGATGTGGGTGATATAAAAAGGGTATTTTCTCTGCTGCACAATCTGTTGAACTTGCTTAAATAGTAAGAATAAACTTTGGTCACTAAACCATTTCAACTGGGCAGTTTCAATTCTACTTACTAGGCCCGAATCATAAGAGGAATCAGAAATTATGTTAACAGGCTGTTGGAAATCTTGCAACTCAGTCTTAATAGCTTTTAATTCAATTCTTTGCACAGAAGTATGACTGGTCAGTATGACTAGGTCAGAATTTATAGTATGATAGGCAGCTTTCCCTTTAGATGACCCATCAGTAAAAACAGTTAAAGCTCCAGGAATTGGTTCCTGTCTAATATTTTTTGGTATAATGATGGAGGTCTTATATAAAAATTGTAGTAGTTTATATTTTAATAGGTGACAGCTAAGTTCCCCTGAATATCCACTTAGCCCAATTTGCCAATTTCAAGTCAGTTTGAAATAACATTTATTCTTTTAACTTTACTTGTCCTAAATTATGGACAGTAAATGACAGTAATTAAATTTCTGTTATTAGTCTTTAAGTAAATTTACATAAACTTTGTTTAAGGAGGCAAAACACAAATTATTTAATTAGCTTATGAGGCCCAATATATTTATTTTTAATTTTAGTTAGACATCTGAAGGAAACCTCTTTTTATTTCCTTTCCGACAGCTTTCTTTCTCACACAGCAACAAATGTAAGGAACATGGTTGCCTTTTGAGATTTTAACAAATACTGTCGCAAAGCTATATATTTCAAGTGATTTTTCATTTATGGTGACTAATTATTGTCAGATTTAGTATTTCAACAACAATCTGTAAATGTTAGCAATTATATTTTTAAAGAATATACTCTTTGGCTTATTTGCATATACAGAGGGATCATGGGAAGCCTTCAGTAACTTTTTAGAAGAATTTTACTTTACTAGAATTCAATTGCTTACAAAGATTAGTAAATTTAGTAAAGTTTTATTTTGATACACTAGATGCAAACACTACTTCACTTCCAGCCTTATTTAAAATGCAGCGGCGAGGAGCTTTTGTTAGTTTAAATAAAGACATTGCTACTAATAAATCAATTTTTTCTTTTATTTGGCAGAAATTCCTTATGCAACCAAATATATTATATTTTGAAATATTGCACTGGGGAAAAACTGTCAAATACATATCTAATTAAAACATTTTCAACACTTTTTAAACAGTTCTCAACATAATAGGATCTAGTCTTGACCATGGAATCAACTACTCTTAATTTGTTTATGATATATGCATAACTGTGGTTCTACTGAGAATTTAAGATATCTTTTAAAAATGCATCTACAAGCCTTTTAAGAAATATGACCTCTATTGTTGGCCCTTATAAAGCCAACTGCTTAAAACATTGGTCTATCATACCACTGAAATTATATTAAGACCATGATTGCTAATTTATTAAGCATTAAAAATATTTTCTTATAAGTAGTATTAAATAAATCCGAGAGGCAAGCACACTTTCTGCCCCATCCCCATATCCACAGTAAAACTCCACCTTAAAACTCCACCCCTGAAATCCCATCCTGCCTCAGTGAGCAGACATTCCTTTTGTGATTGGCTAAATCAGAGGGCAGGGCCTTTGTTGTTCCAAGATGGCGGCCCCCAGGGGCGTGGTAAGCCATGGGGCCATCATGGCAGATGCCAAGTCAGGCAGCTCAACATTATGGCTGTGTAAACTGTTCTCTGACAGAAAACATGATTTCCTTATTCTCACAATAAACAAGGGAAGAGGAAACCAAAATCCCTAAAAGATAGATGGCCAACATTATATTGTAGACAAAAAGAAATCTCATTAGCTCTTTATACCCTTTATAATTATCTTAAAGAATACCAATTAAGTTTAAACTGGTTTTTGTATTAAAAATATTCAGTTGAGATCATAAAATTAATCCTCTTTTTTAATCAGATCAATAAGCAACATATTTTGAATTCTAATTATTTCAGAGAAAACAAAAATTATTTTCTCAAAAATAAAAAAAAATATTTTTTACTTTTAAGGCATTTAGCTATCATAATTATACAGTTTTTCCCAATTCAATCCGAATTTAAACTTTTAGCTGGCAAGTCAAATCTTTAGCATTTCTCAATCAGTAACATTAAGACTAAACTTTAAAAATGCAAGACATAATCAACCAACAGATTTAATACTGTCCTCTAGGTTTTGTACAAGGCATACTCAGATCTCATTTAATTCAGTATTATGTCATTTCAAGATACTTAGCTATAAACTCCCAAGGTCTTAAATTTCCCAGCAGCTTTGGAAAACCACACTTGAGGCTGGCAAGGCAGGCCTGGCCCAGCCTTTGATTTTAAAACGACCATAATTTTTTCATCTGGGGAAGGTCAAGAAACAAGGTTGTAGCTACATTGTTTCCTGCCCCTTGCTTGCTGGTGGGAAGTTTCAAAATTGGCCTGGGGGAGGAACTGTTTTCCCTGGAAGAAGAGGTTTGGCCTACCCTGGACCAATCAGATGTAAATTGACCACATTCTTTAAGAATTTGTTACAGGCAGGAAGCAAGTAGCCCCTTTTCTCATTAGAAATGTTTTGGCCAGCCTTTTCAATTAACTATGAGATTCAAATTCAATTATTTTAAGGCAATTAATTTAGCAAATTTTTGTAACAGAGACAATTTTACTGATTTTCCTTTTAGAGGTTTTAAAGTTAGCTTTGGAATAGACTTCATTAACATTATTATGGAAAAATACCAATCTTGTTGCTAGAATTTCTACCCTGGGTCAAATTTGCCATTTTCTTTAGGAAATAATCAGTCTTGGGTTTTATTCTGCACATTTGTAAAGAAATTCCAGCTCAAAACTCTATCTAAATGTCCAAAATCGGAACGAGCACGCATTAGTTCCAAGCCAAGTTTTCTCTTTACATGTAAACAGAAATCCCAGACGCATTTTAAATTTTTGTAAAACTTTTCAATTACAAGAAGGAGACTTTAAATTAGAGGAGGTGTCCATATTGGATCGCCATGTGCTCCCTTTTCCTTTCCACCCCATCCTGCTTTTGGAGGAAGTTTCAGCAAATGACTCAGATGGCGTATTTTCCCCAAAGTCATGCTTAATAGAAAAAGACATTTTAAGTTTTTCCCTATTTCGCTTTCTAAAGCAATGACTAGCAACCAAGGTTATCTTAGCCAAAGTTTGGTTGTCATAAGATGTTCTCCGGTAATTTTTAAATAAAACATTAAGTAATCTCATTGTGGGAGAGCTTATAGCTCTGCCCTTTCCTGCCACCTTTGAATCTCTCCACACCAGAGGCGGACTCGGCAGCAGGGTTTCATTTCTTATTACAGATTTTAGATTCCAAATACAAATTAAGATTTTAATTTGGACAAGAAACCACATTAAGATGACCATGGCACTCTTTTTTCAGCATGATCTAAAAGAGTACCTTTTTCAAGAAAAACAAAGGTTATGTTCTATAATAACATGCAAAAACTGTAAAAGATTACCTTCTAAAATTTTAATAAACATGCAAATCAATAGCCTATAATAAAGTTTCTTAGTTTTTAAAAGCCAAATATACCTTTTTAAAGCTGAATCTACTTTCTTAAAGCCAAATCCTGCCCCATGTGTTAGCCTGGTTAAGAAAACTTTCCCAGTGTACTTACAGACCCGGGCTTCTGTAGTTGATCCTGGGCATTGTGTGCAGTGGAATCCCCCTCACCTTTTTTCAGTGAGTTTTCCACACCTTTTCGGTGAAAACTTCCTTTTCTCGCTCCAGCGAGGCCTGCACTTCCAGATTACCCGTCGGGCGCCAGATGTTGAGTAAGACTCCCTCCACGTTCTGCATGGAGTAGGGTTCGGTATCTGAAAGAGGAGCCGCACAACAAATGAGAGAAAAAGACACGAGATAATTTTGCAATATTGGGGGACCAGGCGGCCAAGTCCTGAAGGACTTCCACCCATGCTCAGGCTGCTCCAATCTTTTATTGATCCAGAGTAGCCCTTAGGCAGGTGACCTGCCATTAACAGGCAGACTAGCCCATCAGCAAGGATTTACATAATAAAAAATGGGGGAGTTCTTTCAGCTACCACTGTCTGGACAAACAGAGGTGGCGCATAGCTCAGACCTTGGCTAGGGCTTCCAAGGCACCCAGCCTTCCGGGGTTTTCCGGGAGTTCTCTGTCTATGCTTATCAGATAGTGAAGGCAATAAACAGTTTCCCACAACAAGTTTGTGTGATCCTATTTTTAATTACCTATATGTGTGCTTGTATATTACCAGAAAAACCTGCAAGTCCATTACTAAATTATTATGATCAGGATTTTATTTTTAAATAACAAGATATTAAAAGAATCATTGTTCATATAATCTGATTCTATAATTCTATTTCCACTGAAAGAGATGCTCATAAATCATTCAAAATGATATAAATTTTATAAAGAAAGATATCCATCACAGCATTACGTATGTATTTTAAAAACAAAAAGAGCATAAAGACCCATTTAGGCAATACTTAAGCACATGATGGTACTGAAACAGATGAAATATTATGCAGCATGTTTACGTGCAAAAGACATTTCTTGTGAGATAAGAACGACAAGATGGAAACTATATCAACATTCACAGGATAATACAAGGGACAAATATACTAATATGTTGCATGTGATTGTCTCTGGGTGATGGAATCTGAGGTGATTTTACTTCTGTCTGTCAGTGGACTGAGATCCAGGAATGCTCCTGTGTAAGAATTACTCTTTCCTCTCAATGTCCCAAGGGCTGAGGCAAGATCTTGATGCCCAGAAGTCATGAGTACTGCCTGCCTAAGGGGAGATCATGTGGCTAAGCCTCCAGGAAGGATTGGCTTCCCCCAAGCTGCTCATTCAGATACGAATCACTAAGAAAATACTACCCACCAATGAGCTTGCTCAGTAAGTAACATTGGGTGTTGGATCTCCCTGAACAGTGTCTGAGAATATGGCTCCAGAGCAGCGGTTCTCAACCTGTAGGTCACGACCACTTTGGGGGTTGAACAACCCTTTCACAGGGGTCGCCTAAGACCATCGTAAAAAAATATATAATTACATATTGTTTTTGTGATTAATCAGTATGCTTTAATTATGTTCAATTTGTAACAATGAAATTGTGGGTCACCACAATATGAGGAACTGTATTAAAGGTTTGCGGCTTTAGGAAGGTTGAGAACCACTGCTCTAGAGCACCTCAGAGAAGCAGGCCATTGGATAAAGCCAGCATCCACTCTATTCTATCCATTGAGAGTTTGTCTCTCAGGGCCAGACAGGGAAACAAAGAAACCACCGAAGCAAACTCTTTTAACACCAACTGACAAATGCACTTGCAGAGCATGCCCTGTGCTTCTCTGGGCACTTGAAGGAAAACGTGGAGTGAAATAAACTAGAGAAATAAAGGCAACGGAATGATGCAGACCCCAGTTTGTCACTGGACAAACTGGTGGCATACTAGCTGCCGGCCTTCCTGAGCAGGGACTCTGATTTCATCCCTACCTTTCCGTGTTACTTCAGAACATTAGTACCACCCAACAGGTGTGGGACAAACTACTTTCCAGTGACCACCGGCCTCTCCACAGCACAGTGGTCACTGAGCCACCTGCTTACTGGGTGTCTTCAGGTCACTTCCTGTCTCTGAGTGTTTGTTCCTCTGAACCCAGAGAGGTGAGGGGACCAAAGAGTAAGCACATATCTTTATTGCAGAGACTCAGTGGAGTCCTCTCTGAGTGCCTGCATAGTAGAGAGGTGTGCTGGAGGGGCTGTAGTTGAGCTAATTGGCCATTTTCTCTTCCTTTTAACCAAGTCTCCACCTCATTTGTGATTCTCCTCAGAGCCTTGAGCTAAGCTTTTTTTCTCCTTAGATAAAGAGATTGGAAATTCTCTGAGGGGTCCGTGAACTTGGTGAGGCCAGAACCCAAAGTCCCAGGAATGAGCAATGGGGCCCTAGGCTCACCTAACTCTGAGAGGGGCTGGTTTGTGTTCATTTGGCAAATATATCAGAAGGCCTGCCAGGTACACATACATTTCTAAGCACTGACCACAATCCAGGGAATAAAGCAGACCCCAAGCCTGCACTGCAGAGCTTCCTTCTAGTTAGGAGTGAGTCATTCACTCTAGGCTGCACAGGCTCCTAGTGTCCACAGGACAGTCAATGTTACATCAACCAGGACCTGTGCCTGCATCTTCCCATTTGTGAGGAAATGGTGGATCTCTGGAACTGGAGAAAAAGAGAGTGGCCTTTGGTTCATAGCAGTGAGGGGAGTATGAGGGCTGTGAATTCCAGTTGCTGACCAAACACTGGATCCCACACATGGGGGGATTTCTGCAAGAGAGCAGAGGTCAGAAGACTTCTCCTAGTAAAATGGGAAGGAGTCAAAGAGAGGCGTGGATGTGGATTTCATAGCAAAGTTTATTCTTGAGTAAAAGGATACATAGAAAGTGTTAAATAAAATTCTAAAATACTAGATAGTGTCAATACTGTGTAGTGGATGAGAGTAGGGGAATACAAGACAGGAGAGCATGTTAAAGAGTGTGTCTTGCTGGGGAACAAATGCATGTGTGTAAGAAATCCCTAGGGATGCATTTAACTGCATGTATTTTAAGTTAATGGAAAGGATGCTGGCTTATAAAATAGAGTGTGTACATTTTAAACCTCTCTCAAGAAATAGGACCTATGAAATGAAAAGCAGTAAGCTATTTTTTAAAATCAGGAGAAAATTTGACAAATGGAAGCTATTGTTTGCTTTGTTACACACGTTTTATTAGCACCTGACATTTAACGCCCAGTCTTAAGAAAAAACAAAACATTAGATTGTGCTATGTCACATAGAAAGTCTCAATAAATTTTAAAGGAAAAATATGTTTTTTCTCCATCACTATGGTCATGATCCATAATACATAATGCAAGCATGTTCTCTAACCATAATGCAGGAAACTAAGGAGTAAATAATTAAGAATAGCTTTAAAACCAAATATCTGCACATGAGAAAGCATAAGTGAACCTGAAGTGGAGTATATTCTACATGTACCCTGGGTTCAAAGGAAATCAAGAGTGAAATTATGGAATATTTACAACTAAAATATAATAAAGAAAAACAAAATCAAAAGCAGTCATAAAAGAGAGAATTTTAGTTTTAAATAGACTTCTAAGGAAAGAACTACCATTGTAAAGAGAGTTCAAATATCCAAATAGTAAATTAGAGAGAGCAACAGAGTGACCTCCAAGAATCAAGGAAGGGGAAAAACATAATGGCAGAAATCAGTAAAACAAAGAATTATTTTCTTTCGAAATAGATACTGTTGTATAGAAGACATGTAGAAGGCCAAGAGACATATGAAAACATGTTCAAAGTTACTAGTCATCTGAGAGATGAAAATCAAAACAACAATACGGTACCATCTCACACCTGTCAGAATGGCTATCATCCACAAATCAACAAACAAGTGGTGGCGAGGATGAGGAGAAAAAGTAACCCTCGTGCACTGCTGGTGGGAATGCAGACTGGTGTAGCCACTGTGGAGAACAGTATGGAGTTTCCTCAAAAAACTAAAAATGAAACTCCCTTTTGACCTAGTGATTCCACTTCTAGGAATATATACTAAGAAACTGAAAACACCAATCAGGAAGGATATATGCACCCCTATGTTCATAGCGGCACAATTCACCATAGCTAAGATTTGGAAACAGCCTAGGTGTTGATCAGCAGATGAGTGGATTAAAAAAAAACTCTGGTACATCTACACAATGGAATACTATGCTGCAGCAAAAAAGAAGGACTTCTTACCTTTGCAATAGCATGAGTGGAACTGGAGAGCATTATGCTAAGTGAAATAAGCCAGTCAGAGAAGATAAATACCACATGATCTCACTCATTTATGGAATATAATGAACAATATAAACTGATGAACAAAAACAGATCCAGAGACAGAGAAGCATTGATCAGACTGTGAAACCTCAGAGGTTAGGTAAGGGAAGGTGGGGGTAAGGGGGAGAGATCAAGCAAAGGACTTGCATGCATGCATAGAAGCCTAACCAATGGACACAGACACTAGGAAGGTGAGGGCATGAGTGGTGAGGTGGGGGCAATGGGGCTATAAGAACATATATTTAATATCTTAACCAATAAAGAAAAAAATAAATAATGTAAAAATTTAAAAAATAAAACAACAAAACAAAGAATTTTAAAATAGCCTTCAACAAACTGGAAAACTGCTTCTCTGCAAACATTGGTAAAATAAACAGATTTCTAGCTAGACTGACCAAGAAACAGAGAAAAACACTGTGCCCATAGTTCCAACAAGTTAGGTGAAACAAACCAATTCCTTGAAAGAAACAAACTATGAAACCTTAGTCAAAAGAAAGTGATGCCCTGACTAGTCTACTAAAGAGATTGAATTTGTAGTTAAAGCATCTAATGAAGGGCATCCAGGCCCAGGTAGTTTCACTGGAGAATTAAATGGAATAAATAGACACTTCACTGAAGAGGCTATAACATGTCCCATGAGCACTTGAAAAGTTCAACATCATAAGCCATCAGGAAAAGGTTAATTAAATCACAAGGAGACTAAGTAAAATAAAGCCCTGCAATAACTCAATGCTGGGGAGGATGTGGAGAAACTGTCACTCATACAGGGCTGGTGGTAATGGAGACTGTTACACCCACTGGGGAAAGCAGGTTGGTTGTTTCTTACCAAACTAAACATGCAACTACCACACACCCCAGCATTTGCACTCCTGGGCATTTATCCCAGAGAAATAGAAACTTACATCCCCTCAAACACCTGAGTACAAATATAGAAGCTTTACCTTAACACCTGCAAGCTATCTCTGAAATTCCTTTTTGCGATTAATATATAGAGTTTGTAAGAAACGTCTGTCACATAAAGGTAGGAAGAAAATCAGAACAAAAATGGGTAAAGTATATGAAAATGGAATTTCATAAAGGGAAACCTGAAATGTTAACACTATATGAAGAGATGTTAAATCTCACTTTTGGTCAGAGAAGTAATGAGATGCTCTTTATACCACTCTAAATGCCATGGACTGTGATGGAACCATAAACTAGTACAGGCACCCAGGAGGGCCATCTTTAAGTACACAGAAAAATTAAAATTAAAATTAAATACTTTATATATATATATATATATATATATATATATTTGAATATTCATATATATACTTTTTTCTAAGTCCTGATAGTTGTTCTGATGTCCTATATTAGGATATATACTATATACACATATATTTGCATGTATATATAACCACTAATCTATATCTATCTATCTATCTATCTATCTATCTATCTATCTATCTATCTAGAAATCCCATTCCTGGCATATACCTCACAGGACTTGTCTTAAGGTCCATAGTGAGAAATGCAAGGCCGTTCATCACAGCCTTGTTTGTAGAGGTGTGCAGTTAGGTGTTCATCACCTGGGGAAATGGATAAATAAACCCTGGTGGATACATGCATTTGTTAAAAGAAGCATTTCTCTGACTGGGTCCACAGTACTCTAGACATGGACACACAGGGGCAAGGTAAGACATGGTCAGGGAAAGCATTTTCACTGTGCATGGTCCCGTTCTCATCACTCAGGATCTGTGTGCTCAACTAAACCTAAGAACTACCTCAAATTCATGGCACTGAGCTGTGCCTCCTCATATGATCTCATTCAGTGAAAATGATCAGATGCTTGCTCCTGGCCACTTCCCCACAGGAAACAAGCCAAAGAGCGTTAAGAATCACTGTAGGAGAACTTATAGCATAGGTCTCTCATTCTCAAGCTTGAATTGTCATTTTTTGAATAACATTTGCTGCGCTGGGACACATGAGAAAAGCAGGCCTTCTGTGTCAAATTGTAGCCCCTAAGAGTTTAAGAGCATGAACCCAGCTTTCAGGTCAGCATCAGTGGGTGGGCATGGGCTACTGGAAATATTTGCTAGAATAGATAGCAAAGAAACAGCTACAACAAGTTCCAAAACCTTATCTATCTCAAAAACGTGAGTCTTTTTATGATTATTTTTTCACTGACAAAAACATTCTCAGGCAATGTTAACTGCATTGTATATGAACAGCATAGTTAACAAATTTATCTGACATGATAAAATGAGGCAAAGTGTTGTGATAGATTCTAAAAAGAGAAAATGAATCATTGGTATACTTTCTTCTGTTGTCATTTGTCAGTAAAGAGATGACATAGAAATAAAGAAGTATTACTTTAGGTGTATATATAGTCACATGAATATTTTGTAATTTTTTAAGGTGTGAGTATTACAAATACATAGACCAGTGTCTAGAAAAAAAAATACAATCACCGGTATTACTCCTAAATCATAAAATGCTGCCCTTGCATTTGTGTCTTTAAATGGAACATTAGGGTGGCAGTTGGGAGACCGTTGAACTCCTGATTCCATCTCAGTTTTTCCTTCCCCAGAGCTAGGTACTACCATCCACTATGTGCTTGTCCTTCTTAAGTACGTTTTTATAATTTTACTCTAAAGTACTATATCCACAAAACATTTTAGTTTTGATTTTACATTTTTGAAATTTTATATCAATAGTATCAATCAGAATGTATCCTGAAACTTGCTATTTCACTCAAATCATATTTTGAGGTTTATCCACATGGCTACACATACTGCATTCCATTACTTTTATCGCTTTAATAGATACCTACTATGATTACTGTATTCTCCTGTTGAAGGAAATTTAGATTATCTCTAGTGTGTCACCATTATAAACAATGCTGACATGGACTTTCTCGTATCCTCCATTCTGGGCACGTGTATGAAGGTTCTCTAGAGTGTGTTGCTAGCAATGAATTTGTAGGCGGGAGGCCGCGCACACCTCAAGATTTACTAGTGGGTGCAATTTCACTGGCTGGTTCAGCCCCCTCCCAGATGCTGTAGATGTTGGTGGCTAATGGCTCCAAACTGCCCTTTCCCTGGCCAGAGGGGTTAGGTGCTCCCCCTCCACTGCCCTGGGATGTAGGCTCAGCCACAGGCCAGTAATGACTGGCACTGGGTAGAGAAGCCTGGCTTCTTACCTCCAATGGGACTCATTCAATGGGTACAATTCCTGTTCCAGTTCCCCTATCAGGACCAGGCTGCACATAATGTACTGAGTCCACATCTCCCCTCACCTCCCTCCATCTTGTACTTCTGAGGTCACTCCTTCACTGAACTCTGTTCCACTTCCAGGGAGCCTGACCCAAGGTGACTAATATTGCCCAAGTCCCTACACAATGGCTGCAACAATGTCCACAGCTAGGAGAGGCTTGAAGGCTGAAAAAGAGAAAGCTATTCAAAAGTTGAGGTGGGGGAGGGGGAGAGGGCAAAGGCACTGAGATGAGAGAGCTTTGTGAATTCAAACAACTGAAAAAAAGCCAGTGTGGCTGAAGTGTGGGAGCAGAAGAAAGAGAATGATACTGGTGGAAGTTGGAGATGTATGTAGGAGCCAGACAAGTAGAAATTATACGCCGGTTTCCATTGTTTCCCTAATTGTAATAGGAAGTTTTTGAAATGCTTTAAGCAGAAAAGTGATACAGTTCAATTTAGACTTTAAGAAAATTAGTCTGTGTGTAGAGAGAATGGTTTGGAAAAAAGATAAGAGAGTCAGGGATTAGTATATTCATACAGTAATGACAGTGGATCATAAAAATTATAGTGTCAACACAGAAAGTAGGAAACACTATGGAATCTATAGCACAATACTATGTGTGTCTTTAAAACATACAGACATACAAAGACATGAATATATCTGTATCTTCAAGCATACATGCCAATTTTGAAGTAGCTACATATGTGGAGGGAGAAGAAGGAAATGGAGATCAGATGTAAAAAAATATATAATAAAACCAGGAAGATGCCTCACAAGGAATGGAAGTGATGAGGTGTCGTGATTGAGGCATATGATTTAGGGAGCTCTGCACGAAGAAAATGAAATTCAAAACAACAGTAACCACCCACTTCCCTACCCATTGTTTTCCTTCACCTTGTGGAGACCTAAGTCTGGGATGGGGAACAGGTTTTCTGAGAGACCTTCCAAATCATCCAACTTTTACCCACTAAGAGGGTTGAACTGGATGACAGAGATCTTCCTAGTGATTAATGCAGCATCTGAGTCAAGGAAGCAGGAGGGTAGAGGAAGCAGACCCTCCCTGGAGCCTCATTAGTGAGGAAACAGATGGGGGCACTGAGGCAGTCTCATGCCTGACCTGGTGGGTGCTCCTGATGCACCGTCTCAGCCTAATTCCCCCTTTTCCTGCAGACTCCTTGGAGCCGGGTCTCATCTCTGGGATCAGAGATAATCCGCGTTAACATGTCTTGTTATTTCCCCTTTGCACAAGTTTATGTCCTGGTCCCAGGAGATCTGGGGACCAAACTTCTACCAGGTCTGATAGTTTTGTGCCTAGGTGCCCAGGGCAAGAGTAGACACTGTACCCCGGTAGAAGTTGGAGATATATGGAGGAGCCAGACAACTAAACCTTATAGGCTAATTTCCATTAAGTATCAACAAATGCTTGTGGATCAAAAGTGATCCCTTGATTCCTTGATTGGGGACAAAGAACTTGAGATTTCCCTCTATATTTTCTTCAAGTGATCAGAGAAGCACATGGCATGCTCTGCAAATGCATTTTTCAGTTGGTGTTCAAGGAGTTTGTTGAGGTAGTGCCTCTGTTTCTCTGTCTAGCCTTGAGAGACAAAATCCCAGTGGAGAATAGAGTGGATGCTGCTCTGAGGTGCTCCAGAGCCACATTCTCAGACCCAGCTCAAGAAGTTCCAACACCCGATGTTACTTACTGAGGAAACTCCTGGTGGGGTGTTAGTTTCTTAGTCATTCGTACTGAGCGAGGAGCTTGGGGGAAACCAAACCTTGCAGGAGGCTTGGCCACATGGTCTACCTTAGGCAGACAGTACTCATGTCTTCTGAGCCCCAAGTCCTGGGCTGGACCCTTGGGACATTGAGAGGAATGAGCGATTCTCACCCAGGAGAAGTCCTGGATCTCAGTCCACTGAGAAACAGAAGTAAAATCACCTCAAATCCCATCACCCAGAGACAATCATATGCAACGCCGTAGCATATTTGCTTCTAGTATTTTCCTGTGTGTGTTGAAATAGTTTCTGACTTGTTATCCTTATCCCATAAGAAATGTCTGGTGCCATAAAAATGCTGCATAATATTTCACCTGTTTAGAGACCATTATGTGCTCGGAAATTTTCTATTTGATGGGTATGTAGACTCTCTTTATTTAAAAAAATGTACAAAATATTATGATGGATATCTTCCTTTATAAAACTAACTAGAGGTCCTGGGCACAAAAATTTGTGCACTCAGGGGGGAGGGGAGGTCCATCAGCTCGGCCTGTGCCCTCTCGCAGTCTGGGACCCCTCAGGAGATAACGACCTGCTGGCTTAGGCCTGCTCCCGGGTGGCAGAAGGCAGGCCCAATCCCTAGGTGCAGCCCCTGGTCGGGCTCAGAGCAGGGCCGATTGGGGAGTTGGGGCGCTGCCCCCTGTCATGCACAGAGCAGGGAGATTGGGAGGTTGCGATGCCGCCCTCAGTCACGCTCAGGGTAGGGCCGATTGGGGGTTGGGGCACCATCCCCTGTCACACTCAAGGCAGGGTCCATGGGGAGGTTGTGGCACCACTCCCTGTCACGCACAGAGCAGGACCAATCAGGGGGTTGGGGCACTGCCCCCTGTCACTCACAGCAGGGCCCATAATGGGGGTTGGGGCTCTATACCTTGTCACGCACAGAGCAGGGCCAATCAGGGGGTTGGGGTGCTGCCCCCTGTCACACACAGAGTACGACCATCAGGGGGTTGGGGCGCCACCCTCTATCACCCACAGAGCAGTGCCGATCAGGGGGTTGGGGCGCTGCCACTCTCACACTCAGGGCAGGGCCCATGGGGAGGTTATGGCTCTACCCCGTCACACACAGAGCTAGGCCCGTGGGGAGGGGGGGGTTGGGGCGCCGCACCCTGTCACACACAGAGCCTCAGGGCGATCAGGGGATTGAGGAGCTCCCCCCTATCAGGCACAGAGCAGGGCTGATCAGGGGGTTGGGGCGCCTTCCCATGTCACAAACAGAGCAGGGCTGATAGGGAGGTTGTGGCACGGACCCCTGTCACACACAGAGCTGCAGGGCAATCGGGGGTTGTGGGCGCTGCCCCCTGTCACGCTGATCCCGGTACCGGGAGTCCTCGCGGCTCTGCTGATCCCGGTGCTGGGAGGCATATTACCATTTTACTATATAGGGTAGAGGCCTGGTGGTTTGCCCTGAAGGGTGTCCTGGATCAGGGTGGGGGTCCCCACTGGGGTGCCTGGCCAGTCTGGGTGAGGGGCAGAGGGCTGTTTTCAGGCTGGGGGTGACTGAAGCTCCCAACTGCTCCTTTTTTTCTTTTTTTTTTTTTTATTCTGGGCCAGCTTTAGCTTTGAGGCTTGGCTCCAGCTCTTAGGCCTCCGCTGCTGAAAGTATGTTTCTGGCCTTTGCTTACAATGTTGCAATCCTGCTGGCTGAAGTCCAGCAGTATTTGTTACATAGTTGCTTAGAGTTGCAGGTCAGAGGCCTGCAGTGCAGGCGGGGAATGTTGGTTTCCTCTGTCACTGAAGCAAGCAAGCCTCATGTTAGTTTCAAGCTGCCTGGCTGCCGGCTGCCATCTTGGCTGACAGTTAATTTGCATATCACCCTGATTAGCCAATGGGAAGGGTAGCGGTCATACACCAATTACCATGTTTCTCTTTTATTAGATAGGATTCCATTTTGAATGATTTATTAGGATCTGTATCCATAGGAGTAGAGTTCTAGAGTCAAATCACATGAGCAATATATTTTTAATAGCTTGTTTTTTACATAATAAAATACCCAATCTTAATAGTGTGATTTTTCTGATAATATACAAACACACACGTATGTAATTAAAATAGGATTCCACAAACTTGTGTTTCTTATTTAAGCTTCATCATGGGAATTTTTTTTATATCTGCATTAAGATAACATCACTTTTTTGTAACTGAATAAGTATTCATTATGATGCACAATAATGTATTTTATTCATGTCTGTTGATAGATGTTGTAGTGAATCCAAATTTTTATGATGACAATGTTGTCAAAAATTTACTAGTACTCATATTTTATTTTCATCACATTTGCTTGAAACCCTATAATATAAGTTCAAAGAGTGGAATTGTCTCAAAAAGAATGAACATCTTAATTTTTGTAGATGCTCTAAATTAATTATCTAAATTGATTGTGTAGCATACTTCCATGACATCCAAGAAATATAAAATTAAATTTACAAAAACCTGAAGACCAAACATAAGCAGTTTGATATGTGCTTCAGTGTCTAATCCTATCACAGTGATTTATAGCATAAAAGAAGTTTCTGTGTCTCAAGTATGTATAATAATTGTCAGTCTAATTTGATTGCTATCCTTGCTTCTTAGAGAGAGATACCTTTCTCAATATTTGAGGGTGAGCTACAAAAAGTTCCTTTTGCTATTTCCTTAAGGTATTGGGTTAATTTTCAAAAAACATATATATTCCACAAATAAGTGAGATCATGTGATACTTATCTTTCTCTGCTTGGCTTATTTTGCTTAGCATAATGCTCTCCAGGTCCATCCAGGCTGTTGCAAATGGGCGGGCTGGGAGAGGTCAATGGGATAAAGGGGGGGGGGGGACATGTAATACTTTCAACAACAAAGAATTTATAAAAAACTTCTTTATCTTCACCTGATTTATCAGTAATGAGTGCTGAGAAATTAAACATGTTTCACAGATAACATGGGCAGGGCTGCATGAACCTGACAGTTTGCATTAATTTGCCGAATGCAAGTTGAGACTATCTTCAGGGAGGACACTCTGGCAATATGTATAAAAATGAAAAGTGTGGCCCTAACTGGTTTGGCTCAGTGGATAGAGCATCAGCCTGAAGACTGAAAGGTCCCAGGTTCGATCCTGGCCAAGGGCATGTACCTTGGTTGCGGGCACATCCTCAGTAGGAGGTGTGCAGGAGGCAGCTGATCGGTGTTTCTCTCTCATCGATGTTTCTAACTCTCTATCTCTCTCTCTTCCTCTCTGTAAAAAATCAATAAAATGTATATTTTAAAAAAATGAAAAGTGTGCATCCCTTTGAATGTACCTAGAAATACACCCAAAAATGATGTACAAAAACAGTTACTGATTCATTGGCTATAACAGAAAAAAACAAGAAAAATCTAAATATCCATGATCACAATACTGATTAAAAATATATCCGACACAATGATAATGCAATAGCCATTCAAAATGATGACAATATTTACAGAGTATTTTCTCCAGTACATTGAGTGAATAAAAACTACTTAATAAAAAAAAACAAAATTAGAAGAACTTTCACCAAAATGTTAACAGAATCTGGGGTGATTTTTACTTCCTTTACATGTTATATTTGAGGATATTAATGAAAATTTAATAAAATCCAAATAGTAGAAATTAAAATAAGTGAATTCAAGTTTACTATGGAAGTTAATGCATGGATATCATATTAAAAAGTAAGATCGGCACAT
This sequence comes from Myotis daubentonii, assembly GCF_963259705.1. Lineage (NCBI taxonomy): Eukaryota > Metazoa > Chordata > Mammalia > Chiroptera > Vespertilionidae > Myotis > Myotis daubentonii. The sequence goes on from NC_081855.1 coordinate 9,616,723, forward strand.
ACAGAATAGCAACTGTGGACCAACTTATTAATAAATATGACTATAAAAGCCTAAATAAATCATGACCATAATCTACTTCACTAGTTTATACTGAAGCACAGGTGTCGTTTAATATTAGGAGAGCTTTTAAAAGTGATATGTGCTACCCTTATGTTCACTGCTGCATTATTTACAATAGCCAAGACATGGAAGTAACCTAGGTGTCCATCAACAATGAATGGATAAAGATGATGTGGGGCATATGTACAATGGAATATTACTGGACCATAAAAAAGAAGGAAATCTTACCAATTGCAACAACATGGGTGGAGCTACGTGAGCTAAGTCAGGCAGAGAAAGAAAATTACCATAGAGTTTTATTTATATGTGGACTCTAAAAACAAAAGAGAACAAAACAAAAACAGAATCATAATAAAAGTGACCAAAGGATGGTTACCAGAAGGGAGGGTGTGGAGGATAGGTGGAAAGGGGAAGGAAAATAGAGTCAGTAATATATTGATAAGTTTGCATGGTGACAGATGGTTTTGAGAATTGGTGAGGTGATAAAATTGTCAAATCACTATATCATACACCTGAAACAACATAAGCAATAGATGATTATATAGCAACCATACTTAAATTAAAATAAATTTAAAATAAATTTACAAGATGCTGCAGTTTTTTTCAGAAAATTAAACCTAGGAATGAATATTCTAAAATAAAAAAGGTATCTTTATAAAAGTTAATAAAAAGTGATAGGCAATGAAAAAGCATCTGATCAAAAATACAACAGCCATATCTGACTATTAAAGTACTATTGTGAAATTCAACTAGAAAGACATTTGCTAAATATCTTTCCCTTAAAATCTTTCACTTAAAATCCACTAAAACTACTAATTGCACTTGGAATAAATTTTACAACCTGAACAAGACTCTACAGGCCCTGGACCCCGTTGGCCTGCACAACTTCCTGTCTCACTCTCCTCTTTCCTCCAGCCACCCTGGCCTGTATTTCATTCCTTCACCCCAGTGGGCTCTTTCCCACCTCAGGGCCTTTGCACACACATCCCTCGGTTTGCAAAGCTCTTTGCTCAGGACTTCATAGGACTGACAATTTTACTTCTTTACATCTCATCCAAAAAAGACATCAAAATATGGAAAGTGTTATCTATATAAATCATGGAATTAAATAGAGTCTATTTATATTCTCTCATTTTTTATTTTAGAATTTTCATTCCACCTGCATTTGATTTCAAATGAAGAAAAGGCACAGTAAATTCTTTTCATCTAAAATACCTTTGAATGTTTTTGGTGAGACCTGAAATATTGACCTAGTATGTTCCCCTAAATAAACAGTTGCCCCAGTGCTGTTTATGCCAAAGGACCCATAATGACCCACTCAGTCCCAGGTGTGCTCACTGCTTTTCCTGACGTCGCTGTTCAGCTCCCAGGACCTGCTCACTCCAGCACCAGGCCACACGCTTGAGCATCCTTTCTACTCTACAAAGCAAGTCCCCTTCCTATATTCTTTCCAACCACTTCCTGGCTTATTTTCATATTTACTTTTAGATAAAAATAGAATAGTTCAAGTTTCCCAAAAATCCTGTTATGATTTTGACTTCAAATAAGTAAATTTTATATTAATTCAGGAGAATATGTGCCTCTGCAATATTCTTTCTATCTAGAAATTAGTAAAGCCATCCATTTATGATAAGACGGAGTAATGGAGCATTAGAAGGCCCTGCATAATTCCTGTTAACATCTTAATGCTTTAGATAATTTTTTGATGTTTCACATTGCATTTTCACTTGAATGTCTATATACATTTACATCTATAATAATAAAAGCATAATATGCTAGTTAGACCAGATGCCCTTCCAGACGTCCTTCTGGACAACCTTCTGAATGGTGCCGGGCCTGCGAGGGAAGCCCGGGTCCCAGGTACCAGAGGGAAGCTGGTGCTAGCAGCTGGGGGAAGGAAGGCCTATTCTTTATGAATTTCATGTATTGGGCTTCTAGTATATTTATGATAGCAATGGGCAATATTTACTGAGGGGCCACCACAGGTCCACTCTTTGTGTTAAACATTTTATTACTTAATTTTATTCTTGCAATTCATTTTTCACATGAAAAAGGCAAGTCTTAAAGAGCTCAGCTAACTTGCCTGAGGTTTCAGTGCAAGTGGCAAGCTCAGACATGAATCCCAGGGTCTGACAACACAGTCTTAACCATTGCATTATATGGCCTCTGGGAACACCATTACCTTTGAGTCTATTCAATATAAGTGGCCACCATACTGAGGTTGCTTTTTTAAAATATATACCTTTTATTGACTTCAGAGAGGAAGTAAAGTTAGAAAGAGATGGAAACATCAATGATGAGTGAGAATCGTTGATGGGCTGCCTCCTGCACACCCTCTGTGGGGGATTGAACTCACAACCTGGGCATGGTGCCCTGACCAGGAATGTAACCTTGACTTCCTGGTTCATAGGTTGGCGCTCAAACACTGAGCCATGCTGGCCAGGCTGAAGTCGCTTTTCATTTCTAGTGGCATTTCAGTTATTTATCTTAGGTTTAACAGATAGATCATCTTTTCAGCAAATAATAATACTTTCCCTTCACTTTTCCAATATTTTCATCCTCCCCTTTGCCCAAATGACAATAGCCATTTGTTACAATACATACCCTGTTTTAAATATCATTTTAAAATCCATTAAATATCATAATATAGCAATCTTTAAGCAGCTCAGGATTACTGTGAAATGTAGGGTTTGAAATAAGACATTATTCATGCAGTGAGATTAAAAGTAGCTGGAAAGACTAAATTGCAAAAATAGTTTCCAAGTAATATGTGTGTGCCTGTTTTCATTTTCTTACTAATCTAAAGATATTACATAGTTTACTCTAAGTTATATCAATGGTAACATTATACTTCATTTTGCTCCTATGAATGTCATTGTTCAATTGAAGACACTTAGAAAACAAACATTGGTTGGTGCCAATGTTGCAGACAGTTGGGGAAATGGATGGAGGCCAGCAAAGCAGAGTCTCCAATGTTCTTCTCCTGGGAACTCTGAGAGTCCTGCAGACCCGCAGGTCCTGTGTTGCATGTTCCTCTGCATAAACCTGGTCACGGCGTGGGAAATGGGCTCATGATCCTGGTCAGAGGCACTGACTCCTGCCTGCACACTCCCATTTATTCTTTCTGGCCAGTCTCTCCTTCACAGCCACAGGTGGAGAAGCCTTTATACTTCGCAGTGGCTGAGGGTGTTCAGAGGATGGCTTGGACAATCCGGAATAGGGCGCGATCATGAGCCCTTATGGGGCGAAGAAGGTAAAGCAACCTGTGGCCACAGCACTGTCTGACCTTGCAAGCTAGCCGTCTAACGTAAGAACTAATACTGATAGTAATCCCCATACTCTATGCTAAATGTTTGTTCTTTGTGTATCCAAGATTACAAACTGTCTGTAACAATAACTCACACAGAGCTCTTTGTAACATCTGCAGACAAAGAAGCTCAAAAGGTACAAATACAGGACTTCCTGTGTGACTTTGCCCAGAGATTTGGAAGAAACACCTCCCTCTGGGCTGCTTGCAGTAAATGACTCCTAATTATTTGGCTCATTAAGGCGCCTTGTATCTCACTCACTGATTTAAGACACAACAGTAGGAGCCAGTGGCCATATAGCCAATGCTAACAAGGAGCTACTAGACAAAATAGTCCTTCTGTGAATGTTCCCCTACTTCCCGTGTGGTTCAGGGTTCAGGATCTGGAAGAAGGGCCGCACGCAAAGGAAAGAGACAAGAAATAATTTGGAAATATTGGGGCCAGGTGGGCAAGCCCAATTTAAGGGGAATGACTTCCACTGGTGCCCTGGCTTTGCCAGCCTTTCATTCAATTATGGATACACATCTAGCTCTTAGACAGGTAATTGTGGTAACAGATAGACTATCTTAAAGGACAGTAAGTATTAGAAGGATTTACACTGAGTCATTTGATCAGGAAATAACTTGAGGCCCAATTGTCTGGACTAGACAATTGGTGCATAATGCTGGCCCTTGCCATGTATTCAAGGTTCACCAGCATTCCGGGATCCTTGTTTGCACTTCTCTGCTAGTGAAGACAATGGGTGGCTTCCTACATCCTCCAAAGTAAAGTCCCATATGGCAGGCAGCTGCACACTGACTAGGTAACAATACACCTTTCCTATGATGTATTCTTGTGAAGGTATGAGGGGAACGAGGCTCTGCTGTGCCCACCTGTGGAGATGTCAGGTTACACAAGAGCAGAGTTCCTATAGGCTCTCCCAACAACACCCCACACACTGCAGCACTGAGATGAAAAGATGGAAACCTCTTGTTCATGGCAATTATTTGTTGGTAGAAGGACTGAGTGTATCTTCTTTTGGTTCCCATTTAAATCCTTATTTAACTAATAAACATCATTTTTTTCTGCCCAGCCCATATGGCTCTGTGGTATTGTGTTGACTCATGAACCAAGAGGTCCCCTGTATGATTCCAGGTCAGGGCACACAACCCCAGTTGCTGGCTGGATCCCCTTAGGAGGCATGCAGCCATTCAATGGTTTTCTCTCATGTATGTTTTTACCTCTCTATCCCTCTCCCTTCCTCTGTCTCTAAAGTCAATAAAAACATTTAAAAAACATTATTTTTCCTAAAACCTTAAAAAACATATATTTTATTACTTAATATATGACAATAAAGGAAAAAATCTGGCTTTCATATTTTCATTCTATGCACAATAGAAACAGGAAAAAGAAAGGTGTCTCAGCGATCCAGGCATTTCCCCATGGTTTCCAGCTCTCATGTCATAATTCTCAAAGTGGTCCATTCCCCACAGTAATGCAAATATTTAATATGGGGTTTTCTTTTTACACATTATCTTCGCCTTTTGGGGACTTTTCCCTCTTAATAAAAATTGTTTTTGTTCTCACCAAATCACAATCAGTCTTCTCATCTAATTCATTACATAGTCAGACAGCAAAGGCCTCATATGCTATGATTTCGTTTCCATGAAAACGCACAGTTGGTAAATCCATGGGGACACTGAGAGATGAGGGACTATCAGAAGCTGAGTGGGGAGGATGAACGATGACTGGAACCACCTGGATTGGTCTGGAGGAAATATTCTGGAGAGGATGGTAACGTGATGTGGTGGTTGCCAAAAATTGTGAATGTACTTAATGATGTTGAAATGGAAACTGAAGAAAGAATTAAGTTTTGTATAATTTAAATTAATTTTAATAGTATCTTATTAAATTTTATTCAAAATACATTTCATTTCATTCAATAGTATAAGAAAATCAGTAAAATTCAAAGTATGTATGTAAGATAAACACAAACATTGTAAAAACTGCTATTATTGGTGATGGCAGACAGAGGCTGCTTCCCAGGACCTCGGACAACATGACTTGCAGGGGCTGAGGTCAGTTGCTTACAAAGTGCAGATGGTTCCACATCTGGAAGTTCAGGGAAAGCTGTGCCTGGAGCGTGCTCTGGCTCTGGAGAGGGCACTGGAGTTGGCATTTCCTCTTTAGGTCTTTCTTGATCTTCCTTTGGAGCTGCTTCTGTAGATCCAGGAAGAGAACATGTTACCACCATGACTGCCTTTTGGGCAACTCCCAAGGAAGGAACCTCTCATCTCCATCACTGAAGTCTCAGTTCAAGCCCCCACCCCAGGAAGTCCTCCAGACTGCAGGCCATGGGCACTGACCTGAGCGAATGTATGATTCTGCCTAACCCCAGCCCCTGGGAGCTCTTCTCTGTGTGGCCCAAGCTCTATCCCATTCCTACTCACCTACAACACCCAAATCCACATGCATAGCTCTCTTTGACTCCCTCCATTTGTTTCCAGGAGAAGGCCTCAGAACTCTGTCCTCTTGCAGAAATCCCACTACTTGTGTGATCCAGGATTTTGTGAGCTTCTGAAAATCACAGTCCCCATCCTCCCCTCATGGCACTGATTCTAAACCCACTAACATTTTTTGCTGGTACAGAGGTCCACCACCCTCTTCAATACATGGGAAGATGCAGAGGTACACCAGGAGGCCAGGAGGATGTCACATCAACCAGCCTGTGGACATACCTGCCTGTGCAGCCTAGTGTGACTGAACCTCTGCTGAATAAAAGGAAGCTCTGCAGTGCAGGCTTGGAGTCTGCTCTGTGCACTGGATTATGGTCTGTGCCTAGACATGGGTCTGTGCCTAGACACGGGTCTGTGCGTAGACACGGGTCTGAACCTAGACACGGGTCTGTACCTAGACACGGGTCTGTGCCGAGACATGGGTCTTTGCCTAGACACGGGTCTGTACCGAGACACGGGTCTGTACCGAGTCACGGGTCTGTACCGAGACACGGGTCTGTACCGAGACACGGGTCTGTACCTAGACACGGGTCTGTGCCAAGACATGGGTCTGTACCTAGACACGGGTCTGTACTGAGACATGGGTCTGTACCTGGCAGGGCTTCAAATATATTTGCTGAATGAATGAGCCCAAACCAGCCCCATCTCACATAGCTGGGTGACCCTGGAGCCCCACTGCTCACCCCTGGGGTTTCTAATCTGGCTTCACTCAGGACAGAGGTACCTAATAGAATCTCTCATCTCTTTATCAACGGAGAAAATAGCTTAGTACAAGGCCCAGAGGAGAATCACAAATGAGGCAGAGGCGTTTTCAAGAGGGAGAGAAAATGGAGAATTAGCACAGCCATAGCCCCTCCAGCAGACCTCTCCACTGTCCAGGCACCCAGTGTGCTCTTTCTAGGGAGAACCCCTTGGAGTCCCTACAATAACCTTATGAGGCTGGGCCTTAGTCTACCCTGTGTTCAGAAGAACCAACGATCAGAGAGCTGCAGTGACCTGAAGAGTCACAGCAAGCAGGTGACTGAGTGACCGCTGTGTTGTGGAGGGACAGGGCTGACCTGGTACATGGTTGATCCCACACAGGTTGTTAGTAGCAAATGTTCTGTATTAACACAGAATGGTGGGTGGGTATGAAGGTTGGGTCACTGCCCAGGAAGGTGGGCACCAGGGATTTGATCAGATTGTCCAGGCGGGGAGCCTGAGCAGTGTGCATCTTGCAGGTCCTTTCTTTTGTCTGTGAGGGTGAAGTTTATTTGGAACCCCGATGAGAGGTGCTGGGGCTACTTGGCTACTGTGGATATTCTCCATCTCCATCTGAGAGCTGGAGTGGAACAGGTCTTCCAGGTATAGCCTGAGCCAGGGCTTCGGGGTACCGAGAACACTGTCATGGGCCACTGTCTCTGAGGTTTTCTAGTGAGTCATACAGCATATCCAGGTCCTCTGCCAGCTCAGGGACATGCTCTGAAGACTCCTGCTCCATGTCCAGGTCTTCCTCCCACACTTGGACCCTGCACAGCTGGCTGGGCACGTCTCAGCAGTGCTTGCTGTCCTGTCTGTTGGACCACTTGTTCCTGGTTCTCCCACCTGCTGCTCCTTCCGGGATGTGCTCCAGCCCCAGCAGCCCACCGGCTTCCCCTGAGATCTGGTGGAGGTGATGAGAGACTTGGTCTTGGTGACACAGGGTGGCAGTATCTCTGTGGACACATCCAGGGCTGAGGTCTCTGTCTCTGGTCAGTGCTAGGGCTGTGCCAGTTTCTCCCTGGGGTGGGTGTGCTGTGGGCCACTGAGCCTGAGACACAGTGCCTTGGTTGCTTGTGGCTCATCTTCTCAGGCACATGGGTTGGACTTGGAGGCTCCTTCTGGCTCTGGCACTGTGGATATTCTCCATCTGCATCTGAGAGCTGGAGTGGAACAGGTCTTCCAGGTATAGCCTGAGCCAGGGCTTCGGGGTGCCTAGGACACTGTCATGGGCCACAGTCTTTGAGGTTTTCTAGTGAGTCATACAGCATATCCAGGTCCTCCGCCAGCTCAGGGACATGCTCTGAAGACTCCTACTCCAGGTCCAGGTCTTTCTCCTACACTTGCACCCAGAACAGCTATATCCCATCTTTCTTGTTGGAACATTGTTGCCTGGTCATGAATGGTGATCTTACTACTCTTTTGTGCTGCTTCTCGGCTTCTCCCACATCGCAGTCCTCCTTTTCCAGGTCCTGCCCCCGCTCAGGATCATGGATGGCCTGATGCTCAGGGAAGATTTTTATCTTCCCTCTCAGTGTACTGAACCCTGGATTTGGCTTTGGGGAGGGCCTGCTGAGTGTTATTTTCAGGATCCATGGACTGGCTGGACAGGGAGTAGATGCTGACCTCCGCCATGTAGGCAGATGCCTCCCTGATGGTTGTGTAGAGGCTCAAAACCTGGCCATCCTCGGAGGCTCCCTGCATCACCTCAGCCATGTCTATGTTACCCATTGGGAGCATCTTGTACCCTTGGATGGTCTGTTTTTTAAGGTGTTGCTTCTGCTGCAGCATGATCTGCAGTTTGTTGCCTAGAGGGAGAGGGGGTCCTGCAGGGAGAAGGTCAGCTCCAGGTCAGTCTTCACTAACTCACTGGGGGGCAGCAGAATCTGGTCAGACCTCAGGATGCACTTTGAGTCCTTAATTCTCACAGCTATCACTAAGGAGGTGATCTCCTTTCAAGGGCCTTTAGAACCACCAGCTTGGTTAAGGTGAGGTTTCACAGCCTGGGCATACAGGTGGAGGTGGAGCTGGGGCAATCCACCTCCCAGGGAGCAATAAGTTCATGGGCACCTGTTTGTTGTGGGCAGGGGGGATGCTGTCCAGCTCTGCAGGTGGTGAAAAAGCTGTGGCTGCAGGCCCCATAGAGGTCTCATTTCCAACCTGTGTGGGCACAGAGGGAGCATGTTCCATCAGAGGCAGCTCATAAACTGCCAGATGGGTTGGGGGCTACAGCTCAAACTGAACCCCCAGACACTCAGTGATTGGTGGCAAGAGGTGGGGCAGGAGTGACCACAGGGGGGCACACGCCAACCTGGCTACCTTGCAAACTCAGAGACCTAAAGTAACCATAAATGATGTTCTGAAATTAAAACTTTTAAACTAAATCAGTTTATGGTGGGTAGTCATGTCCTAGGCCGGCATCTTCCCTGACAAAGGTCAATTGTTACCTTACCTGAGCCTGTCTATTGTCTTTTTGCCTATAGTATAACATATCTTTGGAATGTCAATACAACTTTCCTTAATTAAGACTCCTGAAAGCACATGCCCCACTCTGCTCTCTGCAGAGACCACACACCCCCTCATTGTCACTGAGTCCATTGTTGACTGTTAACTGTCCTACACACACATAAGTGAAAGAAGTATGTGTCTATCATCTTGCTGTTTATCTAATCCCAGAGGTTTCCCCACTTTGCTGTCTCTAGCCTCCCTAAGCTATCACTAATGGATTTCGTGGAATCCATATAGGTCTCCTGTTTGAACTGTAATGTATAAAATAAGGTGCAAAACTGCCATTCTCCAGAGCATTATCTGCTTCTATTGAGATTTTGTTTCCTGGCAATTAGTGACACTTTGGCTCAAATTCACATCAATTCTTCACAGGTTTGAAAATTTCTACATTGACAGGAGAAAATATTCTTGACAGGAAAAGTAGAATTGGAGGTGGGGACTGGTGAGACACATTAGTACCTTAGGTCTTTTCTTAGCAAAGGATGGACAGCACATGCTTGTATTAACAGTATCAGTCCTGGGATTTCTGTCAAAACATCTCATTCGAAGATGAGAACACAGAGGCTTTTCCTGGGGTAGGAGGGTCAGGCCATTAGGACAAGTGGGATGTTCAGGGCAACATGGTTGATATGGCAACAGAAGGGGATGATGTCCAGGTCTCACAGCAGTGAAGAGATGCATCGCTAGCCCTGATAACTGGTCCCATCGTGGTATGTTGTGTAGCCCAGGGAGGCTCCAGCTCCTGACATGGAGGGGCCAAGTGGATGTGGTCCTCGGGGAAGCAAATGGCAAAGCAACAGACTTGGTACCTTGAGTCATGTCCTTTTGGGAAAAGCATCCCTTCTAATCACAATGATGTGTAAGAGTGGGAGAAGGTTTGTAAGGATTGTCAGGCCAACATGGACACTCGGGGATGGGCATTAAAAAGGCAAAGTAAGTAGAAATATGCAAAAATACTCTTGACTGAGCATAAAGTGAAATGGAACTAAGTCTCTCCTCTGATATTCCTAGCACTATGTGGACAGTGACTTTGCATCTCATCTGAAAGAGGATGGACAGCGAGAGTGGGTTCGGAAGAAGAGATGGGGACCCAGATTCCTTTGGAAATTGGAATCTGGGAGGGATATTAGGGGAGTAACAGGGAAGCTTCTGGAACCCAGGGACCCCTTTGACTGCATGGGGTCCTTGAGTCTGGGTCACCTCAGCACCCACACTCATCCTGAGCCCGTGCTGCACACTTGAGGATGTATGGGACACCTGTTTCCCTTGTAGGAACATGGAGTTGAGGACCCCATCTGTCAGCTCCATTTCACTGTCCTGTGCGGAGCTCTGTAAATACAGGTCCCAGTCACCAGAAAAGCCTCTTTTGCTGGTTCTCGGTCCCTGTGACCCTCCACTCCAGACACACACACACACATACACTCCATGATCCACTTAGACCCTCAAAGGGGAGGAAAAGGCATGACAGCCTGAGGGCCTAACATTCCCATTGGCACAGATAAGAGATTCCTCTGGAAACCCATCTCCATCTGCCTGCCAGTCCTTGGGTGTGACCATGACAGAACTGCCAGGTTATCCATCATACAGCAGCCTCTTCCTGCACTGGGGGCTATGTTGTGAAGGCACACCTCTATTTTGTAAAACTACTGTTTGGAATTCTCTGCTATTCTTTAGATGGCCTCTTATTCAAAATATAACTTTGCTTTCTAGCCTGCTTTAGCTTGCTTGAATAATGGGGGAGATAAACTTAGCTGTCTGACCTTGTAGGCCAGAGACTAGATACACCCAATGCCATGCCAGGTGCATTTTTAATTGGATAGAACTGTGTAGTTTTCAAGGCCGCCACCAGCAAGCAGACAACGGGCTGGCTCTTCCATAAAAAGGGAAGTTCTGCTTGTAGCAGTGCTTAGAATTTGGATTCATTTCCCTAAGCCCACCTCAGTGAATAAAGTGTAACTCCAAACTCTCAGAGCGTTCTTTGGTTCTTCTCCGGTTTTTCTGTAACAATGTGGGCTGCCAAGGGATGGTGCACAGAGGTGGCCTAGCCAGGATTGGTCTGGCCAAGGCCGCCTGTGTTACCTTAGGCCATATTCTGGAAAATGGCCAGAGAGAACAGGGACGAGGGTTGAATCAAGGTCTCCACCATCTGGAAAAGCTCTCACTGTGGGGTCTCCGGAAGCAAGAGCACCAGTCACTGGGAACAAAGCAAGAGAAGATCTTGCACTGGCAAACGCCTCTTGGCAAGTGAGCTGGCGGTTGGGTTGTTGCTAGAATGTATGTGCCTGTTTATAAGGGTCCCCAGTTCTATTGAGAAGTGACCTCAATTCCAGGGATTGTCTTCCCTGAGTCCCCTCATCTACTAACAGTTCTGCAAATAGACCTGTGGGCTGCTATCTGCAGATCCCTGTTCTCTGGGAAACACCATATCTGTACATAGTTGCCCCCACCACGCCCCTCTTCCCAGCACCCTAGAAGGCCTAATCTCAGCCAAGGTCCCAGAGTTGAGGAGACAGACCTGGGGTCAGGCTCACCCCCTCATTCTTACCTCTTCATAATCCTGCATTAAGTCATAGTACCTGTCAGGGCCTGTATCTCTCCTGCCTGCACAATGGGTTATTGCAACAAGTGCTTCTTAGGGCTATTCAGGCTCATTGGTGGGTAGGAGCTAAAGTAGGAGGAGGACTGTCACATCTAGGTAGTGCCTCCAACCTCTCTTCCCTTCCAGTTGTCACCTTCTCTGTGTCTGCTTTGCTTCTCCTCCCCCACAAGGTCATTACATCTAGACCAGTGGATTGTATCTGCCCGGTCTGCTGTAGCACACCTCAGTTCTGGTCCTGTCCCACTGACAACAGCAGCTCAGAGGGCACCAAGGGGGGCTGGGTTGTGCCATTCAGGTGTGCTCCCCAACTTGGGTGAATTGTTTTTGATGGACAATTAAAGTTCTCTGACACCATGAGGAACTCGTTTAGAATTATGGTGCTGTTCACGTCTTTACGGACTGTTTACCATATGCCAAGCGCTGTGGTAAGAGCTGGATGGAGGTCTGATTGAGCAGAATCTTGGCTTGGGACAAGCTTCTGATCTCAAGGAGATAAGACATAGCATGAAGTGCTGGCACTTTAAGGGTAACGAATGTGGTGCGTGTGCTCTGGAGGGATAGTTTATGGTTGTACATTTGGAAGCTACCTGGAGCTCATAGCTGTCAAACTGCACTTTGAAGAGACAAACAGATGTGATTGGCCAAGAGGTAGGCAGCAGGTCAGTTATGTACAATGTATCATAAGAAGTGCTATTCAGCTGTGCAATCATAGGTTCAAAATTATTAAAGAACAGGGATAATATTCATGTTAAATGAATGGTGAGTGGGAATATAGGGTGACCCCATGTTAGGAATAACTGTGTTTACATGTAGGTGAAAGATAGCTTGAGGGGGAATGATCCAATCATCTGAAATGTTTCTTGTTTAATCTGAAGGCTTCTATCAATATGCTTTTGATTTATGTACTATTTTTTCAACCAACATATGGCAGGGTGATGTGCACCCATTATCCCCACATTTCCCTGCCCCTACCCTCAAGTCCAGTGCCTGGGACCTTGCCTGGCTTTTCTGTCCTGGAACCCAGGGCCTGACTCAGGAGCTCAATACAGACTCCTTGAAATACCAGACTTGGGACAAAGACTGTGTTTTCCTAGTGTGAAATGACGGGACAATGACTTCTACTAGAAGGTACCCCAAAAGATTGACTCTTACTATTTTATTGTAGTCTGGAGGCAAGCCCATGCAAAGGCTCAGTTTGGTTTCTGCTTCCAATGCTGACAGAACCAGGAGCCCCACAACACGTGTGCCATGTCTCACTCGGCCACTGGAGGGCAGTCATTGCAGCTTATGACAATGACCTTGACCTACTTCCAAATTTGACAAGTTCACTTTCTTCAGAATATGCTTCTTGAACTTGGAGGATTTCTCTGAGGAATATTCACTTGATTATGTTCTTCAACTTAATTTGGAAACTAATGTAAATACTCTCCAAGTTACAAAAATAAGATGATCCTCGCCTGGCAGCTGTTACTTGTGGCACAGACACGTAAAATCACGTATTACACCTTGTATGTGCACCTCCATCCCTACCTTTCTCCCTCCCTCCATGTATAAAGGTCTGTGCAAAGTGTCTCTGACCTCGCATGATGTATTAGAGACATCTGTCTCATGTTGCCCCATATGGATTTTTGGGTAGCAAGTGGTCTACACATAAGACTGCAGAACAATCTCTGGAACCAGGGACGTTGGAGGAGGTTGACTGGCAGGACATCTCCAGCGAACCAGGCTGGCTGCTGGCACATCTCTGGTTAGAGGAGTGTGAGGTAGGAAGGTGTGGCCCCCTACAACTGTGTCTTCTGAGATAGGAGTCCTGAGGGCCAATTTTTTCACTGGTGCAAACCCCAAGGCCTTGCAGGGGCACAGCGGGCATCTTATTATTTATGGAAAGAAAAGGCTGTGTTATTCAAGGGGCTTTACCTCCAGTCTCAGCAACTGCCCCGTCATGTGAAGTCTGTGACAGTCACCATTGTCCTGCCCACCCACACTCAGCTCAGCGCCTACAGAGAAAGGAGGCTGCTCTGACTTGGCCACTGTTTACTGTTTACTGTTTACAATGCAGCAGGTGGTAGCACATCTGGAAGTTCAGTGACACCTGTGCCTGGAGCCTGCTCTGGCTCTGGAGAAGGCACCAGAGTTGGTGTTTCCTCTTTAGGTGTTCCTTGATCTTACTCTGGAGCTGCTTCTGTAGATCCAAGAAGAGAACATATTATCACCATGACTGACTTGTGTACCTTCCAAAGACTTGTGTACCCCACTTCCTTGCTATCAGAACCTGACAGTCTGTTTACTGTCATCTTCCCTGATTTCCCATTTCATAACCCAGTGGAACTGGGCCTGTGCACTCTGTCACCTTAGCCTTAGATTTGAAGCTGTTCTGAAAAAATGACTTGTCCCATATCTTCAAGGAAAGGGGAAAGAATGAAGACATGTTCAGTGTTCCTGAGTTTCTGTCCTTGGTGGGGGGACAGCCATGAACTACCACAATCAGAGCAACAGAGAAGCACCCTTTCAGGAGAAGGCAGTGGGCCCTGCCCGACCCTAAGCTTCCAAGACACCCGAGAATCGATAAAGTGACTCCTCTCCTCAGATATGGCCCATTTTCTTCCTTTCCTTGCCTACATATGCTGTCAAAACTGCCACTTCTTGGTGAATCTAATTGTGGAATTTGCACGGGGATTGACCCAGGAAGGTGCCGTGAGGGCACCCTCCCTCTGGCCTCCAACATAAGTCACCACCACTCTCAGCAGGGCCTTTTCTCCACAGCTGCCGCTGCTCCCTAGTGCAGACAACATGCCACGTCCCAGGGGTGAGCAGCACAAAGCATTCTGCTGGCCCCAGCCATGCTTTTCCTCCTCAAGTCTGGACCCGCATCTCAGCATCAAGAAACTACAGTGAGTGAGCAGGAAAGCAAGTATCAACACAGTGCCTCAGGCCTACCTGCTTCAGCCCCAGCACGACCCTGAGAACATAGGGGAACGGGCGTCATGAAAAGGGTTCCGTGGAGGGCACTGCAGACACGTGGGCACTTGTCACTGTGAATGAGACACTCTGTTATGCCCAGAGGACTGGATCTCTTGTCCTGTGTCCTGGGCTCCTGAGGCGTGTCCTCTCACTGTGCATCTGTGTGTTTGTTTAAGCCTGTTGTGTGTCCTGTAGAGGGAAGAGAGTCACCCTGTTGGCTGAGCTGAACCTCACAATGGTTTGTTAGAAGCCAGGGGTTGAGATCTGGGGAAACCACTTGGTGATGGGTGCACCAGGTACGAGGAGTAAAGCTAGTCCTGCATTCCAGACAACCTCTGGGTTCCCAGTGAGCAGACAGGACTGAAGAGGAACAGGGAGGAGAGGGCACGGAGGGAGGAGTGGAGTTCATGCTGAGCATCTTGAATGACTGGACCCTTTATCTGTCATCTAAAGTCATGTCATTACCCTTGGGCCTTTCAAGATCCAAAAGGGTGCTAACAGCTGAGGATTTCAGAAACAAGCAGGATACAAGGGCTATCTGAGCAAACACTGGATCTTCCCACAGATGTGGGTGTCTCCATGGTGCCAGGAGGCCAGTCAGCACTCAGCTGTATACACAGGGCCACCACCAGACATGCTTCTCTTGCTCCAGAAGACCCCCTTCTGGAGATCCCATCATCTGGGTGGGTCACTCCCTACCTCCTGCTCACAGTCTCCTACTAACCCTTCAATCAGGTCACATATTTAGGGACAGATTAGGCAACTGTCTCCAAAATCTCCTTCTGTCCCACCTGCAGGAACTCGGGATTCATCCATGAGAATGTTTGTCCAACTCCTACTCTCACCATTTCATTAGCAACTCAGTGCAGAGACCATCACCTCCCTCCACTTTAGGGACATCCTGTCTTGACCATACTCTGCAGCTTGTCATCATTTAGGACATGTCTGAGCTTTTCCCCACCTACATCTCACTCTCTCCTCACTATTGTCCATTCCCTTCCCCTTCTCATTCCACCTGCTCTCAAACGCAGGAAGATCTGCTTCCCTTCTCTCCTCCTGCACCAGGACTGCGGGTCACTGCTAGGGACCATCATGCCAGGGCTCTCAGAGCTGGTGTCTGATTTCCTCTCTGCTCTGCCATCCATGTTCCTGTCCTGGGAACCAACCTCCTGATGATCCCAGTACTTGCAACCCCCACATCCCTTATTGTTTCCTGACTCAATTCAATATTTCTAATTCTTCCCTCTGTCTGAAATGTTTTTCAACGGCTCACCTGCTTAGTTAATATCATGTATCTCCACAGTCTAGAAATGTCAATTGCTCATTAGTAATTCTCTTTGGAAGTGGACACACAATACTTCCCCACAAAGAAATGTCCCCTTGCTGTCTACTTAAGTCCACTTGTACTATGGGAACCACATCAGGTCATTGTTCTCATGTTTCTGTATTCCATTAGAATGTTGTTGAAAACACTTTAGCATTACTGATCTCTAGTACTTAGCAGTTCCAGCATATAGGACTTACTCTAAAACCATGAAGTGATGTAAGAACAAGGTTTGAGCAGCAGTAATTTGTCAGCATCCAGGCCTTGCTGACTTCTTGGGGAAGCTGTCAGCCCCCATGGTCAGTGGTTTCTAGTCCTTGACAAGTCTTCAATGTCCGTGGTGGATGGAGGCCAGTGTCACAGACAGATGTCCACCTGTGGTTAGGCCTCTAATAAGGTAAGGTCCTTTTTAACACTTTGGAGAGAGGCTTTAATGAATGTGTTTCAATAAACAAAAATCTCCTGGTTGTAAGTTTTGATCTTTGACGTCTTTGTCTCTCGGGAGTACTGTGAAATGAATGTCACTAATTTATCAGTCCCGATAACCTTAGTGAGTCATGGATAGTAATGTGGGATGTCTGCTTCTAGTTTTCCTTATATTTTGAAAACAAAAATTTTAAAAGTCAGCAGTATTTTAGACAGAGTCATAACAACAATAATCATCTTCACTTCATTTAGTCCCATACCCATTTTTTTGTTTATCCTGATTATTTGCCAGTATTTTCATAAATTCAGTTATTCCTTGGAGTTCTATACTTCTTCATTCAGTTCAAAGATGTGACCTGCTTAGAAACCTTAATTTAGAGTAAGTCAGAGTGATTTTCATGGATTTTTCTAAAGATGTAACATATTTGAAAATGCAGTAGAGTAAAACAATAACTTTCTATGAATGACAAAACAAAGTGGCATGGTTATAGATTTGATTATAATGCAATTGATAAAATAAACTTTGCTTGTTTAGTAAGCTTTAACATTTTAAGAGTATAATTTTTGGAAAAGAATAATTACTGTAAAATGAGAGAGCATAATATAAAATATATGTAAGTATATGTATATTTAGATTCAATACATAATTTCAATATAGAAGAACAAATAATATGTAAGATTTTAAAACATTGTCCATGGCTTCTTGTATTGAGCATTAGAAATAATTCATAAACTTCCAATGTTTGCGCCACAAATATCTGGAGTCTCACTGCCAGACGCCCTCACAGGGGACCATCCCTCTTGGCTGGACTGGTGTCGCTGACAAGTGAACTGTAACACCTGAGAGCTTCCTATTTGAACTTTTCTTTGAATCTTGGTGGGTCCCTCATGCAGCCGGTTGAAATCTTTAGAACATCCATTTTAATGAAAGCATATGTCCACAAATAGATTAGTCATTTTTATTTTTTTTTTTATTTAGCGAAGCATCCCATGTAATTTCAAACATATAAAATAGGCCTAATTTAGTTTAAAAACATTCCTTCAATAAGGATACAGAACAAATCCTTGAAGTCTTCAAGGGCACATTGGAATTAACTCAAAGTCATTCTTTTGTCTAAATTACAGTGGTTCTCAACCTTCTGGCCCTTTAAATACAGTTCCTCATGTTGTGACCCAACCATAAAATTATTTTCGTTGCTACTTTATAACTGTAATATTGCTACTGTTATGAATCGTAATGTAAATATCTGATATGCAGGATGGTGTTAGGTGACCCTTGTGGAAGGGTCGTTCAACCGCCAAAGTGGTTGCGACCCACAGGTTGAGAACCGCTGGTTTAAAAAGTCTCTTAAACTGGAAACTTTGTGAAGGTTGCAAATATACATACACAAAAGCTTACAGCCTGGACTTTTTGTAAATCGAAGGAAAGCAAACACAGACTTATGGTAATAACTCTAAAAGACATTAACACACTTAGAAACAGTTTTAATATTAAATATTTTGTCCAGACTACAGAATTCGCCTTAATTTACATAAGTATTTAATCTTTTTAGGCCAATAAAAGACTATCTACTAGTAATGCCATCTGGAGGCTGAAAATTCACCACATATACACATAGATGAACACATCACATACACACCATACACATAATTTGAATTACTAATTTTCACAGAGAAAATGCAAGAATTTTTTTTATAAAGTTAAAACTTTCACAAAATTTTATAGCCTGTGTACCCCCTTTTACAAACCTTTTCTCAACTTTCACAAACCTTCTTACCCATTCAGAAATAACTCTCCTTACAGAAACTTACATTTGTCCTTTTCCTTCAAATATGACTCTCCCTACCTCAAGCCTTTCATTATCACAACTATGTAATTTCTCCAACTTACCTGGAACTTTTAACTCTTAGGAGCCTTAATTTCCCCAATGATAAGCACAAAAGGGAACAACCAGCATGCCTTAGATTGACGTCAATGAACATATTTTAATCACACTCTCACTTCCAAGAAACACATCTTCAACAAAACACAAGTCATTATACCAACAGCTGCAAATCCATTTTATAAACCTTCTGTATTAAAAAACCCCAAAGCAGGTTAACTTGCCTTGCAATAAATGTTTCAGTATTTCATGTTATTTCAAAATATCTAGTTATTCAATAACTTTCATTAAAATTTACTAAGTTAGAAAGAAATAGTTGAAATAAGCTAAAGTGATTTGTGTAGTTGGGGAGGTATTTTTTCTTCTTTTGGGATAAGACATACCTTCCAGAGAATTGTAGTTTTATTTTAAAAAATGAACTCAGGTATTATCACTTCAAAGGTTCTGGGACTTTGGTTGCATGAAGCCAATCCTATATAATAAAAGGGTAATATGCAAATCGACCTAATGGCAGAACAGTCACTATGATGCACACTGAACACGAGGGGGTAGACACTCAACACAGGAGCTGCCCCCTTTTGGTCAGTGCACTGGGGGTGGGGGCCTAGGGGGAGGTGAGGAGCGGGCCTAAGCCGTGAGTTGGACAGCCCCTGAGGCCTCCCAGACTGCTAAAGGGGGCAGGCCTGTCTAAGGGACCCCACCCCCACCCCCAGTGCATGAATGTCCTACACTGGGCCTCTAGTTATCTATAAGTTTCTGAAATGAATTAGGGGGGTGGTTTGGGGAAGGTAAAAGGATTTGGTGGGCTTTGAATTGCTTCTGCAGCCAAACCTCTGGCCCCTTGAAAACTTAATTCATAAAACAAGGATAGTCATTTTCAATACCCCAGGGACTGGGTTGCCACCCAAATGTTGGCAAGGGACTGACCAATTCATTTGTCCATTTTTGGAATGTTTCTTTCAATTTGGGAACATTTTTCTAGCTTCCAGAAAGCACACACCTCTGAGAGGTATAAAGGCTTTCAGGTATAGGAAACCTCTGTCCATCTCCCTTGGGAATGAAATACAGGTTCTAGCTGCATGATAGTCTTAAAACTAATGGTGCCAAACCTCTCTATTACCCACTCTATACTGGGACCAGGTAGGTGGTGTAACAAAAGAAGATTGGCTTCTTTCTTGAGTTTCTCAGGGTCAAGTTTCTCCCACTTGGTGAATATGTACTCCATAAGAGGACTCTCAAGTCACTGTGGGCTGGTTCCGCATCTATAGAGAGACACATGAGCAAGCCCAGTGTTAGAGACATGTGTGCATGTCTCTGAGCTGTCTGGAGACATTCTGAGTAGGGTGGGTACCCTGTTAAGCCATCTCTCAGGCTCTCGTGGAAGATACTAATAAAGAAAAGATGATTACCAAACCTTTGCTCAGTCTCAAGGTTAGTTTCCTCATGGAAGGTTCCTTTAAAATCATTACTTTCCATTTTGGTTCAGTATCTGGTTCATTTATTCTAAATGTATAACTATTCTGTGGAAAGATATGTAGGCATCACTGATTTCATATAAAAGAAAAAAAAAACCTCACCTATCAGGTGAATTGGGAAAGATTTGATTAGCAAACTATATATATATATATATATATATATATATATATATATATATATATATATATATCCATAACAACCCCTAGTTGAAAGGAAACAGGTTTTGATTAAAAAGCAGACATTTTTGTACAGAAGGTTTAGTCAGATGGAGAAAGCAATTAGTGGGTGCGGTTAAGAACAATAAGATAGCGCCAGTATCTACAGGAGTCTTAGAGCTTCCCTTTTTATGATAATTTCAAGTTCTCCCAATCTAACAGTGAGAAGGGGAAACACTCTTGGAGCAACCCTATGCTTCTTATGTTTGTTTACTTTTTCTACATCCTATTTCAGTTTCCTCTATCCCTAGAGTGGGCAGACTTCTCTATAGGAGTTTTCTTACAACCTTATTTAGTAATTCTCTTGCTTTTGCTCCCAGAAACCAGGAGTATATTAATTGCGATAGGTTAGAATAGCCAGGATTACACGTTCTAACAGTGATATTTCTCTGGGAGCCAATCAGGGCCATAGAGAAAATGGAGAACAATTGTTGGTTCCGCTCTGGCTGAGAGCAGCTTTTCTCCAAAGGGAGCTGGTAGAATTCCTATTCTCATTTCCCTTAAGTCAGTAGGGAGGGGTAGTGGAGGAGACAGAAGGGGAAGGAAGAAGGGAAGGGAAAGAACACATCTGGACAAGGAAGCTCAGAGAGCAAAAGATGTAGTGGACTTGCTATAGAAGGGGGAGAATGGGTTGTTAGCATTTATTCGCTTCAGGAGAGGTCAGAGATGGTCTCTAAAATTTCTCATTAATTTATTTTTTAAAAGAATTTTCCATGCTTCTCCTGAGAACCTTCTAATTTCCAAATCAAGATATGCTTCCTATTCAGTCATTTTCATTTTGGGGCCAGCATATTTCTAGTTTTCTTTTTTTTCCTGCAAAAAATTTATTTATCTTGGCCATTTTTCAGTTGATATTTTCAAGTTAAATCTGCCCATTTCTGTAAAGCACTTGCAAGAAAAGGCTTCCTATCAGGGGCTAATGAGGGCTGGAGTCTGGGAGGTCCTAGCCCTGGGGGCACAACTTCCCATGTTAATTACAGGTGTGTTTGTTTTTATTGTTATTGTTGTTATTTTATATTTGCAGAATCTGAGCAAGTTTTCCAGGGATGTTATGGAGTGGGTCGAAGTGTGCTGCTCTGGGTTGAGCTCCATTATGCTCACACCCCTCTTTTGTGCCTCGGCTTCTCTCCCAGTTATCTAAAGCGACCTGAAGGCCTCTAGCCAGTTTGGCTCCATGAGTAGAATGCAGGCCCTGAGAGGTCCTGGGTTTGATTCAAGGTGAAGGGCATGTACCTTGGTTGCAGCTTGATCCCTGGCCCTTACTGGAGCACCTAGGGGAGGCAACCAATCGATGTCTCTCTCATTCTCTCTCTCTGTATCTCCCCCTCCCTTCCTCTCTCTCTAAACCCATGGGGAAAATATACTCGAGTGAGGATAAATAAATAAATAAAAACAAAAACCTCAGGAAGGGCTGGGAATGCTGGTGGACCTGACCTTATGGGCTCTCCCCGGAGGAGCCAGTCAGGTGAATTAGAGTTGAGTTGGAATTTCTCTATGGGGCTCCTGCTTGGCGTGAGGAATGACCTCTGACACCTCCACAAAGATTCTTAGTTGCTTAAGAACAGGCAAGATTCAGGTCAGAAGGAGGATGTGTGCCTTTGGAGCTGAGTAAGGTCAGCTCTCACTTATACAGTGAAGGTTTTTTGCTCAGACTCTCAGAAAGCAAATCCAAATGAAAACCCAGAGTCAAAAACCAGCCACCCATGTTTCCTCTGGTCTCTCCTTAGCCTTGATTCTGTCAACACTTAACCTTAGTTCCACCTTGTGGATTTAAAAATACAGCTTAACTAAAGTCGAACTCACTATCACAAGCAAAGGAAGGTTCTGGATTCAAGAGACAACTTAGCCAAATGCACCTGACAGGCAGGGAACTGGTGGCCCAACGGGCCCTTTGCTGGATCCCAGCACCGTGTCTGGGTCTGCAGGGCGGTCCTGTGTGACCTTTGGAATCCTGCCACAGTAAGCCAAGTAAATAGCAATGTAAGCAGCATTCAACCCTGTGCAGAATTCTTGTGAGTTTATTGGAGCCCAACTGTCAACAGTGGCCGGAAAACAAAATCTCACTGTATTGAGGTAGTGCTCCAAGAATGGCAGGATTGCACCTGCTTTTACACATACAATCAAAAGTGAAGATGTATGTGGGTCACATGAAATCCATTGCTTAGGGAGGCAGGAGAAAGCAAAGCAGGGAAATCTCTGGGATTAGATAAAAAGTAAAACGAGAGACACATACCTCTCTCATACAGGAGCACACAGGATAGTAAGCAATGAACTCAATAGCAATGAGCAGCTTTGTGGTCTCTGCAGAGCACAGAGCAGTGCCTGTGCTCCTAGGTGACGAGAAAAAGGAAAATTCCTTTAACATTCCAAAGGTATGTATCACAGATGCCAAAAGACAACAGACAGGCCCAGTTAAGGTAAAGATTGACCATTCTCAGGGAAGACACTGGCCTCGCATATGACTACACACCATAAACTGCGTTTAGATAACAAGTTTTAATTTCAGGCTAACTGTGAGGTTAATTTAGGTCTCTGAGTTTGAAAGGCCACCATGCAGGCCTTACCTGTGCGAGTCACAGATGAGCGTGTGACTATTTGTCATTTACTCTCTCCTTCGATCACCTGTGCCCCACCTCTTGCCACCAATCATGTCCCTCCTCTGTCCCACCACAGGGGGAGAAACCAGCAAGTACCTGTACGCTGGAAGCAGCTGAAGCTTCCTCGCCACCTGCGGGCCTGGCCCGCTCGCCCACTGTGCTCAACACACCAGTGCCCATGACTTTCTTGTCTACCTGGGAGGTGGACTGCTCCAGACCTGGCTGCGTGCCCAGATTGTGCAGCTTCACGTTAAAGAAGCTGGTGGTCTTGAAGGGGCTGGAGAAGGAGCTCGTCTCCTTGGTGATAGCAGTGCAGATGCAGGGCGCCAACGGCATCTTGAGATCCCATGAGATTGTGCTGCCCAGCAGCGGACCAGTGGAGACTGACCTGGCGCTGACCTTCTCCCTGGAGTACCCCCACTTCCTTAAGAGAAAAGGCAACAAGCTGCAGATCATGCTGCAGCAGAGGAAGTGCAATCACAACCGGACCATCCTGGGCTACAGGACACTGGCCACAGGGGCCATCCACATGGCGGAGCTGATGCAGCGACCACCTGAGGGTGGCCAGGTGCTGAGCCTCAGCAGCAGGATCCAGGGGTCCTCCATCACGGTGGCTGAGATCTGGATCTCCTCCCTATCCAGTCAGCCCATCGGCGACGAGGATGGCAGCATGCAGGCCAGCCCCAAGGCCAAGTCCATGGATAGCCACATGGAGGGGACATCTGAAAGCTTCACTGAGCTGGACGCCAGCTACAATCTCACACACAGGCAGGACCTGGAAGAAGCTGACTTTGACCTGGGGCAGCCCAAGAAGCAGCAGCAATGCAGGCAACAAAACTTGAAGCAGAAAGTCATGGCACTGCTTCCCAGGTCCCACATGTCAGAAGAGGTCCTGGACTCGGATCAGGACCCTAAGG
Source organism: Myotis daubentonii (assembly GCF_963259705.1). Taxonomy (NCBI): domain Eukaryota; kingdom Metazoa; phylum Chordata; class Mammalia; order Chiroptera; family Vespertilionidae; genus Myotis; species Myotis daubentonii. The sequence goes on from NC_081855.1 coordinate 9,640,230, forward strand.
AGCATGTCCCTGAGGTGGAGGAGGACCTGGACCTTCTATATGACACCCTTCAGCATCCCAGCGACAGTGGCCCAGACATGGAGGACGATAGCAGCATCCTCAGCAACACCAAGCCCAAGACCAGACAATACTTTGAAGGCCTGGCACACTCCAGCTGGCAGACGGAGACGAGGAGCTTACACAGTGCCCAGAGCCAGAAGGAGCCTCCTCAGCTGGCCGGCATGCCCGGGAAGACCCAGGGCCCGGGTGGCAAGCTGTTCAGTGGCAGTGCCTCTGACTCGATGGCCTACAGCACCCCACCCACCAAGGTGGTCAAGAGCTGGATCTTCTCCCAATCGAGCCAGACCATCAAACACCTGGACAAAGCCATGCCGGCCAGCACCGAGGTGGAGGCCACGCATAACTTCTGTGAGGGAGAGTCTGAGATCGTCTGCTCTGAGCTGGAGGTCAGCTACAATGCGGCCTACAGGCATGACCTGGACGAGGATGACTTGGACCTGGAGAAACCGATAGGAAGGAGGAGGTCCACCATCAAGCAACAGCACTACCAGCAGAGAGTCGCAGAGTGGCTGCACAGGTACCAAATGACGCTGGAGGTCCTGGACTCAGAGCAGGAGTCTGAGGAGGAAGTCCCCGATGTGGACAAGGACCTGGCCTTTCTGTTTCAGAGCGTGGTGTGCCCCATGGACAGTGGCTCAGACATGGAGGATGATGACCGTCTCCCAACCCCTCCCATGCCTGAGCTCATGTCATATTCTGAAAGCCTGTCCAGCCCAGATATGGAGGAGGATGACAGAGTCCTCAGGACCCACCGGCCCAAATTATACTGTGAAAGCCTTTCAAGCGACAGTGGCTCCGACTGGGTGGCTCACAGCATGCCCAAACCTGGGGAGCAGCCGGCACAGCCTGGGGACAGCCCGGAGGCAGGGACCTCTGCCCAGGGCATGCTCACTAAGAGGCGCACCACCAAGACCGAGTCTCTGGTCATCCCTTCTACCAGCTCCAAGGGGAAGCAGCCCGCCCGCCGGGGCTGGAGCAGGTCCCTGAATGAGTCGGCCAACAGCCTGATCAAGGAGCGCTGTGCAGACCCACAGAGCCAACTGCAGGTTCCCAGTCAGACTGTGTTCGACCAACTGAACGACAGCCTCATGTCCAACGACTATCTACCCAAGAACATCATCCTCATCAACACCTCCGACAGGCAGGGGCAGTCCCTGTCGGATGTCCTGCAGACGCTGCCCGCCGTGTGTACCGCCTCCATGGTGGATGTCCAGGAGGCCTTCAGCTCCATCATCTCCTGGATACAAAGATACCGCAACTGCAAGACCGAGGCCACCATGCCAGTGAAGATCGCGGTGGCGGGGGATCAGCACTACTTCAGCACCGTGCTGCGGGTCTTTGTGGAGCAGCTGTCCCACAAGGCCCCGGACTGGCTAGACTACATGTGCTTCCTGGTCATGGCTAGACTACATGTGCTTCCTGGTCATCCCGCTGGGTTCCCACCCCTTGGCCAGGTACCTGGGCTCCGTGGATTGCCGCTACTACAAACTCTTACGGGACTTGGCCTGGTGGGAACTGTTCTGAACTGTTCTACCACCTGGAGGCCCAGGATGCTGTGCAGAACATTGTGTTGAAAATCAGAGCGTACCTCACAGGGGCCAACTGTGTCCTCCAGCTGCCCATCGCAGAGGCCATGCTCATCTCTAAGCCGAAGAGCCCGGACGAGCTGTCCTTGCAGAAGTTCATTCCCTTTGTGGGGGCAGTGAAAGTTGGAAGAGTGGAGCCAATTCCAGCCACGTCAGGAGACTCAGCTGAAGCCGTCCCCTCATGCTCCAATGTGCTTCTGTCCACCGCCAGGGAGGCCACACACAAGCTAATTTCCTTGTGGTCAGTGAGTGGGGGCCTGTCCTCCCCCGGCCAGAATGTGGGTGCTGAGCTGATGGAGCTGCAGGTGGATTACTGGACGGCAGCCCAGCCCACAAACAGGAAGAGGAGCGGGGAGAAGGAAGACCTGCCTGCCACCAAAAACACACTCCGGGGCACCTTCCAGTCTCTCCAGGTCAGCAGGCTGCCCAGCAGCGGCGAGGCTGCAGCCACGCCCACAATGGCCATGACTGTGATCACCAAGGAGAAGCAAAAGAAGGTGATGTTTTTGTCGCAGAAGGACAAGGGCACGGACTTGGAGCCCAACAGCCAGTGCATCCAGGGCATCGGCCGCTTGGTCTGCTCAGCCAAGAACCAGGAGCACAGGCAGCGGGTCCTCATTGACGGCGTGGAGTGGAACGACGTGACGTTCTTCCAGCTGGCAGCCCGATGGTCCTCCCACGTCAAACACTTCCTAGTCTGCATCTTCGAACACAACAATTCCACCTTCTAGCCCCGCCCCTCCCCCTGCCCTTCACTCTGCCTGGGCCAAGCCCAGGAGGACCCAGCTGCTTTCTGTGAACAGTTCAGTTTACTATAGACACAGACCCTGGAAACACAGAGAAACTGTTTTGAGTTTGAATGCGCTCACAGCCTGGAACCTAAGGGGGTTGCCCTCGCTCAGACCCCCAAATGCTCTGTTTAATAACCAGAAAGCTCCGGCAGGTGGGAGTCAGGAGATCATAGTTGAGATGGAGCATCATGGAAGGTGGGTTTTGGCCTCAGAACCCCCAGCACTGTCAGTGAGAAGGGTTCTGGTCTTGGAGACCTGCCCTTCCTGGAAACCTGGGCTCAGTTTAACCCTGGGAGCCGGCACCAGCCTGTGCCCAGACTCAGAGCTGGGCGGCCAGAGGCAAAGGGCTGGCCTCCCATTGGGGCATCCGGAGCACAACTCGGAGGCCAGCCAGCCCAGCCTTGGACCCCAGCTGCCAACCAACCAAGTGGCCCCAGCACCATCCACTTATAGTTCCCAATGAACTCCGGTCTCACAGGGCGACATAACAAAAAAGAGCTGTACGGTGCAGATCACACAGGCACACGGGGTGGAAACACCGGTGCCCTCCTTGCTGAGCAGCAACCCACCTAGGTCCCTACCTCTTCAGGTTACCACAGAACATTTGATGCCACCCAACAGCTGTACCAACTATTTACAAGGTGAGCAACCTGCCCCTCCACAGCACAGTGGTCATTTGGCCCCTTGCTGGCTGTGAACTCTCAGATCACTGCATCCCTCTCAGTGTTTGTTTCTAAGAACATGAGGTGAATCAAGGAGCAACCTCATAGAGTTTTTGTAGGGACCCTGTAGTGTGCTCCCCTAAAGCTTTCTCTGGGTGCCCAGATAGGGGATAGGTCTGCAGCAGCGGTGTGGTTGTGCTAATTGGTCCTTTTTCTTACTCATATGTGATGCTTTCGGGGCCCAGGGCTAAGCTCTTTTCTCATGTCATAAAGAGACTGGAGATTCTGTTATGGGTCCCTGTCCTGGCTGAAGCCAGAGCAGAAACCCCAGGGCTGAGCAGTGGGGCCCAGGGTCACCCAACTATCTGTGATGGGGCTGGTTTGGGGTCATTCACTCAGCAAATATATCAGAGTCTTCCAGGTACAGACACGTCTCTAGGCACTGACCATAATCCAGTGCACAGAGCAAACCCCTAGCCTGTACTGCAGAGCTTCCCTCTAGTCGGGAGCGATTCAGTCACACTAGGCTGCACAGGCTCGGAGTGTCCACAAGACAGCCGATGTGACGTCCTCCGGCCTCCCCTCCCTATGGCTGCATCTTCCCGTATTGTGAAGAGGAAGGTGAACCTCTGTTCCAGCAGAAAACGTGAGTCGGTTTTGGATCAGAGCCATCAGCGGAGTATGGGGACTGTGAATTCAAGGTTCTGGCAGAACCCTGTATCCCACACATGGTGGGATTTCTGCAAGAGGGCAGAGGTCTGAGGGCTCCTCCTAGAAAAAGGACAAGAGTCAGAGAGCTGTGCATGTGGATTCGGGTGGTGTGGGAGAGGAGTGGGAGCTCAGTGGTGAGTCAGCCTCTCAGAAAATTCATAGTCTTCCAATCCTAATCCAAGTCTGCCTGCACCCCTAATCAGGGATCATGCTCATTAATTTGGTAGGACCTCCTTAGGGCCAGCTTGGCAAGTGTACCCAGCCCTGAGGGAGTTGAGTTTCAGTGGGAGGTGAAGAACCCCACAGGGAGGCTAGTGAATTAGGCAGCATGTAGGCGCAGGATCCAAAGTTTGGGTGATAGGAAGGCCCTGGGATGTCAAGGATGGAGACAGAGTTCATTTGTTCGCTCATTGCTCAGCTATTTCTGGAGCACCTACTATGTGCTAATGAGTGACATGAAAAGAGTGGACACCAACCCTCCCTGTCCTGATGGAGTTGACATTTCGGTGGGAAGGTATCAGAGGGGTCAGGAACACTGAGAGAGCATGTCAGATTCCCCTGAAGAAGGGGACAGGTGGTTCCCTCATTGATCCAGACTCTCAGTTATGAGGGCTTTCTGCTAGCCACTCTTGGGAGACCAGGCACATATCTGCCAGGACTGCCAGGTTGAAGGTGGACAAGGAGTAGGTCTGGATTCTGGACGGGCAGGAACAGCAGGCACAGGACCCCAGGCTCTCTGAGTGGTGCTCTGGGAGGGCCGTGTGGAAGGAAAGGCCAGGCCTCAGACTCTGCTTTCAACTTATCTCTCTCCCCAGGGCCATCTCCTGCATCCTGGGCATCAGGCTGGACCAGCACCGCCAGAATTTCCCAGCCTGATGATGCTGTTGGCTTCCATACAGCTCAACTTTCCAGTCTCCTACCTGCCAAAGCAGGCCCAGTGCCTCCATTCACAGCGGGAGCACCTGAGCCCACAGGCCGAGACAGGAGGAGGAGGAGGCCTTTGGGGGGTGGTGTGGGGGAGTGTGCCTTTGGAAGGCACACAAAAGGCAGTGAGGGTGGTAACATGTCCTCTTCTTGCATCTACAGAACCAGCTCCAGAGCAACATGAGGAAAACCTTCAAGAGGCAACACCACCCTAGTGGCTTCTCCAGAGCTAGAGCCGGATCCAGGCCCAGCTTTCACTGAACTTCAAGAGGCAGAAGAACCACCTGCAGCATTGGAGCAACTCACCCCAGTTCCTGCGTTGCCTTCGTTGTCAGATCCCGGGCCACAGTGCGTGTCAGCGGTCATGGCAGAGACGGCGCCCCCTACCCCCATTTAGATGCAGTGTTAGAAGCTTTCTGTTCATGTTACCTATACTTATACTTTTACTATATTTTTATGATATTTAATAACATACAGTGTACTGTAGAGAACATTTACTGAAATACTCCCAAATATTACCTTAATTAAGACTCTATAAAATTTAACCCTATAAACCCTCAAAGCTTTGAGCAAGTCTGTTTTTCTGGACACTGACCACCCAGGGAGCACTGTCCTCACCTTCTCCACCTGCCCTTCCTGGAGCCAGGACTCTGCTTCCCAGGGAGCTGGCTCCACCCTGTGCCCAGACTCAGAGCTGGGTAGCCAGAGGCCAAGGGCTGGCCTCCCATTGGGGGCATCCTATGCTCATTATGGAGGCCTGTCAACCCAGCCCTGAGCCTCAGCTGTCAGCCAGCCAAGTGGCCCCAGCACCACTCACTCTGGATTCCAAATATTCTTGACCCTCAGAAGGCAAATATATATACATATATCTGTACTATACAAACACCCAGGAACATGGATTAGATAAACTGGTCAAATCCTTGGTGAGTAGCTTCCTGGGCAGCGTCCCCACCTTGATCCCACCCACCCTTCTGTGTTAATACAGAACATGTGCTACTAACCAACGTGTGTGGGACCCACCATGTACCAGGTGAGCCCTGCCCCTCCACAGAACCGTGGTCACTCAGCTACCTGCTGCTGTGAGTCTTCAGGTCACTGCACCTCTCTGAGTATTTGCTTCTCTGAACATGGGGAGAGCCTAGGCCCAGCCTCATAGGGTTATTGGGGCGGGGGTCCCCCTTCGAAAAGGCCTGCTGGGAACCTGGACTCTGGAGAGGTGTGCTGGAGGGGCTGTGGTTGTTCCTATTGGCCATTTTCTCTTCTCCTTAACCAAGCTTCTGCCTTATTTGTGATTCTCAGGCCTTAGGCTAAGCTGTTTTGTCCTTTGATAAAGACATTGGAGATTCCATTAGGCATCCCTGTCCTGGGTGAAGCCATATTAGAAATCCCAGGGGTGAGCAGGGGGACCCCAGGCTCACCCAGGCTTCTGAGATGGGGGTGGTTTGGGCTCATTCATTCAGCTAATGCACTGCCCCCAGGACCGCACTCCAGCGCTTTCTTCTAGTCAGGAGGGATTCAGTCACACTGGGCTGCACAGGCAGGTAGCATCCACAGGACAGTCGCTGTGACTTCTTCTTCAAAGTATTGCTGATCTACACGTACTGTGTAGCAGAAAGTGGATCTCTGGACCAGCAGAAAAAGTGAATGTGCTTTGGATCAGATCCTTAAGGGGAGTATGGGGACTGTGACTTGGAGAAGGTGGCCACACTCTGGATCCCACATATGGTGGGATTTCTGCAAGAGCGCAGTGGTCTGAGGGCTTCTGCTAGAAAAAAGGGCAGGAGTCAGAGAGCTCTGCATGTGGATTGGGTGGTGTGGGTGAGGGGGAGGGGATGTGGCTGCCCACACAGAGAAGACCTCCCAGAGGCTGGGCTTAGGCAGGAGCACAGAGCCGCTCAGGTCAGTGCCCAGGGCCTGCAGTAGGAGGACTTCCTGGGGTGGGGGCTTGAACTGGGACTTCAGTGATGGAGATGGGAGGTTCCTTCCTTGGAAGGCACACAAAGGCAGTTATGGTGGTAACATGTTCTCCTCTTGGATCTACAGAAGCAGCTCCAGAGCAAGATCCAGAAACACTTGAAGAGGAAAGGCCAATCTGGTCCCCTCTCCTGAGCCAGAGCAGGCTCCAGGCACAGCCGTCACTGAACTTCCAGATGTGGACCCACCTGCAGCTTGTGAGCCACTCACCTCAGCTCCTTCGAAACCTCTGGTCCTGATCCTGGGCCACAGCGAGTGTCCGCTGCCACGACAGAGAGGGCTCCCTCCCCTCCTTTATATGAAGTTTTAAAATATTTGTGTTTATCATATTCATGTTTATAACTTTACTGTATTTTTCTCATACTATTCAGTAAACTAGAGTCTATTTTTTTAAAAAAATATAATGAAATACTCTTAAGTACAAACTTAATTTAAATTCTATAAAATTTAACTCTACAATCCTTCAGAGCCTTGAGCAAGTCTGTTTCTTCTACGCCTGCGTCGTGTTACTATGAGTCATAGGTTGGGAAGAATGAGTCTCTCAGGAGCCATCTGCTCTAAGGATGTGACGTTCTTGAGGGCCAGGACAATGGGACTTTGGGGGAAATTGACTGGCGAGCTTTGGAGCAAGGACCCTTTATGTCAGGGCTGCCCCTGGGAACCCACATTTCATTTAACTTCATCTGCCCCCATCACATGGACAAAGCACGGCCTTAGGCGCCCCCTGGAGTCCACGTTGCAGAATGCTGCAGGGTTTAACCAGCAGCAGGCAGTTCCTGAACCCTGACTGCCACCTGTACCTGGACAGAAACTCCACCTGCTCCAAGCGCGCTGAGCAGCATTCTGAGCATCTCCTCTGTCGGCCCACAGCACTGAAGAGGGGACAGGGAATGTCCCAGGGCCCGAGGTACACACTCATCTCCTCCACAGGCACCGCTTCCAAATCTCAGGGGTCAGAGCCTCTCTCTGCCCTCAGACCCTAGGCTCTGGATCAGCTGGGCTTTTTCCTGAGGCTCTTCTGTCTCACCAGAGCCCAGCAGCCATTCTTTCTCACGCCCCAAGGCTGAACAAGGTTGTAGAGGCAGCCTGGCTTCTCCTTTTACATCAATCCTCTTCGGTGCTCTGAAAACCCCTGGTGAGGATGAACTACAGCCTTGTACGGCACCCGCCATGGCACAAGCTCCACTCTCTCAGGACAAGTGGGTATTCACTGTGGACCACACCCAGGGTCCCTGCTCTCAAGGAGATCAGCCCTGTAGGTTGACACGGAGAGAAAGGAAATTTGAATGGAGTCTGATGAGACCTACCACTGACCCCTGAGGACCATAAGCACTGAGAATGTGAGCCCATCGCAGGGACATTGCAATGGCTCTCTTTAGGATGTCATTTCTAAACCAGAAAGATGAATAAGTATTTGTCTACCCTCTTCATCCTGATTTCACAATGGCAGCTGATAAAGGCTTGTGAAAGTTAAATGAGGTCTGGAAATCAGGGGGGCAGGTCTACCTTAGAGGTCCATGGTGATGGCAGTGCACTTGTGCGCACTAGCAATGGGCCTGGAGGGGCAGCCGCCTGCCTTCGTGGAGTGTCTCCTTACCTTGGAAGCTCAGAACTGTGTTTTCAACAGAAGCTGTTTCCTATTTCAAATAACACTTTTCATTTTGGCTCTACTTGGCAGGGTCCTTTCCTAAGTTTCACAGCCATCTTACAAACTGGGGGCAGAGGGTGTTAGAAGTGAGGGGTGGGGGCTGGAGGGAACTGGGAGGAGAAAAACGGGGGAGATAGTACGGCAGGGCCAGGGCCTGGTATGGGACGACTGTGCTAGTGACCTATTGCTGAGAGTTACCCCACACTAGAGACTTAACCAACACACACTTATTAGCTCACACGTCTGTGATGAGGAATCCCGCAGGGCTCAGCTGGGACTTCTGTGGTCTCACCTGAGGCAGGATCTGTGTCACTGAGGGTCTGAACTCACTCGGGGGGGGGGGGGGCTTTTTGGATTCAGTTTGGATGGAAGGCTTGACTTCCTGTCTATCTGTTGGTCTCATTCAGTGCCAGGCCATGTGGGTCTCTCCAGATAGCAACTCACAGCACAGAGGCTAATTCCTCAGTGTGGAGAGAGAGAGAGAGAGAGAGAGAGAGAGAGAGAGAGAGAGAGAGAACACAGGTCAGAGTGAGCAAGTGGGTAGGCACTGAATATTTAAAAAATTTTTCAGGGTGGGACGATAGCAACCAAAGAACTTGTATGCATATATGCATAACCCAGGGACACAGAGAGTAGGGTGGTGAGGGCCTATTGTCTTCACCAATAGGGTGGGGGACAGGGATTGTTTAGAAGTGTTCAATTGGGAAAAAAGGGGACATATGTAACACTTTCAACAATAAAGATTAAAAAAAATAAATAAAATGAATTTGCTTTAAATATTGTTATTTCCTACCCCCCCCCCCAAATTGACTGGAAGCAGAGAGAGAGAGAGAGAGAGAGAGAGAGAGAGAGAGAGAGAGAGAGACATCAATGTGTGAGAGAAGCATCAATTGGTTGCCTCCTGTATGCACCCCGATAGGAATCAAACCCACAACCTCGGTATGTGCCCTGACCAGGAACCGAACAGCAATCCTTCAGTGCACAGGATGATGCTCAACCACTCTGGCTGGGTCAGGCACTGACTTTTAGAACCAAATCATGGAGGTCGAGTTGGATCCCTTTGCCATCTTCTATGGAGTCACTACGAGCACCCACATTGAAAGGGAGGGAACACATTCACACCACACGAGGAAGGTGCAGACCATGGGGAGTCACTGAGGAGGGAACTGGTGACCCGAGAGGTCCATGCCTTGCCCAGGATCCCAGACGGTCAGAATGCAGAGCCTGAGATAAACCCAGCTGTGTCCTCAAAGGTGGGGTCCTAGGTGCACCCAGGTTTCCTCAGGGCTCTGGAAAAGGCTGTGCTGGTGGAATCGTGTACAGACATGGAGATGGCATGGGGGGACAGTGAGCACTTGGCAGCCTCGATAGTATTTGTTTGAAAAGGCGCCCAGATCTGGAATCACGAAGGTGCACCTCTGTCCACAAACCACCCACAGTGAAGAAAGCCGGGCCCTTTATGCTGAGCTCATGCTTAAGTAGTTGTGGATCACACCCTCATTGGATAACTGGGAAACTGAAGCCTGTAGTCAAGCAGGGATTGGCCCAGGTACATGACATTCAGAGTCCAGAGTTCAGGAATGCTCAGGCCTTCCAGGCCAAGGCTCCCACCTCCCCACAGAGTTGGTCTGGAAATTAGAAATCCTGACACACTGGGCAGCTCCTGCCTGTTCCTCCCTATGTGGAGGCCGTTTTCTTCTGGGATCCAGAAAGCAGGCACTGGCACGTACACACACACACACACACACACACACACACACACACACACACTCTAGATGTGATGACCTTGGGTGAGATTAGAAGAAAAGCAGACACAGAGGAGGTGACAACAGGAAGGAAAAAGAGGTTGGAGGCACGAACTACATGTCACTGTTCTCCTACTTTATAGCTCCTCCCCCACAGGAGCCTGAACAGCCCTAAGAAGCACTTGCTCCATAACCCACTGTGCAGGCAGGAGAGAGATGGGCCTGACATGCGCAATGACTTATCCAGGATCAAGAAGAGGTAAGATGAGGGTTTGAGCCGAAACCGGTTTGGCTCAGTGGATGGAGCTTCGGCCTGCGGACTGAAAGGTCCCGCGTTCTATTCCGGTCAGGGGCATGTACCTGGGTTGCGGGCACATCCCCAGTAGGAGATATGCAGGAGGCAGCTGATCGGTGTTTCTCTCTCATCTATGTTTCTAGCTCTCTATCTTTCTACCTTCCTCTCTGTAAAAAATCAATAAAATATATATTTTTTTTTTAAAAAGAATGAGGGTTTGAGTCTGAACCAAGGTCGGCTTCCTCAAGTCTGGGACCCTGGCTGCACCCAGAGCTTCTAGGGGGCTGGGCAGAGGGCTGTGCTGGTGCCACTGTGCACAGATAAGGTGTTTCATGGAGAAGAGGGGTCTGCAGACAGCAGCCCACAGGACTACTTGCATAGCTGTCATGAGATGAGGGGACTCAGGGATGACAATCCCAGGTATGAGGTCACTATCCAATAGGACTTGCAACCCCCGTAACCAGGCAACCACATTTTAGCCCACCAGGCAGCTCACTTGCCAAGAGGCATTTGCCAGAGCAAGATGTTTTCTTGTTGTGCTCCTCGTGATTGGTTCTCTCGCTTCCGGAGACCCCGCAGTGAGAGCTTTTTCGGACGGCTTCGACGTTTGCTCAACCGTCGTCCCCGACGTATCTATCCACTTCCTAGCTTTTGGTCTCAGGTAACACAAGGTGACCGGGGTCAGACCCATTCAGGCCAGGCCACCTCTGTGCGCCATCCCTGTGCAGCCCACATCCCCTCCCCTTCATGTGTGGGGAAGAGGGACCAGAAGGGAGAAGCCTGGGGTGGGAACAGCTTTCGGGGCAGTGGATCACCTAGGGGTCCTGCTGTGATCAGACCCCAGGACAGGGCAGGCAGGTGGAGGTGGGGTTCCAGAGGGGTCCCTTATCTGTGCCAATGGGAACCCTAGCCCTCAGACTGTCACCCCTTTTCCTCCACAGTGGAGGTCTGAGTGCATCACGCTGTGTGTGTCTGGAATTGAAGGTCACATGGGTTACAGAACCAGCAAAACAGGGCTCAGAGGCTTTTCTCCTGGTGACTGGGAACTGTCTTTACAGTTCCCATTTCCAGTCCTGAGCTCCGAAGAGGAGAACGGAGAGGAGCTGACTGATGGAGTCCTCAACTTCATGCCCGTGGAGGAGGCACAGTGGCCCCATACACCTTCCAGCGTGCAGCATGGCCGCAGGGTGAGTGCATGTGCTGAGGTGACCCAGACTCCAGGGTCCATGTAGTCAAAGGGAGCCCTGGGTTCCAGAAGCTGCCCTGCTACTCCCCTAGGTCCCTCCTAGAGTCCAATTTCCAAAGGAATCTGGGGCCCGTATCCTCCCCACAACCCACTCTCACTGTCCAGCCCCTTTCAGATAAGATGCAAAGTCACTGCCCACAAAGTTTTAGGAATATCAGAAGAGAGACTTTGCTCCATTTCACATCATGCTCAGTAAGAGTATTTTTGCATTTTTCTATAGACTCCACCCCCCCCCCTTTTTAAATATATAGGTCACTGATTTTTTTTTTACAGGGAGGAAGGGAGAGGGATAGAGAGCCAGAAACATCGATGAGAGAGAAACATCAATCAGCTGCCTCCTGCACACTCCCCACTGGGGACGTGCCCCCAACCAAGGCACATTCTCAGGCCAGAATCGAACCTAGAACCCTTCAGTCCACAGGCCGACGTTACATCCACTGAGCCAAACTGGCCAGGGCCAGACTATCCCTTTTTAATGCCCATCTCCATATGTCCATGTTGGCTTGACAATCCTTACACACCTTCTCCCACTCTTACACATCATCATGATTAATAGGGATGCTTTTCCCAAAAGGACATGGCGCTCAAGGTACCAAGTCTGTTGTTTTGCCATTTGCTGCCCTGAGGACCACATCCCTGTGGCCCCTCCAGGTCAGGGGTTGGGGCCTCCCTGGGCTGCACAACATACCGGGAGGGGTACCTGTTGTCAGGGCTGGCTATCTAGCTGTTCACTGCTGTGGGACCTGGACGTGATCCCCTCCTGTTGTCATGTCAACAGTGCTGCCCTGAACACCCCACTTGTCCTAATATCCAGACCCTCTCACCCCAGGAAAAGCCTCTGTGTTCCCATCTTAGAGTGGGATGTTCTGTCAGAAATCCCAGGGTGACCTTGTTAACACAGGGAGGTGCTGTCCATACTCTGCTAAGAAATGACTAAGACACCAATGTGTCTCATCATAACTCACCTCCAAGTCTACGTTGCCTGCGAGAACCTTTTCTCTTGTCCATGTAGAAAACGTGGAAACCTGTGCAGAAATTTTATGAGTTTATTTGAGCCCCAGTGTAGACAATTGCGGTGAAACAAAATCTCAACCGAAGGAGATAATAATGCTCTGGAGAATGGCAGCTGTGCACCTCATTTTATACATTACAATCAAAAGTGGAGACTTGTGTGGGTCCCATGAAGTGCATTGTTGATAGATGAGGGAAGCAGGAGAAAGCACAGCAGGGAAACTTCTGTCATTGGATAAAAGGTAAAATGATAGACACACACTTCCTTCACTTAGGTGTGTGCAGGGTAGTTAACAGTCAACAGTGAACTCGGTAACAATGAGAGATGTGTGGTCTCTGCAGAGAGCAGAACGGTGCCTGTGCTTTGAGGAGTCTGAATAAAAAGGAAAATTACTTTGACATTCCAAAAATATGTTGTTACTAGTGGCCTGGTGCACGAAATTCATGCATATTAAAAGGGAATTAATTAGAGGCAATATTATAATATTGCTATTTGCCCTTTCTCTATAATAGAAGTGTCAGAGATGAAAGAAAATTAGTAAAATGTATATGAAAATCTCCCTCCTATCACAGTCTGGGGTGTGCCGCGGGACCCAGAGTCAAGTCCCCACCCACCCAAGTCAAGTGCACGCTTCCAAATTGTGTAAGACCCAGACCCAGCTGGCCCTACTCCTGTAAAGACCCACAGGGCAGGGGTGCAACCTTAGGTCCCCTATCAAACCCCACCAGGTGGGGGGCATGGCCTCAGGTCCCCTGGTGCAGCCTCAGGTCCCCCGGCCTGGTGCCGGGGTGGCAGACATGGTCTCAGGTCCCCCATCAAGCCCTGCCGGGCTAGGGGCGCAGCCTCAGGTCCCCCAGCATGATGGCGTGAGGGCACAAGGGCATGACTACCATTAGCATATTAGCTCTTTCTTTATAGGAGAGATTCAAAAAGACAATAGACAGGCTCAGTTAAGATAAAGATTGACCTTTTTCAGGGAAGATGACAGCCTAGGACGCCACTGCTTTGAGTTAAAAAACAACCAAACACTTTAATTTCAGACCATCCTTTGTGGTTACTTTAGGTCTCTAAGTATGCAAGGCCGCCAGGTTAGCAAGAGGTTCCTGCAATCACTCCTGCCCCACCTCTTGCACCAATCACTGAGTGCTTGGGGTTCAGTCTGAGCTGCAGCCCCCAACCCACCTGGCAGTTTCTGAGCTGCCTCTGATGGCATGTCCCCCTCTCCCAACACAGGATACAACTCAGACCCCCATCTCGGCACCCGCGGGCCTGGACAGCATGCCCGCCGCACTCAACACACAGGTGCCTCTGAACTTGTTTTCCACCTGGGAGGTGGAATGCTCCAGCCCCACCTGCCTGCCCAGGCTGTGTAGCCTCAGCTTAACCAAGCTGCTCATCTACAAGAAGCTGGAGAAGGAGCTCAGCGCTGTGGTGATCAGTGTAAAAATACAGGGCTCCAAAAAGATCTTGAGGTCGGACGAGATTCTGCTGCCCCCTAGTGGTCATGTGAAGACCGACCTGGCGCTGACCTTCTCCTTTCAGTATCCTCACAACCTAAACAGAGCAAGAAACAAGCTGCAGATCCTGCTGCAGAAGAAGCAGCGTATTAACAACCAGACCATCCCGGGTTACCGGACGCTTGCCATGGGCACCATCGAAATGGCTGAAGTAATGCAGCGACCCCTCGAGGGTGGCCGGATGCTGAGCCTCCATAGCACCATCACGGAGGCCCGGGCCCCGGTGGCTGAGGTCAACATCGCCTCCCTGTCCAGCCAGCCCATCGACCCCGAGGACAGCACCCAGCGGGCCGGCTCCAAAGCCAAGTCCCGGCTTCATTATTCAGAGATGGAGTATGAAGTATTCTTGGATCAGCAGGGCAACTCTGATCCCGAGCACGGCCAGGACCAAGAGGAGGAGGACTTTGACTTTGAGGAGCCCAAAATGCAGCGCCAAAGGCTAGGAAGATCGCCACTCACCATCAGGCAGCAAGATGCCAACGATAAAGTTGGGGCGTGGCTGCGCAGGTTCCCAGAGTGGGAGGAAGACCTGGACCTGCAGCAGGAGCCTTTGGAGAATGTCTTTGCGGTGGAGGACTTGGATCTGTTGTACGATTCAATACAGAACACTGACAGTGGCCCATGAGTGTCCTCAGGACCCCAAAACTGCTATTGAGAAAGGCTCTCACCATCAACACCTGCCTTTCCTGGAAGACAGGACTCTGCTTCCCGGGGAGTCCACTTCCTTGTGTGCCCGACAGCGCTGGCCTCCCATGGGGGCACCTGACAGAACACGGAGGCCGGTCAGCCAGCCCTGGGCCCAGCTGCCATCCAGCCCAGTGGCGCCAGCACTACCCTCTCGTGGTGTCCAATACACTCCATCCTCATGAGGCAGAACAGCAGGGAAAAACCAAGGACCAGTGTGGTACCGACCACCTGAGCACACTGACTGGAAAGACTGGGCAAATACCAGCTGCCCACCTTCCTGGGCAGGGACCCCGCATTTTCCCCCACCTTCCCGTGCTGTTATAGAGCATTTGCTACGACAGGTGTGGGACCAGCCATGTACCAGGTGAGTCCCTGCCCCTGCACAGCACAGTGGTCAATTGGCCACCTGTTTGCTGTGAATCTTCAGGTCACTGCATGTCTCTAAGTGATTGTTCCCCGAATGTGAGGCCCAATAGGGTTATTGTAGGGTCTCAGTGGGGTGCCTCTGGGTGCCTGGACAGTGGAGAGGTCTGCTGGAGGGGCTGTGTTTGAGCCAATTGGTCATTTTCTCTTGCTGTTGACAAAGTCTCTGCCAAATTTGTGATTCTCCTCAGGGCCCAGGGCTAAGCACTCGTCTCATTAGATAAAGAGATTGGAGATTCCATTATTGGTCCTGGTCCTGGATGAAGCCAGATCTGAAACCCCAGGGTTGAGCTCTCTGAGATGGGGCAGGTTTGGGCTCATTCACTCAGCAAATATAGGAGAAGCCCTGCCAGGTACAGACATATCTCTAGGCACTGCCCATAATCCAGTGCACAGAGCAGACCCCAAGCTTCTGCACCTCAGAGCTTCCTTCTAGTCGGGAGCGATTCAGTCACACTAGGCTGCACAGGCTCGTAGTTTCCGCAGGAAAGCTGATGTGACGTCCTCCGGGCCTCTACAGATGGCTGCATCTTCCCGTATTGTGAAGAGGATGGTGGACCTCTGCTCCAGCAGAAAATGTGATTTGGCTTTGGATCAGAGCCGTGAGGGGAGTATGGGGCCTGAATTCAAGGTGCTGGCAGAACCCTGGATCCCACTCATGGTGGGATCTCTGAAAGAGGGCAGAGGCCTGAGAGCTTCTCCTAGGAAAAAGGGCAGGACTCAGAGAGCTGTGCATGTGGATATGGGTGGAGTGGGCGAGTGGGGAGGTCAGTGGACAGAGTGAGCCCCTCAGAAAATTCATACCTTTCTGCTTCTAATCCCAGCCCAGTCTGCACCCCTATTCAGGGACCTTGCTCACTAATCGGGTAGAACCTCCTCAGTGGCAGCTTGTCTGTTGCTCTCTTCTCATGGGAGTTAAATATCAATTGAGGAGAAGAACCCCACAGGGCAGCTAGTGAATTAGGCAGCACATAGGTGTAGCAGCCAAAGTTTGAGGTGTTAGGAGGTCCCTGAGCAGCCAGAGGTGCAGACGGATTATTTTGTTCACTCATTGGTCAGCTATTCCTGGAGCACCTACTGTGTGCCAATGAGTGACATGAATGGAGTAGACACCAGCCCTCCTTGTCCTCATGGAGTTGTCATTTGGGGGAGAGGGTAGTGGGAGGGGATAGGGACACTGAGAGAGCATGTCAGGTCCCCCTGAAGAAGGGGACAGGTGGTTCCCTCATTGGTCCAGAGCTGTCAGTTAGGATGGCTTTCTGCCAGCCCCTCCTGGGTGACCAGGCGCGTCTCTGCCAGGTCTGCCAGACTGAAGGTGGACAAGGAGTAGGTCTGGCTTGTGGATGGGCAGGAGCAGCAGGCACAGGACCCCAGGCTCTCTGAGTGGTGCTCTGGGAGGGCTGTGGGAAGGAAAAGCAAGGTCTCAGACCCTGCTCTCTACCTATCTCTCTCCCCAGGGCCATCTCCTGCATCCTGGGCATCTGGCTGGACCAGTACCCTGAAGATTTTTATTGGCCGCCAGAATTTCCCATCCTGATTTGGCCTCCATAGAGCTCACCTTTCCAGTCCCAGAGCTGCCAAACCAGGCCCAGCATCTCCACTCACAGCTGGAGCACCTGAGCCCACTGAGGCGGAGACACAGGAGGAGGAGAAGTAGGTGGTGTGTGTGAGGGGGAGGGCACATGGCTGGGCCACAATGAGAAGAGCTCCCAGAGCCTGGCTTAGGCAGGAGCACAGAACTGCTCAGGTCAGTGCCCCAGTGGCCTGCAGTCTGGAGGACTTCCTGGGGTGGGGACATGAACTGGGACTTCAGTGACGGAGATGGGAGGTTCCCTTCCTTGGAAGGCACACAAAAGGCAGTCATGGTGGTAACATGTTCTCTTCCTGGATCTACAGAAGCTGCTCCAGAGCAAGATGAAGAAATATCTACAGAGGAAACGCCAACTCTGGTGCCCTCTCCTGAGCCAGAGCAGGCTCCAGGCACAGCTGTCACTGAGCTCCCAGATGTGGACCCACCCGTAGCTTTTGAGCCACTCGCCTGAGCTCTTATGAAGCCTGTGGGGCCAGGTCCTGGGCCACAGAGTGTGTCAGCTGCCACAGCAAATGGGGCTCCAACACCCCCTTTATGTACAGTTTCAAAATATTTGTGTTTATTTTCTATATGCTTACAATGTTACTGTATTTTTCTCATACTATTCAGTAAACTACGGTCTATTTTAAAGAAAATGTAATGAAATACTGTTAAACATAAATGTAATTTCTATTCTACAAAATGTAACTCTACAATCCTTCAGAGCCTTGAGCAAGCCTGTTGCTTCTGGGCCTCCATCGTGTTACTATGAGTCATAGGTTGGGAAGAATGAGCCTCTCAGGTGCCATCTGCTCTACGAATGAGGCTCTTGAGGCCCAGGACAATGGGACTTTGGGGGAAATTGACTGAGGAGCATTGGGGCAGGGACCCTTTATGTCAGGGCTGCCCTGGGAACCCACATTCTGTTTGACTTCATCTCCCACCAGCACAGGGGCCAAGCATGGCCTTAAGCGCCCCTGGCATCCATGTTGCAGAATGCTGTAGGGTAGTGGTTCTCAACCTTGGCTGCACTTTAGAATCACCTGGGAATCTTTTTAAAATCCTGATGTCTGGGCCTCATCCTCCGGAAATTCTGTTTCTTTTTTATGGGGTGAGACCACAACATTAGTAACAAAGAGACAGAATTTCCGGAGGATGAGCCCCAGAAATCAGGATTTTAAAAAGATTTCCAGGTGACTTTAATGTGCAGCCAAGGCTGAGAACCACTGCTATAGGGTTTAACCAGCAGCAAGCAGTTCCTGAACACTGACCTCCATCTGCACCTGCACAGAAACTCCACCTGCTGCTCCACACGCACTGAACAGCATTCTGAGCATCTCCTCTGTCGGCCCACAGCACTGAAAAGGGGACAGGGAATGTCCCAGGGCCCGGGGTCCACACTCATCTCCTCCACAGGCACCGCTTCCAAGTCTCCTCTGGGGTCAGTGTCTCTCTCTACCCTCAGCCCCTGAGCTCTGGTTCAGCTGGGCTTTTTCCTGAGGCTCTTCTGTCTCACCAGAGCCCAGCAGCAATTCTTTCTCACGCCCCAAGGCTGAACAAGGTTGTGGATGTGGCCTGGCTTCTCCCTTTACATCAGTCCTCTGCACCGCTCCAAACCACCCTGTAGAGAAAGGACTGACATCCTTCTAGGCACCATGCCCTGGAAAAAGCTGCAAAGTCTCTGAACAAATGGGAATAAGCTTTGTACCAGGCATGCAAACCATGCCCTCAAGATGAGCACCTCTCTGGGCTGACAGGGGCACTAAAAAATTCTAGTGGAATGTGACAACTCCTATGGCTGACATGGCACCATAAGCACTGAGAACCGGAGCCCATCTGGGGACCATACACAAGGCTCTTTAGGATCAGATTCCTAAAGCAAACCGGAAGATGCATAAGGATTTGTCTACCCACTTTATCCTGATTTTTCATGCGCCATGGCAATTGAGGGAAGCACTGTGAGATTAAACAAAGGCTGGAGAAGTAAAGGGAGGGTTAGGTCTACCTTAGAGGCCATGGGCCTTTGTACATTTAGGATTGCTGTTAACAATATTAACATTCAGTAGTTGGGATGGACCAGAATTTGAACAAATATATTTAACAAAAACAAAAATGGTTTTAGAGTTAGTCCTGTGTGCTGGAACTGCTAAGTACTAGGGACCAGCGATGCTAAAGTCTTTCCATCACGATTATCATTGGAATACAGATATATGAGGACAATGACATCATGTGGTTCCCATAGTACATGTGGGCTTAGGGTGACAGGAAGAGGACATTTCTTTGTGGAGAAGTATTGTGTGTCCACTTCCAAAGAGAGTCCCTATAGAGAACTTTCTATTGCTAGTCAGTGGAGATATATGATATTAACCAGGCAAGCCAGGCATTGAGAGACATTTCAGGCAGAAGGAAGAATTAGAAAAATAGAATTGAGTCAGGAAACAATAAGGAATGTGGGGGTGGGCTTGCAAGTACTGGGATCATCAGGAGGTTGGTTCCCAGGACCGGAACAGGGATGGCTGAGCAGAGAGCAAGTCAGACACCAGCTCTGGGAGCCCTGGCATGATGGTCCCTAGCAGTGACCCGCAGTCCAGGTGCAGGAGGAGAGAAGGGAAGCAGATCTTCCTGCATTGGAAAGCAGGTGGAATGAGAAGCGGAAAGGCATGGACAATAGTGAGGAGAGAGTGAGGTGTAGGTGGGGAGACGTCACACATGTCCTAAATGATGAAAAGCTGCAGAGTATGGTGAGGACAGGTGCCCCTGAAGTGGAGGGAGGTGATGGTCTCAGCACTGAGGTGCTAATGAAATGGTGGGAGTAAGAGGTGGATGAGGCAACCTCAAGGACAATGCCGAGTTTCCTGCAGGTGAGACAGAAGCAGATTTTGGAGACTGTTGCCTATTTTGTCCCTAAAGAATGTGGCCTGATTGGTGGGTTAGTAGGAGACTGTGGCAGAAGGTAGTAGTTACCAACCTGGATGATGGAATCTCAAGGAGTGGGGGCTCCTGAAGCAACAGAAGCATGTCTGGAGGAGGCCCTGAGTACACAGGTGAGTGCTGAATGGCCTGCTGGTGCCATGGAGACACCCATAACTGTGGGAGAGCTAGCGCTCCTCAGGTAGCCGGTGTGTCCCTCTTGTTTCTGAAATCCTCAGCTGCTAGCACCCTTTATGATCTTGAAAAGCCCAAGGGTAGTGACATGGCCCTTCAGATGTCAGATAAAGGGCCTGGTTATTTAGGATGCTCAGCATAGCTCTCCACTGCTCCCTCAGTGCCCTCTCCTCCCTGCTCCACTTCAGCCCTGTCTGCTCACTGGGAACCCCAATGTTGTCTGCAATCCAGGCCTAGTTTACTCCTCATACTTGAAGCACCATCACCAAGTGGTTTCCCTAGACTCCCAGCTCCTGGTTTTTAAGAAACCATTGTGAGAATCAGCTCAGCTAACAGGGTGACAATCTCACCTCCATAGGGACATGCACACAGTCTTAAATACACACAGATGCACACTGAGAGAACACAACTCAGGAGCCCAGGGCACAAGACTAGGGAGCCAGGCCTCTCGGCACAACTGAGTGTCTCATTCCCAGTGCCCACATGTCCCCAATCCACAGAACCCCTGTTTCACTGGTGCCCTCTTCCCTATGTCCTCCACATCATGCTGGGGCAGAAGCTGGTAGGCATGAGGTGCCAGGTTGATACCTGGGCTCCTGCTCACTCACCGAAGTCCCTTGATTCTCAGATGCGGATCCAGACTTGAGAAGGAAAAGCATGGCTGGGGCCAGCAGAATGCTTTGTGCTGCTCACCCCTGGGACCTGGCACGTGGGCTGTACTAGGGAGCAGGGGCAGGTGTGGACAAAAGGCCCTGATGAGAGAGAGGGTCATTATGTTGGAGGCCAGTGGGAGGGTGCCCTGCTAGCAACTTCCTGGGTAAATCCCCTCTGCAAAATTCAACAATTAGATTCAGCAGGAAGCGGCGGTTTTGACAGCATATGTAGGCAAAGAAAAGCAGCAAAGGGGCCATATCTGGGGAGAGGAGAAACTTTATTGATACTCAGGGTTTCAGAGGCCTGGGGTTGAGCTGGGCTCACTGGTTTCTCCCAAAAGGGTGCTGCTCCGTGGCTCTGATTGTGACAGTCCATGGCTGTGCCCCCACCAAGGACAGAAACTCAGAACACAGGACATGTCTTCACTCTTGTTCCTTTCCTCAAAGATATGGGACAAGTCATTTTCTCAGAACAGCCCCAAATCTCAGCTTAAGGTGACAGAGTCAATGGATCATGAAAGGGTCAACAAAGTAGTAGACAGTGAGCAGAAAGAATTTCAGGTTCCAATAGGAACAGAGAGGGGCCAAGTCAGAACAGCCTCATTTCTCTGTGGACAGAGCAGGCGTTGAGCTGAGGGTGGGTGGGCGGGACGATGGTGACTGTCACAGACTTCAGGTTATGGGACAGTTGCTGAGACTGGAGGTGAAGCCCCTTCAATCACACACGTTTCTCTTCCCATAAATACTAAGATGCCTGCTGTGCCCCTGCAAAGCCTTGGGGATTGCACCGGTGAAAAACTGACCTGCAGGTTCCTGTCTCAGAAGACACACTTGTAGAGGGTATAGACCTCCCACAGACACACACCTCTAACCGAGATGAGCAAGCAGCCAGCCTGGTTCTGCTGAGATCTCCTGCCAGTCACTGTCCTCAGGTCTCCCAGGTTTCAGACTCAGTTCCATGTTCTAATGGTAGGACCACTTGCTACCTAAAGATCACTATCACCAAGACAGGGCTACATGATTGACAGATATCTCTAATACATCACTTGTAAGGTCAGAGATACTTTACAGAGAAAGATCTTTAAACATGGCTGGAGGGAGAGAGGTAGTTAAGGAGGTGCATATACAAGGTGGGACACATGATTTTACATGTCTGTGTCACAAGTGACAGCTGCCAGGGAGTTGATCTTATTATTTTTGTTACTTACAGGGGATTTACATTAACTTCCAAATTAAATTGAAGGAAAAAATCAAATGAATATTTCTTTGAGAAATCCTTGAAGTTGATGAAGCTCCTTCTGAAAAAAGGCGACTTGTCAAAGTTGGAAGGGGGTCAAGGTCATTGTCATGAGCCGCAAATGCACTGCCCTCCTGTGGACAAGTGAGACATGGCACACATGTTGTGGGGCTCATGGTTCTGACAGCAATAGAAGCAGACACCAAACAGAGCCTTTGCCTGGGCTTGCCTGTAGACCAAAATAAAATCAGTCAGAGTCAATATTGTGGGGTGCCTTCTAGTAGAAATCAATGTCCTGTCACTTCACACTAGGAAGACACAGGCTTTGTCCCAGGTCTGGTATTTCAGGGAGTCTGCATTGAGCTCCTGAGTCAGGCCCTGGGTTCCAGGACAGAAAAGCCAGACAAGGTCCCAGTTCCTTGACTCCAGGGCAGGGGCAAGGAAGTGTGGGGATAATGGGCCTTCATCACAGTACCATTTGTCTGGTTGAAAACAGTATACATAAACCAAAGCATGTTGATGGAAGCTGCCCTTGTCAGTGGGAGAGGAAAGGGACTGATGATCAACATGGCAGACTTGGCGGATACAATCCCCCAGCATGCACTTCTCTATGACCTGTCCCCTTGGGCTGATGGAAGCACGTGGGGTGAGGTCCTAGGGATGAAGAAGGCTCATGAGGGAAGAACTCTGGGTTCTTGAGTGACCACAGAAGGATGCATCTCTCCAATCTGAGCATCCTCCCCCCACCCACCAGCACTGGTATGACATGCTATGAAAATTTTGGGGGATTTTTCCATAATTCAGCATAAGTTAATCCCCCCCCCCAAGAGGATTAAACCGCGGGATGAACTTACATGGTTATCCTTCTAGGCCATTTAAAATGACAAAGTCAATTTGGCTCTAAGAACTGAGCTGATCTGTAATGGGTGGATCTGCCTTTCTGTTCCCTCAGCAACAGTGTCCTGAGCACTCACACTGGTCCATGAGGAGAAACCATAGGGCCTGCCCACTAGGAGGTCACAGGCTGCAGGGAAGGTGGACACAACCACGCAGACACAGTCACATGAGAGGGAAGAGCAGTGGCTGTGTAGGAAGGGAAAAGGTGCTGAGAGGAGGACTGGAAGCTTCTGGGTGAGGGGCTGAAAGCCTGCACTGAGGTGGCATTTATTTTCACATCAGCAGGACCAGAAGGAGCCAGCCCTGCACACACTCAGGTGTAGTTAGCCTGGCAGAAGGCACAGCTAGCTTGCAGACACTTAGAGGCAGTAAGTGTCTGGATGGAGAGGAGGTTAGAAAGATGGACGCATGGCTGGAGGGAACTGGGAGGAGATAAGAGAGGGAGGGCAGGCTCAGGGCCTGGTGTGGGATGACTGTGCTAGTGATCTATTGCTGAGAGTTACCCCACACTACAGACTTAACCAACAGACACGTATTAGCTCACATGTCTGTGACAAGGAATCCCGTATGGCTCAGCTGGGACTACTGTGGTCTCACCTGGGGCAGGATATGTCACTGAGGATCTGAGCTCACTCGGCGGCTCGGGGTCTTTAGGATTCAGTTTGGATGGAAGACCTGACTCCTCTCTGTCTGTTGGTCTCATTCAGTGCCAGGCCATGTGGGTCTCTCCAGATAGCAACTCCCAGCACAGAGGCTTATTCCTCAGTGTGGCCTGAGAGACAGAGAGGTAGAGAGAGAGACAGACAGACAGACTGAGAGAAAACAGTTCAGTGTGAGCAAGTGTGAGGAACTGACTTTTTAGAAAACAAAAATTAATTGATTTTATAGAGCAAGGAAGGGAAAGAGACAAGTAGAGAAACATCCATGCAAGAGAGCAGCATCGATTGGTTGCCTCTGTACCCGCCCCAACCAGGGAATGAACTTATAGCCTAGGCACGTGCCCTGTCATGGAATTACACCAGCAGCCTTTTGGTGCACAGAATGACACTGAACAAACTGAGCCTCTCTGGCTGGGCCAGGCACTGACCTTTAGAACCAAGTCACTGAGTTTGTGTTGGATCCCTTTGCCGTCTTTTCTGCAGGCACTACTGACACCCACACTTAAGGGGATGGCACACATTCACACCACAGGAGGAAGGTGAAGACCACGGGGAGTCCCTGAGGAGAGAACTGCTGACCTGAGAGGCCCGTGCCTTGCCCAGGATCACAGACAGTCAGAATGCAGAGCCGGAAGTAAAGCCAGCTGTGTGTCCTCAAATTTGGGATCCTAGGTGCACCCAGGTTTGCTCAGGGGCTCTGGAAAAGGCTGTGCTGGTAGAATCGTGTGCAGACATGGAGATGGCATGGGGGAGATGGTGGGCATTTGGCAGCCTAGACAGTATTTATCTGAAAAGACGCTCAGATCTGGAATCTCGAAGGTGCACCTCTGTCCACAACCCACCCACAGTGGAAAAAGCCAGGCCCCCTTATGTTGAGCTCATGCTTACGCAGTCCTGAATCACATCCTCATTGGATAACTGGGAAATGGAAGCACATAGGCCAGGATTGGTCAGGGTACATGGCATTCAGGGTCCAGAGTTCAGGAAAGTTCCGACCATCTAGGCCAGTGATGGCGAACCTACGCGTGTCAGAGGTGACACACGAACTCATTTTTTTTGGTTGATTTTTCTTTGTTAAATGGCATTTAAATATATCAAATAAATATCAGAAATATAAATCTTTGTTTTACTATGGTTGCAAATATCAAAAAATTTTTATATATGTGACACAGCACCATAGTTAAGTTAGGGCTTTTCAAAATGCTGAAACTCTGAGCTCAAAAGGTTCGCCATCACTGTTCTAGGCCAAGGCTCCCACCTCCCCCACAGAGTTGGTTTGGAAATTAGAAATCCTGACCTATTTGGTAGCTCCTGCCTGTTCCTCCCTATATGGGGGGCCGTTCTGTTCTGGGATCCAGAAAGGGAGCACTGGTATGCGCACGTACACACACACACACACACACACACACGCACACACACACACAGTCTAGATCTGATGATCTTGGGTGGGATTAGAAGAAGACACAGAGGAGGTGACAACAGGAACGAAAAACAGGTTGGAGGCACTACCTACTTGTGACAGTCCTCCTCCTACTTTACAGCTCCTCCCCCACATGAGCCTGAACAGCCCTAAGAAGCACTTGCTGTGTAACCCATTGTGCAGGGAGGAGAGAGATGGGCACTGACAGGCACAATGACTTCTCTAGGATCAAGCAGAGTAAAGAATGAGAGGGTGAGTCTGAGCTCAGGTCGGTTTCCTCAACTCTGGCACCCTGGCTGCACACAGAGCTCCTAGAGAGCTGGGGGTGTGTTGGTGTCACTGTGTACAGATAGGGGGCTTCATGGAGAAGAGGGGTCTGCAGACAGCAGCCCACAGGACTACTTGCATAGCTGTCATGAGATGATGGGACTCTGGGAAGACAATCCCAGGTATGAGGTCACTATCCAATAGAACTTTGAACTACCGTAACCAGGCACCCACATTTTAGCCCAACAGGTAGCTAGCTCACTTGCCAAGAGGCATTTGGCAGAGCAAGATGTTTTCTTGCTGTTTTCCCAGTGATTGGTGCTCTTGCTTCGGGAGACCCCGCAGTGAGAGCTTCTGGAGACATTGCCGACGTTGGTTCAACCCTCGTTCCAGACATATCTGGCCTTGTCCAAAAACATGGCCTCAGGTAACACAAGGTGGCCTGGGTCAGACCCATTCAGACCAGGCGACCTCTGTGTGCGATCCCTGTGCAGCCCACATCCCCTCCCCTTGATGTGGTGGGAAGAAGGACCTGAAGGGAGAAGCCTGGGGCAGGAACAGCTTTTGGGGCAATGAATCCCCTAGAGGTCCTGCTGTGTTCAGACCCCAGAACAGGTCAGGCAGGTGGAGATGGGCTTCCAGCAGGGTCCCTTATCTGTGCCAATGACACTCCTAGCCCTCTGGCTGTCAGACATTTTCCTCTTCAGGGGAGGTCTGAGTTCATCACACTGTGTGTGTGTCGACAGTGGAGGGACCCAGGGGTCACAGAACCAGCAAAACAGGGCCCTGAGGCTTTCCCCCTGGTGACTGGGAACTGTCTTCACAGAGCCCCACACAGGAGAACGGCGAGGAGCTGAAAGATGGGTTCCTCAACTCCATGCCCCTGCAGGAGGCACAGGTGCCTCATACATGCTCCAGCGAGCAGCATGGCCCCAGGGTGAGTGCAGGTGGTGAGGTGACCCAGACTCCAGGACCCCATGCAGTCAAAGGGGTCCCTGGGTTCCAGAAGCTGCCCTGTTATTCTCTCAAGATCCATCCTGGATTCCATTTTCCAAAGTAATCTGGCTCTCCATCTCCTCCTCCCAACCCACTCTCACTGTCCGTCATCTTTCAGATGAGATGCAAAGTCACTGCCCACAAAGTTTTCGGAATATCAGAAGAGAGACTTTGTACCATTTCACCTCATGCTCAGTCAAGTGTATTTTCGAATTTCTCTACAAACGTTCCCTTTTTAACACCCATCTCCAACTGTCCAGGTCGGTCTGACAATGCTTACACACCTTCTCCCACTCTTACACACCATCATGATGAGTAGGGATGCTTTTCCCTAAAGGACATGGGGCTCAAGGTACCAAGTCTGTTGCTTTGCCCTTTGCTGCCCCGAGGACCACATCCCTGTGTCCCCTACAGGTCAGGAGCTGGGGCCTCCCTGGGATGCACAACATACTGAGAGGGGGACCTGTTATCAGGGCTGGCGATCCAACTGTTCACTGCTGTGGGATCTGGACATGATCCCCTCCTGTGCCATGTCAAGGGTGCTGCCCTGAACACCCCACTTGTCCTAATATCTAGACCCTCCCACCCCTGGAAAAGCCTCTGTGTTTCCATCTCAGAATGGGATCTTCTGTCAGAAATCCCAGGTTGACATTGTTCACACCAGGAGGTGCTATCCATTCTCTGCTAAGAAAATGAATAAGATACTAATGTGTCTCATCATAACTGTCCTCCAAGTCGATTCCGCCAAGAACCTTTTCTCTTGTTCATGTAGAAAACATGAAAACCTGTGAAGAATTTTTCAGAGTTTCTCTGAGCCAAAGTGTAAACAATTGCACTGAAGCAAAATCTCAACCGAATGAGATAGTAATGCTCCAGTGAATGGCAGCTTTGCACCTTGATTTATACATTACAATCAAAAGAGGAGACTTGTGTGGGTTGCATGAAATCCATTGGTGGTAGATTAGGGAGGCAGGAGAAATCAAAGCAGGGAATCTCTGGGGTTGGATAAAAGGTAAAATGATAGACACATACTTCTTTTACATAGGTGTGAGCAGGATAGTTAACAGTCAACAATGAACTCAATGACAATAAGCGGATTTGTGGTCTTTGCAGAATGATGCCTGTGCTTTGAGTGTTCTGAAAGAAGGAAAACTACTTTGACATTATAAAAATATGTTGCTGTAGATTCAAAAAGACAATAGACAAGCTCAGTTAAGGTAAAGATTGACCTTTGTCAGGGAAGATGACAGCCTGGGACATGACTCCCCACCATACACTGCTTTTACAAGTAGTTTATAAAACACTTTAATTTCAGATCATCCTTTGTGGTTACTTTAGGTCTCTGAGTTTGCAAGGCCGCCAGGTTAGCATGTGGTCTCTGTGATCACTCTTGCCCCTCCTCCAGCTACCAATCCCTGAGTGCTTGGGGTTCAGTCTGAGCTGTAGCCTCCAATCCACCTGGCAGTTTATGAGCTGACCCTGATGCTATGTGCCCGCTCTGTCCCAACACAGGGTGCAAATAAGGCCTCTATGGGGCCTGCGGCTGTAGGCCTGGACAGCATGCCCACTGCACTCAACACTCAGGTGCCAATGAACATCTTTGCTACCTGGGAGGTGGACTGCTCCAGCCCCACCTGTGTGCCTCGGCAGTGCAGCCTCGCCTTAAACAAGCTGGTGATCTACAGGGAGCTGGAGAAGGAGGTCAGGGGTGTGGTCATCAGTGTGAAGATCCAGGGCTGCAAGACCATCTAGAGGTCGGATGAGATCCTGCTGCCCCCCAGTGGTCAAGTGCAGACCGACCTGGCGCTGACCTTCTCCCTGCAGTACCCCCACTCCCTCAAGAGGAAAGGCAGCACCTTGCAGGTCCTCCTGCAGCAGAAGCAGCGCCTCAGCACCCAGGCCCTCCTGGGATATAAGACGCTCTCCATGGGCACCATCAACATGGCTGAGTTGATGCTGCGACCCCTCCAGGGCGGCCAGATGCTGAGCCTCCATAGCACCATCACGGAGACATCTGCCCATGTGGCTGAGGTCAGCATCTCCTCCTTGTCCAGCCAGCCCATGGAAGTGGAGGACAGCACCCGGCAGGCTGGCCCCAAAGCCAAGTCCAGCTTTAGTTACTCTGACCATCAGGCTGGCCATGATCCCAGGCTCTGGCAGGACCAAGAGGAGGAGGATTTTGACTTTGGGGAGTCCAAAAAAGCAGCTCCAAGGAGGAGGAAGTGTGCCACCCATGACAAGGGAACAATATGCCATCAAGAAGGTTGGGGCGTGGCTGCGTAGGGAGAAACTGTGGGAGGAAGAACTGAGCCTGGAGCAGGCGTCTTGGGGGAATGTCACCAAGGAGGACGATGACCTCAATGTGCTGTATGATTCGGTTGAGAACATTAGCGACAGTGGCTCATGAGAGTTGTCCTCAGTACCCCAAATCCCTGGCTCAGGCCATTCTAGGAAGACCTATGTTACCCCGGCTCTCAGAGGGAAATCTAGACCATCCACAGTGCCGGAGCCAGAAGGAGCGGCCAAATCCAACCAACGTGACAGGATGAGATGCTAGAAAGCAGCGGGTACATCAGCAAACCGAGTCTCTCCTCATCCCCTCCCCCAGATCCTCTGGGCAGCAGGTGGGCTGCTGGGGCTTGAGCACATCCCAGAAGGAGCGACAAGTGGCACAGCCACACAAAGGCAGGTCAACAGCCTGGACAAGCACTGTCCTGACCGACTGAGCCAGCTGCAGATCCCCAGGATGACAGTGTATGATCACCTAAACTGCATCCTCATCTCTGACAACTAGCTGCCGAGAACATCCTCTCCTCAATGCCTCTGACTGGCAGGGGCAGTTCCTGGCTGAGTCCTGCAGCAACACATGCTGGCGAGGTGTGCACCTGCTCCAAGCCTGAGGTCCAGGCAGCCTTCAGCACCATCATCTGGAGGATACAGGCCACTGGCCTCATCTCCTTTGAGGTTTGTGGTTCCAGGTCCTGGGCCACAGCATGTGTCAGCTGCTATGGCAGGAGGGCTTCCCCTCCCTGATAACAGCAATATAAAAAAAATTGTTTATCTTACACATACTTCAAATTTTAGTGTATTTTTCTTATATGATTGAGTAAAAGAATACTTATTTAAAATAAAATTTATTTAAAATAAATTTAAATTATATAAATTTTAACTCTATGATCCCTCAAAGTGTAAATTCCAAATTCAAGTACATTCACAATTTTTCACAACTGTCACATCACATCACAAACACACTCTAGTTCTGGAACATTTTAAGAACCCACAACCTAGGTATGTGCCCTGACCAGGAATCAAACCTGCCACCTTCTGGTATATGAAATGACTGTCCAACCAACTGATGAGGCACCCTGTGCAGGGTGTGAGAGCAATATTTTCATTTGAATTTTTCATTCTGGTTTATACTGCAATTGGATACCTTTTCACATACTATTTGCCCTGTTTCTTGTTTTGGAATTTCAGTTGGAGGGCTTTTGCCCTCTTTCCCATTGGATTGTTAGGAAATCTCAATTGCTATGGATATCAGCTTTTTGCCATGTCACTTGCAAATGGTTTCTCTAGCTTGCCATTGTCTCCACTTGCTGTGTGTTTTGCCAAGGAAATGCATTCCATTTTGATGTGGTCAAATCTGTCTTCTCTTATGCTTTTTGATTTTGTTTCTCACTTTGAGTGGAAAAGATGTTTTCTGTCTTATCTGGAAGATAGGCCAGGTTGTATTGTGCTAACAGAGCCCTAAACCTCAGTGGTTTGCAGCAGCAAAAGTTAGTTTCATAGTCATGTGACTTCAATGAACTGATGGATTTCAAAAGGGTTCCTTTTTTCAGATTGTTCACCTGTTCTTCATTTTTTATAGTAAGGATGAAAGTAAGGACTTCCTACTTCTTATATGTCAGAGTGGAAACCAGAAGTTGACGTTTTATTTGGCAATGGTCTGTGGTGGACATGACGTCTATTTCCCCCTTTTCTTACAGCTGCCTGTTTCCACATCCAGGTGGTTCTGGGGAGTGTGGTTCAGGGCCCTGGAGTGGAGGTATCAGCACATCTAACTGGCCTGTTGCCTTTTGGATCAGATGCTTTTTCAGTGGTTGTATGTGGATATAAGAATCTTTATACTAGTGACCAGAAAGAAATTCTGGATATTCTCAATTAAATTAGAGCAGTCAGAGAGTGGAAGAGACAGAGCAGTCAGCCAGTAGTAGCGGGGAGCCAGCAGTCTGAAGGGTCTTGGGTTTGATTCCAGTAAGGGCACATACCTTGGTTGCAGGCTAGATCCTTGTCCCTAGTCTGGGAAGAGCAGTAGTCAACCAGTCGATTTCTCTCTCACATCGATGTATGTCTCTCTGTCTGTCCCCCTCCCTTCCATTCTCTCTGAAATTCAATGGAAACTTATCCTTGGGTGAGGATTAACAACAACAACAACAACAAGGACTTAGTGAGAAGAATGGCACTGTCACCTGCATTGAAACCTCAGGCATGTTAGCTGAGTTCTTTAAGGCTTGCTCTTTTCATGTGGAAAATGAGTTGCAAGGATAAAATTAAGTAAAATGTGGTTAACATAAAGAATAGGCACATGGTGGACACTCAATATATATGGTCCATTACTTTATTAATACATATGTATGTAAACAATCATCAGGTGGAAATGCAAAGTGTAACATCAACAAAACAATCTAAAGCATTAAGATGTTAACAGGAATTGCCCAGGGCCTTCCAATGCTCTATTTCTCCATTTAATCCTAAGTGGAGGGACTTCCTAAATTCTAGATAGAAAGATAAAATGTTGCAAGGGCTACATAGTCTCATGAATTAATCTACAATTTACTTCTTTGAAGTAAAAATCGTAACAGGATTTTGGGGAAACAAAAACTATTCTAAATTTTATCTAAAAATAAATATGCAAACAAACCAGGAAACAGTTGAAAAGAATATAAGAAGGGGACTGGCTCTGTCAAGTAGAAAGGACTCTCAAGCAGTGCGGCCCTGGTGCTGGAGTGAGCAGGTCCTGGGAGCTGGGCAGCGACATCAGGAACAGGGCGCAGCACAGGTGGGACTGAGTGGATCATTATGGGCCCTTTGGCAACAGATAGCCCTGGGGCAGCTGTTTATTGCCGTGGTTCTCAACCTTGGCTGCACATTAGAATCACCTGGGAACCTTTTTAAAATCCTGATTTCTGGGCCTCATCCTCCGGAAATTCTGTTTCTTTGTTATGGGTTGGGGTCACAATATTTATATTAGAGAATATAAATAGACTCTATTTAATTCCATGATGTAGAGATAGATAACACTTTCCATATGTTGATGTTTTTTGGGGGGAGATGAGATGTAAAGGAGGAAAAAGGTCAGTCCTATGAAGTCCTGAACAAAGAGCCTTGCAGACACAGATGTGTGTGCAAAGGCCCTGAGGTGGGAAAGAGTTCCCCGGGTTTTAGGAATGAAATACAGACCAGGGTGGCTGGAGTAAAGAGGAGAGTGAGACAGGAAGTTGTGCAGAGCAAGGGGTCCAGAGCCTGCAGTCTTATTCAGGTTGTAAGATTTATTCCAGGTGCAATGAGGAGTTTTAGAGGATTTTAAGTGAAAGATTTTAAGTGAAAGATATTTAGCAACTATCTATTTGTATTTTACAAAAATATTTTAATCAGATATGGCTGTTGCATTTTGGATCAGATGCTTTTTCAATGCCTGTCAATTTCATTAACTTTTATAAAGATAACTTTTTAAATTTTAAAATATTCATTCCTAGGTTTAATTTTTTAAAAAGCCTACAACATCTGAGAAATTTAATTATTTTTATTTTAAATTTATTTTTAAGAATAGTTGATATACAATCTTATATAGTTATAGTGTTTCAGGTGTTTGATATTGTAATTTGACAATTTTATCAGCTCACCAGTTCTTTCTTTCTTTCTTTGTTATTAATAACTAGAGGCCCAGTGCACAAAAATTTGTGCACTTGGGGGGTACGGGGGGTCCCTCAGCCTGGCCTGTGCCCTCTCGCAGTCTGGGACCCCTCGGGAGTTAACGCCCTGCTGGCTTAGTCCTGCTCCCAGGTGGCAGAGGGCAGGCCCAATCCCTAGGTGCAGCCGCTGGTCGGGCTCAGAGCAGGGCCGATTGGGGAGTTGGGGTGCCGCCCCCTGTCATGCTTAGGGTAGGGCCGATTCTGGGGTTGGGGCACCGCCCCCTGTCACACTCAAGGCAGGGTCAATAGGGAGGTTGCAGCACCACCCCCTGTCAAGCACAGAGCAGGGTTGATCAGGGGGTTGGGGATCTCCCTCCTGTCACACACAGAGCAGGGCCCATTAGGGGGTTGGGGAGCT
Organism: Myotis daubentonii; assembly: GCF_963259705.1. Classification (NCBI taxonomy): domain Eukaryota; kingdom Metazoa; phylum Chordata; class Mammalia; order Chiroptera; family Vespertilionidae; genus Myotis; species Myotis daubentonii. The sequence goes on from NC_081855.1 coordinate 9,672,645, forward strand.
CCCCCCTGTCATGCACAGAGCAGGGCCGATCAGGGGGTTGAGGAGCTCCCCACTGTCACTCACAGAGTAGGGCCGATAGGGGAGTTGGGTCACCTCCCCCTGTCACACACAGAGTAGGGCAGATCAGGGGGTTGGGGCGCCGCCCTCTATCACCCACAGAGTAGGGCCGATCAGGGGATTGGGGCGCCACCACTGTAAAACTCAGAGCAGGGCCAATGCAGAGGTTATGGCTTCCCTGTTACACACAGAGCAGGGCCCGTGGCGGGGGTGGAGGGAAGGTTGGGGCGCCGCACCCTGTCACACACAGAGCAGGGCAGGTCAGGGCATTGGGGCGCCACACCCTGTCACACACAGAGCTGCAGGGCGATCAGGGGGTTGGGGAGCTCCCCCGTATCAGGCACAGAGCAGGGCTGATCAGGAGGTTGGGGCGCCTTCCCTGTCATGAACAGAACAGGGCTGATAGGGAGGTTGTGGCCCCTCCCCCTGTCACACACAGAGACGCAGGGCGATCAGGGCGTTTGGGCATTGCCCCCTGTCATGCTGATCCCAGTGGTGCTGGGAAGCCTTGCGGCTCCGCTGATCCCGGTGCTGGGAGGCATAGTACCCTTTTACTATATAGGATAGAGGCCTGGTGCATGGGTTGGGCTGTCTGGTTTGCCCTGAAGGGTGTCCTGGATCAGGGTGGGGGTCCCCACTGGGGTGCCTGGCCAGCCTGGGTGAGGGGATGATGGCTGTTTGCAGCTGGTCACACAGCCTTCAGGGTGGGCGTCCCCACTGGGGTGCCTGGCCAGTCTGGGTGAGGGGATGAGGGCTGAATCTCCCAACTGCTCCTTTTTTTCTTTTATTTTTATTCTGGGCCAGCTTTAGCTCTGGCTCCAGCTCTGAGGCCTCTGCTGCTGAAAGCAGGTATCTGGTTTGTTTGGGTTCTATAATCGAAACAATGTATAACTCCAGCTCTGAGATCCCGGCTCACTAAAAGCAGGTTTCTGGGGTTTTGTTTAGCTTCTATATTTGTTACAATGTTTCAAACTGCAGGCTCAGAGGCCGGCAGTGGCAGGCAGGGAACGTTGGAGTCCTCCGTCACTGAAGCAAGCAAGACTCATGTTCGCTTCAAGCTGCCTGGCTGCTGGCCGCAATCTTGGCTGGCAGTTAATTTGCATATCTCCCTGATTAGCCAATGGGAAGGGTAGCAGTCGTATGCTAATTATCATGTTTCTCTTTTATTAGATAGGATATCTACTTTATTCATATATATATATATATATATATATTTATTGATTAAGATATTACATATGTGTCCTTATCCCTACGTTACCCCCTATCCCCCTGCTCATGCCCTCCCCCCGACCCCCTGTGGTCCGTGTCCATTGATTAGGCCTATATGCTTTCATATAAGTCCTTTGGTTGATCTCTCCCTCTTACCACCACCCTCCCCTACCTTCCCTCCAAGGCCCGACAGTCCAGTCGATGCCTCTCCGTCTCTGGATCTGACATTGTTCATCAGTTTACGTTGTTCATTATACTCCAAAAATGAGTGAGATCATGTGGTATTTATCCTTCTCTGACTGGTTTATTTCACTTGACATAATGCTCTCCAGTTCCACCCATACTGGGGCAAATGATAAGAATCCCTTCTTTTTTACAGCAGAGCTACACATATAGTGGAAGTGCTATAGAAGAGGGAGAATGGGTGTTAGAATTTATTAGCTTCAGGAGAGTTCAGAGATAATCTCTGAAATTTCTTATTAATTTCGTTTTTATTTATTTATTTATTTATTTTTAAATATATTTTTGATATTTTTCACAGATGAAGGGAGAGAGATAGAGAGTTAGAAACATTGATGAGAGAGAAACATCGATCAGCTGCCTCCTGCACATCTCCTACTGGGGATATGCCCGCAACCCAGGTACATGCCCTTGACCGGAATAGAACCTGGGACCTTTCAGTCCGCAGGCCGACGCTCTATCCACTGAGCCAAACCGGTTTTAGCAATTTCGTTTTCAAAGAGAATTTATCTGTGCTCCTCCTTAGAAGTTTCTAATTTCCAAATCAAGATGCGTTTCCTATTCATTCAATCAGTTTAATTTTCAGGAGGCATTTTTTTAATGGTGGTGTTTGTATTTCTTGCCTGAGAAAAATTAATTAAGGCACCCAAAGACAACTGTATATTGGCCATTTTTCAGTTAATATTTTCTAGTTAAATCTTCTCATTTCTGTAAAGCACTTATAAGTCAAGGTGTCCTATCAGGAATAGTAATGAGGGCTGGAGTCTGGGAGTTCCCAGCCATGGAGGCACAACTTTCAATGTTAATTATAGGTGTGTTTGTGGCTCTTGTTTTTATTGTTGTTTGGTATCTGCAGTCTCTCAGCAAATTTTCTAGAGGTGTGATGTAGTGGGTTGAGGTTTGTTGCTATATGGGTTGAGCAGCATGATGCTCACTTTCCTAGAATCTCATTCAACCCTCTTATGTGCCTCGGTTTCTCTCCCTTTTGTTTACAACAACCAGAAGGGCCACCAGTGCAGGTGGACCAAACCTGATTAGTGCTCCTCCTGAAAAGCCAGTTAGTTTAATTACAGTTGTGTGAGAATTTATGGGGCTCCTGCGTGTCGTGAGGACTGACCTCTGACACAGCACCACAGATCCTTACTTGTCTAAGAACACCTGAGATTCATGCAGGAAAGAGTATGTAATTTGATATTGAATTACAATATTAAGTGAAAGATTTTCACAATCAAAATCCCCTTCATCTTCTGAGATGAACAAGACCAGCTGTCATTTGTACAGCCCAGGTGTTTGCCCCAGACTCTCAAATGGCAATTCCAATAGGAAGGCCAGTGGTCAAGTCCAGGCCCATTTTCCCTCCTGTCTCTCCTTAGCCTGGGATCTGTCAATCATTAACCTTAGTTCCCCCAACAGTATTAACAATACGGCTCAAATAAAGTCCGCAGCACAAGCAAGGGAAGGTCCTGGGTCCAAGAGACAACTCACACAAGTTCACCGAACGGGCAGGGAGCTAGGTCTGCACAGTGGTGCTGGGTGAGCTTTTCCGGGATCCTGCTGTATTGTGCCAAGTACATGTCAATGTAATAAGCATTCAAAACTGTGAACAATTGTTGAGATTTTATCTGAGCCCACCTGTCAATTGCCATGAAGCAAAATCTGAATGCATTGAAATAATGCTCTGGAGAATGGCCGTGTTCACCTTATTTTAGATATTACCATCAAAAGTGGAGATGTATGTTTGTTGTATCAAATCCGTTGGTGAGAGATACACACATACTTCTTCACACAGGTGGATATAGGATAGAACAGCCAACCATGAACTTAATAACAATGAGGGGATTTGTGGTCTCCACAGAGCACAGTGTGTCCAAAACAAGGAACATTCCTTTGACATTCCAAAGCTATGTTTTTGTGGATTCCAAAAGACAATAGACAGGCTCAGCTAAGTTAAAGATTGACCATTTTTTAGAGAAGATGCCAGCCTAGATGTAGCGAAACACCAAAAACTGCTTTTGATTAGAAATGTTTTAACTTCAGGACATCCTTTGTGAAAACTTTAGGTCCCTGAGCTTAAAAGACCACCACCCAGGCATTCTCTGACCTAATCACAGGTTAGTGAGTGCCCACTTTTTGTGTGACCACAATCTCCTTTGATCACTTAGGCCCCACCTCTTGCCACCAATCATGTCCCTCCTCTGTTCCACCACAAGAGGACAAACCATCAATGCTGAGTAGGAAAAGGACCAGTAGGGTGCCAGCAGCTGCAGCTTCCTCACGAACTGTGGGCCAGGCCAGCACATCCACAGTGCTCAAAGCACAGGTACCCAGGAACCTGTTAGCTACCTGGGAGGTGGACTGCTCCAGCCCCAGCTGCGTGCCCAGGTGGTGTAGTCTCACTTTAAAGAAGCTAGTGATCTCCAAGAAGCTGGTCAAGAACCTCATCTCCGTGGTGATTTCTGTGAATATGCAGGACTCCAAGGGCATCCTGTGGTCCCAAGAGATTGTGCTGCCCCGCAGTAGACCAGTGCAGACCAACCTGGCGCTCACCTTCTCCCTGCAGTACAACCACTTCCTCAAGGGAGAAGGCAACAAGCTCCTGATCATGCTGGAGCAGAGGAAGTGCTCTAAGAACAGGAACGTCCTGGGCTACGAGACACTGGCCTCTGGCGCCATCCACATGGCTGACGTCATGCACCAAAACCCCAGGTGTGGCCAGATGCTGAGCCTCTGCAGAAGAGTCAAGGAGTCCTCCACCAAGATGGCCGAGATCTGGATCTCCTCCCTGTGCAGTCAGCCCATCAATGAGGAGGACAGTTCCAAGCAGACAAGCCCCAAGGCCAAGTCCACAGGTAACAACACTGAGGGCAGGATAAGAGCTCCTTTTCTGAGCTGTAAGCCAGCTAGAGTGGAAAGCACAGAGAAGGATGACTTCGAGAAGAGGAAGCCGAAGAAGCTGCAGTGATCAATACAAGGAATCTTGAAGCAGAAAGTCCTGGTGCTGTTTCACAGGTCCAAAGTGTCAGAGAGGGACCTTTGGGCTGACATGATGGGGAACCGGAGGAAAAGTGACCTCTACATGGAGGATGATGAAATCGTCTTTAGCAACCCCAGACCCAAGCTCAGGCCATACTTGAAAGGCCTGTCAGGCTCCAGCTAGCAGATGGAGATGCGAGGAAGCCACATTGCCAGGACCAAAACGGAGCCTCTGACTCTTGCTCACGTGACAGAAAATGCGTGGGCCCTGGGACGAAAACAGCTAAGTGACAGTGACAATGAATTTGTGGGCTACAGCACACCACCAGCAAGGTGGACAAGATCCATACCTCCTCCCTGTCCATGCCGTACATCAACGATGAGGACAGCGCCAGAAAGCCAATCTCAAGGCTGAGTGCTCAGAGAACCACTCTAACGGCAAGTCTGAGAACTTCCTCTCAAAGCTAGGGGCCAGATGTAATGCCAGCCACAGGCAGTACCAGGAGGAGGATGCCTTCAACAAGGGGAATCTGATAGTCAGAAGGAGGTCCATGAGTCGGCAACAGAACTACCACCAGAAAGTCTTGTTATGGCTGCACACAGTCAAAGTGTCAGAGGAGATCCTGGACATTGGGCAGGAAGGACTATGTGGAGCATTCCAGGATGTGGAGGAGGACCTGGACCTCCTGTATGACATGCTGGAGAACGCCAGTGACAGTGATCCAGAAAATTGAGGATGATGACAGCGTCCTCAGCACCCCAACGCCTCAGCTCAGGCAATACTTCAAAAGCCTGTCTAGCAGCCCAGACATGAGGGACAATCACAGTGTCCTCGGCAGCCCCAATCCCAAGTTCAGGATATACATGGAAGGCCTGTCAGACTACAGCTTGCAGTTGGAGATGTGGGGCCTCCACAGTGCCAGCATCTGAAAGGAGCCACTGAGTCTGGCCCATCTGCCTGAGAATGTGTGGGCCCAAGGACGCAAGCAGCCAAGCCACAGTGACTCCAAATTTGTGGCTTACAGCATACCCACCCGTCAGATGGACAAGATTCTGGATGGCCACCCTGTCCAGTCAGCCCATGGATCATGATGTCGGTGCCATACAGGCCAGCACCAAGGCCCAGACCTTGCATAACGACTCTGCCAACATGTCTGAGAGCTTCTACTTTCAGCAGGCAGCTAGCTAAAATGCCACCCACAATTCATCCCAGGGGAATAACTTTCATGAAGGGAATCTGATAGTAAGAAGGAGATGCATGACCAGGCACCAGAATTACCACCCGAGAGCTGTGGAATGCATGCTCATGGACCAAGTGCCGGAGGAGGTCGTATCCTCACAACAGGCCCTGGTGAGGCATGTCCCCAAAGTAGAGAAGGCCCTGGACTTTCGGTATCACACTGTGGAGAGCTCCAGCGAGAGTAGTCTAGACATGGAGGATGATGTAAGTGTCCCCAGCACCCAAAATCCCAAGCTCAGGCAATATTTTGACAGCATGTCAAGTGATAGTGGCTCTGACTCAATGGTCCAAGGAATTCACCTGGGGAGCAGCTGGAAGACAGCCTGGAGGCAGAGTCCTCCATCTGGGGTTGGTTCACCAAGATGCTCCCATCCATAGTGCGCTTCACCAAGTCTGTAGTCATCCCCTCCAGCAGGTCTAGGGAGAAACAGGCTGGCCACCGGGGCTGCAACACAGCCCTGAATGAGTGGTTCAACAGCCTGGACAATGACGGCCCAGACCTACAGAGCCAGCGGCAGATCCCCAGGAAGCCCATGAGTGACCAGCCAAACAACACCCTCATTTCCCAGAACAAGCTGCCCAAGAACATCATCCTGGTCAACACTTCGGACTGGCAGGGCCAGTTACTTTCAGACACCCTGCAGCGGCACACACTCCCCGTGGTGTGCGCTTGTTCCACAGTTTATGTCTAGGAGGCATTTAGCATCATCATCTCCTGGATGCAGAGATATTGCAAATGCAATTCCCAAGCTCTGATAGCAGTTTTGTCACCAATCACCCCAATGGCTGGACTACATGCGTTTTCTGGTCATCCTGTTGGGCTCCCACCCCCTGGCCAGCTACCTGGGTTCCATGGAATGTCGCTACAACTTCTTCCAGGACCTATACTGGTGGGACATGTTCAACAACCTGGAGTCCCAGAACACCTTGCAGGACACACAGGACGTTTTGTTGAGAATCACAGAGTAGGTCCCAACTGTGTCTACCTGCTGCCCATCACAGAGGCCATGCTCAATGAGTAGCAGAATCGCCCCAATGATAAGTCCTCACAGAAGCTCATTCCCTTAGTGGGGGCAGTGAAGGTTGGAAGAGTGGAACCATATTCAGCCATGTCAATAAATTCAGATGATGTAGACCCCTCATGCTCCAGTGAGCTTCCTGCCAGGAAGGCCTCATCCAACACACTCTCCCCTTCGTCAATGAGTGGGAGCCTGTCCTCCCCCAGCCAGAGTGTCCATGCAGAGATGATCGAGCTGCACGTGGATTACGGAACAGCAGCCCAACTAATAGACACGAAGAGAATTGTGGAGAAGAAAGAACTGCCTACCACCAAAAGCACACTCAAGTGCTTCTTCCAGTCTATCCAGGCCAGCAGGCTGCCCAGCAGTGGTGAGGACACAGCAACACCCACCATGTCCATGACAGTGGTCACCAATGAGATGAAAAAGAAGGAGCCAAAGAAAACCAAGAACAAGGATGTTGAGTCCACAAGCCAGTGCATTGAGGGCATCGGTCACCTTGTTTGCAAGGCAAAGAACCAGCAGAAAATGCTGCCAGTCGTCATTGATGGCACAGAGTCGAACAACGTGATGTTCTTCCAGCTGGCAGCCCAGTGGTCCTCTCACATCAAGCTCTTCCCCATCAGCATCTTTGGACATTCCAATTCCACATTCTAGCCCTGCCTCTCTCCCTGCCCTTCACCCTGCCCTTGCCAAGCCCAGAAGAACACAGCTGCTTTTCTGTGAACAGATCGGTTTACTACAGACACTGGCCCTGAAGACACCCAAAGAGAAACTGTTTTGAGTTTGAATGCACTCAGAGCCTGGAACCTAAGGGGGTTGTTTCTCACTCGGAGCTCCTAACTGCTCTGTTCAATACAAGAATGCTCTGGTAAGTGGAAGGTCAGGAGGGTAGTGTTGAACTAGAGAATCATAGAAGATATGTTTTAGCCTCAGGATACCCAGCATTCCCAGTGAAAAGGGTTATGGCCTTGAGAACCTGCCCTTCCTGGAACCCAGGACTCTGCTACCCTGGGGAGCCAACTCCAGCGTGTGCTCAGACTCAGAGCTGGGTGACGAGAGGCCAAGGGGTGGCCTCCCATTGGGGGCATCCTCAGCCCAACATGGAGGCCTGTCAGCTCAGCCCTGGACCTCCATGTTGACCACAACAACACTCACTCAGGCTTCCAAATAAACTTGACCCTCACAAGGTCAAGAAAAAATACATGTAAGGTGCAGATCTCCCAGGAACAGTGACTGGACAAACTGATCAAATATTTGGTGCCCAGCTTCCTGGGCAGCGTCCACACCTTTGACCACACCCACATTTCTGTGTTAATAGAGAAGATTTGCTACTAACCAACGTGTGGGACCCACCATGTACCAGGTGAGCCCTGCCCCTCCACAGCACAGTGGTCACTCAGCCACCTGCTTGCTGTGTCCTCAGGTCAGTACATCTCTCTGTGCGATTGCTTCTCTGAACATGGGGAAAGCCGAGGACCAGCCTCATAGGGTTATTGTAGGGACTAGGGTTTGGGGGAGGAATCTCCCTGGGAAATGGCCTGGACTCCGGAAAGATGTGTGGAGGGTCTGTGATTGTTCTAATTGACCATTTCTCTTCTTAACAAACCTTCTGCCTTATTTGGATTCTTCTTGGGGCCTTAGGCTAAGCTATTTTCTATTTTGAGAAAAAGATTTGAGAATCCATTAGGCATCCTTATCCTGGGTGAAGCCAGTTTAGCAATCCCAGGGGTTCCCCAGGGTCACCCAGCTATCTGAGATAGGGCTGGTTTGGACTCATTCAGTCAACAAATGCCCTGACTCCAGGATTTCCCTCCAGAGCTTCCTTCTAATCTGGATTGTTTTAGTCACAATAGGTTGCACAGGCAGGTAGCATCCACAGGTCAGGCCATCTGACTTCCTCGTTGTAATATCTCTGCACCTTGGCATATTTGGAAGCAGGAAGTGGATCTCAGGACCAGCAGAAAACATGAATTGGCTTTGGATCAGAGCCTTAAGGGAAGTATGGAGGCTGTGACTTGGAGAAGCTGGAAAAACCTTGGATCCCACGCCTTGCCTTGTGAGATTTCTGCAAGAGGGCAGAGGTCTGAGGGCTTCTCCTAGAAAACACGGAGGGGTTCAAAGACCACTGTGCATGTGGATTTGGGTGGTGTCTGTGAGTGGGGAGGGAATGGGGCTGGATTCCACAGAGAAGAGCTCCCAGAGGCTGGGATAGGCAGGAGCAAAGAGTCCCTCAGGGCAGTGCCCCATGGTCTGCAGTATGGAGGACTTCCTGGGCTTGGCTCTGGAACAGAGACTTCAGTGATGCAGATGAGAGATCCATTCTTTGGAAGGTACACAAGTCAGTCAGTCAGTCATGGTGGTAATATGTTTTCTTCTTGGATCTACAGACGCAGCTCCAGAGTAAGATCAAGGAACACCTAAAGAGGAAACACCAACTCTGGTGCCCTCTCCAGAGCCAGAGCAGGCTCCAGGCACAGGGGTCACTGAACTTCCAGATGTGCAACCACCTGCTGCATTGGAGCAACTCACCCCAGCTCCTGTGAGACCTCTGGTCCTAGAGCCTGGGCCACAGCCAGTGTCAGCTGCCAAGGCAGAGGGGGCTCCCGCCCCCTCCACCCTGCGTCTTATATGTGGTTTTAAAATATTTGTGCTTATTTTATACTAGAGTCCCAGTGCAGGAAATTCTTGCACTGGGGGGAGGGGGTCCCTCAGCCTGGCCTGCACCCTCTCCAATCTGGGACTCCTTGGGGGATGTCAGACTGCCGGTTAAGGCCCGATCCTGCACCAGCAGTCGGGCATCCCTCTCACAATTCAGGACCGCTGGCTCTTAACCACGCACCTGCCTTCCTGCCTGCCTGATTGCCCCTAACCACTCTGTTTGCCAGCCTGATCACCCCCAACTGCTGGCCTGATTGCCCCCAACTGCCTCCCCTGCCAGCCTGTTTGCCCCCAATTACCCCCTGCCACCGGCCTGATTGCTCCTAACTGCCCCCCCCCACCAGCCTGATTGGGGTTGGGGGGCCGATTGAGGGTGGAGCTGGCCATGGGGAGGGGCTGTGGTTGGTGGCCTGGGCATCCACCCCCCCCAAATTGGTTGGGGTGTGGCGATCAGGGCCAGTGGCATGGGGAGGAGCCATAGGTGGTTGGCCAGCCAGCCCTTCCCCTGATTGCAGTGTGTGTGTGTGTGGGGGGGGGGGCAATCTGGGGTGGGGCTGGGCAAGGGGAGAGGCTGCAGGAGATTGGCTGGCCAGTTCTGCCCCCTATTAGGGTAGGGGGATCAGGGGTGGGGCCAGCCTGGGGAGGGGCTGCAGGACGTTGGCTGCCTGGCCCTGCCCCCTCTGGGGTGGGAGGATGCAATCAGGGGCAGACAGCCACTGGGAGGGGCTGTGGGCCTATTGTGGTGGGGCAGGTTGATCAAGGGCAGGGCTGGGGGAGGAGGAGGGGGGTGGGAAGAGAGGGGGTATTTGGCCAGCCAGCCTGCTATTTTCTTTTTTGGCAACTTCACAACTTTTACTTGTGGTGCCTGTGCTATGTCTGAAAAATACCTTCTCCCTCTGCCCGGGACAGCGATGGGGAGGGGGCAGCAAAAAACAGAAGACATCCCTCCCTATTGCACAGGGACCCTATATACAGGCTCACCTGGCCCAGGCCGGCGGGATGCTTGGCACCTTCTAGGATCCCTGCTCAGGGGATGGAGGAGTGATTGGTGGCAGCACACGTGAGAGGGGACCTCTGGGTGACCACTCTGGTCCTGGCTACTGGTCTTGGCACTTCCTGGTCCCCAGTTCCTTTCTGGTCCTGCCTGCAGCCCTGGTCCCCCTACCTGGCTCAGCCTCCCATCTCCATCCTGGCCTAAGATGGCCCCCTTGGCTCCTGGGGCTCTGTCCTCCCCTCCTAACCTGGAGATCTCAAGGAAGATTATGGCTTCTCAGAGACTCGTCGACAGCCCTGTCACTCATGTTCACACAGGGAAGGGGTCATGTGACAAAAGCAGCTGTACAAATGTGGGTGCAGGGGCAAGTCCTCCGGGGTCACTTGGACAGTTTGCTGATGATGCAGATCAGGGCCACATTCTCATCCTTGAGGCGCTGGTTATCAGCTCGATTGGACAGGCCCTTCAGCTCCTCCTCCAGTTCAGCGGCCCTGCACTCCAGGGCCCTGCACTCAAATCTCGCCAGCTCCAGGATGGCTGGCCTCTCTGCAAAGTGCTCTTGCCTCTGCATGGCGCGCTCCAGCTCCAACTTAAGCTGCTCCAGAGCAGCGTGGTCTGGGTCAGGGCCTCAGGAAGTCTCTCATTCTCAATGTGCAGCTTTGCGTAGAGCTTCCTGAAGCTCCCTCAGGCTCTTCCAATTTGGGCTGGGGTTCTGGGTTTAGGTCCTGCTGCCTCTGGAGGGGAAGGGCTGGATTCTGGGCTGATGTCCACTGGCTTCACCTTCTCCCCCTTCGCAGGCCCCCTCCTCTCATCGCCAACTCTGCAGTGCTCCCTGGAGGCCTGTGGTCCCTGCCCTGCCCCTCAGGCACCTCTACTCTCTGGGCAGGGTCATCAGAATTCTCAACCCCAGGGACTCGGGGCTGCCAGGAAGGGTCCAGGCTCTGTGCGCCCTGCTCTTGATGTGGATGGGAGAGTCTGATCAGGGGAAGGTCTGCAGGGGGGGAGGGGCTGCGAGGTCGGCTGCTGGCCCCACCCCCTGATAAGGCAGTGTGCTGGCTACAGTGGGCTTCATAGCTACTGGCCCAATCAGGGCCATGTTCTGCCTGCTCACCACTCCCCAGTCCCAACACCGCCTCCACTGCCAGGCTATCAGGCCTTTGGTATCACCAGCTCACAGCGCCTGCTTTCCCACAGGCCTGAGCCTGCATGCGTGTGCGCCCGGCCGGCAGCTGATGGAACTCACTGCTGGCTTGGGGCCACTCACACCTGGGCGGGCAGGTCGCAGGCACTGCCACCACCACTAATGCGACTGCCGCTGCCGCTGCTGCTGTTGCTGCTGCTGGGGCTTGAGGCACTGACAGAGGCTGCCGGACATGCCCGCGAACTACCCTCCCCAGGTTAGGTCACACATGGGATGCGCAGGCCGGCCATCACTGCTTCTGCCCAGGGTCCAGTCTCACAGGGGATACCGAGGCAGGTACCCGATCACTGCGGTCCCACCCGCCAACCCCAGGTCGCCTGCAGGAGGGCCGGATGAGGGCAGGGCAGGTGCCCGATTGCCAGGGTCCCACCCCCCAGCCCCAGGTCCCCCTCCTGAGGGCCAGATGAGGGCGGGGACCTCTGCAGCCAGCCCCGGATAGAGGCAGCTGGCGGTTGGCACTGTCACGCCCTGCCTGCAGTATGCAAATTAGCCGCCATATTGGCTGGCAGTTCATTTGCATATCTTGCTGATTAGCCAATGGGAAGGGTAGCGAAGCTACAGTTAATTACCATGTTTCTCTAGTATTAGATAGGATATGCCTACAATTTTACTGTGGTTTTCTTATACTAATCAGTAGTATAGAGTCTATTTTAAATAAAATTTAATGAAATACACTTAAACATAAATTTAATTTTGATCCTATAAAATTTAACTCTATAATCCTTCAGAGCCTTGAGCAAGTCTGTTTCTTCTGGGCCTCAGTCATGTTACTATGAGTCATACATTGGGAATAACTAGTCTCTTAGGAGCCATCAGATCTAAGGATATGATGTTCTTGAGATCCAGGACAATGGAACTTTGGGGGAAATTGACCGAGGAGCATTTGGGCAGGGACTCTTTATGTCAGGGCTGTCCCTGGGAACCCACATTTGACTTGACTTCATCTCCCACCAGCACATGGGCAAAGCATGACCTCAAGCTCCCCCTGGCTTCCACTTTCTGGAATGTTGTAGGGTTTAACCAGCAGCAAGCAGTTCCTGAACACTGATGGCCACCTGCACCTGAGACAGAAACTCCACCCTGCTCCATGCACACTGAACAGCATCCTGAGCATCTCCTCTGTAGGCCCATAGCACTGAAGAGCTGACAGGGCATGTCCCAGGGCCCAGAGTCCACACTCATCTCCTCTACAGGAACCACTTCTAATCTCCTCTGGGGTCAGAGCCTCTCTCCACTCTCAGCCCCTGAGCTCTGGTTCAGCTGAGCTTTTTCCTGAGGCTCTTCTGTCTCACCAGAGCCCAGTAGCCATTCCTTCTCATGCCCTAAGGCTGAACAAGGTTGTGGATGTAGCCTGGCTTCTCCCTTTACATCAGTCCTCTTTAGCCCTCCAAGCCACCCTGGAGAGAAGCGACTAACACCCTTCTAGGTACCATGCCCTGGAAAAAGCTACAATATCTCAGGATAAATGAGAATAAACTTTGGACCAGACACACAACCCATGCCCTCAAGGACAACAGCTGTCTGGGTTGACACGGGCATTAAAAAATTCTAAAAGAATGTGATGAGTCCTACAGTTAGCTTGGTACCATAAGCATTGAGAACAGCAGCCCATCTGGGGATCATACACAAGGCTCTTTAGGATGTAATTCTCAAAGCAAACCAGAAAATGAATAAGGATTTGTCTACCCACTTTATCCTGAGTTTTCATGCACCATGGCAATTGAGGGAAACATTTTCAAATTAAGCAAAGACTAGAAAAGTAAAGGGAGGGTAGGTCCACTTTAGAGGCCATGGGCCTTTTTACATTTATGATTGCTGTTAACAGTACATGTCATGAACCAGAATTTGAACAAATATATTTAACAAAAAAAAATGGTTTTAGAGTAACTCCTATGTGCTTGCTGGAACTGCTAAGTACTAGAGATCAGTGATGCTAAAGTGTTTTCAACAACATTCTAATGGAATATAGAAACATGAGAACAATGATCTGATGTGGTTCCCATAGTACAAGTGGACTTAAGTAGACAGCAAGGGGACATTTCTTTGTGGGGAAGTATTGTGTGTCCACTTCCAAAGAGAATTACTAATGAGCAATTGACATTTCTAGACTGTGGAGATACATGATATTAACTAAGCAGGTGAGCCGTTGAAAAAAAATTCAGGCAGAGGGAAGAATTATAAATATTGAATTGAGTCAGGAAACAATAAGGGATGTGGGGGTTGCAAGTACTGGGATCATCAGGAGGTTGGTTCCCAGGACAGGAACATGGATGACAGAGCAGAGAGGAAATCAGACACCAGCTCTGGGAGCCCTGGCATCATGGTCCCTAGCAGTGACCCGCAGTCCTGGTGCAGGAGGAGAGAAGGGAAGCAGATCTTCCTGCGTTGGAGAGCAGGTGGAATGAGAAGTGGAAAGGCATGGACAATAGTGAGGAGAGAGTGAGATGTAGGTGGGGAAAAGCTCAGACATGTCCTAAATGATGACAAGTTGCAGAGTATGGTCAAGACAGGATGTCCCTAAAGTGGTGGGAGGTGATGGTCTCTGCACTGAGTTGCTAATGAAATGGTGAGAGTAGGAGTTGGACGAACATTCTCATGGATGAATCCTGAGTTCCTGCAGAAGGAACAGAAGGAGATTTTGGAGACAGTTGCCTAATCTGTCCCTAAATATGTGACCTGATTGAAGGGTTAGTAGGAGACTGTGAGCAGGAAGTAGGGAGTGACCCACCCAGATGATGGGATTTCCAGGAGGAGGTCTTCTGGAGCAAGAGAAGCATGTCTGGTGGTGGCCCTGTGTATACAGGTGAGTGCTGACTGGCCTCCTGGCACCATGGAGACACCCACATCTGTGGGAAGATCCAGTGCTTTCTCAGATAGCCCTTGTGTCCTTCTTGTTTCTGAAATCCTCAGCTGTTAGCACCCTTTTGAATCTTGAAAGGCCCAAGGGTAATGACATGACTTCAGATGACAGATAAAGGGACTAGTCATTCAAGATGCTCAGCATGAACTCTCCAATCCTCCCTCTGTGCCCTCTCCTCCCTGCTCCTCTTCAGTCCTGTCTGCTCACTGGGAACCCAGAGGTTGTCTGGAATTCAGGACTAGCTTTACTCCTTGTACCTGGAGCACCCATCACCAAGTGGTTTCCCCAGACCCCAACCCCTGGCTTTTAACAAACCATTGTGAGGTTCAGCTCAGCCAACAAGGTGACTCTCTTCCCTCCACAGGACACCCACACAGGCTAAAACACACACAGATGCACAGTGAGAGGACACACCCCAGGAGCCCAGGACACAGGACAAGAGATCCAGTCCTCTGGGCATACCAGTGTCTCATTCCCAGAGACAAGTGCCCACGTGTCTCCAGTGCCCTCCACGGAACCCCTGTTTCATGACGCCCATTCCCCTATGTTCTCAGGGTCGTGCTGGGGCTGAAGCTGGTAGGCCTGAGGCACTGTGTTGATACTTGCTTTCCTGCTCACTCACTGCAGTTTCTTGATGCTGAGATGCGGATCCAGACTTGAGAAGGAAAAGCATGGCTGGGGCCAGCAGAATCCTTTGTGCTGCTCACCCCTGGGACGTGGCATGTTGTCTGCACTAGGGAGCAGGGGCAGCTGTGGAGAAAAGGCCCTGTTGAGAGAGGTGGTGACTTACGTTGGAGGCCAGAGGGAGCGTGCCCTCATGGCACCTTCCTGGGTCCATACCCCCTGCAAATTCCACAATTATATTCACCAAGAAGTGGCAGTTTTGACAGCATATGTAGGCTAAGAAATGCAGAAAATGGGCCATATCTGGGGAGAGGAGTCACTTTATAGATTCTCAGGGGTCTTGGAGGCTTTGGATTGGGCAGGGCCCACTGCCTTCTCCCAAAAGGGTGCTTCTCTGTCTCTCTGATTGTGGTAGTTCATGGCTGCCCCCCCCCACGAAGGACAGAAACTCAGAACACTGAACATGTATTCATTCTTTCCCCTTTCCTTGAAGATATGGGACAAGTCATTTTCTCAGAACAGCTTCAAATCGAAGGCTAAGGTGACAGAGTACATAGGCCCAGTTCCACTGGGTCATGAAATGGGCAAAAAGGGAAGATGACAGTAAACAGACTTTCAGGTTCTGATAGCGAGGGAGTCGGGTACACAAGTCTTTGGAAGGTACACAAGTCAGTCATGGTGGTAATATGTTCTCTCCTTGGATCTACAGAAGCAGCTCCAGAGTAAGATCAAGGAACACCTAAAGAGGAAACACCAACTCTGGTGCCTTCTCCAGAGCCAGAGCAGGCTCCAGCCACAGGTGTCACTGAACTTCCAGATGTGCTACCACCTGCTGCATTGTAAACAGTAAACAGTGGCCAAGTCAGAGCAGCCTCCTTTCTGTGTAGACGCTGAGCTGAGTGTTGGTGGGCAGGACGATGGTGACTGTCACAGACTTCAGATGACGGGGCAGTTGCTGAGACTGGAGGTAAATCCCCTTGAATAGCACAGCCTTTTCTTTCCATAAATAATAAGATGCCTGCTGTGCCCCTGCAAGGCCTTGGGGGTTGCACCGCTGAAAAAATGGCCCTCAGGACTCCTATTTCAGGAGACACAGTTGTAGGGGGCCACACCGCCCACATCACACTCCTCTAACCAGAGATGTGCAAGCAGCCAGCCTGGTTCGCCTGAGATGTCCTGCCAGTCAACCTCCTCCAACGTCCCAGGTTCCAGAGACTGTTCTGCAGGCTTATGTGTAGACCACTTGCTACCCCAAAATCCATATCACCAAGATGGGGCTACACGATAGACAGATGTCTCTAATACATCACATGTAAGGTCAGAGACACTTTGCACAGACCTTTATACATGGAGGGATGGAGAAAGGTAGGGATGGAGGTGCACACACAAGGTGTAAAACGTGATTTTACATGTCTGTGCCACAAATGACAGCTGCCAGGTGAGGATCATCTTATTTTTTAACTTGGAGGGTATTGACATTAGCTTCCAAATTAAATTGAAGAACATAAGCAAGTGAATATTCCTAAAGAAATCCTCCAAGTTCATGAAGCACCTTCTGAAGAAAGTGAACTTGTCAAATTTGGAAGTGGGTCAAGGTTATTGTCATGAGCTGCAATGACTGCCCTCTAGTGGCCAAGTGAGACATGGCTCATGTGTTGTGGGGCTCCTGGTTCTGTCAGAATTGGAAGCAGACACCAAACTGAGCCTTTGCATGGGCTTGCCTCCAGAGTACAATAAAAAAGTAATGTTGTGCCCAGATTTCATGATTCCCAAGAACCCACAGGGAGCCAGCGAGTCCGATGCAAAAGCAAAGAGTCATTCATTTCAAACCTAGGTTTGGCTCCCCTGCCACACTCACCGATGCAAAGGTAAGCTCCAGTGGCCGAGAGAGAGAGAACTCTGTGGAGAGAGGTTTTATAGGGGGTTGGGGTAAGGGGAGGAGAAAGGACTGTGGGCCCTGCCGATTGGCCAGGCACGAGTCGGTGTCTCATTTCACAGGATGTGGTCATAGTGATGGCGTGCACTTCCCTTGACTATCTTCCGGGAAGAAGCTTGCTGAGCACATGGCCAAGGTAAGATGGAGGGCATAGCCCTTACCCTGGGGCAAGGTGGAGGGCGTAGTCCTCGCCCATTCAGTAAGAGTCAATCTTTTGGGGTACCTTCTAGTAGAAGTCATTGTCCCGTCATTTCATACTAGGAAAACACAGGCTTTGTCCCAAGTCTGGTATTTCAAGGAGTCTGTATTGAGCTCCTGATTCAGGCCCTGGGTTCCAGGACAGAAAAGCCAGGCAAGGTCCCAGCCACTGGATTTGAGGGCATGGTCAGGGTAGTGGGGGGATAATGGGTGCACATCACCCTGCCATATGTTCGTTGAAAAAAATAGTACATAAAACCAAAGCATATTGATGGAAACCTTCTGATTAAACAAGAAATATTTCAGATGATTGAATCATTCCCCCTCAAGCTATTTGTATACTTTCATCTAAATGTAAACAGTTATTCCTAATATGGGGTCACCCTACCTTCCCACTCACCATTCATTTAACATGAATATTATCCCTGTTCTTTAATAATTTTGAACATATGATTGCACAGTTGCATAGCACTTCTTATGATACATTGTACATAACTGACCTGCTGCCTACCTCTTGGCCAACCACATCTGTTTGTCTCTTCAAAGTGCAGTTCAACAGCTATGAGCTCCAGGTAGCTTCCAAATGTACAATCATTCATTATCCCTCCAGAGCACATGCACCACATTCATTACCCTTAAAGTGCCAGCACTTCATGCTATGTCTTATCTCCTTGAGATCAGAAGCTTGTCCCAGGTCAAGATTGTGCTCAATCAAACATCCATCCAGCTCTTACCACAGTGCTTGGCATATGATAAACAGTCCATAAAGACATGAACAGCCCTATGATTCTAAATGAGTTCCTCATGGTGTCAGAGAACAAATTGTCCATCAAAATCCATTCACCCAACTTGGGGAGCACAGCTGCATGGCACAACCCAGACCCCCTTGCTTCCCTCTGAGCTGCTGTTGTCAGTGGGAGAGGACCAGAACTGAGGTGTGCTGTGGCAGACCTGGAAGATACAATCCACTGGTCTAGATGTAATGACTTCGGGTGGGAAGAGAAACAAAGCAGACACAGAGAAGGTGAAAACTGGAAGGAAAGAGAGGTTGGAGGCACTACCTAGATGTGACAGTCCTCCTCCTACTTTATAGCTCCTACCCACCAATGAGCCTGAGCAGCCCTAAGAAACACTTGTTGCAATAACCCATTGTGTAGGCAGGAGAGATACAGGCCCTGACAGGTACTATGACTTATGCAGGATTAAGAAGAGGTAAGAATGAGGGGTTGAGTCTGAACCCAGGTCTGTCTACTCAACTCTGGGACCTTGGCTTAGGTTAAGCCTTCTAGGGCACTGGGGAGCGGGGAGTGTTGGGGGCAACTGTGTACAGATATGGTGTTTCCCAGAGAATAGAGACCTGCAGACAGCAGCCCACAGGACTATTTTCAGAGCTGTTAGTAGATGAGGGGACTCAGGGAAGACAATCCCTGGAATTGAGGTCACTTCCCAATAGAACTGGGGACCCTTGTAAACAGGCACCCACATTCTAGCAACAACCCAACCGCAAGCTCACTTGCGAAAGTCGTTTTCCAGTGTAAGATCTTCTCTTGCTGTGTTCCCAGTGATTGCTGCTCTTGCTTCCAGAGACCCCGCAGTGAGAGCTTTTCCAGATGGTGGAGACCTTGATTCAACCCTTGTCCCTGTTCTCTCTGGCCATTTTCCAGAATATGGCCTAAGGTAACACAGGCGGCCTTGGCCAGACCAATCCTGGCTAGGCCACCTCTGTGCACCATCCCTTTGCAGCCCACATTGTTACAGAAAAACCGGAGAAGAACCAAAGAACGCTCTGAGAGTTTGGAGTTACACTTTATTCACTGTGGTGGACTTAGGGAAATGAATCCAAATTCTAAGCCCCGCTACAAGCAGAACTTCCCTTTTTATGGAAGAGCCAGCCCTTTGTCTGCTTGCTGGCAGAGGCCTTGAAAACTACACAGTTCTATCCAATTAAAAATACACCTGGCATACCATTGGGTGTATCTAGTCTCTGGCCTACAAGGTCAGACAGCTAAGTTTATCTCCCCCATTATTCAAGCAGGCTAAAGCGGGCTAGAAAGCAAACTTATTTTTTGAATAAGAGGCCGTCTAAAGAGTAGCAGAGAATTACAAACAGTAGTTTTACAGAATAGGGGTGTGCCTTCACAACATAGCCCCCGGGGCAGGATGGGGCTGCTGGGTGGTGGATAACCTAGCAGTTCTGTCATGGTCACATCCCAGGACTGGCAGGCAGATGGAGATGGGCTTCCAGAGGAATCTTTTATCCGTGCCAATGGGAATCTTAGGGCCTCAGGATGTCATGCCTTTTCCTCCCCTTTGAGGGTCTAAGCGGATCATGGGGTGTGTGTGTGTGTGTGTGTGTGTCTGGAGTGGGGGGTCACAGGGACCGAGAACCAGCAAAAGAGGGGTCTGAGGCTTTTCTGGTGAATGGGACCTGTATTTACAGAGCTCCGCACAGGACAGTGAAATGGAGCTGACAGGTGGGGTATTCTACTCCCTGTTCCTACAGGGGAAACAGGTGTACCATACATCCTCAAATGTGCAGCATGGCCTCAGGGTGACTGTGGGTGCTGAGGTGACCCAGACTCCAGGACCCCATGCAGTCAAAGGGAGGTCTGGGTTCCAGAAGCTGCCCTGTTACTCCCCTAAGATCCCTCCCAGATTCCAATTTCCAAAGGAATCTGGGCCCCCATCTCTTCCTCCCAACCCACTATAACTGTCCATTCCCTGTCAGATGGGATGCAAAGTCACTGTCCACAAAGTGGTAGGAATATCAGAGGAGAGACTTAGTTCCATTTCACTTTATGCTCAGTCAAGAGTATTTTTGCATTTTCCTAATTACTTTCCCTTTTTAATGCCCATCCCCGAGTGTCCATGTTGGCCTGGACAATCCTTACACACCTTCTCCCACTCTTACACATCATTGTGATTAGTTGGGATGCTTTTCCCAAAAGGACATGGGGCTCAAGGTTCCAAGTCTGTTGCTTTGCCATTTGCTGCCCCAAGGACCACATCCCCTTGTCCCCTCCAGGTCAGGATCTGGAGCTCCCTGGGCTACACAACATACCAGGAGGTGGACCTGTTATCAGGGCTAGCGATCCATCTCTTCACATCTGTGGGACCTGGACATCATCCCTTTCTGTTGCCATATCAGTCATGTTGCCCTGAACATCCCACTTGTCCTAGTAGCCTGAACCTCCCACCCCAGGAAAAGCCTCTGTGTTTTCATCTTCGAATGAGATGTTTTGAAAGAAATCCCAGGACTGATACTGTTAATACAAGCATGTGCTGTCTGTCCTTTGCTAAGAAAAGACCTATGATACTAATGTGTTTCACCAGTCCCCACCTCCAACTCTACTTTTGTTGTCAAGAATATTTTCTCATGTCAATGTAGAAATTTTCAAACCTGTGAAGAAGTTTTGTGAATTTGAGCCAAATTGTCACTAACTGCTGGGAAACAAAATCTCAATAGAAGGAGATAATGCTCTGGAGAATGGCAGTTTTGCATCTTATTTTATACATTACAATTCAAACAGGAGACCTATATGGATTCCTCAAAACTTATTAGTGATAGAGTAGGGAGGCTAGAGACAGCAAAGTGGGGAAACCTCTGGAATTAGATAAACAGCAAGATGATAGACACATACTTCTTTCACTTATGTGTGTGTAAGACGGTTAACAGTCAACAATGGACTCAGTAACAATGAGGGGATGTGTGGTCTCTGCAGAGAGCAGAGTGGGGCATGTGCTTTCAGGAGTCTGAATTAAGGAAAGTTATATTGACATTCCAAAGATATGTTATACTATAGGCAAAAAGACAATAGACAGGCTCAGGTAAGGTAACAATTGACCTTTGTCAGGGAAGATGCCGGCCTAGGACATGACTACCCACCATAAACTGATTTAGTTTAAAAGTTTTATTTCAGAACATCCTTTGTGGTTACTTTAGGTCTCTGAGTTTGCAGGGTAGCCAGGTTAGCGTGTGCCCCTGTGGTCACTCCTGCCCCACCTCTTGCCACCAATCACTGAATGCCTGGGGGTTCAGTTTGAGATGTAGCCCCCAACCAATCTGGCAGTTCATGAGCTGCCCCTGATGGAACGTGCCCTCTCTGTCCCAACACCGGGTGGAAATAAGACCTCTATGGGGCATGCAGCTACAGCTTTTCCACCACCCGCAGACCTGGACAGCATCCCCCCTGCCTGTAACAAACAGGTGCCCATGAACCTCTTTCTCTCTGGGAGGTGGATTGCTCCAGCTCCACCTCCACCTGCATGCCCAGGCTGTGAAACCTCACCTTAACCAAGCTGGTGGTTCTAAAGGCCCTTGCAAAGGAGATCACCTCCTTAGTGATAGCTGTGAGAATTAAGGACTCAAAGTGCATCCTGAGGTCTGATCAGATTCTGCTGCCCCCCAGTGGATTAGTGAAGACTGACCTGGAGCTGACATTCTCCTAGCAGGACCCCCTCTCCCACTAGGCAACAAACTGCAGATCATGCTGCAGCAGAAGCAACACCTTAAAAAACAGACCATCGAAGGGTACAAGATGCTCGCAGTGGGTAACATAGACATGGCTGAGGTGATGCAGTGAGCCTCCGAGGACAGCCAGGTTTTGAGCCTCTACACAACCATCAGGGAGGCATCTGCCTACGTGGCGGAGGTCAGCATCTACTCCCTGTCCAGCCAGTCCATGGATCCTGAAAATAACACTCAGCAGGCCAGCCCCAAAGTCAAATCCAGGGTTCAGTACACTGAGAGGGAAGATAAAAATCTTCTCTGAGCATCAGGCTATCCATGATCCTGAGCGGGGGCAGGCCCTGGAAAAGGAGGACTGCGATGTGGGAGAAGCCGAGAAGCAGCACAAAAGATTGGTAAGATCACCATTCATGACCAGGCAACAATGTTCCAACAAGGAAGTTGGGATATAGCTGTGCAGGGTGCAAGTGTGGGAGGAAGACCTGGACCTGGAGCAGGAGTCTTCAGAGCATGTCTCTGAGCTGGCGGAGGACCTGGATATGCTGTGTGACTCACTAGAAAACCTCAAAGACTGTGGCCCATGACAGTGTCCTAGGTACCCCGAAGCCCTGGCTCAGGCTATACCTGGAAGACCTGTTCCACTCCAGCTCTCAGATGCAGATGGAGAATATCCACAGTGCCAGAGCAGGAAGGAGCCCCCAAGTCCAACCCATGTGCCTGAGAAGATGAGCCACAAGCAACCAAGGCAATGTGTCTCAGGCTCAGTGGCCCACACCACACCCACCCCAGGGAGAAACTGGCACAGCCCTAGCACTGACCAGAGGCAGAGATCTCAGCCATGGATGTGTCCACGGAGATGCTGCCACCCTGTGTCACCAAGACCAAGTCTCTTATCCCCTCCACCATATCGCAGAGGAAGCCGGTGGGCTGGTGGGGCTGGAGCACATCCCGGAAGGAGCAGCAGGTGGGAGAACCAGCAACAAGTGGTCCAACAGACAGGACAGCAAGCACTGCTGAGACGTGCCCAGCCAGCTGTGCAGGGTCCAAGTGTGGGAGGAAGACCTGGACCTGGAGCAGGAGTCTTCAGAGCAAGTCCCTGATCTGGAGGAGGACCTGGATATGCTGTATGACTGGCTAGAAAACCTCAGTGACAGTGGCACATGACAATATCCTCGGTACCCCAAAGCCCTGGCTCAGGCTATACCTGGAAGACCTGTTCCACTCCAGCTTTCAGATGGAGATGGAGAATAGCCACAGTAGCCAAGTAGCCCAGCACCTCTCACACGGGGTTCCAAATAAACTTCACCCTCACAGACAAAAGAAAGGACCTGTAAGATACACACTGCCCAGGAACCCCGCCTGGACAATCTGATAAACACCTGGTGCCCGACTTCCTGGGCCGTGAACCAACCTTCATACCCACCCACCATTCTGTGTTAATACAGAACATTTGCTACTAAAAACCTGTGTGGGACCAACCATGTACCAGGTCATCCCTGTCCCTCCACAACACAGTGGTCACTCAGTCACCTGCTTGCTGTGACTCTTCAGGTCACTGCATCTCTCCGATCGTTTGTTCTTCTGAACACAGGGTAGACTAAGGCCCAGCCTCATAGGGTTATTGTAAGGACTCCAAGGGGTTCTCCCTAGAAAGAGCACACTGGGTGCCTGGACAGTGGAGAGGACAGCTGGAGGGGCTGTGGCTGTGCTAATTCTCCATTTTCTCTCCCTCTTGACAAAGCCTCTGCCTCATTTGTGATTCTTCTCTGTGCCTTGTACTAAGCTATTTTCTCCGTTGATAAAGAGATGAGAGATTCTATTAGGTATCTCTGTCCTGAGTGAAGCCAGATTAGAAACCCCAGGGGTGAGCAGTGGGGCTCCAGGGTCACCCAGCTATGTGAGATGGGGCTTGTTTGGGCTCATTCATTCAGCAAATATATTTGAAGCCCTGCCAGGTACAGACCCATGTCTCGGTACAGACGCGTGTCTAGGCACAGACCCGTGTCTAGGCACAGACCCGTGTCTAGGCACAGACCCGTGTCTCGGTACCGACCCGTGTCTAGGTACAGACCCGTGTCTCGGTACCGACCCGTGTCTAGGCACAGACCCATGTCTAGGTACAGACGCGTGTCTAGGAACAGACCCGTCTAAAGGCACCGACCATAATCCACTGCACAGAGCAGACCCCAAGCCTGCACTGCAGAGCTTCCTTTTATTCAGGAGAGGTTCAGTCACACTGGGCTGCACAGGCAGGTATGTCCACAGGCTGGTTGATGTGACATCCTCCTGGCCTCCTGGTGTATCTCTGCATCTTCCCATGTATTGAAGAGGAGGGTGGACCTCTGTACCAGCAAAAACTGTGAGTGGGTTTAGAATCAGACCCGTGAGGGGAGGATGGGGACTGTGATTTTCAGAAGCTCACAAAATCCTGGCTCACACAAGTAGTGGGATTTCTGCAAGAGGACAGAGTTCCGAGGCCTTCTCCTAGAATAAATGGAGGGAGTCAAAGAGAGCTGTGCATGTGGATTTGGGTGTTGTAGGTGAGTAGGAATGGGATAGAGCTGGGGCCACACCGAGAAGAGCTCCCAGAGGCTGGGGTTAAGCAGAATCATAAAGTTGCTCAGGTCAGTGCCCAGGGCCTACAGTCTGGAGGACTTCCTGGGGTGCGGGCTTGAACTGAGACTTCAGTGATGGAGATGGGAGGTTCCTTCCTTGGGAGGTGCACAAAAGGCAGTCATGGTGGTAACATGTTCTCTTCCTGGATCTACAGAAGCAGCTCCAGAGCAAGATCAAGAAACACCTAAATGGGAAACACCAACTCTGGAGCCCTCTCCAGAGCCAGAGCAGGCTCCAGGCACAGCTTTCCCTGAACTTCTACATGTGGACCCACCTGCACTTAGTGAGCAACTCACCTAGGCCCCTGTGAGTCCTATTGTCCTAGGTCCTGGGAGGCAGCCTCTGTCTGCCATCACCAATAATAGCAATTTTTGCAATGTTTGTGTTTATCTTACATACATACTTTGAATTTTACTGATTTTCTTATACTATTGAATAAAATGAAATGTATTTTGAATAAAATTTAATAAGATACTATTAAACATTAATTTAAATTATACAAAACTTAATTCTTTCCTTCTTCAAAGTTTCCATTTCAACATCATTAAGTACATTCACAATTTTTGGCAACCACCACATCACGTTACCATCCTCTCCAGAATATTTCCTCCAGACCAATCCAGGTGGTTCCAGTCATCGCTCATCCTCCCCACTCAGCTTCTGATAGTCCCTCATCTCTAAGTGTCCCCATGGATTTACCAACTGTGGGTTTTCATGGAAACGAAATCATAGCATATGAGGCCTTTGCTGTCTGACTATGTAATGAATTAGATGAGAAGACTGATTGTGATTTGGTGAGAATAAAAACTATTATTATTAAGAGCTAAAAGTCCCCAAAAAGGTGAACATAATGAGTAAAAAAAAAAAAACACCCATATTAAATATTTGCATTACTGTGGGGAATGGACCACTTTGAGAATTATGACATGAGAGCTGGAAACCATGGGGAAATGCCTGGATCACTGAGACACATTTCTTTTCCTGTTTCTATTGTGCATAGAATGAAAATATGAAAGCCAGATATTTTCCTTTATTGTCATATATTAAGTAATAAAATATAGGTTTTTTAAAGTTTTAGAAAAAATAATGTTTTTAAAATGTTTTTATTGACTTTAGAGACAGAGGGAGTGAGAGGGATAGAGCAATAAAAACATAGATGAGAGAAAACCATTGAATGGCTGCATGCCTCCTAAGGGGATCAAGCCAGCAACTGGGGTTGTGTGCCCTGACCTGGAATCATACTGGGGACCTCTTGGTTCATGGGTCAACACAATACCACAGAGCCATATGGGCTGGGCAGAAATAAATGATGTTTATTAGTTAAATAAGGATTTAAATGTGAACCAAAAGGAGATACACTCAGTCCTTCTACCCACAAATAATTGCCATGAACAAGAGGTTTCCATCCTTTCATCTCAGTGCTGCAGTGTGTGGGGTGTTGTTGGGAGAGCCTATCAGAACTCTGCTCTTGTGTAACCTGACATCTCCACAGGTGGGCACAGCACAGCCTCATTCCCTTCATTCCTTCTCAGTGACCTTCACAAGAATACATCATAGGAAAGATGTATTGTCACCAAGTCAGTGTGCAGCTGCCTGCCATATGGGACTTTACTTTGGAGGATGTAGGAAGCCACCCATTTCCTTCACTGGCAGAGAAGTGCAAACAAGGATCCCGGAATGCTGGTGAACCTTGAATACGTGGCAAGGGCCAGCATTATGCACCAATTGTCTAGTCCAGACAATTGGGGTTCAAGTTATTTCCTGATCAAATAGTCTCAGAGTAAATCCTTCTAATACTTACTGTCCTTTAAGATAGTCTGTCCGTTACCACAACTACCTGTCTAAGAGCTAGATGTATATCCATAATTGAATGAAAAGCTGGCAAAGCCAGGGCACCAGTGGAAGTCATTCCCCTTAAATTGGGCTGGCCCACCTGGCCCCAATATTTCCAAATTATTTCTTGTCTCTTTCATTTGCGTGCAGCCCTTCTTCCAGATCCTGAACCCTGAACCACACAGGAAGTAGGGGAACATTCACAGAAGGAATATTTTGTCTAGTAGCTCCTTGTTAGCATTGGCTATATGGCCACTGGCTCCTACTGTTGTATATTAAATCAGTGAGTGAGATACAAGGCGCCTTAATGAGCCAAATAATTAGGAGTCGTTTCTTGCAAGCAGCCCAGAGGGAGGTGTTTCTTCCAAATCTCTGGGCAAAGTCACACAGGAAGTCCCGTATTTGTACCTTTTGAGCTTCTTTGTCTGCAGATTTTACAAAGAGCTCTGTGTGAGTTATTGTTACAGACAGTTTGTAATCTTGGATACATAAAGAACAAACATTTAGCATAGAGTATGGGAATTATTATCAGTATTAGTTGTTATGTTAGATGGCTAGCTTGCATGGTCAGGTTTCTTTACCTTCTTCGCCCCATAAGGGCTCATGATCACGCTCTATTCCGGATTGTCCAAGCCATCCTCCAAATACCCTCAGCCACTGCGAAGTATAAAGGCTTCTCCACCTGTGGCTGTGAAGGAGAGACTGGCCAGAAAGAATAAATGGGAGTGTGCAGGCAGGAGTCAGTGCCTCTGAGCAGGATCATGAGCCCATTTCCCACGCCGTGACCAGGTTTATGCATAGGAACATGCAACACAGGACCTGCGGGTCTGCAGGACTCTCAGAGTTCCCAGGAGAAGAACATTGGAGACTCTGCTTTGCTGGCCTCCATCCATTTCCCCAACTGTCTGCAACATTGGCACCAACCAATGTTTGTTTTCTAAGTGTCTTCAATTGAGCAATGACATTCATAGGAGCAAAGTGAAGTATAATGTTACCATTGATATAACTTAGAGTAAACTATGTAATATCTTTAGATTAGTAAGAAAATGAAAACAGGCACACACATATTACTTGGAAAATATTTTTGCAATTTAATCTTTCCAGCAATTTTAATCTCACTGCGTGAATAATGTCTTATTTCAAACCCTACATTTCACAGTAATCCTGAGCTGCTTAATGATTGCTATATTATGATAGTTAATGGATTTAAAAATTATATTTAAAACAGGGTATGTATTGTAACAAATGGCTATTGTCATTTGGGCAATGGGGAGGAAGAAAATATTGGAAAAGTGAAGGGAAAGTATTATTATTTGCTGAAAAGTTGATCTATCTGTTAAACCTAAGATAAATAACTGAAATGCCACTAGAAATAAAAAGCAACTTTAGCCTGGCCAGCATGGCTCAGTGTTTGAGCATCAACCTATGAACCTGGAAGTCAAGGTTAGATTCCTGGTCAGGGCACATGCCCAGGTTGTGGGTTCAATCCCCCATAGAGGATGTGCAGGAGGCAGCCCATCAACGATTCTCACTCATCATTGATGTTTCCATCTCTTTCTAACTTTTCTTCCTCTCTGAAGTCAATAAATTATATATTTTATAAAAGCAACCTCAGTACAGTGGTCACTTATATTGAATAGACTCAAAGGTAGTGGTGTTCTCAGAGGCCATGTAATGCAATGGTTAAGGTTGTGTTGTCAGACTCTGGGATTCATGTCTGATCTCTGCCACTTGCACTGAAACCTCAGGCAAGTGATCTGAGCTCTTTAAGACTTGCCTTTTTCATGTGAAAAATGAGTTGCAAGAATAAAATTAAGTAATAAAATGTTTAACACAAAGAGTTGACCAGTGGTGGCCCCTCAGTAAATATTGCCCATTGCTATCATAAATATACTAGAGGCCCGATGCACGGAATTCATACAGAACAGGCCTTCCTTTCCCCAGCTGCTAGCACCAGCTTCCCTCTGGTACCTGGGACCCAGGCTTCCCTTGCAGGCCCCGCATCATTCTGAAGGTTGTCCAGAAGGACATCTGGAAGGACATCTGGTCTAACTAGCATATTAAGCTTTTATTATTATAGATGTACATGTGTATAGACATTCATCAAGTGAAAATGCAATGTGAAACATCAAAAAATTATCTAAAGCGTCAAGGTGTTAACAGGAATTGTGCAGGACCTTCCAATGCTACATTACTCCATCTTATTATAAAGGGATGGATTTTCTAAATTCTAGATAGAAAGAATATTGCAGAGG
Organism: Myotis daubentonii; assembly: GCF_963259705.1. Classification (NCBI taxonomy): domain Eukaryota; kingdom Metazoa; phylum Chordata; class Mammalia; order Chiroptera; family Vespertilionidae; genus Myotis; species Myotis daubentonii. The sequence continues at coordinate 9,701,029 of NC_081855.1, forward strand.
CACATATTCTCCTGAATTAATATAAAATTTACTTATTTGAAGTCAAAATCATAACAGGAATTTTGGGAAACAAAACTATTCTATTTTTATCTAAAAGTAAATATGAAAATAAGCCAGGAAGTGGTTGGAAAGAATATAGGAAGGGGACTTGCTTTGTTGAGTAGAAAGGACGCTCAAGCGTGTGGCCTGGTGCTGGAGTGAGCAGGTCCTGGGAGCTGAACAGCGACATCAGGAAAAGCAGTGAGCACACCTGGGACTGAGTGGGTCATTATGGGTCCTTTGGCATAAACAGCACTGGGGCAGCTGTTTATTTAGGGGAACATATTAGGTCAATATTTCAGGTCTCACCAAAAACATTTAAATGTATTTTCGATGAAAAGAATTTACTGTGCCTTTTTTTCTTTTGAAATCAAATGCAGGTGGAATGAAAATTCTAAAAAGAAAAAATTAGAGAATATAAATAGACTATTTAATTCGTGATTTATATAGATAACACAGCTTTGCGAACAGTGCGATGTGTGTGCAAAGGCCCTGAGGTGGGAAAGAGCCCACTGGGGTGAAGGAATGACATACGGGCCAGGGTGGCTGGAGGAAAGAGGAGAGTGAGACAGGAAGTTGTGCAGGCCAGCGGGGTCCAGGGCCTGTAGAGTCTTGTTCAGGTTGTAAAATTTATTCCAAGTGCAATTAGTAGTTTTAGAGGATTTTAAGTGAAAGATTTTAAGGGAAAGATATTTAGCAAATGTTTTTCCAGTTGCATTTCACAATAGTACTTTAATAGTCAGATATGGCTGTTGTATTTTTGATCAGATGCTTTTTCAGTGCCTATCACTTTTTATTAACTTTTATAAAGATACCTTTTTATTTTAGAATATTCGTTCCTAGGTTTAATTTTCTGAAAAAAACTACAGTATCTGGGAAATTTATTTTAAATTTATTTTTATTTAAGTATGGTTGCTATATAATCATCTATTGCTTATGTTGTTTCAGGTGTATGATATAGTGATTTGACAATTTTATCACATCACCAATTCTCATAACCATCCGTCACCATGCAAACTTATCACAATATTACTGACTCTATTTTTCTTCCCGTTTCCACCCATCCCCCACACCCTCCCTTCTGGTAATCATCCTTTGGTCACTTTTATTATGATTCTGTTATTGTTTTGTTCTCTTTTGTTTTTAGAGTCCACATATAAATAAAACTCTATGGTAATTTTCTTTCTCTGCCTGACTTAGTTCATGCAGCATAATATCCTCTAGGTCCCCCCATGTTGTTGCAATTGGTAAGATTTCCTTCTTTTTTATGGTCCAGTAATATTCCATTGAATCTATGCCCCACATCATCTTTATCCATTCATTGTCGATGGACACCTAGGTTACTTCCATGTCTTGGCTTTTGTAAATAATGCAGCAGTGAACATAAGGGTAGCACATATCACTTTTAAAAGCTCTCCTAATATTAAACGACACCTGTGCTTCAGTATAAACTAGTAAGTAGATTATGGTCATGTTTTATTTAGGCTTTTATAGTCATATTTATTAATAAGTTGGTCCACAGTTGCTATTCTGTAGGTGCCGATCTTACTTTATAATATGATATCCATGCATTAACTTCCATAGTAAACTTGAATTCACTTATTTTAATTTCTACTATTTGGATTTTATTGAATTTTCATTAATATCCTCAAATATAACATGTAAAGGAAGTAAAAATCACCCCAGGTTCTGTTAACATTTTGGTGAAAGTTCTTCTAATTTTGTTCTTTTATTTAATAGTTTTTATTCACTCAATGTACTGGAGAAAATACTCTGTAAATATTGTCATCATTTTGAATGGCTATTGCATTATCATTGTGTCGTAAATATTTTTAATCAGTATTGTGATCATGGATATTTAGATTTTTCCTGTTTTTTCTATTATAGCCAATGAATCAGTAACTGTCTTTGTACATCATTTTTTGATGTATTTCTAGATACATTCAAAGGGACGCACACTTTTCATTTTGCCAGAGTGTCCTCCATGAAGATAGTCTCAACTTGCATTTGGCAAATTAATGCAAACTGTCAGGTTCATGCAGCCCTGCCCGCATTATCTGTGAAGCATGTTTAATTTCTCAGCACTCACTACTGATAAATCAGGTGAAGATAAAGAAGTTTTTTTTTTATAAATTCTTTGTTGTTGAAAGTATTACATGTGCCCCCCTTTTATCCCATTGACCTCTCCCAGCCCACCCATTTTCAACAGCCTGGATGGACCTGGAGAGCATTATGCTAAGCAAAATAAGCCAGGCATAGAAAGATAAGTATCACATGATCTCACTCATTTGTGGAATATAGATTTTTTTTTTTGAAAATTAACCCAATACCTTAAGGAAATAGCAAAAGGAACTTTTTGTAGCTCAACCTCAAATATCGAGAAAGGTATCTCTCTCTAAGAATCAAGGATAGCAATCAAATCATACTGACAGTTATAATACATACTTGAGACCCAGAAACTTATTTTATACTAGAAATCACTGTGATAGGATTAGACACTGAAGCAAATATCAAACTGCTTATGTTTGGTCTTCCGGTTTTTGTAAATTTAATTTTATATTTCTTGAACGTCATGGAAGTATGCTACACAATCAATTTAGATAATTAATTTAGAGCATCTACAAAAATTAAGATGTTCATTCTTTTTGAGACAATTCCACTCTTTGAACTTATTTTATAGGAATTCAAGCAACTGTGATGAAAATAAAATATGAGTACTAGTAAATTTATGACAACCTTATCATAAAAATTTGGATTCACTACAACATCTATCAACAGACATGAGTAAAATACATTATTGTGCATCATAATGAATACTTATTCAGTTATAAAAAAGTGATGTTATCTTAATGCAGATATGAAAAAAGTTCCCATGATGAAGTTTAAATAAGAAACACAAGTTTGTGCAATCCTATTTTAATTACATACATGTGTGTTTGTATATTATCAGAAAAATCACACCATTAAGATTGGGTATTTTATTATGTAAAAAACAAGCTATTAAAAATATATTGTTCATGTGATTTGACTCTAGAACTCTACTCCTATGGATACAGATCCTAATAAATCATTCAAAATGGAATTAGTTTTATAAAGGAAGATATCCATCATAACATTTTGTACATTTTTTTAAATAAAGAGAGTCTAAATACCCATACCCATCAAATAGGAAATTTCTAAGCACATGATGGTCCCTAAACAGATGAAATATTATGCAGCATTTTTATGGGACCAGACATTTCTTGTGGGATAAGGATAATAAGACAGAAACTATTTCAACACGCACAGGAAATACTAGAAGTAAATATGCTACTGCGTTGCATATGATTGTCTCTGGGTGATGGGATTTGAGGTGATTTTATTTCTGTTTCTCAGTGGACTGAGATCCAGGACTTCTCCTGGGTGAGAATTGCTCATTCCTCTCAATGTCCCAAGGGTCCAGCCCAGGACTTGGGGCTCAGAAGACATGAGTACTGTCTGCCTAAGGGAGACCATGTGGCCAAGCCTCCAGCAAGGTGTGGCTTCCCCCAAGCTCCTTAGTACGAATGACTAAGAAACTACCACCCCGCCAGGAGCTTCCTCAGGAAGTAACATCGGGAGTTGGAACTTCTTGAGCTGGGTCTGAGAATGTGGCTCTGGAGCACCTCAGAGCAGCATCCACTCTATTCTCCACTGGGATTTTGTCTCTCAAGGCTAGACAGAGAAACAGAGGCACTACCTCAACAAACTCCTTGAACACCAACTGAAAAATGCATTTGCAGAGTATGCCATGTGCTTCTCTGATCATTTGAAGAAAATATAGAGGGAAATCTCAAGTTCTTTGCCCCCAATCAAGGATTCAAGGGATCACTTTTGATCCATAAGCATTTGTTGATATTTAATGGAAATTAGCCTATAAAGTTTACTTGTCTGGCTCCTCCATATATCTCCAACTTCAACCATGGCATGGTGTCTACTCTTGCCCTGGGCACCTAGGCACAGAATACCAGACCTGGTAGAAGTTTGGTCCCCAGATCTCCTGGGACCAGGACATAAACTTGTGCAAAGGGGAAATAACAAGACATGTTAACCCGGATTATCTCTGATCCCAGAGATGAGACCCGGCTCCACGGAGCCCGCAGGGAAAGGGGGAATTAGGCTGAGACGGTGCATCAGGAGCACCCACCAGGTCAGGCATGAGACTGCCTCAGTGCCCCCATCTGTTTCCTCACTAATGAGGCTCCAGGGAGGTTCTGCTTCCTCTACCCTCCTGGTTCCTTGACTCAGATGCTGCATTAATCACTAGGAAGATCTCTGTCATCCAGTTCAACCCTCTTAGTGGGTAAAAGTTGGATGATTTGGAAGGTCTCTCAGAAAACCTGTTCCCCATCCCAGACTTAGGTCTCCACAAGGTGAAGGAAAACAATGGGTAGGGAAGTGGGTGGTTACTGTTGTTTTGAATTTCATTTTCTTCGTGCAGAGCTCCCTAAATCATATGCCTCAATCACGACACCTCATCACTTCCATTCCTTGTGAGGCATCTTCCTGGTTTTATTATATATTTTTTTACATCTGATCTCCATTTCCTTCTTCTCCCTCCACATATGTAGCTACTTCAAAATTTGCATGTATGCTTGAAGATACAGATATATTCATGTCTTTGTATGTCTGTATGTTTTAAAGACACACATAGTATTGTGCTATAGATTCCATAGTGTTTCCTACTTTCTGTGTTGACACTATAATTTTTATGATCCACTGTCATTACTGTATGAATATACTAATTCTTAATTCTCTTATCTTTTTTCCAAACCATTCTCTCTACACACAGACTAATTTTCTTAAAGTCTAAATTGAACTGTATCACTTTTCTGCTTAAAGCATTTCAAAAACTTCCTATTACAATTAGGGAAACAATGGAAACCGGCGTATAATTTCTACTTGTCTGGCTCCTACATACATCTCCAACTTCCACCAGTATTATTCTCTTTCTTCTACTCCCACACTTCAGCCACACTGGCTTTTTTTCAGTTGTTTGAATTCACAAAGCTCTTTCATCTCAGTGCCTTTGCCCTCTCCCCCTATCCCACCTCAACTTTTGAATGGCTTTCTCTTTCTCAGCCTTCAAGCCTCTCCTAACTGTGGACATTGTTGCAGCCATTGTGGAGAGACTTGGGCAATATTAGTCACCTTGGGTCAGGCCCCCTGGAAGTGGAACAGAGTTCAGTGAAGGAGTGACCTCAGAAGTACAAGATGGAGGGAGGTGAGGGGAGATGTGGACTCAGTACATTACGTGCAGCCTGGTCCTGATAGGGGAACTGGAACAGGAATTGTACCCATTGAATGAGTCCCATTGGAGGTAAGAAGCCAGGCTTGTCTACCCAGTGACAGTCGTTACTGGCCTGTGGCTGAGCCTACATCCCAGGGCAGTGGAGGGGGAGCACCTAACCCCTCTGGCCAGGGAAAGGACAGTTTGGAGCCATTAGCCACCAACATCTACAGCATCTGGGAGGGGGCTGAACCAGCCCGTGAAATTGCACCCACTAGTAAATCTTAAGGTGTGCATGGCCTTCCGCCTACAAATTCATTGCTAGCAACATACTCTAGAGAAGCTTCATTCACGTGCCCAGGATGGAGGATACGAGAAAGTCCATGTCAGCATTGTTTATAATGGTGACACCCTAGAGATAATCTAAATTTCCTTCAACAGGAGAATAAAGTAATCATAGTAAGTATCTATTAAAGCAATAAAAGTAATGGAATGGAGTATGTGTAGCCATGTGGATAAACCTCAAAATATGATTTGAGTGAAATAGCAAATTTCAGGATACATTCTGATTGATAATATTGATATAAAATTTCAAAAATGTAAAATCAAAACTAAAATGTTTTGTGGATATAGTACTTTAGAGTAAAATTATAAAAACATACATAAGAAGGACAAGCACAAAGTGGATGGTAGTTCCTAGCTCTGGGGAAGGAAAAACTGAGATGGAATCAGGAGTTCAACGGTCTCCCAACTGCCACCCTAATGTTCCATTTAAAGACACAAATGCAAGGGCAGCATTTTATGATTTAGGAGTAATACCGGTGATTGTATTTTTTCTAGACACTGGTCTATGTATTTGTAATACTCACACCTTAAAAAATTACAACATATTCATGTGACTATATATACACCTAAAGTAATACTTCTTTATTTCTATGTCATCTCTTTACTGACAAATGACAACAGAAGAAAGTACACCAATGATTCATTTTCTCTTTTTAGGATCTATCACAGCACTTTGCCTCATTTTATCATGTCAGATAAATTTGTTAGCTATGCTGTTCATATACAATGCAGTTAACATTGCCTGAGAATGTTTTTGTCAGTGAAAAAATAATCATAAAAAGACTCACGTTTTTGAGATAGATAAGGTTTTGGAACTTTTTGCAGCTGTTTCTTTGCTATCTATTCTAGCAAATATTTCCAGTAGCCCATGCCCACCCACTGATGCTGACCTGAAAGCTGGGTTCATGCTCTTAAACTCTTAGGGGCTACAATTTGACACAGAAGGCCTGCTTTTCTCATGTGTCCCAGCGCAGCCAATGTTATTCAAAAAATGAAAATTCAAGCTTGAGAATGAGAGACTTATGCTATAAGTTCTCCTACAGTGATTCTTAATGCTCTTTGGCTTGTTTCCTGCTGGGCGGTGGCCAGGAGCAAGCATCTGATCATTTTCACTGAATGAGATCATATGAGGAGGCACAGCTCAGTGCCATGCATGTGAGGTAGTGCTTAGGTTTAGTTGAGCACACAGATCCTGAGTGATGAGAACGGGACCATGCACAGTGAAAATGCTTTCCCTGACCATGTCTTACCTTGCCCCTGTGTGTCCATGTCTAGAGTACTGTGGACCCAGTCAGAGCAATGCTTCTTTTAACAAATGCACGTATCCACCAGAGTTTATTTATCCATTTCCCCAGGTGATGAACACCTAACTGCACACCTCTACAAACAAGGCTGTGATGAACGGCCTTGCATGTCTCACTATGGACCTTAAGACAAGTCCTGTGAGGTATATGCCAGGAATGGGATTCTAGATAGATAGATAGATAGATAGATAGATAGATAGATAGATATAGATAGATTAGTGGTTATATATACATGCAAATATATGTATATATAGTATATATCCTAATATAGGACATTAGAACAACTATCAGGACTTAGAAAAAGTATATATATGAATATTCAAATATATATAATGTATTTATTTTTAATTTTTCTGTGTACTTATAGATGGCCCTCCTAGGTGCCTGTACTAGTTTATGGTTCCATCACAGTCCATGGCATTTAGAGTGGTGTAAAGAGCATCTCATTACTTCTCTGACCAAAAGTGAGATTTAACATCTCTTCATATTGTGTTAACATTTCAGGTTTCCCTTTATGAAATTCCATTTTCATATACTTTATCCATTTTTTGTTCGGATTTTCTTCCTACCTTTATGTGACAGACATTTCTTACAAACTCTATATATTAATCGCAAAGAGGAATTTCAGAGATAGCTTGCAGGTGTTAAGGTAAAGCTTCTATATTTGTACTCAGGTGTTTGAGGGGATGTAAGTTTCTATTTCTCTGGGATAACTGCCCAGGAGTGCAAATGCTGGGTTGGGTGGTAGCTGCATGTTTAGTTTGGTAAGAAACAACCAACCTGCTTTCCCCAGTGGGTGTAACAGTCTTCATTCCCACCAGCACTGTATGAGTGACAGTTTCTCCACATCCTCCCCAGCATTGAGTTATTGCAAGGCTTTATTTTACTTAGTCTCCTTGTGATTTAATTAACCTTTTCCTGATGTCTTATGATGTTGAACTTTTCAAGTGCTCATGGGACATGTTATAGCCTCTTCAGTGAAGTGTCTCTTTATTGCATTTAATCCTCCAGTGAAACTACCTGGGCCTGGATGCCCTTCTTTAGATGCTTTAACTACAAATTCAATCTCTTTAGTAGACTAGTCAGGGCGTCACTTTCTTTTGACTAAGGTTTCATAGTTTGTTTCTTTCAAAGAATTGGTTTGTTTCACCTAACTTGTTGGAACTGTGGGCACAGTGTTTTTCTCTGTTTCTTGGTCAGTCTAGCTAGAAATCTGTTTATTTTACCAATGTTTGCAGAGAAGCAGTTTTCCAGTTTGTTGAAGGCTATTTTAAAATTCTTTGTTTTTTTGTTTTATTTTTTAAATTTTTACTTTATTTATTTTTTTCTTTATTGATTAAGGTATTACATATATGTCCTTATAGCCCCATTACCCCACACCCCACCACTCGTGCCCTCACCTTCCTGGTGTCTGTGTCCATTGGTTAGGCTTCTATGCATGCATGCAAGTCCTTTGCTTGATCTCTCTCCCTTACCCCCACCCTCCCCTACCTTCCTTCTGAGGTTTCACAGTCTGGTCAATGCTTCTCTGTCTCTGGATCTGTTTTTGTTCATCAGTTTATGTTGTTCATTATATTCCATAAATGAGTGAGATCATGTGGTATTTATCTTCTCTGACTGGCTTATTTCACTTAACATAATGCTCTCCAGTTCCACTCATGCTATTGCAAAGGTAAGAAGTCCTTCTTTTTTGTCACAGCATAGTATTCCATTGTGTAGATGTACCAGAGTTTTTTAATCCACTCATCTGCTGATCAACACTTAGGCTGTTTCCAAATCTTAGCTAGGGTGAATTGTGCCGCTATGAACATAGGGGTGCATATATCCTTCCTGATTGGTATTTTTAGTCTCTTAGTATATATTCCTAGAACTGGAATCACTAGGTCAAAAGGGAGTTTCATTTTTAGTTTTTTGAGGAAACTCCATACTGTTCTCCACAGTGGCTACACCAGTCTGCATTCCCACCAGCAGTGCACGAGGGTTACTTTTTCTCCTCATCCTCGCCATCATTTGTTTGTTGATTTGTGGATGATAGCAATTCTGACAGGTGTGAGATGGTACCACATTGTCGTTTTGATTTCCATCTCTCAGATGACTGGTGACTTTGAACATGTTTTCATATGTCTCTTGGCCTTCTACATGTCTTCTTTACAAAAGTATCTATTTCGAAAGAAAATAATTCTTTGTTTTACTGATTTCTACCATTATGTTTTTCCCCTTCCTTGATTCTTGGAGGTCACTCTGTTGCTTTCTCTAATTTATTATTTGGATAATTTTTTAAAATATATATATTTTATTGATTTTTTAGAGAGAGGAAGGGAGAGAGATAGAGAGCTAGAAACATCGATGACAGAGAAACATCAATCCGCTGCCTCCTGCACATCTCCCACTGGGGATGTGCCCGCAACCCAGGTACATGCCCTTGACCGGAATCGAACCTGGGACCTTCCAGTCCGCAGGCCGACGCTCTATCCACTGAGCCAAACCGGTTTCGGCCTATTTGGATAATTTGACTCTCTTTACAATGGTAGTTCTTTCCTTAGAAGTCTATTTAAAACTAAAATTCTCTCTTTTATGACTGCTTTTGATTTTGTTTTTCTTTATTATATTTTAGTTGTAAATATTCCATAATTTCACTCTTGATTGCCTTTGAACCCAGGGTACATGTAGAATATACTCCACTTTAGGTTCACTTATGCTTTCTCATGTGCAGATATTTGGTTTTAAAGCTATTCTTAATTATTTACTCCTTAGCTTCCTGCATTATGGTTAGAGAACATACTTGCATTATATATTATGGATCATGAACATAGTGATGGAGAAAAAACATATTTTTCCTTTAAAATTTATTGAGACTTCCTATGTGACATAGCACAAGCTAATGTTTTATTTATTTATTTTTTAAGACTGGGTGTTAGATGTCAGGTGCTAATATAATGTGTGTAACAAAGCAAACAATAGCTTCCATTTGTCAAATTTTCTCCTGATTTTTAAAAATAATAACTTACTGCTTCTCATTTCATAGGTCCTATTTCTTGAGAGAGGTTTAAAATGTACACATTTTATTTTATAAGCCAGCATCCTTTCCATTAACTTAAAATACATGCAGTTAAATGCATCCCTAGGGATTTCTTACACACGTGCATTTGTTCCCCAGCAAGACACACTCTTTAACATGCTCTCCTGTCTTGTATTCCCCTACTCTCATCCACTACACAGTATTGACACTATGTAGTATTTTTGAATTTTATTTCACACTTTCTATGTATCCTTTTAGTCAAGAATAAACTTTGCTATGTTATTTCTCTGAAATCCACATCCACGCCTCTCTTTGACTCCTTCCCATTTTACTAGGAGAAGTCTTCTGACCTCTGCTCTCTTGCAGAAATCCCCCCATGTGTGGGATCCAGTGTTTGGTCAGCAACTGGAATTCACAGCCCTCATACTCCCCTCACTGCTATGAACCAAAGGCCACTCTCTTTTTCTCCAGTTCCAGAGATCCACCATTTCTTCACAAATGGGAAGATGCAGGCACAGGTCCTGGTTGATGTCATCAACTGTCCTGTGGACACTAGGAGCCTGTGCAGCCTAGAGTGAATGACTCACTCCTAACTAGGAGGAAGCTCTGCAGTGCAGGCTTGGGGTCTGCTTTATTCCCTGGATTGTGGTCAGTGCTTAGAAATGTATGTGTACCTGGCAGGCCTTCTGATATATTTGCCAAATGAACACAAACCAGCCCCTCTCAGAGTTAGGTGAGCCTAGGGACCCATTGCTCATTCCTGGGACTTTGGGTTCTGGCCTCACCAAGTTCACGGACCCCTCAGAGAATTTCCAATCTCTTTATCTAAGGAGAAAAAAAGCTTAGCTCAAGGCTCTGAGGAGAATCACAAATGAGGTGGAGCCTTGGTTAAAAGGAAGAGAAAATGGCCAATTAGCTCAACTACAGCCCCTGCAGCACACCTCTCTACTATGCAGGCACTCAGAGAGGACTCCCCTGAGTCTCTGCAATAAACATATGCGCGTACTCTTTGGTCCCCTCACCTCTCTGGGTTCAGAGGAACAAACACTCAGAGACAGGAAGTGACCTGAAGACTCCCAGTAAGCAGGTGGCTCAGTTACCACTGTACTGTGGAGAGGCCGGTGGTCACTGGAAAGTAGTTTGTCCCACACCTGTTGGGTGGTACTAATATTCCGAAGTATCACGGAAAGGTAGGGATGAAATCAGAGTCCCTGCTCAGGAAGGCCAGCAGCTAGTATGCCACCAGTTTGTCCAGTCAGTATGCCTGGGGTCTGCATTATTCAGTTGCTTTTTTTTCTCTGTGAGTCTGGATTTTATTGGGGACCATGAGTAGGTGGTGCAGGGGCCACTTGGCTGGTTGGAGGTTGAGTCATAGGGCTGGGCTGACTGGCCTCTGTCTTATGCTCAGGATGCCTCCAATGCAAGGCCAGTCCTTGTCATCTGACCACCCAGCTCTGAGTCCTGTGGAGGCAGAGTCCTGGTTTCCAGGAAGGGCAGGTAGAGAAGGTGAGAACCCTTTTCATGGGAGGGTTGGGGGTCCTCAGGCCAAAACACACCTCAAATGATTCTCCAGCTCAACAGCGCCCGACTGACCTCCCACCCGCCAGAGAGCTCTGGTTAAAAAACAGAGCAGTTGGAGGCTCCCAATGGGGCCACCACATTAGTTTCTGGGTTGTGAGAACATTTGTACTTAAGAAGGTTTCTCTTTGTGTTTCCAGGGCCAGTCTCTGTACTAAACTGAAACGTTAAAAGAAAAGCAGTTGGGCCCTCCTGTGCTTGTCGTCAGCAGGGCCACAGGCAGGGCTGAAAGCTGGACTCAGAGTGCCCGGATGCAGATGGGGAAGCATTTGATGTGGGAACATCACTGGGATGCCAGCTGGGAGAATTTCAGGTCATTCCACACCACACCTTTCATGAGGACCCACAGCATGTTCTGCTGGCACTTGGCCTGCAGACAAAGCGGCTTATACTCTCCAGGCACTGGCTTTTGGACTCCATGACCTTGTCCTTGGTTTTGCTGGGCAAAAACAGCACCTTCTTGTTCTTCTCCTTGGTGACCACTGTCATGGATGGTGGGTATTACTGTACCTCTTCACTGCTCAGCAGCCTGCTGACCTGGAGAGAGTGAAAGTTTGCACTTGAGTGAGTTTTTGGCAGGAGGCAGGTCTTTCTTCTCAGAGTCTCTCTTCCTGTAATGTAGGCTAGGCTGCCATCCAATAATCTACCTGCAACCCCATCAGCTCAGTGCCATCGCCCTGGCTGGGGGAGGCCAAGCCACACTCACTGATGGGGAACAGAGTGGGGTGACGAGGCCTCTTTGGTGACCAGAGGTATGGAGAGTGGGATGGATGAAAGAATGCTGTAGCCAAAGGGTGCCCGTCATCTGAGTCTCTTGACATGGCTGTGGACAGTTCAACTATTCCAGTTTTTAACACACACACCCCCTCCCCCGCAACACAAAGGAAATGAATTGCAAGGACTCCTTTTGGGGGCTCTTCTGCTTGTAGGAGGGCATGGCATACTCAATAGGCAACTGGTAGGCACAGTTGTCCCTGTGATGTCCTGTTGTTTTCACCATGATGTCCAGTGTGTCCTGTTTGGTGCTCTGTGACTCCAGATTATGGAATGGGTCCTGCCAGGCCAGCTCCTGGAAGAAGTTGTTGTAGCGGTAATGCATGGAGCCATGGTACCTGGCCATGTCTGGGAACCCAGGGAAATGACCAGAAAGTGCACGTAGCCCAACAAGTCGAGCATCTTGTAGGACAGCTGCACTAGGAAGATCCGCAGCACAGCGTTGAAGTAGTGCTGTGTCCCTGCCACCAGGAACTTCACCATCTTGAGGGGCTGGCTATTACAGTTACAATATCTCTGCATCTGAGAGATGATGATGCTGAAGGCCATCTGGACATCAGCCATGGAGCAGGTGCACAGCGATATAGCGTGTGCCCCTGCAGGATGTCTGAGGGGACTGCTCCTACCAGTCAGAGGTGTTGATGAGGATGATGTTCTCAGGCAGCTGGTCATCAGAGATGAGGATGTGGTTTAGCTGGTTGTACGTGGTCTTTCTGGGGATCTGCAGCTGGCTCCCTGGGTCTGGGCAGCACTCATTATCTAGGCTGTTGGCCCTCTTGTTTTGTGGATGAGGTGTCTGCCACTCCTTCATGTACCTGCCAAAGCCATCATGGATGGGCTGCTTCCCCTTGGACCTGGTGGAGGGGATGATGAGAGACTTGTCATGGTGATGCGCCCACTGGGCAGCAGCTTCTTGGTGAGCATATCCAGGGCTGAGGTCTCTGCCTCTGGACTGTCCTTGGACTGTGCTGGCTGCTCCCCTGGGTGGGCATGCTCTGGGGCACTAAGTGGGAGACACTGTCACTCACTATTGCTGCTGGGGTTGGTCTTCTCGGGCACTTCAGGCAGACTAGGAGCTCCTTCTGTTTTTTATTTATTTATTTATTTTTTTGTTAATTTGTTCACCCTCAATGGAAGACATTTTTCCATTGAGAGAGTGAAAGGGAAGGGGAGAGACAGAGAGCGAGGCAAGCATTAATGTTAAAGAGACCATGGATAGGTTACCTCTTGCATGTGTCACAACCAGGGCCTGGGATTGAGCCGGTAAACAACATGGGTGCCATTGACCAGAACTAATCCTGGGACCCTTTAGTCCGTGGGCTGAGGTTCTAGCCCTGAGTGAAAGCTGGTAGGGCTTAGAAGCTCTGTCTGCCTCTGGGCACCACTGATGCTCCCATGTCCATTTTCAAACTGAAATGTGACAGGTCTTAGAAGTATAGCCTGAGCTTGGGCTTGGTGATGCTGAGAATGCTGTCATCATAGTCCCTGACTGTGCTACTGTTGCTGGGGTTCTCCAGTATGTTAGACAGACTGTGCAGGTCCTCCTCCACTTGAGGACAAGACCTGCAGGGTGCCGCTCCAGGTCCTGGGCCTCCTCTGACAGTTGGGCCCTGCTCAGCCAAGGCATGACTTTCTGATTTAAGTTTGGATGTCTTGTCATGGACACTGTTGTGACTTTCAATAGTCGCTGCTTCCTGGGCTCCCCCATGTCAAAGTCTTCCTCGTCCAAGTCCTACCCGTGCGTGGCAACTTCACTGGCTTCCTGCTCAGAGGAGCTCTCATACTCCTCCTTAGAGTAGTGATCTGTGGACTTGGCCTTGGGCTGGGCTGCATGGCACTGTCCTCATGCTAATCATGGAGGAGATACAGACCCAGGTGACTTTGGGCTTGGGGGTGCTGTGGGCCACCTTGTTCCAAACACTGTCGCTGGGCTGTTTGATGCCTGAGGCTCATGTGTTCTCTCATGCTTTGGCCAGATTTGCAGGCTCCTTCTGGCTCAGGGCCCTGTGGATGCTCTCCATATTTCTCTGTTGCTGGAGGATGGTCCATCCACTTGACACAGTCACTGCAGGGAATGTGCACACAACCAAGGTACATGCCCTTGACCGCAATCAAATCTGAGACCCTTGAATCTGCAGGCCGACGCTCTATCTGCTGAGCCAAACCGGTTATGGCTGTACAATGGAATATTACTGGACCATAAAAAAGAAGGAAATCTTACCAATTGCAACAACATGGGGGGATCTAGAAGGTATTATTCTGCATGAACTAAGTCAGGCAGAGAAAGAAAATTACCATAGAGCTTTATTTATATGTGGACTCTAAAAACAAAAGAGAACAAAACAATAACAGAATCATAATAAAAGTGACCAAAGGATGATTACCAGAAGGGAGGGTGTGGGGGATGGGTGGAAAGAGGAAGGAAAATAGAGTCAGTAATATTGTGATAAGTTTGCATGGTGACAGATGGTTATGAGAATTGGTGAGGTGATAAAATTGTCAAATCACTATATCATACACCTGAAACAACATAAGCAATAGATGATTATATAGCAACCATACTTAAATAAAAATAAATTTAAAATAAATTTCCCAGATACTGTAGTTTTTTTCAGAAAATTAAACCTAGGAACAAATATTCTAAAATAAAAAAGGTATCTTTATAAAAGTTAATAAAAAGTGATAGGCTCTGAAAAAGCATCTGATCAAAAATACAACAGCCATATCTGACTATTAAAGTACTATTGTGAAATGCAACTGGAAAAACATTTGCTAAATATCTTTCCCTTAAAATCTTTCACTTAAAATCCTCTAAAACTACTAATTGCACTTGGAATAAATTTTACAACCTGAACAAGACTCTACAGGCTCTGGACCCCGTTGGCCTGCACAACTTCCTGCCTCACACTCTCCTCTTTCCTCCAGCCACCCTGGCCCGTATGTCATTCCTTCACCCCAGTGGGCTCTTTCCCACCTCAGGGCCTTTGCACACACATCCCTCTGTTTGCAAAGCTCTTTGCTCAGGACTTCATAGGACAGACATTTTTACTTCTTTACATCTCATCCAAAAAAGACATCAAAATATGGAAAGTGTTATCTATATAAATCATGGAATTAAATAGAGTCTATTTATATTCTCTAATTTTTTATTTTAGAATTTTCATTCCACCTGCATTTGATTTCAAATGAAGAAAAGGCACAGTAAATTCTTTTTATCTAAAATACCTTTAAATGTTTTTGGTGAGACCTGAAATATTGACCTAATATGTTCCCCTATATAAACAGCTGCCCCAGTGCTGTTTATGCCAAAGGACCCATAATGACCCACTCAGTCCCAGGTGTGCTCACTGCTTTTCCTGATGTCGCTGTTCAGCTCCCAGGACCTGCTCACTCCAGCACCAGGCCACACGCTTGAGCGTCCTTTCTACTCTACAAAGCAAGTCCCCTTCCTATATTCTTTCCAGCCACTTCCTGGCTTATTTTCATATTTACTTTTAGATAAAAATAGGATAGTTTTTGTTTCCCAAAAATCCTGTTATGATTTTGACTTCAAATAAGTAAATTTTATATTAATTCAGGAGAATATGTGCCTCTGCAATATTCTATCTTTCCATCTAGAAATTAGTAAATCCATTCCTTTATGATAAAATGGAGTAATGTAGCATTGGACGGCCCTGCACAATTCCTGTTAACACCTTGATGCTTTAGATAATTTTTTGATGTTTCACATTATATTTTCACTTGATGAATGTCTATATACATTTACATCTATAATAATAAAAGCATAATATGCTAGTTAGACCAAATGTCCTTCCAGACGTACTTCTGGACAACCTTCAGAATGATGGCGGGCCTGCGAGGGAAGCCTGGGTCCCAGGTACCAGAGGGAAGCTGGTGCTAGCAGCTGGGGAAAGGAAGGCCTATTCTGTATGAATTCCGTGCATCGGGCCTCTAGTATATTTATGATAGCAATGGGCAATATTTACTGAGGGGCCACCACTGGTCAACTCTTTGTGTTAAACATTTTGTTACTTAATTTTATTCTTGCAACTCATTTTTCACATGAAAAAGGCAAGTCTTAAAGAGCTCAGATCACTTGCCTGAGGTTTCAGTGCAAGTGGCAGAGATCAGATATGAATCCCAGAGTCTGACAACACAGCCTTAACCATTGCATTATATGGCCTCTGGGAACACCATTACCTTTGAGTCTATTCAAAATAAGTGCCCACTGTACTGAGATTGCTTTTTTAAAATATGTAATTTATTGACTTCAGAGAGGAATTAAAGATAGAAAGAGATGGAAACATCAATGATGAGTGAGAATCGTTGATGGGCTGCCTCCTGCGCACACCCTCTATGGGGGATTGAACCCACAACCTGGGCATGTGCCCTGAAAAGGAATCCAACTTTGACTTCCTGGTTCATAGGTTGATGCTCAAACACTGAGCCATGCTGGCCAGGCTGAAGTTGCTTTTTATTTCTAGTGGCATTTCAGTTATTTATCTTAGGTTTAACAGATAGATCAACTTTTCAGCAAATAATAATACTTTCCCTTCACTATTCCAATATTTTCATCCTTCCATTGCCCAAATGACAATAGCCATTTGTTACAATACATACCCTGTTTAAATACCATTTTTTAAATCCATTAACTATCATAATATAGCAATCTTTAAGCATCTCAGGAATACTGTGAAATGTAGGGTTTGCAATAAGACATTATTCATGCAGTGAGATTAAAAGAAGCTGGAAAGACTAAATTGCAAAAACATTTTCCAAGTAATATGTGTGTGCCTGTTTTCATTTTCTTACTAATCTAAAGATATTACATAGTTTACTCTAAGTTATATCAATGCTAACATTATACTTCATTTTGCTCCTATGAATGTCATTGCTCAATTGAAGACACTTAGAAAACAAACATTGGTTGGTGCCAATGTTGCAGACAGTTGGGGAAATGGATGGAGGCCAGCAAAGCAGAGTCTCCAATGTTCTTCTCCTGGGAACTCTGAGAGTCCTGCAGACCCGCAGGTCCTGTGTTGCATGTTCCTCTGCATAAACCTGGTCACGGCGTGGGAAATGGGCTCATGATCCTGGTCAGAGGCACTGACTCCTGCCTGCACACTCCCATTTATTCTTTCTGGCCAGTCTCTCCTTCACAGCCACAGGTGGAGCAGGCTTTATACTTCGCAGTGGCTGAGGGTGTTCAGAGGATGGCTTGGACAATCCGGAATAGGGCGCGATCATGAGCCCTTATGGGGCGAAGAAGGTAAAGCAACCTGTGGCCACAGCACTGTCTGACCTTGCAAGCTAGCCGTCTAACGTAAGAACTAATACTGATAGTAATCCCCATACTCTATGCTAAATGTTTGTTCTTTGTGTATCCAAGATTACAAACTGTCTGTAACAATAACTCACACAGAGCTCTTTGTAACATCTGCAGACAAAGAAGCTCAAAAGGTACAAATACAGGACTTCCTGTGTGACTTTGCCCAGAGATTTGGAAGAAACACCTCCCTCTGGGCTGCTTGCAGTAAATGACTCCTAATTATTTGGCTCATTAAGGCGCCTTGTATCTCACTCACTGATTTAAGACACAACAGTAGGAGCCAGTGGCCATATAGCCAATGCTAACAAGGAGCTACTAGACAAAATAGTCCTTCTGTGAATGTTCCCCTACTTCCCGTGTGGTTCAGGGTTCAGGATCTGGAAGAAGGGCCGCACGCAAAGGAAAGAGACAAGAAATAATTTGGAAATATTGGGGCCAGGTGGGCAAGCCCAATTTAAGGGGAATGACTTCCACTGGTGCCCTGGCTTTGCCAGCCTTTCATTCAATTATGGATACACATCTAGCTCTTAGACAGGTAATTGTGGTAACAGACAGACTATCTTAAAGGACAGTAAGTGTTAGAAGGATTTACTCTGAGGCTATTTGATCAGAAAATAACTTGAATCCCAATTGTCTGGACTAGACAATCGGTGCATAATGCTGGCCCTTGTCATGTATGTAAGGTTCACCAGCATTCCGGGATCCTTGTTTGCACTTCTCTGCCAGTGAAGACAATGGGTGGCTTCCTACATCCTTCAAAGTAAAGTCCCATATGGCAGGCAGCTGCACACTGACTAGGTAACAATACACTTTTCCTATGATGTATTCTTGTGAAGGTCACTGAGAAGGAATGAGGGGAACGAGGCTGTGCTGTGCCCACCTGTGGAGATGTCAGGTTACACAAGAGCAGAGTCCTGATAGGCTCTCCCAACAACACCCCACACACTGCAGCACTGAGATGAAAGGATGGAAACCTCAAGGCAATTATTTGTTGGTAGAAGGACTGAGTGTATCTTCTTTTGGTTCACATTTAAATCCTTATTTAACTAATAAAAATCATTTTTTCTGCCCAACCAATATGGCTCTGTGGTATTGTGTTGACCCGGGAACCAAGAGGTCCCCAGTATGATTCCAGGTCAGGGCACACAACCCCAGTTGCTGGCTCGATCCCCTTAGGAGGCATGCAGCCATTCAATGGTTTTCTCTCATCTATGTTTTATCGCTCTATCCCTCTCCCTCCCTCTGCCTCTAAAGTCACTAAAAACATTTTAAAAACGTTATTTTTTCTAAAACCTTAAAAAACATATATTTTATTACTTAATATATGACAATAAAGGAAAATATCTGGCTTTCATATTTTCATTCTATGCTCAATAGAAACAGGAAAAGAAAGGTGTCTCAGCGATCCAGGCATTTCCCCATGGTTTCCAGCTCTCATGTCATAATTCTCAAAGTGGTCCATTCCCCCAAAGTAATGCAAATATTTAATATGGGGTTTTCATTTTACACATTATGTTCGCCTTTTAGGGACTTTTCCCTCTTAATAATAATTGTTTTTGTTCTCACCAAATCACAATCAGTCTTCTCATCTAATTCATTACATAGTCAGACAGCAAAGGCCTCATATGCTATGATTTCGTTTCCATGAAAACCCACAGTTGGTAAATCCATGGGGACACTTAGAGATGAGGGACTATCAGAAGCTGAGTGGGGAGGAGGAGCGATGACTGGAACCACCTGGATTGGTCTGGAGGAAATATTCTGGAGAGGATTGTAATGTGATGTGGTGGTTGCCAAAAATTGTGAATGTACTTAATGATGTTGAAATGGAAACTGAAGAAGGAAAGAATTAAATTTTGTATAATTTAAATTAATGTTTAATAGTATCTTATTAAATTTTATTCAAAATACATTTCATTTTATTCAATAGTATAAGAAAATCAGTAAAATTCAAAGTATGTATGTAAGATAAACACAAACATTGCAAAAATTGCTATTATTGGTGATGGCAGACAATAGGACTCACAGGGGCCTAGGTGAGTTGCTCACTAAGTGCAGGTGGGTCCACATCTGGAAGCTCAGTGACAGCTGTGCCTGGAGCCTGCTCTGGCTCTGGAGAGGGCTCCAGAGTTGGTGTCTCCCATTTAGGTGTTTCTTGATCTTGCTCTGGAGCTGCTTCTGTAGATCCAGGAAGAGAACATGTTACCACCATGACTGCCTTTTGTGCACCTCCCAAGGAAGGAACCTCCCATCTCCATCACTGAAGTCTCAGTTCAAGCCCCCACCCCAGGAAGTCTTCCAGACTGCAGGCCCTGGGCACTGACCTGAGCAACTTTATGATTCTGCTTAACCCCAGCCTCTGGGAGCTCTTCCCTGTGTGGCCCCAGCTCTATCCCATTCCTACTCACCTACAACACCCAAATCCACATGCACAGCTCTCTTTGACTCCCTCCATTTTTTCTAGGAGAAGGCCTCGGAACTCTGTCCTCTTGCAGAAATACCACTACTTGTGTGATCCAGGATTTTGCGAGCTTCTGAAAATCACAGTCCCCATCCTCCCCTCATGGCTCTGATTCTAAACCCACTCACATTTTTTGCTGGTACAGAGATCCACCCTCCTCTTCAATACATGGGAAGATGCAGAGATACACCAGGATACCAGGAGGATGTCACATCCACCATCCAGTGGACATACCTGCCTGTGCAGCCTAGTGTGACTGAATCTCTCCTGATAAAAGGAAGCTCTGCAGTGCAGGCTTGGGGTCTGCTCTGTGCACTGGATTATGGTCTGTACCTAGACACGGGTCTGTACCTAGACACGGGTCTGTACCGAGACATGGGTCTGTGCCTAGACACGGGTCTGTGCCTAGACACGGGTCTGTACCTAGACACGGGTCTGTGCCTAGACACGGGTCTGTGCCTAGACTTGGGTCTGTGCCTAGACACGGGTCTGTACCTAGACACGGGTCTGTGCCTAGACACGGGTCTGTACCTAGACACGGGTCTGTGCCTAGACACGG
The DNA here is from genome assembly GCF_963259705.1 of Myotis daubentonii. NCBI lineage: Eukaryota > Metazoa > Chordata > Mammalia > Chiroptera > Vespertilionidae > Myotis > Myotis daubentonii. The sequence goes on from NC_081855.1 coordinate 9,721,685, forward strand.
GTCTGTACCTAGACACGGGTCTGTGCCTTGACACGGGTCTGTACCTAGACACGGGTCTGTGCCTAGACACGGGTCTGTACCTAGACACGGGTCTGTGCCTAGACTCGGGTCTGTGCCTAGACACGGGTCTGTACCTAGACACGGGTCTGTGCCTAGACACGGGTCTGTACCTAGACACGGGTCTGTGCCTAGACACGGGTCTGTACCTAGACACGGGTCTGTGCCTTGACACGGGTCTGTACCTAGACACGGGTCTGTGCCTAGACACGGGTCTGTACCTAGACACGGGTCTGTACCTAGACACGGGTCTGTACCTGGCAGGGCTTCAAATATATTTGCTGAATGAATGAGCCCAAACCAGCCCCATCTCACATAGCTGGGTGACCCTGGAGCCCCACTGCTCACCCCTGGGATTTCTAATCTGGCTTCACTCAGGACAGAGATACCTAATAGAATCTCTCATCTCTTTATCAACGGAGAAAATAGCTTAGTACAAGGCACAGAGGAGAATCACAAATGAGGCAGAGGCTTTGTCAAGAGGGAGAGAAAATGGAGAATGAGCACAGCCACAGCCCCTCCGGCAGACCTGTCCACTGTCCAGGCACCCAGTGTGCTCTTTCTAGGGCAGCCGTGGACAAACTATGGCCCACGGGCCGGATCCGGCCTGTTTGAAATAAATAAAACTAAAAAATAAAAAGAAGACCGTACCCTTTTATGTAATGACTAGAGGCCCGGTGCACAAAAATTTGTGCACTCGGGGGGTAGCGGGGGTCCCTCAGCCCGGCCTGTGCCCTCTCGCAGTCTGGGACCCCTCAGGAGATAACAACCTGCTGGCTTAGGCCTGCTTCCGGGTGGCAGAGGGCAGGCCTAATCCCTAGGTGCAGCCCCTGGTCAGGCTCAGAGCAGGGCCGATTGGGGAGTTGGGGCGCTGCCCCCTGTCATGCACAGAGCAGGGCAGATTGGGTGGTTGTGATGCCCCCCTCAGTCACGCTCAGGGTAGGGCCAATTGGGGGGTTGGGGAACTGTCCCCTGTCACTCTCAAGGCAGGGTCGATGGGGAGGTTGCAGCGCCACCCCCTGTCACGCACAGAGCAGGGCCAATCAGGGGGTTGGGGCGCCGCCCTCTATCACCCACAGAACAGGGCTGATCATGGGGTTGGGGCGCCGCCACTCTCACACCCAGGGCAGGGCCGATGGGGAGATTATGGCTCTACCCCATCACACACAGAGCAGGGCCCTTGGGGGGGGGGTGGTGAGGAGCTCCCCCCTATCAGGCACAGAGCAGAGCTGCTCAGGGGGTTGGGGCCATGCCCCCTGGCACGCTGATCCTGGTGCCGGGAGGCATATTACCCTTTTACTATATAGGGTAGAGGCCTGGTGCATGGGTGGGGCCAGCTGGTTTGCCCTGAAGGGTGTCCTTGATCAGGGTGGGGGTCCCCACTGGGGTGCCTGGCCAGTCTGGGTGAGGGGCTGAGGACTGTTTTCAGGCTGGGAGTGACTGAAGTTCCCAACTGCTCCTTTTTTTCTTTTTTCTTTTTTTATTCTGGGCCAGCTTTATCTTGAGGCTTGGCTCCAGCTCTTAGGCCTCCGGCTGAAAGTAGGTTTCTGGCTTTTGCATACAATGTTGCGAATCTGCTGGCTGAAGTCCCGCGGTTTTTGTTACATTGTTTCTTAAACTGCCCACTCAGAGGCCTGCAGCCGCAGGCGGGGAACGTTGGTTTCCTCCAACGATCCTCGGTCACTGAGGCAAGCAAGCCTCATGTTAGTTTCAAACTGCTTGGCTGCCGGCCGCCATCTTGGCTGACAGTTAATTTGCATATCTCACTGATTAGCCAATGAAAAGGGTAGCGGTCGTACGCCAATTACCATGTTTCTTTTTTATTAGTGTAGATGTTTACTTTGAATTTAGATTAGCTCACACAAACACTCCATCCATGCTTTTGTTCTGGCCCTCCAGTCAAGTTTAAGAACCCATTGTGGCCCTCGAGTCAAAAAGTTTGCCCACCCCTGTTCTAAGGAGAACCCCTTGGAGGCCCTACAATAACCCTATGAGGCTGGGCCTTAGTTTACCCTGTGTTCAGAAGAACAAATGATCGGAGAGATGCAGTGACCTGAAGAGTCACAGCAAGCAGGCGACTGAGTGACCGCTGTGTTGTGGAGGGACAGGGATGACCTGGTACATGGTTGGTCCCACACAGGTTGTTAGTAGCAAATGTTCTGTATTAACACAGAATGGTGGGTGGGTATGAAGGTTGGGTCACTGCCCAGGAAGGCGGGCACCAGGGATTTGATCAGATTGTCCAGGCGGGGGCCTGGGCAGTGTGCATCTTGCAGGTCCTTTCTTTTGTCTGTGAGGGTGAAGTTTATTTGGAACCCCGAGTGAGAGGTGCTGGGCTATTTGGCTACTGTGGCTATTCTCCATCTCCATCTGAAAGCTGGAGTGGAACAGGTCTTCCAGGTATAGCCTGAGCCAGGGCTTCGGGGTACCGAGAACACTGTCATGGGCCACTGTCTCTGAGGTTTTCTAGCGAGTCATACAGCATATCCAGGTCCTCCGCCAGCTCAGGGACATGCTCTGAATACTCCTGCTTCAAGTCTAGGTCTTCCTCCCACACTTGCACCCTGCACAGCTATATCCTAACTTTCTTGTTGGAACATTGTTGCCTGGTAACCAATGGTGTTCTTATTACTCTTTTGTGCTGCTTTTTGGCTCCTCCCACATTGCAGTCCTCCTTTTCCAGGTCCTGCACCCGCTCAGGATCATGGATAGCCTGCTGCTCAGAGAATATTTCATCTTCCCTCTCAGTGTACTGAACCCTGGATTTGGCTTTGGGCCTGGCCTGCTGAGTGTTATTTTCAGGGTCCATGGACTGGCTGGACAGGGAGTAGATGCTGACCTCCGCCATGTAGGCAGATGCCTCCCTGATGGTTTTGTAGAGGCTCAAAACCTGGCCATCCTCGGAGGCTCCCTGCATCACCTCAGCCATGTCTATGTTACCCACTGTGAGCATCTTGTACCCTTGATGGTCTGTTTTTTAAGGTGTTGCTTCTGCTGCAGCATGATCTGCAGTTTGTTGCCTAGTGGTAGAGGGGGTCCTGCTAGGAGAATGTCAGCTCTAGGTCAGTCTTCACTAACCCACTGGGGAGCAGCAGAATCTGATCAGACCTCAGGATGCACTTTGAGTCCTTAATTCTCACAGCTATCACTAAGGAGATGATCTCCTTTGCCAGGGCCTTTAGAACCACCAGCTTGGTTAAGGTGAGGTTTCACAGCCTGGGCATGCAGGTGGAGGTGGAGCTGGAGCAATCCACCTCCCAGGGAGCAAGAGGTTCATGGGCACCTGTTTGTTGCGGGCAGGGGGGATGCTGTCCAGCTCTGCTGGTGGTGGATAAGCTGTAGCAGCATGCCATATTATTTCCAACCTGTGTTGGGACAGAGAGGGCACGTTCCATCAGAGGCAGCTCAAAAACTGCCAGATGGGTTGGGGGCTACAGCTCAAACTGAACCCCCAGACACTCAGTGATTGATGGCAAGAGGTGGGGCAGGAGTGACCACAGGGGCACACGCTAACCTTGCTACCTTGCAAACTCAGAGACCTAAAGTAACCACAAAGGATGTTCTGAAATAAAACTTTTAAACTAAATCAGTTTATGGTGGGTAGTCATGTCCTAGGCCGGCATCTTCCCTGACAAAGGTCAATTGTTACCTTACCTGAGCCTGTCTATTGTCTTTTTGCCTATAGTATAACATATCTTTGGAATGTCAATATAACTTTCCTTAATTCAGACTCCTGAAAGCACATGCCCCACTCTGCTCTCTGCAGAGACCACACACCCCCTCATTGTCACTGAGTCCATTGTTGATTGTTAACTGTCCTACACACACATAAGTGAAAGAAGTATGTGTCTATCATCTTGCTGTTTATCTAATCCCAGAGGTTTCCCCACTTTGCTGTCTCTAGCCTCCCTAATCTATCACTAATAGATTTCGTGGAATCCATATAGGTCTCCTGTATTGTAATGCCTAACATAAGGTGCAAAACTGCCGTTCCCCAGGGCATTATCTGCTTCTATTGAGATTTTTGTTTCCCAGCAATTAATGACACTTTGGCTCAAATTCACAAAACTTCTTCACAGGTTTGAAAATTTCTACATTGACAGGAGAAAATATTCTTGACAGGAAAAGTAGAATTGGAGGTGGGGACTGGTGAAACACATTAGTGTCTTAGGTCTTTTCTTAGCAAAGGACGGACAGCACATGCTTGTACTAACAGTATCAGTCCTGGGATTTCTGTCTAAACATCTCATTCGAAGATGAAAACACAGAGGCTTTTCCTGGGGTGGGAGGGTCAGGCTATTAGGACAAGTGGGATGTTCAGGGTACCATGGTTGATATGGCAACAGAAAGGGATGATGTCCAGGTCCCACAGCAGTGAAGAGATGCATCGCTAGCCCTAATAACAGGTCCCATGCTGGTATGTTGTGTAGCCCACGGAGGCCCCAGCTCCTGACCTGGAGGGGACAAGGGGATGTGGTCCGCGGGGCAGTAAATGGCAAAGCAACAGACTTGGTACCTTGAGCCCCATGTCCTTTTGGGAAAAGCATCCCTACTAATCACAATGATGTGTAAGAGTGGGAGAAGGTTTGTAAGGATGGTCAGGCCAACATGGACACTCGGGGATGGGCATTAAAAAGAAGAAGTAAGTAGAAAAATGCAAAAATACTCTTGAGTGAGCATAAAGTGAAATGGAACTAAGTCTCTCCTCTGATATTCCTAGCACTTTGTGGATAGTGACTTTGCATCTCTTCTGAAAGAGGATGGACAGTGAGAGTGGGTTCGGAAGAAGAGATGGGGATCCAGATTCCTTTGGAAATTGGAATCTGGGATAGATCTTAGGGGAATAACAGGGCAGCTTCTGGAACCCAGACCTCCCTTTGACTGCATGGGGTCCACGAGTCTGGGTCATCTCAGCACCCACACTCACCCTGAGGCCATGCTGCACACTTGAGGATGTATGGGACACCTGTTTCCCCTCTAGGGACATGGAGTAGAGGACCCCATCTGTCAGCTCCATTTCACTGTCCTGTGCGGAGCTCTGTAAATGCAGGTCCCAGTCACCAGAAAATCCTCAGAGCCCCCTTTTGCTGGTTCTCGGTCCCTGTGACCCTCCACTCCAGACACACACACATACACCCCATGGTACGCTTAGAGTAGACCCTCAAAGGGGAAGAAAATGCATGACAGCCTGAGGGCCTGATTCCCATTGGCACAGATAAGAAATTCCTCTGGAAGCCCATCTCCATCTGCCTGCCAGTCCTGGGTTGTGAACATGACAGAACTGCTAGGTTATCCACCACCCAGCAGCCCCATCCTGCCCCGGGGGCTATGTTGTGAAGGCAAACCCCTATTCTGTAAAACTACTGTTTGGAATTCTCTGCTATTCTTTAGACGGCCTCTTATTCAAAAAATAAGTTTGCTTTCTAGCCCGCTTTAGCCTGCTTGAATAATGGGGGAGATAAACTTAGCTGTCTGACCTTGTAGGCCAGAGACTAGATACACCCAATGCCATGCCAGGTGCATTTTTAATTGGATAGAACTGTGTAGTTTTCAAGGCCTCCGCCAGCTAGCAGACAAAGGGCTGGCTCTTCCATAAAAAGGGAAGTTCTGCTTGTAGCGGGGCTTAGAATTTGGATTCATTTCCCTAAGTCCACCACAGTGAATAAAGTGTAACTCCAAACTCTCAGAGCGTCGTTTGGTTCTTCTCCGGTTTTTCTGTAACAATGTGGGCTGCAAAGGGATGGTGCACAGAAGTGGCCTAGCCAGGATTGGTCTGGCCAAGGCCGCCTGTGTTACCTTAAGCCATATTCTGGAAAATGGCCAGAGAGAACAGGGACAAGGGTTGAATCAAGGTCTCCACCATCTGGAAAAGCTCTCACTGCGGGGTCTCTGGAAGCAAGAGCAGCAATCACTGGGAACACAGCAAGAGAAGATCTTACACTGGAAAATGACTTTCGCAAGTGAGCTTGCGGTTGGGTTGTTGCTAGAATGTGGGTGCCTGTTTACAAGGGTCCCCAGTTCTATTGGGAAGTGACCTCAATTCCAGGGATTGTCTTCCGTGAGTCCCCTCATCTACTAACAGCTCTGCAAATAGTCCTGTGGGCTGCTGTCTGCAGGTCTCTATTCTCTGGGAAACACCGTATCTTTACACAGTTGCCCCCAACACTCTCCTCTCCCCAGCACCCTAGAAGGCTTAACCTAAGCCAAGGTCCCAGAGTTGAGGAGACAGACCTGGATTCAGACTCAACCCCTCATTCTTACCTCTTCTTAATCCTGCATAAGTCATTGTACCTGTCAGGGCTTTTCTCTCTCCCGCCTGCACAATGGGTTATTGCAACAAGTGTTTCTTAGGGCTGCTCAGGCTCATTGGTGGGTAGGAGCTATAAAGTAGGAGGAGGAATGTCACATCTAGGTAGTGCCTCCAACCTCTCTTTCCTTCCAGTTTTCACCTTCTCTGTGTCTGCTTTGCTTCTCCTCCCACACAAGGTCACTACATCTAGACCAGTGGATTGTATCTGCCAGGTCTGCCGTAGCACACCTCAGTTCTGGTCCTGTCCCACTGACAACAGCAGCTCAGAGGGCACCAAGGGGGGCTGGGTTGTGCCATTCAGCTGTGTGCCCCAAGTTGGGTGAATGTGTTTTGATGGACAATTAAAGTTCTCTGACACCATGAGGAACTCATTTAGAATTATGGTGCTGTTTATGTCTTTACAGAATGTTTACCATATGCCAAGCGCTGTGGAAAGAGCTGATGGAGGTCTGATTGAGCACAATCTTGGCCTGGGACAAGCTTCTGATCTCAAGGAGATAAGACATAGCATGAAGTGCTGGCACTTTAAGGGTAACAGATATGGTGGATGTGCTCTGGAGGGATAGTGAATGATTGTACATTTGGAAACTACCTGGAGCTCATAGCTGTTGAATTGCACTTTGAAGAGACAAACAGATGTGGTTGGCCAAGAGGTAGGCAGCAGGTCAGTTATGTACAACGTATCATAAGAAGTGCTATGCAGCTGTGCAATCTTAGGTTCAAAATTATTAAAGAACAGGGATAATATTCATGTTAAATGAATGGTGAGTGGGAATGTAGGGTGACCCTATATTAGGAATGACTGTGTTTACATTTAGATTAAAGTATTCAAGTAGCTTGAGGGGGAATGATCCAATCATCTGAAATGTTTCTTGTTTAATCAGAAGGCTTCCATCAATATGCTTTGGTTTTATGTACTATTTTTTCAATGAACATATGGCAGGGTGATGTGCAACCATTATCCCCACACTACCTTGACCCTGCCCTCAAGTCCAGTGGCTGGGATCTTGCCTGGCTTTTCTGTTCTGGAACCCAGGACCTGAATCAGGAGCTCAATACAGACTCCTTGAAATACCAGACTTGAGACAAAACCTGTGTTTTCCTAGTGTGAAATGATGGGACAATGACTTCTACTAGAAGGTACCCCAAAAGATTGACTCTTACTATTTTATTGTAGTCTTGAGGCAAGCCCATGCAAAGGCTCAGTTTGGTGTCTGCTTCCAATTCTGTCAGAACCAGGAGCCCCACAACACGTGTGCCATGTCTCACTCGGCCACTAGAGGGCAGTCATTGCAGTTCATGGCAATAACCTTGACCCACTTCCAAATTTGACAAGTTCACTTTCTTCAGAAGGTGCTTCATGAACTTGGAGGATTTCTTTAGGAATATTCACTTGCTGATGTTCTTCAATTTAATTTGGAAGCTAATGTAAGTACCCTTCAAGTTAGAAAAATAAGATGATCCTCTCCTGGCAGCTGTCACTTGTGGCACAGACATGTAAAATCACGTATTACACCTTGTATGTGCACCTCCATCCCTACCTTTCTCCCTCCCTCCATGTATAAAGGTCTGTGCAAAGTGTCTCTGACCTTACATGTGATGTATTACAGACATCTGTCTATCATGTAGCCCCATCTTGGTGATATGGATTTTTGGGTAGCAAGTGGTCTACACATAAGCCTGCAGAACAGTCTCTGGAAACTGGGAGGCTGGAGGGGGTTGACTGGCAGGACATCTCAGGCGAACCAGGCTGGCTGCTTGCACATCTCTGGTTAGAGGAGTGTGATGTGGGCGGTGTGGCCCCCTACAACTGTGTCTCCTGAGATAGGAGTCCTGAGGGCCAATTTTTTCAGCGGTGCAACCCCCAAGGCCTTGCAGGGGCACAGCAGGCATCTTATTATTTATGGAAAGAAAAGGCTGTGCTATTCAAGGGGATTTACCTCCAGTCTCAGCAACTGCCCCGTCATCTGAAGTCTGTGACAGTCACCATTGTCCTGCCCACCCACACTCAGCTCAGCGCCTACACAGAAAGGAGGCTGCTCTGACTTGGCCACTGTTTACTGTTTACTGTTTACAATGCAGCAGGTGGTAGCACATCTGGAAGTTCAGTGACACCTGTGCCTGGAGCCTGCTCTGGCTCTGGAGAAGGTACCAGAGTTGGTGTTTCCTCTTTAGGTGTTCCTTGATCTTACTCTGGAGCTGCTAGATCCAAAAAAAGAACATATTACCACCATGACTGACTGATTTGTGTACCTTCCAAAGAATGGATCTCTCATCTGCATCACTGAAGTCTCTGTTCCAGAGCCCACCCCAGGAAGTAATCCACACTGCAGGCCATGGGGCACTGACCTGAGGGACTATTTGCTCCTGCCTATCCCAGCCTCTGGGAGCTCTTCTCTGTGGAATCCAGCCCCATTCCCTCCCCACTCACAGACACCACCATGCACAGCGATCTTTGAACCCCTCCGTGTTTTCTAGGAGAAGCCCTCAGACCTCTGCCCTCTTGCAGAAATCTCACAAGGCAAGGCATGGGATCCAAGATTTTTCCAGCTTCTCCAAGTCACAGCCTCCATACTTCCCTTAAGGCTCTGATCCAAAGCCCATTCACTTTTTCTGCTGGTCTTGAGATCCACTTTCTGCTTCCAAATATGGCAAGGTGCAGCGATATTGGAACGAGGAAGTCATATGGCCTGACCTGTGGATGCTACCTGCCTGTGCAACCTATTGTGACTAAAACACTCCTGACTAGAAGGAAGCTCTGGAGGGAAATCCTGGAGTCAGGGCATTTGTTGACTGAATGAGCCCAAACCAGCCCTATCTCAGATAGCTGGGTGACCCTGGGGAACCCCTGGGATTGCTAAACTGGCTTCAACCAGGATAAGGATGCCTAATGGAATCTCCAATCTTTTTCTCAAAATAGAAAATAGCTTAGACTAAGGCCCCAAGAAGAATCCAAATAAGGCAGGAGGTTTGTTAAGAAAAGAAAATGGTCAATTAGAACAACCACAGACCCTCTGCACACCTCTCCAGTGTCCAGGCACCCAGAGAGCCATTTCCCAGGGAGATTCCTCCCCCAACCCCTAGTCCCTACAATAACCCTATGAGGCTGGGACTCGGCTCTCCCCATGTTCAGAGAAACAATCGCGCGGAGAGATGTAATGAACTGAAGACACAGCAAGCAGGTGGCTGAGTGACCACTGTGCTGTGGAGGGGCAGGGCTCACCTGGTACATGGTTGGTCCCACACATTGGTTAGTAGCAAATCTTCTCTATTAACACAGAAATGTGGGTGTGGTCAAAGGTGTGGATGCTGCCCAGGAAGCTGGGCACCAAATATTTGATCAGTTTGTCCAGTCACTGTTCCTGGGAGATCTGCACCTTACATGTATTTTTTTCTCCGTGTGAGGGTCAAGTTTATTTGGAAGCTTGAGTGAGTGGTGTTGTGGTCAACATGGAGGCCCAGGGCTGAGCTGACTGGCCTCCATGTCAGGCTGAGGATGCCCCCAATGGGAGGCCAGCCCTTGCCATTGGCCACCCAGCTCTGAGTCTGGGCACAGGGTGGAGCCAGCTCCCTGTGAAGCAGAGTCCTGGCTTCCAGGAAAGGCAGGTGGAGAAGGTGTGGACAGTTCTCCCTGGGTGGGTCAAGGTCCAGAAAAATAGACTTGTTCAAAGCTCTGATGATTTAAAGGGTTAAATTTTATAGAATCTAAAGTAAGGTTATGTTTAGGAGTATTTTATTCAAGGTTCTCTACAATACACTATATGTTACTGAATATCATTAAGAAGTACAGTAGAAGTATAAGCATATGTAACAAACACAAAATGTTAAATACTGCATCAAAATGGGGGTGGGGGCACCCTCTCTGCAATGGCTGCTGACACAGGCTGTGGCCCAGGATCTGGCACCAAGGCCTCAAAGGAACTGGGGTGAGTTGCTCAAATGGGGCAGGTGGTTCTGCCTCTTAAAGTTCAGTGAAAGCTGGGCCTGGATCTGGCTCTGTCTCTGGTAAGGCCACTAGGTTGGAATTGCCTCTTGAGCATTTTCCTGATGTTGCTCTGGAGCTGGTTCTGTAGATCCAAGAAGAGGTAATGTTACCACCTTCACTGGCTTTTATTTATTTATTTATTTATTTATTTATTTATTTATTTATTTATTTATTGTTTTGCCTTCTAAAGGCTCACTCACCCACACCACCCACGGAGGCCTCCTCCTCTGTTTCCTCCTCAGTGGTGCAGCTGTGAATGGAGACTCTGGGCCTGGTTTGGCAGGTCAGCGACTGGAAATTTGAGCTCTAGGGAAGCCAACAGCATCATCAGGCTGGGAAATCCTGGAGGTGCTGGTCCACCCAGATGCCCAGGATGCAGGAGAGGGTTCTTGGGAAAGAGATAGGTGGGCAGCAGGGTCTGAGGCCTGGCCTTTCCTTCCACACGACCCTCCCAGAGCACCACTCAGAGAGCCTGGGGTTCTGTATCTGCTCCTCCTGCCCATCCAGAAGCCCGACCTACTCCTTGTCCATCTTCAGTCTGGCAGTCCTTGCAGAGAAATGCCTGGTCAGCCAGGAGGGGCTGGCAGAATTCGCTCCTAACTGACAGCTCTGGATCAATGAGGAAACCACCAGTCCCCTTCTCCAGGGGAACCTGACAGGCTCTCTCAGTGTCCCTGCCCCTCTCACGACACTCCTATTATGACTGAGAGGGCTGGTATCCACTGTGTTCATGTTATTCATTGGCACAGAGTAGGTGCTTCAGGAATATTGACCAATGACCGAACAAAGGAACCCCAGGGCCTTTCTATCACCTCAATCTTTGGCTCCTGCACCTACATGCTGCATAATTCAGGAGCTGTCCTGTGTGGTTCTTTGCCTCCCATTGAAACTCAGCTCCCACAGGGTGGGGTGCAGCTGCCAAGCTGCCACTGAGGAGGTTCTACCAGATTAGTGATCAACGTCCCCGGGATAGGGGTGCAGGCAAGATTGGATTAGGAGGGGAAGGATATGAATTTGCTGAGGGTCTGACTCTCTCACTGAGCTCCCACTGCTCTCCACACCACCTAAATCCACATGCACAGCTCTCTGACTCCTTCCCTTTTTGTAGGAGAAGCCTCAGACCTCTGCCCTCTTACAGAAATCCCACCATGTGTGGGATCCAGGGTTTGGCCAGCACCTTGAGTTCACAGTCCCTATACTCCCCTCATGGCTCTGATCCAAAACTGACTCACATTTTCTGCTAAAACAGAATTCTATCATCTCTTCACAATACAGGCAGAGGCAGCCATAGGTAGAGGAAAAGAGGAGGACATCACATGTGCTGTCCTGTGGACACTACGAGCCTGTGTTTCCCAGTGTGACTGAATCACTTCCGACTAGAAGGAAGCTCTTCAGTTCAGGCTTGAGGTCTTCTCTGAGCACTGGATTATGGTCAGTGCCTAGAGACATGTCTGTACCTGTCAGGGTGACTAATATATGTGCTGAATGAATGAGCCCAAACCAGCCCGATCTGAGAAAACTGGGTGACCCTGGGGCCCCACTGCTCACCCCCGGCATACCTGATGCAGATTCACCTGGGAAGTGGACTCCTAATCGTATCTCCAATCTCTTTTTGAAATCTGGAAACAGCTTAGCCCAAGACCCCAAAGAGAATCACAAATTTGGCAGTGGCTTCCTAAACAAGAATAGGAAATAACCAATTGGCTCAATCACAGCCCCTCCAGCAGACCTCTCCACTGTCTAGGCACCCAGAGAATACTTACCAGGGAGGACCCCAGTGAGTCCCTACAATAACCCTAGCTCCTGGGTTCACCGAGGGTTCAGAGGAACAAACACTCAGAGAGTTGCAGTGACCTGAAGGCAAACAGCCAACAGGTGGCCTGGTGATCATGTGCTCTCGAAGGGGAGGGGCTCACCTGGTAAATAATTGGTCTCACAGCTGTTGGGTGGTAACAAAAGTTCTGTAAGTATAGACAGGAATGAAGGTGGGTTCCCTCCCCAGGTATTCAACCACTTTGTCTAGCCAGTATAGCAGGGCCCTGTGCACCACACAGGTCAGGTTTTTTGTTGTTGTTGTTGTTTGTTTTTTTCTCCCTGTGAGGCTGAAGTTCATTGGAAATCTCAAGAATGTGGTGCTGGGGCCATTTGGCTGGGTGGCAGCTGGATCCAAGGGCTGGCTCACCGGCCTCCCTGTTCTGCTCAGAATGCCAACAATCAGAGGCTAGCCCTTCAGCTCTGGCCACCCAGCTCTGAGTCTGAGCACAGGCTGGAGCTGGCTCCCCAGGGAAGCAGAGTCCTGGCTTCCAGGATGGGCAGGTTCTCAAGACCATAACCCTTTTCACTTGGAATGCTGGGGATCCTGAGGCCAAAACATATCTTCCATGATTCTCGAGCTCAACAATACCCTCCTGAATGTCCACGGACAAGAGCATTCTTGTATTGAACAGAGCAGTTAGGAGCTCCCAGTGAGAAACAACCCCCTTAGGTTCCAGGCTCTGAGTGCATTCATACTCAGAACAGTTTCTCTTTGGGTGGCTCCAGGGCCTGTGTCTGTAGTAAACCGATCTGTTCACAGAAAAGCAGCTGGGTCCTTCTGGGCTTAGCCAAGGCAGAGCTAAGGGCAGGGAGAGAGGCAGGGCTAGAATGTGGAATTGGGATGTCCAAAGATGCAGATGGGGAAGAGCTTGACGTGAGAGGACCACTGGGCTGCCAGCTGGAAGAACGTCACGTCGTTCGACTCTGTGCCATCAATGACGACTGGCAGCATTTTCTGCTGGTTCTTTGCCTTGCAAACCAGGTGACCGATGCCCTCAATGCACTGGATTGTGGACTCCACATCCTTGTTCTTGGTTTTCTTGGGCGCCTTCTTTTTCATCTCATTGGTGACCACTGTCATGGACATGGTGGGTGTTGCTGTGTCCTCACCACTGCTGGGCAGCCTGCTGGCCTGGATAGACTGGAAGAAGCACTTGAGTGTGCTTTTGGCGGTAGGCAGGTCTTTATTCTCCACAATTCTCTTCATGTCTATTGGTTGGGCTGCTGTTCCGTAATCCACCTGCAGCTCCATCATCTCTGCATGGACACTCTGGCTGGGGGAGAAGAGGCCCCCACTCATTGACGAAGGGGAGAGTGTGTTGGATGAGGCCTTCCTGGCAGGAAGAACACTGGAGCATGAGGGGTCCACATCATCTGAATCTCTTGACATGGCTGAAGATCGATCCACTCTTCCAACCTTCACTGCCCACACTAAGGGAATGAGCTTCTGTGAGGACATCTCATTGGGGCGCTTCTGCTGCTCATTGAGCATGGCCTCTGCGATGGGCAGCAGGTAGACACAGTTGGCACCTACTCTGTGATTCTCGACAAAACGCCCTGTGTGTCCTGCAAGGTGTTCTGGGACTCCAGGTTGTTGAACATGTCCCACCAGTATAGGTCCTGGAAGAAGTTGTTGTAGCGACATTCCATGGAACCCAGGTATCTGGCCAGGGGGTGGGAACCCATCAGGATGACCAGAAAACGCATGTAGTCCAGCCATTGGGGTGATTGGTGAGAACACTGCTATCAGAGCTTGGGAATTGCAGTTGCAATATCTCTGCATCCGGGAGATGATGATGCTAAATGCCTCCTGGACATCAACTGTGGAACAAGCGCACACCACAGGCAGTGTGTGCCCCTGCAGGATGTCTGAAAGTAACTGGCCCTGCCAGTCCGAGGTGTTGACCAGGATGATGTTCTCGGGCAGCTTGTTCTGGGAAATGAGGGTGTTGTTTGGCTGGTCACTCATGGGCTTCCTGGGGATCTGCCGCTGGCTCTGTAGGTCTGGGCCGTCATTGTTCAGGGTGTTGAACCACTCATTCAGGGCTGTGTTGTAGCCCCGGTGGCCAGCCTGTTTCCCCTTGGCCTGCTGGAGGGGATGACTACAGACTTGGAGAAGAGCACTATGGATGGGAGCATCTTGGTGAACCAACCCCAAATGGAGGACTCTGCCTCCAGGTTGTCCTCCAGCTGCTCCCCAGGTGAATTCCTTGGACTATTGAGTCAGAGCCACCATCACTTGACATGCTGTCAAAGTATCGCCTGAGCGTGGGCTTTGGGGTGCTGGGGACACTTACATCGTCCTCCATGTCTAGACTACTCTCGCTGGAGCTGTCCACAGGGTGATACCGAAAGTCCAGGGCCTTCTCTACTTTGGGGACATGCCTCACCAGGGCCTGTTGTGAGGATACGACCTCCTCCAGCACTTGGTCCATGAGCATGCATTCCACAGCTCTCGGGTGGTAATTCTGGTGCCTGGTCATGCATCTCCTTCTTACTATCAGATTCCCTTCATGAAAGTTATTCCCCTGGGATGAACTGTGGGTGGCATTTTAGCTAGCTGCCTGCTGAAAGTAGAAGCTCTCAGACATGTTGGCAGAGTCGTTATGCAAGGTCTGGGCCTTGGTGCTGGCCTGTATGGCACCGACATCATGATCCATGGGCTGACTGGACAGGGTGGCCATCCAGGATCTTGTCCATCTGACGGGTGGGTATGCTGTAAGCCACAAATTTGGAGTCACTGTGGCTTGGCTGCTTGCCTCCTTGGGCCCATGTGATCTCAGGCAGATGGGCCAGACTCAGTGGCTCCTTTCAGATGCTGGCACTGTGGAGGCCCCACATCTCCATCTGCAAGCTGTAGTCTGACAGGCCTTCCAGGTATATCCTGAACTTGGGATTGGGGCTGCTGAGGACACTGTGATTGTCCCTCATGTCTGGGCGGCTAGACAGGCTTTCGAAGTATTGCCTGAGCTGAGGCGTTGGGGTGCTGAGGACACTGTCATCGTCCTCGATTTCTGGATCACTGTCACTGGCGTTCTCCAGCATGTCATACAGGAGGTCCAGGTCCTCCTCCACCTCCTGGAATGCTCCACATAGTCCTTCCTGCCCAATGTCCAGCATCTCCTCTGACACTTTGACTGTGTGCAGCCATAACAAGACTTTCTGGTGGTAGTTCTGTTGCCGAGTCATGGACCTCCTTCTGACTATCGGATTCCCCTTGTCGAAGTCATCCTCCTCCTGTTCCTGCCTGTGGCTGGCATTGTAGCTGGCCCCGAGCTTCGAGAGAAAGTTCTCAGACTTGCCATTAGAGTGGTTCTCTGAGCACTCAGCCTTGAGATTGGCTTCTCTGGCGCTGTCCTCATGGTTGATGTACGGCATGGACAGGGAGGAGGTATGGATCTTTTCCACCTTGCTGGTGGTGTGCTGTAGCCCACAAATTCATTGCACTGTCACTTAGCTGTTTTCGTCCCAGGGCCCACGCATTTTCTGTCATGTGGGCAACAGTCAGAGGCTCCTTTTTGGTCCTGGCAATGTGGCTTCCTCGCATCTCCATCTGCTAGCTGGAGCCTGACAGGCCTTTGAAGTATGGCCTGAGCTTGGGTCTGGGGTTGCTAAAGACGATCTCATCATCCTCCATGTAGAGGTCACTTTTCCTCCGGTTCCGCATCATGTCAGCCCGAAGGTCCCTCTCTGACACTTTGGACCTGTGAAACAGCACCAGGACTTTCTGCTTCAAGATTCCTTGTATTGATCACTGCAGCTTCTTCGGCTTCCTCTTCTCGAAGTCATCCTTGTGAAGGTCCTGTCTGTGCTTTCCACTCTAGCTGGCTTACAGCTCAGAAAAGGAGCTCTTATCCTGCCCTCAGTGTTGTTACCTGTGGACTTGGCCTTGAGGCTGGTCTGCTTGGCACTGTCCTCCTCATTGATAGGCTGGCTGCACAGTGAGGAGATCCAGATCTCGGCCATCTTGGTGGAGGACTCCTTGACTCTGCTGCAGAGGCTCAGCATCTGGCCACACCTGGGGTTTTGGTGCATGACGTCAGCCATGTGGATGGCGCCAGAGGCCAGTGTCTTGTAGCCCAGGACGTTCCTGTTCTTAGAGCACTTCCTCTGCTCCAGCATGATCAGGAGCTTGTTACCTTCTCCCTTGAGGAAGTGGTTGTACTGCAGGGAGAAGGTGATCACCAGGTTGGTCTGCACCGGTCTACTGCGGGGCAGCACAATCTCTTGGGACCTCAGGATGCCCTTGGAGTCCTGCATATTCACAGAAATCACCACGGAGATGAGGTTCTTGGCCAGCTTCTTGGAGATCACTAGCTTCTTTAAAGTGAGACTGCACCACCTGGGCACTCAGCTGGGGCTGGAGCAGTCCACCTCCCAGGTAGCTAACAGGTTCCTGGGTACCTGTGCTTTGAGCACTGTGGATGTGCTGGCCTGGCCCACAGTTTGTGAGGAAGCTGCAGCTGCTGGCACCCTACTGGTCCTTTTCCTACTCAGCATTGATGGTTTGTCCTCTTGTGGTGGAACAGAGGAGGGACATGTTTGGTGGCAAGAGGTGGGGCCTAAGTGATCAAAGGAGATTGTGGTCACACAAAAAGTGGGCACTCACTAACCTGTGATTAGGTCAGAGAATGCCTGGGTGGTGGTCTTTTAAGCTCAGGGACCTAAAGTTTTCACAAAGGATGTCCTGAAGTTAAAACATTTCTAATCAAAAGCAGTTTTTGGTGTTTCGCTACATCTAGCCTGGCATCTTCTCTAAAAAATGGTCAATCTTTAACTTAGCTGAGCCTGTCTATTGTCTTTTGGAATCCACAAAAACATAGCTTTGGAATGTCAAAGGAATGTTCCTTGTTTTGGACACACCGTGCTGTGTGGAGACCACAAATCCCCTCATTGTTATTAAGTTCATTGTTGGCTGTGCTATCCTATATCCACCAGTGTGAAGAAGTATGTGTGTATCTATCGCCAGCGGATTTGATACAACAAACATACATCTCCACTTTTGATGGTAATATCTAAAATAAGGTGAACACGGCCATTCTCCACAGCATTGTTTCAATGCATTGAGATTTTGCTTCATGGCAATTGACAGGTGGGCTCAGATAAAATCTCTACAATTGTTCACAGTTTTGAATGCTTCTTACATTGACATGTACTTGGCACAATACAGCAGGATCCCGGAAAAGCTCACCCAGCACCACTGTGCAGACCTACACCTGGTGCTAGGATGCAGGAAAGGGCCCATTGACTTCCCAGCTCCCTGTCCATTTGGTGAACTTGTGTGAGTTGTCTCTTGGACCCAGGACTTCCCCTTGCTTGTGCTGCGGACTTTATTTGAGCCGTATTGTTAATACTGTTGGGGGAACTAAGTTTAACGATTGACAGATCCCAGGCTAAGGAGAGACAGGAGGGAAAATGGGCCTGGACTTGACCACTGGCTTTTCCATTGGAATTGCCATTTGAGAGTCTGGGGCAAACACCTGGGCTGTACAAATGACAGCTGGTCTTGTTCATCTCAGAAGATGAAGGGGATTTTGATTGTGAAAAATCTTTCACTTAATATTGTAATTCAATATCCAATTACATGCTCTTTCCTGCATGAATCTCAGGTGTTCTTAGACAAGTAAGGATCTGTGCTGCTGTGTCAGAGGTCAGTCCTCAGGACATGCAGGAGCCCCATAAATTCTCACACAACTGTAATTAAACTAACTGGCTCTTCAGGGGGAGCACTAATCAGGTTTGGTCCACCTGCACTGGTGGCCCTTCTGGTTGTTGTAGACAGCAGGGAGAGAAACCGAGGCACATAAGAGGGTTGAATGAGACTCTGGGAAAGGGAGCAACATGCTGCTCAAGCCCTAAAGCAACAAACCTCAATCCACTACATCACACCTCTAGAAAATTTGCTGAGAGACTGCAGATACCAAACAACAATAAAAACAAGAGCCACAAACACACCTATAATTAACATTGGAAGTTGTGCCTCCATGGCTGGGAACTCCCAGACTCCAGCCCTCATTACTATTCCTGATAGGACACCTTGACTTGCAAGTGCTTTACAGAAATGAGAAGATTTAACTAGAAAATATTAACTGAAAATGGCCAATATACAGTTGTCTTTCGGTGCCTTAATTAATTTTTCCCAGGCAAGAAATACAAACACCACCATTAGAAAAATGCCTCCTGAAAATTAAACTGATTGAATGAATAGGAAACACATCTTGATTTGGAAATTAGAAACTTCTAAGGAGGAGCACAGATAAATTCTCTTTAAAAACGAAATTAATAAGAAATTTCAGAGATTATCTCTGAACTCTCCTGAAGCTAATAAATTCTAACATCCATTCTCCCCCTTCTATAGAACTTCCACTATATGTGTAGCTCTGCTGTAAAAAAGAAGGGATTCTTACCATTTGCCACAGTATGGATGGAGCTGGAGAGCATTATGCCAAGTGAAATAAGCCAGTCAGAGAAGGATAAATACCACATGATCTCACTAATTTGTGGAATATAATGAACAACGTAAACTGATGAACAATGTCAGATCCAGAGACGGAGAGGCATCGAGTGGACTGTCAGGCCTTGGAGGGAAGGTAGGGGAGGGTGGGGGTAAGGGGGAGAGATCAACCAAAGGACTTATATGAAAGCATATAGGCCTAATCAATGGACACGGACCACAGGGGGTCGGGGGGAGGGCATGAGCGGGGGGATAGGGGGTAACGTGGGGATAAGGACACATATGTAATATCTTAATAAATATATATATATATATATATATATATATATATATATATATGAATAAAGTAGCTATACTATCTAATAAAAGAGAAACATGGTAATTACCGTACGACCGCTACCCTTCCCATTGGCTAATCAGGGAGATATGCAAATTAACTGCCAGCCAAGATGGTGGCCGGCAGCCAGGCAGCTTGAAACTAACATGAGGCTTGCTTGCTTCAGTGACAGAGGACTCCAATGTTCCCCGCCTGCTGCTGCCGGCCTCTGAGCCTGCAGTTTGAAACATTGTAACAAATATAGAAGCTAAACAAAACCCAGAAACCTGCTTTTAGTGAGCCAGGATCTCAGAGCTGGAGTTATACATTGTTTCGATTATAGAACCCAAAAACCAGATACCTGCTTTCAGCAGCAGAGGCCTCAGAGCTGGAGCCAGAGCTAAAGCTGGCCCAGAATAAAAATAAGAGGAAAAAAGGAGCAGTTGGGAGCTTCAGCCCTCAGCCCCTCACCCAGACTGGCCAGGCACCCCAGTGGGGACGCCCACCCTGAAGGCTGTGTGACCAGCTGCAAACAGCCATCATCCCCTCACCCAGGCTGGCCAGGCACCCCAGTGGGGACTCCCACCCTGATCCAGGACACCCTTCATGGCAAACAAGCCAGCCCAACCCATGCACCAGGCCTCTATCCTATATAGTAAAAGGGTACTATGCCTCCCAGCACCGGGATCAGTGGAGCCGAGAGGCCTCCCGGCACCAGGATCAGCATGACAGGGGGCAACGCCCAAACACCCTGATCGCCCTGCAGCTCTGTGTGTGACAGGGGGTGGGGCCACAACCTCCCTATCCACCCTGCTCTGTTCGCGACAGAGGAAGGTGCCCCAACCTCCTGATCAGCCCTCCTCTGTGCCTGATACGGGGGAGCTCCCCAACCCCCTGATTGGCCCTGCTCTGTGCATGACAGGGGGCAGCTCCCCAACCCCCTAATGGGCCCTGCTCTGTGCATGACAGGGTATGGAGCCCCAACCCCCCTGATGGGCCCTGCTCTGTGTGTGATAGGGGGTGGCGCCTCAACCTCCCTATTGACCCTGCCTTGAGTGTGACAGGGGGCAGTGCCCCAACCAACTGATTGGCCCTGCTCTGTGCGTGACAGGGGGTGGCGCCGCAACCTTCCTATTGACCCTGCCTTGAGTGTGACAGGGGGCGGTGCCCCAACTCCCCTATCGGCCCTACTCTGTGAGTGACAGGGGGGAGCTCCTCAACCCCCTGATCGGCCCTGATCTGTGCATGACAGGGGGGAGCTCCCCAACCCCCTAATGGGCCCTGCTCTCTGCATGACAGGGGGGAGCTCCCCAACCCCCTGATCGACCCTGCTCTGTGCATGACAGGGTATGGAGCCCCAACCCCCTGATGGGCCCTGCTCCGTGCGTGACAGGGGGTGGTTGCCGCAACCTCCCTATTGACCCTGCCTTGAGTGTGACAGGGGGTGGTGCCCCAACCCCCTAATCGACCCTACCCTAAGCATGACTGAGGGTGGCATCGCAACCTCCCAATCTGCCCTGCTCTGTGCATGACAGGGTGCGTCGCCCCAACTCCCCAATTGGCCCTGCTCTGATCCCGACCAGGGGATGCACCTAGGGATTGGGCCTGCCCTCTGCCTCACAGGAACAGGCCTAAGCCAGCAGGGCGTTATCTCCCGAGGGGTCCCAGACTGCGAGAGGGCACAGGCCAGGCTGAGGGACCCCCCCCTACCCCCCGAGTGTACAAATTTTTTGCACTGAGCCTCTAGTTATTAATAAGAAAGAATGAAAGAAAGAAAGAAAGAAAGAAAGGAAAGAAAGAAAGAAAGAAAGAAAGAAAGAAAGAAAGAAAGAAAGAAAGAAAGAAAGAAAGAAAGAACTGGTGAGCTGATAAAATTGTCAAATTACAATATCAAACACCTGAAACACTATAACTATATAAGATTGTATATCAACTATTCTTAAAAATAAATTTAAAATAAAAATAATTAAATTTCTCAGATGTTGTTGGCTTTTTAGAAAATTAAACCTGAGAATGAATATTCTAAAATTTAAAAAGTTATCTTTATAAAAGTTAATGAAATTGACAGGCATTGAAAAAGCATCTGATCCAAAATGCAACAGCCATATCTGATTATTAAAATATTGTTGTAAAATACAAATAGATAGTTACTAAATATCTTTCACTTAAAATCTTTCACTTAAAATCCTCTAAAACTCCTCATTGCACCTGGAATAAATCTTACAACCTGAACAAGACTGCAGGCTCTGGACCCCATGACCTGCACAACTTCTGTCTCACACTCGTCTTTACTCCAGCCACCCTGGCCTGTATTTCATTCCTAAAACCCGGGGAGCTCTTTCCCACCTCAGGGCCTTTGCACACACATCTGTGTCTGCAAGGCTCTTTGTTCAGGACTTCATAGGACTGACCTTTTTCCTCCTTTACATCTCATCTCCCCCCAAAAAACATCAACATGTGGAAAGTGTTATCTATCTCTACATCATGGAAGTGAATAGAGTCTATTTATATTCTCTCATTTTTTGTTTTTAAATTTTTCATTCCACCTGCTCTAGACTTTCAAGAGAAAAAAAGGCGCGGTAAAATGTATTCATCTTAAACTCATTTTAAATGTTTTTGGTGAGACCTGAAATACTGATCTAATATGTTCCCCTAAATCAGTGGTTCTCAAACTTGGCTGCACATTAGAATCACCTGGGAGTCTTTTTAAAATCCTGATTTCTGGGCCTCATCCTCCGAAAATTCTGTTTCTTTGTTACTAATGTTGTGGCCCCAACCCATAACAAAGAAACAGAATTTCCGGAGGATGAGGCCCAGAAATCAGGATTTTAAAAAGGTTCCCAGCTGATTCTAATGTGCAGCCAAGGTTGAGAACCACGGCAATAAACAGCTGTCCCAGGGCTATTTGTTGCCAAAGGGCCCCATAATGATCCACTCAGTCCCATGTGTGCTCTGCCCTGTTCCTGATGTCGCTGCCCAGCTCCAAGGACCTGCTCACTCCAGCACCAGGGCCGCACTACCTGAGAGTCCTTTCTAGTTGACAGAGCAAGTCCCCTTCTTATATTCTTTTCAACTGTTTCCTGATTTGTTTGCATATTTATTTTTAGATAAAATTTAGAATAGTTTTTGTTTCCCCAAAATCCTGTTATGATTTTTACTTCAAAGAAGTAAATTGTAGATTAATTCATGAGACTATGTGCCCTTGCAACATTTTATCTTTCTATCTAGAATTTAGGAAGTCCCTCCACTTAGGATTAAATGGAGAAATAGAGCATTGGAAGGCCCTGGGCAATTCCTGTTAACATCTTAAGGCTTTAGATTGTTTTGTTGACGTTACACTTTGCATTTCCACCTGATTGTTTACATACATATGTATTAATAAAGTAATGGACCATATATATTGAGTGTCCACCATGTGCCTATTCTTTATGTTAAGCCCATTTTACTTAATTTTATCCTTGCAATTCATTTTCCACATGAAAGGAGCAAGCCTTAAAGAACTCAGCTAACATGCCTGAGGTTTTAATGCAAGTGGCAGTGCCATTCTTCTCACTAAATTATTGTTGTTGTTGTTGTTGTTAATCCTCACCCAAGGATAAGTTTCCATTGATTTTTAGAGAGAATGGAAGAAAGGGGGACAGACAGAGAGACATACATCGATGTGAGAGAGAAATCGATTGGTTGACTACTGCTCTTCCCAGACTAGGGACAAGGATCTAGCCTGCAACCAAGGTATGTGCCCTTACTGGAATCAAACCCAAGACCCTTCAGACTGCTGGCTCCCCGCTACTACTGGCTGACTGCTCTGTCTCTTCCACTCTCTGACTGCTCTAATTTAATTGAGAATATCCAGAATTTCTTTCTGGTCACTAGTATAAAGATTCTTATATCCACATACAACCACTGAAAAAGCATCTGATCCAAAAGGCAACAGGCCAGTTAGATGTGCTGATACCTCCACTCCAGGGCCCTGAACCACACTCCCCAGAACCACCTGGATGTGGAAACAGGCAGCTGTAAGAAAAGGGGGAAATAGACGTCATGTCCACCACAGGCCATTGCCAAATAAAACGTCAACTTCTGGTTTCCACTCTGACATATAAGAAGTAGGAAGTCCTTACTTTCATCCTTACTATAAAAAATGAAGAACAGGTGAACAATCTGAAAAAAGGAACCCTTTTGAAATCCATCAGTTCATTGAAGTCACATGACTATGAAACTAACTTTTGCTGCTGCAAACCACTGAGGTTTAGGGCTCTGTTAGCACAATACAACCTGGCCTATCTTCCAGATAAGACAGAAAACATCTTTTCCACTCAAAGTGAGAAACAAAATCAAAAAGCATAAGAGAAGACAGATTTGACCACATCAAAATGGAATGCATTTCCTTGGCAAAACACACAGCAAGTGGAGACAATGGCAAGCTAGAGAAACCATTTGCAAGTGACATGGCAAAAAGCTGATATCCATAGCAATTGAGATTTCCTAACAATCCAATGGGAAAGAGGGCAAAAGCCCTCCAACTGAAATTCCAAAACAAGAAACAGGGCAAATAGTATGTGAAAAGGTATCCAATTGCAGTATAAACCAGAATGAAAAATTCAAATGAAAATATTGCTCTCTCAAAGCCTGGACAGGGTGCCTCATCAGTTGGTTGGACAGTCATGTCATACACCAGAAGGTGGCAGGTTTGATTCCTGGTCAGGGCACATACCTAGGTTGTGGGTTCTGAAAATGTTCCAGAACTAGAGTGTGTTTGTGATGTGATGTGACAGTTGTGAAAAATTGTGAATGTACTTGAATTTGGAATTTACACTTTGAGGGATCATAGAGTTAAAATTTATATAATTTAAATTTATTTTAAATAAATTTTATTTTAAATAAGTATTCTTTTACTGAATCATATAAGAAAAATACACTAAAATTCGAAGTATGTGTAAGATAAACAATTTTTTTTATATTGCTGTTATCAGGGAGGGGAAAGCCCTCCTGCCATAGCAGCTGACACATGCTGTGGCCCAGGACCTGGGACCACAAGCCTCAAAGGAGAGGAGGACAGTGGCCTGTATCCTCCAGATGATGGTGCTGAAGGCTGCCTGGACCTCAGGCTTGGAGCAGGTGCACACCTCGCCAGCATGTGTTGCTGCAGGACTCAGCCAGGAACTGCCCCTGCCAGTCAGAGGCATTGAGGAGAGGGTGTTCTCGGCAGCTAGTTGTCAGAGATGAGGATGCTGTTTAGTTGATCATACACTGTCATCCTGGGGATCTGCAGCTGGCTCAGTCGGTCAGGACAGTGCTTGTCCAGGCTGTTGACCTGCCTTTGTGTGGCTGTGCCACTTGTCGCTCCTTCTGGGATGTGCTCCAGCCCCAGCAGCCCACCTGCTGCCCAGAGGATCTGGGGGAGGGGATGAGGAGAGACTCGGTTTGGTGATGTGCCCGCTGATTTCTAGCATCTCATCCTGTCACGTTGGTTGGATTTGGCTGCTCCTTCTGGCTCCGGCACTGTGGATGGTCTAGATCTCCCTCTGAGAGCCGGGGTAACATAGGTCTTCCTAGAATGGCCTGAGCCAGGGATTTGGGGTACTGAGGACAACTCTCATGATCTACTGTCGCTAATGTTCTCAACCGAATCACACAGCACATTGAGGTCATCGTCCTCCTCGGTGACATTCCCCCAAGACTCCTGCTCCAGGCTCAGTTCTTCCTCCCACAGTTTCTCCCTACGCAGCCACGCCCCAACCTTCTTGATGGCATATTGTTCCCTTGTCATGGGTGGCACACTTCCTCCTCCTTGGAGCTGCTTTTTGGACTCCCCAAAGTCAAAATCCTCCTCCTCTTGGTCCTGCCAGAGCCTGGGATCACGGCTAGCCTGATGGTCAGAGTAACTAAAGCTGGACTTGGCATTGGGGCCAGCCTGCCGGGTGCTGTCCTCCACTTCCATGGGCTGGCTGGACAAGGAGGAGATGCTGACCTCAGCCACATGGGCAGATGTCTCCGTGATGGTGCTATGGAGGCTCAGCATCTGGCCGCCCTGGAGGGGTCGCAGCATCAACTCAGCCATGTTGATGGTGCCCATGGCGAGTGTCTTATACCCCATGAGGGCCTGGGTGCTGAGGCGCTGCTTCTGCTGCAGGAGGACCTGCAAGGTGCTGCCTTTCCTCTTGAGGGAGTGGGGGTACTGCAGGGAGAAGGTCAGCGCCAGGTCGGTCTGCACTTGACCACTGGGGGGCAGCAGGATCTCATCCGACCTCAAGATGGTCTTGCAGCCCTGGATCTTCACACTGATGACCACACCCCTGACCTCCTTCTCCAGCTCCCTGTAGATCAGCAGCTTGTTTAAGGCGAGGCTGCACTGCCGAGGCACACAGGTGGGGCTGGAGCAGTCCACCTCCCAGGTAGCAAAGATGTTCATCGGCACCTGAGTGTTGAGTGCAGCGGGCAGGTTGTCCAGGCCTGCAGCCGCAGGCCCCATAGAGGCCTTATTTGCACCCTGTGTTGGGACAGAGGGGGCACATAGCATCAGGGTCAGCTCATAAACTGCCAGGTGGGTTGGAGGCTACAGCTCAGACTGAACCCCAAGCACTCAGGGATTGGTAGCTGGAGGTGGGGCAAGAGTGATCACAGAGACCACATGCTAACCTGGCGGCCTTGCAAACTCAGAGACCTAAAGTAACCACAAAGGATGATCCGAAATTAAAGTGTTTTTTAAACTACTTGTAAAAGCAGTGTATGGTGGGGAGTCATGTACCAGGCTGTCATCTTCCCTGACAAAGGTCAATCTTTACCTTAACTGAGCTTGTCTATTGTCTTTTTGAATCTACAGCAACATATTTTTGTAATGTCAAAGTAATTTTCCTTCTTTCAGAACACTCAAAGCACAGGCATCATTCTGCAAAGACCACAAATCCGCTTATTGTCATTGAGTTCATTGTTGACTGTTAACTATCCTGCTCACACCTATGTAAAAGAAGTATGTGTCTATCATTTTACCTTTTATCCAACCCCAGAGATTCCCTGCTTTGATTTCTCCTGCCTCCCTAATCTATCACCAATGGATTTCATGCAACCCACACAAGTCTCCTCTTTTGATTGTAATGTATAAATCAAGGTGCAAAGCTGCCATTCACTGGAGCATTACTATCTCATTCGGTTGAGATTTTGCTTCAGCGCAATTGTTTACACTTTGGCTCAGAGAAACTCTGAAAAATTCTTCACAGGTTTTCATGTTTTCTACATGAACAAGAGAAAAGGTTCTTGGCGGAATCCACTTGAAGGTGAGTTATGATGAGACACATTAGTATCTTATTCATTTTCTTAGCAGAGAATGGACAGCACCTCCTGGTGTGAACAATGTCAACCTGGGATTTCTGACAGAAGATCCCATTCTGAGATGGAAACACAGAGGCTTTTCCAGGGGTGGGCAGGTCTGGATATTAGGACAAGTGGGGTGTTCAGTGCAGCACCCTTGACATGGCACAGGAGGGGATCATGTCCAGATCCCACAGCAGTGAACAGTTGGATCGCCAGCCCTGATAACAGGTCCCCCTCTCAGTATGTTGTGCATCCCAGGGAGGCCCCAGCTCCTGACCTGGAGGGACCACAGGGATGTGGTCCTCGGGGGGCAGCAAAGGGCAAAGCAAGAGACTTGGTACCTTGAGCCCCATGTCCTTTTGGAAAAAGCATCCCTACTCATCATGATGGTGTGTAAGAGTGGGAGAAGGTGTGTAAGCATTGTCAGGCCGACCTGGACACTTGGAGATGGGTGTTAAAAAGGGAACGTTTGTAGAGAAATTCGAAAATACACTTGACTGAGCATGAGGTGAAATGGTACAAAGTCTCTCCTCTGATATTCCTAAAACTTTGTGGGCAGTGACTTTGCATCTCATCTGAAAGATGACGGACAGTGAGAGTGGCTTGGGAGGAGGAGATGGAGAGCCAGATTACTGTGGAAAATGGAATCCAGGATGGATCTTGAGAGAATAACAGGGCAGCTTCTGGAACCCAGGGACCCCTTTGCCAGCATGGAGTCCTGGAGTCTGGGTCACCTCAGCACCTGCACTCACCCTGGGGCCATGCTGCTCACTGGAGCATGTATGGGGCACCTGTGCCTCCTGCAGGGGCAGGGAGTTGAGGACCCCTTCTTTCAGCTCCTCGCTGTTCTCCTGCGTGGGGCTCTGTGAAGACAGTTCCCAGTCACCAGGGGGAAAGCCTCAGGGCCCTGTTTTGCTGGTTCTGTGACCCCTGGGTCCCTCCACTGCCGACACACACACAGTGTGATGAACTCAGACCTCCCTTGCAGAGGAAAATGTCTGACAGCCAGAGGGCTAGGAGTGTCATTGGCACAGATAAGGGACCCTGCTGGAAGCCCATCTCCACCTGCCTGCCCTGTCCTGGGGTCTGAACACAGCAGGACCTCTAGGGGATTCACTGCCCCAAAAGCTGTTCCTGCCCCCAGGCTTCTCCCTTCAGGTCCTTCTTCCCACCACATCAAGGGGAGGGGATGTGGACTGCACAGGGATCGCACACAGAGGTCGCCTGGTCTGAATGGGTCTGACCCAGGCCACCTTGTGTTACCTGAGGCCATGTTTTTGGACAAGGCCAGATACGTCTGGAACGAGGGTTGAACCAACGTCGGCACCGTCTCCAAAAGCTCTCACTGCGGGGTCTCCCGAAGCAAGAGCACCAATCACGGGGAAAACAGCAAGAGAACATCTTGCTCTGCCAAATGCCTCTTGGCAAGTGAGCTACCTGCTGGGCTAAAATGTGGGTGCCTGGTTACGGGAGTACAAAGTTCTATTGGATAGTGACCTCATACCTGGGATTGTCTTCCCTGAGTCCCCTCATCTCATGACAGCTATGCAAGTAGTCCTGTGGGCTGCTGTCTGCAGACCCCTCTTCTCCATGAAGCCCCTTATGTGTACACAGTGACACCAACACCCCCCCAGCTCTCTAGGAGCTCTGTGTGCAGCCAGGGTGCCAGAGTTGAGGAAACTGACCTGAGCTCAGACTCAACCTCTCATTCTTTACTCTTCTTGATCCTGGAGAAGTCATTGTGCCTGTCAGTGCCCATATCTCTCTTGCCTGTGCAATGGGTTACACAGCAAGTGCTTCTTAGGGCTGTTCAGGCTCCTGTGGGGGAGGAGCTGTGAAGTAGGAGGAGGACTGTCACAAGTAGGTAGTGCCTCCAACCTGTTTTTCTTTCCTGTTGTCACCTCCTCTGTGTCTGCTTTTCTTCTAATCCCACCCAAGATCATCACATCTAGACTGTTAGTGTGTGTGTGCGTGTGCATCTGCGTGTGTGTGTGTGTGTGTGTGTGCGCGCGTGCGCACGCGCATACCAGTGCTCCCTTTCTGGATCCCAGAACAAAACGGCCCTCATAGGGAGGAACAGGCAGGAGCTACCAAATAGGTCAGGATTTCTAATTTCCAAACCAACTCTGTGGGGGAGGTGGGAGCCTTGGCCTAGAACAGTGATGGGGAACCTTTTGAGCTCAGAGTGTCAGCATTTTGAAAAGCCCTAACTTAACTCTGGTGCCATGTCACATATATAAAAATTTTTTGATATTTTCAACCATAGTAAAACAAAGATTTATATTTCTGATATTTATTTTATATATTTAAATGCCATTTAACAAAGAAAAATCAAACAAAAAATGAGTTCGTGTGTCACCTCTGACTCGCGTGTCATAAGTTCGCCATCACTGGCCTAGAAGGTCTGAACTTTCCTGAACTCTGGACCCTGAATGCCATGTACCCTGGCCAATCTCTGCCTGACTACAGGCTTCTGTTTCCCAGTTATCCAATGAGGATGTGATTCAGGACTGCGTAAGCATGAGCTCAACATAAGGGGGCCTGGCTTTCTCCACTGTGGGTGGGTTGTGGACAGTGGTGCACCTTCCTGATTCCAGATCTGAGCGTCTTTTCAGACAAATACCGTCTAGGCTGCCAAATGCCCACTGTCTCCCCCATGCCATCTCCATGTCTGCACACGATTCTACCAGCACAGCCTTTTCCAGAGCCCCTGAGCAAACCTGGGTGCACCTAGGATCCCAAATTTGAGGACACAGCTGGGTTTACTTCAGGCTCTGCATTCTGACCGTCTGTGATCCTGGGCAAGGCATGGACCTCTCAGGTCAGCAGTTCTCTCCTCAGGGACTCCCCGTGGTCTTCACCTTCCTCCTGTGGTGTGAATGTGTGCCATCCCCTTAAGTGTGGGTGTCAGTAGTGCCTGCAGAAAAGACGGCAAAGGGATCCAACACAACCACAGTGACTTGGTTCTAAAGGTCAGTGCCTGGCCCAGCCAGAGAGGCTCAGTTGGTTCAGTGTCATTCTGTGCACCAAAAGGCTGCTGGTGTAATTCCATGACAGGGCACGTGCCTAGGCTATAGGTTCAATCCCTGGTTGGGGCGGGTACAGGAGGCAACCAATCGATGCTGCTCTCTTGCATGGATGTTTCTCTACTTGTCTCTCCCTTCCTTGCTCTATAAACTCAATTAATTTTTGTTTTCTAAAAAGTTGGTGCCTCACACTTGCTCACACTGAACTGTTTTCTCTCTGTCTGTCTGTCTGTCTGTCTGTCTCTCTTTCTACCTCTCTGTCTCTCAGGCCACACTGAGGAATAAGCCTCTGTGCTGGGAGTTGCTATCTGGAGAGACCCACATGGCGTGGCACTGAATGAGACCAACAGACAGACAGGAGACAGGTCTTCCATCCAAACTGAATCCTAAAGACCCCCAGCCGCCGAGTGAGCTCAGATCCTCAGTGACATATCCTGCCTCAGGTGAGACCACTGTAGTCCCAGCTGAGCCATGCGGGATTCCTTGTCACAGACTTGTGAGCTAATGCGTGTCCATTGGTTAAGTCTGTAGTGTGGGGTAACTCTCAGCAATAGATCACTAGCACAGTTGTCCCACACCAGGCCCTGAGCCTGCCCTCCCTCCCTCCCTTATCTCCTCCCAGTTCCCTCCAGCCATGCATCCATCTTTCTAACCTCCTCTCCATCCAGACACTTACTGCCTCTAAGTGTCTGCACAGCTAGCTGTGCCTTCCGCCAGGCTAACTACACCTGAGTGTGTGTAGGGCTGGCTCTTTCTGGTCATACTGATGTGAAAATAAATGCCACCTCAGTGCAGGCTTTCAGCCCTTCACCCAGAAGCCTCCAGTCCTCCTCTTAGCACCTGCTCCCTTTCTACACAGCCACTGCTCTTCCCTATCACATGACTGTGTCTGCATGGTTGTGTCTGCCTTGCCTGCAGCCTGTGAGCTCCTTGGGGGCAGGCCCTATGGTTTCTCCTCATGGACCATTGTGAGTGCTCAGGACATAGTTGCGGAGGGAACAGAAAGGCAGATCCATCCATTACAGATCAGCTCAGTTCTTAGAGCCAAATTGACTTTGTCATTTAAATGGGACTTCAGTGAGTGAGCAGGAGCCCAGGTATCAACATGGCACCTCATGCCTACCAGCTTCTACCCCAGCATGATGCGGAGGACATAGGGAAGAGGGCACCAGTGAAACAGGAGTTCTGTGGATTGGGGACATGTGGGCACTGGAAATGAGACACTCAGTTGTGCCGAGAGGCCTGGCTCCCTAGTCCTGTGCCCTGGGCTCCTGAGCTGTGTTCTCTCAGTGTGCATCTGTGTGTATTTAAGACTGTGTGCGTGTCCCTATGGAGGTGAGAGAGTCACCCTGTTAGCTGAGCTGATTCTCACAATGGTTCCTTAAAAACCAGGAGCTGGGAGTCTAGGGAAACCACTTGTTGATGGTACTCCAAGTATGAGGAGTGAAGTTAGGCCTGGATTGCAGACAACCTCGGGGTTCCCAGTGAGCAGACAGGGCTGAAGGGGAGTAGGGAGGAGAGGGCACTGAGGGGAGAGTGGAGAGCTATGCTGAGCATCCTAAATAAGCAGGCCCTTTATCTTTCATCTGAAGGGTCATGTCATTACCCTTGGGCTTTTCAAGATCATAAAGCGTGCTAGCATCTGAGGATTTCAGAAACAAGCAGGACACACGGGCTGAGGAGCGCTGGCTCTCCCACAGTTATGGGTGTGTCCATGGTGCCAGCAGGCCAGTCAGCACTCACCTGTGTACTCTGGGCAACCTCCAGACATGCTTCTGTTGCTTCAGGAGCCCCCCTCTTTGAGATTCCATCACCCAGGTTGGTAACTACTAACTTCTGCCACAGTCTCCTACTAACCCATCAATCAGGCCACATTCTTTAGGGACAAAATAGGCAACTGTCTCCAAAATCTCCTTCTGTCTCACCTGCAGGAAACTCGGGATTGTCCTTGAGGTTGCCTCATCCACCTCTTACTCCCACCATTTTATTAGCACCTCAGTGCTGAGACCATCACCTCCCTCCACTTCATGGACACCTGTCCTCACCATACTCTGCAGCTTTTCATCATTTAGGACATGTGTGACGTCTCCCCACCTACACCCCACTCTCTCCTTACTATTGTCCATGCCCTTCTGCTTCTCATTCTACCTGCTCTCAAACTCAGGAACATCTGCTTCCCTTTTCCCTCCTGTACCAGGACAGCGGGTCACTGCTAGGGACCATCATGCCAGGGCTCCCAGAGCTGGTGTCTGACTTGCTCTCTGCTCAGCCATCCCTGTTCTGGTCCTGGGAACCAACCTCCTGATGATCCTAGTACTTGCAAGCCCACCCCCACATCCCTTATTGTTTCCTGACTCAATTCTATTTTTCTAATTCTTCCTTCTGCCTGAAATGTCTCTCAATGCCTGGCTTGCCTGGTTAATATCATATATCTCCACTGACTAGAAATAGAAAGTTCTCTATAGGGACTCTCTTTGGAAGTGGAAACACAATACTTCTCCACAAAGAAATGTCCTCTTCCTGTCACCCTAAGCCCACTTGTACTATGGGAACCACATGATGTCATTGTCCTCATATATCTGTATTCCAATGATAATCATGTTGAAAAGACTTTAGCATCGCTGATCCCTAGTACTTAGCAGTTCCAGCATACAGGACTTACTCTAAAACCATTTTTTTTGTTAAATATATTTGTTCAAAATCTGGTTTATCCCAACTAATGAATGTTAGGATTGTTAACAGCAATCCTAAATGTACAAAGGCCCATGGTCTCTAAGGTAAACCTACCCTCCCTTTACATCTCCAGCCTTTGTTTAATCTCACAGTGCTTCCCTCAATTGCCATGGCGCATGAAAAATCAGGATAAAGTGGGTAGACAAATCCTTATGCATCTTCCGGTTTGCTTTAGGAATCCGATCCTAAAGAGCCTTGTGTATGGTCCCCAGATGGGCTCCTGTTCTCAGTGCTTATGGTGCCATGTCAGCCATAGGAGTTGTCACATTCCACTAGAATTTTTTAGTGCCCCTGTCAGCCCAGAGAGGTGCTCATCTTGAGGGCATGGTTTGCATGTCTGGTACAAAGATTATTCCCATTTGTTCAGAGACTTTGCAGCTTTTTCCAGAGCATGGTGCCTAGAAGGATGTCAGTCCTTTCTCTACAGGGTGGTTTGGAGCAGTGGAGAGGACTGATGTAAATGGAGAAGCCAGGCTGTCTCCACAACCTTGTTCAGCCTTGGGGCGTGAGAAAGAATTGCTGCTGGGCTCTGGTGATACAGAAGAGCCTCAGGAAAAAGCCCAGCTGAACCAGAGCTCAGGGGATGAGCGTGGAGAGAGACGCTGACCCCAGAGGAGACTTGGAAGCAGTGCCTGTGGAGGAGATGTGTGTGGACCCCGGGCCCTGGGACATTCCCTGTTCCCTCTTCAGTGCTGTGGGCCGACAGAGGAGATGCTCAGAAAGCTGTTCAGTGCCCGTGGAGCAGGGTGGACTTTCTGTCCAGGTGCAGGTGGCAGTCAGTGTTCAGGAACTGCTCTCTGCTGGTTAAACCCTACAGCATTTTGCAACGTGGACACCAGGGGGCGCTTAAGGCCAGGCTTTGTCCATGTGCTGGTGGGAGATGAAGTCAAACACAATGTGGGTTTGCAGCCCTGACATCAAGGGTCCCTGCCCCAATGCTGGTGGGTCAATTTCCCCCAAAGTCCCATTGTCCTGGGCCTCAAGTACATCACATCCTTAGAGCAGATGGCTCCTGAGAGACTAATTCTTCCCAACATATGACTCATAGTAACACGACGCAGACCAAGAAGAAAGGGACTTGCTCAAGGCTCTGAAGGACTGTGGAGTTAAATTTTATAGAATCTAAATGAAATTTATGTTTAAGAGTATTTCATTACATTTTCTTTAATTAGACTATATGTTACTGAATAGTATGAAAAAATACATAAAGTTGTATACATGTATATGATGAACACAAATATTTTAAAACTTCATATAAATGAGGGGAGGGAGCCCTCTCTGTTGTGGCAGCTGACACACGCTGTGGCCCAGGACCTAAGACCACAGGTTCCAAAGGAGCTGAGGTGCGTTGCTCACAAGCTGCAGGTGGGTCCACATCTGGAAGTTCATTGACTGACGGCTGTGTCTGGAATCTGCTCTGGCTCTGGAGAGGGCACCAGAGTAGGCGTTGCCACTTTAGGTGATTCTTCATCTTGCTCTGGAGCTGCTTCTGTAGATCCAGGAAGAGAACATGTTACCCCCATCACTGCCTTTTGTGTGCCTTCCAAGGAAGAAACGTCCCATCTCCATCACTGAAGTCCCAGTTCAAGGCCCCACCCCAGGAAGCCCTCCAGACTGCAGGCCCTGGGCTATGACGTGAGTGGCTCTGTGCTCCTGCCTAAGCTCAGCCTCTGGGAGCTCTTTTCTGTGTGGGCCAGCCTGATCCCCACTCACCCACACCACCCAATCCACATGCACAGCTCTCTGACTCCCTCCCTTTTTTCTAACAGAAGCACTCAGACATTTGGCCTCTTGCAGAAATGTCACAAGGCATGGGATCCAGGGTGTTGCCAGCTTCTCCAACTCACAGTCCCCATACTCCCCTTAAGGCTCTGATCCAAAGCACATTCACTTTTTCTGCTGGTCTAGAGATCCACTTTCTGCTTCACAGTACGTGTAGATCAGCGATACTTTGAGGAAGAAGTCATATGGGGTGTACTGTGGATGCTACCTGCCTGCGCAGCCCAGTGTGACTGAATCACTCCTGCCTAGAAGGAAGCGCTGGAGTGCAGCCCTGGGGTCAGGGCCTTTGCTGAATGAATGAGCCCAAACCACCCCCGTCTCAGAAGGCTGGGTGAGCCTGGGGTCCCCCTGCTCACCCCTGGGATTTCTGATCTGGCTTCACCCAGGACAGAGACCCCTAATGGAATCTACAACGTCTTTATCAAAGGAGAAAATAGCTTAGCCTAAGTCCTGAGGAGAATCACAAATAAGGCACAAGTTTCTTTAAAAGAAGAGAAAATGGCCAATTGGAACAAGCACAGCTCCTCCAGCACAGCTCTCCAGAGTCCAGGCTCCCAGCGGGCCTTTTCCTGGGAGGAACCCCCACCCGCCGCCCCAAGTCCCTACAATAACCCTATGAAGCTGGGCCTAGGCTCTCCCCATGTTCAGAGAAACAAACACTCAGGGACATGCAGTGATCTGGAGACTCACAGCAAGCAGGTGGCTGAGTGACCACTGCGCTGTGGAGGGGCAGGGCTCACCTGGTCCATGGTTGGTCCCACACACGTTGGTGAGTCCCAAAAGTTCTGTATTAACACAGAAGGGTGGGTGCGGACCAAGGTGGGGACGCTGCCCAGGAAGCTGGGCACCAAGTATTTGACCAGTTTTTCCATTAACTGTTCCTGGGAGGTCTGCACCTTACATGTCCATTTTTATTTTTAATTTAATTTTTTTTTTTTTTTGCCCTGTGAAGATCAAGCTTATTTGGAAGCCTGAGTGAGTGGTGTTGGGGACAACGTGGAGGCCCAGGGGTGAGCTGACAGGCCTCCATGTTGGGCTTAGGATGCCCCCACTGGGAGGTCAGTTCTGAGTCTGGGCACAGCACAGGGTGGAGCCAGCTCCCTGGGAAGCAGAGTCCTGGCTCCAGGAAGGGCAGGTGGAGAAGGTGAGGGCAGTTCTCCCTGGGTGGGTCAGGGTCCAGAAAAACAAACTTGCTCAAAGCTTTGAGGGTTTTTAGGGTTAAATTTTATAGACTCTAAATTAAGTTTCTGTTTAGGAATATTTCAGTATATTTTCTCTACGGTACACTGTATGTTATTAAATATCATAAAAATATAATAAAATTATAAACATATCTAACAAGAATATTAAACATTTAACACTGTGTCTAAATGGGGTTAGGAGGGTGCCCTCTCTGCTATCTCTGCTGACATGCGCTCTGGCCCGTGATCTAGCACCACAGGCCGCACAGATGCTGGGGTGAGTTGCTCAAATGCTGCAGGTGGTTCTTCTGCCTCTTGAAGTTCAGTGAAAGCTGGGCCTGGATCCGGCTCTGGCACTGGAGAGGCCACTAGGGTGGCGTTGCCCTTGAGGGTTTTCCTGATGTTCTTCTGGAGCTGGTTCTGTAGATGCAAGAAGAGGACATGTTACCACCCTCACTGCCTTTTGTGTGCCTTCCAAAGGCACACTCACCCACGCCACCCCCGGAGGCCTCCTCCTCCTCCTGTCTCGGCCTCAGTGGGCTCAGGTGCTCCCGCTGAGGCACTGGGCCTGGTTTGGCAGGTAGGAGACTGCAAGTTGAGCTCTATGGAAGCCAACAGCATCATCAGGCTGGGAAATTCTGAAGGTGCTGGTCCAGCCAGATGCTCAGGATGCAGGAGTTGGCCCTGGGGAGAGAGATAGGTGAGCAGCAGAATGTGAGGCCTGCCTTTCCCTTCCACACGGCCCTCCCACAGCACCACTCAGAGAGCCTGGGGTCCTGTGCCTGCTGCTCCTGCCCATCCAGAAGCCCGACCTACTCCTTGTCCACCTTCAGTCTGGCAGTCCTGGCAGAGATGGGCCTGGTCACCCAGGAATGGTTGGCATGAAGCCCTCCTACCTGACAGCTCTGGATCAATGAGGGAACCACCTGTCCCCCTCTTCAGGGGAACCTGACATGCTCTCCCAGTGTCCCTGTTCCCTCCCATTAGGACTGAGAGGGCTGGTGTCCACCCAGTTCATGTCACTGATTGGCACTGAGCAGGTGCTTCAGGAATACTGACCAGTGAGCAATCAAACAAACCCCAGGGCCTTCCTATCACCTCAAACTTTAGCTCCTGCACCTACATGCTGCCTCTGTCACTAGCTGTCCTGTGTGGTTCTTTGCCTCCCACTGAAACTCAACTCCCACAGGGTGGGGTACCCCAAGCTGCCACTGTGGAGGTTCTACCAGATTAGGGAGCAAGGTCCCGGGATAGGGGTGCAGACTGGGCTAGAATTAGGAGTGGAAGGCTATGAATTGTCTGAGGGGCTGTCTGTCCACTGACCTTCCCACTCGCCCACACCACCCATATCCACTTGCACAGCTCTCTGACTCGTCCTTTTTTCTAGGGAAGCCCTCCGACCTCTGCCTCTTGCATAAATCCCACCATGAGTGGGATCCATGGTTTTGCCAACACCTTGAATTCACAGTCTCCATACTCCCCTCATGGATCTGATCCAAAACTGACTCACGTTTTCTGCTGAACAGAGCTTTACCATCCTCTTCACAATACGCGAAGATGCAGCCATAGGGAGAGGAGGCCAGGAGGACGTCACATCAGGTGTCCTGTTTACACTATGAGCCTGTGCAGCCTAGTGGGACTGAATCGCTCCCTCCCAGAAGGAAGCTCTGGAGTGCAGGCTTGGTGTCTGCTCTGAGCACTGGGTTATGGTCAGTGCCTAGAAACATTTCTGTACCTGGCAGGGCTTCTAATATACGTGCTGATTGAATGAGCCCAAACCAGCCCCATCTCAGATTGCTGGCTGACCCTGGGCCCGACTGCTCACCCCTGGCATCTCTAATCTGGATTCACCTGGGACAGAGACCCCTAATAGTATCTCCAATCTCTTTGTAATATTAGAAAAGAGCTAAACCCAAGGCCCCAAAGAGAATCACAATTTGGCAGTGGCTTCTTCAACAGAAAGAGAAAATGACCAGTTGGTTCAATCACAGCCCCTCCAGCAGACCTCTCCACGGTCTAGGCTCCCAGAGAACACTTACCAGGGAGGAACCCAGCCAGTCCCTACAATAGCCCTATGAGCCTGCTCCCTGCTTCTCCGAGGTTTCAGAGGAACAAACACTCAGAGAGTTGCAGTGACCTGAAGGCAAACAGCCAACAGGTGGCCTGGTGAGCATGTGCTCTGGAGGGGAGGGGCTCACCTGGTCAATAATTGGTTCCACTGCTGCTGGGTGGTAACAAATGTTCTGTAGTAACAGGAACGAAAGTGGGTTCCCTCCTCAGGTAATCGACCACTTTGTCTAGCCAGTGTGCTAGGGCGATGTGCACCATACAGGTCTTTTTTCTTTCTGCCTGTGAGGCTGAAGTTCACTGGTAACCCTGAGTAGGTGGTGCTAGACCAGTTTGCTGTCCGGCAGCTGTTTCCCAGGCCTGGGCTGACTGGACTCCAAGTTCTGCTTAGAAGGCTGCCAACACCTTGAATTCACTGAGGATGTCCGAAAGTAACTGACCTCTGGCTGCCGACCTCTGAGTCTGGGCACAGGTTGGAGCTGTCTCCCAGGGAAGCAGAGTCCTGGCTTCCTGGAAGGGCAGTTCTTCAAGGCCGGAACCCTTCTCACTGAGAATGTTGGGCATCCTGAGGCCAAAACACATCTTCCATGATGCTCCAGCTCAACACTGCCCTCCTGAGTCCCACCCGCCACAGCGTTCTGGTTACTGAACAGAGCATTGAGGAGCTCCCAGTGAGGGGCAACCCCCTTAGGTTCCAGGCTGTGAGCACATTCTCTTTGGGTTCCCAGGGTCTGTGTCTGTAGTAAACTGAACTGTTCACAGAAAAGCAGCTGGGTCCTTCTGGTCTTGGCCAAGGCAGAGTGAAGGGCAGGGGGAGGGGCAGGGCTAGAAGGTGGGATTGTTGTGTCCGAAGATGCAGATGGGGAAGTGCTTGACGTGGGAGGACCACTGGGCGGACAACTGGAAAAACGCCACGTCATTCCACTCCACACCATCGATGACGACCGGCAGCATGCTCTGCTGGTGCTTGGCCCTGCAAACCAGGCGACCAATGCCCTGGATGCACTGGCTTTGGGACTCCACATCCTCGTCCGTGGTTTTCTTGGGCGCCTTCTTTTTTCTCTCCTTGGTGACCACAGTCATGGACATGGCAGGTGTTGCTGTGCCCTCACCACTGCGGGGCAGCCTGCTGACATGGACAGACTGGAAGAAGCACTTGAGTGTGTTTTTGGTGGTAGGCAGCTGTTTCTTCTCTGCGACTCTCTTTGTATCTATTGGCTGGACTGCTGTCCAGTAATCCACCTGCAGCTCCATCATCTGTGCATGGACACTCTGGCTGGTGGAGGACAGGCCCCCACTCATTGATGTGGGGGAGAGTGTGTTGGGTGAGGCCTTCCCGGTAGGGGACAGAAGCTCACCGCACCATGAGAGGACTACATCATCTGAGCCTCCTGACATGGCTGCAGATGGTTCCACTCTTCCAACCTTCACTGCCCCCACAAAGGGGATGAGCTGTGTGGACTTTTCATTGGGGCGCTGCTGCTTAGACATGAGAATGGCCTCAGCAATGGGCAGCAGGTAGACACAGTTGGCCCCCGCAACGTACTCAGAGATTCTCGACACAACGTCCTGTGTGTCCTGCAAGGTGTTCTCAGACTCCAGGTTGTTGAACATGTCCCGCCAGTACAGGTCCTGGAATAAGTTGTTGTAGCGGCAATCCATGGAGCCCAGGTAGCTGGCCAAGGGGTGGGGACCCAGCGGGATGACCAGGAAGCGCATGTAGTCTAGCCATTGGGGTGGCTGCTGGGACAGCTGCCTCACGAAGACCCGCAGCACAGCGCTGAAGTAGGGCTGTGCCCCTGCCACGGCCATCTTCACAGGCGTCAGGGCCTGGGAATTGCAGTTGCAGTATCTCTGCATGTGGGAGACGATGATGCTGAAGGCCTCCTGGACGTCATCTGTGGAGCAAGTGCACACCACGGGCAGCGTGTGCCCCTGCAGGATGTCCGAAAGTAACTGGCCCTGCCAGTCGCAGGTGTTGACCAGGATGATGTTCTCGGGCATCTTGTCCTGGGAAATGAGGATGTTGCTGAGCTGGTCACGGACGGGCTTCCTGGGGATCTGCCGCTGGCTCTGTGGGTCTGGGCTCTCGTTGTCCAGTCTGTTGACCCACTCATTCCGGGCTGTGTCGCAGCCCCAGTGGCCAGCCTGCTTCCTCTTGGACCTGCTGGAGGGCAGGACCAGAGACTTGGTGAAGCGCACTATGGATGGCAGCTTCTTGGTGAACCAATGCTGGGCGGAGGACCCTGCCTCCCGGTTGTCCTCCAGCTGTGCCAGCTGCTTCCCAGGGGAGCAAATTCTGTGGGCCATTGAGTCAGAGCTGCTATCACTTGACATGCTGTCAAAGTATCGTCTGAGTTTGGGCTTTGGGGTGCTGGGGACACTGATATCGTCCTCTGTGTCTAGGCTACTGTCACTAGAGCTCAGCACAATGTCATACCGACGGTGCAGAGCCTTCTCCACTTTGGGGACATGCCTCACAAGGGCCTGTTCTGAGGATATGACCTTCTCCGACACTTGGGCCCTGAGCATAGATGCCACGGCTTCCTGGTGGTAATTGTGTTGACTGTTCATGCACCTCCTTCTTACTATGAGATTACCTTTGTCCAAGTTATTCTCCTGGGACTGCCTGTGGACGGAATTGTGGCTGGCCGGCTGCTCAAAGAAGCAGCTCTCAGATGTGCTGGCGAGGTCCTTATGCGAGGTTTGGACCTTGTTGCTGGCGGGCATGGCAGTGGCCTCCTGATCGATATGCTGGCGGGACAGGGAGGGCATTCGAATCTCAGTGGTGGGTTTGCTGTAGGCCACAAGTTGGGAGTCACTGTGGCTTGGCTGCTTGCCTCCCGGGGCCCTAGCGTTCTCAGGCAGGTGGGCCAGACTCAGAGGCTCTTTTTGGATCCTGGTGCTGTGGAGGCCCCACATCTCCATCGGCAAGCTGGAGTCTGACAGGCCTTCCATGTATGGCCTGAGCTTGGGATTGGGGCTGCTGAGGACACTGTGATTGTCCTTCATGTCTGGGCCGCTAGACAGGCCTTCAAAGTATGGCCGAAGCTTAGGTGTGGGGGTGCTGAGGACGCTGCCATCGTCCTCAGTGTCTGGGCCACTGTCACTGGGGTTCGGCAGCATGTCATACAGGAGGTCCAGGTCCTCCTCCACCTCCGGGACATGCTCCCCATGGTCCTGCTCAGGGCCCAGGACCTCCTCCGACAATTGGACAGTGCGCAGCCATAACAGGACTTTCTGTTGGTAGTTCTGTTGCGTGGTCAGGGTGCTCCTTGTGAATATGAGATTCCCCTCATCGCAGTCATCCTCCTCCTGGTCAGCGGTATGGTAGCTGGCCTCCCGCTGCGAGAAGAAGCTCTCACACATGCACTCAGAGTAGTTGTCCGAGGACTCAGCCTCAGGACTGGCTTGCCTGGCGCTGTCCTCGTGGTCGATGGGCGGCATAGACAGGGAGGAGATCTGGATCTTGTCCACCTTGCTGGTGGGTGTGCTGTGGGCCACAAATTCGTTGTCCCTCTCGCTTGGCTGCTTGCCTCCCAGGGCCCACGAATTCTCGGGCATGTGGGGCAGACTCAGAGGCTCTGTTTGGGTCCTGTCACTGTGGCTGCCCCACATCTCCGTCTGCAAACTGGAGTCTGACAGGCCATCGAAGTATGGCCTGAGCTTGGGCCTGGGGGTGCTGAGGACGCTCTCATCATCCTCCAGGTATGGGTCACTTTTCCTGCGATTCCCCATCATGTCAGACCGAAGGTCCCTCTCTGACACTTTGGACCTGTGAAACAGCGCCAGGACTTTCTGCTTCAGCTTTCCTCGTATTGATGGCCGCTGCTTCTTTGGTTCCCCCTTCTCCAAGGCATCCTTGTCCAGGTCGTGTCTGTGCTTTCCCCTGCCGCTGGCGTGCAGCTCATCCTGCCCCTCGTAGTTACCTGCCGACTTGGCCTTAGGGCTGACCTGCATGGCAGTGCCCTCGTGTTCGATGGGCTCACTGCACAGGGAGGAGATCCAGATCTCGGCCACCGTAGTGGAGGATTCCTTGATGCTGCCAAAGAGGCTCACCATCTGGCCACACCTGGGGTTTCGCTGCATGACGTCAGCCATGCGGATGGCACCAGAGGCCAGTGTCTTGTAGCCCAGGACGTTTCTGTTCTTAGAGTACTTCCTCTGCTCCAGCATGATCAGGAGCTTGTTACCTTCTCCCTTGAGGAAGTGGTTGTACTGCAGGGAGAAGGTGAGCGCCAGGTTGGTCTGCACTGGTCTACTGCGGGGCAGCACAATCTCTTGGGACCTCAGGATGCCCTTGGAGTCCCGCATCCTCACGGAAATTACCACGGAGTGGAGGTCCTTGGCCAGCTTCCTGAAGATCACTAGCTTCGTTACAGTGAGACTACACCACCTGGGCACACAGCTGGGGCTGGAGCAGTCCACCTCCCAGGTGGCAAACAGGTTCTGGGGGACCTGTGTTTTGAGCACCGTGGACATGCTGGCCAGGCCCACAGTTCGTGAGGAAGATGCAGCTGCTGGCATCCTACTGGACCTTTTCCTACTCAGGGTTGGTGGTTTTTTCTCCTGTGGTGGGACAGAGGAGGGACATGATTGGTGGCAAGAAGTGGCGCATGAGTGATCAAAGGAGAGTGTGGCCACACAAAAAGTGGCCACTCGCTAATCTGTGATTAGGTCAGGGAAGGCCTGGGTGATGGTCTTTTAACCTCAGAGACCTAAAGATATCACAAAGATGCTTTGAAATTAAAACGTTTTAACTAAAAGCTGTTTACGGTGGGTCGCTGGGCCCTAGGTTGGAATCTTCTTCAAAAAAGGTCATTATTTACCTTAACTGAGACTGTCTACTATCTTTTGGAATGTACAAGAACATAGCTTTGGAACGTCAAAGGAATTTTCCTTTTTTTTGGATACTCTGTGGTCTGTGGAGACCACAAATCCCCTCATTGTTATTGAGTTCATTGTTGGCTGTTCTGTCCTATATCCCTCTATGGGAAAGAAGTATGTGTCTGTCATTTCACTTTTCATCCAATCCATCACCAATGGATTTCATGCAACTCACATACATCGCCACTTCTGACTGTAATATCTAAAATAAGGTGACAACTGCCATTCTCCAGAGCATTATTTCAATCCTTTGAGGTTTTGATTCAAGGCAAATGACCATTTGGCTCAGATAAAATCTCAACAATTGTTCACAGTTTTGAATGCTTCTTACATGGACATTTACTTGGCACAATACAGCAGGATCCCAGAAAATCTCACC
Organism: Myotis daubentonii; assembly: GCF_963259705.1. Taxonomy (NCBI): domain Eukaryota; kingdom Metazoa; phylum Chordata; class Mammalia; order Chiroptera; family Vespertilionidae; genus Myotis; species Myotis daubentonii. The sequence goes on from NC_081855.1 coordinate 9,763,988, forward strand.
CAGCACCACCCTGCAGACCTACACCTGGTGCTGGCATCCAGCAAAGGGCCCATTGACGCACCAGTTCCCTGCCTGCCGGTGAACTTGTGACACTTGTCTGTTGGATTCAGGACCTTCCCTTGCTTGTGTTGCTGACTTTATTGGAGCCATATTTTGTAATACTCTTGGTGGAACAAAGGTTAACAGTTGATAGATCCCAGGCTATGGAGAGACAGGAGGGAAAATGGGACTGGTTTTTACCCCTGGCTTTTCTATCGGATTTGCCTTTTGAGAGTCTGGGCAAACACCTTAGCTGTTTAAGTGAGAGCTGATCTTGTTCAGCTCAGAAGATAAAGGGGCACATCCTCCTTCCTGCATGAATCTCAGATGTTCTTAGACAACTGAGGATCTTTGCGGATGTGTCAGAGGTCATTCCTCATGACATGCAGGAGCCCCATAAGGAAATTCCCACACAACTGCAATTAAACTAACTGGCTCTTCAGGGGGAGCACTACTGAGGTTTAGTCCACCTCTGCTGGTAGCCCTTCTGGTTGTTGTAGTCAGCAAGGGGAGAAACTGAGGCACATAAGAAGGTTGAATGAGACTCTAGGTGAGTGAGCAACTTGCAGCTCAACCCATAAAGCAACAAACTTTAACCCACTACATAACACTCCCAGAAACTGTGCTGAGACTCTGCAGATACCAAGCCATAAAAACAACAGCAACAAGCACACCTATAATTAACATGGGAAGTTGTGCCTCCATGGCTGGGAACTCCCAGGCCCCAGCCCTCATTAATATTCCTGATAGGAAGCCTTGACTTGCAAGTGCTTTACAGAAGTATAAATGTAGGAAGTTTTAACTTCAAAATATCAACTGAAAAATGGCCAATATACAGTTTTCTTTGGGTGCCTAATTTAATTTTTCACAGGCAAAATAAAACAAAAGAAACAAATAACTATAACAGTGGCGGCCTGAAAATTGAACTGATTGAGTGTATAGGATGCATATCTTGATTTGGAAATTAGAAACTTCTAAGGAGAAGCACAGACAAATTCTCTTTAAAAAATAAATGAACAATAAATTTCAGAGATTATCTTCAAACTCTCCTGAAGCTAATACATGCTAACTCCCCATCCTCCCCCTTCTATAGCACGTCCCCTATATCTTTTGCTCTCTGAGCTTCCTTGTCCAGATGTGTTCCTTCCCTTCCCTTCTTTCTTCCCCTTCTGTCCCCTCCACTGCCCCTCCCTACTGACTTAAGGGAAAATGAGATGAGGAATTCTGCCAACTCCCTTTGGAGAAAAGCTGCTCTCAGCCAGAGAGGAACCAGCAATCATCCTCCATTTTCTCTATGGCCCTGATTGGTACACAGAGAAATTTAACTGATGGAACATGTAATCCTGGCTATTTTAACCTATTGCAATTAATATACTCCTGGTTTCTGGGAGCAAAAGCAAGAGAATTACTCAATAAGGTTTATAGAAAACTCCCATAGAGAAGCCTCCACACTTTAGGGATATAGGAAACTGAAACAGGATTTAGAAAAAGGATACAAACAGAAACATGCCTAGGGCTGCTCCAAGATAGAGTGTCGCCTGCAGACTGAAGGGTCCCAGGTGTGATTCTGGTCAAGAGCACATGCCCAGGTTGGAGGCTTGATCCCCATTAGGGGGCGTGCAGAAGGCAGCCAATTGGAGATTCTCTCTCATCATTGATGTTTCTATCTGTCTCTCCCTTTCCCTTCCTCTCTGAAATCAATACAAAATCTATTTTAAAAAACGGGGAGGGGGAGAAGCAAACATATAAACCCTGTATATATTGAGGCTATTTTATTTGTTTTTAACCACAAACAATTAATTGCTTTCACCATCGGAATAAAGCTTTCCTACAAATGTCTGTTTTTTAATCAAAACCTGTTTCCTTCCAACTAGGGAATGTTATGAGAATATATATGGTTTGCTTATCAAATCTTCCCCAATTCCCCTGTTTAGTGAGTGGGTTTTTGTTTTTTTTTACTGTTTAATGATATCAGTGATGCTGACATATGCTTTCTCCAGAATAGTAACATATATACTTAGAATAAATGAACCAGATACTGAACCAAAAGGGAAAGTAATGATTTTAAAGGAACCTTCCAGGAGGAAACTAAGCTTGAGACTGACTGAATGTTTGCTAATCCTCTCTTCTTCAGTATTATCTTCCACAAGACCCTGAGAGATGGCTTAACAGGGTACCCACCCTACTCAGAATGGCCCCAAACAGCCCAGAGACATGCAGACATGCCTCTGACACTAGGCTTTCTCATATGTCTGCCTAAAGATGGGGGACCAGCCCACAGTGAAGTGAGAATTCTCTTTTGGGGTACATATTCACCAAATGGGAGTAACTTCACCCTGGGTGCCTCAAACAAGAAGCCAATCTTCTTTTGTTACACCAATTACCTGGTTGCAATATAAAGTGGGTAATAGAGAGGCTTTGGCACCATTAACTTTAAGACTATCTTGCACCTGGGACCTGTGTTGCCATTCCCAGGGGAGACAGACGGAGGTTTCATATACCTGAAAGTCTTTATACCTCTCAGAGTTGTGAGCTTTCTGGAAACTAGAAGAATATTCCCAAATAGAAACAATCCAAAAATGGGCGAATGAATTTGTCAGTCCCTTGCTAACATTTGGGGGGGGGGGGGGGGCAACCCAGTTCCTGAGGTATTGAAAATGACTCTCCTTGTTTTACAAATGAAGTTTTCAAGGTGCCATAGGTTTTGCTCCAGAAACAATTCAAAGCCCACCAAGTCCTTTTACCTTCTCCAAACCTCCCCTATTCATTTTGAAGGCTTACAGGTAATTAGCTTCATGCAACCAAAGTCCCGGGACCTTTGAAGTGAAAATACCTGAGTTCACCAAGACGTCTTGTATAGGCCATTTTTAAAAATACAAATCTCTGGAAGATATGACTTATCCCAATAGAAAAAACAATACCTTACCCACCTACACAAATCTCTTTAGCTTTTTCAACTATATCTTTCTAACTTAGTAAGTTTTAATGAAAGTTATTAAATATCTACACATTTTGAATTAACGTGAATACTGACACATTGATTGCTAGAGAAGTCTGAAGTTCACTGCTTTTGGGGGTTTTTTAATTGCAGAAGGTCTGTAAAATGGATTTGGGGCTGTTGATGTAATGTTTTTTGCTTTGCTGAAGGTGTGTTTTTTGAAAGTAAGAGTTTGATTAAAATATGTTCATCAACGTCTATCTAAGGAATGCTGTTTGTTCACTTGTGTGCTTACGATTGGAAATTAATGCTCCTAATAGTTAAAAGTTCCAGTTAAGTTGGAAGAAATTATACAGTTATGACAATAGAAGGCTTGAGGTATGGAGAGTCATATTTGAAGGAAAAGGGCAAATGTAAGTTTCTCTAAGGATAGTTATTTCTGAATGGGTAAGAAGGTTTGTAAAAGGTGAGGAAAGGTTTGTAAAAGGGGGTATAGGCTATACAACTTTGTGAAAGTTTTATATAAAAATATTCTTTTATTTCTCTACCAAAAAATAATTCAAATTGCGTGTACAGTCTTTGTGTGATATGTGTTCATCTATGTGTCATCTGTGGTGAATTGTCAGCCTCCATATGACATTACTAGGATATAATCTTTTATTGGCCTACAAAGATTAAATGCTTATGTAAATTAAGGAGAATTCTGTAGTCTGGACAAAATACTTAATATTACAACTGTTTGCAAGTATGATTAATATCTTTTAGAGTTAGTTACCCTAAGTCTGTGTTTGCTTTACGTAGATTTACAAAAAGTCCATGGTATAATCTTTTGCACAAGTATATTTGCAACCTTCCCAAAGTTTCTATTGTAAGAGACTTTTAAAACAGGAGATGACTTTGAGTCAATTCCAATGGGCCCTGGAGTACCTCAAGGATTTATTCTCTCTCCTTATTAGAGAAACGTTTTTAACTAATTTAGGACTACTTAATATGCTTGAAATTACCTGAGGAGCTTTAAAAAATTAAAAATATAAATAACTGTGCTATTTGTGTACCTATATTTTTATTAAAATGGATGTTCTAAAGATTTCAACCTGCTCTAGGAAGGAATGTACAAAGATTCAAGAAAATTTCAAATAGGAAACACTCTGGTGTAACAGTGGTCTTGGTGTCAGCGACACCAGGCCAGCCAAGAGGATGGTTCCCTGTGAGGGTGTCTGGCAGTTGGACTCCGGGTATTTGTGGCACAAACATTGGAAGTTTATGAATTATATCCAATTCTCAATACAAGAAGCCATGGACAATGTTTTAAAATCTTACATTCTATCTGTTCCTTTTATATTGAAATTATGTATTGAATCCAAATATATACATATACGTATATATTTTCATATCGTTCTCTGTAATTTTACAGTAATTTTTGTTACCCAAAAATTATTGCCTTGAAATGTTATATTTTACCAAAAAGGCAGGTTTTCATCAATTGCATTGCAATCAAAACTATAACCATACCACTTTGTTTTGTCGTTCATAGATATTGTTTTACTTTACTGCATTTTCAAATATGTTACATCTTTAGAAAAATTCATGAAAAGGACTCTTGACTTACTCTATTTTTTTATTCTTTTCATATATTTTATTGATTTTTTACAGAAAAAGAGAGGGATAGAGAGTTGGAAACATTGATGAGAGAAACATCCATCAGCTGCCTCTGGCACAATCCCTACTGGAAATGTGCCTGCAACCAAGGTACATGCCCTTGACCTGAATTGAACCTGGGACCCTTGAGTCCTCAGGTCTAAGCTCCACCCACTGAGCCAAACTGGTCAGGGCTTGACTTACTCTAAGTAACAGGTTTCTAAGCAGGTCACATCTTTGAACTGAATGAAGAAGTATAGAACTCTAAGGAATGACTGAATTCACGAAAATACTAGCAAATAACCAGGATAAACAACAAAATGGGTAGGGAACTAAATGAAGAGAAGATGGTTATTATTATTATGACTCTGTTTAAAATACTGCTGATTTTTAAATCATTTTGTTTTTCAAAAAGAAGGAAAACTAAAAGCAGAAATTCTACATTACTATCCATGACTCACTACGAAGGTTAGAGGGAATGATACATTAGTGACACTCATTTCACAGTACTTCCAAGAGACAAAGACTTCAAGGACCAAAACGTACAACCAGGAGATTTTGTTTATTGAAACACATTAATTAAAGACTCTCTCCAATGTGTTAAAAAGGACGTTACCTTATGAGAGGCCTAACCCTAAATGGATATCTGTCACTGACACTGCCCTCCATCCACCAAGGAGACTGAAGACTTTTCAAGGATGAGAACCCACGGGCAGTGGGGGCTGACAGCTTTCCCAAGAAGTCAACAAGGCCTGGATGCTGACAGATTACTGCTGCTCAAACCTTGTTCTTCTATCTCCTAACTGTTATTGATTATATGTACATCAACTGATTTTTATATTTCTATTACACACCTTATTACATATGAATAGTTGAATTTCGACATCTGCTAAGTTTTCCCACCTACTAGACAAGTACATTCTAATGATCAGTATGGTAAGGAAACAGTAGAGAGTCTAAATTCTTCAGGTCAAATATAGCATAAGTACAAGGAACAGTGGATGAAGAAGGAAACATAAAATTAGCTTAATAAACAATTATGTAAATACATGCAAAGGGTTTTTGGTTGGCTGGGATGCTTACTTTCCTTAGTCACTTTCTTGTCTAGTAGTAGACATTTTCTATTCCTAAGCAGTGTTCCTGCTTTAATGTTTTTGCTTTTGTTCCTGGTATGTAAGTGTTATACTAGATGCAAAATACCAAAACTTAAGACAAGCAGCAAACGGACTCTGCTCATGTTAGCTCAAAATATAAAATTGATACAGAATATTTTTTAAGAAGAACATATAGTATCTCATGGCTTCACATCCACTTTTTATGTTGATTAATAATAAAAATTCCACTTTGAATGCCATTCAAGGTTAGAGTCTTACCTTATCCCGAATGGTCCATTGTTCAGCAAGACATGACACTAACACTCATCATCAATGCATAATTTGTATTGATTTCTGAATAAAAGGAGGATGTATGAATGAAAAAGGGGCCCCATGCTAACCTGACTAGCTCAGGGAAGTCCTGCAAGGCAGCCTTGCAAACTCAGAGACCTTAAGTAACTTCAAAGGATGGTCTGAAATTAAAACACTTACAGGAGCTCATGATGGATCGTCAGATCCTTGTCTGGCATCTTCCCTGACAAAGGTCAATCTTTACCTTAACTGAGTGTGTGTACTGCCTTTTTGCCTCTATGATAACAATTCATTGGATTTTCCTTATTTTGGACAGCTCATGCTCAGGCACTGTTCTGTGCTCTGCGGAGATCAGAGATCCCTTCGCTGCTATTGAGTTCTTTGTTGACTTGAAACTATCCTACATCCACCATGGTAAAAGAAATATGTGCCTATCATTTTACCCTTTATCCAATAACAGAAGTGTCTCCTATTTGCTTTCTCCTGTCTCCCTAATCTATCACCCATGGATTTCATGCAACCCACAAAAGTCTGCACTTTTGCTTGTATTGTATAAAATAAGGTGCAAAATTGTCATTCTCAGGAGCATTCTCTCAACCCATTGAGATTTTTCTCGCTCACAATTGTTGACACTTTGGATCAAACAAACACACACAAATTTTTCAGAGCTCTGAAAGTTTTTCACATTAATAAGAGAAAAGGTTCTTGGCAGGAAAAATAGAATTGCAGGTGAGGAATATGAAGCACATTAGTATCTTAGGTCATTCTCTTAGCAGAGGACAAACAGCACATGCTTGTATTAACAGTGTCACCCATGCGATTTCTGACAGAACATCCCAATGTATGATGAGAACACCGAGGCTTTTCCTGGGGTGGAGGGTCTGGATATTAGGACGTGGTATGTTTAGTGTGGCACCGTCGTCATGGCAATGGAAGGTTTTAAGTCCAGGTCCCACAGAAAAAAGACATGGATTTCTGTGATAAGCATTCCCGGTCCCCATACAATGTGCAGCCCTGGGAGGCCCCAGCTCCTGACATGGAGGAGATGAGGACCCAGATTCCTTTGGGAACTGGACACTAGGAGGGATCTCAGGGGAGTAGCAGGGTGCCTTCTGGAACCTGAGTCCTGTTGACTCCCTGGGGTCCTGGAGTTTGGGTCAATTGGGCACCTACACTCACCCTGCGGCGGTGCTTCAGGCTTGAGGATATATCAGGTGTCTGTGCCGCCTGCAAGGGCGTGGAATTGAAGACCCCATCTGTCGGCTCCGGTCCGCTCTCCTGTGCAGAGCTCTATAAAGACAGTTTCCAGGCACCAGGGGAAAACCTCAGAGCCCTGTTTTGCTGGTTCTCTAAAACTTGTGACTCTCCACTCCAGACACACAGAATGTGATCTGCTGAGACCTCTACTGGCAAGGAAAAGTCATGACAGCCTGAGAGCCTAGGACTCCCATTGGCATAGATCAGGGACCCCTCTAGAGCCCCATCTCCACCTGCCTGCCCTACCCTGAGGTGTGATCACAGCAGGACCTCTAGGTTATCCACTGCTCCAAACACTCCCGCGGTTCTCCCTGCAAGACCCCCTATCCACCACATGAAGAGGGGGGATGTGGGCTGCACAGGGATGGCCCACAGAGGAGGCTGGCCTGGCGGGAATGGGTCTGACCCAGGCCACCTTCACTTACCTGAGGGGATCTTCTTGAAAACGGCCAGAGATGTCGGGCACGAGTGTTGAACCGTCTACAGAGTCTGGAACAACGCTCCCTGCAGGGTCTCTGGGAACCAGAGCCCCCATAACTGGGAACACAACAAGAGAACATGTTGAACTGTCAACTGTCTCTTGCCAAGTGAGTGGCAGTTGGGCAGTTGCTAGAAAGTGGGTGCCTGGTTACGGGGGTTCCAAGTTCTATTAGGAAGTGACCTCACTTCCTGGAATTGCCTCCCTGACTCCCCTCACCTAATTACAGCTATAGATACTCCTGTGGACTGCTGACTGCTCACCTACCTTCTCCATGGAAAACCAACATTGTACACAGTGACAGGAACACACCCTCTCCACAAGGTCTAGCTGCAGCCAGGGTACTAGGTTTGAGGAGACAGACCAGGGCTCAGACTCAACCCCTCATTCTTACCTCTTCTTGATCCTGGATAAGTCATTGTGCCTGTTAGATCCTGTCTCTTCTCTGCCTGCACAATGGATTATTGCAGCATGTGCTTCTTAGCGATATTCACGCTCATGAAGGTAGTAGCTATAAAGTAGGAGGAGGAATGCCACAAGGCAAAAGTGCCTACAACCTCTTTTTCTTCCTATTGTCACCTCCTTGGTGTCTAATTTTCTTTTAATTCCACCCAGGGTCATTTGATTGTGTGTGGGAGAGAGAGAGAGAGAGAGAGAGAGAGAGAGAGAGAGAGAGAGAGAGAGAGAGATTGTGTGTGCGCACACACACATATGCTAGTGCTAGGTTGTATTGTGTTAACAAAGCCTGAATACAGTAGTTTGCAGAGGCAAAGGTTAATTTCATAGCCATATGATTTCAATGATCTGGTGTAACTAAAAGGACTTCCTGATTTTTTGGATTATTCATCTTTTTTCTAATTGTAAGGATGAGAGTAAGAACTTACAAGGTCATATGTCAGAGTGGAAACCAGAAGTTGACATTTTATTTGACAATGGCTTGTGGGGGACATGACTTCCATTTCCCCCTTTGTAACAGCTGCCAATGTGCATATCCAGGTGGTCTGGGGAGTTTGGGTCAAGGCCCCAGAGTGGAGTTATTAGCACAGCTCACTGGCCTGGCCACAGTGATGACGGTTGTATGTGGACATGTGACTTCAGTGAGTTGAATAAAATTCTTTTTGTTAGTCACAAGAAAAAAAGTTCTGTTTTCATATGTCTCATGGCCTTATGAAAACATGCTTTTAGTCAATAATCATGTGAGAGGTGCAAATGAAAACCAAAACGAGGGCCCTGGCCGGTTTACTCAGTGGATAGAGTGTTGGCCTGAGGAATGAAAAGTCCCGGCTTCGATTCTGGTAAAGGGCACATGCCCAGTTTTGGGCATTGATCCCCAATAAGGGCATGTAGGAGGCAGCTAATCAATGATTCTCTCATCATTGATGTTTTTCTCTCTCTCAATGAAATCAATAAAATGTATTTTTTTCAAAACACAATGGGATAGCATCTCACACTTGTCAGAATGGCTATCATCCACAAATCAAGAAAGGACAAATGCTGGTGATTATGTGGAAAAAAAGGAACCCTTGTGCATTGCTGGTGGGAACATAGACTGGAGCAGGCACTCTGGAAAACAGCATGGAGCTTCTTTGAAAAATTAAAAATGAAACTCCCATTTTACCCAGTAATTCCACTTCTGGAATATATCCCAAGAAAGCAGAAACACCAATCAAAAAGGATATATGCATCCCTGTGTTCATAGCAGCACAATAGCTAAGATTTGGAAACAGCCTAAATTCCCATCAGCGTAAGTGCCCAACAGCAGCTGAGTGGAAAAAACCTGTGGTATATCTACATACTGGAATACTATGCTGCTGTAAAAAAGAAAGAAGTCTTACCATTCACAACAGCTTGGATGGACATGGAGAGCATTATGCTAAGTGAAATAAGCCAGTCAGATAAAAGTAAATATCACATGGTCTCATTCATTTGTGGAATATAATGAATAACATAAACTGATGAACAAAAATCGATCCAGAGACAGAGAAGCATCAAACAGACCCTCAAACCTCAGCAGGAAGGCAGGGGAGAGTGGGGGAGAGAGTAAGAGACCAAGCAAAGGTCTTGAATGCATGCATATAAGCATAATCAGTGGACACAGTCATTAAGGGGGTAGGTGCATGTGCTGCAGGTGGGGGTGGCTGGGGAGGGGTCTAGGGGAAAAATGGAAACATATGTTATACTTTAAACCATAATAAAATAAAATGATACAAACATTTCTCTTAGTAAAAAAAAAAAAAGAGAGCTAGTCCTCTTTCTGGGTCCCAGAACAAAGCGCCCCCTGACCCCTAGATACGGAGGAACCTGCAGGAGCTTCCCAGTATGTCCGGATTTCTAATGTCCAGACCAACTCTGTTGGAGAGGTGGGAGCCTTGGCCTGGAAGGTCTGAACATTCCTGAACTCTGGGCTCTGAATGTCACGGACATTGGATGATATCTGCCACTCTATGGACATCAGTTTACCAATTTTCCATTGAGGGTTGGGTTCAGAACTGCATAAGCCTGACCTCACAACAAAGGGGCCCAGCTCCCTCCACCCTGGGTGGGCACTGGACAGAGGTCCATGCCTGTGGTTCCAACTCTGGGCTCCTTTTCAGTCAAATACTGGCCAAAGGCTCATTTACCTGCTGAATGCTCACCATCTCCCCCATGCCTCTCCATGTCTGTGCATGATGCCACCAGCAGATCCTTTTCCAGAGCCCCCGAGGAAACCTGGGTGCAGCTAGAACCCGTACTTTGAGGACACACCGCTGGATTCATCTCAGGCTCTGTTGGGCTCAGTATCTTGTTCATTTATTTCTAAATACATATTACCCTTCTGGAAAAAGCATGTGTGGGTATTACTGATTTCATAAAACAAACAAATAAGCAAACTAAACACCTCTCCCTATCAGCTGATTTGGGGCATATTTTTTTAGCAAAATAGATATTTGCTAATATTGCTATAACATTCCCTAGTTGGAAACAGGTTTTGATTAAAAACAGACATTGGTAAATATTCCTGCGATTTGCACAGAAGCTTTACTCTGAAGGAGAAGATAATTAGTTGGCTGTGGTTAGGAATAAATAGAGTAGCCCCAGTGTCTACAGGGGTCTTAGTGGCTTCTCTTTCTATGATAATTTCACCTGCTCCCAAACTATCAGTGAGAAGGGAAACACCCATGGATCAACCCTATATTTGTGTGTGTGTGTGTATGTGTGTGTGTGTGTTTGTGTGTGTGTGTGTGTGTGTGGTTTGTTTGTTATTGGTTTTCTACATCCCATTTCAGTGAACAGATTTCTCTACAGGAATTTTCTTGAAAGCCTTATTTAGAATTTGTGTTGCATTTGCTGACAAAAACCATTAGCTATATTAGTTGGAATCAGTTAGAAAATCCAGGATTACATATTCTAAGAGTTCAATGCCTTTGTGAACCCACCAGGGTCATTGGGAAAATCAGGAACATTTGCTAGTTCCTCTCTTGCTGAGACAAGCTTTTCTCCAAAGGGAGTTGTTAGAATTCCTATTCTCATTTTCTCTTAAGTCAGTAGGAAGTGATAGTGGAAGGGACTGAAGGGAAAGGAAGAAGGATGGAAAAGGGTGCAGAATATAGTGGGGGAACTAGAGAAGGTGGAAGAATGGGGTGTTGGAAATTATTACCTTCCGAAGAGTTCAGAGACAGTCTATAAAATTTCCAATTCCTTAATTGTTTTTAAAGGAATTTATATGTGCTTCTGAAAATCTCCTGATTTCCAAATCAAGATATGCTTCCATTCATTCATTCAGTTTAATGTTAGACCTGGCATTTTCCTAATTTTTATTGCATGCCAAAAATTAATTTAGGCACACAAATCAAACTGCACTTTGGCCATTTTTAGGAGGACATTTTCTAATTAAATCTTCCCATTTCTGTAAAGCACGTGTAAGTAAAAGCTTCCTATAAGGAATATTAGTGAGGGATGGGATCGGGCATCTCCTGGACTTGGAGGCACCATTTCCCATGTTAATTTTAGGTGTGTTTTGTTGTTGTTTTGTAGTTGTTTGTATGTGTATGTGGTTTTTCTTTTCTTTCTGATATCTGCAGAATCTGAGCAAATTTTCTAGGATTGTTATATTATGTAGTTGGTCAACCTGTGTTGCTTATCGGTTGAGCTACATGAGGCTCTCACCCCTCAAATCACATTCAAACCTCTGATGTGCCTCGGTTGATCTCCCTGCTGTCTCAAACAACCAGAGGGTCAGGGAATGGTTGACCAAACCTTATGGGTGCTCCCCCACCAGAACCAGTCACTTTAATTGCAATTGTGTTGAAATTTTGCTTTGGGGCTCCTGCACATCATGAGGAATGACATCACACATCCACAGATATTCTTAGTCTCCTAAGAATACCTAATACTCGGACCTGAGGGAGAATATGACACTGTATTTTTGGAGCTGATTAAGTTCAACTCTAATTTAAATGATAATGGGTTTTGGTTTTTTTTGTTCTTGTTTTTTTTTTTTTTTGCTCTGATTCTCAGAAAGCAATTCCGATTGGAAAGCCACAATTTAACAACGGCCACCAATTTTTTTCCTACTGTATTGTCTTAACCTAAGTTCCATCAACCCTTAATCTTAGTTCTATCTGGACTATTTAAAAATACAGCTCAAATAAATCTAACCCTCTACCACCAGCAAGGGAAAAGTCATGGATTTAAGATACAACTCACCCAGGTTCACCCAATGGGTGGGGAACCAGCAGTTCAATGGATCCTTTGTTGAATCCTAACACCATGTCCACGGGTTGGTCCTGGGTGAGCTCTTTTGGAATCCTGACCCACTACGTCAAGTAAATGTCAAAGTATGAAACATTCAAACTTGTCAAGAATTTTGGTCGTTTATTTAAGTCCCACTGTCAATAACTGGCAGGATGAAAATCTCAGCAGATTGAGATATTCTCTCTGGCAGTTTTGCACCTTATTTTATACATTACAATCAGAACAGGAGATGTATGGTGGTAACAGGAAACCCAGTGTTGATGCATTAGGGTTTCAGAGAAATCAAAGCAGCGAATTCTCTGTGACTGGATAAACAGTAAAATGACACAGACATACTTCTTTTACATGTGGATATAGGATAGTTCCAAGTCAACAATGAACTCAGTAAGAATGAGGGGATTTGTGGTATCCGCAGAGCATTGCCTATGTGTTGAGGGGCCTGGAAATAGGGAAATTCCTTTGACATTCCAAATTACATGTTATTGTAGATGCCAAAAGGCAATAGACAGGCTCAGTGAAGGTTAAGATTGACCTTTGTCAGGGAAGATGCCAGCCTAGGACACGACTACCAACCATAAACTGCTTTTAGTTTAAAAGTTTTCATTTCAGAACATTCTTTTTGATAACTTTAGGTCTCTGAGTTTGCAAGAACACCACACAGGGCTTCCCTGAGCTTGTCAGTGAGCATGTGGTTCCTTTTCGCACACACAGTTCTTGGATCACTTGTGCCCCACCTCCTGACAACAGTCACTGAGTGCTTAGGGCAGTGGTCGACAAACTCAGTAGTCAACAGAGCCAAATATAACAGTACAACGATTGAAATTTCTTTTGAGAGCCAAATTTTTTAAACTTAAATTATATAGGTAAGTACATTGTTATTAACTTTATTAGGGTACTCCTAAGGTTTAGGAAGAGCCACAGTCAAGGGGCCAAAGAGCCGCATGTGGCTCGCGAGCCGCAGTTTGCCAATCATGGACTTAGGGGATTGGTCCGAACTAAAGCCCCAACCCACCTGGCAGTTCATAAACTGCCCCTGAGGGAATGTCCCTCCTCTGTCCCAACACAGGAAGAGAAACCATCACCCCAGAATGCAGCAGGACCTGTATGTTGTAAGCAGATGCAGCTACCTTGCTGCCCACAGTCCTGGTCTCCACACCTCCCGCTCCCCCATCCCTGTGCCCAGGTTCAACACCAATGCCCAAGAACCTGTTTGCTACCCAGGAGTTGGACAGCCCCAGCCTCAGATTCGTTCCCAGATTGTGCAACCTGACCTTAATGAAGATGGTGGTGTTCAAAGAGTTGGAGAAGGACCTCATCTCCATGGTGATCGCCATGAAGATGCAGTACTCCACCCTCATATCGATGGTGACCACGGTCAAGATGCAGGGCTCCAAGTACATCCTACGGGAGTATGCTGTTCCCCAGTGAACAACTGGACACAGTCCTGGGGTTGACCTCACTGCAGGACCCCCACTTCCTCTGTGAGAAGGCAACAAGCTATAGGCCCTGTTGCACTGGAGGAAGTGCTTTAAGAACCAGACCATCTGGAGCTAGAAGACACTCCCTGTGGGCGCCATACGCATGGCCAAGGTCAGGCAGCGAACCCTGAAGGGTGGACAAAGTGGCCGAGGAGGCTTCTGCTAAAGTGGCCGATATCTGGATTGCTCCCTGTCCAACCAGCCCATCCACTGGGAGGACAGTGCCATACAGGACAGATGCAAGGCTAAGTCAAGGGTTAATTACTCCGAGGGGGTTCATCAGAGCTTCTCCTCTGAGCAACAGGCCAGCAACTATGCCACCTATGGACTGAACATGGCTGAGAAGGGCATTGACATGGGGGTGCTCAAGAAGTAGAGGCCATGGATATTAGGGAAGATGTGCATTACCAGGCCACAAAATATCAAGGAAAAAGTGGTGGCGTGGCTGGGAAAGTTCAAAGTGTTGGAGGAGGCTGTGGACTCGAGCAGGACACAGCAGAGCATGTCCTAGAGTTGGAGTGGGACATGGACCTTCTATTTAACACACTGCGAAACCCCAGGGACAGTGGCCCAGACATGGAGGATGAGAACAGCACCCTCAGCACCCACAAGCCCAAGCTCAGACTGTTCTTTAAAGGGTTGGCACACTCCAGCTCACAGACACAGACCGAAGCATCCACAGTGCCCAGAGCCAAGAGGAGCCTGCAATTATGGCCAAAGTGCAAGAAAACACGTGAGGCCTCAGGCATCGAACAGCCCAGAGACAGTGTTTCAGACTCGGCGGCCCACAGCACCCCCTCCCCCAAAGTCGCCTGAATCTGGACCTCTTTCATGTCTAGCCAGTCCACTCACCGTGTAGACAGCGCCATGTAGGCCGGCCCAAGACCAAGTCTACAAATCACTACTCTAAAAAGGAGTATGAGAGTTTCGCTGAGCAGGAGGCCGGTGAAGATGCTGCCCATGGATAGGAACTGGATCAGGAAGCAGTGACTATTGAAAGTCACAACAAGGTCCATGACAAGCAGAATGTAGTGGCTTGGCTGAGCAGGGCCTAAGTGTCGGAGGAGGCCCTGGACCGTGAGCAGGACCCTGCAGATCATGTACCCGAGTAGAGGAGGACCCGCACCTTCTGTCTAACATGCTGGAGAACCAGTGACAGTAGCCCAGACAGGGAAGAAGATGACAGCCTTCTCAGCACCACCAAACCCAAGCTCAGGCCATAATGCGAAGGACTGTCACATTTCAGTTCAAAAATGGACATGGGGAGCATCCATGGTGCCCAGAGCCAGGCGGAGCTTCCGAGTTTAAGCTGGTTCTGCTGAGGGCTAGTGTGTTGACGCACGGAGTAAATGGTCCCGGGTTCAAATCTGGTCACGGGCACAACTGTGTTGATTACAGGCTTGATCCCCAGCCCTGGCCATGGCACATGCAGGAGGCAAGCAATCCATGTGTCTCTCTCACATCGATTCCTCTCTCTCTTTCTGTCTCTCCCCGTCCCTTCAAGTTTCTCTAAAAATTCAGTGGAAAAAAAACCTCTGGTGAGGGTTCACAAAACAAACAAAGCCAAACAAAGGAGCTTCCTAGTCCAGCTGAAGTGCCCAAAAAGACCAAGCTCAGTCAGCAACAGCCAAGTGACAGTGTCTCCCACTTAGAGCCCCAGAGCATGCCCACCCAGGGGAGCACCCAACACCGCCCAAGGACAGCCCGGAGGCAGAGACCTCAGCCCTGGACATGCTCACCAAGAAGATGCGGCTCACTAGGCGCATCACCAAGACTGAGTCTCTCATCCCCTCCACCAAGGCCAAGGGGAAGCATACCCGCCACCATGGCTGGTCACGTTCCTGAAGCGGCGGCAGATGGCACAGCCGTAGAACAAGTGAGCCAAGAGCCCAGACAATGAGCATGGCCAGACCCAGGGATCCAGCTGCAGATCCCCAGGAAGACCACGTACAACCACCTGAACCACATCCTCATCTCCGATGACCAGCTGCCAGAGAACATCATCCTGGTCAAACCTCTGATTGGCAGGAGCAGTTCCCCCTCAGACACCCTGCAGGGGCTCATGCTGCCTGTGCTGTGCATCTGCTTCATGGCTGACGTCCGGTGGCCTTCAGCTCCATCATCTGGTGGATACAGAAATACTGTAATGATAATTCCCAGCCCCTTAAGCTGGTGAAGATCCTGGTGGAAGGGGCACAGCACTACTTGAGCGCTGTGCTGCGGGTCTTCCTGGAGCTGCTGTCCTACAAGATGCTCGGCTGGCTGGGCTATGTGCACTTCCTGGTCATCCCGCTGGGTTCCAATCCTGTGGCCAGGTACCTGGGCTCCATGCATTACCACTACAACAGCTTCTCCCAGGACCTGGCCTGATGGGACCTGTTCCATAATCTGGAGGCCCAGAGCGCCATACAAGACACACTGGACATCGTGACGAGAATCACGCAGTACATCACGGGAACATCTGTTCCTCTCAGCTTCCCATCGAGGAAGCCCTGCTCTCCTACAAGCAGAAGAGACCCCATGAGGATTCCTTATAGTTCATTCTTTTCAGGGAGTGGGTGAAAGTTGGGACAGTGCAACAGTCCTCAGACACGTCGGGAGACTCAGATGATGGGCCCCCTTGGGCTGCAGGGTGCTTTTATCCTTCCCTTTGTCCCTACCTCTGTTCACCAACGATGCCTTGTCATCCCACTCATCTTGTCAGTGAGTGGTGGTTGTCCTCCCCCAGCCAGGGCGATGGCACCAAGCTGATGGAGCGGCAGGTGGATTACTGGACGGCAGCCCAGCCCACAGACAGGAAGAAAGACTCGAAGAAGAAAGACCTGCCTTGCGCCAACAACACCCTCAAGTGCAGCTTCCAGTCTCTCCAGGTCAGCAGGCTGCCCAGCAGTGGCCAGGCCAAAGCAACACCCACCATGTGCATGACAGTACTCACCAAGGAGAAGAAAAAGAAGGTGTTGTTTTCGCCCAAGAAAACCAGGACAAGGCATGGAGTCCAAAATCCAAAAGCCAGTGCTTGGAGGCATAAGCCACCTGGTCTGCAGGGCGAAGCAGCAGGAGAACATTCTGCGGGTCCTCATCAAAGGTGTGGTGTGGAATGAAGTTCTTCCAGCTGGCAGCCCAGGGTCCTTCCGCATCCAGCACTTCCCCATGTGCATCTCCAGACATTCTGACTCCACCTTCCAGCCCTGCCTGCGACCCTGCAGATGCCAAGCACAGGAGGGCCCACCTGCTTTTCAGTTCACCTTTCAGTTTAGTACAGAAACCGACCCTGGAAACACAAAGAGAAACCTTCTTAAGTACAAAAGTGCTCACTACCCGGAAGCTAATGTGCAGCCCCCATTGGGAGCCCCAACTGCTCTGCTGATTAACCAGAACTCTCTGGGGGTCAGGCGGGCAGTGCTGAGCTGGAGAATCATGGAAGGTGAGTTTTGGCCTCAGGACCCCTAACACTCCCAGCGGGAAGGGTTCTCCCTTCTCCACCTGCCCTTCCCGGAAGCCAGGACTCTGCCTCCACAGGACTCAGAGCTGGTGGTCAGATGCCAAGGACTGGCCTCCCATTGCGGGCATCCTGAGCAGAACATGGAGGCCAGTCAGCCCAGCCCTGGGCCGTAGCTGCCAACCCGCCAAGTGGCCCCACACCATCCACTCGTGCTTTCCTAAAATAATAGGTGTGTGGTGCAGACCCCCAGGCACACCGGCTAGACAAACTGGTGCAATACCAGCTGCCCGCCTTCCTGAGCAGGGACTATGCTTTCGCCCTCATCTCTCTGTGTTATGACAGAACATTTGTTCCAACCAACAGGTGTGGGTCCACCTATTTACCAGGTGAGCACCCTGTCCCTGCACAGCACAGTTTTCACGCGGCACCCTGCTTGCTGGGAGTCTTCAGGGCACTTCATGTCTCTGAGTGCTTGTGCCTCTAACCACAGGGTGAACCTAGGGCAGTAATGGCGAAACTTTTGAGCTCTGCATGTCAGCATTTTGAAACTCCCTAACTTAACTCTGGTGCCATGCCACATATAGAAATTTTTGGATATTTGCAACCATAGTAAAAGAAAGAGTTATATTTTTTAAATTTTTTTAAATATATTTTATTTATTTTCCACAGAGAGGAAGGGAGAAGGATATAGAGTCAGAAGCATTGATGAGAGAGATACATCAATCAGCTGCCTGCTGCACATCTCCCACTGGGGATGTGCCCGCAACCCAGGCACATGCCCCCGATCAGAATCGAACCCGGGACCCCTCAGTCCACAGGCAGACGCTCCATCCACTGAGCCAAACCGGCTTTGGCAAGAGTTATATTTTTGATATTTATTTTATAAACTTAAATGCCATGTAACAAAGAAAAATCAACCAATGAGTTTGCATGCCACCTCTGACACATGTGTCATAGGTTCGGCATCACTGACCTAGGGTCAAGCTCACAGGTTTATTGTAGAAACTCAGTGGGGTCCTCCCTTGGAACTGCTCTCTGGGTGCCTGGACAGTGGAGAGGTCTGCTGCACGGGCTGTGGTTGAGCTCATTGGCCATTTTCTCTGCCTCGTGACAAAGCCTCAGCCTCATTTGATTCTCCACAAGGTCTTGGGCTAAGCTCTTTTCTCCTTAGATACAGATTGGAGATTCTATGAGGGGTCGGTGTCCTGGGTGAAGCCAGAACCAAAAATCCCAGAAGTGAGCCATGTGGCCCCATGTTAATTTTATTCTTGACTAAAAGAATACAGAAAAAGAGTGGAAAAAATCTAAAATATTAGTGTCAGCACTGTGTAGTTGATGAGGGTAGAGGAATGATACACAGGAGGGCATATTAAAGAGCATGTCTTGCTGAGGAAAATATAGATATGTGTAATAAATCACAGGGATACGTTTAAGTGCATGTATTTTAAGTTATGGGAAAGCACCTTGTCTTGCAAAATAGAATTCATTAATTTTAACCCTGCCTCCTGAAATAGGACCTATTAAATGAGAAGCAATAAAGGATTTTTTAAAATAAGAAGAAAATTTGACAAATGGAAGTTATTGTTTGCTTTGTTAGACATATTATATCAGACTAACAGATAATACCCAGTCTTTTAAACAAAATAAATCATTACCACATACCATGCCACATAGGAAGTCTCAATAAATTCCAAAGAAGATATATATGTTTTTTCTCCATTGATATGTTCATGAACCATCATGCATGATGCCTATATATTCTCTAACCATAATGCACTAAGGTAAGAAGTTAATAATAAAGAATAGCTTTAAAATCACCAAATATCTGGACAGTTTAGAAAATATAGCAGAAGCTGAAGTGAAGTATATTCTATACAAACCCTGAGTTCAAAGGAAATTATGAGTAAAATTATGGAATATTCCCAACTAAAAAACAATAAAGAAAAGCTGCATATCAAAAGCAGCCATAAAAGACAGAGTTTTTGTTTTAAATAGACTTCTAAGGAAAGCATTACAGCTGGGAAGAGAGATTGAAGTATCCAAATAGTAAATTACACAGAGCAACAGAGTGACTTAGAAGAAACAAGGAAAGGGGGAAACATAATGGCAGAAATCAGTAAAACAAAGAATTTGAAAAAGCCTTCAACAAACCAGAAAACTGCTTCTCTAAAAATACTGGTAAAACAAACAGATTTCTAGCCAGACTGACCAAGAAACAGAGAAAAACGCTGTGCGCATATAGCTAACCAGTTAGGCAAAACGGACCAATACCTGGGAGGAAACAAACTATACAACCTTCCTCAAGAGAAAGTGATGCCCTGACTAGTCTATCAAAGAAGTTGAATTTGTAGTTAAAGCATCTAAGGAAGGGAATCCAGGCCCAGGTGGTTCACTGGAGAATTAAACAGAATAAATGAACAGACACTTCACTGAAGAGGCTATAACATGTCGCATGAGCACTTGAAAACTTCAACATCATAAGCCATTAGGACAAGGTTATTTAGACCACAAGGAGACTAACTGAAATAAAAGACTGTGATGACACTTGATGCTGGGGAGGATGTGGAAAAACTCACTCATACAGTGCTGGTGGGAATGTAGACTATTACAGCCACTGGGGAAAGTACTTTGGTTGTTCCTTATGAAATTCAACATGCAACTACCACACACCCCAGCAATTGCACTCTGGGGCATTTATGCCAGAGAAATAGAAACTTTCATCCACTCAGAAACCTGAGCACAAATGTTTATGGGAGCTTTATCTTAAAACCTGCAAGTGATCTCTGAAATCCCTTGTTGGGATTAATATCTACATTTTATAAGAAATGTCTGTCACATAAAAATGGGTAGAGTATATGAAAAGGGAATTTCATAAAGGGAAACCCAAAACGTTAACAAGGTATGAAGAGGTATTCAATTGCACTTGTAGTAAGATATGCAGAGATGTTGAATTGTACTTGTAGTCAGAGAAGTAATGAGGCCCTCTTTAAACCGATTTGCAAGACAAATTAGAGTGGGATGATGGGAAGTGTTGGTGAGGCTATGGGACAAATGGGAACATCATGGGCTATGATGGGGGTGTAAACTAGTACAGGCACCCAGGTGGGCCATCTAGAAGTACTTAGCAAAATTAAATATGCTCTTATATATTTGAATATTCATATGTATAATTTTGCTAAGTCCGAAGAGCAAAAGAATCACCATAGGAGAACCTAGAACATAGGCCTCTCATTCTCAATCTTGAACTGATCATTTTTTTTTCTTTATTGAATAAGATATTACAAATGTGTCATTACCCCACCAATATCACCTTATCCCCCCAATCCTGCCCTCTCCCTCTCCCTTCCCTCATGTTGTCCACATCCATCACCTATGCTGATATGCATTCATACAAGTCTTTTGGTTGATCTTTCCCCCTCACCGCACCCCCCAACCCCCGCCTTCCCTCTGAGTTTTGAGCATCTGAAAGATGCTTCCCTGTCTATGGCCATACCACCCTCAAAGCGCCCAATCTCATCTGATCACTTTTTGAATAACATTTTCTTGGCTGGGATACAGGGGGGTGAGCAGGCCTTCTGTGTCAAAATATAACCCCTCAGAGTCTAACAGCATGAATCTGGTTCTTCTGATCAGCATCACTGGGTGGGAATGGACCACTGGAAATATTGGCTAGAATAGATAGCAAAGAGATACCTGGAATAAGTGGGTTCCCAAACCTTATCCTGTCAATTCCACCTAAAGGACATTAGCCTTTTTTATGAGTATTTCCCCACTGACATAAATATCCTTATGCGATGTTAATTGCATTGTATATGAACAGCATGGCTAACAAATTCCTGTGACATGATGAAATGTGGCAAAGAGCTG
This sequence comes from Myotis daubentonii, assembly GCF_963259705.1. Classification (NCBI taxonomy): domain Eukaryota; kingdom Metazoa; phylum Chordata; class Mammalia; order Chiroptera; family Vespertilionidae; genus Myotis; species Myotis daubentonii. The sequence continues at coordinate 9,785,265 of NC_081855.1, forward strand.
TGATGGAGTCTAAACAGAGAAAATGGATCATCTGTGTACTTTCTTCTGCTATCGTCTGAAAGTAAAACGATAGTATAGGGAAAACAAAAAGACAAAAGTATCACTCAAGGTGTACATAAGGCCACATGAATATTTTCTGTAATTTTTATAGTGTGACTATTAAGGATTAAATGTAAAAGAATAAAATCTATGTAGAATAATTTGTGATCACCTGTGTTCCTATTAAATCTTAAATTCTGCCATTGCCTGTGTGTCTTTAAATAGAACATTAGGGTGACAGTTGGGAGACCTTTGAACTCCTGATTCCATCCCAGTTTTCCTTCCCCAGAGCTACTTACTATCATCCACTTTGTGCTTGTCCCTAAGTAGGTTTCTATAATTTTACTCAAAAGTTGTGTACACACAAGTTAATTTAGAGTTGATTTTGCATTTTTGAAATTTTATTTCAATAGCATCATTCAGAATGTACCCTGACACTTTCTTTTCCACACAAATCATGCTTTGAGATTTGTCCACATTGCCACACATACTGCAGTCCATTAGTTTTACCGCTTTACTACGCATTTACTACGATAACTTTATTCTCCTGTTGAAGGACATTTGGGTTATTTCTAGTTTTCCACCATCATAAACAATGCTGAAATGGACTTTCTTGTATCCTTCATGGGCACATGAATGAAGCTTCTCTAGAGTATGTTGCTAAGAATGAATTTCTAGCAGGAAGGCCATACACACCTTAGGTTTTACTAGTGGATGCAACTTCACTGGCTGGTTCAGCCATCCCCCCTCCCAGCTGCTGTGGATGTTGGCTGCTCATGGCTCCTGATGGCCCTTCCCCTGTCCTGAGCGGGTAGGTGCTCCCAGTCCACTACCCTGGGAGGCCAGTAATGACTGGTACTGGGTAGAGAAGCCTGGCTCCTTACCTAAAATGGGAATCACTCAATGGGTACAATTCCTCTTCCAGATCCCCTCTCAAGACCAGCCTGAACGTAATGTGCTGAGTCCACATCTCTGCTCACCTCCCTCCATCTTCTTTTTCTGAGGTCATTCCTTCACTAAACTCTGTCCCACTTCCCAGGAGTCACTGCTGCCAGGGAACCTGGCCCAAGATGACTAATATTGCCAAAGTCTCTCCAGAAGGGCTGCACCAATGTTCACAGGTAGGAGAGGCTTGAAGGCTGAGAAAGAGAAAGCCCATCCTAGAGATGAGGTGGGGGAGGGGGAGAAGGCAAAGGTACTGAGATGAAAGAAAGAGTTTTGTGAATTCAGCAAACTGAATGAAGCCAGTGTGGCTGAAGTGTGGGGAGCAGAAGAAAGAGAAGGACACTGGTTGAGGTTGGAGATGTATGTAGGAGCCGACAAGGAGACCATAGGCTGGTTTCCAATTTTTTTTTTTCTAATTGTAAATGGAAGTTTTTGAAATGGTTTAAGCAGAAAGTGATAGGGTTCAATTTAGACCAAGAAAATGTGTGTGTAGGGAGAATGGTTTGGTAAAAAAGATAAAATAAGCAGGGATTTGAGTATTTACACAGCAAGGAGAGTGGATCATAAAAATTAGTGTCAACACAGAAAGTAAGAAACACAATGGGATTTTTAACACAACACTTCCTGTGTCTATAAAACACACAGACATACAAAGACATAAATTCTTTAAGCATACATGCCAATTTTGAAGTGGCTACTATGTGGAGGGAGAGGAAGGGAATGGAGATTAGCGGTAATAAGAGACAATAAAACCTGGAAGTTGTCTTGCAAGGAATGGTGGTGAGAAGGTGGGATAAATTGAAGCATGTGATTTCTGGAGCCCTGAACCAAGAAAACAAAAATCAAAACAACAGCTACCACCCACCTCCCTACCCATTATTTCCCTTCACCCTGTGGAGACCCACATCTGCGATGGGGAACAGGTTTTCAGAGAGACCTTCCAAATAATCCAACTTTTACCTACTAAGTGGGTGGAACTGGATGGCAGAGGCCTTCCTAGTGATTAATGCAGCATCTGAGTCAAGGAACCTGGAGGGAAGAGGAAGCAGAACCTCCCTGGAGCCTCATTAGTAAGGACACAGATGGGAGCCCTGAGGCAGTCTCATGCCTGACCTGGTGGGGGGCTCCTGATGCTCCCTCTCAGCCTAGTTCCACATTTCCCTGGGGCTCCATGGTGCCAGGTCTTATCTCTGGGATCAGAGATAATCCAGGTTAACATGTCTTGTTATTTCCCCTTTATACAAGTTTATGACCTGGTCCCAGGAGATCTGGGGACCAAACTTCCACCAGGTCTGGTCACTCTGTGCCTGGGTGCCCAGGGCAGGAGTAGACACACATTAGGTATCAATAAATGCCTGTGGATCAAAAGTGATCGCTTGAATCCTTCCTTGATAGGGGGCAAGGACCTTGGGCTTTCCCTCCACGTTTTTCTTCAAGTGCCCAGAGAAGCACAGGGCATGCTCTGCAAATGCATTTGTCAGTTGGTGTTCAAAGAGTTTGTTGAGGTGGTTTCTTTGGTTCCCTGTCTGGCCCTGAGAGACAAACTCTCAATGGCTAGAATAGAGTGGATGCTGGCTTTATCCAATGGCCTGCTTCTCTGAGGTGCTCTAGAGCAGTGGTTCTCAACTTCCTGAAGCCGGGACCCTTTAATACAGTTCCTCATATTGTTGTGACCCCCAATTTCATTGCTACAAATTGAACATGATTAAAGCATACTGATTAATCACAAAAACAATATGTAATTATAAATATTTTTTACGATGGTCAAGGCGACCCCTGTGAAAGGGTTGTTCGACCCCCAAAGGGGTCGCGACCTACAGGTAGAGAACCACTGTTCTAGAGTCATATTCTCAGACACTGTTCAGGGAGATCCAACACCCAATGTTACTTACTGAGCAAGCTCATTGGTGGGTAGTATTTTCTTACTGATTTGTATCTGAATGAGCAGCTTGGGGGAAGCCAATCCTTCCTGGAGGCTTAGCCACATGATCTCCCCTTAGACAGACAGTACTCATGTCTTCTGGGCCCCAAGACCTTGCCTCAGCCCTTGGGACATTGAAAGGAAAGAGTAATTCTTGCCCAGGAGCAGTCCTGGATCTCAGTCCACTGACAAACAGACAGAAGTAAAATCACCTCAGATTCCATCACCCAGAGACAATCACATGCAACATATTAGTATATTTGTTCCTAGTATTATCCTGTGAATGTTGACATAGTTTCCATCTTGTCATTCTTATCTCATCTGTTTCAGTACCATCATGTGCTTAAGTATTGCCTAAATGTGTCTTTATGCTCTTTTTGTTTTTAAAATACATACATAATGCTGTGATGGATATCTTTCTTTATAAAATTTATACCATTTTGAATGATTTATGAGGATCTCTATCAGTGGAAATAGAATTATAGAATCAAATTATATGAACAATGATTCTTTTAATATCTTGTCATTTAAAAATAAAATCCTGATGTAATAATTTAGTAATGGACTTGCAGGTTTTTCTGGTAACATACAAGCACACATATAGGTAATTTAAAATAGGATCACACAAACTTGTGCTTTTAATTTAAACTTCATCTTGGAAAATTCCTGTCTAACTTAAGATAACATGACTCCTGTTTACAACTGCTCAAGTATTTCATTATGTATGCACAATAATGTCTTTTACTCTGTTCTCTATTGATAGATGTTGCAGTAATGCCAAAATATTATGATGACAGTGTTGTCATAAATTTACTAATATTCATATATTTCAACGTTTACACTGTTTCTTGAATTCCTATAAAATAAGTTCAACTTGGAGTTGTAACAAAATGATTGAATATTTTAATTTGTATGGATGCTCTAAATCAGGGGTCCTCAACCTTTTTAAACAGGGGGCCAGTTGAACGTCCCTCAGACCGTTGGGGGGCCGGACTATAGTTTAAAAAAAACTATGAACAAATTCCTATGCACACAGCGGCGGCAAAAACACCCGGTGGGCCGGATAAATGTTTTCGGCGGGCCGCATGTGGCCCGCGTCCCGTAGTTTGAGGACCCCTGCTCTCAATTATTCTCTAATAAGCTTGTCCCAATAAAATGTTTCCCTAAAATGTATGAGTGGCCATTTTTTCACACTCTTTCCAGTACTCAACTTTTCCTATTGCTCATCTGCAAAGGAAATTATTTTTCGTGAACTTGTCAAAGGAAAGTGTGGTTAAAGTTGTTTCCCTGGCTTCATAATTTAAAAGCTCCCCACTTTGTTGCCTTGACGCAGCATTCAAAGTGTGGTAACATTTTCTGACCTCCTGTCCTGGTTTTCATTCCCCAATTTTACCTTTACTGTGACTTTCCTTTGCCCTGTTTCCCTGTCTTACTCAATTGGATTCTATTATCAGTAGCGCCTCCTCTTCCAAATTCATACCACCATCCAAGCCTTATGCATCTAAATACCTTCCTGCCATCTCTCCTGCTCACCTCTCAGGAGTTCAAACACTTCCCCATATTAACCCTTTATGGACCCTCCTAGAGGTCCCCTAGTCTAAAATGAAGGGTCATCTTTGATTTTACCCTACCTTGTATCTCCAGGACCCAGTCCACCATTGACATGTCATGATTTCATCTCCAAGTGGAGTCAGTTCTTTTTCTACTTGTCCTGCTCTTGTCCTAGTTAAGGCCACCCTCCCCATCTGCTGGGCCTCTGCTCTCTCTGCTTCTGATCTTGTCCTGTCTTCCACCTGTTCTCCTCCCGGCAAACAGAGTGATCCATTCAACTTAAAACCAGCCATCCCACCCTACCTGCTTAAGACACTTTAATGACTTCTCATTGTCCTTAAAACATAAAACAGAATGACTCACTGGCTTGTTGTGCCCCATGGACCTCCCAACCTCAACTAGTGTCTCTCACAGCCTCACTCACAAAACACCAGCACTGACTTCCTTTCAGTCCTTGAGACACACTTTTGTGTCTTTGCAGATGTTCTTCCTTCTCTTTGCAAAGCTCTTTTCCCAACTCTCTGAGTATCAGACACTCTCAGCTGTCTGACTCAGCTTAAAGTCTCTCAGAGAAAACCTCCCTGACCATCTAATCTAAGACATGGCCCTTTTCTCTCCCCACACCCCGCCCCGCCATGACTCTCTATTCCAGATTACTGATTCCTTGTAGCATTTATCGGTTTGTGGTTATTTTGTCCTGTCTGCTTGCTTTGAGGAGCTCTCTCCTGTGCTGGTTTACAAAGTCCATGAGGGGAAGCAACCCAGCACCTGACCCAATCCCACCATCATAGATAATTATATTCTTAAGATAAATTTCTAGAACTAGAATTCAATCAAAAGCATGTCCTATTTGTTACTTTATTTTTTAAAGTCACAAAATGACAATGTTGAATGTACATTTTTCTCCTTTTTGGTGTGTGTGGAAAAATACTCAGTAATATGGAGACAGTATTTTTAAAGAATAACAGAGAGTGAGAGAGGGAGAGAAAGAGAGAGAGAGAGAGAGAGAGAGACAGAGAGAGACAGAGAGAGACAGAGACAGAGAGAGAAGTGACTGTGTACCATACTTCCAAGATTTTCAAGAAATGTAAAATTAAATTTACAATAAACTGGAAGAACAAATATAAGCAGTTTGGTATTTGCTTCAGTGACTAATCTTATCACAATGATTTCTCGCATAAAAGCAAAGAGTTTCTTGGTCTCATGTATCTGCAATAATTGTCTGTATCATTTATGATTCTTATCCTTGCATCTTGGAGAGATACCTTTCTCAATATTTGTGATTTAGCTCCAAGAAGTTCCTTTTGCTATTTCCTTAAGATTTTAATTTTTTGCCAAACTGGTTTGGCTCAGTGGATAGAGCATCGGCCTGCGGACTGAAAAGTCCCAGGTTCGATTCCGGTCAAGGGCATGTACCTTGGTTGCGGGCACATCCCCAGTAGGAGGTGTGCAGGAGGCAGCTGGTCGATGTTTCTCTCTCATAGATGTTTCTAACTCTCTATCCCTCTCCCTTCCTCTCTGTAAAAAATCAATAAAACATATTTTTTAAAAAAAGATATTAATTTTTTAAAAACAACAACTTGTTAATCTTCACCTTGAATTACCAGTAAGGAGTGCTGTGAGAATTAAACCTGTTTCCCAGATCAGATTGGCAGGGCTGCATGAACCTGACAATTTCCATGAACTTGGGGAATGCAAGTTGAAACTACCTCCCTGGAGGACACTCTGGCAATATGTATAACAATGAAGTGTGCTTCCCTTTGAATGTACCTAGAAATCTGTCCAAAAGTGATGTGCAAAGACATTTACTGATCCATTGTCTGAATAGGAAAGACAGAAAGAAAGCTAAATATCATCATCACAATATTGATTAAAAATATGTATGATGCAATCACAAAATGTAATAGCATGCAGCCATTAAAAATGAAGAAAATATTTAGAGTATGTTCACCAGCACATTGAGTGAATAAAAATAATTTAGTAAGAAAACAAAAATTGGAAGAATTTTGTTAACAAGACCTGGGTGATTTTTACTTCCTTTACATTTTATATTTAATGATATTACAAAAATTCAACAAAATCCAAACAGTAGAAAATAAACATATGTGGATACAAATTTACTATGGAAGTTACTGCAACAGATATCATAATAAAAAGGAAGTTTGGCACATACAAAAAAACAGCTGTGGACCAACTTATTAATAAATGTGACTAAGAGGAACAAACATGAGCATATCTACTTCATTAGCTTATACTGGAACACAAGTATGGTTTAATATTAGGAGAGCTTTGAAAGCTCTACGCCTATGCTCTACCCCTATGATCACTGCAGCATTATTTACAATAGCCAAGATACGGAAGTAACTAAGTGCCCATTAACAGATGACTGGATAAAGATGATGTGGTGCATATGTACAATGGAATCTTACTGGGCCACAAATAAGAAGGAAATCTTACCATTTGCAACAACATGGGTGGGTCTACAACAGTGGTTCTCAACCTTGGGTGTGCATTAGAATCACCTGGGAATCTTTTAAAATCCTGATTTCTGGGCCTCATCCCCAGAAATTCTGTTTCTTTGTTATGGGGTGGGGCCACAACATTAGTAACAAAGAAACAGAATTTCCAGAGGATGAGGCCTAGAAATCAGGATTTTAAACAGGTTCCTAGGTGATTCTAATGTGCAGCCAAGGTTGAGAACCACTGATCTAGTCTAGAAGGTATTATGCTAAGTGAAGTAAGTCAGGCAGTGAGAGACAATTACCATAGAGCTTTATGTATATGTGGAATCAAAAAACAAAACAAAACAAAAACAGACTCATAATAAAAGAGAGAAAAGGGATGGTGACCAGAAGGGAGGTGTGGGAGGTGGGTGAAAAGGGGAAGGGAAATATAGTCAATGATAATGTGATAAGTTTGTATGATGACAGATGGTTATATGAATTGGTGAGGTGATAAAATTGTCGATTCACTATATCATACGCCAGAAACAATATAACCATATAAGATTGTATATCAACTATACTTAAATTAAAAATAAATAAATAAGTTTCTCAGATGCTGTAGGTTTGTTAAGAAATTAAACCTAGGAATGAATAGTCTAAAATAAAAACCGTATCTTTATAAAAGTTAATAAAAAGTGCTAGGCACTGAAAAAGCATCTGATCAAAAATGCAACAGCCAAATCTGATTATTAAAGTACTATTTTCAAATACAAACAGAAAGATAGTTGCTAAATGTCTTTCACTTAAAATCCTCTAAAAGTCCTCATTGCACTTGGAATAAATTTTACAGCCTGAACAGGACTCTGCAGGCTGGGGGACCCCATTGGCCCGCACAACTTCCTGTCCCACACTCTCCTCTTTACTCCAGCCACCCTGGCCCCTATGTCATTCCTTCACCCCAGTGGGCTCTTTCCCACCTCAGGCCTTTGCTCACACACCTCTCTGTCTGCAAGGCTCTTTGCTCAGGACTTCATAGGACTGACCTTTTTTCTCCTTTACATCTCACCCAAAAGAGACATCAACATGTGGAAAGTGTTCTCTATATCATGGAATTAAATAGAGTTTATGCATATTCTCTCATTTTTTTTATTTTTAAAATTTTGATTCCACCTTCATTCAATTTTCAGAAGGAAAAGACACAGTAAAATATATTAATTGTAAATACATTAAAATGTCTTGGGTAAGATCTGAAATATTGATCTAAAGTTTTCCCCTCAATAATTGAGCAGCTGCCCCAGTGCTATTTGTTGCCAAAGGGCCCCCACAATAATCCCCTGAGTCCCAAGTGTGCTGCGCCCCGTTCCTGATGTCGCTGCCCAGCTCCCAGGACCTGCTCACTCCAGCACCAGGGCCGCACTGCTTGAGAGTCCTTCCTAATTGACAGAGCCAGTCCCCTTCCTATATTCTTTTCAACTGTTTCCTGATTTGTTTGCAAATTTATTTTTAGATAAAATTTAGAACAGTGTTTGTTTCCCCAAAATCCTATTATAATTTTTACTTTAAACTAGAGGCCCAGTGCACTATTGAAATTGCACTAGGAGGCACCCGGAGGGCTGCCACAGGAGTTGGACCTGACCCACGCTGCAGGCAGAGGGACCTGCACCTGACTTCCGCCCCAGGCACCCCCTGCCACCCTGCCTGTGTCCGCTCCAGGGCTGCCCTAGCCAGGCACAGCAACTCAACCCATCCCAGGCCTCCCTCTGCCCCCTTCCTGTGTCCACTCTCGCTCAGGCAGGCCCCCCTGTGTGTGTCTCCATCTCTGCCCCTGGCCTCACCTGCACAGGCAACCTCCTCCTGTCTGGTTGTGGTCCTTTAAAGCAGTGGTTCTAAACCTTCCGAATGCCACAACCCTTTAATACATTTCCTCATGTTGTGCTGACCCCCAACCAAAAAATTATTTTCGTTGCTACTTCGTAACTATAATTTTGTTACTGTTATGAATCATAATGTAAATATCTGATATGCAGGATGTATTTTCATTGTTACAAATTGAACAAAATTAAAGCATAGTCATTAATCACAAAAACAATATGTAGTTCTATATGTGTTTTCCAATGGTCTTAAGCAACCCCTGTGAAAGGGTTGTTCAACCCACAAAGGGGTCACAACCCATAGGTTGAGAACCACTGCGTTAAAGCTTCCTGGCCTAATTTGCATATTACATATATATGTAAATTTTAGATTAATTCAGGAGAGTATGTGCCTTTGTAATATTTTATCTTTCTATCCAGAAATGAGTAAGTCCATGCATTTATGATTAAATGGAGAAATAGACCGTTGGAAGGCCCTGGGCAATTCCTGTTAACATCTTACTGCTTTAGATTATTTTGTGGATGTTACACATGGTATTTCCACCTGATGATTGTTTACATACACATCAACACTAATGAAAGAGAAAAATGGCAATTGGCGTACGACCGTTACCCTTTTCATTGGCTAATCAGCGAGATATGCAAATTAACTGTCAGCCAAGATGGCGGCCCGCAGCCAGGCAGCTTGAAACTAACATGAGGCTTGCTTGCCTCCGTGACAGAGGAAACCAACGTTCCCCGCCTGCGCCTGGGGCTGCAGGCCTCTGAGCCTGCAGTTTCAAACATTGTAACAAATACCGCTGGACTTCAGCCAGCAGGATCGCAACATTGTATGCAAAGGCCAGAAACCTACAGCCAAGCCTCAAGCTAAAGCTGGCCCAGAATAAAAAAAAAAAAAAAAAGGAAAAAAGGAGCGGTTGGGAGCTTCAGTCACCCCCAGCCTGAAAACAGCCCTCATCCCCTCACCCAGGCTGGCCAGGCACCCCAGTGGGGACCCCCACCCTGATCCAGGACACCCTTCAGGGCCAACCAGTTGGCCCCCACCTGTGCACCAGGCCTCTACCCTATATAGTAAAAGGGTAATATGCCTCCCAGCACCGGGATCAGTGGAGCCACGAGGCCTCCCGGCACCGGAATCAGCGTGAGAGGGGGCAGCGCCCAAACCCCCTGATCGCCCTGCGGCTCTGTGTGTGACAGGGTGCGGCACCCCAACCCCCCCCCCCACGGGCCCTGCTCTGTGTGTGACGGGGTAGAGCCATAACCTCCCCATCGGCCCTGCCCTGAGTATGACAGTGGCGGCGCCCCAACCCCCTGATTGGCCCTGCTCTGTGGGTGATAGAGGGCGGTGCCCCAACTCCCCTATCGGCCCTACTCTCTGAGTGACAGGGGGGAGCTCCCCAACCCCCTGATGGGCCCTGCTGTGTGAGTGACAGGGGGCAGCGCCCCAAACCCCTGATTGGCCCTGCTCTGTGAGTGACAGGGGGCAACGCCCCAACCCCCTGATTGGCCCTGCTCTGTGCGTGACAGGGGGTGGCGCCGCAACCTCCCCATCAACCCTGCCTTGAGTGTGACAGGGGGTGGTGCCCCAACCCCCCAATCGGCCCTACCCTGAGCGTGACTGAGGGTGGCATCGCAACCTCCCAATCCGCCCTGCTCTGTGCATGACATGGGGTGGCGCCCCAACGCCCCAATTGGCCCTGCTCTGAGCCTAACCAGGGGCTGCACCTAGAGATTGGGCCTGCCCTCTGCCACCCGGGAGCAGGCCTAAGCCAGCAGGTCGTTATCTCCCGAGGGGTCCCAGACTGCTAGAGGGCACAGGCCAGGCTGAGGGACCCCCCTACCCCCCGAGTGCACAAATTTTTGTGCACCGGGCCTCTAGTCTTACCTAATAATAGACAAACATTCAAATTGGCCATACCTTTCCTATGCCCACCAGCCAATTGGATGATTATGCAAATTAACCAAACAAAGATGGCGGTTAATTTGCATACATAGGCGCCCAGTGGCAATTGGAGCCTGCAATCAGAGCTGAGGGGTCTCCTGCCCAGGCCTAATGCCTTGAGGAGTTAGACCTGGGCAGGTGTGGAGCCGGCAATGGCGGGGTGCAGGGGAGGAGTCGGTGATTGGTGATCACTGGGAGCTGGGACTCCCCTGCCCAGACCTAATGCCTCTGCCACAGGTGTTAGTCCTGGGCAGGGGTGGAGCCAGCGATGGTGGGGAGCAGGGGCGGAACCGGCCATGGCGAGGAGATGGAGGTCCCCTGCCCAGGCCTAATGACTTGGCCACAGGCATTAGGCCTGTGCAGGGGCGGAGCCAGCAATTGGTGTAACTACAGAGGAAACACCTTTTCTGACTGCTCATTGGCTAAGTTCCCTGTATGCCACTGGTAATATTCTTAGTAACTTGCATAATAAGAATCCAATAAGGTGATCTAAGGTATTTTTACCACACTCCTGGAGAAAAAAAGAAAGGTCTGCTACTGGAGGGCTAAGCAATGTCGTATCCTGCCCTAGCTGGATTTGCTCAGTGGATAATGCCTTGGCCTGCCCACCACAGGGTCTGGGTTCAATTCTGACCAAGGGCATGTACCTAGGTTGCATGCTCCTCCCTGGCCTGGGCCCAGGTCAGGGCTCATACAGGAGGCAACCAATAAATGTGTTCCTCTCACTTTGATGTTCCTCTCTGTCTTTGCCTTTCTCTTCCACATTCTCTAAAAGTCAATGGAAACATATCCTCAGGTGAGGATAAAAAAAGAAAGAAAGAAAGAAATGTCATATCCTATGAAAGACACACCTTGAAAATGCCTAAAGAAAGTTGTCTTTTTTTCATGGACTCAACTGGAGTCCGTGTTGATGAAAACACCCTGGTGGCTGTGGTGACTGGCAATGGCTGCAACAGCGGGGTTATGGGGCTGGTGCCTTCCCCTGATGAGCCCGGTCGCCTCCCACAAAGGGAGGCCAGACTGTGGTTTAGGCCCGCTGCCCAAGGGGAACAGGGAGCAGGCCTAAGCCATCAGTAGGACTTCCCTGAGAGCTCCCAGTATGTGATAGGGGGCAGGCTGGGCTGAGGGACCCCCCCCTCCAGTGCAAAAATTTTCGTGCACCGGGCCTCTAGTGTATTTATAATAGTAATGGGTAATACATATTAAGTGCCTACCATATGACCACTCTTTACGTTAAGCACTTTATTATTCCATTTTATCCTTGCAACTCATTTTTCACAGGAAAAAAACAAGACGTAAAGAGCTCAGCTAACGTGCCTGAGGTTTTAATGCAATTGACAGTGTCATTCTTATCACTAAAATTTTCTTTGTCAATCCTCACCCCAGGATAAGGTTCCCTGGCCCAGACAAGGGCCAAGGATCTAGCCTGCAACTGAGGTATGTACCTTGACTGGAATCAAACCCAAGAACTTTCAGTCCACTGGTTCCCAGCTCTGTCTCGTTCTCTCACTCACAGGCTGCTCTAATTTAATTGAAAACATCCAGAATTTTCTTCTGGTCACTAGTATAAATAATATCATTAAATTAACTGAAGTCACATGTCCACATACAACCATCATCACTGTGGTCTGGCCAGCTAGATGTGCTGAGACCGTCACTCTGGGGCCCTGAATAACACTCCCCAGAAACAGCTGGATGTGGAAATTGGCAGCTGTTAGAAAGGGGAAAATGGAAGTCATGTCCACCACAGGCCATTGTCAAATAAGTATTTGACTTCTGGTTTCCACTGTGATATATAAGACCTTGGAAGTCCTTACTTCCATCCTTACAAGAAAAAAAAAGATGAATGATCTGAACTACAGGAGCTCTTGTTAAACCCATCTGAAATTAACTATGACTACGAAATTAACCTTTGCTGCTGCAAACCATGGAGATTTAGGGCTCTGTTAGAACAATACAACCTTGCCAGTTTTCCAGATAAGACAGAAAACATGTTTTTTACTCAAAGTGAGAGACAAGATCAAAGAGCATGAGAAGAGAAGACAGATTCGACCACATCAAAATGCAATGCGCCTATTTGGCAAAACACACATCAAATGGAGACAAGTGGCAAGCTAGAGAAACCATTTGCAAGTTACATGGCAAAAAGCTGATATCCATGACAATTCAGATTTGCTAACAATCCAATGGAAAAGAGGGCAAAAGGTCTCAAACTGAAATTCCATAAGAAGGGATAGGCCAAAAGCATGCGAAAGATACCCAACTGCAGTTTAAACCAGAATGAAAAATTCAAATGAAAATATTGCTCTTTCTCGCTCTGGACAGGGTGCCTCATCAGTTGGTTGCAGAGTCATCCCATACACCAAAAGGATGCAGGTTTGATTCCTGGTGAGGACACATACCTCGGATGTGGGTTCTGAAAATGTTGTGGAACGGGAGAGTGTTTGTGATGTTATGGAAAAGTTGCGAAAAATAGTGAATATATTCCATGTTGGAATTTACAATTTGAAGGATCATAGAGTTAAAATTTATATAATTTAAACTTATTTTTAATATAATATTACTAAGTTTTATTTAAAACACATTTTATTTTACTCGATAGTGTAAGAAAAATACCCTAACCTTCTAAGTATGTGCAAGATAAACACAAAAAGTTTTTTAATAGCTATTATTGGGGAGGGGAAGTCCTCTCTGCTGAGGCAGCTGATACAGGCTGCCTCCAGGACCTGGGACCACAGGCCTCCCAGGAGCTGAGGCAAGTGGCTCACAAGCTGCAGGTGGGTCCACATCTGGAAGTTCAGTGACAGCTGTGCCTGGAGCCTGCTCTGGCTCAGGAGAGGGCACCAGAGTTGGCATTTCTACCTTAGGTGTTTCTTCATCTTGTTCTAGAGCTGCTTCTGTAGATCCAGGAAGAGAACATGTTACCACCACGACTGCCTTTCGTGTGCCTTCCAAGGAAGGGAACCTCCCAACTCCATCACTGAAGTCTCAGTTCATGTCCCCACCCCAGGACGTCCTCCAGACTGCAGGCCATGGGGCACTGACCTGAGCGGCTCTGCACTCCTGCCTAAGCCCAGCCTCTGGGAGCTCTTCTCTGAGTGGCCCAGCCATTTGCACTCCCCCTCACACACACCACCCACTCCTCGTCCTCCTGTGTCTCCGCCTCAGTGGGCTCAGGTGCTCCAGGTGTGAGTGAAGATACTTGGCCTAGGTTGGCAGGTCTGGGACTTGAAAGGTGAGCTCTATGGAGGCCAAAAGCATGATCAGGCTGGGAAATTCTGGCGGCTAATAAAAATCTTGAGGGTACTGGTCCAGTCAGATGCCCAAGATGCAGGAGATGACCCTGAGGAGAGAGAGAGACAGACAGCAGGGTCTGAGGCCTGGCCTTTTTTCCACATGGCCCTCCCAGAGCACCACTCAGAGAGCCTGGGGTCCTGTGCCTGCTGCTCCTGCCCATCCAGGAGCCAGACCTATTCCCTTGTCAACATTCAACCTGGCAGTCCTGGCAGAGATGTGCCTGGTCACCCAGGAGGGGCTGGCAGAAAGCCCTCCGAACTGACAACTCTGCATCAATGAGGGAACCGCCTGTCCTCTTCTTCAGGGGAACCTGACATGCTCTCTCAGTGTCCCTGTTCCCTCCTACTACCCTGCCGCCAAAATGTCAACTCCATGAGGACAGGGAGGGCTGGTGTCTATTAAGTTCCTGTCACTCATTGGCACACAGTAGTAGGTGCTCCAGGAATAGCTGACCAAGAGTGAACGAAGAAAATCCGTCTGCACCTCTGGTGTCCAGAGACCTCCTAACACCTCAGACTTTGGCTCCAGCTCCTGCGTGTTGTCTAATTCACTAGCTGCCCTGTGGGGTTCTTCTCCTCTAACTGACAGGTAACTCCCATGGGTAGAGAGCAACAGCCAAGCTGCCACTGAGGAGGTTCTACCAGATTAGTGAGCACGGTCCCTGGGTAGGGGTGCAGACTGGGCTGGGATTAGAAGCAGAAGGGTGTGAATTTTCTGAGGGGCTCACTCTGTCCACTGACGTCCCCACTCGCCCCCTCCACCCATATCTACATGCACAGCTCCCTGAGTCCTGCTCTTTTTCCTAGGAGAAGCCCTCAGACTGCTGCCCTCTTGCAGAAATCCCACCATGCGTGGGAAACAGGGTTCTGCCAGCCCCTAGAATTCAGGTCCCATACTCCCTTCATGGCTCTGATCCAAAGCCAAATCACGTTTTCTGCTGGAACAGAGGTCCACTGTCCTCTTCACAACATGGGAAGATGCAGCCATAGGTAGAGGAGGCCAGGAGGACGTCACATCGGCTGTCCTATGGATACTAAGAGCCTGTGCAGCCTAGTGTGACTGAATCATTCTCGACTAGAAGGAAGCACTGGAGTGCAGGCTTGGGGTCTGCTCTGTGCACTGGATCATCGTCAGTGCCTAGAGACGTGTCTGTACCTGGCAGGGCTTCTCGTATATTTGCTGAATGAATGAACCCAAACCATCCCCATCTCAGACAGCTGGATGAGTCTGAACTCCATCACTCAACCCTGGGGTTTCTGATCTGGCTTCACCTAGGACCGGGACTCATAATGGAATCTCCAATCTCTTTATCTAATGAGAAAAGTGCTTAGCCCTGAGCCCTGAGGAGAATCACAAATTTGGCAGAGACTTTGTCAACAGAATGAAAAAAAAATGACCAATTGGCTGAAACACAGCCCCTCCAGCAGACCTCTCCACTGTCCAGGCACCCAGAGGCACCCCACTGAGACCCTACAATAACCCTATTGGGACTCACTTTCTGGGGAACAATCACTTAGAGACATGCAGTGACCTGAAGATTCACAGCAAACAAGTGGCCAAATGACCACTGTGCTGTGCAGGGGCAGGAGCTCACCTGATACATGGTTGATCCAACTCCTGTTGTAGCAAATGCTCTATTTCAACAAAGAAAGGTGGGGACCAAAGTGGGGTCCCTGCCCAGGAAGGTGGGCATCAGGTATTTGCCCAGTTTGTCCAGTCAGTGTGCCCAGGTGGTCAGTACCACATTGGTCCTTGGTTTTTCTCTTCTGTTCTGCCTCATGAGGATGGAGTTTATTGGACAGCATGAGAGGGTAGTGCTGAGGCCACTGGGATGGTTGGCAGTGGGGCCCAAGGCTGGCTGACCAGCCTCTGTTTTCAGTCAGGTGCCCCCATGGGAGGCCAGCGCTGAGTCAGGCAGAAAGTGAAGCTGACTCCCCGGGGAAGCGGAGTCCAGGCTTCCAGGAGGGGCAGGTGTTGACACTGAGAAGCTTTCTCAATGGCAGTTTTTGGGTCCTGAAGACCATCACCTTCAATGATTGCCCAGCTCAACACTGTTGACCTCCCACTTGCCAGAGCATTCTGGGTAATAAGCAGAGCAGTTGGGGGTTCCCTGTGGGCACCACCTAGTTAGTTTCCAGGTTATGAGCTTATTCACACTGAAAGGGTTACACTTTGTGTCTCAAGAGTGTGTCTCGGTGCTAAACCGAAATGTGAACAGAAAAGCAGCTCATCCTGCCCGGGCTTGGCCAGGGCAGAGGGAAGGGTAGGGGACGGGCAGGATCAAAGGTGGGGTTGGAGCTTCCGACTATGCAGGTGGGAAGTGCTGGATGTGGGAGCTCCACGCTGTTCCACTCCACAGCGTCAACAAGGACCCACAGTTGTCCTGCTGGTGCTTGGCCCTGCTGAACAGGCGGCTGATGCCCTCCAGGCACTGGCTCTGGTTCTCCAGTTCCTTGTCCTTGGTTTTCTTGGGAAAACACATCACCTTCTTGTTGTTCTCCTTGTCCATGACCTGGAGGGCGTGGCTGCAGCCTCACCACTGCTGGGCAGCCTGCTCACCTGGAGAAACTGGAGGGGAACTTGAGGGTGTTGTTAGGGGTAGCCTGGGCTTTGTTCTCAGAGTCTCCTTTTCTGTCTGTGGGCAGGGCTGCCATCCAGGAATCCACCCGCAGCCTCATCAGCTCAGCTCCAACACCCTGGCTCAGGGAAGACTCATCTCCTCTCACTGACGGGGAGGAGAGAAGGATGTGTGATGCCTCCCTGTTTGCCACAGGCCCGTATGGAGGGTAGACGACAGCACTCTAGAGCCCAAGCGGGCCGCATAACCTGAGTGTCCTGAGCCGACCCAGAATGGTCTCACAATACCAAGCTCCACAACCCCCACGAAGGGAATGATGTTCAAGGACTCCTCATTGGGGCTCTTCTGTTTGTAGGTGAGTGTGGCCTCCACGATGGGCAGTTGGTGGACAAATTGGCTCCTGTGATGCACTGTGTGGTTCTCAACACCATGGGCAGCATGTCCTGTACAGCCCTCTGGGCCTCCTTGTAGAACAGGTCCCGCCTGGGCAGGTTCTGGATGAAGCTGTTGTAGCGGTAATGCACGGAGCCCAGGTACCTGGCCACAAGGTAGGAACGCAACTGGATGACCAGGAAGTGCATGTAGCCCAGCCAGGTGGTGAGGGGCATAGGTTGTCAGACAGCAGCTCCAGGAAGACCCATAACACGGTGCTTAAGTACTGCTGTGCCCCTGACACCACGATCTTCACAGGCTGGGGGGCTGGGAATTATAGAGCCGGCATCTTTGTTTCCACGAGATGATGGTGCTGAAGGCTGCCTGGGCCTCAGCCTTGGAGAAGGTGCACACCCCGGGCAGCATGTGTTGCTGCTGGACTCAGACGGGAACTGCCCCTGCCAGTCAGGGGCGTTGAGGAGGAGGATGTTGTGGGGCAGCTGGCTGTCAGAGATGAGGAAGTGTTTCAGCTGGTCATATACCGTCTCCCTGGGGATCTGCAGCTGGCTCAGGGGTTGGGGCAGTGCTTGTTGTCCAGGCTGTTGGCCCGCTTGTTTCTGGCTCTGCCACCTGATGCTCCTTCAGGGATGTGCTCCAGGCCCAGCGGCCAACGTGTTCCCCCTGGGATCTGGTGGAAGCGATAAGGAGAGACTCGGTCTTGCTGATGCGCCCACTGGTGGCTTTGGGCTTATCTTCTCTGTCACATGGGTTGGACCTGGAGGCTCCTCCTGGTGCTGGCACTGTGGATTCTCTAGCACTCCATCTGAGAGCTGGGCACTGTGGATGCTCTAGCTGGGCTGGGACAGGCCTTCCAAGTATGGCCTAAGCCAGGGCTTCAGGGTCCTGAGGACACTCTCATGGGCCACTGTCACGGTTCGGTTCTCTAGTGAGTCATACAGCAGATCTAGGTCCTCCTCCACCTCAGGCACATGCTCCGAAGACTCCTGCTCTGAATCCAGGACCTCCTCCCACTCTTGCACCCTGAGCAGCTACGCCCCAACTTTCTTGTTGTCATCTTCTTGCCTGGTCATGAGTGGCGATCTTACTACACTTTGGCGCTGCTTTTTGGGCTCCTCAAAGTGGAAGTCCTCCGCCTCTTGGTCCTGCCCATGCCCGGGATGATAGCTGCCCTGCTGATCTGAGAATATTTCATACTCCACCTCTGAGTAATGAACCAGGGATTTGGACTTGGACTTGGGGCCAGCCTTCTGGGTGCTGTCCTTGGGGTCTATGGGCTGGCTGGACAGGGAGGAGATGCTGACCTCAGCCATGTGGGCAGATTCCTCCATGTTGGTGCTATGGAGTCTCAGCATCTGGCCACCCTCGAGGGGTCGCTACATCACCTCTTCCATGTCGATGGTGCCCGTGGCGAGTGTCCGGTAACCCAGAATGGTCTGGTTGTTAAGGCGCTGCTTCTGCTGCAGCAGGATCTGTTAAGTTGTTGCCTTTTTTCTTGAGAGAGTGAGGGTACTGTAGGGAGATGGTCAGCACCAGGTCGGTCTTCACCTGACCACTAGGGGGCAGCAGAATCTCCTCAGACCTCAAGTGATTTTAGGGGCCCTGCATTTTTATAGTGATCACCACAGCCCTGAGCTCCTTCTCCAGCTTCTTGTAGATGAGCAGCATGGTTAAGGTGAGGCTACACAGCTTGGGTACGCAGGTGGGGCTGGAGCATTCCACTTCCCAGGTGGAAAACAAGTTCATGGGCACCTGTGTGTTGAGTGTGGTGGGCATGCTTTCCTGGCCCGCGGGCACCGAAATGGTGGTCTGATTTCTATCCTGTGTTGGGAGAGGGTTACATGCCATCAGAGGCAGCTCATAAACTGCCAGGTGGGTTGGGCACTCCAGCTCAGACTGAACCCCAAGCACTCAGTGATTGGTGGCAAGAGATGGGACAGGTGTGATTCCAGGGACCACATGCTAACCTGGCGGCGTGGCAAACTCAGAGACCTAATGTAAATGAAAAGGTTTGTCTGAACTTATAGTGTTGTTTGTTTGTTTGTTTTTTGTTGTTTTTTTTTTTTTTAAATAAAAGCAGCTTATGGTGGGTACTGGTGTCCTAGGCTGTCATCTTCCCTGAAAAAGTCAATCTTTATCTTAACTGAGCCTGCTTATTTTTTATAATAAATCTTTATTGTTCAGATTATTACAGTTGTTCCTCTTTTTTCCCCCCATAACTCCCCTCCACCCGGTTCCCACTCCACCCTCTGCCCTTACCCCATGTCCCCCTCCACTGCCCTCATCCATAGATGTACAATTTTTGTCCATTCTCTTCCCGCATCCCCCACACCCCTTACCCCCTCAGAATAGTCAGTCCATTCCCTCTCTATGCCCCTGATTCTATTATATTCACCAGTTTATTCTGTTCATCAGAGTATTTGTTCACTTGATTTTTAGATTCACTTTTTGATGTGTATTTGTTGTCCATAATTTGTATGGTTACCTTCTTCTTCTTCTTCTTCTTCTTCTTCTTCTTCTTCTTCTTCTTCTTCTTCTTCTTCTTCTTCCTTCTTCTTCCTTCTTCTTCCTCTTCTTCTTCTTCTTCTTCTTCTTCTTCTTCTTCTTCTTCTGAAAGGATACCTTTCAGCACTTCATATAATACTGGTTTGGTGGTGATGAACTTCTTTAACTTTTTCTTATCTGTGAAGCTCTTTATCTGACCTTCAATTTTGAATGCTAGCTTTGATGGGTAAAATAATCTTGGTTGTAGGTTCTTGCTATCCATCACTTTGAATATTTTTTGCCACTCCCTTCTGGCCTGCAAAGTTTCTGTTGAGGAATCAGCTGAGAGTTGTATGGGTACTCCCTTGTAGGTAACTGACTTTTTTTCTCTTGTTGCTTTATGATTCTCTCTTTGTCTTTTGCTCTTGGCATTTTAATGATGATGTGTCTTGGTGTGGTCCTCTTTGGATTCCTTTTGTTTGGGGTTCTCTGTGCTTCCTGGACTTGTAAGTCTATTTCTTTCACCAGGTAGGGGAAGTTTTCTGTCATTATTTCTTCAAATAGATTTTCAATATCTTGCTCTCTCTCTTCTTGTGGCACCCCTGTAATTCGTATGTTGGTATGCTTGAAGTTGTCCTAGAGGCTCCTTACACTATCTTCATATTTTTGCATTCTTTTTTCTTTTTGCTTTTCCGGTTGGGTGTTTTTTGCTTCTTCATATTTCAAATCTGTGACTTAATTCTTGCTATCCCCTAGTCTGCTGTTAGAACTCCGTATAAGGTTCTTTATTTCAGTCAGTGTATGTTTAATTTCTAGGTGGCCCTTTTTCATAACCTCGAGGGTCTCACTAGATTTCTTGAGGATCTCACTAAGTTTATCGGTGGTCTCACTAGACTTATTGAGGGTCTTACTAAATTTATTGGAAGTTTCTAGAAAATTCTTGAAAAACCGTATACATTGGGTTTTGAGCTCTATATCCAGTAATTTGCTTTCCTCCATTTCTGTCATTTGTGACCTGTTTCTTTGTCTCCGCATTTTTATGCTCTCCTGTGTTGATAGAGTGTTCTTTCTGTGCTAGCTGTCCTATAGGGCCCAGTGGCTCAGCCTCCCCAATTACCGGAGGTGGACACTCTTGGTGCATCCCTTTGTGGGCTTTGTACACAGTCTTGTTGGAGTTAAGCCTTGGTTGTTGTAGGTATCACTGGGAGGAATTGACCTCTAGGCCAATTGGCTGTGAGAATCAGCTGTGTCTGCAGTGGGAGAACTTCTGTGTTGAAGACACACTTATAGGGCAAGACTTGCTTCAGTGGGGCTTTGGTGCTCACTGAGTCTGTACCCTGAGTGTGTCCCTTATGGATCTGAGGAGTTGTAATCTGGATGGTCCCACTCTGACCACTGGGTACAATGGCTCTTGGATCTCTAAGGAGGTGCTAATTTAGCCTCTGCCTGAGGCTGTCCAGCAGGAGACCAGCTGTGAAGCAATGCAAGCCACTGGGGGCCTTGGGCCTTCTTTTGGATATTCTGGCTTTCTTTGACCCAGCTGCAGTTTTTTAGGAAATTTTAGATTGCAAAGGGCCAGGCCTTTCATATGCAAAAGGCTCTGTGCACAGCTTGGGTGGGGCGGGGTATCAGGATCAACAGGGCAGAGCAAGCAGCTTTGGCTTCTCCTCAGTCCTGCCCTAAGAGGCCCCGCTTCTCAGTGTCCCAGTAATCACTGCAAGCACCTCTGATAGAAAGCCGCCCTCGAGTTCCGACTGATGCCAGACAGTACAGTGTCTCCTGTGTGAGTCTGGGTCCCCAGAGACTCACCTGGAACTGGAGTCAGGGCTGTAGGGAGATTGTGCCTCCCTCCCGATTGAAAAAGACAACCGAGTACTCAGTTGGCAGCCCTTTCCATGTGCACCTCTGTACCTCTGCACTTTACTTCCGCACCTCCTCTGAGTCTCAGTGTGCTTTTCTCTTTCCTTCTAGTTGTAGAATTTCCACTCAGCAGTCTTCCTGTGGTTCTGGATGATGTTCTTTCTGTCTTTTAGTTGTATTTTTGAAGTGGTTGTGCGAGGCAGCAATTTCCAGTGTTTACCTATTCCGCCATCTTGATTTTTTCCCTGTCTATTTATTTTTACATCTATAACAACATATTTTTGTAATGCCAAAGTAATTTTCCTTTTTATTTAGACACTCGGAGCACAGGCACTGCTCTGCTCTCTGCAGAGACCACACATCCCCTCATTGTTATTGAGTTCATTGTTGACTGTTTACTGACCTATACACACCTAAGTGAAAGAAGTGCATGTCTATCATTTTACCTTTTTTCCAGGCCCAGAGATTTCCCTGCTGTGCTTTCTCCTGCTTCCCTCATCTATCAACAATGAATTTCATGAAACCACACAAGCCTCCACTTTTGATTGTAATGTTTAAAATGAGGTGCAAAGCTCCATTCTCCGGAGCATAATTATCTCATTCCCTTGAGATTTTGCTTCACTGCAATTGTCTACATTTTGGCTCAATAAACTCAGAAAAATTCTGCACAGGTTTCCATGTTTTCTAGATGGACAAGAGAAAAGGTTCTCGTCAGGCAGGGTAGACTTGGGGGTGAGTTATCATGTGACACATTGGTATCTTAGTCATTTCGTAGTAGAGAATGGACAACAGCTCCCTGTGTTACCAAGGTCACCCTGGGATTTCTGACAGAAAATCCCATTCTAAGATGGGAACACATAGGCTTTTCCTGGGGTGGGAGAGTCTGGATATGAGGACAAGTGGGTTGTTCAGGGCAGCGCCATTGACATGACAATAGGAGGGGGTCACATCCAGGTCCCACAGCAGTGAACAGCTGGATCGCCAGCCCTGATAACAGGTCCCCCCTTGGTAAGTAGTGCAGCGCAGGTTGGCCCCAGCTCCTGACCTGGAGGGACCATAGGGATGGGGTCCTCTGGGAAGCAAATGGCAAAGCAACAGACTTGGTATCTTCAGCCCCACGTCCTTTTGGGAAAAGCATCCCTATTAATCATGATGATGTGTAAGAGTGGGAGAAGGTTTATAATGATTGTCAGGCCAACATGGACACTGGGAGATGGGCATTAAAACAGGAAAGTCTGTAAAAAAAAATACAAAAATACACTTGACTGAGTGTGACGTGAAATGGAGCAAGGTCTCGCTTCTGATATTCCTAAAACTTTGTGGGCAGTGACTTTGCATCTCATCTGAAGGGGGCTGGACAGTGAGAGTGGGTTGTGGGGAGGATACAGGCCCAAGATTCCTTTGGAAATTGGACTCTAGGAGGGACCTAGGAGAGTGGCAGGGCAGTTACTGGAACCCAGGGCTACCTTTGACTACATGGGATCCTGGAGTCTGGGTCACCTCAGCACCTGCACTCACCCTGCAGGAGTACAGCACGCTGGAAGATGTATGGGGCACCTATGCCTCCTGCAGAGGCATGGAGATGAGGACCCCATCTTTCAGGTCCTCTAAGTTCTCCTGTGAGGAGCTCTGTAAAGACAGTTCCCAGTCACAAGGAGGAAAGCCTCAGAGCCCTGTTTTGCTGGTTCTCTACCCCTGTAATCCTCCACTGCAGACACACACACACACACATAGTGTGGTCTGCTGAGATCTCCACTGCAGAGGAAAAGGTGTGACAGCCTGAGGGTTAGGATTCCCATTGGCACCAATAAGGGACCCCTCTAGAAGCCCATCTCCAGATGCCTGCCCTGTCTTAGGGGGTAATCACAGCAGGACCTCTAGGTGATCCACTGCCCCCGAAAGCTGTCCCAGCCCCAGGGTTCTCCCTTCAGGTCCCTCTTCCCCAACACATGAAGGGGAGGGGATGTGGGCTGTGCAGGGATGGCACACAGAGGTGGCCTGGCCTGAATGGGTCTGGCCCCGGCCACCTTGTGTTACCTGAGGCCAAATTCTAGGAAGTGGACACATACATCAGGGATGAGGGTTGAACCAATGTCTGCACCGTCTGAAAAAAGCTCTCACTGCGGGGACTCCGGAAGCAAGAGCACCAATCACCGGGAACACAGCAAGAGAACATGTTGCACTGGCAGATGCCTCCTGGCAAGTGAGCTGCCTGTTGGGCTACATGTGGGTGCCTGGTTACGGGGTTTTAAGTTATATTGGATAGTGACCTCATACCTGGTATTGTCTTCCCTGAGTCCCTTCATCTCATGACAGCTATGCAAGTAGTCCTGTGGGCTGCTGTCTGCAGACACCTCTTCTGCATGAAACACCTTATCTGTACACAGTGGCACCAGCACAGCCCTCTGCCCAGCCCCCTAGAAGCTCTGGGTGCAGCCAGGGTCCCAGACTTGAGGAAACCTACCTGGGTGCAGACTCAATCCCTCATTCTTACCTTTTCTTGATCCTGGATCAGTCATTGTGCCTGTCAGGGCCTGTCTCTGTCCTGCCTGCACAATGGGTTATGGAGCAAGTGCTTCTTATGGCTGTTCAGGCTACTGTGGGGGAGGAGCTACAAAGTAGGAGGAGGACTATTACATGTAGGTAGTGCCTCCAACCTCTTTTTCCTTCCTGTTGTCACCTCCTCTGTGTCTGCTTTTTTTCTAATCCCTCCCAAAGTCATCACATCTAGAGTGAATGTTGTGTGTGTGAGTGTGTGTGTGTGTGTGTGTGTGTGTGTGTGTGCACATGACAGTGCTCCCTTTCTGGACCCCAGAACAAATCAGCCCCCACAAAGGGAGGAACAGGCAGAAGCTGCCCAGTGTGTCAGGATTTCTAAAGTCCAGACCAACTCTGTGGGGAGGTGGCAGCCTTGACCTGGGAGGTGTGAACATTCCTGAAGTTTGCACTCTGAATGTCATGTACCCTGGCCAATCCCTGCCTGACCAAGGGCTTCAGTTTCCCAATTATCCAATGAGGGTGTGATCCACAACTTCGCAAGCGTGAGCTGAGCATAAGAGGGCCTGGCTTTCTCCACTGCGGGTGGGTTGTGGACAGAGGTGCACTTACATGATTCCAGATCTGGGCGCCTTTGCAGACAAATACTGTCTTGGCTGCCAAGTGCTCACAGTCTCCCCTGTGCCATCTCCATATCAGCACATGATTCCAGCAGCACAGCCTTTTCCAGAGCCCCTGAGCAAACCTGGGGGCACCTAAGACCCCCTCTTTGAGGACACAACTGGGTTTTTCTCAGGCTCTACCTTCTGACCGTCTGTGATCCGGGGCAAGGCATGGACCTCTCAGGTCACTGGTTCCCTCCTCAGTGACTCCCCATGTTCTTCACCTTCCTCATGTGGTGTGAATGTGTTCCCTCCCTTTCAATGTGGGTGCTCGTAGTGACTCCATAGAAGACGGCAAAGGTATCCAACACGACCTCCATGATTTGTTTCTAAAAGTCAGTGCCTGGGCCAGACAGAGTGGTTGAGCATCATCCTGTGCACTGATGGATTTGGTTCCTGGTCAGGTCACATATCTAGGTTGTGGGTTTGATTCCTAGTCGGGGTGCATACAGGAGGCAACCTATTGATGCTTCTCTCACACACTTTTGGTTCTCTCTCACTGTCTCATCAATTTTTTAGGAAAAAAATAATTTAACAATTTTTTAAAAATATATTTTATTGATTTTTTACAGAGAGGAAGGGAGAGAGATAGAGAGCTAGAAACATCGATGAGAGAGAAACATCGATCAGCTCCCTCCTGCACATCTCCTACTGGGGATATGCCTGCAACCCAAGTACATGCCCTTGGCCGGAATTGAACCTGGGACCCTTCAGTCCGCAGGCTGACGCTCTATCCACTGAGCCAAATCGGTTTCGGCTAATTTAACAATTTTAAAGCAAATCCATTTTATTTCTTTAATCTTCATTGCTGAAAGTGTTACATATGTCCCCTTTTTACCCCATTGACCACTTCTAGCCGATCCCTACCCCGCACCCCAGGCCTTCACCACCCTATTATCTATGTCCCTGAGTTATGTATATATGCATACAAGTTCTTTAGTTGAATAATTCCCAACCTGATAAGATTTTAAAAGTTGATGCTTATCCACTTGCTCACTCTGATCTGCTCTCTCTCTCTCTCTCTCTCTCTCTCTCTCTCTCTCTCTACTGAGGAATAAGCCTCTGTGCTGTGAGTTGCTATCTGGACAGACCCATGTGACCCAGCACTGAATGAGACCAACAGAGAGAGGAAGTCAGGCCTTCCATCCAAACTGAATCCTAAAGACACCCCCTCCCCTGAGTGAGCTCAGACCCTCAGTGACAGAGATCCTGCCCCAGGTGAGACCACAGTAGTCCCAGCTGAGCCGTGCGGGATTCCTGGTCACAGATGTGTGAGCTAATAAGTGTGTGTTGGTTAAGTCTCTAATGTGGGGTAACTGTCAGCAATAGGTCACTAGCACAGTCGTCCCACACCAGGCCCTGGCCCTGCCCTCCTATCTCCCTCCTTTTTTCCTCCCAATTACCTCCAGCCCCCAGCCCCTCATTTCCCACACCCTCTGCCTCCAGTTTGGATGATGGCTGTGAAACATAGGAAAGGACACTGCAAAGTAGAGCCAAACTGAAAAGTGTAATTCGAAAGAAGAAACAGGACCGGTTGTGACCACAGTTCTGAGCTTCCAAGGTAAGGAGATGTGCCAGGGTTCATGTCCCAGCATCAAGAAGGGTTCAAGAATCTGGAAAAGGCTGTGAGCAGATGACATAGAAATCCAGAGACTGATAAAGAGTCCAGAGCCGAGTTATAATTTTGAAAGGCATTGGGGTCAGAGGACCTTCAGCTAAAGGAACTGAAGAGTACCTCCTTGTCTAGGCCCCTTGCTTTTATTAATACAATTTGTCCTAAGGCAAGGTGGAGATAATACACTTCAAAAGGTAAGGTTTCAAAGGGTACAGAGGCATTGTCAGTTTGGGTATTAGCCTAAGGCTGTTCAGGTTGTTTGGCCAGTAGGAGGCAATAACATGTAGATTAAGATGCCTTTTAGCTGTCTGGCAACCACAATCAGTTTCCTATTCAGGTTTGGGGAAATGCCTTTAGCCATTCCCAACATGTGTGACTCAACCCTGTTGAGACCCCAAGTTTCATCAACATTTGATGAACCTCTTAAAATTATGACATGCTGGAATTGGTGTACTGCAGAGACACTACAGGCAAGGCTGGCGGCTGCCCCTCCAGGCCCACTGCAAGTGCATGCAAGTGCACTGTCATCACCATGGACCTCTAAAGTAGACCTGCCCCTGATTTCCAGACCTCCTTTAATTTCACAAGCCTTCATCGGCTGCCATTGTGAAATCAGGATGAAGAGGGTAGACAAGTACTTATTCATCTTTCTGGTTTAGAAATCACATCCTAAAGAGAGCCTGTGCAATGTCCCCACGATGGGCTCACGTTCGCAGTGCTTATGGTCCTCAGGGGTCAGTGGGAGGTCTCATCAGACTCCATTCAGATTTCCTTTCTCTCTGTGTCAACCAACAGGGCAGATCTCCTTGAGAGTAGGGACCCTGGGTGTGGTCCCCAGTGAGCGCCCATTTGTCCTGCGTCAGTGTAGCTTGTGCCATGGCGGGGTGCTGTACAAGGCTGCTAGTCCATCCTCACCAGGGTGGTTCAGAGCACTGAGGAGGATTGATGTAAAAGGAGAAGCCAGGCTGTCACCACAACCTTGTTCAGCCTTGGGGCGTGAGAAAGAATGGCTGCTGGGCTCTGGTGAGACAGAAGAGCCTCAGGAAAAAGCCCAGCTGAACCAGAGCCTAGGGTCTGAGGGCAGACAGACAGAGGCTCTGACCCCAGAGGAAATTTCGAAGCGGTGCCTCTGGAGGAGATGAGTGTGGACCCCGGGCCCAGGGACATTCCCTGTTCCCTCTTCAGTGCTGTGGGCCGACAGAGGAGATGCTCAGAAAGCTGTTCAGTGCCCGTGGAGCAGGGTGGACTTTCTGTCCAGGTGCAGGTGGCAGTCAGTGTTCAGGAACTGCTCTCTGCTGGTTAAACCCTACAGCATTCTGCAACGTGGACACCAGGGGGCGCTGAAGGCCAGGCTTTGTCCATGTGCTTTTGGGAGATGAAGTCAAACACAATGTGGGTTTGCAGCCCTGACATCAAGGGTCCCTGCCCCAATGCTGGTGGGTCAATTTCCCCCAAAGTCCCATTGTCTTGGGCCTGAAGAACATCACATCCTTAGAGCAGATGGCTCCTGACTCATTCTTCCCAACCTATGACTCATAGTAACACAACGCAGCCCCAGAAGAAACAGACTTGCTCAAGTCTCTGAAGGATTGTAGAGTTAAATTTTATGGAATCTAAATTAAATTTATATTTGAGTATTTCATTACATTTTCTTGAATTAGACTGAATGTTACTGAATAGTATGAAAAATACATAAAGTTATAAACATATATGTGATGAACACAAATATTTTAAAACTTCATATAAATGAGGGGAGGGAGCCCTCTCTGTTGTGGCAGCTGACACACGCTGTGGCCCAGGATCTATGACCACAGGTTCCAAAGGAGCTGAGGGGCGTTGCTCACAAGCTGCAGGTGGGTCCACATCTGGAAGTTCAGTGACGGCTGTGCCTGGTGCCTGCTCTGGCTCTGGAGGGGGCACCAGAGTAGGCGTTGCCACTTTAGGTGTTTCTTCATCTTGCTCTGGAGTTGCTTCTGTAGATCCAGGAAGAGAACATGTTACCACCATGACTGCCTTTTGTGTGCCTTACAAGAAAGAAACTTCCCATCTCCATCACTGAAGTCCCATTTCAAGGCCCCACCCCAGGAAGCCCTCCAGACTGCAGGCCCTGGGCTATGACCTGAGTGGCTCTGTGCTCCTGCCTAAGCTCAGCCTCTGGGAGCTCTTTTCTGTGTGGGCCAGCCTGATCCCCACTCACCCACACCACCCAATCCACATGCACAGCTCTCTGACTCCCTCCCTTTTTTCTAGCAGAAGCCCTCAGACCTCTGCCCTCTGGCAGAAATCTCACAAGGCATGGGATCCAGGGTGTTGCCAGCTTCTCCAACTCACAGTCCCCATACTCCCCTTAAGGCTCTGATCCAAAGCCCATTCACTTTTTCTGCTGGTCTAGAGATCCACTTTCTGCTTCACAGTACGTGTAGATCAGCGATACTTTGAGGAAGAGGTCATATGGGGTGTACTGTGGATGCTACCTGCCTGCGCAGCCCAGTGTGACTGAAATCACACCTGCCTAGAAGGAAGCGCTGGAGTGCAGCCCTGGGGTCAGGGCCTTTGCTGAATGAATGAGCCCAAACCACCCCCATCTCAGAAGGCTGGGTGAGCCTCGGGTCCCCCTGCTCACCCCTGGGATTTCTGATCTGGCTTCACCCAGGACAGAGACCCTTAATGGAATCTCTAACGTCTTTATCAAAAGAGAAAATAGCTTAGCCTAAGTCCTGAGGAGAATCACAAATAAGGCACAAGTTTCTTTAAAAGAAGAGAAAATGGCCAATTGGAACAAGCACAGCTCCTCCAGCACAGCTCTCCAGAGTCCAGGCTCCCAGCGGGCATTTTCCTGGGAGGAACCCCCACCCGCCGCCCCAAGTCCCTACAATAACCCTATGAAGCTGGGCCTAGGCTCTCCCCATGTTCAGAGAAAAAAACACTCAGAGACATGCAGTGATCTGGAGACTCACAGCAAGCAGGTGGCTGAGTGACCACTGCGCTGTGGAGGGGCAGGGCTCACCTGGTCCATGGTTGGTCCCACACACGTTGGTGAGTCCCAAAAGTTCTGTATTAACACAGAAGGGTGGGTGCGAACCAAGGTGGGGACGCTGCCCAGGAAGCTGGGCACCAAGTATTTGACCAGTTTTTCCATTAACTGTTCCTGGGAGGTCTGCACCTTACATGTCCATTTTTATTTTTAATTTAATTTTTTTTTTTTTTTTTTGCCCTGTGAAGGTCAAGCTTATTTGGAAGCCTGAGTGAGTGGTGTTGGGGACAACATGGAGGCCCAGGGGTGAGCTGACAGGCCTCCATGTTGGGCTTAGGATGCCCCCACTGGGAGGTCAGCTCTGAGTCTGGGCACAGCACAGGGTGGAGCCAGCTCCCTGGGAAGCAGAGTCCTGGCTCCAGGAAGGGCAGGTGGAGAAGGTGAGGGCAGTTCTCCCTGGGTGGGTCAGGGTCCAGAAAAACAGACTTGCTCAAAGCTTTGAGGGTTTTTAGGGTTAAATTTTATAGAATCTAAATTAAGTTTCTGTTTAGGAGTATTTCAGTATATTTTCTCTACGGTACACTGTATGCTATTAAATATCATAAAAATATAATAAAATTATAAACATATCTAACAAGAATATTAAACATTTAACACTGTGTCTAAATGGGGTTAGAAGGGTGCCCTCTCTGCTATCGCTGCTGACATGCGCTCTGGCCCGGGATCTAGCACCACAGGCCGCACAGATGCTGGGGTGAGTTGCTCAAATGCTGCAGGTGGTTCTTCTGCCTCTTGAAGTTCAGTGAAAGCTGGGCCTGGATCCGGCTCTGGCTCTGGAGAGGCCACTAGGGTGGCGTTGCCCTTGAGGGTTTTCCTGATGTTCTTCTGGAGCTGGTTCTGTAGATGCAAGAAGAGGACATGTTACCACCCTCACTGCGTTTTGTGTGCCTTCCAAAGGCACACTCACCCACGCCACCCCCGGAAGCCTCCTCCTCCTCCTGTCTCGGCCTCAGTGGGCTCAGGTGCTCCCCCTGGGGCACTGGGCCTGGTTTGGCAGGTAGGAGACTGCAAGTTGAGCTCTATGGAAGCCAACAGCATCATCAGGCTGGGAAATTCTGAAGGTGCTGGTCCAGCCAGATGCTCAGGATGCAGGAGATGGCCCTGGGGAGAGAGATAGGTGAGCAGCAGAATGTGAGGCCTGCCTTTCCCTTCCACACGGCCCTCCCACAGCACCACTCAGAGAGCCTGGGGTCCTGTGCCTGCTGCTCCTGCCCATCCAGAAGCCAGACCTACTCCTTGTCCACCTTCAGTCTGGCAGTCCTGGCAGAGATGGGCCTGGTCACCCAGGAATGGTTGGCATGAAGCCCTCCTACCTGACAGCTCTGGATCAATGAGGGAACCACCTGTCCCCTTCTTCAGGGGAACCTGACATGCTCTCCCAGTGTCCCTGTTCCCTCCCATTAGGACTGAGAGGGCTGGTGTCCACCCAGTTCATGTCACTGATTGGCACTGAGCAGGTGCTTCAGAAATACTGACCAGTGAGCAATCAAACAAACCCCAGGGCCTTCCTATCACCTCAAACTTTAGCTCCTGCACCTACATGCTGCCTCTGTCACTAGCTGTCCTGTGTGGTTCTTTGCCTCCCACTGAAACTCAACTCCCACAGGGTGGGGTACCCCAAGCTGCCACTGCGGAGGTTCTACCACATTAGGGAGCAAGGTCCCGGGATAGGGGTGCAGACTGGGCTAGAATTAGGAGTGGAAGGCTATGAATTGTCTGAGGGGCTGTCTGTCCACTGACCTTCCCACTCGCCCACACCACCCAAATCCACTTGCACAGTTCTCTGACTCATGTCCCTTTTTCTAGGGAAGCCCTCCGACCTCTGCCTCTTGCATAAATCCCACCATGAGTGGGATCCAGGGTTTTGCCAACACCTTGAATTCACAGTCTCCATACTCCCCTCATGGATCTGATCCAAAACTGACTCACGTTTTCTGCTGAACAGAGGTTTACCATCCTCTTCACAATACGCGAAGATGCAGCCATAGGGAGAGGAGGCCAGGAGGACGTCACATCAGGTTTCCTGTGGACACTATGAGCCTGTGCCGCCTAGTGGGACTGAATCGCTCCCTCCCAGAAGGAAGCTCTGGAGTGCAGGCTTGGTGTCTGCTCTGAGCACTGGGTTATGGTCAGTGCCTAGAAACATTTCTGTACCTGGCAGGGCTTCTAATATACGTGCTGATTGAATGAGCCCAAACCAGCCCCATCTCAGATTGCTGGGTGACCCTGGGCCCCACTGCTCACCCCTGGCATCTCTAATCTGGATTCACCTGGGACAGAGACCCCTAAGAGTATCTCCAATCTCTTTGTAATATTAGAAAAGAGCTAAACCCAAGGCCCCAAAGAGAATCACAATTTGGCAGTGGCTTCTTCAACAGGAAGAGAAAATGACCAGTTGGTTCAATCATAGCCCCTCCAGCAGACCTCTCCTCGGTCTAGGCTCCCAGAGAACACTTACCAGGGAAGAACCCAGCAAGTCCCTACAATAGCCCTATGAGCCTGCTCCCTGCTTCTCAGAGGTTTCAGAGGAACAAACACTCAGAGAGTTGCAGTGACCTGAAGGCAAACAGCCAACAGGTGGCCCCATGAGCATGTGCTCTGGAGGGGGAGGGGCTCACCTGGTAAATAATTGGTTCCACTGCTGCTGGGTGGTAACAAATGTTCTGTAGTAACAGGAACGAAGGTGGGTTCCCTCCTCAGGTAATTGACCACTTTGTCTAGCCAGTGTGCTAAGGCGATGTGCACCATACAGGTCTTTTTTCTTTCTGCCTGTGAGGCTGAAGTTCACTGGTAACCCTGAGTAGGTGGTGCTAGACCGGTTGGCTGTCCGGCAGCTGTTTCCCAGGCCTGGGCTGAATGGACTCCAAGTTCTGCTCAGAAGGCTGCCATCAGAGGCTAGCCCTTGACCTCTGGCTGCCAACCTCTGAGTCTGGGCACAGGTTGGAGCTGTCTCCCATGGAAGCAGAGTCCTGGCATCCTGGAAGGGCAGGTCTTCAAGGCCAGAACCCTTCTCACTGAGAATGTTGGGCATCCTGAGGCCAAAACACATCTTCCATGATGCTCCAGCTCAACACTGCCCTCCTGAGTCCCACCCGCCACAGCGTTCTGGTTACTGAACAGAGCATTGAGGAGCTCCCAGTGAGGGGCAACCCCCTTAGGTTCCAGGCTGTGAGCACATTCTCTTTGGGTTCCCAGGGTCTGTGTCTGTAGTAAACTGAACTGTTCACAGAAAAGCAGCTGGGTCCTTCTGGTCTTGGCCAAGGCAGAGTGAAGGGCAGGGGGAGGGGCAGGGCTAGAAGGTGGGATTGTTGTGTCCGAAGATGCAGATGGGGAAGTGCTTGACGTGGGAGGACCACTGGGCGGACAACTGGAAAAACGCCACGTCATTCCACTCCACGCCATCGATGACGACCGGCAGCATGCTCTGCTGGTGCTTGGCCCTGCAAACCAGGCAACCAATGCCCTGGATGCACTGGCTTTGGGACTCCACATCCTCGTCCGTGGTTTTCTTGGGCGCCTTCTTTTTTCTCTCCTTGGTGACCACAGTCATGGACATGGCAGGTGTTGCTGTGCCCTCACCACTGCGGGGCAGCCTGCTGACATGGACAGACTGGAAGAAGCACTTGAGTGTGTTTTTGGTGGTAGGCAGCTGTTTCTTCTCTGCGACTCTCTTTGTATCTATTGGCTGGACTGCTGTCCAGTAATCCACCTGCAGCTCCATCATCTGTGCATGGACACTCTGGCTGGTGGAGGACAGGCCCCCACTCATTGATGTGGGGGAGAGTGTGTTGGGTGAGGCCTTCCCGGTAGGGGACAGAAGCTCACCGCACCATGAGAGGACTACATCATCTGAGCCTCCTGACGTGGCTGCAGATGGTTCCACTCTTCCAACCTTCACTGCCCCCACAAAGGGGATGAGCTGTGTGGACTTTTCATTGGGGCGCTGCTGCTTAGACATGAGAATGGCCTCAGCAATGGGCAGCAGGTAGACACAGTTGGCCCCCGCAACGTACTCAGAGATTCTCGACACAACGTCCTGTGTGTCCTGCAAGGTGTTCTCAGACTCCAGGTTGTTGAACATGTCCCGCCAGTACAGGTCCTGGAATAAGTTGTTGTAGCAGCAATCCATGGAGCCCAGGTAGCTGGCCAAGGGGTGGGGACCCAGCGGGATGACCAGGAAGCGCATGTAGTCTAGCCATTGGGGTGGCTGCTGGGACAGCTGCCTCACGAAGACCCGCAGCACAGCGCTGAAGTAGGGCTGTGCCCCTGCCACCGCCATCTTCACAGGCGTCAGGGCCTGGGAATTGCAGTTGCAGTATCTCTGCATGTGGGAGACGATGATGCTGAAGGCCTCCTGGACGTCATCTGTGGAGCAAGTGCACACCACGGGCAGCGTGTGCCCCTGCAGGATGTCCGAAAGTAACTGGCCCTGCCAGTCGCAGGTGTTGACCAGGATGATGTTCTCGGGCATCTTGTCCTGGGAAATGAGGATGTTGCTGAGCTGGTCACGGACGGGCTTCCTGGGGATCTGCCGCTGGCTCTGTGGGTCTGGGCTCTCGTTGTCCAGTCTGTTGACCCACTCATTCCGGGCTGTGTCGCAGCCCCGGTGGCCAGCCTGCTTCCTCTTGGACCTGCTGGAGGGCAGGACCAGAGACTTGGTGAAGCGCACTATGGATGGCAGCTTCTTGGTGAACCAGTGCTGGGCGGAGGACCCTGCCTCCCGGTTGTCCTCCAGCTGTGCCAGCTGCTTCCCAGGGGAGCAAATTCTGTGGGCCATTGAGTCAGAGCTGCTATCACTTGACATGCTGTCAAAGTATCGCCTGAGTTTGGGCTTTGGGGTGCTGGGGACACTGATATCGTCCTCCGTGTCTAGGCTACTGTCACTAGAGCTCAGCACAATGTCATACTGACGGTGCAGAGCCTTCTCCACTTTGGGGACATGCCTCACAAGGGCCTGTTCTGAGGATATGAACTTCTCCGACACTTGGGCCCTGAGCATAGATGCCATGGCTTCCTGGTGGTAATTGTGTTGACTGTTCATGCACCTCCTTCTTACTATGAGATTACCTTTGTCCAAGTTATTCTCCTGGGACTGCCTGTGGACGGAATTGTGGCTGGCCGGCTGCTCAAAGAAGCAGCTCTCAGATGTGCTGGCGAGGTCGTTATGCGAGGTTTGGACCTTGTTGCTGGCCGGCATGGCAGTGGCCTCCTGATCGATATGCTGGCGGGACAGGGAGGGCATTCGAATCTCAGTGGTGGGTTTGCTGTAGGCCACAAGTTGGGAGTCACTGTGGCTTGGCTGCTTGCCTCCCGGGGCCCTAGCGTTCTCAGGCAGGTGGGCCAGACTCAGAGGCTCTTTTTGGATCCTGGTGCTGTGGAGGCCCCGCATCTCCATCGACAAGCTGGAGTCTGAAAGGCCTTCCATGTATGGCCTGAGCTTGGGATTGGGGCTGCTGAGGACACTGTGATTGTACTTCATGTCTGGGCCGCTAGACAGGCCTTCAAAGTATGGCCAAAGCTTAGGTGTGGGGGTGCTGAGGACGCTGCCATCGTCCTCAGTGTCTGGGCCACTGTCACTGGGGTTCGGCAGCATGTCATACAGGAGGTCCAGGTCCTCCTCCACCTCCGGGACATGCTCCCCATGGTCCTGCTCAGGGCCCAGGACCTCCTCCGACAATTGGACAGTGCGCAGCCATAACAGGACTTTCTGTTGGTAGTTCTGTTGCGTGGTCAGGGTGCTCCTTGTGAATATGAGATTCCCCTCATCACAGTCATCCTCCTCCTAGTCAGCGGTATGGTAGCTGGCCTCCCGCTGCGAGAAGAAGCTCTCACACATGCACTCAGAGTAGTTGTCCGAGGACTCAGCCTCAGGACTGTCTTGCCTGGCGCTGTCCTCGTGGTCGATGGGCGGCATGGACAGGGAGGAGATCTGGATCTTGTCCACCTTGCTGGTGGGTGTGCTGTGGGCCACAAATTCGTTGTCCCTCTCGCTTGGCTGCTTGCCTCCCAGGGCCCACGAATTCTCGGGCATGTGGGGCAGACTCAGAGGCTCTGTTTGGGTCCTGTCACTGTGGCTGCCCCACATCTCCGTCTGCAAACTGGAGTCTGACAGGCCATCGAAGTATGGCCTGAGCTTGGGCCTGGGGGTGCTGAGGACGCTCTCATCATCCTCCAGGTATGGGTCACTTTTCCTGCGATTCCCCATCATGTCAGACCGAAGGTCCCTCTCTGACACTTTGGACCTGTGAAACAGCGCCAGGACTTTCTGCTTCAGCTTTCCTCGTATTGATGGCCGCTGCTTCTTTGGTTCCCCCTTCTCCAAGGCATCCTTGTCCAGGTCGTGTCTGTGCTTTCCCCTGCCACTGGCCTGCAGCTCATCCTGCCCCTCATAGTTACCTGCCGACTTGGCCTTAGGGCTGACCTGCATGGCAGTGCCCTCGTGTTCGATGGGCTCACTGCACAGGGAGGAGATCCAGATCTCGGCCACCGTAGTGGAGGATTCCTTGATGCTGCCAAAGAGGCTCACCATCTGGCCACACCTGGGGTTTCGCTGCATGACGTCAGCCATGCGGATGGCGCCAGAGGCCAGTGTCTCGTAGCCCAGGACGTTTCTGTTCTTAGAGCACTTCCTCTGCTCCAGCATGATCAGGAGCTTGTTACCTTCTCCCTTGAGGAAGTGGTTGTACTGCAGGGAGAAGGTGAGCGCCAGGTTGGTCTGCACTGGTCTACTGCGGGGCAGCACAATCTCTTGGGACCTCAGGATGCCCTTGGAGTCTCGCATCCTCACGGAAATTACCACGGAGTGGAGGTCCTTGGCCAGCTTCTTGAAGATCACTAGCTTCGTTACGGTGAGACTACACCACCTGGGCACGCAGCTGGGGCTGGAGCAGTCCACCTCCCAGGTGGCGAACAGGTTCTGGGGGACCTGTGTTTTGAGCACCTTGGACGTGCTGGCCAGGCCCACAGTTCGTGAGGAAGCTGCAGCTGCTGGCATCCTACTGGACCTTTTCCTACTCAGGGTTCGTGGTTTTTTCTCCTGTGGTGGGACAGAGGAGGGACATGATTGGTGGCAAGAAGTGGCGCATGAGTGATCAAAGGAGAGTGTGGCCACACAAAAAGTGGCCACTCGCTAATCTGTGATTAGGTCAGGGAAGGCCTGGGTGATGGTCTTTTAACCTCAGAGACCTAAAGATATCACAAAGATGCTTTGAAATTAAAACGTTTTAACTAAAAGCTGTTTACGGTGGTCGCTGGGTCCTAGGTTGGAATCTTCTGCAAAAAAAGGTCATTATTTACCTTAACTGAGACTGCCTACTATCTTTTGGAATCTACAAGAACATAGCTTTGGAACGTCAAAGGAATTTTCCTTTTTTTTTGGATACTCTGTGGTCTGTGGAGACCACAAATCCCCTCATTGTTATTGAGTTCATTGTTGGCTGTTCTGTCCTATATCCCCCTATGGGAAAGAAGTATGTGTCTGTCATTTCACTTTTCATCCAATCCATCACCAATGGATTTCATGCAACTCACATACATCGCCACTTCTGACTGTAATATCTAAAATAAGGTGACAACTCCCATTCTTCAGAGCATTATTTCAATCCTTTGAGGTTTTGATTCAAGGCAAATGACCATTTGGCTCAGATAAAATCTCAACAATTGTTCACAGTTTTGAATGCTTCTTACATGGACATTTACTTGGCACAATACAGCAGGATCCCAGAAACTCTCACCCAGCACCACCTTGCAGACCTACACCTGGTGCTGGCATCCAGCAAAGGGCCCATTGACGCACCAGTTCCCTGCCTGCCGGTGAACTTGTGACACTTGTCTGTTGGATTCAGGACCCTCCCTTGCTTGTGTTGCTGACTTTATTGGAGCCATATTTTGTAATACTCTTGGTGGAACAAAGGTTAACAGTTAATAGATCCCAGGCTATGGAGAGACAGGAGGGAAAATGGGACTGGTTTTTACCCCTGGCTTTTCTATAAGATTTGCCTTTTGAGAGTCTGGGCAAACACCTTAGCTGTTTAAGTGAGAGCTGATCTTGTTCAGCTCAGAAGATAAAGGGGCACATCCTCCTTCCTGCATGAATCTCAGATGTTCTTAGACAACTGAGGATCTTTGCGGATGTGTCAGAGGTCATTCCTCATGACATGCAGGAGCCCCATAAGGAAATTCCCACACAACTGCAATTAAACTAACTGGCTCTTCAGGGGGAGTACTAATGAGGTTTAGTCCACCTCTGCTGGTAGCCCTTCTGGTTGTTGTAGTCAGCAAGGAGAGAAACTGAGGCACATAAGAAGGTTGAATGAGACTCTAGGTGAGTGAGCAACTTGCAGCTCAACCCATAAAGCAACAAACTTTAACCCACTACATAACACTCCCAGAAACTGTGCTGAGACTCTGCAGATACCAAACCATAAAAACAACAGCAACAAACACACCTATAATTAACAAGGGAAGTTGTGCCTCCATGGCTGGGAACTCCCAGGCCCCAGCCCTCATTAATATTCCTGATAGGAAGCCTTGACTTGCAAGTGCTTTACAGAAGTGTAAATGTAGGAAGTTTTAACTTCAAAATATCAACTGAAAAATGGCCAATATACAGTTTTCTTTGGGTGCCTAATTTAATTTTTCACAGGCAAAATAAAACAAAAGAAACAAATAACTATAACAATGGCGGCCTGAAAATTGAACTGATTGAGTGTATAGGATGCATATCTTGATTTGGAAATTAGAAACTTCTAAGGAGAAGCACAGACAAATTCTCTTTAAAAAATAAATGAACAATAAATTTCAGAGATTATCTTCAAACTCTCCTGAAGCTAATACATGCTAACTCCCCATCCTCCCCCTTCTATAGCACGTCCCCTATATCTTTTGCTCTCTGAGCTTCCTTGTCCAGATGTGTTCCTTCCCTTCCCTTCTTTCTTCCCCTTCTGTCCCCTCCACTGCCCCTCCCTACTGACTTAAGGGAAAATGAGATTAGGAATTCTGCCAACTCCCTTTGGAGAAAAGCTGCTCTCAGCCAGACAGGAACCAGCAATCATCCTCCATTTTCTCTATGGCCCTGATTGGTTCACAGAGAAATTTAACTGATGGAACATGTAATCCTGGCTATTTTAACCTATTGCAATTAATATACTCCTGGTTTCTGGGAGCAAAAGCAAGAGAATTACTCAATAAGGTTTATAGAAAACTCCCATAGAGAAGCCTCCACACTTTAGGGATATAGGAAACTGAAACAGGATTTAGAAAAAGGATACAAACAGAAACATGCCTAGGGCTGCTCCAAGATAGAGTGTCGCCTGCAGACTGAAGGGTCCCAGGTGTGATTCTGGTCAAGAGCACATGCCCAGGTTGGAGGCTTGATCCCCATTAGGGGGCGTGCAGAAGGCAGCCAATTGGAGATTCTCTCTCATCATTGATGTGTCTATCTCTCTCTCCCTTTCCCTTCCTCTCTGAAATCAATACAAAATCTATTTTAAAAAAGGGGGAGGGGGAGAAGCAAACATATAAACCCTGTATATATTGAGGCTATTTTATTTGTTTTTAACCACAAACAATTAATTGCTTTCACCATCGGAATAAAGCTTTCCTACAAATGTCTGTTTTTTAATCAAAACCTGTTTCCTTCCAACTAGGGAATGTTATGAGAATATATATGGTTTGCTTATCAAATCTTCCCCAATTCCCCTGTTTAGTGAGTGGGTTTTTGTTTTTTTTTTACTGTTTAATGATATCAGTGATGCTGACATATGCTTTCTCCAGAATAGTAACATATATACTTAGAATAAATGAACCAGATACTGAACCAAAAGGGAAAGTAATGATTTTAAAGGAACCTTCCAGGAGGAAACTAAGCTTGAGACTGACTGAATGTTTGCTAATCATCTCTTCTTCAGTATTATCTTCCACAAGACCCTGAGAGATGGCTTAACAGGGTACCCACCCAACTCAGAATGGCCCCAAACAGCCCAGAGACATGCAGCCATGCCTCTGACACTAGGCTTTCTCATATGTCTGCCTAAAGATGGGGGACCAGCCCACAGTGAAGTGAGAATTCTCTTTTGGGGTACATATTCACCAAATGGGAGTAACTTCACCCTGGGTGCCTCAAACAAGAAGCCAATCTTCTTTTGTGACACCAATTACCTGGTTGCAATATAAAGTGGGTAATAGAGAGGCTTTGGCACCATTAACTTTAAGACTATCTTGCACCTGGGACCTGTGTTGCCATTCCCAGGGGAGATAGACGGAGGTTTCATATACCTGAAAGTCTTTATACCTCTCAGAGTTGTGAGCTTTCTGGAAAGTAGAAGAATATTCCCAAATAGAAACAATCCAAAAATGGGCGAATGAATTTGTCAATCCCTTGCTAACATTTGTGGGGGGTGGGGGGGGCAACCCAGTTCCTGAGGTATTGAAAATGACTCTCCTTGTTTTACAAATGAAGTTTTCAAGGTGCCATAGGTTTTGCTCCAGAAACAATTCAAAGCCCACCAAGTCCTTTTACCTTCTCCAAACCTCCCCTATTCATTTTGGAGGCTTACAGGTAATTGGCTTCATGCAACCAAAGTCCCAGAACCTTTGAAGTGAAAATACCTGAGTTCACCAAGACGTCTTGTCCAGGCCATTTTTAAAAATACAAATCTCTGGAAGATATGACTTATCCCAATAGAAAAAACAATACCTTACCCACCAACACAAATCTCTTTAGCTTTTTCAACTATATCTTTCTAACTTAGTAAGTTTTAATGAAAGTTATTAAATATCTACACATTTTGAATTAACGTGAATACTGACACATTGATTGCTAGACAAGTCTGAAGTTCACTGCTTTTGGGGGTTTTTTAATTGCAGAAGGTCTGTAAAATGGATTTGGAGCTGTTGATGTAATGTTTTTTGCTTTGCTGAAGGTGTGTTTTTTGAAAGTAAGAGTTTGATTAAAATATGTTCATCAACGTCTATCTAAGGAATGCTGTTTGTTCACTTGTGTGCTTACGATTGGAAATTAATGCTCCTAACAGTTAAAAGTTCCAGTTAAGTTGGAAGAAATTATACAGTTATGACAATAGAAGGCTTGAGGTATGGAGAGTCATATTTGAAGGAAAAGGGCAAATGTAAGTTTCTCTAAGGATAGTTATTTCTGAATGGGTAAGAAGGTTTGTAAAAGGTGAGGAAAGGTTTGTAAAAGGGGGTATAGGCTATACAACTTTGTGAAAGTTTTATATAAAAATATTCTTTTATTTCTCTACCAAAAAAATAATTCAAATTGTGTGTACAGTCTTTGTGTGATATGTGTTCATCTATGTGTCATGTGTGGTGAATTGTCAGCCTCCATATGACATTACTAGGATATAATCTTTTATTGGCCTACAAAGATTAAATGCTTATGTAAATTAAGGAGAATTCTGTAGTCTGGACAAAATACTTAATATTACAACTGTTTGCAAGTATGATTAATATCTTTTAGAGTTAGTTACCCTAAGTCTGTGTTTGCTTTACGTAGATTTACAAAAAGTCCATGGTATAATCTTTTGCACAAGTATATTTGCAACCTTCCCAAAGTTTCTATTGTAAGAGACTTTTAAAACAGGAGATGACTTTGAGTCAATTCCAATGGGCCCTGGAGTACCTCAAGGATTTATTCTCTCTCCTTATTAGAGAAACGTTTTTAACTAATTTAGGACTACTTAATATGCTTGAAATTACCTGAGAAGCTTTAAAAAATTAAAAATATAAATAACTGTGCTATTTGTGTACCTATATTTTTATTAAAATGGATGTTCTAAAGATTTCAACCTGCTCTAGGAAGGAACGTACAAAGATTCAAGAAAATTTCAAATAGGAAACACTCTGGTGTAACAGTGGTCTTGGTGTCAGCGACACCAGGCCAGCCAAGAGGATGGTTCCCTGTGAGGGTGTCTGGCAGTTGGACTCCGGGTATTTGTGGCACAAACATTGGAAGTTTATGAATTATATCCAATTCTCAATACAAGAAGCCATGGACAATGTTTTAAAATCTTACATGCTATCTGTTCCTTTTATATTGAAATTATGTATTGAATCCAAATATATACATATACGTATATATTTTCATATCGTTCTCTGTAATTTTACAGTAATTTTTGTTACCCAAAAATTATTGCCTTGAAATGTTATATTTTACCAAAAAGGCAGGTTTTCATCAATTGCATTGCAATCAAAACTATAACCATACCACTTTGTTTTGTCGTTCATAGATATTGTTTTACTTTACTGCATTTTCAAATATGTTACATCTTTAGAAAAATTCATGAAAAGGACTCTTGACTTACTCTATTTTTTTATTCTTTTCATATATTTTATTGATTTTTTTACAGAAAAAGAAAGGTATAGAGAGTTGGAAACATTGATGAGAGAGAAACATCCATCAGCTGCCTCTGGCACAATCCCTACTGGAAATGTGCCTGCAACCAAGGTACATGCCCTTGACCTGAATTGAACCTGGGACCCTTGAGTCCTCAGGTCTAAGCTCCACCCACTGAGTCAAACTGGTCAGGGCTTGACTTACTCTAAGTAACAGGTTTCTACGCAGGGCACATCTTTGAACTGAATGAAGAAGTATAGAACTCTAAGGAATGACTGAATTCACGAAAATACTAGCAAATAACCAGGATAAACAACAAAATGGGTAGGGAACTAAATGAAGAGAAGATGGTTATTATTGTTATGACTCTGTTTAAAATACTGCTGATTTTTAAATCATTTTGTTTTTCAAATATAAGGAAAACTAAAAGCAGAAATTCTACATTACTATCCATGACTCACTAGGTAGGTTAGAGGGAATGATACATTAGTGACACTCATTTCACAGTAATCCCAAGAGACAAAGACTTCAAGGACCAAAACTTACAACCAGGAGATTTTGTTTATTGAAACACATTAATTAAAGACTCTCTTCAATGTGTTAAAAAGGACGTTACCTTATGAGAGGCCTAACCCTAAATGGATATCTGTCACTGACACTGCCCTCCATCCACTAAGGAGACTGAAGACTTTTCAAGGATGAGAACCCACGGGCAGTGGGGGCTGACAGCTTTCCCAAGAAGTCAACAAGGCCTGGATGCTGACAGATTACTGCTGCTCAAACCTTGTTCTTCTATCTCCTAACTGTTATTGATTATATGTACATCAACTGATTTTTATATTTCTATTACACACCTTATTACATATGAATAGTTGAATTTCGACATCTGCTAAGTTTTCCCACCTACTAGACAAGTACATTCTAATGATCAGTATGGTAAGGAAACAGTAGAGAGTCTAAATTCTTCAGGTCAAACATAGCATAAGTACAAGGAACAGTGGATGAAGAAGGAAACATAAAATTAGCTTAATAAACAATTATGAAAATACATGCAAAGGGTTTTTGGTTGGCTGGGATGCTTATTTTCCTTCGTCACTTTCTTGTCTAGTAGTAGACATTTTCTATTCCTAAGCAGTGTTCCTGCTTTAATGTTTTTGCTTTTGTTCCTGGTATGTAAGTGTTATACTAGATGCAAAATACCAAAACTTAAGACAAGCAGCAAACGGACTCTGCTCATGTTAGCTCAAAATATAAATTTGATACAGAACATTTTTTAAGAAGAACATATAGGATCTCATGGCCTCCCATGCGCCTGCCTTTTAATTTTGATTAATAATAAAAATTCCACTTTGAATGCCATTCAAAGTTAGAGTCTTACCTTATCCCGAATGGTCCATTGTTCAGCAAGACATAACACTAACACTCATCATCAATGCATAATTTGTATTGATTTCTGAATAAAAGGAGGATGTGTGAATGAAAAAGGGGCCCCATGCTAACCTGACTAGCTCAGGGAAGTGATGCAAGGCAGCCTTGCAAACTCAGAGACCTTAAGTAACTACAAAGGATGGTCTGAAATTAAAACACTAACAGGAGCTCATGATG
Organism: Myotis daubentonii; assembly: GCF_963259705.1. Lineage (NCBI taxonomy): Eukaryota > Metazoa > Chordata > Mammalia > Chiroptera > Vespertilionidae > Myotis > Myotis daubentonii. Next base: position 9,828,354 of record NC_081855.1, read on the forward strand.
GGTAGTCAGATCCTTGCCTGGCATCTTCCCTGACAAAGGTCAATCTTTACCTTAACTGAGTGTGTGTACTGCCTTTTTGCCTCTATGATAACATATCTTTGGATTTTCCTTATTTTGGACACCTCATGCTCAGGCACTGTTCTGTGCTCTGCGGAGATCAGAGATCCCTTCGTTGCTATTGAGTTCCTTGTTGACTTGAAACTATCCTACATCCACCATGGTAAAACAAATATGTGCCTATCATTTTACCCTTTATCCAATCACAGAAGTGTCTCCAATTTGCTTTCTCCTGTCTCCCTAATCTATCACCCATGGATTTCATGCAACCCACATAAGTCTGCAATTTTGCTTGTATTGTATAAAATAACGTGAAAAATTGTCATTCTCGGGAGCATTCTCTCAACCCATTGAGATTTTTCTCGCTCACAATTGTTGATACTTTGGATCAAATAAACACACACAAATTTTTCAGAGCTCTGAAAGTTTTTCACATTAATAAGAGAAAAGGTCCTTGGCAGGAAAAGTAGAATTGCAGGTGAGGAATATGAAGCACATTAGTATCTTAGGTCATTCTCTTAGCAGAGGACAAACTGCACATGCTTGTATTAACAGTGTCACCCATGCGATTTCTGACAGAACATCCCAATGTATGATGAGAACACCGAGGCTTTTCCTGGGGTGGAGGATTTGGATATTAGGACATGTGGTATGTTTAGTGTGGCACCGTCGTCATGGCAATGGAAGGTTTTAAAACCAGGTTCCACAGAAAAAAAGACATGGATCTCTGTGATATGCAGTCCCAGTCCCCATACAATGTGCAGCCCTGGGAGGCCCCAGCTCCTGACATGGAGGAGATGAGGACCCAGATTCCTTTGGGAACTGGACACTAGGAGGGATCTCAGGGGAGTAGCAGGGTGCCTTCTGGAACCTGAGTCCTGTTGACTCCCTGGGGTCCTGGAGTTTGGGTCAATTGGGCACCTACACTCACCCTGCGGCGGTGCTTCAGGCTGGAGGATATATCAGGTGTCTGTGCCGCCTGCAAGGGCATGGAATTGAAGACCCCATCTGTTGGCTCCAGTCCGCTCTCCTGTGCAGAGCTCTATAAAGACAGTTTCCAGTCACCAGGGGAAAACCTCAGAGCCCTGTTTTGCTGGTTCTCTAAAACTTGTGACTCTCCACTCCAGACACACAGAATGTGATCTGCTGAGACCTCTACTGGCAAGGAAAAGGCATGACAGCCTGAGGGCCTGGGACTCCCATTGGCATAGATAAGGGACCCCTCTAGAGCCCCATCTCCACCTGCCTGCCCTACCCTGGGGTGTGATCACAGCAGGACCTCTAGGTTATCCACTGCTCCAAACACTCCCGCGGTTCTCCCTGCAGGACCTCCTATCCACCACATGAAGAGGGGGGATGTGGGCTGCACAGGGATGGCCCACAGAGGAGGCTGGCCTGGTGGGAATGGGTCTGACTCAGGCCACCTTCACTTACCTGAGGGGATCTTCTTGAAAACGGCCAGAGATGTCGGGCACGAGTGTTGAATCGTCTACAGAGTCTGGAACAACACTCCCTGCAGGGTCTCCGGGAACCAGAGCCCCCATAACTGGGAACACAACAAGAGAACATGTTGAACTGTCAACTGTCTCTTGCCAAGTGAGTGGCAGTTGGGCAGTTGCAAGAAAGTGGGTGCCTGGTTACGGGGGTTCCAAGTTCTATCAGGAAGTGACCTCACTTCCTGGAATTGCCTCCCTGACTCCCCTCACCTAATTACAGCTATAGATAGTCCTGAGGGCTGCTGACTGCTCAACTACCTTCTCCATGGAATACCAACATTGTACACAGTGACACGAACACACCCTCTCCACAATGTTTAGCTGAAGCCAAGGTGCTAGGTTTGAGGAGACAGACCAGGGCTCAGACTCAACCCCTCATTCTTACCTCTTCTTGATCCTGGATAAGTCATTGTGCCTGTTAGATCCTGTCTCTTCTCTGCCTGCACAATGGATTATTGCAGCATTTGCTTCTTAGCGATATTCACGCTCATGAAGGTAGTAGCTATAAAGTAGGAGGAGGAATGCCACAAGGCAAAAGTGCCTACAACCTCTTTTTCTTCCTATTGTCACCTCCTCGATGTCTGATTTTCTTTTAATTCCACCCAGGGTCATTTGACTGTGTGTGTGTGTGTATGAGAGAGAGAGAGAGAGAGAGAGAGAGAGAGAGAGAGAGAGAGAGAGATTGTGTGTGCGCACACACACATATGTTAGTGCTAGGTTGTATTGTGTTAACAAAGCCTGAATACAGTAGTTTGCAGAGGCAACGATTCATTTCATAGCCATATGCCTTCAATGATCTGGTGGAACTAAAAAGACTTCCTGATTTTTTGGATTATTCATCATTTTTCTTATTGTAAGGATGAGAGTAAGAACTTACAAGGTCATATGTCAGAGTGGAAACCAGAAGTTGACATTTTATTTGACAATGGCTTGTGGGGGACATGACTTCCATTTCCCCCTTTGTAACAGCTGCCAATGTCCATATCCAGGTGGTCTGGGGAGTTTGGGTCAAGGCCCCAGAGTGGAGTTATCAGCACAGCTCACTGGCCTGGCCACAGTGATGACGGTTGTATGTGGACATGTGACTTCAGTGAGTTGAATAAAATTCTTTTTGTTAGTCACAAGAAAAAAAGTTCTGTTTTCATATGTCTCATGGCCTTATGAAAACATGCTTTTAGTCAATAATCATGTGAGAGATGCAAATGAAAACAAAAACGAGGGCTCTGGCTGGTTTAGTCAGTGGATAGAGTGTTGGCCTGAGGAATGAAAAGTCCCGGCTTCGATTCCGGTCAAGGGCACATGCCCAGTTTTGGGCATTGATCCCAAATAGGGGCATGTAGGAGGCAGCTAATCAATGATTCTCTCATCATTGATGTTTTTCTCTCTCTCTCTGAAATCAATAAAAATATATTTTTTCAAAACACAATGGGATACCGTCTCACACTTGTCAGAATGGCTATCATCCAGAAATCAAGAAAGGACAAATGCCGGTGATTATGTGGAAAAAAAGGAACCCTTGTGCATTGCTGGTGGGAACATAGACTGGAGCAGGCACTCTGGAAAACAGTATGGAGCTTCTTTGAAAAATTAAAGTGAAACTCCCATTTTACCCAGTAATTCCACTTCTGGAATATATCCCAAGAAAGCAGAAACACCAATCAAAAAGGATATATGCATCCCTGTGTTCGTAGCAGCACAATAGCTAAGATTTGGAAACAGCCTATATTCCCATCAGCGTAAGTGCCCAACAGCAGCTGAGTGTAAAAAACCCGTGGTACATCTACATTATGGAATACTATGCTGCTGTAAAAAAGAAAGAAGTCTTACCATTCACAACAGCTTGGATGGACATGGAGAGCATTATGCTAAGTGAAATAAGCCCGTCAGTAAAAGTAAATATCACACGGTCTCATTCATTTGTGGAATATAATGAATAACATAAACTGATGAACAAAAATTGATCCAGAGACAGAGAAGCATCAAACAGACCCTCAAACCTCAGCAGGAAGGCAGGGGAGAGTGGGGGAGAGAGTAAGAGACCAAGCAAAGGTCTTGAATGCATGCATATAAGCATAATCAGTGGACACAGTCATTAAGGGGGTAGGTGCATGTGCTGCAGGTGGGGGTGGCTGGGGAGGGGTCTAGGGGAAAAATGGAAACATATGTTATACTTTAAACCATAATAAAATAAAATAATACAAATATTTCTCTTAGTAAAAAAAAAAAAGAGAGAGAGAGCTAGTGCTCTTTCTGGGTCCCAGAACAAAGCGCCCCCTGACCCCTAGATATGGAGGAACATGCAGGAGCTTCCCAGTATGTCAGGATTTCTAATGTCCAGACCAACTCTGTTGGAGAGGTGGGATCCTTGGCCTGGAAGGTATGAACATTCCTGAACTCTGGGCTCTGAATGTTATGGACATTGGGTGATATCTGCCACTCTATGGACATCAGTTTCCCAATTTTCCATTGAGGGTTGGGTTCAGAACTGCATAAGCCTGACCTCACAACAAAGGGGCCCAGCTCCCTCCACCCTGGGTGGGCACTGGACAGAGGTGCATGCCTGTGGTTCCAACTCTGGACTCCCTTTCAGTAAAATACTGGCGAAAGGCTCATTTACCTGCTGAATGCTCACCATCTCCCCCATGCCTTTCCATGTCTGTGCATGATGCCACCAGCAGATCCTTTTCCAGAGCCCCCGAGGAAACCTGGGTGGAGCCAGGACCCCAACTTTGAGGACACACCGCTGGATTCATCTCAGGCTCTGTTGGGCTCAGTATCTTGTTCATTTATTTCTAAATACATATTACCCTTCTGGAAAAAGCATGTGTGGGTATTACTGATTTCATAAAACAAACAAATAAGCAAACTAAACACCTCTCCCTATCAGCTGATTTGGGGCATATTTTATTAGCAAAGATAGATATTTGCTAATATTGCTATAACATTCCCTAGTTGGAAACAGGTTTTGATTAAAAACAGACATTGGTTAAATATTCCTGCCATTTCCACAGAAGGTTTACTCTGAAGGAGAAGATAATTAGTTCGCTGTGGTTAGGAATACAGTAGCCCCAGTGTCTACAGGGGTCTTAGTGGCTTCTCTTTCTATGATAATTTCACCTGCTCCCAAACTATCAGTGAGAATGCAAACACCCATGGATCAACCCTATATTTGTGTGTGTGTGTGTGTGTGTGTGTGTGTGTGTGTGTGTGTGTGTGTGGTTTGTTTGTTATTGGTTTTCTACATCCCATTTCAGTGAACAGATTTCTCTACAGGAATTTTCCTGAAAGCCTTATTTAGAATTTGTGTTGCATTTGCTGACAAAAACCATTAGCTATATTAATTGGAATCAGTTAGAAAATCCAGGATTACATATTCTAAGAGTTAAATGCCTTTGTGAACCCACCAGGGTCATTGAGAAAATCAGGAACATTTGCTGGTTCCTCTCTTGCTGAGACAAGCTTTTCTCCAAAGGGAGTTGTTAGAATTCCTATTCTCATTTTCTCTTAAGTCAGTAGGAAGTGATAATGGAGGGGACTGAAGGGAAAGGAAGAAGGATGGAAAAGGGTGCAGAATATAGTGGGGGAACTAGAGAAGGTGGAAGAATGGGGTGTTGGCAATTATTACCTTCAGAAGAGTTCAGAGACAGTCTATAAAATTTCTAATTCCTTAATTGTTTTTAAAGGAATTTATATGTGCTTCTGAAAATCTCCTGATTTCCAAATCAAGATATGCTTCCATTCATTCATTCAGTTTAATGCTAGACCTGGCATTTTCCTAATTTTCATTGCATGCCAAAAATTAATTTAGGCACACAAATAAAACTGCACTTTGGCCATTTTAGGAGGATATTTTCTAATTAAATCTTCCCATTTCTGTAAAGCACGTGTAAGTAAAAGCTTCCTATCAGGAATATTAGTGAGGGATGGGATCGGGCATCTCCTGGACTTGGAGGCACCACTTCCCATGTTAATTTTAGGTGTGTTTTGTTGTTGTTGTTTTGTAGTTGTGTGTATGTGTATGTGGTTTTTCTTTTCTTTCCGATATCTGCAGAATCTGAGCAAATTCTCTAGGATTGTTATATAATGTAGTTGGTCAACCTGTGTTGCTTATCTGTTGAGCTCCACGAGGCTCTCACCCCTCAAATCACATTCAAACCTCTGATGTGCCTCGGTTGATCTCCCTGCTGTCTCAAACAACCAGAGGGTCAGGGAACGGTTGACCAAACCTTATGGGTGCTCCCCCACCAGAACCAGTCACTTTAATTGCAATTGTGTTGAAATTTTGAATTGGGGCTTCTGCACATCATGAGGAATGACATCACACATCCACAGAGATTCTTAGTCCCCTAAGAATACCTAATACTCGGACCTGAGGGAGAATATGACACTGTATTTTTGGAGCTGATTTAGTTCAACTCTAATTTGAATGATATTGGGTGTTGTTGTTTTTTTGGGTTTTTTTTGCTCTGATTCTCAGAAAGCAATTCCGATTGGAAAGGCACAATTTAACAACAGCCACCAATTTTTTTCCTACTGTCTTGTCTTAACCTAAGTTCCATCAACCCTTAATCTTAGGTCTATCTGGACTATTTAAAAATACAGCTCAAATAAATCTAACCCTCTACCACCAGCAAGGGAAAAGGCATGGATTTAAGATACAACTCACCCAGGTTCACCCAATGGGTGGGGAACCAGCAGTTCAATGGGTCCTTTGTTGAATCCTAACACCATGTCCACGGGTTGGTCCTGGGTGAGCTCTTTTGGAATCCTGACCCACTACGTCAAGTAAAAGTCAAAGTATGAAACATTCAAACTTGTCAAGAATTTTGGTCGTTTATTTAAGTCCCACTGTCAATAACTGGCAGGATGAAACTCTCAGCGGATTGAGATATTCTCTCTGGCAGTTTTGCACCTTATTTTATACATTACAATCAGAACAGGAGATGTATGGTGGTAACAGGAAACCCAGTGGTGATGCATTAGGGTTTCAGAGAAATCAAAGCAGTGAATCCTCTGTGACTGGATAAACAGTAAAATGACACAGACATACTTCTTTTACATGTGGATATAGGATAGTTCCAAGTGAACAATGAACTCAGTAAGAATGAGGGGATTTGTGGTCTCCGCAGAGCATTGCCTATGTGTTGAGGGGCTTGGAAATAGGGAAATTCCTTTGACATTCCAAATTATATGTTATTGTAGATGCCAAAAGGCAACAGACAGGCTCAGTGAAGGTTAAGATTGCCCTTTGTCAGGGAAGATGCCAGCCTAGGACATGACTACCCACCATAAACTGCTTTTAGTTTAAAAGTTTTCATTTCAGAACATTCTTTTTGATAACTTTAGGTCTCTGAGTTTGCAAGAACACCACACAGGGCTTCCCTGAGCTAGTCAGTGAGCATGTGGTTCCTTTTCACATACACAATTCTTGGATCACTTGTGCCTCACCTCCTGACAACAGTCACTGAGTGCTTAGGGCAGTGGTCCACAAACTCATTAGTCAACAGAGCCAAATATAACAGCACAACGATTGAAATTTCTTTTGAGAGCCAAATTTTTTAAACTTAAATTATATAGGTAAGTACATTGTTATTAACTTTATTAGGGTACTCCTAAGGCTTAGGAAGAGCCACAGTCAAGGGGCCAAAGTGCCACATGTGGCTCGAGAGCCGCAGTTTGCCAATCATGGACTTAGGGGATTGGTCTGAACTAAAGCCCCCAACCCACCTGGCAGTTCATAAACTGCCCCTGAGGGAATGTCCCTCCTCTGTCCCAACACAGGAAGAGTAACCATCACCCCAGAATGCAGCAGGACCTGTATGTTGTAAGCAGATGCAGCTACCTTGCTGCCCACAGTCCTGGTCTCCACACCTCCCGCTCCCCCATCCCTGTGCCCAGGTTCAACACCAATGCCCAAGAACCTGTTTGCTACCCAGGAGTTGGACAGCCCCAGCCTCAGATTCGTGCCCAGGTTGTGCAACCTGACCTTAATGAAGATGGTGGTGTTCAAAGAGTTGGAGAAAGACCTCAACTCCATGGTGATCGCCATGAAGATGCAGTACTCCAACCTCATATTGATGGTGATCACTGTGAAGATGCAGGGCTCCAAGTACATCCTATGGGAGTGTACTGTTCCCCAGTGACAGTCCTGGGGTTGACCTCACTGCAGGACCCCTACTTCCTCTGTGAGAAGGCAACAAGCTACAGGCCCTGTTGCACTGGAGGAAGTGCTTTAAGAACCAGATCATCTGGAGCTAGAAGACACTCCCTGTGGGTGCCATCCGCATGGCCAAGGTCAGGCAGCGAACCCTGAAGGGTGGACAAAGTGGCCGAGGAGGCTTCTGCTAAACTGGCCGAGATCTGGATTGCTCCCTGTCCAACCAGCCCATCCACTGGGAGGACAGCGCCATACAGGACAGATGCAAGGCTAAGTCAAGGGTTCATTACTCTGAGGGGGTACATCAGAGCTTCTCCTCTGAGCAACAGGCCAGCAACTACGCCACCTATGGACCGAACCTGGCTGAGAAGGGCATTGACATGGGGATGCTCAAGAAGTAGAGGCCATGGATATTAGGAAAGATGTGCATTACCAGGCCACAAAATATCAAATAAAAAGTGGTGGTGTGTCTGGGAAAGTTCAAAGTGTTGGAGGAGGCTGTGGACTCGAGCAGGACACAGCAGAGCACGTCCCAGAGTTGGAGTGGGACATGGACCTTCTATTTAACACACTGCGAAACCCCAGGGACAGTGGTCCAGACATGGAGGATGAGAACAGCACCCTCAGCACCCACAAGCCCAAGCTCAGACTGTTCTTTGAAGGGTTGGTACACTCCAGCTCACAGACACAGAGGGAAGCATCCACAGGGCCCGGAGCCAAGAGGAGTCTGCAATTAGGGGCAAAGTGCAAGAAAACACGTGAGCCCTCAGGCATCAAACAGCCCAGAGACAGTGTTTCAGACTCGGCGGCCCACTGCACCCCCTCCCCCAAAGTCGCCTGAGTCTGGACCTCCTCCATGTCTAGCCAGTCTTCTCACCGTGTGGACAGCGCCATGTAGGCCGGCCCAAGACCAAGTCTACAAATCACTACTCTATAAAGGAGTATCAGAGCTTCACTGAGCAGGAGGCCGGTGAAGATGCCGCCCATGGATAGGAACTGGATCAGGAAGCAGTGACTATTGAAAGTCACAACAAGGTCCATGACAAGCAGAATGTAGTGGCTTGGCTGAGCTGGGCCTAAGTGTCGGAGGAGGCCCTGGACCGTGAGCAGGACCCTGCAGATCATGTCCCCGAGTAGAGGAGGACCCGCACCTTCTGTCTAACATGCTGGAGAACCAGTGACAGTAGCCCAGACAGGAAAGAAGATGACAGCCTTCTCAGCACCACCAAACCCAAGCTCAGGCCATACTGCGAAGGACTGTCACATTTCAGTTCAAAAATGGACATGGGGAGCATCCATGGTGCCCAGAGCCAGGCGGAGCTTCCGAGTTTTAGCTGGTTCTGCTGAGGGCTAGTGTGTTGGCGCACGGAGTAAATGGTCCCGGGTTCAAATCTGGTCACGGGCACAACTGTGTTGATTACAGGCTTGATCCCCAGCCCTGGCCATGGCACATGCAGGAGGCAAGCAATCCATGTGTCTCTCTCACATCGATGCCTCTCTCCCTTTCTGTCTCTCCCCGTCCCTTCAAGTTTCTCTAAAAATTCAGTGGAAAAATAACCTCTGGTGAGGGTTCACAAAACAAACAAAGCAAAACAAAGGAGCCTCCTAGTCCAGCTGAAGTGCCCAAAAAGACCAAGCTCAGTCAGCAACAGCCAAGTGACAGTGTCTCCCACTTAGAGCCCCAGAGCATGCCCACCCAGGGGAGCACCAGCACCGCCCAAGGACAGCCCGAAGGCAGAGACCTCAGCCCTGGACATGCTCACCAAGAAGATGCGGCTCACTAGGCGCATCACCAAGACTGAGTCTCTCATCCCCTCCACCAAGGCCAAGGGGAAGCATCCCTGCCACCATGGCTGGGCAGGTTCCTGAAGGGGCGGCAGACGGCACAGCCATAGAACAAGTGAGCCAAGAGCCCAGACAATGAGCATGGCCAGACCCAGGGAGACAGCTGCAGATCCCCAGGAAGACCACGTACAACCAGCTGAACCACATCCTCATCTCTGATGACCAGCTGCCAGAGAACATCATCCTGGTCAAAACTCTGATTGGCAGGAGCAGTTCCCCTCAGATACCCTGCAGGGGCTCATGCTGCCTGTGCTGTGCATCTGCTTCATGGCTGAGGTCCGGTGGCCTTCAGCTCCATCATCTGGTGGATACAGAGATACTGTAATGATAATTCCCAGCCCCTTAAGCCGCTGAAGATCCTGGTGGCAGGGGCACAGCACTACTTCAGCGCTGTGCTGCGGGTCTTCCTGGAGCTGCTGTCCTACAAGATGCTCGGCTGGCTGGGCTATGTGCACTTCCTGGTCATCCCGCTGGGTTCCAATCCTGTGGCCAGGTACCTGGGCTCCATGCATTACCACTACAACAGCTTCTCCCAGGACCTGGCCTGATGGGACCTGTTCCATAGTCTGGAGGCCCAGAGCGCCATACAAGACACACTGGACATCGTGACGAGAATCGCGCAGTACATCACAGGAACATCTGTTCCTCTCAGCTTCCCATCGAGGAAGCCCTGATCTCCTACAAGCAGAAGAGACCCAATGAGGATTCCTTATAGTTCATTCTTTTCAGGGTGGCAGGAGAAAGTTGGGACAGTGCAACAGTCCTCAGACACGTCGGGAGACTCAGATGATGGACCCCCTTGCGCTGCAGCGTGCTTTTATCCTTCCCTTTGTCCCTACCTCTGTTCACCAATGATGCCTTGTCATCCCACTCATCTTGTCAGTGAGTGGGGTTTGTCCTCCCCCAGCCAGGGCGATGGCACCAAGCTGATGGAGCGGCAGGTGGATTGCTGGACGGCAGCCCAGCCCACAGACAGGAAGAAAGACTCGAAGAAGAAAGACCTGCCTACCGCCAACAACACTCTCAAGTGCACCTTCCAGTCTCTCCAGGTCAGCAGGCTGCCCAGCAGTGGCCAGGCCAAAGCAACACCCACCATGTGCATGACAGTACTCACCAAGGAGAAGAAAAAGAAGGTGTTGTTTTCGCCCAAGAAAACCAGGACAAGGCATGGAGTCCAAAATCCAAAAGCCAGTGCTTGGAGGCATAAGCCACCTGGTCTGCAGGGCGAAGAAGCAGGAGAACATTCTGCGGGTCCTCATCAAAGGTGTGGTGTGGAATGAAGTTCTTCCAGCTGGCAGCCCAGGGTCCTTCCGCATCCAGCACTTCCCCATGTGCATCTCCAGACATTCTGACTACACCTTCCAGCCCTGCCTGCGACCCTGCAGATGCCAAGCACAGGAGGGCCCACCTGCTTTTCTGTTCACCTTTCAGTTTAGTACAGAAACCGACCCTGGAAACACAAAGAGAAACCTTCTTAAGTACAAAAGTGCTCACTACCCGGAAGCTAATGTGCAGCCCCCATTGGGAGCCTCAACTGCTCTGCTGATTAACCAGAGCTCTCTGGGGGTCAGGCGGGCAGTGCTGAGCTGGAGAATCATGGAAGGTGAGTTTTGGCATCAGGACCCCTAACACTCCCAGCGGGAAGGGTTCTCCCTTCTCCACCTGCCCTTCCTGGAAGCCAGGACTCTGCCTCCACAGGACTCAGAGCTGGTGGTCAGATGCCAAGGACTGGCCTCCCATTGCGGGCATCCTGAGCAGAACATGTAGGCCAGTCAGCCCAGCCCTGGGCCCCAGCTGCCAACCCGCCAAGTGGCCCCACACCATCCACTCGTGCTTTCCTAAAAAAATAGGTGTGTGGTGCAGACCCCCAGGCACACCGGCTAGACAAACTGGTGCAATACCAGCTGCCCGCCTTCCTGAGCAGGGACTATGCTTTCGCCCTCATCTCTCTGTGTTATGACAGAACATTTGTTCCACCCAACAGGTGTGGGTCCACCTATTTACCAGGTGAGCACCCTGTCCCTGCACAGCACAGTGGTCACTCGGCACCCTGCTTGCTGGGAGTCTTCAGGGCACTTCATGTCTCTGAGTGCTTGTGCCTCTAACCACAGGGTGAACCTAGGGCAGTAATGGCGAAACTTTTGAGCTCTGCATGTCAGCATTTTGAAAAACCCTAACTTAACTCTGGTGCCATGCCACATATAGAAATTTTTGGATATTTGCAACCATAGTAAAAGAATTATATTTTTTAAATTTTTTTAATATATTTTATTGATTTTCCACAGAGAGGAAGGGAGAAGGATATAGAGTCAGAAACATTGATGAGAGAGAAACATCGATCAGCTGCCTGCTGCACATCTCCCACTGGGGATGTGCCCGCAACCCAGGCACATGCCCCCGATCAGAATCGAACCCAGGGCCCCTCAGTCCACAGGCCGACTCTCCATACACTGAGCCAAACCGGCTTTGGCAAGAGTTATATTTTTGATATTTATTTTATATACTTAAATGCCATGTAACAAAGAAAAATCAACCAATGAGTTTGCATGCCACCTCTGACACATGTGTCATAGGTTCGGCATCACTGACCTAGGGTCAAGCTCACAGGTTTATTGTAGAAACTCAGTAGGGTCCTCCCTGGAAAGTGCTCTCTGGGTGCCTGGACAGTGGAGAGGTCTGCTGCACGGGCTGTGGTTGAGCTCATTGGCCATTTTCTCTTCCTCATGGCAAAGCTTCAACCTCATTTGATTCTCCACAAGGCCTTGGGCTAAGCTCTTTTCTCCTTAGATACAGATTGGAGATTCTATGAGGGGTCGGTGTCCTGGGTGAAGCCAGAACCAAAAATCCCAGAAGCGAGCCATGTGGCCCCATGCTAATTTTTCTCTTGACTAAAAGAATACAGAAAAAGAGTGGAAAAAATCTAAAATATTAGTGTCAGCACTGTGTAGTTGATGAGGGTCGAGGAATGATACACAGGAGGGCATATTAAAGAGCATGTCTTGCTGAGGAAAATATAGATATGTGTAATAAATCACAGGGATATGTTTAAGTGCATGTATTTTAAGTTATGGGAAAGCACCTTGTCTTGCAAAATAGAATTCATTAATTTTAAACCTACCATCTGAAATAGGACCTATTAAATGGGAAGCAATAAAGGATTTTTTAAAATAAGAAAATTTGACAAATGGAAGTTATTGTTTGCTTTGTTAGACATATTATATCAGACTAACCAATAATACCCAGTCTTTTAAACAAAATAAATCATTACCACATACCATGCCACATAGGAAGTCTCAATAAATTCCAAAGAAGATATATATGTTTTTTCTCCATTGATATGTACATGAACCATCATGCATGATGCCTATATATTCTCTAACCATAATGCACTAAGGTAAGAAGTTAATAATAAAGAATAGCTTTAAAATCACCAAATATCTGGACAGTTTAGAAAATATAGCAGAAGCTGAAGTGAAGTATATTCTATACAAACCCTGAGTTCAAAGGAAATTATGAGTGAAATTATGGAATACTCCCAACTAAAAAACAATAAAGAAAAGCTGCATATCAAAAGCAGCCATAACAGACAGAGTTTTTGTTTTAAATAGACTTCTAAGGAAAGCATTACAGCTGGGAAGAGAGATTGAAGTATCCAAATAGTAAATTACAGAGAGCAACAGAGTGACTTAGAAGAAACAAGGAAAGGGGGAAACATAATGGCAGAAATCAGTAAAACAAAGAATTTGAAAAAGCCTTCAACAAACCAGAAAACTGCTTCTCTAAAAATACTGGTAAAACAAACAGATTTCTAGCCAGACTGACCAAGAAACAGAGAAAAACGCTGTGCACATATAGCTAACCAGTTAGGCAAAACGGACCAATACCTGGGAGGAAACAAACTATACAACCTTCCTCAAGAGAAAGTGATGCCCTGACTAGTCTATCAAAGAAGTTGAATTTGTAGTTAAAGCATCTAAGGAAGGGAATCCAGGCCCAGGTGGTTCACTGGAGAATTAAACAGAATAAATGAACAGACACTTCACTGAAGAGGCTATAACATGTCGCATGAGCACTTGAAAACTTCAACATCATAAGCCATTAGGACAAGGTTATTTAGACCACAAGGAGACTAACTGAAATAAAAGACTGTGATAACACTTGATGCTGGGGAGGATGTGGAAAAACTCACTCATACAGTGCTGGTGGGAATGTAGACTATTACAGCCACTGGGGAAAGTACTTTGGTTGTTCCTTATGAAATTCAACATGCAACTACCACACACCCCAGCAATTGCACTCTGGGGCATTTATGCCAGAGAAATAGAAACTTTCATCCACTCAGAAACCTGAGCACAAATGTTTATGGGAGCTTTATCTTAAAACCTGCAAGTGATCTCTGAAATCCCTTGTTGGGATTAATATCTACATTTTATAAGAAATGTCTGTCACATAAAAATGGGTAGAGTATATGAAAAGGGAATTTCATAAAGGGAAACCCAAAACGTTAACAAGGTATGAAGAGGTATTCAATTGCACTTGTAGTAAGATATGCAGAGATGTTGAATTGTACTTGTAGTCAGAGAAGTAATGAGGCCCTCTTTAAACCGATTTGCAAGACAAATTAGAGTGGGATGATGGGAAGTGTTGGTGAGGCTATGGGACAAATGGGAACATCATGGGCTATGATGGGGGTGTAAACTAGTACAGGCACCCAGGTGGGCCATCTAGAAGTACTTAGCAAAATTAAATATGCTCTTATATATTTGAATATTCATATGTATAATTTTGCTAAGTCCGAAGAGCAAAAGAATCACCATAGGAGAACCTAGAACATAGGCCTCTCATTCTCAATCTTGAACTGATCATTTTTTTTTTCTTTATTGAATAAGATATTACAAATGTGTCATTACCCCACTAATATCACCTTATCCCCCCAATCCTGCCCTCTCCCTCTCCCTTCCCTCATGTTGTCCACATCCATCACCTATGCTGATATGCATTCATACAAGTCCTTTGGTTGATCTTTCCCCCTCACCGCACCCCCTAACCCCCGCCTTCCCGCTGAGTTTTGAGCATCTGAAAGATGCTTCCCTGTCTATGGCCATACCACCCTCAAAGCGCCCAATCTTGTCTGATCACTTCTTGAATAACATTTTCTTGGCTGGGATACAGGGGGGAGAGCAGGCCTTCTGTGTCAAAATATAACCCCTCAGAGTCTAACAGCATGAATCTGGTTCTTCTGATCAGCATCACTGGGTGGGAATGGACCACTGGAAATATTGGCTAGAATAGATAGCAAAGAGACACCTGGAATAAGTGGGTTCCCAAACCTTATCCTGTCAATTCCACCTAAAGGACATTAGCCTTTTTTATGAGTATTTCCCCACTGACATAAATATCCTTATGCGATGTTAATTGCATTGTATATGAACAGGATGGCTAACAAATTCCTGTGACATGATGAAATGTGGCAAAGAGCTGTGATGGAGTCTAAACAGAGAAATTGGATCATCTGTGTACTGTCTTCTGCTATCGTCTGAAAGTAAAACGATAGTATAGGGAAAACAAAAAGACAAAAGTATCACTCAAGGTGTACATAAGGCCACATGAATATTTTCTGAATTTTTTAAAGTATGACTATTAAGGATTAAATGTAAAAGAATAAAATCTATGTAGAATAAATTGTGATCACCTGTGTTCCTATTAAATCTTAAATTCTGCCATTGCCTGTGTGTCTTTAAATAGAGCATTAGGGTGACAGTTGGGAGACCTTTGAACTCCTGATTCCATCCCAGTTTTCCTTCCCCAGAGCTACTTACTATCATCCACTTTGTGCTTGTCCCTAAGTAGGTTTCTATAATTTTACTCAAAAGTTGTGTACACACAAGTTAATTTAGAGTTGATTTTGCATTTTTGAAATTTTATTTCAATAGCATCATTCAGAATGTACCCTGACACTTTCTTTTCCAAACAAACCATGCTTTGAGATTTGTCCACATTGCCACACATACTGCAGTCCATTAGTTTTACCGCTTTACTACGCATTTACTACGATAACTTTATTCTCCTGTTGAAGGACATTTGGGTTATTTCTAGTTTTCCACCATCATAAACAATGCTGAAATGGACTTTCTTGTATCCTTCATGGGCACATGAATGAAGCTTCTCTAGAGTATGTTGCTAAGAATGAATTTCTAGCAGGAAGGCCATACACACCTTAGGTTTTACTAGTGGATGCAACTTCACTGGCTGGTTCAGCCATCCCCCCTCCCAGCTGCTGTGGATGTTGGCTGCTCATGGCTCCTGATGGCCCTTCCCCTGTCCTGAGCGGGTAGGTGCTCCCAGTCCACTACCCTGGGAGGCCAGTAATGACTGGTACTGGGTAGAGAAGCCTGGCTCCTTACCTAAAATGGGAATCACTCAATGGGTACAATTCCTCTTCCAGATCCCCTCTCAAGACCAGGCTGAACATAATGTGCTGAGTCCACATCTCTGCTCACCTCCCTCCATCTTCTTTTTCTGAGGTCATTCCTTCACTAAACTCGGTCCCACTTCCCAGGAGTCACTGCTGCCAGGGAACCTGGCCCAAGATGACTAATATTGACAAAGTTTCTCCAGAAGGGCTGCACCAATGTTCACAGGTAGGAGAGGCTTGAAGGCTGAGAAAGAGAAAGCCCATCCTAGAGATGAGGTGGGGGAGGGGGAGAAGGCAAAGGTGCTGAGATGAAAGAAAGTTTTGTGAATTCAGCAAACTGAATGAAAGCCAGTGTGGCTGAAGTGTGGGGAGCAGAAGAAAGAGAAGGACACTGGTTGAGGTTGGAGATGTATGTAGGAGCCGACAAGGAGACCATAGGCTGGTTTCCAATTTTTTTTTTCTAATTGTAAATGGAAGTTTTTGAAATGGTTTAAGCAGAAAGTGATAGGGTTCAATTTAGACCAAGAAAATGTGTGTGTAGAGAGAATGGTTTGGTAAAAAAGATAAAATAAGCAGGGATCTGAGTATTTACACAGCAAGGAGAGTGGATCATAAAAATTAGTGTCAACACAGAAAGTAAGAAACACAATGGGATTTTTAACACAACACTTCCTGTGTCTATAAAACACACAGACATACAAAGACATAAATTCTTTAAGCATACATGCCAATTTTGAAGTGGCTACTATGTGGAGGGAGAGGAAGGGAATGGAGATTAGCGGTAATAAGAGACAATAAAACCTGGAAGTTGTCTTGCAAGGAATGGTGGTGAGAAGGTGGGATAAATGGAAGCATGTGATTTCTGGAGCCCTGAACCAAGAAAACAAAAATCAAAACAACAGCTACCACCCACCTCCCTACCCATTATTTCCCTTCACCCTGTGGAGACCCACATCTGCGATGGGGAACAGGTTTTCAGAGAGACCTTCCAAATAATCCAACTTTTACCTACTAAGTGGGTGGAACTGGATGGCAGAGGCCTTCCTAGTGATTAATGCAGCATCTGAGTCAAGGAACCTGGAGGGAAGAGGAAGCAGAACCTCCCTGGAGCCTCATTAGTAAGGACACAGATGGGAGCCCTGAGGCAGTCTCATGCCTGACCTGGTGGGGGGCTCCTGATGCTCCCTCTCAGCCTAGTTCCACATTTCCCTGGGGCTCCATGGTGCCAGGTCTTATCTCTGGGATCAGAGATAATCCAGGTTAACATGTCTTGTTATTTCCCCTTTGCACAAGTTTATGACCTGGTCCCAGGAGATCTGGGGACCAAACTTCCACCATGTCTGGTCGCTCTGTGCCTAGGTGCCCAGGGCAGGAGTAGACACCCATTAGGTATCAATAAACGCCTGTGGATCAAAAGTGATCGCTTGAATCCTTCCTTGATAGGGGGCAAGGACCTTGGGCTTTCCCTCCACGTTTTTCTTCAAGTGCCCAGAGCAGCACAGGGCATGCTCTGCAAATGCATTTGTCAGTTGGTGTTCAAAGAGTTTGTTGAGGTGGTTTCTTTGGTTCCCTGTCTGGCCCTGAGAGACAAACTCTCAATGGCTAGAATAGAGTGGATGCTGGCTTTATCCAATGGCCTGCTTCTCTGAGGTGCTCTAGAGCAGTGGTTCTCAACTTCCTGAAGCCGCTACCCTTTAATACAGTTCCTCATATTGTGGTGACCCCCAATTTCATTGCTACAAATTGAACATGATTAAAGCATACTGATTAATCACAAAAACAATATGTAATTATAAATATTTTTTACGATGGTCAAGGCGACCCCTGTGAAAGGGTTGTTCGACCCCCAAAGGGGTCGCGACCTACAGGTAGAGAACCACTGCTCTAGAGTCATATTCTCAGACACTGTTCAGGGAGATCCAACACCCAATGTTACTTACTGAGCAAGCTCATTGGTGGGTAGTATTTTCTTACTGATTCGTATCTGAATGAGCAGCTTGGGGGAAGCCAATCCTTCCTGGAGGCTTAGCCACATGATCTCCCCTTAGACAGACAGTACTCATGTCTTCTGGGCCCCAAGACCTTGCCTCAGCCCTTGGGACATTGAAAGGAAAGATTAATTCTTACCCAGGAGCAGTCCTGGATCTCAGTCCACTGACAAACAGACAGAAGTAAAATCACCTCAGATTCCATCACCCAGAGACAATCACATGCAACATATTAGTATATTTGTTCCTAGTATTATCCTGTGAATGTTGACATAGTTTCCATCTTGTCATTCTTATCTCATCTGTTTCAGTACCATCATGTGCTTAAGTATTGCCTAAATGGGTCTTTATGCTCTTTTTGTTTTTAAAATACATACATAATGCTGTGATGGATATCTTTCTTTATAAAATTTATACCATTTTGAATGATTTATGAGGATCTCTATCAGTGGAAATAGAATTATAGAATCAAATTATATGAACAATGATTCTTTTAATATCTTGTCATTTAAAAATAAAATCCTGATGTAATAATTTAGTAATGGACTTGCAGGTTTTTCTGGTAACATACAAGCACACATATAGGTAATTTAAAATAGGATCACACAAACTTGTGCTTTTAATTTAAACTTCATCTTGGAAAATTCCTGTCTAACTTAAGATAACATGACTCCTGTTTACAACTGCTCAAGTATTTCATTATGTATGCACAATAATGTCTTTTACTCTGTTGTCTATTGATAGATGTTGCAGTAATGCCAAAATTTTATGATGACAGTGTTGTCATAAATTTACTAATATTCATATATTTCAACGTTTACACTGTTTCTTGAATTCCTATAAAATAAGTTCAACTTGGAGTTGTAACAAAATGATTGAATATTTTAATTTGTATGGATGCTCTAAATCAGGGGTCCTCAACCTTTTTAAACAGGGGGCCAGTTGAACGTCCCTCAGACCGTTGGGGGGCCGGACTATAGTTTAAAAAAAACTATGAACAAATTCCTATGCACACAGCGGCGGCAAAAACACCCGGTGTGCCGGATAAATGTTTTCGGCGGGCCGCATGTGGCCCGCGTCCCGTAGTTTGAGGACCCCTGCTCTCAATTATTCTCTAATAAGCTTGTCCCAATAAAATGTTTCCCTAAAATGTATGAGTGGCCATTTTTTCACACTCTTTCCAGTACTCAACTTTTCCTATTGCTCATCTGCAAAGGAAATTATTTTTCGTGAACTTGTCAAATGAAAGTGTGGTTAAAGTTGTTTCCCTGGCTTCATAATTTAAAAGCTCCCCACTTTGTTGCAGCGTACAAAGTGTGGTAACATTTTCTGACCTCCTGTCCTGGTTTTCATTCCCCAATTTTACCTTTACTGTGACTTTCCTTTGCCCTGTTTCCCTGTCTTACTCAATTGGATTCTATTATCAGTAGCGCCTCCTCTTCCAAATTCATACCACCATCCAAGCCTTATGCATCTAAATACCTTCCTGCCATCTCTCCTGCTCACCTCTCAGGAGTTCAAACACTTCCCCATATTAACCCTTTATGGACCCTCCTAGAGGTCCCCTAGTCTAAAATGCAGGGTCATCTTTGATTGTACCCTACCTTGTATCTCCAGGACCCAGTACACCATTGACATGTCATGATTTCATCTCCAAGTGGAGTCAGTTCTTTTTCTACTTGTCCTGCTCTTGTCCTAGTTCAGGCCACCCTCCCCATCTGCTGGGCCTCTGCTCTCTCTGCTTCTGATCTTGTCCTGTCTTCCACCTGTTCTCCTCCCGGCAAACAGAGTGATCCATTCAACTTAAAACCAGCCATCCCACCCTACCTGCTTAAGACACTTTAATGACTTCTCATTGTCCTTAAAACATAAAACAGAATGACTCACTGGCTTGTTGTGCCCCATGGACCTCCCAACCTCAACTAGTGTCTCTCACAGCCTCACTCACAAAACACCAGCACTGACTTCCTTTCAGTCCTTGAGACACACTTTTGTGTCTTTGCAGATGTTCTTCCTTCTCTTTGCAAAGCTCTTTTCCCAACTCTCTGAGTATCAGACACTCTCAGCTGTCTGACTCAGCTTAAAGTCTCTCAGAGAAAACCTCCCTGACCATTTAATCTAAGACATGGCCCTTTTCTCTCCCCCCACCCCGCCCCGCCATGACTCTCTATTCCAGATTACTGATTCCTTGTAGCATTTATCGGTTTGTGGTTATTTTGTCCTGTCTGCTTGCTTTGAGGAGCTCTCTCCTGTGCTGGTTTACAAAGTCCATGAGGGGAAGCAACCCAGCACCTGACCCAATCCCACCATCATAGATAATTATATTCTTAAGATAAATTTCTAGAACTAGAATTCAATCAAAAGCATGTCCTATTTGTTACTTTATTTTTTAAAGTCACAAAATGACAATGTTGAATGTACATTTTTCTCCTTTTTGGTGTGTGTGGAAAAATATTCAGTAATATGGAGACAGTATTTTTAAAGAATAACAGAGAGTGAGAGAGGGAGAGAAAGAGAGAGAGAGAGAGAGAGAGAGAGAGAGAGACAGAGAGAGAGAGACAGAGAGAGAGAGACAGAGAGAGAAGTGACTGTGTAGCATACTTCCAAGATTTTCAAGAAATGTAAAATTAAATTTACAATAAACTGGAAGAACAAATATAAGGAGTTTGGTATTTGCTTCAATGACTAATCTTATCACAATGATTTCTCGCATAAAAGCAAAGAGTTTCTTGGTCTCATGTATCTGCAATAATTGTCTGTATCATTTATGATTCTTATCCTTGCATCTTGGAGAGATACCTTTCTCAGTATTTGTGATTTAGCTCCAAGAAGTTCCTTTTGCTATTTCCTTAAGATTTTAATTTTTTGCCAAACTGGTTTGGCTCAGTGGATAGAGCATCGGCCTGCGGACTGAAAAGTCCCAGGTTCGATTCCGGTCAAGGGCATGTACCTTGGTTGCGGGCACATCCCCAGTAGGAGGTGTGCAGGAGGCAGCTGGTCGATGTTTCTCTCTCATAGATGTTTCTAACTCTCTATCCCTCTCCCTTCCTCTCTGTAAAAAATCAATAAAACATATTTTTTAAAAAAAGATATTAATTTTTTAAAAACAACAACTTGTTAATCTTCACCTTGAATTACCAGTAAGGAGTGCTGTGAGAATTAAACCTGTTTCCCAGATCAGATTGGCAGGGCTGCATGAACCTGACAATTTCCATGAACTTGGGGAATGCAAGTTGAAACTACCTCCCTGGAGGACACTCTGGCAATATGTATAACAATGAAGTGTGCTTCCCTTTGAATGTACGTAGAAATCTGTCCAAAATTGATGTGCAAAGACATTTACTGATCCATTGTCTGAATAGGAAAGACAGAAAGAAAGCGAAATATCATCATCACAATATTGATTAAAAATATATATGATGCAATCACAAAATGTAATAGCATGCAGCCATTAAAAATGAAGAAAATATTTAGAGATGTTCACCAGCACATTGAGTGAATAAAAATAATTTAGTAAGAAAACAAAAATTGGAAGAATTTTGTTAATAAGACCTGGGTTATTTTTACTTCCTTTACATTTTATATTTAATGATATTACAAAAATTCAACAAAATCCAAACAGTAGAAAATAAACATATGTGGATACAAATTTAATATGGAAGTTAATGCAACAGATATCATAATAAAAAGGAAGTTTGGCACATACAAAAAAACAGCTGTGGACCAACTTATTAATAAATGTGACTAAGAGGAACAAACATGAGCATATCTACTTCATTAGCTTATACTGGAACACAAGTATGGTTTAATATTAGGAGAGCTTTGAAAGCTCTACGCCTATGCTCTAGCCCTATGATCACTGCAGCATTATTTACAATAGCCAAGATACGGAAGTAACTAAGTGCCCATCAACAGATGACTGGATAAAGATGATGTCGTGCATATGTACAATGGAATCTTACTGGGCCACAAATAAGAAGGAAATCTTACCATTTGCAACAACATGGGTGGGTCTAGAACAGTGGTTCTCAACTTTGGGTGCGCATTAGAATCACCTGGGAATCTTTTTAAAATCCTGATTTCTGGGCCTCATCCCCGAGAAATTCTGTTTCTTTGTTATGGGGTGGGGTCACAACATTAGTAACAAAGAAACAGAATTTCCAGAGGATGAGGCCCAGAAATCAGGATTTTAAACAGGTTCCTAGGTGATTCTAATGTGCAGCCAAGGTTGAGAACCACTGATCTAGTCTAGAAGGTATTATGCTAAGTGAAGTAAGTCAGGCAGAGAAAGACAATTACCATAGAGCTTTATGTATATGTGGAATCAAAAAACAAAACTAAACAAAAACAGACTCATAATAAAAGAGAGAAAAGGGATGGTGACCAGAAGGGAGGTGTGGGAGGTGGGTGAAAAGGGGAAGGGAAATATAGTCAATGATAATGTGATAAGTTTGTATGATGACAGATGGTTATATGAATTGGTGAGGTGATAAAATTGTCGATTCACTATATCATACGCCAGAAACAATATAACCATATAAGATTGTATATCAACTATACTTAAATTAAAAATAAATAAATAAGTTTCTCAGATGCTGTAGGTTTGTTAAGAAATTAAACCTAGGAATGAATAGTCTAAAATAAAAACCGTATCTTTATAAAAGTTAATAAAAAGTGCTAGGCACTGAAAAAGCATCTGATCAAAAATGCAACAGCCAAATCTGATTATTAAAGTACTATTTTCAAATACAAACAGAAAGATAGTTGCTAAATGTCTTTCACTTAAAATCCTCTAAAAGTCCTCATTGCACTTGGAATAAATTTTACAGCCTGAACAGGACTCTGCAGGCTGGGGGACCCCATTGGCCCGCACAACTTCCTGTCCCACACTCTCCTCTTTACTCCAGCCACCCTGGCCCCTATGTCATTCCTTCACCCCAGTGGGCTCTTTCCCACCTCAGGCCTTTGCTCACACACCTCTCTGTCTGCAAGGCTCTTTGCTCAGGACTTCATAGGACTGACCTTTTTTCTCCTTTACATCTCACCCAAAAGAGACATCAACATGTGGAAAGTGTTCTCTATATCATGGAATTAAATAGAGTTTATGCATATTCTCTCATTTTTTTATTTTTAAAATTTTGATTCCACCTTCATTAAATTTTCAGAAGAAAAAGACACAGTAAAATATATTAATTGTAAATACATTAAAATGTCTTGGGTAAGATCTGAAATATTGATCTAAAGTTTTCCCCTCAATAATTGAGCAGCTGCCCCAGTGCTATTTGCTGCCAAAGGGCCCCCACAATAATCCCCTGAGTCCCAAGTGTGCTGCGCCCCGTTCCTGATGTCGCTGCCCAGCTCCCAGGACCTGCTCACTCCAGCACCAGGGCCGCACTGCTTGAGAGTCCTTCCTAATTGACAGAGCCAATTTTCAACTGTTTCCTGATTTGTTTGCATATTTATTTGTAGATAAAATTTAGAACAGTGTTTGTTTCCCCAAAATCCTATTATAATTTTTACTTTAAACTAGAGGCCCAGTGCACTATTGAAATTGCACTAGGAGGCACCCCGAGGGCTGCCACAGGAGTTGGACCTGACCCATGCTGCAGGCAGAGGGACCTGCACCTGACTTCCGCCCCAGGCACCCCCTGCCCCCCTGCCTGTGTCCGCTCCAGGGCTGCCCTAGCCAGGCACAGCAACTCAACCCATCCCAGGCCTCCCTCTGCCCCCTTCCTGTGTCCACTCTCGCTCAGGCAGGCCCCCCTGTGTGTGTCTCCATCTCTTCTCCTGGCCTCACCTGCACAGGCAACCTCCTCCTGTCTGGTTGTGATCCTTTAAAGCAGTGGTTCTAAACCTTCCGAATGCCACAACCCTTTAATACATTTCCTCATGTTGTGCTGACCCCCAACCAAAAAATTATTTTCGTTGCTACTTCGTAACTATAATTTTGTTACTGTTATGAATCATAATGTAAATATCTGATATGCAGGATGTATTTTCATTGTTACAAATTGAACAAAATTAAAGCACAGTCATTAATCACAAAAACAATATGTAGTTCTATATGTGTTTTCCAATGGTCTTAAGCAACCCCTGTGAAAGGGTTGTTCAACCCACAAAGGGGTCACAACCCATAGGTTGAGAACCACTGCGTTAAAGCTTCCTGGCCTAATTTGCATATTACATATATATGTAAATTTTAGATTAATTCAGGAGAGTATGTGCCTTTGTAATATTTTATCTTTCTATCCAGAAATGAGTAAGTCCATGCATTTATGATTAAATGGAGAAATAGACCGTTGGAAGGCCCTGGGCAATTCCTGTTAACATCTTACTGCTTTAGATTATTTTGTGGATGTTACACATGGTATTTCCGCCTGATGATTGTTTACATACACATCAACACTAATGAAAGAGAAAAATGGCAATTGGCGTACGACCGCTACCCTTTTCATTGGCTAATCAGCGAGATATGCAAATTAACTGTCAGCCAAGATGGCAGCCCGCAGCCAGGCAGCTTGAAACTAACATGAGGCTTGCTTGCCTCCGTGACAGAGGAAACCAACGTTCCCCGCCTGCGCCTGGGGCTGCAGGCCTCTGAGCCTGCAGTTTCAAACATTGTAACAAATACCGCTGGACTTCAGCCAGCAGGATCGCAACATTGTATGCAAAGGCCAGAAACCTACAGCCAAGCCTCAAGCTAAAGCTGGCCCAGAATAAAAAAAAAAAAAAGGAAAAAAGGAGCGGTTGGGAGCTTCAGTCACCCCCAGCCTGAAAACAGCCCTCATCCCCTCACCCAGGCTGGCCAGGCACCCCAGTGGGGACCCCCACCCTGATCCAGGACACCCTTCAGGGCCAACCAGTTGGCCCCCACCTGTGCACCAGGCCTCTACCCTATATAGTAAAAGGGTAATATGCCTCCCAGCACCGGGATCAGTGGAGCCACGAGGCCTCCCGGCACCGGAATCAGCGTGAGAGGGGACAGCGCCCAAACCCCCTGATCGCCCTGCGGCTCTGTGTGTGACAGGGTGCGGCACCCCAACCCGCCCCCCCCCACGGGCCCTGCTCTGTGTGTGACGGGGTAGAGCCATAACCTCCCCATCGGCCCTGCCCTGAGTATGACAGTGGCGGCGCCCCAACCCCCTGATTGGCCCTGCTCTGTGGGTGATAGAGGGCGGTGCCCCAACTCCCCTATCGGCCCTACTCTCTGAGTGACAGGGGGGAGCTCCCCAACCCCCTGATGGGCCCTGCTGTGTGAGTGACAGGGGGCAGCGCCCCAAACCCCTGATTGGCCCTGCTCTGTGAGTGACAGGGGGCAACGCCCCAACCCCCTGATTGGCCCTGCTCTGTGCGTGACAGGGGGTGGCGCCGCAACCTCCCCATCGACCCTGCCTTGAGTGTGACAGGGGGTGGTGCCCCAACCCCCCAATCGGCCCTACCCTGAGCGTGACTGAGGGTGGCATCGCAACCTCCCAATCCGCCCTGCTCTGTGCATGACATGGGGTGGCGCCCCAATGCCCCAATTGGCCCTGCTCTGAGCCCAACCAGGGGCTGCACCTAGAGATTGGGCCTGCCCTCTGCCACCCGGGAGCAGGCCTAAGCCAGCAGGTCATTATCTCCCGAGGGGTCCCAGACTGCTAGAGGGCACAGGCCAGGCTGAGGGACCCCCCTACCCCCCGAGTGCACAAATTTTTGTGCACCGGGCCTCTAGTCTTACCTAATAATAGACAAACATTCAAATTGGCCATACCTTTCCTATGCCCACCAGCCAATTGGGTGATTATGCAAATTAACCAAACAAAGATGGCGGTTAATTTGCATACATAGGCGCCCAGTGGCAATTGGAGCCTGCAATCAGAGCTGAGGGGTCTCCTGCCCAGGCCTAATGCCTTGAGGAGTTAGACCTGGGCAGGTGTGGAGCCGGCAATGGCGGGGTGCAGGGGAGGAGTCGGTGATTGGTGATCACTGGGAGCTGGGACTCCCCTGCCCAGACCTAATGCCTCTGCCACAGGTGTTAGTCCTGGGCAGGGGTGGAGCCAGCGATGGTGGGGAGCAGGGGCGGAACCGGCCATGGCGAGGAGATGGAGGTCCCCTGCCCAGGCCTAATGACTTGGCCACAGGCATTAGGCCTGTGCAGGGGCGGAGCCAGCAATTGGTGTAACTACAGAGGAAACACCTTTTCTGACTGCTCATTGGCTAAGTTCCCTGTATGCCACTGGTAATATTCTTAGTAACTTGCATAATAAGAATCCAATAAGGTGATCTAAGGTATTTTTACCACACTCCTGGAGAAAAAAAGAAAGGTCTGCTACTGGAGGGCTAAGCAATGTCGTATCCTGCCCTAGCTGGATTTGCTCAGTGGATAATGCCTTGGCCTGCCCACCACAGGGTCTGGGTTCAATTCTGACCAAGGGCATGTACCTAGGTTGCATGCTCCTCCCTGGCCTGGGCCCAGGTCAGGGCTCATACAGGAGGCAACCAATAAATGTGTTCCTCTCACTTTGATGTTCCTCTCTGTCTTTGCCTTTCTCTTCCACATTCTCTAAAAGTCAATGGAAACATATCCTCAGGTGAGGATAAAAAAAGAAAGAAAGAAAGAAATGTCATATCCTATGAAAGACACACCTTGAAAATGCCTAAAGAAAGTTGTCTTTTTTTCATGGACTCAACTGGAGTCCGTGTTGATGAAAACACCCTGGTGGCTGTGGTGACTGGCAATGGCTGCAACAGCGGGGTTATGGGGCTGGTGCCTTCCCCTGATGAGCCCGGTCGCCTCCCACAAAGGGAGGCCAGACTGTGGTTTAGGCCCGCTGCCCAAGGGGAACAGGGAGCAGGCCTAAGCCATCAGTAGGACTTCCCTGAGAGCTCCCAGTATGTGATAGGGGGCAGGCTGGGCTGAGGGACCCCCCCCTCCAGTGCAAAAATTTTCGTGCACCGGGCCTCTAGTGTATTTATAATAGTAATGGGTAATACATATTAAGTGCCTACCATATGACCACTCTTTACGTTAAGCACTTTATTATTCAATTTTATCCTTGCAACTCATTTTTCACAGGAAAAAAACAAGACGTAAAGAGCTCAGCTAACGTGCCTGAGGTTTTAATGCAATTGACAGTGTCATTCTTATCACTAAAATTTTCTTTGTCAATCCTCACCCAAGGATAAGGTTCCCTGGCCCAGACAAGGGCCAAGGATCTAGCCTGCAACTGAGGTATGTACCTTGACTGGAATCAAACCCAAGAACTTTCAGTCCACTGGTTCCCAGCTCTGTCTCGTTCTCTCACTCACAGGCTGCTCTAATTTAATTGAAAACATCCAGAATTTTCTTCTGGTCACTAGTATAAATAATATCATTAAATTAACTGAAGTCACATATCCACATACAACCATCATCACTGTGGTCTGGCCAGCTAGATGTGCTGAGACCGTCACTCTGGGGCCCTGAATAACACCCCCCAGAAACAGCTGGATGTGGAAATTGGCAGCTGTTAGAAAGGGGAAAATGGAAGTCATGTCCACCACAGGCCATTGTCAAATAAGTATTTGACTTCTGGTTTCCACTGTGATATATAAGACCTTGGAAGTCCTTACTTCCATCCTTACAAGAAAAAAAAAAGATGAATGATCTGAACTACAGGAGCTCTTGTTAAACCCATCTGAAATTAACTATGACTACGAAATTAACCTTTGCTGCTGCAAACCATGGAGATTTAGGGCTCTGTTAGAACAATACAACCTTGCCAGTTTTCCAGATAAGACAGAAAACATGTTTTTTACTCAAAGTGAGAGACAAGATCAAAGAGCATGAGAAGAGAAGACAGATTCGACCACATCAAAATGCAATGCGCCTATTTGGCAAAACACACATCAAATGGAGACAAGTGGCAAGCTAGAGAAACCATTTGCAAGTTACATGGCAAAAAGCTGATATCCATGACAATTCAGATTTGCTAACAATCCAATGGAAAAGAGGGCAAAAGGTCTCAAACTGAAATTCCATAAGAAGGGATAGGCCAAAAGCATGCGAAAGATACCCAACTGCAGTTTAAACCAGAATGAAAAATTCAAATGAAAATATTGCTCTTTCTAGCTCTGGACAGGGTGCCTCATCAGTTGGTTGCAGAGTCATCCCATACACCAAAAGGATGCAGGTTTGATTCCTGGTGAGGACACATACCTCGGATGTGGGTTCTGAAAATGTTGTGGAACGGGAGAGTGTTTGTGATGTTATGGAACAGTTGCGAAAAATAGTGAATATATTCCATGTTGGAATTTACAATTTGAAGGATCATAGAGTTAAAATTTATATAATTTAAACTTATTTTTAATATAATATTACTAAGTTTTATTTAAAACACATTTTATTTTACTCGATAGTGTAAGAAAAATACCCTAACCTTCTAAGTATGTGCAAGATAAACACAAAAAGTTTTTTAATAGCTATTATTGGGGAGGGGAAGTCCTCTCGCTGAGGCAGCTGATACAGGCTGCCTCCAGGA
Source organism: Myotis daubentonii (assembly GCF_963259705.1). Lineage (NCBI taxonomy): Eukaryota > Metazoa > Chordata > Mammalia > Chiroptera > Vespertilionidae > Myotis > Myotis daubentonii. Next base: position 9,856,811 of record NC_081855.1, read on the forward strand.
CCTGGGACCACAGGCCTCCCAGGAGCTGAGGCAAGTGGCTCACAAGCTGCAGGTGGGTCCACATCTGGAAGTTCAGTGACAGCTGTGCCTGGAGCCTGCTCTGGCTCAGGAGAGGGCACCAGAGTTGGCATTTCTACCTTAGGTGTTTCTTCATCTTGTTCTATAGCTGCTTCTGTAGATCCAGGAAGAGAACATGTTACCACCACGACTGCCTTTTGTGTGCCTTCCAAGGAAGGGAACCTCCCAACTCCATCACTGAAGTCTCAGTTCATGTCCCCACCCCAGGACGTCCTCCAGACTGCAGGCCATGGGGCACTGACCTGAGCGGCTCTGCACTCCTGCCTAAGCCCAGCCTCTGGGAGCTCTTCTCTGAGTGGCCCAGCCATTTGCACTCCCCCTCACACACACCACCCACTCCTCGTCCTCCTGTGTCTCCGCCTCAGTGGGCTCAGGTGCTCCAGGTGTGAGTGAAGATACTTGGCCTAGGTTGGCAGGTCTGGGACTTGAAAGGTGAGCTCTATGGAGGCCAAAAGCATGATCAGGCTGGGAAATTCTGGTGGCTAATAAAAATCTTGAGGGTACTGGTCCAGTCAGATGCCCAAGATGCAGGAGATGACCCTGAGGAGAGAGAGAGACAGACAGCAGGGTCTGAGGCCTGGCCTTTTTTCCACATGGCCCTCCCAGAGCACCACTCAGAGAACCTGGGGTCCTGTGCCTGCTGCTCCTGCCCATCCAGGAGCCAGACCTATTCCCTTGCCAACATTCAACCTGGCAGTCCTGGCAGAGATGTGCCTGGTCACCCAGGAGGGGCTGGCAGAAAGCCCTCCGAACTGACAACTCTGCATCAATGAGGGAACCGCCTGTCCTCTTCTTCAGGGGAACCTGACATGCTCTCTCAGTGTCCCTGTTCCCTCCTACTACCCTGCCGCCAAAATGTCAACTCCATGAGGACAGGGAGGGCTGGTGTCTATTAACTTCATGTCACTCATTGGCACACAGTAGTAGGTGCTCCAGGAATAGCTGACCAAGAGTGAACGAAGAAAATCCGTCTGCACCTCTGGTGTCCAGAGACCTCCTAACACCTCAGACTTTGGCTCCAGCTCCTGCGTGTTGTCTAATTCACTAGCTGCCCTGTGGGGTTCTTCTCCTCTAACTGACAGGTAACTCCCATGGGTAGAGAGCAACAGCCAAGCTGCCACTGAGGAGGTTCTACCAGATTAGTGAGCACGGTCCCTGGGTAGGGGTGCAGACTGGGCTGGGATTAGAAGCAGAAGGGTGTGAATTTTCTGAGGGGCTCACTCTGTCCACTGACGTCCCCACTCGCCCCCTCCACCCATATCTACATGCACAGCTCCCTGAGTCCTGCTCTTTTTCCTAGGAGAAGCCCTCAGACTGCTGCCCTCTTGCAGAAATCCCACCATGCGTGGGAAACAGGGTTCTGCCAGCCCCTAGAATTCAGATCCCATACTCCCTTCATGGCTCTGATCCAAAGCCAAATCACGTTTTCTGCTGGAACAGAGGTCCACTGTCCTCTTCACAACATGGGAAGATGCAGCCATAGGTAGAGGAGGCCAGGAGGACGTCACATCGGCTGTCCTATGGACACTAGGAGCCTGTGCAGCCTAGTGTGACTGAATCATTCTCGACTAGAAGGAAGCACTGGAGTGCAGGCTTGGGGTCTGCTCTGTGCACTGGATCATCGTCAGTGCCTAGAGACGTGTCTGTACCTGGCAGGGCTTCTCGTATATTTGCTGAATGAATGAACCCAAACCATCCCCATCTCAGACAGCTGGATGAGTCTGAACTCCATCACTCAACCCTGGGGTTTCTGATCTGGCTTCACCTAGGACCGGGACTCATAATGGAATCTCCAATCTCTTTATCTAATGAGAAAAGTGCTTAGCCCTGAGCCCTGAGGAGAATCACAAATTTGGCAGAGACTTTGTCAACAGAATGAAAAAAAAATGACCAATTGGCTGAAACACAGCCCCTCCAGCAGACCTCTCCACTGTCCAGGCACCCAGAGGCACCCCACTGAGACCCTACAATAACCCTATTGGGACTCACTTTCTGGGGAACAATCACTTAGAGACATGCAGTGACCTGAAGATTCACAGCAAACAAGTGGCCAAATGACCACTGTGCTGTGCAGGGGCAGGAGCTCACCTGATACATGGTTGATCCAACTCCTGTTGTAGCAAATGCTCTATGTCAACAAAGAAAGGTGGGGACAAAAGTGGGGTCCCTGCCCAGGAAGGTGGGCATCAGGTATTTGCCCAGTTTGTCCAGTCAGTGTGCCCAGGTGGTCAGTACCACATTGGTCCTTGGTTTTTCTCTTCTGTTCTGCCTCATGAGGATGGAGTTTATTGGACAGCATGAGAGGGTAGTGCTGAGGCCACTGGGATGGTTGGCAGTGGGGCCCAAGGCTGGCTGACCAGCCTCTGTTTTCAGTCAGGTGCCCCCATGGGAGGCCAGCGCTGAGTCAGGCAGAAAGTGAAGCTGACTCACTCCCCGGGGAAGCGGAGTCCAGGCTTCCAGGAGGGGCAGGTGTTGACACTGAGAAGCTTTCTCAATGGCAGTTTTTGGGTCCTGAAGACCATCACCTTCAATGATTGCCCAGCTCAACACTGTTGACCTCCCACTTGCCAGAGCATTCTGGGTAATAAGCAGAGCAGTTGGGGGCTCCCTGTGGGCACCACCTAGTTAGTTTCCAGGTTATGAGCTTATTCACACTGAAAGGGTTACACTTTGTGTCTCAAGAGTGTGTCTCGGTGCTAAACCGAAATGTGAACAGAAAAGCAGCTCATCCTGCCCGGGCTTGGCCAGGGCAGAGGGAAGGGTAGGGGACGGGCAGGATCAAAGGTGGGGTTGGAGCTTCCGACTATGCAGGTGGGAAGTGCTGGACGTGGGAGCTCCACGCTGTTCCACTCCACAGCGTCAACAAGGACCCACAGTTGTCCTGCTGGTGCTTGGCCCTGCTGAACAGGCGGCTGATGCCCTCCAGGCACTGGCTCTGGTTCTCCAGTTCCTTGTCCTTGGTTTTCTTGGGAAAACACATCACCTTCTTGTTGTTCTCCTTGTCCATGACCTGGAGGGCGTGGCTGCAGCCTCACCACTGCTGGGCAGCCTGCTCACCTGGAGAAACTGGAGGGGAACTTGAGGGTGTTGTTAGGGGTAGCCTGGGCTTTGTTCTCAGAGTCTCCTTTTCTGTCTGTGGGCAGGGCTGCCATCCAGGAATCCACCCGCAGCCTCATCAGCTCAGCTCCAACACCCTGGCTCAGGGAAGACTCATCTCCTCTCACTGACGGGGAGGAGAGAAGGATGTGTGAGGCCTCCCTGTTTGCCACAGGCCCGTATGGAGGGTAGACGACAGCACTCTAGAGCCCAAGCGGGCCGCATAACCTGAGTGTCCTGAGCCGACCCAGAATGGTCTCACAATACCAAGCTCCACAACCCCCACGAAGGGAATGATGTTCAAGGACTCCTCATTGGGGCTCTTCTGTTTGTAGGTGAGTGTGGCCTCCACGATGGGCAGTTGGTGGACAAATTGGCTCCTGTGATGCACTGTGTGGTTCTCAACACCATGGGCAGCATGTCCTGTACAGCCCTCTGGGCCTCCTTGTAGAACAGGTCCCGCCTGGGCAGGTTCTGGATGAAGCTGTTGTAGCGGTAATGCACGGAGCCCAGGTACCTGGCCACAAGGTAGGAACGCAACTGGATGACCAGGAAGTGCATGTAGCCCAGCCAGGTGGTGAGGGGCATAGGTTGTCAGACAGCAGCTCCAGGAAGACCCATAACACGGTGCTTAAGTACTGCTGTGCCCCTGACACCACGATCTTCACAGGCTGGGGGGCTGGGAATTATAGAGCCGGCATCTTTGTTTCCACGAGATGATGGTGCTGAAGGCTGCCTGGGCCTCAGCCTTGGAGAAGGTGCACACCCCGGGCAGCATGTGTTGCTGCTGGACTCAGACGGGAACTGCCCCTGCCAGTCAGGGGCGTTGAGGAGGAGGATGTTGTGGGGCAGCTGGCTGTCAGAGATGAGGAAGTGTTTCAGCTGGTCATATACCGTCTCCCTGGGGATCTGCAGCTGGCTCAGGGGTTGGGGCAGTGCTTGTTGTCTAGGCTGTTGGCCCGCTTGTTTCTGGCTCTGCCACCTGCTGCTCCTTCAGGGATGTGCTCCAGGCCCAGCGGCCAACGTGCTCCCCCTGGGATCTGGTGGAAGCGATAAGGAGAGACTCGGTCTTGCTGATGCGCCCACTGGTGGCTTTGGGCTTATCTTCTCTGTCACATGGGTTGGACCTGGAGGCTCCTCCTGGTGCTGGCACTGTGGATTCTCTAGCACTCCATCTGAGAGCTGGGCACTGTGGATGCTCTAGCTGGGCTGGGACAGGCCTTCCAAGTATGGCCTAAGCCAGGGCTTCAGGGTCCTGAGGACACTCTCATGGGCCACTGTCACGGTTCGGTTCTCTAGTGAGTCATACAGCAGATCTAGGTCCTCCTCCACCTCAGGCACATGCTCCGAAGACTCCTGCTCTGAATCCAGGACCTCCTCCCACTCTTGCACCCTGAGCAGCTACGCCCCAACTTTCTTGTTGTCATCTTCTTGCCTGGTCATGAGTGGCGATCTTACTACACTTTGGCGCTGCTTTTTGGGCTCCTCAAAGTGGAAGTCCTCCGCCTCTTGGTCCTGCCCATGCCCGGGATGATAGCTGCCCTGCTGATCTGAGAATATTTCATACTCCACCTCTGAGTAATGAACCAGGGATTTGGACTTGGACTTGGGGCCAGCCTTCTGGGTGCTGTCCTTGGGGTCTATGGGCTGGCTGGACAGGGAGGAGATGCTGACCTCAGCCATGTGGGCAGATTCCTCCATGTTGGTGCTATGGAGTCTCAGCATCTGGCCACCCTCGAGGGGTCGCTACATCACCTCTTCCATGTCGATGGTGCCCGTGGCGAGTGTCCGGTAACCCAGAATGGTCTGGTTGTTAAGGCGCTGCTTCTGCTGCAGCAGGATCTGTTAAGTTGTTGCCTTTTTTCTTGAGAGAGTGAGGGTACTGTAGGGAGATGGTCAGCACCAGGTCGGTCTTCACCTGACCACTAGGGGGCAGCAGAATCTCCTCAGACCTCAAGTGATTTTAGGGGCCCTGCATTTTTATAGTGATCACCACAGCCCTGAGCTCCTTCTCCAGCTTCTTGTAGATGAGCAGCATGGTTAAGGTGAGGCTACACAGCTTGGGTACGCAGGTGGGGCTGGAGCATTCCACTTCCCAGGTGGAAAACAAGTTCATGGGCACCTGTGTGTTGAGTGTGGTGGGCATGCTTTCCTGGCCCGCGGGCACCGAAATGGTGGTCTGATTTCTATCCTGTGTTGGGAGAGGGTTACATGCCATCAGAGGCAGCTCATAAACTGCCAGGTGGGTTGGGCACTCCAGCTCAGACTGAATCCCAAGCACTCAGTGATTGGTGGCAAGAGATGGGACAGGTGTGATTCCAGGGACCACATGCTAACCTGGCGGCGTGGCAAACTCAGAGACCTAATGTAAATGAAAAGGTTTGTCTGAACTTATAGTGTTGTTTGTTTGTTTGTTTTTTGTTGTTTTTTTTTTTTTAAATAAAAGCAGCTTATGGTGGGTACTGGTGTCCTAGGCTGTCATCTTCCCTGAAAAAGTCAATCTTTATCTTAACTGAGCCTGCCTATTTTTTATAATAAATCTTTATTGTTCAGATTATTACAGTTGTTCCTCTTTTTTCCCCCCATAACTCCCCTCCACCCGGTTCCCACTCCACCCTCTGCCCTTACCCCATGCCCCCCTCCACTGCCCTCATCCATAGATGTACAATTTTTGTCCATTCTCTTCCCGCATCCCCCACACCCCTTACCCCCTCAGAATAGTCAGTCCATTCCCTCTCTATGCCCCTGATTCTATTATATTCACCAGTTTATTCTGTTCATCAGAGTATTTGTTCACTTGATTTTTAGATTCACTTTTTGATGTGTATTTGTTGTCCATAATTTGTATGGTTACCTTCTTCTTCTTCTTCTTCTTCTTCTTCTTCTTCTTCTTCTTCTTCTTCTTCTTCTTCTTCTTCTTCGTCTTCTTCTTCTTCTTCTTCATTCTTCTTCTTCTTCGTCTTCTTCTTCTTCTTCTTCATTCTTCTTCTTCTTCTTCTTCTTCTTCTTCTTCTTCTTCTTCTTCTTCTTCTTCTTCTTCTTCTTCTTTCTTCTTCTTCTTCTTCTTCTTCTTCTTCTTCTTCTTCTTCTTCTTCTTGTTCTTCTTCTTCTTCGTCTTCTTCTTCTTCTTCTTCATTCTTCTTCTTCTTCTTCTTCTTCTTCCTTCTTCTTCTTCTTCTTCTTCTTCTTCTTCTTCTTCTTCTTCTTCTTCTTCTTCTTCTTCTTCTTCTTTCTTCTTCTTCTTCTTCTTCTTCTTCTTCTTCTTCTTCTTCTTCTTCTTCTTCTTCGTCTTCTTCTTCTTCTTCTTCTTCTTCATTCTTCTTCTTCTTATCCTCCTCCTTCTTCTTCTTCTTCTTCTTCTTCTTCTTCTTCTTCTTCTTCTTCTTCTTCTTCTTCTTCTTCTTCTTCTTCTTCTTCTTCTGAAAGGATACCTTTCAGCACTTCATATAATACTGGTTTGGTGGTGATGAACTTCTTTAACTCTTTCTTATCTGTGAAGCTCTTTATCTGACCTTCAATTTTGAATGGTAGCTTTGATGGGTAAAATAATCTTGGTTGTAGGTTCTTGCTAACCATCATTTTGAATATTTTTTGCCACTCCCTTCTGGCCTGCAAAGTTTCTGTTGAGGAATCAGCTGAGAGTTGTATGGGTACTCCCTTGTAGGTAACTGACTTTTTTTCTCTTGCTGCTTTATGATTCTCTCTTTGTCTTTTGCTCTTGGCATTTTAATGATGATGTGTCTTGGTGTGGTCCTCTTTGGATTCCTTTTGTTTGGGGTTCTCTGTGCTTCCTGGACTTGTAAGTCTATTTCTTTCACCAGGTAGGGGAAGTTTTCTGTCATTATTTCTTCAAATAGATTTTCAATATCTTGCTCTCTCTCTTCTTGTGGCACCCCTGTAATTCGTATGTTGGTATGCTTGAAGTTGTCCTAGAGGCTCCTTACACTATCTTCATATTTTTGCATTCTTTTTTCTTTTTGCTTTTCCGGTTGGGTGTTTTTTGCTTCTTCATATTTCAAATCTGTGACTTAATTCTTGCTATCCCCTAGTCTGCTATTAGAACTCCGTATAATGTTCTTTATTTCAGTCAGTGTATGTTTAATTTCTAGGTGGTCCTTTTTCATAACCTCGAGGGTCTCACTAGATTTCTTGAGGATCTCACTAAGTTTATCGGTGGTCTCACTAGACTTATTGAGGGTCTTACTAAATTTATTGGAAGTTTCTAGAAAATTCTTGAAAAACCGTATACGTTGGGTTTTGAGCTCTATATCCAGTAATTTGCTTTCCTCCATTTCTGTCATTTGTGACCTGTTTCTTTGTCTCCGCATTTTTATGCTCTCCTGTGTTGATAGAGTGTTCTTTCTGTGCTAGCTGTCCTATAGGGCCCAGTGGCTCAGCCTCCCCAATTACCGGAGGTGGACACTCTTGGTGCATCCCTTTGTGGGCTTTGTACACAGTCTTGTTGGAGTTAAGCCTTGGTTGTTGTAGGTATCACTGGGAGGAATTGACGTCTAGGCCAATTGGCTGTGAGAATCAGCTGTGTCTGCAGTGGGAGAACTTCTGTGTTGAAGACACACTTATAGGGCAAGATTTGCTTCAGTGGGGCTTTGGTGCTCACTGAGTCTGTACCCTGAGTGTGTCCCTTATGGATCTGAGGAGTTGTAATCTGGATGGTCCCACTCTGACCACTGGGTACAATGGCTCTTGGATCTCTAAGGAGGTGCTAATTTAGCCTCTGCCTGAGGCTGTCCAGCAGGAGACCAGCTGTGAAGCAATGCAAGCCACTGGGGGCCTTGGGCCTTCTTTTGGATATTCTGGCTTTCTTTGACCCAGCTGCAGTTTTTTAGGTAATTTTAGATTGCAAAGGGCCAGGCCTTTCATATGCAAAAGGCTCTGTGCACAGCTTGGGTGGGGCGGGGTATCAGGATCAACAGGGCAGAGCAAGCAGCTTTGGCTTCTCCTCAGTCCTGCCCTAAGAGGCCCCGCTTCTCAGTGTCCCAGTAATCACTGCAAGCACCTCTGATAGAAAGCTGCCCTCGAGTTCCGACTGATGCCAGACAGTACAGTGTCTCCTGTGTGAGTCTGGGTCCCCAGAGACTCACCTGGAACTGGAGTCAGGGCTGTAGGGAGATTGTGCCTCCCTCCCGATTGAAAAAGACAACCGAGTACTCAGTTGGCAGCCCTTTCCATGTGCACCTCCGTACCTCTGCACTTTACTTCCGCACCTCCTCTGAGTCTCAGTGTGCTTTTCTCTTTCCTTCTAGTTGTAGAATTTCCACTCAGCAGTCTTCCTGTGGTTCTGGATGATGTTCTTTCTGTCTTTTAGTTGTATTTTTGAAGTGGTTGTGCGAGGCAGCAATTTCCAGTGTTTACCTATTCCGCCATCTTGATTTTTTCCCTGTCTATTTATTTTTACATCTATAACAACATATTTTTGTAATGTCAAAGTAATTTTCCTTTTTATTTAGACACTCGGAGCACAGGCACTGCTCTGCTCTCTGCAGAGACCACACATCCCCTCATTGTTATTGAGTTCATTGTTGACTGTTTACTGACCTATACACACCTAAGTGAAAGAAGTGCATGTCTATCATTTTACCTTTTTTCCAGGCCCAGAGATTTCCCTGCTGTGCTTTCTCCTGCTTCCCTCATCTATCAACAATGAATTTCATGAAACCACACAAGTCTCCACTTTTGATTGTAATGTTTAAAATGAGGTGCAAAGCTCCATTCTCCGGAGCATAATTATCTCATTCCATTGAGATTTTGCTTCACTGCAATTGTCTACATTTTGGCTCAATAAACTCAGAAAAATTCTGCACAGGTTTCCATGTTTTCTAGATGGACAAGAGAAAAGGTTCTCATCAGGCAGGGTAGACTTGGGGGTGAGTTATCATGTGACACATTGGTATCTTAGTCATTTCGTAGTAGAGAATGGACAACAGCTCCCTGTGTTACCAAGGTCACCCTGGGATTTCTGACAGAAAATCCCATTCTAAGATGGGAACACATAGGCTTTTCCTGGGGTGGGAGAGTCTGGATATGAGGACAAGTGGGTTGTTCAGGGCAGCGCCATTGACATGACAATAGGAGGGGGTCACATCCAGGTCCCACAGCAGTGAACAGCTGGATCGCCAGCCCTGATAACAGGTTCCCCCTTGGTAAGTAGTGCAGCGCAGGTTGGCCCCAGCTCCTGACCTGGAGGGACCATAGGGATGGGGTCCTCTGGGAAGCAAATGGCAAAGCAACAGACTTGGTATCTTCAGCCCCACGTCCTTTTGGGAAAAGCATCCCTATTAATCATGATGATGTGTAAGAGTGGGAGAAGGTTTATAATGATTGTCAGGCCAACATGGACACTGGGAGATGGGCATTAAAACAGGAAAGTCTGTAAAAAAAAATACAAAAATACATTTGACTGAGTGTGACGTGAAATGGAGCAAGGTCTCGCTTCTGATATTCCTAAAACTTTGTGGGCAGTGACTTTGCATCTCATCTGAAGGGGGCTGGACAGTGAGAGTGGGTTGTGGGGAGGATACAGGCCCAAGATTCCTTTGGAAATTGGACTCTAGGAGGGACCTAGGAGAGTGGCAGGGCAGTTACTGGAACCCAGGGCTACCTTTGACTACATGGGATCCTGGAGTCTGGGTCACCTCAGCACCTGCACTCACCCTGCAGGAGTACAGCACGCTGGAAGATGTATGGGGCACCTATGCCTCCTGCAGAGGCATGGAGGTGAGGACCCCATCTTTCAGGTCCTCTAAGTTCTCCTGTGAGGAGCTCTGTAAAGACAGTTCCCAGTCACAAGGAGGAAAGCCTCAGAGCCCTGTTTTGCTGGTTCTCTACCCCTGTAATCCTCCACTCCAGACACACACACACACATTGTGTGGTCTGCTGAGATCTCCACTGCAGAGGAAAAGGTGTGACAGCCTGAGGGTTAGGATTCCCATTGGCACCAATAAGGGACCCCTCTAGAAGCCCATCTCCACATGCCTGCCCTGTCTTAGGGGGTAATCACAGCAGGACCTCTAGGTGATCCACTGCCCCCGAAAGCTGTCCCAGCCCCAGGGTTCTCCCTTCAGGTCCCTCTTCCCCAACACATGAAGGGGAGGGGATGTGGGCTGCGCAGGGATGGCACACAGAGGTGGCCTGGCCTGAATGGGTCTGGCCCCGGCCACCTTGTGTTACCTGAGGCCAAATTCTAGGAAGTGGACACATACATCAGGGATGAGGGTTGAACCAATGTCTGCACCGTCTGAAAAAAGCTCTCACTGCGGGGACTCCGGAAGCAAGAGCACCAATCACCGGGAACACAGCAAGAGAACATGTTGCACTGGCAGATGCCTCCTGGCAAGTGAGCTGCCTGTTGGGCTACATGTGGGTGCCTGGTTACGGGGTTTCAAGTTATATTGGATAGTGACCTCATACCTGGTATTGTCTTCCCTGAGTCCCTTCATCTCATGACAGCTATGCAAGTAGTCCTGTGGGCTGCTGTCTGCAGACACCTCTTCTGCATGAAACACCTTATCTGTACACAGTGGCACCAGCACAGCCCTCTGCCCAGCCCCCTAGAAGCTCTGGGTGCAGCCAGGGTCCCAGACTTGAGGAAACCTACCTGGGTGCAGACTCAATCCCTCATTCTTACCTTTTCTTGATCCTGGATCAGTCATTGTGCCTGTCAGGGCCTGTCTCTGTCCTGCCTGCACAATGGGTTATGGAGCAAGTGCTTCTTATGGCTGTTCAGGCTACTGTGGGGGAGGAGCTACAAAGTAGGAGGAGGACTATTACATGTAGGTAGTGCCTCCAACCTCTTTTTCCTTCCTGTTGTCACCTCCTCTGTGTCTGCTTTTTTTCTAATCCCTCCCAAAGTCATCACATCTAGAGTGAATGTTGTGTGTGTGAGTGTGTGTGTGTGTGTGTGTGTGTGTGCACATGACAGTGCTCCCTTTCTGGACCCCAGAACAAATCAGCCCCCACAAAGGGAGGAACAGGCAGAAGCTGCCCAGTATGTCAGGATTTCTAAAGTCCAGACCAACTCGGTGGGGAGGTGGCAGCCTTGACCTGGAAGGTGTGAACATTCCTGAAGTTTGCACTCTGAATGTCATGTACCCTGGCCAATCCCTGCCTGACCAAGGGCTTCAGTTTCCCAATTATCCAATGAGGGTGTGATCCACAACTTCGCAAGCGTGAGCTGAGCATAAGAGGGCCTGGCTTTCTCCACTGCGGGTGGGTTGTGGACAGAGGTGCACTTACATGATTCCAGATCTGGGCGCCTTTGCAGACAAATACTGTCTTGGCTGCCAAGTGCTCACAGTCTCCCCTGTGCCATCTCCATATCAGCACAGGATTCCAGCAGCACAGCCTTTTCCAGAGCCCCTGAGCAAACCTGGGGGCACCTAAGACCCCCTCTTTGAGGACACAACTGGGTTTTTCTCAGGCTCTACCTTCTGACCGTCTGTGATCCGGGGCAAGGCATGGACCTCTCAGGTCACTGGTTCCCTCCTCAGTGACTCCCCATGTTCTTCACCTTCCTCATGTGGTGTGAATGTGTTCCCTCCCTTTCAATGTGGGTGCTCGTAGTGACTCCATAGAAGACGGCAAAGGTATCCAACACGACCTCCATGATTTGTTTCTAAAAGTCAGTGCCTGGGCCAGACAGAGTGGTTGAGCATCATCCTGTGCACTGATGGATTTGGTTCCTGGTCAGGTCACATATCTAGGTTGTGGGTTTGATTCCTAGTCGGGGTGCATACAGGAGGCAACCTATTGATGCTTCTCTCACACACTTTTGGTTCTCTCTCACTGTCTCATCAATTTTTTAGGAAAAAAATAATTTAACAATTTTTTAAAAATATATTTTATTGATTTTTTACAGAGAGGAAGGGAGAGAGATAGAGAGCTAGAAACATCGATGAGAGAGAAACATCGATCAGCTCCCTCCTGCACATCTCCTACTGGGGATATGCCTGCAACCCAAGTACATGCCCTTGGCCGGAATTGAACCTGGGACCCTTCAGTCCGCAGGCTGACGCTCTATCCACTGAGCCAAATCGGTTTCGGCTAATTTAACAATTTTAAAGCAAATCCATTTTATTTCTTTAATCTTCATTGCTGAAAGTGTTACATATGTCCCCTTTTTACCCCATTGACCACTTCTAGCCGATCCCTACCCCGCACCCCAGGCCTTCACCACCCTATTATCTATGTCCCTGAGTTATGTATATATGCATACAAGTTCTTTAGTTGAATAATTCCCAACCTGATAAGATTTTAAAAGTTGATGCTTATCCACTTGCTCACTCTGATCTGCTCTCTCTCTCTCTCTCTCTCTCTCTCTCTCTCTCTCTCTCTCCTGAGGAATAAGCCTCTGTGCTGTGAGTTGCTATCTGGACAGACCCATGTGAACCAGCACTGAATGAGACCAACAGAGAGAGGAAGTCAGGCCTTCCATCCAAACTGAATCCTAAAGACACCCCTCCCCCGAGTGAGCTCAGACCCTCAGTGACAGAGATCCTGCCCCAGGTGAGACCACAGTAGTCCCAGCTGAGCCGTGCGGGATTCCTGGTCACAGATGTGTGAGCTAATAAGTGTGTGTTGGTTAAGTCTCTAATGTGGGGTAACTGTCAGCCATAGGTCACTAGCACAGTCGTCCCACACCAGGCCCTGGCCCTGCCCTCCTATCTCCCTCCTTTATTCCTCCCAATTACCTCCAGCCCCCAGCCCCTCATTTCCAACACCCTCTGCCTCCAGTTTGGATGATGGCTGTGAAACATAGGAAAGGACGCTGCAAAGTAGAGCCAAACTGAAAAGTGTAATTCGAAAGAAGAAACAGGACCGGTTGTGACCACAGTTCTGAGCTTCCAAGGTAAGGAGATGTGCCAGGGTTCATGTCCCAGCATCAAGAAGGGTTCAAGAATCTGGAAAAGGCTGTGAGCAGATGACATAGAAATCCAGAGACTGATAAAGAGTCCAGAGCAGAGTTATAATTTTGAAAGGCATTGGGGTCAGAGGACCTTCAGCTAAAGGAACTGAAGAGTACCTCCTTGTCTAGGCCCCTTGCTTTTATTAACACAATTTGTCCTAAGGCAAGGTGGAGATAATACACTTCAAAAGGTAAGGTTTCAAAGGGTACAGAGGCATTGTCAGTTTGGGGAATAGCCTAAGGCTGTTCAGGTTGTTTGGCCAGTAGGAGGCAATAACATGTAGATTAAGATGCCTTTTAGCTGTCTGGCAACCACAATCAGTTTCCTATTCAGGTTTGGGGAAATGCCTTTAGCCATTCCCAACATGTGTGACTCAACCCTGTTGAGACCCCAAGTTTCATCAACCTTTTGATGAACCTCTTAAAATTATGACATGCTGGAATTGGTGTACTGCAGAGACACTACAGGCAAGGCTGGCGGCTGCCCCTCCAGGCCCACTGCAAGTGCATGCAAGTGCACTGTCATCACCATGGACCTCTAAAGTAGACCTGCCCCTGATTTCCAGACCTCCTTTAATTTCACAAGCCTTCATCGGCTGCCATTGTGAAATCAGGATGAAGAGGGTAGACAAGTACTTATTCATCTTTCTGGTTTAGAAATCACATCCTAAAGAGAGCCTGTGCAATGTCCCCACGATGGGCTCACGTTCGCAGTGCTTATGGTCCTCAGGGGTCAGTGGGAGGTCTCATCAGACTCCATTCAGATTTCCTTTCTCTCTGTGTCAACCAACAGGGCAGATCTCCTTGAGAGTAGGGACCCTGGGTGTGGTCCCCAGTGAGCGCCCATTTGTCCTGCGTCAGTGTAGCTTGTGCCATGGCGGGGTGCTGTACAAGGCTGCTAGTCCATCCTCACCAGGGTGGTTCAGAGCACTGAGGAGGATTGATGTAAAAGGAGAAGCCAGGCTGTCACCACAACCTTGTTCAGCCTTGGGGCGTGAGAAAGAATGGCTGCTGGGCTCTGGTGAGACAGAAGAGCCTCAGGAAAAAGCCCAGCTGAACCAGAGCCTAGGGTCTGAGGGCAGACAGACAGAGGCTCTGACCCCAGAGGAAATTTCGAAGCGGTGCCTCTGGAGGAGATGAGTGTGGACCCCGGGCCCAGGGACATTCCCTGTTCCCTCTTCAGTGCTGTGGGCCGACAGAGGAGATGCTCAGAAAGCTGTTCAGTGCCCGTGGAGCAGGGTGGACTTTCTGTCCAGGTGCAGGTGGCAGTCAGTGTTCAGGAACTGCTCTCTGCTGGTTAAACCCTACAGCATTCTGCAACGTGGACACCAGGGGGCGCTTAAGGCCAGGCTTTGTCCATGTGCTGGTGGGAGATGAAGTCAAACACAATGTGGGTTTGCAGCCCTGACATCAAGGGTCCCTGCCCCAATGCTGGTGGGTCAATTTCCCCCAAAGTCCCATTGTCTTGGGCCTGAAGAACATCACATCCTTAGAGCAGATGGCTCCTGAGAGACTCATTCTTCCCAACCTATGACTCATAGTAACACAACGCAGCCCCAGAAGAAACAGACTTGCTCAAGTCTCTGAAGGATTGTAGAGTTAAATTTTATGGAATCTAAATTAAATTTATATTTGAGTATTTCATTACATTTTCTTGAATTAGACTGAATGTTACTGAATAGTATGAAAAATACATAAAGTTATAAACATATATGTGATGAAACAAATATTTTAAAACTTCATATAAATGAGGGGAGGGAGCCCTCTCTGTTGTGGCAGCTGACACACGCTGTGGCCCAGGATCAAGACCACAGGTGCCAAAGGAGCTGAGGTGCGTTGCTCACAAGCTGCAGGTGGGTCCACATCTGGAAGTTCAGTGACGGCTGTGCCTGGTACCTGCTCTGGCTCTGGAGGGGGCACCAGAGTAGGCGTTGCCACTTTAGGTGTTTCTTCATCTTGCTCTGGAGTTGCTTCTGTAGATCCAGGAAGAGAACATGTTACCACCATGACTGCCTTTTGTGTGCCTTACAAGAAAGAAACTTCTCATCTCCATCACTGAAGTCCCATTTCAAGGCCCCACCCCAGGAAGCCCTCCAGACTGCAGGCCCTGGGCTATGACCTGAGTGGCTCTGTGCTCCTGCCTAAGCTCAGCCTCTGGGAGCTCTATTCTGTGTGGGCCAGCCTGATCCCCACTCACCCACACCACTCAATCCACATGCACAGCTCTCTGACTCCCTCCCTTTTTTCTAGCAGAAGCCCTCAGACCTCTGCCCTCTGGCAGAAATCTCACAAGGCATGAGATCCAGGGTGTTGCCAGCTTCTCCAACTCACAGTCCCCATACTCCCCTTAAGGCTCTGATCCAAAGCCCATTCACTTTTTCTGCTGGTCTAGAGATCCACTTTCTGCTTCACAGTACGTGTAGATCAGCGATACTTTGAGGAAGAAGTCATATGGGGTGTACTGTGGATGCTACCTGCCTGCGCAGCCCAGTGTGACTGAAATCACTCCTGCCTAGAAGGAAGCGCTGGAGTGCAGCCCTGGGGTCAGGGCCTTTGCTGAATGAATGAGCCCCAACCACCCCCATCTCAGAAGGCTGGGTGAGCCTGGGGTCCCCCTGCTCACCCCTGGGATTTCTGATCTGGCTTCACCCAGGACAGAGACCCCTAATGGAATCTACAACGTCTTTATCAAAAGAGAAAATAGCTTAGCCTAAGTCCTGAGGAGAATCACAAATAAGGCACAAGTTTCTTTAAAAGAAGAGAAAATGGCCAATTGGAACAACCACAGCTCCTCCAGCACAGCTCTCCAGAGTCCAGGCTCCCAGCGGGCCTTTTCCTGGGAGGAACCCCCACCCGCCGCCCCAAGTCCCTACAATAACCCTATGAAGCTGGGCCTACGCTCTCCCCATGTTCAGAGAAACAAACACTCAGGGACATGCAGTGATCTGGAGATTCACAGCAAGCAGGTGGCTGAGTGACCACTGCACTGTGGAGGGGCAGGGCTCACCTGGTCCATGGTTGGTCCCACACACGTTGGTGAGTCCCAAAAGTTCTGTATTAACAGAGAAGGGTGGGTGCGGACCAAGGTGGGGACGCTGCCCAGGAAGCTGGGCACCAAGTATTTGACCAGTTTTTCCATTAACTGTTCCTGGGAGGTCTGCACCTTACATGTCCATTTTTATTTTTAATTTATTTATTTATTTATTTATTTATTTTTTTTGCCCTGTGAAGGTCAAGCTTATTTGGAACCCTGAGTGAGTGGTGTTGGGGACAACATGGAGGCCCAGGGGTGAGCTGACAGGCCTCCATGTTGGGCTTAGGATGCCCCCACTGGGAGGTCAGCTCTGAGTCTGGGCACAGCACAGGGTGGAGCCAGCTCCCTGGGAAGCAGAGTCCTGGCTCCAGGAAGGGCAGGTGGAGAAGGTGAGGGCAGTTCTCCCTGGGTGGGTCAGGGTCCAGAAAAACAGACTTGCTCAAAGCTTTGAGGGTTTTTAGGGTTAAATTTTATAGAATCTAAATTAAGTTTCTCTTTAGGAGTATTTCAGTATATTTTCTCTACGGTACACTGTATGTTATTAAATATCATAAAAATATAATAAAATTATAAACATATCTAACAAGAATATTAAACATTTAACACTGTGTCTAAATGGGGTTAGAAGGGTGCCCTCTCTGCTATCGCTGCTGACATGCGCTCTGGCCCGGGATCTAGCACCACAGGCCGCACAGATGCTGGGGTGAGTTGCTCAAATGCTGCAGGTGGTTCTTCTGCCTCTTGAAGTTCAGTGAAAGCTGGGCCTGGATCCGGCTCTGGCTCTGGAGAGGCCACTAGGGTGGGGTTGCCCTTGAGGGTTTTCCTGATGTTCTTCTGGAGCTGGTTCTGTAGATGCAAGAAGAGGACATGTTACCACCCTCACTGCCTTTTGTGTGCCTTCCAAAGGCACACTCACCCACGCCACCCCCGGAGGCCTCCTCCTCCTCCTGTCTCGGCCTCAGTGGGCTCAGGTGCTCCCCCTGGGGCACTGGGCCTGGTTTGGCAGGTAGGAGACTGCAAGTTGAGCTCTATGGAAGCCAACAGCATCATCAGGCTGGGAAATTCTGAAGGTGCTGGTCCAGCCAGATGCTCAGGATGCAGGAGATGGCCCTGGGGAGAGAGATAGGTGAGCAGCAGAATGTGAGGCCTGCCTTTCCCTTCCACACGGCCCTCCCACAGCACCACTCAGAGAGCCTGGGGTCCTGTGCCTGCTGCTCCTGCCCATCCAGAAGCCAGACCTACTCCTTGTCCACCTTCAGTCTGGCAGTCCTGGCAGAGATGGGCCTGGCCACCCAGGAATGGTTGGCATGAAGCCCTCCTACCTGACAGCTCTGGATCAATGAGGGAACCACCTGTCCCCTTCTTCAGGGGAACCTGACATGCTCTCCCAGTGTCCCTGTTCCCTCCCATTAGGACTGAGAGGGCTGGTGTCCACCCAGTTCATGTCACTGATTGGCACTGAGCAGGTGCTTCAGGAATACTGACCAGTGAGCAATCAAACAAACCCCAGGGCCTTCCTATCACCTCAAACTTTAGCTCCTGCACCTACATGCTGCCTCATTCACTAGCTGTCCTGTGTGGTTCTTTGCCTCCCACTGAAACTCAACTCCCACAGGGTGGGGTACCCCAAGCTGCCACTGCGGACGTTCTGCCAGATTAGGGAGCAAGGTCCCGGGATAGGGGTGCAGACTGGGCTAGAATTAGGAGTGGAAGGCTATGAATTGTCTGAGGGGCTGTCTGTCCACTGACCTTCCCACTCGCCCACACCACCCAAATCCACTTGCACAGTTCTCTGACTCATGTCCCTTTTTCTAGGGAAGCCCTCCGACCTCTGCCTCTTGCATAAATCCCACCATGAGGGGGATCCAGGGTTTTGCCAACACCTTGAATTCACAGTCTCCATACTCCCCTCATGGATCTGATCCAAAACTAACTCACGTTTTCTGCTGAACAGAGGTTTACCATCCTCTTCACAATATGCGAAGATGCAGCCATAGGGAGAGGAGGCCAGGAGGACGTCACATCAGGTTTCCTGTGGACACTATGAGCCTGTGCCGCCTAGTGGGACTGAATCGCTCCCTCCCAGAAGGAAGCTCTGGAGTGCAGGCTTGGTGTCTGCTCTGAGCACTGGGTTATGGTCAGTGCCTAGAAACATTTCTGTACCTGGCAGGGCTTCTAATATACGTGCTGATTGAATGAGCCCAAACCAGCCCCATCTCAGATTGCTGGGTGACCCTGGGCCCCACTGCTCACCCCTGGCATCTCTAATCTGGATTCACCTGGGACAGAGACCCCTAAGAGTATCTCCAATCTCTTTGTAATATTAGAAAAGAGCTAAACCCAAGGCCCCAAAGAGAATCACAATTTGGCAGTGGCTTCTTCAACAGGAAGAGAAAATGACCAGTTGGTTCAATCATAGCCCCTCCAGCAGACCTCTCCTCGGTCTAGGCTCCCAGAGAACACTTACCAGGGAAGAACCCAGCAAGTCCCTACAATAGCCCTATGAGCCTGCTCCCTGCTTCTCAGAGGTTTCAAAGGAACAAACACTCAGAGAGTTGCAGTGACCTGAAGGCAAACAGCCAACAGGTGGCCCCATGAGCATGTGCTCTGGAGGGGGAGGGGCTCACCTGGTAAATAATTGGTTCCACTGCTGCTGGGTGGTAACAAATGTTCTGTAGTAACAGGAACGAAGGTGGGTTCCCTCCTCAGGTAATTGACCACTTTGTCTAGCCAGTGTGCTAGGGCGATGTGCACCATACAGGTCTTTTTTCTTTCTGCCTGTGAGGCTGAAGTTCACTGGTAACCCTGAGTAGGTGGTGCTAGACCGGTTGGCTGTCCGGCAGCTGTTTCCCAGGCCTGGGCTGAATGGACTCCAAGTTCTGCTCAGAAGGCTGCCATCAGAGGCTAGCCCTTGACCTCTGGCTGCCAACCTCTGAGTCTGGGCACAGGTTGGAGCTGTCTCCCATGGAAGCAGAGTCCTGGCATCCTGGAAGGGCAGGTCTTCAAGGCCAGAACCCTTCTCACTGAGAATGTTGGGCATCCTGAGGTCAAAACACATCTTCCATGATGCTCCAGCTCAACACTGCCCTCCTGAGTCCCACCCGCCACAGCGTTCTGGTTACTGAACAGAGCATTGAGGAGCTCCCAGTGAGGGGCAACCCCCTTAGGTTCCAGGCTGTGAGCACATTCTCTTTGGGTTCCCAGGGTCTGTGTCTGAAGTAAACTGAACTGTTCACAGAAAAGCAGCTGGGTCCTTCTGGTCTTGGCCAAGGCAGAGTGAAGGGCAGGGGGAGGGGCAGGGCTAGAAGGTGGGATTGTTGTGTCCGAAGATGCAGATGGGGAAGTGCTTGACGTGGGAGGACCACTGGGCGGACAACTGCAAAAACGCCACGTCATTCCACTCCACGCCATCGATGACGACCGGCAGCATGCTCTGCTGGTGCTTGGCCCTGCAAACCAGGCGACCAATGCCCTGGATGCACTGGCTTTGGCACTCCACATCCTCATCCGTGGTTTTCTTGGGCGCCTTCTTTTTTCTCTCCTTGGTGACCACAGTCATGGACATGGCAGGTGTTGCTGTGCCCTCACCACTGCGGGGCAGCCTGCTGACCTGGACAGACTGGAAGAAGCACTTGAGTGTGTTTTTGGTGGTAGGCAGCTGTTTCTTCTCTGCGACTCTCTTCGTATCTATTGGCTGGACTGCTGTCCAGTAATCCACCTGCAGCTCCATCATCTGTGCATGGACACTCTGGCTGGTGGAGGACAGGCCCCCACTCATTGATGTGGGGGAGAGTGTGTTGGGTGAGGCCTTCCCGGTAGGGGACAGAAGCTCACCGCACCATGAGAGGACTACATCATCTGAGCCTCCTGACATGGCTGCAGATGGTTCCACTCTTCCAACCTTCACTGCCCCCACAAAGGGGATGAGCTGTGTGGACTTTTCATTGGGGCGCTGCTGCTTAGACATGAGAATGGCCTCAGCAATGGGCAGCAGGTAGACACAGTTGGCCCCCGCAACGTACTCAGAGATTCTCGACACAACGTCCTGTGTGTCCTGCAAGGTGTTCTCAGACTCCAGGTTGTTGAACATGTCCCGCCAGTACAGGTCCTGGAACAAGTGGTTGTAGCGGCAATCCATGGAGCCCAGGTAGCTGGCCAAGGGGTGGGGACCCAGCGGGATGACCAGGAAGCGCATGTAGTCTAGCCATTGGGGTGGCTGCTGGGACAGCTGCCTCACGAAGACCCGCAGCACAGCGCTGAAGTAGGGCTGTGCCCCTGCCACCGCCATCTTCACAGGCGTCAGGGCCTGGGAATTGCAGTTGCAGTATCTCTGCATGTGTGAGACGATGATGCTGAAGGCCTCCTGGACGTCATCTGTGGAGCAAGTGCACACCACGGGCAGCGTGTGCCCCTGCAGGATGTCCGAAAGTAACTGGCCCTGCCAGTCACAGGTGTTGACCAGGATGATGTTCTCGGGCATCTTGTCCTGGGAAATGAGGATGTTGTTGAGCTGGTCATGGACAGGCTTCCTGGGGATCTGCCCCTGGCTCTGTGGGTCTGGGCTCTCGTTGTCCAGTCTGTTGACCCACTCATGCCGGGCTGTGTCGCAGCCCCGGTGGCCAGCCTGCTTCCTCTTGGACCTGCTGGAGGGCAGGACCAGAGACTTGGTGAAGCGCACTATGGATGGCAGCTTCTTGGTGAACCAATGCTGGGCAGAGGACCCTGCCTCCCGGTTGTCCTCCAGCTGTGCCAGCTGCTTCCCAGGGGAGTGAATTCTGTGGGCCATTGAGTCAGAGCTGCTATCACTTGACATGCTGTCAAAGTATCGCCTGAGTTTGGGCTTTGGGGTGCTGGGGACACTGATATCGTCCTCCGTGTCTAGGCTACTGTCACTAGAGCTCAGCACAATGTCATACCGACGGTGCAGAGCCTTCTCCACTTTGGGGACATGCCTCACAAGGGCCTGTTCTGAGGATAGGACCTTCTCCGACACTTGGGCCCTGAGCATAGATGCCATGGCTTCCTGGTGGTAATTGTGTTGACTGTTCATGCACCTCCTTCTTACTATGAGATTACCTTTGTCCAAGTTATTCTCCTGGGACTGCCTGTGGACGGCACTGTGGCTGGCTGGCTGCTCAAAGAAGCAGCTCTCAGATGTGCTGGCGAGGTCGTTATGCGAGGTTTGGGCCTTGTTGCTGGCCGGCATGGCAGTGGCCTCCTGATCGATATGCTGGCGGGACAGGGAGGCCATTGGAATCTTAGTGGTGGGTGTGCTGTAGGCCACAAGTTGGGAGTCACTGTGGCTTGGCTGCTTGCCTCCAGGGGCCCTCGTGTTCTCAGGCAGGTGGGCCAGACTCAGAGGCTCCTTTTGGATCCTGGTGCTGTGGAGGCCCCGCATCTGCATCGACAAGCTGGAGTCTGACAGGCCTTCCATGTATGGCCTGAGCTTGGGATGGGGGCGGCTGAGGACACTGTGATTGTCCTTCATGTCTGGGCCACTAGACAGGCCTTCAAAGTATGGCCGAAGCTTAGGTGTGGGGGTGATGAGGACGCTGCCATCGTCCTCAGTGTCTGTGCCACTGTCACTGGGGTTCGGCAGCATGTCATACAGGAGGTCCAGGTCCTCCTCCACCTCCGGGACATGCTCCCCATGGTCCTGCTCAGGGCCCAGGACCTCTTCCGACAATTGGACTGTGCGCAGCCATAACAGGACTTTCTGTTGGTAGTTCTGTTGCGTGGTCAGGGTGCTCCTTGTGAATATGAGATTCCCCTCATCACAGTCATCCTCCTCCTGGTCAGCGGTATGGTAGCTGGCCTCCCACTGTGAGAAGCTCTCACACATGCACTCAGAGTAGTTGTCCGAGGACTCAGCCTCGGGACTGGCTTGCCTGGCGCTGTCCTCGTGGTCGATGGGCGGCATGGACAGGGAGGAGATCTGGATCTTGTCCACCTTGCTGGTGGGTGTGCTGTGGGACACAAATTCGTTGTCCCTCCCACTTGGCTGATTGCCTCCCAGGGCCCACGAATTCTCGGGCATGTGGGGCAGACTCAGAGGCTCTGTTTGGGTCCTGTCACTGTAGCTGCCCCACATCTCCGTCTGCAAACTGGAGTCTGACAGGCCATCGAAGTATGGCCTGAGCTTGGGCCTGGGGGTGCTGAGGACGCTCTCATCGTCCTCCAGGTATGGGTCACTTTTCCTGCGATTCCCCATCATGTCAGACCGAAGGTCCCTCTCTGACACTTTGGACCTGTGAAACAGCGCCAGGACTTTCTGCTTCAGCTTTCCTCGTATTGATGGCCGCTGCTTCTTTGGTTCACCCTTCTCCAAGGCATCCTTGTCCAGGTCCTGTCTGTGCTTTCCCCTGCCGCTGGCCTGCAGCTCATCCTGCCCCTCGTAGTTACCTGCCGACTTGGCCTTAGGGCTGACCTGCATGGCACTGCCCTCGTGTTCGATGGGCTCACTGCACAGGGAGGAGATCCAGATCTCGGCCACCGTAGTGGAGGATTCCTTGATGCTGCCAAAGAGGCTCACCATCTGGCCACACCTGGGGTTTCGCTGCATGACATCAGCCATGCGGATGGCGCCAGAGGCCAGTGTCTCGTAGCCCAGGACGTTTCTGTTCTTAGAGCACTTCCTCTGCTCCAGCATGATCAGGAGCTTGTTACCTTCTCCCTTGAGGAAGTGGTTGTACTGCAGGGAGAAGGTCAGCGCCAGGTTGATCTGCACTGGTCTACTGCGGGGCAGCACAATCTCTTGGGACCTCAGGATGCCCTTGGAGTCCCGCATCCTCACGGAAATTACCACGGAGTTGAGGTCCTTGGCCAGCTTCTTGAAGATCACTAGCTTCGTTACGGTGAGACTACACCACCTGGGCACGCAGCTGGGGCTGGAGCAGTCCACCTCCCAGGTGGTGAACAGGTTCTGGGGGACCAGTGTTTTGAGCACGGTGGACGTGCTGTCCAGGCCCACAGTTCGTGAGGAAGCTGCAGCTGCTGGCATCCTACCGGACCTTTTCCTACTCAGGGTTGGTGGTTTTTTCTCCTGTGGTGGGACAGAGGAGGGTCATGATTGGTGGCAAGAAGTGGGGCATGAGTGATCAAAGGAGAGTGTGGCCACACAAAAAGTGGCCACTCGCTAATCTGTGATTAGGTCAAGGAAGGCCTGGGTGATGGTCTTTTAACCTCAGAGACCTAAAGTTATCACAAAGATGCTTTGAAATTAAAACGTTTTAACTAAAAGCTATTTATGGTGGGTCGCTGCGTCCTAGGTTGGAATCTTCTGCAAAAAAGGTCATTATTTACCTTAACTGAGAGTGTCTACTATCTTTTGGAATCTACAAGAACATAGCTTTGGAACGTCAAAGGAATTTTCCTTTTTTTATTTTATTTTTTTTTTTTGAATACTCTGGGCTCTGTGGAGACCACAAATCCCCTCATTGTTATTGAGTTCATTGTTGGCTGTTCTGTCATATATCCCCCTATGGGAAAGAAGTATGTGTCTGTCATTTCACTTTTCATCCAATCTATCACCAATGGATTTCATGCAACTCACATACATTGCCACCTCTGACCGTAATATCTAAAATAAAGTGACAACTGCCATTCTCCAGAGCATTATTTCAATCCATTGAGGTTTTGATTCAAGGCAAATGACCTTTTGGCTCAGATAAAATCTCAACAATTGTTCATAGTTTTGAATGCTTCTTACATGGACATTTACTTGGCACAATACAGCAGGATCCCAGAAAATCTCACCCAGCACCACCCTGCAGACCTACACCTGGTGCTGGCATCCAGCAAAGGGCCCATTGACGCACCAGTTCCCTGCCTGCAGGTGAACTTGTGACACTTGTCTGTTGGATTCAGGACTTTCCCTTGCTTGTGTTGCTGACTTTATTGGAGCCATATTTTGTAATACTCTTGGTGGAACAAAGGTTAACAGTTGATAGATCCCAGGCTATGGAGAGACAGGAGGGAAAATGGGACTGGTTTTTACCCCTGGCTTTTCTATCGGATTTGCCTTTTGAGAGTCTGGGCAAACACCTTAGCTGTTTAAGTGAGAGCTGATCTTGTTCAGCTCAGAAGATAAAGGGGCACATCCTCCTTCCTGCATGAATCTCAGATGTTCTTAGACAACTGAGGATCTTTGCGGATGTGTCAGAGGTCATTCCTCATGACATGCAGGAGCCCCATAAGGAAATTCCCACACAACTGCAATTAAACTAACTGGCTCTTCAGGGGCAGCACTAATGAGGTTTAGTCCACCTCTGCTGGTAGCCCTTCTGGTTGTTGTAGTCAGCAAGGAGAGAAACTGAGGCACATAAGAAGGTTGAATGAGACTCTAGGTGAGTGAGCAACTTGCAGCTCAACCCATAAAGCAACAAACTTTAACCCACTACATCACACTCCTAGAAACTGTGCTGAGACTCTGCAGATACCAAACCATAAAAACAACAGCAACAAGCACACCTATAATTAACATGGGAAGTTGTGCCTCCATGGCTGGGAACTCCCAGGCCCCAGCCCTCATTAATATTCCTGATAGGAAGCCTTGACTTGCAAGTGCTTTACAGAAGTGTAAATGTAGGAAGTTTTAACTACAAAATATCAACTGAAAAATGGCCAATATACAGTTTTCTTTGGGTGCCTAAATTAATTTTTCACAGGCAAAATAAAACAAAAGAAACAAATAATTATAACAATGGTGGCCTGCAAATTGAACTGATTGAGTGCATAGGATGCATATCTTGATTTGGAAATTAGAAACTTCTAAGGAGAAGCACAGACAAATTCTCTTCAAAAAATAAATGAACAAAAAATTTCAGAGATTATGAACAAATGGGACTACATCAAAATAAAAAGCTTCTGCACAACAAAAGAAAGCATCAACAAAACAACGAGAAAACCCACTGTGTGGAAAAACATATTTGCCAATGACATATCTGATAAGGGCCTATTCTGCAAAATTCATAGGGAACTCATACAACTTAACAAAAGGAAGATAAACAATCCAATCAAAAAATGGGCAAAGGACCCAAATAGACACCTTTCAAAAGAGGACATTCAGAAAGCCAAGAGACATATGAAAACATGCTCAAAGTCACTAATCATCCGAGAGATGCAAATCAAAACAACAACGAGGTACCATCTCACACCTGTCAGACTGGCTATCATCAACAAATCAACAAACGACAAGTCCTGGAGAGGATGTGGAGAAAAAGGAACACTTGTGCACTGCTGGTGGGAATGCAGACTGGTGCAGCCACTATGGAAGACAGTATGGAGTTTCCTCAAAAAACTGAAAATGGAACTCCCATTTGACCCTGTGATCCCACTTCTAGGAATATATCCCAAGAAACCAGAAACACCAATCAGAAAGGATATATGCACCCCTATGTTCATAGCAGCACAATTTACCATAGCTAAGATCTGGAAACAGCCTAAGTGCCCATCAGTAGATGAATGGATTAGAAAACTCTGGTACATCTACACTATGGAATACTACGCTGCTCTAAAAAGGAAGGAACTCTTACCATTTGCAACGGCATGGATGGAACTGGAGAGCATTATGTTAAGTGAAATAAGCCAGTCAATGAAGGAAAAATACCACATGATCTCACTCATTCATGGACAATAGAGACCATTATAAACTTTTGAACAATAATAGATACAGAGGCAGAGCTGCCTCAAACAGATTGTCAAACTGCAGCGGGAAGGCCGGGGAGGGTGGGTGCAGGAGGTAGGGGGGTAAGAGATTAACCAAAAGACTTGTATGCATGCATATAAGCATAACCAATGGACATAAGACACCAGGGGATAGGGGAGGCTAGGGGACTGACTAGGGCGGGGGGGGGAAAAATAGACACATATGTAATAACCTTTGTAATACTTTAAGCAATAAAAAAAAAAAGAATGCACATAAAAAAATAAATAAATAAAAAATATTATCCTTAAAAAAATAAATAAAAAAAATAAATGAACAATAAATTTCAGAGATTATCTTCAAACTCTCCTGAAGCTAATACATGCTAACACCCAATCCTCCCCCTTCTATAGCACGTCCCCTATATCTTTTGCTCTCTGAGCTTCCTTGTCCAGATGTGTTCCTTCCCTTCCCTTCTTTCTTCCCCTTCTGTCCCCTCCACTGCCCCTCCCTACTGACTTAAGGGAAAATGAGATGAGGAATTCTGCCAACTCCCTTTGGAGAAAAACTGCTCTCAGCCAGAGAGGAATCAGCAATCATCCTCCATTTTCTCTATGGCCCTGATTGGTTCACAGAGAAATTTAACTGATGGAACATGTAATCCTGGCTATTTTAACCTATTGAAATTAATATACTCCTGGTTTCTGGGAGCAAAAGCAAGAGAATTACTCAATAAGGTTTATAGAAAACTCCCATAGAGAAGCCTCCACACTTTAGGGATATAGGAAACTGAAACAGGATTTAGAAAAAGGATACAAACAGAAACATGCCTAGGGCTGCTCCAAGCTTGTTTTTCCTTCCCACTGATACTTTGGGAGAATTTTAAATGATCATTAAAAGGGAAGCCATTGCCCTAGCCAGTTTGGCTAAGGAGATAGAGTGTCGCCTGCAGACTGAAGGGTCTCAGGTGTGATTCTGGTCAAGAGCACATGCCCAGGTTGCAGGCTTGATCCCCATTAGGGGGTGTGCAGAAGGCAGCCAATTGGAGATTCTCTCTCATCATTGATGTTTCTATCTCTCTCTCCCTTTCCCTTCCGCTCTGAAATCAATACAAAATCTATTTTAAAAAAGGGGGAGGAGGAGAAGCCACTAAGTACCCTGTATATATTGAGGCTATTTTATTTGTTTTTAACCTCAAACAAGTAATTGCTTTCACCATCCGAATTAAGCTTTCCTACAAATGTCTGTTTTTTAATCAACACCGGTTTCCTTCCAACTAGGGAATGTTATGAGAATATATATGGTTTGCTTATCAAATCTTCCCCAATTCCCCTGTTTAGTGAGTAGGTTTTTTTTACTGTTTAATGAAATCAGTGATGCTGACCTATGCTTTCTCCAGAATAGTAACATATATACTTAGAATAAATGAACCAGATACTGAACCAAAAGGGAAAGTAATGATTTTAAAGGAACCTTCCAGGAGGAAACTAAGCTTGAGACTGACCGAATATTTGCTAATCATCTCTTCTTCAGTATTATTTTCCACAAGACCCTGAGAGATGGCTTAACAGGGTACCCACCCTACTCAGAATGAGCCCAAACAGCCCAGAGACATGCAGACATGCCTCTGACACTAGGCTTTCTCATATGTCTGCCTAAAGATGGGGGACCAGCCCACAGTGAAGTGAGAATTCTCTTTTGGGGTACATATTCACCAAATGGTGGTAACTTGACCCTGGGTGCCTCAAACAAGAAGCCAATCTTCTTTTGTTACACCAATTACCTGGTTGCAATATAAAGTGGGTAATAGAGAGGCTTTGGCACCATTAACTTTAAGACTATCTTGCACCTGGGACCTGTGTTGCCATTCCCAGGGGAGACAGACGGAAGTTTCATATACCTGAAAGTCTTTATACCTCTCAGAGTTGTGAGCTTTCTGGAAACTAGAAGAATATTCCCAAATAGAAAGAAACAATCCAACAATGGGTGAATGACTTTGTCAATCCCTTGCTAACATTTGTGGGGGGGGGGGGGGCAACCCAGTTCCTGATGTATTGAAAATGACTATCCTTGTTTTACAAATGAAGTTTTCAAGGTGCCATAGGTTTTGCTCCAGAAACAATTCAAAGCCCACAAAGTCCTTTTACCTTCTCAAAACCGCCCCTATTCATTTTGGAGGCTTACAGGTAATTGGCTTCATGCAACCAAAGTCCCAGAACCTTTGAAGTGAAAATACCTGAGTTCACCAAGACGTCTTGTCTAGGCCATTTTTAAAAATACAAATCTCTGGAAGATATGACTTATCCCAATAGAAAAAACAATACCTTACCCACCAACACAAATCTCCTTAGCTTTTTCAACTATATCTTTCTAACTTAGTAAGTTTTAATGAAAGTTATTAAATATCTACACATTTCGAAATAACGTGAATACTGACACATTGATTGCTAGACAAGTCTGAAGTTCACTGCTTTTGGGGGTTTTTTAATTGCAGAAGGTCTGTAAAATGGATTTGGAGCTGTTGATGTAATGTTTTTTGCTTTGCTGGAGGTGTGTTTTTTGAAAGTAAGAGTTTGATTAAAATATGTTCATCAACGTCAATCTAAGGAATGCTGTTTGTTCACTTGTGTGCTTATGATTGGAAATTAATGCTCCTAACAGTTAAAAGTTCCAGTTAAGTTGGAAGAAATTATACAGTTATGACAATAGAAGGCTTGAGGTATGGAGAGTCATATTTGAAGGAAAAGGGCAAATGTAAGTTTCTCTAAGGATAGTTATTTCTGAATGGGTAAGAAGGTTTGTAAAAGGTGAGGAAAGGTTTGTAAAAGGGGGTATAGGCTATACAATTTTGTGAAAGTTTTATATAAAAATATTCTTTTATTTCTCTACCAAAAAAATAATTCAAATTGTGTGTACAGTCTTTGTGTGATATGTGTTCATCTATGTGTTATGTGTGGTGAATTGTCAGCCTCCATATGACATTACTAGGATATAATCTTTTATTGGCCTACAAAGATTAAATGCTTATGTAAATTAAGGAGAATTCTGTAGTCTGGACAAAATACTTAATATTACAACTGTTTGCAAGTATGATTAATATCTTTTAGAGTTAGTTACCCTAAGTCTGTGTTTGCTTTACGTAGATTTACAAAAAGTCCATGGTGTAATCTTTTGCACAAGTATATTTGCAACCTTCCCAAAGTTTCTATTGTAAGAGACTTTTAAAACAGGAGATGACTTTGAGTCAATTCCAATGGGCCCTGGAGTACCTCAAGGATTTATTCTCTCTCCTTATTAGAGAAACGTTTTTAACTAATTTAGGACTACTTAATATGCTTGAAATTACCTGAGAAGCTTTAAAAAATTAAAAAATATAAATAACTGTGCTATTTGTGTACCTATATTTTTATTAAAATGGATGTTCTAAAGATTTCAACCTGCTCTAGGAAGGAACGTACAAAGATTCAAGAAAATTTCAAATAGGAAACACTCTGGTGTAACAGTGTTCTTGGTGTCACCGACACCAGGCCAGCCAAGAGGATGGTTCTCTGTGAGGGTGTCTGGCAGTTGGACTCCGGGTATTTGTGGCACAAACATTGGAAGTTTATGAATTATATCCAATTCTCAATACAAGAAGCCATGGACAATGTTTTAAAATCTTACATGCTATCTGTTCCTTTTATATTGAAATTATGTATTGAATCCAAATATATACATATACTTATATATTTTCATATCGTTCTCTGTAATTTTACAGTAATTTTTGTTACCCAAAAATTATTGCCTTGAAATGTTATATTTTACCAAAAAGGCAGGTTTTCAACAATTGCATTGCAATCAAAACTATAACCATACCACTTTGTTTTGTAGTTCATAGATATTGTTTTACTTTACTGCATTTTCAAATATGTTACATCTTTAGAAAAATTCATGAAAAGGACTCTTGACTTACTCTATTTTTTTATTCTTTTCATATATATTTTATTGATTTTTTACAGAAAAAGAGAGGTATAGAGAGTTGGAGACATTGATGAGAGAGAAACATCGATCAGCTGCCTCTGGCACAATCCCTACTGGAAATGTGCCTGCAACCAAGGTACATGCCCTTGACCTGAATTGAACCTGGGACCCTTGAGTCCTCAGGTCTAAGCTCCACCCACTGAGCCAAACTGGTCAGGGCTTGACTTACTCTAAGTAACAGGTTTCTACGCAGGTCACATCTTTGAACTGAATGAAGAAGTATAGAACTCTAAGGAATGACTGAATTCACGAAAATACTAGCAAATAACCAGGATAAACAACAAAATGGGTAGGGAACCAAATGAAGAGAAGATGGTTATTATTATGACTCTGTTTAAAATACTGCTGATTTTTAAATCATTTTGTTTTTCAAATATAAGGAAAACTAAAAGCAGAAATTCTACATTACTATCCATGACTCACTAGGAAGGTTAGAGGCAATGATACATTAGTGACATTCCTTTCACAGTAATCCCAAGAGACAAAGACTTCAAGGACCAAAACTTACAACCAGGAGATTTTGTTTATTGAAACACATTAATTAAAGACTCTCTCCAATGTGTTAAAAAGGACGTTACCTTATGAGAGGCCTAACCCTAAATGGATATCTGTCACTGACACTGCCCTCCATCCACCAAGGAGACTGAAGACTTTTCAAGGATGAGAACCCACGGGCTGTGGGGGCTGACAGCTTTCCCAAGAAGGCAACAAGGCCTGGATGTTGACAGATTACTGCTGCTCAAACCTTGTTCTTCTATCTCCTAACTGTTATTGGTTAAATGTACATCAACTGATTTTTATATTTTTATTACACACCTTATTACATATGAATAGTTGAATTTTGATATATTCTAAGTTTTCCCACCTACTAAACAAGTACATTCTAATGATCAGTATGGTAAGGAAACAGTAGAGAGTCTTAATTCTTCAGGTCAAACATAGCATAAGTACAAGGAACAGTGGATGAAGTAGGAAACATATAATTAGCTTAATAAACAATTATGAAAATACATGCAAAGGGTTTTTGGTTGGCTGGGATGCTTATTTTCCTTAGTCACTTTCCTGTCTAGTAGTAGACATTTTATATTCCTAAGCAGTGTTCCTGCTTTAAAGTTTTTGCTTTTGTTCCTGGTATGTGAATGTTATACTAGATGCAAAATACCAAAACTTTAGACAAGCAGCAAACGGACTCTGCTCATGTTAGCTCAAAATATAAAATTGATACAGAATATTTTTTAACAAGAACATATAGGATCTCATGGCCTCCCATGCACCTGCCCTTTTATTTTGATTGATAAAAAAAATTCCACTTTGAATGCCATTCAAGGTTAGAGTCTTACCTTATCCCGAATGGTCCATTGTTCAGCAAGACATAACACTAACACTCATCATCAATGCATAATTTGTATTGATTTCTGAATAAAAGGAGGATGTGTGAATGAAAAAAGGGGCCCCATGCTAACCTGACTAGCTCAGGGAAGTCCTGCAAGGCAGCCTTGCAAACTCAGAGACCTTAAGTAACTACAAAGGATGGTCTGAAATTAAAACACTAACAGGAGCTCATGATGGGTCGTCAGATCCTTGTCTGGCATCTTCCCTGACAAAGGTCAATCTTTACCTTAACTGAGTGTGTGTACTGCCTTTTTGCCTCTATGATAACATATCATTGGATTTTCCTTATTTTGGATACCTCATGCTCAGGCACTGTTCTGTGCTCTGCAGAGATCAGAGATCCCTTCGTTGCTATTGAGTTCATTGTTGACTTGAAACTATCCTACATCCACCATTGTAAAAGAAATATGTGCCTATCATTTTACCCTTTATCCAATCACAGAAGTGTCTCCAATTTGCTTTCTCCTGTCTCCCTAATCTATCACCCATGGATTTCATGCAACCCACATAAGTCTGCACTTTTGCTTGTATTGTATAAAACAAGGTGCAAAATTGTCATTCTTGGGAGCATTCTCTCAACCCATTGAGAATTTTCTCGCTCACAATTGTTGACACTTTGGATCAAATAAACACACACAAATTTTTCAGAGCTCTGAAAGTTTTTCACATTAATAAGAGAAAAGGTTCTTGGCAGGAAAAGTAGAATTGCAGGTGAGGAATATGAAGCACATTAGTATCTTAGGTCATTCTCTTAGCAGAGGACAAACAGCACATGCTTGTATTAACAGTGTCACCCATATTATTTCTGACAGAACATCTCAATGTAAGATGAGAACACAGAGGCTTTTCCTGGGGTGGAGGATTTGGATATTAGGACATGTGGTATGTTTAGTGTGGCACCGTCGTCATGGCAATGGAAGGTTTTAAGTCCAGGTCCCACAGAAAAAAGACAGGGATCTCTGTGATAAGCAGTCCCGGTCCCCATACAATGTGCAGCCCTGGGAGGCCCCAGCTCCTGACATGGAGGAGATGAGGACCCAGATTCCTTTGGGAACTGGGCACTAGGAGGATCTCAGGGGAGTAGCAGGGTGCCTTCTGGAACCTGAGTCCTGTTGACTCTCTGGGGTCCTGGAGTTTGGGTCAATTGGGCACCTACACTCACCTTGAGGCGGTGCTTCAGGCTGGAGGATATATCAGGTGTCTGTGCCGCCTGCAAGGGCGTGGAATTGAAGACCCCATCTGTCTGCTCAGGTCCGCTCTCCTGTGCAGAGCTCTATAAAGACAGTTTCCAGTCACCAGGGGAAAACCTCAGAGCCCTGTTTTGCTGGTTCTCTAAAACTTGTGACTCTCCACTCCAGACACACAGAATGTGATCTGCTGAGACCTCTACTGGCAAGGAAAAGGCATGACAGCCTGAGGGCCTAGGCCTCCTATTGGCATAGTTAAGGGACCCCTCTAGAGCCCCATCTCCACCTGCCTGCCCTACCCTGGGGTGTGATCACAGCAGGACCTCTAGGTTATCCACTGCTCCAAACACTCCCGCGGTTCTCCCTGCAGGACCCCCTATCCAGCACATGAAGAGGGGGGATGTGGGCTGCACAGGGATGGCCCGCAGAGGAGGCTGTCCTGGCAGGAATGGGTCTGACCCAGGCCACCTTCACTTACCTGAGGGGATCTTCTTGAAAACGGCCAGAGATGTCGGGCACGAGTGTTGAATCGTCTACAGAGTCTGGAACAACACTCCCTGCAGGGTCTCCGGGAACCAGAGCCCCCATAACTGGGAACACAACAAGAGAACATGTTGAACTGTCAACTGTCTCTTGCCAAGTGAGTGGCAGTTGGGCAGTTGCTAGAAAGTGGGTGCCTGGTTACGGGGGTTCCAAGTTCTATTAGGAAGTGACCTCACTTCCTGGAATTGCCTCCCTGACTCCCCTCACCTAATTACAGCTATAGATAGTCCTGAGGGCTGCTGACTGCTCACCTACCTTCTCCATGGAAAACCAACATTGTACACAGTGACACGAACACACCCTCTCCACAATGTTTAGCTGCAGCCAGGGTACTAGGTTTGAGGAGACAGACCAGGGATTAAACTCAACCCCTCATTCTTACCTCTTCTTGATCCTGGATAAGTCATTGTGCCTGTTAGATCCTGTCTCTTCTCTGCCTGCACAATGGATTATTGCAGCATTTGCTTCTTAGCGATATTCACGCTCATGAAGGTAGTACCTATAAAGTAGGAGGAGGAATGCCACAAGGCAAAAGTGCCTACAACCTCTTTTTCTTCCTATTGTCACCTCCTCGGTGTCTGACTCTCTTTTAATTCCACCCAGAGTCATTTGATTGTGTGTGCGTGTGTGTGTGTGTGTGTGTGTGTGTGTGTGTGTGTGTGTGTGAGAGAGAGAGAGAGAGAGAGAGAGAGAGAGAGAGAAAGAGAGAGACAGAGAGACAGAGAGACAGAGAGACAGAGAGAGATTGTGTGCACGCACACACACATATGCTAGTGCTAGGTTGTATTGTGTTAACAAAGCCTGAATACAGTAGTTTGCAGAGGCAACGATTAATTTCATAGCCATATGACTTCAATGATCTGGTGGAACTAAAAAGACTTCCTGATTTTTTGGATTATTCATCTTTATTCTCATTGTAAGGATGAGAGTAAGAACTTACAAGGTCATATGTCAGAGTGGAAACCAGAAGTTGACATTTTATTTGACAATGGCTTGTGGGGGACATGACTTCCATTTCCCCCTTTGTAACAGCTGCCAATGTCCATATACAGGTGGTCTGGGGAGTTTGGGTCATGCCCCAGAGTGGAGTTATCAGCACAGCTCACTGGCCTGGCCACAGTGATGACGGTTGTATGTGGACATGTAACTTCAGTGAGTTGAATAAAATTCTTTTTATTAGTCACAAGAAAAAAAATTCTGTTTTCATATGTCTCATGGCCTTATGAAAACATGCTTATAGTCAATAATCATGTGAGAGGTGCAAATGAAAACAAAAACGAGGGCCCTGGCCAGTTTAGTCAGTGGATAGAGTGTTGGCCTGAGGAATGAAAAGTCCCGGCTTCAATTCCGGTCAAGGGCACATGCCCAGTTTTGGGCATTGATCCCAAATAGGGGCATGTAGGAGGCAGCTAATCAATGATTCTCTCATCATTGATGTTTTTCTCTCTCTCTCTGAAATCAATAAAAATATATTTTTTCAAAACACAATGGGATACCATCTCACACTTGTCAGAATGGCTATCATCCAGAAATCAAGAAAGGACAAATGCCGGTGATTATGTGGAAAAAAAGGAACCCTTGTGCATTGCTGGTGGGAACATAGACTGGAGCAGGCACTCTGGAAAACAGTATGGAGCTTCTTTGAAAAATTAAAGTGAAACTCCCATTTTACCCAGTAATTCCACTTCTGGAATATATCCCAAGAAAGCAGAAACACCAATCAAAAAGGATATATGCATCCCTGTGTTCATAGCAGCACAATAGCTAAGATTTGGAAACAGCCTATATTCCCATCAGCGTAAGTGCCCAACAGCAGCTGAGTGTAAAAAACCCGTGGTACATCTACATTATGGAATACTATGCTGCTGTAAAAAAGAAAGAAGTCTTACCATTCACAACAGCTTGGATGGATATGGAGAGCATTATGCTAAGTGAAATAAGCCAGCCAGATAAAAATAAATATCACACGGTCTCATTCATTTGTGGAATATAATGAATAACATAAACTGATGAACAAAAATCGATCCAGAGACAGAGAAGCATCAAACAGACCCTCAAACCTCAGCAGGAAGGCAGGGGAGAGTGGGGGAGAGAGTAAGAGACCAAGCAAAGGTCTTGAATGCATGCATATAAGCATAATCAATGGACACAGTCATTAAGGGGGTAGGGGCATGTGCTGCAGGTGGGGGTGACTGGGGAGGGGTCTAGGGGAAAAATGGAAACATATGTTATACTTTAATCCATAATACAATAAAATAATACAAATATTTCTCTTAGTAAAAAAAAAAAAAAGAGAGAGAGAGCTAGTGCTCTTTCTGGGTCCCAGAACAAAGCGCCCCCTGACCCCTAGATACGGAGGAACATACAGGAGCTGCCCAGTATGTGAGGATTTCTAATGTCCAGACCAACTCTGTTGGAGAGGTGGGAGCCTTGGCCTGGAAGGTATGAACATTCCTGAACTCTGGGCTCTGAATGTCATGGACATTGGGTGATATCTGCCACTCTATGGACATCAGTTTCCCAATTTTCCATTGAGGGTTGGGTTCAGAACTGCATAAGCCTGACCTCACAACAAAGGGGCCCAGCTCCCTCCACCCTGGGTGGGGACTGGAAAGAGGTGCATGCCTGTGATTCCAACTCTGGGCTCCTTTTCAGTCAAATACTGGCCAAAGGCTCATTTATCTGCTGAATGCTCACCATCTCCCCCATGCCTTTCCATGTCTGTGCATGATGCCACCAGCAGATCCTTTTCCAGAGCCCCCGAGGAAACCTGGGTGCAGCTAGAACCCCTACTTTGAGGACACACCGCTGGATTCATCTCAGGCTCTGTTGGGCTCAGTATCTTGTTCATTTATTTCTAAATACATATTACCCTTCTGGAAAAAGCATGTGTGGGTATTACTGATTTCATAAAACAAACAAATAAACAAACTAAACACCTCTCCCTATCAGCTGATTTGGGGCAGATTTTATTAGCAAAGATAGATATTTGCTAATATTGCTATAACATTCCCTAGTTGGAAACAGGTTTTGATTAAAAACAGACATTGGTTAAATATTCCTGCCATTTGCACAGAAGCTTTACTCTGAAGGAGAAGATAATTAGTTGGCTGTGGTTAGGAATAAATAGAGTAGCCCCAGTGTCTACAGGGGTCTTAGTGGCTTCTCTTTCTATGATAATTTCACCTGCTCCCAAACTATCAGTGAGAAGGGAAACACCCATGGATCAACCCTATATTTGTGTGTGTGTGTGTGTGTGTGTGTGTGTGGTTTGTTTGTTATTGGTTTTCTACATCCCATTTCAGTGAACAGATTTCTCTACAGGAATTTTCTTGAAAGCCTTATTTAGAATTTGTGTTGCATTTGCTGACAAAAACCATTAGCTATATTAATTGGAATCAGTTAGAAAATCCAGGATTACATATTCTAAGAGTTAAATGCCTTTGTGAACCCACCAGGGTCATTGAGAAAATCAGGAACATTTGCTGGTTCCTCTCTTGCTGAGACAAGCTTTGCTCCAAAGGGAGTTGTTAGAATTCCTATTCTCATTTTCTCTTAAGTCAGTAGGAAGTGATAGTGGAGGGGACTGAAGGGAAAGGAAGAAGGATGGAAAAGGGTGCAGAATATAGTGGGGGAACTAGAGAAGGTGGAAGAATGGGGTGTTGGCAATTATTACCTTCAGAAGAGTTCAGAGACAGTCTATAAAATTTCTAATTCCTTAATTGTTTTTAAAGGAATTTATATGTGCTTCTGAAAATCTCCTGATTTCCAAATCAAGATATGCTTCCATTCATTCATTCAGTTTAATGTTAGACATGGCATATTCCTAATTTTTATTGCATGCCAAAAATTAATTTAGGCACACAAATAAAACTGCACTTTGGCCATTTTTAGGAGGACATTTTCTAATTAAATCTTCCCATTTCTGTAAAGCACGTGTAAGTAAAAGCTTCCTATCAGGAATATTAGTGAGGGATGGGATCGGGCATCTCCTGGATTGGAGGCACCATTTCCCATGTTAATTTTAGGTGTGTTTTGTTGTTGTTGTTTTGTAGTTGTGTGTATGTGTATGTGGTTTTTCTTTTCTTTCCGATATCTGCAGAATCTGAGCAAATTTTCTAGGATTGTTATATAATGTAGTCGGTCAACCTGTGTTGCTTATCGGTTGAGCTCCAGGAGGCTCTCACCCCTCAAATCACATTCAAACCTCTGATGTGCCTCGGTTGATCTCCCTGCTGTCTCAAACAACCAGAGGGTCAGGGAACGGTTGACCAAACCTTATGGGTGCTCTCCCACCAGAACCAGTCACTTTAATTGCAATTGTGTTGAAATTTTGCTTTGGGGCTCCTGCACATCATGAGGAATGACCTCACACCTCCGCAGATATTCTTAGTCTCCTAAGAATACCTAATACTCAGACCTGAGGGAGAATATGACACTGTATTTTTGGAGCTGATTAAGTTCAACTCTAATTTAAATGATAATGGGTTTTGTTTTGTTTTTTGTTTTTGTTTTTATTTGCTCTGATTCTCAGAAAGCAATTCCGATTGGAAAGCCACAATTTAACAACAGCCACCAATTTTTTTCCTACTGTATTGTCTTAACCTAAGTTCCATCAACTCTTAATCTTAGCTCTATCTGGAGTATTTAAAAATACAGCTCAAATAAATCTAACCCTCTACCACCAGCAAGGGAAAAGTCATGGATTTAAGATACAACCCACCCAAGTTCAGCCAATGGGTGGGGAACCAGCAGTTCAATGTGTCCTTTGTTGAATCCTAACACCATGTCCACGGGTTGGTCCTGGGTGAGCTCTTTTGAAATCCTGACCCACTACGTCAAATAAATGTCAAAGTATGAAACATTCAAACTTGTCAAGAATTTTGGTCGTTTATTTAAGTCCCACTGTCAATAACTGGCAGGATGAAAATCTCAGCAGATTGAGATATTCTCTCTGGCAGTTTTGCACCTTATTTTATACATTACAATCAGAACAGGAGATGTATGGTGGTAACAGGAAACCCAGTGGTGATGCATTAGGGTTTCAGAGAAATCAAAGCAGCGAATCCTCTGTGACTGGATAAACAGTAAAATGACACAGACATACTTCTTTTACATGGTGGATATAGGATAGTTCCAAGTCAACAATGAACTCAGTAAGAATGAGGGGATTTGTGGTCTCCGCAGAGCATTGCCTATGTGTTGAGGGGCCTGGAAATAGGGAAATTCCTTTGACATTCCAAATTACATGTTATTGTAGATGCCAAAAGGCAATAGACAGGCTCAGTGAAGGTTAAGATTGACCTTTGTCAGGGAAGATGCCAGCCTAGGACATGACTACCCACCATAAACTGCTTTTAGTTTAAAAGTTTTCATTTCAGAACATTCTTTTTGATAACTTTAGGTCTCTGAGATTGCAAGAACACCACACAGGGCTTCCCTGAGCTAGTCAGTGAGCATGTGGTTCCTTTTCACACACAGTGTTCTTGGATCTCTTGTGCCCCACCTCCTGACAACAGTCACTGAGTGCTTAGGGCAGTGGTCGACAAACTCATTAGTAAACAGAGCCAAATATAACAGCACAACGATTGAAATTTCTTTTGAGAGCCAAATTTTTTAAACTTAAATTATATAGGTAAGTACATTGTTATTAACTTTATTAGGGTACTCCTAAGGCTTAGGAAGAGCCACAGTCAAGGGGCCAAAGAGCCGCGTGTGGCTCGCGAGCCGCAGTTTGCCAATCATGGACTTAGGGGATTCGTCCGAACTAAAGCCCCAACCCACCTGGCAGTTCATAAACTGCCCCTGAGGGAATGTCCCTCCTCTGTCCCAACACAGGAAGAGAAACCATCACCCCAGAATGCAGCAGGACCTGTATGTTGTAAGCAGATGCAGCTACCTTGCTGCCCACAGTCCTGGTCTCCACACCTCCCGCTCCCCCATCCCTGTGCCCAGGTTCAACACCAATGCCCAAGAACCTGTTTGCTACCCAGGAGTTGTACAGCCCCAGCCTCAGATTCGTTCCCAGATTGTGCAACCTGACCTTAATGAAGATGGTGGTGTTCAAAGAGTTGGAGAAGGACCTCATCTCCATGGTGATCGCCATGAAGATGCAGTACTCCAACCTCATATCGATGGTGATCACGGTGAAGATGCAGGGCTCCAAGTACATCCTACGGGAGTATGCTGTTCCCCAGTGAACAACTGGACACAGTCCTGGGGTTGACCTCACTGCAGGACCCCCACTTCCTCTGTGAGAAGGCAACAAGCTATAGGCCCTGTTGCACTGGAGGAAGTGCTTTAAGAACCAGACCATCTGGAGCTAGAAGACACTCCCTGTGGGCACCATACGCATGGCCAAGGTCAGGCAGCGAACCCTGAAGGGTGGACAAAGTAACCGAGGAGGCTTCTGCTAAAGTGGCCGAGATCTGGATTGCTCCCTGTCCAACCAGCCCATCCACTGGGAGGACAGTGCCATACAGGACAGATGCAAGGCTAAGTCAAGGGTTCATTACTCCGAGGGGGTTCATCAGAGCTTCTCCTCTGAGCAACAGGCCAGCAACTATGCCACCTATGGACCGAACATGCCTGAGAAGGGCATTGACATGGGGATGCTCAAGAAGTAGAGGCCATGGATATTAGGAAAGATGTGCATTACCAGGCCACAAAATATCAAGGAAAAAGTGGTGGCGTGGCTGGGAAAGTTCAAAGTGTTGAAGGAGGCTGTGGACTCGAGCAGGACACAGCAGAGCACGTCCCAGAGTTGGAGTGGGACATGGACCTTCTATTTAACACACTGCGAAACTCTAGGGACAGTGGCCCAGACATGGAGGATGAGAACAGCACCCTCAGCACCCACAAGCCCAAGCTCAGACTGTTCTTTGAAGGGTTGGCACACTCCAACTCACAGACACAGACGGAAGCATCCACAGGGCCCGGAGCCAAGAGGAGCCTGCAATTATGGCCAAAGTGCAAGAAAACATGTGAGCCCTCAGGCATCAAACAGCCCAGAGACAGTGTTTCAGACTCGACGACCCACAGCACCCCCTCCCCCAAAGTCGCCTGAATCTGGACCTCCTCCATGTCTAGCCAGTCAGCTCACCATGTGGACAGCGCCATGTGGCCTGCCCAAGACCAAGTCTACAAATCACTACTCTAAAAAGGAGTATGAGAGCTTCACTGAGCAGGAGGCTGGTGAAGATGCCGCCCATGGATAGGAACTGGATCAGGAAGCAGTGACTATTGAAAGTCACAACAAGGTCCATGACAAGCAGAATGTAGTGGCTTGGCTGAGCTGGGCCTAAGTGTCGGAGGAGGCCCTGGACTGTGAGCAGGACCCTGCAGATCATGTACCCGAGTAGAGGAGGACCCGCACCTTCTGTCTAACATGCTGGAGAACCAGTGACAGTAGCCCAGACAGGGAAGAAGATGACAGCCTTCTCAGCACCACCAAACCCAAGCTCAGGCCATAATGCGAAGGACTGTCACATTTCAGTTCAAAAATGGACATGGGGAGCATCCATGGTGCCCAGAGCCAGGCGGAGCTTCCGAGTTTTAGCTGGTTCTGCTGAGGCCTAGTGTGTTGACGCATGGAGTAAATGGTCCCGGGTTCAAATCTGGTCACGGGCACAACTGTGTTGATTACAGGCTTGATCCCCAGCCCTGGCCATGGCACATGCAGGAGGCAAGCAATCCATGTGTCTCTCTCACATCGATGCCTCTCTCCCTTTCTGTCTCTCCCCGTCCCTTCAAGTTTCTCTAAAAATTCAGTGGAAAAATAACCTCTGCTGAGGGTTCACAAAACAAAGCAAACAAAGGAGCCTCCTAGTCCAGCTGAAGTGCCCAAAAAGACCAAGCTCAGTCAGCAACAGCCAAGTGACAGTGTCTCCCACTTAGAGCCCCAGAGCATTCCCACCCAGGGGAGCACCAGCACCGCCCAAGGACAGCCCGGAGGCAGAGACCTCAGCCCTGGACATGCTCACCACGAAGATGCGGCTCACTAGGCGCCTCACCAAGACTGAGTCTCTCATCCCCTCCACCAAGGCCAAGGGGAAGCATCCCCGCCACCATGGCTGGTCAGGTTCCTGAAGGGGCGGCAGATGGCACAGCCGTAGAACAAGTGAGCCAAGAGCCCAGACAATGAGCATGGCCAGACCCAGGGATCCAGCTGCAGATCCCCAGGAAGACCACGTACAACCAGCTGAACCACATCCTCATCTCTGATTACCAGCTGCCAGAGAACATCATCCTGGTCAAACCTCTGATTGGCAGGAGCAGTTCCCCTCGGACACTCTGCAGGGGCTCATGCTGCCTGGGCTGTGCATCTGCTTCATGGCTGACGTCCGGTGGCCTTCAGCTCCATCATCTGGTGGATACAGAAATACTGTAATGATAATTCCGAGCCCCTTAAGCCGGTGAAGATCCTGGTGGAAGGGGCACAGCACTACTTCAGCGCTGTGCTGCGGGTCTTCCTGGAGCTGCTGTCCTACAAGATTCTCGGCTGGCTGGGCTATGTGCACTTCCTGGTCATCCCGCTGGGTTCCAACATTGTGGCCAGGTACCTGGGCTCCATGCATTACCGCTACAACAGCGTCTCACAGGACCTGGCCTGATGGCACCTGTTCCATAATCTGGAGGCCCAGAGCGCCATACAAGACACACTGGACATCGTGACGAGAATCACTCAGTACATCACGGGAACATCTGTTCCTCTCAGCTTCCCATCGAGGAAGCCCTGATCTCCTACAAGCAGAAGAGACCCAATGAGGATTCCTTATAGTTCATTCTTTTAAGGGTGG
Source organism: Myotis daubentonii (assembly GCF_963259705.1). Lineage (NCBI taxonomy): Eukaryota > Metazoa > Chordata > Mammalia > Chiroptera > Vespertilionidae > Myotis > Myotis daubentonii. Next base: position 9,898,524 of record NC_081855.1, read on the forward strand.
CAGGAGAAAGTTGGGACAGTGCAACAGTCCTCAGACACGTCGGGAGACTCAGATGATGGACCCCCTTGGGCTGCAGGGTGCTTTTATCCTTCCCTTTGTCCCTACCTCTGTTCACCAATGAGGCCTTGTCATCCCACTCATCTTGTCAGTGAGTGGGGTTTGTCCTCCCCCAGCCAGGGCGATGGCACCAAGCTGATGGAGCGGCAGGTGGATTGCTGGACGGCAGCCCAGCCACCAGACATGAAGAAAGACTCGAAGAAGAAAGACCTGCCTTCCGCCAACAACACCCTCAAGTGCAGCTTCCAGTCTCTCCAGGTCAGCAGGCTGCCCAGCAGTGGCCAGGCCAAAGCAACACCCACCATGTGCATGACAGTACTCACCAAGGAGAAGAAAAAGAAGGTGTTGTTTTCGCCCAAGAAAACCAGGACAAGGCATGGAGTCCAAAATCCAAAAGCCAGTGCTTGGAGGCATAAGCCACCTGGTCTGCAGGGCGAAGCAGCAGGAGAACATTCTGCGGGTCCTCATCAAAGGTGTGGTGTGGAATGAAGTTCTTCCAGCTGGCAGCCCAGGGTCCTTCCGCATCCAGCACTTCCCCATGTGCATCTCCAGACATTCTGACTCCACCTTCCAGCCCTGCCTGCGGCCCTGCAGATGCCAAGCACAGGAGGGCCCACCTGCTTTTCTGTTCACCTTTCAGTTTAGTACAGAAACCGACCCTGGAAACACAAAGAGAAACCTTCTTAAGTACAAAAGTGCTCACTACCCGGAAGCTAATGTGCAGCCCCCATTGGGAGCCCCAACTGCTCTGCTGATTAACCGGAACTCTCTGGGGGTCAGGCGGGCAGTGCTGAGCTGGAGAATCATGGAAGGTGAGTTTTGGCCTCAGGACCCCTAACACTCCCAGCGAGAAGGGTTCTCCCTTCTCCACCTGCCCTTCCTGGAAGCCAGGACTCTGCCTCCACAGGACTCAGAGCTGTTGGTCAGATGCCAAGGACTGGCCTCCCATTGCGGGCATCCTGAGCAGAACATGGAGGCCAGTCAGCCCAGCCCTGGGCCCCAGCTGCCAACCCGCCAAGTGGCCCCACACCATCCACTCGTGCTTTCCTAAAAAAATAGGTGTGTGGTGCAGACCCCCAGGCACACCGGCTAGACAAACTGGTGCAATACCAGCTGCCCGCCTTCCTGAGCAGGGACTATGCTTTCGCCCTCATCTCTCTGTGTTATGACAGAACATTTGTTCCACCCAACAGGTGTGGGTCCACCTATTTACCAGGTGAGCACCCTGTCCCTGCACAGCACAGTTTTCACGCGGCACCCTGCTTGCTGGGAGTCTTCAGGGCACTTCATGTCTCTGAGTGCTTGTGCCTCTAACCACAGGGTGAACCTAGGGCAGTAATGGCAAAACTTTTGAGCTCTGCATGTCAGCATTTTGAAAAACCCTAACTTAACTCTGGTGCCATGCCACATATAGAAATTTTTAGATATTTGCAACCATAGTAAAACAAAGAGTTATATTTTTAAAATTTTTTAAATATATTTTATTGATTTTCCACATAGAGGAAGGGAGAAGGATATAGAGTCAGAAACATTGATGAGAGAGAAACATCGATCAGCTGCCTGCTGCACATCTCCCACTGGGGATGTGCCCGCAACCCAGGCACATGCCCCCGATCAGAATCGAACCCAGGGCCCCTCAGTCCACAGGCCGACTCTCCATCCACTGAGCCAAACCGGCTTTGGCAAGAGTTATATTTTTGATATTTATTTTATATACTTAAATGCCATGTAACAAAGAAAAATCAACCAATGAGTTTGCATGCCACCTCTGACACATGTGTCATAGGTTCGGCATCACTGACCTAGGGTCAAGCTCACAGGTTTATTGTAGAAACTCAGTAGGGTCCTCCCTGGAAAGTGCTCTCTGGGTGCCTGGACAGTGGAGAGGTCTGCTGCACGGGCTGTGGTTGAGCTCATTGGCCATTTTCTCTTCCTCATGGCAAAGCTTCAACCTCATTTGATTCTCCACAAGGCCTTGGGCTAAGCTCTTTTCTCCTTAGATACAGATTGGAGATTCTATGAGGGGTCGGTGTCCTGGGTGAAGCCAGAACCAAAAATCCCAGAAGCGAGCCATGTGGCCCCATGCTAATTTTACTCTTGACTAAAAGAATACAGAAAAAGAGTGGAAAAAATCTAAAATATTAGTGTCAGCACTGTGTAGTTGATGAGGGTAGAGGAATGATACACAGGAGGGCATATTAAAGAGCATGTCTCGCTGAGGAAAATATAGATATGTGTAATAAATCACAGGGATATGTTTAAGTGCATGTATTTTAAGTTATGGGAAAGCACCTTGTCTTGCAAAATAGAATTCATTAATTTTAAACCTACCATCTGAAATAGGACCTATTAAATGGGAAGCAATAAAGGATTTTTTAAAATAAGAAAATTTGACAAATGGAAGTTATTGTTTGCTTTGTTAGACATATTATATCAGACTAACCAATAATACCCAGTCTTTTAAACAAAATAAATCATTACCACATACCATGCCACATAGGAAGTCTCAATAAATTCCAAAGAAGATATATATGTTTTTTCTCCATTGATATGTACATGAACCATCATGCATGATGCCTATATATTCTCTAACCATAATGCACTAAGGTAAGAAGTTAATAATAAAGAATAGCTTTAAAATCACCAAATATCTGGACAGTTTAGAAAATATAGCAGAAGCTGAAGTGAAGTATATTCTATACAAACCCTGAGTTCAAAGGAAATTATGAGTGAAATTATGGAATACTCCCAACTAAAAAACAATAAAGAAAAGCTGCATATCAAAAGCAGCCATAAAAGACAGAGTTTTTGTTTTAAATAGACTTCTAAGGAAAGCATTACAGCTGGGAAGAGAGATTGAAGTATCCAAATAGTAAATTACAGAGAGCAACAGAGTGACTTAGAAGAAACAAGGAAAGGGGGAAACATAATGGCAGAAATCAGTAAAACAAAGAATTTGAAAAAGCCTTCAACAAACCAGAAAACTGCTCCTCTAAAAATACTGGTAAAACAAACAGATTTCTAGCCAGACTGACCAAGAAACAGAGAAAAACGCTGTGCGCATATAGCTAACCAGTTAGGCAAAACGGACCAATACCTGGGAGGAAACAAACTATACAACCTTCCTCAAGAGAAAGTGATGCCCTGACTAGTCTATCAAAGAAGTTGAATTTGTAGTTAAAGCATCTAAGGAAGGGAATCCAGGCCCAGGTGGTTCACTGGAGAATTAAACAGAATAAATGAACAGACACTTCACTGAAGAGGCTATAACATGTCACATGAGCACTTGAAAACTTCAACATTATAAGCCATTAGGAAAAGGTTATTTAGACCACAAGGAGACTAACTGAAATAAAAGACTGTGATAACACTTGATGCTGGGGAGGATGTGGAAAAACTCACTCATACAGTGCTGGTGGGAATGTAGACTATTACAGCCACTGGGGAAAGTACTTTGGTTGTTCCTTATGAAATTCAACATGCAACTACCACACACCCCAGCAATTGCACTCTGGGGCATTTATGCCAGAGAAATAGAAACTTTCATCCACTCAGAAACCTGAGCACAAATGTTTATGGGAGCTTTATCTTAAAACCTGCAAGTGATCTCTGAAATCCCTTGTTGGGATTAATATCTACATTTTATAAGAAATGTCTGTCACATAAAAATGGGTAGAGTATATGAAAAGGGAATTTCATAAAGGGAAACCCAAAACGTTAACAAGGTATGAAGAGGTATTCAATTGCACTTGTAGTAAGATATGCAGAGATGTTGAATTGTACTTGTAGTCAGAGAAGTAATGAGGCCCTCTTTAAACCGATTTGCAAGACAAATTAGAGTGGGATGATGGGAAGTGTTGGTGAGGCTATGGGACAAATGGGAACATCATGGGCTATGATGGGAGTGTAAACTAGTACAGGCACCCAGGAGGGCCATCTAGAAGTACTTAGCAAAATTAAATATGCTCTTATATATTTGAATATTCATATATATAATTTTGCTAAGTCCGAAGAGCAAAAGAATCACCATAGGAGAACCTAGAACATAGGCCTCTCATTCTCAATCTTGAACTGATCATTTTTTTTCTTTATTGAATAAGATATTACAAATGTGTCATTACCCCACCAATATCACCTTATCCCCCCAATCCTGCCCTCTCCCTCTCCCTTCCCTCATGTTGTCCACATCCATCACCTATGCTGATATGCATTCATACAAGTCCTTTGGTTGATCTTTCCCCCTCACCGCACCCCCTAACCCCCGCCTTCCCGCTGAGTTTTGAGCATCTGAAAGATGCTTCCCTGTCTATGGCCATACCACCCTCAAAGCGCCCAATCTCGTCTGATCACTTTTTGAATAACATTTTCTTGGCTGGGATACAGGGGGGAGAGCAGGCCTTCTGTGTCAAAATATAACCCCTCAGAGTCTAACAGCATGAATCTGGTTCTTCTGATCAGCATCACTGGGTGGGAATGGACCACTGGAAATATTGGCTAGAATAGATAGCAAAGAGACACCTGGAATAAGTGGGTTCCCAAACCTTATCCTGTCAATTCCACCTAAAGGACATTAGCCTTTTTTATGAGTATTTCCCCACTGACATAAATATCCTTATGCGATGTTAATTGCATTGTATATGAACAGCATGGCTAACAAATTCCTGTGACATGATGAAATGTGGCAAAGAGCTGTGATGGAGTCTAAACAGAGAAAATGGATCATCTGTGTACTGTCTTCTGCTATCGTCTGAAAGTAAAACGATAGTATAGGGAAAACAAAAAGACAAAAGTATCACTCAAGGTGTACATAAGGCCACATGAATATTTTCTGTAATTTTTAAAGTGTGACTATTAAGGATTAAATGTAAAAGAATAAAATCTAGGTAGAATAATTTGTGATCACCTGTGTTCCTATTAAATCTTAAATTCTGCCATTGCCTGTGTGTCTTTAAATAGAGCATTAGGGTGACAGTTGGGAGACCTTTGAACTCCTGATTCCATCCCAGTTTTCCTTCCCCAGAGCTACTTACTATCATCCACTTTGTGCTTGTCCCTAAGTAGGTTTCTATAATTTTACTCAAAAGTTGTGTACACACAAGTTAATTTAGAGTTGATTTTGCATTTTTGAAATTTTATTTCAATAGCATCATTCAGAATGTACCCTGACACTTTCTTTTCCACACAAATCATGCTTTGAGATTTGTCCACATTGCCACACATACTGCAGTCCATTAGTTTTACCGCTTTACTAGGCATTTACTATGATAGCCTTATTCTCCTGTTGAAGGACATTTAGGTTATTTCTAGTTTTCCACCGTCATAAACAATGCTGAAATGGACTTTCTTGTATCCTTCATGGGCACATGAATGAAGCTTCTCTAGAGTATGTTGCTAAGAATGAATTTCTAGCAGGAAGGCCATGCACACCTTAGGTTTTACTAGTGGATGCAACTTCACTGGCTGGTTCAGCCATTCCCCTCCCAGCTGCTGTGGATGTTGGCTGCTCATGGCTCCTGATGGCCCTTCCCCTGTCCTGAGCGGGTAGGTGCTCCCAGTCCACTACCCTGGGAGGCCAGTAATGACTGGTACTGGGTAGACAAGCCTGGCTCCTTACCTAAAATGGGAATCACTCAATGGGTGCAATTCCTCTTCCAGATCCCCTCTCAAGACCAGGCTGAACGTAATGTGCTGAGTCCACATCTCTGCTCACCTCCCTCCATCTTCTTTTTCTGAGGTCATTCCTTCACTAAACTCTGTCCCACTTCCCAGGATTCACTGCTGCCAGGGAACCTGGCCCAAGATGACTAATATTGCCAAAGTCTCTCCAGAAGGGCTGCACCAATGTTCACAGTTAGGAGAGGCTTGAAGGCTGAGAAAGAGAAAGCCCATCCTAGAGATGAGGTGGGGGAGGGGGAGAAGGCAAAGGTGCTGAGATGAAAGAAAATTTTGTGAATTCAGCAAACTGAATGAAAGCCAGTGTGGCTGAAGTGTGGGGAGCAGAAGAAAGAGAAGGACACTGGTTGAGGTTGGAGATGTATGTAGGAGCCGACAAGGAGACCATAGGCTGGTTTCCAATTTTTTTTTTCTAATTGTAAATGGAAGTTTTTGAAATGGTTTAAGCAGAAAGTGATAGGGTTCAATTTAGACCAAGAAAATGTGTGTGTAGAGAGAATGGTTTGGTAAAAAAGATAAAATAAGCAGGGATCTGAGTATTTACACAGCAAGGAGAGTGGATCATAAAAATTAGTGTCAACACAGAAAGTAAGAAACACAATGGGATTTTTAACACAACACTTCCTGTGTCTATAAAACACACAGACATACAAAGACATAAATTCTTTAAGCATACATGCCAATTTTGAAGTGGCTACTATGTGGAGGGAGAGGAAGGGAATGGAGATTAGCGGTAATAAGAGACAATAAAACCTGGAAGTTGTCTTGCAAGGAATGGTGGTGAGAAGGTGGGATAAATGGAAGCATGTGATTTCTGGAGCCCTGAACCAAGAAAACAAAAATCAAAACAACAGCTACCACCCACCTCCCTACCCATTATTTCCCTTCACCCTGTGGAGACCCACATCTGCGATGGGGAACAGGTTTTCAGAGAGACCTTCCAAATAATCCAACTTTTACCTACTAAGTGGGTGGAACTGGATGGCAGAGGCCTTCCTAGTGATTAATGCAGCATCTGAGTCAAGGAACCTGGAGGGAAGAGGAAGCAGAACCTCCCTGGAGCCTCATTAGTAAGGACACAGATGGGAGCCCTGAGGCAGTCTCATGCCTGACCTGGTGGGGGGCTCCTGATGCTCCCTCTCAGCCTAGTTCCACATTTCCCTGGGGCTCCATGGTGCCAGGTCTTATCTCTGGGATCAGAGATAATCCAGGTTAACATGTCTTGTTATTTCCCCTTTGCACAAGTTTATGACGTGGTCCCAGGAGATCTGGGGACCAAACTTCCACCAGGTCTGGTGGCTCTGTGCCTGGGTGCCCAGGGCAGGAGTAGACACCCATTAGGTCTCAATAAACGCCTGTGGATCAAAAGTGATCCCTTGAATCCTTCCTTGATTGGGGGCAAGGACCTTGGGCTTTCCCTCCACGTTTTTCTTCAAGTGCCCAGAGAAGCACAGGGCATGCTCTGCAAATGCATTTGTCAGTTGGTGTTCAAAGAGTTTGTTGAGGTGGTTTCTTTGGTTCCCTGTCTGGCCCTGAGAGACAAACTCTCAATGGATAGAATAGAGTGGATGCTGGCTTTATCCAATGGCCTGCTTCTCTGAGGTGCTCTAGAGCAGTGGTTCTCAACTTCCTGAAGCCGCGACCCTTTAATACAGTTCCTCATATTGTGGTGACCCCCAATTTCATTGCTACAAATTGAACATGATTAAAGCATACTGATTAATCACAAAAACAATATGTAATTATAAATATTTTTTACGATGGTCAAGGCGACCCCTGTGAAAGGGTTGTTCGACCCCCAAAGGGGTCGCGACCTACAGGTAGAGAACCACTGCTCTAGAGTCACATTCTCAGACACTGTTCAGGGAGATCCAACACCCAATGTTACTTACTGAGCAAGTTCATTGGTGGGTAGTATTTTCTTACAGATTCGTATCTGAATGAGCAGCTTGGGGGAAGCCAATCCTTCCTGGAGGCTTAGCCACATGATCTCCCCTTAGACAGACAGTACTCATGTCTTCTGGGCCCCAAGACCTTGCCTCGGCCCTTGGGACATGGAAAGGAAAGAGTAATTCTTACCCAGGAGCAGTCCTGGATCTCAGTCCACTGACAAACAGACAGAAGTAAAATCACCTCAGATTCCATCACCCAGAGACAATCACATGCAACATATTAGTATATTTGTTCCTAGTATTATCCTGTGAATGTTGACATAGTTTCCATCTTGTCATTCTTATCTCACCTGTTTCAGTACCATCATGTGCTTAAGTATTGACTAAATGGGTCTTTATGCTCTTTTTGTTTTTAAAATACATACATAATGCTGTGATGGATATCTTTATAAAATTTATACCATTTTGAATGATTTATGAGGATCTCTATCAGTGGAAATAGAATTATAGAATCAAATTATATGAACAATGATTCTTTTAATATCTTGTCATTTAAAAATAAAATCCTGATGTAATAATTTAGTAATGGACTTGCAGGTTTTTCTGGTAACATACAAGCACACATATAGGTAATTTAAAATAGGATCACACAAACTTGTGCTTTTAATTTAAACTTCATCTTGGAAAATTCCTGTCTAACTTAAGATAACATGACTCCTGTTTACAACTGCTCAAGTATTTCATTATGTATGCACAATAATATCTTTTTCTCTGTTGTCTATTGATAGATGTTGCAGTAATGCCAAAATTTTATGATGACAGTGTTGTCATAAATTTACTAATATTCATATATTTCAACGTTTACACTGTTTCTTGAATTCCTATAAAATAAGTTCAAATTGGAGTTGTAACAAAATGATTGACTATTTTAATTTTTATGGATGCTCTAAATCAGGGGTCCTCAACCTTTTTAAACAGGGGGCCAGTTGAACGTTCCTCAGACCGTTGGGGGGCCGGACTATAGTTTAAAAAAAAAACTATGAACAAATTCCTATGCACACAGCGGCGGCAAAAACACCCGGTGGGCCGGATAAATGTTTTCGGCGGGCCGCATGTGGCCCGCGTCCCGTAGTTTGAGGACCCCTGCTCTCAATTATTCTCTAATAAGCTTGTCCCAATAAAATGTTTCCCTAAAATGTATGAGTGGCCATTTTTTCACACTCTTTCCAGTACTCAACTTTTCCTATTGCTCATCTGCAAGTGAAATTATTTTTCGTGAACTTGTCAAAGGAAAGTGTGGTTAAAGCTGTTTCCCTGGCTTCATAATTTAAAAGCTCCCCACTTTGTTGCCTTGACGCAGCATTCAAAGTATGGTAACATTTTCTGACCTCCTGTCCTGGTTTTCATTCCCCAATTTTACCTTTACTGTGACTTTCCTTTGCCCTGTTTCCCTGTCTTACTCAATTGGATTCTATTATCAGTAGCGCCTCCTCTTCCAAATTCATACCACCATCCAAGACTTAGGCATCTAAATACCTTCCTGCCATCTCTCCTGCTCACCTCTCAGGAGTTCAAACACTTCCCCATATTAACCCTTTATGGACCCTCCTAGAGGTCCCCTAGTCTAAAATGAAGGGTCATCTTTGATTGTACCCTACCTTGTATCTCCAGGACCCAGTCCACCATTGACATGTCATGATTTCATCTCCAAGTGGAGTCAGTTCTTTTTCTACTTGTCCTGCTCTTGTCCTAGTTAAGGCCACCCTCCCCATCTGCTGGGCCTCTGCTCTCTCTGCTTCTGATCTTGTCCTGTCTTCCACCTGTTCTCCTCCCGGCAAACAGAGTGATCCATTCAACTTAAAACCAGCCATCCCACCCTACCTGCTTAAGACACTTTAATGACTTCTCATTGTCCTTAAAACATAAAACAGAATGACTCACTGGCTTGTTGTGCCCCATGGACCTGCCAACCTCAACTAGTGTCTCTCACAGCCTCACTCACAAAACACCAGCACTGACTTCCTTTCAGTCCTTGAGACACACTTTTGTGTCTTTGCAGATGTTCTTCCTTCTCTTTGCAAAGCTCTTTTCCCAACTCTCTGAGTATCAGACACTCTCAGCTGTCTGACTCAGCTTAAATGTCTCTCAGAGAAAAGCTCCCTGACCATCTAATCCAAGACGTTGCCCTTTTCTCTCCCCCCACCCCCCCTCGCCCCCCGCCATGACTCTCTATTCCAGATTACTGATTCTTTGTAGCATTTATCGGTTTGTGGTTATTTTGTCCTGTCTGCTTGCTTTGAGGAGCTCTCTCCTGTGCTGGTTTACAAAGTCCATGAGGGGAAGCAACCCAGCACCTGTCCCAATCCCACCATCATAGATAATTATATTCTTAAGATAAATTTCTAGAACTAGAATTTAATCAAAAGCATGTCCTTTTTGTTACTTTATTTTTTAAAGTCACAAAACGACAATGTTGAATGTACATTTTTCTCCTTTTGGGTGTGTGTGGAAAAATACTCAGTAATATGGAGACAGTATTTTTAAAGAATAACAGAGAGTGATAGAGGGAGAGAGAGAGAGAGAGAGAGAGAGAGAGAGAGAGAGAAAGAGAAGTGACTGTGTAGCATACTTCCAAGACTTTCAAGAAATGTAAAATTAAATTTACAATAAACTGGAAGAACAAATATAAGGAGTTTGGTATTTGCTTCAGTGACTAATCTTATCACAATGATTTCTCGCATAAAAGCAAAGAGTTTCTTGGTCTCATGTATCTGCAATAATTGTCTGTATCATTTATGATTCTTATCCTTGCATCTTGGAGAGATACCTTTCTCAATATTTGTGATTTAGCTCCAAGAAATTCCTTTTGCTATTTCCTTAAGATATTAAATTTTTGACAAACCAGTTTGGCTCAGTGGATAGAGCGTCGGCCTGCGGACTGAAAGGTCCCAGGTTTGATTCCGGTCAAGGGCATGTACCTTGGTTGCGGGCACATCCCCAGTAGGAGGTGTGCAGGAGGCAGCTGGTCGATGTTTCTCTCTCATCGATGTTTCTAACTCTCTATCCCTCTCCCTTCCTCTCTGTAAAAAATCAATAAAATATATTTTTTAAAAAAAGATATTAATTTTTTAAAAACAACAACTTGTTAATCTTCACCTTGAATTACCAGTAAGGAGTGCTGTGAGAATTAAACCTGTTTCCCAGATCAGATTGGCAGGGCTGCATGAACCTGACAGTTTCCATGAACTTTGGGAATGCAAGTTGAAACTACCTCCCTGGAGGACACTCTGGCAATATGTATAACAATGAAGTGTCCTTCCCTTTGAATGTACCTAGAAATCTGTCCAAAAGTGATGTGCAAAGACATTTACTGATCCATTGTCTGAATAGGAAAGACAGAAAGAAAGCTAAATATCATCATCACAATATTGATTAAAAATATGTATGATGCAATCACAAAATGTAATAGCATGCAGCCATTAAAAATGATGAAAATATTTACAGAATATGTTCACCAGCACATTGAGTGAATAAAAATAATTTAGTAAGAAAACAAAAATTGGAATAATTTTGTTAACAAGACCTGGGTGATTTTTACTTCCTTTACATTTTATATTTAATGATATTACAAAAATTCAACAAAATCCAAATAGTAGAAAATAAACATATGTGGATACAAATTTAATATGGAAGTTAATGCAACAGATATCATAATAAAAAAGAAGTTTGGCACATACAAAAAAACAGCTGTGGACCAACTTATTAATAAATGTGACTAAGAGGAACAAACATGAGCATATCTACTTCATTAGCTTATACTGGAACACAAGTATGGTTTAATATTAGGAGAGCTTTAAAAGCGCTACACCTATGCTCTACCCCTATGTTCACTGCAGCATTATTTACAACTAGGGGCCCGGTGCACGAAATTCGTGCACTGGGTGTGGGGGGGGGGGAGTGTCCCTCAGCCCAGCCTGCCCCCTCTCACATACTGCGAGCCCTCAGGCGTTCACCCGCATCACCCTCCAATCGCAGGATCGGCCCCTTGCCCAGGCCTGACGCCTCTGACAGAGGCGTAGACCCCCATCACCCTCAGGTCACCTGATCGGCCCCTTGCCCAGGCCTGACGCCTCTGCCAGAGGTGTCAGGCTTGGACAGGGGACCCCCATCTCCCCCCGATCACTGGCTCTGGCCCCCGCCCAGGCCTGAGGCCTCTGGCCCAGGAATCATGCCTGGGCAGGGGACCCCCATCTCCCTCTGATCACTTGCTCCACCCCCCGCTCAAGCCTGACGCCTCTGACCCAGGCTTTAGGACTGGGCAAGGGGACCATCATATCCCCCCAATCCCCGGCTCAGCCCCCCGCCCAGGCCTGATGCCTCGGCCAGAGGAGTTGACCCTCATCACCCTCCGATCACCAATCACCAGATCAGCCCCTTGACCAGGCCTGAGGCCTCCGGCAGAGGTGTCAGGCCTGGGCAGGGGACCCCCAGCTCCCCGCGGTTGCAGGCTCCACCCCTGCCCAGGCCTAACGCCTCTGGCTGAGGTATCCGGCTCGGGCAGCGGGGACCCGCAGCTGCAGCAGCCCCGCGATCGTGGGCTCCGCTTTAGGCCCAGGCAAGGGACCCCTAGCTCCCGGGGCTGCCAGCTTCGACCGTGCCCAGCTCCCATCACTGGCTCCACCCCTACTTCCTGCTATCACTGGCCAGGGCGGCAAAGGCGCCTGATTCTCCGATCATGGCTGGGGGGCAGGGCAAAGGCGGCCCCAGGGCCGCCTTTGCCCTGCCCCCCAGCTCTTAGCTCCCCCCTGGGTTTCTGATCACTGTCAGTGGCAGGGGGCTTCTTCCTGCTTTCCCTTTCACCTGCCTGCATTGTGCCTACATATGCAAATTAACCGCCATCTTGTTGGCAGTTAACTGCCAATCTTAGTTGGCAGTTAACTGCCAATCATAGTTGGCAGTTAATTTGCATATAGCCCTGATTAGCCAATGAAAAGGCTATCGTTGTACACCAATTACCATTTTTCTCTTTTATTAGTGTAGATAGCCAAGATACGGAAGTAACCTAAGTGCCCATCAACAGATGACTGGATAAAGATGATGTGGTGCATATGTACAATGGAATCTTACTGGGCCACAAATAAGAAGGAAATCTTACCATTTGCAACAACATGGGTGGGTCTAGAACAGTGGTTCTCAACTTTGGGTGCGCATTAGAATCACCTGGGAATCTTTTTAAAATCCTGATTTCTGGGCCTCATCCCCGAGAAATTCTGTTTCTTTGTTATGGGGTGGGGCCACAACATTAGTAACAAAGAAACAGAATTTCCAGAGGATGAGGCCCAGAAATCAGGATTTTAAACAGGTTCCTAGGTGATTCTAATGTGCAGCCAAGGTTGAAAACCACTGATCTAGTCTAGAAGGTATTATGCTAAGTGAACTAAGTCAGGCAGTGAGAGACAATTACCATAGAGCTTTATGTATATGTGGAATCAAAAAAACAAAACAAAACAAAAACAGACTCATAAAAAAAGAGAGAAAAGGGATGGTTACCAGAAGGGAGGGTGTGGGAGGTGGGTGAAAAGGGGAAGGGAAATATAGTCAATGATAATGTGATAAGTTTGTATGATGACAGATGGTTATATGAATTGGTGAGGTGATAAAATTGTTGATTCACTATATCATACACCAGAAAAAATATAACCTTATAAGACTGTATATCAACTGTACTTAAATTAAAAATAAATTAAAAATAAATAAATAAGTTTCTCAGATGCTGTAGGTTTGTTAAGAAATTAAACCTAGGAATGAATAGTCTAAAATAAAAACCGTATCTTTATAAAAGTTAATAAAAAGTGCTAGGCACTGAAAAAGCATCTGATCAAAAATGCAACAGCCAAATCTGATTATTAAAGTACTATTTTCAAATACAAACAGAAAGATAGTTGCTAAATGTCTTTCACTTAAAATCCTCTAAAAGTCCTCATTGCACTTGGAATAAATTTTACAGCCTGAACAGGACTCTGCAGGCTGGGGGACCCCATTGGCCTGCACAACTTCCTGTCCCACACTCTCCTCTTTACTCCAGCCACCCTGGCCCCTATGTCATTCCTTCACCCCAGTGGGCTGTTTCCCACCTCAGGCCTTTGCACACACACCTCTCTGTCTGCAAGGCTCTTTGCTCAGGACTTCTTAGGACTGACCTTTTTTCTCCTTTACATCTCAACCAAAAGAGACATCAACATGTGGAAAGTGTTCTCTATATCATGGAATTAAATAGAGTTTATGTATATTCTCTCATTTTTTATTTTTAAAATTTTGATACCACCTTCATTCGATTTTCAGAAGGAAAAGACACAGTAAAATATATTAATCATAAATACATTAAAATGTCTTGGGTAAGATCTGAAATATTGATCTAAAGTTTTCCCCTCAATAATTGAGCAGCTGCCCCAGTGCTATTTGTTGCCAAAGGGCCCCCACAATAATCCCCTGAGTCCCACGTGTGCTGCGCCCTGTTCCTGATGTCGCTTCCCAGCTCCCAGGACCTGCTCACTCCAGCACCAGGGCCGCACTGCTTGAGAGTCCTTCCTAATTGACAATGCAAGTCCCCTTCCTATATTCTTTTCAACTGTTTCCTGATTTGTTTGCATATTTATTTGTAGATAAAATTTAGAACAGTGTTTGTTTCCCCAAAATCCTATTATAATTTTTACTTTAAACTAGAGGCCCAGTGCACTATTGAAATTGCACTAAGAGGCACCCGGAGGGCTGCCACAGGAGTTGGACCTGACCCACGCTGCAGGCAGAGGGACCTGCACCTGACTTCCGCCCCAGGCACCCCCTGCCCCCCTGCCTGTGTCCGCTCCAGGGCTGCCCTAGCCAGGCACAGCAACTCAACCCATCCCAGGCCTCCCTCTGCCCCCTTCCTGTGTCCACTCTCGCTCAGGCAGGCCCCCCTGTGTCTGTCTCCATCTCTGCCCCTGGCCTCACCTGCACAGGCAACCTCCTCCTGTCTGGTTGTGATCCTTTAAAGCAGTGGTTCTAAACCTTCCGAATGCCACAACCCTTTAATACATTTCCTCATGTTGTGGTGACCCCCAACCATAAAATTATTTTCGTTGCTACTTCGTAACTGTAATTTTGTTACTGTTATGAATCATAATGTAAATATCTGCTATGCAGGATGTATTTTCATTGTTACAAATTGAACATAATTAAAGCATATTGATTAATCACAAAAACAATATGTAGTTCTATATGTGTTTTCCAATGGTCTTAAGCAACCCCTGTGAAAGGGTTGTTCAACCCACAAAGGGGTCGCAACCCATAGGTTGAGAACCACTGCGTTAAAGCTTCCTGGCCTAATTTGCATATTACATATATATGTAAATTTTAGATTAATTCAGGAGAGTATGTGCCTTTGTAATATTTTATCTTTCTATCCAGAAATGAGTAAGTCCATGCATTTATGATTAAATGGAGAAATAGAGCATTGGAAGGCCCTGGGCAATTCCTGTTAACATCTTACTGCTTTAGATTATTTTGTGGATGTTACACATGGTATTTCCACCTGATGATTGTTTACACACACATCAACACTAATGAAAGAGAAAAATGGTAATTGGCGTACGACCGCTACCCTTTTCATTGGCTAATCAGCGAGATATGCAAATTAACTGTCAGCCAAGATGGTGGCCCGCAGCCAGGCAGCTTGAAACTAACATGAGGCTTCCTTGCCTCAGTGACTGAGGAAACCAATGTTCCCCGCCTGCGCCTGGGGCTGCAGGCCTCTGAGCCTGCAGTTTCAAACATTGTAACAAATACCGCTGGACTTCAGCCAGCAGGATCGCAGCATTGTATGCAAAGGCCAGAAACCTAGAGCCAAGCCTCAAGCTAAAGCTGGCCCAGAATAAAAAAAAAAAAAAAGGAAAAAAGGAGCGGTTGGGAGCTTCAGTCACCCCCAGCCTGAAAACAGCCCTCATCCCCTCACCCAGGCTGGCCAGGCACCCCAGTGGGGTCCCCCACCCTGATCCAGGACACCCTTCAGGGCCAACCAGTTGGCCCCCACCCGTGCACCAGGCCTCTACCCTATATAGTAAAAGGGTAATATGCCTCCCAGCACCGGGATCAGTGGAGCTGCAAGGCCTCCCGGCACCGGAATCAGCGTGAGAGGGGGCAGCGCCCAAACCCCCTGATCACCCTGCGGCTCTGTGCAGCACCCCCCCCTCCGCCCCCACGGGCCCTGCTCTGAGTGTGACGGGGTAGAGCCATAACCTCCCCATTGGCCCTGCCCTGAGTGTTACAGTGGCGGCGCCCCAACCCCCTGATCCGCCCTGCTCTGTGTGTGACAGGGGACGGTGCCCCAACTCCCCTATCGGCCCTACTCTCTGAGTGACAGGGGGGAGCTCCTCAGCCCCCTGATGGGCCCTGCTCTGTGAGTGACAGGGGGGAGCTCCCCAGCCCCCTGAGGGGCCCTGCTCTGTGTGTGACATGGGGGAGCTCCCCAACCCCCTGATGGGCCTTGCTCTGTGCATGACAGGGTACGGAGCTCCAACCCCCTAATTGGCCCTGCTCTGTGAGTGACAGGGGGCAGCGCCCCAACCCCCTGATTGCCCTGCTCTGTGCATGACAGGGGGTGGCGCCGCAACTTCCCCATTGACCCTGCCTTGAGTGTGACAGGCGGTGGTGCCCCAACCCCCCAAGAGGCCCTACCCTGAGCATGACTGAGGGTGGGATTGCAACCTTCCAATCCGCCCTGCTCTGTGCATGACAGGGGGTGGCGCCCCAATGCCCCAATTGGCCCTGCTCTGAGCCCGACCAGGGGCTGCACCTAGAGATTGGGCCTGACCTCTGCCACCCGGGAGCAGGCCTAAGCCAGCAGGTCATTATCTCCTGAGGGGTCCCAGACTGCTAGAGGGCACAGGACAGGCTGAGGGACCCCCCTCCCCCTCGAGTGCACAAATTTTTGTGCACCGGGCCTCTAGTCTTACCTAATAATAGACAAACATGCAAATTGGCCATACCTTTGCTATGCCCACCAGCCAATTGGATGAGTATGCAAATTAACCAAACAAAGATGGCGGTTAATTTGCATACATAGGCGCCCAGCGGCAATTGGAGCCTGCAATCAGAGCTGAGGGGTCACCTGCCCAGGCCTAATGCCTTGAGGAGTTAGGCCTGGGCAGGTGTGGAGCCGGCAATGGCAGGGTGCAGGGGAGGTGTCGGAGATTGGTGATCGCTGGGAGCTCAGAGTCCCCTGCCCAGGCCTAATGCCTCTGCCACAGGTGTTAGTCCTGGGCAGGGGTGGAGCCAGCGATGGTGGGGAGCAGGGGCAGAGCCGGCCATGGCGAGGAGATGGAGGTCCCCTGACCAGGCCTAATGACTTGGCCACAGGCATTAGGCCTGTGCAGGGGCGGAGCCAGCAATTGGTGTAACTACAGAGGAAACACCTTTTCTGACTGCTCATTGGCTAAGTTCCCTGTATGCCACTGGTAATATTCTTAGTAACTTGCATAATAAGAATCCAATAAGGTGATCTAAGGTATTTTTACCACACTCCTGGAGAAAAAAAGAAAGGTCTGCTACTGGAGGGCTAAGAAATGTCATATCCTGCCCTAGCTGGATTTGCTCAGTGGATAATGCCTCGGCCTGCCCACCACAGGGTCTGGGTTCAATTCTAACCAAGGGCATGTACCTAGGTTGCATGCTCCTCCCTGGCCTGGGCCCAGGTCAGGGTTCATACAGGAGGCAACCAATAAATGTGTTCCTCTCACTTTGATGTTCCTCTCTGTCCCCTCCAGTGCAAAAATTTTCGTGCACCGGGCCTCTAGTGATTTTATAATAGTAATGGGCAATATATATTAAGTGCCTACCATATGACCACTCTTTACGTTAAGCACTTTATTATTCCATTTTATCCTTGCAACTCATTTTTCACAGGAAAAAAACAAGACGTAAAGAGCTCAGCTAACGTGCCTGAGGTTTTAATGCAATTGACAGTGTCATTCTTATCACTAAAATTTTCTTTGTCAATCCTCACCCAAGGATAAGGTTCCCTGGCCCAGACAAGGGCCAAGGATCTAGCCTGCAACTGAGGTATGTACCTTGACTGGAATCAAACCCAAGAACTTTCAGTCCACTGGTTCCCAGCTCTGTCTCGTTCTCTCACTCACAGGCTGCTCTAATTTAATTGAAAACATCCAGAATTTTCTTCTGGTCACTAGTATAAATAATATCATTAAATTAACTGAAGTCACATGTCCACATACAACCATCATCACTGTGGTCTGGCCAGCTAGATGTGCTGAGACCGTCACTCTGGGGCCCTGAATAACACCCCCCAGAAACAGCTGGATGTGGAAATTGGCAGCTGTTAGAAAGGGGAAAATGGAAGTCATGTCCACCACAGGCCATTGTCAAATAAGTATTTGACTTCTGGTTTCCACTGTGATATATAAGACCTTGGAAGTCCTTACTTCCATCCTTACAAGAAAAAAAAAGATGAATGATCTGAACTACAGGAGCTCTTATTAAACCCATCTGAAATTAACTATGACTACGAAATTAACCTTTGCTGCTGCAAACCATGGAGATTTAGGGCTCTGTTAGAACAATACAACCTTGCCAGTTTTCCAGATAAGACAGAAAACATGTTTTTTACTCAAAGTGAGAGACAAGATCAAAGAGCATGAGAAGAGAAGACAGATTCGACCACATCAAAATGCAATGCGCCTATTTGGCAAAACACACATCAAATGGAGACAAGTGGCAAGCTAGAGAAACCATTTGCAAGTTACATGGCAAAAAGCTGATATCCATGACAATTCAGATTTGCTAACAATCCAATGGAAAAGAGGGCAAAAGGTCTCAAACTGAAATTCCATAAGAAGGGATAGGCCAAAAGTATGCGAAAGATACCCAACTGCAGTTTAAACCAGAATGAAAAATTCAAATGAAAATATTGCTCTTTCTCGCTCTGGACAGGGTGCCTCATCAGTTGGTTGGAGAGTCATCCCATATACCAAAAGGATGCAGGTTTGATTCCTGGTGAGGACACATACCTCGGATGTGGGTTCTGAAAATGTTGTGGAACGGGAGAGTGTTTGTGATGTTCTGGAACAGTTGCGAAAAATAGTGAATATATTCCATGTTGGAATTTACAATTTGAAGGATCATAGAGTTAAAATTTATATAATTTAAACTTATTTTTAATATAATATTACTAAGTTTTATTTAAAACACATTTTATTTTACTCGATAGTGTAAGAAAAATACCCTAACCTTTTAAGTATGTGCAAGATAAACAGAAAAATTTTAAAATTGCTATTTTTGGGGAGGGGAAGTCCTCTATCCTGAGGCAGCTGACACAGGCGGCCACCCAGGACCTGGGACCACAGGCCTCCCAGGAGCTGAGGCAAGTGGCTCACAAGCTGCAGGTGGGTCCACATCTGGAAGTTCAGTGACAGCTGTGCCTGGAGCCTGCTCTGGCTCAGGAGAGGGCACCAGAGTTGGCATTTCTACCTTAGGTGTTTCTTCATCTTGTTCTGGAGCTGCTTCAGTAGATCCAGGAAGAGAACATGTTACCACCACGACTGCCTTTCGTGTGCCTTCCAAGGAAGGGAACCTCCCATCTCCGTCACTGAAGTCCCAGTACATGTCCCCACCCCAGGAAGTCCTCCAAACTGCAGGCCATGGGGCACTGACCTGAGCGGCTCTGCACTCCTGCCTAAGCCCAGCCTCTGGGAGCTCTTCTCTGAGTGGCCCAGCCATTTGCACTCCCCCTCACACACACCACCCACTCCTTGTCCTCCTGTGTCTCCGCCTCAGTGGGCTCAGGTGCTCCAGGTGTGAGTGAAGATACTTGGCCTAGGTTGGCAGGTCTGGGACTTGAAAGGTGAGCTCTAGGGAGGCCAAAAGCATGATCAGGCTGGGAAATTCTGGCGGCTAATAAAAATCTTGAGGGTACTGGTCCAGTCAGATGCCCAAGATGCAGGAGATGACCCTGAGGAGAGAGAGAGACAGACAGCAGGGTCTGAGGCCTGGCCTTTTTTCCACATGGCCCTCCCAGAGCACCACTCAGAGAGCCTGGGGTCCTGGGCCTGCTGCTCCTGCCCATCCAGGAGCCAGACCTATTCCCTTGCCAACATTCAACCTGGCAGTCCTGGCAGAGATGTGCCTGGTCACCCAGGAGGGGCTGGCAGAAAGCCCTCCGAACTGACAACTCTGCATCAATGAGGGAACCGCCTGTCCTCTTCTTCAGGGGAACCTGACATGCTCTCTCAGTGTCCCTGTTCCCTCCTACTACCCTGCCGCCAAAATGTCAACTCCATGAGGACAGGGAGGGCTGGTGTCTATTAACTTCATGTCACTCATTGGCACACAGTAGTAGGTGCTCCAGGAATAGCTGACCAAGAGTGAACGAAGAAAATCCGTCTGCACTTCTGGTGTCCAGAGACCTCCTAACACCTCAGACTTTGGCTCCAGCTCCTGCGTGTTGTCTAATTCACTAGCTGCCCTGTGGGGTTCTTCTCCTCTAACTGACAGGTAACTCCCATGGGTAGAGAGCAACAGCCAAGCTGCCACTGAGGAGGTTCTACCAGATTAGTGAGCACGGTCCCTGGGTAGGGGTGCAGACTGGGCTGGGATTAGAAGCAGAAGGGTGTGAATTTTCTGAGGAGCTCACTCTGTCTATTGACCTCCCCACTCGCCCCCTCCACCCATATCTACATGCACAGCTCTCTGAGTCCTGCCCTTTTTCCTAGGAGAAGCCCTCAGACCTCTGCCCTCTTGCAGAAATCCCACCAAGCGCGGGATCCAGGGTTCTGCAAGCACCTTGAATTCAGGTCCCATAGTCCCCTCATGGCTCTTATCCAAAGCCAAATCAAGTTTTCTGCTGGAACAGAGGTCCACTGTCCTCTTCACAACATGGGAAGATGCAGCCATAGGTAGAGGAGGCCAGGAGGATGTCACATCGGCTGTCCTATGGACACTAGGAGCCCGTGCAGCCTAGTGTGACTGAATCACTCTCGACTAGAAGGAAGCACTGGAGTGCAGGCTTGGGGTCTGCTCTGTGCACTGGATCATCGTCAGTGCCTAGAGACGTGTCTGTACCTGGCAGGGCTTCTCATATATTTGCTGAATGAATGAACCCAAACCATCCCCATCTCAGACAGCTGGATGAGTCTGAACTCCATCGCTCAACCCTGGGGTTTCTGATCTGGCTTCACCTAGGACCGGGACTCATAATGGGATCTCCAATCTCTTTATCTAATGAGAAAAGTGCTTAGCCCTGGGCCCTGAGGAGAATCACAAATTTGGCAGAGGCTTTGTCAACAGAATGAAAAAAATGACCAATTGGCTGAAACACAGCCCCTCCAGCAGACCTCTCCACTGTCCAGGCACCCAGAGGCACCCCACTGAGACCCTACAATAACCCTATTGGGACTCACTTTCTGGGGAACAATCACTTAGAGACATGCAGTGACCTGAAGATTCACAGCAAACAAGTGGCCAAATGACCACTGTGCTGTGCAGGGGCAGGAGCTCACCTGATACATGGTTGATCCAACTCCTGTTGTAGCAAATGCTCTATTTCAACAAAGAAAGGTGGGGACAAAAGTGGGGTCCCTGCCCAGAAAGGTGGGCATCAGGTATTTGCCCAGTTTGTCCAGTCAGTGTGCCCAGGTGGTCAGTACCACATTGGTCCTTGGTTTTTCTCTTCTGTTCTGCCTCATGAGGATGGAGTTTATTGGACAGCATGAGAGGGTAGTGCTGAGGCCACTGGGATGGTTGGCAGTGGGGCCCAAGGCTGGCTGACCAGCCTCTGTTTTCAGTCAGGTGCCCCCATGGGAGGCCAGCGCTGAGTCAGGCAGAAAGTGAAGCTGACTCACTCCCCGGGGAAGCGGAGTCCAGGCTTCCAGGAGGGGCAGGTGTTGACACTGAGAAGCTTTCTCAATGGCAGTTTTTGGGTCCTGAAGACCATCACCTTCAATGATTGCCCAGCTCAACACTGTTGACCTCCCACTTGCCAGAGCATTCTGGGTAATAAGCAGAGCAGTTGGGGGCTCCCTGTGGGCACCACCACGTTAGTTTCCAGGTTATGAGCTTATTCACACTGAAAGGGTTACACTTTGTGTTTCAAGAGTGTGTCTCAGTGCTAAACCGAAATGTGAACAGAAAAGCAGCTCATCCTTCCCGGGCTTGGCCAGGGCAGAGGGAAGGGTAGAGGACGGGCAGGCTCAAAGGTGGGGTTGGAGCTTCCGACTATGCAGGTGGGAAGTGCTGGACGTGGGAGCTCCATGCTGTTCCACTCCACAGCATCAACAAGGACCCACAGTTGTCCTGCTGGTGCTTGGCCCTGCTGAACAGGCGGCTGATGCCCTCCAGGCACTGGCTCTGGTTCTCCAGTTCCTTGTCCTTGGTTTTCTTGGGAAAACACATCACCTTCTTGTTGTTCTCCTTGTCCATGACCTGGAGGGCGTGGCTGCAGCCTCACCACTGCTGGGCAGCCTGCTCACCTGGAGAAACTGGAGGGGAACTTGAGGGTGTTGTTGGCGGTAGCCTGGGCTTTGTTCTCAGAGTCTCCTTTTCTGTCTGTGGGCTGGGCTGCCATCCAGGAATCCACCCGCAGCCCCATCAGCTCAGCTCCAACACCCTGGCTCAGGGAAGACTCATCTCCTCTCACTGACGGGGAGGAGAGAAGGATGTGTGATGCCTCCTTGTTTGCCGCAGACCCGGATGGAGGGTGGACAACAGCACTCTAGAGCCCAAGCGGGCCGCATAATCTGAGTGTCCTGAGGCGACCCAGAATGGTCTCACAATTCCAAGTTCCACAACCCCCACGAAG
The DNA here is from genome assembly GCF_963259705.1 of Myotis daubentonii. Classification (NCBI taxonomy): domain Eukaryota; kingdom Metazoa; phylum Chordata; class Mammalia; order Chiroptera; family Vespertilionidae; genus Myotis; species Myotis daubentonii. Next base: position 9,920,991 of record NC_081855.1, read on the forward strand.
GGAATGATGTTCAAGGACTCCTCATTGGGGCTCTTCTGTTTGTAGGTGAGTGTGGCCTCCACGATGGGCAGTTGGTGGACAAATTGGCTCCTGTGACGCACTGTGTGGTTCTAAACACCATGGGCAGCATGTCCTGCACAGCCCTGTGGGCCTCCTTGTAGAACAGGTCCCGCCTGGGCAGATCTTGGATGAAGCTGTTGTAGCGGTAATGCACGGAGCCCAGGTACCTGGCCACAAGGTAGGAACGCAACTGGATGACCAGGAAGTGCATGTAGCCCAGCCAGGTGGTGAGGGGCATAGGTTGTCAGACAGCAGCTCCAGGAAGACCCATCACATGGTGCTTAAGTACTGCTGTGCCCCTGACACCACAATCTTCACAGGATGGGGGGCTGGGAATTATAGAGCCGGCATCTTTGTTTCCACGGGATGATGGTGCTGAAGGCTGCCTGGACTCAGCCTTGGAGAAGGTGCACACCCCGGGCAGCATGTGTTGCTGCTGGACTCAGAGGGGAACTTCCCCTGCCAGTCAGGGGCGTTGAGGAGGAGGATGTTGTGGGGCAGCTGGCTGTCAGAGATGAGGAAATGGTTCAGCTGGTCATATACCGTCTCCCTGGGTATATGACCCAGGCTGTCCAGGCTGTTGTCCTGCTTGTTTCTGGCTCTGCCACCTGCTGCTCCTTCAGGGATGTGCTCCAGGCCCAGCGGCCAACGTGCTCCCCCTGGGATCTGGTGGAAGCGATGAGGAGAGACTCGGTCTTGGTGATGCACCCACTGGTGGCTTTGGGCTCATCTTCTCTGTCACATGCGTTGGACCTGGAGGCTCTTCCTGGTGCTGGCACTGTGGATTCTCTAGCACTCCATCTGAGAGCTGGGCACTGTGGATGCTCTAGCTGGGCTGGGACAGGCCTTCCAAGTATGGCCTGAGCCAGGGCTTCAGGGTCCTGAGGACACTCTCATGGGCCACTGTCACGGTTCTCTAGTGAGTCATACAGCAGATCTAGGTCCTCCTCCACCTCAGGTACATGCTCCGAAGACTCCTGCTCTGAATCCAGGACCTCCTCCCACTCTTGCACCCTGAGCAGCTACGCCCCAACTTTCTTGTTGTCATCTTCTTGCCTGGTCATGAGTGGCGATCTTACTACACTTTGGCGCTGCTTTTTGGGCTCCTCAAAGTGGAAGTCCTCCGCCTCTTGGTCCTGCCCATGCCCGGGATGATAGCTGCCCTGCTGATCTGAGAATATTTCATACTCCACCTCTGAGTAATGAACCAGGGATTTGGACTTGGACTTGGGGCCAGCCTTCTGGGTGCTGTCCTTGGGGTCTATGGGCTGGCTGGACAGGGAGGAGATGCTGACCTCAGCCATGTGGGCAGATTCCTCCATGTTGGTGCTATGGAGTCTCAGCATCTGGCCACCCTCGAGGGGTCGCTACATCACCTCTTCCATGTCGATGGTGCCCGTGGCGAGTGTCCGGTAACCCAGAATGGTCTGGTTGTTAAGGCGCTGCTTCTGCTGCAGCAGGATCTGTTAAGTTGTTGCCTTTTTTCTTGAGAGAGTGAGGGTACTGTAGGGAGATGGTCAGCACCAGGTCGGTCTTCACCTGACCACTAGGGGGCAGCAGAATCTCCTCAGACCTCAAGTGATTTTAGGGGCCCTGCATTTTTATAGTGATCACCACAGCCCTGAGCTCCTTCTCCAGCTTCTTGTAGATGAGCAGCTTGGTTAAGGTGAGGCTACACAGCCTGGGTACGCAGGTGGGGCTGGAGCATTCCACTTCCCAGGTGGAAAACAAGTTCATGGGCACCTGTGTGTTGAGTGTGGTGGGCATGCTTTCCTGGCCCGCGGGCACCGAAATGGTGGTCTGATTTCTATCCTGTGTTGGGAGAGGGTTACATGCCATCAGAGGCAGCTCATAAACTGCCAGGTGGGTTGGGCACTCCAGCTCAGACTGAACCCCAAGCACTCAGTGATTGGTGGCAAGAGATGGGACAGGTGTGATTCCAGGGACCACATGCTAACCTGGCGGCTTGGCAAACTCAGAGACCTAACGTAAATGAAAAGGTTTGTCTGAACTTAAAGCGTTGTTTGTTTGTTTGTTTTTTGTTGTTTTTTTTTTTTTTAAATAAAAGCAGATTATGGTGGGTACTGGTGTCCTAGGCTGTCATCTTCCCTGAAAAAGTCAATCTTTATCTTAACTGAGCCTGCCTATTTTTTATAATAAATCTTTATTGTTCAGATTATTACAGTTGTTCCTCTTTTTTCCCCCCATAACTCCCCTCCACCCGGTTCCCACTCCACCCTCTGCCCTTACCCCATGCCCCCCTCCACTGCCCTCATCCATAGATGTACAATTTTTGTCCATTCTCTTCCCGCATCCCCCACACCCCTTACCCCCTCAGAATAGTCAGTCCACTCCCTCTCTATGCCCCTGATTCTATTATATTCACCAGTTTATTCTGTTCATCAGAGTATTTGTTCACTTGATTTTTAGATTCACTTTTTGATGTGTATTTGTTGTCCATAATTTGTATTGTTTTCTTCTTCTTCTTCTTCTTCTTCTTCTTCTTCTTCTTCTTCTTCTTCTTCTTCTTCCTTCTTCTTCTTCTTCTTCTTCTTCTTCTTCTTCTTCTTCTTCTTCTTCTTCTTCTTCTTCTTCTTCTTCTTCTTCTTCTTCTTCTTCTGAAAGGGTACCTTTCAGCACTTCATATAATACTGGTTTGGTGGTGATGAACTTCTTTAACTTTTTCTTATCTGTGAAGCTCTTTATCTGACCTTCAATTTTGAATGATAGCTTTGATGGGTAAAATAATCTTGGTTGTAGGTTCTTGCTATCCATCACTTTGAATGTTTCTTGCCACTCCCTTCTGGCCTGCAAAGTTTCTGTTGAGGAATCAGCTGAGAGTTGTATGGGTACTCCCTTGTAGGTAACTGACTTTTTTTCTCTTGCTGCTTTATGATTCTCTCTTTGTCTTTTGCTCTTGGCATTTTAATGATGATGTGTCTTGGTGTGGTCCTCTTTGGATTCCTTTTGTTTGGGGTTCTCTGTGCTTCCTGGACTTGTAAGTCTATTTCTTTCACCAGGTAGGGGAAGTTTTCTGTCATTATTTCTTCAAATAGATTTTCAATATCTTGCTCTCTCTCTTCTTGTGGCACCCCTGTAATTCGTATGTTGGTACGCTTGAAGTTGTCCTAGAGGCTCCTTACACTATCTTCATATTTTTGCATTCTTTTTTCTTTTTGCTTTTCCGGTTGGGTGTTTTTTGCTTCTTCATATTTCAAATCTGTGACTTAATTCTTGCTATCCCCTAGTCTGCTGTTAGAACTCCGAATAAGGTTCTTTATTTCAGTCAGTGTATGTTTAATTTCTAGGTGGCCCTTTTTCATAACCTCGAGGGTCTCACTAGATTTCTTGAGGATCTCACTAAGTTTATCGGTGGTCTCACTAGACTTATTGAGGGTCTTACTAAATTTATTGGAAGTTTCTAGAAAATTCTTGAAAAACCGTATACATTGGGTTTTGAGCTCTATATCCAGTAATTTGCTTTCCTCCATTTCTGTCATTTGTGACCTGTTTCTTTGTCTCCGCATTTTTATGCTCTCCTGTGTTGATAGAGTGTTCTTTCTGTGCTAGCTGTCCTATAGGGCCCAGTGGCTCAGCCTCCCCAATTACCGGAGGTGGACACTCTTGGTGCATCCCTTTGTGGGCTTTGTACACAGTCTTGTTGGAGTTAAGCCTTGCTTGTTGTAGGTATCACTGGGAGGAATTGACCTCTAGGCCAATTGGCTGTGAGAATCAGCTGTGTCTGCAGTGGGAGAACTTCTGTGTTGAAGACACACTTATAGGGCAAGACTTGCTTCAGTGGGGCTTTGGTGCTCACTGAGTCTGTACCCTGAGTGTGTCCCTTATGGATCTGAGGAGTTGTAATCTGGATGGTCCCACTCTGACCACTGGGTACAATGGCTCTTGGATCTCTAAGGAGGTGCTAATTTAGCCTCTGCCTGAGGCTGTCCAGCAGGAGACCAGCTGTGAAGCAATGCAAGCCACTGGGGGCCTTGGGCCTTCTTTTGGATATTCTGGCTTTCTTTGACCCAGCTGCAGTTTTTTAGGTAATTTTAGATTGCAAAGGGCCAGGACTTTCATATGCAAAAGGCTCTGTGCACAGCTTGGGTGGGGCGGGGTATCAGGATCAACAGGGCAGAGCAAGCAGCTTTGGCTTCTCCTCAGTCCTGCCCTAAGAGGCCCCGCTTCTCAGTGTCCCAGTAATCACTGCAAGCACCTCTGATAGAAAGCTGCCCTCGAGTTCCGACTGATGCCAGACAGTACAGTGTCTCCTGTGTGAGTCTGGGTCCCCAGAGACTCACCTGGAACTGGAGTCAGGGCTGTAGGGAGATTGTGCCTCCCTCCCGATTGAAAAAGACAACCGAGTACTCAGTTGGCAGCCCTTTCCATGTGCACCTCCGTACCTCTGCACTTTACTTCCGCACCTCCTCTGAGTCTCAGTGTGCTTTTCTCTTTCCTTCTAGTTGTAGAATTTCCACTCAGCAGTCTTCCTGTGGTTCTGGATGATGTTCTTTCTGTCTTTTAGTTGTATTTTTGAAGTGGTTGTGCGAGGCAGCAATTTCCAGTGTTTACCTATGCCGCCATCTTGATTTTTTCCCTGTCTATTTATTTTTACATCTATAACAACATATTTTTGTAATGTCAAAGTAATTTTCCTTTTTATTTAGACACTCGGAGCACAGGCACTGCTCTGCTCTCTGCAGAGACCACACATCCCCTCATTGTTATTGAGTTCATTGTTGACTGTTTACTGACCTATACACACCTAAGTGAAAGAAGTGCATGTCTATCATTTTACCTTTTTTCCAGGCCCAGAGATTTCCCTGCTGTGCTTTCTCCTGCTTCCCTCATCTATCAACAATGAATTTCATGAAACCACACAAGCCTCCACTTTTGATTGTAAAGTTTAAAATGAGGTGCAAAGCTCCATTCTCCGGAGCATAATTATCTCATTCCCTTGAGATTTTGCTTCACTGCAATTGTCTACATTTTGGCTCAATAAACTCAGAAAAATTCTGCACAGGTTTCCATGTTTTCTAGATGGACAAGAGAAAAGGTTCTCGGCAGGCAGGGTAGACTTGGGGGTGAGTTATCATGTGACACATTGGTATCTTAGTCACTTCGTAGTAGAGAATGGACAACAGCTCCCTGTGTTACCAAGGTCACCCTGGGATTTCTGACAGAAAATCCCATTCTAAGATGGGAACACATAAGCTTTTCCTGGGGTGGGAGAGTCTGGATATGAGGACAAGTGGGTTGTTCAGGGCAGCGCCATTGACATGACAATAGGAGGGGGTCACATCCAGGTCCCACAGCAGTGAACAGCTGGATCGCCAGCCCTGATAACAGGTCCCCCCTTGGTAAGTAGTGCAGCCCAGGTTGGCCCCAGCTCCTGACCTGGAGGGACCATAGGGATGGGGTCCTCTGGGAAGCAAATGGCAAAGCAACAGACTTGGTATCTTCAGCCCCACGTCCTTTTGGGAAAAGCATCCCTATTAATCATGATGATGTGTAAGAGTGGGAGAAGGTTTATAATGATTGTCAGGCCAACATGGACACTGGGAGATGGGCATTAAAACAGGAAAGTCTGTAAAAAAAAATACAAAAATACACTTGACTGAGTGTGACGTGAAATGGAGCAAGGTCTCGCTTCTGATATTCCTAAAACTTTGTGGGCAGTGACTTTGCATCTCATCTGAAGGGGGCTGGACAGTGAGAGTGGGTTGTGGGGAGGATACAGGCCCAAGATTCCTTTGGAAATTGGACTCTAGGAGGGACCTAGGAGAGTGGCAGGGCAGTTACTGGAACCCAGGGCTACCTTTGACTACATGGGATCCTGGAGTCTGGGTCACCTCAGCACCTGCACTCACCCTGCAGGAGTACAGCACGCTGGAAGATGTATGGGGCACCTATGCCTCCTGCAGAGGCATGGAGGTGAGGACCCCATCTTTCAGGTCCTCTAAGTTCTCCTGTGAGGAGCTCTGTAAAGACAGTTCCCAGTCACAAGGAGGAAAGCCTCAGAGCCCTGTTTTGCTGGTTCTCTACCCCTGTAATCCTCCACTGCAGACACACACACACACATAGTGTGGTCTGCTGAGATCTCCACTGCAGAGGAAAAGGTGTGACAGCCTGAGGGTTAGGATTCCCATTGGCACCAATAAGGGACCCCTCTAGAAGCCCATCTCCACATGCCTGCCCTGTCTTAGGGGGTAATCACAGCAGGACCTTTAGGTGATCCACTGCCCCCGAAAGCTGTCCCAGCCCCAGGGTTCTCCCTTCAGGTCCCTCTTCCCCAACACATGAAGGGGAGGGGATGTGGGCTGCGCAGGGATGGCACACAGAGGTGGCCTGGCCTGAATGGGTCTGGCCCCGGCCACCTTGTGTTACCTGAGGCCAAATTCTAGGAAGTGGACACATACATCAGGGATGAGGGTTGAACCAATGTCTGCACCGTCTGAAAAAAGCTCTCACTGCAGGGACTCCGGAAGCAAGAGCACCAATCACCGGGAACACAGCAAGAGAACATGTTGCACTGGCAGATGCCTCCTGGCAAGTGAGCTGCCTGTTGGGCTACATGTGGGTGCCTGGTTACGGGGTTTCAAGTTATATTGGATAGTGACCTCCTACCTGGTATTGTCTTCCCTGAGTCCCTTCATCTCATGACAGCTATGCAAGTAGTCCTGTGGGCTGCTGTCTGCAGACACCTCTTCTGCATGAAACACCTTATCTGTACACAGTGGCACCAGCACAGCCCTCTGCCCAGCCCCCTAGAAGCTCTGGGTGCAGCCAGGGTCCCAGACTTGAGGAAACCTACCTGGGTGCAGACTCAATCCCTCATTCTTACCTTTTCTTGATCCTGGATCAGTCATTGTGCCTGTCAGGGCCCGTCTCTGTCCTGCCTGCACAATGGGTTATGGAGCAAGTGCTTCTTATGGCTGTTCAGGCTACTGTGGGGGAGGAGCTACAAAGTAGGAGGAGGACTATTACATGTAGGTAGTGCCTCCAACCTCTTTTTCCTTCCTGTTGTCACCTCCTCTGTGTCTGCTTTTTTCCTAATCCCTCCCAAAGTCATCACATCTAGAGTGAATGTTGTGTGTGTGAGTGTGTGTGTGTGTGTGTGTGTGTGTGTGCACATGACAGTGCTCCCTTTCTGGACCCCAGAACAAATCAGCCCCCACAAAGGGAGGAACAGGCAGAAGCTGCCCAGTATGTCAGGATTTCTAAAGTCCAGACCAACTCGGTGGGGAGGTGGCAGCCTTGACCTGGAAGGTGTGAACATTCCTGAAGTTTGCACTCTGAATGTCATGTACCCTGGCCAATCCCTGCCTGACCAAGGGCTTCAGTTTCCCAATTATCCAATGAGGGTGTGATCCACAACTTCGCAAGCGTGAGCTGAGCATAAGAGGGCCTGGCTTTCTCCACTGCGGGTGGGTTGTGGACAGAGGTGCACTTACATGATTCCAGATCTGGGCGCCTTTGCAGACAAATACTGTCTTGGCTGCCAAGTGCTCACAGTCTCCCCTTGCCATCTCCATATCAGCACAGGATTCCAGCAGCACAGCCTTTTCCAGAGCCCCTGAGCAAACCTGGGGGCACCTAAGACCCCCTCTTTGAGGACACAACTGGGTTTTTCTCAGGCTCTACCTTCTGACCGTCTGTGATCCGGGGCAAGGCATGGACCTCTCAGGTCACTGGTTCCCTCCTCAGTGACTCCCCATGTTCTTCACCTTCCTCATGTGGTGTGAATGTGTTCCCTCCCTTTCAATGTGGGTGCTCGTAGTGACTCCATAGAAGACGGCAAAGGTATCCAACACGACCTCCATGATTTGTTTCTAAAAGTCAGTGCCTGGGCCAGACAGAGTGGTTGAGCATCATCCTGTGCACTGATGGATTTGGTTCCTGGTCAGGTCACATATCTAGGTTGTGGGTTTGATTCCTAGTCGGGGTGCATACAGGAGGCAACCTATTGATGCTTCTCTCACACACTTTTGGTTCTCTCTCACTGTCTCATCAATTTTTTAGGAAAAAAATAATTTAACAATTTTTTAAAAATATATTTTATTGATTTTTTACAGAGAGGAAGGGAGAGAGATAGAGAGCTAGAAACATCGATGAGAGAGAAACATCGATCAGCTCCCTCCTGCACATCTCCTACTGGGGATATGCCTGCAACCCAAGTACATGCCCTTGGCCGGAATTGAACCTGGGACCCTTCAGTCCGCAGGCTGACGCTCTATCCACTGAGCCAAATCGGTTTCGGCTAATTTAACAATTTTAAAGCAAATCCATTTTATTTCTTTAATCTTCATTGCTGAAAGTGTTACATATGTCCCCTTTTTACCCCATTGACCACTTCTAGCCGATCCCTACCCCGCACCCCAGGCCTTCACCACCCTATTATCTATGTCCCTGAGTTATGTATATATGCATACAAGTTCTTTAGTTGAATAATTCCCAACCTGATAAGATTTTAAAAGTTGATGCTTATCCACTTGCTCACTCTGATCTGCTCTCTCTCTCTCTCTCTCTCTCTCTCTCTCTCTCTCTCTACTGAGGAATAAGCCTCTGTGCTGTGAGTTGCTATCTGGACAGACCCATGTGACCCAGCACTGAATGAGACCAACAGAGAGAGGAAGTCAGGCCTTCCATCCAAACTGAATCCTAAAGACCCCCCCTCCCCTGAGTGAGCTCAGACCCTCAGTGACAGAGATCCTGCCCCAGGTGAGACCACAGTAGTCCCAGCTGAGCCATTCGGGATTCCTGGTCACAGATGTGTGAGCTAATAAGTGTGTGTTGGTTAATTCTCTAATGTGGGGTAACTGTCAGCAATAGGTCACTAGCACAGTCGTCCCACACCAGGCCCTGGCCCTGCCCTCCTATCTCCCTCCTTTTTTCCTCCCAATTACCTCCAGCCCCCAGCCCCTCATTTCCCACACCCTCTGCCTCCAGTTTGGATGATGGCTGTGAAACATAGGAAAGGACGCTGCAAAGTAGAGCCAAACTGAAAAGTGTAATTCGAAAGAAGAAACAGGGCCGGTTGTGACCACAGTTCTGAGCTTCCAAGGTAAGGAGATGTGCCAGGGTTCATGTCCCAGCATCAAGAAGGGTTCAAGAATCTGGAAAAGGCTGTGAGCAGATGACATAGAAATCCAGAGACTGATAAAGAGTCCAGAGCAGAGTTATAATTTTGAAAGGCATTGGGGTCAGAGGACCTTCAGCTAAAGGAACTGAAGAGTACCTCCTTGTCTAGGCCCCTTGCTTTTATTAACACAATTTGTCCTAAGGCAAGGTGGAGATAATACACTTCAAAAGGTAAGGTTTCAAAGGGTACAGAGGCATTGTCAGTTTGGGGAATAGCCTAAGGCTGTTCAGGTTGTTTGGCCAGTAGTAGGCAATAACATGTAGATTAAGATGCCTTTTAGCTGTCTGGCAACCACAATCAGTTTCCTATTCAGGTTTGGGGAAATGCCTTTAGCCATTCCCAACATGTGTGACTCAACCCTGTTGAGACCCCAAGTTTCATCAACATTTGATGAACCTCTTAAAATTATGACATGCTGGAATTGGTGTACTGCAGAGACACTACAGGCAAGGCTGGCGGCTGCCCCTCCAGGCCCACTGCAAGTGCATGCAAGTGCACTGTCATCACCATGGACCTCTAAAGTAGACCTGCCCCTGATTTCCAGACCTCCTTTAATTTCACAAGCCTTCATCGGCTGCCATTGTGAAATCAGGATGAAGAGGGTAGACAAGTACTTATTCATCTTTCTGGTTTAGAAATCACATCCTAAAGAGAGCCTGTGCAATGTCCCCACGATGGGCTCACGTTCGCAGTGCTTATGGTCCTCAGGGGTCAGTGGGAGGTCTCATCAGACTCCATTCAGATTTCCTTTCTCTCTGTGTCAACCAACAGGGCAGATCTCCTTGAGAGTAGGGACCCTGGGTGTGGTCCCCAGTGAGCGCCCATTTGTCCTGAGTCAGTGTAGCTTGTGCCATGGCGGGGTGCTGTACAAGGCTGCTAGTCCATCCTCACCAGGGTGGTTCAGAGCACTGAGGAGGACTGATGTAAAAGGAGAAGCCAGGCTGTCACCACAACCTTGTTCAGCCTTGGGGCGTGAGAAAGAATGGCTGCTGGGCTCTGGTGAGACAGAAGAGCCTCAGGAAAAAGCCCAGCTGAACCAGAGCCTAGGGTCTGAGGGCAGACAGACAGAGGCTCTGACCCCAGAGGAAATTTCAAAGCGGTGCCTCTGGAGGAGATGAGTGTGGACCCCGGGCCCAGGGACATTCCCTGTTCCCTCTTCAGTGCTGTGGGCCGACAGAGGAGATGCTCAGAAAGCTGTTCAGTGCCCGTGGAGCAGGGTGGACTTTCTGTCCAGGTGCAGGTGGCAGTCAGTGTTCAGGAACTGCTCTCTGCTGGTTAAACCCTACAGCATTCTGCAACGTGGACTCCAGGGGGCGCTTAAGGCCAGGCTTTGTCCATGTGCTGGTGGGAGATGAAGTCAAACACAATGTGGGTTCCCAGTGGCAGCCCTGACATCAAGGGTCCCTGCCCCAATGCTGGTGGGTCAATTTCCCCCAAAGTCCCATTGTCTTGGGCCTCAAGAACATCACATCCTTAGAGCAGATGGCTCCTGACTCATTCTTCCCAACCTATGACTCATAGTAACACAACGCAGGCCCAGAAGAAACAGACTTGCTCAAGTCTCTGAAGGATTGTAGAGTTAAATTTTATGGAATCTAAATTAAATTTATATTTGAGTATTTCATTACATTTTCTTTAATTAGACTGAATGTTACTGAATAGTATGAAAAATACATAAAGTTATAAACATATATGTGATGAACACAAATATTTTAAAACTTCATATAAATGAGGGGAGGGAGCCCTCTCTGTTGTGGCAGCTGACACACGCTGTGGCCCAGGATCTAAGACCACAGGTTCCAAAGGAGCTGAGGGGCGTTGCTCACAAGCTGCAGGTGGGTCCACATCTGGAAGTTCAGTGACGGCTGTGCCTGGAGCCTGCTCTGGCTCTGGAGGGGGCACCAGAGTAGGCGTTGTCACTTTAGGTGTTTCTTCATCTTGCTCTGGAGTTGCTTCTGTAGATACAGGAAGAGAACATGTTACCACCATGACTGCCTTTTGTGTGCCTTACAAGAAAGAAACTTCCCATCTCCATCACTGAAGTCCCATTTCAAGGCCCCACCCCAGGAAGCCCTCCAGACTGCAGGCCCTGGGCTATGACCTGAGTGGCTCTGTGCTCCTGCCTAAGCTCAGCCTCTGGGAGCTCTTTTCTGTGTGGGCCAGCCTGATCCCTACTCACCCACACCACCCAATCCACATGCACAGCTCTCTGACTCCCTCCCTTTTTTCTAGCAGAAGCCCTCAGACCTCTGCCCTCTGGCAGAAATCTCACAAGGCATGAGATCCAGGGTGTTGCCAGCTTCTCCAACTCACAGTCCCCATACTCCCCTTAAGGCTCTGATCCAAAGCCCATTCACTTTTTCTGCTGGTCTAGAGATCCACTTTCTGCTTCACAGTACGTGTAGATCAGCGATACTTTGAGGAAGAGGTCATATGGGGTGTACTGTGGATGCTACCTGCCTGTGCAGCCCAGTGTGACTGAAATCACTCCTGCCTAGAAGGAAGCGCTGGAGTGCAGCCCTGGGGTCAGGGCCTTTGCTGAATGAATGAGCCCAAACCACCCCCATCTCAGAAGGCTGGGTGAGCCTGGGGTCCCCCTGCTCACCCCTGGGATTTCTGATCTGGCTTCACCCAGGACAGAGACCCCTAATGGAATCTCTAACGTCTTTATCAAAAGAGAAAATAGCTTAGCCTAAGTCCTGAGGAGAATCACAAATAAGGCACAAGTTTCTTTAAAAGAAGAGAAAATGGCCAATTGGAACAAGCACAGCTCCTCCAGCACAGCTCTCCAGAGTCCAGGCTCCCAGCGGGCATTTTCCTGGGAGGAACCCCCACCCGCCGCCCCAAGTCCCTACAATAACCCTATGAAGCTGGGCCTAGGCTCTCCCCATGTTCAGAGAAACAAACACTCAGGGACATGCAGTGATCTGGAGACTCACAGCAAGCAGGTGGCTGAGTGACCACTGCGCTGTGGAGGGGCAGGGCTCACCTGGTCCATGGTTGGTCCCACACACGTTGGTGAGTCCCAAAAGTTCTGTATTAACACAGAAGGGTGGGTGCGAACCAAGGTGGGGACGCTGCCCAGGAAGCTGGGCACCAAGTATTTGACCAGTTTTTCCATTAACTGTTCCTGGGAGGTCTGCACCTTACATGTCCATTTTTATTTTTAATTTAATTTTTTTTTTTTTTTTTTTGCCCTGTGAAGGTCAAGCTTATTTGGAACCCTGAGTGAGTGGTGTTGGGGACAACATGGAGGCCCGGGGGTGAGCTGACAGGCCTCCATGTTGGGCTTAGGATGCCCCCACTGGGAGGTCAGCTCTGAGTCTGGGCACAGCACAGGGTGGAGCCAGCTCCCTGGGAAGCAGAGTCCTGGCTCCAGGAAGGGCAGGTGGAGAAGGTGAGGGCAGTTCTCCCTGGGTGGGTCAGGGTCCAGAAAAACAGACTTGCTCAAAGCTTTGAGGGTTTTTAGGGTTAAATTTTATAGAATCTAAATTAAGTTTCTGTTTAGGAGTATTTCAGTATATTTTCTCTACGGTACACTGTATGCTATTAAATATCATAAAAATATAATAAAATTATAAACATATCTAACAAGAATATTAAACATTTAACACTGTGTCTAAATGGGGTTAGAAGGGTGCCCTCTCTGCTATCGCTGCTGACATGCGCTCTGGCCCGGGATCTAGCACCACAGGCCACACAGATGCTGGGGTGAGTTGCTCAAATGCTGCAGGTGGTTCTTCTGCCTCTTGAAGTTCAGTGAAAGCTGGGCCTGGATCCGGCTCTGGCTCTGGAGAGGCCACTAGGGTGGGGTTGCCCTTGAGGGTTTTCCTGATGTTCTTCTGGAGCTGGTTCTGTAGATGCAAGAAGAGGACATGTTACCACCCTCACTGCCTTTTGTGTGCCTTCCAAAGGCACACTCACCCACGCCACCCCCGGAAGCCTCCTCCTCCTCCTGTCTTGGCCTCAGTGGGCTCAGGTGCTCCCCCTGGGGCACTGGGCCTGGTTTGGCAGGTAGGAGACTGCAAGTTGAGCTCTATGGAAGCCAACAGCATCATCAGGCTGGGAAATTCTGAAGGTGCTGGTCCAGCCAGATGCTCAGGATGCAGGAGATGGCCCTGGGGAGAGAGATAGGTGAGCAGCAGAATGTGAGGCCTGCCTTTCCCTTCCACACGGCCCTCCCACAGCACCACTCAGAGAGCCTGGGGTCCTGTGCCTGCTGTTCCTGCCCATCCAGAAGCCAGACCTACTCCTTGTCCACCTTCAGTCTGGCAGTCCTGGCAGAGATGGGCCTGGTCACCCAGGAATGGTTGGCATGAAGCCCTCCTACCTGACAGCTCTGGATCAATGAGGGAACCACCTGTCCCCTTCTTCAGGGGAACCTGACATGCTCTCCCAGTGTCCCTGTTCCCTCCCATTAGGACTGAGAGGGCTGGTGTCCACCCAGTTCATGTCACTGATTGGCACTGAGCAGGTGCTTCAGGAATACTGACCAGTGAGCAATCAAACAAACCCCAGGGCCTTCCTATCACCTCAAACTTTAGCTCCTGCACCAACATGCTGCCTCATTCACTAGCTGTCCTGTGTGGTTCTTTGCCTCCCACTGAAACTCAACTCCCACAGGGTGGGGTACCCCAAGCTGCCACTGCGGACGTTCTGCCAGATTAGGGAGCAAGGTCCCGGGATAGGGGTGCAGACTGGGCTAGAATTAGGAGTGGAAGGCTATGAATTGTCTGAGGGGCTGTCTGTCCACTGACCTTCCCACTCGCCCACACCACCCAAATCCACTTGCACAGTTCTCTGACTCATGTCCCTTTTTCTAGGGAAGCCCTCCGACCTCTGCCTCTTGCATAAATACCACCATGAGTGGGATCCAGGGTTTTGCCAACACCTTGAATTCACAGTCTCCATACTCCCCTCATGGATCTGATCCAAAACTGACTCACGTTTTCTGCTGAACAGAGGTTTACCATCCTCTTCACAATACGCGAAGATGCAGCCATAGGGAGAGGAGGCCAGGAGGACGTCACATCAGGTTTCCTGTGGACACTATGAGCCTGTGCCGCCTAGTGGGACTGAATCGCTCCCTCCCAGAAGGAAGCTCTGGAGTGCAGGCTTGGTGTCTGCTCTGAGCACTGGGTTATGGTCAGTGCCTAGAAAAATTTCTGTACCTGGCAGGGCTTCTAATATACGTGCTGATTGAATGAGCCCAAACCAGCCCCATCTCAGATTGCTGGGTGACCCTGGGCCCCACTGCTCACCCCTGGCATCTCTAATCTGGATTCACCTGGGACAGAGACCCCTAAGAGTATCTCCAATCTCTTTGTAATATTAGAAAAGAGCTAAACCCAAGGCCCCAAAGAGAATCACAATTTGGCAGTGGCTTCTTCAACAGGAAGAGAAAATGACCAGTTGGTTCAATCATAGCCCCTCCAGCAGACCTCTCCTCCGTCTAGGCTCCCAGAGAACACTTACCAGGGAAGAACCCAGCAAGTCCCTACAATAGCCCTATGAGCCTGCTCCCTGCTTCTCAGAGGTTTCAGAGGAACAAACACTCAGAGAGTTGCAGTGACCTGAAGGCAAACAGCCAACAGGTGGCCCCATGAGCATGTGCTCTGGAGGGGGAGGGGCTCACCTGGTAAATAATTGGTTCCACTGCTGCTGGGTGGTAACAAATGTTCTGTAGTAACAGGAACGAAGGTGGGTTCCCTCCTCAGGTAATTGACCACTTTGTCTAGCCAGTGTGCTAGGGCGATGTGCACCATACAGGTCTTTTTTCTTTCTGCCTGTGAGGCTGAAGTTCACTGGTAACCCTGAGTAGGTGGTGCTAGACCGGTTGGCTGTCCGGCAGCTGTTTCCCAGGCCTGGGCTGACTGGACTCCAAGTTCTGCTCAGAAGGCTGCCATCAGAGGCTAGCCCTTGACCTCTGGCTGCCAACCTCTGAGTCTGGGCACAGGTTGGAGCTGTCTCCCATGGAAGCAGAGTCCTGGCATCCTGGAAGGGCAGGTCTTCAAGGCCAGAACCCTTCTCACTGAGAATGTTGGGCATCCTGAGGTCAAAACACATCTTCCATGATGCTCCAGCTCAACACTGCCCTCCTGAGTCCCACCCGCCACAGCGTTCTGGTTACTGAACAGAGCATTGAGGAGCTCCCAGTGAGGGGCAACCCCCTTAGGTTCCAGGCTGTGAGCACATTCTCTTTGGGTTCCCAGGGTCTGTGTCTGTAGTAAACTGAACTGTTCACAGAAAAGCAGCTGGGTCCTTCTGGTCTTGGCCAAGGCAGAGTGAAGGGCAGGGGGAGGGGCAGGGCTAGAAGGTGGGATTGTTGTGTCCGAAGATGCAGATGGGGAAGTGCTTGACGTGGGAGGACCACTGGGCGGACAACTGGAAAAACGCCACGTCATTCCACTCCACGCCATCGATGACGACCGGCAGCATGCTCTGCTGGTGCTTGGCCCTGCAAACCAGGCGACCAATGCCCTGGATGCACTGGCTTTGGCACTCCACATCCTCGTCCGTGGTTTTCTTGGGCACCTTCTTTTTTCTCTCCTTGGTGACCACAGTCATGGACATGGCAGGTGTTGCTGTGCCCTCACCACTGCGGGGCAGCCTGCTGACCTGGACAGACTGGAAGAAGCACTTGAGTGTGTTTTTGGTGGTAGGCAGCTGTTTCTTCTCTGCGACTCTCTTCGTATCTATTGGCTGGACTGCTGTCCAGTAATCCACCTGCAGCTCCATCATCTGTGCATGGACACTCTGGCTGGTGGAGGACAGGCCCCCACTCATTGATGTGGGGGAGAGTGTGTTGGGTGAGGCCTTCCCGGTAGGGGACAGAAGCTCACCGCACCATGAGAGGACTACATCATCTGAGCCTCCTGACATGGCTGCAGATGGTTCCACTCTTCCAACCTTCACTGCCCCCACAAAGGGGATGAGCTGTGTGGACTTTTCATTGGGGCGCTGCTGCTTAGACATGAGAATGGCCTCAGCAATGGGCAGCAGGTAGACACAGTTGGCCCCCGCAACGTACTCAGAGATTCTCGACACAACGTCCTGTGTGTCCTGCAAGGTGTTCTCAGACTCCAGGTTGTTGAACATGTCCCGCCAGTACAGGTCCTGGAATAAGTTGTTGTAGCAGCAATCCATGGAGCCCAGGTAGCTGGCCAAGGGGTGGGGACCCAGCGGGATGACCAGGAAGCGCATGTAGTCTAGCCATTGGGGTGGCTGCTGGGACAGCTGCCTCACGAAGACCCGCAGCACAGCGCTGAAGTAGGGCTGTGCCCCTGCCACCGCCATCTTCACAGGCGTCAGGGCCTGGGAATTGCAGTTGCAGTATCTCTGCATGTGGGAGACGATGATGCTGAAGGCCTCCTGGACGTCATCTGTGGAGCAAGTGCACACCACGGGCAGCGTGTGCCCCTGCAGGATGTCCGAAAGTAACTGGCCCTGCCAGTCGCAGGTGTTGACCAGGATGATGTTCTCGGGCATCTTGTCCTGGGAAATGAGGATGTTGCTGAGCTGGTCACGGACGGGCTTCCTGGGGATCTGCCGCTGGCTCTGTGGGTCTGGGCTCTCGTTGTCCAGTCTGTTGACCCACTCATTCCGGGCTGTGTCGCAGCCCCGGTGGCCAGCCTGCTTCCTCTTGGACCTGCTGGAGGGCAGGACCAGAGACTTGGTGAAGCGCACTATGGATGGCAGCTTCTTGGTGAACCAGTGCTGGGCGGAGGACCCTGCCTCCCGGTTGTCCTCCAGCTGTGCCAGCTGCTTCCCAGGGGAGCAAATTCTGTGGGCCATTGAGTCAGAGCTGCTATCACTTGACATGCTGTCAAAGTATCGCCTGAGTTTGGGCTTTGGGGTGCTGGGGACACTGATATCGTCCTCCGTGTCTAGGCTACTGTCACTAGAGCTCAGCACAATGTCATACCGACGGTGCAGAGCCTTCTCCACTTTGGGGACATGCCTCACAAGGGCCTGTTCTGAGGATATGACCTCCTCCGACACTTGGGCCCTGAGCATAGATGCCACGGCTTCCTGGTGGTAATTGTGTTGACTGTTCATGCACCTCCTTCTTACTATGAGATTACCTTTGTCCAAGTTATTCTCCTGGGACTGCCTGTGGACGGAATTGTGGCTGGCCGGCTGCTCAAAGAAGCAGCTCTCAGATGTGCTGGCGAGGTCGTTATGCGAGGTTTGGACCTTGTTGCTGGCCGGCATGGCAGTGGCCTCCTGATCGATATGCTG
Source organism: Myotis daubentonii (assembly GCF_963259705.1). Lineage (NCBI taxonomy): Eukaryota > Metazoa > Chordata > Mammalia > Chiroptera > Vespertilionidae > Myotis > Myotis daubentonii. The sequence continues at coordinate 9,938,434 of NC_081855.1, forward strand.
GCGGGACAGGGAGGGCATTCGAATCTCAGTGGTGGGTTTGCTGTAGGCCACAAGTTGGGAGTCACTGTGGCTTGGCTGCTTGCCTCCCGGGGCCCTAGCGTTCTCAGGCAGGTGGGCCAGACTCAGAGGCTCTTTTTGGATCCTGGTGCTGTGGAGGCCCCGCATCTCCATCGGCAAGCTGGAGTCTGACAGGCCTTCCATGTATGGCCTGAGCTTGGGATTGGGGCTGCTGAGGACACTGTGATTGTCCTTCATGTCTGGGCCGCTAGACAGGCCTTCAAAGTATGGCCGAAGCTTAGGTGTGGGGGTGCTGAGGACACTGCCATCGTCCTCAGTGTCTGGGCCACTGTCACTGGGGTTCGGCAGCATGTCATACAGGAGGTCCAGGTCCTCCTCCACCTCCGGGACATGCTCCCCATGGTCCTGCTCAGGGCCCAGGACCTCCTCCGACAATTGGACAGTGCGCAGCCATAACAGGACTTTCTGTTGGTAGTTCTGTTGCGTGGTCAGGGTGCTCCTTGTGAATATGAGATTCCCCTCATCACAGTCATCCTCCTCCTGGTCAGCGGTATGGTAGCTGGCCTCCCGCTGCGAGAAGAAGCTCTCACACATGCACTCAGAGTAGTTGTCCGAGGACTCAGCCTCGGGACTGTCTTGCCTGGCGCTGTCCTCGTGGTCGATGGGCGGCATGGACAGGGAGGAGATCTGGATCTTGTCCACCTTGCTGGTGGGTGTGCTGTGGGACACAAATTCGTTGTCCCTCTCGCTTGGCTGCTTGCCTCCCAGGGCCCACGAATTCTCGGGCATGTGGGGCAGACTCAGAGGCTCTGTTTGGGTCCTGTCACTGTGGCTGCCCCACATCTCCGTCTGCAAACTGGAGTCTGACAGGCCATCGAAGTATGGCCTGAGCTTGGGCCTGGGGGTGCTGAGGACGCTCTCATCATCCTCCAGGTATGGGTCACTTTTCCTGCGATTCCCCATCATGTCAGACCGAAGGTCCCTCTCTGACACTTTGGACCTGTGAAACAGCGCCAGGACTTTCTGCTTCAGCTTTCCTCGTATTGATGGCCGCTGCTTCTTTGGTTCACCCTTCTCCAAGGCATCCTTGTCCAGGTCGTGTCTGTGCTTTCCCCTGCCGCTGGCCTGCAGCTCATTCTGCCCCTCGTAGACACCTGCCGACTTGGCCTTAGGGCTGACCTGCATGGCAGTGCCCTCGTGTTCGATGGGCTCACTGCACAGGGAGGAGATCCAGATCTCGGCCACCGTAGTGGAGGATTCCTTGATGCTGCCAAAGAGGCTCACCATCTGGCCACACCTGGGGTTTCGCTGCATGACGTCAGCCATGCGGATGGCGCCAGAGGCCAGTGTCTTGTAGCCCAGGACGTTTCTGTTCTTAGAGCACTTCCTCTGCTCCAGCATGATCAGGAGCTTGTTACCTTCTCCCTTGAGGAAGTGGTTGTACTGCAGGGAGAAGGTGAGCGCCAGGTTGGTCTGCACTGGTCTACTGCGGGGCAGCACAATCTCTTGGGACCTCAGGATGCCCTTGGAGTCTCGCATCCTCACGGAAATTACCACGGAGTGGAGGTCCTTGGCCAGCTTCTTGAAGATCACTAGCTTCGTTACAGTGAGACTACACCACCTGGGCACGCAGCTGGGGCTGGAGCAGTCCACCTCCCAGGTGGCGAACAGGTTCTGGGGGACCTGTGTTTTGAGCACCTTGGACGTGCTGGCCAGGCCCACAGTTCGTGAGGAAGCTGCAGCTGCTGGCATCCTACTGGACCTTTTCCTACTCAGGGTTGGTGGTTTTTTCTCCTGTGGTGGGACAGAGGAGGGACATGATTGGTGGCAAGAAGTGGGGCATGAGTGATCAAAGGAGAGTGTGGCCACACAAAAAGTGGCCACTCGCTAATCTCTGATTAGGTCAGGGAAGGCCTGGGTGATGGTCTTTTAACCTCAGAGACCTAAAGATATCACAAAGATGCTTTGAAATTAAAACGTTTTAACTAAAAGCTGTTTACGGTGGTCGCTGGGTCCTAGGTTGGAATCTTCTGCAAAAAAAGGTCATTATTTACCTTAACTGAGACTGTCTACTATCTTTTGGAATCTACAAGAACATAGCTTTGGAACGTCAAAGGAATTTTCCTTTATTTTGGATACTCTGTGGTCTGTGGAGACCACAAATCCCCTCATTGTTATTGAGTTCATTGTTGGCTGTTCTGTCCTATATCCCCCTATGGGAAAGAAGTATGTGTCTGTCATTTCACTTTTCATCCAATCCATCACCAATGGATTTCATGCAACTCACATACATCGCCACTTCTGACTGTAATATCTAAAATAAGGTGACAACTGCCATTCTCCAGAGCATTATTTCAATCCTTTGAGGTTTTGATTCAAGGCAAATGACCATTTGGCTCAGATAAAATCTCAACAATTGTTCACAGTTTTGAATGCTTCTTACATGGACATTTACTTGGCACAATACAGCAGGATCCCAGAAACTCTCACCCAGCACCACCTTGCAGACCTACACCTGGTGCTGGCATCCAGCAAAGGGCCCATTGACGCACCAGTTCCCTGCCTGCCGGTGAACTTGTGACACTTGTCTGTTGGATTCAGGACCTTCCCTTGCTTGTGTTGCTGACTTTATTGGAGCCATATTTTGTAATACTCTTGGTGGAACAAAGGTTAACAGTTGATAGATCCCAGGCTATGGAGAGACAGGAGGGAAAATGGGACTGGTTTTTACCCCTGGCTTTTCTATAAGATTTGCCTTTTGAGAGTCTGGGCAAACACCTTAGCTGTTTAAGTGAGAGCTGATCTTGTTCAGCTCAGAAGATAAAGGGGCACATCCTCCTTCCTGCATGAATCTCAGATGTTCTTAGACAACTGAGGATCTTTGCGGATGTGTCAGAGGTCATTCCTCATGACATGCAGGAGCCCCATAAGGAAATTCCCACACAACTGCAATTAAACTAACTGGCTCTTCAGGGGGAGTACTAATGAGGTTTAGTCCACCTCTGCTGGTAGCCCTTCTGGTTGTTGTAGTCAGCAAGGAGAGAAACTGAGGCACATAAGAAGGTTGAATGAGACTCTAGGTGAGTGAGCAACTTGCAGCTCAACCCATAAAGCAACAAACTTTAACCCACTACATAACACTCCCAGAAACTGTGCTGAGACTCTGCAGATACCAAACCATAAAAACAACAGCAACAAGCACACCTATAATTAACATGGGAAGTTGTGCCTCCATGGCTGGGAACTCCCAGGCCCCAGCCCTCATTAATATTCCTGATAGGAAGCCTTGACTTGCAAGTGCTTTACAGAAGTGTAAATGTAGGAAGTTTTAACTTCAAAATATCAACTGAAAAATGGCCAATATACAGTTTTCTTTGGGTGCCTAATTTAATTTTTCACAGGCAAAATAAAACAAAAGAAACAAATAACTATAACCCTGGCGGCCTGAAAATTGAACTGATTGAGTGTATAGGATGCATATCTTGATTTGGAAATTAGAAACTTCTAAGGAGAAGCACAGACAAATTCTCTTTAAAAAATAAATGAACAATAAATTTCAGAGATTATCTTCAAACTCTCCTGAAGCTAATACATGCTAACTCCCCATCCTCCCCCTTCTATAGCACGTCCCCTATATCTTTTGCTCTCTGAGCTTCCTTGTCCAGATGTGTTCCTTCCCTTCCCTTCTTTCTTCCCCTTCTGTCCCCTCCACTGCCCCTCCCTACTGACTTAAGGGAAAATGAGATTAGGAATTCTGCCAACTCCCTTTGGAGAAAAGCTGCTCTCAGCCAGAGAGGAACCAGCAATCATCCTCCATTTTCTCTATGGCCCTGATTGGTTCACAGAGAAATTTAACTGATGGAACATGTAATCCTGGCTATTTTAACCTATTGCAATTAATATACTCCTGGTTTCTGGGAGCAAAAGCAAGAGAATTACTCAATAAAGTTTATAGAAAACTCCCATAGAGAAGCCTCCACACTTTAGGGATATAGGAAACTGAAACAGGATTTAGAAAAAGGATACAAACAGAAACATGCCTAGGGCTGCTCCAAGATAGAGTGTCGCCTGCAGACTGAAGGGTCCCAGGTTTGATTCTGGTCAAGAGCACATGACCAGGTTGGAGGCTTGATCCCCATTAGGGGGCGTGCAGAAGGCAGCCAATTGGAGATTCTCTCTGATCATTGATGTTTCTATCTCTCTCTCCCTTTCCCTTCCTCTCTGAAATCAATACAAAATCTATTTTAAAAAACGGGGAGGGGGAGAAGCAAACATATAAACCCTGTATATATTGAGGCTATTTTATTTGTTTTTAACCACAAACAATTAATTGCTTTCACCATCGGAATAAAGCTTTCCTACAAATGTCTGTTTTTTAATCAAAACCTGTTTCCTTCCAACTAGGGAATGTTATGAGAATATATATGGTTTGCTTATCAAATCTTCCCCAATTCCCCTGTTTAGTGAGTGGGTTTTTGTTTTTTTTTTACTGTTTAATGATATCAGTGATGCTGACATATGCTTTCTCCAGAATAGTAACATATATACTTAGAATAAATGAACCAGATACTGAACCAAAAGGGAAAGTAGTGATTTTAAAGGAACCTTCCAGGAGGAAACTAAGCTTGAGACTGACTGAATGTTTGCTAATCATCTCTTCTTCAGTATTATCTTCCACAAGACCCTGAGAGATGGCTTAACAGGGTACCCACCCTACTCAGAATGGCCCCAAACAGCCCAGAGACATGCAGCCATGCCTCTGACACTAGGCTTTCTCATATGTCTGCCTAAAGATGGGGGACCAGCCCACAGTGAAGTGAGAATTCTCTTTTGGGGTACATATTCACCAAATGGGAGTAACTTCACCCTGGGTGCCTCAAACAAGAAGCCAATCTTCTTTTGTTACACCAATTACCTGGTTGCAATATAAAGTGGGTAATAGAGAGGCTTTGGCACCATTAACTTTAAGACTATCTTGCACCTGGGACCTGTGTTGCCATTCCCAGGGGAGATAGACGGAGGTTTCATATACCTGAAAGTCTTTATACCTCTCAGAGTTGTGAGCTTTCTGGAAACTAGAAGAATATTCCCAAATAGAAACAATCCAAAAATGGGCGAATGAATTTGTCAATCCCTTGCTAACATTTGGGGGGGGGGGGGGCAACCCAGTCCCTGAGGTATTGAAAATGACTCTCCTTGTTTTACAAATGAAGTTTTCAAGGTGCCATAGGTTTTGCTCCAGAAACAATTCAAAGCCCACCATGTCCTTTTACCTTCTCCAAACCTCCCCTATTCATTTTGGAGGCTTACAGGTAATTGGCTTCATGCAACCAAAGTCCCAGAACCTTTGAAGTGAAAATACCTGAGTTCACCAAGACGTCTTGTCCAGGCCATTTTTAAAAATACAAATCTCTGGAAGATATGACTTATCCCAATAGAAAAAACAATACCTTACCCATCTACACAAATCTCTTTAGCTTTTTCAACTATATCTTTCTAACTTAGTAAGTTTTAATGAAAGTTATTAAATATCTACACATTTTGAATTAACGTGAATACTGACACATTGATTGCTAGAGAAGTCTGAAGTTCACTGCTTTTGGGGGTTTTTTAATTGCAGAAGGTCTGTAAAATGGATTTGGAGCTGTTGATGTAATGTTTTTTGCTTTGCTGAAGGTGTGTTTTTTGAAAGTAAGAGTTTGATTAAAATATGTTCATCAACGTCTATCTAAGGAATGCTGTTTGTTCACTTGTGTGCTTACGATTGGAAATTAATGCTCCTAACAGTTAAAAGTTCCAGTTAAGTTGGAAGAAATTATACAGTTATGACAATAGAAGGCTTGAGGTATGGAGAGTCATATTTGAAGGAAAAGGGCAAATGTAAGTTTCTCTAAGGATAGTTATTTCTGAATGGGTAAGAAGGTTTGTAAAAGGTGAGGAAAGGTTTGTAAAAGGGGGTATAGGCTATACAACTTTGTGAAAGTTTTATATAAAAATATTCTTTTATTTCTCTACCAAAAAAATAATTCAAATTGTGTGTACAGTCTTTGTGTGATATGTGTTCATCTATGTGTCATGTGTGGTGAATTGTCACCCTCCATATGACATTACTAGGATATATTCTTTTATTGGCCTACAAAGATTAAATGCTTATGTAAATTAAGGAGAATTCTGTAGTCTGGACAAAATACTTAATATTACAACTGTTTGCAAGTATGATTAATATCTTTTAGAGTTAGTTACCCTAAGTCTGTGTTTGCTTTACGTAGATTTACAAAAAGTCCATGGTGTAATCTTTTGCACAAGTATATTTGCAACCTTCCCAAAGTTTCTATTGTAAGAGACTTTTAAAACAGGAGATGACTTTGAGTCAATTCCAATGGGCCCTGGAGTACCTCAAGGATTTATTCTCTCTCCTTATTAGAGAAAAGTTTTTAACTAATTTAGGACTACTTAATATGCTTGAAATTACCTGAGGAGCTTTAAAAAATTAAAAATATAAATAACTGTGCTATTTGTGTACCTATATTTTTATTAAAATGGATGTTCTAAAGATTTCAACCTGCTCTAGGAAGGAATGTACAAAGATTCAAGAAAATTTCAAATAGGAAACACTCTGGTGTAACAGTGGTCTTGGTGTCAGCGACACCAGGCCAGCCAAGAGGATGGTTCCCTGTGAGGGTGTCTGGCAGTTGGACTCCGGGTATTTGTGGCACAAACATTGGAAGTTTATGAATTATATCCAATTCTCAATACAAGAAGCCATGGACAATGTTTTAAAATCTTACATGCTATCTGTTCCTTTTATATTGAAATTATGTATGAATCCAAATATATACATATACTTATATATTTTCATATCGTTCTCTGTAATTTTACAGTAATTTTTGTTACCCAAAAATTATTGCCTTGAAATGTTATATTTTACCAAAAAGGCAGGTTTTCATCAATTGCATTGCAATCAAAACTATAACCATACCACTTTGTTTTGTCGTGCATAGATATTGTTTTACTTTACTGCATTTTCAAATATGTTACATCTTTAGAAAAATTCATGAAAAGGACTCTTGACTTACTCTATTTTTTTATTCTTTTCATATATTTTATTGATTTTTTACAGAAAAAGAGAGGTATAGAGAGTTGGAAACATTGATGAGAGAGAAACATCCATCAGCTGCCTCTGGCACAATCCCTACTGGAAATGTGCCTGCAACCAAGGTACATGCCCTTGACCTGAATTGAACCTGGGACCCTTGAGTCCTCAGGTCTAAGCTCCACCCACTGAGCCAAACTGGTCAGGGCTTGACTTACTCTAAGTAAGAGGTTTCTACGCAGGTCACATCTTTGAACTGAATGAAGAAGTATAGAACTCTAAGGAATGACTGAATTCACGAAAATACTAGCAAATAACCAGGATAAACAACAAAATGGGTAGGGAACTGAATGAAGAGAAGATGGTTATTATCATTATGACTCTGTTTAAAATACTGCTGATTTTTAAATCATTTTGTTTTTCAAATATAAGGAAAACTAAAAGCAGAAATTCTACATTACTATCCATGACTCACTAGGAAGGTTAGAGGGAATGATACATTAGTGACACTCATTTCACAGTAATCCCAAGAGACAAAGACTTCAAGGACCAAAACTTACAACCAGGAGATTTTGTTTATTGAAACACATTAATTAAAGACTCTCTCCAATGTGTTAAAAAGGACGTTACCTTATGAGAGGCCTAACCCTAAATGGATATCTGTCACTGACACTGCCCTCCATCCACTAAGGAGACTGAAGACTTTTCAAGGATGAGAACCCACGGGCAGTGGGGGCTGACAGCTTTCCCAAGAAGCCAAGAAGGCCTGGATGCTGACAGATTACTGCTGCTCAAACCTTGTTCTTCTATCTCCTAACTGTTATTGATTATATGTACATCAACTGATTTTTATATTTCTATTACACACCTTATTACATATGAATAGTTGAATTTCGACATCTGCTAAGTTTTCCCACCTACTAGACAAGTACATTCTAATGATCAGTATGGTAAGGAAACAGTAGAGGGTCTAAATTCTTCAGGTCAAACATAGCATAAGTACAAGGAACAGTGGATGAAGAAGGAAACATAAAATTAGCTTAATAAACAATTATGTAAATACATGCAAAGGGTTTTTGGTTGGCTGGGATGCTTATTTTCCTTAGTCACTTTCTTGTCTAGTAGTAGACATTTTCTATTCCTAAGCAGTGTTCCTGCTTTAATGTTTTTGCTTTTGTTCCTGGTATGTAAGTGTTATACTAGATGCAAAATACCAAAACTTAAGACAAGCAGCAAACGGACTCTGCTCATGTTAGCTCAAAATATAAATTTGATACAGAACATTTTTTAAGAAAAACATATAGGATCTCATGGCCTCCCATGCGCCTGCCTTTTAATTTTGATTAATAATAAAAATTCCACTTTGAATGCCATTCAAAGTTAGAGTCTTACCTTATCCCGAATGGTCCATTGTTCAGCAAGACATAACACTAACACTCATCATCAATGCATAATTTGTATTGATTTCTGAATAAAAGGAGGATGTGTGAATGAAAAAGGGGCCCCATGCTAACCTGACTAGCTCAGGGAAGTGATGCAAGGCAGCCTTGCAAACTCAGAGACCTTAAGTAACTACAAAGGATGGTCTGAAATTAAAACACTAACAGGAGCTCATGATGGGTAGTCAGATCCTTGCCTGGCATCTTCCCTGACAAAGGTCAATCTTTACCTTAACTGAGTGTGTGTACTGCCTTTTTGCCTCTATGATAACATATCTTTGGATTTTCCTTATTTTGGACACCTCATGCTCAGGCACTGTTCTGTGCTCTGCGGAGATCAGAGATCCCTTCGTTGCTATTGAGTTCATTGTTGACTTGAAACTATCCTACATCCACCATGGTAAAAGAAATATGTGCCTATCATTTTACCCTTTATCCAATCACAGAAGTGTCTCCAATTTGCTTTCTCCTGTCTCCCTAATCTATCACCCATGGATTTCATGCAACCCACAAAAGTCTGCACTTTTGCTTGTATTGTATAAAATAAGGTGCAAAATTGTCATTCTCAGGAGCATTCTCTCAACCCATTGAGATTTTTCTCGCTCACAATTGTTGACACTTTGGATCAAATAAACACACACAAATTTTTCAGAGCTCTGAAAGTTTTTCACATTAATAAGAGAAAAGGTCCTTGGCAGGAAAAGTAGAATTGCAGGTGAGGAATATGAAGCACATTAGTATCTTTGGTCATTCTCTTAGCAGAGGACAAACTGCACATGCTTGTATTAACAGTGTCACCCATGCGATTTCTGACAGAACATCCCAATGTATGATGAGAACACCGAGGCTTTTCCTGGGGTGGAGGATTTGGATATTAGGACATGTGGTATGTTTAGTGTGGCACCGTCGTCATGGCAATGGAAGGTTTTAAGTCCAGGTCCCACAGAAAAAAAGACATGGATCTCTGTGATATGCAGTCCCGGTCCCCATACAATGTGCAGCCCTGGGAGGCCCCAGCTCCTGACATGGAGGAGATGAGGACCCAGATTCCTTTGGGAACTGGACACTAGGAGGGATCTCAGGGGAGTAGCAGGGTGCCTTCTGGAACCTGAGTCCTGTTGACTCCCTGGGGTCCTGGAGTTTGGGTCAATTGGGCACCTACCTACACTCACCCTGCGGCGGTGCTTCAGGCTGGAGGATATATCAGGTGTCTGTGCCGCCTGCAAGGGCGTGGAATTGAAGACCCCATCTGTCGGCTCCGGTCCGCTCTCCTGTGCAGAGCTCTATAAAGACAGTTTCCAGTCACCAGGGGAAAACCTCAGAGCCCTGTTTTGCTGGTTCTCTAAAACTTGTGACTCTCCATTCCAGACACACAGAATGTGATCTGCTGAGACCTCTACTGGCAAGGAAAAGTCATGACAGCCTGAGAGCCTAGGACTCCCATTGGCATAGATCAGGGACCCCTCTAGAGCCCCATCTCCACCTGCCTGCCCTACCCTGGGGTGTGATCACAGCAGGGCCTCTAGGTTATCCACTGCTCCAAACACTCCCGAGGTTCTCCCTGCAGGACCTCCTATCCACCACATGAAGAGGGGGGGATGTGGGCTGCACAGGGATGGCCCACAGAGGAGGCTGGCCTGGCGGGAATGGGTCTGACTCAGGCCACCTTCACTTACCTGAGGGGATCTTCTTGAAAACGGCCAGAGATGTCGGGCACGAGTGTTGAATCCTCTACAGAGTCTGGAACAACACTCCCTGCAGGGTCTCCGGGAACCAGAGCCCCCATAACTGGGAACACAACAAGAGAACATGTTGAACTGTCAACTGTCTCTTGCCAAGTGAGTGGCAGTTGGGCAGTTGCAAGAAAGTGGGTGCCTGGTTACGGGGGTTCCAAGTTCTATCAGGAAGTGACCTCACTTCCTGGAATTGCCTCCCTGACTCCCCTCACCTAATTACAGCTATAGATAGTCCTGAGGGCTGCTGACTGCTCAACTACCTTCTCCATGGAATACCAACATTGTACACAGTGACACGAACACACCCTGTCCACAATGTTTAGCTGAAGCCAAGGTGCTAGGTTTGAGGAGACAGACCAGGGCTCAGACTCAACCCCTTATTCTTACCTCTTCTTGATCCTGGATAAGTCATTGTGCCTGTTAGAGCCTGTCTCTTCTCTGCCTGCACAATGGATTATTGCAGCATTTGCTTCTTAGCGATATTCACGCTCATGAAGGTAGTAGCTATAAAGTAGGAGGAGGAATGCCACAAGGCAAAAGTGCCTACAACCTCTTTTTCTTCCTATTGTCACCTCCTCGATGTCTGATTTTCTTTTAATTCCACCCAGGGTCATTTGACTGTGTGTGTGTGTGTGTATGTGAGAGAGAGAAAGAGAGAGAGAGAGAGAGAGAGAGAGAGAGAGAGAGAGAGAGAGAGAGAGAGAGATTGTGTGTGCGCACACACACATATGTTAGTGCTAGGTTGTATTGTGTTCAGAGTGGAAACCAGAAGTTGACATTTTATTTGACAATGGCTTGTGGGGGACATGACTTCCATTTCCCCCTTTGTAACAGCTGCCATTGTCCATATCCAGGTGGTCTGGGGAGTTTGGGTCAAGGCCCCAGAGTGGAGTTATCAGCACAGCTCACTGGCCTGGCCACAGTGATGACGGTTGTATGTGGACATGTGACTTCAGTGAGTTGAATAAAATTCTTTTTGTTAGTCACAAGAAAAAAAGTTCTGTTGTCATATGTCTCATGGCCTTATGAAAACATGCTTTTAGTCAATAATCATGTGAGAGGTGCAAATGAAAACAAAAACGAGGGCCCTGGCCGGTTTAGTCAGTGGATAGAGTGTTGGCCTGAGGAATGAAAAGTCCCGGCTTCAATTCCGGTCAAGGGCACATGCCCAGTTTTGGGCATTGATCCCAAATAGGGGCATGTAGGAGGCAGCTAATCAATGATTCTCTCATCATTGATGTTTTTCTCTCTCTCTCTGAAATCAATAAAAATATATTTTTTCAAAACACAATGGGATACCATCTCACACTTGTCAGAATGGCTATCATCCAGAAATCAAGAAAGGACAAATGCCGGTGATTATGTGGAAAAAAAGGAACCCTTGTGCATTGCTAGTGGGAACATAGACTGGAGCAGGCACTCTGGAAAACAGTATGGAGCTTCTTTGAAAAATTAAAGTGAAACTCCCATTTTACCCAGTAATTCCACTTCTGGAATATATCCCAAGAAAGCAGAAACACCAATCAAAAAGGATATATGCATCCCTGTGTTCATAGCAGCACAATAGCTAAGATTTGGAAACAGCCTATATTCCCATCAGCGTAAGTGCCCAACAGCAGCTGAGTGTAAAAAACCCGTGGTACATCTACATTATGGAATACTATGCTGCTGTAAAAAAGAAAGAAGTCTTACCATTCACAACAGCTTGGATGGACATGGAGAGCATTATGCTAAGTGAAATAAGCCAGTCAGATAAAAGTAAATATCACACGGTCTCATTCATTTGTGGAATATAATGAATAACATAAACTGATGAACAAAAATTGATCCAGAGACAGAGAAGCATCAAACAGACCCTCAAACCTCAGCAGGAAGGCAGGGGAGAGTGGGGGAGAGAGTAAGAGACCAAGCAAAGGTCTTGAATGCATGCATATAAGCATAATCAGTGGACACAGCCATTAAGGGGGTAGGTGCATGTGCTGCAGGTGGGGGTGGCTGGGGAGGGGTCTAGGGGAAAAATGGAAACATATGTTATACTTTAAACCATAATAAAATAAAATAATACAAATATTTCTCTTAGTAAAAAAAAAAAAGAGAGAGAGAGCTAGTGCTCGTTCTGGGTCCCAGAGCAAAGCGCCCCCTGACCCCTAGATATGGAGGAACATGCAGGAGCTTCCCAGTATGTCAGGATTTCTAATGTCCAGACCAACTCTGTTGGAGAGGTGGGAGCCTTGGCCTGGAAGGTATGAACATTCCTGAACTCTGGGCTCTGAATGTCATGGACATTGGGTGATATCTGCCACTCTATGGACATCAGTTTCCCAATTTTCCATTGAGGGTTGGGTTCAGAACTGCATAAGCCTGACCTCACAACAAAGGGGCCCAGCTCCCTCCACCCTGGGTGGGCACTGGACAGAGGTGCATGCCTGTGGTTCCAACTCTGGACTCCCTTTCAGTAAAATACTGGAGAAAGGCTCATTTACCTGCTGAATGCTCACCATCTCCCCCATGCCTCTCCATGTCTGTGCATGATGCCACCAGCAGATCCTTTTTCAGAGCCCCCGAGGAAACCTGGGTGCAGCTAGAACCCCAACTTTGAGGACACACCGCTGGATTCATCTCAGGCTCTGTTGGGCTCAGTATCTTGTTCATTTATTTCTAAATACATATTACCCTTCTGGAAAAAGCATGTGTGGGTATTACTGATTTCATAAAACAAACAAATAAGCAAACTAAACACCTCTCCCTATCAGCTGATTTGGGGCATATTTTATTAGCAAAGATAGATATTTGCTAATATGGCTATAACATTCCCTAGCTGGAAACAGGTTTTGATTAAAAACAGACATTGGTTAAATATTCCTGCCATTTCCACAGAAGGTTTACTCTGAAGGAGAAGATAATTAGTTCGCTGTGGTTAGGAATAGAGTAGCCCCAGTGTCTACAGGGGTCTTACTGGCTTCTCTTTCTATGATAATTTCACCTGCTCCCAAACTATCAGTGAGAATGCAAACACCCATGGATCAACCCTATATCTGTGTGTGTGTGTGTTTGTGTGTGTGTGTGTGTGTGTGTGTGGTTTGTTTGTAATTGGTTTTCTACATCCCATTTCAGTGAACAGATTTCTCTACAGGAATTTTCCTGAAAGGCTTATTTAGAATTTGTGTTGCATTTGCTGACAAAAACCATTAGCTATATTAATTGGAATCAGTTAGAAAATCCAGGATTACATATTCTAAGAGTTAAATGCCTTTGTGAACCCACCAGGGTCATTGAGAAAATCAGGAACATTTGCTGGTTCCTCTCTTGCTGTGACAAGCTTTTCTCCAAAGGGAGTTGTTAGAATTCCTATTCTCATTTTCTCTTAAGTCAGTAGGAAGTGATAGTGGAGGGGACTGAAGGGAAAGGAAGAAGGATGGAAAAGGGTGCAGAATATAGTGGGGGAACTAGAGAAGGTGGAAGAATGGGGTGTTGGCAATTATTACCTTCAGAAGAGTTCAGAGACAGTCTATAAAATTTCTAATTCCTCCATTGTTTTTAAAGGAATTTATATGTGCTTCTGAAAATCTCCTGATTTCCAAATCAAGATATGCTTCCATTCATTCATTCAGTTTAATGCTAGACCTGGCATTTTCCTAATTTTCATTGCATGCCAAAAATTAATTTAGGCACACAAATAAAACTGCACTTTGGCCATTTTAGGAGGATATTTTCTAATTAAATCTTCCCATTTCTGTAAAGCACGTGTAAGTAAAAGCTTCCTATCAGGAATATTAGTGAGGGATGGGATCGGGCATCTCCTGGACTTGGAGGCACCACATCCCATGTTAATTTTAGGTGTGTTTTGTTGTTGTTGTTTTGTAGTTGTGTGTATGTGTATGTGGTTTTTCTTTTCTTTCCGATATCTGCAGAATCTGAGCAAATTCTCTAGGATTGTTATATAATGTAGTTGGTCAACCTGTGTTGCTTATCTGTTGAGCTCCACGAGGCTCTCACCCCTCAAATCACATTCAAACCTCTGATGTGCCTCGGTTGATCTCCCTGCTGTCTCAAACAACCAGAGGGTCAGGGAACAGTTGACCAAACCTTATGGGTGCTCCCCCACCAGAACCAGTCACTTTAATTGCAATTGTGTTCAAATTTTGTTTGGGGCTCCTGCACATCATGAGGAATGACATCACACATCCACAGATATTCTTAGTCCCCTAAGAATACCTAATACTCAGACCTGAGGGAGAATATGACACTGTATTTTTGGAGCTGATTTAGTTCAACTCTAATTTGAATGATTTGGGTGTTGTTGTTTTTTGGGGGTTTTTTTGCTCTGATTCTCAGAAAGCAATTCTGATTGGAAAGGCACAATTTAACAACAGCCACCAATTTTTTTCCTACTGTCTTGTCTTAACCTAAGTTAAATCAACCCTTAATCTTAGTTCTATCTGGAGTATTTAAAAATACAGCTCAAATAAATCTAACCCTCTACCACCAGCAAGGGAAAAGTCATGGATTTAAGATACAACTCACCCAGGTTCACCCAATGGGTGGGGAACCAGCAGTTCAATGGGTCCTTTGTTGAATCCTAACACCATGTCCACGGGTTGGTCCTGGGTGAGCTCTTTTGGAATCCTGACCCACTACGTCAAGTAAAAGTCAAAGTATGAAACATTCAAACTTGTCAAGAATTTTGGTCGTTTATTTAAGTCCCACTGTCAATAACTGGCAGGATGAAACTCTCAGCGGATTGAGATATTCTCTCTGGCAGTTTTGCACCTTATTTTATACATTACAATCAGAACAGGAGATGTATGGTGGTAACAGGAAACCCAGTGGTGATGCATTAGGGTTTCAGAGAAATCAAAGCAGTGAATCCTCTGTGACTGGATAAACAGTAAAATGACACAGACATACTTCTTTTACATGTGGATATAGGATAGTTCCAAGTCAACAATGAACTCAGTAAGAATGAGGGGATTTGTGGTCTCCACAGAGCATTGCCTATGTGTTCAGGGGCCTGGAAATAGGGAAATTCCTTTGACATTCCAAATTATATGTTATTGTAGATGCCAAAAGGCAACAGACAGGCTCAGTGAAGGTTAAGATTGCCCTTTGTCTGGGAAGATGCCAGCCTAGGACATGACTACCCACCATAAACTGCTTTTAGTTTAAAAGTTTTCATTTCAGAACATTCTTTTTGATAACTTTAGGTCTCTGAGTTTGCAAGAACACCACACAGGGCTTCCCTGAGCTAGTCAGTGAGCATGTGGTTCCTTTTCACATACACAATTCTTGGATCACTTGTCCTCACCTCGTGACAACAGTCACTGAGTGCTTAGGGCAGTGGTCGACAAACTCATTAGTCAACAGAGCCAAATATAACAGCACAACGATTGAAATTTCTTTTGAGAGCCAAATTTTTTAAACTTAAATTATATAGGTAAGTACATTGTTATTAACTTTATTAGGGTACTCCTAAGGCTTAGGAAGAGCCACAGTCAAGGGGCCAAAGAGCCGCATGTGGCTCGCGACCCGCAGTTTGCCAATCATGGACTTAGGGGATTGGTCCGAACTAAAGCCCCCAACCCACCTGGCAGTTAATAAACTGCCCCTGAGTGAATGTCCCTCCTCTGTCCCAACACAGGAAGAGTAACCATCACCCCAGAATGCAGCAGGACCTGTATGTTGTAAACAGATGCAGCTACCTTGCTGCCCACAGTTCTAGTCTCCACACCTCCCGCTCCCCCATCCCTGTGCCCAGGTTCAACACCAATGCCCAAGAACCTGTTTGCTACCCAGGAGTTGGACAGCCCCAGCCTCAGATTCGTGCCCAGGTTGTGCAACCTGACCTTAATGAAGATGGTGGTGTTCAAAGAGTTGGAGAAGGACCTCATCTCCATGGTGATCGCCATGAAGATGCAGTACTCCAACCTCATATCGATGGTGACCACGGTGAAGATGCAGGGCTCCAAGTACATCCTACGGGAGTGTGCTGTTCCCCAGTGACAGTCCTGGGGTTGACCTCACTGCAGGACCCCTACTTCCTCTGTGAGAAGGCAACAAGCTACAGGCCCTGTTGCACTGGAGGAAGTGCTTTAAGAACCAGATCATCTGGAGCTAGAAGACACTCCCTGTGGGTGCCATCCGCATGGCCAAGGTCAGGCAGCGAACCCTGAAGGGTGGACAAAGTGGCCGAGGAGGCTTCTGCTAAACTGGCCGAGATCTGGATTGCTCCCTGTCCAACCAGCCCATCCACTGGGAGGACAGCGCCATACAGGACAGATGCAAGGCTAAGTCAAGGGTTCATTACTCCGAGGGGGTACATCAGAGCTTCTCCTCTGAGCAACAGGCCAGCAACTATGCCACCTATGGACCGAACCTGGCTGAGAAGGGCATTGACATGGGGATGCTCAAGAAGTAGAGGCCATGGATATTAGGAAAGATGTGCATTACCAGGCCACAAAATATCAAATAAAAAGTGGTGGTGTGTCTGGGAAAGTTCAAAGTGTTGGAGGAGGCTGTGGACTCGAGCAGGACACAGCAGAGCACGTCCCAGAGTTGGAGTGGGACATGGACCTTCTATTTAACACACTGCGAAACCCCAGGGACAGTGGTCCAGACATGGAGGATGAGAACAGCACCCTCAGCACCCACAAGCCCAAGCTCAGACTGTTCTTTGAAGGGTTGGCACACTCCAGCTCACAGACACAGACGGAAGCATCCACAGGGCCCGGAGCCAAGAGGAGCCTGCAATTAGGGGCAAAGTGCAAGAAAACACGTGAGCCCTCAGGCATCAAACAGCCCAGAGACAGTGTTTCAGACTCGGCGGCCCACTGCACCCCCTCCCCCAAAGTCGCCTGAGTCTGGACCTCCTCCATGTCTAGCCAGTCTTCTCACCGTGTGGACAGCGCCATGTAGGCCAGCCCAAGACCAAGTCTACAAATCACTACTCTATAAAGGAGTATCAGAGCTTCACTGAGCAGGAGGCCGGTGAAGATGCCGCCCATGGATAGGAACTGGATCAGGAAGCAGTGACTATTGAAAGTCACAACAAGGTCCATGACAAGCAGAATGTAGTGGCTTGGCTGAGTTGGGCCTAAGTGTCGGAGGAGGCCCTGGACCGTGAGCAGGACCCTGCTGATCATGTACCCGAGTAGAGGAGGACCCGCACCTTCTGTCTAACATGCTGGAGAACCAGTGACAGTAGCCCAGACAGGGAAGAAGATGACAGCCTTCTCAGCACCACCAAACCCAAGCTCAGGCCATACTGCGAAGGCCTGTCACATTTCAGTTCAAAAATGGACATGGGGAGCATCCATGGTGCCCAGAGCCAGGTGAAGCTTCCGAGTTTTAGCTGGTTCTGCTGAGGGCTAGTGTGTTGGCGCACGGAGTAAATGGTCCCGGGTTCAAATCTGGTCACGGGAACAACTGTGTTGATTACAGGCTTGATCCCCAGCCCTGGCCATGGCACATGCAGGAGGCAAGCAATCCATGTGTCTCTCTCACATCGATGCCTCTCTCCCTTTCTGTCTCTCCCCGTCCCTTCAAGTTTCTCTAAAAATTCAGTGGAAAAATAACCTCTGGTGAGGGTTCACAAAACAAACAAAGCAAAACAAAGGAGCCTCCTAGTCCAGCTGAAGTGCCCAAAAAGACCAAGCTCAGTCAGCAACAGTCAAGTGACAGTGTCTCCCACTTAGAGCCCCAGAGCATTCCCACCCAGGGGAGCACCAGCACCGCCCAAGGACAGCCCGGAGGCAGAGACCTCAGCCCTGGACATGCTCACCAAGAAGATGCGGCTCACTAGGCGCATCACCAAGACTGAGTCTCTCATCCCCTCCACCAAGGCCAAGGGGAAGCATCCCCGCCACCATGGCTGGGCAGGTTCCTGAAGGGGCGGCAGACGGCACAGCCATAGAACAAGTGAGCCAAGAGCCCAGACAATGAGCATGGCCAGACCTAGGGAGACAGCTGCAGATCCCCAGGAAGACCATGTACAACCAGCTGAACCACATCCTCATCTCTGATGACCAGCTGCCAGAGAACATCATCCTGGTCAAACCTCTGATTGGCAGGAGCAGTTCCCCTCAGATACCCTGCAGGGGCTCATGCTGCCTGTGCTGTGCATCTGCTTCATGTATGACGTCCGGTGGCCTTCAGCTCCATCATCTGGTGGATACAGAGATACTGTAATGATAATTCCCAGCCCCTTAAGCCGCTGAAGATCCTGGTGGCAGGGGCACAGCACTACTTCAGCGCTGTGCTGCGGGTCTTCCTGGAGCTGCTGTCCTACAAGATGCTCGGCTGGCTGGGCTATGTGCACTTCCTGGTCATCCCGCTGGGTTCCAACTTCGTGGCCAGGTACCTGGGCTCCATGCATTACCACTACAACAGCTTCTCCCAGGACCTGGCCTGATGGGACCTGTTCCATAATCTGGAGGCCCAGAGCGCCATACAAGACACACTGGACATCGTGACGAGAATCACGCAGTACATCACGGGAACATCTGTTCCTCTCAGCTTCCCATCGAGGAAGCCCTGCTCTCCTACAAGCAGAAGAGACCCAATGAGGATTCCTTATAGTTCATTCTTTTCAGGGTGGCAGGAGAAAGTTGGGACAGTGCAACAGTCCTCAGACACGTCGGGAGACTCAGATGATGGACCCCCTTGCGCTGCAGCGTGCTTTTATCCTTCCCTTTGTCCCTACCTCTGTTCACCAATGATGCCTTGTCATCCCACTCAACTTGTCAGTGAGTGGGGTTTGTCCTCCCCCAGCCAGGGCGATGGCGCCAAGCTGATGGAGCGGCAGGTGGATTGCTGGACGGCAGCCCAGCCCACAGACAGGAAGAAAGACTCGAAGAAGAAAGACCTGCCTACTGCCAACAACACTCTCAAGTGCACCTTCCAGTCTCTCCAGGTCAGCAGGCTGCCCAGCAGTGGCCAGGCCAAAGCAACACCCACCATGTGCATGACAGTACTCACCAAGGAGAAGAAAAAGAAGGTGTTGTTTTCGCCCAAGAAAACCAGGACAAGGCATGGAGTCCAAAATCCAAAAGCCAGTGTTTGGAGGCATAAGCCACCTGGTCTGCAGGGCAACGCAGCAGGAGAACATTCTGCGGGTCCTCATCAAAGGTGTGGTGTGGAATGAAGTTCTTCCCGCTGGCAGCCCAGGGTCCTTCCGCATCCAGCACTTCCCCATGTGCATCTCCAGACATTCTGACTACACCTTCCAGCCCTGCCTGCAACCCTGCAGATGCCAAGCACAGGAGGGCCCACCTGCTTTTCTGTTCACCTTTCAGTTTAGTACAGAAACCGACCCTGGAAACACAAAGAGAAACCTTCTTAAGTACAAAAGTGCTCACTACCCGGAAGCTAATGTGCAGCCCCCATTGGGAGCCCCAACTGCTCTGCTGATTAACCGGAACTCTCTGGGGGTCAGGCGGGCAGTGCTGAGCTGGAGAATCATGGAAGGTGAGTTTTGGCCTCAGGACCCCTAACTCTCCCAGCGAGAAGGGTTCTCCCTTCTCCACCTGCCCTTCCTGGAAGCCAGGACTCTGCCTCCACAGGACTCATAGCTGGTGGTCAGATGCCAAGGACTGGCCTCCCATTGCGGGCATCCTGAGCAGAACATGGAGGCCAGTCAGCCCAGCCCTGGGCCCCAGCTGCCAACCCGCCAAGTGGCCCCACACCATCCACTCGTGCTTTCCTAAAAAAATAGGTGTGTGGTGCAGACCCCCAGGCACACCGGCTAGACAAATTGGTGCAATACCAGCTGCCCGCCTTCCTGAGCAGGGACTATGCTTTCGCCCTCATCTCTCTGTGTTATGACAGAACATTTGTTCCACCCAACAGGTGTGGGTCCACCTATTTACCAGGTGAGCACCCTGTCCCTGCACAGCACAGTGGTCACACGGCACCCTGCTTGCTGGGAGTCTTCAGGGCACTTCATGTCTCTGAGTGCTTGTGCCTCTAACCACAGGGTGAACCTAGGGCAGTAATGGCGAAACTTTTGAGCTCTGCATGTCAGCATTTTGAAAAACCCTAACTTAACTCTGGTGCCATGCCACATATAGAAATTTTTGGATATTTGCAACCATAGTAAAACAAAGAGTTATATTTTTTAAAATTTTTTAAATATATTTTATTGATTTCCCACAGAGAGGAAGGGAGAAGGATATAGAGTCAGAAACATTGATGAGAGAGAAACATCGATCAGCTGCCTGCTGCACATCTCCCACTGGGGATGTGCCCGCAACCCAGGCACATGCCCCCGATCAGAATCGAACCCGGGACCCCTCAGTCCACAGGCCGACTCTCCATCCACTGAGCCAAACCGGCTTTGGCAAGAGTTATATTTTTGATATTTATGTTATATACTTAAATGCTATGTAACAAAGAAAAATCAACCAATGAGTTTGCATGCCACCTCTGACACATGGGTCATAGGTTCGGCATCACTGACTTAGGGTCAAGCTCACAGGTTTATTGTAGAAACTCAGTGGGGTCCTCCCTGGAAAGTGCTCTCTGGGTGCCTGGACAGTGGAGAGGTCTGCTGCACGGGCTGTGGTTGAGCTCATTGGCCATTTTCTCTGCCTCATGACAAAGCCTCGGCCTCATTTGATTCTCTACAAGGCCTTGGGCTAAGCTCATTTCTCCTTAGATACAGATCGGAGATTCTATGAGGGGTCGGTGTCCTGGGTGAAGCCAGACCCAAAAATCCCAGAACTGAGCCATGTGGCCCCATCCTAATTTTATTCTTGACTAAAAGATTACAGAAAAAGAGTGGAAAAAATCTAAAATATTAGTGTCAGCACTGTGTAGTGGATGAGGGTAGGGGAATGAAATACAGGAGGGCATATTAAAGAGCATGTCTTGCTGAGGAAAATATATATATGGGTAATAAACCACAGGGATACGTTTAACTGCATGTATTTTAAGTTAAGGGAAAGCACCTTGTCTTGCAAAATGGAATTCATTAATTTTAACTCTGCCTCCTGAAATAGGACCTATTAAATGAGAAGCAATAAAGGATTTTTTAAAATAAGAAGAAAATTTGACAAATGGAAGTTATTGTTTGCTTTGTTAGACATATTATATCAGACTAACAGAAAATATCCAGTCTTTTAAACAAAATAAATCATTACCACATACTATGCTACATAGGAAGTCTCAATAAATACCAAAGAAGATATATATGTATTTTCTCCATTGATATGTTCATGAGCCATCATGCATGATACCTATATATTCTCTAACCATAATACACTAAGGTAAGAAGTTAATAATAAAGAATAGCTTTAAAATCACTAAATATCTGGCTACTAAAGTGCTGCCTCAGGACTCACTGAAACAAACCCTCAGAGTTGGATCAGCTCAGAAGAGAAACATAAAGAACCATGTGAGTAACAGAAATGTATCCAGAAAAGAAACACGTATCTGGGAGGCCAACTGCAGCTTGCTGTGATAGGTAACTGACGTGCATCATGTAAATCAATGCTTTAAAAAAACACACAAAATGCCCTGGGTAGTTCCTAACTAACGCTTAAATCTAATAACTGCAAAAATCTCTTCTCCATCTCAGCGATGAGAGGTTCAGAGCCTGATGAACCACGGGAGGGGCACGGGGAGGAGAAACCAAGCTGTTACCATTTTGAAACCAAGTTTCATCTGAAGGGGATGCAAGCATGAGCTGTCACTTCTTGGAAGAAGAAGGAAAGCCTTTCACGCGGACTTAGGGGCTAGGACCTGGTGTTCCCCTCCATCTTGGCCAAGCACTCCCAAACCAGCCCTGTCGTGTGGATGATGCCTCGTTTCAGTCTCTCCATCGCGCTCTTGCTGCCCGCGTACGTGAGTCAGATCTCCTTCCCTAGTTCTTTGATGATGACCAGCAGCTCAGCATATTTACTCTGGGGCGCCTGGCTGTTCTCTGTTCCCTGCGTGGTAGAGATGTTGGTCCTAGTCACTCAGCAGCTGGCGGTACTGGGAAGACGTTGCCATGCTGGTGGAAGGCGGGTGAATGCTCCCAGAGGCCTTGATGGAGGTGGCGGGCATGTGCATGGTCAAGTTTGGTTTGTAAGACATCCCCTCCTCTACCCCCTGCCTCCCGAAGTGGGGCGCAGGCCCCATGAAACAGCACCGGCAGCGGTGAAAGTGAGGCCAGGCAGTGGCGAGGTGGGCCTGGGGTCTGTGACCCTGTCTGTGTGCCTGCCCAGCTCCCGCACACTTTTTGTTGTTGACAGCTCGAGCACACTGGCAAATATGGCCGTCCCCTCACCCTGACACTGCCGCAGTATCATGATCTTTCAGTTTCTTGGTGTTCTGCTTGTGCTGTTCAATGTCTTTCTGCAGACACTCAAATCTCCTTTTTATGATGAGGGATCTCTTCTTCATGTTGTTTCTTCAAGGCTGCCAGCTGTTCTTTAATCCGCTCTGGGAAGTATCCTTCCTCTTCAGCCTTCTGTTTTTTTTGTGAAGGTCCCAATGGCTTCCCTGATTGCGCCTGCATTGGAGCTGAAATTATCTGACCATTGCAGCCAAAGCCTCTGGCTTACATGGCCCTCACACCCCACACTTGGAGCCGCAGATGTGCCACTGACGCAGAGACTGCCCTGGTTGTCAGTGCCGCGCAGTTCCGGACTACCCCACTTAGTTTTAAATGCAAACCTGCCTTGGACAGGCCTTGAAGGTCTTTTTTCCATGGCGATCACGGGGTAGCAGGCCAGCCAGCACCCACAGCCCCAGGGGTCCAGGGATGCCGGCTGGCCTGCGCCGGGGCTCTCTCTGCCTCCAATCCACAATGCAATCACCGATCACCGGCCGCCTTTGCCTGCCCCCACCTCTTGCCTGCCGCCTGGGTTTCAGATCCCTTTCACCTCCCAGCATTGCGGCTACATATGCAAATTACCCGCCATCTTTGTTGGCGGTTAAACGCCATCATGGCTGGCAGTTAATTTGCATATTGCCCTGATTAGCCAATGGGAAGGGTAGCGAAGTTACAGTAAATTACCATGTTTCTCTATTATTAGATAGGATGAGAAATATATATTGAGTGCCTACCACATGCCAACTCTTTATGTTAAGCACTTTATTATTATATTTTATCCTTGCAACTCATTTTTTCATAACATTATTTTTATTGTTTTATTGCTTAAAGTATTACAAAGGGTACTACATATGTGTCCTTTTTTTTGCCCCCGCCCTTGACAATCCCCTGGCCTCTCCTACACCCCAGTGTCTTATGTCCATTGGTTATGCTTATATGCATGCATACAAGTCCTTCGGTGGATCTCTTACCCCCCTCCCTCCTGCCCCCCAACCCTCCCTGGCCTTCCCCCTGCACTTTGACAATCAGATTGAGGCAGCTCTGCCTCTGTATCTATTATTGTTCATAAGTTTATAATGGTCTTTATTATCCATGAATGAGTGAGATCATTTTTCCCGTGAAAAGAACAAGACGTAAAGAACTCAGCTAACGTGCCTGAGGTTTTAATGCAAGTGGCAGTGCCATACTTATCACTAAATTTTTTCTTTGTCAATCCTCACCCAAGGGTAAGTTTCCCTGGCCCAGACCAAGGCCAAGGATCTAGCCTGCAACTGAGGCAGTTAGCTTGACTGGAGTCAAACCCAACACCTTTCAGTCCACTGGTTCGCAACTCTTACAGGCAAACAGCTCTATCTCTTTCTCTCACTCATAGGCTGCTCTAATTTAATTGAAAACATCCAGAATTTTCTTCTGGTCACTAGTAAAAATAATCTTATTAAACTCACTGAAGTCACATGTCCACATACAACCATCATCACTGTGGTCTAGACAGTTAGATATGCTGATACCTTCACTCTGGGGCCCTGAATAACAACCCCCAGAAACAGCTGGATTTGGAAATTGGCAGATGTTAGAAAAGGGAAAATGGAAGTCATGTCCACCACAGGCCACTGTCAAATAAATATTTGACTTCTGGTTTTCACTGTGAAGTCCTAACTTCCATCCTTATAAGAGAAAAAAAAAAAAGAGAGAGAGAATAACAATCTGAAAAACAGGAGCTCTTGTTAAATCCATCTGAAATTAACTATGACTATGAAATTAACCTTTGCTGCTGCAAACCGTGGCGATTTAAGGCTCTGTTAGAACAATACAACCTAGCCAGTCTTCCCGATAAGATCAAAAACATGTTTTCCACTCAAAGTGAGAGACAAAATCAAAGAGCATGAGAAGAGAAGACAGATTCGACCACATCAAAATGCAATGTGTCTATTTGTCAAAACACACATCAAATGGAGACAAATGGCAAGCTAGAGAATCCATTTGAAAGTTACATGGCAAAAACCTGATATCCATGACAATTCAGATTTGCTAACAATCCAATGGACAAGAGGGCAAAAGGTCTCAAACTGAAATTCCAAAAGAAGGGATAGGCCAAAAGTATGCGAAAGATACCCAACTGCAGTTTAAACCAGAATGAAAAATTCAAATGAAAATATTGCTCTTTCTCACCCTGAACAGGGTGCCTCACCTGTTCGATGGAGAGTCATCCCATACACCAAAGGATGCAGGTTTGATTCCGGGTCACGACACATACCTCAGATGTGGGTTCTTAAAATGTTGTGGAACTGGAGAGTGTTTGTGATGTGATGGAACAGTTGCGAAAAATTGTGAATATTCTCCATGTTGGAATTTACACTTTGAAGGATCATAGAGTTAAAATTTATATAATGTAAAGTTATTTTTCAGATAATAGTATTAAATTTTATTAAAAAAAACATTTTATTTTACTCAATAGTGTAAGAAAAATACCCTAACCTTCTAAGTATGTGCAAGAGAAACACAAACATTTCTTAAATTGCTATTACTGGGAGGTCAGGGGAGTCCTCTCTGCCGAGGCAGCTGACACAGGCTGCCCCCCAGGATCTGGGACCACAGGCCTCCCAGATGCTGAGGCTAGTGTCTCAGAAGCTGCAGGTGGTCCACATCTGGAAGTTCGGTGACAGCTGTGCCTGGAGCCTGCTCTGGCTCAGGAGAGGGCACCAGAGTTGGCATTTTCTCTTTAGGTATTTCTTCATCTTGCTCTGGAGCTGCTTCTGTAGATCCAGGAAGGAACTATGTTACCACCATGACCGCCTTTCGTGTGCCTTCCAAGGAAGGGAACCTCCCATCTCCATCACTGAAGTCCCAGTTCAAGCCCCCACCCCAGGACATCCTCCAGACTGCAGGCCATGGGGCACTGACCTGAGCAGCTCTGTGCTCCTGCCTAAGCCAGGCTCTGGGAGCTCTTCTCTGAGTGGCGCAGCCACATGCCCTCCCCATCACACACACCACACCTCCTCCTGCTGTGTCTCCGCCTCAGTGGGCTCAGGTGCTCCAGCTCTGAGTGGAGATACTGGGCCTGGGTTGGCAGGTCTGGGACTGGAACAGGAGCTCTATGGAGGCCAAAAGCATGATTAGGCTGGGAAATTCTGGCGGCCGATAAAAATCCTCAGTGTACTGGTCCAGCCATATGCCCAAGATGCAGGAGATGACCCTGGGGAGAGAGATAGACTGACAGCTGCGTCTGAGGCCTGGTTTTTCTTTCCACATGGCCCTCCCAGAGCACCACCCAGACAGCCTAGGGTCCTGTGCCTGCTGCTGCTCCTGCCCATCCAGAAGGCAGACCTACTCCTTGCTCACCTTCAACCTGGCAGTCCTGGCAGAGATGTGCCTGGTCACCCAGGAGGGGCTGGCAGAAAGCCCTCCTTACTTACAGCTCTGGATCAATGAGGGAATCGCCTGTCCTCTTCTTCAGGGCAACCTGACATGCTCTCTCAGTGTCCCTGTACCCTCCCACTACCCTCCCACCTGAATGTCAACTCCATGAGGACAGGGAGGGCTGGTGTCTATTAAGTTCCTGTCACTCACTGACACACAGTAGGTGCTCCAGGTATAGCTGACCAATGAGTGAACAAAGAAAATCCTCTGGTGTCCAGACACCTCCTAACACATCAAACTTTGGCTCCTGCACCTATGTGCTGCCTACTTCACTAGCTGCCCTGTGGAGTTCTTCTTCTCTAACTGACAGTTAACTCCCATGGGGAGAGAGCTACCACCAAGCTACCACTGAGAAGGTTCTACCAGAATAGTGAACAAGGTCCCTGGATAAGGGTGTAGATTCGGCTAGGATTAGAAGCAGAGGGGTGTGAATTTTCTGAGGGGCTCACTCTGTCCACTGACCTCCCCAATCACCCACACCACCCATGTGCACATGAACAGCTCTCTGACTCCTGCCTTTTTTCCTAGGAGAAACCCTCAGACCTCTGCCCTCCAGCAGAAATCCCACCATGAGTAGGATCCAGGGTTCTTCTAGCACCTTGAATTCAGGTCCCACACTCCCCTCATGACTCTGATCCGAAGCCAAATCACGTTTTCTACTGGAACAGAGATTCACTGTCCTCTTCACAATACAGGAAGGTGCAGCCATAGGTAGAGGAGGCCAGGAGGACGTCACATCGGCTGTTCTGTCGACACTCTGAGCCTGTGCACCCTAATGTGACTGAATCGCTCCCGACTAGAAGGGAGCTCTGTAGTGCAGGCTTGGGGCTTGCCCTGTGCACTGGATTATGGTCAGTGCCTAGAGACGTGTCTGTACCTGGAAGAGCTTCTCATATATTTGCTGATTGAATCCTCCCCCACTGAATTCTTTCACAGAACCCTGTATCAGTCCACTAGTATTTATATGTGACTAGAGGCCTGGTGCACAAAAATTTGTGCACTGACGGGAGGGGTTTTGTCCCTCAGTCCCACTTGTGCCCTCTCACAGTCTGGGACTCCTCGGGAGATAACGACCTGCTGGCTTAGGCCCACTCCGCTCCCGGGTGGCAGAGGGCAGGCCCAATCCTTAGGTGCAGCCCTTGGTCGGGCTCAGAGCAGGGCCGATTGGGGAGTTGGTGTGCCGCCCCCTGTCGCCGCCCCCTGTCATGCACAGCAGGGTGGATCCGGAGGTTGCGATGCCACCCCCAGTCACGCTCATTAGTCTCATGCAGGACTCCTCTCCAGATTCCTGAGGCCCAGCACATGGTCAGCCAGGCACAGAGGAAGGAACCTACAGTGGCTAAGGGTCTGGGCTCCACTCAGAGAGGGCCCGGTTCAAATCCCAGCTCGGTCAAGCTGTCTGTCCTCTCTGAGCCCAGATCACCAGCCAGGGACAGTGCTAGCCCCACTCACAGGGCTGAGGTGAGGGTGAAATGATGCCAAGTACCTGGTGCAGGGTAAGTGCCCACTGCTGTGGGTGACTGAGTGCTTAGACGGGGGTTCCCCAGCCAGGAGACCAGCTTTCCCATGGGGTCTGCTCGAGGTCAGGGCCCTAGCGCCGAAGATGCAGTTGCCCAAGAGTTGGTAAAGGCTCTTTATTCAGTCCTGAGGTCGCGCTGGTCCAGCAGGGTGAGGGCAGGGGCTGCCTGGGACCAGTCTTCAGCCCCAGGGACATCCAGGCTGGACTGGTAGGCACCAGGTACCAAGACCTGCAGGGTGAACTCGGTAATGATAGCGGTGAGCCCCCAGATGCGGTGTGGCCCAAGCAGGAAGACAGGCATTGTGTAACGGAAGTGGCCACTCTTGCAGAAGTGGGTGCAGCATTGGTTCTGCACCTGCAGCAGGTGGACCAGTGGCAGTGCAAACACTTCCTCCAACTATGACAGGAGGCAGGGGAGGATGGACAGAGGACTGACCATGGCAGCTTTCCCCCATTGGGACATCCCATTCCCGGCATCCTTGCCCCAACTCACCTCCTCTGGGTTGGACTGGAGGCTCTGGGGATCCAGCGGGCCCACTCCAGCGACCACCAACACCACCGTGCTCTTTGCCTGGGCCAAGGAGGCAGGCCGTCAAGGGAGGCATGGCCTTGGCAGGCCTTTGGGGCTGGAGAAGGGAGGCTGAGAGGGAGACCCCACCCTTGCCATCCAGAGGCCATTAGCAGTCAAGGCCAGGTCCATCTGACCCCAGTCCTGCGTGGGGCTCACTCCAGCCAGACTGACCGACTCAGGTCCCCCATTCAGGCCTCTGGGCCTTCGCAGATTTTCCCTCCACTTAGAACAACCTTCCCTTAATTTTACTACCCTGAAACCTGCAGGGTATGAAGGACATGTCTCTCCCACTCTTCTTTTTTTCTTCATCATTCTATTTATTACATGGATGAATATTAACATCTCATGGTATCCATCTAATTCAGTCAAAACCAACAAATGAAAAAGGTTAACGATTTTTCAAATGAACATTCTTACAGACTCCCCTGTAACTTAAAATAGAAATATGTTCACTGCATTAAATTGTGACAAACTTAAAAAATGTCATTAAAAAAAGTCACCTTTAGTACTTAAATAAATTCATTAATTATTTGATGGCATCAATTTCCAAGTTAAAAAATAAATGTTGCTTCATTCGATACTTTTCAAAAAGGACATCTGGGTGGTTCTCTATAGCTGGATATATATATATATCTGTATATATACAGATATATATATATATATATATATATATATATATATATATATCCTGTATAATAATAGAGAAACATGGTAATTAACCATAACTTCGCTACCCTTCCCATTGGCTAATCAGTGAGATACGCAAATTAACTGCCAGCCAAGATGGCAGCCGGCAGCCAGGCAGCTGAAGTGAACATGACGCTTGCTTGCTCCAGTGATGGAGGAAGCCAACATTCCCTGCCTGCCGCACCTCAGCTCTGAGCTCCGGATGAAACAATGTTGCAATTATAGAACCTAAACAAACCCCAGAAACCTGCTTTCAACCAGCGAGGCCTCAGAGCTTAGAGCGGCCAGTGATGGCAACAGAGTTTCAATTATAGAATCTGCACAAATCCAGGTACCTGCTTTCAGCCGGCAAAGGCCTCGGAGCTGGAGCAAAGAGCTGGAGCAGGCTCTCAGCTCCAGTTACCCCTATCGAAGGAAAATAAATCCCAGAATAAAAAGAAAAAAAAGAGAGGCTGGGAGCTTCAGTTGCCCACCAGCCTGAAAACAGCCCTCAGCCCCTCACCCAGACTAGCCAGGCACCCCAGTGGGGACCCCCACCCTGACGGGGGTGTGACCAGCTGCAAACAGCCATCATCCCCTCATCCAGGCTGGCCAGGCACCCAAGCAGGACCCTCACCCTGATCCGGGACAATCTTCAGGGCAAACCAGCCAGCCCCCACGCGTGCACCAGGCCTCTATCCTATATAGTAAAAGGGGAATATGCAAACTGACCCTAACAGCAGGACTGGGAATGACTGGTCACTATGACACACACTGACCACCAGGGGGCAGACGCTCGATGCAGGAGCTGCCCTCTGGTGGTCAGGGCGCTCTCACATGGGAGTAGCTCTGTTCAGCCACAAGCCAGGCTGATGGCTACAGTACAGCAGTGGTGGTGGGAGCCTCTCCTGCCTCCTCAGCAGCACTAAGGATGTCCGACTGCAGCTTAGGTCTCCACCCTGCTGGCAAGTGGGCATCCCCCGAGGGCTGCCGGCCTGCCAGAGGGATGTCTGATTGCCATCTTAGGCCCAATCCCCTGGGGAGCGGGCCTAAGCCAGCAGGTGGTCATCCCCTGAGGGGTCCCAGACTCTGCAAGCGGGTACAGGCCGGACTGCGGGACCCCCCTCGCCCCCGAGTGCACAAACTTTTGTGCACCTGGCCTCTAGTGTGTGTGTGTGTATATATATGTATATATATATATGCATAATTGTCCTATTGTTTCTAAAAATTTTTCAAATCTGGCTTTCCTATTTGAGAAAAGGCCTGCCGCGCTCTCTCACAACCCCCCTATGAAGGATAAAACTTAGACTTTGCTTTAATCATCAGAACTACCAGAAAAAAAATTTTTCTTGAGGTTGCTGTTTAATTCCATTTTCACCCAATAAAAAGTACAGAAACACTGTCTTTATTTGATGGTGTCCATAAATATTACACTCCATGGGTAGCAAAAATATTTTTTTATTTACAATTTACAGTTTCACAAGTGAAAATCATACATTTTTACACATAACAATTTTGTTTTGTTAAATTTGCACACATCTGTATAACTTTCACACAACAAGCACCGGAAACTGTGCAGGCAGTAGGCTATGCAAATACTAAAATGTATTTATAAACCAAATGATAGCTGAAGGCCCTGCCTCAGTTAGGCAATTTATACAGATAGTTCTATATATACATAAAAAAAAAAATCTTCACCTAGATCCAAACAGCAGCTTTTTTAAAAAAGAAAAACATACTTAACATACTTTTCTCATTTTATTTAAACTGACTCAACTATATCATCTTCCGTTTTAATTTAATGGACCTGGCGCAGGGGTCACCTGTACCCTCCGGAACCTAAGAAGGGGAGGGGCTTGCTCAGGTAACGTGACTGGGCAGTTCCCATCTTTGCCTGGAGAGGAAGAGAACTGATGTTGAGAGCCACAGACAGGCCAGGCACTTGCTGATGGCCTCCCACTAGGTGCCCACGCCACCCTCCTACGAGTAAAACCCATGTCTCGGGAGCAGCTCTGAGATGTTGCTATGCTGTCCTCTGTACAAGCTGGTGGGGTATCAATTTGTTCTTCCTTAACATTGGTACTCTCACAGGGTTCCTGAAATTCATTTCTGACCATGTTCAACATAATATTCAGAGGGTTTTCAACTGGCTTCTTGCTGGGA
The DNA here is from genome assembly GCF_963259705.1 of Myotis daubentonii. Lineage (NCBI taxonomy): Eukaryota > Metazoa > Chordata > Mammalia > Chiroptera > Vespertilionidae > Myotis > Myotis daubentonii. Next base: position 9,969,369 of record NC_081855.1, read on the forward strand.
GATGGTGTACAGTCAAATGAAGATGTATTTTGATCATCTTCATAACATGATGGATGACAAATCTTTCCATCCACTCTGATGGCATTCTTTAAATGCCACTCCTCCTCTTCGTCATCCCAGTATTGTTCAAATTGGTCTTGACAGATTTCACAACTCTCCACTGCTCCAGCTGGCCCTGCCGGTACACTTTGGGACTGCTTTTCCTTAGCAGCTTGCTGAGTTTTGAGCACAACTTCTTCATGCGCCTTTTCAAGAAACTGGCTCTTTGCCCGTTCTTCCAAATCAGCTATTTCCTCAAATTCTATCCAGTCTGTTGAACTGTAGTACCAACGTCTATGAGTAACTTTTCTGCTAACGTCTTTTTTAGTTCTATTTTGCCGATAATGCCAGTCCAAGTGATCTGCATATACATCTGCCTGTGATGTTGTAAACCTCATTCCACAAGAGTAACACTGAATACCAGTGTGCAGTTGATTTATAACACTATCATAACGTTGTTTTAACTCTTCCATTGTAAAATTGGTAAGATCGGGAACATCTCGATCTTCATTTTGACCTTCCTTCTCTTCAGTGGGAGGCTGAGCAGCAACTTCATTTACTTGTGCTGTAGCTGAATCAGGCTGGGACAATTTGCGAATTCCTGTTCTTAGCAGTTTTGAAAATAATTCATTGGCATCTGCCTGACTGAGGTGATGATCAGGATATGCCTTAGGAAGGGCTCCGGAAGGATTCTGAACAAATGCTCCAGGATTTTTTGGATGAACTGGTAAAAATTGTTGTCCCTGGCCAAACGGTACTGGCTGAGCAACACCAGTGAGAACCTGTTGAGACACCTGCATGTTTCCCGCTGTTATCTGAGCAGGTAAACTGCCAAAGTTTCCACATTGAGGTCTTTGAAGATTCTTTTCATCAAAAGAGTGTCCAGAAGCTCTGCTAAGGGGATTTGAGAAACTCTGGTTTCCAGGGCCACGCAGTCGATTAAAATTGGGTCCTTGAGGTGAATCAAATATTTGTTCGTGTCTTGGGAATTGCAGTCCTTGGGATGGGGCATTAAAAGCATTGCCAGGTGGCTCACTATATGGACCAGTCTGACGGAACGAAACGGATTCAAGCCTTTGTGAAGGATGATTGTCAAATCGTGTGCCTTGAAGACCAAGGGGAACACCAAACCTTGATGCTTGCTGGTGTTGTGGACCATCAAGTCTTTGAGGAACACCATCAAATCTTGGTTGAACCTGCTGTCCAGGTGGTCCATCAAATCTCTGTGAGCCTGGCTGACCAGTTCTTTCAAATCTAGGACCTAGTTGGCCATGTAATCCATCAAATCTTGGTAAGAGTGATGGCTGACCTGGCTGACCATCAAACCTGAAAGCATGACAACCTTCCAATCTTGGACCACCTTGACCCAGAGGCCCTTCAAGTCTCAGTCCACCTCCTGGTACAGGACCGTCAAACCTCATTCCACCTCCTTGTCGGACTAAAGGTCCCTCAAACCTGATCCCAAACCCTGGTTGACCATGTGGACCCTGAAACCTAAGGTTTCCACCAAGTTGATTATGTTGTCCTTCAAACCTCAGGCCAGCGACTGACTGGCCATGGGGGCCCTCAAACCTCATTCCAACTCCGTGCTGTAGCAAAGGGCCCTCAAATCTGATCCCACCTTCTGGCTGACCATGAGGTCCATCAAACCTAATTGCAGGTCCTGATGGACCACGACCCCCCTCAAATCTATGTCCACGTATAGGCTGACCTCCGGGATTATCAAATCTAAGTCCACCCACAGGCTGACCATGAGGTCCCTCAAACCTCAGACCAGGGGAACCTTCCAACCGAAAACCACCTCTGCCTGCTTGACCAACTGGCCCTTCAAACCTCAGAGGTGTCCCTTCTGGTCCCGGAGGACCTTCAAATCTCAAAGGACCACCGGCCCCCATTTGTCCAGGTGACCCATCCAATCGAAGAAAACCTGGTGCAGAAGGTCCATCAATCCTAGGGCTTAATTTATTAGGTCCTTCAAAAATCATCTTGGTCGGGCCATCTCTTGTTACTGATGGCCTACTACGTCCATCAAATAACGGTCTGTCTTCAGCTAACGCTGTAAGGCGCTGATTTGTATCTAGGCCGGCGAGTCGTGATGCTGAGGTATCTACAAATGGTTCACCTGCATCTTCACATCTAGGTCGCTTAAGTGGAAAACGATCATTGAATGGTGACCTCTGCTCTTCTCGTACACCTTCTTGATACTGAAATAGCTGTCGAATTTGAGGCGCAACAACAAGGTACTCATCCTGTGTAATTTCACCAGATGCTAAATGTTCACTCGTCTTTTGAAGTAATTCTCTTTTGCTTGCGAGAGTTAACTCTGTGAAAACCTGAAGATTGGCATCTACGCTTAATCGATGCTGTTGCTTTGGGGCTCGAGGTGACACAACCCCTTTAGCGCTCGACCAGCTTTCCCTCCGCCTTAGATGAGGAGATTTATTATGGTCCTCACCTTGTTGTAAGCTTTTATTTTCTTGTGGTCGTTCGTCTTCAGTCTTTTTTATTCGCTTTGGATCTCGAACATCTTGTTCAGCACTTCTCTTAGCATTTCTTTCTTCCCTGGAAGGTGGCACAAAGTCTTCCATATGTGACTGCTTACATCCAGAGTGGCACATCTTTCCAGCTGAAGGCTCTTCAGGCGATTTATTTAGAAATGTAGAAGTCACATGGATGCTAGATGTATTCTGATTGGGGGGTAGAGGTTGAACAGGCCAAGCAGGATCTAATGAATTGACTCTGACATCCAGGGCATGAAGAATCTTCAATGGGAATATCTCATTCCATGTGGAACGTAATTTAAATAGACTTTTTCTGGTATTTTTATCCACCTTTTCAAACACACGAATAAATGTTGCAACTAGATTTGTAGTAAAGGAGGTGAGATACTCTCAGCCAACGTTTTTCACGATAGAATCCATAAGGTACATAACGGGAAGCTTCTCTGAGGAAGGAGCCTTGGCGGTTTGGGCCTCGATGAGAAAGACGATATCCTTGGCGAAGTGCAGGTTCTCCTGGGCTAGAATGGTCAGCATATTGATGTGCGGTTTGCTATTGACGGTCAGGTCTTCGAGGGATGACTGATAATCCCGACAGGCGTCCTCCCGGGCCCCCAAGGGACCGGCCTCGGCCAGGGTGGGCTCTGACATTGTGCCGTGGCCGCAGCTGCAGCCGCTCTTGACACCCCGTGTCACTGCCGACCGCGCTTCCTCTCCCCACTCCGGCCTCACCACGTGCTGACTGACCGCGGAGGGGTATTGGGGGACGACACGGGGGGAACCCCAGGTACTCAAGGCTGCCTTCGCACAGTGATCTCCACACACTTTCAGCCACCTCAGGAGCCTCTTTCTCCACAGGAACAAATGGGTGCCGGTGCAGGTGGCTGCAGCTCCTAGGGGAATCCTGTTTGGGCGCCCTCTGTTTGGGTCCTGTCCGAACAGGTCCAGGGGTTCCCAAAGGTATGGACGGAGTCAGCGAAGAAGGAAGGACACAGACAGCAGCGTTCAGTTGATCATCAGAGCCAGGTTCTCTAGCCAGGATCTCCAGCCACGTTCTGTCTTTTATTGCCTTCTTACATCTGCATTTATACCAGTTGATTTTAATCCTCTCAATTTCTATTGCAAAGGTTAGGGCGTTTCTTTTCTCCATTCCAGGAAGTAAAGATTATGTAGCTTAAGCGTGATTGGTCGTAGTTAAAGTGATTAACTACCCGCCTGGCACTTAGTTAAGGGGTTTTATCCCCTCCCTAGCTTCAGGGGAAAATCCCTACCTGGGGAAACAACCTATCTCGGAGAGGTGACCTCAGTTAAAACACATAGCGCCAAGAAGGGGAGCCAATGTATTAAGAACAGTATGGCATATACATATACGCCAAGTCCCTTGAAAGATACACTGGGCAGATGTTTCTTCCCTGCAGCGACTGTGTCAAGCAGCAAGGACGGACCAGCTTCTGGCATTCAACCACTGAGCCAAGCCAGAGAGGGCTGACAGACACCCTTTATTTTATTTTATTTTACTTTATTTTATTAATTTTTATATATATTTTTTCCTTTGTGTGAAGAAATATGAATGAACTGTACATAAACATGTCAAAGCAAACTAGTTCACTGTCACAACTTTAAATGTCTCAGGAGCACAGCGAATGCTAAACACACTAACATCGTGTTGCTACTTCAATAGCTGGGGAGTGGCGAGCGCTGGCCTATGGCTTAGGATCTGTGTCCATGCTTGTTTCCTGAACCTCCTCCACCTCTGAGAGCTGTCCCCTGCCTTCAGTATGCAAATTAGCTGCCATCTTGTTGCTGCAGGTTTCGGGTCAACACTGGGGTGCCTGGCCAGTCTGGGTGAGGGGATGATAGCTGCTTTTAGGCTGGCGGGCAACTGAGGCTCCCAACCTCCCTTTTTTTCTTTTTTCTTTTCATTCTGGGATTTATTTCCCTTCTATGGCTGTCACTGGAGCTGAGATCCGTCTTTAGCTCTGAGGCTGGGCTCCAGCTCTGAGACCTCGGCTGCAGAAAGCAGGTATCCGGGTTTGTTTGGGTTCTATAATTGTAACACTCTTGCAATCCTGCTGGCTGAAGCCCGGCTGGCTGAAATCGGGTTTCTGAGGCAGGTTTCCCTTCTATAATTGCAACATAGTTGCTTAGAGTTGCAGCTCAGAGCCCAACAGCGGCAGGCAGGGAACGTTGGTTTCCCCTGTCACTGTAGCAAGCAAGCCTCCTGTTCGCATCAGCTGCCTGGCTGCCGGCCGCCATCTTGGTTGGCAGTTAATTTGCATATCTCCCTGATTAGCCAATGGGAAGGGTAGCGAAGTTACGGCTAATTACCATGTTTCTCTTTTATTAGATAGGACTAGTGGCCCAGTGCACGAAATTCATGCACGGGGGGAAGGGGGAGTTCCCTCAGCCCAGCCTGCACCCTCTCTAATCAGGGAACCCTTGGGGGATGTCCGACTGCTGGTTTAGGCCCGATCCCTGGGATCCCCCTAACTGGCAGCCGGACATCCCTCTTGCAATCTGGGACCACTGGCTCCTAACTGCTCACCTGCCTGCCGACCTGTTCTCCCTAACTGTTCGCCCTGCTGGCCTGACCCCCCTAACTGCTCTCCCCTGCCAGCCTGATTATCCTAACTGCTCTCCCCTGCCGGCTTGATCCCCAAACTGCTCTCCCCTGCCAGCCTGATCGCCCCTAACCGCCTCTGCCTCGGCCCGCCACCATGGCTTTGTCCAAAAGGACATCCAGAAAGTTGCCTGGAAGTTGTTTGGTCTAATTAGCACATTACCCTTTTATTAGTATAGATTGATTTCAGAGAGGGAGGGAGATAGAAACATCAATGATGAGAGAGAATCATTGACTGACTGCCTCCTGCACGCCCCACACTGGGGATCAAACCCATAACCCAGGCATGTGCCCTGACCAGGAATTGAACTCTGGGGCCCTTCAGCCCTCAGGCAGAGGCTCTATCCATTGAGCAACACTGGCTATGGATTCACTTTCCCTTTCCACTGGGACGTGTTCTGATTGCTGGAGCTGAAACACTGAAGCTGCCTCACTGGGGCAGAGTGGGGTGCAGTGGGTTGGAGTAGGTGAAGCCCCCTGAAAGCTGGAGAGGGGCCTTTTTTAACAGCCGGACTGTCTCATGGCTGTGCTGCCTCGCAGTTGTATGGCCACACTGTTGGGCTGTGCTACTGTCAGTGAGAGTTTACACAACTGAACTGTCTGCACAGATAGCTTCCTCCTCACCACACCCCCAAGCTGGGGGTTCCTCTTAGGGTTGAAGTGATACCGACCACCCTTGGTTGGTAGCCCAATCGGCCACTTTGGAAAGAGAAGTGGGGAATCCTGATTTTACGTGAATGCTCCAATTTCTTAAGTTGGCAACTAATGCGAACTTCAGATGTTTGGGCCAAACCAGAGAGGTGGTCGGGTCTGGTGTCCAGGCCACTGGGCGGCACTGGGCTCAGCCCAGTTGTAAAGGGCCCCTAGGCGTCTGGGCAGGTGAAGGGGTTGGGGGTACGCTTCGGTAATTCCAATGTCACCCCACTGGGTTTTGGGGGGTTTTTCCCCACTGATGACAATTTACTATAATCTGTTGGCAGCATAGATAGATATTAGTTACCAGAACTATGTCTCCATAGAAGTGGACAGTATGTAGCCATTCTATTGGGAACTGTGTGCACTTAAGCATCAGCATGATCTTTCAATTTATTTTTTGTGGTTGTTAATGAAAATAAGCTTTATTACATCAAGTAATAAATACATACAAAGATGCAAACAGTATTAGTCACTGTCTTCCACATGTTTGGGTCCTTGTCAGGCGAGGTTCTATAAATTGCTCTTCCTTCTGTATTTATAACTTGTGCATTTTAAAGATTGACTTCAAAGTACTAATAGTCATGCAAATGCTTAAGCAAAAAAAAAAAAAACAGAGCAGTTACATTGAAAAGAATTTAGACTGTGTGGTGAATGGGCACTGGCTACTACAGTGCTGCCTCAGGACTCACTGAAACAAACCCTCAGAGTTGGATCAGCTCAGAAGAGAAACATAAAGAACCATGTGAGTAACAGAAATGTATCCAGAAAAGAAACACGTATCTGGGAGGCCAACTGCAGCTTGCTGTGATAGGTAACTGACATGCATCCTGTAAATCAATGCTTTAAAAAAACACACAAAATGCCCTGGGTAGTTCCGAACTAACGCTTAAATCTAATAACTGCAAAAATCTCCTCTCCATCTCAGCGATGGGAGGTTCAGAGCCTGATGAACCACGGGAGGGGCACGGGGAGGAGAAACCAAGCTGTTACCATTTTGAAACCAAGTTTCATCTGAAGGGGATGCAAGCATGAGCTGTCACTTCTTGGAAGAAGAAGGAAAGCCTTTCACGCGGACTTAGGGGCTAGGACCTGGTGTTCCACGCCATCTTGGCCAAGCACTCCCGAACCAGCCCTGTCGTGTGGATGATGCCTCGTTTCAGTCTCTCCATCGCGCTCTTGCTGCCCGCGTACGTGAGTCAGATCTCCTTCCCTAGTTCTTCGATGATGACCAGCAGCTCAGCATATTTGCTCTGGGGCGCCTGGCTGTTCTCTGTTCCCTGCATGTTAGAGATGTTGGTCCTAGTCACTCAGCAGCTGGCGGTACTGGGAAGACGTTGCCATGCTGGTGGAAGGCGGATGAACGCTCCCAGAGGCCTTGATGGAGGTGGCAGGCATGTGCATGGTCAAGTTTGGTTTGTAAGACATCCCCCCCTCCGCCCCCTGTCTCCCGCTGCGGGGCGCAGGCCCCATAAGACAGCATCGGCAGCGGTGGCAGTGAGGCCAGGCGGTGGTGAGGTGGGCCTGGGGTCTGTGTCCCTGTCTGTGTGCCTGCCCAGCTCCCACACACTTTTTGTTGTTGACAGCTCGAGCGCACTGGCAAATATGGCTGTCCCCTCACCCTGACACTGCCGCAGTATCATGATCTTTCAGTTTCTTGATGTTCTGCCTGTGCTGCTCAATGTCTTTCTGCAGACACTCAAATCTCCTTTTTATGATGAGGGATCTCTTCTTCATGTTGTTTCTTCAAGGCTGCCAGCTGTTCTTTAATCCGCTCTGGGAAGTATCCTTCCTCTTCAGCCTTCTTTTTTTTTTTTGTGAAGGTCCCAATGGCTTCCCTGATTGCGCCTGCATTGGAGCTGAAATTATCTGACCATTGCAGCCAAAACCTCTGGCTTACATGGCCCTCACCCCCCACACTTGGAGCCGCAGATGTGCCACTGACGCAGAGACTGCCCTGGTTGTCAGTGCCGCGCAGTTCCGGACTACCCCACTTAGTTTTAAATGCAAACCTGCCTTGGACAGGCCTTGAAGGTCTTTTTTCCATGGCGATCACGGGGTAGCAGGCCAGCCAGCACCCACAGCCCCAGGGGTCCAGGGATGCCGGCTGGCCTGCACCGGGGCTCTCTCTGCCTCCAATCCACAATGCAATCACCGATCACCGGCCGCCTTTGCCTGCCCCCACCTCTTGCCTGCCGCCTGGGTTTCAGATCCCTTTCACCTCCCAGCATTGTGGCTACATATGCAAATTACCCACCATCTTTGTTGGCGGTTAAACACCATCATGGCTGGCAGTTAATTTGCATATTGCCCTGATTAGCCAATGGGAAGGGTAGCGAAGTTACAGTAAATTACCATGTTTCTCTATTATTAGATAGGATGAGAAATATATATTGAGTGCCTACCACATGCCAACTCTTTATGTTAAGCACTTTATTATTATATTTTATCCTTGCAACTCATTTTTTCATAACATTATTTTTATTGTTTTATTGCTTAAAGTATTACAAAGGGTACTACATATGTGTCCTTTTTTTTGCCCCCGCCCTTGACAATCCCCTGGCCTCTCCTACACCCCAGTGTCTTATGTCCATTGGTTATGCTTATATGCATGCATACAAGTCCTTAGGTGGATCTCTTACCCCCCTCCCTCCTGCCCCCCAACCCTCCCTGGCCTTCCCCCTGCACTTTGACAATCAGATTGAGGCAGCTCTGCCTCTGTATCCATTATTGTTCATAAGTTTATAATGGTCTTTATTATCCATGAATGAGTGAGATCATTTTTCCCGTGAAAAGAACAAGACGTAAAGAACTCAGCTAACGTGCCTGAGGTTTTAATGCAAGTGGCAGTGCCATACTTATCACTAAATTTTTTCTTTGTCAATCCTCACCCAAGGGTAAGTTTCCCTGGCCCAGACCAAGGCCAAGGATCTAGCCTGCAACTGAGGCAGTTAGCTTGACTGGAGTCAAACCCAACACCTTTCAGTCCATTGGTTCACAACTCTCACAGGCAAACAGCTCTATCTCTTTCTCTCACTCACAGGCTGCTCTAATTTAATTGAAAACATCCAGAATTTTCTTCTGGTCACTAGTAAAAATAATCTTATTAAACTCACTGAAGTCACATGTCCACATACAACCATCATCACTGTGGTCTAGACAGTTAGATATGCTGATACCTTCACTCTGGGGCCCTGAATAACAACCCCCAGAAACAGCTGGATTTGGAAATTGGCAGATGTTAGAAAAGGGAAAATGGAAGTCATGTCCACCACAGGCCACTGTCAAATAAGTATTTGACTTCTGGTTTTCATTGTGAAGTCCTAACTTCCATCCTTATAAGAGAAAAAAAAAAGAGAGAGAATAACAATCTGAAAAACAGGAGCTCTTGTTAAATCCATCTGAAATTAACTATGACTATGAAATTAACCTTTGCTGCTGCAAACCACGGAGATTTAGGGCTCTGTTAGAACAACACAACCTAGCCCAGCCGTGGGCAAACTACGGCCCGCGGGCCGGATCTGGCCCATCCGGCTGTTCTATCCGGCCCATGGATCCGAAAGAGCGTAGGGTTCTCTTGCTCTCCCCTCCACTCCTTCACCAGCAGCAGTGTTAACATGGCAACGTCGGGAAACACAGCCGCAGCTCCTTCTTCTGAGTGGGCAGATTTAGATCCGCCCATTCAGTAGAAGGAACAACCTCTCAATCTTCCAGTGGCTCCTTGTAATTCCCGCGGACGCGTCTCTGGACATCACCCTGGGAATGCATAGACACGTTATCGTGGTGATGTAGGGAGACACGCCCCTGGAGAGCACAGTATCAGAGCCTTTCTGAGGTAAGATTAAGAGCTCTACTCAAACACAATTTTTTTCCTGTTCCCACATTCTGTACATCACAATGACTTGTTAATAAAACAACAAAGACTTTCAGCTGTAAAAATGCTTGCTACAGGGCATTTGTGTTAACATGCACCACTGCACATTAGCATCAACGCAAACACGATGGAAACCTATGTACCCTGCATTAACCCTAACTGCGCTGCATTGCAGTACTGCACCACACTGCCATGGCAGCATGGCTAGTGTGAACAAACCCTAATTCAGTGGGTTGAACAAAAAGATTGTATAGAAATGTGATGAACTAAAGATTTTATTACAAAATCGCTTAATTTCAGGGTTTCAGAAGCAATTGGACAAATGAAAAACTGAAAATCAAATGTTCATATCTAATACTTGGATGAAACCCTTTCCTGGTAATGACAGCCTGAAGTCTTGTACTTATGGACATCACCAGATGCTGGGTTTTCTCCTTTGTAATGCTCTGCCAGGCTGTCACAGCAGGGGTATATATATAAATATCCTGCCATTTCCAGCTTTTAATAAGAAAAACTGTTGCAATGGGCATTTAAAAGTGGCACCTGGTTGTTTTTATAGAGTCCAGTGGATGCAATCTGACATTATAATGGGCTCTTTCACACTATGTGCACTGCGGCTGTTTTTTGTCAGTAACGGAAGTGCTAGTGGTAACTACTGGTTACCCATGTTTTGCACTGCCCTAGCACCTTCCATACAAGTGTGTCTGGAAGACACAGCAATGTGCAGCTATGTGTGTTATCATAAACAAAGGGCCTGTGTGAAAGATACACAGGTTTCCTATGGAGGAAAGGGGTTGTTCTCTATGGTCAGGGTGTGCCTCTGTCCCATGTATGAACTTTTTCAGATGATTTTGTTATATATATATATATTTTTAGACCAAAAATCTTATAGTAGAGCAAATTTAATCACTTGTTTTTATACTTTACTGTCTTATTTTAGTAAAGAATTTAATAAGAAAACAGTACTGTTGGTTTTAGCCCAATATTAAACATGAATGGACCAAAGAAAAGGAAAGTGGACAGTGAATGCCGAGTGTTTAAGAGGGAGTGGACAACAAAATATTTTTTCACAGAAGTCCAATCAATGCCGGTATGTCTGAAATGCCAGGAAACACTTGCAGTCTTCAAAGAGTACAATCTCAGCCGTCACTTTGCCACAAAGCATGGCAACTATGCTAGCAAGCAGTGACCTCAAGAACGGAAGGCTACTGCACAGAGGTTGATGGCTAAATTACAGGCTTAGCAAAATGTCTTTCACAGACAAACTGCAATTCAAGAGACAACTACCAAAGCAAGTTTTATGCTATCATTCAAATTAGCAAAAGCTAGCAAAGCTCTCTCTGAAGGCGAGTTTTTGAAAGAATGTATGATAGAGACAGCAGGTCTCTTGTGTCCAGAGAGCAAAGGCAAGTTTGAAAAACTCAGCTTATCGCGCAGGACAGTGACTCATCGAGTGGAACTGATTGATGAAGACTTGGCCAGCAAGTTAAATAGTAAGGCAGAGTGCTTTAAGTTTTATTCACTAGCACTGGATGAAAGTAATGATGTAAAGGACACTGCTCAGCTCTTAATTTTTATCCGAGGGATTAGTGACAATTTTGAAATTACGGAGGAGTTTTTAGCCATGGAGCCACTGAAAGGAAAAACACGGGGAGAGGACTTGTATGACCGGTGTCTACTGTCATCGAGAAAATGAAGCTACCATGGAGTAAACTTGCTAATGTCACGACAGATGGATCTCCAAATTTAACTGGAAAAAATGTTGGACTGCTAAAAAGAATTCAGATAAAGTGAAAGAGGAGAACCCTAACCAAGATGTTATTTTTCTTCACTGTATTATTCACCAGGAATCATTGTGCAAGTCTATATTACAACTTAATCATGTTGTTAATCCAGTCGTAAAGCTTGTTAATTTCATTCGAGCAAAGGGACTTCAGCACCATCAGTTTATTAAGTTTCTGGAGGAAATTGATGCGGATCACCACGACTTATTTTACCACTATCGTGTCCGCTGGTTGAGTGTGGGCAAAGTTTTCCAACCAGTGTGGGAGCTCAAAGAAGAGATTGGTGCATTTTTGAAATTAAAGGGGAAGTCTGACGAATTTACTGAGCTGAGTGACAAGAATTGGCTGTGTGACTTTGCATTTGCTATAGATATATTTTCACATTTGAATGAGCTAAATGTGAAGCTACAGGGAAAAGATCAGTATGTACATGGCATATACACTAATGTGAAAGCCTTTCAATCGAAGCTGATTTTCTTTTCCAGACAAATTTCAGACAAAGTCTTCACTCATTTTGCCACACTAGCCACACAGAAGGAGACCATCCAAAACGTGAAGAAATACAGCAAATCACTGGATGACCTGAATGCAGAATTCTGTCGTTGGTTTTCTGATGTTGAAAAATTGACCAGTCACTTCAACTGGTGGCCTGTCCTTTGTCACAAAACCCTGAAACAGCACCAGAAGAGGTGCAACTGGAACTCATCGATCTTCAGTCTGACTTTGTCCTAAAGGAGAAATTCAGCTCTCTTGAACTAAGAGACTTTTATGTTTCACTTAATGAAGCCACTTTTCCAAACATCCGGAGGATGGCACAGAAGACACTGGTGCAGTTTGGGTCAACCTATGTTTGTGAGCAGACATTTAGCATCATGAACATCAACAAAGCCCCTCACAGATCCAGCTTAACTGACGACCACCTCAGGTCTATCCTGAGAATAGCCACAACAAAACTAACTCCAGACTTTGATGCATTAGCTAAAAAAGGACACCAACAACACTGTTCCCACTGAAGTTGATGTTTTAAAGACCAAAAACCTTTCAACCCAGTCTACATTGCCATCTACAACTACGTCCCGGGCATAATTTAGAAGTTGCACCAAAGAAAATGTTTAATTTACTGTCTACACATTTTGTTCTTTTCTATTTGTTTTAGTTTTAAATTATTTTATTATATTTAAGTTTAATTTGAAAGGCTTTTATACCTTTCCTTTGTTAGGCAATTTTATTTGCCTTTGCCATCTTCAATATAAGGTATGTTATTGTGCTATGATTCCTCCATTTTTTGAAGTTTCAAATTATAATAATTAGTGTTTACATTCTTCTTCTTAAAATGTTTGAACTGAATAAAACTATTGAAATAAAAATAAAAAAGACCGTACCCTTTTATGTAATGATGTTTACTTTGAATTCATATTAGTTCACACAAACACTCCATCCATGCTTTTGTTCCGGCCCTCCGGTCCAGTTTAAGAACCCATTGTGGCCCTCGAGTCAAAAAGTTTGCCCACCCCTGGGCGGGAGCATTCCACTTCCCAGGTGGAAAACAAGTTCATGGGCACCTGTGTGTTGAATGCAGCAGGCATGTTGTCCAAGCCAGCGGCCGCCGAGGTGGTGGTCTGATTTCTATCCTGTGTTGGGAGAGGGGTACATGCCATCAGAGGCAGCTCATAAACTGCCAGGTGGGCTGGGGGCTCCAGCTCAGACTGAGTCCCAAGCACTCAGTGATTGGTGGCAAGAGGTGGGACAGGAGTGATCTCAGGACGAGATGCTAAACTGGCAGCCTTGCAAACTCAGAGACCTAAAGTAACCACAAAGGATGGTCTGAAATTAAAGTGTGGTGGTTTGGTTTTGTTTTTTAAGTAAAAGCAGCTTATGGTGGGTACGAGTGTCCTAGGCCAGTGGTCGGCAAACTGCGGCTCATAAGCCACATGCGGCTCTTTGGCACCTTGAGTGTGGCTCTCCCTAAGTCTTAGGAGTACCCTAATTAAGTTAATAACAATGTACCTACCTATATAGTTTAAGTTTAAAAAATTTGGCTCTCAAAAGAAATTTAAATCATTGTACTGTTGATATTTGGCTGTTGACTAATGAGTTTGCCGACCACAGTCCTAGGCTGTCATCTTCCCTGAAATAAAGTCAATCTTTATCTTAACTGAGCCTGTCTATTGTCTTTTTGCATCTATGACAACATATTTTTGGAATGTCAAAGAAATTTTCCTTTTTTTTAAATTAAATCTTTATTGTTCAGATTATTACATTTGTTCCTCTTTTTTCCCCCCGCCATAACTCCCCTCCTCCCAGTTCCTGCCCCACCCTCCGCCCTCACTCCCCACCCACTGTCCTCATCCATAGGTGCACGATTTTTGTCCAGTCTCTTCCCGCATCTCCCACACCCCTTTCCCCCCCAAGAATAGTCAGTCCATTCCCTTTCTATGTCCCTGATTCTATTATAATCACCAGTTCATTCTGTTCATCAGATTATTTATTCACTTGATTCTTAGATTCACTTGTTCATAGATGCATATTTGTTGTTCATAATTTGTATCTTTACCTTTTTCTTCTGCTTCCTCTTCTTAAAGGATACCTTTCAGCACTTCATATAATCCTGGTTTGGTGGTGATGAACTCCTTTAGCTTTTCCTTATCTGTGAAGCTCTTTATCTGACCTTCAATTCTGAATGATAGCTTTGCTGGATAAAGTAATCTTGGTTGTAGGTTCTTGGTATTCATCACTTTGAATATTTCTTGCCACTCCCTTCTGGCCTGCAAAGTTTCTGTTGAGAAATCAGCTGACAGTCATATGGGTATTCCCTTGTAGGTAACTGAGTTTCTTTCTCTTGCTGTTTTTAAGATTCTCTCTTTATCTTTTGCTCTTGGCATTTTAATTATGATGTGTCTTGGTGTGGTCCTCTTTGGATTCCTTTTGTTTGGGGTTCTCTGCGCTTCTTGGACCTGTAAGTCCATTTCTTTCACCAGGTGGGGTAAGTTTTCTGTCATTACTTCTTCAAATAGGTTTTCAATATCTTGCTCTCTCTCATCTTCTGGCACCCCTATAATTCTGATGTTGGTACGCTTGAAGCTGTCCCAGAGGCTCCTTACACTATCCTCGCATTTTTGGATTCTTTTTTCATTTTGCTTTTCCGGTTGGGTGTTTTTTGCTTCCTCGCATTTCAAATCATTGACTTGATTCTTGCGATCCTCTGGTCTGCTGTCGGGAGTCTGTATAGTATTTGTTATTTCAGTCCGTGTATGCTTAATTTCTAGTTGGTTCCCCAATATAAGTTCGAGGGTCTCATTAGTTTTCTTGTAGATCTCATTAAGTTTATCGGCGGTTTCTAAACAGTTCTTGAGAGACCTTAAAAGTGTGGTTCTGAACTCTATATCTTCCATTGACAGTTTTGTCCTGTTTCTTTGTCTCCGCATTTTGTTATGCTTCCTAGGTGCACCCCCTAGTGGTCTTTGTTCACAGTCTTATAGTTAAATCTTGATTGTTGTAGCTAATTCCAGGTAGGGTTTGACCTCCAGGCCAAGTGGCTATGAGAATCAGCTGTGTCAGCAGTGAGAGAACTTCTGTCCTCTAGGGAGGTGCTAATCTAGCCTTTGCCTAAGGCTATCTGGCAAATGCCTCTGTGCAGGACTTGGGCGGAGTGGGTAGCACAGGATCAATAGGGTGGGCCGGAGAGAGCAGTTATGGCGGCTCTCAGTCCTGTCCCCAGGGGCTCTGCCTCTCTGAGTCCCAGCACCCGCTGCAAAGCTTGGAGAGAAAGCTGCACTCGCTCTGACCGAAGCCAGACAGTCCCGCTTCTCCCCTTTGAGTCTGGGTCCCTAAAGACTCGCCCGTATCTGGAGCTCAGCATCTGCGACTCCCTCCCGATTGAAAACGCCATCCGCGCCCTCCGCCTCCAGCCCGCTCCTCGCACTCCGAACCTCAGAATTTGACTTCAGCACTGTGCCTCCTCTGAGTGTCCGTATGCGTTTCTCTTTCCTCCTAGTTGTAGGACTTCCACTCAGCCAGCGTTCCTGTGGTTCTGGGTGATGTCCCTTCCGTTTTTTGGTTTCACTTTTGAAGTAGTTGTTCAAAGCAGCAAATTCCGGCGTTAACCTATGCCGCCATTTGGTTCTCCCGAAATTTTCCTTTTTATTCAGACCCTCAGAGCATAAGCACTGCTCTGCTCTCTGCAGAGACCACACATCCCCTCATTGTTATTGAGTTCATTGTTGACTGTTAACTGTCCCATACCCACCTAAGTGAAAGAAGTGCATGTCTATCATTTTACCTTTTTTCCAGGCCCAGAGATTTCCCTGCTGTGCTTCCTCCTGCTTCCCTCATCTATCAACAATGAATTTCATAAAACCACACAAGTCTCCACTTTTGATTGTAATGTATAGAATGAAGTGCAAAGCTGCCATTCTCCAGAGTATTACTATTTCATTCGGTTGAGATTTTGCTTCACTGCAATTGTCTACACTTTGGCTCAAATAAATTCACAAAAATTCTGCACAGGTTTCCACGTTTTCTACATGGACAAGAGGAAAGGTTCTCGGAAGGCAACAGAGACTTGGAGGTGAGTTATGAAGAGACACACTGGTATCTTAGTCATTTCCTAGCAGAGAATGGACAACACATCCCTGTGTTAACAAGGACACCCCGGGATTTCTGACAGAGCATCCCATTCTTAGATGGGAACACAGAGGGTTCCTGGGGTGGAAGTGTGGCGTTCAGGGCAGCACCGTTGACAAGACAACAGGAGGTGGTCACGTCCAGGTCCCATAGAAATGAACACCTGCATCGCCAGCCCTGATAACAGGCCCCCCCTTTGGTATGTTGTACATCCCAGGGAAGCCCCAGCTCCTGACCTGTAGGGGACACAGGGATGTGGTCCTCAGGGCAGCAAAGGGCAAAGCAACAGACTTGGTACCTTGAGCCCCATGTCCTTTTGGGAAAAGCATCCCCACTAATCACCATGATGTGTAAGAGTGGGAGAAGGTGTGTAAGGCTTGTCAGGCCAACATGGACACTTGGAGATGGGCATTAAAAAGGGAAAATCTGTAGAAAAATGCAAAAAACACTCTTGACTGAACATGATGGGAAATGGTACAAAGTCTCTCTTCTGATATTCCTAAAACTTTGTGGGCAGTGACTTTCATCTCATCTGAAAGGGACTGGACAGTTAGAGTGGGTTGTGGGGAGGATACGGGCCCCAGATTCCTTTGGAAATTGGACTCTAGGAGGGACCTAGGGGAGTAGCAGGGCAGCTTCTGGAACCTCGGGCTCCCTTTGACTATATGGGACCCTGGAGTCTGGGTCACCTCAGCACCTGCACTCACCCTGCGGCCATGCTGCACGCTGGAAGATGTATGGGCACCTGTGCCTCCTCCACGGGCATGGAGTAGAGGACCCCATCAGTCAGCTCCTCTCTGTTCTCCTGTGCAGAGCTCAGGACTGGGAACTATAAAGACAGTTCCCAGTCACCAGGAGGAAGGCCTCGGATCCCTGTTTTGTTGGTTCTCTACCCCTGTAATCCTCCACTCCAGACACACACACATACAGTGTGATCTGCTGAGACCTCCACTGCAGAGGAAAAGGTGTGACAGCCTGAGGGCTAGGATTCCCATTGGCATAGATAAGGAACCCCTCTGGAACCCCATCTCCACCTGCCTGCCCTGTCCTGAGGTCTGATCACAGCAGGACCTCTAGGGGATCCACTGCCCAGAAAGCTGTTCCTGCCCCTGGTTTCTCCCTACAGGTCCCTCTTTGCAACACATTAAGGGGAGGGGATGTGGGCTGCACAGGGAGCAGGGTGGGGGTTATGTGGGGAGGGGGGTAAATAAGGGTGTGAATACCAGGAGGCACAGACAATGGGAGCTGGACAAAGGGTGCCATCCTGTGGGAACTAAAAACCATCCTTCCCCAAGGTGTGGGAAAGCCACTGACAAGTTTTAAGCAGTAAAGTGCTGTTACGTTCTTGCTTTAGGATGGTCACTGGCCGCAAAGGGTGGAGAACAGATTGGTGTAAAGCAACGCTGAGTGAGTCAGAGAAATCAGTTGGGAGGCTGACCATAACCCTAGTGAAAGGGCGGTGGCCAAAACGAAGGTAAAGCCAGTGAGTGGCCAGAGAGAGATGGACACGTGGGAGAGTTCTTACGAAATAAGAAACAGGACTTGGCGGTAACCGCAGCGGGAGAAGAGCTGAGGATATTCGCACTCCTGCTTTTGCAAATGGGCGTGTGAAGAGGAGGCAGCTGAAACACTGAGTCCGGGTGGGTAGGTGAGGAGAGACTAACCATGCTTTGAGGGAACCGCCTCTTCTGATAAAGTTGATGTTACGCTTGCTTACAAGAACATGTTGCTCAGATTTACTGGCACTGTTTGAAAACTTTCCACTTCTCTCCCTCACTGGTGAATTGTCAGTGTTACAAGTCGTCTATGGATGCACGGACACCGGTGTCCCTGTACACCCCACTGTTCCTAAAAGTACACCTTTCGTGTTATTTGAAGGCCAAGGAGTGTGTTGAGGTAAAATATACGGAAAAGGCATAGGCTGCTCGCATACATCTTACGTTAGGTTAATGCAGATGGAACTCCTCGGCGGCTCTGAGCACCGGACCCTGGTCCCTCCAGCGCCGCGCCGCACAGACTAGGCTCCGAGTCCCTGACGTCAGCGCTCTCCAGGGCGATGGACCTCAGGTGGGTGATGCAGCCTGTACTCTCGCAAGAAGGCGCAGGTCGGCTTCTTCACATCCGGACCCCAATTCCCACCCCCCCACCCCCCCCCACCCCGACAGCGCCACGTGTGCTCCCACCTGCTGAGAAACAGAGGTTGGCCGTGCCAGGGGCCTTCAGGGAATCATAGTTCTGGGCTGGATGAGGCTCGCCAGCCTCGCCCCATCCCCTTCTTACGCATGCGCGGCTCCGAGCTGGCCCCAGAGGTTCGGAGCCTTTGTCAAGCCCGGATGGGAGGTGAGTGGGGTTCGGAGGCCGCTTTTCAGCGCTCGGCTCCCGGGGCGGCCCCCGGGGCAGCAGTCTGTGCCGGAGCCGAAGCGCGCATTTGTGGAAGGGGCCTCGAGGGCGGACCA
The DNA here is from genome assembly GCF_963259705.1 of Myotis daubentonii. NCBI lineage: Eukaryota > Metazoa > Chordata > Mammalia > Chiroptera > Vespertilionidae > Myotis > Myotis daubentonii. The sequence continues at coordinate 9,987,956 of NC_081855.1, forward strand.
TGAGCCCATCTCCCGCTCCGGCCGGACTCCCTCCGGCGGCTGCCGCCTCCCGGGGACGCGGGTGCGAGCGCGGTGCTGGCGGGCCCGACGGGCGGGGCGCGGGCCGGCGCGGGCTTCAGAGAGAGCCCGAACCCGGCGCCATCTCCTCCAAGCTGCTCGGTCCCCGCAGGTACAGTGCCGAGCGGCCGGAACAGGCATCCGAGGATCGGTCTGGGGGACCTGGCCCCCCGCGGGATCCAGGTGCCGACGGCCCGGGCCCGAGGAAGAAGCGGGGCCTGACCTGACCCGACTTTTCCGCAGCGCCCCGAGGGCCGGCCGGCGCGAGGACGGGGCTTCTCGCTGTGACGTGCCGAGAGGTCCAGATTGAGGAGCGGGGAGACGGGAGCTCCGAATCTTCGGAACCGGGAGGATTGGGGATCATGGAGGCAGATTGGGCCGAGATGCCCGAGAAGAGAGGTGAGAGTTGCGGGGATGTTGGACTGTGTGCGGAAGGGGCTCTTCCTCCCCGAAAGGAAATGGGCTGCTCCCGGGGAGGTGGCCCTTGGCGGGCGGCTCTGCCAGTCTCCTTTGTCTGGGGCATGGCTGGGCTCCTTGCATGAGAATGCAGGGCTTGGTATGGGGGACCCCCTCTCCCCCTGAGCTGGTGCACAGTGGGTCCTGGAAAGCCACCCCAAAATGTTAGCAGCTCAGGCCAGAGCACAGCCTCAGTCACTTTTTCTCCCACGTTCTTTTCCCCCAGCTGTCAGTGAGTCTGGGAACGTAGCTTATTTGGCTGGCAGAAAATACCTCCCCACCTCTGTCATTCCCGTGGCACAACATTCGTATTATGTCCGTCGCGCAGATACTGCTGTTTTGCATCGTAGAGAACAGGCGCGGAGGTCGGTAGGTGACTAGCCTGGTCTTTCTTGAAGTTTGGTCTGTGACCTCATGTCAGCCCTTTCTAATGGACTCAGTAGAAAATGTTTTCTGCTGACCCATGGCATCTTCTCCATCTAGTTATACTTATTGTCAGTCAACAGGCAGGTAAGGATCATAATTACCCTTCTTTGCCTATTGTGCTAGTTGCTGAGCTTGGTAACGTAGGAAACTATTTTAATAGAAAATATGGGGCATATCTTAATCTTTAGTTGATTATTCAGGATTCTTTTGTATTTTAGTTGTAATTCCAATTTGGTCCTGGGAGCGTGTCTGTGTAGCATCCACTTACCCTGCCACCATTTTTAATCTTCGGGGTATATCTTAACATTTATGTTTCTGCAAGGGAATCAACATACACATGACTGGTATGTAAGAAATTAAGAAAGCACCTTTCTTTACAGCTGAAGTGAGTTATGAAAATAGTAAGTGCTCAAAAGTTCAGAAGAGCACTTGAATAGGAAAGCCTATGGAAGGCTTAACTTAAAGAGTTAAAATCCAGCCCTCCAAGATGATGAATGCACAAGTTTAGAAAGTGAAACAATTTTCCAATCTGTCTTAACAAAGGCAAATATTAAGAATTAATTTAAGTGGTGGTTGACCTAGCTGATTTGGCTTAATGGGTAGAGTGTTGGCCTGCAGACTGAAAGGTCCCGGGTTCAATTTCGGTCAAGGGCACATGCCAGGTTGTGGGCTCTATCCCAGTCGAGGGTGTGCAAGAGGCAGCTGATTAGTGATTCTCTCTCATCATTGATGTTTCTATCTCTGTCTATCCCTCTCCCTTCCTCTCTGAAATAAAGAAAAAAAAAAAAAGAAAAAATTTAAATGGTGGTCGTACTCTATGGGTGATTCATGTATTGGTCTTTCAACGTTTTGTATGTTTGAAATTTTTATTAAAAGAAGTTAGGTAAGAGAAAAGAGCTCTTCATGATGTGTGTGGCATGCCACAACCCACGATTCCTGAATTAGCCTTTTTCTTTGCTACTGTGATTCCAAGTGTAAAAAGTCCATATTGTACATTGGTACTGTTTGTAAAAGTGACTTCTTGGGGTCCTTATATACTTGCCTGAATTCATTGGTTTCTCAACTGCCTTACATTAGTATTGAAGACTATTAGTCAAGAAGCTTTAAGTTGCAGATGATAAAAACTCAACTCAAACTGATGTAAGGGAAAGGTATTTATGGGCTATCATGACTGAGAAATCCAGGTCTCACTAGAAATAAGCTCAAGTAATAACATTAGGACCTATTTCCTCCATTTCACTGACTTCTTCTTTTCTCTCTGTGGGTTTTCCTCTCAAGCAAGTTTTCTTCCTAGTGCTGGCCCCTACCACATCTAGGCTTACAGCTTCCCACGCTGAAGACCCCAGACAAAGGGCAGCTTCCCTCCTGGTCATTCCAGCAGAAGTCCAGGGGTTAACTCTTTAACGGCTATTAGGCCCATTCTTGGACCAATTTGGACAGACCTATGGAATATACCTGCACACACACATGGAAGTACACATACCACCCATGAGTCAGATACAGTTAATCCTACCTGAACTCACTGGCCAGCATAGTAGCCAAGGAAAATCCAACTACAAGTGCCAGAGGAACACTTAGATGTTAGATTCAAGACTGTTAGAGCCTCAGATAGATTAAACCTTTTATGGAAATTTTTAAAAACTTTTGTCCTTTTTGCATTGCATTAGGTGTGGTGTGATGCTTTGCCTGGACTGTGTGTTTCGTGTATTCAAGTTTTTAAAAGTATTAAAGTTTTAATTCTTAGTTGGTTGTAACCAGGTGAATAGCACAGACATATATAAATGTAAAACTAATATTACTTCCTCCTCAAATTCAGTCCCCTTCTTCTCCCTACTGAGGGTAACAGTTTGATTTCCCAGTATATCTCTCCATATGCTCTTGGTGAACTTGCACTCCTATATTCAGACATGTAATGTTTCCTTTGATTTCTCCCACTGCCAGTCCCCAACTTTGGGGTGTTTTTAGGAGGGTTATTGTATAAACAGGATTTGGCTTTTTTTTAAGGGAAATTAATTCACCCGGCCAGTGTGGCGCAGTTAGCTGAGTGTTGTCCCATTTACCAGGAGGTCAATAGTTTGATTCCTGGTCAGGACACATGCCTGAGTTGGGGGCTCAATCCCCAGTAGAAAATGAACAGGAGGCAGCCAATCCATGTTTCTCTCTCTCCCTCTCCCTTCTCTCTGAAATCAATAAAAAAAAAAACCAAAAAAAATTTACTGTTTTTTTTAAAGGGAAATTAACTCATTCGCATTAATATGATCGTATGTTTCAAATTTTTTTGCCATGTGATTTTTATAGTTCTATTTACTATGCTTTCCTTGTTTCTTGTGTGTGTGTTTCTGTCTTTTGTGCATTGGTTTGCAGTTGTGTCCCGATTTTTTTCTTCTAATAGTCTGGAAGTTAGTTTTCATTGAGTGTCAATTTAGCTGAGGGTATGCAGGCTGTAAGATCTCAGTCATTTTTCCTCAAAATCCCTTGTCTACTTAGAGATTTACATTTTATTTTATTTTCCAAGGATGATTGTTGTATGTTTTTAAGTCTCAGATTATTTCTGTTTTTGAAAATTATTTTGAAATAATTTAAGGTTTAAAGAAATGTAAATGGTAGAAAGATGTCTAACCTACTAGGGTTAGGGTTAGGATTTACCCTCCATTCATATTCTCCAAAAGATAACACTTTACCTCACTTTATTCTCATTTTCCAAAATCAGGACACTATCATTGATACAGTACTACAACCTACTGACCTTATTTAGACCTCCCAGCTAACCTATTGTTCTTGTCTCCCCCCACCTTTAATTTCTGCTTTTATCCTGTAATTCTTTGTTTCTCTTAGTTTGTTGTTCTTTCTCTAACTTGACCTGTATGCTTTGCTAATTTATTTGCATTATTTTTTAATGAAATGGAAGTGTTTAAAGCTATGAAATCACCTCTGAGTACAGTTTTAGTGATTTGGCATTGGTTTTGCATTTTATTATTTTGACATTCGGATGTTTATTTCAATTATCAGTTTTTGCTCTGTTCTATTTATGCTTGGAATCTATTTAAATTTACTTTGTTACTTTTGCAAATGCTTCATGAATGTTTAAATAGGTGTTTTCTATCCAGTTAAGGCATTTGATATACATTTATTTCAATAACCTTGGAATATTATTCACATTCTGTATGGTTTTATTTTAAAAGGCATGTAATGCCTTGGCTGGTATGGCTCAGTTGGTTGGAGTGTCGTCCATGCACCAGAGGTCACGGGTTCATTTCATGGTCAGGGCACATACCTAGGTTGCAGTCAGGGCACATAGGAGACAAGGGATCAATGTGTCTGTAGCACATCAATGTTTCTCTCTCTCTCTCGCTCTCTCGCTCTTGTTCTTTCTCTCCCTCACTCTCTAAAAAGTAAAAATAAACTTCATATTCTTTAAATAAGTAAACAAAAAAGTATATAATAATACTTATATGTGTTCACCTCCTTACAGTTTTGTATTTTTTTTGTCTTATAGAAACTTAATTCTATGGTATTTACACATAAACCTCAGTTCTTTCTGTTCCCTTACTCAATCTGTTGCCATCATTTTTCAGTTACTGCTTTTTGCTTTAAATTATTTCCGTGCTTAATTGGATTTGGTGCTCACTGCCAGTCATTTATTTCATTCCATGACTTATCCACTAATAAGGTCTGTATTTCAACTCATCTTCTGATTGGCTAGATTGATTCTTCAAGTTTTTATTGAGGACGCACAAGGAGAGTTATGCATACAGGCTTTTTTTCCTCCTCTATTTTGTCTACTTTGCCAAACTGCATCATCAACTCATTAGTTCATGTTTTATTTTTAACTCTTTATTTCCCAGAAAAGTGATGTCTCTCAATGGAGAAACTCTCATATTGAACCTAGCAGAGCGCGCATGGCACATAACTGATGCCAGTGGCTTTACATAGAATATTCAGACTCTGAATACTATTAGAACACTTGTCATGTATCGCTGTCACTTTAGATGTACTCAGTCGCTCTGCTCCAGGGCCACCAGAACTGCGGGGGGCGAGGGATGCTGTCAAGTGAAAGATGGTGAACAGAAGTATGTTTTGTGTCTTAGGCGTCCGTGACATTCAAGGATGTGGCCATGGACCTTACCCCCGAGGAGTGGGGGAAGCTGGATCCTGCACAGAGGGACGTGATGCTGGAGAACTATAGGAACCTGGTCTCGCTCTGTAAGGACGGCTTCTCATTGTGCCTCTGCAGTCTGCTCAGGGACAGCATTCCTTATTGACAGTGAAATAGCTTCACAAAGCCTTCGCTTTTCCATTCAGGAGTCATAAAGTCTGAATCCTGTTGGACCCAGAGACAAATCTATTCCTGTTCTAGGTTCTTGGTGAACTGCCTATGCTTGTTTTGTATTAGGATTTTTTGGATTGAAGTGACAGAAACCTAATTCACACTAGCTTAGGGGGCAGGGAGTCTTCTTTTTTTCCATTGATTAAAAAAAATCACCATATTTATTGTAAGTTAAGTAAATTAATCTATTTTTTTAAAGAGATAACATTTTCCTGGGTATCTTTTGGAATTGAGTAACCGTTGATCCTGCCTAATTTTTTTTTTTCCAGATGGTTCTGTTTTCGTTTTCCCCTTACCCCTAAGGTGCAGTGCTTACCCCTAGAGAGGGCAAATTACTTTTTAAGGTATTTCTCTTCTTTGAAGTTTGTGGCCTTATGAATTTTCAACTAAAAGCCCACATTAACAGCTTGTCGATACTGATATGGGATAAGTACAGCCTCACTTTCTAGAAATCTGTCATTTCTAAAGCCTGTCCTCAGCATGTTACCCCCCAGCTGTTGTGGTCTACTTAACGTTGTGCTTTTCATATGCGCAGCTCAGGACTCGAAAAGATTGGATGGTATTTGTATATAGATTTTGGTGCTCCTCCATAGTTACTTTCTCTATTGGTAGTCCTTTGATAGAACTAAATTGCACTTTCTCAGCAGCAGTAAGACTTTGGCTTTTTACTTGTACTTGATTGCCCCACACCATGATCTGGAAGTATCATCAAGGTGAATATGAATACTACAACATATGTTTGCTTCTGTACTGTAGCCCAAATGTTATTGCTCATCTCTGCCTTCAAAATGTGGCTTTTGAAGTTAAATTGGGTTATTTACCTGTCTTTCTACAAAACAGTTAAATCCATTGGCATATTGATGGGAGGTGGGAAAGATGGGGTGTTTTTTATCTGATTAAGCTTGCTCTTGCCTAGGCATTGTGAACCTGGATTAAGTTGGACTTATAAATATTTCTGTCTTCCTTCAGTCATAATGCTGGGCCTCATACGTATCCCTACCTTTCCTCCAGGGGTGAATACTTCTCCCAGCTGCACTGGGTTTCCGCCACTTTCCTCAGGTAACAGTGTTGGAGCCCATCCCCTGGCGACGAAGGCTTCTGTTAATGAAGAGAGGTAGGTTTAGGTAGAGTTTAGGTATTGGATTCCATTCCCCACGTGGGAAAAATCTTGATTCAGGGAATCCAATATATAACCAGGAATTTCTTTTTTCTTTTTTAAATCCTGTGGCTTGGCTTTGCCCTACTGGCTTTATTCCTAGGGTCTCCCCATGTGGCAAAGATGGCCTTTAGTAGCTCTAGGGTTATATTATTCTTCCAATTAGAGAACTAAGGGGAAAAAGGCAGTGCTTCTATCCTAGGAGATTCAGCAAAGAGGGTCACATGTTGGTTAATGAAACAACGACTAGAGCCAGGGAAATAGGTTACTCTGGGCAGTTTGGAGCCTGTGTGTACCTGTGTGCATGTGTGTGCACACACGTGTACAAGTGCATTTATGTGTTTGTATGGATGTGGTAAGAACTATGTTAGCCCCTCCCCAACCTCATGTAATAAATTCCCTACGAAAGTGGGTTCTAGTAGCTAAAGAAGGAAGAAAGGAAAAGCAGAAGACAAAAATTCTAGTTACCACAGTCCCAACGTGTGGTGCTGCCCCTGGGGTCCTGTTTTCTCCAGTTCCTTCCCTAAGCTGAGGATTGATCTGCAGCGTCTCTCTGGAACGTCCTCAGTGAAGAAAGATAAGTTCTCCTCTTTTGACAGGCATGAACACTTGTGTTTTCCAGTGCATAGAAACTCCTTACTAGGCCCAGATTCCTGCAGATGTTTTAAGCTTCATGTGGAGGTCCATCTTCCCTCACTCCAGATCTTCCTGTAATTCCCGTCCTCTTTGTAGATCAGGGATTTGGCACTATGCTCTACGATAGATGTTTGCCCATCACAAATAGCTATTAGTAAGTCCCATTTCTTTCTTTCTTCCTTTCTTTGTTTTGAGCAGGGCTTCCAGTTTCCAAGCCTGAGAACTACAATTTGGAGAATGGAAAGGAAACATTGATGCTTGAGAGAAAAGTCCCCGGAAGCAGCTATTCAGGTGAGTCAAATAGATGGGAGTCCTCGGAAATAATAGCCCCGCAGGACAGTGAAGAATTGGCACTTTTCGGTGCTTAAGAAAGACTATATTAGCAGTGCCTACATGCTTTATCCTATAATATAGGACGTATATAATAAAAGCGTAATATGCAAATCGACCAAACAAGGGAACCGCCAGTCGGCAGGGGGGCCGGGCGGGCGAGCAGGTGGCACCAGGCCAGCCAAGGCGCATGCCAGTGGGCAGAGGGAGGGGATGGCGATGGGGCGGGAAGGGGGTGGGGGGAAGCAGCAGTGACCAGCAGCGGTGTGATGGGGTGCCTGTGCCAGCCAGCACTGTCCCCTGATCAGCGACCCAGTCGCCTCCTGCAGAGGGAGGCTGGCGGCAGCGGCAGTGGCAGGGTGATGGGGGAGGCGCCTTCCCCTGTTGGCCCAGTTGCCTCCCGCTGAGGGAGGCCTGTGGCGGGGCGGGGGAGGGGGGAGCACCATCCCCTGATCTGCCGGCCCGGTCACCTCCCACAGAGGGGTGCAGGAGTGAGAGGACTGTCTCACAATCCAGGACCCCTCAGGGGATGTCGGGCCTAAACCGGCAGTCAGACATCCCTCTCGCAATCCAGGCTGCTGCATGCACCAATGACCATACTTTTCCCACAGGTGAAAGGCATCTTACTGTTGTATGGGCAGCTACATTTTTTTGCCCTAATTATAAAAAATAGTACATAGCATGATCCTTCTGTGGCAGTAGTACCATTTTCCCCATCTTATGGGTGGAAAACTGAAGCAGAGAGAAGTTAAGTAACTAATTGGCTTTGTCACACAGTTATTATAAGTGTCAGAATCAGGGTTGAGCACAAAATGTGCAAGCCAGAGCCCATGCATGTCATCACTGCATCATCCTGTTTTTTTCAGTGTTAGAGTAGCCTTGCCAGGTTTTAATTTTTAAATCTAAGAACCTGTTCCCAGTATATAGGGTAGGGTCCCTAGGCCTGACCAGCAATCAGGTCCATCTGCAGGGCGACCAGCAGGCAGGGCAATTGGGGGGCAGGGGGCCCTCAGCTGGTGGTCTGGCACCATCCGCTGGCCCGCCCAGCCCCAATCACCTCCCTCTGGGGGGCAGGGTGTGTCATAGCCATCAGCAATTCCGCCTTTCAGTCGATTTGCATATTAGGGTTTTATTATATAGGATATATATATATATATATATATATATTTTTTTTAATTAATTTCAGAGAGGAAGGGAGAGAGATAGAAACAGCAATGATGAGAAAGAGGCATTGATCAGCTGCCTCCTGCACGCCCTTTACTGGGGATCGAGCCCGCAACCTGGGCATGTGCCCTGACCAGGAATCAAACCTTGACCTCCTGGTTCATAGGTTGAAGCTCAACCACTGAGACACACCAGCCGGACTATTTTTAAGATATTTTAAATGAAGATAGCAATTTAAATATATATAAAAGTCGAGAAAAAAATCAAACACATGCTAATATTTTGCTTCATTTTGCCTCTTTTTCTTCTTTTTTTTCAATATAAATAAAAATATAACTACAGGTCCATGAATTTTCACAAGTTGAACACAGCTCCCGAATCAAGAAACAACCTTTCCAGCACCCCTAGAAATACCCTGTGCCCTCTTTAAGTCACTGCCCTCCTTCCTAGAGTAACCTTATCCTAACTTCTAATACCCAGATTAGTTTTGATTTAGTTTTATATAAACAGAATCACATTGTATATACTCTTGTGCCTGACTTCCTTCACTAAAGATTACTGTGAGATACATTCATTTTGTAACATTTAATTATAGTTCATTCTCATTGTTATATAGTCTTTCATTATGTCAGTATACTAGATTTTTGAGTAGTTCCAGTTTTTAGCTATATGAGTAATGCTGCTTATGTATATTCTCTCTTTTGATGAGCACATGTATGCATTTCTGTCGGATATATACATTAAGTAGAATTGTTGGGTTGGAGGGTAGATCATGTTCACTTTTGGTAGATATTGTCAAAAGATCCCCAAAGTACACTGCCAGTGTGGCTCGGTCAGTTAGAGCGTTGTCCCGAGCACCAACTGGTCGCAGGTTCAATTCCAGTCAGGGCACATACCCAGGTTGTGGGTTCAATCAATGCTTCTCTCTCACATCAATGTCTGTCTCTCTCTCTCTCTCTCTCTCCCCCTCCCTCCCTCCCTCTCTCCCTCTCCCTCTCCCTCTCCCTCTCCCTCTCCCTCTCCCTGTTCCCCTGTTCCCCTGTTCCCCTCCCTCTCCCTCCCTCCTTCACTTACTCACTCGCTTCCTCTCCAAATCAATAAAAACATATGCTCGGTGAGAATTTAAAAAATGCCGAAACCGGTTTGGCTCAGTGGACAGAGCGTCGGCCTGCGGACTGAAAGGTCCCAGGTTCGATTCTGGTCAAGGGCATGTACCTGGGTTGCGGGCATATCCCCAGTGGGAGATGTGCAGGAGGCAGCTGATTGATGTTTCTCTCTCATTGATGTTTCTAACTCTCTATCTCTCTCCCTTCCTCTCTGTAAAAAAATTAATAAAATATATTTAAAAAAATAATTATAAAGAATTTTTTTTTAAAAAGGAAAGAAAGAAAATCCAACCTCACCCCCAGTATATAGTAGGAAAAGGGAGGAGGATTTTATGGTCTCTTCCGGTAGTTGTGGCTGTTCTGATACTACACCAAAACTGAGGAAGTGGTAGTTTCTTAAAGATTAGTTAACAGTGTGGCATCTGAAACTATATCCATGGTTTTTCATACTCTTACATTAAAACCTATTGATATTTTCACCCTAGCTGGGTTGGCTCAGTGGATAGAGTGTCAGCCTGCAGACTGAAGGGTCCCAGGTTCAATTCTAGTCAAGGGCACTTACCCAGGTTGCAGGCTCAATCCCCAGTAGGGGTATGCAGGATGCAGTTAATCAATGATTCTCCCTCATTATTAACACTAGATTGCCCAAGGAAGTCATTTTGACTGCTTTTTAATTTCAATTAGAAAAACAATTATGTATATAAGGACACAATGTCTTAGAATTTTGTGACTTTTTGTACAATATATAAATGTGTTTATTAATAATTGTAGTTACCTCCCCTCTCCTTCATTTCTGGTATATATATATATTCTACCTATATTGCCTCAAAGAAGTCATTTTGACTGCTTGGGGAAATTTTAAATAATCAAATGACTCTTATTATTGAATTGAGTAAATTTCTTATATGACCAGTTCGGCTCTGTATTGAAATAACAGTTTTCATTTTTTTTCGATTACCGTCACATGATAACATACAAGTACATGATAAATTGTCGATACTTGATAAGTTGCAGTTGCTCAATAAGCTAAACTAGTACTTGTTATTCGAATCTTTATGCAGTGATACTTGTTCTAATAAGTTGTTTATTTTATTTCTTTTGCTCCCTAAATTCATGAAAGAAATGTCGAATAGAAGGGAGTTATTGGAAAAGCTAACGAACATAAGTGAAGAGTGCACCGATATAGAATCAGATGCAACAAATTCTGAACTATCATCTGAAAATGAATCGGATTATATTCAAAGTGAAATATCTGACACTGAAGATAGCGATGAAGAGTCGATCACCAATGATGAAAAGGAAAGTGCCATCAATATGCCCAGGAAAAGGTGTAGGGTGCTAAGTAGTTCAGACTCTGATGAAGAAACTGAACACACCTTTCAGGAGACCGAAACAGCTGCCAATGGTACTGTGTGGTCAAAATTTGACAAAGGTGGTATTCCTGGAAGGTTACCATCTACTTGTATTTTCAAGGGTATGAAAGGGCCAACAGGCTACGCAGAAAGGAACATTATGGCAGATAATCCTATCAGTGCGTTCTCGCTGATAGTAGATAACTATGTTATCAAACATAAAGAAGTGCACAGAGGAAGAAGGCCGCCGAATTCTGAGGAATGACTGGACAACAACGTTACCGGGAACATGTACTGGGATTTCATATGCTCGTGGAGCCTACGAGGCAAAAAATTTAAAACTCAGTTATTTATGGTCATCAAAGTGGGGTCCCGAATTCTTCAGGAAAACTGGCGAGAGAAAAGTTCAAGCAAATCCTACGATTTATTCGTTTTGACAAAAGAACCGAAAGAAGTAGGCACCTACAAACAAATAAGTTTGCCTTGGTTTCGGAAGTAGGGGACAAGTTCATTGAAAATAGTCCAGCTTGCTATCAACCAGGGCAAAATATAACAGTTGACGAGCAATTATTTCCGTCAAAAGCCAGGTGCAGGTTTACACAGTATATGCCTAATAAACCCAACAAATTTGGCATCAAATTCTGGCTTGCATCAGATGTTAGTAGCAAATATGTTTTGAATGGTTTTCCTTATTTGGGGAAAGATGAACAACAACCATCGTCAGTGCTTCTCAGTGAACACGTTGTTCTGAAACTTGTCGAGCCATATACAGGCTGTGGAAGAAATATCACGACTGATAACTTTTTCACTAGCATGTCACTCGCAACAAAATTATTGGCCAAACAAACAACTCTAGTTGGAACTATTAGAGGAAACAAAAGAGAACTACCCAAAGCAGCCAAACAAACGAAGGATAACATGCCTCGTTATTCCACTCTGCTATATAAATCAGAGAATTGTGTTCTTACAATATATAAAAGCAAACCAAATAAAAGAGTAGCTGTTCTAAGTTCTAAGCATAAATTTGTGAAAATTGATAAAAGTAATAAAAAAAATGTTACCGGAATCATTGAATTTTTTTTAAAATATATTTTATTGATTTTTCATAGAGCGGAAGGGAGAGGTATAGAGAGTTAGAAACATCGAAGACAGAGGAACATGGATCAGCTGCCTCCTGCACACCTCCTACTGGGGATGTGCCCGCAACCAAGGTACATGCCCTTGGCCGGGATCGAACCTGGGACCTTTCAGTCTGCAGGCCGACGCTCTATCCACTGAGCCAAACCGGTTAGGGCCTATTCAATTTTATAACAGCACAAAATTTGGAGTTCATATGGCGGATCAAATGGCCAGAAAATACACAGTAAAAGCTAGTTCTCGTAGATGGCCCCTCCAAATATTTTTCAATATTTTAGATTTGGCTGCTATAAATGCTTGGATCCTTTACAAAGAAACGACAGGAATACAAATAGAACGAAAAGAGTTCTTGTTTCAATTAGCAGAACAGCTTTCCACCGAATACAGAGCTGCAAGACAGAAAAATTCATCAGAACATGAAGACCCACAAAGATCAACTGCAACATCATCAAATGCAACCCATTTTAACAAACGCCAAATTTGTCAAGTACAACTTTGCCACAACAACAAAACAAATAATATATGTGAAAATGTCAAAAGTATGTTTGCGGAAGATGTACACATAAAAAGATTTCCACTTTCATTTGCATAAAATGTACAAATAATCATAAATTATTTTTCCAAGTGAAGTAAATTTTTTTGTTAATATTTACTTGTTATGTAACTGTATTTACTTGTTAATAACTTGTTATATAACTAAATAATATACAAAATATTAAAACTTAATTTTAAACAAATTTCTTTACACATTAGTTAATCTTTCACAATGCAGTCATTTTGACTGCTTTTGGGCAATATAGGTATATACTAAGTTTCAGTCTTTCTGGTGTTAATGTTTCTGTCTCTCCCTTCCGCTCAGAAATCAATATATGAAAAAAAAACACCTATTGATATTTTGGAAAATACTGGTCCACTGAGTTATGGAGATCGTCCAAATATTGGCACATTACATTATACAATATTTAAAAAATAACAGTCCTGGCCAGGCAGCTCAGTTGGTTATAGCATCATTGGATACACCAAGATTGTGGGCTTGATCCCCAGTCAGGGCACATACAAGGACTAGCCAATAGTAAGTGGAACAACAAATTGATGTTTCTCTCTTTCTCTCCCTCTCTCAAATTAATAAAGGTATTTTAGACAGTTTTTGATGTCACCACTGACATTGTCAGAAAAGTCAATTTTAAGTATTCCGAAGACCAGCTGTCGGCCCCTGACTAGCTATCAGGCTATCTATCAATGGTAGTTAAATGTTTTTCAAAATTGTAATTTATTCCTGGAAGCTCAAATTTTATCAAACACTGTCAGTTGTTTTTCTTGACGTGACAGGCTCACTTCATTCATCTATAGAAAATATCTGCCAAATATCCAACACGGGTAACATAACTTGTCTGTCAGGTGTTCTTTCCAGAAATATGTGGTCCATGAAAAAGATGGCTAGTTCAGCTCACAACTCAAACTATCTCATGAGTGGTTATCTTCAAGACAACCTTCATACTGTGACATGACTAGCATTGCTTTATGAATATGTCCTATTTCATCAATCCAGAACATTAAAAAGGCATGTTCTCAAGGTTTGAAGTTTTTAAAAGTTAATAATGTTTACTGTTGTCCAGCTGGAGTGACTCAGTTGGTTGAGAATCATTCTGTGCACCAAAAGGTTGCAGGTTTGATTCCTGCACGGGGTACCTACCTGGGAGGTTGTGGGTTTGATCTCCAGTAAGTTAACCAATTGATGTTTCTCTCTCTCTCTCTCTCTCTCTCTCTCTCTCTCTCTCTCCCTCCCTCCCTCCCTCCCTCCCTCCCTCCCTCCCTCTCTCACTCTCTGTTATTCTTTAAAAATACTGTCTCCATATTACTGAGTATTTTTCCACACACACCAAAAAGGAGAAAAATGTACATTCAACATTGTCGTTTTGTGACTTTATAACATAAAGTAACATAAAGGACATGCTTTTGATTAAATTCTAGTTCTAGAAATTTATCTTAATATAATTATCTATGATGGTGGGATTGGGACAGGTGCTGGGTTGCTTCCCCTCATGGACTTTGTAAACCAGCACAGGAGAGAGCTCCTCAAAGCAAGCAGACAGGACAAAATAACCACAAACCGATAAATGCTACAAGGAATCAGTAATCTGGAATAGAGAGTCATGGCGGGGCGGGATGGGGGGAGAGAAAAGGGCAACGTCTTGGATTAGATGGTCAGGGAGCTTTTCTCTGAGAGACATTTAAGCTGAGTCAGACAGCTGAGAGTGTCTGATACTCAGAGAGTTGGGAAAAGAGCTTTGCAAAGAGAAGGAAGAACATCTGCAAAGACAAAAGTGTGTCTCAAGGACTGAAAGGAAGTCAGTGCTGGTGTTTTGTGAGTGAGGCTGTGAGAGACACTAGTTGAGGTTGGGAGGTCCATGGGGCACAACAAGCCAGTGAGTCATTCTGTTTTATGTTTTAAGGACAATGAGAAGTCATTAAAGTGTCTTAAGCAGGTAGGGTGGGATGGCTGGTTTTAAGTTGAATGGATCACTCTGTTTGCTGGGAGGAGAACAGGTGGAAGACAGGACAAGATCAGAAGCAGAGAGAGCAGAGGCCCAGCAGATGGGGATGGTGGCCTGAACTAGGACAAGAGCAGGACAAGTAGAAAAAGAACTGACTCCACTTGGAGATGAAATCATGACATGTCAATGGTGGACTGGGTCCTGGAGATACAAAGTAGGGTAAAATCAAAGATGACCCTTCATTTCAGACTAGGGGACCTCCAGGAGTGTCCATAAAGAGTTAATATGGGGAAGTGTTTGAACTCCTGAGAGGTGAGCAGGAGAGATGGCAGGAAGGTATTTAGATGCATAAGTCTTGGATGGTGGTATGAATTTGGAAGAGGAGGCACTACTGATAATAGAATCCAATTGAGTAAGACAGGGAAACAGGGCAAAGGAAAGTCACAGTAAAGGTAAAATTGGGGAATGAAAACCAGGACAGGAGGTCAGAAAATGTTACCACACTTTGAACGCTGCGTCAAAGCAACAAAGTCAGGAGCTTTTAAATTATGAAGCCAGGGAAACAACTTTAACCACACTTTTCCTTTGACAAGTTCACGAAAAATAATTTCCTTTGCAGATGAGCAATACGAAAAGTTGAGTACTGGAAAGAGTGAAAAAATGGCCACTCATACATTTTAGGGAAACATTTTATTGGGACAAGCTTATTAGAGAATAATTGAGAGCAGGGGTCCTCAAACTACGGGACGCGGGCCACATGCGGCCCGCCGAAAACATTTATCCGGCCCACCGGGTGTTTTTGCCGCCGCTGTGTGCATAGGAATTTGTTCATAGTTTTTTTTTAAACTATAGTCCGGCCCCTCAACGGTCTGAGGGACCTTCAACTGGCCCCCTGTTTAAAAAGGTTGAGGACCCCTGATTTAGAGCATCCATACAAATTAAAATAGTCAATCATTTTGTTACAACTCCAATTTGAACTTATTTTATAGGAATTCAAGAAACAGTGTAAACGTTGAAATATATGAATATTAGTAAATTTATGACAACACTGTCATCATAAAATTTTGGCATTACTGCAACATCTATCAATAGACAACAGAGTAAAAGATATTATTGTGCATACATAATGAAATACTTGAGCAGTTGTAAACAGGAGTCATGTTATCTTAAGTTAGACAGGAATTTTCCAAGGTGAAGTTTAAATTAAAAGCACAAGTTTTTGTAATCCTATTTTAAATTACCTATATGTGTGCTTGTATGTTACCAGAAAAACCTGCAAGTCCATTACTAAATTATTACATCAGGATTTTATTTTTAAATGACAAGATATTAAAAGAATCATTGTTCATATAATTTGATTCTATAATTCTATTTCCACTGATAGAGATCCTCATAAATCATTCAAAATGGTATAAATTTTATAAAGAAAGATATCCATCACAGCATTATGAATGTATTTTAAAAACAAAAAGAGCATAAAGACCCATTTAGTCAATACTTAAGCACATGATGGTACTGAAACAGATGAGATAAGAATGACAAGATGGAAACTATGTCAACATTCACAGGATAATACTAGGAACAAATATGCTAATATGTTGCATGTGATTGTCTCTGGGTGATGGAATCTGAGGTGATTTTACTTCTGTCTGTTTGTCAGTGGACTGAGATCCAGGACTGCTCCTGGGTAAGAATTACTCTTTCCTTTCAATGTCCCAAGGGCTCAGGCAAGGTCTTGGGGCCCAGAAGACATGAGTACTGTCTGTCTAAGGGGAGATCATGTGGCTAAGCCTCCAGGAAGGATTGGCTTCCCCCAAGCTGCTCATTCAGATACGAATCTGTAAGAAAATACTACCCACTAATGAGCTTGCTCAGTAAGTAACATTGGGTGTTGGATCTCCCTGAACAGTGTCTGAGAATGTGACTCTAGAGCGTGGTTCTCTACCTGTAGGTCGCGACCCATTTGGGGATCGAACAACCCTTTCACAGGGGTCGCCTTGACCATCGTAAAAAATATTTATAATTACATATCGTTTTTGTGATTAATCAGTATGCTTTTATCATGTTCAATTTGTAGCAATGAAATTGGGGGTCACCACAATATGAGGAACTGTATTAAAGGGTAGCGGCTTCAGGAAGTTGAGAACCACTGCTCTAGAGCACCTCAGAGAAGCAGGCCATTGGATAAAGCCAG
Organism: Myotis daubentonii; assembly: GCF_963259705.1. Classification (NCBI taxonomy): domain Eukaryota; kingdom Metazoa; phylum Chordata; class Mammalia; order Chiroptera; family Vespertilionidae; genus Myotis; species Myotis daubentonii. The sequence continues at coordinate 10,004,792 of NC_081855.1, forward strand.
CATCCACTCTATTCTATCCATTGAGAGTTTGTCTCTCAGGGCCAGACAGGGAACCAAAGAAACCACCTCAACAAACTCTTTGAACACCAACTGACAAATGCATTTGCAGAGCATGCCCTGTGCTTCTCTGGGCACTTGAAGAAAAACGTGGAGGGAAAGCCCAAGGTCCTTGCCCCCAATCAAGGAAGGATTCAAGCAATCACTTTTGATCCACAGGCATTTATTGATACCCAATGGGTGTCTACTCCTGCCCTGGGCACCTAGGCACAGAGCGACCAGACATGGTAGAAGTTTGGTCCCCAGATCTCCTGGGACCAGGTCATAAACTTGTGCAAAGGGGAAATAACAAGACATGTTAACCTGGATTATCTCTGATCCCAGAGATAAGACCTGGCACCATGGAGCCCCTGGGAAATGTGGAACTAGGCTGAGAGGGAGCATCAGGAGCCCCCCACCAGGTCAGGCATGAGACTGCCTCAGGGCTCCCATCTGTGTCCTTACTAATGAGGCTCCAGGGAGGTTCTGCTTCCTCTTCCCTCCAGGTTCCTTGACTCAGATGCTGCATTAATCACTAGGAAGGCTTCTGCCATCCAGTTCCACCCACTTAGTAGGTTAAAGTTGGATTATTTGGAAGGTCTCTCTGAAAACCTGTTCCCCATCGCAGATGTGGGTCTCCACAGGGTGAAGGGAAATAATGGGTAGGGAGGTGGGTGGTAGCTGTTGTTTTGATTTTTGTTTTCTTGGTTCAGGGCTCCATAAATCACATGCTTCCATTTATCCTACCTTCTCACCACCATTCCTTGCAAGACAACTTCCAGGTTTTATTGTCTCTTATTACCGCTAATCTCCATTCCCTTCCTCTCCCTCCACATAGTAGCCACTTCAAAATTGGCATGTATGCTTAAATAATTTATGTCTTTGTATGTCTGTGTGTTTTATAGACACAGGAAGTGTTGTGTTAAAAATCCCATTGTGTTTCTTACTTTCTGTGTTGACACTAATTTTTATGATCCACTCTCCTTGCTGTGTAAATACTCAAATCCCTGCTTATTTTATCTTTTTTACCAAACCATTCTCTCTACACACAAATTTTCTTGGTCTAAATTGAACCCTTTCACTTTCTGCTTAAACCATTTCAAAAACTTCCATTTACAATTAGAAAAAAAAAATTGGAAACCAGCCTATGGTCTCCTTGTCGCCTCCTACATACATCTCCAACGTCAACCAGCGTCCATCTCTTTCTTCTGCTCCCCACACTTCAGCCACACTGGCTTTCATTCAGTTTGCTGAATTCACAAAACTCTTTCTTTCATCTCAGCACCTTTGCCTTCTCCCCCTCCCCCACCTCATCTCTAGGATGGGCTTTCTCTTTCTCAGCCTTCAAGCCTCTCCTACCTGTGAACATTGGTGCAGCCCTTCTGGAGAGACTTTGTCATTATTAGTCATCTTGGGCCAGGTTCCCTGGCAGCAATGACTCCTGGGAAGTGGGACAGGGTTTAGTGAAGGAATGACCTCAGAAAAAGAAGATGGAGGGAGGTGAACAGAGACGTGGACTCAGCACATTACGTTTAGCCTGGTCTTGAGAGTGGATCTGGAAGAGGAATTGTACCCATTGAGTGATTCCCATTTTAGGTAAGGAGCCAGGCTTGTCTACCCAGTACCAGTCATTACTGGCCTCCCAGGGTAGTGGACTGGGAGCACCTACCTGCTCAGGACAGGGGAAGGGCCATCAGGAGCCATGAGCAGCCAACATCCACAGCAGCTGGGAGGGGGGATGGCTGAACCAGCCAGTGAAGTTGCATCCACTAGTAAAACCTAAGGTGTGTATGGCCTTCCTGCTAGAAATTCATTCTTAGCAACATACTCTAGAGAAGCTTCATTCATGTGCCCATGAAGGATACAAGAAAGTCCATTTCAGTATTGTTTATGACGGTGGAAAACTAGAAATAACCTGCCGGGAGCCGGTCCATCCTTGCTGTTTCAAGGGACCTGGCATATATGGCATACGGTTCTTAATATGTTTGCTCACCTTCTTGGCGCTGTGTTTTAACCAAAGTCACCTCTCCGAGAAAGGTTGAATCCCCAGGTAGGGATTTTCCCCTGAAGTTAGGGAGGGAATAAAACCCCTCAACTAAGTGCCAGGCGGGTAATTAATCCCTTTAACTACGAACAATCATGCTTAAACTACATAATCTTTTCTCCCTGGAATGGAGATAAGAAACACCCTAACCTTTGTAATAGAGATTGATAGGATTAAATCAACTGGTATAAATACAGTTGTAACAAGACAGAAAGACTCAGAACTTAGAACAGAATCAAGAAGACAGAACCTACACGGAGCCTAGAGACAGAAGAACTTCGCTGGAGAGAGCATGCCGGAGGATCCTGGAGAGGGACTGGCCTCGGAGCCTAGAGACAGAGCCTAGCGGGAGAACATGGCAAGGGATCCTGGACTGAACCTGACTACAGAAATTGGCAAGAGAACCTGACTAGAACATGGCGACCAAACCTGGCTGGAGAAGTCCCTGTGTCATTCCTTCTTCGCCGACTCCGTCCACACCTATGGGGACCCCTGGACCTGCTGGGGTTGGACCCCGGCATCTGGCGCCCGAACAGGGACCCCTAAGTAAGCGCCCCGCACTCGGGACGGATCGGACTCCACCGTAGGAAGAGGGTGGATAGTCTTCGCCGACTCTGTCCACACCTTTGGGAATGCCTGGAACAGGATTCCCTTAGGTAAGACCCCCCCTCATTGAGAACCCCACACTCGGGACGGATCAGACTCCACCGTAGGAAGAGGGTGGATAGTCTTCGCCGACTCCGTCCACACCTTTGGGAACCCCTGGAACAGGATTCCCTTAGGTAAGCCCCCCCATTGAGAACCCCCACACTCGGGACGGATAGGACTCCACCAGGGTGCTACAGACCCCCCTATAGAGGATAAGTAGGGTAAGAAGGTGGATAGTACAGAACTTAGATTGAGAAGATGTGCCATACTGAGTCCAAAGAAAGAAGACTCTGTATTGATCTTTAGATTAAGAAGATGTGCCATACTGAGTCTAAAGAAAAAAGACTCCTTGTTAGCAGAGGAATTAAGGTTACTCCCAGTCAGACAGAACATTTTATACAAGAAATACGTCCATGCTTTTCTGAGGAAGGAAAGGTGCCGGAAAGGTAAATGTAGAGGCATGGGAGAAGGTAGGCCCAAGGAGCCTTATCCTTAACCCCACTGCAGCCTTTCCACCCCGGGAAAGTGCAGGATTGGCAAGCTCTCCCTGGGGTGATAGATCAGGACTCAGGTAATAGCAGAAAGCACCAATCCTACTCTTAAAATGGATACAAGAGAGCGTTTCAGGTTTTTCTTTTTAATGCTTGCTTTTAAAAAATAAAAAAGGGGGAATTTGCCGGGAGCCGGTCCATCCTTGCTGTTTCAAGGGACCTGGCATATATGGCATACGGTTCTTAATATGTTTGCTCACCTTCTTGGCGCTGTGTTTTAACCAAAGTCACCTCTCCGAGAAAGGTTGAATCCCCAGGTAGGGATTTTCCCCTGAAGTTAGGGAGGGAATAAAACCCCTCAACTAAGTGCCAGGCGGGTAATTAATCCCTTTAACTACGAACAATCATGCTTAAACTACATAATCTTTTCTCCCTGGAATGGAGATAAGAAACACCCTAACCTTTGTAATAGAGATTGATAGGATTAAATCAACTGGTATAAATACAGTTGTAACAAGACAGAAAGACTCAGAACTTAGAACAGAATCAAGAAGACAGAACCTACACGGAGCCTAGAGACAGAAGAACTTCGCTGGAGAGAGCATGCCGGAGGATCCTGGAGAGGGACTGGCCTCGGAGCCTAGAGACAGAGCCTAGCGGGAGAACATGGCAAGGGATCCTGGACTGAACCTGACTACAGAAATTGGCAAGAGAACCTGACTAGAACATGGCGACCAAACCTGGCTGGAGAAGTCCCTGTGTCATTCCTTCTTCGCCGACTCCGTCCACACCTATGGGGACCCCTGGACCTGCTGGGGTTGGACCCCGGCATCTGGCGCCCGAACAGGGACCCCTAAGTAAGCGCCCCGCACTCGGGACGGATCGGACTCCACCGTAGGAAGAGGGTGGATAGTCTTCGCCGACTCTGTCCACACCTTTGGGAATGCCTGGAACAGGATTCCCTTAGGTAAGACCCCCCCTCATTGAGAACCCCACACTCGGGACGGATCAGACTCCACCGTAGGAAGAGGGTGGATAGTCTTCGCCGACTCCGTCCACACCTTTGGGAACCCCTGGAACAGGATTCCCTTAGGTAAGCCCCCCCATTGAGAACCCCCACACTCGGGACGGATAGGACTCCACCAGGGTGCTACAGACCCCCCTATAGAGGATAAGTAGGGTAAGAAGGTGGATAGTACAGAACTTAGATTGAGAAGATGTGCCATACTGAGTCCAAAGAAAGAAGACTCTGTATTGATCTTTAGATTAAGAAGATGTGCCATACTGAGTCTAAAGAAAAAAGACTCCTTGTTAGCAGAGGAATTAAGGTTACTCCCAGTCAGACAGAACATTTTATACAAGAAATACGTCCATGCTTTTCTGAGGAAGGAAAGGTGCCGGAAAGGTAAATGTAGAGGCATGGGAGAAGGTAGGCCCAAGGAGCCTTATCCTTAACCCCACTGCAGCCTTTCCACCCCGGGAAAGTGCAGGATTGGCAAGCTCTCCCTGGGGTGATAGATCAGGACTCAGGTAATAGCAGAAAGCACCAATCCTACTCTTAAAATGGATACAAGAGAGCGTTTCAGGTTTTTCTTTTTAATGCTTGCTTTTAAAAAATAAAAAAGGGGGAATTTGCCGGGAGCCGGTCCATCCTTGCTGTTTCAAGGGACCTGGCATATATGGCATACGGTTCTTAATATGTTTGCTCACCTTCTTGGCGCTGTGTTTTAACCAAAGTCACCTCTCCGAGAAAGGTTGAATCCCCAGGTAGGGATTTTCCCCTGAAGTTAGGGAGGGAATAAAACCCCTCAACTAAGTGCCAGGCGGGTAATTAATCCCTTTAACTACGAACAATCATGCTTAAACTACATAATCTTTTCTCCCTGGAATGGAGATAAGAAACACCCTAACCTTTGTAATAGAGATTGATAGGATTAAATCAACTGGTATAAATACAGTTGTAACAAGACAGAAAGACTCAGAACTTAGAACAGAATCAAGAAGACAGAACCTACACGGAGCCTAGAGACAGAAGAACTTCGCTGGAGAGAGCATGCCGGAGGATCCTGGAGAGGGACTGGCCTCGGAGCCTAGAGACAGAGCCTAGCGGGAGAACATGGCAAGGGATCCTGGACTGAACCTGACTACAGAAATTGGCAAGAGAACCTGACTAGAACCTGGCTATTGAACCTGGCTAGAGGAACCTGGCTATGATGATCACCCAAAGGCTGCCTCCGTGTCATTCCTTCTTCGCCGACTCCGTCCACACCTTTGGGGACCCCTGGACCCGCTGGGGTTGGACCCCGGCAATAACCCAAATGTCCTTCAACAGGAGAATAAAGTTATCATAGTAAATGCCTAGTAAAGCGGTAAAACTAATGGACTGCAGTATGTGTGGCAATGTGGACAAATCTCAAAGCATGATTTGTGTGGAAAAGAAAGTGTCAGGGTACATTCTGAATGATGCTATTGAAATAAAATTTCAAAAATGCAAAATCAACTCTAAATTAACTTGTGTGTACACAACTTTTGAGTAAAATTATAGAAACCTACTTAGGGACAAGCACAAAGTGGATGATAGTAAGTAGCTCTGGGGAAGGAAAACTGGGATGGAATCAGGAGTTCAAAGGTCTCCCAACTGTCACCCTAATGTTCTATTTAAAGACACACAGGCAATGGCAGAATTTAAGATTTAATAGGAACACAGGTGATCACAATTTATTCTACATAGATTTTATTCTTTTACATTTAATCCTTAATAGTCATACTTTAAAAAATTCAGAAAATATTCATTTGGCCTTATGTACACCTTGAGTGATACTTTTGTCTTTTTGTTTTCCCTATACTATCGTTTTACTTTCAGATGATAGCAGAAGAAAGTACACAGATGATCCATTTTCTCTGTTTAGACTCCATCACAGCTCTTTGCCACATTTCATCATGTCACAGGAATTTGTTAGCCATGCTGTTCATATACAATGCAATTAACATCGCATAAGGATATTTATGTCAGTGGGGAAATACTCATAAAAAAGGCTAATGTCCTTTAGGTGGAATTGACAGGATAAGGTTTGGGAACCCACTTATTCCAGGTGTCTCTTTGCTATCTATTCTAGCCAATATTCCCAGTGGTCCATTCCCACCCAGTGATGCTGATCAGAAGAACCAGCTTCATGCTGTTAGACTCTGAGGGGTTATATTTTGACACAGAAGGCCTGCTCTCCCCCCTGTATCCCAGCCAAGAAAATGTTATTCAAAAAGTGATCAGATGAGATTGGGCGCTTTGAGGGTGGTATGGCCATAGACAGGGAAGCATCTTTCAGATGCTCAAAACTCAGCGGGAAGGCGGGGGTTGGGGGGTGCGGTGAGGGGGAAAGATCAACCAAAGGACTTGTATGAATGCATATCAGCATAGGTGATGGATGTGGACAACATGAGGGAAGGGAGAGGAAGAGGGCAGGATTGGGGGGATAAGGTGATATTGGTGGGGTAATGACACATTTGTAATATCTTATTCAATAAAGAAAAAAAATGATCAGTTCAAGATTGGGAGTGAGTGGCGTATGTTCTAGGTTCTCCTATGGTGATTCTTTTGCTCTTCGAACTTAGCAAAATTATATATATGAATATTCAAATATATAAGAGCATATTTAATTTTGCTAAGTACTTCTAGATGGCCCTCCTGGGTGCCTGTACTAGTTTACACCCCCAACATAGCCCATGATGTTCCCATTTGTCCCATAGCCTCACCAACACTTCCCATCATCCCACTCTAATTTGTCTTGCAAATCGGTTTAAAGAGGGCCTCATTACTTCTCTGACTACAAGTACAATTCAACATCTCTGCATATCTTACTACAAGTGCAATTGAATACCTCTTCATACCTTGTTAACGTTTTGGGTTTCCCTTTATGAAATTCCCTTTTCATATACTCTACCCATTTTTATGTGACAGACATTTCTGATAAAATGTAGATATTAATCGCAACAAGGGATTTCAGAGATCACTTGCAGGTTTTAAGATAAAGCTCCCATAAACATTTGTGCTCAGGTTTCTGAGTGGATGAAAGTTTCTATTTCTCTGGCATAAATGCCCCAGAGTGCAATTGCTGGGGTGTGTGGTAGTTGCATGTTGAATTTCATAAGGAACAACCAAAGTACTTTCCCCAGTGGCTGTAATAGTCTACATTCCCACCAGCACTGTATGAGTGAGTTTTTCCACATCCTCCCCAGCATCAAGTGTTATCACAGTCTTTTATTTCAGTTAGTCTCCTTGTGGTCTAAATAACCTTTTCCTAATGGCTTATGATGTTGAAGTTGTCAAGTGCTCATGCGACATGTTATAGCCTCTTCAGTGAAGTGTCTGTTCATTTATTCTGTTTAATTCTCCAGTGAACCACCTGGGCCTGGATTCCCTTCCTTAGATGCTTTAAATACAAATTCAACTTCTTTGATAGACTAGCCAGGGCATCACTTTCTCTTGAGGAAGGTTGTATAGTTTGTTTCCTCCCAGGTATTGGTCTGTTTTGCCTAACTGGTTATCTATATGTGCATAGCGTTTTTCTCTGTTTCTTGGTCAGTCTGGCTAGAAATCTGTTTGTTTTACCAGTATTTTTAGAGAAGCAGTTTTCTGGTTTGTTGAAGGCTTTTTCAAATTCTTTGTTTTACTGATTTCTGCCATTATGTTTCCCCCTTTCCTTGTTTCTTCTAAGTCACTCTGTTGCTCTCTGTAATTTACTATTTGGATACTTCAATCTCTCTTCCCAGCTGTAATGCTTTCCTTAGAAGTCTATTTAAAACAAAAACTCTGTCTGTTATGGCTGCTTTTGATATGCAGCTTTTCTTTATTGTTTTTTAGTTGGGAGTATTCCATAATTCCACTCATAATTTCCTTTGAACTCAGGGTTTGTATAGAATATACTTCACTTCAGCTTCTGCTATATTTTCTAAACTGTCCAGATATTTGGTGATTTTAAAGCTATTCTTTATTATTAACTTCTTACCTTAGTGCATTATGGTTAGAGAATATATAGGCATCATGCATGATGGTCCATGAACATATCAATGGAGAAAAAACATATATCTTCTTTGGAATTTATTGAGACTTCCTATGTGGCATGGTATGTGGTAATGATTTATTTTGTTTAAAAGACTGGGTATTATCTGTTAGTCTGATATAATATGTCTAACAAAGCAAACAATAACTTCCATTTTTCAAATTTCCTTATTTTAAAAAATCCTTTATTGCTTCCCATTTAATAGTTCCTATTTTAGATGGCAGGTTTAAAATTAATGAATTCTATTTTGCAAGACAAGGTGCTTTCCCATAACTTAAAATACATGCAGTTAAACATATCCCTGTGATTTATTACACATATCTATATTTTCCTCAGCAAGACATGCTCTTTAATATGCCCTCCTGTGTATCATTCCTCTACCCTCATCAACTACACAGTGCTGACACTAATATTTTAGATTTTTTCCACTCTTTTTCTGTATTCTTTTAGTCAAGAATAAAATTAGCATGGGGCCACGTGGCTCACTTCTGGGATTTTTGGTTCTGGCTTCACCCAGGACACCGACCCCTCATAGAATCTCCAATCTGTATCTAAGGAGAAAAGAACTTAGCCCAAGGCCTTGTGGAGAATCAAATGAGGTTGAAGCTTTGCCATGAGGAAGAGAAAATGGCCAATGAGCTCAACCACAGCCCGTGCAGCAGACCTCTCCACTGTCCAGGCACCCAGAGAGCACTTTCCAGGGAGGACCCTACTGAGTTTCTACAATAAACCTGTGAGCTTGACCCTAGGTCAGTGATGCCGAACCTATGACACATGTGTCAGAGGTGGCATGCAAACTCATTGGTTGATTTTTCTTTGTTACATGGCATTTAAGTATATAAAATAAATATCAAAAATATAACTCTTGCCAAAGCCGGTTTGGCTCAGTGGATGGAGAGTCGGCCTGTGGACTGAGGGGCCCTGGGTTCGATTCTGATCGGGGGCATGTGCCTGGGTTGCGGGCACATCCCCAGTGGGAGATGTGCAGCAGGCAGCTGATCGATGTTTCTCTCTCATCAATGTTTCTGACTCTATATCCTTCTCCCTTCCTCTATGTGGAAAATCAATAAAATATATTTAAAAAATTTTAAAAATATAACTCTTTGTTTTACTATGGTTGCAAATATCTAAAAATTTCTATATGTGGCATGGCACCAGAGTTAAGTTAGGGTTTTTCAAAATGCTGACATGCAGAGCTCAAAAGTTTTGCCATTACTGCCCTAGGTTCACCCTGTGGTTAGAGGCACAAGCACTCAGAGACATGAAGTGCCCTGAAGACTCCCAGCAAGCAGGGTGCCGCGTGAAAACTGTGCTGTGCAGGGACAGGGTGCTCACCTGGTAAATAGGTGGACCCACACCTGTTGGGTGGAACAAATGTTCTGTCATAACACAGAGAGATGAGGGCGAAAGCATAGTCCCTGCTCAGGAAGGCGGGCAGCTGGTATTGCACCAGTTTGTCTAGCCGGTGTGCCTGGGGGTCTGCACCACACACCTATTTTTTTAGGAAAGCACGAGTGGATGGTGTGGGGCCACTTGGCGGGTTGGCAGCTGGGGCCCAGGGCTGGGCTGACTGGCCTCCATGTTCTGCTCAGGATGGCCGCAATGGGAGGCCAGTCCTTGGCATCTGAACAACAGCTCTGAGTCCTGTGGAGGCAGAGTCCTGGCTTCCAGGAAGGGCAGATGGAGAAGGGAGAACCTTTCTCGCTGGGAGTGTTAGGGGTCCTGATGCCAAAACTCACCTTCCATGATTCTCCAGCTCAGCACTGCCCGCCTGACCCCCAGAGAGCTCTGGTTAATCAGCAGAGCAGTTGGGGCTCCCAATGGGGGCTGCACATTAGCTTCCGGGTAGTGAGCACTTTTGTACTTAAGAAGGTTTCTCTTTGTGTTTCCAGGGTCGGTTTCTGTACTAAACTGAAAGGTGAACAGAAAAGCAGGTGGGCCCTCCTGTGCTTGGCATCTGCAGGGTCGCAGGCAGGGCTGGAAGGTGGAGTCAGAATGTCTGGAGATGCACATGGGGAAGTGCTGGATGTGGAAGGACCCTGGGCTGCCAGCTGGAAGAACTTCATTCCACACCACACCTTTGATGAGGACCTGCAGAATGTTCTCCTGCTGCTTCGCCCTGCAGACCAGGTGGCTTATGCCTCCAAGCACTGGCTTTTGGATTTTGGACTCCATGCCTTGTCCTGGTTTTCTTGGGCGAAAACAACACCTGCTTTTTCTTCTCCTTGGTGAGTACTGTCATGTGCCGGAAGCCGGTCCATCCTTGCTGCTTGACACAGTCGCTGCAGGAAAGAAACATCTGCACAGCATATGTTTCAAGGGACCTGGCGTATATAGCATACTGTTCTTAATATGTTTGCTCCCCTTAGCGCTGTGTGTTTTAACCAAGGTCACCTCTCCGAGAAAGGTTTTTTCCCCAGATAGGAATTTTTCCCTGAAGTCAGGGAGGGGATGCCTCTCCTAGAAAGGTTGTTTCCCCAGGTAGGAATTTTTCCCTGAAGTCAGGGTGGGGATGAAACTCCTTAACTAAGTGCCAGGCGGGTAGTTAATCACTACAAACAATCATGCTTAAGCTACATAATCTTTACTCCCTGGAATGGAGATAAGAAACGCCCTAACCTTTGTAATAGAAATTGACAGGATTAAAATCAACTGGTATAAATACGGATGTAACAAGACAATAAACAGCAGAACCTCTCTGGAGATCCAGACCAGAACTTGGCTGGAGATCCTGGCTAGAGATCCTGGCTAGGCTGCTGATCAACTGAACACTGTTCCCGTGCCATTCCTTCTTCGCCGACTCCGTCCACACCTTTGGGGACCCCTGGACCCACTGGGGTTGGACCCCGGCAGTCATGCACATGTTGGGTGTTGCTTTGGCCTGGCCACTGCTGGGCAGCCTGCTGACCTGGAGAGACTGGAAGGTGCACTTCAGGGTGTTGTTGGCGGTAGGCAGGTCTTTCTTCTTCGAGTCTTTCTTCCTGTCTGGTGGCTGGGCTGCCGTCCTGTAATCCACCTGCCGCTCCATCAGCTTGGTGCCATCGCCCTGGCTGGGGGAGGACAAACCCCACTCACTGACAAGATGAGTGGGATGACAAGGCCTCATTGGTGAACAGAGGTAGGGACAAAGGGAAGGATAAAAGCACGCTGCAGCCCAAGGGGGTCCATCATCTGAGTCTCCCGACGTGTCTGAGGACTGTTGCACTGTCCCAACTTTCACCTGCCTCCCTGAAAAGAATGAAATATAAGGAATCGTCATTGGGTCTCTTCTGCTTGTAGGAGAGCAGGGCTTCCTCGATGGGAAGCTGAGAGGAACATATGTTCCCGTGATGTACTGCGTGATTCTCGTCACGATGTCCAGTGTGTCTTGTATGGCGCTCTGGGCCTCCAGATTATGGAACAGGTCCCACCAGGCCAGGTCCTGGGAGAAGCTGTTGTAGTGGTAATGCATGGAGCCCCGGTACCTGGCCACAAAGTTGGAACCCAGCGGGATGACCAGGAAGTGCACACAGCCCAGCCAGCCGAGCATCTTGTAGGACAGCAGCTCCAGGAAGACCCACAGCACAGCGCTCAAGTAGTGCTGTGCCCCTTCCACCAGGATCTTCAGCGGCTTAAGGGGCTGGGAATTATCGTTACAGTATTTCTGTATCCACCAGATGATGGAGCTGAAGGCCACCGGACGTCAGCCATGAAGCAGATGCACAGCCCAGGCAGCATGAGCCCCTGCAGGGTGTCTGAGGGGGCCCCTGGCAGGGTGCCCCTGGCAGGGTGCTCCTGCCAATCAGAGGTTTGACCAGGATAATGTTCTCTGGCAGCTGGTCATCACAGATGAGGATGTGGTTCAGCTGGTTGTACGTGGTCTTCCTGGGGATCTGCAGCTGGATCCCTGGGTCTGGCCATGCACATTGTCTGGGCTCTTGGCTCACTTGTTCTACGGCTGTGCCATCTGCCGCTCCTTCAGGAACCTGACCAGCCATGGTGGCGGGTATGCTTCCCCTTGGCCTTGGTGGAGGGGATGAGAGACTCAGTCTTGGTGATGCGCCTAGTGAGCAGCATCTTCTTGGTGAGCATGTCCAGGGCTGAGGTCTCTGCCTCCGGGCTGTCCTTGGGCGGTGCTGGGTGCTCCCCTGGGTGGGCATGCTCTGGGGCTCTAAGTGGGAGACACTGTCACTTGGCTGTTGCTGACTGAGCTTGGTCTTTTTGGGCACTTCAGCTGGACTAGGAGGCTCCATTGTTTTGCTTTGTTTGTTTTGTGAACCCTCACCAGAGGTTATTTTTCCACTGAATTTTTAGAGAAACTTGAAGGGGCGGGGAGAGACAGAAAGAGAGAGAGGCATCGATGTGAGAGAGACACATGGATTGCTTGCCTCCTGCATGTGCCATGGCCAGGGCTGGGGATCAAGCCTGTAATCAACACAGTGGTGCCCGTGACCAGATTTGAACCCGGGACCATTTACTCCATGCGTCAACACACTAGCCCTCAGCAGAACCAGCTAAAACTCGGAAGCTCCGCCTGGCTCTGGGCACCATGGATGCTCCCCATGTCCATTTTTGAACTGATATGTGACAGTCCTTCGCAGTATGGCCTGAGCTTGGGTTTGGTGGTGCTGAGAAGGCTGTCATCTTCTTCCCTCTCTGGGCTACTGTCACTGGTTCTCCAGCATGTTAGACAGAAGATGCGGGTCCTCCTCTACTCGGGTACATGATCTGCAGGGTCCTGCTCACAGTCCAGGGCCTCCTCCGACACTTAGGCCCAGCTCAGCCAAGCCACTACATTCTGCTTGTCATGGACCTTGTTGTGACTTTCAATAGTCACTGCTTCCTGATCCAGTTCCTATCCATGGGCGGCATCTTCACCAGCCTCCTGCTCAGTGAAGCTCTCATACTCCTTTTTAGAGTAGTGATTTGTAGACTTGGTCTTGGGCCGGCCTACATGGCGCTGTCCACAAGGTGAGTAGACTGGCTAGACATGGAGGAGGTCCAGATTCAGGCGACTTTGGAGGACGGGGTGCTGTGGGCCGCCGAGTCTGAAACACTGTCTCTGGGCTGTTTGATGCCTGAGGGCTCACGTGTTTTCTTGCACTTTGGCCATAATTACAGGCTCCTCTTGGCTCCGGGCCCTGTGGATGATACCCATTATTGTTTGTGAGCTGGAGTGTGCCAAACCTTCAAAGAACAGTCTGAGCTTGGGCTTGTGGGTGCTGAGGGTGCTGTTCTCATCCTCCATGTCTGGGCCACTGTCCCTGGGGTTTTGCAGTGTGTTAAATAGAAGGTCCATGTCTCACTCCAACTCTGGGACATGCTCTCCTGTATCCTGCTCGAGTCCACAGCCTCCTCCAACACTTTGAACTTTCCCAGCCACGCCACCACTTTTTCCTTGATATTTTGTGGCCTGGTAATGCACATCTTTCCTAATATCCATGGCCTCTACTTCTTGAGCATCCCCATGTCAATGCCCTTCTCAGCCATGTTCGGTCCATAGGTGGCATAGTTGCTGGCCTGTTGCTCAGAGGAGACGCTCTGATGAACCCCCTCGGAGTAATTAACCCTTGACTTAGCCTTGCATCTGTCCTGTATGGCACTGTCCTCCCAGTGGATGGGCTGGTTGGACAGGGAGCAATCCAGATCTCGGCCACTTTAGCAGAAGCCTCCTCGGCCACTTTGTCCACCCTTCAGGGTTCGCTGCCTGACCTTGGCCATGCGGATGGCGCCCACAGGGAGTGTCTTCTACCTCCAGATGGTCTGGTTCTTAAAGCACTTCCTCCAGTGCAACAGGGCCTATAGCTTGTTGCCTTCTCACAGAGGACGTGGGGGTCCTGCAGTGAGGTCAACCCCAGGACTGTGTCCAGTTGTTCACTGGGGAACAGCATACTCCCGTAGGATGTACTTGGAGCCCTGCATCTTCACAGTGATCACCATCGATATGAGGGTGGAGTACTGCATCTTCATGGCGATCACCATGGAGATGAGGTCCTTCTCCAACTCTTTGAACACCACCATCTTCATTAAGGTCAGGTTGCACAATCTGGGAATGAATCTGAGGCTGGGGCTGTCCAACTCCTGGGTAGCAAACAGGTTCTTGGGCATTGGTGTTGAACCTGGGCACAGGGATGGGGGAGCTGGAGGTATGGAGACCAGGACTGTGGGCAGCAAGGTAGCTGCATCTGCTTACAACATACAGGTCCTGCTGCATTCTGGGGTGATGGTTTCTCTTCCTGTGTTGGGACAGAGGAGGGACATTCCCTCAGGGGCAGTTTATGAACTGCCAGGTGGGTTGGGGCTTTAGTTCGGACGAATCCCCTAAGTCCATGATTGGCAAACTGCGGCTCGCGAGCCACATGCGGCTCTTTGGCCCCTTGACTGTGGCTCTTCCTAAGCCTTAGGAGTACCCTAATAAAGTTAATAACAATGTACTTACCTATATAATTTAAGTTTAAAAAATTTGGCTCTCAAAAGAAATTTCAATCGTTGTGCTGTTATATTTGGCTCTGTTGACTAATGAGTTTGTCGACCACTGCCCTAAGCACTCAGTGACTGTTGTCAGGAGGTGGGGCACAAGAGATCCAAGAACACTGTGTGTGAAAAGGAACCACATGCTCACTGACTAGCTCAGGGAAGCCCTGTGTGGTGTTCTTGCAAACTCAGAGACCTAAAGTTATCAAAAAGAATGTTCTGAAATGAAAACTTTTAAACTAAAAGCAGTTTATGGTGGGTAGTCATGTCCTAGGCTGGCATCTTCCCTGACAAAGGTCAATCTTAACCTTCACTGAGCCTGTCTATTGCCTTTTGGCATCTACAATAACATGTAATTTGGAATGTCAAAGGAATTTCCCTATTTCCAGGCCCCTCAACACATAGGCAATGCTCTGCGGAGACCACAAATCCCCTCATTCTTACTGAGTTCATTGTTGACTTGGAACTATCCTATATCCACCATGTAAAAGAAGTATGTCTGTGTCATTTTACTGTTTATCCAGTCACAGAGAATTCGCTGCTTTGATTTCTCTGAAACCCTAATGCATCACCACTGGGTTTCCTGTTACCACCATACATCTCCTGTTCTGATTGTAATGTATAAAATAAGGTGCAAAACTGCCAGAGAGAATATCTCAATCTGCTGATATTTTCATCCTGCCAGTTATTGACAGTGGGACTTAAATAAACGACCAAAATTCTTGACAAGTTTGAATGTTTCATACTTTGACATTTATTTGACGTAGTGGGTCAGGATTCCAAAAGAGCTCACCCAGGACCAACCCGTGGACATGGTGTTAGGATTCAACAAAGGACCCATTGAACTGCTGGTTCCCCACCCATTGGGTGAACCTGGGTGAGTTGTATCTTAAATCCATGCCTTTTCCCTTGCTGGTGGTAGAGGGTTAGATTTATTTGAGCTGTATTTTTAAATACTCCAGATAGAACTAAGATTAAGGGTTGATGGAACTTAGGTTAAGACAATACAGTAGGGAAAAAAATGGTGGCTGTTGTTAAATTGTGGCTTTCCAATCAGAATTGCTTTCTGAGAATCAGAGCAAATAAAAACAAAAACAAAAACAAAACAAAACCCATTATCATTTAAATTAGAGTTGAACTTAATCAGCTCCAAAAATACAGTGTCATATTCTCCCTCAGGTCTGAGTATTAGGTATTCTTAGGAGACTAAGAATATCTGCGGATGTGTGATGTCATTCCTCATGATGTGCAGGAGCCCCAAAGCAAAATTTCAACACAATTGCAATTAAAGTGACTGGTTCTGGTGGGAGAGCACCCATAAGGTTTGGTCAACCGTTCCCTGACCCTCTGGTTGTTTGAGACAGCAGGGAGATCAACCGAGGCACATCAGAGGTTTGAATGTGATTTGAGGGGTGAGAGCCTCCTGGAGCTCAACCGATAAGCAACACAGGTTGACCGACTACATTATATAACAATCCTAGAAAATTTGCTCAGATTCTGCAGATATCGGAAAGAAAAGAAAAACCACATACACATACACACAACTACAAAACAACAACAACAAAACACACCTAAAATTAACATGGGAAGTGGTGCCCCCAAGTCCAGGAGATGCCCGATCCCAGCCCTCACTAATATTCCTGATAGGAAGCTTTTACTTACACGTGCTTTACAGAAATGGGAAGATTTAATTAGAAAATGTCCTCCTAAAAATGGCCAAAGTGCAGTTTTATTTGTGTGCCTAAATTAATTTTTGGCATGCAATAAAAATTAGGAATATGCCATGTCTAACATTAAACTGAATGAATGAATGGAAGCATATCCTGATTTGGAAATCAGGAGATTTTCAGAAGCACATATAAATTCCTTTAAAAACAATTAAGGAATTAGAAATTTTATAGACTGTCTCTGAACTCTTCTGAAGGTAATAATTGCCAACACCCCATTCTTCCACCTTCTCTAGTTCCCCCACTATATTCTGCACCCTTTTCCATCCTTCTTCCTTTCCCTTCAGTCCCCTCCACTACCACTTCCTACTGACTTAAGAGAAAATGAGAATAGGAATTCTAACAACTCCCTTTGGAGAAAAGCTTGTCTCAGCAAGAGAGGGACCAGCAAATGTTCCTGATTTTCTCAATGACCCTGGTGGGTTCACAAAGGCATTTAACTCTTAGAATATGTAATCCTGGATTTTCTAACTGATTCCAATTAATATAGCTAATGGTTTTTGTCAGCAAATGCAACACAAATTCTAAATAAGGCTTTCAAGAAAATTCCTGTAGAGAAATCTGTTCACTGAAATGGGATGTAGAAAACCAATAAAAAACAAACCACACACACACACACACACACACACACACACACACACACACACACATAGGGTTGATCCATGGGTGTTTCCCTTCTCACTGATAGTTTGGGAGCAGGTGAAATTATCATAGAAAGAGAAGCCACTAAGACCCCTGTAGACACTGGGGCTACTCTATTTATTCCTAACCACAGCCAACTAATTATCTTCTCCTTCAGAGTAAAACTTCTGTGCAAATGGCAGGAATATTTAACCAATGTCTGTTTTTAATCAAAACCTGTTTCCAACTAGGGAATGTTATAGCAATATTAGCAAATATCTATCTTTGCTAATAAAATATGCCCCAAATCAGCTGATAGGGAGAGGTGTTTAGTTTGCTTATTTGTTTGTTTTATGAAATCAGTAATACCCACACATGCTTTTTCCAGAAGGGTGATATGTATTTAGAAATAAATGAACAAGATACTGAGCCCAACAGAGCCTGAGATGAATCCAGCGGTGTGTCCTCAAAGTAGGGGTTCTAGCTGCACCCAGGTTTCCTCCGGGGTTCTGGAAAAGGATCTGCTGGTGGCATCATGCACAGACATGGAGAGGCATGGGGGAGATGGTGAGCATTCAGCAGGTAAATGAGCCTTTGGCCAGTATTTGACTGAACAGGAGCCCAGAGTTGGAACCACAGGCATGCACCTCTGTCCAGTGCCCACCCAGGGTGGAGGGAGCTGGGCCCCTTTGTTGTGAGGTCAGGCTTATGCAGTTCTGAACCCAACCCTCAATGGAAAATTGGTAAACTGATGTCCATAGAGTGGCAGATATCACCCAATGTCCATGACATTCAGAGCCCAGAGTTCAGGATTGTTCAGACCTTCCAGGCCAAGGCTCCCACCACTCCAACAGAGTTGGTCTGGACATTAGAAATCCTGACATACTGGGAAGCTCCTGCATGTTCCTCAGTATCTAGGAGTCAGGGGGCGCTTTGTTCTGGGACCCAGATAGAGCACTAGCTCTCTTTTTTTTTACTAAGAGAAATGTTTGTATCATTTTATTTTATTATGGTTTAAAGTATAACATATGTTTCCATTTTTCCCCTAGACCCCTCCCCACCCACCCCCACATGCAGCACATGCCCCTACCCCCTTAATGACTGTGTCCATTGATTATGCTTATATGCATGTATTCAAGACCTTTGCTTGGTCTCTTACTCTCTCCCCCACTCTCCCCTGCCTTCCTGCTGAGGTTTGAGGGTCTGTTTGATGCTTCTCTGTCTCTGGATTGATTTTTGTTCATCAGTTTATGTTATTATTATATTCCACAAATCAATGAGACCGTGTGATATTTATTTTTATCTGACTGGCTTATTTCACTTAGCATAAGGCTCTCCATGTCCATCCAAGCTGTTGTGAATGGTAAGACTTCTTCCTTTTTTACAGCAGCATAGTATTCCATTATGGAGATGTTCCACGGGTTTTTCCACTCAGCTGCTGTTGGGCACTTACGCTGATGGGAATTTAGGCTTTTTCCAAATCTTAGCTATTGTGCTGCTATGAACACAGGGATGCATATATCCTTTTTGATTGGTGTTTCTGCTTTCTTGGGATATATTCCAGAAGTGGAATTACTGGGTAAAATGGGAGTTTCATTTTTAATTTTTCAAAGAAGCTCCATACTGCTTTCCACAGTGCCTGCTCCAGTCTATGTTCCCACCAGCAATGCACAAGGGTTCCTTATTTCCACATAATCACCAGCATTTGTCCTTTCTTGATTTGTGGATGATAGCCATTCTGACAAGTGTGAGATGTTATCCCATTGTGTTTTGAAAAAATATATTTTGTTGATTTCATTGAGAGAGAGAAAAACATCAATGATGAGAGAATCATTGATTAGCTGCCTCCTACATGCCCTGATTGGGGATCAATGCCCAAAACTGGGCATGTGCCCTTGACCGGAATCGAAGCTGGGACTTTTCATTCCTCAGCCCAACACTCTATCCACTGACTAAACTGGCCAGGGCCCTCGTTTTTGTTTTCATTTGCACCTCTCACATGATTATTGACTAAAAGCATGTTTTCATAAGGCCATGAGACATATGAAAACAGAACTTTTTTTCTTGTGACTAATAAAAAGAATTTTATTCAACTCACTGAAGTCACATGTCCACATACAACCGTCATCACTGTGGCCAGGCCAGTGAGCTGTGCTGATAACTCCACTCTGGGGCATGACCCAAACTCTCCAGACCACCTGGATATGGACATTGGCAGCTGTTACAAAGGGGGAAATGGAAGTCATGTCCCCCACAAGCCATTGTCAAATAAAATGTCAACTTCTGGTTTCCACTCTGACATATGACCTTGTAAGTTCTTACTCTCATCCTTACAATGAGAAAAAAGATGAATAATCCAAAAAATCAGGAGGTCCTTTTAGTTCCACCAGATCATTGAAGTCATATGGCTATAAAATTAACCTTTGCCTCTGCAAACTACTGTATTCAGGATTTGTTAACACAATACAACCTAGCACTAGCATATGTGTGTGTGCGCACACACAATCTCTCTCTCTCTCTCTTTCTCTCTCTCTCTCTCTCTCACTCACAAACATACACACACCCACACACACACACACACACACACACACACACACACAATCAAATGACCATGACCCTGGGTGGAATTAAAAGAAAATCAGACACCGAGGAGGTGACAATAGGAAGAAAAAGAGGTTGTAGGCACTTTTGCCTTGTGGCATTCCTCCTCCTACTTTATAGCTACTACCTTCATGAGCGTGAATATCGCTAAGAAGCAAATGCTGCAATAATCCATTGTGCAGGCAGAGAAGAGACAGGATCTAACAGGCACAATGACTTATCCAGGATCAAGAAGAGGTAAGAATGAGGGGTTGAGTCTGAGCCCTGGTGTGTCTCCTCAAACCTAGTACCCTGGCTGCAGCTAAACCTTGTGGAGAGGGTGTGTTCGTGTCACTGTGTACAATGTTGGTTTTCCATGGAGAAGGTAGGTGAGCAGTCAGCAGTCTACAGGACTATCTACAGCTGTAATTAGGTGAGGGGAGTCAGGGAGGCAATTCCAGGAAGTGAGGTCACTTCCTAATAGAACTTGGAACCCCCGTAACCAGGCACCCACTTTCTAGCAACTGCCCAACTGCCACTCACTTGGCAAGAGACAGTTGACAGTTCAACATGTTCTCTTGTTGTGTTCCCAGTTTTGGGGTCTCTGGTTCCTGGAGACCCTGCAGGGAGCATTGTTCCAGACTCTGTAGACGGTTCAACACTCGTGCCCAACATCTCTGGCCGTTTTCAAGAAGATCCCCTCAGGTAAGTGAAGGTGGCCTGGGTCAGACCCATTCCCGCCAGGCCAGCCTCCTCTGTGGGCCATCCCTGTGCAGCCCACATCCCCCTCTTCATGTGGTGGATAGGGGATCCTGCAGGGAGAACCGCGGGAGTGTTTGGAGCAGTGGATAACCTAGAGGTCCTGCTGTGATCACACCCCAGGGTAGGGCATGCAGGTGGAGATGGGGCTCTAGAAGGGTCCCTGATCTATGCCAATGGGAGTCCTAGGCCCTCAGGCTGTCATGCCTTTTCCTTGCCAGTATAGGACTCAGCAGATCACATTCTGTGTGTCTGGAGTGGAGAGTCACAAGTTTTAGAGAACCAGCAAAACAGGGCTCTGAGGTTTTCCCCTGGTGCCTGGAAACTGTCTTTACAGAGCTCTACACAGGAGAGTGGACCTGAGCCGACAGATGGGGTCTTCAATTCCACGCCCTTGCAGGCAGCACAGACACCTGATATATCCTCAAGCCTGAAGCACCGCCGCAGGGTGAGTGTAGGTGCCCAATTGACCCAAACTCCAGGACCCCAGGGAGTCAACAGGACTCAGGTTCCAGAAGGCACCCTGCTACTCCCCTGAGATACCTCCTAGTGCCCAGTTCCCAAAGGAATCTGGGTCCTCATCTCCTCCATGTCAGGAGCTGGGGCCTCCCAGGGCTGCACATTGTATGGGGACAGGGACTGCTTATCACGGAGATCCATGTCTTTTTTCTGTGGGACCTGGACTTAAAACCTTCCATTGCCATGACAACGGTGCCACACTAAACATACCACATGTCCTAATATCCAGACCCTCCACCCCAGGAAAAGCCTCGGTGTTCTCATCATACATTGGGATGTTCTGTCAGAAATCGCATGGGTGACACTGTTAATACAAGCATGTGCTGTTTGTCCTCTGCTAAGAGAATGACCTAAGATACTAATGTGCTTCATATTCCTCACCTGCAATTCTACTCTTCCTGCCAAGAACCTTTTCTCTTATTAATGTGAAAAACTTTCAGAGCTCTGAAAAATTTGTGTGTGTTTATTTGATCCAAAGTGTCAACAATTGTGAGCGAGAAAAATCTCAATGGGTTGAGAGAATGCTCCTGAGAATGACAATTTTGCACCTTATTTTATACAATACAAGCAAAAGTGCAGACTTATGTGGGTTGCATGAAATCCATGGGTGATAGATTAGGGAGACAGGAGAAAGCAAATTGGAGACACTTCTGTGATTGGATAAAGGGTAAAATGATAGGCACATATTTCTTTTACAATGGTGGGTGTAGGATAGTTTCAAGTCAACAATGAACTCAATAGCAACGAAGGGATCTCTGATCTCCGCAGAGCACAGAACAGTGCCTGAGCATGAGGTGTCCAAAATAAGGAAAATCCAATGAATTGTTATCATAGAGGCAAACAGGCAGTACACACACTCAGTTAAGGTAAAGATTGACCTTTGTCAGGGAAGATGCCAGACAAGGATCTGACGACCCATCATGAGCTCCTGTAAGTGTTTTAATTTCAGACCATTCTTTGAAGTTACTTAAGGTCTCTGAGTTTGCAAGGCTGCCTTGCAGGACTTCCCTGAGCTAGTCAGGTTAGCATGGGGCCCCTTTTTTCATTCACACATCCTCCTTTTATTCAGAAATCAATACAAATTATGCATTGATGATGAGTGTTAGTGTTATGTCTTGCTGAACAATGGACCATTCGGGATAAGGTAAGACTCTAAACTTGAATGGCATTCAAAGTGGAATTTTTATTATTAATCAAAATAAAAAAGTGGATGGGAGGCCATGAGATACTATATGTTCTTCTTAAAAAATATTCTGTATCAATTTTATATTTTGAGCTAACATGAGCAGAGTCCGTTTGCTGCTTGTCTTAAGTTTTGGTATTTTGCATCTAGTATAACACTTACATACCAGGAACAAAAGCAAAAACATTAAAGCAGGAACACTGCTTAGGAATAGAAAATGTCTACTACTAGACAAGAAAGTGACTAAGGAAAATAAGCATCCCAGCCAACCAAAAACCCTTTGCATGTATTTTCATAATTGTTTATTAAGCTAATTTTATGTTTCCTTCTTCATCCACTGTTCCTTGTACTTATGCTATGTTTGACCTGAAGAATTTAGACTCTCTACTGTTTCCTTACCATACTGATCATTAGAATGTACTTGTCTAGTAGGTGGGAAAAGTTAGCAGATGTCGAAATTCAACTATTCATATGTAATAAGGTGTGTAATAAAAATATAAAAATCAGTTGATGTACATATAATCAATAACAGTTAGGAGATAGAAGAACAAGGTTTGAGCAGCAGTAAGCTGTCAGCATCCAGACCTTGTTGACTTCTTGGGAAAGCTGTCAGCCCCCACAGCCCGTGGGTTCTCATCCTTGAAAAGTCTTCAGTCTCCTTGGTGGATGGAGGGCAGTGTCAGTGACAGATATCCATTTAGGGTTAGGCCTCTCATAAGGTAACGTCCTTTGTAACACATTGGAGAGAGTCTTTAATTAATGTGTTTCAATAAACAAAATCTCCTGGTTGTACATTTTGGTCCTTGAAGTCTTTGTCTCTTGGAAGTACTGTGAAATGAGTGTCACTAATGTATCATTCCCTCTAACCTTCATAGTGAGTCATGGATAGTAATGTAGAATTTCTGCTTTTAGTTTTCCTTATATTTGAAAAACAAAATGATTTAAAAATCAGCAGTATTTTAAACAGAGTCATAACAATAATAACCATCTTCTCTTCATTTAGTTCCCTACCCATTTTGTTGGTTATCCTGGTTAGTTGCTAGTATTTTCGTGAATTCAGTCATTCCTTAGAGTTCTATACTTCTTCATTCAGTTCAAAGATGTGACCTGCGTAAAAACCTGTTACTTAGAGTAAGTCAAGCCCTGACCAGTTTGGCTCAGTGGGTGGAGCTTAGACCTGAGGACTCAAGGGTCCCAGGTTCAATTCAGGTCAAGGGCATGTACCTTGGTTGCAGGCACATTTCCAGTAGGGATTGTGCCAGAGGCAGCTGATCGATGTTTCTCTCTCATCAATGTCTCCAACTCTCTATACCTCTCTTTTTCTGTTAAAAATCAATAAAATATATGAAAAGAATAAAAAAATAGAGAAAGTCAAGAGTCCTTTTCATGAATTTTTCTAAAGATGTAACATATTTGAAAATGCAGTAAAGTAAAACAATATCTATGAACGACAAAACAAAGTGGTATGGCTATAGTTTTGATTGCAATGCAATTGATGAAAACCTGCCTTTTTGGTAAAATATAACATTTCAAGGCAATAATTTTTGGGTAACAAAAATTACTGTAAAATTACAGAGAACGATATGAAAATATATAAGTATATGTATGTATTTGGATTCAATACATAATTTCAATATAAAAGGAACAGATAGCATGTAAGATTTTAAAACATTGTCCATGGCTTCTTGTATTGAGAATTGGATATAATTCATAAACTTCCAATGTTTGTGCCACAAATACCCGGAGTCGAACTGCCAGACACCCTCACAGGGAACCATCCTCTTGGCCGGCCTGGTGTCGCTGACACCAAGACCACTGTTACACCGGAGTGTTTCCTATTTGAAATTTTCTTGAATCTTTGTAAGTTCCTTCCTAGAGCAGGTTGAAATCTTTAGAACATCCATTTTAATAAAAATATAGGTACACAAATAGCACAGTTATTTATATTTTTAATTTTTTAAAGCTCCTCAGGTAATTTCAAGCATATTAAGTAGTCCTAAATTAGTTAAAAACGTTTCTCTAATAAGGAGAGAGAATAAATCCTTGAGGTACTCCAGGGCCCATTGGAATTGACTCAAAGTCATCTCCTGTTTTAAAAGTCTCTTACAATAGAAACTTTGGGAAGGTTGCAAATATACTTGTGCAAAAGATTATACCATGGACTTTTTGTAAATCTACGTAAAGCAAACCCAGAATTGGGGTAACTAACTCTAAAAGATATTAATCATACTTGCAAACAGTTGTAATATTAAGTATTTTATCCAGACTACAGAATTCTCCTTAATTTACATAAGCATTTAATCTTTGTAGGCCAATAAAAGATTATATCCTAATAATGTCATATGGTGGCTGACAATTCACCACACATAACACATAGATGAACACATATCACACAAAGACTGTACACACAATTTGAATTTTTTTTTTTGGTTGAGAAATAAAAGAATATTTTTATATAAAACTTTGACAAAGTTGTATAGCCTATACCCCCTTTTACAAACCTTTCCTCACCTTTTACAAACCTTCTTACCCATTCAGAAATAACTATCCTTAGAGAAACTTACATTTGCCCTTTTCCTTCAAATATGACTCTCCATACCTCAAACCTTCTATTGTCATAACTGTATAATTTCTTCCAACTTAACTGGAACTTTTAACTGTTAGGAGCATTAATTTCCAATCGTAAGCACACAAGTGAACAAACAGCATTCCTTAGATAGACGTTGATGAACATATTTTAATCAAACTCTTACTTTCAAAAAACACACCTTCAGCAAAGCAAAAAACATTACATCAACAGCTCCAAATCCATTTTACAGACCTTCTGCAATTAAAAAACCCCCAAAAGCAGTGAACTTCAGACTTTTCTAGCAATCAATGTGTCAGTATTCACGTTATTTCAAAATGTGTAGATATTTAATAACTTTCATTAAAACTTACTAAGTTAGAAAGATATAGTTGAAAAAGCTAAAGAGATTTGTGTATTTGGGTAAGGTATTGTTTTTTCTATTGGGATAAGTCATATCTTCCAGAGATTTGTATTTTTAAAAATGGCCTAGACAAGACGTCTTGGTGAACTCAGGTATTTTCACTTCAAAGGTTCTGGGACTTTGGTTGCATGAAGCCAATTACCTGTAAGCCTTCAAAATGAATAGGGGAGGTTTGGAGAAGGTAAAAGGACTTGGTGGGCTTTGAATTGTTTCTGGAGCAAAACCTATGGCACCTTGAAAACTTCATTTGTAAAACAAGGAGAGTCATTTTCAATACCTCAGGAACTGGGTTCCCCCCCCCACCCCACAAATGTTAGCAAGGGATTGACAAATTCATTCACCCATTTTTGGATTGTTTCTTTCTATTTGGGAATATTTTTCTAGTTTCCAGAAAGCTCACAACTCTGAGAGGTATAAAGACTTTCAGGTATATGAAACCTCCGTCTGTCTCCCCTGGGAATGGCAACACAGGTCCCATGTGCAAGATAGTCTTAAAGTTAATGGTGGTGCCAAAGCTTCTCTATTACCCACTTTATATTGCAACCAGGTAATTGGTGTAACAAAAGAAGATTGGCTTCTTGTTTGAGGCACCCAGGGTCAAGTTACTCCCATTTGGTGAATATGTACCCCAAAAGAGAATTCTCACTTCACTGTGGGCTGGTCCCCCATCTTTAGGCAGACATATGAGAAAGCCTAGTGTCAGAGGCATGTCTGCATGTCTCTGGGCTGTTTGCGGCCATTCTGAGTAGGGTCGGTACCATGTTAAGCCATCTCTCAGGGTCTTGTGGAAGATAATACTGAAGAAGAGATGATTAGCAAACATTCGGTCAGTCTCAAGCTTAGTTTCCTCCTGGAAGGTTCCTTTAAAATCATTACTTTCCCTTTTGGTTCAGTATCTGGTTCATTTATTCTAAGTATATATGTTACTATTCTGCAGAAAGCATATGTCAGCATCACTGATATCATTAAACAGTAAAAAAAAAACCCAAAAAACAACCCACTCACTAAACAGGGGAATTGGGGAAGATTTGATAAGCAAACCATATATATTCTCATAACATTCCCTAGTTGGAAGGAAACAGGTTTTGATTAAAAAACAGACATTTGTAGGAAAGCTTTATTCCGATGGTGAAAGCAATTAATTGTTTGTGGTTAAAAACAAATAAAATAGCCTCAATATATACAGGGTTTATATGTTTGCTTCTCCCCCTCCCCGTTTTTTAAAATAGATTTTGTATTGATTTCAGAGAGGAAGGGAAAGGGAGAGAGAGATAGAAACATCAATGATGAGAGAGAATCTCCAATTGGCTGCCTTCTGCACGCCCCCTAATGGGGATCAAGCCTCCAACCTGGGCATGTGCTCTTGACCAGAATCACACCTGGGACCCTTCAGTGTGCAGGCGACACTCTATCTTGGAGCAGCCCTAGGCATGTTTCTGTTTGTATCCTTTTTCTAAATCCTGTTTCAGTTTCCTATATCCCTAAAGTGTGGAGGCTTCTCTATGGGACTTTTCTATAAACCTTATTGAGTAATTCTCTTGCTTTTGCTCCCAGAAACCAGGAGTATATTAATTGCAATAGGTGAAAATAGCCAGGATTACATGTTCCATCAGTTAAATTTCTCTGTGAACCAATCAGGGCCACAGAGAAAATGGAGGATGATTGCTGATTCCTCTCTGGCTGAGAGCAGCTTTTCTCCAAAGGGAGTTGGCAGAATTCCTAATCTCATTTTCCCTTAAGTCAGTAGGGAGGGGCAGTGGAGGGGACAGAAGGGGAAGAAACAAGGGAAGGGAAGGAACACATCTGGACAAGGAAGCTCAGAGAGCAAAAGATATAGGGGACGTGCTATAGAAGGGGGAGGATGGGGAGTTAGCATGTATTAGCTTCAGGAGAGTTTGAAGATAATCTCTGAAATTTATTGTTCATTTATTTTTTAAAGAGAATTTGTCTGTGCTTCTCCTTAGAAGTTTCTAATTTCCAAATCAAGATATGCATCCTATACACTCAATCAGTTCAATTTTCAGGCCGCCATTGTTATAGTTATTTGTTTCTTTTGTTTTATTTTGCCTGTGAGAAATTAATTTAGGCACCCAAAGAAAACTGTATATTGGCCATTTTTCAGTTGATATTTTGTAGTTAAAACTTCCTACATTTACACTTCTGTAAAGCACTTGCAAGTCAAGGCTTCCTATCAGGAATATTAATGAGGGCTGGGGCCTGGGAGTTCCCAGCCATGGAGGCACAACTTCCCATGTTAATTATAGGTGTGCTTGTTGCTGTTGTTTTTATGGTTTGGTATCTGCAGAGTCTCAGCACAGTTTCTGGGAGTGTTATGTAGTGGGTTAAAGTTAGTTGCTTTATGGGTTGAGCTGCAAGTTGCTCACTCACCTAGAGTCTCATTCAACCTTCTTATGTGCCTCAGTTTCTCCCCTTGCTGACTACAACAACCAGAAGGGCTACCAGCAGAGGTAGACTAAACCTCAGTAGTGCTCCCCCTGAAGAGCCAGTTAGTTTAATTGCAGTTGTGTGGGAATTTCCTTATGGGGCTCCTGCATGTCATGAGGAATGACCTCTGACACATCCGCAAAGATCCTCAGTTGTCTAAGAACATCTGAGATTCATGCAGGAAGGAGGATGTGCCCCTTTATCTTCTGAGCTGAACAAGATCAGCTCTCACTTAAACAGCTAAGGTGTTTGCCCAGACTCTCAAAAGGCAAATCCGATAGAAAAGCCAAGGGGTAAAAACCAGTCCCATTTTCCCTCCTGTCTCTCCATAGCCTGGGATCTATCAACTGTTAACCTTTGTTCCACCAAGAGTATTACAAAATATGGCTCCAATAAAGTCAGCAACACAAGCAAGGGAAGGTCCTGAATCCAACAGACAAGTGTCACAAGTTCACCAGCAGGCAGGGAACTGGTGCGTCCATGGGCCCTTTGCTGGATGCCAGCACCAGGTGTAGGTCTGCAGGGTGGTGCTGGGTGAGAGTTTCTGGGATCCTGCTGTATTGTGCCAAGTAAATGTCCATGTAAGAAACATTCAAAACTGTGAACAATTGTTGAGATTTTATCTGAGCCAAATGGTCATTTGCCTTGAATCAAAACCTCAAAGGATTGAAATAATGCTCTGGAGAATGGCAGTTGTCACCTTATTTTAGATATTACAGTCAGAAGTGGCGATGTATGTGAGTTGCATGAAATCCATTGGTGATGGATTGGATGAAAAGTGAAATGACAGACACATACTTCTTTCCCATAGAGGGATATAGGACAGAACAGCCAACGATGAACTCAATAACAATGAGGGGATTTGTGGTCTCCACAGAGCACAGAGTATCCAAAAAAAAGGAAAATTCCTTTGACGTTCCAAAGCTATGTTCTTGTAGATTCCAAAAGATAGTAGACAGTCTCAGTTCAGGTAAATAATGACCTTTTTTGAAGAAGATTCCAACCTAGGGCCCAGCGACCCACCGTAAACAGCTTTTAGTTAAAACGTTTTAATTTCAAAGCATCTTTGTGATAACTTTAGGTCTCTGAGGTTAAAAGACCATCACCCAGGCCTTCCCTGACCTAATCACAGATTAGCGAGTGGCCACTTTTTGTGTGGCCACACTCTCCTTTGATCGCTCATGCCCCACTTCTTGCCACCAATCATGTCCCTCCTCTGTCCCACCACAGGAGAAAAAACCACCAACCCTGAGTAGGAAAAGGTCCGGTAGGATGCCAGCAGCTGCAGCTTCCTCACGAACTGTGGGCCTGGCCAGCACGTCCACGGTGCTCAAAACACAGGTCCCCCAGAACCTGTTCGCCACCTGGGAGGTGGACTGCTCCAGCCCCAGCTGCGTGCCCAGGTGGTGTAGTCTCACTGTAACGAAGCTAGTGATCTTCAAGATGCTGGCCAAGGACCTCAACTCCGTGGTAATTTCCGTGAGGATGCGGGACTCCAAGGGCATCCTGAGGTCCCAAGAGATTGTGCTGCCCCGCAGTAGACCAGTGCAGACCAACCTGGCGCTCACCTTCTCCCTGCAGTACAACCACTTCCTCAAGGAAGAAGGTAACAAGCTCCTGATCATGCTGGAGCAGAGGAAGTGCTCTAAGAACAGAAACGTCCTGGGCTACGAGACACTGGCTTCTGGCGCCATCCGCATGGCTGACGTCATGCAGCGAAACCCCAGGTGTGGCCAGATGGTGAGCCTCTTTGGCAGCATCAAGGAATCCTCCACTACGGTGGCCGAGATCTGGCTCTCCTCCCTGTGCAGTGAGCCCATCGAACACGAGGGCAGTGCCATGCAGGTCAGCCCTAAGGCCAAGTCGGCAGGTAACTACGAGGGGCAGGATGAGCTGCAGGCCAGCAGCAGGGGAAAGCACAGACAGGACCTGGACAAGGATGCCTTGGAGAAGGGGGAACCAAAGAAGCAGCGGCCATCAATACGAGGAAAGCTGAAGCAGAAAGTCCTGGCGCTGTTTCACAGGTCCAAAGTGTCAGAGAGGGACCTTCGGTCTGACATGATGGGGAATCGCAGGAAAAGTGACCCATACCTGGAGGATGATGAGAGCGTCCTCAGCACCCCCAGGCCCAAGCTCAGGCCATACTTCGATGGCCTGTCAGACTCCAGTTTGCAGACGGAGATGTGGGGCAGCCACAGTGACAGGACCCAAACAGAGCCTCTGAGTCTGCCCCACATGCCCGAGAATTCGTGGGCCCTGGGAGGCAAGCAGCCAAGTGAGAGGGACAACGAATTTGTGGCCCACAGCACACCCACCAGCAAGGTGGACAAGATCCAGATCTCCTCCCTGTCCATGCCGCCCATCGACCACGAGGACAGCGCCAGGCAAGACAGTCCCGAGGCTGAGTCCTCGGACAACTACTCTGAGTGCATGTGTGAGAGCTTCTTCTCGCAGCGGGAGGCCAGCTACCATACCGCTGACCAGGAGGAGGATGACTGTAATGAGGGGAATCTCATATTCACAAGGAGCAGCCTGACCACGCAACAGAACTACCAACAGAAAGTCCTATTATGGCTGCGCACAGTCCAATTGTCGGAGGAGGTCCTGGGCCCTGAGCAGGACCATGGGGAGCATGTCCCGGAGGTGGAGGAGGACCTGGACCTCCTGTATGACATGCTGCCGAACCCCAGTGACAGTGGCACAGACACTGAGGATGATGGCAGCGTCCTCAGCACCCCCACACCTAAGCTCCGGCCATACTTTGAAGGCCTGTCTAGCGGCCCAGACATGAAGGACAATCACAGTGTCCTCAGCAGCCCCAATCCCAAGCTCAGGCCATACATGGAAGGCCTGTCAGACTCCAGCTTGTCGATGGAGATGCGGGGCCTCCACAGCACCAGGATCCAAAAGGAGCCTCTGAGTCTGGCCCACCTGCCTGAGAACGCGAGGGCCCCGGGAGGCAAGCAGCCAAGCCACAGTGACTCCCAACTTGTGGCCTACAGCACACCCACCACTAAGATTCGAATGGCCTTCCTGTCCCGCCAGCATATCGATCAGGAGGCCACTGCCATGCCGGCCAGCAACAAGGTCCAAACCTCGCATAACGACCTCGCCAGCACATCTGAGAGCTGCTTCTCTGTGCAGCCGGCCAGCCACAATGCCGTCCACAGGCAGTCCCAGGAGAATCACTTGGACAAAGGTAATCTCATAGTAAGAAGGAGGTGCATGAACAGTCAACACAATTACCACCAGGAAGTTGTGGCATCTATGCTCAGGGCCCAAGTGTCGGAGAAGGTCATATCCTCAGAACAGGCCCTTGTGAGGCATGTCCCCAAAGTGGAGAAGGCTCTGCACCGTCGGTATGACATTGTCCTGAGCTCTAGTGACAGTAGCCTAGACACGGAGGACGATATCAGTGTCCCCAGCACCCCAAAGCCCAAACTCAGGCGATACTTTGACAGCATGTCAAGTGAGAGCAGCTCTGACTCAATGGCCCACAGAATTCGCTCCCCTGGGAAGCAGCTGGCACAGCTGGAGGACAACCGGGAGGCAGGGTCCTCTGCCCAGCACTGGTTCACCAAGAAGCTGCCATCCATAGTGCGCTTCACCAAGTCTCTGGTCCTGCCCTCCAGCAGGTCCAAGAGGAAGCAGGCTGGCCACAGGGGCTGCGACACAGCCCGGAATGAGTGGGTCAACAGACTGGACAACGAGAGCCCAGACCCACAGAGCCAGCGGCAGATCCCCAGGAAGCCCGTCCGTGACCAGCTCAGCAACATCCTCATTTCCCAGGACAAGATGCCCGAGAACATCATCCTGGTCAACACCTGCGACTGGCAGGGCCAGTTACTTTCGGACATCCTGCAGGGACACACGCTGCCCGTGGTGTGCACTTGCTCCACAGATGACGTCCAGGAGGCCTTCAGCATCATCGTCTCCCACATGCAGAGATACTGCAACTGCAATTCCCAGGCCCTGACGCCTGTGAAGATGGCGGTGGCAGGGGCACAGCCCTACTTCAGCGCTGTGCTGCGGGTCTTCGTGAGGCAGCTGTCCCAGCAGCCACCCCAATGGCTAGACTACATGCGCTTCCTGGTCATCCCGCTGGGTCCCCACCCCTTGGCCAGCTACCTGGGCTCCATGGATTGCCGCTACAACCACTTGTTCCAGGACCTGTACTGGCGGGACATGTTCAACAACCTGGAGTCTGAGAACACCTTGCAGGACACACAGGACGTTGTGTCCAGAATCTCTGAGTACGTTGCGGGGGCCAACTGTGTCTACCTGCTGCCCATTGCTGAGGCCATTCTCATGTCTAAGCAGCAGCGCCCCAATGAAAAGTCCACACAGCTCATCCCCTTTGTGGGGGCAGTGAAGGTTGGAAGAGTGGAACCATCTGCAGCCATGTCAGGAGGCTCAGATGATGTAGTCCTCTCATGGTGCGGTGAGCTTCTGTCCCCTACCGGGAAGGCCTCACCCAACACACTCTCCCCCACATCAATGAGTGGGGGCCTGTCCTCCACCAGCCAGAGTGTCCATGCACAGATGATGGAGCTGCAGGTGGATTACTGGACAGCAGTCCAGCCAATAGATACGAAGAGAGTCGCAGAGAAGAAACAGCTGCCTACCACCAAAAACACACTCAAGTGCTTCTTCCAGTCTGTCCAGGTCAGCAGGCTGCCCCGCAGTGGTGAGGGCACAGCAACACCTGCCATGTCCATGACTGTGGTCACCAAGGAGAGAAAAAAGAAGGCGCCCAAGAAAACCACGGACGAGGATGTGGAGTCCCAAAGCCAGTGCATCCAGGGCATTGGTCGCCTGGTTTGCAGGGCCAAGCACCAGCAGAGCATGCTGCCGGTCGTCATCGATGGCGTGGAGTGGAATGACGTGGCGTTTTTCCAGTTGTCCGCCCAGTGGTCCTCCCACGTCAAGCACTTCCCCATCTGCATCTTCGGACACAACAATCCCACCTTCTAGCCCTGCCCCTCCCCCTGCCCTTCACTCTGCCTTGGCCAAGACCAGAAGGACCCAGCTGCTTTTCTGTGAACAGTTCAGTTTACTACAGGCACAGACCCTGGGAACCCAAAGAGAATGTGCTCACAGCCTGGAACCTAAGGGCGTTGCCCCTCACTGGGAGCTCCTCAATGCTCTGTTCAGTAACCAGAACGCTGTGGCGGGTGGGACTCAGGAGGGCAGTGTTGAGCTGGAGCATCATGGAAGATGTGTTTTGGCCTCAGGATGCCCAACATTCTCAGTGAGAAGGGTTCTGGCCTTGAAGAACTGCCCTTCCAGGATGCCAGGACTCTGCTTCCATGGGAGACAGCTCCAACCTGTGCCCAGACTCAGAGGTTGGCAGCCAGAGGTCAAGGGCTAGCCTCTGATGGCAGCCTTCTGAGCAGAACTTGGAGTCCAGTCAGCCCAGGCCTGGGAAACAGCTGCCGGACAGCCAACCGGTCTAGCACCACCTACTCAGGGTTACCAGTGAACTTCAGCCTCACAGGCAGAAAGAAAAAAGACCTGTATGGTGCACATCGCCCTAGCACACTGGCTAGACAAAGTGGTCAATTACCTGAGGAGGGAACCCACCTTCGTTCCTGTTACTACAGAACATTTGTTACCACCCAGCAGCAGTGGAACCAATTATTTACCAGGTGAGCCCCTCCCCCTCCAGAGCACATGCTCACCAGGCCACCTGTTGGCTGTTTGCCTTCAGGTCACTGCAACTCTCTGAGTGTTTGATCCTCTGAAACCTCTGAGAAGCAGGGAGCAGGCTCATAGGGCTATTGTAGGGACTTGCTGGGTTCTTCCCTGGTAAGTGTTCTCTGGGAGCCTAGACCGAGGAGAGGTCTGCTGGAGGGGCTATGATTGAACCAACTGGTCATTTTCTCTTCCTGTTGAAGAAGCCACTGCCAAATTGTGATTCTCTTTGGGGCCTTGGGTTTATCTCTTTTCTAATATTACAAAGAGATTGGAGATACTCTTAGGGGTCTCTGTCCCAGGTGAATCCAGATTAGAGATGCCAGGGGTGAGCAGTGGGGCCCAGGGTCAGCCAGCAATCAGAGATGGGGCTGGTTTGGGCTCATTCAATCAGCACGTATATTAGAAGCCCTGCCAGGTACAGAAATTTTTCTAGGCACTGACCATAACCCAGTGCTCAGAGCAGACACCAAGCCTGCACTCCAGAGCTTCCTTCTGGGAGGGAGCGATTCAGTCCCACTAGGCGGCACAGGCTCATAGTGTCCACAGGAAACCTGATGTGACGTCCTCCTGGCCTCCTCTCCCTATGGCTGCATCTTCGCATATTGTGAAGAGGATGGTAAACCTCTGTTCAGCAGAAAACGTGAGTCAGTTTTGGATCAGATCCATGAGGGGAGTATGGAGACTGTGAATTCAAGGTGTTGGCAAAACCCTGGATCCCACTCATGGTGGGATTTCTGCAAGAGGCAGAGGTCGGAGGGCTTCCCTAGAAAAATGGACATGAGTCAGAGAGC
Source organism: Myotis daubentonii (assembly GCF_963259705.1). Classification (NCBI taxonomy): domain Eukaryota; kingdom Metazoa; phylum Chordata; class Mammalia; order Chiroptera; family Vespertilionidae; genus Myotis; species Myotis daubentonii. The sequence continues at coordinate 10,038,833 of NC_081855.1, forward strand.
TGTGCAAGTGGATATGGGTGGTGTGGGCGAGTGGGAAGGTCAGTGGACAGACAGCCCCTCAGACAATTCATAGCCTTCCACTCCTAATTCTAGCCCAGTCTGCACCCCTATCCCGGTACCTTGCTCCCTAATCTGGTAGAACCTCCACAGTGGCAGCTTGGGGTACCCCACCCTGTGGGAGTTGAGTTTCAGTGGGAGGCAAAGAACCACACAGGACAGCTAGTGAATGAGGCAGCATGTAGGTGCAGGAGCCAAAGTTTGAGGTGATAGGAAGGCCCTGGGGTTTGTTTGATTGCTCACTGGTCAGTATTCCTGAAGCACCTGCTCAGTGCCAATCAGTGACATGAACTGGGTGGACACCAGCCCTCTCAGTCCTAATGGGAGGGAACAGGGACACTGGGAGAGCATGTCAGGTTCCCCTGAAGAAGGGGACAGGTGGTTTCCTCATTGATCCAGAGCTGTCAGGTAGGAGGGCTTCATGCCAACCATTCCTGGGTGACCAGGCCCATCTCTGCCAGGACTGCCAGACTGAAGGTGGACAAGGAATAGGTCTGGCTTCTGGATGGGCAGGAGCAGCAGGCACAGGACCCCAGGCTCTCTGAGTGGTGCTGTGGGAGGGCCGTGTGGAAGGGAAAGGCAGGCCTCACATTCTGCTGCTCACCTATCTCTCTCCCCAGGGCCATCTCCTGCATCCTGAGCATCTGGCTGGACCAGCACCTTCAGAATTTCCCAGCCTGATGATGCTGTTGGCCTCCATAGAGCTCAACTTGCAGTCTCCTACCTGCCAAACCAGGCCCAGTGCCCCAGCGGGAGCACCTGAGCCCACTGAGGCCGAGACAGGAGGAGGAGGAGGCTTCCGGGGGTGGCGTGGGTGAGTGTGCCTTTGGAAGGCACACAAAAGGCAGTGAGGGTGGTAACATGTCCTCTTCTTGCATCTACAGAACCAGCTCCAGAAGAACATCAGGAAAACCCTCAAGGGCAACCCCACCCTAGTGGCCTCTCCAGAGCCAGAGCCGGATCCAGGCCCAGCTTTCACTGAACTTCAAGAGGCAGAAGAACCACCTGCAGCATTTGAGCAACTCACCCCAGCATCTGTGCGGCCTGTGGTGCTAGATCCCGGGCCAGAGCGCATGTCAGCAGCGATAGCAGAGAGGGCACCCTTCTAACCCCATTTAGACACAGTGTTAAATGTTTAATATTCTTGTTAGATATGTTTATAATTTTATTATATTTTTATGATATTTAATAGCATACAGTGTACCGTAGAGAAAATATACTGAAATACTCCTAAACAGAAACTTAATTTAGATTCTATAAAATTTAACCCTAAAAACCCTCAAAGCTTTGAGCAAGTCTGTTTTTCTGGACCCTGACCCACCCAGGGAGAACTGCCCTCACCTTCTCCACCTGCCCTTCCTGGAGCCAGGACTCTGCTTCCCAGGGAGCTGGCTCCACCCTGTGCCCAGACTCAGAGCTGACCTCCCAGTGGGGGCATCCTAAGCCCAACATGGAGGCCTGTCAGCTCACCCCTGGGCCTCCATGTTGTCCCCAACACCACTCACTCAGGCTTCCAAATAAGCTTGACCTTCACAGGGGAAAAAAAAAAAATTAAATTAAAAATAAAAATGGACATGTAAGGTGCAGACCTCCCAGGAACAGTTAATGGAAAAACTGGTCAAATACTTGGTGCCCAGCTTCCTGGGCAGCGTCCCCACCTTGGTCCGCACCCACCCTTCTGTGTTAATACAGAACTTTTGGGACTCACCAACGTGTGTGGGACCAACCATGGACCAGGTGAGCCCTGCCCCTCCACAGCACAGTGGTCACTCAGCCACCTGCTTGCTGTGAGTCTCCAGATCACTGCATGTCCCTGAGAGTTTGTTTCTCTGAACATGGGGAGAGCCTAGGCCCAGCTTCATAGGGTTATTGTAGGGACTTGGGGCGGCGGGAGGGGGGTTCCGCCCAGGAAAAGGCCCGCTGGGAGCCTGGACTCTGGAGAGCTGTGCTGGAGGACCTGTGGTTGTTCCAATTGGCCATTTTCTCTTCTTTTAAAAAAACTTGTGTCTTATTTGTGATTCTCCTCAGGACTTAGGCTAAGCTATTTTCTCTTTTGATAAAGACGTTAGAGATTCCATTAGGGGTCTCTGTCCTGGGTGAAGCCAGATCAGAAATACCAGGGGTGTGCAGGGGGACCCCAGTCTCACCCAGCCTTCTGAAATGGGGGTGATTTGGGCTCATTCATTCAGCAAAGGCCCTGACCACAGGACTGCACTCCAGCGCTTCCTTCTAGTCAGGAGTGATTCAGTCACACTGGGCTGCACAGGCAGGTAGCATCCACAGTACACCCCATATGACTTCTTCCTCAAAGTATCGCTGATCTACACATACTGTGAAGCAGAAAGTGGATCTCTAGACCAGCAGAAAAAGTGAATGTGCTTTGGATCAGAGCCTTAAGGGGAGTATGGGGACTCTGAATTGGAGGAGCTGGCAACACCCTGGATCTCATGCCTTGTGAGATTTCTGCAAGAGGGCAGAGGTCTGAGGGCTTCTGCTAGAAAAAAAATGGAAGAAATCAGAGAGCTGTGCATGTGGATTGGGTGGTGTGAGTGAGTGGGGATCAGGGTGGCCAACACAGAAAAGACCTCCCAGAGGCTGGGCTTAGTCAGGAGCACAGAGCCATTCAGGTCAGTGTCCCAGGGCCTGCAGTCTGGAGGACTTCCTGGGGTGGGGGCTTGAACTGGGTCTTCAGTGATGGAGATGGGAGGTTCTTTACTTGGGAGGCACACAAAGGCAGTCATGGTGGTAACATGTTTTCTTCCTGGATCTACAGAAGCAACTCCAGAGCAAGATGAAGAAACACCTAAAGAGGCAACGCCTACTCTGGTGCCCTCTCCAGAGCCAGAGCAGGCTCCAGGCACAGCCGTCACTGAACTTCCAGATGTGGACCCACCTGCAGCTTGTGAGCAACTCACCTCAGTTCCTTTGGAACCTGTGGTCTTAGATCCTGGGCCACAGCGTGTGTCAGTTGCCACGGCAGAGAGGGCTCCTTCCCCTCCTTTATATGAAGTTTTTAAATATTTGTGTTCATCATATATATATGTTTATAACTTTATGTATTTTTTCATACTATTCAGTAACATTCAGTCTAATTAAAGAAAATGTAATGAAATACTCAAATATAAATTTAATTTAGATTCTATAAAATTTAACTCTACAATCCTTCAGAGCCTTGAGCAAGTCTGTTTCTTCTGGGCCTGTGTCGTGTTACTATGAGTCATAGGTTGGGAAGAATGAGTCTCTCAGGAGCCATCTGCTCTAAGGATGTGATGTTCTTGAGGCCCAAGACAATGGGACTTTGGGGGAAATTGACCCACCAGCATTGGGGCAGGGACCCTTGATGTGAGGGCTGCCCCTGGGAACCCACATTTTGTTTGACTTCATCTCCCACCAGCACATGGACAAAGCCTGGTCTTAAGCGCCCCCTGGCGTCCACGTTGCAGAATGCTGTAGGGTTTAACCAGCAGAGAGCAGTTCCTGAACCCTTACTGACACCTGCACCTGGACAGAAACTCCACCTGCTCCACGTGCACTGAGCAGCATTCTGAGCATCTCCTCTGTCGGCCCACAGCACTGAAGAGGGGACAGGGAATGTCCCAGGGCCCGAGGTACACACTCATCTCCTCCACAGGCACCGCTTCGAAATTTCCTCTGGGGTCAGAGCCTCTGTCTGCCCTCAGACCCTAGGCTCTGGTTCGGCTGGGCTATTTCCTGAGGCTCTTCTGTCTCTCCAGAGCCCAGCAGCCATTCTTTCTCACGCCCCAATGCTGAACAAGGTTGTGGAGACAGCCTGGCTTCTCCTTTTACATCAATCCTCCTCAGTGCTCTGAACCACCCTGGTGAGGATGGACTAGCAGCCTTGTACAGCACCCCGCCATGGCACAAGCTACACTGACTCAGGACAAATGGGTGCTCACTGGGGACCACACCCAGGGTCCCTGCTCTCAAGGAGATCAGCCCTGTAGGTTGACACAGAGAGAAAGGAAATCTGAATGGAGTCTGATGAGACCTACCAATGACCCCTGAGGACCATAAGCACTGAGAATGTGAGCCCATCACGGGGACATTGCACAGGCTCTCTTTAGGATGTGATTTCTAAACCAGAAAGATGAATAAGTACTTGTCTACCCTCTTCATCCTGATTTCACAATGGCAGCCGATGAAGGCTTATGAAATTAAAGGAGGTCTGGAAATCAGGGGCAGGTCTACCTTAGAGGTCCATGGTGATGGCAGTGCACTTGCACGCACTTGCAGTGGGCCTGGAGGGGCAGCCGCCTGCCTTGCGTGGAGCGTCTCCTTACCTCAGAAGCTCAGAACTGTGTTCTCAACAGAAGCTGTTTCCTATTTCAAATTCCACTTTTCAGTTTGGCTCTACTTTGCAGGGTCCTTTTCTAAGTTTCACAGCCATCCCCCAAACTGGAGGCCGATGGTGTTAGAAATGAGGGGCGGTGGCTGGAGGGAACTGGGAGGAGAAAACGAGGGAGATAAGAGGGAAGGCCCAGGGCCAGGTGTGGGATGACTGTGCTAGTGATCTATTGCTGAGAGATACCCCACACTAGAGACTTAACCAAAACACACTTATTCGCTCTCATGCCTGTGACCTGAAATCCCGCATGGCTCAGCTGGGACTACTGTGGTCTCTCCTGAGGCAGGATATGTCACTGAGGGTCTGAGCTCACTTGGGGGTCTTTGGGATTCAGTTTGGATGGAAGGCTTGACTTTCTCTCTCTGTTGGTCTCATTCAGTGCTGGATCACATGGGTCTGTCCAGATAGCAACTCACAGCACAGAGGCTTATTCCTCAGTGAAGAGAGAGAGAGAGAGAGAGAGCAGATCAGAGTGAGCAAGAGGGTAGGCATAAACTTTTAAAAACTTTTCAGGTTGGGAATAAATCAACTAAAGAACTTGTATGCATATATGCATAACCCAGGGACATAGACAATAGGGTGAAGGCCTTGGGGGGGGGATAGGGATTGGCTAGAAGTGGTCAGTGGGGTAAAAGGGAACATATGTAACACTTTCAACAATGAAGATTAAAAAAAATAAAATGGATTTTCTTTTAAATTGTTAAATTAATTTTTTTCTAAAAAATTGACGAGAGAGAAAGAGAGAGAGAGTGAGAGAGAGAGAGAGCCCAAAAGTGAGAGAGAGAAGTATTAATTGGTTGCCTCTTGTATGCACCCCGACTAGGGATCAAACCCACAACCTAGGTATGTGCCCTGACCAGTAACTGAACAGCAATCCTGCAGTGCACAGGATGATGCTCAACCATGTGGCCAGGCCAGGAACTGACTTTTAGAACCAAACCATGGAGACTGTGTTGCATCCCTTTGCCGTCTTCTATGGAGTCACTATGAACACCCACATTTAAGGGGAGGGCACACATTCACACCACAGGAGGAAGGTGAAGACCATGGGGAGTCACTGATGAGGGAACCAGTGACCCGAGAGGTCCATGCCATGCCCAGGATCACAGGTGGTCAGAATGCGGAGCCTGAGATAAACCCAGTTGTGTCCTCAGAGGTGGGGTCCTAGGTGCCCCCAGGTTTGCTCAGGGCTCTGGAAAAGGCTGTGCCGGTGGAATCGTGTGCTGACATGTAGTGTCCATCTTATATAAAAACTGCTGTTTGAACTTTTAACCCTGCTATTCTGGCCTACTACTCCCATTCCAGAGAGGCCGTGAACTATGCCCCAGACAGAGTTGTCAGTGCTGACACCAGGCCAGGCCTTGGGATGTGGTCTCGTGGCCCCTTCCCAGCACACAGGCCTTCTTTCTCAGAAGGCCCAGAGGTGCTGGGCTGCATATCTGGCGCTTCAGCCAGGTGGGGCACACTGTCCTAGAACACATAGATAGGAAGGTGGTCACTGTACTGATGCTGTACTGTGTCGGGAACAAATTGTGTAAACAAGGCTTTGTAACTAACTTTGTGGTTTTTGCAAATAAGAACACTGTAACTCCTGTAGTCGGCACTGCAGTTCAGCCTCTGCTTCAGCAGGGTGCTGTAACTGTAGTCACTGGCCAGCTTAATAAAGGCTCCTAAATTTTGACCTGAGTCCCTGGTGGTCGTCTCTGCGGGTCGCCCCATTATAATTGTCTTCTCTGGGTCTGCCCTCACCCACTTCATGCAATACGTAAGCCACCTCTCATGTCCCTGGAGAGGGATGTGGCCACGAGGAGAGCAAAAGCAGCCCTGGGTCTGCCTTGCTTTTGTTTCCAAAGCGTCAGCTCCTGGGGAGAGAGGATTTGCTGGACAGACAATGTCTGTTGCACAAAGTAAAGAGAGAAGGGTTCCCTGGGAGATAGGAACAGAATCTCTGGGACTGGGGTCAGGTGTGAGAGCAAAGGCAAGTGGGCAGCAGTGCAGGGCGCCTGTGCCCTGGACCCATGAGAGTCCGAGGACCACAGGCTGCAGGGAGGAATGGCTGCTGGGCATCCCAGGGCCGGGGCCAGGTACTGAGCACCAGATGGGTCGCCCGTTTGACTTGATAATGTGCGGACTGCCCCAGGTTACAGACTGAATCAAGTTTCTCCAAAATTCACATGTTGAAGCCCTAATCCCCAGTAGCCATGGGCTGTACCTCTGTTTCAGGACAGGGCTTTTATTCAGGTAAGTAAGAGGCAGGGAGACCATGAGGGTGGGAGCTCCTTATGAGAAGGGGAGGCTGGGGCACAAGGGAGCACCAGAGAGCGAGGCCAGGACAGCGGCCTAGGGCAGTGGTCGACAAACGGTGGCTCCTGAGCCACATGCGGCTCTTTGGCCCCTTGAGTGTGGCTCTTCCACAAAATACCATGTGCGGGCGCGCACCTACAGTGCAAAGTTGACTTAAAACTTTAAGTAAAGTTTATTAAGTTAATTTTAGGGAACGTTGTGGAGTGAAAGAAGATGTAGTGTTGAGGAGTGAGAAAGGTATGTTGAGATGGTTTGGACATATAGAGAGGATGAACAAAAGGAGATAGATGAAACAAGTATACAAGACGAGTGTGGATGGGAGAGTTGGAAGGGGTCGACTCAGTGAATGTACCTCAATCAGATTGAGGATGTTTTTAGCAAAGGCCAGCTTAGGAGGACCCTAATTAAGTTAATAACAATGTACCTACCTATATAGTATAAGTTTTAAAAATTTGGCTCTCAAAAGAAATTTCAATCATTGTACTGTTTATATTTGGCTCTGTTGACTAATGAGTTTGCTGACCACTGGCCTAGGGAGAACCAGACCTTGATCTTGGACTGCCAGCCTCCAGAACTGACATTTCGCCTCCTCTTCCTCCTCCTCCTCCTCCTTCTTCTTATTCCTCTTCTACTTCATTTTTTTTTTTTAAAAAGAAATAGGGCTCTGTAATATGCCGAGTACATTCAGTATATTCCTTAACCTTTCTGACCATGATATGACTCATCTCTATAAGAAGTGACAGGCTTTGGGGTTACATGCAGGTTTTTATTGTTTGTTTTTGAATATGTTTTTATTGATTTTAGAGGTAGAGGAAGGGAGAGGGGGAGAGAGAGAAACACTGACCAGAGAAACATCAATAGCTGCCTCCTGCATGCTCCCTACTGGGGATCGAGCCCGAAACCCAGGCATGTGCCCTGACCTGGAATTGAACGGGACCTCTCGGTGCATGGGACTATGCGCAACGGAATGAATCACAATGGCCAGGGCTAGAAAATGAATGTGTGTTGTTTAAGCCCCAGTCTCTGGCATTTTGTTTGGGCATCTGGAGCAGACTAACTCAGCCCATGCCCAGGCACCCAACTTGGCCCCTGGGGTACTGGGAATTCTGAAATTTCAGAGAATCCATAGGTCTGAGTTTTCTGCCAACAAATGGCTCAAATGAAGGTATAAGACATATATTATGAAACTAAGATGGCGGCATAGATAAACACCGGGAAATTGCTGCCTCCCACAACAATTGAAAAATACGTCAAAAACACAAAACGGACATCATCCAGAACTACAGGAAGGATGGCTGAGTGTAAATTCTACAACTAGAAGGAAAGAAAAGCACCCTGAGAGCCAGAGGAGCTGCGGAAGTAAAGTGCAGAGGTAGGGGGCTCGAGCGAGCGGAAAAGGGCTGGCACCTGAGGACGCAGCTGTCTTTTTGAATCCGGAGGGAGTCACAAACTCCCAACAGCTCTGAACTCTGGTTCCGGGAAGTCTCTGGGGACCCAGGACTCATACGGGGAGAAACTGGACTGTCTGGCAGCGGGCGAACTTTAGGGCGGCTTTCCCTCAGAGGTGCTTGCAGCCGTTACGCGGACACTGAGACTCGCGACTCCTTAAGGCAGGGTGGAGGATCTGCCATAGCTGCTTGCTCCGCCCTTTGATTCCTTGAGACCCTGCCCCACCCAGGCTGCGGCAGAGGCTTTTGAATATGAATGCCCCGGCCCTTTGCAACCTGTAATTACCTAACTGCAGCCTGGCCAGACAGACCCAGAACTTCCAAGAGAAGACCCAAGGCCCCACAGCGGCTTGCATTGCTTCACAGCTGAGCCTCATCAGGGCCAAAAAAGGAAGGGGAATCTGCAGTTCTCTTTGTAGTTCCTGCTGTGTAACCTCAGGCAGAGGCTAAATTAGCACCTCCTTAGATCCAAGAGCCACTGTACCCAGTGGTCAGAGGGGGACCATCCAGATCACAACTCCTCAGATCCATAAGGAACACACTCAGGGTGCAGTCTCAGTGAGCACCAAAGCCCCACTGAAGCAAGTCTTTCCCCAGAAGGGTGTCTCCAGCACAGAAGTTCTCCCACTGCAGACACAGCTGATTCTCACTGCCAATTGGCCTGGAGGACAATTCCTCCCAGTGATCCTACAACAACCAAGGCATAGCTACAACAAGACTGTGCACAAACAATTCACCATAGCTAAGATCTGGAAACAGCCTAAGTGCCCATCAGTAGATGAATGGATTAGAAAACTGTGGTACATCTACACGATGGAATACTATGCTGCTGTAAAAAGGAAGGAACTCTTACCATTTGCAACGTCATGGATGGAACTGGAGAGCATTATGCTAAGTGAAATAAGCCAGTCAATAAAGGAAAAATACCATATGATCTCACTCATTCATGGACAATAGAGACCATTATAAACTTTTGAACAATAATAGATACAGAGGCAGAGCTGCCTCAAACAGATTGTCAAACTGCAGCGGGAAGGCCGGGGAGGGTTGGGGGGCAGGAGGTAGGCGGGTAAGAGATCAACTAAAGGACTTGTATGCATGCATATAAGCATAACCAATGGACATAAGACACTGGGTGATAGGGGAGGCTAGGGGACTGTCTAGGGCGGGGGGATAAAATGGATACATATGTAATACCCTTTGTAATACTTTAAGCAATAAAAAAAAAAGACTGTGCACAAAGCCCACAAGGGGGTGCACCAAAAGTGTCCACCTCAGGTAACTGGGGAGGCTGAGCCACTGGGCCCTACAGGACACCTAGCACACAAAGCCACTCTATCAACACAGGGAAGCAGCCAAAATGTGGAGACAAAGAAACAGGTCACAAATGGCAGAAATGGAGGAAAGCAAATGACTGGATATAGAGTTCAAGGTCACGTTTATAAGGTTTTTCAAGAATTTTATGGAAACCGCCGATAAATTTAATGAGTCCCTCAATAAGTATAGTGAGACCCTGGAGGACATGAAAAAGGACCAACTAGAAATTAAGCATACACTGACTGAAATAAAGAATAATTTACAGAGATCCAACAGCAGACAAGAGGATCCCAAGAATTAAGTCAAAGATTTGAAATACAAAGAAACAAAAAATACCCAACCGAAAAAGAAAAAAGAAAAGAGATTCCAAAAATATGAAGATAGTGTAAGGAACCTCTGGGACAACTTCAAGCGTACCAACATCAGAATTATAGGGGTACCAGAAGAAGAGAGAGAGCAAGATATTGAAAACCTATTTGAAGAAATAATGACAGAAAACTTCCCCTACCTGGTGAAAGAAATAGACTTACAAGTCCAGGAAGCGCAGAGAACCCCAAACAAAAGGAATCCAAAGAGGACCACACCAAGAGACATCATAATTAAAATGCCAAGAGCAAAAGACAAAGAGAGAATCTTAAAAGCAGCAAGAGAAAGACAGTCAGTTACCTACAAGGGAGTACCCATATGACTGTCAGCTGATTTCTCAACAGAAACCATGCAGGCCAGAAGAGAGTGGCAAGAAATATTCAAAGTGATGAATAGCATGAACCTGCAACCAATATTACTTTATCCAGCAAAGCTATCATTCAGAATAGGTCAGATAAAGAGCTTCACGGATAAGAAAAAGCTAAAGGAGTTCATCACCACCAAACCAGCATTATATGAAATGCTGAAAGGGATTCTTTAAGAAGAGGAAGAAGAAAAAGGAACTCTTACCATTTGCCACAGCATGGATGGATCTGGAGAGCGGATAAATACCACATGATCTCACTCATTTGTGGAATATAATGAACAACATAAACTGATGAACAAGGACTGATCCAGAGACAGAGAGGCATTGATTGGACTGTAGGGCTTTGGAGGGAGGGTAGGGGAGGGTGTGGGTAAAGGGGAAAGATCAACCAAAGGACTTACATGCAGGCATATAGGCCTAACCAATGGACATGGACAACGGGGGGGAGAGGGGGGTAGAGGGTAACGTGGGGACAAGGACACATATGTAATATCTTAATCAATAAAAAATATATTTAAAAAGACATATATTATGTGTGGGGTTTTTTTGTTTGTTTGTTTGTTTTTGTTTATTTATTTATTTTGCACAACTAATGTTTTCATTGAGAGCCATATCCAATACACAGTTCAGCACCTGATTTGAGGATGTGTGTTAACAGGTGTACTCTGGTGCAGACGAATGGTGTCAGAGGAGGCTTCTCTCAGAGCAGATGGCATGCTCAGGATTTAGGAAAGTTTCTAGATCCCTAGAATGGCCAGGTGAGGGGGCGGGGCAGAGCTATGAAAGACAGGAGTGGCTGCAGAGAGCTGCTCATGGACCATGAATCTAAATGTGTAAATCGTCTCATCCTCCCATGACCCTGCTAGTGTAGCCTGTGATAACCCTGTCGGTTTCATAGGTGAGAAACAGAGACAGAAAGGGATTCACCAGCTCAAGATGACAAAGGTAATAAGTAATGGAGTTAGAATGCAAACCCAGGCCACCCAGTCCCCCAGTTTCCATTCCCCCCATGTCAGCATGTCACCCTCAAACAGCTGCTATGACCTGAGGATAAATGAGATGAGGCAGGCCTCCTCTGAGAAGGGCCAGGCTGTGGCCTGGAAGTCAGCAACAGGCAGATGGTTACCAGAGAATTAAACTCCCCTGTCATTGGGGGGAGCGAGGTTCCTGGAGTGCCCCTGAAATCAGCATTTTCAGAAGCCCCCACAGGAGGATGGGATGTGGAAGAAGGCATTCTTGGCATGGAGCTGCATTCCTCAGGTACCAAAAGCCCTGCCCCTCAGCGAGGCCTGGAAACTGTGCAGCTGGGGGTGCAGCGGGTGTGGGTCAGCACCCAAGCTAGTTAAGGGCTCCTAGTCCCTATGGGAGTCCATCATAGCCATGCGCCACGTGAGCACAGGGCTGTGCATCCCCCTGCAGCAGGAGCGCCAGGAAACAGCAGAAGGGGGTGGTGGGGGAGGGGGAGTGCACTTCTTTGTTTAGAAGTTTAAATATTTAGGTTTCCTCCAACTTTCAGTGGCCACGCCCATCCTGGCACTAACTTGTTCCCAGGTATGACTGGCGGACAGGTGGGCACCGCCCACGTCACTCAGACCTTTCTAGACATGCTTCTAATCTAAACTGCCCTCTTCCAGCCCTTCCCCCTCCATCAGCGGGGAACAGGCTTGGAGAATGTCAGACGCAGCTTTTGGCCAAGCTGTAGGAGTGACATGCCTATACCTAGCCTCCCCTTTCCTCCCTTCCTGTTCAACAATAGCCAGGTTATACACAGGCATCAAGATCACGGAGGAGGGCCTTGCTGCTTTAGCTTTAGCATGCAGCGGGGTTTACTCAGCCGCTCTCTCAGATCCCCCCGTTTGTTGGTTTACTCTCGGGAACCTGGGAGCTCCAGAGAACCCTTCAGCATGGCGGTCTCATTTGAAGGCATCTAAGGTGATCCGCACAAGCACCAGGCCTCAGGGACCGCGCCCCCTCCCCTTGCAATCTGCTCATGATCTCCAAAGGGACCAGGGTTTCCCCCTCCCCCGCTCCCCTGGGCCAGCCCTGGGACACAGCGACATTCCCAGCCCAAGACCGGAACAGAGGAAATAGCCAGAAAGGAGGCTGGGAGGGAGCCTCCAGCGAGTCCGAGCAAAACCAGTGGAACCTGGAATCTCAACACGAAGATGAGAAAGTGCTTAGGCAAAAGGGCAGGCTCAGTCCAGCCAGGGCCGCTGAGAGCCCGGCTCCATAAGAACACTGCGGTGTCCTCCCAGGGCCAGGAGGAAAAGCATGGCTATGCGGCTGCTGTCTTGTTTGTAGAAAGGTGGATTAGTCAGGGTGCTCTGGAGAACCAGCAGGATGTGTGTGTGCGTGTGCATGTGTGCGTGCGTATGTGTGCATGTGTGCATGTGTGTGTGAGTGTGCGTGTGTGTGAGTGTGCATGTGTGTGTGTGGTGTGTGTTTTGAGAGGAGGGTTTATTGTAAGGAACTGGCTCATGTGCTGGGGAAGCTGGCAAGCTGAGAGCCTGCAGGTAGCCAGCAGGCCCAAGGCCACATGGTGGCCGATGCCCTCTTCCTCTGAGTTGGTCCGTCTTTTATCCATTCAGACCTTGACTTACCGGGTGAGGCCCAACCAAAGCATGGAGGGCACTCCCCCTACCCAAAGTCTACTGATCTAAGTGTTTATCTCATCTAAACTAGGCCTTCACAGAAACATCTAGAATAATGTTCGACTACATATTTAGGTACCCTGGCCTAGCCAAGTTTTCACAGAAAATTAACCGTCACATATTGGTTTAAATGGACTCATTTCAGGAAACAGTTAAAAGTAGTCTTGCCCTAGCCAGTTTGGCTCAGTGGATAGAGTGTCGGCCTGTGGACTGAAGGGTCCCAGATTCGATTCTGGTCAAGAGCACATGTCCAGTTGCAGGCTCCGTCCCCAGTAGGAGGCATGCAGGAAGCAGCCAAACAATGATTCCCTCTCATCATTGATGTTTTTCTCTCTCTGGCCCTCTTCCTTCTTCTCTGAAATCAATAAAAATATATTTAAAAAAATAAAATTTATAAGTAGTCTTGTCTGATGTTGGGGGGGAAAGGTAGAAAAGGGTAGGGGCCTGTGCTGGCTGTCCCTGGCTGAGAACAGGCCCAGGAGCCTGGTCTTTCTGACTGAAGGCATCTGATGAAAGGAAGGAATAGCTGCAATTTATTGAGCACTTGCTGTGTACCGGGCACCCCGCTATGTGCTTTTCAAGGATGATCTCATTGGGGATCATCCGGCCCCATCTGGCCAGACCCTGCACGCAGCCCGCCCCGTCTGGGATCTGTCACTGCCCAGCACTCTAACCCAGGAAGTCAGTCAGGCTCTCCCTGCTCCACCAACTGGGGGATGTTTTCAAGAGAAAGGTGGGGCTGACTTCCTCTTCCTTGGGAGACTGAGCCATAGCCAGGGGTCTCTTTGCTCTCCTCTCTCCTTGGCCTGATATCCCTGCCCCCCTACCCCCCACCCCCGCCATGAATGGGTCCTGCTGTCTGGATGGGGGATGTGCAAAGGTGGGAACCTCTGGGAGGAAGAATCAGTTGAGTTTAAAGACCTGATGCCACCTGGTTGTCAATGGTGCCACCTTTACTTGGTGATGTATTTTACTCCCCCTCATCCTCATCTTCGCCTGCCTTTCATAAAGGAGAGGAAGATGTGTTCAGAGGATTGCAAATGCCCGACTAGAAATGATTTAAGACAATATGACAAGCTCCTGTTTTAGAAGAAGAAAAAAATGCATAAAAGACCTTGAATGCTGCTTTATGTTCATATTTGTTTTCATCCTCTCTCTCTCTCTGACTCCCCCCCCCCCATCTTTCTCTCCCTCTCCCTCTCTCTCCCCAAAGCTAAAGGGAGCTGGTAGCAGCCACTCACTTTGCAGCTCAGCTGGTAAAGTGCCTGGAGAGCAGCCAGTGGCCTGGGTTTAATCTACTGATGAGTCATCAATTTCTTTCTCACCCAAAACATCTGGTTTAGGGTCCTGAGTTATGAGCTAATATTAAATATAAAAGTTTATAGCATCACATATATAATACTGTTGATTAGAAACATCAAGAAAAGTAATTGACTGGAGGGGACTTGGTGTGGCCAGCTGGTTGAACATCTGGATGGGATCCAAGGGGCCTGACTTGAATTCCCAGTTCACCTATTTTTTTCTTGGTCAGAAATATCTGGCCTGGGATCTTTAAAGGTTTTGACTCTCCTTGGGTGCTACTTTCCCCAGCGTTTTATTTACAAAAATTGGAATGTGTGTTTCCAGTTCACTGTAAAAGACTAAAATAAAATAAAGTTTTTATCCTCTCATGCATCCATTCATTAGACAGTTACTGATTTTCATTCCTATTTCCTCAGCTGAGGGGTTCTGCCCGCCATGGCCACGAGGTGGCAGTGTGCACTCACTCTCCGCCCCGGGCTGGGTAGCCGTGAGGAAGAACGCTGCTACCTTGCTACCTCTCCTCCATCTGTTCTGCAGCTGAGCAGCCCGGCAGGCTGAAGAATTCCTACCAGGACGGCTTTGTTCTCAGGGCCTTTGCTTGACACGCGTTATTTCGTTCTCCACAAAATTCCTTTGCCAACCACTTCCCTGTGACCAATAGCCCCAAGTTCACCGAGCCTTTGGGTGACCCTCTGTTCTGCTTGCTGAATAGCTGCTTCCTGCCCGGCCACCATGGGCCTCTCCATGCCCCTTGGTACCTCGGGGTCCGGGTTTGAGAAGCACCGTGGTTTCTTTTCTGGACTCTCTTTTCCAGCAGCTTCTCCCTAGGACATCAGGCAGAGAGTAGTTCGCATCTCTGCGCCAACTCTGATTGGCTGAGGGTAGCCGCTCAGTGTGGTGTTAAGAAGCACGTGGAGGCCTCATGTCCAGGCTCAGGGAGCAAGAATGCGGTGATGCTTGATGGGCAACGTCTGGTCCATATGTGCCACCCTTTCACTTCCCCATGTGGTCTGGGGAGGGCAGCAGAAGTGCCTGGTACGTGATATGGTTACCATTGTAATTAGCTAGTTATTGATATTAGCAATAGGAAGAAAGCAGAGGGAGGCCAGGCATAAGCATGGTGATCTGGGCAGCTTCACCTGGAAGCTACAACTTCACACTCCCCAGGGAGCCACGGGTCCCAACAAAGGGGGTGACAGGTACATGTGTAGGGAAGCTGGGGTGACTTAGGGAAGGTGCTGGCCTTCAGTTGCACCTGGGAAAGGTAATTGGCTAGCGGGGGGGGGGGGGAGTGAGGGATTAGTGAAACCACTGCAAGTCTGCAGACTCTTGAAGAGTTCACTGGTTCCACTTTGGTTATAAAATCCCCAGACAGAGAATTCTCGCTCTTGCTGGGCTCTTGCCTGCTCACTCCTCTCTTGCTCCATTACCTGCACTCGCCCATCCTCTCATCATAGCCACGTGGCCTTCAGCAGCCGCGTGGCCCCTGGCCTTGTGGACCCCACATGCAATGGGCTGCAGTTGAGGACACAAGTACAGCCCGCCAGGTGCTGGCCTGGGCGGCGCTGTGATAGGAAGCAGAAGCTCCAGGCAGTGGCCTTAATTCCAGGCCAGCTGAAGGCAAGATGGATGTATCCATGGCCGGACGCAGGAAAAAAGGGGCATGAACACCCAGGGCTTTCCTTCCATGGAATAAAGATGGCTCCTCCTCCCATTCTAGTCTCAGGTAAGTCGTTTCCTTGTGCCACTGGGAGGCCTCCATGTCCACTGGTCCCAGGTGGGGGCGCAGAAGGCAGCCCCCAGCTGACACCCTCTGGTCTGACCCGCAAGCGGAGAACATTTTCTCCTCCTTCCCTCTGGCATTGCTCCACCTTCTTGTCCAGAAAGTGCTGCGTGGGGAAGGGCAGTGCACTCCCCTTCCCCGTCCTCTGGGGCCTGGTCTCCGGTGGGATCTGTGGCCGCCCTTTTCCTCCCAGCACCACACGCGGGCACTAGCCATTCCTTCACGCGCCACTTAGCCGCTGTGTATTGAATTCCTGATAAATGCTAAACAGGAAAGACAGACATGAGAGACTTATTAAAAGTCTGTAAACTCTAGAAGCTGGTATTTTGAAAAAGATTCACCAAGAGCAGAGGTTTCCAAAGTGCGGGTGCAGGGCCACAGCATCAGCATCAGCCAAGAACCTGTCGCAGTGCAGACTCAGGTCCCAGCCGACCTGCTGGAGGGGACCTGGGGGTGGGCTCCTGGTCCCGCTGCCACAGGCCCTCCCGGAGGCCCGGTGCCCACTCAGGTTTGAGCAGCGCTGTGTGGGAGTAAACCCTTCCCTCCCTGCCTAGTTTCACGAATGCCTTTGAGGAGTTGGGTAGAAGATTATCTTCGTTCCTGCCCTCATAGAATTTGCAAACTAAAGGTGGAGACAGAACCAACCCGGGCACAGGGAGTGTGCTGTGCTCTGTGACAGGAACTCTGGTGTGCTGTGGGGCACATGTTACAGGCACCTCACCCAGCTTTGGGCAAGAGGAGCGAACTGGGTTTGTAGACAGGAAAGACCAAAGTGAAGAGTAAAATGTTAGGACGGAAACTGTATGCAGGCTGTTCTCAACCTTCATTTTGCTGCCCTGAATGAGTAAGTGCCTAAAGCCCCCTATAAGCTCACCCAGCGCCCTCTTACTAGTAGGTGGTGCTGGGCTGCTGGATGCGGTTCAGGCCTGCAGAGGCCGCACTGGGCGAGGAGGATGAGTCCCAGCAGGGGGTGGAGAGGGCGCAGGGCAGGGTCCCGGTGCCCCCCTGAAGGGGCAGCTCTGCTCCAGCCACGCATTGTCCCCCGAGACGTGCAGGCCCAGACAGTGCCAGACCTTTCGACTGCTATGCACATGAATCTGGAAACCTAGGTTTTAATGTGAGATTTCCTGGAAATATTTATAAACTCTCTCTGTGGGCCAAAAAGGAGATGGAAGTCAAATCTGGGCCCTTAGGAACCTTGGGCTTATGGGCATTTGTCTCTATGACCGCCCTCTAGTGGTGAAAAGGGGGTGCTGCGCCCTTTGTTCTTCACAGAACAGAGGGAACCCGCCTCCTCCCTTCTTGAATTTGGACTTTGATTTCCAAAAACATGTTCTTACGGGGAGGTTTAAAGTGCCGCCCTGGAAGGTGGGTGGTGCTGAGATGCCACCGAGGCCTGGGCGGGTGGCGCGGGGCTGGCGGCCAGGCTGGGGGCCTGCCTTGCTGCTGGGAGCTGCGCGGGGCAATGCGGGCCACATAATGAAACCGAGGAGCTCATGGCCCAAGTCCTTGAAGGAGCCTACGTGTCTGTAGGCGGAGCGGCGCGCTCTGCCTTTCCTGGATGCTTCAGACTTCAGACTTTTGTTAAATGAACTTCATGGAGACCTTTGACATCACACTCCTCCCCCCCCCAACTGTGTGCAGAAGTCTTTGCTATCTTTCTCGGGGAGAGCCGCTGGCCTGAGCCACCCTCACAGGGACCTGTCACTCAGAAAAGAAAGGAAGAATCTGTCCCTCAGGGCTTCAAGCCTGAGAGGTTTGGGGTGCTGGGGAGAGGGGAGGCTGGAGGGGGGGGGTGTTAGAAGGCAGACAGCCGAGCCCTCCCCCTGAGTTTCTGATCCCGAGAAACTGCCTTTCTAACAGGTGTCCAGGCGCTGCCAAGGGTGCTGTCGGGCCACAGAGGAGCCTGCTGGGACCAGAGGAGCCTGCTGGGCAGAGCCAGGGCGACCTGTGCACAGTCTCCGCCCTGGGCCTCCCCTGCAAGTGAGGTTCTTGGGCCTGGTTCTCTAATGACCAGAATCTGTGCTCCTGCCCTCCTCCCTGGGAGACGTAGAGAGCTTGAGAAATGGAGGGGCCTTTCTTTGTGAAAACACTTGCTTTCAAGTTGCTTGAGGTGTGTTTTCATACATGCACCACTGTGTCCCCTCTGCCTGCCGTTGGATGAGATTCTCAGAGGTGCCCCTGGGTCAGGACAGGGGACAGTGGGCCTGGGGGCGGTGTGGAGGTTGCGTCTCTTCATGCACTGACTCCTGCCCCAGGCGGCCTCCGCACTTCCTCAAACCTCCCTTCTCCTTTAGCTGTTGTGACAGACTTCCCCGCACTGCTGCTTCACACAGCACAGTTATTCCCTGACAGCTCAGGGTCACAGTCTAAACCCGGCTGGGGGAGCCGGGTTCCTTCAAGGCTCCACGGGAATCTCTTCCCCCTCCCAAATGCTGCCCATGTGCTGGCACCCCTCCAGCCTCCCAAATGCTGCCCACTCGCCGTGGCCCAGGAGCTGGCATCCCTCTGGCTTCTGCTTCAGTCCTCACACCTCCGGCCCTGACTCTTTCTTCTGAAGACTTGGTAATGGCCTGGCTGGTGGGAATCGGTGGTTGAGCCTTGACCTATGAACCAGGAGGTCATGGTTTGATTCTTGGTCAGGGCACATGCCTGGATTGTGGGCTTGATCCCCAGTGTGGGGAGTGCAGGAGGCAGCTGATCAATGATTCTCTCATTATTGATGTTTCTATCTCTCTCTCCCTCTCCCTTTCCGAAATCAATAAAAATGTATTTTTTAAAAAAATGACTGGGTGATGCCAGGAGACACCCAGCTAACCCACGCTAATCTCATCTCTCTGTCTTCACTTTCACTGCCTCTGCAAAGTCCCTTTTGCCACATGAGCTGACATCTTCACAGGCTCTATGGAGTAGGACATGGACACCTTTGGGGGGCTGCTATCCAGCCCCCCCTCACACAGCCAGCACAGGAGGGACTTGCAAAGCCATGTCTGCTTTTCCACTCCTACTACATAAGTGCAAATAAAAAATTATACCAGCTAATAGTAACTCTGTATTTGGTATGTGTCAGGCACTTTTTAAGCACCTTCTATATACTCTAAACTCTCTTACTCCTCATAGCAATTATATGAGGTGAGTGTCATTTTTATTCCTGTTTTATGGTTGGGAAAACTGAGACACAAAATGTCCCTGGCCACACAGCTGGGTGGCAGGGCAGGAGTGATGCAGGGAGAACAGGGGCGCACCTCCTGCCAACCACAGGTGTGCTCCTGCTGCCTCTCGGGAACACCCCTCAGGTGTGCTCAGCACTGCAGTGGGGCCCGTTTCATTGCTTGTGGGGGGATCCGAACATGCACCACACAACATGCTACATTGGTACATCAAGTATTTCGAGCTAAAGGCAATTGAGAATTAGTAGATGCAAGCAGGGCTCGCTGATCTCCCCCTTTCTACCTAAAGCAGAACATACATTTCCCATGAAAAAGTATGATTCTGACACCAATTCTGAGGCATGTTTTTTTTCCACACCACCAGGCAATTCTTTGACACCAGCTGGGTATCCTACAATTAAACGCAATGCTGACCTTATCTACCCGGAGACAGCTTGGTCTTAAGGGACTACCTTTATCCGCCTTCAGAGGCCAATCTCAAGTTCAGATGTCACCAGTGCTTCTGACCAACAGGTTACAGGTCACAGGTTCCAGCAACCCTCTCCTTGGCTTTTACTGATTTGCTAGAGCAGCTCACAGAACTCAGGAAATCAGATTATCCACTAGAGTACTGGTTTATTATAAAAGATATTAAAAGCATAAATAAAGAGGCGGATGAAGAGATACACCAGGTGAGGTCTGAAATGGGACGAAGGAACTCCTGGCCCGTCCATGGGTGGAGTCTGAGGCCCCATCCATGGATGGGTTCTGGTTCACAAACCTAGAGGCTCCCTGAACCCAATTTTTGGAGGTTTTTTTGGGGGGGGAGACTCTATTACCCAGGCATGATTGAGTCAATCACTGGCCATTGGTGGTTGCTTGGGACTGAAACTACAACTCTCTAATCATGGCTGGTTCCTCTGGGAAACAGCTCCCCCCGCACCTACCACCTTTAGGAAATTTCCAAAAGTCACCTCATTAACATAGACTCAGTCATGGCTGAAGGGGCTTTTGGGAAATCATTCTGCCTTTATGGCTCTGCAGTGATTGCAGGACCTGAGGAGAAGAGACCACATGTTATGACAAAAGATGCTCCCGCTACTCCTATTGCTTAGAACATTGATAACGTTTTGGGAGCTCTGAGCCAGGTGTAAGGACCAAACTATATACTTACTGCAAATCCAGGGTCACAGCAAGGGACCCTCCCTGTGCCAGGAAAAAAGAAGGTTGTCGCCAGAGATGGAATTCTTGTTGAGATGAACCTGTACAAACAAACCTACTAAAATCATCCTTATCTCCCATACCTTCCCAACATTAGTTTCCTAGTCACTTTCTCACAATGTACCACCCTAGCCAAAACCCCTTTTTCCTTTTCTTGTCATAGTTGACTTACTATATTACTGGGTTATTACAAAGGATATGAAATTATGTAAAGGCACAACAAGATGTTCATTTGTGGCCATAATTTATCCCTCTTTGTTGAAATGGTATCTAAGCTCTCAAGCCACTTCTTTGACTTTTCATTTCTTATATGAAGGCCTTTGTTTACAAGGGAAAAATTAACATCAAATAAAGCCTTTGCTTTTCTCCTGTTAATCTGTCATTTGTCAGTTTAAGTCTCAGGCGTGCCCAGCCACGGAACCTGAAGGAATAGAGGAAAAGTCTTTCTCTGCAGTTTCGCATGTTCCATTCCCCCTCAGCCTCCTCTCTGTCTGCCCAGGCTGCTTTTAGAGGTCACATTCAAGTCTCCTTGCCTCCCTAACTCCTCTCAGGAAGCTGCAGGCCCCTCCCCACTCTCACATGCCCTGAGGAGTGGGAGGATCAGATCGCTGGTACTAAGGGTGAAAAGCTGGGGTGAATGAGGCCGGAGAGGATTGTGGGAGGAGTTGGTAGGAGCACCAGCTTCCTTTCAGGTGTCATGTGATGTAGGTCTGAATTCTTCGGGTGGAAAGTGGTAAAACAACTTAAGGGATTAATTTAAAAATCACAGCTACTAGCTCCACCACCGTAAAGTTCAGAGGGTGGTCTGGTAAGACATCTTCAGGTGGACTGAACCCAGGTGCTCTAGTGGTGTCACGGGAACCTGTCCCACTCGCTCCCTCTGAGCTCCTTGCTTCTCTTTGTTGGCCTCATTCTCAGATGGATTCCACCCAGGAAGAGACGTAAGGACACCCACAGCTCTAGGCAGATCGTTTATTCTCTCAGCAACCCCAGCAGAAAAAGAATACCTTGTTCACAAAGGTTCTAGCAAAAATCTTGGGGCTGATGCTCACTGGCTTCAGTTGGCTCAGCTTTGGTCACACACCGAGCTCTAAGCTAGTCCCAGGGTTAGGAATGCTTCACTCCACTTATATGGGGTTTACTGGCCACATACAGAGTGAAGGGGAGGGCTAGTCCTTCTGAAACTCAGAGACAGATGGAGGGAAAGGAATGATGGCCCTCCAAAGGAAAGTCAAGATGATGTTACCAGCAGAGGAGGAAATGGTCTCCAGGCATCCAGAAATGATAGGTCATTCTTCATAAGCCCTCTCTGGAGCTGGTCATCTTTGAGGCCTGTTGTCTTCCTTCTGGATTGGCCTTTGCTCTATCTCCTTTGCTGGGGTGGGGGGTTTGGTATATCTCCCTGCCTGGGAGGCCTTGTTTCTTTTCTTTATATGCATTTGAATTCTGTGTCCTGACAGCAAAGGAATCACATGGAGTGTATTTAGTCTAGCCGTGGCAAAGTGTGTCAGGCAGCTCAGGTGTGTTCCCGGCCAGCTCATCGGGAAGCCACATTCAAATTAGGAACCAAACCCATTAGGAACACAGAGCTGTGTTAACTGAATACAGAGCTGTGTCAGATCCAGGGATGCAGTGTCCACGTGTCCTTTTCAAGACTTACATACCTATCTCCTAGCTCCTGGGGATCTTGTTCCTGGCTACCTGTCTCACTGAGAACTGCCAGTGGCTGCACTACAGGGACCTGCTTCCACAAAAGTTACATGCCCCCCCCTCCCCCGAGGTGGAGGTCAAAGTCCATGACTAGCTGCACTAAGGTTGGCACCCCAAATGCAGAGCTCCCCTGGGACTGGCCGAGGCCTCAGTTGCAGGCACATTGTGAATCAACTTTCCCCGCTGCCCATTCCTGACTTCCCCACGGCCTTGGAGATATTTCTCTCCAATAAACCTTCTGCACACACCCTCCATCTCCAAGCCTGTTTACATAGACACCAATCTAAGACCCCTGGTTTTCTCTCTTCTGGCCTGCGGACTTGACCAATGGATCTGAGTGTCTATTTTAAAGGCTTTCATGTTGAGGAACTGGTTCTCTGTTGTCCTGGTCCAACCTCAGTCTTAGGTAGCCCTTTGGTGCTTGAGCTTTGGGGCTGTCTTCCTGAGACAATTATTATTATTATTTTTTAAATATATTTTATTGATTTTTACAGAGAGGAAGTGAGAGGGATAGAGAGCTAGAAACATTGATGAGAGAGAAACATCGATCAGCTGCCTCCTGCACACCCCCTTACTGGGGATGTGCCTACAACCAAGGTACATGCCCTCTGATTGGAATTGAACCTGAGACCCTTCAGTCCGCAGGCCAACGCTCTATCCACTGAGCCAAACCGGTTAGGGCTTCCTGGGACAATTATACCTGCAACAAAATACCAACACAGGTGTACAGCGAAACAGACTGATTTTGTATTGGTTTGGCCCACATTTGGCTGAATTTTCAGGTTATAAATGAAGAAGAAATATTCATGTTGAAGTTGCATGATCATGTTAAGAAATAGGGAGAAAAAGAGTAAAGCAGATTCGTTGCTTTGTCTTGAATGATGACAAAGATTCCCACCTTGACCAAACTCTAACCAGGGTCCTCTTTCTCAACTAGGCCTTGACTTCTGTGTTCATCTCTGAATTGTCCAGTTTTAGCAAGAATTCTGCTAAATAATTTTATCTAGAATCTGTCCTCCTCCTTATCTGATCACCCTCCATAATCAGGTCCCTCAGCTTCTACTATCCCCAGGTTATGTCTGATCACCCTGGCCTGCTTCAGAGAAAACCCTGTTGGGTCAGTTTACAAGAATCCCCACTGACCTTTGATAAGTATCCATCCCCTGACGCCCAAACTGCTTCCTGGCTATAAGTTCCCACTTTCATGGTTGTACTTGGAGTTGAATCCAATATCTTCCCCACAGCAAAACCCCATTGCAGGGTCCCTACACCTATCACGATAGGCCACCTTGAATAAAGTCTTTCTTACCTATTTAACAACTGTCATAATTTTTTTTCTTTAACACTTGTGGGGCCTGCTCATCATTTAAGATCTAGTTCAATGTTATTTCTCCAAAGATGCCTTTCCTGCCTCTTAAGGTCACTTCTTGTCTGGGCTTTCTTCATATGTTCACTTCTTTTAGTAGAACCCCTAGACATGGACACAAATCCTTATAAATACTGTATAATGTTTCTTCTAGTAAAGTGTCTTTCAAACTTAAAAAAATATAAAAAACAGGATTCATGATAGTAATCAGACCCCGCACACTGTAGGAAGAACCGGGATGTGAAGGCTCAGAAAGGGTAGTTGAAGGATCAGAGAACCATCCACCCTCTTGTGCCCGAGCATGCTCGGGAGTCAGGGTTTACAGGGCAATCTGGGAGGCAGGCATGTCTGCATGATAGAATTTTTTAGTAATTTTCCCCACAATCCATAGTAAGAAATAACTGTTATGTCCAGATCCAGTAGGAGTACACACACACGCACACATTTATGAACAACTGAGAACAAGTAACACTAATTTTTGCTATGTGCCACTGTGATATAATGAAAAATATATCTGGTTCCTGGCACAGAACTCTGATAACCTTTGGAATTTTCTGAGGAATTAGAGTGGTAGGAGTAACCTTTTTATTCATAATGAGCCCCTTCCAACCACACCTGAGTTTATGCTAATGAGGTGATTCTTGGCACCTCTAGATAGCTCTACCCTTTGACCTCCAAGGGGGAGCAGAGAGGCTAGGACAGCTGTGGGCAAACTACGGCCCGTGGGCCAGATCTGGCCCGTTTGAAATGAATAAAACTAAAAAAAAAAGACCGTACCCTTTTATGTAATGATGTTTACTTTGCATTTATATTAGTTCACACAAACAGTCCATCCATGCTTTTGTTCCGGCCCTCCAGTCCAGTTTAAGAACCCATTGTGGCCCTCGAGTAAAAAGTTTGCCCACCGCTGGGCTAGGAATTTAGTCAGTCACCAATGGCCCATGATTCAATTAAATATGCTCAGTTAATGGAACAAATACAAAATACAAAACTCAGGACAACGTGTTGGGGGAGCTTCTGAGTTGGTGAAAACTCCAGGTACTGGGAGCATGTGCAGACCAACTTCCTGGGGTGGAGACTCTGGCACTGAGACCCTCCCAGACCTCAGCCAGTGAACTTTTCATTTGTTTATTAATTTACTAGAGGCCTGGTGCACATATTCGTGCACCAGTGGGGTCCCTCGGCCTGGCCTGTGGGGATCAGGTCAAAACTGGCAGTCCAAGATCTCCAAAGGGGCCCTAGATTGCGAGAGGTGCAGGCCAGGCTGACGGACCCCACCAGTGCATGATCAGGGCCAGGGAGGGACTGCAAGAGGGCTCCAGGGCATGTCCAGCCCGTCTTGCCCAGTCCTGATCAGCCAGACCCCAGCAGCGTGTTAACTTACTGGTCAGGGCATCTGCCCCCTGGTGGTCCATGTATGTCATAGTGACTGGTTGAATGAATGGACAGTCAGACACTTAGCATATTAGGCTTTTATTATATAGGATATCCTTCATAATAAAATGCAACAGTAAATGTTGATGTAAGAAATATCCAACCCTGTAAAGAATTTTTATAAGAGTTTATTTGATCCAAACTGAGGACGCAAGATTTTAAATGCTCTGGAGAGGGACAGTTTGGCAATTCCTTTTATGCATTGGAATTAAGGAGGGAACATAGGAAAATTACATGAAAGTGGTAGAGAGCAAGGTGGGGTTGTCAATAAGATTATGTAGTCTCTTGAGGGTGGTCACACTTAGAACTAAGGTCTGAAAGGAGGCATTTCTAAGATATGTTAACCTAGAAACAATGGACAGGGCTTGCTTACAACAAAGATAAGCCTTTTACTGAGAAAGTGATTTGCTTTTTATTGGAGAAATTATATACCCACCATGACCTGCCTAGTTATGAATTTATTATCAGATCGCCCTGTGAGGTTACTTTCCATAAAACCCTTTTCTCCTCCACATAAGTTTAAGGTTTTTTATCAGTTCTGTGAGTCATTCTGGCAAATGATCAAATCAGAAGGGCATCACGGGAACCTGCAAATCTGTAGTTGTCCATTTGAAGTGCGGGTGTCTGGGGACCGCATTTGTGGTTGGCATCTGAAGTGGGGGCAGTTTTGTGGAACTGAGCCCTTAGCCTCTGGAGTCTATGTAACTCTGGGAATTCACTGTGAGAGTTGAATTACTGGACACCAGTCGGTCGTCAGAGAGTGGGAGGATTGGTGGCTGTTGCTGGTGTAAAAATGACAAGTATCAACATACGCTAATAGTTGCTATTCTATTTTATTTTAGTATACTCTTTTCTTAATTTTGTTCTATTGTCTTCAATTTTTTTAAAGTGCTATTTATAACCAACTAAATTGATTCCATAACACTCCACTGGATCACAACTCATAGCCTTAGATACACTGTAATGCCCTGGACGCTTCTTAACAGCAGGAACATGGGACTTTACCTTGGCATTCCTTATGTCTAACGCGGTATCCGGTAGAGATGGTGCTGTTACAGCTCCATGGGACAATGAGGGGATGAATGAAGTTGTCAGTTTTATGATTCTACCCAGGGGAGTTCAGACTTAATTAGTGGAAATTTGTTCCTCAAAGCCAGGCAAGTCACATCTATACTGGAATGTCAATTGATTAGCTCATCCGGGGAACCACTTTGGATGGGGTAACTGGTATCAGTAAGTGGGGGCTGTTCGCCTGCTGAGTCTAGAATTAATCAAAAGGCCTTGCCTGTTCCTTGGTGTCCTTTCCCTCCAGGTCGGGTAACTAGATGAATTGCCCTTCTCAGCCTGAGGTGCTTGTCTCAGGAGGCCACCTGCCAGGGGCGTAGCTGGGCGGCGCCTCCCTCAGTTCTGAGAGCTCACAATAGCAGCTGCCTTATATTCTTAAGGGGTACTCTTCTTGCCTGGCTACGAAGACCTCTGGGTCTACACTCTGGGTGGAGATTTAGGGAACACCCCAATCTCATCTGCAACACATTGCCGAGGGCCACTTAACATCCCCGCAGATGGCTGATTGCTTCAATTCCATGTTCCTTCTTATTAGCTTCAGTTTGAGAAGGTGGCGTTTCCTGACCGCGTCCTGAAATTCTGGGGCTAAAGCCAGTTGACCCTTCTGCACTGAATACACACGATAAATAGTTACTGAGCGATTAGGCTGATATTATCAACCAAAGTTTTGATTTGTAGCCGACCCGGCTTGACCCACAACATCCTGGCCCCAGAGGCTGTTCGGATGGTCACGGGGGTCATCATTAGCCAAGACTTGGGAAGGGCTCCTCTCCCACCAGGTCCGAACCTCCCGCCAACTCCAGCTTCACACAATATTCAAGACAGATTTCCCGAAACACACACGACTAATGCATGCCACTCACCCGGTCATTTCCCATGTGGAGCGTATAAAAATGCTTTCCCCTCTCGCAGAGACCCGCACCATCTGGTTTAAATCTGTGTGACTCGCTGCCTGACCAGAAAAGGGTTAACGACGCTGGGAGGGGAGCTCTGTTTACTTGCCTGGGCTTCCCAGGAGTCCAGTTTCTCCCAGAAGTTGAGCCCAATCAAAACCCATCCGGGGCGAGGAGGACTTCCCATTACCCCCATATAGAGCCGTGGAGCAGGACACGCGTGGCACCCACACTGGAAATGCAGTTGTAGCAGGGGCCGCGCCACCGCTGTGCAGCTGGGAGGCACATCTGCAGGCACTGCCGCCAACAAGGGCAGCTCTACTAACATCATGGAAATCACCTTCCGTAATCGTATAATATGCAGGCCCCGCACTGTAACATCACTTTGCAAAAGGGATACAAATTGGACGCTGAAGCTTGGTCCTTTGGCAAGCACTTAGCCAGGGATTATGATTATTGACACAGGGGCCTAATTTCTCACGGGACTCCAGTCTCATGAAGCTGGGCCTCTTTCTAAGGCGGCCGGTTCCAAAAAATAACACCTTCACGTTCTCCTTCCTGGTCCTCCCCGAGGGCTCTAGGAATGTGACATCCCCCTGCGCAGAGAGGAGGCGAGGGGTGCTGGCAGGGACACTTGAGCCATCTTTTCCTGAAGGGCTGACATTGGGAAGGAATTCACAGGAGGGGAAAGCGACCATTTTCCAGAAGGGCCGCTCTCCGGGGACATGTCTGCTGGAAAGATGGCCAAGCTTGAATTAAGCGGACTTCTATCAATTTCTCTGTTCCCATATGAAGAAAACGAGCCGGACTTTTTGATCACTGTGATAATTTTGACTGTGAGAGCCACTGGTGTCCTGTAGGAAAGGTAGTGGGATGGGGGAGCATATAACCGTGCGCTCCAGGGCAGGCGGCGTGATGGACAGTGAAAACATGCGCCCTTCTTGATAGGAGGGTTGGCTTGCAACCCGTATGGGCTGATGCTCCACTGAGCCCAGAGGGGGTTGTCAATACTGTATTATTTGAAATTGCATGAAATTTCCCATATTGTATCTACTTTGATCTTCAAGGCAGCCCCATTAGGTTAAATAGGGCAGTTTTTATTCCCATTTTTCAAATGTTAGCGGCATGTTCAGCGCCCCCTAGTGATGGCAAAAGCTTTGTACATATTTTGTATTCCCACCGCAGCTGGCGATTCCAAGGCCTGCACAGTTTCCACCCCCGCGCCTCTGTCATTCCGCATACTTCCCTTCTGCTGTCAGTATAACTGAGACACGCAACAAGGTAGCACCCATAACCTCCACCTCTAACATAATAACCGCAGCTGCTGCACAAATAAAACCCACTTGCATTAAACCGTCACAAAGATGAGATTTAACCCTCCCATCCCTCCCCTCCTGCTGGGTGCCGGTGGAGGACCTAGAATAGCAGTGCTCTCCGATCTGGTTTCAGCACACGTGCTAAGATCCTCTACCACTGTGTCACTCCAGGTACAGCAGCGTCACCTGAGAGCTGGTCCAGGAAGCAGCTCAGGCCAGGCCCAGCCCCAGGGAACCGGAGACTGCGCTCGAACAGACCCTGTGGTTCAGGGTTCAGGCGCGCAGGGGTTTGGGAAGTGCTGCGTCTCTACCTCAGGCTGGTGCTCAGCCTGGGGCTGTGCAGGGTATGAGCAAGGAGAGGGGAAGAGGAGACACCTGGCAGGGCACGCCCACCCATGTGCTCACTGTTCTTACAGCCTGAAGGAGAAGTCAGAGTGGAAATGGTCACAACTGTAGGGGGAGAGTTTGCAAACACAGGGGAACTTGCCCAGAGAGGCCTGTATACATCTGGTGTTGGGCCCCAAGGGAAAGGACAGGGAGACTGATTTTTTTTTTTTTTTTTGAAATGACAGGCGCTCCAAGCGCTTCTTGCATCTGAGCCCTTTGGAAAATAGAGTCTGAGAAAGCCTGCTTTGCTCCTGGAGGGGACACAGCCAGGCCGGCCTTTCCTCTAAGCAGGGACCTGGGGAATGGGGATCCTGCTGCAGCCTAGTCCCGGGTGTGAGACATCAGGCCCCGTCCAGGGTCGGACCTGTCCTCTAGGCTGTGCAACTGGCTCTCTGGACGCGCAGACTGTGTGCAGCCGAAGCCCACTCCTCCTGTGGGCCTGAACCCCACCCCCCACCCACCCTGCGCTTCCGTCTGCATCTTTGCTGTTTGCAGGAGCTGCCAGATGTCCAATTGCTCCATATTCTGTGGTTTGGGGATCTAGGCACACGTCCATGAGGGAGAGGACTGTAGCCACCGAAATGCCTGCGAACCCAGGGCCCTGGATTCTGTTGTGGGCAAGTCCTTTGAGCGATTTGAAATGACTCTCCTGGGAGGCGGTTGTCAGACTTTTCGTATGTTCAGGAAATGTCTGCCACATTTTACATCAACATTTTCAAACTGCAAGTGAGTGAAGCGTTGAATTATAACAGCGAGTGAGTGAAAGGAATGGATTGCAGTGCCAGCGCTGAACTGGCTTAGGTAATAGAGGTAACACTTTTTTTAATTTAGAAAATGATTTGGTGTGGTTCCTGGTGCTTTGCTGCATGCAACAGAAATCCCTCCTGACATCTTGGAGACTGCCCATGTGGAAGACTCTCCATGGGGATCGCGGTGGAAAGAACTGGGTGCCTCTTGGCCATCCGCCAGCATTCATGCTTCAAGGTTCAGACAGGTCAAAGTCCATCACAATACAGTGACATGTGCTCCAGTCGCTCTCCTACTCAATCACCCAGGTTTGTTGCTCAAAGTTCAAAACATTTCCGTTACTTTCACTATGACTCCCAGCTGCTAGGACCCTATCACATTGAACTTCTTCCCCGAGCCCCCCTGCAGCTGGGTGAGCATCTCCTGTCTTCCGTTCCGACTGCCCTCTCCCGCTGCATGAAGGCAAGTCCGGCCAACAGCAAGGTTCCACCCTCCTAGAGGCTGTGGCTCACTTCATACATTCTCCCCATCAACTCTCTAAGAAGTGGGAGGCCAGGTAACCACGCCCTCTTGAGGGCAGGAAGCTGCCAAGGGGCAGACAGAATGTTGTGCCCCCAGAGCCTGTTCTTTTCTCCACACCAGTGGTTCCCAAAGTGGGAACCCCGGAGCCTCTGCAGCAGTATCACCTGGGAATTTGCTAGAAATATAAGTTGTCAGGCCTCACCCCAGACCTCCTGATTCCAAACCTCTGGGGGTGGGCCCAACATATCTATCAAAACCAAAGGCTAGGGGATTGTCTAGGGCGGGGGGATAAAATGGACACATATGTAATACTTTAAGCAATAAATTAAAAAAAGAAAAAAAAGAAAAGAAAGCAAAGAATCAAAAAAAAAAAAAAACCAAAGGCAGGAGGCCCTGTGCCTTAACATCCCCTCCAGGGGCTTCTCATGTGTTCTTCCCTACCAGCTTAGTGTCCTGTGATGCATCATTTCAGCCACTAGACTGTACGCTTCCTGGAGGTGGGACTTCCGCCTTGCCCATCCATGAGTGATGCTCTGTACCAAGTGTTGCTGTGGAAACCTAACAGTAACAGCTAACATGATGGGTCTCTGACTACGCCGAATGGTGTCCTAAACCTCCCTGGGTTCATCTCATTTAATCTCAGAATAACCCGCAGAGGCAGGGACCTCATGCCTTTTAGAGATGAGGACACAGGAACAGAGAGAGGACACAGCCTTTTGGAGATCCAATGTACTGGATGGGGAAGCGATGTGAGCCTGGAGGTCGGACCTGGAGCCCACACTCCCTTCAGCAGGCTCTCCGCTGGGCACCTGCCCATCCATGCATCACTATGAGGGAAAGTCTAAAATGGGCAGCAGGCACCCTAGGTGGTTTGGCTCAGTGGATAGAGCATCGGCCTGTGGACTGAAGGGTCCCTGGTTTGAATCCAGTCAAGGGCACATGACCAGGTTGAGGGCTTGATCCCCAGTGGGGGGCATGCAGGAGGCAGCCAATCAATGATTCTCTCTCATTATTGATGCTTCTAGCTCTCTCACCCTTTCCCTTCATCTCTGAGATCAATAAAAATATATAAAATAAAATGGACAGCAGGTGCAGTCTACACAGGCCACTTAGGACCGACCCTAGGGAGGGCTTGGGTTTCTTGCAGAAAGGAAGGTATAACCTTCTCAGGGAAGCCAAAAAATGTGTTCTCAAGCACCTTAATTTCAGGTCTGGCTAGCCTGACCCCTGGTAATACAAGGGTGGGTGCCACGTCTACTCAGATACCCGAGTGTCTCAAATTCCTGCGTCAGAGGAGCAGCCTTCTGGGTAGTCAGGGGAGGAGTGAGTGGAGTGCAGGGAGAGGAGCATACAGGTTAGGGCTCGGGCAGGGATGCTTTCACTCAAAGCCCTCAGTCCAGGACCTGACTGTGCTGCTTAGAGTCTGTGTAACGTTAGTCTTAAGCCTTTCTGGGCCTCAGTTTCTTCATCTGTAAAGTGGGGACAAGGATACTAGCTGTGTTATTTGCATGCGGCTCAGGTGAGACGGTGGCTATGGGTGCTTCGTACACAGAGCGAGCTGCGTGAAGAGCTGGGCGCCCTTTGCTGTGACCACAGTGAGCTGCAGTGTAGGGAGCGGGGAGAACGTGCCCGCCCAGTCCTGACCCACCAGGGATTCTCTTCTACATGCACCCCCACCCAGAACACATGTGTGGGGTTCTCCGCACCTCCCACAGCACGCAGGCCTGTGCTCAGAGATGGAAGCCAGTTCCTGGTCCTGTTGTAGGACTTTCTAAAGAGAAAGGCTGGGAGGCCCCCGGAGATCCTGGCAGGAGCCCCTACAGGTGCCCTGCTGTTCTGCACTCCAAACCCCAGAACAACAGCACTTCTCAGCGGGGTTTTACTGAATCCCATTTAGATCTCTGGGTCTCCCACTGAGGAGTCCCCCACCCCCTCACCCATCCATCCCTCTTCAGGCACCAAAGCCCTTTCTAAAATGTCTTCGCCCTTCACCAGACACCGGACTCAGCCCCCATTCCAAACAAAAGAGAGAGCAACCCCTTTCCTCCGGGTTTTGCTTGTGCCAGCCCCAAAGCCGGGACAGTTTCCAGGCAGCCTGTGTGTGATTGCTTCCTGAGAGGGAGAGGGAGAGGCCTGTTGCAAATGAGGTGTTAATGATGAGCGCCCCAGGATTTGTTACTCCAGCACAGCCCCATCTGGGCTGACTACATTAAGTGGATTTGTATGTGGCTGTGGCCCTTCATAGAGTCCCTTCCCCTTTGTTCCAGAGCATCCAGGAGAGGAAACAAAACAAAGCCAAACAAACAAGACAGGAGTGAGGCCATCACCATCATGCTGGTGGGTCCAGCACTTTGAGGTCTGAGGCAGGGCCAGGGAGGGCTCCTGGCAGGGGCTGGGTGAGTGGATGCACTGCTTTAAGCATCCACAATGGGGCCCTTGATGAGGGAGCAGAATATTTGGTGTTTTGTCTGAAATCTGAGGTTCAGAGGAGACGAAGTTAAGTAACTCAAACCAAGTTCTGGGAGATAAGCGAGGTTGGCATTTCACCTGCAAATTAGGCTCAATCATCCCAGTGTCTCTCATTTTAACCTAAAATAAATCTCTGAGGTGATATCTTAGATCCAAAGAATGATAGCGTGATAAGGAACTGCAGTTAGAGGCTAGGGCCCCCACCTCATGTTACTAAGCTGGAGGCGGAAGCTCAGAGACGCAGTGTCCTCTCTAAGGACACTGAGTGGAACGGGGACAGGAACCTCCGTCTTCAACTGTGAGAGGCACTGGCTGTTGGTTATAATTTCGGCTAAAATACTGATTCCTGTCCCCTCCTTTTGCAAATGACTCCAGGTTCCTCCTCCCACGGAATGAAGTGGTTTGGCAGGTGTGGCGTGTGGCTGGTCCCTGGCATCCTCCTCTGACCTAGACATTGGCCGCACCATTGCTGACCTGCCCCAGGTGCACAGCAAACCAACCATCCTATCAGCCATAGGTGGGGCATCGGGGGTCCCAGCCAGCCAGGGGGAGCAGCTCTGGAAGCTGAAGTAGCTGAATCAAAGTCACGTTCTGAGCATCCTCACCATGACATTTAATGTAATCTTTCCTTCGTGAGGCAGGACAATTAGTTAGACACAATGGGAATAGCAAGAGCACTCCGGTGGAGTTGAGACCTGTAGGGGTGGCTTTGGTACCAGCAGGGTGACAGTCCTGATGATGTAGCTCCCCAAAAAGGTCATATTCTTCTTCCAAATTTGCATTCATTTCAGGCAAATGAATAAAGTTTCCTTTATCTTGTTAAAAGGCAAAAGAAATTTCCAGAATGCTTGCTGGACGGGGCAGATGAAGGTGTTAATGCTTTCTGAATGCTCGCAGGAAAAAGCTGATGCTCGCTGATGCTCATCTATATTCTGAGGAGGGATTTGGCTGTAAAGCATTGTGGGGAGCACAATTGGATATGTTTCATTAAGGCTGCACCTCCGTCTTTTAATTAACTTCTTGTTCCTGTCTTTGGTGAAATATTAATTATTTTTTAATCATCACTGGGATGCACTTTCAGGAGAAGCAGCTGGAATCATCCAGCCCCAGTTTCATTACACAGATAGGTGTTATAATAATTAACTCAATTAGCTTGTCACTGCTTGCATAAAATATGACTGTATTTGGAGAACAGATATTGCTTTCCTGGTCCAAGGTTAATTAAAAAATAGAGTGTACAAGAGGTCGGGTTAAACGGAGCTGGCAGCACCCGGAGAGCTGGCCAGCGTGTTTCTGCAGTGGCTGTGAGCAGAACCAGCCCCGGCAGAGCTCGAAGCTGGGAGTGTGGGGTGGGAGGGGGTCAATGTCATCGGATCCGTGGGTTTCAGCCCTTCTGTGGGGTCCTCTTCTCTGTCTCCATCAGGGGTTCTTATTCTGGAGCCCACAAACCTGTACAGGACAGAAAGGGGTCAATTAGACACTTTCTTTAAGTTGAAGATGGTTCTTTGTGACCTTTTGGGTCTGGATATACCCGCATGCAAGGTGAGAAAACCAGGAAAGAACATCCTGTGTGGTATGTAGCTAACACTTCCCAAACACTTGCCATGTTCCAGGCTCCCAGCTAAATGATTTACTTTAATATATATACTTTATTGATTTAGAGGGGAAGGGAGAGGGAGAAAGAGAAACATCAATGATGAGAATCATGAATGGGCTGTCCCCCGCATGCCCCCTACTGGGCATGGAACCTGTAACTCGCAACTCGAGCTCTGATGTACCCTCACCAGGAATCGAACTGTGATCTCCTGGTTCATAGGTTGGTGCTCAACCACTGAACCACACTGTCTGGGCAAAGTGATTTACTTTAATAACCCACCTCATCCTCACCACAATCCCGTGTGTCAAATAGCATTATCCCCATTTTAGAGTTGAGGAAACTAAGTCCCAGAGAGATTCAATAACTTGTCCTAGGCCACTCAGCTAGTGAGTGGTAGAGACAGGGTTCAAACCCAGGTAGCTGGGCTCCAGAGCCTGATCCCCAATCACGAATCCTCAGTGATTGCTTCTGAGCAGAATATTACTCTACTATGCTGCCTAGTCATAGTATCAATGAAAATGCATAGGATTTCTTGAGGAGAGGAGACTTTCTGAAACACAGACTCACTTCTCCAGAAATGGGATCACTTGTGATGACAAAACAGATACTAATTCAGAATGTTTAATCCTAATTAAAATGCTGAGGAACTGGTATGGGTTTGGGAAAATAGTTTTGCCCATTCCTGTCAACATGTGGGGGTGTGGAGTGGGTATACCTGTTTTTGTTTTGTTCTGTAATGATGCAGCAGCCCGTTAAATGTTGAGTTGGTTCCACAATCAGTCAAGCCTGCTAGCAACTTATTTGGAGGAGTACATGTGTTGGACGGGGAAATTTATTTCAGTGGAGACACTGAATAGAAGCACAGTGCATCCCTTCACAATGGCTCATCTACAAGGGCTGGGCTGTTGGAGAAGAACGAAAATATCAAACAAGGTGGTTACAGAGTAATGAGAGGTGTTGCACCGGCCCCAAAATGCCAGGCCACTGTGCTCTTTGGTGATCGGGAAGGGAACTTCACATCCCGCAGATGCTGCCTGCGCTAGGAACTGGGTGGACTGTGATTGACCTGGAAGATGTGTCCATGTTTCTGAGAAAATGATCATGGAACCATTTACTCTCATTCCTCACAGCCTCCTGGGTCTGATTTCACATGATGGTTTGCTGACTGTCTCAATTGGAATGATTTAAAATTATTTGAAACTTAACTATGTGCTCAACACTGCTATTGTTTTACTTTGGGCTGTTACTAATTTGCCCCAGAGCGACGTGCGGTTTGGAGTGAATCGTGCTGAAGGCGTTTGTTGTGTGCGATGCCACATGTAGGACAGGAGCTTGGAAAGGAGGGAAATGAGAACGTGAAAAATAATGTCAGCAATACTATTGCGGCTATGAATAACGCACCGTCTGCTGCTACTATTTGTATCGACAGTGTCCTTTTTCCACATTACATGACCCAAGAGGTGGGAAGTCACACAGAAATAAAAGACGCCGTTACAGGATCCATATATAAAGGAACAAACATAGAATCCAGAAGAAAAAGAGATAAAGTGCAATGGTGTGACCATGTACATCCCCTCGCTGTGGAAGTGGCAATGTCTGGGAAGAGCAGCAAGCTCCCAGGACGGAGGCACCATGACCCTGAGAGTCAGACCCCCAGAGGCTCCCGTCTGAGTTCTCCCTTTGCTCAGCCGATGATAGTCTTGATGATTAGCACCCCAAAAAGGTCATAATCTTTGTCCAAATTTGCACTCATTTCAGCCAACAGACTTTGCCCAAATGAATAAAAGTTTCCCTTATCTCATTAAAAGGCAAAAAGAAATTTCCAGAATGTTTGCTGGTCAGGGCAGATGAAGATGTTAATGCTTTCTAAAAGCTCTCGGGAAAGAGCTGATGCTCATCTGCTAATGATGAGAATCATTAATGGGCCACCCCCTACTGGGGAGGGAGCCCACAACTCGGGTTCAGATGTACCCTGACCAGGAATCCAACTGTGATGGGGAGAGGGCGGATGGCAGAAACACCATCATCCTATGAACATGGGCGCCTGGAAGGTAAACGGGTTAACAACAGTGGTATATCCTCATGGTGGGATACTACTCACTGATAAAAAGGAACCATCTGGCAATACACACCACAGCATGGGAGGGTTAAAAGGCTTGTGTAAGTGAAACCACATAATCTCATAAAGCAGTGGTTCTCAACCTTCCTAATGCCGCGACCCTTTAATACAGCTCCTCATGTTGTGGTGACCCCCAACCATAAAATTATTTTTGTTGCTACTTCATAACTGTAATTTTTCTACTGTTATGAACTGTAATGTAAATATCTGATATGCAGGATGTATTTTCCTTTTTTAAAAAAATATATATTTCTTTATTGATTTCAGAGAGGAAGGGAGAAGGACAGAGAGATAGAAACATCAATGATGAGAGAGAATCATTGATAGGCTGCCTCCTGCACACCCCCTACTGGGGATCGAGCCCGCAATCCAGGCATGTGCCCTTGTTCTGAATCGAACCTGGAACCCTTCAGTCCACAGGCTGACGCTCTATCCACTGAGCCAGGCCGGCTAGGGCTGCAGGATGTATTTTCATTGTTACAAATTGAACATAATTAAAGCATAGTGATTAATCACAAAAAAATATGTAATTATATATGTGTTTTCCGATGGTTTTAGGCGACCCCTGTGAAAGGGTTGTTCGACCCGCAAAGGGGTTGCGACCCACAGGTTGAGAACCACTGTCATAAAGTGATGTATTGTGTCATTCCATTTACATGACTTTTTTAAAAAAAATTTTATAGGAGTTTATTTGAGCTAAACCAACAACATTACCAGAAAGCAAGGTCTCAAATCTTGCTCCTTACCTGACATTCTGAAAAAGGACAATAGATGGGTGGTGGCCAATAGGTTAGGAACAGGGTTAAGCTACGACTGTCTGCAGTGCAGCCCGGGGGAGTTTTGTGAGATGAGTGGTCACTTCCCATCATTATTGTAGTGTTGTTTACATGGATGTTCACATAAAGTCATAGAATTGTAGACATGTACACAAAATTCACTGTATATTAATTTGAAAGACGCGTATTGAGAAGTGTCATTATAACTAAATATATCCAACTTTCTGTTCTAAAACTTGCTTGAAACAGTACCACAAAAACATACTATGTTAGATTGGCACCATATTACTTTGTGTCTGAGGTTTTGTGCCCAGGGTTTCCTGTGAAATATAAAGGAGTTTAGAAGGCTTCAGGGTCTTTGGTTCCTTTGGGGACCTCTGTTGATGGAGCCCCAAGATAGGCCCATGGGCAATTGTCCACTGGGAATGGTGTCTGCTGGGAAAGGTGGTTTGCTCATCTAGCCCAGCTCTCTGCAAACCAGGCCTCCATTCTTTGAACAAAAAATCACGCAAAGGAATGGTGTCTGGGGAGGTGGATACATGTCTGTTTTACTGGGGATTTCCGTTACCTCAAGTCATGGGTTTTATTAAGAGTGTGCACAAGCATAGAACTCCAGGGAAGGCCAGACAAGAAGGCGCCAAGAACAGGAAGCAGCGGGTGGCTGTGAGTCCTAGGTGGCTCCATGGGCTGCCTGGCTGAGCTGGTGAAACCTCGCTCTGTGCTGCACCACTGATCACAGTACAGAGCAGTGGTTCTCAACCTTCTTAATGCTGTGACCCTTTAATACAGTTCCTCATGTTGTAGTGACCCCCAACCATAAACTTATTTTCGTTGCTACTTCATAACTGTAATTTTTCTACTGTTATGAATCCTAATGTAAATATCTGATATGTGGGAAGTATTTTCATTGTTACAAATTGAACATAATTAAAGCATAGTGATTAATCACAAAAACAAAATGTAATTATATATGTGTTTTCCAATGGTTTTAGGCGACCCCTGTGAAAGGGTTGTTCGACCCCGCAAAGGGGTCGCGACCCACAGGTTGAGAACTGCTGGCATAGATAATTTTTTCATGTCTAGTGTTTCCTGTATAGTCACTAATTGGCCTATTCCTTTCCCAAGTCTCCAGGTTTTTCCACTATCTCATAGCTTCTGTTCCCTCCTAATTTCTGCTTCCTCACAGCTCAGCCAGTGGCTGCAATGACACCTCAGCTCAGCCAATGGCTGCAGTGGTGCCTCAGCTCAGCCACCAATGCTGGATGCTGTGAGTGTGGCCCAGCTCATGCTTTTGTGCTTGCCCACAGTACACCCTGCTGGCAGCTCAGGAATGGGCACCCTTCTTTCTGGTGCCCACTTCAGGTCCTGTTAGCTGTCATTGGCTGTGGGACCAGTCCCCTGGCCTGTGTCATGATGCACCTTTGTGGGACAGGCTCACTGAGAAGGGGCTGCGGGCTTCGAGGTGCCGTGGCGATCCTGTCTGTACACCATTTCACAAAGAGCAAACCATTTTTGTGAGACCATATGTTTGTACCATACAGGGCCTGGAGTTCATCCTATTTGCAGACTGGTAAGCTAAGCTCTTACTAGCTCAGGAATGCTGGCAGGACACTCCTGGGTCAGAGACTAAGGCCTTTATTAGGGCACAGCTGGCCACAAGAGCTTGTGTTCCTGTCAGTCCCACAGACCCTCAGGTCCCCTGGGGGTGATGCAGATGGGCCCAGATGCCTTCACAGATAGTGGGCTGAACTAACGGAGAGGGACACTGTGCTTGGGGGAGGCACTGTTTTCCTGCTTGGTGGCCAGGAGGGCGGGTCACTTCTCAGGGTTGCTTGCAGATAAATGGATCCTCAGAGGCTGGTCGGGATCTCACATTCCCCGTGTATCCTGAAAGGGCTGCAGGGCCACGCGGGCCAGGGCGGTGGTGAACCGCCTCACAGCAATAAATGTCTCAGCCAGTGTCAAAATAAGAGAGAATGCAATGAAACAATAACCTCCTACCACAAAGTATTCCTAGAAACGTCATCATTATAAGGTTAAAAAGTTAAAAAAGAGTTCCTGTTATAGAAAAACCGGACCAGAACCAAACAACGCTCTGAGAGTTTGGAGTTACACTTTATTCACTGCGGTGGGTTCAGGGAAATGAATCCAAATCTAAGCCAAGCTACAAGCAGAACTTCCCTTTTTATAGAAGAGCCAGCCCTTTGTGTGCTTGCTGGCAGCGGCCTTGAAAACTATACAGTTCTATCCAATTAAAAAATGCACCTGGAATGGCATTGGGTGTATCTAGTCTCTGGCCTACAAGGTCAGAGAGCTAAGTTTATCTCCCCCATTATTCAAGCAGGCTAGAAAGCAAAGTTACTTTTTCAGAATAAGAGGCCGTCCAAAGAATAGCAGAGAATTCCAAACAGTAGTTTTACAGAATAGGGGTTTTCCTTCACATTCCCACTTTCTTCCTGCTCTCCAGCCTCCCCGCCTCCATCTGGCACAAAAATGTTTTGGCTAAATCTGAGACTGCAGTTACCACCGTGGCCATGGGATGGCACTCTGTCAAAGTCAAGTTTTCCAGGAGACAGTTCCTTCTTCCAG
Organism: Myotis daubentonii; assembly: GCF_963259705.1. NCBI lineage: Eukaryota > Metazoa > Chordata > Mammalia > Chiroptera > Vespertilionidae > Myotis > Myotis daubentonii. The sequence goes on from NC_081855.1 coordinate 10,078,154, forward strand.
ATGGAGTCAGAGGCCTAGAGAGGAGGCGAGGCTCAGGGCAATGATGCAGGAGGTGGACAGTAATTCCAGAGCAGTCACTGGGCGGCACACACCCCTTCACACTCTGGGTCCCCCTGGACTCGGGGTCTCATCCTTGATCCCCTGAAGGTAACAGGGAAACCATCCTCCTCAACAGCAACTGGAAATGACTTCAGTCTCGGATGCCTCGTCCTTCTTTGTCTGTGACCGAATCCCCAGCCCTGCTCCTCCAGGCGCTGGTCAGTCTCTATGGAGCCCACGGGGTGGGGACGGTGCAAAGGCCCTCCGCCTATCCTGGGAGGCCGGCCACTTTCCCCGGCTCTGTCATAGGCCCCGTAAAAACAGGGCTCGTGATGAGAGGCAGTGTGCTGAGTGTTACTTCATTTTCACAACTCGAGGAGGGAGTGGTTTTATTATCTGAGTCTACAGCTGGGGTAACCGATACTTCTCAAGTCTGAGAAACTTGCCTAGGTCACCAAAGTGGTGAAGCCCTGTGGTGGACCCCGGCAAGGGCCGCCCCCTCTTCTCCACACCCCTGCCTGTGCCTTCACAGGGCGCCTCAGGCGAGTCGGGGCACGGGCTGTCGGCTGCGTGGGGCTGCAGAGCCTTCTGGGGGAAGGGGCACCCACCGTCTGTAGTCAGGCGACCTGTGATGAAGGTCCCTAGTTACAGTGTACAACCTGCGTCACCGCATCACCTGGTGACCAAGAGCCTGCTCCTTGTCGGACACCAAGACTGGCCCCTGACTTCACAGGGTATTGGGACATTCAGATGTCAGTGCGAGTGTTTACAAACCAGCAAGCAAATGCAAGGCAACAGCCCATTGCTATTGGTCTCAATGTCCAAAAGGACAGATTCTGGCTACTACAGGGGCTCCGCTGTCACGGACTGATGAGAGGACTTGAATTTGCGGGCCACATGGCTTTCTTCTGGGGCATCGTTCCATAGGTGGCCACGACTGTCTGGTGCTGAGAAGGGTGCTGAGGCCTCACTGGACTTGTTGGACCGATCAATGCAACAGCGAGGGGAGGGAGAGAGGTTGAGCTGATGCCAGGTTATTCCGTGCTGGTCTTGTGGTGAAGCAGAGGCCCATGAAGGCCAAAGAGGTATCACGCCATGGCCCTCAAGAGTCCCGGAGGAGCGCCAGGCACAGGCACCTGGCAGAACCTCCCTGTGGGGATTCCTTCAGTGTCAGACGAGTCTGAAGTACACTGACTGCCCACAGAGGAGGACGGATCCTGCCTTGCCCCGAAGCTCAGGGGCCTGTGGTCCTGGAGGCGTGCCTCGGCCTGACTCCTGGGATCGGAGCTGGGCTGCGAGCCATAATAGGAAGCAAACCTCCCTGGCCTGGGGCACACGATGTGATGAAAGGCTTTGACAGCGGGAGAGATAAGGAGTGCTAAATGGAAGCACACGGGGCTGATCCCGTAACCTGCAGCATGGCTTCCATTAAAACCAGGCCTCCTGCCCATCATTCGAACACGCTTTTCTTAATCCCTGCCCATCAGTTAAGGGACTGTTAGCAAAGCAACACTGACCAAAGCCAGGGCTGTGACTCTGGGGAAGCGGTCCCTGGTGTGCCGGGTTCGGGGCAGTGACATCTGCCATGGTCCCTGGGGGGAGAACTGGGGACTCCCATTCAATATCACTCAGTCTGGGTGACAGTCTAATGCATCTGAGTGGTTTTCACCACTCTCCACACACAAAAGTGTTTTCAAAGCAGTTGTATTCCTACTTGTAAAATAACTCCCCATATGAAAACAAACTTAAACCAAACAAGTCCCACTCCTCAGCGACAACCATTGCCTACATTTTGGTATATATCCTTCCAATACTATTACTGCACACACATAAGTAGATAAACACAGAATTATACTATAAACCTGTCCATTATGGCAGCCAACCGCCACATGTGGCAGCTAAAGTTAGAATTAATCAGAAGAACTAAAAATCCAGTTTCTTGGTTACACTAGTCACATCTCAGGTGCTCACATGCTGTACCCGGCAGCGCAGACCTGAGCGTGCCCACCAGCACAGGAAGTTCTGCTGGAGAGCACACGACAGCCACTGCCTTCGCATCTGTCTCAGTGTGTGTGAACATCTGTCATGTGATAAAATATGACAACAGTATAGTATTCCATGATGCACATGTGCCATCACTCTTTAAAACCATTTCTCTGAAGTTCCACATTCCCATTATTTCCAGTTGGTCACTACCATAGCAATGACGCAGTAAACGCTCTAAAAGCTGAGTGTTTATTTGCATGTATAGCTACTTCTGTCTTATTACTTCCAGAGCAGCTGGCACAGTTTTTAGGCTTTTTGCATACTCATTACAGAACTTCGTGCATGTGAGTGTGGGGGGAATCCCTCAGCCCGGCCTGCATCCTCTCGCAATCCAGGACCCCTTGAGGGATGTTGGGCCTAAACCGGCAGTCAGACATCCCTCTCACAATCCAGGATGCTGCGTGTATCAGTGACCATTCTTTTCATACAGGTGAAAGGCATCTTACTGTTGTATGGGCAGCTACATTTTTTTCCCCCCTGATTATAAAAAGTAGTACATAACATGATCCTTCTGAAGCAGTAGTACCATTTCTCCCATCTTGTGGGTGGAAAAACTGAAGCAGAGAGAAGTTAAGTAATTGGCTTTGTCACACAGTTATGTGTCAGAATCAGGGCTGACCAAAAAATGCACAAGCCAGAGTCCATGCATGTTATCTCTGCATCATCCTGTTTTTTCAGTCTTAGAGTAGCCTTGCCAGGTTTTAATTTTTAAATCTAAGGAACTGTTCCCAATATACAGGGTAGGATCACTAGGCCTGGCTGGTGATCAGGGCCATCTGTGTGCAACCAATAGGTGGAGAAATCAGGGGGCCCCCGCTGGCACCCACCTTGGCTGATGACCTGGCACTGCCTGCTAGCCAGCCCCACCCCCTGCTGCCTCTGGCACTGGTCACCTCCCTCTGCGGGGTGACTGGCAGGCAGGGCGATCTGGGGGCCCCTGCTGGCAACTGCCTTGGCTGGTGGTCTGGCGTTGCCTGCTAGCTGGCTCCGCCCCCTGATCGCCACTGCTGGTTGCCTCCCTCTTGAGGGGCAGACACTGGTTGGGGGCAGCTCCTGCATTGAGCATCTTGCCCCCTGGTGGCCAGTGCACATCATAGTGACCTGTTGTTCCACTGGTGATTCTGCCATTCGGTCTATTTGCATATTAAGGTTTTATTATATAGGATTTGCATATTAGGGTTTTATTATATAGGATTATCTTCCAGAAAGATTGCATAAATTTATACTCCTCAAAAGTATGGTATGAAAGTGTGTCTTCGTCTAACTGTACCAACAATATAGAAATTTTTTGCTGCTTGATAGTTGAAGCAGCATTTCTTCCAAGATGCATTGCTTTGCAATTCTCGGGTTTCTAGTAGTGTTTACTACACCTACTTGTCTTTCATTTGGAACTTGCTTTTGCTGAGCTTTTAATTGAAATGTTTATTTTTTAAAATTGAGTCACAGAAGATCTTTATATGTGGAAGATCAAGCTTTTACCTCATAACTTACAAAGACTTTTTTGTTTGTCATTTGCTTAAAATTTTTAAATTTACAAACAAAACAAAAAAAACAACAACCCGACTTTACTCCTTTATTTTATTATTTTTTGTTTTTAATCCTCAACTGGGGATATTTTTTCCATTGATTTTTAGAGAGAGTGGAAGGGAGAGGGAGAGACAGAGAGAGAGAAACATGAATGTGAGAGAGACACATCAATTGGTTGCCTCCCACATGCTTAACCAAGTTATGAGCCCTTGACCGGAATGGAACCTGAGATCCTTCAGTCTGTGAGCCAATACTTTAACCACTGAGAAAACTGTCTGGAGCAAATTTACAAACAAATTTATGCATTCAGTCAAGTTTTCCAGGGTTTTTCTTTTAGCTTTCTGCCATTGATAAGACATTTTAGCTCTACCCTGCTAAAAATTAATGCTTACTATGTTTTATAGTTTACTTTTTAAAAAACACAACTTTAGTACATCTGGAGTTTAGAGTGTTGTATGAGTTGGATATTTACATTTATTTTCTAAATGGTTAACCAATTTTTCCCAAACCATTTATTGAATTATTTATTCTTTTGAATTTTTCTTCAATAATTCTATTGAATTATTTATTCATATATATATATATATATATATATATATCAGTAAAATATATACACATACATACTTGGGTCTGCTATTATACTTCACATTCTATTTTATTATTCTGTTTTTGCAACGTGGTACAAAAAACATATTGGTTTAATTATTGCACTACATATTCCATGTTAATATTTGTGTAGTAAGTCTTTCTTGTAACTTTTCCTTTCCAAAGTATTTTTGGCTTTTCCAGTGTACATATTCTTCCATATGAATGTTAAAACCATTTTGTGAAATTTCAGAAATGATTGTGGCAGCGTTTTTATTGGCATTGTTAATGTAAAACTAAATTTGTGAAAAATAATGTTATATCAATATTAAACCTCCTCATCCAGAAACATGCTATTTATTCTCATTCTGTGTGTCTCCTAGTGAAGTTTTCCAGTTGCTCTCTTCCTATAGTCCCCGAGTATTGCTTATGAATTTCACTCCCACTTTGCCAAAAACTTGATTAGTTTTCATGATCAAGGCAATCTTGGTCCTAGACTGGAGCATGTGATGTGATTATTTAGTTTCTAAAAAATTGTTTTTGTGAATGAGATCTTTAAATACCGTAATATTTTAAACCTATAATTGGGGACACATAGACAGTATATAAATTTTAAATATTTATTTTGTAATTCACTTTAACAGTGTTTTTTTTAAAATTTTTTATAATAGTTTTAAGGTTGAATATCTTGAGCTTTGCAAAGAGGTAATCATATTACAGTATTCACAAGAAATATTTGTCGACATGTAAAATTTCTATTTTTTTTCTTATTATAGATCAATATTGTGTAGGACTAAAAAAAGAATAGCTGTTTTATACAGACAGACAGGCAGATAGACCCAGGGTAAATTCCAACTGCACCACATACTTTCCTGCAATTTAGCCAATTTCTGAGGCTCTGTGTCCTCAGTTGCAAAAAGGGATAATGATACGTACGTTGCAGGGATCGTCTGAGGATTAAATGGAATATATCCTGCAAAGCACATAGCCCATACCTGGCGCATGCGGCTGCTATTACTGCTTGTGTGATTGCAGTTGGTCAAAACCTGGAATATTGGCTGTAATGGTGGCCATCAGGCTTTCATGGTGATGGGTTCATTGCTAAATAGAAATACCAGATGCTGTTGATGACAATGTTGATGGTGATGATGGTGATGATGATGACTGTGACTAACTTTATGAAGCAATTGTGCCCCTATGCAACACATTTTTCATAAAGACAATTGCAGAAAATTACTCCAACATCTTGCAAACTTACTCCTCATCATATTGTTTTTATTCAGTCATGCTATTGCTCAATGAATTCACTTGAAATCATCTATTGAGAATGAATTGAATCCCTCATCTAATATGCCTCAATTCTTACTACTACAGGATTTGTATTGGGATAAAGAATGGAGTTGGCCTTCCTTTGATAAAAAATCATTCATTCAACTATCACTTATTGATACTAGTAAAAAACAGAAGAATACAATGAGGATCTTGTCCTTGAGTCATTCATAGTTGAGAAAATCAGAAGTGTAAGGAGCATTATTCCAGAGGAACATATAAAGGTCATGAGACCACAGAGAGGGAAGTACTTGTGTGGGAAGGCAGGGGGCTTGCTGGCTCGGGGTGTTATGGGGTGGGAAAGAGACAGGGCCATAGCGGAGGTAGGAGTTAGGACTGGGTGAGTCATGACACTGGGTGATAGGAGAGAAAGGCATTCCAGGTGGGCACAGAGGCACAGAGCCAATTGCCTAACTTGCCAAATAGCCTGTCCTCCTAGTGAAGTTGAACTGAAAGTAAGTGGACTCTGTGACTAAATTCAACTTGAAGTGGCTGGGCTATAAGTTAGAGCTTATCTTGGATGGTTTAATGAGGCCAGTAGAATAAAGAATGGGAACAATTGTGCCTTGTTAATATTCATAGTCATAATATTTACTGGGGCTCAGCAAAGATAAAGAAAGTTAAGTATAGTTTCACTGGGAAAAGACTGGGCGGGGCGGGGAGGGGATGAGGAACTGAAAGAATCTACTGCTTTTATGCAAAAAAAGGAGATATTACTTTTCTTTGAATTAGCTTGTTCTCTTAAATTTTCTCTTTCCATTCATGTCTTTCTCTTCTCCCAGATCCTCACTCAACAGCAGGTTTCCAGGCTGGGTGGATATCTTCTCACTGATGAGTGAAGTTAAAGGAACATTAACTCTCTCCCTAAAATTACACACACATGGCATAATAGGAAGGATGCACCCACTTGGCCTCCATTATCTGCTGGTGAAACCAGAATTTTGGGATTGATTCCTTTGTCCTTGGGGTCGGCTCTCCTTCTTTCTCTCTCCAGCCTGCTTCCTCCTCAGGTATTTGGGTTTGGCAGGCTATTAATGGGTGGAACCCACAGACACAAGGAAATGATTTTATGGGCTTTCTTCTGGGCTCATGTACAATTTTGAAAAATTCCTTTTGATCCTCTAAGATCCCGGCAGCCAACTCTGGTTAGCATCACCCAGAAGCTAGCTGCACCCAGCGCTGTCCTGGGAGCCCGGCTTCTCAAGTGCCAACCTGCAGGCAATTCTGTCTCCTTCCCGGAACGGGAGGCACCTTGAAAGTGTCCAGCAAACAGAATTGGCAGTTCGGATCATTGACATGTGAATTTGATTAATATTTACATCTGTAAAAAGCATTTGTACCACATAAATTTCTTAGAAATTTCATTGCCATCTCCCCACCCCTAGATTGAGTAGCTTAATCCTCAGTTCTTATACACAAAATTCCTGATTCAGTGCCGAGTAAGAATTTAAGATGGATCCTGTTCTGAAACTTTAGCCTATATTTCTGACATTCATAGAGGTCTTTGGAACAAACTACTCCCAGGCACATTGATGGGTTGTGGGAAATGGGTGGAAAGTAGAAAACTGGGGAGAGACAAGTGCCCCAGTTTCCAAAAGGGGCTGCTTCAAACAGTAACCAGCCCTGTGAACCAGTCAGTCATGGTCTAAATGCACATCAGGCAACACTGTTAGCCCCACACCTTGTCTGGCTTTTGATAGGGCCTGCCAGTCAAGGCGTTTGATGACATTCAGAGCACTTACAGAAACAAATGCCATATGTACAGATAAAATGTTTATGATGAGTGTGTTTCCACAATGGACCCATCCTTTTTTATTTTATGGGATAACTAGAGGCCTGGTGCATGAAATTCATGCACTCGGGGGTCCCTCAGCCTGCCCTGCACCCACTCGCAGTCCGGGAGCCTTCAAGGGTTGTCTGACTGATGGCTACGCCAGCAGTCGAACGTCCTTAGCGCAGCTGCGGAGGTGGGAGAGGCTCCCACCACCACCACTGTGCTAGCCAGCTGTGAGTCCTGCTTCTGGCTGAGCGTTTCTCCCCCTGTAGGGGCGCACTGACCACCAGGGGGCAGCTTCTGCATTGAGTGTCTGCCCCCTGGTGGTCAGTGTGCATCATAGCGATCTTTCATTTCATTGATTGGTCAATTTGCATATTAGCCTTTTATTATATAGGACTAGACTATCAATGACATACTGAAATCCTAGTACATCTTTCCCCCCTTTTTTACATATACATTTATAATTTTTATGGTTCCTCCCTCCTCAGCCCCAGTTTTATTTAATATAATTGACATATAAAGTATTTGAACTATGTATCCAGTTTCTCTATGTAGGTAGGTAAAACATTATATGTGGAATGACAATGCAACTGGGAAGCATTGTACCTTATTGAGCACTTGGATCCAAAGATGAACAAAGATTAGCTTCAATTTGGGAGAGTGTTTGTAATGTAAACCACAGGGCTCTGCCCTATAGAACATTTATATTTATGCTGAGTTTGAAGGAAGATTTTAGGCTCATTACATTTGTGCATAACACAGTGGAAACACTAAATAAGGGGCTCACACCATGAGTCAGGTGTTTGTGGCTAGAAACAGAAGAAGCTGGCCTTCCATTTTTTCTTTCTTCTCTTCCTCCCTTTCTCCCCTTTCTCCTTCATCTTTAATATATATATATATATATATATATATATATATATATATATATATATGAGGCCCAGTGCATGAAATTCATGCACAGGTAGGGTCCCTAGTTGCTGCCAGCTGCCAGCTGCTGGCCACAGCCTCCCTACATCCTGCATCGCCCCCTGGTGGTCAGCACACATCATAGCAAGTGCTTGAACTCCCAGTCAGTCAAACTTCCCAGGGGACACTTTGCATATTAGGCTTTTATATAAATAATAGATATTCTATTGATTTCAGGGAGGAAGGGAGAGAGAGAGAGATAAACATCAACAGTGAGAAAGAATCCTTGCTGGGGCCCAAGCATGCAACCCAGGCATGTGCCCTGACTGGGAATTGAACTGTGATCTCCTGGTTCATAGGTTAATGCTCAACCACTGAGCCACGCCATCCAGGCTTCCCTTCATCTTTATGGCATGTAAAAGTTTATAAATCCCACACAGGGCTATTGAGAGATTAAATCAGATCAAGAGAAGTGGGTGACATAGTGTCATTCCATACATTTTTTAGTCCTGGTCCAGGGTTGACAGAGGTCCAAGTTCAGAGATCTCTTAAGTAGTCCTGGTGGGGAGAGAACTCAGACCCTACCTCCCCTTCTTTGCATCTTATGCTGACGTTCTTTAGAAATATTCTAGATAATGCTCATCCACGTTGGAGGGTAGTCTTCTACCAACTCAAATGCTAATCTCTCCTGGGGACACTCGCACAGACACACCCAGAAATAATATTTAGCCAAATATCCGGGCACTCTGATGTTTGGGATCCAATCAAGTTGATGCTGAAGTAGTCAACACAGAGTGACCGTGTCTGCCTCTCTGAACACAAGCCTTCAGTGCAATAAAACGCTGGTTATGGAGATCTGCACACGTTGGATGAGCTCCTCTAATCCGGTAACCAGGCCTGGGGATAAAGCCACTGCTGCGACATGTGCTTCTGCGGATGCAGACACATCAAAACAACCACCAGAGCTAAAAATAAGTGGGACACAAAATGCATTCAGGCCACAAGACCGAGAACCAGCATTGTAGATGGGTTAGCACATGTGCTGAAAATTACTCAATGCTAAAGACTAAACATTTAGAGCTAAAAGAGTCTACCAGAAATCATGTGGTCTAACTTCTCACTTGGATATAAGAAAACATAGTTCAGAGAGAGGTTAGTTGATTTGCTCAAGCTCACCCAGTTAATTATTGGCAAGATTGGTTTCTTGATGCCTGGTCCAGAGTTCCTTCTACTCCATCACATTGTTCTGATTCTAATAATAATAATAATAATCCTATATAATAAAGAGGTAATATGCTAATTGACCATTATGCCCTCACAAGATGGCAGTGCCCAAGCCACAAGATGGCGGCACCCAATCCCCTCAGCCCCACCAGGGGGGCGGCAGCCACACCATGCACCTGCTGCCAAAGTCCCCCAGTCCCCTCAGCCCCACTGGCAGTGAATTTTCATGCTACCATTACCTTTTTTAAAAATCCCTCCCAAGGATATGATTATTTCTTTTAGATCATCTGTTCTTGGGGAGCAGGCCTAAGCCAGCAAGTGGGCATCCCCCAAGGGTCCCAGACTCTGAGAGGGTGCAGGCTGGGCTGAGGGACCCCCCATGTGCATGAATTTTTATGTACCCAGACTCCAGTAATAATAATAATAATAGCAATGAGTTACATTTGCATAGTTCTTTACAGTTGAAAAACCTTGGATGGTTTAATGAGGCCAGCAGAGTAAAGAAGAAAAACAACTGTGCCTTGTTAATATTCATAGTCATGATATTTACTGGGGAAAACAAAAATAAACTAAGCATAATTTTCACCGGGAAAATATTAGGAACTAAATGAAGAACTGAAAGGTTCTACTACCTTTAGGTAAAAATAAAGGAATACCAACTTTCTCCAAATCCATGCTGTCTCTTCATTTCTCTTCTCCTTGTCTTTCTTGCCTTCTAGACCCCCCAGTCAGCAGTAGGTTTCTTGGGTAGATGGATTTCTTACAACATTAATGAGGATATTATATTTTACCTTAAAAAGAAATAAGGCAAGTATTATCCCCACTTTATAGATGAGGCAACGGAGGCACGGATGGTCTAGGTCCTAGACCAGTGATGGTGAACCTATGACACACATGTCAGAGGTGACATGTGAACTCATTTTTTTGGTTGATTTTTCTTTGTTAAATGGCATTTAAATATATAAAATAAATATCAAAAATATAAGTCTTTGTTTTACTATGGTTGCAAATATCAAACAATTTCTATATGTGACACGGCACCAAAGTTAAATTAGGGTTTTTCAAAATGCTAGCTAGTACACTGAGCTCAAAAGGTTCGCCATCACTGTCCTAGACTCTAGGATATTTGCCAAAGGGCACATAGCTAATGAGTGATAGGGATAGACTCAAACCAAGGTTTCTTGACTTACAGGCTAGTGCTGTTTCTCATTCAGCACACTGACCTCCTTGCTGTTACTGAAACAGGGAGTGTGAGTCTCTGTGAAGGTTTGTTCTAAATTTTTCTTTTAAGTTCTATGGGAAGAGACTGCACTATTAAAAAAGACACGATTTAGGGCTTTCGATACACAACAAATGTCTTATTCTGGAAAGTGAAGACTAGAGCTGCAAGGAACTAAAACATTCTATCCAGCATGGCCTTTGATTTGATGTAAATGCTGTGTCAATGTCTTAGGACCTCATCTCCAGAAAAAAATGCAACCCAAGATCTTATAGATAAAAGTGACTGAGCAAGAAGGAGAACCTTGATTTCCTGTTTTATATCAAGTCTACTTTGCAGCACACCCCACCTAGTCTCAGAGCTCCCGGCATAAGGAAAACCATCACCACTCTCCAGCACTGTGGAGTGCTCAGGATATCTTCTAACATCATGGCATGTAGGGACACCATCGCCACTCGCCAGCACAGTGCAGTGCTCACTCCGAGTGGATTCTAACATCATGGCATGTAGGAAAAAGCCTTTATCTTTGGACTCGGAGGCGTAGTTGAAATCCCAGAGCTATCACTTGGTAACTGAGTAAGCTTAGGCAGTTTACTTACCCTCTGGAATCTGTGCCTTCCTTTGTAAAATTGGCACGTTAAAATACTGACTCACAGAGCTGCCAAGGGGAAGAGAGGCCATACATGTTTACCTGGTAACACTGTGCTTTTGATCAGGTAGGAGCTCTGGTAAACCAGATGTGCAGGTCCCTTGGTTCGGCTGACCATGATGCTCCAGAAGCCAGAGCACTGGTTTGAGGCAAGCACTACCCAATAATTTTCTAAGCAAGACTGTGCCCTAACCTCTTCTTCTTTCTCATGTTGGTCACAAGGATAGAGGCTGAGAAGTAACCTATTATCCTTAGTGGAAAGTAACAGCACCACAAAATCCCACGTCCATCATGCTCCCTGTGATGTGAACTTCAGCGTCAACTTGACTGGATCACTGACTGTGATTAGGGTACCCAGATATTTGACTAAACATTATTTCTGGGTGTGTCTGTGCAAGTGTTCCCAGAAGAGATTAGCATTTGAGTTGGTAGAAGACTACCCTCTCCAACGTGGATGGGCATTGTGCAATCCATTGAGCGCCTGAATGCAACAAAAAGGTGGAGGAAGGGTGAATTCTCTCTCTCTGCCTGATTGTTTCAGCTGGGACATTGGAATTTAGACTGGAATTTACACCATCAATTCCCCTGGTTCTTAGAGCTTCAGACTGACTGATTCACACTATCAACTTTCCTGGATCTCTAGCTTGCTGATGGCAGGTCCTGGACTTCTCAACCTCCACAAAAACATGAACCAATTCCTTGAAATAAAACTCTATATATCTATAAGTTTTTGTTATTGTTGACCTGGATCCTTCTAACCCCAACTTTGCTTAATTTTTGTAAAGATTAACCTAATAGCTAGAGCAAATGGTATATATATATATATATATATATATCTTAATTTGGTAGGCAGAGTAAAGTGCCTCCCCCAAAAAAGATGCCATATATTAATCTCCAGAATCTGTGAATATATTGTTAGATGGAAAAAAAATACTTTGCAGATGTGATTAAGAGTATAGATGTTGAGATTGGAAGACTATTAGGTGAGCCCAACCTAATGACATGAAAGTGGAAGACCTCCCCACCAATGGTTAGAGAGAGATCAAGAGATCTGATGACAGAGGTGCTACTAGAGAAATGCTACACTGGTGACTTTGAAGATGGGAGACGAAGCTGAGAGCCCAGAAATCCAGGCAGCCTCTAGAAACTTGGAAGGGCAAGGAAACAGATTCTCTCCTAGAGTCTCCAGAAAGGGATGCAGACCAGCCGATGCCTTGACTTTAGTCCAGTGATGTCCCTTGTGACCTAGAGAACTAGAAGGTAATACATTTGTGTTTTAAGTCACTAAGTATCCCTCAGAGATAGGGTAGATCCCCACCTAAAATTTGAAACTGATAATGCCACACACACGTGCGCGTGCGTGCACATACGTGCGTGCAGGTATGAACAAGTTTGTTACTCACAAAAGAAGACTTTCAAGGTAACTCCAATACTATCCAAAAATGGCCTGAGAAAGCAGGGAAAGGAAACTGTCTTGGAGGATCTACGGTGCTTAGGAGGTGGGGACTGGGTGGCAGTTCACCTGCATGGTTTGATCTCACCATTAACATCAATGGAGAGAGCACCAGGCATTCTTTGTTTTTTAAAAAAACCTTCACCTGAGGATATGCTTTTATTGATTTTTAGAGAAAGAGGAAAGAAGAGAGAGAGAAAGAAATATTAATGTAAGAGAGAAACATTGATTGGTTTCCTCCAGTACACACCCCGATTGGGGATCGAACCTACAACCTGGGTATGTGCCTTGGCTAGAAATTGAATGCACAACCTTTTCTGGTGTACAGGCTGGTGCTCCAAGCAACATAACCACCAGCCAGAATGGACACCCAGACATTCTTACCAGCTTGGCCAGGTATGAGCAGAAAGGGTGATGTTCAAGTATGGTCAGCCATCAAATATTAAGAAGTGGAATAACATTCTATTTCCCAAAAATAGAAATTTAATACAGCAATATTCCTCTACTTCCATCTAAGAAACAATTTATCCATCCATCCATCCATCCATCCATCCATCCATCCATCCATCTATCCATTCATCCATCTATCCATTCATCCACCCAATATGTTAAGGTGTATCTACTCTGTGCCAACCATAGGTAGAGGTTATGAAAGAGTGATGTCCCTGAAATTACTTTTCTTCCTGTTTTGCTCACCATCTAGTAGGAGTGGACATTAAATTGATTTGTAACTATTTGCCAAGTGTCCCAATTGTGGTATGTGGAGAAGGCTGAGAAAGCACAATGAAGAAAGAGATTTTTCTTCCTAGGAATTAGGCAGCATTTCACTGACAAGATGATAGTTGGCACAGTTCTTAAATAACAACCAGAAATTCAAAAAGTAGAAATAGAAATGAAAGTAGTTTAGACCTCTGAAGGGAACATAATGGAGAAAGGTACAAAGGTGTAAATTTTCTCTGTGTGGCAGTGAACTGGAATAGCAGGTGAGGGTTTTTCTTTTTTTTTTTTTTTTTCTGTCCTCTGATCCATGTGGGTTTGGGATCTGGAAATGGGGTTTCATGAGATGGTTTGGAAGAAAATAACTGAAATAGTGGGAGGTGGGAGGGATAAAGATGACCAGCTGCTGGCTGCCTGCAGGTTGAGCTAATTTAAGGATAGGAGTTTGTTTTTAGCCTGAAGCTATTGACTTACACCCAAGTTAACACATGTGAAGGAAAACATTTCAGTCCAATAACGTAAACAAGATGGAAAGAAGTTTCAAGAGAAGAAAGTTAATGAGCATTTCTGTCATAGCCTCCAGCTTCTTTCCAATGAAGGTCTAAGCAAATGACGCGCAGAGCCTGTGGCAGGATTGCTCACAGAAGGATCTGGAGGCAAGGCAGGGGACAGAGCTGCTCCTCAGGTTTCAGAAGGTGTCCCCTCCCTTCCGGCCCCTCATCCATGTGAGAGTCTAGGATATCTGTGGACATTGGGGGCCTTTCCTGGACCCCAGAGGTCTGGCGGCCTTGGCAGCAACCTCCACAGCAGCGTTCGTCTCATGTGGGTAGCAGCTGGAGCAGCCTAGGTTCCCTTCAACATCGATGACTCAGTTCAGTTGGAAAGAGACCCATGTCTTCCCTCCAACTCTCCCCCCTGCCTCCTGCTGCATCTTCACTCTCTCTCCCTCTGTTTTGTATTTTAGACTCAAGAGGATCCTTCACATGTATAACAAGTTCTTGCTTTGAACTTAAATAAACATTATGAAAAAAGTATGGTCCATTTTACTTGAAATGCTAAAACAGGATTAGTTTTAGGCTGTGAAATGCCTCTGCCTTATCTCTAGGAGCCAGCTGCTGGGAGCATTTTTGAGGGATCAGGCTGGTTGTTGGGGTGAGATTTAAAAAAACCCCGCAAAAAACATAAACCCCAAATGATCTGTGTATAGGCTTTCCACAAAATCCCCTTTGTCAAAAGCTCAGTCTTTCTCATTTTCATCCCCTCATTATTTGGTGTGATCAATGCGTGGGAGCCAGTGTGGGAGTGAAATGTGTCCGGCCTGGCCATCTTCCTCTCTCTTCTCTCTGTATTTCTGCTTTTCTCTTTTTTAAACTGGCCCAGTTACCTCTAAGCGTTTCCCAATGGAGGAAACAAATTATTTGGGTCAGACAGGCTACCATCAATACTTATGAGCCCCAAATGCCGCCTGGCATTTTAAAAACTGATTTATTAATTCACACAGGGAGGTCTTGCATGTCAACAACTGCAAATTATGGATAACAGATTTGCATCTTCTATAATTTCATGGCCTCATTCCGTGGGACTTCGTAAGCTAAAAAAAAACAACACACACCCAATGATAAAGTCTCCTTTTAAATCTCTTTTTGAACCAGTTGCTTACCTCTTTCATCAAAAAGAAAGGGGGTGGGAGAAAATAAAAAACAAAAATATGTTTCTCTTAATTCACTTTAAAGTTTAGCATTAGAAGATTTCAAATCCATGAATTACTATGTGTATGATGTATGAGTCAATTGCAGAAAGAATAGGAAATGGCTAACCGATTCACATCAATCTCTAGCTAATGTATGTTCAGGGAAATGAATTTAGGATTGAATCAAACTGACTTTAAGTTCCTTCTGAACACAGTACTCTGAGAGAGTATTTGAGGAATATTACATTGAATGATAATGTATATTTATCTTCAGTGAATTCACACTTTTGCGGGAGACAAGGCATCAGGAGTTGTGTTGATTTATTCCCAAGGGAGACCAAGGATCATTGGTTAGTAAGTAGGCAATACAGGTAATAGCTGGCACTAACGGAGGGCCCTGCGCCACTACTACAGGATTGGAGAGGTCTGGGGGAATTCAAGTCAAAGATGGATTGTTTTTCCCTGAATTTCAATCATAATTTAAATCCTAGTGGGTGGGAAAAGCCAGGAGGGCATCTCAGAAGAGATGGGCTGAGAAGACGTGGAAAAGGAGGTCCTAGAGGCTCATGGGCCAATGAGGAGAGCTGCTTTGAACTTCATAAAAGTGGACTCAAAAAGCACCTGCTCTTTCTGGTCTGGCGTTCCCCCCACTCACTGTTGTATCTGTGAGTTTCATCCATATTGTTACTTACCTAAACTTCAAAATTAGACAAAACTAATTTATGATTATAGGTCAAAATAGTGATTACCAGAGAGGTTTGGAATTGGAGAATTCAAATTTTGTTTCAAAAGAGTATAAAAAACACCAAATACCTGCAGAATGCCCAAAGAAAGATATTCAAGATTTCTACACACACACACACACACCTGCACGTGCGCACACACACACACACACACACACGCACACACACACACAAACTACACAAAATTACTGACAATGAATGGATGGAAATACCATGTTCATGGATTGAAAGATTCAAAATTGTTACAGTATCTTATTTTTTTTAATCAATCTATATGCTTAATACAATCCTAATCAAAATCCCAGCAGATTTTTATCTGTGGAAATTGATAAACTGGTTATAAAATGTAGATGAAAATGAAAAGAGCAATTCTTAGATAGTCAAGGTTGAGTAATAATAATGATGATTAAAGCTATAGTAATTAAAGTCTGTTACTATAAGGATAGGCACACTAATCAATGCAACGGAATGTAGTCCAGAAACAGATTCATACATTTTCAGTCACCTGATTTATAACAAAGTTGCCTACTGGTTAGTTACAGTATAAATTGGTGTTCCCACTTTGGGAAACTCATAGTATCTAATAAAATTAAATATCTGACTATTCAATGGCCCAGCAGCTCCATATTTAGATATACCAACAAAAATGTGCACATCTTCACACCAAAACATGTGTACAAGGATGCACATAATATTATTGTTAATTATCACCCCAGCTAGAAACAACCCAAATACCTATCAATAATTGAATGGATAATAAATTTTAGTGTAATTTAAATTCATACTGTATAACACTATATAGCAGTTGCCTTAGTGCCTTTGGGCTGTTATACCAAAACTAGAGGCCCCGTGCATGAAATTTGTGCACTCATGGGGAGGGTTGTCCCTCAGCCCAGCCTGTGCCCTCTTGCAGTCCAGGATTCCTTGGGGGATGTCTGACTGCTGGCTTAGGCCTGCTCCAGTTGTACATTTGTAGTGCTGCCGCAAAGGCGGGAGAGGCTCCTGCCACCGCTGCTGCACTCACCAGCCCTGAGCTTGGCTCAGGGCTTCTGGCTGAGCAGCGCTCCCCCTGTGGGAGTGCACTGACCACCAGGGTCCAGCTCCTGTGTTGAGCGTCTTCCCCCTGGTGGTCAGTGTGTGTTACAGTGACTGGTCGTTCCGCCGTTCATTCGATTTTCATATTAGCCTTTTACTATATAGGATATCAATGGACAAGTAGCTTAGCAACAACAGACATTTATTCCTCCCACTCTGGAGGCTGGGATGTCCAGAATCACAGCCCTGGAAGCTCCATCTTTGCTGAGGGCTCCTTTCTCAGGTGGCCATATTTCTTCTGTAATCTTCCATGGTAGGAGGGGCTGGGGAGCTCTGTGGGATGTCTTATAAAAACACTAATCCCATTTATGAGGGCTCCACTCTCAGGAACTTATCACCTCCCAAAGGCTCCATCTCCTAATACCATCCCTTTGAGCATGAAAATTTCAACATATGACTTTGGGGCGATGCAAACATTCTGATCAAAGCAGCAAGGCTCAATAAAATAGAGTCAGGTGGTAAATGTGTGAGCCTTTGCTGCTGTGCTGCCCCTATTGGAACAACTCCTGTCTGTGGTTGTACTGTGAGAGTAGTCACATATCACCCATGAACGACCATGGCTGTGCTTCTGGAACTTTATTTATGGACACTGAGATTTGTATATCATGATTTTCACATCACAAAATATTATTAACATTTAAAAGCTATTCTTAGCTTATGAGCAATACAAAAAAAGAAGGAGAAAAATTAACAAGTGCTACACACTCAACCATATGAACTAACCTCACAGATATATTGGTGAGTGGAAGAAAATCCAGATCAGAAAGAGCATATACTTAATTATCCTAGTTAATAAAGAAGGACTATGCTAATTGACCCTCACACTGTCACAAAGATGGTGGCACCAACAGCCAATAAGGAGGGAATATGCTAATTGACAGTCCTGCCCTCAAAGATGGCGGCACCCACAGCCACAAGATTGTGGCACCCAGTCCCCTTAGCCCCCCAGCTGCCCAGGGCCACCCGAGGCTCAGGTAACCAGGTCTGGCCGAGGCATGCGCTGCTGGCAGTGGCAGCAGCAGAGGTGTGATGGGGGCGTTGCCTCCCCCTGATTGCTGGGTTGCTTCCTGCCCCTGAGGGCTCCTGGACTGTGAGTGGGGGCATGCCAGGCTGAGGGACCTCCCCTCTAGTGCATAAATTTTTATGCACCGGGCCTCTAGTTTGACATATATCAAAAGTAGGCAAAACTAACCTATGATGATAAATGTTAATATAATAATTATCAGAGAGGTCAGAATCAGGCAGGCTTCTGGGCGGTGGCTGATGTTCAATTTTATAATCTGAGTGATGGCTAAAAAGATGTGTTCATTTTATAAAAGTCATCATGTTGTACTCTGAATTTTCTATATTTTACAGGACAATTAAAAATTTAATGATGGGAAAAAGGAGTACCTCTGTAGTACTTTCAACAACAACAAAAAAATGTAATGCTTTTTAAAGAGACAGCATCATATGGTAACTAAGCACATGGATCCTGCAGACAGGCTGCTGTGTCTAAACCTTAGTTCTAGCACTAGCTGTGTGACCTTGGGTAAGTTGCTTCACCCCTCTGTTCCTTAGCTTTCCTCAAGTGTAAAATAGGGAATACTATGGTACTCACCTTGAGGTATTACTATAAGAATTATGAGTTAATCATCTAAAACCATGTAGAACAACACTAACAAACCCAAGCACTCAATAAATGTTAGCTATTATCATCGTGGCTGATAACATTTTATTTATTTTTATTTTTTAAAGAAATGTATTTTATTTTATTAATTTAAATTATTTATTGTTGAAAGCATTACATATGTTTTCTTTTTCCCCCATTGGAAATGCACTTTTATTTATTTATTTTTTGTTAATCCTCACCCCAGGATATTTTTCCATTTTTAGAGAGACTGTAGGGGGAGAGACAAAGAGAAACATCGATGTGAGAGAGACACATCGATTGGTTGCCTCCCACATGGGGATTGAACCTGCAACTGAAGTATGTGCCCTTAACTGAAATCAACCCCAGGACCCTTCAGTCCACTGGCCAATGCTCTATTCACTAAGCGAAACTGGCTAGGGCAATCAATAACATATATATTATTGATTTCAGAGAGGAAGGGAGAGGGAGAGAGAGAGATAGAAACATCAATGATGAGAGAGAATCATTGATTGGCTGCCTCCTGCACACTCCATACTGGGGATCAAGCCCACAACCAGGGAATGTGCCCTGACCTGGGATTGAACTGTGACCTCCTGGTTCATAGGTCAACACTCAAACACTGAACCACACTGGCCAGGTAACCAATAACTTTTTGCTTTGGGTGTTTATTAAGGTGTTTATAAACTCTTGATTTTGCTATATATTATGTTTACTTTTACATTAAGTCTTGGGCCAGGAGCACAAAGAAGTCATTCTAACTCCCACGTGGTCCCGCCTGGCTCACTAGAAATACGATTCTGGAGAAGAGCCTGGGAGTGCGGGCCTGGAGTCATAAGTAACATAAATACCCCGTCCGATTTAGAATGCATACGCCGCCTGTGAAAAGTTGCAGTGTCAGTAGGTGCTAGTTGAAGACTCTGAGATCCGGGATTCCAAACAAATATATATTTTCATTCTAAACTAATCTTTTTTATAGAAAACAGAAGAGGCTTGTTGGAGAGGCGCATGAACAATAGCCTGTTGTTTGTCTCTGCTCTAGGCCTGGGGTCTTGCAGCCAGAGAGTGACCAAGGCGGGACCTCTTGACTCCAGGAACGCTGTTAAGGGGGAACCCTGCTCATCTGCTTTAATTGTTTTCCTGGGAGGAAAGGCTGCAAATAAATAAACTCAGAAATAAACCTGTGCCCCCTATTCCTTGTGCTGTATAAATGCCCATCCTGGGAGGCATGTGCTCTGTGACTTAAAAAAATGAAGCAAAAAGCTTTTTATTCTCACTATAAACATTTATTTTCTGTTCAATCATTCAACAGGTTTTATTGATGCTGTGTAACAGGCCAATGAAATTCTACATCAAAGGAATATTTTTTAACTTTGTTCTCTGAGGTGATGTTTCTTTAAAATTTTGGACCATGGAATGTCACAGCCCCCTTCTCTCCCCCACCCCCGCACCCCCCAGTCATACCCATTGATATCCCAGAACACACTCTGGGAAATGCTGAGTTAACCAGTCCTTTATTGCTGAACACTGAGCTTTCCCAATCCTTCGCTGCCATAAATAACACTGTGGGGAGCATTCTTGTACCTACAGCTTTGCACACATGTTAGATTGTCTCCCTAGGATAAATTCCTAGGAGTGGAATTGTTGAAATAGAGGCTCTGTTTCTTTTTATGCACATGAAAGACCCTGTGTCAGTTTTACAAAATGTAGGTAATCACAGGCTCGTAAAACATCGGCGTTGGCAGGGATCTCAGAGCATCATTTCAGGCCTCCTGTCCACGGGCGGACGGGGGCTGGGAGCCAGGTCGGTCCTAACGCGATCTCACAGCTCACATGGGCTCGGGGGACAGCTGTCCGAGGGAGAAAAGGACACACTGAAGGGAGGTCAGCGAGGCAGCTTCCAACAGCTCAGGTGCCTCCCTGTCCCTCTCCCTCGTGGACTCTCCCTTTCAAGCCAGTGGGTCACGTTTACAAGCCCCTGGTACTTATCAAGAATAATACGTCAGGGAAACTGGGACCCAGGTTAGCACCCACTCTTCCAGTTAAAGGATAGCAGGGACTCAGAGTGCACAGAGGGCACATTGTGAGTGTGCGTGTGCATGTGAGTGTGAATGTGCATGTATGTGTGTGTGAGTGTGTATGTGAGTGTGAGTATGTATGTGTGAGTGAGTGTGTGTGAGTATGTGTGTATGTGTGTGAGTGTGTGTGTGTGTGTGTGTGAGTGTGTGTGAGTGTGTGAGTGAGAGTGAGTGTGTGAGTGAGTGTGTGTGTGAGTGTGTGTGAGCCCAGCTAGTGATTGCTTTGGGGAGCTTGGGATGGACCACCTCCATGGCCAGGTGATGTTGATTTCCCTGAGACCGTTGCGGCCTGAGCTTAGATGACCTGGAGAAGGGACTGGCTGGCAGTCGTGTGAATATTTCCCAGACTTGCCTGCTGTTTCCGGGAGTTGGCTGCCCCGTGGTAAGTGCATGTGTTTGGAGAGCCGTGGCGGGGAGTAGTGGGCACCCCAGGTCACTGGTCTGAGCAGCCAGAGCGCAGGGAGGCCAGACCCAACGCAGAAGCTGGGCCCACCCCCGGCCATTGGACAGGGACTGAGGACCTCCCCTCATCCTAAGTGCTCCTCCGGCTTGTATTTAACCAGAACAGTACCCAGCTCCCCTAGAATGGAAAAGGGAGGGGTTCCTGAGGGACCTCTAACTTCCATTCGGGGGGAAATAACCGCTTTCCCTGTGGGAGGCACACTTCATCACACCCCAGCGCAGGCCCCGGCTCCATTCGCGTCCTGGCCAGGAACCTTCTCCAAGTTATAGGAACATTCCCAATCCCCCCACACCCTCTAGCCCCCCACCTGCTCTGGCACCTCTGCCGCATTATTAACGGCTCGGGAAATGGGTCGGCAAAGCAGTCCCAGCAACTGGCCTGCGGGCCTCCAGCTGCCCTGGACCCCGTAGCCCTGGAGTCCTTGTTGACTTCATGTTGGATTCACACGAGGAAAGGGGGCACTGTGGTCCGTGATATAGAAACTTTCTTTGGTCCTCCCTAGGGTCACAGGAAGGCTGACCTGAGGCTGACTCTAGGGGCACAGATGGTGGCAGCATCTCTTCCCTCCGTTGCCGGGAGCCGGTCCATCCTTGCTGTTTCAAGGGACCTGGCATATATAGCATACGGTTCTTAATATGTTTGCTCACCTTCTTGGCGCTGTGTTTTAACCAAGGTCACCTCTCCGAGAAAGGTTGAATCCCCAGGTAGGGATTTCCCCCTGAAGTTAGGGAGGGAATAAAACCCCTCAACTAAGTGCCAGGCGGGTAATTAATCCCTTTAACTACGAACAATCATGCTTAAACTACATAATCTTTTCTCCCTGGAATGGAGATAAGAAACGCCCTAACCTTTGTAATAGAGATTGATAGGATTGAATCAACTGGTATAAATACAGTTGTAACAAGACAGAAACACACAGAACTCAGAACACAGAACTAAGGACACAGGGCTTGGAAGACAGGACCAAGAGAGACAGAGCCTAGGCACAGAACCTACACAGAACGTTCTCTAGAGACAGAAGAACTTCGCTGGCGAGAGCATGCCGGAGGATCCTGGACAGGGACTGGCCTCGGAGCCTGGAGGCAGAGCCTGGCGAGAGAGCATGGCAGGGATCCTGGACTGAACCTGACTGCGGAGATTGGCAAGAGAACCTGACCAGGACCTGGCCACAGAACCTGGCTGGAGATCCGAAGCAGAACCTCTCTGGAGATCCAGACCAGAACTTGGCTGGAGATCCTAGCTAGAGATCCTGGCTAGGCTGCTGATCAACTGAACACTGTCTCCGTGTCATTCCTTCTTCGCCGACTCCGTCCACACCTTTGGGGAACCCCTGGACCCGCTGGGGCAGGACCCCGGCATCCCGTGGCGCTTGTCACAGCACTGGCTCCACCGCCTCTCTGTGGAATGACTGGGTGTGGCTTGCTTCAAGTCCAGGCTTTCTCAGTCCGCAGGTGTGGACACACGTACCGTGTGGGCCTTGATGTAATCAACCCTGGAGGACTTCACAGAGAAGCGTTAGGAAGACCCCTGCCCTTGCCCTGGTCCCCGCCCATCTGCCTACTGCGTGCAGCCAGGTCCAAGGGCACAACAATGACTGATGCACCACACAACTTCAGGCAAAGATGTATTTCAGGCTGAGCCCTTTGGGAAGCAGAGACAGCGCAAAGTTGAGAAGCGAAAGGCTGGATACCTGGGAAAGTTTGGGATTGCCCCAGACTCTCAGGCTGCAGGTACAGATGTGCAAAAGGTGCCCCCAGACTCTCAGGCTGCAGGTACAGATGTGCAAAAGGTGCCCCCAGACTCTCAAGGCTGCAGGTACAGATGTGCAAAAGGTGCCCCCAGACTCTCAGGCTGCAAGTACAGATGTGCAAAAGGTGCCCCCAGACTCTTAGGCTGCAGGTACAGTTGTGCAAAAGGTGCCCCCAGACTCTCAGGCTGCAGGTACAGTTGTGCAAAAGGTGCCCCCAGACTCTCAGGCTGCAGGTACAGATGTGCAAAAGGTGCCCCCAGACTCTCAGGCTGCAGGTACAATTGTGCAAAAGGTGCCCCCAGACTCTCAGGCTGCAGGTACAGATGTGCAAAAGGTGCCCCCAGACTCTTAGGCTGCAGGTACAGTTGTGCAAAAGGTGCCCCCAGACTCTCAGGCTGCAGGTACAGATGTGCAAAAGGTGCCCCCAGACTCTCATGCTGCAGGCACAGATGTGCAGTTTGGACATTGCAAAAGGTGCCCAGAAGGTGCGGGGGTGAAAATTTGGCCTGCGCTGCTCTCACCACCATACCCTCTGCTGTGGGCTGTGTCCACGTGGAGGAAGAGGCATCTTTCCCCAGCACAGGACTGAGCTGCTCACCAAGCTGTGCCCCTGCCCACGTGCCATCCTCTGACTTGCTCAGTGCCTCAGAAGGCAGTGCCCTGGGAACTCAGCTCCACACTGCTGGGTTAGGTTTCACCATTTCCCTCTTGTAAATGTCCTGAGTGTGTGAGCAGTTAGTGTGAGTGAGTATATGTTGTGGCTGAGTGTGTGTGTGTGTGTATGTGTGTGTGTGTGTGTGTGTGTGTGTGTGTCCTCAGTGTGACTTTGAGGGCTGAAATGAGTGCATGGCCTGGCATTAAAATGAGTGGGTGATGCCCTAACCGGTTTGGCCCAGTGGATAGAGCGTCGGCCTGTGGACTGAAGGGTCCCAGGTTCGATTCTGGTCAAGGGCATGTACCTTGGTTGTGGGCACATCCCCAGTAGGGGATGTGCAGGAGGCAGCTGGTCGATGTTTCTCTCTCATCGATGTTTCTAACTCTCTATCTCTTCCCTTCCTCTCTGTAAAAAATCAAAAAATATATTAATAAGATAAAATGAGTGCATGTTATGCTAAGTGAAATAAGCCAGTCAGAGAAAGACAAATACCACATGATCTCACTTATATGTGGAATTTAATGAACAAAATAAATGGATAAACAAAATAAAAACAGACTCATAGATACAGAGAATAGACTGATAGCTGTCAGAGGGGAGGGGGAAGGGGCCTGGGTGAAGAGGATGCAGGGATTAAGCAAAAAAAAAAAAAAAAATCCCACAACAACCAACCCTCATAGACAGACAACAGCATGGGGATTACCAGAAAGAAAGAAATGGGGGTGGGAGAGTCAGAAGAGAGAGAAGGAGGATAAATGGTGATGGAAGACTTGACTTGGGGTAGTGAACACACAGTACAATATACAGATGATGCATTATAGAATTGTACACCTGAAACTATATACTTTCATTAACCAATGTCACTCCAATAAATTCAATAAAAAATAAAATAAATAAATTTTAGCAGCATAATAAAAGGAAAATGAATAAATGAAATGAGCACTGATCCTTTCCCTTCCCCCAGATAGTGGAGGAGAGAGACCAGTTTCGGGCCATGGGTCTCGCCCCTCCTTTTTCTGCCCGATGCCCTAGATGTGCAGCCACTGCTGGCCCAGTAGGGCCCCTTCCCTCCCCAGCCCTCCCCTGACCGTGCTTGGAAGGAGGGGTCTTGCTAAAGGGAACCACGCTGTCTTCCTCATGTGGAGGTCTGGGAGGGGCAGAGAAGGTTCAGGATGCTCAGGTGAACTCAGCTCCCCTTTAAAGTGGCCACATCACCTCCCACGATGTCTGTCCTTCCTCTCCCATCTTCGCGGATGCCTTTTTACTGCTCCTTTTAAAGTGTTGGGTTCTGAAGTTAGCCAGGAATGTGCAGCCAAGGAGACCTGGTGCAGGTGGTCCCATGGTCACCCCCAGCCCTCAGCTTTCCCATGTAAACCAGGAGCCCCATGGGTCCTGCCTTGGACAGAAGGATGGGCCCAGAGCACTGGGTCTAGTCTGAAGGGTTTCTGGGCTCCTCAGCACCTCCCAGCCCAGGCCTGTTGAGCAGGGCCCTGGAAGCCTCCTGGCTCCCGTCTGTGTCTGCTCTATTGTTGAAGCTGTAAATCATCAAAGACTCAGCACTTGACTCTAAAAGGATGTGTGAAAGGCATCCTGACTCACCTTTTGTGCTCCCACCCAACTATTTTCCTCCTCAACTCTTCTTAGTTTATAAACCCTTATGTAAAGAGAGCTGTAAATAAACGGGCATTTCTGAACGATGCTCCCTTCTTTAAATCAAGCTTCAGGCCAGCCACGCAGAGTAAAGGGCAATTCTCTGGGTTTGGGCTGGGGTTCAGAGGAGATGAGGTGGCTATTATGGAATAAAGCCACATCCTTATGCTCCCTCCTGGCACTATCCTGAGACATTTGGGATCTGTGTGTTTTCACCCAGTAATACGTTCAGAAAAGTTTCTCTTTCAGCAATGTCCACCGATGGGGGAAATATATTGAGAGCTTCCTATGTTAAAAAGAAAGCCTTTCAGAACTAAGATGTCCAAGTAGACTCATTTGAGAGAAAGATGTGCATCTGAAATGCCTTATGTACTCTGTAATTAAGGAAAGAGAATTACATTAAAAGGAATAGCACACCAGCATACAGTTGAAGTCCATGTTGCAGTCACACCAAGAGGAAGGATGAGGGGAGGAAGGTTATAGAAGAAAGGTTGAAGGGAGGTGAAGAGAGGAAGAGAAGGAGAAAAGGAGAACACACAGACTCACTCATTTGCTGAGCACCCGGGTGCTTCACGGTGTGCTCGGCCGTTCCCCTGGCTGTCTCTAGGGCCTCTGCCCCCCACCCTGGGGATGGAAAAGGAACCAGGCCATGGATGGGGCAGAATTGGGGTTGAGGCCTGTAAAGGTTGGAGGAAGGCCGTGACTGGGATGTGCCATGGCAGGGGGTGCTGTGCGAAGGGGTGTGGGCATCCCCTGTGTGGTGGAGGGGTGAGCTGCGGAGAGGGAGGGAGGGCTGGGCTGAGGACAGTAAGGTGGTTTCTGTCGGGAGCACTCACTCCGTGTTTATTATAAACGCATGCACCCCAGCACCCACCTCCCAGATTCAAATGTGGAAGGTCTGGTCCGCCAGGAATACTGACTCCGCACAGGCCCCTCCAGGGGGCTCTGCAGCAGGAGGCCCCGGACTGCACGTGAAGAAATGCTCCTTATTGGTCCTTTCAAATGGCAGCCTCTCATCTTAGGTTCCATGCTGCTCAGAACCATTAGACTCCAGCAGGTCCCACTGGGACCAGGAGTAGGTATGCGGCGATTGATAATGTCAGGCTGCCTCGCTCCCCATTTGCCTCCTGTGTGTGGTAGACGTTGTTGCTGTCCCCCCCGCCCCCAACAGCCTCCCCCCCCACACACACTGGCAATCCCACATCTCCATCCGCATTGTCAGTGGATGGGTCTCCAGCACCTTAAAGCTTCCTCCTCGCGCAAGCCTGCTTATCTTGGCCTGAGGGCTTCATCTGGCCTCCAGGGTGTCCTCAGCCTGGGCTCCAGGCACCGGAAGCACCAGGGAGAGAATTCTTAGATGAGACCCCAAGGTAGTGACAGGTGGGACTTGGGGGTAAGTGTCCGCTTCCTTGCCTCATGAATGACAGTTCTGTGGACTGCCAAGTGGGACGGGCCCTCCATCTGCAGCAGCGACACACTCAGTGGTACACTCAGCCACTGGCTGTTCTTCCCCAGGCACAGGCCCTGCCCTCCCACACTGCCCTGCCTTCGCACACTGCCCTGCCCTCACATACCGTCCTGCCCTCACTCACTGCCCTCCCCTCACTCACTGCCCTGCCCTCACACACTGCCCTGCCCTCCCACACTGCCCTGCCCTCGCACACTGCCCTCCCCTCCCACACTGCCTTCCCCTCCCACACTGCCCTGCCCTCACACACTGCCCTGCCCTCACACACTGCCCTGCCCTCACACACTGCCCTGCCCTCGAACACTGCCCTGCCCTCACACACCGCCCTGCCCTCACACACTGCCCTGCCCTCCCACACTGCCCTGCCCTCACACACTGCCCTGCCCTCCCACACTGCCCTGCCCTCACACACTGCCCTGCCCTCACACACTGCCCTGCCCTCACACACCGCCCTGCCCTCACACACTGCCCTGCCCTCCCACACTGCCCTCTGAGTCACTCCCAGCTAAGCTGCTTACACCCAAATCCTGGTCTCAGGTTCAACTGGGGGTGAAGAGGAACCCAAACTAAGACACTTTTTCTTTTCTTTCTTTCTGTTTTTACTTAAAAAAAGTAATTTATTTTCATGTATTTTGTTGAGATATAATTGACATAACATTAAATTAGTTTCAGGTGCACAACATAATGACTCACTATTTGTATACATTGTGAAATATCTCCACAATGAGTCTAGTTACCATCCATCCCCAGGAGGACTTAAAAATGTTTGGTGTTTTTCTTGTGATGAGAACTTTAAAGATCTCCTCCCTTTGTAACTTTCAAATAGGCAACATAATATTAACTATCGTCCTGTGCTGTCCATCACACCCCCAGGCCTTACTTATTTCATACCTGGAAGTTTCCCCCTTTGACCTCTGACACCCATTTTGCCCACCTGTTTTTATTCTTTATAATGCTCCTGGCAGCCTTGCATAACTTCTCAGATACAACCAAGGTCTCTGCCAGGAGAATAAAGTCAGGGCACAATAGAAATGTGCTATACCAGGAGTCAGCAAAAAATAAAATAAAAGGCAAGGGGAATTTAATAACAACCTACAAACTCCCCGCCATTTACACAACTTCATAGAATTCAGATGCCTGTTCAATACACGCCCAACCAGGAGGATACCTTGCATTTTTAAATTAAACGATTCCTTTACATCTTATCCAACCTGGTGGAGGACTCACTATTATTTGCGCTGAACTCTGCCTTTGCTGTCCTGTCCTGAGCTCCTCCCCCTGCGGCCGCGGTCCCGACACCACACAGCCCGAGTTGGCACTGTAACCCGCACCCCGCTCCCTTGCGTTGGAATTTGGCTGTGCAGTTAATGCTGTGCTTCTGAACACGTGATTGCGTGAGCTGAACAGCAGCCCTGTGGAGCGGTCAGGATGGGCAGCTCTATTCCCCGGTAAAGGAGGTTTGGTGCATCACACAACCAGGACCTGTCACTGACGATCTCAGAATTCATATGTTCTCGTTCCCAGCCTGGCATGCTTTCCATAACACACACGTCCCCGCAGAGAACAATGTGCACAGAGCCATCCATTTACTCACCTATCAACCAGGCATCCCACAGTTATTTCAACTCAGGTACTGCAAGCTACTGCCCCTTACCCTCCCCCCTCGCCCACCCTCCCCCTGCAGCCACCACTCCTCAGCCTGGGCAAGGCTCCATGCCAAACATGCTTGATGTTTCCAGCCACCTTTTGTTACACAGTTCAGCCCACGAAGCCCTGGGTCTTTGCATTTTTATCTACAAGTTGGAGAGAGATTAAACCACCTGTGCCCTTCGCCCTCCATCGTCAGCAGAAAAATTCCAGGGACAGTGAGCTTGAGGAGCCCCTTCCGACAGGCCAGAGGTCTGCAACCCTCCTCCTGCTCCGCCCCGGGGGCTGGTGTCCTCTCGGCCCTCCGCCTGGGGAGCCGGGCTCTCGGGCCCACTGTGACGAAACCTTGACTCTGGAAATCCACTCCTAGCCCCACCTGCCTTCCAACAGGCGTGTTTATGGCCACGGCTCTGCAGCGGGGAGCCGTAAGGCATGAATGAGCGTGTGTCCGTATGTTGGAGCCAATCTTTGTCAGGAATGCACTAAACACTTCGTAAATTACATCCTTGGATGTCAAGCCACCTCTGATATTAGATTAGTCACTGCTAACCCTTCCCTACACAAGACCCAGGGGACGGATGCACTGGACCGTGACAGAGTTTCTCTCTTTTTAATGGAAAATGTGTGCAGAGGAGTCAGTCACCCTGACCCACGCTGCACAGCCACAGGCGTGTGTGATGGACATTCCTTCTGCGTGTGTAGGGCTCCTCTCCCAGCGTGTTCTGTGCGCAAAGTGCTCGGGAGGAGGCCGGCCGGGCCTGGGTGCTGCGCCTTTCCCACGGGCTTCGCGTGGGCCAGGCACTGTTGTCAACGTTTTCTATGCTTAGAGGAACTCAGTGCTTACAGAGATCGTATGTCAGGGCAATACTGTTACCTTCAGTTGATGGTGAGGGAGCTATAGGCGTTGAGTCACCTGACCAAGGTCACATAACGAGCAGCGCTGGGACTCATTAGGCACTGGTTCCCTTAGTGTCCCCCCCCCCCCGCCCGCACCAGCCTCTGCTTCACCTGTGTCAGGCCCGGAGTGACAGCACATGGGCAAGGGTCTTAACCTCAGTCCTCAAAAGGCTACCCCTTTATTTACTGATGCAATAAGTAGTCACTTAGGATCCACTGCCCGAGAGGGTCTTAAGAAATGTTCTTGTAACAGCAGTTTATTTTCATATATTACAGTCTATTCCAATGTATTAAATAATTACATATTCCAATGTATAAAGTAATTTGAAGAAGAGCTTCCTGGGTTGAACAGAAGGCGGGACACAGAGTCTGCCAACACCCTCCTGAGGGGCCCCGGAGGTCCTCCTCTCTCAGGGCCACTCTAAGGCATGCGGCATCTTCAAACCAACATTCCCCATGTGTACCTACAGGAGGCGCTGATATTGAATGGAGAGAGGGGCCAAAAAGGATGGATTTCCTTCCGTTTTCTGGAGCCACTTAGCTCCGGTCATGGATTTGCATGAATCTCAATGCATGACAGTTAAAGGACAGTAAGGGCTAAAGCAAAGTATACGGCAAGGGATCATGGGATGTTTCTGTATGTCATTTGAACCACATGTGAAGTGGGAACAGTTAGTTGGAAAGGAAAAACGTTAGCAATCAGGTAGATTGTATTCTCTGGAGGGATTTACTAAGAAGTGCACAGTAATAGATATACTCAGTCTACTGACAGCCGTTCTTAAAAGCAACATCGCATTCCGCAGTATTCTTCCCCCTGAAAGTGGCAGGAACATAATTTAAGGCAGCTTAAGCAGAACAGGAAATGTTTTAACTTTTATACGCAGGAAGCAGTGGTTGATGTGGGAACAGTGAAGGCAGAGGTTGCAGGTATGGGTCCCTCGCCCTGAGCTCTGCTTCCCAGAGTGTATGGCCAATTTCCCTCCCCCTGCAGATGAAACCCACATGAACACTAGGTCAGGTGACTACCACCAGCTCCAGCTGTCCACCTTCCCCAGCCCAAATCCCAAAGACGAGAATCAGACTTCCTGCTAAGGACTAGCACATGCGTAGTTGGCCAGATTGAGTCATTTGCTCAGCTCTGAGATCATCACTAGAGCCAGGGGTTCTCTGATTTACCAGCCTAGGTCATACACTTGCCATGTGAGGGAGGCAGTGGGTACCATGATTTCCATACTGCCAGTAACACAACATGTAGGAAGGGCCCAGCCGGTGTGGCTCGGTGATTGAGCTTTGACCTATGAACCAGGAGATAATAGTTTGATTCCCAGTCAGGGCATCTACCTGGGTTGCGGGCTCGATCTAGTGTGGGGCGTGCAGGAGGCAGTGGATCAACGATTCTCTCTCATCATTGATGTTCCTAGCTCTCTCTCCCTTTCCCTTCCTCTCAGAAATTAAACACACACACACACACACACACACACATGCACGCATGCACACAAGTGGAAGGGATTATTCCTAACCGGAGAGGAAGCAATACCTATATTCACTACAAATTGTTGATAGGCATTCTGTGATTTGAGTCACCAAGAGCCTCAGTTATCTCATTCTTGGATTCATGTATTCATTCATAAACCTCTATGGATATACTGAGTTCTCAGCTCAGAACCCTCAAGGCCATGCTTTGGGGTTGCTAAGGCTGCTGTAACAAAGCCCCACATGTTGGGTGGCTTGTAACAAATTGATTGTCTCCCAGTTCTGGAGGCCAGAAGTCCAAGAGCAAGGTGTCGGCAGGGCCGGTTCCTCTGGAGGACCGCGAGGGAGCGTCCTTCCTGCCTCTTGCCTGGCCTCTGGTGGCGGCTGGCAGTCGTTGGCTTTCCTTGGACTGTACAGGCATCGCCTCATCTCTGCCTTGGCTCTCCCATGGCGCTCTCCCTGGGTGCATCTGCTTCCACGCTTCCCTTTCATAAGGACACCCATTGTATTGAATTAGGGCCCATCCTAAGGACCTCATTATAGCTTGAATACCTATACGAGGATTCTGTTTCTAAATAAGGTCACAGTCCAAGGCACTTGGGGGTCAGGACTTCAACCTATGAATCCTGTGGAGGCATAAATCAGCCCCTACAAGTATGCTAGTGGGAGTTTAGGTAAAAGCAGGTGAGGAGGGTGCAGAGGGGAGGTGTTTTGATGAGGTTCCCAGATCTTGACTTCCCAGTGGATACTCCCCCTGCAGTTATGAAATTCACTGTTTCTTAACATTTCACTGAGGAAGAATCTCGGCCAAGTTACTTCAGTCAGTGGGCTCCCAAGCAACGGGACAGATGAATTTCACAACTGGGCTTAGCCGTCTGAGCGTGTTGGCCCTGCACAGGGAGACTTTCCCTTGAGAGGGGCATTCTGACGCCAATGGTGCCCTCCCCTAACTTTCTCGCTACGGTAAGAAGTTATCATCCCATCTCACTCTGCGTGCCTCTCCTCAACCTCTTGCAGGCTCCAAATGGCCCATGCTCCCCAAATGCCTGCCTGCTGATGGCGTCATCAACTTCTTCAGCTCAGCTTCTATCTTTTTAAAAAATATATATGTATATTTTATTATTGATTTCAGAGAGGAAGGGAGAGGGAGAGAGACATAGAAACATCAATGATGAGAGAGAATCATTGATTGGCTGCCTCACTGGGGATCAATCCCACAACCTGGGCATGTGCCCTGACCAGGAATTGAACCCTGACCCTCAACCACTGAACCAGCTGAGCTCAGCTTCTATCTTAGCAGGACATGGTCAAGTACCTCATTTCCTGTTGCCTCATCAAGAGCCAATAACTCAGTAACCTGTTCCAAATATGCTGAGAAGGCTGGCGCTCCTTGTCCCAGCTCGCACTGGCTCCCCGCACTGACTGTGCACCCTCTGCCATCCCCCTCACCCTCAGGGTGTCATACTGGTGGCTTGGAAATGGCCCGGGGAGACTTTGCATCATGACACCAGCCAACGCTGCAAATTAGGGTTCTCCACCCTTTGAGCATGCCCAGATTTGGGTGCTAAGCACAGCCCATCGATGAGACAAGCTGCCAGTCCTCCCAGTAGGCCATCTTTTAGTTCAAAATCTTGAGAGAGTGAGGCAGTCCATGGATCAGTTCCCCCAGCAGGGGTGGATGAGGGCTGGATGGCATAAGACACACACACCGGGCCCCGGGGCTGTGTGGATACCCGTCTATACAGGAAGCCAGTGCTTGGAATGTCACATTCATGTGGCTCAGCGATTCTCACCCTTTCTCATCTCATGGCACACATAAACTAACTGCTAAAATTCTGCAGCACACCAAAAGAATGTATTATATTTTTGGCTGATATGACAAAAAAAAGTCCATGTGAATGTTGATTTACATCAGATGGCTATTGCTGTGTTGGCTGTTGTCATTTTTAACTTGACAATCCAAGGGAGAAGAGGTCAGAGCCCCTGACTAAAGAGTCAGGGATGGCAGGTCTTAGAAATTCTTGCGGCGTAGCCGTTGAAAAGTGCTGGTGTGGTTTAGGACTCTAATCTGGTCCTGCTCACCTTCTCAGCCTCAGCTGCCTCCCTCCACGTTGACTGCTCTTCTCCATCAGTACAAGGCCGTTATCCGTTTGCTGTGCACACCGATGTCTGCATCAGCTTGCGGTATTCTCTCGGTCTGGCTCTCCTCTCCATGTCCCTCCATGTCCCGTCCTCAGTCTCGGTTGCAGTCCTTTTCCCCGGAGGTCGAGAGTACCATCTCTTTACGTAGAACAACAGCTACACACCCTCAGTGGCATGCGGTGGTAAACAGCTCCTCCTTGAGAGTCTGCAGGGGTCATCTCTTTGGGGTTGGGCAGATGGTTCTGCCAGCTTCACCTGGACTCGCTCATCACTCAGGGCTCTGCTGGGGCTCTGGTCCCGGTGGGCTGGGCAGGGCATCATAGTGCGATCCCCTCCACTCCACGTGTTTTTCCTTCTCCTGGTCCCAGCAGGCTGGCCTGGGCATATCCTTCCTGCGGGGGCAGAAGTGGGAAAGTGAGAAAACTCAACCATACACGACCTCACGATGCTGCTTATGACCAAACATCCCAGTGACCAAAACAAGCTCAGAGGGGGGAATGGGCCTGCGCACAGTGCAAGGTATTATGGCAAAGGGTGTGGGCACAGGAAGTG
Source organism: Myotis daubentonii (assembly GCF_963259705.1). Classification (NCBI taxonomy): domain Eukaryota; kingdom Metazoa; phylum Chordata; class Mammalia; order Chiroptera; family Vespertilionidae; genus Myotis; species Myotis daubentonii. Next base: position 10,111,558 of record NC_081855.1, read on the forward strand.
TGGAAAGCGGGACCGGCAATATAATCATGTACGTCTCCAACTAGGTCAGACTGTGTTCTTAGAGTAAGGCTTAGACACCGTTCTCACTTACACTATTATCCTGAGAACTGGAACCAACATAAGTTATTATTCCAGTGGTAAACAATACAGAAACCAAGCAAAATTAACCTACCTGCCTACCCTAGAAATACCTCCCCCTTCAACGTAACTGACAGCCATCCAGGCAGTGTACTGTGTGCTTACCTGCAGTAACGCTAGCTCATCAAGACTTGCCTCGCTCCCCATGACGGCCCTCCAATCCAAAGTCCCGCTGTGTTCTCTGCCATGAAAGAGTCTCTTCAAAACCACTTGGCCCTAAAACTGTAAATACCTTCCCTCACTTCTCCACCATCACCATGGCTGCAGGCCCCTGGCAGTTACAGGGGAAAGAAAGAAAAAAAAGAAAGAAAGAAAGAAAGAAAGAAAGAAAGAAAGAAAGAAAGAAAGAAAGAAAGAAAGAAAGAAAGAAAGAAAGAAAGAAAGAAAGAAAGAAAGAAAGAAAGAAAGAGAGAAAGAGAGAAAGAAAGAAGGAAGGAAGGAAGGAAAAGAAAGGAAGGGAGAAAGAAAGAAAGAAGGAAAGAAAGAAAGAAAGAAAGAAAGAAAGAAAGAAAGAAAGAAAGAAAGAAAGAAAGAAAGAAAGAAAGAAAGAAAGAAAGAGAGAGAGAAAAAATAGCTGGAATAACAAAACCTGACCAGAGCCGGCCTGAGCCATGATGGTGCTGGGTCTAGCCTCCAGGAGACCCTGCCCTCGTCACACCCTGATCATAACCATTAGGGTGCGGACTGGCACCGCTGGGCCATGACAGGTTCCCCTGGGGCCATAGAAGGAAAGAAAGGGAGGCCCCCCATTACTGGGAAGAGACCGACCCATTTCCGAAAACAAATGCATGTGCCTCCCCCTCATTCTGTGGCCCCATAAGAATCCCCTTGGACTTCTCTAGAATGAGAAGCTGATCTGTGAGCCTGACTCCCGCTTCTCCATTCTCTGGCTGCTGAGCATTCAGCTTCAGTTCGTTTTTGGCTCAGCAACACCGAATGGAGAAAGGACCTGGGGAAGGACAGAGGGTCCCTCTGGGGAACGGAGTCTCCACAGCGGGGTCCTGGGCCATCTAAATTGGTAGCACTCCTGCCAGGACTCTGCACCAGATCTGACAAACTAGGGATTTTCCTAGTGGTCTTCTGGGGAGCTGACAATTGACAATCTATGACGGTAAATGACTGAAATGGTATCAGTAGCAACAAAGTGTCTTTCATTCTGTGCTCAGTGCCTACCAAGAGCCATCACTTGGTAGATGTTTAGTAAATATTTGTTGAATGAATAAATTTGTACTTTGCTGTTGAAAGATACATGATCAAACTTTTGGGCTAAACTGGGAATTCTTGTTCACAGTCTTGGGCACAGAGCAATCCAGCTGAGAGCAGACAGAGGGACAGCTTCCTCTCTGGGCAGGTGGAGGGAAATCTCCCAAATCAAAGGGAAGGTAAATAAAGGCGCGACTGCCCCGGACTGTTTTCTCCAGGGCAGAATCTGAGGACACCGTCGTTAATACTTTGCTAAGGATTTCAACTGAACATGGAAGGCTGGTGATAACATTTAAAAGAAACAAGCTAAAGCCCTGCCTCAGGTAGGCCTTCCTTTGGCAGCATTTAATCGAATTTAAGAGATTTCCTCTCCCTGCGGGGCAAATCATAATACTGCTCCCTCTGGTCAGAACCTTTCCGACTCCTTTCATTACTATGATGAGGTGGATCTACGGTTTCATCCCAAACGTGACCTCTCATCCTAAACGGCTTTGATGCTCCCCGTTGTCTGAAGACTCAGATTTAATGGATCTGGAAGGAATCCCAGGAAGCTGCATAACAACAGGCCTTAGACAATTCTGCTGCGGCAGCCTTTTGAGCAAAGCGAAAACTGCTGACTCACCAGATAAGGCTCACACTCCCGAGCAGGACATGCCAGGTGCTCCGTGAACTGTCTGACTCTTGCCTCCCTTTTCTATCTTATTTCTCATGCTACCCAGACTCCCCAACCAACCCTAATCTTTGGAAACGCTTTACATTCTGTTGGGAAGAAAAAAATTTCCTTTACCAGCTTACGTTCAGTTCCCAGATCCTGCAAGGTAAACAAAAGACAGATCAACAGGACAAATGCAAACAGTTTTTATTAATCTTTACATGCATGGGAGTTCACAGAAAAGAAATGAAACTCAAAGAAGTGGTTAAACTCAGAGGCTTATATTCCTTTTTAACAATGAAAAGGTTTGGGCTTAAAGGGATGATAAATAATGGGGAAGGGACTAGAAATATAAGGAAACCTAATTAAAGATAAGGGCTATTTTAATGAAGTCTGTTTATGCAAAGATATCTTGGTGTCAATTATTTGTCTCTGGTATGGGGACACCTCTCTCAAAGTGAGGCAGATGAGTAAGAAGCCAGGAAAATTCTTTGGCAAGTGAATAGGAAAACGGAGACAGTTAACTGAACAGCCAGCCGAGCAATTTACAGCCAGCTAATAAATGGCAAGATCTTATCTTTTCTAACCAAGGGCACTTAGGAGCAAATGGTTTCCACATTCCAGACAGTGAGAGGGTGGGGGTGGGGGTGGGGGTGGGGGGTGGGGGTGACTGGTCCCAGTCCCTCTCAGGTGACATTCTTTGAAGGTGAAAATGACTAGAGATTGGCCCTGATCCCTCTGTGCACTCATTTTAATGCATCAGCATATCCAATGGAAGGCCGATGAGTATTCTGATTGAGACCTCCTCTAAAGTTCCCACCTTTAGAAAACAGGTAAATACCTTGAAGGCAAAGGACCTAGTGCACACTGTCCCTCGAACACGCTGGTTCATTCTCCCATTCTTTCCTCGGGTGTGTATCTTTGCTTTCTTTCTCCTAAGCTCTAAAGTTTCCCATGAGACTTGCAACCAGGGGAGCTGTGGGCAGTGGCAGCTCGTCCAGGGCTAACCCCATAAACCCGTCTCCAAGGGCCCACCTGTTGCCTCTGTAACTTGTTTCCTGAGTCCACGCAGCCCAGCCTCTGTGACTTCCTTTCCAAAGGACCACAGCAGCTCTGCCTCGGCTCCCTCCTGTGGCCATGACCTTGCCTTTTCTATATGAAGCCCTTCCTTAGTTTCACTGTCCCAGCTTTCATAAACATACTCTCAGAATCACCTTGTGAAATCTCTCCTGCACTCATGTCACGAAATGTTTCCTGCACAATGTCAAGAACTCACATATTCCAGACTTATGCCCGGACAGACCCACCTCGGTTCCAGGCCCTTTCCGGTGATAAAAGGGAGGTACACCCTGCTTTCAGGAAGACAAGGAAGGCAGGAAACTCTTTCTACATCTGATGATTCTCAGTTACCTTCAGCTTAAAATAATACTTATGCTACAATGGCATACTTTGGGGTGGCATATTTTCTGATACCTCTCAAATCTAATTAGAATAAAAATGTCAAGAAAATAAACAGATACATGAAACAATTAAAAAATTTGGCAAGTTTTACAAAAAAAACACATACCAATAAGGGATGGGATGGAGAAAAAACAAGGGGTTTGACCTGGATAGGGTGGTCGAGCCTCTCTGAGAAAGTTGTCACCTTCTTTTAGCTGATACCTGACAAGTGGGAGGAGGATATAATAAGCAATGGGGAAAGGACCTTCATGCAAAGAAAGCTGCCTGTGTAAAGGCCTTGATGCATGAGGCTGAATACTCAAACGGACAGGGCCAGACCACATATAAAAGTAGAACTGACCCTCAGCCTGCAGCATCCATCTCAGAAAACCAACCCTTTAAGTACAGAAACCAGCCCAGGATGCCAGCCTGCTCTCCAGAAGTCAGACATGTAGGGACTCAGACCACCTACAATCCCTAGCAGACTATCTTGGAAGCCGAGCCACAATAATGATCCAAAATTGATTAAGGAACAACAGCTTTCTTAATTTTTGTCCTCACTTCCAGTTTAGGACCAATTGCAGAAAGCAAACATGAGTCCCTAAGCAAACACTTTGGATGCCCCACTTCTGATTGGCTGTTCTACAGCAGCTCCTGCCAACAGCCTCTGGCCAGTGCCTTCCCTTTTCATGCTGTGGATCCTGCCCACTCCTCTGCCTGTCTCAGAGTCTGTGCCAAAATGCAGGTGATGTTGGCTGACTCTCTGGCTACAGGAAGTTCTGAATTAGTCGTCTTTGCTTGTTCTCATGTGGTTGGCCTCCACTTATTTCCAGGTGCGAAAGAGGGCTGAGGAGTCAAGGAATTGAACAAGCAGAGGGGCAGAGCCTAGTGAGTGGGGGGCAATCGGAGGGTGGACAGATGGGAGCCGGCAAAGGCAGGGCCATTGTAAGGAGTTGAGATTTAATTCTAAGTGGATGGAAAGCCACTAAAGCATTTTAAGCAGATGGAGTGCTTCATTCTGGTTCACATGGTAAGAGCTCTCTTGCTCTCATGTGTAGAAAAGATGGAAAGGAGGAAAGAAGGTGGAACTGAGAGGATCAGTCCTGAGCCCGGCTGTTATTTCAAAACCTTGGATGTTCTCCAGATGAAACTAGTCCCTGTCTGAGGAGGGCAAGGAGAGACTGGGGGAAGGTGGCTCACTCCATGTTAAGAGGCAGCAGGTATAAGAAGCAAGGGAGCTTACTTGTGAAGCTTGTCTTAGGCAGCTGCAGGATGAGTAGGTCTCTGCACCCACCTGCCAGAATCTTAGAAGTTTACACAGAGCCTTTACCGGGTTCAGCCATGTATTCAAGCCCACATGGTCTCAATAACAGGGTGCTCGCTGAAGGCTGCCTCCTGGAGAGCAGTGCCTGCGTGGGGAGGTGGGCAGGAAGTGTATTCCAGCAAGGAAGGGGGTGAGAAGCCTCCAGCTGCCTGGGTCCAGCTAGAGGGTCAGCCGGAGAGCACATCCTCCCGCGCAGGGGCAGTGGAGCGGGGAGGAGGAGGTGGATGTGGGATGTACTGTGGAGTCAGACTCTGTAGGACTTACTATTGGACTTGATATTGAAGAGTAGAGTCTGACCAGAAGCAAGGAGAGGTTTTTGGCTTTGTATGTGTAGAAGGTGGTATCATTTAAAGAGATGGATATGATTGGTAGTTACAGGACAATGAACTGCTTTTTGAGGGGGAGTGCACACCTGATTTTATGATATATATCAAAGCCACACAGTAAAGCTGGGATCTCAGAGGACTGGTCTGAGATGGAAAAATCTATTTTGGTATTATTAGCACATGGATAATTTTAACTGAAAACTGTCCATGGGTTTGGCAAAATAGAAATCATCAACAGCTTTGTCAAGAACAATGTTTGGACTGGCGGGGATAAAAGCCAAGTCAGAGGGTGTAAGAATGGAGGGGAGAAAGGAGACACATGAGTATGGCTAACCCTCGAGACAGATTGCTGTGAGGGAGAGGGGGAAACTATGTCAGGATCTAAATATGGTGGGGTGAAGGGAAGGTTTTTATTTTTAAGGTGAGCTTCAAATGATTCAATGCAGATGGAAATGACCCAAACATTCACAGTGTTTGTCTTTTTAAAAATGTCTAACTTATATATTTGCAAAAGCACTATGTGATAGACTTTGTTTTGCTTTTAGAGGGAATGAAATAAAACCTCAGAAATATTCAACAATTTCCACAGGTGCACATGGTGGGTGCGTCAGTGATCAGATCATGGATTGGCATGTGGCCTCGGGGAGTGAGGACCACTTTGCTCATATTGATTAAACTCAACAACCAACTTCGCCAACAGTTGAAGCGAAGCCCCACCCCATCCACCCATCATTCTTCAAGCAGGGTTTATGAAGTGGGCAGGGGCTTCTTAAATACTAGTGTTCCAGCAACTTTAAGGGCCTTTACTTGTAGATTTTGCACCTTCTCTGCTCCCTTCCTTACTACCAAAGGGGAGAGCCAGTGGGAGGATACAGGATTTGAGATTGTGGGCAGTAGAGGTTTTATTGAAAGTGTGTGTGTGTGTGTGTGTGTGTGTGTGTGTGTGTGTGTGTGTGTGGCCTTTTCTGGGGATCCCTCAACTCCACAGGTTTCTGCAGGACCTGCTTGGGACAGCAGTTGTGAATGAATGCGTTTCCAGCCAAGCCCTTGGGAATGTGTTTTCTAGCTCTTCCCCCGCAGGAAGTTCCCTGTTTCTGGCACAATTGAGAAGCCTCTTGTTTCAGATTCCACTAAGAATTCTCAGGAGCTTGTCTCCCATCCCTCACCTAAATAATCACCTCTTCTTTCTCCACAGGTTTTGTCTGCAGGTAATCGCCAGGCAATTTAAGTTAGCTTGGTCTCACTGCTGAGGCAGGAAAGTTAGAACAGGGAACAAAGGCTAGAGCTCTGCCCCTCCCCTGCTCCATCTTGGTTGGAATATCACAGATGCAACCCTCACTGACCCCTTGTTTCCCCCTCCCACTCCCCAGTTTCCTGCAATTGGGAGGACCCAAAAATTGCTATCTGGAGAGGAGAGACAAGGATGAGCCAAGCCAGCTGTCACCCCACCAGCGTCAGAAGCAGAGGACCACCCTACCCACCCCCTTGCCCACATTTAATAAAACCTTCCACCCAGATCCCAACCATGCTTAGGTCTGAGGTCTCCAGCTCTCACTGCTGAGTGCCTACTGTCACTGTAATACATTTACTGTGCTTCGCTAAATGTTTCCGTCATGCTCTTCAATTCCTTCTTGTTCCACAACGAGAGCCTGGATCAGGTTGAAACACTCGCTGGCATCACTCCCACCCATGCCCACTGTCCTTGCCCCACCAGGTCTTTCTGGGAAGGTCTATAGCTCTTCACTAGCTCTTTGATCTTGGTGCTACTAAACCTCTCAGAGTCTCTGTTCCCTCAAAGTGGAGGCACTAGGGCGGCTCTATCTACCTTACAAGTGAACATATACAGCAGTCTCCTCTTTCCCAGCGTTTCAATTACCTGTGGTCAACCGCGGTCCAAAAATACTAAATTGAAAATTCCAGAAATAAACAAATTTCAAGTTTTAAATCGTGTGCTGTTCTGAGTAGCCTGATAAAATCCCCAGCTGTCCTGCTCCATCTCACCCGGGACGTGAATTACCGCTTTGTCCAGTGGCTCCACGCTAAAGGCTCCCGGCCTGTTAGTCATTTAGTAGCCCTCTTGGTGATCAGATCCGCTGGCTGGGAATGGCGGCGCTTGCGTTCAGTCACCCTTGTGTTACTAAGTGAAGGCCCGAAGCACAAGAACAGTGATGCTGGCCACTTGGACCTGCCACAGAGAAGCGGCAAAGTGCCTCCTTTAGGTGAAAAGGTGAATCTCAGCTTAATAAGGCATTTAATCATCTCACGTCATCACCAGAGGAAGGGTGAGCACAGTACAAGAAGGGATTTTGAGAGAGAGAGAGAGAGAGAGAGAGAGAGAGAGAGAGAGACCACATTCAGATCAGTTGTATTATTGTATGTTGTTATAATTGTTCTTTTTTAAAAAATATTTTTCTATTGATTCCAGAATGGGAGGGGGAGGGAAAGAGAGATAGAATCCTCAATGATGAGAGAGAATCATTGGTTGGTTGCCTCCTGCATGCCCCACAATGGGGATCAAGCCTACAAACTGGGCATGTGTCCTGACCTGGAATTGAACCATAATCTCCTGGTTCATAGGTCGATGCTCAACCACAGAGCCACACTGGTCGGGCTGTTATAATTGTTCTGTTTCATTATTAGTTGTTGTTAATTTCTCACTGTGCCTAATTAATAAATTAAATTTTATCATAGGTAAGTATGTATAGGAAAAAACACTAAATATATAGTGTTTGGTACTATCTGTGCTTTCAAGCATCCACTGGGGTCTTGGAATGTATCCCCACAGATAAGAGGGGACTACTTATTTGTTCAAAGGTAAACTGAGGTATATTAAAAATTTTAAACCCTGGCTCGTGTGGCTCAGTTGGTTGGAGCATCATCCTGTGCATTACAAGGTTTGACCCCTGGCCCGGTTGGGGCAGGTGTGGGAGGCAGGCAACTAATATCTCTCTCTCTCTCTCTCTCTCTCTCTCTCTCTCTCTCTCTCTCCCTCTCTCAAAATCAATGAACATGTTGTTGGGTGAGGATTAAAATCATTTTTTAAAGAGTTTTATTAAGCTTTAAAAAACCCATTCAAATTGAGCACTACCAAACTGGGAGTAGTTCTGAGTGCCCTGCTGACAGGAACTAGGGGAAGGGCTTACAGAAAACTCAGAAGCAAAGCAAGAAATAACTTCCTGGGCTGTGGATTAAACCCTGGTTGTCTGTCTGTGATTGGCTGTGCTTAGGTTTCAATGTCCCAGCCTTTTTAATTATGATGTGTCTGGGCATGGATCTTTTTGGGTTCTTCTTGTTTGGGGTTCTCTGTGCCTCCTGAACTTGTGTGACTTTTTCCTTTACCAGGTTAGGGAAGTTTTCTGCCATTATTTCTTCAAACACCTTCTCGATTCCTTTCTCCCTTTCTGCCTCTTCTGGCACACCTACTATTCTAATATTGTTATGTTTCACACTGTCCTACAGCTCCCTTAAGCTGTCCTCCTGTTTTTTAATTGTTTTTTCCTTTTTGGTTCTCTAATTGAGTGATATTTTCAACTCTGTCTTCTAATTCACTGATTCGATCCTCAGCTTCCCCTAATCTGCTGTGTATTCCTTCCAATGTGTTTTTTCTTTGTGTTATGTCATTCTGTTCTTTTTTCGTAGTTACTATATCTTTTTTTCATACTGTTGAGCATTTTTAACATCATTATTCTGAACTCTGTTTCAGATAAATTTATCTCTGCTTCATTTATCTCTTCTGGAGAATTTGCTAGTTCTTTCATTTGGGGGTTGTTTCTTTGTTTCCTCATTTTGGTTGTCTGTTTGGGTTTGTGACTATATATTAGGTAGATCCTCTACACCTCTCAATCTCTAGTGCAGGACAGTGTTAAAGGCTATTTCTGACTAATTGGATCAGACAAAGATTCAAAGCCTCCAGAGACCGCCTCTGTCTACAGACTTATAGGATTTCGACTTGAATTGCCCCCAGGCAATCATCCTCAGGTGTGGCAAGAGTTTTTCAACAGGGTGGGGCAGTTGCTTCTCCTGGAGGCTAATTGTTACTTTTAATCTCTTAAGTGGCCTCAGGGCAAGGTGTTTTCCAATAGGGTGTGTCGACTGTCTTCTCCCCAGGCAAGGCAGGTGTCTATGTGGGAAAGTTGTGTGAGGGAATGACTCAGCCCAGGAAACTTGGGGTGTCTGCCTTCTGATCTCTACCCCCCCAAGTCCCCAGTCTTGGCTTCTGCTCTCACAACTCCAGTCCACTTCACCCTCCCTCTGCCAGAGCACAAGGTGGGTGGCTCCACAGGGAATTTTTGTGCCTTGGTCTTTTAAGAGGGTGCCGAACTGTCAGCTGCCACTCCCTGGCAGATAGAACCCCACTGCTTTTCACAGCCAGATGTTATGTGGGTACCCTCCTCAGTTTGGTGCTCTCTGCTGGAGAGCCAAGCTTTGGGATTAGATCCCAGAGCTCTCAGTTGCATCCCCCACCCCCTCAAGCTGAGATATCTCTTGGGGACTTCAGTTGCCATCTGTGGGTGCCCAGCCAGCACTCCTACCAGTCTCTATGCGGTCTCTACCTTCAGTCCTTGGGTATCAGGGTTCTCTCCTGTGAGTTTCCCGTTGATTATTCAGGAAGCCTTTCCATATTTCAGTTGTAATTCCAGCTTGTTCCTGGAAACATGTCCATGCAGCATCCTCCTACTCTGCCACCATGTTTCTATGTCCCAGCCTTGATGTATTTGCAGGCTTAGGTTTGGGTTTATCCACTGAAGCCTTCTGGCCATAACAGCCTCCTCATTTAATTAATTTAATATATGGAACACCTAATTATCAAGCACTTTGCAAAAATTAATTAGAATCCTCATAACAATCCCAGAGGCAAGATTCTAACATTCTAATGTGGTCAAGAACAAAAATGATTCTATTTTCTCAGGGGAGCCAGTGCACCTTCCCTAAAAGTTCAGCATTCAGATCTAGACCCTTCTGAGCTATCTTACTGGTTTTCATGAGAGCAAAGCAAGATGATCTATCCAGGGAAAATGAACCCAAACTGAACTTGTAAAATCCTAGGTGCTGACTGGGAATTATAACCCAGTTGGGGATCTTTTCTACTGTCACCTGTATGCAAGCTGATGTCAAATGTGAGACCCGCTCCTGTGTTCAGAGTTGTGTGGCTTCCCCCTGTCAATTATCCCCCATAAAGTGGGAAAGTCAGTGAATGCAGGCACGCCCTGCCAGCGGGCTCCTCTGCTTCCCTCCAGCGGGACCAGCTCCGCAGCTGCCGGGAGTGAGAGCAGGACATGCTACACTGGGGAACGTGGGGCTCGCTCTAATTTCTGAAAAGAGTAAATGAGCAACTTATGGACTTCCATGACTTATTTTGTAATAAAGTACAGGTGTTCAGTGAGCTTCCGGCTGAGGCATGTGGTGTTGGGCAGGTACTTCAGTGTCCTACCAGGGCCTGCAGGGAAAAGCACTGTTTCTCAGGGAAGAGCCTGGGCTCTGAGGAAGCTGGAGGAGTTGCCTTGGTGGGCGGGCCTTTCAGGAGGACTCAGATTGGACTCTGCTCCTAGGGAAACCCGGCTGCCTAATACCATTGTAATTAACCTAGTTATTGGTAACAGGAAAGGAGCAGAGGGAAGGCTAAATATTATAGGCATGTCACTTGGCTAGCTTTGCCAGGAAGCTACAACTTTACACTCACTGAGGGTCTGGGTAAAGGCATGACAGATGCATGCATGCCCAGTAAAGTTGGGGGGATGTGAGAAGGTAAATACCTGTCAGTTGCACCTGGGAATAGGTCATGGGCCAGAATGGGCATGGCCACTGCAATGGCGTAAACTTTGGGCTATTTAGTCCCCTAAACAAAGAAGTTCGCTCTCTTGGCTCTTGGCTCTTGTTGTGCTTGACTCCTGGCGTGCGGAGCTCTCTTGCTCCTGCTTCCTGCATTTGCCCACGTGGCCCACGCTCATGTGGACCCCACACAGTGGACTAATGGACTGCAACTAGCCTGATGCTGAATTGGACCCAGCTCCAAAATTCAATGAAAACTCTGGACTCTGGCTTGCTTTTAGCTTTACTGACTCACCAGCTGTACTTCCAGGACTGGACCATGGGAAATGGGACTTTGGAAATCCAGGGATATAATCCACGCAAATAAAAATCATCTATCCTCCTGTGTGAGTCTCAGAAAATGCTTTTTTCTTGAGATATCATAAGGACTCCACCCCCAGCACCAGTGGGGAAAGGGATGCCTCAGCTTCCCGGAGAACATGCCCACACAGTGACTCCTCTTAACTTTCTGGTTTCTGAGAGCTCCCCGCACACAGATCTGGGGAAGAGGTTTGCTTGTCTCCTGTTTCCTGAGAGAATAATGTTTTAAACCACCTTGCCAAGGAATTCTTTCACGACAGTCTCCAAAGTAGCCAAAGAAAGAGCAGCACTTGCTTTCTGTTTTATGTGCCTATTTTGTGTCAAAGAGATTCTCTTGACTTGAAATCCAGACTCTGGCTCAGAACAGCTCTTTGAAATGTAGATTCCTCAACTGGTAACAAAGCAAAGCAAAACAAAAAGCAAAAGAGCAGGGTGGGGGCCTCACTGACCCTAATGTACCTGTCAGTCTGACCTTCTATGATGCTAATGATTTTCATAGCATTTAGTGACTGGTCTCTATGCGGCAGATGCTGTTTTGAGTGCTGTGCCTGTATTGACTGCTTTACTCCCCTCAGCAACCGCTTGAGGAGGGCAGTATTTCCACTTCCATTTTACAAGTGGGGCACTGGCCACAAAAGGAACCAAAGCCTCCATTCTCTGCAGAGGTGGGATTCCCCTGCTCGGGCACGGCCCAGAACCAGCACACTGGAACACCAACTTGAGGAGGACGTGATGGAGATGAGAAGGAAGGCGATGAATGACTAAAGAGCATTTACCGTTAACAAACAAACAGCAAATGTTGCAAATGTACATCTACTTTTCTTTTATCTGGAACATATTCACCTAGTTTGCGGATTTAAATTCAGAAAAATCATTTCTTAACAGAGAAATTGTTTTCCTCAAGAAAAACAAAATTCTATGAGGTTTTTAAAACCCTCTTTTTGCATAAAAAATTGGTTATAGATAATTTTGTTGGAAATAAGGGGCTATCAGGTATGGCTCAGGAAGGTGTTTTTATTTAATTTCTTAGTCCTCTGCATGCGAGTATGATGCTGAGTGATGGTGTTAGTTTCACCCCTGACCTCTGTGTGCTGGGTGCCCCGCCCGCAGAACTCAGGTCTTGGGGGTTTCCAGGGCGTGGTAGTCAGCAAGGCTGGTGCAGGCATGGGAAGTGTTGCAGGCAACAGGGAGGGGGTCTCAGGCCTGGGAGGGTGTCCCAGACACAGGGAGGCACCAACGGACTCCCCCCTCCTCTCCGGCACCTTCCACGTGCTGCTTCCTCAGCGCAATGCTCACCATGGGGCCCTCGGGGTCCTGCAGCGACGGCCTCTTGGGTCTGTGGTGGCCTAGGCAGCAGAAGTGAGGAGACAGAGGGCTCCTCTCCCTCTAGGAGACCCCACCCCTGTATTAGATGGGTGACCAACAGGTGCTCGCTCCTGGAGTGCTGGCATGCTCCATGGAAACACCTTGCAGACTTCAGCTCCTCTCTGAAAACCAGACACGAATTCGAGCCCTGGCCACCGATGGCAGCTCACGGGGACCCCTCCTCTGTCAGGAGGTCCTTGTCCTGGGCTCATGCTGTGCTGGTGCCTTCCCTTCCACTCAGCTCTCCCTGGGGCCTTCCTCAGGCTTCAGGGCAGCCCACTCCCGGCCCTCGGCACCCAGCCTGTGCTAGATGCGCTTGGACTTGCCCGCACCTGACGTGGAACAGCTCAGGCCCAGTCTGGGATACGAGACCAACCCGCATAAGTGACTTTCCTAAAATGGACATTGGTTGGTTTGCAATGCAGTCCCCCAAGGAAACATGCAGTTCTAGCCCCACCAGCCGTCCTCTCTGCCTGCGGGAGAGGGAGGCAAGTTTGGGGTATTAACAGACATCGTTTTTCTCAAGACAATGTCTAAACCAGTTTTCTAAGACACTTGCTACATTTACTGTTTCTCACAAGTGCTTTCGGTTTCTTTAGGAAAAGAGGTGCCCAGGTGTCTTTGCCCGGGGATGACTATCAGCTGCCTGAGCTCTGCACGCAGGGATGTCTTACGCCTTGACTTTCGACTACATGCTTTTATTTTTCAAATTACAGTATTGATATGAAGTTCCCCTTAAAAATACTTTAAAAAAAAAAAGGTGATATGATTTAAGAAAAATACTGAGAAATGATAGTAGAGTTTCCAGGCAGGAATTTGGCACCTGGAGTGTCGAGGTGGCATGTGGGTGTAGTGAAAACCCTGATGTTGGTGTTACCCAACTCAAGGGGCTCCCTGCTTGGGGCGCTCTTCTCGAGAGCGAGATGTGGTTTTCGCAGCGTGATGTTATTCACTTGCAGCCAAAAAAGTAGGACTCCTACCCAAAGCTCCGTCTCCGAAGGGAGGCTTAGCCGTTGGTAGATACACTGTTTGGTCAATCACACATTGATTTCTTCTCTGCAGTTGGTCCCACTTACCTGGTCGGGTTCCTGTTTACAGCTGCAGCTGCACAATGCTGCGCTGCATTTTAACAGTCAGCGAGAATGCGTTTAGTGAGAACTGCTCAGACCTCGAGGCCCTTGTCCTAGCTAATAATGGCACAAAGTTAGGCAAACACTGGCTTATACAGTCCACTTTTCCCTTTCACCTCCCCTCTGTTTATGGAAACGCTGAGTGTCCTTGAAGATCAAGGTTGAATCCCCCTCTGTTTTCAAGCCCAGAGCAGGGGCGCCCTCCTCTGAACTTCCTCAGCAATGCCGTCTGGTCTGTCCATTCGTGCTCACCGGGTTCTTACAACTGCAGCTCGTCGCTTTTCCCGGCCTGACGTAGATGCTGACGGACACTGTCAATACTTCCTTGCCCTCCTACATCAGGACATTTAGTCTTCAGTGAAAGGGCTAGAGGAGGAAAGGCATTTAAGGGGACAGCTTGAGAAAGAGTAACAGTTTGTGTCTCAGAGGGCACAGCTTCCCCAGTGTGTATACAGGAATTTGCCGGGTCACACACAGGACACATTTAGAATGACCTAGCTGCATATTAAAACTTAAAGGGTGTTTGGGTTACTCAGAGCACTGAGTGAGCTATTGTGGGCGCAGGAACTGTAACAAATGTCCCTGTAATGAAACAAAATGTATCCTTTCTCTGGGTTGAAATTCCCAAACTCAAGTTTTAAAGGGATCTCACTTTATTGTTATTTTATTTAACGGGGGACTGCGAGGTGTGGATCGAGTCCGCCTGCTGGATTACCCAGCGTCGGCAGGCACCCGACATGAATGGGCATATTATGCTTTCTATTAAAAGTGTGGCTCTTAATTAAAAACGTGATCATGGGTGTTTATGGAGACACTGTTTAGGTTTTCTTTAGCTGTTAACACATCATAAATCATTTTAAAGGGACCTTTCCTCCTATTGCTTAATGGTTAGTGTATTTTGAAAAGGCGATTTGAAAACAAAACTGGGATTAAATTTAGTGTTTGACAAGGTGCTAAGGGGCTCACCACCTCGCTGGGCTAAGACAGGGCTTTGCTTGATCTGCTGACCTTATCTCACCAACCCCAACCTGGGTCCCTGGTTCACATGGCAGAACAGCTTTGGTGTTAAAAATTTAACTCCTGGTTCCAGGAAACGTAGGCAGCACACTCATCCCAAACTTCCCTCTATTATCCTGTAATTGCAAAGGATGCCACTCTGCAGAGAAGACAGCCTGCTCTTTATGACCTCTCCATCAATGCCGTCAGCAAGGTGGCAGGGGCCGTATGCGGCGCGTGAGAATAATCTATACTAATAAAAGGGTAACATGCTAATTAGACCGATGTCTTCCAGACGACCTTCCGTATGTCCTTCTGGACAAAGCCATGGTGGTGGGGCTGAGACAGAGGTGTTAGGGGTGATCAGGCTGGTAGGGGAGAGCAGTTAGGGGGATCAGGCTGGCAGGCGGGTGAGCGGTTAGGAGCCAGTGGTCCCGGATTTCGAATGAGATGTCCCTTCTGGATAGGTCCTAAACCAGCAGTTGGACATCTCCTGAGGAGTCCCAGATTGGAGAGGGTGCAGGCTGGGCTGAGGGACCCCCCTGCCTCCCCGCACCCCGGTGCATGAATTTCATGCACTAGGTCCAGTGGTTGGCAAACCACAGCTCGTGAGCCACATGCAGCTCTTTGGCCCCTTGAGTGTGGCTCTTCCACACAATACCACGTGCGGGCATGCACGTACAGTGCGATTGAAACTTCATGGCCCACGTGCAGAAGTCAGTTTTCGGAAAGAAGTTAGACGAAACAAGTATACAAGTGTGGATGGGAAAGTTGGAAGGGGTCGACCTCAGGGAACGTACCTCAATCAGATTGAGGATGTTTTTAGCAAAGGCCAGCTTAGGAGTACCCTAATTAAGTTAATAACAATGTACCTACCTATATAGTTTAAGTTTAAAAAATTTGGCACTCAAAAGAAATTTCAATCGTTGTGCTGTTGATATTTGGCTCTGTTGACTAATGAGTTTGCCGACCACTGCTCTAGTCTGTAACTAATTAAGGCCTTGGCCTCATCTGTGCTTCCTGATGCAGGCCCCGTGAGAGTGGGCTCCGTGGCCAGAGACCTTCGCTTCCAGGCCAGGTGGAGTCCTGTGCTTACAGAGGCAGGAACCACTGTGAGGCGAAGGGATGGCTCTCAACATGTCCTGAATTATTGGGCTGTTCTTGGGCCTTGGGTTAGGTGGGGCAGTGGAGACGAGACGGTAGGATGAGCCAGGGTTGATGTGGGACCTCAGTTGTGCAGGGCATCCTTTCAGAACGACTGCGGTCTGCACGCCTCCACACAGGAGGGAAGCAGCCCTCCCAGGGCTACCATGACATGACAAATGTCAGCGTTTTGCAAACTGTCAGGCATCAGCCAAATAAAAGGGATTCGTTATTATAATAATGCTTCTCAGTTTTACTTGTATTTTTAAAAATCATTTCTCTGCAAACTTTCTAGTTGGCTGCAAAGCTGGTCTTGGCTTTCTGCGTTCCCTCCCAATGGAATTTCCAAGTAGAAAGACATTCTTCTGTTTGCAGCCAAAACGCTCGCTGTCCAAATGCTTTCTGCTTCCAGGGCCCATCTCCCCACTGGGCTGCCTCTGCCTGGTGTTGCAGACCCGCCAGGAAGTGGTAGAGAGGGGGATGCCCCGCTGCCCTTGGCACTCAGGACAGCAGCACTCCTGGGTTTTCCTGGCCCTGTCCCGGCTCAGACCTTCACTGCCCTGTGCCACGGAGACCACACACCCAGTGGCAGAGGTTTTTGCCATGTTTACTGACGGGACAGGGATTTAAAGGAATCACTTTGGTGTTACAGAATGCTGGTTACAGTCCATTCCACAGCATATCCCCGATTGAACCTGGGTCCCCTGGGAGTGGCCAGGGGCAGCATCTTTCCCTGACTGCCTGGCTGGGTGTCCTGGGCCTGCCTCGCTCTCACTCTAAAGCCTGGCCTGGCTCCCTCCTACCCCAGCCCCAAGTTCTCTTTCTGAGCCTCAGGCAGATGCCTCCATTCTCCCTGCATCAGAGGAGAGTGTGCTGGTGTTATTTCCTGTAAATTTCGGCGAGGAGAGTAGCTTTCACCCAGCGCACGAAGGATCCAGCAAAACTCACCATTTCAGCATTTTCCTGCGAACCATCACTGTTCACTCTGAGAAGTCAGTCCATGCTCTCTTTTTAACTCCAATCTTTATCCTCCCCTTGTCATCTCTGCTGCCTGTGACTGTGAGGAAGAGCTTGTCATGTCCAGGGGTCTTAGAGGTCGTCCTTGATTGATAGTCCTCCAGCTGGGGCTTGAAATGCACAGCCAGTGACAGGGACAATAGCAGTGAGCCCCCTGTAGTCTGAGGATCAGGACAGGGTCAGTGAGCCCCCTGCAGTCTGAGGGACAGGACAGCGGCAGTGAGCCCCCTGCAGTCTGAGGGACAGGACAGGGGCAGTGAGCTCACTGCAGTCTGAGGGACAGGACAGGGGCAGTGAGCCCCCTGCAGTCTGAGGGGACAGGACAGGGCCAGTGAGACCCCTGCAGTGTGAGGGTCAGGACAGGGGCAGTGAGCTCACTGCAGTGTGAGGGGACAGGACAGGGGCAGTGAGCTCACTGCAGTGTGAGGGGACAGGACAGGGGCAGTGAGCCCCCTGCAGTCTGAGGGACAGGACAGGGGCAGTGAGCTCACTGCAGTCTGAGGGACAGGACAGGGGCAGTGAGCTCACTGTAGTCTGAGGGACAGGACAGGGGCAGTGAGCTCACTGCAGTCTGAGGGACAGGACAGGGGCAGTGAGCTCACTGCAGTCTGAGGGACAGGACAGGGGCAGTGAGCCCCCTGCAGTCTGAGGGACAGGACAGGGGCAGTGAGCCCCCTGCAGTGTGAGGGACAGGACAGGGGCAGTGAGCTCACTGCAGTCTGAAGGGACAGGGACAGATGCCGAGCTCACATGGGCCCCGGGAGGCAGCTGGCAGCCTCACTGGAGCACCAGGCCCGCTGGCCTCTGTACATCCCCGCAGCCTTCCTGCTAGAGGGTGAGTGGAGGCTCCTGACAGAGCATCTGGCCGCAGAGCCTGAAGCATTCGCTATCTGGTGCTCTGGGCGAGACCCCACTTCTAGATGCATACACTCAGCTCTCACAGGCTGTCTTACCCCCCACCCAAGAGCCTGTTTGTAATAACAGAAATCTAGGAACAACACAGATGTTTATCAACATGGGAATGCATAAATACTATGTGGTGTGTTCATGCTCTGGAATACATTCCTGGACATAAGAACGAGAGAACTAGAGTTGAATGTATCAACATATCTATAAATCCTCCACACACAATGTTGAGAGGGGAAAAGAAGATATATGTTCCATATGATACATTTATTTACATTTCCATAAAATCCAAAACATTGTTTATCCATTTATAAGTGCACAGAGTCTGTCCATGGATGCATGCATATGTGTGTGTATGTGTGTAATTTCCTCTGCAGAGGGTAAGGGGTAGCACTGGAAAGGGGAACAGATAACACTCCATATGCAATGTTTTATTTTTGTTGTTTAAAAAAATTCTGCAGCAAAAGTGGTCAAAAGTTAATATTTATTAGTTCTGGATAGTGGGTATTCAGATATGTCACGTTTTCTCCCCTCCACCCCCTACATTAAAACAGAAAAGCCAGTAAGGGCTTAGCATCTCTTTGTGTGGAATGCAGGCAGTGAGAAGAAAGGAGACAGAAAACAACACACCACAAACCAACAACAAATGAATGATCCTGGCACGCGTCTTCGGGGCTCAGCTCAGCGTGGTAGGTGAGCGGACCAGGGAGCCCCCATCTCCCCTGCGCATGCTCAGGGTCTTCCCCTCGCCTCCCCCTCCTGGGCAGCAGGCGGCTGCTTCACTGCTCCTCCTGGCAAGGATGCAAGGACGGGGTGTGTTCCACAGTGAAGCCTTTGATCCCGGGTCCTCTGTGCTTGCATCTCAGAGTCCGACTTTGCCAGTGGTTTGCGCTTGATCAATTGCCTCTGTGTTTAGGAACCACCCCTGGAACCCCCGGATCTTCTGTGATAACCCTGCTGCTCTCTGCAGCCCACGGGGACACTGTGCTGCTCATCTCTTCACAGTCGGAGTGTCGGTGGGGCACCTACCGCTGGGAGAGGGACAGCAGTCCTTCCAGCTAAATTACCTTTGTGAGAGACCTCGCCGTGGGCTAGGTAGGCTCTGTACCTTTCCAGAGCTGTTGACTGCTGTTAGTACCACTGAGAGAGAAGTGGATGTCAGCATGGGCTTACTTTGTACATGAAAAATAGGAAACACTGACTTTTTTAGTCCAACCTGGTTTGCTCAGTGGTTAGAGCATTGGCCTGCAGAGTGAAGGGTCTCGAGTTTGATTCCAGTCAAGGGCGTGTGCAGGAGGCAACCAATAAATGTGTCTCTTTCACATCTGTGTGTCTCTTTCACATCTGTGTGTCTCTTTTTCTGTGTCTTCCTTCCACTCTCCCTAAAAAAAAAAAAAAAAAAAAAAAAAAAAAAATCAATGGAAAAATATCCTTGGGTGAGGATTAACCAAAAAGAAAAAAAGAAAGAAAAAGATTTTTAAGATCAAGATTTGGGAAATCCCATCTTTTCAAAAATAAAAAAAAAAGTAAGTATAGCATCCTGGTATTTCCAAGTGGTTAGAGCTTTGTCCTGTGCACTGAAGGGTCTTGGGTTCAATTCAGATCAGGGCACATACCCTGGTTGTGGGTACAATCCCTGGTCAGGGAATTGATTGTTGCAACCGGTGAGGCAACCAATATGTATTTCTTTTCTCTCCCTCTTCCTTCCTGTCTCTCTAGAATCAATGAAAAAATATCTCCTTGGGTGAGGATTAAAAAAAAGGTAAGTACAGTATAGTGAAACTGCTACTTTTGGGCAACTCGTTCAAGTCTTTGTTTAAGTAGGACTGAAAAAAGCTTTGGGGAAAGAGTATCATCTCACAAACACTGAAGGGAAGCCTCACCTCATTTAGATGTGCCGCCTTGCTCAGGGTCTTCGAATTTCAAAAGCTTTCCAGGGAAAAGAGCTATTACTCCTAACCTGCAATCATTAGGAGGGACTTACACTTTCAAAAATTAAATTCTAACAATATAATTACAAATGATTTTTAATGAAGAAGAAACAGAGGAGACATCTGTAAAAATCAATGTGGCTAGACTTTCTAATTAATTCACATTGTGAAAGGACACGTACATGAGATGTAAGGAGAGTTATAATACAGAGGACGATGGGAAAGAGTGGCTGGTGTGCATGTGTAAGAGTGGAAAGCACTGTGGCCTGCCAACCTCAGGAAGGTGAGAGTTTAAGGATAGTATGTGGGGCCTCTCCCTGGGCAAAAGGTGCAATAGACAGAGATAACGCAGGAAAAACAGAATGACTCAAATATTTTAGAATTTATTTTTATTCTGTTTTCTGTATTTTTGAATCTTTACATTTGAAAGGGATTGGATAAAATTCCAAAAATGGGAATTGAAATTCTATGAGACAGTAATATGAACTTAAACATTTATATTGTACTAGAGGCCTGGTGCATGAAATTCATGCATGGGTGGAGTCCCTAGGCCTGGGGGGTGATCAAGGCCAAATGAGGCCAGGGCGATCAGGGCCAGGCCAGAGAGGAGGGGAGGGTCGCTGGGCTGAGCATGGAAGGAACTGACACTGGACCCTGATGCTGCCATCATTAGATGTATGTCTATATGTGTATATTTTTAAACCTCCTAAACTAAAACTTTAGTTCTTTAATTTTTATTCTTTTTAATAAAAGGCATTTAAAAGTTAGATTTTTTCTCTTTGAATTTAGCTTGGACTGCATGTGAGTCATAACTTTAAATATTATTGCTATTTTCTAAAGGGGCAGTAATTGCAGTGTTTTAAACTTTGTATTTTGAAATATTTTTGAATTTACAGAAAAGTTGCAAAATTACTATAGAGCTCCCCAGCTTTCTCGAACGTAATATAGTATCTTATACAACCATGGAAGAGTTATCAAAGCTAAGCCATTCACGTCGGTAATACAGTTAATTCAACTACACATTTCATTCAGATTTCACCAGTTTTTCCGTTAGTGTTTTCCAATCCAGGGCCCCACATTGCATTTGATTGTTAAATCTCCTTGGCTTCCTCCCATCTGGACCGTTCCTGAGTCTGTCTTTCAGGACCTTGTCACTTTGAATCATACTGATTAGTCACTTTGTAGAATGTCCCTCAATTTGGGCCTGTGTGATGTTTCCTCATGATTAGATTGAAGTTATGGATTTGTGACAGGAGCTCCACAGAAGTATGCAGGTATGCAGGTTTGCAGGTATGCAAGATGATGATGTGTCTTATTATTGGATGCTAGCTGTGATCATTTGATTGAGGTCTGCTAACTTTCTCCAAAGTAAAGTTACTTTTATTTATTTTTCTATTCTATTCTATTCTATTCTATTCTATTCTATTCTATTCTATTCTATTCTATTCTATTCTATTCTATTCTATTCTATTCTTATTGTCATATGTCATGAGGGAGAAACTTTTGAACTGTTCACATATTCTGTGTCTCCTCAAACTTTCCCCATAAATCTTAGCCTCCATTGTTGGATCTTGTCTAAAATTACTAATGATGGTTATTTTCCATTCTTTTTCTCATTTCTTTTGCATTTGTTAACTGGAAGAGTTCTGTTGGAAATAGCTTTTCTTCTCCACCCTCTATTTACTTATTCAGTTGTTAATTTATATCTCAATAGGCTCATGAATATTTATGTTATTCTATTGATTTTAATCCAACACTATTGTTATTTACTTTGTTGTTCAACTTATTCATGTTTTGGCTGTTGGGAGCTTCCTTATATCAATTCTGTGTCCTTTCTACATGCCCCGTTCTTTTTTCAGCACTTTCTTACTTTCTAACCACAAGACATTACAGGTTTGTCTTCTGTTTTTCTTGCCCCAGTTCTGGAAATACCTACTTCTCTAAAAAGCTCTGGCTCTTTTTCACTAAAGACTGGTAATTAGCAACCAAGCTCTAGGCAATGGGTGTGCTCATTGCTACTGAAATGTCATGGCTTCTAGGCCCTTTCAGTGGAGACTAGAAATACATGAATACAAGAGTTATATTAATCTATGTATTCACAGAAGTCTCTCTCTCTCTCTCTCTCTCTCTCTCTCTCTCTCTCTCTCTCTCTCTCTTCCTCCCTCCCTCTCTCATCTCTCTTGTTATTTACCTTTACCCCTGTGTTCATGTCGATATATCTAATTCCAATCCAACACCACAAGGGCTCATTCTACTCTCCCCCTTCCCTTTTTTGTAACTTCTTTCTCCAACAGGAGAAACCTGGCTTTTATTATATACATTATATTTATTTATTTGTTCAACCCTAGTATTTTTAGAATTGCTAACCCATACATTTTTGAGAGAAAAATTACTAACCTGGGTACAGTAGTAGTGCACAGTTCTTTTAGTCTTTAGTCTTATGACATCTAGTCAAAGTAGAGTTTCCCAAAGTTACTTAGGTTAGTTTTCTTCCTGTTGCCTTCACAGCAGTTCTCTTATTAATGTATAATACAGTCAGGTTCATTTTAGTACAGTTTGTATTCTGCTTTTGTATCAACCTCATGTCTTGATTGATTTTTAAGAACTTATGTTTAGAAAAACGTACTCTTCCTGTTGTATGAGTTTTGATGAAAATGTGAAGTTGTGTATCTGCCGCAACTGTGGTACAGACCAGTTTCCTTATCCCCCAAATCCCTCATGCTTTGTAGTTAGTCCCTCTCCCCTACCCAACCCCTGGCAACCACTAACCTGCCTTTTCAATCACTGGCCTCCCTTTCCCAGAATAGCCTGTAAGTGTAACTGTATAATATGTAACATTTTGGTCTGGCTTCTTTCCTTTAGAAAGATGTATTTAAGATATATCTGTTTATTGTGTGAATTAGGAGTTTGTCCTTTTCATTGCGGAGTAGTGTTTAATTGTATGGAGGGACCACACTTTGTTTACTCTTTCACCAGTTGGAGGATATTTGGGTTGTTTCCAGCTTTGTGTTATTACGAATAAACAGTCACATAGAGGTTTTTGTGTGGACATATGTTTTCATTTCCCTTGAATAGATACTAAGACATGAGATTGCTGGATCATATGACAGGTGCATCATTACTTATTACTGTATAGGATATTGCCAACATGTTTTCCAAACTGTTTTCACAATTTTCTGGTCCCAAGAACTAGGTATGAGAGTTTCAGTTGCTCTGTATTCTTGTCAGCACTTGACATTGTCAGTGTTTTTAATTTTAGCCATTCCAGTAGATATGTAGTGGTAATCTCATTTTGGTTTTAATTTGCATATCCCAAATGATTAATGGTCTAGTGCAGTGATGGCGAACCTTTTGAGCTCAGCATGTCAGCATTTTGAAAAACCCTAACTTTGGTGCTGTGTCACATATAGAAATTGTTTGATATTTGCAACCATAGTAAAACAAAGACTTATATTTTTGATATTTATTTTATATATTTAAATGCCATTTAACAAAGAAAAATCAACCAAAAAAATGAGTTCGCGTGTCACCTCTGACATGCGTGTCATAGGTTTGCCATCGCTGGTCTAGTGTATATTTACTATTAATATATTGAAACCTCAAATTGGATATACTGCTTTTCATTGTTTGGTGAATGTTTATTCAAACCTCTTGAGCTTTCATTTCTAAGTATTTCAATCTTTTGTAGTGGGGCAATTAATACTTATCTTTTGTTGGGGACTTTTCTTTGACCTATTAAATATTTTCATATATCTAAGTACTGGAAGGACTAGTGGTAGCAGCAACAGTGTGGTGTTGGTGACTGTGGCAATGGTGACATTGTTAGTCTATGTTTCTTTCAAAAATGGTTGAAGGAATTGATCATATTTCCCCTGGAGAGGTGAGGACTTGGGGCAGTGACAGCAGCCTTCCACTTTGTCCTGCATTTTATATGTGGAGAAAGCTAGGCCTTTTCTGTATAGCTCTAGACTTCTGAGCAATGGGAAGAGGATGTAGAGTGCAGGCTGATGGAAGAGGTATCTCACAATTATAAATGGCCAGCAGTGGAATGAGCTGCCTGTGCATGAATGGGTTCGGCTTCAACATAGGCAGGCCTGGAGGGCCACCAGCTATGGAAGGTAATCTCTATGGGCCCGGAATTGGAGCAAGGGTGACTGCTGTGGTCCTGTCGGGCATGAAGATCCTATGATTCTTACGGTTTTTCCATAGATAGTGGTGGAAAAGCTGGACACATTTTGGGAGGTTAGCCTTCTGAATCACGTGCTGTCTCTAAGCTGCGCTAGAGTGATGTCATGCTTAAGAGTGTGTGTTCCAGAACCAGCCGCCCTGTGCAATGCCCTGCTGAGCATGAGCTGGTCACTCACTGAGAGCCTCACTATGGGGGTGAAGTGAGCTCATGCGTGCAGAGTGGAGAGCCGGCCTGGTGCACAGCCAGTGCGCTGTATGTTGGAGCATATTATAACCACTTCCCTCTCCAATTGCCTCAACCTCTGCACCTTTGTTTCAGCACTTCCTGCTGTTTATTACTCATTCCCTGATAGTCTGTGCTACATTTAGGAAGCTGTGATGTCTTGGTTCTTTTGTCCAGCGACTGACTGTATTATGGGGCTCCTTCTTTGCAATCCCCATCCCTTGGACACATTCCGACGTACTCTGCTCTTACTTGCTCAGCCTTGTCAGATGAAACATTATGCTCTCCACAATTGTGCAGGGAGGGAGTCTGCCATCTCCCCTGCACATTTCTAGGCACACAAGGAGCCAACATTTACCCACCTTCATGAATATCCACCGACAGTTTTCCTCGCAGCGTTTACTTCATGTTGCTGTCTGATCTGAGTGGATCATCAGAATTACTGCACTTCAGCTATGTTTCCTAAGCCACGCTGTTCTTCACCCTGCCCTGAGCCTAGCTTTGGTATTAGAGCTCACTTAGTATGTAGAGAAGATATTCTGTTAAAATTCTCACTCTTATAGGGCAATAGAGCCACGGGGGTTTCTATTTTCCATGCCAAGTTTTATGATCCCTCATCTGCTCCTCATCGCCCCATCCAGGCTGCAACTGTTTCCCTGCATTTACCATCAATAAAGCCCAGACTAGGGAGGCCCCAGGTCTGGTTCCACTTTCAGCACTCAGGCTGTCACCTGAGGGGGAAAGGTCCCCGCACGACAAATTGGTGAGATACCCTAACAGCCTTTTCCAAGGGAGTGTTTCATAATATCGTCCAATCACCCAGCTCTCGTCTAAGACAGGCAATATTGGGAACCTCTAAACGTCTCCAGACCTTGCCTCTGAACCAATAACACCATGAAATGGGAAAGGAAGGACCAATTTCTGCAGGTCCTTTGAAGTTGGACTGCAAGCCGTTTACACGGAAAGTCAGAACATTGTATTAGAGTAGTCTGAGCAACTTCTGCAAAGTTCTGTCTCTTCATTCATCAAACATATTACATTTTCCTCCACTTGGCAGGCCGGCCACAGTTTGGATCTTAGAGTTAGATACAACCTTAGGAATCACCCAGTGCCACCCTTCCTCAGTGTAGGAACTTCTTTAAAGGCCACTCTAAATAGCTCTACATTATTTTTTTGGTGGGGAGGGTGGAGGGCTCAGTTTTTGATAAAATGGACCATCTAATTTAAGTTGGATTTCTATTGTTAAAAACCTTTTTCTTGTTTTCCATGGCAGAATGTCATCAATGACTTCCTAGTAGTTCCACCTTGTGTATGACACAGACTTTTGGTCCCCATGACCTTCACTTCCTGATTTTATTCCTGAATATATTATTTTACACGGCAAAAGGGCCTTTGCAGAAGCCAATAAGGTTACTGATCACGGATGTTAAGGAGATTACCCTGGGCTGTTGGGTAGGCCTACTTTAATTAAATACTAGAGCTGGGAGCACAAGGGAAAATCAGAGATTTGAGGCAGGAAAAGGATAGGATGCAGTGATTTTGGTATAAAGGTGAAGGGGGTCATAAGCCAAGGAAACTGGTACCTCAATCCTACATCTGCAAGGACCAGAAATTTGCCAATAAATCAAAGTTTGGACCTTTTGATTTAGCCTTATGAGACCCCGAGCACAAGACCAGTTGATCTATGCTGTGCCAGGCTTCTTCTTTTTTTTTTTTTAAATTAAATTAATATATTGACTGATTTGAGAGAGAGGGAGAGAGAGAGAGAGAGAGAGAGAGAGAGAGAGAGAGAGAGAGGATAGATTTGTTGTTCCATTTGATTATGTATTCATTGGTGGATTCTTGCATGTTTTTTGCATGTGCCCTGACCAGGGATCAAACCCTCACCCTTGGCATATTGGGATGATGCTCTAAACAGCTGAGCTACCTGGCCAGGACATGTGCCCAGACTTCTGAGCCACAGACTGTGAGGTAATAGACAGGCATTCTCGTTTTTAAGATGGTACCCCTGGAGTCGCCAACGATGCTTGGATCTCCTTGGGATTTTCCAGCCAAATGTTAATCGTGCCCTGTCCATTTTACAGAGGGCAGCCCATGCCACAACCCCACTTCCTGCTCCCAAGCCACTGGCAATGCCTCGGTCCCTTCTCTATGCTATAGACCTATCCTTACCCCTTTTCACCCCTCCACCACCTGCACGTGTCACAGTGACACATGGTGACATCATTCAATTTTCCCAGGACTTGAGGGGTTTCCCAGGACATGAAACTTTCAGTTCTGAAACTGGGAGAGTCTTGGCAAACTGGGATGAGTTGGTCACCTGACTTAATTGCCTGCTCATGACCGAGGCTGCTCTGTATCATAACCCTGGTCATATCAGATACTTGTTCTATAGACTTCTTGCAGGATGGGCTTGGGCACACACATACTGTATATCTATAAAATGTAGGCTAGTGAAATCAAAGGGAAATATACTAAATGCTACAGGGAAGGCAACTAGCAGAGACGCACAAAGAAAAATGGCCCTTATTGCCTTCGAAGGTCTTTGTGTGAAGGTGTGATGCCTGGAGCTGCAGCAGCCAGTGTGTGCTCATGAGCATGTAGCCTAAGGACCAGGTCAACTGCTGATGGAGGAGCAAATACAAAGGTGAAGGAGCCGGGCCTTGAAGCATGGCTGGCCCACTGTACTGACCCGGCGGCCACCTTCCTCTGGACATGTTGCTATGGGAGATATTATTGGAGTCACTATGAGTCAACGATTTTAGTCTGTGAAGTCACTTTGACCATATTGTATTGCCATTAGGAGTCCCACCTTCCACTAATTTTCCTCCCAATGCAGCCCAGGCGTAAAGGAGCTACTGTATACCACAGGGACTTTGCAAGGAAACCGAGGAGAGGGAAGGCAGATGAGGGAAAGCAAAGCAGAAATTGAGACCTGTTCTCTCACCTGGAGGCCCAAGGCACCACGTGTGTGACAACACACTTACGCAGGGCGGTGCTGAGGCGATGTAGCTCTGTATCTTGGGGAGGAGAATACTGCCTGCCATTGGGCAACACAGTCAGCGTATCTGATGTCCCTGCTCTGAGTCCAAGAGACAGGCAGGGTCGAAGGAGAGACCCTACAACTCTGAGCCACCCATTTGAAGTTCCTGGGCATTTAGATGCAGAGCTAGTCCTGAGGGGAAGGTCATTCGGTGGGAATGACATCCATCAGCAACACGGCAATGCAGACTTACACACATCTCAGCAGATGTGTTAGTAACATATGAGTGCAAAGCACTCTTGCGAGTTCAGAGAAATGCCATCGGTACTCTCGTACTTAGTGGAAAACCTTTATAATTGTAAACATGAGTGTATTTATAGGAGCTTCATGAGCTCATTTGTGCCTGTGACGCACCCCCTCTATTTGCAGCTGTTAAGTTTGGACACCTCAAATTGCTCTACCCTGGGTTTCCAGGGAGCCAACCCTTAGACCTGTGGATCGCAGACAAAGTGCACACCTCTTACAGTGTCCTCTTCACATTTGTGTTCTCAGTGCTCATCAGGGGTGGTGGTAGGTATTAGATATTTTCCAAGACGAAAATCTAGTCTTGTTGCCTCTTTGCCCATAAACTTCCTCTACTTCCACTGCCTCTGGATCAGTGGTTCTCAACCTTGGCTGCACATTAAAATCGCTTGGGGATCTTTTTAAAATCCTGATTTCTGGGCCTCATCCTCTGGAAATTCTGTTTCTTTGTTATGGGGTGGGGCCACAACATCAGTAACAAAGAAACAGAATTTCCGAAGGATGAGCCCCAGAAATCAGGGTTTTAAAAAGATTCCCAGGTTATTCTAATGTGCAGCCAAGGTTGAGAAACACTGCTCTAGAGTTAACCCCTAGCACGAGGTACACAGCCTTGCAAGCCTTGCCTCAGCTGATCTGCTAAGTCTCAGCTGCAGATCCTTCTGCCATCACCTCGAACACCCTCTGATGTTACAGCAAAGTAGCCACTCTTGTCCAAACACCGCTCCCACTTTCTCCCACTTGTCCCTTGGCGGGTCCTGTTCCCTCTGTGATAACTTTACCCTGTGCGTTCCTGGTGAAGCCTTACACATCATTTACATCCCATCGCAGACAGCTCCTCTCCGTGATTTCCTTCTCTGTGATGCCTCTGGACGCAGGTGAGCACCTGGCAGAATGCCCGGTGCACAGGAGGTGTGCAGTAAGTGTCTATGGAACAGGGTTGATGAGCTGGGTTTCCGTCCACCTCTTTGTAATTTGATATTGTAGGATCTCTTCCCCGAACATACACAGGCAATCTGTTGCCTCTTCCACACAGCTGAGTAGACTCTGAAAGTAGCCAGTAGGCATCTATTTATTGCCTCTCCAGACTCTTCCACTGATTACACAAGTTCCTGGTGACCAATCTTTATCAGCGTGCGGAGATTTTATGCATGATCTCATCTGACCCACAGACACCTCACAAAGCAGACGGCAAAGCAGATAGAAGGCTGTCGTTCTCCCCATGTTGGAGATGGAGAAAGTGTTAAAAAGGACAAGTGGATGGTGCCAGCCACACGGGGGCACCTGAGCTCACCTGCTCCCCCTCCAGGTGCTTCACAGCCTGCTCCAGGGGTGGGCAAACTTTTTGACTGAGAGCCACAATGGGTTCTTAAACTGGACCGGAGGGCCGGAACAAAAGCATGGATGGAGTGTTTGTGTGAACTAATATAAATTCAAAGTAAACATCATTACATAAAAGGGTACGGTCTTTTTTTTTCAATAGTTTTATTCATTTCAAACGGCCGGATCCGGCCTGCGGGCCGTAGTTTGCCCACGGCTGCTTCTAATCCCTCTTCTCTGGACCAGCTCTAGTTTGAATAAAACTTTCCCGGTGGTTCTCAGGTGAGGAGAGTTGTTGTCTACGCTGTGGCTGTCTGATTTTGTCGTGCACGGAGGCTGAGTGGAGCTAGAGAGCTTGGTTTGGATTGAGCACCACATATTCTAATGCAAAATGGCGACTGACACACCATGGAAATCAGGGAATTCGCCGAGCGCTACTGATGAGGCCATGGTAGTGTGGAGCTTTGCATTCCCCCGCCACATTAGTCACTTGGGCTCTCCATCTGAAAGCTCCAGGCTGTGACTCAAGCTGACCTCTGACACAGTAGGCAAGTGTAAGCAGCTGGATGGTCCGCAGGCCCTGCAACGAAGGGGCATCATTTTGGGCAGCGGATTTCAGTGGCTTCCTAAGCTCTGAGGTTTGCTCCACTGGATCTGTGGAAATGCCATTTTCTTAAAGAAATTAGCAGGTTTGAATCGTCCTGTCTTTAAGTTGTGTGTGTGCAACGTGTGTGTTTTGTGTGTACTGTGTAGTGTGTGTTGGGTGTGTGTGTGCTGTATGTCTGTGTTGTTTTGTGTGTGTTGAGTATATGTTATTGTGTGTGTTAGTGGCTTGCATTGCTTTGGTGTGTGTGTGTGTGTGTGTGTGCTTGTGTGTGGGGGTGTGCGCGCTGATGGCTCAGGGAGAAAGTGTGCAGGAGGAAAGAATCTGCCTTCTCACTAGGAATGGCAGGGGTGTTGAAAATCCTCTAAATCCCTAATCTCTTCACCCAGGATTAAGCAAATAAAATTGTTGGCTTGAAGAAGTCAGATTCTTGATGACTCTAAAGAGACAGCGGCAAAGTAAGTCAAGAAGCTTAGCTTCCTATCAGCAAAGAGATGAAGGGACCTGGGCTCTGAATGACAGTCTGAGCAATACATCCTAATCCGATTACCAGGACTCCAGCGTCAGGCTACCTTAATGGTGGATTTTAAAAAATGATGCTAAAGTGCTCGTGTTCATCATCCAAAACTGCAGTTATTCATTAAGATGAAGAACCCCTGGCCTGAGACTCCGGCGAAGGGGCAGGAGACGGGTGAGGCTGGGTGAGAGGCTGTGAGGCTCATCCCTTGGAGGGCTCCTTTGTTCCCCAGGCCTTTGTTTAAACTGTCAGCATCTCCTTGGCCCAGAGGAGAGAAGGGGGACTGGAGGCGAGGGGGCTGGGCAAAGTCAGGGGGCCGAGTCTGACACCAAGACAATTCTGTTTTGAGTTTTCTAGGTGGAGAGTTTTCACATTGAGCACATTTGCCGCCTCCTTTAACCTCCAGGCTAAAACAATCCCACATTTAAAAATTGTCCGATGGGATTTAGCATCTTTTAATGCTTTATTTATTTGGAAGAGAAGGAAGGCGATGTGGTGTGGAAGAATAGGTAAGGTATATTTCCGTTACAGATTAATTAATCTCGAGGGATCTGGGTGGAAATCCTGGTGTGAGATTGGGCATAAGAATATAATTTACAAATAACACACACACTCTCCAGGCTTCAATTCCAACCTTCTGGCTCCTGAGTTTCAAATGCAAACCAGCTCCTTTACGGCCAAGGCCCCTTACTTACCTGGAATGCTGATGTTTTGTGTGTTTCCTCAATGGAAGGCTTATTTCTAGAGCAGATACTAAGCTGGAAGGGCTGGACTCGGAACTGAATTTCAGCTGGAAGGTGGCTGGCAAATAATTGAACTATATCTACACTCAGCTTCAGTGGAGAAAGAGTACTGGTATCTTGTGATTTCCGGGGGCACAAGCCTGGGTGTGGTCTCTAAGGTAAGGGGCACCCAGGTTCCTGTAAGAATTCAGACACGTCAGGCCTGCACTGAGAATCCAGTTAACCTACCTGAGTGACAGTGTACTCCTTGATCTCAGAGAACCCATAGCTCACACAGAAAATGTGAAGCAGTTGTGCATGGAGGGTCTTCTTGTTTTAGCAGCTTCGGGGAGAGGGAGCAGTCTTGGATAAATGGATTTATCACTCCATGATTTCAAAGGAATCCTAGGTTGTTCTGTAAGGAGGTCGGTAAGTCCCAAACCTACTTGGTTACTAATATCACCTGGGCGCACTATTGAAAACATAGATTCCTGGACCATTTCCGGGCCTCACTGGAATATCAGTGGGTAGGGCTCAGGGACACTTAATTGTAATAGTTCTCTGTTTGAGGCTGGGCATGAGCCAGGCTTGGGAAGCATGGGTGTAGGATGTCATGGCACATAGCAGCCCAGCAGGGAGTATAGAAGGTCCCAAGGTGGCTTGGTCCTTTCTCACTGTTCAATGATTATTGGTCTTATTTTCTTTTAGTAAAATGTCCTTTTAAGGTATGTGATGGCTAGTTTTGGACTAGACCTAGAAAGGGTGTAGCTTATGTCAGAAATGTAAATATTTGTGTGGTTCAAATCTTTATTCTTTACATTTTACAGCGGATGAATGTAAAGCTTATCCAATATAATAAAAGGCTAATATGCAAATTGTTCCTTCAGTAGTTTGACCACTTGCTATGACATGGGCTGACCACCAGGGGCCAACATGGAATGAAGGAAGGCCCTGGCCGGCAGCCGAAAGCCAGGTGAAGGAAGGCCCCGATCGGCCCTGATTGCCAGCCAGGCTTAGGGACCCTACCTGTGCACAAATTTCATGCACCTCTAGTATAAAATAAATGACTTGCTCAAGCTCACCTATATGATAAGTAGCAGAACCAGGTTTCAAACTCAGCTTTATTAACCCCAAAGTCCATGATCTTACTGCTGTGTCATGCCTACAAGTAAAGAGGGAGTCCACAGTCCTCTGATTCACCATTCCTCTCACTTAGGTGGATTTTTAAACCAAGAGTGTGTCTTCTAACCTTCCAGTCTTGTGTTTGTCACCGGTGATTGGAGTGCCAAATCGGAGGCTGGGGCCCCTGCAGTTCTTGGCTGAAGCCTAGCCCACTGGGTCATGCTGCCATTCATATTTCCATTTGTGATTTGCAAATTTTCTTGTCCTCTCGAATGCGAGATTTGTGCTTACACCCAGTGCAGCTTAAAGACGCTAGGCTGTTTGATTCAGAAAGAAAATCCTCTTCTGCTTTGTGGAGTGAAACGTTGACATGTGGCAAAGCGCTTTAAGAAAGGAGTGGAATACTCTGCATTCAGAAATAAATGGGGTCTCAGGTCAAAGAAGGGAGTGCCTGGGCAGCGCACATGTGCACTTAAAGTAAGACAGGTGTGATTTCAGCGGCTGGAGCAGACATGGATGTCGGCATAGAGAACTATTGTGTGCTCTAAATTGATGACTGGAATTGGTGGAATTGACTGGGGACTTGGTTGCAAATGGAGCAGGAGTTTGAGAAGGGAACAAAGATGCTGAAAATGGGATGGGAGCAGAGGAGAGAAGAGAATGGCCATGTGTTTCCAAATGGAAAATCCAGAGGGTTAGCCTTCATTGACGGTTAGAAAGGCTCTTCAGATTTAGTTCAAGAGCTGTGCCAGGTGCCAAAAAATTGCTTGTCAGTCCTTAAAAGTAGTCAACCTTGGCTAACAGGTAGATGAAATGTAGTATGTGATGATAGGATGTTCCAAAACGACATACTGCCTGTATGCCAAGATCCTTTGTCCATATAGCTCACTCTCTATAGTGCCTGAAGCAGAGCAGGCTGGAGGACAGCCTCACCAAACCCCAGGCTGCAGCTTCCAAGGTGAGAAATCTTTCCACTCCCCTGTCTCTGCCAGACAGAGAGGAGGGCAGTCCTTGGAGCACCACTAGATTGGCCCCATTGTCTTTTAAAAATGACGTTAAGAAACTTAAAAAAGAGGAGAATTGGGACAATGGATCTGAAAGGAAAGGGAAAGAAAGAGCACAGCTGAGGCACAGCCCATAGATGTCACTAGAATCAAAAGGATCCGGCTAACAGGAAGCTGAATTCCAAGCTGCTTCCATGAACAAGAATAGGACTGTATTGAATCTGCTTCTATTCTTTGTCTGCAGCAGAGGCTGCGAAAGCCCATTCACAGGCTCCATCCCACCCTTCGGATTTCCATATCAAAGGCCGGCTGGGGTCTGGCTGGGCTGGTGGCAGTTTGACAGCCAGTATCTAACTTGGATCAATGTGCTCTGCCAGTCATCGTGGCAACGCAGACTTCCTAACTTACTTGCCCTGAGAAATTTATTCTTTTCAAAAAATTTTTTGTGTGAGGGAAATCTCGGAAAAACCAAGCCAAACAGCCCTTTGGCTCTGGAGGTGCAATGAGATGCTATTATCAGTCCGGCTCGCTTCCCTCCTGGCATCAGAATTAAGTCAGGTCTAGAGTAAAAATCTCTGAAAACAAGATATGTAGATATTTTCAGCTTTAATCATTATGTTCAGCTTTTCAAGTGATTTTAAGAATTCGATAGAGGCTTGAATGGTGATAAAGTATTCTCTAGATGCAGGCTACAGTCAGAAAACAATCTAATATTTCATTTCTTTCTCCCTCCCTCCCTCCTTCCCTCCCTCCTTTCTTCCCTACCTCCCTCCCTCCCTCTTTTCCTTTTTTCTCCCTCCCTCCCTCCTTTCCTCCTTCCCTCCCTCCTTTTCTTCCTTCTTTCCTCTCTCCCTTTCCTTATTTTCTTTTGTTTCATCTTTCTTTTCTTCTTCTCTGCATTAGAAGAAGGACTGAGAATAAAAAACATCATATGAATGTTACTAGGATATTCTAGTAGCTGCCAGATGTCTTAGTCACAATTAGCAAGGGAGCAAAATGGAGACTCTGTTATTATATTGTGATCAGCATTGCTCAAATACACTCTCAAATATTTCAAATGCTCACTTTTTCACTGTGCACATAACTGTTAGATGCTAGAGTAAGTGAATATCATGATTGTTGAAAGAATTCTGGCTATGTATGGGTGGTAAGGAGACTTCTAGGCATTGAGTAATGAAGCCATTTCATTTCTGTGTGCGATTGCATTATAACCATTCACAACCTCTTAAAGTTCTTTCCTGCTTTGATTGCCATACCTTTATACAAGTGTGCCCCAAATTATATCTTGGAATACTCCTTCTATGAAAAGTCAATAGGCTTCACTCTAAATAAGTGTTCTCTGGTCCTTTAAATTTGGGAAATGCTGCAACATAGGCTTGTCAACAATTGTGGATCTAGAACACTGCTCTGGTCTACCCATTTGTTTGTTTTTCCTCTGACCTGGCCTTCTTTGGCCTCTGAATCCTCTTTCACCTTTTGCTGCCCAGTAACAGACTTTCCTCAATGCTCAACTTTTGCTTCCAGGTCTTTTTTCCTATGCATTGTTCTGAGGTTTTCACTCACTTTTATGCATTTATACAGAAAGTAAACTGAACTCTACGGAGAGGATTGATCTTTCTTCTGTGTTCTGTTTTTATTTCTATTTGTCTTTCTTATAAATCCACGTGCAATTCCCCAATTCCATTCTGCTTAACTGCATTGATTTCATTTTTTCCTGAAATCCAATCTTCACTTCGGATTTCCATATCAAAGGCACTTTCTTTGGTTTAATCATTTTTATTTTCTAATTACAGCTGACTGACATACAATATTATATCAGTTTCAGGTGTACATGCCATAATTTAGACATAATTTAACTTACTAAATTATGATCCTGATAAAACTTGTACCCATCTGACATCATACAAAGTTATTAGAATATTATTGACTATATTCCCTATGCTGTACTTTACGTCTCCACACCTACTCTATAACTACCAATTTATGCTTCTTAACCCCTTCACCTTTTTCACTCATACTTCCAACCCCCTTCCCATCTGGCAACTGTCAAAATGTTCTCTGCATCTATGAGTCTGTTTCTGTCCTGCTTGTTCTTTCTTTATTTCCTTCTTTTAGATTCAGTTATTGATAGTTATGTATTCATTGCCATTTTTATTGTTCATATTTTTTATCTTTTTTCCTTCTTCTTAAAGAAGACTCTTTAACATTTCATGTAACACTGGTTTGGTGGTGATAAACTCAGCTTTTTCTTGTCTGGGAAGTTCCTTATCTGTTCTTCTATTTGAAATGATAGTTTTGCTGGGTAGAATAATCTTGATTGTAGGTCCTTGCTTTTCATCACTATGAATATTTCTTGCTACTCCCTTCTGGCTTGCAAGGTTTCTGTTGAGAAATCAGCTGATAATCTTTTGGGAGTTCCCTTGTAGGCAACTAATGGCTTTTTACTTGCTGCTTTTAAGATTCTCTCTTTGTCTTTAACCTTTTGCATATTAATTATAATGTGTCTTTGTGTGGATTTCTTTCGGTTCATCTTGTTTGGGACTCTGTACTTCCTGGATTTATATGTCTATTTCCTTCACCAGGTTAGGTGAATTTTCTGTCACTATTGTTTTCAAGGAGATTTAAAATTTCTTGCTCTTTCTCTTCTCCCATGATGCAAATGGTGTTATACTTAAAGCTGTTCCAGAGTCTCCTTAATTTTTTATTCTTTTTTGCTATTTGGATTGGATGCTTTTTGCTTCCTTATATTCCAAATTGTAAGATTCTAGGCTTCATCTACTCTACTGTTGATTCCCTGTAAATTATTCTTCATTTCAGTTAGTGTAGCTTTCACTTCTGATTGGTTCTTTTTTAATGGTTTCTATGTTGTTTTTCATGCCATTGAAGTTCTCACTGTTTCTTGAGCATCTTTATAACCATTGTTTTAAACTCTGTATTCTGTTAGTTTGTTTGCTTCCTTTTCATTTAGTTCTTTTTCTGGAGATTTTTCTTGTTCTTTCATTTTGGACATCTTTCTTTGTCTTTGCATTTTGGCTGCTTCTCTGTGTTTGTTTCTATGTATTAGGTAGAGCTGTTATGTCTCCTGCACTTGCTAGAGTTGCCTGGTATAGTAGCTGTCTTGTAGGGCCCAGTGGTGCAGCCTCCCCAGTCACCCAAACTATGCACTCAGGTGTGTTCACTGAGAGCCAAAGCCAGCTGCCACTAGTACTGGGCTGTTGCCACATAACATGAGGTACAGGGTACACAAGGCCAGATGCTGCTTGTTTGAAAGATTTTAGGAGTCTGAAGCATGAGACAAGAGAGGCCAGTTGTATGGAAAAGCTACTGGAAACCATTTGGGTTGGCCAGAAAATTGGGTGGGACCGGATCTCAAGGAATTACAGGGACACGGCAAACAATGTGAGCCAGGTTGAGAGACTCAGATATAGTGCCAACCTGCCCACTCTGTTGGCAGGGAGGGGTCTTAGAAAAGGAACAATGTCCTCTGCCAGCACTTTTGTCAGACATAAAGCTGCCCTCCAAGCTCTCACCCTAATGCCAGACAATTCAGTGTCTCCCTATATGTCCCTGGTTTGTTTTAAGCTGCTGCCCCAGTGTTGGAGCTCAGAGGGAATGAGTCCAAGTAAGATCATGCCCAGGCCCTTTAAGAGGAACTTTTTTGGGACTCCAGCAACTTCTCTTTACTCAGCCACAATACCCACTGGTTTTTATATCCAGAAGTTAGAGGGATTTCTGTCCTTAACTCTGGAACACTGGACTGGGAGGCCTGGTGTGGTCCTGGGACCCCTCACTGCTCATGGGCACTTCAAAGCTGAGATATCTATCCCAATTTTAAACTGGCACATGTGTGTGTAGGACCAGCATGTCCCATGTCTCTGCCTCTCCTATCAGTCTCAATGTGGCTTCTTCTTTAAATCCCTAGTTCTAGGGCTTCTGTTCAGCTAGATTTCAGGAGGTTCTGAGTCATGGTTGTTCTGTGGTTTAGTTATAATTTTATGTGGTTATGGGTGGATAAAGTACCATGTTTTCTACACTGCCATCCTGACCGGAAGTCTCACTTCCACTTTCTTTGTGTTAATGATACTGCCATTCTTCCTTGACAGAAGGAAATAGTGAAATCATGTTTAACTATTTTTTCTCCTCTTTGGAAAAATGACCACTGAAATTTTAAATAAATATCTTGAGGACTCTTGCTTTTACAGAGAAACATTTAACTTTAAAAGGGTGCCAAGGATCTTTACATAAATATGAATAAATACTTCCACAGCTTTATATGTGAGGGCAGCATAGTACAGTTTACCCTTGAACAACATGGGGGTTAGGGGTGCTAATCCTATGCAGTTGAAAATCTACATATAACTTTGACTCCCCAAAACTTAACAACTGCTGCTGACCTTACCAATATCATAAGCCATCAGCTAACACATATTTTATATGTTATATGTACTATGTATTTTATTTTTATAATAAAGTAAGCTAGAAAAAGAAAACACTAAGAAAATCATGAAGAAGAGAAGGTACATTCAGAATAATCATTGAAACCAAAATCTCTGTGTAAGTGGACCCACACAGTTCAAACCCATGTTTTTCAAAGGTCAACTGCATTTCATTTCCAGGTGTCCTTCCTTGTCTTTTGGATAATTAGATTAAGAACATTTCTTCTCTTATAAACAGTGCTGTTGTGAACCCTTAGAAATAAGCTTTGCATACAATCTTAATTATTTCCTTTAGAAATGTCTAAATGAAAAGTGGATATTCTAGGTTAAGGAGCATGCACAATTTTAAGTTTAAAGAAACATAGTTTGACAGATCTCAAAGATACTAATTACTGTTGTTGCTTCTTTCTGATATTATTAATTTTTGTGTGTATTAAAAAGAAAAACGTTATTTTAATATCTTTACTTACAGTTTTTTCATTACTACAAGGCTGAATAAAGCCTTATATCCTCATTGATTATTAACATTACTTTAATAGCTACTGGTTTATGTGAGGTACTAGTTCATGTCTTTTTCTATTGGGGTATTTAATTTATTACTCAGGTTTAAGGATCCTTTATATATTAATGGATGACATTTAATCATAGGCAGTATTTGGCATTTATTCTGTGCCAGACACGATTTTAAGCTTTTATATCCATTATCTTTGTTAAGCCTTATAAATCCTCTATAAATTAGGTACAATTTTTACTTACTTTTTGATAGAGAAACTGAGGGAGCTTAAGAAGTATGTTAAAAAAAAAATACACGATTTGTAAATTTTATAGTTAAGATGTTACCAAAGCAATTTGATTCTTAACCTCCTTGATATCCAGCCTTAATAGAAAATTTATGTTAAAAATATTAAGCATTTGACTATATTGTAAGTTACATTTTTAATGTGTTTATTGGCTCACAACTATTTTTACTTATTATAACTAAATCTACTAGTGTTTACCTTGTGTTTTCTGCTTTTGGTGTCAAAGGCTTTTTGATTTTTTTCTCTCTGATAGTTAGTTGTTCCCCAATCATTATAGCCTACAATTTGTAATTCCATCTCTTTTATATGTAAATACCGTGCATTTTATTGTTTTAGCTGGACTTTGTATCCTTTTCTATTAATCTGTGTCTTCACTGATATCTTTTTCTTTTTTAGATTTAAATACATTTTAACATCTGATAAACAAATAAAAAAACTTTTAAAGAAAACTTCTTGGCTAGTCTTTTATTTTCTTCAGTCAAGTTTTGCTAGTTTCTCCAAACATTTTTAAATATTTTTTACAGTTATTTTAAAGTCCCTAAACTTGTTTATTATCATGTTGATATTTGTCTTTTCTGTTCCATTACATTTCCTGTCAGTTCCCATTCTCCTTTTTGGGGGATTTCAGGCCCCCATTCCCGCCACGAGACTCACCAGGAGCTGTTGTGTTTTGATAGACTCCATTCTCCAGGTGATTGGTCAAAGGTGGAAATTTCACCCGGACAAGAATAGCTAGTGTCTTTCCCCAGTATCTTTACACTTGAAATCTAGAGACTAAGTCCCTTTCTGGTGGTGGAAGATGTGGAAAGCGAGACACGGGAGCTGGGGAATACCATCCTTCAAGCCAGGCAGAGAAACCAAGTTACCAGGAAAGACACTGAGGATGAAGGGAAGCAGAAGGTGGAGGCTCCCACTGTTAAGCCCTGCCTCCAGGAGACTAGAGGCCTATGATCTCCTGGCTGGGCATGACTGTCCCTGACAGCTCATAAAACCCAAGAACAAAGGCCTAATTCAGCTCAGAATGATTTCTGTTATTTGCAACCAAAAGAGTCTTGAATAATATATTGCTCATTATTGGTATGAGAAATGGCTATTGAATTCTGTATATTCTGTTCAGGTGACCAAAAAAAATCATTTATTATTTCCAATAGTTTCTCATTTGTGATTTTCAGATTTACAGAAATTAATGCATTTTATTGTGTTTATGATGATAACATTGTTCCATAATTCCAACATAGATACACACATATTTACATATGTATATGTATGCCTACACACATGCACAAACACATATTCTCTTCTGATTGTACGTACAAGGACTTCTAAATTTATTTTAAATAACAGTGGTGCCGGCGTTGATACTACTCTTAATTTTAATAAGAATGCCTCTAGACTAAAGGGTTAAGAGTGATATGTGCTGTTGGTTTCAGATAGTTAAATATATCTCATTACTTAAATATTCTTCTGTTTTTATTTTTAAAAGCCATGCTTTAAACAAAGTTAGAAACATATTTTCCATTTCAAAAATATTTTTTGTATCTAAGAGGACAATTATGTGCTTCAGAAAACCTCCTTTGATCCACTAATATAATTATGTTCATAGATTTTTCTAAGGACTGATTCATTTTTGTAATTCTAGAGAAAGACTATTGTGTTTTCATTGTATGTGATTTATTTATGTCTAGATTTGCTTTGCTAATATTTTCCCTACCAGTTCCCCCCTATAGTCATAATTAGAAATTTGTCTAAGTTTTTTAAATGCAATATTTTCCAGGTTTTGGTATCAAGATTATGCTAGCTTTCTGTCAATTCACTTGCTCTGAGACAATTAAAATACCACCCGAAGTATCTGTCACTTTATGTTAGCTAGAATTTACTGATAAACTTCCTGAGCCCAGCATCATTTGGGGGTTCTTTAAAATCATTAACCATTTTTTGTGTGGATATTTC
Source organism: Myotis daubentonii (assembly GCF_963259705.1). Lineage (NCBI taxonomy): Eukaryota > Metazoa > Chordata > Mammalia > Chiroptera > Vespertilionidae > Myotis > Myotis daubentonii. Next base: position 10,151,427 of record NC_081855.1, read on the forward strand.
TGTTATCAACCTTGTGTCAATTTTGGAACTTTTTTTTTTTTTGCTGAAAAATATTTATTTCATTGAGTATATCACACTGATTTTAAATTTGTACATAGCAATTTATATTTATAACTCTCCTTGCCATCTGTGGTTCCATACCCTTTCTCATCCTACATAATAAAGAGCTAATATGCAAATGGTCATCACACCCTCACATCATCGCACCATGATGCCCTCACACTGTCACAATCCATCACCAGGAGGCTGCGTGTGCAACGCATGGGTGGGCAGGGCTGCGTGTGTGGCAAGGTGTGCACGAGCGGGCGGGGACTTGATGCTGCGTGCATGGCGGGGAAGCGGGACTCCCAGCTCAGGCATACCTCTTTGGGGCAATCCATCCAGGAGCCCCGGATGGGTGGGTGGGGCCTACCTCTTTGGGGCAATCGATCATGGGGCTCCTGCATTGTAAGAGGGCACAGGCCAGGCTGGGGGACCCCCCTGAGTGCACAAATTTTGTGCACCGGGCCTCTAGGTTAGTATAATTTGAGATTGCAGAGTGAACTTCACCAGAGCTCTATCAGTTGTATGGTTAGGTAAATACATCAGCTCTTGGATTCACTAATCCATCAGCTTTTATTTCTAACTTGTGAATTTTCTTCTGTTTGTATCAGTCCTCTCTAACACTTATCTATATTTTGTTTTATTTTTTTAAAACCTCCCCTATTGGATAAAATAATTTATTTTCAATACATCTAGCTTATAATGAAATAATTTAAAGCTTTGGGTTTTCCTAGGGTTTGGCTTTGTGTATATCCAATAAGTATGGATGTTTAATATTGATGTTGTTATTTTCTAAGGAACTATGATTTCAGTTTTGATTTCCTCATTCTATGAGTAGTGATACATCACAGTCATTTAAAATTTCCATGTGGTTGAGTTTTTTCATTTACATTTTTGTTTCTAATATCTAGTTTTATTGTTTTAATGGCCACAGAATACGACATAGATGATTTGTTTTGGGAGAAATTTATTTACATTTTCTTTGCTTTTAAATATGGTTAATAGTACTTGATAAAACAATATAAAACCAAACTCTACCCACCTCTTAATTTAGACTTACTAATTATATTATTGATTGATTCTGCATGCTTTTGTGGGGAAATGCTTAATCTTACAAAGACTTAGAGAATTAAATCACTCGTTTTAATTTTTTGTTAGTTTTTTTCCAACCATTACAAGCATTTTTTCCATCCCATCCCATCACATCCCATCCATAAAAATTCAAATTAATTGTAAATTCTCTGTTAGTTTTAAACTTTATGAATACAAAATGACTTTTTTTCCTATATCATAGTTTTGCTCTAAATTCTACTCCACTTGATACTAATATTGGCACACTTGCTTTTTTAAAAAAGTGATTTTGCATTTAGATCAGCATTTAATTTCTTTAAGTATATTTTTGATTTCAGAGAAGAAGGATGAGGGGGAGAGAGAGATAGAAACCTGAATGATGAGAGAGAATCATTGATTGTCTGCCTCCTGCATGCCCCACACAGGGGATCAAGCCCACAACCTGGGCATGTGTCCTGACGGGGAATCAAACTGTGACCTCCCGGTTCAGAGGTCAACACTCAACCACTGAGTTATGCCAGCTGTACTTGGCACCCTTGCTTTTGAGCTTGTCCATGAGTTAGTTGCCTGATTCAACTTTTCAATCAACTTAATTTTCATCTTTCTGAGGCCCTTTGCCAAGTATGATTAAATGTGTCCATTAGAGTTAGCAACAAGCAGAGGGCTGGCAATCCCCAGTAAGGGAGTCTCAACGGAAAGGTTTGGGCCAGACTTCTGGGTGCTGAGTGCTCCTGGCTGGGGCAGCTACTGCAGGCATCTCCCCAGAAGTTTGTCTGTGAAGAGCAGATGAATTGAGAACAAGATTGGGTGTGGGGCATTTGTTTATGAGAGTTTTTAAGTTAAGTAATACATTATGGAAGAGAAGCACATTTAAATGCTGATAGAAAAAAAAAAAGGCCAAGTGTAGAATACTGTGTTGAAACTTTAGATGAGAAAGGAGATCATTGATACTGTTAAATCCCTGAAGAAATGGTTGGAAGTGGGATCCAGGTCATAAGTGGAGGGGTTAGCTTTATGCAGAAGGAAAGATGAGAACATGACCTGTTGGAAAACGGGAAAGTTTGCAGATGAGAAGGCAGAAAAATAGGAGTTTCCATGTTATCATTTCTATTGGACTATGAGGCAGGAGGCCACTTGTCTGTTGAAGAACAGAAGGGTATGTAGTCGTGTACAGATTTTCTATGGAGTAGGTTTGAGATACCCACCATGAAAAATGGGTTAAACTTGATGAGAGGAACAGACAAATTATCCCTGAGTGCTGAAGACTCAGGGGGAGTTTCTTGTGGATTTGAGGTCATGCCCGTTCATGAGATTATGTAATTTCCTTCACTGTTTCTTAGAAGTCAACAAGTAGGAACAGAGAAAGTGAAGTAAGGCTGATCCATGGTTGAATTTTGCTGGGCTGATGTAAGAGAATAACAGCACAAAGAATTTGCAGACATTGCTAAGAGATGCTGAAATGATAGAGGGATAGAGGGAAGGTGAAGCAGAAAAGAGCTAAGAGAGTAAACAGAAGAGGAGGAAACCCAATAATTTAATTCTCAATGAGGTCAAGTAACGGATGTCCTGAAGTAGTGGGGAAAATTGAGAGGTTGGGTTGAGAGAATACTTTTTTGGGAACATAACAGTATGGAGATGAATGTATCAGAAAGGATAGATAAAGTTACAATGTGGTTTCAATTTTTTTTTATGATGATCAAAGATAATTATTAGGGCTGGGTGGCATTGCAGTGTCAAGCAGTCTACAAAGCAATTGTTCCTGGCTATCTTTCATTTTTTTTTGTTCTGTGCGATAAGAGGTCTGATTCAAATTCCCTGAATTATATAAATCTTGAAAATTTACACAATAGATAGAATTCTTAGAAAAATCTATATAAATTAAATAAATTTAATATCAAATAAAAATATCCATAAAGCAAAATTTTAGTTATAGTTTGATAAATTATACCAACATTTAAAGATGAATAATACCAATTCAACACAAACTTATTCAGAAAATAAAGAAGGAAATAAAATCCTACATGATTCTATAAGGTCTACAATGCCAGCACACAAAACCAGAAAAAGATTACAAGGAGATGAAACTACAGACAATTATCTCCTATAAAAATAGATAAAATATTCTTACCAAAGTTTTAGAAAGTCAAATTCAACTATATATAAAAAAGACAGTAAAACATGACCAAGAAACACTTATTCTGAGAATATAAGGCTGGTTCAACATTTCATAGTCAATCAATATAATTCAACTTATTAAACCCCAAAAGAGATAAGCCATGTAATTGTATTGGTAGGTACAAAAAAAAACCATTTGACAATAGTTAACAACTGTTTATAATGAAAGCTGCCAATAAGTAAAGAGAGGGAACTTTCAAACTGAGAATCTAGCATCATACTTAGTGGTTGAAAGCTCAGTGCTTTCTATTTAAAATCAAGAACAAGGCAGGACTATCCACTCTCACCACCTGTATTCAAAATTGTGCTGGAAGTTTTATTTATTGTAAGAAGGGAAGAAAAATAAAAAAATGGCATACAAATTGGAAAGGAAGTAAAATTGTCTATTTGCAGATGGCATATTAGTGTACATAGAAAATCCAAGAAACGAATAAAGAAGCCGTGAACTTGGGGGGTCCCTCAGCCCGGCCTGCAACCTCAAGTCCAGGAGCCCTTAGGGGAGCCCTCTGTGGGAGGCAACCAGTGGGGGGACCGGCGGGGCAATCGGGAGACAGTCTCTGGATCACTCCTCCGCTGCCACCGGTTGCCAAAACCCCCTGATCGCCGCCCCCTCCCTCTTCCCGTTGGCACCCACCTTGGCTGGCCTGGTGTCATCCACTCACAGGCCCCACCCTCGGCAGACATCTGAAGGATGTAAGATCTGGATCTGGATTCACTTTTTAAAAAATATATTTTTCTTGATTTCAGAGAGGAAGGGGGAGATAAAAAGAGATAGAAACATCAGTGATGAGAGAGATGGATTCATTTTTTACATGTAGATGTCTAATTGTTCTAACATTATTTGTTGAAAAGACTGTGAATTCTCCATTGTATTACAATTACCCTTTTGTCAAAGAACAGCTGACCATATCTCTATGGATCTTTTCCTGGGCTCCCTATTCTAGTTTTTGACCCATTTCTCTACTTTTTCACCAGTATCACACTTTCTTGATTACTGTAGTTTAATGGTAAGTTTTGAAGTGGGGTAGTGTCGGTCCTAAACTTTGTTCTTCTATTTTAATACTGTGTTGGCTTTTGAGTTTTTTTTTTCTTTTTTAGATACACTTTAGAATCTGTTTGTCAATATCCACAAGATACCTTGCTGGGATTTTAATTGCTTCAAATCTACAGATCAAGGTGGGAGGAACTGTCACCTTGTCAATGTTCAGTTTTTCTATCCATAAACATTTATTCAGCTCTTTGATTTTCTTTCATCAAAGTTTTGTAGTTTCCCCCCCCACATATATCTTGTACATATTTTGTTAGACTCATACCTAAGTATTTTTCATTCTATGGGGTGTTAATGTAAATGGTAATATGTTTTTAATTTCAAATTCTACTTGTCATATAGTTGGAATCCTATGGTATACAGCCTTTTATGGTATATAACAAATGATTGTTTTTTGTTTATTAACCTTATATTCTGCAACCTTGCTATAATTTGTTCAGCAAGCAATCATAATTGCTTATTAGTTCAGGAGGATTTTTTTTTTTTTGCTAATTCTTTTGGACTTTTATTTCTTTCTTCCCAATCAGTATATGTTTAATTTCCTTTCCTTGTCTTATTGCATCAGTTAGGACTTCTGGTATGATGTTGACAAGGAGTGGTGAGAGGGGGTATCTTTGTCTTATTCTTGACCTTCATGGGAAAGCTTTGTTTCTCATCGTTAAGTATAACATTAGCTGTAGGCTTTTTAAGAAGTTCTTTATCCAAGTGATGAAGTTCCACCCTGGTTCTAGTGTGCTGAGAGCTTTTATCATTAATGGGTGTTGGATTTTGTCAAATGCCTTTTCTATTGATATAATCATGTGATTTTTCTTCTTTAGCATGTTGATGTGATGGATTAAGTTAATTTTTTTAAAATGTTGAACCATTCTTGTATACCTGGGATAATTCCCACTTGGTTGTGGTGCATAATTCCTTTTATACATTTTTGAATTTGATTCGCTAATATTTTGTGGATAATTTTTGTATTTATTTTCATGGGAGATATTGGCCTGCAGTTTTCTTGTGATGTCTTTGTCTGATTTTGGTATTAAGGTAACACTGGCCTCATAGAATAAGTTAGGAAATATTTCCCTTACTCTTATTTATTGGAAAAGACTTGAAAATTGGTATAATTTCTTTCTTCAATATTTGGTAGGTTGTACCAAGAACCTATCTGGGCATAGTGTGTGATGTATTGGAAGGACATTAACTGCTGATTCTGTTTCTTTAATAGAAATCAGTCTGCTCAGAAGGTCTCTTTCTTCTGTGAATTCTAACAGATTGTGTCTTTCAAAGAATTGTTCTATTTCATTTGTTATCAAATTTGCAGGAATAGAGTTATTTATAGTATTATTTATTAACCTTTTAATGTTCATGTAGTCTGTTGTACTGTTCCTTCTTTTACATTTGATATTAGTCATGTGTGTCTTCTTTCTTATTTTCTTAGTTTGACTAGCAGCATACCAATTTTATTGATCTTTTCAAACAGCTTTTAGTTTTGTAGATTTTCTCTATTGATTTTTTTGTTTTAATTTTTATTGATTTCTGCTCTATTTTTTATTATTTATTTACTTCTACCTGCTTTGGAATTACTTTACTCTTTTTCTAGTTTCCTAAGGTAGAAACTTAGGTGATTGATTTTGAATTTTTTTCTCTTCTGATACATGCATTCAGTGCTATAAGTTTCTCTTTATGCATTGCTTTTACTGCATCCTACAAGTTTTGATAAGCTTTATTTTTTCTCTACTTAAAAATATTTTTAAATTTCTCTAGAGATTTATGATTTAAAGCATGTGTTATTTAAAAGCATGTTTGTTGTTTAATTTCAAAGTATTTTGAAAATTACTAACTATCTTTCTGTTGCTGATTTTTACTTTCATTTTATTGTGTTCTGAGAGTGTGTAGTGACTAATTTTCATTCTTTTAAATTTGCCAAGAGTTGTGTTATGGCCTGAAATGTGGTCTTCCTCGGTGAATATCCATGGGAGATTGCGAAGAACGTATATTCTGTTGTTGTTGGATGAAGTAGTCTACAGATGTCTATTTTACCCAGTTGATTGATGTTACCATTGAGTTCAACTATGTCTTTATTGATTTTCTGCCTGCTAGATTTGTCTATTTCTGAGAAAGGGATGTTAAAGTCTCCAACTGTAATAGCGGATTTATCTTTTTCTCCTTGCAATTCTATCAAATTTTGCCTCATGCATTTTGACCCTCTGTCAAATGAACAATTGGAGATTGTTGTATTTTCTTGGAGATTGTTGTATTTTGGAGAATTGACCCTTTTATCATTATGTAATGTCTTTCTTTATCCCTGATAATTTTTCTTGCTCTGAAGTTTGCCTTGTGTGACTATAATATAGCCACTCCAGCTTTCTTTTGATTAGTGTTAGTATGGTATATCTTTCTTCTTTCCTTTACTTATAATTTATATGTATTTTATAGTTAAAGTATTTTGGGTTTTGCTTTTATAGTTGGGTTTTGCTTTTTCATACATTCTGACTTAAAATTTGTCCTTTAACTGGCGCATTTAGATCATTGACTTTTAAAGTGATTATTATATCATCGGATTAATACCTACAATATTTGTTACTTTTTTTTTTTTTATTCATTGCCTTTGTGTGTGTTTTTTTCTTGTTTTTGTCTTCCCCTCTCTTTTTTAATTTTGTTGGCTATTATGGTTTTGATTGAACATGATTCAATGTTCTCTCCTTATAATTACACTTTAAAAAGAAACATTTTTAGGCTTGCCCTAGAATTTGCAATACACATTTACAACTAATCCAAGTCTACTTTCAAATAACGTTATATTGCCTCATGAATAGTTCAAGTACCATATAATAACAAACTATTCCTAATTTGTTTCCCCAACCCTTGTATTACTGCTGTCATTATTTTCACTTTTACATGTTATAATCATTAACTGTGTTATTGCTATTATTATTTTGAACAAAAGCATATTATGTTAGATCAATTAAGAATATGAAAATAAAATTTTATCTTCACTTATTCCTTCTCTAATGCTCTTTCTTTATGTAGAATCTGAATTTCTGAATTGTCTTTCTCTCTGAAAAACTTATTTTAACATTTATTGCAAGTCATTTCTAGTGGCAATCTAGTCCCTCAGTTTTTGCTTATCCAAGAATGTCTATTTCTTCTTCACTTTAGAAAGAGATAGAAAATACTAGGTTGGTGATTGTTCTTTTTTTTTTTCCTCTCTCAACACTATAAATATTTAAATATTTTACTTCACTTTCTTCTTGCTTGCATGGTTTCTGAGAAAAAGTCAGATATAATTCTTATTTTTGTGTCCTTAAAGGTAAGGTGTTCTTCCTAACCCCTAAGCTTCTTTGAGGATTTTTTCCTCATCTTTAATTTTTTACAGTTTGAATTTGACATGCCTAGGGGTAAGGCTTATTTATTTTTGGCACTTATCTTGCTTAATGTTCTCTGAATTTCCTAAATATGTGGTTTGGTGTCTGATATTAATTTCGGGAAAATTCTCAGTCATTATTGCTTCAAATATTTCTTCTGTTCCTTTTTCTCTGTCTTTTTCTTCTGGTATTTTCATTAAGCATATTACAGTTTTTTGTAGCTGTCCCACAGTTCTTGGATATTCTGTTTTCTTTCTTTCTTTTGGTCTTTATTCTCTTTGCACTTCCTTTTTTGGAAATTTCTGTTAACATATTCTCAAGGTCAGAGATCTTTCCTCAACCACGCCCAATCTACTCATGGGCCCTTCAAAAGTATTCCTGATTTTTGTTACAGCGTTAAGTTCTAGCATTTCTTTTTTATTCTTCTTTAGACTTTCCATCTCTCTGCTTACATTGCCCGCCTCCCTGTTTTGTTCTATGTGCAATCTACTTTATCCATTGGGTCCCTTAACATATTAATCATAGTTACTTTAAATTCCTGGTCTGATAATCCTATCATTTCCTCAAACTATGTTTTTTGTTTGTTTGTTTGTTTTTACCTTTTAGTCTGCCCATTTTTCCCTTCTAGCAGGACATGATGTACTAGCTAAAAGGAGCTGTGGTAAACAGGCCTTCAGCAATGCGGTGGTAATACGTATGGGGCGGCAAAGTGTTGTGTTAGCTCTGCGATTAGGACTCAGCTTTTCAGTGAGCTTGTGCCTCAATGAACTTGAAGGCACATTAACCTTTCTTATTTTTACCCCCTTAGGTGGGGCGGGATGACGAGAGTGGGCTGGTGTTGGGTTTTTCTCTTTCCCACATGAAGAAAAATTAAGGGAATTGGAATTGAGTATATTCGTTCCCCCAGGCCAGTTAGGCTATGAAATAAAATAGTTGAGGGTTTGGTAAAATAGTTTCTCTTGAAGGTAGGCCTTGTTAAGAGCAAAATGATTTTCAGTATTTTCAAATTATATTTTCCCCATTCTTTCTGATGTTCACTGTGAGATGATGAGGTACCTCTCCCACATGTTCACACTAAACCACCAGCATTTCGTCAATTACAGGTACTTTTCTACCTCTGCACTGCTTCCCAGAGTTTATGTTCTGGGAAGTTGTGAGTCTCTGCATTTGCTTGACTGTCTCTCCAATTGTGGGGCCAGAGCTTTGCCCTGTGACCTCACTTTTTGGACACATCTAAGAAGAGCTCATGACTTTTTCAGTTCGTTCAGCTTTTAGCTGCTGTTAGGACACAGTGATGACTTTTAAGCTCCTTACCCGCTGGACCTGGAGCCAGAAGTCCAGGGCAGTGTAGTATATTTTTATGCATGAAAGTTTTACCAGTCATAATATCTCCTTGGAAAAGTGTGTGTCTATAACTATATATGTATACATACACATATATGTGTATATTACTGAACTTAGACTATCTCAACATAGCACAGAACACCATGTTTTGACTTTTATAGCAATACTAGGGGCCCGGTGCAAGAAATTCGTGCACTGGGTGTGTGTGTGGGGGAGTGTCCCTCAGCCCAGCCTGCCCCCTCTCACATACTGGGAGCCCTCAGGCGTTGACCCCCATCACCCTCCAATCACAGGATCGGCCCCTTGCCCAGGCCTGACGCCTCTGGCTGAGGCGTCCAGCCCGGGCAGCGGGGACCCGCAGCTGCAGCGGCCCCGCGATCGTGGGCTTCGCTTTAGGCCCAGGCAAGGGACCCCTAGCTTCTGGGACTGCCAGCTTCGACCGTGCCCAGCTCCCATCGCTGGCTCCACCCCTACTTCCTGCTATCACTGGCCAGGGCGGAAAAGGCACCTGATTCTCTGATCATGGCTGGGGGTCAGGGCAAAGGCGGCCTTTGCCCTGCTCCCCAGCTCTTAGCTCCCCCCTGGGTTCCCTATCACTGTCAGTGGCAGGGGGCTTCTTCCTGCTTTCCCTTTCACCTCCCTGCATTGTGCCTACTTATGCAAATTAACCGCCATCTTGTTGGCAGTTAACTGCCAATCTTAGTTGGCAGTTAACTGCCAATCTTAGTTGGCAGTTAATTTGCATATAGCCCTGATTAGCCAATGAAAAGGGTATCGCCGTACGCCAATTACCATTTTTCTCTTTTATTAGTGTTGATGAGAAATCTGGTGAGTTTATGGTGCTTGATTCAAAGTTCCTCAGACACCAACAACTTTGAATGGCTGTGCCCTGGGACATCCTCACACCTTAGGACACTGCAGCACAGTATGATTTGAATGGCACATTAACCTTTTTTATTTTTACCCCCTTAGGTGGGGCGGGATGACTGGAGTGGGCTGGTGTTGGGTTTTTCTCTTTCCCACATGAGAAAGATGTCTGTCTGTCTTTAATAAAGTGGGAGAAGGCGGCACTGAAAGGGAAAGTGGTGAAAGGAACCACTTGATTCCTCTTTCCACCAGGGTACCTGTTTGAGCAGCTCCCTTTTAGGAAAGCGTGCTAGTTTAAAATGACGACTTTAATGTGCCTGCTTTAGCTTCCTGTGGCTTCTGCAACAAATTTGCTGACTTAGAAACCGAAGAAATGTATTCTCTCCCTGTTCTGGAGGCTGGAAGTCTGGAATCAGTTTCACTGGCCAACTCGAGGTAGACTCCCTTCGGAGGCTCTTGGGGAAGAACCCATATTTGCCTCTTCCAGATTCGGTGACTGCTGGTGCCCCTGGCTCGTGCCAACGTCACCCTATCTTTGCCTCTGTGGTCACATTGCTTTCTCTTCTTCTGTGTCAAATCTCCTTCTGTTTCTGTCTTATACAGAAACTTTGGACTGCATCTAAGGCCCAACAGACAATCCAGAACAATCTCCCCAACTCAAGATCTTATAACAAGTAACTATTTCTCACCTGCTTTAATTTAAGGAATTTTCTGTTGTACTTTTAGCACAGAAATCATGTGCACCCAAACGGGGGTGACTCCTGGTCACATTAGCTTCTTAATTCCAACACTGGTGAATTCTCTTGAGCTCTGAAAAAATGTTGCTCGCTGGTCTGTATCTTTACAATAGTTATAAAATGTTGTCTGGGTTTGTATATGTGTGTGCCTATGCACACACATGTAGAATGCCCTTATGGTGCATCGGCCAATGCACCATTAACGTATTAGGTGCTCTTCAAAATTTTGGAGAGCAAAGCCAAAAGGGACCTCTCAAGAAGACAATGCTCTCTGTTGATGTAGCAATTTCCACAAAAAATGTGAGCACCACAGTATATGTCCTGGTGCCAGGCTCTTTTTATGTACTCTCTCACTCCCTCACTAACCTAGTAAACCCCAATAAATATCAATGATACCAGATGCCTTGGGAAAAATGCCTAGTTTTCCTTTGGGTTATGGCAAATGTAGACACTTGGAACCATTTTGCCCCAAAGTTTTTGGGTTCAGAGCCATTTGCCACATAAGGATCACACATTCCAGAGAAACCCAAACTCACCAAGACATAGAAATGATAAAAGCAAAACAAAAACATGATTCGGGCAGGAAAGGCCTCTTAATAGCTAGGTGGGCCCATGGCATGCCAGATAAAGCGCAGTAATGGTATCTCCAGCACACAGGCCCACGACCAGCTATAAACGATCCGTTCAAGTCACTCTGGGAGCACGAGTTAAAAGACTTCCAGATGTCCTCAGCAGGCCGCAGCTCTGTAATCTGGGGCTCATCCACCATATGGTGCTGATTTGGTTGTCGTGATAGAGCAATGTAGGATGAAACACGGGCTGTTCTGCAAGCTCCAAGCGTTTGGAAATTGTGTAAGGCCTCATCATTCATCAGAATGGAGGTCCCTATGGCAAACACTTTCTGATTTCAGAGGGATAAGGAGTTGTGTAGGCACACTCTAAGGACAGACTGTTTATGGGGAATATAAATTATTTCAGTGCCCTGGAATGACTCCAGATGTTTTAGGATCTTATCGAAATGCTCAGTCCATGGCCAGAAGTTCGGGGTTTAATTGGAATTGTTCAAATCAAAGTAGTGATCAGAATCTTCTGCGTGTCCTTATCCCTAAAGGTCTTATTTCATGACTGAACATGCTTAGCATTTCCTTGGTTATAGACAGTGGCCACCCAGAGAAGGAGAAAGAATTAGGATCAAATGAAGACATTTGACGACATCTATTTCAGCTCTCCTTTATTTCTCCAGATGAGGAAACAGACATAAAGAGGGTAAAAAGTTTGTCCCTGACTCAAAAGTTAGAGTTTATGCCTCCAAATTTTGGGTTCAGTACCCTTTCTAGTCCTGTGAATGGCCTCTGTCATGGGTGTTGTCCTAAACAGGTCATCTTGACTTGATAACCAAAGGGAAGCCCACTGCATTGGACAGCGTGGCCAGGAGCTGCAGGCGGGTTGCATGAGGATTGGGAAGAAAGCCCAGAGCCACTTGTAAACAAAATCTTGTCCATTTTGCTAGCTTTTCTGTAAGTCATTCTCATCAAATGTCAAAGCCACTTTTCCTGGAAAGCCACAACAAAATTAAAAAAGGACAATGACAGCTAGATCAATCAACCTGAATAAGAGTAAAAAATTAAAAGGCACAGAAGACACCTAATAAAAGACTAAATAAGAATGAGGTTCTCTAATTCTTTTATATAAGAGAATTGAGGATGTTTGGCATTAAAATGTGACATATGTTAAGTTTACATCCATGCAAACAGACACAAAACATAATCATGCCTCATATGCATAAACATACTCAGAGATAAAACACACCAGAAGAAATTGGTACCTTGGCATCATGAAAAAGAGATGTTTGACAAATATAAGGTTGTATTGTGGCTTAATCTTTACTTCACTTTCTCCTTTCCTAGTTACTAGCCATCAAAATCTTTAAATAAACGTCTGACCCATCTGTCTGCTTCTCTAGTCGCTTACTCTTTCATGTTTCTACCAAATGTAATGTCCTCTGTCTATTGGTCTTTCCTCTCAAAAGCCATCAGCAGCTTCCTATACCTGTTGAGTAATGACCAAACTTTGTCTTACGGCATTCTAAACTGAGCACCAAACTGGTGAGTACTTTCAAATTAGTGCCCCACCCTGATGGATTTTGTCCTCTTTGCTTGGAGTGTTGTGTTAAAAAGGGATTTAAAGCTACATCTGAATTCAATGAGAATTGGATTCATTGTGATTGATAGGGGATGCCTAGCATGACTGTGGTATCTGGGAGTGAAAGCCCAAGGCCACGCATTTCCTATCCCTGCCAGACATGACGTGGTCTCGTTGCCATTTCATTCCCACCTCTCCCTGCATTTTCACAGTTCTGTGCTCCACAGCTCCAGATCATCTTATGTGCAGCAGTGACTTCCTCATTAGTTTGTCAGAGAATTAAGAATACCCAGTCTACGCCACCTCTTAAACATTTCTGTGTCTGTCCCCTTCAGGCTGTCCTCACCACCTCTGCCTTAGTTCAATCCCTCCCAACCTCTCACCTGGCCTATTTCACTATCCTCATATCTGATCATCATTTTATTGAGTATGAAGTGACTCCCATTTCAATTTCTTTAGCTTGGCTTAGAAGGACGCCCTTGCTTTAGCCAATTCTAACCTTCCCAACATTATCTCCACCACATCTTCAAATGCAATCTGTTCTGAGAGTCAACTTTAACTGTAAGCTCTTTGAGGGCAGGGCCCATATCTAGCTCACCTTTGTATCCCACATAACCTATTATGTTGCTTCCAATACTGTTGATATTAAATCAACAGTGGTGTGTGCTGGTCACTGTACCTGGTTGCTTACATACATCCCTTTTAATACAATCCAACCCTAAAAATAGATTTATTGACTCAATTTCACAGATGAAGAAACTAGATCTCAGTGAAAGTTAAGGAACCTCCCAAAGGTTATATAAGTAATAGAAAAGCTGAATGATTCCCTAACCCACACATTTCCCATCTGCCACAGTAGCTTTATTAAAGCAGCTATTTCTATGCCTTTTCTTTGGTGATATTTATGACAGGTGATCATAGAAGAGACATACTTCTATATGATTATCAACAATTTTTCAGTTCTTCTGTAACCCTTCTTCTTGTATTCCTACTCTGCAGGACATCTCAGAATATGAATATTTTGTTATCATGGGGATAACTTGAAATTTGGGTTAAAAAGCAAAAGATGACAAGATTTCCAACCTTCAATAAAACTGGTTATGAGACACCAGAATTGGGATGAACCAAGGCTGGAAATGTGACATTAAATTTGTTTGTTCAAATCTTCTTGGGTCACCAGGTTTGTATGGAGTTAAATTTTCAGAAGGAGCCTGGAAAATGAACTTTGCTATCATTAAGATCTATTTAAAAAGTCTCAGTGGGGGGAAAAAAAGAATCTGAATTTGGAATTTAGCCTGATAAAGCTGGATCAATAAGTGGGAAAATTGCTGGACTAAATTCACAGGTTGGAAAATTAATGATACATTAGAATATATCATAGACTTTTTGGTAAAATGCAATGTATCATGGACTAGTTTTAGTTCTGATGTAAAAATTTAAAACAGACTTATATTAACTCTAAATCTAAATTAGAACAATTCCAGCTAATGTGAATTGACTTCTGAGTTCTGTGTACAAAATTCAAGGGATTTGTAGATTTCATAGACAATAAAAACAAAAATGTAGTAATTTTATTAATTCCCAGAACTGTCATAACAAATTCTCACAAAGTAGACTTCACGTGGCAGTAATTGATTCTCTCATAGCTTTGGAGGCCAGAAGTCCTAAGTCAAAGCTGTGGGCAGAGCTGCACTCCCTCTGAAGGCTCTTGGGGAGAACCCATCGCATCTGCATGTCTCCAGATATTCTTTGGCTTGTGGCCACATAGCTCCAATCTTTGCTTCCATCTTCACATGGCATTCACTTCTGTGTCTTTGTATTCTCATTGGCTTTTCTCTCCCATGAAGACACTTGCCATTGGACTTCGAGTCCACTGGGTAATCTAGGATGATCCCATCTCAAGACTATTGACTTACTTGCATTTGCAAAAGTCCTTTTACCAAATAAGTTTACATGCATAGATTATGAGGCTTAGGAAGGGGATATAGTTTTTGTGGGGCCACTGTCCAACTCACTGAGGTAATATTCCCATGTAGAGAACCAGAATACAAGTGAAAGTGGGAAAAACTCACATGGCAGAATTGTACAGGAAGCTTCAACTTAAAAAAAATAATTCAGAGTGATTAAAGTAGAGAGTAGGTGTCACAAGTGGACATCAAGACAAATCAGGTGGCTGCATATACCTGGGAGTAGAGTTCCACCAGGACAGAGATAATGGAACACCTTCTAGAGAACTTAGAAGGCTTGGGAAAAAGTGGGAAAGACCTGGCTCCAGGGAAAGAGCACATGAATGAAAGGTTGACTCTAGAAGACACTGTCGGCTCCTAAGTTACAAACCCTTCCTCCCATGCCTGACTCCACTGCAGAAGCTGGAAAGCCAGGACTTGCTTTTCCAGTCATCAGTGCCACGGGGGTTTACCATGTGACTCAATTCTAGCTAATGACACACAGACCCTGAATTGCCTACTTGTTGTGTGAAAAAAAAGAACTCCTTATGTGTTTAAGGCAGTGTTTGTGAGATGTTTGTGTACTTGTAGTTGAAAGCATTCTCTATCAATAGAGTTGCTTTGCTAGAAGAATTCTGTGCTTTCTCCTAAACAAGAAAAGTTCCAACTATTTGACAATCTCCAGGCTTTGAAGGTAAGAATCTGAAGGAAGAAAGTGTTTCCCTCTGACTTTGAATGACTGTAAGGTTACTGTGGGGTTTGGCACCTGGATTTGCTGACTTCTTTGAGCCCTTTCCACCTCCAAGGTACTGGTCAATTTCTAACGAGGGTGGTCTTTGGTAACCCACTCATATTTAAGGGCAGGCAGGACATATTGAACCCAGTAGAGGAAGCTTTGCCAGAGAACTCTGCCTATGGAAGCTGCTGACCTTATCCAACTAGTATTTTAGGTAAGCAGAAGCTTAAAGAAGAATGCATTCACTGTGGGCTTGGAGCAACCCTCCAATCTTAACATTACACCCATCAGTGAGAGACCAAGCACATTTACCCAATTTTATATGACCACATCTAGCAGTTTTTCCCACTGCATCTCCTGCCTTCCACTCATCATCTTCCCATATATTAGTTTATGTATCCATGTGTTTTAAGTTATAAGAAATACATGGATACCTTTCTCATTCATTTACTGATGAACATTGGGTTATCTCTACTTTTTGGCATCATGAGTAAACATTATAAACATTCATGTAAAAGCTCATGTGGATATATGTTTTTATTTGTCTGGACTACATAGTTAGGAATGAAATTGCTAGGTCATATGTTAACTCAGTTTTTAATTGTTTGAGCAACTGTCAGACTGTTTTTCCAAACCAACTGGGCCACTTTACCTTCCACCAGAAATTTATGAGGGTTCCAATTTATCCATATTCTCACCAACACCTGGTATCTGATTTTTTTTTATTGTACTTATGCCAGTAGGTGTGAATTGTATCTCATTGTGATTTTGATTGACATTTCCCTGATGACTAATGATCTTTTCATGTGCTTCTTGGCCATTGTATTTCTTCTTTTGAGAAAGTCTGTTCTGATCCTTTGCCCATTTGTTACACAACCAAGAAATTTAAACCCAAGTGCACCCTCAGAAACAGTGGAGACTGTGGTGAAAGGAATGGGAAGAGATTCATGCATCTAATAAAGGCACATTTTAGACTGTAGGGCAGTTATTTTGTAGTAGAGAACTGGAGAATGAGACAGCTGGGAGGAGCCCCAGGGAGTCAGAACAAAAATAGATAATTTGAGAATGAACATAACACAATAAATATTTTAATGCATATTTATACAATTAATTTCTTTGCCATCTCTCGTTAAAATATTCGGTCACTGGTATTTGCATGAAAAATGCGTTTTTTAAATGTGCATTTCAATTTTTTCAATTATCTTAAACATTGGTAAATTTTGATAACTGCAGCTTCTCTTTCAATTAGTTATAATATCACAGCTCATTTGGACTCAATTTTGAAATGATGTGTGTACCAAAGCTATTTGCAAGTCCATTTCTGTTCCTATATTTATTAATTTAGTAAAAACATTATTTTACCATGATCCTATGTTCCACCACAGTTTGTTTTTATGTTTTCCAGTGTTTCCATTACTATAAGATAAATTGTTTCTTATTAAATATTTAACTTTTTAAAACGTAATGTAAAATAGAATTTATAATAATATTAGATACTTCAGAAAGAACTTACAAAAGGTTTACTTTGGTTACTATTTTATTTTTATTCAGATCATTACATTATTTTTAAAAGTCAGATTTGTGTCCCTTCTTTTTCTTTCCTTACCGGTCATTTTGCATTGCCAAGGACCATCTGAGCAATGTTGAATAACAGCGGTTATAGAAGACATCCTTGATTTATTTCTGACTTCACTGGGAATGCTTCTGATATTTGTTCATTAAAACTGTACTTTTGATTTCAAGAAGAAATCCCTTTTCAAGTAAAAGAAATGGCCATTGATTGTGAGTCAATATTTATTTTAAGTCAGGAATCAATATTTATCTATTGTTAAACCAGTACTGTAACATTTTTAGATTCATGCCTTTAAAAACTGTAAACCATCTTTCTATTTCTGAATGTACCCAAGTGAATCCCCTGCAGTAAAACACAAATACTTGGTTTTCATAAAGATATGGAGTAAAAAGCTAGAAAATCTTTCATAAATTGAGACGGGAACAGAAGGGACACCTAATATTTTTGATCCATCTTCAAGGTGGTGAGGAAACAGAAATTCTCGTAAGTTCCGATGGGAGTGTCATCTTGCACAATTTTGATGGATGGCAATCAGGAAACAGTCTGTCAAAATTATGTATATAATTACCTATTGACTAAGCAAATGCTGTGTGGCAAATGTATCCTGTAGACATATTCTCATGTGTTTAATGTGACACATTATTCATTTCATCATAATTAGTAACAGCAAAAGGTCAGAAAACAAACTAGATATTTATCAGGATAAAGCTGGTTAAACAAATAATGGTAAATTATAAAGAATGAAATTAAGTGTAATCATGAAAAGGATGAGAAAGCTCTTCATTTACTCAAGTGAAAAAAAATTGCCAAGTTATGTAATGAAACCCAAAAGGCTGTTTCAGAACAGTCTATTATGCTAGCATCTGTGGATTAAAAAGGGATGGGAGAATGAATATATAGTTACTCTACCTTCAAAATATAACTAGAATTCACCGTACTTGCCCATCACCCCCCCACACACACACTCGCCGTCATCCAAACTGCCCTCATCTCTCACAGGGGTGCTGAGACAGGCTGCGAATGAGTCACTGCTTCTGTCCTTGCTCTTTGGTTGTTTGTTATCCACTTAATTAAGGTGTGTTGTTTTTTTTAAAGGTGAGTCAGATTTTGTGCCTTCTCTGCCCTTCGAAGGTTTCCATACTTTTTATACTTCGTCAGAGTAAAATCCATAGCTAGTCCTTAGGGTGACTCACAGTACCATGGCTCCCTCTGATCCTACTCTCATCCACCCTGCTCCAGCCACACTCGTCTCCCGGAACCCCTCACGCATGTTCTCTCTTCATACTTTGCTGCCAGTGGTGCTCTTCCAGGACGGCTCTTCCAGGAGACCTGTGTAGACAGCTCTCCCAGTGCACTCAGGCCTTGACTGAAAAACCCCTTTCTCGTGAGCTCTACCATGACCTCCATTTCTAATATTTCAAATCATGTCCACATCAATATTTTAGGTGCATCTTTCCTGCTTTTTTTTCTTTATAATATGCCATTACTTACGTTTTTTACATTTTTTAATCTTTAGTCTCTGTCTCTCCAACTAAAATGAAAACCCGATGAGGGCAAAATTATTTTGCAGGAACCCCTTTGTTTATTTACTACTACACATTCAGTACCTTGCTCATGTAGGTGTTCAACAAATGTTTTATGAATACATAACTGAATGAATAAATGACTGAATGATTACAATTAAAACATTTCTGGAGTACTATGTCAGAAACTGATAATATGGTTGGTTGGCATTGGGGAAGGGAGCCAACCAGCCAAGGTAAGGTGAAGACTTCTATGGTGTGTTCTTTTGTAATATATTACAAAGTTCGAATATCTTATTTATTAAAATATATGTAATTTAATCCATAATTTAAAAAAATTCCTTCAATTAGCAATCATCATTGCTCAAGTAGCCTAACTTGTTTATGAATCTGTTGTGTCACCAATCCAATTCTATCTAATAAAAGAGGAACATGGTAATTGGCGTACGACTGCTACCCTTCCCATTGGCTAATCAGGGCAAAATGCAAATTAACTGTCAGCCAAGATGGCAGCTGGCAGCCAGGCAGCTGGAAGCTAACATGAGGCTTGCTTGCTTTAGTGACAGAGGAAGCCAAGCTTCCCCGCCTCCTTGCCGGCCTCTCAGCTGCACTCTAAGCAACTATGTTACAAAAATAGAAGCTAAACAAAACCCTGGGCTTCAGCCAGCAGGACCGCAACATTGTTTCAAATACAGAAGGGTAAACAAAGGCCAGAAACCTGCTTTCAGCAGTGGAAGTCTCATAGCTGGAGCTGAGCCTCAGAGCTAAAGCTGACCCAGAATGAAAGAAAAAGGAAAAAAGGACAGGTTGGGAGCTTCAGTCACCCGCCAGCCTGAAAACGGCCCTCAGCCCCTCACCCAGGCTGGCCAGGCACCCCAGTGGAGACCCTCACCCTGAAGGGTGTGTAACCAGCTGCAAACAGCCATCATCCCCTCACCCAGGCTGGCCAGGCACCCCAGTGGGGACCCCTACCCTGATCCAGGACACCCTTCAGGGCAAACCAGCCGGCCCCCACCCATGCACCAGGCTTCTATCCTATATAGTAAAACGGTAATATGCCTCCCAGCACTGGGATCAGCGTGACAGGGGGCAGCGACCCAACCCCCCTGATCGGCCCTGCTCTGTGTGTGACAAGGTGCGGCGCCCCACCCCATCCCCGCCCCCCACGGGCCCTACTCTGTGCATGACAGGGGGGAGCTCCCCAACCCCCTGATCGACCCTGCTCTGTGCATGACAGGGGGCGGCATCCCAACTCCCCAATCGGCCCTGCTCTGAGCCCGACCAGGGGCTGCACCTAGGGATTGGGCCTGCCCTCTGCCACCCGGGAGCGGGCCTAAGCCAGCAGGTCGTTATCTCCCGAGGTGTCCCAGACTGCGAGAGGGCACAGGCCGGCCTGAGGGACCCCCTCTCCCCCCCGAGTGCACAAAATTTTGTGCACCGGCCTCTAGTCTATAATAATAAAAGTGTAATATGCTAATTAGACTGGACAGTCGAATGACCTTCCTGACGTCCTTCCTGACGAAGCTGCGAGGGCCAAAGCAAGTTGCCAAGTCCCTTGCATGAATTTCATGCATCAGGCCTCAAGTTATGTATAATGTTCTTTGATGCTAGTTTTAATTGACATTTCTGTTATGAGTGAGGTTAAGGATATATGATTATGTTTCAGTCTTTGTGTATTCTGTGAACTGTGTGCACATACTTTACACAATTTTCCAGTAGGTTGTTGTCTTTCTATATTGATGTGGAAGAAATTTTAACATTACTGATAGGTATTGCAAATATGTTTTCTTTCCCGTTTGATGTTTGTCTTTTGACCTTACATGCCACACCTCTTTAAATGCAAAGATTCACGATTGCATGTAGTTCAATTTATTATTGTTTTCTGAAAAAGTTACTTTCTTCCCGTGGAACAGTTTAAATAAAATTGCAGTTACCTGTCCTGTAAAGATTTGGAAGTTTTCTTCCATGAAACTAACTGTGTTTGGAGTTTTATGGAGTACAGGTCATGACCACTGACTCTGTTCTGTAATTAATATGTTTAGACCCTTCATATCTTCTGGTGTCAATTTTAGTAAATTATATTTTATTAGGAAAGTATCTATTTTATTTAAGTTTTCAAATTTATTTTCCAAAGAAGAGGAAAGTAGTTACTTTTCATTCTTTTAATTTCTCCATCTTTATAGCCATTCTCTATTATTCCTTGTTTTTTGAGCTTACTTCTTTAAGTTAGATAAAAATTAACTTATTTTTATTTTATATTTCACAGAATTAGAAGTTGCTATTAATTATACTTTTCTTCTTTTTGGAAGATAGTGATATTTTATGACTTAATAAGTGGCCAGATTTTGAAAATATTAATTTCACATGATAAGATCTATTTTATTCCTCTCTTTTTATTTATTATTGTCAACTTTTTATTTATGAATTGAAATATGTGAATTAAAACTTTTTTCTCTTAATATATTTTTATTTATCATAATTTCTCCCATAGTTTTGGTTTTCTAAATATAAATGCTATGATGATAAAAGTTACTCATCATCCCTCCTTTCCTTTCATTGTCAATCTACTATAGTCAATCTTTCTGAACCGTGTTTTTAATTTGCCTCATATATGCCATATTTGTTTTGTGATCCAAATGTCTTTTCTTTTTTCCTCACTGATGAGTGAATCTAGTCTCTTTTTATTTAATGATATGATACAGGTTTGGTCTTAATTATGTTATATACTTTATGCTATGGTTTTGGTTTTGTAGCTTTAAAAATCTACCATTATGTGGTCTGGTTTTGTTTTGTTTTTGTGGGTTATTTTATCAGGCATTAGAAAGATTTAAATATTTATTCTAGTGGTTACTTATATAGTATAATTTTTGTAATCACCTTCTGCCTTAATTTTCAAATACAACTCTCTTAATTTAATATAATAGGGAATGAGAAACTTCCTCCCCACTCTTATACCACTTGATTTTAATTAATTATAATTAAGTGTTTTCCCTGGAAGCTATGTGTGTTTAAGAGTAGGGAAATGGAAATGACATCAGGCACAATACATAAACTCATTTATTCTTCACAAATAGTGTTACCCTTACTTTGTAAGTGAGAATACAAAATTAAACGTTATTAGAATGATACATACACTTAGCTTTACACTCATCAGAATAATAAATAAATCCCACAATAAGAACCAAACTACCAAATTAAAAATGTGCAAAAGACTCAAGCCACCCAACCTGCAGCACACTGGTTGGCCCTGGGTGGAACACAGGTGGTGGCTGACTTTGTCCTGCAGCTCTGGGGAGGCTCCAAAGCCAGTGCACCCTATGCACAGCTTCAGACCACATAAAAGCACTACCCAACCACCAAAACAAGTGACACATTCAAGGGGCAGACTCAGTGGGCACCAGCACCCCACTAAAGTAAGTCCTGCTTTGTGGGTGGGTTCCTGCCCAGCTGATCATCCACAGTGGTTGCAGCTAGTCCTTACAGCAAATTGGCCTACGGGTAAATTCCTCCCACTGATTAGGCAATAGTAATCAAGGTTCAACTACAGCAGGAGAGTGTAGACAGCCTACCCAGAGGTTGCATCTGGAGTACCCATGTAAGGTGAATGGTGAGGCTATGGCATTGGATCCTACAGGACACTGACCTCACAAGGTCACTCTACCAAGCTCAGGAGATGTAGCAGCTCTATCTAATACACAGAAAAAGAAACATGTACTAAATGAAAGAACAGAACAAAATGCCAGAAAAACAACTAAACAAAATAGAGAGAAGCAATCTACTAAATTCAGAGTTCAAAACACTGGTTAGAAGGATGTTCAATGAAATTAGGGGAAGAGTAGATGAACTTAGTGAGAACTTCAATAGCCTGGCCCACACTGTTTGCCCCACCATGGTGATTCCCTGAGACCCTGCTTTAGAGGACAGAGAAATCACCAAAAAGAACCAAACAGAAATGAAGGATGCACTATCTGAAATGAAGAATACTTTACAGAAAATTAAAGTAGAATAAATGTAGCTGAGAATCAGATCAGTAATTTGGAATATAAGAAAGCATAAAACATCCAATATGAACAGGAAAAAAAGAATTTAAACAATGAGGATAGTATAAGGAGTCTCTGGGACCACTTTAAGGATACCAGCATATGCATAATGGGGGGATCTGGAAGGAGAAAAAAGGAAGCAAGAATTTAAAAACTATTTGAAAAAATAATATAGAAAACTTCCCTAAACTGGTGAAAGAAACAGACATACAAGTCCAGAAAGTGCAGAGAGTCCCAAACAAGAAGAACCCAAAGAGGCCCATACCAAGATACACTATAATTTAAATGCCAAATGTTAAAGACAAAGAGATAATCTTAAAAGCAAGCAAGAGAAAACCAGATAGTTACTTACAAGGGTACTCCCATAAGACTGTCAACTGATTTCTCAACAGAAACTTTGCAGGCCAAAAGGGATTGGCAAGAATATTCCAAGTCATGAAAAGTAAGGACATACAATCAATATTACTATACCCAGCAAAGCTATCATTTAGAATTGAAGGATATATAAAGAGTTTCCCAGACAAGAACAAGCTAAAGGAGTTTGTCATCACCTAATCAGTATAATATGAAATGTTAAAGGGTCTTCTTCAAGAAGAAGAAGAAAAACGATAAATGATATAAACAGTCAAATGTCAATAAATACATATCTATTAACAGTTGAATATAAAAAAACAACAGCAACAAAATAAATAAGCAGAACAGAAACGGGCTTATAAATACAGAGAACATTTTGATGATTGCCAGATGAGAAGAACTTTGGGTGGATGGGTGGAAAAGGTGAAGGTATTAAGAAGTAGAAATTGGTAGTTACAGAATAGTTATAGGGATGTAAAGTACAGTATAAGGAATATAGTCAATAATATACTAATAGCTATATATGGTGTCAGATGGGTATGCAATTTATCAGGATGATCACTTAGTAAGTTATATAGATGTCTAATCGCTGGGTGTACACCTGAAACTAATATAATATTGTATGTCAACTGTAATTGAAAAACAAAAAATGATTTTAAAAAGATGTATAATAGAAAAAGAAAACTGTTTAGCCTTTTTTTTAAGTTAAGCATTTTCCTACCCTACCTGTATATAACCAAGAGAAATGAATGCACATATTCCCAAAGATATTTGCATAAAAATCTTCAAAGCAGCCCTATTATAATAGCCCAAACTGTCAATAATGCAAATGCCCATCAACAGAATGGATAATTAATAATGCATTTTGAACAAAGGAGCCAGAAACATACAATGGAGAAAAGAAAGCCTCTTTAATAAGTGGTGCTGGGAAAACTGGAAAGCCACATGCAAAAGAATGAAACTAGCCTGCTCTTGTCCACATATACACAAATTAGATAAAAATATAAAACCTGAAACAATAAACTACATAAAGAAAACATAGGTACTAAACTCATGGATCTTAGCCTTATAGAGGATTTTATGAATTTGACCTCAAAGGCAAGGGAAGTTTAAGCAAAAATAAATGATTGGGACTATATTAAACTAAAAAGTTTCTGCACAGAAAACAAAACAAAACAAAACAAACTCAAAACAAAACAAATTTGTCAACCATACAAAAAGGCAACCAACCAAATGGGACAGACATTTGCAAACAACACCTCCGGCAGGGGTAAACATTCAAAATATATAAAAAAAACTCATATAACTCAACAACAACAAAATAACAATCCAATTAAAAGTTGAGCAGAGTGCCTGAACAGACATTTCTCCTAATAAGACATAAAAATGGTCAACAGATATATGAAAATGTGCTCAACTTCATTAGCTGTTAAGGAAATGCAAATCAAAACTAGAATAAGGCATCACCTTAGACCTTTTACATTGGCTGTTATCAACAAGACAAGTAAAAGCAAGTGTTGGAGAGGTTGGAGAGAAAAAGGAGCCCTCATTCACTGTTGGGGGAAATGTAAACTGGTACAGTCACTATGGAAAACAGTATGAAGTCCCTCAAAAAAGTAAGACTAGAGTTACCATATGACCCAGCAATCTCTCTTCTGGCTATCTACATAAAAGTTTTGAAAACTTTTATTATTCTCAAAGATATATGCACCCTATGCTCATTGCAGCATTATTCATGGTGGCCAAACATAGAAATAACCAAAATGTCCATCGATACATGAATGGAATCCTACTCAGCCATAAGAAAAGATGAAATACCCCTTTTGTGACATCATGGGTAGATCCTGAGAATATTGTGCTAAGAAAAATAAATCAAACAGAAAAAGTCAAGAACCATATGATTTTGCTCATATGTGGGATAAAAATCTGAAAGCAATAAATGAACAATCAAGACAAACAAACAAAACCACATAGACACAAACAACAGGATGGTGGCTATCAGAGGGAAGGGGTCTGGGGATAGGAGGAAGGGGTACAGGGGGTCAAATCTATGGTAACAGAGAAGATTTGACTTTAGATGGTAAACACACAATGCAGCATACAGATGATGTATCATAGAATTGTGTACTCAAAACCTATATAATTTTATTAACCAACTAGAGGCCCGGTGCACAAAAATTTGTGCACTCGGGGGGGAAGGGGTTCCCTCAGCCTGGCCTGTGCCCTCTCGCAGTCTGGGACCCCTTGGGAGATAAAGACCTGCTGGCTTAGGCCTGCTCCTGGGTGGCAGAGGGCAGGCCCAATCCCTAGGTGCAGCCCCAGGTCGGGCTCAGAGCAGGGCCGATTGGGGAGTTGGGGCGCCGCCCCCTGTCATGCACAGAGAAGGGCAGATTGGGAGGTTGCAATGCCACCCTCAGTCAAGCTCAGGGTAGCGCCGATTGGGGGGTTGGGGCACCGCCCCCTGTCACACTCAAGGCAGGGTTGATGGGGAGGTTGCGGCACCACCCCCTGTCACGCACAGAGCAGGGCCCATCAGGGGGGTTGGGGCTCCTTACCCTGTCATGCACAGAGCAGGGTCGATCAGGGGGTTGGGGAGCTCCCCCCTGTCACGCACAGAGCAGGGCCCATCAGGGGGGTTGGGGAGCTCCCCCCTGTCACGCACAGAGCAGGGTTGATCAGGGGGTTTGGGAGCTCCCCCCTGTCACGCACAGAGCAGGGCCGATAGGGGAGTTGGGGCACTGCCCCCTGTCACACACAGAGCAGGGCCGATCAGGGGGTTGGGGCGCCGCCACTGTCACACTCAGGGCAGGGACGCTGGGCAGGTTATGGTTCTACCCCATCACATGCAGAGCAGGGCCCGTGGGGGGAGCGGGGGTTGGAGTGCCGCCCTCTATCACCCACAGAGCAGGGCTGATCAGGGGGTTGGGGCGCCGCACCCTGTCACACACAGAGCCGCAGGGCGATCAGGGGGTTCAGGAGCTCCCCCCCTGTCACACACAGAGCAGGGCTGATCAGAAGGTTGGGGCGCCTTCCCCTGTCACAAACAAAGCAGGGCGGATAGGGAAGTTGTGGCCCTGCCCCCTGTCACACACAGAGCCGCAGAGCGATCAGGGGGTTTGGGCGCTGTCCCCTGTCATGCTGATCCCAGTGCGGGAGGCCTCGCGGCTCCACTGATCCTGGTGCTGGGAGGCATATTACCCTTTTACTATATAGGATAGAGACCTGGTGCATGGGTGGGGCTGGCTGGTTTGCCCTGAAGGGTGTCCTGGACCAGGGTGGGGGTCCCCACTGGGGTGCCTGGCCAGCCTGGGTGAGGGGATGATGGCTGTTTGCAGCTGGTCACACATCCTTCAGGGTAGGGGTCCCCACTGGGGTGCCTGGCCAGTCTGGGTGAGGGGTTGAGGGCTGTTTTCAGGCTCACGGGTGACTGAAGCTCCCAACTGCTCCTTTATTTTTTTTTTTTTTTAATTCTGGTCCAGCTTTAGCTCTGGCTCCAGCTCTGAGGCCTCTGCTGGGTTCTATAATCGAGACACTGTATCAACTCCAGCTCTGAGATCCCAGCTCACTGAAAGCTGGTTTCTGGGGTTTTGTTTATCTTCTATATTTGTTACAATGGTTCAGACTGCAGGATCAGAGGCCGGCAAGGCAGGCTGGGAAGGTTGGAGTCCTCCTTCACTGAAGTAAGCAAGCCTCATGTTAGTTTCAAGCTGCCTGGCTGCCCGCCGCCATCTTGGCTGGCAGTTAATTTGAATATCTCCCTGATTAGCCAATGGGAAGGGTAGCGGTCGTATGCCAATTACCATGTTTCTCTTTTATTAGATAGGATGTCACTCCAATACATTTAATTAAAAATAAAAACATTAGTGCTTTAAAAAACAATAAACAGTGGTGTAGTTTTATAAAGAATACCACTTGCTCATAAAAAAAGAATGAACTACTGATACATGCGACCACATAATTGAATCTCAGTCATTATGCCGAGTAAAGAAGTCCAAGCACAAAACAGTGCATGTTGTGTGGAGGCCAGAAGAGGCAGAACAAATCCATGTGACCAATAGCAGAGTACGTGTCCCAAACCCATAGAGTAAGTGGGGGTCCACATGGGGTTCCCAGTTCTCTGTGGCTCCAGCCTGGCCCCTTTCCATTACAGCAGAGAGTTTTCCAAGTGACCAGCTCAGACTCTAGGGCTGGTGGCCTGGCACTGCTGGGAGGTGTCACATCACCACACATGTATCCCATCCAGCCACACATCACTGCCTCCTGGTCCTCCAGAGGCCGAGGCTCCTGATGGCTGCCACCCAACCATGTCACTGCCCGAGGCGCTGACCTGCTCCACAGGCAGGGGCACAGAGTGCTGCATCAAAAAGCCACTGCGATGCACTTTACCTAAAGCTAAGTGCTAAGGGATAATAATGGGGCTTTTATGCCACGCGCATGTTTTCCTTTCCATTAAATCTCAGATATGCTGTTTGCTTTAGTGCCCTCCGCTCAGGCTGCTTTGAAAGCCATAGGGGGAAAGAAACCCTCCATTAAGTTCAGCAGCACAGCCTGGCCGTGCAGCGGCGTTCCTGTTTGGTTTTCCTTCTGTAAATATTTGTGCTCTCTCAGGCTAAGGAGTGGCCTGTGCGAGAGGCTAAAATATCCCCATTTATAAACCCTCCAGGTGCAGCAGGGAAAGCCTGACCCCTCACCCTGCCCCTGCAGTGACCTCAACCCCACTCACGTGGACCACCCTCCAGGCTCCCCCAATGCAGACCCGCCATCCCCTCTCCAGGTTGACTGCTGAATAGCAGAAGATGAACCTGAAATTGAATGGTTATTGCAACCCAGTTTTTTCAGTCGAAAGGTGGAGGTTACTTAGCTTTTGGTGCTTCCTTTATGCTTGTTAATGAAAAGATAAAAAACAATATTGACAACAGTGAAATCCAATTTGTCCAGAAACGAAGTCTGATTTATTTTAGAAATGAAACTAAAGACAAATAGAAAAGTAAGAGATGTAATAAGACCAATAATAGAAAGAAAATGGTAGCAGCCTTAAATATTATTTTTTTTTTCTGCTGGGTCCATTCATCTGGGCTTTCAAATTCCTGCTTTCACAAGAGGAGTATGATGTGAATGTTAATCCAAAACAAAAGGTCAGACAGGCTGCTGGACCAATTTTTTCTTAATTATCTCCCACTGCCAACTCCAACTTACAGCTAAGGACATTTTGTTCATCTATTTAATAAACTTTTATTGAACTGCATGATATTCCAGGTATTTGGTTTATTTACTTATTTTTTAAGCTTTAAACTTTATAAATTCACTTACTTTTTCACTGCTCTGAATTCTTATCATACTAATTCATATCAGAGCTGTAATATTCCATGCATTTCTAAGTTAGCTCATATAAATCACCCTACCTAGCTTATGAGATCATCATGAGGAGCAAATAAAGTAATCTTGATAAAAGCACATGAAATGTTTTTCATTTTAAATACAGTTCAGAATGTAATCTAAGTCTTAGACTTTTGTTGGAAGAGAAAAATATTGATGTTAATTTTTCTTTGTAACTTTAATAATAAGCCTATAAAATTGAAACAGAACAAAAATAGGGTACAGGAACTAATGTGAAATCAGAAATTTTTCTAGTAAGAAAAAATATGATTGTTGAGTTGAAACTGCAACGAAGTTTATAAACATTAGATAAAGGTCACAAACAACACCTATACTTTAAAATATCTTTTCATATTCTAGACCTCAAAGAAATGTAAAATAGCTGAAGATAAAGATTTAGAATACAATTTCTTACCACAAATACATTTAGAAATTAATAACAAGAGAGTAAGAAAAAATAGAAATACATAGAAATTTAAATATATTTCCTTAAGTAACTTGTAGAATGAGGAAATGAAACTGCAAATATAGACTTTTAGAAAATAATGGTTTGTCTGACCATCTTCCATTTTCTGGGTAAGTGTTGGGGGAGGGAGCGCTCCCAGTGGCTGGGAAGGTCTAATCTATTGCATTTTCTTCTGTAACCTAGAACTAGCTTTACTCAATACCTGATGTGTACCCTTGCAGCCTATCACGTGATATGATAATAGAGAGGAAGGAATTTAGACAATCTTTTCTCAAGACAAAGTACTCCTGTCTGCAAAATCCTTCTCTTCAAGGGCAGAGCTGAACATGTATGGTTCAGACTTTTCAGACGAATTTCTTTGGCAACAATTCCTCATTACCTCCCAGGCATGTGGGATGCCTCAATGGGACTGGGTGAATGCCATGTTTTAGACAAAAGGGTAAAGCCCACTAATAAGTTTAAAAATATCATAACTATCATACTTTATTACTAAATAAAAAGATTTAAAACCAATCAAGCATTCAACAACAGAAACTACAAAAATAACAAAATAACCCAATAAACCATAGAAGCAGGAGAAAAGGAATAATAAAATGAGATCGGGAATTGATAAAACAGAAAAGAAAAAAATAAATTTGATAAATTGTCAGAAAGAAAGTTGTTAGAGATAATAAAATAGATAATGTTAAGGTGGTATTTATGAAAAAAATAGAACAAATATGCAAAAATAGGAGAGAAGGGATAAAAACAGACATTAAGGATTATTAAAAACACATGAATAATACAATTTAAAACTATATGACAATAAATTTCAGTGTTGATAAAATGTTCAAATTCTCGAGAAGTATAAGTTGCCAAAATAAATTGAATTAATAATAAAATCAGAATTAAAAAGCCTCTACCCTCCTTTAAAAAGGGCTAACAAGTTATATAGTTCAGCTCTTGATTTTTGTAAAAGTTATTTATGTTAAAAAATACACCAAATCTTTAGATAGAAATGAAAAGCTTTCATAACTCTGACCCTACAGCCTAACAAACATAGGATAAAAATAGAACATAGGGCCGGCCCATGTGGCTCAGTGGTTGAGCGTTGAGCTATGAACCAGGAGGTCACAGTCTGATTCCTGGTCAGAGCATATGCCTGGGGTTGCAGGCTCTCTCTCTAGTAGGAGGCATCCAGGAGGCATCTGATTAGTGATTCTCTCTTATCATTGATATTTCTATCTCTCCCTCTCCCTCTCTCTGAAATCAATAAAAATATATATTTAAAAATAGAACATAAGCACTGATATGTATAAAAGAGCAAATATCCTGAATAAAATGCCAATAAATTAAATACACCAGTGTATTTGAAGCAGAAATATGCATGACCAAATAGGCTTAGTATGAGACAACAAAGATAGCTAAATAGCATAAAATTATGAAGATAATTGATCACAAGGCAAACCAAAAACATTTTATGATGCTCTATATGAATATAAAAATACAGTAGGTAAAAGTGAACATCTGCTGCGATGAAAACTCTTTGTAAACTAAGGAAATGTTCATAACATCATAAAGAGCACCTATCTTGAACTCTGTCACATTAACAGTGAAATGCAGAACATTCTTCTTCACGTCAGAAGCCACATGAGAATGCCTGCCTGATAGGACCATTTTAATACTTAATGTTTTTCTGGAAGTTTTAATCAATTCAATTAAATAAGAAAACAATAATAGGAGAAGATATTACTACCAGAAATAAGGAGAACATTTATTATCAGTTAATAACAGATAGTTGACCTACAAAATTCAAAATTAAGCTAAAATAATCTGGAGTTAGTGAGCAGGATCATAAGATGGCTAGTTACAAATTAAGAATAATAATAACAACAAAAAGCGCCCCTCACAATGATTGAAAGGGGAAAAAAATGCAGTTAACAGATGGCAAAGGGAGCAAGATGGGAGGGGAAAAAAGCATGTTTTTGTGATGACTGGACGAAGATTCCGTAAAGAGTAAACAATAAGTAAAATAGCAGAGAGAACTGATAGAAAAGTGTGAGAGTACTAAAACAAGTGAGAAGGAGGAAAGAGAGGACCCAGGACGGAACCCATGGTTTCCCAGCTGAACACCAACCTTCTAGGATGTACTGGAAAGGACAATCAACAGGAGACCCCGTGGACTTGGAGGAAGATCAATGGTGTGGGGTCCCAGAAGTCCCAGAATATTCCACAGGTGGAATATTTTCAAAGAGAGTTGTGCCTACTGCTCAGAGGTTGGAGATAAGAAAGCCAGAAAAGGGTCTGAATTTTGCAGCAGGAAGGGTTTGATGTCCTTCCAGGGAGCATTTGGTGGACCATGATGAGGAGAATAATGTTTAAAAAGTCCAGAAAAATATTAAACTGAACAGTGAATGAAGTTAAGTGTAATCAGTGATTTCAGACAGCTCTTCACAAAGGTTTCAATGTGCAGGGCAACAGATATGAGGACATGCGGTGTAGAGTAATTTTATCTCCTCCAAGGAAGACAGAAACTAGATCATACTTGATTGCTGATGAGAATAATCTAGGAGGGAATCAATTAATTATGCCTAAGAGAGGGGATCCATCAAGGAGGTAAATATTTGAAAGGGAAAGAGAAGGAATCCTTCATAAAGGGTTAAAAATTATTTTTAGAGAAGATATGTAAGTGTATCTTGCTATCTCTAAGTGAACCTCTGCAATTAAAAAGTAGTTTTTAATTAACACTGAAAATATTTAACTTGATCAAATTAAATACTTCGGAAAAGCTGGGATGGTTTTGAAAAATAACAATCGTGTGGAGAAAGTGCTTCCTATCACATCAAGTTTCAGTCATCTTTTATAGTGAGGAATAAACAAAAACTGTCAGTGGAACAGAATGTTTTTCTAGAAGTCAGCCTAAAATAATAAATAAGAAGTTAGAATATTGAACCAGTGGAGAAGCTATTACTCATAAAAATCATATCACAACTTGTTGACTCACATGCTGCCAAATCATAAACTAAAATAAACTCCAGGTTGGTTAACCCTTTCATAGACACCATAAAGCTCTGAAAGAAAGCATGATGGGCTTCTAAGCTTTCAAACGCAACTCGGTGTGTAAGTGGACTGATAATGAACTAGATGAGCGTTGAAATCCTCAGTGCAAGAGCCAATGATGGAACACACTCTGTGGCCATGAAAAGCCTGTTGTAGAGGAGTATGTAAGAACTGGGGAAAATAGTCAGAAAAACGACATATTATGCAATGAATATATTTATATATTCACAGAGCAAAGACCAGAAGAAAAAATTAATTAACCATGTTTATCTCATAGTTAATTAAAGGCAAAATATTCACTTATAATGTCAATTTTCTTGTTACAGCTTTTCTGTAATTTCCAATATATATGTTGCTTTTGTAATCAGAAAAAGATATAGTACTTTTTCATGATGTTTGAGCCAGTGGTGGCTATTTTAGATAATTTATATGAAAAAAATCTTAAATACCCAAACATAAAAATTATGTTTGCTGTATATTTGCAAAAATTTGGAATAATGTAGATTAGGTATTGGATATATATATATATATATATATATATATATATATATATATCACACTAATATACAGAATGGGGCAAAAGCAGGTTTACAGTTGTGAGTATTCTTGTATTATTATTTATTAATCATTGGGTTATTTTCCCCACCCTGTATATTTCCATGGCTAGAATCAACTATGACTTGGGGAAATATGCAAGTATTGTATAATTTTATAATTGCTGGATGTGTGGGTGTGGAGAAATTTCCCTTGAAAAAGTCCATGTTATTTCTATCAGTCACTTTATCCATTTTAAGACACAGCTTAGTGTCTTAAAACAACAAAAATATTTATCCTCTCAATATTCTGGAGGCCAAAAGTCTGACATCAGTATCACTGGTCTGAAATCAAGGTGTCAGCAGGGCCACCGTCCTTCCAGTGGTTGTAGGAAGAATCCATTCCTTGCCTTTTCCGCTTTGGTGGTTGCAGCATTCCTTGGCCTGTGGTCGCATCACTCCCCTCCCTGCCTCTCTGGTCACCATAGCACTTCACCTGACATGGCCTTTTCCTCTTCTGTGGTGCTGTCTCTTTCTGCCTCCTCTTATAAGGGCATATGTCATTTATGTTATTGCATTTAGGGTCCACCCAGATAATCTAAGATAACCTCCTCATCTCAAAGTCACTCATCACCTCTGCAAAGTCCTTTTTTGTCACATGAGGTTCCAGGGATTAGGATGTGGATATCTTTTCAGGGCAGGTGTGTGTGTGTGTGTGTGTGTGTGTGTGTGTGTGTGTGTACATGCGTAAGTGCATGTGTGTGTGTCTTTATTCAATCCACCACAGACACTCAGCAATGTTTTGGGCAAGGAATGGTTTTATACTCTTTCTGGAAAAGTGGCGAGTAAATCTCCATTGATGTGCTTCTAGTAAGGAAGGTGAACTACCCCAAGGCACAAGGATGGTGGCTCACGGAGACTCCAACCTTCCACTCTGCTGGAAGCTAAGAGAAGGAGCTGTGTTGTCAGCAACAACCACTCCCAGAAGCAGTGTGTGTCCAGGACTATAAACTCAGTTCCAGCTCCTCCAATCGGTGGCACCCAGACTCAGGGCACAGTGCTCTCCACCAGGACAGAGTGGGACACCCTCCATGGTTCTGAGCAGGAGGCGCTTTCAGAGAGGTGTTCTCCTACAGTGGGCATCAGCCTGGAGCAGGAGTGAAGGTAGAGAGAAGAAAGCCAAAGCGAAGGAACTGGAGCTTTGTTTCGAAGTGCCCAATAGCAGAAGCTCAGAATAGGGTTTCATTTTTCTTTTATTGTTTAAAGTGTTACATATGTCTCCTTGTTCCCCGATGGGCACCCCCCACCCACTACCTCCCCCCAGGACAAGCCCCCGCCACCCCAGTGTCCATGTCCATTGATTATGCTAAAATGCGTGCACACAAGTCCTTTGGCTGATCTCTTACCAGCACCCCCCTCCACTCTGCCTTCTGTCTGAGGTTGGACTGTCTGTTCAGTGTTCAGTGTTTCTTAGTTTCTGGATTTATTTTTGTTTATCAGTTTATGTTGTTCATTCTAAGAATAGGGTTTAATTTGAATGGGGCTAATTTTAGGTAATTGTTTTGTAGGAGCCTATCCCTTCTAATATAATCCCATTTTCAAATCTAGGAAGAAGCTGAAAACATAATTTATTGCTTATATCTCTTTTCAGATGGATTTAATGTTTTGTTACTGTTAATATAAAGTATTTTATTACTTTTAATATACAATTCCACTGTCTTAGGGTTGGATCATGGAAGACACACATCTTAGACCCATGTTCTAAGTTTAAATATCTTAGAAATGAAAGTCAGAGACCCTTTTCACTTGTACGCATTAGCCTCTCTCAGAATCAGAATTGGTATGAAACCAGCATGGAGAAAGGCTACCTCTCAGCCAGCGGGAGTCCTCCATGGCCTCCTGGGATCCAATGCTCCCAGGGTGGTGGAGAGGGTCAGCCACTACTCCGAGTCGTCAGGTCTGAAGACACTCGAACAAAGGAAATTCCAGACTTTTATGTCTCCCCTGCTGGACTAGCCACACCAGGACACACAAACAGTTTGTTACCATGGTGACTTTGCTGCTCAGAAAGTTATGTCACCCAAGCCTCATGTCTGGATTCTGAGTCATTAATACCCGATGACTCATATTTACGTGGCTGCTATTTTCTGTGCCTGCACCCGCTTTGGTGTCTCCCTTTGTCGGTGCCTCTTTCGGGGAATAAGAACTCTCAATTGTAGCAGTCGGGAGCTTTCCACGTGCAGGTGTAGCAACAGGTTACCAATGTCTGACCTCTAGCCCCGAGCTACCATCACTACATTTCATGTTGCCTAATTGCTTATTTAACATGTATGAATAGCTATTCTGCCACTGCTCCAAGCATGACATGTTTTCCTCAATAACCCCCTAAGTAATATTAAAATACTCCATACTGCCATTGTCCTTATTTCCTTAACCGGGCTGTCTACACCTGGCGAGACACATTTGCAGGACATCACAGAAGCCTTTCATGCATCAGGCTCTCCAGCTCAGTTGGTCAGAAGTGTTATCGCTGAGGATCCGTTCTTCCATCCGCACCTTCTGTGAAGTCAATTGTGTGATCACCACTAAAAAAGACACAAGGTTACTGTGTCCTATAAAGAACTCAGTGCAAAAAATGTAATAGAAAAACAGAAGGAACGGAAGAGTTGAGATCTTCACCGTCCAGTGTTTGGAGATGCAGTGACCTGAAAATCATTGTTTTTGTGCTGCGTCTCAGCTTTACAAGTGCATTTCACTTTGTCAATTATTTACACTGAACAGGTGCCTTAGCTTCATTGAAGGGGCCAGTCACGATAACGCTGATGAGGAAGGTGATATGATTTGCTGTTGGAGAGGAAGAGTCATAGGCGCGCGCGCGCGCACACACACACACACACACACACACACACACACACGAGTTCAAAGAAAGAGGAAACGTGAAAAAAAACAGACTTTGCTTCTTAAAAATTTTGAACGCCTATAATAAGTCCTCAACTGTATTACTTTCATTGAACAAATACTTGGTGAGGTACATTATATGTCCAGATCTGTGGCTGGGATTGGAAGTAGGTAAGTTTATATTCTGGTAAGAGAGAAAGACAGCAAGCATAGAAACAAACAAAAATAGAAACATACACAAATTAAGTCAAGAGAGTGACATTGATAGGAAGGAAATAAACAGGGTCTCCGATGGGGACTGGAAGAGGCTGCCAGTTGGGTTAGATGGTGAGAGACCTCTCAGTGGAGGTGAGTTTTGAGCTGAGACCTAAATGATAAGAAGACAGCAGCCGTGGGAAGGTCTGAGCCACTAGGTCCATAAGAAACATGTATTACTGAAACCGGGGAGACCTTTCCAGAAGAAGGCTTGTGTCCCCAGTTCTGTTTAGAGTAGTCACACTTGTCCTGTAAACCTACACCCAATATGGTAGCCACTACTTCATATGTGGCAGGTCCAAGTTGAAATGTACTGTCAGCACGGAATACACACATTGGATTTTGAAGACTTAGTACAAAAATAAAGTAAAATATCTTGGTAATGATTTTTAGAAACTCATCACATGTTGCTATGATAATACTGTGGATATATTGGAGTGAATAAAATACATTTTACCATTAATTTCACCAGCTTCTTTTCACTTTAAAAAAACGTGGCTACTAGAAACTTGAAAGTTACCGAAGTGGCTCACATTTGAGTATCACATGTTATTTCTGCAGGACAGCGCTGTCCCAGGGCCTGGGATAGCCACCCGCTCCAGCTCCATCACTGCCGCATGGTCACACCTCCTGGTGGCAAAAATCCCAAACCTAGGAGACCAGAAGGCCCTCGTGCCTGTCTCAGGGCTGGAAAAGAGCACACATTCCTCCACTTCTGTTCATTTCTGATAGTTTTTTTTTTTTCATTTTTAAAAGATGGGGAGGATTAAGAAAAAGGATGAGATGTTTATTTTCAGCTGTCATCCTTCCAGATGTTCTTGAAAAAGCATCCTTAGGAACAAACGCTCAGGAAGCACGAAATAGCTTAAAATAACCAGTCAAGAAATCATCTTAAACACGTCGACTTTTCTAATACTTATTTCAGATAGGAACTTCGAAAGTGCTGCCTCTTTTTTTCCTGTTCACATTTTCCTAAAAATGACTCAGGCGGAGATTGTGTGTGCCAAGATTTGGTGAAAAGGACATTTCATTGCAAAGTGACCAGGTCTGAGAATTTGGTTTTAACCAAGAGCTGACATAACCTTGCAAGCAGCATGGGGAATGCGCTAGTTTGGTAATGACCCCTCCTGTGTCATGGGGCACGACTAAGGAGAATCCCTACAGCAGGGCGAGGACAGTGGAGCACTGGCAGGCTGCATCCCCTGGTAATGGTATCAATGCCTCTTCAAAGTGGAATCTGGCTCCTACTTTTATCAGAAACTCTTTAAGAGGTTGTCAATTTTATAAAGAGAAGTAGCTATTGCACTTCTCTGAAAGCTTTTGAGTAGAGATGATGTGATCTTTTTTTCATAGCTGCAGAGGCTATCTTTGTACAAGTGTAATGTCCAGCATCAGATAACCATGAAGGCTGCATGCTGGACACGGTCCGGCATGAATGCTCCACACACGTGCCTCGCGGTGTGCAAATCACTGCTCATTTTCTGGTGGTTATCAAGTGTGAAAGGCCCCGACCCTCAGCAACGCAGCCAGTTTAATTATAGCCCCTTTTAAAGGCAGTTTAGTCATTCAAAATACATTTCTAAAGGCTTCCAATGAAAAGCATAAAAAGGAAAAAAATCTTTTAACCATAATTTAGCAATTCTCCAGCCTTGATTTTTGGCTTTTCTTGCTGCCTAAGTGGTCATATATTTTATAAGCCTTGCTAATTTGCTGTTAAATTTGCTATTTATATGATCCTAGATGATTTGTTGGACTTCATTGAACAGAAAAGATTTTTATTACCAGCAGTGCTTTAAAAGAGGTGGTTTTTTCACACCATCAAGGCCACTTTCTCTGCGTATTGACAGCTTTATGAGTGTAGCTGGATGAAGAACAGTTTCCTGGAGCCAAAGACGTTTTGCATTCCATGGGGCAAAAGCTTGGACTTTTAATTAGGATATAAGAGCCTTCCTTCTCTCCCCAAACTCCCTGGGGGCCCGGCGCAGTCACACTCGCCTTTAGATAGTTAATCACTTTTCCAGACGTCGGCACGCTGAAACCCAGGAGGTGTGCAGGTCACATGTTTACCTGGCTCCGGGCCAGCCTAGGGCGGTATTTACCTCTGCACATCTGCATTTTGTATATGTACACACACCGTCTTGCCTTTCTGATTAATTGAAAGTTCTTTGCCTACTGCAAAAGCTGTCAAATAGATTCTGGTTAGAATCTTATTTGAGCCCCTATTCAATATTTTTTTTTACAAAAGAATGAAATAGCCTAGACTTTTCCCAGATGAGATAATTATCTACGTAGAGCAACAGGCAAATTCCTTTCACTCCTGTCCTGACCTCAATGTCCACCATATTAATAGGAGTTGTATGGTTTTATATGTCTGTTCAATTTTTCCTTATTGTTATAGTCCTACCCGGCAAATTCTTTCTCTTTTCAGCATGGTGTCTGGGCTTTGATTATGAAAACAATGAAACATCAAATAGCAAATGAACATTTTGGGGCTAACTGTGGTAGCCTGGTTGACATACTTTGCTAGTATTTGTGTGTCTTCTGGCCCTTTGGGGGAAGCACATGCTTCCAGAGTATTCCAGTTGGCGGGCTCTGGTCCTTTGCTCAGTCTTTGCAGAAAATCGCCATCATTTGTGAGACTAAATGGGCTTCACAGAGGGCATGGAGCAATGTCATCATGGAGTGTCTTGCCTGGTGGTGTGATGCCAACCATAAAGGCACTGGGACCACCTGAAACCTAGTCACTTACTAAGTAACCAGAAGGCTTTTGATATGAAGATGCTCCTCAAGAAGTATTCTGGAGTTTCCATTTTTTGTTTATTTGTACCCATGTCGAGAAGACCTATTTCTTGCCTCAAAGATGAATTAAAATGAAACAAACAATCAGAAAAACAAAACAAAACACAAAGCGTGTATTTTAAGCCATGGCTCAGAAATCTGGCAGTTCAGCAATGCTAGAATCAAAACCAGAACTTAATGTATTCAATGATATTACTCTGGTTCTTCAACAGGCCCATTTGTTCCATATTTTCTCGTCTTGGTGGTTTTATATTAATCATACCCATTTGTGGCTATATAATTGTGTGTGTGGTGGGGGTTGCCTCTAGAGGTAAAAAATCCATCCACATGATTTATAGTTAAAAAATAATTTTGCTTGGGAAGCTATCTAGGTTTTTTATTGCCTACTAGTGGCCCAGTGCATGAAATTTGTGCACATTAAAAGGGAATTAATTAGAGGAAATATTTTAATATTGCTATTTTCCCTTTCTCTATGATAGAAGTGTCAGAGATGAAAGAAAATTAGTAAAATATATATGAAAATCTCCCTCCTGTCAGAGTCTGGGTCACGCTGCGGGACCCAGAGTCAAGTCCCCACCCACCCACCCACGCGTGCCTCGAAATTGTGCAAGACCCAGACCCGTCCAGCTCCACCTCTGTCAAGCTCCACAGGGTGGGGGGAGGACGCAGCCTCAGGTCCCCTGTCAAGCCCTACTGGGCAGGGGGCGCAGCCTCAGGTCTCCTGGCCCAGCCTCAGGTCTCCCAGCCCCAGTGTGAGAGTGCAAGGGCATGACAACCATTTGCATATTATCTCTTTATTATATAGGATGATAACCTCCCTCCCTCTCATTTTCCTTCCCTATTTATCTATCTATCCATCCTTTATCTGTATCCATACATCCTCTATCAGTATCTATCTATCTATCTATCTATCTATCTATCTCATCATCTATCCTTTCTTTTTTAAATTTTTATCAATGTCTAAGCTCTTTCTTTCAGTAAATACCTTTTCACAAAATAATTTTTATTTGATAGTGTAAATGTTATTTTCACAAGCAATTTTTTAAAGAGTATGCCATTAGGGGATGCAGTAAAATATCAGCTACCTGGCCCACTAATTTTGCAGGCCACTCATCTTTAGCTACTGCTTAGGAATGTTTTCTGAAATAAGCCTCATTTGGTTCTAGTTTATTGTACATTATCTTTCTCACAGTCACAATTTCATCCTTCATTCACTGAGCACCTACTATACACTAGGTTGAAACACTCCATAAGAGAATTGAAATCTCTGCTCTCAGAGAGTACAGAGGAAAATATAAAACATGAAAATAAAAGTGAAAACAAGTAAGTATAATATTGACAAGTGTGATAAATGTTTGACAATAAGGAAAATGTGTTGTGGGAAAGAATAAAAAATGTGCAGCTTATGGATGGTTAATCAGGGAAGATCTCAGAGGGGAAGAGGGCAGGAAAGGAGTGCCACGCTGAGCTGTCTGGTCTAGTGCCCAGAGGACACAGAGGTGGAGAATGTGCCGAGTTTGGCTGACTCTCGCTGTGTAGAGTCTCGAATATAGAGGTGAACTGGGGGAGTGGCGGGAGTTAAAGCTAGAAGGGAGGAGAGAATAAGTACATGTAATCATTAGAAATTAGGCTCATAAACTTGGATTTTTATCCTGGAGGTAAGAGGGGTGACCTAATTTATACTTGGAAATGGTCACCAATAACAGCAGTGGTGGATCCAGGTTTTGTGGGACTTGACACATATATCATTTGGGGATCCCACTTGAAGAAAAAAGTAGTATACATTTAAAAATAAAAAAATTAGATACAAATGTGAATATTTGTTTAGAATGAGAAAAAAGCACAACAATTTGAAAATTTAAAAATCCTGAGAAAAATCACCAAATCCAAAGATATATTTTATTAACTTTTTGCCATCATACTTTGTAAAATATTTCCTCATATGTTTGTAGACATTAACCACTGTTCACCACTTGATATGACAGTTGTTTTGTTATATTACTTCCTCTTGACATATCAGAAAGATAAGCTAGTTTATCCTCTAGCATAGTGAATGGAAACTATTTATTATTAAGAGTTTAGAAGTGTCTTTCACCTTTACAATTTCTTGGTAGTGCTACATAATTTTTTAAGTTTGTTTGTCAACTTTAAGAAAAGGTCTAAAGATTTATTTCACATATTTTGAGCCATAAATTTTTGACATGCATATCAAATTTTCTTGTGTAGTTACTAATAGAAATACCATTTGAATTGGACTCTAATTACCCAGTTTGTTCGATGGCTTTATGTCATGATGCACAGAGATAAGCAGTAGTATTTCTAGAAGTCATTCTTATATGAGAACAATAAACAATAACTCACTTCTATGTGGAAATGACTGCAAACCATATGTGTATATCCTGCTAAATTCCAGCCAAGTGCAATTCCAGCCCAATGTCTCGGCGGAGCCCACACTACCACCTGACACAAGAGGCGGTGTGGCAGAGGGGGACGTTGGAATGGAGAGACAGTAGTCTTAACCAATTGTGATTAAAGCATCTCACTTATACACATTTTACAAAATATGTGGCCATATGAACCTCCTACCAGGGTCTTTCCAAGCCTTGAAAGGGGCTGGCACAAGTCAAAGACCATGAAGCAAACTTGATTAGCTTCAGAGGACATCTCTGCAAGGTGGCTCAGGTGAAAATGAATGGAAGGGATCCTGCCTGGAGGCACAGACAACTCAGTGGGACTGTGACCAAACGTGTGTGAGAGACAATGAAAAAGAAAGGCACATTCGATTTTTACATCTCTTCTTTAATCATTGATAGATTTAGGTGATTTATCTTGGTAAGGGTAAGGGGAGGGGGAAAGGGAGGAAACGTGGCTAATTCAACTTTCCAACTTGAGCAACTGGAGGAGGTGATGTCACGGAGACAAGACACGTGATTCAAACTTGTGAGCATTGTTGAACCTGAGGGGCCTGAATACAAACTGAGTTGGCGATGTGGGTCTGAGGAGCAACCTGGGAGGTGCTGGTGGAAGCAGTGGGATTGGGAAGCTGGTGGTGCCGTCAGTCGGGGGAATGTCGGAGCTGGAGCCCAAAAGCAGCCCCAGCCTCAGCACAAGGGGCCCTGGGATAGAGCAGTGAGCTAGGGGGATGGCCCTGGCAGCCCCCTAGAGACTTGGCTCAAACCAAACCCCATTCTTCTGAATGTGCTGACTAGGTGTTTTACTTACTGTTTCCACTGCTAACCACCAACCCTCCCATTAAACTTAATTTGGCATGTCTCATGGCAAAAGTTCCTGGGCCCAGAGTTTATAGACCTTTAGTGGAATAGCTCTCTCAGTTCACAACAAGGAAGGAACCAAGGCATTTCCCCCACTCACCTAAGTTCTAGTAGATTATTTTTATTGTCCTTCTTCTGTCCATTGTTACTAGCCTTTTGGTCCAAATGCATACTTTTAAAATTTCATCTTACTTTTACAATCATTTTAAATATTATTACTTATACAGGAGTGGGCAAAAGTAGGTTTACATAACACAAATAAATACAATAATAAGTAAATAATTATACGGGAATAAACTGTTTTGTGTACTCCCAACTATAAACATACTTTTTCCCATCCCTGTATTTTATATCTAATAAAAACAACCTCTGAAGTCTTCTGAAGTTTAGTTCTGCTCTTTGTCATGTTGGCTTATTTTATCACTCATGATGTGTTTTTCCTTGTATGCTTTGTCTTTCTGTTTTAGTTTGTTTTGTTTTTATTGTGCATTGAATTCCTTGGAAATTATCAGTGGGGCAGCAGGAACTTTTTGAGGTCTACATTAAGGACAGTTTCTCTGAAAAAGATTGTGTTAGATCCTGCCTGGAGGCATTATAAATTCCTGGAAGCACTTGAACTAACTTCTCAGTTTATTTATTATTTACTTTGCTTGTTTTTAGAATATGCCCACAGCATGGGTTCATACCTCCAATCCATGTGAAGCCAGTGCAGAACTGCAAATTATGAAGAGAGGTTTCTTTTCCTCTTCACCCAGAGACAAGGTAATGATAGAAAATTGTTTTTTTGTGTCTCTTTTTGTGAGGTAGCTTTTTCTCTCATTCTCTGTTTCACTGAAAATGTCTGAGATCCACAGGAACTTTTGTACCCAACTCTTCCCTTTGTCAGGTGGGGGATGTTTTGTGGGAAGAAAACATATTCCGAGACTTCGTCTCCTTTCTCTGGGCAATTGTAGAAAGAGAATATTTGGGTAGCAGAGTGAGGTAGGTGCCCTTTGGGTAGTCAGCAACTTCAGAGCTCACTTACTTCACTGGAGTCATGTGTTAGCTCTGTAATTGGCCTCTAAAGATTTTCCTTACCTTCTTGCCAGCTCAGCCACACATCTAAAATAATCATTTGTAGATATTTGTTGCCAGATGGTTATGCAGGTTATTGCTGGAACTCTAAGTCAACCATGAATTTCATATACAACTCCAGCCCTGCACTATAGTTTTAATTGCCTTTTTTCCCCTCTTGTTGACAAGGGAATGGTGTGTCCTTACTATGTTCTCAAATCATCTAGTCTGTCAGTCATGTCTGTATGGGATCTACTTCCTTCGCAACCATTTCCTGGAGACCCTGTGTACCTTCTGCTCCATCATGGACCAGTGACTCCAGCTGTCATCCTGAGACCTCCTACCTCTGCTTCATAAGGTGAACCATCTATTTCCTAGGTCCAATGGCTTCTAATACTTCACTTGTTTTGGCATTTTAAAATATAATTTCATTAAAGAGCTCCTCAATTATTGGACATTTCTGAGTCTATCCACATCTAAAAATGTCTTTATTTTGCTTTCAAACTTGGCTTATAGTTTGCTTGCATATTGATATAGGTTTAAATCAAATACCTTGAAATTCTGATTTAAACTGAAAAAATGTAAATAGCTTAGAAGTTGTTCCTCTTGTCCTTAAAACAAGAAAAGAAATGAACACACTAAAAATCATTACCTTTCTTGGGCCCTTCATAGAATTGAGGTCTCAGTGCAAACTGCTACCTTCAAATCTGGAGAGAATGGCCAACCTAGAGATTAAGATCTGTTTACATGGTGCAGAACCTGCTAGAACCTTAAACTATGATGAACACTTAAATTATAAATTTGATGAATTGCTGAAGACTGAATGTGGAATGGCAGGGAAAAGTGAAAAGTAATCGTTTGAAAATGCCCAAAGCATTCTGTATAACAAAGGCCTACTCTCCAAGTAGAAAGGTTTCACCAGAGTCCAATGACACCAGGGAAAGTCCTCTCTAGCCTTCTTGTCTCACCAAAAGAGGGGACATGCTGAGAAAAATTTGTTAAAGTTACAGCCCAGGAACACAAGCCCCTTGAAAGACAAAGTTAATCATAAGGTTATAGAATATTTCTGCCCTCTCATACCTCAGCCCACATCAACGGGCTGCAGTGTAATAGCAGTGTGTTAGAGCTGAAGGAACAGAAAGACTCAGACCCTACTTAAGAAGGAGCTCATCGGAAAGCCCAACAGCAACAGTGGAGACAAAAACAAGGACATTAGAGGAATTTAGAGAGTCTGAAACCCATAGCTACATATAATGTTTAATAGTTTAACTCATAATTAGATTAACACGGAAACTCCCACTAACGGCTTTCCACCTCAGTTTATATTATCTGGTATCATACTTGGCTTTCATAAAAAAATGATAAGGCATGCTAAAAGGCAAACAAAACAAACAAACAAACAAAAAACTAAAACAAAACCCCCACTGTCTGAACATAGAAAGTGCTAATTTAAGTGTTTGTGTCTCCTCAAATTCCGATGTTAAAATACATTAACTCCTAAAGGTAATTGGTATTAAAATGTGGGGCCTTTGGGAAATGATAAGGTCTTGAGGATGAAGCCTCCTGAATGGGGTTAGTGCTCTCATTAAAGAGACCCTCAGAGCTCCCCAGCTCATTCCATCATGAGAGGATACAATGAGAAGTCTGCAATCTGGAAGAGGCCTGGCCCAACCATGCTGGGATTCTGATCTTGGATTCCAGCTCCAGAACTGTGAAAAATAAATTCCTTCCTTCCTTCCTTCCTTCCTTCCTTCCTTCCTTCCTTCCTTCCTTCCTTCCTTCCTTCCTTCCTCCCTCCCTCCCTCCCTCCCTCCCTCCTTCCTTTCCTCCTTCCTTCCTTCCTTTCTTTCTTTTTCTTTCTTTCTTTCCTTCTTTCTTTCTTTCTTTCTTTCTTTCTTTCTTTCTTTCTTTCTTTCTTTCTTTCTTTCTTTCTTTCTTTCTTTCTTTCTTTCTTTCTTTCTTTCTTTCTTTCTTTCTTTCTTTCTTTCTTTCTTTCTTTCTTTCTCCTTTTTTTAAAAAATAAATTTCTGATGTTTATAAGCTATAGTGTGTTGGATTTTGTTATAGCAGCCTAAACAGACTAAGACAGAAAGCAAGCATTAGAAAAAAACTCTAGTATAATGCATGTTTTGAAATTATCAGATTGGAAATTAAA
The DNA here is from genome assembly GCF_963259705.1 of Myotis daubentonii. Classification (NCBI taxonomy): domain Eukaryota; kingdom Metazoa; phylum Chordata; class Mammalia; order Chiroptera; family Vespertilionidae; genus Myotis; species Myotis daubentonii. The sequence goes on from NC_081855.1 coordinate 10,196,224, forward strand.
AATAACTATGATCAATAAATTAGGATACTTGTATTTGTCAGGATACTCAAGAGTCAATGTGTGGTTATAGCTCAAGTTCAAAGGCTTGAGAATGAGAAGAGCTGATGATGTAAGTTCTAGTCAAAAGCCAGCAGGCTCAAGAGCCAGTTTTTCAGTCTGAGTCTGGAAGCAGGAAGACTGATGTCTCCGAGTTCACAGCCAGGAAGGAGGAGCTCCCCCTCTTCAGCCTTCCTGTCTTATCGAGGTCTTCATTTGATGAGAGGAGACTCACTCACATTGGGAAGTGCAGTTTGCTTTACTTAGTCTACCCATGTAATCTCATCCAGAGTGATGTGACCAAATGTCTGGGAACTTCATGGACCAGTCAAGTTGGCATGAAATTAACCATCACAGAGCACTAATGGAAAGAGTAAATTACACGCAAGAACAGAGGAGTAAAATAAGCAAGAAATAAAAATTAAGAAAAAATAAAATTCCAGAAATTTTAAAAAATACAGCAAGAAATGAAGAATTCCTTTGGTGAGCTCATCAGTAGATTGGGCACAGCTGAGTAAAAAATCAGCAATCTTGAGGATATGTTATTGCAACTGACTAAGGTGAAATGTGAAATGTGGAGAAAAATAAATAAAAAAATCTAAGAACTAAGACAATCTCAAATGTATAAAGTACACATAATTAGAATTTCAGAGGAGAAGCAAGAAAGAACATACAAGTGAAAAATGTTTGAAGTAATAATGATTAAGAATTTTCTAAAATTAGTAATAGACACAAAACCACAGTTTCAGGAAGTTCAGAGAACAACAAGCAAGGTAAATATCAAAATACTACATATGGGCATATTGTATTCAAATGCAGAAAAGCAAAGATAAAGAGAAAATCTTGAAAAAAAGCTAGAAGGGTGGAAAACTTACCTACAGAGTAACAAAATAACTACAGTGGACTTTTGTATTGTTGTTGTTAGTAGTCATACAAACAGGAAAGAATATAATGAAATATTTAAAATGTTGAAAGAAAAAAAGCCCACCAATCTAGAATTCTATACCCAGAGATTATTACTCCTTAAAAGTTAAAGAAAAATTAAAGACTTTCTTAGACAAAACAAAACGGAGGGAATTTATCATCAGTGGAACTAACTTGCTGAAAAAAGAAAATATTAAAAGACACAATGGTCTGAAACATGATTCTACATAAATTAAGGAAGATCATTAGAACAGGCATAAATGGCCAGGCCAGTGTGGTTCAGTGGTTGAGCATCTTGACCAAGAATCGAACCAGCAGACTTTTGGTGCACAGGACAATGCCAAACCAACTGAGCCACACTGGTCAGGGCCAAACTTGGTAGATACTAACCCAAGTGTTTCATTAATCATTTAAAATATAAATGATCTGACTTTACAATTAAAAAAACAGTGATTAGCATAATGGATAAGAAAACCTAAACTATATGTGTATATAAGAAACCCACATTAGAAGTCAGATGGATTAAAAATAAAGAAATGGAGAAAGATATGTAGCCCAGCTGGTGTGGGTCAATTGGTTGGGTATCATCACGTGCACCAAGAGGTTGCCAGTTGGATTCCAAGTCAGGGCACATTTCATGTTTGGTCCCCAGTAGGGAGCATGTAGGAGGCAGTCGATCAATGATGCTTCTCTCTCTCATGGATATTTCTATATCTCTCTCCCTTTCTCTCTCTATAAAAAATCTATAAAATATTTTTAAAAATATGTATTATGATAACACTAATTAAAATAAAATTCAAATAACAAAATTAATGTTAAGCAAGGCAAATTTCAGAAATAGAAAAAATTATGAGGAATAAGGAGGATTACATAACAATAAAGGAACAAACTTTCCCAGAACACATAACAATCCTTAACCTAAGTGCAAACTGTAAAATATGTAAAGCAAAAACTGATACAACTGAAAGGAAAAAATAGATAACTTCACTATGATAGTAGACATCAACACCTCTCTTTCAGTGATTGATAGATCAAGGAAACAGAAAATCAATAAGAGTATAGTTGAAGTGAACACACCACCAATCAACTTGACCTAATTGGCATTATAAAGAACTCCATCTAACAGCAGCGGAATATAAATTCATCTGGAGCACAAGGAACTTTCATCAAGATAGAGCGATTTCTGGGCTACAAAACAACTTAACAGAATAGATGTCATACAATTAATTTTTAAGGACCACAATGGAATTATACTATAAATCCATGATAGAAAAATAGTAAAAACATCTTAAATATTTGAACACTAAATTCAAATATTTTTAAAAAAATATGATTTATTGATTTTAGAGAGAGAGAAAGGGAGAGAGAGAGAGAGAGAGAGAGAGAGAGAGCGAGAGAGAGAGAGAGAGATCCATGAGAGAGAAACATTGTTTGACTGCCTCCTGCATGCCTCCAACTGGGATCAAGCCTGCAACTTGAGCATGTGCCCTGACCTGGAATCCTTGGTGACCTCTTGGTGCATGGGACCCTGCTCAACCAGATGAGACATGCTGGCTGGACTGTGGTAATTTTTTTATAGTAGCAAAAATCAACTAATAAAACAGGTGGAAAAATTCTCACCAAAATGTTAGCAAACTAAATCCAACAATGTATAAAAGGAATTATATATCATAACCAAGTGGGCTTTATTTCAGGTATGCATGGCTGGTTCAGCATTAAAAAATCAATTAGCCCTAGCTGGTTTTGCTCAGTGGATAGAGCTTCAGCCTGTGTACTGAAGGGTCCCACGTTTGATTTTGGTCAAGGGCATGTGCCTGGGTTGAAGGCTCAACCCCCAGTAGAGGCATGCAGGAGGCAGCTGATCTGTGATTCTCTCTCATCATTGATGTTTCTACCTCTCTCTCTCCCTCTCTCTTCCTCTCTGAAATCAATAAAAATATATGTTTAAAAATTAATTAATATTACCCACCACACCAATAGCTGAAGAAGAAAAATTATTTGATCTTGTCAATCTATGAAAAAGCATTTAATTAAATCCAACATCTATTCATGACAAAAATTCTCAGCAAAGAATAAATAATGGACATCATCAACTATAAAAATCCTAAACCTAAAGCTAACATTATACTTAATAGTGAGAAATATATACTTACCTTCTGAGATCAAGAACATGGTAAGGATGTTTTGTCACAACACTCCTACTTTACTTCTTACTGGTAGTACTAGCTAGAGCAATAAGACAAGAAAAGTAAATAAAATGAAAAATGGATTAGGAATAAATAAATAAAACTGCCATTGTTGACAGATAAACATGATATTCTATGTATAACATCTCCCAAACTGAAAACAAAACAAAACAAAACAAACAAAAAACAACAGCCAGAAAAAAATACAAGAACCTCTTGGAACTAATAAACAAGTAGAGCATAGTCACAGGATTAAAAATTAATGTACAAAAGTCAGTTACTATTAGAATTTGAAATTAGAAAAGCAATACCATTTATAATAGCATCCAAAACTAAAATACTTAGGAGTAAGTTGAACAAAATACATATTGGGTTTATATATGGAAAATTTTGATAAGAAATCAAATATATATTTATATATATATACGAATATATATATATATAAAAGATATCCTTTAATAGGTAAGTGGATAAACAAACTGTGGTACGTCTTTACGACAGATTACTATTTAGTGTACTCAGTGTAGATCTATCAAGGTATGAAAACACTTTGAGAAATCTTAAACACATATTGCTAAGTGGAAAGAAGCCAGTCTAAAAAGGTACACACTATGCAATTCCTATTATATAATACACTGGAAAATGCAAAACTATAGAGATAAATAAAAGATCACTGGCTATCAACTACTTAGGAGGATGTGGGGAAAATTGAATAGGTGAAGCACAGACTTTTTTTTTTACAGTGCTAAGACTATTTTGTGCAATACTACAGGGTGTGGCAAAAGTAGGTTTACAGTGGTGAGTATGCAAAAACAGTTCATTGTATTACTAGAGGTCTGATGCCGTGGGCAGTGGCCTGGATCCTTGATCCTGTGTGGAAGGACGTCTGGTCTAATTAGCATATTACCCTTTTATTATCATAGATTATTTATTAAATCATTTTTCACCTGAATAACCTACTTTTGCCCCAACCTGTATAAGGATGAATACAAGACGTTATCCTTTTGTCAAAATTATAGAATGTAACAGTACAGAGTGAATTTCAAGTATTCAATTAAAAAAAAAAACACACACACACAATTCAACCAGAGGAAAAGGATCTGAGTAACTCTGGAGACAAGTGGAATCTGTAATTTTAAAGGCAAAGGAACTGCACAGTTAAGTAAATGGGTAGGAACTGGTGGGCGCCAGTGTCTCCTGGTAAGCGGTAGCCTGCAAATAGTCAAGGGGGAGGGCGGGCTAGAGTCATCTACATGGTGGTGGAGTATGTTCGGAGACATCAGCATAAAGTCATGTTTAGCTTAATACAGACACAAATGTTTACACATAGAAATATTTACAGGCACGTCTGTAGACATGTGTTGGCACACACACATATATTTTCTTGTGCAGCCAGCTCAGAGAGCCTAGAAGCCATGAACACACCTTGGCACTTAAATCTTAGTTTCTGAAACTATTTCAATAAAAGAGGCAGAGGGCTCCTTGGAGAAACGGCTACTTGCGCATGAAGGAAAACATATACAAGATGATCCTGGTTCATCTTGTAGTGACAGGAGGATAGGAAGTGCTCAAAACATAAACTATCAAACAAAACAACCCCTAAATACAACCAGCACACATTGAGGGCGTGGTGTCAGAGGTACGCAGGAGTCAACTGAGAGAGCTCCTTTGGCTAAAGCCAGAGCAATTGGAGCAACAAAATGAAATAGCAATATTGTCTTACAACCCAAAGTATAAAGTGAATACCCACAAGTCCACAGTAATATAAACACATGGTTGATGAATGGGGAGGAAGAGACAAAGCCGCCATGAAGAAATATTCTGAATAACATACTCTGCTTTCATAGAGGTGGATCTTTATTGCCTCAGCTGGGTGAGATCAGCATTAACAGTGATAAACCATGTGGATAGTACCCCTTGATGTGATGTGATGAGAATGGTGCTTTACTTCTGTGGTCTTTCTCCCTAAAGCCCATAATCTCAGTCTAACCATGAGAAAACAGCAGACAAGTTCCAAAGCAGTCGTTCTCAACCTGTGGGTCGCGATCCCTTTGGGGGTCGAACGACCCTTTCACAGGGGTCGCCTAAGACCATCGGAAAACACATATATAATTACATATTGTTTTTGTGATTAATCACAATGCTTTAAGTATGTTCAACTTGTAACAATGAAATTGGGGGTCACCACAACATGAGGAACTGTATTAAAGGGTCGCAGCATTAGGAAGGTTGAGAACCACTGAAATAGAGGGACTCTATTCCACAAAACACCTGCCCAGCACTCTTCACAACTGTCAAGGTCAATAAAACCAAGTCTAAGTCTGAGAAACTGCCATAGTCCAAAGAAGCCTAAAGGGATAGGACAATGAAACACAATGCTGCATCCTGGGTGGGATTCTGGAACAGAAAAAGGATGTTGGGTGGCAATAAGGAAATGGAATCGGTGTGTATCGATACACTAATTATAGCAAATACACCATATTAATGTAAGATTTTATGATGTTAGTAATAAAATAGAGGAGTCTGGGTCCTCAGTTTCTGGGAACTCTATACTATTTTCTCAATTGCTCTATAAATCTACATGTTTTCTAAAATTAAGTTTATTATAAATTACCCTCAGAACTTTGACAGCAGTGTCTCCACAAGCTGGTGGTCTTCATGAGAAGTCAGATGTCTGCTCCCTCGTGGATACAGGACTCTTCCCTCCTCTGGAAGAGTTCAGACTTTGTTTTGTTAAGTCCATGCTGTTCTTACATCTTAGGACAGTCTTTTAGTTGTGGTCTTCTGTCATTTATCTTGATCACCACCTCACACTATAGCCTTTTTATTCTGAAGAATGTTGTATGTTTTTTTTAATCTTTGAGTTTCTTTCATTTTGTATTTGATAAATTTCTCTCCTTTCTCTGATCTCCTTTCTAGAAACTTTCATTAGTAAGATGTTGAGCTGCATGGGACTGCGTCTCAGTGTTTCCTTCAATCTGTCTACTCCCATCATTCCGATTTATGTCTTAGGAGAAGTAGCTACTCTGTTTTCACTCCTTCCATTGACATTTTGTTTTAGCCATCTTATTTTTAATTGTTAAGAACTCTTCTATATTTTTGGATTTTTTTTCACTTACTAGCATCTTATTTTTTAATAGATACATTTCCTCTCAAATTTAATTGAGGTTAAGAAATATCATTACCTTATTTATCATTTCACTCGCGTGATGTATTGATTGTTGCTCCTGTTAATCTGGATGGCCTTTCATTGTCTATGCTGCTGGTTTTTATAAATCTCTGGAATTCGTCGTTGCCCACTTACGTGTGTGCTGAGGAGCCAGGGGAGGGCGGCTGGGGCCGATGTGCAGTTCCTGTGCACTATTGCAGACTCGGTGTGAGAAGCCGGCTCCCCTTCAGGATGTCCGGGAAGGGAACGTGCTGCCTGCGAAAGCAAGGCCGTGAAAGTGCAGCGTCAGGAGAGCTTTACTCTGTAGCAAGAGGAACCAGCGAGGTAAACTCCTGCTGGGCAATTTGCTTCATGTATTTCAGTGGTTCTCAACCTTCTGGCCCTTTAAATACAGTTCCTCATGTTGTGACCCAACCATAAAATTATTTTCGTGACTACTTCATAACTGTAATGTTACTACTGTTATGAATTGTAATATAAATATCTGATATGAAGGATGGTTTTAGGTGACCCCTGTGAAAGGGTTGTTTGAATGCCAAAGGGGTCGCAACCCACAGGTTGAAAACCGCTGATTTATTTGGAGGAGAGACTTTTGTATTTCTCACTATGGGGGGAAGCCAGGCTTCAGAGACTCAGCGTGAGGGTGGGGCAGATGGCCTGTTACTCTTGCTTAAACTTCCCAAGAGTCCTCCCTTCTCCACCGCCATCTCCCTACATTCACAACAGCCTCTGCCATCGCCAGGCTGGGAGCTTCTCATGGATCTATCTGGAAGACAGGCTGGTCCTCCCTCAGGAGCTTTCTTCTCAACACACTGTCTCTGCTTCTCACAGCCAACCATCCTGAGGGGCTTGTCTGTTGAATGTCCATTCCCCCTTTCTGTGTGGTTATAGGTTTATTTCCTTGACATTTCCTGAACTTTGAGAGAGAAGGGGAGGAAAAGGTATGTGATAGATCTGCTACCTTGAAGTGAAAGCCTCAAATGACTTTTTAAATAAAAAACAGATACACGACAAAATATAAAACACATTCATTTAAACTGGTTTATATTCTTTAAATTTTTTTTAACGTATTTCAAAGAGGAGGAGAGAGAGAGAGAAAGAGAGAGGGAGAGAGAGAGAGAGAGATGATAAGAAAGAATCATTGATTGGCTGTCTCCTGCAGGCCCCCTACTGGGGATGGAGCCTGCAACCCAGGCATGTGCCCTGACCAGGAATCGAACCATGATCTCCTGGTTCAAAGGTCAACATTCAACCACTGGGCAACGCTGGCCAGGCTTTATATTCTGATTCATAAATAGATGGAAACCTCTTGAGGGTTGCATTTCATATGTCTTCGTCTACTCAAGTTTTATAGAGATCGTTTTGTCTGATTTCTTTTCTTTCCACCGGAGGAGACCAGGGCTCTGAGCAGAGAGCTACTCACTGCCGTGTGGGGAAGCATGTGGGTTTTGGAGTAAGACCGATCCCATTTGAGTTCCAGCTTTCTCACGGGCTGTGAGACTCTGAACAAAGACCGGATGTCTCTAAGCCCCAATTCTCTCACCTGTAAAATGAGGAAAATGGAACACGCTCAGTCAAGGCTGTTGTAAGAATAGAATGAGATTGCATATGCAAAGTGTCTAGCACAGTGCTGTAAATGGTCATGACCGAGTAAATATTGCTACGTTATTACCACCCAGATTTCAGCTACTTGGACGCCAAATAAACATTTGCTTTTGCGGTTAATAAGGATAATCTAATTTGATATCCTTCCACTTTGTGACCTTACAAGTGATCTAAGTTGTATAAGGGAAGGGAGAAAGTAGTTTAGCTTTGCTGGGAAGAAAGATTAAGAGGGAAAATACTGCTATGAAGAGACAAATAAAAAGAAAATAGGAGACGTGGCTGCCATGTGAGCAGCCTTCACCATCCAGATGTGTTTAACCTAAGATGTTTGTTTGGGAGGGACCTGTGTACATGACAATTAGTAACAACAGTCACATGTTCGATGGCAACACAGTCTGGAATGAAGACCAAGAATAGCTGAAATCAAAGTGGATACACTGGTTTTTGGAGCAGTCTGATGGGAGGAGGAGAAATGCTAGGAGGCATCTTACTTTTCCTCTCAGTTAATAGTGTGATTATACAAACACCCTCTGAGCACAGAGAACAAAACAAACAAAATTTCTCTGTGGGAACCCAAAGAAGCTTCAGGGCAAACAGAAATTAAACAATCCAATGGAACAGGAGGAGGAGCCATCAGAGCCAGGATGGAGAGTGGGGTCTTGAGACAGGACACGCTTAGCCCCAACATCCCTGTCCAGAGCTGAATTCTGTAGTTGATTCAGCGGTGGTGGGGTGGTGGGACAATGTGGCAGTGGGGTGGGGTGGGGTGGTAGGGTGGTAGTGGGGTGGTGTGGTGGTGTAGTGGTGGGGTGGTGTGGTGGGGTGGTGGGGTGGTGGGGTGATGGGTGTCGGGGTGGCGGGGTGGTAGGATGGGGATGGTGGGGTGGTGGGGTGGTGGGGTGCCGGGGGGGTGGGAGAGATGGCAGAGTCCCTCTTCTCAGTGTCCTGCCCATTGCAGGGCTCTTTCTGGTGAGTGTGTGCTTTCTCATGTGTGTGACCTGCCCGGCAGGGAATGAGAGCGCTCCTCCCGGCATACGTTTTCCCATTTACGGGCCGGTGTTTACATTAATAACACGCCGCCCTGTATGAGGTGCTCCCTCTGTTAACCCCGCACGGCTGCTAATTAGCAGGTCACTTGCGGGTGAGAGCTGTGCTTGTGTTGTGCCTCTTGGCTGGCTGTTGCGTTATTGTAACAACTGGAAGGCCCGTATGCAGCTGCCATTGGGGTGTGCTCGGAGGGCCGTGTGTGTGATTACGGGCATTCGCCAGTGATGGAGCCTGCTAGCTGACATTCAAGAGGCAATAATAACTTAATTTCCCTCACAACAAACCGGCTCTCTCACCGGAAATTTAGTTGCACTCTGAACTCAGGGATGGCTTGAAAATGCCAGCGAGCCCTTTCTGCCCAGGGCTGGGGCTAGCACACCGTAGCTCAGTTGCCTGAGGAGCAACCAGGAGAGGACATTACTCCATATCTATTTATTTCCAAAGAAAAGATACATCATCAGAGGGATCAGCTGGCTTTCCGAGGGGATTCGGCACAATAAGAACAGTCTTCATATAAAGGTTTTGCCCACCTGGTATCTGATTGGGCGCAGTTCAGGCAATTCTTTGCTTTGTCATAATGTTTGCAACCAACAACTGGAGATTTCCTCTGGGCACTTGCTCCCTGAGGCCCTAAAGTCACCGCGCCTTCCCTCCTGTTTTCTCAGCTGAACTATTTCTCCCCCATGCTCCACCATCAAATTGTGGGACGAAGACCTTTTCTCTGTGGTAGCATTCGTGACCCGCCTCTCTTTCGCCTCCAGAAGCTGTGCTCTCCTTCTTGTTGTGTTTTTAGCACTGGGTATCATCATTATAACACGCTGTCTCTCATGTTGTAATTATCTGCGCTCACACCTGTCTCTCAGCATTGGCTGGGAGAAGCCAGCGGCATCTGCTTCTGATTCACCTTGGCAACACCTTGGATGCCTCTCACCCAGCTGGTGCCAAAGGCAGTTGTTAAATCAATTTAAAACCTGTCTTAAAAGGCTGTACTCATTTGGTATTTTAAAATATGTATAAAACTTTAAGCACAATGGCAAACACAAAAGTTAAAAAAGATGAATCTATTTGATTATTTAAAAATAAAGCCTATATTTAATACAGTATACATAAACAGATTTCTCCCTATTGGTTAGATAGTATTTTGTACCTATATAATTATTCATATATTTCTTTATATACACATTCATAACCATATCTATATTTGTGTCTGCATCTAATATGTTAGTATTCTGTATCATTTAAATGATATTGCAAAACTTTTAATGACCTAGAAAGACTTGCTATTTTCTGAAATGATAAAAGAAAAATCACAAAACATTATAAATACAGTGAATAAATATTTGTATTAAAATATTCTTGCCCTGACTGGTTTAGTTCAGTGGATAGAGCGTCGGCCTGCAGATTCAAGGGTCCCAGGTTCGATTCCGGTCAAGGGCTTGTACCTTGGTTGTGGACACATCCCCAGCGGGGAGTGTGCAGGAGGCAGCTAATCAATGTTTCTCTCTCATCAATGTTTCTAACTCTCTATCCCTCTCCCTTCCTCTCTGTAAAAAATCAAAATGTATTTTAAAAATATTCTTGTGATAAATATTTATGCACTTAAAATCCAGAAAGCTATGCATGAATAATAATATTGATGAGATTTGGATTACCTTTGCTGTCTTTATTTTGCTAATATGTATTTTCTAAAATGTTTATAATGTATACGTAAAGCTTTTGTACCCAGGAAGAAATTATTATTAATATATAATTTTATTAATATATTTTAAAAGTTTTATTAGAGAAAAGACTTTAGCATTTCCAAATTCTCTTTAAAATAATCTATCAGCTGCACTAGATGGTGTGGCCCAGGTGGTTGGAGCACCTTCCCATTCACTGAAAGATTGCGGATTTTATTCCTGGTCAGGGCACATGCCTAGGTTGCAGGTTTGATCCCTGGTCAGGGCGTGTATATGAGGCAACCAATCAATCTTTCACTCTCAAATCGATGTTTCTCTCTTCCTCTCTCTTCCTTACCCTCTCTTTAAAAATCAATGAAAATGTCCACAGGTGAGGATTAAAAAAAAACGACTCCAAGCCAAAAGGTGATGTTGGAAAGTGGTAGGTTTTTTTAATGCTTAATAAGTAGGCTTAATTTATTTTATATGAATTACATATTTCAGGGTTGGAGTAGATAATGTGTTTCTGGGTTCACAGGTGCAGTAGGATTGGGCAGGAAGTTCAGACATTTTGAAGGGAAAAACACCAGTGCTGGGGCTAGAGCAATATTACATTGAACACGGACTTTAGGTAGTTATTTGTTCATGTTGCGTATATGTTGTGAAAGGTGCATACTTAGTTGAATTAGACAGTAGCCAAGGAGCAATTAACCAAGCTTGCTGAGATTGCCATATCCAAGGCAAAATGCTTCTCATATTGAAAAACATCTCTTTAAATCCTTATGGCTATGGCTTAAATATGATAATTATATCCATTTTACAAAAGAGAAAATGTAGGCTTCAGTTAGGTCATTTCACCATATCACCATGGCTGAGCCAGGACTTTAAACCAGTCTACTTGACTCGATGTCCCAGACTCTGCCTGCCTTCCAAAGAGCAAACATTCATCAGCAAAGCATCTAAGTGTGTTCTGGATCTACAGTTCTTTAACTTTTGCCCTAAGCCTTCATTTTATAGACAACGTGGTGAGCAAAGGCTGTACTTAAATGTAGAGGATGTGGTTGGTGCCCTGCCCAGATCCCCTTCTCAGAGCCAGTGGCACCCTATCTTCAGCCCCTGTAGGGGGTGGCTCCTGATGGCTTAAGTCAGCCTTGTCTCCAGGGATGTCCCAGGTGGAGAGGAATCATCCTGATCAGGAGATGGCATCCTCCTTCCTCACCCTGGGGGGCAGAGGGGAGAGACAGCCAAAGGTCACTGACTGACAGACACAGGGACATGAGGACCTCCTCCTAGCTTTGAGGTGGACCCCAACCCATGGTGTGACTTGTGCTCTAGGGTCCTCCATAGGATCAGGCAGAAGCCAGTCTGGTGCTCAGAGCACATCCTGGCTCAGCTTTTTTCCTCTACTCCATCTGTCTCCCCTACTCCCCTTCTCCTAATCACTCATGAGAAATCCCCATCTGCTTCTGGATGCCCCACCTGAAACATTTAGATATATGAATAATTGAATGGGAGTGTTTTATGATGCATTAAATGCAACCTCTATAAATAAATTCAACATCTTTCACATGTTTGAGTTATTTGTGTTTCTTATTCTCTGAACAGTCTATTCACAAACTTTGCTCATGTCAAATACTGCCTAATGTCTGCTTGCTACATTACTCTTCTTTTTCAAAATCCTCCTCACTATCTTTGTTTATTTTTGCATATTTTAAATTTAGAAGGTCTATTATCTCATAAAATCATGTTGAGATTGTAGTGCACGTATAGATAAAGGAGGATGAATTCACAATCCTTATGATGTTGGGTCTTCCAGCTAAAGCGTGGGATGGCTTCATTTATTTAAACTTTCTTTGTGTTCCCCAGGAGGGACTGCATTTTCTTAAGTTTATTCCTATGCATTTATTTACTTATTTTAATTTTTGCAAATGGAGTCTTTTATTCCATTATGTATTCTAATCACTTGTTTTCCTATGTGTGTGTTACTGATTTCTGCATATTGATTTTTAGTCTGTATATTTACTATGCATTCATATTGTAGTGTTTTGGGTTGATTCAATACTATGTTGCAGTAATACAATCATAGCATGATTGTACAGTGACAATTTTAGCTCCTTTTCTCAATATTTACACCTCTAATTGTTTCTCTTGTTTAATAATATTGGCCAGAATCTCCAGAATAAAGAAAAATAAATGTACATTATAACCATTAGTGGGCTTTCTTTTATTGTCTCTGATTTAGGTAGGAATTTTTTTAGTTTTTGTTTTTTTTTCCATTACACTTGATGCTGGCTTTTGGTTGAGATAGTTGTATTTTAGCATCTATGCATGTCTCTATTTCACTCATTTATTAAGAAGACAATTAGATTTTCTGTTTAATTAAAAAGGGAATAGGGAATCAGTTCATCTCTAAAACTGGTAAAAATAAAGAAATAATTACTCATTTATTTTACATTTCCTACTTGATTTGTACCACTAAGTCACCCAGTATTAGTTGGGCAGAAGCAACTCTTTTACAGTATTTCAGCTGATTAGGGGAAAAGGGAAATAAGAGAATTAGACTGTTATCATTTTACAATTTCCAATGAATTAAGAAATTTAGGCATTGGGAATCAACGACTGAACATTGTAAGAAGAAAAATAACCAGTTATATGTTTTCTGATAAAAAAAAACACCTACTAAAACATGCCTATATTTGCAAAGGTATCCACCTAAGTCTGAAAAGCCTCTCAGTCCAGCTGCTAATGTGAACAAATGCAGAAGACAGAGACCTGTTAACCCATGCTGTGAGTCTACAATCTAAGTAAAACGGAGGCTGTGGGAAAATCTGCATGCCAAAGATGTAGATTCCTCAACAGATAAGTTATAAAGAAAATACAGCCAAAAAAGGGGATGTGTAGATTAAAAATCTTAAAAGATATATTAATAAAAAGTTGACACCCTAGCTGGTTTGGCTCAGTGGATAGAGCATTGGCCTGTGGACTGAAAGGTCCCAGGTTCCATTCCGGTCAAGGGCACATGCCCAGGTTGTGGGCTTGATCTCCAGTGGGGGACATGCAGGAGGCAGTCGATCAATGATTTTCTCATCATTGATGTTTCTGTCTCTCTCTCCCTCTCCCTTCCTCTCTGATTAAAAAAATAAAAAGTTGACAAGTGAGGTAATAGGTACAGATATACACAGGTGATAAGACAAAGAAATGTAAGGTTGAAATACTATCAAAGTCAGGATGATGGTTACTTTTAGAAGAGGACACATGGCAGAGCTTCTAAGATAACTAAATAATTTCTAGTTTTTTACTCAAAAGGTAGTTATAAACATATAATTTGTCAACTGAAGTTTGTCGCCATCAATTCAATGCCAAGAGGAATCCCCAATTTGGGGTGTGCTGAAAGGGAAGAGTTTGTTCATTGAAAACAGCTCAGTTGTGATATCGCTCACTTGCAAAACGGCCCCGCTGTGAGGCAGCTCAGTGAAGCAGCTCAGGCGAAGTGGCTCTAGGGTTACAGCTCCCGCTCTGGTGTTGCAGCTCAGCTCTGGGGACACTCAGTCTGTGATGGAAAATGAAAGTGCACTCAGCTGAAGCAAAGGTCAAGCTGGCTTCTGTAGACCAGAGTGCCCAGCTGTGGTCTCTGGTCCATTTCCATGCAAATTAAGACTCCAAATCCTAACTGTTTGATTGGTCCAAATAGCACCATCTTGATTGGTCAGAATGGAGCTACTCTGATTGGTTGACAAAGATGCAAATGAGGACTTAGCTGTGCAGGTCCAATTGGATGGGAAAATTTTCAGTCCTATTGGTCAAAATTTGAACCTAGGAGCTTTCTTACAAGGGTCAACTCACATGGTAGAAGCAACATGCAGGAGGCTTGGCAGCCCAGTCTAAGACTTTTCCCCGAAACGCAGTGTGTATGAGGGAAGCTCTGTGAACAATGGCTGCTTTACTCTGCTTATGAATTTGAATCCGGCTAACCCTGATGAGTCCTTTTTGGCAGGTATATTCTTATTGGGGTCAACAACTTCTTTTTGTCAATTTTTGTATGGTTTTCTATATTTATGTTTTATTTTATAGTAAATGGGTTAAATTAAAATGGAGGGAAGGTTGGTTAGTTTTTGTATTTGCAGAAAAGTAGACCTGACGAGTATTCCAAGTAGCCAGCTTTACAAGCCTAACGGCTGTCAGGAGGATAGGAGTTACCTGGAAGGCCGAGCAGGTGGAATAGGAAGATTTGTGCAGTGGCGTGCTGGTGAGCCAGATTTCTAAGTAAAGACGCCCTGATTTGTAGCATATTGCTCATTTTCATGATGTAGATGCTCCCAACTCTCTTTCAAGCTCCAAAGTGATGTCTGTGAATGTGAAGGTAGATGTGCAGAATCCGTTCTTACCAGCCAGTGAGAGCCCACTCCAGGGGATTGTGAGGTGTATCAGCACCGAGATACATTTGGTTGCCTTCCACTTTGTTTTGGGGTAGACCAACTACCCCAAGTCTGGGGATTAGTACAATGCTGTGTTTCTGTGAAAAGAAACATTGATTTGTTTTGATGAAAGCTTAAAATAAGAGATGGTCTTTGTGAGAATCAGGCACAAAGGCCACGGAGACTCTCATGCTGGCTTCCTTTCCCATTTGTATTCCTTAAAAGATGCCAACTTTCATATAAAGTGGGAAAGAGTCTCTCTCTCTCCCTGATTCTCTGTTGAAAACATGAGAAGTCTTAGAAAAAAGATTAGATGATGCAGCTGAGCTGATAAATGATTTAGGGAGGCAGAGTTATGGAAGGGTCTGAAGAGAGAAGGCCAGGAAGCTAAATGTTCTTTACTTGAGTGATTAAATAATGTCTGCCTCTGGTTGCATGAAGGTGGAAGACATAAGGAATGTAGCAAAGGTGCAAGCTCAAGTGTACTGCCCTGTGAATTAAGCCAATATATACGTTTCAGGGAAATCAAATGATATGGCTTAATGAGTGTTGAAAATTGATGTAAGAGAGATGAAATATTAATATGGACTCCCCTCTGGTCCCCATGCTTCTGGGCACCACAAGAGCACATGAAGCAAAGTTTCTCTAGCACTGATTTCTGCAAGGTTATCAGAGACTGAGAATCTGGCTCTGCCTCAGAATCACTCAGGAAAATTGCTAAAAACCCAGCTTCCAGGGCCCTGTTTTAGAGATACAGGGTTCAAAAATTTGTATTTCCAGGAAATCCCTCCCAGTGGTTCTTATGTGACCAGTCCACAAGCAGGTGTTCTGGAATACTAACGTACTTGACAGGAACATATCTTGGGGCAGGAAGCATGGCAGTAGGGAGTGAGGACTGGAGTGAATAAGGATGGACAATAGAAGCAACTGCTTTCCAGTGACCAGAAAGGAATCTCAGTATTGTTATAAAGTGATTCACACCCCCAGTACCTGTTCCCATGCTCAGTGATGGCCTTTCTCAGTCTCTGGTCTGCACCCCCAATAATTCATGTTGGGTTCTTCTAATCTCATGCATCATAACCAAAGAAAAAGATTTCTCAGACTACTCTGCTATACTCCTGGCAATTTATCAGGGTAAGAACATTAAAGCAAACTTTATTCTTCAGTTGCGGACCTTCAGACATAGCACACAGGTAAGTAAAGGAGGCATGGACTTAACTCAGGGGCTGTCTCTGAGATGTTAAAAACGTACTTTATAAATGGCCTTCTATGAATAATGTATACCTTTCCTAATACTACAAAAAATCAGGTAAAATATGAATCATTTAGTAAAGAAGCTTTTTCTCTTAGTTCTCATTAGATCTAAGTTTTCCCTCATTCTAACTTCATTAATCAAGATAAAACATATTACATATGTGGTCCTTTTGCTTTCACACAGTAAAATCTCAGTACAGCATAGCTTCCTTCCCATTTCCTATGGATCCAGTGGACACTCAGACAATTTGAACACTTTGTAGCAGCTCCAAGAACAAAATTAATCTGGGAATATGACTCAGCAATAGAATTAACAATTGAATTCTGCTCCCAATTCAAAGGTGGACTCCCTAATTAATATGGAGGATCTCATTGAAGTACTCAGAGTGATTAGGGGTCTTTTAAACTTGGCCTCACTTTTAACATGACTGGAAAACAGTGTAAAGAGTTGTGGTTGAGAGCACAGATCTCAGAGTCAGGGAGTGCTGGGTTTCTGTCTAGACTTAACGCTTTGTGGTCTTAGGTAAATCTGAGCCTTGGCTTCCCTGCTTGTAAGATTGGTGTGTGTGTGTGTGTGTGTGTGTGTGTGTGTGTGTGTGTGTGTATGTGTGTGACTTCATAGAGTTGTAAGCAATGCTAATGTAATTCAAGAAGAGTCATCAGTATTACTCCTCAATAAAAATAATTGCTGTTTATGTATTATTGCTTTCTGAATATGCACCTAATACACAGACTACAAAGAAAACAGATAGATCCTTATCTAATTTTGAACTCCGGTTGATTGGACACTATTAACCAAAAACTGATGGTATCTTTCTCTGCAGTATCATTCACTATCCTTCTGTTCTTTAAAAAATTACATTCTTCAGAGGGGTCAAAGATGGCAGCAGAGTAGGTGAATATTACACTCACCTCCTCCCAGGACCAAACTGGAATTACAACTAAAATATAGAGCAATCAACCTGAAGACTAGCTGAAGACTGGCTTGAGAGAAGTCTTAAAACCATGAGTTTACAGAAGAAGCCACATCGAGACTGGTAGGAAGGGTAGAGCCATGGAAAGTCCTGTCTCTGCTCCCATGGTGGCAGCTGAGGTTGCAGAGGGATATCTCAGCTACAAATGTTCCCCTGAGGACTGTGCATTCTCAACCCCACACCAGGATCCCCACCCCAGAAAACCAGAGCCAGGAAGCAGAGCTCATGTAACATCTTGCTGTGAAAATTAGCTGGCATTCTGTCTGCCAGGGAGAGATGAGAGTCTGCTAGAGACACAGGCACTTTCTTAAAGGCCCAACACACAAAATGTCATTTAAGGCCACTCACCCTTGGCTCCATCGGAGGGAGGGCATAGTGAACTATAGTCTTGAGAGGAGAGACTGGAGTGTGTGGTTCTGGGGAGCAAACTAGGGGGACAGCCACTGGGACCCATGTGCAGAGTCACTTTCCTGCAGTGCAGACAGCATTTTTCTTGGATGGAGCACTCCTTTTCCTATGGCTTCAGCCAGGGGGAAAGCAACAGTCCAACTCTCTGCTCTCCCTGTGGCCCCACCCTGCAGAAATCATGCCAGGTAGAGATCTGGGCAGAACCAGGAGATGTCAGTGAATGAGTTGTGTGGCTTTGGGGCTGGGGCCATTACCCCCAATTTCTCATGAAACTGACAACCCACCCATGGGAGATCAGCTAACCCCACTGTCCCTGGCTCTTAGTGCTCCACCCTGCAGAGGTCTGGGCAAAATCCAGAACAGATTGAGTTAATCCAGAACAGATTGAGCTGTGTGACTCTGGGGCAAGAGCCACTCCCCCAAACTTTCCTCAAGCCTAACCACCATCTCCTCTTCTCCCAATTACTGGTGGCCCTGCCCTGCTGAGATTGGGCTCCTGGCAGAATCTGGGACCTATTGAGTAATGTGGCTCTAGGATTGGGGACATTTTTCCTCACACACTGAGGCAGTGTAGAGCCCTCCCTTCATACAGACAAATCTTGATGTGTTTGGGCCAGATAAATGCTGCTGGTCTCACTCAGACCACTCCTTGAGATGCCACCCAACCATAAAGGTGTGTGAACTCCAGCAGCAGCTAGACTGTGTATACCCATGGTATTTGTTGATTAACCTCAGACATAGCATTGGCACTGAGTTTGAAGCTGTGTAGATCTGGTGAACACCATTTGCTTCTACTTGGTGACTCACTGAGAACATACTTCATGCAACTTAAATACTGCTAGAGGTTCTTTTAGAGACTAAGCTGAATAGGCAGCTGGCAGGGGGATACAGGCAGAAAAGACCTTGGGGTTTCTTGGCACTTTTGCTGACTTACCCCCAGTCAAAGAAGTGGTAAAAAGATGTTTTCTGTGCACACCCAGGCCTAGCAGACCCAGCCACAAACTGGATCACTTTGTAGCTTCAAACAGGTTTAACCAGCATCAGCTGCAAACAGAGTCTGACACTGGCCTGTACCAGAGTGACTTCCAAGAGGGCCTAAAGCCAATACACCCAGTGGCCAGTTTTAGACAACATCAGAGCAGGATCCGGTAAGCTCATCCAAAGTGAGATCTCAGCAGGCACCAGACCTTACTGAGGTGAATTCTTCTCTGTGTGGTCAGTACCTGCAGAGCAGCACAACTCATACACTGTGGTTGGGATTGATCCTCACAGTCAGCTAACCTGAGGGTCAATACCATGCACAAATGGGCCAATAGAAATCAAGACTTAATTACAACAGGAGAACCCAGATAACCTACATAAGGGACATTCCTGGAGCACTCACTGCAGATGTTCTAAGAGACTATGCTGCTGGGCCCTACAGAACACCTACTATATACACTGTACCAAGACTGACAGCCATAGAAGAACTACCTAATACATAATAATAAACACAAGGATGAAGTCAAAATGGGAGAAAAATAAACAGGCCTCAAACAAAAGAACAGAAGAAATCTCCAGAAAAAGAACTAAATGAAAAGGAGGCAAGTAATTTATCAGATATAGAGTTCAAAAGAATGGCTATAAGGATGTTCAAGGAACTTGGTGAGAACTAAAGCAGATGAAAAAGGACATAAAAACCATTAAAAACAGTCATAAACAAAGAATACAATATCTGAAATGAAGCATACACTAGAAGGAATAAACAGTAGGTTGGATGAAGCAGAGTACTGAATCAGCGATTTGGAAGACAAGATAGCAAAACACACCCAGTCAGAACAGCAAGAAGAAAAAAAGAATTTTAAAAAATTAGAATAGTTTCAGGGAACTTTGGGACAACATGAAGCATACCAACCTCTGAATCATAGGGGTACCAGAAGAAGAAGGAGAGCAAGGATTGAGAACCCATTTTAGGAAAAAAATGACTGAAAACATTACTAACTTGATGAAGGAAAATGATACACAAGTCCAGGAAGTACAGAGAGTCCCAAACAAGATGAACCCAAAGAGGCCTACACACAGAAATCCAGGCAGCTCAAATATACTTGCTCAGCCGTGTTTCACGTGGCATCTCCACAAGCCAGGCTCCAGTTCAAATTCTGTACAGGAAGTTCCCATTGTCGTCAAAGAACTCCCGCCCCCTCTGCGCAACCTTGCTGCTGAAGTTCTGGTCACCCGGTTCTCTTGCCTTCAACTCTTCCAGCATCTTCACACTTGGCAGTTCATCACTGTCAGTGCCTCTGGTGCCCTCACAATTGCTGGTGGAGAACTTCTGCAGCTCTCTCTGATGACTTTGGGCTGCAGCAACCGCCACAAAGCTTTCCTTGTCCAGGCTCTCGACTCCTTTCTTCCTTCCTGTCTCCTCGGTGTGTTTGTACTCTGAGTGTTCAGTTCTGTCACCTTCAAAGCTGTGCTGTGACCTTGGCCTTGAGATGAGGCTTCACCTCCTGACATGGGGTGGCCTGCAGAAAGCAGCCTCCAGGTCTCCCCAGAGCCTGCAAGCTGGCAAGTGAGGAGGCAAGCCCAGCTCTCTTAAAGACTTTTTGGTCCTGCTTCAGTTTCTGCTCCAATGTGGGTACAGACTTGCTTTTTAAAACCCTTCTGATCACATCAGTGCTAACCTCAAAGCCTTCAGCCACTCTGGGAACTGACCAGGACTCTGGAAATTCTTCGTGTAAATACCGGATCTGCTCCATGGCTTCCCATGTCAGAGTCCTGGGAGGGGCCCCTCGCGGCTCCATTTGCCTCTGAATGTTCTGGAACAGGATGGCTTTTTTTCTGTCGTTTCAGGGCGCTGGGGGAGAGAACTAGTGGCAGAAGCCATGCGTGAAGCGACATGGGTGGTTGAAGTGTCTCAGGCTAAATCCCGCAGCGCCCAGCCCTCGTCTCTGTTCACTGCCCCGGAAATCTTACACCTACAACAGCAGCCCCCGAGCAGGGCGAACTCTAAATGGACGATGAAATACGTCACTGGATTAGGGACGCTGTGGTCCCAAAGGAGCTGAACACCTGCCCCTTCGCCTCTGATAAGGAAAGAAGTAAGGGCCAGCCCTGCTGCAGGCTGAGGGCCCCGGGGAGGGGGGGGGGGGGTTGGGGATGGGGGAAGGAGCCAGTACCGCTCCACCTCCTGCAGCTCCTGCCCCTCTGTTCCCAGTGGGAATCGGGTGGGCTCGCAGCGGGTAGATTCCGGGCCTGCCACTCCCTGGGTTGTGAACCCACAGTGAGCAATGACAGCACGGACAGGCGCCCTGAGCAAGAGACTCAGAGCACCGGCCATGTTGACCGAACTCTTGAACAAATTCTTGTAGCAATATTTTTTATGATATATGTCCTTGGGCAAGGGAAACAAAAGAAAAATAAATGGGACTACATCAAACTAAAAGTCATTACACAGCAAACCATCAAAAAATGAAAATACAACCCACTGAATGGGAGAACATATTTGTCAATAATACATCTGATAAGGGGTTAGCATCCAAAATTTAGAGAACTCATACAACTCAACACGAAAAAACAATCCAATTAAAGAATGAGCAAAGGATCTGAATAGGCACTTCTCCAGAGGGCATACAGATGGCCAATGCACATATGAGATGATGCTCAATGTCACAATCATCAGAGAGATGCAAATTAAGAGATGCACATCTGTCAGCATGGATATCAATAATAAATTAACAAACAAGTGCTGGCGAGGATGTCGGGGAAAGGGAACCCTTGTGCATGTTGGTGGGAATGCAGATGAGTGCAGCCACTGTGCAAAACACTATGGAGTTTCTTCAAAAAATTTAAAATGGCTCTGGCCAGGTGGCATAGTTAGTTGGTGTGACATCCACACACCAAATGTTTGTGGGTTTGATATCTGGTCAGGGTACATAACTAGGTTGCAGGTTCTATCCCAGGTTGGGGCAAATATGGGAGACAACCAATTTCTCTCTCTCTTTCTCAAGTCAATAAATGTATCCTTAGGGGAAGATAAATTTTTTTTTGAAAAAAAAGAATTGATTGAACTGCCTTATGACCCAAAGATTCCATTTCTGGGAATATATCCAAAGAAACCTGAAGCATCAATTTGAAAGAGTGTATGCACCTCCATGTTCATTATAGTGTTATTTATAACTAGAGGCCCTATGCATGAAATTCATGCAAGAGTTGACCTTCGCAGCCCCAGCTGCCTCAGCCCTCACAGCCCTAGCTTCTTCGTCTGGAAGGACATCTGGACAGTCTTTCTGCTGTTTGGCTATTCAGTCAATTTGCATATTATGCTTTTATTATTATAGCCTAAGGAACTGTGGGCTGTGAGGCTGTGGTGGGCACAGGGGCAGGTCTCGGCCCATCCTTCACACCCCCAGTCCCCTGTCTGCCGGCATCCCCACTCCTGCCACCATCTTTCCCACGTACTGACGGTGCCAGCCCTGTTCGCACCTGCTGATGGTGCAGAGTGATTGGAGCCAGCACCATCAGTGGGTGTGAGTGGTGGCTGCTGCCCTGATTGCCCCTCAGGAGCAGCAGGTGGTGGAAAAGCCCTCAGGGGCTATTGGGGCTGGTGACCAGTGCCTCACCTTGGTCTGGTTCCCCAGCTCACCTCCTCCACTATCCTGCCATGACAGAAGCCCACCATGTTCCGTACGAGTGCCCTGGTGGTCAGCTCACGTCATAGCAACTGGTTGATCGCCCATTCATTCTATTTGCATATTAGCCTTTTATTGTATTGGATAGCCAAGATTTGGAAACAGCCAAAGGGTCCATCAGTAAATGAGTGCATATAAAAGGTGTGGTACATTTACACAATAGAATATGAGTTGACTGTAAAAAAACAACAAAGAAATCTTATCTTTTGTGACAGCATGGATGGACCTGGGGAGCATTATGCTGAGTGAAATAAGCCAGTCAGAGAAAGGAAAGTACCATATGATCTCACTTATATGTAGAATCTAATGAATGAAAAAAATCTAACAAACAAAATAGAGACAGACTCATAGAGACAGAGAATAGACTGACAGCTATCAGAGGGGAGGGAGTGTTGGGGGACTGGGTAAGGGGGAGGGAAGGGAAAGGGACTAAGCAAAAAATACCCCCCCCCCCAAAAAAAAACACACAAGAAAACCCCCAGTGACTCATAGACACAGACAACAGTATGGTGATTACCAGAGGGAAAGGCGGGCCTGGGGAGGCAGGAGCTGGTAAAGGAAATGATAAATGATGATGGAAGGAGACTTAACTTGGGGAGGTGAATACACAATACAATATACAGATGATGGACTATAGAAATGCACATCTGAATCCTACATAATGTTATTAACCAGTCACCCCAATAAATTCAATTAAAATAAAATAAATTATGTTCTTATATTACTTATGTATTTAATCAATTATTGTATGTGACTGTGACTGTGTGTTTGCATGTGTGTGACTGTGCATGTGTGTGCATACACATTATGACTCCCCCTTTCTGCATCTCTTATCTGTATATGAAACACTGCAGACTGTAATTTAACAAGCCTCCATGGTGGTTTTTTTACATGATGTTTCAGAATCATTCTGAACCCTCTTCCTTTATGTACTCATTCATCTCACAACTATTTACTGAGTGCCAACTCTATCCCCAAAGCCAAAAGCACTAAATAACCAAGTTCATGAAGACTGTTCTCCGACCCTCAAACACTTTGAACTTGTTGCTCAGGAGATAAATGCCAGCCAGTGCAGCAGACTCTGCCACAGGCATGCAGGAAGTCACAGAGGCAGGAAGGCCCTACTGCCTGCGGGAACAATGACCTCAGTGTAGACAGAGGTACCCAGGGCTGGGCCCTGGGAGGAGCAGAGTTCTGAGAAATGAGCTGGAAAAGTCGGGTGGGACAGGTTGTAAATAACCTTTCGATTTAGACAGTGCCCACCGTCTGTCTGGCACTTTGCTTTACAAATGTTATTTTATTTGATCAGCATAACAGATAGGTATTATCATAACCTGACATTAGTACATCAAGCGTCTCCTGTGAATTCCAGCTGGGGCAGAGCAACTCGGGAAACAGCAGCCTCCCCAGCAGGCAGCTGCGCTGGGCAGCAGAAAACTGTGCGGCCACAGGCAGGCCCAAGTCTGAAGTGTCAGTTATGTTCCTAACAATTGCATATGGACTTCATTAGCCAGCTAAATGGTACCTATTTCAGCATCCCGCCAGCTGGAGGGATTTCCAGTAGGAAATGTGAGAAGGGAAAAAAGTCTAGGAATCTCAGGTTCCCCAGGGCCTTCTGGAATTCCTACAGATTAAGCAAGATAAGTCCTTTAGCAACCCTCTCTCCTCTTCCTGCACCCCTCTGGGTAGTCACCTCACAAATGAATAAGACCAGAGCACCTGTATCTGTCCAGAGGGGCCAGGGCTGGTTCCCTCGCATCCCTTTGGCCTCTACGGCCGAGTCCCCCTCAGGGACGGTAGGCAGGAGCAGAAAGCAGTCATTCAGTGGCAGCTCTCTGTGGGAAATTTGTATCTCTTTGACATGAGGGTTCTTTATTATATGCTTCCCATTACATCTTTAGCACAGCTTTGTGGCGGCTTTTCCCATAGGTTAAATATAATGACGGGTAACCTAATCCTGAAGGTAACAGAATAATCTTAGAGGACACAAGGCTCCATTTAATTCTTGCCAAATGACAGAATACACCCAGACTTTGAACAGACCTCTGCAGAACTCCAATAAGTTTTTGTGTCTTGCAGAGCTTGGAGCCAGAGTCTTCCCTCACTATTCTTTTTCCTGCTCCCAGGCAGGATCTGATTTCACACCAATCGATCCGTAAGAGGATAATGGTATCACAGTTCAAGACAGGCAAGCATGGAGAATTGTTTTATACGCTTCTGATACTCAAGAAGTTTCAGTGGCCGGGTGAGGTCTCAGTTTTCAAGGAGAGTCAATCCCAGGGCAGAGGACAGTGTAGCCACAAAAAAGCGGGACGGGGGTTGAGGGGGGGGGGGGGTGCGGCACTTTGGAATGAGGTTGATCTGGGCTGGGAGCACAGCTCTGTCTCTTATTAGCTATGTTCTTAGAAATGTCTGGATCCCAGTTTCCTCATGAATGACGTGCTGATAAAGCCAGGCCCATCTTGTAGAAATTTTGCAATAGAACCAAGGCAATGCCATTAGAGTGTGTGAGAGGGGTACCTTTTCTCACTGGGGCTCATTTTGAAGATCTTTTGAAAATACCATGGAGTTTTGTGTGGCTAATTGCCCCCCTCCCCCAGAGTGAGTGTCACGCTGCCTTCTGCACAACCCGCAGTCATAGTGTCTGGCACTGGAACAGTAGCTGGCATTAATGATGTGTGGGCATGTAGATTCTCTAAGGCAGGCGAATGCCACTTATAGAAGAAAAAGCATTTACTAAGAGCGATATTGTTTTAGGTGATGAGAGTTATGTAAAGAAGAACTGCATGGCTCCTCACCCTCAAGGGAGACAGATACTACTCCAGGGGCTCTGAGAGATGCTGGAGTTGCAGTGAACTCAGAGAAGCTAAAGTCACCTCTATCAGGGGCAGGGATCCTTGGAATCTTTTCCCATCCTTGTCTTTTTCTGTGATTTGTTTTTGTAAATGATGATTTATTGGGACTCAGCTATGCCCACTCATTTGACTAAAGTCTATTTGCCTTTCAGCAGCAGAGCTGGGTGGTTTGGGCAGGGCTATTGACCTGCAAAGCCTGAAATCATTATTATCTGAGAAAGTTTGCTGACCCCATGACTAATCTGTTATCAAGCACAGCTACTGAGTTCTTCATTCCAGCTATCATTCTTCAGTTACACAATTTCTAATGGGTTCGTTTTAAGAATTTGTGGCTCTCTGCTTAAGTTCTCCATGTACACATTTTTGAACATAACAATCATAGTTATTTTAACATCCACAAGTTCAGGGGAAGATCAGCTTGATCCATCAGTGTTGAGCTGATAGGAGGCTGCTCTTCAGTCTTCAAGGCCATCTCCTTTTTGTGAAGGCTGGCACATTTCTTATTTAGCCACAGTTTTTAAATAAAACATATTTTTATTGATTCAGAGAGGAAGGGAGAGGGAGATAGAAACATCAATGATGAGAGAGAATCATTGATGGGATGCCTCCTGCACGCCCTCTACTGGGGATTGAACTGGAAACCCAGGCAAGTGCCCTGACCAGGAATCGACCTGTGACCTCCTGGTTCATAGGCCAATGCTCAACCATTGAGCCACACAGGCTGGGCTACCCCATGCTTTTTAGGAAGAGGTCAGTGAGAGCCGCAGTGAGTCATTCACCAGACCTCCTCTTCCTTGGCAGATTCTGAACTCCATTTCCCATTCCTCACCCACAGTAGGTTAAGTTCTGCTCAGCTTCTGAACCATTGCTTTCTGCTTAGCTTTCATTTCTCAGCTGCTGCCTTTAAATTAGCAAATACTTTGAAGGGAAAACTAATCCTTAATATTAGGCCAATATCTTTGCATTTCCCTTCTTTCCAAGATCATGGCCCTTCAATACCTCTTGAGTAACTCTCAAGAGAATTCTTTGTATTTGAGGGACTTTTATGATTATTATTAGAAGGGAGATTGACCGACAACTAGCTAGTCTGCCATTACTGGAAGTGGAATTATGGATTTTAGTAACTTATAACAAGACACAGAATCATAAAACCATTTCAGAAGAAATTCTATCCAGTTAAAAGATAATGGTGACTTGAACCAAAGGCTGTGGTCATGAGTAGCATGTACAGATGGCAAATAAATATGTGAACAATGCCCAGCATCATTAGCCACCACGGAAATGCACACTAATGAGATACCACTGCACATTTACCAGCATGGCTAGGATTAAATGGGATAGTCACTCTGAAAAAAACAATCTGGAAGTTTCTTTTAAATGTAAACAGGGAATTATCATCCAACCCGGAGTTGCATACATTTTGGGCATTTATCCCAGAGAAAATAAAACTGATGTATAGGTACAAAATCATTTACATGAATGTTTATAGAAACTTTTTTTTATATATTCCCCAACTGGAAATGATCCAGGTGTCCTTCAACAGGTGAATGATTAGACAAGCCAGTGCATCCATACCATGACGCACTATTCAGCTATACTATACAAATAAGCAGATGAATGATTTGTGCAAAAACCTGGACAAGTATGAAGGAAACTATGCTTAGTGATTAAAAACACAGTGCCAAAGGTTACATGCTGTATGCTTGTCAATGTATTGGTTGTGATATACCATCTATACATATAGAAGCCTAAGCAACCGGTTGACTAAATGACCGAACGACTGGTCGACTGGTCGCTATAATGTGCATTGACCACCAAGGGGCAGATGCTCAACGCAGGAGCTGCCCACTGGTGGTCAGTGTGCTCCCACAGTTGGGCTCACGGCTGGCAAGAGCAGCTGCGGTGGCACAAGCCTCTCCCACTTCCACTGCAGCACCACTGAGTGGTGGTGGTGGCAGGTGCAGCGGGGCTGGGATGAGTGGGAGTGGCACCTGGCCCGGGCTCGGGCTCCTCCCTGGCCATCTGCCACTTCATGCACTACTACATCCCTTGGAAGATGTTGGACTTCTGGTTTTGGGTGGGCTGAAACAGGCTGTCTGGCATCCCCCGAGGGGTCCCAGATTGTGAGAGGGTGCACGCCAGGCTGAGGGGCCCCACCAGTGCACAAATTCGTGCACCGGGATTCTAGTAATTTTATAAAATTCCATCATTAGAGGAAACTGAGTAAAGAATAGAAAAGATCTCTATGTATTATTTCTTACAGATCCATGTGAGTCTCTATCTTAAAATTTTAATGAAAACCAACAAAACAACAAAAATAATATCACTCAGGATTCCACATCTTTTTAAAAATTTATTTTTGCATACGGTATTTTGATAACACATTAAAAAAATAAAGTCACATTATTATTTAACTGTTGTACTTTCTACTTCTGTGAATGGGTTATTCAGCAGAGTATATAATTTAGAGTTTTTATTTGTACACAAAGCAGTCCTCCACATTTTGTTTAAGCAGAAGTATCTATTAAAGGATAGCAAGTATGAAGGATCTCCAGGAGAGCCAGGGCTCTTCGCTAAGGAGAATATATCACCCCACAGTGAGCGCCGCGGCCCCGATGCTGCTGCCCTGAGGAACTGACGCCTCTGCCGTCATGCCTGCTGTAGACAGCTACCTGGGCATGACTTTGGACTTTTCTTCACATTTACTTCTGAGTCCAAATGTCTCATGGATGACTTTAATTGGTAAAAGCTAGACATCATACCTGTGCACTTGCTACAAGGGAATGTGAGGGTGTGAATTTTCTGGTTTCTGCCTTAAGAAGATATGTCACTTAATTTGGAAAATGAGCAAAACAAATTGCACATTCAAAGATGTTGGATGGACATAAATTACAGACGCTTGTGATAGTCCACCCCTTGGCTTCTCTATCCAAGTAAAAAACACACCCTTTTCTAAAATAATCCAACTATTGTTTGTATCAACTAAGGTAGAATCAACTGTCTTTCCAAAGGTCATAGGCTTTCTGCTTAATGTTCATTCTTCCTCTAGCTCAATAACTATTATTTATATTAATTATTTGTAACAATGTACAAAATTGTGAAATTCACCGCCATCAGCATAGGCTATAGAAAACAGCAAAGTGTATGAACAATGATCATGAAGTTACAGTTTGTATTTTTTAGTTCCTCCACGACCCATATTATACTGTGTTTTTTTGTTGTTGTTGTTGGTTTTTTTTTTGTTTGTTTGTTTTTTTCCCTTACTAAGCATGCTCCTAGTCAGGATTTTTTACCTGAGAGGGGGACCCACAATTTCATAACTCAGGGATTTTAACTATGGCGATCCTGGATATGTGGAGTTTGTACAGTTTTACCATTAACTTTTACCGCAATTGAATTGCACTAATATAAAAGAGTTCCACAAAGATTCTATCAATGAATGCTATCAATGTCACACGAGATAAATGATGAAGCTGTGACCTCAACGGTGATTGTAGTTCAGCAAGCCCCAGAATCACACTCTGTATTCGTATTTTGGCTACACCCACCCTGCATTACCAGGGATGCAATTGTTTTGACGAGTTTAATGAAATCCCTGCTATGGCTCTCACGGCTACATTTAATTAGAAAAACCCAGATTGCATGCTGGTACCTTATTAATTAGGTTGTCTGAGCATGCAAGTTCTTGCTTCTATTTTGGGAAATGTTCAAAGTAGGGGAATAAAGGAATTTGTGTCTGACTTATTTTAGCTTTATATAGCACTTAACCCAACATTTTATGTACTGCTTACAAGCTAGAACTTCTGATACATTCTACGCCATAGTGAGAAGGGGAGCAAAAGGGTGTACCAGAGGTGAGTAGAGAACAGAGAGAGACTGGAATCCAGGGGATCACCTTTGATAAGAAAGTTTCCCTTGAGTGGTAGCATCATAAAACAATCTGAGGTTCAATGAAGAGTGAATATGGAATTTTCCTAGCAAGACTTCACTTAGTTTTATCATAGGGGGCTGTCCAGACTCTACCTGGGAGTTAATGCCTTTCATCAGAACAGCAAACCCTTACATCATATCAATTATCTTCCAGACAATCCTTCCCTCCCTCCCTCTCTCCCTCCTCCCTGCCTTCCTGCCTTTTCTCCCTCTCTTTCTTTCTCTTTCTTTCTCTTTCTTTCTCTTTCTCTTTCTTTCTCTTTCTCTTTCTCTTTCTCTCTCTCTTTCTCTCTCTCTCTCCCTCCCTCTCTCCCTCCCTCCCTCCCTCCCTCCCTCCTTTCCTTCCTTCCTTCCTTCCTTCCTTCCTTCCTTCCTTCCTTCCTTCCTTCCTTCCTTCCTTCCTCTTTCTTTCTTTCTTTCTTTCTTTCTTTCTTTCTTTCTTTCTTTCTTTCTTTCTTTCTTTCTTTCTTTCTTTCTTTCTTTCTTTCTTTCTTTCTTTCTTTCTCTCTCTCTCTCTCTCTCTCTCTCTCTCTCTCTCTCTCTCTCT
Source organism: Myotis daubentonii (assembly GCF_963259705.1). Lineage (NCBI taxonomy): Eukaryota > Metazoa > Chordata > Mammalia > Chiroptera > Vespertilionidae > Myotis > Myotis daubentonii. Next base: position 10,225,899 of record NC_081855.1, read on the forward strand.
CTCTCTTTCCTCAAATTAATATTAGGTTATAGGTTCGACCAGAGGAACAAACTAACAGGAGACTATACCTATAAAGAAATGTATTGTATGGAATTGACTTACTGCTTGTGGGCTTGGCTAAGGTCAGTTGCCAAGGAGGGCAGACTAGAACTTCCAGATGCAGGTGAAGCTGCTATCCCCAGGCAACACTTCTTCCTCATGGAGACCTCAGCGCTGCAGCCCATTGACTCACGCCCACACAGATGAACTAGGGAAATCACCTTTACTTAAAGGCAATGGTTATGGACCCTAGTCATATCTACGAAATACTTTTATAGAAACACCTAGACTGATTGTTGATTAAATAACTAGTCAAATTGACACATAAAATGGACCATCACAGTCTTTATGTGGATAAATGAGAGATTCAGTAGGTTAAGTATTCAAAAGTAAATGTTTGGGCCATTATATGTCCATTTTCAATTTTATGAGATATTTTACATGGCTTCCTAAAGTGACTGAACCAATTTATACTCCATTATTAGTTATGAGAACTATCATTGCCTCTTATCTGGCCAAAGGTTGATATTGTTGCACTTTTAAGCTTTGCCAATCTTTGAGCATGAGATTGTACTTCCTTATTGCTTGAGTGTGTTTTTCTAGTGATTATCCAGATAAGGTTTGTATGGGGGCAAGCAACCCCAAAATAATTTCTTCACTGGTTTTTAGCCACCTGTGGAACTTCTATAAATGATGGAAAGGACAAGGCCTGGAGCCAGCAGACAGAGGTCTTCTCCTCACACACTCACTACATGTAGCCTGTCACAAAGATGAGCAGGCCGGCTCACATATTGGGGTGGAGGTCACGCACAGCCAAGTCCAATATGCAGATAAGACATGGCAACTTTGGCTATTTTAGGAGCATCGTCAGAGCCAGCTTTATTACAAAAGCAGTGATCCCCACATGGAAGAGAGGTGGACAGTGTGCCTAAAGCTGTGGAGAGAAGTGACAAGAGAAAACAGCGGAGGGTGGCGAGGAACTGGAGATGACCAGGAAATAGTCATCTTGATGCCTGTCAAGTAGGAGCCAGAGCAGGAAGCTGCAGTTGGGACATGGCTCAGGGAAGTATCCCTTGAAAGCCAAATTGAGAATGCAGTGTCAAGAAAATCATACAACCTCAGAATTAGATGTTGTCTTCTACTTGAATTTCCATGTCACAGGGATTCATGGTGACCTCACTGTGCCTTCTGCGATGTACACTGTGCTGCAGCCTAGGACCCAGTCACGTGGAGCCCCTTCTCACACCATGCTCACCTACATGACTGAATCCCTGGTGGATTTGGTTCTCAAGGCTCTGGCTGCAAGTCATGGATTGCCAGCTGAAAATCACCAGCACCACCCCTTCCTCCCCTCTTCCTCCTCTTTGCCCAAAGGTCCCTGAACATAGTGAATGTTCAGTTCAAGTCCACAGGGAAAGCAAGGATGGGACTTGTATTCCATTGGGATATTCCAAGGAGGAAGAAGCCATTGGGACAGAAAAATCTAAGTCAAATATATACTTTTCAATATATAGTTTATTTTCCCCAGCATATTTGGGTTCTCCTTCTTAAGAAATCTTAAGTCTCTCTCTCTCTCTCTCTCTCTCTCTCTCTCTTTCTGGTGTTGGGGTGGGGGGGAAGTAGGGGGCAGGGTACCAGTAATTTCATCACCACCTAATGAGCTAGTCAGGGGTGTGGTTGTCACATTATTTCTAACAAAGACATAGGCCAGAAAGTATTGCCAATTCATGACCATCAAGGGCACTTGAACATCCAGCTTGAGCATGATGAAGCTTTCCAAATAACGATTTAGGAAAAGAATTGTTCACTTGACAACTATAAAATTTCATCAAGATTTCCTGTGTTTAAGAAAAAGATACAGTTCTCAAGAAGCAAAAACTCAGGTGCCAAATAAAGATAGAACTGGAGGTCCAGAGCTGATTTCCACTGGGGATGATTAAACTGTAAATTTTCATGAGTGTTATTATATCATATAAAAGGGAGAGTAAAGAAATAGCAACTGTTTTTTTTTTTTTTCTTAAGAGACTGAATCAAAGTTTCCATGAACAATGTTTGTTCCAGCAGTACTATTGAAGAGGTAATAGATGTTTAATAACTGTTTGCCAGCTTCTTAACAAATATTATTTTTAGACTTCAGATTAAACATTTATTAATGCCCACGTTTTCTCAGGCATTTAAACCTAACTGCACTCCTTGAAATGAACGTTCTCACCAGTTAAGGAAACAGTGCCAGTGGGTCTAAGTAATTTATTAAAGGTCACGGAGCTACTAAATCACTGGATGAACGCTCAGACCAAGTATGGGTCCAAGAAAGTTAATGAATCCTTTGATATGGGAGGAAAACAATGAATTATTTCTCGAGGGTGTTCTCAGGAAATTGATTCAAATGTCCTATATTACTCGAGGTGGTGCATTCAGAAAAACAGAAAAATCACTGCAAGCAAAACATGGGCTAGATATTTCTTCCCTAAGTATGTTTCTGCTGCTGTAGGAACAGCACCAGGATCACCCGAAAAGAGCAGTTTTACAAAAGCTCAGGGGGACCCCATGGTCCCTGGCTGGCCTTGAGTCCAACTTCAACTCTATAACACCTTAAAAGCTCAGGAGGTTCTAATTGTCTCTGCTTGAGCAAAAATAAAAAATAAAGCAATAAAAAGGGATAATTGATTTTTTCAATTATAAGATCATGATAAATATTCTTTGCCTAAGAATGCCCATAATTCTGGCTGTAAAGTGAGACTTACAATGACATCTGATAGTTCTAACATCACAAGTGCCCTGGCCGGAACACGGCAGATCTGAGGAGGGCAGGCATGAAGGCAACATCAGCATTGCAATGTGATATTTGGTTCTGAACCCAATCCCCACGGGCGCCTGAATCCTAGGTCTCAGACCAACTCAAAAACTATATATATATATATATAATCTCCCTGAGCTGTTTCACAATGACTTTTATGTTTTATATAATACAGCACAAATATTCTTAAACACACTGTAACATTTATCTCATAAGGCTGCTGTTCAAGAGAATGAATAATTCTTTTAATTCCAAATTCAGAGTCTTTAAAGAAAGTAACAGTGTGATTTTTAAAAATATAAAGATGCTTATTTTATTAATTTAAAATATTATTTAACTCCGCAGAGATATTTGTGTGGTAAAAAATTATTGTTTAAAATTATTTGACTTCATGCCCTGGCCAGTGTGGTTCAGTTGGTTGGAGTGTTGTCCTGCGCACTGAAAGGTTGTGGGTTCGATTACTTGTCAGGGCACATGCCCAGGTTGCAGGTTCCATCCCTGGCCAGGGTACATGTGGGAGGCAACCGATTGATGTTTCTCTCTCACATTGATGTTTCTCTCTCTCTCTCTTCCCCTCCCTCTAAAACCAATAAAAAATTACTTGACTTCATTAAAAATACATATAAAATAAGTTTTATTTTTCTCCTATATCATGGATGATAAGCTGGTCCAAGATATGCTTTGTTTCAACAAATTGTATCTATAGAATTCTTTAACTTAACAGTACTGTGTAAAAACTTCCATTTAATGGCACAAATAATAATGTGTCTCAAAAACAAAATTAAAAAATAAGTTGCATAAAGAAATATTGAAGAGAAAACACAAATTAATTCACCCTTTATTTCTTATTGAAAACTATATTTTAAAATAGTTTTTAAACATTTACTTACTAGATGATTTTAAAATAAAAATATTAATGTTACCTTATAACAAGTGAACAAAAATAATGATGACAAAATTTTTTTTAAAAATCTACTTCTATTTTTATTTTTATTCCTTCTCTCTGGGTAATTAGTGTGTAAAACAGTATATTTTCCAATAACTTTATCTTTGCTCGTAAAATTATATACAAGCAATTACACATACTTAACTAAGTTTCTTTTAAATGTTTTTATTTATTTTAGAGCGAGAGAAAGGGAGAGGGATAGAAGCATCAATGAGAGAGAAACATGGATCACCTGCCTCATACATGCCCCTTATTGGGGATCAAGTCTACAAGCCAGGTATGTGTCCTGACTGGGAATCAAATAGGTGACCTCTTGGTTCATGGGTTGACGCTCAACCACTGAGCAACACCAGCCTGGCTTAGCTAAGTTTTTTAATGAGCCCTTTCTATATACATTACTTTGTGAACTGCTTTTTATTATATATATATATATATATATATATATATATATATATATATATATACATATATATATAAAATTAAAAATATGTGTATATATATATTAAGTATATATATATATATATATATATATATATATATATATATATATATAATTGTAACTAACAGCAAAAGTAACACCTGTACATTGTAGCGTTTAGAAAATTAGGGAATATAAAGTAGAAAATAGCAACTACAATAATTTGAATACTCAAAGATGTACTCAAAGTATTTCATCTTTTTAATTATAATTTTGTCTTTTTATTACAATTATTTTATGCTTAAGTGGTTTAAAACTTACAGAAGTTGCAAAAATAGTAAAGAGAGTTTCCATGAACCCCTTCCCTGAACTCCCCCCAGTGATAACATACTACATAACAATAGTACATTGTCAAAGCCAGGCCAGTCCTAGTAACTGGGATTCCCCCAGTTTTCACATGCACTTTTTGTCAGAGTGTATATTTTGAAATTTTATTAAATGTTTAGATTTGTGTAGCTGTCACCATAACCAGGATGCAAAACTGTCCCATCAACACAAAGAAACTCCCTCATGCTACTCCTTAAGCCTCCCCTAACCATAACCCATGGCTGCCACTGGTCTGTCTCCCATCACTAGAATTGGATTACTTTCAGAGTGTCATAAATATAGTTTCAAATAAAAATTTATATACTTAATATATAAATAAAATATGTAAACATATTATTGATATATGATATATTTACATTATATTTTAGCTAATATAAAATTTAAATAATATACACATTATTAAATATATTTAAAATCATATAGATTAAAAATTTGTCATTGTTTTTGAAAAAGGCTTTTTTTGTTGCTCTTGTTTGATTATTCTGTTCTCGATTATGAAGCTAGATATTTGGTCAGGTACCGAGGCTGGTACCTGGCATAAGTTTACCTCAGTCCCACCCAATGAGGAAACCTATGTTCCCCAATGGCCCCGTAAAACGGTGCTTGCTTTTTCCAAAACAGAAATGATTCCCTTTGTCTTCAAGCATCCTGAAGCAATCATGGATTTTTTTTAAAGCTGGAAAACAAGCCAGTGTAGCATTACAACACCGTAGTATTGTCTGTTTCTTCATGCTGTCCCAACTTTTGGTCAAAGACAGGTTTAACTCCCAACATGGCCCTCATAGGTAGTTGCACAAATTCCGCTTCTCATGACAGCAACATCTAAATGCAGCATTTAAAGCATTTGGTAACAGCACCAAGTTCTTCATGCATCTTTCATTTTCACAAATGTGCATTTGCAAATTGCATTTCAGAGATAGCCATAGGGAACTTCTCATTGGTCTCAAATGTAAACGTAACAATGTAGCTCTCCAAACAACCACGCTTTTGATTTGTGGTATGTGTTTGGAAAACAAAGCACTTAGGCCCTGGCCCAAATATAAAGTGGAAATAAGCCCTACAAGGCAGATGTTTAACATCCCTAAACAAATGGACAATAGGACTCCACGGACACTCCAGCTGTTGATTTCCTCTAGTTTCAGAGAGAAGAGAGTCGCTTAAAATAAAACCTCTTTGCCTTTTAAAATCATAGTTGTGGGTGAAAAGACATTTTATTTAGAAACATAATCTGCTGATGACTTCTTTGGGAAAACATGGAGTCCAGTTCCTACTCTATTCACCAGAAAAACAGAAGAACATTTCTTAAATAATGAACCATTACAAATATATAGCAAAAATGTATTCCTGGTGTATATCAGGCACTAACCTAGATGCTCGAGGCATACCACACACTGCCTTGGCTACTGGAGTTAGAGAGGAGCTGAACAGCTGTGTGGCTGGTGATGGCATTCATGGGGATGGGAGTGCCTTGGAAAAGGAGTGAGTGTGGGAGTTAGTCCAATTTCCAACATGGTGAGTTTGCAGTGAGTTCAGGACATTCTAAAGGAAGGTAAGTAGGCAGGTGTATGTTTGGGTCTGGAGCCCACAAGAAAGACCTGCTTTAGAAAATGAATTTAGGGTTCTCTGTCATACAGATGGTAGCTGAAACCTGGGTATCTAGGCCTTTGACTGCCCAGTATGTGTAGAGTTGAGAGTAGATTTAAACCCAAGACATGGGGAATCCCAGTAGTTAATGTTTGGGTACTGGGGATTAAGCCTGCAAAGAGAAGTATCTGGAAAGGAAGGAGAATTGTCAGGACGATGAGATACCACGAAAGTCAAGGGGAAAAGGTGTCCTAAGAAGAGTGTGATTAAGTGATGTCAAGTATTTCTGAGAGGGTAAGAACTACAAGCTCAATAAATAGTGTTAAGTTTAAGTATTTTGTGGATTATTAGAACAGATAGGTTTGTATTTCCTCTGTAACCTTGCTTTATGCTATTTCATTCTTTTTATTTCCTTGATGTCATCGCTTTGTTTATATGATTTTTTTGTTGTTTTAATCTTCCTCGGTGTTTGGAAAGGATGCGTATTGTATATAGCACTATACACTTTTTAGAATCAACATTCAATCTATATTTTTGTAATTGTCAGAGTTAAGTAATGGTAGGGATTTTTAAGTTTTCTTTAAAAAGATGAGAAATTAATCAATTTATGTTTTTTTTTCTTTATCTAATATGTTTTTTAAAAGTTCACATCATTTGGGATTCTTTATCACATCACATAGTTTTTACATTTATATTTACTCTTTCACTTTTACAACAAATGAGCCCCCACTCTGTGCATGTCTATTTTTTACTTCTATGTCCTGTGGCAGGCCTTTTATACTATAACTGCCTACCTCCATGTTTTCTTTATTTCTTGATTAGAGTGAATCTTAAGTCATATTTAAATCAAGATTTTTAAAATATCTGAATGACAATATCAGAGTCAAAATACAATCTGAATAATATAGAAATACAGACAATGAAAAATGAAAGATCCTCACAATTCCACTCCCAGACGAGGGCTACTAAAAGCAATTTCTTGGTCTCTCTTTCTATCAGCAACACATGGAGTGTCAATATACCAGCCTATGGACAATTTCCGGTCCTTTGCAATATGAAAATTCATGTGTCTGTAAACTTGTAACTTTTCAGTCCTGGGCAGTTCTCTTTTTGATGACCTCTTCTCCTCCATCTTCTCTATTCTCTCCTTTCAGAGCACTGTTGCTGGTGGAACCGCTGCAGTCCTCACCTTCTGTCAGAAAACGCAGTGCTGCACCCCTTTCCTCTCGTTCCCACTGAATTGTTGTAGGTTCCAGCCCAGAATGGATGCAGGCCGTCGTCAGGATAAACATGGCAGCCAGCCGCGCAGATGTTTCAAAAGTAACACTCACCTGATAAAGGAACGGCCACTGGTCTTCTAATTGGTGTTGCACTGGTTTCCAGTCTGCTCCCAGGAAGAGCCAGAATTTGTCTTTCTTAAGCCAGTTCTCTTAGCTTCATAGTTAGAGTGTAAGCAATTTTTCAAGTTTTAGGCACCAGGGTGCCTGTTGATTTCAGGTATTATGTTGCCTATTATTTTTAGGATGTTTGCAAATTTTTACCGTTCTGGATTTTCAGGATGTTGTTTGTTTTTCTGAGCTGCCTTAGGGATATACTCTTAAATGGGAAGTGTGAGTACTGCTTCTAAAAGTGTCTCATTATTAGCCTATCTAAAATGCAAACGTGAAAGGAGGGTAAAAAGAGAGACATTCAGCTGGTTTTATAGTAAAACACTATTTTGATTAAAATGCTAAGTTTTTTCCTTGTCTTGGAAGTTACTACCAAAAATATATATAATTTCCTCTAGCATCTCTGTGACTTTGATTTGTAAAGTAGCAGTGAATGAGCCTATAAACCCGTCCCACAGGCATCCAGAGCTCTTTGCTCTCATGACTGTCCTGCTGGAACCAATAAGCTGTTGATTAAAAACGTTGTGAGTTAATACATTTAGTAAGCTTACCCTGTTTTTAAGAAACCTAGTCACTTTCATGTCATTAGTTGCAGGGATAGAGTCAAAAGCTGTGGCTAATTATTAACAACTTTACAAAGTTGATATTGAAAGTCTAACGTATCCCAAATGCTCCCTTTCTCTGGTCAGTCCCTGTGTCTTGCTAGCTAGCATATTGCTAGCTTGAAGACCTTAAAGTTTCAGAAAAACTTGAAACAGCAACAGATTCTCTGGTCATTTTGAAGCAACCCCGCTCTGCTGCAACATCTGGATGCAAAGGGGAGTGATTGCTGGCTGTTCGAGGACCAATAGCATCTTTCCCGTCCACCTGCGTCAGATGGCTGACTCCCAGCTGCTGAGTAAAGAGGACGGAAGGGCCAGCGCTGCCTTGTAAAACTGGCAAGCCTGGTTTAGACGTATTTTAACTCCCAGATCTTTGTCTCTTTCCCTGAAATCTCTCCTGAGCCTCAGAACTATGTTTCCAAATGCCAGATACACAAACATTTCCCAAGTTGCAGAAGACAACAAACAGCTCGCTCTCTCTGAACGACTGTTGAAAATCGGGGCCCCGAGACTGAGATTTTAAACTGAAAACCAGTCCCCAAACTGTCCCTGGGGCTATGTCCTGGGAGTGAAGGTGACAGAATTAAAGCATCCAATTAAGTTGGCGTTTATTGGTGAAAGCTCTGACTTCTGAGTAGCTCACCCCATATGTCATATAATCTCATATTCAGAGAGAGCATGCGGGAATCATTACGCTTCAGGCATGAGTCTCACCGGTAGAACGAGGTCTAAGGCCAAGACAAAAAGATCATTTCCCCCAAAAATCTGCCTATCTCATTAGCCTTTTCATGGGTGATATAACTTCTCCTTCCCTCTGAGCATGCAGGGGTCCCCTGGCTGTCACTACTGAGCATGCCATTTCCATTATTGTTATAAATTATGTGCCAAGCCCCTGCAGGCCCTTGTCCCAAGCTACATATACTTATCGAAGATGAACTATTATATGACAGCACAAGGAAAAATGAACTTTAGGAAGTAAAACTAACAGATTTTTTATAAACCATTAATCCATCCAGCATGTGTAATATAGGTAATTCCCATAAAAAAGAGTACAAAGTTCACATGGATGATTGCTGAACTTATAACACACACACACACACACACACACACACACACACACACCCCAACACACACAGAACTTCTAGAAAGAATAATGGAACTCAGCAAAGTCATAGGATGAAAGATGAAAACACAAATATAAACTGAATTTCTATATACTTGCAATAAATAATTTGAAAATGAAATTAGAAAATGACTTTTAAAAAAATCCACAGTTCTATTTGTGGGCACTTGGATTGCTTTCATATCTTAGCTATTATAAATAATGCTGCAATGAATATAAAGGTGTGCATATTTTTTGAATTAGTGTTTTGGGTTACTTCGGATATAATACCCAAGAAGTGGTATTGCTGGATCGTAAGACAGCTCCATTTTTAATTTTTTGAGGACCCTCCATACCGTTTTCCATAGTGGCTGCACCAATCTGCATCCTCACCAACAGGGCACAAGGGTTCCCTTTACTCCACATCCTCACCCACACTTGTTTGTTGATTTATTTATGATAGCCATTCTGACAGGTGTGAGTATGGTTTTAATTTGCATTTCTATGATGATTAGTGTTGTTAAGCATCTTTTCACATATCTATTGACCATCTCTATATCTTTTTTGAGAAAGTATCTATTCAGATCCTATGCCAATTTTTTAATTGGATTTTTTTTGACGTTGAGTGCTTTTTTTTTTTTTTTTTAAGTTGGATATCTTCTGTATCATTGGCAAATATGTTCTCCCATTCAGTAGATTGTCATTTTGTTTTGTGGATTTTTTGTGAGTGTGTTTTGCTGTGAGAAAACTTTTTGTTTAGTTTTTCTGATTTCCCTTGCTTGAGTTGCAGAGATAGATCAGAAAAAATATTGGCAAGAAAAGCGTCCAAGATTTTACTACCTATGTTTTCTTCTAAGAGTTTTCCAATTTAATCTGTTTTGAGTTTATTCTTATATGTGGTGTAAGAAGGTGGTCTAGTTTTATTTTTCCATGTATCTATTCAATTTCACAAAAACCTCTTATTGACTCGACTGTCTTTACTCCATTGTATGTTCTTCTCTTCTTCATGATATATAAATTGACCATATAGGAATAGCCTTATTTCTGGGTTCTCTATTCTGTTCTATTGATATATATGTCTATTTTTATGCCAGTACCATGCTGTTTTGATTACTATAGTCCCGTAACATCATTTGATATCATGTAACTTGATACCTCCAACTTTGTTTATCTTTATCAAGATTGTGGTGGCTTTTGGGGGTTGTTTGTGGTTCCGTATAAAATTTTAAATTATTTCTTCTAGTTCTGTGAAAAACACCATTGGTATTTTAACAGACATTGTGTTGATTCTTTAGATTGCCTTGGGTAGTATGGACATTTTAATGATGTTAATTCTTCCTATCCAGGAGCATAATATATGCTTCCATTTATTTTTATCTTCTTTGATTTCTTCTATGTCTTATAATTTTCCAAGTACAGGTTTTTATACCTCCTTGATTACATTTATTACGATGTATTTTCTTTTATTTTTTTGATGCAATCAATTTCATATCCTGCTACTTTACGGAATTTATTCTAGTAGGTTTTTGGTGGGATCTTTATGGTTATTTTTATATTCAGTATCTTGTCATCTGAAAATAATGACAGCTTTACTTCTTCCTTTCCAATTTGGATGCTTTTAATTCTTATTGTCTGATTGCTGTGGGTAGGACTTCCAGCACTATGTTAAAGAAAAGTGGTGAAAGTAGACATTCCAATCTTGTTCCTGATCTTAAGGGAAATGCTTTAACTTTTGTTTTTGTTTTCCCATCAAGCATAATGTTGGCTGTGGGTTTGTCATATATAGCCTTTATTATGTTCTGGTAGTTTTCTCTATTCCCACTTTTCTGGGAGTTTTTATTTTATTTTATCATTAATGTGTCTGGATTTTGTCAAATGCTTTCTCTACATCAATTGATATACGTTTTTTAATCCTTTATTTTCTTTATGTGATGTATCACATTAATTGATTTGTGGGTATTGTACCCCAAAATAAACTCTAATTGATCATAGTATATGATTTTTTTAAATGTATTGCTGAATTTGGTTTGTAATATTTTGTTGAGGGTTTTTGCATTTATGTACATCAAGAATATTGACCCATAGTTTTCTTACTTTGTAGTGTCTATCTGATTTTTAAATTAGGATAATGCTGGCCTTGTCAAATGAGCTTGAGAGTCTTTACTCTTCTGGATTATTTGGAATAGATTGAAAAGGATAGGTATTAATTCTTCTTTGAATGTTGGGTAATTTTCATCCTGTCCAGGGCATTTTTTGTTGAAAGTTTATGATTACTACTTCAATTTCATTGATTGTAATAGGTCTGTTTAGATTTTCTGTTTCTTCTTGATTCTGTCTTAGAAGATTGCTTGTTTCTAAGAATTTATTGATTTCTTCCAGATTGTACAGTTTGTTGGCATATAGTCATAATATTTTTTATAATCCTTTGTATTTCTATGTCAGTTGTTACTTCTCCTCATTTATTTCTGATTTTATTTATTTGTGTCCTCTTTATTTCCCTTGATGAGTCTGGTTAAAGGTTGATAAATTGTGTTTATCATTTCAAAGAACCAGCTTTTGGTTTCATTAAATTTTTTGTATTATATTTTTTGCTTCTATTTTGTTTATTTCTGCTCTGATCTGTATTATTTTCTTTCTTCAACTCACTTTGAGCTTTGTTTGTTATGTTTTCTAGTTCCTCTAGGTGTAATGTTAGATTGTTTATTTGAGACTTTTCCTGTTTACTGAAGTAGGCCTGTTTTGCTATGAGTTTCCCTCTTAGGACTGCTTTTGCTATGTCCCATAGATTTGGGGTTGTGTGTTCATTTTCATATGTCTTAATCAAATCTTTTGATTTCATACTTGATCTAATTATTAACCCATTCACTATTTAGTAACATGTTAGTTATCCTCCATGTGTTTTTCACTTTTCTTTTTATGATTGACTCTAGTTTCATTCCATTGTGGTCAGAAAAGATGCTTGAGATGATTTCAATCTTAAATTTGTTGAAACTTGTTTTGTGGCCTAACATGTGGTCTATCCTGGAAAATATTCCATGTATACTTGAAAAAAAAGTATATTATGCTATTTTAGGATGAAATATCTGAAAATATCAATTAAATCCATCTGGTCTAGTGTATCATTTAAGGTTGCTGTTTCCTTTTTTGATTTTCTGTCTGGAAGATTTATCCATTGATGTCAATTGAGTGTTAAAGTCTCCTACTATGACTGTATTACTGTCAATCTCTTTTTTTTTAATATATATATTTTTATTGATTTTTTACAGAGAGGAAGGGAGAGAGATAGAGAGTTAGAAACATCGATGAGAGAGAAACATTGATCAGCTGCCTCCTGCACATCTCCCACTGGGGATGTGCCTGCAACCCAGGCACATGCCCTTGACCGGAATCGAACCTGGGAACATTCAGTCTGCAAGCCGACGCTTTATCCACTGAGCCAAACCGGTTTCGGCTGTCAATCTCTTTTTTATATGCATCAATATTTCCTTTATAAACTCAGGTGCTCCTATGTTGGGTACATAATTGTTTCCAGGGGTTATATTCTCTTGTTGGATTGATCCCTTCATCATTACTTAGTGTTCTTTTTTCTGTCTCTTATTATAGTCTTTGAAAGTCTATATTGTGTAATATAAGTATTGCTTCCTCAACTTTTTTTTTGTTCCATTTGCATCAAATATCAAATGTTTCTTGAATTAGTGTTTTGGGTTACTTCAGATATAATACCCAAGAAGTGGAACTGCTGGATCATAAGACAGCTCCATTTTTAATTTTTTGAGGACCCTCCATACCGTTTTCCATAGTGGCTGCACCAATCTGCATCCTCACCAACAGGACACAAAGGTTTCCTTTACTCCACATCCTCACCCACACTTTTTTGTTGATTTATTCATGATAGCCATTCTGACAGGTGTGAGTGTGGTTTTAATTTGCATTTATATGATGATTAGTGTTGCTAAGCATCTTTTCATATATCTATTGACCATCACTATGTCCTTTTTGGGTAAGTATCTACTCAGATCCTATGTCAATTTTTAAATTGGATTTTTTTTTTTACATTGAGGTTTTTTTGGTTTTTTTTTAAAGTTGGATATCTTTTGTATCATTGGCAAATATGTTTTCCCGTTCAGTAGATTGTCATTTTGTTTTGTGGATTTGTGTGTGTGTGTGTGTGTGTGTGTGTGTGTGTGTGTGTGTGTGTTTTGCTGTGAGAAAACTTTTTATTTAGTTTTCCTTATTTCCCTTGCTTGAGGGAAATATCAAATATCTTTTTCTATCTTTTTACTTTCAGTCTCTGTGGGTCTTCTGTTCTGAGGTGTGTATCTTATAGACAAAATATAAATGGGTCTTGTTTTCTTATCCATTCAGTTACTTTGTGTCTTTTGATTGGAGCATATAAACCATTTACCTTTAAAGTGATTATTAATAAGGTATATATTTATTGCCACTTTAATATACATATATTCTTTCTTTCTTCTTCTTAAGGAAGTCCCTTTACAATTTTTTGTAATACTGATTTCATGGTGATGAACTCCTTTAGCTTTTTCTATCTGTGAAATTCTTTATTTCTTCTTCAATTTTAAATGATAGTCTTGCTAGGTATAGTAGTATTGGTTTTAGTCTAGCTTTTCATCATTTGAAATATTTTGTGTCACTCCTTTTGGGCCTGAAATGTTTCTGTTGAGAAATCAGCTGATGGATTTATGGGAGCTCCTTTATAGCTAAATAACTGTCTTTCCCTTACTGCTTTTAGGATTTTCTCTTTGTCTTTAACCTTTGTCATTTTAATTCTGGTGTGTCTTGGTGTGGGCCTCTTTGAGTTCATCTTTATTGAAATTCTGCAAGCTTCTTGGAGTTGTGTATATCTTTTATTCACCAGGTTAGGAAAGTTTTCAGTCATTATTTTTTCAAATAGGTTCTCAATCCCTTGCTCATAATCTTCTCCTTCCAGTGCCTTTATGATATAGATGTTGTTATGCTTGATGTTGTCCCAGAGGTCCCTTAAACTTTCCTAATTTAAAAAACGTGTTATTTTGTTGTTTGGTGCTCTGATTGGGTGTTTTCTGCTACCTTGTCTCCAAAATTTCTGATTCAGTCTCTGCTTCATCTAATCTGATTTTGATCCCCTCTAATGTAGTCTTCATTTCAGATATTGTATTTTTTCATTTTTCACTGGTTCCTCTGCTCTTCTCCCATGTTTATTCTTTTAATGCTATTGAAGTTTCACTAAATTTCTTGAGCATCCTTATAACCGTTATTTTAAAGTCTATATCTAGTAGAGTTGCTTGCCTCCATTTTATTTAGTTCTTTTACTGGAGATTTCTCCTGTTCTTTTATTTGATCATATTTCTTTGTTTCCCATTTTGGCTACCTCTCTGTGTTTGTTTCTATGTATTCCATAGATCTACTATGTGCCCTAACCTTGATATCGTGGTCTTATGTAGTACGTATCCCGTGGGGCTTAGTGGTACAGTCTTCCTAATTATCTGAGTTGGGTACACCAAGAGTGTCTTTTGTATGGGACATGTGATCCCTCTTATTGTAGTCGAGTCATGATTGCTGTTGGCCCAGTTGTGGCTGGGGGTGACCCACAGGCTGGCTGCCTGTGAAAATTGACCCTGACCACAGTGTCTGAGCTGCTGTACAAGGGATGATTGCATGAGGCCTAATTCACCCCTGTTGGGCCTGGTGTTTGCCAAGGCCTTCCTTTGCATGTGCCACTTGTGGAGCTAATTAGATCATGTTCTGATGTGGTCTGAAGCCAGCCACTAGATGTATAGGTTCTGAGGCCTCTAGGGAGGAACTTTGGTGCTATCTGTGGCTGTGCCCAGGCTACCTGTCCTATGCCACAAGGCAATCCATGGTTGGTAGCTGCCTGTGCTGGGACTGGGTTCTCATGGGAGGGCCAAGCTATGCACCAAGGCTGGCTTACACCAGTACCAAGCCTGGGCCAGGTCAGTGAAAAGGCAAAGCACCCCAAGATTTGCCTCTGCCTTCTGGCTGCTTTCTAAACCATGTCTACTTGGCATTTGACTGGCTGGTACCTGGTTCACTGGAATATCAATAGATATTTGTTGAGTCAGTGAATAGATGGATGAAAGATGATACAAGAGAGTTGAAGGGAAGAGAGTATATTTTGCTATTGTAGCTGTATTAATGTGGAAATTCTTTAATGTAAAAGTGGGCCAAACCAACCTAGATTCCCCTAGAAATTAATTGTCACAGCCAATGTAAATCTGAGACTTCTATCTCCCCAAACAAGCTATAAACATTGTGAAAAGGAAGTGCTAGCCAATGGAACAACTTGATAACAAAAATCAAAAGAGGAAACATTTGGACTAGTTAAAGTCTTTCATTATGTATAGTTCAGGTCATTCTTTAGTGAGCCCTCACCTAATCATGGCTGCATAACTATATCAGATGACTGAGCTCTTTAAATCAACCTCCCACCTGGTTTTCCACTGTGACTCAGCATCATGCATCAAGAGCTGGAGACTTGTTTATTGACTCTGATCCTCTCCTCTTATAAACAACGGGTCCATTTGCTCCAGAAATTTCCCATTTAGTTCTCTAGCATCTGTAGAATGTGAGCTCACAAACTTCTGAAACAAAAGAACTTTTAAAACATATATTTAAAAGAAGACCATACAAGTGCCATTGGAGATGAAGGTAAACTTGCTCTTTTAAAGGACATGACAATAATTCTTCAAATGACCAGACTCTAACTTTAAAATCTCAGGAGGAGGAGAAGGATAGAAATGAATCACACTTATGAACTAAAACTTTAGTATCTGAAATAAAATGACACAACATTTTATAGCATTTGATTCTACTTTAACTTCACAGAAGCTCTGTCCAGAGATACCTTGGGCTTAAATTTTCTGGTCATCTCAAGAGGAAACAATGTTCCTGCATCCATTCCTGCCAAGCGTGCAGGATGGAGTGTTTTCTGAAATGTTTAAAGAAAAGTGAGTCCAACATAAACTTGGTATTAATACAATCATTTCTTTCCTTAGGATGACCCTTTAACCTACATGATCTCATCCTACTTTACAGCATTGCATGTGATGGGATATCATGTAATGAGGCTATAAAGCTCAGAAGAATCACATTTCAGCTAAAAGTGGAAGTTGGTAATAAACAAAGCCGGCTGGTTTGGGGAATGGAGCAATATACTAAAATATAAACACACTGTAAACTGAGCCTGGGTGGAAGGGTTGGACATTTTCTTAATACAGACAGTCACTCTCCCACATTTGCACTGGAAAGAAAGAGTGAAGCCTCAGAGTTGCTGATAATACTACAAAGGCTCAGAATCAGCACTACTACCATCAGGGTTGCAACTCCCTAAGAATGACAAGACTTGGCCAACTGGCCTCTATATAATGAACCACACACTGTTATGAAGTTTTATTTTGCTGCTTCTATAAACCCAGGGGAAGATGCCAACCCGACTGAAATCTAAGAAGAATCAAGAGAAGAAATGTGATCTTTGCTATGAACGATTCATCAACCGTTTTGGAAGAGAGATGCTGGCAGAGGTCACCCAGGTCAGCAGAGAGTGAATCCCTCATCTCTTAGAAGAAATCTGTGTCTGGCATTCATTGACTTGCTGCAAATGCAAAGCCTTAAGCCTTCCATCAGAAGCACCTGGTCTGCTCCTGATGGAAGAGCAGAAATAATTAAAAGGAGCAGACATTTTGGGAAGAAATCCAGGTGATAAAATTCTATGGGGTGAGTGCAAAGTGAACAGAGCGCAGGGACACACACACTTGTTTTCACTTTGTCCCTCTTTGTGTGTCCCCAGGAACATGCAATCATTCACAAACCACTCATCATGGCAGGAACTGGGTCTGAGCTGCAAGCCCAGGCAGCAGAACTGAATGGATATGGCCGCCTACCCACAGCCCATGCTTTTGTCACACCTCAGCTGCACACATCCCCTCAACACACATTAGCTACAAGCTGGGAGAAGAGACGGGTGCAGGTAGTTAGCCATCTTTCAACCAAACTGAGCTCATGCCGGAATTATTAAGCAGCAAGCATTGGCAGGCACAGCTAGATTTAGGGCTACCAATTCTGAAACAGCAGATATAAGGAGATGGGGGCATTGTATTTTTCTGACCTTTAAAGGAGAATGTTCCATGTGGACAGAGTAAAGACTTGATGAGCTGCTAGGGGTGAGGAGTGAAATGTGGAAAGCAAGCTCAGACTGCCTTTCAGAGGGTGTGTCTGTCAACGGCAGCACTTTTGTCTTCCTGGGGAAAGTCTGCAAATCTGAAGTCAGAACTGAGTCTGCTAAACAACAGGAGGAGACATTGCTCAGCAGGTAGATCCTTCAAGCTATTTTCCCACTGGGTGCTTAACCTCTTCACTAAAATAAATATGCAACAAATATTTAAATCATATTGACTTAAAGGGGTGCCAAATGCTTGGCTTGACCTGAGTACCCATCTCTGTCTCTCTCCCTTTCAGGAAGAAGGTGGATGTCTGCTAGGACAGAAGGAAACATTATAGAAATAAGAAAACAAACATATTTAACAAGAAAAAAAATTGTTTGGGGCCTTAAGTAATGAAGACTTGAGAAAACTCTGGCCCTAGAGCAGTGATGGTGAACCTATGACACGCGTGTCAGAGGTGACACGCGAACTCATTTTTTTGGTTGATTTTTCTTTGTTAAATGGCATTTAAATATATAAAATAAATATCAAAAATATAAGTCTTTGTTTTACTATGGTTGCAAAGATCAAAAAATTTCTATATGTGACACGGCACCAGAGTTAAGTTAGGGTTTTTCAAAATGCTGACATGCCGAGCTCAAAAGGTTCGCCATCACTGCCCTAGAGAGTATCTCTTTCTGTGAAGGAACTGGGTGGCAGGGGAAGGCCTATCTCAGGAGCCCTCAAAAGTCCTGACTCATTCATGATAGAGTAGGAAGGGCCTAGGAAGTCTTTAACCTGGTGTTTTGAAAACATTTTCTTAATAGAACTGTCTTGTTTTATTTTGTTTTTCAGGAGCAGAACAGAGGACTGTGGGGAACTTGGAAGTCAAGGAGGCTGGGCCTTGCCTGCTGAGCCCTCCTGAGTGACCATCAATGGTGGATTCTCTTTGTAACACATAGTAACTTCAAATTGAAAATTATTTTCAACTATTATTCTTAGAGTTCTGAAAGTTATGTAGACATTTTTTTAACAAAAAACTGTATTTAGTAAAATTTTTATAATAAAAAGTTTTCAAATTTTATTAATTTTTTTCATAGATTGCAGATATCAAAGTATAAAAAAAACACCTTAAAAAAGCAAAGAACAAAAAAATATAGTGGAATTCCACAAGACCAGAATTCAATTTAACCACATGTTTTTTAGATGAGGGGGAAAACAGTCTCAAAGACCATATTTATAAAATGTCACTGATTTGTTTAACAAAAATAAAACCAAAACCAAATCCAATTTAATGTGTTGGGAGTTTTCAAGAGATAAACATGTAGATCTTGGCCTCAAGGAGCTTTTTGTCTGGCAGGAAGGGAAATATGTGTATGGAAGTAGAATATGAACTTCACACTGATATCTTCCATAGGAAGCAGATAAAATGCTCTGGGATCTTATGCTGCAGACAGTTTCACTCTGCCATGGAGATACTCAAGGTGACCTCTAAACAAGATCTGAAGTCATGGGCTATGCTGGGGTATAGAGTGTGACAGCCTGGAGGAAAGTACCTGGCAGAAAAATCACGAAGAAAACAAAACAAAACTCAGAGTGTACACAGCCTACAATAAGCGGTTGGAACTTATCAACACTAATAAAAGAGAAAAATGGTAATTGGCGTACGACGATACCCTTTTCATTGGCTAATCAGGGCTATATGCAAATTAACTGCCAACTAAGATTGGCAGTTAACTGCCAACAAGATGGCGGTTAATTTGCATATGTAGGCACAATGCAGGGAGGCGAAAGGGAAAGCAGGAAGAAGCCCCCTGCCACTGACAGTGATCGGAAACCCAGGGGGGAGCTAAGAGCTGGAGGGCAGGGCAAAGGTGGCCCTGGGGCCGCCTTTGCCCTGCCCCCCAGCCATGATCAGAGAATCAGGTGCCTTTGCCGCCCTGGCCAGTGATAGCAGGAAGTAGGGGTGGAGCCAGCGATGGGAGCTGGGCACGGTCGAAGCTGGCAGTCCCAGGAGCTAGGGGTCCCTTGCCTGGGCCTAAAGTGAAGCCCATGATCTCGGGGCCACTGCCACTGCAGGTCCCTGCTGCCCGGGCCAGACGCCTAGGCCAGAGGCGTCAGGCCTGGGCAAGGGGCCGATCCTGTGATTGGAGGGTGATGGGGGTTAACGCCTGAGGGCTCCCAGTATGTGAGAGGGGGCAGGCTGGGCTGAGGGACACTCCCCCCCCCCCCACACACACACCCAGTGCACGAATTTCGTGCACGGGGCCCCTAGTGTTTTCTATAAAGGAATCCTAGAAGGTGAGAAATTTGAGTCCAGATAACACTAAATCTTAAATGTCAGTTTAAAGAACTTGACTATTATTCTACAGATGAATTGCTGTTTTGAGATGAGACGTGACAAAAGTCAGAGATGAGCATTAGGAAAATTAGTCTGGCCGATTATAGGCACAGACTTCAGAAAATTCAATAGTGACAGAATGAAAAGGGAGGGGCAGACATGAGATCGATGATCAGAGCTACATTACAGTCCAGCCCATGCAATGTGACCGTGATCCAACGAGATGCCCCATGAAAAGCTCCATCAACTTCTAGTGCTCATCAAAGTGCAGATTGTCATTAAGGGAAAGGTGCTGCGGGTCAAAAATCTGGAGGTCTACTTTCAATTTTGAGGCTCTACATAGGTGACTATGAGCAACAGTTTCCTCATGTGATTGAGAGGTAAGACAGCATCCACTGCTCAGGGTGCTTGGGAGGAATTAAGAAAATGATACAGGTGTGTCCTAAATTTTCCAGAGATGACAAGACAGGGTACTGATGAAGTCTGAGTGGTATTAATACCAAAGCACCCTCAAGGCTCAAGGCTGAGTCACCACCTGCAGGGCTATTGGCCGCATATCCTGAAGTCTATTCCAGTTTTTTCAGGCACTTTCCACGTAGGGTTGAAAGATTTAGTAAATAAAAAAATTACAAGATGTCCAGGTAAATTTGAATTTCAGATGAACAATGCATATTTCATTTATTTATTTGTTTGTTTGTTTGTTTGTTTAGTGTATTACAAATGTGACATGTCATGTTCACTTCCTGCCCACCCCGTTGGTGAGGGTGGGATTCCCACTCTAGTTCTGAGGATGGCCAGACACACCACACCTGCGCAGGGCCACATGAGACAGACCTCGGAACAAGGCTAAGAGGGCGGGTGGCTCCTGGTTCCTGTGGGGGAATGTGCAGGCCCGTTTGAATAATTCCCTGGCAGGGAATTGAAGCCCATCACCGCCCCCATGGGGAGGAGGGTTGTCTGGCTCGGGAGTAGCATCTTCAGGAGCATAATGGGGACCGGATGTGCAGTTAGGCCATTTGAGACCCTCCCAGTGTTAGATGGCAAGGCAGCATAGAATAGTGATTTATGCCTTCTACCACAATGGTGTTCATTGTTTATCTGGAATTGAAATTTAAGTGGGTGCCCTATATTTTCTCTAGGAAACTTATTTCCAGAGATGGTTGCTTACATGAATGCCCATCAGCCTCAGGTTGGGGACAGCTGGCCACTCGCAAGACTCTGCTGCTAGTGTCATCCATAAGACTAAGCAGGCCCGGCTCTCCACCCACCACCCCCAACCTACTTCCCAGCTGTAGGGCCCAGGGGCACTGAGTTGGGGGGTGGGATCTGCTAGGCCCCTTCCATATGCGGCTCATTCTTTGAATGGGCTTAAAGAATCAAGAAGCACATGACCAAGACTCGAGCTCTGTTCAGAAACACGTTGCCCTGCTTCTGTCCTACCTCTTTATTCTCAGAGCCTGAAACTAGTCCTTTGGGCTGAGATGAAAACTGTTCTTCCCCCAGTTTTTCTTACATGAAAATGTAAACCTGCCTCCTGTTCCAGACACCCAGTATGAACATGCCAACTGGGCACACAGCATCTCCTCTCACAGCCCGTTTCCCGTGAAGCCCGACAGGCGATGAGAGTGTGTAAATGGCAGACTGGGCTTCCTCCTCGGCTCTATGGAGGCTGCGTATCAAGCTCTGCTGCTGTGCTCTGAGCTCCTAGTGCCAGCGGGTGCTGATGGTGTTGGTGTAACAGGACAAAATGTTCTAAATCCCGAAGGCGAGATATTTGGGGGAGAGGAGAGGTGGAGTTTGCCCTGATGATACTGATGAGGCTAAAGGCTTTTTTTTTTTTCTTTTAAACTGACAGAAACTCCTACCTCTGGGAAGGAAGTAGGAGTGTTACAGAGTGAGTCAGGGATGCTGGCTGCAAGCAGGTGCTGGCTGCAAGCGGGGAGGGGGTCCCCCAGGAAGGACACACTGGCTCCGCGTGAAGCAGCTGAGCTATCTGACTTCAAGTGAGCATGTGTGCTTGGAAATAGCTCGTTGGGATGACCCCACTGTTACTATTTTTACAACAAAGATATCTGAGGACCTGCGAGCGTAGCAGACATCATTGGCTTTTCGGAGCTTACACTTCCGGGAACTGTCATCAGTCTAAACCATGTATAGTGCCAGTCTCATAGTCAGTTATAGACCTCGGTGCTTCTACCCATTATTTATATAGAAACAAATGAAGCAGTGAGATTTTTAAATACAACCTGTATGAGCTTGCTTAAAGCTCTTCACAGGCTCACCATTGCTTCCAGATGGACAAAAAGAATGCCCACACCCTGCACCCTGCTTAACCAGACCTCACTGATCTCCTCATGCTCATCGCTGTACGGGATGCCCTTCAGGCTCCCATTGCACACGCTGAGAGTAGTGGAAGCTCTTGGCCAGGAAGAGTGGGCTTTGCTAATAGGCCTGTGCCTTTACAGAGCTATATGCTCAATGAGCATTAAGGTGTCATTCTCCTGTCATCTATGCAGCTCTTCTTCTTTCCCCTAATTTTTGTACAGATGAATATAAGATAATCTATATATATAAAAGGCTAATATGCAAAGTGTCCCCTTGGGAGTTCGACCAGCAGACAGGGAATTTGATTGCTCGCTATGACATGTGCTGACCACCAGGAGGTGGCATGGGAAGGAGGAGGCAGGGAGGTGGCCAGACCTAGGGAACCCTACCCGTGCATGAATTTCGTGCACCAGGGCTCTAGTACTTATATAATAAGATAACTATTATGTAATCCACCTATGATCTCCAGAATAATGTGACTGGCAAGAGTTGGTGTAAATTTAGCAATAAAATAATTATTAAACCTAAGAAATAATCCCCTTTTTACCCAGTATTGTAACCACCAGCCACTACTGAGCCCTGAAATGTGATCATCCAAACCATAAAACATCCTCTGGATTTCAAAGACTTAGTCAAAAAAGGCGGGGGGAGGGGGGTGTAAAATTTCTCAATAACATTTTATATTGGTTACATGTTGAAATGATATATTGGATCTACTGGATTAAATACAACATATTTTAAACTAATTTCATTTTATATTTTTCATGTGGGTAGTGGAAAATTTCAAATTACATGTATGGCTTAGCTCCTGTTTCTCTGGGACAGCACTGCTCTAACCCTTATTCCACCTTCACTTCTTCAGGGTGACATCTTGGCCTCCCTGACCCCATGAATGCCTCCAACTACGTGTTCCCACGGCCTCCGCTCACCACAGCGCCATCACAGCTACCTGTACGGTGCTTGGCTCATGTCTGCACCCTCAGGAGATTTGCTCCATGAGTGTGAGGACCATCTCTGCTCACCGACTCTCCACACCTAAGGCCATTCTTGCTCCTGTGAGCAAGTCAGCACATAACAGAAGAAATAAGCGAGTGGCACTTATAGGAAAAGACATGTATAACTGGCTGTTGATACTGAGCTAGGGAGTAATGGCAGAATTTAAAAGTTCTTGTTTGGCTGGAGAGTGTGGTGGAATTGTGAAAGATAAAGCTTATGGTAACAGGAATAAAAGCCTTGTCCAGTCCACAGATTAAAAAAAAAAATCAGTGGTGTCAGTAAAGGATGGAGAGGTGTTGAGTTTATGTGGATCCTGGGCTTATAGTCAATGACAAGTCATTGAGGGGAGGCTGCTCGGACAGAGACAGTGTGGATTCTGCTGTCCAGATGGAAGGAGGACTCTTCCCGTGGAGCTGCATGCATGCAGATGGCACCTGGGTGTTGTGCCTGGTCCAGGCAATCTTCACAGAGTGACCCCAGAGGAATTTAACCAGCATGCAAAAGGGCCTTGAGACCGAGATACAGGTAGCAAAGCTGAAGGAAATGAGAATGTTTTTCCTGAAGATCAGGGAGAACATGCTATGAGCTTTCGAATGTTGTTTTATTGAAGAGGCGCTCAATTGTATTGTTTCCGGTGGTAGAACGGAGAACTGCAAGTAGCAATCACAAAATACCAATTTTTAGCTTTATAAAAAGAACTCGCAGTGAAAATTCCTCAGGATTTCACTGTGTTATGTTTTAAGTGATCAGTTGCTTGTTGTTCGCAGGGATGTAAGCGGAGTCTGGTGGTCACTTGGTAAAGATGTGGCAGGGTGTCCGGTCTGGCTAACGTGTCTGTGGAGATCAGTGCCCAGCGAAATGCAGGGCTCCTGCCAGAGGCAGGTGGGCAGGCTCCCCACTCAGTCACTGCATTGGGGCAACCTCCAGGTGTGGCAGCCTTTGGGCCAGATCAGGCTCCCTAACTGGATTGAGGTGAGTGAGAGGTGGAGCCACCTACAAGGGGACTGTGGCCTGAGGATGGCCTGACCCTCTCTCAGAGGCAGAGGGCGATAGCAAAAGGCTGGAGGCCTCCTGATGCCATGGCCTGGCTGCCACTTGGGTGGAGTGGTGCAGGAGTGGGGGCCTGGCTGTCAGAGGCGGGGGAGGCACCCATCCTGGGGAGGCTGGGGCCTGGGAGGCGAGGCTGAGGATGAACTGAGGTTCTGAGCCCTGGAGCACGTTCTCTGGTCCATCAGACTCGGTTACAGCACCAACTCGCAGATACACTGGTGCAGACCGTCAGCACTGCCACCGCCGGGCATGAGGCATCAGCGGGCCCTGCGGGCACAGGGGCTCCACAGCTACCTATGGAGCCCCGTGGCATTTGGCCTGAAGTCCTTCCAGGAAATACAAGGGAATGGGTATTCTATTGTCCTTGGCTGGTCTTGTTTGGGTGCAAACACGGAGTTAAGGGGATAAAGACGACAAAGAGGGGACAAGGTCAGCTGCAGCGGAGGATTTCCTGCCGGAACAGGTGATCAGAAGCAGCAGGAGCAGGGGAGGCCCTGCTGTGTGAATGATGAGGGTAGTGCAGCCCAGACAAAGGCCTGGAGGAGGGAACGGTCCTCCTCTGAGAACCAGCGGAGGAGGTGTCACCAGAGCCTGCACCTTGACACCGGCTCCAGTTTCAGAGACAGGGCCCCCTGCTCACACTTGTGAGATCCGTTTCATCCTCAAAAGCACATAAGCGCACGGCACATTTTTCTTTACGCCCAAACCAAGGCCTTTGAGCTGCTGCTACATCTTTTCCTCGAGCTTCTCTGTGATCTCTCAAGTATTTGCGCTGTGACTATTGAAGAATTACTTTATGTTCGTTCTCCTGGGAACACACACACAAAAATCACACGAGATTCTATTGTCTGAACTTATTTAAGTTACAATAATCGAAACCATAAATGCCTCCCAAAGCACCCAGCGTCACCTCTATTGGTCATTATACTACAGAACAAATGGCTCTCGCCAGGCTCTGCTCTGATGCCCTTCGAACAGCTATTTGTTTCTATTTATTCTTGAAATATTCCGCCGCTATCTCATATGGAACAGCTTTTGAAGATTCCTGTGAGCACAGCTGGGAAATTCCTTCTTTGAAGTGCCCATTTATTCATCTTTTGTCAGTGGCAGGCTCTTTATGCTCAGACATTTCATACTTTGCACAGTTATTTCAAAATCTATTTCATTTGACGCAGAGTCAATTTATCATTCTGCACACACCCCCATTTCTCTCCCCCCCCCGCCCCCCCGTTTCTCTCACTCTGGCATTCTGCTAAGTTCATCAGAGCACTTTTCCCTCTTCTCACTTCCCTCCCAGCTGCAGGGTGGGGCCAAGACAGGCACCAAAAGCCCACTGCTTCCAGGTGCTCCAACGCCCAGATTCTCAGGGACCCTAACCAGGCCCCGAGTATACAGAAGTTGGAGACCCAAACCTAGAATCTGTCAATTATTTGAGCAACTGCTCTCAGACATAAATCTGAAAGTGGAGGGGTGGGGGTGGGTTCATTGGAGAATATCAGCTTGACTCCATTTTGAATCAAAGAAAGCTTCTATGGTTGGTGCCCCTGGTTGCCAACTATAGTTCCGCAGGCTTTCTCAGTGGACCAGTTCTGCACATGGGTGAGCTGTGTGTCCAGTTGTCCAGGTGTGGAGGAGACGAGAGGATGATGCCATGGTCCTGAGATCACTTCAGCTTCAGCAGAGTGTTCCCTTAAGCAGCTGCACAAAAGGGCTTTTCTTCCAGACTCATTCCAGCTGAGTGCTGCCACTTTTATTTGACCTAGCCAGGAGGAAAGGCAATCCCACACGATGGGAATCCAGGCTGTTGATATCTGGGGTCCTTCTCTTGTTTGGTGTAATAGCACACATAGTGTAACTCAGCGAAGATGCCCACCTCCTCACTGATGGGCTAAGGAACAATGCAGATGGCCCCGGAATGTGCATGGCTCTTCGCATAAAATCTCATTGTGCCTGGAGCAACCAGGACTCCTCTGGGGCACTCCTTTACATTTTGGAAATCTTATAAGAGGCTCATTGAGGGGAGCAGGGAGAAAGGCACCCAGAGAAGGAGAACCAGGTGGTTCGGAATCAGTACAATGGGCTGAAGGAAGGGGTCTGAGGAATGAGTGATTCAGGGAGAGAATTGAGAGGATGCCAAGCCGAAGCTGGAAGACTGAGCAGAAATAGAGGCTGCTGCCTTCAAATATTTGTGGTTGACTTCAAAGCATTTTCCTGACTGTGGAAGTTATAATCCTACTGAAGAGATAGTTCAGAAAAGAGTGTAAGAAAAACTAATGGTGAACCTTAATCTCTCTACAGTATTTTCATAAAATCCGAATTACATTCTATATAGAGGTCTTCTGACCAATCCTATTTCTATCTGTACAAATCAAATATGTACTTACTATCCAGTGTAATATTACAGACAAATATAACATAGGAAGTAAAATCTCCCCATATTCTGGCATCCCAAACATAAGCACTGCTCACACATTTTTGGGTCACTTCCTGACATTTTATTAAATATGGCTATGTCTGTTTCTTTGATGTTCATTTCTCTGCACTGTAATGTAAGCTCTGTGAAGAGAGGATTTTGTTTAGTTTTACTCTTCTATTCTTAATACCTACAGTAGTTTGAACATGCAATGTGCACTCTGTCCATAATTGCCAAATGAATGAATAGGTACATAAATGAATTGCTGATAACTCCCCATAATTAGAACAAGGTTTATAAATACTATTTAAGATCTTTAATCATATTGCTTATAACCCCTGACAAAATGGGTGCTTATTTAGTTAAAAGGAAGAAGGAAAAAAAAGATAAGAAGGAAGAAAAAAGAATCATGAGAAAATAAAGAAAGAAAAAAGACAATTTTTATAAATGTAATTGGAAAAATAGTATCTCATATAAGTTTTAGTGTATTAATTTCTAAAGTCTTTTATTATTGTCTCCATTAGATCTTCTGGAGGAACTTAGGCTAATCAACCTAATATACTTTTTATTTTCTAATTTACAAAATTCAACTTTTATCTTTATTATTTTCTTTTTCTATTAAATTTATTTTTTTCTGTTATTTGAATACAAAATCTGTACATTTAATAATTTACTTGTTTAACTATGAAACAACCTTAAATTATGAATGTCCTTTATTATGTTTTTGTCTAATTTATACATCAAGTCTAAAAATATAAAAAGTTTTATTGTGGTTATTGTTAATTTTTCAGTGTTTGCTTTATATTTATAGTGATTATAGTTTGGTGTTCAAACACTCATAATGCATGTCTTCATTGTGGGTTATAGTTTGATTGATTTTGTGATGTTAACCTCTTTCTTTTGTTTATTATTAGCATTTTTTTTTTTTTTTTTTTTTTTACTTTTTTAGGCCACACCAAAAAGTAGCTTCTATGCTTAATGTGGAAGAGTAGTTACATTGACTCCTGGTTGCAATATATGTTGGGACCAGTAGTGGTGGGAGGTATCACCACTGAGCCAGTCTGTTTCATGTCACCTCTGATTTATAAGCAAAACATGTAATGGTCCTTGAAATGAATCTTTGTGTCTTTTGCTCAATTCACTTCCTTTGATATTGCATTTTACAAAAGCTCCTCTAGAAATGCTCACCAGACACAGTTTCTAATGTTATTGTGATTTTTCTTGATTTGTGATGTGTGGACTCTAAGAAGATGCCTACTGGAGAAGGATTCCTGGGCGCTAACTGGGCTCAGATTCACTGGTAAAAGCAGAGCCTAGCAGCTGTTTGTACACAGAGGCCTCTCACACAAAGCCATGCTTCAGGGAGAAGCTTACACTAAGCTGCCTCCCTCCTGCACTGAATTGCCTGCCTGCCGGCTGAGCCTGCCCTTATAAAGGAGTTCTCGGGATTGTATTTCAACCAATAGGACTAAGACTTTCTGTGTCCAATCAGAGCTGCACAGCTATAGCCTCTCCCCCGCCCCCAACAGCATTATCACCAACCAATCAGAACAGCTTCATTCTGGCCAATCAGTTCGGTACCTTTCAGACCAATCAACTTGCAAGGACTTGGAATCCTCATTTGCGTGAAAATAGACCAATCAGGGACCAGGAGCAGATACTTCGGTCTGTATAAGTCAGCTCCCTATGGAGTGCACCTTTCTTTCCACCTAAGACTGAGGACTATGTTTCCCTGGCTGGAGCTGAAACACAGAAGACGAAACAGGGACGATGTCTCTGATGGGACCGCCAGACTGGAGCAGGTGGAGCAGAACAGATCAGAGCTGTCTAGCTGGAGAGGGGCTTCACGCCACAGCCTCCTGGCCCCAGCGCTGCCTCACAGTCATGCTGTGCTGCTTCATGATTGAGCTTAAGCACTGTTGAGCTGTTCCCAGCCTGCTGTATCACAATTGAGCTGATGCTATAGAAACAGCAACTAGACCTACATGTTAAGAGGGAGTAAAACTCCTTACAGTAGAACTCAATGGAGAAGTATCTTTGTATTTTAAGAATGGGGAAAGTAATCCATTAGTACATGAAGCAAGATGGAATTTAGAATCTGGACATGCAACTCTGGCAGGCTTGCTCAGTTGGTTGGAGCATCATCTCATGCATCAAAAGGTTGCGGGTTTGATTCCTGGTCTGAGCACATACCCAGGTTGTGGGTTGGATGGCTGGCTGGTCAGGGCCCATTTGGGAGGCAATCAATGGGTATTTCTCTCTCAAATTGATCTCTCTCTCTCTCTCTCTCTCTCTCTCTCTCCCTCCCTTTTTTTCTCTCTAAAATACAAACAAACAAGCATATCCTTGGATGAGGATTAAAACAAACAAAAAGCAAACAAAAACTAGGCATGCAGGTTAAGTTTCCCCTATCAGTACTCTGTAATAATGAAATTCAAAATTTCTAATTTGTATAAAGGTGGAACCGATTCCCACCATAACTAAAGAGGATTTTGCTCTTAAGATCTGGGTTACAGTTATGGGAAGAAAATAAAAGGGTTAGGCTGTGTCTCTGGAGTTAGCCTCAGAGTGATAAGTGGCATTTAAGTTGATGAGAGATAGCATTTAATCATCTACAACAGCACATAAATAATTTTGACCTCCATTAGTTGTTTTTCTTTAGACAGGAACATCTTAAAATTTTCCTCACTCCTATCAATACCGTAAACTTCTAATTTTTATTTCTAACCCAGAACTTTTCAAAAGTGACAGATCTATCAAAAGAACATCTGAGTGTAGAAAGCCAATCATCTGTCAAATGAGAATCAACCAAAATTGAGAAGAAGTGAAACATGAGTCTCATTTCAGATGCAGTTGGACCTGGAGGCAATCATAAAGTTGGTATTTAAATTATCAGGGCAATTCCCATCCTTCACATCATCATTTGGACGCTCAGGTTGCAGGTCTGCTTGGTGCAGGCAGCACCTTCCACCCACAACAAAGAAAACCTCAGGTCTTCCCAGCACTCTGAGAAGAAAGTCATCATTTTGATGTACTATTTGTTACAATGAAAAGACTTCCCATAACCATCTGTTTCTTATTAATGTGTTTATTTGCTCACCGTCAGGGAGCAGGGCTGACTAGAAGTCCCCAGTGGCATAAGCAAAGCCATGATTATCATCAGAATCTTCAAGAGTGGATAGTGGAAGTCATGCTGTGTAGCTTCTTCACTGTGTAAATCAAGAAACGCAGACCTCACTAATGTTTGTACAACGATTCATGGCCATGTAGTCAATGTCTGTAATTATTTTTCAGTCCTGTAAAGGTCCATAGGTGAAAAAACAAATATTTTTTTTAGTAGTGTCCATCTATGCATTATCAAAATAACTGGTTTAAAAGTGAAAATTATAACATCTACTGAAGGCCAGGACACAAGGGAATGGTACTCACAAACACTGTCTTGGAGACAGTGAATCGCTTTGGCATTTTAAGGAAATAATCTAGTAATACCAACCAAAAAATGCACATCTTTGACCTAGTAATATACCTGTGTCAATTTAGTCTACAGAAATAAGAGAGCGAGCTTAAAGGTATTTAGCAGGATGGTATAGGGCAGTGATGACGAACCTATGACACGCGTGTCAGAGGTGACACGCGAACTCATTTGTTTGGTTGATTTTTTCTTTGTTAAATGGCATTTAAATATATAAAATAAATATCAAAAATATAAATATTTGTTTTACTATGGTTGCAAATATCAAAAAATTTCTATATGTGACACGGCACCAGAGTTAAATTAGGGATTTTCAAATTGCTGACACGCCGAGCTCAAAAGGTTCGCCCTCACTGGCCTAGGGTCTGAGTAACTTTTTTCCCCAAAGATTAAAACTGTTGGGGAAAAGGAAGGGGAACACCTGCAAGGATATCAACATCAAGTGTTTTTTTTTTAATAAAAATAACAACCGAGTCGTAATAAAAAATGCTAATAAAAAATGCCCATGTTCTCAGCCTGCCAGTACTCGGGAATGGAAAAGGAGGAGAGAAAGAAGCAGAGATTGGGCTCACACCTAAAATTCAAATTTTAAAACAAATAAGATTGAATCTTCTGAACTCATGTGAGACTGTCTTATCAAACAAAAGCCACCAAATTGTTATGGGGTTTTATGGAAGGGAGATTGACAGAGCACAGACAGGAGCAGTTATTGGACAGGTAAGTTTTTATACCTCAACAAGTTGATATGCCACATTTATAATTGTTACTCCTAAATGTACTCGCATATATTTTTTGCAATTGTAATGGGAAAAAAGCAAAAAAAATAAAATAAATAAAATAAATAAATAAATAATAGAAAAATAAGAAATTTCAGGACAATATCTGAATGTCCATCATGAGGTGGTCAGATGACCTGTGGAATTTTCTGGACCTTTTAAAATGGAGTGGTTAGATCATAATTATCAACCTGGAGGAAGATTGTTAAGGGAAAAAACAAGTTACATTTGAATGTATATATAGTATGACCCAATTAAGTAGAACCAAACCAAACCAAACAAAACAAGTGTCTGCTTACTCATCATCTGGTTTATTAACATTGGATACCCCCACAGATGATGGCAGGAGGAAAGAATGAAACAGAGCAAGAGTGGAGAGAAGAGAGGTTAGGAAGAAATTATTTTTTCTTTATAGATTTTTACCATTTCATTGTTTGCAATACATTGGTAAAGATTTACTATGGAAAAGATCTATGACAAAAAATTAAATAAAAATTTAGTAAACATAAAAATCAAAGCGAGAGCTAGAAGGAAGTAGGAAACATTGCTTCATGGCCTTGTGGTGGTTATCTGTAAGTGGATTAAGTGTGTGTGGAGCACCTGCTCTGCCACCTCTGAGCTGGATGCTTTCACATTTACTTCCTTCAACAACCTGGTGTGGTCAGAGATGCATTCCCTGTAGACACTTGTAAACAAAGCTTTCGGTAATTGTAAAGAAAAAACATTGATATCCTGAAATTTAAAAATTGGTTTCTATGAATTTCACAGAATAGAGCTCAAAAAATACAGAAAGGAAGGAGGAACAAATAAAATTGCAAGCTGGGAAGCCAGGGTCAGTTCTGCCTGGAGATGCATTTAAAAAATTAGCATAGCTTTATTAAAATCTTCTCTGAAAAGGGCTGTGTTTGACAAATTGCCAATAGTTAGTTCTTTTACTTGAAGATTAGCCCTGGTCTTACCTCCTTTTCTTTTCTCTACCCCAGCATGCCCATCTCAAAGTGAGGTTCTTTCCCTTAGAATAACAAATAATGG
The DNA here is from genome assembly GCF_963259705.1 of Myotis daubentonii. Taxonomy (NCBI): domain Eukaryota; kingdom Metazoa; phylum Chordata; class Mammalia; order Chiroptera; family Vespertilionidae; genus Myotis; species Myotis daubentonii. The sequence goes on from NC_081855.1 coordinate 10,257,723, forward strand.
CTGACCTAATAGTCATATAGTTTGGATTCACATGGGGGCCAAAATAAATAATCTACTTTAGAACATAAACATCCTGTTCATCCTCAGGATTCAGTCTCCGTAGCGACTGGTCTGATTGTATTGCCAAGTAGCTGTGTTTATCCAGAGCTCCCGTTAGAACTTTCTGGCAATGGTAGAGCATAGGTCACGTGGTTCTAGAATCCAACAAGAAGAACCCAACCTGGAGGCTCAGAATGCCTACTCTCTCCTCCCCTTGGCCAGGGACTCCCTGTAAGGGGACTCTTTTATTTCTTTTCCCCACCATGACCACCAAGTCTACCTGTCCCCTGTAGCCTGGAGAACCAAATATTGTTGCCTGGATACTCTTTTTTTTAAAAATATATTTTATTGATTTTTTACAGAGAGGAAGGGAGAGAGATAGAGAGTCAGAAACACCGATGGAAGAGAAACATCGATCAGCTGTACCTCCCCCACTGGGGATATGCCGGCAACCCAGGTACATGCCCTTGACCAGAATCGAACCTGGGACCCTTCGATCTGCAGGCTGACGCTCTATCCACTGAGCCAAACCAGTTTCGGCGCCTGGATACTCTTAAGCCTTAGCTTTCTCTTGTAGTCCTTTCAATGTTAAAACATTTGAATATAAATGACTTGGTATATGTTAGTGCTTTTCCCAAATCTCTAGAGTTAGGCATGTGGGGGCAAGGGGCTGTCATATTTTCAGGTTCACTTCCTGAGACCCTGTCCTCTGAATTCCCAGCCCCTCAGCTTCAATCACAGTTCTTACAATGGAGGTCCCACTCCTGCATTGCTCTGCCCTCACTAGAGAGGACCTCTCTTCCTCTATCCTGCAGAGCCCACACAGAGGGCTGTGTGAGTGAAGGTGGGAGAGTCTTAATAACAATTAGAGGGTGAGCAGTAAAGATTGATTGTATTACAGGGAAGAAAACAATTTCCAACTTATGCCACACATGACAGTTCTATAAATGTATTGGCTAATTCCTAAAACAAGGTCACTGTTATTGGACGTGTCTCTCGGTATGGTCTTGCTGTACCAGTGTTTCTCAGTATTGGCTATACATTAGAATCACCTAAAATCTTTAAAAAAACTCCAATGCCCAGGCCTTGCTCAGACCAAATGAAATCAGAATTTCTTGGGGTGTGATCGTCACCATGTTTAAGGCTCTCCAATTGATTCTAGCATTCAGCAGTTTGAGAACCGCTGCTCTAGATATTTCTTGTATTTCTCTTTTACTTTTTCTCAGACCCATGAAGTCTTTTATCTCAAGTTTCCTGAGGAAACCAAAAGTTCTCTCATTTCATTAGAAGCAGTTCAGATATGTTATATAAGTATGTACATATATAAGCACGCATGTATGTAAGTATGTATGTATGTATGTATGTATGTATACCCATACTTTTGGTCTCACTAACTTACCTATGCTGTGCCCATGGGTCTTCAGTGTTTTCTCCATAGGGTGTCCAAAAATAGGTTGAAACCAAGGCACTATTTACCCCCAAGACAAATTATGTCACTGGCCAAGAAAGCAGACACAGCTGCAGTCAGTTTTTGTATAAATAGACTTTTTTCCTTAACAGCGCACATGAAAAAAGTTCTTGGAGTCCCTTGAAAATCAAGGGTTTTGCATGTCTAAAAGCTCTTACTGTTCCTACAATGCCCACCTTCACCCACCTCCTTGGGAGATCAGACTTTCCTTCTGCCCAAGCAGCGTGATCTCAGTGAGAGCTGTTCTCACCCCAAACTCACAAAACCAGACCCTACAAAGCGAGCCCCGGGCACTCCTGCTTTGGGGCCTGGGGCTGGAGAAAATGAACTGTTAAGTCTTTTTGATCTTGAATGCCTGAGAGTCTGATTTCCCTGCACGTGAGAGGAGAAGCTGGAGGAGCTGACCCACAGGTGTGAACTGAACCTGACTAACCCCTGCTCTCCACATCTGTTCTCTGTGCATTGGTGTTATTTGGCATTTTAATGGACACTTTTATTGAGGATTGGACAAGAACAGATGCCAATGAGACATTGCTTTTCTGTAGCTTCATCTGTCCACGCTTGCTCCATCACCCAGCATTTGGCTTTCCAGAATAAGCGAGGTCTTCACCCTCTACATCCAGCTGCTCCGGAGGCCCTTGAGGGTGCCAGTGATGGGCTGTGGTGGGTGTTGGAAGGCTGATTACTAAAGTAGCTGGGAGCTGTCCAAAATATGGGGCCCCTTCAATCAACAGGCCACGTTGTACCTTCTAAGTTGGCAATACAGGTGGTCTTCTAAAACCTTAGGGAGAAGTGGGAGTTTTCTTTTTTATAAACCGCCAGTTCTCACCTCTGGATTGCAAAAATACGGCAGCCTTGTAATAATCAACTGTTGGGTGCATCGCTAATAATGGTGTTTTAATGTCCATGTATGTGAATCATTTACTTTTCTAAATATATTTGAGTAGATTTGAGGTTCTATAGATCTGTCCCTCACTGGGGTTCCTTCTGGCAGCCGGGCAGAATGGCACAGAGTTACAGCGAGTGCTTGGAAATCCTGCCCGGCACGGAGCACGCCGTGGTAATGGGTCACACCTGCCATCCATCATGCGCCTGGGGAAGAAAGGCTGAGAACTGTTGGGATAATTAATGGGGTAATAGGCAGTTAAGTTCAAGAAACCTTCAGAGAAAATTACATGAATGATCACCTCTCTCCACTACAAGCTGTCTTTGCTTGGGTTAGGATTCCTACACCTGGAAAATGATATTCTTTGGCTTCTCCCTTTAATAGAGGTTTACCCACTGTCCTTTTAGATCAGCAGTTCTCAACCTGTGGGTCGCGACCCCTTTGGGGGTCGAACAACCCTTTCACAGGGGTCGCCTAAGACCATCCTGCATATCAGATATTTACATTATGATTCATAACAGTAGCAACATTACAGTTATGACGTAGCAACGAAAATAATTTTATGGTTGGGTCACAACATGAGGAACTGTATTTAAAGGGCCAGAAGGTTGCGAACCACTGTTTTAGATGTTTGTTTATTTGCTGTGGGTCCTGGGACGGCTCGAAAACAAAATCCCTGATCATACTGTCACTGAGCTTAATCTATGGCCAGGCAAACTTTCCTTGTCAGAAGTGAACAGCCAATAGGAAAGGATTTTGCACAATTTGGACTGAAATATTTATTGATGGAATAAATGAATGACATAACCTATGGCATATAACATACCACATGTGACATTTGCTGAAAGCACAGTGTCTCCCCCGAGCCCGTGCATTTTCTTCCTTGCTCCTGCTCTCAGAGAGAGTGAGACTGCTCTGATACTGCTCGCTCCAGGGAAGGACACGTCTCTGCAGCCAAGAGGAGAAAAGCTGCCTCAATAGTCCGGGAGTGGAGTGGACCAAGCCCAGGCCCTGAATGTGCAGAGGGTCAGTGAGGCCCCATATGGGTGCCCCATGCTTGCACAGTGGCTGCTCTGGCAAAGCCAAATGTTTTCCCTCTCCTGTGCAGGGCAGATTAGATTCCTTGACCTCCCTTCAGTCTTTGAAGAAACACCAAGTGTTTCCTCCTTGAACTCGCCTACCTCCATTGCTTTTCTGACCGACACCTACAGTCTCTCAGACTTGCACCAACTTCTGACTTCTCCTGTGTCTCCTGTGCTGATTTTTTCTCCCTCCTTCCAAAAAAGGGAGATCTTTGTTCCCAGCATTCTGCTTATTGCTCTGCCTTTATATCTCAAAAAATTCAAGGCTTCTTTCCTTGTGTCTGTTCCTATCTCAGAGCTCTTGCGTCCTTGAGTCTCAGTCCTATATGTCCAAATGGACATTTCCACCTGGAAGACTTGCTGAGATCTAAAAACCAACTTGCCACAGAACTATAGCAACTCAGACCCGGGGCAGTGCCCAGGCTCTGTCAGAGAAGCTGAAACCTAGGTGGGGTGTAGAGGAAGGGGTTGGTTGTGGGGATTCAACTTCACCAGTGATGGCTGGTTAAGAAGTGTGTGTACACCTGTTGCTTCTGGCTTTGGTGTGGGAGCTTGAACTCAGTAGAGCAAGTGGTGGGAAGAAATAAGGGGTGTGAGGTATGAGAAAGCGAAGGCAAACTGGAATCTGCATCTTTCTCTCACTCCAATAAGTACACAACCTGATTTATGGGGTTTTCTAGTGGAGCCCTGTGTCATGGACCTACATGTACAGCTGGCCCAGGAGTTGGAGAAGCTGCAGGAGACGTGGCAGCATGCATGAGTACCTGAGCATATGATCAAACATGAGTGCTGCTGCTTCATTTCTACCTTCCACACCTCTCGCAAAATCCCTTCTGGCCAACTCCAACCTAGTACCATGCGGGGAGAGAGGTCTGAGCCATGGTCTAGCTCAGTCATGTTGACACAGGGCAGTCATCTCTCCAAGCACTGTTACTGCCCCTCCACGTCATTCATCGCCTTTCTACCATGGTGGTGGATTGAGATGTTGAGTTTTTATTTTACCATCAGGCCAACCTTCCAGTGATTTGGCACCACTGAGCGGTATTTTCCTCTCTCTTAAACTGTGTTTTCTACAGAGAGGTTTTAGGTGTTCTGGGGCAGGCATTCTCGGAAGAGAGTGCTCTGGGTTCGTCATCCCTGCTTCATCCAGAACAGTTTACCTTTGTCTGTTGTATGTATTGGACTTCCCCGTGAGATTTCATTTGTAGAAAACCTACGTGTTGGTGCTTAAAGAAAAAGAAGAGCAAGCAATGAAGAGGGAAGGAAGGAAGGAAGGAAGGAGAAAAAGGGAAGAAAAGGGAGAAAGGAAAGGAGGAGAAAGAAAGGGAAAAAGAGAAAGAAGGAAGAAAGAAACTGCTAATCTAGAGGATCAAGTCTTAACTATCCAAGCACAATCATCCATACTTACCCAACTTTGCCTCCTAGTACTAACTCCAATGAGAACCTTTTTTATTCTGACAGGATCTTTCACCTATCTCTCAAAAGACTGTGTTCACTACGAATTTTATGCTTTGGCTCTTGTACTTTTTGGGGGTCTAGATTGACCCATCTCCCTTGGCATTTCCTAAGGCAACTGCAGATCAGATATGATCTCTGGATCAAGATAAAAAGGTGCAGGCTATCTCCCAGAAAAGAAGTGAAAATGACAGTGAGCTTTCCTTTCATTTAAACACACGTACATATAAACACACACAAACACGCACATATACATCAGTATATAACTTTATATTAAAACTTTTATGTGACTATGTCTATAAATTTTTAAGTAAATAACTATCTCAATAAATTAGATAAAGATAAAATATATCAGAAGCCATTTAGAGGAAGGGAAGAGAAATGTTAGTGGCATTTATTAAGTGCCATCAATGCTCTAGGTTCCATAATTGTTCCCTCATTTAGTTTTCAAAGCGACCATAAGATGTAGGAGTCATGAGCCTCATGTAACCAGTTGAGGAATCTTTATGGGGCAAGTACGAAACAGTTTTATTTTTTCTAATAACCTCCCCAACCACATTCTCTATTCTGGGCAGTGGGGATGCTTAATGACATGCCAACTAGATTCTATGTCTCCTCAGTCTCTGGGTGTTTTGAAGTGTCTCATTTGGCTTCTTATGAATCAGTCCTATTTATTTAAAGCCTCAATCTAAGCCTAATAACCTCTGTCTTTTTCCTCCTGTCCGGGTGGGCGAAGTGGCCTAGGGAGAAGGGATGGGCTGGGTGGTCTGCGCTCACACAGCTCCCCTTTCCTCCTCTGTTTTCTGCTCTCTTCCTTCATCTCCAGTTGTGGTGGGAAGGAGAGAGAGAGAGAGAGAGAGAGAGAGAGAGAGAGAGAGAGAGAGAGAGAGAGAGAGAGAGAGAAAGAGAATTCTTTTTACTGAATGCTCTTAATGAGATCACAGTCCTTGTCTTGGAGAACTATACATGCTATTGTAAGTCATTTATATGGACTTTACATTTATGGGTGGTGGTTCCAACATGCCCACTTGACAAGGAACTGATCCTAGGCAATTCTCTTAGGTATTTATGGTTCCTTGTAAGATCTGTTCCCATTGGTTCTCATAGGCAGGCAGTTCCTAGGGGTAAGATTGTTACTGCAAATCTCTTCTGTCCTCCATAACTGAATTTTGAACTTATGTGTTCTTATTTTGCATACCTCCTTGGAACTGAGAACTCAAAGGGGGAAGTCAGAAATAATAAAGATAACGTATATATACATTTCATGGAGAAAGTTACCAGAATCATGTCCAGGCTCTCTCTGATCACAAGCTCTTGCTTCTGATGAGAAAAAGAGGAAGGGCTGTGTGCTGTTGGCATTGATGGTCTCAATAACACTAGCACCACTGAATCTATGATGGAATTTACTGAGCCATTTCACAAATATTTATTAAACATGTATATATGATGTACACCATTTTGATATTGGGAGTGAATAATGCCATAAATAAAACCTTGCGTGTGTGTACAGGGGTAGAAACTTTTAAAACTTCACTACTCAAATATGTTAAAAGTGCAGAATTTTTCCCCCCTGTAACTGATAGAATATTTCTAATAAGCTCCTCTATGCTGTATATTGGCTATAGTCAGAGGGTGATATCAAAACCTATCCATTCATATTTCAGAATTTGGGGACTTAAACAGCTCTTTTATACCTTTTAGGTCTTTTGGGCATAGAAATTCATTCTCCCATATCTTTCTCTTCCACCAACCATTTCTCCCCATATATAGGGGGGGAACTTACACGACCTCATGGTAATGGGAGGAGGGGCCTCAGACCGTGTGTTGAACTTGCACTTGAAGGTTAGTCTATTGCAGAGTGTTGACCATTTGAAGTAGCTCATAGGTACCCATGGCTGTAGTCCATGATCTTGGTTCTTTATCTCTGGTAACTGATTCCCAATATTCTGTATCTCCACTTCAAATCTGACTGGACATCAATCCCCTGATCCTTTAAGGACCTTGGTACTATTATTGGGAATGAAGAAACTTCTGTATCCACTGCCCACCATATTTAGGACATGGGTCACAATCAATTTGGCTCAAGTTCATTTGTCTATTTGTCTCCATTCATCAATGATACACCATTGGTGACCTTACACCTAAAAGTGTATGGTCTTCTCCAGGGCACAACTGGGAAAGCAAGCCACCAGTCTTGACCTGCCAGGGTTCCCCACACTTATATGGACATTCCTACAACCTCCTCTCCTTAAGAATCAGCCCCCATGGTGTGGAGGAGAGCCTTTCTGTCTGGTCTCCTTACCCTACCTCAGTTGCTCTTTTCCTTCCCATATTTCTCTAGACTAGAAGCAGCCAGACTCCTACGTTCTGTAAAATGGGGCTTTCTCTACCTCACAACTCCTTCATGGGGACAGTTGGCTAAATGGCTCAATTGGATGACCCGGTACAGGAGGAGAAGCCTGCTTACTGTTAAAGGGGGACATATAGGTGAGGTTATTTTTATTCCTCATTATAGAGAAGTTTCCATATATTATACCATTTGAAAGTCTATAAGATTTAAAATAAAAAAAAAACTATCAATGAGTTTAATAACAGGAATTTTGGAAGGGACGACAGCTCCAAGCCTCTGTAATTTCTGTTGTCCTAACACTTCAGGCAACTATAGAGAAGACCAAACAACCTAAATGAGCAAAGGTGTGCTCATTAGGTGTGCTACCTCCTCCTGACACACAAACACATTCTTAGGTAGAAATATATCCTGAGATGCACTTGAAGCTGCATTTTCAAAACTAACATTTACAGGTGGTTCAGTGTGAATTCATATGAAGAGTAAATTCTGGAGGTGGTGCAGCAGAAATTTACAGTCTATTCTTAGGTATTAAATGAATAAACAAAGTCATAGTTTTCTTTCTGTATGTGAGATAGAGACAGGAATTCATTATTTGTGTTGTACACTATTCCTGTGAAGCCACAGCTGGATTAGGAGATCAGCAGTGAGCTAAGTTTACCAAAAGCCAGAAAGATGGATAGCTCAGTGAATTACATGCTCAGAAAAGTAAGAATTACTTACTTTGTGTAAGTACTCATTACTTAAAAAATGTGGTTTTCTAATGGCTAGTAAAAATTTAGTTAAATTCTGAGATCACTTCCTTACCAACATGGATTTTAATTTTTATAAGCATGCATGCTTCTGTTTAGTTTTATTATGTATGTAATAGTATTTGCCATGTGTTGTCATAGTCCCGCTTCTTAAAAAGATTTCCAACGTTAGGGAAGAGACAAGCCACTCCACCAAGAAATCGAAGCTCACATGCTATGACCGCATGCCTGATGCTGGTTTCTGAGGGCTCCGTGGGTGGGTCAGCAAGGTCTTGCAGCATGGGGCATCTTAGAGATGTTAAGAGCAAGGCTGTTTGGAAAAAAATATTCTAGGCTGCTTTTTCTAAATAACAGAGATAAAACTCTCTGCCAAGAGGAGGGAAGTGGAACTGAGTTTTGTGTAGGTGAATAAAAGGAGAGGAGGAGGCGAGGACCCCTTCTCGTGATGGACACACTGGATAGGAACAGAGGAAGTTTCCGGGATTGCTGGCCCAGCAGCCATGGACAGTGGCCATATGCCTCTTGTGCAGAAGCTCTGAAGCTGAGAACAGTATCTGTTTGACATATAGGCATTTTAGAAGAAAAATAAAATTGTAGCATTAGCGATGGAGTCATTGGAAAGACCCCAACATTTTTCACTGAGGCTTTCTCACAGAGACGGCCAATTTTCATGCACAATTTTTGCTCTAAATTTTATTCTATTCTGGGTTCTACCAACTTAAATAAAAAGCACACTTGTTTAAAGATATACAAATCTAGCTAAAAATGTTATCCAAGTCACTTGACTATTGTGGAGAGAGTTTGGTAGTGGCTGGAATGAGCAAAGGGAAGAATTTCAGAGGCAAAGTATTGGGTCATAGGAAACAGAGAACACATAGGGGATAAAGAAAGTATATGTAGTTTTTGAATAACACTAAGATTTCAAGATTGTGTGAAAGGTAGAATGACAGCATTGTTCCAAGAGAAAGAAAATTTGGCCTGTGGAGCAGATTTTGGAGGTAGAGGAGATAAAGTGATATCAAAGTGGAGTTGAGATACATGGTTGATGACACGAACCCTGATGTGAGGGGGTCAGGACTGGATCAAGATATTTGGATCCAAAGGGGTGGTGGTGGGCTGAGTAGTGGCCCCAATATATTTCCATCCTAATTCCCGGAATCTGTGAATTTTACCTTTAGTAGAAAAAGAGACTTTGCAGAGAGCATTCACTTAAGGATCTGGAGATGTGTTATCCTAGCGGGCCCAGTATGACCATGAGAGCCTGTATAAGGGGTGAAGGAGACCAGAGGGAAGTAAAGATAAAATGAGGAAAGCAAGAGATTGATAATATGAAGAAGGGATCAGAAGACAATGGACGGGGACCTCCAGGAGTTGAGAAAAGCATGAGAACAGATTCCCCTGGCGGCTCCAGGGAGAACCAGCCCTGCTCATGTCCTGACATTTGCCCAGTGGAACGGATTTTGGCCTTCTGACCTCCAGAACTGTAAAATCACGTTTCTGTGTTGTTTTAAAACACCAAGTTTGTGGTCATTTGTTGCAGCAGCCACAGGAAACTAAACTAAACTAAACTTACTAAACTAAACTAAACTAAACTAAACTAAACCTATAACTAAGATGTGTCCTTTCCATTGTTTCCAGAATCTTTCAGATCAGCTTTGAGTATGTACGATGGAGTGAAACCATGCAGTCCCACTCGGCTGACCCACAGACAGACAGTGCCCAGCCTTCAGGAGGATGCAGGTGATAGGCTGGGGCCTAAGCCCAGGGCTGATATGGGATCGGACACAGAGGAAGTATCTAATACAACAGTAGTTTCTCAAGCTTAAGAAAGTTTTAGAGAAATTTTGTGTTTTTAATTCTGTATAAGTATTAGAAAACATTTATTTCTCTTTTGCATTGATTATTCCTCATTGTAAGACATTTTCATAGAATATGATCTTAAATTCTTAAGTCAGTGTTTCCCAAGCAAATGTCCATGCGTCCCCGAGTGTGTCTATGGACCGATTCCTGCAAATTTTAAGAGGTTTATGCATCCCTCAGGGTTGAGGGTCGTTGAAATACATATACATGGAATGAACAAACGAGTGAGGAGTAAATGTTTCCAAAAGACCCTATCAGGTAGGTGGTTCAGTGGGAAGCAGTGGAAAGCAGGTGGTTTGGTGCTATGGAAACCAAAGACCTAATGGGCATAGGAATTCTTTCCTTTTCAAACTGTGGCAATTTGTGCATGTGGACTTGTAACACTACATGTATTTATTAATTTGCTTATTTGGATTCTCTCCTACGACTCTGAGAGTGGTGGCAGAGGGGATGACACCTCAGCGCCAGGCTACATCTTGCACCTATTATGTGCCCGGCTGACAGGGAAAGCGAAAGGCGTGTCCCCCTCCAGGCCCCAGAGATGGCACATCATGGTTTCAGAACACCTGAGAGAGTGCCTGGGCGCCTCGGGAGCACCTGACAGGGAGGGGTAATTGCCATGTCACTGGCATGTGATTTATTGCGATGCTCACGTATGTCTACGGAGCACCATCTGGAGACCCCATTTGGTTCTTTCTGAACAAACATTAAAGTCAAAATGCACCTTCTTCTGAACTCCACTGAGTCCACCTTGGACTCTCACACCTGGAGAATATTACCCAAGCTCAGTCCCCAAACCACATCCTAATTGTTTCAGGTTAGAGCGTCCCGGCCACACAGACAACTCTCACTGTGGAACTGGCTTCCCTTCTCGAGATCATTTCATCCAAAGGGTGAAGCATGTGGAGTGTTGGGTGTTACACCAAGCAGTCAGCAGCAGGCTGTAACCATCTTCAGCATGTTTCTGAATTGTAACTAGCCGTCAGCCTCCAAAAGCAGTATTGCATTTACTGGCATCTGATTTATTTATTTTCTTTTACTATTAATTGACTAGTAATTGTCCCCAAAATATTTGTTTAAAAAGGGTGATGAACAATCAATACTAAGTGATGAGGATGTTTTAAAAAAAATATTACTCAGTTTTCAAATAAGTGTTTCATCTATTCTAGGAAACTTAAAAAAAATGTTACTGTGAAAAGTTGATTTAAGAAATGCTATTCCTTTCAATTAAAACCCAGAGCATTAATCAAACGTTTGACACTATAAATGTTTCCAATTAACATCTAGCTTAAAACCACATGTGTTCCCAGTGAAATTCAAAAGATCTATCTGTACAGGTGACCTCAGAGAAACCATTAACACATGGCTGGAGACAGCGAGAAACATTCTCCATTTGTAGACTGAGATAAAGAATCAGTTTATGACTGATTATTGCTTCAAACATCCCTTTCAGATGCAGGTTCCCTAGGCTAGAGGGCTAGAAGTTGGGTATTTGTCACTAAGTCAGAAAGAAGAAAAAGAAGGAGGAGGAGAAGAAGAAATATATATATATATATATATATATATATATATATATATATATATATATATTCCTCAAACTTTTTAAACAGGGGCCAGTTCACTGTCCCTCAGACCATTGGAGGGCCAGACTATAGTAAAAAAAAACCTAGTCGGCTGCTAAGCAACAGGCAGTGGAGGCAAAAACACCCGGCGGGCCAGATAAATGTTTTCGGCGGGCCACATGTGGCCCGCGGGCTGTAGTTTGAGGACCCCTGATATATATATATATATATATATATATATATATATATATATATATATATATATATATATATATATAGAGAGAGAGAGAGAGAGAGAGAGAGAGAGAGAGAGAGAGAGAGAGAGAGAGAGATTAGAAATAATCCCACAATCCCATCTAGATGAACAACTAGTAGTTCCACCCTATCAAAGGCAGTGGAGTGGTTGGTCACAACATGATCAGTAATTTTAGGGCCAAGGGAACTTTCTAAGCAATTCTTTTTAACTTTCTGCTGCAGGAGTAGTGAACTCGAATACCTCCAGGGCCCAGGGAGATTGCATAAGTGAAAGAAATGGATATCAGGTCACTGTGGCAACCACAGCAAACTGTAGGGCATACCTTCTGTCTAAATGTGAGTTACCACCTAACTCCAGCCAACCATTGTCAGGTGAAAATAGAAGCCCAGTTGGATCAAACATTCTGATATTTGAAGAGTAGCCGGAATTTAATCTTTTTATGTGAACTCATAAATTTTACATGCTGGCAATTAATCCAATGGAAAATAAAAACAGAAATATAGACCTCTTAGCAGTCAATTTGTGACCTTCCTGTCTACTGCATCAAGAATCAGGAGCTGGCTGACACAATCAGAGATGGTAAAGGGCACAATTTGGATACAAGTGAACCCCTTTCAATAATATATCAGCACTTCACCAGCTTTGGAGAGCATGCTCTGGCCTGCTCACTGTTGAATCCACTCAGCTCCTGGCAGAAAGTAGAGGGCACATACTTTGCAAATAATTTCTCAAATGATCGGTCAAACTCAGTTAAATTATTCCAGGTGTGCTATGCAGGGGGTTATTAGGACCATAAGGAAAATGGTAACATTAAGACATGCCCATTTGCCCAGTGTCCTGATGAATTGCATTCCCTCTCCCCTGCCTCGCTGCAGCCCATCAACAGCTGGGATTGTCAGTCCCACACCAGAGCTGCTGACAAATGCCCAGGGCTAGTCTGCTGCGGCTGGAAGGTACATATTTCTCTTTTTTCCCCTTCAAATAGTTTTCTAAGAGAAAAAAGGAAGAAAACCGAAGATGACCATAATAAGATAAATGCCTGGCAGTTTACACAGAGCTAAATATTTGACATTCAGGAGCAATTTCAAGACCCAAAAAGCTGTTACATTCATGCTTGTGCAATTATTATTTTTTTTTCTATAAAAAGATTTGTATGTTTTTTTTTGAAAAATGTTCAATGGCTATAAGAATTTTTAAAAAAATGATAATTTGGTTATCAATGAGGCTCTTCAGTTTATAATCAGAGCCAGACGATGTGGATTCTAGTTCTGTTTTGCGTTCTGACTAGTTATGTGACTAGTGAGTGGTTTGCACTGGAGAGATTTGGAATAAGCACTGTAGTATAAAAAATATTTTGAGCTAAAGGTGTTTGAGTTCCTGAAATCTTTTACCTGCTTCAAAGAAAAGCCCCCCAAAAAACTCAATTGTCATAAAGTCTCTTTTTGTGACCAATGCTAATTTTCTTTTGTCTGTGAGGAGTCAGTATCACACCCAACCAGACATTGCCAGAAAACTACTGATCTCCCACCTATTCTCCTAAGGTCCATTAAATCTTTCCAAAAAGTCATTTGTTTTCCTATAAATTCCCTTCTCTCTGTCCCCTTATCTGTTTAGATAAGGTATACAAGGCACAAATTCTAACTCTACCTTTGAGTCACATTTTTCTCTGAATTCCTATATACATGTGTACACGAATAAAAATGTTTTCTATGGCCAATCCGTCTTTTGTCCTTTTAATTTGCAAGACCACCAGCACAATCTAAGAAGGTAGGGAAAAACTTTTTTCTCCCCAACGGCATTATCTTTTTTATCTCTCCATGCCATGGTTCTGTCCTTCTCCACGCTGACTTTATTCTCTACTAAAGGCTTGGTACATGGTTGGGTTCCCTTGGCCTGGCCAGTGATCAGGGCGATCAGGGTCATCTCACCCATTCCCAATAGGGGAGGGACCGCGAAAGGTTGGCCAGCCAGGGGGAGGAACCATGGGAGATTGGGCTGGCCATGGGAGCTTGGCTGTGGGAGCGCCCTGACCACCAGGGGGCAGCTCCTGCATTGAGCATTTGCCCCCTGGTGGTTAGTGAACATCATAGTGACTGGTCGACTGGTCGTTCAGTTGACCAGTCATAACAGTCACTTAGGCATATAGATATAGATATAGATATAGATATAGATATAGATATAGATATAGATGATATAGATATAGATATAGATATAGATATAGATATAGATAGATAGATATAGATATAGATAGATAGATAGATAGATAGATAGATAGATAGATAGATAGATAGATAGATAGATATGAGAGAGAGAGAGAGCTGGTTGTATTCCAGAAGTTCTAGGTTCATATTCTGACAGCTTCAATTCCACTAGAAAAAGAACACATCTCTTTTCTTCTTGCTAGGGTCTCAAAATTGGGTCTGAGTAGCTTAACTTAATTGATAATTTAGTCTGAATGGCTTAATGGCTTAATCAATCTTTATGCGGACAGTAATGTGATGCATTGATTGGTCAGGCATGAGTCATAGGATCCCTTTGAAGCTTGAAGTACAGTCAGCCTTGCCTCAGCACATGGAGTTCTTTGCCAAAAACAGGGGGAACGGATGTCTCCTACACCCTGTGACATGAGCCATATTTTGTTTTAGAGTCTTGCCTAAAACAGTGGTTTAAACAATCTATGTCTTTAATGAAGTTTAAAAAACACTGCTTTCCTAAATAATACTGACTTTGCCAATATTCCCGTCTTGACCACAGGAAAATTATAAAGCCAATTTTCTCCCAAAAACCAACTTGACTGGGAACTGAACCATGACCTTGGTTCATAGGTTGATGCCCAACCACTGAGCCATGCCTGCTGGGCAACCAGTTCTTCTAAATTAAATAGAACATTTTTTCACAGCATAATTTTCTCACAGTTACAACTTTTTCCCCTTTGTTTTTTATTGAGATATAATTCACATACCACAAAATTCACATTTTTGAAGTATACAATTCAGTATTTTTTAGTATATTCACAAAGTTGTGCAATCACCACTACTACTTAGTTCCAGAACATTGTCAACAGCCCCAAAAGAAATCCCATATTCATGGATAGTTGCTCCTCACTCCTCTCTACCCCTAGCTCTTGATAACCACACATTCTTGATAACCGTCTTTCTGTCTCCACAGATTCACCAACTTAGGACATGTCATATGTGTTAACCATGTCTTTTATTTTCCTTATTCTGATGCTTTGACATTTGGGTTCTTACTTCCCCTGAATGTACTGCTCCTCCCAAGGTTAATTAATTCCTAGGGATAGTAAGAATTTCTCTAGGGAGTGTGATTTTCAAATGCAAACCAACAATTGGAACACATAGCTCCAATCATCCCCCTTTAATGAGGTCTCACACTCGGGGATGCTATATCACCACAGCACCAGGTACCAGACAACTAAGGAGAGACCCTGTAATCCAGAGTCTGCTGGGTTTACTGAAACTATCCGGTCCTAAGCCAGCTTAACATTCTTTCCCATGGAAACCTCATCAACAGCTCTCACCACAGGTCCCCATTCTCCCTCTGCCTCCTGACATATCTTACGTTTTCCCATTGTGTCTCTGCTCCTCTTGGAAACTGTAATAAATTACTATTTTTTCAGTGGCAATTTATCTGTTGGCCCTACTATACCTGAATGATAATAAAACTTACATCAAAGCATCATAAATGGAGTCATGAGATATGTGACCTTTTGTATCTGTTTTATTTCACTTAGCATAATATTTTAATGATATCCATGTTGTAACATGTATCTGTACTTCATTTCTTTTTGTGAATGTATAATATTCCATTTTATGGATATACCATCTTTGCTGATCCATTCATCAGTTAATGGACATGTGGTTTACTTCTAGTTTTTGGCTATTATGGATAATGCTGCTATGAACACGCATACAAGTGTGTAAGTTTTGTATGGACATATGTTCTCTTGGGCATCTAGGAGTGAATTGCTGGGTCACATGGTAACCTCTGTATTTAACATTTTGAGGAGCTGCCACACTGTTTTCCAAGTGTCTTCACCGTTTTATATTCCCACCAGCAATGTGCTGTGGTTACAATTTGTCCACATTCTCTCTAACACTTGTCTCTTTTTGATTCTAGCTGTACAGTAGGTGTGAAATGAATACCTTTGTAATTAACCTAGTTACTAACAACAAAAAAGGAGCAAAGGGAAGGCCATATACTATAGCCATGGCATTTGTCCAGCTTTGCCAAGAAGCTGCAGTTTAACATTCCCCAGGGAGCCACTGGTCTATTCCCCACAGTACCATTTGTTGTAAAGACTATTCTTTTCTCATTGAATTATCTTGGTCTCATTGTTGAAAATCAATGGACCATAAATGCATGAGTGGTTATGTGGACTCTCAATTGTATTCCATTGATCTGGCACAGGCCCACCTTTATGCCAACACCACACAGTCTTGATTACTGTAGCTTTTTAGTGTGCTTTGAAGTCTTTCATAATGTTGTACGAGAAGTCAGTATTGTCTGGGTATATTAAGAAATTATCTATTTTCAGTTTTAATAGTTTCCAGATGATGGACACATGTAGGTACCACCAATTTCTCTTTGTACCAATTTTGCTTGCATAGCCCCTATGATTCTCTCCTGAAAACTTTAAGATACATTTCCATAATATTATGCCTTTGCTATACCAAGCTTCAAATTTAGGTTTAAATATTTTATTGACAACTATATAACAATTTTACAAAGAGATGCTCCTAATCTTTTATTTCAACATTTTACTTTTCAAAATGTTAAACTTCTTCATTGTTAAATTTAATTGCTAAAGCCCATACTAAGGCTCATATTAAGTCAGTCTAAGTCTTGATCAAAATTTTCAAAACTTACTCTCCCTTGATTTTATAATTAATTGAATTATTATTTAGAAGTGAATCTGAGGCTATAATTATTCCATGTGAATTTTTAAGAACACCTTTTTTTTTTTTTTTTTTTTAGTTATAACTTACCCTAGAGTCCTGGTGCACAAAATTTGTGCATGGGGGGAGGGTCCCCTCAGCCCAGCCTGCACCCTCTCCAATCTGGGACCCCTTGGGGGATATCCAACTGCCAGTTTAGGCCTGATCCCAGGGATTGGGCCTTAACCAGTAGTCGGACATCTCTCTCACAATCCTGGACTGCTGGCTCCTCATTGCTCACCTTCTTGCCTGCTTGGTTGCCCCTAACAGCCTCCCCCCTTGCTGGCCTGATCACCCCTCACTACCTCTGCATACCAGCCTGATCACCTCTAACTGCCCTCCCTGCTGCCCTGGTCACCCTCACTGCCCCCCCGCCAGCCTAATTGTCCCCAACTGCCCCCCCGCCCCTGCCAGCCAGGTTTCCCCCAACTGCCCCTTCCTTGCCAGCCTAGTCAATCCTAACTGCCCCCCTTGCTGGCCTGTTCACCTCTTACTGCCCCCCTGCCAGCCTGGTTGCCCCACACAGCCTGCTGTTCAGTCATTTGGTTGTCCCTCACTAACCCCCTTGCCGGCATGGTCACCCCACGCAGCCTGCTGTTCAGTTGTTTGGTCATCCCTCAGTAAACTCTCTGCCAGCCTGGTCACTCCATGCAGCCTGCTTGTTCAGTTATTTGGTCGTCCCTCACTAACCCCACTACTGGCCTGGTAGTAGGCAGCCATCTTGTGAGGGCATGAGGGTCAATTTGCATATTACCTCTTTATTATATAGGATACTATCAGATTCACCCATTTAAAGCATACAATTCAATGGCTTTGATAAATTTAGTATATTTACAGAGTTGTGCAACTATCTCCATAGTCCAACTTTTGAAGATTTAGAATATTTTTATCACACCATGAAGAAACCTTTTGTCTCTCCTTATCCCTTCCATACTCCCAAATATAGGCAACCGCTAATTTACTTTCTGTTTCTATAGATTTGCCTGGTTTTCTAGGTCTGGTTGCTGGGTCAGCATAGTTTAATGGTCAGCCATTGATTGGTTAGAGGTTGTATTTAAGCAAGCCCCCTGTATTGGACTGAATGTTTGTGCCCCCACCTCACATTCATACACTGAAGCCCTAACCTTAAATGTGATGATATTTGGAGATGGGACCTTTCGAAGGTAGTTAGGATAAGATGAGGTCATGAGGGTGGGGCACTCATGATGAAATTCGCGCTGTGATAAGATGAGACACCAGAGAGTTCACTCTCTCAACACCTGCACACACCACAGAAAGTCAGTGAGAAGGTGTCATCTGCAAGCCCAAAGAACCTCACCAGAACCTGACCATGCTGGCACCCTGATCTCAGAGTTCAAGCCTCCAAAATGTGAAAAAATAAATTTCTGTTGGTTAATCTACCCAGTGTATATTATTTGGATATGGCATCCCTAGCTGACCAATATACTGCCTGAGCTGATTAGGTTTCCTCTTTTTCTCTTGGATCTATGAGTGGCTTGGAGACTGCTTCCAAGGAGTGTATGACTAGTCCCATGTAGCCAATGACTAGTAGCTGAAGGTTCCCTCTCTGGTTGTTACTGAGAGGACATAGCCTTGGGCATTCGAGAATCTTCCTGGACCACCTGGAATGACTGATTTTAACAATAAATGTCTGTTGTTTTGGTATCAATTGGAATTACTTTTAGCTGTAAGTCACCACTGGTTGCTAGCTGATTGCACTACTATTTTCAACAACAACCTGGGGCATACATTTCTCCCTGGTCTTATCCAAATAAACCCATGCTCCTTGGGTTGCTCATATCACTCTTTCTAACCCTAAGGAATGGGATCTGGAAGAGGGGGCAGCTACTCTTCAAGGCTGTCCTGTGCAGAGCTCCCTGCCCCAAGATAGATCCGTGTATATCATCAATTCTTCTTGTGATAGGACTCTCAAAGAGCTTGCTCTGAGTTAGGTGTCAGCCACTACCTTTCTATTGCTTGTGTTTGCATTATAAAGGCTATTTTCAGTCAACCTTGTTTCTTTATAAGATCTTTTAAAGCTATGGGTGCATGTTGTGAAAGGTGGCTTAGTCAAGACTGCATAACATCATCCACAAACGCATTGGCCTGGCACATGGAGACTGCAGGATGTCACCATAGGCTGGAAGCCAGCAAACCAGTGGGGTGCTGTTGTCATTTCCTCAGTGCTGTGGCCCACTCCCAACCCTCCAGGCATTTCAAGCTGAATGGAGGGACTCCTGGACTAGTCAGGGGAACCCTGTTGATATGTATTAATGCTTAAAGAGCATTAATATCATAAAATTAATATGAATTGAAATTTTAATATTTTTTCTTTCACTCTATGGGTTGGCCTGTGCACTTATTTAGTTGCCTGAACCCCAATGTGGAGCTCACTCATGTTAAAGCCTGTGCACTAATGTTTCTCATTTTGGCAATATTGATATTTTGGGCCAGATAATTCTTTGTTGTGGGGGCTTGGCTGTGCATCATAAAATATTTAGTATCATCCCTGGGCTCTTCCCACTAGTTTCCAGTAGAATCCCCAGTTGTGACAACCAAAAGCGTCTCCAGTCATTGCCAATTGTCCCTGGAGGAGGAGGGACAAACATACGCTTGGTTAAGAACCACTGCAGATTAAAGCCACCAACTCAAAAGCTGCTCACACCTGCCATCCTCTGTCATGAAAAGATTTCTCCATCACTCACGGAGCTATTAAATGACACCTCATGCTGGTCCTGCAGTCTACCTTGCTCATTTATTTTGTTTCATGATATAAATATATATTTTTATAGAAAATTTGGAAAATACAAGATGCATAGGAGAAAAATTTAAAACGTATAATTATACCACTTAACATATGAGTTTAGTGTATTCTATCACAATTATTTGTATAGAATTGATTGGCTGATCATCTTTTCCTTTAATTTGATCTTGATTGATATTGAAATTCCTTTATATTTCCATTGTGTGGTTTGGAAGTTCTATCCTATGTATTTATACTTCTCCAGCTGCCAGCACTGATAGAACCCACTCCCACCTATTTACTTACTTCTTTTATGGGGTTTTTGGAGAAAAGGAGAATTAAAGGTGAGAGACAAACATGAACTGAAATGCAGACATGAAAAATATAGAAGTATTTTACTAGAATGAACACAAATACTGTAAGTAAAATTAATATTCGAGTAACAGAAATCTGAGGAAGTACTTGAAATATATGTAAAATAAAAATATAATAAATTAAAAAAAATAAAAGCAAATATCCTAATAGAAAAAATAAATAAGTAACAACAGTTCACAGAAGAAATATGAGATATCATATTTTACTTATCAGCTAGAAGAGATTTTTATAGCAATACTACTTGCTAACTGAGCAGTTCATACATTGGTGTTAGAAATATAAGTTGGGACAAAGTTTCTAGAGAATAATTTGGAAATAGGTACCAAAAATCTTAAAAATATAAAAAAACACACTTAGAAATTTACTGAATAATTCTACTGTTAGAAATTAATACTAAGAAAATGAATACAGATTTATGTTAAGATATTGCTATAAGAAAGTTTATCATTATAGTAAAAACATTTGAGAACTGTTTAAATGTTTAATATTAAGGTTTTTCTAACATAAAGTATGGTATGATAGTATACTATATCATTATGAATATTGTATTTTAGAAAATGATTTAATATCAAGGGAAATAATCACATATCATAGGAGGAAAAATATAGCCTGGTGAAATGTGTAATACCCAACAGTATGAAGTAACAAATATAATACACATTTGTGATTTTAAAAGTTTAAATATGGGAAGATCTACACCAAAATATTGATACCTCTGGTCAGTGGATAGCCACGTTTATTTACATTTTCTTCTCTTTTCCATTTGCATCATCAAATATTGCAATAAAAACTCTGAAGTCATTATTATAATACAGTGAACCCCTTGAAATATATATATATATATATATATATATATATATATATATATATATATATATATATTTAGTTCAGAAAGGAATAGCATAGCAGGCTATTTCTTTCCAAATGGCTACCAGCTGGGAAGATCATTATGTAAGTTGTTTCACACAACATGCTTCAGTCTGAGAAGGAAGCAGCTCTTAAGACAGCCCTTATGTTCTTGGACAATGATGTTCACTCAGGGATCCTTCCCTTAGTCTTTCTCACCTGAGCCAAACACATCAACCTCCTATCTACAGAACAATCTCTCATCCAGGAGCACATAGGTGTGTTTAAGAGATGACAGCAGTACTTAGAACGAGACCAAGGATGAATGTTCAGAGAATGTGTAATTATTATTCTGGACCTAGTGGCATTTTAATGGGGTGATAGCTTAGGAGGAATGAGAGACTCTTCAAACTCCAAGTTCTAACTATACCAATGGCAATCACTCTACTGAGAAGGAAAACAGAAGTGTGTCGAAGGAAACCAAAACAACCCAGAAAGAGATGCTAAAAATATTAAATCAATATATGTTGGAAACAGAATCTCACAAAAGAAGTGGTCCCACTTTTGGAGTAGGTGATATAATATCAGCCAAGGACATGCTTCATGCATTGCTGCATTTATTCATTCTTTCTTTTACCTTCTATCTTTCTTCCTTTTCTCCTTCCTTCTTTTTTGCCTTTCCCTTATTTTCCTCCTCCTCTTCTTTCTCCTCCTCCTCCTCCTCCTCCTCCTCCTCCTCTTCTTCTCCCTCCTTCTTCTTCTCCCTCCATCTTCTCTCTCTCTCTGTCAAAATTTGAGGCCCACTCCATGCCAGACACAAGATAAACACTGTGCTTTCTTGTACAGTATCGATTTTAATCAAAAGTTTTTGGGAAAACTATGCCACAATAAGCAATGACACATTTTAGGCTAAATAAAAAAAAGGCCACATAAATTATAAAATATACATATGAAGAAATGTTACTTTTGCTTCCAGTGATTCCACTTCATGCCCAGTCTGCAGGGGATCCTTGTGGACTCCTCATGATTAGTGAGTCTTTGTTTGATAATTTTGAGAAGCACTGCTTTACGTAAAAACCTAGAAATCATGTTTATCCAAAATGTGGAAACACAAAGCTCAGAGTGGTAGGTGAATCCATCCACGTGATTTATGTTGGATGAAAAAAATCAATATTTTAAAAAGATCTCTCTAGCTTGACCTTAAAGGACTAAAGTAAAATGATAGAAATTGTCCAAATTCAATGAATCGTCATTCAAGGAAAAGATGGAGAAAAAATTTATAACAAAAGGGTTTGAGTAGGGTATATTTAGTGTGAGCCAACAGTTGGGTGGAGGGACTAAGGAAAGGCTTATGTATCTGAGGTTGAGAATGAATATGAGTGAGGAGAAACTTCCAATCACATCTGATGGGTTGTATTTACTTCTGAACATCGTATCTTAAGAAAGCCATTGCCCTGACCAGTTTTGCTCAGTGGATAGAGCGTCGGCCTGCGGACTCAAGGGTCCCAGGTTCGATTCCAGTCAAGGGCATGTACCTTGGTTGCGGGCACATCCCCAGTAGGAGGTGTGCAGGAGGCAGCTGATCAGTGTTTCTCTCTCATTGATGTTTCTAACTCTCTATCCCTCTCCCTTCCTCTCTGTCAAAAATCAATAAAATATATTTTCTAAAAAAAAGAGAAAAAAGAAAGCCATTGACAAATTACACTATACAAAGAGAAGAGTTGCCAAGACAATGACAAAGACATAAAACCATGTTATATGGGGACAGTGTAATCTGATTAAGAAACTGTAAATCTCAAATGCTGTTGTGACCACGTTTGTGGATTATTATATACCACCATCCTGAGGTCACTAACATACCCCAAGGCTTAGTGAATTAACACAACTAAAGTGTTGGTAGAGGTTTTGTTATCAGTGGAAGTGGAGTTCTTGAGGTGCTTCTAGTAAAATAATTTCTTGAGGCCCCCACGGGAGGATGAGGTATTGTGGAAAGCTTTATTGATAACATAAAATTAAGGCGGTTCCCTTCCAAGGCGCCATCTCTGTTCTGCTATGAAAAAAAAGTCCAATCTTGTCTTCAGCAGGGCCAGAATTAAGGCCACTGCCCAGAATTTCTGTTCCATATTAAAGTATGGTCCAGTCCAGCATCTGACCAGCTTTGCTTGTGTTCCCAGCTGCAGACCATTGGGTGAGGGGTCTGCATGGCCATCGGCCATATGGCTGCTTAAAGCCACATGGCTATGAAGGTAGGATGGGTGAGTGCATGGGCAAGTCATGGAGGGAGAGAGAGAGAGAGAGAGAGAGAGAGAGAGAGAGAGAGAGAGAGAGAGAGAAAGAGATCTTTTGTCTGGGGATTTTAACCAGGAGTTTCTTTAAACTAACCAATCAACTCTCCCAGATTTTGCACTCTTCTGGTGAGGTCCACCCCCTAGCCAATCACTTGTTCACCAGACTAGACTGACAGGCAAGCACCTCCCCATGCCTCCCTGAGACTTCTACTGTGCAAGTACCCATCTTCTCCTTCTCCCTCAACAACCCAATGCTGGCTGGGGAAAGGGAATGTGTTAATCCCCATGGAGGAGCAATGCTGTGTGAAGCTGTTGCTTCCTGGTCAAGCTGCCAGATGCTTATAATGCCTGGCCTCCCTTTGCTCTCTTTCATTTATTAATATTAACTAGCTGATTATGATGATAACAATTTTGCTCCACACAGTCACTCAGGGACACAGGCTGATGGAGGCACCATCATCTTATTCCTGAATCATCTAGAACACACAGCCTATTCCGTCCCTGAGAGAGAGTGAGACGACTGGAAGGCTGCGTGCAGGCTCTGGAATGATTCTGCTCAGCAGTGACACAGGCCCACGGAGCCATAAGGAGCTGGAAAATGTGAACGAGCACCCACAGTCTAAGCAATATTGAACTTAATCTTTTTAAAATTGTCATCTTAAAAAACATATATATTTTTATTGATTTCAGAGAGGAAGGGAGAGGGAGAGAGAGGGAGAAACATGAATGATGAGAGAGAATTATTGATCAGCTGCCTTCTGCATGCTCCCTACTGGGGATCCGGCCTGCAACCCAGCATGTGCCCTGACCAGGAATTGAACCATGGGCTCCTGGTTTATAGGTCAGTGCTCAATCACTGAGACACACTGGCTGTGCTAAATTGTCCATTTTTAATCCTTACTTTGACTTATACTTATACTAGAGGATAATGCCTAGGAAATCATGGGTTTGGTCTGCTGTTATATTTTCTCTAATAAATATGAAAATACAGAAGCTCATCCACTTAAAGTCATTTCACATATTAAAAAATGTGTCACTTTAAGAGAAAGACAGGCTTATTGAACACAGTGAATTACCGTACAGTGAAGGGCAGAAAGAACAGCCTGTAAGAAAGGACAGCACAGAGAGGCTGTGAAACACTCGGGATTCCCAGGTGGAAATCTGGGGTCAAATTGCACAGAAATTATAACAATGGTGTTCCCAGACTAGGATAAGAATTCTGACTTGGAAACACTGAACAAGATGGAAATGAATAAGAAATAAGCCACAGAAGATTAATAGTAATAGTCCTAAAGAAGTGCAACATAAAAATGAGCTATGGAATTTGAGTTTTGACTTTCACGTTCACATTTTTACAGTGACTTGTGTTCAGCATTTAACGAGGCTGAGTAGCTGAAGGAAAAGTAAAGCTGTTCACTTAAAAATCACTTGGCTTTGATAAGAACAATCTCAGGCATTGTTACCACCTGCTGTGCTAAACCCTCCCCACTTCATCCCATTTAATCTTTTCAGCAATTCTATAAAATGTATCCTATTAATATTTCCATTTTATAGATCAAAAATCTGAGGCCATTCATAGGAAGATACTTGCCCCAAATCACAGAGCTAAAACTGAAACTCTGGCCTTCATCTAAAATCCAAACTCTCCAAAGAAACTGATCTCCCAGCTTGTTTTAGGTCTTTCATTTGATTTTTCATCATTTCTTTGTCTCTTATTATCCTTTGTGGATATGGGCAAGGTTTATAAAATACTAGCTCAAAGAGGACTGCTAGATTCTCTGAGCGGTTATTCAGTCTTGTTTCATTATCTTACTTTTTATTTCTCTCTACTTCTTTTTTTAAAACTTTTTTTTTTCCAGTTTAAAGGCCAGAATCAATAGGATCAAAATTCAGACAAAAATCTTGCACTTCCCTGAGGACACACGGGGGTTTGAGAATGTCAGCTGTACAAATATGACGCCATCTTAGACAATCTGGGAGGACGAGGGCCAGCCGCGCGCTGCCTGCAGATGTCCCGGGGCCCCGCCTCCAGCAGCTTTATTATCTGACAGGCACGGGGTACAAATATTGACTCTTGCTATTTTTACTGTAACTGCAGCCACAAGCATTGATTGCGCAGGAGAGCAGACGGGAGAAAGCAGCCGTGTCCTCCCAGCCCGGAGAGCTTTGTCTTTGCCTCAGGATGGACAGGGGCAGGGTATGAATACGGTCCTCATGGAATGATTCAAGGCAGAAATAATAAAAAGGGTGATGATGTGAAAGATCCCGCAGAGTTGACGGACTTGAAAAAATAATCCCTATTGATTCCGCCTTGTCATCTGGGTTCATTTAGCCCAAACAAGTTCCGAATGTAGGAAGAAGAGAGACTTAAGAGAACTCAGCCTCTCTCTGTAGTACATGCTCTTATCTAGTCAGACTTTTTCATATTCCAATGGCAATGCACAAAACTTGATAGCTGCATTTTCCAATTTTCCCCCATTCCTATCTCAGGATGGCATGGCGAGGGAAATAATCAACACAGCACTTGGTTGGTCTTTTGTAAGAAACAAGGGCATTCTTCTTTTGGCAACCTGTTCACTAGGCTGATGTAAAGAGCAAGGGGACTTTCCCATTGAGTGTTTCATGTTGCTTTTTAGGTCCATAGTATAGAATTTGTGTCGCCGGTGTAGAGTAACTCCTATTTCCTGTTTGATTAGATCTACTGCATCCTGCATGAGCTTTGGGGAGCAGTAAGATCACTGTACACATTAAGGACATTAACAAGATGATGGAGGGGCAGGCAGGCCTACACCTGAGACTGGATCCGGAGAATGACTGGTTTTCATATGCGAGAAAATGGAACTTGGCAGCTTAGCCAGGCACTCTAAGGCTTGGCAAAGTTCAAGGCCACGGTCTTTATCTCAAGGTGCATCTCATGCTAACAGCCCACCCTGGGCCCAGATTTGCTCAGAGCAAATGAATTGGCACCTTCTTCAGAGATACAGGGAGTAAGAATAAAACCACTGTGTCACCCTTAGGGGCCAAAAATCATTCAAATAGATGCAGAAGATCAAAGTCATGAATGCAGTGGGAGATGGAAGAGTGCCTGTGTATCGAAGGTGGAAGTATATTTAAGTGTATTTTAAGGAGAGATTAAATCCTACTTTTCCCTTAAAGTCACTGTCAGGGGACTTTAGACGTTAGTACGTTTGCCACAGTGTTAAAAGCTGTTGGTATCTGCCTTTAAAGGAGTCTTTCATTAACTGAATAAATGAGCTTGATTGAGAGATTCTACAAGCATCGGAAGTTGGGAGGACCGTATGCATATGTCACATAGAGGGGGAAACTTGGTTTTTAGAGTGAAGCAGAGTTGGATGCAAATCTAGGTTCAGACATATGGATTTCAAAGTGTTTCTTGTGTTTTTCTGAGCCTTGTTATCATTTTCTGTAAAAGGAGAATGACATGGTTATTACTAGGTTGAGAAGAAGTAAGGGTTTTTTTGCTTTTTACCCCTCACTTGAGGATATGTTTTTATTGATTTTAGAGAGAAAGGGAAAGAGAGTGAGAGAGAGAAACATTGATGTGGGAGAGAAACATCAAACATGCCCTGACCTGGGATTGAACCTGTGACCCTTCGGTGCATGGGAAGATGCTCCAAACTGAGCCACACCATCCAGGCTGAAAACAAATAATATGTGTACAGTGTTTAGTACGTGTGTTTATTCCTCTCTATTATCAGTCCTCATCCCCTGTAAGAAATTCAATAAAATATAGAATCGTGTCTCTCCAGGACTGTAAATTCAAGGGAAGTCAGTGGGACTGATATCTTAGAAAACTGGCGGGTGTGTCTTGTTTGCAGAGCAGGCTGCAGAAGTGCCAGGTTTGTGTAAGAGTCACATACAATGTTAACCTCCTGACTACTTTTGTATGTAACTTATAAAGCGCCTTTTTCAAGCTTTTATGAAAATAGTGGAAAGGTGCCACTGATTCGGTTCTTTTCCACCACCAGCTGTACATCCCGCCACACTGGGAAGAGTCTTTTCAAATCCCCAGACTTTGAGGTCCTCTCTAATTTCCCTTTGGTGATATGTGCTTGTTCTCCGAATCATCCATCAAAAATGTTTTTTTAAGGACTTGCAAGCTCTAGGATTTTCAGTTGATATTCCATAACACTGTTAATCATCCTAGATACACATCTCAGGTCTCCACTTAGAATCATAAAGTTCTTTAAACCAAAACAGTTCAATCCCCGTTCATTGTGATAAATACAAGGCAAGTTTCTTATTTCTCTTTACCAACATTCATTGAACTCTCTCACTTTGGATAATTATTATTGGATGACAATAAACTATTTTATGTTCAAATACATTTTTTTGTATATTTTGATTATCAAACAAAAAAGTATGGCTGTTTTTAGGGAGTTTGTAAAAGGATGTTGACATTGATCATTAGCTCAATTGCTTGCAGTAAGGATATATTTTTCCAATATATCTTGCTCCTTGCTTAAATTAGCAACCTCACTAGGGTAGTTGTGGCCTAACCCTAACAGGGGACTATTTAGATAATCTGGCAATAAACATTGCATTTGAAATCACAGTATTCGCCTTTCTGTCACCTTCTACTAGTTGAGCAACCTTGGCCAAGTCACAGTGTTGGTTTCCTCATCCATAAAGTGGGCATGGCCATTTCTGCCTCACAGTGCCAATAGGATTAGGTGAAATTATGTATGAGAAAAGACTCCTAAATGAAAAGCAACATACAAACAAGATCCCTTTCTCTGTTCTCACTCTTCTTACTTCCCCACCTTTACTAAACATTCAAAAACCTCTGATGATTTTCTGTTATTTTTATTTTATTTATTTATTTATTTTTAATTAAATCTTTATTGTTCAGATTATTACATTTGTTCCTCTTTCCTCCCCCCATAACTCCCCTGCTCCCAGTTCCCACCCCACCCTCCGCCCTCACTCCCCACCCACTGTCCTCATCCATAGGTGCACGATTTTTGTCCAGTCTCTTCCCGCATCTCCCACACCCCTTTCCCCCCCAAGAATAGTCAGTCCATTCCCTTTCTATATCCCTGATTCTATTATAATCACCAGTTTATTCTGTTCATCAGATTATTTGTTCACTTGATTCTTAGATTCACTTGTTGATAGATGCATGTTTGTTGTTCATAATTAGTATCTTTACCTTTTTCTTCCTCTTCCTCTTCTTAAAGGATACCTTTCAGCATTTCATATAATCCTGGTTTGGTGGTGATGAACTCCTTTAGCTTTTCCTTATCTGTGAAGCTCTTTATCTGACCTTCAATTCTGAATGATAGCTTTGCTGGATAAAGTAATCTTGGTTGTAGGTTCTTGGTATCCATCACTTTGAATATTTCTTGCCACTCCCTTCTGGCCTGCAAAGTTTCTGTTGAGAAATCAGCTGACAGTCGTATGGGTATTCCCTTGTAGGTAACTGAGTTTCTTTCTCTTGCTGCTTTTAAGATTCTCTCTTTATCTTTTGCTCTTGGCATTTTAATTATGATGTGTCTTGGTGTGGTCCTCTTTGGATTCCTTTTGTTTGGGGTTCTCCGTGCTTCTTGGACCTGTAAGTCCATTTCTTTCACCAGGTGGGGGAAGTTTTCTGTCATTATTTCTTCAAATAGGTTTTCAATATCTTGCTGTCTCTCATCTTCTGGCAGCCCTATAATTCTGATATTGGTACACTTGAAGCTGTCCCAGAGGCTCCTTACACTATCCTCGCATTTTTGGATTCTTTTTTCATTTTGCTTTTCCGGTTGGGTGTTTTTTGCTTCCTCACATTTCAAATCATTGACTTGATTTTTGCGCTCCTCTGGTCTGCTGTTGGGAGTCTGTATAATATTCGTTATTTCAGTCCGTGTATGCTTAATTTCTAGTTGGTTCCCCAATATAAGATCGAGGGTCTCATTAGTTTTCTTGTAGATCTCATTAAGTTTATCGGCGGCTTCTAAACAGTTCTTGAGAGACCTTAAAAGTGTGGTTCTGAACTCTATATCTTCCATTGACAATTTTGTCCTGTTTCTTTGTCTCCGCATTTTGTTATGCTTCCTTGGTGCACCCCCTAGTGGTCTTTGTTCGCAGTCTTATAGTTAAACCTTGATTGTTGTAGCTAATACCAGGGAGGGTTTGACCTCCAGGCCAAGTGGCTATGAGAATCAGCTGTGTCAGCAGTGAGAGAACTTCTGTCCTCTAGGGAGGTGCTAATCTAGCCCTTGCCTGAGGCTATCCGGCAAATGTCTCTGTGCAGGGCTTGGGCAGGGCGGGTCGAATAGGATCAACAGGGTGGGCTGGAGAGAGCAGTTATGGCGGCTCTCAGTTCTGTCCCCAGGGGCTCTGCCTCTGAGTCCCAGCACCCGCTGCAAAGCTCGGAGAGAAAGCTGCACTCGCTCTGACTGAAGCCAGACAGTCCCGCTTCTCCCGTTTGAGTCAGGGTCCCTAAAGACTCGCCTGTATCTGGAGCTCAGAGTCTGCGACTCCCTCCCGATTGAAAACAACAACCACGCCCTCCGCCGTCAGCCCGCTCCGCTCACTCCGCACCTCAGAATTTGACTTCAGCACTGCGCCTCCTCTGAGTGTCCGTATGCGTTTCTCTTTCCTCCTAGTTGTAGGACTTCCACTCAGCCAGCGTTCCTGTGGTTCTGGGTGATGTCCATTCCGTCTTTTAGTTTCACTTTTGAAGTAGTTGTTCAAAGCAGCAAACTCTGGCGTTAACCTATGCCGCCATCTTGGTTCAGTTCTGTGTTCTAAGTTCTGTCTATTTTCTGTTATTTTTAAGACTTTAAAGCTAAGTCATTAGCCTATCACTTAGGGTCTTACCTTGCTACTATTATTCCCACTGTTTCCTTACAGCAGATCTATTTATCCCCAAATGAGTCCAATGTAGTTGCAATATCTTGCTAGGACATCCAGTTGTCCAATTAAGGGGGACACTACAGCTTCTAGCATGACCACAGTGAAAGAGAGGATTTGGGACTTTTAGGCAGGGAAACTTCATGGTCAAAATCCTGGCCTAATTCCTGGTCGTGGGTTATACTACAAAGTTCATGAGAGCCAGAATACCAGCTTGTTAATTACCAAGTATTAATTACCAGCTATTTCTATTATGCTATATCAACACCTTCCCAGAAATTCACATATGATCAGAGGTTTGCTGGATGACTATGCAATCAGGGCAGGAGGAACCCACTAGGTGATATTAATGAAGAATGTGTTGTTAATGCAGAGGTCTAGATCCCAGTGGATGATATATTTATTTGTTGGTACCGCTGCAAGACTTTGTCTCTTGGCAGAGCTCACGGGGTGCACTGTTGTAGTGGGGTGCAGGGCAAGCGTGGTGGTGTCTGGAACTGCTCTCAGCCAGGCAGGGCCTGGTGGGTGGGGGGAGCACCTGAAGTTTAGTGTGTCTGCAGGGGTTCTTCTTAGTGGAGAGACAACAGTGTCATGTTTAGTGGTTCATTATGGAGATGGAGACTGGGAGAAATCCCCAAACACCTTTCTTTGGCCAGCTTATAAGTCATTTTCCCCCCAATAAACAAAAACCCCACCTAAAACAAATGAGGTCACATTGCTTTTCTTAGTAGCATGTCATATATTTTCTTCCCCTCTTGCCCATGTACTGTCAACATGAGAAATGATTTTTCAGAATTCTTGACAAAGTTGGGATCACAGTAGAGCCAGCCTGACCCAATAAATTGACCTGGAAATCTCATGGGAGATTCTTCTGAAACACCCCAGCCCCATTTCAGGGCCTCTGTGCTTAATCTTCAGAAAGTAATCGCAGCTCCTCACAGCCTGTCCATCACCTCATCTGTAGTGTCTGCCTTTCTTCCTTTGCCCCAAACCCTTATGAGTTGGAAAAAAAAAATAGGGGCCAGAGGAGACAGTTCCAGAGAAATTAAGGTTGATTGGTGACTTGGTTCTTTAACTCTTTCCCACACTGCACATTAGAGAACTAACTCAAAGGAGCACTGTGCACAGAAAGAAAGCCACACCCTCCCAACTCAGCCATGTAGTCTGAGTAACGGTGAGGAGTCTTGTAAGATTTTCTCATTGAAGCAGGAGGCCCACTTCCCGCTTCCTGAATGAGTCTATCGGGCTGTTATAAGTTCTGCTAGATGCTGTCCAGTACTCTACAAGGCAGCTGTGTTATTATCGCTGTATGTGGAATATAAATGTGCAGTCACCTCTGAGCTATCGACTAGAATATTCCTTAGGGATTTCTCGCTTTGGGGTGAAAGCGGTGTCACTAAGTGAGTGGCAGCCATCTGGTTATGTGGAACATAGAGGGAATGGGGAGGAGCCATATATGAGGGAGGGAGTGTAGTTGGAAAGGTGGGTTTAATGCTATAATTGTTTATTTGTTTTAATTTGTAGTGATTATTTAAATCTCAAATAACATGAAAAAAGAACTCAGTGTATTTTATGGCTGAAGGAAGGTATAGACTAAGAAAGCTGAGAAATATCAGTACATAACCCAGTCTCAGAGCAAATACAGAGACAATTCTTTAAAAAGTGTTTACCAATAAATAGCCCTATAACTGACAGAGTATAAAGATAACAAAATACAGAGCATGGAGTTTTAAACAGGTAAATCTCATTAAAAGTCCTTTTCACTTTGACTTTTTTTTTTTTTTTTGTATTATTGCTCCACGAACTCATTCTCTCTATTTCTACAGACACGTGTAAAAGAGCCTGAACGTGAGCTGTCCACACTGTGGACAGTAGTTACCTTCCTAGCTGGAAAGACTCAAGAGGACCTTTATTTTTAGACTATTGGACACTTTCTTGAATAGTATTCTGTTAGAACATGTTGCTTGTGGAAATTGAAAAGTAATACAAATTTTAAAAGTTTATATCAATTAAATCCAAATAACCTCATGGCAGAGCTAAGCTTGCATAGTTGAGCAATTTAGGAAATTTCCTCAAGGAGTCTGGACCTCAGTTTCCCCATCTGCCACAGAGAGTGCTTGGTCAAACAAGATTAGACAATTTCTCATGGGGCTCTGTGTCCGCCCAGCTCCTAGCAGAGCTTCAGGCTCTGGGAATGGAGGGTCAGGGAGGCACAGGAAGGCTAAGGACAAAACTGGGTGGATAATGTGTGGGGTGGGGTGGGGTGGGGTAGGGTGGGGTGGGGTGGGGATGCTCTGAGACTCCAATTCAAATCCATGCAACTCTGCTCTCACTTAGTTTTTTCAAAGTGCCCTTCTACATTAGACCAAGTCTGAAAAAAATGCTTAGCTAGCTAATCCTCTATTAATAATTCTAGTCCTACAAAATAAATAAACAAACAAAAACCTAACCCAAACCAAAACAAGCTGTATGAGAAGATTCTAGATGTGCAAGCAGTGTGCTCTGAGCTAAAAGGTGCAATTGGCATAGGAGTCACACTGAAGCTCTTGGCTCCCATGTCAGCCAACGTTTTCTGTTGAGGGAGACAGCAAAGACAATGAAGGCAACTTTCAGTGTCCAGCCCTCCTTCCCTCTCATTACTCACATCGCAGTACTGGGCTTCGCCCGCCTTATTGTGATTCTTTAGTTTTAAAATTCTTCTAAGCAATGTTTTTATCAAGTGATGCTCTTTGCATGGCAAATGATAGAAACCCCATTAAAATTCACAAATGAGGACGATGGTATTTTTTATATTATTGAAACTCAGGTTTTCAGCTTAGATGGAGCCAGTGCCTCAGTGATATGTTTGGTCTCTTCTCATCTCTGTGCTCACACTGTCCTGTGCTCAGGTTCCAGGCAGGGACAAGTGGCTGTCTCCCAGGTTCAACCCAGCATACGAGGGAACGTCACTTCTGGTCATCTCTCTCTGGTCACTTCTATGAGAGTTCAGTGATTTATGGTTGGGGCAACTTTAGTCATTGGCCATCTAAATCCCAATCACTAGGCAGGGAAAATTAGAGGTGCAGATTGGTCAAAATAGAGTCTTAAGTTAACTACATGATGCACTGGGGTTGAGGATGGGGGACACTCAAAGAAAATTCAGGGTACTATTTCCTGATGCGTAGAAGAAATAGTAGGCCTACCAATAACATCTCTACGGCTCCTGTGCCTACTTACAGAAAGTTATAAACACAGTAGGAATACGGTGCCCTGTATACATCCTCTGTCCTACAGCCTCCTCTGTCTTCTGTGAGTCTAAGGCAAGAACCAGGGACAAATGTCATCTTTCTGGAGTGCAAGTTTCCTAAAATATTTACTTTTTTTCAGTTACAGTTGACATGCAGTATTATACTAGTTTCAAGTGTAAAACATAGTGATTAGACCTTTATATAACTCATGAAGTGATCACTCCAATAAATCTATTGCCCATCTAACTAAAATAACTTACTTAAAAACATGTTTTTATTAATTTCAGAGATAGGAAAGGAGAAGTAGAGAGGAATGGAAACATCAATGATAAGAGAGAATCATTGACTGGATGCCTCCTGCACGACCCCTACTGGGTATTGATTCCATAACCAGGGCATGTGCCCTGACCAGGAATCAAACTGTACTTCCTGGTTCATGGGTCAGTGCTCAACCACTGAACTACACTGGCTGGGCTAAAATAACTTACTTTTAACAAATGTATTTAAAAACAATACACCTTTTGTCTTTTAATGTCAAATATCTTCAAATCGTGTAGAAATGTACCAATACTCTTTTAAGTAGACCTACATACGCAAGCCCTATAAAGAGCAGAAGCTGCAGAATGCATCTCAGGTGGAATAAGGAGAGGATCAAAGGGAGAATATGAGAATTATTGCATGAAAATTAGTAACTAGGCCTGATTCATATAATAGAAACCTGTAAGTATGTTATCCTCAACAAGGTGATTTTATTAAGTTAAGTATCTCTCTACTTAGCAGAAGGAAAACATTTTATTCCATCAATAATTTTAAAAGCATTTTTAAATGATATTTGATAGTAATTTCAAATGGAAACATTCGTAAGTATATGAAAAAATTATTTTTAAAATGAAGGGATTAAGAAGTACAATTTGGCAGTTACAAAATAGTCATGAGGATGTTAAGTACAGCATAGGGGATACAGTCAATAATATTGTATTGACTGTGTATCAAGGGGATCACTGTGGAATTAAGTAAATGTCTTAACCACTATGCTGTATCTTATACCTGAGACTAATATTATATTGAATGTCAATTGTAATTTAAAAATTTTAAAATGTGTATAAGGTATACATACACACACATATTCACACGCGTAACTATTAGTAGTTGAATCTATGGCCTGAGGTAACAAAGGAAAAAAAAAAAAAAAGGTCAGACTTCTAAACACAAAACACAGAGAACCATAAGCTAGAAGAAAAAACCCCAAATGTTTTCTCATATTTTTCATCCAGTTTTTTAGAGTCATGAACAGCAGAGATCCTTCGTAACTGATTAAATTTCATAATGCTGAATTTGATCAAATCATAAAACACCAATCAGACTGCAGTTTTCAAACCATTATGGATAATGAGGGAAAGATGGAATTAGTAAATTAGAATTCACCTGGAGAATTAAATTATCCCATCTTTATCTTGTTAAGAAAAATTAGAAATTGTGTGTGTGTTTTCAATCACAAACAAGTGTTTCCTCTTTTCATAAACTCACAGAAGCCCAGTTTCCTGATTCTCTAAAAGCAGCACAGCTGTAGGTGGGCAGCAAATAGTCTTTCTTCCATGTGTCATTGAAACATGCCCCCTCCACGCTACCCCCCTGCCCCCCCCCCCCACACACACACACACACACTCACTAGACAGGATTTCTGTTTCCCTGTTGACTGTAGACTCCAGGCCAAGCCAGGACCTTCATGTCCTTGGTCTCAAACCTGAAGAGTTTCCATGATGCGCAGATGTTGTGCTCAAATTCCTGCTGGCAGTCTCCTAAGACATGCTACATGCTTCTTAGGAATTTGAGTTAACCAGTTCATAGAGGAGCCTCGCTCAGCGGAGAACTCAGCTTTACTCAGGGCTACTCGGCATCCTAGTGGAGAGTTTCCATTGCAGGACCAGGAGGGGGAGCCATAGTGTAAAGGTATTTTAGGTCATTCAGACTATTTCTATGTACAAGGTGATAATACTGACAGCACGGATTAATAACGCGTGGCACATCACAAATAAAATCAATGCTATTAACCTGAAATTCGGTAAAGAACATTGGGGTAAAGATGGCTGTCTTTATTCCAAGAAGGAATAGAAAAAAAAATCTTCACCAATCTTAGAAATTACTAATAGGCGCAATCAATATGTCAGAAATCAAAAGGCACTTTACAGCACCGAGTAAAGAGGATACTTTATTGACCAATGAGCTTTATTGTTTGAAGCCTGGCTGAGGAGTTTCTTACAGGACACCTTGAAAGGAACCCACACATTTGGGAGTAGCAGGTGCTCCTCAATTTGGACAAGTTGACATTAGGGAAAGATGAGCTTCGTTTCTGACTTTGACAAGAACTCAAAACATCGAATCATATGGGGCAGAGAAATCACTGTGACATTTGTTCTTGGCCCACACTAGCGAGGAGAGAGGCGTAGTGAAGGGGGGCCAATCCAGCTGACTTCCGGTTCTACAACAAACCCAGAAGTGCAACCTGAGGTACAAAAGCAATAGTCCCACTTGCTATTTCCTATTTTTTACAAAAAAAAAAAATGTACTTCAACTTCAGCAAAATAAGATGAGACTTTTATTGTTTTTTTCCTGAATCTGAAAAACTTAAAAGTATTACAATAAAGCGATTCAAACTAAACCCATTTCAGGTACACTCACATTTTTAAGGGTGAACAAACAGAGAGAGACAAAAAGAAAAAAATTCTTCTAAAAGAACAGCCCTGACTGGTTTGGCTCAGTGGATGGAGCGTCGGCCTGAGGACTGAGGGGTCCCGGGTACAATTCTGGTCAGGGGCATGTACAGTGGTTGCGGGTGCATCCCCGGTGGGGGGTGTGCAGGAGGCAGCTGATTGATGTTTCTCTCTCATCGATGTTTCGAACTCTCTATCCCTCTCCCTTCCTCTCTGTAAAAAATCAATAAAATATATTTTTAAAAAAGAACAATGAACAATCTAAAAAATCTAGCTAATCTGGCTGTAAAATTCCTACAAGAGTTAAAATAAAGTGTTGGGAAACCTCTAATTGGCATTCTGACCAAGTGTGAGAGGATGTGGCATTTTTGGAGCTAAGTAGGCAATCGTGAAAGGTACAGATCTGACTCAGGCAGATTGCTCACAGACAAAAAGCGAGCTGGTGAAATGTTAAAGGCCATGAAAGATGTGAACTGAAGATAAGCTGTCACAGAACTCCGATTTGCTCAATTGGAAGGGAGTTTAAGAAATTCTCTACAAACTCAGAGGAAAAGCATACTGACACTACATGGATGAAGAAAAGGAAGGAGGTATTTTTTGTGTTAAGAATTCCAAAAGTACCAAATAGAGAATATTAGAGAGAAGAAATCACCAACATAATGATAGAAGAGAAAGTTGCTAAAATTAGTAAGGGTTATGGTCTTACTTAAAATATTTAGGAAATCCCAGGGAAGATTTATTGAATAAAGTCACTCATTGGATGAAAATTGTGGAGCACCTTTAGGCTCAAGGAACACATATATTAAACAGGATGGACATGGTTCCTGTTCCAACAGTTGAGGCTACCCTATAAGATGGGTGACTCACAATCAGTGGCACAAAGCAAGGAAGTGCTGTGACAGAGTGACAAGCTTGCAAGAGGTGCACTTCAATTGTCTTAGGGGATCAGGAGTGATTTTCCAGAAGAAGTGATATTTTAGCAGACCTGGGAATACTGTATGTAGGCATTTTGTGGATGAATAAAATAAGTCTTAGGTGGTGAGAAGAGACGTAATCCAGGCAGAAGTAACAGACTGGGTAAAGTCCCAAAACTGAAAGAGGGAATGACACAATCAATCAACTGAAAAATTTTTGTAAGTCTGTGAAAAAAAAAATAAAGGAAAGAAAGAAAAAAGAAAAGAAGAAGAATTAATGTGGTTAAAAGAAAAACAGAGGCCATATTACAAATGATCTTGTCATCTATATGACTCACTTTAACCATTATGCTAAGGCTAGGGCTGTAACACAAAGATGAGAGCTTTTAGTAATGATTATATGTGTGTTTTCAAAGGGCTCTCTAGTGATAACGTGCAGAATGAGCAGTGGAAGAGCAAGACTAATAGCAAGAGGCCAATTAGGTCACTACAGGAATTTAGGGAGAAAAAGGTGATCTAACTTGGGAAGTGGCTATATGGGAATGGAGAGAAGTAGGTATGTGTGAAACATTTTTAAGAGGTATAATCAATGGTAAATTCATTGGGTGTGGGTATCAGGAAGAACGAAGAGTCAAGGAAGACAGCCAGGTTTCTGGTTTGGAGCAATTAAAGGCCATTTTTTTTGAGATGGAATCTCAGGAGAAAGGTTGGAATATAAGTTCCAATTTGAACTTGTTGAACTGCTGTGCTAATTTGATATTAAGTAGGCAACTGGATCTAGGAATGGGAAGAGGAAGCTAGGCTAAGGATAGGGCCTGGTGAGTGATCTGAGTATATAAATGATAACTGAGGTCATGGGGGAAAGGACGAGATTGTCTAAGAGTAGGGAGAGTAAGAAGAGGCTAATATTGAGAACAGGAGAGAAATCTACTCTTGTATTATTCCCTTTTTATCTACCACACTCTCTCAAGCAACGTCATCCTCTTCCCTGGCATTATTTCCCTTTTATACACTGAGTGTTCCAGTAGGAGGATGGAAATGACACCTGTGATTGGAGTCTTATGGAAGTGTGTGCACTTATTTTTCAACAGTGAGGAGTAATAACCAGGAGATTAGGCAGGTAGTAGCTACCAGGATGTAGTGGAAATACTCAAGTATTTAAATGGCATGTGTTACTATTGTCCCCTCTCCAAGTATTTGGAAGAACTGCAGAGAATGGTATTCTAAAGGGAAGACCAGGTTTCATAAATGGTGTGAAGGTGAAGTGATAGAGCAGCAGTTCTCAACCTGTGGGTTGCGACCCCTTTGGTAGTAGAACAACCGTTTCAACAGGGGTCGTCTAAGACCATCCTGCATATCAGATATTTACATTACAATTCATAACAGTAGCAACATTACAGTTATGAAGTAGCTATGAAAATAATTTTATGGTTGGGTCACAACATGAGGAACTGTATTTAAAGGGCCAGAAGGTTGAGAACCACTGTGTTAGAGGATTTTAAAGAGTTTTGTTCTCATTAAAGAGGTGCTTCAATCTGAAGAGTAAAAATTCCTTGGAAGAAAGGTATAGATTTAAGAGAAAGTATAAAAGAAGTATGTAGAGGAGAGATGAATGGCAAAGGATTCTATCTTATGCACTGAAAAGGATTTGAGACATGATGTTTGAGGCATGATGAAGTAAAATTCGAACCACATTGAAATATTTTCTAGAAATATATATGTATATATAATTTTATGTTTTAGTGAAAAAAATACAATAAGTATCTAAGCAGAAGGAAATCAACAACTTAAATGGGAACTAAATGCATTTGCCACCAGATAGTGACTACAAATATCAGACAACTCTGGGGTAATGCTGATTTTGAGATGAGAATTTTATACCCAGCTGTTGTTTATGTGAGGGTGTGCTAAATGTTCTCTGAAATGTAAGGATGCAGAAAATACAGCAATCAACATGAACTTTTTGTAAATGTACTCAGAAAAATTACGTAGGAACCTGGCTTCTACATCAACATGGCAGATATATACAGCTACATTTTCTCCTCAAATCCCAGGAAAATGACAAAAGGAGCATAAGAATGAAATCAAATCCTTAGCCGTCCTGGGAAACAGAGAAAGTCTTATTAGCAGAAAGTTTAAGGAATTTTGTAAAATTATAAAGTAGTCTGGTTTGGCAGGAAAAATAGAGCCCCCCAAATCACAAACAAATAGAGACATCTGGAATGGGTCACTGAAGAGGTGAGTACCAGTCTTCCCCACAGAGCCCTGGAAAAACTCCAAGATCATCACCAACAAGAGCTGGAAATATTTGTTGAATGAATGAGCAGCCTGTGAGGCAATTAGCAGCATAATTAATTGAAGGGCTGCCAGCCCAGCTGGACTGGGCCTCAGCTCCGGTACACAGAGGGCTGGCTGTAGCATTTTCTCTCAGATACAACAGATGAGATGTACACTCCTCTTTACAGTGGAGGCTCTGTCTCTTAGAAAGGGGACAATAACAAGAAAACAGTTCTGTAGATCAATGAAACACCCTAACACCATGCTCCCAGAGAAGTATCTTGCTTAGCTTACTCTGGTTTATTGAGCTGAGTCCTGAACCTGCGTAGGTGCTCTCTGCTAGGTCCATTTGCAGGAACATCCCCACCCTGCCACCAAAAAGGACTGGAGCATGCTTCCACTAGGGCAGAAGGCCGAGGTTGAAATGGTACCCTCCACCATTGCTGAGGAAAGCCAGTGGAGTGACCAACTAGTCTATTCTAGTCTTTCAAGCATAATTATAAATGGACAAGCAGACATCCAGGAGAAACAAACTGTTAAAGAGAACCATCTATAGAAGCAGGTGCAACAGATTGACAAGTTGTCCCTGAGAGATTCACAAAGGCAACAGAGGATGACTTAACATTTCAACTAGAACCATCAAAAATCTGGGAAAGAATATTAGACAGACAGACAGATACATACCTACATGCATACATACATAGATAGGCAGGCTTCTTTTGAAAATGAATCAAATATTGAATAAGAGTTTGAGAAAATTTAAAATTTAATTTAAAAATAAATTAAAGACATTTTTAAAGAAAAAAAACTGAAAAGGGCTGAATACTACAGTAGACTAGGCTAAAAATGAATGGTGAAGGCACCTCCTAAAATATAATAATAGCAAATATATGAAATATTACTGTTGATTTGCAATTAACCTTTTCCCAACTCTGGAAACATGTAAAGTTTTTGGAATTCAGCAGTTTCATTACTGGTATTAAGTGTATCATGATATATTCCTATGGTTTATCTTTTTTAGAACAGGTAAATTTTCATTTACAATATTCTGATTTTTGTCCTCCTTCAACATTCCCTTTTCTCTTAGGGAATTATACTTAATGTTTTTTTAATTACTCAATACATTTACCATATATCTTAGCTTTTCCATGGAAACAATACTATTTCATTTTTATTTTAAAATATTTAAATATGTTTTGTGCTTAGAAGACAAAATTTAAGATTTTTATTATCTTTTTTCTTTTTGTTTATCTGAATTTTTGAAACTATAATAAAATAAAACTTTAAATATAAAAACATTTTTTATAAAAATACATGTTTAATTCAGTTTAATTATTTGTTATATTTGTTGTTCTTTTCTCTGTTTTTAGGGCATTTTAAGTATCTTATTATAGATACATAGGCACGATATTTAAAGAGCCTAATATTAAAATTTATTTACCAGATTTGTTATGCAAATTATCAACCCCCTTCCCGTCTGTTTCCCCTTCCCCAGAGTTACTATCTACTCTTCCGGCTGAGTCCTGTACCGTTTTTTGTGTTTTTTTGGATATCTCTAAATAATGTGTTGGTTTTACTGCTTCTTGAATTTTCAGCTTTGTGTATTATCTGTTGACTTCCCCTTAAATATAATGAGCATTTAACTTTGCTTTTTCTTTTACCTCATTAGCTCCCTCCAAAGAAACACACCCTTCTCTCCTTTTCAATATTTCAATGTAATTATACTGCAATTGTGGCTTCATTAACTATTTATTGTTTGAATTGACATAGTCATGTGAATGCTACTGAGAGCTGGACCTAGCAAACTCTGATAATGTTTCCTTTCCTGCACAATTTTTTTCTATTTTGTTGAACCAATAATTATCCTTTGTTTGCTCAGTTTTCTATATACTTATCAGCAGTTTAACACAAACTGTCCAACAGTTATATGAATCTCTTCTCAATAAATGCATTCACATTAGGCATCTGACACCTCTGTCTTTGTGAAGACATTCCTCCCTGACTGTTGCGAGCGCACTGGTTTTTCCCTGCAAGGGGTGCCTTAGATTCTCTTACATTCCTCACCACCCTGGGGACTTCTCATTCCGCCCCTGGTGTTGGACACCTTGTTTCTTCATCGCGCGTCTTCTTTCTGGCTTTACTCTGTGTTTTTGTGAAGCACGTCCTCCGTAGCTTTCCTGGGAGGGGTGCCTACGAAGGAAATTTTTGATGCCTTCAGTTTCTGAAACTGTTTATATTTTTGCCTGACGTTTGACTGACAGTTTAAAGAAGGGAAACAGGCCCTGGCTGGTTTGCCTCAGTGGATAGAGCACCGGACTGCAGACTAAAGGGTCCCAGGTTCGACTCCAGTCAAGGGCACATGCCAGGGTTGTGGGCTGGGTTCCCAGTTGGGGGCGTGCAGGAGGCAGCCGATCAATGATTCTCTCTCATCATTGATGTTTCTATCTCTCTCTCCCACTCCCATCCTCTCTGAAATCAATAAAAAAATATTTTAAAAGAAGAAGGGAAATAGAACTAGAAAAATGTTGCTTGCTTTTCATTGAGTTTTTAGTATTTGCTACTAAGAAATCTGAAGCCACTGATTCCTGAACATGGGAATAAAACTTACTTTTCACATGTATATTTTCCCTCTTTGGGACATGGAGGGTTTCCCCTTTGTTTCCTCTCCTGAAACTGCACAGTGAAGCCCCTGGCATGTGTCTCTTTTCATTTACTCACCCGGACACTCAGATGATAGGTTCCTTGAATCTTTTTTGGGGGCAAATTTTTTGAACTTTTATTGTTGAAAGTTTTACCTATGTCCCCCTTTTTTGATGAATCTTTTAAAAAAATCTCTTCTTTTTATTGGTCTCCTGACCCCCTAAGGCAGTGGTTCTCAACCTTGGCTGCACATTAGAATCACCTGGGAATCTTTTTAAAATCCTGATTTCTGGACCTCCAGAAATTCTGTTTCTTTGTTATGGGGTGGGGCCACAACATTAGTAAAAACGAAACAGAATTTCCAGAGGATGAGGCCCAGAAATCAGGACTTTAAAAAGATTCCCAGGTGATTCTAATGTGCAGCCAAGGTTGAGAACCACTGCCCTAAGGGGTATCCCACTTCATCCCAGAAGGCATATACATCCCCATCTAGACGCCACAGTAACAGATTTGTAGGGAGTTGGCTAGTGGAGTTATAGGAAGTACATTATGTGAATGTGTGTAGTTGGGCTTGAGGTCAGAAGTCCCATGATTGCAGGGCAAATCCAGCCAGTGCGAGCACCAATGGGCCAGGCCAGGCCTAATGCAATACAGAGTGATGGAGCATTTGGTAAACTGGAGAGAGCATGTCCTTTCCAAATAGGGGCACTTTAATTGCTGCTCAGGCTGCCATAGACAATGGGGTCCCTAGTGTAGCCATGTCTTTGCTTTTTCAAGTGAAGTAGAAAAGCAGATTTTAAAATGTGAAATTTTCTGATTTTCTGATGCTGGCATTCAATTCAAATGTCTAAACTACCAGGCAGTTTTTTATTTTTGAATTAGTTTACTTTCCATATTATTTTGTATTGGTTTCAGGTGTACAGCATAGTGGTTAGACAATCATATATTTTATGAAGTGTGCACCCCAATATTCCCATTGCCCAACTGACACCAGACATACTCATCGCAATGTTATTGACTGTACTCCCTAGTCCATACTCTATATTCCCAAGACTACTTTGTAATTTTAAAATGATATAACAAAGCAAATTCAGCCTGTTTCTATTTGGCTGTGATTCTGCCATATCACTTTCTTTTTCTTAGAAACAAGTTTTTATTTATTTCAAAGAGAGGAAAGGAGAGGGAGACAAATAGAAACATCAGTGAGATTCATTGATCGGCTGCCTTCCGCACATCCGCCACTGGGGATCGAGCAGCAGCTGGGAATGGGCCCAGTCTGGTAATCCAACGACAGCCTCCCAGTACACAGGAGGACACTCAGCCAACTGAGCCATGGGGGCGAGAATGCCATATCATATTCACTTTATCCTCTTTACAGAGTGAGAATAAAGCATTACTATGACACTTGAACACTTCTTACTAGAACGCTTGAATGCTTAGTCTTACCAAATCTGGGTTTTTTGTTTTGTTTTGTTTTTTTGCTGTGGAGGTAAGATATTCTCTGTTGGTTTTCCTAAGAAAAGAAAATGTTAAATATTTGGTTTTTCTTATAAATATATACAATTCTTAATGATAATGATTTCCATCAGCCTAATCTCCATAAGCAATTCTATAATAACAAACCAGGAGCTCAAAGAACAGAGCAAAGTCACTACCTCTTAGATTGGAGATTATAGTTCCAATTTATGGTGAGTTATTATAAGCAAAGAACCATACCTTGTTTA
This sequence comes from Myotis daubentonii, assembly GCF_963259705.1. Classification (NCBI taxonomy): domain Eukaryota; kingdom Metazoa; phylum Chordata; class Mammalia; order Chiroptera; family Vespertilionidae; genus Myotis; species Myotis daubentonii. Next base: position 10,300,988 of record NC_081855.1, read on the forward strand.
AAAAATATTAGAATATAAACATTATATTCTTTGTTCAGTTAGGCCCTTTTATAAATTTATTTGTCTCACAAGAATAAATCCTGTAAAGTTACTTATAAATTAAATACAGGGAAACTATAAAATGATAAGATAACAATTTATGAGCTTCTCTTATACAGAAAAAAACAACAACAAAGCGTTGATTTTTTTCTGTCCTGTAATGATGTTCATATTTTAAGGTTATGTCTGATGATTAGACAAGGTTCTGCTTATTTGGTTGACAAATGGTATAATCATCTTTTCATATTTCTTTTAAGAGTTTCTCTTTTTCTTTAGAAATAGTTGTTTAAAACTTGGCAAAACTTCATTGCTCCCAAGGATTGAAGAAAAAACAACTTATTCATAAATATCAATCCACTACATTACATGCTTAAACTGGGCAAGACTGTTTAGAATGTAAAAGCACATAAGATAGCACTTGTCCTTTGGGGGCTTATAACCAAGACTCATCCAGTCATACAAATAGAACTGCTTCAATGGCCATTAAGTTGAAATCCAGGCAATGTTTGAGAAAATATTCATCCAGTGTATTCTTAAATCTTTCCAGTAAGAAGAAGCATGCAAGTTCCACCTCTAGTTCATCTTGAATCGCTGTACTAGACAGTCCTTACGTGGCCTGAAATATCTCATTATTTCAATATCATTCTACATAATGGACCAGGGGTCCTCAAACTATGGCCCGCAGGCCACATGCAAATACAAATATTGTATTTGTTTCCGTTTTGTTTTTTTACTTCAAAATAAGATATGTGCAGTGTGCATAGGAATTTGTTCATAGTTTTTTTTTTTAAAAAACTATAGTCTGGCCCTCCAAAGGTCTGAGGGACAGTGAACTGGCCCCCTGTTTATAATCCATTAAATGGACTATACAGAGTACGTCCACTCTTTCTTCCACATGCCTACCCTTTAAATGGTTAAAGATGGGTCTCATGTTCTTTCCAGGCTAAACCGGACATGGAGTCCACAATGTCTTGACATTGTGCTTCCTTTAGACATGTCCTCTGTGTTCACCTTCCCATTCTCTTAACTTTACTTGAATGTGTCCAGCTCAGGTTGGATTAACTGTTTAAAATAATTTCATCAAGTGCTATAAACACTTTGAACTTATTGTCAGCTAAAACCCACCCAAGTTTCCACTTACTCTCTGCTTTCAAGACACACGTTTTGATTCTGCATTTGTGAAACCAGTCCCTTGGGTACAAACCTGGGCTCTTCAGTCTAGCTCAGGTGAGTTTCTTCTTGTTAGAGTTGTGTTTTGGTCTTAAAATGGCCAAAAGTGTTGCTCGGAGGTGACTTCTTGGAATGCTGTGTTCAGAAGGAATATGATGTTGGGTTGGAAATTAATTCCTTTAGGAACCCTGTCTTTTAAACCACCTATTTTTTTCATACTTTTGAGATTTTTCTCCTTTTACTCATCCTATAAGTGAGAGGTTTATATCTTGTCTTGCATTCAGAATTCAGAGGGATTCATTTGACAAACTTGCCTGTGTCTCTTTTCAAATATTGAAGGTTCGGACAGACAGTAGGGCAACTCAGAGGTCTGCTAGCTTTATTTTTTCCCATGAGAGTTTCATGTCTGTGAGGGCAGACGGGAGGAGCTACAGCTGGAGCCAGCTGGGGATGTCACCCTAGTGACAAACAGTCTCTTCCCGTTGTTTGTTGTGGCAACGTGAGCTGGGACAGTGCCCAGGGTTGCTAACCGGCAGGACTTTCGGGGATTCTAAAACATCGCTTGGCCATAAAGAGTGTGCAAGATTCCCCAAGCCTCCCCAGTGCTCTCCAAGTCTCCCTGCATCACTGGGAGCCTTCCCTAGTTCTAGAAAACCTCCATCTGGGGATGGCCCTTCGTCCCAGTCTGCACCTCGCTTCTCCACTTTGGTCTAAAAGAATTTTTGCTTGAGCCTGTGAAACCTTTATATTCCTTGAACTCTGCGAATCAGATCCTATTTGTGTGTAGAACTCTCATTAGAAAGCTGTGTTTATGATTATTTATCCTTGCTTCTAATTGAATACCAAATGTGCTATTTGAAAAAAGCAGGAATTTTTGCTTGAGCCTATGAAAACTTTATATTCCTTGAACTCTGTGAATCAGGTTCTATTTGTGTATAGAACTCTCATTAGAAGCTGTGTTTATGATTATTTATCCTTGCTTCTAATTGAATACCAAATGTGCTATTTGAAAAAATCAGGACATGAGGAAATAGAAACAGTATCAAATGTACTGAGATAAGTGGGAATAATCTAACAATGTAGAAAAGTTAATTATTAAAATGAGATCATATTGCCAAGAGAGTGAATTGTTAACTAATCTGTGGGAAATAAGCACTTTTTCTGACAGCTCTGTGGAAGAGCAAATTTTGGTCATGGATCTGGGCTGTCGTGGAAAATCATCCTGCCATGTGGAGCCCATCTGAGATCCGGTTCAAGTTTTGGATCCTTGGTGAAGACGACCAGCTTGGCAACCCAGCTCAGAAAGCATGGCCCGTGGACCATCTTACCCCTGGCACGAGTCCTACACAAAGCGAACCAGGGTCAAATACTTCATTTTTTTTTAGAACTAAGGTGGTTTGACACATGGATCCAATGTGCTAATGCACAAATGGATTTCTCTTCCAAGTGCTTTGAAACTATCAAACCCCAATGTGTTAAGGATTTAAAGATGTAAGCTCTTCTTTTTTGCTGGAGCACTTAGGGCGGCTCTGAAGTTCATATCAGGAGGAAGACATACCCATGGAAGGCCATTCTCATACTTCACACCCTAACACTCCAACCTCAGAACTGAGATGTTTGACTTTGAATCAAACCAGGTGCCCTTAAGCCCAGAGGAAAGCTGCTACCCTAGAAATCAGAAGCTAAGATAATATCATGTACATGAGAAGAATTTCTTCCAAATAGTACTAGTGTAACTACAGGCAAAGTTGAATATTTAGTGTTAACCTGTTAAAGCCATGGAAAAGGCATGACCAATAATAATGATCTCCAGTTGCTATCCTGGTCTAAGGCACCATCATTTCACCTAGATCAGCGGTTCTCAACCTGTGGGTCGCGACCCCTTTGGGAGTCCAACGACCCTTTCACAGTGGTCGCCTACACTATTGGAAAACACATATATAATTACATATTGTTTTTGTGACTACTCACTATGCTTTAATTATGTTCAATTTGTAACAATGAAATTGGGGGTCACCACAATATGAGGAACTGTATTAAAGGGTCGCAGCATTAGGAAGGTTGAGAACCACTGACCTAGATGCTAGCTACATTTTCCTAATTGATCTTCCTTCTTCCACTCTTTTCCTCTTATAATCCATTCAGTAAGGAAAGCTCGTTAAATAAGTCAGATCCTATTTCTTTCTTGTTTCAAACTTTCCAGTGGACTTAGTACATTGTTTATATTATTTGACCCTAACCTACCTCACCAATTTTATTACATTCCTTGTTTTTTTCCACTTCCTTAGTGGTAGAAGGTTCAAGTTCCAATGGCTTGTCCTTTACCTTAGGAGAAATATATTCACATGCCCCTAAGGATTAGATCTCCCCATCTGATTAGTATACTATCAATATGGCTGGTCAACATGCTGCTCTGTAGACTGTCAAGACAGACAAGGTCTCTGAAATTATATTTTGACAGAGAGCAAGAGAATAAACATAGTCCTGGGTGAAAGAGTGAATATGTACTGCTGTCCTTCTCACATACAAGCATAGCTTGATTCTTCTTTACTGGTGAATATTGAAAAGTACACATTCACCGACTTGATAACCACATACCAAATGTTAGAGGCAGTTTGTTGCTTTGCTGCATAAAGACCTCTTGTCTGGCGCATCAGCTGAAACTGGGGCTGATTTTAGGTTTATAGCAGCCCACTTTCATTCATCTGTTGATTCATCTGTTGTTTGTTAGGACCAGACAGTTTAATTAAAAGGGAATGAGATGAGACCACCAGCCCTGCCTCTTTCAGTGTCTTTGATGTTGGTAGTAATCTGTTCAATTCTTCCTGGAATGGAGTATTTCTCTAATTTACAATCTTGGCTGGCGTACTGGGGTATGGGTAATTTCTGGGTCTTTTACTGGTTTTCTTATCGTAATGAATTTTATTGTATAACTCAGAGACCCAGTGTAAGAATTCTGCTAGTCGCTAAATGTGTTCATCCCAATTATGCAGTTGGGGATTAGGAAACCATTGGACCCATCGCAGGTCCACGTATTCCATGCTGCCATGAGTGCTGGCTGGAATATACTTCCACTGAAGGATGTACCGGCATTTAAGTTTCCCTAACATCAGCGTCAGTTAAGACTCCTTGTCCAACTGTCCTTTAAAGGTGGCGTAGCCCCCTTTCCTCTGGGGACAGGGACCTGTGAATGACTGACATTCAATCAGGAAAATAGTAGGGAATGTTTACTAGATTTGCTTGTGATGATGTTATAGAGTTCTTCCTCGGGAAGCTGACATCCACTGTAATGAATGATTCTGGGTTTGTGACTGACTTAAATATGGAAACTGGATAAGGGATTACAATTTTATTGCAGCTAATGTCAAACTTTCCAACAGCTCTGATTTATTTTCCTTTTACAATTTAAGTAACACCCTCATTGGCAGTCTATGATCATGAGGTTCTGAGGGAGGGAGGGAAGAATCTTGTCCCCCAGAACATCATGCTCTATTAGCAACTGACATAGGTGGGTGTTCTTACTGCCACTCTGCCTTGTTGCTCACTGAAGTGATAACCCCTGCCTTTTCTTTCACGGCCAAGAACCAGACCTGATGTTGCCATCATAGAAGCTTGTCATCCCCATGACACAGGAGGGACAAATACACGTCCCTCCCACCTTCAAAGGACAGACTCCCCTCTCACCGCCCGGGGATGGAAGCGTCCTCTGAAGGATTTTGTCAGTGGGTGGATTTTCTGACTTTATACAATGAATTTGTCCCAACATTCCCACTGCCCTGCACCTTCTGATAGCTTTCTTAATACCATATTAAGGCAGTTCTAGCATCTCCACATCCTATGCTGTAGGCCATTTCTTTTTTCAATTCACTAATGCCATACAAAAGTTAATTTACTTAGGAAAACAATTTTATGTAAAAAGCTGACTATCAATGAAATACTTCTAAAGGAATTAATCCCAAAAATTAAAATGTCCTTATTCATGTGATGAATCTCAGAGGGAAGGGGCGCAGGGAGGGTGGGAAGAGATTAACCAAAGAATTTGCATGCATATAGGCATAACCCATGGACACAGACAATAGTGTAGTGAAGGCCTGAGGAGGAGTATGGGTGCAGAGTGGGGGGAGAGGGTTAATGTTAATGGGGGGAAAAGGGGATACTTTCAGCAATAAAGATAAATTTAAAAAAAATAAAATAAAATAAAAAGTCCTTATCCATGAATAAAAATAGGGCACATACTTTATAGCACAAATTGCAATGAACGTATATGAGGCTTTACAGAATCAACATGACTAGTCATGTCACCCAGAATCAGATGAGTCAGTAAAACCTGTAAGTGGGACTCTTTCTTTTTCCTTCCTTCCTTCCTTCCTTCCTTCCTTCCTTCCTTCCTTCCTTCCTTCCTTCCTTCCTTCCTTTTTCCTTTTTATCCTTCCCTCTCCCCCCTCCCCTCCTTTCTCTTTCTGAGAACTTCTGAGGCCTTGAGACTTTTTGCTAAAACCAGTCATATTCTTACAAAGATAGTCAACTTTTAAATATTTACTACTTATAAACCTATAGCAGGCTATATTAAGACAGTCCCTTAAAAAACACATGGGCTCTTTATTACAATCTAAACAAGTGGAGTCATAATCCATGGTGTGCTCTGGAGAACAGCTCTGGGGCTTCACCCCTGCAGAGGACCAACCCCCACCCTGTCAGCCTCATGAACTGCTAAGGGTCCACCAGACTGTTCGCTGGCCCAATCTCTCTAGGCTTTTCTTATCCTAGAATCTTCAACTCCATTTCTGATGACCAGGCTGACTGTTACCACTTTATCTTAGCTCTCGAAACACAGAAACTCTGCTGGTTTTCTGCCAGGGGAAAAATGACTGAAACACTTTCTACCATTTGAGGGATGGAGCTTTACTTAAAAACTACCCAGTGGCCTTGCAACTAAGTGATTGCACTAAGAACTTCTCCTTTTTTGTTAGTGAAAGAACCTGTAAATTATGGTCACTAAGAAGCTCTGTGGCCACCCCATTGACAATCTCTAGGGACTGTACTCACCACTGTCTTAGATGGTAAAGAAAAAGTGGATCTAAAGTCTAAGGGGAGAAGTATGTGACAGAAAAAAAATGCCAAGAAGTTCTACATGCGAATATATAGAACAACTAATCATAACATGGTGTAAAAATAGTATAGAAAATAAATTGAGAATAAAATGATAGAACTTGTACAAATTCAGGTTTCTTAGGAGATATAGGGAAAATACCAAAATGGGAAAGTAGGAGTTAAATATATTTTCTTTTCCTTCAGGAAGAAAATATAATATCAGAAATGTAAGTTTTTAATTAGCAAAATTTATTTGCTAGCAAGTACTATTTTTTTATTTACTTATTTATCTAATCTGGCCCTGTGCTTTACAGTTTTTTATCCTCCTGGCTCCTAAGGAGAAAACAAATAAAAAAAGGTTTTCATCAAATTTAGGATGTTTTTCCATTATTTCTTCAAATATTCTTTACTAGAGGCCTGGTGCACAAAATTTGTGCAGGGGTCGGGGGGGGGGGTGTCTCTCTGCCCAGCCTGCACCCTCTCCATTCTGGGACCCCTCAGGGGATGTCCGACTGCCAGTTTATAAACCAGCAGTCGGACATCCCTCTCATAATCCGGGACTGCTGGCTCCCAACCGCTCGCCTGCCTGCCTGCCTGCCTGCCTGATTGCCCCTAACCACTCTGCCTGCCAGCCTCATCACCCCCTAACCACTTCCCTGCCAGCCTGATTGATGCCTAACTGCTCCCCTGCTGGCCCAATCGCACCCAACTGCCTTCCCTGCTGGCCTGGTCACCCCCAACTGCCCTCCCCTGACAGCCATCTTGTGGTGGCCATCTTGTGACCACATGGGGTGGCCATCTTGTGGCCACATGGGGCTGGCCATCTTGTGACCACATGGGGTTGGCCATCTTGTGTGAGGGCATGACAGTCAATTTGCATATCACCTGTTTATTATATAGGATGCCCCACTCTCTCTTCTCCTGGAACTCCCATTATGAGTATGTTGATCTGCTCAATGATGCCTCACAGGTCCCTGAGGCTCTTAATTTCTTCATTCTCTTTTTTTATTTCTGTTCCTTAGACTGATCTCCATTGACCTATCTCAATGTTTGCTGGTACATTCTTCTGATTATGCAACTATGTTGATCCTACTATAGGCAGAATATGTTTCTCAAAGTTGCGCAGGTCCTATCCCAGAGTCTGTGACTATATTGTTACATTGCAAGGAGAAATTAAGATTGCAGATAGAATTAGGAATGCTAATAACATTATCTTAAAATAAGGAGATTATCTTGATTGGTCTAATGTAAGTATAGAGTCCTTAAATGAGAAAAAAAAGAGACAGAACAGTTAGAATAAGACAGATATCATCATGAGAGTTTCGGTCTGCAATTCTTGGCTTTAGAGAGGGAAAAGGGCTACGAGTGAGAAATCTGAATAGCCTCCTGAATCTGGAAAAGGCCAGAAAATAGAGTCTTCCTTAGAGCCTTCAAAAAGGAACTCCACCTGCCAATACCTTGATTTTAGTCTCCTGGGACCCACTACAGACTCCTGACCACAAGAACGATAAGTAAGTTTATTTCTTTTGGTTTTAAATTATTAAAGTTGTATGGTAATTTATTATAATAGGTAACTAATACAGAGCCTCTGTATTAATTATTTATTTCAGTTATTAAAGTTTCCAATTACAGAATTTTTATTTAATTGTTTTTAAAAAGTAATTTCTTTATTAATATTTTCTACTTGTGAGACATTTTTCTCATTTTTCCATTGTTAATATGAGAAATATTCAAACCTGTAAAGAATTTTGTGAGTTTATTTGAGCCAAATTGTCAACAATTACCAGGAAGTAGAATCTTAATGGATTGAGATAATGCTCTAGAGAATGGCAGTTTTTCACCTTGTTTTATACATTACGATCAAAAGAGGGTTACATGTAAGTGGGTTACATGCAATCCATTCATTGGTGATAGATTAGGGAGGCATGAGAAAGCAAAGGGATTGGATAAAAAGTAAAATGATAGACACATACTTCTTTTACTTAGGTGAGTGTGGGATAGTTAACAGTCAACAATTAACACAATAACAATAACAATGAGGGAATTTGTGGTCTCTGTCCTGGTGCATTGGTTGTGCCCTGAGAGATCCAGAAATGGGGAAGTTACTCTGAAATTCTAAAGGTATGATATCCTAGATACAAAAAGACAATAGGGTTAGTTAAGGTCAAAGTTAATCTTTGTCAGGGAAGATATTGGCAAACTGTGGCTCTCCAGTCACATGCGGCTCTTTGGCCCCTTCCATGTGGCTCTTCCTAAGCCTTAGGAGTACCCTAGTTAAGTTAATAACAATGTACCTACCTATATAGTTTAAGTTTAAAAATTTGGCTCTCAAAAGAAATTTCAATCATTGTACTGTTGATATTTGGCTCTGTTGACTAATGAGTTTGCCGACCACTGGTCTAGGGCATGGCTACCCACCATAGACTACTTTTTAATTAAAAAGTTTTAATTTCAGATCATCCTTTATGGTTACTTTAGGTCTCCGAGTTTGCAAGGCCGCCACACAGGCCTTCCCTGAGCTTGTCAGGTTAGCACGCGGCCCGTTTTCATCCCCACCATTAGTTATTTAGATATGGTCTCTTTTAATTATTTTAACATACCTTAACTAGCTGGTTTAGAGTCTTTGTCTAGTAGTTTAGTAAGGTCTCAGGACAGTTTCTATTGACTGCTTTTTTTCCCTGGGTATGGGCTATACTGTCTTGTTTCTTTTCATAGCCCTAATTTTTTTGTTGAAAATTAAACATTTTAATTTTCAAATAAGATCTCTCCACCCTCAAGCCATGTGCTGCTGTGGCTCTTTTCTGTTGGTGGTGGTATTGTTTGTTTAATGGTTTTCTGAAATAATTCTGTATAATCTATATTCTTTGTCATGCTTGAAGTCTTCTGAAGTCTTGCTTGATTAAGTTAGCAGTCCTCTGAGGTCTTGTTTGATTAAGTTAACAGTCAGCTAATGATTGAACAGGTTTTCTGAAATGGCTACTAGTATAACCATTAAATCTCCCTGGGTTTGCCATTGGGTGCTGTGTGTGCTGGGAGTAGTTTACAACTCTTTCTTAGCCTTCACTGCCTGCTTGTACAGAGCCTCAATGTTAGCCATAGGTGAGAGTTTAGGCCCTTCTCAATCCTTTCCTGAGAATGACTGCAGACCTGGGCATGAACACAACCCTACATATGCATGTGGCCTTTCTGACTTCCAGCAATAGTTAGAGCTTTTTTAAAGCCCCCTCTGGACATTTTGTCCTCCAGATTCCCTTTTAAGCTTTGTGGCTCTCCCTATTGCTGCCACAACTGGTGTTGCTACCTTAGGCAGTCACGATGCTGAACAATTTTCTATGGTTGTTTTCAACAAGTTTCTCTGGGTGAAAAAGCTCTTTATCCTGGGAGAGCTCTGAGAACTGTCACATAAAGACAATCTTTTAGGTGGGGTCTTCCAGGGAATTGCCAGGCAGGGAATGGGATTGAACAGGCTCCTACCCTAATTGGCCCTTTATAGTGGCTGTTAAGCTATTGGTTTTCACCACCATTGTACCCTGTTGGTTTTTAAGGCTATTGCAAAGCTGGAGACAGCAGGGGTGGGAATATAAATAGCTGAACAAAGTTTGCTGTTCTTACCAAGATTCAGCCATTTGGGTTTTTTTAAATAATGAATACTCCCTGGATTGCTGAAAGTTTTGGTTAATTTTCAATGCTGTGAAAAAGTTAATCTGGTAACTTTGCAAATGTGCTCATTTCTTTAATGGAAGAGAGAATTTGCGGAGGTCTTGACTCTACCATTTTCATTGACATCATTTTAAATTAGTTTTAAGGTTTGAAAATGTTAAGATCATTAATTGCAAACTCTTAAAACTATGTCTAATGTGAAAATTAATCATAGTTTTGAAGGTATTTAAATGTGAATAACACAGCAACGAAAGCTTTCTGAGAAACCTAAGAAGGGCTGATTTTAAAGTAGTAGATGGAGTGTCCTCATGGTTAACATAAGCAATCCCAGGTTTTCTTTCCTGTGACTCCTAAGTTTTTTGTGATACCTATCTATAGCTAAGTGTTTGTGTTTAATTGAATTTTTTATGTCTAGCAAATACACTTGTCTAAAATAGCAGAATCCAAGGATTTATAGAGAAAAAGTTGGTAACTAGTTGAGTGTAAGGACTAGTTAAATAATTTATGAATATGTGCAATAAAATATTATGCAGCTATTAAAAATCTTGTTGGAGCTTTGTTTGCTGATGTGGAATAATATTCATAACATTGTTTAAAGTAAAAAAGGAAATAATTGTACCTATATACATTTTGATTCTAATTGTTTAAAAATCAGTAAGATAAAACATAATTTCTATATGCACATATGTTTGTAATTATCTAAAAAACATCTGAAAATGTACACATTAGGTGGTCATAACTAGTTATTTTGGGTGATAATTGTGGAATTGGAGCTAGGTTTAAGGTGGATGGGGGAGGGAGGGTGCAGAGAGGGACGGATTTCCCGTGATTATTAATTTTGCTTTGTTAGAAATTTTAAAAAATATTGTAGGTATAATTAAATTAATGTGCATTTAATACATTGTAGGTATAACTAAAATTTTACATATGAACATATAAAATTATTTCAGATATTATAGCAAAAAACAAATAGTAATTACTTTCAGCTCTGGGAGAGTGAGTATAAATTTAATTTTCTTATGTATACTTGTAGTATTCCCCACAATTTTGTATAAGAAATATGTCTTACTCTGGAATAGGAAAAATTTAAAAATTGACAAAGGTAAATATTGACAATAGAAACTAAGCAGGGAATCTTGAAATATTATTTTAATACTTTAACAATATAAATACTTGGACAAAAATGATAATTTTTATTTAAAATTAAACAGCAGTGTCTCTTAGATCTTGTGCAAAATGTATAAAAGTCTATTTGTATGGCTCTAGAAATTAAAACCTATTATGATTAATAAAATCATAGGCAAATAGGTTTTCTTTTCCTTTGTCTTTGAATGGAACTGCTATGTATTATGAGAAAATGTTTTTAGAGTTTCCCAGAAGGTTCTCCTAGAGAATTACACCTCTAACTAACTGTGGCACATATTTAAACCCAACCACGGGCCTGGAAAATAATATATACTTTAATTAAATGTATGTGGCTAAATCTCATAAGATGCACTTCAGAAGTGTATTCAAGTTTCCATCGTAAGTCCCTAAGCCCTTTGAAGTTATAGAGTGAAATGTATTTTATATTCACATGACAGATGTAACCCAAGAAATGCCTCTGAAATTTTATACATTTTCAAATTCATTGCCCTAGTCCCCAAAAGCAATCTCTCATAGGTTTGTATTTTGTTCTTGCTTTCAAGATGCTGATATTCCGCATACAGAAATCGCCATAATCACAGCACTAGCATCAAAGAGTTTCCAAAGATGTCATGAAATGAAATGAAGCCATCTTATTACAGAGTCTGTTCTCTCATTCGCCTTGACGTGTCCTGCTGGTGACCAGAGTGCCAGCCCCGCTGAAAGGAAATGACAGCGCCCCCTCTGCTAGGCCCAGGGAAATGGAAGTTGATTGAAAGGCTTCCGTGTCCCAACTCTACCTGTCGCCTCCCTCCATCCCCCAAGAAACCAGTGTGAACTAATGTCAACTCCCTTCCTGGGGTTGTAGAAAAGAAACTGTGACCCGAATGAAGAATGCATTGCAAATGTCAACATAAATTTCAGCTAAAAATGATATTTTTCAAGGAGATCTAATGAGAAAACTGTTCAAAAGACAGAATTAGAGTTTCCTGGTTCCACATTTAATTAACTCAATCTGACTTTTATTATGCTTTGTATTATGTGTTTCCCTGTTCAGTAAACAGCAGAAAATTAAACTAGGGCAACTGCCATCTAGCAGTAAATTTAATTGAAAAATAATGAATTGCCATGGGGTACCATAGGGTTTTGTGCAGATAAACTTATTTTTACTGGAAAGTTTCCACTTGTATTTGTCACAACTTGATATATAAAAGGAACGCAAGAAGTGAAATATGGGACTTGATGGAAGATGAATCAGAGTGGAATGGCCTTGGAGAATAACTCAGAGGCTGACTTTTAGGACTTTCAGTGGATGAGCCGCACTTCCCCCTGAAGAGCAGAGCTGGTCCAGGGCCTCTAACTGCCTCTGACAGGCGGATCAGCTGCCGCTGTGCCCTATCAGCTTCAGCCCAGGAAGCTCACTGCGGAAGAAGCAGGTAACCCTGAGAGTCAGGAGTGCACATGATTTAGGGACAGGGATTCTGCAGACAAAGAAGGCTACTCCCAATAATCCCATGCCCTGTGACTAGGAGCCACTTAAGTCATTCAGAGTTGATAGGAACCAAAGGTATTTCTAAACATTTGGCTTTTTATTTTCTGTCCTTGATATCTTTTCCTGATGTGTAAGTACCCTTTTATAAAAACAATATTTTTTATTGATTTCAAAGAGGAAGGGAGAGGGAGAGAGAGACAGAAACATCAATAATGTGAGAGATTCATCAATTGACTGTCTCCTTCATGCCCCTCATTGGGGATCGAGCCCACAACCCAGGCATTGTCCGTGACCAGAATCAAACCTGGGACCATGCAGTCCACAGGTCGACATTCTATCCACTGAGCCAAACTGGCTAGGTCTAGGCCCCCTTTTAATGGGTCATGGTTTGAGTTTATGTCCAGGCAGGAGAAGGTTTGAATTAAATTAGGAGAAAAATGAAGTCTTTCTGGCTGATATGGGAACTACATCTGGTTCTCTCTGCAGTGTGGAGGGCAGGTGTCTGTGGCTAACTGCAGATTCGCTCTCTCCCAGCTCCCCGAAGGTTCCACACGTGTGTGATCTTCCCTCTCTCTCTCTGTTGCTGCTGAAGAAGATGTCACTCAGTTACTCCCCCAGATTCCAGCCACAGTTCCCACAACGGACCTTGAACCTTTTGAACTTCTCCCTGAGACCCTTCAGCAGAAAGAATGCACTGTTTGGTATTAGATATTTGTTTGGACTCTATATCACACCTTCCTGGTGAAACAGACTTTTAAGAGTCATTTATTCATTCAATGCATATTTTCTAACCACCGGCTATGTGCCTGGCACTGTTCTAGGGCAGTGATGGTGAACCTATGACACGCAAACTCATTTTTTTGGTTGATTTTTCTTTGTTAAATGGCATTTAAATATATAAAATAAATATCAAACATATAAGTCTTTGTTTTACTATGGTTGCAAATATCAAAAAATTTCTATATGTGACACGGCACCAGAGTTAAGTTAGGGTTTTTCAAAATGCTGACATGTCGAGCTCAAAAGGTTCACCATCACTATTCTAGGTACTAGGGTTTAAAAAAAGACATGCATATTTCTGACTTCATGAAACTTACATCTTCGTGGGAGGCAGGGGGATAGATGGGCAAAGTAAGTGAATGTGTCCTAGACTGACACTTCCTAAGGAGAGCTACATGGATTTCCAGGAGTCAGCTGCTGGTTACGGTACCCCTTTGCCCTCCTTCCAACAAGGTGCATTTGAGAAGCTACTTGAAGGAAAGGAGAGTGCACCTTGAGGGTGTCTGAGGGAAGGATACTCGGGTGGAAGAGACAGCTGGTGGCAGCTGCCTGGGCTCTGGGCAGGAGAGGCCTGGTGTCCTTGGAAAAGCAGAGGCCGGTGCAGCAGCAATAAAGTGAAGGAGAAGAGAGGAGGCAGAGCGGTAGCAGGGCCACGTGGTCCAGGGCTTCTGTGGCCACTGTATGACTCTTAACTCCAAGCAAGGTGGCCAGCTAGGAAAGGGCCTGGGCAGAAGTGAGCAGGCTTCCTCTCGGATGAGACTACAGGAAGCAGGGGACACAGGTAGACCAGCTGGACCGCAGCGAGCATGTGGGAGAACCGCGGTGGCTGGGTCAGGGTGTTCATGAGAGTTAAGAGCTTCTGTAATAACCCAACATCTTTAGCCAATGTCCTAATCTATGCAATGAGGAGGTAACATTTTACTTGGTTATTTTAAGAATTGAAATGATGTATGTAAATACATATTGTCATATAATAGGGAATCGACAAATATTCATTCTTGGAGGCTATAATTAATATACAATTTAAAAAATTCACAAGGAACAATATTGACAGCCATAGTGAGTTAATGTACATATTTATGTACATAAATTATATTTTTGAAACAGCACTGGGAATGGTAAGCCAGGCTCATGATAGCGTTACACTAGGAAGGTAAAGAAAGAAAAGGTATAGAGATAGTAGTTGAAAGGAATTGTAGCTTGTTTTCTTTCTTTCTCTCTCTTCAAGCAACAAAGAGAAGAATATCAACAGTTAAGCCTGGATGATATTACCAAAGGTGTTTTTATATTAATCTTTGCTTTTTAAAATAATATTTAAAACATTTTTAACTTTAATCTTAATTTTAAAATTAAAACAAATTAGAGAGGCAGTAAGGAGGAAAAAAGAGTGAAGGAAAGGAGGGAGGAAGAGGTTCAGTTAAAGAAAAGAGAAATAAGGTTAACTATCATGTACTTTAAACAGATTTTATTTCAGTTTGAAATATGGCTTTTTAAATATTAGTCAACAGCTAGATGTTAACTGACAATCATCTCCATGTTTAGTAACAATCTTACTGAATTGTAACACCACTTTAGAGATTATAAACCCTTTTATATGACAATGCATTTAGTTCTCAAAATCACTGTAAATGATAACATGGCAGTTAAGGAATTTCCACTTTACAGGTGAGGGAATTAAAATTCAAAGTTGCTCAATGATTTTCCCAGGTCTCAGGGAATGAGTGCTGCCGAGGTGGGCTTGGGACCATGGTTCAAATAACTGCTCTCTTCTTTATCCTCCATAAACATGTAACTATGAATTGGCAATTTAATAGTTTTTTTTTTTTTCACAAGAAACATATGGATGCTGTTCGCACTCTAAAAATCCAAACAGTAAGGAAAGCTAAGCGCTTCCTGATCCACTAGCCCCTCTTCCCAGCCCGATGACCTAGCTCAAGACCATTTACCTCAGAAGAACTGCTTTTACTATTAGTGTGATCCTCGCAGAGCCATCCCTGCATAATTTTACACATATATTTGTTCCTGTGTAAACAAAATTTTATTTTATTTTTAACATAAGGAAGATAAAATTTTTTTCTTTCTGTAATAAATTTCTCAAATGTCTTCCAAAATGGTTACACGAATGAAATACTGCATCAGAATTGATTGCTTCACATCCACCAATATTTTCTATTAATACAAATCTAAAAGGAAAAAACAAAGTGCTATTTTTGGTTGTATTTCCTTAATCACAAGAGAAATAGAGCATCCGTGCATTGGCTGCTTGCATTCTCTTCTGTGTCTTTTGTTACTTTGTCTTTTGGATGCTTAGCTTTCTTATTTATTCCAGTTTATCTAGCTATTAATTATTTATGTTTAAATGTGTTTCAAGTACTTTCACAGTTTTTCTTTGCCTTTTAACATGTTCTGATACCTTTTATCATATAATAAATTTTAAACATTAAATATAGACAGAATTTTCATCTCTGCTTTCTTTATGGTCATGTGTTAGAAGGACATGCCTATACAGAAATTAATAAGCACTTTTGTACTTATACTAAGAGGCCCGGTGCTTTGGGGGGTGGTGGGGGAGGGTGTCCCTCAGCCCGGCCTGCACCCTCTCCAATCCAGGACCATTGGCTCCTAACCACTCACCTGCCTGCCTGCCTAATGCCCCCAACTGCCTCCCCTGCTGGCTTGGTCAACCCCCCAATGGCCCTCCCCTGCCGGCCTGATCACCCCCAACTGCCCTCCCCTGCTGGCCTGATCGTCCCTAACTCCCTGCCAGCCTGGCCTCACCCCTAACTGCTCTTCCCTGACAGCCTGATTTTGCCCCTACTGCCTCTGCCCCGCCCCCCCCCCCCCCCCCACCACCACCACGGCTTTATCCAGAAGGAAGTGGGACGTCCAGAAGATGGCTGGTTGACCCAGTGTAATTAGCATATTACCCTTTTGTTGGTATAGATAGATTATATAGGATAGGATTGCTTAAATGGGGGGAAGTGGGTAGGAAGAAGCCTTTTTCAACAGGAGGAGATGCTCTTGGCAGACAAAAATACATAACCCCTACATCTGAACTGATAGCCAGCCATATGCACTATACTGCCAAACCGGTTATTAAAACATAGAACCGCTTTCTTACACCTTACACCCAACAGCTGTTGCCCTTAAAACCCCTCCTCAGCCCCCACCTTGGTTCTGCCTTCGCAGTTCACCCAGATGTGGTTCTGATTGGTTGGTTTCTATGCCAGTCAGTGTGAAAAGCTCCACCTCCTGGCAGCCATTGGCTCCTCTGGGAAATCCAGAATGACCCCACTGACAGCTGTCTCTCTCGCCAGGCCTATCTCTACGCCTGATCTGCAGCCTCCTTGGCAGCTGTGGATCAGGCCCTGCCTCTCTCTCTGGGCCTGATCCACAGCTGCTGCCGCTGCGGCACGGTTGTTACGCCTCCGGCCCAGCCGCAGGGCTGCGGCAGAGAGGCCTTGCTGTGATATGATCCTGTGGACCCTGGGAGAGGGACTGAGAGGTGCTCCATGCACTTCCTGGTGACCGTTCATTTGGTCATTTTGGTCATTATGGCCATGGGCCTTTTATTATTTAAGGTGATTTGCTTTTACATTTAGTTCCTTACCTGTGCTTGAGTTTATTTCTGATAGCATAAAAATTGATTTTCTAAATAGAAATACAGTAATTTCTGAATCATTTAATGAAAAGTCCAAACTTTTCCCAATGATCTAAAATGTCATCTTTATCCTATACAATTTCTCATATAGACTGAATCTATAGGTACTCTGTGACTTTAGAATGGATACATTCAAATTGACACATTTTAGAATTTTGCTGTTGAGTTACGTGAGAAATCTATGCATTTGAAATTCAAGCAGCTCAGAATATCGAGCAAATACTTCCATTGTTCTTTGACTTATATCCTCCTCCCCCAGCTGTAGGCTCTTCCTCCGAGAAAACCAATTGTTGGTCTTTAATTCTCATACCCTTTTTAGTCTTAAATTTAAGTATATTAACGCCACTAGCATACAAGTAGATTCTCTCTATAAAAATGAAAATGTTAAGAAACGACTGTAGGTATTTTTGATAATCCTTTTCAGCACCCAAACCCTCCTTTGCAGTAACTACTATGAATAATTTACGGAATTTCCTTCCAGATCTTTTTTTTTTTTTTTTTAATGCATTTATACATATGTAGGCAGATAAAATACAACTAGGGCTTATGTTTAGCTGGCATATAATGGTGTGCTTCTATCAGTTATTGAAATACTGACATACTTTTTGACAGAGAGCTCCTGCCTTTAGTTACCCAAGTACCCCATTTTGCTGGGGCACCCCACATCATCTGCAGCCTGCCACCTCCCAGCCCCGTGAATCCCTCGTAACATAGCAACTGCTTCTGAGGAGGGTTAATGCCCCAAATAGCAGGAGGCTCCCGGCACTTAGGTCAGCATCAATTGTGGCCCATCGGTTTCCTACATCCTAGCTGTTAAACATCTGGAAGGTATAGTACACATAGTAGATCTCCAAGAGACACAACTAAGTTTAAAAAATCAAGTTGGAGAGCATGGTAGGCAGAATGCCCCTCACAAGTGTTCACGTCTTAATCCCTGGAACCAGTGACAATGTTATAAGACAAAGGGGTGGGGATCAAGGCTGCAGATGGCACTAAGGTTACTAATTAGCTCATTTAAAGATGAGGAGATAATTGTGGATTATCTGGGTGGGCCTGATATAATCGCAAAAGTCTCTAGACCTGAAAGAGAGAGGTAGGAGTGTGGGAGTCAGAGACACCTGAAAATGCTGTGCTGGTGGCTTTGAAGACGGAAAGAGCCACCAGCCCAGGGATGCAAGCAGTAAGCTTGTGGCAACTTATTACAGCAACGGGCAACTAATACAAAAAACTGAAAGTACAGTATACAATTTATATCACAATGTAACTTATTTCAAACCACTCTAAGCTGTTTCTGATCTCTAAATTCTAAACAAGTATCCCTGCAAAGGCCTTCTAACTGTGTGGAGCATTTAATGGACTATCTTCGGTTCTCATCTTCTGAGAGCTTATAGCCCTGGCCACTACAGAGATCTCTTTTCCAGATCCGCTCTTCTCCCTTAGTTTGCACTGTCTGTCCGTTCACCTCCTGCATCTTTCACTACACATTTGAACGTTACCTCAGGGCCTTTTTTTTTCTTGCTTTTTGCTGCATCTAATCAGTGTTCTACACATTTTGATCTCTCTTCCAAATCTGTGTGGAGCCCTTGCTTACCTCCCCGACTCCTATAGCTCCACCACTCTGCTAATGCCTTTCAATGCTTGTTTTTTTCCATCATGAAGACAATCATACTGTTTTGGTTGCCCTGCCACTCTCTTGATTTGTATTCTGTGGCTTCTACAAAGTCAAATAGTATTTGAAGTTGCTTGACTGTTATCAAAAATCCTTGTTCTTTCTAAGAAGACAAGCTATTTTCACCTCCTGATGCTTCCTCGGTTCTCACAATTACTCAGATCTAGAGGAATCAGATATGTGAAATCTCACACTTGCCAGCTGTCACAGAAAGGACGATGTGTGCATGCCCGATGTGTGCATGCCCGTGTTAAAGTGAGACTGTAGGTGTGAGGAGAGCCCCAGAGAGCTAATTCCCAAACAGAAGTATGAAAAGGAAGGTGGCCCAATCACCATCATTATCTACTTCTTCATCTTCAGTACAATAACAGATTACACTTAAAGGCACTTAACTCTGTTGCCGCCCAGTGGGCAGAGCTTTTGAGGGAGACAGGATCACTGAGAGAATAAAGGCACCTCGTTTTCTTTGCTCATTTGAAGCGTAGCCCCAGTCATTCTGTGATTCTACTACCTAAGAGTCTGCCTGGGAAATGTCAGAATCAGAGGAGAGCTTGTAATTGGCCTCACACACTGATTACAAACTAAAAAGACTAAAAGAGGCAGGTTTTCTTGAGACTAGGGTAAGACCCAGAAAGAGAGATATGATTTAGAGAGGTAAATAGAGGAAAGGCATCAAAGGCAAGAACAGGAGGAGGCAAGGAAAGTTATCATTTAGACCTCCACAGGTCTGCATTTTTGGAAGGAGTAAGAGTAAAAAGCCTGTTTCTAACATCAGCTGGTCCAGGTCAAAACAGCAGTGGCTAGACGTCATTTAGGGAGACTGTGCTTCTGTGCTGTATAGAGAGAGTTTGGATTCCATAACTTGACCAGAAAGAAACTCTCAACTAGTAAGACCAGGTCAAAGGACATCCTGAATAAGCCAGAGGAGTCTCGCCGATCTCCCACGGAGCTCAGCCAGCTCCTGTTTCCCCATCAAGTTAGACAGTGGAAACTGCAGCCTGGACCTGGCACTGGGGGAGGGATTTCCTCGAGGGGACATGAGGTTGAAGTGGGCCCGTATCTGCTACAGGCTCTCAGCAGACAGCAGCTGGCTTCTAGTTTATCCCAGTGCAAGGGGAGTTTGGGCTGCTCATAGGGCTGACCTTCCTAAGTGGGCTCATGGGGTTAGTTCTAAGAAGCCACATCATAGAGGGATGAGAAAAAACCCACCCTGTTCTAGAAAATAGGTGTGATTTTCCCAGCAAGACCCACTTAACCCAGCCCTGTAGAGAGCCTGGGGGATGAGGCATCAGCAGGCTCTGGTGGGAGCCTTCCACGGTGGAGTGGGGGTGCCCTTAGGCAGAAGTGCCTGGGAAGCAGGGCGGGGGGGGGGGTGGGGGCGGGGGCTTCCTGGGAAGAGGGAATGAAGTGCCACAGACAAAACAGTTCTGATAACTCATCATGCATCTCTTCTACACGTCTGGGTACAAACCCTTCTTCTTAACCAATTCCAAAAATAACCATCTGACCAGGAGGTGGAGGGGAGGTGAAGGTGACTATTTCTACAAGAACACAAATTGAACTAGAGAGGTCCATTTTGGGTATCAGATTAAGATTTTGGAATAAAATAATGAAGTGGAAACCAAGCCATCTCGGAGCACCCGCCCAGATCATTTCCCCAGGTGCAGAGGTGGCACCGCTCTGCTGTAACTTTGGGTCAGGATGGTGACAGCTGGCTTCTGCATGAACTACCCACAGGATGGGAGGAAAAGGCAAAAAGCTCAGCTAAGCCCAGAAGAGTTTTCCTTGAGATCTTTTGAACTGCACTTAGCGTCGCTTCTTCAGGTTTGGTCTCTCGCTCACAATGAAGAGTCCTGTCGGTGCAGAGAGCTCTTGTGAGCATCCGAGTTCCAGCAGCACTCAGTGAAACCTCTCTCTCTCTCAATTCTACAATGTCATATAAGGTGTCCTATATATCAAGATACTCTCTAGAATAATTTTGCCAATGTTTGTTCATTTGTAGAACATTTAAAATAGCCCCTTCTTTCGCATCCCTTTGCAAACAATAGTAACTCCCTTTTAGAATGAATAGACAAAAGAAAAAAAAAAAAAAACCCTCTTCCTCAGAAATGTGAGATGCTGCAGTGGGATTCATCTGTTTTCTGTTGGGAATGATTTTGCTGTATTTCTATTTATTTTTCAGGGCTCAGATAAGAAAAACACATTATTTTCTTTTCTCTGCGTGTGTCATAAATGGGTATAATTGCCGAAAAGTCAACAAAGACTTCTGATGTAAACCCTTCCTAGTTTCAGCTAAGCTCCTTCAAAGGCCACACATACCTGAGGACCTGGGAGGCGGGATCTATTTTCACAGTTCTTTCCAATTCCAATGAGCACTGAAGACGTTTATTTCAAAATAATCCTTCTGTATTAAGCACTGGCCTATTGACAGGTCCTCTTTTATCATAATTGTATGAAGTTTATTTTCTAAATGAAGGTTTATTTTCGCATGGAAGTCTGAGGTTTAGCATTGTGTATATGAAGCAATTAGTTTGGGATTTTTGGAATTTATGTTAGACCAGACAGATGTCTTCAATTTACACACGCTAGGAGGTGACAAACCCCATTAACATTTGAAAGCTATCAATTTGCTTTATCTTTGTTCTTCAGCATTCTCAGCAAGGATCCAAGCTAACTCTTTTTTTTTTTTTTTTTTTTTTTGTAATTTGTGCACACACACCCTGCCCCCTCCCACCCCCCAGTTTTTAGTTAGACAGAAATAAGTTTTAAGGAAAAAGGTGGGAGATAGCTTTAATAATTGAATCACTGTCGAAATCGGGTGGGTTACTTTAAGAAGCATGCATTTTGCCTTTATTTGGAGTGCATTTTTTCTCTTAGCAGTCATAATCCGTGCCTATACACACACCTGGCCTGCTAGCTGCTCCTTTATTCCTGTTTTCCTTTGTGCTGGCCGTGGCCCCTTACTTAAATCTGGTACTGCCTTTGCCTACATCTTCTTTCTTTAGCTAGTGGTTGTTTTTTATAACTTAATCTCTAAGTTGTATGTACTTAAACATGAATCTGCTTATTCTTCTATGGATTGATCATATTTCTTTAGATCAAAATAATTGTGCTCCCATTGTGTGCTAAGTCCTGGACTGTGTTGATTGGGGGTGGGTGGGGGGTGCTGGGTGATGTGGTCCTCATTCATTTTTATTTTGAAACTGAAGAACACACCAGTGCTATTATTTTTTTCAGGTGCACTCTGCAGCCACTAGATGGCCCAGTGGACATGCTCAGGTCTTCCCCAGGGTCATTATTTCAAAACCTGACAACCTAAATTGATATTCATTTTTCACATTGAAGTTCAAAACTGCACCTGAATTGTGCTGATTATAGGATTAGAAAATGAGGGCACAACAGACCCGGAACTTGATCTGAACAAACCCAGGCCTCTACGCCACTCTCTTGTTTATGTGTTTGCTTTTCATTACGGCTGCCATGTTTTATTTTCAGTAAATGTGGGGTGTGTTATTACTGGCGAGGAGAAGATTATGGACTCACAGATGTCATCAACAGTGTCAGATCTAGATCAAATGTAGGATGATTATACATCCTGACACAGTTGTTTTTGAAATATAGGGTAATCCTTTATATACAGGATGTCTGACAACTCTAGTTTTAGTGACATTGTACTAGACTTTGAACTCATGCTGTTTCCTTTATCTTGGATTAAGTTATTTATGTATGAGTGCAATAGAACTAAAACACTTAGAACTAAGATTAGAAAGATACTTCCTTAACATAACTACTTCAAACCACTTCAAATATATCTATCAAAATATATTGAGTGGTGAAATATCATAGGCATTCCTATTAAAATGAGGAAGAAGAAAAGTATGTTTGCCATCATAACAAAAATTTTTTTCCTGGACATTCTAGATAATGTTGCAAGTCAAGAAAAATAGAAAAGGCATTATTCTTAGAAAAGAAGAGACAGAATCATTGTGTGGAAATCACATTATTTTCCACCTAAAAATGAAAGGTTATAATAAGGAAGTATTATGTTAGATTCAAAGAAATTCTAGCAAAGTCACTAAAGTTTTAAAACTAAATGTACAAAATAATCTTTCCTATATTTGGCAGTTATTAATCAAATAAAACAAAAATATATTCCACTTACAACATGCAGGTTGCTTAAAAGAAATGCACATGATCATGTGGTAAATATTACAAAACTTTCCTGGGTGGCATAAAAATCCTTTTAAACAAGAAAAGATTGCGCTCCTCCAAGATAGGAAAGAAATATTGTAAATGTATTAATTCTTCCCTTAAGTAATTAAAAAATTAATACTAATCTATGAAATGTTATCCCAGAATTTACATTTCAGATTTCACAAGTGCACGAGAGCCAAGAAAATAAGAATGCAGGACTCTCCCATTTTAAGCAGTTTGTTTATAATTTATCATAAACCTACAATAAACATACATATAGCACTAATCACTCAAGGGGAATAATAAGAATTCATATATAATATAATGTATTATATTATTAGCTAAATACTAACTCATATATATGATACTGAGGCAGGATAGTAAGAAGCTAGGCAATTCCTTGGCAAGTGGAATGGGAAAACTGAGAAATACAGTTAAGTGGCCAAGAAATGTACAGCCTCATAATAAATCTCAAGGTCTTATCTTCCCTAACCAAGGACACTTAGGAGCCAACGGTTTACGCATTCCAGGTTGTGCAGGGGAAGACCCGCCTGGTCCCAGTCTCTCTTTGGTGACATTCTTTGAAGATGAGACAGACAGAGAATGACAGATGCCCTCACATTAAAGGACACACCTGGAAAGCTGATGAATATTCTATCGAGACCCTCCTTTGACACCTCTTCTAAAAGTCTTGCCTTTAGAAAAGGACCCAGTGCATGCTGTCCCTCCAGTGTGCTGGTGCCCTACTCCCATTCCTTCCTCACATGTGTATCGTGGCTTTCTGTCTCCTAAGCTCTAAAGTTTCCCCCGAGGCTTGCAACCAGGGGAGCCATGGACAGTGGCAGCTCCTCCCAGGATAACCCCCTGAACTTGCCCCCAAAGACCCTCCTGTTGCCTCTGTAACTTGTTTCCTGAGTCCACGCAGCCCAGCTGGCTCACTTCTTCTGCCTGTGACTTTCTTCCTGAAGGCCAAGGCAGCCTTGTCTAGGCTTGACTCTTCCTCATGTTCCAAAAGGGCCAAGGCAGCTCCATGTAGGCTCACTCCTGTTGCTATGATCATGCCTCTTCTATCTTCAGCCCTTCCTTTGTTTGCCTGTCCCCAGCTTTAATAAATGCACTCTCAAAATTACCTGGACTGTATAGTGAAATCTTTCCTGCACGAAGTCAAGAGCCACATATTCCAGACTGTGTCTAGACAGACCCACCTCAAGCCCGGTCCCTTTCTGGTGACAATACCATATATAAATTAATATTTAATAATGTAACACTTCAAATTATTGAATAAAGAATGGATTTATTTAACAAATTATGTTTGTTAAATATTTTTAAATAATTAATTTAACATCCTACCATGAACTATACTGCAAACAAAATTCAGCTGGTTATATAGAGAGAAATGATGAAACATAAATATATAAGAAAACTTAAAGTATTTATTTTAACATTTACATAATAAAAGGTAAGGATGGATAGATTTTAAGCATATCTGATTATCTAAAAATAAATGTTGTTTCCCCAAAACTATAAAAACAATAATTTATCAACAAGGACTATTTTTAAAGATTAATGAAAAGATGTTATTCTCAATGTATCGATCTCTTACAAATCCATAAAAAATACCTTACTACAGTAGAAATTAAGGGCAAAGATGTGAACTGGCAAATTACAAATGAAGAAATATAAATAATAAATAAGCAAGTTTAAATTTTTCAACTACACTAGTATCCAAAGAAATAAAAATTACAACAATGAAGCACTTTTTTTGTGTGTCACAAAATAGCAATGACTAAAAAGAATCATTATAGGAGTGCTGAGCAGGGCACATAGAAATGGACACTCTTATATTCCAATGGTGGGTATGTAAATTGAAACATTTCCAGAGGGGAATTTGGCAGTGAATTTCAAACACATTAAAATGTGCATATCTTTTCACCAAGTAATGCCACATTTAGGACTTGATTAGATGTATATAAAAATATCTGTGCAAGGATGATCACAATTTTATTGCTCATTACTATAAGGATTCAGGCCAAATTTAAATGTTCAGAAATAGTAAAGATATTAAATAAACTGTAGTATGTACATACAATTATTTTATCTAGTCATTCAGCAAATATTTATTTACAATAAGATAATGTGTACTCTTTTTTATCTGATAAGGGGGTTAATATTAAAATTTTATAAAAAACATATACAGCTCAACTCCAAGAATACAAACAATCCAATTAAAAAATAGACAGAAGTCCTGAACTGACACTTCTCCAAAGAGGGCATACAGATGGCTGATAGATATATGAAAAGATGCTCAACATCATTAATCATCAGAGACATGCAAATTAAAACCACAATGAAAGATCCTCACACCTGTCAGAATGGCTATCATCAACAAACCAATTGTGTACTCTTTAGAGGTCTAAAAGACAAAGGACTAAAAAAATGTTCACAGGATATTGCCAGGTGACAAAAGCAATATGTATGGGAAATCTGATTTTCATGACACCTGGATGTCCCAACTGTCAAGGGTGTGAGGACACAAATGAAGTTACAGCCATGTTGACACCATGTTGTGCTGGCCTCTTATGGAGCCCATGGACATAACTGCATACTTTTAGCTCCTTCTCAAAATTTCTTTCCTTTATTATTCATAGATTCACATAAAATTGACTAGAACCTACTCATCCATATCTGGGTGTAATATCAGGGTTCTCCAGAGAAACAGAAACTGTGCATGTGGATATGTAAAAAGAGATTTATTATGAGGAACTGGAGTACGCATTACAGAGGCTGAGAATCCCAGGATCTGCCATCTGCAAGCGGGAGGCCCCGGAAAGTCAGGAAGGAAACCTGATTTTTAGCTCAGCAGTCAGGCAGAGAGAGCAAGTCTCCCTTCTTCAGAGACTGTTAGTTTTATTCGGGCCTCAATGGATTGAATGATACCTAACAACAGGAGGACAATCTGCTCCCCTGAGTCCACCCAGGCAATGCTAATCATTTCCAGAAACACCCTCGCAGACACCCTCAGAGATAATGTTTAACTGAATATTTGGGCATTCCATGGCCAGGTCAAATGGACACATAAAATTAACCATCATTCAGTGAGAGTTCAGAAACTCTTGCGACATTCCTGAGGATGTCAGGGACTTTCTTTTTCATGGTATCTTTCATGCTCCCATCTTCTCATCTCACTGCACTCTGAAATCACTGATGCAGTTTTGCATATGGGCTTTCTCCTTTCTGCCCAAAGTCAATCTAGACATGGAACACTGCACTCTCCAATTTTTAAATAAAGGTCCCTAACTCACCATCCATGCAAAGCGTCTTTACTGGACATTTGTGTCAGGTGGTGAGATCTTGTGCACAGTACTCACAGCCTCTGGCTGACCCCTAACCAGGGAGGCAAGTGTGCACAGTCCTCTCCCTCCGTCTCGTCTGTCTCTCATGACCCTTGTATTCCCCAGGGTTCTCCAGAGAACCAGAGCCCAGGAAAACAACAAAAACTCTATCATCTATCTATCTATCATCTATCTATCTACCATCTATCTATTATCTATCTATCTATCTATCTATCTATCTATCTATCTATCTATCATCTATCTATCTATTATCTATCTATCATCTATCTATCTATCTATCTATCTATCTATCTATCTATCTATCTATCTATAAAAGATTGATTTACTTTTAAGAATTGGCTCACATACATGTGTGTATGTGTATACATATCTATAATAATAAAAGCTTAATATGCTAATTAGACTGGACACCCTTCCAGACGACCTTCCAGAGGAAGCCAGGACTGCGAGGGCAGCCTGGGTCCCAGGTGCCAGAGGGAAGCCAGTGCCAGCAGCCGGGGGAAGCTTACTCTTGCATGAATTTCATGCACCGGGCCTCTAGTGTATATATAAAACTCTATGATAAAATGACTGATGCAAATTTTTTTGTTTGTTTAATTTTGTTTTTCACTATTCCCTGTTCTGTGTTTTCAATGTTTTCAACAATATATAATTTTGTAATGGGTGGAAGTATAATAAGGCATTTAGTTAGCAAATGTATCTATGTGTTTGTAGTTTATTATTTATATACAAAATGAATCCAAATGGGACCTCAGAATAATTTACATTTAAATAACACATTATTTCTTACATATTTTACTTTTTTACATCAATTATTTTATTTTCCACAACCCCATGAAGTAAGTAGGGACATTATTGTAGTTCTCTTTTTATATATGTGAGTCTAAGGCAGTAAGAATGCCCACACTGAGACTCAAATACATGTCCTCTGACTCTAGGCTGTGGTTTTTCCACTTACTGCAATTCTGGCATTACTATGGGCAGAGCTGGCCCATAGCACTCTCACCTCTTTGCTGCTGCATATATCAGGCAGGAAAAAGCACAGAGACATATTGTGTCATCTTGTCTTTTTTCTACAGATATTCAGTCTTTCACGCTTGTATCCTATGCTGAATACCCCCTGATAAACACATTTGTGCTTGTCTGCCTTAACTAGCGCATACGTGCTTACTTAGCATACCATCAGAGTTCATTCAGCATCATTCTCTAGTTTCTATTAGACTTTTTCCTCATTAGCCCAGCTTCTGGTATTCGTTTCTCATAGATAGACCTGTCTGGAAGCCCTAGGGAAAGTTTTCTTGTTCTTCCAATCAAGTATTTGACAAATTATAAAACAGCTTTCATTGCATTGACTGTTTCCTGGGACTAAAATTTCAATTAGTAGGGAATAGGCCCCAGAAATACATTTGCTCTCTCATGGGCATCTCTCAACACTGGGTCTAAATGAAAAATGGTATCCTCAACAGAAGAAAACACTCAAATACTTGAATTACAAGGTAATCATTAAGCGGAAAACTGGAACTTTGACATGTAACCTAATTGAACATGTAAAATAATACAACTATTTTAGCTATTGTAGATAAATGATTTTAGCTTTAACATAATTTGTATGAAAGCCTACTTAATGATTTATATGTGACACTCTGTTTTAAATATTTTAACAAAAATAATTTGTTGTTCTGACTGGTTTGGCTCAGTGGATAGAATGCCAGCCTGTGAACCAAAGGGTCCTGGGTTTGATTCTGGTCAAGGGTGTGTATTGTTACATGTACCTTGGTTGTAGGCTCCTCCCCAGCCCGGGCCCTAGTTGGGGCTTGTGCAGGTGGCAACCAATCGATGTGTTTCTCTCACATTGATGTTTCTCTCCGTCTTTCCCTCTCTCTTCCACTCTCTCTAAAAATCAATGGAAAAATATCTTTGGGTGAGGATTAAAAATAATAATAATAATTTGTTTAATTTTTATAATGCTAGGAGGTACTTAATATTATGATTCCCATTTTTCTAAGTAGAAAACTAGCATGGAGAAGCTAAAGTACATGGCCAAGGTCACACAGCTAGTAGATGGCACAGGTGGGTTTCCAACCTGGAGTTCACTACCTGATCCAGGCCCTGGGTTTCATGCACGTCACACAACTCATTGCTTCACATACGGCTATGGAACACCTACTCTGCACCAGGTACCCTACTGGACATCTTATATATCTTATTGTCTCCAAATATCACCTGTACACTGATGAAGACCTGCGAAGGGGTATTTAGTCACTTCCTTCTAGCAGAACTTGGGGTTCAAAGCTATATCCATTGGCTCTGGATCTCACATCTGTCTGATTCCAAAATATGTGTTTAATTGACTTGACTACACAATACCTTTTGCTTATTGGGTGTGACATTTTAAGATAAGTAATAAAGCTTCTGATTTTTTTCTTTAGGAGAATGTTTAACATGGGAGTGCCAATGGCATAATTAGCAAAGTGGCTAAAATAAGGACACTGGGGAAGACTGCATTGATTCTAATCCACCATGTAGGGAAGGAAAAAAAAAAACACCCCCTCACCCGCATGTAATAAAAGATTAACAATAATAAAAGACAAGAAAAACAAACAAGCTTATATGCATGGGCGATATCCAGGAAAACTGATTCCTGACTCAGAGCTCCCCAAACTCTTGGGATTGCCTAATCCCTGAGAGCAATGGGAGCACCTATTGTTCTATGTGAGCTTTTGATTTCAGTTCCTGAAGTGGCTGCAGAGCCAATAAGGTGAAAAAGGTGTGTTATTCACAATAAGCCCCTTTCTACCTCAACTGAGTTTATATTAGTGAGGTGACTATAGAAACACCTTAAAAAATGGGGGGGTGTGGGAGAAAGGGCAGCGCTGGTCACAAGGGGATCCAACCTTGTAATTAGAGGGTTGGAACTTTCAGTCCCACCCCCTGACCTCTGAGGAAAGGATAGTGTCTGGAGAATGAGTTCAAGCACCAATGGCCAATTATTTAATCAATCATACCTACATAATGAAGCACCCAGCAAACCCCCAAAAGGTGGGGGTTCAGAGAGCCACTGAGTTGGTGAACAAATGAAAATTCGGGGAGAATGGTGTGCCCAGAGAACATGGAAGCTCCATGCCCCTTCCCCTTCCCTTGCCCTAATGTATCTCTTCCACCTGGCTCTTTCTGAGTTATTTCCTTTTAAAATAAACTGATAATATAGTAAGCAAAATGTTTATCTGAGTTCTGTGAGCTGCTCTAGCAAATCAATCAAACCCAAGGAGAGAATCATTAGAAGCTCTAATCTACAGCTAGTCAGTTATATGTTTACATATTATTACAGGTTTATATTTGTGTTTGTTTGTTTTTGTTTTTTTCACAAAGATGATATTATTATTGTTGAAGGTGTGGCAACTGTCCCATATTGCTTGTGATAGTTTAAATACATTTAGGGGATCACCTTTTAATGTTTCAAATACCCAAAGAGTTAACATTCTTTTTGTCAGCCATATAAACATACATAGAAAAAAAAAAAACACCCCCTACCCCCCACATTTTAAAATAATTGTATCCTCACACCCCTACTTATCCAGGAATGGGAAATTTACACAGCCTTTCCATGTCCCTTCCCTTTCCTTTCCATCATGGGCTGATCAAACAAGACTCTCACTGCATATTCCCTGGCCTTGGGGTAATTAGGTTGGGGGAATACTGCCCCTGAGTGTGAGAACCCTGTGGAAGAGAGGTAGAGTTTAATGACTCCTTCAGTTGGTTAATTTGCATATGAAAGGCACACCTCAGGTGAGTCATTTTCCTATCTCTAGGAATTGGCTAACCCTCCAGAGTCTGCAAGGCCCTAATATGTCAAAGAATCAATACTGCAGAAAATAAAAAGGCATGATTAATACAGCATTGGGGTAAAATAGGCAGAGGCATATCTAACCCATCAGGAGAGAGTGTGATGAGAACTCCTGCACAGACTTGCAGACAGCCTCTCTCTAAATCCCAAGAAAATGCCTTCACCTGTCACTCAGAGGACACTAAAGTTCAAGCCAGAAAGTAAAGAATGTTTAGAAGGTTACAAGTCTCTTTCCTTTTCTTTCTGCCTTAAAGGGAGGACTATAAGCAACAGAGGGAGGTGGGGAAAGAGGATGAAAAGAGCATGGAGGAGTGAAGCGGAAATGCAGGATTTTTCCAGGGCCATCTTTAGGGCATGGGTCAGTCCTGATGTAAAGAAACTATTGGAGGTGAGACTGAAATTTATTTGCTTGTGGTGTTTTGTGTGTGTGTGTGTATGTGTGTGTTTTAAAGAAAAGGGTATTTTATTGCATAAAATTTATAATTTTAACCATTCAATTGAGTGAAATTAAATATGAGGATGAAGTTTTGATTGTGACTGTAACCAAAAATGCAGATTCAGCTGCCTGTTAGAACAAAGGCCAAATTCCTGAGACAGGTGCTGGTGCAAAAGGAAAGAGGTTTATTTAGGTGCTGCAACTTGGGAGAATGGTGGACTCCCATCTCTCCTGCCCAGGGTTCTTATAGGGATAGGGAAGGGAAGACTTTTTTTTTTTTCTATCTAATTGTCTTGATAACTTTTAGCATGCTGAGGCCTGTCTGTTCATCTTTCTAGCCTTTGGTGCACTAAATGTAAGGACCTCTCCCTTGTTATCTTGTGTTATCGTGGCCAATGTCAGAGATTCCCTGGTGCTCTCTGACTATACATGGTATCAGGGTCAGTGGGGAGGGGGGTGGCTATAAGACCCACAGTCAGGATCCTGGAGATAATGCAGACCTCAGTCTTCCTATCCGCTGCAGCCTGCTCCTCCTAAGTGGCCAGCCAGAGCATGTTTACCCTGCCATCAGCTGCCCATGCTCCCACTGACTGTCTATGGTAACATGACTAGGTCGAATGGACTTTTTATTTCTGAGTATATCTTGGGTGGCATGAGAATGCCTTGTGACGGAAGGTGACTGGGATGGTTTTACTGTGTGGGTAAGAGAGAGTGGGTAGAAACATTTTGAGCATTTCTATCAACAAAAAGGCATTTGTGTGTGTGGATGAAGGGTGTTTTATCAGCAGTCATCACATCTTAGCTCTAAATATTCTATTTCTTTAGATTAGTCACTTTTCTTGATTCTATTCTGTGGTAACCAAAGCCTTTTTTGATCACTGGCCTTGCTTGATGGAGCAACAAAATCATGCACTGGCTGGTATGCCTGGAGAGAAACCTGGACATGAGGTCGGTTCTTCACATTATTGCTGTGTCACTCTGAATGATTTATTAGTGTTATATGATTTCAGTGAGCATCACTAAAGAAATGTGAGAAAGATCTTTTCTAGATATTCCAACAAAATCCAGTATCCAGATCAGATAGATGGAGAATGTGATTCTAGGCAGCCTTCAGTAACTGAACCACAGTACCAGCGAGGTTACCTGGCACAACTTGAAGGCAGTTCTCCAACCTCACCATGAGCTGGTCTGTCATCCTTATAGCTTAGCAGTCTCTCCTTCAGAACTATCACTGTTCCAGAGTTGGCCACTGCCTAGCCCTCTGCCTTGTACATGGTATTTACTCAGCAATTACTTCTCATACTTAATTGAGTAAAATATCTTTTAGACATTTCTCTCAATTAAAAAATGATTCATTACTTTTGGTGAGGCACAAGTTCCTTTTTTCTTTGTAGATATAGTTTATTCTCAAATTGCTAAAGGTCAACATATCTCCTCTGACCAGTAGCCAGCTCCTGACAGAGACCCTTGACTCAGTTCTTTTTTAAAAAAAATCTATTTTGAAGTTAAGATATAATTCATAAACTATAAAATTTACTCTTGTGTTGAAACTATCACTACTAGCTAATTTCAGAACATTTTCACCACCTTTAGCCATCACTGCCTATTCTCCCCTGTTTCAGTCCCTGGCAACCACCAATATGTTTCTATCTCTATAGATTTGCCTCTTATGGACATTTTATATAAACGGGACCATGTATTATGTGGCCTTTTATCCTCAACTCTTCTAATTTCAATCTAATCATGGAGTTAAATAATTGACTGATTCATCTGATAATCAGTGGCAGAAAAACAAAACAAACTAGTTTATTGTTAAAAGGTTCAA
Source organism: Myotis daubentonii (assembly GCF_963259705.1). Lineage (NCBI taxonomy): Eukaryota > Metazoa > Chordata > Mammalia > Chiroptera > Vespertilionidae > Myotis > Myotis daubentonii. Next base: position 10,333,327 of record NC_081855.1, read on the forward strand.
TCCACATTAACTAGGATGCCTGTCTCTAGCATTTAAATGGGGAATTAAGTAACAATAATAATTTGGTAGAAATCTCCCCACACTAGAGTCTTAGTTATTCTGATTTATTACTACCTAGAAGGTACCAATAAACACAAATGTATAATCATAAACCACATGCTAATCCAAGGAGACTTTACCATGGAGATAAAAAGCTCAGGTTCTGGAGTCAGATGCTTTGGCTGAAATATTGCCAGATCTCCATCACTTCCTAGCTGTTTGATTTGGGGCCAATTAAGTCACCGCTCTGTTCTTCCATCTGGAAAAAGAAAAGCTCCAACTTCATAGGACTGATGTGAAGCTTAAATAACATAATGCCCATCACTGAAGAGGGCTTGTAACATAACAAGCACTCAGAAGCTCTTATTATAGGAAAAATATATTATTGTGGAAATGTCATATTTAGTGTCTATGTCCATTCTATTAATTATACTTATGTAGATTATAGTAGGGACCACCTCTCATTTCTTAAGACTGTAGCAAAGTCTATTGTCATATCAGGACAGAGATTCAAAATATGCAATAACATAGGCACTGACCAGCCATAAATGACCAACACTCTCTAACATGTCAACTCTACAGAGGCCAGGCCATGGGAAGGTTCTGTGATGGTGATAGGGCCTCCCCAGCCACTCTGGCCGCATCTATGCACCAACCTGTAGAAAAAACATTTCAGTATTTTACCCAGCCTGCCTGCCTTCACAGCGACCATATGGATCACGTTCTTTCTGGATATTCTAAACTGAAATGAAGCAGAAAATAAATATAATTATAAAACAGCGAACGTCTTTCACACTCCACCCAGTTCCAGGAGAATTAAAGCTCCCTTCCCTTTCAAGAAAACACTGTAATGCTGAACTGTGTTTAGATTTTGCGTATCTATGACATTCATCAAAGAGGGTAAATGGATCACAACCTGAGTAAACGGCCCTGAACTAACTGGCCACCTCAGTTTGCTCATCAGTGTCACATGAGTATGTTAGACTAGGTGACCATTTAGATCTTCTCATCTCTATAAACTCTAATTTTTTCTTCTCTCATTCCACAGCCCCAGCCTGAGCTGCAGCCCAGGGCTCCAGAGCTTAGCCCAAATCCAAGAGGTAGGAATGCTGGGATGGATCCACTGGGTAGAAAAATGCGCCCAACCCAGAGCGAGTCATTTGCCCCTGGAAGGGTTTTGCTGCTACACATGTTTGTCCAGAACATTTGAGCAGCAGTAGTTCAGTCTAGACACAAAGTGGCCAACATGCTCCGAACAAATCTGCTTTTAATGTGCAGAGTGCTCTTGTTTCCAGTGATTATTCTGAGCGATTAAACAAACTGCCAAGCTCTTGCTGCCGCAGTCATCATTTATTACCGAGATACTTACTGGGGATGGAATAGTGTTCCATCTGAGACAGCATCTTGAGCCGAATGAATTCAAAAGAAAAGAGATGTGTTTTTGGCACAAATTGATAGAGTTTCAAGATTTCTGTAATAGATACATACATAATCATATTGTTGAGTCAAAAGAAATGTGTTTCCAATAAGCAGTATTTACTGAGCTTTAACAACGATATAATAGTTACCTGTCTATTACATGGTAGTCAGAGCTAAAGAAATGTGTTTTTAATAATCAATTGGCATTTCAAATGGGATAAGATAACTGCCATATGATAGCCAAACCTAGATGCAACCTACGTTTTAGCCTGTTCTAGGGAGTCTCATTCATGAACTCAAGGTGTCAGCTATTGGCTATTGTAAAAAGGGTATTAGCCCCAAAGGACTGGACTTCTTAGTCTCCTCTCTTACACGTTCTCAGCTTTTCTTTTTTACATTCCTCCTTTTCCTTTCCGTTCTACTTAGCTCATACTAAAACTAGTAGAGATTGAATCCTGCCTACATAAAGAAAATGGATCCTTCCTTCCTTCCAACTGGAAAAAAAAAAAAGTACCTGAGACAGTACCATTAGCTCATTGAATACAGGCCTGGAGAAGTAGATGGAACAGGCCTGAGCCTCAGAGAGGCCCTCCTGTCAGAGACGACAGAGCCTTGGGACTCACTCCTCCTGGAAGTTTGCAGCGTGAATTTTCCAAGTCATGCTATGCACCTAAACTTTCACAGTGTTGTATGTCAATGACATCTCAATAAAATGGGAAAGGCCAAGAATTGGGCCATCTGCCTCCTGCGCAGCCTTGAACGTGCATTCTCCTGCACCTCCACTTTGCCCTCTCAATCATACATGGGGAAAATACTCACAGGGAGCCTAGACTATACAATATTGCTCTACTACCAATGTTAGTGCCATGAGATCACATGGCAGCATACCTGCTCCAGGACCTTGCAGTTAGAAGGAAGAGACAAGGCAATCCTAGTACAGCACCACATGATAAGCAAGGGCTCCATCCGCATGGGCCCAGGGGTGGGGGGTGATCACCCGCCAGCTTCCTTCTATGGAAACTGGGTGAGAGGGTGCAGGATAAGGCCACTCCAATACAAGATAACTAGAAGCCTGGTGCATGAAATTTGTGCACGGTTAAAGTCCTTAGGCCTGGCCAGCAATCAGGGCCAATTAGGTTCCCTGCCTCCTGGCCTCCCCACCTCCTCCTTCCCTCCCTCCCTCAGGGCCCTGCCACTGCTGCTGGTCACCTGCCATGTTCCTCGCCACCCCCTGGTGGTCAGCTCACATCCTGGTTGAACTCCAGAGGGGACAATTTGCCTATTACCCTTTTATTATATAGGATAGTGCTGATGAGACACAACTGCCCTCCAGAGGTGGTAATGCACCTCCCCACATGGCCCTTCACTTGCAAAGGCTCCTGCACTATGGGCACATCCTTCTCACAGAAACGCTCTCCTTTGGCTCTGTGTGGCCACGCCCTGCTTGTGCAGCGCAATAGCTCAGACAACGCTGCCTCCCACGGGCCTTCCTGACCACTCTCTCCATGTTCTTCACCAGGCGCAGGCCCCTTTGTCCTGCCCCACACGCTGCTCTCCTCAGACACTGAGCATGCTCCTGTGGGCGGGATGGCTCTCATCTGTCCCCGAGGAGAATGCAGGCTCTGAAAGGGCGAGCACTGATTCCATCAGAGGGCGGCTTCACAGAAGGGGGCAGAGAACCTGCAAGAGCACTGACCCTCATCGCTGAATGGATGGGTCTGCAAACCTCTCAGCTTTGGAGCAACAGCCACCCAGCAGCCATCTGTCGAGTTGTTCTGGGCAAGGGCATTCTGTCTTCTGAGCAGGTAACAGCGATGTGCAGGGTGAGGCAGCAGGCTGGTATGACACGTGACTTGGTGACCATCAAGGGTTTGCCTGTTGCCTGCTGGTCCAGAAGAGACTGTTCAGGCTGGGAAGGGCCGCTGGACTCTGTGCTGGGCATTGCCTGCTCTCCCCCCAGGTGACCCTGGCCATGAACGAGGACACCCAGGGCCTCCGGCGGTGGCCCCAGTGGCACCTCTGCCTGGGGCTAACTGCAGTCCGCGCCCCGATGGCGATGGCGGATGATAACGGGAGGCGGGAGGTATGTGTCTTTCTTGCCAGCGCCCCTCAGGAACAAGCTCATTAGGAGCATGCGCCTCTGCTCCCGCCTCCGCCAAGTGTCAGCCTTCATTACAGGCTCCGGGAAGATGCACTGCAGAGCTCGCTGCGTCTGGCCCAGGCGGGGCCCCTCCCCACACTCTAGGGCTTGGTTAGCAGCTCTGCGCAGAGATTGTCAACTGCGGTTGAACTTGTCAGACCGTGAGCTTTCCGCAGGATTTATCCCCCCAGCACGTGCACGTTTGCAAAAGCAGGGGTCTGTTGCGAGTTGATTCATTCCTCTGTGGGGCCTTCTGGTTCTACCTCCCACCACTGCTGGCCTGTCCCGTCCCCTCCCTCCTCCTCAGGAATTCTGAGAGCCCGTGTTAGGAAGTATTCTCTGCTACTGCAGGTTAGTGTTTTTTGAAAGGAGCTATTTCTACAATAATAATACTCTGCATGTGTACAGTCCTCTGACAAAGGAAGGCGACTGGTTCTAACGGTACTTGGGAAACACTGCTCCTCCTATATTAGCTCATGTTCAGTTTTCAGCCTAATTAGAAATGGGGAGAGCAGCATTCCAGTTTTGCAGGAGAGGAAATGGAGGCTCAGAGAGGTTGAACAGCAGGCCCAGGTCACACAGCTGCCTAGGGAAGCAGGGACTTCTCTCCCAGCCCATCTCACTGCAGATCTCCTGCTCACTCCCCTCTAAGACATGGTTAGAGAGACAGAGATTAAAAAACTCTTTCCTACTTTGGGAAATATTTCTTTTTCATCTAAAAGAAAATAACAGCATATTTACAGCTATATTGTAAGATTAACTGCATCAGTGAACAGTCACAGCTATCATGTGTGAAGGCAGCTTACACAGTGAGGCGCATGTGGTTTTCAGAGAAATTTTTAATATTGCAAAATATGTCCCTGAGGAAGAGTTCTTTGCAAGTGCACACTCAAGTTTCTCTCTCTTTGAAAAGGACCCTAATTTTGTAATTTGATATTTAAAAGGAAGTGATATATAATTTCTATAGCTTACATTGTTTTACATGGTATTAAAATTATTGCTTGATATTTTAAACTTTTATGAACAATGATCCCATTTCATTAATTTTATTAATACACATAAAAACAATTTATTCTGAACTCTACTAACTTGAAATTCATGACCATTTAAGCATAGACTTTTACCTTTGTTTGGCTAATGAGGAAAACATGTAGGCAAATGGAAAATGTAAACCCTAAGTGTTTGATATACTTAAGAAAATGCATATTTCAATCTCTTTAAACCCAGCTGCTTACAATGAATGCCCATCTTATTTATTCATCAGGACCAATCCCCAAGGGTGTTTTGTGCCAACAATGATTGGCTTAAGTATGAAGTATGGTATAGTCTTGAAAGTAATAGTTGTAATTCATTTGTCTTAAACTTCGTTTGTGAAACTTGACTGATGCCGGCTGCTTTTCCAGATTAGTAATATTTAACTGTGGTGGAAAGAACACAGCGTTTGGGGCCAGACAGGCCTGGTTTGAATCCCAGTGCTGCCACTTCTTAGCTGCTTGTCCTTGAACAAATGGCATAATCCTCACGAGTTTTGTCATCATCCAGGCTGGCACTTCGGAAAGTGAGAGGGAGCGTAGTGAATGATCACCCTGGGAAGGACACGTGTAATTACAGGCTGGCCAGGGCAAGCCAGGCAGACGGTCACTCTATCGAAATGTGACTCATCTTTTCAATTTCTGGTCTTGGGCTTATGTAGGTGGTTGGCGGATGGTGTGTTGTTTTGATTTTTCTATCACTGCCTTCAGCTTATACCTGAAATTGAATCTCCTATCCCAGTCCTATGATGTCATCTTGAATCTGTCACATTCAGTTGTAAGAATATTTGTATTAAGGTTATTAAGCCCCATGTTCATGTGTCGGAAAGTCCTAAAGTCAAGTTTAAAACTTCTTATGTAATTCAAAACTTTTCCTTTTCCCATATCAGGCCTGACTTGGGGCCCTGGGGACCAGCAGGAAGAAAGGGGGTACCCTAGTCCATTTCTCTTTTTTCTGTTAATCCTCCCTTCTCTCCAGCAGGGTCAGGGGAGAGGAAGGAGAGCTACAGGAGAGGGGTTTGTCCCACCCCAACCCGGCCTTCGGGTAGAACCCTGCTGTGCACAGTGCACTTTTACCAAAAATCCATGGCAATTGTGGCTTTAATTTGCAACACTTTGACTAACAGCGATGTTAAACATATTTTTACTTGTACTTCTGTATATTGCCTATTTAAATTCTAGGTCAATGTATCTTTTTTGACTTTTCATAATAATATTTTCTTTCACTTTCTTTAAAATAAAAAGAATAAAAACCCATCTTCATGCCTAGAAATGATGATAAATTAACATTTTTTCTAGTTTTTTTTTTTTTTGCATTTTTTGTCTTGCTTGATTGAATTTATTGAGGTGACTTCAGTTAATAAAATTATACAGGTTCCAGGTATACAATTCCACAACACATCATCTGAATATTGTATTGTGTGTTCATAACACCAAGTCAGGCCTCCTTCCATCACCGTTTATACCCCCTTTACTTTCCTTTACCTCCCCCACCCCCTTTCCCTTCGGCAATCACCATATTGTTGTCTGTGTTCATGAGTCTTTCTTTTTGTTTTTTGCCTAATCCTTTCATCCTTCTCACCTAGCTCCCAACCCCCACCCTTCTGACATCTGTCAGCAAAATGTGGCAGATAAAAATAAAAGTATGCTTTATAGTCATAGTAACCATGAACTCTAGGTAGTATATTATTCATGTATGTGCTATAAGTTTATATAAACTGTAAAATACTGTAACCATAGTCTGTCATTTGCTTTTTTACTCAACACTATGCTTTTTAGACTTTCCCATTATGTATTTTATAAAATAAACATACATTCTTTTAAAAGTTTCTTTTAATCGCTATAGAATATTCCACGTGTGCATATGTGTATTGAAAACCTTGTAACTGCCATATCCTATTCTATCATATGAATACCCTGTAGATGTATCCCCATGTTTGCTGCAAATATCTTCTGAGGACAGTTACTAGAAGCGAAGTCTCTGAGTGATAAAATATGTGCATTTTGATTTTAAAAGCTATTGACAAAATACTCTCCACATTAGTCATCACACTTTCTACTCCTGCCAACAAAGTATGGCACAACCCATTTTTTTCACATTCTTACTCACACTGACATTGCCAAACACATCTTTAGCAATCTGATGGATGAGATACAAAATTATGTTTTAATTTGTCTAAATTCATTTTCCCCTCACTGTCTATTATTCGGTTAACATTGAAGCTATACGATGTTTATTATGCTTAATGGCCCTTCTGTTCCTTCATTTGTAAATCTCCCACTTGTACTTTTTGCCCATTTTTCCTTTAGGATACAGCTTTTACTTGTGTTTTAATAGATGTACATTTACTAAGGACATTAACCTTGCTTTTGTTTCTGCTTAAATTTTACATTTCAGTTTTCTTCTGGTGTTTTGGACACAGAAATATTAACTTTTTGTGAAGTTACATATCAGCTTTTCCCCTGATGAATTCCTAGTGATTTTCGACTGAATATATTTAGATGCATGAATGGTTAGTATGCTTACAAAGCTGTTTTCAGATAGAGAGGGAATTTTATAAAAATACCCATACTGTATAGCTTTAATGGAATAAGAAGCAAAATTACATGAGGAAGGTAATAATTAATGTGGGAAGAAATAAAAATATTACCTGCATTTTTAACAACGCCTGTAACTTTTTTGGTTAGGGGTGAGGCAGCGTCCCATGAGCATAGCTGCTTACCTAGCTCATCCTTTTAGGCTCTGAGACAGTCCCAGTGGAATAAACTCCAAGCCATGCTTACTGTGATGATGATTTACTCCTGGACTTCATGCCGAACATAAGAAAATAGTTCCCGGAGACCTGCGTTGTGACCCTGGGCGAGAGCAGCACATTCCCTTTAGTGTGCAGATCACCAGCAAAGGGAAGGCACCCGGGAGCTCTGACCTGGACCCAACATAGAGAGCAGGGAGGGAAGGTAGACAAACAACAAACATAAACACACTCTGCTGCTCACAGGTGACCCTGGAAGTCCCGGGTCAGCAGCGTGAGCCTCCCTGATGCTACACAGGGACAGGCTCTGATTGGCGTTTCCTGCGTGTAAATCCTGCTCCCGCTGTATCTGTCGGAGCTGATTACTTCAGAGTCGCCGGATGCTGTGCTTTCCTGGCCCTGGCATGTGTCTGAGTCACTCCTCCCAGGACACTGCCAGTCACACAACCTGTGCTGGTGCCTGTGTCCTTCAGGCCCCGACACCGGGGAAGAAACCTGGGATTCATGGAGCAGATTTGCACGGGGTGGATCTGGGATGGAGAGAATGCCGACCAGCTGCTGGGCCCTCTATAGATAAGAGAAGTAAATCATGTGTTCCCAGTGCCTGGCCTGAAAACATAGGGAGACGGAAATGCTGATCCAAGGCTATTAAATGTGGCTCCAAACTCAAGGCACCAGAGCTGCCCACGTGAGAGGCCCTCCCCTCTGTGAATCCTGTTGACAACAAACTCCAGGCTCAATGGTCACCTTCACAGCAAAGCGGGCACACTTGTCACTGACCAGCTCGAGGGCTCCAAGTTCAAGTATCTTCTGCTATAATTAAGGCAATCGCATAATCTTATTTCCACGGATTCTTGGACGAAAGATTATTTTCCCAGCTTTCCCTGTAGCCATTGGAATAATGCAATCATTTGGCTTCATGGAGAGTCCCCTTAGCACCTGTTGGCAGATGCCCTCCTGTCCCCAGGCGTAGATGGGACAGATCCCTTTTGGTCACAGTGGTCAGTGCTCGGGGATGCCCGATTTTTACTAATATTTGTTGTTTAATCCTCAGGACAACCCTGCAAGCTTGATGTTATGGTTCACAGTTTTTACAGATTAGGCTGCTGAGGTGTAAGGAAGCCAACAGTTGTTTCGTTTGCATGTGGGCAGCCCAAGATTCAAACCTATGTTTTTTGGATGAATTGGATAAATCACCATTTACTGTCCACTCTTATTGTACCTGCTTGATTTCTTCATTAAAAAGAAAATAACTGGATGATCTTGGCCCAGGTATATGATCTTTCTTGGCCTACTTCACAATGCATAAAACAAGGATGAACTACATAAAAAGGATAAGCATTCTTTTTATCTCATGAATCTTATAATTTTATAATAGAGGAAGGAAAACGTCAAGGTTTCAGATTAGTAATTTACATAAAGAAGTGAACTACTATCAAAGTGAGAGAAAGCCTTCAAAAAACACATATGGGTGTGATTTTGCTCCATATTAAATGAGCCTTTAAGATTTTAATTTTTTTTCATACACAAAATTACTGGAAAATTTACAGTGCAATTTTCATGCTGGTAGTAGTAATGAGCTTTCTAAAATTTATGTTTATAATCCAATCAATCTTGTTTTTGCTTTAAATGTTTAGTTTTATGATGTATTAAGATCAAAATACCAAATTGCCATTTCAATAGTAACAAAATTTATGAAAATATTCAGGAATTAACTTAAGAAGAACTGTGTGGGCTCTGTAACTATAAACAGAGAAGAAAACTTGAATAAGTGCATGGAAATATTTCCTTGGAAGAAAAAAATAATTTTTTACTGTTCACTGTAGAAAAGTGATAGATTCTTTTTGAATTAGCATAAATTTAATGAAATATCAATAAAAATTAAACATCTTTTGGGAAAACTTAATATAATGATTTTAATGTTTACTTGATGGACTAAAGTCATAAGAAAAGCCAATTTTTTTTGAAAAATGAAAGTAAATGGGGTTGGAGAAGGACTATTGCCACATTTCCAGTTGCATTATTAATTTTGGTTCTTAAAACTATAAGCAAACTTTTGATGAAAAAGGCAGAGAATAGATGTCTTCATTTATCAAGCATATCTATTTGGCTCAGAAATTAACATGGGTTATCAAGGAGTCTGGTCATGGATTGTTTAGAACAGCAAAAAATGAGATTAGACTAAGACAAAGGGTGAAGGCAGGGTTGTGATTTACTAGTTGCCTGATTCCAACACAAATATTAGATGCATCTAGTTATAGTGTTAGGTAGGGATAACTCGGGGTGAAATTCACCTGGAGCATTTAGCCAAGGGATGAAGGAAGTTCTGCTACAAAACATTCTCGAATTGCCTATTCCAGATGACATCTTGTTTTCCTTAGAGTCCTCATCCTTTGATCCACAATAACAACATCTACAAAACTAGGCAGTCAGATGCTTGAAGAGATTTAAGAAGAGGAAAAGGGCAGAGATTTAGACCAACAGAACTAAAGGAAGGTTTCTGAGAGCGGACTTCTTATATCACTGGCCCAACTGAGTCACATGTTACACTGAGCTGCCAAGGGAGACCATACATTTTGCCTTACTCTGAGAACCAGGTGTCCACCTAAAATTCTGTCATGGAAGAAACAGATACCAGGAGACAACCAACAGTCTCCACCACAAAGGGAAGGAGATAGAATTGAAAGGAGGAGATATGAGCAGGAACTATAATTTGGGATTTGGGGACATCCTTGTGAGATCTCTGAAATAGGCATAGATGGGGATATTGTAGGTTTCATTGGCATGAGTGTGATCAGGAAACAACCCCAAATCTCTGAACATTCTGCCACCAGAGTCAGTCTTTTGTAGCCTTAATTTATGTTATTCCAGAACCTAAACAACACAGTTTTTGGTAAAAGAGGTTCTTGTTTTAGAAAATAAAAACAATAATAATAAAGTAATTATGAAGCCATGAAATCAAGCTATATATCATATTTTAATTTGCTTTAAAACTCTAAAAAATAATAATTTGTTTGAGAGAATACCAATATAAAGTGAGAAATTTCCAAAACATATGAAGATTTTTCTAAATGTTGTTTTTAATGTCTGCATGGCATTGCAACATGATTTAGATGACTGGTACCCCATTGTTGGATTACCACACACACGCAGTTTCATCATAATAGGTAAAGCAAACCTAAGCCCAACCTGTTTTAAGGACCTCCTATTATCAAACGCAAACAACTCAACTGCTACAGAACCATCTAGCTCAGTCTCTTGCTCTGTTTTCTTATTATCAGTTGTCCCGGTAAACCGTTAATTTTAATTGCTCATTTGGCTTTGAAGGATTCCCCCCACTCCCACCCCCTTTCTCTTTAATCAGTGCAACCAAAGGAAACCACAAGTAAGTTTAACTCTCAGGTATCAAAAGCTGTCTCCCAGGTCTGTGACAGGTTGGATTGAATGTGTACAGCAGGGGATGCAGGTTGATGCACGGGCAGGTCTGGCGCCCAGATGGCCCATCCAGTCTTGTTTTTTCTTTTTTTTTTTTTTCAGTTGAGCCCACATACAACAATCAGGATATTTCACATAAACATCTAGTGTTCTGGATTTTCTTAAAATATCCTGCTATGTGACAGGTCCTGACCCCCTCACACACATGACTACAATTGGTAGAAACCAAGAAGTGACCGGTCCCTTTACAAGATAAATCTAACTCCACTCCTCCTTTGCCACTCCATATGATCATCTCTGTCCTGAGACCAACTGTCAGTTCCTTTATATGCACACAGGGAGTGTTGGTTTTCTAACGAACAGGAAACCCTTCTCTGTCAAAATAGAAAAAAGTGAAAGGTAAACTAAGATGGCCCTATGATTCAAGAAAAATGTGAAAGAGCACATCATTTTGCAGAAATTCAAGGTTCTTAAGTAATTGCATTTCACACCAGGTCACCTTCCTATCTCTAGTAGATATTTGAGTTTGAGATCTCTGGTATACAAGTTGCTCCTGAAATATTAACCTAATGAAAAATCTGACTTGAAGTTCCATCTAATAAGAGAAACCACCTCTGTAAACTTTATCCATAACATAGATCCATGTCTAAGTGATTGTCTCGTGTCTGCAGCTGTGCTCATGGTCCCATTCATTCTCATCATCCGGGGGCTTTGCTCCAATGCTAGTCCCATCTGCTTTTCACATCTCTACTCTTCTGCACAGATCTCATCAGCTGTAAAGAAAACTCTTTCTTCCTTATATTGCCCCAATATTAAAGCAGATAGTGTGTGGTTCCTGTCTTAAGTTTTGCATCACCCATGGCACCTGCTCAAGCCAACCTTGACTCCTGCAGTGTCATGTCATTTCCAACCACTTCCCTGATAATTCTCTCATTGAGATGGCTGGCTGTCTCCTTCTAGCCATTTTCGATTACTTTACTTTCATTGACTCTTCTGGGTCTTTAGAAGCATGGACTTTCCATGCTTTCTTGGGACTTTGCTGCCTTTGGATTCTAGGACAATATATACTGAAGACTTTCTCATCCCCTACTGGGAGGGACTTCCTTACTTTTTTTTATTTTATGTCTATACTACACACTCTAAGTGTTCTCCTATGGGGTGTTGAGATATTTATGGCGCTTGTTATTTCATATGCTTCTCACTTTCTCTCTCTCTGAAGGATTTTCTTGTTGTATAATTGGAATTTTGCACATTGACCTCCTTCACTCATTTTGTTTATCCTTCAGCACCCTGCCTCTGGCAACCACCAATGTGTTCTCTTTATCTATGAGTTCATTGCTGCTTTTAAGATTCCAGATATAAGTGAGCTTATATAGTATCTCCTTTTCTCAGTCTGATTTATTTTGCTTAGCCTAATGCCCTCAGGGTCCATATTGTTGTCACAAATGTCAGGATATTTTTCTTTTTTATGGATAAATAACATTCCATTCTATATTCATATTTTTCCTATGCCAACAAGATATACCTCTTCAGAAAATATTTAATCCAAGTATATATATATATAGAAAATTACACTTCACTTATAATTAGCCCAATGATTCATGATTCATGTATCATCTTCCCAACAACTGCTAATGTTAATATTACTATTATTATTCCAACTTGAGGAATAAACTTCAGAGAAGTTAATAGGTGCCTGCTCAGGAATGATCAAGAATTTGTGTACATTCCAGTTTACTGGCTGAAAGACCTTGTTACCAGGATAGACAGCTACTGACAAAGGTGATGGATGGGGCACAATGAGTTAACAGTAGCAGGAACTCGATGTGGTGATGGAACCTTAACCCAGATACCAGTTCTGTCACTGAATAGTTACATGACTTCATTAGCTATATAAAGTAATCGTTCTGACTTGTTTTCTTACCAAATGAACAATATAATAATAAGTAAATTACTTGAAGCTGGGGTCTGGAGCACACTTCCTACTTTAGACATGAAGAGGTGTATTAGAGTTTTCCTCCACTTGTGATTTTGTTTGTTGTGTCCAAACCACTTGGATTCTCTGCCTTCCTTTCCATACCCTGCGTCCCCCGTGCAGGCTTGTTCTGAGTGTGATAGAGCATTAGAAGCTTCTTGACACATGTAGTTCCTCCTGGTGCTGGGAATGTCCTCTTTCCCTGGGGAGGTGATTGGCCCTCTACTCAGCTGGAACCATGACCGGGTGACCTGTCTACTTGGTGTCTATACACATGACACACATCTGTAGCTATGAGCTGTCCTCACAGAGGGCTCCTTTGGCTATGAAGTTAGTTCCTCATTATGGCTAGTTTCACTGGCAACGGGGGTCATCTCAGAATTTCTACATAGGAGGCCCCAAGGTCAGCCTTTTGATTGAAGGGCACTTGACTAGGAGCCTTTCCTTAGAACTCCATATAGGTAGCAAGCATATTATGTTTACATAAATCACATGTTTCCTTGAGGTAATTTGGAAGAAGAAGCTTCTACATTAAGCAACTGTGAAATATCAGCTACTTTCCTCTTCATGAAGGTGTGACAGCCTTACAGTTAGAACATTTTCCCAGTGGATTCTGGTTTATCTACTTTCTTCTTTCTCATGCATCCCTTTACTGGTACTTACTCTACTGAAATATGGCATGTTCTAGAAATGACCCCATCCTCCCATTCAAAGTAATTCGTCTGTTAATAATATGACCCTCCTGGGTGCTGCATGGGCTCTTTTTTGCCATCACCTAACAGGTCAAGCCATTCATGGAATCGAGTGGTCATTTCCTGGTCAACAGTGATGACCCCTCCTTCATTTGTGATTTTGGTAAATTGTGTATTCTTTCTTTATCCTTGGTTATCATGGCCAAAGATTTATCAACTTCATGGATCTTTTCAAAGAACTAGTTTTTGTTTTCATTGATTTCCTTCATTATTTTCCCATTTTCAATTTTATTGATTATTGGTCTCATATTTTTTAACGTCTCTTTCCTTCTGCTTGGTTTAGGTCTAAGTTGCTCTTTTTTTTCTAGTTCCCTGAAGTTGAAGCTTCGATGATTGATTTTGAAAATTCTTTTTCTACTATTGACATTTAATGTTATACATTTCCCTCTAAGCACTGCTTTTGCACTGTGTCACACAAGTTTTAATAAATTGCATTTTTATTTGGTTCAAATATTTTTTAAAAAAAATTACTTTGAGACTTCTTTTTTGATCTCTGCATTATTTAAAAGTATGTTGTTTAATCACTGAAAATTTGAAGATTTCTCCACTATCTGTTAGTGATTTCTAATCTAATTCCATCATGATCTGAGAGCATACTTTCCATGATCTCTGTTCTTTTAACTTTGCTAAGGTGTGTTTTATGTGCCAGAAATTCATCTATTTTGGCACAAGTTCCATGTGAACTAGTGCAGAATGTGTGTCTTCCTGTTGTGAGATGGGATACTGTATAAATGCCCATTAGAACAATGTGATTGATAGTGCCTTCAGGTCAGCTATATCCTTGCTGATTTTCTGCCTGATTGATCAATCAACTATAATAGTGATTAAAGTCTCAAAACATAACAATGATCGAAGTCTCCAATTAAATCATGATTGTCGACTTTCCTTGCAGTTTTCCCTCACATATTGTGATGTTTTGTTGTTAGGTAAATACATGTTTAGGATTAATATGTCCTCTTGGAGAATTTACCCTTTCATCACTAGATAATGCCTGCTTTTATGCAAATAATTCTCCTTGATTTGAAATCTACAATTAATATAGCTACTCTAAATTTGATTAGTGCTAGCATGGTATATCTTTCTCCATCCTCTTTCTTTTAATCTATAGCATGTTAAATTTAAAGTGGGTTTCTTATAAATGACATAGTTGGGTTTTGTTTCTTATCCACTTTATTTTTAACCCACACCATCTGTCTTTTCAAAAGAGTAGATCATTCACCTTTAAGATGTTTTTTTGATATAGTTGGGTTAATGCTCATGATGTTTGTAAATGTTTTCTCTTCATTGCATTTGCTCTTCTGTTTTACCTCTCTTCTTTTTTTATTTGCTTTTATTTTTTTAAATATATTTTTACTGATTTTAGAGAGGAATGAGAGGGAGAGAGATAGAAACGTTGGTGATGAGAGAGAATCATTGACCAGCTGCCTCCTGCATGTCCTCTTCTGGGGACTGAGCCACAACCCAGGCATGTGCCCTGTTCAGAATCAAACTGTGACCTCCTGGTTCACAGGTCAACACTCAACCACTGCGCCACACTGGCCATGCTGCCTTTTTTGTTTTTAATTGATCATTTTATATTATTTCATTTTATCTCCTTTCCTGGCATATAAAACAAATTATGTTTTTTAAAAATGTAGCGGTTGCCCAAGAGTTTGCAAATATACATTTTAAACTAATATAAGCCCATTTTCTAATTACACCATACCACTTCACATGTATTACAGGTACCTTAGAACAGAATATTCCCAATTCCTTTCTCTGTTCTTTTTCATTTTGTTGTCGCGAAAGCCACGCTGGCCAAAAGGAGTCCTGGTCAGCCTTCTGCCAGACTCCTCACATTGATATCAATTACTATTGGTCTTGGTCTGCAGCAGTTGTCATTCCTTTTACTTATCTACAGCTATAATAACGGAAGACATTATTTTATTAATATATTATTTTAAGTAAAATTAACATTTAGGTCAATTAAAAATAAGAAAAATAAAAAAAATTATTTTCTTTCATATAATCCTTCTTTGATGCTCTTCCTTTCTTTCTGTAGATCTGAGTTTCTGGCCGATGTCATTTCCCTTCTTCTTGAAGTGCTTCTTTTAACACTGCTTGCAGGGCTAACCTGGCAGTGATCAAATTTCCTCATATTTTGTTTGTTAGAGAAGGCCTTGATTTCCTCTTCATTTATCAAAGATGATTTTAGAGAGAGAGAAATATTGATGTGAGACAGAAACATCAATCAGTTGCCTCCCACATACACCCTGATGCACCTCAACCAGGGATCGAACCAGCAACCTGGGTATGTGTCCTGTCTGGAATTGAACCAGGGTACATGGGACCAAGCTCCAACCAACTGCACCATACTGGCTAAAGCTGTAAGAATTCTTATCTTCGTTTCTCTATAGAAAAAGAACTCCACCACCCACCCCAACTTGTTTCAAGAATTTCAATTTGTCACTGGTTTTGTTCACTTTGAATATGAGATGCATAGATGTCAATTTTTTTGGGGGGGTGGTATTTGTATTCTTTAGCATCCTCTGAACTTCCTGGATCTGTGATTTGGTCACTGTCAATATTTTTGGGAAAAAATTGACTATTATTACTTAAATATTTTTCTGCTTCATTATTTTTTGCCTTCTGGTATTCTAATTACACATATGTTACACTTTTTGAAATTGTCTCACGGTTTTAGGATGATCTGTTTTTTTCATTCTTTCCCTTCCTTTGTATTTCAGTTTAGGATGGTTCAACTGAGCTATTCATACTTACTAATTACTTCCTAGGCTGTGTCTAGTGTCTCTTAGAGTTGTGATTATCGAGTGTCAGTGGCATAGAGTCACCAGGGCATTAGTTTTAAAAAAGGGTTTCTGCAACACATCCCATGAGACTCTCACTCAGTAGGTCATAAATGGGGCTCAGGCACCCGCATTTTGAGCAAAAGACTCTAATGCTGGTGGTTCAATCATTCTATATGAAAAATATCATCATAAAGGACACATGCAATGTAGAAGGGTAGCCGTGTTCATGGGCCACCTGGGTAACAGAGCCAGTGAAAACTTAGTATACAGGAAGCAGTTTCCTCTGGCTCTGTGACCTTGGCCCAGGAAGGAAAAGTTCTGCTGTTGAACTTTTGGGTTTTCAACTACTAACAAAAATCTTGTTATCTTACTTAAACATGCACATCATTAATTGCTAGAGAAACTGGAAAATGCCTCAATGTAATTCAATATTGCCACTAGCTCGTACCTTCGCCCTCCACTTAGGTAAAGGTAAAACATAGGCTTATTGAGAAATTGGGGAAATACTAAAAAATATGAGAGTCACAGTTACTCTTTACCGAATTTGCTGTGCCACAGTGCACCACGGCTCCTATATGGATTAGCTTGTTTAATTCTTACACCTACCTTATGGCATAGATTTTCTAAAGTTCTATTTTATAGCTGAAGAAGTAAATCTTGGAAATTAAGTGACTTGCCCAAGGACACACATCAAGTAAACAGCAGGTCTGATTCTGAGGCCTAGGCATGTCCTAACTGTACTCTGTCCCGGGAGAAGCCCGCGCTCTCAGGGTGCTGAGCAGGTAGAGCCTGCTAGTTTTTGGTGCGATTCTTCGCACTCCTTCACAAGGCCTGCCATTGTGGAGTATCAGGAGTGTAATATTGAAAAGTCTGGCCTTTCAACACAAAATAAGCTTGGTTCAGTTTCTGGCTTTGACACCAACCTGGTGAGTTTGAGTAAGTTTTTCTTTTTAGATCTGAGTCTCAGTTTTCCTAGCTCTAAAATGATGAGAATAATGAGAATAATATTTACCTTGGGAATAAGAGGAATTTAATAAGATAACACTTGTGAAGCACTTAGCTCTGTGCCTAGCTGATTAAAATGACTTAATAAAGTTTATTATACATATATACATATATAAAATTTGACTTTTATATAATTAAAATTTGGAGTTATTCTGAAAATATTGTTTTATATACTGCTTACTCTGCTTTCACGATGCTGTAGTCCAGACAAGTGTCCAAAGTTCTGTACTGCACATACTCCTGCCTAAGAAAACCTACCCCACCTATAGCCGGGGGCGGATAAAGCCCTGTTTTATCAGGTGACTCTCCGCTCTTTCCCTTCACCTACCGCTGACTAAAACTGGGAAGGCACCTGACCCACAGAGAGACAAGCCAGCAGCGGACCAGCGATCTGTGGCCTGCTCCTAACAGATGAGCTCAGGTTCTGGAAAAGGCAACATAGGAGAGAGGCGGGGGAGGGGTTCCAAAGTTGCATTTGCCTCTAGCTCTGACTCCATTCACTTCCAGAAAGATCCCGAGGGGATTTTACGTGGGATTTCCAATATAACCCTTAAGTTAAGTTGGAACAATAAACACTCAGAAATAACGAAAAGATGAGTAATGAAGAGCGCCTTTCCCTGTCAGTTAAAGACACACGTTAAGTAGTGAGATACAGAGTGATTGGCAGAATAGCGTATGAAGTCCAGAAGCAGATTAGGAGCACATAAAAACTATCACATAGTAAAGGTGGCATTTTTATTCAGTGAGGAAGAGATGGGTTTGCCAATAGATGATATTGAAGTGATCAGCTCACTAGTTTGAAAAATACAAAGCCAGATCCTTTCTTCATACTTGTTACCCACACACATTCCAGAGGAGTTAATGATTTTCATTTGGAAAGAAACTGAAGTTTAATATGAAGACAGGTGATTCTTCACAGAATCTTTGGGTAGATGAAGAGTTTTTTTTAAGGACAATACCAATAGCATCAATCATAGAGGAAATGTAGTGGATTTAACCACATCGATATTAAAAACATGTGCCCTGACCGGGAATCAAACCGTGACCTCCCGGTTCACAGGTCAATGCTCAACCACTGAGCTACACCAGCTGGGCTTAAATATAATTTTTATAAAAATAGGTATTTCTATAAAATTTAATGTATTTTATAATTAAATAAAAAATAACTAAAGCTATTTACCCCAAATTGTAAGAAGTGTAATAGGACCATGGATGATTTCATTTCTTTCTTTTTTTATATTTCTGTATTTTCCAAATCTTCATCAATAAACAGCTTTTACTTCTGGAATGGGTAAAATAAATGTTGTAAAAAGTAGAACTATAAACAGTAGGACAAATGACTACCTATTTTTTTTTCTCTATTTGTTTTTTTTCAAGATGTTTTACTTCGAGGGGGAACAGAGCTTTGGGGACTCTCACTGAAGCCCTGGGCATGGGGTTCGTTGGCAGTTCGGTTCAGACTCTTACACAGGGGAGGCCATTGTAAGAACCTGGCGTGCTGGCCCGGCTGCCTCCCTCTGAAGGGCGTGCTCCTGGGACAAGCACACAATGAAGAAAGAAGGGAAAACAGCCACAGGCTTATGTCCCAGTAAAGAGAGAGCATGACCTCCAGACTTTCCAGGGCGTCTCCTGCTTGACATTTCCTTCCTTGACCTTTTAGCTTCTCACTTTCCTTCACAAACACTGGGCCGGAGCTAGATTCAGCTTTATCTTCAAAAAAAGGCAGTTTCCCCAGGAGCTCAAACTACAGATCTCTGAGCTCAAGAGGGCAAGTTCAGGGATAGCCTTGCCTGGGGGGCTGTTCAGCCTGGTTATAGAACCTGAGAGTAGCTGCAGGCTGACTCCACAGAGTGGGCAGGTGGCTCCCCAAACATGAGCAGGACTCTCATAGTTCATGGTCTTTGGCCTGCATAAAAGCATGATATACTAAATTATTACTGCAGCCTCAGAACGACTTCATTCTGCCATTTTTCCTCATTGATTTCTTTTGACCTCTCTACAAACATAAAGAAAAGTATGTTCCTTTTGCCTTTAACACTGATGACAATACGTAAGGCGACATGGGTTGTGGTAGAACTTAGCAAGAAGGGTCAGCTCTTTATGGCTTTGAACTCGCCTTTGGTCCAGCATCAAGCCCAGACACTCCCTGCCCCTGAGTGTCAGCCATGCACCAAGGCCTAGGTCCTCAGAGCAACTTATGGATTTTAAAAGTCTCTGGTCTCCCTCTTGGAACACTGGCCCCACCGTGCCCTCTCCCCTGATTAATTCCCCCAGCAAGCCGTGCTGACCCCTCAGCCTTGTTCAGATGCTCCGTGAGCATCCCTTGATTACCTGGAGCTAACTCCTGATATGTTTACTTCCTACTCCTGCATGCTACGTAGCAACCAGGTGGCAACACAGCTGACCAATAAGCACCTGTGCTCTGGCATCGAAGTGCCTGGATTCAAATATCTGTTCCCCGACCTGCGTTATTAGCTGTGTGTATTAGGCAGCCAGCTCAGTTTTTCACTCTTGTCTCTTATTTGTTTCTGATGATAACAAGGCCTATTCTATAAGTTTGGAGTGAGGTAAAGCATGTGGATAGCTTAGCCTAGTGCAGTGGTCAGCAAACCGTGGCTCGCGAGCCACACGCGGCTCTTTGGCCCCTTGAGTGTGGCTCTTCCACAAAATACCACGTGTGGGCGCACACCTACAGTGCGATTGAAACTTTGTGGCCCATGCGCAGAAGTCGGTTTTCAGAAAGGAGATAGATGAAACCAGTATACAAGACGAGTGTGGATGGGAGAGTTGGAAGGGGTCGACCTCAGCGAACGTACCTCAATCAGATTGAGGACGTTTTTAGCAAAGGCCAGCTTAGGAGTCCCCTAATTAAGTTAATAACAATGCACCTACCTATATAGTTTAAGTTTAAAAAATTTGGCTCTCAAAAGAAATTTCAATCGTTGTACTGTTGATATTTGGCTCTGTTTTCTAATGACTTTGCCAACCACTGGCCTAGTGTGTGATTACGTAGTAAAGTAGTAAATGATCAATCTAAGAGTTAGCCAATATTGTTCTTCTTAGCTTCCAGCACAGTGCAAGGAACTATTCATGTTTCTGTTTCGCCACTCTTCCCCTCACTGACTTTTTCTGGCCATGGTGGCCTGTATGCTCCTAAGACGGATAAACTCTTCCCTGCCTCAGATCCTTTGTGCCAGCTGGTCTCCCAGCCTGGAGCACACTTCTCTGGCTCTCCCTGTGTGGCTGACTTCTGCTCTTTCTTCCTATTTCAGTTCAATTGCTACTTCCTCTAGGAGATTCTGGGGCTTATCCTTGGTGAGGTAGGTAACTTTAACCCCTGTTTAATCTTCTATTACAGTGTTGAGTTTATTTCTCCTTCAATGACATTAGTTACTTACTCTCGATTGCTTGTTCCTCCCACTAACCTGTAACCCCCGGGGAGGCGAGGCTCGACGTGTTCTCTCGGCATCCTCCGCATCTATGCAGCATCTGGCGCAAGTCCCACTATTTGTTGAATGAGTAAATAGATGAATAAATGGGCTAAAGGAATGTCCTTCTCTTACATAATTCATCAAGTGAAACAGTCAGAGAACTCCGAAAGGCTTAGCAGGGTATCCAAGCTCTCCTTTCGAGTCAGCGCTAACGTGGAAGTCTGTCTCCATTTATCCTTATGGAGACTGACAAGACTGTGCAAAGCCCTTTGAGCTTCTTCGAGAGGAATAGCAATGCATAAACACAAAAAATAATCTTGTTTCTCTTTATGAATTCGAACAATTTTTGAAAAGGAACAGGCCCTCTCAAAGCACTATGCCCGCACAATCTTTCCTTTAAGTAGCAAAAAACCCCAGATAGTTTTATGATCTCTAATGCAATGCAGATGTAGAGGGTAAGAATTTGATGGTCAATTAATTTAGAAAATATCCAGGGCCTTGCAGAGGTTCAACTTATGGACTTTGAAATTTGACTCATGATTACAATGCCCTCCCCCCTCCTCTTTTCACCATCCCTCGATATAAAAAGAAAGGAAAGCTTGTAATATTACTGGTGGAATGTTCTAGAAGGGGTTTAAGCTGTTCTTTATAAAACTCTTGGAGCGAGTTTTCCTGGCCGTTTCCAGTTGGGACTCCTCCTGAGCACTGAAGTGGAGCAGCATTGCGCTGGCAGCCACTGCGGGCTGATTACTGCGGGGAGTTGAAAGGAAAGAACTGGCATCCTTGTGCTTCATTAATCTCTGAAGGGAGGGGAGCTCTGGCCACTGGACCACATACCCACGTGTCGGAGCTTGATTTCCTGTTGTTCTGGGTTTCAGTCTGAATGTGGAGCAGACGTTCCAGGCAGCTCCAGGCAGCTGGAGGGCATGCTTTTTTACCCCGTGACCAAGTCTTGATTCTATGAGTTAATATCCAACTCTGAGAAAGCTAAGAATTATTAAGACGAGGCACCACTGTCATCCTTTGATCAATTAATCAATTAGCAAATGTTGTTGAGGTTCCCCGATGCTCTTGGATGAAATAATGTCTTCCTGCTCTTTGCACCGGAAGTTCTCCACACACACCTGTACCACTGCACTTTCCACCTCACGTTGCATATGAATATAACGATGTCCTCAAGAGAGAACAAACTACATCACAGCACTTTTGGTAACAGCTGTATTGAGATATAATTGACACATGATACAACTCATCCATTAAAGCATACAATGCAATGTTTCTTATTATATCCACAGAGTTGTCCAACCATCAACATAATCAATTTTAGAATATTTATCACCCAGGAAGGGAACCCCCATATGCTTTACCTGTCACCAGACTCTATATCACTCCCCAGTAAGCCTTAGGCAATTACTGGCCTACTTTCTGTCCTTGTAGATTTTCCAAGTCTGGACGTTTTATATAAACAGAATCATACAATATATGGCCTTTTGGACTGGCTGTAATACCATTTTATTTATGACATTTATCTTTGTGCCCAGCACAAAACATGTTCTTAGTAAATGAAGGTTATTTGAATGGATGATTATGCTTCTACTATCAATTCTGCACTGTGCAATGACAGTATGGAGGAAGAGAAGACATAAATCTTGACCACAAGTAATTTTCAATTCAGATGATAAAAGATGATTGATCTAAAATACTAAATTATATGCCATAAAATGCTCAATTAAGTGGTACATAAACTGGAATAAGATGATACACCACAGGTACTGTTTTTATGGAAAATTTAGGGACACATTTCTTAAGAAATAGGAGTAGGTAAATGAATTTTGGCTTGATAGAGAAGGCCTATACCTTTGTATTCTAACTTGACCCCTCATCAAAACATTTTTCTTGGTTCCTTCACCTATGTCAATATCTAAATGTCGACATATCTATACCATCTGTTTCTACTTCTGGTTCTGCTTTTACATCTTCATTTCTGACAATATCACACACACATTCTGCATTATACATATAATATTATCATATTTTTGGAGAAGCATAGCAAAGTCTGTACTCTTTCAGTCATTGTCATGGTTTTGTCTCCTGTAACATGAATAAGGAAACCTACAATTTGATTGATGAATATTAGGAAACTTCAAATAAAATTACCTTCAATCACTCCCCTATTCTCTTCCTCCTCTCCCTTGACTGGGTGCTGTAGGTGTTGTCATTGTCCAGATCTTGTCCTCACTTTGCTTATTGACAACGTGGCACTGAACATTCTCTAAAGCAGGAACTCCATTCTCCGAAAAGCTTTCCCCCTTGGCTATTCCAAACTCCATATGTTTAAAACACAACTGATTTGTCCCTCAATCCACCCTCTTCCCTGCACTTCAATAAAACCACATGTGCTCAAAATGTGAGAATCACGTTCCACTCTTCCCAGTCTTTCCAGGTCTTCATACCCGATGTCCAATTAACCAGCAAAGCCTATTGCTGTTTGCCACGGGTTGTATTTGACTATTTATTTCGCTTTCATCCAGCTCCCTACTTTTGAAATGCAGATAGCTATTTCCAACCCCACAAAGAAAACCATGAGGAACAAAGAAGACAGATATTCTGTTCTTCCCTTTAAAATACAGAACGCACAATCCTAAATAAGACTCCTAACTCCAGAATCTTCCTGAGTATGGGCCTGTGGCCTGGGAGAAGTAGCTTAGTTTGTAAAACAGGAACATCTTATGTTAGTAACGGAATGGGGTGGTGGAAAGGAGTAAATAAGATGAACTATGGAAAGTGCTCAGGAGAATGCCCAGGGCACAGTCAGAGCTCAGAAAACATGACCACTCAGTAGACATACATGTTGTGTGCACTGTGGAGGCCGAGGTGCCTGCCCTGGAGTGTGCTGTGCATGGGTAGGCAGGTAGACAGCCTCCAGCTGCACTTACATGGCCATGGACTTACCTGAATGTATGCCTGTGGCTCTTTTTGTTCTGGCTACTCACAGAGAGGTGGGCCGTGGTGCCTGTGAGCTCTTTGAAAGTATTGGAGCTGCACATTAATGAAAAGACAAATATGTGTAAGGATTTAATGTCATTCCTTTCTTTAGATTTTTTTTTAAAGGATAACGTGACGTTTGTTATGACCTAGTGAATCCTGACTCATGATACACAAGCTTCACTGGCCACTTTAAACCAGCAGACTACTTTGCAGTCAGCCAATTTCTAGCTTAAGAACCAACCTCAAACTTCCACAGAAAAGTTAAGGCACATTCACTAAATGTTAAGACAGTAAAATCATCACATGGCATTGTAGTAATGTCTCACACTGGCTCTCATACTCCCTCCCATCTTTCATCTTTCTTTAGTCTGTAAGAGAATTATACCTTTTAACTTCCTTCTCTATTCCCCACTGTAGCTCCAAGTGACTTTTTTACTCTTTCCAAAAGATTTTGTCCCAGGCTCAGGAGCCTTGCCACAGAAGGTTCCAGAAAGGCTTTGAGCAGGAGAAGCATGCTTTCTGTAAAGCACAGCTTGCTTCCCACAGATTCCTGGACTCATGTGTGTTCAAACTGCCCAGTATGTTTGATAAAATAAATCAGAGTTATTACCTACATAAATTGGGGGAAAACCAATCTCATTATCTTTGAATAAAATAAACCTCTATTTATCGTGGTACACAGCCATCTCCAGAATGCATTTTCTTTGGCTGTTGCTTTTATGCATGTTCACAAAGAAAATAAGAAAGACCCTTTTAGCGGGAATGCAATGTGGCATGAGGAGTGAGTTCTTATAAAATACCTTGACAAGGGCCAACTTGCTATTGCACTCTCAAATCCTTTCTCCACTGTGAATATCAGTTACACATGCATGGAGAAGTCTCATGGTGTTACCATCTCCTCTTAACAGAAGCAGCCAACATACCCCACAGAGGTGCACACAGCAGGCGGCAGTCAGGCCTCAGCTGTCCTGTGGCCAGGAGCTGTCCTCCAAAGCAATAGCACATTCTCTGCCCAGAGGTTTGGGCAGCGAACAGCTCCCACTGAGGCCAGGAGGCTGTGGAGATCAGTCTGCCCCATTCTGCGTTCCAAATGGCAAGGAGGTGGCAATCGTTAAAAAGAGATCACTGTTAATAGCATATCTCAAAAACTCAGCCAACAGCCGGGTTTCCTTTTTTAGCCCTCATGAAAGAATAATGTAAACCATCCCAATAGCATTGGAACTACTTAACATAATGCCAGAAACTCCACAACAAAGCCCATGAAAGAGGGTAAGTGTTGCTTTAAAACAACCACCCCCCCTACACTTTTCTCTTTCTTTTAATATTTTGGTGAGTATTTAGCGATTGTCTGCTAGGTGCCAGAGACCAGTGAGCAAGCTGCCCATAGTGCCTGCCCTCAGGAGCTTACAGTCTAGTGCGGTAAACAGAAGGAAGTGTTACTAAAGAGGGGTGACTGTAAGGCCACAGGAACACATGCAGAAGCATTTAATCCAGCTCTGAGGGGTCAAGGATAACTTACTAGAGTAAGTGCAATCTAAAGTGAGTGAAATTGAAAGATGGAGAGAAAAGAGCCGGAGAAAAAAGGACATTCCAGACACAGAGAAAGCTTGTGCATCTGAGTGTGACAGAGGGCATGGCACGTTGGCAAATCTAGATTACGGGAAAGAGAAGAGGAAGCAGTGTCATGTAGGTTGTATTAAGGCATGTCAAGAACCGTGTGTGTGTGTGTGTGTGTGTGTGTGTGTGTGTGTGTGTGTGTGTGGTGTGTTGGCAGGAGATTCATGGAGGAGTGGATTTGTTAGATTTGCATTTCAGACAAGGCAGTACGACCACAGAGTGCGGAATGGATGGAAGACTATTGGCAGGAATGCCAATGGAAAGCTGGCATCCAATAGATGGGAAGATGGATGTCTGAACCAAGATATAGCAGCCTATTAATCTATTAACTTCCATTAGTCATAGACATA
Organism: Myotis daubentonii; assembly: GCF_963259705.1. NCBI lineage: Eukaryota > Metazoa > Chordata > Mammalia > Chiroptera > Vespertilionidae > Myotis > Myotis daubentonii. The sequence goes on from NC_081855.1 coordinate 10,359,051, forward strand.
TCTTTACACTGTGAAGTTCTGTTCTAGAACAGAATTCCATGATTTATCCATTCACTAACACCACCAGATGCCAACAGCATCCTAATTGTAAGAAGATTCCTCTTCAGAGGCTGGGCTCATGCTAGTGATGGGGCTATGATACCCTGGATACATGCATTAATAGAGATTCATTTCTGTGGATAGTAATGCCTGGTTTTCGGTTGATCAGGTCTGCTTTGTGATCCCCAAATGGAAAAAAAAAATGCCAGTTACGTAGTTGAATTTTGGAAGATACCACAGGCATTGAGTGTTTTTTAATCTTTATGCCGATAACACATTTTCTTGAATACCTTTTTAAAAAGTATCGAAGTTGAGTAGAATTAGCTCTCTAAGATTGTATTTTTTTTTAAAGTTGTTTTGGCTATTCTAGGTCTTTTCTGTTTTCTGTGGGTTTTAAAATGAGCTTGTCAATAAAAAATGTAGCTAGGAGTTTATGACTGCACAATGGCAAATCATGTGTCCAGGTATGCAAAGGTGAAGAAAATTTACCTTTCTTGTACCATTCTGAGGAAATTATCTGAGGACTTACATCAGCAAAAACCGAGAGATCAAAGAGAGGAAGCTGTGGAATGCAGGGATGGAGGATGGACCTCAGTGGCATCCACGCAGCCCAGAAAGCATCTGGTCTAGATTGAAGCAAAGGTCAGGGGGCAGACTAATGTCTCCAGGAAGAAAGTGGATTCCACGCGGTAGTAGACCACATAATGGAAGTTGAAATATTTTGAAGATCTATTGGGCACACATTACATTTTTGAAAACAAGAATAAAGGAAGGTATTTAGAGACTTCTGAAAAGGTTAGGGGGAAACTATACAGGAAAACTGTGGTCAGAATATAAAACAAAATTTGAAAATGGCATTTGAGAAAAGCTATTGTTAGAGCAAAGGAAATTCTTAAGAATTTCTTAAGAAATTGGTTTAACCTTGATTCAAGAAGTATTCTACTTTACACGGTCAGGCATCATCATATTAAAGCAGTAAAGGAAGAAGCGCTTGCACATGACTGGGTTAAGCAAGAAGAAAACTAACATGAGTCTTCACCATGTGCCATCATGGGTTAGTCACATAATCCCCACAACAACCCGAACAGAACTAAGGCATGAAGAAGTGAAGTGACTTGTGCAAGATCACAAAGGTACCAAGTATGGTGGGTAAGGCTCTTAAACATTATTATACACTGTCTGTATAAAAATATATTTAAATACACACATATATAATACTTCTGGTTTATGATATTTATAATCAACTTACGGATAAATAATGGAATAATGTACTAGAACAAAATTTCACCGTGTACAAATACATCTATGGTTAATGGGAGTCAATAGGTTGGATGGGGGAAAGGTAAAAAATGGGAAAAGGAGGGTGATGTTCTCATCTTACATAATGAGTAATAAGGAGATAATGTTTACATGTGATAAACAAGACATTGAGGTGTCAGCATTTATTTTAAATTATAAAAGCAACCAATGGAAAACCATTGATATTATATAACTACCCACAGTATGAATCATGGGGAAAAGGTGAGATGGGAGTTGTGAAAGTAAAATAAATCTTCAGTTCTCATGACAGAAAATTGATGGTTTTTAAAATGGATAAAACAAGTGATTGTTGTGTAAGTATTTTATATAACTCAGAAGTTCTTACCTCTCAAGATGCATCCAAATTACCTACTGGGCATTAAGAATAACACCACTGCCTGAGTCCACTTCATAGATCCAGATCAATTAGTATTGAGAGGGTCTAATACAGGGAACTTTAAAAGCTCCCGGGGAATTTTTAATGTGAGTCAGAAATGAGAATCTCTGACTTAAAGGCTGAAAGAGCCACCAGAAATATTTAAAAGGAAAAATTTTAAAAGTGGAGGCTATGGTTTGGGAAAGATTGGAGTGAGAAACATTATGCTTTTTAGTATAAAACCATTTAGATAATTAAATTCGGATTATATGCATAACTAAATGTTAAACATCAAAGAAACACCTGCAAATAATTTTGTAGAAGATTTAGATAATAGACTACAAAAGTACCAGTACCAACAATATTATTTGAGACTTGTGAAAATATATATTATTTTTCACAAACATAAAACAAAATGTTAACAATGGTCATCTTAAGGCTGTACTGTTAAGATTTATATTTTTGTTTGTCTTTCATTTACATTTTTTGAGTTTCTCATGAAAGTGTTTGTGCACAGCCCGTGGCGGAAGAAACAGAACATTTACACATGGAGTAATGTGTTCGTTAGGACAGGACTGGGTTCTTTATTGTATGAGAGTGACAGGGAATATGCAATGGACCTGCAAGCGTACACATTGCTCAGCTTCAGATATAATTGCCTAATTATGCTAAAGCCTTATTCTATGAAAAGATCTTCCAACTATGAATTATCAGTGCAGAATATTCATTCATGGTAAATGCCTAATAAAATGTTAAAATGAGACTCCTAATCTTAGATGCCAAAAGCCAATAAAAATGTAATCAATCGCAAATATCCTCAATCCGAAGCAAGGTGCAGGACCACCAAAGATGGCAACTTTGGTCCGGCTGGCGTTGGCCCATCGCCTAGCGAAGTACAGAAGAGCTGACATGGAAGGGAGCACTCGGGAAAACAGCTTTGGAAAGACTTGTGCGAGTGGGTCAGTTCCCTCCCCTCCTTCTCCTCCTTCCCTGTGTTGGAGAGGAAGGCACCTGACCAGATCCAAGACAAATAAAAACGCCTGAGGGCTTAGATGGATGCTCTCTGACACGGGAGACACAGAGTCTAGTGGGTAACATGGGTCTGAGAAAACAGAGCTGACAGAAGAGGAGAGAGATGAAAGCATGGGGGGGGGTGCCTTTCCACTGGTGGTAGAGGCAAGAAATGAAGGTTTTTCTTGTGATTAGGTATGGAAGCAATGGAAGGGAGCCACCCTAGCATCATCTTTCAAAGAGTTCCCGTTCAAGAGGATGTCTGCAGTGGAGGAGACACAACAAAGCATTGGACTGCATGAAACGCAGGCTACCTAACCCTACCTGAGCCATAGAAGCCACAGCTGGGCCGCCCCAGAGGAAGATCTGTGGAAGGCCCGCCAGTAATGCCACACCAGGAGAACAAGCCTATGGAGGGCGCCACAAGGAGAGAATAGCAACACGTGATTGTACCATCCAAGTCCTTTTCTGCCTCCCCCCCTCCTAGTCCATGCTGCAGCGGCCAAGAGGCCTGCTGGGCAGTGGGAGGAGGGTGGGGCTTGGGCACAGGGAAGGAAGAAACTGACTTCCCCGCCCTCTGTGCTGGGCTTCCAGGCCCCAGGCTAAGCCGAGGGAGGAGAAAACTTTTAAACTTGAATGGAATTTGGTTTTAAAATAACTCTGAATTGGAGTAACGTGTTCATTAGGACAGGACTGGGTTCCTTATTTTGTGAGAGTGACAGAAAAAGCTACAGGACCCATGCGCCTTGAGAGCTAGGAGCCAAGAACTTTTCCACAGAATAAGTATAACGGAACGTGGTGATAAAGGGTAAGGTCCATTCCAGCCAGCACTCCATTGAGTTTAGCTCGTTCAAGCGACAAAATCATATTCTTCGGTCATCGTTGTTCATTGAAGGATGTTTGTCTTTAAAAAAATTATCTCGAGGGTAGTTTTTGTGCACACAGAGACCATTCAGCAGCGTATTTAGTTTCTAAAATTAATTTTACTTACATCACAGTTACAAAGTTAAAAACCCTAGCTCTCCCTTATGCTTTTAATTTCTGCTCATAAAGTTATTCTTTTAGCAAATTTTTATATTTACTCTCAAAATTCTCTTAATTAATTCTTTGTCCTAATTATAAACATAAATAATTTAATTCCTTCAAATGTATTAGATTGCATATTTAAATTTTTATTTTCTTCGTAAGTGCTTTAACTGTCTAACTTAATAAACTGTGCCTTATAAATCTAATAAACAAACATAAACATAATGACCTTTAAATTCTCTTCAATGTTCCCATCGAATTTGGAAACCTGGAAAGATTTAAAACCAAATTCACCAGTCTAAATTAAATATCAATTCACATTTCAATTTGCAGTTATTGGACTGCCACTGTAATAAGTAAAAATTTTGTGAACATAATCATTCTTTAATACCAAATATTAAAACCATGCTGTTCTTTTTCATCCACATTTAAATGCTGAAGTCTAATTCTTTTGGGAGTTATGAGAGGCAGACCAGTAAGAAAGATAGTTTTCCTCTCAAGTAACTGATTCACATTTTTCCAAGAGATTTCTGGTAGGTGTGAGGGTGTTGCATGCCTTCATGACAATTGCTTCTGCCAACAGACACTGCTGTATTTGCCCATATGTGATGTGGGCTTGCTTTCTCAGCAGGTTTGGGGCTGCAAACAGGAAATTTTCGGTCAGGATGCTGACTGCATTCTTGTCAGCAACTTTTATGTGAGGCATTACACCGTATTCTTCACTGTTTTCTCAATGACTCTGTAACTCAGAGGAGGGTTTCACGTGGCGCAGGCCTCTAAATTCCTGTCTCATCCATTCCCCAATTCTTCTTTCCACTCATAGACATCTACAACGTGAACCTAGACTGATTAACTCATTAGATTCTCTGTTTCCTTGGATCTTATGCAGGTGTATTTTCTAAACACCTTTGGGCTAGATGGAAGCCTGCATTCTTTCATCATCGCATACTACTCACATCTTACACGTGTAAAAATGATAACCAACTGCTTTTCAATATATTGCAGTCACAAGGCCCTTTTACTAAACAATTGTACAATGAAAATTCAAATTAAAAAATAAATAAAAACATGAATGTAGACCTCAGTTTAAAAGACTGTGCTGTAACCAGTTCTGTTCTTCCCATAATAGTCATAGGAAGCAGGCTGCAGAGATATTTCTACTTTATAGATGAATACTCTTTATTGTAAAGAGGCAAGAAAACTCATCCCAAAAAGTATCAGGATCAAGACACACACCCGCTGATTACAAGTGTATTGTATTGTACCCCTACCTCTTCTTTAAAGATCAGCAATGGCAGACTAAAAGAACAAATGTTGAGAGAAAAATTTTCAGGATTTTTAAACTTCCTGGGGGGGAGGGGGGCGGGAGAAAAAACAGCATTTATTTATTTATTTATTTATTTATTTATTTATTTATTTATGTGTTTTTGTTAATCCTCACCCAAGGATATTTTTCCATTCATTTTTAGAGAGAGTGGAAGGGAAGGGGAAAGACACAGAGAGAAACATCGATGTGAGAGAGACACACCAATTGGTTGCCTCCCGTGCATGCCCCTTGCTCTATCCACTGAGCCAAATGGTTAAGGCAAGAAAAAACAGCTTTTTGAAAAGGCGTGTGCTCCTCTCATTCTGTCTTCAGACCAACGTGGATTCTTCAGGCGCAAGCAGAGCTGCTGAGACCTGGAGGAGGCAACGCCTCTGGTCCAAGCCTCCGTCATTGTCTACTTCCAGGGGACTCACTAGGAGGTGGTGAATTTCACAGTCAGGGGCACTGGCATTTTCTTTGCTGTATTTCAAACGTTGTAGAAACTTTTCTAAGCAGAGTCATGAGAGGGTCTGCGAGAGAGCCATCCCATGCCAGAAGCCGGTGTCTACCCCTGCCTCCAGTGGGACGAAACTAAACCTGTAAAGCAAAACCCCCTTCCTCCTCTTAAAAAATAAAATAAAATAAAATAAAAAGCAGTGGAGCTTTTTATTCACACTATCTCATGTAGAGTGGCTCTAGTTTATTTATTTATTCTTTTGGTGAATCCTTACTCAAGGATATTTTTTTTCCATTAATTTTTTAAAGAGAGTGCAAGGGAGAGAGGGAGGGTGGGCAGAAGGAGAGAGAGAGAAACATTGATGTGAGAGAGTCACATCAATTGGTTACCTCCAGCATGAGTCATGTCCAGAGCCAGGGATAGAACCTGCAACACTTGACCAGGAATCGACCAACATGCCTTTGATCAGGAATCAAACCCTCAACCCTTCAGTGCTCAGGCCGAAGTTCTAACCACTGAGAAACACTGGCTAGGGCAGAGTGGCTCTAGTTTAAATGCAAGTTAGAAATCTAAATATTTCCCTCTCCACCCTCCCCCGGGGGTCTTCAAACATTTCAACATCCACAATAGTTGATGGAGGACAGTCTAAACACCATTCTCATGGAGTCAGTCTAGAAAAATCTATGGAGGATCCTTCTTAGAAGATTTCTCTCTTTGGCCTGCGGAGGGGAAGTTGAACACCATGTCTGTAGAGGCAGACGTGGTTCTGACATCATTCCGACTCTGCCTCCTCCTCCACTCCTGGAAACAATGGCCCATTGTTCCCACCACACAGAAGCCTCAGGTGATGTTTGCCAGACGCAGCACATCTCTCCCTTTTTGTCTAAGGTAAATAGAGATTTGTCAGAGAATAATTAATAAGTATGACTGCTGGAGTCAGGTCTCTGCGGGAGCAGGTCTCCCTCCCCTCTGTTTTATCTCATCCCAAATGTGGTGTTTGCAAGTGTGGGAGTCTATCCTCCAGCTCATGAAAGGGGGTTAGTCCAGTGAGGCCCTAATTCTGCTTTGCTCACCGAACCTTCTCAATTGGCCACTGGGCATCAGGTAGAGAAACAATGACAATGGAGGAAAACGTGTCCAGGCCAAAGGTGTCAGTTAACATGGGCCTCCTGGAGACCCAGACTCCGTAATGCTCCGATGCTCGATCCACATGTAATTCAAATTACAGTTATTGATTGCTTCTGCTCCCTCCGAATTATGGAAACAGACTTGGAAGTCATCGAGAAAAAAAGGTAGAGACTATTATTATAGTGCTTATACCATCCAATAGTTTGTGGTTTTCCTTTCACATAAACTTGGGAGTTGAAACCCAAGGCCAAGTGGGAATTATAGCCATAAAAAATATGAGCATCCATTTTATTCCCTCAAACCATTTTGAAGAGCTTTGACTATACTGTCCGCCCCAAGCCCCACCCCCACCCCAAATTTCAACCCCAAATCCCCTTAAAGATTAACAAGCTGACAAACCTTGCTAATGTCAAGGAGAGGAAAGCAGCTCCCTGCTAGTTGCCGGAAATGGACTCCAGACTTCCTCCTTCTTCAGCTGAGGACACTATGTAACTGTTCAAAAATGTGAAGGCTTCTTAAAGCATGATGACTATTACAGGACTGAGAGCAGGCTTCTCCTGGAGCCAGGTAGCAGCATTCAGCCAATGAATCAGACCCCAGTCTGGCCTGATGTTCAATAAGGGGATGATTTATAATGGGATCCAGGGGCAGTCGGCGGATACGCCTCAGAGGTTGGATAATCCAGACCAGCTGGGCATAGATTGTGACACTTCTCTCCCCCTGCACTCATTTTCTCCCTGCAGAATGTGGGGAGAACGGGTCTTGGAGAGGGCAGCTTGGAGACATTCGGCACATGAAATGCAAGCTTATCAAGAGCTGGTTCTACTCTATGTCTTTCTGAAATCAGTCAGCTCAGAGGAGAAATCCCAGCAGGAATTCAACACAATGGAATTCTGGAAATTGTAAGGAAGTCACAGCATATAGAAAGATTATTTTTTCCTCCCTGTGTTTTGTCTTTGGTGGCTGAGTTCATAGAAGAGCATCATTTGATATTTATCGCCAAAGATTTAGTTCTATAGTGTAGAATAAACATGGGGCCACAATAATTGTATTATTTTTGGATCTGTAGATATATAGTAATATATCTACTTACCATAAATATACACAATATTTACTAGCATAGCAATATACTTGGTGTGTAATATTACTACTCCAACATAGACAAATATGTTTAAATAGTAGACAGATGTTATTCTAAAGCATATGAAGTCTATAAATATAAATTATAATTTGAAGGCTAACTTTCACCAAATGGAAAAACACATATTATATATTCTGAAACATTTCTAGACATATTTCTATAGGAAAAATATTATGAATTGTATTGTGATTTTATTTTCAGCACTTTCAATAACATGGAACCCCTGAAACTGATTAAACATTGGTCAACCCATTATTGCCTGTCATATCCATGGTATTTCCTCATTCTTTCTTTCCAGCCACCCTCTTCTTTCCCTCTCCTCTCCTGTTTACTATCAGCTATTTGGCAGAAAACGTGCTTTCCTAAACTACAATTCCCATAACAATCTTACTCTGTACTTTAGGAAAATGCTCCCTGAACAGGTTTGTCATAAATTTTATAAGTTGTCAGGACCAAATTAATAGCTAAATTAAACTTTCATATTTAAGAATTATATTGTAAACCTCATAAGGAGGTAGGAAGACTCATTATGTAGAGGGACCTATCCTAGCACATTCTTATGCAGAGCTAACAAGGACCAGGCAGGGCTGAGACCTCTCTTCTGTCCCTTTAAATGCTTGAAGACATTGGAGACACCCATAAAGAGTATTGAGAGAAAAATGCAATAACCTCCAAATTCCTGGACAAAATGTTATTCATGTGTGAAGGTAATGGAATGAGTTTCCAGATATGCAAATACCCTAAGTATGCAACCTGCATACCTGTCTAGAAAAATATTTCCCAAAGCCAAACTGAACCATAATAAGAAACTATAACAATTTTTAAAAACTCATACTCAGTAATGAGAAAGTAAAATAAGAGGCTAGAAATAAAACTTGAAATTTTTTAAATATATAATTAAGTTAATGAATTCAAACTAAAGTTGCAAAGCATTATAAAAATGCCATAGTAATTTTGAAAGATTAAAAGGCCTTCCAATGAGAAAAAATAATAATAAACAGCTTCTAAAATCTCATATTATACATAAAATAAGAAGTGGAAAAAGAAAAGAAATTTTCTTCTTTGAACTGAAGGGAACCATAGATATTATTTTCTACTTGAGGTTGATAATTAAAGAGCTAAAAAGTGCAGTTTCTTAAAAATTAAAATTATACTGTAATTGAATTAAAAACAGGATTTTTATCTTATAATTTCCTAGAAAAAATTTAAAAAATATACATAGCCCATAATAACAAAAGATAGGAAAAGAAAACCAATGTGCAAGCATATAAAAGTAGGAGTAAAGCAAGATGACATGTGGACAATAAAAGTAAATTAGAAACTGTTAAATACAGAAAGACAAAGAATGTGAGCTTCTGGTCTTGTCTTATAAAACAAATTAACTGCCTTCTGTGTACAAGAGCACACTGAAAACAAAGGAACCTAGAAAAGTTCACATGCAAAGGATGTGAAAACGTATTAGAAAAATGCAGGTTAAAATAAACCAGGTGTCACAATAGTAACATCAGAAAACAGAATTAGATAAAAAAAAAAAAAAAAACATTACATGGAAAGAATTTCATGCAAAAAAAATTATCTTTTTCCACTGGGCCAATTCCCAATGAAAATGACCCAGTCAGTGTATTTGAGAAAATTCTGCAACATGGCCAGAACTTACAGAGGGATGTCATACACCCAGCACCTAGAGAAGCACAGCAATACATGTGGGAGCAAAGGCAGACGGAGGGCAGTGCAGTGAGTACAATGTCCAGAAGACTGAACAGACAAGGAGATGCTGACTTCCAGATCAAGCCGTGTCTATAAAAAATAACAGTGAAAATGAAACTAATAATAAGTAAGTGCTCACCAAGAAGAAATATTTTATATTACATGTTTTGTTAATGTTATAAGGTGATGGGCATTTTTAAAGTGGTAAAAAAAAAAAACCCTCAGAATTTTATATGTGTTTTAAAAATATCCTTTAAACATGAGGGTGATAGAAAGATATTTCAGGTAAATAAAAACTGAGAGAATTTGTTACCTAAACTACAAGATATAATAGCTTACACTCTTTTGGCTGAAGGGAAATGATACCAGATGCTAAACTGCATTTACAGGATGGTAAAGAGCACCAGAGATAGTGTGTGGGAAAATAAAACTGACTATAATTACATTGAAGTAAAATACATGGCAATAGCACAAAGGAGAGGGGGAAAATGGAATCACACTGCTTTAAGGTTTTATACAGTTTGTGAAGTGGTATAAATTAATTTTAAATAGACTGTGATACATTAAGAATAATTACAAAATAATGCTAGCAACAACACTACAGAAGTGTAGCTAAAAAATAAAATGAAATATTAAAATATTTAATTGACCCCAAATAAGACTGGATAAAAGGAATATAGAAGCAAGCAAACAAACAAAAACAATGACAACAAACCAGATGGAAGAAGGAAGAAACAAAAAAAATTTAATAATGAGATTCAGAAGAAAGCCAATCATATCAATACCTACACCAAATGTAAATGGATAAAGCAGTCCAATTAATTGGTAGAAATAATCAGTCTTGATAGAAAGCAAGACTAAATTAAGTTCTGTTGACAAGAGATGCATTTTAAGTACTAAGGCACCGGCAGGTTCAATCCAAGGATGGAAAATAATATATATAGTAAATGTGTGTGTACATATGTATACATATCTACATTAATAAAAGAGAAAAATGGTAATTGGCGTACGACGATACCCTTTTCATTGGCTAATCAGGGCTATATGCAAATTAACTGCCAACTATGATTGGCAGTTAACTGCCAACAAGATGGCGGTTAATTTGCATATGTAGGCACAATGCAGGGAGGCGAAAGGGAAAGCAGGAAGAAGCCCCCTGCCACTGACAGTGATCGGAAACCCAGGGGGGAGCTAAGAGCTGGGGGGCAGGGCAAAGGCCGCCTTTGCCCTGCCCCCCAGCCATGATCGGAGAATCAGGCGCCTTTGCCGCCCTGGCCAGTGATAGCAGGAAGTAGGGGTGGAGCCAGCAATGGGAGCTGGACATGGTCGAAGCTGGCAGTTCCGGGAGCTAAGGGTCCCTTGCCTGGGCCTAAAGCAGAGCCCATGATCGTGGGGCTGCTGCAGCTGCGGGTCCCCGCTGCCTGAGCCAGACGCCTCAGCCAGAGGCGTTAGGCCTGCGCAGGGGCGGAGCCTGCAACTGCGGGGAGCTGGGGGTCCCCTACCCAGGCCTGAAACCTCTGCCAGAAGCCTCAGGCCTGGTCAAGGGACCGATCCGGTGATTGGTGATCAGAGGGTGATGAGGGTCAACTCCTCTGGCCGAGGCATCAGGCCTGGGTGGGGGGGCGGAGCCGGGGATTGGGGGGATATGACGGTCCCCTTGCCCAGGCCTGAAGCCTGGGTCAGAGGTGTCAGGCTTGGGCGGGGGGTGGAGCAAGCGATCAGAGGGAGATGGGGGTCCCCTGCCCAGGCATGATTCCTGGGCCAGAGGCCTCAGGCCTGGGCGGGGGCCAGAGCCAGTGATCAGGGGGAGATGGGGGTCCCCTGTCCAAGCCTGACACCTCTGGCAGAGGCGTCAGGCCTGGGCAAGGGGCCGATCAGGCGATCAGAGGGTGATGGGGGTCTACGCCTCTGGCTGAGGCATCAGGCCTGGGCAAGGGGCAGAGCCAGCAATCAGAGGGGTCTGGGGGTCCCCTGCCCAGGCCTGATGCCTGGGCCAGAGGCATCAGGCCTGGGCTGGGGGCAGAAGCAGTGATGGGGGGAAATGAGGGTCCCCTGCCCAGGCCTGACACCTCTGTCAGAAGCGTCAGTCCTGGGCAAGGGGCCGATCCTGCAATTGGAGGGTGATGGGGGTCAACGCCTGAGGGGTTCCAGTATGTGAGAGGGAGCAGGCTGGGCTGAGGGACACTCCCCCCACAACACACACACCCAGTGCACGAATTTCGTGCACCGGGCCCCTAGTATGTATATAAAGTGCAAACATAAAGTATAAGAGAGTGGCCATTTTAGTTTCACAGTAGACTTCAGATAAGGAATATTACTAGGGACATTTTACCATGATAACAGACATAAATAATCAGGTGGAGTCTCTAATTCCAAATGCATGCAAGTCTAATAACAGAGCTTTAATATACATTATATGTAAATAAGCAAGTTAAAGTACAGTAAAAACTAATGTAATTAAGATAAATATAGACAAATATGCAATTATAGTCAGGCACTTTAATATCGCTTCCATCAGTAATAAGTAGAATAACTAGACAAAAAATTAAGTAAGGAACAGTATGATCAACCTACTTGTTCTAATTAACCAATTAAAAGCATTATATGCAACAACTAACACTCTTTTCCAATGACTATGGGGTGACTATGAAGATATGCCATATGCTCTAGGCCATGAAATCAATCTCAATAAATTTAAATTATAATCTTACAAATTAACTTTTATGATCCAAGTAGAATTAAATTAGAATAAGCTATTATTAGGTACCAAGAAGATTTATAAAACGTTTAGAAACTAAACATATACTTTTAAGTAATCTAAGAGTCAAAAACAACTAACAAGAGAAATTAGAAAATATTTCAAAGTAAATTGTATTACAAATAAGAATCAAAATTTGAAGGGTGCAGCTAAAGCAGTGTTCAAAGGAAATTTATAGACTGAAATGATTATATTAGAAAGGAAGTCAGGTTTAAAAACATGATTCTAGTTCCATCTTAAGAAGCTATGAAAAGGAGAACAAATTATACCCTAATATGTAGTGAGGTTAAAATAATAAAGATAAGATAGAAATCAATAAAATAGAAATAAAGAAAGTCAACATAGTTAATACTTTTCTTAGAAAAGATTGAATAAAATTGATACAACCTCTAGGAAGACCAATCAGGAAAAAGAACAGAAGACACAATTACTATCAGAATGACAGAGGTGATACAATTAGAGATCCTTCAGTAACTAGGATAATATAGAGAAATTATTAACAACTTTATGCCAATTAATATGATGACAATTAAATAGACACATTCCTTTAAAAATAAAATTCACCAACACCGATTCAGGAACAAATAGAAAAATCTAAAAAGTTTTAATTCTGTTAAAGATATTTAATTAATAATCAAATACATTCCCAAAAGAAAACTCCAAGTCCATCCAACATTTAAAGGAAAACTACTACCAACCTTACATAAACTCTTTAAAAATATAGAGAATTCTTCACAATTTATTTTATGAGTCTAGCATAATTCAGATTCTGATAAAATGTGAAGAAACTGAAACTCAGAGACCTACTGGTCAGGGTGTAAAATAGAAAATTAACTCAGAAAATATGTTTGAAGTTTCTTTTAAAGTTAATCACACATTTACCCTGTGACCCCACAATTTGACTCCAAGATATTTACCCAAGAGATGTCAAAACATACGTCCACTGAGACTTTCCCAGGTCAAGGAACTCCTCCTCCACCTGCTGTTATTGTTCGAGGCTGATGACTCACAGCTGTTCCCTCTCATGAGAATGGTCCTCAGCTGATAGGTCTCACCTCATTCAATACGTTATTCCTCTACCCTCGGAAGGGGTCAACACAACTGATGACTAATACAAAGGCCAGAAGGGCAGCTCCCCTCGCATCAAATGTAATCCAAGATTTGACCTGAGACCTCATCCTTACTCTGCTTCCTCCTTCCTTTCTAAGTTTCTCCTGGGAGCACTTCTGAAATAAATGACCTCCACCAGAATCCATGTTTCAGCTCTGCTTCTAGGGACCCTCACCTGGCATAAGGGGCGACAACTCTGAGACTTCCTGTACAGAAATGTTTATAGTAGCTTCATTTGTATCAACCAGAAACGGAGGAGGGTTCCGTGAACAGCTATTTACCGTGGAATGAATAAACAAACTACAGAACTGCGTTTTCTACAATGGAATTTCAATGCAATTACATTCCATTTATAGCATTTAATATCACTTAACCTTCAAAAATAAGTGAACTACTGATACATATAATAACATGAATACATTTAAAAGACAAAAACATCTGTGACAGTTGAGGAATGCATTGATTTAATATCCAGAGAGAAAACGTATGTGATCATCTCAACAGTTTCCACACCCATTATGATTAGCAATGCACTGGTAAAATGAGAGACGATACAAAATTCTCTCTCCCTCCTTCCTGACGAACATGTACATGTCTACTTATGTATAGTGATGATGTCCTACACAGCCAGTCAGACCAACAAGTGGACCCTAGAGCAGATTATGTCTGAGACATCGCTGGAGGCAAAATTGGCAAAACTGAAGCTGTCCTACTTCGTGCACATCATGAGAAGGCAGGGTTCTTCAGAAAAGACAACAATGTTGGCAAAAACAGAAAGCAGCTGGAAAAGAGGAAGACCTAACATGAGAGGCATTGGCTCCCTAAAAGAAGCCATAGGCTGAGCCTGAGGACCTGAGCACAGGACATTGTGAATGTCACTCACTCAGTCACAAGAGGTTGGAGCCAACTCAGTGGCACATCACACACACATATATGTGGTCCAGCCAAGTTTTCAACATTTTCTTGAGTCAATTTTCATAATATATGTTTTTTTTCACAAGTCTATTTAATTGAGATTTAATTTTTAATGGGTGTTCTACTTCTTGAATCAATTATTCTAATCATTTTAATTTCCAGAATATTTTCAATTTTATTTAGATTTTTTTCTTGAGATATAATTATGATATAACATACATTAGTTTCAGGTGTACAACATAATGAAAATATATATATATATATATCCATATATATATATATATATCACAATGATCACCAAAATAAGTCTAGCTAAGACCCATCACCACACATAGTTAGAAATTATTTTTCTCATGAGAGCTTTTAAGATCTACTTTCTTAGCAACTTTCAAATATATAATAGAGCATTGTTAAACAGTCACCATGCTGTACATTACAACCCCAGGACTTAATTAATATATCTTGAACACCTTCATTCATTTTACCCACCCCCACCCCCACCTCTGGCAACCACCAATCTAATTTTGTATGTACAAGTTTGCTTGTTTTTTCTTAGATTCCACATATAAGTGAGATCATATAATATTTGTCTTACTCTGTTTTATTTAACTTAGCATAATATCACCAACGTCAATTCATTTTATCACAAATGACAGACCTTATTTTTTATGGCTGAATAATATTTCATTACATATATAGGACATCCCACAAATGTATACACAGACTTTGAATAATTATAAAGCCAGTGTTTTATTTTCAAAATTAAGCTATCAGCTATTAAAGTGTATATACATTTAAGAGGCACCCTGCATATGTATATACTGTACACTACATCTTTTTAATCTATTTACTTGTTGATGGACACTTGGGTTGTGTCAATGTCTTGGCTATTGTAAATAATGCTGTAAGAAACATTGGGCAGATACCTTTTTAGTTAGTGTTTTCATTTTTTTTTTTGGATAAATACACACAAATGGAATTGGTGGACCATTTTCATTTTTTTTGAGGAACCTTCATACTGTTTTCCATAGTGGCTGCACCAATTTACATTTCCACCAACAGGGCACAAGTATTCCCTTTTCTCCACATCCTCACCAACACTTATTTCTTATCTTTTTGATGACGGCCATTCTAACAGGTGTGAGATGATATCTCATTATGGTTTTGATTTGCATTTCCTAGATGCCTAGTGATGTTGAGCATCTTTTTATTTACCTGCTAGCCATCTATATGTCTTTTTTGGAAAATGCCTATTGATAACTTCTGCCTATTTATTTATCTGCATGAGAATTTAAATACACATTCGATACTGAACTCTTATCAGATATACTAGAGGCCCAGTACATGAGATTGGTGCACTTGGGGAGATCCCTCAGCCTGGTCTGCGCCCTCTTGCAGTCCAGGAGCCCTTGGGGGATGTCCAACTGATGGCTTAGGCCCGCTCCTCCCAGGGTAGGAGAGGATATCGCCACTGCCACTGCCACTGCACTCGCCAGCTGTGAGCCCAGCTTCTGGCTGAGTGGCATTCCCCCTGTGGGAGCACACTGACCACCAGGGGGCAGCTCCTGCATTGAGCGTCTGCCCCCTGGTGGTCAGTGCATGTCATAGTGACCGGTTGTTAGGTGGATCAGTCAATTTGCACATTAGGCTTTTATTATATAGGACAGTTTGCAACTACAGATATTTCACTATGAGTTGTCTTTTCATTCCATTGATGGTTTTCTTTTCTTTGCAGAGGCTTTTCAGTTTGATTTAGTCCAATTTGTTTATTTTGGGTTTGGTTGTCTTACTTTTGGGGTCAAATCTAAATATGTATCACCAAGACCAATGTCAAGTATCTTCCCTTCTATGTTTTTTTTTTTTTAATATATTTTATCAATCTTTTTACAGAGAGGAAGGGAGAAGGATAGAGAGTTAGAAACATAGATCAGCTGCCTCCTGCACACCCCCCTACTGGGGATGTGCCTGCAACCAAGGTACATACATGCCCTTGACCAGAATTAAACCTGGTACCCTTCAGTCCGCAGGCTGATGCTCTAGCCACTGAGCGAAACCTGTCAGGGCTCTATGTTTTTTTGTAAGAGTTTTATGGTTCAGGCCTTATGTTTAATCTTTTATCTATTTTGGGTTGATTTTTGTATTGGTGTAAGATAGTGCTCCAGTATCATTTATTGACTAGCCTGTCGGTTGCCCATTGTATATTCTTGGTTCTTTTGTTAAAAGTTAATTGACCATATATGTATGGGTTTATTTCTGGGTTCTCTATTCTGTCCCATTTTTTTTCACCAAAAAAAATTTTAATATTGAAAAATTTCCCTATGTTTTTCCTGTGGTTACTTTCCCTTTCTTACTAGAAATTTTATTTATCATTATTTTTCTTTTTAGATTATAATATGCAGAGGTTTATGTGTTTTCTGTTTCTTAAAGAACTAGCCCTTAAATTATTGATTCTATTATTTCATTTATTCTAATTATTTTTATTAATTAATTAATTTCTCCTGCATTTTAGTTAATTTCATTATCTATTTACATCTTACTAAATTCATAATTTATTTCATTTTTTTCTTATTTAAAAGAAAAGTATTTAATCTATAATTTTTTTCTGGATTTCTGATATTTTATGTGTAGTATTCTGATTTTAATGTGTAATGAAGTTTAAGGTGTAATTTCTTTAGTTTTATTTTTATTCAAATGTTCTGTAGTTGAAATTGTATTACTCTTTATGCACAGTATTTATAGGACAATGTTAGGTTCTTTATTCCCCATTCCTTAGCATTTAGGATGTTTTTTTCCTGTTGTTCTGTTAAATCTTGTCCATTTCTAGTGGGTTTTAGGTGGTTTTTTTTTTTTTTTTTGGTTTTTTGTTTTTTGTATTGTAACCACAATAAGATAGGCTGCATACTTATTTTCTTTTAGAAATCATTAAAGGTTTTTATTGTATTATAGATACTATCAATTTTCAAAATTTTCCTTTGAGTTTTGTAAAAAGAATATGGGTTCTCTGTGGGCTAAAAAGTTTGACATATCTAGTAAATCAACCTTATTTCTTTTATTATCCAATTATGCCTGTTATGTCTACTTGACCAAGTGTAGTATGTTAAAATCATCAACATCCATATTTCTGTTACTGTTGTCTACACTTGCCAGAGTTTTTATTTTATGTATTGTGAAGACATTTTGTTTGATGGATAAAATTTCATGCAATTATGTCTTTATAGAGGTGAGTAATTATTACCAAATTAGAATGAATTATTCCCCTTTTAATGAACTCGGCCTGCATTTTATGTCTAATAGTAATGTTGTCAATTTTTTCTCAAATTTGCCTGTTTTTATCCAATACAACTCATCTATCTATTTATCTAATATTATTATAATATTATATTAATATTATTATAACTAATATTATTATAACTAATATTATCTAATAATTTGTTCTCAGTGTGTCTCTTCCATTCATCATGTAGCTGAAATTCTTGAAATTAATTCAAGTGTGATTGTAATCTATATGTATAAAAGCCTAATATGCAAATTGTCCCCTCAGGAGTTCAACTAGGAGACCAATCGCTTGCTATGACAGGCACTGACCACCAGGGGGAAGCGCAAAACAAAGAAAGGCCCCAAACGGCAGCTGGCAGCCCGCAGCTGGAAAGGGAATGCCCCGATTGTCCCTAACCACTGGCCAGGCCTACGGACATACCCGTGCATGAATTTCGTGCACTGGGCCTCTAGTTTAAAAATAATTGTTTTGAAATAAGTTTAGATGAACAGATTTCAAAGAGGTTACAGAGAGTTTCTGCACATTTTCATCCAGTTTCTCCTCATTTTAACATCTTATACAACCATAGTACAATAGTATTAACTAAATTAACATGCCACTGGGACTTCATCATTTTTTCCCCCACTTTTTTTCTTGTTTCTGGGTTTAATCCAGGATGTTACATTGCATTTAGTTGTCATGTCACCTTGGTCTCCTCCATTCTATTTAAGTTGCTTAATCTTTCCGTGTTTTTCATGCCAACACATTGGAAGGGTACTATTTAGGTATTTTGAAGAATATCCTTCAATTTAGGGATGTCTCATGCTTTCTCATAATTAGACTGTAGTTATAGATTTGGGAGGTTTAAAGGGGAAGTGCTTTCTCATCATATATGAAGTACATGGCATCAATATTACCTATATCTGGTGGTATTAACCTTGGTCACTCACTTAAGATGCAACTGCCAGGCATCTCCACCATAAAATTTTTATTTTCCCTTTCTGTATGCTATTCATTGGAAAGAAACAGTTACTAAGCCCAGCTCAAATTCAAGGGGGAAGTAATGAAGTACAGCCTCCTAGAGGGAAGAAAAGCAAGGAATTTCTGAACATATGTTAAAAACACCATAGTAATTAATAAATACAATGGGAAGAATGTTGAGGCTATGAAAATACCCTGTTTAAGTTCTCTTTAATATTTCACCCACTAGTTTTAGCATTCACCAATGGATCTTGTCTATAGCAATTATCACTGTGGAATTCTAGTGGTGATATTTTAAACTTTCCATTCCTTCTAAGTTTATTCATTGGAATTTTTATGTAAGAAATATTTATCCCTCTTCTCCAATTACTTATTTAATTGTTATTTGTATCAGTATGGACTTGTAGGTATTTGTTTTTTTGTAGTTTTGGTTATATTTCAATGCAAGACACTATCATTATTTTGTTGATCAATTTATTCCACCTTGGCCATTGGGATCTCTTCTGAGTTACTCCTGTGTCCTTTTGACATTCCCTAATTACATACACACACACACACACATATATATATATATATATATATATATAGCACTTCATGCTTTTTGGCACTACAAGGCCCTCCAGGCTCATCTTGTATTTTCCTTGCCCCTCCCTGGCTTAGAACCAGCCACTTCTCCAAACATTCTTGGTTCCTTTTATTGGAGAACAGTATTTAGAAACTGCTAAAGACTGAGTTCACACCAAATTCATATGCTAAATCTAAAGTCTGATGTAATGATATGTGAACCTGGGGCCTTTGAGAGGTGATTTGGTGGTGAGGGTGGAGCCCTTAGAAAAGAAACCTCAGGGAGCTCCCTTGTCCCATCTGTCAGGTGAGGACACAGCAAAAGCATGGCTGTCAATGAGCCAGGAAGTGGGTCTTCACCAGATACCTAATCTGTTGACATCTTGACCTTGGACTTCCCAGTGTAAGAGCTGTGACAAATTAATTTTTGTTTTTTAAAAACCACTCATTCTACGGTATTCTGTTATAGCAGCCCAAACAGACTGTAGCAGAAACCAAAATCTGAGTGCCAGGTGTGTTCATTGCCCTTGGGGTGTCACTTCTAGGAAAAGGTCAGCACAGAGAGCAAGAAAATAAATGCTGCCTCCATGCACTAACCAACGAACACAAATACCATGCAACCTTTCTATGTATCTGTGTCTACCTGTACACATACTAAAGGAGGATGAGTTCACACTGGCAGCTCTGACTTTGATCCATCACCAAAGGCTTCACTTTTGCCTGTTCTCTTTGCTTTTTCTAACTTCTGTCTGACAGTGAGAAACCGGACTCCCCTTATCTACAACTTGCTTCCGTATTTGTTCAACTGTGACATGCATATAGTTTCAGACTTGCTGGGGTCCAACCCCAGCGGGTCCAGGGTTCCCAAAGGTGTAGACGGAGTCGGCGAAGAAGGAAGAACAAAGAGACAGTGTTCAGTTGATCAGCAGCCTAGCCAGGATCTCCAGCCAGGATCTCCAGCCAAGTTCTGGTCTGGATCTACAGAGAGGTTCTGCTTAGGATCTTCAGCCAGGTTCTGTGTCCATGTTCTCTTGCTAGGTTCTCCAGGTTCTCAAGCCAGGTTCAGTCACCAGGTTCTAGTCAGGTTCTCTTGCCAATTTCTGTAGTCAGGTTCAGTCCAGGGTCTTTTGCCATGTTCTCTCGCTAGGTTCTGTCTCTAGGTTCTGAGGCCAGTTTCTGTCCAGGATCTTTTGCCATGTTCTCTCCAGCGAAGTTCTTCTGTCTCTAGAGAACATTCTGTGTAGGTTCTGTGCCTAGGTTCTGTGCCTCTTGGTTCTGTCTTCTAAGTTCTGTGTTCTAAGTTCTGTTCTCTTGCTGTCTTGTTACATCTGTATTTATACCAGTTGATTCAATCCTATCAATCTCTATTACAAAGGTTAGGGCGTTTCTTATCTCCATTCCAGGGAGTAAAGATTATGTAGCTTAAGCATGATTGTTCGTAGTTAAAGTGATTAATTACCCGCCTGGCACTTAGTTGAGGGGTTTTATTCCCTCCCTAACTTCAGGGGAAAATCACTACCTGGGGAAACAACCTTTCTCAGAGCGGAGACCTAGGTTAAAACACATGGTGCCAAGAAGGTGAGCAAACATTTTAAGAACAGTATGCCATATATGCTAGGTCCCTTAAAACACCAAGCATGGACCGGCTCCCGGCACAGACTTGCTAACCCTCACTCATGTGAGAAACAAATTCATCAATATTTATTTACAGTTCATTTTGTCCTTAGCCTTATATAACCAATCAAAACCCTGTTCTCCAGTTTCCTAAGACCATTTCCTTTTCTTCCCTAATGTGTTTGTGTTTCCATGGGTGTCTAAGCCATTGATCAAACTTTGTAGATCAAACTTTCATTCTTCAGAGTTTTAGAAGTAGGAAAAAATTCTGATATCAGCCTGTTTTTTTGCTTCTTTGGGCTTAGGTCCCCCTCTATTCTCCTCCCCCCGCATGGCAATATTTGTAGTAATTTCCTTACAACTCTAAAATACCATCAAAGTAAGTGTGAGCCCTGTTTCTTAAAATGTATATGATGTATGCTCAGCTGGTGTGGCTCAGTAGTTGAGCATCAACCCATGAACCAGAAGATCACAGTTAGATTCTCCATCAGGGCACATGCCCACATTGTAAACTCAATCCCTAGTGGGAGGCATGCAAGAGGCAGCCTATTGATGATGTTTCTATCTCTCTATCCCTCTCCCTTTCTCTCTAAAAATCAATAACAACATATTTTTTTAAATGTACATGGTATATTATAAACTAATTAGGTCTGCTGATTCAGGTCTATTTTTGATTCAGGGAAATCTTTACTTTTTCATTTGAAGCTGGAATGAACATCATCTGTGTGCCAAAGGCCAGGAAGGTGGTTTCCTCTCAGGAGACAAATACAATGACTGGGAGAGAAGCACACGTTGTCTTTAGCCCCAGGCTATGCTCTTTTCTTTTTCTCCTTTAAGTTTTACTGTGGTAAAGACATTTCCTATGTCAGGTTTTAAGCGCACAATAAGTAGTTATCTACAGTGTTGTATAGCCGATCTCTAGAACTCATTCATCTTTCATAGCTAAAATGTTATATGCGTTGATTAGCAGCTCCCCATTATTCCCCCCAGCACCTGGCAACTATGAGTCTATCTTTGCTTTTATTTTTTAAAATCTTTGTTCTATTTTAGATTTTAATATAAATGGAATCATGCAGTATTTATCTTTTGGCTTATTTCCCTTAGCATCTTATCCTCCATGTTTATCCATCTTATCACATATTACAGGTTTTCCTTCCCTTTTTTTTTTTTAAGGCTGACAAGGTTCCATTTTTGTGTGCATGTGCATGTGTGTGTGTATGTGCATGCACACAGATAACAT
This sequence comes from Myotis daubentonii, assembly GCF_963259705.1. Taxonomy (NCBI): domain Eukaryota; kingdom Metazoa; phylum Chordata; class Mammalia; order Chiroptera; family Vespertilionidae; genus Myotis; species Myotis daubentonii. Next base: position 10,380,979 of record NC_081855.1, read on the forward strand.
TTTTTTAATCCATTCATTCTCAATGGACATTTAGGTGTTCCCACAATTTGACTTCTCTGAATTGTGCTGTAATGAAGATGGGAGAGCAGGTGTCACTTTGAGATCTGATTTTCTTTTTTTTTAAATTAAATTTATTGGGGTAGCATTAGTTAATGAAATTATATAGGTTTCAAGCAAACAATTCAGATGTATAATGCATTGTATTTTTACCACTAAATTCAAATCATCTTCCATCACCATGATTTGACCCCCTTTACCCTTCACTACCCTTCCTACCCCTTCTCTCTGGTAAGCACCATACCGTTGTCTGTGTCTATGAGGTTTTGTTCATTTGTCTTGTTTTTTCATTTGTTGCTCTCAGTTTTACAGTATATCCCGCATATGTGTGAAGCCATATGGTTCTTGACTTTTTCTTTCTGGCTTATTTCACTTCGTATAATATTTCTCAAGGTTCATCCAGATGGTTGCAAATAGCAGGATTTCATCTTTCCTTATGGCTGAGGAGTATCCCATTGTATATATCTATTACATCTTCTTTAATCAATCATCTATTGAAGGACGCTTGGTTGTCTCCGTGTGTTGGCCACCGTGAATAATGCTGCAATGAACATAGAGGTGTATATATCTTTGCAAATAAATGTTTTCAAATTTTGGGGTAGTTACTGAGAAGAGGAGTTGCTGGGTCATGTGGTAATTCTAGTCTTAATTTTTGAGGAACCCCATAGTGTTTTCCATAGTGACTGTACCAGGTACATTCCTTTCAGCAGTGAGTGGGGGTCCTTTTCCATAGCTTCTCCCACAAAGGCTCTTGAGTGGTCCCTTAGGTAAGCAGTTCCTTTGAAGCCCCATGTAATGGCAGGGAGCTGTGTCTGCCACTGCTGACCTCACACAAACTGGAGCTGATAAGCACACTTGGAGCCAGGGGCACTGGGAAAGAGACATTTCCTGGGTCAGACAGGGGCAGTGAGTGGCCCTCTACCTGAGGGCTTCGTGAAAAGCTGGCTGGTATTTTGGTCTCATGGCAACAGCTGAGTCAGTGCCAGTACAGATCTCTGGCTGGAAATTGTTGGAAAGGCATGGCTTCCACTTCCAGGAAGACACTGTAGAGACAGGATTTGGAGCATTTGAAGGCTGCGTGTGAGAGTGTGAGCCTGTGTGTGGACACTCAGGCACTGCCAACCCCAAGGAGCACCGGAATCGCTCTTACACACATGTCTGCAGGCTGTCTTCACCCATCAGCCCCTGCGCACTGGTCTGACCCAAGGCCTCAGGAAGTGATGTGGGTCCCAGCTTGAGAAGGGGAGTGATGCCCACAGAGATGATGAGGCAGGCTGCTGCTTTCTGCACAGTGATAGGCCACAGGGCCATTCAGGCGTAGCAGTGAGTGAGAGAGTTTTCATCGTGTACATGATGGGATATTTGTCCACCGTCTCAAGATGGAGAGGCCACTCTCCAGTGGGGGGACTGAGCGTATCAGAAGAGGAAGTTCCTCATCTGTTACTGCATCTGCATATGAGCCTGGCATATGCCCCAGCAGGAGGCCGTTTGTTACCAGAAAGTCTGGATTTGGGTTCTGGATCTTCCTCTATGTGGTCTGGGAAGATCCTCCGGTTTCTTCCCCTAAGAATAGGGACCATGGTCTCACCCCTACACCTGTAGAGGGATGCTCTGAGGCCAGGGTATGAGCATGGATGGAAAGCTTGCTTTGCTGATCCAGCATTTACCACCGTGGGACGTGTGACAGGGGAGGCAGCAGCCGACGAAACAGCCTCAGACCCTACGCTGATCACCAGGAGGTAATCCCAGCACAAAGCCTCCCCAGGTGTGAATTGGAGGCTGTTTCATCCCTGTGCCTCAGTTTCCTGAGAAAGGGATGGCACAGTCCTTGCCTAACGTCTGCAAAGATAACATCTGTGACTTGGTGTCTGTGCGCCTGTCATGGAGCAGGCGCAATTACAAGCCGACTGAAGCTGCCGCCCAGCCCTGCGTGGCTCCTGCGCTGACCCACGGCCTGGGCTTTCAGAAAGGCTGTATCCCTGGGTGTTTCCAGCCCACTGGGGGGAAAGTCACAGACCACCCGCCAGCCCCGAAGAGTGCCCGCCGACTCCACCTTATTCTCCATGGCTTGTTGGTAACCACAGAGGTGTGTTTTAAGACTAAAAGGGATATTTAAGCAACTCCCGTCCACTTTCATCCTTTTGTAGAGGAGGAAATTGAATCAGAATGTTGAACAAAGTTGATGCTACAGCCTGACCTTCTCACCGCGCTGCCTGTGCCCTTTCCACTGAAGCTGGCCTGTGTGAGTGCCGTTCACAGGAGGATCACGCCCCTCCAGCTAGAGCCTGGCCTCAGCTGCTCCCCCAAGACCTATGGAAAGTCCCAGGTTTCTGAGAATTCCCCCAGAACTTCCCTTCCCGTTTCCTCATGAGCTGGTTCATCCGTGAAGGGGCTTCTGTCTTGCACTCTGCTGACTTTCTTTCATGCTGTGCTGCCCTTTGTGGTTTTATTTCATTTTCAAATTCAGTTTTCTGTCTGTCTTCTATCCCCAGTTGAAAGTGGGGTCCCAGTCCCTGCATGTTCTCCTGCTCTGACCTCTCTATTGCCCTCTGCCTGCTCTTTCGTTCTTTCCAGTTACCCCAATTGTGTTATTATTTGTCAGCCTTTTAAAGGCTTTGTCTGACACAACCAAAACCAAAGTATTCCCGTTTTTTCATGCAGAGCAATCAACTCTCAGCCTCAGCTCTGGGCCACCTCCCTCTGCTCCCGAAGCTTAGAATTTACCACCTGTAAGGACTTGGATTAAGTTTATACAACAGGACACCCTCCTCATTCTGTTGTCAAAGGGCTGCTGTGGCCCCTCCATCACAAGTATCTTCTCAGCAGTTCCAGCTGGAAGTGCCTTAATAGCTCTGGCAGAAAAGCACCAGAAAAGACTCTGGTTGCCCTGACTTCAGACAAATACTCACTCAGAGACTAAACTTTATGGCTAGGCCTGTGTGGCAGCCCAGCCCTGCGGTGATGGGGTGGTGGGATGGTGAGGCAGAGTGAGTCTCTCCTAGATAGGATTAGGGTTCCCTTCAGGTGCTCCTCAAACCTGGCACCAATCAGCACGAAGGGAACCTGGAGGACAAAGACATCCCTCTGCACCTGGGGAGGAAGCCCAGGGCTTACAGGAGCCAGACCTCGGCCGCAGTGAGAGCCCGACCCTCTGTCAGTGTGCTCCCTGACGCACCAGGCCCCTCCCTCTCCGCTCCCCTCTGCCTTGTGTTTAGTAAACCTCTTCTCTGAATCTGTTTGCCTCCTCTCCTGATTTCTATCCCAAGGGGTGGCAAGGACCCCTTCACCAGCAAGAAGCTCACCCATCCAGCCTGTGAAACATCTCCTGCAGGAAGGAACCCTTGGGAAGGTGAGCTGGCCAGAGGAGAGCAATGCCCACATCCAGCACCAACAAGCAAGGCGTCTCCGCCTCAAAGAAAATGAAAGTTCTGCGACCTTAAAGCTGCCTTTTTCGTGACATTGATTTAAGCTGTTTGTTAAGAAACAAAACTCAGAAAGAACCTGGAAGCCTCCCGCTCTCCTGCCCAAGAGATTCAGATAGAAAAACCTACTGTAGGAAGAGCTCTTAGGGCATCACCTCGCCTCATGTGAGTTAAGTGCGGTAAATAAGAGGGCTCCGCTCGGGGTCAGGGCCATTCGCTGAGTGCCCTCTGTGTCCAATTGTTTCCGGGAATTTCTCTGCCATGTATGTTTCCCTCTTCCTCTACTACCTACAAATCACTCACGCTCACTTCTGAAATCCACACCTCCTTCTCCTTTGTTAAAAATGTCATATATACCTAATGTTGCCTCACTGTTTTGGTAACTTTCATGCTCATGTGAATTTCCCATGCTCGTGTATTAAAATTTTGATTTTCTCCTGTTAACCTGCCTCTGTTAATTTAGATATTAACTAGAAGTACGTAGAAGGTGGGAGTGTTCACATAGGTGGCTAAATATTAATAAAGAAAGAGAGCAAAGGGAATCAGACATTATTAAGCATAATAAACTGGGTAGCTGGGTCCAACACTGTGACCATCTCAATGGGAATTTACAGCTTCACACCTCCTCCCCGCACCCTCACCCCCGGGGCATCCTCTGTCTTGGGAACCCAATCCCCTCAAGTAAGCAAATGGAGGAGGAATAAAAACAAATGGAGAAATTCCTCTGCTGGATGCATGCTCAGTACAGGCCAATATGGGGACCAGAGAGGCCTGCCAGTCTAGCCTGGTAAAGGGTCTGATTGGATAAGGGACATAGGACCAAAGATCTGGGAAATGGATTGTTGGGGGTGGCCAGCTTGGAACCTGGGTTGTTAGCTTGAAGGAGCAGCTGGTCCTTCTCAGCCTGAGATAATATTACCAGCCCAACAAAGAAGTGAAGCCCTCTCTCTCTCTCTCTCTCTCTCTCTCTCTCTCTCTCTCTCTCTCTTTTAAAAACATGCACAGGTTGCTCATGTGTGCTCTCTCTGCAGCAACCATGTGGCCCTAGCAGCTGCCTGTGTCCCAGCGCCTGAGGACCAAGCACAGCACCAGCAGGAATAGGCTGCTGGCTGGATGGGAACAGACATGAACTAAGCTCCATGGCACAGCACTCTTCAGTCTTGGCCTGTGTATTCAGCGTGATGAAGAGAAGATCGGACTTTCTCCATGGCAGGACGGCTGGAGATGGGACACTGCAAAGCCAGAGGCAGTCCTGTGATTTTGCTTCTACAGTGAATCTTACCGAAGCCTCAACCTCCCGTACTTGGGTCTCCGGGTGATTTCCTTGGGATCGTGTGAAAGAACCCCATTTCCACCGGCAATAGGAGAAAAGTACTAATTTTTTTAACCATTTTCCGCATTGCCTCTAAGTTAAGCTTTCTGGAACCTTCAGTGCTGAATTTCTCCCACAGTCAACAACTTTCAAAGGCGTTCCATTGTCCAGTAGATAAATCTGGGTTCAAGAGAGTTCAAGGAAAGCTCTCAAGGTCATCTACAATCTGCCCCAATTTAACTTAAATCCTAGATTCGGATCTCCTTCTGCCCCCTTTATAAACACCGTCTTTGGAACACAGAGTCTCGTTGCTGTCCCGCAAATGTACTTCCTACGATCCTGCACCCAGGTTATTAGGCAAACTGATACATCACAGAGTGCCTGACCTCCTCCACCTCTACAGTTCTACCAATGCAAGGCCCTTTTTAATCCCCTCTCTTTTGAAAAACCTCCCACAATCCCCTACTTATCACCACCAGACCAAGACCCCCTATAATAATAATAAATAAAAAAAGTAGGAATTTACTAGGTACATACCTTCTGTGCACATGGGAACGACTCAGGGAAACTTAGTAACTTCCCCAAATGTCCATCCCACCACCATGAGACAGGAGACGATGGGGATGCAGGCAGCCAGTGCTGGGGGCGGGGGGGGCGGGGGCGGGGGTTACCAGGAAGCAAGGAGCTGGGGGTGTGCAGCTGCTTCCCTTCTCATTGAGGAAAATTTCTAGACATTTAACCACCCTCCTCTCCTCAAGACAGAGAGGGAGACACCCTGGCAAATGGAGATTTCCCTCGTAAATTTCCCTCAAGGAAGGGCCACTTCTCTTTTTTAAGAACTTCTCTCCTGTTGGCAGTCACCCCCAAGCAGTCCTTATGCCAAAGAGGCATATCTGGGGGTGGCACATGCTGCTTCTCCCAGAGCCCTGGCATCTGCGGTCCGAGGCCGTCTCTGAATAGGTAGGTTCAGAATGGCACTGGATTGTAGGACACCCCGCAGAACTGGTCAGGATGGGGAAATTCCACACATTGGTGTGGAGAGAGTGTGGGAAGAGTGTGGGAAGTAGAGGGGGGAGCGGTTCCCCTTATTGGAATACAGAAGTTCTAACTTTTAGCCACAACACATACAATAGTTTTAGAAACACACCCAATCTGAGAAGGACATGGAGTGCCCTCCGTCACGGTCATCCCTCTCCTGGACTGCTTTGCACTTCTTTCAGGAAAATATAAAACACCTGCCTCTCACGGTGTCCTAGCTCCTCTCACAGTGAGTGGGAGAGGCCCCGTGAACCCCAGCCTTTCACCTACTTGGGGAGGTGGCAGAAATAAGTCTGCTCTTTCCAGAGGCATCAGTCAACGGAAAACACATTTGTTCATTTTACTCTCCTAGCGGGTGAGGTGGTGGCAAATTCTGCCAAGAAAACAAGAAACAAAGTATAATGGACAATAGTCCCAGTTTAGCATTTTGCATGCAAGGTGATTTTAAATTGTGGTTTATTACACAGAACTTATGAATACATTTCCAAGAAACAGGCTCCACACAAAGGTGTAATGAATATTTCCAACATTTCATTTTTGCAGCTCCATTTACTTGAAATGATGTGATATAAAGAGATATGTTGGAACATATTTCCTTTTCATGAGTACACTTACGTATTATGAGAGAAGATGGAATCATTGCAGTCTGAGAGTGGGGAGAGAGGCGAGAAAGCATGCAGGGCCAGTTTCAGGCTGAGGTCTATGAACAGTGCTTTGTTCAGCAGTCAAACAAATTTCACATGATCTTGTCCCAAAGTATTACTCTGCCTGAAGTGTCAGGAGATGTCACTGCACTGTCGCCTGGTCTGACATGGGGAGCTCCATTGACCAGACCTCTCTCTGGCAACACTGATGAGTGTATCAGCATACACAGTACCACCTTATCAACCTGCTTGTTAATCTACAGTTACAGAGCACAGGGGTGGACGGGCTGACATGCTCCCCTGCTCAGGGCACGCAGTGGCCCTAAATCAGAATCTGCGCCAGAAGCGGCCAGCCAGTCTCTAGGTCTCTATTTTATGAATTCAGATGATTTGCAGGCTGCTGAATAGGTCTGTACACTCAAAATTATTTTTAACAAGTGGCTGTCCTATAAAAGCTTAAGAACACCAAACAGATAATGTTTCTTTCAATATGTTACTGGCGTTGGATTTCCCCAAGATAGAAACCAAGAGGAACCGCCAAGAAATTTTGAGGCAAATGTACTCAGCTTATGCTGGAGCACGTAGGCTGCCACAGAGCAAAGGCGGGTCCGCCAAACCGATGGGGGCTGGCTCTCTGGGCTGCTTTTCTGGGCTAGGGACCAAGCGGGCATGGACTTAAAGGCGGGCTTTTTGAAAAAGGTGGGCTTGTGGAATTTTCCATGTTAGGGTCCAGCTACTTTCTCCTTCTGTTGGGTTGTTTAGCAACTGTCTCTGTGGCTGTGCTGTGAGGGCAGGGGTGGTGGGCTGCTCACCACCCAGCCCAGGAAGGTCGTATAGCGGTCAAACCTTGAAACTGTACACATGGAAGAGTGGTTTCCATATCTGCAAAGGGGTGAGTGTTGGACGGGAGATAAGAGAGGCTACTTCTGCATTCCTGGGCAAGGAGGAACCACATGGGGACTTTTTTTTTTTTCTTTTTCTTTTTCTGTCAGCTTCTCTGGCATTTCTTTTGGCCTTGTGACATTCCTTCAATCCCAGGCCCAAGTCCCTGGGCTATCTCAGGTCTCTAAATCAGTCCACCTAATGCCTACTGGATGTATGGCCTTTGACCAGCAAGGCTACTTCAACTCTCAGCCTCAGTTATCTTATCTGTAAAATGGGGATTCATCTACTGACCCATTTATTCATTCATGGACATCCTCCTCTCCAGACTGGAAGGTTATCCAATACATCTCAACATCTCATCTATCTATCTATCTATCTATCTATCTATCTATCTATCTATCTATCTATTTTCTATCTATAGATAGTAAGAACTTGATCATCTAAGTGTTATTTATCTCTTACCCAGTTCCTTCTCTCTGGCAGCATGACCATCTCTCCAGATTGCCATCTCTGATTCTCTCATGGATTTTACCCTATTACCAGCTCATTTGCGTCCTTGTGACAGAAGGTCACCATTGGCAGCATCATGCTTTCTATTGCCTTAGGAGTCAGTCTTCATCAGCCTGTGGCTTGTCCAGGGCCACCACCTGGGATCCCTTTTCCTGGGCAGTGTCTTTTGCTTACTCTGGCTAGCTGTCACTCAGACCCACCCTGAAGAACACAGGCTGTATGTAAGCATTGGCCACACAGGGAGAAAGGCGCAGCCATGGAAGTGAGGGGCACCCCAGCTGGCGACCAGAAACACACTGAATTTATTGAAACCTTAACCATGTGTCGGGCACTATGCTATGTGCTTTTCATGCACCATCTCATTTAATTCTCAAGACATGTTCACAGGATATTATTATCTCCAGTTAAAGATGAGAAAGCTATGGTTTCAGGGTTAGGCAAACTGAGCACAGACACACACATTGCCAGTAAGTGGCTGAACAAAGATTTGGGTTCACACCATCTGACAGCAGACCTCAGGCCCTTAGCCACTCCTCTCCAGCCGAAATCAATAGGACTAGCTGGGAAAAAGGAACAGAATGACGTTTCAAGCCTACTCTTGTTGTAACCTTCCACTCTGCATTTCCTCATCTATTTTAAAGAAACAGTTGTTTATAATTTTATACTTTCTAAGGAGTGAAGAGGTATCTATGCTTTGGACTGCAAAAAACCAACACCAAACAAAAGTATTTTAAGTAACAATTCTCCCATATACCACCAATATGTCTACCAGGGCAGTCTGGGGATTTTGTCAGGGTCACAGCTCTGTCAAATGGGCTCTGCCAGAAGCCAGTCCATCCTTGCTGCTTGACACAGTCACTACAGGGAAGAAACAGATGCACAGCATATGTTTCAAGGGACCTGGGGTATATGGCATACTGTTCTTAATATGTTTGCTCCCCTTCTTGGCGCTATGTGTTTTAACCAAGGTCACCTCTCCGGGAAAGGTTGTTTCCCCAGATGGTGATTTTTCCCTGGAGTTAGGGATTAACAGGACTAAGAAAGGGAATCAGTAAAACCCCTTAACTAAGTGCTAGGCAGGTAGTTAATCACTCTAACTATGAACAATCACCCTTAAGCTACATAATCTTTATTTAGGATAATCTCCTTCAGTTACTTCCTTGTAGTGTAACAGAACAATAGAGTAGTGACCTTGGAATGGAGATAACAAATGCCCTAACCTTTGGAATAGAACGGATAGGATTAAAATTAAATGGTATAAATACAGATGTAACAGGAGAATAAAGGAAGAACCTCGCTATGCTGATCAATTGAATGCTGTCTCCGTGTCATTCCTTCTTCACCGACTCTGTCCACACCTTTGGGGAACCCCCTGGACCTGCTGGGGCTGGACCCCAATAGGGCTCCTCATCTTCCATCCTGCAGCTCAGACTATGGGAGTGGTCCCTCCCCAGCATCACAAGGCTGCATTGCCTTCAGGCATCCAACTCAAAGAAAGATGTTGATAAAAATAGAGTATTTCTCCCATACATTTCCATTCAGTGGAGAAGAAAACCTTTATCAGAAACCTCTTTGAGGGCTTTCTTTTGGGCTTTATGCCCATGACCACACCTGAACCAATCACTGGAGAGGAGGATGGATTTGCCATGGATAGTTTAGCCCGATGGTGACTCAATTCTTGGATCTGAGGCTCACCCTCTCTAGTCATATGGAAAAGCAAAGTCCAAAACAGAACCAGGAGTAAGAAGATGTGTATACCCAGGGAGATGTGGGTAGGGAAGAAGGCCACTGAGTAAGTGCTAACTACTAACTGCCATTCTGGGGTAGGGAAGAGAGAATTCTGGATTACCTTGATCCTCCCCCCCAACCCCCCCACCTGCTATTGTCCCATAAGATTAGTTATGCAAATTGGGGGTACATATACATCAGAAATAAAGAACCTCAAAGAGTTACAACATAAATGATCTCCACTCTATTTGTTCAGTGGATGTATATGATTGCAATTCTTTGTAGACCCTTTGATTACAAAGTGATGGTCATCCACCCTTCCCCCACATTCCTGCCTTATGCCCCCAAAAGAGTTTCCTTACAGCATATCTTCACACTAAATTGCCACTGGAGAACACAAAAATAATAGCACAATAATGCCACCACCCAATCCCATGCCAATCACAATCACCTCCACCTCCAGCCACATTTTTATCTGGATGAGAATATCAATCAACTGAAGCCTACTTAATTTTTCTCCCCCACCACAGGTGGGCTGTTCTCCATCATGATTCCTCCTCAAATAGCATTTCTTTTCTTAAGAGATGCTGGGAAAATTAGTATCATGGTGACTTTTTACATCTCAGATGCATTCTGTTTACCAGAATGGTTCCAAGGAAACCTTTTAAGATTCCACATGCACTGCAGGATCATATGTCATTAACTGGGTGCCCTCTTTGGTGGCAGGCAGGCTAAACCAAAGCTAAGTGATTCCCAAGGGGTTTGTTTTAGGAATAGAAGTACTTCTACCCATGAGAGAAATCCTACAAGTCAGCAGGACATTAAGCTGATGTCAATAAAAACAAAGATGTGCACTCCCCTCCCGTCTCCCCCTGCACTTACTTCCTACCACACCCCCCTCACTCTGATCTAGTCACCACCTCTCCACTCGGAATCACTCAGTGTCACACCAACCTCCCACTCTTGAATCTTAGTCTTCGGCTCCCACGCCTTTAGGAGTCCAGTCGTATAAGATTCTGGTGAGGCAGGAATGGCCTCAACTTCAAGATCCCCCCTTCTTATGAGACATACGATGAGTGTGGACATTCAATCCCATTCACTCACCATGCAGTCTACAGACTGATCTGGACACATCCTCTGCCTCAAAGTTTTAACTCTTCCAGCTACTCTCTGCTGCTTCTCTGATGTCAGGACAAAGGAAAGAGGCTGACAGCAATGGGCCTGCTAATGAAAGCCCCACACGTACCCCCATCCCCAGGCCTTCACACCCTCATATATGTGTATAGTCTGCTCTATAATCTGCTCTTAAAAAACATATTATGTCTTTATCTTGTTAAATATTTTCACAACATAAAGCTTGATGGTTGTATAATTTTAACATATTGATATATTTTGCAATATGAACTTTATTATAAAGAAGGCTGCACTGAGCAATCTTAAAAACAAAATTTGTGTATATATTTGATGTTTTTTTAAAGAAATTCTCATAATTTCTGAATCAAAGATAAAAATTGTAAAACTTCTGTTCTTCATTGCTAAATTATACTCCGAGAGTTCTTATTTATTCACACTTTTGCTAATAAATAAAATTATTAATTTTTAAAAAATAGAATCTTGGAAATTTTATAGCTAGAATATTCTAATTTTTCTGTAAACACAAAACTGACCAAAAAGTAAAGTTGATTTAAAAAATCCTTGTGCCTCTTAATTCATATTTTTTCTAATTGAGGTATTATCTTAGTTTCCTATTTCTCAGACATATTTTGCATCAAACAAAAGAGGCACCAAAATAGAGTCAGATCCAATCAGAACTTCTATGAGAACCAAAACCTTCTGAGATTGGCATCATGCCCCAGGCTTGACCTGAGGTTGGGTGGGTCCTCAGGGTCGCCTCCTGTTTATGTGAGGAAGCTGCCACAGGAATGTGTTTGTCTTAGAAAAAAATGGAAATAAAAACCAAAAATAAACTCCACAAAACACCCAGACCCAGTGTCCATAGTTCACTCGTTTTTTTTTATATTAAACTTGTGTTCCCATTTTCCTTATAGACAAAGGAGTCGAGGCCAATTCAACACATGCTGGCTGCTGCCAGCACCCCAAACCCCTGGTTGTGCGCAGGGGATTCGGAGATTCCTGAAACCACTGGTACTGAGAGCTGGAGAGTGTGCACTAAAGAAAACCCAGCTGACACGGTGCAGCAGTGCGATCGGGCAGCTTCCCAAGTTGCACAGGGCACAGGAGAGTCTCCGGAGGATGCATCTCTGAAAGCCAGCAGCAGAGAACACGGCCTGGAGGCCATTGTGAGAGGGAATAGGGCCCTGAGCTGCTGTGAGCAGAAAGGCGGATCCGCCTGGCGCTGGGAGGCCATGTGCTGCAGGGAGAGCAGGGAAACCAGGCCAGAGACCAGGCTGCAGTGGAGGGAGTGGGAGACTGAGCTCTGGTCTCAGACCATGCCTGCTGGGCCGCATCCTGGCTCATCTGTTTAGGGACAGCCTAACTGCTGAGGCTGTTTTCACCTTTTTAACCATGAAATGAAAAACAAATGAGCATTAGCCTCTCTGGGAGAACAGTTACTCAATTTGGTTTCCCGACTCACAAAGCCTCAAATATTTACTGGGGCCCTTTACCGAAAGTTTGCCAATTCCTGGTGAGTTTTGTGTCCTATGCTCAGAATATTAAATCCCACCCTGTGAGTGACAAATGCCATGAAGCAGAGGGTGAGCATGTTTTGTTTTACATTAAAACAATCTCGGGGAAAAGCACACAGCAAACTCAAGAGGAGAAGCAGGCTAGGAAAAACAAACAAAAAAGCCAGCTTCTATAGTCTAGGAAAAGTGCAAACTCGAAGAAGGCTAATTGTCCGCATTAGATGCTTGAGAACACATGCTCCATTTCCCCAATAAACATACGGCCTAGGCCTAGGTTTGGAGAATAAGTACCACAATGAGAGTGAACACTGGGCAGAAAACTCTGAACCCCGGCTCCTGACTGCACCCGCTCATCCTGCACGCTGCGCCCCACACTCTGTGACAGACGTCATCAGTGTGGGAAATGCAGGTGCTCGGCGCTGGACACTCTACACAGCTGTGTGAATGTCATACAACTTGAGTGGGAAACTCCAAAAGGAGATGATTAATGGGAAGGGGACAACATTTTCATTTTTTCCAGGCAGCGATTGGATACCATCTCCTCCCTCATTGGATTCTCCTGGCACCCCTCCGATGGCGGCTCATAGAAATAATCTGCACTTGGAGGCCCCATGCTGGATTCTGTCCCCCATTTCCTGGTCAGTTCACTGAGGGGGTGAGAATGGAGGTTCTAACAAACCAGTGATAGGGCCGTGGAAACTGGGTTAAACCACAGTGGCGATGGCTGTTTTCTCTCAAGCTTCCTGGAAAGCCAGAGGAGGCGGTGGTCCGCATGCTTGGGTAACGGTGCAGTCTGTCCCAGCCGCTGCCCAGCCCTGCGTTCACCCAGCGCTGAGAGATGGAACGGCTCCAGCCCAGCCTGATGCCAGTTGCCAAGCCCATCCTCTGTCTCCCTGCGTCTTTCTAATCAGCAGACTGATATGTAAGCGCCGAAGCAGTGAAAGACCAGGGCTAGACAAGCGCCGAGGGCCTTGTTAGAGCTCAGTGTCACTGGCACTGACTGAGTCAGGTCCTGCTTCATGGAGTTCCTGGGGTTCCAGACCAGCTGGCAAGAGGTTGCTCCTGTCCCTTATCCGTGCAGATTGGTCAGCAGGGCTGGGAAGCCGTCTTCCCTAATGAAGACTCCCAGGGAGAGGTATATTGCAGCCTCCTTGTACAACCTCACTGTCTGGGGCTTCGCTCTCTGGTCTGTACCCAGGACCTCTGTGGCTGCTGGCAGGTCTCAGGCAGCTTTCTGGTGATAGTTTGAAGAACCACCTCTGTGTTCCGCCCAGTCGCTGCCATCATTCCCTAGCAACCATCCGACTTCTCGCACATCCTCTCGGAGCAGCTCCTCACTAAGTCCTCTCTGTTGCACCTGTTTGCAGCTCTTTGCACAGGTCTGATGAAGACAAGATGGAGAAAAACACAGGAGCAGCCATCAGTTCTGATTTTCTTGTGACACATGTTGAGGCCTCATCCTTTCTGAGGCTTGGGATGTGTCCTCACAATCCCCATGTGCACTTTCCTACAAAAGAATAGGTGGGCATCACCTCGTTATTATATTATATATTGATCCTATATAATAAAGAGGTAATATGCAAATTAACCCTCACAAGATGACTGCCTACAACCAGGCTTTCAGGGGGGTTAGTGAGGGACGACCGAACGACTGAACAGAACAGCAGGCTGCACGGGGCTACCAGGCCGGTGGGGAGGTCATGAGGGGCGACCAGGCCAGCACTGGGAAGGGGGGCAATTGAGGGTGACCAGGCCAGCAGGGGGGCAGTTGGGAGCAACCAGGCTGGCAGAGGGGGCAGTAAGGTGTGATCAGGCTGGAGGGGGAAGGGTAGTTAGGAGTGACCAGGCTGACAGGGACAAGGCAGTTGGGGGCAGTTAGGGGTGACCAGACCAGCAGGGGGGGGCAGTTAGGGGTGATCAGGCTTATGCAGAGGCAGTGAGGGGTGATCAGGCTGGTTGGGGGGGCAGTTAGGGGCGACCAGGAGCCAGTGGTCCAGGATTGTAAGAGGGATGTCTGACTGCCAGTTTAGGCCTGATCCCTGGGATCGGGCTTAAACTGGCAGTCAGACATCCCCTGAGGGGTCCCAGATTGGAGAGGGTGCAGGCTGGGCTAAGGGGACCCCCCCTCCATGCACAAATTTTGTGCACCAGGCCTCTAGTATAATATATTATTGCTTGATATAGTTTTAATTTAATATATTATTGATTGATATATAACCTCAAAATTTTGTTCTCTGTCTCGTAATATATGGGACAGAATTACAAATTGTATTTATAAATAACTTTAAATTTCTCATAGTTCACTAGGGAAACTGGAAAAATTATCTCCACTAACACTACACATTTAACTACAACTGTGTGGCTGTGATAACTGGCATTGGGGAAAGTGATTCAGAAACCATAAGAATGGTCTTACATTATCCATCTCTCTAATCACATTGACCTCACTGAAATAGCCCATAATAAAAACAATCTGTTTGTAAACCTAAACATGAAAATACAGAGAATATTGATCTGAGGTTAACCAAAGTCATCAAAAGTTTGAACTCATATATCCTTGGAATTAAAACATTGAAGTTAACCATTTTTTCTTAAAAAATGTCAGCTAATGAGGCATAAAAAAATGTAATAGAAACATGAAATATTTTCCAATGACCACTCTGGATTTCTCAAGCAAAGTGTGGAAAGTACAACAAAGAGATGTGGCAAATTCAGAGGTGAAACTAACCACCCAAAAGTTAATAACAGCTTAAGACAACTAGCATTTATTGCTCATGATTCTAAAATTTGAATGGGGCTTTGCAGAGACGGCCTTTCTCTACTTCAGAAGGCATTACCCTGGATCTCTATACGGCTCTATTTGGCGGTGCGTGGCTGAGGGTGGACATCCATAACAGCTTCAGTCCTGCGTCAGGGCCTAAGCTGGTGCTCGGAATGCTGGGGGCCGGCTGTACCTCTCTCCCTCTTCAGTGGGATCAGACTACTTAAATCATAGCTTCGGGTTCTAAGAAAGTAAAAGGGCCCAACATTTGTTACAATCTGCTGATCAAAAAAGTTACAAGACAAGTTCAGGGGAAGGAAAATAGTCCCCATCACTTGTTAGGAGGTATTTGATGGTGGGACAGAGGTATAATGAGAGTATAATGAGAAGTTGTCTTCAGACTGAAGAATGACGCAGGGAACTCTGTAGAATTTCACAGAATTTACTGTAGGGTAATTTACTTGAGGGAAAATTGGATGGGAGTAGAACAGATGACCCAGCAATTCTGCACAGATTATTCTCTGCTACAGGCTCCTGTTACTGTACTTTTTAAATAGTTTAACTTAGGTTCTAATGATTGACATGACAAAGGAACAAAGAATGCAGTAGCGCCAGGAGCTATGGCTCCTTGTGGTCTTGTGATAGATTATTGCTTATAGATACCATCTCCAGTTTTATATTTACCTTGGTTGTCATGCCATTCTGCTGTTACTAACCAAAATATTTATGGCTATTTTTTAAGGAACAGAGATAACCATCAACTAGAGGCTTAGATATGTTTGCTAAGGACAGTGAAGGTGGTCATAGGTCACAGCATGAAACTTAAAAATGAAATGCAATCAGGGACGCAGATATGGAGTTGGTTTTGTTCACATCTACATCTGTACAGGAGGAGTGACATGTCGGTGCAGGAGTGGGAGGAATTCCTGGGAATTATATTTGAGACAATCTACCACAGACAGTTTGTGTGAGAACACTGAGAAGACTCTCTCCTTGGTCACACTCTAGTCAGGCTCTGAAAAGTCACCCCCTTTTTCAACAAGTCCTCAGCTTCGGCCAATAAGAGCTGCAATTTTCAGTACAGATGATTTTGTTTACCCCCACACCAAGAGACTTCAACAAATACTAGCCTAGTTTATATCAGCTCAAGGCTTTGTCCCTAGGACAGTGATGGCTAACCTATGACACGCGTGTCAGAGGTGACATGTGAATTCATTTTTTTGGTTGATTTTTCTTTGTTAAATGGCATTTAAATATATAAAATAAATATCAAAAATATAAGTCTTTGTTTTACTATGGTTGCAAATATCAAAAAATTTCTATACGTGACACGGCACCAGAGTTAAATTAGGGTTTTTCAAAATGCTGACACGCCGAGCTCAAAAGGTTTGCCATCACTGCCCTAGGATAACAACTTCGACCTCCTTGAATGCCTGCCTGAGAGCATTCAGTGCTGTTAGTTATAGCCAAGCCTGACTATAGGCCTCTGGCCTCTCTTGACTTAATGCATTTACTCTTAAGAATTTGCAATTGTGAATCTTTTCTCTGTTCCTTTGACTTGTTCCTTCTACAATCCAGGAATGTCTTTCTCAGGTCCTGGGCTCTATCCCTTTGAACTGTAATCATCAAGAAAGATAGGGCCCTCATCTTCAATCTCTGTGGTTGGGTAGGACCCTAACTTTGATAAACACCAGTTAGCAGATGGCCTAGAGTTTAGGTCTTAGACACACTGACTAAGCCCTCTATCTGATTTTATAATTTTCCATCCCTCTGACCTTGTAAGCCCCTGTTCTCTCCTCTTCCCTTCTCCCTCATCCTCCCTTTACAATGCCCCGTCTCCTCTGCAGCTTGAAGTTGAGTTCAGGCTCCCTCCCCTACTGCGATAGCCTGAATAAAATGTCTTACAGTTTTTTAACAAGTGTCTGATAAGTAATTTTTCTTGGACAGTATTTCTTATGAAAGATGATGTTGTGCCCTAGCTGGATTGGCTCAGTGGATAGAGCGTTGGCCTGCAGACTGAAGGGTCCCAGGTTCAATTCCGGTCAAGGGCACACACCTGGGCTACAGTCTCTGTCCAAAGTGCAGGAGGCAGCCAATCAATGATTCCCTCTCATCATTGATGTTTCTATCTCTCTTCCTCTCCCTTCCTCTCTGAAATAAATAATATATATATATATATATTTTTTAAAAAGATGATGTGTTAAACTAGGACAATTCCATGGAGAATACAGAGAGATAAGTAGAACTGAGGCGCACTTAGAAGCTGGGCCAAAAATCCTTGGTGATTAAAGGAGTGAAAAAGAATCAAGGAGTCAAAAATGAGGCTTAAGATTTAGGCTTAGGCCGAAACCGGTTTGGCTCAGTGGATAGAGCGTCGGCCTGCGGACTGAGGGGTCCCGGGTTCGATTCCGGTCAAGGGCATGTACCCGGGTTGCGGGCACTTCCCCAGTGGGGGGTGTGCAGGAGGCAGCTGATCGATGTTTCTCTCTCATCGATGTTTCTGACTCTCTGTCTCTCTCCCCTCCTCTCTGTAAAAAATCAATAAAATATATTTAAAAAAAAAGATTTAGGCTTAGACAACTTCAGGGTTGGGGGCACCATTTACTGAGACTGGCAACAGGAGGAAAGGGGAAGGTGCAGTTCATACTTGCTGATTTGGAAAAGTCTCCCAAATGAAGATGCCCATTAGGCCATTGGGTATATGGATGTGAAATGTTGAAGAGGTGAACAAGAGGAATGCGTGTTGAAACTCTAAACATCTAGGAGCTAATTAAGACCATGTGAGTAGTTGAGAAAAACTAGAGGGAGTGTTCAGAAGGAAAAGAAAATATGGCTTCAGACATTTGATGATGAGCAAATAAAATATTGACTATCATCAGAGAACTGAAAAGGAACAGGCAGAGAGAAGGCAGGATGGAATCGACCCAGGGTATGGGTAGCGAAAGGAGGATGAGGCTCAGTGCGACACAGAGAGGGAGGCTGAGCCTCACCCAGGCCGTCCCAGCAAAGGAAGTTGTTCTTTGGGAGAGCTCCAACGTCTCTGGGAAACAGGGGATTTATGCTGCCAAGAACAAGAGCAGCGGGAGGAAGAAAGGACAGGAGGAGAGTGGGAAAGATTTGAAATATCTGTTACAGGAAATGAGAGCAAAAACTGATGCAGACTCAGGTTATGTTACCAAGACTTCATGTCAGACGGTTAAAGATGAGGACAAAGGCAGCACCGGCTGGCAGTGCCGAGGATGAGCAAGACTAGCACAAAAAGATGGGTTCTCCATACTTCTAAAACATACCCTGACATATACACACATGTAATTTTTCTAGAGGGAGATTATCTGTCTAGAGGCTGGAGCAATATGTGGGATTTTGTTTATTTGGTTCCTGTGACTCCATTAAGAATTTTCTAAATCGCTGGTTTTCCCTACATTGAAATGGTGATGTGAGGAGTTTGTTGACTTTGATATTCATCTGCGTGATGCCAATGCCATCCTTTCCAAGCAGAAGATTGTTCTGTCTTCACAAGCTGCCCCACTCCCCCAGCTGTTGGCAGGTGTGTGTCCAGCGCAGCTTCCATAACCTGCTCCTGGGAATGCAGTGTAGCTGCCTTCAGGCACAGCAGGCATCAGGGCGTGTCCATCATATGCCAGCCCTGGGATCCCTTACCTTTAATAGCTGGATATGTAAGAGTTCTTTTTTTTTAACTTTTTTTCCCTTTATTGCTTAAGATATTACAAATGTGTCCTTATCCCCACAATGTCCCCTCTTCCCCCCAATCCTGCCTTCACCCTCACCCCCTGTTGTCCACAACCATCACTTATGCTTATATGCATGCTTACAAGTCCTTTGGTTGATCTCTTCCACTCTTAAACTTACTGAAAAAATGAGCTTAAAGAACTATTTGGATGGGATTTACTTTGGCTGCTAATCAGTTCCAGGCATCAGGTTAGGAAAATACTAGTTTGAAGGCAACATCTGACCCTCAGCCTGAATTCATCTGCTTTCAGGGAAAGGTTCAAAAACTAAAATAGTGAGATATTCCCAGAAATCAGAAAACTCTGTGTCAAACTGAAATGCTGACGTAGCCACATCTAGAGTGGCTGAGAGACAGACATGTTTTGTTGTCCCCCCCTCTAACTTTCTATTTATCAACAATGAATATAGACCCGCATCTTGTTTTAGCATTTGGTGATTAGAATTATATACTCCTTTTAAAAATTAAATGAAGAAAGGCCTTTGTTGTAAGTTATTCTTCCATATCCCTTACTGACTTTTTCCTAAACTGAATTGACTCATGATATATTAGAGAAATGTCCAGGCTCTGAACCAGCCAATGAGGTTCAGATGATGATCGTCAAATAATTCAGTGTTTAACAGAAAAGGTGGCATGAGCCAGATGTGTCCAGAATATTTCTTTTGTTTTGTTTTTCTTTTCCTAATTAGTCTCATGCAAAACACACAGGGGACAAACATGATTTCAAATGACATCAGCTGGAGAGCAAATGTGCTTTCCTTCACCCACTCTGACATTTATTTTCATTTATCTAAGCGTTAGACAAATGTAAAATTTTATAAATGGACAAAATTGTGAGGGCGCCTGGCCAGAGTGGCTTAGTTGGTTGAGTGTCAGTGTTTGCAACAAAAGGTTACCAGTTTGGTTCCCGTCAGGGCATATGCCTGGGTTGAAGGCTCCATCACCATTGGAGCACATAGGGAAGGCAACCGACCAATGTTTCTCTCTCTCTATGTCCTCTCTCTAAGCATGTCCTCAGGCGAGGATTAAAAATAAATAAATAAAATGTTTCAGCTTAAAAAAAAATTATGAGGGCAAGAATTGTACTTCTCAGTTACTTTTTCATTGAACAGCCAGCATGAGTCCATGCCCTTGAAGAGGGTGAGTGGATAAAATCAATTATGATCTACTGTCCTCAGGAAAGATCAGTTTTATTTGGACAACTTAGATGTGTCACCAGCTCCGTGGATAGGGACTTTCCAGCCAGAAAGGAGCAAGTTTTATCTCCCTAAAATCAAGCATGACAGGCGTATTTAATTCTAATGCACTTTTTGGCCTTTATTTTATGCTGGAATTGGGAATAGAAAGATATCATTAAAAACTAATGCTTGTATAGTGATGGGTATATATTGGGGACTGTTATGCTCTCACATGCATTAACTAACTTAATTCCCCAACAATCCTAAGGGAAGTTAACTTACCCAAGGCCACAGCTGTGACTACAGTCTGTGCCCCCTAGTCAGTGAGTGTGGTGGCTATACTGATTATAACACAGTCACTCTCTGCAAAGGGGCGGTCTTATGGGTGACACAGATCCCCACAGAAACATTTATAATAAAATGTGGAATGATAATAATAGAGATGTGCGCTGATATTATGGGAACCCAGAGAAGGACATACCTCAATCAGCTGGGGGAAGAGAGGCTTGAGGAAGTTTCCTAAACAAAGGGGTTCCTGAGTTTCACCTTAAAAAGTAAGAAGGCAGGGAACGGGCAGGTGGGAAGGGCAGCCCCAGGCAGAGGGAAACAGGAGCAGATGCCACTGATCTCAATTCTCACATGTGCCGCTAAAGTGGAAAAAATGCTGCCCATCACCCCTTCATTCATCACCAACTGAAATGTGCTTGCTGGCTTCAGCGATATAAAAACGTGAAAAAAGTGTACCCCAGAATAATGAAATGTGGTGCACATTGTCTGGTGTAGCTGGAGAATTAAGTGACAGGGATAAAGTTGAAAGAGGCTGTTGCCAAATCTAATCCTTTGGCAGTGGGGAAGGAGAAATAAGACCAAATTTAAGTTGATTTTGAACAAATCAATAGAACTTGGTGACTATCTGGTGCCTCACAAAAACTTAAATAGTACTAAGTAGTTATTGTAAGTAATATTGGGTTTTCTATTTCTCTTAGTGATATAACGCTTTATAGACAGATAATTTAGACATAGACATAGAGATATGCATAGAGGGTATAGGTATATATATAGAGATATATAAAGAGTAAATCAACTTAAAGAAAAAATAGTAAGTAAATTATAATCCAGGTGGTACATTGGCATGAGAACTTTTGTGAAGACAGCTCTGATAATAAATAATTCATGAAGGGTCTGGCCTGGAGATGGATAGTCTTCACTGTGGAGACGATAGATGGAAATGTAGGGAATACTTATCACACCCAGAGACAGGGCAGAACTTAGTCACACACTGAGACGGACCATAAGAAGCCTCAAAGGTTAAAAAAAAAAAAAAGTGAAACATGGAAATGCATCTCAAGCTTGAGTAAGCGTCCTTAGCATCCAGTCTAAGCAAAAGCCGTCTCAGACAGGCCCATCTTTCACTTCCTGTGTCAGTGTCATGAGCTCATAAGATAAGTTCTGCCGAATGAGGTGCCACTGGCAGAGGAACAGTCAGGACTTCATGAATGGTGGGCACTGCAGGAGGTGGGGAGGGAGGAGCCAGACTCGAATGTTACCCAGAGAAGAAAAGGGCTATCTTTAGAATTAATGCGTAGCTCTGAGCCTCAGCTGATTTCCAAGGTCAGTGGGTCACACCCACAAATATTTACTGAGCACCTACTTATTGCAAGTGTGCTCTTGATGAGACTCCTTCACCTTCTCCATTCAAACCCGAGCAGCCCAAACACAGAACTCTGAAGTACGGACCTCACTCCATCTGATAACAGCACCGCTGTTACTTTTGGCTTCTTGAGAAAGCCCTTCAAAATGCTCCCACACAGGAGCCCATAGAGGACAGTTCGTTGTAAACCTCATCACTTGCCAAAAACACGGGTGGCAGGCCAGGCTGCCCTACTCAGGTCACACTCAGAAAGCACAGAAACCCAAGCTGTTGCCTGATATTCAACCAAACAGTGTTTAGATCCCATACTGGGCTTGTGTTCTCACTCTGAGGTCGGTCCATTTGTGAGCAGCCCTCCGTCCAGGAAGCCGACATGACGCAAGGTCCTGCAGAAACCACAGCAGGGCATGTTCACACCCTTGGCATTTCTTTTGAAGAAGGCCAGTTGAATTTTTTATTTATTTTACAGATAAAATGCCTAAAGCATTGAGAAGTAGATTGAATTGTCTGAGTTTTTCTAAGCTAATCACTGAAGGGGGAGCAGACTCCGCTGTTGGCTTCATAAAATTGTGAGTTTAAGAAAAGCCTCTGCTTTAAAGAAACATGAAGTACAGACTAGTTAGACTTGGGCCATCTTTGCCTAAAGCACAAACAGGTTGTTCATGCTGTTTAAAAATCACTCAATTGCCCTAGCCAGTTTGGCTCAGTGGATAGAGCGTTGGCGTGGGGACTGGAGGGTCCCGGGTTTGATTCTGGTCAAAGGCAATGCCTGGGTTGCAGGCTCAATCCCCAGTAGGGGTCATGCAGAAGGCAGCCGATCAATGATTCTCTTTCATCATTGATGTTTCTCTCTCTCTCTCTCTCTCTCTCTCTCTCTCTCTCTCTCTCTCTCTCCCTCTTCCTTCCTCTCTGAAATCAATAAAAATATATTAAAAAAATAGAAAATCACTCAATTATTGCATGATTAAAAATACCCTACATATGGATGGGTGATAGATAATAGGTGCATGGGTGTACGAATGGATGTATAGATAGATGTTAGATAGATGATGGATAGATGATAAAAAGGTGATAGATATATGGATAGAGAGTGGGTGGGGGAAGAAAGAGAGAGAAAGAGAGAGAGAGAGAAATCAAGGCTAACATTACCTGCCATTGAATGCTGAATGTGAGTCAATTATGACATTGTACAAAGAGGCCTGTGTTTGCCCTCTGAGATCACTGCTTCAGTGTGTGACCTTGAACCAGCCCCTTTTCTTGAGCTTACATTGCTTCATCTGTTAAATATTCACACATATGCATATACACACATATACACATATAAATAACTTAATGTCTGTATTTCTTATTCATGTATGATGCCAGAGGCCTATAATGTATAATAATGTCTAATAGAAATAGTAACATTACATTTAAATGAAATTATACTCCCAGTACACATTTGTACATGTTTGATTTACCTAGGCTTTAAGGCTGGTGTGTGAAAAAATATCTATACAAGATTGTATATAAAATCAATTCTATACATAAAATATAATATATATATATATGATATATATTATATAGTATATAATAGATAATATATAAAGTAGATTATTTTAATAGTCACCCAGTCACTTGAGCAGCATGGAACCAATGGTGGGAAACTGCAGAGCTCAGCTCTCTCGAGCCAGGTCCTGTGCACCCTCCAGCTCAGGCTCAGGCTCAGGCTCTGCTCCCATTCTGTGGAACTCACCTGTCCCACCTCTGTCTAAAGTGGAGCGACAGGATTCAGTCTCTTCTTTTAATCTTGCTCATTTAGCTCTCCACTTCCTCTCCCCTGAATCAGCCGCCACTCTACATGCCGTGTCGCCCATTGCAGGTGAACTCTCCCTGGCGCTCAAGCTCCTCACAGCTGTTTTTATCCTGTGCTTGACTACGGCCTTCCCATGACTGCTCATAGAAGGCTGCAACTCATTCCCCTTCTGTGCATCTTTGGGTCAAAGCTAGGGCTTGCCTTTCTCCTCGGAGCGGCTTCTAGAATTAAAGACATTTTCCAACTTCAAGTCAAACTCAGCTTCTTCAAGATTCATGCCAAGCAGCTGTGTCTACTTTTGCTGCTGATCCTCACCCTGTCATTTAATAATAATTGTGTAATGTTATGTTAGACACACAGAGTTACTGGGTGTTAAAAACACACACTTTTTTTGGGGGGGTTATTTTATTTTATTTTTTTCACATTCAATATTATTATGTATTAGTTTCAGGTGTACAACATAGTGGTTAGACAATCATATACTTTACAGATATTTCAAGTACCCTCCCCGGCCCATACATAGATATTATAATATTATTTCCCCCCATTGACCTCTCCCTGGCCACTCCCACCCCCTAGCACATACCCTCACCCCCCTAGTGTGTTTATATGCATGCATACAAGCCCTTTGGTTGATCTCTTACCTTCCCTCCCCCCTCCCCCAGGAAAACTCCTTTAACAAATACCTGTCCTGATAGTTGACAACTGTGGCTTTTATTTTTTCATAGTAGAGCCATCAATGTATTATGATTTTGGTGGTTCTGTGTCTTTTTAATATATTTAGTCTGACAACTTATACTCAGGCTCCTCACTTTAGCGTCTAGTATCTATTGTCTTAGGTAGACTGAGCATTTATTGACAGCATTTATCATGTACCATTCTCATATCATAGTCCAGCAATTCTAGGAGGGTGGCATGTGATCATTCCCACTCACAGATGAGAACAATGAGGCTTAGGGAGAAGTTGGGTGAACTGTCCGAGGTCACACAGTAAGCGGCAGAGCGGGAGTTTAAAACGTATTTTTTGGACGTTGGAGTCCAGGCTACTATTAAACTGCTCTCTGCTATTTCTCCAATGTATGGAGCCTGCTTTAGAAATCATCCCCACACCCTAGGCTGCCCGCATGGCTTTGGCTTCCGTGGTAACAGCCCATCTAGCCTTGGTTATGGTGGCCCCAACTTCAATGCTGTGTGGCCACTGTGCCCGGCTTCAGTTGTTGCCACAGCCCTGTTCCTCTGGAAATACTATCCAGACCTCCAGTCCCTAGATGCATCTAATTATTTTGTTTCTGTTAGTTTCCTTTCTGTACTTTCCTTCTCCCAACCAAATTCTTTCCGATCTTGCATGGCCAAGTTTCTTGAAAGAGTTGGTTGCTGTCTTTTCTCTAGTTTATTATTATTCCATCTATAGAAACATGACTCAGCTTTCACTGTCTGCTCCCAGTAGCTACTACTGTAAATAGCATTGGTAATAATTCCGTCTTTCTTTTCTATCTCAATTAATACATCATCCTCTTTATCCATTCATCCACTAATGGACACTTAGTTTGTCTCCATATTTTGAGTATTATAAATAATGCTGCAATGGATAACAGTAAGAAGTTTCCTCAAAAAATTAAAGCTAGAACTACTATATGATCCAGCAATTCCACTTCTGAGTATATATCTGAAGGAAATAAATACAGGTTACAAAGATACATATGCACTCCCATGTTTACTGAAGCATTTTTTATAACAGTCAACTAATTGTTGAATGGCTGAAAGAATTGGCAGTAGAGGGATCCAACTAGGTTGGCAGAAAAACTGATCAAGGGACAGGTAGAGGTAAAGATTCTGAGAAGGCAGCTTTGTAGAAGAATCCAGATGGAAGGAACTATGGGGAACTTGGCCCGGAGACATGACTGGGAGCCTAGCAGGAAGGAATCAGGGGTGAAAAACTAGCGAGCAGTTGTCAGGGCCATTTTTACTCTCCAGAGGGCGAAGGAAACCCAAAGAAATGCCTCATGTTATTATTCATGAAAAGAGCTGAATGGCCAAGCGGGAACATTTGTTAGGGGAAAAACTGAAAAGAAGAGTTTAAAAGCTAAGACAGTCTGGAGACTATTTTAGAATAGCGGCTGAGAGTCCAGGATAAATGCATGCCAAGGAAGCAAAGGACCTGGCACTTCAGAGAAAATAACAAAAGCACACATACAACTCTTCATGGTCAGCTGGCAAAATAAAATAGGGTTTTCTCCTGCCATTTTTCAAAAATGGAAAGACAGGCTAAGTGAGGAAAACAGGAAGGCCCACACTAGAAATTAGACATGCCCCCCTCCCCCCCCCCACCCCCAAGAATCTAAGACAGTATTGGTAAGGGACTCCAAGCCTAAAAATAATAGACTCTTTATATTCACAACAAGGGTGAGGTCAGCTAGCGGCTCAGGGCTGGTTAAATGAATATTGTGCAAATGTAAAACTCATAAACTACAGCCAACAGCAGCAACATAACAGAAAATGTTTAGTGACTACAAGCCATACACAAGGCACGGCACCAAGTATTTTATATACATGACCTCATTTAATCCCCACCACTTCCTGCTATTAATCCCATTTTGCTGATGAGGAGACTGGGCTACAGATAGCTTCAGTATTTTCCCAAAGTCTGATAAGTTTAATAGGTCTGAGTTAAGAGCCTCCATATTCTGTGCCTTAGACTTTATTAGCAAATCACCCAATAGATCAGAGGTATTAGGTCAGTTACTGAAAAAATATAGGGTGAAACTGCCAAACCAGGTATAAATACAGTCAGTAAAGTCCATATGACACCTACACCAGGGGTCATTGAAAATGTGTTGTGTTATGAAACAGCCTCCTGCCTCCTGGCTGGAGAGGTGGGTAGTGTGATCTATGCTCCACCCTCAACCCATCCCCCACCCCCAAATGCACCCAGAGGGAACTACTGAGCAGCCAGTTTAGATTTCATGCCAGATAAGCTAGTGCCATCAAAAGGTAGTGGACGTTCAACAAAATCTCACCTAGCCTAAAAGAAGCCACACTGTGGTCTGTGGAAAGGAATGCATGCCTGTCTCATTTACTCTGACAAGCTCCCTGCTTTAACTTGTCCTTCAAAGGGTTAAAGAAAACAAAGGGCTTTGATAGATTTTTGACATTATTTATTTTGACATTATTTGAGACCTTGCCTTGTTCCCCAAGGGTTTAGGAGGGTTGAATAAAACACAAGTTAAATTAAAAGAGAAAGCAAGAAAAGAAAGGCAAGAATAGGCACAAACACTGTGGCTGAAAATTGGAACAAATCCTTGTTACATTGCTCTCAATTTAGATTCTAAGTTTTGTAACAGTTACCACACACACACACACACACACACACACACACACACACTCACACACTAACATTTTCATTAATATAATTTACAGTTTCAAAGAAATAAAAGCAAATCAGTTACTCAGGATAATGTATTTTTATTCTGGGGGTTGTCAGAGAGAGGGCCCTAATAACTTCTCATCATCAATTATGATGAACACGAGGTTGAGTTTCAAAAAGTTATTTCTTACATTTACTCTCAATATCGATGGAGATCATCAAAACAATGCGGTGTACAAAAATCCCACGGGGGACAGAGTGGCTCTGATGACTTTGGAACCGTTTCTGCCCAAAACTTATTTATTTATTTGGGTTATTAAAGGATTGTAAATGGCTTAATTGTTACTTGGCAGACAAGATTAGTGCTAAATCGGCAGATCTCTGAACGAAGAGGCACTGGTGTCTCTCCCAGGAATGAAAACTCTCCTAAGTGATCTGGAGGAACGCATTTAGGGTGACATCTCTGGGAGTGAGGTTGGTGCTAAGTTATCTGAGGTTGCTGTTCATTTATTCATTCACCAAATGTTTATTAGACAGTGTTATTTTCCAGAAAGCATGGTAGGAGGTTTGGGGGTTACATTAGTCTTCATCCTCATGGAAATTCCATTTTGCTGATAAACCACAGGACTCTTTCATAAAACTGGACAAGAAAGCGAAATACTGTCAGATGCTTTTAATGAAACACGCAGGGTGGCTGCACTTTGCGAGGGGGATGCATTCCTGAAAACCTAGCATTTTCCAGACTAATTTTCCCTTAGGAACGAATGTAAAAGCGGAGAGGAGGAAGAAATTAAATTGGGGACCATATACTCTTTCAACTATTATTACAGATTTTTGCTTTAAGACTGTGTTTTATTTCCTCATCAATGTCTCTAATGTTTCTCTTAGTACTCTTTCCAAAATTAACAACATGGCATATTTTGGTAGTTTGACCTACTTCATAGTGTTTTATCACATCCAACATGTTTCCTAAAGTCAGCAATTTCCGGGTGCGATTTTCAGCTGCGACTATACCATACAGCATAGTGAATGTTTGTGTGATGTTGTTAAAAGAGATATATTTTTTTAGGATTGCATTAATAATAATAATGCATATTAAATAATAAATTGTAATAATTATATGTATTGGTTACCAAACATAATGGTTACCAAAATTGCTCAGTACTGATATATGTTAATTGCTACATGCTTCATGAAATACTGACAAGTAATAGATTTTTTTTACCAGCCAAATTACACTGTTATGTGACAATGGCATAAAACTTCTTACAATTGAGTCATGTCAATCAGTTTTTAACATTTTGCAATATTAAAAAATGTTGAGATCTGTACACTTTACTTTGGCATAAAGCATGAAGTTAAGTACTATTTTGGACTCACTCTTTCAGATTTGCCTTTTCAAATCCATGTCCAATGGCACTGCCTTCTTGGAGCCAGGCAGGCTTGACTCCCAGCTCCCCACTGAAACCTGTGTGTCAGAGGAATGCATCTTTAAGCCTTCCAACCAGGAGTCATGGATTAGGAAACTAGAATGTGGATAAAGCAAAGAAAACAGGTCTCAGGAATGAACTGCTGAATAGTTGGTCCTTCATCCCAGTAAAACTCTGGCTTTTTATTTATTTACCCTAGATTTTATAGGAATTGCTGTAGAATACATTCTTTTTATTGGAATCCCCTTGAATTTTGCCTAAAGCATCATTACTTCCAACTGACTAGGGTTCCAATGAGGCTTTCCTGCTACCGTAAACTAAGCATTCCATTCCTTGTTAAGCAGAATGATGCCCACTATCAACCTCCCTATCTGGTCCAGGGTTGCAGAGAGAAAATCCTACCAACTAAGTAATATGTCTATGTCTTGGAGGTGAGAGAGAACTAATCAAGCTATTAGAACTAGGAGCCTTATGTGTTTCTGTTTATTTAGTTAGTTAAAATATGTTTTTATTGATTTCAGAGAGAGGAAGAAAGAGGGAGGAAGGAAGAGATAGAAACATGGATGAGAGAAAAACATTGATCTGTTGCCTCTTGCATCCCCCCTACTTGGGACCAGGCCCACAACTGGGGCATGTGCCCTGAATGGGTATAGAACCAGTAACCTCCTGGTGCACGGGACAGTGCTCAACCAACTGAACCACACTGGTCAGGCTTTTAAAATAAATTTTGTGGCATGAGTTGCAATGTCTCATCTTGCATATCTAATTTTATTTATTGGAGTCTTCTCTCTTTTTTCCATTATTAGTCCATCTAAAGTTTGTCAATTTTTTTTATCCTTTCAAAAAAAAGAGTCTTAGTTTCGTTATTTTTCTATTAATTTTTCTATTTTGCTTATTTTTTCTCTTCATTATTTCTTTTCCTCCTGTGATTATACGTCAACAAGCTGAATAACCTAGAAGACATGGATAAGTACCTAGAAACATATATTCTACCAAGACTGAATCATGAGCATAAAAAATCTGAACATATCCGTAACTGGTAGAAAGACTGAATCAGTAATCAAAAACTTCCCAACAAAGGAAAACCAGGACCAGATGGCTTCACTGGTGAATTCTACCAAACATTAAGGAAGAATTAATGCCCATCCTTTCCAAGATTTTCAAAAAATTGAAGAGGAGGAAAAACTTCCAAACTCATTTTAAGAGGTCAGCGTTACCCTGATAACAAAGCCAGAAGAAGATGCTGCAAGAAAATAAAACGACAGACCAACATCCCTAATGACTATAGATGCAAAAATCATCAACAAAATACTAACAGACTTAATTCAACAGCACATTAAAAAATCATGCTCCATGACTAAGTGAGATTTAACTTTGGATTCAAGAATAGCTTGATATATGAAAATTAATCAATGTGATACACCAAATTAATAGATCAAAAGATCACTTTTCAATAAATGCAGAAAACCTATTTGACAAAATTCAACATCATTGCATGGTAAAAATGCCAACAAACTAGGAATAGAAGAAATACTTTAATGTAATAAAGACAATATATAAAAAGCCACAGTTAAAATTATACTAAATGGTGAAAAATTGAAAGCTTTTCTTCTAAGATCAGGAACAAAGACAAAACATCTACTCTTACCACTTCTATTCAACCCAGTTTTAGACGATCTAACCAGAGCTATTAGGCAAGAAAAAAGAGGCATTCAAATTAAAGAAAGACAAGTAAAATTATTTCTGTTTGTAGATGACCCATAATCTTAGAAGTAGAAAACCCTAAAAGAGTTCACAAAAACACTTTTAAAAGAAATACTTGAATTCAGTAAAGTTTTAACATACAAAATTAGTTGAATTTCTATGTACTAACACCAACATTTTTAAATCCCAATTACAACAGCATAAAAAAATAAAATATTTAGGAATAAATATAACCAAACAGACAAAAGATTTGTACACTAAAAACTATGAAACATTGTTGAAAGACATCAGAGAGAATACAAATAAAAATATTCTATATTTATAAATTGAAAGACTTAATATTGTTTAAATGTCCATATTACCTAACGCAATGTGCAGATTCCATGCAATCCCTAGCAAAATCCCAAATGGCATTTTTACATAAACATAAAAATAATCCTAAAATTCATATGAATCATAAAGAATTCATAATGGCCAAAAATATTTTGGAAAAATAACAAAACAAGAAAAAAAGTTAGAGGCTTATACTTCCTAATTTCAAAACAAGAAATTGAACATGTTGGAGAGACCAGAAATAAAACCATGGAATGGAAACAAGCAAACTAAAGAATGGGAGAAAACATTTCAAAATCCTATACCTGATAAGAAGTTATTATTCAAAATGCATAAAGAATTTCTC